>NW_023416317.1:45708541-50708541 GCF_014108235.1 Myotis myotis
AGGTTCAGGCTCCATGTAAGGACCTTCTCACGGTGAGAACCGTCTGCGATGCAAGACGGACAGCCACACAGGGCAGTACATCCTCTCCCACTGAAGAGTTCCGGCAGCGCTAGACAGGTTTGAGAGGCTCCCTCTACCGAGGAAAGAATTTTATTTCCCCCCACGTAATGTTTATTAGGTTTCCTCAAACACAGAAAAGTATGAAGTAAACAAAAATGATCCATAGCCCACCGAGGAAACTACCAAAGGTGAAAAAGAAACGTTTTGGAAAGTATTTAAACCCTGATCTGTGTGGCTCCGTTGGTTGGGTGTGGTCCTGTGCACTGAAAGGTTGCTGGTTCAATTCCCAGTCAGAGCACATGCCTGGGTTCAATCCCCAGTAGGGGGCGTGCAGGAGGCAGCCAATGGATGTTTCACTGTCACATCAATGTTTCTCCCTCTCCCTTCCTCTCTCTGTAAAAATTAATAAGAAAAAAAAGGAAGAAAGGAAGGAAGGAAGGAAGGAAGGAAGGAAGGAAGGAAGGAAGGAAGGAAGGAAGGAAGGAAGGAAGGAAGGGAAAGAAAGAAAGAGAAAAAGAAAGAAAGAAAAAAAGAAAGAAAGAAAGAAAGAAAGAAAGAAAGAAAGAAAGAAAGAAAGAAAGAAAGAGAAAAGTATTTAAAACATTATTTTAAATTCTACCCATTGAAGTTTAAATTGCTGGTGGAAATGGATGCTGTAATTTTTAGCTGGAGCCAGATTATGGAAGGTCTTGACTATCTGGCCCCCAAATCTGGTTTTTATTCGATGTTCTCAAGTAGCTTCTTGTCTTTGAGACCAACGCTGGCTTTCAAAAGCTGAAATGTTCAACCAAACAAGTTGTTCTGAGAAACATCTGTGGGTAGCTTGCAGCCATCAAGGATCATATAACTTGAAACTTCACACCTTCTCAGAGCAGAGACTTCCGGAAAGAAATGAATCACATTTATTGCTAAGCCTGCTGGGTTTGTTTCTTTAAACATAAATCTCCACAACATCCACCCAAACCGGCATTAAATTGTCAGAATTGAGCCTATAAAGTAATACAAGTCCTCTCTTGGGGTTGCAGCCAGGGAGCCCGTTTATCAGGCCCTGGCTGCCTTCCTTGTCACTTGGTGGAGGAGGGAAGAACAGTTTTTATGAGCAAGTCCTCTAAGACAGCATGCCTTCAAGTCAGGACTTGGTGCCTGTGGTGCATGGCTATTGGTCTGTCAGCTCAGCATGGCATCCCTCCCTTCTTCTGGATGCCATCTTCCTTCAGATCTCACCCCCTAGGCCAGTGATTGGTAGAGTGGTAGGCCCCTGGCCCCAAATAAGCCAATCACATTATTCAATCTGTTACCACTGTAATTGGTACAAAGATCCACCCCAAACTGGGCCAAAGGCACGAAGGGCATCCCTCTCAGATGATGGAGCGGAAGGTGGGAGCCTGAGAGTCCTGGTTGGCCATCTCATCCATGCCTAGCAGAAACACACCAAGGGAATGAAGACAATACATGGTATGACATTCTGTGTTTCTGAAAAAATGGCCACAGTATTATTTCTCATCCCACATGCTTTTCCAGAACCTGGCCACTCCCCATCAAGAGGTGGAGTTTATGACTGTCCCCATTCCTTAAACTGGGCGAGCCTTTGTGACTGCCTTCACTGAGAGGGAAGGACAGAATGTTATACTATCTGACGTCTGAGGCTAGCTCATAGGAGGAAAGACAGCTTCCTCCTGGCTCTCTCTCATATGCTTGTCCTTGGAATCGAGCCCTCAGCCCAGCTGATCTCCCAGCTTACAGCACCACTTGCCAGCTTGATGGAGCCACCCTAGAAGCAGATCCTCCAGCCCCTCGTTGAGGACTCCAGCTAACACCACATGGAGCAGAGAGGAGCCTTCCATTCTCTGCTAAACCTCGTCAAAGTTGCAGATTCATGAGCATAATAAATGGCTGTAGTTGCTTTAAGCTACTAAGCTTTAGGTTGGTTTATCATGCAGCAATACCTAATGGGTATGCATGGGCAGATGGAGAGAGTCACAGTGGCTTTCCAGTGCATAGTTCCATTGTCTGTGATGACCTTCTTGAGGTAATGAGAGCCTTGCAAATCCCCCTTTTGTCTAAGATCATTGGATTTCTGTCACTTGCCATCAAAAGAATCCTGATTAACACTAGTGGTCATGATTAAGGAAGGATTCTGCTCAAATAAGAATGTCACCTGACATCCATGGGGCCTAGTACATTCCCTGGGACACTAATTCTAGATTACTGAATTTCAAGATGAATAAAATTGCCCATCTTCCCGCAGCCCCTCGTCTTAAAACACACACACACACACACACACACACACACAACACTATAACAACAGAATTGCCAAATTTAATTTTGTCAGATTAGACCAGTGATGGCGAACCTTTTGAGCTCGGCGTGTCAGCATTTTGAAAAACCCTAACTTAACTCTGGTGCCGTGTCACATATAGAAATTTTTTGATATTTGCAGCCATAGTAAAACAAAGACTTATATTTTGATATTTATTTTATATATTTAAATGCCATTTAACAGAGAAAAATCAACCAAAAAAATGAGTTCGCGTGTCACCTCTGACACGCATGTCATAGGTTCGCCATCACTGGATTAGACCATTTAAAAATATGTCAACTGCTCTCTACTCTTACTACAATCTTACATAAGAAAAGACATTTAAACATTAAAAATGGAGGAAGGACATTATCTCAGAGTGAAGAAGAATCCTTTATATTGAACACATTTGGTTTTATGAAAAATTTACCACATTGACTTTTTTTTCCCTTGCCACTATGGCATAGTGAAAAGTTCATCATAGCCAGGTATTGGTTCCCAAAGCTTGGATATTGGAAAGTTGCTGGGTACTATGGGGAGGGGAGTAAAGTCGAATATAGCACAGGCTGCCCTCAAAGAACTAACTTAAAAAAAAACCCTAGGGTGGTGGATAAAAGGCAACTGAGTTGGGGTGGCTGGCCCTTCCTAGCAGTGTTTTGTCCAGAGCTGTCCTTCTCTGGAGAGACCTAGATGCTAACTGATGGCCTTGTTTCACAAAGCAGTATTGGGTATAATAGGCAAGTTTGCAGATTTGAGAATCAGAAGTCAGGTTTAAATTTCAGTGTCACTCACTTTTTTATTTTTTTAAGCTTGAGCAATGGACTTTTCAGTTTCCCTGATTGCTAAACAGAAACGTCTTATATTGACTTTCCCAGAAATAGACCCTGAGGCCAGGATTCAGGTGAAAGTATGTATCCGGAAGTGTTCCCAGGAGAAACCCGTGGGGGAGTCAGATGGTGAGACAGGGAAGGGAAGAGCAATATGGAGCCAAATCCCCGGGCCATTCTGGCTCACTTCCAAAGGGCTAAGGACACCAGGCATTTACAGAGGCTCCCAGTAGCCTGAGGGACTTTCTGGGACAAGGTAACCAAAGAGACTCCGGTGCTGGCTAGGGAGCTTGTGTGCAGGGAAGGAGTAATGAAACCCACGGGGATGTAGGACACAGATAGCATCAAATAGGGGATAGTAACAGTACTTACCACCTCATTTTGTCACTGTGCCTGGCTCTTGGTCACTACTTACTTTAAAAAGAAGAGAAGAAGAGGAGGTGGAGGAGAAGAAGGAAAAGAAAAAGGAGGAAGGGAAGGAGGAAGGGGAGGACAGGTAGACGGTCTGCTTGGGAGTCTAACACCCCGTGTGGCTGTCACTCATAAAGGGAAGAGGCAGGACTGGGAGGCTCAGACTCATTTCTTCAATCTTCGTGACCAAAGCAGAAGGCGAAACAGCTTGGGTAGCTAGGCCTCCTTTCCTCTCCAGTCATGTTTTGTTTTTGTTTTTTTAAGATGATGGAACCATTTTCTTTAATGCTGTCAAGAATGGCTTTACAAAGCTAAAAATGATGATGTCCAGAGAATGCAAAAGTCCCGTGCAAGTTGGTAATGAAGACACACAAGGGTTGAGCTCCAAAGAGGAACTTATTGACAGGTTTTTCCATTTCATACGAGGACAAAGAACACACTCTAGGAGAGACCTCCTAGGCAAGGCTCAACCCTTTCAGGAAACCCTTAACCCAACTCTGAGTTTGGGTGAATGAGATCAGTCCACTTCTGTCTTTCCCTCCCACCCCCGCCCCCAATAGTACCTGATGAGTTGGACAAAGCTGTACTCTTTGAAAAAACGGTGTTGGTTATCAACTTACCACTTCTCAGCTCCAAATACACCCTTCAATACATGCTCTGTGTTCAACAACAGAATTCCTGTAAGCATTCTGTCGAGTTGAGCATGATGTCAACCAGGCTTTCTCTGTAGAGGGCGCAGGAGGAACACCGAGGAGGAAGAGGCCCTCTTGCCTTTCCTGGAGTCAACCTGTAGGTGTATACGCTTGGAGGACCTCCCATAGAGCCTGCCCCCGCCACGGGCCCAGAACGCAGTCCCTCTGTGACGTTACGGCCTCGGCCTGGCAATCATGACCTTCTCGACATGGAAACCAAAGCCCCCGTGTAGCCTGCGTGCTCCGAAGCATCCTGCCCTGAATGGACTCTCAGTCCCTGCTCACACCACCACAACCTGGGCTGCATATAGGTAAAAGGAAAATATATTTGTTAACCTATACATAACGTGTATACTTTATATTATTGTGTATATATGTTATACATATGTTATGTGTGTAACTATAATATGTAATAAAATTCACATTTTTAGTCTTTTTCTTCTGAATCACTTTTCAATCCAGAGTTTTTATATAAACGTTTTTCCATGTATATTGTTAAATATATTTTTAAAATTGATTTCAGAGAGGAAGGAAGAGGGAGAGAGAGAGAGAGAGAGAGAGAGAGAAACATCAATGATGAGAGAGAATTAGCAGTAGGCCCCACTCTGGCGATCAAGCCTACAACCTGGGCGTGTGCCCTGACCGGGAATTGAGCCACCTGGCCTTGTCTAACGCTTTTCCATATTATTTGTCCCCTAAGACATCAAGAATGTCATGTATTCAGGATCTCTTAGGACAATAGTACTCCACTATTATCTCCAGGATTTCCTTCAATGCCATGACACCCTTTTTGTAAGTTTAAATGTTGGTACTTCTAGGTATTACCCAAGGTGTCAATGAAAGATCTCAGACAACAGCTAGGACTCAAATTCCTTCTTCAAATGCTTCTTAAATGATTTGTGAAGAAATGTTTAATCCAGCATTGTGTACCCAGTGCCCAGGCCTGTGATTGCCCACCAGGTGATCTTTCTTAAATAAATACATTTAATTCTTAAATAAAAGTAAGTCTTTCTTAAATAAATACATTTATGTTTTCATCTTCAAGATTTCTTTGCCTTGCTATTTTCCTCTGTCCAGTAGTTCGGGCCTATACAAATATACTGTTATTATGTTTTCCAAGCCCCCAAACCACCTGCTTATTAACAAACTGTGTGGTGGGAATAATTTCCATATTATTGGTTTTCTTGGATTTTGCTTAATGCAACTTCAAGAGAGAAGGAGTTGATGTACTAAATAAAGGTGTTTCCAAAATAAAATACACTGCTCTTGAGGAACTAATGTGTGGCCCTGGGGGCAGGCATTTATATTACAGCTAAAATATTGGTGTCTTAATTCTATTGTTGTTTACAGATGCTGCTGATTGCTCTTTGAAGCAATGCTACACAGGGTACATAATGAATTTAAATAGTACTTTAAAGAAAAATTTATTCTCAATCTCATTACCACCAAGTATAACCGTGTTTGGTCCATCGATGTCATTTGTTACTCTAAATTCAGCTTATTTAAAGTAGGATGGCCCAGAATTTAAACCAACACATAGTCCATCAAAGCCCATTCAATGTTTTGTGAGGTTTCTGGATTCTTGTTGTTGTTAATCTTCACCAGAGGTTATTTTTTTTCCATTGATTTTGAGGGAGGGAGGGAGGGAGGGAGGGAGGGAGGGAGGGAGGGAGGGAGGGGGGAGAGAGAGAGAAACAGAGAGAGAGAGAGAGAGAGATGTGAGACAGGCACATCTATTGGTTGCCTCTCCCTTGCACCCCAACTGGGACGGGGGATCGAGCCTGCAACCGAGGCAGGTGCCCTTGACTAGGAATCGAACCCGAAACTCTTGGGTAATGTGGGCTGACGCTCTAACCACTGAGTACTCCAGCCAGGGCTAGGCTTCTGGATTTTGACATCTGTCCAGGCCTGTGACTTGATGTCAGGTTACATATAATAATAAAACTTGCTCTTCAGTCCTGCTACTACATAGATACCTTGTAGAATAATTTTATTTGGGTATAAAGAGTCCAAGGAGCCTCTTGTCATATTTATGTCAGGATATCCCCCAAATACTTGGTATTTCAAAAAGAGATGATCTTGTCAATTTTCTGGTTTGGCCAGTATACTATTCAGATGTGGCCATTAGGGTGAAGGGTCCCTGGAACCTCTCTGAACTATTTTTGCAACTTCTTTTTGACTTGTCTTAGTTTAGGTTGCTATGCCAAAATATCATCAATGAGGTGGCTTATAAACAACACAAATTTATTTCTAACGTTTCTGGAAGCCTGGAGATCTGAGGTCAGGGTGCCAGTACTGGGTTCTGGTGAAATCCATTCTCTGGGTTGTATCTTCACAAGGTAGAAAGAAAGAAAGCTAGGCCAGCCAGCATGGCTCAGTGGTTGAGCGTCGGCCTATGAACCAGGAGGTCACAGTTCAATTCCCAGTCAGGGCACATGCCCAGGTTGTGGGCTTGATTCCCAGTAGTGAGCGTGTAGGACGCATCCTATTGATGGCTCTCTCTTTTCATTGATGTTTCTATCTCTTTCTCCCTTTCCCTTCCTCTCTGAAATCAATAAAAATATATGAAAGAAAGAAAGAAGAAAGAAAGAAAGAAAGAAAGAAAGAAAGAAAGAAAGAAAGAAAGAGATTCTCTGACCTCCTCTTATAAGGCCACTAATCCTACTCAGGAGGAGTCCACCCTCATGACCTAACCTACCTCCAAATACCCTCCTAGTGGAAATAAGTTCAATAAGAGAATAAATGTATGCATCAAAATGACTATTTCTACTATCCTGCTAAATAAAAGTAAACTACATAATATTAAAACTGCATCTTAGCATACATTTCCCCAAGGGTTCTGGGTCTTTTCCTAAGGGATCAGACAACTATTATAATTCTTTCTATAAAGTATCATTTTTGTTTTCAAGATCAAAATATATCATTCTTGCCCTGACCGGTTTGGCTCAGTGGATAGAGCATTGGCCTGCGGACTGAAGGGTCCCAGGTTCAATTCCAGTCAAGGGCATGTACCTTGGTTGCGGGCACATCCCCAGTGGGGGGGTGCAAGAGGCAGCTGATCGATGTTTCTCTCTCATTGATGTTTCTAACTCTCTATCCCTCTCCCTTCCTCTCTGTAAAAAAATCAATTATATATATATCTATATATATATATATATCTATATCTATATATATATCTACAGCTATATACTAGAAACAATTTTACCTTTCCAGGTAAATGACAGTAAATATTGGAAGATCTTTATAATTTTTGACTGCAGGGTAGATTGCATTTTCCAGACTTTGGTTCTGCAGTAGCAGATCCTGTTAATTAAAAAGATGCTGGGGTCATTTCTGTATTTGGAACACTGCCTGGCTTTGGGTCATGTTCTCCTCCTCCTCTGTTTTCCTTTGCCTGGTATTTTTTTCTTTTGTCACTGTTTCTTTGTCGACCATACTAATGGCCAACTGCCGATTAGCTAATAGGCTCAAGCCCAATTCAGCAAATAGAATGAAATCATTATGGCTGCCCTTACTCAATATATCTCACTAGGAAATATCAGTCCTTTGGTGACTGGCTGGCTGTTAATCTTCAGTAAACACGTCCTGAGTAGCTCTCGTGTGTCAGATCCTGTTCTAGGCACTGAGGACAAAAGGGTAAAAAGAACAAAGACAGGCTCCCCTCCCCAAGGAACTCAGAGTCTCCACAGGGAGACACCAGAACCCGGTGTGGCCTGCACTATTAGGGCGACCAGGTAATTTATTCTGAAGGTGGGACAATTTTGAGGGTCACAGAAGATGCTATTAATATGATACCCAGAGATGACGTGTAAATTCAGACAGTCCCTGGTTCTGATGGGAGTTTACACAATGTGTGATGGTAACAAAAAGGAAGGAACTGGCTGGGGAAACAAAACAACTGAAATCAAAATTACCATCCATTTCAGATCCCCTCGTACTTTAAAGCTATTCTTTTAAAAATCATGAGCAATTAAGTTATTTAACTTGTGAAGGGTGTTTATTTAAACAGCCATTGTATGAAAGTCATTTTTAAATTGATTTTTAATTTTATTTTTTTTTTAAGAGAAAGAGAAACATCTATGTGAGAGAGAAACTCAATTGGCTATCTCCCGCATTCACCCCAACTGGGGACTTAACCCACAACCTGGGCATGTGCCTTGACTGGGAATCCAACCCACCACCTTTTGGTGTATGGGACAATGTTCCAACCAGCTGAGCCACACTGGCCAGGGCTGAAAGGCATTTTTAAAAGGTTGCCCAGTGTAATTTTTGAAAGTTGTGTGAGCATTTTGGATACATGGAGAAGGTTAAAGATAATTTGTTCTTAGAATAAGTATTCCATAAATATATTCATTTAATATCAAAAGTTAATAAACCAGCTCTAATAGAGTAATTATTTGAAAGCCCTCATCCAAATCTTTCTTTTTGCACACAATTGCTATCCCCAGCACTTAAAAAACAACAACAACAACAAAAAAACAACTGCAATCCTAGCTACAGCAGATCATTATATATGCTTGTCTGGCTTAAGGAGTAAATTAATTTTGCATGTAATTCCTCCCAAAGATCTATATGACAGGCAATTCTATTTTATACTTTTTTTTTTTTCAGAATGGCAAAAAACAGCACAAGATACTGATATGAGACCACACCTTGCTAAGGTTAAAATGTCAAACTATTTAAAAAACCTACTTGCTTAGATATTTCCAATCCAAAAACCAAAAGTTTATTTTATTTTATTTTTTCCTAGAGGGACTTAGTTAGAACCCTGTCAAGTAAATGTTCTGCATGCGTCTCTAATGGCTGTGCCTATCAACAAATACGTTTGTTTTCCCAAGTCAGCTGCGTGGGGTGAGGTGAGGTGTACAGAGGCACTCAGAAGGAGCAAAGTCTTATTTGCCATCCAAACAGGCCACTCCATCGGGCAGGTTGGAAATTATATTTGCATGTGGGTTGCAGGTGCCTGAGCAGAAGGTGCACTGTGAGAAAATACCTGAACACACACTCCATGACATTTTGACAAATGTGGGTTGTCCCAGTCCGGATGCTGGGTCCAGGCTGCTGTAAGGATAGAAAGGAAGTTCACGCCCTAGATCTGAGCACCCACCCAGCCAGGTTCCCTTTGTATCTATAAATTGAGGGTTTGGGGGTCCATGGTCTCAGAACCCCCTTCCTACTAAAAGAATCCTAGCCCAGTCCACAGCCTTGAGACAACTCTTTATTGCAAGCAATTTTCTTTCCAGAAGAGATTTCAGGCTATTAACTAGATGGTGCAATGTGCCAACAGGGACGTGGGAGGTGACAAAGGAGGAGATGCAGTAACCCTGATTTGTATACATAAGGCTCTCTCCCCAGGCTGCGAGTCCACCTTCTTTGAGATACTTAAAAGCACAAAGATTCAGGGTAATAATATAACACCTTGGAAGTCACCTACTGCATTGCCTCATTTTCCAAAAAAATAAAAATAAAATAATAATAATATGCTATTGTTACCTAAATAATAATGATCTTGAAGGCAGACCCAGGCTTTGTGGGGTCAGAAGCTTTTGCAGTTTTGAGGGCCCACTTAAGAAAGAGTATACACAAGTATGAATACAAAATCAGGTGAGAAATCAAAGACATTGGTTAGGGACCCTCCTTGAGCCTGTGGAAGGACCTGTACAATTGAGGAGCTTATGGCTCAAGCTCCATTCTTTTCATGGTAAGGTTAACCCTGATGTCTACTATAACAGCATTAAAATATAAGCTCCAAAAGGGCAGGGGTTTAGTCTATTTTCTTCACTGCTTCCCGCCCCCCGCCTCCGCCCCGGAACCCAGACCAGGGCTTGGCATACAGTAGCTGTTCACTAAAAACGTGTTGCACAAATGAACAAAGGGTGAGAGTGATACCTAACATCCCATGTCCAGGAACTATGCTGAGTACTTCACATGTATGAACTCATTTGATACTTGCAATGTAATGATGAGATCATAACTGCCAAGGTTACTGTTATCTGGTTGCAGGAGGTAGCTGTTCTCACTGCTTTACAGTATTAATTAACGTAATTCCGACACTAGCACTAGAAGGTGGGTGCTCTTATGAGGATCCCTGGCTTACAGTTGAAATATTACAGGTAAAATCAGTTGTTAACAGTCACACAGGGAGAAACGGCAGAGCTGGGATTCAAAGCCAGGTCTTCTGGCTTCAGAATCTGTGCTTCTGGCTACACTACTGCCTCCCAGGTCAGGATTAGAGAGATCCAGTGACCAGCACTATTTAAAATAGGCCAGCTTTTGTTCGTGCCTAAAATCAGCCCAAGCCTCTTGCATTTGCCTACAGCGTACAGTCCTTAGATACAAAAATATTGACTATTCACTAGCAAATGAGTCTCAGCATGGTCTTTATTAGAACCCAGATGTGGTTGGAACATAAGAGAAAAGAGAGAATGGAGTTGAAGTCACATGGTAAACCTGTTTGAAAAGAAAAAGAAAAAAAAACGCCGGGCATGTTTCCATTTAAAAGATGGTAATTTCCAGGGCTCAGGGGAGTTACCTTAATCACTGACTCCCCTCACCATCCCCGGCTGTTAGCCCAGTCCCAGCCCCAGTCTAGGCAGAGACACTTTCTTCCAATGTGGCGATCTGGTATAAAATAATTTAATAGAAGATTCAAATATATTTAAATTATGTCCCACTGCCTCCTCCACCACCAAAGAATAAAAAATAGAAACTCTTGCTCTGATATCATCAAGGATCTTAGATGCAAAGATATATTTCTTTTTTCCTTTTTTTAAAAAAATATATATATTGTTGTTGTTGTTAATCCTCACCTGAGGATATTTTTCCATTGATTTTTAAAGAGAGTGGAAGGGGGAGGGGGAGAGATAGAGAGAAACATCGATGTGAGAGAGACACATCGATTGGTTGCCTCCCGCACACACCTCCAACTAGGATACAGGCACACCTGGCTTTATTGCACTTCACTTCACAGATGTTGACTTTTTTGCAAAAAAAAATTGAAGGCAAGACCCTCCACCAGCAAAAGAAGATCACAGCTCACTTTACTAAGATACTCACTTTATTGTAGTGGCCTGGGACCGATCCCGCAATATCTCTGAGGTATGCCTGTAGACAGTAGGTGCTCAAATCCATGCACCGGGCCTCTAGTTAATTATAAAAACCAATAGCTCTCCCCCAAGTTTCTAGGGCTAGCCTCCAGTAGTCATCGTTGTCTTCAGAAAAGTCTTATTTGTTTGTTTGTTATTTATACCTCTCTGGGTGCCAGGACGGACAGGAAGCAGCTGGAGAGAGCAAGAGGTTAATTGTCACCAGTGGTGATGTCACCCTGGGGCAGTCTTGACTGACTTCCCATCTCAGTTAATGGCAATTCCATCCTTCCTGATCTTCAGGCCAAAACCCTGGCAGTCATCGTCAGTTCTTCTTTCTCCCCAGTCCCTCAGAAAATCCTGTTGGCTCTATTTTGAAAATATACCCATAACCCACCACTTCCCGCCTCCTCCACAGTTTCAGGACCAGTGGGATCGAGCCACCATTATTGCTTATCTAGGTTTTTGCAGTTTTCTCCTCACCGGTCTCCCTGCTGTCTCAGCTCCGTAGTGTCACAGCAACCCTTCCAAAACCCAGGTCTGAATGGGCCCCTCCTCTGCTCGAAACCCTCCAATGGCTTCCTTCCCTCACTCAGAAGAAATTCCAAGGTCCTTGCCACCATCTAGAAGACCCCGCAGCATCTGTCCCCAATGCCTCTCTTACCTCCACTCCCACTGCCTCCCTCTTGCTCATTCCCCTTCCGCCACACGGTACCCTTTTTGGCCCGCGGTGCCTCTCCTTGAGGTCCTTGCTCTCGCTGTTCCCTCTGCCCAGAAGGCTCTCTCCCAGATCTTCCCAGGCGAATGAGCTCCATTGTTCCTGTCGGGTCTTTGGGAAGATGCCACCGTTCCTGAGAGGTCTTCCCTGGCTAGATAAGCAGCACACACCTCCTTCCCTCTTTCCTCCTTTATCTTTCCACATGGCTCTTCTCCCCATTTACAATCCATTTTCTGTCTCCCCGTCTGGAATGAACGTTCTATGAGGACAGAGATTTTGCCTGTTTTGTTCACGGCTTTATTCTCAGTGCCTAGCTCAGTGTCTGCGTCATCAGCACCCAATAGTTATCTAACGCTGTTGAATGAATTGAGTCACAGATTCTTGAAGCTCTGATGACAGCAAAGATCTTCTCTTAAGATACATGAACAGTTTTGCAGACACCCCCAGTGATGGAGGGTATGATAGATGTGGGGGAGGTAACCTCACTGCCCAC
This sequence comes from Myotis myotis, assembly GCF_014108235.1. NCBI lineage: Eukaryota > Metazoa > Chordata > Mammalia > Chiroptera > Vespertilionidae > Myotis > Myotis myotis. The sequence goes on from NW_023416317.1 coordinate 45,721,127, forward strand.
CATACCCAACCTGTCACACAGAAACTCATCTGTCAACTTTAAGCCCTGCTAAAGGAAGACCTAAGGAACTGTGGCCTATTTTCATAGTTTCCATTGGCCGCTCATCTAAGCCAGACTTGGGGAGATGACGAAGTTTCTGGTTCATTCAGTCTTTCTATGTCATCTCTGCCATATTCCACCCGTCACTGATTGCTGCAGGCCGCCTACCTCCCACAGATTTAAGTTCTCTGGTTTTGAGTTTCAGCATCTGCCTCAACCCATCTTAGGTAACCTGACTCTTTCCCAAGAAAAGAAAAAGGAGGGAGTTGGGGAGATTGAAAGGTGACCAGGAAAAGCCCAGGATCGGGGTGATGACGGGCATTGGGGGAGGGAGGGGCCCAGATCCTTTCCCATGAAGCTAATTTGGAGGATAATAAAGCAATGCCCCCCCCCCCCCCCCCCCCGTTTTGAGGGTCACCTTGTATAAAAGGACAATTGTTCCGCAGTTGCTTTCAGTTGTTTCCCTCTGATGCTATCTGGCCGAGAGAAAACAGGAGCCTGCTTGATGGGCGCAGTCCAGAGGCGGAGATCGTAAGTAAAGTGGAAACTTGCCCTGGGTTCAGACATTGGATGAAGAAAACATGGCGTTCTGTGCTGTGGACACGGAGGGGAGCTCCAGGAGGCCTCATCTTTATTCCACCTTCCCCTGCCTTCAGACAGCAGCCTGGAGAGAGCGAGCTCCAGGCTGACCCCTAGGGGTGCGGCTCTGGACTGGGCAGGGGTAGAGAATTAGGCAGGCAGGCAGTCCCAGAAACGATTCTTGTAAAGATACAAGAGGAACGGTTAGGGCTGCATTCTTGCCTGGAGCTATTTACCATCCGTAAGCCTAAGTCCAAATGCACAGATAGGATAACAGCTTTCTTGGAACGCGCCATCCTAATAGAGATAGAATGTTCAGCACTGATTCCTTCATTTTGAAAGTGTTCTTTGCTAAGATACATTGCAGGAAACCTACTGTGGCCTACAAAGAATCACCTGGGGAACCTTCCCCAAAACACCAATAGCAGGACTCCACCCCCTCCAGACCAACTAAAGCATAGTCTCTGGGAGTGGGGCTTGGACTTTGATGGTTTTTTACGTTCCCTGGGTGATCTTAACGTGCAGCTAGAGTGGAGTGAGGACCCCTGAACTGTCATCTGGTCCTTACTGCTTCTGGGGGAGTGACCCTCCCCAACCCCACAAGGATGCAAGTGCACCTGCCATTGTCACTGGGGCAAGGAGGCAGGCAGTAAGTTTAAGCTACACTATTGGGCCCCCTGCCTGGGAATTTGGGTCATAGATGCAAATGCCATCTCAGTCTGGCTGCCCTTGTTATCCCAGGAGGTTATGTAGTGGGGAACTTTTGGCCAACACTTGCCCCCAGTAGACCAGGAACAGAGACAGCTGGTCTCCTGCAGAAAGGAAGAGAGGGGGTGCCACAGGACTTGGGACTTGGGGGTCTCAGGTCTCCCATCTTGAGACCATACATGGGCACAGTGAGGGAGAGCCTCAGGAACCATTGCCTTTGTCTCCGGAAGAGGGTCAGCTTTCAGGTTGGAGTTTTATGCGACTGTCCCCTGTAGCCTGGAAGGTCTGATGTGACCAATAACCCTTGACTATAGTTAAACCTTTTAGGAAAAACCTCTAAAACTCAGGTTAAACATAGCACTTCTGTGTCACCAGCAACTGACCTGCCTCCACTCCCATCCTCCACCGTTGAATTCATACAAACGAGAAGACACTTCACAGATTTCAAGAATGAGGACTTCTGGGTTCCCAGATTGGTTCTAAGTGTAGAACAGTCAACAGCCTTGAATTTCTGCAGCTGTGGCTTTTAAAACCTTGGCCTTCTGTTGACTTTGGGGATATAATTGTTTGTCTTGTTTTCTTATCCACAAAATGGAACTCAGAGTACCAATGTGATCAGATTGCTTTGAGGAGTAACTAATGAAAAGGCTGTGAACCATGACAGAGACGTAGACATGCCTCATATGAATGAGTCACTATAGAATGGTGAGAAAGAGACCTTTGGGAAAGGTTTGTTGAAATTTTAGCCAAACTCTCAACCAAACTATGTGATCTCAAGCAAGTGACTGAACCCCCCTGACCCTCAGATTCCTCAATGCAGATCCCAGCTAAGGCTGCCCATTTGCAGAACTTCTGTGTGGGGCAAAGAAGATAATGCCTGAAGACACTGGATACAGGCACACCTGGCTTTACTGCACTTCACAGATGTTGATTTTTTTTTTTGCAAAAAAATTGAAGGCAAGACCCTCCACCAGCAAAAGAAGATCTCAAGTCACTTCACTGCGATACTCACGTTATTGCAGTGGCCTGGGACCGAGCCCGCAATCTCTCTGAGGTATGCCTGTAGACAGTGGGTGCTCAAAGACATTGTGTCTCTTCCTCCACGACCTCTCTCTTTACCTAAGGTAAGTTAGTTAGGATGTAACTTCCCTTCCTTCCCCAAATGCCAGAGATGCAAGTCAGATAAAGGGTTCCTTCTCTCGTGTGTGACAAGCTGAGCATCAGGAGTCCAGACTGAAAGGCTAGTCCTACGGTGTTGGGCACCCAGGCTCCTCCACACGCGGCTCCCATCCTGTAGTTGAGGATGGTGATTTCTAGGAAGGAGAGTGGGGCGACGAAGAGCAAGCCTCTCCCCTTCGAGGGCATGATCTGGAAGTTCTACTCACATCCCGCGGGGCTGAATGTGAGCTGGAATGCAACGCCGGGGCCTGCGTTTGGGGTTGAAAGCCCAGCTCCACCATTGACTTTCTGTGTGGTCTTGGCCAAGTCACTCAATGTCTTTGTGCCTCCGTTTCTTATTATTTCCTGAAGTGAATGTGAAAATTAAATGGGTTAACATAGCACTCAGGATAGTTACCTGGCACATAGGAGTGAAAGCTATTATTATTATTTTCATTTGTTTAGCCACATGGCCACACTTAACTGTGAGGGAGGCTGGCAAAGGTCCTTAACCAGCTGGCTGTGTGTCCACCTAAAAGCTTAGAGTTCCATTGCTCAAGGAAGGAGGGGACAGGGGACCTTCAAAGACATGTCTCTGTCATGTAAGACTTGCTAAAATCACTAAAAAGACTGCTGGAGAGGATTTTGATCTCTAATTTGGGTCTTAAAAAAACCTATGGAAAGTCCTCCTTGTGTGATGGGGTGGGTGTGGTCCATCCCTAGAGATGGAGACAGTCATAAAAATAATGAAAATGTGGGAGGCTCTGTCTCAATTGTCCCCAGACCTGTTTCAAGGTCCCACAAAACTCTAGTTTTATGAAAAGTACCACTTTTTTTTTTTTTTTTTTTACCCCATTCTCTCCCCAGATCTTACTAAGGGCTTATCTGCCAGGCGAGGTGTCCATGGTGAATGCCATCGTTGCTGGCAGTGCCACAATTCTCTCAAGTTTATGATACATATGAGGCTCTCCCAGGCAAGCCTCCAGGATTCCTGACTCTGAAAGGTGTAGATCCCATGAAGACAGTCCACCTGCTCCTTCTCTATCAGCCCCCACCAATGAATGAGCCAGGAGATCCAACTGGCTTTTCTGGTTACAGATTCCCCACCGCAAGGAAGGGAAGGAACTGGAGTGCAATCTGTCATCCAGTCATAAACCTGATGCTAATATGACTTCAGCTTATGCAAAGGAGGCTGTGCTACCCAAGCTCAAAGCCTGTCTCCCAACACCCAACACAAGTACAAGCTGTGACCAAAGGAACAGGTACTTACCTTTGAGCAAAGTGGAGCTGACCACGGAAATTAAAAAAACTAATAAATGAGGAGGTGACTTGGAGCATTACAAATAGGCAATAGAATTTCTCAAGCAACCCTACACTGAGTTTTACCTTTTGACTTTTTGCCAGCAACTCTTCAAGAATGCATCCTTAAATGTATCCTTTTGTACACATTTGGTGTTTTATTGGTGCTTCTTGGTCATGACTCTTTGGATAAAGATCCCTGTCACCTTTAAACTTTTCAGCTCCATCATCTCTCCTCAATCAGACTCATCTATAAACAAAACTCTCCAATTAATCCTTTCTAAGGCCAAAGTACTTGGTAAGCAAATATCCACTCCTTAAATTGCTGGCCTACTATGTCCCTCTCCGAGAATCTTCTGGGGAGGCACATGATGAATATAATTACTCTGTTTCATCTCTGCTGCCCATTTTTTCTTGTGCGCTTCTGATTTCATTTCAGAAAATTCTTGGCACTTCCTCGGAAGGACAGGTCTTTGCTCATCCAGTACCAGGGGCAGAGGAATTCACGAGTGGGTGTGTAATTAACACTAATGAATAGAAGGTGTTGGCCTTAGGGTCTTCAACTTCACCTCTGTTTCAAATTGTTTTGCGAGCCTGGAATTTTCTGTCCTACAAATAAAGCCTGTAGGTTTTGGCCCATGGAACTCCAGCAAGGCACCAATAATAAGCACAAGGTATTTTTGGCAGCGCTGCCTTCCCATTTCCCATCACTCTGCCCCGGAGGGGGTGGCGTTGGGGGGGGGGGGTCCTCCTCCAAACTCAGCGGATATCCTCCCTGAAACCAGTGTCCATGTCACTTTGGCCTCACCCTCAGATACAGTCCATTCATGGGTTTCCATCTGCTTGTGATTTCTGTCATCTGCTTCCTGGTTTGAATGTGATACATGGGTCCCTGCAAGACGTGTTGCCGGAAAAGCTGCCCATCCTTCAACAAACCTCAGTGACTTTCCACTCTGCAACCTGCGTGGGGGGGTCCACTAAGCTGCCCTGCAGGAGAAAGTTCATGGCTACCTTCCTTCCCCACCTCCCAGTCCTCTTATTGACCTTTGGTTTTGTAGGCTATCATATATATTATTAATTTAATTTTCTACAGGCTTTTAAAAAAAGTAATTGCTAGGGGGAAAAAATGTATGCAGACCAAGAGTCTCAAGTATATGACCCTACTTTACTCATCCCTTGAACAAAAATTACATATACGTAAAAGACACACACACACACACACACATTCCCGCACCCCTCCCATGTCTCAAACGGGGAAAGGTATGGTATAACCTCAACCTTCATAAATGCTCACTGATGGAGTTTCTCCACATCTTCCCCTTTGCCAAGCACAATTTATTTATTTATTTTTTTAAAATATATTTTATTGATTTTTTACAGAGGAAGGGAGAGGGATAGAGAGTCAGAAACATCGATGAGAGAGACACATCGACCAGCTGCCTCCTGCACATCCCCCACTGGGGATATGCCCGCAACCCAGGTACATGCCCCTGACCGGAATCGAACCTGGGACCCTTCAGTCCGCAGGCCGACGCTCTATCCACTGAGCCAAACCGGTTACGGCAACCAAGCACCGTTTAATAACCACATGGAGAAGGAGCAGCGAGGGCCCACTGCTTTCTATGCGAGATGGCAAGGAAGGCTGAAACTCCCTCTAGCCACATCTCTCAGCAAACACACTGGGCCGGTGGTTCCTGATCAGAGGGGTGGTGACCTTCCTCCTGGAATTTTATCCTCTATCCCCGTATTCTTTGTTTTGTTAACTTTGGCCCTTGAAATCATTTTAAATGTCTTCTTTTAGAGGAAACTGGCCCTGGACCTCCTTGCCACCCTCCCCCTGTGTGGGCTGGCCTGGCAGGAATCCCACCCATCAGTAATTTACTGGTCACTCTCCCACCCTCTTTTTTATTTTTTTATTTATATTTTTTATTGCTTAAAGTATTACAAAGAGTATTACATATGTCTCCATTTTTTTCCCCCCGCCCTTGACATTCCCCTGGCCTCCCCTACCCCCCAGTGTCTTATGTCCATTGGTTATGCTTATATGCATGCATACAAGTCCTTTGATTGATCTCTTACCCACCCCCCTCCTTCCCTCCCACCCTCCCCGGCCTTCCTGCTGTAGTTTGACAGTCTGTTCGAGGCAGCTCTGCCTCTGTATCTATTTTTGTTCATAAGTTTATAATGGTCTTTATTATCCATAAATGAGTGAGATCATGTGGTATATTTCCTTCATTGACTGGCTTATTTCACTTAGCATAATGCTCTCCAGTTCCATCCATGCCGTTGCAAATGATAAGAGTTCCTTCCTTTTTAGAGCAGCATAGTATTCCATCGTGTAGATGTACCACAGTTTTCTAATCCATTCACCTACTGATGGGCACTTAGGCTGTTTCCAGATCTTAGCTATGGTGAATTGTGCTGCTATGAACATAGGGGTGCATATATCCTTTCTGATTGGTGTTTCTGGTTTCTTGGGATATATTCCTAAAAGTGGGATCACAGGGTCAAATGGGAGTTCCATTTTCAGTTTTTTGAGGAAACTCCATACTGTCTTCCATAGTGGCTGCACCAGTCTGCATTCCCACCAGCAGTGCACAAGTGTTCCTTTTTCTCCACATTCTCTCCAGCACTTGTCGTTTGTTGATTTGTTGATGATAGCCAGTCTGACAGGTGTGAGATGGTACCTCCTTGTTGTTTTGATTTGCATCTCTCGGATGATTAGTGACTTTGAGCATGTTTTCATATGTCTCTTGGCTTTCTGAATGTCCTCTTTTGAAAGGTGTCTATTTAGATCCTTTGCCCATTTTTTGGTTGGATTGTTTATCTTCCTTTTGTTAAGTTGTATGAGTTCCCTATAAATTTTGGAGATTAGGCCCTTATCAGATATGACATTGGCAAATATGTTTTCTTGTTTTCTTGTTGTTTTGTTGATGGTTTCTTTTGCTGTGCAGAAGCTTTTTATTTTGATGTAATCCCATTTGTTTATTTTCTCCTTAGTTTCCAATGCCCTAGGAGCTGTATCGGTGAAGAAATTGCTTCGGCATATGTTTGAGATATTGTTGCCTTTGGATTCTTCTAGTATTTGTATAGTTTCCCATTGTATATTTAAGTCCTTTATCCATTTTGAGTTTATTTTTGTGTATGGTGTAAGTTGGTGGTCTAGTTTCATTTTCTTGCATGTATCTGTCCAATTTTCCCAACACCATTTATTGAAGAGACTATCTTGACTCCCACCCTCTTAATGACATATTCATTAAGGGAAGGGGCAGTATCTTACTGAGCTGTGGGCTGCAGTAGTGCATGGTACATTGTAGGTATTAAATGTTTTTTGAGCCAATGAACACAGCTAAAAACTTTGGGGAGTCCATCTTTGAGATCCCTAAGGTTTTTTTAAAAATATCAGCGACTTAATGGAACTATTTAGAGTTAAGGCAGTGCTTCACACAAAATAGGCTAATAATAAATACGTTACTATTTAGTTGTGATTATTATTATATCTTCCAAGAACCCCTATCTATACATATAAAAGCCTAATATGCAAAGTGTCCCCTTGGGAATTTGACCGACCTGGAGTTTGATAGCTCTCTATGATGTGCGCTGACCACCAGGGGGCAGCATGGAATGAAGGAAGGCCCCAGCCAGCAGCTGGCATCTGGCAGCCACTAGGGACCCTACTGGTGCACAAATTTTGTGCACTGGGCCTCTAGTTTCTAAATACGCTGATTCTATATTTTCCCAGTCTTACCCTTCCTTGGCTTCAGAAAATCCTTTTCTGCCCTCAGTACCATTTCATTTATTTCACATTTTACTCACCCCCTCCTCAGTATTTCCTCCAGCTACTCTGCTCTTGGAGTCATCCTCTCTACCTAAACTCTGTCCTCCCAGGCAGCTAGAGGGCCTCCAAGGGGAAGTCGGGGTCTGAGGGGGCTGGGAGGGAGAAGACGGCCTATCCCTTTGCTTGAATCTAAGGGTGCCAATTGACAGTTCTCAGATACATTTTGTTCAACCCACAAAGGTGGCACATTCAGTGTTTTAGAAGAATGGACCTTAGTTACCAATATTTAAAAATCCGTATCCCTGGCAATGCTAGGCCCAAATTCTCACATTGTAACAATGAGATGATTCATTGATTCCATTTCAGGGTATATATCTGAAGAGACCCAAAACACTAATTCAAAAGAATATATGCACCCCTATGTTCATTGAAATATTATTTACAATAGCCAAGATATGGAAGCAATCCAAGTGCCCATTACTAGATGAGTGGATAAAAAAGTTGTGGTGATATTCACAATGGAATATTACTTGGCCATAAAAAAGAATGAAATCTTACCATCTGTGACAGTATGGATGGACCTAGAAGGTATTAGGCTAAGTGAAATAAGTCAATTCGAGGAAGACAAATACCATATGATTTCACTTATATGTGGAATGTAAAGAACAAAATAAACAAACAAAATTGAAACAGACTCATAGACACAGAGAGTGGACTGATAGTTGCCAGAGGGTAGGGGGTTTGGGGGACTGGGTGAAAAAGGTGAAGGGATTCAGAAATACAAATTGGTAGTTACAAAATAGTCATGAGGATGTATAGCATAGGGAATATAGTCAATAATATTGTAATAACTATGCCTGGTGCCAGGTGGGTACTGGAAATATCGGGGGGACACACTTTATAAAGTATGTGATAGTCTAACCACTATGCTGTACACCTGAAACTAAAACACAATAATATTTTAAAATATATTTTTATTAATCTCAAAGAAGAATAGAAGGGAGAGAGAGAGACATCAGTGATAAGAGAGAATCATTGATCGGCTGTCTCCTGCATCACCCCTACTGGGGATCAAGCCCACAACCCTGGGCATGTGCCCTGACGGGGAATCGAACCGTGACCTCCTGGTTCACTCAACCACTGGGCCACACCTGCTGGGCCAAAATAATATTGAAAAATAAAAATTCAACTGAGTACATGTAAAGTTCCAGCTGGCCTTTTTAAGTGATTAATGAATTGGGCAGTGTCTCATCTAGCAATTAGAAGGGTGCTTGGAGGAGTTGTACAAAATGGAAGGGTCTTATAGGCAGAAAGAGTGGGATAAGCAAGTTAAAAGAGTGGATTATTTCAGGCAAAGCCACCCTCCCTTAGGAGAAGAAGTGGTGGTGGGGTTGGGGGGGGGGGAGTTATCAGGCAAATTATCTCACTAGGACTGACCAGGAAATTCCAGACTAATTGGTTTAAAATTCCACTCCTGGGAGAGGCTCTAACTGCAATTAAGTTAGGAATTAAGTCTTGATGGGGCTTAGCAAGAGTGATTCCATTTTGGGTCTGTTGTTTATTTTTAACAGCTCTTAATAAAATGCCCCTTCATTTTAGCCTATCTGTTCTCTCATCATGATTAAATTCAGGATATTTATTTTGGTAAGAATACCACAGAAGTGATGTTGTATCTTCCTCAGTGCATCATAGCAGGAGGTACATGCTGTCTGGTGATATTAATTTTGAAATCTGCTGGTGGCTCACAAGTTTCTCCATTGCAAAATTACTTATGAATGAGGAAGGGAGAATAGTATCTTCTAGGGAAATACTTGGAGATGAGATAAAGATCCCTTCCTCCCCCCCCCCCCCCCCATTATACTGTCACTCACTAATTCTAATATCCATTGATGATTCTTGCCTGAAACAACCAGAGATAATTTTAAACTAGAATAATAATGAAGAGAAACATGATCGGCTAGTCTATGAAAAGTACTTCATAAATGAGAATGCCCCTTAATCTTCTCTTCCTCAGATAGCAGGTGGAAGTCACAGGGTGTCCACTTTTTTCAGTGAATTATTTATGAGCCCGGGTCCCCACTGAATGGCCTGGGTTCCAAGTGGTGATGTCCCCGCCTGCCCACCTTCTCATCCATTTTTACAAGCCATATACTTCCCACAAGTCTCAGCTCAAAGCTCTGTTCTGCATAAAGTCTTTTATGGGAGGGCAGGGTCTACCCTTATTTCCTTTGATATTTTTCTGCACTTAACAATAACATTCGGGTCTCAGCACTCCCCCGTGGCGGTGGTAGGAAACAAAGAAAGGTGATTCATAGTTCCCCAAGAAATAGTAAAGAGAAGTGCATGAAAATTAATGGATTCTAAAGAAAAGAACAAGTGTTGTGGAAATCCAGAGGAAATCAAAGAGAAAGTGGCTTTTGAAATGGGACTTGAAGGACGCAGAATTTGAGCTGTGGCTGAAGGTAGGAGGCGTTCTAGATTGAGAAGAGGTGATTGTGGGCACAAAATGGTCCTACCGGCAGAAACATGTGACAATGTACTGGGGGCTGGGCAGGCCTGGCAAGCATTCTAGGCTGGTTGAGTAAAGGGCTGGGAAGAGATTCAACCATTTTATAGAGGCTTTCACACTGCTAGTGTGGGATGTTAGCCCAGATTTGAGCCTGGGGTTTTAGGACAATAATTCTCGCAAGAAGATGGGGGTGGGGGGTGGGGTGGGGAAGGTGGATTGGATGAATATGTCATTGGAGGAACGGATGCCAATCAGGAGAGTTCTGGACAGAATATGAGCACCTGAGTTTAGGTAGCTGTTAGAAAGGTGCAGCCAACTGGTCAACAACCAGTGTTCCACTGCTTCTTTGTAATTCTGAAATCTAAAAAGTTGAAAACCACCCGGCTGGTGTAGCTCAGTGGTTGAGCATCTACCTATGAACCAGGAGGTCACGTTCAGTTCCCGTCAGGGCACATGCCCGGGTTGCAGGCTCCATCCCCAGTAGGGGGCCTACAGGAGACAACCGATCAATGATTCTCTCTCATCACTGATGTTTCTAACTCTCCCTCTCCCTTCCTCTCTGAAATCAATAAAAATGTATTTTAAAAAATAAAAAGTTGAAAATTTTTGAATTTCCTCTTAAGTTTGCAGACAATTTATCCAGGAGGAAACCCTGAGCCCACCATGCTGGGAGGAAGCCTAAGCTTCGTGGAGAGAGGTCCAGGTGGAGGAGCGCTGAGGTGCCGGCATGCGAGTGAACGGAATGAGTGAAGCCTTTTGGAGTTTTCTGGGCCTGCCCACTGGGAAGCAGCTGTGTGAATGACTCCAACCAACACCACATGGAGCAGAAGAGCCGCCAGCCAAACTCTGCCCAAATTCCTGAGCCACAGACTCATGAACAGATAAACACCACTGTCATTTTACACCACTAATGTTTGAGGCATGTTTATGAAATTGCAACAGATAAACACACACTTAACGTCATTCATATATTTTCATTGCACAAAGTCAGTGTATTTGATGAAAAGGCCACTCCAGCCCTTACCGAGGGTGTTGTGGGGCACATGGTGTATGTACAGTTTACCTTTCTAAAAAAAAAAAAATCTGAATTTTGAAATCCATCTGGCTGCAAGGGTTTTTTGAGGAGGAATTGTCCTTTGTATTACAGAAATAGAGTTGTCTAGACTTCCTTCCTGTCTTCCTGCATTCACAAAATGTCACGAGTGATGCCATAGACTCCTTCAGGCATTTCACACGTGTATCTCATATTTCCCCAGTGACATTATCGCTTTCTCGAAATCAATAACTCTCACACTTCAGTGTGTATCACAGTCACTTGGGAGGACTGGTTCAAATACAGCTTCCTGGACCACCACCCCCCCCCACCCCCCCACCCCCAGCTTCTGACTCAATGGGTCTGAAGTGAGGCTTGAGAACTTGCATTTCTGACAGTTTCCTAGGTGATGCTGCTGCCGCTGGTCCAGGGACCACACTTGGAGAACCACTCCGCCTGGGGAGAGTGCCACGTTTTAATTTTTGTTGCATTTGCCCACCAGTGCAAGGTGCTTAACAAATGCTCATGGACAGAATTTCCCCAAACCTTTATCTTTGCACTGTGTTTGAAGCCTTAACTTTTATTCCTGAGGTCCTCCAGGTTGGCCCTAGACTGAAAAGAAACAAATTCCTTGTTTTCTCAGATGGTAGTTTTTGCTCTTCTTAGTTCAGCCGCTAGGACATTGTGGATAAAATGTTACTTCTGACCTCTTTTTTTTAGCCTGTGTTGGACAGATCAGAGCAAATGCCTTCCTGTGAACCCAAAGCTATTCTCTATTCGTGACCAAGGATTGTGTCCTTTCCTTTCGGTGGTTTCCAAATAACATTTGTTCCTTGTCATCCTTTCACGAAACAGAAGGAGGGGCCACCCAGAACACGCTCTTTTTGATGAGAAGTCCATCTGTCAAAGCCGCATTTTACAGATGGTACCATTGAGGCCCAGAGAGGTGCAGCCACTTCCTCATGGTCGCACAGCTGAGGAAGGCCAGAGCCTCAGCGCTGGAGCTCAGGTCGAATTGACCCTATAACCAGGCGCTCACTAAATAGGACTCTGGCATCTCCCTCGCCTCAGCTCCATGGTCCCGGACACAGCCACTAAGTGCTTTCTGAAACCCTGACTCCCTAATGCATCTACCCCACAGCAGCTCCTTGAGGAGGAAACTGATTCGTTGAATGAAATGGTTTGGCAGCGCAGCCCGCATGGCTCAGGGGTTGAGCACTGACCTTTGAACCAAGAGGTCACTGTTGGATTCCTGGTCATGGCACATGCCTTGGTTTCCGACTCAGTCCCCATGTGAGCATGCAATGATTCTCTCTCATCATTGATGTTTCTCTCTTCCTTCCTCTCTTAAGTCAATAAAAATATATATTAAAAAAAAAAAAAAAAAAGAAGCCGTAGCCGGTTTGGCTCAGTGGATAGAGCATCGGCCTGCGGACTGAAGGTTCCCAGGTTCGATTCCGGTCAAGGGCATGTACCTGGGTTGCGGGCATATCCCCAGGAGGAGATGTGCAGGAGGCAGCTGATCGATGTTTCTCTCTCATCGATGTTTCTAACTATCTTTCTCCCTTCCTCTCTGTAAAAAATCAATAAAATATATTTAAAAAAAAAAAAGAAGAAGAAAGAAATGGCTTGGCGGCCCTTTGCACCTTGGCGTGCAGAGGCGCATATTCTGATACTGAATACGAAAAGCACAGTCCGTGTGTCATAACATTCCCTTTGCACACCCACACTGTTTGAGCTCCCCCCCCCCCCCAAACATTTCCTTCCGAGAGTGACGGGGACCCAAGTACGCCTCCTCCCCCATCTCCGCGCCAGGAGCCGTCCCCTCGGCTCCACGGATCCCCGCGACGGGGCCACTGCGTGCGCCCGGAGGTGTCTCGCCCTCCGAGCCCGGCGATTAGGTCGGTTCCTCACATTGTTCCCGGCAGGAGGGGCAGGAAATACCGCCGGTGGTGGCGGCGGCGACCGCGGCGGGCGGGGGAGAACCCCCGCCGTCGCCTGGGCCGTCCTGGTGGCCTCGCATCGATCCCGGGTCTAAGGTCCGGCCGGGTCAGAGTTCCCGCCGCTCGGTCGGCGTGCAAGTCACACCCCCGCCCCCCCCCCCCCCCCCCGTCCCCCAGGCTCCGCGGGCTCAGTCTGGAGGCCTCGGTGTCCCCGCGGGGCTCCTGCAGCCCCGGCCGCCGTCAGGTGGAAGGAGACAGGTCAGCGGCGGCTGCCCGCCCGAGGGGGGCGGAGCCTGTCGGAGGCCAGCGCCGGGCCGGGGGGCAGCGGGCGGCCGGGACCCCGCACCCCGTCCTGCGCGCGGCCCGCCCCGCGACCCTGGGCACGACTCCGCGCCCTCCGAGCCGCACCGTCCCGGGCAACAGGTGAAGACGCCCCGGCCCGCGGCGCCCCGGCGGGGCGGTCCCTCCCCGCGCGCCCGGCGCCCGCCCCTCTCCACGCCCCCTCCCCTCCTCCCGGCCTCCGCCGCCAGCCTGGGCCGCCCGGCGGCCTCCCCCAGCTCCGGCCCGTCCTTCTCCGCTCGCGCCCCCTCGCCGCCCGAGAACCCGCACGCCGAGGAGCCGGGGGCGCCGCGCACCCGCTGGACACGCGCCGCCGCGGGACCCGCCCCGGTTGGCGCCCCTGCGCGCCCCCTTCCCCGCGCCCGCCGCGCGCCCCTCCCCCGCGCCCGGGTCCCCTGGGCTCCCGGCCGCAGGTCCAGCCCCCGACGCGCTGGGGGTCCCGGCGGAGGGGCCAGCCCGGCAGAGGCGCGACGATGGAGGAGCAGCCGCGCACCCGCCCGCACACCGTCACCACCACCGCCAGCTCCTTCGCCGAGAACTTCTCCACCAGCAGCAGCAGCTTCGCTTACGACCGGGAATTCCTCCGCACCGCGCCCGGGCTGCTCATCGTGGCGGAGATCGTGAGTCCGGGGCCCCGGGGTGGACGGGGGCGGGGGGGGGGGGCGGGGGGCAGAGGGACCGGCGCGCGCGCCTCGGCCGGGAGCCAGCGCAGGTCCGCGGACGGGCCTTTTCGCTCCGTCTCGCCTTCTTCCCAAAGTGTGAAACTCAGAGACCACCTCTCTGAGCGAGGTCCCGTCATCTTGGGGAAGAGGCTCGTGACCCTCAGGATGTCAGTCGGGGGAGAAACCCAGCCTGCGGGGGACCCCGTGGGTGATGGAGGCTCGTCCTGGGAGCTGGATGGTTGGTGAGCCGGGAGTTTATGTTAATGAGAGTCCCAGACACCTGGTGCCGCCCTTACCTGCTCTCCACGTGGGTGGCCTCCTCCCTAAAGCAAAGCTTTCCAAAGGTGGGGGGAGAGGAACGGATTCATCCCTTTCCCTAATTATCTCCCTGGTAATAAAGTTGCGGCGAGCCAGGAAAGGTTCACTGAATACAAGCCGAGGGCCTCAGCCGCTGAGGACCCAGGGTCTCCCGCTTGGTGCCGTGGCACATCTTGGTTCGGGCTGAGAACATTCCTGGGGAGGAGGCTGGGCATGTGCATTCTCCCCTTCCTAGGAGGACAGGGAGGCTGAGAGGGTAAGTGATTTCCTGCGAAGTCCCAGCCAGTCCTTCACTGCCTTTCCATTGAGTCTTCGTCGTGTGCCAGGGTCTCCTCAGGCTCTTTAGGTGCCTTCTGCCCTTACGTAATCCGCACAACAACCCTACCCTGCGAAGGTGGCTTCAGCTATTATCCCATTTTACAGGTGAAGAAACTGAGGCATAGAGAGGGGAAGTAAGTCACCCCCCGCCCCTCCCAGGTGGAGGAGCTGGAATTCAAACCCGGGCCTGACTTGCCAGGGGCCTGCCCTTCACTGGGAATGGGCATCCCATCCAGCTGCCTAACCAGTGCCCCTTCCGCCAGGTGTCCTTTCCTGTGAACACTTGTGGAATGAAACTCTAGCCTACGTGGGGGTGGAGAATGGGAGTCAGGATGGTGCAGAAGTGACTGATGACTCTGAGAAACCTTCAGCAAAAGCTGTATACATCAAATAGCTTACTTGCTCCTCCATTGTCTCAGACCCCTCCCCGGGTTACTGGATCCCCCATCCCCCCAGCTGGTGTGGAAGGACTTCAGAAGACCCAATAAAAAGCTAAGGGATTGGAATCGCCTTGTAGGAGGGCCTGGCTTATAGGAATTCAACAAATATTTGCTGTGTGAATGAAGGAGTTGGCAGGCTCCCCTGCTCTTTCAAAGCAAACAGAAGCTAAAATGATAGAGATGGGGCTTTTACTGTGGGGTGGATTTCGACCCGGCATAAAGTAAAATGCTTCTTGTTTTCTGATTAATGATCAATAAGCTCTATGTTCCACACTTTTTCAGAAAATAGAAAAGTGAAGGAAACCATGTAAATGGCCCACTATCCCATCCCTACAAGTAATCACCGTTGATATATTGGCATGTATCCTTTTAGATTTCAATACATTTTTTGAGAAAGTCAAAAAAGCGTAAGAAAAGTTACTCTTATGACTGCTACAGTTGAGTTTTAATTCTGGCCAGAACTATAGATGCACATGTTTACAGAGCCAAATAGTCCTATAGGCAGACATGTTTCCCCACCCGTCTCCATACCAGAGGTACGAACATTCAACTCCCTTAGAGCTCTAGATCAGTGGTGGGGAACCTTTTTTCTGCCAAAGGCTATTTAGATATTTATAACATCATTCAAGGGCCATACAGAAGTACCAACTTAAAAATCAGCCTTCTATATTTGGTCAGACATTTCATTAACTCACCGCTAATGCCTTGGCAGGTCCAGACCCAGTGATTTCTCGGGCCTTATACAGCCCCCTCTTTACCACCCCATTGTACATAGACCCTCCGCTCTTCCCCTTCGTTTTGGGTTAGATCAATAACAAGTGTTGACCTGAGGAGACTGAGCCTCTGAGTAGTCTATGGGCACTTTTCCTTGCTTGCCCAATTTCTTGTTTTCCCTGGAGTTAGTCATTCTTTCTTCCCATTTGTTTTTCGTTCTCTGGATATTTAGTCACTAGTTTTGCCTTAGTTGTCTAAATCTCCTCTTAGAAAAACTGAGACATGTTCTGAGACAGAGCTGAGAGGTGTTCTGTCAGGGTCGTCCTTACAATGGAGGGAGCCTCTGAGCGGCCCCCAGCTCACCTGGGCACAGCTGATGGCTGGGGTCTCCTGCACCACCCTGGGCTGGATCCCCTGCTTCCCAGGAGCAGTGTCCTCCCTGTCTTGCCTTCCTTTTGGGGGGACACACAGCCTCTAGTACAGGGGTGGGCAAACTTTTTGACTCGAGGGCCACAATGGGTTCTTAAACTGGACCGGTGGGCCGGAACAAAAGCATGGATGGAGTGTTTGTGTGAACTAATATAAATTCAAAGTAAACATCATTACATAAAAGGGTACGGTCTTTTTTTTCAATAGTTTTATTCATTTCAAACGGGCCGAATCCGGCCCGCGGGCCGTAGTTTGCCCACGGCTGCTCTAGTAGTTTCCTACGAAGGGATGCATCTGTAAATTGAGATGTGCGTCTTTCAAAATGGCTTGATCCAACTGTAACATAATGAATAGTTTGGGTAAAGAATGTTAGATTATAAATTGTTTTTTTTTCCTCCAGAATTTTTAAAGTATTTCTCTGTTGTCTTCTAGTTATTCTATTTATTTTTTAAAAGTATTTATTTCAATTCTTTAAAAAATGTATTTTATAAGCATTTGTTTGAGCCAAAACTGACAACAGTTGCCGGGAAAGATCTCAAATGCCCTGTTTATTCCAGTTCGTGATCCCTTTTTTCTTCTGGAATCCTGTAGAATCTTCTTTCTTCTGTAATATCACAGTCATGGGCCTTCATGTGAGTTTGTTTTCTTCCATTATACTGGGGAGCTGGTGTGTTCTCTCAATCAGGAAAACTTACGTGTATCTTTAAGGAGAACTTTAAATTTTTTTTCTTTTTGTCTGGGTTATATGGAAGCTCTATTTTATTTTTAATTCTTTATTGTTGAAAGTATTACATATGCCCCCTTTCCCCTCCCCCTCATTGTCTTCACCTAGCCTGCCCTGTCTCCCCCTCCCCCAAGGCCATCTCCCCCTCTCCCAACGCCGTCCTTCATCCCCCCCTCCCCATTGTCTATGTCCATTGGTTATGCTTATATACATACAAGTTTTTTGGTTGATCTCTTACCCCCTCAACATCTGCCCCCATCCTCCCCTGCCTTCCCTTAAAATTTTAATTTTTATCTTTGCATTTTTTCAGTGTTTTGTTGTTTTTTCTGAAACTTTTTTTCTATACATATGTGTGTGTTTTATATTTTTTTATGGATTAAAGACCTGCTGTGTTCACTTACCATATACCATGAGCATTTTTCAGGGCCTGAGATCTCTCCCGCTATAATAGTTTCCTGTCATAAGGAAGTACTGTTTTGATTTCCTCTGTTTTCCATTGTAAAACTGGCATGTTTCTAGGTTTTACTAGGATAGCCAGTGCTGTAGAAATCTTCCTTGTTTGTCCCTCTTTTTACATTTGTCCAATGGGGGGGCAGGTTTCAAACTATTGCTGTCCCAGCCCAGAGATTAAGATAAACCCAGAAGAATGTTAACTTTTCTGCCTTGAAAAAAAACAAAATACTGAGACAAAGAACTACTAAGAACCTGACTTCCCCCACCTCATCCCAGGGGAAATGAAATAATAGAGAACAAAACACAATGTTTCCCCAAATTTGTTGTAAAAATGCTTGCCCTGACTTTCTCATAGGGGTGAATGGTAGCAGCTAACCTACTAAAACACTCTAGGCTGTGCCAATATGACATCGTGTTGAAACCAAATTGTATTTGTTCCCTTTTCAAAATTTTATAACAAACTAAAAGCAATCCAGTACTTGACCTGTGATTTGGAGGATGCTGTGATCTCATAACAATCTCCAGTTTTTATCTGAGACTAAAAGTGATTTGTCAGAAGCTGAGTTAGTTGCACCCTTCTTGTTACTGATGACTTTAAAATGAATTATAGCATCTGTGTAGTAATGTAAGGTCACCTTTCATTATTGTCATGAGCAAACGTAGTTGAGGAAGACAGAATAGGGCTTTCTGACAGCTGGAATCTGAAGTACTCTATCCTGTTGCGTTCCTTTAAAAAAAAGGGGGGGGGGCACAGTTCCCATTTCACAAAAACAATACCTAGTCTTTGCAGAAAAAATTAGAAAAATGCAGGTAAGAAAAAAAGATGTAATTCTAGCCTTCCTAGTGGTTCCTCATGGGCGTGGTACAACTCTTTGTCTGGGAGTGGGTGGTTTTTTTATTTGTTTATTTAATGGTTATTGTAATGCCATTTACTGGAGTTTAGTGCCCTGGGGTCCAGGTATGCTAAATGTCCTGAAGTACCTGGGACAGTCCCCAACAATGAAGAATTGCTTCACCGGTTGACAACAGCACCATAGCTAAGGAACTCTTGAGTGAACCACTGTTTACCTCTTGGAGTAAACCATTCTAGAATTTCTCAAGTGGTTATATGTTATTTATCTGTAATTTTTAAAATATATATATTTTTTGATTTCAGAGAAGAAGGGAGAAGGAGAGAGAGTTGGAAAAATCAATGATGAGAGAGAATCACTGATCAGCTGCCTCCTGCATGCCCCACACTAGGGATTGAGCCTGCAACCTGGGTATGTGTCCTGACCAGGAATCAAACCGTGACCTCCTGGTTCGTAAGTCGACGCCCGACCACTGAGCCAGCCAGTCAGGCTTTATCTGTAATTTTTAAAATGCAGTCACCTGTAAACGACGTTTTGTTTACTGCTGTGGCCATCTGTGATAGATGCCTTCCATTTGTCCCTCAGTCTGCTCTCCACCTTGCTCTCCACCCCAAAGGCACACATGCATGTGCTGTCGCAAGAACTTCCCTCTGATGTCCCCCCCAAAGGAGGCTGTAGGGTGAGGGAGAGCAGGTGCTGGGTATTCATTCCCTGAGTCCCCCCTACTGGGTGCAGCAGGCTGGCTGTGTCCCTCCGTGGAAGGCCGGCTGTCTGGCAGCCCTCTGATAACTACATTCCCAGGTGCTTAGGTACTGCACTGTCACTTGTGGTTTGCTAGCACCCTGCTTTATAAGTAACGCCTTTATTAAACTCCACTCAACTTACCCAATCTGAACGTGCCCAGTTTCCTGTTGAGACCTGATAAATTGCCTTTCCTCATCAATGATTAATTTCTTATAATATACTTAACTAGAGGCCTGATGCACGAAATTCGTGCAAGAGGTTCCGCCCTCGCAGCCCTCTCAGCCCCTGCTTTGTCCAGAAGGTTGTTCAGCTGTTCGATATAATTAGCATATTAACTCTTTCTTATATAGGATAGCCACATAGTATTCCGTAACTAGCCAGGCTCCTACTGTTCCCTTTGTGTTTCTTTCTTTCCTTTAACAATGTTGTAATAAACATCCTTTAAACAAAATCTTTCTGGGTGTTCTTTTATTTTTTATTGATTTCAGAGAGGAATGGGGAGAGAGAGAAATATCAATGATGAAAGGGAATCATTGATTGGCTCCCTCCTGCATGCCCCACACTGGGGATCAAGCCCATATTTGTTGTTAGGATTTCGCCTTATATTTTAAAAATGTATTTTTATTTCAGAGAGGAAGGGAGCTGGAGAGGGAGATAGAAACATCAATAATGGGAGAGAATCCTTGATCGGCTGCCTCCTGCACACCCGCCACTGGGGATTGAGCCCGTAACCTGGGCATGTGCCTTGACCAGGAATTGAACTGTGACCTTCTTGTTCATAGGTCGACGCTTGACCACTGAACCAGGTGCATCTAGTGGTTTCTTTTCTGAGGACGGGAAGTATTAATTTGTGGTTTATCTTTTGCGGGGAGGCAATGGGGATAGTGGAGCTGCATGGACTTTCCTCTGAGGTGTGCACACAGCTCGTTGAAACGCCTGGCAGTCTGAATAGTCAGGGCTATTTCCAAAAGTAACTGCTGGAGGAATGGGGAGAGAATGATTAACTGGACAGCTTCTAAGCTTTTAAATTTGTTCCTTAGCAGATGACCGTTGGTCCATTCCTTCTCTCACTTCTGTTATCTCTAATCTGTGGAGTTTTCTTAGGGTCTGCTTGGAAATGCACTTTTCTGATAGATTGGCTATTTTCCTAAAGACTGGAAATCCCATTGCTTATTTAATCATTAGTTTGTTCTTGCATAGCTCCCAGGAATCCCTCACTGCTCTAGGCTGCTGCTGATGCTCTTTCCAGTGTCTGTGTGTGTGTGTGTGTATGTGTGTGTGTATATATATATATTAATATGTGTTTTTATTAATTTCAGAGAGGAAGGGAGAGAAAGAGATAGAGATAGAGAGAGAGAAACATCAGTGATGAGAGAGAATCATTTATTGGCTGCCTCCTGCACACCCCACACTGGGGATCAAGCCTGTAACCCGGGCATGTGCCCTGACTGGGAATCAAACCATGACCTCCTGGTTCATAGGTCAATGCTCAACCACTGAGCCATGCTGGCTGGGCCAGATTCTATATATTTTTAAATTATTTGTGGGTGTTTTGGTGTGAGAATTTGGGAGTGTGAGGAAATGAACATATAGGCCTCATCAGCTACCTTGAATAGATGTTTAGCTGTTTTGTCATTCACTTATCAGTATTTTTAAAAATTCACTTGATGATGTCTCCTCCCCCCTCTCCCTCCTCCTTCTTCTCCTCCTCTTCTTCCTCCTTTTTGCTAAGATTTATGACTACAAGCTATTCCCAGGAAGGTGGCAGTACTTTTCCTTAGAGGAGTGTGTTACCATTAATTTTCATTTAAAACTAAATGAATTTTAATTTATTATTTCACTTGATATTAAGCCAGCTCAGGTTTGAGGGAATCCCTTTCATTTCCATTTCTAGTTGAGCTGTGATTTGAGGATACAGTTTCTGAATTATATATGAATGGGTCAACCACACCCTTCTGGAGTGCGAGGTGAAACAAATCCCATCTGATTGCTTCTCCCTCTTCCGTGCCCACACATGAGATTCATGGTAACCACCCCAGTAGAATCTCCCTTCTGTGGGAAAGCAGGATATCTATCCATTGTCTTAGTCAAGGTTCAGTTGCAAATGCAGCGTACACTCCAGCTAGTTTAATCAGCAAGGGTCTTATTGTACATCATCGGATGGCTTCCAAAAATATTGGTAGGGCTGGAGGAGCAGGCTGGAGGGTGAGCTTCTTGCAAAATCTCCCAGAATCACACCATGGAACTGGCCTGTCACAGGCAAGAAAGCAAGGATACAAGATTTATTCTCACAACTGCTGGGTCCTGGATCTCTATTGCCTCCATTGTATGACACATGGCTCCAAACAGCTGCCCCCTGACTTGTCTCTCAAGACTATGAAGCTAGGGATGGGACAGTGGGATTTCAATTATAGCCTCTCTCTCTCTCTCTCTCTCTCTCTCTCTCTCTCTCTCTCTCTCTCTCTCTCTCTCTGACTTTTTGGCTGAGCCTGTGGGGGGCAGCTTACACGTATCTTCTAGCTCCATGATGTTGTCTCTTGCCTTCTGAGTCTTGGGTGGGTGTGTCTGCCAGCACTACATCATGTGTGGCACCTGAGCTGTAGTCTGACTTCCAGCCTCTAGTGTGCAATAAGGCATCCTGCAAGGAGAACAGAGTGGAATGGGGGGGGGGGGGGGGGATCCACATGTAGCACTTACCACCGTCACGTTCATCAGATTTTCCTAGAATCACTGTGTCGAAAGTGGAAGACCTCCTGTGATGTGTCATACTTCTGTGACATTCTAAGGATTGGCCCTTTTCCAGTCTAGACGTGCATTTGATTTTTAGCTATGTGGCTTTGCACAGCTGATGTCCTGTTTCCTGAACTCCCATTTGTAATAATGAGGAGGGTGATGACGACTTCACAGGTTAGCTGACGATAAAATGAGCTAAAACACATGTAAACCCTGTCCCGGGGGTAAATATTAGTTTATTTCTTGGGTGAATGTAGATTTAGTCTTCCCTTCTTCTCTCGGTAGGTCCAGACTTTGTAGATTAGTCCCATTGGGACAGGGCTGCATTTAGAATGAATGGCCATATCTTAGCTCTGCTGAGTTTTTATGCATCAGCAATGAGCATGAGTAGAATTTAGCCTCTGTTATATGTACTGGGGTTAGGGTTAGGACCATACTTATAACTAAAGAAAGTTTAAAGGCTCCATTGAGAACTCCAAAGACCTGCTTATTTTAACTTTAACTTTTAACATGATTAGTTCATTTAGACTAGTTGGAAGATTAGTTGCCTGACCCTACCACACTTACGAATGATGCTGGCTTTGCAGGTGCAGTGGAAAGATTTCATTGGATTTATGTTCCTGTGTAGACTTTATCCAAAGAAGGTCTACAAAGCCGGGGGGTGGGTCAGTTTTCCAGAGGTTTGAGTTTAATGGTCTGTTTTGAAAAGCACGCAAAGTTCTGACCTTGCTTCTCATCTTGCCTTCCCTTGCCGTCATCTATCCAAAATCTAATTATAGGAGGTGGCACTTTCCAGAGGGACAATAATTCAGAGGTGAGAGATGTCTTTACTGTTGATTTATAACCTGTCTTGTTTCCAGCAAGGACTTGAGGCAGGACAGAAATCTTTAAATTAAGGTTTTAAGAAACCTGTATTAATCAAGGATTGACAGGCATCAAAGATCACTTTTGAAAAGAAAAACTCCATCTGAAACACTAAACCACGAGCAGACTTGAAGGAGCGTCTTGACTAAGATTCTTTAGAGACAGAAAGCCGGCTGGGTTGCCTGACCCTGCGCATGGCAGTCAAGAGGAGAAAATAGTGGGACTTTGCTCATCTCCCTTCAGCTTTATAGGTTTGCTTAGGAAGAGTCTGTGCGCTTTGAGGCTCTGACCTTCTTCTGGTTTCACAGGCCCAGAAATTTTCTTAGAATTGGAGATATTTGAGGAGATCTATAATAGCTATATTTAATATTCTACTAGCTCATGCTTCAGAAATCATGTCTGTGGTTCCTTAACTGTGACAAGAATCTTGAGTGGTTTTCCTCTTCTGTTCACACTTCAGATCCCGAGCTTATGCTCACTGCCCTGGGAAGCTAATGTAGGATTTTTTAACTTCCTTTCTGCGGGTAGGTTGATTTAGTGAAAGACCAAAGCTCAGTTAACTAGTTCACTGGTTAATACCAGGCTGGCTTAGCTACTCGCCAGCAGAAAGGGAGCTCAGATGGGAGTTGGCACTTGTGTTTCCTATCTCTCAAGGTACTTGAAAAGGTTGAGCCACAGCCGTTGAGTTGCTGACCTGCATAACTAAGGAGTAGGAGTTGCCTTCTGCAGACTTGTGCCACGCCCCCAGAACTAAGATGTAATGTTCAGTGTTTTCTG
This sequence comes from Myotis myotis, assembly GCF_014108235.1. Classification (NCBI taxonomy): domain Eukaryota; kingdom Metazoa; phylum Chordata; class Mammalia; order Chiroptera; family Vespertilionidae; genus Myotis; species Myotis myotis. Next base: position 45,744,539 of record NW_023416317.1, read on the forward strand.
GCCATTGTTAGCCTTGACTCATTTTGAACTTCACAGAATATAGAATCACATATTTTCATCTATGACTTGCTACTTTCATTCATCATGGAGTGTTTTCCATGTTGCCTAGTACGAGTTGCTCATTTATTTTTAAATATTCTTTAAAAATTTTTTTAATCCTCACCGAAGAATATATTTTAGAGAGAGGAAAGGAGAGAGAGAGAGAGAGAGAGAGAGAGAAACATCAATCAGTTGGCTTCCCTATGCACCCCACCCAGGGATTGAACCCACAACTTAGTTATGTGTCTGACTGGGAATTGAACCCACAACCTTTTGGTATACTGGACGACTCTCCAACCAACTGAGCCACGCCCGGCTGGGGCTCATTAACTTTTAAAGTTGTATTGCATTCTGTTACATGAATGTGCCATAATTTGACCCTTCTATGTTGATGGCCTCGTTTTGCCATGTTTTAGAATGATTAAGTTTTCCTTTTTGTATTTCTCATCCTTTTTGCCTTCTCTTAGTAGTTTAGAAGTTATGCTCTGTCTATTCTTTTAGTGGATTCTCTGGCTATCTTAATTTAACATGCATACTTAATCTGTTGATACAACTTAAAATTAGTCAATATTTTTATCCTGTTCTGAAACAAAAACAAAGAACCCTGACTTTGATGACATCCCTCACTATTTATAATATCCTCTAGCTGTTTAGTTCTGTCCTCGTTTCCACCCCCCTGCAAGCTAGGCATTATAATTGTTGTACACAGTCAACAATTTCGTTTTATCTACAGCCCACATGGTTTGCTCATTGTTCCTTCTTATATCTTGGGCCCACCATCTGTTTTTGTTTTTTGAAGATCTTTTTCTCCTCATTCTTGAAAGGTAATTACACAGGCTATAGAATTCTAAGTTGACAGCTATTTTTGTCCCCATTCATTGAAGGTGTCATTCTTTTCTCTCACTGGTTTCCATGGTTGCAGTGGGAAGTTGGCAGTCAAATTGCAATTTGTCATTCCTTTTTAATTTAGCTGCTTTTGCTGTTAAAAAGGTCTTTTCTTTGTATACAGCAGTCTCATTATGATATGTTGGAGGATTTCTTTTTATTTATCCTTGGGTTTAGTTGGGATTCTTGGACTCAATTATTGATCTTTCAGCAATATTGGAAAATTATCAGACATTATCTCTGGAAATGTTGGAAATATTGTCTTTCTCATTGTATTTCATCTTGTTCTGAAACTCTAATTAAATCTCTATTAGGTCTTTAGGCTATATTGTCCATGTCTTTTAAATTGATAGTTATAATAAATTGTTTATTTATTTATTGCTAGTATATTTTTCATTTTAATAATTATTTCACTAGCTGTTTAAGCCATACCTTCAATTTTTAACTTCAGTTCTCTTACACTTCTAGAAATTTTTTAACTTTTTCTGATCTAATGTGCTCTTCTTAGCCTACATAGACTCAGGCCCAACCAAATGAGAGACTGAGTGTGTCTCAAAATTGAGATAGTTGTTCTCCTCTTGTATCCTCTGGACAGGGAGTTAATTTCTTATCCGCCCTCACTTGGAAGGGATGGCCTTTTCCGATCTCAGTTTTATATGGGGGAGGGAAGGAGGTTCCTGTTAGACTTTTCACCTTGGATGGGCACCTGGCTTTAATTATCTTCCACCATCCAGCACATTAATGGAAGCTTGGCAAGGAATAGGAATAGCAATTTCTCAAAGAAAATATATGAAGAGCCAATAAGGACTTGATAGAGATGCTCTATATCATTGTCTTTTGGGAAATGCAAATCAGAAGCACAATGAGATGCCATTTCACACCCAGTAGGATGGCTATAATTAAAAAGATGGACAATAACAAGTCTAGGTGAGGATGTAGAAATTGGAACCCTCATGTATTGCTGTTAGGATTGTAAAATGGTGCAGCCACTTTGGAAAACAATTGGGCAGTTCCTCAGAAGGAAAAACAAAGTTAGCATATGACCCACCAATTTCATTTCTAGGTATATCCCCCCCCCCCAAATTTAATAAAACAAATGTTACACACACACACACACACATATACACACAAACTGTACATGAATGTTTATAGCAGCATTATTCATAATAGCCAAAAGGTGGAAACAACTCAAATACCCATCAATTGATGAATGTGTAGACAAAACATGGTATACCCATGCAATAAATTGCTATTTGGCAATAAAAAGGAATAAAGTACTGATGTGTCCTATAGCATGGATGACAGTTGAAAGCAAAATGCTAAGAGAAAGAAGCCATATGTTATCGGATTCCATTTATATGAAGTGTCTAGAATAGGCAACTCCCTAGAAACAGAATGTAGATTAATGCTTGCCAGGGGCTGGGGGAGAGAGAGGAGTAGGAAGTGGCTGCTAATGGGCAGAGGGGTTTCCTTTGGAGGCAGTGAAATGTTCTGAAATTAGATAATGGTAATGGTTGCATGGCTCTGTGAATATACTGAAAATCACTGAATTGTGCACTTTAAAAGCGTGAAGCTTATGACACATGAGTTAGATCTCAAAAAAGCTTTTTGAAAATGATGGGAGCTCTGTATCCTCAAGAGGTTTAACAAACCCTCAGCTTGAAAACTGGCTTTGGTGTTCAGCTACTCCCCAGGATTCCTATTTTATTTCATTTTTGGCCTCTTAGGATTCCTTCTTTTCATGCCAGCTCAGCAAACTGTTTTAAACTGTTTTCTATTTTATCCATATTTGTTTCATTTGGGAGAATACCCAGCCTGTCACATCGCCAGAAATTGACAGCAGAATCCTTTCAAGTTTTTAAATTTAAAAATGTTAAAGTTGCAAAGGAAAATGGAAAGAATGGTATCATGAACTTCCTCTTCGTTCACTGTGATTTCTCAAATGTGAATATCCTGCTTCATCCTTCCGCTCTCCCAATCTGTCTACTTAATATTTTTGTGGAGCCATTCAGGAGTAGGTTACAAACACCATGAACCCCAAACACCCCAGGTATTTTAGCATACATCTCCCAAGGACGAGAATATTCTCCTATATAACCACAATATAACCATCAAGTTCAGCAAATTATCCTTTATACTAATACAGTTCATACTTAGGTTTTACCAGTAGACCCAATAACATCCTTTCTATTCACTTTTTCCTGCCCAAGATGTAGTTCAGGGTCACGCGTTGCATTTAGTTGTCACATCTCTTTAGTGTCCTTTAAGCTGGAATAGTTCTCAGTTTTTCTTTGTCCTTCAAGATCTTGACAATTTTGAAGAATCCAGGGGAGTTATTTTGTGGAATGCTCCTCAACTTGGGCTTACCTGATGTTCCCTCGTGAGTAGATTCAGCTTATGGTGTTGTCAGGAATACTACTGATGTGGTGTTCTTCTTAGTGTGGCATATTAGGAGGTAAGGATGGTGGCGTGTCTTGTGATTCGTGAATCTAACCCAATCCCTTTTCTGAAAGCTAAACATGGGCTACTAAAGTCTGAGCAGAAATGACAGACTTTATAATCAAACAGATCTGGCTCTCAGTCCTGCTCTGGCTATTACTACCTTTCTGATGATAAACAAAATAGTTAACATTTTTAAGCTGTCTGTAAAATATATCTAATAATACTACATCTTGAGATTATTGAAAAATTAAATACAAATTTCTGTAAATTGTTTAGCACAGTGGCACAGTAAGAACTCATAACTTTTTAAAAATATATATTTTTATTGATTTCAGAGAGGAAGGGAGAGGAAGAGAAAGGTAGAAACATCAATGATGAGAGGGAATCATTGATAGGCTGCCTCCTGCAGGTTGGACCGAGCCCGCAACCCAGGCATGTGCCCTTCACCAGAATCGAACCTGGGACCCTTCTGTCCGCAGGCCGATGCTCTATCCACTGAGCCAAACCGGCTAGGGCAGAACTCATAACTCTTGTTTTAGGGGGTGGTGATCTTACCCAAGTGTCCTAGGGGCCTCCTGTCTCTTGAGGGTATTGGTGATATTGCTCAGAACCTCAGTAGCTCTGTATGAGGAGCCTAAAAGCCTCCCATATATTTCCACTAATTTGCAAAGAGCCAGTGTTCTCTTGGTCTCACCCACCTCCTCTACCCTTGCTATTGCCCATCCCCGGTGTCTACAAGTCCATCTGCCTGAGTGTTGGGTTAGTTTTAAGTGTTGACCAATGATGGGGGTAGAAGTTCTTGGCAAATGCACCCAGACCTCCCACACCATTCTCCTTCCCTTCTTATATTGTTTTGTCACCTTCCTTCTTGGATTACTCACCCTCCTCACCTCCAAATCCTTCTCCCTCTATGATGCAGAGAAACTCCCTCCAGCTTCTATCTTCAAACTTGGATATCGTAACCCAGTGAGGGTCCCACAGCACCAAGGCTCCACGCTGAACCAAGGACCTACTCCTTAGAGGGCAAATGGTGTGATATAAGTAGAAACATATTTTTCTAGAACGATTGTTTTGATTCTGTTCATTGTGCTACTTGTGCAACAGTGATGCCGTGGTATTTCTCTTATCTTTGTATCATCTTGTGAGGATAGCACGTAATTTGAACCTGTATGAGCAATATCTTGACGGAGTTACTGCCCTGCTGATAATTAGAGTATTGCTTTTGGCTAACCATGGGCTTTTATACAGACCTTTCACCTAAATTCCAGGCCTTAGCTGTAGTTGCGTCACACAGGATCTTATTTTTTAGATGTGAGTATCAGCTGGGGCCCTGCACAGTGCCGATACCACATAGGTTGTGTTTTTGTAACCTGTCTCTTCGGTGGGTCCCATGAAATGAGCGTTGGATGTTGCATCTTCTGTGTCTTATGCCACCTCCCACTCTTCTCCAAGGAGCGGTTTGTCTGGGTGAACTTGTTTGGTGAGGCTACCAGACCTTCCATATGAAACTGAGGGATGTCTTTTTCACCTTCAATGTTTTGCATAAATGGGTGACACTTCCACGATACTGTTGTCCGTCCCTGTCTCATGAGAAGGTGTTTGATCTTAGAAGGGGGAAGTGAAGAAAGAAAGAGACAGTGTTTGCGGTGGTAAAGGCCATTGGTATCTAGGGAGGCTCACATACTGAGGCATCAGGCGAGGTGAGACACTAGGGTTGTCGCTGCTGATGACTTAGGAGCTTGGACAGAAAGTTCTCCAGGGGAGTGGAGCTGCCCTGGACACTGTATTTGAGGGAGATGAGAGTTTTGGGGACTGTCTTGTGTTGCCCAAACTTGTAGGACTTTGACTATCTAGTCACTGTTCTCCTAAATTATGTTAGTTGTCCCAGTGAAAAGTCTTCGTTTCAGTGAAGCCTGTGAAACGGAAATGAGACTGGTCCCCAGACCAGTTCTGTTGGCCTGTGTAGTGCTGAAAACCAGAATTAGTTGTCAGTATGTAAAAGTCAGATATTCTAAGGGAATCTAGGTTTCCATGTAAAACTGGACAAATGCACAACATTGGGCCCACAGTCCTTCATGGCAGTAATTTACGGGAGCCAAGAAATAGCTGCCATAAGCATGTGAGAGTGTTGGTCAAGATGCATGTTGGACTCTTGTGACAAAGACCAAAGTAAGTGGCTTTAAACAAGGGAAACTTATTTTTCTCTCATTTGACAGTCGAAGAAGTAGTTGCCGAGGACAGACACGACGGCTCCATAGTGCCGAAGGTCTAGGCGCTTCTGTCTTGTTTCGTCTGTCCTCTCTCTACGCTGGGTTCCACCTGGTCCCAGATGGTGCCTTGTTTCCAACCATCATGTCTGCGCCAGTCTATAATAGGAAGGGAAAGTTGAGGATGCACCGATTCAGGACCCAGCCTAGAAGTTGCATGTATCATTTCATCTCACATCCTATTGGCCAGAATGTGCTGGTGTGACCACATTTGGCTGCAGATGAGGCTGGGGATGCGTGGTCCCCTTCTGTATGGCCATGTGGATAGCTAACATCCAGTTCTTACTAAAGGGAGAAGGTGAGAGTGGGCAGTATAAACAGCTAGTATTCTCTACTGTGAATGGCCTTGCACTCACCTGTTTGCTGCAGTCCTGGGCTCTCTCATCTTCTCAGGAGTGAGGCCAAGAGTCATTGCCTTTCACTCTCACCTCTACTTGCTGTTCTCCTCTGCAGCAAAACTTCTTGAAAGACTTGTCATTATTTCCTAATTCCTCTCATCCTATTCATTTTTGAACCCACTCCAGCCAGCCTGTCAGTCTGTGATTCTCATGCTCACAACTGAAAACCTACATTTTGCCCCACCCTGTATATGGGTCTTCTTTGGATGCAGACTCTAATGTTGAAAAAAATTATAAGACAATCAAGAGGTATTTCAATATTGGCTAAGTATTGATATTAAATAGCTTTTTTAGCTGTGATAATGGTGATTTGGTTATAGTAGGAAAAAAAGTTCAAAAACATTCTATCCAGACATACTGGCATGGCTCAGTGGTTGAACGTTGACCTATGAACCTGGAGGTCACGGTTCGATTCCCGTTGTGGGCTCAATCCCCAGTGGGGGATGTGCAGGAGGCAGCCTATCAATTATTCTCTCTCACCATTGATGATTGATGTTTCTGTCTCTCTCTCCCCCATCCCTTCCTCTCTGAAATCAATACAAAATATTTTTTAAAAAACATTCTACCCACAGTGTTATTAATTCTCACCACCTCCAGTATTATCCTCTCGGCCAAACTAACATCCTCTCAACCGATATCCCTGTTTCTCCTCCCATTCTCCCAGTCCCCAGTCTGTTCTCAACAGGGCAGCCAGAGAGCCTGCTCAGATGTTACATATGCCTTTCCCCATCTCATTTGGAGTCAGAGCCAACGTCTGTTCGGTCTACATAACCCCATGTCCTGCTCCCCTCCTGGGTCGGCCACTCCAGCCATTCTGACTTCCTCATACCTGCCTTATTTTTCTCCACAACATTGATCTCCATCTGACAATCTGACAAATGTATTCTTTTCTTTTCGGTCTGATACTCCCACTATAATGTGTGCTATGTGAGAGTAGAGACTGTATTGTTCATACCATATCCCCAGGATTAAAATAGCTCCTTGTACATAATGGGCACGAAATACATGTTTGTTAAAAGAAAAAAAATTTTCATGGGAGGAAGAGTGGGGTGGGAGGTGGCGTTAGGAGAAAAACATTGACAAGGGTCCTTTGGATGTGGGAGGCAATAATGAAAAAAAGGTTGAGAAATAAAGCCTTGGCCCAAGCTGTGGGGCAGCACATGGACATTCAGGGCCTGCTCTGACTCTCTCTTTTTTTTATATAAGACTAGGGTCCCTTGGCCTGGCCTGCACCCTCTCGCAATCCAGGACCCCTCGGGGGATGTTGGATAGCTGGTTTCGGCCCGATCCCTGCAGGCCCAATCCAGACAGAAGGGAGCCCGATCCTGTGCATTGAGTATCTGTCCCCTGGTGGTCAATGAGTGTCATAGCGACCAGTCAACTGGTCGTTCGGTTATTCGGTTGCTTAGGGTCATATATATAATATATATAAACATAAACAAACATAAATATAAATATAAATAAATATAAATATATATATGGATGCCACCATTGGGAGAAGATGGGTACAGAAAACCTCCCTGTACTATTTTTTTGCAACTTCTTACAGTCTATAATTAATTCAAAATAAAATGGTTTTTTTTAAAAAGCAGGGACAGTTCAGACTGTATCCCTTTCTATGAAACTACAAAAAAGGGATGAATGGTCACCTCATGGGGATGGGCACCACTGGATCCAGAGAAAAGAATGAATCTGGAAGCCTTATTTCTTGAATTTTCCTTTTCCTGAAGGTCTGAGGGTACCTAGAACCTGCCTGGTGAATGGTGAGTTAAGGCAGTGACCTGGGTACTATAAGGCCTGGGCCCCAAACCTTGCCTCCTTAAACCCAGTTCCTCTCATGGGAATTTATTTTTTTACAGGAGGAGGGGACCTTTACTGTTGTTTTAAATTACTTGGTGATTGAACATGTGTTGTAAACTGTCTTTTTAAAAAATCTTTTTTGTTGAAAATATTACATGTGTTCCCTTTTTCTCCCCATTGATCCTTTCTAGCCTTCACCACCCTCTTGTCTGTGTCCATGGGTTATGCATATATGCATACAACTTCTTTGGTTGATCTCTTCCCACCCACCCCCGCCTTCCCTCTGAGATTCGACAGTCGGTTCCGTGCTTCTATGTCTCTGGATCCGTTTTGTTCAGCAGTATAAACTATGTCTTGGAAGTAGAAAAAAATGTTAGGTGAGATTATATCACCCCTCCACTGATCTATAGCTGTCATTCTCTTCAATCTAGATTTACCTTGGGGTTTGATTTTTAACAACCATGATCTGGAAACGGGATGTTTCGTGTCTTTCAGGTGATGATTGGAGACCATATTCAGAAAAGCGTGAATGTTCCTGAGGTTGGGTTTGAGTGTGGTAGAAATGCCTGTCTCTCTCATTCAACCCACGTCACCTTGGATAGTGGCCCCCTCCTGCTGTGCGGCAGCTTGAAATTGGAGATTTCCAAGAGGCCTTGAGCTCCTCTGACAGAGATGCCTTTACAGATAAGAAGGCTTGGGCCTAGAGACGGGGACACCTCGTGAGTTTTTGAGAGTTGGGTGCAAATCCCAGGCTCCTGAGTCCCAGTCTAGAGCCCCTACTGTTGCCCACACATTGCAACCTGGTATTTGTCTCTCTCTCTCTCTCTCTCTCTCTCTCTCTCTCTCTCTCTCTCTCTCTCTCTCTTTAATTTTTATTTGTATTCTATTTTCTATCTTTATTGTTGGTAGTATTATATATGTCCCCCTTTACCCCCCATTGGCCTCTTCTAGCCCACCCAGGCCTTCATCTTTTCTTAAGTAAACTTAATTACCAAACGGGCATGTGCTAGTTACTATGTCTGTGTGGTTGAAAGGCAAAATTATAAAAAGCGGTGCACAGAAATCTTGCTACTCCACCTCTCCTTATCTTGCCCCAGCCATTATCTCTCACAGGTTTCTTGTTGACCATTCTGTTGTTTCTCAGGCCAGGCTTTCTCCACCTCAGCCCTGTTGACATTGGGGGCCGGGTAATGCTTTGTTGTGGAGACTGTCAGCATTCCTGACTTCTAGGCACCAGACACCAGCAGCACCCCCAACCCAGCATGACCATCAGAAATGCTTCCTGGGGGACAAAATTGTCCTTGGGTGAGAACCACTGCTTTAGGCAAATAGAAGCAAATGTGACTATATATCTTTTCTTCCCACCTATTTTTTTAACTTAAAAGTAGCAATCTATACACATAGTTCCTCTTCCTGATTTTACATATGTGTGTGTGTGTGTATATATATGTTTTGTTTATTATTTTGTTTTTTTACTGATTATATATACAGAGTGGAGTAAAAATAGCTTTACAGCTGCAATACAAATAAATAATACAATAATAAATAAAAAATACGAAGATTAAACTTTGTGTTTCACATACTCAACAATTGTAAAGCTCCGTTCACCCCACGCTGTATATGTTTTATACTTTACATCGGTATCCATGCACGGAGGTGGTCCTCACCTTGGCGGCTGCATAGCATCCACTGGTGTGGAGGCACCATCATTGATTCAGCCAGTCCCCGTGTTGCCGGTCTGCTACCCTGTGCTCAGCCAGTCAGCATAATTCTGGATCCTTCTCCCTGGTGCAGGCGAATCTGCGGCACAGACCCCCAGAAGTGGAGTGGCTGGATCAAGGGTAAATACATCTCATTTTGATGGTTGCTGCCAGATTCCCCCTCACGCGGGCTATGCCCTTTGGCATTCCCATCAGCAATGACGGGGAGGCCTGTTTTTCCACGGCTTCGCCAGCCATGTTATGAAACCTCTGGGTTCTTGCCAGGTCCGTAGGTGAGAAATGCCTCATTTTCCTGATAGCATCGCACTTATTTTAATAGTCTGATTCATCTTGAACAAGGAGCTCAGTGAAACTTGGCTTTGCCTGCTCTCTCCTGAGTGCAAGTGTCCTTGGCTGGACTCGGCTGTTTCAGGCCTTCGCTCTGGCTGTGCCTTCCACCAGGAATGCGCTTCCTCCTCCCTTTCAGAATTTTCACGGTCCTTTGAAGCTTCCAAATGCCATCCCCTCCGAGAAACTTCCTGATTCTGCTTCCCACCCCTACTGTCCAGTCACTTCCTTCTCCGCATACTCGCCTTACTACAGCCGCTCTGTGATGACACCAGTCACGTAGTTGTCAGGTTGCCCAGGGTCACGTGGGAGTCCAGAGTCAGACAGGTCTGGCTTTGAACTCCAGCTTTGCCATTAACCATCTGCAGGTCTTTGGCCAAACTTCTTAGCGTCTCTGCGCCTCAGTTTTCTGGCCTGTGAAATGGGAACAATGCTTCCCTCACAAAACTATAGAGAAGAGTAACGAGAAACCCTGAACAAAGCGGGGGACAGCAGACAGGCGTTTACACTGCAGGTTCATTGGGGTCGGGAATGCTGACTGCTCTTTAAGGAACTTCTTTGGGGCCTGGTATGATGGAGGAAGCCCACACCCATATTTATCAATGTCCACCCACTGCTTAACCCCCTCTACAGATCCTCATGGCCTTCAGGTGCGTTCCAGACCTCTTTTGTGGCCTCACAGGCCTTATGTGTCTTCCTTTCCAGCCTCATCTGCTGTCTGGTGGCTTGCCTACCCCTGAATCCTGCATCACCCCAGCTCCACTGGACCTCCAAGTTCTAGAACGCCCCTTGCTGTCTCATCTCTGCTTTTTTACACGTGCTGTCCCTTTTGCCTGGAATCATTTCCTTGCCTACCTCACCTGGCCCGTATCCTTTGGGCCTCTGCTAGATGTCACTTCCTTCAGGAAGCCATCCTTGATCTCCCACCCCCTGGTCTGGGTCGTGTGCCTTCCTCTGTACTTGAGGAACAATCAGGACTTCCTTCTCTTCAGGCTTCCACAGCCTTACATTGCAATGGCTGGTTTACTTGCCTGAATCTCCCTAATTGTTTAGCACACGCCCTGCCCCCTGCCGGGAAAAGGGGGTATATTTCTCATCTAGTATAGTGCATCTGTGATGAGTGCCTGATACAGTGAAGGGGGGACGGATGGACAGATGGATAATGGAAACATAAGATAGGCCATCATCACTTGTTCTGATTTGTCTTTATTCAAGCCAGCCCAGTTGGAACTTGTTTCCCTTTGGAGGGCTCTGGATTTCTTTGCCCCTCCCTGCTCCTGGCCCCATGACTGGCCAGGTGGCCCTGGAGAGATCACTTACTCTTTCTTCTGGAGCATTTATTAAATGACCTAGTGGGGCTGCAGGGTTGCTTAACTGAGGGCTCTGTTGACACTGTATCCCATGAGAGTACAACCCATAGGGTTGCATAATGTGCTGTGTTGCTCCAAATTTGAGGAACCATAGTCAGGCCCCCTGCCTTACTCACCCAGGTTTTTCTCGGAAAGAAGAGTGCCTAATTCAACCACAGAGGCACAGGAGGGCGTGTGCACCTTATGGGTGCTTTAGTGAACTGTTGATCCTAGCCAGGAGAGGGCAGCAGAGCAGCCCTCTGTATTGTCCACGTTTTAATTATTATTATTTTTTAAAATATGTTTTATTGATTTCAGAGAGGAAGGGAAAGGGAGAGATAGAAACATCAATGATGAGAATCATTGATCGGCTGCCTCCTGCACTCCTCCTACTGGGGATAGAGCCCACAACCCAGGGAATGTGCCCTTGACTAGAATCGAACCCAGAACCCTTCATTCCACAGGCCAACGCTCTATCCACTGAGCCAGACCAGCCAGGGCTACGTTTTAATTATTTTAACAAACCATCAAGAGGTTACCTTTTCAACTCTCACCCCATGTGTTTGCTCCCAAAAGATGGTTGTTTTCCTGGAAGATTTGTGGTCTGGTCATTGCACAGAGAGAATACATTCCCCTATTGTGTGTTAGTGTAAAAAGATGGTTTTAGGAAAATTGCCCTCTACTTTCTTTTTTTTTATTTTAATCCTCACCCGAGGATATTTTTCCATTGATTTCTAGAGAGAGTGGAAGGAAAGGAGGGAGGGAGGGAGGGAAGTGGAAGGGAGGAGTTTAAATTCGTCTTGGGCGCACACCTCAAAGAATCCTGATATATTTCCATCTCGAACAGTTCGTGGACCTAGACATATAGTGGGAGGTGATAGAATGTGAAGGCAATGTTTCCAAGTGTAACTGTTTCTTCCTCTCCTTTTTGGAGGAGAGGTCAGAAGGGATATTGGTTTGAATAGATGCAAATACTGGCTTAGTTTACCCTGTATTTTGTAAACATGTTGGAGGACTTTGGCTTAACCTCGCCAGGATTCTATCTAGCTCAGCTATCCCAACAATGGAGGGAGATTTCCCTTCTACAGGAGTCATTGACTCAATGGGTAAAACATCATAAACCAGTGGAAAGGTAGTTTTAATTATTTGTTGTTGTTTTTTAAAATATATTTTTATTGATTTCAGAGAGGAAGGGAGAGGAAGAGATAGAAACGTCAATGATGAGAATCATTGATTGGCTGCCCCCTGCATGCCCCCTACTGGGGATCGAGCCCTGACCTCGAATTGAACCAGTAACCTTTAGGTGCCTGGGACGACACCCAACCAATGGAGCCAAGTCAGCCAGGGCATATCATTGATCATATTTTTATAAAGAAGAAGAAAAGAAAAGAACATTTCTTTTCAGAAGGCGTTAATGTGAAGAAGCCAGGTGGTATGCCAGAGAACACTGGACTGAATGTCAAGGAGTTCCTAGTTTTGAGACTGTGACCAACTGTGTGACATTGGGTATCATAGCACTACTGTTTTCGCATATGTACAATGAAAGGCTTGCACTCTATAGTCATAAATATTCCTTCTGATGCTGAACATTTTGTAACAAAAATAGACTCAAATTCCTTATGGTGAAATGGAGTGGTCACTCATCCCTAATTTTTTTTCCTAAATAAGCAGAGCATAGTCTGTTCAGAGCCTAGATTTCCAGTTGACTTCTTACATAAAAGATAAAATATAATCATATTTTAAAGATAAAAATAACACTTTGAAGTTAATTTTCTACTTGGAAAAAAATGGTGCTGGAAAAGTACAAAATGGAATCGTCTGCCTTTGTTTGCTGTTCGGTTTATGGTGCCAAGTGCCTCTCGCAGGATGTTTCTGTTCCCTATACCTTAGCGTCACTTCTCTGTTCAAAGATAGTTTTAAGCCTGGTCGAGGGAGGATAAGATGAAACAAAGCCCCAGGAAAACAGGCTGGCACCCTGACAAGCCATAGCATTGATGAGAGGTGGAAATAAGATAAGGAACCAGAAGCCCTTTTGAATTTAAAAGTACACTTGTGGGTGCTTGAAATCCCCTGGGCATTTTAAGCCCAGAGAGGAGATTATAGCAAATCTCAAAAGGCATTGGCCCTTAACCTTCTTTTGCAGGTCAGGAATCTGTTGAGAACTGAGGAAAGCCAAGGTCTCTCCTCTCTCTCTCTCTCTCTCTCTCTCTCTCTCTCTCTCTCTCTCTCTCTCTCTCTCTCAGACACACACACACAAACACAGACACACACACAGAGACACACACACACACACCACGTTTTGCCTGTAATTTTAGAATCTTTTGAGACCCCCAGATCACTAAGAGATTGACTTGCTGAGTTTCAACAAAGGAATCAGGGCATTTGGTGTAGAATCTTGTCTTTGAAGAAGGACCTCGTCTCTAGTTTTAATACCCAAGTGGCCCTATTGAACTACTCAACTAATTTTGTCTCTCTAACCTCCAACCTTTACAAACAACCACATGCCTAATTGTGCAGCTTTCTCCTTCTTCCAACAAATTGTTCTTGATCGCTGTTACATGAACTTTAAATGAATGCCCAAATTGCACAACTCCAGAATCCAAAATAAACAAATGTAGGTTGTCAATAAGTAAAGTTTTTCTAAACAAAATCTTTGCCTTCTTATTCTATGTTGCCGATAGCCACTGGTTGCTGGGAAATGGAGGCCTTTTCTGACAAGACTTCTTCAAATTCTTTTAAGAGCACTTGTGTTAACAAGTTATAGAGATTACTGTAATCTTTGCTTGGAATTCGTTTATTGTGTGCATAAATCTTCATGTTCATTATCATATCTATGATAAATTTTTAGAATTTGAGAGCTCTGATGCATCAAAAACTACTGATTTCAGCTCATTCTTAATTTGGTGACAGAGTCAAAACATGTTTGATTGGATTCGGGGATTTTTTAAAAAAAATTTTTAATCTTATGCTTCCAAACACATAAACTAAGGTTACTTATCTTCAAATTTGAGGCAAAAAATATTTGGTTCTTAATACTTTTTTTCTCCCCTGTGTGATGTATTTATGAAGCATTCTGGCTTGATTACATAGTGATAGCAACAGACTTACACCCAGCATTCTCTTTCCCCAAAATTTATTTTTATTTATTTATTTTGTTGTTCATCTTTATCTGAGGATATTTTTCCATTGATTTTTAGAGAGAGTGGGAGGGAAAGGGAGAGACCGAGAGAAGCATCAATGTGAGAGAGACACATCCATTGGTTGCCTTCTGCATGCACCCTGACCAGGGCCAGGGATCGAGCCTGCAACCAATGTATGTGCCCTTGACCGAAATCGAACCCAGGACCTTTCAGTCTGTGGGTCAATGCTCTATCCACTGAACCAAACCGGCTAGGGCCCTCTCAATCTTATTTTTGAAAAATTTTGAATCTATAAAAAAATTGAAAGAACTATTGTGACTTCTTCACTTACATTTTTAGACCCCCTTCGTTGAAACTTGCTAGTTAACATTCTGCCATATTTGCTTTATTTCCGTGTGTATGTGTGTGTGTGTATTATTTTAACTTTTCTGTTGTTGCTCATCACTATGAAGTTGCAGACATGTCGCTTACTCCCTAAATAAGTCGGTATGTATCTCCCAAGAACGAAGACACTCTCTTATGTAATTGCAATACCTTCATCATACCGAAGGAAGTGAGCATCGTTTCAACCCTGTATGATGTAGTGCATATTCAGATTTCCCCAAATGTCTCCATGTCCTTTACCTCCACCTTTGGTTTAAGGATTCAATCAGGATCAAGAAGTGGCATTCGGTTGCCATATCTCTTTAGTCACCTTTAATCTAGAAATTCCCCAGCCTTTTCTTGTCTTGTGATGTTGGCATTTTAGGAGTCCAGGCCAACAGCCGGATTTGTCCATTTCCTCATGATGAGCTTCCGGTTCAACAACTCTGCAGGGAAACACGTAGGTGGCGCTGTAGGGTCTGTTCCTATCACATCAGGAGGCACTTGAAAAACGAGTGGTTCCCACATCAGGTTGCTAAGTTGGGGCAGTTGGTATCTGCCAGATCTTATGAAAAGAAACTCCTTTCCTTTGTAATAAGTCTACAGAGGCCTATTTTGAGACCCTGCGAATGTTCTTTTCCCCCAAAATGATTTCAGCATTTACTCATGTTCTTTTTAGCTTCATTTTGATTTGTTGTTGGAGGTGGCTCAGGGGAAAGCATATGTACAGAATAAGGGTATTCAGTGAGGTCTGTGTAGAACAGGGGTGGGCAAACTTTTTGACTCGAGGGCCACAATGGGTTCTTAAACTGGACCGGAGGGCCGGAACAAAAGCATGGATGGAGTGTTTGTGTGAACTAATATAAGTTCAAAGTAAACATCATTACATAAAAGGGTACGGTCTTTTTTTTTTTTAGTTTTATTCATTTCGAGCCGTAGTTTGCCCACGGCTGGTATAGAACCATCCCTATGGCTCCTTTATTTGTATAATTGCAAGAAATGAAGGATGTGAGCGCTCTGCATTTTCCCGACTGGTCCACTCGGTCTATATGAACAAAAGAAGCTTCGTTTTCCCAAATGTTTGTCTGGGGTCAGTAGCTGACAGTGATTACCGAAGGTCTATATGAGGTTGTTAAGACGCCTGATGTCTGCCCCGGCGGCCCCCACAAGACAAATGAGGCGAATTCTTTCAGCCTGGTTACACGCTGATGCTTCATGTTTTAGTTAATGGTTCAGAGCAGCAAACGCCTGCTTCAGCAGCCCCCGCTAGATAAACAGCCTCTGCAGTGTCATAGAGAAAAGGCAGCCGCGTGTACTGTGGACTTACAGAGACAGCTTTAAACTGGGTAAATAAAAGGCTTGACTCAGACTTAGGCGGAGAAATATTTCTGCATGGATGGGAAAACTCAAGTGAATTTTGTATTTCATCTCTCCCCACAGGGTAGTGAACTAAAACATTAGTTTTGGGCCAGTGGGTGAGAACCATCTAAGAAGGAAAAATGTTGGCAATTTAATCCTCCTTGAGAAGTGTTATATAGAGCATAATGTAATTTAGTAACCTCAAACATTATTTGTTTCAAAGACATTAAGTGTTCCTACAACGCCATTTTAGCGTTGTAGCGTCGTGTAGCCCAATGCTTTATGGCAGCGGTCACCAACCTTTCGGACCTCACGGACCACCAGTGGCCTGCAGACCACCGCTTGGCGACCTCTGCTTTATGGCAATAGTTCTCAACCAGGGAGTGATTTTGACCCACAGAAAACATATGTTAACATTTTTGATTGTCACCGTGGTAGGGTGGTATTGGCATCTCGTAAGTAGAAGCTAGAGATGCTGCTAAACATCCTGCACTGTCTCCTGTCCATCCCACCTTCCTCCCACACCACCACCAATAACAAAGAAATACCCGGTTCAAAATGTCAATGGTGCCGACGTTGAAAAGCTCTTTTTTTACAGATGGTAAGAGTTCTTTTATCGACATGTGTTAGAAGTATATGAAGCACTGGGTATGTCAAGAAAATAAGACTGGCCCTAACCAGTTTAGCTCAGTGGATAGAGCAGCGGCCTGTGGACTGCAGGGCCCCAGGTTCGATTCCAGGCAAGGGCATGTACCTTGGTTGCGGGCACATCCCCAGTAGGGGGTGTGCAGGAGGCAGCTGATAGGTGTTTCTCTCTCATCGATGTTTCTAACTATTCCTCTCCCTTCTTCTCTATAAAAAATCAATAAGATATATTTTTTTAAAAAAAAGAAAAGAAAAGAAGACTGCACTCATAGCGCATCATCTTAGGAAAGCAGACCTGTTTGCCACCTTACCTGTGTGAGAGAAAGGGGTGCAGGAGGCTGTAAACAAGCTCCGTTTGGGCTGGAGCTTGCAGGACCAGTGGGCATTACTAAGTGTGAAGGTTGAGAAATCACACGCCTCAGTTCACACAGCATTATCCCGGGCCCATCCGAGGCCTCTTCTTGTTTCCCTACTTACCCCCCCTTTCCCTCCACGTCATTAGCAACCACATTTATGGGTAAATGTAAATCTTTGATTTTTCTTTTTTAAAATATTTTTTTTTATTGATTTCAGAGAGGGAGAAAGAGAAACATCAGTGATAAGTGAGGATCATTAATCCCCTGCCGTCTGCATGCCCCGCACTGGGGATCAAGCCCAGGTATGTGCCCTGACCAGGAATTGAACTGGTGACCTTTGGTGCCCGGTACGACACCCTGCCAACGGAGCCACACCTGCCAGGGCTGTGATTATATTTTAATACTAGAGGCCCGATGCATGAAATTCGTGCAAGGGGCTCGGCTCTCACAGCCATGGTGACTTAGCCCTTGCAGCCCCGGCTTCGTCTGGAAGGTCGTCCAACTGTTGGGTCTAATTAGCGTATTACACTTTTATTATTAGAGATGGGTAGCTAGAGAAAATGGAGCTTAGTGAATTGTAATATATTATGTTAGAACCCATGGTGTAACCCTTTTATGAAAATACAGTGGTGGCTCCTTTAGCTGTTTCACAGTTTAGGTCACAGCAGTCCTAACAATTAGGGATGCTCCTTGCTCCGTATGCTGTCTGCTGGAAAGTTGTCCTCATAAGTCTTCAATCAGCAATGACTAGATGCGAATGGCACCATCTGGGGGCAGCCCCTGCCTGTGGGTTACGGCATTAGGGGGTTGGGAGGATTAGTGGGTTTGCATGTTTCATGGGTAGAAACAGAGGTAGCTGGGTGCCCTGCGGAGACCTTGTGTCTTGGTCATGTGCACTGAGTTGCTTAACTCTAGACAATCATCTTTAACCCAATACTGGCTCACAGAAATGTCGAGTGGTGCAAAGCATTGCCTGGGCCTCCCTCAGCTTCTCCTGGAGCCATAGAAAGACCAGTTGCTATGAGTTTAAACTTGGAAGGGCTCACGCATGCCTGAGCTGAAAACCAGTTTCTTCTTTTGCCCCCAGGCTGGCTCATCTGCCCACAAAGTGTTCCAAACTTAGAGCATCTTGGTGTCTCATTTTGTCTCAAAGGCCAGCCCAGTGAAAGCCCCGCTGTGTTTTCACTAATGCAGCCAGTCTAACCACGCCTTTGGTCCATCAGGAAGGCCGGAGGTAGTGTTCAAATTCTGCACTAGCCTTGTCTCTGTTCTCCAGGCTTTGTAATTTCTCAAGTCCCAACAGGGAATAGGAGCTTTCTAGGCATGGCTGCCTAGTGGGGGCCTCTTTGAGTTTGTGATGGGAGAGTTTGTTCGCTCTGCTGGGCATCTAATGACCGTGGTTAGTCACCCTTGACCATGCTTGGTCAGCCCTGCTTTCTGCAGGATCATTTGAGATTCTCACAGCCAGTCTTTCTTTTCCTAGCTCAGTCTTTTTTTAAAATATATTTTTATTGATTTTGGAGAGAAAGGGGGTGGGGGGAGAGAGAAACATCAATGATGAGAGAGAATCATTGATCGGCTGCCTCCTGCACACCCCACTGATCCTGCAACTCAGGCATGTGCCTTGACTGGGAATTGAACCTTGACCTCCTGATTCATAGCTTGATGCTCAACCACTGAGCCATGCCGGCTGGGCCTTAGCTCAGTCTTTAGAAGAGAAAAAGAAAGCAAGCAAAGGGCATTTCAAAATAGGACTAAGAGAAAACAGAGGAGGAAATTTATCCACTCTAATTCTTACCATTTCAGTTACATGTTACAAAGGAATAATGGAGATATAAATGGTTTTTTACATTTTGGGGGTAGGGGGTGCCCAGCCAGCATGGCTCGGTGGTTTGAGCATCACTATGAACCAGGAGGTCACAGTTCAATTCCTGGTCAGGGCACATGCCTGGGTTGTGGGCTCTATCCCCAATGTGGGGCATGCAGGAGGCAGCCAATCAATTCTCTCCCATCATTAATGTTTCTCACTCTCTCTCTCTCTTTCTCCTCCCTTCCTCTCTGAAATCAATAAAAATATATCTTAAAAATATTTTGTGGGGAGGGTGTTCTCAATAACTCAAATATGTCAGAGCTAATATGTGGCTTTGAAGAAGCCACATCTGTACTCATCTGCGGGGGAGGGCTTGGGAGATGGCTTCATTGGAAGGAAGGTCCCTGAATCCTGCCGTGGTGGTGGCCAGCAGAGGGATTTTGCAGGCACTGTTAGGCTGCAGTTTGCATTTACAGTCCAGCCGTGTTTTTCCTCCAAGAAAAAATACACCTGACTTGTGGATACGCTGTCTGCAGGCGCTTTAGAAATCTCCCACCAAGTAAATAACATCTTACTAGGAGGCCTTGTCCTTGCCTGCGAGGGCTGCCAAAGGAAGAAATGAGTCCAGTGGAAGCAGGCTGGACTTAAAAGCAGCCCTTCACCGCTTTTTTCTGGGGTTATTTTCCTGCAACACGAGGAAGGAATCCGACTGTTAGGGGCAGCACTGCAATTATGAGTGCATTTCCTCCTAGGGACCCGAGAATTCCACTGCCAGGGTCATCTCTTGGCAATCCTTCATCGCCAGCAGTGGGCACAGGCTGCGGGTGGTGCCAGGTTCCCGGCGTACCTCTGAACAGCTAAACAGTTTAGGAAATACTCTCACCTGTTGTAAGGCATTGTTTTGCATACCAATACAAAGAATTATAAAATTTTAGAAAAAAAATATATAGAAATTTGGAAATGCAGAACAAAATTTTTAAATGTTTAAACATCTGTGCTAATAGAACTATGATTGCTGCTTTTCATACTGGACATTTTGTAGAGCATGGGCGTGATGCTTTAACAATCCATGAAGATCATGATAGAGAAATGTAAACAGGGGGGCCTGTCTCTCAATAGTTGAACAAATAAACAGTGGTGCCATAGCCATACAGTGGGGTGCTGCACAGAAATATGAGCGAGTGATACCCATATGATACATGCAACAATTCAGGTGAATGACAGGCATTATGTTGAATAAGAGAAGCCAGACACAAAACAGTATATACTGTGTCAGGGGTCAGCTAACCACAGTCTGCAGCCCAAACCAAGCCCACTGCCTGTTTTTGTATGACCCATAAACTAACAATGACTTAACTTTATATAATTATATATATACAGTTAATTAACTATATATATATATTTCATGAACTGTATATATATATATTTAATTGATTTCACAGAGGAAGGGAGAGGGAGAGAGAGATAGAAACATCAATGATGAGAGAGAATCATTGTTTGGCTGCCTGCTGCACACCCCCTACTGGGGATCAAGCCCACAACCCAGGCATGTGCCCTGACCGGGATCGAATGGTGACCTCCCGGTTCATAGGTTGACACGCAGCCACTGAGCTACACTGGCTGGGCTGTACCACAGCTTTTTTATCCACTCACTGATGGAGATATTGACAGCCTTTCACGCAGATCTTGAATTATGGGTTCTAGTGAACGTAGCCTAACACTTTAGCTAAGTGTCAGAAATTCCCACCACAGCTCTCTGGTTTCTCTGTTCAAACTTCCTGGCTTTTGAGGGCCACAGCGAGCCTTTGGTCATTTGCTCAGTAGGTGAGCTAAGTGCTATGTGGGAAACAAATGTAGTTAAACCACAGCTTCTGTTTTCTGAACTTTACAGTTCGGGGAAGAAGAGATGTGGACGCTGACCGTGAAGCACAAGGCAAGGTGAAGAAAGTGCTAGAACAGAGGTATCTGGCCGGGTGCTCTGAGAGGACTCCCAGAGCGGAACCCCTGGGTACTGTATGCAAAGTGAAGAGGGTTCCATGGCCAAGAAAGTTTGGAAAAGCCAGGTTAGGCAAGTATTTTTATTACTGTGAGGCCTTCAGAGGCTTAAGGTAATGCATTTCATGAGATGGCTAGAGTCCAGCCTTTCCCAGACATTTATGACCCGAAATCCTATATTCATGGAGTACCTCTGAGAACATACTTTGAAAAACATGACTTCTGGTCAACTATAACTAAAAAATAAGTTTTAAGAAATATGACTTTTCCAACAGGCCTGGCTCAGTGGTTGAGCATTGATCCATGAACGAGGAGGTCACGTTTTGATTCCTGGTCAGGGCACATGCCGGGGTTCCAGGCTTGATCCCCAGTGGGGGACGTGCAGAAGGCAGCCCATCAATGATTCTCTCTCATCATGGATGTTTCTATCTCTCCCTCACCCTTCCTCTCTGAAATCAATAAAAATATATTTTAAAAATATGACTTATGGAGCAGGTGCCATATTTTTTGATGGGTTGTGGTCTTAGAAATTAATTCCTAAATTATCTGGAGTTGACAACCTATACTTTATTTCTTTTAAGAAAGCAAACTACCTCTCACTCTCTTTTTTAATGATTTAGTTCTATGTTGAGAAACTTGACATTCCTTGAAATAACTAGACGCCCTCCAGTAAATTACAAAAAGAAATCATCAAGATCCAAAATTTTACTCAGTTCTTGGTTTGACTTTACTTTTTCACTTGCCCATCCATCCACAGAGTAAGCAGATTTCAGGAAGTTTTGACCATTGCCTCTTTTTTTTTTTTTTTTTTTAATTCCTCTGAGATTAACGGAGACTTTTCCAGATGCCCAGTGTTTACACGTTGGGTCTTGAACCTCAACAGATGGATGACTTTTTTAGAACAGCTGAGGCGATGGTTGGCAGAAGGCATGACAAGAATGCAGCCTTCGTTATTAGAAGGTTTGTGGCTAAACCTGGAGGGCCGTATGGAGGGCCTTATGGAGATGTCAGATCATTTGTTGAGCTCTACACTCCCTGAATATGAAATCAAAGCTGAATACAAAAGTGCTTGCCTGCTTGTTCGGGGGTTGTTTTTTTTCTAAGACAGCAGCAGTTTCCATTGAGATTTAAAGCGTATATTCAAGGGGAATGATGCTTGGGGTGAGGTGGGAAGGTGAGTTGAATGACTTGATTTGAAAGTAAATTTTTCAGTAAAGATTTTAGAAACCTGTGGGTTATATGGCAAGAGTACTCTTCGGGGCTAAGCTTCAATTCTTTTTCTTCTCAGTTATACAATATATAGACTGTTGTTATTTTTTCTTCTTTCAATGTGAAACATTTTCCATTTATAAATATTTCAAAGCTCAACACTCAGGTCAAATCCCCGACTAATCGTGAGCCCAGATTTGAAAATCTGTTTACCAGTATGGTAGATATTTTCCTGTGATAGGAGAAGGCTTGTGTATATAATTTATTTCTAAAAATGCAGGACAGTTCTAACCGGTTGGGCTCAGTGGATAGAGTGTCAGCCTGCGGACCGAAGGGTCTCGGGTTCAATTCCAGTCAAGGACACGTACTTCGGTTGCAGGCTCCTCCCCAGCCTGGGCCCTGGTCAGGGCGTGTGCAGCAGGCAACGAATCGATGTATTTCATTCACATCGATATTTCTCTCTGTCTTTCCCTCTCTCTTCCACTCTCTCTAAAAATCAATGGAAAAATATCCTCGGGTGAGGATTAAGAACACACACACAAAACAAATAAAAATGCAGGACATACTAGTGTGTGAAAATTGAATACCTGGCTTGCATATTACTGTAAGAGACCCCTAGGAAGGGGCTTGGGTTCTAAATGTGTACCTTTTCTAACCCTCCAGGGGTTGTGTACAAATAGCAGTAGAGGGACAGGGTGGAGCGCGTCTGCTATCTGCTTGTCACTCGAAAGCTGTGGGACCTGGCATAGTGACTGGCCTCTGGGCGTCTTTTCTCTTCTGAATTGATGTTGCTAATAGAATTGACCCCACGGCTGTGCTGGGATTAATCGTGTTGCTGCACAGAGAGGCCTACGAGTGTTGCTTGGCCCTTAGGGGCGGCTCGGTAAATGTTAGTTTACTTTTTATGTAAACACGTAAAATACAGATTAAGCCGTAATGGTGATTACTTCTCTAAAGTAAATTCGTCATGTCTGACTTAGTCCATCTTACTCAAAGTGACGTTTAGTAGGAAGATAAACGTCAATAGTGGATGAAAGACTGTACTGCTGAAGGGAAGGAGGTGAGAAATGGTCATAACTTTGTCCGGGGTTTTTTTCTTTTTTGAATTTGCAGCCTGTTGGTGGGAAAGTAAATGAAAGTAAATGGCGGTCTAACATCTATGGAGGGCAGTTTAGCAATAGCCATCCTAATGACTAATGCAGATATTCTTGGACCCAGTGGTTGCACTTCTGTATAAATGTGCCTACGGCGAATCCAAACACATACAAAGGGGTGTTTGGACCAGGTGATTCTTGTTTACAATAGCAGGAGACCGGAAACAAGCAAACATGTCTACCCATAGGAAACTGGCAGAAACAGTGAACACTCAGGAATAGTGGTAGTTGAACAAGAAATAAGGATGCTCCGTAAGTACTTAGGAAAGATCCCCAAAATGGGTGAAGTCAGGACAGCAAGCATTTGTTCCTTGGCATTTGTTGTTTTTTTCCTGGAGTGGGGTGCAGTGCAGCCCAGGTGGTAGGTAAGTGAGGAAGGAGATGGGGTTTCCTTTCTCCCTTGAAACTTTATGAAAACTTAGTTTCTCTCCCTCCCCCCTCCCCCCCAAATCACATGGAAGACAGTAGCCACTTTATTTGACGTGTGATCTTATTTTACTTCCCATTCTTCACTTGGGGCATGACAGTCATTCCTTTAGCGGATAACAGCTTCCTTCCATCTCTACTCACCCCCCAAACTTAAGGTAAAGCATCTTTCTCTTCTTGGATGACCATCAGTGAGTTCTCCCGTGTCAGAAATTGCTTTGATCTTCACAAAACAGTGCTGGCTTCGGCTAAAGACAGACCTTCTATTTCTAGGACTCCACAAAAAGACAGGGTTTCGACACAACGCCCACGGCAGAGGTGTCTTTTCCTGCTGCAGGAGCCACACCAGCGTTGTTTCCCTGGGACATGTGGCACCATTGAAACAGCATCAGGGACCTGCTTGAGGCTTGGGTCATAGGCCGGTGCATTCACCCAAAAAGCTGCTGAAAATGGGAAAGCCGTAGCGGGGAGAGAGGGAAGAACACACAGCTGGCAAAATGCACCTGCAGTGTGCGTGTCTGCGTGTGAGGGCTGACTTCTCTGATCCCTCCGTGGAACCTGGGGAGGAAGAGGGAGCGGCGAGTCCTGACTTCGTCCGAGACACGTGGTGAGGAGGAAGGTGCCCCCCCTCCACCATCCCTGACCCCATTCGATAGGAAGGGAAATGGTGGCTGTAATCTGCTCCACCAGGAGCTGGCAAACTGCAGCCTGGGGCCAGATCTCGCATGCTGCCTGTTTTCTTCGGAAATTCTTGCTCAAACACAGCCATGCCCATTTGTGTACTTAATGGCTGCTTGTTTTACTTTCTCTATGTGTAAAATATATATATATATATATATATATATATATATATATATATATATATTTTTTTTTTTTTTTTAAATATATTTTGTTGATTTTTTACAGAGAGGAAGGGAGAGGGATAGAGAGTCAGAAACATTGGTGAGAGAGAAACATCGATCAGCTGCCTCCTGCACACCCCCTACTGGGGATATGCCTGCAACCAAGGTATATGCCCTTGACCAAAATCGAACCTTGGACCTTTCAGTCCACAGACCGACGCTCTATCCACTCAGCCAAACCGGTTAGGGCAAAAAATAAATACTTTTTTAAGTTACAGACAGCAGACCGGACTTAAAACTTGGTAACTTTTACCCAAAATGTAGTTCTGTAGCTTCTGCTTCTAATCATTATTCCACAGAAATGTTCCCTGTTGTTCCTGAACAAGGGACCAGGTCATCCTAAGGCCTTCCTCGGAGGACTCCCGAGGCTTTGTGATGAAGCGCCCTGCTCGAGCTGGCCCAGAGCGGGGCCTGGTGCCCAGAGCGTCTGCAGTGCGACATCCCTCTCTGGCTCTCTAAGCATCACTCAGAAGAGGTGACCAGAGGTCTTGGCACTGAAAACCAGGCGCAGATCCCGCCTCCGCTTGTTGCTGGCTTCGGGCAAATGGCCAGCTTTGCCTCTGGTTTTCCATTTTTAAAATGTGGACAAAATGACCAACATTATCAAGTTTTCTCGGAGATTGGTGGTGATACTTAGGGAGCCTTCTAGGTGTGCTAGGGCTCCAGGAATGCTAGCAGTTTCTTTTTCTCCCCTGTAAAATGATGCAGGCCAAGGCCAAGACAGAAGGGTTCTGCTCGTTGCTAACAGCCCTGCAAAAAACCGGGTGGGAGCTGCAGTGAATGGTTTTGAAACTGCTGAAGTGACTTTGGGGGATTTCTGGTAAACCGACGTGGCTACGCCAGCCGGTGTTCCTGCAACCAGTTGAGTTGGCGTATCTTAACCTTCCGTTGGGAGCCTTGCCTTCATATTTATGTAGTTCACAACGATCAGACTTTTAATTTCAGCAGTAGTTTGCAGCGTGACCTATTGCGCCATTTACTTACTAGTAAGAACAATGAGGTCTGTTGTCGGGCTTCTGGTTGTGAAGCCATTTGCTTATAATGTGAAAACATTTTTCCAGCCTGGGAGTCGTTCCTGGTGAGTTCTGAAAACCTACTTTCACCCGCAAGCGCTTTCAAGCTATCCCCTGCAAAAAGCGTTCTCTGGGTCCCTCCTTCCAACAGAAGATATGGACGTGTTATAAATGGTTGATGTAGCTCTTTGCTAAAAATTCCTGCCTCCAGGGGGCAAGCCACCAGTTACCTTAGGCCCCCTCCCCCGCCCCCCCCCCGCTTATCCACGGTTTTGTTTTCTGCAGTGATTAAATGGAATAGCCCAGAAATAAACAATTCATAGGTTTTAAATGGTGCACCATCCGCGTAGCATGATGAAGTCTCGTGTCACCCGGCTCTATTCTACCTGGGTTGTGAATCATCCTTAGTCCAGCCTGTTAGTCATTTAGTAGCTGTGTTGGTCATCAAATCAACTGTTGTGGTACCACAATGCTGTGTTCAAGTAATCCTTATTTTGCTTCATAATGGCCCCAAACTCATTCATGTGACTTTTATTACAGTCTATTGTTATAGTTGTTCTATTTCATTATTACTAGTTATTGTTGTTCATCTCTTACTGGGCCTAACTTACAAATTAAATTTTCTCACAGGTATGTCTATATAGGAGAAAACATAGAATATGTAGGGTTCGGTATTGTTTGTGGTTTCAGGCCTCCACTGCAGGTCTTGGAACATACGTCCTGCGGATAAGGGAGGGCTACCGTAATCATCTCAGGATTAGAGGCTTGTTGTGGGATGTCCTCTCACGTGAAACCCTGTCGTGCCTCTCGGAGAGGGGTGAAGAAAGTAGCAGACAATCTCATTTTCCTCATTTAGGGGATGATTTTACTGTTAAACTCATTTAAGGAAAACGGACGCTGGGGTCTCCTGGGGCCATCTTGCCCAAGAAGGGACTCGGTGAACTCTTCAAAATCTCAGCTCAATGGGCAGCAGCGTCTCATTCCAGTTTTTGGGGGAGTGTTGAACTATGACTGTCCCCAGCAGATCATTACGATGCCTATTTAAATTGTGAAACAGACCCAGGAGTGCTTTGGTGTAACTGAGTTACAGCGGGGGAGAGTTCCAAGAAGAGAGATGCGTTGCTATTGGCAGGCTTCAAGGAGCCTCCAGATGGCTGTTTCTTCAGAGAAAAGGCCACACTGAGCCACCATCGTTATGACTGCTCCTAGGACAGGGAGGGGACTTGTCTTTTCTTAACACTCGGTGGCAGGGAAATATCACGGTAGGTGTCTACATTAATGAGTCTGGTTTCTTTACACCTGGGCTTATCCAGCTTTTCAACCAAAGTATCCCAAACTTCTGAGGGTGAACTCACTTAGGGATCTGAGGATGAATCCTGAACCTGCCCAGGTGATATTTCAGAGGGGCGCGGGGGTAGGAGGCATGTTATGCTTTATTTTTTAAATTCCTGTAAGCTGTCTTCTCCTTGACAATATTTGTGGTTTTGACTTTCAGTGAAAAGACACTGTCTTAGTCTGCTCTGCCTGCTTAGAGTACCACCTACTGGGTGGCTTATTCACAGATACTCATTTCTCACAGTTCTGAAGCTGGAATTTCCAAGGTCAAGGTACCCAGCAGATTCTAGTGAGAGCCCGCTTTCTGGTTCACAGACAGTCGTCTGTCCCCGTGTCCTCACACAGCAGGAGGGGAGAGGGAGCTTCCTGTGGTCTCTTTTATACAAGAGCACTAATCCCATCCATGATGGTTCCACCCTCGTGACCTAGTCACCTCCCAAGGACCCTCCTGCAAGTACTATCGCATTGGGGATTAGGTTTCAACATGTGAATTTTGGAGGGACACAAACATTCAGTCTATAGCAAGCACTTTATCTGCAATACTAACTACTTCTTCCCTATCTCGCCCCTAAACCTTTTAGTAAAATTGATGCTAAGATAATGTGGCTTCCCTTACCCCGGCACACTTCTGGGTCCCCCTGACAAGACCAGTCATACACTATACAGTATTCGTTCTCACCAGTCGATAGTCACAAAGGAAGTCCCACGGGCAGGCTATTCTGGATCGAGCATTCCAACCCACTAAGCAGAGGGATGTTACTCTCCCAGGAGCAGTGGTGGTTAATGGCATCCATCAGGATGGAGGCTTCGCAGCACCCGAGAAATAAGCCGGCTGGGGAGAGGTGGCTTAGAACCTTCTCTCGGGAACGTGGGTCTGCTCCCATGATGCAAAGGCAGCCAGGAGAGGTGCAGAGGCCCGCCTGGCAGGGCCCCCACCTGCACTCTGCCCGTGCGCTGGCCTCCGAGGCAACAGCCCATTGAAACGGGCCTTCCTGATGCCTGGTTCCCCCCAGGCCACCATTGCCAAAGGAGATTTTAAAGATGTGCCAACTCTGAAACACTGATGCTGGAAATACCTGTTTCAAAAAATGCCTCTGCTTCTATCACACCTGCCCAGTGAATAAAACCCTGTCTGAACTCTTTCACTTGCCATTTCAAGTGCCCCACAATGCAGCTCCAACTACCCTTGTCCACCCCCACCCCACCCTCAATCTCACTGCCATCCCAAGTGTTGCCATCCTCCTGGTCTTTCTGCCCACGTCCTTAAAGCAGGAAGGTGCCAGGTCGCAGGGTCACCTGTCCCTGAAGTGGGGCTGCTCACATGGAGGCCCTGGCCTCCCTGAGGACATGAGGCCGCTCTGAGCCCCCCAGGTCACTTATTGCTTCTCCTGAATGAGCCTCGGCATTTCTTGAAATGATTGCACATTCTTGGCCCTCACATGGGCCGTGCTCCAGTGTTCTCTTCTGTTTGTTTAGCTCCCTGGCCACACTGAGCATCCGTCAAGGGGAAGCGCTGTGTCATTTTCCTTGTATGCATCGGCCTTGTGCCATGCTTGTCCGTCTGGTTGTCCTGGTGTCTGGGGATCTTCGTTGGCCTCATTCGGCTGATGGAAGAATGAGAAAATGGAGCTTTACACAGATGTGCTATAATAAACGCATTCCAGGAAAACGAGTTTACATGGAAACTCAATTAGAAAGTGATTATCCTCCCAGAAAGAGTTTTTTGTTTTGTTTTTCCGCCCCAAATAGTTTTATGCATCTTCTTTTGAATAGTACTTTCCTGAGGCTTTTAAAATAAATTTTGATGTTTAGCAACTTGATAACATCTTTTAGAAAAAATCTCTTAAAACGTTGGGGCTCACTTATATTTGAAAATGTAGCTTTTGATGCATTTTAAAAATATTTTAGAAGGAAAACATTGATGACTGTCACATTTGAAAATAAAACTCAATAATAAAAAGAGTAACCAATTTAAAAAATGGACAGAGGGTCTGAATTGACATTTCTCCAAAGATATACAAATGGCCAATAAGCACATACAAAGATGCTGTATATATATTTTAAATGTCTTTTAAAATTATATATATATATAATTTCCAAGAGGGAAACATTTGAAGCACTTTTACCAAAGTGTTAACTAGCAGTCGTATTCTCTTGAGTGATAAAAGAGCATGAATGATTTGTTTTCTTAATGCTTTTCTGGATTTTCCAAGTTTTCTGTCACAAATATGCTGCTTTTACAATTAAAACCAACATTAGCAAACTTCCATAAGCTGTTGGAATGCACATGCTGAATCTGACAAATTGCTACCCAGAAAAACCCTGACGAAATCATTGGGGCTCACTTTGAGGCAAGTCCAAGCCGATAAAAAGCCAGGCCAGTATGTCACCAGGACCATGTTTCAGCCAAAGGACTCAGCTGTCACAGATGCCATCTGAGCCTTCATGCAGTCCATGATGGCGGCTCTGTTAGTTTCTCTTGGCAGAGCCAAGGCTTGTCGAGTTTCTGAATGCTGGTTGGAATATGAAGCACATGGAAAGGGCTACATGGGTTCAAGCGCCAGCAAATCTCAGCTTCCGTCTGAGGTTGGCACGCCTCAGTCAAGCATCACACTATTCTCCACTGAATACAGTCAAGCATGTCATTGTATTCACTAATGATGTCTTGGATACCCAAAGCAAAGGCAACAAAGGCCAAAAATAGACAAATGGGACTACATCAAACTTTAAAACTTCTTCACAGCAGAGGAAACAATCAGGGTGAAAAGGCAGCTTATAGAATGGGAGAAAGTATTTACAAATCAAATATCTGAAAAGAGGTCAATACCCAGACTCTATCATGAACTCTTACAACTCAACAACAAAATCCAGTTTAAAAATGGGCAGAGGACTTGGATAGACATTTCTCTAAAGAAGATATACTTAAGATGACGATGGAAGGAGACTTGACTTGGGCTGGTGAACACAAAATACAATATACAGGTGATGTATTATAGAATTGTACACCTGAAACCTATATAGTTTTATTAACCAATGTCACGTGAATAAATTCTACAAAAAAAAAGAGAAAATTTCAAAAAATATGTATATACTTACTAGAGACCCGGTGCACGAATTCTTGCATAGGTAGGGTCTGGCCAGCCCCCCAAATGGAAGCCGATCAAGCCGTGCTGGGGGGGCGGGGGGGACGCAGAAGGTTGGCCAGCCAGCCTTGCCCCCGATGGGGGGGGGGGGGCTGATCGGGCTGGCGGGTGCTGGGAGAGTCGCCCCCTGATCGGGCCAGTTGGCCAGCCGGCCAGCCACAGTGCACATCATAACGAACAGTCATTCAAGTCGTTCTGGCGTTCCAGTCACTTGGCTGTTATGTATATAGATGGCCAGAAAGCATATGAAAAGATGCTCAACATCACTAATCCTTAGGACCATTCTGTTACGTTGGGGTCAGGTGTGCTAGCTGACGAGTGGTAGGATTCTTTGGTGAGGTGTGCATCTCCCGTCAGAAGCAGACAGCTTGCCCAAGGGAAAGTCTCCTTGAAAATGTAGAGGTCAGGCTCCCCTTACTCTAAGGCTTGAGACTCCTGAGCTTGTTTTTAGGGGCCAGATGGTTACCTTTCTCCATATGTGCAGCTGTGACTTCACTGACCATGGCCATCGGACCCCACTGAGCCTGGTCCAGCTGGTGCCCCCAGAGCAAAGGCTAATCGGGTGGAACAGATGTGTTGAAGGTTGCCTGTTCCAGGTGTGTCCTGGATTGACTGTCATGATTGATGCCCTCTTCCTAAATTTCCTTCTGTTTCCAATAAAAGACCTGATAACCCAGGAAACAGAATTAAGAATGGATGCAACAAAGGAGTGTAGATTCCTAAGAGGCAAGCCTGTCTGCCAGGGCCCTTTCAGTTCTGTGGAAGCCAGGAGACCTGCAAGCTGCGAGGTCAAAACTCTCACTTGACGATGAATCACAGTCGTATTTCCTGCACCCAGAGGCTGTTAAATACCCAGAGGAGGACAGAGGCCAGAAAACAGCTGCCCAGACGGAGAGCTGGTGAGCCTCCCACTTGGAGACCAATGATTCTCCACCCGAGGGGTTTGGCTTTTCACACCTGACAGCCGTGGGGCAGGCGCTCAGCATCTTTGGCGGAGGGAAGCATTTCATAATCCTCCTTGTTTGATTTTTACTTTGGTTCTTTTGAGATTGACAGTAAACAGTGGTTTGTGACTTTCGATATTGCATTGTTTATTTTATTATTTTTTTAAAAGTATTTGTATTGATTTCAGAGAGGAAGGGAGGGGGGAGAGAGATAGAAACATCAATGATGAGAGAGAATCATTGATTGGCTGCCTTCTGCACACCCCCCACTGGGGATCGAGCTTGCAACCTGGGCATGTGCCCTGACCAGAAAATGAACCGTGACCTCCTGGTTCATAGGTCGACGTTCAACCACTGAGCCATGCCAGTCGGGCTGATGTTACATTGTTTATAACAGACCTTTTGGTCTGATCTCCTCCATCCCTGATGCCTCAAGGTAGGAAGAGAAAGGTGGAGCTGTCCCAGGTAGAAAGAAGCAGGTTCACCTGGGAGCAGTCCCCGCAGGCGACCTGCGATAAAATGGAGTTGGCACACACCAAGGCTTGTGCATGTAAGATTTTTTTTCTTTGACCTCAGACAGAGCTGTGGACCTGTGGGCAGTGCTGGGAGGTGCTGTAGCAGATAGGAGACCTCTATCTGCTGTGAGCTGTGGCTCCACCCTCCTCATGGACCATGGCTTTGGACATGGCCTTTCACTGCTCTGAGCCGCAATCTGTCTGTCTAAATGGGGATGTCTACATCATTCAGCTGTCGTGTGGCCAAATGAGATGAGAGTTATGTGACTGGTCATACCTTAGACAAACATGAATGGTGGTGCTTACAGGCAAGACAGTTACTGTCATTATGGGATCATGTGTCTCTGTCCCAGGTAGCAGCAGAAGACACTTTCATGGTGACTCTCGCCTCCCCCTCATTCCTTTCTCATCCTTCCTATTGCTTCTTTCCCAGACTCCTTCACTGGGCTGCTGTTCTCTAGCCTGTACATCCCTCTTTTGTTCCTTCGAAGGTATCCTTTTTCCTTCCCATCTTTGCCTTTTACACCCCCACCCCTCACCAAAACAGAAGGGAACCAACATTCAAATAAATTTGCTTAAAGAAGCAAGTAGGGCTGAGAGCCAGGCTAGCCTCTGACCTCAAAGGGCTCCATACAGAGGCCTCGGGCTGTCACTGAATCCAGCTCTTCACTCCAGGTGTGCTGTTGCCACACAATTTGTTCTGTTTTCTTGAAGAGGCTAATCGACTTGGTTAGGACTGGCTGCTGCTTTGCTTCTCGGTGTTTCACCGATTCATGGAGAATATAGAGATAATGTGTGTTCTTTGTGAGGCCTGAGAAGATCTTTGCTCTTGTCATTGTCATCCAAGATCCCTCTGAAGTCCCTGGTGCAGGGGGCCTCGGGTGGCAGAGAGTGTCAGGAGGTGGGTTTCTCTAACTCCAGCTGCAGGGGGCTTAGGAAAGCACGGAGCTGGGCCCCTTCCCAGGGAGGCAGGTTCGGCAGAGCTGGTGGGCCTAAGGGTCTGCATTTCTAACAGGCACCTGTGGATGCTGACCCTACTGCCCTGGGGACCACACCCTTAGAGAAGCGAGACTTGAGGGCAGAGGTTAGCAAATGATAGCCCACCGGCCAAATGCCACCTTTTTTTTGTAAATATGGCTTTTCAGTGGAGCAGCTACGCCTGTCCATTTGCATATTGTCTCTGTCTGCTTTCAGGCTGCCATGGCAGAATTGAGTAGTTGTGACACATGCCATATGGCCCTCAAAGCTGAAAGTATTGACAAGTTGGCCTTTTACAAAGCGTACCAACTCTGCTCTGATGATTCCTCAGTACCCTGAGCTCAGTGGTTCTAATTATGGGCACAGACTCCCCCTTTCTCTCACTGGCTAAGTACTCTAGGACCCTCACTGCCAGGATGCCCACCCACTAAATCATGTTTCCTGAAAGGAAAAAAAGCATGAGACTTGAAGTCACTCTTTGCAGGTCACAAATTACCTTTTAGACCCTGCAGCAACCTAGATGGTGTTGTACCCATCTTAGGGAGGTACAAACTGAGGCCCAGAAGGAAAATGACCTAACCTGTGCTCCAAAAGCAAGTTCTTGACAAACCTAGGTCTTCTGTCCTTTCTGTGTATCACAGTGCCCTCTGTATACAAGACCAAATGGATGGGACTTGGTGTATTAGTCATCTGTTGCCGTGTAATAAATATGCCAAAACTTAAAACAGCAGTAAATATTTATTATCACTCACAATGTCTGTGAGCCAGGAATTCAGAGTTAACCTGTTTGGGCACTTCTGGCTCAGATGTTTTCCTGGCCATCAGTCAGATGTCCTCTGCGGCTGCAGTCACTTAAGGCTTGACTGGGACTGAAGGATCCACTTCCAGGGAGATCACCCACCTGGCTGGCTGTCGGGATGGAGCCCTCAGTTCCTCTCCACGTGGGCCTCCCCACAAGACTGCTTGCAACTTCCCCAGAGCACGTGACCCGAGATCAAGATAGCCAGGGGGAAGCTGTATCCTTTTTATGACCTAGCCTCCCAAGTCACCTGCGTCATTTCTGCCAACTCTGTTCATTAGAACCAAGCCCCTATATGCAAGAGAGGCCTGTATTCCGAGTGGTGTGTCAAAGAAGTGTAGCCATATTTTAAAACCAGCCCAGTACGCAGACTTCCATTCCATGGCTTGCTGGGAATATTGGGGTCCTGATGGATTGTCCCAGTGCAGGCCTGGTTGGTCATAGAATGTGAGTTCCAAGCAAGCGCAAGGTTAAGTCACAAATTACTAGCATGACCCACACCTCGAGCTTTGTTCTGCTCTGAAGCACCCAAGGGCACTTGGGGAGTCAGGGAGGCCCAGAGGGGGCACCTACCTCAGGGCCTGTATGCAAGTGGGAAGCAGACCAAGTGGTTTGAAATCCCCCTGGTGGCTCAGGGATGCTCCTCCCAGATGCTGGCCCCCACTCTTATCTGAGAGCTGCTTGTCTAACACCATCCTCCGCCCTTTCCCAGGTTGGTGCGAGGCCTGAAGAGGCTAAGCTCCTTATTAGAGAAAGCAGCAGAGCCCGAGCCTCCTCGGCCACCCTGGTCGATCCTCCCCACAGTCCCTCCTGTGGAGGGTCAAACAGTCTTCAGTAGACACTTCGCAGGGGCACACGGAGACCATGAACTTGTGGGTTAAATTCGCCCTTCCAAGTCTTTGTGTTAATGAATCCTTATCTCAGCCAGCTGATAGCAGACCTGTGTGATCTGTCAGATCTGTCTCCAGGCAACGTCTAGTCCTAATGGGTGAGAGTACCAGACCGAGTTTATCCTTCCACGTCCTGCCACCTCTGTGGACTGAGCTATGAATGTAGGAGCTCATCCAGACAGAGGGTAAATTCTGATCTCCACTGAACAGGGGCTGTAGCGCCTTAATCGTTCATAAGCAGAGCTTGGCCACCCTCTAGTGGATACATGGAGAAGGTTGCCATGCTTGCTGAATAGAATCACGTAGAGATGCCTGGGTGGAGGACTCCCCTTGCCTCCACAAGGGAAGTGCCCGGCAGGTGTGGGGAGCCTCTGCTTGAGCATGCTGTGGCTCCCTAATGGTGCGGGGAAGGGAGACACACTTTTGTCCTGTCATCTTCTCTGGCTCGATGTATTAATAGTCTGGCTTTGCCCGGCCGGCATGGCTCAATGGTTGACCGTCGACCTGTAAATTAAGAGGTCACTGTTCGATTCCTGCTCGGGGCACATGCCCAGGTTGTGGGCTCAATCCCCAGTAGGGGGCATGCAGGAGGCAGCCAATCAATGATTCTCTCTAATCATTGATGTTTCTAACTCTCTCTCCCTCTCCCTTCCTCTCTGAAATAAATATGTATTAAAAAAAAAAAAAAAGAATTCAGAGCTTGAATATTTCTCCCAAGCCATTTAACTCACATTACCCAGTGGGGTCTCTGTCTCAGAGTCTTAGCATTGCCTGCACCACACACATTTTGCTAACTCCCAGTCACTCATTTAAATCTCAAACTTCCTCTGACCACACAGATTGGATGGGTCCTTATGCTTTACATTCTCATATCAGCCCCATTTCCTTTCATGGGACTTATCACAGTGTGTGGTGAGATACCCATTGATGTACCTTCTCCAGGGGCAGAGACCATGTCTATTTCCCCTCATGATTATCTACCTGTGAGGCTTTTGAATGAATGAATGAATGAATGAATGCTGCCCAGGTGTGCTATATGACACACCTGTCAGGAGAACAGCAGCCAGGCATGGTCATGCTGTTGGGTTCCCGCGTCGCAAGGCACATAAGAGTAAATCTGTAATAGCTGATTTCCAATGCCACTTCATTGCACGGAATGAACGCGGTAAGTGATCAAAAGCCCAGTGAAGTATTTCAGAAGTGTGCTGAGCTCACACCTGGTACAGCGCAGCTGCCCTGGGCAACGCCAGCTGGCAACAGCTGGAGTGGTGCTCCTAGGGCAGCCTCGTTCATTGTCAGGAGTCACCTGTCTGTTTTCAAGACTGAAATACAGATGCAGTCGTGGGGCTCGTGCCAGTCAAGGCTAACGTGCCAGGTAAATCAGCCTGCCCTGTGCTACAGCAGTGTTGCACTTCCTGCCCCACCAGCAGCGCCTAGAGAAGCCCCTGGCTCGTCGTAAAGGCTCGGAAGATATTTGAACAAATGAGACCCTTCAGCACCGCCATCAGGCGGGTCCTCTCGGCAGCAGAATAGCTGTCACGCAGCTCACAGGCTGCACAGACTGGCTTTACAGGCGCCTTCACAGACAGACTTACTGTGTCTCCTGTATGATTGTTAAAAATCTAAGACATCTGTGTTTTAGTCCCTAAGATGTCCGTGGGCCTGTGCATGCAAAGGGCAGAGGAGAGCTGTCAGAATTAGCTCGCTGAGTATCCAGAGGGGACCATTGATGATTTTCCATTAAAAATGTTTCTTGTTATGTTCAGCTGGCGTGGCTCAGTTGAGTGTCAGCCTATGAACCAAGAAGTCATGGTTCAATTCCCGGTCAGGGCACATGCCCAGGTTGCGGGCTCAATCCCCAGTGGGGGGCGTGCGGGAGGCAGCTGATCGATGATTCTCCTTCATCATTGATGTTTCTATTTCTCCCTCTCCCTTCTTCTCTGAAATCAATAAAAATATATATATATTTTTTAAATGTTTCTTCTTAGAAAAACACAGATATTTGGTACCGTTCAGGAGCAAGCAATCTCATTTCATAGCACCAGGCAGTAATGGAGATACTCTGTTTGTGATGACCCTGGGTCGTCAAAAGGGTTAGCTGTGTCAGGAACACTGTACTTAATTGTAAAAGGGAGATACAGAAAACGCATTCAGCGGAGCTCATTACCCTATTGTTCAGGAAGGAGGTTGGAGTAGAGACCTTGCAGCGCACTAAACAATAGAAATCTTTAGCTTGATAAAGGGTGTTCACCACCTACTCATAACAGACATCATACGAACGTAAAACATCCGAGTGAACACCGACACAGAATAAAATAAGGGTGCTCTCTGTCACTGTGCTCTGGAAGGTGGTTCTGGAGATTCTGGTTAATGCAATCACACAAGAAAAGAAACGAGGTATAAATATTGGAAGACGTCCAAAGCACCATTCATTATCACAGGTATCGTAGCCAGATAATGCTAGGAAATCAGCTGAGATCAGTAGGGTGGTCAGATACCTGTAGAACGAAAAGGCTTATAGCAACAACAGTTCTCACCCCAGGCCTCCTTATGCCAGAGGTCTCCCTCCCCAGGGGCAGCCGCCTGAGACACCTCTGGCTGTACTCCCATTCGTAGTAATGAATAATATGTGTGCTGCCGCCATCCGATTCAATTTCACGTGTTGGCTAGTAACTTCCTGTGACTGGCTGTCTTCGCTTGGGCCTCCATGGCAAGATATTGTGGATTGGGTGGCTTAAATAGTAGGCATTTATTCCTCATAGTTCCGGAGGCTGGAGTCCAAGATCAAGGTGCCTTCAGGGTTGGTTTCTGGTGAGGCCTTTTCCTTGAGCTGCAGATAGCTGCCTTCTTGCTGTGTGCTCACATGACTTTTCCTTGGTGCATGCTGTGTGTTTGTGGGAATAGAGGGAGGGAGGGAGGGAGGGAGGGAGGGAGGGAGGGAGGGAGGGAGGGAGGGAGGGAGGGAGGGAGGGAAACTCCAATCTCTCTTCTTGAAACTTATTAATCAGATGTTACACCTCCTGACCCTGTACTCTTAACTTCTTACCTTACCTATCCTGGTTTTTTGTTGTTGTTGTTTTTCATCTTTTTGCTGTCTTTTCTAGAAGGTTTTCTCAATCTTATCATGTAACACATCTATTGAGTTTTTAATATCTGCCATCCTATTTTTCATTTCAAAAGCGGATTTTGTTTTTGGAAGGACTAGTTGTGCCCTCCTGGAACCTCCTTTTGGTGTTCCACTATCGTAATGTCTTTTCTCCCTGCGGACACTAATTTTTTAAATGTTTTTTTGCCTCCCTCTTCAGTTACTTTCTTCTGGTTTGTGTCTTGGTCTTAGCTTTCCGCCCTGTTCTACAGGCTTTGCCCTCAAAACAGATCTGGTGACCTTGGTTGTCCGACTTTGTTTTAAGACAGCCGTGGGCAAACTACGGCCTGCGGGCCGGATCCGGCCAGTTTGAAATGAATAAAACTAAAAAAAAAAAAAAAAAAAAAAGACCGTACCCTTTTATGTAATGATGTTTACTTTGAATTTATATTAGTTCACACAAACACTCCATCCATGCTTTTGTTCCGGCCCTCCAGTCCAGTTTAAGAACCCATTGTGGCCCTCGAGTCAAAAAGTTTGCCCTGTTTTGAAAGGATAAAGCTGTTCTTCCCGTTGAGGAGATGGCATGTGAATCCACTTTCTAAATCTTTCTAGAGACCGTGGGGCCATTCCACTTTATCCTAATCTAATCTGTTAAAGTCCTGTCTGCTTCTGAAACTTGTCTTGAATTCACTCCCTTCCCAATATTCACTGCCATGGCGTTGGTCTTGGATACAGTTGTCCTTGGATACCTGCAGGGAATTGGTTCCAGGACCCCTGACGATACCAGAATCCAAGGATGCTCAAGTCCCTTATAGAAAGTTGGGCAGTATCTGCATACAACCGACACACATCCTCCTGTATGCTTTAAATCATCTCTAGATGACTTCTAATGTCTAATACAATCTAAATGGTATGTAAATAATTATTATACTGTCTTATTTAGGGAATAATGACAAGGGGAAAAGTCTGTAAGTCTTCAGTACAGATGCAACCATCATAGGTCTAACTACATAGCAGATGTCAGCAGCCACGTAACCTTTGGTTGAATCCACAGCGGTGGAACCGCGGACACAGATGGCCGACTGTGTATCATCTTCTGCCCCTTGGATTATCGTGACCGTCTCTGAACTTATCCCCTCACACCTACCCTTTCTCCTCCATGTGTCCATTTCATAAGAGTGGCCTTATGAAAACATAGCCTGATCTTACCATCATTGTCTTGCTCAAAACCTTCCCTCCGCCTTTGATAAAATACAGAATCCTTAGGTGTCCACGTGGTCTGACCCTCCCCAACCTTCCTAGCGTTTTGCACTGATGTCCTTCCTGACTGCACTTTCTTACATGCCCTAGAAGACAGAAGCCCTTCCCCCTCCAGACCTTTGCCTGTGCTGTGCCGTCTGCCTAGGACAGTGGTTCTCAACCTTCTGGCCCTTTAAATACAGTTCTTCATGTTGTGACCCAGCCATAAAATTATTTTCGTTGCTACTTCATCACTGGAATGTTGCTACTGTGATGAATCGTAATGTAAATATCTGATATGCGGGATGGTCTTAGGCGACCCCTGTGAAAAGGTCGTTCGACGCCAAAGGGGTTGCGACCCACAGGTTGAGAACCGCTGGCCTAGGATGTTGCCTTCCTGCTACAGTCCCTTACTAGCCTCCTTTTCCCCTGATAGCATTTCTTTCATATCTGTACCCAAATACTTCTCCCCACCGACTGTACCTAGTGTTTGTGCCCCGTTCTGTCCCTGGGGCCTGAGAGTGGGAAGCCAGGCACATGTTAGGGGCTCTCAGTTGCTATACAAATGAGTGAAAGCTCCGCCCCTCGCGTTGTGATGAAAAGCACTCCAGTATCCTGTTCCCTGTAAAACAGAAATGCAGTCGTTTGTCCTGAGTCGCTCAGCAAGCTGGCTCTCGCAGCCAGAGCCCGCCCTGGGCCCCTGAGGCTGTCTCCTGGGGATATGGTTTAGAATGATACTAACATTTCCCTTTCTTTTTCTTATTATTTTGCTGTTTTTGTTCTGTCTTTTATTTTGGTGGTTGCTAACTTTTTCGTGGCTTAGGAATAAAGTCCTCCTGGTCCTTGGGAGGTGCTGGGCTGTGAGAGGTGTCCCTCGCTCTGGCCTTACTGAGTTCAGGACTAAGCATGCCTGGGATTTGGGTCAGGTTCTTTGCCTCAGTGAGGTCCCCCTGTAGGCAGCGGTGACGTGGATTTGGTCTTGCTCCTCAGCAGTGGTGAAGCGTTGACGACTGTCGCTGGATACACCTGCGGCTTATGTTAAAACGCTGAGTGCCGTGCCGGCCTCGCTTAGCTTCCCTCCCGAAGGCTCTCAGGCCGCCTGTGAGGAGGGCGGCCGTAGCAGGTGCCGAATCCTCATGATTCATCCCCTGAGAGACGATTGGTCCAGGAACCTGCAGTCTTGTTCCCTGGATGGGTATCAGCCTGTGAGCAAATGTTAGCCACAGATGAGTGTTGTTTTGCCCCTCATGATGTTTTTGTTAAAATATATTTTTATTGATTTCACAGAGGAAGGGAAAGGGAGAGAGAGATAGAAACATCAGTGATGAGAGAGAATCATTGATTGGCTGCCTCCTGCACGCCCCCTACAAGGGATCAAGCCCACAATCCAGGCATGTGCCCTTGACTGAAATCGAACCCGTGACTCTCCAGTCTCCAGGCCAATCCTCTATTCACTGAGCCAAACCGGCTAGGGCCCCTCATGATGTTTTAAAACTCTTGTTAGTGCCAACATTTAAAAATCAAGATGATCCCCCCTACCAGCGTGGCTCAGTGGTTGAGTGTCGACCTATGAACCAGGAGGTCACAATTCGATTCTCAGGGCACATGCCCAGGTTGCGGGCTCCCTCCCCAGTGTGGGGCATGCAGGAGGCAGCCAGTCAATGATTCTCTCTCCTCATTGATGTTTCTATCTCTCTTTCCCTCTCCCTTTCTCTCTGAAATCAATCAAAATATATTTTGAAAAATAAAAATCAAGGTGCACATGTAGAAACTTGAGTTTCTGTTTTTTTTCCCTGGGGGTAGGGTGGGGATTAGGGGTAGGGAGCAAAACCAGCTCACAACAATTGGCTGAGAAGAAATTGCCCCTAAAATAAGACATAGTTTTTCTTGGGTTCATGGTCTCTGCCCAGCCTACTATGTTCATTTGTTTTACCTTCCTGGTCTTTGTAGGCATGTAAGTTTGTAATCCCTATTATATTTGTAAAAGTCACATATATGTGTGTATGGGGGTGAAAGGTGTAACTGACACTCTGTAATGGTTTTTTTTTCTCTGTCTTCTTCTTTTTCTTTACTTTCTCCTTCCTCCTCCCTCTCCCACTGCCTCCATCATTTCACAGATTCTGGGACTACTGGTATGGACTCTTATCGCCGGAACGGAGTACTTCCGGGTCCCTGCCTTTGGCTGGGTCATGTTTGTAGCTGTATTTTACTGGGTCCTCACCGTCTTCTTCCTCATCGTCTACATAACGATGACCTACACCAGGATCCCCCAGGTGCCCTGGACAACCGTGGTAAGGAAGCCGGGCGTGCTTCGGGTCCATTGCCCACTAGGTAGGATGGAACGTAGTCCTCCTCTGGTAGATTTTGCATTTTTAAGAACTTGCAGTGGCTTGAGGAACTGACTCAAATGCCCCTCCCTGCCTAGAGCGAGGGGCCTGCTTTGGGACAGTGCTCTCCCAGGGCAGGTGCTGCAGGGTGGGGCTCCTGCTGGGGCCACGGGCTGAGGCCCTTCTCGCTGGTGGCATCTTCCTAGCCCATACATCGCCATGGCTGAATTGAATGGAATGGGGGTCAAGAGCAAGTTGAAGGAGACTGGGTGTGTTGGGGGAAAAAGGAGGGGTGTCTGGTTGTGCTGTGAATGAGATGGTATCAAACCCTCCCCTCCCCAAAACACGGGGGAGCTACCTTCTTGGAGCCCTCATCCCCATGTGTCCAGAGGAGCACCTAACCGCAGCCAGGGTGCAGTTCCGCCCAGTTCTGAGGTTCGGAGGTCCCCAGACCTCCCCACGCTCCCTAAACGCTCCAGCGTCTGTCTCCCCAGGGTCTGTGCTTTAATGGCAGTGCCTTCATCCTGTACCTCTCG
Source organism: Myotis myotis (assembly GCF_014108235.1). NCBI lineage: Eukaryota > Metazoa > Chordata > Mammalia > Chiroptera > Vespertilionidae > Myotis > Myotis myotis. Next base: position 45,785,933 of record NW_023416317.1, read on the forward strand.
GCCGCTATTGTGGATGCATCGTCCGTCGCCCCGGAGAGGGACAGCCACAACTTCAATAGCTGGGCGGCCTCCTCGGTGAGTGAGTCCCTCATCCCTCTGGGAATCAGGAGGACAGAGCTGTGGGCCGGAAAAAGCCCCGCCTGCAGTAGGACACACTGGCAATTAGCTGATTGGTTTGCAAGCGTCATAAATTGGTGAGGCTGTGCTTGCCGTGAAAGCCAAATGGCTGGAACCAAGTAAGTAGTTGAGGGAGAAAAAAGTACTTGAGGCATTCTAAGAATCATTCCACTGACTGCAGTTTACTAGTAAGTGGGGAGAGAGCTGCAGGAAATGAGCACGCTGTGATGCTCTGTGTTTGGTTTTAAGTAGAAATGTCTGTGGGTGCATTGAGGACGCTTAGAAAAATAAATATACACCAACAAAGAGGTTCCTTTCAGGAACTGTGATTGGGTGATGAGTGTGGCATGAGGGGCTTCTGCTTTTTAATTAGTGCGCTTCTGTACAGTGTGCAGCTTTAAACCATTAAGTGTGTAATATTTTCCTAATTTAAAAACTTCATTTTGAAAGTTTGTCTAATATTGATCTTAAAATATCCCATCCGCAAAAGAAGTGTTGGTAGGGGGAGCAGGGGAAGGCCAGAGTGGTCATGTTAAAGCTGATTGATGATACCCGGGTGTTCATTATATTCTTTGCTTATATTTAAAAATTGCCATGTAAAGGTAGAAAGCGCGGGGGCACATGCGATTAAACACCAAGCTGTGGCGGCCCTGGGCTCACAGCATGAGTCCACTGAACTGGGTGGAGGTTGCTCCTTGAGAGGGGCCTGCATTTTCCGACTCACCATTCACACCACACACCTCACGGGGGTGGGGGCGGGGGGGGCTCATCACTCCCTCCTGCTGCCTGACTCATTTACGGTAGCTGAACCTGTGGCAGTCTGGGGGTAAGCCCTGGTCTAAAATTGCCTATACAGTAGTCCCCATTGTACGTGGTTTTGCTTTCTGCTGTGTGTTATACCCTCCATCAACCATGGTCCAAAAAAAACCCTGAAATAGAAAATTCCAGAAATAAACAATTCATATGTTTTAAATTGCACACCATTCTGAGTATCACGCTGAAATATTACACCGTCCCACTCTCTCCTGCCCAGGATGTGTATCATCCCTTTCTCCCCTCATATGAGCTCCCTGCCCCTTAGCAGCCTTCTTGGTTATCAGGTTATGAGAGAGAGAGAGAGGGAGAGAGAGATCACATTTGCGTAACTTTTATTACAGAATGCTGTTGTAATTGTTCCTTTTTATGATCAGTTATTATTAACCTCTTACTGGGCCTAATTTATAAATTAAACTTTATTCTAGGTATATATGTGTAGGGAAAAACATAGTCTATATAGGGTTTGATGCCACCCACGGCTTCCGGCATCCCCTGGGGGTCTTGGAATGTACCCCCTGCAGAGAAGGGGGAACTACTGCACTAAATTGGAAATACGGGCGCTTTCCTCAGATCCACACCACCATATTCGCCCCTATGTGAATCATACTATAACTAAACATCTGCTTTTTCATTAGGGCGCTTCTGTACAGTGTGCAGGTTTAAACCATTAAGTGTGTATTGTTTTTCTAATTTAAAAGCTTCATGTTGAAAGTTTGTCTAGTATTGACCGTAAAATATCCCATCCGCAAAAGAAGTGTTGGTGGAGGGAGAAGGGGAAGGCCAGAGTGATCATGGTAGAGCTGGTTGGAGCAAAACTATAAACTTTCCAGATATGCTCCCAAAAATAAAAGATATCCAGAAATCATTTCAGAAGGAAGGTCATTGAACCAAGAAAGCCTGGAGTCAAGAAATGCTGTGGGTACATGATTCAACGGAGGTGACATGATAGCGTTTGCTCACTACAGTGTGCCCTAAACCCCGTTTCTATTCTGCTTTGTTTTCTCCAGTTCTTCGCCTTCCTGGTCACCGTCTGCTACGCTGGAAACACATATTTCAGTTTTATAGCTTGGAGATCCAGGACCGTCCAGTGATTAGCCATTTTGAGAATTATGGGGGGAGGCGGGGGGTAAGGAAGCCTCTCACTGTAAAAACAGCTGTAGGTATACTGTATATTTCCAGAGAATTGTATTTAACTAATGTTTTTATATACTTAGTTAAATTTTGCTCACGGTGGTTTGTTACAATGAAACTGGACCCCTATCTGCAAAGAGCGATAGGTTGTAATGACCTCTTCAGGGTCTTGTCAGATGTCTTCGTAGACATTATTATTATTATTTTCTTAGGTGATGTATACATGGATAACATGCTAATATGAAGAATGTGTCAAGTTTGTAAACCTTGAACTTTTAAAATGCCAGATTTTTTCGATTAAATGTTTCAAAACCTTGGATAATGTTGTATTGATTTGAGGAAGGAGACCCAGGTGGGGTGCTCTCCTTCATCCTCTCAGGGCTTCATCCTATCCAGGTGCGATATTGCTACGAGACACTTGTCCATGGCCACTAGGCTGGGGTGGCAGCAGAGAGCCATCTCCCCAATTCTGGAGATCATCGGTGTCCGTGATTCTCACGTCCTCATCACAGGCCCAGAGAGCATCTCAGGAGACACTGGACTTGGCGCTTGGTCAGGAGCCCGCCCTAAGGCATGCTGCTGAGTCCAGTGAGCCATGTATGAGTGGTACTCTTTCTCCTGATACCTATTAAAATCAGTGCATACCATTAAAAGGATAAATACTCACGTGTATCTTCAGCTCCTCTTGCTGACCACAGTGACATACAGACCATATTTTGTGGGAAATAACCAGACTGGAAATTCTCATCTCCAATCTCCAGCACTCCTGCTTTATTTTTTGCTTTTTTTTAATATACATATATTTTTTTTATTGATTTCAGAGAGGAAGAGAGAGGGAGAGAGAGAGAAACATCAATGATGAGAGAGAATCATTGATCGGCTGCCTCCTGCACACCCCACAGTGGGATTAAGCCCGCAACTTGGGCATGTGCCCTTGACCGGAATCGAACCTGGGACTCTTCAGTCCACAGGTTGTGACACTCTATCCACTGAGCCAAACTGGCTATTTGTCACGTGGATATTCGGTATTGTCCGCCGGCAAGGCAGATGTGCGCTTAGAGGAAGTGCTTTTCGGCGGCACGGTTCCTGCTGCTGCAGTGTATCTCGGGTGATTTTTCAACATGAGCTTCTTGTGAAAAACAAAAAACCACAGAAACGTTAGTCGAGTTGATGACAGTGGAGAGAGTTTCAGCCACGTTCTCGCTCTGCGCACAAGACGCTGTGACCTCTGCTCTTCTGCTCTCGGTTAACCGAGCTGTTGCTTTCTGTTTGTGTTATTTTTATATGGTTTCTTTTTAATTGATTTCAGAGAGGAAGGGAGAGGGAGATGGAAACATCAATGATGAGAGAGAATCATTCATCGACTGCCTCCTGCACACCCCACACGGAGGATCAAGCCCACAACCCAGGCATGTGCCCTGACCGGGAATCGAACCGGTGACCTCCTGGTTCCTGGGTCGATACTCAACCACTGAGCTATACCAGCCGGGCTGCTGTCAGTTGTTTGTTGTTTGTGTTGGTTTTCCTACTTACCTGATTCTAATTCCGTATCCAGGTTCCATTTACCCCCATAGAGGAGAGATGGGATTTCTTCCGTGTCTAATAACACCCATCCCGGGCTTTTGGAGGAAACAGTGAAAAGTGTTCTTGAGTTGTGGGTCCAAAGAGGTAGTGGGCAGGGGGCACCACACATGAGAGGTGGGAGTGGGAGGTGGTGGGGGCACAGGAGGCCACTTGGAGTGCAACATCGAGCAAGCCGTGAGGGTTGAGCTTTAGCGACGCAGACCCACAGGTGACCGGGGCTGCAATCTTTTTGGATCTGTATCCCCAGTCATCACCGGGACAGCTTCTGGTTCATTCATTCTGCAAGAAAAGCAGAAATAACTCATCAGAGTGTGTGTGCTCTACTCTGTTCATCGCTCACACTCACCGAGGCATATTCATCTTCCCTGTGCTTTTGAAGTACTTAATTTAAAAAAATTTTTATTGGGGTGACATTACTCAACTTGAACATATAGGGTTCATGTGTGGATTACTAATTTACAAACTCTGTATATAGGACCATTGCAATCAAATCTCCATAAAAGGCAGAAAAACTGTAACCTACAAAGATCTGTTTCTGGAAACAGTCATAAAGAAAGAAGCCTGCTTTTCTCTCTCTCTCTCTCTCTCTCTCTCTCTCTCTCTCTCTCTCTCTCTCCCCCCCCCCCCTTCTTCTCCCTACGTGTGTGTGATTTCTGTGATCATGCCTGCAACTTCTGGGGTAAAAAGTTCCATAAACCACTTTGAAATATCTTCCAAATGGACTACAACAGTAGGTCTTTCTTGAACCGGTAGCACCAGACACACCTGTTTCAGGAGAACAATGACTCGCCTGTGTCCAGGCAGGGTCACTTGCTGTCTTGTCCTTATTTGCGGTTTTTAAGGAGCATGGCCCTTTGTGTTGTCCTGAAAGTTCACCAAACCACAACACAAAACAAAACAAAACAAAAAAAACACAGCATTTATTTTTAACTGAAAGGAAATTATTTCCTCCTTTGAATACTGACTTTGTTCAAAGAATAATTTTTAAGTGTGGGTTTTTGGACAACAAACTGAGTCTCTATAGTTCAGACCAAGCTGTCAGTTTCTAACTGGGTTTGCATTAATTTTTCTCTTAAGAAAGAAGAAGAAAAAAAAGCCAAGCCACATGCAGCACAGCCAACATAACGACAGAAATAGGTTTCTGGGGTTTTTTAAAAAAAATGTGGTAACAGGGGTAGTAAGTATACTGGGCGCTTAAACTCTTCCCCGCCATCTGTGACGCCTGTCTGCGTGCACCAATCAGCCCTTCCAAACCAATCTGATGGAGTTGGGTGGGTTTTTAATTTGACGTACTTACCTACTCATGGCCGATCAATGAAATGCTTTAGGCAGTAAATCCCTCTCCGTTGTTATTTCCAACTCATAGCCCCCAAAGATAAATATTTAGCCAATATTTGAAAACTACAAGAGAAGCCAGAGACAAAAAATGTTCAACATCAGTTATTTTTGCCTATTTTTTAATTGCTTCCTTCCTAGGGAAATCCCTTCAGGGTATCAGCACACTAAAGATTTTTAAATACAGCCCTGGCCGGTTTGGCTCAGTGGATAGAGCGTCGGCCTGCGAACTGAAGGGTCCCAGGTTTGGTTCCGGTCAAGGGCACATGCCCGGGTTGTGGGCTCAATCCCCAGTGGGGGACTTGCAGGAGGCAGCCGATCCATGATTCTCTCTCATCATGGATGTTTCTATCCTTCCTCTCTGAAATCAATAAAAATATATATTTAAAAAAAATAAATAAATACATAAAGTGTCTGTGAAGAACACAGACAATTAAAAACACCAACTAAAGATGCAGCCCTGGGTAGGAAAAAAATCATTCAGAGTTTATATTTCTGTCCCCTAGACAATTATTATTTTAGTTGAAAGATGATTTTTCACAGAAAAAAAAAAAAAATAACCCAGGCATGTAATTGGGGGAAAGTGCTTGGCAACACAGAGGTGATGACTTTTCAGACACTTAGGCAATAGTGAGTGGCAAGAAGGTTGTTTACCGGGGAGACATTTCATTTAGAAGGTATGTTTTGAGTAAACATCCATGTCACAAGCAGATTTTTAAAATAGAACACTCAGAATAACAACACCCAGAGCAGGCTTTCTCACTGTCTCCCCCACATCTCTTCTCCCTCCTCTTGTTATCTAACTACCCTCTTTTTATTCGGGATCCACACCACCCACTTAAGCCCCAGCTACTTAGGGGAGCCAACGCCGCTGTGACTCCAGGAATGGAGCATGCGGCTCTGCCTAAGTAATCCCATGCCCTGGCCATACTGATTGGTTCAGGGATGGGATGTGACCCAAGACTTGCTCTGGAGTTCTGGATAAAGGAGTTCTGTAGGACCTACTGTTATATAGGCAGGAAGTTGTTGGCAAAAACTATATTGTGACCACAAGGGGGAGCCAGTCATAGGATGAAGGTGACTGAAAGGAAAAGAGATGAAACTTCATCATGATTACATATGTCACTGAGCCACTGAATTAATTGAGCCCTGAATGCAGGCACACTCTGGACTTTGCAATTACATGAGCAATTAATCATATGCACTTTGGTAAAATGAATTTCTGTTACTTGCAACAGTATGTATCCTAACCAATACCCAGGGCATTCTGGCAAATGGCTTTCAAGCAAAGGCCTAAGATCTTGGTTCTGGTTTTCTTTCCAATAGTAAGCCACCATAGGGCCTTAGGCAGATGGCAGTGATGGCAGGACAAATCAACTGTAGCAACAGGCTCATTGTCAGTAGAGGGGTAGGAAAGGGAAAGTTTGAGAGACCACTTGAGAGGGTGACTCAAGCCCTCCTGAGGCTGTTGTTTAAGGGTGGTGCTAGCCTGGGAAGACCCTAACAGGGGTGGGCAAACTTTTTGACTCGAGGGCCACAATGGGTTCTTAAACTGGACTCAGAAGAAGGAGCTGCGGCCGTGTTTCCCGACGTTGCCATGTTAACACTGCTGCTGGTGAAGGAGCAGAGGGGAGAGCAAGAGAACCCTCCGCTCTTTCGGCTCCGCGGGCCGGATAGAACAGCCGAACGGGCCGGATCCGGCCCACGGGCCGTAGTTTGCCCACGGCTGCAAAGAGAAGCAGCCGGAAGGATGAGTTCTCAAAGGAATTTTTCTTGACCTGAGTGTGAAGAAGGAACGGGAAACAATCTGGCCTCCAACTATTCGAACTTAAGAACACCTTGTGTCTCAAAAACCAGTTGTCACTCTTGAAAAGTGGCTTCCCTCTCTGGAAGTGAGTTGGCCAAAGACATTGGCCCTATCAGAGTGAGGATCAAACCTAAACTACAAACAGAATAAAAGGGCTTAGAAATAAATCAAAGGCAGTGCGTTTTGTTTTGTTTTTTTCCAAATTAAAACTATAATGAGATGCTATGTCACACCCTCTAGAATGTCTAACATGGAAAAGACTGCAATACCCAAAGAGTTGGCCGGGTGTGGGCCATCTGGCATTCCCCTACACTGCTGGTGGGATTGTGCTTGCTGTCTGATCTAGAGGTCTGATCGGTGGAGCCTTTGTACATGGCCCTTGTACTGCCAAGCATCTTGCTCAAGCGTTTAAGTGATCATGATGAAGTGATTAACACCAAGTGGCCATCGCCAGTGATTATTTCCCATCAAGGCTGGTGGCACCTTGGCCAACAGCAGTCAGAGAAACCCAGCAAAGTCAACTCCAGGGGGCTCAGGAAATGACAGTGGTTCTCAGACTCCAGCATGCGTCTGAATCACAGGGGAGGTGAGGGGACAGCTTATCAAAACACTCTGCGGAGCCTAACGCCCAGAGTTTCTGATTCAGCGGGTCTGGGTGGGACCCAAGGATTTGCATTAACCGCAAGTTCCCAGGTGCTTCTGGTCCGGGGAGCATACATTGAAAATCAGTGATTTAGAAGATTTACTGGAGAATCGGATGAAGACCACTGGGCGGAGGAGAAATGATCCAGGGCTTGGTTTTTGCGCTTCCCTGAAGCCTTCCCTGCAACAAAGACTCCCTGTCATCTCCGTTGTGGGGTTTTGACGCTTGGGACAAGTACGTGATGAAAATGTAAATCTACATGAAAAATGATCCACAATGCCAACGTCATGCCTGGGGGCACAGGGCTGGGAATGTTACAGAATGCCTGCATGTCTATTCCATGGTCCCAGCAGCCCCTAGGTGCAATTACCATTGTTTTATAGAGAAAGAAATGATTGTACCAGGCACTGTGACTGCTGTCTAAAGAGAAGACAGATATCTAAGACCATTTTTTTTTGTCATGAAAATTAACCATGTCTCAACTCTGTCAATGACCAGTTTTCAAACTGGAGCATTCACCAGAATCCTTTGGGAGACTTGTCAAAACAGAGGTTGCATGAGTAGCTCCACATTCTAGAACTATCAAGACGGCCACACTGACGACAGTCTTCTGATGACAGCATAGCTCTGGCATCCAATGATCTCATAAGGGAGATTTTTTTTTTTAATGTTATCTCCAAATAAAGACAAGTTTGGCCACAGGGACACTCTGCTCAAAAAGAACACTGATAACATATCTTGTGTGGTTATTAAGAAATAACCCAGAAGGAGTGCAACATAATATGCTCCTTGGATAACTGACAGCTTCCAGTGGAGGTAAACATATGCTCAACTTGTGACACAGGCAAATTTACTCATCGGTATTTACCCCCAAAGAAAGGAGAGTGTATGTCCACCAAAAAATCTTACCAGAGGTTCATCACAACTTTATTGGGTACAACAGGATGAATCTCAGATGCACTGTGTTGAGTGAAAGAAGCCAGGCACAAATGAGATTATTACGTATTATTTCAAGTATATTGCCCGACTGGCATGACTCAGTGGTTGAGCATCAACCGAGGAACCAGAAGGTCATGGTTCTATACCTGGTCAGGGCACATGCCCGGGGTTGCAGGTTTGATACTCAGTGTGGGGCATGCAGGAGGCAGATAATCAGTGTTTCTCATCATGGATGTTTCTATTTCTCTCTCCCTCTCCCTTCATCTCTGAAATCGATTACATATAATTGATTCATGCACATTAAAAGGGAATTAATTAGAGGAAATATTTTAATATTGCTATTTGCCCTTTTCTCTATAATAGAAGTGTCAGAGATGAAAGAAAATTTCATTTATTAGTAAAATGTATATGAAAATCTTCCTCCTGTCAGAGTCTGAGGCACACCGCAGGACCCAGAGTCAAGTCCCCGCCCACCCACGTGCACCTCGAAATCATGTGAGACCCAGACCTGGCCAGCTTCATCCCCATCAAGCCCCGCCGGGTCAGGGAGCACAGCCTCAGGTCCCCCATCCAGGGCGGGGGGCACGGCCTGAGGTCCCCATCAAGCCCCACTGGGGGTGAGGGGTGGGGGCGGCACAGCCTCAGGTCCCCAGCCCCGGCCTGCCACCTTGCAGCCTCAGGTCCCTGCTAATCACTCCTTACAGCTCGTTACAGGAACCCCACCTCTGCTGTGGGTGCAGCCATCTTGTGGTGGTGTGATGGAGTGAGGGTCAATTTGCATATTACCTCTTTATTATATAGGATTGTGGACCCTGAGAAAGGGTTCTTGGGAGTTAACTGGACTCAAATTTAAAAAACAAAAACACAGAGCTTACCAACTACACAGGGGCCTCTCATGCAGACTACCTCAGGGAGAAGGCTACTCTTAGCTGTCTGTCTCCTGCACTGAACTGCCTTCCTACACCTGCACTGTGTGCTCACCACCTGTGCCCGCCCTTATAAAGAAGTTCCTGGCACCCCGGCCGGTGTGGCTCAGTTGGTTGAGCATCCTTCAGTGCACCAGGAGGTTGCTGGTTTGATTCCTGATCAGAGCATATGCCCAGGTCACTTGGCATGCAGGAGGCAGCTTCTCTATGTGTTCCTCTCCCTTCCTCTCTCTCTCTCTCTAAAAATCAATAAATTTTTTTTTTAAAGAAAAAAAAGAGTTCCTGGATTTGTTTTTCAACCAGTATGCCTGAGGTTTTCCTCATCAGCATCTTCACCAACCAATCAGAGAGGCTCCATTCTGACCAGTCAGGACAGTGAGTACATTCTGGACCAAACTGTGAGGCTGTGAAGTCCTCATTTGCATGAGCATGGACCAGTTGGGGACCCGGGTCCAGGACTTCTGTCCATATAAGTCATCTCCCTTCTGGCTCTGAAAGGGCACTTTCCCTTTCCACTAAAGATGGTGTTTACTTGGCTGGAGCTGGAACTGAAGATGAAACACCTGGGGGGTGGGGGTGGGGGGCAGACCAGAGCACCCCTCAGGGCATCCAAACAGCCATGTGTTGACAACCTTGCTGTTCACAGCTTTGCTGCTTCATACTAGAGCTGTAACACCACTGAGCTGTTCCACGGCCATTCTGTTCTCACAATCCAGCATCCATTAGAGTTTCCTTTTTCACTGCACCCCAAATTGGGGATTGCTGTTGGCATTGAATTGGCAAAACTATAGTGCAGAAAAGCAGGCTATCTTGGTTACCTGAGGCTTAGCCGAAAAGGGGGTGCAGTGAAGGAAGGCAGACTGAGAAGGAGCACCAGGGTACTTTTTGGGGCATTGGCATGTTCTATTTGTTGATCTGGGTGGTAGTTACACCGGGGTAGACACACAGAAAAGGTAACGGAGCTGCACTCGAAAGGTTTGGCAAGTTATACTTAAATAGAGTAGGTACTCTCAGCACCCACATCTGCACCCACACACCATCGCAGGAAGCCCAGGCCCAGCTGTGGCCCGGCCTTGCCCACTTAGGAAAGACTTACAAGGCCTTTCGGGAAAGCGCCGGCCGGCCCCTCCCCGGCTTAGTCGGCCACAGCTGGACGAGCGCTTCCCGTGCGGGCGGGGAACGCGTGCGCCCCGCCCTCCCACCGCCCGGGACCGCACACCCGGGACAGGCCCCGCCCCGCCCCGCCCCGCCCCGGCCCGCCTTATCTGGCCCCTCGGCGGCGGCCCGGGGAGGCGGCCGGCGGGCAGGGGCCGCGCGATGTCGCACGGAGCCGGGCTGGTCCGCACCACGTGCAGCAGCGGCAGCGCGCTGGGACCCAGGGCCGGCGCGGGGCCGCAGGGCACCAGCGCCTCGGAGGGGCTGGTGGACCCGGTCTACCCCCGCACCCACGGGGCCCTGCTGAAGGTGGCGCAGATGGTAAGAGGCGGGGCCGCGGGGCCGGGGTCACCGGAGTGGCCCCGGGAGGGATCCGGGTCCCGGGAGGGGGCGCGACGGGTGGCTGGAGCCTGGAGCCGGGCGGGACACCCCGGAGCATCGCGCCGCGGGCCAGGGCGCCACGGTCAGGTGGGAGGGAGCCTTCCTCCCGGAAAGTTGGCCGTGCAGCCCCCGCCCTGGAACTCAGCGCCACCCCAGGCCCTTGCTTCCTTGGACCTATCCCCAGGTCCCAAGTTCTTCCAGCCGCCCCTGTGCGCGGCCTCCCCCGCCTCCTGATGGAAACTGCGGGCAGAAGTTCCTTTGCGTCTTTCTCTCCTCCCGCCGCCGCTTCGAACCCGAGCCGCGGGGGCGGAAGAGTCGCCCAGGCCGCGGCGCTGAGGCTGCGAAACCCGACCTCCACCGCCGCGGCCTCCGCCTTCCTTCCACCCAGCGCGCCGGGCTCCCTCCCCACGCTGTGCGCACTCCGCCCCTGGCAGGGTGGGGAAAGGACTGGGACCCTGGTCCCCTGCCCACGCACGTTCAGAGGGAGGGCCCAGATCTCAGGGGGCCGTGGAAGGCACATGATCGACAAGGAAGGCCTTTTTTGAGGAGTCCGTACTTATTTGGGGGGAGCGGCGTCCCTGATTGGGGGCCACCTGTGGAGCCACGCCGGACGAAGGTCGCTTGGGAGTGTGGCCAGCGCAGGGGCCTTGCACCGGGGCAGATGTTGCCCGGCCTGTACTCTTGTTCCCCATTCTTTTCTCCCTTCCATGTTTTTCTTCTTTAAAAAAGTTTCATCTTAAACCCCTTTCCCGTTCGCGGTGGTTTGAAACTGGGTTGGGCTGTGTGTGACTCCAGCCATTGAAAGGTTTGCAGCAAGAACGGTGAAGGGGGGCCGGGCGTTTTGCAGAGGGGAGTGGGGAAAGACGCCGGGCCTGCTAAGGTGGGCGAGCCCAGGGAGCTGGACACGGGGTGAGAGCTGCCCTGCATTCATAGCACTTACTCTGGGATGTGTAGAGGGGGCTGTCATTTCCTGCTTGGGCCCTCTCTGAAGGGAAGGGGACTGAGTTCCGTTTTCTCTAAGAAGAAATGGACCAAAAATTAGGAAGTAGAGGCACGTTAGCCACTACTAACAAAAACCAAACCAAACAAAAAAATTGTACTAAGTAGTGTTGATTTTGAGCATGGCTTTTTGTTCAGATTAAGAGAGACCTGATCTGCCAAATAAAGGGGACCAGTTTACCTCCCATCCTTAAAAAATATGGGGGGAGAGTGGGGGAGACAGGCTCTACCTGAGCCCTGGAAGCATGAGTCAAATGATGGTGGACAAAGGTTGGGATCAGAGGCCTCCATGGTCTCTTGGCCTATGAGTTTGATGAACAAAGGTAATGGGGAGGAGAGGCTCTGGTTGGTATGAGCCTGGTGGACAAAAACTGGAGAAGAGAAACCTCCATTTCATTGTAAGCTCCTCAGTAGCTCTCGCCTGTGGCCCTTGTGCCAGGTTGCAGGCGACATTGACGGGGCCTGTTCCAAAGAAGAGAACAAAGACTTGGAGAATTGCTTCTCTGTGTGCCCCTCACGAAACCATGCCCAGGGGATTGTCATGCCTCTTCCTTCCCTGGGGAACTCCCTGTGGCTGCAGGTTGATTTGAGCAGATCCCCTGGGAGTGAATTGGCCCTTGCAGGATGGTCATATTACAACAGAGAGACTATTTAGGACTGTCTACTTGGGCCTCTTGTCTAACTCCTCCCCATTCTCCTCCTATCTTTCTGGGGTACCTGCTTAGGTGTTGGATGTTCTCTTGTCTTCTTGGTTGGAAAATGCATAACCACAGTTTAACATTGGACGAGAGCAGAAGCAGCTAAAATGCTGCCACCCTTTGGGCATGCTATGGGTCTCTCATTTTGACCATTGATATCTCACTTGTATCCTGAAGAGGCTGAACCTTCTCTCCTAAACTTCCTCTAAAGGGTCTTCATCGTGGTCTGTCAACATATTACCTTAAGAAATCATTGACACCAGGCTGGCATGGCTCCAGTGGTTGAGTGTTGACCTAAGAACCAGGAAGTCACAGTTCCATTCCTGGTCAGGGCACATGCCTGGGTTGCGGGCTTGGTCTCCAGTGTGGGATGTGCAGGAGGCAGCCAATCAGTGATTCTCAACATTGATGTTTCTCTTTCTTCTCCCTTCCTCTCTGATAAATATATATATTTTAAATCATTGAAAAGGCTCTTTGGAGAACAGCTTCCTTTCTTTGTGTTGGGCCTCTCCTGGGTCACCACTACCAGAAAATGAGAAGGTGAGAAAAAATAGGAAATGAGTTTCTATGTGAATGTTAGTACTTGACATGTCATTTCAGTGAATCCTCATAATCCTGTGCCCATGATGGACTAGTGCTTTGTGGTCTCCTCTTTAGACTAGAGATGCAGTCACAGTTGTTGGCTCAACTGCTTTGTTGTTGTCGTTGTATTTAGCTATATTTTTTGAGCCTACTATTCTCAATAAAGTGCTAGGAATTACATACTTATACCGTGTGTGTTATTGGATATTTTTGAGAATCCAGTAAAGTAACATGTTTGACAAATGAGGAAACTGGCCGAAAGTTTGAGGTACTGAAGTCACACAGCTGTTGGCAGCAGAGGGGGCGACAATCCAAGCTTGACTGATTCGTATCCCCAGAAGACTGCAGAGTTATTGCTTATTAACGTATCTAGGGAAATCAGAACCACAGTGAGATGCCACTCACTTCACACTGAATAGGGTGGTGACAGTAAAAAAGACATAATACCAAGCAGCAGGAATGTGGAGAATGGGAAGAAGTCAGAATCCTACACTGCCAATAGCCACTGTGGCAAACCGTCTTGGCAATTAGGTCCTCCGACTCTGAGTCAGAGAGTTGCCATATGATCCAATAATTTCACTCCTAGGTATAATCTACTTAGGAGAAATGAAAGCATGTCCACACAAAAATTATACAGAAAGGTTCATTACAGCATCCTATATAATAAAAGGCTAATATGCAAATTGTCCCCTCGGGAGTTTGACTAACTGGGAGTTCAACCCCTTGCTATGATACGTGCTGATCACCAGGGAGCTGCACAGAATGAAGGAAGGCCCTGGCCAGCAACCGGCGGCTGCGGGAAGGAAGGCCCCGATCGGCCCTGATTGCTGGCCAGGCCTAGGGACCCTACCTGTGCACGATTTTATGCAGCAGGCCTCTAGTTATTCATAATAGCCAAAAGGTAGAAACAACCCAAATGTTTATAAACTGATGAATGGTTAAATTAAATGTGGTATGTTCATACAATGGAATGTTATTCAGCAGAAAATGGAGAGAAGTACTGACACATGCTACAACATGAGTGAACCTCTGGTAATGCTGTTCCCTCATCCTTCAAATACCTCTTCCTCGGGGAACTCCCTGTGGCTGCCAGTTGATTTGAGGAAAAAGAGGATAGGATGGGATTTCTCCCCAACCAGCCCAGCCACTCTCACTAGCAGAAGCCATTAACAGACAAGCCTCCTTGTCCCACAGACAGTGGATCTGAGTCTGGAGGAAGAAGTATTACTGTGATTGCAGTGGAGGGAACAAGGGTAAGAGAGGCTGGGTGGGACTGGAGAAATATACAGGGACCAGACCATCCAAGGCCTGCCAGATCATGGTGAGAGTATGCCAGATCACACTGGGGAAGCATGATGTCAATCTCAACCCACCACTGGGGCCTCACTGCTCCCCTATGGGTCATTTTTGAACTTCGTTGAAAGTCTCTTTTTGTTGTCACAGGGATTAGGATCATATGAAATACAAATTTTATTCATTTCAGGATAGTAATGAGGGCATTGCAAAAACTTACTATCCTACAGAGGTGTTCTGTCTGAAAGGAGATTGAAGGAGCCTAGCTGGGCTGGGCGGAACCTGAGTGGGTGTGTGAGTCTGGGGAGAAGGCCAGGGTAATCATGGGAAATCATGGGCTACCCTCTGGCATTTACAGCCCAGTTCCCAGGTGGAACTAGACCAGGGGTGGGCAAACTTTTTGACTCGAGGGCCACAATGGGTTCTTAAACTGGACCGGAGGGCCGGAACAAAAGCATGGATGGAGTGTTTGTGTGAACTAATATAAATTCAAAGTAAACATCATTACATAAAAGGGTACGGTCTTTTTTTTTTTAGTTTTTTTCATTTCAAACGGGCCGGATCCGGCCCACGGGCCATAGTTTGCCCATGGCTGAACTAGACTGTGGGTGATGTCAGCCTCTGGTCTAGCTGTGAGTAGACTTATGAGTGGAGAATGACCCAGCATAGCACAGAACGGTCCACTCGCCTAAGTTCTGTGTGAGGTCTGTGTAGCAGGGGAGCACCAGTTTGCTTCCCAAGTGCAATCTGCACACCCCCATCCTATTTCCTGGAAGCTGGAGAGTTAAGGGCAGCAAAGAACCTCACTGCCAACATTTGTTGACTCCAACCCAGTCTTTTTTTTTTTTTTTTTTTAATCCTCACCTGAGGATATTTTTCCATTGATTTTAGAGAGAAGGAGAGACAGAGAGAAACATCGATGTGAGAGAAACACAGCAATTGGTTGCCTCCTGCACGAACCCCAACCAGGGTCCGGGCCGAGGAAGAACCTGCAACCGAGGTACCTGCCCTTGACCAGAATCAAGCCCGGGACCTTTCGGTCCACAGACCGATGCTCTATCCACTGAGCCCAGTTGGCTAGGACAGTCCAGCCCTGTCTTGATCTAAGAACAAGAAACTACTTTCCATTAATGGTCAAACAAATAATAATAAAAACACTAAAACAAAATAAGTTATAGGCTTTATTCCTAATAACAAAAGTAATATCTGTTCATTGTAGAAACTTTGAGACACAAAGAAAATACTTTCCCACTCACTCCACTTAGATTAATATTTTAAAGTAAAATTTCACACTGTTTCATGGTAGACATATAATTTGAATGTTTTGAGTTTTTTATGTTTTTTATTACAAAATTAGGATACTATATATTTTGTAAAATGCTTTTTTCACTTAATATATAATGAACTAGAGGCCTGGTGCGCATACTCGTGCACCGGTGGGGTCCCTCAGCCTGGCCTGCACCCTCTTGCAATCTGGGACCCCTCAGGGGATGTAGTAGTGCATGAAGTGGCAGGTGGCTTGGTAGTTCTGCCGCGGAGGTGAGAGAGGCTCGCGCTGCCACAGCTGTGCTCGCCAGCCATGAGCTCGCCATCTGGCACCCGTTGGTCAGCGGAGTGGCCCTTCCACTGTGGGAGCGCACTGACCACCAGGGGGCAGCTCCTGCATTGAGCATCTGCCCCCTGGTGGTCAGTGCGCATCATAGCTACCATCTGGTCACTTAGGCTTTTATATATATAGACTAGAGGCCCAGTGCACAAAAATTTGTGCACTCGGGGGGGAGGGGGGTCCCTCAGCCCGGCCTGTGCCCTCTCGCAGTCTGGGACCCCTCGGGAGATAACGCCCTGCTGGCTTAGGCCTGCTTCCGGGTGGCAGAGGGCAGGCCCAATCCCTAGGTGCAGCCCCTGGTCGGGCTCAGAGCAGGGCCGATTGGGGAGTTGGGGCGCCGCCCCCTGTCATGCACAGACAGGGCGATCAGGAGGTTGTGATGCCACCCTCAGTCACGCTCAGGGTAGGGCCGATTGGGGGGTTGGGGCACCGTCCCCTGTCACACTCAAGGCAGGGTTGATGGGGAGGTTGCAGCGCCACCCCCTGTCACGCACAGAGCAGGGCCAGTCAGGGGGTTGGGGCACTGCCCCCTGTCACTCACAGAGCAGGGCCCATCAGGGGAGTTGAGGCTCTGTACCCTGTCACGCACAGAGCAGGGCCAATCGGGGTTGGGGCACTGCCCCCTGTCACGCACAGAGCAGGGCCCATCAGGGGGTTGGGGCGCCGCCACTCTCACACTCAGGGCAGGGCTGATGGGGAGGTTATGGCTCTACCCGTCACAGAGTAGGGGAGTTGGGGTGCCGCACCCTGTCACACACACAGCAGGGCCCATCAGGGGTTTGGGGCGCCGCATCCTGTCACATACAGAGCTGCAGGGCAATCAGGGGGTTGGGGAGCTCCCCCCTATCAGGCGCAGAGCAGGGCCAATCAGGGGGTTGGGGCGCCGCCCTCTATCACCCACAGAGCAGGGCCGATCAGGGGGTTGGGGCGCCGCACCCTGTCACACACAGAGCCGCAGGGCGATCAGGGGGTTTGGGCACTGCCCCCGGTCACGCTGATCCTGGTGCCGGGAGGCCTCGCGGCTCCGCTGATCCCGGTGCTGGGAGGCATATTACCCTTTTACTATATAGGGTAGAGGCCTGGTGCACGGGTGGGTGCCAGCTGGTTTGCCCTGAAGGGTGTCCTGGATCAGGGTGGGGGTCCCGCTTGGGTGCCTGGCCAGCCTGGGTGAGGGGATGATGGCTGTTTGTAGCTGGTCACACATCCTTCAGGGTGGGGGTCCCCACTGGGGTGCCTGGCCAGCCTGGGTGAGGGGATGATGGCTGTTTGCAGCTGGTCACACACCCTTCAGGGTGGGGGTCCCCACTGGGGTGCCTGGCCAGTCTGGGTGAGGGGCTGAGGGCTGTTTTCAGGCTGGGGGTGACTGAAGCTCCCAACTGCTCCTTTTTTTCTTTTTTCTTTTTTTATTCTGGGCCAGCTTTAGCTTTAAGGCTTGGCTCCAGCTCTCAGGCCTCCGCTGCTGAAAGTAGGTTTCTGGCCTTTGCTTACAATGTTGCGATTCTGCTGGCTGAAGCCCGGGACTAAAGCAGGTTTCTGGGGTTTTGTTTAGCTTCTATATTTGTTACATAGTTGCTTAGAGTTGCAGCTCAGAAGCCTGCAGCGGCAGGCGGGGAACGTTGGAGTCCTCCGTCACTGAAGCAAGCAAGCCTCATGTTAGTTTCAAGCTGCCTGGCTGCCGGCCACCAGCTTGGCCAGCAGTTAATTTGCATACTGCCCTGATTAGCCAATGGGAAGGGTAGTGGTCATACGCCAATTACCATGTTTCTCTTTTATTAGATAGGATGTTTTCTTATGTCACTTAATGTTTGTCTGCAATTTGGTTTTTTTTTTTTTTATTGCTTAAAGTATTACAAAGAGTATTACATATGTCTCCTTCCCCCCCCCCGCCCTTGTGCAATTTTTTTTTATGTGTGTGTGTGTTTTTAATTGATTTCAGAGAGGAAGGGAGAGGGAGAGAGATAGAAACATCAATCATGAGAGAGAATCATTGATCAGCTACCTCCTGCATGCTTCCCACTGCGGATCGAACCCACAACCCAGGCATGTGCCCTGACCGGGAATCAAACCATGACCTCCTGATTCGCAGGTTGACACTCAACCACTAAGCCACCGCGGCAGGGCTGCAATTTGTTTTTAACAACGCTACTGTAGCCAGTCATGCGTGTACCGTGGTCTGCGTGACCAGTCCCTTCCCCCCTATTGTGGCTCAAGGAGCTTCCAGTTCTGCCCACGTACAAACAAGGCTGTGATGAACTTCCTTGCAGAGAAGTCCTCGTGCACAAATCCATAAATACTTCCTCAGAGTAAATGGCTGTGACCTTTCACAGAGGGAGAAATGAAGGGCTTCTCACACTTCCGAGCAGGGTGACATTAAACAATTGTCTAGACTCTTTAACACCTAGAAATTAATGGGTGTCCTTTTATCATCCAGACATTTCAAGGAGCCTAATGGAATAGTAATCATATTTTAAGTCGTAATAGTCTGTTTGATGTCCGATGACTTGGAAAAGGAACAATGACATTGATGGGCTAGAAAATTCCATGGTACTGTTACAAATGCACTTGTTTTTAAGTGGTGGCAACAGCTTGTGCATACATTGGAAGGATGAGAGTAGCACACAGCTGTGAGGCCTTATTTATTCCAGAGCCTGTGGATTTATTTATTTATTTTTTTAATATATTTTATTGATTTTTTTTACAGAGAGGAAGGGAGAGAGATAGAGAGTTAGAAACATCGATGAGAGAGAAACATCAATCAGCTGCCTCCTGCACACCTCCTACTGGGGATGTGCCGGCAACCAAGGTACTTGCCCTTCACCGGAATCGAACCTGGGACCTTTCATTCCGCATGCCGACTCTCTATCCACTGAGCCAAACCGGTTTCGGCGGATTTATTTTTTTTGTTGTTTTCATTGTTGTTGATCCTCACCTGAGAATATTTTTCCTTTGATTTTTAGGAAGAGTGGAAGAGAGAGGGAGAGACAGAGAGAAACATCGATGTGAGAGAAACACATTGATTGGTTGCCTCCTGCATGCCCCAGGCCGGGGAGGAGCCTACAACCAAGGTACTTTCCCTTGTCTGGAATCGAACCCGGGACCCTTTGATCTGCAGGCTGACACTCTATCTGTTGAGCCAAACCAGCTAGGGGCAGCCTGTGGATTTCTTAACCACTGGCAAGAATTCCCCTCCAGAGCCCCCCAAATAACCACCTGCCCCAGCTTGGAAACCACTGCCCAGAGGAGATGGTACTGAGAAATACACACCAGCTGAAGGGGCCACTAGGGTGGAGTGTAGGGGTATGTGTGGTCCCACAAGTTTTCTGGCATTACCATGCGTCCTGGAGACCCTCCAGGGCCATCCTAGATCTCCCTGGGGGGCACTCCCTATGGGAGTCAGTGTGTGTATTTAAATTCCTGTGTCAGGGAAGGCCGCCCCCCTGCTCCCTTCCTCCCAGCCCTGGTCCCTGGCTGTCAGCACTGGCACTTCCTGCTCAGCGCCCCTGGACATCCATCTGTTTCCTCCCCCTGCCATCTGCCTGGCTGGGCTGGCCCAGGCGTGCCGCCCGCCGCCGGACAGCCTCCCTCTGACCTGCCGCCTGCCACATGCTCGCTTTCTTTGTCACCAGTGTGGCTCAGTGGTTCCCGCGCCCGCTGCTCACTCCCTGGCATTCCTCACCGGGGTCCTTAGCAACCCCTGGCATCAGCAGCCTGGCTCAGAGCCCAGCGCTGGCTCTTCCTCAGGGGAAAGGAGGACGGAGGGAAAGGAGGACGGGATGGGATCTCTCCCCACCGGGCCCATCCCACTCCCGCTGGCGCTGGCGGAAACCACGAACAGACAAGCTCTCAGCCTCCTGCAAAGAAAGCAGTTCCCCTGGTTTGTGTTTAAGCCCAAGTGGCAGTGACATAGCTCTTCCTTTCCCTGGGGCAGCCACACTCTTATTTCTTTTCTTTCTTTCTTTTTTAATTTAAATTTCAGATAGAGAAAGAGCAAAGTCATCTCTGGAGTGGTTTATATAGCTTACCCACAGAAAGCATAGCTGGGAAACTTGAGAGGTCCTCCTCATTTTTAAAGATGGAGAAAATGATGTTCCTTCAGAAGGAATGGCAAGGAGAAATTAATTCAGTGCTTTCAGGTACAAAGTAAATCGGAAGCTTCTGGAAGCAGAGAGAATTGCTAAAAACAGTATGACTTCAGTGTCGTTTTACTCATGTCTTCCTCTTAGATCAGTGGTTCTCAACCTTCTGGCCCTTTAAATACAGTTCCTCATGTTGTGACCCAACCATAAAATTATGTTCGTTGCTACTTCATAACTGTAATGTTGCTACTGTGATGAATCGTAATGTAAATATCTGATATGCGGGATGGTCTTAGGCGACCCCTGTGAAAGGGTCGTTCGACCGCCAAAGAGGTTGAGACCCACAGGTTGAGAACCGCTGTCTTAGGTTTTCTTTATCTCCCTAAGAAGGCAGCAGCAATGCCAATATTGGGTTGTTTTTTTAAAATATATATTTCTTTATTGATTTCAGAAAGAAAAGAAGGGAGAAGGAGAGATAGAAACATCAATGATAAGAGAGAATCATTCATCGGCTGCCTCTTGCACGCCCCCCACTGGGGATCGAGCCTGCAATCCGGGCATGTGCCCTTGTCCAGAATCGAACCTGGGACCCTTGAGTCCGCAGGCCGGCTCTCTATCCACTGAGCCAAACTGGCTAGGGCTATGCCAGTTTATGAAGAAGTCTTTTTTGTTTTTAACGTTTCCTCTCAAATTATTAAAGTAGTACTTTAATAATACTATTAAATTAAATTAAATAATATTAAAGTAGTACTTTAATAATAATAAAATTGAGTTTGGTGACAGCCACTGGGCTAGGTGTGTCACCTCATTTGATCCTCATGATAGGTAGGTCCTACCACCACCTGCATTTTACTGAGGTGCAGAGAGGTTAGGTAACGTGTCCAAAGACATAGGAAATAGTGTAGCTGGGTTTTGAACCAGGAAGTTTGAGTCCAGGTCTTGAGCTCATAGAAGGACAATCTGGGGTCATTTCTTTGTCATGATCAGTATGCCATGGGTATTTTCCCATGTCATTAAATCATGTTTGAAAATGATGTTGTGATGACTGCACGTGAGTCCATTACTTGGTTGTACCACAATTTATCCATTTGGCTCCCTGGTGGGCACGCGGTAGCAGATCTAAAAGGAGGTGCTATGAGATGTGACGGTTTCAGGTGCTGGTCACAGTTTCACCCAGAGATGAAGTCAGCTGGAGTGGGGAAAACCCCTCGCTGGGTATTGAACAGACAGTGTGGCCTAGTGTTTTCTACAGCATTTTCACTTGTTATCCACAGGGCTGCT
The DNA here is from genome assembly GCF_014108235.1 of Myotis myotis. Lineage (NCBI taxonomy): Eukaryota > Metazoa > Chordata > Mammalia > Chiroptera > Vespertilionidae > Myotis > Myotis myotis. Next base: position 45,807,302 of record NW_023416317.1, read on the forward strand.
GGGAAGCTTAAGAAGAAACCATTGATACAGGCTGGGCAAACGCAGGATTACAGTTGTTCATATGGAAGATAATATAATAATCAATAATAATACAAGAACAAACTATGTTTCCCATACTCACAACTGTAAACTACTTTTGCCCACCCCTGTTTCATCCTCGGTGGTAGGTCATGAGTTCCTCCAGATAGAACTAAGGTTTGAGTGTCTGCTCTACTGTCAGGTGATTTTACGTGCAGTTTCCCTTTGTTTAACGCTTCTAGAGACTCTGTGTATTATTTGTTTCCCCCTTCTTATGGTAGAACGGAAGCTGAGAGGTTTACAACTTGCCCAAGTTTCAAAATATCCATTAAATTCTGGAGCCAGCATTTGAACCTCAGTGAGGCCAAGGCCTAGCCTTTTCCCACCGTGGTGTGCCATCTCTCCATGTGTGGTGGGCAGGTTCTCAGGCTAGCCCACTGTGGCAGACACAGCCTAGGGTGACTCCCACTGAGTCACAACCTTGTGTAATTCCATCCTCTTGTGTGTGGGTAGGACCTGCGACTGGGCTTCTGACCAACAAAATATGACAATGGTGATGGGATGTCATCTCATGGTTATTATGTTAGTTACTAGAAGCCCGGTGCACAAAATTTGTGCACAGGTAGGGTCCCTAGACCTGGCCCACGATCAGGGCCAATCGGGGCCTTCTGGCTGCCGGCCGAGGCCTTCCTTTGTTCCGCGCCGTCCCCTGGTGGTCATTGCACATCATAGCGAGCGATTGAACTCCCGGTCGGTCAAACTCCTGAGGGGAAAATTTGCATATTAGCCTTTTATTATATAGGAAGGAGGATATATGCTAAGGTGAGGGGATGTTTCAGATGTAATTGAGATCCCAAATGTGTTGGTTCTGAGTTCATCAAAAGGAGATTATCTCCAGGTGGGCCTGACTTAGGTGAAAGTCCTTAGAAAAGGTACTGGGTCCTTCCCGGAGGGACAGATTCCCTTCCTGAGCCTGAAGAAGTAAAGTGCCTTGTTGGGAGAGAGCCACATGCTAAGCATCTAAGGGTGATGTCTAGAGGCTCATCAAATGAGGTGACACACCTAGCCCAGTGGCTGTCACCTAACTCAATGAATCATAGATGCTATTATTATAATTATTATTATTAAAGAGCAGCCCTCGCTGACAGCCAGTAAGAAAATGGGAACCTCAATCCTACAGCTGCAAGGAACTGAATCCACCAACAACCCTGTGAGCTTGGAGGAGGGCCCCAGCCTCATTCAAAACCCCAGCCTGGCCAACGTCTTGACTGCAACCTTGAGAGACCCTGAGCAGAGGACGCCTGCCCAGGCTCCTAACCAGTGGAAACTGTGAGATGATAAATGTATGCTGTCTCAAGCAGCATAGCAGTAGATACTTCATAGGCCCATAAAAGCCCATGTACCGCACATCAGATCTGCACCCTTGTGGCTGCATCGACGAATGGAGTGCCTGCTTGTGTTCTTCGGAAGCCATCGGAATTGCTTCCCGTCTGCCTGGTCTCTGCTGGGGCTCTAAGCTGATGCACTCTGGGCACATACCTGACTACAGCCTCCTTCTACCTGCAGAACCGGTTTATCAGAATGTTTGTCCAGGCGCCCTGTGGACCTACAATGGCAGGCAGCCGCCTGGCAGACCGCACTGGCTTTTGATGTTACTTTTTGCTGTCCACTTCAACGGTCGTGTTATTTTTTTTCCAACTCCTATGTGAAATGAGGCGAGAAGAAAACAGATCAGTGTTTACCGAATGCAAACTAAAAGCACGAGGGAGAAAAATTACTTCTGTAACCTTTCGTGGGAGAATTACAAGCCTTGTCATGGCGGGCTAAGTTGGACCGTATTTGCTTTAACTCCTTGGGAGGACCTAACACCATAACCAGGGGAAACGTTTCCTGGAGAACAGGCATCTGACTTCAGAGATAGGGCCCTCATTGACACATAGTGTTGTGAATTTCACGTGGGAGGGAAAAAAGAGACACCTCTGACCCTTGTGTTTATAAAGCGACGTTGATTTTCCGAGGGTTCCCTGCGTGTCACCGTGATTGAGCAGTGTGTCTTGTTTGCCGGCTGTCACTTTGGGCAGAAGAAAAACTGCGGCGTTACAGGCCTCCCCCGGGGCCCAATGGGCGTCTCCTTGCTGACAGTTAAGTCTACTGTCACAGTTCATGGTGACATCAATCCCGTGTTTACACATGCGGTCGTTACTTCAACATATAGTTGTCTGGATTATCTGGATGAGCCCAAATCCAATGACGAGTGTTTCTGTAAGTGACACACAGAGGAGGAGAAGGCGATGGTGATGTGCAGATGTGACGGAGGTTGTACCACGAGCCCAGGATGCCAGGGCAGCCACCTTCGGAAGCTGGCAGAAACAGCGACTGGATTCTCCCTAGAACCTCCAGAGAAAGTGCCATCCTGCTGATGCCTTGAGTTTAGCCCAGGGATACTGATTTTTAATTTCTGGCCTCCATCACTGTGAAAGAATAAGTGCTTTCTTATTCTAAGCCACCATGTTGGTGATCATTTGTCACAGCAGCTAGAGGAAACTAGTGCAGCCAACGAAGGACTTTCCTCTGTGGTCAGATTCTAAAAATCTCCAGCAGCGTAAAATGTTTTCTCTTTTTAGAAGGGCTTCTTCATTTCCAGGAAAGAAGTTTCAGAGAGGTGACGGCCACCCTCTGCCACTGTGGGTGGCAAGTACATCTCAGTCTTTCTTACTTAAGTACATCTCTTGCTTTAATAGCTTATTCAAAGAGAGAGGCAATATTGGATTTCTGCTGAAAAAAGCAGAAATGTAAAGACAGAAGCATAAAAACATGAGAACATCAGAGTCATTCTCAGACAGCAGGTTAAAAGCAAACGATGAAAGTGCTTTGCAAAGAAGCCCTGCTTGATCTGCTTACTCAATATAGTTGCTATTTTTCAGATGTTTGTGGAAGTGCCCGATGTCTCTAAATTATGTATGTGTGTGTATACACACACTTTTGTGACTTTTCATTTATAAATCATTTCAGATTTGCTTGCGGGAACCATACAAAGAACTCCCATATGCCCTTCCCCCTGGTTCTTCAGTTGTTAACATTTACTGCATTTGTTGGCTCCTTTTCCACTTATATACACATTCTTTTTCTCAATGAACCACTTCAATGTGCTTTCCTAAGACGGACCTTCTCGGTCACACCCACAGAACAGGTCGCTAAATCAGGAAATTAGTGACACCGGTGCTATTATCTAACCTACCAGCCTTATTCAGATTTCACTGGTTGACCCACTAACGTCCTTTCTCTGGTCTAGGATTGCATGAGGCCACATGTTCAGTTGTCCTGTCTCTTTAATCTCTTTCAATCTGGAACAGCCTCTCAGTCTCTCTTGTCCTTCATGACCTTGACGTTTGAGAAGAGTCCAGGACAGAGCAGCCCCATATTGGACGTTAGAGTTAGTTTTGAGGACCCTTCTGACTCTCAGCCTATTGTAGCTACAGCGAGGCAACAGGAGACGTGTTTGGATCATGGCACACCTTATCTCAATGTTAGTGCTTTTGTGTTCACAAAAGTCCCTTTTGCTAACTTCCTATCTGAAGTTAGTTAATAGTTCAAGTTGAGCTTAACAGCATGTCTTGGGACAATGGCTAAAAGTTATTGAGGCCTTTTCACCTACCAAGTCTCTTCTATGAGCTTGACATGAATTACCTCATTGAATCCTCACAGCAAGCAGCCCCTATCATTTAGGGACTATTATTTTTCATCTTTTTTGTCCAGCCTTAGAATTCACAATAATTATGCAGCCAGATGTTGCCATATGAGGTCACCTTGATGGCAGAGATATTTAGCTGTTATCCCAAAACTCATGCTCCCTCTTTCACAATGTGGGCTTGTTTCTGGTGACCGAGGTGCCGACAGACATTTCCTGCAGCCTCTGTATTTAAGTGAGGCCGTGTGACTAACTAGCTCTCGCCGGTGGAACGACTGTGGAAGTGATATTGCCACTTCCTGTCTGAGGCTTCTACGAGGCAGGATTCTCTACTCTTCTTCTGTCAGCTGTAGGCAGAGGACTCCAAGATCTTATTTTTTATATTTAAAGATCAGGAAACAAACAAACCCAGGTCTGAGAGCCTTCCCCGACACCCCTCCACCCTGACACCACCCCACACCCCATCCTGTGGGCAGCTCTGATTTCTTCACAGCCCTTCTCTAGCGGAAGCCCCCTTGTTCACTACTTTATTACTCATTTGTGGTGGTCTTCACCACAAGGACCAGGATTGCGGTAGGGCAGCAACCTTTCTCTGTCTTGGTCACCACAGGGTGCCTGGTTCCTAAGGGGGTACCTGGGACACAGAAGGCCCTCCTAGCCCAGCTGGAGTGGCTCAGTTGGTTGTTGACCCATGGACCGAAAGGTCACTGGTTCGATTCCTGGTGAGAGCACATGCCCAGGTTGTGGGCTCGATCCCCAGTAGGGGGCGTGCAGGAGGCAGTCGATTGATGTTTCTTTCCCTCTCCCTCTAAAATCAATAAAATAGCCCTAGCTGGTTTGGCTCAGCAGATAGAGCCTCGGCCTGTGGACTGAACGGTCCCAGGTTTGATTCTGATCAAGGGCACATGCCCGGGTTGTGGGCTCAATCCTTGGTGGGGAGTGTGCAGGAGGCAGCCGATCAATGATGCTCTCTCATCAATGATGTTTCTATCTCTCTCTCTCTCCCTTCCTCTCTGAAAGCAATAAGAATATATTTTAAAAATAAATAAATAAAATCAATAAAAACCTTTTTTTAAAGGCACTCAATCTTTTTTTATGAATGAATGAAAGCATATTTTCTTTGCCAAAGCCTCTGGTAACAGCACTCCTTTCAAAAAAGGCAATCTGGGTGAAGTGCTTGGCCAGCTTGGATCCTCCTCAGAAGACTGTGTTGGAGGGGCCTACTGGGGGGTGCCATGTGGGCCCAGCTGCGGAAGGGCCCCAGAATGTGCTACGGGGCCTGAGGTGCATCAATTCAAACCTCCGGGCCGGGAAGCGGGGAGTCTCAGGGCAGGTGGCCCCCCAGCAAGGAGAAGGTGGGATGCCCAACCGGAGTTTCTGACAAAGATGCGGTTTCTGCACCGGCTGCAGGCCTGAGAGCACCTTCCCTTTTTGTCCAGTTGAGCTAGCAGGTTTCCATTGACTCACACCGCCAAAACATGGGTTCCTGCGCCAAGGTAAACAGGCAGGCCGAGGGATGAGAGAAGCGTCTGTCAGGTTGTCAAGCTGTCAGGACGGGGTTCCTCATTTCAAACACCAGAGAACACTGAATAGTGGCATCGCTGTATTGGATGAAAGGCTAAAAGAACCCAGTGCCAGCTCACTTTCGGATTTCTCTTTCTGGCTCAGGAACTAACCCTTCAGTTGGGTCTTCGTCATGTCTCTTTGCCTGGCCAAGGCTTTTAAGTCACTTTGTCAGATATTTATTTAGTGCCTACTCTGTCCCAGCCCTGTGCCAGCTGCTGGGGGTACAGCGGTGAACAAGGCAGGTCCGGACACTCCCCTGTGGACTGAAAATCTGGACACTAAACAGGTGTGGTGTTTCATCACCTCTAAGGCACCATTGTTTAAGGCACTGCTGAGGGAGGGAGGGAGGGAGGGAGGGAGGGAGGGAAGGAAGGAAAGGAAATGCTTTTAATGATATCACAAATCTATTTTACCGTTTAGAGTTTTTAATTTATGATTATTGAAGAGGTCGTTCAGACTTAATTAAATGGATATATATATATATATATATATATATATACTCTTGTAAATATATATGGGAAAATTGGTGAAGGAAAATAAATTTGTTAAGATATTCTTAAAACTTTTTACAGTCAGAGCCCTCCTAAATTCCTTTTTTTTTTTAAATGTATTTTTACACAGTGTCCTCTCAGTTTATTAATTTTGTTAGTAGCATGTCTCTCAGTTTAGCTTTTCCAGGTCACGTAGCTAGAAAGAGGTAGTGGGGTTCCCACTGCTTGAGTGAGATCTAGGGGAAGTCACCAGACCTCTCTGAGCCTCAGTTTCCTCATCTGTGAGATGGGGATGATGCTATCACCTGGTCCCGAGGGTTACCAGGCAGATCCTATGTGAAGTGTTTGAGCTCTGAGTAAACATTCGTTATTACTCTGTTACCTCCAGTCAGTGTCCTAGTGAGAGCTCTCATCTTTAATATTTTCCTCAGACGTCAACTGAACTCCTTAATATTTATGGTAGTTGTATTGCCTACTAGGTCTTCATCCTCTTTCCCCCTTCACATGTCCCCATCTTATTTCTATGTGTCTGTGCTGGTCCTTTTGATCGGAATATTAGATTGGCACAGGTCAGTGTCTGAATGAGGAGGGAACCCACCTTCATCCAGGGGATTGCAGACATTTTATTTTGCATTTCGCTATCAAGTGTAGAGCACGTAGTACGTGCCAGGCTCATATTTTTGACTAAGCAGAGAGGTATCGAGGGGTCGAGTTGTGTCTTGCCTCTGCTGCCCATCAGCTGAGTCACCCTGGATAAATCATGTCCCTTTTCTTGGTCTCAAATTTATCTCCAGTAAAGTAGGAGGGAAATTTTCAAGATCACTAACTGTTCTCATCGTTATATATCTACAGGGTGGGGCAAAAGTAGGTTTACAGTTATTCGTGTGGAAAAATAATACAATAATTAGTAAGTAGTGATACAAAAATAAACTCTTGTGTTTCACGTACTCACAACTGTGAACCAACTTTTACCCCACCCTATAAACGCTCGAACATACAGGATCAGACTATGAATTGCTTGGCAAGTTCCCAAAGCCTGGGCGCTAATGTAGATGAACTGTGTGTTTTGGGGGTGGGGGGCTGTGCCATTCCTACATCAGGGGCTTTTCTGGAAGGTTTTCCTGTTGGTATCAAGGAATTTCAGGACAGAGAAAGTCTGAGCTCTGAAAAAACCCTGTGAAAATGCCACCGTGAGGTTTTTACGTCCTGTCGTGAGGGCTGGGACCTCTGCTCTTCATCTTATCTCCATGACCTCTCACACTCTGTGGTTTGACAGTGTCATCAGACCATCTCTCTGCAGATGTCTTTTCTTTTTGTAGTTTTTCGGGAGTTTTAAAAACGTGTTTCTTGATAACAGCTTTGTTGTGATAGAAGTCACATACCATACAGTTCATCCCTTTAAAGTATACAGCTCAATGCTTTTGAACATATTCACAGAATATGTGCCACCATCACCACAATCAGTGTCCCAACTGGTGTCCTCAGGTGGTTGATGACAGTTGTGTACATTTTGGCAAATGCATAGAACCACGTCCCCATCAACACGGTGTCAAACAGAACAGCCTCTCACCCCCAAAGTCTCCTGTGCTCTCACTGTGTAGTCAACCCCTGTCCTCACCTCATAGCCCCTTTGCCTTTCCATATAAATTTTAGGATCAGTCTACCCAAAAAGCCTGCTGGGATTTGAATGGGATTATGTTGAATCTGTATATCAATTTGGGGAGAATTGACATGTTGACAATATTGCATCTTCCAATCCATGAACATGTTATACCTCTCCTTTGATTCAGGTCTTCTTCGATTTCTTTCACCAGTATCTTGTAGTTTTCAGCATTTAAAACTAATAAATAGTTAGATGTAAACCTAATAAATAGTTCCCCGTTTTATGGCTGTTACTGGAAATAGTCTTATTTCCAATATTTCATTTCAGTGTAATGTTAACATATGGAAATGCAGTTGATTTCTGTGTATTGATCTTGCAGTTATTGAGCTCATTTATTAGTCCTCGGATCTATTTCTGTAGATTCTTTGGGGTTTTCTTCATGGGTTATCATGTTGTCTACAAATAAAAACGTTCTGTTTCTTCCTTTTCAATCTCTATGCCTTTTATTTCTTTTTCTTACCTTATTGCAACTTCTGAGGATATGTTAATAAGAGAGGACATCCTTTCCTTGTGTCCTGTCTCGGAAGAAAGCTTGCAGGCTCGCCACAAACGTGATGCTCGCTGGAGTTTTGTTTTGTAGGTGCCCTTTACCAGGTTAAGGACGTCCCCTGCTCTCCTAATGTGCTGCAAGTGTTTATCCTGAATGGGTGTTGAAATTTATCAAACACTTTTTCTGCGTCGATTGAATATTTGATTTTTCTCCTTTGGTGTGTTAATGTGGTGCATTCATTGATGTTGAAACGTGTTCCTGGAATAAAATTGAGTTACTTGTTGTGCATTTGCATTTTTTATATGTTGTTGGGTTCACTATGCTGATATTTTGTTGAGGGTTTTTGATAGCCTGGAAAGAGTTTATCCATAAGCTTGCTAAGGACCCAGCCCACTTCCAGTCCTTCCCCTCGAAGACAGTCACATACTAAGCATCCAGTGTGGGTCATTCTGAATCCTCCTCTCTCCTCTCTCTTTCCTCTTCCTGTGGTGGCCGTTCATTTGGGCTTTACCTGTTCCTCACTTCTGCTCACATGTTAGGAAAGCAGGACGTTATGAAACTCAGTTCAGAATCAAGATGAAAGAAGAAGCATGTGAGTCCAGTGGCTGATCTGTCTTGCCTTTCTGCGGTCCTGCTGCGTGCTGTCCTTGGAGGACAGTGCGTTTGTGTGGGATTTACCTGAGTGGTCCAGTTAGCTCCCCACAGGTGAGCAGGTGCAGGAGAGGAGGCATTGTTGAGGGCGAACCTTTTGTTCCTGTCTTCCCTGCCTCTTCCCAAGGCACCCAGACCAGGGCAGAAGCAAGGCTGCTTCTTGGGGACTGAAAGGCCCTCTGTGTCTTACCACCAGGGGCTGTTGGAGGCCAGTGAGGGGGAATGCAGGGAGCGGCCATTCCAGCCTTACCAGGTTATTTTTAACAAGCGAAGGCCAAGGGGGCGGGAACTTTCTGAAGGAAGGTCTTTGTGTTTACCAGGCACTCAGGTGACTCGCAGGTGAGACAGCAAAGGAGAGTGCGGCCGGCCTCCGAGAAGGGCCTGGTCCCTGCCTGCCTCCTGAAATGACTTCCCCGAACCTGGGGTCACAGTGAGTGATCTTGCCTTTGTTTTTGCCAAAATAAATGCAAATTTATTTGGAAAACTATCATAAGACTTGTTAATACCAGATTCATCTACTCTGATCATAATGATTTGGAGGCATTAAGTAACAATTGTTTCATCTCTCTTCACAATTCGTGTTTATTCCAAAGATTTCAATTCCTTTATTTATTTTATCTACGCGGTCCGTGTGAGTTTACAATCCTTCAATTAAGTAATTATACTAAAGGGTACCCAATTCATGATTTTCCTATTTAATGGGTTGAAAGTTTGATGATCTGGACTTTCGTAAAATGAACAGTTGAGCATGATCGTGTCTGTGAACTGAGGACAAGGTAGCTGGAGGAGGGAGGAAGAATGGGGCGAGGTGTCCACCCCACAGCCCCAGGTCCTGTCTGTCCGAGGGGGGCAGTTCACCACGCTGGCTTTCTGCTCCCCAGAGGCTCAGGCAGCCAGAGGGCAGGGGGATAGGTCCTCTCTGGGATCTGTGCTCCAGAACTGGGTCCTAGAGCAGGACCCAGTGGCCTGCGGCAGGGGTGAGGCGCGGTGGAAATGTGGGAACCATGGAATTGCCAGCTCATCCTGAGCAAGCCATGGGCAGTCTGGGGAATGAGGCAGCTGCTTCCCTGCTGAGCAAAGGGAGTTTCCTGTTGGCCCCACCAGCCGCAGAGACCGTGTGTGTGTGTGTGTGTGTGTGTGTGTGTGTGTGTGTGTGGTTGTGTGTGTGTGTGTGCGTGTGTGCGTGTGTGTGTGTCAGGGGGTCTAGTCCCCACATCACCATGCAGCCTGGATCCCCGGAGGCTGCCATGGGACATCCATGCCACCTCCTGTCCTCTGCCTATTCCTCTCCTCTCCCACCCCTCTGGCTGGGACTTATTATCCTCGTTATCTCGCTGGGACTGACACCCCCTCACCCTGACTGACTTTTGAGCCTCCTCCCCATCCCCGTCCACCGGGACATTAATTTTCTGAAAGTGCAATTCTGCCTCAGGCTCTTTTCTGCTCAGTAACCTTCTCTGACTCCCCATTGCCCACCAATGATGCCTCCTTTCTCAGCCTGGAATCTGATGCCCCGCTGCTCCCTGCCATCTTTGATCCCATTGTGCCCCTTCACACACGCGTAGGGTTTGCCTGAAATGGATAGCTCCTCGGTTCCCAAATATGCCCTGTGTTTTTCCACCCCGGTGCCTTCTTTTGCAGTGTTCCCTCTGCTGTCCTAAATGTTGTACCCGAATCAGCTCCTTTAATCCTCATACCCACTCTGTGTGGTAGGCCTGTTATTATCCCCATTATAAAGGTGAGGAAACGGAGGCCCAGGGAGGCTAACTGGCCCGCTAGTGGTTGTGTTTGTGACATGACTATTTGACCTACAGGGGTTGCCAGCCATGCCTTATGCTCCCGTTCATCCTCACTTATTCTGATTGGAGGCCAACCTTTGGCCAGCGACCAGACTTCCTTCCTGACTCCTCACTGGGCACCGTATGGCAAGCACGCATCCTTCACCACTGTGGTTTTCATCAGTGACACATGCTTACAAGCCCTTAATGGTTCTTGTGTACTTGCTTTGTCATATTTTATCCCTGACTAATTTCTTCTTCCCCAGCCTGGCACTGATTTGGCATCATGCTGCCTGGGTTTTCAATCAAGGCATCCCACACCCACATTCTCACATTCAACAGGCGCTGACTTCTGGCAAGTGCTCAGGGCTGGATGCCAGGCCTCCTGCTGAGGCTGGCCCTACAGCTTCTCCTTAGATTTATTTCCCCAGGACAGTGGCCAACGTCCTGAGCAACCGTCACTACTTTTCACACATGAAGGTTTCCTTAGGGTTGTCTTTGGCAAAAACGGAAACCGATGTTGCCTTATATCGCTAGTTTTAAGCACAGGACTGAGAACATGGTTGGTACTCAATAAATAATCATTGAATAAATAACTTTATTCTTCTTTCCACTTTATTTTTTTTAATTTTTTAAAATTTATTTCAGAGAGGAAGGGAAAGGGAGGGAGAGATAGAAACATCAATAATGAGAGAGAATCATTGATTGGCTGCCTCTTACATGCCCTCCACTGGGAACCAAGCCTGCAACCTGGGCATGTGCCCTGACCAGGAATCTAACTATTGACCTCCTGGTTCATAGGTCAATGCTCAACCCCTAAGCCATGCTGGCCGGGCTCTTATTTCCACTTTAAAAACTAGGATTGCCTGACTGGGAAACCAAGAAAATTCTGAAAACGGATGTATCGGTTAGCTTTTGCTGCATAACGAATAGTCACCAAACCTTGGTGGCATACAACAATAAGTGTTTATTGCTCACATGACTGAGGTCATCTGGGGTAGGCTCTGGTAATCATGAACAAGGCTGGCTCCCATGTCTGGGGGTTGGCTTCTCTCTTCTGAGCTGGGGAGGACCCAGCTGAGGTAGCTGGAGTCACTCAGCACTGGCTACGTGTCTTTCATCCTTTTGGGACCAGGAGGCTCATGACCACATTCGGCAGTAAAAGCTCACCAAACGCGAAAGAGCCTACCTGTGCTGCAGCACTGTGGAGTTGCCGCATTTAATTTAAAGAAAACCAATATATAGATATCGTTGGTAGTAGGATCTTCTTTTCAAATGAAATCTTACCAGGAAGCATCCATAAATGGCCCTCCCAAGCTGAGCTGCTCGGGTGTGGGGCTGAGAGAATGCCAAGGCAGCAGTTCTTGCCCTCCGTACCCCTCTACGTAAGGCAAGCTCGAGCCCCCAGGCTCAGCAGGTTCCGCCCCATCAGCGAGTGCCTCCGGTCTGCCGAGGAGTCCGGATGAGCATCCACTCAGTGATACAGGATGGAGGCGGCGATTCTCAAGTCATCTCCGCCACAGCGGGTTTCGTTACAGAATATTCAGTCACAGCGTTCCCAGAGGCGACAGCTGCCTTTCCGCTGAGCCTGCCCCAAGTGCATCTCTGCTGAGGGGACATTTTTAAGACAGAGTCCCAGGTGCAGTCCCAGATGTTGTCTCTCTCTCACCTGGGCTCACCACTGCCCTCTGGACAGAACTCAACCTCTCTGTGCGAAGAATGAAAACATGAAACCCAGAACAATTCATGTGCTACTTTCAAAACAGAGCAAGTGGGACCTTTTTTTTGTTTTTGTTTCGGTGCCTGCTCCAGACACTATGGTTGCTGATCAAATTACCGCAAAACAGCCCTAGCCGGTTTGGCTCAGTGGATAGAGCATTGGCCTGCAGACTGATGGGTCCCAGTTTGATTTCGGTCAAGGGTGCGTGCCTCGGTTGCAGGCGCGATTCCTAATCCTGATCGGGGCATATGCAGGAGGCAGCCAATCGATGTGTCTCACATCGATGTTTCTCTCTCTCTGTCTCTCCCTCCCTTCCACTCTCTCTAAAACATCAATGGAAAAATATCCTCGGGTGAGGATTAAAATAAATAAGCAAGCAAACATAAATAAAATGGATATTTTAGAGGATATGAAATGGAGAGTCTCAGGCACATGCCTTCGGAAAAACAAACTTTTTAAAAAATTGAATGTATTGGGGTGACATTGGTTAATAAAATTACATAGGTTTCAGGAATACAGTTCTACAATACATCATCTAGGACAAACTTCGCTGAGAGACTGATTTCCCTTAAAACGCCTAATTCACAGAAGACCCAGACTTATCTCCTGGCCAGTGAACATCTGCCAAAAACCCTGCCTTGCAATCAGTGCCTAGCAACGTGTTTGTTGGTTAACTTGTTCACTACCCTTCTCCCCAACTCGCATGCAAGCTCGGCGAGTACAGGGACCCCGTAGGTTTCACGCTTACTCTGCTCCCCGCTGCCTGCCCTGCACATAGTAGGTACTCAGTTCAACATCAGGTGAATGAATCGTGCCCTCCTCTGCCACAGCCCCATGACACTGATGATCATCTGTTTTGGCAAGATTTCCTATGCGGGGAAACTCGTATCTTCTTTGGATAGCCTTTTGGCAGCAAACATCAAAATCTTAAGTGTAAAAATGCTTTCACCCAGTAATTTCACTTCCAGGAATCTTCTAGAAGTGCTCATACAAAGAAGTACGTCCAAGAATCCATTAGCAAAATTGTCTGAATTTGTCAGAAACTGGGGATGGGATAAACGCTCGTTAATAAGAGGCTGTCTAAAGCAGTGGTTCTCGCCCAGAGGACCTTTGAAAAGATCCGGAGACATTTCTGGTTGTCGCTATTGGCTGCTAAAAGTCCTATAAGACGGCCCCAAATGTCAACAGTGCTAAGGCTGAGAAACCCGGGTCAGATAAAGCTGCCGCCAATTAAAAGAAAAGGGTAGATCTGCATATATGTGCCATGAAAGATCCCCGAGACAGGTCCTTAAAAAATGCTATTTTACAACTCATTCTGTGATCTTTATAACACAGGAGAACAAAAGAAGCGCATTTTCTAAACCACTAAATCATTCTCCTCCCCAGAAGCAACCACTGTCCGCAGCTTCTTCCGCGGCCTTCCGGTAATGTTCCCAGCAGGACACACACCGGCTCCGGTGTTTGCGTTTACTGCAGGTGACTCTGGTTCCATTCAGAAACCAGTACATTACCCGGCTGCTCGAGGCCTGGACCCCGGGACCCCTGACAGAATGTTCCCTCCGTTATTCCCCCTCCTTTGGGTTTTCTTTCTTTTTTAAAAAAAAAAAAATATATATATATATTTTTATTGATTCCAGAGAGGAAAGGAGAGGGGGAGAGAGATAGAAACATCAATGATGAGAGAGAATCGTGGATCAGCTGTCTCCGCACGCCCCTCGCTGGGGATCGAGCCCACAACCCAGACATGTGCCCTTGACTGGAATCGAACCCGGCACCCTTTCTTCCACAGGCTGATGCTCTATCCACTGAGCCAAACCAGCGAGGGCCTCCCTTGGGTTTTCTATGGCATTTTTATATTTGAATACAGAACAGAAGTGTGTGCTGGGCGTGAGAGGGTGGGAAGAAGCCTGTGTAGCAAAAGTCTGATGTTGGTGAGTGAGACGGGGGCCCAGAGGAAGTAAGCCAGGGTAAGGTTCTCTCCCCGTGGGTGTTGATGAGATGGCACCAGGGCTGTTTCCTGGTGATGACTCGTGGGGGCTTTACCAGGAAGGCGGGTAAATTTGCCTACTCCCCAGGGCAGAATTCAGCCAAAGGTGGGGACAGTGTGCATTCCTCTTCCTGCCTGCCCACTGCCAGGCAAAGTCACTTGTGGGCCTGTTTCCATCTCCATGCCCTTGCTACCCCAAGTCTCATCATTCACGTCTCTGACGTGTGAACACGCCTGGCTTTCCTCTCCCGGGTTTTTGCAGAAAAGCCTCTTGGAGTTGGGCCTGAGACTTTTTTGTTTGTTAATCCTCACCCGAGGATATTTTTCCATTGAGTGTGGGAGAGAGGGAGAAGGAGAAGGAGAGAGAGAGAGAGAGAGAGAGAGAGAGAGAGAGAGAGAGAGAGAGAGAGAGAGAGACATTGATGTGAGAGAGACACATCGATTGGTTGCCTCCCACACACACCCAATGGGGCCAGGGATTGAACCTGCAACCCAGGTACATCCGTTGGCTGGGAATCGAACCCGAGACCCTTTGGTGCAACCAGGCCCGGGCCGGCCTGAGACGTTCTGATGTTACCTTTCATCCATTACTTCCCCTCCTCCTGCCTGTCTCTCTCACTGACACAGTATTCCAAGGTCAGACTGAAAAACGGGGAGACGATGGGGTCAGTGACGTGCCAGAATCCAACCCAGGGCTCTTAAAACAAAAGGTGTCTGGTGCCAGCTTCAGCCAGACACAGGCATGCTCAGTGGACCAGACCAGGCAGGGACATGGAGGGGTCAGGCCTGCTGAGGGCTCAGGCTGCAGGCGGCAGGGGCCCCGAGCCCACCCCAGGCCTCTGCTGTCCAGCTCAGAAGAAGGCATCTCTTGAGTCTTCTCCAAAAGTTGTCCGGCCAGCCTTCAAAATTCCATTTCTTCCTCAGGCTGTCAGGGAGGGGGAGAACCCCCCTCTGCCCTCATTTAGACCTTATGGATGGGCCAGTCACAAAATAGTAAAATTGTCACAAGATTAGACTAACAGGAGAAGCGCCAGTTTAGAACGTGCGCACGAGAGAATCACAATAGGATGCGCGGATCGCAAACTGAGGCTCAGTGATGGAACCTTTTTATAAAACTGAAGTGTTCTGCCCTGACCGGTTTGGCTCAGTGGATAGAGCGTCAGCCTGCGGACTGAAGGGTCCCAGGTTCAATTCCGGTCAAGGGCATGTACCTTGGTTGCGGGCATGTCCCCAGTGGGGGGTGTGCAGGAGGCAGCTGATCGATGCTTCTCTCTCGTCAATGTTTCTAACTCTCTAGCCCTCTCCCTTCCTCTCTGTAAAAAAATCAATAAAATATATGTTTAAAAAAAAAACAAAAAACTGAAATGTTCTGTGAGCCTTTGGCTCAGGATCTCTCAGCTCCAGTCCCAAGGTGGTCTCTCTCAGCCCCGCTGGGGCAGGAGGCACCTGTCACGGGGGAGATGTAGTTCCTGCACTCAGGGACACGAGGGAGGGTCGAGGTGCCCTCTGGCACCGGCTGCCTGTCAAGTAACCTTCATTCAAAGTCTTCAGTATGGCGTTGCGGGGTATTTTGGGGACACCACCCAGCCGAGAACCTGGCCAAGCTGTCTGGTGCCTGGCTGCGGAGTTAGGACCAGCTTGTCTGAGTTCCCGAGTTCTCAGGGGACAGTTGCGTCTCTCAGGTGATGTCGGCCGGCTTCATCTCCTGTGAAATTGAAACCCATGGCTACTTTCACAAAAATGATCTCTTTCTGGTAAGAATTCCAACTGTGTGGAGTCAGAAGGGACACAGTTTGGAGCAAAAGGGCTGGTTTCTAATCTGAGGCAATTGGCTGGTTTGTGAGACCCTCAGCTGAGGGTCCTTGCAACATTGCTTTTAGTGGACATTTATGTTAGATACTTTATTTCCAGTGCCCATGACAGTTCAACATAGAAGAACAAACCTTGATGAACCCTGGCTTGTGTGGCTCAGTGGTTAGAGTGTCAGCCCGAGCACCTCAGGGTCTGGGGTTCAATACCCCGTCAAGGCCATGTACCAGGTTGCACATTCGTTCCCCTGCCCGGCCAGGCATGTATGGGAGGCAACCAATCTGTGTGTCTCCCTCACCTTGGTGTTTCTATCTCTCTCCCCTCCCTTCCACTCTCTCTTAAAAAAAAAAAATCAATGGAAAAAATATTCTCGGGTGAGGATTACCAACAAAACCTTGACGAAAGGAGCTGGGGGCACTCCTTCAGTCCATCCTGAGGTCAGAACTCCTACTCATCCCTGAATTCAGACGTGTTTGTGGACTTGCTTTTCTAACAGGGAACAAGAAGAGGTCCTGAGAGGGTCAGCTGGGGGTCGGGGACCAACACCCCAGGGCCTTTTTCTCTGCCATTGCTTTGTCCCTTCTTATGCTTCTCTTTCCTGGTGGCCGCCTGGGCATGGATCTGACTGATTCTGGGGCCTCCAGCCTCTGCACAGGCCACCCACTGGCCTTAGAAGAATTCCTGAAAAGATCGCTATCAATCAACTCTTCTTTTTTTTTTTTTTTTTTGGTCAAGTGCACTATCTGAGATGTTGGCTCTCTAAACTAGGAATGGGAGAACCCTTGGGCAAAAAGGAAGCTTCCAGCAGCTTGCCTGCATGCACAGCCTCTGCTGTCTAAATGAGACTTTCCAGCATTGGGCTTGCCTAAAGCAGAGGTTGTGGTAGGCGGACTCAGGCCCAGTGGGTGGGCAGAGTTCAGGAAGTCTCGTTTCACGGCGAGTTGCCCAGGGAGGGTTGAGGGGCTGTGGTGGAGCAGCGATGTGCTCTCGGCCTGGGAGCTCGGGGGAGACCTGCCCGGGCCCCTTTTGGTCACTGGGAAACCCCACACATCTCTGTGTGACCACAAGGAAGAGCTACTGTCACAGATGAAAGGTTGTAAGAATTATTCTAATCCTCGCGTTAAATTCGGTGCAGAACTGCTTCTTCACCGGGAACGCACTGCCTGCCTCCTGGGTTGTGTGCATTATGTAAGCGGGCCTTGAACTAAACCGCCCCGGCCCCGAGGGGGTCGGTGTCGGACTGAGAGGTAGAGGACCCACGCAGCCGAGCACGGGCCAGCACGCACGCTCCTGAGGCAGGCAAGCCTCCCCTCGGCCGTGGAACAACCTCAAGGCGTGAATCATTGTGTTACCACGGCTGGCTGGCCGGCCGGAGCGGAACTGAGAACATGAAAATACGTTGCTCATTAGCAAAGGGGACCAGGCCAGTGTGGAGGGTCCCTTCTCGTCGGTCACGCTCTTCTGCATTGATCTGTTGAGCAGAGCCTTCTTCGTGTGCACCGTAGGCCGCAAGCCCAGCGGGCCCTTCTGGCCGCTGTGCCTGTCCCGAGGGCCTGGGGAGCGTGCTAGAATGAGGGGCTTCAGGAAGCAAGCGTTTTTAGCCTTGACTGCTTTACCGGCGTTAGATCCGTTTTTGTGGTTTGATTCTCTCTACAGACTCCCATGTCCTCCAGCCGGTTCTCCACAGCAGCACAACCGTCTGGGCTACAAAGGAGACCGGGGACCATCCTGTGCATTGT
This sequence comes from Myotis myotis, assembly GCF_014108235.1. NCBI lineage: Eukaryota > Metazoa > Chordata > Mammalia > Chiroptera > Vespertilionidae > Myotis > Myotis myotis. The sequence goes on from NW_023416317.1 coordinate 45,824,902, forward strand.
GGGCTGGTTGGCAGCACCCATGCCTGTACCACGCGATGCCGATAGCACCCCCCACCACGGCTGGGACAGCCAAAAATGTCTCCAGACATCGCCTTTGTGTCCTTTGGCGATGTCTGGAGACATTTTTGGCTGTCCCAGCCGTGGTGGGGGGTGCTATCGGCATCGCGTGGTACAGGCATGGGTGCTGCCAACCATGCATACTCCCTCTGAGAATCACCCTTCTGTAGGGAAGGGGCAACATAAAATAAATTTTGTCCTAAATTAGTTGTCCTTTTAGAATAGATCCTGCCCTAGCCGGTTTGGCTCAGTGGATGGAGCCTGCGGACTGAAGAGTCCCGGGTTCGATTCCGGCATGTACATCTGCTGCAGGCTCAATCCCTGGTCCTGGTTGGGGCACATGCGGGAGGCAGTCAATCGATGTGTCTCACATCGATGTTTCTCTCTCTGTCTTTCCCTCTCTCACTCTCAGAAAAAAAAACAAATGGAAAAATATCCTCTGGTGAGCATCAACAACAAAAAGAGAGTTTAAAGGCTTGCACTGCAGGAAATTGTACCCATCCCGCCTATTTGTAGGGAAACATCCTGAATTGCAGCAGTTCCTCGATTTTCGGCGGTGGTTTGTGTTTCTGTTACGTTGTTGCCGTTTGGTCCCGGGCGCCCGTCCTGGTGGCATTTCTCTGAGGTGTCCGTGCTTATGTCTCAGGTCAGCCTGCTGATCGCCTTCATCTGCGTGAGGAGCTCTCCCTGGATCAGCCAGAGCGCCTACAGATACTTCGAAGTGGTCACCATCTGCAACTTGATCATGATCCTCGCCTTCTACCTGGTCCACCTCTTCCGCCTCTACCGCGTGCTCACCTGCATCAGCTGGCCCCTGTCGGTAAGGGTGGCCTGGTCCTGCCCTCGGCCCAGAAGTCAGGATGTTAGCTGGGCACTGAGACCCCCTGGAGCCCTCTCGTCTGCCCACCCCACCTCTTGCACCATCCTTCGCTGCTTCAGCCCTGAATTTCCCACTGTTTGGTGGACATCTCTGCTTGTCTGATGTCCCTCTGCTTCTAACACTCACCTTCCAGCCACAGAAAAATTCTGCCTCTCACCCCAATGTTTATCCTCTCAAGTGACAGATAATGGGCTGTGTGGGGGAGTTGGGAGGAGGAACATGGAAGGAAGAAGCTGACGAAGGTGATGGGTATTTGTACCGTGGTGAGTATTGGATGACATTTGTCAGCTAAAATGGACCGGCAGAGTCCGAGGAAAGAGCTCAAAGTGGCCAGGGTTTTCTCTTCCCACTGTATTATTTTTTAAAACAGCTTTATTGATAGATAGTTCACATGCCATACAGTTACCCGTTTAAAGTGTATAATTCAGTGGGTTTAGTGTATTCCCAGAGCTGTGCAGCCATCTCCACAATGCATTTTAGAGCGTTTCCTCACCTCAGAAAGGAACGCCATGCCCTTTCACCGTCACCGTCAACCCCTCATCCCCTCCAGCCCTGACCAGCCACTAATGTACTTCCTGTCTCTGTAAATTTTCCTATTCTGGATATTTCATGTAAATGGAATCATATATATGGTCTTCTGTGACTGGCTTCTTTCACTTAGCAGAGTGTCTTTGTGGTTGATCTAAGTTGTATTGTGTGTCAGTACTTTTTTTCCTTTTCATAATAGCCAAGTAGTGTTCCATTGAACAGATATACCACATCTGTTCATCCCTGATGGGCATGTGGCTGTTACAAATACTGCTGCTATGAGCATTCATGTGCAAGTTTTTTGTATGGACATGATTTCACTCCCTTGGGACTATAACTCAGAGTGGAATTGCTGGGTCACCTGGTCACTATGTTTAATTGTCTGAGGACCTGCCAGACTGTTTTTCCAAAGTGGCACATCCGTTTACATTCCCATCAGCAATGTATTCGGGTTCCAGGTTTCTCTACATCCTGTCAGCACTGGCTATTTTCCGACTTTCTTCTTGCTTTAGGTTTACTGTGCTTCTCTTTTCCAGTGTCTTAAGGTGAAGGTTAGGTTATGAATATGAAACCTTTCTTCTTTTTCCATTTACAGCTATAGACACCTCTCTGAGCACCGCTTTCGTTGCTTCCCATAATTTGGGTGTATTGGGTGTTCATTTTCATTCATCTCCAAGTATTTTTCTAATTTCCCTTGTGATTTCTTCTTTGACCCATTAATTAGTTAGGGAATGTGTTAATTTCTACAAATTTGTGAGTTTCCCAAATTTCTATCTGCTATTGATTTCTAATTTTATTCTGTAGTAGTTGGAGAACACACCTCACAATATTTCAGTCCTTTTATATCTATGGGGGTTGTTTTTATGGTTTGGCATATGGTCTACGGCAGTGGTTCTCAACCTTCCTAATGCCGCGACCCTTTAATACAGTTCCTCATGTTGTGGTGACCCCCAATTTCATTGTTACAAATTGAACATAATTAAAGCATAGTGATTAATCACAAAAACAATGTGTAATTATATATCTGTTTTCCGATGGTCTTAGGCGACCCCTGTGAAAGGGTCGTTCGACCCCCAAAAGGGTCGCGACCCACTGGTTGAGAACCGCTGGCCTACGGTCTGTGCTGAAGAATGTTTTATGTGCGTTTGAGAAGAACGTATATTCTATTGTTGTTGGGTAGAATGTTTCATAGGTGCCTGTTACGTCTAGTTGTTTGATAGTATTGTTTGAGCCTTCTGTTTCCTTGTTGATTTTCTCCCTAGTTGTTCTAAACATTATGTGGTATTGGAGCCTCCAGCTATTATTTTTGAATTATCTATTTCTCCCTTCATTTATTTGAGTTTTTGTTTCATGTATTTTGTTGCTCTGTTATTAGGTGCATGCATGTTTATAATTGTTATATTCTCCTGACGAATTGACATGTCCATCGTTATAAAATGTCCCTTTTAATCTCTGGTAACGTTTTTTGTTTTAAAATCTACTTTGTCTGATACAACTACAGCCACTCTAGCTTTCTTTTGGTTGCTATTTGAATGACACGTCTTTTCCATCCTTCTCCTTTCAACTTATTTGTGTCTTTGAATATAAAGTGTGTCTCCTATAGAAAACATGTATTGTAGTTGGATTTTTTTTTTAATCTAGCCTGACAACCTCTGCTTCTTGGTTGAATTGTTTAATCATTCACATTTTAAGAGAAATTCCTTTTATGTTGCTAAGTTGTAAGGCCCCTTTCAAAGTTGTGGCACCTTTTTGCTGCTTTTGAGGGCAAGCTCCTCTGGGCTTCCCTGATACTCACAAGGAACACGCAAAGGAGAGAATAAAGGGGGGGAGGGGTAATGAGGGAGGGCTGAAAGGGTACTGAATGTTGGAAGGATTCATTCAGCCACACAGTTTTTTAGCCCAGAACATGTTGGCACCTTCCCTTAAGACTCTCTCTCTCAAGTCATTTTCCCCAGAGAATCTTGGCGTAGGGAACCTCCAGTTACTGATCTGCTCTTGGTCAAAATCTCTGTGGTCCACCTTGCGATACTCCTTTCTCATCGCTCGGGGAGAAGTCAGGGTCTTCGATTTTGCACGGCTTTGACAGGAGCTGCAGCCTGAAAGTGGGATGCTTGCCCAACATTGAACAGCCGCCTGCCCTGATGGCCAGAACTTCACAAAGGAATCTTCTCTGAACTCTCGCTGGAGACTGCACATGCATACGCTCTGGGTTCAGAGTGAGCGTTACGAATGGCCTTGAACCCCAGTCCTGCTCTGACCTGGTATTTACTGGGGAGGAAGAAGGAGGTGGAAGTGCGTCCATGCTGCTGAATGACACCCTAATCCTGAAGAGTGAGTGGACGGCTACGGACAGCCCTGCGGACCCGCCCAGGGGCGGAGCAAAGGCGGAGTCAGACCCACCAGGGGGCGGAGCAAAGGCAGAGTCAGTCCCACCAGGGGGCGGAGCAAAGGCGGAGTCAGACCCACCAGGGGGTGGAGCAAAGGCGGAGTCAGACCCACCAGGGGGCGGAGCAAAGGCGGAGTCAGACCCACCAGGGGGCGGAGCAAAGGCGGAGTCAGACCCACCAGGGGGCGGAGCAAAGGCAGAGTCAGACCCACCAGGGGGCGGAGCAAAGGCGGAGTCAGACCCACCAGGGGGCAGAGCAAAGGCGAAGTCAGACCCACCAGGGGGCGGAGCAAAGGCGGAGTCAGACCCACCAGGGGGGCGGAGCAAAGGCGGAGTCAGACCCACCAGGGGGCGGAGCAAAGGCGGAGTCAGACCCACCAGGGGGCAGAGCAAAGGCGAAGTCAGACCCACCAGGGGGCGGAGCAAAGGCAGAGTCAGTCCCACCAGGAGACTTACCCGCAGAGCTTGGCCTCAGATGCACTTCTGGAGAGAAGAGAGGAGGGAAGACAAAATGCAGACGAAACCAGGCGGGCTGAGGAATGAGAATGCCCGCGCCCACCACACGCCCAGGCACTTGGCAGAAGGGCCGGGACCACACTCCAGGCTCTCACTCCGGGCCGGAGGGGGCCGAGCACCTGTCAAGTCCACAACTAAAAAACGGCTCACAGGGCAGGCAGCCACCAGAGCCAGCTCAGTGAGCCCAGAACATTCTCTGAGGCAGAAGCGAAAGGCACCCATCTCTCTTTTTTTTTAAATATATTCCCATTGATCTCAGAGAGGAAGGGAGAGGGAGAGATAGAAACATCAATGATGAGAGAGAACCATTGATCGGCTGCCTCCTGCACGCCCCCCACTGGGGATCGAACCCACAACCTGGGCATGTGCCCCTGACCGGAACCGACCCCTCAGTCTGCAGGCCAGTGCTCTATCCACTGAGCAACACCGGCCAGGCCAGGACACCCATCTCTTTAAGGGGCCTCGCTTCTCGGGGCTGGAGCTTTGCTTAAACTCTCCAGCCTGGGTGCTGGGAGAAGCTCAGGGGCCGGAGGTCAAGGTACTGTCTACAGGTTGATCTCAGGAGTGGAGCAGCTTTTGGTGGATTTCTGTCCTCACATGGGAAGTATCCTTTCTTCCTGTCCCCTTCCTTCCTCCCTGCCTGCCTGGCATCTTTTCTCTCTTGCTCGGCCCCATCCTGGCCAGCCTCACGCATCATCCCGGCCACCTTACGCTTCTGTTTGCTGTGATCTGCGCTGCTCCTGTCGGGGGTGCTACACTCCCTCCTCTTCTGTTCATCTCTCCTGACCCCCGGTTGCCTCTCGGCGCCAGGAGCGGACCTCCGACCCACGGCTCTGCTTTGTTTTTGCCCCCAGGAACTTCTGCACTATTTAATCGGCACCCTGCTTCTCCTCATCGCCTCCATCGTGGCCGCCTCCAAGAGTTACAGCCAGAGCGAGCTGGTAGCCGCCTCGGTGAGGATCTCCTCGGGGCGCCTTCGCAATGAGTTCATGCTTTCCGGGCTCATTTTCTTCTTGACGGGACAGCGGAGGGATTGCTTTCTGGGGCCTTTCTTTCTCAGAATCGGTACCCACCTTGATCCAGCCAGCCCGGTCCCCAAAGAGGCTGAAAGGGAGGGTCTCAGGGGGTGAATCATCAGGGCTGTTGGCAAACAAATCGCCCCAGCGGCCGGGGCCTCTCTCTTGCAGCCGCCACTTACATCGGGCAGCAAGTGGATTTGAAATCACGTGTCCATTGTGGTCATTGGCTCGTGGCTGCCTCGGACAATATTCTGGAGCCTCTTGGCCCCAAGGGAACAGCGCTGTGATCTGCTGGTGACGTCGGCCATCCGTCCCAGCTTTATCAGTCCTAACTTTTAGCCACATTCAGGCCAGGAAGGAATCCTCCTATTCCTTTCAAAGGTGAAATTGACCCCTCTGATAGCCTGAACAGAGGTAGCATGGAAATGTACAAAACTGCAGTGCTGTGGGATCCATTTATATCTACCACACAAATACACACGCATAGATACATATGTGTATGCCATTATCTTAAAGATTTATAGACGCCTGTCGTATGATTTCTGATTTAGCGAATTCTTTTCAGTTTGGTGGCCTGTGGGCCAGTACCGATTTGCCTCACTAAGGAGCAAGACTTTTAAAATGAGTTTTAGGCAAAGCTGTTTTAGCCACTCTTTCATGTGCAGACTTTACCAAAATCCCCGAGGCTTTGGGCCAAGAGTGGGTTCGCACCTGGAATTCCAGCGAGAGTGGAGCCTGCCCTCTAAAGGTCGGCATGGGGCAGAAGGTCACTCCTCCGAACACTCATGCCACCAACAGCCCTCCCTCCCTCCACCACCTTGCACCCCTCAGGACTCCCTCCCTGCAGGCTCCCAGGAGAGGTGTGGTTGCCACCCACAGGGTTCCACCTGCAGACAGGCCGGTGGAGGGGGCACGAAGAAAAGTTGTGCCCACTGTGCTCCAGGCCCACATGGGGAGAGGCCCACTGGGTTTTATGATTCAGGTGGCACAGAACGGTGTGAGCCCTGGAATCCCATTTATCATACACCGTCTCTGTGCCTGGGACCAGGCCTGGTTCCGTGGAGGAGCCGGAAGAGATAAAAAGATAGGGTCCTTGCTTAGGGAGAGTGGTGATCCAGCTCAGGAGTCAGGGCCAAGGCGCGTGGTACATTTCGCAAACCAGGCATTGCCATCCGGAAGGGCATTATGTGGCCATAATGAAGAAGCTGTTCCATTATGCAGTGCAGACAGTTGGAGACCAGGACGGTGTATAATGTGCTAATTGTGCAGAACAGACAATGAGAGGCCGGAACAGGCTCGAACAGGCTGATTATGTGGTGCAGACAGTCAGTACAAAAGGAGCCAAGGGAACAGAGCTGGGGGGAGGGGAGAGGGTGTGTGGGGCGGGGGGCGGGGGGGCAGCCCCTTATGCAAACCAGAAGCCAGGCTTGAAGAGAAAGCCCAGCCTTGGAGATCCTGCCCTTCGCCCTGGGCCCCTCCTCCTGGACGGTGCAGTGGTTTCCGAGGGCACCTGGTGGCAGCATAGTGAGCCTGGGGCTCTTTGCCAGCCTGAGGTCAGCTGGGCCACAGGTAGAGCAGAGTGTGGACTCTGGAGCCAGGCTCCCTGGGCTCCCATCCCAGGTCTGGCCCTTGCTGTCTCCGTGGCCCTGGGCAATTCATTGACCCCCTGACCCTCCATTTCTTCAGCTGCAAAGTGAGGGGCTGAGAGGGTCACACCAGGACCCACCTGGCAGAGTTAGAAGACTGGTGGGCGCAGAGTACGTGCCCCATAAACTAGCTGCAGCTGCCAGATTTGTTCACAAGTAAGGAAAATGGCTTCAGGCTTCGCAGTTCCATGCCAGACACCAGAGTGTGTGCCTGCTTCTCGCTTGCCTGTTTGATGAGCCCCAGGTGAGGCCCTTTTCCTGTCTGGGCGCCCCGTCCCCCATCCACAGATGAGGAGGTTGGACGAGGTGAGGGCCCCACAGTTGAGCACTGGGTGGACCCTCAGAAACTAAAGGAGCGCTCACTGCCTGAACGTATTTTAGTCCACTATTATTTAAATACTAAAGGCCCAGTGCACAAATTCGTGCACAGATGGGTTCCGGCCGGCTCGCCCTATGGGGGCCATCAGGTCACGCTGGTGGAGGGGAGGGGCCGTGGGCAGTTGACTGGCTGGCCCCACCCCCTGGTCAAACTCCCAGTTGAGGGGACAATTTGCATATTAGCCTTTTATTATATAGGATGTGCAAACATAAGGCTAGATAGCAAAGCCTCAGCTCCTGGCTTTCACCCAGCTATGAAGCCAGACAGAAACCATCATGAATGAAATGCAAACAGTGCTATCACACCAATACAATCCATTTGAACATTATACATTTTATTTTATTTTTTTAAATATATTTTATTGATTTTTTTACAGAGAAGAAGGGAGAGGGATAGAGAGTTAGAAACATCAATGAGAGAGACCAATCAGCTGCCTCCTGCACACCCTCCAGTGGGGATGTGCCCGCAACCAAGGTACATGCCCTTGACCGGAATTGAACCTGGGACCTTTCAGTCCACAGGCCGACACTCTATCCACTGAGCCAAACCAGTTCGGCCATTATACATTTTAAAACCCAAGTTAAAATGCACGATTCCACCTTTTTCTTTCCCGTTAGCCCAGGATAACTCAAGTACAGTGGCTTGGCCCAGCTTGGTTGAAACAAACCTGAACATGGGCGTGAAGTTGCCCCGAGTGAGGAGGACGGAGAGGTGGAGACCTGGGTCCCAGCCGGGAGCCCTGGGGACAGGGCCTCGTCTCTGCACCTGAGCCAGGACGCAGTGTTTGGGTCAGGTGATTCCCCGGGCTCCCTCCCCGCCACAGTCAGTGCAGGGACAGACACAGGATGGGTGGCTGGCCCTTGAGCTTCCTCTCCCTTCTCTCCTGTGCAGATCTTTGGCTTCCTGGCCACCTTCCTCTGCCTGGCAAGCGTGTGGCTGTCCTACAAGATCTCTTGTGTGACCCAGTCCACAGGTGAGTGCTGGTTGTCCGAACACAGGTGATCTCCGTGAGCTCAGGGCCCGGAGCACAGCCTGTTCCGGGCCTCACAACAGATCACAGGCCGCTGTAGAGGAGGCTGCGAGGCACAGGCACCCGGGACCTCTGCTCGGCCCCGTGCCCGCCACGCCCAGGAATGCCCCGACGTGCCAGCCGCTGATGGAGAAGCATTTTCTTTACATGTTTCCTAATGACAGAGAGAAAATATGGGACATTTAGAAAATGCAAATAAGAACAAAATGTTTTTAATAAAAACCATCTGTCCTCACACTATCCCAAAATAGCACATGCTGGGCATCTTTCCTTCCAGTATTCCCTCTCTCTGAGTAATATACAGAGATGGAGATGGAGATGATAGAGATGGAGATGATGGAGATGGAGAGAGAGAGAGAGAGAGAGAGAGCGCGCGCTGGAGATACATATGTATACATGTCGCTTTGATTAAAAGGATCAGAACGGTGTGGGTTATTTTGTAACCTGACCTTAATCTCCTACTTGACCATCTACCAGACACTTTCCCCATGTTGGTAGGTGCTCTTTTCTGTCATCTTTGTTGTTGTTGTTGTTGTTGTTAATCCTCACCTGAGTATATTTTTTTTTTCCATTGATTTTTAGAGAGAGTGGAAGGGAGGGAGGGAAGAGGAAGGGGAGAAAGAGAGAGAAACATCAATGTGAGAGCGACACATCAATTGGTTGCCTCCTGCATGTGCCCCAACTGGGGCTGGGGATCAAACCTACAACCCAGGGACATGCCCTTGAATGGGAATCAAACCCTGGACCTTTTGGTGAGTGGGCCAACACTCTACCCACTGAACAACACTGGCCAGGGCTTCTGTCCTTAATGGCTCCATGGGATCAAACTGACCCTATTGCATGTCTGTGCTACAGTTTACTTGTCTCCTGTGAGGGGCATTATCTTTTGTTGTTGTTATATAATTCTTTGCTAATAAAAAACGCTGTAATGAACATCCTTATAAATATATCCCCATACCATACCTAATATTTTTTATCTTAAGAATCGCTGAAAGCTTGAACCCACTAATTTAATTAATCCTTTCTTTGAACTAGCACTTCCTTTCTTTGTTCTTTTTTTAAAAAATGCATGAAAAAGGTGGCAGCATTTACATTACATTTCCTGCAGAAAGAGCTTCCCTTTCCTCCCAGGGCCACTGGCAAAAAGCTCACAGGAAGGGTGCCAGTCTCCAAAGACCACACAGTGTAGGGTGCCATTGAGGCGACGCGGCCGGAATAGACAAATCCAGAGACAGAAAGTAGCTCTGCGGTTGCTCACGGCTCAGGGGAGGTGGGACACAGGGCTGCCCGCCAACGGGCATGGGGTTTCTTGTTGAAGTGATGAAAATGTTCTAAAATGGTCGTGCAGTTCTGCGGCTACAGTGCAGACCATGGTGAATTCTGTGGGATACGGATGATATCTCCATAAAGCTGTGGAAGGGCAAACATGGATGATGAAAACACTGTAGAAAATGTTGCGGCCTGGGGTGGGAGGAATAGGGATGGGCATCCCCTCTGCACTATTTAATTTTTTTTTTTTTAGAGATGCATTTAAATAGAATAAAATAATCCCAATGAAAGTTGGTGCGGGGTGGAGGAAGGCAGTGCACGGAGCGGAACGTGGGTCACCCAGCTGGAGTGTGACTTCTGGGCGGGCCCCGCCCGGGCCGGCCGGCCTCACATTGCCTTTTCCTCCCCAAGATGCAGCCGTCTGAGGACACCGCGGCCTCCGGGCCCGCAGAAGGACCCGCCGGCCGGTGACCTCAGGAGAGACTTCCGAACCTGTGTTCCTGTGCCAAAGCCCTGCCCGGCTGGCGGGCACGGAGGGCCTTCTCCTCCCTCCTGGGCTCCCGGGCTGCCCCGGACCTCTCTCTCTCCGGCCTGTTCACCTCGGAGAACATTCTCCTCGTCCGGGAAAGAAAAGCAGCCTCCAGGGAAATCTGGTCTCTGCCTCCTGCTCTTCAAACGGCCTCCGGGACTGGTGCCTGCATCTAACACAACGGAGAGGTTTCTGGGTGCTCCTGCACAAATCCCACTCCTCGCGGGAGTGGCGCTGCCTTAAGTCTCCCTGTAAAAACCAAGCCCTCTCCTAATTTATCAGCGTGGGCATCTGCTCTCTTTCTTCACGTGCGGCCGGCTGTGGAAGAGAAACACTCTGTGGTCAGCCTGGCGCCAAAGACGAGATCTCAGTCTCCTTTCCCGGCTCTGCCTTCGTGAGCTGTGTGTGTGTGTGTGTGTGTATGTGTGGATGTGTGTGTGTGTGTGTGTGTGTGTGTGTGTGTGTGGATGTGTGTGTGTGTGTGTGTGTGTGTGTGTGTGTGTAGGTGTTTTTTTAAAATATTGACTTGATCAATTGCAGAAGGATTCTTATTAAACCAGAAGAAGTGTGTGTGCGTGTGTGTGTGTGTGTGTGTGTGTGTGCGTGTGTAGGTTTTTTATTTTTAAATAAAATATTGACTTGACCAATTGTAGAAGGATTCTTATTAAACCAGAAGAATACGCTAGCAGGATGGCCACCAGTCTCTAAAGACCACACAGTGTAGGATCCGTCGATGTGAAAAGTTGTAAAACCAGGAGTGAAGTGAAGGGGCCCGCGAAGCTCAGGGAGAGATGCTCCCCAGGGACCACGCAGGTCGGGGTGGGGCAGGGGGGATGAGACCAGTAAAGGATGCAGCGCACAGTGGCCTCTCAAGATTTGCATATTTTCAAAGTAAATTGATTTCAAGGGTGAAAGTCAGTACTGTTCACGAAAGACATAAAGCAGGACTCAAAGCAACACGGGCAGCCTTAAAAAAGGACATTCTCGTTCCCGCGTTTTGGCACCAAAAAAAAAAAAAAAAAGGACATTCTGACACACGCTACCCCGGGGATGATCCTGGGAGACACTCTGTTAAGTGAAATAGCTCAGACACAAAGCAACAAATGCTGTCTGGTTCCCTCCCATGAGGGACCTAGCGTAGTCAAGATTCAGAGACAGAACGTAGGATGGTGGTTGCCAGGTCTGAGGTGAGGGGAATGGGGATTAGTGTTTAATGGGACCGTTTCCATTCGGGAAGATGAAAACATTCTGGAGATGGCCAGTGGTGATAGGGCACCATAATGTAAATGTCATTAATGCTACTGCACTGTATACCTAAAAAAATGTTAAAATGGTAAATCTGTTGTGTATATATATTTTTATTGATTTCAAAGAGGATGGGAAAGAGAGAGAAACATCAGTGATGAGAGAGAATCATTGATCGGCTACCTCCAGCATGCCCCACACTGGGGATAGAGCCCGCAACCTGGGCATGTGCCCTGACTGGGAATCGAACCGTGACCTCCTGGTTCATAGATCGATGCTCAGCCACTGAGCCACACCATTGGACTCCAGTGATTTTTAGAGGGGAAGGTAGAAACACTGATGTGAGAGAGACAAATCGATTGGTTGCCTCCCCCATGCACCCCGACTGGGGTGGGATCCAACCTGCAACCCAGGTACATGCCCTTGATCAGGAATTGAACCCACAACCCTTAGCACCAGCTGACATGCTAACCACTGAGCACGCTGTACAGGGCTGCCTGCCCCTGTCTTTGAGGGCCTGAGAGGAAGCACCTGCACCCTGAGCGAACCGGCAGTGGAGTTGGAGACTCGAGGAGAAAGCCGAATGGGCATGAGGAAAGTGACAGAGCTGGAATGCGAGTCCAGGTCAGGTGCCTCCTGGGCCCAGCCTGTGCCCACCCCACCTGGGGCCACTGGGATGTTAGGGCAGGGCTGGCGCTGCCTGGCTTCCTCTGTGGGCAGTTGGCCCTGGCCTGACGCACCCCTGGGCTGGGCCTCCAGCCGGGACCGGGATGCTCAGTGACCCAGAATGGCCCATGCCCTGGGCGCAGCCGCCCAGCCTCTTCCCAGCATGAAAAGCAAACTCATGTCGCCAAGGAAACGCAGCTGGTTTGGGGCCCTCAGCAACCGCCACTTCCCTCTGTGTGGTGGTTTCTGACCTGCATCCTGTGAACGCGGTGCTTTGTGCTTCGGGGGGCTCACAGATACCTGGTCTTATGTGCACAACATCTGGCAACACCTAAAACGCGCACACTGCTGTCATCAGCAGCAAACGCTGACACTGGGAGCCGCACAGGCACCCTCACCTCGGGCAGCCCTGGGGGAACCCTGCTTGTGGCCTGTCAGCTGCTAAAACCCCTCCCAGGCCAGCCGGGACCTCTCCGTCCTACACAATTAAGAAAAAGCAGCAGCTAACTGGTTTGGCTCAGTGGATAGAGCGTCAGCCTGCGGACTGAAGGGTCCCAGGTTCGATTTCGGTCAAGGGCATGTACCTTGGTTGCGGCAACATCCACAGTAGGAGGTGCACAGGAGGCAGCTGATCGATGTTTCTAACTCTCTATGCCTCTCCCTTCCTCTCTGTAAAAAATCAAGAAAATATTTTTTAAGAAAAAGCAGCAGGATGAATCCAAAGAAGCTACAGCCCCACTAGCTCCTTACTCCAAATTGGGCTTTTCCAACTAACCCACCATTCTTATGAACTGGGTTTATAATAAGTAAATGTTGCAAATTGATAGTTGTATTGATATCCTATTTCCTGTTTGATATCATGGAATTTCACATATGATTTAGATTAAAAAGGGGGGTTTCTCTGCTTGGGAAAGACACATACTAGGAAGTCCCTAACTCGATAGAAGGAGCTGCAGGCGGGCTGCTGGGCAGGGGCATGGACAGGGCACCGCCCAGGTTAGAGCAGGCAGAACGGAGGGGCACCCTCAGGACAACCGCCCTGAGCTTACCTGGTGCCTCTGCACCTTGCAAGGAGGTTGAAGCCACTTGTATCATTTGGGTTTTATTACAATTTTCAGTGTACATAGAAAATCATGCACATTTTTAAAAAGACCACGATTAACCCCAGGTAGAGTTGTGCAGAAAAGGGATGTTGTGGTATGAAGTGTGCCATGTGGCTCACGTCTAGGCGGCGATGACAGCCAGAATAGGGCCACGCTGGATATTGGCCAGACCAACGCTATGAAGAAACCTCGCTCCCATGCAGGGGTGCACCGGGAGGGGACGGCAGCGCACTGTTGCCGAGAGAAGGGAAAATTGGATTTTTAGGGTAAACACTTCCTGATTTTTAAGTGTTGCCAAATAAACTTTTTTGAAATATATTTTTATTTCAGAGCGGGAGATAGAAACATCAATGATGATAGAGAATCATTGGCTGCTTCCTGCATGCCCCACGCTGGGGACTGAGCCTGCAACTTGGGCACACGAACCGGGACCTCCTGGTTCATAGGTCCACGCTCAAACACTGAGCCACCCGGCGGGGTCAAATACACCTTTTTAAGGTACACTCCCTCCAGGCCAGACCAAGCCTGTAGGGGGAGTACATGCAGCCAGAGGGCCCTCCGTTTTTAACTCTGCCGGCCTCGGGGGAGGTGGGGTCGCGCAGCAGGAAGTCGGGGTCAAGGCCAGGAGCGCGCAGAGGCTTCGCTGGGCGGGCAGCTGCTTCCTCCCGAAACCCCAGGGCGGCGCGAGGGCCGGGGGCCCTCCCTGGGGAGCCCCCGGGATCTCCTGCCAGCAGCCACGCCTGTTTGGGCGCTGCCACAGCTCCCAGCTGGGCTCAGCTTTCCTTTTGCAAAAACAAAACCCTAAGGCACAGGTGGCCACGGCCGGTGCCGGCGTCCGCGCCCTCCCCTAGCGGCGCGCGCCCTCTTGTGGCCAGCGGGGTGCAGCGCCGCCCTTGGTCCCCGTGCAGGAGCAGGATTTGGAAAAGTGTCCAAAACCGGGGTTCACAATTGATGCACCAACTTGTGCATCCTCTTTGACCTGAAGTGCACAGATGAGTCATCATCCTCGGTTCATGACGCTCTCACACTGTGATCGTTGGTCCACGCAAGGCCTCCTTCCTCCCTTCCTGTTTTTAATAATGCAGCCACCGTGAAGCGTATCATGATGTAACCTCCATTTAACTGTAACCACAAGCTTCTCCGTCCCCTCTGCCCATTTCTCCTCTCCAGAAGGAACTTCCAGAATCGCCCATTCACCACCTCTTTGCCTCTTTTTATATAGTTCTATTGTAGGGACACGTGCTGCCTAAAAAGGGCAGATGATAATTGTAGTTGATTGAAAAGGATGCCACGCCTGTAGGCAATCTTTTGGGACTTTGCTTAGCATTATATTGCTTTAACACAGCAATGTCCAACATTTTTCATCTCATGGCACACATACACTAATTCCTAAAATTCTGTGGCACACCGCACTAACTGGTTTGGCTCAGTGGATAGAGCGTCGGCCTGTGGACTGTGGGGTCCCAGGTTCGATTCTGGTCAAGGGCATGTACCTGGGTTGCGGGCACATCCCCAGTGGGGGGTGTGCAGGAGGCAGCTGACCGATGTTTCTCTCTCATCGATGTTTCTAACTCTCTATCCCTCTCCCTTCCTCTCTGTAAAAAATCAATAAAATATATTTTAAAAAAAAATTCTGTGGCACACCAAAAAAATATATTACTTTTTTGCTGGCCTGACAACAAAAAATAGGTGTAATTTTGATTTATTCACACCAGACGGCTATTGTTGGCTGCTTTGGTGCAAAAAGCTTTATTGTTTCCATTTGGTCCCAATACTTGGGAGAGGGCTTCAGGGTGGTTAAAAGAATGGCTAGCGTTTGCGGGAGAGGCTCAGGCAAAAGCCAAGCGGACACCAGGGGATGCAGAGGGGCCCCTCAAAGGCCTCTGGGCTCCAAAGGCTCCTAGTTGTGATTGGAGGGTGAGTCTCTTGAAGAGATACTCGCCCAGCCCAGCCTGGGGGCCGGCCAGCCTGCGGAGGTGAGTCAGCTGTTGCCCATCTCTTTGATGAGTTTCACCTCCTCACCCCGGAAGTGGTTCTCCAGGAAGTCACGGAGATGGGGGTCTGCGCGGGTAGGACCCAGGGCCTGCAGCTCCCAAAGGGCCTGGTTCAGTTCCTCTCCAGGCCAGGGCGGCTTCCATGGCGTCCTGAGTTTTGCCCACTCCTCTTGGGAGACTTCAGCACGTCCTGGAAGAGAATGCAACCACCGCGCTGGTTTTGCAACTTTAAGAGACGCTCAGCGCCCCAACTCTCCAGAGGCACATCCCAGCGGTGGAACTAGAAGCCCAGAGAGAGGTAGGTGCGGAGGCCCGCAGATGCAGGTTGGCCAGGCGGTTGACGGCAGCTCCACCTCAGGGGAGTAAATTCTGACGAATTTGGGAGCTCATGGTTGTTGGGCAATGAGTTAAGATAGAAAAAAACGGCGTGTTGGTGGGTCTCAGAGGTGGTTCCGAAGGTGGTGACTGGCTAAGACGCTGAAGAGCGGTCAGAGGCTGGAAGAAGGGGTGTCCTGGGTCTGTTCTATCCAAACACTGTTTTGTGTGTGTGTGTTTTTTTCTTTTTTAAATCTTTATTGTTGAGTATTACAGATGTCCCCCTTTTTTTCTCCCATTGCCCCCCTCCACCTGGTTCCCGCCCCACCCCAGGCCTTCACCACCCTATTGTCTGTGCCCACAGGTAAGGTCTTTTGTTAATTTCTTCCCACCCCACCCCCTCCCCTCTGAGATTCATCAGTCTGCTCCATGCTTCCATGCCTCTGATTGTGTTTTATTCAGCAGTCTATTTTGTTCATTGTATTTCTTGTTCGTTTATTTTGATTTTTAGATTCAATTGTTGATATGTATTTGTTGCCATTTTATTGTTCAGATATTTTATCTCTTCTTCCTCCTCTTTTTAAAGAATACCCTTTAACATTTCATGTAATACTGGTTTGGTGGTGATGAACTCTAGCTTTTTCTTGTCTGTGAAGCTCTTTATCTGACCTTCAATTTAAATGATAGCTTTGCTGGGTAGAGTAATCTTTGTTGTAGGTCCTTACGATTCATTACTTTGAATATTTCTTGCCACGCCCTTCTGGCCTGCAAAGTTGCTGATGAGAAATCAGCTGACAGTCAAATGGGTGCTTCCTTGTAGGTAACTAACTGCTTTTCTCTTGCTGCTTTTAAGATACTCTCTTTGTCTTTAACCCTTGGCATTTTAATTATGATGTGTCTTGGTGTGGACCTCTTTGGGTTCCTCTTTTTGGCCCTTTGGGTGCTAGTAGCTCAACCACCCCAGTCACCTGAGCTGGGCACTCTAGTTGCATCCCTGTGTGGGCTGAGAGCACAGTCTTTTTGTAGTTAAGCCTTGATTGTTGTAGGCATCACTGGGAGGAGTTGACTTCTAGGCCAGTTGGCTGTGAGGACCAGCTGCAAGTACAGTGGAAGAGCTGCGGTGCAGGAGACTTCCCTGTGGAGCAGGCCTTGCTTCGGTGGGGCTTTGGCTCTCGATGAGTGTGTCACTATGGATGTGCAGAGTTGTAATCTGGAATGGTCTGAATCTGTCCACTGGGTGCACTGGCTCTGGGGCCTCCCAGGAGGGGCAAAGTCAGCCACTGCCTGGGGCCACTCGACAGGAGCTGCAGAGAGGTCTGCAGCTGCTACTTGTATTGGGCTTGGAAGTGCTCAGGTGAAGCCCAGCTGTGAAGCAAGGCAGGCTGGTGCTAGTGCCAGGTCTTGGGCCTTTTACTGATAGGTTTGGGGCATGCTGACACCAGTTGCTGCTTGTTTGGGAGATTTTAGCAATGTCGGAAGGCTGAGCCAGGACAGGCCATTCATATGGAAAAGCTGCTGCGGGACCACTGAGGGCACTGTGTCAGGTATTGTGTGTCTTAAAAATTTATTGCTGCACAGCTGTTGAAAATCGCTGCTGTAACAGACACCCCCACCCCCTTTATGCAACACTTTACATCCTCTTGCCCTTGGCCTATCTCTTGATGCTGGAGCTTTCCTATGGACACTGCCAGGGAACCCACTCAGCACCCACACATGTGCCACCTGCAGTGTCTGCCCTGCAGGGTAATATTGGCCAAGGGGACACAGCAATCAGTGGATTCACTTGTACTCCTTCATTCCCAGGACTGTCCCAAGGCTGATTTCATACAGCTTCTCCAAGGACAGCCTTGTGGGCCCAGGCAAATGATCTCTCAGTGAGTCATCCTTGCATCCCTGCTCTCTCTCCTTCCCAGCTATAGCTGTAGGGACATGCCAAAAACATGTGCAGCTGCCTGAATGGCCTCACTCACTTGGGTGACCTCAAAAGACTGCAATGAAAGAAAATGTCCCCAGTGGGCAAAGCACAGTCTTGGGGGAGTGGTGCATGGACAGAGGCTGGAAAGAGAAAGACCTGTAGGTTCCCTGGGGTAGCTGGGGCAGAAAGCCACCGAAGTCCTCAAATGAGCAAGTGACTTGAAAAAAAAAGTGCATTTCCTACAAAATAAAAATCCTGGGTAACGAGACCACTGGATGCTGGTAAAAAAGTACCCCAGACCTGGCCACTGTGGCCCAGTGGTTGAGTGTTGACCTATGAACCATAGGAGGCCATGGTTTGATTCCTGGTCAGGGAACATGCCCAGGTTGCAGGCTCAATCCCCAGTGTGGGGCATGCATGGGGCAGCCATCAGTGATTCTCTTTCATTATTGATATTTCTATCTCTCTCCCTTTTTTCTTCCTCTCTGAAATCAATATATATATATATATAATTTTTTTTAAGGTACCCCATGCCCTGGCTGGTTTGTCTCAGTGGATAGAACGTCAGCCTGAGGACTGAGGGGGTCCTAGGTTCAATTCCGGTCAAGGGCACATGCCCAAGTTGCGGAATCGATCCCCAGCGGGGGGGCATGCAAGAGGCGGGCGATCAATGATCCTCTCTCATCATTGATGTTTCTATCTCTTATCCCTCTCCCTTCCTCTCTGAAATAAGTAAAATATATTTAACAAATAAATAAATGTACCCCAGAAAAAAACCCTGCCCAGATGCAGATATTTACAACTGAAAGCCAGGGGACTGATAGAATTAAAGGACTAGCCGGGGGCTGAGGGTGCACACAACAGCAGAAGCAAAAATCTAGAGTACATGTCACCACTTCCGAGAGGCAAAGACCTAAGTCTGAGATGATACCACTCGGCTGGACAAATTACAGCAATGGGACCAGCAGGGACAAGAATCAGGGATGGGACTGGGTCTCCAGATTCACCCCCTGGTCCCCCAGAAAGCCCCAAATTTTCCTACACTTACTAGATACTGGCTGTGGTTTTGTGTGTGGTGTGTGTGTGGGGAGGGGGGGAGCCTGTTTTTGCTTGTTTGGGGGATTTTTGTCCTGGACTGTGTTTACTGCTTTTTCAAGAACCTACTCATGGGGCACATTCATTGCGACCCCTGTTGGTAGCTCACATAAGGGTCAGCCACAGGCAGAAACAAGAACGGGCATTTACCCATAAAGCTTGCCAAGCATAACAGTTGAAACAATTCCTCTTCCTGGGAGAGGAAGAAAAAGTCCACGTTCTCCTCACACAGCATTTCCTGTAGCCAGGTAGCGGGGTGT
Organism: Myotis myotis; assembly: GCF_014108235.1. Classification (NCBI taxonomy): domain Eukaryota; kingdom Metazoa; phylum Chordata; class Mammalia; order Chiroptera; family Vespertilionidae; genus Myotis; species Myotis myotis. The sequence continues at coordinate 45,843,734 of NW_023416317.1, forward strand.
GCTAGGCAAAGCTCCAAAACTTCCTATATGTTGAACACAGCTGTTGGGCCAGTGGAAGCTGGGGGCTTTGCTGTGGACGATGGAAGCTTAAGCAAGAGCATGGCCACCCTCGGGGGTTTCCACAAATGTGCTGCCACCATCATACCTGGTTCTTGGTTTGCAGCCTAGGTAGGGGATTGCTAACACTTTATTTTTGAGATCTCTTGGGGGGGGGGGGGGGCGGGGGGGGCGGTGAGGAGAGGTGGGGAGGAGATCAGCCGGCCTTCACCTGACACAGGATACAGTACACATTCATGGCCCTGAAGTCTCTAGTGATAGAGCATCAGTGGTTTAGACACACCTGGTAAAATGTGAAATGCAGGTATTTCCACAGTGGCCCCATGACATGCCCCCAGGCGCCGCTGAGGCAAGACAGATGGGCCCTGACTGAGGTCAAAATCCAAGTGACTTGCCTCCCCAGGAACCACCTTGGGAACTATGTCACAGCTCAAAGAAAGATTTCACCATCCATTAAGGACGAACATGGTAGTCGCCACCAACTGCAAAAAGTGGCCCCGCGCCAAAATTGGCTGCTTTATATATTGGCTGTTGGAGGCAGTACACCCCAAGCCTGGGACTGTTCCTGCAGCCTCCACCCCAGTCACGTGGCCACGCTTGAGTGAGCACCCCAGTGACCATCTTGGAAGCGGTTCAGGCAGTAGAAGAGGCCTTACCCTACAGCTGTCTCCTTCAGATCTCCCGGAACCGCAAGCGACCATGACTGATTACACAGCTGACTGGGGCCTTTCCCAACCAAAGCTCCTCCACTTCTTCTGGGACTCGGAGTGTTTTAGTTTGCGGACTTCCTCGGGCTGAGAGAGGCAACTAGAGCTCCACTCGGAACTGTCTCCAGGTTGCCATTCTCATGGTGCAAGCCTGAACTGAACGCCATGGCTGGGACAAGCTCCGATCATGAGAAGATGAGTCTTCAAATGAAGGACCAGAACCAGCCTTTAATCGTCTTTACCAACAGCCGGCTGCCCGCGCATTAGACAGAAACGGTGTGTCTTCCCTAATGAACTGCTGGTCTAATGAAGGTCTCACCTGCAGGAGACCAGCTGACAAGAATCACCAATGAAAGAGCCCACACACTTCCAAGGTGAGCAGGTCCCTGCAAGCTACCACCATCCAGTGATGGCAAACGGCCGGTGGCCCACAGCAGTGGTCCACTCCATGCAATGGACTGAACACGTGGGGCTTCTATCCAGAGTGCACCACCCCGAGATTTACTGAATAATATCTGTACAGAGGCTTACATGCTGTCATTAATGGCCTATCTGTAGTAATGGTCAGGACAAATAAGGTAGTCGCCACCAACTGCAAAAGGTGACCCCACGCCAAAATCGGCTGCTTTATATATTGGCTATTGGAGGCAGTACACCCCAATACTCTTTGGGCCACCCAGGACTGAACTAGTAAAGACACACCATATACTAGGATTGGGTACACCCCTCATGGAAACGTAGAACTAAATTATAGACTCAAGAGTTGTATGATTATGGATCAGTCTTTCCTCCACAGCAAGTTAAATGAATAGAAATCCACCTACATATCTTCCAGTAAATCTCAGTATCAAATGCAAAAATAAAATCCTCAAAGAACCCAAAATGATGTACTATGAATGGAGACTTTTTGCAATGGCAGAGGCCAGATGACAATGGAATAGTATCTTTGAAGTAACAGAGAAAAATAACTGCCGATCTAGAATTCTACATCTGGCTAATGGCAACTAATACTTGAGTCAGAAGAAAATGGAGTGCAAAAATAAGTAGAATGCAAGGAAGTGAAGAAAAAATATATTGGCAAATCTAAAAAAGCAATGACTGCACAAACAATAATAGCTAACTTGAGGGAGGTGTTAACACAAGATAAATTTAAATCACTAGGCAATAGCAACACAGTAAAGGGTTAGGAGTACTGATTAACTTTGTTTTTTTTCTATTTTTTAAATATTTTTTTATTGTTGATAATATTACAGCTCTCTCTCCCACTCCCCCCCCCCTTGCTTCCCTACCCTCCTCCCAGCCCCTACCTCCTCCCTAGGTCTTCACTACCCCATCGCCCATATCCATGGGCTCTGCACATAAGTATACAGGTTCTTTGGTTTATCTCTTCTCATCCCCCAAACCCACATCAAGGTTGTCAGTCTGCTCCATGCCTCGGGTCTTACTTTGTTGGTCAATTCATTTTGTTCATTAGATTCCACAAATAAGTGAGATCATGTGATATTTGTCTTTCTCAGTTTGGCTTATTTCACTTAGCATGCTATTTCCCAGATCCAGCCATGGTGTCCCAAAGGCTAAGCGATCCCTCTTTTTTGCAGTTGCATAGTATTCCATAGTGTAAATGCCCCACAGCTTTCTTATCCATTCACCTGCTGAGGGGCACCTGGGCTGTTTCCAAATCTTAGAACTTTATAAGTTTTTATAAAGTCGAGTATGCATGCTAAAAATGTAACAAGTATCACTGAAGAATTTTAGCTAATAAAGGTGTCAGGAATTACAGAATTATAAAGTCACCATTTTGTGACCTCTGATCAAATAACAGATTTAGACAAAAATCAATGAGTGGGACCTTTTTGCTAAACCATTCATGGGAAACTTTACAGCCGGAGGGATCAGGCTGCAGGACCTGAACTCACTGACTAAGTGCGCATGAAGTGTGGTTCTTCTCAAGAGGACGAACGGCTTGATAAAGTACACAGCATCGCCGGCAAGAAAACCTTCAAGAAAAAAAAAAAAAAGACAAGCCCTAACTGGTTTTGCTCAGTGGATAGAGCATCGGCCTGCGGACTGAAGGGTCCCAGGTTCCATTCCGGTCAAGGGCATGTACCTTGGTTGCAGGCACATCCCCAGTGGGGAGTGTGCAGGAGGCAGCTGATAGATGTTTCTCTCTCATCGATGTTTCTAACTCCCTATCCCATTCCCTTCCTCTCTGTAAACAATCAATGAAATATATTAAGAAGAAGAAAAAGACGAACCTGAATTTAATCAAGCCTTTTAGAGCTTTAGAGGGAATAATGGGACTTCATTAGAGGGACAAGTTAAATAACATGAGGACACAACAGATAAACCCCGTGAGATGGCTTACAGGAATCCATAGACAAACTGTTAACAGTGAACAAAAGATGCCAGCAACACCGCTGAATCCAAGATCAGTAAAAATCAATCACATTTGACTATTCTAATCAGAAGATGAAAATGTTTAATAAGGATCCCATTCCGGGTAGCTATAAAAATAAAGTATCTGGGATACATATGACAAAAAGATGTACAGGACTTTTATAAAGAAAGCCATAAAACTTTACCGAAAAACAATAAAGACTGAAATCAGTGGAGATCCTATGGTAATGACTGTAAAGTTCAGTCATAAGTCATGTTTTCTCAAATTAATCTATAAATTCAATGCAACTTGAAGAAAAAAAATCAGTAAGGGCATTTTATGGAACTTGCCAACCCCACCTTAAAAATGTACAGCGTCCTCTTGATTTCATTGTAAATGTGAAACTGCCTTAAAAAACAGTATTTAAAGTAAAAAAAAAAAAACAAACAAACAAACAAACAAAAAAAAAAATCCAGGAATAGAACAAGCAATTTTGAACTTGCCCTAGTGGATAGATACTTTTAAAAATCAAGTATAGAAAAATAGCCCAAGAAAGCCAGCACCAGACCCATGCATACAAAAACTTGGTAAAGATAGAGGCAACCCTGTCTATCAGGAGAGCAAGGAGTCACTTGCTGAAGCAATAAATGAGGTGGCATGAGGAACTTACCCAGAAAAATTTAAGGTAGAATCAAGTACTTAGATATAAGATGCAAATCTTTCAACATTTTAGAAAACAGAGAACATCTCTGACCTTGAGGTAACCAGTGAAGCAAAGTTAAAATATAAATCACAAGACTGCGAGGAAGTATTTCCAAGGCATATTACTAACAAAGGATAATATCCATAATATGTTGAGGACTCTCAAATGCAGGAGACCTCAATACCAAAAAAAAAAAAAAAAAAAAAAGACAAAGGATATAAACAAACAACTCGCAGATGTGTGGAAGCCTAAAAGGTCAACATACAAATGAAAAGGCGATCAGGCTCACTGGAAATTAAAATAAAAGGAAAGACCACTCCAGTTCACATTGGCAAAAGCTGAACTAATATTAAGTACAAGAGAAGTGTGGGGGAACAGGCACTTGGCTACGCTGCTGATGAGAAGATGAACTGGTTCTACCGCTTTGGAGACCCGTTTGGAAATATTTAGGTACGCTGAAATTGCACATACCCTCCGACCCACTAATTTTATTTCTGAGTACACACTCAACACATAAACCCTTGCACATGAGCACGAGATGTTGAAATGTTTGTTCACTGTAACGTCGGTTGAAATGGTCAAAAAGAAAACCACATTAAAATTTTCCTATCGACAGGGCAACAAGAATTGTGGCATATTCGTACAACGGAAGACCAAACAGCACTTAAAAGGAATGAATTAGATTTACATGCGTCAGATACATTTCAAAATACTTAGGGAAAAAGCAAGCTGTAAAAGGATACATATAGCACAACTACCACGTAATTTGTTTATAGATACACCTGTATATGAACCTTAAAGCAAATATAGCAAATGTTATGATTTACTAAAGCTGGTGGTGTTGCCCAGCTGGCATGGCTCAGTGGTCGAGTCACGGTTCGATTCCTGTTCAGGGCACATGCCTGGGTTGTGGGCTTGATCCCCAGTAGGGGGCATACAGGCAGCAGCTGATCAATGATTCTCATTACGTTTCTCTCTCTCTCCTCTCCCTTCCTCTATGAAATCAATCATATATATATATATATAATGTATTTTTTAAATTAAAAAAGTAAAGCTGGGTGTATTTACAACAGAAATTATCCTCTGAGGTACTTTCAGCGCCTGACCTATTTTTTGTTAATCCTCACCAGAGGGTATTTTTTTCATAGCTGTTTAGAGAGAGAATGCAGGGAGGGGTGTGGGAGGAGAGAGAGAAACATTGATGTGAAAGAGACACATCAATTGGTTGCCTCCTGCACATGCCCCAGCAGGGCCAGGGATCAAACCTGTAACTCAGGTACATGACCTTGTCCAGGAATCAAACCCAAGACCCTTTGGTGTGTGGGCCAACGCTCTACCCACTGAGAAACCAGCCAGGGCAGTGCCTGACCTATTTTAAAAATTAAAAATAAAGGTTGCCAAAGCCGGTTTGGCTCAGCGGATAGAGCGTCGGCCTGCGGACTGAAAGGTCCCAGGTTCGATTCCGGTCAAGGGCATGTACCTGGGTTGCAGGCACTTCCCCAGTGGGGGATGTGCAGGAGGCAGCTGATCGGTGTTTCTCTCTCATAGATGTTTCTAACTCTCTATCTCTCTCCCTTCCTCTCTGTAAAAAATCAATAAAATATATTTTAAAAAAAATAAATAATAAGTAAATAAAATAATAAAAATAAAGGTAGCCAAATGCAAAGATATCAGAGGGGAAACAATGCTTCCCACCTTTTAGTAAACCAACTTTTTATGATACACATTATTTGTAGACTTATAATTCAGTAAAAAAGAAAACTTGGGCCCAGACAGGGTGGTTCAGTGGTTGATCATCAGCCTATGAACCAGGTTTGATTCCCGGTCAGGGCCTGGGTTGTGGGCTCAATCCCCAGTGTGGGGTATGCAGGAGGCAGCCAATCAATGATTCTCTCTCATTGATTTTTTTCTCCCTCCCTTCATCGCTGAAATCATCTCTGAAATCAATAAAAATATATTTAAAAAATAAAACTGAGTTTTTCTATTTTAAAATGTTTGGGGATAGTCAGGCCCACAAAAAATGACTTAAATTGGGAATTTTATTTCTCCTAGCTGGGGCACAATCCTTACATACCCTATGACAGACACTCTTGATCCCCAATCCAATGGCCCTTTCTCTTGCCTCCAGAACCAATTTTGTCCAGGTTCAATGGGTTTCCACAACCTAAGGGGAGGAATCTTGATTCTTTTAAGGCAATTATAGTAATTCCATTCTCTCTGTGCATGGGACAACCCTCAACCAAACCACAACGGCCAGGGCAGGAATTCCATTTTCTGTGTCAAGAAGTGATTTAGAAATGGGCATTTAATGTCTTGTAGTAAGCAAGTAGGTAAAGTGCACCCAGGTGCCTCTGTGAAAAAGGAACACCTTGCCCTAACCGGTTTGGCTCAGTGGATAGAGCATCGGCCTGCGGACTGAAGGGTCCCAGGTTCGATTCTGGTCAAGGGCATGTACCTTGGTTGCGGGCACATCCCCAGTAGGGGGTGTGCAGGAGGCAGCTGATTGACGTTTCTCTCTTATCGATGTTTCTAACTCTCTATCCCTCTCTGTATGTATTTTTTTTAAAATTAAAAAAGTAAATAAATAAGGAACACCTTAGAGAGACACAGAATAATACACAATCTCTCCTCTTCTGGTCTTTGGACATTGTTGTGCACGTAGATGCCTAGAAATGTTGCCACAGCCTTGCTACACCAAAAAGGGTCCATCCTTGGGGGGTGGGAATGGCTGGGGAGAGGTCAATGGGGGGGGGGGGGGCGGCATGTAACACTTTAAACAATAAAGAATTTAAATTTTAAAAAAAAGTCCATCCTGAGGACCAAAATTCGCAGCAGATGGGTGGGCAGAAAAACATGGAAAGAACGAACCTGGGTCCCTGCACACACCGCTGAGCTGCCAAATTCACCAGTCTCAGAATTGTCCTGCCCCGACTTCTTGTGAAATCTGTTTTTCTTACTGTTTAAGACCCATTTAATTGCTCTTTAAAAAAACAAAACACAAAACTCTGAAGAATGCACAAATTCCAGTGAGTTCTTGATGACTATAAAGACCTTGTTATTCTCAAACTGGAGGCAGAGATTTTGCAAACCACACAAATAGTTGTAGCTGTACAGGCGCACCCTAGTTCTGCTTCACACTTTCCTAACCATCGAACGGTCCGAAAGAGAATGTGCCGATTTGCTTTTTTGCATTGGTAGCCATGCTGAGAAATGTGATGAGTCCGCATTTGCTTCTTTGGTAGGATTTAAAGGCTGTAACATTCCTTTATAACTCTTCACCCTTAGCTCCCTAAAACTCTTCTTTGAATGTGAATGTGTTTTCCAACTTTCCAACAAAGAGGCCAAGCCCATGGTAGGAACTGGGTGTGTTTCTTTTCTACTTGTGCCCCACCCCTGTGCAGACCCACTCACTTGTACCATGAGTGAGTATACAGGTGTCAACTCCTACAACTCTGGAGAAAGCTTTCTTCTAAATGCCACCCTTCTGTAATAATTAAACAAGTACAAAGTTAGGGACAATAAGATGGATTTATTTAAAAAGAAGACTACAAAATTTGACATGAAGAGAGATAAAAAAGACCGACAGAATTTCAATTGATAAATACAAAAATGATTGGCTATAAACAATGTAAAAATACATTTCCCAGTCCCAAAACAGAATATAAGTACAGCAATTATAAAATTGTTATGTTGTAAGCATTTCCCTTATGATTTTTAAAAACCATTCTAAACAGTTTATTTGTATAAAATATAACAATTTTATCATAGGTGTTAATTATTTTAACCTTGAGTTTACTGAGTCTGCCTTTTCCTGTACATAACCGTGGTTTTGGTCTCAAGTTCTCCTTGAACTTTTTTATTTACCACAATGGTCTTTTTACTCCTAATTTCTTCTACAATAGAAGAGGGAGGCTAACCAGTCATAAGTCCCATAAAAATCAATGTGAGGAAAGGTTCCAGAGAGACCAAAAATGCCAGCGAATATATTATCCTTCTGAAAAGGCAAAGATTAAGTGGTCCCATGCCAAGAAAACAAATAGAAGTGAACCGTCAGAACAACCAGGGCTTAAGCTCATGCCAGCTCTATGTGTGAAGCCAGCTGAGGACAAGGCCACCAAACCCAATGCAGGGGTGGGGACCCCGAGGTAGTGCAGATGGTTTGCTGTCAACTCTAGCTGGATTGAGGTGATATTTACAATGGCAGTGGTACAGTAGTTTGATGTGAAATCCCAGAACTTGCCTACCATAAGCTGGCTATTTTTGAACCAGTCTTTATTCTTGAGCCCAAGCCCCGGCTATTTCTCCTCCCTTAGATGGCACGCCCAGTACCATCAGCATCCATGACTGGTTTCCTTATCTCCCAAGCAGGTATTGGTGACACTGCCACTAGCACTAGCATCCAAACTCTGATTCAAATAGGTAAGTCCTGAGTCACTAAGCCAGAGCAGAAGTTGTGCCTGGCCGTCAGGACTAATGTTTGAGAACCACAGCAGCCACATTTATGTAGCTAAAACCTGTCTACAACAGGCAGATGAGAAGTTAAGAAAGGATGGGATCATTAAACTGCCTCATTGGAAACACGATTCCACTTGTTCAGACAGAAAACCTAGGATGCCTAGCCGGGGGGACCTCCACCAAAGTCCTTCAGGACCTGACGCACAGCTCAGCACCTTAACACCAAAGTCTTGAGTCAAAAATCTAAGAGGAGGACAAGAAAGATCTAGTCTGGGACCCAACAGCCGACAATTCTTCCTGATTATCAGAACTGGTTATGAAGTGTCTCTTGAGAATAGTAAGACTACTCCCTACACCATCAACAGTATTAACCTGGGCAAGATTCTCTAGATCAGCCATGGGCAAACTACGGCCCGAGGGCCGAATCCGGCCCGTTCGGCTGTTCTATCCGGCCCGCGGAGCCGAAAGAGCGGAGGGTTCTCTTGCTCTCCCCTCCGCTCCTTCACCAGCAGCAGTGTTAACATGGCAACGTCGGGAAACACGGCCGCAGCTCCTTCTTCTGAGTCCAGTTTAAGAACCCATTGTGGCCCTCGAGTCAAAAAGTTTGCCCACCCTGCTCCAGATGTTCACTTTAAGGTCTCCTCCAAAGGGAAAGTAGAGCAGTGCCCCTGTGGGAACAAAACCCTAAGGACCGTGTTAACACGCTAGGCAATAAAAGAGCCCAAGATCCTGGGCCCCCGAAAGGCACTGCCAACAAGGAAGAGCCAGAGGCCCACCTCTGCTTGACGGGGAAGCGGTGTGCAGACCATCCTGGTCCGGAGACAGAAACGCAAGCATCTCAAACAGATGGAAAATCACAGGCTGGGGTTTTAAAACGGAATCTGGCTCCAGAGAACACACCGCGGAGGACCCGCAGAGCCGCTTCGGTCTCAGTAGAAATAATCACGTGCCAATAGGAGAACGAACCCTCGCTCACTCACAGGATGAACTCACCTCTGCAGACACTTGGTGAGTGGCTGAAGCGTGCTCTTATAATTTCACTGTATTGCACAAAAAGCATGCCTTTATCATCTTTGGTCCTTAGGTGTGATATCAGTTTCTTCCATTTTTCTATGTGTTACATAAAAATCTTTTTTTCCCGGCTTGATACCAATAACCACCAAAGTGCAGTATAAATATTGGGTTATACATATAAAATACCAACATCTCCCATACGCTTTCTATTAGGCAACAAAAGAACTTATAACAATTTCTTAAAATGTTACAATATAATTTTAAGGCCAAGGAAGATACAGTAAAGCCTAAGTATTATATTTGAAGGAAAAAACCTAGACCAATATTTAAAATTTAAATATACATTAAATTTTATCTAATCATCAAAAAACAACCTCATAGTGAAGCAAATTAACTTAAAAATGAAATAATATCTAAATGGATTAACTTAATCATGCTGTTTATATAGCTATAAAGAATCATTTGAAAGCTAAGCCTAGTAACAATGAAGGAATAATTTATCAGTGAGCTGTGATTTAAAGAAACTGCCCTCCCCACCCCACCCCCCCAAAATAATAGACTGCATAATACAAGTTTTAAATGTTATATATATATAAAAAAAAAAACCCTGGCCTAACTTGTGGTGACTAACATACTGTCCAATATTGACAACATTGCCTTCTGACGCTTCCCCTTGCTCTTCAAAAGTGGTTTAGTAATTACACAGATAGTACACGTGCTTCTGCCCGGGCTCAGGCACCACGCAGTCGCCGCCTTCCGTAAGCCTGCTCCCTAGAGTCCTTAAGCGTTAAGTGGTTCGGTGAGGGCCTCTGCCCTAACAGTCGCCTCAGGTTTTCTCTTCTGGGACTCCTGCCGTTTCTCATACACCATAATGGCAAAGTCAGCCAGGAACATAAAACTTGCTAGAAATCCAAACACCTGAGGAGGAAAAATGGCAAAAATTAGATGAGGAATTTTATAATATACTCTCACATTTCCTACTTGGCTTTGAGAGAGTTTCATACGAGCAAGATGACTTCATCAATTTTATCTTAACTTCAGTGGTAAAGAAATGTTGAAGGTCACCAAAAAATGGAAAGAAGTTACCAACAAAATAAAATTCCAGAATGGTAGCTATTAGTCAAAAAATCACAAATCACAGGGGTCTTACAAAGTACATGTTCACTTGTGGGGTGCCAATCTATGAAACTAAGGTTAATAGATGAAAAAAAAAATCCTATAAAATGATACAAACACGGGATTATCAGTAATAGTTAAATGGTCCCACAGATGAGATAAAGGACATATGTGAGTAGGCAGCTGAGACTAGGTAAAAATGGAAAAAGTTATTAATGACAAAAAAAACCCAGAAATTCTATTTTGAAGAAATAGAATTATCTAAAAAATATATTTTCCAGTTATTTGTCACACTCCAATGACACAGCAACATGATGCCACTATTTACTTCCTCTTCCTTAAAACACTTCCTCATTATTGTACTTCTCGGATCGACATTCCGAGAATTCTGTCAAGAGACAAAATTCAAATTTAGCTCTTTACTAGCAAAACCACGAGGGAAAATAGGAGCCAAGTGCTCTATAAGAACGAGGAAATTGGCACAGGTAATGGCTAACGTCCCTTCCAACCCTAGCACCCCATCTCCATGTGCTCTTCTCGCCTGATGGCATCTGCCATCTCACTGGACTGGCTGATTCAGGACTAAAGGTAGACAGATGTCACTTTGTCTGTGAGGCCATCCCTGATCCCGGAGAGCTCCCGTCCATGCAGGGCCCTCTATGCCGTAGCATCCAGGTAGGTGACCTTCCAGCTCTTTTGCTGACATAATTCACACACACACAATTTTTAATGGATTCCCTCATTCATTTAATTCTATAAAATGTTTCAGTATTTAAATAGTGCAAAAGGTAATTTTCAGCACATTATAAATAATGAGTTTTTAAACTGCCAGTCACTCTTAATCCAATGAAATCTAAATAATGTAACAATCTGACATATCATCTAATTTAAATAAATAGGCTCATTTTTAATAGCTGGGAATTTTATGCCATGCTTTCCCCCCCTAAACTCAACTTTTCCTCAACTTCCATTTCACTTCCTCCACAGGACTTATAGTAACATATTTCTATACTTGAAAATATTTTCTTGACCATCCTATCATCTTCCTCCACTATAAAAATATGTATATAAACTGAAATTGGCCATAAGGCTCTATTAAAACATTTGGTTTTCTGTTTAATTGGCTCATGTCTTCATGGATAAATATTTTTTTTTAAATATATTTTGTTGATTTTTTACAGAGAGGAATAGAGAGTTAGAAACATCGATGAGAAACATCGATTCAGCTGCCTCCTGCACACCCCCTACTGGGGATGTGCCCACAATCAAGATACATGCCCTTGACCGGAATCGAAACTGGGACCCTTGAGTCTGTAGGCCGACGCTCCATCCACTGAGCCAAACCGGTCAGGGCATGGATAAATATTATTACTGCTAGAATGAGTCACAGTGCTGCAATAATTTTGTTTTGTTTTTACCCATGTAAAGTGCTAAGAAACCGTGAATAGGTAGATATAGCCATGCAATTCCTGAACTCCTTTTAAGTTCTATCATAAAAAGTAGTTTTAATTATCTATTAGCTGACTACTTAATTACAATTTCAGTTTTGTCATGAACAAAGTATTAATTGGAAACTGTTCTCATTCAGAGCTCTGGTACCAATTCAGGTCCATGATCCTTGAGCTGCAATTCTGAAATTCAAAAACAAAGCTCAACGTTTTCATGATTTGCTCAGCTCAAGATTAACATGGGGTAGAACTATTTACAATCTTTACCTGTTCCTTTTACTGTGAATATTCACATGCTTCAGAAATACTAATATGCTGGATTACAGGATATGTCTCAGGCCCTCTGAAGGTATTGTGGAATAAACTTTATGTACAGCAATCCCTTTCTAAAGTCTAAAATATTCTGAATTCTAAAAATAATCTGCTTCCCTCTGCCAAGGATTTCATATAAAAATCTCATCTCTTTCATTAGACTCAACTTTTGGATTTCTCCTGTGCAGTCTCTACACCTGGCATGCAGATGTTTTTGTTGAACCAAAAAGTGGAGAATAAGATAATAAAGTTGATTCTACCACTTGCATTAGCAGTAACATTCATATGTGGAGTAAATGGGTTTTTTATTAACAAAACTCAAGTTCTAAAGACAGGTTCTAGGCTCTTCAGGCTATCATATTTAAAGCTATCATTATTTACTGTTAGGTCTCCTATTCAAAATTACAATAAAAAATAAGTTAAAAGACAAACTACTCTACCATATTGTATAACCTGTCAAGTACTTTCCAGATTCCATATTTCTAATGAAATGAAAATAAGCAAAGATAAAAATACAAAGTACTTACAATTGCAGCAATTTCAGCTGAGGTTTGGTCATGCGTGGAAACGAAAATGATGGACGCCAACAAAAACACACATCCTATCCCCAAAGTAATGTAAAAATCCTATACATATATATATATAAAACACATAAGGAATACAGTAAGGTTAGGTTGATAAAAACAAATATTTTAGTTTTTTACTCTCAAAAAAATTTAGAGATTTATTTTCTTTCACACAACCCAAATTTACATACTTTGAGATTTCTAACTTTTCAATAAACACCCTGTAAAGGAACATCATGTATGCTTTAGACAGGGCGTATTCAGAGAATACGTTACAAAATAATCTTTTTATGAAACAGTTCCCCAATGGAGGGGTGTGTGTGTGTGCGTGTGTCCCTGAGTTTTACCTTGACCCCCTCGTAGGGATCGTGCAGGAGGCAGCCAATGGATGGTTCTCTCTCTCTATTCCTTCCCTTCCTCTCTCTTTAAAATCAATTTTAAAAAGTTGTCAAAGACAAAGGACTTATTAAATCCTATATCTTACTTCCAGCAAAAGAAAGCATTTTTCTTTCCTTTCAACGTATTATGTGCTAGGACAGCCTGAGAGGACTTTGGTGCTTTGAAAGCACTTTGGAAAAAAGAGAATCAAAAGAACTACCCATCGTTAACTAAAATCATGTCAATCGTAGGTTTTTTAGCCACTTAAACTTTCTGTAATAACATACTGTTTTCCATTATTCCAAGTGGGTAGGCAACCCAAAAGGAGCTTGTATGATGGACTATCCACTACCATAAGAGCTTCCATATCTCATCACAATGAAGCTTACAACAATGGGTTCTTCAGGGATTTCCAAGTGCTCTCTCAGCATCACCTCATAAGGCTCTCTCTCTCATATGCCAACTGAAAACTGCTTGACATACATACTTGATTCAGAGGAGAAACATAAATGATAACCACTCCAAAGTGCTTAAGTCTGATACTTTGAGTTTTCGGAAGGGCAATCTCCACTAAACCTAATATCGATATAACTATCCAACAGAGAATTCCGATACCACTGTCAATTTGTTCACTTAACATTTATAAAAAATTAAAGAGGTTTTCTCTTTGCTTCTAAAAGAGGTGTTTTTCTGGGGCAGGGGGTAGAGGTGGGAACTAAGGGGTCAATGGGAGAAAAAGGGGGACATATGTAATACTTTAAACAATAAAGTATTTTTAAAAATAAGAGGTGTTTTTCTGCAGTTCTTTGTTACTTCTATCCCCTTGAATATTATTTCAAATCTACAAACATATATAAAACCCTATTCACTAATATTTGGATTACATTCAAGGAGGTATTTAAACAAGACAGTCATTTTGAGACAGAATAATGAACTGGGGTTCATTATTCAATAAGCATGGGTTCTAGAGCCAGACTATCTAAGGTCAAATCCCAGTTACACTGCTTCCCAGCTATATGGCTTTGAATTAGTTACTTAACATCTGTGTGCCTTTGTTTTTTCATCTGCAAATGGAGGAAGTTACAGTATCTTCTTCAGTAGATGATTCTAAAGATTAGTGTTAATTCACTGGAAGTGCTTAGATCAGTGCCAGGCACATAGTGAATGTCCCGTAGAAGCTGGCTATTGTTATTCTCCATAGAATCTGACCCACAATAGCATGGGATACAAAAAATTCTTTTTTGTAAAAGATTACCCTTCCACCCTAGACACCACCACCACCCACTCAAAACGTTTTCTCTAGAACAGAAAACCTCCCTTACATAAAAATATATTTAAAGCCCTGACCGGTTTGGCTCAGTGGCTAGAGCGTCGGCCTGTGGACTGAAGGGTCCCAGGTTCGATTCCGGTCGGGGGCATGTGCCTTGGTTGTGGGCATGTCCCCAGTGGGGGGTGTGCAGGGGACAGCTGATGGATGTTTCTCTTTCATGGATGTTTCTAACTCTCTATCCCTCTCCCTTCCTCTCTGTAAAAAAATCAATAAAACATATTTTTAAAAATAAAAAATATATATTTAAAATTTAAGTACATTAATATGCATACAGTAAAAGTGATTTTTAAACCATTGAAGCAAACATGAAATCCTTACATAGTTAGGTAAAAATCAGAATGTATATAACTCAATGATTACCTATTAAATTTTGGAAAAGAGAGAATCAAAAGAACTACCCATCATTAACTAAATAATCATGTCAAGAGTAGGTTTTTTAGCCACTTAAACTTTCTGTAATAACGTATTTTAAATTTTAAAAATCACCTATTAAAAGAAACAAAAGACCCAAAAGATAGTAAAATATTTACAAAAGCTGTTTTAAGATAAAACAATTGAATTTTTTATTCCCTAGTATTTTTAAGTCAGTACTTACTAGAAAATAACTTTTATAATCAGGTTTGATGTAATAAATAGTTTACATTTAGTTAAGTTAGATCATTACACTAAATGGAAAACATACTATTGTTTCTTGTCAAAAAGATTAATGTTCTTAAATACTACTGATATAGCACTAAAGTAAAAACTGACATTTCTAAAAAGATTCTTATGGATAGTGATACTGTTTTGCTGTTGAGAGATAAGAAATGAAAAAGATGTGGGGAGTGTGTTTGTTTTTATTGATTATAGAGAGAAAGGGAGAGGGAGAGAGATAGAAAAATCAATGATGAGAAAATCATTGATCAGCTGCCTCCTGCACGCCCCCTACTGGCAATCGAGCTTGCAATGGGTCAGGGCACTTGACCAAGAATTGAACAGTGACCTCCTGGTTCATAGGTTGACACTCAACCACTGGGCTACACTGGTCGGGTGATGCTTTTAACCTTTAATGTTTAAAATATAGATTTATACAAAGAGCAAATCAATCAGCTCAGATATCAGTGAACTTTTCTCTTGTCCAACTCTCATATCTGTACTAAACATATCATAAACAAAAATTCTAAGGTATTCTCTGCATCCTCTTTTTAATATGTATTTCACGAAATGAATGGTGCCGTTGTCATTGTTATATAGAAACTCCTGTGGTGATATCTGCCCTGAAAGCATCTAAAGTTCCTACAGCCACCCTGGACGGATAGTTCAGTTGGTTAGAGCACCTTCCCAATCCACCAAGGTGTGGGTTCTATCCCTACTCAGAGTACATACAACAATTAACCAATGAATTCATAAATAAGTGGAGCAACAAATCAACATTTCTCTCTCTCTCTCAAAAAAAAAAAAGTCAAAAGAAAAGTCTCATTAAAAAAAAAAGGTGCTATGCTAGGTGGGGCCTTGGTTCTAGTAAGATTCTGCTTAGGCTACATAATGGAATGCAGAGTGTGAGAGCTTTACTGGGGTCAAATCTCAATTTATTTCTACTGTAGCTATGTAATTTTGGTCAAGTTGCTAAACCACCTGCACCTATTAGTAAGTCTCCTCAGAGTAAAATGGAGCACTAAGGTGTGAGGACTAAGCCACGTAGCATAGAAAGTGCCGGCGCTGACAGCAGCTCTACCAGGTAAGATGACAGAGCCATCACAGACCAGCCATACCAAGAGCTGTGTGTAGGAGCTCATCAAAGACTTGCTGGATCTGGCTCAGACTCTACCTGTAGTTTTTCAAAGTTATTTTTTAACTGTTTGGTACAGCTTTCTAAAAAAAATTAAATCTAAAATAATTATTTGAAAAGAAGGTAACAGACTCCTACAGCACAAAATATGAGATACAAAAAGGTATATAGAAAAAAATAAATATCTTAGGTGTATAATCAACATATGACCCAATGCTTGCTTCTCATTAATTTAAATAAAAACATAATCATACTGCTTTGTATTTATTCTGTTATCTCCTACCTTTAATAGTTACAAATTTATCCTAATTTTTATTTCTCTCAGAGATGTGAATTCTTTCATATGTACAATTAATTCTTAATGAGCCACTACTGATGATTCAAATGCTATTGCAGAAGTAAATTACTCAATTCTTTCTTTCTTTAATGCAGTACCTATGAGAATTAGCTCATCTGTCATCTCACAAATCCTTATATTATACCAAAAAAAAAACACAGGGTCAGCAGACTAAGTCTTTAGAAAGTTCTGCATCTCTAATAAAAACCTTCTTAATTCACTTATAGACTTTTCTCCATAATAAAATCAAAAGAGCCTGGCGAGTGTGGCTCAGTGGTTGAGCGTTGACCCATGAACCAGGAGGTCACAGTTTGATTCTCAATCAAGGCACATGCCCAGGTTGTGGGCTCGATCCCCAGTAAGGAGCGTGCAAGAGGCAGCTGATCAATTCTCCAATTCTCTTTCATCATTATTATTTCTTTCTCTTTCTCTTTCTCTTTCTCTTTCTCTTTCTCTTTCTCTTTCTCTTTCTCTCTCTCTGAAATCAATAAAAATATTAACATTATATATATATATATATATATATATATATATATATATATATATATATATATATATATAATGTGAATTAGGTTAAACCACCAGTCATTGTAAACTATGGGTAGTGTTTGTCACTTTCATTCTAATTTCACTTTCCCCTCCTATCATCCCATTTGGCAGGGAAAACTGAGTTCTCATGTTACTGAGTTTTGGAAGCCTTACTACTTTGTAAAATAAAACTATACAAAGATTCCAAAACAGCTATGTTGTTAGTATAGAGATTATATATTTCATGCTTACCGAGGACTTGACTTTTCCAGCATCGACTCTGTCATAAACCGGAGTGCAGTACACTATCAGCATAAGGAGACAAAGGAGAAAGGCACTGCTGCTTACAAATTCAAAAAAGTAAAGTCCTCCGCACAAAGTGCACTGTGATACGACTTCTTCACAGATGAAGGCCAGCAAAGACAGCAACTGCAAAAGAAACATTTCACTTTAGGCAGTGGTTCTCAACCTTCCTAATGCCGCGACCCTTTAATACAGTTCCTCATGTTGTGGTGACCCCCAACCATCAAATTATTTTCGTTGCTACTTCATAACTGTAATTTTGCTACTATTATGAATCATCATGTAAATATCTGATATGCAGGATGTATTTTCATTGTTCGCGACCCACAGGTTGAGAACCACTGCTAGTGTTTTCAGAGAAACCTTCAGTGTTCAGAAAACACCATCTGTTCATTCAAATATTTATCAAGTGGAGACCATGGCAAACAAGCTTACTGAATGACTGATCTACACAGAACTTAATCTGGTTGCTTTGAAGGGAAGATCAGGGCACATACCTGGGATGGATCCCTAGTCAGGGCACCTACGCAAGACGATGGATCGATGTTTTCTTTCTCACATGGATGTTTCTCTCTCCCTTCCATGTCCTCCAGTGAGGATTTAAAAAAAATTAAAACACACAGACGAGCCATTAAACTTGGGAGGCCAGCAAAGGCTTCCCGAAGGAAAGCTGAGGCCTGAAGGGCAGTAGAGTTCATTTGAGGGGTTAAAGATAGCAGAGAAGCGAGACATACAAAGCCTTAAGAGGTGAGAGAGCAGGGCACCCTCCTTCCCCAATGCACACACATATATCCAACCACAACTCCACTGTGAAAGTGAGTTGAGTCACCATGACTAAAGTGTCCAGTTTGAAGGAAGAAGATAGCAGCACAAAAATGATTAAATGAGACAAGAGGTAAGCAGAGGCCAGATCTAAATGTCCTCTTTAGTTTAAGGGATTTAAAGCAACGAATAACATGATCAGGTTCTTGCTTTTAGTAGTTCTCACTAGCTGCAATATGGAAATGGGACTGGAGACACAACAAAACTTGGGCAGACATCTAGTCAGGAAACTCATGTGTGACATTCAGGAAAAGAGAGCACCCAGGGTAGCTAGCGGTAGTAATGGAGAAGAAGAATGGCTAATCGCTGAAAAATGCAGTAAGAAGCCCTTTTTAAACAGGATGAATAACAAGAGAGTAGGAAACAAGATAATACTGAAACATATGTACTGAAACATTTGAACTTCTCTGAGCATGAGCCTACAAAATTGGAATTCCGCATCATGTTTTTTGCATTAATCCCTTTCATCATTTATGACTACCACTCCCAGACTGATGGTATTTGAAGTGGAGCAAGATCTTGGACATTGATAATCAGAGTACAGAATCTTTCCAGAGTTGGACCAGCCTTTCACAGTTGTCTTGCTCTTAATTCCACAGCAAATATTTTAGTAACTTATTTTTGTCTTAAAGCATACTTTAAAATATACTTTTATTGATTTCAGAGAGAAAGGGAGAGAGAAAGAGATAGAAACATCAATGATGAGAGAGAATCACTGACCAGCTGTCTCCTACTAGGGATCGAGACCGCAACCTGGGCATGTGCCCCTGACCAGAACTGAACCCAGGACACTTCAGTCTGACCATGAAAATCATAAGAAGTACAAACCATTATGGGAATAGCATTAAGTCAACTGATGGCAGAGGTTAAGAGTAAAGAGAGCCCCAGCCAACGTGGCTCAGCTGGTTGGGCATCGTCCGTGCACTGAAAGGTTGCCAGTTTGATTCCGTCAGGGCGCATGCCGGGGTTGCGGGCTCCATACTCAGTTGGGGCGCATACAGGAGGCAGGTGATCAATGTTTCTCTCTCCCTCTCTCTTCGTCTCCCTAAACAAAATTTTTAAAAAATAACAACACAGAGTGAAGAGTGATCCAGATGGGCTTACTGGCCATGGCTGCCCAGGATAGACAGGCAGGGTCAGAATGATTTCCTGCACTGAATGACGAATGGTTAACTCTGGTTGATTTGGCAACTCAATTAAATGGCAGTGGCTTTTAACAGTGCTCCCACTGTTGTACATTAGTATTAACATACTGATGCTTTCACTGCAGGAAGAAGAGTTTTGTTTTTCTTTTTAAGAGGCAAGGCTGTTGGGAAGAGAATAAATTCCATTTTAATTATGCTGTGTATGAGGGCTCTGTACAAGAGCTAGGATATATAGCTCAGAGGAGAGGTGTGAGGTGGAGATAAAGATGTGGGGCCTTGCCCAGGTAGCTGAGTTGGTTAGAGTATCGTCCCAATATGCCAATGCTAAGGGCTCCATCCCTGGTCAGGGTACACACAAGAAGCAACCAATAATACATAAATAAGGGAAACGACAAATTGATCTCTCTCTCTTTTTCTCACTCTCAAAAAAAAAAAAAGTAAGATGTGGGAGTCAGCCAGTGAGATCACCTAGAATTAGGAGAACTCTGAAGAACCCAAAGATTTAAGGGCTATGCAGAGGGGGGGACACCAACAAAGGAGGAGGAGTCCAAGAGGTAATAGACCAAGAAAAAAGTATTTCTTTGGAGAGAAAGGAATCCAGAGGGCTGAATGCTACTTAGGAGTCAGGAAAGAACAAAACTAAAACACTTACATTAGACTGAGCTGCAAGAAGGTTGCTGATGACATCAGCAAGACAACTTCAGTGCAGTCATACCGGGAAGCTTAGACTGCAGTACTGCATAGTGGGAGGTAAGGGAAAGTCAAGGCAGTGGAATACAGACAGCACAGGCAAGATGCGTGGTTTCAAGAGTGGCCAGATAGGGCAGTAGTAGATGAGGTCAAAGGGAAGGGAATTACAAGATGGGAGAGAACTGGGTGTGTTTAAATGCTTCTTCAGAAGAAATCAGTTAAGACTGGTGTCTCTAAAGACAAGAAGAAAAGAGGTTCTTCAAAGGTAGGATTCAGAGCTCAGGTGTGGGACTAGCTAGCTCCTCTCCAGAAATAAGAGGGAAGAAAGTGAAGGGAGTTTTACTTGGGCTGTTTGTGTGGGTTTTGAGGAAGCTGAGGGAGTTTCCTCCTGAGCTTTAAAACTATCAAAATAACTGATGACCCAAGTAGATGCCTATCGGGAAATGCCATCTCACCCAAGTCAGGCCAATAGAAGCAACCAGATGTATTAAGGCAACAAAACTGCTACCAAAGTCAACAGACACATTTCATAGTGTATAATAAAACTTTTACCCTATTAAACATTTCCATACAAAAGAAGTCAATGGTACAGCTACTGTGGAAAACAGTTTAGCAGTTTCTTTAAAAAAAGAAGCATGCAACTGCCATGAACCCAGCAACTGTATTTCTGCATTCTGCATCCAACCAAGAGAAATGAAAACTTATGTTCGTGCAAAAATTGATACATGGAGGTTCATAACAATTTTATTCACAATAGCCCCAAACTGGAAACAATCCAGATGTCCTTCAATGGTTAAGCAAACTGTGGTAGGTACATCCACACTACAGAATACTACTTAGCAACAAAAAGGAACAAGTTTGACATATGCCACAACCTAGATCAGTGGTCGGCAAACTCATTAATCAACAGAGCCAAATATCAATAGTACAACAATTGAAATTTCTTTTGAGAGCCAAATATTTTAAAATTAAACTATATAGGTAGGTACATTATTATTAACTTATTTAGGGTACTCCTAAGGTTTAGGAAGAGCCACACTCAAGGGGCCAAAGAGCCGCATGTGGCTCGCGAGCCGCAGTTTGCCGACCATGGACCTAGATGAATCTCCAGAGAATTATGCAAAGTGAAAAAAATCCAATTTCAAAAGGTTATAGACTGCATGATTCTGTTTATAGCATTCCTCAAAAAACAAAGATTATAGAAATGGAGAACAAATTAGTGGTGCCCAGGGGAGAGAAGGGTGGTGTGGCTAAAGCAGAAGCATGAGGGAACCCTGTGGTGATGGGCAGTTCTGGATCTTGATTGCAGCAGTGCTTACAGGAAGCTACACACAAGATAAAACTGCATGAGCGTAACGCGTGCGCGCACACACAGGCACACATACAGGAACTCCCTGTACAGTTTTTGCAAGTTCCTGTGAATCTATAGTTACTTCAAAATAAAAGGTTTTTTAGCCGAAACCGGTTTGGCTCAGTGGATGGAGCGTCGGCCTGCGGACTGAGGGGTCCCGGGTTCGATTCCGGTCAAGGGCATGTACCTGGGTTGCGGGCACATCCCCAGTGGGAGATGTGCAGGAGGCGGCTGATCGATGTTTCTAACTCTCTGTCTCTCTCCCTTCCTCTCTGTAAAAAATCAATAAAATATATTTTTAAAAAAATAAAAGTTTTTTAAAAAGGTCAAATCTAAATTGGTATCTAAGCGTCTAAGGCAGCGGTTCTCAACCTGTGGGTCGCGACCCCTTTGGCAGTCGAATGACCCTTTCACAGGGGTTGCCTAAGACCATCCTGCATATCAGATATTTACATTACGATTCATAACAGTAGCAACATTACAGTTATGAAGTAGCAACAAAAATAATTTTATGGCCGAAACCGGTTTGGCTCAGTGGATAGAGCGTCGGCCTGCGGACTGAAAGGTCCCAGGTTCGATTCCGGTCAAGGGCATGTACCTGGGTTGCGGGCATATCCCTAGTAGGAGATGTGCAGGAGGCAGCTGATCGATGTTTCTCTCTCATCGATGTTTCTAACTCTCTATCTCTCTCCCTTCCTCTCTGTAAAAAATCAATAAAAATATATATTAAAATAATAATAATAATTTTATGGTTGGGTCACAATATGAGGAACTGTATTTAAAGGGCCAGAAGGTTGAGAACCACTGGGCTAAGGGATTTCCCCTTTCTACTGAGCAATACAAAATTCATCTATCCCCACAACTTCAAAGGATCTACAGAAAGACAAAAATAAATCCTACTGCTATATTTCCTGTTGTGAAGCATAAAACCATCCAGTATATCCCAAACAACTTCCTTCATACAAATGTTAGGTGAGGTATTTCCAATCACTAAACCACAGGATATAAAGGCCACACCAAGACAAACACCAGAAGGTCATTGTGTAAAGGTACTTCCTTAGTCTCCTGTAATTAGTTACAGGATGAGTCTTTACATGTCTGGAGTATAATAAAATACTAATAAAAAAAAAAAATACTAATATTCCGTATGCCCTACTCTTGCCTCTATCTTAGGAGTTTTAGGAGTTTCTCTATGAGGAGTTTGCAAAATACACCTCAGTTGTATAAAAGCCAATTAATTATGAGAAGATAGCCTAAAACTCTAATTGGGGTTTTAGAATAGCTGAAGCATGTTTATTACAATAACTAGATTATCAGGAACACTCATCTGTGCAGGCTGACCAAAAAAGAAATCTTTTCTGTAGTATCAATGCAGACTGCTGATCTAAGTCTTAGGAAGGAAAGGGGAGGATCCAGCTTGGCCAGAAGCAATCAGTGTCAAGTAATTACAAGTCCTGTTCCAAACTTATCATCAGAAGTCTTTCTTACTAACCTTAAGCCTCAGAGCAGTATTAAGAGGCGGGTTCTGCATGGGTGTCCTAAGAGACTGAAGGGGTACAACATCAAGTTTGGGCGTTGACTAGTGCCGGTTCCCATGTGAAGGCCAAGGAATTAGCACTATGAGCTATATTCAGTTTGAAATTTACTCCTGACTCCCCATCTCTAATGCTAGTAAGCTTCCTTGATATCCCCCACAGCACTATATAGTCTGTAGTACAAAATAAAATGATCATTTCACAATATGTACAAATAATGAATCATTATGTTGGACACCTGAAGCAAATATAATGTTACATTTCAATTATAGCTCAATAAAAATATAAAAAATAAAGTATATTTGAGTATTATGTATGCAGCACTATAATATGCATAGGAACATGTGATGACAGAGCAATCAGACCAATGTACAAGACAATAAGAACACGATATATTTTGTATCTCACAACTGAGTATTCATTATATCTAAGTTCAGGAAATATCAGGAAAACGTTCACCTGGACTAAGAGTAGTTCAAGAAGGATGGGTAGAAAAGCAAGACTCAGACCAGAGCCAAGAGACACACAGGGTCCAGGAGGGGGATAAACAAGAACAGATTCAGGAAAGCAAGAATTTGCCCAGCCGGTGTGGCTCAGTGCTTGAGCATCGACCTAGGAACCAGGAGGTCACGGCTGATTCCCAGTCAGGGCACATGCCTGGGTTGTGGGCTCCATCCCCAGTAGGGGCAGTGCAGGAGGCAGCCAGTCGATCAATGATTCTCTCTCATCATGGATGTTTCTGTGTCTCTCTCCCTCTCCCTTCCTCTCTGATACCAATAAAAAATATATTAAAAAAAAAAAAAGAATTATCATGGCAAGCCCCAAAGGATAATAAGGCAACTGACCTAACTGGATGGGGAGTGTTGAGAAAAAAGGTTAAGGTGTTGGGTGTGGTTATGTGAAAATCATACCAGGGAGCATGGACTTCTAGATAAAGACAACGGGAGCTGCCTGCCTGGTTGAGCTGGATAGAAAACAAAAGGAACAGAGACTGGGCGGGGGCCTGAAGGAACAGCACAGTCCCAGAGTCCGAGGGAAAGCAAGGAACACCAGACAAGCAAGTCAACAGGACATTTTGCACTTCTTAGGAAAACTCCTTTGAAAAGCCGTGATGCCGGGTGTTGTGAGAGTGTGAGGGGTGTAGTGTGGCTTGTTTTATTTTAGTCATATTTTTAGTTGGTGTTTTTTGTAAGCAGACAATTATTTTAATTTTTTTAAAAAAGTGAGAGTGAAGGGAAGGAAGAATTTCTAAAAGTGGGTCGTCACCAACACTAAATACCAAAGTGGTTAAGGACAGTAAAAAGAAATAAGGTCACTGAATTAGACAAGGAAATAGTGGTGAATGCAACCCATAAGTTAAAAGGCTCAATTAGTATTGTCTGGTGAATAGTTTTGCTCTGAACAAAGTATTGCTTACTAAATAGGAAGCTAACCCCCTAACGACAGGACACTAATGCTGCTCCTTCTAATGACATAAAATTTTACCCAAATATATTTAAGGGAATTATCAAGCTTTGGGAGTTGGGAGGGCCTTTGCAGAGCATGCAGTCTCCCAACCTCATGTTTACAAATGATGGAATTAATCTCTGACAAGTTAAGTCCCAAGTTGGCCAGGCACACACGAGAACCCAGGTCTCCTGACTCCTACTCTGTACTTGTTCCCCCCATAAAACACTATTAAGTTCATTTAACGACTAAGCATGTTTGTGTGGGTTTTCCCTGTAAGGTTGGGTTTTTGAGGTTCCATAGTCTTGTGCATTTCCCCTTTTGCTGTTGAATCACACATTAAAACCAATTTCTCAGGGTCAGCACATCTGGGAAGTCTTGGTGACTAAAATATGGCCTAACAGTTCTAGTGATTTAAACATTCAGATAATTACTACCCTGTGCCTCTCTCCATTTCAATTTCACTACCTTTCCTGAAACTTCAAGTCTTCCTTAAAATTAACAGTCACTGCATTAAGTATTAATTCTCCATCACTTTGTTTAAAGTGGGTTACGAAAAAATTTCTTATAAAAAGAGCTTTTTAATGTTTGCCACTAATTATAAAACTCCATGTACAAAATTATGTTAATTTGTGAATGAACTTGTAGTCACATGCAAGGTTCAAGTAAACAAATCTGTCAGCCTGAAGGTAAGCTAGGCTTCCCTCGCCTTCGGCCAGGTGGGGGACACCCAGCCCGGGGCCCATAAGGCTCTCGACATCTTTAGGTCTGGCCCTGCCAAGGCAACCAACAGTGGGACTCGAAATTCAATAAATCTAGGAGTTTTATGCATAGCAACATAAATTTATATTACGTGAATTATATTAAGTGAATGATGTTAGAAATATCCAAATGGGCCCCAACTGGTTTGACTCCGTGGATAGAGCGTCAGACTGAGGACTGCAAGGTCCCAGGTTCGATTCCGGTCAAGGGCATATACCTTGGTTGCGGGCACATCCCCAGTAGGGAGTGTGCAGGAGGCAGCTGAGTTGGTGTTTCTCTCTCATCAATGTTTCTAACTCTCTATCCCTCTCCCTTCCTCTCTGTAAAAAATCAATAAAATATATTTAAAAAAAAAAAAAGAAATATCCAAATGGCCCTTGGCAGAAAAAAGGTTCCCCTCCCCTGCCTTACGCAAACGTTTACTCTGACATAGGTTCAAAGATAAAATTTGTTGACATTATGGATCTTCCTCAGGTAAAAATGGAGCATTTAATTGAGTACATACCATTTTCACATTTAAATAATGAAAAGAGCACCAATATAAGATAAATTGCTTCTATTTAATAAATTTAAATCACTGGTGAATTCCCAATCAAACTGCTTGCTTGAAGAGTCATTATAATCACAGTACTGTGCAGCCCTCAGGACATTCAACTGGTACCATAAACACAATGTCAGCTTGTTGCAGAGAGAATATTACACATATTTAGATCACTGCACCAGCTAGCTAGACAGGAATTAGGTTGTCAAAGGCCAATTCACCCCTTAAAACAAAAACAAACTCCTTCAAAAGTAACAACCAAAACCTCACACAAAAAATAGTAGTACATGGGCATAAGGATCAATCTAAGGGTAGAATAAACCGGTAATAAACTGAATGCATAAATTTATGTCTGCAATGACTCCTTATATTGAATTCCTAGCTGAACCTTTATTCTTCCTTCAGCTCTGGAGGATGCTTATGTTTTGAACAAGCCTTTGAAAAAATTAAGGTCATACCTGAATGATAGACAAAGCTGTACAACTCCAACTCAGAGTTACATGCATATAACTCAAGAGCTGGTCACACTCTTCTGTCTCTAAACTCCCCTTTTGTGTTTGCAGGCTCCGCTCTCTAGCCCTCTGGGGTTCAGTTCTGTACCAGCATGCCCCACAGAGCCTCAGAAATTTGTAAAAAACATCTGAAGGAGTGGAAAGAATCTCAAAGGAAATCCATTTCAATCTCCTAGGACTCTAATCTAGGATTCCTAAGTAAACAGGCTCTGGCTTTTAAGTTTTAAGCAAGGTTCCTTTCTCTTTGAGGTCTTTGAGAATCTGATAAGAAGTATGGGTTCAGAATCACATGCCCAAACACAAAAATGCACTACATTTTAACTAAAATGTCATAGGGCATGCAGGTCCCTTGTGAAAGTACCTCCTCTTCTGATTATGAATTTCTCCATTACAGTGCTTGGTTATTGGAACTCTGAAATTCTATTTCAATTTTTTTTTTTTAATCCTCACCCAAGGATATTTTTCCATTAACTTTTAGAGAGAGTGGAAGAGAGAGGGAGACAGAAAGAAACATCTATGTGAGAGAAACACATAGATTGGTTGCCTCCTGCACGTGCCCCCCCACCCCCACCCCCAGCAGGGAAAGAGCCTGCAACTGAGGTACATGCCCTTGACTGGAATTGAACCTGGGACCCTTGGGTCCGTAGGCCGACGCTCTATCCACTGAGCCAAACTGGCTAGGGCATGAAATTCTATTTAATTTTTTAAAATAAATCATCCTATATAATAAAAGGCTCATATGCAAATTGTCCCCACGGGCAGGTGTTCCACCGACTGGGAGTTAGACCACCAGGGGCGGCACGGAACATGGTGGGCGTCGGTGCAGTCCTGGCAGCGGGTGGCAGTGGAGGCGCTGCCAGCCCCGATGGGTGCTGACGAGAGCGGGACCACAGTGGGATGGTGGAGCAGGTGAGCGGGCAGCGCCAGGCCAAGGCAGGTGCAAGCGGGGCCCTGATCGCCCCGCCGGTCGTCCCACAGATTGGCCCCAATTGCCGGCCAGGCCTAGGGACCTACCTGTGCATGAATTCCGTGCACTGGACCTCTAGTCTAAAATAAAACAATCTAAACACAGAATTTGAGTTAAGGCAAATAAGACTCTGCCTGCTGCCCCAGGCTGGATGACAGTTTTAATTTACTTGGGACTTTCTGTGTGACTCCTATAATATACTGTTGGGAAGAGATAAGACATTATTAAAACAAACAAAGCAGGAACAAAAAGACAACCATAAGAATGAAATTAAGCCCTAACCGGTTTGGCTCAGTGGATAGAGCGTCGGCCTGCAGACTGAAAGGTCCCGGGTTCGATTCCGGTCAAGGGCATATACCTTGGTTGCGGGTGCATCCCCAGTGGGAGGTGTGCAGGAGGCAGCTGATCGATGTTTCTCTCTCATCGATGTTTCTGGCTCTCTATCTCTCTCCCTTCCTCTCTGTGAAAAATCAGTAAAATATATTTAAAAAAAAAAAAAAGAATGAAATTAAGAAATATTATTTAATATGTATATTAAAGAAAGCATTTTTACAATATTACAAGTTCCCCATAAACAAACTAATAGAGTTCTAAAGAGACCTTAGTTTTTATTCTTTTCCTCTTTCTCCTTATGGATGATGGAGAACACGCAGGAATCGTCTAACAACCTGGCAAGGCAAATTCATCTTCCCCTCTTCTGTTAAATCCAGGTTAAATCTATCACCAAAATTTCTAGCTGTATTCTATTCCGAAGATACACAACTATAGTTTGTTACATTATAAATACAGTAATGAAAAACTTTACTTGAGCTTTGTTATTTCTGATTAGGAAGGAAAAAAAATAAAGGCAACTGGCCGGAACCGGTTTGGCCCAGTGGATAGAGCGTCAGCCTGTGGACTGAAGGGTCCCGAGTTCGATTCCGGTCAAGGGCATGTACCTGGGTTGCGGGCACATCCCCAGTAGGAGATGTGCAGGAGGCAGCTGATCGATGTTTCTAACTCTCTCTCTCTCTCCCTTCCTCTCTGTAAAAAATCAATAAAATATATTAAAAAAAAAAAAAGGCAACTGAAAACAGATTTAATAATGGGCAACAGATGAGTATCAATGATGTCTTTTAACCAGGAAGAATGCTTCAGATTAGTATTAATTCTTTTCTGCTCTAAAGAGTTCTACTCAAGTAGCTCTACTGCACAGAAAGAGCTGAAATCTGAAAGTCATGTGAGAGCTGACAAGAGGAAAGCAGAAGGAAGCACTTCTGGGTAGGACTGAATAGCTGATGCAAGAAATAGGGAGCCCTGTGGCTTGAAGAACCTAAAAGGCCTACGAAGGAGGCTGGAGAGACAGCCCAGAACCTCTAGGGATCCACAGGCCAAGCTACCACTTGCCTAAGTCTAAGTGACTTCCCAATTACTGTAGTGCCCATTTCCTGCTATTCTATTCAATAAAAATAGGTCACCTGACTTCTAAGAACATAAGCTCTGGTTATCTGCGTTCTAAGAATTTAAGTTCCTCCCAAAGAAACTAATGGCTATTTTTACTTGGGATGGTTTTAGGAAAAAAAACAACACACAAACCAACCTGTAAACATTCTAAGCAGCCTGATTTTGTCTTGCAGAAAATGTTGCTCATCGTTGGTTAAAACAAGACACAGGAGCTCAAAGTATGTAAGCGGAATTAAAATTTAAATCGCAAAGGTGTTTTGATATTTTCGCTAATAGGTTTAAGGTACCTTCGCTGCCTACAGTAAACTAAAATGCGATGAAATGGAAAACACCGTGCCCTAGTCCTGCTACCCGCCCTCAAACACAAAAAGCTGTCCTTTGACTTTGTACTTCGTTTACACATGTCGCCCATGCAGAAGTCGTTCTTTCCCAATCAATACCAAACTTTTGGCAGGCAGCTTACGGAACACACACATCTCAATGCCAGTGCGTGGCCACCACATTGAACTGACCCCATGGGCTCGCCCCAGGAAAACCGCAAGCACCAGGGAAAGATAAAAAAAGCTCTTCGTAGTCTAAATACAGGTCCTTTGGGAGATAACGCAGAGGAACAACAGCGGGGAGGAGAGACGAAGGTGGCTACAGAGTAAATGAGATACGTCCAAGTTACGTCTATCACCAAAATTTCTAGCTGTATTCTATTCTGAACATACACAACTATAGTTTGTTAAACTATAAGCAAGGTAACGAAAATTTTTACTTGAACTGTGCTATTTCTGATTAGGAAGAAAAAAAATAAAGGCAACTGAAAACAGATTTAATGGGCAGCAGATGAATATCGATGACGGCTTGTAAGCAGTAAGAACGCTTCCGATTAATATTAATTCTTTCCCGGACCCACCTAACTCGTTCAGCGGCCCTGCATCGCCGTCGGGGGCCACCTAGGGACCAGGGGCCGCCCAGCGGGGGGAGGGGGAGTGGCGGTCGAAGGAACCCGGGTGTGGAAACGGCCGCTTCCTGAACCACCAGGATGAAAGGCGGCCGGGCCTCCCCAGCCCACAGACCGAGGGCCCCGGACCGAGCCCCTCCCCGCCCGGCTCGCCCGCCCCGGCCGGGACTTACCAGCTGCAAGCCCTTGAGCACGCGCCGCGGCAGCCGGAGCCGGCCCAGGTTGCAGCAGGCGGCGAGGCCGCTCCGGGCGCCCCTGGCCGGGCCCGGGTCCTCCTCGGTGGTGGGGCGGTACACGGCTCCGTTCTCCATCGCCCAAGCCGGGGAACACTGCGACCACAGCGGTGGCGGTGCGGACTTCACCGACTCCAGGCGTCCCCGGGCGGAGCCGTCACTTCCTGGGCCTCCGCACATCCGGCGGGCCCCGCCCCGCCCGCCCGGGCCCCGCCCCGCCCGCCCGGGCCCCGCCCCGCCCGCCCGGGCCCCGCCCCCTTTCCCGAGCCCCGCCCCGCCCGCCCGGGCCCCGCCCCCTTTCCCGAGCCCCGCCTCTGTCGCCGCTAGGCCTTTCCCACCTCATCAAGCGCCCGGTAAAGATCTGGGGATCCCCGGCTGGGTTGCTCAGCTGAGAGCATCGGCTCCACAGGCCAAGGTTGTGGGTTCGATCCCCAGCTGGGAATGTACAAGAATCAACCAATGACTGCGTAAATAAGTGGAACAAA
Source organism: Myotis myotis (assembly GCF_014108235.1). NCBI lineage: Eukaryota > Metazoa > Chordata > Mammalia > Chiroptera > Vespertilionidae > Myotis > Myotis myotis. The sequence goes on from NW_023416317.1 coordinate 45,874,014, forward strand.
TCAATGTTTCTTTCTGTCTCTCTCTAAAATCAATTAAAAAATACAAATAAACAAAAGATCGAGGGAGAGAAATAAAAAGATCTTGGGAGGCTTTCATAGGAATAGCAGGTACACAGGTCCTAAGAACCAAATGAGCTTGGCTCATTCTGAAACCAAAGACTAAGCCAGGGAGGAGAGGAGATGAAATTGGAGATGTGGGCAAAGGCCAGGTAATGTAGAGGCCTATCGGGGACCCTAAAGGGCAAGTGAAGAAATTGAATTTGAATTTAAGTGAAATGGGTTGTCTGGAAGGACTTTGAGGCATGTTACCTTCTGCATCTCTTAATTTATTTTAGGTTTATTCATCAACATCATTTAGTTTAATTTTTCTTGTTCAGCTGCTGCAGTCACATGTTAATTTTTTGTGAACTTATGGAAACTCATCAAGGAATGTAATTATATTTTAGCACCTGAAACTGATTAAATTACATGAGAGGCACACATATTTTCTCCACGTTAATATAATGTAGGTACTATCATTACTTCCATTTTACAGATGAAAAAAGTGAAGCCAAAAGTCTGAGGATCACATCCCAGATCAAACATCCAGGGGCAGTAGGGATGAAAGCCTAGGTACTTGGAATCTTTGGTTAACAATTAAGCCACCAAACCTCAACTTCTAACCCATCCTTCCATTAGGGACTCAAAATCCATGGAAGAGGGGAGGGGTAACTGTTGCCACCTGCCTCCACATTTATCTTCTCTCCCAAACCTCCCTTTCTTCCTCCAGAAACAAAACAAAAAAGCTCTCAAATGAATAGAGACAAGTAGACATTACTTTGCAGGGATTGTCTACAGCCAACCAAAACTATCCTTCTGTCTTTGATTATATGCATTCTAAATGTGCTGTGAGGCCAAGCAGTCACTGATTCTAATAAAATGAGGCCACTGTGTTTTCGCCAAGGCTACAAGGATTCACTGTCCTGTCGTTCTTCAAGTCATCACCATCCCAAATGAAACACTACTGATATCTGAAATTTACTTTGAAATTTATAAAAAAAAAATCAGATGGGTTGATGAATAGAGATAGATAAAAGGATAGACTTGTGGTAAAGCAATAGCTTTTCTGTGTGTTTGAACATTGTCAAAATAAAACATCGAAAGAAAGTTATAAAAAAAAGAACACTTTGAGACAGAAGAGAAGATAAGCAAAGACTCTCAAACCTCTTGGTTTGTTTAAGGTACACTAGGGCAATTCTTATAGGGGTCTCTGCTTTTGTTTGAATCACCTGGGAGTTTAACTAAAAAGATTCTTAGAAATCCAGCCTGGCCATTGTGGTTCAGTGGTTGAGCATTGACCTATGAACCAGGAGGTCACAGTTCGATACCCGGTCAGGGCACATGCCCAGGTTGCTGGCTCGTTCCCCAGTGTGAGATGCAAAGGAGACAGCCAATCCATTTCTCTTTCTCTCTCTCTCTCTCTCTTCCTCCCTCTCTGAAATCAGTAAAAATATATTTTAAAAAAGATAGAAAGAAACCCAATTCCAAAGGGTCTGAATTTGGGTAGGGCTTGAAACTCTTGTAACAAGCTCTCCAGATGATATTCGTGAGAAATCCATTCATATGGAGGAACACTCTATTTTAATGTGATCGGAATAAAACCAGTAGGTAGGAGACAGCAGATGTGCCATAACTCCCTTTGCCTTGATTGATTTGGGGTACCCAAAATTTAGACGCTAATACCCCTCCCAGTTAAAAAAAAAAAAAGTATGCATCACTTATTTTTTTTTAATAAAATAAAAGGCCAAATAAAGAATGTAGGACTTCATGAACAAACACTTGCATCAAGGAGCCCTTTTGATGGATGTGTCCCTGCAGAAAACTATCACCTTCACTAATGAATAAACAACAATGAATAATTAAATGCTGGGACTTGCCACAGTGAAATCAGAAATCTTGTTTATGGGGAAAAGGTGTATCAAATAGAAGAAAGATTCACTTAAATTTTGAAGAACATTCATTTTTCTCCTTTAATATTAAATAACTAATATTGTTAAATGCGAGAAAGAAATGTCACAAAAAGCTTAGGAAAATATATTATGATGAGATTTTATACATTCAAAAAATAATTTGGTACTACTTTTTCAGTTGAGATTTTAATTTTTCAATGGCTCATACTCAAAAATTTCACTGGCTCTTAGCAATATCAGCACAGATAGGTAACAATGTGGATACAAAACTGGGTCCTAAAGACTGTCGTACAATGAGACCATAGAAACTTCCATAAGGGACTATGTCTCAAAATAGAAAGTGATATGTACCGCAAGAGAGATACCAAGTAAACGTGTTGGGAACTCACTGCAGAGAGAAATGACTTAGGATAAGAGGATCAGCATGAGGGGGGAAGAGCTTCAAACTGGGAGTTAAGGAATGGTTTGGACATGCAGAAACAGGAAGGGAGAGGGACAACATGAGGAAGGTACTGAAAGTGCATATAGGCACAGATTATGGAGATTATTATTAAGGACAAGTAGGGAAGATCTGCTTAGGGTCAAACTTTGGAAGGCTTTCCTTTGCAGTTGAACAGGGAGGGTTTTGCGTAGGAAAGTGAAATGGCCCAAGATCTTCCTTGGGGATATTTTCCAACAGACTTGTGTAGACTGATTACAAAGAGCCAGGTAGGGTTGTAAATATTCAGGAAAGGGGGCATAGGGGTTTAAATTCAGGCTTTAGTCATGGAAACAGAGGGGATGGTTCCAAGAAAAGCTGTGGGTGATAAAATTAGTGAGATTAGACTAGTTTGTTTTATCTGAATCACATGGCAGGCCTGTGAAACCATAGATTTCTGGACCTCACCCCCCGAGTTTCTGACTCAATAGATCTCTGATGGAACCTGGAAAATTGCATTTCTAACAAGTTCCCAAGTGCTGTTGGTTTTGAGAACCACTGCTCTGCTATGACATAGGACATCGAAATAGTACTCAGTAATCCTTCCCCTTAATCCCAGGTTTGAATCATATGTCTTAATAAAAGGAAGATGCAGAACTAAGATTAGGACTCACTGAGGTTGCAGTGCCAGAGGGCTTCAAGGGGAGTCCTCGGTAAATAATTTCAAATATGCACCCGGAGCATTGGAGGAGATGAAGAATGTGGGTCATACAAACGTGAAAGGGATGAATTTCCAGAAAGAGGATTTAGGCTAGAACTTTGTGGGTGTGTGACAGAAGGTGAAGAGGGGACAGAGAAATAAGTGTTTAGAGGGCTGGAGAAGCAGCACACAAGGTAGTAGGCTTTTCAGTAGTCTACCAGTAATTACACTAATACATTTAGAGTAGTAGCTGAGTATTGGGGGGGGGGGGGGGGAGGGGGGTTCCATGGAAAGTAATCTCACAGATCGATCTGATTATGAATTCCTAACTGGACAGGTCATGGTGGGTAGTCATGCCACAGGCATATAACCTTTTAGGTTTATCTTTGTCTTACCCAAACCATGCCCATTGTATCTGTGCACCTGGGTTAACACATCTTTTAAACAATCACCCTCAAGAGAGCATATCATCTTAACTAACCTGTAATCCAATCCCCACCTTACTTTCTCCCACTTTCATGTCATCTTCGTTGTCCCCTCAATTTCAAATGCATAACAGAAGCTGCAAAGTTGTTATTCTCCAAAGCATTTGAGATCTTGCTCCTGCCTATTTGGCCCAAATAAACTCATTTTCTCCACACTGGTTTGGATGCTGTTTTTTGTTTTTTAAAGATTTTTTAAAAATTGATTTGAGAGAGAGGGAGAGGGAGAGGGAGAGGGAGAGAAACATCAATGGGCTGCCTCTTACAGGCCCCCTTATGGGGGCAGGGAGAATTAAGCCCAAAACCTGTGCATGTGCCCTGACCAGGAATCAAACCAGCAATCTTTCAAGTGCATGGGACTACACCAAACCACTGACAACTGAGCCACACCAGCCAGAGCAGGTTTGGACATTTTTTACATCGACAGTATGCCTGCCTCAATAATTTACTCATGGGACTAGTATTTAAATACTGGTATTGAAATTACCTGTATGTAAATTAAAATTCCTCCCCTGGTGGCAATAAACACATTTTGTAACACTTTTCAGCTTAGAAAGCACCCCACATCCTCCATCTCATTTATGTTCACTTATAACTTCGAGAGCTGAAGGAGAACACAGGATGTGTGATGTAAGGCAAATAAAAAGTCTTGGTTTCTTTATCAGCATTTCCAAACAACTCAGAGTGGACAAGGGCGCCAGAGAAACAAAGAGAACTTTGGCTCAGAATTTTTCCAGGGGTTACAGTTTACCAAAGCTCCTCTCCTAACTAAATTAGCCTTGAGGATAAGCAAACAAAATTATCACTCTCATTTCATTTATACCACCAGAGGGCCACAATGGCAAAGGAATGTTCATAACGCCTTTTGTTCTAGGGTTTCTGCACTCGATGCGCGTTCATTCCTGAGTAGTAGTTGGGAGTAGGGAAAGACTATGAATCACTTAGTCTCCTTGCTTCTGTGTTAGTTGTCCTTTAGTCCAGTCTCATTATGTGTGAGAGATGTAATGAAGAAAGGTGGACTCTTCTGATTTTTTGGGGAAGTGAGGGTGGGGCCCAGTTTGGTATCTGGATGACAGGGAATCCTGTCACCAGGCAACCCTAACACAAAGCCTTGTCATTTCTATATATAGAAAAGTCTTCAATTTTCCCTCAGTTGATTAAATATTATTTTTTGAAATGTGAAACACTGACAAAGGTTCCAAAAGTGAAAAAACACACAAAGAGGTACACACAAAGAAAACTTACCTTACCTACGGCTTTGGACAGTGGTTGGTTGGTGGGTGAGAGTTCTGATGAGGCACACAGGGAACAACGGGGGTGCCAGTAATGTTTTTCTTGATCATGGTATTGGTTATATGTGATCACTGTGTGGTATTTCAAGCTATACTCCTGTAACTTCTACTTCTCTGTAATGTATACTTCAAAAAAAAGCTTAAATTTCCTTGCAAAATTGGGACATAGGTTTTAGGCTTAAATATGGTAAACACAAGGTTTTACATTAGTTAAAATGGAATCTCATATAAGGAACAATTACAGTTATTTCAAGTAACAACTCAATTATTAATTTCAAGGATTTTCTAATACAACTCCAATGTCATACAGAAAAAATGAGTTGGTCTAAACATGCAAACACAGCAGCCATAGCAAAGCAGAGCTCGATACACAGTCTACAATTTTCTTTCCTTCATTAGTTTCACTTAATCAAGTACTAGTTTAGAAATATTGGTCTTTACAACACCATGATTGTACAACCCTTTCTGGACTAAAGATTTTATCAATAGCATTTTTCATCTCATGCTTATCATGCATATGTTTTCCCATGTCCTGAACAAACTAAATTTTTTCCACATTGAAACAAATTATTACCCTCATATATTTTTAGCATTTATACTCAACTATTAGGAGCCAAATACTATTATAAAACTAAAAAGATTTTACGGTTCTAATGAAAAGTATTATGTAAGCCGGTAGACGTTTTATCCTTCAACATTTTGTTGGGGGAAAAAATCTTTGGAATATGTATTTTAAAGTATTAACAAAGCCCAATTTAAAGTATAGTAACCACATTTTCCAATTATCTGAAATGACTCAATAGGTCTAATGTACAAGTGTTCTTTAGGTGAACAATAAAATGAAATTGTTCTTAGGAAGGTTCTAAAATAAGCACTGAAAACTAAATATTGAATAGAACTACTAACAGGTGTTCTGACCTCGAAGAGAGTAGCTATGTGTCAGTGCATTTGCCAAGCTTTTAAAAACAGCTTCTGTGCATTAATTAATGATAAAAGTCTGTATTTTTATCTACTAGGAATGCTGACACAGGGTTCTGCAGATCAAGACATGTGGGGAAGATGTGTTGATCAAAGTAAACTCCCAATTTAAGCAAACTTACCAGGATACTGAATCTCATGTATTCAGTCTCTTAGAAACAGGTAGAAAAATCAGAATGCTTAATAATCCTATTTAGTCAAACACTTTAAAAAACAAATTTAAATATAAGAGAATGCAACAAGGTATTTGAACCTGAATGCAGAGAATAAATACTTTATTAACTGATTACAATTGAAAGTCACAAACAAAAAAGGGGTGTATTAAGGCAGAGCCATATATATATACATATATATATGACATACATATATATGACATATATATATAGACAAATCCAAAGACTGTTACCGCTTTACATTAATAACCTCTGCATTTTTCTTTTACACATTTAGGCAGTGTGCTTTCTTTTCTTCTCACAGAAATGAATCTTGACCAATATTTTAAATTGTATTTTGATAACAACTTATAGGATCATTGATTTAGACAATGACTAGTGTATCAAATGCTATCTGATAGTTTTCTCAGCATATTCCATTTGTGGTGGTATATTTATGTTGGTGTGGAAAATTTGATAATCATCTTTTTTCCAGTAAAACTAACACATAATTTTAAAAAATGATTTTGGATAGTCTTAACTAAAATAAGCTTGGACTTCCATGTCAGTCAAATGCCCAAAGCATATTGTTTTCTGCCCTTCCCTAAACCTTCCTGTATGTTTTAAGTAGCCTTTAGAATATGATCACATGGTTTAATTTCAGATCTATAAATTTTGAGGTTTTCAAAATCCAAACTGACTTCCTTATGCAAAGTGGCAATGCAAATAGCAATCCTACATAGTGAAGAATCATTTTCTTCTGTATAGCTTCCTTTTATAAAAATGGGCAACCACAAAAAAAAAAAAAAGGTAAGTTTAGTCCATCTGACAAAGCACTGCAGCTCCCTAATTCCACTCTTGAAGGAAAAGGCAGAGGCAAGTTTACATTATCCCAGAAAACTGAATAAATGGCTTTATTTGGTATCTTCAAGAAGCTTCTCCTTCCGTAGGAGATGTTGGTGATGTAGGAGAAACTGTGACTGGTTTTCGTGTAATTCTGTCCAGTTCCGCATGAACATCTGATAGGACAGGCTTCTGGCCTACATTGAAGAAAAAGAAATGAGATTTAGATATAAGTAATAGTATCTTTTATAGCAATGTCTCTTCATTCAAGAAACTGCCAAAGGTTTCATTAATTTTATCTAGCATACTAAAGTAAAAAATATATATATAAACGAAGCCACTTTAAAATGGAGTCAGAGCTGTGGTCCCAGAGGATGCCTCCAACCTTTGAAATGTTAAAATAGGGCAAAATAACCTTTGACTGGGCCTAAAGCAGCACTGTATCCCAAACAACTGTGTGCAAAGACAACAAGAAATCAGATTGTTATAGCTACAGACTGAAAATTAAAAACATTCTTTAGAATTAGCATCCCTATGTTAGCTTATCTGTACTTATAGAATTGCCTTCTTCTAGAAGCTGACATAATTGAGCAGTTGATGGAATTGTTTCCCTTCCCTTTCTCATAAATATTCCTGATCCCCCTGGTCTTTGTCTCCTAAAATTATTTAGGTTCCTGCCTGAATTAGTGCTTCCTGAATAGCTATTCTTTTGGACCTCAAATAAATGCTATTGTCTCTCATTTGGTCTTTTATTTTTAGGTTAACATTAAGTGGCATAAACATCCTAATTTAAAAATAAATTCCCTCATTTTATTTTTTTTAATAATTTTATTGATTTTTTACAGAGAGGAGGGGAGAGGGATAGAGAGTTAGAAACATCTATCAGCTGCCTCCTGTACACTCCCCACTGGGGATGTGCCCGCAACCAAGGTACATGCCCTTGACTAGAATTGAACCTGGGGCCCTTCAGTCCGCAGGCCTATGCTCTATCCACTGAGCCAAACTGGTTAGGGCAAATTCCCTCATTTTAAATTGTAGAGTCTGAATGGAAATAAAAACTAGCACCCATCAGTTAATCTCATAAAGGTATTTTCAAAAAAGGCATAGAACAATAAGGACAGTAAAAAAGAAAATAATAAAATTTTGGAATCCAGAAAGAAGATAGATTAGTGGTAACTAAATTAGCAGTACTGAGAAACTTAATCTACTACACTGTCCATAAAAAAAGCCAAACAGTAATTCAATTTGTACCCAGAAACCTGTAAAAGGTTCAAAAACATGGTAGTTGCAGGCATTTGTGATAAGGGTGACAGGAGGTGGGATTAAAAAAGGAGAATGGGTTAAAAAGTCTGTTTAAAGATCAACAAAATAAAAAGAAACTAAACTTCATCAAAATTAAAAACTTTTGTGCTACAAAGGACACTACTAAGAAAGTAAAAGGGCCCTGACTGGTTTGGCTCAGTGGATAGAGCATCGGCCTGCGGACTCAAGAGTCCCAGGTTCGATTCCAGTCAAGGGCATGTACCTTGGTTGCAGGCACATCCCCAGTAGGGGGTGTGCAGAAGGCAGCTGATCGATGTTTCTCTCTCATCGATGTTTCTAACTATCCCTCTCCCTTCCTCTCTGTAAAAAAATCAATAAAATATATTAAAAAAAAAAAAAAAGTAAAAGGACAACCAATTCAGTGAGGGAAAACATTTGCATATCCTTTATCTGATAAGGGTCTAGTACACAGATATTTGAAGAACACTTAAAATTCAACAGTAAAACGATACATAACCCAATTTAAAAATGGGCAAAAGATTTAAACAGAAATTTCTCCAAAGAAGGTATACAAATGGTCAGTAAACACATTAAAAGATTCTCAACATCATTAGCTATCAAGGAAATGCAAACCAAAATCACAATGAGACAGGACTTCCTAGACCAGTGATGGCGAACCTATGACACGCGTGTCAGAGGTGACACGCAAACTCATATTTTTGGTTAATTTTTCTTTGTTAAATGGCATTTAAATATATAAAATAAATATCAAAAATATAAATCTTCGTTTTACTATGGTTGCAAATATCAAAAAATTTCTATATGTGACACGGCACCAGAGTTAAGTTAGGATTTTTCAAAATGCTGACACGCTGAGCTCAAAAGGTTCACCATCACTATCCTAGACCCTGGAATCTTCAGAAACACTGGGACTGTTCTAATAAAAAAGATGGACAATAACAAATATTGAAGAGAATGTGGAGAAATTGGGACCCTCATACCTTGCTTTGGGGAATGTACGTTCATAGCAGTATTATTCATAACTAGAGGCCCAATGCACAAAATTAATGCATGGGTAGGGTGCTTAGGCCTGGTCAATGATCAGGGCGGATTTGTGGGGGGATCAGCAGGGTGCTCGGGGGGGGGGGCCCCCACTGGCACCCGCCTTGGCTGCCCTGGGGACTGCAGGCTGGGAACAGCTCCTATGTTGAGCGTCTGCCCCCTGGTGGTCAGTGTGCGTCATAGGGACGGGTCGTTCCACTGTTTGGTTGATTTGCATATTAGGCTTTTATTATATAGACTAGAGGCCCGGTGCACAAAAATTTGTGCACTCCGGGGGGAGGTGCACAAAAATTTCTGCACTCCCGGTGCACAAAAATTTGTGCACTCAGCTCGGCCTGTGCCCTCTCGCAGTCTGGTACCCCTCGGGAGATAACGACCTGCTGGCTTAGGCCTGCTCCCAGGTGGCAGAGGGCAGGCCCAATCCCTAGGTGCAGCCCCTGGTCGGACTCAGAGCAGGGCTGATTGGGGAGTTGGGGCGCTGCCCCGTCATGCACAGAGCAGGGCGGATCAGGAGGTTGCGATGCCACCCTCAGTCACGCTCAGGGTAGGGACGATTGGGGGGTTGGGCACCGCCCCCGTCACACTCAAGGCAGGGTCCATGGGCAGGTTGCAGCGCCACCCCCTGTCATGCACAGAGCAGGGCCAATCAGGGGGTTGGGGCGCTGCCCCCTGTCACTCACAGAGCAGGGCCCATCAGGGGGGTTGGGGCTCCATACCCTGTCACGCACAGAGCAGGGTCGATCAGGGGTTGGGGAGCTCCCCCCTGTCACGCACAGAGCAGGGCCGATCAGGGGATTGAAGAGCTCCCCCCGTCACTCACAGAGTAGGGCCGATAGGGGAGTTGGGGCACCGCCCCCTGTCACACACAAAGCAGGGCGGATCAGGGGGTTGGGGCGCTGCACCCCGTCACACTCAAGGCAGGGCCGATGGGGAGGTTATGGCTCTACCCCGTCACACACAGAGCAGGGCCTGTGGCGGGGGGAGGGGGGGTTCGGGCACCGCCCTCTATCACCCTCAGAGCAGGGCCGATCAGGGGGTTGGGGCGCCGCCACTCTCATACTCAGGGCAGGGCCAATGGGGAGGTTATGGCTCTACCCCGTCATACACAGAGCAGGGCCCATGGGGGGGGGAGGGGGCGGGGTTGGGGCGCCACACCCTGTCACACACAGAGCAGGGCCGATCAGGGGGTTGGGGCACCGTGCCCTGTCACACACAGAGCCGCAGGGCGATCAGGGGGTTGGGGAGCACCCCCCATCAGGCACAGAGCAGGGCTGATCAGGGGGTTGGGGCGCCTTCCCCTGTCACGAACAGAGCAGGGTGGATAGGGAGGTTGTGGCCCCACCCCCTGTCACACACAGAGCCGCAGGGCGATCAGGGGGTTTGGGCGCTGCCCCTGTCACGCTGATCCTGGTGCTGGGAGGCATATTACCCTTTTACTATATAGGGTAGAGGCCTGGTGCACGGGTGGGTGCCAGCTGGTTTGCTGTGAAGAGTGTCCTGGATCAGGGTGGGGGTCCCGCTTGGGTGCCTGGCCAGCCTGGGTGAGGGGCTGATGGCTGTTTGTAGCTGGTCACACCCCCTTCAGGGTGGGGGTCCCCACTGGGGTGCCTGGCCAGTCTGGGTGAGGGGCTGAGGACTGTTTTCAGGCTGGCGGGTGACTGAAGCTCCCAACTGCTCCTTTTTTTCTTTTTCTTTTTTATTCTGGGCCAGCTTTAGCTCTGAGGCTTGGCTCCAGCTCTGAGGCCTCGGCTGCTGAAAGCAGGTATCTGGTTTGTTTGGGTTCTATAATCGAAACACTGTTTCAACTCCAGCTCTGAGATCCCGGCTGGCTGAAAGCAGGTTTCTGGGGTTTTGTTTAGCTTCTATATTTGTAACAATGTTTCAAACTGCAAGCTCAGAGGCCGGCAGCGGCAGGCGGGGAACGTTGGCTTCCTCCATCACTGGAGTAAGCAAGCCTCATGTTTGCTTCAAGCTGCCTGGCTGCTGGCCATCATCTTGGCTGGCAGTTAATTTGCATATCGCCCTGATTAGCCGATGGGAAGGGTAGCGAAGGTACGGCTAATTACCATGTTTCTCTTTTATTAGATAGGATAGCCCCAAAGTGGAAATAATATAAATGTCCATCAACTGATGAAGGGATAAAGTGTGACATATCCATACAATAGAATTTTATTCAGCAGTAAAAAAGAAATAAAATATTGAAATATTGAAACATTAAAGAACCTTGAAAACATTATGTTAAAGAAGCCATATTCATATGAAATCTCCTGATCAGCAAGTCACAGAAACAGAAATCAGATTAGTGTTACCTAGGAATTGGGGCTCCAGGGGAGGGAAAGAGTAACTGCTAATAGGTTGGAGGTTTCTTTCTGGGGAGATGAAAATATTCTAAAATCAGATTATAGTGATGGTTTGCATAACTCTGTAACTATATGAACACTATTGAACTATACACTTTAAATGAGTGAACTTCACTTCACAGTATATAAATTATATCTCCATAAGACTGTTTTATATAAAAAAAAAAAAAAAGCTCCGGTAACTATACCTGACTTTTTGGCAGATGGTGGTAAACCACTGCTTCCACCTCCAGCCCCAGTTCCAGGGCTGCCACCACCAACACTGGGGCCTCCCGGAGAACCAGTCTTTTTACTCAGCAAACTATTGAAGAAATTTGCCAGGACACCTTCACTTGTAGCTCCAGCTATAAAACAAAACACAAAAACTTTCAATCAAAACATCAGGTTTTTCTGTAAATTATTATTTTAGTAATCACACATAGAAAATGAGTAATAGACTTGAAATTTAAGAGCTGTATGTTCCAAATTCAAGTCTAGTTTGATATTAGAGGCTGGGTAACTTCTCTGATCTATTCATATAGAACAAAATATAAATAACCTTTAAAAATGCAAGATAATTATTTAAAAATTAGAATGTTATTTTAAAAAGGCCAAAGGCATATTAAACAGATATTAGTTGCTATATATCTCTTCTTTGAAAGGGGTTCTTTAAAAATATAATGTTGAAAAATATCTGCCTCAAGTACTATAAAAAGTTATCTAATTCTCCTATATGATTATCCATATAGTTTTTCATGTTAATTGCAAGTAACCTATTATTATAAAAATATGAATTTCTTCAATGACCTACCATAGGCGAATGATTAAATAAACACAAAGCTATCATAAAGCTTCCATCATAGAAATAACATATTAAGACTATACTGTAAAATGGTTTTCAGTCTAACTATGAGATTATATCTATAGAGACAAAGATTAGAAGCTATTGCACAAAAACCACTATGGTAAAAGGGGATTTTAGGTAGATTTCTTTCTACTGAAAACATACTGTGTTATTTTCTCCAAGAAAAAAAGAAATGTACCTTTCATGTTTGGATCAATTTTTTTTGACCCAGCAGGGATGGGTGACACGCTGGCAACATTGGATGACACTGATCTGTTTGGTGTTCGAGGGGAGCCTCCTGGGACTCTTGGTGAAGCATCCTATGTAATAGGAAAGCCATAATTATAAAAACTAGAAACTTTTAACTTCACAAAAGTTCTTATTACAAACTAGGGGCCCGATGCACAAAATTCGTGCAAGGGCCTTGGCCCCGGTCCCCGCCCACCACCGCTGCTGCCGCAGCCGGGGGCCTCTCCCGTGGCTCCCGCCCACTGTGGCTTTGTCCAGAAGGAAGAACATCCAGAAAGACGTCTGGTCTAATTAGCAAATTACGCTTTTATTATTACAGAAGATAGAAATTATTTTGCAACTGTACCCCATCTGTTCTTTTACACTGCAAACCACTGACAAAAACGTTTAGCAATCGTGTCCTCTGTTAATGACAGAAAAAAGGCCTGTCTTTTTCTTTGCTGTGGCCTTCCACAATTTATAAAAGCACCTGGTAATTAAATCCCAATGTTTTTAGCTCCTCTGATTCAAACAGCCCCTCTGTTCAAACTGCAAAACAAGATAAGCTACTCTCAAGGCTACATTCTTGCATTCCCCCTTCTCCACGCTGTTTTTACAATTCAGGTATAATTCACATCAAGGAGTTTCTAGTTAGTAGACAGTTCCCTCGCTCTCCTCCCCTTCAAACAAGCCTCTTTTGAACTCTTCATAACTTTTGCTCTAAGCATGCTTTACAACAGTATTTCCCAACGTGGGGCACATCCTCTACAGGGGGACAATTTGATTGTTAAGGGGGGCAATTTGAGAATGAATTATTAACAGTGAATTTTTAAATATCTTATGGTTCTAGGGGCCTCATATACAGTATATAAATATATATTGTGACATATTTATGCATTTCAGTTCTCTGTTTTGAAACTTTATTTGCTATTTTTTCATATCACTTCATATTATTTTTTTTAAACAATTTCTTAGTGATTTCTTCCTCAGTACTTCAACTGTCCTTTCATTCTTTTATTTTTTTCTTTCATGGGTGCCATGTTCTTTGGAAGCTTGTTTAGACCAAGTTAATGGCCTTTTAGGCTTCCTCCACGTGAACAGGAGTTCACTTTTTTAATAATAAGAATTATATGTCACGGGGGGGGGGGGGGCAGCAGGAGTTTAGAGATGCTTAGGTGGGGCATGGCCAAAAAAAAAAGGTTGAGAACCACCGTTTTACAGGCTTTGGGGAAAAATCTGATAAGACACCTCCCTAAAACATCTGTCCCCATCTCCTAAAAAACAAACTATATTTTCAAGACAACCTCCTTGATGTCTGCTCAACTTCAACCCAAAATCCTCCTCCCTTTCTTGACACCTAGCAACAGCAGCCATTACTCTTTAAAAGGGGAAGGTGCTTTTTGTTTCTTGCCCTGTATTGATTAGCAATGCACCAGGCCTTTCCCTTCTGGGAAAGTAAAATAAATTTCCTCTCTTCATCTCTTCTTTTGGTTGTAAATTCCTTCACTGGCCAAACCCTAACATCTTCATTATTAGCAAATACCGGAGACCCATCACATTTTAAAATACTAATTTTCCCTTCAATGGAAAAAGAAAACGTATTGAGTACTAAAGGGTGGTTACTGGCATAAGTTTGAGAGTCAGATCTGGGTTCCAATGTAGACTTACATCCTACCAGCTGCATAATGTTAGGGAAGCCAATGTCCTTCAAAGCTTCCATTTCCCCCAGTACAAAATGGGGCTAATAATAGTTCCTGCCTCATAGGGCTGTTGTGAGGATTTATAAAATAACACATATAAATGGTTCAAAACTGATGCATGATAAACACTGCAAAATAGATCTTTACCATTTAAGTCATCTAAAAGGGAGCAAAATTTATCTTTAAAAAATCTCACAAATTCCAGAAGAATTCTTAATTCATGTTTATATTAAAGCACACCCATATGAGACATGTATTTGCTTTAAAAAATAAAGAACTAAAGCAGTATGCACTGCATTTTAATAGTTTTGTCAAAATCTGTAATACTGACCACAGGCCGCCCAGCTGCAGTTGGTGGTTGCTTTGCTAAAAGGGTCTGAAAAACACAAAAGAATTCTAGGTTAGATACTCATATAACATGTACTAGTATGATTGTATTTTCTTCTACTTCTTTTTTTAATTCTCACCCGAGGATATTTTTTCATTGATTTTAGAGAGAGTGGAAGAGAGAGGGAAAGACAGAGAAGCATTGATGTGAGAGAAGCACATCTATTGGTTGCCTCCTGCACACCCCCTGACCAGGGCCCAGGCTGGGGAGGAGCCTGCAACCCAGGTACGTGCCCTTGACCAGAATCGAACCCGGGACCCTTCAGTCCGCAGGCCAACGCTAATCCACTGAGCCAAACCGGCTAGGGCTGTATTGTATTTTTAAAGAAACTACATAAAATAACAGTTTACCCAGTAACCACACTCAGTCTGTTTATGATGTAATTTCATACCTGTAGCTTCATAAGAAATACTTGGTCATCTTCTGCCATAATTTCCTTCTCATGCACAAACTGAAATGAGCAATGAGCAATGCATAAATGAGCAAGTCTAGAAGCAGTAGAAGCAGGGATATTTGCAACTTATTATTCCTAATTATACAGCAGACAGAAGAGCCATCACATTCTTATTTCAGGGAAACCAGGAGCAAGTTGCTTTTCATGCACACATGGTCTATTTTCCACCAGTTGCCAGAGTGATCCTTTTAAAAGGTTAGATCAGATTACATCACTCCTCTACTCAAACACCCCCTCCAAGCACTTTCCATCCCACTAAGAATGAAATCCAAAGTCCTTTCTGCAGCCCCAGTGAGGCCCCAAAGACCTTAACTCTGCCTTTCATCTCCTAACCCCTTGGGCATTCCTGCCTCAGGCATGTGCACTTCCAGTTCCCTTTGCCTCACCACTCTCCCCTCTTACCACGGACATTCCCTAACCATTTAACAACAGCATGCCTCTGGTCCCTGTCCTCTGTTTCTCCCCTCTGCTTAACTTGCATAGCACTTCTGACCACTTGAGAGATGGCCCATGTATTGATTTACTGTTACATCACACCCTCCTAGTTAACACCTAGCGTCTAAACAATGGCTTGATAAAAACAACTAAAACAAAGCCCAATTTGTTGGTAAAAGAAAAACTGGGGAAAACCATTGCTTTCTGATGTGTGCATTTCTTTAATAGACAGCCAAACCAAATACCACATCAACTGATTTTTCACTTGACATTACTTTTCTTTTTTTTGATTACCCACAAACAGAAGACAGCTGCCGAATGTAAATGGATTCTTAAGACTCTTAATGTATGTTAGATCAAAATTACTTTTTCTTGAAACATACAAATTCAAAGTCAGTGAGAAGTATATACAACTTTTCAGAAATGTCTATAATACCTAACTACAGAACACCATGAACTGCTTAACATGAAATTAAGATATATGAAGAAAAAGTACCTTCTGGAATCCAATTTAACGGTCATAAGAGTGATATGTAATAGTCAAGACTAAATCTGAGTTCTAGGTTAGAAAGTTCACAGCTTCTACCTATTCAAACTATTCAAGATCTACATACTCATTCATACCAATCTGTGATTTCCATTAAAATATGAACTCTGAACTAATATTTTCTAATATAAACATGCCAAAGGCTAAGTCATGACTCAGTAACTGAATAGCTGATTTATGTTCTGATAAAACAGACCTTTATTTTGAATGATACATTACCAACACCCAAATTACACTTGGAAACCCAAATTACACTTTTATCTTTCTACCTTACAATCTTAAAATTATGAACTTCCCCCTCAGTTTAAATGCAAAAGTATTGAGATTATGTGTGTATATACTAAAACTGTTACCTTTCGAACAGGTGGTTTAGTTATAATGTCTTCAAAATTATCTTCTGCTTTTAATGTTTGAAAATTTTCGTGTAATATTCCTATTTTCTTATCATTATCCCACCCCGCTGGACTGGAAAGAAACACACATGAGAAATTTTCAAGCATTTATATAGTTATTCTTTTCATTTAAGCCATGATCAGATTAAAAGGAACATTTTATGAAAATAAATTTGACCAATTATGGAAAACCAATCAGCTTTTTAAATTATAGGGCTCAAGTTATAGTTTACTAAATCACCTCCCAATTTTATTCAGATAACTTTTTAAAATCAGGTCTCAATTATATATTGGATGCTTTATGTTATATCATAACCAATTAAAGAGTAAGTAGATATACTGATATATACACTCAATAGATAGCAATAACATGGCCTTTCGAAGAGGGCTCAGGCCAGCAGTAAATCTAAAAGACAATGATAAATAGGCCAGGGCAGGTTATAAATAAAACAGTCTAGGGACAGATTCTCACCTACTCATCATGGAAAGGTCTCTACTGGTCTCACCTCAAAACTGAAAATGATGACTCACCATCAAACTGTAGCAACAATACGTGATAAAATAATATATTTAAGAGCATACTTACATAAATACTGCATCTTTTTCCACCACAACAGCAGGAATCTTATACGGAAATCCATATAGTTTCTGAACGATGTATTTATATACTAAATCTGTATTTTTGTTTTCTTTTACTGAAGTGTAAATAAGTGCTGCACCATCTGAATAGAACCATTAAAGAAATTTCTGGACAAATTCCACAAACAGGTCATAAAGTTCTTGTTCTCAGCCTAACATTCACAGCTACATGATTTATTCGTTTCAAAAATAATTTCTAAAGGTGTATTATATATGGTCATCGAAGATTTCAAAAGTATAAAATACTTAAATGCAGGCTAAAAGGCAAACAAAACATTTTATAATAAGCTATAATAAAATAAAACCAAAAGTCTCATTAAGCAAAAAAAGAAAAGGTAAATTTAGTAATACTGACACTACTACTACCTATATTTAAAGCACATGAAGAGGCAATTTCTTTTTAAAACTTCATGGAGGGGTATTATTTATCAACAACCGTTTTGTTTGCCTTTTCAACAAAAATGGTTTGCACAAGTACCTCTTACGATTTTTACTAGTTCCAAGGAATGAGGACTTTGGGGACAAAGCTCCAGAGACCCATAAAAAAGAGAAGATGAACCAATAGGTATTACCAGGAAGCTTTCAGAAATGATCCAAGGTAAAGTAGATTTCATGGCTAAAACCTGAGCTAAGACAATCTCACATGATATATTAATAAAAGCAGATCATAACTTTTACCCAAACAACATAAATCAAAAGAGGCCTGTGAAAAAAAGGGTCAGTGTGACTACTGACAATGTGGTCAGAGAGGCTATCAGAAATTCTATGACCACTGGCCATGATGTCCTGAAAGAGATGGTAACTTATGCCTGAGGAAATGCTGGGAATGGGCTGACTTCTGATCTGAGACATTCATATTTGCTAGGACATGAACTTGAAAGTGGTATTGCTAAATACTACTTAGCATAAGTCTTGGTAGAAATAAATATCATAGTCTTAAGTAAAAGCTTAATTGTGTAAATTTTTCATTAATGATCTTCCTCATGTGAACCCATTTATAATTTGAAAGATGTCTACAGCTGAAAATTTTGCATTGCAATTAAAATTTTAAAAATAAAGATGATTTTGAACTGTTGCCCTCACCCACAGACACACACACACCTCACTATTAAAGTCAACTAGCTCTACTAAAAGGTCTGTAATTATCTCAGTGGACAGCTTACTTCCTGATTACATTTCTGTATGTACATTTTCAAATAGAGCATTAATACATCTTAAAAGAGACTGTTCTCAAATTTTGTAATCTTCAAAGATAAAAAGGGCTTTATATACCTACTTTAATTACTTTCACTTTTTGTTCTCTTTTTGAAGACTCTTTATATAGACTAATGCCCTTTAATTCAACCTGACTCAGCCTTTATGTGACATGAGAAAGGGCCACGGAGAGAACAAAGTACTGAAGGAAAAAGGAAAGGGAAACTACCAGTGTTGAGTGATCTTATTCATTATTCAGCTAGGCTTTCTATTAAGTGGTCCTTAAATTAAATGTCCGTTAATGAAAATGAAAAACTACTGATACTATAAATACGTGTATATTATTTATTATTCTTACCTACTCCTAATATCATTTCTTCACTTTTCAGACCCAAAAGCTTTGGTTGCGGAATGAAACCACAAACTATCTGGTGCACAACTCTCTCCCTTTGGTGCACTCAAGCTGTGGTGAAGTTTTTGACAGTAAATTCTCTTAAAAACATTCACTCCTAACCCTCACTTTATCCTCCTTTTAGTTGTACATGTTATTAATTGGCTCATCTAATCCTTGTAACCTAGACTAGACAAGATTCCTTATGATAGGTTTTCTAACCTTGTGATGATCAAAATCACCCAGAAAGCTTTTCAAAAGTATAGATTCTCGCCCTAACCGGTTTGACTCAGTGGACAGAGCGCTGGCCTGCGGACTGAAGGGTCCCAGGTTCGATTCCGGTCAAGGGCATGTACCTTGGTTGCAGGCACATCCCCAGTAGGTGTGCAGGAGGCAGCTGGTCGATGTTTCTCTCTCATCAATGTTTCTAACTCTCTATCCCTCTCTCTTCCTCTCTGTAAAAAATCAATAAAATATATTTTAAAAAAAAGTATAGATTCTCTAGCTGACTTGTAATGTTCCCAATTAGTAAGTCTTAGATGGCACAGCCAGATTTTGAAACCACTACTTTAGATTATATGTGGAGATAACATACCAAATATATTAAAAATAAGAACAAACGAACCTAAATGTTGATCTTGCCCCACCACCCACCCAGTAAATGAATACCAATTTGGGGGGGGGGGGGCAACTGGTTTCATTTATTCAGACTCTAAAACAGAATGTCAATAGTGTAATGGCCAGCTAAAAGATTATTAATTATACTAAGAGTATTGAATTATTCTATTTATAACTGAGAATTGAACTTTAAAAAAAGATAATAATACATACTAGGTTTCATAACAGTTTCATCTCAGCATTTTAGGATATAAACACATTGGTGGTATAAATACAACTTTTTAATCAGAATGATTACAATGCATACTCATTAAAACTTTCCAAATAAGACTTTTATTTTTCTTTAGTACTTTAAACACAGCAAATCAAATTTATATACTTTAATATTTGCTTTTATATCTCAAAATACCCAGATATAAATGATTTGAGAACTAAAATGATATTTCCAGCCAGAGGCAGAAGGAACAAAGCTTATGGAATTTCTAAAGTCCCATCAATTTAATTCCTTTCCTTAAAAACAAACAAACAAACAAACAGGTAAGGTACATTAAGGTACATTGCACTAATCAATGTATTAAAAGGATACACTGTAAACAAAACTTCCGGATATGTGACTGAATAAAATCAAAATGTTCATCTTTGTAGTCATGTTCTTTCTCCAATACACTAATGGCATCACACTGTTGGGTTAAAATAATTTAAAAAAACAATACGTTAACTTTAAATAATCAAGTTTAAATATAATGATTTAAACAGTTCAATTTTGGGTGGGGGAATATCACAAAACTACCACTTTGAACAGTAGGACCTAGAATAGCAATTGCTCCTATTTGTCTAGAGACATTTAGTTGGAATCCTAAGACTAATAAGTAATTTTATTTCTTTAAAAAAAAAGCACTGAATTCAAAGCTATACTGAATGTGGCGAAAACACTATAGAGAAAGTTTTAGTACAGAACAAGACAAGTTTATAATACTTGTTAATTCAACTACTTATGTCCTAGAACAAAGTTTTTAAGATCTAAAATCTATTCTAGTTCTATAAAACACTATGTTCCCAGGGAGTCTGCATCTCTCACTATTTCCTCTTTGTTCCTCTGTTTATCTGATAACTCTGTTGACCTTCATTTCTTCTCTGGTGTCTTTTCACTCTCACTACAATTTCACCAATAGCAAAAAAAGGGGGGATTACAGGCTATTTTTTAAATGTACCGGTACAATCAATGAAACAAATTCTAAATTCTACTTGCTACAGAAAAATGTTACAGAAAAAAAGGCATGTTCAAATATTTCATCAAAACCTTTCTGAATTGAAGGTATAAAATCTAAAAATAAACACTCAATAATGCTCATTATACCTAATATTAGTTTGGGGTCAAATTTGACATGTAAAGAAATCTTTAAATGAAATAAGAGGATCTGGACCTAAGGCAAGAAGCTTAGTCTCTCTGAATCTCAATGTCTAGTTTTTAAGCCCAGTGGAACTACCATTCTTCATCCACTCCAGCACACACATTCTCCCATCCCCCTACATATTTTAAAAGCTCTTAAACTGAAGAACATCTGATGGTGCTTTAGATTCTGTGAAATATAGTAGATGATCTCTTCTGGCCTGAAAGTTCTATGCATCTATGACATTATTTAATGATTTAGGTTCCTTTAAGCTTAACAGTTTTCTCCTTTGGAAATTTATGAAGCAAGTTGTTATAATTGGCAGGAAAATATCTGCCAATAAACAACTCTTTGCCAAACAAAACAAAAACAAACCACACACAAGAGGATTCTAGTGTGACAGTTTAAAAATAGTTTTAAAGAAAAGGTATAAGTAACAATTAACTAAAGCAGGATCATCATTTGAAAAGCAGATAACAGACTTGATTTAAATGCTACCCTTCCCCAATTGTTATTGATAAATTTTGTAGTTTTTAAAGTAAAATTTAAGGTAGATTAAAATTTTTTTATCATTTTTATCCCAAAGATGAATAAATTTCATACCCTCCTTCAATTATATTTGCAAATTTTATGTATTACAAAAAATATTAATAATTTTAGATCTCGAAAGGGTTTATTTGTTCTGTCATTTTCTTAACTATTCCATGACTTACAGACAATAAAGGCATACTACTTAGGACCAAATGGTGAGAAGATAAACTTTATATGTAAATAATTTTTAAAGGAAATTTGACTTTATTATAAAGTGTATATGACAGATTAAATGAACAGAATTTTGATTTTAGCAATCCTCTCAGAACCTCTTTAATAAATAAGTAAAAAGCCCCTGATAACTGCATATTAACTTTACATAATGAGTGCTTAAAAGCCTATTTTATTTTAGGTGTTAAAAGCAGATGTTTAAAAGTCTATTTTATTTTAAGTATATAATCTTCTGATATTAGGATATCAGTATTCCAATATTTAATGTGCAAATTTATAAAAATTAATAATTAACTTATCATCTTACCTGTGTTTATTTCTTTAAACTGATTGTATAATAAAGTCTAATTGGAATTTGGGAAATGATATTCAATCACAAAGAGAATATCCAAAATAATGTTTTCTTTCAAAGAAACTATGATCAAGATCATAAAACCAGCATGTAAATATCATTCAATTATTTTAAACTATTATTTATATTTAAGAAAAATTATCTAGGAAAAATAATGTGTCAACTCCAAAAGGGGTCTGGGAAACAGAACAGTTGTTCATCCTGGGTTAATATCAGTAACAGAATCTCTAGGAAGCAAACTAACCTTTGTGCAAACTACTAGTACTGGAATGCCCAAGTTGTGTGTAAGTGTATCCGCACCCAGGGGTAAAACCACACTGTCGTCTTTGTCTTCCTGTGACATGGTATTTCTTCTCTGAGGAGAAGCTGGGAAATCTTCTCCTGGCTCTACGTATTCTTGAAAGTCTCTAATCACTGAAAATCAAAGTAAATAATTTAATACATAATTTAGAAATTGCTTTACTTCAGCAGGTAGCTTTTTCTACCATAATCGAAATATATATTTTACTAGAGTTTATACTTGGTCTTGTGTAAAAGAAACAAAAAGGGTTTGTGAAAACTATTTCAAGGACAGTACAGAAACACTGATCCCACATTAATTATTAGGAGGCAGAGTACAAGACTGAATGACTCCAAAGAGTGGGATTCAACATAGGCATGGTTTAGTTTGTGCAAATTACTTTAGGAAAGTCACAATCTAGCTTTGTCTATCTTCTCTAATTCACGAGTACTGAAAAAGGATAAAAGAAAAATATATGTGTGAGGAAGAGGGAATTCCACAATTTAAATGACAATCCTAGATGATTTTCTAAATATTAGCTTCCTTCTCTAAACCCTTTATTCAGATCTTCTTTTTACATAGGTGCAATCTTGGGCCACATTCATTCTTTAACCCTGGTGAGAATTAATGAGGTATTATCACCACTGATAAATTTTTACAACTCATTTGCAAGGTTGTCAAAATCTTCACTTAAAACAAGGTGAATGTATCAAGAGCCTAAACAATATATACTTTGACTCAGTAATTATTCTTTGAGGAATTCTCAAAGAAACAATCAGTGATTCCTATATAAGACTGGGATTCCCATATAAGACTGCTTCTCATGTTTAAAAGCAAAACAAATCTGGAAACAAATTATCCACAGCATAGGATTAAAACAGTATATGAGGGAATATTATACAGAGATATAAAGGAAGAAAGTATCTTAAACTTACATGGCGTCAAGGAAGAGGGAATCCTAAACACTTGAGTGCAGTTCCTCCAAGAACAAAGGGACATGCATTTACCCTTAGCAACTTTGGTAGCTACTACCCTTCAAATCAAAGGCTGAAATCTAACAGTGCTTCTCAAGTTTTTAGCATGCACTCGAGTTTCTGATTTAGTAGTCTGGGGTGGGGCCTCAGAATGTGTATTTTCTGACTAGCTCCCGGCTGTACTGATACTGATGCTGGTAGTCCTGGGACCACTGCTGTAGTATAAATTTGGAGAGGGGGACAAAAACCCAAGGCAATGGCCAACAGGAAAGAAAGGTATAGATTAAGAACAGCTAGACATCTTTTTCAATGATTTAGGACATATATTCTCTTAAGTTTTCTGTTTCCTTGCATATAAATTACAGTAAGTGCCAATTCTCCCCAAAAAGTTATTATGAACTAACAATAACAAAGAAAAGCAGTATTCCATTTGTATATTTTCTTAAGCAAAGTACAACATTGACAAGTGAAGCACTACTGGTGAAATTCAGAACTGTGGCAACTGGTTTACAGTTGGAAATGACCCACATCATTTTCATAATTTCCATGAAAACTTCCAATTTACATGGGCATGTACAAAATATATTATGTACTTTGTGAATAAAACCAGCTTAACATCTTTATACAGGGTATCCCCCCAAAAAGATATATATTCACTTTGAATAATTGTAAAGGCAGTGTTTATTAAAATACATTTCATTTTCAAGATGTAATAGAATCTACAGATACTGTGTATATACTTTTTGGGGGACACCCTATATTTAGGTTAACATCTTTTTAGACATATTTCATTTTGACAAGGTTGATAAGATTGTTCTGCTTATCAACAAATGAACTGCTGAAAATGAGCAGCTGAAGATTCAGATTTTTTAAATCTTGAAAACAACTTTTAAAAATGAACACATATGGCCTTTTGGCAAAGGAGCTAAGGCACCTCTATGAAAGAGTCTGCCATTATGTAGATGTTTCCAATTTAAAACTATATTAAAATCTAGCATAGCATTTAAACTGAATTTCAAAAACAGAACTCACATTGTATTTCTTTCATTAAACTTTATTCAAAGTAAAAAATTCCCAACAATTATGATTGCCAGTTAGGAAATTTGTTTTTGAAATCTATATTAATATTTCTAGACTACTCACACTTTTGTTCCATTTCTTTCATTTCTTCAGGAGGAATTTTCAATTTGTCAATATGTTCTCTAACAACACTTGCCCATTTCTGTAAAGAATCCAAAGCAGTCCAAGGCTTTGACATATCAACAACCAGCATAATTAGAGTGTCCTTCAGAGAAATGGCATCCAGTGAAAATTTCAGGAGGCCCTTGTGATACAGATCTCCATCTAAGATCCACACATTACATCTTGTTTGATCTACAACAGACACAGGAAAGTTACCAAGGCAACAGGATTAAGTTATTTCATCATCCAACTAACAATACTTGGTATTTCAGATCATCTCCACAGGAGATGCCTCTTTTGACAAAGTTCAACTACTTAGGTCATATCTACCAATTTAGTAAAGGCCTATCAAATATTCAGGGAAATGATTTAACTGCCAACATGGAACATCAGCATCCTCTACTTCATATTTCTTAATCCCAAACCACAGACTGAATAACATGTTGCTATTCTTACCAGCAGCAGATAGAGCCATGCATATTCAAGATATTATATATAAAAATGAGAAGGCAAGTGATCTATAGAAGAAAAAAATGGTTGATCAGATAAGAAAAGCTGGGGAGATGACATTTTTATGTCAAAAAATGAAAAGGAGATAAAGGGGAGTCAGCAAACAATCATGGGATACTATTATTTCATCATCTGAGTGAAAATTGATAGTCTTCAATGAGAGCAAGAAAGCTGGTCTGCACACCAGAATACATTAGGATGTTTAAAAGTATCACTATATGAATCCCAATCCCAAACCAATAAACATATGCCTAAACATAACTATTTACCGATTGGCATGACATAGTAGTACTCTTAGTGAAAAACGGCACACTCAAGACTAATATGAGCAGCAGTGCACCTTGGAAAGACTTCAGAAAACTTAGGTTACAAATAGATGATATTCACCATCCCTGTCTTCATCATGAACATTTAAGTACAAATATTCCAATCCTCTTCCTTTCTTGTACTCCTCTATTCCCTGAATTTTTCTTATTAAGCTTGTTTTCCCAGCTCCATCTTCACCTGTAAAAAAAGAACAAATCTTTTAAATTATAATATGGAACACACACACACATGCTTTCTAGTGTAAAGTGAAAAACCTAATTGGAACTAGCTTCAATCAAAAGGGTAATTTGATGGAAAATAATCAGGAAACCATAGAGTTGAAGAGGCAGACGTTGCCTCCAGGATTTTCCCTCCCGGTGTCTCTGTTCCTCTTGTTAAGTCTCTGGTTCTATCCTATTATAAATGGCTTCCTCTGTGGGTATTTTTCAGGAAGCTCAACTCATGTCATCACAGTTTAATCTACAAGGAACAAAATACTCTCAGTTTTCAGTTTGAAGAATATCAGGTAAACGCTCTTAAAAATATTAATAACAGCCCTAATCGGTTTGGCTCAGAGGATAGAGCATCAGCCTGCGGACTGAAGGGTCCCAGGTTCAATTCAGGTCAAGGGCATGCATGTACATGTACGTTGGTTGCGGGCACATCCCCAGTAGGGGGTGTGCAGGAGGCAGCTGATTGATGTTTCTCTCTCATTGATGTTTCTAACTCTCTATCCTTCTCCCTTCCTCTCTGTAAAAAAATCAATAAAATATATTTTTAAAAATACTCATTTCTATTAAAAATATTAATAACAAAACACTCATATGATTTAAACTTGGCACAAGTTTTAAAAGTTTAAAACTAGGCTAGCTATTCAATGTTTTGGTGAGGATTTTTTTTAAATTGTGACTTTATATAGTTATTAGCAATATTATGTTAATAGTAGTTCCTTGGATCTAAGGACTTATTCCTGGAGATTCATGAGTTCTCTGAGAATTTAAAAATTGTTTTCATTTTCATGTTAAGTTTTTTAAAAATTATATATATCTTAGATCTTCTGAATGACCATCTTTATATTTAAATGCTGCAACAAGACTGCCGTACCCACCTCTGCATTGGTATTTATAACCCTACTGTGCCAAGCTGAGACAGAACAAGCATGCCAAACTAAAAAAAAAGTGTCATAGAGCTGTCAGTTCTATATTCAGTTGTACTGGCCAGACTGGTTCTTTTTATGAACCATTTTCCAACACTTCATAGCAATAAATAGCTTTAAATAGACAATAAAGAACTTTTCATTAGATGAGTACTTATTTTTTTAGTACTATTATTGTAGTGTACTATTAAAACAGCCCATCAAAATAACAGATTGGGTGGAAAACAGTAATATGCATGATAATGACAATGATTCCTATGATGATCCATAATACTTAAAAATGAAAATAATAAAGTAAAATACGTAAGTATTTATGTCTACTATTAAACCCAAATGGCATTTAATTTCAGTAAACATATATATATTTCTTCTTCTTTTTTTTAATCCTCACCCAAGAAGTGAGGATATTTTTTCCGTCGATTTTTAGAGAGTGGAAGAGAACAGGGAGGGGAAGAGAGAAACATTGATATGGGATTGGTTGCTTCCTGGTCTAGGGGCAAGGATAGAACCTGCAACCCAGGTACATGCCCTTGACTGAGAATCAAACCTGTGACCATCCAGTGTGCAGGCTGACGCTCTAATCACTTAGCAACACCGGCCAGGACAGTTCTATAGTTTTAATGGCATTTAATTTATAATTCATTTTAGTTTTATAATTGTTCAAGAACTATAAACAAAAAGAATTTAAAGAATTTATATCTATTCACCTCAATAGCATGAAAATTAGACAAAAATAATTTAAGTCACTGGGTAAGGAGGTCTATGAAAACCTTTTACAGGGAGTCTGACTAGGCAGAGTAGAGGCTCCTTATGGCAGTGAAACTATTCTGTATAAACCAGTGATGGTGATCCTTTTGAGCTCGGTGTGTCAGCATTTTGGAAAACCCTAACTTAACTCTGGTGCCGTGTCACATATAGAAATTTTTTGATATTTGCAACCATAGTAAAATAAAGACTTTCATTTTTGATATTTATTTTATATATTTAAATGCCATTTAACAAAGAAAAATCAACCAAAAAAATGAGTTCGCGTGTCACCTCTGACACACGTGTCATAGGTTCGCCATCACTGGTATAAACTATAATGGTAACTACATGTCATTATACATTTGTGAAAACCCATATAATGTACACCACCATGAGAGAACCCTCTTGTAAACTATGGACTGCAGGTGATAACTGAAAGGTTAAAGTGGATAGGGTCTGTCTAACAATAACAAGTCAATGTCAGTTCATTGACTGTGATAAATGTGACACTGTGTGGGATTGTCGATAATGGGGGAAGTTTTGCAAATGTGGGGACAGGGAATATTCAGAAACTCTCTGTGCTTCCCACTCAATTTTGCTGTGAACCTAAACCTGCTCTAAAAAATAAAGTTTATTAACTTAAAAAAGTACCTGAGCCTGTCCTAGAAAAAAAGAAGAATCAAGATTTTTCTTATGGCAGGTTACTTTCCTGAAAGGAATCCTCTGAGTTAAAATGACACCAACTGAAAAAATGATTATCCCACAGAAATAATATTATGTACTGTAAGCAAAAATTTAGTGCCCAGACTTATGATAGAAGCTTACAACAATACAATGTTCAAAAAGAATTTTCTAAAGT
Organism: Myotis myotis; assembly: GCF_014108235.1. Lineage (NCBI taxonomy): Eukaryota > Metazoa > Chordata > Mammalia > Chiroptera > Vespertilionidae > Myotis > Myotis myotis. Next base: position 45,901,841 of record NW_023416317.1, read on the forward strand.
ATATATAGATCCATAAAAATAGGCAGTAATTACATGAAACTTCATTTAATTTGACACAAGAATAAAAACCGTAATATCAGCTAGAAATAATCACTGATAATTTGGTTATCTCTATTGGTGATACCATGAGTGATTCTTTAAATAACAAGTTTGCATCTTCCTTTTAGTTGATCTAATTCCAATTTTAAAGGTTCAATAGGCTCAGAACAGATTCTGAGCCCAAATTCATGACGTCAAAAATATTGTCAATCTTAACCACATATGCTCACTATTTTAAGTTCTTGCAACCAGCACTAGAGCATAGATATTTCCTTTTTCTAAGGACTGAATATAAGATACTCTTGAGACCACAGTGCTTATTTTTCATCATTCATTTTACTGGACTTATGGTTCTCAAAAATGTATCAGACTCATTAATAATCAGACTCATAATCAGGCTGGTTAAAGCACACACACTGCTGGACCTCACCTCCAGAGGTTCTGATTCAGTAAGCCAGGGGTGGGGCCTGAGAATCTCCATTTCTAACAACTTCCCAGTGTCGAGAACCAGTGCAATAGACTTACTACACTAAGCCAAGCAATAGGAATACAAATATCCTTATGTCAAAGTCACTGTCCTCTAGGAGCTCATAAATTTGAGAGAGAAAACAAACAGGATATGATTTCAAGATACTGTCATTAGGACCACACTAGAGATTAGTGACAAACTAGGAAGCCAGCCCTAAGGGAGTATTCTGGTTTTGCTTGGAACTCAGAAAGGGTTTTGAAGAGAAGGTAACACTTTAGCCAAATCTTGTACTGTAGTGTTAATGAGCCATGGAAGAGTTAGTCAAAGTAAGGAAAGCATATACAGAGGCTGGAGGCAAACAAGTGTCCTTCTAGAAAGGACAAATAATTTGCATGCACGAAATTTAAAATGTAAGGGGAAAAGAAGCCAGAAAGTGAGAACAAATAGGGGATGCAGATCATGAAGGGCATGTTATGCCAAGCTGAGATGGTTAAACTTTATCCTGAAGATAATGGGAAGCCACTGGCAGTGTTTCGGTATTTTGGAAAGACCACTATGGCAAAAGTGTTAAAAACTAACTGACAAGGGTAGGTTTAGTAGTAAGGAGACTAGATAAGAGACTATTATTGGAGTCCTCCACGAAATGAGGTAGGACTGAACTAAGGTATTAGCCTGGGAGTGGGGACAGCTGCACTTGAAGGCTGACTTGATTGTGAGTTAGCAGAGATGAGAAAGGCATAAAAGTCAGACAAGACTCTCCATTGTTACAACTTCAGTAACACTGCCCTCTCCTATTCTACCACTTACACTGATGAGGTCGGACCTAAGTCTTCCCTGCACATTGCTCTTTTATCCCCACCCCACATTTGTGTTCCCCAGCATTCCTTCTTCAGTCCTCTACTCATCTCGCTGCACATGGAACTCCAGGAGGATCTCCATGCATGACTTCAATACCACCTATAACCTAGTGACCCACAGATTTCCTTCCAGGCCCAGCCTCTTCTGAACTGCTTGCTAGATGTAACTACTTGGGTGTCCCATAAATACCTCAAATCTCAACATGCACAAAAGCAGTATCATTATCTTGTCACCTTTCCCCAACACACTCACTTATACAATTATTAACATAAGACTCCAACCTCAAGGCCTTTATAGCCACTGTTTCCTCTACCTAGAACATGCTCTCTTCAGAAATCCATATGTTGCTTAACCTTCTTCCTACCTTCCCCCAACCATCATTTCCTCAGGCAGGCTGTCCCTAACCACCTGACTTAAAATCACAACTGCCCAACATTCCTATATGCCTTCCTATATGTTTTACTTTTTTTCCATTGAGCTTACGAACATAATACATATTTTACTTATGTATTTCCCCTACCCCCAAAAGCTCCAGAGGAACAGGTATTTTGTGTTTTCTTTGCTGCTGCAGCCCCAGTGCCCAGAGAGTGCCTGTGACTAAATCAGCTTTAGTGGCCAAACCATTTAAGAAAAAAATCACTGAATTCCAAGTTATTTATAAAACAGCACATAGTGCCTAATAGTTTGAGGAGTTAAAAAAAAAACAAAAACTACATATGTATTTCATTGTATGCAATTAATATACCTTTCAAGTAGCAAGTAGGGCAATGGAGCCTGAGTGATTTCAAACACTGATGAAAGAATTCATCAGCCGATTGTCAATCAACTGTAAGAAAGCTTTATCTTCAGTTCCTTGGCCTTCAGCTGGCAGTGAAACAGACATACCAGCTTTGCATGTGCCAGCCAAATAGTTAATGATCTGTAAACATACACTTCCACAAATAGAGTTCCTACTTAAACAAGCTAATACAAAAGTCCTTCTATAAAGCAAATAACCCTTTAGTGATGATGTTAAAATTATTCTCTAAATATTTTTAAATGTTTTTATCTAAATTTACTTATATTAAATTTTCTTAAAGAAGGATATCTTTAAAAAAAATCAAAACATTTCATTAGATCAAATTCTATTCTAATAAAGCCATTTTCACGCCCTCATCCCAGTTTTGGGAAACTTCCTATAAAGAACTAGGTAGCAAATATCTTAGTCTTTGCAGGTTACATAAGGTCTCTGTCACATATTCATCTTTGTGTTCTTCCTCCCCCCCACCCCCCCGCAACTCTTAAAAATGTGAATAAACAAACCCCATTCTTAGCTTGCTGGCCACATAAAAATAGCATACAGGCCAAAGCCTGTCCCAGTAGATAGACCAAAGGAGGAAAGGCTTGTTAATCAGATTACAGTGAAATTCTCCATAGCAAATAAACCTGTATTCCTAATTATCTGTCTGAACCAAGTCCAAATTAGTCACTCTCTGTGAGCCAAGTATAAGATCCAAGTACTTCAGTTTTACCATAAAGCAATAACAGCCATCAAGTCTCACTTCTTCGCTCAAATTTGAAAGCCAAATTGATTACAAAAGAAAATCTCCTTTAACAGTCACCAAAACAGTGTAGGAGTAAAGGTGTGCTCATAATACTGTTTTATCTCCCCAACAGATCTCTAATTCAACAAGATGTAATGTCCATAAACTTTACAATGATAGTTATCAAACAGATTAAAAACAAGAAGATTAAGAAGATATAATTTCTAACTGCAGCATTGTACCATTATTTGAAGAACCTGGACAAGTCAGGTATTTCCATTTGTTCCCCCCACCCCTCTTCTAAATAGAGGTGGTAAGACCAGGCACTATGGTAATGGCTTTAAAGCTATGTAACTATTACTATTCATTACTTCTTGATCAATGATACATTAGAAAGAAAACTCCTTTATAAGTCAATGGTGTTTTAAAAAGATGTAAAAACATTAGCCATGTAAAAATGAGCAGTCAAAGCAAAAACACTTCAGTATACAATACATTAATAATAGTTATCTTGAACACTTCAATGTATGCTACTGTTTGAAGTGTTTTACAAACATCTCATATAATCCTCATGATAATCCTAAAAGGTAAATATTATAGTCTGAAAGATTAAGCAACTTGCTAAAGAAAGGTTATGATCTGAATCCAGTAATGCTCCTAACCCCTATGACATTACCATTGTTCCTAGAGCAGCTTCTAGTCTTGACCAGCTCAAGACTAGCAGGGATGACAAAAGGTAAAATTAAGCAGTACTCTGCCTTCCTTTTCTCCGTTTCCTCCCCTGTTGTCCTGAAGGCTAGAGTACTATACTCTTCTTGCTCTGCACAGGTTTGTGTGCCCGATGCCTGCATTCTACACAGAGCTTTGATTCACATTTCCTTACCTCTGTTGGACACATTATGATTCATAGCATCTTGACAATCTTAATCAGAACAGAGAGAATTCTAGCCGGCCATATTCCTTCTTTATCCAAGTGAGATATCAACATTGTAAAGTTGACATTTTTGATTTGGCCTTGCATGATGTAAAGTAAATTATCCTATTTTATCTGAAAGCTCTGATGACAAAAGCTATGAGGGGTCTTCACTGGAACTACTTTTGAGCTCAGACCTTCTGCATGGCCTCCCATAGGTTATCTGGATGACCCAGGCAACATGGGGGCTTTGGTCTGCTCCCCATTTCACAGAGTGTCCCCTCCCTTGTCTCAGTCAGCAAGACTGGGAGAGGCTGTTGTTAACTAGCTGCAGCATCTGCACCCGGTGGTTGCAGATAAACATTTATGCATGGCTGTTCAAGACTACATCCTTCCAATACGTTAAGGAGTGCCTATATAATGGAAAGTTAGACCAGTGGTTGGCAAAACGCGGCTCGCGAGCCACATGCGCCTCTTTGGCCACTTGAGTGTGGCTCTTCCACAAAATACCACGTGCAGGTGCGCACGTACAGTGTGATTGAAATTTCGTGGCCCATGCGCAGAAGTCGGTATTTTGTGGAAGAGCCACACTCAAGGGGCCAAAGAGCCGCACGTGGCTCGCGAGCCACAGTTTGCCAACCACTGAGTTAGACAAACCCAATTTTGAATCCTAGCTCAGCTAGGGCTCAAAATCGTCTTCTGTAAAACAGTGAACATGCTACATAATAAAACACTTATCAGAACACCCAAGTAACAGGAATACCAGTAATACATGTTTCCATCCCATTGGCTGGCCAAGGCCCTACCTTTGAATACTATCATTCAGCAATCCACATTACATAAAAAAATAAGAACTTGTACTTTCTCATTTCCCTCACGCTCACAGACTGACTAGACATGAACTGGAAACTACTGTTTAATTCAACAAACATTTACAAAGGCCAATAAATGCTAATCCCAATGGTTATTAACAGTTCCTATGCTCCCAAAGGTCAAAGTCACACTTAAGCAATAATGCTTAATCAACAAATTTGATACATATTCTACAATTAAATTGACTTTAAATTAAGTTGGCAATTTTTTTTTAATATATTTTATTGATTTTTTACAGAGAGGAAGGGAGAGAGATAGAGAGTTAGAAACATCGATGAGAGAGAAACATTGATCAGCTGCCTCCTGCACATCTCCCACTGGGGATGTGCCCGCAACCCAGATACATGCCCTCGACCGGAATCGAACCTGGGACCCTTCAGTCCGCAGGCCGATGCTCTATCCACTGAGCCAAGCCGGTTTCGGCTTTAAATTAAGTTGGCAATTTTTAACCTACCGACCAGATAGGCAAAGATTAAAATGAATAATGCTCAGCATTGCCAATTATGCTAGACAAACAAATACTCTCAAATACTGATGGTGGGAATGTAAATGGTACAATGTTCCCAGAAGACTGTTTGGTAATATATACTAGTATAACGGCTTAAAAGATATATACTTTTGACCTAGCAATTCAACTTACAGGAATTTATCCCAAAGAATACTGAGCAAATAGAAAATAAAGTATAACCATAAATAATCTACCAATCAATTATTATTATGGTATAGCCATAGATGTTATTCAGTCACTGGAAAGGAGAAATCCGTATCTACTGCCATTTAAAAACAACCCTGATTCATAAAACAAATTTTAAAAATCTGATTTCAAAACAGTATATAAGGTATCAATGAGCCTGTTTTGTTTAAATACACACATAGAAAAAATGAAGTGATTATCTCTAGATGATGGGATCATACATTTTGATTTCTTTGTCAAATTTTTCTCTCTCTAGCAAAAAATATGTAACACTTATATAATTTAAAATAATGAGTCCTAATTTTGAGATGAAGATGTTTTAGACATACTTTCTTTTCCTTCTTTTAATCCCACGAAGTCTGAAAGAACCTCAATGAGCATGTAAAGAGGTTATTATTTGCCCACAATCCCCCAGCTTCAAATGGTAGGAAGGCTGACTACCAGACCTGGTAAGTCTAGGCAAGGACTCCACCAAACCTGAGCTGCCATGGTCCTTTTCACCAAGTTTTTACTGCATCACGTTCCTTTGTCCACAGCCGCCAGTGTTTTCTCCTCCCTACTCTACTTAGCAAAATTTTATTCAGATACCACCATTTCATCAAAATAATGTGACCCTTTTACCAATTATTTCATGCTGATATATTTGATTTTTACTATTTTGAATCTTTTCCCACAGGAGTTTATAAGCTCCTGGAGGGTAGGGACCAAGTCCTAGCCCTACTTTTCCCCATATGACTCAGCAAAGTATTTTATGCACAGCACGTTCTGATGAATGTTTGATGAATAAATGAATAAAGAGGTAACCTGTGAGGTCTAACAGCCACTGTTCTGGTTTTACAAATAAAATAAAGCCCAAAAAGGTTAGTTCATGGTCACTCACTAATTAATAAAAGATAGAGTCCCATGCTGAATTTGGGTCCTTTCTTTTTCCTAACTCAAAGCTCTTCTCAGTTTTGCATTTTCAAAGTTCTTTTGCTGACATTTTCTCATGTGGATTTCACACCAGCTGAATTACCACTCTAGCCTGATGGTCTTTAATCCCAGCTTCTCAAAAGATTAACAGTTTCAGACCGAACAATCTCATCTTTAGAGTCAGGCCTCACATAGAAAACCATCCACTTCTTCCCCTAGCTTGTTTGGCTCAGTGGATAGAGCATGGGCCTTGGGACTGAAGGGTCCTGGGTTCAATTCTGGTCAAGGGCATATGCCTGGGTTGTGGGCTCAGTCCCCAGTAGGGGGCGTGCAGGAGGCAGCCAATCAATGCTTCTCTCTCATCATTGTTTCTATTTCTCCCTCTCCCTTACTCTCTAAAATCAATAAAAAATATATATTAAAAAAAAAAGAAAAACATCCACTTCTCCACAAGTCACTTCTCTAAACAGATCTCTAGTTCCACCATGTATGTATATGTTGAGGTTTCCTACTTGCAATACTTCAAGCATAATAGAAGCTAGTTTTATTCCTGAATAAGAAAGAAGACAGTTTCAAACATACTTCCTGATGATGTTCAGCATTATGTGGGATTTTTTGGCTGCACACTATCCTGAACTAGTGCCTTCAGGAAAAAATCTAGAGACTCTAGATTTCTTCCCTGTGTGGAATCAAACAGCCCACAACTACAAGGAAATACTTTATTAATTAATGTTAATTCTTCAAAATGTTTCTTTAAATATATTTAATAACTCAAAAGCTTTAGAATTTAAAAATATTTGACTGTCAGATCAGACGTTAGAGATCACTAAATCCAAATATCTTTTTAAAGTCTTTATTGTTGAAAGTTTTACAGATTTAAATCCAAATATCTTTTTTTTTAATATTTTATTGATTTTTTTTTTTTTACAGAGAGGAAGGGAGAGGGATAGAGAGTTAGAAACATCGATGAGAGAAACATCGATCAGCTGCCTCCTGCACACTCCCTATTGGGGATGTGCCTGCAACCAAGGTACATGCCCTTGACTGGAATCGAACCTGGTACCCTTCAGTCTGCAGTCCGACGCTCTAGCCACTGAGCCAAACCGGTTAGGGCTAAATCCAAATATCTTAATTTACAGATGATAAAGATAAAACATACATGATTTGCCAAAGGGCCAGCTAGTTTTCATTAATCCATGCTACCTCAAATCAGAAAGTGATATTGATGATCTATCTATAAGCCAGGGGTCCAGGTCTCCATAAGTTATCTTAGTAGACAATGAATTCAATTAATCTAAAGCAAGGAGATTTTTTGCAATGAAACTGATACAACAGAAGAATCAGATTAAATTCCTTAATAACTGCTAAACACCTTCTTACGTTTCCTACGAAGAAAGCTCTCTTTTCCTCTAGGGAGCTAGTCCAGCGTATAGATTAAGAATGCTGACTCTTGCCGAAACAGGTTTGGCTCAGTGGATAGAGCGTCGGCCTGCGGACTAAAGGGTCCCAGGTTCGATTCCGGTCAAGGGCATGTATCTGGGTTGCGGGCACATCCCCAGTAGGAGATGTGCAGGAGGCAGCTGATCGATGTTTCTCTCTCATCGATGTTTCTAACTCTCTATCCCTCTCCCTTACTCTCTGTAAAAAATCAATAAAATATATTAAAAAAAAAAAAAAAAGAATGCTGACTCTGGGTCCAGGCTGCACAATTTAGAATTCTTACGTTGCCTCTTTCTGGCTGTGTAACCCTATGGCAATTTACTTAACAGCTCTGTGTCTACTTCTTGATGTTTAAAGGAATAATCAGAGTATGTAAACAATCATACATGGGTAGTACATGTAAGTATTCTATTAATATTAGTCATTATTATTATAATTATTATTTCCCTTAGGGAGTTTTCTTATCAAAACATGGGAAAGTAACCAAGATATGAAGAAAGTACTCTTAAAAGCAGCTATTAATATGTAATTACGATCACTGTAGTAAAATATTGATTAAACATGAAGGGTAAAATTGAAAAAATAGTCCCTAAAAGGACAATTTATGTGTCAAATCCTACTTAATAAACATGCACAAACACACACAAAACATGCAGAAGTTTTGCCTTTGATGTTAAAAAACAAACTTTGCTGAAGCTCTTTCTCAATGGTTAAACACTAATGTCACAGTGTTTGGGGGTTTCGATAGGGGTCAGGCCTCGGTAGTTAAATGACTGCTTAACCACAAGTGCCACAGCCAGAGTGATGTCTCTTACTAAGCTACATCCTAGAATTCCACAAATATTTGGATTTCAATTTCACTTGAAGATAGCCCTTTTTTTAAATCCTCACCTGAGGGTACTTTTTCCACTGATTTTTAGAGAAAGTGGAAGGGAGGGAGAAAGCGGGGGAGAGAAACATCGATGTTAGAGAGATACATCAGTTGGTTGTCTCCCGTACACACCCTGACTGGGGGCCTGGGATCAAACCTGTAACCCAGGTACTACCCTTGACCAGAATCGAACCCGACACCCTTTGGTTCAAGGGACAATGCTCTAATCACTGAGCCAGAGCCGAAGACAGCCTTTTAAAGTTATGCAGTAGGAAGAGTACATAGCACTCTCCCTTGCAGGAACTTCTATCAAGTTGGAAAGTCATGCCAGAGTCACAGAACACAGGATCTCTATAGCTATGTGACCTGGGAACACTCACTTAAAAGGTCTCTAAAATTCATTACCTCATCCAAAAACTGGCGCTAACATCTATCTTCCAGGTTTGGGGTGAGGGGAGTGGATGTAGGGGGAACAAGGAGAATGAGGAGGTAAACTAAGATTTATATGAAAATGCTTCGAGAACAGCTCACACATTGCCAATCCTGACCCTTTTCTCCCATAGGCAATGCATGAGAGAGGAGGACAAGTAGCAAGCTAAGGTTAAACTGCAATTTGTGTCTAGGATACATTAAGCTTTGATCATCATTCCTATTCTAGGTTGTTTCTGGAAATGTAAAACCTTGTTATAGTCTCAGATTTGTTTTTTAAATGTGGGACTCCAGATATCCCCATAATTCATGAAAGGCATATTAGGGTCAATCATCCTCCTGCCTAGCAGCTTCAAACTCATAACAAAGAAAACCACAATCCCTATTGATATCCTTATTTCCCTCAACCAGCACAGACGGAATGCTGCCATAGTAAAATGTCTTTAAGAAATCTTTAGGGGTATTTTACGAAATTAATCCTATTTCTACAATCAGTATAAAAATCTATTAGCTTCTTCCAAAGCTAAAAAGACTTTGATGAAAATCCCAATAGTACTCAAATAAAAATTTTGCATTTCAAGCTCGTATAACTTGATATTAAATGGAGCTTTATAAACTATTAAGCTCATAAAAAAGGAAATTTAATCTATCCTAAGTATGGAGGAATGGAAGAGTCTGGGGCCTCTAAATACACTCAGTCCCATGCACTGACCCAGAGTCAAAAAAGCAGGGTGTGTTTTTTTAAAGCATGCTAAAAAAAACCCAAAAAAAAACATGGTGCAACTTCAGTGCAAATCAGAAACATCAAGAAATGAACAAAACTGTCACTTTTGTTTCATGACAAACAGAACCATCCAAGTAATATCTAATGCACAGGAATAACTGGGAAGAACTTATAAAATAAAAACAAAATTCAGGAATCGTATCTTTACAATGGCAATATTTGAAAAGAGGTCTTATAAACTTTAATTAAATATAATTCACTTCAATGAAGTCATTGTCTTAAGTCCACTCTAATATACTAATCAACAGTAATTTAAATTAGTAAATTTCAAAATATTTTCTGGATTTTTTATTTATTTTTGCTTTTGGATCCTAATCTATCCTTGCCATATAAATATCACTGATGCAGGCACTAATTCAATTTTTAAAAAAAAGAGTTCTGAGGAAATATTTTCTAATCCAGTTAAAACAAATCCACCATAAAAAGTCACTGTGCTGTTATAACTTGACCTGACCCTAGGAGGTAGGCATTTTTATTTCTACAACATCCATTTTAAAGATGAAGAAACTGAGGTTTATAGATGTAAAATCATGCTTAAGATCACTCAGCTAGTAAGGTGAAAACTCATTTTCCAACTAGCTACGTGTAACCTTTAAAAGAACAGAACTTCACTAAGCACATTCTAGCGTGGCAGCAGTTCATGCGAAAGAAGTAATCTGCTTCTATCGAAACACACCTATTAAAAGCAGACCCTGTCAAATAGGTTTGACCTGTTTCCTATTTTTAGATGTACACAGCAAAAATGTCTGGAGGCATCAACAACCAAACTTTTAAAATTTAACCATCATCTTCTAAGCCAGAACCTCACATGTGAAAATAGGGAAGAAATACCGCATATGTAAATGACTCAGGAGCCACGCCTGTGAAAACATGAAGCTGTGAATTGTTGTCCCTCGCTGTCCTCTACCCCACCCCCAGAATCAATCAAGAAACAAAATACATAACTTCCAGAGAACAAACAAGAGATACACAGAACAGGCAGGAGAATTGAGCCATTAGACCCGGCTCCTCGGTCCATCCCTTTGGCCGGAGGGGCTGAGCTCTAAAGGTGCTCTACTGCCATTTATAAATTTCACAATTGTGACGGTTAGAGAGGCGGCTGCAACATGAGCCCACATTGTCCGTGAAAAAAACTGAAGGAGAACATTTTATCCCGACTCCCAGGTCCCATTTCTAGCTTCTCTGTCAATTATACAAAGAGGCGGCTATTAAAGATTAATGGCATGCATGCCATTTGCACTGGAGCTCTCTCCAGAACGAGCCTCCTGCTACCGATTTTTGTGACGAGAGGGAAAAGGTCCTTATTTCTAGATAAACCCCAAGCCACTGGGACCGCTCCGATAGGCTGCCGGCTTCTGTCCTTGCCAGAGGTGGCCGCTCGGGCCTCCCACATGCAGAGGAGGTGGAAGAGCTCGGGAAGGGCGGGTCCCCGCAGGTCCCGGGGCAGGGGTCCGGGTTCTTCGCTCCCCCCCAGCTGTCAGCCACAGGTCGGCGGCGGGGCGGGGCGGGGCCCGGGTCCACAGTCCGCACAAAGCGAGCTGGCGGGCGGCGGGCGGACCGGACCCGGCGGGATGGGGGCCGGCGGGGCGGGGTGGAGCGAGGCGAGGAGGTGCAGGAGGGGGACACTTACCCAGCAGCAGGACGTTCTTCCCCGCGGGGAGCTTGGATCGCGAGCGGGTGGAGACCTCGCTGAGGATGCAGGACCTAACGGGGAGCAAGGCGCACGCTGAGGCCGGGGGCTGAGGCCACCGCCCGGGAGGGAGGGATGGACACGGCCTCGGCGCGCCTGGGCTGGGGCAGCGGAGGACGCAGTGGCCTGGGCCCGGCGCCGAGCTCGGGCGGGCACGGATCCCCAGGCGCCCGCAGGGCCGGGAGTGCTAGCGGGGACCCAGGGAGGGGTGGGGTCGTTACCAAAGGTTCTGCCCGTCCTCGTCGTCGCCTGCTGCAGCGCCGCCGTTGCCCGAGGTTAGCTCGTTGGCCAAGGAGCCGCCCGTGTAAGTCGAGGCTAATCCCGGCGGAGAAGAGCCGAAGGAGCTGACTCGCCCCACAGCCGCCATTTTGGTCGGGAATCACACCACTCCCGGCAAAGCTGAATGAGCGAGGCGGCCGCGGCGGCGGCAGCGGCGGCGGGAACCCGGATATGGAGCGTTCGGCGCACGGGAGCGGGGCGTGGCCTGTGGGGGCGGAGTCCGGGCTCTGCAGGGACTGAAGGGAGGGTGCGAGCACGGACTGCGCGTGCGCCACAGGCTGGCGGGCGCAGAGGGGGATGTGCGTGCGCGTGCGCGTGCGCCGCGTACGGCCGAGGAGCCGGATCGGTGCTGCAGCCCTGCTCCGCTGAGCTCAGCACGTTGAACTGCTTCGCGCCTCCCCGCTCGCAGCCCAGGGCTGCATCAGGGCGGCGTGGGGTGTGTCAGGTGAACAGTGCTCCCTCCCATTCTTCAGTTGGGTCCACCAACCCCGCAGCCGGCGTGGGATTCCTGCGCTGCCATTGCCGTTCCACCGTTCAGGCTCAGCGCCTGGTTCCCAGCCTACACCAGGGCTTCACCGGCACCTACCGGGAAATGGGCCGCTCCGCTGCAAAAGAGGCCGCCGTGGTGTAGCCCGGGGTTTGCAGTGTTGTTTTGGCCCCGGGTTTCTGGGCTCTCCGCCTTCTCAGGTGGCAACGTGTTCCTCAAACCTTTGTCCCCCCATCAGGAGCAGATTCCCCCAGCTCCTAAGCAGCTGCATGACAAAAAAAAAAAAAAAGTGTGTTGGCTAGACTTGTTTTAATGGCCAGGATTTTTGCAGGAGACGCTCCTGATGAGATTCGAAAAGATCCACTAGGTGAGTTATTCATCCATCCATCCAGTCAACAGGCGTTTTATTCAACACTTACAATGGCAGGCGCAGTTGGTACCGGGAATACACAGATGGGGGAAAAAAGTAACCTACAATAGCTGTAAAATAACCCCCTTTCGATCGAAACTTGACTGGTTAAAAATACTTGAATGTCGAGCCCCATGTCCAGAAAGAGTTGTCGGTCAAAGGCTCTATTCTAGGACACCTTGTCAGAGCAGTTGCTTAAAATAATCTGGCCTTTGTGCATTTTACCGTCAACTTGCAATTGAAGATCACCTGGTAATATATGACCTCATCAGTTCGTTAGACTAGTGAGAAAATCCACAGCTAGAGGCTGCTTGCTGTACATTAACATTGCGGTTAGCCTGAAAGGCTTTGGAAGCTGGCAAATCAGAGTTCAGTCTTAGCTCAATCAGTTACTGGCCATGTAACCTTAGACAAGTCCCTTAACCTCGCTGAGTCTCGGTTTCCTTAGCTGTACGGTGGGGATAAGAAGGACCTAGAATTGTTAGGAAGATTAAGATGATTCCAGTAAAATGGCTTAGACCAGTGACTGACACATTTTAAGTGCTCAGCACATGTTTATGATTAATAGCTGATGTTTACCTTTCAAACCAGTAATATCTGACCAAACCCTGGAACTGAAGGGCCCAATGAACTCCTGCAGCTAAAACTCTTCATTTTTTGTTTGTTTGTATGATTAGGAGAGGAACCAGAACCCTGTCTTGAAATCCCAGGCTTTCTATGGTGACAAGCAGGATGGGGACTGGGGGGGGGGGGGGGGGGGGCGGGCAGCTGGGACTTGAAATCACTGTTGTAAAGAACTGTGTACTGCACTTGGCCCCTCAGAGTTCATGCACTGTCTATACTTTATTCTCTCAGTCATCTTTTTTCCTAAGCATTTCCACCTCAATTTTGTTTACGTACAGAGTTGTCAGTTCCATATCATATTTACTTATTCTGGGAAGTATTAATTTTATAACAGTGTCAGGCCGCTAATGCCCCATGACTTCTAGATGCCCAGCTACCTACTTATATTGAGGTCAAAGTTGTATTCCTTGTGGTTTTATAATATCCCTATCCAGCATTATTCCATTAAGACAGCTGGCAAGAGCCCAGCCAGCGTGGTTCAGTGGTTGAGCATCAACCTATGAACCAGGAGGTCACAGTTCAATTCCCGGGTACATGCCCGGGGTTATGGGCTCGATCCCCAGTGTGGGGTGTGCAGGAAGCAGCTGATCAATGATTCTCTCTCATCATTGATGTTTCTCTCTCTCTCTCTCTTCCTCTCTGAAATCAATAAAAATAATAATAAATAAAAGAATAATCCATACTCTTACACTGAAAGCAATCCCTCCACTTTTGCACTAAATTCTGTCTCCTGTCCTCAACTCAAGGACATTGCTCCAACAATTCTTCCCCTTCTTTCTCTATATAATCATTTATTGATCTCCACTGGATCATTTCCATTAGCATACAAATATGCTATTAATTCTCCCATCTTAAAAAAAATTTTTTTCTCTTAACCCTACTCCTTAACTAGGTACTGCTACATTTTCCCCACTCCCTTTAACAGCAAAACTTTTTAAAATAGTTGTCTTTATTGTCTATCTCCAATTTTCTCCCCCCTTGCCCTTATCACCCACTTCAATCAGACTTTTACCCTATGATGCCACAGAAACTGCCCTTATTCTTGTTGTCAGTGACCTCCTTGTTGCTAAATCTAATGGTAAATTCTCCATCCTTGTCTCTCTTGGCCTCTCAGCAGCACAAGATACTGTTGATCACCCCTTCTGAGTATCCTTCTTCACTTGGCTTTCAGGTCACCATATTCTCTTGAAGTTCTCTTCCTGCCTCACTAACTGCTCCTTCCCAGTCTCCTTCACCATTTCCTCATTTTCCTGATCAATTAAAGTTAAAGGACTCCAGGGCTCATTCAGCCTTTGTTCCTCTTCTGTGTCTACATTTAATCCTTCGGTGACCTCATCTAGTCTTTTTTTTTTAAATATATTTTATTGATTTTTTTTTTTTTTTTTTACAGAGAGGAAGGGAGAGGGATAGAGAGTTAGAAACATCGATCAGCTACCTCCTGTACAACCCCCACTGGGGATGTGCCCGCAACCAAGGTACATGCCCTTGACCGGAATCGAACCCGGGACCCTTCAGTCCGCAGGCCGACGCTCTATCCACTGAGCCAAACCGATTAGGGCTCATCTAGTCTTATTACTTTAAATTTCGTCTCTGTGATAAAACTCCCAAATTTATTTTATTTTTTTATTAAATTTATAGGGGTGACACTAGTTAACAAAATTATAAGATTTCATGTGCACAGTTCTACAACACATCATCTGTACACTGTATTGTATGTTCACCACCCCAAGTCAAGTCTCCGTCAAAACTCCCAAATTTATCTCTCCAGCCCAGAGCTCCACCTGGAACTCCAGATTAATACATCCAGCTGCTTATTCCACATCTCCACTTGGATGTCTATTAGTGTCTCAAACTCGGCATGCTCCGAACTGAACTTCTTATCTCCGCAAAAGCTCCTTTACCCACTGCCTTTCCCACTAGGTAGCAACGCTTTGTTGCCTGAGCATGTCTCTCACCTCCCACATAGAATCCATTTGGAATCCTATAGTCTCTTCCTTCAAAATATACCCACAGTCCAATTTTTTATCATTCATCCACTGATACCACCCTGGTCTGAGCTATCATTTCTTCCCTATATTACTGTAAAAGGCTCTTCAACATGGCAGCTAGAGGAATCTTTAAAAATATAATCCAGATCATGTAACTCCTCTATCCAGAACCTACAGTGGCTCCTCATTTTAATCAGAATAAAAGCTAAAGTGCCCCATAGGCTATACAGGATCTGGACCCAATGGCTCTCTGAATTTTTCTGCTCCACTTTCTCCCTCAATTTCTCCTATCCAGCCATATTGGCCCCGCTGTTGTTCTTTAAACATACAAATAGAGATTTTCTTTCTAGTATTTTCTATGAAGGGAAACACTAGTTTATTTCCTTTTCTTTTGGTTTTGGCTTTTCAGTTGGCATTTATATAAACCGCGATCGCCAGCATTTGGTGAAGCAAGTCTTACCTGAAAATCTGTTTAGCTAACTCCCTCTCCTCCTGCAATGTTTTTGCTCAGTTCTCAGCGTCTTGATGAGGTCTAACCTGACCACTCTATTTAACACTCCAACTTGAACCTTTATCCCTGGATTTACAGATTCTTCATATCTTGCTTGCCTTTTTGTTTTCCATAACATTTATTGCCTTCTAACATGGTATAGAATTTACTTGTTTATTAGAATTTAAGCTCTGTGAGGGCTTCATTAATATACCCCAAGCGCTTTGTGCCTGGAACAAAAGCAGGCATTTAGTAATGTTTTGTCGAAGGTATGAATGAACAGACTTACTCCTTGTCACCAGGGTTCTAAAATTTCATAATGATAATGATGAGTATGATGATTATGATGCATGTGCTTCTGTGTGTGTGTGTGTGTGTGTGTGTGTGTGTTTTAAAAGTGGGTACAAAAAAATTCTTCACTCCAACACCTGAAAGCTCTCATTTACAATATTTTAACTATTTTTTAATATAAATCCTTCTAAAATATACATTCTCTTGATACGTTAACAGGTGATATGAACACAGATTTTTTTATTGGAGGCTCTGGGTTTCCTTAGGTTTATTAATAATAGTATCTTGCTTTCATAAAGAAGTGCTTAGATCCTGCTGAGATGCCCAGCGGTGTACCCCAGATGTCTTTTTCAGTTTTGTGTCTGATTTAGCTGAGCCTCAGGGCCTGGAAGTGGGAAATGGAATGCTAGCCAGAAAAGAGACAGCTCCTCCTCTCTGCAGCTTTCTATCTACTGAGAGTTACCTCTCTCTCTCTCTCTCTCTCTCTCTCTCTCTCTCTCTCTCTTTCTCCCCCCCCCCCCCCCCAATCATCCCCATCTTACCCATCAGCTTTCTGAAGGCCACACTTAGCCATTTCTTTATCTCAAGAAAAGGGATCATTTGACAAGCACAGAGCTCTGTAGAAAACTGGCGTGGGAGGGGAACTTTCTGGAGGGGTGAAATGGGGGTAGAGACCACTTCCTCTTTCCATTGGGGATGTTTCCTTCTGTGTTTGAGAACTAGGACAAGGCAGCCACCCCTGGAGCTGCTTCCTGTTGTACCAGCTCCCACAGGCTGCCTCCAGCAGATTTTCAGATAAGATTTGCTTCACCCACTGTGCCAAATGCTGGCAATCACAGTGGATATAAATGCCAGCTGAAAAGCCAAAACCAAAAGAAAAGGAAATAACCAAGGAGTGTTTTCCCTTCATAGAAAACACTAAAAAGAAAATCTCCTGTATTTGTACATCTAAGATGAAATTCACCCCCCACCTCCTTCTTAAAAAATCAATACCTGTGTATGCATATGTGTGTGTTTGTGTGCAAGCATACTTTAGGATTACATTTTACAAAGAAAAAAATTTGTATTTGCTTAAATATACATCATTGAAAAATACACCCTGAATATTTTTTAACTTTCTAGATAAAGTAATACTTTGAATTGTCTTTTTATTTCAGGCTGAACCTACCACCATACTATAAATAATTCATTCCTAGGAAATAAGTGATGATGGGAAGGATAACAACCTATAAATCAATTTACATTCACAGAAGCTTGAATAGACAACCAGTAAAATGCACAGGGAAAACAAAGAGACTATTTTATAGGCTAGAAGAATATTTATTCTTCATCAGTGTGTTTTAAATATCTACTTATACATTATAAAATACAGAATAGATAGGATTTTTAGAATACTTGGTGTCATTGTTTTCATCTGTTCTTTACCACTAAAAAGAAGAAAGATAAAGGTTCGCTGATTAATGAATTGTTAGCTGGGTATGTATTTTTGGAGGATCTCATTTCCTTGTAATCAAATACTCTGAAGTTCAAATCCATTACCTTTTAAAAAAAAACTGTGACTTTAATGCAGCTTACTTCTTAGATTTCCAGTGTTATACTCTGGAAGTAAGTACCTCCTTACTTCCTAAAGGAGAAGATATCTAATAACTGATTTTATAAATTGAGATATGCCAATACTTGGTCATAAAAGTCATCCAGTTTTTCTGCTTTGGAAGCCCTATATGAGGCAAAGTAGAAAAAATATGGACTTCCCTGGTATTTTTAGAAATGTGCTTTCTTTTGTAGCTGCAGGTGATTTCATATTTATAATAATCCAATCTACTGTTAGTCTAGAGTTAATTATAGTTTCTTACCGCTTTTACTAAAAGTAAGCCTAGAATTATGAACTGCAGGAAATTATGAACTACTGTATTCTGCACCAACAAAAACATTATGTTTTGTTTTTTTCTTCACATGGGAAAGAGTACAAAAGAGTTGCCCAGTGGGAAATTTCTTATAAGCAAAACGAATCAGTTGTTTTACACCATATAAAATAAAAGAGCTGTTTATTTGAAGGTGTTTGAGTAGATTCCAATAATCTTAAACATTTTACTACTAGGAAACAAAAAGTTAGAGTTGCCTTGGAATGTAAAAATGAAATAGAAACGCAGAGCATCCTTTCTAACCCTTCCTCAGTAAATCCCAGGCTTGTTTTGAGGAGTCGAGCTCATCTTATATTTCACTTCACCCTTTGGTAAATGCGGAATCGCCAGAAAACCTACTAGAATTTTCACCATGATCTATTGGGATACACTGGCTCCCGTCTAAGAAGTATATTGGCTATATGATCTCATGGTTTTGAAATGTGTTTTAAATAGCAGCACTATTATATTGAATGTGACATTTGAGACCCTGTCCACACTATCAGACCTAAGTACTAGATTAAACAATATTAATGAAAAATTGAGTGATATAGACAGCTAATTTGCATTATTTAGAGTAAATAAAATGTTTGGATTCAATGTTTGAAGTGAGGTACATGGAGTAATGGGTCCAGGCTCTAGAATCAGACCAATCTGAGTTCAAATCTAAATTCTGCCACTTAGTAACTTTGTGGCCTTGGAGTTATTTAAATTCTGTAGGCTGACTATCTGTCAACGCTGCTAGAGTTGTGAGGACTAAACAAAATCTGACATATAGTAAGGACCATATAAATGTTAGCAGAAATGTCTATTATTATTTGAGATGATCTTATACAGTATTTTGTAGAGAAGGGTTTCTCAATTTTAAATGGTTTAAATGTACATATGAATTCCAGGGGAACTTTGTTAAAATGCTGATTCTAATTTAGTAGGACTGGGGGTGGGGCTTGAGAGTCTAGACTGCACCTCTAAAAGCTTCCAGGTGGGCTTTCACACTGCTGAGCGACAAACCGAGGTTATGCAGCAGAAAGAGCACAGGCTTTGGATTTATCCACCCATCGACTGGCATCCTGGCCCCAAACATGTTAGCAATGGGATTTCAGGAAGGTCAAGCTTCCTCACCTCTAAGATGGACATAATATGATGTATTTCTAATTAAATCAATTTTGTTAAATAAAAAATAGTGTACTCAAGCAGTACCTGACATATTGTTGGTGCTTTACAAATCTAAGTTCCATTTTTCTAAAAGAAATGTTTCACCGGTCCATCCAATATGGGAGACCCTGATAAGTATCCTTTCCTGAAAAAGATGAAAATTCTAATTTTCTTTAAAATTTTTTTACAATCCTATCATTATGAAAGCAACTTCAACATTGACTTAAAAGATTATTATAGCATGGCAAGCATTGTGGGCACATATTAGAGAGATGCCCCAGGCAAGTGGTAGGCTTAAAGTCAAAGGGGGTAGAATTTCTGCAAGTATATAGATAATTGAGAAAAGAAATTAGCCCATGAAGCATTTTATTTTACTATTATTTTTGCCTTTTTTTAGTATGGAAAATTTCAAACATGCAGTACAATAGGGAGATGGTATAATGAACCCCTCGTACCCGTCACTCAGCTTCAGTAGTTAGCAGCACATGGCCGATCTTATTTTAGTTTGACTTCCACTATCACCCTCCTTCTCCGAATTATCTTAAAGCAAGTTCTAGGCATGGTATCATTTCATCCATAAACATTTCAATGCATATATTTTAAAAATAAAGACTTTTTTCTTTAAAAATATAACTATAATACCATTATACTAGTCATTTCAAGCACATATGCAACTGTTGAATTGATAGTATATATTTTAATTACCATCAATTTTTACTACAGGTAAAGAGATATACATATAATGTAGAATTCAAAATATCCCAATACTTAAGAACAAAGTAGATATACTTGTTCCCAAAACATTGCTGTTGTCCAAGAGAGCAGAACAGTTATCTCATCTGCAGGACTAACATTCTCAGCATCCCTCCTCTCACTGCTCCTACTGGTTCCTAATTGGCCTGCCAAGTCTAGGTGTCAGTTTCCTTTCCACATTGTCCTCTGTATCCTGAGCATTCCCTGCTTAATTCTCTCCAGCTGATAGGAGACTGCTTTTAACTTTTGCCAGGAGCAGGTCACTCCTGGCAAGCTGATCAGAGTTCTAAACTCTCACAAAGAGCTTAGAGTTCCAGGATCTCATAAAACATTAGAGTTGGAAGGAACTTCATAGTTGAGCCCCTAGATATGAACACAGAGGCAGGAATGTAAAATGATTTGTCCTGTCTCATGATTACCTAAAAACCTCTCAAAATAAGAACAAAGTATTTCACATCTAACCTTACCTTTCTATCATTAAATTGCAATCAAGGAGTTTTGTCTCTTATTTTACTATATTTGGTTAGTCTCTCTGACTACCTACTAAGGGTTAAAGTATTTTTTGTGTGTGTCTTAGACATTTTAAAATGAACGTGTTTAGAGCACACACAAAAAAGTTATTAAAGAATATGAAAGGTGCCCAGCCGGCATGGCTCAGAGGTTGAGGGTGGACCGATAAACCTGGGGGTCACGGCTTGATTTTCGGTCAGGGCAAATGCCTGGGTTGTGGGCTCAATCCCCAGTGTGGGGCGTGCAGGAGGCAGCCAATCAGTGATTCTCTCTCATCATTGCTGTTTCTATCTCTCTTTCCCTCTCCCTTCCTCTTTGAAATAAAAAGTATATTTTAAAAAATAAAACATACAAAACAATTGTATGTATAAACATACATCTGCAAAGAATGAAATTCACCTTTCAATAAAATTATATTTTAAAAGAAAAGCCTTTCATATTCTTTTTTAAAATATATATTTTTATTGATTTCAGAGAGGAAAGGATGGGTGGTGCTGCATTACAGTTATGAAGTAGCAACGAAAATAATTTTATGGTTGGGTCACAACATGAGGAACTATTTTAAAGGGCCAGAAGATTGAAAACCACTGTCTTAGCTCATCATTTTCTTTAATATTTCTTACTGTAACAAAATTTTAAAATTTGTATTTGTCAAAATTCTGGGGGAAAGGTTGGCTGAAAGCTAGAGAAACAGGTGGCCTCATAGGATTGTTCCTCTTGAGAGAAGCAGCCAGAGCTGGGGGACTGCCCACCCAGTACTCCATGTGTAGAGAGTGTAAGGATTTTTGAAAGAGGTGTGACCTGAGGAACGGATTGGGGCCTCAAGAGATGGAAGTGGCTGCATAATCTGTGATGTGATCCTCTCCTCTGTGTCTTAAAATCTTTAGTAAAAACAGAAAAGATCACATGCTTGGTCTCGTTGATATTTTTGCAGGAACCACTAAGAAGGTGGAGTTTTGTATCTAGACATGACATGGAGACAACAGAACTGCTTGTTTGGGACCAGAATCCAAACAAGCACCAGGAAGTGGAGTCTAAAATCCTGGGCAGGTACTGGAGCTGCCCATCCTCATGAAGGAGAATTTAAGCCAAGTTTCTTAAAACCTTTAAGGGTAAGAAAGTCCTAAAGTGATATTTGTGTTTTCATTGATTGCCATCCAATATGCGTGCTCCCTATGTGGAGTACACATGGTCAAATTTTTTTCCCAAAAAATTTCTCTTTATAAGTTTTCAGTTTGCTGAACCTTTGGCCTTCCTTGAAGTTAGAGTGTGATCTGACGGGCATGAGAAAAAATATCACTTTCAAATTATATCTGCAGTGGCTTATAATAAGGGCAAAATTTCTTCATTAGATTCATTTCTTCAGGGCCCTCTAAACATATAATGAATTATGGTCTTATGTTTCCTGAAGAAATAATAAACTAATATTAGATAACAAATTACTGTTGGTATAGATTAGTTTATCCATTTTACCTATCGCTCTCAAGGAGAAGACAATGGTGGATAGCTTG
Organism: Myotis myotis; assembly: GCF_014108235.1. Classification (NCBI taxonomy): domain Eukaryota; kingdom Metazoa; phylum Chordata; class Mammalia; order Chiroptera; family Vespertilionidae; genus Myotis; species Myotis myotis. The sequence goes on from NW_023416317.1 coordinate 45,923,734, forward strand.
GAGTTTAGGGTCAAACTATCTGGGTTGAATCCTCACTCCTCCACTTACTATCTGTGTAATTTGGGACCACTACTTAACATTGATTTGTTGTTCCACTTATTTATGCATTTATTGGTTGATTCTTGTATGCGCAAAGTTGGCATATTGGGATGATGCTCTAACCAACTGAGCTAAACCCCATTTTTTCAGGGAATAAGTTTTTCAGCAGGCCTTTTTGCTCTATACCCATGGTAACTCTTCCTATGGGCCACTTCAGAATAACATGTTACATTCTCTTCTTTTGATATGCACATACTGTGCACATTAAACATTTAGAAGTATTCTTCCACAAAGAACACTGCTCTCATAATTTTCTTTCAATACATAGCATTGTGATCTGTATTTAATTTTCCCACTTTTTGTTAGGGGTATGCATGCAGAGATATTTCTTTGTCGTCTTGATTATAAGAAAACTACTAAGAGTGATGTCACGTGGCAACTGACATTCAGCTATATTGACGGGGTTTACTGCAGCATATTACTTGACCTCTCTGAGCCTTAATTTCCTCATCTATACATGGAGGGGTTAAATACTTACAGGGCTGTTATGGATTGAGTAAGGCTAAGTCTATGGAAGGGCTTTGTAAGGTAGAAAGCATAATACAAATATTAATTATCAATCATCCCTGTTGTTTGGAAAATATTCTTAGGTCTCACAAAGCCCTAGTTTCATCCAGTCTTTTTTTTTTTCAATTCAAATGAACATTTATTGATCCCATATTAAATGGGAAATAGTTAAGAAATGCCTTTCCTCTGTCTATGTACAATTCCCTTTACTCTGAATTTCTCCTCAACTGGGTAGGTATATTCCATGTTCTCTATAGTTTTCTACAATTACACAGTCTCCTATATTGTAATGATAGGCTTGTTCAGAAGCTCAGACTATTAGAAAGTGGTGGGCTGCAGAGTAATGATCACAGCTAATGGAGAATTTGCTTCATTTTAAACAAGCATTGAGAGCATGTGGCTTCCTGTGGAGGTGCTGGGCTGGTTTAGTGCTCTAGTCATGATAAACAGCAATGGCATCTGCAATAATCTTCCCTCAAAAACTCTGTGTGAATTGAATTGCAATCGACTGTGGCCTCCGTGGCTTCTTCTACAAAGCTGGGGGTGCTTGACTCCACATCAGAAGACAGTTCAAAAGCCTGTATATTCTCCAGACACCTGTCAGCAAATTCTCATGGTCAGTGGTCAACCCTAGATCAGTGGTTGACAGTATGAAGTCAGTGGTTAACTCTAGGTCAATGATCTGTCCTAGAGGTAGTATAGGAAATCACAGACAAGGAGAACAGGGCAGAGAGGAGCAGGGCCTTCCTGAGCATGGTGGGCAGGAGGCTCCCGAAGGTGAGCAGGAAGGTAGATAGGCCCTGCATGTAATGCAGACACCTACTCCTCTCTTCATCTGTCCTAGTCTTAATCTCTTTTCTTCCCTTCCTGCGTAGAACCTCAAATGTCCTATTGCAGTACCTTGAAAGCCCATCACAGAACAATGATTTGCTTTGCCAAGTCGAAGACAGCACCAAGTCATTGCATAATTCCCTCCAGCATTCAGAGTTCCTGAGCAGCTGCTCTGGGGGTGGATGAAAATAACCCACCATTTCAATTTTTTCTTCTTCTTCAAGTTTCAGCTATTTTTAGTTAAAGAAAAACAGACTTTTCCAAGGGCAACAAAGTGAACTGAAGGTCAGAAGGAAGCAGGGTATAAGGCTTCTCATAAGCTCTTGCTCCAAAACCTGGACTTGAGGAAAAAAGGCCCTCCTAGGATCTCAGGGGCAAATGGCCAGCAGAGGGGTGACTAGTGGGATGGGGTGGTGCTGCATCCCACCTTGGTCACTGAATTGGTCTGCATGGACTCCAACGTGATTTCCACCTGCCAGTTGGTTGACATGATTAACACTATTATTCTTGGGGAACATTAAATTAAGGAATGATGTGTGGAGCCAAGAGAGTGGCTTATTCAGTTGGATTCTTTTCTTCTTCTTTTTTAAAATCTTCATTGTTGAAAGTATTACATATGTCCCCCTTTTTCCCCCATTGACCCCTTCTAGCCCTCCCTGCCCCCCCACCAGGTCTTCATCACCCTATTGTCTGTGTCCATGGGTTATGCATATATGTATACAAGTTCTTTGGTTGATATCAGTTGGATTCTGAATCACAATACAGGAAATAGCCTTTATCTGGTGCAACTATAATTTCATTTTTCTTGGAGTGAATTCAAAGGAAGGTGAGGTCATTCTGGGGGTCAACTTCTCACACAGTACTCTGGGTCTTCAAGATGAAGTTGTGCATGAGGTTGGCGTACTGTATGGTGGTGGGATTGTCCATGGTCCTCTATATGGGAATGCCTTCTGTGTTCACCACAGTGATTCCCTGCATTCCTTCTGTCTCTGACGTCGCTTCAGTGTCTCCTCCACCTCTGCCATTGCAGACCAATTGGCAAGCTCCCTGTGGCCAGCATAGCCACTACCATTTCAATTTCTATAACCCATTCGGGAATGAGAATGTTATTTTTAGGGTACAATAATTTATTTATTTATTTTTAAATATATTTTATTGATTTTTTACAGAGAGGAAGGGAGAGGGATAGAGAGTTAGAAACATCAATGAAAGAGAAACATCGATCAGCTGCCTGCTGCACACCCCCTACTGGGGATGTGCCCGCAACCAAGGTACATGCCCTTGACCGGAATCGAACCTGGGACCCTTCAGTCCGCAGGCCTACGCTCTATCCACTGAGCCAAACCGGTTAGGGCAGGGTACAATAATTTAAAAGCTCACTTGCCAGGGGGGCAACGTCTTCATAGTTTTAGGGAAATAAAATGGGTTCTGTCTTTTTTTTTTTTTTTTTTTTGGCAACCAGTAACCAGAATGTGTTCTTTCTTTGTAGTAACAGGAAACAATTCACTGCTTACTGGCACCAGGGGTTTTAACTGGTGCTAAGCACCTCCAACTTGGAGAGTTTCAAACCACAGGAATGTAGGGCATCTTTATGCTTTATGACCGATACAGTAGATGAACTCAACATCCCTAATACCACCTTAGTTTGGAGGGAATAAAGGTGATGTCTTTTGTTCCAAATGGCCCAAGAACATTGTCAGATTCACAAGGAGTGAGGTTCTTTTAGTTGGATTCCCTCAAATGCAGAAGCAGACTCTGAGGCAAGGATTTTGGTGCCAGTAGTTTATTCAGGACCACATGAGGGAGTGGTTAAGGGAGAAGGGGAGAGTGGAGAGCCAGTAAAGCAGATGTTAAATAGCAAGTTTCAGTTGTGGGCAATTGGTGCTTAATCCTGCTGAGGACTCTCTGAGAGTCTGCAAGTACATGCCTCAGAACGGTCCCTCTAGGGATGAGTTGTGGTACTGATACACCAACTCCCACTCCTCAATGATTGAAGGTTGCTCCTGGGACATTAACTGACACTTCATTAACTGCCCTAAAGGGGACTGAACAGCCCCACCCTCCAAGGTCAGAGAATGTCCTCAAACAGAGGCATAGGAAGTCCTCCAGGTAGGCAAAGGACATGGGTGGGGCACTAACAGCGTCTGTTACAAGAGTCAGAGACAGACTTATAAACAACCATTGTGTTCCTCATTTAAAATATAGAGTCTGTCTTTTTGAAAGACCATTTTGCCTTTAAGATATGTTTGCCTTTAAGAAAGGTAGCAGAAAACCCAGCTGTAGCTACTGGCTGTGGAGCAAAAGCAAATTAGAACTGAAGCCTTCACCATTTGTCGTTTCCATTCCCCTTCTCCAACTGTACTCAGAGTAAATGAGGTCACCCTCTCCCTGTAGAGTCAGCACAAGTGTGGGCAGAAGATGACGCCACTGACACTCAGCAGAAAACTGAGACGACAGTACTTGCAAGAAACAAGGAAGAACAGGGCTCAGGCTCCATCATCTATATCTAGATGATGCAAGACACTGTTGATTACCTATGATGGCCATGACAATTAAATCCAATGAGTACAAGATGTCTAGTATAGTGCCGGGTACCCACATTAGTGCTCTTGCAGACAAATGAGAAGGTCCACACATGTTCTATTTTAATTCTTCTTCTAAGAAGAAAGAACACTTTTGCTTTCTTTTGGTTTGTAAAAACAAGACATACTTCCGAATATTGCAGAAAACTAAGAAAATACAGAAAATGGTAATGAAGGGGGGAAATCACCTGTAAGTCCATTTTCTGATCTTTTATAAGTATATAAACAAAAAAGACAAATTTATAAATATGTACATAAAATTCAGAATTTTCATAGTATAATCCCATATTGGGATCAGTTGGGATCTTCTACATATATGATTTTCTAACCTGTTCTTCCTATAGCACACCATGTGTCAACCTAAATAAAGTAAACTGAGGAAAACTCAAGTGACCAGAAATTGAGTTGATTTGGGAATAGCAGAGGAATTGCAATTCAGGATAAGCGTGGGAGTAGAGGGTAAGTGTGGGGGTAGAGGGCTGTGTTCATGGGCAAAGGGGACAGAGGGGAAGTCTAGTCGGAGTCCAAGCAGTAAGTTCATTGGGTTGAGAATGGAGAAGGGGTTTTGGCAGATGTTCATTGGCCAGGAGATAAGTCTGGGTCTTCTGTAAATAAGGCATTTTACGGGAAATCGGTCTCTCAGCGAAGTTTGTTCTCCTAGATGATGTAATGTGGAATTGTATTCCTGAAACCTGAGATTCTCCATTTCATATCCTCTAGTTCCATTTTAGATGGAAATCCCTTCACAGGGGGCTCAAACATATTCTGCATGTCATTGACAATTCTTGAAAATGTTTCTGTCATCTCAATCATATGCCATAACCTGGATGTGCCATGAACTCCTTGGCCATTCTTCTGTAAATTTGTGTTGAATACCTTTGTAAATTTGTGGTGAACACCTGTGTGGTGAACACCATGTGACCTCTGGGTATTTTGTCAAACTGTACTTTTGGGTGTGAAATTACAGAGTCAAAAGGGAATGAGACCAAAAGTCTGAGGACGGAGTTAAGGGGCTGCGTTCTACAGGCACTCCCTGGTGGAGATAACTCGTTGGTGTGCCAACATACAGGATCAGAGTCCTTGAACTTGCAGGAACCCCAGAGATGGTTTCCTCCCAAACCCTCTTTGTTGTTTTTCAGATAAGGAAACTGCGTCTCAAAGAGATTTAGTCACTTGCAATTTTTGGCAATTATGTACCACTTCTCCTGGCACACATGTAAGCAAGCCCTTGACAAGCCTCTGAAAGAAGCACACATGGGCCAGACTCAGACTCAAGACTTGGCTTGTTTTTAGAAATTAAATGGCGTCACGACACAGAAGATGGAATGATCAGACAACTGGCTCCCCAACCAGAAGAGAGGCTATGTTCTTCTGATGCTGGGGGGCCTGAAAGGGTGCCTCCTTCCCCATCAGCTGACTACACATAAGATAAAATATATCTTTCTACGTTTGGAAGAACCATGAGGTTTGGTGGGGTGCCTAGGAGCAAAAATAAACCAGAGGAATACAGCCCATTGGGTCAGACTGACTCAGTGAAAACTACACTGGGAAAGGCAAAGCACTTTTGTGAGGGCAGCTAGAACCTTTCTTGTTTGTTGAATGGAGACTTAGACTCCAGGTCTGATGTGTATTACAGACACTGTCACTTCCACTATGAGGCCCCTCCTCAAGCACTGTTTGAGGCTCCCTTGAAACAAAGATATTTGGGAATAAATGACCTTTAACGCAATGAAAATCTTCCTCCTACGATCTCCGCTAATCTTTTTAGGTTTAATATTTAGCATTACCTTCTACTATCCACGGGCCAGTAAATGCAGCTGGCTAGGCTTACCAGCAAACCCTTTCTAATACTTCCCTTACTTCTTCCCCCTGCTAGATCCATGGAGATTTCTGTTCTTTCAAGGGGTCAGTTAGAAGTGACACCCCTTTTGTAGTAGAAGGAACACCCTTTAAAAGTCAAAGATTGGACAAAGGGCACAGAAATAGTTTTTCAGAGGTGCTTTCTACCACAGGATAATTAGCACTTCATGAAAGGCCTGTCATAGATGTTCCAGTGAGGAAGGTGGTCACGTCCATCCTCTCGGCTTCCTCTCCAGAGGGCAGATTCTGGCTCAGTACGTCTGGGGTGGGGCCTGAGTTTCTGCAAGTCTAAGATGCTTCCAGGAGATGCTGGCTGATACCGATTTGGAGATCACACTCAGCAAGGAAATGTTGCTAAGTAGCAAGGGAGGCGTGGGGCAGACTGTGGACATCTTCCTACCACTCTGAAGGGCACCAGACACTTCAGTCTGTCTGGGCATTTCCTTGCAGCCAAGAGCCGGAGGTTTGGGATCAGATGGAGTTGTGTGCTAATCTTTGCTCTCTACCACTGTATGGTCTTGGGCAAGTCATTTCACCCTCTGCGGCTGTCTCCTCATTAATACAAAAGTGGGAGGGCATAATACCTGCCTCATTGAATTGTCCAGGAGACTTCGTGATTGTGTGTGAATGATGACCTAGCAGAGCACCTGGCACATCTAATAAATGAAACACCTCAGTATATGGTGCCACATCTCCCTATTGCAAGGATGGAATTAGGAGTGGAAGCAAGAGCTCACCGTCTTCAGCAGGTCCAGCGTTAACAAACAGCATGTTAGTGGGTGTGCTCCCCATGTTCAGACGGTTTCTCAGCTTCGATTTGAGCCACCCGTGGGCAAAATGAGTAATGCTTTGGAGTCTGAGAGAGAAGGCCTTTTTCTCATTAGCTGCCACACCCTTACATAGTAAGGTGTCTTTCATAGACTGTTTTCTATTCTTAAGTTCAGGTGACACCTTTGTCACAGATCCTTCTCAAATGGCAGAAAATGAAAACACTTCACAGTTCTTACGGGTTCAAGTCCATTTTCTTCTACACACACAAAAGCATTTTCTTTGGGTCCACGTGCCCCATTCCTATGCCTCTGGCTTACCCAGACTTTCTAATTAAGCTGCAGTCCCTACCAATCTTTTAAAGGGCTTATTCTGTTTGCTTGAACTTTCAAAATTACTTCAAAACTAAATATAAACTGCCTTCTGATAAGCAGGAGGTACAACTACCCAACTGTTTTTCTCTGGGTTTGTGCCTGTTTTGATGGCTACAGTTAACACCCACATGCTGTCTAAGAAGCCACCACCAGCAAAACCAGTTGTTTTGTGCCCGAGAACACCCTTCTGCTGGCCTGATTTTCTATGGTGACAGCAACATCCTGATTTCTGAAGGTAAAATTTCTGGCTCTGTCACTCAAGATACTTGGGAAGCAACAGCATGTATGGTTTAATTCATTAACTTATATCCCCAGATTTATTTCTCCTTACTCATAGTCCTGATTCATTTAAGCAGTGTAAAAAGGTATATATCTTTTTCTTAATATATATTTTTATTGATTTCAGAGAGGAAGGGAGAGGCGGAGAAAGAGAGATAGAAAACATCAGTGATGATAGAGAACCATTGATTGGCTGCCTCCTGCACGCCCCACACTGGGGATCGAGCCCTAACTGGGAATTGAACTATGACCTCCTGGTTCATGCTCAACCACTGAGCCATGCCAGCCAGGCGGCAGTAGTAGTTTTGATAAATCATTTGAGAGTAAGTTGCTGACATTAAGCAGCTTTACCCCTAAATACTTCAGTGTGTAGTTCCCAAGAACAAGGATATTACATAATAGAATAATCACATTTCAGAAAGATAGCAATGAAATAATTAAGTTATCTGATATACAGCACATATTTAGACTTCCAAATTGCCCCATTATATCCTTTACAGTAACTTTCCCCTCTTCTCATTCATGAACCAATCCATGATCACACATTCTAGCTTTTTTAATCAGCATCAATTCCTCAACTTTTCTTCTTTTTAAAATCTTTCATGAACATAACACTTTTGAGAAACACAGGCCAGTTTTTTTTTTTTTGGGTTGTGAAAAGGAAGACACTTTTAATCCAATCACTCTATTGCCTTCATTTCCCCATTTTCAAGCCTGTGCCTGTATCCAAATCATGTATATATGTATATATTCAAGGTACTTTTCTGTTTCCTGCAGAGAGCTATTAATTGAGGCACCAAAAATTCACTGAGTGCCTAACCTGTAGTAAGCTTGTGAAAAAGACAAACAAGTAATGCTTGTTCCAGATGTTAATATATGATATTAGTTAAGTCTTCTGGTTACAAAAAACCAGAAAGCTGCTCTAGCAAATGTAGGCAAAAATGGAAATTTATTGGAACACAACTGTTGAAAGAGTTAAACATCCAAGCCCTGGATAGGGCAGGACCAGGTGTTCATGGACCTTTCCCTTAGGGCAATGATGATGCCATTATGGTCTGACTCACGCCAACAAGTCCCAACTGCTCTGTTCCTCAGTTTAAGTTTCAAGTTTCTGGGGAGAGAACCTGATTGGCCCAACTTAGGTGAGGTGCCCATACTTAGTCCAAACAACCATGACCAGAGTAGTAGGTTCAAGTGGCTCACACATGACTAAGAGGGACCTGCCCCTATATATTTGAGTCTTCCCAGAAACTGGGAAATTTTGTGAATGGAGTAGACACTCTAGTTAGTTTTTATATTATACTAGAAGCCCAGTGCATGAAATTCATGCACACGGTGTGTGTGGGGGGGTGTCTCTCAGCCCTGCCTGTGCCCTCTCCCAGTCCCATAGCCCTCGGGGGATGTCCAACCGCCTCAGAGGTGGGAGAGGCTCCTGCCACCACCGCTGCACTTGTCAGCCATGAGCCCAGCTCAGGGCTTCTGGCTGAGTGACGCTCCCGCTGTGGGAGTGCACTGACCACCAGGAGGCAGCTCCTGCGTCGAGCATCTGCCCCCTAATGGTCAGTGTGTGTCATAGTAACCGGTCATTCTGTCGTAAGAGTCTATTTGCATATTAGCCTTTTATTACATACTAGAGGCCCGGTGCACAAAAATGTGTGCACTGGCAGGGGAAGGGGGTGGGGGGTGTCCCTCAGCCCCACTTGTGCCCTCTCACAGTCTAGGACCCCTCGGAAGATAACCACCTGCTGGCTTAGGCCCGCTCCCCAGGTGGCAGATGGCAGGCCCGATCCCTCGGTGTGTGCCCCACCTCCCCGGGTGGCACACAAGCAGGACCGATCCGGGGGTTGGGGCGCCTCCCTGGTCGGGTCACACACGGGACGCCTGGACGGGCTGGCCGATCTCTGCTGCCCCACCCACTGCCCCGGGCCACAAATAGCAGGCCCAGATGGCAGCGGGGCAGGCGGGATGGTGCTGTCCCGCCCTGCCTGCAGTATGCAAATTAGCCGCCACCTTTGTTGGTGGTTAACTTGCATATCGTGCTGATTAGCCAATGGGAGGCATAGCAAAGGTATGGTCAATTACCATGTTTGTCTATTATTAGATAGGAGGACTAGAGGCCTGGTGCATGAAATTCATGTGGGGGGGGGCCCTCAGCCCAGCCTGCACCCTCTCCAATCCGGGACCCCTCGGGGGATGTCCAACTGCCTGTCGCAATTCAGGACTGCTGGCTCCTAACTGCTCGCCTGCCTACCTGCCTGCCAGATCACCCCTAACCACCTCTACCTTCCTGCCTGATCACCCCTAACTGCTCCCCTACCAGCCTGATGGCCCCTATCTGCTCCCCTGCTGGCCTGATTGTCCCTAACCGCCTCTGCCTCACCCCACACCCGGGACCCTCACACTTAAATAGGTTCAGGGTTGATATTCAAAATATTTAACAACTGCCATGGCCCAGGTGCTGACCATTCAGAACAAATGTTGATTGTGGTCTAGGAACAGGGTCTAACAGTGGTTCTCAACCTTGGCTGCACATTAGAATCACCTGGGAATCTTTTTAAAATCCTGATTTCTGGGCCTCATCCTCCGGAAATTCTGTTTCTTTATTACTAATGTTGTGGCCCCATCCCATAACAACGAAACAGAATTTCCGGAGGATGAGGCCCAGAAATCAGGATTTTAAAAAGATTCCCAGGTGATGCTAATGTGCAGCCAAGGTTGAGAACCACTGGTCTAAGAGGATCCCTGCTGGGCCAGGCATTATTTCACAGGGAGATATGAGACATCCTATGGGAGGGGCCAGGGTGGCCTTGGAGAGGTGAGGCTTTGGGGAATTTTCCTAGAGGGTCAGGTACCCTACAAGCCTTCTCTGAGATACATATTCATGCAGAAGTGATTTATTAAGGAAATGTTCCCAAGGAAGTAGAAAGTGGACGAAGCAGCCCTAGCTGGTTTGGCTCAGTGCATAGAGCATCGGACTGCAGACTGAAGGGTCCCAGGTGGAATGGTGGTCAAGGGCACATGCCCGAGTTGCGAGCTCAATCCCCAGTTGGGGGTTGGGGGATGCAGGAGGTAGCCGATCAATGATTCTCTCTCATCATTGATGTTCCTATCTCTCTCTCCCTCTCCCTTCTTCTCTGACATCAATAAAAATATATTTAAAAAACAAACAAAAATACAAGCTCAGCCCTAGCTGGTTTGGCTCAGTGGACAGAGCATCAGCCTGCAGACCAAAGGGTCCTGGGTTCAATTCCGGTCAAGGGCATGTACCTTGGTTGCAGGCTTCTCTCCAGCCCGGGCCCTGGCTGGGGCACCTGCAGGAGGCAACCAATCAATGTGTTTCTCTCACATCGATGTTTCTGTCTTTCCCTCTCTCTTCCACTCTTCCTAAAAATCAATGGAAAAATATCCTCGGGTGAGGATTAACAACAACAATACAAGAAGCTCACACTATACATAACATTTAACAACTTCAAAAAGCCTTAAATAGTAAGCCACTTGTAATGGCATAGACAGCAGATCCTACTATTTTCACTCCAATATCATTGGTCAAGAGTTGTTGACATGTCTCTGTCCATCTTAAGAGAGCAAACGCCTTGAAGGATGGGACTATGGACTCTTCCACTGGTGTAGACTCATGTATGGAAGAGATCCTTGCACAAATTAGGCTTTCATTAATCAGCAAGTGAATAAAGAGTAACACATCATGGTACAGATTTAAAAAAAAAAAGGAAAATTAGCATGCATTTTTTCTATAACTCATGTGTGATTTTATACACAAGTACCCAAACAGACAATTGTGCTTCTGTAGGGATTTTCTTTTTCAAATATTGATGAAAACAGTCTTCTGTGTGCTCTGTTTCTTTGTCCAGCTCTTTATCCAATAATAATTTATCTACCTATGTACAGTGACCTCACTTCTAGGCATAAGGATGAATTTACCATAACTACTATTTTAGGTGATGTTTAAGTGCAATTTTTTTTCTTGAGCTTCTTGTGGTTAAAACATCTTAATAACCAGAGGGTCAGAATCTGAAGCAACTAAAAATCAGCACTTTGCATAGTTTTTCATCCATCCCCACTTTCAGAAGGATCAAAAAAAAAAAAAAATCCCAAACACATGAAAAACTATTTGCTTTGAAGGCACACAACAAAGAAACTGAAAGAAAAAAAAGCAAACATGCACCAAGCAAGAGAGAGTTTTCTGCTTATAATTTTTTTAAATATTAAAAGATGAATTCATTATTATCCCACAGTCTCTTGAGTCAGAAAATCACGTGCCTGATTATTCTATAAAATTTAAATGGCAGCATCCTTGGGGAGACAGTTGCCTGGTAACTCAGATCAGAGGATTGTCTTTAGAATCATTTGGAGTCATGTGTGTCTATTTTGGTTTTTCTGTTGAGTTCATTTCCTTCACTACAATTAAAAAACTGAACAATTTTGGGGTAAAAATTTCACTCACAAGGAAGACTTTTTTCCTTCAGAAGATATTTTCATTAGGAAGTAAAGCTGTCTTCATGCAGTTGAATTGCTCTATTTTCAGCATTGTTGCATGACCATATAGGGGGAAATGTGGAAAAATGCATCTACAGATAAGAAAAGGAAAAATGCCAATGGAGAGGGAGTTGCAGATTGAAGTGTATAGTTTTGAGGCTGACAGCCAGACACCAACTTTCCAAGAGGAGAAACTAATTCAGCCTCTGACATAGGATGAAAGTGTAAATTAACCAGTTGAGAGATGCTTTGTTAGCTCCTACCTCTTGTTGATGCAAAGAGAGCTGTCCAGGTAGGCTTTTTCTCACCAAGCTCAGAAGCCCTGAATTCACCCTCTTCTGAATTAGTGATCTGTTCCTAGATCCTTTTTTTTTTTTACTCTGCACATAGACAAAAGAAAATAAAGTAACTGTACTACTATGATTCTTTAGGTTATAAGCAAGAGAACCATGCCCAGCAAGCATGGCTCAGTGGTTGAGCGTCGACCCATGAACCAAGGGGTCACGTTTCGATTCCCAGTCCAGGCACATGCTCGGCTTGCGGGCTCAATCCCCAGTGTGGGCATGCAGGAGGCAGCCGATCAAGGATTCTCTCTCATCATTGATGTTTCTATCTATCTCTCCCTTTCCCTTCCTCTCTGAAATCAATAAAAAATATATTTTAAACAAAGAGAACCTGAGTGAGAGACCTTACACAAAAGGGAAATTACTGGAAGTACTTGGAACACTGATAAAAGGCTAACCAAATAGCTACAAAATAGGCCTTCCTAACTTCCTTCCTGGTCCTATTCTCACACCTCCCTCTCAGCACTTTCCATCCTCCCTCATTTCCTGGCCTCTTCTTGCTCTGCTTCTCCTCCTTGCCCTTCAAAACTCCCATCCCCTCACTCAACCCAACTCGATCTTAAGAACACAAGTTGGTTAAACTGATCCTCAGAAAGTTGTGTCAACAACTAACACACTATTACTACCAAAACACTGTTGGTCCAAGAAGTAGCCAGAGGTAGAATAATTGTCTAGGAAAGGCATTTGAGTCCCTATGGGGTCTTCTATAAAATTGCTCCAATGACTCTGTGGTGCATATATTTTGAGATAATGTAGGACTCTGTCTCAATTTTCTGGGTTTGTCCTTTTAGAGTAGATTCTGGTCCATCATATGTAGCAGGAATGTTGTAGAAAAGGATCTATGACTAGGTCCTTCTGGTCTTACCTTAGTCAAGTGCTGAGTCTTTCCTTTTTCCTCATCACCAGATCATTCTCGACATCCACGTTTTCACCTTCTGCTCTACTCTATTGTGCTGGGTGTTGTCCCCATGGGTTCCTTCTTCCTGAATGATCAGGATGTTTTGTGTTGCCTGCTGCCATTGGCCCTCGCTGATCCCCATTAAAAGGACCCTGACATTGATGTAGATTCCCCTTTCTTGTGGCTCCCCAGCAGTGAGGATGGCTGCCTGTAGTGTGAAGTTCAATTCTTGCAACTTCCTCCCCAAAGCACTGATGGTTCATAACCAGATGCCTGGGCTGGTGCTAGACCACTACTTCTTTTCATGTCTCAGAAACAATAACCTTTACACACACTTCTTGGATTCCCCTTTAAAAAAAAAAAAATCAGTTCCTGTGTATTTCTAGTAGGTATATTAAATTTTGTGTCCCTGTAAACATAACTCTCCCCAATTTTAAAACAGTTTAGATAATTATCAGACCTCACCTTCTAAACATCACTTCTTTAATAAGAGAGAAAAGTCTGCAGCATTTCCTTCCTGAGGAAGGGGGAAAAAGCAACAACAAAAACCCATGATTGTAATAAATATTGCAATAGCATAGTGGCAGCATTTAGGATTTTAAAATTATATTTAGATTCTTTTGTGTCTGGCTTATTTCACTAAGTATAATGTCCTCAAGGTCCATGCCTTCTGTACCATGTGTCTGCATCTCCTTCCTGTTTAAGGCTGAAGAGTATTTCATGATATGTATATCCCATATTTTGTTTATTCATCCATTGATGGACATTTGGGTTGTTTCACCTTTTGGTTAGTGTGAATAATCCTGCTATGAGCATGGGTATACACATATTTGTTCAAATGCATGTTTTCAATTCTTTTGGATATATACAGAAGTGGGATTTCTGGTTCATGTGCTAATTCTATGATTGATTTTTTTTTTTCCCTGAGGAGCCACCATACTGTTTTCCACAACAGCTTTACCATTTTACATTCTCACCAGCAATGCATAAGGATTCCAGTTTCTCCACATCCTCACCACTTATTATTTACCGATTGTTTTATTGCCATCATCATGGGTGTAAGTGGTGTGTTACTATAGTTTTGATTTGCCTTTCCCTAATGATTAGTGATGTCGAGCATCTTTTTAAGTGCTTATTGGCCATTTGTGTATCTTTTTTACAGAAATGTCTATCCGAGTCCTTTGACCATGTCTTAATCTAGTTGTTTGTTTATGCTGTTGAGTTGTAGGAGTTCCTTTACTTTTTCTGAATTGTCTTGGATAGTCTCTCTTATTAATTTATTAGGGAGAACTTTAAAAATTGACACATTATCATGCTAACAAAATAGAGACAACTTTGTTTACAACCATTCCTTACATATTGCTTACAGTATTCTGATGCAGTTCAAATGCATTCTAAACATTCACTGCTGATTTATACTGGAAACGACATACCCATAATTTGTGATTTTAATGACATATCATTGTAATGACTTTAGAAAAGCTAGTTGGCGCACATGAAAGTGTTAACTTGAGTCAGTTGTGCCAGAGGATAATGCTTGATTCGTGCTAAGAGGTTTCATCTAAATATTTCTCCTAGTTGTCACTTAGCATGGATAATTGTTTACTAAGCTAGTCTCCTTGGATAAATTTCAGTTTTCCAGCATTTGATTTATCTCGACAATTGGGATTCTCCATGGAAACAGTGGAGCAAGATGCAACACCTTCCAAAAAACAAAAATAGCACTTTCTTAGTTGCCTGGCAGCAATACTCTTTGATTTTATTCACAGGGAAATTTATTTTTGCTGATTGGTGGGACTTTGGCAGGGAAAGGGAAAGAGAATATAGTTCTCTCAACACTCAAGAATGGATAGGCCAGTTTAATCTTTTTTCAAAATACCCAAATGAGGTCTCCATAACCCTAAAGAGCATAGAAAACATATATATACATATATATATATATATGTGTGTGTATATATATATATGTGTGTGTGTGTGTGTGTGTGTGTGTATATATATATATATATATGTGTGTATATATATATATATTTTCCCAGATTGCGAGAGGGCATAGGCCAAGGGACCCCACTGGTGCACGTTTGGGGCCAGGGAGGGACGCGGGAGGTTGGCCAGCCCGGGAGGGACCGAGGGAGGGCTCCAGGGCATGTCGGGCCCATCACACTCAGTCCCGATAGGCTGGACCCCAGCAGCAAGCTAACTTACCGGTCGAAGCATCTGCCCCCTGGTGGTTAGTGCAGGTCATAGCAAGAGGTTGAGCAGCCTTAGCACATCTTTAGCATATTATGCTTTGATTGGTTGTATGGACGACTGGACAACTGGACACTTAGTATATTAGGCTTTTTTTTATTAAATATATTTTATTGAATTTTTTACAGAGAGTAAGGGAGAGGGATAGAGAGTTAGAACCATCGATGAGAGAGAAACATCAATTAGCTGCCTCCTGCACACCTCCTACTGGGGATGTGCCCACAACCAAGGTACATGCCCTTGACCAGAATCGAACCTGGGACCTTTCAGTCCACAGGCTGGCGCTCTATCCACTGAGCCAAACCGGTTAGGGCTAGGCTTTTATTGTATAGGATATACTGTATACATACAGTATACTAATGCCGTATAGGATATATATACAGTATACTAATGCAGTATAGCAATAAAGCATATTAAATATAAAGGCAGAGTGAGTACAAAGAGGAAGCTTCATTAAGGATCTTTGTTGACGAAAGGTCTTTGATTAAGGCAGCCATTAGATGAAGCTGCTGTGGTTCCTAAGCACTGTGGGTTTAAATTGCATTATAAGGCTCAACAGTAGGTTTCGGTGTCAGTTTCATTTTACCCTTCATCCTGCTTGATCCCAGTGGTAGACAGTATTTTTTATTCACAATTCTTCCTTTCTTCCCTACCCTTGACATGTTTTGCTATGGATACAGCACACACTTCCCCACCTCATTCATATAGGCCTTAGTCTATAGAATGCAGGTGGATATAACATATGCCATGTCTGACGGCAGGTTTTATATGAATTTGTGAAATTTGACTTGATCTCCTGCATTTCTGCCATTTGCCATGAGGAGAGAATGCCCACTTAGACTGACTCCTGGAAGGAGAAACAAGAGGAGCAGACCAACATCTAAGCCCAAGGCAAGCCTGGCCAACCTACATGCAGTGCACAGACCAGTGAGAGGAAAATAAATGTCTGTTGTTATAAATCACTGACATTTGGGTGTTACTTGCTATGTAACATTATGATCATGAAGAAGTTAATTGTTCCTATAATGCCTACCATGAGCAATCATACGGACTTTGAAATGTGCACTCTGGGTTCCAATTAGTTGGTCCCCATCTTTCCAGTCATTAATCAGATGGAGCAAAGTTTGTGTAATAGCGCTGAAACCTATATGTTCATGTTGGCCACTGTCACCCCAATTTAATAAGTAAACATTTAAAAAAAATAGGAGACCTCTTAGCTTGTCTTGAGAATACTAAGAATGTTCTTGAAGGTGGGATTTTTTTTTTTTTTTTAAGTCTGTATTGATGAACTAGGGACAGATATCCCAGGAGTACTATTACTAGAAAAATCAGTTTACAGAACAACTTGTATGTTCTCAGTTATGGAAATTTTCAAACATGCATGCTGGCAGCTCCAGAATTTCTATAGAGGTGGGCTAAATAACAATCTGATTAGAAGGGAGGTGGGGTAAGCAAAAAGGCTTGCCATTGCATTTGCTTAAGCACTTCAGTATAATTGAAAAAACTCTCAGTTGGCCATATTAAAGAATTATTTGGAAATAAAAGAATTAGTTGGAGAGGAGCTGATGAAAATTATGTGGAATCCCAAAACCCCACACTCTCAGGTATTCCTTGGCCCATATAGTGCTTATATTAAGTGTTTCTATAAATACACAGAGAGGGCTGGAAGGATAGACACCAAAATGTTCATGGAAGTCATAAATGAAAGTGAAATGCTGGGTAATCTTTACCCTCTTTTTTCTCCCTTCACCATTTATCCCTCCTATACTCTCTTCCACCTCCATCCCCACCTCTGCAATCACCACATTTACCTTCTTCTTTGTATTTTCCATATTGTTTTCATCTTTTGCACTGAACCTATATCACTTCTCCCGCCCCCCCCCAAAAAAAGCTATTTTCCACAGAGAAAAAAAAATCCTCTGACCTCAACTTTTCCCCAAAGCTCATTTTAGTCATCTAAATGATGCCTCAAATCCCCCAAATTTCAGTTCTCCCATATGTCTCTCTCTTGCTGTTTCACTTTATTCCTTCTCTGCAGACAACCAAAGTAAAAGAAACCATAATAGGTGTCAAAAGGACCTTGGCCTGAGTGTTGAGATTGTAGGTCCAGCCCTCAACTTGTGTTTAGGACCTCAGCCTCCACATCTGAAAAGGGAGGGATTGGAAGAATTAGGGGTTACGAACTCAAATGCCCAGAGGAGCCCGGGAGGAACCAATGAGAGAGGCATGTGGTCTGGGGGGCCGTTGGAGGCATTGTTGGACTCGGGGACACCAGCCCAGTCTTCTGGAGGCACCACTGCAGGCCTGAGGTTGACAGATCTTCCAACTTGTTGACTGGCTGGATATCTGGCTTTTATATGAAATCTTCTGATTTTTTTATGTTGGCAAAAATTTTTTTTTAAACATGTTGTGAATTCCTTGCAGGCCAAATTGACCACACACCTATGACGCTATCTGGCAGCTGGTGAGCCAGACTCTGGTTGGGATGCGCTCTAAGGCCCTAGTTTCACTCTAGGGGAGCCTACTCTGGCGCCTCCTAGTGAGGGGGGCTGTCATTCTTCCCTTGAAAGCATTGTGGAAAAGGGCTGTTACAATTAAACAGATTGATTAAGAGGTCATTTATTTGCATGCCAAAAAATTTATCTTACTAAATGGCCTCTTGGATGTAATTAAAATACACCAAAACGTGATTTACGCACAGCTAATTGGAAATACAGGATTAGGAAAAGTGAGAACGTTTATTATTGACCACATTCCAGACACTGTTCTGTTTTAAAGTATTATTTCATTTAAGCCTCACTGTGATCCCATGAATTAAGTAGTATTACCACTCTGATTTTATTAGATGGGGGAATTGAAGCCCAGAGAGATCATGTAACTTGTACAAAATAACACAGCTAATTAGTGGTGGAGCTGGGGGTTCCAAAGCAGGCAGCCTTAATATAGAAGGGATGTTCTTAAAATAATTACTATAAATTGAAATTAGGCTCTTCCCTTAAATCCTCGACAGAACGCAGAACTGGTCCCAATTTTGAAGCAAAAATTCATGGTTAGAATTTTACAGGATTTTACTTTTTTTATTAAAAAATCTGGCTACTGAACAGGATAGGTATTGTTAGATTACACTTGCTCGCAGCAGGGTTTTGCAGCAACTGCTGGAAGAAAAATTGGGTCAAGAGAAGGAAACATGGGGCAGAAGAGCTGAATAGCCAATGCCTAGGGCTGCCAGATTTAGCAAATTGAGGTGAGCTTGTTTCCATCTGTGAGAATATACTCAAAGCTATGGATTTCTAAAGCTTTTATTTTTTTTAGAAAGCACCAGGAACCTGTTCCCCACCCCACCCCCACAGGTACAGTCTTCACAGAGAGAGCAATGATGTGTTATACCTGCACAGAGGCTCCAGTTTAAACAAGCTCCACAAAGCAGGAGCCAAACCCCTGTAGCAAGTTCCTGTTCTCCATAACCAAGACCTCAGTGCGTGATGACCGTCTATGATGATCTAAGTCTTTAGTGATGTTGGGTTCTACCCTTCTTGTATTTCTGGATATTAAAAAAGAGCCTGCAGACAAAAAGCATGAACTTGCCTGAGTTTGAATCAGTTCCACCCTTACTAGTTGTGACTTCTTTGTCCCTGAGACATATCGCATCTGCAAAACAGAGATCCTAATACAACCTACATAATAGGCTTTTGGTGAAGAGTCCTGAGTTCATGCTGCATTTAAACAGTGCTTGGATCCGGCTGGCATGGCTCAGTGGTTGAGCATCCACCTATGAACCAGGAGGTCACAGTTCTATTCCTGGTCAGGGCACATCCCTGGTTGCAGGCTTGATCCGCAGTGTGGGGTGTGCGGGAGGCAGCCGATCGATGATTCTCTCTCATCATTGATGTTTCTATCTCTCTCTCCCTCTCCCTTCATCTCTAAAATCAATAAAAATATATATTTTTTAAAATATATTTTATTGATTTTTTTAAAGAAGAAGGGAGAGGGATAGAGAGTTAGAAACATTGATGAGAGAGAAACATCGATCAGCTGCCTCCCGCACACCCCCCACTGGGGATATGCCACAACCAAGGTACATGCCCCTGACCGGAACCGAACCCAGGACCCCTCAGTCTGCAGGCTGACGCTCTATCCCCTGAGCCAAACCAGTCAGGGCAATAAAAATATATTTAAAAAGCCAAAACCGGTTTGGCTCAGTGGATTGAGCATCGGCCTGCGGACTGAAGGGTCCCGGGTTCGATTCCGGTCAAGGGCGTGTACCTGGGTTGCAGGCGCATCCCCAGTGGGGGATGTGCAGGAGGCGGCTGATCGATGTTTCTCTCTCATCGATGTTTCTGACTCTCTATCTCTCTCCCTTCCTCTCTGTAAAAAATCAATAAAATATATTTAAAAATATATATATATATATTTAAAAAAATAAAACAAAGACTATAACAAGAGACAAAGAAGGGCCCAGCAATTCCACTGCTGGGTATTTCTCTGAAGAAATCCGAAACATAAAGTTGAAAAGACATATACATCCCTATGTTCATTGCAGCATTATTTTTTTTAATATATTTAAAAAATATATATTAAATTTAATATATTTAAAAAAAATATATACATGCCCTTGACCGGAATCGAACCTGGGACCCTTCAGTCCCTAGGCCAAAGCTCTATTCACTGAGCCAAACCAGTCAGGGCCATTGCAGCATTATTTACAATAGTCAAGATATGAAAGCAACCTAAGTGACCATCAATAGATGAATGGATATATACAATGAAATGACACAGCCATTAAAAAAAATGAAATCTTGCCATCTGCAAGAACATGGATAAACCTAGAGGGTATTGTGCTAAGTGAAATAAATCAGACAGAGAAAGACAAATGCCATATGATTTCACTTATATGTGGAATCTAAAAAACAAAATAAACAAATAAGCAAAATAGAAACAGACTCACAGATACAGAAAACATTTTGACAGTTGCCAGATGGGAGGACAGTTGGGGGATGGGTGGAAAAGGTGAAAGGATTAGGAAGTTCAAATTGGTAGTTACAGAATAATCATGGGGATGTAAAGTACAGAATAGGGAATATAGTCAATAATACAATAATTGTGTGGTGTCAGATAGGTAGTAGACTTATCAGGGTGATTACTTTATAAGTTATATAAATATCTAATCACTGAGTTGTACAGCTGAAGCTAATATAATATTGTACATATTACAATATGTAATAATTCCAATACTAATTGGAAAAAATAAAAAATTATTTTAAAAAATAAAAATAAATAAAAAATTGTCATTGCATATACCTTAGCCCAGTTAAGACTGCTCGATAATAATGATAATAACCAACATTACAGAGTTCTTACTAGGTGCCAACCCCATATCAAGTGCTTCCCATGTATTAACTCATTTAAACAATTAGTTGGATATTATTATTACCACCCCTTCCCATTTTTCAGATGAGGAAACAGGCTTGGAAAGCTGAAGGTAAGGACATAAATAGCCAGGGAGAACTGATGCAGAGAGCCTCAATCAGTGGAGCCCCAGTCGCTTGCTCCTGCAGCATTTTATTTCCAGAATGTCTCCTGAGTCACTAGCTTCACCACAAATCTGCACCCACTATCACCAGGACAACAAGAGACGGAAATCAAATGATGGGCTTAATAAAGACTCCGAAAACATTATTTTGTGTTTCCAAAGCTGTACTTCTTCCAATCTATGCCTGAGTGGGGAGGAAGAAATAGTGTTAACCTCTTCATTAGTCTATCCTCCCCGACCAGACTTATCCAGCCTCATAAACAATACATATAATTACACTGAACAATTGTGTGTTTATTTCAATGTCTAGACACAGAGCTTGCATTTGAAAACAAGAGAACAGAAAGGAAAATGCACCCTGCTGTTTTTTAATTCCTTGTGTCAAACTCTTTCTCAGCCTAAATGCCTCTCTTGTGATCAGAAGATACATATTCAGAGTAGCAGGACTTAAAAAAAAAAAACTTTTTGTAGAGGAATTGGTATTAACTTAGGAGTAAGACAATAATGTATTTAAACAGCTTCTAGTCTGAGTAGGAACAAGTTATTTTAAACCATAGAAGATTGAGAAAATAATGAAAGGATGCTAAAACTATGAGTGAAAATTGATGAGGAATAAGTTATTGATATAGTATCAGCCACCACAAATTACATATTTATTGTAAAGGGGAAAATAGTCACTTGACTGTGGCAAGACCGGAAGACACCAACTTTACCAAATGATCCTAGTTAATATCACCAGTATTGGGACAAACGGACATTAGGAAAACTGACATCAGGTGCTTTCTAAAATGATGTAATGCTTAATCTGAATCTAATCAAGAAGAAACGTCAAATAACTCAAATAAAGGACACTTGACAACATAATTGACCTATATTCTTCAAAGGTGTCAAAATGCCATGGAAGACTGAAGAACTCTTTTCAGATGGAAGAAGAGTGAAGTACAATTGAGTGCATTTTAGTATATTCACAGTTGTGCAACCATCGCCACTATCTGACTCCAGGATATTTTTATCTCCCTTAAAAGAAACCTCTATACCAGTGGTTCTCAACCTTCCTAATGCTGCGACCCTTTAATATAGTTCCTCATGTTGTGGTGACCCCCAATTTCATTGTTACAAATTGAACATAATTAAAGCATAGTGATTAATCACAAAAACAATATGTAATTATATATGTGTTTTCCTATGGTCTTAGGCGACCCCTGTGAAAGGGTCGTTTAGCCCCCATAGTGGTCACGACCCACAGGTTGAGAACCGCTGCTCTATACCGTTAGCAGTCACTCGACATTTCCACTCCCACTAGCCCTTGGCAACAACTAATCTACTTTCTGTATAGATGGATTTGCCTATTCACGAGTCTCGGTATTGTCTTCTTTTTTATGGCCTAATGCAGTGATGGCGAACCTTTTGAGCTCTGCGTGTCAGCATTTTGAAAAACCCTAACTTAACTCTGGTGCCGTGTCATATATAGAAATTTTTTTATATTTGCAACCATAGTAAAACAAAGGCTTATATATATTTTTTTAAATATATATTTTATTGATTTTTTACAGAGAGGAAGGGAGAGAGATAGAGAGTTAGAAACATCGATGGGAGAGAAACATCGATCAGCCGCCTCCTGCACATCTCCTACTGGGGATGTGCCCGCAACCCAGGTACGTGCCCTTGACCGGAATCGAACCTGGGACCTTTCAGTCCGCAGGCCGACGCTCTATCCACTGAGCCAAACCGGTTTCGGCAAGGCTTATATTTTTGATATTTATTTTATATATTTAAATGCCATTTAACAAAGAAAGATCAACCAAAAAAATGAGTTCACGTGTCACCTCTGACACGCGTGTCATAGGTTCGCCATCACTGGCCTAATGGCATTATATTCAATGGATATACCACATTTTGTTTATCCATTCATCAATTGACAAACATTTAGGTTGTTGACATTTTTGGGGTATTATGAACAATGCTGCTGTGAGCATTTATGTATAAGTATTTGGGGTAACATATGTTTTCTGTTCTCTTGGTTGTATATCTAGGAGTGGAACTGCTGGCTCATATGGTAACTTTGTTTACGTTTTTGAGGAACTGCCAAACTGCTTTTGACAGTGGCTGTACTACTTTACGTTTCCCCCAGCGATGTACATTTTAATTTCTTCACATCCTCACCAATATTTGCTATCGTCCATCTTTTTTATTATTGACATCCTAGTGGGTGTGAAGTTTTGATTTGCATCTCTCTGATGATTAGTGATGTTGAGTATTTTTTCATGTGCTTATTGACCATTTGGATATCCTTCGGTTGTCTTTTGTTGTTGAGTGTCTTTTGATACACAGAAGTTCTTAGTTTTGATGATTTCCAATTTATCTGTTTTTCCTTTGGTTGCTGTGCCAACTCATTGCCTAATTCAAGCTCACAAAGATCTATGCCTATATTTTCTTCTAGGTTTTATAGTTTTAGCTTTTTTAGATTTTGAAGGCAAAATTATACCATATTGAGTGTGCAGCTCCAATCCACTTGCTGTAAAGAAGCCAGTTTTGAGTGTGGTCCCAGAACAGAAAATGCACGATGCAGCATAATCTATAACAAAAGCATAATATGCTAATTAGACCGGATGTCCTTCCGGATGACCTTCCTGATGAAGCCAGGGCTTCAAGGGAAGCCCAGGTCCCAGGTGCCAGAGGGAAGCTGGTGCCGGCAGCCGAAGGAAGGAAGGCCTACTCTTGCATGAATTTTGTGCATCGGGCCTCTTGTATTATAATAACTACTTATGGTGTCCAGATGGGTATTAGACTTATTGAGGTGAGCACTTCATAAGTGATATAATTGTCTGATTACTATGTTGTACACCTAAAACTAATATAATATTGTATGTCAATAGTAATTGACAAAACATTTGTAATTAATTTAAAAGAACATAAAACACTCTGAAGCAAATCCAAGCTGAGGTACATGCCAACCTGCCACTAGGGTGTGTATATGTATTTTATTTCAGAGAGGAAGGGAGAGGGAGAGGGAGATAGAAACGTCAATGATGAGAGAGAATCATTGATAATCTCCCAGCTAATGCCTCCTGTACACCCTGCACTGGGGATTGAGCCTGCAACCCAGGCATGTGCCCCGACCAGGAATTGAACCATGACCTCCTGGTTCATAGGTGGACACTCAACCACTAAGCCACACTAGTTGGGCCATGTGGGTCTTTTGACTCAGCATAACGTTTGAGTGTTCTTTGGTAAATAAAAGCACCAGACAAAGACTCTGATGAGCCCCAATAGGAAAATCATAGCATAAATAGGTATGTTTTGGGAGCAAAGCCATATCCTCTTCTGCGTTTAACCATTCTCCTTTCAAGAAAGTTTCTGGTTTGCTCCTAAGCCCTGATAGAGATGAATGCTTGACTGTGGAAACTTAAGTAACTGAAAGAACTGGGTGCTCTCTGATAGGTCAACCCGTGAAGTCAGGCATGTGCAGCAGCAATCCACCTCAAATGGTAGTGGTAGGTTAGAGATCAGATTGGAGCAGGTCTAGAAGGCATGAGCAAGGTATATATGCAGATGGCTCAGACCTGTTCAGCACCTACTCCTCCTATGATACCCAATCCTGCTGCATTGCAGTCCATTAACCCACACCCATGGCCTCATGGAGAGCTTCTTATGACAGCTTTAGAGAAAGAAAAGTTCAAATCTGGCTTACAGATAGGTCTGCACAATACGTTGACTAATAGCTGGACAGTGCAAATACAATATATCTCCAGTGTTACATAAAGTTCTATTAGCTCTAGCCAGTTTGGCTCAGTGGATAGAGTATCGGCCTGCAGACCAAAGGATCCCAGGTTAGATTCTGG
The DNA here is from genome assembly GCF_014108235.1 of Myotis myotis. Lineage (NCBI taxonomy): Eukaryota > Metazoa > Chordata > Mammalia > Chiroptera > Vespertilionidae > Myotis > Myotis myotis. The sequence continues at coordinate 45,948,389 of NW_023416317.1, forward strand.
TCAAGGGCACGTACCTTGGTTTCAGGCTCCTTCTGGGCCCTGGTCAGGCACGTGCAGGGGGCAACCAATCAATGTGTTTCTCTCACATCGATGCTTCTCTCTATCTTTCCCTCTCTCTCCCACTCTCTCCAAAAGATCAATGGAAAAATATTCTCAGGAGAGGATTAACAAACTAAAAACATTTCCAGCATGGCCAGGTATGGCTCAGCGGTTGAGCATTGACCTATGAACCAGAAGGTCATGCCACAATTCAATACCCGGTCAGGGCACATGCCAGGGTTGTGGGCTTGACCCCCTGACCCCCAGTAGGGGGCTCACAGGAGACAGCCAATCAATGATCCCTGTTCCTCCTTCTCTGAAATCAATAAAAATAAATAAATAACAAAGTTCTAGTAGTGCTGGCTCGATTTTGCTGACTGCATTCCTCATGGTATATTTAACATGTTCCTCTGCCCTCTATTTCCTGTAGTTAGATCTAGAGGTTTAATCTGCTTTGAGTTTGGTTTTCTTTTGGTAAGACTACCTCATGGATTATATTGTGTTTTCCAATTAGTAGGCACATAATGACTGTGCCTCTCTTAGGATCAAGTGTTGATCAATAATATATCCATTATTCCATTAGGAGTTACAATATAGTGATATTCTAACTTGGTCATTTCTTCTTCATATATTATCTGGAATACTTCTATAAAGAACAGTTCTCTGCATGTACTCTTTGGCTACATAGAGGGACAGTACCAAGTAGAGGGACCAGGGCGGCAGCATACATAGCTGATTCTTTACCTTTATTTTCAAGCTTCCCAACTGAGCTTGTTCACTAACATCCTGAAACGGTCACTAAAAATTTTTTGAGCACCACTATAGACTCATGGATTTAAATTTTTTTTTTATTCATTGAATTTTTTTTAATCCTCACCTGAGGAGATTTTTCCCCATTAATTTTCAGAGAGAGTGAAAGGAAGGAAGGGAGAGGGGGAAGAGAGAGAGACAGAGAGAGAGAAAGAAAGAAACATCAATGTAAGAGAGACACATTGATTGACGGGCTGTCTCCCTCACTTGCCCCCACCAGGGGCAGGGAGCAAGCCTACTTCGGTCCATGGGCTGACGCTCTAACCAATGAGCAAAACTGGCCAGGCCCATTGCATTCTTTTAATGTTCAGATTGTCTCACATTAGACCAGTGCAACCCCTTCAACTTGGTTTCTGAATCCTTTTGACGTCAGCTTCTTGGATAGCTTCCTTGCTAGTTCATATGACAGGATGTTCTGGGCTTATCTTGTACTTTTTTTTTTATTATAAATTTGGAAGCAACCATTTCCCCAAAGAGCCTTTATTTTTCCAGTGGGGAATGGACTTTGAAAGCCACTTTCTGGATGCTAATGGTGCTCATTGTTACTGGGCTTATTTTATCATTGTTTCTAGACCTTTTCAATGGCAGATCTAAGAAATACATAGACAAGGAGGGGGGGAACCTCCATACAAAAATGCACTAGAGATTTGAAAAGATAGTTGATATGTAAACTTGAAGTTGATTTTGCTACTATGGGGGAAGAGACTGCCTGGGCATGAAGCCAGTAGGAAGAAGACAAAGGCGAATGATGAAAACAGATGCTCACGTACATTTTTTGAGCAACTATCTGGTCACTTCCACCTCTGCCTCTTTTAATCATGTGAGCCAATACATTTCCTCTTTGCGTAAAATGCTTTAAAATCTTAAGCTAATTTGAGTTGCAGCTATAAGAACCTGAATAATAGGGTATCATGCAAGGCTTGGACACTACTCCAAATCCAGATGTCCTGGAGCTGGTTCCTACCAGCTCATCAGGTCCATTGTGCACATCTCTTCCCAACTCCGTCTTCAGTGACATCACATTGGAGGCTTGAAGTTTTCCCTGGTGGGAGTATTAATACCATGGATATTGGCCAGCGTTACAAATTAGAGCTTCTTTCCTGTCTTTAAAAGCTGGTTGCTAAGCATTTATTCAGACACTACTATCGTGGCCTCGCCTTTTCCTTAAGCCCTGCTGCAGGGACCACTTGCACACAGGCTTCAACAAGTACCTCACCAAGCTTTTTATTTCCTGCCCTGGCTTCTCTAAACCAGTTCAGCACTTATGAGTGAGGGAAGCTAATGCCCCAGGGAGCAACCTTTGATTAATAGGGAACAGGCCCTGGGAGATAAATGTTTTTCTCTTTCATTCCCAAGTTGGAAAATTTGACAACATAAACCGGGAGCAAGATCTCAAATGCTCCCCCAGGTTGGACAATTTGGATATGAATTTCATAAGGCTTCTCAGAGGACTGAGCAACCAGTCTCCCTTAGTGATATCAATTTGATGATGCATCCTTGTGTTGGCTTTTCCTCCATCCCTGTTTTCACTCATGTCTCCTGGAGTCACATTCCCAAATAAATGGCTTCCCCATAAGCTTTAATGGTAAGCTCTCATTTCAGAGGAATCAGGTTAAGATACCCAGTTTCTACAAATATTCTTTATCTCCAGGCTATAGAATTAGCTCAGAGATACACAGTTGTGAAAAATTATATGAACAGAGCCATTTCAAACTGGAGTCAAGGCTGCCATCCCAGAGGAATGACGTTGTAAATTTTACCACTCGAACCGTTGGAATGTTTGAATTGGGCAAATAACCTTGAAACAACTATTTGTAAAGCTAACAAGAAAGCCAACATCCTGACTATGAAGACTGAAAATTAGGGGCATTCTTTATAATTAGCATCGCCATGTGTAGCTGAAGAACAACTTAGCTCATTTGCACCTATAGAAATTCCTTCCTTCTACTCATGGAATTATTTCCCTTCCCTTTTTCATAAATACTCCTTGCCTGCACCTCATAATCATCAGAACTCTATTTGGGTTTCTGCCTGAATCAGTGCTTCCCAAATAGCTATTCTTTGATGGCAAATAAAGATCTGTTGCCTTTCACTTTGGTTTTTTATTTTTAAGGTTATCACAGTAAAAAAAAAAAAAAAAAAAAAAAAAAAGGAATAAGATTTATTTCAGATTTGTGAAGATCCCCTTCAGAACTCCTTCTCCCATATGTATATTTTCTCTCAAGGCTGCCCACCCCAAATCTCCTTCCACCATCATTTCTTGCAACGTGGTCTTAGTTGAGACTACCCCAGTGTGGTAATCATAGCTACTCTGTCAGCAGACAGCCCTGAGTGGACACAAATGACACATGACAAATTTGGAAGAACACAGGGAGAGGGAATTCAGTTGCATTTCCACATACCGAAATGTATTTGCATGTCTTTGGACAAGAATAATCTGTTTTGCTATTGGTTGTCTACAGTCTATACCCGTGGTTCTCAACCTTCCTAATGCCACGACCCTTTAATACAGTTCCTTATGTTGTGGTGACCCCCAATTTCATTGTTACGAATTGAACATAATTAAAACATAGTGATTAATCACAAAAACAATATGTAATTATATACGTGTTTTCCGATGGCCTTAGGCAACCCCTGTGAAAGGGTCGTTCGACCCCACAGGTTGAGAACCGCTGGTCTATATACTTACAAAAGAGCTCCAAGACAATGAAAGGCACAGATATTCCATAGAATCAGATAACCCAGGAGTGTTTGGATAATGTCTGCCTGTTTTTCTGTTGCTGGCACCTAGTAATCATTTTGCTCCATTTCAATGTCTTTCATATTTTCCCCTACATTCTGTAGTTGAACTTTCTTATTTCACAGGTAAAGAAAAGAAGGCCTAGATGAAAATAGCAGTCATAATATATTTGTCTTTAAGAAGGACAATCATGTGTGAGGCTCAGGACACTTGCTTCTCATGTCCTCCTTTCATCACTATATTCCTTTATTCCACACGGACTGCACCTCCTCCCACTTATCTGTGGCTTTCCATTTCCTGATATCATCAACTAGTTAGCTTCCTTTTTACCCTGGGTCCAGGTGACAGTCTAGTTTGCCCGGTGACTTCACATAGTTAACCTCAAGTCACTGCCGTTTTATTTGCCAAATTCTGAATAAAGCAAGATCCTTATGTTGTTTCTGCACTGTGTGTACAAATTGCTATCTACAGATAAACCTGAGGTTTGTGATCAGAAGGAAAGAATTGTTTTGTTGTTGTTATTGTTGTTGTTTTTGTTCAACCATAGGTAGAGGACACAAATAAATCCTCCCTCTTCAAATCATGGTAATTATAATCTACCCCATAAGCATAGCCACTACAATCTATTGTTAGGAGAGTATGTGGTAGTCAAAGGGAAAGAAATCTTTATTTTTAATCCCACAAGCCCAAAGTAGGTTAACACTAAGTCTCTTTTCATACCTTGCTAGTTTCTCACTTTCTGTTTTTCCTCAAAAGGACTAAGCAGAATGCAAACCAGCAGGGGATTTCCTCTTGAGTTAGCAGGGCTGCTGTGTCTTACTAACTAACCTGATTGTCAATCCCCCTTTCCCTACTTTAAAATCCTCTGCATCTTATAATATTCTGCCAGGGGCAACAACCTTCACAGAGTGGCCTGTAGAGTACTGAGTCTTTCACACATATTGCAATAAAGAAAAAATATGCTTTGAATCAAGAATACTAGGAACATGAAATAAGCCAAATGCCATGACAGGAAATCAGATAGCAAGCCTTGTTAGTTTGCAAGTGCACTGGGACCAGATGAAGGGAGAGTTGGCTAGGACCTCCCAGCATTTGCTGCAATAGAGCAAGGGCCAGCTGCGTCCAGGTTTATGAAATACTAGAGGCCTGGTGTATGAAATTTGTGCACTCAGGGGGTGTCCCTCAGCCCAACCTGCGCCTTCTTGCAGTCTGGGAGCCCTCAAACATCTTACAGGCAGGAGAGGCTCCTGCCACCACCACTACACTCGCCAACCGTGAGTCCAGCTTCTGGCTGAGCGGCACTTTCCCTGTGGGAGTGCATTGACCACCAGGGGGCAGCTCCTGCATGGACCGTCTGCCCCCTGCTGGTCAGTGTGCGTCATAGCAACTGGTCTATTTGCATATTAGCCTTTTATTATATCAGAGGCCCGGTGCACAAAAATTTGTGCACTCAGGGTGGGGTGGGGGGGTCCCTCAGCTTGGCCTGTGCCCTCTCGCAGTTTGGGACCCCTCGGGGGATGTCTACCTGCTGGCTTAAGCCCGCTCCCCGGGGGATTGGGCCTAAGCTGGCAATCAGACATCCCTCTGGCAGCCCAGGAGCCCGCGGAGGATGTCCACTTGCCAGTGGGGAGCAGGCCTAAGCTGCAGTCTGACATCCTTAGTGCTGCTGCTGAGGAGGCGGGAGAGGCTCCCACCACCACCGCTGTACTGGCAGCTGGCAGCCTGGCTTGTGGCTGAGCAGAGCTCCCCCTGTGGGAGCGCACTGACCACCAGGGGGCAGCTCCTGCATCGAGCATCTGCGCCCTGGTGGTCAGTGTGTGTTATAGTGACCAGTCATTCCCAGTCTTTCTGCTGTTAGGGTCAGTTTGCATATTACCCTTTTATTATATAGGATAGAGGCCTGGTGCATGGGTGGGGGCCGGCTGGTTTGCCCTGAAGGGTGTCCCGGATCAGGGTGGGGGTCCCGCTGGGGTGCCTGGCCAGCCTGGGTGATGGGTCTTTGCAGGCTGGTCACATCCCCTTCAGGGTGGGGGTCCCCACTGGGGTGCCTGGCCAGCCTGGGTGAGGGGCTGAGGGTCGTTTTCAGGCTGGCCAAGCCCCCTGGCAACAGAAGCTCCCAGCCTCTCCTTTTTTTCTTTTATTCTGGGATTTATTTACCTTCTATAATTGAAACTTTGTTGCCTTCAGTGGAGCTCAGAGCGGGCCAGGGCGGGCGGGCGGGAAGCTTGGCTTCCTCCATCACTGGAACAACCAAGCCTCCTGCTCACTCCAGCTCTGTGGCTGCCGGCCGCCATCTTGGTTGGGTTAATTTGCATATGGTCGCTCTGATTGGCTGGTGGGCGTGGCTTAAGGCGTAGCAAAGGTATGGTCAATTTGCATGTGTGTCTTTTATTAGATTAGATAAGATAGCTGCAATCACCACAGGATGTTCAACAGTAGCAAGGAACCAGAACAATCAAATCCACAGGAGAAGATATCTTGGCTTATTTCCATTTGCATTACTGCTATAAATAGTGTGGCCTGGACCTTCTTGGACCACTTAAGGAAAAGGATTTGTGATCCTATTGTTCTCCCTTCCGTCTTATTGATAAATGAAAGGACAAAGGTGGAAGGCATACTCCCTATTGGCAAAGTTCTGAGACTAGACAGGCTGGACTGAGCAGGAGACACATGAGATTGGCCTTTTCCTGTGTGGATGGGGCAATCTCAAACAAAGAAAGCTGTCATAATGAGCCTACACTCAATGTAGTATAATTTGTGACAGGGTGCCACCTACTGGTCAATGGTAAATTTATGTTTTCAAGTTAGAGGTGTAATACAAGCAAAGTCACAGAGGTCTAAATTGGCGCTGTCCAATACATCTGTAGTGCAAGCCACATGCGTGAGAATTATATAGAACCAGGGACCGTGAAGGGCATTTCCGAGGCCAGTTTTGAAGCTTAGTATGATGAGGTCTTAGGACAGATGGTAGCAATGGAAACCGCAGAAGTTGTGGGAGGCATTTCCTGAATATAGATGGTGAAAGATGATTCTGTTTTGACACTAGATACCTGCAGCTAAACTGTTCGTCTGGTCTAAGGATCTGTTGGATGATTCAGAGGCTCTGGAGCACTGAGCCTTGTTCTAGGTCCCCAGCTCTGACTTCAGGAATGTTTTGGACCAGGCTGGATTTACCTGACGTTGGAGAGGGTGATGAATGAAGACTGTTCATGCTGAGGGTACTTGAGTGGTACCCAATAGTACTGTTGCATATTGTTTAACCCCAGGTTTGATGAGGGTCACTGGCCCAGCTTATGTCCTGGCTGACATAGACACACAGAGGGCTGGGCCTAGGAGGAAGAGTTGAGCTTCCTAAAGGCCTAATGTGACCCAATTTTACTGAGATATTTCCATCTGTAACTCACCCCCACCACTAGCGCACACACCCCTGTGGTGAGATTTTTTTGGTACTGAAGCTAGCATTTTACTCTATCTAAAAAAATGCTGCTGATCATTATGCTGTTTTCTGACTCTGCTCATTTCCTTCTGGTTCCCCTAGGTATGTAAAACCTGTTTGATTTACCCAGTGTTACCCAGTGGGGTAATTGGGCTTGGCTTTCTTTCCATTGGAGCCAACTAAGACATTCATCAATACAGCTGACACGCAGTCGGTGAGAAAACGAGGCTCCTAGAAAATTCCCATGTGCCTTGGGCAGACCAACCTCCTCTCTGTTGGAATAAGTTCAAAGAACTTCTTAACTATCATTGATAATGCAGGGACATTTAAAACGGTTGCTTAATTTCACCTCTTAATTTGCAATGGCCCAGAAGTCCTAAACACAAAAAGAACTTGAAACAATTCACAATTGGATTGACAGGTACAGACCTGCCTAATAAACTGGGATTTCCCAAAGAAGGCTGGACTGGAATGAGAGACAGCAGGTTCTGGAAAGAAAAATCACCATAAGAGAGAACGCCTTTTTAATTACCTGGAGTGTCCACAATCCTAAGGAATTAACTGAAAAACCATTAAAACTAATAACCAGTTCATTGAGGTTGCAGGAATGGGGTGGGTGGATGGGGAAAGATTAACCGAAGAATTTATTTGCATATATGTATAATCCATGGACATAGACAATAGTATGGTGAAGGCCCGGGGTGGGGGGTGGGTGTGGGGTGGAGCAGGTCAATGGAGGGAAAAAAGGGGAACATCTGTAATACTTTCAACAATAATTATAAATTTTTAAAAATCAATTATATTACTGCTAGAGGCTCTATGGATGAAATTCGTGCAAGAGTAGGCCTTCGCAACCCCGTCGGCTGCCTCAGCCCTTGCAGCCCCGGCTTCGTCCTGAAGGTTGTCCGGAAGGACGTCTGGACAGTCACTCCACTGTTCGGCCATTTGGTCAATTTGCATATTATGCTTTTATTATTATAGATATGTTTGCAATGAACAATCTGAAATACATCTGTGACATGCTACAACATTGATGAACCTTGAAGATATTATGCTAAGTGAAAAAAAGCCAGTCACAAAAGGTACACATTTTATGATGATTCTCTTTATATAAGACTAGAAGCCCAGTGCATGAAATTCATGCAGTGTGTGTGGAGGGGGTGGTGTCCCTAAGCCTGGCCTGCACCCTCTTGCAGTCCAGGAGCCCTCAGGGGATGTCCAACCTATGGTAGGCCCTCAGGAAGTGGGCCTAAGCTGGCAGTCAGACATCCTTAGCGGTGCTGCGGTGGCGGTAGAGGCTCCCGCCACCACCACTGCACTCGGCAGCCATGAGCCCAGCTCAGGGCTTCTGGCTGAGTGGCACTCCCCCTGCAGGAACGCATTGACCACCAGGAGGCAGTTCCTGCATTGAGCGTCTACCCCCTGGTGGTCAGTGCACGTCATAGTGATCAGTCACTCTACCGTTTGATCAATTTGCATATTAGCTTTTTATTATATAGGATAATTCAGAATAGACAGATCCTCAGATGGTCACTTTGAGACAGAAAGCAGATTAGTGATTGCCAGGGGCTGGGGGATAGGAGGAATGGGAAATGACTGCTAATGGGTACAGGGTTTCTATTGGGTGTGATAAAAATGTTCTGGAGTTAGTGGTGATGGTTGCACAACTTTGTGAATATACTAAAACTCATCAAACTGTACACTTAAAATGGGTGAATTGTAAGGTACATGAATTATATCTCTATATAGCTATCTTTTTAAAAAGAAGGAAGTATGAGCAAAGAAACTGGTGAACATGAGAATATATCTAAAACACATCTACAACAGCAGCTAAATTAAGGGATTGCCGAAACCGGTTTGGCTCAGTGGATAGAGCGTCGGCCTGCGGACTGAAAGGTCCTGGGTTCGATTCCGGTCAAGGGCATGTACCTGGGTTGCGGGCACTTCCCCGGTGGGGGTGTGCAGAAGGCAGCTGATCGATGTTTCTCTCTCATTGATGTTTCTAACTTTCTATCTCTCTCCCTTCCTCTCTGTAAAAAATCAATAAAATATATTTTTAAATAAATAAATAAATAAATTAAGGGATTAACAGCAAGGTATAATTATAATAACAGACAATCATTAGGATTGTGTGCTCTCAAAGACACACATGGAATTATTTTAATTTCAAAATGATGAAGAGCCCTGACCAGTTTGGCTCAGTGGATAGAGCGTCAGCCTGCGGACTGAAGGGTCCCGGTTTGATTCCGGACAAGGGCATGTGCCTTGGTTGCGGGCACATCCCCAGTGGGGGGTGTGCAGGAGGCAGCTGATCAATGTTTCTCTTTCATTGATGTTTCTAACTCTCTGTCCCTCTCCCTTCCTCTCTGTAAAAAATCAATAAAATATATTATAAAAGAAAAAGATGAAGAACTGCAATTGGCTAAAACATCCTATATAATAAAAGCCTAATATGCTAAGTGCCTGGTCAACCGGTCAGCTGTTCAACCAATCAAAGCATAATATACTAATGATATGCTAAGGCCACTCAACCGCTCGCTATAATGTGCACTGACCACCAGGGGGCAGATGCACCGACCAGTAGATTAGCTTGCTGCTGGGGTCCTGCAGATCGGGACTGAGTGAGGCGGGCTGTGCACGCCCTGGAGCCCTCCCTCGGTCCCTTCCTAGCTGGCCAACCTCCCACGACCCTCCCCAGCCCTGGTCATGCACAAGTGGGGTCCCTGGGCCTGGCTTGTGCCCTCTCGGAATCCAGTACCCCTCAGGAGATGTCGGAGAGCTGGTTTTGGCCCAATCCTGCAGGCCAGGCCGAGGGACCCCACTGGTACACAAATTTGTGCACCGGGCCTCTAGTTGAATATGTAAAAAGCAATGGATTCAGATAATTTTTCGGAAAGGAAATAATCCTGCAGTTTTCTGGAACATCAAACTTATTCCTCTGAAAATTGGTAATCATAGGGAAAGAACTAAACATTCATCCTGCTTTCTGATGTAAACTGAATTTCAGTGTAACCAAATATCCCTATGGAAAAGGGAAAGATCTTCAGTACAGAAGAATTCTGCCTTAGGCCGCGAGTAAGGTAAAGGTGAGTGGGTGCCTAAAGCATAAAATTTAAGAAGGCACTCACCCCTGATTCTAGTTAACAAATGCAAGAGTGTCCAAATTAGAAATTTATTTCAATTATTAGTGATTCAGGCAGTGGTCATTAATGCTTCTAAAACCACTAGGAGAAAGGCTGATAGGAAATGTATAAAAATCAGGCTGTCACTGCCTGGAGGCAAGGATCAATCCTAATGTCACAAAAAGTGAGACAACCAACACTATGTACCTTCTAATGCAGATGCAAAAAGTACACCTAGGAAGAAAGCGCTACCTAGGAAGGATTCTCAGGGGAAAAAATGTTTGAATCATAACATAATCATCAAGACTTTAGAGCTGACCTGTAGTCCACAGGAAAAAGGGAGCATAAAGGATGCAATCCACAAGGAAACATGCCAGATCTCAAAGGAGGGATCTTATATTGGATCCTAATTTCATCAACAAGTCAATGAAAGAAATGATAAAAGGGGAGGGGGCTGTTCTAGATTAAGAGAAACATAAGAGTTACTAGTAAAAGGCTTATAAGAAATACAAGAGACATAACAATCAATCTTGTTTGATCCTGATTCTAAACAGAAATTACAAAAAAAATTCATATAATAGAGGAAATTTGAGTATGGCTTGGTAATTGCATATTAAAGAAATATTTTTAATTTTGTTAGATGTGATCATGGCATTGTGGTTAAGCAAGAAAATATTTGGATTTTTCTTCTTGAGTTGCATACTGAAGTGTTTAGAGGTGAATTATATGATGTCTGGGATTTGCTTTAAAACACTCCAGCAGCGCCCTAACCGGTTTGGCTCAGTGGATAGAGCATTAGCCTGCGGACTCAAGGGTCCCAGGTTCGAGTCCGGTCAAGGGCATGTACCTTGGTTGTGGGCACATCCCCAGTGGGGAGTGTGCGGGAGGCAGCTGACCGATGTTTCTTTGTCATTGATGTTTCTAACTCTCTATCCATCTCCCTTCCCCTCTGTAAAAAAATCAATAAAATATATTTAAAAAATAAAAATCATCATTCTCCCCTTTAAAAAAATAAAACACTTCAGCAGCAAAACATAATGAGGAGGAAAGGATAAATGAAAGAACTACTAGCATATGGTAAAATGAAACAAGGGGATGGACACATGGAGTTTGTTATACTTTTTACTTTTGAATATTTTTGGAAAGTTTCACAATTAAATTCACCCCCTAAAAATATGGGTACAGTGTTATTCTAGAATCTAGAGAAACTCATTTAACTGTGCGCATGTTCAAGAGTGAGCTCTGCAGCCATGTTTGTAAAATGAAAATTGGAAATGACTTCATTATTTTTTTTAAATTAAATCTTTATTGTTCAGATTATTACAGTTTTCCTCTTTTATCCCCCCATAGCTCCCCTCCACCCAGTTCCCACCCCACCCTCTGCCCTTACCCCCCCCACACTGTCCTCATCCATAGGTGTATGATTTTTTTCCAGTCTCTTCCCACACCCCCACACCCCTTTCCCCCTGAGAAATGTCAGTCCACTCTCTTTCTATGCCCCTGATTCTGTTATACTCACCAGTTTATTCTGTTCATCAGATTATTTATTCACTTGATTTTTAGATTCACTTGTTGATAGATATGTATTTGTTGTTCATAATTTTTATCTTTACCTTTTTCTTTTTCTTCCTTTCTTAAAGGATACCTTTCAGCATTTTATATAATAATGGTTTGGTGGTGATGAACTCCTTTAGCTTTTTCTTATCTGTGAAGCTCTTTATCTGACCTTCAATTCTGAATGATAGCTTTGCTGGGTAAAGTAATCTTGGTTGTAGGTTCTTGCTATTCATCACTTTGACTATTTCTTGCCACTCCCTCTGGCTTGCATAGTTTCTATTGAGAAATCAGCTGAGAGTCATATGGGTACTCCCTTGTAGGTAACTGTTTTTCTCTTGCTGCTTTTAAGATTTTCTCTTTGTCTTTTGCTCTTGGTATTTTAATTATGATGTGTCTTGGTGTTCCTTTTGTTTGGGGTTCTCTGTGCTTCCTGGACTTGGAAGTCCATTTCTTTCACCAGGTAGGGGAAGTTTTCTGTCATTATTTCTTCAAATAGGTTTTCAATATCTTGTTCTCTCTCTTCTTCTGGCACTCCCATAATTCGGATGTTGGTACGCTTGAAGTTGTCCCAGAGGCTCCTTACACTATCTTCATATTTTTGGATTCTTTTTCTTTTTGTTTTTCCGGTTGGGTGTTTTTTGCTTCTTCGTATTTCAAATCTTTGACTTGATTCTTGCGATCCTCTAGTCTGCTGTTGGATCTCTGTATAATATTCTTTATTTCAGTCAGTGTATGCTTAATTTCTAGTTGGTCCTTTTTCATATCCTCGAGGGTCTCACTAGATTTATCGAGGATCTCACTAAATTTATCGGCGGTTTCTAGAAAATTCTTGAAAAACCTTATAACCATGGTTTTGAACTCTATATCCAGTAGTTTGCTTTCCTCCATTTCTGTCATTTGTGACCTGTTTCTTTGTCTCCGCATTTTGGCTGCTTCCCTGTGTTGATAGAGTGGCTTTCTGTGCTAGGTGTCCTCTAGGGCCCAGTGTCTCAGCCTCCCCAATTACTTGAGGTAGACACTCTTGGTGCGCCCCTTTGTGGGCTTTGTGCACAGTCTTGTTGTAGTTAAGCCTTGATTGTTGTAGGTATCACTGGGAGAAATTGACCTCCAGGCCAATTGGCTGTGAGAATCAGCTGTGTCTACAGTGGGAGAACTTCTGTGCTGGAGACACCCTTCTGGGGCAAGACTTGCTTCAGTGGGGCTTTGGTGCTCATTGAGTCTGTCCCCTGAGTGTGTCCCTTATGGATCTGAGGAGTTGTCATCTGGATGGTCCCACTCTGACCACTGGGTACACTGGCTCTTGGATCTCTAAGGAGGTGCTAATTTAGCCTCTGCCTGAGGCTACCCAGCAGGAGCTATGGAGAGATCTGCAAATTCCTCTTCTTTGTTTGGGGTTTGGAGGTGCCCAGATGAGGCCCAGCTGTGAAGCAGTGCAAGCTGCTGTGGGGCCTTGGGCCTTCTTTTGGATGTTCTGGGTCTCTCTGACCCAGCTGCAGTTTGTTAGGTAATTTTAGATTGCAAAGGGCCAGGCCATTCATATGCAAAAGCCGCTGCACACAGCTTGGGTGGGGCGGGGTCTCAGGGAATCAACAGGCCGGAGCAAACAGCTATGGCTGATCCTCCGTCCTGCCCTAAGAGGTCCCGGGTCTCAGTGTCGTGTGGTAATTGCTGCACGCACCTCTGAGAGAAAGTCGCCCTCGAGTTCTTCCCCAATGCCAGACAGTTCAGTTCCTCCCCGTATGTGTCTGGATCCCCAGAGACTCGCCCGGAACTGGAGTTCAGAGCAGTCAGGAGCTTGTGTCTCCCTCCCGATTGAAAAAGACAGCTGTGTCCTCAGTTGCCAGCCCTTTCCGTGTGCGCCTCCGTACCTCTGCACTTTACTTCCGCACTTCCTCTGAGTCTCAGTGTGCTTTTCTCTTTCCTCCTAGTTGTATAATTTCCACTCAGCCAGCCTTTCTGTGGTTCCGAATGATGTCCATTTTGTCGTTTATTTGTATTTTTGAAGTGGTTGTGCGAGGCAGCAATTTCCGGTGTTTACCTATGCTGCCATCTTGGTTTTCCTGACTTCATTATTTTTGCCAGTAACTGCCCAGTGGTGGGCAGGCAACTAATTCCACAATGAAAACTAAGGGGAAATTTTGGTGAGAGACTTCTAGGGAAGATTCACCACATTTCACTGATTTTAAAACACAATCTTTCATCTCCGAAATTGGCAAGGCTTCTCACAACCCATAGCATTTCACAATCACTGTCTGTCAGATGGTTGTGGTGATGTACTTGTCATTCCCTCTGTATTTGCGAACTTAATCTAAAAACCTGCCTTTGGGGCATCTTCTGGTAAGATCTAGAAAGTGCCAGAATTAAAACCTGCAGAGTGGGTTTCTTGTGACAACAGTGGCACACCATGTGAAGAGATACTGTACTGCCAATGGTCCTGATGTCGCAAATAACATAGGCATTAATTATCTCACTGATGAGAAATCTGCAGCAGGCGGTTCCATTGTTGGATCAGTGACTCAACAATGTCAGGTTGCAGTTTGACATCCCTGGGATTCTTTTTGTCTTCCCTTGGTGGGCCCAAGCTCTGAGCACCATGCCCTTGCCTGACCATATCCAAAGCAGGAAGGGGACAGGGGACAAAGGTGATGCCTTTGCGACAACATGGACAGACCTTGAGAGTATTATGTTAAGTGAAATATGTCAAGCAGAGAAAGACAAATGCTATATGACCTCACTTATATGTGGAATCTTTAAAAAATAATGTTTAAAAAAAGAGCTCATAGATACAGAGAACAGGTTAGTGGTTGCCAGAAGTGGGGGTGGGAGGTGAGGAAGCAAAAATGGGTGAAGGGGATCAAAAGGTATAAACTTCCAGTTAAACAATAAGTCATGGCAGGTAATGTACAGCATGGTGACTATAGTTAATAATACTGAAAGTTGCTAAGAGAAAAAGTTGCTAGAAGTTCTCATATTAAGCCCTAGCCATTTTGGTTCAGTGGATAGAGCGCCGGCCTACCCATTGAAGGGTCACGGGTTCAATTCTGATCAAGGGCACATGCCAGGGGGAGGCAACCAATCAATGTTTCTCTCTCTGTCTCTCCCCCTCCCTTCCACTCTCTCTAAAAATCAATGGGGGAAAAAAATCCCTATATGAGGATTAACAACAACAGAAAAAGTTCTCATATTAAAAAGTTTTCTAACCTGGCTGGCATGGCTCAGTGCTTGAGCATCAACCTATGAACCAGAAAGTCACAGTTCGATTCCTGGTCAGGGCATATGCCCAGGTTGCGAGCTTGATCCCCAGAGTGGGGCGTGCAGGAGGCAACCGATCAATGATTCTCTCTCATCGTTGATGTTTCTTTCTCTCCCTCTCCTTTCCTCTCTGAAATCAATAAAAATATATTTAAAAAAATTTTTTTTCTCATTACAAGAAAAAAATTATTTACAACTATGTATGGTGACGGATGTTAACTGGACTTGTGATCATTTTGCAATAAATACAATTATCAAATCATTATGTTGTACTCCTGAAATTAATATAATGTATGTTAATTACACCTCAATTAAAAAATTGAGACAAATTCAAGTATAAAAAAAAAGAATCGCCTAAGAAGACATGACAAAGAAATGTAACGTGGTAGGTATCCCGTTCCTGGAACGGAAAAGGAAAAATGGCAAAACCTAAAAATAGTTAATACAAATGTACCAATCAAGGTGTCTTCTTGGGTGTGATGGATGTACCATAGTAACTTAAAAATTAAGATGTCCACTACAGGGCACTGTAGGTGAGGAGTATACGGGAATTCTCTGTGTCATCTTAGCAACTTTTCTGTAAGTCTAAAACTTTTCTAAAAATGTTTTGTTTCAACGGGAACCACGACAGTGCTTTCTTTACAGAGTCGTGGAAAATCAATGAGAAAGTCAGGTCCAGTGCAGGGCTCAGTGCTTAGCACATGAAGTCAGGTACGGTTACGGTGATTTTATGTAAAACGAAGGACAACAGCTCTGACCCTTACGTGTTTGAACCAGGATGAGCCGAAGGAAGCCAGTGGCGCGCAGACCCCGTCCCGCCGCCCCGGCACACGCTCCGAGGCGCGCGCGCGCGCGCACGGACGCCGCAGGAGGCGGGGCGCCAGCGCGGGGCGGGGCCTCCGCAGTTCCCACGCCGCCGACGCCCCCGGAAGTAGCGTGGCCGGGACTCCGCCGGGCGGAGGCTGTACATGGCAGGATGCAGTGTAGCCGCCAGGGCGGAGATGCCGCTGCTGTTGCTAGACGACGCGAACTAGCCTTCGTCACTTCCTCAGCCCGCGGTCCTCCCTCCCGTCCAGGCCGGAACTCCGGCGCCCAGAGCCAAGGTGGGCACAGAGTCGCCCTCAGAGTTCCAGGACTGCGGCCGGCGGACAGCTGGAGTCGAGACCACGCCACCTGCAGGGAAGACCCCGAGCCGAGGCGAGAAGATGGCTGCAGACAAGCCTGCAGGTGAGGCGCCCGCGCCCTGCGCGCTGAGACGGCGGGACACGCGGGGGGTGGGGAGGAGCGGGGTGCAGACCTTGCGCGCTGAGGCCGCGGGGCCCCGAGTGGGGAACGGGGGGTAAGAACTCAAGGGCGACTTTAATTGGGGCGTGCATTTCTCTGCCCCCTCCCCGCCCTCAGCCCTCGCTCATGTGAGTCTTTGGACCCCAGGTCCAATAGTTTCTTCACCCAAGTACGGCTTGAAGTCACTACTGGCTGCCTTTGCGCCCCCCTCCTCCCCCGCCCCTCTCCTCCAGAATATCTCTGGCTGAAAAAGCCTAAATTTAGATAGCCGTTTCATATACTTTTCGACTTCCCAGTGTGAAGGCAGAGCAGGGAGAATTCTTCCCGGAACACACAGCTGCCTCAATGACCCCCTGGCTCAGCTAAGACTCACCTGGGCGCCCTTTTGGCCGCATCAGTCTGCCTCTGGTCAGCGACGTGCTGTGTGATTAACTGTGTTTAAGGCACTTATTTAAATAGACTTGGAATTATAGTTGCCACTCGGGTCTGCACTAACATCTTGCATTTAGAACCTGTTTCCCCCTAGTTCCTTGTGATTGCTTTCACCTCGATTTTGTTGATGAATTACTGCCCCGTTCCTAGAATCGTCTCCTTTAAGGAATATAAAATTCTTCCCTGCCTACCTCTGAGACGGTGTGGCGGCCTATGTCTCCTGTAAGAAATTAATGATCTCTGTGGCACCCAGGTTTTGTTGGAAGGAACGTAAGTGAGAGGAGTGAGAGGTGGTCAGCACTTAGACTTCACCGTGAAATTAGTTTTTAAAGGAAAAGAAAATCTCAGTGTGCTGTAGGTTTCAGTAGGTCCTGCTGTTAATAACTGACAGATACACTTGATTTGAAATAAAGTGAGTCCATCCTCGTATAGGTACAGGTAAGTAAAGCCGTTAGAGGATCTCTTCGGTAATCTGCTAAAAAGAATAACAGAGAAAAGGTTTAGAAAGTGAGGCTAATAGAGTGTACTGTCGAATTTTAAGTGGGCTGGTCAGGGAGAGCGTCAGGTGAGGGGATAGTTGAGCAGACAGCTGAATGCAATGAAGGAAACAGGGATGTGTGGATGGGGAGAAGGTCTCAGGCAGGGAATAGCACGGCCTGTCCAAGGCTGGACCAAGGGGCCCAACATCTGTCTTCTTAATTTAGGACAGTGTCTCTATTTCCCAGGTTTACCAGACCTAATAACCCATACCATACCACTTCCTGGAATGACCGTTTTAGGCCTGAAGCTCACCTAGTTTTCAAGTCCAATCTCAGTCATAAAGCATTCTTCTACTTGTTCATTCATTCTTTCACAAAGATTGAAAGTGCCAGGTGCCGCCTTAGATATTGAAGAAATGGATATGGCATACTCCCTGCCTTTGAGGAGGACCTATTATTTAGTCTGCTAGAGACAGGATGGTTATAGTGGCACTCCCATCTGTGAAGAGCTATATAATATGTATAGTTGAAGAATAAGTTCCTGCCCTAGCCGGTTTGGCTCAGTGGATAGAGCGTCGGCCTGCGGACTGAAGGGTCCAGGGTTCGATTCCGGTCAGGGGCATGTACCTTGGTGGGGCCACATCCCCAGTGGGAGATGTGCAGGAGGCAGCTGATCAATGTTTCTCTCTCATCGATGTTTCTAACTCTTATCTCTCCCTTCCTCTCTGTAAAAAATCAGTAAAATATATTTTAAAAAAAGAGGTGTCAGAGATGAAAGAAAATTAGTAAAATGTATATGAAAATCTCCCTCCTGTCAGAGTCTGGGGCTTGCTGTGGGACCCAGAGTCAAGTCCCCGCCCACCCATGCACATCTAGAAGTTGCTCGAGACCCAGACCCAACCAGCTTCACCCCCGTCAAGCCCCACAGGGTGGGGGGGCGCAGCCTTAGGTCCCCCGGCCCAGCCTCAGGTCTCCTGGTCCCATTGCGAGGGTGTGAAGACTATTTGCATATTAGCTCTTTATTGTAAGGATCAGTGTTTAGTGGGGCTTGCTTGAATTCTCTGTTCCTCCACTCCATCCCCATTTCAGCTTCTGAGATTCTGGCCTTTATCTCTTTATGTGATCTGTTTCACATTAAGCAATCTCTTGACTGATGTTTTATCCAGTCTGTTCTTCTCACTGCTGTCTTTTCATTAAACATTTTTTGTTGCTGTTGTCAATCCTCAACAACATTTCTTTTCAGAGAGAGGGGAAGGGAGTGGAGGGAAGGGGAAAGAGAGAGAGAGAGACTTCGATGTGAGAGACACACATCGGTGCTTCCCGCATGCACCCTGTCTGGGAGCAAGGAGCGAACCCAAAACCAGTTACATGCCTTTGACCGGGAATCAAACCCAAGATCCTTCCATACTGGGGCCGATGCTCTAACCACTTAACAACACCAGTCAGGGCTGCCTTTTCATTTTATTTCTAAAAACTAATTGGGTCATACCCCTCCTCTATCAATAAACTTTCTAAGACAGTACCATTTTTTGTGTGCATCAAAACTTACTAGTAATGTCATTTGTAAGGCTCTTCACAAACTATTTTCAGTGGATGTTTTCATATCAGCAAATCTAACTCTTCACATCTGAAATTACACTCTTGAAAAGCATTGTGTTCTTTTGAGCTTCTGAGCGGCAACACCCTGCTTTCTCTTCTCTATCTGGTGAACACCCTCGTCATTCAGAAATCTAGTTGATATGCTCTTCATCTCTGAGCTCCTGAGCCCAGGGCCCTTTCCATGGAAGATCTTGTATACTTGTTCTTCATTAGGGTAAGAAAAGAAGCCCATAGGATCTAGAGAGATTTAAGAAGGTAAGTGACCAGATCACACTGGCTATGGTATAGGATGGATTCCAAGACTGGCCAGAGACTAGCTAAGATCAGCTAATATGATATTATTCAATTAATGCTCACCAATGGCCTGCTCTGCGGGGGCACTGCAAAGTCTTTGTTCTCATGGAGCTTATAAGGTAGTAAGAAAGACATATACATTTAAACAATATAAATAATTATGACTTTAAGTTGTGATAAATATTGTGAAGAAAAGAAAAAGGAGTAAGAGGATGGAGGATAACTGAGAGCAAGACTCCACTGTGAATAGATTGGTTAGAGAAGGAAGGGCTCCCTTAGAGGTCACATCTGAACAGAGACCCTAAAGGTAAAGAGCCAGCCGTAAGCGGAAAGAAACAAATGGGGAATTGTGTTCAAAGACCCCTTGAGGAAAGAGGCTTTGTCTGTGTTAGCTGTGCTCGCTCACCAGCACCTAGAGCAGCGATTATCAACCTGTGGGTCCCAACCCCTTTGGCAGTCGAACAACCCTTTCACAGGGGTCGCCTAAGACCATCCTGCATATCAGATATTTACATTACGATTCATAACAGTAGCAACATTACAGTTATGAAGTAGCAACGAAAATAATTTTATGGTTGGGTCACAACATGAGGAACTGTATTTAAAGGGCCAGAGGTTGAGAACCACTGACCTAGAGCAATGGCTGGCATATAGGAGGCACTCGAGGATTATAGCATAGCGAGCAAAGGAGCATGGCAAGAGATGAAGTCAGAGGTGTGGCAGGGGATGGCTTATGTCAGGCCTTGAAAAAAAATTGAATTTGCCCTAACCGGTTTGGCTTAGTGAATAGAGCATCGGCCTGAGGACTGAAAGGTCCCAGGTTCAATTCCGGTCAAGGGCATATACCTTGGTTGTGGGCACATCCCCAGGAGGAGGTGTGCAGGAGGCAGCTGATCGATGTTTCTCTCTCATTGATGTTTCTAACTCTCTATCCCTCTCCCTTCCTCTCTGTAAAAAATCAGTAAAATATATTTTTAAAAATCAATAAAATAACCGAACCGGTTTGGCTCAGTGGATAGAGCGTCAGCCTGCGGACTCAAGGGTCCCGGGTTCGATTCCGGTCGGGGGCATGTGCCTTGGTTGCGGGCATGTCCCCACTGGGGGGCGTGCAGGAGGCAGCTGGTTGATCTCTCTCATCGATGTTTCTGACTTTCTGTCCCTCTCCCTTCTTCTCTGTGAAAAAATCAATAAAATATATTTTTTTAAAAAATCAATAAAATATATTTTTTTAAAAAATTGAATTCATTCAAACTAATGGAAAACCATTGGGAGATTTCAACTAGGGCATGATGTGATCTGATTTATGGTTTAACTAAACCAGGTGACAATCGATGACGAGTTAGGAGCATAGGGTTTGAAATCAGAGAGCCTACGTTCATTCAAGTGGTACCACTTGGTATTTTTGAGACCTGGGTAAATTCTAAGAAGCCTTTTTGATGTCTCAGTTTTCCTATGTGTAGAATAGAAATGACACCTACTGCACAGAGTTGGTAATGGTATAAGTGAGATCATCTCAGACCCTAGTTTTTTAAAATGCTGACTACTATTACTTTGGGGTCGTGGTAGGATGGGGAGGAGAGGCAGATATGGGAAATGTTTAGGGAGTAAAATTGGCAGAATTTATGACTAATTGGTATGGTATGTAAGCAGAAAGCCTTGCTTTTCAGGAATGGTTGAGCCTCAGTTTCTTCATTTATAAAATAGGGATGCTAATTGTTCTTTCTTTATTCCTAGTAGCTTTTTAATTACCTCACAGAGTTGTAGCTTGTGAGGATCAACAGGAGGTAGGTAAGGTGTGTATTTTAGCCCACATCTTCTCGGAAGCAGAACCCAATTAAGGTGCTAACTTTTTATTTGGAAAGTGAAAGTCCAGGGTAGTGGGAGGGATGGAGAGAACGAATAAGGCAGAGGGAGATGCAGTACATTCCATCCTTGGCCACTGTTTCACCTCGAGCTGGGAAGAGACCTAGTCGGTCACTTGCATGTGGGATTTTTCTTAAAGGTTTTCCAGGAGAAACTGCGCATGAGGAAGAAAAAGGGGATCATTTATCTGTCTAGCTTCCTTCTGTTTTTGTTTCCAATTGGTCAAGACTCACCTCCTGGGAACAAATTTACCTGTCTTTCTAGGTTGAGTGGCCTCTCAGTGACTGATCAGCCAGCAGTCTCACACCCTGAGTTATATTTCAACCAAATTGTAAAGGGGGGAGTGTCCGAGGGTAGATGGGGCGTCAACCAAAGCCAGAGATTGAAGGGCAGTGGAAGGTTCACAAGGTTTGTGTCCCTATATAATATATAAAGGCGGTATAAAACCAATATCATTTTAATTTTTTTTTTTTTTAATTTGAGAGTCAAAGAGAAACAGCGATGGTCTGCCTCCTATACACCCCCTACTGGGGATCGAGCTTGCAACCTCGATTGGATTGATGGGCATGTGCCATGACCAGGAATCGAACCATGACCTTCTGGTTCACAGGTCGACACTCAGCAACTGAGTCACACCAGAAAAGTCTAAAACCAGTATCATTTTTTACTTTACTTTTGATAGTTATTTGAAAGGAGAATGTGGCTGAAGTTAGCAAACAAAATCCTAGGTTTGAATTTATCTGAGAATTTGGACTATGAGGATGGCAGTAGTAGGCTTAATGGGGAAAGGTTGATGATGATATGAACAAGGGAAAGACAGGACCAGGTGAATAATACGAAACCAGGAGATGAGTACTTAAAGGGAGGGCTTTGAAATTTTGAGCCAGACTGACTAAAAGTGGAAAAACTTTAAGCCAAGGGTATTTTTTATTTTATTTAAAACACCCAAAACTTTTTAGTAGTAAGTGTATAAGGTGAAAAAAAAAAAAAAAAAATGAAGTCCAGCCCTGGCTGGTTTGGCTCAGTGGATAGAGCATCAGCCTGCAGACTGAAAGGTCCCAGGTTTGATTCCAGTCAAGGGCATATGCCTGGGTTGTGGGCTTCATCCCCAGGATGGCATGGGCGGGGGGGGGGGAGGGGGGGGGTGGCGCTGCTGATTGATGATTCTCATCATTGATATTTCTATCTCTTCCTCCATCTCCCTTCCTCTCTGAAATCAATAAAAATATATTTTAAAAAAGTATGAAGTCCTGTATCTTCCCTTTCTCCAGGTAACCAATATAAGTTTGTGTGTTCTTCCAGACTTTTTCTTGGCCTACCCAACCTCACACTGACTTGAAAAAAACATCCTTGCCGAAACCGGTTTGGCTCAGTGGATAGAACGTCAGCCTGTGGACTGAAGGGTCCCAGGTTCGATTCCGGTGAAGGGCATGTACTTGGGTTGCGGGCACGTCCCCAGTAGGAGATGTGCAGGAGGCAGCTGATCGATGTTTCTCTCTCATCGATGTTTCTAACTCTCTATCTCTCTCCCTTCCTCTCTGTGGAAAATCAATAAAATATATTTTAAAAAAAAGAAAAAAAAGAAAGAGACATCCTTGATAGAGTCACACAACTTTATAGTTGGATATTCTCTTTTCCTTGAAAAATGCAGTAAGCATTCAATATAGGTTAGTGTGTTTTTATGTGATGATTTGATATTTGTACATACTGCAAAATGATCACCACAGTATGTCTAGTTAACATGTGTCACCATACATACTTACAAAAATCTGTGCTCATTTGATATTTTTTCAACTTTTTATTAACAAACATCCAAAATATTGAAAAAATAAAATGAATACCCATATAACCACCACCTCGTTCACCAATTGTTACATTTTGCTGTATTTATTTCCTTTATCTCTAGCTAAGAGTCATTTCTGGAGAAGTTACAGACATCATGATATTTCATCTCTAAATATTTCACCATGCATTTCTTAAAATAAGGACATTTACCTATGTAACCATAATACCGTTATACTTCAGAAAACTAATATTTGAATATGTCAGATTTCCCCAGTTGAACCAAAAATGTTCCGTAAAACTTTAAAGAAGCCGAAACCGGTTTGGCTCAGTGGACAGAGCGTCGGCCTGCGGACTGAAAGGTCCCAGGTTCGATTCCGGTCAAGGGCATGTACCTGGGTTGCTGGCACATCCCCAGTAGGAGATGTGCAGGAGGCAGCTGATCGATGTTTCTCTCTCATCGATGTTTCTAACTCTCTATCTCTCTCCCTTTCTCTCTGTAAAAACTCAATAAAATATATTAAAAAAAAAAAAACTTTAAAGAAACTGTGCCTTTCAAATTAAGAACCAGTTAAGATTCATATATTATATTTTGGTATGTCTCTTAATTCCTTTTTTTTTTTCCATGATTTTTTTTTTTTTAAGAAACTAAGTTGGTTGCCTTGTAGAACATCCTACGTTCTGGATTTTTCTGATTGTTTCTTCCTGGCATCCTTTAGTTCCTTATCCTGTATTTTCTGTAAACTAAAAGTTATTTTAACAGGCTTAATTAGATTTAGGGTTAATATATTTGTAAGATACTCTGTAGGTGAAGCTGAATACTTTTTATGAAGTACATATTGTCAGTTTGTTCACTCTTAGATGCTAAATTTGATCAATTTGTAAAGATGGTGACAGGAACATCTTCCATTTGCAATGAGAAGAAATCTATGGGATATACACAAAATCATGTTATATATCTGGAAGTAATATAATGTTAATATGTCAATTATATCTCAATTTTTTTTAAAAAAAAGAGCCCTGGCTGGTGTTGCTAAGTGGTTAGAGCATCGGTTATGGGTTTGAAAACCAGAGGAAATCTTTTTTTCTGTGCATAAAACTACTCTCAGATATGAAAATAAAAATACCCATTGGCAGTGGTAGTGTTCTGCTTTGCCTGTCTTCCCCAAAGCATGCTGTTATATTCTTGATTCTTGATATTCTGTTTATTTCTGCAGTGCTGGATAGGGTGCTGAAGTCTATAGCACTACTGGTCACATGCTACTTCTCTGAGTTGTACAGAAATCAGCATTATAAATTGGCTGTACTAGTTCAAGTGATAGGAAACCACACATGAGGCTTGTGAGCCTTAGCTAGATGGTGACTGTGGTGAACCTGAATTATTTTTGTTTAAAATGTCTTTGTTATTTAAAATTTCCCTTCACTAGAGGCATCAACACTAGTTTGTGAGTGTTGCAGATTTCCTTCGGCCTCAGCAATCCTTTTTTTCTTTGGAACAAAATTTTTTCCTTGAACGTCACTGGAGTTAAAATTTGAGAAGTCTAGCTAGCTTGTATAGAAGATCTTCCTCCAATCATATTTGAATTAGCATTCTTTTAATGGAATGTGTCTATGCTTTCAGTTAACTGACTTTTCTCAGTTTTGAAAAAGCAGTGTGTTTCTTTTGTACTTAGTTCAAACCTAAAGGCAATTGATTGGTTCAAAATGAAGCCCTTTGGCTTAAAGAATGTTAAGTTTTGTGCGCCAAAGAGCTCTGTGCGCCTAGAAGGTCAGCCATGTGCATTAGGCCACAGTAGAAGGAAAGTCAAGCTTATGGATGAACGGTCATACACCGTTTCAATTGGCAATGGAGACTACTTTTGGACAAATAAAGACACATTGTGGGATTACGTGCAGACTCTTACGGGTAAGAAATCAGCAGTTACCAAAAAATGAATGTTTTAAAAACATTTTTAAAACGGATTATACAAATAATACCCACTTCTTGCAGAAAACTTGAGAAGTGGAGATAACAAGGAAAATAAAAATTCCATTGAAGTATATCTTAATGTAAAAGAATGTAGGTAAAATGATGGTTGGTTAACATGTAAAAGGCTGTTATTGAGCTTAGTTCTTTGAAATGTCTGTAGAAATGACAATTTCAGAGTCTCTTGTCAGCCTTCGAGTCTAGCTTATTTATTTATTTATCTTAAAGTTGGCTTCTCTCCTTTCCTGGAAGATTTTAGGAGACTTTTACAGCTCCTAGAGGATAATGATAGCAGCAGTGGCCGCATGAGCCAATCTGCCTTTGGTGGAAGTAGATAGAAGCTTAAATTCCTCAACACCTTGGTGAGTTGTGTGTATTTCCCTCTGCCCTGTGTTTATACATCACTCTTTGACAGTTGAGCCCAGAAGTCCCATTAAAGAATGTCATCTAGTCCAGAGAGGATTTTTTAAAAATATATTTTATTGATTTTTTACAGAGAGGAAGGAAGAGGGATAGAGAGTTAGAAACATCGATGAGAGAGTAACAGCGATCAGTTGCCTGCTGCACACCCTCTACTGGGGATGTGCCCGCAACCAAGGTACATGCCCTTGACCGGAATCGAACCTGGGACCCTTGAGTCTGCAGGCCGATGCTCTATCCACTGAGCCAAACTGGTTACAGCATTCTTTTTTTTTTTTTTTTTTAGGATATATTTTTGAAGAAGCTATGGAGATAACTTGACGGCAGATCAAGAATTTTTGTTATTTGTCTTAAATTTAGTTTACTTTCTTATGATGAGGGAAGATACATTTTTAAAACAGTTTAGGTTCCCAAAATTTTTTTTAAGTATTTGTGTTCGTTGTAATTTGACTAGTGTCCCAGTGCACGGATTTGTGCACATTGAAAGGAAATTAATTAGAAGAAATACTTCAATGTCGCTATTCGCCCTTTCTCTACAATGGAAGTGTTAACCAAATTCACAATCGACAATGACAGATTGAAGCACACGTGTGCAATTGGTGCCAGCAAGAGCTTTATATGTATCGCACATACACGAGTCAACTTAGCCTTTTATATATATACATATATATATACATACACATACACATACATACATACATACACTTTCTTAATTAGACCTGCTTTCTGATTTAGCTAAACTTTTTCCAGCCCAGTGAAGCACCCCAACTTCTCTTTCAGGTAATTGTCAGCAACACAGCAGTAAATATTAACAAAGAGCAGATTGTTATTGTAGATCATGTGGGCAGGGAAAGGGTAAAATATTTAACTGTAGCAATGTTTGACTATATTCTGCACAGTGAGAAAACCTGAAGTCATTTTCAAGTTCCACCATTTCTTCTTTTCAGTTGGGTCAAGTTTCTAAACTTTCTAAAATCTCCGTTGTCTTGCTAATGAAAAGAAAATAGGATTCTACTGAGTCTCCTATCTGCCTACTCCAAGACTTCTGTGAGGATCAAATGAGAGGAGGCACGGGAACACGCTTCACAGATATTTGGTTGAACTGTAAAATGTTTGCACCTGGCTATAAAGCAAGTCAGGTTCCTGGGCTGAAGAAACTCCAAGGAGGCTAGTCGCTAGGTAGAGGAAACTGGGCGTTGCTATATGACGTCATTACCCGGCACCCACAGCGACCGTTTCCGGGCTGGGCTGTGGGCTGCATTTTGCGCGATGGGGTCTTGGCTGCGATTTGGTGGGGTGTCGCTTTGGGGTGGTGGCAGGGCCTGTGTCCCACTTGGGGGAAGCCAAGTGTTGGTTTTTGGGCATCAGGTCCGTGGTGCTGTATATATTTAAATGGCCAGTGCGTGTCATGGCAGCTCCTGCATTGAGTGTCTGTCCCCTGGTGGTCATTGCGCAGCATAGCTACTGGTCAGAGGGAAGGACGGACACTTAGCCTTTTATATAGATAGATAATAAATAGACATGGAGTTGAGACTTCTGTTTCACTCTAAACTCATACTTTGCTTTCTGGGGTCCTGAAATCCTGTGTCCCATTTTTACACATTTTGAAGTAATTGGTTCTTACTGTTCCTGTGCACCTGAAAGTTTTGTAAAATAGATGTACCGTGTAAACCAAGGATCCTCAAACTGCGGCCCCCCAAAAAACATTTATCCGGCCCGCCGGGAGTTTTTGCCGCCCTGCCTGTCCTGCTTAGCAGCCGACTCGTCCTGGGCCCGCAGTGCGCATGTGTGGAATGTCTGAGGGACAGTGAACTGGCCCCCTGTTTAAAAAGTTTGAGGACCTCTGGTGTAAACAGTAGTCTTGCAGTCAAGCATGTTGGCTTTCTAAAGGAAAAGCTGTTTGAACACTGTCCTTATTTTAAACTGGTAAACTTTCTCCATTAAACTATTAGTTCTTCCTCCTCCCTATTAGGACTCAATTCTTTTTTACAAATTTAATTTAATTTCTTATTGAATTTATTGGGGTGACATTGGTTAATAAAATTATATAGGTTTCAGGTATATAGTTCTTCAATACATCATCTGTGTATTGTATTGCATGTTTACCACCCCAAGTAAAGTCTCCATCCATCACCATTATCCCCCTTTTACTTTCTTCTATTTCTTTATTTGTATGCTGATGATAAAATGAAATGCCAATTTATCTGCTAACTTTAAGTAACAGAAGTATCACTTCTTTTTATTATTATTATTGACTAGAGAAAGAGAGAGGAAGAGAAAGAGAGAAACATTGATTTGGGCACTTATTTATGCACTCATTGGTTGATTCTTGTATGTGCCCTGACCAGGGATTGAACCCATACCCTTGGCGTATTGGGACAATGCTCTAACCAACTGAGCTACCCAGTCAGGGAAGAAAAAATCTAATTTTTAAAATAATAAATTGTGGAGCAGGAATCATTAATCTTAGAATGTATATGGACACTTAACTCATGTTAAGGAAGCTTTTTAAATGTGTTAATCTTGACTTTTGGATTTCTAAGTTTATGAAAGCATTCTTTGCCTGGAAATTACCTCTGAGTTATCAATGTAGATTTCTCATTGTTAAATGTTATTACTATGTTCCAACTGAATTATAAACTTCTTGAAGGCATTGTACATCCTATATAATAAAAGCCTAATATGCAAATTGTCAGTTCGACCAGGGCGCAGGGCCAGCCGGCAAACCGTGGGAAGGGAGGCCCAGCTGGGAGAAGGAAGGCCCCAGCCAACAGCAGCAGGCAGCCGGGGGAAGGGAGGCCCCAGCCGGCGGTGGCCACAGGCAGTCGGGGTAAGGAAGGCCCTGGTGGCAGTGGCAGGCATCTGGGGGAAGGGAGGGTGTAGTCAGCAGGTGCTAGGGACCCTACCCATGCACAAATTTCGTGCACTGGGCCTCTAGTGTATTTATAATCTCCTTGGGTCTCTAGGGCCTACTTTTGGTATATTGCTAGAGGGACAGAACTAATATCTTTTTTTTTTTTTTTTAATATATTTTATTGATTTTTTACAGAGAGGAAGGGAGAGAGATAGAGAGTTAGAAACATCAATGAGAGAGAAACATCGATCAGCTGCCTCCTGCACATCTCCTCCTGGGGATGTGCCCACAACCCAGGTACATGCCCTTGACCGGAATCGAACCTGGGACCTTTCAGTCCGCAGGCCGACGCTCTATCTACTGAGCCAAACCGGTTTCGGCAGAACTAATATCTTTAAAAGAGCACACCAGCCCTTACCGATTTGGCTCAGTGGATAGAGCCTCGGCCCACGGACTAAGGGTCCCAGGTTCGATTCCAGTCAGGGGCGTGTACCTTGGTTACAGGCTCAATCCCCAATGGGGGTTGTGCAGGAGGCAGCTGATCAATGTTTTTCTCTCATTGATGTTTCTAATTCTCTATCCCTCTCCCTCTCTGTAAAAAATATTTTTTTTACAATAAAATATATTTTAAAAATAAAATAAAAGAGCACAACATTCTAAGCCCTAATGTCCTGATGGGCAGAGCTGTAATCCTATATAATAAAACATTAATATGCAAATAGACCAAATGGTGGAACAACCGGTCACTACGATGCACACTGACCACCAGGAGGTAGGGCTCACGGCTGGCAAGCACAGCAGCGGGGGCGGGAGCCTCTCCTGCCTCCACAGCAGCACTAAGGACCCCTCGGGGGATGTCCAACTGCCAGGGAGCGGGCCTAAACTGGCAGTCAGACATCCCCCAAGGGGTCCTGGACTGCAAGAGGGCGCAGGCCGGGCTGAGGCACACCCCCCGCCCAGTGCATGAATGTCATGCACCAGGCCTCTAGTCCTTACATAAATAATGGTGGGCTTTCATTGAATTTGGCTGCAGCTAAAGGAAATTTTTAAGTTTGTAGAGGAGTAGCTTCTTATTCAACACTAATTAGTCATTGTAGTTGAGAGAGCTCTAACTTTGGCAACTTCATTAGGAAGAACACTATTAAGAAGAAAACTAGGGACACATCACTGCACAACTGTTATTTCTAAAGAAGTGTAAAACTGTTTACTTGCAGATCAGGGAGCTGAGAAGCATGAAGGGACAGGTCAGTCCTCTGGGATCACTGATCAAGAGAAGGAGCTGTCCACCAATGCTTTCCAAGCTTTCACGGTAAGAAATGTTTCCCTTAATTAAGCTCCATTTTTAGGATCTGTCAAGTATGAATTGTTTCACATTGAATTTTTAAATTTATACTTTTTCTGTGTGTGTACTAATTAAAGAGTTAAGTTTAGAGAGTAGGTTTAGTTTTAAAATAAAAATATTTTAGAGTTTAACTATGGTAAAGGATCAGGAATGGTTTGAGCCATTCCCAAGTGTTTGTGTTTTCATAAATACATTTTAACTCTCACACATTTTTTTTAAGTCTTTTAAATTTATACTTGTAAGTATGTGGGTCAGCCTTTTCATTTCACTAGTCTCTTCAATTTTTTTCTTGAATGTACTTTAAAATAGAACCCCAAAAGTTTGTCACACTAACTATTCTGACATTTTTAAACAATATATAAAAAAACACACCTTATATTTGATTATCAAGTTGCATACATGTAAGCAGAAGAACTTGAGACTTTGGTATTCAAGTATATTAACTAGAAAATAAACTGTGGAGTAATCACATTACCTTTCTTGGCTAGCTTTGGCTGTTATACCCTGCTAGCAATATGTACCAATATATACTAATAATTAATATATATATTACTAGAGGCCCATTGCACGAAGATTCGCGCAATAGGCCTTCCTTCCCCTGGCTGCTGGCATCGGTTTTCCTCTGGCACCCAGGACCCAGGCCTTTGGTCTGGCCACAACGGAGAAGCCAAGCCTCAAGGCTAGGCTTCTCTGCTCCGGCCGCAGCGAGGCTAGGCTTCTCCGCTACGGCCGCAGCGAGGCTTGGCTTCTCCATTCTGGCCACAGCGGAGAAGCCAAGCCTCTTCAGTCTTCAGTTGTCTTCAGTCTTTGCTCCGCGCCTGCATATGCAAATTAACCCACCATCTTTGTTGGGTCAATTTGCATAGTCACTCTAATTGGCTGATGGGCATAGCAGAGTGACCAATTTACATATTTCTCTTTTATTAGTGTAGATGCTAGAGGCCCCTCGTGCACTGGCAAGGTCCCTCAGCCTGGCCTGCAGATATTGGGCCAAAACCTGCTCTTTGACATCCCCCGAGGGGTCCTGGATTGCGAGTGGGTGGTTCTCAGGTGATGCACCCCGGAATCGGGCTTCCTCTTCTCTGGTTCCAGGTGCGTCACCCAAGAACCACAGCTGCCAAGTCACCGCAGCTTGGCAGCTCCTGCGTTGAGCGTTTGCCCCCTGGTGGTCATTGCATGTCATAGCTACCGGTCAGGCAGTCACTTAGGCTTTTATATATATAGATATGATTATAACATATATAGGTATAGTTTATATATATACTTATATGTATATGTGTTATAGAAATGATGCACATTTATCAGTGTTAGAGTTTGATTCTTAGGATATATATAGCCACCATTTCTGTTTCTTTTTTTTTTTTTTCAATTTTACTGAGATATGATTGACATATCACAGTTTGTTGGGGCGGGGGGGTTGTTTTTTTTATTAATCCTCACCTGAGGATATTTTTCCATTGATTTTTAGGGAGAGAGGAAGAGAGAGGGAAAGACAGAGAGAAACATTGATGTGAGAGAAACACATCAATTGGTTGCCTCCTGCACAAGTCCCAGCCAGGGCCCGGGCCAAGGAGGAGCCTGCAACCAAGCCTGCCCTTAACCAGAATCAAACCCAGGACACTTTGGCCTGCAGGCCGACGTTCTACCCACTGATCCAAACCAGCTAGAGCACACAGTTTCTTAATTGACATAAACATTGTTTTATCTAACAACTTTAGCATATTTTGGGGAATTATATCTTTTTAAAGAGTTTTAAAATAAAGATGAGTGGAATATATTTGGAAATGATCATATAGGTCTTAAAGCTGGTTTGTAGTTTTGTGAATGTGTGTTTTCATTTTTGTTTTAGGCTGGAAATTATGATGCCTGTCTTCAACACCTTGCCTGCCTACAAGATATAAACAAAGATGATTATAAAATAATTTTAAATACAGCGGTAGCTGAGTTTTTTAAAAGTAACCAAACAACAACAGATAGTTTGAGACAAACACTTAACCAGCTGAAGAATCAGGTAATATACACAAATGAATTTAGCTATTATGCTCTCTAAATTTTAGGATAAAAATAGTTAAGGAAAATTAATGTGACTTATTGTCTGATATTCATAGCACAATTTCTAATATATCTGTAACATTCATTGGTATTAATTTTACTTGTATAAAATTATTATTCCAGGAAATGAAAGTTATGTAATATGATTTTGTTTTCTATTGGGTTTTCTTACTTGAATAAAATAGATTTATATACCAAATTTGAATGTGCTTTGGGTAGACAGAGAGTCTAGCTTGAAAATGCAAAGTGGTGTAATTTTCTTTTGGTATCAGATGGTGACATTAGGGTTCTAGTAAAGCCCTTGGGAGTCTGTTTTCACTGCCATGTATGACAAAGTGTATTTTGTTAATTACTTCAAAAAAAATCTATCCTTTTTACTAAGGGAACAAAACCTGGACATCATAGGAAAATCAGAAAGTATACTTTCTAGTTATATGGCTTTGGGCAAGATAATTAAGCTTTTTGTGCTGGTTTCCTTATTTATAAGATGGAAATGGCAATATTATCTCTGTTCTCGAGGTATGGTGAGGATTAAATGAGGTGTTCTCTGTAAAAAGGTTCAATGTAGCAGGCCTGGCACATAGCTAAGTAGTTAGCTATTGTTTGTTCACATTTAAATTTTACTTTTGTTTTTACAAATGGAACCAAGTTTCTGTGTACATACTGTGTAACATGCTCATGGGAAAGGCCGTTTTGAGTTTGGCCCACTCCCCATGAGTCTACAAGGTGGAAATCCAACCCAGAAACCATGCTGGCAGTTCAGCATTAAAGATATACTAGTATCTTCACAGTGGCAAGAAGGAGAATCACCTTGCCTTGTGCGAGGTACTTAATATTAAGTCCCATCAAAACAGTTTACTAAACAGAATTTTATTATGAATGGGATACTTTTTAGTGTGAGAGTAATTGAAATCTAGAGATCCTGTTGAAAATGTGGGAAAATTCAGAGTAAGAAGCATTGGCCTGTGTTGCTGTTTATTCATGTAGATTTCTTTCACTTTTGTGCTTTATTTTCTGACTGTTGTTAGAGTATAATCCCTGTGGATTGTTTTATAGGTCCACTCAGCTGTTGAAGAAATGGATGGATTAGATGATGTTGAAAACAGCATGTTGTATTACAATCAAGCAGTCATTCTTTATCATTTGCGGCAGTATACAGAAGCCATATCAGTTGGTGAAAAACTTTATCAGTTTATAGAACCTTTTGGTATGTTATCTTTCAAGTCAGTAGTTTCCATATCTTCTCATACTTGCAAAGGTCTCTGGTGTTTGTACCCAGATAACCTAAATCGGAGAATTACATGTCAGTAAGAAAGGGAAAAAAGCTCTGTTCGGTTTTCTTAATGGTTAGAAAAGATAAAAAGTATATCACTTTCAGATGAATCCAGGTTTTCTTTTAGCACACTCCCAACCCAGTTTTTTAAGATAACTGTTAGAATTGCTGTTTCTAATATGAAAGAGTTGCTGATTCGAGGGGTTTTCTTTGGTTGTGTACCTGATCCTTTCTTACCTAAGTGGTGTATGAAGGAAGGCCTGTTTTGTAATGTTAGGGGACTGCATAGTAATTTATTTTGTCTACTGCCTAACTGAAGTAGAGTAGATAGTAGAGAACTGTGTTAGCTTTTTTTGTTATCTTAACTAGCTTACAATCACTGGCCTCAAGAGTAGGAACAAAGGGAAGGGCAAAGGGAAAAGAGAGAGCAAATAAAGCAGCAAAGCTGGACGCAGGAAATGGTTGTTAGAGAGGACCAATGGTTTCCTCTCACAAGCACATTTCAGTTGTGATTCACATTTCTGTCTTTTTCTCCATGGTTACTTTCTTTTAAATTCAAAACGGCAATGCAGATTCCTGCTTTATAAACACCCGGTTGCTGATGTGGTCCCCTCAGGACATGTGGTGGGGTGGGGTGGCTCCCCCGTGATGCTTTGGGGAGAGTTACAGAGCCCCCTTTTGCTGACAGCTGGTTGAACAGCTGCTTACTATGGCTCCAGGGAAGCATTTTCAGGGCGCTTCTCTTCTTTACCCCAATCCTGAGGGCGTGGTGGCTGGACACACTGCCCCCGAGAGACCTCAGTGGTGAAGCGTTGTGTAACGGGTGACTAGTCCTTTTCTTCTGAAAAGCTAGAAGTCAGAGTTATACTTCAAGGATGGCACGGATGTGGTTTTGCACACACACACACCACCCCCGCCCCCAAATAAAGCTGGTTTTTAGAATTTCCAGAACAGTTCCTGAAATCCTGTTAATCTGCTAGGGTTGAGCAGAATCTAGCAACCAGTTAGTACTCAAATGTATTTTTCTTCTTTGAAAATTATTATTTTTTTAACTTTACTACTTGGATTCCTCATTTAACATATATTTATTGAGCATATACTATGGGCCAGACACTGGGACCTAAAGATTGATGCAGTGAATGAAAGAAAAAAAGTCTTTACCCTTATTAAGCTTACATTCTAATGGGAGAGAGCGCTGCACAAGAAATATATTGTGAGATAGTTCAGTGCTGTGAAGAAAAGCTAAAATTGGGCATAGAATAGAGCTTGACTGGGGATATTGTTTTTCGAGAGGAACAGCTGGAATACCACTGTGACGAGCTGGGTGGGGGAAATGGTAGGAAATGAGCTCAGAAGTAGCCAGGGACAGAACAGGTAAAGTATTGTAACCTGGGTCGGGATTTATTGTTTAAGTTGGAGGGAAGCCCTTGGAGATGCCACCTTTGCGTATTAACTGCACTGATTTTAGTTTTAAATGGAAACCGCTCTGGCTACTATGTAAGAGCAAGAAGGGAATCAGGAAGACTTGCTAGGAGGCTGTTAAGGACTTCTGAAATTTTCTGTTCTTGATTATAGCAGCCTTCTTTTCATCCTTATTTTTCCTTTTATCTTCTCTTTGAAAGGAAAGGAAATAGTGTTATGTCATGCTGGGTCACCCTTCCTTTCTTCCTTGGTTTCTTCCTTTGATGTTCTTGTCTTGATATTTCCCTCTTGGCTGTTGACATTTTCTGATATACTCCAATCCACACCTTGGTTCTTTTGTGTCTGCAATCAAATTATTTCTTTTTCCCATCTCTGCACCTTGAAAGGAAATATATTTACCGGAGTCAAAGATCTTTTTAGAATTAGAAGGAACTTCAAGAGATAACCTGGTCCACCCCCCTGCCTTTAGGCAGGTAAAATGTTCTCCCCATTTTACAGGTCAGCCAGTTGAGGTCTAAAAATTAGTTCAATGACGTGTAAAGGCCACATAACTAGTAAGTAGCCAGGCAGGAATGGGAATTGAGATATCCTTCCACATAAAGTAAAATCGTCATCTCATGTGCTGGTGTCCAAAGGATGTTCAGTCACTAGACTTCCTGAAATGAGAGGTGGTGAGATGCCTATTGGGATGAAATGAGGGGACACAAGATGCCTAATTGCAAGTTGTTTCCACCATGGCTCTAGGTCATTGGTTCTCAACCTGGGGGTCGCGATCCCTTTGGGGGTCGAACAACCCTTTCACAGGGGTCTCCTAAGACCATCGGAAAACACATATATATATATATAATTACATATTGTTTTTGTGATTAATTACTATGCTTTAATTATGTTCAGTTTGTAACAATGAAATCGGGGGTCACCACAACATGAGGAACTGTATTAAAGGGTCGCGGCATTAGGAAGGTTGAGAACCACTGCTCTAGGTGATGAAATTCATTTAAGTAAAGGCTTAGGCCTTGCTCTTTAGAGCTTTGGAGGGGCGGAGGGAGGACTGAGATGTTTGCTTCACTTTGGATTGTAATCTTTCTTTTTGTTTTATTTTCCCGCTCCCCACCCCCAGAAGAAAAATTTGCCCAAGCAGTGTGTTTCCTACTTGTAGACCTGTATATATTAACTTACCAAGCTGAGAAAGCTTTGCATCTTCTTGCTGTCCTAGAAAAGATGATTTCACAGGGTAACAATAACAAAAATGGAAAGAACGAGGTGAGTATCCTAAAGTGATCAGACTGAAATTTAAATAATAATGAACATTTGTAGTTATTTATTATTTTAATAGCTTTACTGAAATACTATTTCACTGTACAGCATGATGACTAGTTAATACTATTGTATTTCATATATGAAAGTTGTTTAGAGTGTAGGTCTTAAACATGTATGTATAAGAGTTCAGTTAAATAATCTGAGCATTATTCATAAACTGTAGTAAACTATTCCCATATTCAATACTTGTAATAGTTGGTGAAGTATAATTCAGTTCAACAGATGCTTCTGTGCTCTGCTTGGTACTAAGGTGACAACAATGAAAACCTTGCAGTTCTGGATTTTCAAGGAACTCAGGTCTGTGGGAGGAAAATACTGAGCAAATCTGCTCAGGGACTGGGAGGATGGAGGTTAGGGAGTGTTTCAGAGAAGTTTGGATGTTTGACTTGGGCCTTTAAAGATGTAATAGTTTGACAAATCAGAAAAGGAAGGAAGGAAGAAGCAGGATAATCATCCTTGCAGAATAAACAGCACAAAAGGTGTGAGAAGGTGTGTTGGGGGAGTTGTAGTCATCTGAAATGGGAAGTCGTGCCTGAGAAATGTAATGGAGATCAGCAGCAGGGGAGATTGACCACTCGAATATGGGTCCTATTGTCGAAGGATTTTGAATACTGTACTAGGAATTTAGGGTATGAGGTTGGGAGTGTTTATGACAGAGGAAGTTTTTAAGAAGGGAATTACATGATCGTGTCTGGGTTTTAGAAAGCTAAGCTGAGTTTTGCCCAAGTAAGACCTATGCGTTTTAAACCTAGTCTATCATTGTGCGCCACAGCGAGCTTCTCATAGGTAGAGTTTCCTGTCACACACTCCACACTAGTAAACCTGAGTCTCTGGGACTGGGACCTAGGATTCTGAATTTTGAAACGTTCTCTAGGTGATTGAGATTCGCTCACTTGGAAATCTGTGATTTAAGTTGTGGTCAGAAATATTTCATTTTGATAAACTTTGTTCATCACCCTCTAGACTGGTAATAACACCAACAAAGACAGTTCTAACCATAAAGCTGAAAGTGGAGCTCTAATAGAAGCTGCAAAATCAAAGATACATCAGGTAATGTGACTTAAGAGAGGTTATACATCACATTTATTTACTTGTGGTTATGAATGATGAAGAATGTGATGGATCATTGAAGGCAGTAAATCATTTAAGACATGTATGTTTATTTATCTTCGAGGTATTGTAGTTTAGAAGCCATTTAATCCTTCTAAGTATACTTAAGGTGATAATGCAATATCATTTCTTTTATTTATTCAATAGAAGATTGAGAGAAAAAATGGTCTGGGAGTGTATTAGATGATGAAATCACATTCATTTAAAAATTCATTGTTAATTAGCCATGTGCAGATAAGAATTGGTAGGATTTTTGCTTGGAACTTAAGTATAAATTTTATTCTACCATGTTTCTAGTTTTTTATTTATTTATTTATTTTACCATGTTTCTAGTTTTTTAGAGTGTATTCCATTAATACAGTAAAAAGAGATTATTTAAGATAACTTTTAACTTGCAAGTAGCTGGCATACCCATGTTGTAAACAGATTGGGTTTCATTTCCTTAACGAGAAAGCAGAACTGCTTCACTATGTGTAAATACACCATAGTTCTTACATGCTAGCATTTTTCCTCTGACAGTATAAAGTAAGAGCGTATATCCAAATGAAGTCTCTGAAAGCGTGCAAAAGGGAGATCAAGTCCGTCATGAACACAGCTGGAAATGTAAGTTTCTTCTTGACTTTTTTTTTTTCAATTTTGTCTCTCATGTCCTGAAACTTTCTTATTTGTACAATTTGTTATTTGTCAGTTTTAAATAATTTATCTTAGTCTGTTATGGTATATTATACTACCAGATATAAACCCTGATAGTGAACTATGAAGTAATGATCATACTGTGTCTACTACAATTTAATGCAATATGTTTCTGCCTTAAAATTATCACAAGCATTTCTCCTTGGTATGTAGCCTTCAAACCACTATTTTAAATAGCTAACCAGTGTTCTGTGAGTTGTTTATCACAATTCATATAAACATTCTTTGTTATAAGACACTAGGATTTTTTTAGATTATACTGACAACATTAATTCAAGATTAACAGTCAAGTTGTAGCCCAAAACTGCCCCTTCCAAATGATCTTTGGCCTGACAATGCCTTCAGTTTGACTAGTGCTAGTATTTGAGATATAATTACTCCTTTCTTCCACCCCCTTTACCCCAGCCCCCCACTGAGAAATAATTATTAAGATGGTAGTGGGAAGGACAGAAGTGAAAAATCTTGAGGCTTTTAGGATATTAATTAAAAGTATAAAATCATGCCTGGCCACAGTTGCTCAGTGGTCGAGCATCGACCTATGAACCAGGAGGTCATGGTTCGATTCCCGGTCAGGGCACATGCCAGGGTTGCAGGCTCAGTCCCCAGTAGGGGGCATGCAGGAGGCAGCGGATCAGTTATTCTCTCTCATCACTGATGTTTCTATCTCTCCCTCCTCCTCCCTTCCTCTCTGAAATCAATTAAAAAATATTTTTTAAAAGAAGTATTAAATCATGACAAGATATGGTTTGTAGTAGGAATAGTTCAGGAAAATTGACCTTAGAAAATCCCAAGCAGGATTCAGATTAGCCACTGGGTCAGTACTCAAGTGATTTTTGAGAACATTTGTAGCCTAGACCTAAGAGGAGGGGAAAGGCCTACGTAGCCAGGCAGTCATTATGAATCCTTTTTTTGAGATTAAAAAATAAAAGCATGATCCTTGCCTTAAAGGATATCATAGTCATAGGGAAAGGCAAACAGAAAAATAAATCATTGTAATGTAAGAAACAGTTGTTACCCCTGAGACAGGGAACACGTGAGGGAGAGCCTCGTTTTGGTGACCATGACTTAACTGGCTCATTTATGCCCTTGAATGCAGGACACCACAACAGTGCGATTATGATCTCATTGAGCATCTAAAAACAAATTATAAGTAACTGATGTTTTCTTTACAGTCTGCGCCCTCTCTGTTTCTTAAAAGCAATTTTGAGTACTTAAGAGGCAATTACCGAAAAGCTGTGAAGCTATTAAATAGTTCAAACATTGCTGAACATCCAGGATTCTTGAAAACAGGTAAAAGAAAATGGTGAAATTTTTGTATTTTCTTCCTGGCTTTTCTACCCTTTGTTGTCCCCCCACCCCTCCAGTACCCATTTCTAATTATGCTAAATTTTAATTTTTGATGTTTTTGTTGTCATGGCTTCCCCTTAGGGGCCCATTAACACCCAATCACTGAAATGATCTCTCAGACTCTACGCAGATAATATGCTTTGAGAAAATTTTGCTTAGGATTGTCTTGGCACAGATTTCAGAATTGATATTGGCAATCTCTAAAATGGAGTTGGGAGCAGGGCATGTTGTTGACTAATCGACAGTTACCATCATTTAATAGGAAATATTTTTATATAATAGTTGTATATTTTATATGTTGATTTTTTTATAACTATTAATTTTTAAATTATTAATTTGCTTCCCTCATATAAACTTTATTTTTTTTGTTGCTGATAAAATATGCTTATTAGAGGAGATTTGGGAATAGAAGTTTTTAAAAATTGTTCTCAATACCACTACCCTGAAGCAACCTCACTTAAACATTTTTACCTTAGCATAGTTTTTCTTTTTAAAATACAGTCATTGCTTAATTTTAAAATAGTTCAAAAGCCAACATTTAGTTTTTAGTATTAAGCATTGACTATCCTGATTATTAATTTTGTCAATCTAGTCAGGCATTTTATATCATTGAGGAAAAGATGGACTATCAGTGAACTGTTTTAGAATGTTTGGGAAGCCATTTAGAAAAAGGAACTAAAGCTTGGATTGCTTCCATTACACCAAAATACAGTCCAGAGAGATGAAGGATTAAAATATGAAAATAAAATCACAAAAGCAACTTGGAGGAATATATTAATATTGTGATAGGGGAGCCTTGATTAAACATTACCCAAAATCTAAGAACCATAGCACTTGGGAAAGCTTACTAAATTTGACCACATAAAATATGAAACTTTTTATGATTAAAAACATAAACA
The DNA here is from genome assembly GCF_014108235.1 of Myotis myotis. Taxonomy (NCBI): domain Eukaryota; kingdom Metazoa; phylum Chordata; class Mammalia; order Chiroptera; family Vespertilionidae; genus Myotis; species Myotis myotis. Next base: position 45,987,776 of record NW_023416317.1, read on the forward strand.
ATAAACACAGATACACTGGACCAAATCACAAGACAGATGACAAACTGGCAGTGGGGGAAATATTTGAAACAGATGTGACAGAAGGTTTCTAAACAGGTACCCAGTAGAAAAACATTTGTAACCAAATAAAAAAAGGGGTAAAAAACAGGAAGAGGCAGTGTTCCGGACAAGAAATACAAATGCCCAACTAGCATGAAAAGATAGGCGCTCAGGTTAGTGGAAATTTACAGTTTAACAAGCAAAAGCAGGATTTTATATATCCTGCTTTATGTATTTTTGCTATTCTTCATTTAACATATTTTCACTGTTTCCATATATACTTAATTCTTTCAGTTTCTACATAGTATTTTGTTATGTGGATGCAATACATATATATTAATTTACTAATAAATATTTTTTCCTTTTTTGCAATTTTTTTAATCTGTTGCCTATAATGATTTAAAATTACATCAGTGCCGAAACCGGTTTGGCTTAGTGGATAGAGCGTCGGCCTGCGGACTGAAGGGTCCCGGGTTCGATTCCGGTCAAGGGCATGTACCTGGGTTGCGGGCATATCCCCAGTGGGGGATGTGCAGGAGGCAGCTGATTGATGTTTCTCTCTCATCGATGTTTCTAACTCTCTATCTCTCTCCCTTCCTCTCTGTAAAAAATCAATCAAATATATTTTAAAAAAAAAATTTAAAAAATAAATAAAATAAAATTACATCAGTGCCGAAACCGGTTTGGCTCAGTGGATAGAGCGTCGGCCTGCAGACTGAAAGGTCCCGGGTTCAATTCTGGTTAAGGGCATGTACCTGGGTTGCGGGCACATCCCCAGTAGATGTGCAGGAGGCAGCTGATCGATGTTTCTCTCTCATCGATGTTTCTAACTCTCTATCCCTCTTCCTTCCTCTCTGTAAAAAAAAAAAAATCAATAAAATATATTTAATAAATAAATAAATAAATAAATAAATAAATAAAATTACATCAGAGCTCAGCTGGCCCGCTTGCAGGCTCAATCCCCAGTAGGGGGCGTGCAGGAGGCAGCCAGTCAATGATTCTCTCTGATCATTGATGTTTCTTTCTCTCTCTCTCTCTCTTCCTTTCTAAAATCAATAAAAATATATTTTTTTAAAAAGATAAAATTACATCATAAAAAAACATGAACAGGCTAATTAAATCATTATGCAGGGTTGGTTTATTGCCTTTAATAAATGACATTTTAAAAGGACAGGGAATCTGGTAATAGATTTATTTTGTATATTGTTAAAAAAAAAAAGAAAGAAAGAAAAATAAACATTTACGAGGAAAAGAAAAAAAAAAAAGGAAAAGGGAGTTTGCCCTGACCAGGTGGCTCAGTTGGTTGGAGCATCGTCTGTACACCAAAAGGTTCCTGGTCAGGGCATATACCTAGGTTGCAGGTTCAATCCCAGGTCAGGGTGTGTATGGGAGACAACTGATCGATGTTTCTCTCTCTCCCTCTTCTCTCTCTACATACCAATAAAAACATATCCTTAGGTGAGGATTTAAAAAAAAAAAAAGAGGAAAGGGAGCTTACAAAGTTTTCAGATGTTTCCTAAATTTCAAATACCTTATAAACAGTTCTATAGGGACTATGTGGAATTGCATATAGAATTAACTCACGTTAGATAAGCCCAATTCTTGTCTGATGTACATCAACAGTAAAATTTGTCTGTGGACAAACTTATTTGTGTTTTTCTCAGGTGAATGCTTGCGATGTATGTTCTGGAATAATCTTGGTTGCATCCATTTTGCCATGAGCAAGCACAATTTGGGAATTTTCTACTTTAAAAAAGCTCTACAGGAGAATGACAATGTCTGTGCACAGCTCAGTGCAGGCAGCACTGATCCAGGTATGCCCTTTGCTGGGGGACAGTTTATATTTTACTACTTGAGGAAAGTCTGAGTTCAGAGAGCAAGCATCTGGTCAAAATGCATGCCGTGTGCATTTACAGTTATCACTGACCCTGCCCAACAAGTTTGACTGTGGGGATTTTTAGTAGATATTTGAATAGCAAGGAGTTAAGAGTAATTATCAAAGACATTTTAATTCCCTTTTTTTCATAGATTTGAAAATCAGTAATCCCATATGGTAATGTTAAAAAACATAGTAATTTTTGACGATTTCTTGATTGTGCCAAACTAATGTTATAACTTATTTTCAGGGTTTCACATGTGGTACTGTTGGCAGCACCTGGCAATCTTTAAGCAATTCCTGAAATTTATTCCTTTAATATTCATATTATATAGGTTCTTGATTTGAAATGCTTAAAATCAAGCAATCGTTTAGCTTTGAATTTAAAAAACTATTTAATTGCCAAACCGGTTTGGCTTAGTGGATAGAGCGTCGGACTGCGGACTCAAGGGTCCCAGGTTCGATTCCGGTCAAGGGCATGTACCTTGGTTGCAGGCACATCCTCACATGGGGGGCGTGCAGGAAGCAGCTGATCGGTGTTTCTCTCTCACCAATGTTTCTAACTCTCTATCCCTCTCCCTTCTTCTCTGTAAAAAATCAATAAAATATATTTTTTAAAAAAAACTAATTTATGAAAAATGTATTCAAAATCATTAATAGTCTTATTTTATTATTGATGGTGAAACTCTGAGTGAGTGAATGATAGTTATCATAGGTATAGCACATTAACTTTCATTTCCACAGTAAAATTCTGTAACACCATAACATTAACTGAATACTTCTGGTTAATAAAAAGTACATGACAATAATTAACCAAACTTAAAAAAGAGTGGAATCTTTTTACAGACTCTAAAATGTGTAAGATTCAAAGGCGTGAGAGTGGGTCCTCTCTCTTCTCTTTGCCTTCCTGGAATATGTGTGGCCTGGGTTGCTTCTCACTTGTTGGCAACACAGACGACGGAAATGATTCTGGCAAATACTTGTGGGTTGGGGGCTGGAGGTTGTCATTGATGAGAGCTATTAAACTTCACACTGGGGTTAGTGGTATTGAACAAAGTAGTGTTTAAGTACTTAGTGGAATGAATGTTTTCCATTAAGTAACTGCTATTTTAAATCTAATGATTGATTCCCACCTAATGTTTATCATTAGGCAAAAAATTTTCAGGACGACCCATGTGTACATTGCTGACCAACAAGAGGTATGAGTTGCTGTATAACTGTGGAATTCAGCTTCTTCACATCGGAAGACCTCTTGCTGCCTTCGAGTGCCTGATCGAAGCTGTTCAGGTGTATCACGCCAATCCCCGCCTCTGGCTGCGGCTGGCTGAATGCTGCATCGCTGCCAATAAGGGGGTGAGTGCTGCCTGGGTACCTTTCGGAACCCTCACTCTCCACCCATCCCCCCCACCCCCACCCCACACACACACTGTTACATGGAAAGCAAAAAATACTTGGAAATCTACCAGACCTCATCCCCTTTTTAACTCTCAGGGAATTTATAGAGTCTTCTGTTCTTTAATAGCTGGACAAAAAATTTTAGGTTCCAAAAGTCATTTGTTAACATTCTGGTTCTTGGAAAGTATGGCAACAGGTATCAGCACTCACATTACAGAGTTGAAGCCAACAAGGTCATACCTGTTGGAACAGTGGTCAGCTAGCTGCTGGGCAGGGGCCATGTCATCTGTGGGTGTGAGGATGCTGTGTGTACCAGGCGATTAGAGAAGGCCTGGTGATAACCTAGTGAGTGTGGAGAGGACTGCATTACACTGCATTCCCTTCAGTGCCCGGGGCTTTACTTTTATTTATTTTTTTAAAATATATCAGTATTTTTGTTGATTTCAGAGAGAAAGGGAGAAGGAGAGAGAGGTAGAAAAACATCCATGATGAGAGAGAATCATCGATCGGTCGTCTTCTGCACGCTCCACACTGGGGATTGAGCCCACAACCTGGGCACGTGCCCCAACCGGGAATCAAACCATGACCTCCTGGTTCATAGGTTGACGCTCAACCACTGAGCCACACCAGCTGGGCCCGAGGCTTTACTTTGATTCAGTAATTGGTTCAGAGATCACAATTACCAGGCTGTTTCCCTCTGACACACATTTATCCACAGTGTCTAAGAGAAATAGGCCAGTTAACGTCGGTGTCCATGCCTAGGTTATCTCCACAAGGCACTGAGTGGAAGCCTTTGTATCTCAAGTGAGGAGTGGTCAGTGGGAGTGGGGGAAGACAGGCTGTATCAGAATTACCAGATGTCTGTATCACCATTTCCGAACCACCCCCCACCCTTGCTGTGCTCTTGGGGGCGGTGGGTTGGAGGGGGTGGCATGGAACGCTGCCTGGCAGGCCTGCCAAAGGTGGTAGAAGGTATTTGGGCTCTCCTCCTCCTAGACAGCACTTCCTGAAAACATCTGCAAGTTTGTGTCATTGATTTATTCCATCTTACTTTTCCTTCTACATGACTGTTTGCTTATTGGATAATTGTTAAAATTAACTGACAATTCTAGGCAGAATTTATACTTTTTTAAAATAAAAGGCTCTCTAGAAATTGCTATTTTATTTCATCCATTTATGAGTGTAGGCCATTCTCTTGTAGTTCAGTTAATGGGAACCAGGGCATTACGTCTTCCTGGGAGTAGAGACACATATTAAGGTTTAATATTTTCTTTTCAAATTACATATTTTTAGAAATAGTATTTTTAAAACTGTCTTCGTTCTGTGGATTGCAAACCCTCCCCCCTTTTATCTAGAAAGTTTAAAAATTTGTAATTTTTAAAAAATGGTCAAGATGACTTGGTTGCCATAACTTGGTAGATACCAGAACACTCTGGTATCTGTGCTACCAGATTACACTCTGGTATTAGTCTATGCTAATAATAGGAAATGAATAATTATCTCTTTGTGTTTCTCCTCTTAAAAATGACCTGAAGTGGCCTAAAATGATAGTAAAAACAAGCCAGAATGTTTTCATAATCAGAAAGCAAAATCCCAATAGGAGCAACAAGAAACTCCAAGTGAGATTCTGTAAATTTTCTTTCACTTGGTCAGGACAGGGGACGCTGAAGAAGGCAATTTGTAGTCTCAGAAACAAATTTATATTTTAATAAAATGAACCAACTTAATTGTTAAATTGGTGATACTAAGGAGATCATTTGGTCCTGTTTACCTGATGTATGTTGGTTGCTTCAGACCTTTTGGCACAAGCAGGACTGATGTTTAGGTGGGTAGTGTTATAATATGTGAGAAAATATCTGCTAAATAGAAAGTATAAGACTCAGTTGTAGGAAGAGTATTTAACCAATGTAAGATAAGGCATTTTAAAAGAACATAAAATATACCATTTACTTTTCTGAAAATGTACCATTTATTTTTCTGAGTTCTAAAACTCAAGATTTGTGAGTGCTATTACTGCGAAGACATTATAAAATAATCAATATTTTAATTATGTATAATTTTTTTAAAAATGCTGGGAATAGTTGGGGCTGAAGCCTTTATTATTTTTTTTTAAAATATATTTTTATTGCCTGGCCAGTGGGGCTCAGTGGTTGAGCATTGACCTATGAACCAGGAGGTCACAGTTCAGTTCCCAGTCAGGACACATGCCCAGATTGCAGGCTTGCTCCCCAGTGTGGGGCGTGCAGGAAGCAGCCAATTAATTATTCTCTCTCATCATTGATGTTTCTATCTCTCTCTCCCTCTCCCTTCATTTTAAAAGACTTAAGTATTTAAACTATGTATATATATTTTTAAATATATATTTTATTGATTTTTTACAGAGAGGAAGGGAGAGAGATAGAGAGTTAGAAACATCGATGAGAGAGAAACATCGATCAGCTGCCTCCTGCACATCTCCTACTGGGGATATGCCCGCAACCCAGGTACATGCCCTTGACCGGAATCGAACCTGGGACCTTTCAGTCTGCAGGCCGACGCTCTATCCACTGAGCCAAACCGGTTTTGGCTAAACTATGTATATTTTTACATGTGCCCATGTAAGTCTTAATATAGGTAGCTTATTAAAGTTCATATGTTGTTGACAAATTAATTAATACTTTCACTTTAAGAAGGAAAAAACATCAGGTTCCATTCCTGTCAAGGGCATATGCTCAGGTTGCAGGCTTGATCCCCAGTAGGGGGCGTGCATGAGGCAGCCGATCAATGAATCTCTCTCATCATTGATGTTTTTATCTTTCTCTCCCCTCTCCCTTCCTCTCTGAAATCAATAAAAATATATTTTTAAAGGGGGTAGGGGGTAGGGAGGCAGTGGGGGGATAAGGATACATATGTAATACCTTAATCAATAAAGAAAGAAAGAAAGGAAAAAAGGGGGGGGGGGCGAATCTGTGTTTTAGGAAGTGGAGCTGCCTCCCTTTTCTTCTTCACTGTGTTTCTGTGACTCCCTTTTTCTTTACTCTAATGTCAAAGTGTCCGTAATATGCAGCATAGTGCCTGGGGGGATAGAATGTCCTAAATAAATTGTTCTAAATACATGCTTAAGTCATACTTAAATTGCCTTTGTTCCTTAGAACTACCTCAAACCTCATATTAATGAAGCATAGCATATGTCACACAGACTGTCAGCCCCATGTACTCTCCTTCAATACTGAACGTATTTCCTGTATCACCAAAAACTCCACATTGATGCATCTTAATAACTTTCTTAGAGTAACTGGAAAGGTAGTGGATCATTTTTCATACCCTGTTTTACAGCTCCATTAAATTAATGAGAAATTATTTGTATTTTATAGACTTCTGAACAAGAAACTAAAGGTCTTCCCAGTAAAAAAGGAATTGTACAGTCTATTGTTGGTCAAGGCTATCATCGTAAGATCGTTCTGGCCTCACAGTCCATACAGAACACAGTGTATAAGTAAGTATTTGCAAAGAGAAAGTTCCTCCTATTATTTCATAGGAGGAACCACCTTGTAACTAAGTTTTATGACTATTTCAAAATAGGTGCATAGTGAATGTTACCTGACATGTGACTTTGGTTTGTTACATTCCTGGGAGCTGAAATTATTGATGGCTTAAGAAGCCCTGTCTAGTCAGTGCCATTATTCAGAATGTCCAGAAGAGGGCATCTCAATGTTTCCTTTTTATAGTGTCATTGTTAACTTTTAGGTAATTTTCTCATAGTCCCTAAAGCGAATTCTTTGTATTAGGAGGAAAAAGTACTAATACATAAAACATCCAAAGCAATATAAATCCGTCACATGTAAAAAAGTCTTTAGTTAAATATGAACGTCTTTATCTTGTATAAGGATTCCAATTTAGAGTTGTTACTATTTCTAAAGTAGTAGGCTTTTTAAAAAAAAACTTCGTGCTTTTTCCCCCCCAACATAAAATTTGTTCACTACCATTTCAAAGTTTTCCCAAAGTTTTAGAATAGTATCTGGCACACAATATTTTGGTATTAATTTATTTCAACTACGATGCAGATTTTTTTTTAAGGACTTGATATAGCACATCACTTTCCTACAATTTCAAAATTGTTACTAATTTTCACATTTATATATTTCCTAATAAGCCTATTTAGTTTCGGTTTAGTTTGATATCAAAGCAAATAAAGTTATATAAAATCTCAACAAAATTATAAGACAAATAATGCTGCTTTTGTAAAACTTAATAAAGGCATTTTTCAAAGTTAAAAATCAACCAAAACAAGGCTCAAATGTGGAAATCTTCCTTCCCTTGTTTCCAATTCTCATTATACCTATCTTGGCCCTCATTACAATTTTTCTTGTTGATAACTCCTCTAATCCATTAACAATAATGGGTATAATGTATATACTTGCAATCTATATACTTGTTGCACCTTGTATTTACAATTTGAGCTTTAAGCATTCTCTTATAACTGCTTATATTAAAATTTCTACCTGTCACAGGGCAAAGTTTTCATTTACAATTATATTGGTTTTATTTCTGATAATGGAAAAATGCTATTTATTTTTATGTTATTTACGTAGCTAATTTGATTTTGTCCTTTTAAGTGATGGACAGTCTTCAGCCATTCCTGTAGCCAGTATGGAGTTTGCAGCCATTTGTCTCAGAAATGCCTTGTTGCTGTTACCTGAAGAACAGCAGGATCTGAAGCAGGAAAATGGGTCTAAAAACAGTAATCAATTAGGTGGGAACACTGAGAGCAGCGAAAGCAGCGAAACTTGCAGGTATTCTAATCCCTTTGACTCTCCTTGGCAGAATCCCTTCAGGACTTTATTAGTAAGCAAGCCTCTGTGTGCTGCAGGTGAATCCCTGAAATCTTCACCCCGAATTTCCAAAGTTCTCCATTTTGAATAATAAGGAAGGAAAGTATAAATGTTTGTTTGTATTTTTTTTTTTACTTTTGATAAAATAAATACTCTGGCCACTGTGGCTTAGTTGGTTGGGCATTGTCCCGTGCCCCGGAAGGTTGTAATTCCATTCCCAGGCAGCACATGCCCAGGTTGCGGTTCCATCCCGAGGGGCCTACAGGAGGCAGGTGATGGATGTTCCCCTCTCGCATAGATGTTTCTCTTTCTCCTTATCCCTTTCTCTCTAAAAATTAATGAAATATTTTTAAATAAATAAAATAAATACTTAAATCCTAAAATTGTACCAATCTATAGAAATTGGGAAAGCTTATTTAGTAATAAACAAACACCATTTTATACAGAGAGTGTTCTTTTTTACACATGGCACCTTTAAACTCAAGTCTCCTATCCCAGCATTTTTTCTTAATGATAATAGAAATATGTGTTTAATATAGAAAATCTGGGGGGAAAAATTGTGGGTTTTTTTTTTTCTCTCCATGAAGGGGTTATGTTTTACCATAGTTGATAAAAGGTCATCAGAAGAATGAGAAATGTGTGAAAACCTTGAAGTGGGTTTTTTTGTATGATGGAGATAATGTTTTGAATTAGAGGTTTTTAAAGCAGTATTGTGTGCTGGGGGAAAGAAACTAATAAACAGTATAGCTTTAACACATCAATGATACCAACTTATAAGCAGATTTCATTGTTTTGCCTCTTTTGTACTTTCATTACAAAAAAATGCATGGGAAACAAAATTTTACATTTAATTTTTTATTTATTGCTCTTCATAATTAAGAGTCCTTCTTTATTTTAGCAGTAAAAGTCATGAAGGAGATAAATTCATTCCAGCTCCACCTTCTTCTCCATTAAGAAAACAGGAATTAGAAAACTTAAAGTGAGTATCCAAACAAAATCAGTATTGCATTTACTGAAATGAGCACATTGTTACTGTTTTTTTAAAAATATATATTTTATTGATTTTTTTACAGAGAGGAAGGGAGAGAGATAGTTAGAAACATCAATGAGAGAGAAACATCGATCAGCTGCCTCCTGCACATCTCCTACTGGGGATGTACCGCAACCCAGGTACATGCCCTTGACCGGAATCGAACCTGGGACTTTTCAGTCCACAGGCCGACGCTCTATCCACTGAGCCAAACCGGTGAGGGCAAGCACATTGTTTTTAATCTCTCTTATTCTTTTTAAGATTATGAATTACAGTGATTGAATGTCAGATGTTAAGCTAACCTCTAGTCTCGTGACAAACACTATTAATCAGAATATATTGCCCTTTTTGTAAATTGTTGGATTTAATTTGTTAATATTTTGTTAGGAATATTTGCTTCTGTGTTCACAAGGAAGATTGGTTCACGCTTTTTTGTAATGTCTTTGGTCAGGTTTTGGTGTCATGGTTATGCTGAACATATAAATGAATTGGGAAGTGTTTGCTGAAAGAGTGTATGTACGATAAATACTTCTTCTCAGATGTTTGCTAGAATTCACCAGTGGAACCATCTGGCCTAGGTTTTTCTCTGTGGTGAATTTTTTATAATGAATTCAGATTCTTCAATAGAAGAATTTTATTCACATTTTCTATTTCTGTATCAGTTTGGGTAGGTTATGTATTTGTCAATTCCAGCATATGTATATATGGTGGGGTTTTTATACTAGTAATTGCATAGTGTCCATACTTCTCTATACCTTACTTTTCCCATTTGACTTTATGTGTATCTTATTGTTTGATACTAGTACAGATCTCTGTTTCATTCTTTCTAATGGGTGCATAACGTTGCATTATATGGTATCACAGTTTATTTAACATTCCTTTATATTTGGCTACTTATAATGTTTCAGCCTTTGCTATTATAAATAGTGCTTCAGTGAATATCATTTTACACAATCTATAGGGGACTTCTTAAAGAAGAAGGTATTTGAAACCATTTTGAAACTTGATTTAATGTCTACAGATTTATTTGAATGAATACTCATTTTAGGGTTCTTAATTTTTGCATGCAGCTTAAGAAGTATATTATCCCATAATAGTTGAACAGCTGCAGAACGGTATAAATTAACTTTATATTCTGAAAATGGCATTAAAGAAAAGGGTATGTGCAGGGTGGCCTACTTCTCAAAGGGCTTTGTACTTCTCATGGCATAATTCTTTGCTTTCCATGTCTTACCTAGCAGGAGGATTGGTGATTTTCAGGGAAAATTAAAATTACTTCCCTATTTTTGTGGAAAGGGGTGAAGGATTCCCATAGGGAGTTTCATCGTCATAAAGTGAGGCGAAGATGGGTTCGGTTTATATTAACCTTTCTTTCTTACGGAGCAGATGGGAGAAAGGAAATGGGACAAGATGGAAGGAGCCTTAGGGTAAATTTATAAAAAGGACTGCTATGCAAGACAGTAGTCATGGTAATGTGGAGACAAATGGTGCAGGGAAAGAGTCGTGAAAGATCAGTGTCGTAATTTTTAAGGCTATAAAAGCTCACAATGCAGTTGGGTATGATCAAGTGCAGTTCTGTGGCAGGAGCCAGCTGTCTTCTATGGAGGGAAGGAGCACACTGGCTCTGTGAGGATCGTGAATTCTTAGAGATTTCATCTATTTCTGTCCTGAATTCTTATATGTGATTGGAAATGTGTGTGACTCGTGAATAGTTTAGTTTTTATGGACTATTATATTTGACCCCTTTGTGCTCTATAATACCCAAGACACCAATGCAAAACCTCATTTCCTGTTTCCAGCATAACTAATAAGCAGTAAATTATCATGACTGTTCTGATGACCACTTCTTATGGTATGGATTCACAGCGTTTTGAGTATTTTCCTTTTTTTTTGTTTGTTTGTTTTGTTTTGTTGTTTTTCATTTGTACATAAAGGAAGATGGCTCCAAAAAGTACTCATTCTAACCAGGTTACAAGTATGCTTTCAGAAGGCATATGACACCTGAATTAGTTGAGAGATTCCATACTATAAAATCAAGGTAGGTTTCAGAAAAGTAGTTTCACAATTAAAACAGAAATTTGCCCCCAAATCAGGGAAATGTCTGCGAAATTAAATAGTTTAATTGTGAGGCTCAGATGAACTTAGAGGTACTGATATAATGGATCAAGAAAGGTGTGTGTGTGCATCAGTTTCATTCAGTTAGGAAAACGCATAGTTCAGCTCTGAATTAAACAAATGCTCTGATTTTAAGTTTTTAAAATAAAAGATGGCCGAAACCGCTTTGGCTCAGTGGATAGAGCGTCGGCCTGCGGACTGAAGGGTCCCGGGTTCGATTCCGGTCAAGGGCATGTACCAGGGTTGCGGGCATATCCCCAGTGGGGGATGTGCAGGAGGCAGCTGATCGATGTTTCTCTCTCATCGATGTTTCTAACTCTCTATCTCTCTCCCTTCCTCTCTGTAAAAAATCAATAAAAAATATATATATTAAAATAAAAGATGATTCTATTTCTAGGTATTTAGACAAGAGAAATGAAAACTTGTCCACACAAGAATGTTATAGCAGCTTTACTCATCATAATACAAAAACTAGAAAATAACCCAGCTATCCATTCATAAGAGAATGGATAACTAAATGTGTGATTTATTCTATCTATTGGAGTACTCTCAGCTATATAAAAAAAGGACGAAATCACTGATGCCCAAGTTAACATGATTTGAATCTCAAATATTTGTGGGGTTTTTTTTACTTAGTATAAGGTACATATTATATAGTTCCATTTGTACCATTAATATGATGGACAAAACTATACAAAATAATTTATATTGATAGAAATTAGAACAGTGGTTGGGAAATTAACTAGAAGGAATCATTCTGGGATAACAGAAACGTTCTGTATGCTAATATATATGTGTGTATGTGTATATTCAACCTCATCAAGCCGTACACTTAAAATGGTGTATTTTTTAAAATAAATTTTTATTGATTTCAGAGAAGGAGGGAGTGGGAGATAGAAACATCAGTGATGAGAGAGAATCATTGATTGGTTGCCTTCTGTACGCCCCCTACTGAGAATTAAGCCCACAACCTAGGCATGTGCCCTTGACTGGAATCAAACTCGGGACCCTTCAGTCCGCAGGCCGACACACTCTATCCATTGAGCCAAACCAGCTAGGGCAAAAATGGTGTACTTTAATGTATGTAAATTATACCTCACTTAAAAAATTTTAAGGTTTTTAGAAAATTAATATAATTCTAAAATATATTCTTTCAGGAAATACAATTTAACCAATAAAAAGTCAATTTCCTTTACACATCATTTATGAAGTGCCATGACATGGAAAACTTGGTTTCTTAACCAAAAAAAAAAAATTCCTCTACTTGTATTTAACATATTTCTTAGATTCCAAGGCTACAGTATTCAGTACAGATCCACTCATCACATGTGGCTATTGACCACATGAAATGTGGCTGTTAACAAGGTGTGCTGTTTAAATAGGTGATACCCAGATTTCAGAATTTATTATCTCAGTAATTCTGGTATTGATTGTATATTGGGTTAATTAAAATATATACAATTAATTAAAATTTGCCTGTTTCTTTCTATTTTTTAAAAATGTGCTGACTAGAAATTTTTGCCCTAACCGGTTTGGCTCAGTGGATAGAGCGTCAGCCTGCGGACTGAAGGGTCCCAGGTTCGATTCCGGTCAAGGGCATGTACCTTGGTTGCGGGCACATCCCCAGTAAGGAGTGTGCAGGAGGCAGCTGATCAATGTTTCTCTCTCATTGATGTTTCTAACTCTCAATCCTTCTCCCTTCCTCTCTGTAAAAATTAATAAAATATATATTTAAAAAAAATGTGCTGACTAGAAATTTTAAAATTACACTTATGGCTCCAGTTGTATTTCTACTGAGCAGTGCTGCTTCAAGGTTTTTGAGCTGGGTTTGAAGTGTTTGTATTGTTGATATATGGTTTCTATAAATGTATAATATTGTTGCTATGTCAGTTTTCTCACATGCCACAAATTTTAGCTGAATATCTCTTCAGAAATATTTTTGTCTTTAAAAGGCCTAGGGTCCAAATGAATCCTAGAATGTAGAAGGTTGCACAGTTTTGATATATGGGCCATATGTTTTGGTTTAATTATTAATGCTGCCACATGCATTTGGAGATGATTTTCTTTTTTTTTTTTTTTTTTTTTTAAATATATTTTATTGATTTTTTACAGAGAGGAAGGGAGAGAGACAGAGAATTAGAAACATTGATGAGAGAGAAACATCGATCAGCTGCCTCCTGCACATCTCCCACTGGGGATATGCCCGCAACCCAGGTACATGCCCTTGACCGGAATCGAACCTGGGACCCTTCAGTCCACAGGCCGACGCTCTATCCACTGAGCCAAACCGGTTTCGGCTGGAGATGATTTTCTTATGCACTTATTGATTATATAACAAGGGTATACTTTTAAGATTTTCTTTTTTAAAAAATATTAAATCTTATTAGCATAACCAGTGGACACAGACACTGGGGTGGTGGGGGCTTGTCCTGGAGGGTGGGAGTGGCTGGGGAGGGGTTGATGGGGGAAAAAAGGAGACATATGTAATACTTTAAACAATAAAAATATATGTATATATTAAGTCAATTAAATCAATTTATTTTTATTGATTTCAGAGAGGAAGGGAGAGGGAGAGTGAGAGAGAGAGATAAAAACAACAATGATGAGAGAGAATCATCGATCAGCTGTCTCCTGCATATCCCCTACTGGGGATTGAGCCCACAACCTGGCATGTGCCCTGACTAGGAATCGAACCATGACCTCCTGATTCATAGTTCAATACCCAACCACTGAGCCATGCTGGTTGGGCAAGATTTTCTTTTTTTAAAAGAGTCAACCATTTATTGACTGTCAACTGATATATATTTAAAAGTTTTATTGAGATACTAGGGGCCCAGTGCACGAATTTGTGCACCTTGAAAGGAACTGTGGGCTACAAGGTTGCAGTAGGCACAGGGGCAGTCTTGGCCCATCCTGCGCGCCCCAGCCCAGCCCCTCTCGCCACAGCCCCCAGTCCCCTGTCTGCATGCAGCCCCACTCCCGCCCGCCACCGCCACTCCCATCACCACCACTCCCATGTGCTGATGGCGCCAGCCCCACTCGCACCTGCCAACAGCACAGAGTGATAGGGGCCGGCGCCAGCAGCGGGTACAAGTGGCGGCTGTTGCCTCAATCGCCCCTCAGGAGCAGGGGGAGGTGGAGAAGCCCTCAGGGGCAAGCAGCAGCTCCATTGGTGGCAGTGCGTGCAAGCGGGGCCAGTGCCGGCAGCAGGCACAGCGCCAGGTGGGACCGCAGCACATGGTAGCAAAGAATTTTCAGTAACCACCAGAGTCTCACCCCGATGACAGTGAAGGGCACCCCACCTTGGTCTGGCGCCCCCACTCACCTGCTCCACCATCCTGCCGCGGCCAATGCCTGCCATGTTTCGCACACACCTCCTGGTGGTCAGCACACATCATAGCAACTGGTTGTTCAGTTGTTCCAGTTGTTTCCGTCTATTTGCATATTAGCCTTTTATTATATAGGATAATTCACACCATATAACTAATCCATTTAAAGTGTGCAATCTATGGGTTTTAGTGTATTCACAGGTATGTGCAGCCATCACCACAGTAAATTTTAGAACATTTTCATCACCTCAAAAATAAACCCTGTACCTTTTAGCTATCACCTTTTGCCCCAGTCCTCAGTCCCATTAATCTACTTTCCTATAGGTTTTTCCTTTTTAGATTTTATGTGAATGGAATCATATAATATATGGGCTTTTATGACTGGCTTCTTTCACTTAGGATAATGTTTTCAAGGTTCATCCAAGTTATAGCATGTATCGTATTTTATTCCTTTTTATTGCCAAATATATTCATTATATAAACATACCATATTTTGTTTATTATTTCATTCATTGATGGACATTTGGATTGTTTCCATCTTTAGGTTATTATGAACAATGCTGTTATAAACACTTGTGTACATGTTTTTGGGTAGACATGTTGTTATTTTTCTTAGGTGTATACCTAGAAGTAGAATTGCTGGGTCATAGTGATAATTCTGTTTAATCATTTGAGGAACTGCCAGACTTCTTAAAAGTGGCTGCACCAGCCCTATTTAAGGGCTCCAGTTTTTTCATATCCTCACCAGTACTTGATAATACATTGTAGAAAGTGTAGATATATTTATCTAATCCTTCTTCCACTAGGAATTTGAGTTACGATGGAGAGTAAATAAAGCAATTTCATTGGCCCAAAAAAAAAAAAAAAAAAAAGAAAGTGTGAAGTAGTATCTCCTTATTTGATTTGCATTTCCTTGAAGACTAATTATGTGTAGCACCTTTTTGTGTGTGCATTGGGCATTTGTATATCTTCCTTAGAGAAATGTTTATTCAGATTTTTTGCCTATTTTTCACTTGGGTTATTTATCTTTTTGTTATTGAGTTGTAAGAGTTCTTTATATATTCCAAATACAAGATCCTTATCAGGCATATTCTTTGCAGATACCCTTGCCCATTTTCTGTGTTGTCTTTAGACTTTTTTGAAGATATCCCTTGAATCACAGAAGTTTCTCATTTTGATGAAGTGGTTTATATTTTTCTTTATTTGTTTGTACTTTTCATGTCATATCTAAGAATTCTTTACCAAATCCAAGATCATGGGCCTACCACTATGTTTTCTTCTAAGAGTTTTATGGTTTATAAGCGCTTACATTTTGGTCTTTGATCCATTTTGGGTTAATTTTTAGATATGGTATGAGATAAGGGCTTAACTTAATTCTTTTGCATACTGATATTTTATTATTAATAAATAAGTTCAGAAAATTAGTCACATTAACATTTCATGTTTGCATAGTGGCTTAATTACTGTCATAAGTATGTACTGAGTTTCCATGTAGCATATTAGAGGATATCTTTGTTGTTCATTCTGAGATTGTGATACTAGCTGAAATTTTAATTTCTAGAAGAAGTTAATGGAGGCTGCTCTAGAACCTGGAAAATAGTATAATAGAATTGGGAAAGGGTAGGAAATAATGTTGAGACTAACATGGGAAATGTCTGTGTGAGAAATTGAAATCAAAGCATACAAAATAAAAATGAAGTTTCAATTTGTCCTTTTAAAAATAAGAGGCTTAAAAATAGATAAAGGAAATGTTCAGACCAAATTTAATTAAGCCCAGTTAAGTTATTTCATAAACATAAATTGTGGAACCTTCTTTATTTCCCATTCAGTGGAAAGGGACCTCCCATGGCCCAATGTTTATAAGAGGAAATGAGTCAAACAAATGGTTAATAACATAAATATCATGGGCAGTTTTAGTGTACTTAAGGAATCACATTTCTTTTGGTTTTAGCCTAATGGTTCTATTGTACCTCACGAGACATACCTAAAACAGGATTATGGCTAATAATCTTTTGAATCTCCCCCATTTCAGTCTTGTAACTGAGTATGGTCCTACTAACGCTTGTCCATCTAATAAACTTCCAAAGAAGAAACCTGCCTGCAGGTATGACTTTTTTTTTTTTTTTTAGGTATGACATTTTGTTTGCGTTATCAGCAGTTTGTGCTCAGATTGGTATGATTCACATGTGCGTCCCAGATTTCATTTAGGTGAACTGGTGATGAGATTCCTCACAGGCCAGGATTAGAATAATTCTTCAGTGGTCTGCCGCTCTGTGGAAACCCCCCAGGCCTCTGCTGACACCGGACAAATCATTTACTCCCTCTGGGCTTTACTATTCTCTTCTGTCCACTAAGTAAATTGAGTTGGGTGATCATAAGGTCCACGTATAAAATCTCTGACTTTATGCATTTTATTTGCCGCCTGGGGTGGACTGGGTTCTCCAGTGTGCTAGATTTGGTTAAAACGAAAAACTTTTTCAGCTTCTTTATACTGGGCTTCTATTTGTTTTGGATTTGGGTGTGTTTATCAGTAAGATTTTTTAATTTTTCTTTATTTTATTTTATTTTTTTTGCATAGAACTATTATTGGAAAGCAAAATGATTACAGAAGATATGAAGTGAAAAACTTACCTAATTTAACTTTTGAATTTTCTTAAAGAGTTGAAAGTTGACAGGTTTACCATTTTCTAGATGGTTACAGATAAATGGAAACAGCTTGAATTTTTTTTTTTTTTTTTTTTACATTTTAAAATTCAATACTATATTCAGTTTTTTGGAAGAATTTCTCTTACTGGATTTTTGCAGTCAAGTTTTCAAACAATGTTTGCTATGAGATCACTTTGTGAATTTGTTTTCCTTTGACAAATGGTGACTTCCTGAATTTCCCCCTGTTCTAACCTCTCTTTAATAAAGGTTAAACTACTTCAGATACTTGCTTTAGATATATTTAATTCACGAGATATATGGCTTGACAGATTTTAATGCCCAATCTTGTGTAGCTTGTTGCTGTAATTTGGTGCTTTAAGAAAAGGAGTTTTTTTCCTTTTTCTTTCCTTTCTTCATCTTTTTCTTTTCCAAGGGTTGGCGGTCTGTGGACCTAGAGCCAGCTCTCCAGTGTGTGGAGGAGAGAGTGGGATTGTGTGAGATCCTCCACAGCGGGCAGAAGCTATTGTGTCTCTTCCCTTGAGGTATAGTCCTTCCAGTCTGCTGAACTGTCAGATCCACTGAGGGGTTGGTAAGCAGATTGGACAGTGACTCGAGGAAACAGTGGGGCAGGGGTAGGGAGTGTCACTATTTTAAGTAGCAACTATCAAAAGTAAAGTGTGTTCTCCAGGGGCTTAGTAGATAAAGCCGTGCACATTTCTGGGGTTCCCGGTCTGTGAGAATGGTGCAGAAGAGTACAGGACTGTTTTCTAAGAGGAAAAGGAGGATGAGTGAGAGGGTGAGGAGAGGTGAGTTGGGGCCATTGTAAGGCACTAAGAGAAGAGGGGCATGAATGTTACTTTGCGTTTCATGCGGTGGAACTTGCTTAATCCTAATGTTTTTTTAATCAGAAAGTCAGCCTTCAAGTTTTGCATTCACATATTTGTGTGTGTTTTTTCCTAGAAAGCTTGTTTTATTATTAGAATCTTTTACCCCGTTGTGATTTGATAATGGTGTCTTATGGGGAAAGGGGCAGAAGTTAACAGACTTACCTTGTATGTTATTATCGTTTGGACTTCCTGGGAAACAGAATCCTTGCTGCAAATCTTACATGACTGATTTCTGGACCCAAAGTGGGCTTGACAGTGGGCTGGAGCAGTAATAGCCCCCTACTGTCAGGAGAGGCCAGGGCAGACTTTTCCCAGCGAGCCGCCTGAGGAGTGGCTGTCCTGGCCTCTGGGACCCAGGGCACTCTCTGTGGCTCCCCTGACTATGGCAGCCAGGAAGGATCGGCTTGGTCAGAGGGTGACCTACAACAGGACAGGCGTGGCTCTGGGTGCCTGAGAAGTAAATTGAAAACATTGAAGCAGTGGTCTTCAGTGAATACCTTGTAAACACCTACCGCACGTGGTGAACAATTGCTCTTGTCTTTGTGGAGGGAAAAGATGTGGGCTTCTGCTTTTCAGGAGCTTATGTTTTGTCCCCATCTTTGGCAGAGTCACCAATGAAAATGGGTGTTCAGCTCTGTGACTCTCATTCATATAGGCCCTGAGTTGATCTTCTTAGGCCTCTGGAACACCTGACCCACGGCTTTCAAAGTCTTCCTTCTTCTTCAGAAGCGATGCATACATTGCTGATAACTAAATGTTCATCACCAGCCTATATAATAAAGAGCTAATATGTAAATGGTCGTCACGCTGTGATGCCGCCATGCTGTCATAATCCATTACCAGGAGGCTGCGTGCTGAGCGGGCGCGGGCGGGTGGGCGGGGCTGCGTGTGCACGGAGCCGCGGAGGTGGGTCTTGGTGTCATCCAATAGGGGTGGGGCTGGCCAGACACTTCTATTATAGAGAAAGAGCAAATAGCAATATTAAAATATTTCCTCTAATTAATTCCCTTTTAATGTGCACAAATTTCATGCATCGGGCCACTAGTTGTAAAATAAAACCTACAAGTAAACCAACAGAGGAAATTAAATTTCCCTAATCTCCCTACACGGGAGCTAACCACTGCAGTGCTTCTGAAAAAGGGAGATAAGTAGCCCCTGCCTCCCTCCTTTGGGCCTGTGAGTCTTCTGTCAGGAAGAGGATCCCCCCAGGGCCGTAGCCATGGGGTGGTCTTGCTGGTGAGGACAGCTCTTGGAGATAGAGGGATATTGATAGTAGGTTTGTTAGGGAAACCCCTCAGGAAGCGGCACTATTTGCCTGCTCTTAAATTCTTATCAGATTTTCAGTTACGTGCTCAGTAACAATACTTAAACTTGTAATATCTGGGTTAAATTGTTCTCTTCCTTTTTAAAAAGACAGCAGGTACAGATATATGCAAAGTTAATATGTGCATAGACAAATCATAATGTAATCTTATCTTTCTGCTTTATTTTTAGGGCAGTCCTGGGACTTGATAGAGAAGCAGTGAGAATAGGCTGGGGAGAGCAGTGAGTTGGGAGTCCACAGTGTTGACTGTCAGCCTGACTCGAATCACACCCTCTGAGCTAGAGAACAGTGTATTTAATTACTTTGAATCTCAGTTTCTCCATTGGTAAAACAAGGGACCGCATTAGGCAGTCTTTTAGTCCTACCATTGCAGCCTAAGGCCATACATCTCAATTTACTTTTGCCTTCTCTGGGACCAGTCTACTTTTCTGTGTTGTTCAAAGTTGAGGGGCTACTTTTCCGTTAGTAGATCATTTTCTGAGGTTCCGGCAGCCAGGAGTGAGCCAGTGAGAGGAAACGGCAGAGTACTCTCCAACTGGCCCAGCTGGGCTTTTACTAAAAAGGGCCATTTCTAGTCAGAGGATTTCAGAGTGTTAGAAAACTCAGTGGTGATATGGTTACGTTCTTCCTTAGACTGAAATTACAACCCAAATGCGCTTAATGATATACATATGTATTGTAATTTGTAAACATAACTCAAAACCCTGTATCTGAGTCAGGTCATTTGCGGCCGGCCATTCAGACTTCATTTCTATTTGACAAGGGTTTATTTTAAGATTGCTTTGTGGAACGGTTGTTTAACATTCGAGTGATCTATTAGTGTCAAGTCTTCAGCGAGAGCTGTTTTAAATGAGCCACACGTTAAGTAGAAAACCAAACAGAAATGTGGGTTTCCAGCCCAACTTAGCAAAATTAAGTGTAACTTAATGTTTTTCTTCTCACAGGTATTTATTCAGCCTGGGTTTTTTTCTTGAATATTCATTTAGGATAATAGTACCTGTGTAACTGAAATTATTTTAGTTACTTTTTCTGTTGTTGCTTAGCAAGAACTATGACTACTTAATAGGCTCAGAGAAGGACCTTTTACAGTAGCTAAGTTAATGGATTTTTGAAAGTGGACTGTTTCTTAGCAAAATCTCAAATATAGGAAGAATAACATCTGCTTCTATAGCTTTATTTCTAGGATGTTAAAAGAAATGTTCTATGGAAATAAGTTCTCAATAAGCCATTAACTACAGTATTTTTTTACAGGCTAAATATATATATCGTAACTCTATTTGGTTAACTTGTTGGAGATGGGGGTCAGTTGAATGGAAGCCAAAGATGATTTATTTAGGGAAATAGCTATACTGTGCTTTAGACCAAAGTTTTATACATCATTCTAAGCATTTTCCATTACTATTGTGGCTTCCTCTCTGCTTTCCTGGTGTCCAGATTGTCACAGTCATAACTAGGGTGTTCTTTCCTATCTAGCAGATGTAACCATTGTCAGTTTTGTAACTCGGGTTTTCAGCCCTCCCCTTTTATGTTGCAGATGCTCCATCCTGGCCTGTAGTGCATACGTGGCTCTGGCTTTGGGTGATAACCTTATGGCTTTGAATCACGCAGATAAACTTCTTCAGCAGCCCAAGCTGTCAGGATCCCTTAAGTAAGTGTGACTTGCCCTGTGTGTCCCTGCTTTGTTTTGTTGGGAGGTTTTCAGTTAGTTTGTGGTGCATATTGCTTTTTTTTTTTTTTTTTACTCCCCCATTGGAGTGAATATATATTATTAAGAGAAAACAACTGGTATATATTTCATGTTTAAGAGTGAAATTCTTTCACTTGTTGCATGCCCCTTCCTCCCTCCCCTCCCCTCCACCCCCAACCTCAGTTGGGGCAGGCTAGCTAGAGGAGGTGAGCCCTGAGCTGGCCCTTTTAAAGGCGGAGTTAGGTAATGGCTTGTGGAGCTGAGGTCCAGCTTTGAGCCCAGGAAGGCAAGGCCATCCGGGAGCAGTGGGCGTGCTCTGCCCAGACACTCTTTGGTAGGAACAGGGGAATCTTTGAGGGAGTAAGAATATTGACTGGATGAACGACAGTAGGACCAAACTGTGGAAGCTTTAAATCTATAAAAGTTTAGCTTTGTCTGTTTTGTTCTCGTGTAGAAAAAAAAATCATTAAGATTTTGAGCAAAGGTGTAATATGTCTGAGCTTGTTTTCATTTTGAAAAATGAATCAGGGCATCGAGGGGAAAATGGCTCAAGGTAAGAAAGAGACTGGAAGAAGCGGCTATGGCAAGCCAGGAGGATGTGCATCTGCTCTGGCACCAGTGGGCATAAAATAGATGATCAGAAAAGCAGAAACCTTTAGAATGGAAGTAGAGTCGATGCAACTGAAATCTGGTCTCAGTCTGGTCTGGCACTCTGGTGTGTTTTGGCTTTTCTGGCAGCAGAGACTGGAGCAATCTGGTTCTGAATCTTCACTCGATGGGCATTCCTCCTTGGCCTTGCCTCTCATTTTAGAGCCTCATTACCTTCCTATGTTAATGTTACTTTCTGTATAACTAGAACAGCATAAATTTGCCAATTTTGAGCTTTCTTAATTGATATGTGTAATTTGTCCCTACTTAGTTAATATAAAAATTATTGTATATTTTAAAAAGATTTTTTTTTAATTGTTTTTTAGGGAGAGAGAGAAACATTGATCAGCTGCCTCCTGCACGCCCCCAAACGGGGTTGGAGCCCGCAACCCCGGCACATTCCCTGACCAGGAATCAAACCTGCCACCTTCAGTTCATGGGATGACACCCAACCAAGTGAGCTATTATTGTATATTTTAAGATTGTTTTAGCCGTGACTGGCTTGGCTCAGTGAATAGAGCGTCGGCCTGCGGACTGAAGGGTCCCAGGTTTGATTCCAGTCAAGGGCATGTACATGGGTTGCGGGCACATCCCCAGTGGGAGGTGTGCAGGAGGCAGCTGACCAATGTTTCTCTCTCATCGATGTTTCTCTCTATCCTTCTCCCTTCCTCTCTGTGAAAAATCAATAAAGTATATTTAAAAAAAAAAAAAAAGATTGTTTTAAAGAGATACCATTTAAGTGACCCTTAATTATCCATTTATAAACTTAGATATCAGTTCCAGGACTTGAATATATGTAACATACCAACTCTTATACATTGGGTATTTTTGTGGTGATCTCCTTTTCAGTTTGAAATCCGTTTTTTTGTTTTTCTTCTTTTTAACTTTAGGTTTTTGGGTCATTTATATGCTGCAGAAGCCCTCATCTCTCTGGACAGAATATCTGATGCCATTACTCACTTGAACCCGGAGAATGTCACTGATGTCTCCTTAGGGATCTCTTCAAATGAGCAGGACCAAGGTTAATGAGGACACATTTGATCGGAAGTGGTCACCATTTCCACTTCCTTCCTGTTGTAACTCAGGATGTGTGGAAATTTAAGGGCACAGTTGTAAATGGAAGGAAGTTTTAGGTGGCTATCTACATTTTTAGCTGTACTGCCTTTGAAGTAATTGTTTGTTAAGTAGACCTAGGCGTTGGTTATCATGTGGTCTTAATTCTTACTTTTAAAAGGCTGATAGTGTTAGATCTATCGTTTTGAATCATGGCTAAGTTTTTTTGAAGGAGTGAGACTGGCATCCACTTCATTTAAGGTTATTTCTCAGGCACAGGGTGGTAGGTGGTGGTCGAGTTTTGGTGTCTTTTAATAGAACCTCTACTACAAGAGAAGTAAATACAATTGCTGGGACCTTGGATTTTCATTTCATAAAGAAAATTAGGCTCTTAGGATATATACTCTGTTGTCCTGCTTCCTGAGATTTATTTTCATGTCTTTGCAGGATCAGACAAAGGAGAAAATGAAGCAATGGAATCCTGTAAGTGAGAAGTTTTGTAAATACTTAAGTAGCCTGGCCTGCATCCCGAAGATTTAGACTCCAGCCTCCTGTCCTTCATTTGTCAGCCTGAGGGGCAGAGCTGTGCTTTGTTTGGAATGGCTCTTGGGCAGTGGATTGGGTTGCTCCCGGGCCCTTGGCCTGACCTCTTCACCAGTGTCTGTGCTCTTTTTCCCCAGCTGGGAAGCGGGCCCCTCAGTGCTACCCCAGTTCCGTCAACTCTGCCAGGACCGTGATGCTGTTTAACCTTGGCAGCGCCTACTGCCTGAGGAGCGAGTACGACAAAGCCCGCAAGTGTCTGCACCAGGTGAGGCAGAGAGGGCTGTGCAGGCCTCTTGTAAAGCAGCCGGCAAAGGTGTGGAGTGTGGGCTTCGTTGTTTTGTTTGAGGCTCCTGGGGAGTTGGTTAAACATTGGAATATTCTTTTCCAAGCTTAGAGATATTCGTGCAAGGTAAACATCTGAGCAGTATGGAAATGAACTTAGGACTTGATTAGGAAAGAAAGAAAATGAACCTAGGCACTTAATGGAGAGTTTTTTTCTGATGATTTTAATAATTTAAATTTCAAAAGATTGGAAACCAGCCCTGGATCAGGGCAATGTTTCTCACATCAACATTTCTCTCTCTCTCTCTCTCTCTCTCTCTCTCTCTCTCTCTCTCTCTCTCTCTTGCTCGCTCTCTCCTCCTCCTCCTCCTCCTCCTCCTCCTCCTCCTCCTCCTCCTCTCTCCTCTCTCCTCTCTCCTCTCTCCTCTCTCCTCTCTCCTCTCTCCTCTTTCCTCTCTCTCCTTCCTTTTTCCTCCCTCTCTCTCTCTCTCAAATCAATAAAGACATATCCTCAGGTGAGGATTTTAAAAAAAATATTGCAAACTATCTAAATATGGGCTTATTAAAAAGGGGAATTACAAAGTCAAAGGGTATACAGATGTTACGGTTTTTAATATGGAAAGTTTGTGCCAAGTGACATATTGACCAGCAGCACATGAGAGAGCCCACATCCCCAGATGTTGTCAGAGTAACTGAAATTGAACCTATTCTCAGGATATGGTGGCTTCGGGAGATTCCTTCCCGTGAAGGCCACTTGGTGTGTCCAGCAGTGTTGGGCTTACCATGCAGAAAATAACCAGGAGTGATGCTTAGTCAACTTAGTGGCATCTGGTCAGCATCTGTGATCCAGAATCAGAACAGCTAAGTGATGGACTATCCAGGGAAACACGTTCGATGTTATCTAGGAGTTGAGTACAGGAGTTAAATGGGTACGAGTTCCAACGTTTCACTGTTCTCAGTGGCAAGGCAAGGGTGGTTAAAAGCCCTCTGAAAGTGCTGGTGGACCCCGATGACAGCAGCTAACAGGGCTTTTGATCTAAAGTTACAGCGTGTACGGTCCAGCTCAGGTTCTCATGCAGCAGGTGGCCATGGCGGCTGCCACGCTGGGAGGCACACATGGCCTGCTTCGGGGTCTGACGGAGGTTTGTTTTGGTCCCTGGGTTTTTTAGGTTAATCCAGTTGCTGGACCTTTGTTAATTGGGAGGCCCACCCTGCCTGGGAGGGCAGAACAGTGATGTGAAGGGTTGGAAAGGGCTCCTGAGCATATGTTTCTGAGGTTGCCTGCCCACCCCTGACCGTTCTGAACAGTGAGTAAGCAAAACACCATTAAGTCTCATAATAGATAAAGCTGCAGACTGTGGTCAATGCGAAGAATAACAAATGACCAATGTTAGTGGCCCGTTGGAGGGAAAATGGAGAGTTTAATATTCACAAAATGCTGTAATGGTGAGCTTGCCTGTATAAAGATGGGCCTGGCCTGGCTGGTTTGGCTCAGTGGATAGAGTATCGACCTGCGGACTGAAGGGCCCCAGGTTCGATTCCAGTCAAGGGCACATGCCCGGGTTGCGGACTCAGTCCCCAGTGGGGGGCGTGCAGGATTCTCTCTCATCATTGGTGTTTCTCTCCCCCCCACCCCTTCCTCTCTGAAACCAATAAAATATATATATATATATATATATATATATATATATATATATATAAAAGATGGGCCCGGAAATATAAAGTCTCCTTTTCTGGACGGAGTTGTTCCCCCTCAGTAATGTAGTGGGAGGGACAGAGAGCTCCCTGCTTCACTCCCGAGGGACTCGGGAGCATGTGCTCTGGACAGGAATCCCCACTCGTCTGAGGTTCCTCCTAATGCTGCCAGGAACTGAACTTGGGCAAGTGTCTGGACCCAAGGACAGCTCCCGCAGTCACCCCTCGGCCGCGATGCCATTTCTCCCCATTCTCTGCCTGTCAGACACGGACCCTGCAAGGAGTAGGGCAGGCTTCCCTCGCCTGGAAGCTGTCCATCAAAAGAAACGCCTTTTCTCTCCGTATTCCCAGTACATTCCCTTTCCTCTCTCCCTGGCATTTAGGTAAATTGGTTAGTGTGATTGTCAGTTATTTACATGCCTGTTTATTATCTGGTCAGTAAATATTTGTAGAAGTACACTTTCTGGTTAGGGTAAGGGAAGAAGCAAAGCAGTCTGGGAGCACGAGCACCTGAAACTGGATGGGGAGATATGAGTCCGTGCTAAGTGTCAGAAAGGCTGCAGCCCAGAGAGGCCAGGGCGGAGGAAATAAACCTGTGACCTCAGCATCTTTGTCCAGAGCAGTCCAGGTTTCCTTTTCCAAGGACCAGGGCAGAGAGAGCTGCTGGCTGGTAATGGATCTTGGATCTGGGGAAGGACAGCATTTGCCTGAGCAAAGAAATTATTTTGACTAAATCGCAGTTTAGTCCTTAAGAATGGAGACATGATAGGCATAGTGGTATGCTATTTTCTGTATCGCTGGCCTATTTTTTTTTTTAATCCTCACCCATGGGTACTTCTTCCATTGGTTTTTAGAGAGAGTAGAAGGGAGGGAGAGGGGGAGAGAGAGAAATGTGGACATGTGAGAGACACATCAATTCGCGCCTCCTTCAAGCTCCTGAGGGGGGATGGGCAGGGGAGATTGAACCTGCTTCCAGGGTATGTGCCCTTTACCTGGAATGGAACCCAAGACCCTTCAGCCTAAGGGCCAGTGCTCTAACCACTGAGAAACCGGCCAGGCCTATATCGCCAGCTTTTAAGATTGAATTCCTGTTGCTAACATTGGGAACTTGCAGGTTACGTAGGAAGATGAATGGGCATGCAGATTTTACTCAAGTGCCAGTGTATGTGTGGTGAAAAGCTGGTGAGTGGAGTCAGGAGGGCCTAACTCTCAAATGAATTTAGCCTGGAGATAGAAGAACCCAGACAAGTGAAAGCCAAGGGGGCAGAAAGGCTTTCCCCTCTGAAGACCTTATTATGGATTAGGCAAGGGAAAATAAATATTTAACTAAAAATTACATGTCTGGTTTCGTTGGTAGGGATCAAGACAAAGGCATCTGAGAGCCATCAGAGCAGAACTATAGTGGTCCCTGGGAGGTCATGTGGGAATGAGCTTCAATAAGTTTGCTAACTTGTCATTGGTAGGCTGACATCCTTTTTGTTTGTTTGTTTGTTTGTTTGTTTTGGCATTACTTGGCATTTGCATCTTAAGCTGCTGGTTTCACGAGTGACTTTTTTGTTTTGAGCACAGGCAGCTTCAATGATCCATCCTAAAGAGATACCCCCTGAAGCCATCCTACTAGCAGTCTACCTTGAACTGCAGAATGGTAAGGAATGCTTTCCTCCTCTTCTTACTGGGGTTTGCTTTTTTCTCTTTGAAATTAGAACTTAGCCTTCCTTGAAGATATTACCCATCAGGGTCTTCTAAACAAAAATGTAGCTAGGCAATTTTTGGTATTTTGCAGACTGTTCCTTCTTGCAAGTTAAGTGTATTTCCTTTTATCTGTGAAAATGTGAAATAGCATAACTTCTGACACTTAATTATAATTTAATCCCTACTGATTAATCTTTCTCTTAGGCAGCCAAATGACTCTAATTGAGATCATGAGTCAGAATGCCAGTGGCTCTGAGTTGTACATCTGAGTACTTTGAAGACAGATATCATTAATGAGTTTTGCAGTAAACCGGTTTTTGCTAAGAATTATTTAGACCAGTGATGGCGAACCTTGTGAGCTCAGTGTGTCAGCATTTTGAAAAACCCTAACTTAACTCTGGTGCCGTGTCACATATAGAAATTTTTTGATATTTGCAACCACAGTAAAACAAAGACTTATATTTTTGATATTTATTTTATCTACTTAAATGCCATTTAACAAAGAAAAATCAACCAAAAAAATGAGTTCGCGTGTCATAGGTTCGCCATCCCTGGTTTAGACAGTCCTAAATACCGCTTACACTTCTGCGGTATAGATAACCTCAAGGATATGGCTCCCTGCAAGAAACCTATGGGTCCCACGTAAGAGATAACATAAGTAGAAAAGATATGTGAATGGGAGAAATTAGAAGAGAGAGAAATAGAGTTGAAAGTCAGACCTTCTTGTGGATCATGGGAATCCTTACAAGGTTCCCTTCTTTATAGCTGAAGAAGGGGCGTTAGGTGCCTGGCACTAATCATGGCCTCCTGAAAGGCACGATTAGGGTCAGTGCATGGTTCTAGATCCCTTCTGTGCCTTCTGCCTGTAGACAAGTTTTCAGCCTGAGCTATACCTGAGCATGACTGCGGAGCTTAAAAAAAAATCCCATTGCCCAGGTCACACACGTCCCTGTGGGGCTGGGACGGAGGCATGATGTGATTCCAGGGTGTAGCAGAGGGGCCGACCCCTGCTCTTCCAGAACATCTCAACCCCCTCGCAGATTCCAGTGGCTTGCTTTAGATGTGGTGGTATTGTTGTATGCTCTTTTTATTTTTTTAATGGGAAGTGTTTTTTAGGTAATACCCAGCTGGCCTTACAGATCATCAAAAGGAATCAGCTGCTCCCTACAGTGAAAACTCTCTCTGAAATGAGAAAGAAGCCAGTGTTTCAGCCCGTCCACCCGATCCAGCCCATCCAAATGCCAGCGTTCACTGTACAGAGAAAGTGATATTTTGCTCTTGGAAAACTGTTACCTGAGACCCAGGGGAGTACTTATGGGCCTTTTTAGTTGTATCACAGCAAAATGAATAAAAGACAGATGGTGAAGGGTGCTAGTTTTGGACATACAATTTGAAACGATTCTAACCCCTGATTCTATTTTTTGTTTTGCCGGAAGCTCACTTAAAATTAAGGATTCACAAATTAATTTTCATCTGTTTTTCTTTAATCTTTGCTAGACTATTAATTTGGAGCCATTATGTAATGTATCTGTGTCATAGGTAATTAAATCATGGTCTTACCAGAACGGCCTCATATAACAGATTTTGTCTTTCTTGCAACTGTTCAGAGTATGTTAGCATCTGAGATTTATTTAGTATTAAAGTTTGTAAAATCGAGAGAACCACCTCAGCAGTAGATGAGTAGCCCTTCAGAAGCTGACCCGGAGGCATAGGGGAGGAGAAGTTCATGTGTTTTACTACGCCTAGTTATGAATAAAAGGACCAACAATGCAGAATAAAACCCAGAGGGCCAGTTAAATTGGCCAAAAGAAGAGATTACTGATTTGATAGGAATCAATTTGCTAAAAATCACAAGTGAAGACAACAAGGTTCAGGGCTCTGGTCCCGTGTCACCTCCATCCCCTTGGGCAGAGGCACTGATTCTGGAGTCTGTTAGCAAGTTGTTCAAGCTTTGTTGCTAACCCCTTTGCAGATGCAGACAAAAATTTACAAGCTCCTTTCCCGAAGACAGGTACGTGTTGCAGGATCAACGTGGCCAAAATTTGTGCATAGGGTTAATATACTAACTTGAAGTAGAAAAAAAAAAAAGCAGATGTAATACAGACTTGCTTTAGAAAAATGGATGACCTCCCAGTTAAAATCAAATGGGTAGATTCATCAAAGCTAGTCATTTAGGAGTACTCTTGCTATCTGCATCTCTCCAGTTCCCAGATTTGGAACAGTGTATCACACTAGCTAGCTCCATGCAGGTCCCTGGGTTTCACAGCTAGAAAAGTGAGTGTTTGCATAGCCCAAGATTTATCCAGAACTTTATCTGAATTAGATACTAGCTGAAATCCAACAGAGCCTAGGGCTGTATCCCAGAACTGAGTATTTGTAGTGTATTAGACATTGCCTGCAGATCACTCAGACGCAGGGATGGATGTGCACATGGTCTTGCTCTTTTGTCAGATTACAGTTTTTGTTGTTTTTTAACTGATGTGAGAGAGTGAGAGAAACTTGGATTTGTTGTTCCACTTATTGATGCATTCATTGATTCCTTCTTGTATGTGCCCTGACCGGGGATGGAACCTGCAACCTTGACATGTCAGGACTGTGCTCTAACCAACTGAGCTAGCCGGCCAGGGCTGTGACATTCCAGTTTTATACACAGAACAGATTCTTTCCATGTAGGTCCAGAATACAGGCCCTCGTTTCCGTGGGCCTCTCAAAGCCTTTTCCAGATGAGATGAAAGGAGTTTTCTTAAAGTGCCCTGGCTATTGGTCCAGGTGTGCAGCCTCTACTCTCCAAGCCCCAGCTCTGTGGGACCCCTCCTCTGCTGCAGGATGGCCGCAGGGTTGCTTAACCTGGGCACCTTCTGGAAAGAGAGTCTACAGACCTCAAAAATGGCTAGGACCCCACCGGGCCCTGCGTTGTGTGAAGTGGGAAAAGGCCTGTAGTTTATACTCAAAGATAATCTTGGAAGAAATGTCAAGAAATGAGAACTTTCCCCGCTTGCTGTTCGGTTTATGGGAAAGCGGGAATCAACTGTGAGGCAGGTTAGGCCCCGGGTTGTTGTGTTAAATAAGAGCACATTTGGCTATAAGCAGCAAAAAATGGACCCGCTGTTTAAAGGACGAATGTTTTTCCCTCACTGAAGGGGCCACGTAGGCAGCCGCCTGCTGGCCTGGGTTCTAGTTCTCCATGACGCCAGCAGGGACTCGGCCCTATTTTCCCTCATCACTCTTAGCATTGGGGCCTTTGTCCCCATGGCCACAAGATGTTCCAGCATTATACCCACATGGAAGGCAAGAATGCAAGGGCAAAGGCAATCTATCTTGGTAGGAGACTGTCGGGATCAAAGCTTTCCCAGAAAACCCCAGCAGACCTCAGCTTACATCACCTCTGTCAGGTCCTCGTGTAGCCATCCTTAGCTGCAAGGAAGGCTGGGAAAGAAGTGAAGTCGCTGCCCCATTAAATGTTTTCCCAGCCTGAGAACTATCTCTGATACCTTGTGTCAAATTGGGATTCCAGCAGCCCAGCTTTGCCTTCCACTGCCACCCTGGGCAGATCCCGGCACATTAAATGTAAGCTCTTCACCTGGTGACTGTACTGGGTGCATCAGCCAGGAAGGCTTCTTCCCACCTGTTTTTCCTGCCCCACCCCCGGCCCCCACTCCCTGTTGTTAATGCCACCTGCTAACCAAAGTAATACTAACTCTGCTAAAAGGCTTTAATTTTTTATTTATTTTAGAGAGCAAGAGCGAAACATCGCTTTGTTGTTCCACTTATTTATGCATTTATTGGTCGATTCTTGTATGTGCCATCAAGGGGGATCTTACGGTTTTCTGTAGTTTAACAGGTGTGGGTGCTGTAGGACTTAGCCTCAAAGGATGGCATCTTATTTGATGGGGACGTGAGTTCTGAGAAGCGCCCTGTTGAAGCTCCACTATCCATTCGGCTGCAAAATGGGGCAAAATTCACTGACCCAATGAGAATGTGATTGTAGGTGTTCCCCAAACTGCAAGGAATGAACCCTTAGAAGGGCTGGGGTCGTCCTCCTGGCTCCTACCCCTTAGGAGGCCCCCAACAGCGCTCCGCTCTGGCCACTTCCTTGACCGGCATGTAGGCCCAGAAGCCTTCATTGGCCTTTCCGGATCCTCTTCCACCTGCCTGCACAAGGCGGCACGTCTCAAATTCTGCCCCCTGTCATAACCACCTGCCCTGATGGCTATTTCCAGCACTCACAGTCAGTCCCTTATCTGACTAGACTAGGAGCTCTGCCCCTTACTCAACCCAAGCAATGTTGAGCAAATGCTGGGTCTCTAAGTTCTTTGACAGGTTTGCAAAATGAGCGCACCTTTCCTCAGGGTCCAGTGTGAGATGGTGAATGCAAAGCGCACCATTGAGTACAGGTGAGTTCACTTACTCCTCCCTCTTGCTGTCTTAAGGACCTGCTCAGCCCAGTCACCCTCTGCACCTAGAGGAAAGTGATGACATCACAGACCCTGGAGCCAGACTCAGACTGACTTCAAATCTTGGCCCTCTCCCTGGGACAGTTTGATCTGGAACAGGTTGTTTTGCTTCTTTGTGCCTCGGTTTCTTTATTTGTAAAATGAGGACACAAACAGCACCTACCTCACAAGGTTGGAATGAGGTTTAAGGCCTGGCTATTGTTGCTATGGCTGCACATGCTGGGAACTCCACAGTGCAGATATTTTCACTGTGTGATATAGAAGATGTCATAGCAGAGACTGTTTTCTGAACCTGTGACATTGTGGAGGTAGCACTGCAGGTGGGTGGTAGGGGACAGGGGGCTCCGAGGTAAGTTACTCTGGAATGTCCAGTGCCCAGTTCACGGGCATCCTGTGTTCTCATCCCATTGTTACCTGCCTCGGGCCCTTACCCTGTGATGACAAGTCCAGAGTCTCCCTGCCTCAGGCCCCTTCTCCCACCCTTTCCTCACCACCCTACACTTCCTCCAACAGCTCTGATTCCCGCCCAGAGGTTCCTTCAGGAGCTTCAGGGTCTTTTCATGGTAACTGCTCCCTTCTGCTTAGCTTCTGTGGATCCCTCCTTTACACCCATGTGTTACCCAAACTGGATTCTCTGCTGTCACCCAAAAGGAGTCACCATTTCCCACCCCCAGGGCTTTGCTTCAGTCTCCTCCGCTCCTAGGAACTCTCTTCCAATTTCATTGTGTCCACATCCTCGTCATCTCACACTGCCTCCCTGGGTCCCTGACCTGCAAGGAGGGTCTCTTATGCCCCAACTCTTCATTCCACCCATGCTCACCAAAGGCATGTTCTGGGCTTTTTTTGTTGAGGATGTGGCAAATCTGCAGGCACAGTCTATGTTCTGTTCTTTGTAATTTGTTTTCTTCTCCTTCCTGTTCATGATACAGTAGAAGGATCTGTATGAGCAATAAAATCTGAACAGGAGAATTATAAATATATATATATATATTTTTAAATTGATTTCAGAGAAGTGAGAGGGAGAGAGAAACATCAATGATGAGAGAGACTCATTGATTGGCGCTCTCTTACACGGCCCACACTGGAGATTGAGCCTGCAACCCAGGTATGTGCCCTGACCCGGAATTGAACCGTGACCTCCTGAGTCATAGGTGGATGCTCAACCACTGAGCCACTCCCACCGGGCTAAAGGGAAGAATTTTGATGATGTTCTCTTCCTAGGCCTGTCAATGTCCCAAGGAACTACTTGCAAGGCTGGGTTGGCCAATTAACATAACAGGGACTCAGCATCCTTGACCTGAGCCCTATCAAGTGTTAAATACGGCCCAACACAGGTGGGTACTGGTCAGACTCGCGGCCCAGCCTAGAGTAATCAGACCCTCACTGACACAAAGCAAGCAGTTTACACATTCACCTTCCTGTTCTCCCAGGGAAGAACCGGGCTGAAATACGGGCTGTAGGGTAGGAGTGGGGGCACCGGGGGAGGAGGCAGCGAAGTTCATTAGCCCCCTCATTTGGGGCAGAGGGGATCCGTGTGGTGACAAACAATTGTCCGGGAGGATTTAGGAGGATTTGGCCAAGTGTCCCTGTGGGCCCCAAGCCTCGTCCTAATCCGGTCCACATTTCAGACTACTTAGGATCGCATTAAATGTCAAAGCCGGCGTTTAGGGAAATATCTACATTTCGTATGCATCGCCCGGGTCAAAAGAAAGCTGAAACGAACCTTCGAGCCTTTGGCTGGAGAAGCGCTCTGTGTGGTCCGGTGTGTGAATGCGGAGAGGGGCCCAGGAATGCGGGCTTTTCACATGTAGAAAATGCTAATGCTTTGTTCCAGCCTCGGCCTCCCCCAGGCGCGGAGGCGCCCGGCTGGATTGTCACAGCGGCATTTGCATGCGAGCGGCCCCTTGTCCCCACCCCCACCCCCATCTCTCCCCTCCCCCAACACAGCTCCTAGGGGACCTCTGGGGCCGATGGAAAGACAGTCTGCCAGTGTCCTCTGCCGGCATTCATCCCCGCCAAAGCCACAGGTAGCTGTTCGGGAACGTTGGGAATGAATAGCTTTCCCCCGAGGCGCCAGGCAGGTGACTTGTTTTCCCCTCCAACTTCAAGATGTTACTTAACACTTCCAATTATTTTATGTAAAACAACGTATTCCATCAAGGAAGATCAAAGCATTGGATGTCCAGCTGCACATTTATGTTCCTGTGGCAAGAACCCTGCGTTTGATAAGACACTGCAGGGGCTCCAAACTAGCCAGTGCGTGGTTCGTCCTCAGTGAGCACCCCAGAGACCGCAGATGGTGGGGTGAGGAGGGAGACACTCAGCCCCAAGGGTTAGGAGGCGGCTGGGGTGGAGATGCGCGGGTTTAAAGCGGCTTTCCTGGTGCCCGGGCAGCGCCAGGAGGACTTGATCCGCAGGCGCCGCGCGTGGGCCTCGGGTCGCAGAGCGCCACCTACCGGCGGCAGGTCGGTGGGCTCGGGGAAACGAGCCCGGGAAGAGCCGGGTCACTGTCAAGCCCCGAGCGCCCCTTCTCCCCAGCGCGGCTGCACCTTTACCGGCTTGGAAACCCACCCCGGGCGGAGGAGTGCAGTGCTGGGGACCCAGCATTTCCGGAGCTGAGCTTTCTCCCTGGCCGACACCCGGGAGCCCAAAGATGCTGGCGGGAAAGCGCACGCTCGGTGTTCTTTAATGATTATGGTGTTTGATTAGTTTTCTTTCTTTTCATTTTACTTATCTTCTCGTATTTGTTTAGTTTTATTGATTTTGCTTTATTTTAGTTATTTCCTTTCATTTCGTTTTTATTTTCTTTATTCCTCTTGGTTATTTTACTCGGTTTATTATTTCACTTCACATTCATTTTACTAGTGTATTTCGTTTATTTTGTTTTCATTTTCTCTATTTGATTAATTTATCTTTAAATTCATGTTATTTAATCTAATTATTTACTTTATTTCGTTTGTTTTATTTTATCTTATTTTACTTATTTGTGGGTAAAGGAAAGGTAGCTATCACCACCCCCCCCACACCCCCCCACACCCCCGCCTCACCCGCGCCCCCCTCCACCACCGCCCCCATTCTGAAGCATATGTTTTCCTGCCTCTGAACGTCCTGGGCGTTGGAATTAGACACTCTTGGATTCAGATCGCAGCTCTGACACTTCCTGGCTGTGTGACTGTGTGCAGATTGCTTGCCCTCTCTGGACCTCAGCTTCCACATCTGTACAATGAGTTTAAGGCTCACTTTGTAGCTTAAGGGGTACTTCCTTAGGGAATGCTGCGTAATAAATGGCCTCTAGCTGTTTTAGGAGTGGTTCCCAGAGTCTCTGATTTCTGCCTAAAATCCAGTCTGCTCAGTTGTAAGAAACAAGCTTTTTCTTCCTTTCTGGCCTTTCATAAGAGCAGTGTAAAACACCCAACAGTGGCTTCAGGGATCAGGAATCTGAGATCACTAGCAGCCCTCATCTGGCCTCTGCCAGCCCCTTACGGGCCACATAAGTCATCCAGTGGCTGACTAACCCAATATTTCTTTTATAATTATCCTCTCAAATAATGTTTTATAGAATTCTGAATGTGGTTTGGTTTATCTACCTACTAGCTATCTACCTACCTACCTATCTACTGAAATCCATCCCCTAGGCTGATCATGAAAATAGCAAATTTTCATGAAAATAGGAAATGACTCATTCAGTGAAATTCATACAACAAAAGCATTCAAGGCTCCTGGAAACCTGCCTGAGCCAGCAAAAACAACTAAGGATAGTGAGATTGAGTCCAGGATTCATGAGCGAGAGTCCATACTTTTCTTGGTATAATATTGTATTTTGGAAATTTCAATTATATCTGCTCAAAAAAATATTTTTTTAAGATTTTAAAAATTGATTTTAGAGAGAAAGGGAGAGAGGGAGAGAGAGAAACATTGATGTGAGAGCAAAAGCCATCAATTGTCTGCCTCCTGCATGATTGAGCCCACAACCTGGGTGTGTGCCCTGACCAGGAATTAAACCTTTCAGCATGGGGCAATGCCCAACCAACTGAGCCACACCAGCCAGGGCTTCAAAAAATGTTTAAATTGCCCTGACCGGTTTGGCTCAGCGGATAGAGCGTCGGCCTGCAGACTGAAAGGTCCCAGGTTCGATTCCAGTCAAGGGCATGTACCTTGGTTGCGGGCACATCCCCAGTGGGAGGTGTGCAGGAGGCAGCTGATCGATGTTTCTCTCTCATTGATGTTTCTAACTCTCTATCCCTCTCCCTTCCTCTCTGTAAAAAATCAATAAAATATTTTTTAAAAAGTGTTTAAATCAAAATAAAAAGTCGATTTTTAAAAATTGTTTTTGTTTTGATGAGGGTGAAGTTCTGAAAGAGGCAGGACAAATGGAAGAAAATGAAGCTAATAGGAGGGTGACTTGGGCCATGGGGGAGTGGTCTTAGGCCACCCATCAAATCAAAAGAAGAAAAATCAAATTTGAGAGGGTGAGTAGATTGAGCCTGGGAAAGCTAGTGGTTTCCTTTCCTAGACCGTCCAGGTTTTCCTTGGCTGAGAATGAAAAAGGGACTTTTCATTAAGGTGCTGCATGGCTCTATTTTCCACCCTTTGAATTCCCACTTTGCTTGCAAAAGGCCTTAAGTAGGTCTAGGGGCCCTAACTTGCTCAACCTGCATAGCCAGTGTTTCTTTTTTAGAGGGTGATCCTACTGAATTAAAATTCAATTAATACGACTTTAAGGGCAAGAAAAACTATTTGTGAAAAATCATTAAACAGCACATAAAACCCTTTGAGGAACAGCGAATACTAGGAGAAGTACAGCCTGGCTTTTGTTAAGGTGCTTTGAGCCCAACGAGTTAACTTTTTTAAGGAATTTTAACAAGATAGTGGTCAAAGTGGAATTTGTTCATGTAGTTTATTTAAGGTTTTACAAGGCCCTGCAAGGAGTCCCTCCCCTGAGTCTGGATCAGAAGAGAGTCGGTGAGAGGTACAATCTTAGGGGCATTTTGAAATCCATGAGGAAACAAAACAACTGGCCTGGACACTTAAAAATGTCAGGGTCCTGAAAGACAAAAGCAGGGCTGGGGACCGACCCGGATTAAAGGGGATGCAGAGACATGACCCCTGAAGGCAGCCTGTTGTCCTGGACTGGTCCTGGGAAGGGAAACGCACATGTGCCCAGAAGGACATTACTGGGGAAACTGGTGAAATGTGAATGCAGTCTGGGGATTAGATAATAGTGCTATACCAATGCTAAATTTCCTGATTTAGATCATTGCGCTTTGGTTACATAAGATAATGTTTGTATTCTTAGGAAATGCACAAGTGATTAGGAATAGAGGGGCATTATTGGACCCCGGCAGTTATCCCCTCCCAAATGGTTCAGAAAGACAATGCTATTTATATTTACATGTAAATATAAATACACACATTACATACACACACATATACACATACATATAGTACATACATATTTTGTACATGTAATATGTACATATATATGGAGAGGGAGAGAAGGAGTGATAATGCAAATGAGGAAAAAGTTAACATTTAGGGACTCCGGGTAAAGGAAATATGGGAGTTCTTTGAATTATTATTGTAATTTTTCTCTACATTTAGTTTTATTTCACCCTGGCCAGGTAGCTCAGTTGGTTAGAACAACATCTCGATAGACCAAGGTTGCAGGTTCAATGCCTGGTCAGGGCACATACAAGAATTAACCAGTGAAAGCATAAAGAAGTGGCACAACAAATTGAAGTTTCTCTGTCTCATTCTCTAAAAATTAATCAATCAATAAATAAAATGTTTAAATTGTTTCAAAATACAAAGTAAACAAAAATAGGTAAAACTAAAGAAAGCTAAGGAGAGCCCTAACCAGTTTGCTCAGTGGTTAGAGCATCGGCCTGCGGACTCAAGGGTCCTGGGTTCGATTTCGGTCAAGGGCATATACCTTGGTTGCCAGCCACATCCCGGGTGGGGGGTGTGCAGGAGGCAGCTGATCGATGCTTCTCTCTCATCGATGTTTCTAACTCTCTATCCCTCTCCCTTCCTCTCTGTAAAAATTCAATAAAATATATTTTAAGAAAAAAAAGCTAAGAAGAGATAAGAAATAAAATAAGAGGAAAAAAGGGGTGGACATAGGGAAATAAACAAATTGTTCACATCTGATGACAACATTTATTGGTTTCCTCCTGCCAGATAATGCCCTAGGATAGGCCAACAGGCTGCACAAGGATTAGGAATTTTCCTAAGAGAGGTTTACACCCTCACAGGGTAGTCCGAGGGCACTTGCAATCATTGAAAACCCACTATTGTCCATGCAGCTAGCAGCCAGCATCCAACAAAGAGTCAGGGCCACCGCTGCCCAGACTGGAGCTTGTGGCTTAGCTCCTGCCTCCAAGGAACTGGCCATTTTATAAAGGAGACAGGTGTGTAAGTTTACTGCAATGTGGTTTGACAGGAACCATGATGGCAGCATGAATGTTGGAGGGAGCCTATCAGAAATGACTTACTTCCCAGATGGGACACTTGAAGTAGGTTTTGAAGACTGACTAGAAGTTTTCCAGTAAAAGGGAGTTGTGAGCAATAGTAGAGGGACAGTCTGCCAAAGCACGGGGGTAGGAGACAGAATGCAACTACTAGGCAATATCTGAACAAGTGCCCATTGAGCAAAGTCAACAGGCTGGAGGCTGGG
The DNA here is from genome assembly GCF_014108235.1 of Myotis myotis. Taxonomy (NCBI): domain Eukaryota; kingdom Metazoa; phylum Chordata; class Mammalia; order Chiroptera; family Vespertilionidae; genus Myotis; species Myotis myotis. The sequence goes on from NW_023416317.1 coordinate 46,025,958, forward strand.
CATGTGAGTCATTGCTGGAAGACTTAGAGGAGGCCAGGGTTCCTAAGCTGGGATTTGAAGAGGGAGATTGCCACGGATGCGTAAAAAGCATGTATCACACACAGATGGAAGGAATGTCTGGTACAAAAGCACAGAGGTCAGCAATAAGCAAATCCCAAGGTGAGGGCTGGTAAACACCGTGGAGCCTGGGAGTCTGCACAAGGTGGGGTTGTGCAAGGTGCTTGCTTCTCACCTGAGCCTGCGTGCTTTCATGTAAGTCTTCAGCCTGGAGTCCCGCGGTCAGGGCCAACGCAGGAAGACAGAAATGCCTTTACATATTTACACAGAGGGGATTTAACGGAGGGATTTAATTGGACAGGTGATGGAACCCAGAGTTCAGCTCGAGCAGGAAACTGCTGACACTCATTGGCTGGAAGGTCAAAAAGGAGATGATGTTAGCAGAACCCAGGGGTGGAGGTCACCTGCTAGAAGATGAAGCCACAGACGGCATGAGAGATGTATCCATGGCTGGAGACTGGAGTTGCTACCCAAGCCAGAAAGAGAAGGAGAGAAATACCATGGCTTTTCCCTTCTTCCCATTCCCCAGTCAACTGCCAGCCTCCTGTTGGCCAAACCCAGGCAGCAGCCAATGACTCGGGAACCTGGGAGAACACTACTAAAATCAGCTCCTCTGTAATACAGAGCACAGAGGGCAAGAAACAGATCTGAGGGCACACAGGCCCAGAAGCAGCCCAGTTAGGAATTCTCCAGAAATTGTTTTCTGTCCCAGATGTAAACTACACAGTCCTTTTAGTAGCAGTAGCTGTGTAAACTCATTCAGTCTTCCCAGCATTCTGCAGCTCAGGAAATGGTGCCACCATTTAACCAACTGCTCAGGCCAAAACTCTGGAGTTACCCCCACTCTCACTATTGAGTTTCTCCCATTAAATCCATCAGCAAATCTTACTGGTTTCCCTCCCTTCTTTCCTTCCTTCCTTCCTTCCTTCCTTCCTTCCTTCCTTCCTTCCTTCCTTCCTTCCTCCCTCCCTCCCGCCCTCCCGCCCTCCCGCCTCCCTCCTTTCTCCTCTTCCTCCTCCTCCTCCTCCTCCTCCTCCTCCTCCTCCTCCTCCTCCTCCTCCTCCTCCTCCTCCTCCTCCTCCTCCTCCTTCTTCTTCTTCTTCTTCTTCTTCTTCTTCTTCTTCTTCTTCTTCTCTCTCTCTCTCTCTCTCTCTCTCTCTCTCTCTCTCTCTCTCTCTCTCTCTCTCTCCTTTTAAGATATACTGGAGCCAAAGCTACCTTTAGAAAGAACAAAGCTGGAAGCATCACAGTCATTTTAAACTCTATTACAAAGCTATAGTAATTAAAACAGACACATAAATCAATGAAATGGAATAGAGAGCCCTGAGATAAATCCACACACATATATATGGTCAATAAAGTTGTGACCAAGGAGCTAAGAATATACAATGGGGAAAGGATAGTCTCTTCAATAAATGGTGCTGAGAAAATTTGACAGCCACATGCAAAATAATGAAAATGGATCACTAACTTACACCAGAAACCAAAGTTAACTCAAAAGGGATTAGACTTAAACATAAGGGTTAAAACTATAAAACTCCTAGAATACAACATAGGCGGTAAGCTCCTTAACATAGGTCTCAGAGATGATTGTTTTAAATCTGACACCAAAAGCAAAGTTAAGAAAAGCAAAAATAAAAAAAAAGGGGACTACAAACAAAAAGCTTCTGTACAGAGAAGGAAACCATCAAGAAAATGAAAAGGCAACATATTGAATGGGACAAAATATTTGCAAATCATAAATCTGATAAGGGGCTAATACCCAAAATATATGAAGAGCTCATAGAACTCAACAGTAACACACACAACACACACACCACAATCAATCTGATTTTATTTATTTATTATTTTTTTAAATATATTTTATTGATTTCTTACAGATAGTTAGAAACATCAATGAGAGAGAAACATTGAGCAGCTGCCTCTTGCACACTCCCTATTGGGTATGTGCCTGCAACCAAGGTACATGCCCTTGACCGGAATCGAACGTGGGACCCTTGAGTCCACAGGCCGACGCTCTATCCATTGAGCCAAACCAGTTAGGGCAATCTGATTTTAAAATGGACAAAAGATCTGAATAAACATTTTTCTAAAGAAAGACTTACAGATGTCCAACATCACTAACCATCAGTAACCATTTGCATTTGGAAAGGCAAATCAAAACAACAAGGAGAGCCCTGCTGGTGTGGCTCAGTGGTTGAACATCGACCTATGAACCAGGAGGTCATGATTCGATTCCAATCAGGGGACATGCCCAGTTGAGGGCTCCGGCTCCAGTAGGCATCTGATCAATGATTCCCTCTCATCATTGATGTTTCTATCTCTCTCTCCCTCTCCCTTCTTTTCTGAAGTCAATAAAAAAATATATATATAAAACAAAACAACAGCCCAACCCCATCATGCTTGGTCTCCTGACCCAGCTTTGCTTTATAGCACTGATCACAAGAAACGAATACACGCCACATTCACTTATGTGTGCATTGTCTGTGTTCCCCCTTCCAGGGAGGGACTGTGGCTCACTGCTACATTCCCAAAGCCTGGCACATAGCAAGTAGGTGCTTAACAAATATTTGTTCATTGACTGATTTCACCTATTGCCTCATCCCCTCACTGTATTGCCTTGGGTCAATCACTCCTCTCGTTGTTTGGCAGGTAAGTTGGAGGCTGGCCTCACTCACATGTTCATTAGTTGGCCATCTGTCAGGGGGGCGAAGGGGTTAGCTGGGCCACATGTCTCTCATCCTCCAGCAGGTTGGCCCAGGTGGTCACAGGGGTTCAAGGGCAGCAAGCGGGCATGCTCCGAAAGCTCAAATGCTTTCAGGTTTCTGCTTCTGTCATTTGCTACTGTCCCATTAACCAAAGCACATCAAATGACTTTAGCCCCAGGGTTATGGAAAAGCAGTGGCCTTTGATTCTAAAAGATGGGTGGATTTAGATGGACGGAGATTTCAGATGATATAGGATCAAAGTGTGTGGAGGGTAAAAGTATTATTAGTAATAATTATAACAACATAGGTCACTATCATTTTCTGAGCTTTATCATGCATGCACCAGACTGAGTTACTGGTAAATGCTTTAAAAGCATTATCTCATTTTATCCTCACAATCATCCAGAAAGCTAGGGTCTATTTTCATTCCAATTTTATATAGAAAAGGAAAACAAGGCCTAGAGAAAGGTTGTTTAGATACAACAGCAAAACTACAATCCATAAAAGAATTTATAAACTAAGCTTCACAAAAATTTAAAATTAATTCAGAAGAAAGAGAATGAAAACACAAGCTACAGATTAGGAGAAAAATCTTTGCATGGTAGGTATCAGATAAAGGGATTATACCCAAAATATATAAAGAACTCTCCAATAATAAGGAAACACTTAATAATAAGAAAAAAACAACTACCCACTAAAAAAAGGCAGAAGCTTTGAACAGACACTTCACTAAAAATCTATGGTTTGCAGATAAACACATGAAAAAATGCTCAACATCATTAGACTTAGGGACATGCGGATTAAAACCATAACGCAATATTATCATACACCTATTAGAATGGGTAAAATTAAATAAAACACAAAAATAATCATAGAAATTTTTGGTGGGTAAAATTGAACTCTCATACATTGTTGGTGGAAATGTAAAATGATGCAACCACTATTTAAAACCATTTTGCAGTTCCTTGAAAATGTAACATATACCTAGCATATGATCCAGCCATTCCACTCATAGGTCTTTTTCCAAGAGAAAAGATATACTTGTCCATACAAAGACTTACATATGAATGTTCATAGCACCCTTATTTGAAGTAGCCAAACTTTGGGGAAAAAAAACAACAAAAACAAAAAACCAAATGACCAATAGGAGCATGAAGCAACAAATTGCAGTGCATCCACACAATGGAATAATATTTGGCAATAAAAAGAAATGAATTACTGCCCTAACTGGTTTGGCTCAGTGGACAGAACGTCGGCCTGCGGACTGAAAGGTCCCAGGTTTGATTCCGGTCAAGGGCATGTACCTTGGTTGCGGGCACATCCCCAGTGGGAGGTGTGCAGGAGGCAGCTGATAGGTGTTTCTCTTTCATCGATGCTTCTAACTCTATCCCTCTCCCTTCCTCTCTGTAAAAAATCAATAAAATATATATTTTTAAAAAAAGAAATGAATTACTGATGCACCAGCATGGATGAATCTCACGGTAATTATGCTGAATGAAAGAAGTCAGATCCCATCCCCCCAAAAGTACATATTATACAAAAGAACACATATTATATTGTTTCATTTATAGAAAATGCAAACTAATTAATAGTGACTGAAAGCAGATCATGGTTGAATGGGATGGGGTTGAATAGAGGGATTACCAAGGGTCTAAGAAAACTTTTTAAAAAAAATATCTTTATTGATTTCAGAGGCAGAGAGATAGAAACATCAATGATGAGAGAGAATCATTGATCAGCTGCCTCCTGCATGCCCCCTCCTGGGGATTGAGCCCACAACCTGGGCACGTGCCCTGACAGGGAATCGAACCTTGACCTCCTTGTTTAGAGGTTGATGTTTAACCACTGAGCCACGCCAGCCCGGCCTAAGAAAACTTTTAAGGGTGATGGAAACATTCTTCGTTGTAGTCATGGTTTTATGGGGTATCCATATATCAAAACTTACCCAATTGTATACATTTTTTGATAAGTTTTACATTTTTCTTTTTCAATTAGTTTACATTCAATATTATTCTGTACCAAATTGTACACTTTAAGTGTGTGTAGTTTATTTATTATGTGCCAATCATACTTCAATAAAGCTGTTTAAAAAATAAAGAAAGAATAGTCCTGGCGGGTTTGGCTCAGTGGATAGAGCATCGGCCTACGGACTGAAGGGTCCCAGGTTTGATTCCGGTCAAGGGCATGTACCTTGGTTGCGGGCACATCCCCAGTGGGGAGTGTTCAGGAAAGCAGCTGACCATTGTTTCTCTCTCATCGATGTTTCTGACTCTCAATCCCTCTCCCTTCCTCTCTGTAAAAAATCAATAAAATATATTTAAAAAAAAAATAACTTTAGAGACTTAACCTGGCACAGAATATAGGGTAGGCTGGAGTGTGAGTGACCTAATTATTTATTGCTGTGTAACAAAAGACCCCAAAATGAATGCTCTGCCTGGGTAGCTCAGTTGGTTAGAGCGTCATGCTAATACACCAAGGTTGTGGGTTCGATAGCCCAGTTAGGGCACATACAAGAATAAACCAATGAATGTATAACTACCTGGAACAATAAATTGATGTTTCATCAATGTTTCTCTTTCTCTCTCTCTCTCTCTCAAACTCAATTTAAAAAGACCCCAAAATATAGTGCCTTAAAAGGACAATAGTTTTGTTATATTTCACAATTTTGTGGATCAGAAATTTGGGCTGGCTCAACTGAGTGATGCCCCATGACACCAACCTGGTGGTATTCAGGCTGGATGGTCTGGAGGTCCCAACATGCCTTCATTCCCAGGCCTGGCACCTTAGCGGGGATGGCTTGGAGGCCAAGCCCAATGCATCCCTTTCCCTCTCCACGTAGACTCAGCAACTCTCCATGTGACTGAACATGGTGGTTCAGTCTATAAGATATCAAGGTGGAAGCTGCTAGTTTTCTTACAGGCTGAACCCGGAACTGGCAATAGCATCTCTTCTGTCACATTCTATCTGTCAAAGTAAACCCAGCTAGCCCAGACTCTAGGGTAGGGGCAATAGACCCCGCTTCTCAGCGAAAGTCCTGGGACTGGGAAGAGGCTGAGTTAAAAGAGCCAAGGCCAGGCAGAAAACGTAACGGGTCCGAAGCAGTTGAGTTTGGGAATATATGGGAGGTGGGCAGGGCTGTGTGTAATAATAATGGAATAGACTTGGGACAGAGCAGAGAGGTCCTTGGCCGTCAGGTTAAACAGTTTGAGTTCACCTTTTTTAGGTAAGAGGAAGCGATTGAAGTCTAGAGCAGGTGGAATGAGTGAGGGTCAAATCACGGTCAGGGTGAAACAGGGATAAATTGAATGGCAGAGAATCTTTCGGCGACAACATCAGAGAGCATTTGGAATAAGAAACTGTTCAGTCTTAACAGTATGCACTGACTTATATATCTTGATTTTCTGCTATTTTTATTTTAAGAACAACTTTTATAGTTTTTGCCTCCTTATTATAAAAGACATACTTGTTCCACTTAAGAAAACTAAAGCTAAGAGCTTAGCTAAAACACTGTGGGCGACAGGCTGCCACAGTGGGGTCTTGAGGTGAGAGTGACAGGTGAGATTACAGCTCTCTATTATGGATGGGAAGGAAGATGTAAATGAGTGTGTGAGATGCGAGGTTCAGTGAAGGGTAGTGATTAGGCAATGACAACGTTAAATGGGTGGGCAGGCAGTTTGGGAAAACAGCCTGTTGGTTATGCTGAGTAAGGATAATTTAAAAAAGAAAGAAGAAACAACAACAGAAAGCTAAGCCCTGGCGGGTAGCTCAGTTGGTTAGAGCATCATCCAGATATGCCCAAACTGTGGGATGTGACCTCTGGTCAGGGCACATACAAGAAGCAACCAATGAATGCTTAAATAAGCGGAACAACAAATATGTGTTTCTCTCTCTCTCTCTGAAAATCAATCAATAAAAAAAGTATTAAAAATAAACCTAGACCCTAGCTGGTTTGGCTCAGTGGATAGAGCGTCGGCCTGTGGATTGAAGGGTCCCAGGTTCCATTCCGGTCAAGGGCATGGGCCAGAGTTGCGGGGCTCGATCCCCAGTGGTGGGCGTGCAGGAGGCAGCCAATCAATGATTCTCTCTCACCATTGATGTTTCTCTCTCTCTCTTTTCCTCTCTGAAATCAATAAAAATATATTTTAAAAAAACACCCCCAAAACCCAGAAAGCTAATTAGATGTGTGCTTGACATATGATTGGTACTATACTAAGACTGTACAGTTAGTAGCTCATTTGACCCTGATGGGCTAGGTACTTGTATCAGTCATATTATATGCATGGGAAATCCGAGGCACAGAGAAGTTAAGTATCTTGCTCGAGGTCACTCAGTTAAGAGTGATGAAACTGGGATGTAAGCCTAGCTGAACTCTGAACAATGTTTAACTACTAGTAAAGCTGGATGTTGACTTTTGGCTTTCATATGTGCAATTCAAGTTTCCCTACTGTTGTTTCTGAAGATCTAGGTGGCTAGCGCTTACACTTTATCATCTGACATGCTGCTATTCTGACTTCTGGGAGGTGGAAAGCACCTGACACACTACCGTTAATGATTCCAAGGCCAGCGTTAGGGCAGAGTCAAGAGTTGGCCCCAGTGTAGAACTCTATCCCCCCTCAACTGGCAGGATGATGCAAACAATGATTCAAAGGTTGCCTATTAGGCTGGTACCCACCCATCCTCATGGTTCAAAATACGGATTGTGATGTACTATTTGTTGAATGTTTTCAAAAAATACTTGGTGAATTATGCTTTAAATATTTATACGAATGCACTGGAGGATGATGGTGAAGGTGCAGTTTTGACATCAAAACAAGCAGGTGCATCAGATATTTAATTAAAGATAAGTTGAAAAAAGCAGATACAATCACTCTGATGGAAGTATGGTCTAATCCCCAACCCCAGGTCTGAGAGCAGCAGGGCCTACTGTCATCTTTGGAAACAAAATATGGTTACAGAAGAATTTGGAGAAAGAATGCAAATTTACTGCCTACATAATTTCAGGGCTGGTTTCTTTTAAAAGGTGGTTATTATTAAAATACAAAATGATTTATGTTCAGGATTTGGGGAGGTATATGAACTCCCTTTCTCACATTAACTTGCAGAGAGAAAACTGGAAGGCTGCCTGCTCCTCCCTTGCTAAGAAAGGGTGTTTATTAGCTAGGATGCAATGAAAATTTTAATACTAGTTTATAGCAGGGGACTCTCTCTGGCCTCTCATCTGGATATATGGCTTTTGTTCCTCTCGTGGATAAGGCTAATTAGAGTCTAATCCTAATTTGTTATTTATCACTATACAATATTTTTTAAAAATTTTAACTGTATTTCTGTACAATTAGGATTAAATTATTGGCTTTAAAGAGTTTCCTCTTTCCTACCTATGGTACATTAAGTCAATGGACATTAGGAATGTGCTAATTTAACAATTTATACCACAGCCCTGTTTCCTAGCAATGTTTATCAATTTAAGAAAGGAAATATATTTGATAAAATCAAAACCTTTCTTCCCTCAACCCCCCTACTCCTTTTTTCTTTTCTTTTTGGCTTATTCTGAGCAATTGGCCCCAGGAAATTAACCTACCAACCGCTGTCAAGTCTGATTCCTCTTTCTGGAGTTACAGCCTTCCTGCCCCTCCATGATGTCTCAGCTGACTTCTCATCTCATATCCGCTATCCACTTGCAAGATATTTTAGAGTTAGGATCTGCAGGACTGCTCAACACCGTCCTACCCCCAGCTGCACCCATCATCTTTAATTTTTTAAAATAAACCTTTTAGATGCTGGTGGGTGGGGCCAACCACGAGGGAGACAGCAGGTCTGGCCCATCCTTTTTCTGACCCTCTGGGGCCATCTTCCTTCTGGCAATTCTCTTCCCCGCATCTGTTTTCCTCCTTTTTTTTTTTTTAAATGGGGGGTGGGGGGGATTAAAAACAATCAAAGAAAGGAAAAGAAACCAACCCCCCCAAATACATACAACACCTCTGAAGCAAGGCCAGTGTGGTAGAAAATTCTATAGCCGCGTGTAGAGTCATATGTGACTGTGTGCATGTTTACACGCAGGTCTCAAACTACGAAACGAAGAAACTCATAAAGGCAATAAATGGTAGCATGAGACGCTTACTTCTATTTCATTGGCAAACAAGGAGCTGTTTTGTTTTTCCAGTTTTATTGAGATATAATTGGCATGTTTTGCTTTTATTTGAGAGTAATTGCTGCACTCCCTACATATTTCAGTCAATGTTCACTGAGCTCCGATTGACTCCAGGTGTTGAGGACAGCGCTCCTGAGGGCAGCTGAGGACTTGGCCCTTCCCAGTGGGGCTGCCAGGCTCAGGACAGCACTTGGCTTTGTCCCCTTAGGGCTAGGGAGGTGTTTCTGCACTATGGAATGTTCAGCACATTTATCCAGCTGGGTCGATTTAAGGGCTCTTTCCAAGCTGATCTTTCCCTGTAAAACGCCCCCAATTCTGGTGAGCAAATTTAGAGAAGCTGGGGATATTTACCTGGCTGTGTTTTTTTTCACCTTTATAACCCAGACATGGTTATTCACAGTGGACACTATTTTTTTCTTTCATTTTATTGAAATATAATTTACATTCAGTGACCTGGACAGATCTTAAATGTCAGATTGACAAGTTTTGACAAATGTAGACACCAATATATTTTTTATAGATATCTTTACCCCAAGGTTCCCTCCTCCCCGCCCTCCCAGTCAGTATAACCCCACCCCCACGGATAATCTTCTTATCTCTATGGCTTAGATTTGCCTGTTCTCTAATTTCCTATAAATGGAATCACATAGTATGGACTCTTGTGTTTGGCAGCTTTTTCCTAATGTGATGTTTTTGAGACTCATCTAGGTTATTGCCTGTATAAGTAGGACCCAACATGTCACTAACAGCTTGACAGTGTTTAGACCTGGACAACTGTTCAACCCATTGGCCATCAGACCAGATACCCTCTAAATCCTGACATGTGGTCCTATCTGCTCTCCCAAGTCAGTCTCTTTCCAGGGCCAAGCAAGTTCCTCTTCCAGAACCCGCCCAGGCAGCCTGGGGCACCACCCAGATGGCCGAGGGGCCATCACCCGGGCAGCCTCCCCTGAACAGCTGCCCTCTGCCCCACACCCCTCATTAAAACTCAAAGGAAACCGGCCCCTCCGGAGATCAGAATTCAGGTTCGTTTAATTCCACCCATCCAACTGCACACAACGGCGTGATGTTTTAGTGTCGATCACAGATATGCAGTCCTTAAGAAAATGTTAAAAAATAATAATTCAAAAAAAAAAAAAAGGTAGGGGAAAAAATCCTAGATCTCACGGGCAGTGGATATCAGCTTCTGTTGAACCAGGATTCCGAATGAAATCTTTTCCTTTCTTTTATTTTTTTAAATAAACGGAAGAGTCCCTCTCCGCTCCTCGCTCGGAAGGTTTCAAAGGTCGTCACACTGAAGCCTGGGGGCGTTCGTCTCCCCAGCGGCCTGGAGAAGGGAGGAGGTTGGAGGGAGGAGGGAGGGAGCACACAAAAGCGAGCCATGCAGAGAGGGCTAATGTTTCCTGTTTGCCTGGAACCCCCTCCCCTGTGTCCCCTCCCCCAGCCCCCTCCCAGCACTCGGGCGGAAGTGAGTTTGCTCCTTTGGAGATTAAAAGGATTCCGAATTCCGATCAGTCCCAATAACCAGCGAACTAAGAGGAGGAGGAGGAGGAGGAAGAGACGGCAAAGCAGAGAAAGAGGGGGGCTCGCACGCGCGTGCACGCCCGCAGCCCGAATTGGGGGAGTTGTGCAAAGCCCCAGGAGGTCAGGGCGCGCGGCGTGAGCAAAGCCCGGTAGGCGCAGCGCGGCCGGGGCCACCCTAGTCTTGCACGGCGACTCGTTTCTGAAAGATGACGCTGGCCGGCGGCGTTGGCCACGCGGCTCCCGAGCTCACCGCGCTGGGCCGTTGCCGGTTCCACTGATTCCTGCGCGCCCCAGAGGAGGCTCCGTCCCCGCGGCTCGGGATCGGAGGGGGGACTGAGGCGAGGGCAAAATGGCCCGATGACAAAGGAAATGTGATCCCCCTTCGCTGCCAAGGTTTCAGAGAGGACGGACGTGAGGAGGAGGAGGAGGGGCGCGGGGCGCGCGCGGAGCTCGGATAGCATTGCACGACGGCTCGCGCGGAGCGGGCAGCGGGTACATCTAATATCTTCCTGCCGATGAATAATTCAGGACGGCCCGCGGGGACCTGCGGCCCCGCGCTGCAGCGCGGCTAAACCGGAGGGGAAGGAGCGCGCGGGAGGCGCCCAGGCCGGGCGAGGCGGGGCACGAGGGCCCGGGGCCGCGTGGGGCGCGCGTGCGTGTTAAGCGCCGGCAGCCGCGGCCAGGCCAGGCAGGCGCGCGGGAGACTCGAGGCGCGTGGGACGCGCGTGCGTACTACCACACGCGGGCGGCCGCGGCCGGGCCCCTACGACCTGCAGCTGCTGCGGGGCCGACAGTCCTGCAGGGGAGCCCGCGCCCGGCCGTGCGCAAGCCCGAGCGCGGCACGCCGGGCCACCCAGGAGTCCCTGGCCGCCGCGTCATGCGGTGGGGCGGCCGGCGTCGCGCGGGGGGACACGGGCTTGGCGTCGCGCCGCTCCCGCCTTTACTAGTTTGGGGGAGCCACTCTCTCCCAAGAAGAGACTAACTAAATTAATCTAAAGAAAAGCAACGCACCAAATACTCGTCGAACCAAATTTCGCTTCTCCCGCCCGGACTGGGATTGCACAGCGGACTCTACTTTGGAGGACTTGCCTCCGCGAGCGAGAAGCCAAGCTCCAGCTGCTCCAGGGAGTCCTCTGACCTCCCTGCCCCCGCTCTCCCCTCGCGAGTCGGGACTTGTTCCGGCGCTCCCGCTTTGTAAGGCACGCAGCCCCCACGTCCTCCGGGGAGAATCTGTAGCCTCTGGATAGTGGCATTTAATGCCCGCAGCGTCGGGAGTGGCAGCGCGCGGGCCGGACGCGGCGAGGCCAAGAGGGCCGCGCCGCTCTGGTGCGGGCTCCTGGATTGCAGACCTAATCGATGCATTTTTCTGAGTGAGTCGGCGGCTCCCCACCCACCTCGTCGGCGCTCTCCTCTCCTCCTCTTCCTCTCTGGTCTCCTCCCTCCTCCGGGCCTGGTTGCAAATGGCTTCGTTCCCTGAGACCGACTTCCAGATCTGCCTGCTGTGCAAGGAGATGTGCGGCTCGCCAGCGCCGCTCTCCTCCAACTCGTCTGCGTCGTCGTCGTCCTCGCAGACGTCCACGTCGTCGGGGGGCGGCGGCGGGGCCCCCGGGGCCGCGGCGCGCCGCCTGCACGTCCTGCCCTGCCTGCACGCCTTCTGCCGCCCGTGCCTCGAGGCGCACCGGCTGCCTACGGCCGGCGGCGGCGCGCCGGGAGAGTCACTCAAACTGCTTTGCCCTGTCTGCGACCAGAAAGTCGTGCTGGCCGAGGCGACGGGCATGGACGCGCTACCCTCGTCCGCCTTCCTGCTCAGCAACCTGCTCGACGCCGTGGTGGCCACGGCCGACGAGCCGCCGCCCAAGAACGGGCGCGCCGGCACCCCGGCGGGTGCGGGCGGCCACAGCAACCACCGGCACCACGCGCACCACGCGCACCCGCGCGCGTCCGCCTCGGCCCCGGCGCTCCCGCAGGCGCCTCCGCCGCCGCCCGCGCCTCCCCGCTCCGCGCCGGGAGGACCCGCCGCCTCTCCGTCGGCGCTGTTGCTGCGCCGGCCTCACGGCTGCAGCTCCTGTGACGAGGGCAACGCCGCCTCGTCGCGCTGCCTCGACTGCCAGGAGCACCTGTGCGACAACTGCGTCCGAGCGCACCAGCGCGTGCGCCTCACCAAGGACCACTACATCGAGCGCGGCCCGCCGGGGCCCGCCGCCGCCGCCGCCGCCGCGCAGCAGCTCGGGCTCGGGGCGCCCTTCACCGGCCCGCCCTTCTCCATCATCTCGGTCTTCCCCGAGCGCCTCGGCTTCTGCCAGCACCACGACGACGAGGTGAGTGCATGGCGAATTCCGAGGGGGCTTCCCCGGGGCGCGGGTGCGGCGTGTGTGTGTTTCCATCGGGGAGGCCGCGCGCGGGACGGTCCCACAGCGGTGAGTCGTTGGGTGGGGGGTGTCTTCTCCTTTCGGGATGTCTTGTTTTCCCTTTGGCTACATGGCGGTCCTCGCTACATAGCAGTAGGGCTATGTGTGTGTCCGAAAACGTGGATCCCCACATGTGGAGTTACCCCTTTTCCTCTAATTTCCCGTGTGACAAAACGTGGCAACCGTTTTCTCTAAGGAGGCAGGGAAGAGAGAGGTGAGTGTCAGTGTAGACCTGGTTTCCTAGTGCGAGGGTTTCCGCCGGCCCCGTTCCCGAGGACACCCCCCCCCTTTTTTTTATGGATTTGATTTCCTTATTTGTTTGACAAGGCGTGCGTGCTATTGTTTTAAGTAAGACCCGAGATGGCAGAGCATGTGCTGTGTGTCCGTGGAGATGTGGTTTCCTTGTGCGGGCACTCCTAGAGGCCTCCCAACGTGCCGAGGGCTCTCTTTTAGCTTCTTGGCTCCTTTTTCGTAAAATTCATAGATGGTTGCTTTTAAGTAGGGCATGAGCCAGGAGGAGATGGCTGTGTGGGTGAGGAGTGAGTGTGCCTGTGTAGACCTGGTTTCCACGTGCGCGTGTCTGAGGGAGGTCTCTGTTTTTTTGTTGGGACACGGTGGCAGCCCTCTCCTTGCGCTGTATCTGAGAGCATCTGGATCTTTGAGGACCGAGGGGCCCGGGTCAAAAGCGCCTCTCTTCCCCGCTGTTGTTTTCCCCGCACTGGAGAAAACGTGTCCTGGTGCCTGAACCCTCCCTCATGCCCTTCGGTCGTCGGCCCAGGTTTGCGCCTAGAGACGCAGAATTGGGGGACTGTCCCCATTGCCCTCTCCCAGCTGGAAGTCCCTTGGGCCGCTCCAGCTTTGATTCCTACTGGAACCGGATTGCGGGGGGCTCGACTCCTCTTGGGGAAAAAAACACACACAAAAACGGACCTAGCTGCACGCGGCTAGAACCTGGGGGTTCGCAACGTCCGAGGGCTGCACTGCAGTCTTTGGGCTTCATTTCTCTGTTTTGGCTGTTAAATGAAAGCCTTATTGCATATTTTTCACATCGTGTGACACCGTCCACTCCCCCGAACCATTAGAGCAAAGGGCCGAAAGCGTTGAGCAGCAGGCTCTGTAAAGATGGTCGGTAACTTACGCTGTGTGTACTTGCTAAAGTCTTTGCCTTGGACCTACGTAGAGCAGGAGACACAGCAAAGGCTTAAAAATCGCAGTGGGAGTTGCTGCCTGCGAGTTGGAGTGGGCGTGCTGGTACCGAGCTGGGCAGAGGCTTGCAAAGCGCAGCCTTTTCCTCTCCTAACCTGTTATTTGGGGAGGAAGGCGGAGCTATTTGCCTGATGTCCTTAAGCCGGCTTCTCCTAGTGGGAAAAAGTTGAAATTCTAATCTACTTGTTGTAGGTGCCTCCCTTTATTAAAGGTTTTCTTCTAGGTTTGAAGCTGGGGAACAGTTATTCTTGTCCTTTGTTTTTAAGCTTTGAAGGGACTCACCTTTAAAGTTTTCTACACATTCACGGGTGAATGTTTCCAGTATGTTCTTGCATCACTTTCAGAAAAATGGTTGAGCTAAATATCAATCCGAATCTCAGGGATGGAAAGGTGTGGAGACTAGGGTGAACTGGGGATCCGGGGAAGTGTTCAGGGAAGAGGGCAACTTGAATCCACCGTATTTTCCTCCTGGGATGCCTGTTGATTGGACCCTCCTTCCCAGCAGTTGATTTTAAATGTCAGGTTTTATTTATATTCCCAGTTAAAGATCCACATACGATTTATTTGGGCTAAAACAGTGGATGCTTAGTGTCACCAGACTTGTAAAAGGTTTATGCACTTTTTAAGTTATAAAACCATTCCGATGGGATGGGAGAGTGTAAAATTCGAAGTGACGCTCCCCCCACCCTGGAAGGTACCTGGATGCCCTGGAAATTCACTGTTTAACATGTGCCCTACACTAGGTTAAAATGGTTTGGCAGAAGTGTTAAGATATACTGCATTGTTAAACTAAAGGTCCTTTAAAAACATGAAACTTTCCAGTTTTGAGCAAAATCAACCTCCCACTTTTCCATTTTTCATTACCAAGAAATTGGACATTAATTTTTAGACCTTTTTTTTCCTGGATTTAGAATGCTAGGAAATTTGAGTTTAATGATGACAAACCAGTGCTGTGAATGGAGGAGTAAAGTGACACCATGTTCATATAAGGGGTCCCGCCCATGGCCTAAATTTTTCCTTTCCTTCTAAGGAAGTGATGGGTAACAGTTTTAAAATATTGTTCCATTGAAAAGTCATGCTTGTTGACTGGCAGAGAGCATGGGGGCACTCTTGGAGGATGGCTGTCCTCTATTTGAAGGTGATGGACTGAACACCCAAACCCCAGGTATTTGACTGTATGCACACTCTACCTTGATTTTTAAAATGTGCTGCTTTGCTGAGTTGCCTCCTGTGACAACAGGCTCCATTAAATAATTCAGGGTGCTCTTGCCTTATGGTGACTGATGCCACCACCTGACCTTGGGAAGGAGGGTTGACGCCTGGCTTTTGTCCTTTAATTTTAGGGAGGGTACCTCCGACAGTTGGCCCCTCACGGGTGTGGGAGGCTTTTCTCAAGCACCCCCCTCCCCCAGCGCAAGGGCTCTTCTGGATTGGCCAAGTGTTGTTTTGAGCGCTTGATTCAAAATAACTTTAAAATCTAACAGGGGAGGGAGTTGGGGTTTCCAACAAAATTGTAAGAATTGCTTGCTCCCAGGTATTTGGCTCAAAAAAAAAAAAAGAGTTTGGGTTTTCTCCTAGTTGTATGTCTGGATGGTCAGTCCAAAAGGCGGAAGGCCTGCAGGCCCTGCGGCCCCGCGGACATCCAGGCCTGGAACTGGGCCGAGTTCCCAAAGAGGCCCCCAGGGTAGCCTGGCTGTGGGCTGTGGGCCTGCGCCTCCGCCATCCTGGAGCCCCCAACCCACCTCAGCTCTGGTGACGCTGCTGGCCCTGTGGCCGCTCCTCACCCCGCGGGCACCCGAGAAAAAGGGTCTGCAGGGGTTCACACGTGTTTGGGGTAGGGGAGAAGAGTGGCAGGGAGTTAAGTGGGACTTGAGCACCTTGATCGCCCTGCTCCAGCCACTCCCCAGTTGCCCTTTAAAGCTGTGTTATTGGCACTTAGGATGCGAGCTCTTTGCTGACTTGGAGGCGGCACTGGAGCAAAAATCTAGGGGGACCAGGGTGTGTGTGTTGTGTGTTAAAGGGCCGGGTGTCAGGACTGTGTAAATGGTGGGAAACTGAATGTGGTCTAAATGTGTTCCGGTTTCCAGGAAGGTCCTGTCACTAGCGGGGTGTGTGTGTGTGTGGTGGGGGACTACGATGACAAGGCCGGGGTGACATGCTTGCATCTTAGCCAAGACAAGCATTGTAGCCCATCTCATCAAAGATGGCAATGTTGCTTCCAGTTAGGCAGGCCAAGTGTGGGGTTTTCCTTAGTCCCCTGGATGGAAAATGGGGTGCAGATGTTTATCCACTTAATATCCAGTCCCCTCCTTGTGCTAAAAAAACACACAACAACTTGGAAAGATACAAGTTTTAGAATTCCAATCAGATAAGACCCTGGATATTGAATGATTTAGACTTGAGGACTATCTTTCCCTGGGAAACCTTCAAAAATCAGCCTCAAACCCCTTTGAGGAAGGCAGGTTTGCTGCCTAAAGTAATTGAATGTGGAATAAATTCTTGTTTTGTGTCTTATTTGGAATAAGTCACTGTGAAGTGCGGATTATACCAGTGTTGGCACCAATATACGTATTTTTAAAATTTCATTATTGATTAAGTTATTACATATGTGTCCTCATTCCCACATTATCCCCTTATCCCCCCCACGCATGACCTCAAATATATGTATTTTTTAAATCGTGTATTCACAGTGCCTAACCTTTTTCAGGCACGCATACCCAGTGTTGTCTTTAAATTATGTGTCGGCTGTGTAACTTACAAAACCTATACCAGAAGACTTTGTGTGAGAACAAGAGAAAAAGTCAATGTAAGTGCGAATTCTAGTATTTCTGCCCCACATTTTTGACCTGCTGTATGTATAGGAATTAGGTGGACATGTCTGCTTAATGCATACTTCTGACCCATTTGCCAGGACACCAAACTTTTCATAACTTGGAAATAAATTGGAGGTTGCTGCTTTGAATTGAATTGCGTTCAGCAGGTTTGTAGGTGGAAGCCTGTGGAGCGAAGAAAATGCTCGGTGAAAATGTATGGAAGAGAAATGTTATTGATTTCTTAATTTCTTATCCTTGAAGGCATTCTGTTTGTGGGCTTTTAAAAAGTCAACGTTTGAGCTGGGGAATGTGCCCCTGTAGTTCAATTAAGTGCATAGGGAATGATCTTATCAACGTGGGCCTTGCTGGATTTGGCAAACCTTCGCTGGGGCGGCTGCCTTGCAGGCAGGTATAACCCGGAGCCATGAAGTGTGCCGGTAATACCTGAGAGAGATTACCGGTGGCATCAGCACTGCCTTGGGGAACCTTTTGTGATTTTTCCCTCTCACAGAGTAAACTACATTGGTTTTCAGGTTGCATAGACTTCCTTTGGGTCTGCAGGATTTTTATTTCCAGTGCTAGGAATAACATTATATATTTTGGAAACCATGAAGATAACTTTAGGAAGAAAACAGAACAGGCACTTTCTCCCAGACTTCAGTTCTTCATTTGATATTACTATATGCTGTTTAGGATTTAGATGTGTTCAAGTTAAGTAGTTGTACGTGGAACAAAGAAGTCTGGAAAGTGTTTGCAGATTGAGTAAAGTTTCCTTTTTCCACCAGAGTTCTTCCTCCCGTTCTAGCTATTTATAAATTTCAGGACACTGAAATCAGCATTAAAATGTATAGTTTCTTAAAGCACTACTTAAAACAACGGAAGCAACTTTCTCTTCCTATGTAAAATTTTGGAGCGTAGCTGTTTCACTTTTTGTTTGAATTTTTAAAACTTGGCCTATATAGGGAGTTAGCTTTTGGGCGAAAGCTATGAACTTAGGTGAAGTGGTTAAAATTTATCCTCTCCAAATTTTATTTCCTCTGGTGCTAACTTAAAAGTCACATGGTTTGCTTAATATCTTACCATTTCTCCATCCAGTTACTCACACAAGGCCAGATTTATTTTAGATGTATTATTCTTAGTGAATAAAGGACCACTTTGGTGTCATTCTTCATGACACTTTTAAGCAAAAGGTTGAGGTGAATTCTACCATGCAGGCGGTTTTCAAGGCGTAGTGTTCCCTCTCCACTCGCCCATAGCCCACAACACTGACAAAGAGTTAAAGGCTTGGCTCACGAAAGGCTGTTTTTGCCATCTCTGTTATTTTGGAAGAGCAAGAGGAAGATGGATAAGGAATTACAGTTGCCTAAAGGGAGCAAGCAAGAAACCACCCATTGCAGTCCACTCGGTTTCCCCTTCTCTTGACCTTTCAAGCACTGTGACTTGCAAGAGGAAGCTTGATCCATCTTTCCTCTTAAGTTGATGCGACCTCATGCTTGTTCACTACTAAATTATTCTTCTCCCTTTGAGGTTTTGTCTCTACTTACAAGCGGAGTTGACTGAAAGCAGATTGACTGTTTTGACTGACAAGACTGTGACTTAACAGAAAAAACCTTATTCCAGTGTAATTCCTTCCCGCTTCAGCTGCCATCTCCAGCTGCCCTCCTGTTTAGTGTGCTTGCAATGGGCGTTGAAGGTAGGCTGAAATGAAATGGGGGAAGATGCCAGCTCCTCCCGGGTCTCATCTCCCACTCAAGTCCTATTTTGGGGAATCCATACTTATTATTTTTTTGTTGTTAATCCTCACCCAAAGATATTTTCCCATTGAGTTTTAGAGAGAATTGAAGGGGGGCGAGGGGGGAGAGAGAGAAACATTGAGGAGAGACACACCGACTGGTTGCCTCCTGCCGCTCCCTTACCAGGGCTGGGGATCAAGCCTGCAACCGAGATACGTGCCCTTGACCAGAATCGAGCCCAGGACCCTCCAGTCCGAAGGCCAAGGCTCTATCTACTGAGCCAAATCAGTTAGGGCATGAAATCCATATTTAATCTGAAGTTATTAAGTCTGTATTTTGTTTTATCCTCCTTAATGTAGAATTTTAAAAAAAGTTAATCGCAGACCCTTACCTGACCATCAGTTCCCACCAAGTGAGTTTTTAGTTAATCTGTATAATGTTCCCAGTTTAATAACCACTAGATACAACACCCTAAGGAAGTGGTCATTTTTAGTGATAAAATTACTGCTTTCAGCATATTGAAGTTGCCAGTTTTTGGAAGGGGAGACTTGGTTAAGAATATGAGGATAATTTTCAATTGTGAATATTTACCTGGACAGGCTCCTGCAGAATAGCACATGCTGTCCACATAAATGGAATTGGAATGAAGCAGAGCAGGATACACAAAAGAGAATTAAGTGAGTCAAGGTTAGTAGGACTGAGGGCATCCCCTCATAGCTTGGCC
Organism: Myotis myotis; assembly: GCF_014108235.1. NCBI lineage: Eukaryota > Metazoa > Chordata > Mammalia > Chiroptera > Vespertilionidae > Myotis > Myotis myotis. Next base: position 46,045,279 of record NW_023416317.1, read on the forward strand.
ACCCTGTGAATTGTGGGGCCCCTGAGTGGGCTTTGGAGCCTGAGCTGGTGAGGAACCCCTGGGAATGAGAGAGGAACCCCTGTGCCTTCCTAACATGTGTCAACAGCTGTATCCTTTAGTTGTTACTTCTGGAACGCCTGGCCTGGCCAGCCATTTCCTTCTAGCCTTAACCATTTGCAGTTACAAATGTTCTTCTTGAAATGTCAGTGGGCTTGGGGAATGTCTTTCATATGCTGATTAATTGGGGTAATTATAAAAATTCTATTATATATAAAAAAACCCTGCACTTAGATTTTGTCGCTAAACATGGGTCGGATATGACTACTTCAGCACAGGTGTTGTAAAAATGAGAGTTGGGTATAACTGGCATCAGCAGGCATAATTACGACGCGTTTGGACCAGGTCTGTAAATTTTGGTCTGTGCCCTCTGTCTCTTTGAGATCAGTATCAGAGGGAGCGATTTCTCTCTCACTTGGGATCATACCTATAGGCTTGTACTGAAGACACACACAAATGTGTGGGTAAGTGTTAGCAGAAAAGGTAAAGTTTTAGTAGTGGTTGGAAAAAGGTTTTTGTGACCTTTCTTATTCAAGGTGTCTATTTAGCTTTCCTCGAGCAACTCAGGCAGTGTGATTCTAGGTTGCATTCTTGCTCTGCCTCAGTTTTCCCACTTGTAAAATGGCTGCAGATCAGCGGTAACACGTCACAGCGGTGCCCCACAATAGAAGGCAATTGTAAACATTCATAATAGTTTTATTACTCAGCTACATGTTAGGGTCTGGGAGCAGACCCTACCCACCCTCCTTCTCCCCTTCTCCTTCCCTCAAAAGGGAACTAATTTTCAGTGGTCGAAATTATGGCTGAGCTGTGCTGTTATCAGTTTACCATTATCTAAATCAGGCTGGGAACCTTTTTTCTGCCAAGGGCCATTTGGATATCTATACCACGAGGGCCATTCAAAATTATCAACTTACTGGTAAAAATTAGCCAGCTGTATTTGGTCAAACATTTAAATAACTCAGCCTTCATGCCTTGGCAGGGCCAGACCAAATAACTTCGTGGCCTTATACAGCCCACCGGGCGCCCCGCCTCCGATCTTAAATGGAAAGATAAGTAGTTCTTTCAGGTGGTACAAGGTGTACTGGAGAAAAATGCATGAACCTCGTTTCACTTTAGAAAAACTGGGAGTAACTTTTGGTTTAGAACATTTGAGGGTTATAAGACTCCGCAAACTGACGAGAAAATTGGGTGCAAGTGTATTTAGAGGCTGTGCCAGTGCCTTGAGCTTATTTTTTTTCTTTTTCAGACGGAAGGCCAGTTTATATTTTACATATGATGTGTTTGAGAACCATTAATCTTTGAAGCCATGATATTTTTTTGCCTCCCAAAACTAACATATCAAGGAAACAGACCAACTTGCTGAAGGGAACAGTCTGATTTCAGGGACTGAAATATTGTATAAGCTTTAATTTCACGGTATTATCAGGTGTGTGTGTGTGTGTGTGTGTGTGTGTGTGTGTGTTTGGGGGAGGCATCTGAAGAGGAAACACATTATTACACATTATTACAGGAAAGGCTTAAATCACCACAGAAAAAAAAACTGCTACTCCACACACAAGCCAGGGATGGAGGTCAGACTCTTTTCACATTGCTCTTTACTCATGATATTTGTCAAGGTTACTAGTATGTTATTGAAACTAGTCCTTAAACATCGGCTATTTAATATTAAATTTATTGCTTGACAATTTTTTAGCTTCTTGTGTTTTATTTTCTTAATTTTTGATCTTTTCCAAGTTGTTAAGTAGAAAGTTAAATATCACCCATAATGGGCCATGACCTTGGGCAAAAAACGAGTGTGACGTCACTACTATTTGTCTCATTCCAAAATTAACTTAATGTGTGAAGTGATTATCAGAACAATAATTTTGCAAGGGAAGAGGTCTGGAGTCTTAATTATCCTCTTGAAATTATAACTAAGTCTCAAAAGAGATCTCTGCAGGATCAGAGTGTGAAGAAGGATGCTTCTTCTACCAAGCAATTTATAATAGGCATGTTCTATTCTGGAGGCCACCTCTTGCCTCCCCCACCCCAAGACCCTGGCCTCAACACTTCAAAGCAAGCACTTTGGCATTAATGGGTATGGGCTCTTAGATCTGGCCTCTGCTGATGTTAGTGGATTTAAGGACTAGTTCCAGAAATATTTTGCCGGATTTTCAGTGGTGATTGATGCAAATTGGGTTTGACCTTCAGAAGATGCTCATATTGCTGCCATTTTATTCCTTTTGCCAGGAACAAAGGAGACTTCTTAGTTTTCAAGCCAAAAATGGAATGCCCTTAAAAATACTAGGTTTTGAAAGTTGGATCTTTCACATTATTTAGATGGAAAGGGGAAATTTGGGGGATGAGAAGGGGACACAGAAAATTGAAAAATGCTTGTAGCTTCTCAGTAGAAAAGAGAAGAGCATGAGCTTTAGACTAAAAAGACCTGGATTTAAGGCCCATCGTTGTCCTGAAGTGGCTGTGTGACCTTGGACATGTCATTTAACCTCTTGATCTCTGACCTTTTAGATGGGAGCCCTAGGAATGGTTTCATAGTAGAGACCTATCCGTGGGGAGAGCTGTAATAATTTACATGAAGGTGCTTTGCAGGAGGTAGAATCCGAATTTTAATCATTCAGCAGATGCACATAAATTGTGTAAATATCCTGGAAAAAGTTTTGGCTTCAACTTTTCCTGGTAAAATTTCTTTTTCATGAAATTAAATACGCTGCTTAGCTTGGTTAAATATTTCCTGGTGGATGGCCAAGCCTTATTTGATGTCACAAAATAATTTGGGCCGTTCCTCATTGCTGATAAGAAGACTCTCGATGCATTAAGATTTGTCATCAGATAGTCGAGTGCTAGCCGCCAAGAATTGTGCTCCCGGGTACAGATGTATGAGGGCAGCCTGCAGCCTGTCCCCTACCTGGGCTTGTGGCCTTCTGTGTGAGAAGACAACTGGAAGGGAGAGGTGAATGGAGAGGGGGGGTTCTCACCTTCCGTGTGAGGCTGCTTTATGTGTCTTTTAAAACTGATCAGGTGAAAGCAGTTCCCTAAAACTCAGGGAACAGAAGTTCTGAGGGGAAGATGAGTTTGGGCTGAAAGAAGAGGGGTTTCTTGGAGAATTGCGGAATTCAGGGCAAAGGTGTGTTGATAAGGCAGAGTGGTTTCCAGGAGCCTGGAGTGGAGGGTCCATCTCTGACCGTATTTTTCCTAATCCTTTCAACCTCCCTCAGGAGGGTGTTAGGGTCACCTCCTCTTACCCCGCTCCTAGAGGGGTGGGAGGGATTACTGATAGGTAGAGGAAATAATTGGTGTGCCCGGCAGGAGCCAGAGCCACAGCCACATTTATTTCTTTAATAGGTAATTTAATGTAAAGAATTGTTGACTGTTACAAGAACACTCGAGTATCTGGGAAGTAGCAACTGTGGGAAGCAGCTGCCATCCCGGGGTTGGGGGATCAAAAGGGAAGAGGTTGGGGTTATTAATACTTAAAGAGGGTTCCTGTGGGCCTGGCCCCCTCGGGGTGGGGGTGGGGAGGCAGGACGAGAAAGCTGGTTCCTCCACTGAAATGACCTGAGTGCTTCTGGGGTAAAGAAGTCTTGACAGGGTGTGACCCAGGAAGCAGCGGAGAAAAACCAAAATCTTTTCTCCCTTAGCATCCCCTGTTGGCTGAGTAACTGTGACCCCGCTGACCATGCAGAGGTGTGCTTTGCACAGTCTCCGTTCCCCCTCCCCCAGTCACAGAGGGAGGGGCCGGAGGAGGATGGGTTTGAGGCTGAGCGATAACTCAGGGAGCAGCGTGGCTGGGGACGATGGTATCCCATTTGGGCCACTGCGCCTCCTGCCAGTACGACCTGGCTTGATTCCATTGAAACTTTTCACGAAAATATGGGGGCGACCTCAGACGGATGAGAACCAGAATGGGTCCCAAGTTACTAGAAACAGACACTGCCAACTGTTTCTATCAATGGTCAGGCTCTACTAACCCAGCCTGCGGCAGGCCTCTGCCACCCCTCTCCCGGCACCCAGCCCTCCCCAGTGGAGCTGTGTGCTTACCAAGAGAGATTGCTGTTTCTGCGTGTTGTACTTGTTTACCTAGTTACACAGTTTAAGGAAAGATGAAATGAATGCAGGACATTGTAATTTCAATGAAAACAGGCCTTGAATTTCTATGGAAACCGATTTGGTTAAAGTAGGAGGTACTGGGAATACAGGAGCAGGCAAAATAGCCCCAACTCCCTTTTCTCATAACCGGTGTGGGGTTGAGGTCCCTGTCTTCCCTAATGGCTTGATTTGGTTCTGGCCCCGGAGTGGGGGCTGCTGCTGATCCACGGAGGGGACATCTATGCAGGGCTGCCCGTGGACGGCCATGGGTATCTCCCCCAGCCAGCACTTTATGGCTATATTCTTGGGAGTGAGCTGGGGAGGCTGGGAACCGGCTGTAGGAAGCAGCTCCCCCTCCCTCTCCCCAGCCTTTAGGTGGCCAGCCGCCCTTCCCCCACCCCACCAAGCTTTGTCCTGCCTGCGGTTCAGAGGGAAGGCCCGCTCCTGCTGGTTGGGCGTTTTTTTCTAATTTGTTTTTGTTTATGGAGGTATAGTTTTCATATTGTAAAATTCACCTTTGTTAAGGGTACAGTTATGCACATTTTAACAAGAGTTCACAAGGCATAATTACGACAGTCAAAATGTGGAGGAATGGTTCCGTCTCCCCCCCCACCCCCCCCAACGCCCATCCCACCCCAGCCTCAGACAGCCACCTCTTACAACCATTTTGTCCTTTCTAGACGGTCATAGCGTGGACCCAAACGGTGCTCAGGTCTTTCTAGTTGGGGTGTTTTTGTTGTTGTTTTTTCTTCAGTTGCCATAATGCATTCAAGAGTCATCCCTGTTGGCGTATCAGTAGTTCCCCCCTTTTTATTGCCGAGTAGTTTTCCATTGTGTGAATGTACCAAAGTTAACACATCCCCCGGTTGAGGGGCACTGGAGCTTCCTGTTGTGTTGTTGTTGGGTTTTTTTTGGCGACTGTGAATGTCTGTTTTAATGCCCGGAATGCGTGCGGTGCCTTGTGCAGTGGTGGTCAGTGACTCATGCTGGAGTCCCTGTTTTGACCCAACACAAACACTGTGTCACTTTGAGCCTCAGTTTCCTCATCCGTCTCGTTGGTAGGTAGCATTCTCATTAGTCAGCATTAGTCAGCCTAGGGCTGACTTTTTCGTTTGAAAATCAAATGAAGTATTTCCTGATGAAAATTTGCCATGTGCCCCGTGTATAAATGTAAGTGAAGAAATTTAAAACGAAGGAATTGACGTGGGGGCCTGTGCTGCAGGCGGTGGGTGGAAGCACCTGCTAGTTCCACTCTTTTGTTTTAAGGATCTTCCAGAGAGATTGATTCCCCTTGGTTTGTTATATCTCCTTTGGTTTCGGTTGTTTTATCATCGCTTTCAGGGATTTAGAGGGATATTCGAAGAGGAAATTTTATTTCACTGACTTAATGAGATTTTTTAAAATATCACATGGGCTCTGGTTAGCTATGGACCAACCCAGTTATCTGGAGTTTTGAGGGGATCTTGGCAAAGATTAGTGTGGATAGAGAAGGTTAGTTCAGGAAGAAAAGGGTTTTGTGTTAGGGCTTATTTATGGTGACAAATGGCAAACAGTTTATGAAGGGTAGCAAAAATCCTCTCCTAGGCAAGAGATAACATAATGGTTACTTCTGGACAACCTTTGTGACTTGCCACAACAGCTACCAGTTTTTTTTAAACCTTTTTCGTCCTTAAGTTTATTGTGCAGTAAACAGATGTGCCTCAGTGTCTAAAAACTGACATGATTGCCTGCTTCTCATCCCTAGCATCTTTCTTTACTGTTATTGGTAACTAAATTTGTGTTGATTGTTCATTATGCACAAACGTTAATAACATGCAAATACATGCAAAGAGAGGCACCTACCTATATTTGGGCATCTCAGACTGAAAGTTATGCCTCTAATGCAGAATAACTCTGAGAACAAACATTTCGCTTTTTCAAAAGGAGGGCCGGTGTTCACATTTGGTTTTCAGCATATTAGAGCATTTTTTTCCTCTGTTGACTGTTTAGCATCTGCTGTACTACAACTGAGCGCAGAATTTGTCTGAATTTTATGACAGTCTGCCTAGTTCATCAGTGCCTATGTTTTCCAGCCCCATAAAGTTTTCCCCCCCAAGTTCCTTTTGTTTGCTTTCTAGGATGCAAAACCAATTTTCTACTTCTCCACCAAAAAAAAAGGGGGGGGTAGGTGGGGGGTGGGCAGGATCAGGTAAATAAATGGGAATAAAATTAGAGAGCCATGTGTAAGATCAAATTATGCAGATGAGGAAGAGGTGGGCTAAAAACTAACTTGGAGGTAGGTCCCTGACCTGAAGTTCCTTGACTTTTTTGCAGGCAGCGCTTATAAATGCTGTCACCACCGTGTGAGGGTTCTCACCCCCTCTTGGTGCTAAAGGTAGACAGGTTTGCCCACAGGGAACAACAACAAAAAGGAACCAAATGAGTGAGTGCTTAATAAAAACTATAGAAGGTTTGCAAACAGGGACAGAGGTTAAAAGGGGCGGGGAGGGGGGGGTGGCGGGGGTGGGGGGAGAGACGAGGTAACAGTTTTTGTTTTAAATTTGTGTTCTTTTAACAGCATTTAAGATTTTTTAAACTGACATGTTGTTTGACTTCACAGCCCTTGTCATTTTGGGTTGAATTTTTTTCTGAATGTGGGTTGAGTTTTTTTCTGAATATGTATGTGCTTGTGACTATATTTATTTGGCCTTTCGTTTCTTCCTCCACCATCCTCAGCTTGTAGTTGCTGGGAGAATGGCAAAAATGAGATTTTTCTCAGGGTTACCTTGTCTTACCAAGTAACCTGGACCAGTTAGCTCTAATCCTGCTATAATGATACAATACATAAATATATCTTTGGATTTACCTGTAAAAAATATTTGATATGTATCCTCAGCCTTACTTCTTTCCAAATTATATGATCCTAAAAAAACCAAAACAAGCAAAACTAATTATATGATCTGGGTTTGTGTATTTTCTTTTAAACCTTAACAGTCTCACACACACACACACACACACACACACACACACACACACACACGTCATTTAAAAAATTCTTTCGGTGATCTCTTCTTTAAAAATTAGGTTTATTGGGATGACACTGGTCTATAAGAAATAGAGTCTTAAAAACGTGGACGTTTCCCTGTACGGATTTGCTGGTCATTACTGCTCCCAACTTGGCGTTCATGCTGTGGAATTTATTTAGCTGTTCCCTCATTTGGATTTTCTCGACATTTGGCTACTGCCATCATCCTTCAGGGCTAATACTTGTCCCTGTTACTTCTAGAGGGAAGATCCCTCTCCACCCCCAGCCAGGGAATTGCTCGGAAGCTGGAGAGATGCATTTGAAATGTTAATTTTGCTCCTGAGAGCTTGCCTCCTACCAGCCACATTTCCTCCCACCCCACCCATCCTTGCTGCCATCAATTTAAACGAGAAAAATGGCTCCAATGGCTCCGTCCTGTTGTTTTACTTTGCATTTCCGTGATTGTGGCTAGGTGGGCGTCCTTTCATATGTTTATTGGCCATTTGGGTTTCCTCCCTGGATTGCCTTGATTCCTGGGCCTATCTCTCCTGGGTTTAAAAAAAAAAAAATTTGTAGGATAAATACAATACTAAGAACTAGCTGTCTGTTGCAAAGGATTTCTCTGAGTCTGTGGCTTGCCTCAATTTCGTTTAACTCAGTCAACATTCCGAATTTCAGTGTGGTCGGTGATCATCATTTAAAAAAGAATTATTTTACTTTTCCATCACTTTTTATCCCCTCTATGCCCTCTACCACTTCCACCCATCCCCACCCGCCCAGCCTCCTCCCAAAATCACCACACTCTTGTCCATGTCCATGAGTGTTCTCTCTCTCTCTCTCTCTCCCTCCCTCCCTCCCTCCTGATCATCATTTATTTTCTCTTTATCTTAACTCTTTAATCCCATTTTAGAATCTATACTTGGTGTATCATATTAAGCTGTGTCTAATTTTATTTAGGGCAAATGGTCAACCTAATGCCCTAACTGCTAGTGAATGGTCTCATTTCCCCTTTTTCTCTGAACCTCACATTTCTGGGAAACAGTTCTGAATATAGCTGATGGCTGGGGGTGAGGAATGGGTGTATTAAGGCCTTTACCCTGTGGGTGTCAACTGGCATACAGTTGAATGCATATTGTTTTATGGACATATACCAGTGATCTCTGGAAAAAAAAACACCCCAAAACTCGATAACTTGGTAGCTGTTAAGGAAATAGATTCTCTGCAGATGTCCAGTTATTCACAACAGATCAGCGGCGATGCTTACTTACATTGATTGGTCTAGGGCAGGGGTGGGCAAACTTTTTGACTCGAGGGCCACAATGGGTTCTTAAACTGGACCGGAGGGCCGGAACAAAAGCATGGATAGAGTGTTTGTGTGAACTAATATAAATTCAAAGTAAACATCACTACATAAAAGGGTACGGTCTTTTTTTTATTTTTAGTTTTATTCATTTCAAATGGGCCGATTCAGGCCCCGTAGTTTGCCCCACGGCTGGTCTAGGGCTAGGCCTGTTCCACACCAGCCCATCCTTCAGCGTGTTGCACTGTTGCCTGCTGTATACCAATTACTGGGCAGGACCATACAGACCTGCTCTCCTATATATATATATATATATATAGCTGCCTTTTTTCCCCTCAATTTTTATCTTCATTGGATTTTTAAATTTCAAGAGAAATATAGTCCTTGTACCACAGTCAGATGCTAAGTAGCTAAAAAAATATGTAACTTGCTAAAAGTTCATTCCCTGGATGTAACTACTGTCAATAGTTTGGACTGTATCATCGGTCATATTCCCCATGGCACATTAGTTTTATGACTATCATTTAATCATGAACACACTGGTGATGATAAAGTTTTGAAATATATTTGTACACTGCAACTGTAGTTCTTCATTTTGCTTTGTTACTTAAAGAATGAATCTGGCACATCCTTTTGTTGCTTTTTTAGGATGTAAAGGCAATTTTCCTCTTCAAAAAAGGGGGGGTACAGATAAATACATGGGATTAAATTAGAAAGCCACGTGTAAGATCAAATTATACAGATGAAGAGAATTTGATGTCTAACTCTTGTTTTAAATGAATCTGGCACATCCTTGCATGGCAAACATACACATCATCTGTGTTGAGGTTTAGTTTAGGCACAATCAGACACTCATTGTAAGTGCATATTTTGTTGAGTTCTGCCAAATTTACACACACAAGCGCACGCGCCATTGCCACCATAAATAAGACGACATTTCTAGCATCCCAGAAGGTTCCTTTGCTGTAGTTCCTTGTAGTGCTGATCTGGAGAATTTGGCCTACCACGCTGGTCTTGGATTTTGAGAGGATATGCGGAAACTACGGGGCTTTGGATGTGAATGAGTTTTTAATGATGGGACGTTGCCATGTCTGGTGTCGTGGGTTTTTGCGGCTGCAAGGATAGCTATAAAACCCCCTAAAATCTTTACCTCTGAGACATTTCAGCCTCTGTTATGAAGGCCCTGATTCTCGTTTTTTTTCCCTCTCTCTTTTTTGCTGTCCCAGGGCCACAATGCAAATGGCCAGGGCACATTGTTTTCTAGTGAGCAGATGCCTGCTGGGAGGCAAATTCCTCAAGGATTGCTTGGAAAATGTGGAAGAGAATTCCGTTCAATCAACACACTTCCCATTGAGCATCTGCCGTATGCCTGGCTCTCTCCTGGCTCTCTCCCGGGTGTTTGGGGACACAAAGGACTAGCACAGAGGTCGCCTCTGCGGACCCTTACATCACGATAAAGGGAAATAGAATTACAGGCCCTGGGTACTGTGCTGAATGAAGTACATGTAAAAGTATTAAGTTAATTTTGATTCCGTATTATATGCTTTAAGGAAAAGAAATTCAAGGTCTCAAAAAGGTTATGCAGTATTGAAGTTCTAGTGACAGAGCGCCAGCTTCCTGTGTTCTTCCAGGGGTGTGAGTCTAGGGGAGCTAAAGCTGTCTTGTCCTGGGGTCTACTTGGAGTCTAGGCCCCTGGTGGTGAACAGTTCTGAGAAAATTCATAGCTTCCCTGGCCTGCCGGGTCCGTTGGAGTTGACAGCTTGGTGGCCTCCATTCCGAAGACTCTTCTTTCAGAGACATTTTGGTTTTAAGTTTCTTAGAAAATGTAAATTTATGGGGGAAATGCCACTTTGGGGTGGGGGGAGTTCCTTGCCTCGGACCAACGATTGTATATGTCATTCAGAACTGCCTATCGCTGGTTGACATGTGACCCACCTCCCTCCCCCAGGCCTGAGAACTTTACCCCCGGGTTTTAGGCAGTTTCCTGTGGGCAAAATGGTTGAGACCTCAGGTTAGAACTCAAGGTTGATTATTGAGCTTTGCTGTGGGGGCGGGTCAGTGCCCCACACTCTCAGGATTCAGAGTTGGTTTCTCCACTTTTCCCCCACGTCACCTCTTTTCGTGTTCTCTGGCCCCCAGTGAGAACAGGGTCTGCTGAACGAAATAGCGGGTTGCTGAGCTGGAACGAACAGAGTAAGGGTTGGACGTGGTGAGAACCAGTTGCGAAGCGTTTTGGGGGTGGGGGGGCGTGTATGGGGGGGAGAGAGGATCTCTAGTGGTGCTTCAGGAAGAAAGACCGGGGAGCCTCTGAGGAGCCTGAAAAACTGGGAAGCACTTTGCTAAGGGCCTCATTGGCAGATTAGAACTTTATCTGCAAAGCAAATGTTCAACCAGTGTTTACGGAGTTAACTCAGGCTCCAGGGAGCTGTTGGGCCCCATCGAAAACCTTTGGTTGGGGACGGTGCAGGGTGCTTTTCACCCTTGGAGTCACCTCATCACCCTGGGAAGCACCTCGGCCCCAAAAGCAAAAGACAGCCTTGAGTTGTCGTTGAGTCAGCAGCCTGTCCCCAAACTTCTTCACTAAGGCCTTTGAAAGCCCAAGTCTCCAGCAAAAGGGACCTTTGATTGGAACCTCCCTGAAATAATCTATGCTCATGTAGAAGCTGCAGCTGAAAAGAAAAACAAGCCAACAAAACCCACCTTCTGTGTTTGGAAAGACAGTAAAATGTTTGCACTGGTTTTACAGTAAGAGCCAGTACTAGCATGAATACAAAGAAGACCCTCAAGATGAAGTTAATGATTACATTCAGAGGTTTGGCTTGTGTCCTGTAGAGATTTCTCTCTCTCGAACTTTACTCCATTGCAGTTAGGGACTCAGCCCCCAAATTGCACACCACATTTATAAGGTCCGGTTTTCATATCTGTGCTGGAGATGTGCTTTGGCCTCCTCATTCCTCTGACTTGGAGGGAATTGGCTTCCTAGGGCTCCGGTGTGTGTGGGGGGATGGGGTGAGGGTGGGGGCACTTTTTTCTGCCCAGTTTTGTTTGGATACCACCCCACCCCCCAGGCTTGGGGCAGCAGGAATTCCTCCCCGGGCTCTTTGTTCCTCCTGAAGGGCGGGAATGGCCGCCTCCTGGAATGTTGATCGCCCAGGCTGGAGTGGCGAGCACCCTGGAAGCCTCCTGTCTCCTGTTCCTGGGGAGTTCTCAGGGCTCAGATGGGAGCTGGGATGGGGGTCGGCCCTGACCATGAATGGTGGCTTCCCATCTCAGTCACCCCTGGGCTGGAGTAAGAGCGAGATTTTGTTTTAACCACAATCAAACTAACCTCCCCCATTACAAATGGTTATTACTAAGATGCTTGGTGCTTATTCCTATTCATTGGTTTAATATGCTTATTAAAGTTCAGGATTTGTGGGGTCTCACCTAACTGGGACCCCCAGGATTCACCGGGAAGTCTCCGACCAGCATTGCCAGCTTTAGTCCTCCCCCTCCGTCTCCCCAAGTTCATAAGCAGGAAATAATTTTTAAAGTATGATTATGCCCCATGAGTATTTGGTGCAGACTTATACTACTAAAAATTGTCTGAAATTTTAATTGGGAAATGTGTTTTTGTTTTTGTTTTTTTAATGGTAATTCTAGTCTGACAGTTCTTTAAAAGCTATTGAGACTGACATTCCCCCCATCCTTGCCCATGACTCTGCATTTGGGCCCTACAGACCTTTGTAGGATTCCTTGTAGGTGACAGCGCTTTGTCACAGGACACTATACCTGGAATAGGACCCCTCTGGCTCTCTCCAACCCTAACCCCCTTTCACCAGGTTCTGGTAAAGAAAGGGAGGGTGTCCTGGCTAACAGTGGGATGGGGGGATGGATGCTCACCTTGGAAACCGAATGCCAGCCAGGAAAGCAGCAAGCTCCCCAATTCCAGGTCCATTGCTGCCAAACAATCTGTGGAGTCTTAGTGCCCCCATAGGCCAGTGTGTTTATGGGGGTGGTGTGCCTCATTAGGACACATTCCACTGCCCCATCCTAGTCTTATTTCCAGGGTTTCTGGAGGAGGGTTTTTAGGATGCACACTTCATTTGGTTCTGGGCACAAGAAACATCGTTCCTGTAGGGTTTTAGCAGGGCTTTCCACAGCCCAGAGAGCAGGTTATATCTGTGTTGTGTTCCTAGCTGCCCAAAAGTGGTATTTACTACTATGTAGGATTTGCAGCTAGGGAAAAGTAGGGGCTCTCTAAGCGGTGGTTTGATAATGACATAATTGTAAAGTGTTGCTCATTTTGCTGTGACTGCCAGGAAGCTCGGGGCCAAACTCATGGTCCCAGTCTGGGAAGGCTCATTGACATGTTTTTCCTTTCCCCAACTCATGCTTGTTTCTGCGTGTGATTTGGCATTCTTTGTAAGTTGTTCATTGTTGATTTGATTTGGGTAAAGAAAGTTGCTGAAATCAATTTCAATATAAAAAAAACCGGAGTGAAAGATGAGGGGGGTTGCAAACTGCCCAGAATAGTGACAGTTTTCCATCCAATCAATCTGGCGGATGAGTATGTGGAAGAATCAAGCCATTGTGCCAGCACAGTACTTGTCAAACAAACACGTAATTCTCATGCGCGCTCTGTCCCTCCCTGGACAGAGTCCAGACCTGTGCCGAGGGGCAGCGAGCAGGCTTTGCTAGAATGTGCCTTGCAGAGCTGCTGGGGCAGCAGGACTACAAAGCCCCATCTGTAAAAATCAAAGCCATTTGAGAAACCCCAGGGTTAGTCCTGTCCCCTGGTAGAGGTGTGGGATCTTCTGACCCGACTCCCCACCCCCTCCGGGGAACCCTCTCTTCTGCAATTTGGTAGAGCTTGAAACCCCTTCTTGAGGGGTGGGAGGAAGTGGTTAATCCCCACTTCCTTCCCTGGGAGTTTTATGGGCCTCTGGGAGCCTGCCTCACTCTGGCCTTAATGGTCATAAATGACCCTCTCCCAGGGCAGGGGCTAGGCCCCCTATGAATGAATCTTTGCCCAGACTCTGGGCAGTTAGGTGCTTAACAGATGCTTTTCTTTGGTGATGCTCTCTCAGTCTTCTGTACTTGAGAGGTGGGGTGGGATGCTTTGTGGGATTACCTGGTCTGGTGCCATACCTGATTCCCTCCAGCCTGGCTTGGGTTTGGAGACGCTGACTGGGCAAGGTTGGACGGAATTTGTATGGCAGGGGAATCCAGAAAGGGCAGGACCCCACCCTCCTAGGAAACCCTCTGCTTTCTGTCCCCCCAGATGTGGGCTGCGGGATACCGAGGGGAGAAATAGGAAGGGAACCCTAATTAATGGCTTGAGTGATGATTGCACTTCAGAGGAAACTCTCTGCCTACCCAGTATCCTTTGTTTCACTCGTTGGAGTTTTAAGCTTCATTTTTTTTAAAGATATTTTCATTTATTTCAGAGAGGAAAGGAGAGGAGGAGAGAGATAGAAACATCAACGATGAGAGGGAATCATTGATTAGCTGCCTCCTGCACCAGTTGGACCGAGCCCACAACCCAGGCATGTGCCCTTGACCGGAACCGAATCTGGGATTCTTCGGTCCGCAGGCCAACGCTCTATCCACTGAGCCAAACCGGCCAGGGCTAAGCTTAATTTTTTTTTTAATGAAAAAGCATTTCTGGTTGCCCAGCTCTTGGGGTAGGCTTTACAGAGTGGCCTTTCCCAAGGGATACAGGGATCTGTCTCAGTGGAATGGATGGATGGATGGGATGGATGGATGGCCCTGGTGAGCGCAAAGCTCTGGGAAGCAAAGCTCTGGGAAGGAAATCTCGGGGCAGGCATCACCTCTGCTAGCAGCTCCCTCCTTTCCCTAATCCCCCTGCCTCCCCTTCTGCAGGGTTTTAATTAACTGTGTTTAATCTTCCCCGGGAAGCGGGCTGCCCTGCTGGGTTTTCTGTTCCAGCCCAGCCAAGGACAAGTAACATTCTGGGAAGGCACATTAGAACCTCCCTGAAACTCTTGTCTCTGCTTTCTGGGAAGGTGGGAGGGTGCCGGGGCGACCCAGAAAGCAAGGGTTAATCTGGGCCCTGCCCTTGAAACACCCTGGCCCTCCTTTGTGGAGGAGCTGCTTAAATCCTCCTGGATTGAATGTTATGCAAATAACTCCAGAGAATGCATTTTTAAAAAGGCGCCTGGAGGTGAAATAAAACAAAAACAAGTGCCCTAAACTATTAGCAGAAGTATTTTATGCCAGAAGTATTTTTAGTGACACCCCCCCCCCCCCCCCCGCCTCAGAGCTTACTGTTGTTTTCTTGTTCCATTATTAAATCAGCCTTTTCCCATTTTAATAATGATGGAGGAGTTGATAACCCTTGGGACTCTCTACCCCACTGAGATTCAGATTCTTTCAAACCCGGGTGAGGCCCAAATTTGCATTTTTAACAAGCACCTAATGTGGCCTCTGAGAAATAGATTTAAATTTAAATGGTACCCCGGAGAGGGGATTTAAGGTCACTGTGCAGAGTCCCAAGCAGTTTTATTTTTTACGTTGGCATTTAACCCCCCCCCCCACCCCCCGTGGTCAATCATTAATGATCTCTGTTTCATTTACCCTATCTGAGTGAATGCATCTGAGTTGTTACATTTGTTTATCATCAGATGCCCTGATTTAAGCAGCCCTTGATAATAATACAGGACTTAACATTATTTGGTGTTTCTCCATCTTTAAGCCAAAACTTGGTAGACTTGTAGCCACCCCTTCCTCTGAGCCACCTTTGAAAAGGGGTCCAGGAGAGGGACATTATGTTTCTGAGATACTACTTACTACTGCACAGTCCCAGGGTTCTCCAACCTTAATGACACAGGGATGAAAATCCAAGTTAGTCACGTAAATGAAGGCAAGGCGTTTTATTTGGCCTGCACTGGAGTGAAACTCCCTGCAGTCATTGCACGCAGAACTCTGCTCCACACACATAAAAGCAGCTGGAACTAGGTTAGCTGCTCTGGGACTGGACACTGGTGCCAACTTCTCTGTCCACACAGTTGCCTATGTCTGGGTCTTTAGCTGCTGGTCTCCCTGCCAGTTGGCGTCACCTGTTAGCTGTAGGGCAGCCACCTGGAGGCCTTCCAGTTACCTGTCTGTAAGGCATGAAGCCCTCCTGGCCCCTGGGAAGTTTTGGGAGGACCTGGGGGCAGCTCCTTAGGAGGGAGGAAAGGTAGGCATCCCTCTGATTGCCGGGGGGGGGGGGGGGGGGATGGATATGATTGTAGCCCCTCAAAAACAAAACAACAAAATCCCCAGACCTTACTCGCCCACTTGGATAGTGTAGAATTCATTTTGGTTAAGAAACAATCCTTTTAGAGCTATTTTATTCTACCCTGGAGAATTGTGTACGAGCCATGGCCAGTGTGGCTCAGTTGGTTGGAGCGTTGTCCTACACAGCCAAGAGGTCCCGGGTTCAAGTCCCCAGATGGGGCACCTTCTGGGAGGCAACCGATCAACGTTTCACTCTCACATCGATGTTTCTCTCCCACTCCCTCCCTCTCTCTCTAAAATTAATAAAAACACATCCTCTGGTGGGATTTAAAAAATTTATTTAAAAACAAAACAAAACACTGTGCACTATATCCCAGTATTATTTTTATCATCCCCATGCTTCCTTGAAAGCGTAGAAGTGGGTAAATACGCTTCTTTTTTCTTCCCTGTAAGTCCTCTGATGTCATTTCATTTAAACTCCAGTGGCAAAGGCCACCTTGAATTAATCTACCTCCCCTTCTCCCCAGCAGCCTTTGACAAATGAAAGGGGAATGTTCAAATGGGACTCATCTTCCCCAGGTGTCCCTTTCACTTGAAGATTGTATTAAAACAGCTGCTACTGTGCTATGAAGGAGGAGTACAATAATTTTAAGCCAGGGCTGCCATTCGCTGTCCAGGGTGACACGTGGGAGATAATGGGCTCATACCCTGCTCCTGATGCAGAACTAACCCACAAAAACCCCCACAAAGATGTAGGAATCCCTAGGAGCCCTGGCCAACTGCTCTCATCATGGTGTTCCAGGATGTCCCCAAGCCTTCACCTGCCTGAGCAGCTCCTGCTACCCCCACAGGCAGCAGCCTCCCTCTTTCCCTCCCTCCCTCTTTTCTTTTCCCCCTTCATCCTCTTTTCAGTCCTGCCTGTACCGTAAAGCAGGTAGCACTCGTGTAAATCAATTTGTGTGCCTTTTGCACACTCCAGCAGCTCTGTAGGGAGTTAGTCGTTCAGGGTTACTTACTCACAGATACAAACTTTGCATAAAAGCTGTGGGCACTAGATAACTGAGCATAATAGGAGATTATAAGCCAGTTGTGCCGATTGTAGGTTAATAATGTTAACTGGTCCAGCCCTGTGAGAGAATCAAGTGCCTTGGGGGGGGGTCTTTCATGAGGTTTTAGTGTTAAATTGCATATTCAGTCATGTGACCTGGGCAGTACTTCAGTTTCCGCCATCTGTAACATGGTGACCCGCCCTATGGTTCCTTAGGTTGTGCTTTTTAAATATGACGATTTAGGGGGCATTCAGCTCACTACCTAACTTACTGCATCAACGGCAAGCATACGCGGTGTATCTCCGGGCTTAGCATTGTGCCGTGTTGTGTTGAATGCAGCCCCGTCCTCCTGTGACAAATAAATGTGCTGACGGCGAAGAGGTCTGCCCCCTCCCCCTCTGGCCTCTGCGGCTTGGCTCCGGTTGCCCTTCATGGAGCTCTGTTCATTTTAATTGCGAGAGCACACATTGTAGAAGTACAGCTGACTCTCAGACAACCCTGAGGTTAGGGGCACTGACCGCCCCCATGCAGTCAAACCCACGCATAACTTTTGACTCCCTCAAAGCTAATAATCTGTTGACCAGGAAGCCTGACCCAGTAAGATAAAACAGGTGATCAACACACAAATTTTTGTATAGTCTATGTATTACATACTGTATTCTTACCGTAAAGCAGGAGGAGAGAGTGTTACTGAGAAAATCCGTAAGAGAAAATACACTTAACAGTACTATAAATATTTGTTGAAAAGGTCCACGTATAGGTGGACCTGCCCAGTTTAAACCCGTGTGGTTCAAGGGTCCGCTGTAATGTGTCCGGGTGTTCTTTCTACCAGAGTGTCAAAGAGCACAGCATCACTCCCTGCTACGTGACCTTGTGCAAGTTAAAGTTAGTTCATCTCTCTTTGCCTTGGTTTCCTTATTTGTTAAAAAGGGATAATGATAGGCGCATTCTACACAAAGCTAAGCTGTGCGTTCTGGCAGGCCGACACCCCAGGGTAGGGTGCATCGCTCCCTGCCTTCTTGGTTCTGCAGGGCATAGGAATCCTGACAAGGGCGTTCCACAAGGATCTGGCCCATAAACTCTTATCATTGTCTTTCCAGAAGTCAGCTGGTCTTCTATCCCTGATTCCCTGGAGGGATGGGGGCCTGAGTCATCTGGTCATGGGGTTGTTGGAAGGGCCCCTCCAAAGAAACAAGGAGATTGTTTTTGCTAATGGTTTGCTGCCTCGTCATCACATTTCTGAAGATGGCTCCTTTTCGTGCTCCTTTTGGGAAACTAGGCTCAAAAATATATATTACTTCGTTCATGAGCAGGCGTCCGAGATTAGTTGCCAGACAAATTTTAAATGCCCCTGCCCTCTTCATTTTTGCCGCCCTTACCCTTGGCCCCTAGTCCTGGCTGTGTGAACCTGGGGCAGTAGCCAAGTTGAGGTGGACCCAGTGGAGATGTAGCTGGGACTCAAGTTTGCAAGAAAACCCAGAAAGCCAGGCAAGCCTTCTGTGGCTCCATCACCCAGCAGTGGATGGGTCGCTGCCCAACATGGGATCCATAGCCCCAACCACAGTCAGTGAGCTCCCTGCAGCCATAGTGTCTGGGGGTGGGTAAGGGTTAAGATGCTGCTCAGAAAGTTTTCAAGGACTCTCCTGTTTTATGAAATGGATCTTGGGGACCCTAACCCTGAGAGGTCAGGGGGGCCTTAAGTATAGAGCTAGATGGGCATGATAACTGCAATTTAAACGCCATGGGTTAGAAAATGGGCCTCCGTTTGGATGGACAAGGTCAGAAGGAACTGGATCTTGTGCGTGTGTGGGGGGCAGGGGGGGGGCGGGCAGCCATGAAACCTTGGTTAAACATCCTTTTTCCGTGGGGAAGGCAGAGCCAAGTCCTCTTTACCCGCCTAAGATTATAAACCTGGCATTGTGATTCCCTCAACCCTCACTCCCTACCGATTTGTAAACACCTGCATTTGAGGCCCACATTTTAATCCTTATTCCTATGTTAACCCATGCTGCCTGTTTTACCAGATAAACCTGCCTCTTTCCCCTTCACTTATTTTGGCTGGTGGAAGTGACAGAGTTGGAGTGCATTGACTGTGGATTTTAACTTAAAAAAAGGGGGGGTGATGGTGGACCAGAAAGGTGTGCACACACAAATTGAAGGTGGCTCCCCCTAGCTTATACGATTTTGTGGCTTAAAGCATTCTTGGGATGCCTTCAGTTACTTTTTTAAAGCAAGATAGAGTCATCTGGTACCATCCATTTTGAAAAGTGGAACAGAGCAGGCCCCCCCCCAGCCTGGATGGTTTCCCAATTGAGCCCCTGTGGCTGAGACCCTTGGTGGTTGGTGAAGTCTTCCAGTCTCTGTATCTGCTTCTTGGGGGATGAGGTAGGTAATGGGGCAGAAAGGTGTTGAGGCAGTTCTGAGCTTGTTTAAATGCCAGCCCTGTGGCAAATCTGGGATTTGTATTGGAGAATGTAGTGATTAGAGAGTGGAATTTGCATCAGTAATTAGGCGTACAAATTTTTTTGCCTGTGGTTCCCTAGGAGGCATTGGGGAGGGAAGAAAAGCTAAGAGGAAAATTGTTTTCCAAAGGATTTTTTTGTAAGGCATTCGCCTCCCCCCTCCTCTTGTGTTTTGACCCGTTTATGTACTTTCAGAGTGTTGATGTCATAGCATTTCAAAGGGATATTGTATGCCTTTAACTGGTAACTTCTTTTAAGTAGGCCTAAACTATCCCCATCTCTATTAATGATCAGCGGGTTCCCTCCGGTAATGGAAATTGTCATAGAGTGTCGGAGTCATCCAGATGACTGGAGTCATTCTCCCTCCTGTTTAGTTCTGGACCCCCTTTGGCAACAACCGGAATGTAATTGGCAAATAAAAATAACCGCTAAGGACAATGAGCTGGTGTAGATTAAAGATCTTTGGATTTCAAAAAATGTGTTCGAAGATGAAATCCTGAGAATGGGTTAAGGGGGGAAACCCTGCCATCTACACTATCTGTTGACCTATTAGTGGGGTTTTTTTGTAGGGAAGCCATTCCCTGCCCCATCCGCCTGCCTGTTTCTCTTGTGGGATTAATCATTTCCTTTTGACCTTGCGCTCTGCCCCTAACATGTTGCATTGATCAAATCCCGAAATCTCAAGTCATTTCTCCTCCCCCACCACCCAACCCCATCAAATTAGAAGTCCTTAGGTGCGAGTGGGAGAGAGGTTTTAATAGAAAAAGTATTTATCAAACTACACAAAATGAATGTTTAAAACAATCCTCTCTACCTTTCTGTGTGTGTGTGTGTGTGTGTGTGTGTGTGTGTGTGTTTTAAGCACTTTTGTTAATGGGCCATTATAAAAGCTTCCTTTCCCAAAACGTGACTGGAAATGTCACTAGTTCAACTCCTATATTTTAAAACCTTCTTGATCATGTTTCTTGGGGGGAATGGGGAAAGTTTGTTTATTTTTGATAAATGTTAGATTTCCGTTCCCTCCCCACCCCCACTCAGACTTTTAAAAAAATCCTAAATGGATCCTGAAATTTAAATTTCTGCTTAGAATTACCTGGAGGATTACAATTGGTAATAAGATGACTCCAATTAGTAATAATGCTGAATACAATTAACAGAAAGAGCTGAATCAACAGTAAGCAAATGCAGACTCCACTTTGATTGTATGCCTTCCTCCTTCAGGGAATTCACTCAACTCAAACACAAAGTTTTTCAAAGTCTCTTGGTGTTAAAATCTTCACCTTTTATTCCAATCAGTGCTGGCTGATACTGGAGGTGGCACCTTTGAGAGGGATGGGGAAATTCTGGTTTAAATTAATTAAATCTTATGTGACAATCAGAAAACGTAATTTGGGGAACCGTAAGGATTTCAGGGTGGCAAAATGGGAAGCGGGGGGGGGGGGGTCGTCTTGAAGAGTGAATCAAAATTGCAAAAAGGGGAAAAGAAAGAAGGGAAGGCTGATTTGACCAGTCAGACACAGGGAAGGAATTTTCTGCCCACTTCCTGCTTGCAAGAAGCTCTTCAGTGGGGGGAGAGAATATGCCTGGACCCAACCCTCTTTCTGGAGCCTGCTTGCGGGAACTTGTAAGAACAAAGGTTCTGTATTGGACCAGCTGCCATCTTGGACCCATCTATTATACTATTGGCTCTAAGCCTTGGACTAAATTGATCACAGATCCCCTGGGAGGAGGGTAGCCTTTTGGATTGTGGGGCCATGAGTGAAATTAGGGACAGGGACAGTGTTGTGGCCTAAATTGGAGCCCCTGGGGGCACATCCTGGAGAAGGACATTGAGAGCTGTGTTCCTTCCCTCTGATCAGAGGGGGTGGGGGGGAGACGGGAGGCAGATAAATAGGTTTTTCCAGCCTCACCACGTGTCCACTGCTGGGTTATGCCTGAGGGGGTTGTATAGAAATGTGCGGTATTAGGAGCCCACATGAGTGGTTGGAATACATGCAGTGTAAGGGGGTAAGAGGCTCCTTAAGAACTAGGAGGAGGAGGGTGGGGGCCCCCAGAGGCCAGCACTTAGGAGCAGAGGCCCAAAATAAGATGAGAACATTTGGCCAGAGGTTTTAGCATACTAAGTTCATGTTCTAGTGCCCTGGGAATGTGCTGTTAAAAGTCACACGTGTTCAACTCAACGAGTTTATTCTCAACCTGTAGGTAGGCAGTGGGGAATCATCGAGGGTTGTGGAGTTTGGGAGTTGTGAGGGGTCAAAAAAAATCAATTGGAGGACGTTTGCAATAATTGTTGTCACACAGATAAAACCGCCTACCCACAGATTACAAAATCCTAGCCGGGTAGAGGGACGCAGAGGTGAGTATTTCAAGGTGGTGGTGGAGGGAGTGTTGCTGTTAGTAGAGCCAGCAAAGGCCAGTGGTTTCTACACCGACTCTGGAGCCGATCCTGCCACTTTCTACTTGTGTCCTTGGGCAAGTTACTGTCTGTGCCTCCATGTCTTCTGTAAAATGAGGATAATAGCAGCTACCTCAAGGCTGTGAGGAGGATTAAACCAGTTAATATGCAAAGCCACCTGCCTTGGGGCCTGATTCTAGTAAACTTAATGTTTGCCATTAAATTCCTTCTGGGCCTGACAGAGCTTGGGTAATGGACCTCCTCCAGGGAGAGCCCCTGTGCTTCATTGAGGCCCACCAGGTATGCCCTATATCAGTGATGGCGAACCTGTGACACACGTGTCAGAGGTGACACGCAAACTCATTTTTTTTTTGTTGATTTTTCTTTGTTAAATGGCATTTAAATATATAAAACAGATATCAAAAATGTAAGTCTTTGTTTTACTATGTTTGCAAATATCAAAAAATTTCTGTATGTGACACGGCACCAGAGTTAAGTTAGGGTTTTTCAAAATGCTGACACGCCGAGCTCAAAAGGTTCGCCATCACTGCCCTACATGGAAATTTACAAAATACTAAAGATTGCATTGCTGGTCATCCTAACTAAGAGATAACGATTAACAGTTTTATATGCATCATATTTTGCTTTTATCTAGTGTTGTTATTTATTTAGTATAAACACATGTGTAGCTTATCTTAGCAAATATTTTAGGAATGTGTAGGGAATAGTAAAGTATTTGCAACTTTATGAAGTCCCAAGTTACTACAGAAACACATCCCAGTTGGGTGTGAAAAGTACACAATATATTCGAGGATATCCAAGCCACACCCAGGCATCCCTCTTACAGATTTGGTTAGCAAGAAATACTTGTACCTATTTTTTCCCCCTTTACACAAACAGTAGCATTCTTCGTACATTACTCCTTGCTTTTTCCATAATCATTTTGTAGATCATTCCACGGGTCCAGAGCCACTCATTCTTTCGTGGGGTACCCAGTAATCAATCTATTTAACAGTTATTTAGCCAGCCCCCTATTGATGGACATTTAGTTTGCCTCCCATCTTAAACACGGTGCCATAAATCATCGGTCTTTTCAAGGAAGTGCCTCATTCCTAGCTGGGTGGCTTGAACATAGAGAGATAATATCCTGTCACTTGTAAAGGTTCTTGTTTACTGGAGAAAAGGGACGCCCTTTCTTTTTCCTGAGAAAACATGGAGGTTGAAGCATTTCCTGAGATCACATTGGGCCGGTGGTGATTAAAGAGATTAGAGCTCTGGACCACGGACGTGTCCCATCTGGAGTTTGGTTTGTCCAAAGTGTGTGGGAGAGACAGTGGCTTAGGGGAGATGCCCGTGGAAAGACAGGCCTCTTAGGCTTGGCCCTCCCTTAGAAGCTTACTGGGGATTTACACTCCCCCCTTCCCATTTAATGGTTTTGTTTTCCACCACATTCCATGGGTGGTTATTTCTGGAGAACCATCTGGTTGATAGATACAGTCTCAGGCACGGAAAGGATGCTTCCACGCTTGCTTCGTGGGCTGTTGAGGCTCTGAGAGGTTGACATCAGCTCCTGGAGTTTGGGAATCTGAATTTTCCCCTGGCTTTCCCTCCGTGGCTGCTGCCTGACCAAGGCTCTGGAATTGAATTCATGAATCGACTTTCTTTTTTTAATTTTAATTTTATTTTTTAAAAAAATATATTTTATTGATTTTTTTACAGAGAGGAAGGGGGAGAGAGATAAAGAGTTAGAAACACCGATGAGAGAGAAACATCGATCAGCCGCCTCCTGCACATCTCCTACTGGGGATATGCCCGCAACCCAGGCACATGCCCTTGACCGGAATCGAACCTGGGACCTTTCAGTCCGCAGGCTGACGCTCTATCCACTGAGCCAAACCGGTTTTGGCTTTTTTAAAATATATTTTATTGATTTCTCACAGAGAGGAAGGCAGAGGGATAGAGAGTTGGAAACATCGATGAGAGAGAAACATGGATCAGCTGCCCCCTGCACACCTCCTACTGAGGATGTGCCCACAACCAAGGTACATGCCCTTGACCGGAATCGAACCTGGGACCCTTCAGTCCACAGGCCGACGCTCCATCCACTGAGCCAAACCGGCTAGGGCAGGGCTTAATTTTTATTTATTTATTTATTTTTATTTTTTTAATATATTCCATTGATTTTTTACAGAGAGGAAGGGAGAGAGATAGAGAGTTAGAAACATCGATCAGCTGCCTCCTGCACATCTCCCACCGGGGATATGCCCGCAACCAAGGTACATGCCCTTGACCGGAATCGAACCTGGGACCTTTCAGTCCGCAGGCCAACGCTCTATCCACTGAGCCAAACCGGTTTCGGCTAATTTTTATTTTTATTTATTTTAGAGAGGCAGGGGGAGAGAAACATCAATGATGAGAGTCATTGATTGGTTGCCTCCTGCACGCTTCCTTCTGGGGATCGAGCCCACAAAGCTGGGCATGTGCCCTTGATTGGAATCAAACCTGGGACACTTCAGTCTGCATGCCGACACTCTATCCACTTGAGCCAAACCGGCTAGGGCCAGGAATCAAGTTTTGATGGAATTAGACATGGGCAGGAGAGCTAGGAAGGAATCTTGAATATCCTACACCTTCCTGAAAGAGGAAAGGCTTAGTCAGCATTATCTGCCTGAGGAGAACCTAGCCCCCAGCTGCTATACTGCGAAAAGCTGTTTTATCTTTTTTAAGTAGATAAAAAAAGATGTTTTTCTCATGATTCTGTAGGTGGACAGGACTCAGCCCTGAGAGAGTCTTTTGTCCTATTTGTTACTGGAATAGCTTTTATCATAATTTGACTAGGCAAGGCAAGCTGTAAAATCAGTCCAGATTCAAGGGAAGGGGAACAGACCACACATTTTTTGTTCGTTTGTTTGTTTGTTTGTTTGTTTGTTTGTTTTTTATTGATTTCAGAGAGGAAGGAGAGGGGAGAGAGATAGAAACATCAATGATGAGAGAGAGAATCACTGATTGGCTGCCTCCTGCACACCCCTTACTGGGGATCGAGCCTGCAACCTGGGCATGTGCCCTTGACCGGAATCAAACCTGGGACCCTTGTCCCGGAATAAAAAGGTTCAGGGATGGTGGTTGGGGGAACACAAGCAAAGGTGCAAAGGTTCTGGCTAAGGGGGAGAGAGGAAGAAGGATGAGCTCATAGGGACACATGATTTAACAGGGGAGGGAAGGGATGCTGAGCATCAGGGGACTGTCCCATCTGAGCCACGTACATCCGGACCTTTCACCTCACCTATTCCTATTTATACTCTCGTCCTGCAGTCATACTTCTCTTCCTCCAGGAAGTCTGCTGAGATGAACGTCTCAGGCCCAGCACTTTCTGATTCTCTTCCCCCAATCCTGAAATGGCAGCCTTTCGGTGACCCCTCCTACTGGACTGTATCCTCTTCGAGGGCAAGGGCACAGGGCCGAGCATGGTGCAATGCGTGTATTGGGCAATCCTGTTAAAAATAAAGTGACATTTGTTGTTGGAGGCTAAAAGAGGCTGATCTGACTGGTCATGAGTTGGAGGGGCAGAGGCACTGTGGCCCCACAGGAAGTGGGAGACTACGGGGCAGAGGTTGTCATCCAGTACACTTTCCCGCTATGTATGGACTCCCTCGACATTCTTTTCAGTGGGCACACAGCCCCAGAGAACGCTGGTCCAGAGGCAGCTGGAGTGGCTTTACAGCCGTTGTCACATCTGCCTGGCATCTAGCCTGCAAGCGTGTCCCTGGAGTTTAAGTTGCCCTCCACTCACCACGCCGGAACCCTTGGGCAGGGCACCACCCCTCTACTTTCTGTTACAACTGGCCAACCTTTGGATTTCCTGCACTTAAGAATTCTTCACCACCACCCTCTAAAACAGTGATGTGAACCTGTGACACTCGAACTCATTTTTTTGGTTGATTTTTCTTTGTTAGATGGCATTTAAATATATAAAATAAATATCAAAATATAACTCTTTGTTTTACTATGGTCGCAAATATCAAAAAATTTCTATATGTGACACGGCACCAGAGTTAAGTTAGGGTTTTCCAAAATGCTGACACGCCGAGCTCAAAAGGTTCGCCATCACTGCACTAGGAGATGAACTGTATTATCCCCATTTCATGAGTAGACACAGAGCTCAGCCCACGTGCCCAAACAAGCGGGGGGAGGAAGTGGCCCACATCGCTGTTTCAAGCACAGATTTTTCAACTCCTCAACACAAGGCTGTGCTTGGTCTCTTTCTGCGTCTAGACGACTGGAACAGTCACTGTAATCTCTGTCCTCGCAACACCACCCAGGTACCATATTTATGCCCCTGCTCGGGCGCTATCTCCTGGCTTCTCCATTTCCCGCCTGGCCCATGAGCTTCCAGCTAAATTCCCTCTAGTCCGGCTCCAGATTCTTCCCCTACACTTGGTTGGGCTCAAAGTCATTCCTTTTACTTGGATTTGTAAGTCTTCTTTCTACCTTGTTCCCTCTTTTATTCCAGTCTTAGAAGACACCTGCCCATCCCCGGGCTTGGTGACCACGGTAAATTGCAGGAAGTTCTATATTTTCTGGAGGGCAGATTTTCCTGTCTGCTTCTGCCCTCGTGTATTTTGGTTAATCCCCCATTTGTCTTACCGATCCTCTCCAGCAGGTTTCCAAAACCGCCATATTTGAGAGTGAGCAAGGGTGCTGTCAATAATTACCCCCTGACGGCCCCAGCACACTGCACCTCCCCAGTCTGACCAACCAAGACCAGAAACGTCTTGAGTTGTTTTTTAATCGCGCAAGGTCCTTTGCTCAGAGCCTTAAATCCAGTGTAAATAGTTTTTTAAAAAGAAGGAGAAAAAAAAATAGCAGTCAACACAGCACACTTGATAAGGGTGTTGTGGCCTTGGAGACACTGAGTGCAGGCTGAGTATAAGAGCTGAAGCTACAGCATGAAGTTGACCACCCAGGAGGGAACTATTGGGAGAGCCAGGTGGCTCCCCACAGCTGGCCAAAAAGTGGCCAGGCCAGTGCCTCTTGGAGGGAAAGCCCTTTGAGTTTAAGGTGCAGTGGGATCAATGTTGCAGAAGGACAACAACAAAAAAAGAAGAAGCAGCAAGCCACATGAGGTCAGAATTTCAAAACCCACCTTATTTGAGGCTTTGTCACAGTCAAATATTTCTATTTCGCCTGACTTGTAGCTTTTTCCTGGTTTAGGTGCTAGCCAAAGTAAGGGTGAATTTTTTTTTTTTTTTTAATTAACACAGGGCCAGATGAAGCAAGTGTGGAATTTTAGGACCAAGCAGAGAGAGACCTGATCACCTTTATTTTCCTCCTGAAACTTTAGATGACGTGACTCTATAATGTGATTTTTTTCTCCTACCCCTATCAAGTTTGGCTTCTCTTATCTTTTTGAGTTGATCCTTGAGTATCTGCTTGGGTGCTGATGAAGCTCTGTAGAAGATGGGAGTCGGTGGGGGTGGTGGTCCTGATTTCATTACCTGCCGAGGCAGGGTCAGCAGGCCGCCCATTGAGTTCTGATGTACAGTATGAAGAGATGCCTCACTTTTTCATCTGTTGGAACGAAGTGGGATTTCTGAGAAAGCTCCCTATCTGAGAGTTGGAAATGATTACTTCTCATCACCATCGTTTTCTTATTAGAGGGAATAAATAAACCATGTATGATGAATGGTCCGGGGGAACGCAGGCTTCTTAAAGAGGCATTCGACTCCCATGCTTTTGTCTGCCCTGTCCCCAAACGTCGACCTTTGTTTTCGGGTCGTATCTTATTACTAGTTAGTTGGCATTTTTCTTTGCCTGAGATCCCGCTGGCCTGGGTGTGGGGGTTCCCTGACTCCTTGCCAGATCCGGCTGTAATTAGTGCTCCTTTAAGACCACAGCTGTTAAGAGCTGTGTTGCACTTGTGGGAAGAGGGATGGGCGAACTCCCAGGGACTGGGGCTGCGTTTCAGGCTTTAGCTGGGCCCGGAGACAGTTCCTGATTGTCTGGTTTGGCAGCTGAATTGATCCTTTGCAGTTGGTGGGGTTTATCCCGGTTTGTCCCTTGTGATTCCAGAACAGGTTGGGCCCTTCCTCCCCAGGTCACATCACTTAAGATTGGAATGCGGCTTTTCTACCACCCAGTTCTTTTCTCGGCTGGACCAGTTTCTACTGGTTTGCCTAGGCGTCTTGTCCCACCCTTTGTTGAGTTTGGTTTCTGTTTCCCACACCCTTCTTTTTTTTAAAAAAAAAAGGGGGGGGGGGCTTTAGAAAACTGCCAATTGTGCTTAATCCGAGATGTCTTGCTTAGTATTAGTGTCTTGTTGCCCTATTATCCCCACCCTACCTACGCCCTACCTACCTAGGACCCTAGGGCCCTGCTAGGTCTGATTCTCTCCAGTGTGCATTTTTCTCTGGGGTGGGGCGAGGAGGGGTAAGACCCACCCTGTTAACTGCCCCCCCCCCTTCGTGGAACAGCCGCGGGGCTCCTATTCCTCCGGGGACTCCCCGGGAGGGTGACAGGTGACTCTTTAAAAGCTAGTCTCCAAGTCTGACTCAGTGACTCTGGCCGGTGGTGTCCCTTTGGCATTTGTGGGTGGGAGAGGGGGTGGAATTAGGTTTCCTGTTGTTGGAGTAGAGGAATGTGATCATTTTAAACTAATTGCCTAACACACCATTGGCTTGAAGAGGGTTTAAAAAAGAAATCCATGTCTTGATAAGACCAAGGCCTTTCCTTTTTGCTGCCAGCTGTTGCCCTAGAGATTTGCTTGGAAGCCCCCTCTGCTCTTGCTCATTCTGCCTTTTACTCAACCGAGGAGACTTGTTGAAAAGGCTCTGCTGATTTCCTTGGGAAAGAGGAGGTGCTGTCAGGAGTGTGTCTGTTCTCTATGTTGAATGCGCTCCTCGATGGGGGCAGTTTGAGGAGTGCCGGGGCTTGGCCACAAATCCCCAGGCTTCACAGGCGCACACTGCCCCTGCCCCAGCCCCCCGCCGAGGAGTGGGCACTTGGTGGCCTTGAGAATTCACAGAGGCCATCGACGGCGCCCTTGATTGGTCCCCTTCCCAGTTTAAATAAGTCCTGCCTGTGAACAAGATTTCTACAGCAATAAATACTTGGTTAACCTCTGGATTTGCAGGCAGCGCTTGGGAAGGTAACCTGCTCTTAAAATTGTCAACGGATGTGACAGTGTATGTAAACTTGGGCCACCTGGAAGGCCAGAGCGGGGCCCTTCTCGCCCAAGGCAGAGGGCAACTGCTAACATGGAAGATCCGCTGCTTGAGAGTGGAACTTGCTGGGATGGGGAGAGAAAAGAAAATTTTTTTATTGTGTTACATTGGAGAGAGAAAACACGGCTAGAAATGTTTTTAAAGCTTTTTTTTTTTTTTTGGGTGGGTGGGGGGTGCCCTGCTGGTGTGGCTCAGGGGCTGAGCATGGATCTATGAACCAGGAGGTCACTGTTCGATTCCCGGTCAGGGTATATGTCCAGGTTTTGGGCTTGATTCCCAGTGGGGGATGGGCTGCGGGGGAGGTAGCTGATCAATGATGTCTCTCATCATTGATGTTTCTAGCTCTCTCTCCCCCTTCCTCTCTGAAATTAATAAAAAGATATTTAAAACATTTTTTTTGTTATTCTCCTTATCAGTGTCTTTTATTTCTGCTTCCTTCTCAAGACAGTTTTCCCCAGGTGTGAGTGCCTTCCCTTGCTTAAATCCACCTGTGCACATCATCGCCCCCACACAGGCAATTGAAACCCCTTTTGCTACTTTCGAGAGTGAAAAGGTTTCAGGTGCACAATGTTGCCCACTGTTTAAGAGGTGAGTGAGGACTGAGTTACACGGCCACCTACAGAGTCTCGCCATTTTTTTTTAATTTTTTTTTTAAGCAGCCTCCCAGCACCACCGACGCTTGTCCAGAACAGAACAGATTAAACCTCTATGCCTTGCTTTCGTGACCTCAGAGGCAACAGGAAAACTAGGTATCTGTGTCAAACATCTATCTTTTCGGGTACTGTTTAAAAATCTATAATTTCCGTGGGCAGTGAGCTCAGTGTTGGAACAAATCTCAATTTTATTTGCTGCTGGAAGCTGCATGGGCCCCTCATTAGTACATCAGAGGTCAGATGCATGCAGGGGCGGCAGCTGGGACACTAATGATTTCATACGGCTTTGTATGACCGCCGGCCGCCCGCAGTGCTGTAAATCGGACGCGGCTCTAATTTTTTCCCCCCCCCAAAACCTCCAGGGAGTTGGTCCGAGACCTGCCTCTTGGGAGATAGAACTTAAGATAATATTTACAGTGGAGGGCAAAGGAGAAGTACTGCCTAATGGGAGCATTGTGGGAAGAATGGTAGCAACCTATTTGAAGTAAATCACATCTGGCCATTGGAGTAGCTCATTTATGGGCTCAACGAGTATTTATTAGGTCTTTAGCTAGGAAGAGTGCCATGCCAAGGCTAGGCTCCAAACTTCACCCCATCAACAGTAGGTCGTCCCCTCCCTCCCCCCTTTCTACAATTTTTTTTTTAAAAATCCTCACCTGAAGGTACGTTTTTAAATTGATTTTGAGAGAGAGAGAAAGAAACTGGCATTGATTCCTGTGTGGGCCTTCCCTAGGGATTGAACCTGTAATCTGGGTTTGTGCCCTGACTGGGAATCGAACCCGCAACCTTTTGGTGTATGGCACAACACTCCAACCAACTGAGCTTACCTGGCCAGGGCCCCCTCACTCTTTTTTAAAGATACTATTTTAAAAAATTTAAAAAAAAAAAAAAAGATTGTAAATTTGCAATTTGAGTCTTGACAATTATATATAAATCTGTGTACCCATCAAGATATTAGGACATTTCCATCACTCCAGAACAGTTCCTTTGAGTGCCCTCTAGTCACTCCTGTTTTTACCTGCAACTTCTCTGCTCCCCCCACCTCTGATTAGTTTTGCCTTCATATAAATGGAATTAAGCAGTCTGTTATTTTTTATCCTGGCTTTTCCCACCAAGCATATGCCTTTGAGATTTTTCTGCATGATTTCACCAGTCCGTGAATTCATTTTCATTGCTGAAAAATAGTTATTTTGTGTAGGTATACCAAACCTGCTTTTCTGGTGTGGAAATTTTTAATTCCTAAACTGGAAGAATGTTTTAAACACCCAGTTTTATTTAAGGAAATAATTCATTTGCTAAAAAGTAACGTTCGGTAGGCAGTAATCCAAAACACAATTCTGGCATGTTCCACGCGCCACTCAGTGGGGTCATAACTGGGATCAGTTGCAGGAAACCCCGAGTGCATGTGTGTCTTTTGGCCACTGTGGGCCAGTGTTAGCTGTTAGCGCCTGCCTTCAAGAAATGTGCGTGAGCCCTGGCCGGTTTGGCTCGGTGGTTGGGGCGTGGGACAGCCCTCCGAAAGATCTCAGGTTCCATTCCCAGTCTGTGGCACTGCAGGAGGCAACCAATCGATGTCATCATTGGTGCTTCTCTCTCTGTGTCCCCTCCTTAACACTCTCTTAAAAAATCAATGGAAAAATATCCTCAGGTGAGGATTAACAACAACATCAACAAAAATGTGAGTGAGACCTGCTGGCCTTGGTGGGCACCGGCCAGGCCATGGGTGGGCCTCGGGCTGCATATGGTGGGACAGAGATAAGAGGCTCCAGCCTGAAGATCAGAATCACTGGAGGGAGGGAGCTGCTGCAGGTTGGCTTCCCCAGAGGCAGGCACTGGGGCCTGGATAGTAAACTTGTTTATCAGCAGCAGTGAAAGGCAGGGAAGGAAGCAGATGCTGACCCAACAAGGCTCTCTCAGTGCCAGTAAAATGGAATGAGCTAGACGCGTACCTCTGTATGACACGGTATTTATACTTTAAAGACTAGATGTTTCTTCTATGACTTCACAAAGGCTCTGTCTTCTGCCCAAATCCCCCTGCCCCTTTCCACCTCCACCTCTGCCCTTTGCTCACCTGGTTGGTGTGTTTCTCTTGTCCAGTTAAACTAACTGCTGCTCCTTGAGTAGGGTCGAGCCTGCAATCAGTTTACATGTCCTTGACCGGAATCGAGCCCAGGACCCTTCAGTCTCTGGGCTGACGCTCTATCCACTGAGCAAAACCGGCTTGGGCACCACCAGGTACTCTTGATTCTTTCTGTTGCTTGATGAGGCCTGGTAATGAATTTTACTTATTTAGCTAGCTGGCCAGGCAGGTAGTTAATATGTGCCCTTGGGATCGGATGTACTTCGAAATGTCTGATTCTAGAAGTTTTGAGGCACATCTGTACATGCATCTATTAGTAACAACGCCACAAAATAATGAGTATTAGTGTTGCTTCAGAGAGCTCACAGTCAGTGGTAAAAATCATAAAATCATTTTCAGGTTTTGCTGTCCAATAGCTTACAGTCTTCAGGTTTGGGACAGTCGTCTCCTTAGTTGCTGCAGCAGCCACGACTGAGGATGCAAAACCAGGCCTGCCTTTCTGCCGCTCCTCTTCTGAGCGGTTCCTTCGCCCCCCAGTCCCATCATTGGCCGTCTCGCCTGGCGTCCCCCTGCTGGCTTTTTGGGTCTTGTTGGGAACAGGAACAGGCACTTGCTAACCTGTGTTCCATGGAGGGAGGTTGAGCTGACTTGAAGTTATTGAATTCAAGAATCCTTACTAACCACACTTGACAAGTAGATGTTTCCCCCGATACATCAAGTGACGTAGCAATGGGAAATATTGCCAAGTTGAAAATTTTGGGTTGTATAAAGAACAGGGATAGTCCCTGCAGCATTGCTTGTGATTAAAAAAAATAAAATAAAAAAATTGGGACTTGCTCCCGTCCATAGGTACTAATGAGCAATTAAATAAGTATGGTTACATTCACAGATGACATATCATGCAGCCATTCTTAAGGCAGGCAGCTTGACCCAGGACACTCTCCAAGTTTAATATGGTTAAGTGAAAAAAGAAAAAAGTCGACTGTCTTATAAAAATACGAATGTGTAGAATATAGCATATTTTGGATGGTTATGTAAATTGGGATATTTAAAACTATTTGCACTTATGTGTCTTTGTGTGTTAAAAACACAGGGAGTGCCCTATCTAAGGTTTTTCAGACACTCCCCTTCCCCACACAAGAAATAATTTGTCCTCAGCCCAGCTCTGCTATTTTGAGCTGGTGGTGATTGTGCTGGAAAAAGGGTCCAGATTTCTTTTTCCCCCTCTTTCCACGGGTTGGGGGTTGGGGGGGGGGGTTGGGGGTGGGGGCGGGGCACAGCAGCAGCACGCGGCCAGGGAGACAGGAGGAGCCCTTGCCTCGGGTTTGGACTCGGTATTCAGTGTACGTTCCATAAATCAAGTAAAGCTTGGTTTTGATGTTATTGAATAGACTTCGCTTTGTGGCTGGACTTCACTCCTTACTTAGCTTTGTGGCTGGACTTCACTCCTTGAACTTGGCTTACCCACTTTTAAAGAGGAGAGCCTGCCCAGTGGCACACACTGATAAGGCTTCTGGTTGTCACCAGTCATTCTTCATTCACTCCGTTTCTATCGTGGGAAACTTAAGGAGAAGCCCTTTTGGGTGGGTGGGGACCTCTTTCTGTCTAAGCCGGAGTTTGTGGGAGGCCAGATGTCGTCCCCAGTCATTTTAAGCGATGTTAGGGGGGAAAAAAAAATCTCCAAGGTAACTTTAACAGCGGTCCATAGATTGTGTTTCATTTGTGGGGTATTTTGCCTACGAGAGGCCCGTCCTCCGTCCGCTGTGCTTGCATTCTTCACTGATGGGGGCAGTTGTGTTTGAAACTAGAAGCTCGTTCTTACAGATGTGCGGGGTGGACGAATTCCTTGTTGGATCGCAGGTATTGGAAAAAGTAGGTTGTGTAAAGTGCACGCGCGCGCACACACACACACAGTCTTATTCGTTAACAAAGCACTTTATTTAAGCTCTGGCTAAGGTAAACCTGCCTACTTGGTATTTTTATTTATTTATTTTTTCTTTAACCTCCCCCTTCCTCTCCTGCAGGGCCCGCATTCCTAGGTCTTTGTCTCTGCCTGGTATTTTAGAAATTTTGGGAGAGGAAGGCAGTGGGTGGGGCCTCCTGGAAGCTGGGGGCAGGGAAGAGGGTGGTCACTTGCGAGGTCAGAGGTCGAGCCTGCTCCATTCAGCTGGGGCAGCCAGATTGTCGCCATGCAGGGGCGGGAGGAGGTGGGGGTGGGGGCGTGTCTGTGCATCTGCCCGGGAAGCCCCAAACAGGCAGCCCCAGGCCCTGGAATTCCTCCCACCAGAGGCCTGCTCCTCTCCCCTCCCCACCCCCCCCACCCCCTTCCTGGAGCCATAGTTCATGGCCTCTGCTACATATCTGGCCTTGGACCCTCCACACAGCCCTTTCTTTGGAAGACGTGGGTTTCCCAGTTTGCTCTGTTAAAATATCTTGCAGCTGATTCAGAGAATTGCACCCATGTACACATCCTTACCTATGGATCGTGTTTCACAGGCTCTGAAATGGTGGGTTTTCGACCTTAGAAATTTCAAGCAGATGAGATGCAGAGCTTCTAAACGGAGTGCGAAATCTTCCCCAAAGTTCTACTCCCAACTTTTTATTAGAGCATTTATATAATTGATCACATTTTCAGTATTTGGGACAATATGTGTTGTTGTTTTTAAAGTCAGTGATTTATTAATTACAAGTACCATGCGGCTATGGTTCTACTCACCCACAGCTTTTTATGACCAACTGGCTGGGTGCTCCCCACGCCCAGTCTCAGCATGGCCTAGAGCTGCATCCATCTCATGTGAAATGATGCCAGGTGGGATTGCATCCAGGGACCCGGGACCCCCTTTGTCCATCTTGGGGGTTCCAGCCTGCACATGTGAGGGGCCTGGTGCCAGGGCCTTCGGGCATCCCGCTCCTTCCACCCTCTGACCAGGATTTCTTTTCTGGCCACTTCACCTGCAGAATTCTTCAACACCTCTCACTTGTCGGATTCACCAGGTTCCAATTTTCACAAACCTCTAAAACCCAGAAAAATCCCCTTAATTCCTGGCAGTTGCACAACTGGCACCTGGAGCCTGGCTTCTTGCTTTGGCCCAGATTATTATTTCCAAGCCTCTTGGTTTCTGAGGTTGAGACCCTAGAGACAGGGTTCTTGGGTAGAAGAGGTCTCCTGAGGTACCTAGTCAGACTGGCTAGCTTGTCCCATGACCAGGTGTAGTGCCAGGCTCAGGTGAACAGCCTAAGGTTCTTTGTCACTCAACTAACTACCTGTGCAGACAGATGAGCTGTCTCCCACACAGCTGGTCAGTCCACACAGCTGTCGGACAACAGGCTGGTCCTGAGAAGAGGTAGAGAAGATTGCTAACTGTGGGCAGGAGACAGAAGGCTGGCCAGCATGCCTCATTCTAATTTAAAAGGAACCTTCTGATGGGAGGTTTTTACACTTGCCATTAGCATAGGGTTGATTCCTTTCTTCCCACGACAAATGGAGGGAGCAAAGGGGGAGCAAAGTGGCTGAAACCTGTGGGTGAATTGCTTTAGCATCACATCATTAAAAAGAAGAAAAAAAAAAGACCCCGGGAATTTCCCCAAAATGCATCCAGTGTAGCATCTTGTGGTGAGTATTTAAGGTGAGATAGAGAATTTTGGGTTTGCCAGATTAGAAGGTGAGTTCATCTCCACATGGTGGACCTGCCTTTTTTGAGAGTGATTGGTCTCGAAGAAGGCCAATTGCCAACACTTGGTTTTCAGTCTACCATGGCTCCTGAACGGCATCTCGCTGGATGGCAAAAATGGTCGAAGACTATGAACCTGACCACGTTCTCCCTCCTGTAATGTAAACTCCATAAAACATGCCACGTCAGAGCCATTTCTTCAAAGTAGGAACGGAAGATCCTAAATCTTTGCCTCCAACCCAGAGCGGAGCAGGCCTGTTGACTGGGCTGAGCCGCTTGGGAGAGCCTTTCCTAGTGGGTATGCTCCATGCCAAGACCTGATGGGTTAATACACGGACCTGGAAAAGGAGAGGAACAGCATTCTCACTGTTTGCCTCAGGGCTCCCACTAACCCTTTCTCCCTCCTTATCGCTGTCTCCCTGTCTCTGCTTCTCAGCCTGGACGAGCTCTGGAACCCCTTTTACCTCCAGGAGACCTAGCAAGGTGCTGTGGGCTCTGCATGAGGGGGCCAGTACCAGGCACCAGGTTGGAAGCAACTCTTTAGAAGTCTCCGGTCACACACAGTAGTACAGTGTACAGATGGCGTGTTGTACAGTTGTGCACCTGAAACCTGTATCATTTTGGTAACCCGTGTCACTGCAATGAATTCAATTTAAAAAAAAAAAAAAAAGAGCCTTAGGTTGGCCTCCTTACTCTGCCCTTGCTAGCTGTGTGGCCTTAAGCACCTCACAACCTCTTGTCTTCACCTGGAGATGAAGTGCATGGTGCACTGTGTATGTGAGAGAACCCCCTTGGACACCACTCTCCTGCCTCCTGTTGCGTGTTGGCTGGCTTTGCTTCACACCCAAGTGAACCAGAGGCAAATTTAAGCCCTGCTCTTGAAAGCAATCCAGCAAACATTTACAGAGAGCCGTGCTAAGTGCCCTGCTCTGTGGAGGGATACGAGACTGGCCCAGTTTCTGAGCCAAAGAGCTGTCGCTCTTGAGAGCTCCTCATTTATCAGCAGGTGGAGGTGGTGCCAGCCCTTCCTCTCCCTCCCTCCCAGCATGCTGGGCCCCAGGGAAATACAGAACATCGGCTCTCTCAGCATGGGCTGCCTCCCCGGGTCAACTCCTTGGGACAACTTGGCAGGAAGAAGAAAGACAAGAAGCTGGCTGACCTTACCCCACTAGCTTTTTGCCTTCCTTTCAGGAGCTTAAGCCCTTAGCTTGCTTGAGTGCCTGGGGAGCCGTGTTCTGCATGTTGTGCTAACCTCCGTGACGGGGAGGGTGGCCAGCAACCTGTGGTGTGAGGCTGATGGATAGTGGCCTAACCTTGCTTCACATGCCCAGCGGCAGGGGTGGCGAGAGAAAATTTCTGGTGTGTGCTTTCTTTTGGGCTACCAATCTCGGGTCAGGAACACATCGTCTTCGAATATTTCTGGGTAATTAAATCTAAGATACAGGGAAATATTATTGCCTGTGAAGTGTCTCAGTTATGTTTCTGAATGAAACTGGAGTGGAATGATGGTTGTCTTTCTTTTGACCGGGTTGGGTGGGGAGAAGAACAAGTTGGGCTCACAGTTGACTACACTTCTCCCTGCCCTTGTAGGGTGTGTGCTAGGTTATTGGGAGGGGAGAGGCTGGGAGCCTGGGAGCCAGAGCCCCTGTTGCTGTCCTTTCTGTCCCCAGGCCTGCGGCTCTCATTCATGCCTGTCCCCTCTCTCGTCTCCAGGTGCTGCACCTGTACTGTGACACTTGCTCGGTGCCCATCTGTCGTGAGTGTACAATGGGCCGGCACGGGGGCCACAGCTTCATCTACCTCCAGGAGGCACTGCAGGACTCCCGGGCACTCACCATCCAGCTGCTGGCTGACGCCCAGCAGGGCCGCCAGGCGATCCAGGTCAGTCCTTCCTTCACCTACTTCCTTGTGCATAAAACCTTTCCCACTACCTTTTAGATGGCGTGTGTAGATTACTGGGCAGACGCCAGTGTGTGGGGGCCTTGGTGGAACAATGACCCAAGTGAGCTCATGTGATATCCATGCAGCAATAATCCCTGGGGCTGGGGCACAGGGGTGGGGACCACCTTGAAGTCTTGTGCAGATTAGGATGTGGCCAAAGTTAATGGCTGGTCTAGGCTTGTTCCATATACTTATCCTGGGCCCCTATCACCTCATCTGTCTGTTTCCCATCCAGCCCCTCCCCAGTTCCAGATGGACTACACAGAAGGCCTGGGAGCTTGATGCTTTTCAGATAGAGACCTTTGCTATTCAGATTTATTTATTTATAGGTGAGAAAGAAGCGAATATGGGCACTTTCCCATAAGGTTCAGAGTCTCAAAACTTCTTCCCTGGGTGATCAAGTCATTTAGATTCTTGTTTCTGTTTAATTTCTATCTCTTTGGGGTTGGGGACACATGTAACTTTGGGGCATAGCACCGTTCTCTCACGCAGCCAGGTAATATTGTGTGCCTGAATTGATTTTGAATCTCCTTGCCTGATCCAGGTTTTAGGAACACAGAAACACCATGAGATGTGTTAGCCTTTGTTTTGTAGGCTAAGCTGGAAAATAGACACTGCTAATCCTTGAGCAGAAATAGAATAGGAAACTATTGTTAGTTAGAGTATTTGAATAAGTGAATTGTTAAAAAACATCTTTTAGCCCTAATCGGTTTGGCTCAGTGGATAGAGCATTGGCCTATAGACTGAAGGGTCCCAGGTTCGATTCCGGTTAAGGGCATGTACCTGGGTTGTGGGCACATCCCCAGTAGGGGGTGTTCAGGAGGCAGCTGATCGATATTTTTCTCTCATTGATATTTCTAACTCTCTATCCCTCTCCCTTCCTGTCTGTAAAAAAAGCAATAAAATCTATTTTTTAAAAAAGTATCTTTTAGGAAAGTGGTTGAAGAACTGACCATGTGCTCTAGGGAAGATAGTTTAAGGATGGTTTAGATTTTAATATATTTCTCCACAGCTGTCACTTTCCTGTGCATGATGTTGAAGTAATCTTTCTGATGAGTCACATTGTCTGATATCCACGTCCTAAAATTGAAGGTTTGAGAGTCTGTTTCTGGAATGATTTACTCTGTCGTATTCTTTTTTTTAAAAATATATTTTATTGATTTTTTTACAGAGAGGAAGGGAGAGAGATAGAGAGTTAGAAACATCGATGAGAGAGAAACATCGATCAGCCGCCTCCTGCGCATCTCCTACTGGGGATGTGCCCGCAACCAAGGTACATGCCCTTGACCGGAATCGAACCTGGGACCTTTCAGTCCGCAGGCCGACGCTCTATCCACTGAGCCAAACCGGTTTCGGCTGTCGTATTCTTATTATGCCTTCAGAGTGTCTCTGTCCCGTGGTTGCTGTTACGTCTCACGTGTCAGCATCCTCGCTGGTACATGCTCTGTTTTATTTCTATTCTATCTTAATGACTGTGTCCCCGTGAATGAAGTGGTTTGTGGTTTTCATTTTTTATGCCACTACAGTTAGGACCTTGCCCAGTGCTTGCCCTGCAGGCTTCTTTCTAAGACACCGTCACCTGGGGAATTTAAAGAGCCATTGATGTCACCCTTGCTGGTGTGGCTCCGTTGGATGCCTTGCCTTTGTGCACCAAAAGGTTGCCCGTTTGATTCCCCTTCAGGGCACATTCCCGGGTTGCAGGCTCAATCCCCAGTAAGAGGGTGTGCAGGAGATAGCCAATCGATGATTCTCTCATCGTTGATGTTCCTATCTCTCTCTCTCCCTCTCTGAAACCAATCAATAAATAAATATACATTAAAAAAAACAAACATGGTCACTCTTCATGTTAAAGCAAGTGTAACAGATATTACACCATTTTGCACAACAATGAGAACTGAGCTTAATGTCTAAGCATAATTGTTTTAGGTTGTACAGATGCAGTGTTACTCTAGACTTTTGGATTAATTTTGTCCCTTATCTCCTGTTTGTCTTTTATCATTTCTTTGATCATCCTAATAGGCGAAGGTCCCCTGCGGACGCTCCAGCTTGCCATGGTGGAAAGCTGCCACAATTATGCTGAGCACGCCTACTCTCTCTAGTGAACTAATTTAAACTATCCCCAAAAGTAGATCAAGGAAACATTTTTCCCCCCTCTATTACAAATAATGGAAATGGAGGAACAAAATTAATTGCTTTGCCCAAGCAACCAGATCTTAACCAATCGGCCTTCCCTTTTCCTCAGTGAGGACTACCAAACCTGTTTACTGAGCTCCTGCTTTGTTCCAGGCACTGAAATAGGCACTTTATGCATACATAGTAGTGCTTTTATGGTGTGGCTGTCATTCTTTCCATTTTGCAAAGAGAACACTTTGCTCCAGAGAAATTAACCTCAAGTAACCTGCCAGAGGCACACTAAGGGTGAATAGAATTGCAGTTTGAATCCAAACCTAACAGTTTCTCATTTGGGAAGCCTGTGAGCAGGTGTCCTCTCTGTAGCTCCCCAACCCCTTCTTATGCATGTGTAACCCACCACCACCACACGCGCCCCCCCAGATATGAAGAAAAATCATGGTTGAAGAACTTGAATGCACCATGACCTAATTTAAAAATTTCCCATGCTGTCTTTATTAGGACTCTTGGTTGCCATTGGCTAAAAGGGAATGAATAGTCTCAGGTGACCAGGTAGAAGAATATGGATGGATCAGGCTTCAGGTATCCAGGGACGCAGACCTTGGTGCCAGCACTGTCAATCATTTAGCTCCGTCCCTCTCTCCATGGTAACCTCATTCTTGCTACTGGATCTGGGCTTGTCCATGTAGTGCAGAGAGAAAGGTGGGCTTAAGTGGTGATCACTTCGGGCCTGCACCGTTCAGCAAGCCACCCTCAGAGAAAGAGTGGGTATCCTTTTCCCCCCTCCTCTTCCCTTTTCAGGTCGGTGGAGGAGGCTGGAGCATCCTATATAATAAAAGCCCAGTGACAGAAACAGCAGAAAAACCAAAGACCAGAATGACCACGGCCCCTTGCCCCGGCCAGCCCCGCCCCCCAGCGAGTGGTTAGGGGCAATCAGGCAGGCATGTAGAGTAGTTAGGGGCAATCAGGAAGATAGGCGAGCAGTTAGGAGCCAGTGGTCCTGGATTGCGAGAGGGATGTCCAACTGCCAGTTTAGGCCCTATCTGCAGGGATCCCTGTGGGATTGGGCCTAAACTGGCAATCGGACAGTTGGGACATTGCCTGAGCGGTTCCAGACTGTGATAGGGTACAGGCCGGGCTGAGGGACAAAACTCCTCCTGCCCCCCCGCCTCCCCCCTTGCACAAATTTTGTGCACTGGGCCTCTAGTCCATATACAAAATCCCAGGGAAGGGCCCTTGACTGGCCTGTCTTCGTTCATTCCTCCTTGGGCACAGTAGCTGGGGGCACTATGATAGGGAGTTCCCTTTGGAGCAAATGAATGAGCATTTAACATCTCAAAGTAAAGGATACTAAGCAGCCACATCTGCAGGTAGACAGGTAGTAGATTTAAGTCCATATCAACTTTATACCACCTTTATTTTTTTAAATATATTTTATTGATTTTTTACAGAGAGGAAGGGAGAGGGATAGAGAGTTAGAAACATCGATGAGAGAGAGACATTGATCAGCTGCCTCCTGCATATCCCCCACTGGGGATGTGCCCGCAACCAAGGTGCATGCCCTTGTCCGGAATCAAACCCAGGACCCTTCAGTCGGTAGGCCAATGCTCTATCCACTGAGCCAAATCGGTTAGGGCGTTTACACTACCTTTAAATGAGTATTAGTAACCCAGGAATATATTTTACAATGTGTATGGGCTCAGTACAGTTTGGGGGGTTGTTTTAATTTACATTTAACAGCTTTTGTTTAGAAAAACATTTCAGAAACTCCGTTCCCTTTCTTCAACCAGAGGATATTTGTCTTATTGATTTCCCCTCTGTAGGGTGTTTTTTGCCTTTTTTTCAGGTCACTTCAGGACCCCAAATCACACACTGATCCTCTTTTATGTGTTTGTGTTGGGGCCAGAAGGCTTGAGATATATGTTGGCTGTTCTCCTGTCCTATATAATAAAAGGGTAATGTGCAAATGACCGAACAGTGGAAGGACAGGTCGCTATGACGCGCACGGACCACCAGGGGGTAGATGCTCAATGCAGGAGCTGCCCCATCGTGGTCAGTGTGCTCCCACAGGGGGAGTGCTGCTCAGCCACAAGCCCGGCTGACTGCTGGCGAACACAGCAGCCTGTCTCCGCAGCACTAAGGATGTCCAGCTGCGGCTTAGGCTCTGGGGAGCAGGCCTAAGCTGTCAGTCGGACATCCCCTGAGAGCTCTCGCACTGCAAAAGGGTGCAGGCTGGGCTGAGGGACACCCCCGCCCCCCCTCCAGTGCACGAATGTCATGCACCGGGCCTCTAGTAATAAATAAGCAGTCATGCCCTGTAAGCAGCTTGTGTATTAACTTCCCTCATCTTGTCTTGAGCACCTTCTTTAAATATATATATTGATTTCAGAGAGGAAAGGAGGGGGAGAGAGAGATAGAAACATCAATGATGAGAGAGAATCATTGATCAGCTGCCTCCCGCACGCCCCCCACTGGGAATCGAGCCCACAACCCGGGCATGTGCCTTTGACTGGAATCAAACCCAGGACCCTTGAGGCCACAGGCCAACGCTCTGTTCAATGAGCCAAGCTGGCCAGGGCTTGAGCACCTTCTTTTCCTCCCATCCTGTTGTCCTCATCAGCTTCTTTTCAAGATTAATTTCTGTGTAAGCTTTTAGTAAATCATTCCTGGGTGGGAAGAGTATACATAAAAAAGACATCTCTCCCATTGAGTGTGGGTTGTTTGTTTTTTTTTAAATCCAGTGTTAATTTAGCTTTTGTATTTATAAAAAGCACCCAGAAGTAAATCCTTTGATTAATTCTAGACAGAATTACCCTGACGAGAGTCTAGAATTGCCCGTAACAAAGAAAGCATGGAAGATGTTTGTAGTGTTACCTCATCATTTTTATTGCTTTTTAGAACCTTCTATTATTTTTTTTAATTTTTTATTTTTATTGATTTCAGAAAGGAAGGGAGAGGGAGAGAGGGATAGAAACATCAGTGATGAGAGAGAGTCACCGATCGGCTGCCTCCTGCATGTCCCACACTGCAACCTGGGCATGTGCTCTGACCGGGATCGAACCTGTGACCTTCTGGTTCATAGGTCGATGCCCACCTCTGAGCCACGCTGGCGGGGAAGAGCCTTCTATTATTTTGATTGTTCCTGAAAAATATACATCATTCTGGTCACC
Source organism: Myotis myotis (assembly GCF_014108235.1). Lineage (NCBI taxonomy): Eukaryota > Metazoa > Chordata > Mammalia > Chiroptera > Vespertilionidae > Myotis > Myotis myotis. The sequence continues at coordinate 46,087,724 of NW_023416317.1, forward strand.
GGTGTAATTAGAGGGTTTTATAAGGTGCACTGATTACCTGGGGATATTTATAAGCAGGATAGGAATATGGTTGCTCTCCACATAAGAGAGCCTTGATTCTTTAATTGTTTTATGTCTTTTATCACAGTTAAGATGCCATTGGGTGTAAGATGCACATTTATTTAATATATAACTAATGAAGGAAAAACTGTGCTGACTTTTTTGTTAATGCTCACTTAAGGATATTTTTTCCATAATGTTTTTCTTTTAAGAGAAAGAGGGAGGGAGGAAGAGAGAGAAGAAACGTTAATGTGAGAGAGACACATCCACTGGTTAATTCCTACATGCACTGCATGTACACCGAACAGGGTGGGGAAACAAACCTGCAACCCAGGTATATGCCCTTGACCAGGAATCAAACCCTGGACCCGTTGGTCTGCAGGCCGACGCTCCAACCACTGAGCCATGCACTGACAATTTTAAGATGAATAGTTTCAAAGCTCTTAAATGTGATTACAATCATATGAGTACAGTAGAGTATTTTTCATTATCGGCTATGGTGGCCTGCGAGTTTATGCACTTGTATCTTCTTCTGGTTATCGGCGCACTCTAAATACCAGCCATCAGGCCACCACTGTTCTCCACGGCAGACATCACTAATCGCTTTCTGCACTCCGCCCTAGGAAACCCACACATGGCCTCAGACTCCTCGGTACTGAGTGGTCAGCTGACTGATTCGCCTGCCCAGATTGAGACCCTCAGTTTCAGATGTTTGATTGGCTCTGTGTACACATTTAGAAGATAACATTTTTTTCTTCAAGCCCCATGCTTGTTGGTTGTTTTTTGTTTGTTTTAATTTTAACTGCAAAGTGTCTTTCTGTTTTCAAAGTTGACCCAGCCCCTTCCCCACTGTCATCTTCCCCAGCCCACCTGCCTCTTGTCTCCTCCAGAGGCCCTGCTTTCTCGATAATGGGAACGAGTTCAGCAGGTCCTGGCTGCGCATCTTGGAATGCAGTGCTCGACTGGTTTGTGCACGATTTAGAAAGCCAAGACCCATTTTGTCTGCAACACGGCCTTTATGACTCTCAACCCTAGGATTGATGTTATCCGTGCATGCCTGGGGATGACTGAGATTGTAGTAAGAGCTTTTCTCCCCTTCCACCTGCTTGAAAAGTGGAAGAAATGGTTCTTGCTAGAGAATGGGAGTTCCAAACCCAAGGGCTTGGCTTGCAGGGATCTGGCAGGGCCTGAGGGAGCAGAGTAGAGTCACATGATAAGCGCCCCACCCCACCCCCACGCAAAGGGGGTGGTCGTTGCCTTCCCAGCCAGTTCTTGCCCTACAGGAGTGTTGGCCTTGTTATTTTCAAATCTTGTGATTTTTTTTTTTTTATAGAAATCAGTTTGGTATACAATGAATGACATTGGTGAAAATAGAAAGCAGCTTACCACCTCTGCTGATCATTGAAGAAACATTAAGTTGGTGTGGCTCAGTGGTTGAGCATTGACCTATGAACCAGGAGGTTACGGTTTGATTCCTGGCCAGGGCACATGCCCCGGTTGCCTGGGTTGGGGGCTCAATCCCCAGTAGGGGTCCTGCAGGAGGCAGCTAATCAGTGATTCTCATCATTGTTTCCTTTTCTTTTTCTTTACTTTCTTTTTTTCTTATTCATCATTGATGTTTCTATCTCTCCTGCTCCCTTCCTCTCTGAAATCAATAAAAAAGAAATATTATGGTCCAACTAGCATGGCTCAGTGCTTGTTTCAGGGCACATGCCCAGTTTTTGGGCTCCATCCCCAGTGGGGGGTGTGCAGGAGGCAACCGATCAATAATTCTCTCTCATCATTGATGTTTCTATCTCTCCCTCTTCCTTCCTCTCTCTAAAATCAGTAAAACATATTTTATTTTATTTTTAAAATATATTTTATTGATTTTTTTACAGAGAGGAAGGGAGAGAGATAGAGAGTTAGAAACATCGATTAGCTGCCTCCTGCACATCTCCCACTGGGGAGGTGCCCGCAACCCAGGTACATGCCTTTGACCGGAATCGAACCCGGGACCCCTCAGTCCACAGGCCGACGCTCTATCCCCTGAGCCAAACCGGTTTCGGCAGTAAAACATATTTTTTAAAAAAAGAGATATTACGGACACAGGCTTGGCTGTGTCGGGTGTGGACACGTCTGTGCTAATTAATAACCAACACACCTGAAAACAGGGTGTATCCGTCACTGAGTTCTCCTCTCCCACCCTTTCTCACCATGGATGCTGGGGCTGCAGCACTCCCTTCCAGCCACTACCTGGACGTGGGAAGAAGGGACTCGCTTCTTCCTCTTCACTTCGTGTTGTTATCAGGGGCATTTTTTCATCCTGGCTGCAGAAGTTGCTTCCCATGTCTTGCTTTTGCCACTCCCAGAATGAACGGGAAAAACCCCAATTTCTTCTCGTCATTCTTGGGAACCCCCGAGGGGTCAGTGGCTACTTCCCCCAGTGACTGACTGTCTCTCATCCTCAGCGTGCCCTTTGTCCTAGCCCTGCTCCAATTCCTAGTTAGCCCGATTCTGTAAATGGTCTCTGTTTCAATGTCTAGTGAGGTTTCTCTTTTTCTGAATGAATCTTGACTTGACAGCCTGCGACATTTGAAATCTACCAAACCCCATTATATCTGTTTATAGGCACACTTTTGCTTTGTTGGTCATTCTGGTTTTTGACCTTAAGGGAAAATTTGGACAAATTCATCTGCTTCCGTTTGTTGGTTACTTGTTAGTTTCCTGGGGCTCCTTCAACAACTTACCACCACCTGGGTGACTTAAAACAATAGGAATGTGTTATCTCGCAGCTCTGAAGGCTAGGAGTCCAAAATAAGGGTGTCAACAAGAATGCGATATAGCCCTGGCCGGTTTGGCTCAGTGGATGGAGTGTCGGCCTGCGGACTCAAGGGTCCCAGGTTTGATTCCGGTCAAGGGCATGTACCTTGGTTGCGGGCACATCCCCAGTGCGGGGTGTGCAGGAGGCAGCTGATCGATGTTTCTCTCTCATCGATGTTTCTGGCTCTCTATCCCTCTCCCTTCCTCTCTGTAAAAAATCAATAAAATATATTTAAAAAAAAGAAAAGAAAAGAATGCGCTATGCTCCTACTGGAACTTCTAGGGAAGAATCTTTGCTTGCCAGCTGTTGTGGTCAGCTCTTCCCCATGTATTCTGTGCATTTTTTCTCACAGTCCTCCTTTACCAGGGTCGGGGGCCAGGAACTCGTCTCAAGGCCTTTCAACCAGTAGGCGGTGGAGCCAGGATTTGAACCCGGTTACCCGACTCCTGTGTTGATCATCAGCCTGGTTTGCCCAGGACTGCCCCAGTTTTTGATGCGTTCCGTATTCTGGATACTCCTCTGTCCGGGGTACAAGGATGGCTGGTCACCCGTCACCAATTCCTGAGCCCAGGCCAGGCTCCAAACTCTTTATGCTTCTCCAGGCCCCTCCTGGTTTGGGACGCCAGCTCTGAGACTACTGCACCATCAGCAGTCAGTGTACTAGTAGGATCCCTGATTTAATACCTCAGTATCTCGGAGAAATCCTTTTGAAGACGTGTCATGTAATATTAATGAAAACACGAGGCCTTCTGTCTGGATTAATTTTTTATGAACAATAATACGTCTGATTAAACTGGCTGATTTACTAGAGCTGGTGGTACAGGGTGTGTGTGTGTGGGGGGGGGGGTGTTGATGGTCTCTAACCACAGGGCACGGTTTCTGAGGTGGCCAATATTCCCAGTATGCATGTGGGTTGGTTCTGGCTGGTAATGACATGACAGGAAGGTGATGGATAGCCGCTGGCTTGCAGCCTGTTGTATAACCCTCACGTGCGGGATGGGCCCAGCCCTCAGGGTTTCCCCCAGGTGGGCAGTGAGAAGGCCAGACAGTCTGTGGGAAGGAAGTTGTTCGTGTGCCCGGGGTAGTGCCTTTCACATCTGATCCGTATCCCCAGTTTTCGGCTGCGACCCAGCTACACTGGTTTCACTGTGTCAGAGTAGCTCTTAATAGTCCTGACATTCACCGGGTAGGTGCCATTTCCCCTACAAAGACACCCAGCGCTTGCCAGCAACTCCTTCAGTTACATGTCAGACAGATGCCATTCTCTCCCTAAGTGTCTGCCTTTCTTTCCAAGGAAGTGGAGCAAGCGGTCTGGGGGGCCCTGGGTGTTCGCTTTTCAGGTCTGGTGGGGGTTGGGGGTGGGGGCAGACCTAAACGTTTTGTTGAAAGCGTGTGAAGGTCCTTCTGATGCCATGCAAATTGTTTCTGGTTTTCCAGCTGAGTATCGAGCAGGCCCAGACCGTGGCGGAGCAGGTGGAGATGAAGGCCAAGGTGGTACAGTCGGAGGTCAAGGCCGTGACTGCAAGACATAAGAAGGCCCTGGAGGAGCGGGAGTGCGAGCTGCTGTGGAAGGTAATGGGGAGAGTGCACACCCCACCCCCAGTCCGGGCCTCCTCGGCCGGCCAGCATTTCTTCCATGAACCACATGTCAGATCCTGGGCCCCAGCTCTCAATTTAGATGACTTGGTAGTTGACCAGAGTTCCATTGGCAGAAAAATTCAGGGGTCCCTGGAACCTTGTGGGTGCTCTCCAGGCAGTAAAATAACAAGAAGCCTTTTCAGAAGTGGTCGGGTACCAAGACTGGAAGGAGTCCCGAGTTTTCTATGGCACTCGCTCCGAAGGAAGCTGAAAGGACGGACAATTGAAGCCGTTGTTAGGAAAGCAGGCTGGTAGGCAACATCCTTATTTTCGGTGTCCTGGCTGGTTGCACTTCCTGAACCCTTGTGGAAAGCCAGTTTTCCACTTGGCCAGGGCAGTGAGCGTTGTGCCCTTTCTTCCTGTTGGAGCAGGAAAGCATGCTGAGCACACTGGTGTGCTGTTTAGATAAAAAATCAGCTGGAGCCCTAGCTGGTTTGGCTCAGTGGATAGAGCGTCGACCTGCGGACTGGAGGGTCCCAGATCCCATTCCGGTCAAGGGCACATGCCTGGGTTGTGGTAGGGGGCGTGCAGGAGGCAGCCGATCAATGATTCTCTCTCATCATTGATGTTTCTATCTCTCTTTCCCTCTCCCTTCCTCTCTGAAATCAATACAAATATACATGTTTTAAAAATCAGCTGGAAAGATGGCTCTCCCTACCCAAGTCACCATCCCAGCATTGTCCTGTCTGACCTTCCCTCTCTCCCAGAGGGCAGAGAGGAATATGCTTGTGAATGGGCCCGTGCCACACGCCCAGTTCCACTGTAATTACATTCTCTGAGCGCACACGTGAGACCACATATAAAGGGTGAGCATGCTTGTTTTGATCATCAAACTATATGATGGTAACGGGGTGGTACCTCTATTTCCGGAGGTGGCCCTCACGGATCACGACGCCCTAAAATGTTCTCTGGAAGGCTACCTCGGATCTTGCATTCTCCCATTTAGTTAGCTCCTAATTCTCTGCTTTCTGCTTCGTCCGACCTCTCAAGGAATATGGCTCAGTTGCTTTTTTGATAAGAAGAGGAAGACTCCTTGGGAGGAAAAAAGTCCCAAGATTTAATTCAGCACATATTTTATTTAGGCACCTTTGTGGCCCTGACATGGTTATCAGACACTCAGATGCCCCCGTGGCCTGTCAGCCTCATGCCACCCACGAATGTTCATTATAACTGAAAGGGGGCCCACTCCTTGCAACCTGAGAGCTCTGTGGTGAACTCTGCCACAAACTCGCTCTTCTGGATTTGCCGATGAAAAGGCCTTTGTGTGTTTCTGCGGATCTCACCTACCTTCTCATCCTCCCTCCCGTGAGGCTGACTCCAAAGGCAGTTTTCTTTCAGGAGGAATGGAAAGCAAGTTTTGATGCTAAGAGAAGCAAATTTGGGGGCGGGGGGGGGGGGGCGGTGGGTAGAGTCCATTTCTTTGGGCAATAAACGTTATTATTCTACTTGCCCAAGCACTCATTCTCAGATTCCTCCCAAAATAGGCTTGTTCATTCTGGACACACTCTTTTATCTCGACTTTTCGCTATGGTACCCCGCCCCACATCATGTGGGAATCCCCCTCCCTTTTATTGATTACGAATTTTTCTGCCTGCGCACCTCTTTGTGATAAGGTTTTGCCTTTTTGCATCTCACCTATTGTACATTGAGATACTGGAAGGCCAGGTGTACCACCTTTCATTCTTGTGGCTTATAAATTTCCAGTGGGTGTGGCTTCCTCTTGGGGTTAGTGACAACCACCTGGCTGAGGGGTCAGAACCAAAGCCTGGAGGCTTGGTCCAGTGCAAGACCGAAGGACAAAGCCTCTCTGACCTGTCCCCACAAGGCCCTCTCTGCACATTCGTGTCTTGCTTCCAGGGTGAGCAGATGAAAACGCATGTGAGTGGGTCAGAAATCACCTCATCACTCCCCAAGGGAAAATCCGATGAAAATCCAGGCCTCCCCGCCTTCTGAAAAAGGCTTTCTGCAGCTTTCGGAGCAGTCAGCATTCACGGTCCTCTGCAAAGCAGGGTGAACTAGCTGGGTGACCTTTGTGCTCCCTTCCTGAGGGAAATCACTTAGAATCAGAGGACTTTTAGTACGTTAATGCAAAAGAATGGAGAAACGACTGTGTTTTCCTTGGTCAGACAAAAATCCCACCTTCGAGGCAGGAATTACTGCGGCAGATCTGGATCCATGTTTATTATAGCATTTTAGATTTAGGGGACTCCTTTTTCCACCTTTTGTGGGTAAGGCCTTTTGGGCTTCCTATTGAAGGTTTCTATAACCTGTTCTTAGAGGTGAGGAGAGGAGGCCAGAGGAGGCGTAATGTGGAATTAGGTCCTCACCAACTCCCTTTACTCTCTCGGTATCTTTCTTGTGGGTGAGGGTGGGGGTGGCATTTTATTCAAGGCCTTGCAGGCTCTCCCGAGCAGCACTGACCGTTCAGTCTTCAGGGAGTGGAAGGCTGGCCTCGGCTGTTGGGAAGCCCTGCTGGTTCTGCCTCTGGCATCCTTTCTGCCACTTTTCTATCTCTCCACCTTCATAGCCACCACTGTGGCCTAAGATGCCATCCCCCCTCACCGGGGTGCTCGCTGGTCTCTGCTTCCTCCCTTGTCCTCTCCAATACATGCTCCTTATGGTTATATAAGAACATCCATCCATCCACTCATGTCTCTCCCTGCGTAAAACTCGCTAGTTTTTTTGAAATTCCAGGCAAGTGCCCATCTCAGGGTCTTCATGCCTATTCTTTCCTGTGCTTGGATCACTCTTTTTACTCATGTATTTTTTTAAAAATGATTTTATGGTGGTGTTTTTAAAAAGTATATTTTTTATTGATTTTTTTACAGAGAGGAAGGGAGAGGGATAGAGAGTTAGAAACATCGATCAGCTGCCTCCTATACACTCCCCACTGGGGATGCGCCTGCATCCAAGGTACATGCCCTTGACTGGAATCAAACCGGGGACCCTTCAGTCCACAGGCCAACGCTCTGTCCACTGAGCCACACCGGTCAGGGCTGGATCACTCTTTTTAGCTGTTGGCTTGTGAAAGGAAGGGTCTCTGACATCCCTCTGTCTAAATCCAGCCTCCCTAGACGCTGTCTTGTATCTCCCATTTCTACTCTCTAACACCCATCATCACCAGAAATTACCTTACCTTGTTTCTCTGTGTGCTTGCTTGAGTATATGTCATTTAAAAGTATAATCTCCTATGAGGGCAAGAACCATCCATGTTTTCCCTTGGCCACTGTACCTCCAGTGCCTGACACAATGTAGATACTCAATAAACAACTTGCTAGAGGGCTGTTTTTTTTAATTTTTATTTAATTTCTAACTTACAAGAAAGTTGCAGGGGTTAATAATAAAAGAACCCCACACATCCTTTATCCAGATTCACCAGTTATTTATATTTTGCCCTATTTTCATCACTCTCTCTACTAGTATATATAAAATGTATGGATCTGACTTGAGAGTAAGTTGGTGTTGGAGACACGATGTCCCTTTATTCCCCAAGTTCTAAACTGTTTATTGCCTCTGATCAAGAACATTCTCTTAGCTAAGCACATAGTTCATTAAAATCAGGAAGTTTAATCCCAGTTCTGTGCTAGTATCTACTCCTCAGTCAGTCAGTAGTCACATTTCAGAAATAGAGCATCGGCCTGCGGACTGAAGGGTCCTAGGTTCGGTTCCAGTCAAGGGCATGTACCTTGGTTGCAGCCACATCCCCAGTGGGGAGTGTGCAGGAGGCAGCTGATCAATGTTTCTCTCTCATCGATGTTTCTAACTCTCTATCCCTCTCCCTTCCTCTCTGTAAAAAATCAATAAAAATATATTAAAAAAAAAAAAAAAGAAATAGTATTTTTAGTAGCACAAGTCAGCTCTCCCCACCTTGTTCCTTTCACACCTGCCCCGCCCAATCCAGGATCACTCATTGCATTTATTTATGTCTGTGTAGTCATCCGCTATACCTGGAACAGTTCGACAGCCTTTTTTTGCCATTGGATTTTGCTGAGTTTGAGGAGTGCAGACCAGTTGTTTCTGTGGATTATCTCCTCAGCACGGATTTGTCTGAGGGTTCTTCCTGACTAGTGTCAGGTGATGGGCTGTAAGCCTCTGTGCTTGGCTCTAAGCCTCTGTGTCCTCTCTCCCTATCCTCACCTTTCCCTCCAGGTAGAGAAGATCCGCCAGGTGAAGGCCAAGTCTCTGTACCTGCAGGTGGAAAAGCTGCGGCAGAACCTCAACAAGCTGGAGAGCACCATCAGCGCCGTTCAGCAGGTCCTGGAGGAGGGCCGGGCGCTGGACATCCTGCTGGCCCGAGACCGCATGCTGGCCCAGGTGCAGGAGCTGAAGACGGTGCGCAGCTTCCTGCAGCCCCAGGAAGACGACCGGGTCATGTTCACGCCCCCCGACCAGGCACTGTACCTCGCCATCAAGTCCTTCGGCTTCGTCAGCAGCGGGGCTTTCGCGCCGCTCACCAAGGCCACGGGCGATGGCCTCAAGCGGGCCCTCCAGGGTAAGGTGGCCACCTTCACTGTCATGGGCTACGACCACGATGGAGAGCCTCGTCTCTCGGGGGGCGACCTGATGTCAGCTGTGGTCCTGGGCCCTGACGGCAACCTGTTTGGGGCCGAGGTGAGTGATCAGCAGAACGGGACTTACCTGGTGAGCTACCGGCCCCAGCTGGAGGGTGAGCACCTGGTGTCGGTCACCCTGTGCAACCAGCACATCGAGAACAGCCCCTTCAAGGTGGTGGTCAAGTCGGGCCGCAGCTATGTGGGCATTGGGATCCCGGGCCTGAGTTTCGGCAGCGAGGGCGACAGCGATGGCAAACTCTGCCGTCCTTGGGGCGTGAGTGTGGACAAGGAGGGCTACATCGTGGTCGCCGACCGCAGCAACAACCGCATCCAGGTGTTCAAGCCCTGTGGCACCTTCCACCACAAATTCGGCACCCTGGGCTCCCGGCCCGGGCAGTTCGACCGACCGGCCGGGGTAGCCTGCGACGCCTCCCGCAGGATCGTGGTGGCCGACAAGGACAATCATCGAATCCAGGTCTTCACCTTTGAGGGCCAGTTCCTCCTCAAGTTTGGCGAGAAAGGGACCAAAAACGGGCAGTTCAACTACCCTTGGGATGTGGCGGTGAATTCTGAGGGCAAGATCCTGGTCTCAGACACGCGGAACCACCGGATCCAGTTGTTTGGGCCCGACGGCGTCTTCCTGAATAAGTATGGCTTCGAGGGGGCTCTCTGGAAGCACTTTGACTCCCCTCGGGGCGTGGCCTTCAACCACGAGGGCCACTTGGTGGTCACCGACTTCAACAACCACCGGCTCCTGGTGATTCACCCCGACTGCCAGTCTGCACGCTTCCTGGGCTCGGAGGGCACCGGCAACGGGCAGTTCCTGCGCCCGCAGGGCGTGGCCGTGGATCAGGAGGGGCGCATCATTGTGGCCGATTCCAGGAACCACCGGGTACAGATGTTCGAGTCCAACGGCAGCTTCCTGTGCAAGTTTGGAGCTCAGGGCAGTGGCTTTGGGCAGATGGACCGTCCTTCCGGCATCGCCGTCACCCCCGATGGGATGATCGTCGTGGTTGACTTTGGCAACAATCGAATCCTCATCTTCTAATCACATTTTCTAGGCTTTTGTGTTTGGGGTGTACATCTCTCTCTCTCTTTCTCTCTCTCTCTCTCTCTCTCTCCTCCTTTTGAATTTCAAGGAAGAAACAGTCTCAGGGAAATTTCTTTTTTTCTTTTGTTTAAAGAGAACAAGAAAAGTACAACGTTGCCTAAGTCCTACCTCATCTTTATTTTTTTTACAGATGAATGTACTTATCTTTTCTGCAGGGATTGAGCCTGTGAAGTGATAATTTCTATCTACCTCATAAATCTTTACATTTCCTTCTCCAGCCGGCCCTCAGTTCAGTGGAGGTCACGTGTCCCTCTTCCCCTCCGTGGGACGTGACATGCACAAGCCTATTGTCTCTGGCTGGCAGGGCACTGGATGTGTGTGGTGGGCTGATACTCTGTAGATTGAGCCAAGGAAACACGGAAAAAACTACTAAGTTAAAAAAAAAAACAACCCACAAAAAAGTATAAAACGTGGGAAAATAGGATTTTAAATGCTTAATTATAGAGTATTTGTGTTCTTGAGAATACTGTGTTTATGGGGTTAGATTGTGTTGTGTGATCTTGATCTTTTTGGGGGGAAAATTTTTTTTTAAATGCTGCAATGGAGAACTTTCTTAATGTTCTCCTTTTATATCTCAGTGTGTCTGTCATCCTGTTCAGCATCTTTTCTTGTTCCTCGAAGATGGGGCTGTGGCTTGCCAGCCGAGAAATGCCGACTCATATTCCTCGTTTAGCTTATGTCACCTTTGTTTCTTTCAAGGTAGGGGCGTGTGTGTGAGGCCGTCTTACATCAGGTTAATGAAGCTGAAGGTGATGCACAACCTCCCAAAGAACCTTTCTCTTCCTACTTTAGTTTCTAAAAAGTAATAAATGTAGTTCAGCGTTTTTGTTAAAAGTATTCTCAAAAGTTACGTATTCCTAGTTTGCTGTTGGTTATAAAGAGTTAAGCAAACGGAAGAAGAGAGCGGACCTCAATCTCAGAAAGAGGGTTTTGGACATGGGCCTGGTGGGTGCACATGCGTGTCCCCAGGTAGTCGCCTGGGAGCATGAGAATGAAGCAAGTTACCCCCAAACTCTTCCGGACTCTGCAGGAGGGTTGGGGTTGATCCCCGATCCTAGGTTGAACGTTGTTCTGTTCGTGGAAGCATGCATGCCTTTTGCTGAGAAGAGTAGTAGGCAAGGGAATGAACTTTTATGTTTAAAAGCACAATTTTTTCCCCTGCTTGGGAAGTGCAGGGAAATAGAATGTTTTGAAAGTCAGATTCATAGGAACAGCCCATCCTTCACCCTCAGCTCGGGTCTCTTTTACAAAGCGGTCTGCTCCCCGCGCCCTACCGTAGGACCTCAAGGTTAACGTCTCTCCACCCCCCCGCCCCATGCCCCCCAAAGGCCTTTGAATGTAAAGGATCTGCAAACTTAAATTGCCCCAACTCAAAATGTAGGGCATACTATCTTTTGTGAAACCTCTATCTCGGTACCAAAGAATGGAAATGGAAGCCAGTCTCCCCTGCAGAACCGTGGGACGGCGTCGGTCACTTTACAGGGTTGGTTCGTAGTAACCTGGACTTGGGTACAAAACCTTGTGCTTCCGGGCATTATCTTTTTTAAGTGGGAAGCCGGTGGGGCTGATACCCTGCTTGGCAGAACCCACACGGGTCCCTGCATTCCCCGCAAACACGGAAATAAGAACCAGATTCGAGACTTGCACAGCTCAGGAGGAAAACAGGCTCTCTCGGAAGCCAGGGGCTTACAGGAAGAGCTCTTGTTTAAACAGACTAACGGGTCACTTTCTGTTCCTGAATTCAAAAGAAATCCCTTTTGCAATATGGATGTCGTTTTAAGTGAACAGAATAAACTGACAAATGAAACAGTTTGTCATCCCCAAAGAAAAGATGTCGGGGACAGTGTTAACACATCAATCAAATTGCTTTACTGGACATTTAATTCCCGGTTCCCATTGCTTTGGTTCTAGGGTTTCTAAATGACCGAAATGGGGGGAACCTCATTTCTGGAAGAGCTTCAGTAAAGTATCCAAAAATTTTAAAAAACTTGAACCTGCTGCCTCAGTTTGCTGTGTTACAGGGTGGGAGGTGACAGGAAGTCTCATTTTGTAAAAATGCCTTTTCTTTTATTGAAGAATTGAACAGTGAATCCTGCCTCAGTTTCTGTTCAGTTGCCTTTTATTTTGTCCCTAACGTCTTTGGTAAAGAGCTCATGTAAGTAAGCATTTTTATTTTTTATTTTGGAATAACTTGGTGCTGGTCTTTTCCTCACCCCCAGCCCCACCCTACCTTACCCAACAAATCACCCTTTAAACACCAAAGACAACTTGTTTTAAATGCTTAAAAACATTTTTTTTTTTTAATTGAAGAAATGGATTTTGAAAAGTTCTTTAATGTTCTCAGAAAACTCTAGGTCATGATAATGGCTGGGATGACGGACCAAGTGTGGTTACTCCCTTTGATGATTCCGTGTTTAGTTTCATCATCACCTTCGCTCTCATCTTTTCCTCCCAGTCTCCCACATGTGGGGACACCTTGGGATCTGAGTGGGGCATTTTCTTGGTGAATGGCAGTAACTAAAATTGCTTATTTATCACTTTTCTATGGATTTGATTGTAAAGCCAGCGTTTCCACACATGGCTGAAATGACCAGGTCTTATAATTAATAGACTGATCAATTTGCAGGCTTAAAGCTCTAGGAGGTTCTCCCTGGAATGTGGGTAGGTGGGTGGTGCTGCCTCTTTGTACCCTCAGTGGGGGTCTCTCTCTCTCTCTCTCCTTACCCACAATTGTGCATCACTGCCCTTTGCAAAACATGGTCACACTGGGGAAGATGTTGTTTTTAAAACATTGGCCTCTGTGGCCGCCCACAGTTGACTCCTGATCCGCAGGGATTGGTGCGAAGCACTTTGGAATGTGTTTATTGGACAATGTGGAATGCTCCAAATCAAAGAAAGAGGAGAAAAGCCAATATTTGGAACTCTCTAGTGTGAGGGAGGCTGTTCAAAATTAGTTGTATTTAAGTGCATACCTCCTGCCCGATGTGAGGTGATGCTAGGGTGGGTAGGAATTGCGTCAGAAAGGGAAGTCTTTAACATGGTGAGAGGTCCTAGGTGCCGGAAGGGAGGAGAGTAAAATGTTTCTATTGAGTAAATGTGATGTTCAGACAACAATCCCCATGTATGTCTAATCTGGTCAGGTGGCAGGGTGGTGAGATATAAGGCCTGCTTATGTTCGGAAATGCCAATTGGATTCGAAAATATAGGTTTGGGTATTGAGATGGCTAAAGGAAATCTAACGCACAGATAAAAACCACTTTTGGTTTGTCACTGACTTCACATTTCAAAAGTGTTCATCTTTTGCTTTAAAAAAAAAAAATCATTCCTTCTCGAGAGGCAATGCTCTCTCAGCCTGTGCTGTATTGCAGCTGGCAGGTGGCTGGAGCCCAGGGCGCTGGGCATGGCCCCAGGTGCACTAACTCCTTGACTGATGGATGCCCTTTTAAGTGTAATTTATTTAGGGAAACACAAGGGTACCATAAACAGAATCTAAATTATGTATTGGGCCAAAAAAGTTCGCCAGGTTTAAGGCACTTTGAGTTGGAGCTGTAAGAGAAGAGCTTGAGATTGGCTCGGTCTGTGTACTTCTAGTTAAGCCAAAGCTTAATGGTTTGAGGAGGGGTGTCTTTTAGGCTTGAAGCAGCAGCATACTGTCTGTCTATGTGTCGTCTTCCTCTCTGGGAGATTCAAAGATTGCTGTGTTCTGGTAGATAGTGAAAGAAATGCCAAAGTTATTCATAGGCTTGTTTTTCTGTTTGGGGAAAGAAAAAAAAAAAATTCAATGGTGCCAAAAAGTATTTAGGGTATTTATTGAAAACATCACTCTTGCGGTTCCAACAGTCTGGGGCTGTATCAAAGTCGAACTCTTCTACTTGTGCGATGATGATGATGCCAGAGAGCTACGAGCTCTCGAGGCTCTGCAGCTCCTCTGGCTTCCTGCAGGCCAGGAGCACAGGGCACGCACACCACTCACCCCACTCCACTCCACACCAGTTGTTTCGTTTGGTTTCTACCTCACTTTTGGCAAAAGTTCATCTACCTCATGTTAGCATCAGACGGGTCTCGGAATCAATAGTATTAAACCCCTGGGGAGTGGGTGGGCGTGAAGCTACCTCTAGAAGAAAATGTTTTCAGGAATCCAGAGCTGGTTTCTCCCGGGAGAAACGTTTGACTGACCTTGAACAAGAAATCTTGAAACCAAATATTCCTTCTACTCAGGCAAACATAGTCGGAAATCCAAGTGTTCCTTACCAACGTGACTCCCCAAACCTTTCCCTCGCCCCCCCGCAACCAGGAATTACGCACACTGTTACCATGTTGTTCAGTATTATGGAACTACTGGTGCATCTGACCTATTTGAGGACTTCACTACAAATAAAGACCTTTAGGTCTCTTTTTTTCTCTTCAAGAGAAAAAATATTTTATCTGTTTTGAGTGCCGGCAGGTATACCCCTTTAGGAGCAATTCTAAGGGTCTTGTTGGAAACATCAGCTGTTTGAAGGGAATGAGGATCTTTAGACTTCTTGATTGTATTTGTTGCTCTCCTAGACCCCACTGGATGTCCATCTCCGCGACATGGCAGCAATCGCTGTCTTACTGAGCAGTGACTGGTAAAGTGTGTGTTGCTCTTTTGTTTTGTGTTTTTAAAAAAAAAAAAAAAAATTTTTTTTTTTTTTCCTACCAAAGGTAACATGTTGACGGGTTGTTCTTTTCCTCTGCTTGTTTATTAAATACTTGATAAAATTGAGAAGCACATTATCACGATATACTGTACTGCCTCTCCACCTCTTCTTCCCCTCGCTGAGTTTTGTTTTGGTTGGAGGAGAGGGTCCTAAGACCACTGCAGTGATTGTGAATTGGGTTTTACGTGTCATGGTGAAGAAATACCTCGATGATGTCTGTTTTTAAAATTGATCTTACGGGTCAACAAGCCAGCCTGGTGGGATGTTTTCCATCGTCATTTAACCAGTAATGGTTCTAAAAGTTTCGTGTGTCCACATGGTCTTAGACCTCCTTTTAATGATTGTATTAACTTACAAGCTCAGGTAGTATTTCTTCTTAAGGCTCTATCTCAGAGCACACTGACTGAATGCTAACGTGTGTAGCAAAGTGTTTACTTCCTATAAATAACCAGCGCTGGAATAATTCTTTATGTTTCTAGGAGTCTGTGTAGGTTTCTCATGTTTCTGGGGTTTTCTTGTTTTTAGAGTGGTAAGTTTTCTTTTTTATTTTTATTGTTTTCTTCCCTAAAATCAATGCAGGTGAAAGGGTGGGTGGGGTCAGGGCTGTTGTTTTTAACTAGCATGCTAGATATACTAGGGTGGGTGGGAGGGTTGTTAGTTGTTTTTTTTGTTTTTTTGTTTTTTTTTTTTTAATGAATCTTGTTTAATACTGCCCATTAGCTGTCATGCCCCATCAGCAAAATGCTTTAAGTGTAGAACCTATGACTCGGCTGAGTTTGAGGTTTTTTTTTCTTTCTTTTGTGAAAAAGGTAAATGCAGAATTGGAGAAATTAACATGGGCATGTTGCCTGATATTAGACTAAATATACTTTTTCCCGCTCCCCCCCCCCCCCCCCCAAGGCAGACATGCGTAGGTAAGGAATACGCACCCCCAGCATAACTGCCCGGGCCACAGAAACCATCGCCAAGCCCATCTTGGGGTGCTGTCTGCCTCTGGACACTGCTCAGTGGGCATCGCAGCAGTGGTGCAGGTCCCACCAATCACGTGGAGAAGGGGGAACAGAGGCTTTCCCTCCAACCTTTAAGCGGGTGTTTGCTTGGGGTGGGTGTTTTTGTTTTGTTTTGTTTTTCCCCCCCCCTGTGGATTTTTATTTTAAATCTTAAATGTTGTACTGCAGGCCGCAGGCATGACAGGCAATGAGCAGGTGAAGAACCAATGGATAAGTGTTCAAAAACTCCTGTGTTGGCTAACGGGCTTCTGAATGTATCGCTGTGGTCCACAGAGAAGGCTGGAGAAGGTAGCAAGGAGATGCTGTATCAGCTACTGCAGCCTTAAAACAAAGTTGGTGTCTCTTTGGACTTTAAAATTGTTCCTATGCAGCTTATTTTATTTTTGTTTAATCAAATAAACAAGAGGGTTTTTTTTTTCCATGGAAATAATGTGTCTGTGTGATCCTTTAATCGAGAGTAAATAAGGGTGTGTGTGCCGCCTGGCGTGGAAGGGAGTCTGGGAGGAGGGTGGGCCGAGAGGCTGCTCTCTGGCTGCTGGGCCAGATGAGGTCCATGAAGTGTTTTCAGAACAGGTGCCTACAGCATTTTAAAATAGAAGAAATGTTCAAGAGCCTTGATATTTTAAAACCTGGGCTTAACGGAATTTGGGGGAAATTTCAGATCTGGCAGCCCCAGGCCTACGTTCTCCCAAGGAACTGAGTAGCAGATGTCCCTTTAGAGTGGCAAGAATGGGATGCCTCCGTTACCACAGTCCTTCCCATCCAACCCACCCCCTCTTACCCACATGCCACCTCCCTAGTGGACGCTGGCCTTGTGTGTGTGTGTTTGTGTGTAGCCCTTCTGCCTGGGGTGGGGGACCAACTTTGGGTCTCAGCTCTGGCCGCGGTGGGTAGTGAGCAATTTGCCCAAATAACTTTGGCGGCATACCAGAGGTGCCAGGTAGATAAAGAGGACTATTCTTTGGTGCCCTCTGTGTTAGCATCTCACTTTGGGACTTCATTTTTCATTGGAGCTAAATTGTCCCCTACTTTGCTCACCTGTCATGTGTGTCTATTCCCACAGCCTAAGTTTGGCCTTTTAAAAAATACATATACATTGCTTTCAGAGAGGGAGATAGAAACATCAATGGTAAGAGAAAATCATTGCTTGGCTGCCTCCTGCACGCCCCCTATTGGGGATTGAGCCCGCAACCTGGGCATGTGCCCTGACTGGGAATTGAACTGGTGACTTCTTGGTTTCTGGGTCGATGCTCAACTGCTGAGCCACACCCGGCCAGGCCTAAGTTTGACCATTGAATGAAGAGTCTGGCAAACTAGTGATGACCAGTAGACACTGGATTTCAGCGTTCTCAAGAGAGCAACATCAAATGTGAGAGAGAAACATCTGTTAGTTGCTTGCGTTTGGCACACGCCCCAATCGGGGATCGGCCCACCACCTTTTGGTGTATGGGACAGTGTTCCAACTAACTGAACCACACAGGCCAGCACTCAGATGTTTTTAAGTTAAACTCACTGGGGTGACTGGTTAATAAAATTATATGGGTTTCAGATGTACAATTCTGTCCTTCCCCCACGCCCCCTGTTCCTCAGGAGCAGTTTTAGGTTCACGTTAAAATTGAGAGATGAGCCGAACCGGTTTGGCTCAGTGGATAGAGCGTCGGCCTGCGGACTCAAGGGTCCCACGTTCGATTCCGGTCAAGGGCATGTACCTTGGTTGCGGGCACATCCCCACTGGGGGGCGTGCAGGAGGCAGCTGGTTGATCTCTCTCATCGATGTTTCTAACTCTCTAATCCTCTCCCTTCTTCTCTGTAAAAAATCAATAAAATACATTTTTTTTTTAAAAAATTGAGAGATGAAAAAGTTGTAGAATCAGGTAGTGGTGATGGTTTTACAACTAAGTGGGTCAGTTTTATGGTATATGACTCATCCCCATGAAGAGCCACAGGCAACACGTAAAGTCAGTACATGTGACTGCTTAAAGAACTTCAGTGAAAAGTCTGATGGCCTTTTCTGGCCTGTGTGTTTTGAGAATCCTGTGACTAGTTCTGCCTGGCGAGTTTTGAGCAACAGTGATTTGGTGCAACTTCCTAGCTGGAGTATTGCTTTCTTTTTTAAATATATGTTTATTGATTTCAGAAAGGAAGGGAGAGGGGGAGAGTGAGAGAAACATCAATGATGGGAGAGAACCATTGGTGGGCTGCCTCCTGCACGCCCCACACTGGGGATTGAGCCCGCAACCTGAGCATGTGCCCCGACCGGGAATCGAACCATAACCTCCTGGTTCATAGGTCAACACTCGGCCACGGAGCGATGCCGGCCGGGCTCACGAGCCTTTCTTAGGTTTGGCTGGGTTCTCCGAAGCAGACCATGAATGAGGAACTCTGTAAAAGCTTTTCATCAGGAATTGTTCCCAGGAAACCCTGGAAGGGGATTAGAGACACAGGAAGGGAAAGAGGCCAAGCAAGGGTGCCATATCAAGGGAGGTGCCACAGGGGATAACCGACTTCATCCCACAACGGAGAGCACTGAAGATAGTGTAGGGCACACACAGATTTGTCCTCAATAGGAGAGAGGACACCAGCTATTCATGCCCCGTGCCAGTCCATCATCGGTTAAGGAGGTCACGAGTCCCAGGCACTCTGGTTCTCTGTGCTTCATGACCAATGGCTTCTGTCTCCACCAGTGAAGACCTGGTCATCATGAGCTTTGAGGACCTTGCAAGTATTTTCTTGTTTTAGTACCAAAACAACCACATAAAGCAATTGTGTGCTCATTTTACAGGCGAGGAAGCAGAAGAGTAAAGGAACCTGCTTACGGACACAGAGTTAATAAGTGACAGATCCAAGGATTCTACCTCAGCTCCTGCTGATGCCAAACATTCTGAGGTTTCCATGTCACCAAACCAAACAAATTCCTCCAAGCTGGTCAAAGAGTGCAGGAGAGAGGCGGGGTTATCTGGGAGGCAACTTTTGAGGAGGGGAAGTTTGCTGTTCTGTGAGTTTCTAGAAGTTTTATCAGAATAAATATTAATATGACACCTTAAATTGTATTAGACCTTTAAAAACATACTGTTCACGTAATTTTCTTATTTTTCTTTTCATATGCACCTTTTAAGATAAGTTGCCACAGCCCGCCAAAAGTAGAGAGAATCCAAGCCCAGGACAGTGATTCTCAAAACCCAAGGCTATGGTTGCAGAGATATGGCTCTGGACTGGGAGAGATTCTGGAAGGGGTGGGCAGTTTATGGAAAGAATGGGCATATGATGAGCTCATTTCTTTTTTTAAAAAAATACTGGTATTGATTTTAGAGAGGAAGGGACGGGGGGGAGAGAGAGAGAGAAACATCAATGATGAGAGAATCATTGATTGGCTGCCTCCTGCACACCCCACACTGGGGATCAAGCCTACAACCCTGGCGTGTGCCCTGAGTGGGAATTGAACTGTGACCTCCTGGGCCTTAGGTCATCACTCAACCACTGGGCCACACTGGCCCGGCTGATGAGCTCATTTCTGGGGGGGAGGTATAGATGGAGAGGAACTCAGTTTATTTTGAGCAAAAATCCTGCAAGACAGATGGGTTCTGACAGAGGGGAGAGGGGCCTTAGAGCTCAGCTCAGTAGTTTGACTTCAGTGGGTGGGATGATAGGGAGCAGGGATGGGCTGAAAGTTGAGGAACTGATATTGCACTCATGGAACTGATATTCTAATGTCTTCTAGGTAATTGACAACTACTTTTAAATTGGAACACTTCAGTTCTGATCATGCTTCTGTTTTACATTTTATTATTGAACCATATTTCAATTCTACATACCTAACTGCTTTCCAAGTTACCCAATCTGCTCTTGTTTTATTTGGTTGGTTTTAGTTCAGAAATACATATTTACTAATATCTTGCTCCATTGTTGAATCTCATACCTTACAGGAGCTTTCATGATATGCATCATGAAAATTTGATGTCTTATAAATGAAATTCAGAACTTTTTCTCTGTGAAGAAAAAAATGCATTCACTGAGAAGCTTTAAGACAACATTTAGAGGCTGAGTTCCAGTGGATATGAGTTTTCTTTGCTGAGCTACCCCTTTGTGCTCTCATAGATTGAATAATGAAAAAGGAAAAAGACTGATCTTTAACATTTTTTAAAAGTGAGCTTTATTAAATTCTAGACACATTTATTTTTTATATAAATGTTTCAATCTTGTCGTAATTCCAGTTTGCATAACATTTAAAGTTTGTTTGGTTTAATAAAATGACAGGATCAAGGCTATATACTGTTCTTAATATTCTGGGTGACAAACTGAGCGTAGGCCCGGAGCACTCCTGCACACTAAAATATGATGGTTATGTTAAGGAAAAGCTCTTGGCCCTGCTGGGTAGCTCAGTGGTTAGAGTGGCGTCCCAATATGCCAGGGTTGCAGTGTGGATACCCAGTCAGAGCACATAAAAGAAGCAACCAATGAATACACATAAATAAGTGGAACAACAAACCGATGTTTCTCTCCCTCTTGCTCTCTAAAATCAGTAAAAGTATTTTTTTAAAGAAAAAGTTCTTGAATAACTGCTTGAGCTGTGAGCTGAAATTCTCCTGTATATTTTAAAATAAGAAATGTTATCTTTGAGATAAGTTTATCATAAAATAACTAGTATTTCCTAAATCATGGCCAACGCAGATTGGAAAATGCTGCCGTACCTGCTGCCATCTGCTGGCAGGTTTTATTTCCTGAAAACAGTGATTCTCAAAGTGTGATCCTTGGACCGCTGGGGGTGAGAGAAAAGGTTCCTGTGACCCTTTCCAGGGGATCAATTTGTGCTTCCACTTATTTATGCATTGACTGATTGCTCCTTGTATGTGCCCTGGCCAGAGATCGAACCTGAAACCATGGTGCATGGGGACGATGCTCTAACCAACTGAACTAACTATCCAGCGAGGGCATTCCTTTATGTTCTTCTTTTTAAAAAAAATAATTATTTATTGTTGAAATATTACATATGTCCTCCTTTTTTCCCCCATGGACCCCCTCCAGCCTGTCCCTGCCCCTGCCCCCTCCTTTATGTTCTTAATGTCCTAAGGTTGTTTGTTTTTCCTTTTTTAAATTTATTTTTAATTATAGTTGGCACACAATTTTATCTTAGCTTCAGATGTACAACCTAGTGATTAGACATTTATGTACATTAGGAAGTGATCACCCCAGTAACTTAGTAACCATCTTACAACAACACGATTGCTTTTCTGAGTTAATGCTTTCAGATGGCTTTTCTCATTTATTCTGCTAATGTCATGATTTGCATTGATAGGTTCTCTAACAGTAAACCAGCTTCGCATTTCTGAAATGAGCTAACTTGGCTAGTATGTATTTTTCAACTTTGGTTAATTTGTTAATATTTTACATAGTACATTTGCATCAATATATTCATAAGTGAAATTGAGTAATTTTATTTTTTCAGCTGGTTGTTATCAAAGGTGCATTAAGTTCTTAAAATGAGTCTAGGAGTATTGTTGTTGCTGTTGTTATTTTTTATCCTCACCCAAGGACATACTTAAAGGAAGAGAGAGAAACATTGATATGAGAGAAACACATCGATTACTTGCCTCTCCCACAAGTCCAGACCGAGGCTGGGGATCGAACCTGCAATCCAGGTATGTGCCCTTACCTGGGAATCGAATCCATGACCCTTTGGTGCTGGGACCAATGCTCTAACTACTGAGCAACACTGGCCAGGGGTCAATTCCTCCCTTTTGAGCAGCTAGGTCCATACCACAATCACTTCCCTTGATAGCTTCTCATTATTTGGGGCCACTATCCACACAAAATTATTCAAATTAGCCAATCATCAGAGAACCCAGGAAAACTAACCCCATCCTGCTTGCCATACATAAGCTGACTCCTAGAGTGCCAGCTTGCTGTAACCCAGTGCTACCCTGTCCCTGGATACAACCCCGTGTGTGACCCTGCCTAGCAGCCTTCTCATTTTAATCTGTGACAGGTCTGACACCCCGTTTGTGATGCTTTTCCACCACCGCTCTAGAGCTGAGTCCCTGAGCTCCTCCTGCAGGCCTTGGCAGTTATGGCTTCCAATGTCAGGTATGCTGGTCCCTGTGGATTGGTTGGTAGTGTGGCTCTGGCGGGGGGGGGGGGGGGGGGGGGGGGGATGAGTGTGTTTTGATGTTGAGAATAAGGCTTGGTAACACCAGGGGGCGCTGTCGTCTCATGTTACTGCTTTCCTCCTGGATGCCGGGCTGGGCTGTGTACCGCCTTGGTTTGGGGGAGGGTTGCCCTGGAGTATTTCGTTGGCCTGCTCCTGTCTAAGTCAGCTTTCGGAAACTCAGGCCAGTGGAAGCTGTTGTCCGTGAAAATGTCAGGAGTGCAGGTGTTAGTCCTGCCTGTGTCTCTGACTGTTTGCCTTGAGCACACCAGCTCCCCTCTCGGTTTTTCCCCATCTACGAAGTAGGCACTACTGAAAAATGTGATCCTTTGGGGTGCGTGTATGTGTGTTATTATGTAGGTTTGAAATCCTTAAGGGAAGGAAAACCTATTTAGTGTTTCTCCAGGGCAGTAACGTTATTACTTTGCAAACCTGAACACTGACCCCCGCAAACTTGAAAACTTGAAACCTGCTTTTAAGCTGAATCTTGACTCAGAACTCGAAGGTGGCCCACTGAGTCCAAATCCAGATATCTCCTGGATTCCTAGTTCTGGCTAAGGGAGATGTGACGGGGGGAATAACGATCCGCCCCTGATCCAGAATATAAAGATTCTTTCTACTGCGGACAGCCAGCTAAAAGGAACGTTAGGAATATAGCAAAAATATTTTTTTATTATGTGTGTCTTTTTAAAAAAGTTACTTCATTTTTCTCCATAATCTACCAGAGAATAAACCTTTCTCAGCTTTCGGTTTGGGGAAGTGACTAAGAGTCATTTTCTGATTCTTCTGTTAAAAAAAAGAAAAAGGGGGGGGGGCCACTTGAAGTCAGCACAGAGTGAGAGAGAGCACTCACAGGAAGACACGTGCCCTTCATAGGCGACTGTCCCAGCGCTGCTTCTGGAGCGAGTCTGGCAGAGCCTCGCAGACCTTCCTCAGAGCCACGTGCAGAAGAGCAAGGTAAGTGGGGTGGACGGGGCCATGCTCAGGGCTCCAGGCCGGGTGCTGGTTTCTAACAGGTGTGAGGACTTTGGAGGCGCTGGGAGCTGCCAGCCGCTCACCCAGTCCCATCACTCGGGCATCTTGGTCAGTCTCGTGCTCACATGTGGCTCCTGTCTTGGAGGTCACACGCGATCTACCTGGACCCACGCCCTCGGAGCCCTCCTCTGATCAGTACTCATTTTTGCTCACATCTGGCCTAGGTCCACATGCTTAGGCTACACAGACAATGTTCATCGGACATATAAACTTCTCTGCTTCTCGCTTTTTTGAAGACTCCCAGGCCAAGAAAGACCACACAAATCGGGGCAACGGAAGAATTTCAAACATTTACCAATGGTGTTTGCTCTTGTGTGTTCTCCTGATGATAATTTCCTAATTTCTCGGCCTCTTTTACTGTATCTCTTTAATTTTCACTGGTAAAATGGTGCAGAAAGACTAGAATTGTTTAAATGGAGTTGCTATTCATTTAATACTTTTTTTTTTCTGGAGACCCTGAGTGCACCAGGTCTTCAGCTTTTGTTTGCTGGAGTAAATCAAAGTCTCTGTCTGGAGAAACACAGAGTTTAGGTGTTTGGGTGTGTGGTGGTGAGGGTGGGAGGCAGGGCGTAGCTCTGAATTACTGAACAATGGGAAAAGGGTTTTAATAAGAGACATCAGGGTGCCAATAAGAAGGAAGTGAGAGGCGCTGGCCAGGTGGCTCTGTTGGTTGGAGAGTGGTACACCAAAAGATTGCGGATTTGATTCCAGGTCAGGGCACATGCCTAGGTTATGGGTTTGATTCCCCATTTAGGGTGCATATGGGAGGCAACCAATCAATGTTTCCCTCACATTGATGTCTCTCTCTCAAATGAATAGAAACATATCTTCAGGTGATTTTTTAAAAAGAAAGAAAGAGCCCTAACCGGTTTGGTTCAGTGGATAGAGCGACGGCCTGTGGACTGAAGGGTCCCAGGTTCGATTCTGGTGAAGGGCATGTACCTGGGTTGCGGGCTTATCCCCAGTGGGAGGTGTGCAGGAGGCAGCTGATCGATGTTTCTTTCTCATTGATGTTTCTAACTCTCTGTCTCTCACCCTTCCTCTCTGTAAAAAATCAATAAAATATATTTTAAAAAAATAAGAAAGAAAGAAGAATATAGCCAATAATATTGTAATAACTATGCATGGGGCTAGGCAGGTACTTGAAATACTGGGAACCACTCCGTAATGTATATGGTTGTCCAATCACTATGCTGTACATCTGACACTAATACATAATAATACTGAATGTAAACTGTAATTGAAAAAAAAAGAAGGAAGCCAGGGGAATTGGCCTTGAGTCAGAAAGCCCTCATCCCTGAATTGCTCTGATTTACACATGAACATGTGTGTAACTTTAAGAAGGTTTTAACCTCTTCATCTCCCAATTTAGAGAGGAAACACGGTAGTTGGGGAGATAGAGATATTATTTCTGGCTTTGATGTGCCTTTTCTTTTTTTTTCTTTTTAAATATATTTTATTGATTTTTTTTACAGAGAGGAAGGGAGAGAGATAGAGAGTTAGAAACATCGATCAGCTGCTTCCTGCACACTCCCTACTGGGGATGTGCCCGCAACCAAGGTACATGCCCTTGACCAGAATCAAACCTGGGACCTTTCAGTCCGCAGGCTGACGCTCTGTCCACTGAGCCAAACCGGTTTAGGCTGATGTGCCTTTTCTAGATCTGTCATACCAATTCCCATTCTGATAGGATTGATTTTCATATATGGCTTTCATGAAAAGACCAAAAATTTCCCCCAGTTTACACAGCTACGTACTGTAACCTTCCGAGGGGCCTTGAGAACAGATGTGTTGTGTTAGTGTCAAACTGGCCGGGGGAGGCTAGCCACCCAGGCCTGGGAGGCCAGGCATGTTCCCACCTGGGATGATGCTCTAGAGCAGCGGTTCTCAACCTGTGGGTCGCAACCCCTTTGGGGGTCGAACGACCCTTTCACAGGGGTCGCCTAAGACCATCGGAAAACACATATATAATTACCTATTGTTTTTGTGATTAATCACTATGCTTTAATTATGTTCAATTTGTAACAAGGAAAATACATCCTGCATATCAGATATTTACATGACGATTCATAACAGTAGCAAAATTACAGTTATGAAGTAGCAACGAAGATAATTTTATGGTTGGGGGTCACCACAACATGAGGAACTGTATGAAAGGGTCGCGGCATTAGGAAGGTTGAGAACCACTGCTCTAGAGCGACCATGAAACCCACTTGCCCCAACTCTCACCAGCTGATTGTTAAACGGGAATTTTGTGAGGCAGGCAGTAGCTTGACCTTGGCCATGGTGGGAGTATTTGCATCATGCATGGAAACCAGCAAAAACCATAAATCAGAGCTCTCCCGTCTCCAAAACCCCCAGACTTCCTTTACCAGCATATCACTGGGACTTGGAGCCTGAAGAGTAAGTTCTGTTCAAAGCTGTGTGGCCTTCAGAAGTCACTTAACCTCTCTGAATCTATCATGAGTTATCTACGCCATGGCTCAGTATGCTTGATTGGCTTAGAGTGCCAGATTTGTGTTGGGATGGTGGGGTGCTGGGGACAGGAGCATTGGAGTGGGATTAAGTGGTCAATACCAATGAACATGGTTTGAAATCTATAAAGTGCCAAGTATACAGGAGGAATTAGAATTTTTATACAGCCCTGGCCAGTGTGGCTCAGTTGGTTGGAGCATCATTCTGTCCACCAAAGAGTTGAGGGTTCGATTCCAGGTTGGGACACATACCTAGGTTGTGGGTTTGATCCCTGGCCAAGGCTTCTATGGGAGGCAAGTCATTGACGTCTCTCTCTCTCTCTCTTCCTTCCCCTCTCTGCAGATCAATGAATATGTCCTCGGGTGAGGATTAAAAAAAATTATTTTATATGTAAAGACAAGTGACCAACCTGCCTTCCTTTTAGCTTAATGATTACCTGAGCAATTACTGAATTTTTGGAGTTACAATCTAAAGGGGCAACGTGGGTAGATTTTTAAATCTCTTTTTTTCTTCCCTTTTTTTATGTGGGAAAGGCCCTCGGTGCAGTGCTGTTGGGGATAGCTGCTGGTCTTTTCCTTCCTGCACGTGATTTCAGTAACCCCAGACTATCTTTTAGCAACGTGTCCTCAGCACGTTGGGAAATACTGGGAACCCCTCTGTTCTCAGCAGAGGGGTAAGAACAGTGGCAGGGCTGGAATCTGGAATCTGCCTGACTCCGAAGGGCAGGATTATTTCATTTGGCTACGCTGCCCTCCAAGGAACTGAGCCCTTCGACTTGGGCAGGTTGGAAAGGATGTAGAACGATTGGGGCAAAATACGAAGCCGGTGTTCTCTGCATTCAGCCATGTTTTGATTTGCTTTTGTTCTTACCAAGCTCTTGTTTGCCCTTCCCTCATTAGCTTCCTCTGGTTGGCCTCAGGTCTGCCTTTAGGAGCCTGTCGATTTGAAAATGAACGTCACAGATACAACAGACCCCACCCTCACGGATGAAAGTATCTACAGCATTTACTATCATGATGACAATTTCCCCGAGCCTTGCACCAAAGAAGGCATCAAGAAATTTGGGGGTCTCTTCCTGCCTCCTCTCTACACCTTGGTCTTTCTGTTTGGGCTGCTGGGAAACTCCATGGTGGTTCTGGTCCTGTTCAAGTACAAGCGGCTCAGGTCCATGACGGATGTGTACCTGCTCAACCTTGCCATCTCGGACCTGCTCTTCGTGCTCTCCCTTCCTTTCTGGGCCTACTACGCGGCAGACCAGTGGGTTTTTGGACTAGGTCTCTGCAAGATTATTTCCTGGATCTACCTGGTAGGCTTTTACAGTGGCATCTTCTTCATCATGCTCATGAGCATCGATAGGTACCTGGCGATCGTGCATGTGGTGTTTTCCCTGAGAGCCAGGACCGTGACTTACGGGATCATCATCAGCTTGGCCACGTGGTCAGTGGCTGTCTTCATCTCCCTGCCAGGCCTTCTGTTCAGCACTTGCTACACAGAGCGCAACCATACCCACTGCAAAACCAAGTACTCGTTCAACTCCACGCAGTGGAAGGTCCTCAGCTCCCTGGAGATCAACGTTCTAGGCCTGGTGATCCCCTTGGGGATCATGCTGTTTTGCTACTCCAGGATCATCAGGACCCTGCAGCACTGCAAAAACGAGAAGAAGAACAAGGCGGTGAAGATGATCTTCGCCGTGGTGGTCCTCTTCCTGGGGTTCTGGACGCCGTACAACGTGGTGCTCTTCCTGGATACGCTGGTGGAGCTGGAGGTGCTCCAGGACTGCACCTTGGAGAGGCACCTGGACTACGCCATGCAGGCCACAGAGACGCTGGCTTTCGTCCACTGCTGCCTGAACCCGGTCATCTACTTCTTCCTGGGGGAGAAATTCCGCAAGTACATCATCCAGCTTCTCAAAACCTGCAGGGGCTCTTTCGTGCTCTGCAAACACTGCGGCCTCCTCCAGAATTACTCCCCCGACGCCCCCAGCTCATCTTACACGCAGTCCACCATGGATCACGAGCTGCATGACGCGCTGTAAACCATGGAAATGCACCACCACCAACAAAAAAACAGAGTTACTATCCTTCCCAAGTTAAAAGTTTACCTACAATTGTATCCTAGGAAGAGTTCCCTGAGCGAGGGTGAGGGAGAAGATGTACATCCACTGCAGAAAGTGGGGCTTCTCGCCCTGCGGTCAGCTGTCCTCTTGCCACGTACAAGTTCAATGCGGCAAGAGTTCACGCGGCCCGCAGCAGGCTGGCCTGCGCGATCGGTTAACCTGAGGAGATTTCTGAGCAGTGTTTCAAAGAGAAACAACATTGGAAGACATTCATTCCCTTCTGACCTGGACAGATGGGGTTCTCCTGAGGGAAGAGAAGAGAATTGACTGGTGGCGTAAATTGCTACTTTCTGCTGAGGGAAATGGGCTCTTCCATGAATTTCTAGCTTTTGCAGAAAAATATAGAAAACTTTGACAGGCTGTGCCAGGGTTTTTTTCCTGATAACATATCTGAAGCCAGGTATATGTGGAAATGAATAGCGAAGTAATGAACGGAGATCTTGATTCTTTGAATGTAAAGGATTGTTTGTTAGTGGAAGCCGAACTTTTTACGCTGATTCCAAGTAGAAGGAGATGAAGGCATTAGCATGGTCTGATTTCTAAACATGAAATCCAAGGCAATAAAAAATCCAAACATACCTGTGGAAATTCCAATGTTTTGGTTTCATTGTAACAGATGAGCATCCAAATTTTAAAAATAATACACAGTCCCTGATACTTTTATTTGCGGTCATGTACTTGTTTACAAACAGTGCCTTCAAAACTAAAAACAACAAGAACCACTGAGGTATGACGGTGCTTCCTTTGTTCTTTTGAGGTGCCTGCCATCGAGGGAGGCAAGAATAATCAACTAAAAGTTACTGTTGATGTGACACCAAAAATGACTGTCAAAAAACAGTGAAATTTTGCAAAGTGTCATCCTCTCTTTTAAAATATTAGCCCTGGTTCTTACATGTTGCATGACTCAAAAGTTAAGTCATTTCTTAGGTAATTTTAAGCATGTAATTAGTCATTTTGCACCATGAAGAGAAATCTCTGTTCTTACTCACAGCCTTAATTAACCACAATTATGGAAAGACTTCAACAAAGTCTGGGCATAATTGTAATATAGGGATACTTAAAACCCTTCCAGAAACAAAGGCCTATCTTGCAAACCATTCACTGAATGGTTCAAACCGCTTCTGTAAGTTGACACATTATCGCATGCTCTGCATTTAGAAAGAATGCATTTCCAGATGATTTATTTTCAGGAAAGTGATTTGAAAAGGGTACGTTGATGTTGCCTTCATAGAAGAAAATAAAATAAAGTAAATGTGTACGTAGTCCCACAGAGCCTCTTTTCCTGGTCATGTTCGGGTTTGATCTGATGTGGATGAGGATCCAAGCTGCTGAGGTCCCGTTGCCTCATCCTCCCCTCATCAGCCACACGCCCAGGATGGTATGGACGTGTCCCTCCCGGGGGAGGAATCAGAGGGTTTGCTGTTCAGATCGCCCCTTGGGGTGGGGAGTGGAGTTGCTTTCTTCTTCCAGTGCCCTTGGGAATCAGTGTGGGTAAGAAGGGAGGGCGGGCCAGGTTCCTCGGTAAAGTTTCCTTAGAAAACCTCCACATGGTATGCGAGGACCTGCCAAATCCCAGCTTTGCATTCACTTGATCTCAGTGACAGAAATTTCGGGACAGCGAAAGACAAAGACTGGCCATAGCGGTTTTACTGTCCCTTCATCCCCCATCACATGCAGTGCTAAGCAAGGGTGAGAGGCAGACCGCACAGCTTCCAACCCTCCACCTGGGGTGGGGTCATCCATCACCTCAGGTCACTCAGGGCTTCCCCTGTTCCAAAGCTGGGGGATATTTCCTCAGGATGGGACTGTAGAACCTCTAGTGCCACCCAAACACGACCCTCTCGGAACACGGGAAAGAAAGTTCCTTCCCATTCAGTAATAGAAACCTGGAAAAGCAAGCCGGCATGATTTCTACACAAAGGTGGGTTACACCAGTCAGTTTTCAGACATTAGATCCATTCCTTTCTTGTTGCAACAGACCTCGCTTCTGAAAGACTAGGTTTAATTTGTTGAAGAACAGTAAGAGCAGGTTTGCTTTGGGGGTGATGTAAAGGTTTTGGAACTGGATAGAGATGATGGCTGCACAACGTTGAGGTGAATGTGCTAAATGCCATGGAATTGTACTTATTTATTGATTTTTAAATATTTTTTTTATTGGTTTGAGAGAGAGAGAGAAAAAAAAACATTGATTGGGGATCAAGCCTGCAACCCAGGCATGTGCCCTGACTGGGAATCGAACCAGCAACTTTTTGGTGCATGGGACGACACTCCAACCAACCGAGCCACACCAGCCAGGGCCTGTACATTTCTAAACGGTCATTTTTATACTATGTGAATTTTACCTTAACACCACCACTAACAGCAATAAGAATAATGGGAAGTTGCCCTAGCAGTATTTGTCTCAGAGTAAGCACTCAAATGATTTTGAATAAATAAATAACATCTCCTAACCGGTTTGGCTCAGTGGATAGAGCGTCGTCGGCCTGTGGACTGAAGGGTCCCAGGTTCGATTCCGGTCAAGGGCATGTACCTTGGTTGCGGGCACATCCCCAGTAGGAGGTGTGCAGGAGGCAGCTGATGGATGTTTCTCTCTCATTGGTGTTTCTAACTCTCCCTCTCCCTTCCTCTCTGTAAAAAAATCAATAAAAATATTTTTTAAAAAAATAAATAACATCTGTTTCCCCCCAAAATGTACACAGTAAAATAATCCCTAAAAAAAGAAAAAACAATCTGTTTCCCATGAGAAGAGAAATACAGGGTGATGCCAAAGGGTCTTCAGACCTTTAGGGAGATTTTTCCTAAGAACCTCTCATAGCAATTTGGAACATCTGATGTCATTAATTCGGATGTGTGGAGTGCCTGTTTTGTGCCAAGCAGAATGTGAGGCTATGGAGAGAATAATAGGATAAAGGAGGAAGCTCTCCACTCACTGAATTTACAGTCTAATAAGGGAAACCACAAACACAAGGTCCACTCTTACGCAAGCCGGACGGATATGATATAAGAATTGGGAACATACTTTGCGACCCAGAGGAAGGAGAAATTGATTCAGTTTCAACTTTTTATAATACAATTATCTTTTGAAGTAGGCCTTGTTAGAGGAGCTTGATTAAAAATATTTTTTAAAATTGATTTTAGAGAGGAAGGGAGAGGGAGAGAGATAGAAACCTCAATGACAGAATCATTCATTGGCTGCCTCCTGCACGCCCCACACTGGGGAATGAGCCTGCAACCCGGGCATGTGCCCCAACCGGAAATCAACTGGGAATTGAACCCTGACTTCCTGGTTCATAGGTTGATGCTCAACCACTGAGTCACACCTGCCGACCTTTTTATTTTTATTTATTTTTTTTTTGACCTTTTTATTTTTAATTTTTTAAAATATATTTGTATTGATTTCAGAATGGAAGGGAGAGGGAGAAACATCAATAATGAGAATCATTGCTTGGCTGCCTCCTGCATCCCCCCCACTGGGGATCAAGCCCGCAACCCAGGCATGTGACCTTGACCAGAATCCCCTCAGTCTGCAGGGGTTGATCCAGTGAGCCAAACCAGCCAGGGCTTTTTTTTTTTTTTTTTTTTTTTTTTGAGAGAGAGAGAGAGTGGGAGGGAGGGGGAGAGAGAAACATCAATGTGAGAAAGAGACATTGATTGGTTGTCTCCCACATGTGCCAGGGCCCGAGCCTGCAACCGAGGTACATGTCCTTGACCTAACTGAACCCAGGACCCTTCAGTCCTTGGGCCAAAGAGGAGCTTGATTTTGATGAATGGAAGGGAGGAAGGACAATCTATTCTAGACTAATGAAATAGCATATGAAAAGGCAGGGTAGTGAGAGCATAGTGTGTGTCCAGGGAGTGGTGAGTAGGTTTTTGTAGTTAAAGTGATAATGTGCAGGGCGGGGAAGAGGAACAAAGTAGGGAAAGATGAGAGAGACCACAGAGGCTGCAGTTCTGAGCTACTGAGTCAGCTGCCAGCCCATATTAGGCTTGAGAAGACTTTAGTGACTGCTGAGGTGTGCTGTCCTTACGCCCTCTGTTAGGACTGGAGCATGCATTCTCCAGCTCAAGGAGCCCTGACGGATGACACTCAGCTCCTCTCCTTTCCAGACTATCCTCTCCGGGTGCAGCTCACATCCAGTGACCAGACAGTGACTGGAACAAAACATTTTCCTTCTTCCCTTAATTTGGGACAACTCTGAAGAGCCCTTTCTACTCCAGAGCCCCCCATAAGATCAGCCGAGACCTCTGCTGTAATGATCTTGCCGTTCAACTTTGCCTGCTGTCTAGTCCTGCTTCCTTCCTGCCCTACAGGTGCTGTTCCCTAGAGCAGTGGTCGCCAACCACTAGTGGACCACTGGTGGTCCATGAGGTCTGCAAGGTTGGTGACCGCTGCCCTAGAGGACTCCCCATCAAGTCTCCTGGATGCTAAGCTTGTCTCAGAGTCTGTTTCCAGGAACCCCAATCTAAAATGGGGCTTTTGGATCACACAGGGGGACAAGTGGGCGCCTAATATAAATGGAAATTGACCTCAAGTGTGGAAAAATGAAGAGGCATAATCTTTGCATTAGGGATGTCCTTCACTCATTGCCCTCTGACCATCAACCCCAATTTGACTCTTGGTCCCCATGCTTCCATTACTCAGTCTCACGTTTGCTTCCATAATTTGTCTGCCTCAAGCCCTGAGGCACCTACACACTCTCTTTCTGTCATGTCTCCTGTTGGTCATGCCTCGGTCACCGGACATCCTATATCCTTCACCGATCAGTGACTTCCTCAGCTTAAATGAATCAGACACAGCTCTAGCCATTTTTGGGGTCACAGTACTCCATACTCCTTAAAAGTTTACAATGGGCCCTAACCGGTTTGGCTCAGTGGATAGAGCATCGGCCTGTGGACTGAAGGGTCCCAGGTTCGATTCCGATCAGGGACATGTACCTTGGTTACGGGCACATCCCCAGTGGGGGGTGTGCAGGAGGCAGCTGATCGATGTTTCTCTCTCATTGGTGTTTCTAACTCTCTATCCCTCTCCCTTCCTCTCTGTAAAAAATCAATAAAATATATTTTTTAAAAAAATTTGACAATGGCTCCAGATTACCCTTTTATTTTTTATTTTTATTTTTTTAAATATATTTTATTGATTTCTTACAGAGAGGAAGGGAGAGGGATAGAGAGTTAGAAACATCGATGAGAGAGAAACATCGATCAGCTGCCTCCTGCACACCCCCCACTGGGGATGTGCCCGCAACCAAGGTACATGCCCTTGACCGGAATCGAACCCGGAACCCTTGAGTCCGCAGGCCGAAGCTTTATCCACTGAGCCAAACCGGTTCTGGCCAGATTACCCTTTTAGACAATAAGATTCACTAAGTGCATTCATATGTTGAAACTCATTTCAGCCTCTTCTTAAAGTAGATTAATTTGGTTTCATTACCCCCAAGAAACTGAGGTCCAGGGGAAACTATATATATATATATGTTTAATCCTCACAGGAGGATATTTTTTCCATTGATTTCCAAAGAAAGAGAAAGGAAGGGAGGAAGGGGAGAGACAGACAGACAGATAGACATCGATGTGAGAGAGACACATCGACTGATTGCCTCCCACATGTACCCTTACTGGGGGCACGGAGTGAACCCGCAACCGATGTATGTGCCCTTGACTGGAATCAAACCCCCGACCCTTTGGTCTGTGGGCTGACACTCTAACCTGCCAGGGCAGGGGAAACATCTTAATCATAAATTAGACTAATTCCTAACTGCCTATCCCAAAGCAGTTTTTCAATTGTTCTTTTTACTGAATGAGTGACTTTCCTTATCTCTTAATCAAGTTCTCTACACCGGCAGTCAGGTTTCTATTTCAGCACGCAAAGTTCACCAGCCCTCGCTCCAAAATCCCCATTTTGTTTCTAATAAAACTTTATGTGACAGAGTTCAAAGACTGAATTGCCCCCTAGTTCCAGAAATTAGTGGGCGGTCTTTGGGTCAAAAATTACTTCATTAAGACTTTTTATGAACATAGCTACAGAAGTCTACATTTTCACCTTCTCTGGGAAACTGTAAAATAACAGCAAGAAGAATGAATTTGAAAACCCACAAATTCCATTCCAATGAATGCATAAGATAAGTGGAACAACAAATCAATGTTTCTCTCGCTCCACAAAATAACTTGTTTAAGAATGGTCATAACATCAGACTTAATGGTGAAAGACTGAATGCGTTCCCCTGAAGATCAGGG
Organism: Myotis myotis; assembly: GCF_014108235.1. Lineage (NCBI taxonomy): Eukaryota > Metazoa > Chordata > Mammalia > Chiroptera > Vespertilionidae > Myotis > Myotis myotis. The sequence goes on from NW_023416317.1 coordinate 46,121,562, forward strand.
ACAAGACAAGGACCTCTGTTTTTGCCTCTTCTGTTTGTGTTATACTCAAGGTTCTTGTCGGGGGGGAAAAAGGCAAGAAAAAACACACGTCAAGATTGGAAAGGAAGAAGTAAAACTATGTCTATTTGCCAACAACATGACCTTTTATGTAATGAATTCTAAGGAATCCATTAAAAAACTATTAAAGCTAATGACTGAATTCAGCAGGGTGCAGAATACAAGATCAATATATAAAAATCAATTACATTTCTCTAGAGTGGCAGTGAGTAATCCAAACATGAAGTTAAGAAAACAATTCCATTTATAATAACATCAAAAATAAAATACTTGGAAATAAATTTAACAAAAGAAGTGCAAGATGTGTACACTGAAAGCTAGAAAACATCACGGAAATAAATTAAGGGAGACCTAAATATGTGGAAAGACATTCTGTGCTCATTAATTGGGAGATTTGATATTTTAAAGACGGCAATACTCTCTAAATTCATCTCTAGATTCAATAAAATCCTTGTCACAATTCCAGCTGGCTTAAAAATAATTTTTTTCGCAGAAATTGACAAGCTGATTTTATATGGAAGTAAAAGGGATATAGTAGAGCTCAAATGATCTTGAAAGAGAAGAACAAAGTTGGAGGAACCACACTTCTCAAATTCAAAACTTACTGCAAAGCTACTATAATCAAGACAACGTAAAATGGCATGAAGATAGACACATAAATCAAGGAAATAGAATTGGGAGTCCAGAAATAATCCCTCATGTTTATGTCCAATAGATTTTTGACAAGGGTGCCAAGAGAATTCAATGGGGGAAAGACTGACTTTTTCAGCAACTGATATTGGAGCACCTGGGTATCCACATGCAAAGAATGAAGTTGGACCACTACCTCATTCCAACACAAAATTAAAATGGATCACAGAACTACTAGTAAATGTAAGAGCTAAAACTGTAAAGTTCTATGATTAATACATAGCTATAAATCTCATGAGCTTGGGTTAGGCAAATTTATAGAGACAAAAAGTAGACTAGTGGCTGCCTAGGGCTGGGAGAAGAAGGAGATGGGGAAATAACTACTAATGGGTATGGGGTTTCTTTTTGGGGTAATAAAAAGGTTCTAAACTTAGATTGTGGTAATGGTTGCACAACTCTGTGAATATACTAAAAACCATTGAATTGCACATTTTTAACAAGTACATGTTATGGTATGTGAAGTATAGAAATGTTTAATATTGTTTGTATTATTCATAATCACCAAACAATGGAAATAATCCAATTGTCCATTAGCAGGAGAATGGATAAACAAACTTGGTGTATTCATGCAATGGAATCCTACTCAGCAAGGTAAATGAAGGGATCACTCGCATCCGCAACAACATTGATATACCTGAGAAATGTTACGTTGAGCAGAAGAAGCCAGACACAAATGGGCACATATTGTATGATTTTATCTATCTGAAGTTCTAGAACAGGCAAAAACTAACCTAGGGAGAAAAGGATTATAACAGCAGTTGCCTCTGGTGTGTGGTACAGTGTTAATTGTAGAGGCATACAGAGGAATAATCTGGGTGATGGAAATTTCCTACATCTTATTGGGTATGGGTGACCTGGGTAGACATATTTATCAAATTTTATTATATTACATGCTCACAAACCTGCATGTTTTGTGGCATGCAAATTACATTCAATTAAAAAAAGATAGTATTGCAGAAAATAATAGGATTAAGCATCTGTGAGGAAGAATCACAGTTGGGAAATAAAAACAAAGGGGTGAGCAAAGCTGAGACCTCAAGTCCGCTGGGTCTTGGGGCCTGAAGCTGGTGGCAATCTCCAGCAGTTCAGATCCTGTAGGGTAACTGCTACAGACAACATGGAGGGGGCAGGGCAGGGCTACCCCACCTCTGAGAGGAGATGGAAAAACTGCTGGTTGGCAATTGTAGGCCTCATTAGGTGGGAAGATAAACAAAAACTCACAACTAAGATTTGAACCATGATTCAATGATCAGATCTGTGATACCCCCAAATCACTACAGGACTTGAGATCCAAACCACCAACATCAGCCTTATTTACAGGCAAACCAAAAGTCCATCATTCAAGGAAGAAATGTAATTCTATCACAGTGAACAAGATTAACAATCAGAACAAGAGCTCACTTGAGGTGAACTCAATATAATAGTGTGAAAAATACTTTAATACAAATATTCTGATCTCTTTTGAGGAAATATTAACACCCACTAACAACAAAATATTTACCGACACCGGGCAGGGCTGATCCTACCCAAAGGTGTTAGGAGTGATATTACATAGGTGTCAACAATCAAAATTTTCTCCTAGAACTGATCTTAATTTTTTATTTTTTTAAAAATATATTTTATTGATTTTTTTACAGAGAGGAAGGGAAAGGGATAGAGAGTTAGAAACATCGATGAGAGAGATACATCGATCAGCTGCCTCCTGCACACCCCCTACTGGGGATGTGCCCGCAACCAACGTACATGCCCTTGACCGGCATTGAACCTGGGACCCTTCAGTCCACAGGCCGACGCTCTCTCCACTGAGCCAAACCGGTTAGGGCTTAATTTTTTATTTTGAAACCCTAGTTCTCCCAGGAATAAGAAACTGAATCTCAGTCAATTCACTGTTTTACCCACTTCCACTTCCCCTTCCCTCAGTAAATTTGGTGTCACAATTTTGGGAGAGGACTCTGGTCTTTGTCATCCTTGATGTCAGCACCTGCTGACAACATCTTGCCCTGTGTGGGTCACAAGCACCAGTCCAGGAAGTGACCTGCTGAGTTGATCCACGCTCACATACAGGACTTCCACAAGGCTACTTCTCCGATCCTATGGCACTCCTCAGGACGCAGGACACCATGTATTGTCTCCTCTGTGGTCTCCAAGGGCTTAATGGGGTTGCCTAGAGCCTTTGCTTGCTTCATGATGCTCTAGCTGGTATGAGAGACCATCTACTGCTCTCCACTCCATGTCTGCCTCATGGGAACCCTTGGTCCATGTGCATACATCCATGTGTGCTGTCTCTACACTTGCATCCTGATGGGCAATTCAGGTATCTTGCTTCCTCCTCAAGCTTGACCTTGGGAATAATGGCTCAAAAGCCCTATTTCCTTAGATCTCAAAACCTTAGTGGGCATTCTACTGTGCTTCCCAATCCCGAGGGCTAGGCCATGGGACTTGTCTCCAGGATGCTCACTCTGACTCCTCTCTGTTAGCCTCATGCCTCTCAGGGCCCCTTCCTAAGAAGTTGGACCCGGAGGAGAAAGACAAGCATGTATCATTTCAGAAATACAGATAAGACATGTTTAATTTAAAAATGATTAGAAATTCAGAGGAGGGAATGGACAATGAAGAGAAGTGAAGATAAGAGAATGGCCAAGCAATGTGCATGATGGTAGAATGTCTTGTAAAAACTGGGATATCTGATAGTTAACACTATTGAGCTTATGCTGTTGCAATGTAGACTGCCCCTCGCTCCAACCTCTTCAAAGCTTCTGTAAAGTTCTAGAGATAAACGGCCCAATGTGGGTGAAGATCTTATGAAACTCAAGGGACTCAGTTCCACATTTTAGTCAATCTACTGCAAAGAATGTGTGGGATGGTGAGATCATGAACTGAACAGTTCAGTGGAAGCAGTGGCAGAATGTCTAGCCAGAGGAAACTGAGAAAGTAAGCCCTCTCGAAGTTCACAGAAATCTTGGGAAGGGTCTTAAAGACAGATCTTATCTAGATTTTTAAAGAGAAGGACACCTCAGCTGAAATCTGTGTTCGACATGTCTAAAAGAATGCGGGAAACACATGGACCCACACTCACTCTGTGAATGTCACCACAGAAACATTCTTTCATGCAGGAAGCATTGATTGAGGACCTACTATGGGCTAGATGTAGTAATTCAAGGACACGAGAATTAAAATTACATGAGACTTGTCATGAATTCTCTCTGCGTCCGTGGTAAACAAATAACTACAATATTTTGAGCTGAGTGCTATAGAGGGGGATGTAACCTGAGAAAGAATTAACAGCCCCAGCACTAATAAACATCAGGAGAACGTAGCTCTAGGAGGCCATGGGAGAGTTTGCTCTCTGTCCTATCCATTTCTTCTTCTGCCATCAAGACTCTCAGAATGTTTTATCAACATGGTCCTAATCCACAAGTCTGAATTTCTGACACAGTGTCCTTGGCCTAATTAAAAAAATGTAAGTTTCTCTTTTTAAAAAATTATTGTTGTTATCATTAACTATTGCTTTGTGAGCACAGGCCTACACTGCAGATGCTCCACTACCACCACTTTAAGCTAATGAGAGCGTAAAGGTATCACAACAACAGGAAACTGCCCATTATCTCAAAAACCTTTAGGTGAGATTACTGCCTTGCCTTGATTTGCATTTTCCATCTTTTAACTTTCAACTTTTTGGTATCCTTATGTTTTCATTTGCTTTCTTGCAGACAACATGCAGTTAGGTTAAAAAGACTCATTCTGGTGATTTTGCTCTTTTAATTATTGTATTTAGCCAGTTTATAGTGTGATTACTGATATATTTGTGTGTAAATCTTATTTCATGGATTCTACTTATATTACCTATTACAGGTTTCTTTCCCCCTCATTTCTTGCCTTTTTTGGAGAGTATATTTAAAATTCGAAAGTTTAAAAGAAATCATTTACCTTTGCCCTTATTACAGATATTACCCAAAAAAAGCCTCCAGGCCGAAACCGGTTTGGCTCAGTGGATAGAGCGTCGGCCTGCGGACTGAAAGGTCCCAGGTTTGATTCCGGTCAAGGGCATGTACCTGGGTTGCGGGCACATCCCCAGTAGGAGATGTGCAGGAGGCAGCTGATCGATGTTTCTCTCTCATCGATGTTTCTAACTCTCTATCTCTCTCCCTTCCTCTCTGTAAAAAATCAATAAAATATATTTAAAAAATAAATAAATAAAATAGCAATAGACTCAGTTAGAGAAAGCAGGCAGACAGTTCTGTTGGGGGTTAGAGAGACTGAGCAAAAAAGGGGGAAAAAAGAGAACTCATGGCCAGGGACAACAGAGCCATGACTGGGTGGGGGAGGGAGAACGGTGGAGGGTAAGACGGCATAGAGGGGATAAATGGTGATGGGAAGAGAAAATAAAATAAAGTAAAAATAAATAAATAAGAGCAATTGCTTTAAAAAAAAAAATTAAAAAAAAAAGCCTCCAAACCAACCACAAAACTAGAAGACTTTATGTTGTTCCTGTCTTATAATTCTTTGTTTGTGTGTATTGTAATTCAATATTGTGAGATTCACTAGTCATTGTTATTTGTGAGTTTAATATTTGTGTACATTTATGAATGGATTTAGCACTCTTTTTTCTCTTTGATCTTTTTTATGTTCTAGACTCACCTTCTTTAGTCACTTTTCTTCTCCCTCAGGTATATGCCTATATATATATATATATATATATATATATATATATATATATATTATTGATTTCAGAGAGGAAGGGAGAGGAAGAGAGAGATAGAAACATCAATGATGAGAGAGACACTGGGGATCGAACCCACAAACCGGGCATGTGCCCTTGATAGGAATTGAACCTGGGACCCTTCAATTCACAGGCTGATGCTCTATCCACTGAGCCAAACTGGCTAGAGCTGGTTCTTTTTAAAAATATATACATATTTTTAAATTTATTTCAGAGAGGGAGAGGGATTGAGAGATAGAAACATCAGTGACGAGAAAGAATCATTGATGGGCTGCCTCCTGCACTCCCCAAACTGGGGATTGAGCCCACAACCAGGGCATATGCCCAGCTAGGGAATCACACCGTGACCTCCTGGTTCATAGGTTGGCGGTCAACCACTGAGCCACTGATAGCAGCTTCCCTTTTCGAAGGAACCTCCTCTTCCATCTTCCTGTCTGTGTCCATGTTTCACAGCGGACTATCTCCTTCACCTTTGCATCCTGAGCTCTGCACAGCAGCAGATCAGGAGAAGAACCAAGTTGTTGAACTGAACGGAAGGGGATGCGGGGAAAACGAAGGTGTGTCTTGGTGGTATTTCTTCTCCCTTGGTCCCTCAGGTTCCCTCAGGACCCCTTACCTCCTTCTGTGGAGGAGGGTGACAGGGAAGAATCACACTAGCATTCGGTAAGCACCTCCTAGATGGCTAGATGAGGTGCTTTCATGATTCCTGTATTTGATATTTAAAAAACCCACACTTAGGAGATCAGGAAATTGAGGTTTATAAATGAGATGATGCCAATGGTAAGTGATGGAGCAGGAGCAGGAGCCTGCCTCTGTCCCCAAGTCTGTCCTGTTTCACGTGGAGACACAAGGCTGCTGCTGGCTTGGGAGCTGAGAGGACTGAAGCTGTGGGAGGCTGCCTCACGCGTGGGAAATCCCCTGGGAGTGGAAGTAGAGCAACTGTCTAGTGGGTAATCAGCGTAGGATCTTCACTGGGCCCTTACAGACAACCAGACGGCTGCCGGGTGTCCAGTTAACAAACCCCGGGGCCAGAAGGCTGGAAGGCAAGGGACAACCCAGAAAGGGATGCTCAGTCAGACCAAGAGCAGAGGCTGGGCTCCCACCCACGGCAATGACCTGGACACTGACCGGAATTCCCTCTCAGCCCACGAGCTATTGGTCTCCGCTAGCTGTCTGTTCTGCCACAGACCAGACAGAATCCCTCACACTGACTAAAAGAGTGATTTCAGAAAATGACTTTTTTTTTTCTCATAAGGCAAGAAAACAAAGAACATACAAGATCATTTCCTAGTGGTGTCATCTGACAGACGAATATTGCTTGTTGGGGAAACAATGAAAAAAAAAAACCCAATTCAGATGAGTGGTAAACAATTTCATTCTGAATAAGCTGGATTTGCTGAGAAACAAAGATCAACAGACAACTGACAAAAAGAGAGAGGCAACGAACAGCCTGAGGCAGGGCAGGAAAGAGGAATCGAGTGGGCTCTGCTCGCAGCCACTCTGCGGCTCTTTCTTTCCTCAGAAAAGATGTTCTGAAATTGTTCAGCAGTTTCTTCAAAAGTTAAACATACAGCCTGGCCGGGGTGGCTCACTGGTTGAGCATCCTCCTGTGCACCGAAAGGTTGCTGGTTCAATTCCTGATCATGGCACATACCTAGGTTGCAGGCTCAATCCCCAGTCTGTGTGGGAGGCAGCCCATCAATGTTTCTCTCTCACATTGATATTTCTCTCTCTCTCTACTTCTCCCTTTCTCTCTCTCTAAAAATCAATAAAAATATTTTTTTTTTTAAAAAGAGAAATCTGGAGGGACTAAAGGCACATCGTATTTTGAGAATGACATTGTAGAAGGTATGTCCCTCAGAGGGAGTATTAGATAGCTGACGGGTTGGGAGTAGAGCCCAGGGTGGTATTTATGTATTAAAATCCTGTTTTCCAGAACATGACATCCTGGCCGAGGGAAGTCATGGTGCTGTAGAAAGGGAAGAAACCCAAAAGATTGCCTCACGCTGACAAGACAAAACACCCTGGCTTTGGATGGGGACAGACCAGATTAGAACCCAGCTTGCCTCTTGCCGAAGCTTTAAAAGTTTCCATCGGTTGAACGGAGTGGATCCAGAGACATGGAAGCATGGGGCAGAGTGCGGGATCTCGGCGGGAAGGCGGGGCAGGGTGGGTGGGTGGGTGGGAGGTGATCAGCCAAAGACCTTGTATATATAAGTGCATAGCCCATGGACACGGACAATTAGGTGATGGAAGCCTGGGGCGGGGGGCGAGGCGGGCTCGAGGGGATTAATGGGGGGAAAGAGGGGACATATGTAATACTTTCAACAATAAAGATTTTAAAAAAGTAAAGTTTCCATCTGTAAAATGGGCTTACTGCTGCCTCCCTTACGGTGGTCCTGAAGATCAGACGAGAGCATAAAAGGGAAGTGCGCACTCGACGTGGTGACCCCGCTCCACTGCCGAGCCTTCCGGAGACTCCGCGCCAGCCTCTGAGTCCGGGGAGGTGCGGTTCACCTGCATACTTAATGCTTTAAAAGGAACCATCTCTTTCTTTCCAAAGCTATTCCTGCACACAGTTCTTAAGCATCATCACTTTACACATTTCTGGTAATTTAGCAGTGGAAGGAAGAGTAACGAAATGAGGCCTGGGTCTGTGTAGCGCCTCCTTCACCCAGGTGCTGTGGAAAACAGTCCTTCAAGTGTCTGTCGGTCTCCACTGCTGAGGTGGCACACCCAGTTTCCAGACTCCCTGTTGACCCCCAGATCTTCGTTATTGATGTCTATGAGACAGGGAGACATATGCCATCATGAAAATATATTGTAGACTAGCCTCAAAACCTTTCCTCTCCCCGTCCCTTAAAAAAATGTACATCTTCTCTGTAAAAGATTTAAAACACAGGTAAGCAAAAAAGAAACAGTGAGCAATCTCTCAAACAACACCCAGATAGGATTGTATTAACATTTTTGATTATGTAGTTCCAATCCTCTCCTACGGGAACATAAGCCTGTCTTGATATATTATGTATGCAGTGCGTGTCTGGACACTAGAACCAAACAATCGGGGTTCAAACCCTGTCTCTACCACTTACTGCTGTGTGTCCTGGCAAATCTGGGAAGATGACAGTACATTCATTCCTCAGAGTTTTTTTCGAGGGACAAGTGAATTGAATATGTAATACTAGAGACCTGGAGCACAAAATTCATGCACGGGTAGGGCCCCTAGTCCTGGCTGGCAATCAGGGTCGATCGGGGCCTTCTGGCTGCTGGCCGGGGCCTTCCTTCATTTCACACCGCCCCCTGGTGGTCAGCGCAAGTCATAGTGAGCAATTGAACTTCCAGTCTCCTAGTTCAGTGGTCGGCAAACTCATTAGTCAACAGAGCCAAATATCAACAGTACAATGATTGACATTTCTTTTGAGAGCCAGATTTTTTAAACTTAAACTGTAAAGGTAGGTACATTGTTATTAACTTAATTAGGGTCCTCCTAAGGCTTAGGAAGAGCCACGCTCAAGGGGCCAAAGAGCCGCATGTGGCTTTCGAGTCGCGGTTTGCCGACCACTGTCCTAGTTGAGCTCCCGTGGGGACACTTTGCATATTAGCCTTTTATATATATAGGTGCCCCGAACTGGACATGGAATAGGACAGTGCTTGGCAATAGAGTTCTACCAAGCTGGGCAGGACATGCAGATTATGCAACACCTTGTCCCTGCACATCCATGTGTGTCCATAGCCCATGCACATATGCATGTCTACAGATGTGTACAGGCCTGTGTTGGTGTGTGGATAGGTGCAATTGCTACATCTAAACGCACAAAATGAGATCGACCTTTACATAGGGATCTGAGAAGCAGCAGTCCACTAGATCAAACTAAGACGATTTTCCATGCCTTTGAACCTCCAGTGAGTGAAGTGGCTTCTTCAGCCCACTCAAGTCTGGTTATGATTTAAATCAGAACCTGTAAATTAATATCTGCCCAACGTCAAAAACAGTAACATCATGAATGCAAATTTTATTTAACAAAAAGACATGATTCTTCCAAAGTAAAAATCAGAAACACCTCGAAAGCTTCCGTTCCAGCTCTGCAGGTACACCAGTGTGCTACTGGGCTACCACCCCATCACACGGCCATGGCGGCCCTTGGCAGGGGAGGGCCCGTCACTGCAAGGCTACAGGGAAACCTCAGGTGGAAACGCACAAGCGGAATCTGTTTTCCAATCGAGCACTGCAGTGAATGTTGCCACTGCAAGGGGACATGTGAGGTATGTGAAAGGCCAGGTCCCGGGCTTGAGTCATCATACAAGGTCCTGTCAGGAGTCTGGATTGGGCTGGTGTTGGAGGAGATGGCTGTAGGTCACAGCTGCACTGATAACCGGCTTGTCCACGAACTCCACGGTGCACGGTTCGGGGGGATCAGCACTGCAGGGCGCCCGCTCCAGTTCCAGCACTGCGATGGTGTTTGGGGCTGATGTCACCAGGATGTGCCGTGGCACAAACAAGGTCACCTGGGGGCCCCGTGCTGGCCAGTAGCGACCAAGATTAAAGCCATTAATCCACACCTGACCCTGGAGAGAGAGACAAAGAGAAACCATCAACCCCAGCTGCCCGGATCCTGGAAATAGGAGCCTTGATGCACGTGGGCCAGCACGTGGGCCAGCACGTGGGCCAGCCTGCAGCCGCCAGCCCGCAGTGGCGCTCTCCCTCCACAGCCCAGGCCTGACAACCAGGCGCAGGCCAGCCTGGGTCCCAGCATTCTGCTGGGGTGACTAGCCAAGTGGGGCAGGGGCTGGGTGGGAGAGATAACCAGTTGCCCAAACAGCCACTCCTGCTTCAGGAGAATCCATGTTTGGCCCCTCTGACTGGCTTCAGCAGCCACTCATCAGTGCTGGACGACACAGGAGGCAGTTTTGCCAAGTTTCTGCATTTCGTCCTGGGCCCTGGAGGACTGCCTGTCTCTCCACGCCAGCCTCTCCCCGACTCTCCCGCACACAGAGAACTGCCAAGCAGCCCCTCGAGGAGGTGAGCTTTCCTTCTATGTCCTCTGCTTCTAGAGGTGGGTCTTGACCACACTGTCTTCACACACCAGGTGAGCACAGGCCTGCAGCCTGGGAACACACAGGTCCTAGGAGCTGTCCCCAAACACCGCCGCCCCCCCCCCCCCAGCCTGGCTGGCGTGGCTCAGTGGTTGAGCAGTGACCTATGAGCCAGGAGGTCAGAGTGTGATTCCTGGTCATAGCACATACCCAGGATGTGGGCTTGATCCCCAGTAGTGGGTATACAGGAGGCAGCCAATCAATGATTCTCTTTCATTTGATGTTTCTATCTCTCCCTCTCCCTTCCTCTCTGAAATCAATAAAAAAAATATTTTTTAAAAAAACAAAACAAAACACAAAACAACCCCCTCTCCTCGAAGGATGAGGGGCTTGTGTGAGGGAGAGATAGGGGCCCGCCCAGTAGGGTGTTTACTGCAAGTGTTTGGATGGTTTTCACACCAGCACCAGGTGTGCTTCAAGGAGCAGAGGGGGCCCTACAAGCTGCAGAGACAAGTTCTGTGAGTAGCAGAAGCCGCTTCCGCTACAAAACTGAGAGCAGAAGAGAACCTCTACCAGGAGGTCTGGCGTTTGGGTGTGGCCACAGCTCCCCGTGGGTGCTAGGCCTTCCCAGTTGGCTGGACAGATGGAACCTTCTGCCACGAAGAAAGAGCAGAGGCGGGGATATCACATACAGGAGAGAGAGGCTGTGCGGGAGAGGAAAGAAGGCATAAAGGGAGAAGGAAGGAAGGGAGGAAGAAGTAAGTAAATCATTCCCCACCGTGACCCAAATACAGACGGTCCCCAACTTAGGATGGTTCAACTTTAGGATTTTTCGACTTTACGAACTGTGCAGAAGCGATACATACCATAAATTACCCAATATATTATTATAAAATAGGCTTTGTGTTAGATGATTTTGCCCAACGGTAGGCTAATGTAAGTGTTCTGAGCTCATAGGTTAAGCTATGATGTTTGGTCGGTGAGGTGTATTAAATGCATCTTCCACTTACAATATTTTCAACTTACGATGGGCTTATTGTACCCGCATTGTAAATGAGGAACACCTGTATGTTGGGGGCGACACCCTGGAGGAGGCTGGACCATGGCTGTCACCTGCTGAGCCCCGATCCCCAGCATGCTCCATGTCACAGCTGCGGTCACTCACCTTAGAGCGACTCAGTGGCTCAGCTTTGAGTATTTTTTCAGCCTCCAGGTGTCTCCTTTATTCAAGCTCCCTCTGAATTTCCTAGCTGGGTTCCAGTCTTAGACCCAGCCCTTACTGGCTCCTCCCATACCTGGGTAAGGCTTACTCCTAGTGCATACTCCTAGTGGCCCCACCTCCCAGACTACACTGTGGCTGACGGATATCATCTCAAACGGTCGCTCCTAGTTATTGATCAAAGTTGATATGATCTTTCTCCTAATTACTGCCTTAATTCTGGACACTACATAATCTGTTGTGGTTGTTTTTTCCTTCCCCCAAACGATCACCCGTGGCCCATTTTGAGTTTTTGGCTGCCATATGGACTCTGCCTCCTGACTCACCTGAACGAGTCTCCAATATGGAGGTGGCATGTCTCTCACCGTCCCTCTAACTTGCCCCAAACTCAGGGTTACATCTTCTCAGGCCTCGGTTATGAACTATGAAATTATGAAGCTATAAACTTCTTCAGGGCAACATTTCCCCCCACTCTCAGCTTTCTTTTTTTAAGGTCATTTTATTTTTATTTTTTTTTACATTCTTTATTGATTAAGGTATTACAAATGTGTCTTTATCCCCCCATTGTCCCCTCATCCCCCCAGTTTTGCCCTCACCCCCTGCTGTCTGCGTCCATCGCTTATGCTTATATGCATGCATACAAGTCCTTTGGTTGGTCTCTCCCCCTTACCCCCCCCCTCCCCCACTCTCAGCTCTTAACAGAATGTGCATTAAATGATGTTTATGGCAGTTTGGCTGCCCTTCCAAGAGAGGGGGATGAAGCATTTAGAAAGAACAGGCCATAGGCCCATAGCGTGGAGTCATCACCATTCAACAGAACTTTCGGCAATGATGGAGTGTTCTCTGCTGCCCAACAGAGCAGCTGAGTGCACTTCAGAGTGGCTACTGAGCACCTGAAATGTGGTTTGTGGGAAGAAGGAATAGAATTTCCCCTTTCAACTGATTTAAATTTGAAGGTAAATAGCCACAAGTAGCTGGTGGCTACCATCCAGCTGAGGTATGGTGAAACGCATGTCGTTTCATGATCAGACCACAATCTCTCCGCTTCTCTCCACCCCCAACTGCCAGCCTTCTAGAGCAAGTCATAACCAATGCTGTCTTAGTCTCCTCACAGGTCTCCCGACTTCCTCTATTAACTGTAGAACCCCAGGCTCCACACAGCAGCCAAGTGAGAATCGGGTGGTTTCATGCGTTCCTGCTTCTTACCTCCTTACCATGGCCCTCAGACCTATGACTTCTTCCTCCCCACCCTCTCTCTGCCCCTCTGCCCCTTGCTCATACAGCTGCCCCTGAACTTGTCCCCATCCCTTTTACACACCAAATGCTCTCCATCACTGTTCCCCCAGACCTGAAGCCTTCTGATGGCTCAGGTCTCCATCCATCACCACCTCTTCAGAGAGAAGGGTCATGGACACCGTCCTTAGGACTGGGCCTCCCATTCCAAGTCACTCACCATCCCTTTACTCTCTTCTTTTTTTTTTTTTCTCCTAGTTATTGTCACTGTTGGGTATTTGCATCCTTTGTTTGAGTAGTGGGTTATCAGCTATTTCCAGCATGGGCTCTATAAGGGAAAGGCTTTGTCCATCTTGTCCAAGGGGAGATTCTCAGCACAGTGATTTCCATCGACACCTGGCGGCACTCAGTAGTAATACCCAGGCTGAACATTCCTCCTGAGAAAAGACTCACCTACAAGGAGACACGAAGCCCTCCTGAAAGAATGCTTCATGTTCCTCTGCTCCTGGCTTAAGAGTTTTAGAGGACAGTGTTTACTGGAAGGAAAATGAAATATCTGCACTCCTTGACTAGCACTGTGTTTTTAAACAATATATACATATTCTGACTTTTGTTTCTCTTTAAGAAATTATGCTGAAGTTACTGGTGGAGGCGGGAGTATGCACATGTTGGTAAATGCCATTTAAAAGTAGACACACTCATGCCTTAGCAGGTTTGGCTCAGTACATGGAGCATTGGTCTGTGGACTGAAGGGTCCTGGGTTCGATTCCAGTCAAGGGCACATGCCTGGGTTGCAGGCTCGATCCCCAGTAGGGGCCGTGCAGGAGGCAGCCAATCAATGATTCTCTGTCATCACTGATGTTTCTATCTCTCTCCCTCTCCCCTCCTCTTTGAAATCAATAAAAAAATATATTAAAAATAATAAAAGTAGACACCCTCGGAAATGAATATAGTGAGCGCACAGGGGCCAAGCCTCTGTAGCATGAACCTTGGTGGCTTCTGGGGCTTCCCGGGGCTGTCCCAGCTAATATTTCCATGACAATGTCTGACTTTCTCTGACCATAGCTTGACCCTTGGCAGACTTCCCCTCTTTGCTATTATTACTAAGGTGATAATAGAATAAATGTTAGGTTCCAGGAAATGGTTGACCTACTTCATTAATCAGAAAGATATGTGTCTGTTTTAAATTCTTTAGATAAATCAATCCTCTCATACAAATTTAAAGCGAATGTTCAGTGCTGTTTTAAGTCACAGTTTAAAACTTTTCTAATTTGGCTAAGAGTTCATTTAAAAAACAACAAACTCGGATCCAATGTTGATTTTGTCACACTCTGAGAGAAGACATGCAGACCCTCGGAGAACTTAAAATGGGAAAGACACAGGTCCATTTCTCAAGGTTAAAGAGCCCTCACCACACTCAATTCATGAGTAACTGTCATGCTAACTTGGGAGAAAGAAAAACATTTTTTAAAAAGGAAAAACAGTGAAGGGCTTGCTTAGATAAGATGTTAAATAAATGTCACTGCAGTACACAGGGAAAAAAATGAAAAATCTTCTTCCCTCCAACCCAAGGGGGTCTGCAGCTGATGCAAACCACACCTCTTGGCTTCCTTTTTGATCTCACAGTAATAATGTTAAGTAGCTTTATGGTTTCTCTGTATTTTAGACCTAAACAGAACGGAAGCCATGGAAACCTAAAGCATTAGCATAAAAGATACATCACTTCCTCCCCTCACAGAACCCCAAATATAAATTCCTTTCCTTCGCTACTCCCAAAAGCCCCATTTCTTGACCCCTTCTATGGAGTACCTTCCCTAACAGTCATTGTACCACCTCACATATCTGGACCAAAGCTAAGAACTGCTGAGGGAAAACTGCCTCCCGGCAGCCATATAATATTTGTTACAAAGTCCATGCACTAAAAACTGTGGGAGACACTCCTTCACTCAGAGCCTACCTACTCCTGCTTACACACCATTTTCACAAGTTTCAGTTACTAAATTAATATACATTTATAGAAATCAATCTGATTATCTAGTTTTCAAGTTCACAGGACTTGTGACAAGAAACAACAAATTAGATGGAAATGGTAGGGGGTAAGAATAACTAAATCAGGCCAGGAAAGTTTAAAAAGCATACCAAATTCAGAATGAAAGTAGGGTCAAAGAGCACTAAGACCGGTGGCAGACTGCAAAAATGACCACAATTCTCTGCAGCTCCTCCTGTCAGGATTCAGAATCTGCTTCTCCATCCCTTGGGCCAAGACGGTCTAATGACTTGTACGGGCCCAAGAACATGGAAGAAGTGGCATATGAATTCTAACCTGAGCCTTAAGAAGCCGCACACATTTGTAGTCTTTCTTTGAATCCTGCCAGTCACCAGGTGAACAAGCCTCGAATGGCTCACAGGACTCAGGAGAATATTTTACTTTCATTCATAGGTGTATTATAAAGGATCATCTCAGGGATGGCCAGATGGAAGAGATGCACGGGACAAGGGGGATTGTGTGTGTGTGGGGGGTGTGTGTGTGTGTGTGTGTGTGTGGAGCTTCCAGCCCTCTTCAGGTGCACCTCCCAGCACCTGCATGTGTTCACCCACCCAGAAGCCCTCCAAATCTACCTGTGCTAGAGTTGCTACAGAGTCCCATCTCCGGCCCCCCACCTCAACCCGACCCCAGAGGTTGGAGGGATGGGGCTGAAAGTTCCAACCCTCTAATCACGTAGTCTTTCAGGTGACCAGGCCTCAGGAGAGGACATGGGATTTTTGTCAGCTCTTTGTTATAAATTCTTTTATTTCATGATTTTTTAGAATTTTTTTTTTTTTTTACATTTCGAGAAAAGGTGATGTTTGCCTTTAAAAAAATAAAACTGGTTTTAGTATATTTTGATTCTTCGCTTTTCAAAGCATAATTCTGGTTGAGGAAAAGTGGGACAAGCCTACAAGTGGCTAAAAAAATGCAGGAAGACTGCAGAGCACATTCATATGCGGTTTATCCACACCCAGCTGAAGGAGAGATAAGCAGTACAGATGCCACTACATTTGCAGAACACCGTCAACGCCTGGCCTTATCTTAGGGAGGTTGTGGTCAGACGAGAGTTCTGGCCTATGTCTCTTGGATACAGTAAAACATGCCCGATCGCTTCCCACCAAAATCCCAGCTGACGTTCAGGCATTTAACCAGAAAGCCACATCCGACGTAAGCAAAGCCAAAGTGATCAGAAGAGATTTTTTATCTCATGAATCACTCTTACCAGTGACTTCATTCACTAAATCAAGGTAGTTTCTTTACAGCAAGTGAATAGCATAAGCCAAGGGGCTGGAAGAAAGAGCCTTGTCAGGGCCGCCCTGCTGGAGGAGGGTTGGCGTGCCTGGAGATAGAGTCTTAGAAATGGTTATTGGGTCCATCCTCACCCCACCGCCCACAGCTGCCAAAGTGGTAGTTCTCCCAAAAGTCAGCACTCGGCGCCTGGTGCGGAGTGGGATCTGTCTGTTCTGCGCATGCTGATCAGGAGCTGGCCAGGGGCACCCTCAGCACCAAGGACCACTGCTCACCAGAAAATAACAGAAAACACAGAGATGCTCCATTTTATGTCTGTTGTAGGTATGGCCTCTCATCTCAGACCTGAACAACCAGGTCCACGAATCCTGTGGATGGGCGTGCATGTGCGTGTGTGTGTGCATGCAGAAAGCCTCATTTTGATATAATTCACAGCCATACAATTTCACTCATTTAAACTGTATAGTGCAGTAGTTTTTAGTATACTACAGAGCTATGCAACTGTCACCACAATCAATTCTAGAATATGTTCATCACCCCAAAAAGATACCCTGCACCCTTGAGCAGTGAGTCCCCATCTCCAACCCAACACTCCCTTTCTCCCCTTTCCCTGCTCCAGGCAACCAGGAATCTTCCTGTGTCAATATATTTGCCAATTCTGGACATTTCATGTAAGTGGAATCATACCAAATGTATGGTTTGTGACTGGCTTCTTTTATGTAACATGTTTTCAAGGTTCATCCACGTTGTACCATGTATTATTATTTTTTAAATATATATATTGATTTCAGAGAGGAAGGGAGAAAGAGAGACAGAAACATCAATGATGACAGTGAATCATTGACCAGCTGCCTACTGCATGCCCCTTACTGGGGATGGAGCCCGAAACCCAGGCATGTGCCCTGGACCAGAATCGAACCTAGGACCCTATCCACTGAGCCAAACCAGCCAGGGCTGTACCATGTATTAGTACTTCATTTCTTTTTATTGCTGAATGATAGTCCATTATACAGATATACCACATTTTGTCTATTTAGTCATCGGTTGATGGACACTTGGTTTTTCCATCTTTTGGCAATTTGGGATAAAGCTGGTGTGAACATTTGTGTACTAGTTTTAGAGTGGACATATAGACTTGATGGACTTTGGGGTTCTGAACCCTCTGACACATTCAATAATATTGTGTATATATGTACTTTTCAAGCATGAAGATGCAGACCATTCGTCAGACTGGTGAAATAAGTCAAGAGCCTAGAGCAGTGGTTCCCAACCTGTGGGTCGCGACCCCTTTGGAGGTCGAACGACCCTTTCACAGGGGTCGCCTAAGACCATCCTGCATATCAGATATTTACATGACGATTCATAACAGTAGCAACAGTACAGTTATGAAGTAGCAATGAAAATAATGTTATGGTTGGGTCACAACATGAGGAACTGTATTTAAAGGGCCAGAAGGTTGAGAACCACTGGCCTAGAGCAGTGGTCGGCAAACTCATTAGACGACAGAGCCAAATATCAACAGTACAACGACTGAAATTTCTTTTGAGAGCCAAATTTTTTAAACTTAAACTATATAGGTGGGTACATTGTTATTAACTTAATTAGGGTACTTCTAAGCTTAGGAAGAGCCACACTCAAGGGGCCAAAGAGCTGTATGTGGCTCACGAGCCGCAGTTTGCCGACCACGAGCCTAGAGGATTAGCACAGGCTCTTCACTGGTCTTTGAGGCCTTGTTCAATGATGCCTGCCTTTTCATGTGGGCCTTCAAATCAGACAGACCCGGGGCTCAGGGAGCTGTTCCACCACCTACTTCCGTACCTCATACCTCTCTGAGCCTCTATCTGCTCATCTGCAAACTGGAGATAATGATAGACATCCTACCGCATGTACCACTCTTGATGTTTATGGAGATAGCATCTCTAAAGTTCTGAGCTGAAGGCCTGGGTCTGTAACTCTTGGGCATGACACCTTTATGACCTGGCCAAGATGAACCCCCTCTGACCTCCAAAACGTCCCCTGCTTTTCCATTTCTGCACCTTAGCTTCTATTATTCTCCCATCTGAAAATCCCTTCCCTGACAAATTCTGATGAAGGGCCTTCTGCCCTTCAGGTCTGTTTCAAGCTCCATCTGAGCCACCCAGCCCTTCTGATAATCCCTGTAACAGACATGTCCTTTTTCTGATTTGCATCTCTGCAGAATTCTTTCTCTTAAGGCACTAAATTGATACCACTTGGTGAGCAGTGATTTGTGTGTGGGTCTTCTCGTTTGCTTTAGCCCTGTATCCAGCAAAGTCCCTCCTCACTCCCATCTGCTTTCTTCCCAGGGCTCAGCAACACAGGCATTTGTGCACCTTTTTAATCTAAAAGCAATTATAGCCCTAGCTGGTTTGGCTCAGTGGACAGAGCATTGGCCTGTGGACGGAAGGGTCCCGGGTTTGATTCCAGTCAAGGGCACATGTCCAGGTTGTGGGCTCAATCCCCAGTAAGGGGGCGTGCAGGAGGCAGCCGATCAGTGATTCTCTCTCATCACTGATGTTTCTATCTCTCTCTCCCTCACCCTTCCTCTCTGAAATCGATTTTTAAAAATATAAAAAAATTTTAAAAAAGAAGCAATTACAGAGTGCCCAGGCCCAGGAGGAGGGCAGGGTGGTGAATAAGCAGGGCACTTAAAAAATCCCCTTCATGAAGCGATTGACTCAGTGGGTGAAATCGAGGTTCTGACCTACGTGTGATGAAGCATCATGATGGAGTCCAGGTGGGGCACAGAGGACCTCAAAGGAGGATGGGACCAGTCCTTTCCTAGACTAAGGGTCCAGGAAGGTTTCATAGAGGAGATCATGTCAGTCTTGACAGATGAACATGTGGTGGCTAGGTGGGTAGAGTGAGGGAATGAAAAAGCATGAACAAGGGGAATGTAAGACACAGCAGAGCATCAAGAGGGAGAAGGGAAGAAAGAAGGAAGAGAGAGAAAGAGGAAGCAAGGGATCTAGAACAGCCTGTTGGCTAGAGACTGTACATCCAGGGAGGGTTCTACTTTGTTTTTTTGGGTCCTGGAGACCCCAGATATCACTTCTTGGCTGCAACACAGGACTTGGCAGAGGAGAGGGGAAGGCTGACAAATGCAGGGGGAAGTATGAGAAGGGATCTTGGCCTGGAGGAAGGTGGGGAGGGGATTCATAGCTTAGACTTCCTCCTAGAGGCCACTGGGCAGGAAGTGAGGGTGGAGGCAGAGAGATAAGAATGACAGGAAGCTGAGGGAACAAAGGAGTCACACCTGATAGCAGACAAGAAGGGTGAGTCCTCCGTGGAGGAGGTGGGAGGAAGAACAAGGTGGCCTAAGGAGAGTGGTGAAGGTTAGAAAGGCCAGCTGAGGAGGGGGAAGAGACTGACCAGGAACTCTTGGGCAAGCTAAGGGCCTCCAGAGGCAGGAGAGAGTGAGAGGACCGTGGCCCTGATGAATGCATTGGAGAGGTCCCCAGTAGTCCCCCAATTACTGTGAACCAGTAAAGGCCAATGGTAGACCCAGTCAAGATGGAGGATAAATAAGGAGACAAGGGGGCCAGTGGGTTGATTGATGGCTCTTAGAAAAGAATAGTGGTGATGTCTGGACTGGATAGAAAGCAATTGCAGCCTTAATGATGGAGAGTTTCAGGTCACCAGTAAAATCCAAGAGCAGGCTTGGGAGGCATGAGAGTTTGGGGGATAGAATCATGTGGCCAGAGAGAGGATATTAGACCTTAAAATTCCAGAGCTACGCACACCAAGATATACCATATGCTGGATCATAAGACAAGTCTCCATATATTTAAGAAGATTGTGGAACCATCACCACATTTTAATTCTGGAACATTTTCCATTACCCCAGAAAGAAACCCCATATCCATGCTGTCCCTCTCCATTCACACCATCAGCCCCTGGCAACCATTAACCTACTTTTTGTCTCTATCGATTTGCCTTTTCTGAACATTTCATAGAAATGGAATCATGCAATATGTGCCTGGCTTTTATGCCTGGCTTCTTTTACTTAGCATAATGTTTTTCAGATTTATCCATGCTATAGCATGTGTCAGTAGTCTGTTCCTTTTTACTATGAACTACTATTCTATTGTATGCAATGTGTTATTTATCCATCCATCAGTTGAAGGACCTTTGAATTATTTCCAGTTTTTGGTTATTATGAATAATGCTTCTGTCTTCATTTCACTTCTCCTCTCAGCAGCATGAACGCCTGTTTTCCTCCTACTTCTTTGGTCTCTCCCCCTCATTCTCTGTCATATTTGTGTCTCTCAAAGATCAGCCTTAGATCCTCTTTTCTCCTTCTGCATCCTCTTTTTTTTTTTTTTAATATATATTTTATTGATTTTTTTACAGAGAGGAAGAGAGAGGGATAGAGAGTTTAGAAACATCGATCAGCTACCTACTGCACAACGCCCACTGGGGATGTGCCCGCAACCAAGGTACACGCCCTTGACCAGAATCGAAACTGGGACCCTCCAGTCCGCAGGCCGACGCTCTATCCACTGAGCCAAACCAGTCAGGGCTGCATCCTCTTTTTAGAGGACCTCATCCATCCCACATCTTCAACAACCACTCATACGCAAATGATCTTGTATGTGTATTTCCAGGCCAGATCCCTCCTCTGAATTCCCAATACTTGGACCCAATAGCTCTCCTCCAGTATCTTCTCAGAGCTGTTCTCAAAGGCTCCTCAAACTCAGTTTGTCCAAATCCAGACTCATGAGCTCGCTGTTCCAGCCCAAGTCCTCTTCTGAAATTTCTTCTTTTGGTAAATGCTACCATCTGTTCAGCTGCAAGTCTAAAACTAAAGAGTCATCTGGGATATGCTCTTCTCTTTAAACCCCCATGTCCAATCTATCATTACATTTTATTGACTTCAAACATCTCTTGAATAGCTGATGTCATCTCCATCTTGGTTACCACCATCCCAGTCTCTCGAGGACACTGTAATCCCACCTCCTGGATAGTTTCCCTGGATTCACACATACCCTCACCCAACCCATTCTGCACACTAGGGTCAGAGAGGCTTGGCACACCACAATCATGCCATGTCACTCTCCTGCTTCAGTGGCTCTCAGCATAAAGACAAAACTTGAATGTGATTTAATTGGCTAATCCAATCTGGTCTCTACCCACTCCCACTTTCTAGCCTCTTCTCTGAGCCACACTCCCTTTTCTCTGTGTTTCATACATTTGGGTCCTTCCTCACACTCGCCATTTTCCCCTCTAAGCACATGACCTTGGCACATGTTACTTCCTCTGCCTGGAATATGCTCCCTTCCCCTTTTTGCCATGTTAATTCTTACTTACCCTTTATATTTCTCAAGCATCACTTCCCCGAGTGAGACTTTCCTGACCTCCCTGACAAGGTCAAATGCCCCAGTTATTAACTCCCAATAGCTCCTCTTAGCACCCATTGCAGCTACAGTTTTACCACTTAATTGGGATTATTACATAATTTGGTTTTCCTCCCCAACTAGACTATAAGTTCTATGAGGGCAAGGACCATATCTGGTTTTATATACAGGGTGGGGCAAAAGTAGGTTTATAGTTGTTTGTATGGAGAATAATTAATATATAATAATACAAAATAAACTGTTCTATATACTCACAATTGCAAACCCACTTTTGCTCCACCCTGTAGTATATCCTTAGTGCCCAGCACAAAGTTTGACACGTAGTAGCCACTGAAAAAAGCTTTGTTGAATGAATAACTGAGTGATGGTTAGGTTATTTAAGATGAAAATAGGACTTGAAGTAGAGAAAATGACAGTGAAGGAAGACACACTAATATCTCCAAAGAATGAAGGAGAGTGACTGGGTGGTAGAATAGCCAAGAAAGAGTTGAGGATCATGTAGACTAAGGTGGGTGCCCCAGGGCACGGGCTGTATGAAGGTGGGGCATTATGGGAGTATGAAGTTAGGCATGGATGAAAGAAAAACAGGCTTTCCCAGAGATCCCCCCCTTTGCCTGTGCCATATTTTCTTCAGAATAAAGAGGAAATACCCATCATACTCAGTCTCCAAAGGCACAAAGTTTTCTTAGAGAAATCAGAAAAGCCATCATTCACTAAAGGAAGTCAATGAAAATGGAGCAGATGGTGCCACTTCCAAGCTGGCCATTGAACCCTGCAGATCTGCCATGGTCCCACTTCTAAGGAATGGGAAAACAAACACAGAAAACCCTCCACTCCCCAAACTGCCACGTGGCATCTCACAAGCAGCTCTTTTTTTGTTTTGTTTTTTTTAAATCCTCACCTGAGGATATTTTTCCATTGATTCTTTAGAGAGCATAGAAGGGAGGGGAGAGAGAGAGAGAAACACTGATGTGAGAGAGGCACATTGGTTGGTTGCCTGCCACATGCCCCGACCAGGGGATTGAGCCTGCAACTGAGGTACATGCCCTTGCCTGGAATCAAACCTGAGACCCTTCAGTCTGCAGGCCGATGTTCTATCCCCTGAGCCAAGCCAGCCAGGCATGAGCAGCTCTTTTTGACTCTTTATTAAACACTAAAAACCAGATACTTGAGGCTTGAATTCCAACACTCTCTATGAAGACACGTACCTTGGTCCACCCAGGAAACTGGATAAAGGTATCCTGGGGCAAGTCTGGGATTCCACTGGGAATGGAGAAGTTTCCCACATAAAAGGCCGGGAGTGTATAGTTAGATGAGTGGGCACAGGCTTTGCTGCGGTAGCTTCTGTTGTTGCCATGCCAGGCACCCAGGTGGTACACAGCATTCTCAATGTCCAGCGGGAAGATCATCCAGTCGGTGAGGATGCTGGAGTTGAGGGTCAGGTTAGAAATCAGACCCTGCAAAGAAGAAGCAGAGCAATGAGCTGGGGTGGGGAGGAAAAGGCATTAAGTGTCTGTGTTCCAGACCCGAGTTCCTGGGAAAAGCAAACTGGGATATGAAACACCAACAACAGTAAACCAGACTCAACCGGTGCCTACATCCAGGTGACACCGATCTGGCTAGGGAAGAAGCGCATCTCCTTGGAAAGATGTATGTTTCCCAAACCACAGCTCTCTCTCTCCTTCGCAGGCCAGATGTCCCGGCAACAGGCCCTGAAAGGGGGCTGAGCTACTAGAGCTTTTAACCCCAAACCTCCAATCTGCAGAGTTTGATTCAGAGCCACTGCTAGAATGGAAGAGAAGGTGGAATCTGAGGAATGCAAAAGAACATGAAGCTCACTGTAGACTGAGGGAGGGGACAGACTCTGCCTCTGGCATATAACCTGGAGTAAGCAAGTCTTGACCTTGGGCTCCTGAGCAGCGCCCACAAGGATGATCACATCTGAGTTCACTCACTAGGTGTAAGGACTCAATGAGATACTATACATGAGAACACTGTTCCAAGACCCCCAGCAGATGCCTGAAACCGTGGGTAGCACTGAACCCTATGCATACATATGTTTTCCCCTATACATACATATATACATAAATAGATACATACATACCTTTTCACTTAAAGAAAGCACTTTAGGGCTTCTCTTTGGCAAATCAGAATTGCCAGCATAAACACTTTGTGCTTTGGGGCCATTATTAAGTAAAATGAGGGTTACTTGAGCACAAGCACTGCGATACTACAACAGTAGATCTGATAACCTAGACAGCTGCTACGTGACTAATGAGCTATAGGTGCACAGCGTGGAGATGCTGGACAAAGGGATTGTTCCAGGCAGGATGGACTGGGACAGCATGAGATTTCATCACACTACTTGCAATTTAAAACTGGAATTGTTTCTGGAATTTCCCACTTAATATTTTTGGTCCATGGTTGACCATGGGTAACTGAAATTGTAGACGGGAAACTGTGGCTGCTGGATCCGTCAAAGCAGAGAAAGAGCAGCGGTGATGGTGGCGAACCTCAGAGGTGTATTCTGAAGGTGCTCTGTTTGTCCCCTGAGGTCAGGGGGCAGGTGTCGCTGGCACTGGCCACCGCATTGAAGCCTCTGCTCACAGTGCATCTAACTTCCCCTTCTTGGCCTTTTATGTGGGAGAGCACCCCCATTCCCCGTGAGATCCCAAATCTGCCTCTGACATCTCTCAATAGCAAGCCTCAATGACTCACAGAGTAATTCAACAAACATTAGCCAGGCACCAGTGTGCCAGGCTCTCAGCTGGGTCCTGGGGAGCCAGAGACTACATTAGCTGTCCTGTCACTCCATGTGTCAGTGTGGCCACTGAGAGCCAGGCAGGAAGGCCACTAATTATAGCCTCTAACAGGGTTATATTTTATTGATTAGGTAGAGAAAGAGAAACATCAATGATGGGAGAGAATCATTGACCAGCTGCCTCCTGCATGCCCCCTACTGGGGACTGAGCCCGCAACCTGGGCGTGTGCCCTTGACCAGAATTGAACCTGGGACCCTTCAGTCCACAGGCTGATGCTCAATCCACTGAGCCAACACGGCTAGGGCACAGGGACATTTCTATTGGAGACAAAGGTGGCCCCAGCATGGCCATTCCCTAAGGCTATAATTGCCTTCCCTCTGAGCCACATAGAGAGACAGGAAAGAGCCCCAGACACTTGTTCTGTCCTAGACGGGGTGGTGCTATCATTCCCTCCGTGCAGGCCTTCTCTCTTCTAGCACACGGTGAGATAGCAGAGGATGTATCTCAACATCTTTACATCCCCAAAGCACCTCGCAGAGTGTGAGCTTCACAAAGGTTTGTTGGGTAATGCTCTAAAAATATGAGTAAGAAAAACCTGGACATGGTAACCGGCAGAGGCGAGAGGCAGGGCAGCAAGGTTTTGGATGGTTCAAGAATGTCATGGATCGTCCACACCCAGAAAACAGGGCAGACCCAATGCTAAGCTGACTTTGTTGGCAAGGGAGTGCCCTTCGAAAGCTGGGTGGGTTTTATAAGCAAAGGACGAGCACAGTGCAGTGGTTTCCTCCTCCTGTTTCTTTCTACAGGATGACTGAACTCAAACACAAGGGAAGGGTTCTGTCTGCAGAGGAAAACAGGTCTGCAAAATAACCCAACTTCTAAGTTGCAAAACAAATCAGAGCAGGTTCATTCATCCAAGTTGACAAAGTGTGTGGGCCTGTTTGTTTTTTTCAGTTGTGTGTTTTTTTGGTTTTTTTTTTAGAGAGAGGAGAGAGAAAAACATCAATATGAGAGAGAAACATCAATGGGCAACCTCCTGCACACCCCCTTCTGGGGATCAAGCCAGCAATCCGGGCATGTGCCCTGACTGGGAATTGAACCGGCATCCTTTTGGTATGTGGGACAACACCCAACTGAGCCACACTGGCCAGGGCCAAAGTGTGTGTGCTTTTTTTTTTTTTTTTTTTAATCCTCACTTGAGGATATTTTTCCATTGATTTTTAGAGAGTTGAAGAGAGAGGAAGCCCTTACCGGTTTGGATCAGTGGATAGAGCATTGGCCTGCGGACTGAAGGGTCCCAAGTTCAATTCCTGTCAAGAGCATGTAGCGTGGTTGCGGGCACATCCCAAGTAGGGGGTGTGCGGAAGGCAGCTGATCGATGCTTCTCTCTCATTGATGTTTCTAACTCTCTATTCCTCTCCCTTCCTCTCTATACAAAATCAATAAAATATATATTAAAAGAAAAAGAAAGACAGAAATATCGATGTAAGAAAAACATATCGATTGGTTGCCCTCTGCACATGCCCAATCAGGGCCTGGGCCAGGGAGGAGCCTGCAACCAAGGTGCATGCCCTTGACCAGAATCAAACCCAGGACCTTTCAGTCTGCAGGCCGATGCTCTATCCACTGAGCCGAACCGGGTAGGCCAGTGTGTGTGCTTTGAAGAACTGCTTCTATGTTAACGGAAGGGAAAGAATGTGAGAGCATATTTAAATAGATTTACAAAAATTTCCTCAGGTGGCTTAGGCACAGTCCTGCCAACCTTTGAACCTCACTGCCAACAGCAAGGCTGGTCCTACCTTATAATCATTGATATAATAGCCGTAGTTCACACGCCCCATGTTCTCCACCAGAAGGTCCAGAGTGGCTCCAGCTTTCCCCGTTATGTTCAGAGTGGTCACATAGTTCCGGTCAAGGACTCCCTGCGGGACCTGTGGGTTCAATGCCAAATGAGGAATACCTAAGGTGAGGGGATCGCAGAGAGGCAGCTCACTCCGTTAATTTAGCAGCATTTTCCTGCCTTGATGAGCCACCGGACTTGGGAGGAAGCGCTTTGATGGCCCCTCAGTCCAAGTCACCGGCCAGGTGGCCAACTTCCTCCAATCACTGCTTTCTTTCTGAACAGCTGTGAGCCAAGGAAGGTCTAGACTGGTTTCCTCTGCTCTGGAATGTTTCCTTCGTGTCTATTTTTAATAGAAAGGGAATGGCGGCAGAACATTCCAGGGGAGGATTCCCATCACAGGAACCTCTTCGTGTTCTCATAGCGCAAAAGGCAGTCATAAAAAACTAGCTTCTAAACAACATGGTGAGTTGAAACAACATCAGATAAAAGAGATAAAAATCAGAGAGTTAGGTGGGGTGTCCTCACCTCAAAATACCTGATACCATGAAAATTATATAATAGAATGAACGGAAACAGCAGGCATTTTAGCAACAACATATTCCTAATTTTTAAAAAAACGAGATTTTAAAAAATTGATGTTACCGACCATAATTCACTACCACGATGCCTAGATTGAAATCCAAGAAACAATTGCCATCAGTGTACACATAATGACTTAGAAACTTGCTTCCACTGAAAATAAAGCCGCGGATGACACTGGAATGGAAATATTTTAATTTGAAATCTTCTGAACCAATTTTCTTGGTTAGGAAACTCTTTTTGTGTCTTCTTTCACATGAATGTTTCACTGAGAGGAATGGAAACCCTAACATATCTTTGTTATGAAACAAAGTTCTTTGTGGATTGTAGCTGTAACGGTCATGAGCAATCCTTCTTCAGAATATTATTTTTCATAAATGAGTCACCCCTCTGGTGTATACAAAACGGACCCTGTCCTCCAGAAGCCGAGAAGACATGGGATGGCCTTGGGCTGGGGAGTCCAGAAAGGTTTCCGAGAAGGTGGGGCCCTGGGGAGGGCCCTCCAGGTTAAGAAGGGTGAGGGGGTGTATTAAGCAGATGGAGCACGAGGGAGGCCATGTCAGCAAATGAAGGGCACAGTTGAGGGGCAACAAGAAGAGGGGCAGAACCTAAGGTTGAAAAGGAGGACAGAGGTCTCCAACGCCATGATACCAAGTGCAGACCACACATCCCCAGTGGGGCAGACACACCGTCTGGAGGCCACTCTTACCCCATCCACGGAGACGTAGGCCCGGTCGTGGACGCCCCTGCGGGGTGAAGAGAGAGGGGTTGGCTCGCTGCAGTCTTCAGGAAGTGTTGTTCGGTACAGCACAAACCCAAAATACTGGTGAGAAAAGGATGAAAGACAAATCCATCACTTTTGCAATTTGTTTTAGGAGAACTTGGTCACCCTCGATCTGAGTGTAAGTGATGCTTCTAAAACCATAAGGAACTGAAATGCTTCCTCCGCCTCGGGAAAATTCAATCTGAAAGAAGGGAACTGGCTTGAGTTATTTGTTTGTTTATTTATGTTAATTCTCACCAAGGATATTTTTTTCCATTGATTTTTTAGAGAGAGTGGAAGGGAGGAAGAGAGAGAGAAACATCGAGGTGAGAGAGACACATTGGTTGCCTCCCGCATGCACCCTAACCAGGGCCGGGGATCGAGCCTGCAACTGAGCTGTATGCCCTTGACCGGGAATCAAACCTGAGACCCTTCGGTCCATGGGCCGACTTTCTAATCACTGAGCTAACCCAGTTTTTAGATCGTGGAATAACTATCACAGAAGTAAACTTCAGGGAACCCTGAAGAGTCTTTCATCCAACATCCTTTTCCACATGAGGAAACGGGACCCTGGAATGTGTTCAGTGATTTGCCCTGAATCACTGAAGGGAATCCTATCCCATACATCGAAGGTTACTTATGGAATCTCAAAAAACAAACAAAGAAGACAAATAACAACAACGCCAAGAATGTTCGGTAAATCATTCTCCAGGTTCTTGGGCTAAATCTGCTCTAACATACAAAACAAGAGTCAATCAGAAACTGTGTAAAGTGGAGGAGTAGGGGAAACGGAGATAGTGAGCAATGGGTGCAGCCTGCTGCTAAGTCAGAAAAGACTTTTAGGTGCTGGTATCCCTGCTCCAAAGGGAGGCCCCAGTCAGCCTCGGCGGCAGCAGCACCCAGGGCCCGGAGGGACCTGCCTGCTGTGGACATTAGCCAGGGTGAGCTGGACCAAACCCTAGGTCAGTGGAAAGAATCCAAATCCTTCATGGACCAGAGACAAAGTTCCTCACTTCCAGGGCCCAGCAAGCAAGGACGTGCACCTCGGGCAAGAGGAAAGGTGATTTGGAGGAGCTGAAAACAGTGTTAACTATGTTCCTGTGTTGCAGGAAAGGCCTGAACTCAAGAAATGCCCCTGGTGTCGCCACTGAACCTTCAAGAACGCCTCCCTCGGACCCCAAGTCTCCATCTGTCTCTTGTAAGTCTTAACTCCAAGGCTGGGGAAAACGGGGAGGCTTCCTAGGGGGGAGCGGAAGCTGCGATGTTCCCCACAAAGGTGGAGCTGAGGCCTCCGAGGCTGGGGGTGGGGGTGTACCAGGGTGGCACCCCACTCCCCGCAGCTGTGGCCTCCATGGGTTTCGTTGGAAATAAACACGTGTGGGCTTGCCCCAGACCTGAAACAGCCAGGGCTCAGGGCACCCCACCCAATCCGAGAGCGCTGCCTTGGTCCAAGATCAGAAAGCAGAGGGGCCTGAGAAAGAGCACAGTGTGCGTGTCTATACATTAACCTGGAGCTCACGTCCCAGGGGGCAGCTGCTCTAGTGTCCATGTCTTCTCCTATGCGCTCCATGCCCTGCCAGGTGGAGAAGGCATGTTCTGATTTATAGCTGGAGACATGACCACACAGCCAGTGCGTGCTCAAATTAGAGAAAGAACTCTACTCAATGTGAATGAAAAACTAGGGGGTGGGGGACCGTAATCATTCACTTTATTTATCACACACCAGAGCTGTTGGCATAAAACATTCTTGTAAAATTTCACACGTGTAAACATAGTCACCTGTAAGACATTCTTGTAAAACTTGTGAAACGTTCCAAGTGTAGGAATAGTAATTGAAGGCAAAAACACACTAGACTAAGATCAGATTTGCTATGATTCTATCATCTTATTGTTCAGACACCTTCCAGAAGGCAATCGATACAGAAAATCAAAAGGGCAGACCCCATTCAAAAAATGGGGCTGAGATCCTAACTGAGTTATCAAACTTAGCAATTGTAACAAAGGGACAAGTTGACGTTATGGGCACCCTGAGGACACATCACCTTTGTCGTGTTTGTGCCAAAAATGTTTTGCTGAATCGAATTAGTGAAGGGCAGTCTACCAAGCAACTGGTCTGAACTCTTCAGAAAAGTTCATGTGACGAGAGAGAGAAAAGAAAGACGTAGGAATTGTCCTGATAGGACTAAAGAGGCTTTGTCACTAAATGTAATGCATGATCATGGATTGGAAACTGGACTGAAAAAAGATAAGCTATAGAGGACATTATTGGAATAACCAGGGATACTTGACTATGGAAGGCCTATTAGATAACTGGATTGCGTTAATATCAAATTTCTTAAGTATGATCATTATGTTGTGGTCCTGTAGGATAATATCCTTTTTCTTAAGGGATACATGCTGTAATATCTAAGGGTGAAGTGTCATGATGGTGACAACTAACTCAAATGGTAAAAAATAATAATAATAATAAACAAAAGAAAACAACCAGACCAGCAGTTGATGACATACACACACAGAAAGATAAAGCAAGCGAGGCCAATGTTACTACGTGGTGAGTCTAGGAGGAAGCTATATGGGTGCTGGTTGTACTATTCTTGCAACTCTTCTAAATATGAAATTTCCCAAAACAGAAAGTTGGAAAAGCTCTTAAAGATGGGGCAGCGCCTAGAGATTAGACACACTTTAAGACACACACACACACACACACACACACACACACACACACACAAAGTGCCTGCTTTCTGTTCTCTTCAAAAGCCAGAAAAAGAATCTAGAGATTAGACACACTTTAAGACACACACACACACACACACACACACACACACACACACACACACACACAAAGTGCCTGCTTTCTGTTCTCTTCAAAAGCCAGAAAAAGAATCTCAAAGAACCTAATCTAGTAAAGAATCTCAAAGAACCTAATCTACCATCCTTACACTTCGCTAACTAAGGACAAATAACTAAGCTGTCGTTTCTGAGTATAAAATAGCGGTTTCTGCCCTAACTGGTTTGGCTCAGTGGATAGACCGTCAGCCTGCGGACTCAAGGGTCCTAGGTTCGATTCCGGTCAAGGGCATGTACCTTGGTTGCGGGCACATCCCCAGTAGGGAGTGTGCAGGAGGCAGCTGATCGATGTTTCTCTCTCATCGATGTTTCTAACTATCCCTCTCACTTCCTCTCTGTAAAAAATCAATAAAATGTATTTAAAAAATAAAAAAATAGCGGTTTCCCCACTGGTACCTAGTAATAAAGATTAATTAGATGAGAAGTGCACTCAATATATAGCTTGGGCAGAATCATGCTGAAGCAGGTTAAGCTACAATTTATTTGAGTGAGAATAAGAAACAGGGGGAACGTAGGACAGATCGGGCTAATGTGCAATATCACAGCTACAGAGATCCCAGGGCTCTGCTGCTCGATTCCGTGGGTCTAATTTAGCCGCTTACTATTTTGGTCCTGTGCTCAGAACAGACACTGCAGGGCAGGGCAGAACACACATTTTCCCAAGTAGAAGGAAGGTGAAGCATTACCTTTGAAGGCCTACCTGTTTCACCTGGATAAATGTCAAGGGATAAAGGCTTTTGACAGGCCCTGCGGGACACAGAATGTTCAGAGCTTCCTCCACTGTCTTTAACTGAAAAGAAACAAAAGCAGCGTTCACTCACTGCCGCCCCTCCCTGGTCATCGGAATGGAGAATGTCATTTGCAAATTATCCAAGTTACCAGTGGGGTTGGCCAAACCCTGAAATAAACCTAAGTGGTTCAAATTCCACTCAGTCCTCCAGTTCCCCAGTCACCTTTAATCATCTCTCGCAGTTCCCTAACTTTTGATGAAAAGTAACTGATGGGAATCTTAAGAAGCGTTTCAAACATACCTGCTTGCAAGTACAACCTCCTGTATAGAAAAGGCCCTTAAAATAAATGAAAACAGAGGCTCGAGGCTGCCTCCTCTGAAGCGTCCCCCAGCACTCCTGAGGGAAGTAACCCGACTGCGCCCTCTGAATTTGTCGACAGCACACCTTCGGTATCATTTGCCAGTTGGATCCCTTTACAGACTATCACCGCCCCAATGCCCAGGACAGAGGAGCCACTCAATAAATACACACATTCAATCCAAACGATTGTGTATTCTTGCAAGACGCAGGATGCTCATTCAGGTGCAAGAAGAACAATGATAACAGCTACCCAACAACGGGTGCCCAGCGAACTCCAGGGGAGGCAGGACCTGACCCACACACCTCACTGAATCCTCACAACTACCCAGTGAGGCGGGCATTCTTGTTAGGGACTCAGAGAAGCTCACTGGAGCAACGGCAAAGCCAGGATTTGCAGGTAGGTTTGGCTCCAAACCCAGGACTTTGCATGGCACGGCACTGGTTAGGAATTGTATAAGCACTTCCCATGGTTACCTTGCTGATGTGCAGCACCGAGGGAAAAATATCTTCAGTACAATTCTATCCATTCAGCCACTCACAAGGACGTTTTCCCACTTGGACAACTCAACTCACGGTCAAAGGTTTTAGCCTACATAACTACGTTCCACATACATTTAATTCGGTGAGATGCAGGTTTGCTCTCTTCAGTATTAACAAGGAAAAGCCATTTCTGCTCACACAATTTTCTTTCACAGAATGTGCTTTGGGTACTGAGCTAGATCTGTTTTAATGACGTTGTATGAAACAGTTGCAGTTATTTTCTGTTGTATAAAAAAAAAAATCCTCATGGCTCTAAACCCCACAAACGAACTTTTCCTCAAGTAGCAATGGCAGTGAAGGAGCAGAAGATGCTCCCTTTACAAGTGTGATTCTCCTTTGATTAATCTAACGAAAGATGCCTTTCAGGCAGAGAGACCGGCCACGTCCTCTGTAGAATGTAACACACGCATCTGACGCTAGGTGGAAAAAGTTACAAGAACTCAACCCACCATAATATCAAAGGGCTTCATGAATGGAAAAATCATACAATCATGTTTGGTATTTGGCTTAAAGATAAAAATGTATGATGCTATTTTAGAATATTAAGATTCTTAAGAAATATGCAATTGTTCATGTTTTTTTTTCTCTCTTGCTTGTGAGTTATCACATGTAGGAGTTAGGGATTATAAAAGGGGAAAACCTGAAGACAGAGATGGTCAAAACAAACTGACTTGCCTTAACCGGTTTGGCTCAGTGGATAGAACGTCAGCCTGTGGACTCAGGGGTGCCGGGTTCGATTCCGGTCAAAGGCATGTACCTTGGTTGCAGGCACATCCCCAGTGGGGAGTGTGTGGGAGGCAGCTGGTCGATGTTTCTCTCTCATCGATGTTTCTAACTCTCTATCTCTCTCCCTTCCTCTCTGTAAAAAATCAATAAAATATATTTTAAAAAAACAAACTGACTTCGGCTTACGTCAGTCCTGACTATTAAACGTAATCTCTCTTCCTTTTCTCTTTTCCTGGAATAAAATGTCTCTAACTCTTATTTATGATTGATTTCTGACTTTCCCCCGTGATGTCTCATTTACCATATAAACTACAGATTACAAAAACTGATTCTGAGATGGGAGTGTGTAATTAGGGCAAAACCCTATCAAAATGTCTGTGGCTTTTAAGAACCCCCTAAGATAATAGTGAATTATAAAAAAGAATCTCACCAGCCATAACAACAAGGTGTCACGTTATTCCCACAAAGGATCCCAAAACTGCTTTGGGCAACTGATAAGGGAACCAAAATCACTTGTATGATCTAGGACACCTCTCTACTCCTGCTCATGCCCGTTTGCTCACCCAGTCAACACGCATACATATCCTCTCGCCTCCATGTCCCCGTTTTCTCAGAAACACCATCTTCCCCGTCAGTCTCACAGAAAACAAATTCACAGAAAAATAATGAACCGGCTCCCCAGCGTAACACTTTCACTGACTTCTAAATTCCATTTCCTCACTTTCAATGTTTCTGTTATTTTTTTTTCTTACCTTTTTCAGAGCAACTTTTCCATATGCAAACTTTGGTGTGGACGGAGGGATAGGGCCTTCCGGTACTTTTTCAAACTGTAAACCAGAGTGAAAAAAAAAAAAAAAAAAAAAAGAAAAGGAGCTGTTAAGCCCTCAGAAACATATTTAATTCATTTTTAAATTAAAATTTTAATTCATTTAATTCATTTTTCCAAAGGAGGGTCAAAGATGGAAACGACAGTGCCAGTGATGTTTTGGAAAGGCAAAGGAACAAAAGACTTTCTCCCAGGACAGGATCCGGGTAAGGTTTTACTTCCAGGTGTGTGTCTGTGTATGTCTGTGTTTTCAGCTCTAGGAATCATTCAAGTCAATATAGAACAAAGACTTCAAGACAGAGAGCAAAAACAAGTAGAGAGAATGAGGGTGGCAGCAGAAAACTGGAGTTGGGGAAGAAAAGGAAAAAGGGACAGCATCTGAAGGGAGGGAAGGAACCTAGATAGAGTAGGACAAATATTTTTTTGTAGATTAAATCATATTGGTAGGTTAAAATTTTGTATCAATGTTAAAATTGCCATGGTTACATACAAGCATATTCCGACCTATTCTTATGAAACATACACTGAAGTGTTTACGGATAAAGGGTCATGATAGATGCAATCCTTCAATGGTTTAGAAAATATAAGAGGGAGGCGGGGGTAAATGATGAAGCAAATAGAGTGAAATGTTGACATGGGTGAATCTGGGTGAGAAATACACAAGTGTTCTCTGTACAATTTTCATTCTTGAAACTTTTAGGTAAGTTTTAAAAATTTTATGAAGTTATTTTTAAATTAAAAAAAAAAAAAAAACTGAGATCTGAACCAAGATGGCGGCATAGGTTAACGCCGGAGTTTGCTGCTTTGAACAACTACTTCAAAAGTGAAACCAAAAAACGGAAGGGACATCACCCAGAACCACAGGAACACTGGCTGAGTGGAAGTCCTACAACTAGGAGGAAAGAGAAACGCATACGGACACTCAGAGGAGGCGCAGTGCTGAAGTCAAATTCTGAGGTGCGGAGTGCGCGGAGCGGGCTGGCGGCGGAGGGCGCGGTTGGCGTTTTCAATCGGGAGGGAGTCGCAGACTCTGAGCTCCAGATCTGGGCGAGTCTTTAGGGACCCAGACTCAAACGGGAGAAGCGGGACTGTCTGGCTTCGGTCAGAGCGAGTGCAGCTTTCTCTCTGAGCTTTGCAGCGGGTGCTGGGACTCAGAGAGGCAGAGCCCCTGGGGACAGGACTGAGAGCCGCCATAACTGCTCTCTCCGGCCCACCCTGTTGATTCTGTGCGACCCGCCCCGCCCAAGCCCTGCACACAGGCATTTGCCGGATAGCCTCAGGCAAACGCCAGATTAGCACCTCCCTAGAGGACAGAAGTTCTCTCACTGCTGACACAGCTGATTCTCATAGCCACTTGGCCTGGAGGTCAAACCCTCCCTGGAATTAGCTACAACAATCAAGATTTAACTATAAGACTGCGAACAAAGACCACTAGGGGGTGCACCAAGGAAGCATAACAAAATGCGGAGACAAAGAAACAGGACAAAATTGTCAATGGAAGATATAGAGTTCAGAACCACACTTTTAAGGTCTCTCAAGAACTGTTTAGAAGCTGCCGATAAACTTAATGAGATCTACAAGAAAACTAATAAGACCCTCGATCTTATATTGGGGAACCAACTAGAAATTAAGCATACACGGACTGAAATAACGAATATTATACAGACTCCCGACAGCAGACCAGAGGAGCGCAAGAATCAAGTCAATGATTTGAAATGCGAGGAAGCAAAAAACACCCAACCGGAAAAGCAAAATGAAAAAAGAATCCAAAAATTCGAGGTTAGTGTAAGGAGCCTCTGGGACAGCTTCAAGCGTACCAACATCAGAATTATAGGGGTGCCAGAAGATGAGAGAGAGCAAGATATTGAAAACCTATTTGAAGAAATAATGACAGAAAACTTCCCCCACCTGGTGAAAGAAATGGACTTACAGGTCCAAGAAGCGCGGAGAACCCCAAACAAAAGGAATCCAAAGAGGACCACACCAAGACACATCATCATTAAAATGCCAAGAGCAAAAGATAAAGAGAGAATCTTAAAAACAGCAAGAGAAAGAAAGTCAGTTACCTACAAGGGAGTACCCATACGACTGTCAGCTGATTTCTCAACAGAAACTTTGCAGGCCAGAAGGGAGTGGCAAGAAATATTCAAAGTGATGAATACCAAGAACCTACAACCAAGATTACTTTATCCAGCAAAGCTATCATTCAGAATTGAAGGTCAGATAAAGAGCTTCACAGATAAGGAAAAGCTAAAGGAGTTCATCACCACCAAACCAGGATTATATGAAATGCTGAAAGGTATCCTTTAAGAAGAGGAAGAGGAAGAAAAAGGTAAAGATACAAATTATGAACAACAAATATGCATCTATCAACAAGTGAATCTAAGAATCAAGTGAATAAATAATCTGATGAACAGAATGAACTGTTGATTATAATAGAATCAGGGACATAGAAAGGGAATGGACTGACTATTCCTGGGGGGGAAAGGGGTGTGGGAGATGCGGGAAGAGACTGGACAAAAATCGTGCACCTATGGATGAGGACAGTGGGTGGGGAGTGAGGGCGGAGGGTGGGGCGGGAACTGGGAGGAGGGGAGTTATGGGGGGAAAAAAAAGAGGAACAAATGTAATAATCTGAACAATAAAGATTAAAAAAAAAAAAAAAAAAAACTAAAAATAACAAAACCCTATTAAATATGTGTGCATGCACACATATTAGCGTCGGGAAATATGGGTGTAAATCCTAGGTCTTAGCAAGGTCTAGGTACATCTGGCATTTCCAAGTCGATTGTAT
The DNA here is from genome assembly GCF_014108235.1 of Myotis myotis. Classification (NCBI taxonomy): domain Eukaryota; kingdom Metazoa; phylum Chordata; class Mammalia; order Chiroptera; family Vespertilionidae; genus Myotis; species Myotis myotis. The sequence continues at coordinate 46,157,938 of NW_023416317.1, forward strand.
TATGATCTTTCAGGATCCTTACATTTCTTTCTTTCTTGCTTTCTTCCTTCTTGTTTACCTTTTTAAATAGTAATTTTTTAAAAAGAAAAGGATAAAAGACTGGTTAAGGAAAAGCAATAGTCTCCTGACTCACTACTTTCTTAGTTATATTTTTCAGAGGAAATCATTTACAAATCATTTACTTGTACCTATTTTTGCTTCTTTTGGCCTCTAAGTAATATACTTATCTGCAATTTCTTGTTAGATGCATATTTTAAATGTTTTTTTTTAAAAAATATATTTTATTGATTTTTTACAGAGAGGAAGTGAGAGGGATAGAGAGTTAGAAACATCGATCAGCTGCCTCCTGAACACCCCCTACTGGGGATGTGCCCGCAACCAAGGTACATGCCCTTGACCGGAATCGAACCTGGGACCCTTGAGTCCGCAGGCCGAGGCTCTATCCACTGAGCCAAACTGGTTAGGGCTTTAAATGTTTTTTTATTAAGTTTGGAGAGAGGAAGGGAGAGGGAGACAGAAATATCTATGATAGAGAAACATCAACATCCATCAGCTGCCTCCTACACGCCCCCTTCTGGGGATGGAGCCCACAATCTGGGCATGTGCCCTGATCAGGAATTGAACTGGCAACCTCCTGGTGCATGGGTCGATGCTCAACCACTGAGCCACACCAGCCAGGCCTGCTAGATCCCTTTAAAATATCATTTCTTCAATACATGAGAATTTAGCTCAGTTGTACTATTAACTCCTCTTAACTCCTTTTCTTGTCAACATGGCCTCATCACCATTTTCAGTTTCTTTACTGGTTAGCTCTGCAGATTTAAATAACATCTATACCTTTGTTTCTTAGTTCCATCAATTAAGATTATCCTTTGCCCTAACCGGTTTGGCTCAGTGGATAGAGCGTCGGCCTGCGGACTGAAGGGTCCCGGGTTCGATTCCAGTCAAGGGCATGTACCTTGGTTGCAGGCGCATCCCCAGTGGGGGGTGTGCAGGAGGCAGCTGATCGATGTTTCTCTCTCATCGATGTTTCTGACTCTCTATCCCTCTCCCTTCCTCTCTGTAGAAATCAATAAAGTATATTTAAAAAAAAAAAAAGATTATCCTTTGTGTCCACACTTTAAGACAAGGCTATTTACATCCTTCCCTGAGCTCTCCTCCCTACTCCAGTCTCCAAAACCATCAGCTATACTTTCACATTGTCAAGGTTAAAACAGTCTGTGCGGTGGCCATAGGTCCTCGCTTTATCTGTATACTGACTCAAAATTCAAAATCAATCATTCTTTTATGACTCAGTCATAAAAAAGAACGAAATTTTGCCATCTGAAACAACATGAATGGACCAGAGGGTTCACCCTCGAGGTCAAAGTGTTAACCATGTCTGGTTGAGTTTACCCACACCAAAGAGAATAACTTACAAAATGCAAATGTCATGAGCTTTGTCATGCCTTCAAGAGTCATATGCAGCCCTAACTGGTTTGGCTCAGTGGATAGAACATCAGCCTGTGGACTCAAGGGTCCCAGGTTCGATTCCGGTCAAGGGCATGTACCTTGGTTGTGGGCACATACCCAGTAGGGAGTGTGCAGGAGGCAGCTGACTGAAGTTTCTCTCTCATCGATGTTTCTAATTCTCTATCCCTTCCCTTCCTCTCTGTAAAAAATCAATAAAATATATATTTTTTAAAAAGAGTCATATGCAGCCGAAACCGGTTTGGCTCAGTGGATAGAGCGTTGGCCTGCGGACTGAAAGGTCCCAGGTTCGATTCCGGTCAAGGGCATGTACCTGGGTTGCGGGCATATCCCCAGTAGGAGATGTGCAGGAGGCAGCTGATCGATGTTTCTCTCTCATCGATGTTTCTAACTATCTCTCTTCCTTCCTCTCTGTAAAAAAATCAATAAAATATATTAAAAAAAAAAAAAAGAGTCATATGCAAAGGGTCCCTGAAGCTTCTACCACTAAGCACGGGCTTGTTCAGCCTGGTGGGAAATTAACATCCCTGGGTGTCCAGGTCAGGGAAAGATATTGCCCATCACCACCCAACTAACTCTGGAAATGGATTAAAGAAGAGATACATTCCACTTTGTAAGCCTTTGGTAAAGGAAAGAGGCAGGGAGAGCTAGATATGGGGGTACTTATAATCCCATAGTTTCTCTCGATGCAAGCAAATATTTTGAGTATTGTTTAACAAACCAGCTCACTGCCCATCTACAAAATCTCAGAAGAAAGAGCCCACTTTTAAAGTAGTTTATTTCTCTCTCCCAAACTTAAGTATCCAAGAGGAAAGGGGGAAGAGATGACTAGAGGTTAAGCTATAATTTATGATGAACTATTGAATTACATTAATTTCTGAAGTCTTTATGTCCTTCATGGGTTCATCTTGCTGGGGCCCCTGGTTAATATGATTGGGATCCCCGGGTTTGTCTTTTGCTTGGCCCACCACCCTTCTTGCTCAATTCTCCATGTCCAATCGCAACCTTCCCTGGACTTGAGCCTCCACTTCCATTGCTGACCCCAGAATCTGAGCCTGTCCTAACTACTTCTTTCTGGAGGTTCTGGAGAGACACTTCCACCTGGATGTCACCAGGGGCCTCTTGAGCTGAACAAGCCCAGGACTGAATTTACTTCCCCTTCTATCCCCAGCCTGTGCTTTCTCTGCAATCCTCTCTCTGAGTTGCTGACCCCAATACCCACTCAGTTATCCAATGAAGGTTATAACCTGGACAAATCAACAACTCCTTATTCTTTCTCATCTGCATTAACTTAGTTGCCAAACACTACTAAATTTAATTCCTAAATATATGTATTTTTTTAATCCTTACCTGAGGATTGTTTTTACTGATTTTTAGAGAGAGAGAGAGAGAGAGAGCCAGCCTGGCTGGTTTGGCTCAGTAGATAGAGCATTGGCCTGTGAACTGAAGGGTCCCAGGTTCGATTCCAGCCAAGGGCACATGCCCAGGTTGCAGACTTGATCCCCAGTAGGGGTTGTACAGGAGGTAGCCAATCAATGATTCTCTCTCATCATTGATGTTTCTATCTCTCCCCCCCTTTCCCTCCCTCTCTGAAATCAATAAAAATATATTTTAAAAAATAGTGGAAAGAAAAGAAGGAAGATGTAAGAGAGAAACATCAGTTGATTGCCCCCATATATACTCCAACAGGGGACCAAACCTGCAACCTGGGCATGTGCCCTTAACTGGGAATCGAACTGGTGTCCTTTTAGTGCATGGGGCAATGATCAACCACCTGAGTCACACTGGCCAGGGCAAGCCTTTTGTGTTCTTTTTCCTCCCCTGAGGTTTCGAATTGCCTTTTTTTTTCTTGTCTGCGTTTAGATTAACACCTCTTTAGGTGGGGCAAATGTAGGTTTACAGTTTTTACAGGTGTTTTTTTTTATATGAAAAAATATAATAATTAATAAATAATAATACAAGAATAAGCTGTTTCACACAACTGTAAACCTACTTTTGCTCCATTCTGTATAAGATATCATACAGGACTACTTGCTCCAAACAGATGCAAATATGTTAGAAAACAACAAACTAGACAATTGTTTAGTGTGTAATAATTGAAAAACCCACTTCTAAACATTTCAAGGGTCAAAGAGAAATCAAAATAAGCATGTTTAGAAGAAAACTATGATAAGTATATTACATCTTAAGATTTACGAGATGGAGCTATAGAAGTACTTGAAGGAAATGTATAACCTTGAATATTTATAGTAGGAAAGAAGAAAGGCTGAATTTAAAAAGCTAAGCTTCAAATAAAGGAAGGAAATAATAAAGATAGGAACAGAGAGCTTGAAAGGGAGCAGACATACAAGAGAGAGCTTGGGAGTTATCATTACAAATTCTACAGTGATCAAGCCCATAATAAAAACACATGAGGAACATTTTAACCAGACACTCGAAAGTTTAGATGACATAGACAAATTCTTACTAGTAGATAAGTATAGAACACATTTTTCTATATGTTTAACATATTACATAATATAGATTTTACTATGTGGGCTTAAATGGAGACAGCATACTTAAACAAAAAAATAGTCCATACCATTTATAGGCAGAAAACCTGTGTTTTTTTAATTTCAAAACTCAGGTGACTGAGCAGAAAAACTGTGGGTTTTTTTTTTAACCCACAGTAGAGACAGGAAACCCCACCTGGGGCTTTAGATGCCTCAAAAGGTCACAGTGTTAGCAGGACTAAGCAGTTCAGGTGCCAGGCCAGAAGCAACAGCACACACTGTCCCAGACAGAACAAGGAGGGATTGCTGACAGCTCACATTTGAACCTTGTTTCCACTGCCCACAGATTTTCTCTATGACACATTTTAGCGATTTATTTGGACATACATTTTCTTACCTTTAGTGTAAATAATAGTAATGGCTACCTCTTAGTGGACCACATGAGCCATACCTAGGTTCTTTTTCATCCTGACACCATACCCAAGTGCTAATGGTCCAGTTTTACAAATGAATAGACTAGTGGAGCAACTTGTCTGTAGGCTCATTCTCCATCAGGCTGGGGCCAGGACTCAAGGCCAAGTCTATCTGATGTGTCCCTGCATCCATCCTTCGAAGTCATCTACAGCAGCGGTCGCCAACTGGTGGTCCATGAGATCCGAAAGGTTGGCGACCGCTGGTTTAAGGAAACCTTTGGAGCAGCGGTTGCCAAACCGTAGTCCGTGAGGTCTGAAAGGTTGATGACCGCTGGTCTACAGAGCACAGTGAGTCCAAGGCAGGCTCTGCCCTAGACCAGCCCACCGCAGTCCGTACAAAGCACCCACCTTCCGGATAACATCTCGCACAGCAAAATACTTCTCGGTGAGGTCCCCTGCTTCACTCAGGGGGGCGTCATAGTCGTAGCTGGTGGGCTGTGGTTGGTAGGGCATGTTGGCTCCTAGAAGACAAAAAGGTGCCACTGGTTACTCCTGGAGGCCCTGGGCTGGGACAAACTCTTTGGGATTCATGAGCTCAGCATTATGGAAGGAGGAAAAATAAAGGACATGTTTGAACCAATTGCTTTCTCTTTTTTAAAAAAAAATGTTTTAAATTGATTTTTAGAGAGACAGACAGAGAGAAACATCAATTGGTTGCTTCCTGCATGCACCCTGATTGGGGATCGAACAGGCAACTCTATGGTTCACAAGACGACGCTCAACCAACTGAGCCACACAGAGGTGGCCTTCTGGATGCAAGGTTTAGAGAAATCAGTTTCTTGCTACAAGAGACCATTGCCAAGCACCGTGGAATCTACAGAGCGCTTTCCCCATCTGCTCTCAACAGAGCTCACAGTTGCGACCCCAGCGATCTCAGTGCCAGGGGACAAGCAGAGAGAATCTGAAACTCTCTACAAAACTTGTTCAGCACAACCAGGCATGGCAGGGCTTATGGCATGACCTGCATCTCTGACTGCTAACCTTGTGGTCTTTTGCATAATCTCGAACTGTGTGGCCGAGAAAAGGTCAGTGGGGGAGACACAGGTGACTTGGCCAAGGACCGGCAGAAAACAACGGAGGGTTATCAGACCAAACAAAGTGGGAGATGACTGCACACAGATGATGAGCCCATAGAGATTCTAACGTGATCTTAAGGCTTCTGTGGAGACTAGACAGGATGCCTGGTGTGCCTCTCCCATTGCTCTCCAGGACTAAGGTACTCACTTGTTCCCCAGCTACTGGGAGTGTTGGCTGCTGACGGCTCTCAGATGGGCTCCTCTCTGGTCATGGCCTCTGCCGGGCTGCCCTGCTTACAGTTACAACCCTCCCAGGAAAGCCCATATCTGACAGCTGCCCAAGTGGGGATATAAACTCAGTCCCTTTGCCATCCTAGCTCCAGGCAGAGCTCCCTCTAGAATCAGCTAAGCCACTTGTGAAACCACATCACAGCCTCGTGCCGCCCTCAGCTCAGTCCTGCCACCTTGTCACACATGATATTCACAGGTGGGAGATTGTGTGCAACTTTGGCTGGGACCATATGCCAGTACTTAGAAAAGTCACCCAAGCACAAAAGTCACATGGAGAGCTTGTTAAAAGAGACTCCTACACCCCGCCTGGGATTCTGACTCAGCAGGCCTGGGGTGGGACCTGACTCGGCATTTCTAATAGGCTCCCTGCTGTCCCAGGACCAGCCAGACTCTGCGCCTCCCCTTTCTCTTCTGCTTTAGAGAGCAATTTGCAATGTAAGTGTGAGAGAATAATGTTATTTTTAAACAATCTTATATCCAACCTAAGTGTTAAGTAAATGAGGCCCCAAATCCAAGAGTTCACCTATGATTTAGTAACAAAGTCCTTCAAATGGTTCCACAGCTCACCAATGATGGATCTGTCCTGGGTGATCCTCTGGTAGTGGAGTTGACACATGGCACGAACCAGGCCAAACTAGTTCTCATTAGTTCTCTGCACAGAATCTGCATTTGGAACACCTAAACCAACTGAATCGATCCCGTCATGTTACTTTCCCCCATTTCTTTCTTTTTTAAATATGTTTTTATTGATTTTAGAGAGAGGAAAGGAGAGAGATAGAAACATTGATGAGAGAGAAACATCCATCGGCTGCCTCTTGCACGCCCCGTACTGAGGATGGAGCCAGCAACCTGGGCATGTGTCCTGACTGAGAATCAAACCAGGGACCTCTTGGTGCATAGGACGACGCTCAATCCACTGAGTGACACCGGCCAGGCACTCCCCTCATTTCTTATTAATCAGAGACAGCTGCCTGCCAACAGGTCTGCCCGCCTCTGGGGATACAGATGATAAAACACATCCTTTGCCGTGAGAAGCAATGAGAAAGAAAACCACATCCCTTTTTGCAAGGAGCTCACCTTCTTTGTGGTCCCTTCTCTAGTACTCAAGTGGTAGTGGTTGTGCTCTCGCTGCACAGGAGACAATGCGTGCACCTGAGAAGTAGGTGTGGCCTCACTGACCCGAGAGGCCTCCCCACCCTTCTAGGGGTGGGAGAGGAGCACTATGGGTTGTCCAGCTGGGTTAAACAAGTGTGCCCTCCAGAAGCAAACTTTACAGGCCAAGGGAACCCAGGCTAGGAAGCTGTCTGGTGGGTTAAAGGATGGACTGGCAAAGGAAGTCTTTGTTCCATTCCTACCAGCAGACTATTTCTCCGGATGTCTTCAGACCAGCAATATGTCATAGAGAAACTGCTAATTCAAGCCCCTTCTCCACATCAGGGAGTGCGAGTGAGGAAGGCAAAGAAACAGCTCTCCACGTGGTGTGAGACGTATAGGACAGCCTGGAGCCCACAGGAGCCCCTCAGACAGATGGGGACACACACAGGCACATAGTGTGGTGCACATACTTGCACATGTATGTGCACCTATGTTGGGTAGGATGAACAGTGAGCTCATGACGTTCTTCTCTCATAGCTCTCCTCTGGGAAGCTGGCCTGAAGGACAGCGGCTAAGAAGCAGACTGGCTCTCCCTCATCTCCCCTAAGAGACCAGGTCACACGGCAGGTCAGGGGCCTGGCGTTCACGAGTAGGGCAGGGGCTTCGGGCTGCAAGGGGTTAGCCCAAGGGCACTGACCAGCTTTCCAAGACCTGACTTTGAGTCCAGGCTCCACCCCTGCAAGCTGTGGGGGAGACCTGTGGACTTGCTGTGTCCCCTGCTTTTCTATCAATAAAGTGGGTTGGTAATCGTAGCCCCGCTGAGACTGCTATAAGGACTAAGTGGGAAAACAGAGGTGGAAAAGAGACTCTCATGAACTATGGCAGAGTAAGGAGCGAGGGAGAGGATGAAAGACAAGTTCTGTTTTTCTCAGTGGTAGTTTTCATAGTTTCTAATTTTTAAAACTGTATTGTTTTAAGCAGAACAGTAAGATATTTAAAAATATATCATGAATAGTAAAGTTCCTAAATATATCCGTCTTCATTCCTGGATTTGAATTCCACGAATGGAAGCGAGGTAGAATTACTAGCTACTGAATGAAAAAAGAATCCCAAAGTCTTACTGTTTATAATGAGAAGACAGAGATACAGAGAAACAATCTAAAACTTCAACTACCAATCTTGCACATTATTGTCTTTCAACCAGCAACATTCGAGTTTTGCAATACCTCCACTTCTTGGCTCTAACAATAGTAATAACATTAATAATACTTGGAAGCTAAGGCTTCTCTTAGCCCACCCCACCCTGCACAAAAGACAGCAGTTCTAAGGGGGAAATTCATGAAGAGCAGAGGGTATACAATCAGAGATCTTAGGAGATTTAGGTCCAAACTAACCCTTCAAAACTCAACAGTAGAGGATCCTTAATGATTCAGAGAGAAAAATACAGATATAAAGAGAGGTGGGGATTGAGGCTTAGAAGAAGGCCAATAGCACTGTATGTCTTTGTAAAAATTAATGGCAAGGAAGATAATTTTGTCTTAATCTTCCTACCAAAAAAAAAAAAAAAAAAAGACCATATAGAAATGTAAAATGGTTCAGCCACTTTGGAAAACACTATGGCAGTTCCCTCATATAGAGGTACAGCCCGGCCGGTGTAGCTCAGTGTTTGAGTGGCAACACATGAACCAGTAGGTCGTAGTTCAGTTCCTGGTCAGGGCACATACCCAGGTTGCAGGCTTGATCCCCAATAGGGAGCGTGCAAGAGGCAGATGATCAATGATTCTCTCTTCATTGATGTTTCTATCTCTCTCTCCCTCCCTCTTACTCTCTCTGAAATCAATAAAAAAACATAAAAATATATAAATATATAGAATTACAATGTGACACAGCAATTCTGCTCCTAGGCACATACATCCCCAAATTGAAATGGATTCAAACAAATGTTTATGCATTAATATTCATACATTGTTCAGAATAGCCAAAAAGTGGAAACAACCCAAATACCCATCAGCTGATGAGTGAATAAACAACATGTCGTACATCCATACAATGGAATAAAAAGGAATGAAGTACTGATACATGCTACCATATAGATGAACCTTGAAAAGATTATACTAAATAACATAAATTGAACACAAAAGACTACATATTGTATGGTTCTACTTATATGAAATGGCCAGAATAGACAAATCTTATAGAGAGTAAACTAGTGGTTGCCAGGGGCTGGGAGGAGGGAGTATGGGGAATTTCTTGGGTATGGGGTTTCTTTGTGAACTGATAAAAGTGTGCTAGAATTAGGCGGCAGAAATGGTTGCACAACTTTGTGATATACTAAATACCACTGAATTGTACATTTTATGGTATGTGAATTATATTTCCCCAAAACGAAATGTAACAAAAAAGATCACAACAGAAGATATATGCCCATGTGAGCTATAGCCAGAGACTGTGACCAAGGCCTGCCTAGCCAGCCTGCTTTAAAACAATAAGGTTCCTAAATGCATAATTTATGACCCTTAAAATTTTTTTTAAAGAAAAATTATTTCTTAAGTTATATAGGCAATTTTTATATATTAGAAAATATAGATGATAAACACAAATAGAAAATAAAATTGTCTGTAGGCATCCCCTCTCCCCCAAAATCAAGCACCAGAAAACATTTTAGCAGAAGCTTCTATAAACAGATGTTAAATTGCTCTTACCATTCCAATAGCCAAAATTGGTCCCACCTATAAACATGTACCTACAAGGAAACAGGAGAACAGACAGTACTTCACTGTGAGCCCACAGCTGTGGGGGGACACCCTTCCCTCCAGAAATGAACACTCACAAGTTCACATTCGCCCCTCGGGCAAGTATATCCTGAAGGGAGGATGCTACCACTTCAGTCTTGACTGTTGAGTGAGGTTGGCCCCAGTGGTCTAACCAGCCAGTATAGAATTCAGAATTGATCTAAAAAGAGAAAGGGAGCCGAAACCGGTTTGGCTCAGTGGATAGAGCGTCGGCCTGCGGACTGAAGGGTCCCAGGTTTGATTCCGGTCAAGGGCATGTACCTGGGTTGCGGGCATATCCCCAGTGGGAGATGTGCAGGAGGCAGCTGATCGATGTTTCTCTCTCATTGATGTTTCTAACTCTCTGTCTCTCTCCCTTCCTCTCTGTAAAAAATCAATAAAATATATTTAAAAAAAAAAAAAAAAAGAGAAAGGGAGGTGGAGGTTAGGCTAGAGCAGTGATGGCGAACCTTTTGAGCTTGGCGTGTCAGCATTTTGAAAAACCCTAACTTAACTCTGGTGCCATGTCACATATAGAAATTTTTTTATATTTGCAACCATAGTAAATCAAAGATTTATATTTTTGATATTTATTTTATATATTTAAATGCCATTTAACAAAGAAAAATCAACCAAAAAAATGAGTTCGCGTGTCACCTCTGACACGCGTATCCTAGGTTCGCCATCACTGGGCTAGAGTCATGACCATCAAATCCTGGGGCTATTGCCCTGTAACTATTGCTCTAGGGTCCCCACTGAGGGGCAGGTGGAAAAGGGAGTTGACATTCACTGCTTAACCTAGTAAACAGCATTGCCCAAACTCAGAACTTAGGCACTGATGAAATAGTATGCCTGAAAAGTTAGATAATTGCATCAAAATTTTATTAACCCATCCCCCAGTTTAAATACAGTAGGAAAGTTTATTGGGCAAAAGAATTGGATGGGAGCCCTAACCGGTTTGGCTCGGTGGGTAGAGCGTCGGCCTACGGACTGAAAGGTCCCAGGTTCGATTCTGGATAAGGGCATGTACCTTGGTTGCGGGCACATCCCCAGTAGGAGGTGTGCAGGAGGCAGCTGATCTATTTTCCTCTCTCATTGATGTTTCTAACTCTCTATCCCTCTCCCTTCTGCTCTGTGAAAAACCAATAAAATATATTAAAAAAAAAAAGAATTGGATGGGAAATATTGTTATAATCAGCTCCAAATGACCCCTTAGCTTTTTAGATCTCAGGTTGACTTAAAGTGAGGTCAACTTGTCCAAGCATTCTGCAAAGCAGGCCCCAAGCCCTCATGCTTCTCCTGGGCATTACCCTGCCAAGCCCTTGGTCTAGAGAAGGGAAAAGAAATCTGGACATGTTCTGGGGCCTCCTCATCTCAGGAAGTAGCTCCATCCAACGTCTGTGAGTGCAGGTTCTGCCCTGCTCGCTAAGCAGAGGCCAGTTTCAGAAAAGGCTGTTTGTACCAAGGTCTGAACATAGGTGGGAACACAGACCTAAACTCAGATCCTGGCTCTGCCACTCTCCAGCTATACAACCCTGGGCAAGTCACATGTTCTGAGAGCCTCATTGAAAAGGACGACAATAATACTACCCAGGAGAGTTGCCATGAGGACAAGTGAGGTGAGGTTGGCAAGAACACGGAGCCCAGTGGATGGCAAGACATTTGCGTTAGTCCCCATCTGTTCCACTCCAGGGCAGGGCCTCAGTTCAAGCAGAAGCATTGCTGCTGCTGTCACTCATGTGTCCAGTGGGCTGTGTCCCCACAATCCCAGAGCCAGAAGAACCACGGGTCTGCTCCCCCCATCTACTGCATGTAACCTCTCTCTCAACAACTGTAATGAAGTTGGTACAAGGAGTCTCTCCACATTCACCCCCAATTCTTACCAAGGGTCCTTTGGGTTCATACTTCCTCTGGATTAGGAAAGCTTTTGTGATGTTGGCACCTGAACATGATCAGAGGGAGAAGAAAGGTCAGTCATGGGAATGACAAGAAGTTAGATAAAGAGCCCTGAGGTTCCAGAGCTTCTCAACACTCCCATGGGCTTGGAAGACCTGCAAGCTAGCTTTAGGCTGCACCCAGACCAATGGATGTGTGGGGACCACAAAACGTTGCTTCCCCTCTGAACCAGGTCCCCATGGCCTTTCCTGACCGCACTGCCTGGGGAGTTCAAGTCACAGGCTTGACTTCTCCACCTGTCTTTCCCCACAGCCTGGGCATATCTTACGGGATTCTCTCTTCACATAGACATCTGGTTGACCCAGATGCTCCCCACAGGATGGGCCTGCTCTAAAGATACTTCCTCTACAGCAGCAGTCAGCAACCAGTGGTCCGCAGACCACTCGTGGTCCGTGAGGGCCAAAAGGTTGGCGGACGCTTCTCTACAGTGCCACACACAATAACAGTGACACAAATATTTGCCAATTAATTAACGAATCAAAGGGATGAATGTGGTCTAATTGTGTCTATCCCTAAATAATGGAATATCCTCTGAATTTTAATTTGAACATCACCAGCCACTTGCTTTCCATCTTTCCTTCTAAATATTCCTTAGGATGCCTGTGTCTTGTCCTCCCATGTCTTCGCTTCTCCCTTCCTCCTCTAAAAGGAGAAAGAATTCCACAGAGAGGTCATGGTTGCCTTACACCAGTGAAAGAATGAGCATGGATAGTGTCTCTCCAACCAGAACAGAGGACACCCTGGTCCCAAACTATGACCCAGTGCCCACAGCAGGTGTCCCCGAGTGGAAGTGACACCGGCCAAGACCTCCGCATGACCCCTTGCTCTCGAATGGTCTCTGTAAGGCCAGGTTTCAGAAGAGAATGTGCTGATCAAGAAAGATCACTTACGTATCGCTGTAAATTTCTCCCTATGAAGAAACAGGTGGCATTCAGGTCTTTTGTTTCTCTTCTCATGAGCCTCCGCCCAGGACCTGACCCTCAGCCAATGCCCCACTTCCACACAAATGAAGGAAGTTGCCATGAGCCCACCTGTCCCAGGTACACTGGCCTTGCAGTGGTCTGTCCTTCAACCCACAGCAGCAATCGTGCTGTCATCCCACCTACAAATAACGCTTACAACACACTCGTGACAATCTTCCATTTTTTCCTCCCAACAGAAGTCTATGCTTTTTCATCACTGTGATGGGAGGTGTGCCAGAGAAGGAGGAAACCGGCATGCCACTTCCTGTGCAGCTCTTTGCAGATGAGTTATCACCAATTGCTCTGAGCAGTGTAGCAGTTTCTAGAAACACGCAATTCACTTAAAGCCTGTTCTTTTTTTGTTTTGGTAATATAGAAGAATCTCTTTAAAAACGCAGTTACACCTGACCAATGTTGCTCAGTGGATAGAGGGTCAGCCAGTGCACCGAAGGGTCTCAGGTTTGATTCCTGATTAAGGGCTCGTGTCTGGGTTGCAGGTTTGATCCCCAGCACTGGCTGTGGTGCATATGGGAGGCAACCAATTGATGTGACTCTCTCCCCCTCCTCCCTTCCACTCTCTCTAAAAATCAGTGGGGAAAATATCCTTGGGTGAGGATTAATAAAAAAAATTTTTTTTAATATAATGACATCCTTCTTTGGCGAAGGCAAGTATTGGACATGCAACATGCATGAGTGTCTTACTCCTTGGACAGAAGAACAGTGAGGTCTCTATGCTACTTGAAGAACTGGTATTTTTTTTTTGGGGGGGGGGTAATAAATTTTTATTTTAAAATAACTGCAAACTTAGAGTAAGGTTGTAAGAATAGTACCAAAAACTGATATTCTCTTCACCCAGATTCTCTAATTGTTAACATTTTACCGCATTTACTTTGTCAATTTATTTCTCATGTAAAAATATACATATTTTGCCCTGGCATGGCTCAGTTGGCTGACTGTTTTCCCATACACTGAGAGGTCGCCGGTTTGATTTCAGGTCAGGGCACATGCCTGGGTTGTGGGCTCCATCCCCAGTAGGAGGTGTGCAGAAGACAACTGATGAATGTTTCTCTCTCTCTCTCTCTCTGTCTCTCCCTCCCTCCCTTCCTTCCTCTCTCCTAAAAAAAAAAAAATCAATTAAAATATTTAAAAAATAAATTATACATATTTTAAAAATTCATTTGAGAATAAATTGCAGACATGATGGCCCTTTACCCCTAAATACTTCACTGTGCTTTTCCTAAGAGCAAGGGCATTTTTTAAATAAACACAATACAAATATTAAAAACCAGGAAATTAACATGGATACAATACTACAATCTAATCTATGTATAATCTAATCACATTCAATGGTCATAATAATGTTCTTCATAGCAAAAAATAAAGAGAAGAAGAAAAGTTCAGTCCAGGATCCTTTGTACCATGTCCCCTACAAAAGCTGCTCTCAACCTAAATGAAGATTCTTTCGTTACAGCCAGATGTATATTATATCCAGATGCATCCTAGCCACGCTGCCCCTGAACTTTCATTTGTGGAACCTCTGCAGCTTACAAGGCACTCATGAGTCAGGTAAGACGAGTTTAGTAGCATCCACCAAACCACCTCCGGCCCATGACTGTTCATGGGGTTATGAGTTATGCAGAAGGTAATGAAAGTTACTTTCCACACTCCAGGGCTGACAGGCCAACACACCAGCCAGTGGCTGACCTCAGAGTTCACTGTGGCCACAACAGAGCCCAGAGCATCCAGCCACAACTGGGGGGGCAGAGAGAGCAGAGAAGAGCAGTGTGTCCCAGTCGGAACCTGAACAGCTACTGCCTCAGGGTGGAGCTTCTCCCAGATGGAACAGCTGCTGGGCCAGCCAGCGCCTGGGAGGACAGTGCTCCAGGTTCCAGGCTAGGCCTGCCAGCACTGCAAACGGAGGTCCTGTCCTAAAGACCGAATCAACCGAAAGAAAATAATCTTAGCGCCCAGCCAGTGTGGTTGAGCACTGAACTATGAACCCGGTCATGGTTCGATTCCTGGTTGGGGGACATGCCCAAGTTGAGGGCTCGATCCCCAGTAGGGAGTGTGCAGGAGGCAGCTGATCAATGATTCTCTCTCATCGTCGATGTTTCTATCTCTCTCTCCCTTCCTCTCTCTAAAATCAATAAAAATATATTTTACAAAAGAAATGAAATAATCTTAACAACTCGATAAAGGGAAATGTGAGGAATCTCGTTCAATAGGCCCCTGCCGCTTAGCACAACAGCTGCCCAGAGCCATCAGCTGGGTCAAAAGCCCAAGCCTGCGTGCATGGCCTCAGCTGGGTTTTCTGTTGCTACAAACACCAACCTGGTCCGAAGTCCACGGTGGCATACAGCCCCTGCAGTGCCCCACACTGCATAAGTTTCTCCATTTCGCCATCAGTGGTGAACAGAACCACGTCATTACCCAGGTGGTAGTGGAAACGCTTCTGCAGGAAACGCAGGTAGTCATAGTCACAGGAAAAGTAGCTGCCATATTCATTTTCAACCTGCAAATTAAAAAAGAGGAGGGTGAAAAGAAACCAGAGATCCCAATGAAGTCATTCTAATGCCACAAATATCCCCTACACTCAGTCCTCAAAAATCATTTAAAAAAATATATATTTTTATTGATTTCAGAGAGGAAGGGAGAGGTAGAAACATCAATGATGAGAATCATTGATCTGCTGCCTCCTGCATGCCCCAACTGGGAATCAGGATTGAGGTTGCATCCCAGGCATGTGACCTCCTGGTTCATAGGTCAATGCTCAACTACTAAGCCACACTGATCAGGCTCAAAAATTCATTTTCCAAAAAGCAACTCAGCATAAAAACGTACCCTGCCCAGGAATAAGAAAAAGAAAACAGAAATCACAATGCTAGTTTTTGGATTGTAGTGATGTTTTATACCAGTGATGGCGAACCTTTTGAGCTCAGCATGTCAGCATTTTGAAAAACCCTAACTTAACTCTGGTGCCATGTCACATATAGAAATTTTTTTATATTTGCAACCATAGTAAAACAAAAACTTATATTTTTGATATTTATTTTATATATTTAAATGCCATTTAACAAAGAAAAATCAACCAAAAATATGAGTTCACGTGTCATAGGTTCGCCATCACTGTTCTATACTATTGTAGATAATCCTATATAATAAAAGGCTAATATGCAAATTGACCAAACGGCGGAACAACCGGTCACTATGATGCGCACTGACCACCGGGGGCAGATGCTCAATGCAGGAGCTGCCCCCTGGTGGTCAGTGTGTTACCACAGGGGGAATGCCACTCAGCCAGAAGCCCTGAGCCAGGCTCACAGCTGGCAAGTGCAGCAGCGGGGGTGGGAGCCTCTCCTGCCTCCACGGCATTGCTAGGATGTCTGACTGACGACTTAAGCCTGTTCCCCACCTAAGCCATCAGTCAGACATCCCCTGAGGGCTCCTGGACTGCAGAGGATGCAGGCCGGGCTGAGGAACCCCCACCCCAGTGCACGAATTTCATGCACCGGGCCTCTAGTTATAGATAATACTCAACTCTGCTATTGTAGTGCATAACCAGCCATAGACACTCTATGAATGAATAATAGGCATGGCTGTGTTCCAATGGACTTTTATTTACAAAAACAAGCAGCAGGCCAGTTGGCTCATGGGCCGCCATCTGCAGATCCTAGTTTTAGAGTAACTGTGTCATCCTCTAAGCTCCTTAGTGAGGCAACAAGGCACCACGGACCTTTAAAGTGGTTGATCTTCCACGGCAACAAGTAGGAACAGGGCTATTACCTCATGATGACTACTCCATACACTGGATGAAGCAAAGTTGTGGGTGGAAGGTCCTGCCCTAATTATTGTCACCTGGGATATTAATAGGTGTTTGTGGCTTTCCTTATTTTAGGTGTGGTCTTAGTACAAACTGCGATAAACATCCACATATGAATCCAGTTCAGATGGTGAGGTTTAGAGAGTATCTGCACCTATGGCTGAATCATAAGGATGAGTCAAGGTCCAGGCTGGGCTTCCTGCAGCTGTCAGACAATAGTGTTGAGGGCCCTAACCACCTGCAGGCAGGGATCTGAGTCCTCTGGTAGGAATCATTTTGTCCCGCCTGCAGACACAGCTCCTTGGTGGCCTCTTCAGACTCTCGGGGCACCGAGAGAAAGTGCCAGCTTTGTGAACTGAGTGAATCATCCCTACGGCCCTTGGCCTCAATTAAGGCAGAGATAGAAATCAGCTTTCATAGAAACTTCCACAGTGAAACCCTGGCTACTGAGGCTAGCCCCTTCCTTCCTTCCTTCCTTCCTCTCCCTCCCTCCCTCCCTTCCTTCCTTCTTTCCCTCCCTTCCTCCCTCCCTCCCTTCCTTCCTTTCTTTCTTCCTTCCTTCCTTTTCTTCCTTCCATCCTTCCCTCCCTCCCTCCCTCCCTCCCTCCTTCCTTTTATGCTGCAAAAAGCTTTATTGTTTCCATTTGGTCCAATGCATGGGAGAGAGCTTCAGGGCGGTTCAAAGACTGGCTAGTAGGGCGTGGCTCAGTGGTTGAGCATCGACCTATGAACCAGGAGGTCATGGTTCAATTCGAGTTTAGGGCAGATGCCCATGTTGCAGGCTTGATCCTCAGTGTGGGGTGTGCAGGAGGCAGGCAATCAATGATTCTCTCTCATCATTGATGTTTCTATCATTCTCTCTCTCTCTCCCTTCCTCTCTGATATCAATAATATATATATTTTTAAAGGAAAACAAAAAAGAATGGCTAGTATTTCAGGGAGGGGCAAAAGTCAGGCGGACACCAGGGGAATGCAGAGGAGCCCCTCAAAGGCCTCTGGGCTCCGAAGGCTCCTAGTCATGATTGAGGGTGAGTCTCTGGAAGAGATGCTCGCCCAGCCCAGCCTGGGGGCCGGCCAGCCTGCGGAGGTGAGTCAGCTGTCGCCCATCTTCTTGATGAGTTTCACCTCCTCACCCCGGAAGTGGTTCTCCAGGAAGTCACGGAGATGAGGGTCTGTGCGGGTGGAACCCAGGGCCTGCAGCTCCACAGGGGCCTGGTTTAGGTTCCTCTCCAGGCCAGGGCTGCTTCCATGGCATCTTGAGTTTTGCCTACTCATCTTGGGAAGCTTTCAGTGCATCCAGGAAGAGAATGCGGCCCCCGCGCTGGTTTTGCGTCTTCAGGAGGCGCTGGGAGCCCTCTCGCTTCTTCTCCAACTCTCGGAAGAAGTGGCCCACGCCCTGGAGGGCCACATCCTAGCAGTGGAACTAGAAGCCCAGAGAGAGGCAGGTGCGGAGGCCCGCAGATGCAGGCTGGCCAGGCGTTGATCGCAGCCTCCACCTTGGTGGAATAATTCTGACGAATCTGGGAGCTCATGGTTGTTTGGCAATAAGGAGATAAGGTAGCAAACGACCGAGGTGTTGGCTGGTCTCAGAGGTGGTTCTGAAGGTGGTGACTGGCTAAGATGCTGGAGAGTGGCCGGAGGCTGGAAGAAGGGGTGTCCCTGGGTCTGGGGCATCCAAACACTGTTGAAGCAAGAGACAGATCCGGGACCGCCAAGGGCACTGTCACCAGCTTCTTTCTTATCTAGCCCAACCGCTTCTATTAGATTCCAGAACCACTGGGGAGGCGTGAGGTGTGAATACACGCCGGATGTGACCTCCTGACGGCCAGGCAGAGGTATGGGGAGTGGGAGAGACTAGAGATACACCTGGGCAGGGATGAAGGTCACTAAACTTCCTCAAATGCTTCACAAATGGAGGCGCTAGCGGGGTGGTGTTGGCCAGGTCACTTAATCTCTTTGAAAGTCTTCACTTAAAAGAGACAGTTGACCTAGCCGGTTTGGCTCAGATAGAGTGTCAGCCTGCAGACTGAAGGGTCCCGGATTCAATTTCGGTTAAGGGCACATGCTCAGGTTGTGGGCTCGATCACAGGAGGGGGCATGCAGGAGGCAGCCAGTCAATGATTCTCTCTCATCATTGATGTTTCTATCTCTTTCTCCCTCTCCCTTCCTTTCTGAAATCAATAAAAACATATTAAAAAAAATAAAAGAGACGGTGGCTAGAATAATTGAATAGCATTGGCAGGACATCCAGGACAGAGTCTGGTACATAGCAGGCATTCAAAAAAGGTAATACCTCCCCCAAATGCAATTTAAATCAAAGCACCATCTATGGCATTGCCTCTCAGAGAAACAGACTTATGAAGCTCAGGCCTGCATCCCTCCTATAAATACTGTGACTGGATGGAAGCCTTCGTGTCCCGCCAGCCCATGCTCATCTCCATGGTTACCTGCACCGTTATAATCGGCCCTCCATTCTGATAGAGAAGAGGCTTCATCTTGGGCAGAATGACTCCCAACCACGTGTCCACAGCTGCCAGGTAGTCTGGAACACAAGACAGGTTTAACACCATCATGCACCTTTTAGTACAAATAGACACAACACAGCCTTATTACTCTGGGGCTGCCAGTAGAGATCAGAATATGCTGGATTCAACAACTACCTTCTGAAACGGGGCAGCGACATGCCCCAAGAGTCAGATGAAAGTTGTCTTGCAAGGAGCCATCTCCTCAGCTGAGTTCCCAGTGGACAAGGACCAGTATGCCTGGTATCTGCCACTGTAGCTAGGACAGAAAGCCTGGAGGCATCCTGCCAATGTGTGTTAAGTGGAGAAAAGAGTGACTAAGCCCTGGCTGGTGTTGCTCAGTGGTTAGAGTGTTGCTCTGCAGATTGGAGAGTCAAGGGCACATACCTGGGTTGCAGGTTTGATCCCTGGCCCCGGTTGGGGTGCTTGCAGGAGGCTACCAATCGACGTGTCTTTCTCACATCGATAATTCTCTCTTTACTCTCTCTCTGTCTCTGTCTCTCTCTCACCCCCTCTCACCTTCTCCCCTCTCCCATTCTCTCTAAAAATAAATGGAAAAAATATCTTCTGGTGAGGATCAACAACAAAAAAGAAAAGAGTGGCTGAATGGTGTCTCCTCCTCTGTCACAGGTTTTTTTTTTCTTTGTACAATTAAGCTCCAATGAATTAAAAAGGGTGTCCCAAAATTCACGCAAGAAGTAATTTTGATAGAAAACACAAGCTTATAATTAAAAATTGTAAATTTTTTATTGATTCATAGAATATATACAGTATAGGGTTATGTATGGAATAGCATATCGGGTAAATGGCCTCCACGGCTTTGCTGGCACATACGCATAATCTGGACGGCCAATTCTGATCACCAAAACGGGAAATTAAACGACCAGGAAATGACTCACGCAGTAATTGAATTGTTTCTTGGGCTGTATGGTATGTGGCACCATCTTGTTGAAACCACATGTTGTCCACATCCATATCTTGCAATTTAGGCACAAAAAGCTGGATTATCATGTCGCGATAGCGAGCACCATTAATTGTTATTGCCTGAGCAGCCCCATTTTCGAAGAAGAATGGTCCGATGATGCCTCCAGCCCAAAATCCGCACCAAACAGTGACACGTTGTGGATGCATTTGTTTCTTTTCTTTTTTTTATTATGATTTTTTTTTTTATTGCTTAAAGTATTACAAAGAGTATTACATATGTCTCCTTTTTCTTTTCCCCCCCGCTCTTGACAATCCCCTGGCCTCCCCTACCCCCCAGTGTCTTATGTCCATTGGTTATGCTTATATGCATGCATACAAGTCCTTCGGTTGATCTCTTCCCCTTACCCCTACTTTCCCTCTGGGGATTGATAGTCTGATTGCTGTTTCTCTGTCTTTGGATCTGTCCCTGTTTACCAGTCTATGTTGTTCTCTATAATCCACAAATGAGTGAGATCATGTGGTATTTATCTTTCTCTGACTGGCGTATTTCACTTAGCATAATGCTCTCCAGTTCCATCCATGCTGTTGCAAAAGGCAAGAGTTCCTTCTTTTTTACCGCAGCATAGTATGATGCATTTGTTTCTCAACAATCACTTGTGGATTTTCTGAACCCCAAATGTGACAATTTTGTCGATTAACCAAGCCATCAGGATGAAAATGAGCCTTATCAAAATTCAGCCACATTTATGCAAAACGGTCATGGAAAATTTCAACAAAAGAGTGCGTATGTGCCAGCAAAGCCGTGGATGCCATTTACCCGATATGCTATTCCATACATAACCCTATATTGTGTACTTTATGAATCAATAAAAAATTTACAATTTTTAATTATAAACCCGTTTTCTATCAAAATTGCTTCTTGCGTGAATTTTGGGACACCCTTTATATTTACCTTGTCTGATGGGGATAATATAAAGTTGCTGGCCATGTTGCCGGATTACATGAGATAATACATACGAAAACACTAATCATATACTAAGGGTGCAAAATGTGAGGGGAATACACTCAGAAGGAAATATGCCCACAGCATCACGCACTGGCCTTTTCCACAGTAAACTTAATCCGTGTTAGCTGCTTTTATGACCACCTTCACCACCACCACCGCCACCACCAAGAGAAACTGAAGTCGTCAGAAGATAGAAATGCAGTGAATCAGGGCTTACAGCTAAAATGATATCTAGTGGTTTAAAAAGTCAAGAACAAAGACCTATCATTTACATCTGCGAACGGAGATAAAGGGATAGAAAGCATCTTAGCTACCGAGGAATCCAGTGACACCTTTCCAGCTACTGCGCCTGCCATGGGGATTAGCTAGAAGCTAGATGCTACCCCCGGCCCTGCAATAGAATGCAGGAGGGGAAAGCATTGAAGTCACTCGGTCAACCGCAAACAGGGCCCATTGCCAATTCAAAGAGTTATCAGTTTGTCAGCAAGATCTGGTCAAGTTCAAGAAAGCCTATTTCCTACACGTGCAGTGCCTGGCATTCTGCAGTGGATAACGATAAACACTTTCACTAAACTTTCAGAAGTGTCTGCACAGAAGTCCTCCAGCCTTCAAAATACCTGATTCTCATGATATAAGTTGTCTATGCGTTCATAAGTTCTCTCAAGGCATCTGCCACAACTTACCTGGATCAGACGAACGAAGAACAATATTTTCCTTCTCTAAGAGCCACGCAGGTAATCCTCCCTAGGGTAGGAAAGCAAAAAAATAAATAAATAAATAAGCCAATGTCAGGTCCATTTCGTGAAAGGCACCCAGGGGAGATAGAAATTACTGCTAGCAGTGAGGGAAGAAAGGTCCCATGGAGAAGGGGTATTTTGAGTTGGGCTTTCTAATCTGGAAACTTCCAGGGAACGTAGAAATTGTAACGTGGCAAAAATAAGATCACTCTTTATGAATACAAATGGTTGGAGAATCAAAGCCTTAGCTATAGATTAACTCCACTTAGCTTCCCAGCTAGCCTGTGGGGTAGACAGAGCCCCCACCATTACCTGCTTTTTTTCAGATGAGGAAACTGAGCTATGTGGGTGACCACCAAGAGGAGGACCCACCCCTCTGACCCTTACCTGTTCCCCTCTGCTTAGGCATCTCCTAAGGGAAAAGACACCTGTGTGGCTACAGTCACGGGCTCCATGTTGTCTGGAACTAGAGACTTACTTAAACTGCTTGAACTCCCTTTCCCCTGGCTCCCTGCCTGCCAGCCCACCCGGGTCACACACAGCAGGCAGGCAGAGCCCAGCCTCGCCACACTCACCATCTCCCACTCCGCACAGATGTAGGGTCCAGGCCTCAGGATAACCAGCAGCCCCAGCTCGTGCGCCAGCTGAATAAAATGCTCCACGTCATGCTCCTCGGAAAACTGGTACTGTCCTGGCTGGGGCTCGTGGAAGTTCCAGGGCACGTAGCTGCCAAGACACACACAGCCCCTTCCTGGAAACGGCTCAGAAACCCAGATGTCCTGCGTGAATTTCTGCAGAGCTATCAACTTGCAGGACGCACAGGCCTCTCCCTGAGGCAGCCTCTCGGGAAACAGGCCTTGTTTCGAGTTTTCACAGCGGCTACCCAAGCGAATCAAACGTGTGTGTGTGGGGGGACACTTTCAAGTTTATGACCCACAAAGAGTGTCCATTCCTATTTACTGTTTGACTTTAGGAAAGATACAGAATTATATGAACACGAATTATTGATATGTAAAAGTTACATATACCTGTGAAAAGCTTAGGAAAAATGAAAATATCTGTGCTAAAGTAATAATATATACATATACATACATACATACATACATACATACATATATAGTCAGAGCCACTTAATGATGGGGATAGGTTCTGAGAAATGTGTCATTAGGCCATTTTGTCGTTATGCAAACATCATAGAGTGCACTTATAAACCTGGATGGTCTAGCCTACTGCTCCTAGTACAGCAAAACCACGTGTCATTAAATCAAGCAGGAGAGAACATGAAGCAATCAAGAGACACGGTAGCCCTAGCCAGTTTGGATCAGTGGATAGAATGTCGGCCTAGGACTGAAGAGTCCTGGGTTCGAATCTGATCAAGGGCGCATGCCGGGGTTTGGGGCTCGATCCTCAGTAGGGGGCATGCAGGAGGCAGCTGATCAACAATTCTCTCTCATCATCGATGTCTCTCTCTCTCTCTCTCTCTCTCCCCCTCTCCCTTCCTCTCTGAAATCAATAAAAACATATTTTTTTAAAAAAAGATAGAGACACTGTAAACACGAGATGGATGAGGCTGAGGCTGGAGTAACATGGCATACTGTTTTACAGCAAACTTTTTTTTTTATAAAGTAGAAATAGTACACCCTAAGATAACACTAAAAAGTATAGTGTAGTAAATACATTAACCAGTAACATGGTCACTTGCTATCGCTATCAAGCATTAGGTACTGTACATACTAGTAATTGTATGTGCTACACTTCTGACTGGCAGCACAACAGGTATATTCACACCAGCATAACCACAAACACACGAGGAATGTGCTGCACTTCAATGTTGCAATGGCTATGACGGCCGTGGGTGACAGAAATTGTATAGTTATATCTTATGGGACCGCTATCCTACAGGAGGTTTGTCTTTGAAACGTCATCATGCATGACTACACGTATTTTTTGAAAAGTACTTTTTAATAAAAATGAGAAAAGCTTCAACCCCTTTGTCCTCCTGACGGAAGACTTTGTCAGGAACACGACGCAGGAGATAAAAATGACAAAAGTCCCTACCGGCATCCCTGACTGCCTACAGCATGGAATATAAATTTAAATACGAAGCCACCCATGGACACCACAGAGGTCTCTCTGATGACACTGGCTGTGTCCTTCTTTTTAAATCTTTAATATTGTTATTGATTTTAGAGAGGAAGGGAGAGGGAGAGAGAGATCAAAACATCAATGATGAGAGAGGATCATTGATTGGCTGCCTCTTGCATGCACCCTACTGGGGATCGAGCTCACAAACGAGGCACGTGTCCAGACCCGGAATTGAAGCGTGGCCTCCTGGTTCATAGGTCGATGCTCTACCACTGAGCCACATGGGCTGGGCTGGCTGTGTCCTTTTTCCACCATCCTAAGCTTTCAGGGTCCCCTGGAACAGAGAGTCTTGGTCCCCTTGAACACAGGCTTGAAACTACAGACAGACCCCAGTGGCCTTACAACCAGAAAAACAAGTGGGGTTCCCCCTAAATTATCTGTCCCGGGAATCTGCCTCTGGGTTTTTCTCACCCTTTAGTTTTGCAAAGTTATCGGCAATTCACATCAGCAGTGCAAAAACCAGAGTGGCCAGCCACCCCAGTTCTTCCCAATTAGTCACCTTGCAACAGCATGAAAAGAGATGAGGAGAGATAGCTCCTGGGGTAATTCTATAACCCCAGGCGATAGCATGAACTCAGAAGAACCCTGAAAACAGACTGGGTTTCCGGAATCTACCTAACAAGGAATATTCCCCTAAGAGCTGAGAGACGTTATAACTACTTACAAACACCCTTATCTTCAAATCCTAGATGGATCTCTGGCCAAAAACTTGTGCCTGGGCAAATTTCAGTGTCACCAGCTGTACATGGGAATGGTAAGACCTTGAAGAAATGGAATCATTCATGTCAAGTGCCCTGCACATGGTGAACGCTCAATCATCGACACTTCCCTTTGCCTTTTTAAGCTGATACTGGTATGATTTCTAGCGATGATGTTCAAGATTGGAAGAGGTGATGAATTACCCCGAGAAGCGCCTCCCAGAACACCGGACAACACTATTTCCCATCCTGAGCAATGAAACAGCTGCGCTGAGAAACGCAGCTGAACCCTCTCTCCAGGTGTGGCTGCCCGGGCGCAGGTGAGGGCCCAGTGCCCTTCTACTTACATCTGGATGGCGTTCAGCCCAGCCATCTTCATCTTCAACAGCCGGTCCTGCCAGTAGAAGCGGGGCACACGGAAGTAGTGGATGCTGCCCGAGATGTAGCGGAACGGCTGGCCATCCTTGCGGAAGCAGTTGTGGTTGTAGTCGATCTCGAACGTCTTCTGGGAGGCATTCTACAGGGCAAGGGTGAGACCACGTGAGAGCCTGCACCTTCAGCATTTTGGGGGTAGACACTTTGAGCGTGGCAGGTGACTCCCTGCCTATTCAATTTGCATAATGTGTTGATGGAGGGAATGTTTGGTTTCTGGGCTACAGAACAAACCACAGCTAAGCCAGGTAGGCACTCAGGTAACAGAATCACCAAGCAGGACCCACGTGCAGGATTCCACAGGGCTCACCTTCCAGAGTCCAGCACCGATCTGACAGTCGGTGGCTGAGAGGCAGGAGTTCTATCTCCAAAGGGAAAACCCTGCTGGCGGTGATTCTTCTCTTGGTGTAGCAAAGCCCAGTAGGCCCGGAATACAACACACAGACACACACACACACACACACACACACACACACATCCCTCCCTCCCTATGGCTATGACCTGCCGGAGCACTGGATATACCTCAATAGTAATATTACTGGGCTGAAAGCAACAGATTAGAAGTCCTGAAGCCTCATCCTAGGTGTTGCTCTAAGTTCCACCTGCGTGGAACCTGGGCAGGTCCCTCTCTACTGCCTCCTTTCATCCAAAAACATGCAGGATGTCAGACTAAGTGAACTCTAACGCAGTATTTCTCACATTGTGGGCTGCGACCCAGTTTGTAAGTCATGCACTCAGCTTGGGTAATGATGGGTACCTTTTGCTAATAAGAGAGACTAGAAAACAGAGTGTATTGCACGTAGTAAAAACAAGTATTATTTTATGGAACTTTTATTATACATATATATATATATAGAATTGCATATGCACGTAGGTCTCTATGTGGTTGCAATGTAACATGTATTTCTAGCAGTCAAATCAAATTTTGAGGAACACTTGGCATGACTTCAGAAACTAGAAATGCTAGGATTTGAAAGGGAAGGTCTCAAAGGAGAAGCCAACAGGCAGAGGGAAATACTGTCCCCTGGTGGGTGAAAAAGGTAGCAACAGGCCACAGGTGCCACCAGGACTAGGTCTTCAAGAAAAGTTGGTAGGATTCCTTGTGCATTTTTAGGCTTTCATAGGTCACAATATGAATTTTTTTTTAAAATATATTTTACTGATTTTTTACAGAGAGAAAGGGAGAGAGATAGAGAGTTAGAAACATCGATGAGAGAGAAACATCGATCAGCTGCCTCCTGCACATCCCCTACTGGGGATGTGCCAGCAACCCAGGTACATGCCCTTGACCGGAATCAAACCTGGGACCTTTCAGTCCACAGGCCGACGCTCTATCCACTGAGCCAAACCAGTTTTGGCATGAATTTTTTTTAAAGCTTTTTTTTCATGGCAGCATCACAGTCAGTAAGAGCTTTTGGGGGGAGAGGGCCTTGACGTCATATCTGAAGCAAGGGTGACAGCACGTGTTCCAGATCCAACATGGTCTGAAGTCCAACAAGGGCATGGAACACTGTGACTGTAAGTGAAAACACCCCAAGTAGATTGCTTTGAGACAAATGGGAAGCTTTACTGTATGTGAATTATATCTCAATAAAGCTACCCCAAAAATAAGGACACATAAATAATCATAACATAATCATTTTAATGACAATTTATTCTTCTAGTAAACCAAGGCTTTAATTTCCATTCAAAGGCAAGATACTCAAACTCACAAAATACAAAAATAATTTCATATACCGATTTTTTAAAAAGATATTTTTATTGATTTCAGAGAGGAAGGGAGACAGATAGAAACATCAAAGATGAGAGGGAATCACTGATTGGCTGCCTCCTGCAGGCCCCCCCCACTGGGGACCGAGCCTGCAACCCAGGCATGTGCCCTTGACTGGAATCAAACCCTGGACCCTTCAGTCCACAAGCTGATGCTCTATCCCTTAAGCCAAACCAGCTAAGGCCAGATGCCCCAATTTTGAAAACCTTTTCAGTGCATGTATATGTCAGTGTCAAATAAGGATTTCTCACAAGTTCTGTGAGTTCAAGGGTGGCCTAGGAGTTGGGAATATTCGTTGAACAAACAAGCCTGAAGGAAGTAAGCAACTTTGGCAGAATGGGGGAAAAGGAAAGGGTTGTTTGAAGTCCACATGTCTAGGAGAAGGGATCCAGAAAAGCCAGGCAGGAGTTGGCGAGAAATTATGTTGGCGGATGATAGAATCTGGCGTTCATCCCACACAGTGGAACCTCATCCTGTATTTAAAACCTCAAAATCCAGCCCAAATAGCTCCCTACCATCTGTTTAGAAATATTACCAAGTCCCTACTGTGTGCTGAGTAAGCACAGACCACACAAATGTGACCACAGCCCACATGCTTCCCTCTAACAAGGAAGAAACCCAAGGGTTAACCTAGTGAGGCCTAGATGATAAAGATAAGACCATCACGTTGTGCACCTTAAACTTACACAATGCTATCCATCAGTTATATTTCAATAAAGCTGGGGATAAAAAGGGATTTGAGCAGAATGTTACAGCAGTACTCAATGACATGTAACCCAGGCATGGGGGTGGGGGGCAGGGAGTGGCAAGGGAAAGTTTCCCAGAGGAAGGGACACCCCAAACTGTGGTTCTCAACCTTGGCCACACGTCAGAATCACCTGCAAAGTTTTTAAAATAGCAAAGTCAGGCCTCACTCTCCAGGCATTCAGATTTTAATTGATCTTAGGTGGAGCCCAGGCACTGGTATTTCTTAAAACTGCCCCAGAGGATGTAATGTGCAGCAGAGTTGAGAACTACTGGCCTGCCGGCCGGTGTAGCCCAATAATTGAGTGTCAACCTATGAACAAGGAGGCCACTGTTCTTGGTCAGGGCACATGGCTGGGTTGTGGGCTCCATCCCCAGAAGGGGGCATGCAGGAGGCAGCCAATCAAAGATTCTCATCATTGATGTTTCTATCTCTCCTTCTCTCTTCCTCTCTGAGATCAATAAAAAAAAATTTTTTTTTTTTAAAGAGAGAACTACTGGCCCTATCTGGTTTGGCTCAGTGGATAGAGCATCAGCCTGCGGACTAAAGGGTCCCAGGTTTGATTCCCAGTCAGGGCACATGCCTGGCTTGCAGGCGATCCCCAGTGGGGGGTGTGCAGGAGGCGGCCAATCAGTAATTCTCTCATCATTGATGTTTCTATCTCTCTCCCCCTCTCCCGTCCTCTCTGAATCAATAAAAATATATATTTAAAAAAAGAAAGAGAGAGAGAACTACTGGCCTAAATGAAACCCTAGAACGAAGTAGAGTTGACCACAGGGAAAGGTGATGTAGGCAGAGGAAACTGTGTGTGTGAGACTGGCGGAGAGGACAGGCTACAAGGAAGGGAAGGAGCTGCAGGCATCAGTACAGATGGAGCATGACAGCTGCTGAAACAGAGATGGGCAGGGGCCAGATGGAATGAACCCTGAACTTCAAGTTCAAGGGCCTGGACTTTATGTCAAGAGCTATGGAGAGCAATTTAAACAGAAGAATGGTAGGATCCAATGTGTGCTTTCAAATATTCAGGACACTGGCCTTTTATGGAAGTGGCAAAACAGGAAGCAGAGACCTGGATCATGGTGGTGACGGGGGTGGGCAGTGGACAGCAGGGAGAACCCATAGGACCAGGGGCTTGGTTAGGTGTAGGTGTAGGACACAGGGGCTGAATTGTAGAGGCTCCACTGCCCCCAGGTGGAAAAATTTGAGTATTATTATTTTTTTTTTTTTGAGAGAGAGACTTAAGGGACATATCAACAGGAAAGAAAAAAAAGATTGCATGGATATTAACAGCGATGAAGTTTATAACAATATACAGAGTGGGGAAAATTCAGTTGTCATCTTTGGAGATCGCTAGATTATTCATTACTCTGAAAAATGATCTTGGCAGAATCATGGCTGTTGCGTAGAATGAGAACCACATTGCTTCTTTCCACCTGTCCCTCATTTCTGCGCTCTTGAGTTACTTCTCAGACCATCTGCACTGGAGCCCCTGTTTCATGTTACGCTTCCAGAGGAACCCAGATGAAGGTGTGGCCTAAACAGCAGATGCTCAGGATGTGAGTCTGTACCTGGATGTCTCATATATGTCAAACAGCAGCAAGGACCCTGCAGCTGGTGCTAAGCGGGTGGTGAGGCAATGCAAATACTAAGGCCCTCACCTGTGCTGGACTTGGAGGAGGTACAGGCAGAAGGGGAGGGGTGGCATCTGCATTAGCTCTACCCCTGGAATGGGGTGTGTTACTGGTCATTGTAAGCATTGTAGGTTGCCTGGCTTTTGTAACAGACTTGAAAGCTTTGAAGAAAGAGATTGGCTGACAGGCTCATGTAAGCCATCCACTCTGAGCATTCTGTGAACACCAGAGGCTTCCATGACAATAATTAGAGACCCACATCTCCTTCCAGAAAAGTAAGGCTCAGGACTTAATCATGGAGACACTGATAGTGCATCTGGAGGGGTCAGAATAGAAAGCTGGATAGAGGGAAGTTTGCTGGCATGGTGCACTCTCCCATGACATGTGAATTAGCATCTTAACCCCCCCCCGCCCCCTCCCCCCCGCCCCCCGTGCTGTTAG
Organism: Myotis myotis; assembly: GCF_014108235.1. Lineage (NCBI taxonomy): Eukaryota > Metazoa > Chordata > Mammalia > Chiroptera > Vespertilionidae > Myotis > Myotis myotis. Next base: position 46,187,336 of record NW_023416317.1, read on the forward strand.
AATGGTTCTCCAGAACCTGGACCTGATACTGGCCTGCAGGAAATGAGCTGGAGATGCCAGGACTGCGCTGGCATCCTGAGGAAGGTATGAGATGGCTCACCAGCCACCATCTGACTGTACTTCCCCAGGACACTCCCTTCAGTGAGGAATGCCCAGGGAGGAGGAACCTGGCATTTCTGAGAAGCCTATGAGCGTGTTGTCCTCTGTAGGAAAAGGGTGACAGAAGATGCTGCCTTGGCCCTGGGATCCCTAGTGTTTGGGGATTATGAGAATCTGACAATCAAAGAGAGACCATTTGACCATCAGGAGTAGGTGGGTATAATGACAACAATGACCAGCAAGGCCAGAGTGGCAACCAGGTGTGCTGGCCAATAGCCATCTTAAGCAATTGCTCATAAACCATAGCGTTCCTAGAGGGTGAGATGGTTGGGCAACCAGCGAGGGAGTTGCTTGATGTGTCTAACAAGAAAAAACAAATCAAGAACTCATGAGCCAAAGGCTGGTATCAGCTCCTGCAATGGAAAATTCATATCTTCCCCCAGTTGCCAGCTCTGACAGCCAATTGACTGAACAAAGGGCTGGGTGGATTCCCATCAGGGAGGGCCCTGCGATGCCACTCCAAGTACTATATACGCAATAGTTCCCAATCCTTCCCCAGTGGGAATTAGGGTACCTGAGTCCTAAGGAAAGTGGCACCCCCAGACCTTCTGAGGATTGTTGGGTATGGTCTGAGCTGATACTGACACCAGAGGACCTGAAATGCCATCACTCTCCCTTATTGGGCCGGGGAGAGAGGGAGTCTTGGCGCCAAGTCCTTCTCAACAAGTCAGAGGATCCACCTGATGGCTATTTCACTGGTCCTGAGTGCACCTTGGGATGGTTTTACCTAACAACCCCCAGAGCCCTCACCATGAGTGAGAGCCACTACGAAGGACAGGGCTGAGTGGAGGTCCTGGAACTGGACACCCCCTCCACTCAAGATGAATCAGAAGCAAGACCACAATTCCTCCTGAAATAGCAGGTATCGTGTCCCCTCCACAAAGACTCACAGGACATCCTTGTCACACCCCATTCAAATGACCTGTGAGCCCCAGTGAAAAACAGATCCTGGTGGATGATGTGGCCACCTACCCTGTGGGTGCAGAGAGGATTACCAGGAACAGTCAACAGAGCCTTTGGCATTTGATTTGTGGCTAATGTTCTAATCTTTTCAAAGCTATCAATAAAAAGGATCAAATGCAGTTTGTTTGTAAGTGGGCAGGACAGAAGTACACATTCTCTCTTGCCCCAGGGCCCTACTGACTGCTCCACTTTCTCCCAGAGACCTTGACTGTGAGGACATTCCATGGGCTGTCCCTCTGTTCTGATATATAAATGACAACATGCTATTTGGACCTGGGAAGCAGTGACAAGTCTCTGAAACTGAAGCTTAGAAAAGCAGACAGAGCCCTAGCCAGTTTGGCTCAGGGGACAGAGTGTCATCCTGAGGACTGAGGGGTCACAGGTTTGATTCCCACTCAAGGGCACGTATCTAGGTTGCAGGCTCAATCTCCGGCATTGCATGTGCAGGAGGCAATCAATTGATGTGTCTCTCTCTCACATAGATGTTTTTTTTCTCTCTCTCTCTCTTTGCTCCTCCCTTCCACTCTCTAAAAATCAATGGAAAAATATCCTTGGGTGAGGATTAGCAAACAAACAAACAAAAAAATAGAAAAGCAGACAGAGAGGATGGATATGGAGAGCTACAGAAGCAGCATCACCTAAGAGACAGCTTCCAATTGGTGACTGTCATGGTCAAGGTTAACAGGGAAAATCCACTTCATGGCTCCCAAATGACCTTTAAGGATATGAGAGGATCCAGCCTGAAGGAGCCAGCATTCTTTATTTTTTTTTTTAATATATTTTATTGATTTTTTACAGAGAGGAAGGGAGAGAGATATAGAGAGTCAGAAACATTGATGAGCGAGAAACATCGATCAGCCGCCTCCTGCACATCTCCCACTGGGGATGTGCCCGCAACCCAGGTACATGCCCTTGACCGGAATCAAACCTGGGACCTTTCAGTCCGCAGGCCGACGCTCTATCCACTGAGCCAAACCAGTTTCGGCAGGAGCCAGCATTCTTAATAACTGTGCACTGTGGCATCACCAACAGAAGGTCAAGAAATGTGAGGGAGGAATGCAGAGTCTATTCCCCCCAAATGAAAAGAATGTAAACTTTGCCCTGTGTGCAAATTCCACCCCTTCTAAATTAATTAGCACTGGGACAAAATGCTGAAGAGCCAGTTTTATTTCACACTTGCAGGGGTGTGGTAGCATCAGTACTTACAGTGCATGAGATCACAAAAAACATGTAAAATAAAATCAATCCCAAGCAAGGCCAAGCCCACATCTTCCCAGGGTCCCTCATGGACATAATACATATATTATTGGAGGTAAAAACAATAACACAGCAGTATAAACAAGATACCCTCAAGACCAAATACACATTAGGGATTTAATACTGTCCAACATAACATTTTTAAGTTATTTATTGAGTTTAGATTATTTCAGTAGTAAATAAGCATTAAAACCAAACCAACCATTAATCATAACACTGATATTTACACCATCAAGTAATGTGAACATCCCCCAAGTTTCCTAACCCTTGGGAATAACAATATTATATTTGCATTACTTGTGCACATTCCTCAACTAGAATAAAGAAATGAAAGTAGCTCTGTGATACCACACGTTAGGGGTCATGCCAATTATGTGAAGATGTGTCCTCAGGTACCTCCCTATAATGCTGGTAAGCACTTACTCAATGGATCTTCATCCCTTAAACTAGCGGTTCTCAACCTGTGGGTCACGACCCCTTTGGCAGTCGAATGACCCTTTCACAGGGGTCACCTAAGACCATCCTGCATATCAGATATTTACATTACGATTCATAACAGTAGCAACATTGCAGTTATGAAGTAGCAACGAAAATAATTTTATGGTTGGGACACAACATGAGGAACTGTATTTAAAGGGCCAGAAGGCTGAGAACCACTGCCTAAACCCTTTCAACTCACCCTAAAGACCCAAAAGCCTACAGAATTCCTGACATGAACTGTTCAGCTCTAAGGTGACAGAGCCCTAAGCCTCGTAGACTGTTAGCACCTACGGTTGACAGGAGAGGGATTAAGGAAAGGGGAGAAGATAGAGGTGGATGAGTCTTTGTACACCATGGGCTTCCCAGGCCCTTTAGTTCACAAAACAAAGAGAAAGAGAAGGAATATTTCAGATGACTATAACACAAACTTGAATTTTTTCAGATCTATGTATCTTTCACACATGAAATGTCATGGAAACACCATTACATAAGTCAGGCTAGAGAAGCAAAACCACCACAGGGAATGGTGAGAATCGATATAGATCTGGAAAATTTGTAGATGAGCTGCTACATTCTATTTTTATTAATTTTGTTTACTAATTTATGTCTGTCTTATTCTGTAAAGATTTTTGTTGAGTATCCCAAAGGACTGTGGGTAAAGAGCGTAAATTACGATGGAAGAGGAGGGGCAATGACAGATGGAGGGGAAATGGGCCCATTTGGGACCAGTTCCCAATCCTCTAGGACTCACAAACATTTGCAGTCTTAATTCTGCCCCTTTATCTCAGAAAAAAAGTGTATAGTTTTTTATTTTTAAATAAAAAATTTAAATATAAAGTAGTTCTCAAATGATCTTCCACAAGGTGCCAAGACCATTCAATGGGAAAAAGACAATCTCGTTAACAAATGGTGTTGGGAAAACTAGATATCCACATGTAGAAGAATGAAGTTGGGCCCTTATCTTACATCATATATAAAAATTAACTCAAAATGGATCATAAGCTTCATGATATTAGACTTGGCAATGATTGCTTGAGTACGACAACAAAAGCACAGGCAGCAAAAGCAAAAATAGACAAGTGGGGCATCCTTAAAAACTTCTGCACATGAAGGGCAATAGAGGGAAAAGACAATCTATGGATGAGAGAAAATATCTGCAAATCACATATCTGATAAGGGGTTAATATCTATACAAATAAAAGAGAAACATGCAAATTGGTGTCACTCCGCTATGCCCACCAGCCAATCAGATGAGTATGCATATTAACCCAACAAAGATGGCCGTTAATTTGCATATGCAGGCGAAGACTGAAGACAACGTAGAATGGAGCCAAGTGCTGCAGAAGGGAGCAAGGCTGCAGAGAAGCAAGGCGGGAGGGGGGCTGGTGGAGGCGGGAGCGAAGACTGAAGACAACATAGAAGGAAGCCAAGTGCTGCAGAAGGGAGTGAAGGTGCAGAGAAACAAGTGGGGGGGGGGGGCGGGGGGGCAGGGGGCGGGGCGGGGCGGAGTCAGGAGCGAAGTCCGCCTCAGTGGGTTTCGCTTCCTTCTCTGCTTCGCTCGGGCAGCAGGAAGCCCTATTCTTGTAGGAATCTTCTTGCAATGGGCCTGTACTACAGAATATAAAAAGAACTCTTACAACTCAACAACAACAAAAAGTCAAATAACCTGATTTTAAAATGGGGGAAAGACTTAAATAGACATTTCTCCAAAGATGATATACAAACATGATCGACAAACATATAAAAAGATGCTCAACATCCCTAATCATCAGAGGAATGCAAATCAAAACCACAGTAAGTTATCACCTCACACTAACAAAAAAACAAGCAAGCAGTAACTAGTTCTGTGAAAATGGAGAGAAATCAGACGCTTTGTGCATTGCTGGTGAGATTATAAAATGGTTCAACTATGGAAAACAGTATGGGAGTTCCTCAAAAAAATGAAAAACCAGAACTATATAATCCAGCAATCTGACTTCTGGGTATTTTTCCAAAAGAATAGGGAGCAGGGTCTTGAAGAGATATTTGCATTCCCACGTTCACAGCAGCATTATTCACAGTAGACAAAAAAAAAAAAAAAAAAAGGTGGAAGCAACCCAAATGTCCACTGATGGATGGATAAACAAAATGTGATATATACAAACGAAGAAATATTCAGCCTTAGGAAGTCTTGTCACGTGCTACCACATGGATGAACACGGAGGACACGATGCTAAGTGAAACAAGCCATCACGAATAAACAATGCAGGATTCCTCTTATATATGGTACCCAGAGGAGTCAAATTCATGGAAACAGAATGTCAAATGATGGTTATTAGGAGCTGAGGGAAGGGGGAAAGAGGAGCTATTGTTTAATGGGTATAGAGTTTCAGATCTGCAAGATAAAAAAGCTCTGGAGACCTGTTTCACAACAGTGTGGCTCGACTTAACACTACTGAACTCTACCCTTAAAAATCATTAAAATCATAAATTTTATTCTATGTGCTTTGTACCAGGTTGGGCGGTTGGGGAAGAGACAATGGGGATAAGCAGGAACAACTGAATACTAACTCTTTAGACAGTAAACTGTATTTGAATCCTGTTCCTCACCTGTAACAGATACAGTTGCTTAACCCTCAGTGGAAAAAAAAACACTTGTATTGAGAAGTAGAAGACCTGGCTTCGAGCCCCCAAACCTCCTACTAGATAGTAGATGATATTAAAGAATTACTGTTAGTTTCCTTGGCTATAATAGCATTATACAGATACTTTTCTAGAAAGGATTCATAAGGAAGTATTTTTGGATAAAATTATATTTTCTAAGGTTTTGTTTAATATTGTCCAGCCAAAAAAGAAAAAGAAAAAAGATAAATGAGAAAAGACCAGCAGAACAGTCACAGCTGCTGAAGCTGGGTGGTGAGCCCACGGAGGTTCAGGAGGTTGTTCTGTGTACTTCATGAAAATTTTAAAATTTTCACAATAAAAAGTTTTCAACAAAGGGGAAAAAGATGGAGGGATGTTTGGAATGGATGACAGTGGGACTAATGTACTGAGCTTTTACAATAATAGGATCACACTACACATGCCATTGTTACTTTCTTAAAAACGTTTCATTTTAACTTGCACTTACAGATTAAAAAAATAATAATAAACTAAAATAAAACTGAAAGAATTTTCAAGCTCCAAGTAAATATTTCTCTCCACCTCCTCTAGCCATAAACAAAAGAAGAAGGTAAATGGGCGAAGGACAGAGGTGCAGACGGTGCTTCGGCGAGCGAGCCTTCAGGGCCCTGTCTGGACGGTAACGGAGAAGTTTCTGCTGGGAAACTCCCACCACACCATGGAACACAAGCCAAGCAGGACTATTCCTTGGACAGGTAAGGTGGGCCTGTTTTATGTCTAATGCAGAGGAATCAGTCACACTGCACTGGCAGGAAGGCCTGCTGTCAACACTTTGGAAATAAGAAGGGTGGTCTTCAGGATCCCATTATCCACCAGGCAGAGGGTGCACAGGAGACATAACACAGGCAGAGGACACAGCAAACCCCCACAAATCACCGTGCCCAGCAGCAGGCGGCCCGGGACCCACTCACGTCCCCCAGGTTTGTCTGCTCCATTAAACCCTGGGGCACCCGCACCCAACACAGTTCCTTAGCAAGCCCCACCGTGTTCACAAATTAACAACACTGAGTGCTTCTCTTGTGACTGTGCCACAGGTAACTCCCACGCCAAGTCCCAGACCCTCCCCACGAGACAGACTTGAGGTAGACATGATAATTATCCCCATTTCAGGGTGAGGGAAACCGAGGCTCCGGGAGGTCAAGTCACCTGCCCGCCCAACACTGCCTGGCGGGGAGCAGCAAGGTGGGCCTCTCCCGTCACAGCGGTGCCTGTGGTGCCCGTTGGAGAAAGAATCTCGGTCACAAACATGTCAGTGCTGAGCCCAGGTCCTCAGTCTCCTCAGAGAGGCCTTTCCTAACAGGACTGCTTATTGCTACCCCAGGGGCAAAGGGTCTCTTGGTTCTGGCACAAGGGCCAGTCACGGTAACCTCTGGTTGTTTTCCTGTGGGTCCAGTGGCCAGCAGAGATGGCGCTATGGTTCTGTGGCCAGAGTCCTAGGACAGTTCTACGGAGGTCAGGCCAGGGGACTGGAAGCCAGTCTGGTAGGAAGGATGCTCCCAGCACTCCACAGCCGGGGCCCAGCCGGAGGCAAGGCCTCAAGGCCCTGCTGGAGCACAGGGGCCTGCCACTCCCCATGCAACTTCCCCACTGGGAGAGAGGGAGCCTGTTTCCCACCAAAAAAAAAAAAAAAAGTCAGACCCAAGCCTGGGTTGGGACTCCAGTTTCCTGACCCTTCCTCTAACATAACAGACATCCTACACTGAACTGAAACTAGCTCATGTAGTTACACAAGTGAAGTGAAATTAGCCTCAAGCAAACCACTTTGAAAAGAATATCAGGTTCTAGGTCTTTGTTCTCTGACTTCTGGTAACTGTCTGAACCCTGAACCACCAGACAGTGGAGAGAACACTTTCTTTGGGAGGTAGAAGACGTGATTTCCACCCCAGAAACTCTCTGTCATGTTGCCAATGCCCTTTGCCTCCGTTTCCTCATCCCTAAATAGGGAAAAGCAGCCTGTCCCTAGGGTGACCTCACCCAATTGTATAAAAGGAGGCAAACACCCTCTGAGTCCCCAGGCAGCACTATTACCATCACCTACCAAGGTGCTCTGTTTCTCCCCACCCCACCCACAACCCCCAAGGCCCAGGAGAAGCAGACAGTAATAGCATCACTCAAGGTCTGGAATAAGATGAGCTCTGTATTCCAGCAGGTTTTGCCAATTCTCTCAATAGAGGGGACTCTGAGAGAACCAAGGGGGAAAATAAATTCTTCTTCTCCAGCAGCCAGAGGGGGCCTCCATCTCACCTGCTCTCCCAGATTACTAGCAACATGCCCCTTACCCAGAAAGCTCTGCATCAATGATTCTGGCAACGGCCTAAGTCCCAAAGAGGGTTTGAAAGGCACTCAGAGTTCCTTCCCTGCTCTGCTTTCTAGAGGCATCCCTTTCAAGCAACCCCATGTTTCTTTCCGTTTATTCCTGGGAGTCCTGCAGAGAGGGGGGTTTACTCCACATCATCTGGACAATAAATGCCCGTTCTTATGCATGTGACTTCAGTGGCCTCACAAATGCATATAAGAAAGCAACTGGCCATCTACAGAGCTAACCTGCCAGGCAGCCCCACCACAAATCACTGTTCCAACCAGCCTGTGGCCAGGGTGTGTCAGCAGGGCTGGGCAGGAAAGGCTGGAGGGCGTAAAGCAGGCAATCCACCCTGAAGAGGGACAGAGAATGAGGGCAAGGGCAGAGGATGAGGGCGGGGCCAGGTTCAAGGAGCCCGCTGCAGGATGAGCTCTGTGATCTCTGCCCTGCTCCCCAATCTCATGGGGATCCCATAGTAGGCCGTGCCTGGGCTGACGTATACAAATGTGGTCTGAGCCACCTGGTAGAGACCAGCAAAGAAGGGGTTCAGGAGATAGGCCGCCACATTCAAGGGGAAGATTTGCCCAGCATGTGTGTGCCCAGAAAGAATCAGGTTAATATCCGGCCGAGCCTGAAGGGCTCTCTTGGCAGCCAGGGGCTGGTGAGCCAGCAAGATGGTGGTATGGTCCAGGCTGCAGCCCCCCAGCGCCTTCTCAAGATCCATTCCGTGGCCAGAGTAGTGCAGGATGTCTGCTTCAATGTCATCCACGCCGGCCAAGCAGATCCAGTCATCATCCTCGCCGCCACCATGCTGGGCCCGGGTGGCGGAAATCTTCACGTTCTCATTGTGCAGCGGCCTGACATTCAGGGACTCCAGCAGCGCAAACCAGTTGCTGACATCTGACGTGTAGTATTCGTGATTCCCGGTGACGAAGTAGGTGCCCAGGCGTGAATGCAGCCGGTCTAAAGGAGCGACAGCTGTCCGCAGGATCGAGGCTTCTGAATCGCAGAGGTCCCCCACGATCACCGTGACATCCGGTTCCAGCAGGTTCACCATCCTCACAAACATCTCCATCTTGGTCCTGCCCACGGTGGGGCCCAAGTGAATGTCTGAGAGGAGCACGATCTTGAGGTTGTCCATCGAGGTGGGCAGCTGATGGATGGGCACCTCCACGGTCTTCACCATCGGGGGCTGGGCAGCATTCAGCAGCCCCGCTATGCTGAGCACGGCGGTCACGGCCACTGCCAGGGCCGGCCTGAGCGCCAGCTTCCTTGTCTTGTCCAGGCTGCCCACGACCCGACCACTGCGCCAGGCCAAGAGCTGGTAGGCCTGCTCCATGCCGCTGAGGGTACAGAGGAAGAAGAGCATGATGATGTACGCCCCGAGGCAGGAGTAGGCAGCCAAGGAAAAGAGATAGGGCTCCTCGGCCACTAAAAAGAGCATGGTGAAGAAACTGGAGTGGGCCAGGGCCAGAAAGGCCAGGACTGCCATCTTCCAAAGATGAAAACAGGCCGACTGTGAGGCTGGGGCATGGCCAAGGTTGCTGACGATGCTACGCCAGATGTAGAGGGAGCCAATCAGCATGAGCGAGTTGGCAAACAGGGCAAGCTGCAGGCGGAACAGCCAACGCCAGGCCCTGACCTCGAGGCTCTCGGACAGGTAGGAGCGGGAGATAATCATGGACACGAAGACAGTGCCGGCAGCCAGGGCGGCCTTCCCGACCAGGGAGAGGTGCCTGAAGATCACCATTTTCTCAGCTCCTAGGAGGGTCCCCTGGCAGGTCTGTGCAGGTGGGCTCTGGAAGGTGAGTTCCTTAGAAAGGACAGTGGCCAAGGAGAGGGTTCCAGGTCAGGTCAGGTCCGCCTGCAACCAGGAACCCGCATCAGCTTTGTGGAATGTTAGCGCTTTCTGGTCCCCGTTCAAAACCTGAGGGTCACTTACGGGGCCCAACCTGCCTAGACTCCACACCACCAATCGTGGCCACACTTCATCAGGGCAGTACAAACACAGTGGGTTGTAACATGACGGGCAGCTTTCATTTTCTTCTTTTCCGCTTTTTTTTCCACAAGGAAAAACGTTACGGAATTTCTTTCACAGTAAGAAAAACATTATTCTAAACCAGCGGTTCTCAAAGTGTGGTCTGCGAGACCTTCCAGGGGTCCGTTTAGTTAAAATTGTTTTCATAATAATACTAAGGCATCACCGCCCTTCCCTTTCTCATTCTCTCAGGAGAGCACAGCGGAGCTTTTCAGACACTACGTGACATATGCTATGGCAACACTGAATATAGGCGCAGTTAGGAGACTCCGACTGTCCTGGATTAAGACGGACATGAAAGACATTTGCATGAGTGAAAAATAATACCACTCTTCACCCTAAAATTCGGGGAGAAACATTGTTATTTTCCCCAAAAACGTAAGTTTCTTAACATGTAATAGATTAATAAATTATTTTTCATTTTAATTCCTAGGACAGTTAAAAGTTTGAGAACCGCTGTTCTAAATAAATGTAAACAAGGGACCTAGCCGGTTTGGCTCAGTGGATGGAGCGTCGGCCTGTGGACTGAAGGGTCCCAGGTTCGATTCTGGCTAAGGGCACATGCCTGGGTTGCAGGCTCCATCCCTCCACAGCAGGGGGTGTGCAGAAGGCAGCCAATCAATAATTCTCTTTCATCATTGATGTTTCTATCTCCTTACCTCTCTCCCTTCCTCTCTGAAATCAATTTAAAAATATATATTTTAACCCTCTGAGTGCCAACCAATATTCTAGGAACTATGCTAAAATTGCCAAGGCATTTTTGCTGATTTTACAGCAGTTTAGGCAAAAAATCATGAATCGCAAGTAAATGAAGTTACATATTCAAAAACTTAAGGAAACCTTTACTACATTTGTTTTCATCTTTGACATATATTGTTTGCTGACTGTACTATAAAATACTAGTAGAAAAAAAATTTGAACAAAACATATGTTAAAATAGAATTAATGTTGACTTTGAATACATGAATGAAGATATTGTTTAACTTTTATTTTTTATTTTTTAAATATATTTTATTGATTTTTTACAGAGAGGAAGGGAGAGAGATAGAGAGTCAGAAACATCGATGAGAGAGAAACATCAATCAGCTGCCTCCTGCACATCTCCTACTGGGGATGTGCCCGCAACCCAGGTACATGCCCTTGACCGGAATCGAACCCAGGACTCTTCAGTCCGCAGGCCGACGCTCTATCCACTGAGCCAAACCGGTTTCGGCTATTGTTTAACTTTTAATAAGATTTTGATAAAAATCTAAAATATTTAGATAATAAAAGCAGACTTAGAACTGGACGCCATTTCGAAGCTTTAGGGCTATAAAATCTGAGTAAACTTCATAAAAATGCCAAAGACCAATTTTAGAACTACAAACATTCGGCATCACAAGTAATCTGCGCTTAGGTGCCATCTGTCAATAAAGAGTGAACTACTAGCTTCTAATAGTGACACTGCAGGAGGAGCGCGATAGGGCTCCCGGCACTTTTGGCGAAAGACAGGGGGAACGCAATCGCGCTCCCCGGCACTCAAAGGGTTAAAAAAGATACATGTAAACAAGGGAATCACAGAAAGCTGACCACTGGTAGCTTTCTTCAGCTCCAGGTCCAGGGAGGGACACTTAGACATGGAAGAATTCCTGGGGGGAGGCCAGCCTCCCAGTGTGAGCCTTGGCACGGCAGTCGGCAGGAGGGGGCTGCCCTGCCCACCAGCTCCTCATCTAAAAACCCATCTCTCTCCCTTCCCACAGCCCACCCAAACATAAAGATCTCTCTTCCCCCCACACATCTGTCTCTGCCACTGTTCCCATGGTCCTCACCTCGGGCTAGCTCTCACCTGGGGGGCTCCTCCAGGCCTCCTGGCCAAAAAATCTGGGGCACAGGAGCCACAGGCCCCAGTAGTCAGGGTAGCAAATACTTCATGTGAGCTGACGTTTTCCCAAGAGGAACTCTAAATTAAAATATGTTCAGTAGGCGTTTCCAAATACTTAAGATTCTTAAGCTCTGGGTTTCATGGAAATGTGTGACTTTGCTCTAGGCAAGTTATTCTAAGCCTTTGATCAAAGGGTATGATTTACAGGTCAATGGGCCCGAATTTCACCACTTCTACTTAAAACGTGCCCCGAACTCAGCCCACCCAGACTCTGGAGGAACCAGAGTTGGTTGGCGGAATGTGCAGAGGGGCTGGTGCGGTTTCAATTCCCTGCGGTTCTTCTCCCACCAGACGCGTCCCCCCTCGCCTACTCGCTCCCGCAGACCTCCCTCCAGCAGCTCTGGCTGCCACCTGCCGCCCGCCTCCAGCCCGCCCTCGGCCTCGGCCGCCAGACCCGGAGGGTTTGGAAAATCCAAGTCAAAAAGAGGAGGCGGCGGGGAGCGGTGAGAAGGGCACGAGATGTTTGGCAAGAGGACGTCTCGAAAGCAATGAACCCAAAGTTCCCATTGCGGGCGGGGGGGCTCCCCTGACCCCATTTTCTCCTTCCGGAGCGCCCCGCAGAGCACACACTGGGCAAGGGAGGGCGCCCCAAACCGGAGCTCAAGACTTCCTCCTCTCACGCGCGCTATTTAGAATCCCCCCCATCTTGGAAAATTGCGAAGCTGGAAGGGTGTGGGCGCACCTCATCTCACCCCCCTCGTGGCACCTTTGGGGACCTGGGTCCCAGCGAAACCGGCGTCCGGAGCGGAACACACCAGCGACCGGCTACCGGGAAGGACGCGCGCCCCGCCCGGCCCGCCCCCGACGGGAAGGCCAGTCTACTGCCTGCGCTCCGCAGGCTGCCGGCCAGCGGCGTGCACCCCGGGAGCCCAGGACCACTGTCCCGCAGGACCCCTCTTGGCCGCAGCCCCAGCCCCGTCCTTCGCCAGCATGTTCCGTATCAGTGCATCCCCGCGTGGAGATCCTGTGGACTTACACGAAAGCTGCGCGCAGTCCCTGGCAACAGCGACACCAGCCACAGAGAAAGGATGCGCTCGACCCCCAGCATGTCCACCCTCCAGCTTCCCGGCTCCGCCACAGTCGGCGCCGGGGCCAGCCGCTCAGCGTCACTAGACTGAGGACCCGCGGCCTGGCCCCGCCCCTCGCCGGTCCTGCCCGCTGTCCCGGTTCTGCTCCGCCCCGTGCTCCGCCCTGCGACAGCTGACCCGGGGGCGGGGGAACCGGCGCAGGACGAGCCTGGAGGCCACGTGCAGCCTTGTGACACCAGGATAGTGTTATCTGGCCCTAGTCGGCCTCAGACCCTTCGCAGAGGCAATCCGGAGGCCCCGCTGTCAGCAGCTAGATAACTCGCCCTGGGGCTGGACTTTAACCAGGGTCTCCTTGCCCCCTGGCTGCCTCAGAGGACAGAAGGGGGAAGCTGAGACCAGATAACCCTGAGTGCAGGAGATAGAATCCTAGCCCTAGGATTCTCGGCAAAACTCTAAACTAGGGGTCAGAAAATTGTAGTCTCTGGACCAACTGTATACCTGGAACTTGTTAAACATGCAAATCCCAGGGCCTCACCCCAGGAACTTTCAATCAGAAACTCTAAGGATGAAGTCCAGAAATCCATATTTTTACAACCCCTGCAGGTTTTTCGGTGCATGCTAAAGTTGGAGAACCATTCTAAGAAATGTAGAGATATGGTTCAGCTATGGTAAAATCATTCCAAATGCCAACCTTCAACGCACCAGGATCTGCAGAATTTGTATTTAATTGTTGGGTTTTGGGATGAGAGCAACACCTCCCACCTTTTAATTTTGCACTCGAGCTTCTCAAGAACCCTGTGATGCTGATGTAGGCAGAGCTGTCAGATCAGGACAAAGCACAGCCATGTGCCCCTTGAGGAAGAGATACAGCCTTAGAAATGCAGCATTAGCTAGCCAGTGTGGCTCAGGGGTTGAACATTCACCCAAGAACTTAGAGGTCTCCAGTTGATTCCTGGTCAGGGCACATGCCCAGGTTGTGGGCTCCATCCCCAGTAGGGGGCATGCAGGAGGCAGCCAATCAGTGATTCTCTTTGATGTTTCTATCCCTCGCTCCCTCTCCCTTCCTCTTTCTTTCTACTGTTTCTTTTTTTTTTTTTTTTAATATGTTCTATTGATTTTTTACAGAGAGGAAGGGAGAGAGATAGAGAGTTAGAAACATCGATGAGAGAGAAACATCGATCAGCTGCCTCCTGCACATCTCCTACTGGGGATATGCCCGCAACCCAGGTACATGCCCTTGACTGGAATCGAACCTGGGACCCTTCAGTCCGCAGGCCGACGCTCTATCCACTGAGCCAAACCGGTTTTGGATCTACTGTTTCTTCAATTTTTTTTCTAAGTCTGAATTATTGCAAAATAAAGTTAAATTTTAAAAAATCCTTAGCTAATGGCAGAATCAACCTTTCCTACCTATGTATATTTTTAAAAACTAAAAAAAACAACACTAAAGTCTTGGGCCTGCTGAAGTGGACAGTTGGTCTGTGCAGCAATTCCAAATCTCTCTTACGTCTTTAAGTTTTCTGACACACACAATCCTGACACCCGTGTTCAGGAGTTAAGTTGTACAACCAACTGATGGGTATGGTTATGAAAGAATAAAAAGATAAAATTGTGAAATAATCAGTTTCCTCATAGCTCCAATAAAAGTTAGCAGCATGCCATATGACAGTCATGAGTGTTAGGATGCCTTGTCCCTATGTTCTCATAGGGACAAGGGCATCACCCTTGTCATAGGGACAAGAAATTCCCTTTCAGTTTCTAAAAACAGGTATGTTTTTGAGGTAAAATATAAAATATCCTAAGTGAGGCTTGCCCTGCCGGGGGGAGGGAGGGACAAAAACAAGGACTTTGCTTTTGTTTATTCTCTACATAATTTTTTTAAAACCTTCACCTGAGATGTTTATTGATTTTAGAGAAAGAGGAAAGGAACGAGAGACACATCAATGTGAACCAGCAACCTAGGCATGTGCCCTAACTGGGAATTGAACCCTTAACCTTTTGCTGTACTGGGCAATGCTCCAACCAACTGAACCCCAGTGACCAGGGTGAGGACTTTGTTTTAAACATTCTCTCCTATCTTCTTGGTATCACCTTGCTATCACCAGGGTCTCTCAGCCACATCTTTGCAAGGCTGTTGTTAATTTATTGTTCATTTCTGTTTGTGTGTCTGTTTTTGAATTGGGGTGTTTGCCTTTTTCACGTTCTCCACACATTCGGGATATCAAGCTCCAGGTAAGATGGCCATGGATTCTCTGGGCAGGAGGCAACCGGGAACCAGGTAAACTCTCCCCCGAACTCTGCCATCTCTACAGGCTCCTTCTCTCCATTCAGGTTTCTGCTCAAACATCACCCCCTCATGCAACCTTTCTCCACTCCATCCCACTCCCTTGTTTTATTTTCTTTGTATCACTACTGCAATTGTTTCCCTAAAAATTGTTTTAACATAACAACTAACTATAAAATAATATCTTAAAAATACAGGTATGGGAAAATACATGTATGGCATAGAAAATGCTACAGTGAGTGTCCTCATACTCACTCCCATTCCTTCTCCCCTAGGTGAACCCTCTCCCAATTCCATGCCCTTCCTTCCACCCTACAGGAAATCAATATCCGAAGTGTCTGCGTGGCTCCTTCTTCGTTACAGTTGGTATTATCCTGTGTGCTTGTAAGAGGTAAGACTACAGTATTTGCATTCCTAAATAATATTTTGTGTGCTTTGACATACTTTAAAACTTTAGACAAATGAAGTTATTCTCTATGTTTTTAGATTGAACTGTGTTATGTGTAGCTATGATTCTATCATTTTCCCCTGATGTAAAATATTCTATGTGGATATATTCTCACTTAAAAACAACAACAATCCAGCCCTGGCTGGTGTGACTCGGTTGGAGCGTCGTCCCATACACGAAAAGGTGACAGGTTCGATTCCCGGTCAGTGCACATATCCAGGTTTCAGGTTCGATCCCCAGGCAGACGCGTGAGGGAGGCAACCAATTGATGTTTCTCTCTCCCCCTCCCTTCCACTCTCTAAAATCAATAAAACAAGCAAACAAATAAAAACAACAATAACCTCGTTTATGGACAGGTTATTTCTGCTATTAAGAAAAGTGCTGCTATACACCAAAAACATTTACTAATTACAAAAATAATGAAGTGGGAAACCATGACCTTAACAAAGTAATCAACATTAACCCACTGATAAGAGGCAGATACTGTGTTTCTCCCTTGTGACACCAGCGAGAGATGCACTATTGCTTCTGTGGTTTTCTGGCCAAACGAGCTTATCTGAATCTAATCATGAGGAAACATCAGAGAAACCCCAAATGAGGGAACTTTTTTAAGACAAAGGGCCTGTATTCTTTTAAAAAATAGACTATTTTAAGAGAAGCTTTCTTTGCAGCAAAATTGAGCAGAGCCCAGCTGGTGTGGCTCAGTGAATGACCTCTTATGAACCGGGAGATCACGGTTCAATTCCCAGTCAGGGAACATGCCCAGGTTGCAGGCTCAACTCTCATCACTGATGTTTCTTTCTCTCCCTTCCTCTCTGAAATCAATAAAAATATATTTAAAAAAAAATGTGAGCAGAGATTTCCCGTATGCCCTCTGCCACCACATATACACAGCTTTCCCCACTATCAGAATCCCATACCCAGTGGTACATCTGTTACAACTGATTAACCTACACTGGCACATCCTAATCACCCAAAGTTCATAGTTTACATTAGGGTTCACTCTTGATGTTGTACATGCTATGGGTTTTGACAAATGTATAATATTTATCCCCCTTTATAGGATCGCCCTAAAAATCCTCTGTGTTCTGCCTAGTCATCTGGGTGAAAAAGGTGAAGGGATAAAGTACAAATTGCTGGTTACAAAACAGTCATAGGAATCTCAGCATAGGGAATATAGTCAATGATATAGAAATAACTAAGTATGGTGCCAGGCAGTACTGGAAATATGGGGGGGGGATACATTTTATAAAGTATATGATTGTCTAACCACTCTGCTGTACACCTGAAACGAAATACAAAAGTATACCGAATGCAAACGGTAATTGAAAAATAAAATTAAAGAGATCATTAGAATACAATTCTAAGTCATAACTATATATATAAAAAGAAATGGAAACCCTCAGACTTGCTAAATCAGAAACTCTGGGGGTACAGCCCAGGCATCTGCGTTTTCACAAGTCTTCTAAGTCAGTGGTTCTCAACCTTCCTAATGCCGTAACCCTTTAATACAGTTCCTCATGTTGTGGTGACCCCCAACCATAAAATTATTTTCGTTGCTACTTCATAACTGTAATTTTGCTACTGTTATGAATCGTAATGTAAATATCTGATATGCAGGATGTATTTTCATTGTTACAAATTGAACATAATTAAAGCATAGTGACTAATCACAAAAACAATATGTAATTATATATGTTTTCCGATGGTCTTAGGCGACCCCTGTGAAAGGGTCGTTCGACCTCCAGGTTGAGAACCGCTGCTCTAAGTGACTGTAAAGTTTAAGTGGCGCTAATCTATGACCCGTTAGGACAGCGTCTGGCTTGCAGACCGCCGTCCCCCAACCAGTGAACAGCGGAGCCCCAGCACCGGTTGGACAGTGTAGGAACCTGAAGGCAGCGGGCTCTTCCCGGGGCACCGTTCCCACCCGGGCAGCTGCAGGGACCCTCCGTCCGGGTGGGGAGGGGCGGCCGGACGGGGCGGGCCAGAAGCTGGCGTCCCCGCCTCCCCGGCATTCCGCCCGCTGCCTCGCGCCGTCCTCCTTCCTCTCCGACTTGCTCCCGTCCTTCCTTCCTTCCGCCCGGCGCGATGGAGCCGGGACGCGGGGCGGCCGGGGCGCTGCTGGTGCTGCTGTGCGCGGGCTGCGCGCTGCGCTCCGGGCGCGCCCAGTACGAGCGCTACAGCTTCCGGAGCTTCCCGCGGGACGAGCTGATGCCGCTCGAGTCGGCCTACCGGCACGCCCTGGACCAGTACAGCGGCGAGCACTGGGCGGAGAGCGTGGGCTACCTGGAGATCAGCCTGCGGCTGCACCGCCTGCTGCGCGACAGCGAGGCCTTCTGCCACCGCAACTGCAGCGTGGCGCCCCCGCCCGAGCCCGCCGCCGGCCTCGCCCGCTACCCCGAGCTGCGCCTCTTCGGGGGCCTGCTGCGCCGAGCGCACTGCCTCAAGCGCTGCAAGCAGGGCCTGCCAGCCTTCCGCCAGTCGCAGCCCAGCCGCGAGGTGCTGGCCGACTTCCAGCGCCGGGAGCCCTACAAGTTTCTGCAGTTCGCCTACTTCAAGGCAAGTCCTCCCGGCGCCGGGCCCCGCCCCTTTCCCGCCCTAGGCCCCGCCCCCGGCTCAGGCCCCGCCCCCTTCATGCTGGGCCGGGTTCCACCGCCCTCTCTGGACCCAGCTCTCAGACGCCCAGCCTTGGCAAAGGTCGCCTCCAAATCACGTCGCCCTTACTCATCTCAGAGATGAAATACCTTTCCTGAAGGGTTGTTCTAAGGCAGAGAATACGTGCATAGGACATCTAGCGCAATGCCTGCCACCCAACCAACTGCCTGGTCGTTGTGACCTATTATTGGAAGACAGACTCCGCTTTTCAGTATGTGCCATTAAAGCCCCTTTCAGTAGCAGAGGGCCTGAGGCGCTGCCTGGTCCCTTTTAAAGAGGAGGAAATTGAGGCCAGGAAAGGGGAGAACACATCCCTGCCTGGAGGAGCAGACCGAAGCACGGATTCATCAGGGCTGGCGCTCTCTGATGTCTGTCTGTCCTCTAGAATTTAATTTAACACAGTTGTCTTGCTCCTTTTTGCGGCTGCTTTGATTCTGTCTGTGATTGCTGGCTAAAAATAGCCTCAAATTGCAGTTCTCTATCCTTGGAGACCCACAAGTTTTAAGAATGGGCTGAATTCCCTGTTACTGGATAAAGAAGCTTTAACTTTGCAGGTCTTCTCTGGGTTTTGCCAAGAGAGCCCCAGCTCTACTTTATCTAATTGGAAACGATTTTAAAAACAATATAATTGCGTTTATTTTAATGACTGCAAAATTAGATGCATGACATTTGCCAGACTCTGGAGTGGACAAGTTGGTTGTTTTGTTTTGTTTAACTTTGCTTTGAGTCTTTGGCCTGCAAGATCTGTTTTTCATATTTCCACTGAAACAGCCACATGAGCAATAAAATAGCACTAAACCCCAAATAGAAGGAGAGTTGGGTTATTATTTTTTAATATATTTTTATTTATTTCAGAGAGGAATGGAGACGGAGAGAGATAGAAACATCAATGATGAAAGAGAATCATTGATCTGCTGCCTCCTGCACACCCACTACTGGGGATTGAGCCCACAACCCGGGCATGTGCCCTTGACTGGAATTGAACCCGAGACCTTTTAGTCCACAGGCCAACGCTCTATCCACTGAGCCAAACCGGCTAGGGCGAAAGCTGGGTTATTTTATGCTCAAGTATAGTTTTATATAACAGTAGAGGCCCAAAGCACGAAATTTGTGCAAGAGTAGACCTTCCTTCCCCTGGAAGCCGGCACCGGCTTCCCTCTGGCACCCGGGACCTGGGCTTCCCTCGCAGGCCCTGCTTCACCCGGAAGGTCGTCCAGAAGGATGTCTGGTCTAATTAGCATATTATGCTTTTATTATTATAGATATGAGTTTTGTGACTGTTTGTCCTGGCAATAAAAAAAGTTTTAAGATGGAACCAGGGATAAGATTAATAAATTTACAGGACATTGAAAAATGACGGCTGGTTCATTCAAGCACTATTTTTTAAGCTAAAAATGACTTGTTTAATTCTCTCTCTTTTTTTGGATAGCTTTTGGCAAATGCAGTCAGAACCAAAATTGAATCACATAATCAAAAGGGGAAACACTTTATTTTTAAGACTTGAGAATAGCAAGAGCTCTGATTTCTTTAATGTATAGATGAAATGGAATCAAGTGATGTAGGGAGGAAGGGAAGAGTATTTTACTCAATGTGACCCCTAAGGCCTGGGTTTTTTCCTTCGTCGTGACATCCTCAAATGCCATGATGAAGTTCATAGCTTCTCTTCAAAACCCTTTAATAATCTTGTAACAGTCACTTAAAAGTCAGTAAAATACCATCTGTCTTAGTATTTTGAGATCTCTTCTAGGGCAGAAAAACATTAAGAATTTTATTAATAAATATGAAGAATCTTCCTTGCTTCAACTGAAAATCACAGATTTTAGGTGGTGATACTGTATGGTGTGTTTTTTTATTTTTTCTTAATGATGTTTATATTTTCAAATTTTGTTTCTGGGTAGAGAGAAAATGACTGTTGGCAGGCACATACATTGTACCAGACACCTAAAGGCTAGAGACAGGATTTGGGTGGATGCTTCTGTGCCAGTCTGATTTGTCACTGTTTCAATGATTAAGGACGAATGTCTGATCTGAACACACGGGGAGGGATGGTGAGTTCAGACTGTCAGAGAGAGGGGAGGAGGCGTGGATGTGTGATCTTACAGAGAAGGGCCACCCTCCAGGTGTGTAGCCCTCAAGCCCACTACAGATTTCATGTCTCCAGCCTGCCTTAGGTTTCTGTCATTCGCTGTGGGCTCTCTCTGTGGCCACCATCTCCTTGGAGTGCTCATCTTCCGGCGTGGCTCAGTGGTTGAGCGTCAACCTATGAACCAGGAGGTCACGGTTCCATTCCCAGTCAGGGCATATGCCCAGGTTGGATCCCTAGTAGGGGACGTGCAGAAGGCAGCTGATTGATGATTCTCTCTCATCATTGATGTTTCTCTCTCTCTCTCTTCATCTCTGAAAGCAATAAAAATATATATATATATATATATTTTTAAATATATTTTATTGGTTTTTCACAGAGAGGAAGGGAGAGGGATAGAGAGTTAGAAACATCGATGAGAGAGAAACATCCATCAGCTGCCTCCTGCACGCCCCCCACTGGGGATGCGCTCGCAACCAAGGTATATGCCCCTGACCAGAATTGAACCCAGGACCCATCAGTCCGCAGGCCGACGCTCTATCCACTGAGCCAAACCGATTCGGCTAAAAATATATTTTTTAAAAAATGCTTACCTTCCCCACAGGCCAAGGAAAAAGTGGGCTGCAGTGCTTTGTCAAATCCTTAATGACTCTGAACTCTGAGCAGAGAGCATTGGCCACCTCGCAGGCACCACCCTTTCCCAAACTCAGAAGGCCTGCCGCCACACCGACTTAGGAGTGGCTCGTTGGGCAGGTAGCGGGGGTCCTCTCATGCAGGTGGCTGTCTCTCCCTTAGGAACCCGTGGCAGGGGAGGGCTCCCACCCACCTTCTCCAAGGTGTGGCCTGTGGCCCAGCTGGCAGAGCTGAGTTAAAGTGAATGGGCACCCTTTGCTCTTCAGGAGGGGGTTCCGTTTTGTGAACTCAGGTCCCACGTGAGAGGCCTTAAAAAGCCCCCTCCATGCCCCTCTTTCTAGGTGCTCTCCTGAGAACGAGAGCCTCATTCCACTGGCACATGCGGTAAAAGGGCTGCATTCCGACCCCCTCCTTCCCTCCACTGCCAGGCTGGCCTCTTTCCGGCCAGGACTGTAAAACTCTGCAGAACGCTTTTCAGCGCCGTCCCACTGCCGGCCACTGACTGGCGTCCTCAAAACATCACCACCCGGCGCTTCGCTATTACAGCCACCACCGTTGTTTCTAAACGACTTGGCTCCAATTCTGGGGGAATTTCGTACGGATATGTGCTACCCTTTGATTCTCAGAAATGCAAGTGTACCAAACACCCCTTTATTTTCTCTCTCTCCAACCCCAGTTCCCTAATCCCTGCCTCTGAGGGTCCCTTCAGATCAGCTGGAGAACTCTCTAGGCACATGTACGATTGTGCCATGATTCCAGGGGAGGCCAGAGCCAGGACATCAATGTGGGGGGCTCTCTGGTTGTTGGTCACGTGTCCACACAGAGAGGAGTCCATATGACTATCTTCCTGCCGTCTTAAGCACCCTTCCCCGCAACACATCATCCCGCCCCGAAGACTTCTGCCCACAAGGGTGCCACGCTGCAGCCCCAGGCCACACACCTTGCTTCTGCAGATGCCAAGGGGGAACTATTTTCCTGGTCTACAGGATTCTCTCTTTGTCCTTCTTCTTTCAGGCCAGCTAGCTTCTGCCCACAGCTCCCTCTCCCAACTTCCTTCATTCCTCACACTTGCCAAGGTCTCTCATGAGCACAGGGCTTTTGTCAGATGAGTCATTTCTGCATTCTGACCAGAAGTTACCTCCCATGAAGCAGTAAAACTCAGAATCAGGTGGCCACTGCCTAACCGTGGAGAAGAGAAAGGGAAAAAGAGAAGAAAATGGGAATTGATTTTATGACAATATTATGTGGTCATAATCAGCTGAGCCCACAGAGAGGCGTGAAAGGCGGGAAGACAGAACACAGGCAACATGATAGGCTCTTAATCGAGGTTGCTGGGAGATAAGGAGAACTTATTTAAATGTACGGTACATGAAGACAGGGACTCACCCCCCCGCCCCACACCCCTGTTTTGCCCCTTGTTACTTTCTAGAACAGTGCCTGGCATGTAGGAGGCTCTCAGAAAATGCTTGTTGAGTGAATGGACGAGTAAGTGAGCAGGTGGTGACAGTCATTGAGAATGGCGAGGTCTAGCCAATGTGGCTTGATGGTTGAGTGTTGATCCATGAGCCGGGAGGTCACAGTTCAATTCCTGGTCAGGGCACATGCCTGGGTTTCGGCTCAATCCCCAGTGGGGGGCATGTAGGAGGCAGCCGATCAATGATTTTCTTTCATCATTGATGTTTCTATCCCTTTCTCCATTCCTCTCTGAAATCAATAAAAATTATTTAAAAAAGAGAGAGAGAGAGAGAGAATGGTGAAGCAGAAGGTCTGTGAGAGACTTAGGAAAATACTGATGTGTCAGAGACTGACAGGAAAGATGTGGTGTAGACATTTGGGCGATTGGAGGAACATGTATTAATAAGGCAATTAGTTACAGAGGCTGGTTAACAGTGAAGTGTGACCATTCCCAGGCCAAAGAGGCAAAGGAAAGAACCTGGAAGGAGAGAGAATGTATGTATGGAAAGGGTCACCTTGAGAGGAGCTATGACCTTCAGTTAAGGGACAACAACAGCCCAAAGTGACTAGGCAGGGAGGGAGCCAGGAGACTAGATAACCCAACCTCACTCTTCCCTTTCTTTAGTCTCCTATTGGAGTTCCTCATTGATGAATCCCACTGGGATCTAGAGGACAAGGGAGTCTTTTTGTTTTTTATTACTATTTTTTAAAATGTATTTTTATTGATTTCAGAGAGGAAGGGAGAGGGAGAGAGAGATAGAAACATCAATGATGAAAGAGAATCATTGATTAGCTGCCTCCTGCATGCCCTCTACTGGGGATCGAGGCCGAAACCTGGGCAAGTGCCCTGACTGGGAATTGAGCGGTGACTTCCTGGTTCATAGGAAGACACCCAACCACTGAGCCACACCGGCCAGGCAGGAGTCTATTGTTATGGTCCATAAAGGCCAGCCTTTTGGGTATGGAGCAGGATGGAGACAGGGGAAGTAGATTGTGAAAGGCCCACAGAGGCCATCTAGTCACCTTCAGGGAATAAACACCCACCCAGAGGAGCTGGACCAAGTCTTAATGGGCCATGGAAGTCACTGGACCCTAAACTGGGAACATTGTGTAGAAACACTAAGTTGCTAAAGATCCAACAGACCTTCTAGTTTTGCAAAAGTCATTGCTCACCATCCATTAAGTGGCTTTCATCTTTCTTCTTTCTATTTTAGGCAAATAATCTTCCAAAAGCCATAGCAGCTGCCCACACCTTTCTACTGAAGCATCCTGATGATGAAATGATGAAGAAAAACATGGCTTATTACAAGAGCTTGCCTGATGCCGAGGACTACATCAAAGACTTGGAAACCAAGTCGTACGAGGTACATTTGGGGTTTTACACACTGGTCAGTTGCAATGTGAATTGTTGAAGAAGTGTTCTCACTGAACAACTATAGACATCTAAGGACTTCTAGTGACTTTTGATGACATTTGATGAATGTCATGACAATAGAAATGATTGATTTTTTAAGCACAAATCTGATCCATTTACGAACAAGGTTTTACATTCCATGATGCTTTTATTTATTTTTTTTTTAATTTTTTAAAATATTTTTTATTGATTTTTTACAGAGAGGAAGGGAGAGGGATAGAGAGTTAGAAACATTGATGAGAGAGAAACATCGACCAGCTGCTTCCTGCACCCCTCCCACTGGGGATGTGCCCGCAACCAAGGCACATGCCCCTGACCAGAATCGAACCTGGAACCCTTCAGTCCGCAGGCCGACGCTCTATCCACCGAGCCAAATCAGTCTTGGCACCATGATGCTTTTAAAGCCACCTTTCCTTTCAGTGCTACATTTTAGAAATATGGTCAGTTGATTATTCAGTTTTAAGACGGTAAAATAAAGACAAGTCTTGGAAATCATCCAAAAAAATGACCAAGACACAAGAATCAGAAACAGAAGTTTCCATTTCTGATGAAACTAGGAGACATATTTTTAAACACAAACACATACACACAACATATATACCTACTAGAGGCCCAATGCACGAAATTCGTGCAAGAGTAGGCCTTCCTTCCCCTGGCTGCTGGCATTGGCTTCCCTCTGCAACCGGGACCCGGGCTTCCCTCGCAGCCCTGGCTTCATCTGGAAGGACGTCTGGTCTAATTAGCATATTGCGCTTTTATTATAGATTAAAGTGGGAAGGGAATAGCGAGGCTAGGAGGACAGACTTGACAGGTGAGAAGCTACTTAGATCTATGCATCTGCAAAGAGGAATTCTGCTGAGAATTAATGAGGACAATGAGAAGAGGAAGACCCTAACCCCTCTCACCATTGCACTTACCATGGTCTGGGCCTGTTGAACTCAGGCACTGGGGACATGAATACCAATGAAAGGCAGGGCAGGATTGGAAACACAGGGATATGTTGAAAGTATCCAGGGTGAGACAGGGGAGCCCAAGCTCTGACTACAGGGTTTCCTCCCGTGTGACCAGCCTGCCAGCTCACTTTTCAGTAGTGGTGACCCTCACACGTAGTGTGTGAAGTCTCTTTTCCTGGGGTCCCTTTAGTTTTCCAGGAGAGCATGCTGAGGCTGTCCTGGCCCCTCCAGGTTAGCAGGTCTGGGCGTGTATCCGAGATCTGTATTTATTTCTTGTGAGACCACACTGCTTCCTCAGCCCTCGTTATTTCTCTTTTACCCGATCTGGTCAACAATGAGCAGAAATTCCATGAAGTTTCTTCTGTGTGGCACATGGCTGCCTGCCCTCCCCAGGAACTGGGGCTGGTGGAAGGCCTCCCTATTTATTACTGCACGGTTAGGGGACAGGTGTTCGACACCTGCTCTCAAGCTTATATCTTTTCCTGGATTCAATTTTTTTTTTTAAAATATATTTTATTGATTTTTTACAGAGAGGAAGGGAGAGAGATAGTCAGAAACATCGATGAGAGAGAAACATCGACCAGCCGCCTCCTGCACATCCCCCACTGGGGGTGTGCCTGCAACCCAGGTACATGCCCTTGACCGGAATCGAACCTGGGACCTTTCAGTCCGCAGGCCGACGCTCTATCCACTGAGCCAAACCGGTTTCGGCTGGATTCAATTTTTAAGATCAGCTTTATTGAGGTATAATTTATTTAAATTTTAGTTACAGATTTAAAATGTACAATTCAATGAATTTGGACTAATATATGCAGTCCTGTAACTCCCACCATCATCATGACATAGAACATTTTTATCTCCCCTAACATGTTCTCTCATGTCCATTTTGTCTTTGCCCCAAACCCTGACCTCCTGGGGACTGCTGCTCTGATTTCTTTCACTATAGTTTCCTCTTTATCCTTGACTCGAACCTAATTTTATTATTAAGCACTTGCTACCTTTTGAATTAAATGAAATAAGAAGCGTACCATTGGCCCAGCCAGTGTGGCTCAGTGGGTTCGATTTCTGGTCAGGGTACTTGTCTAGATTGTGGGCTCAGTCTTCAGTAGGGGGGCGTGCAGGAGGCAGCTGATCAATGACACTCTCTCATTGGTGGTTTTTTCTCTATCCATCTCCCTTCCTCTCTCTGAAATCAATAAAAATATATATATTTTTAAAAAGACGCGTACCACTGTACACAGGGTGGAAAAAGCTAGACAGAAATGAGTCACTAACTGGCTTCCTATTTAATGAGGGGTCAGCATGGTTTCTTCAGAATGAATGGGAATGGAGCCCTGTGGTGGTCTGATTCCTCTGGGAGGACAGGGCCCTCTCCCGTCACTTCTGGGAGTTTCATTAGCTTCTCCTTGCTTTCCAGAGCCTGTTCATTCGAGCCGTGCGGGCGTACAACGGTGAGAACTGGAGGACGTCCATCACCGACATGGAGCTGGCCCTTCCCGACTTCTTCAAAGCCTTTTACGAGTGTCTCGCAGCCTGCGAGGGCGCCAGGGAGATCACGGACTTCAAGGATTTCTATCTTTCCATAGCAGGTTGGTGGGGGTTCCTGGGAAAATAAAAATGGGCCCATGAGTACCGCGTGCCTCACGTTACTGAGACCACGCTAATACTGGAAATGCTTCAGCACAAACAAAGGCAGAACGAAGAGTAGACCGAGCCTCTGAGTAGTTGTCACTAAGATGACTTTTGGAAAGAAATTGTCTGATTATAAAACAATGCATGTTCATTAGAGGAAGCTTAGAAAACACAGGAGAGAATGAAGAAAATTTACATCATGCAGTTAGCTCAGATTTCCCGAGGTTTTCTCTTTAACCTCTAGTGGGCAGCATCGCTCCAGAAAATGGGAAATGGCCATAAGAAGATTTCCCAAGTTGGTTTGGGGACACTGAGCCTAGAACTGCACCTCATAGAAAGGGTGCCTTATGCCAAAACCGGTTTGGCTCAGTGGATAGAGCGTCGGCTTGTGGACTGAAGGGTCCCAGGTTCGATTCCGGTCAAGGGCAAGAGAGTTAGAAACATCAATGAGAGAGAAACATCGATCAGCTGCCTCCTGCACACCTCCTACTGGGGATGTGCCTGCAACCAAGGTACATGCCCTTGACCGGAATCGACCCCGGGACCTTTCAGTCCGCAGGCGACGCTCTATCCACTGAGCCAAACCGGTTAGGGCGCCAGTGGTATTTCTAAGAATGTAGGGCAATCCCTTCAGAGAATACTCCTCAGTTTGGGTTTCTGTGATGTGTCCTCACAATTGCATTCGGGTTATGTGTGTTTGACCGGACCATTACAGAAGTGTCCTCCTCAGTATCGCATCCAGATGTGGGTGGTGTCTGTTTGCCCCTTATTGGTGATGCTAATTTTTTGAGCATTTGGTTAAGGTTCTTTTCAGCTTCCAGTGTCTCCACAATATAATTACTATTTTTCCTTTCGAGATCAATAAGGAATTTGTGGAGCGGTACAACTTGCTGTCTATCAAAACTCTGTGTCCCCTACCACAACCCCACTCCTCTGACTTAGCCTCTGTTGAGGATTCTTGCCTGAATCATTGTTTTTCTATAAAGGTTCTGTGTATACAAATCTATTTCCTTCTTATTTTTCTGTCTGCTTCTTTCATAGAGAATAGGTGCCATATTTTATACACTGTTCTGTTCTTAGTTTTTTCCACTTGACAATGTACCCTAAGGAGTATACAGAGATTGTGTCATTCTTTTTTATTGCTGCTAAATACTTTCATTGGCGTGGGAAGGGGGGCGATATACTACAGTTTATTCAGTTATCTGATGGACATTTGGGTCGTTCCAATCTTTTGCTATTTCATATAATATACCACAATGGGACATTTTAGACTTTTTATTCTAATTATGGAGGTGTGTTTTCAAAGTCAACTTAAGTGGGATTCATTGCTCAAAGATAAATGTTTCCATAAACTATTTAGTATTTTGTTACCATTTTGTACACCTACCAGCAATATAAGAGAGTGCCTTTCCAACAAGATGTGTACCATTTTTCTGGAGTCTTTGCTTGTCATTGCATGAAGGGAGGAAAGGTAGGGGGCCAAGTATTATTTGGAGGTTTTGGGGAACCAGGCCCAGTAGCGTTTTTTCGTTGTCGCTGTTCACATATCATTGGCACAGCTAGTCCTATAGCCCCAATTCAACTGCAAGGGAGTCTGGGAAATGTAGTCTTTGCTATCTTTCTATGTTATTATATTTAGGTCCTCCTAATCTCTTTTAAAGTCTATGTAGATTTATATGTACCATAATTTATTAATCACCATCCTGTTGATTGGCATTTAGGTTATTTCCATGTTTGTTTGCTGTTTTGAACAGTGCTTATGTGTGGCTCTGTCTAAAGAAAATTTCCCGGAACTAGACCACTGGGTCAGAGGAAATTAACCGTTGATAAATTTTGCCAAATTGCTCTCTGAAAAATTTGTTCCTGTTTTGCTTCCACCAACAGAATATGAGAGTGTAAGCCTCACCATTCTCTCCCTAACACTGGGTGTCATCATATTGTTAAAATTTTGGCCAGTATAACAGTTTAAGTGATCTTAGGTGGGACTATATTTCTTAATTATAAATGAGATTCAGCATCTTTTCACAATGTTTATGAGCCTTTTTTTTTTTTATCATTTCTTCTCTCTTCATATCTTTTGACCATTTTTACATTGGATATTTGTCTTTTTCTTGTTAATATTTGAGAAACTTGACATGTTAAAGGTTTGAGTCCTTCATTATAAGTGTTGCAAATATGTTACCTTCATCATTTATCATTTTTACCTTTATTGGTTGGGAGGTGGGGCAGAAGGACCATTAAGAAAGTAATGAAGCCCTAACTGGTTTAGCTCAGTGGATAGAGCATCGGCCTGCGGACTTAAGGGTCCCAGGTTCGATTCCAGTCAAGGGCATGTCCATGGTTGCGGGCACACCCCCACTAGGGGGTGTGCACGAGGCAGCTGATTGATGTTTCTCTCTCATCAATGTTTCTAACTTTCTATCCCTCTCCCTTCCTCTCTGCAAAAAAATCAATAAAATATAAAAAAAAAGAAAGAAAGTAATGAAAAAAAAGAAAGAAACAAAGTAATGCGTTCATGGCTCTGAACATTTTTATCTGTTCTTTCAGATCATTATGTTGAAGTTCTGGAATGCAAACTCCAGTGCGAAGGGAACCTCACCCCAGTTATAGGAGGCTACCCAGTGGAGAAGTTTGTGGCTACCATGTATCATTATTTACAGTTTGCTTATTATAAGTGTAAGTAATCCTCTTCTATGGAGATCTTGCGCAAGGGCCTTCGTCCTTCTAAGACTCGGCTTCCCCCTCTGTACAAGAGAGGTAATGACCCGTACCTGTGGTTTTGGGAGAATCCATCCAGGTCACATCATCAGCCCTACCGCATGCTTTGCACAAAAAGGCAGCGTGTGTGGTGACTCAGCCCACAGGCCCTGGAACCAGACTGCCTGCGTTCAATTTCTAGCTTTGTCACTTACTTCTCTGTGACTCAGTTTCCTCATCTGTAAAGTAGACATAATACCCCTAACCTCATACGATTGTGGTGAGGATTAAAGCAGTTGCTAGACATGGAATGCTGAGGGTATTCACACGCTGGCACAGAGCAAACTCTTTATAAAGGTGTTTGTTCTTTTTGTCGTTAACTCCCCTTCCTCCCCGTCATGGGCCTTACTTTTCTGACTGTTACAGTTTCCTTCCCGGTGGTCCTCCCTTAGCCTGGACTTTATCCGACAGAACATTTCAAGGGGTCATAACTTTACCTACTGCACTAATTTTTTGAGTGCTGGTGGTGTTACTTACACTGGACCCCTTTCTGTGAAGAAGTGGCTCATAAAAGCCTGGTTTTAAAGTTGTCGTTTCCTGAAACAGCCACTAGGCGGCATGATTTATTCATACTCAGAGCTTTAGCAAAGGTACTGGAAGTGTTCCTGGGTTGTAAATTGGGTGGAATGTGCCTTCTTCCTTGTCCCCAACCCTAAGACAAATCCCAACCTCTCCGAAACTCCTATGCTAATAAAAGTGCTGTTGTAGGTGGGGCAACTCTAAGGAGGGCGGCTGGAGGGAACCTTGCTTCCAGGAGATGAAAAGGCCAGGTGACTTTTTAAAAAATATTTTATTGATTTTTTACAGAACGGAAGGGAGAGGGACAGAGAGCCAGAAACATTAATCAGCTGCCTCCTGCACACGCCTCACTGGGGATGTGCCTGCAACTGAGGTACATGCCCTTGACCGGAATCGAACCTGGGACCCTTTAGTCCGCAGGCTGATGCTCTATCCAGTGAGCCAAACCGGCTAGGGCACTTTTTTTTTTTTTAATATATTTTTATTGGTTTCAGAGAAGAGAGAGGGAGAGATAGAAACATCCATGATGAGAGAGCATCATTGATCGGCTCCCTCCTGCCATGTGCCCCGCCTGGTGATCAAACCATGACCTCCTGGTTCATAGGTCGATGCTTATCTACTGAGCCATACTGGCCGGGCCCAGGTGACTTTTCAAATCTCTTCCAGCCTGGAGAGTCCACCGTCCTTTTGGGTTTTCTAGGTTTGGTTTAGCTATCGGAGGGCCCACCTGAATCTGGAGATTGTGGTTTCATCCAAATGGGACCCGGGCACTTGAGGACCCCAATGGGGAGGCTCACTTGCTAAGCACATCCTCCCTCACTCTCCTCAACCCCACAGCATTCTAGGCCTTGGGGCCCAGGCTTCTCCGGTTCCACGGGTGTGAGACCAGCTCAGATCAGAGCCTGAGGTGGAAGATAGTAGGCATTTCTGCAAAGGCATCTGCCTAACAAGGAGCTTCCAGGTTTCCAAACTCCAGGCTGCCATGGAGACCCTGTCTGTGACCTGCCCGCCCAGGGATGATCCTGGTTGGTTGCAGGCTTTCGGAAGGAGGGGCTGCCGGAAGGGGCTCATGCACCACCTTTTCCTGTAGGAAGCTGCGCATTAAGGAAGGGTGGCAGGTGAGAGCAATGGATGTCCTGTTCCTCTTTCTCCCTAACCCCAGTGAGTGACCTGAAGAACGCAGCGCCCTGCGCCGTCAGCTACCTGCTCTTTGACCCCAACGACAAGGTCATGCAGCAGAACCTGGTGTATTACCAGTATCACAGGGACAAGTGGGGCCTGTCGGACGAGCATTTCCAGCCCAGACTAGTAAGTGCCAATGCACCGGCCATCACATTCCTTTCCTCCTTTATCTATCTATCTATCTATCTATCTATCTATCTATCTATCATCTATCTATTGTTAATCCTCACCCGAGGATATTCTTTCCATTGATTTTTAGAGAGAGAGAGAGAGAGAGAGAGAGAGAGAGAGAAACATCCATGCAAAAGAGACACATCAATTGGTTGCCTCCCTGCAGGCTCAGTGACCAGGGCTAGGGATTGAACCTGCAACCCAGGTACGTGCCCTTGACTGGGAATTGAACCCGAGACCCTTTGGTGCGCAGTCCGATGCTCTAACCACTGGGAAAACCAGCCAGGGCCTTTCCTCCTCTTCATTCTCAGGAGACTGCTTTGCACCTGAAGAGATGGGGTTATTGGGAAATGAAAGGAAACTCATTTTATTTTCTGTGTTTTGCTCGCTAACATTTTACTGCTGTATTCTGATGTTTAAGCCAGTGAAAATTCTACAGATTTCAAACCATTGCAGAAACATTTTACTCAGAAAGTAAGTGTTCCCTCGTCACTCCATACTTTCTCTTTACCCCCTGCCTTATAGCTGCACATTTAGTCATCTCTACCGCCCGTATTTATTTATTTGTACGGAAACAGGCTCACACTTTACATACTGTTTTGCAGCTTGCTTTGTCTTCCTAGCAGTTCATGAACATTTTCCATGTCACACCTATACACCTGCTTTGTTATTTATTATTTTTAACAGCTTCGTGGTGGGCCCGTTTACTCACGGACCATCATTTAATCCCACACTGGACAGACTCAGCTTCAAATTGTGTTAGGGAACTCCATGGATTATATATTATGTTCAAAAGGTTTTTTCTAAATGATCTTTGTTCTTAACTTGTACTTTCATTGGAATTTACCGGTATGTATGTGGTCCTGGTTTGCCATTCATACATCTTCCTTCACACACACACACACACACATTCATACATCTTCCTTCACACACACACACACACACACACACACACACACACTCATACATCTTCCTTCACACACACACACACACACACACACATTCATACATCTTCCTTCACACCTACACACACACTCACACAATCATTCACTGGAGGTTGGCTGCTGTTTTTTTTTAATGAGATATTACTTAAATACAGTAAAATTCACCCTTGGAAGGGGCACCAGTCCTGGTTTTAGTGTATTCACAGAGTGGTGCAGCTATGGCCACTACCTCATTTTAAATATTTCTATCACCCCCAAAAGAAGCCCCATGCCCTATTCCTCCCACTCCTGGTCCTAATATTACAAGGTTGGCCCTGTAAACTGTTCCCTGTCTGTGTCTGAACAGGAAGCGGTTCAGTTCTTCAACGTGACGACGCTCCAGAAAGAGCTGTATGACTTTGCTCAGGAGAATATAATGGATGATGATGAGGTAAGTTTTCATGTTTAGCACACGTCTGGCTAAGAGAAAATATTACTCACATCTTTGCTAAAATCACTGGGAGGCGAGTCATCCCTGAAATAAGAAACAGAAGGGGACCTTGAGACACGCGGTGTCTGTGGGCGTTTTAATGGGAGTCGGCGCTGGCATGGGCAGAGCCGCTTTCTAGGAACCCAGGCTGCAGCGCCGCATTTCCCCGAGGAGCACGGAGCGCGGTGGGTGCTCCAGGACCCACCCTGGGAGCCTCCAACCATCTTTTTTTTTTTTAAGACGAAATTGCTAAGCCTTTCTTTTTTTTTTTCTTTCTTCTTTTTTTTTTTAATTTGTTGATTTGAGAGAGAGAGAGAGAGAAACATTGACTTTTCGTTGTTCCACTTATTGATGCATTGATTTTTTTTTAAAGAATAAACACTTTTTTTAATACATTTTTATTGATTTCAGAGATAGAAACATCAATGATGAGAGCGAATCATTGATTGGATGCCTCCTGCATGCCCCACACTGGGGATCGAGTCTGCAACCCAGGCATGTGCCCTTGACCAGAATCGAACCGGGGACCTTTCAGTCCGCAGGCCTTTGCTCTATCCACTGAGCCAAACTGGCTAGGGCAATAATAAACATTCTTTTTTAATATTTTTATTATTTTTATTTTGATAGTGGGAGGGAGAGAAGAAGTGGGGGTGTAGGGGAGAGAGAGAGGAGAAACGTTGATGTGAGAGAAACACATCATCTGGTTGCCTCCTGACAGGGGCTGGGGATTGAACCTGCAACCGAGGGACGTGCCCTTGACCGGGAACCAAACTCACAACTCTTCAGTCCGAGGGCCGAGGCTCTAATAATCACTGAGCCAAAACCAGCCAGGGCCATGGGTTGATTCTTGTATGTACCCTGACAGGGGATCAAACCCACAACCTTGGTGTATCAGGATGATGCTCTAATCAACTGAGCTACCTGGCCAGGGCAAATTTTGTTATTCTTGATGCTAACTGAATGGAATTGTTTTCTTATTTTCATTTTTCCATTACTTATTGCGAGTGTCTAGAAAGACAGTTGATTTGTCACATTGATGTTGTCATCCTGCATGTCACTCTAGCTTTCTGAAGTCGTTTCCTCCCCTGTGACATGAGAGAGCCTCACTGAACCTTCATGATAAAAATACCCAAAAAAGTAGGAATAGAAGGGGGACTTCCTCGACTGACAGAGGGCACTACAAAAACAAAAACACGAAAAACCCCACAGCTAACAACATACTAAATGCTGAACCAATACTTTCCTTCTAAGATTGGGAGCAAGACAGGGTGCCCACTCTCTCCGCTTCTATCTGACATTGTGGTGGAGGCGTTTAGCCAGGGCAATTAGCAAAGAAAAATAAGTAAAAGACATCCAGATGGAAGAAGACGTAAACCACCCCTATATTCCTGGGAAACGGGATCTCGGCGCACCCTTGTCAGGTTGAGGAACCCCCTTCTATTCCTGCTTCGCTGGCTGCTTTCGTCATGAAGGTTCAGCGCAGCTCTCTCATGTCACCGATGAGGAAACGTTCCGAAACGTAACCCAGGTCTTGGTCTCAAAAAGCCTGTGGTCTGGTGATCAAGGCAGACAAGGAACAGATCGAAAGTGTTCCTGTGGGGCAACAGCTCACGGGAGAGGGTAGAGGTGGGAGGAGGCACAGCAGGGGGGTGCCGAGCAGGGTCTTTTGGAGGGTGGCTGGACTGCCCACCTCGCACAGGGCATCTGTGGGGGCACTTGACTCCATGTTCACATGGAGTGGGAGCCAGGTCCCCTTCCAGGGAGAAGCCAGGTCCCCTGGGCCCCAGGGCAGGGGCGAAGGGCTGCTATGGCCCCAGCAGGGGGCCCACAACGGCCTCTTAGGAAACAGTCTCTGCTCCCCGCACTTTAAAGCCAGGCAGCCCGCTCAGCAGAGGCGTCTTGTTGTCTCTTGCAGGGAGAGGTGGTGGAATACGTGGATGACCTCTTGGAGCTGGAGGAGACCAGCTAGTCCACAGGAGACAAGGACACTTCCCTTCGATGTTCAGGAAACACAGATTCTTTGCCTTCCTTTTCCCAACTGCCCAAATGGTTGATACCTCAAAGCCTTCTCTTTATTCTCTGAAGTGAAAGGGAAGCTCCGTCTCTCACTACATATAACAAGGGGTGAGCCTGCCTTCCCTGTGACCACACCTGCCTTTCCCGTGACCACACCTGCTTCCCCTGTGTTCACACCTGCCTTCTGTGTGTTTGCACCTACCTCCCCATCTTCACACCTGTCTTCCCCATATTCACACCCACCTTCTTCATGTTCATACCTATCTTTCTCACCAGTCTTCCCAATTTTTCCCCCCAGAAAAACCCAATATTATTTTTTAAATAAGAAAAATACTAAAAGATGATCACCGCAAAAACCTACTTTGACCTTTCTGCTCTTCCAGATTTTAATCTTTTTTTTTATCCCCATGAGCAATGAGAATCCCACCAGGAGGACTAACAAGGAGCCACCTTTGAGGTCGGAGAAAAACAGGAGAGTGTGGGGTTCTGAAATCTGAGCTCTTTAAATTCAACCTTATTCCCTCCTCTGATAAGCCATTTAGTCTAGTTGGGACACGCCGGGGATGGAGGCAGGAGACAGGACTCTCCCCACAATGGCCTGGAAAGGAATGAAGGGACATCGAGTTTGGGGGCTTTAGTATGAGGATGAATAACTGGTGGTGGAAAACAGGTTTTTGCTTTTCCAGCTTCCTTTTCCCCCATCTCACTGTTCCAGCCTCTGGGAACGTGATGCACCTTATTTCTCGTGCGGTACTGTCCTTCCCCATTTCCCTTCTCTTGAGAGCACTTCCTTTTTTACCCACGTGAAGTCCTCATGCCAAGATCTAGGCTACTCAGCTCAAGACAATAACCTACTCCTGTGGCTTTGGCTGAATTTGCCCACATCAGCGGAGTCTGTACTCCCAGGGGGCAGGTGGCCAAAGGAGTCAGTGTTCTTGGCATCATTGATGGCTGCACCCCAGCTCCTGGGATGCGGGGTTCTCCTTTCTTCCCTTGTCCCACCCTCTACTCCACCAGAAAGACTTCCTTTTGAAGTCCTTGGGGAAGAGGGTCATAGGACAGGACTACAAAGTAGAGGGGGACCCAGGGAGTGGACACCCAGCCCCAGGGTTCCTGAGTCATGGGGGTGGTGCACCCAGCAGCTGTTTAGCTCCCCCGAAGCTCCTGGCTGCAGTTGACCTTCCCAGTGTGTGAGGAGTTGCACAGAGACCACCACAGGGCCAGGGCTGGGCTGGGGGTCTGACTCGCTCCACCTCTGTGGCCTGCGGAGCTTCCGCTTGGTCCTCTGCCTTTGCATCCGAGTCTGGGCTGAGCTTTGTGTGGGCGATGTTTTTCCGCACAGGGTTGGGTGGTGGTGGCGGCGGCGGCGGCGGCGGCGGCGGTGGTGGTGGTGGTGTCCTCATTCACTCTCTGAACTTGGCCTCTTTTCCCTGGGGACTGAAAATCACCTCCACCCCCATCCTAGCCATATCCCCTGAGGAAGAAACCCCAGGGATGGTATGATCCACATTGTCGGCACCTTGCTTTGGTGGAAGGCTGTAGAACCGAATTATTAAACTGTTTCCTTCAAGGGAAACAACACCAATCTTTAAAAACAAAGAGGTGAGCTGATTTCTCCAAGCCCACCACGAAACCCCGGTGTCCGGCTGCACTCTGTGACCTCCACCCAGCGCCTCCCTGAACGGGTTTCTTATATGGGCCTAGAAGATGCCTGGATTGAACCTCATGGGTTCAGCATCGGTCTGCTCTGTCTTTGAAAAAACAACAACAAAGAAAAACAAACACATTTGTGAGCTGTGTGAATTTCCATACTTGCCCACGATACCTCACTTGCCCTCTGACCCACCAAACGGTTCTCTGTTTGGTGTCCTC
This sequence comes from Myotis myotis, assembly GCF_014108235.1. Taxonomy (NCBI): domain Eukaryota; kingdom Metazoa; phylum Chordata; class Mammalia; order Chiroptera; family Vespertilionidae; genus Myotis; species Myotis myotis. Next base: position 46,223,629 of record NW_023416317.1, read on the forward strand.
AGGCTGGTCCGCCCAGGGAGGCCGCCCACCCAGGGGCTGGGGCGGGGGGATCTGTCCAGCCCCATCGCTGGTCTGGTAACCTGGGCAGGGACACCCATTGGGCAGGTCAGAGGTGACCCGCTGAGACCCGTTCATGTTCAGACATTGGCAGTGAATGGCTGAGGGTGTGTGTGTGTGTGTGTGTGTGTGTGTGTGTGTGTGTACACATAGGTTTCAAAGGGACTAATTGTCTGAAAATGTCTCAGATATCAACATATTCAACGTACTAATATCTTTCCGAGTCCTGAGACTTTCTATTTACTGCCACGAACCTGTTGTCCTCGCCTCTGGGCTCCCGGAGAACCACTGGGTCCATCGACCACAAAGGCCGCCTTAGGAAAGGTTGCTTTTAGGGCTTCTTGCTAAGGGAATGTTAAGAGCACAAAAATTGTACTGAACCGAACTCGGTGGCAAACAGAAAATGATCTGTTAGATTGTCAGCGGGAAAGGGTTTATTATGACTGCCGGTGGGATAAACAGGGTCCGGTTTCTGCCAACATTTATGGAAATAACGTTTTTAGGTTTTAAATGTGAGCTGTAAACCTAAGCGCCTTCAGTTAAAAAAAAAAAAAAAATTCAATGCTGGAGCTGTCGGGAGGAGGTGGATCGGTGCCAGAGCAAACATTCTCATTTAATAGTGTTTGCACATGGAGCTACAACACAGTTTGTAGCGAGGCCCTGAGAAAAACCCACAACTAATCCTTCATCGCAGCTGTCTGAACTCTTGATCATCTGCCATCCCCCAAACAGCGCCTTCTTTTTTCTGGTGGCTCCAGGCTTGAATGACTTAGTGTGGAGAGTTTAAACTATATGCAAGGCGGGGAGGGAAAAGGGAAGGGAACCTTAAATAAGCCTCAGCCAAAGGTTTTGTGCATTGCACTTCCTGTGCTTGCAGCCGGGGTAGGGCTGTTCTCCGCCCCAGGCCATCTCCCCGAGAGGGGAGAGGCCACGGCAGCCCAGCTTCGCCTGGACTGACCCTCTCCTACCCCAGAAGTGAGTCAGGAGGGCTGGGGTTTGTGCCACAGTAGGATGCTTCTCTCGCTAGGGCAGGCCTGTGAGCCACCAGACCTTTGCTCCTAACATTGCCCCACAGAGATCTGGCTTTGGGGCTTGTTGAAGAAATGAATTGGCTCACTACCTCCTTGCAGCTGGTAGGGTAAGATACTGGTGCCTCATTTTACCAGAAAAGAAGAGGAAGAAATTAAGAAATGGGGCCTGGCTGGCATGGCTCAGTGGGTGAACTTCGACCTATGAGCCAGGAGGTCATGGTTTGATTCCCGGTCAGGGCACATGCCAGGGTTGCAGACTCGATCCCCAACGTGGGGCATGCAAGAGGCAGCCGATCAATGATTCTCTGTCATCATTGATGTTTCTATCACTCCCTCTCCCTTCCTCTCTGAGAAAAAAAGAAAGAAAGAAAGAAAGAAGGAAGGAAGGAAGGAAGGAAGGAAGGAAGGAAGGAAGGAAGGAAGGAAGGAAGGAAGAAAAATGTGGCCAACAGATCCAGGAGCAACCACAGAGCTTTACTGCCCACTTTAGGGTGGCGGTCGGTAGGCCAAACTATGAAGGTTGCTGATGTCTTTCCATCCCTCCTCCCTTGGGTAGGGCAGTTAAGACCATCTCGCTCTTGTGGGAAATTTAGAGCCTGGAAGGTTATTAAAAACAGTGATGAGCCGTGACTGGTTTGGCTCAGTGGACAGAGCGTCAGCCTGCAGACTGAAAGGTCCCAGGTTCGATTCCAGTCAAGGACATGTACCTTGGTTGTGGGCAGATCCCCAGTGGGAGGTGTGCAGGAGGCAGCTGATCGATGCTTCTAACTCTCTATTCCTCTCCCCTCCTCTCTGTAAAAAATCAATAAAATATATATATTATATATATATATATATATTTTTAAAAGTGATGATTTAAAAAAAAAATCACATTCAATGTCTCATTTTGCGTATTCTTTACAGTTTTCATTCTCTATCTGCTGGATGAGACTGCCTAACCACACCCGGTCATTCTGGGCTGCCTGTTCTAATGAGCTGTTTGCTCAGGCCCGTGAGATTTCTGACATTGACTTAGCAAAGCAGAGCCCTTTCCCCAAGGACTTCCGGATCTCTCGCCGCAAGTGGTCCTGGTTAGAGCCATGAGCAGGCCCAGGGCCTTTCAGGAGCTAGGGGTTCATTCTCCCAAGGAAGGTTCTCTCTCAGAGACCTGGGGTCACATTAGGAAAAACTTTTTTTTTTTAATTGATTTTTAGAGAGAGGGAAAGACAGAGAGAAATATCAATGTGAGAGAAATACAATGATTGGTTGCCTCCTGCATACACCCTGACCAGGGCCCAGGCCAGGGAGGAGCCTGTAACCGAGGTACATGCCCTTGACCGGATCGAACCCAGGACCCTTTGGTCTGCAGGCCGACACTCTATCCACTGAGCCAAACAGGCTAGGGCAGGAAAAACATTTTGAATCTAGGGCTTGCTTTGGATCTGATGAGTTGGTCTGAGAAGTGACAGAAGAGTCACTATTGCACGCAAAGGACCAACAACATCTTCGGGCCTGACTGCCAACAGCCACCATGGCCCATGCCTGTCACTACAGGCCAAGCAAGGAGAAAGGAGGGCATAGAAGGAGGCAGGTGGAAAGAGAGAGGAGCCAGCCAGTGCAAAAGCAGACCCACGGTAGCGAGAGTTCAAACACCAGATTCTAGAAGAAGCGGAGGCAGACACAGATTTCATTGATGTCGGCCCAAGAACTGTAGAGGATCCAGTGGGAAAGTTTGGAGTGAGTAGTGGCGACATGGGAATAAGAGTTTGCGCGTTGACAGGTGTCTTAGGTCTGGATCCCTTGAAGTAAAGCCTGTGAGAGAGGTGAGTAATCTCTGGTTGGGAAAGGAAGGGGGAGGAGGATGCCAGGAGCGGGCAGGAGCTCTGCAGACTCCCCTGAAACCCTGCTGCAGGGAGAGCTAGGCTTAGAGGGGTAGCTTAGACACAGCAAGTATTAAGACACTATTTTCAAGCTAATCTTTTTTTTTTTTAAAGCCATTGTGAATGTAACCTAGATATAAAAGACATTAAACAGCTATTTAGGGAAATCTTTATTTTAAATATTGCAGAAGCTTTGTGTTAATAGAACCTCTCCCCCAATTTTCATGAACATTAAAACATTTACTAGTCTCAAAACATGCATAATGACAGCGTTTTAATCATTTGCTTTCTACATGCTTTTTAGATCCTCTAACATTAATTTAAATGACACCAAATCAATGAAAACTTAAAAACGTATGTGTTGGGCTTATTTTGCAGTTCGTGTCTAAAAAATAATACATTTACATGTATTAATATATTTGTAATAAATGTATTAATCCACCTGTATTAATATTACCCATTTGGGGGTTGCTGTTAAGTAAATGTTCTTGGGTTATTACATAGATGTGGATAACACAATCCCAATGCTGAGACGGAGGCTATTTTACATAGTTAAAAATAGAAAAGCTATCTTGTAATAGATTAGAAAAGAATCTATAAATATATACAGCCTCTGGCTTTTATTCTGTTGTGTTTTGCTTTGGCTACATGCAGAAGGCATTTCAATTCCCATTGTTCTAGATTTCATCTGACACATGGGTAGGTGTTCCATTTGGTACCTTCAGGTCTTGGTTTTACCCAATATGGAGACGAAGGTCTTTCATTTTGCTGTGCTGCCTTTATAGCTACTTAGACTATTATTTTTCCAAAGCTTGTGCTGAAAAGAGGTGGCAGGGTAGAAAACACGTTGCAGGAATTCTTTTTATCCTCGGGTAAAACACCACCACCAACTTTTCACTTGTAAAGAAGTTCAGGATCCCTCTTATGACACACACAAACACTCAGACTCTCAGAGTCTCAAAATACAGGTATGCCTTCATCACTTTCTACCAGTGAGGACGATTTCTAAGAAGGTGATTCATATTAGAAAAATGTGATGTGTTTTGTTTCTGTGCCAATACTAGGAAACCGCTGGAGATGGTATTGCAGGAGCTTCGAACACTGCCTCAGTCGCACATTGACTTCCGTGCAAGACAAACCACAGGTGTTATTCATCTTCTGGCCTCTAAGCTTCAGCGCACCTCAAAGCACCCCAAATGGTTCTCAAACTTGAGTTGCATTTAAATCACCTGGAGGGCTAGTTAAAACACAGAGCCAGGCCCACCCCCAGGGTTTCCGCTTCATGGGTCTGGGCTGGCACCAGAAAATTTGCAGCTCCAGCATGATTCCAGGAGAAGTTGATGCCTCTGGTTCAAGGACCACGCTCTGAGAACCACTGTCATAAACAGTTCTTGCTGAGCCACCAGAAGATGATCTAGGTGCTATTAAATGGGTGGCTCTACAGCCAGATGAATCCATCCTGGGCTCACGCTGTTTCCATGGAGCTCACAATTGTCACAACAGAGTGAAGACCAGGTGGGCACAGGTCATTTCACATTTTCAGTTCCTATGTCTCGCCATCAAGTAGGTATCCACACCTGATATCCTAGTCCTTAGCCCTCTTAAAACTTGTCTCCCCTCCCATGTCATTCCCTCTTACTGGAGTTCAGAGAAATGGTTAATCCGGAGAGAGGAAACCAAGGACTGAGCTCTGTTAGTCCTGGCAAAAATTCTAAGACATTCCTAGGCGCAGACCGGTCAAGGACAACTACGCCATTTCCGAGAGGAAACAGTGCTTACCGGTACAAAGCTGACCTTATTTTTTAAAAAACGATGGGCTGTCCCACAGAATGGAGGGAACAGCCATGGATGTGTGTCCGGCCACTCCTCACCTTGCCCTCCCCCATCCCCCCCAAAATGTCAGTCTTCTCTCCAATTTCAACAAACAATTAAAAAGAAGTCTCAAAGCTTCCAGACTATGTCCTGGTTCTTAGCTCATTTGCCCTCAGCAACATCACATTAAAAGGAAATAACCCATTATTCCAGCGGTTCTCAACCTGTGGGTCGCGACCATTGGAAAACACATATAGCATATCAGATATTTACATTACGATTCATAACAGTAGCAAAATTACAGTTATGAAGTAGCAATGAAAATAATTTTATGGTTGGGGGTCACCACAACATGAGGAACTGTATTAAAGGGTCGCGGCATTAGGAAGGTTGAGAACCGCTGCTCCCATTCCCAACACTTAAATATCTGTATCCTAAATAACACTGCTCTCAAATACTCCATTTATTATGCCTATTGCAAAAATGTCAGGTCATGGAGGCAGTCATCTTATTTCTTAAGAAGAAAAGAAGACAATAGTATGATGAAGCAAGAGGTGAGTTTTGATCTCGTGGTGGAATTAGGGCCCAAGCTCAGGTCTGGGGATGAGTGTGATTCATTCCAGGGCAGATGGCTGAGGAGATACTGACATGTGTGATGGCACCATCAAAGCTGTCCTGCCAGGTACCTCAGAGATTACTTCTCAGCTTAGAAAACAAAGACCTGAGAGCAAAAGGCAAGCCCTCGTCCACCCGTTTCATGCTCTAGTGAACGATCAGTGTTTACCAATGTGATGTATCACAGTTTGTTTTCCTACCAAGTGGCTTTGGGAGAGCCCACTAGCTAAAGGTGGCTAGACCTTCTCCATCTCAATCTGCTGGTGGTAGTGCCTAGCCTGCCGCTGGCCAACGTTCAGCTTGTACACGGAGCTCTTGTGCTGGCACCTGCGGTAGCCCCACACGGCCGCCACGCCTGCCAGGAGCAGCAGCAGGCACAGGACGGTGACGATCGTGGCGATGATGGGGCCTCTGCTGAAGCTGGGACACTCGTCTCCTACACATGGCTCCATGGTTGGAAGAAGCTCCTCAGTTGCACCTGGACCAGGGCCTTCCTGTCCCAAGAAGTCCTCTGACAGCAGGTATGGGAAGTTATCCTGGACTTCGGGAGCAGTGGTTTCCATGGGGACCTGGGTGGCTGCCATGGTAGTTGAGGGAATGTGGTTGGGCGTCTTTGGGACAGCAGTTGTTACTGTCTCCAGAGTAGAGCTGGTGAGTTCATAGGGTGAGGTGGCCACAGGAGACTTCTCTATGGCAAACCTCCAAGGGACAGTTGACTGGTACCTGGTCAAGCCACCATCTCCCTTGCTGGGACCCTCGGTTTCAGACACACTCTTGGGTCGGAGAGCAGAAGCTTCTGCATCTAGTGTCTGAGTTGGAAGAACTGAACTGTGGGTCGTGTCCTCATTTGGTGTGAAGGTGGTACTCCTGGGCTTATTAACTTCCACAAGAATGGGCTGATGGGAAGTAAAGAGAGCACATTCTTCCAACCCTACTGACCCATCTCCCTTGTCCCCATCTTCTTCTACTTCCTCCTCTTCTGCCTCTGTCTTCCTCCAAGCCCCATCAGTCACAGGGTAGCCGTCTAACCAGGACTCGTCGCTGCTGCTCACCATCGGGTCCCCTGCCTTGCTGTCATTCCTGCCTACATATGGCCCCGAGGGTCCACCAGTGCTGCTATAGGTCACCTTGGTTTCAGGTTCACCTGGGGCCAACGTTATGCCACTGTGGTTGTCTCCAGCAGGAAGCTGCTTTTTGGTGTCATCATCCATCTCCTTTTCCAGCTCAAGCTTGTGGAAGGTCTCGGCAGGAAGCCAGAACAAGTACTTCCCTTTCAGTACCGATCCTGGCAGATCTGTGGGAACGCTGCTCCCAGTGCTGGGCAAGCCTGTGGTTGGCACAAAGGCTGTATCCTGGGCTATGTTTTCTCTGCCCGCAGAAATGGAGACCAGACGGTCCTGTTTTGGGGCCTCGTCGGGGGCTTCTCCTTGACCCCTGTCCTCCTCGGCCTCTGTCCGGGCATCCTCCCTGAGCTCTCGGAATGACACAGACCTGTCATCAGGGAAATTATCTTCATAGTCAATATGTGCCTCAGCCTCATCTGGAAGGAAAGGGAGGGAAAACTGTGTTAGGTCCAAGTTCACAGAGCCGGCGTAGAACACGAGAAAGGAAAATAAAAAGGATAGGGACCGAAACAGATGAAATAAAACTGTCACTCACAGATGATATGACTGTGTATGACAGATTAACCCAAAGAATCTATAGTAATAAAAGTGTAATATGCTAATTAGACTGGACAGCTGAACGACCTTCCAGACATCCTTCCGGATATCCTTCCAGACAACCTTCTGGATGAAGCCTGGGCTGTGAGGGCTGAGCCCCTTGCACGAATTTCGTGCATCGAGCCTCTAGTCTACATATAAAAGCTGTTATAATTAATATGTGACTATCAAGAACACTGGGTCTATAGTCCATATAAAATATCAATTGTATTTCTATCTACCATCAATGAACAGAAAACAAAAATGTAAAAAGATGCCACTTGCCATAGCATTAAAAAAAAAATCAAACACCTAGGAATAAATCTAACAAAAGATGTGCAATATTTCTAATGGCACAAAATATTGCTGAGAAAAACTAAAGGAGACCTAAATAAATGAAGGGGTGGACCATGTTCATGTAATGGGAGGCTCAAAGTGTTATCAAGTCTGTCCAAATTGATCTATCTAGATTTAATACAATCCTAACAAATCTGAGACACTGACAAGCTGATATTAAAATTTATGGAAATGCAAAGGGCCAAGAATAGACAAGGTATTCTTGAAAAAGAAGAGAAAAGCTGGAGGATGTACACTACAGGATTTCCAGACTTACTATAAAACTGGAGTACTTTTTAAGACTGTAGTATTGGCCCCAAAATTAATAACAGGATTACATTAACATTATGAACTTCTTGTTCATCAAAGCCACCAGGAAGGGAGTCAAAAGGCTAGCCACAGAGTTGAAGATATTTGCAATACATATAATCCTCAAAGGTTTGTATCCAGAACTTATAAAGAGTTCCTACAAATGTATAATAAATGGACAGAGAAACCTTCACAAAGTTGGCAAGACACTTGAATTGGCACAAAAAAGAAATCTAAATAGACATTAAATGTGTAAAGACACTCAACCTCAATTGTAATAGAGAAATGCTAATTACAGCCATAATGAGATACCATTACATAGCACCAGAATGGCTAAAATGCAGCAGGCCGACAATGTCGAGTGTTCACAAGGATGTGCAGCACCGTCGGTGGGAGTGGGAATTGGAACAATTATTATGGAAAACTGCCCAGGTATTGCTGCCAAGATTGAACGTTGTGTGTGCTCTATGGCACAGCAATTCCACTACTGAATGTACACTCAGCAGCAGTGTGTGCACATGGGTACAGAAAGACAGGCACCAGAATGTGCATAATAACCAAAACCTGGGACAATTCAAATGTCCCCGAGCGTCAGAGCTGACACCTGCACCGTTGTATAAGTGTGGGGCAAAAGTAGGCTCGCAGTTGTTTGTATGGAAACTAACACAAGAACACAAAACTCTGTTTTGCATACTCCCCACTGTAGACCTACTTTTGCCCCACCCTTTATTCACACAATGCACATGAACCAACCACCACTCCGACATGGGCACAGACGACTCTCTCAGCCGTCATGTTGGACATAAGAAGCCAGGCACAAAAGAACACATTCTGACCTCAACATAATAAAAGCCATATATGACAGGCCCACAGCCAACATCATACTCAATGGACAAAAACTAACACCATTTCCCCTAAGAACAGGAACAAGACAGGGATGCCCCCTCTCACCACTCCTGTTCAACATAGTACTGGAAGTGTTAGCCATTGCAATTCGGCAAGAAGAAGAAATAAAAGGCATCCAAATTGGAAAAGAGGAAGTAAAACTGTCCTTATTTGCAGACGACATGATATTATACATACAAAACCCTAGAGACTCCATCAAAAAGCTACTGGACTTAATACATGAATTTGGCAATGTAGCAGGATACAAAATTAACCCCAAGAAACCCGAGGCATTTCTATACACCAATAGTGAACTTTCAGAAAGAGAGATTATAAAAACAATCCCGTTTACCATCGCACCAAAAAAATTAAGCTACCTAGGAATAAACTTAACTAAAGAGGTAAAAGACCTCTACTCAGAAAACTACAGGACGTTGAAAAAAGATATAGAGGAAGACATAAACAGATGGAAGAGCATACCGTGTTCATGGATTGGTAGAATCAACATCATTAAAATGTCCATACTACCCAAAGCAATCTATAAATTCAACGCACTTCCCATTAAAATACCAACGGCATACTTCAGAGATCTAGAACGAACTCTCCAAAAATTCATCTGGAATAAAAAAAGACCTCGAATAGCTGCAGCAATCCTGAAAAAGACCAAAGTAGGTGGGATCTCAATACCAGATATCAAGATGTATTACAAAGCCACTGTTCTCAAAACTGCCTGGTACTGGCACAAGAATAGGCATATAGATCAATGGAATAGAATAGAGAGCCCAGAAATCGGCCCAAACCAATATGCTCAATTAATATTTGACAAAGGAGGCAAGAACATACAATGGAGCCAAGATAGTCTCTTCAATAAATGGTGCTGGGAAAATTGGACAGATATATGCAAGAAAATGAAACTAGACCACCAACTTACACCATACACAAAAATAAACTCAAAATGGATAAAGGACTTAAATGTACGACAGGAAACTATAAAAATTCTAGAAGAATCCAAAGGCAACAAAATCTCAGACATATGCCGAAGCAATTTCTTCACTGATACAGCTCCTAGGGCACTTGAAACGAAAGAGAAAATGAACAAATGGGACTACATCAAAATAAAAAGCTTCTGCACAGCAAAAGAAACCATCAACAAAACAACGAGAAAACCCACTGTGTGGGAAAACATATTTGCCAATGTCATATCCGATAAGGGCCTAATCTCCAAAATTTATAGGGAACTCATACAACTTAACAAAAGGAAGATAAACAATCCAATCAAAAAATGGGCAAAGGACCTAAATAGACACCTTTCAAAAGAGGACATTCAGAAAGCCAAGAGACATATGAAAACATGCTCAAAGTCACTAATCATCCGAGAGATGCAAATCAAAACAACAATGAGGTACCATCTCACACCTGTCAGACTGGCTATCATCAACAAATCAACAAACGACAAGTGCTGGAGAGGATGTGGAGAAAAAGGAACACTTGTGCACTGCTGGTGGGAATGCAGACTGGTGCAGCCACTATGGAAGACAGTATGGAGTTTCCTTAAAAAACTGAAAATGGAACTCCCATTTGACCCTGTGATCCCACTTCTAGGAATATATCCCAAGAAACCAGAAACACCAATCAGAAAGGATATATGCACCCCTATGTTCATAGCAGCACAATTCACCATAGCTAAGATCTGGAAACAGCCTAAGTGCCCATCAGTAGATGAATGGATTAGAAAACTGTGGTACATCTACACGATGGAATACTATGCTGCTCTAAAAAGGAAGGAACTCTTACCATTTGCAACGTCATGGATGGAACTGGAGAGCATTATGCTAAGTGAAATAAGCCAGTCAATGAAGGAAAAATACCACATGATCTCACTCATTCATGGATAATAGAGACCATTATAAACTTTTGAACAATAATAGATACAGAGGCAGAGCTGCCTCAAACAGATTGTCAAACTGCAGCAGGAAGGCCGGGGAGGGTTGCGGGGCAGGAGGTAGGGGGGTAAGAGATCAACTAAAGGACTTGTATGCATGCATAGAAGCATAACCAGTGGACATAAGACATTGGGGGATAGGGGAGGCTAGGGGACTGTCTAGGGCGGGGGGATAAAATGGACACATATGTAATACCCTTTGTAATACTTTAAGCAATAAAAAAAAAAAAATTATAATTCTAAAAAAAAAAAAAAAAAAGAACACATTCTGGGTGATTCTATTTACATAAAGTTCAAAAACAGACAAAACTACTCTATGGTGTTAAAAGTCAGGAAGGTGGTATAGGAGAGAGGGGTGACGACTGAGTCTGGGCATAAGCAGGGCTTTGGGGCAACGTTCATTCTACTTCTTGACCTGTGTGGTGGCTAACATTTCTTGTTTCTTTTCTGATAATTTACTAGTATTGATCATTCCCTTGTAATGTGTATGTTATAATTAAGTGAAAAGGTGCCTTTTGGTTTGCTCTTTGTAAGACTACGCTGTGAAGTATTCTGAATCCAGCTGAGTAGCCATGAACGGAGGCCCCACAGTCGGGAGGCCCAGAAAGTAAGGTCAGCGGCTCAGGAAGGCTCAGGACGCTGTGTCCTCAGGAGAGAGCAGCCTGCTGGGCTTTCCTCATTCTCGGTGGTCTTTACAAGTCAAGTTCTACAGGAAGACATACTTAACTATTACAACAGAAACCCTCCCTGGATATTGGGATATAAGAAATATAGATGTGTCTTTGCCCCTGGTTCCTGGCATAGGGCCCCTAAAACCCTTGGAATTTCCTGAGGGATAAAGATAAGAACAACTGTTGTTATTAAGAACAAGCTTCTTCATCATAGAGGGAGGAGTTTATGTTAATGAGGTGATTTGGTGGGCCCCTCGGTAGCTTCAGGATGTTGGGGGGCTGGTTGTCAGAGGAACCAACCATGTGATTAGAGGGTTGGAACTATCAGCCCCATTCCCTAACCTCTGGGGGGGGAGGAGAGAGGAGGGAGGAAAGAGGAGGGAGGAGCTGGAGACTGAGTTCACTCCCAATGGCCGCAATTTCATCCATCATGCCTATGTAATGAAACTTCCATGGAAACCCAGAAACCACAGGGTTGGGAGAGCTCCAGGTTGGTGAATGCATCCATGTGCCAGGAGGGTGACTCACCCCAGCTTCACAGGGACAGGAGCTCCTGTGCTCCGGATCCTTCCAGACCTCTCCCTGTGCACCTCTTCCTCTGTATCCTTTCTAAGCTGGTCATTGTTCTGTGAGCCATGCTAGCAAATTATGGAGCCTGAGGAGGGGGTGGTGAGAACCCGCAATTTAGAGCCAGTCAGTCAGCAATATGGGAGGCCCTGGACTTGCGGTTGATGTCTGAAGTCGGGCGGGGGGTGGGGGGGTGGGGGGGGGATTTTGTGGGACTGAGCCCTTAACCCGTGGGGTTGGCACTAACTCTGGGTAGTTAATGTTAGAATTCAATTCAGTTGTAGGACACCCGGCTACTGCCTGGAGACTTGGAGAATTGGTTGTTAGTGTGAGACCCCACCCATCCCCCTCAGATGCACATTTTTGGTGTCAAAAGTGTTCTGTGGGCAGAAACAGATCTTAGTTTTTCCCACTTCGCTTTGTACCTTGGAAAGCACAGAGTGTAAGGAGCTTCAGAACCAAGGTCTGGGGGGGAATGCTGAGGCATCATGTGGCACGTTCCCTGGCTCCGAGACCCGATTCGTGGACATTTGGCTTATTTCAAATGCCCACAGAAGAATGCCCAAACCTATAGAAAAGTTTCATAAGGGGCTATTTGAGCCAACATTTTGAGGACATGCCCGGAAGCAAGATCTCAACAGGCTGAGAAGACGGCCCAGAGAATGGCAGTTTTGCAGCTCATTTTACACTTTAGAATCAGAGGAGAAGGCTTGGAGAGGGTTACGTGAAATCCATCGGTGGCAGATTAAGGAGGCTGGAGAAAGCAAAGCAGGGGAATCTCTAGAATTGGATAAAAAGTAAAATGGAGAAGCGCTTCCTTAGCTAATAATTAACATTTACTGCAGGTAGAGATGGTATGCGGGAGAACAAGATAACAGTGAGGGGTCTGTGCTCCGGTGCCTGCTCTTGTGCCCTGAGGGGTCCAGATAAGAAAACCACTCTGTCATTTCAAAGGTATGTTATCCTCGATGCATAAGAAACAGGTACAGGGCTCACTTAAGGGCAAGACTGACCTTTGCTAGGGAAGCTGTAGGCCTGGCAGGTGACTACCCGCCAGGACCTGCCCAGTTAGGGATTTATGATCCGAACACCCTGTGTGGTTGGTTACTTTTTGTCACTGAGCTTGTTAGGCCTGCCATGTACCACCCTACCCCCCTTCCTGAGCTTGTCAGGTTCATGACACTGATAAGACTCCATAGTGCTTGTTGCATGACTTGCAGAGTTATAAACAACATCTAAAATCCTTTCTAATCTGCTCCTGAAATTAAGACCCATTCACTTGTGTCCTCAGTCAAAAAAGAAACAGTGGCTAAAGAGCAAACACCTCTGATAAATGTAAAATGCATGTATGTTTTATGCTCAAAAAAAAAGCCCCGTTATCATTTCAGGAAATCCTTCCACCCCATGATGTCCCGTTCACCATCCCCAGACAAAAGCCACCTCAGATGGCTGGACCATTCTTAGGTCTCATAGAATTCAAATGCGGGTCCCAGGGCTCGGTCAGGCTGCCCCCCTGCACACTCACTGTGTGTCACTGCCTCGTTCTCGGTGCCACCGTCCTTCCGAGCACTGCACCCATCTACTCCCTCTTCCAACACTGAGTGTCCACTGTGTGTCTGATGGGCTCGGGGTCACTGGTGAATAGGACAGAGTCCCTGTCCCCAGGGAACATGTGGTTCAGAATCCCTGCTCTGGAGACTGTCAGGTGGAGTTGCAAAGCTTTGTTGTGCACACGTTCTTGCCATCCTGCTGAGTAAACATGAGGTTTTGCATGGAAGTACCTCCCTTTCTTAAAAACACAGCAAAACAAATAAAACAAAAGCCACTATGACAAAACTTTCTCTAAGATTTACCAGTATATATATATATATGACAAGTCATCCTGAATCCAGATGGAGAGTCAAAGCCACGACTTAAATCTTTGACTTGAAGATAATGTGGTTGGATTGTTTCATGTGGTTTCTCTGACTGGTTATGGTAGACTGATTTAAAAAACGGCCACAATTCTCCACTCTCCCCCACATTAAGTCCTTTTGCAATGTGATTGTGTAGCTCTGGCTTTCAAGAAGTGGGGCCTGCCCTGGCCCGTTTGGCTCAGTGGATAGATAGAGCATCGGCCTGTGGACTGAAGGTTCTGGGTTTGATTCTGGTCAAGGGCACATGCCTGGGTTGCAGGCTCGATCCCCAGTAGGGGGCATGCAGGAGGCAGCCGATCAATGATTCTCTTTTATCATTGATGTTTCTATCTATCTCTCCCTCTCCCTTCCTCTCTGAAATCAATAAGAATACCTTTTTTTTTAAAAAAGTGGGGCCTATTTTACCATTTCTTTTATATGGATGTGTTTATGATACAATTCAATGAGCTCTATAACCTTTGATTTTTGAAACATTCTATATTTATGTTACTCTTAAAAATTTAAACAAACGATCAAAAACGGACACAGAATTTAGCTACTGAATGCCCAAGTTTAAAGGAATAATTCAATTGATAGCCAGAGAGGAAAGGCAAATCATGAGCAAGAACAAAAATTAAATCAGGCGTGCCTATAATTTCTCCTCAGCATTCAATAGAAGACAGAAGAACAATGCCTGTAATCTTCGAGGGAAAGGAAATTCAACAATATTATACTTTGTTAAGATGTCATTCAATTACAAACATAGTAGGCATTCATTTTTCTTAGGATGTTTTACTTTGAAATGTTTCAAGAATCCACTGTGTGATATTGTGTGTGTTACTGCCATTAAGCTATAAACCAGTTGCTACCAAATAAGAATTTACAATTGAGGAGCAGACAGCGTTTCATCAGGAAACATATTCTCTAGATGTGGCTACTATAAGTGCTTCTATTACCTGTATTTTTTTTTTAATGTTTTTATTTATTTCAGAGAGGAAAGGAAAGGGAGAGAGAGATAGAAACATCAATGATGAGAGAGAACCATCGATCGGCTGCCTCCTGCATGCCCTCTACTGGGGATCAAGCTCGCAACCCGGGCATGTGCCCCTGACCAGAATTGAACCCGGAACCTTTCAGTCTGCAGGCCAACACTCTATTCACTGAGCCAAACTGGCCAGGGCTATTACCTGTATCTTGATCAAAATCATTGCTTTGCTAATTAGCACCCTGAATATCTAAAATGGCTTTCTATTGGTGACCGTAGTGGCTTGATAACTACAATAATAACCAAAAGAAATGGGCCGTCATGGGTGAAATGAAAAGTATTTATATTTATGATATGGGGATGGGCTAAGAATATTTCAGAGACACTTCTTACTTTTACACGGACAGGGTAAAACCAAACTCGACCTTGATGCTTGACACATAGACCTTAAATGGTCTCACTTGGAAGGAATGCGTTACTCACCGGAACTATGGGGACAGTACCCATCTGTGCTGGCAGTGACCTGCCACTTGACACGCCACCCTGCTCTCGCTACACACCTACCCAGCTCCCCTGCCCGGGGAACTCTGAGAACAGCGACATGTCCCCCCTGCCTTGTGTTCCCAGCACACAGCCTGGTGCTTGGCACGTAGCAGACACTCCAGACCTGTCTGCTGAATGAATAAATGAGTGAGTGAAGAGGTGCATGAGTTTTGATACAGCTTGATTCAGTCTGGGAGTCCATCAGCCAGGGCGTTATTTGCTTTGTGATAGTAGCAAAGAATAGTAAAGGACCCCTGAGTTCTAGTTTTGAACAGAATCCCTGCCTGCTAAATTCCTTCTCACGGGCCACCCACCCCATGACCCTAAATACGCCAGAGTCAGAAGGTACCTGGAATATGGGCAGGAAACACTGGGCTAACATATAAGGTTAGAGCTGAGAATCTGGGAAAGGTCAGCCCACTGGCTATGGGGAGGCCTGCCTTGACCTGGACCCTTATGGTCAGTCTGAGCTCAGAGTGTGCGTATATCTGTCTGTCTGTTGTCTGGAGGTTTTTGCCTCCACAGCTCCCTGAGCCAAAAGCATCTCTGGATGGCAGCCCTGGGCCCCGAGCTAAGCTCTTCTGATCTCCCCAAGTCAAGTCTCACAAGTCAAGGTTCTGGCTCAGAAACAGGCTCTCACTCGCTATGTCAGTTTTCCCCAAACCTCAAATGAAGACGAGGACACCGAGTGTTTATAAATAGCCTGCTCATGAAAAAGTGTCCCAAGCCTGTTTTTCTCCTCATGAGTTTGTTACTCACTGAATTTCAACCAACAATGACGCTCCATCCCCCAGATTCAGGAGCCCAGCTCCTTGCCAGTTGAGGTGCTATTTCTCTCTGCTCCCCTTGCTGTCCTGGGTCCCCACTCTCCTTCATCCTCCAGCGATCCCTTCCAGCCCTCCCCTCCCTTCCCCTCCCCTACCTCTCCCTGAAACCTGTGCGAACACAACACGGGGCCTTGTGAGTTAGACCAACAGGTCCAGGAAATGTAAACTTCGTGGGTTCTCTTGGCAAAAACCGGGCTGTTCCCTGTGTGTTTCTACCTTTAGGAAAACAGAGGACCACAGAGAGGTAGAGCTCAGGGGTGAGAGGAGAAGGCTCACTTGTGCGCTGCCCGCGTTGTTTATCCGGGCGTGACAGGGTCAAGGGTGAAGTACACAAGGCCGGAGCCAGCAGCCTGGCATGCTCCTAGGGGCCGGTCATCTTTTTTCATGCTGTTGCATTTCTGGAAGCCCACACGGACCTTTTTTTTTTCTCTCTCTCTCTCTAGTCTTGGCTACTCAGCCTTTAAAAATAGTAATTTTGAAAAAGACAACCAGACAAGCCAGAAATAACCACTGGCTCGATGAAGCTCTGAACAAATATGGCAATATTGACAAGGAAAGTCTGAATTCGGCTCCAGTCTCCTGTTTTATTCTGTAAAGGAAGTCAAGTCCCAGAGATGAAGAAAAATAGAAACTGAAGGTAATTTAAGGAAACAAAAGAAAAGCTTTAGAAATGACAGAAAAAGCAGAGGGACTCTCTGAGTGTTGGAACAACCCGTTTGCAGGGCGAGCCGAGGTGTAGACGCCCTGGCGGAAGCACAGACACGATACAGATGGTGGAGTGAGACCTGCCTGGCTTTCTGTCTTGGCTCTGCTTCTCTCTGGCTGTGTGACGCAGGCAAATCACTGAACCTTCCCGTGCCTCGGTTTCCCCATCTGTACATTGGAACGGGCCGTTTCTACTTGTGAAGATTAAAGGAGAAGTCCAATGCGTGAGGCTCCTCGCCGAGAAAGGGGCACAGGAGGCCCGGGGAGGACGGGGATGGTCTTTGTTTTGGTTGTGGTGGTGGTTCCCTGGGTCACACACCTGTGACAGCTCAGAGACGTCTGTACTTTAAATGGGTACAGCCTACTGGATGCCAATTACACGTCAACAGAGCTGTTAAAGAACAGAATCTGGGAAAGGTCAGCCCACTGGACAGAGTCCCAACCAAGTCCCAGGACAGAGATGGCCTGGGGCGCGTCTGGCCTGGTTGACGACCACTCTTTTCTCAGGGCCTCACTGGGGAAGGTGCCCCGCTTCCACAGCTGCGACAGGCCTGGGGAGGAAGCGGCCTATCTGCTGTTGAGCTCAGAGGTAGCGGGGCTGGTCGGGTGAGGCGTCACTCACTTTCCCGATCTACAGACTAGGAAGTGCAAGCAGAAGCCATGGGGCTTGGGGTGGAAGATCTTAAAGGCCTTTCGGAGCCTTTGTCACGGCAGTGTGGCCCACTCCCCACACACTCACTGTAAGTACCAGGCCGCCCGGACCTTCTCAGACTGCGAAGCCAAAGGTCGTTGAGCACTTCTTCCATCTGCAAACACACACTTCCTTTAAAAATGTCGCCTTCTGCGACACCTCCCCTCCCCTCTACTTCATCATCTGTCTCCTTTGAGGCAGCGGTTACTAGAGTTTTCTTTAGGGTTGGGGCACTTTTGCCTAACTTGGCATACACAGCGGCGAGGACTCTGGCCAAGCGAAGGGATGTAGGGTGAGTGAATGAAGGAACAGCCAATCGGCCGGTACCAGGAATGTTGTTATCCGAACCCAGGTGAGTCCAACTCCAAAACCCTTGTTTGACCCACTCTCCCAAGATGACTTTTCTCCAATTTCAAACAGTTCCTTTAATCAAACAAGGTGATGTTCACTGGAAAAATGCATGCGAAAGGGAGTGAAATACATGATGATGATATTCTTGTCTCACACGCGCGCACGCGCACACACACACACACTTATAATGACATGAAGACGTTAACTGTTAAACCTACAGAGTATTGAAAACTGTAACGGTCTGTATACTCAGCCAAGTGTAGAAACCAAGATTCCTGCCCAGCAGCTGAAAGCTCTAACAACTCTGCTTTGCAGTGAGAAAATAAACACCATTTCAGACACACAAAACCCGCATTTAGTTCTCGCTCTACTGGGGCCAGTAAACATGTCATTTGGCTGGTAGGTGTGGCTCGGAATGGTGTGGCTTCGGTGCCTGAGCAGGAGAAAGCCAGCTCATGAACCATCTTGCGGTGAGTATGGGTGTGCTTTGAAGTGACGCAACAAACAGGAACTTAGGCTGGGCCTGCTGCCTGGTTTTCTGAGACAGGTGAACGATCAGAACTGACACAAAGGAAAGTGCTAGAAGATTGCTCCACTCATGCTTCTAGAACTTGTCCCAGTCGGTATCCCTTTGTTACCGGTATGCAACAAGGCAAGTAGGTACACCAAGAGGAAGTTTCTAGAGGCTTTTAAACAACATGACAGGTGAATTTTATTCTTTTAATTTAACAAAAAAAATTGAGCTCCTATTTTGAATATCTTTGTTTAATTTAGTTTTTTTTTTTAAATATATTTTATTGATTTTTTACAGAGAGGAAGGGAGAGAGATAGTCAGAAACATCGATGAGAGAGAAACATCGATCAGCTGCCTCCTGCACATCTCCTACTGGGGATGTGCCCGCAACCCAGGTACATGCCCTTGACGGGAATCGAACCTGGGACCCTTCAGTCCGCAGGCTGACGCTCTATCCACTGAGCCAAACCGGTTTCGGCAAGTTTTATATTATTTCATGTATATTATTTCATTTTACTAAAGTATCAGTCTGCCAATGACTAGGAAAAAATGTAATGGTTCACAGAAAATATGAGAAGTAGCAAAGTAGACAGTAATTAAAAAAAAATATTACTCCACCATGTCAGGGCAGGTGGAGGCGGCCAGCCCAGGGCGGCTTACCTTTCCCGCAGGCCTGCACCAGGCCGTACCACTCCCCACAGCTGTTGCACAGCAAGGTGAAGGCGCTCTCACGGTGGCCTGTGACATGGCCCGGGGCGCACACGTACAGCAGCTCATCCCCCATCTCCAGGCCGGTGCGTCCCTGCAGGATGGTGTGTGGGAATGAAGGCGGGTCTCCACACGGCTTCTCTGGGGAGGAGGAATCACAGTTAGCTTTCCCAAATGATGCAGACCTTGTGCAGTTTGGGAGAAAACAAACTTAAAAGACAGCTCTCCCCCTCCCTGGGTGCTGCCTGCACCTTGACCTGGGATCACGGGGGCTGGTTCCCCTATATGCTGGCATCCCAGGGCCTGGCAGAACACCTGGCACAGATGAGACACTCAGAAATATTTGTTGAATGAATAATTGTGCGTTTAAAATATGTATGTTCTCAGTAATACATCTATGCATTTTACTATTCCAGGCAACATTACCCTGTAGTGTCTCCTTGAAAGGAGGAACCAGAGATGAGCAGCGCCCTCCCCCCTTTTTTTTATTGACTGCAGAGAGGAAGGGAGAGGGAGAGAGAGAGAAATATCAATGATGAGAGAGAATCATTGATTGGGTGCCTCCTGCACGCCCCACACTGGGGATCGAGTCCACAACCCAGGCATGTGCCCTTGACCAGCATTGAACCCTGGACCTTTCAGTTCGCAGGCCGACGCTCTATCCATGGAACCAAACTGGCTAGGGCCAAGCTCCCCTTTTTGGCCTTATTTACATAAGTGAGTAGGTTCTCGTTGTCAAAAGCTAGAATGTTACCGACTATAGAGTACAGCAAGGGAGGCTCTCTCGTCCTCCAACCTCAGCCCCGATGGCAACACTGGGATCAGTTGGTATATACAAATACATGCAGACACACACACACACACACACACACACACACACACGGATAGATAGATATAGTTGTGTGTGTGTGTGTGTGGTTTTTAACATAAATGGGATCATATATGTGTTACTGAGAACATACATTTTTAAAAAGCAAACTATTTTTATAGCATTTTTAGGTTCCCAGCAAAACTGAACAGCAAGTACAGATAGTTCCTATGTCGCTACCCTTACGCATGCACAGCCTCACTGCTATCAACACCCCATACTGAGTGATACATTTGTTACAATAGAGGAACCTACATCCACACATGGTTATCACCCAATATGCAGCTTCCATTTGGGTTCTCTCTGTGGGGGAGCCTTACTCCTGGATCTGAACATGGAGAAGAGTCCCCACCCGGCCCTGGAACTTCTTACCATGCCTGCCCTCAAGCTGGCCCCAGAGTCAGTTTTGGGGGAACACAGCCCATGTCTCCTTTTAACTCCCTGCCCTAGTTCTCCCGTGAGGTTTTTACTGGCGTGATTGCAAAAGGGACTATGCAATAAACCTGGCAAGCTTAGGGGCAGCCCAGGTGGCAGGCCTTACAGACTCCGTGACCAAAAGTAACCACACAGGATGTTCTGATCCTAAATCCCTAACTGGGCAGGCCGTGGAGGGCAGGCAGGTCCCAGGCCCACAGCTTCCTTAGCAAAGGTCCATCTTTACCTGAAGTGAGCCCTGTCCATTGTTCTTATGCATCGAGAATAACGTACCTTTGAAATGTCAGATAGTTTTCTCTTCCAGGCCCCTTTGAGGCACAACCACAGGCATCAGAGCACAAGGCCACCAGCTCACAGAACCCCTCACTGTTAGCATGTTCCCTGCATGCCATCGCTATGGCTGTAAATGTTAATTATTAACTACGCTGAACCCTCCAATGTAAAAGAAGTATGTGTTTCTCCATTCTGCTTTTTACCCAATTCTAGAGATTTCCCCAGTTGGCTTTCTCCTGCCCTCTTACTCTACCCCTCTTGAATTTCACATGACTCTCTTTATGTCTCCTCCTTTGATTATAATGTGTAAAATAAGCCGCTATTCTCCTGAGCATTTCCTCAATCCATTGAGATCTTGTTTGGGGGCATGTCCTCAAAAATTTGGCTCAAATAAACTCTTAGAAACGCTTCCATAGGATGGATATTCTTTCATCGACACTAGTGTATATATTTTTTTAAATTTTTCCCCCCTGGGAACAAGCCTTTTAGAAATGAATGTAGACTGCTTTGTATTAAAACTTGTGAATTGCTTTTGAAAAATCTGTGGCTGGTCAGAGGCAGCCACTAAGGGACTCACCCTCGGCTTCAGCCAGTGAGGGAATCCAGAAGGTGAGGAGGGGAGGCCCAAGCCTTCCTCCTTCCACATCAGCGGGAACTGCCACGCCCAGCTCAGGCGAGACTCCGGGCTCAGAGATCCATAGGACAGATCTAAACACAGCCCCATCATGGGAAATGACAGGTTCATTGATGTTAATTGAGGGAAGAGGTTAATGGTTACAGAGTTGGGGCCTGAGCCAACCAGGTCAGACTTCCAAGCCCAAAGTGGCCAGTGGGTATTCTCTAGTACTTACAGATAGAATCAATCCCATTTAAAATATAAAAAATATCTTAGTGGGTAAGCTTCAACCGTCCCCGCCCCCGCCCCCCGCCCCCCCCCCCCCCCCCCATTAAGCATGATGCCAGCTGTAGTTCTTGTTTGTTTGTTTGGTAAATATTCTTTATCAAGTTGAAGAAGTTGATAACTTCTAGTCCTAGTTGGCTGAGTTTTATAACGGATGTTGGATTTTGTCAAATGCTTTTTCTGCATCTATCCATCTGCTCGTGTGCTGCTGCTTCTTCCTTGGCCCGTTTATGTGATGGATGACATGAATTGATTTCTTTAAATGTTGAACCAGCCTTGCACCCCTGGGATAAGTCCCACTCGGTTGTGGTCTATACGTCTGTTTTTATATTGTTGGATTCAAATTGCTAGTATTTTGTGGAGGACTTTTGTATCTATGCTAACTTGTATTGGTCTACACTTTTCTTATAATGTCTTTCTCTCCCTTTGAGCTTAGGGTTATGCTGGCCTCGTAGAATGAGTTAGGAAGTGTTCCCTCTGCTTCCAATTTCTGGAAGAGATTGTCGAGAAATGGCGTAATTTCTTCCTTCAATATTCGGTAGAACTCACCGGTGAACTCACTCTGTTTTAGAAGGTTATTAATTATTGATTCCATTTCTTTCCTTACAGGCTAGACCAGAAACTCAAAGTCATTTTCCCTCTAATATTTTAGCGGCCTTTCCACATGAGAACTACAAACTACCTCAGTCTTTTGAGAGGCTACATTACCACACACATTATTTAATCATTACACTGACATTTCTGTTGGTTCCAAGTTTTCACTGTTATAAACAATGCTACAATGGGCAGCTCAGATGGACATTTTTGTACATATCTTATTTCATTAGGAAAAAACTTCTAGGCGTGGAATTGCTGCATCAAAGTGATGCACTGAGACCTTTTTCAAAAAAGGAAATAATATTAAGTTCAAATTTCCTCTTCTGGCTTTTATCTGTTGGAAAGGAAAGCCTTTAGTCCTTATGCAGTCGAGTGACCTAAGCAGCATATTGCTCAAAGGAAGACATGCTAAGAAAGGATGAAAATAGAAAATGACTTGTGCTGCAAGCCAGCTGATTGGCCTCACAGCTTGTGGTTTGGGTGGCATTTTCTCAGAGAGCCATTGCTCTGCATGTTCTTTAACTGGAGGGATTTTGAATGAAGAAGGTGTGGTTGTGCTTTAGGAAGTCAGCACAGAATGTTGTGTTTTAACCAAAACTGCCTTGACTGTCGCCCAGGAGATCAGCTGTTCATCCCCCTCCATGTGGCAAGGAGGAACAGGCTGCCATCTGAACGTGGCCACGAAGCCGGGGGCACCCCACTGAGCAGAGAGGCATCATCCTTGGGTTCACTTGGTCTGAGCAGGGCATTCTGAGAAGAATGGACCAAGTTCATGAGCCTCAGTCAAATAAATTTGCGCCAAAGGCCAGCTGGTGTCTCAGGGGCAAAAGGCTCTGTCTCTCTCTCCAACATCCTCGGCCACCTACAGCTCACGCTGGGCGTCCCAGTCTTTTCTCCTCGTACCAGATCCGGTTTAGGAAACGGTAGGTTCTTCATCAAACACTCACTCTCAAAGGACTCGTCAATACTTCCATCCTCTATCTGTGGGGCACAACACCAACTCTTCGGGAGGAAAAGCCAGGAGCAGGGTAACAGAGTCAAGGGGAACTTCTGGCCAAATCTACACCTTAGCAGACTCCTGGGACCTTCTCCCTCAGATCTCCTTTCCAGAATGGCATGGGCTAGATTCTGGCTCAGAAAAACCACAGCAATGCTCCTGAGGCTGGCCACACATACCCTGTGTTTCTGGATTTCCCACAAATGCTGGAGACAGGAAACACTCCGCTTCTTAGGTGGTGTGACTTCGGACGCTCCAAGATACCAATCCCATGCCTTAGCACAACCACCTGAGTGCCAAAACCACCACCCAAGGCCAGGTGCAACTTGAATTAGTTCCTTTCAGGAACCTCCCCACCTTTAACTTCACGAGGGAGCGATGGAAAACAGCTGTCTATATACCTGGGCCCTATTCTCCTCTTTAGGGAAACTTGCATTTGGGCCGTTTTCACTGCTATAGTCAGTTTATTCCACAGATAGTGATTGGAGTTTGGGGAGTCTCAAGAGCTGGGTTTCAATGGGAAGAGCCATCTCTATTATTTTCCCTTTCAAGGGATGAGATTTTATAAGAGATCTTATCTCTCGTTTAAAATATATATATTGATTTCAGAGAGGTAGGGAGAGGGAGAGAGAGAAACATCAATGATGAGAGAGAATCATTGATTGGCTGACTCCTATTGGGGATGGAGCCCACAACCCAGGCATGTGCCTTGATGGGAAATGGAACCTTGACCTCCTGTTTATAGGTCCACGCTTGACCACTGAACCACGCCAACTGAGCAAAGCTCTTGTCTTTCAAACAAATAGTATTAGTGAACATAGACTGATTTTCCATTTTTCTTTTTTTGGGCTTCCAAGTCCTTTATTGGGTGTTCCACGCTCTCAGGCCTGCAGCACAGGCCGTGCCTTCTCTGCCTGCAGCTTCATTACATCTAGGTCTCTGAGCTTGTCGAATCCACCTCTCCGCGCCCTCCAGGTGATCACCCCACCCCCGAGGGCGGAGCGCGGCGCAGGGCGTGACTGCTCAGACGGCGGGTCAGGCGCCCACGCGGCGCTCCCGGCGCGAGATGAGCTCACGTGGCCCACGGAGCCTGGACGTGCGCAGAGGCTTCCCTCGGGGCGCCTCGGCTTCTCCCGCGCAGTGGCTTGGCCTCGGGGGTCAGCGACGGGACCCAGAAGCTGGGCAGCATCTTGGCCTTGGCCTTGCCGGTGCCTGCGGGGCCAGCGCTGGGCCCGGGTTGGGCAGCATCTGGGCGGGTCCCCCAGGAAGTCTTGGGCGTGAGGGGCTGGAGGGCGCAGCTCACCATGGCCGCCTCCTTCTCCAGGAAGCCCCGCACCTGGTCCTGCGCTGCAGCTCTTTGTGCTCCTCCCGCCGGGCACCCGCTGCTTCTGAAGGCCTTCATCTGCCGGCATCTCCTTCTTCTGGTGCAGAATGTCCGCCGGGATTGCCTCGCGCATACAGGCAGCCATGTGGGGTGACCCGGGGTCATGGCCGGCTGCAGAGAGGCAGCAGCAGTCCGCGTCCTCCACGGCATCCGGCTCATCCAGTGCTCTGCGTCCCGCCACCTGAGGCCGCTGTGCCTGGCGGCCTCCTTCGCATGGTAGGTGCAGTTCTTGTCCAGTTGAGTCATCCTTGAAAGAGACCTGAAGTTTGCTTGCAGAAGGGGGTGTCGGCAGGGTGTGCGTGAGGAGTTAGTGGGAGGAGTTATCTGAAATCGCACGACCTTGACTCCTTGTTCCTTCCTTAATTCCTAGACTGTCTCATTTTCCATTTATTATTATTATTTTAAAAAAATATGTATTTCTTTATTGATTTCAGAGAAGAAGGGAGGAGAGAGAGATAGAAGCATCAATGATGAGAGAAAATCATTGATTGGCTGCCTCCTGCACGCCCCTCACTGGGGATCGAGCCCACAACCCAAGTATGTGCCCTTGGCCGGAATCGAACCTGGGACCCTTCAGTCCGCAGGCTGACGCTCTATCCACTGAGCCAAGCCGGCCGGGGCTCATTTTCCATTTAAATGGGGACACTTGCTTGCCATTCAGATCTTCTGAGAATCAGTTCCCACAGAGTTTAGAACTCATATAAAAGTTGATGCTTTCATTTTGAGAAAGTTTAAGGCTTCCATCATGATTTTTGAAGGTCTCAAGAAGAGCCCGCAACCCCCATTATTATTCCACAAACCAGGGATGGAGAAATTCCAACCCAAATCTCCTTCCCTACGCTATTTGAAGCTGACTTCTGTGACCACCTGCCCAGCTCCATCTTACTCCAACCAGCACACCACACACCAGCATTGTCTTCCCCATTCCACCCAATGTTATTTGTTCTCAAACTCTCTGTCGCTTCTCAGACATGAATGTGCTTCAGAATCTCCTGAAGGACGTGTAACACACATTCTGCTGTGTTTTTTGTTTTTTTAAAAAAATATATATATGTTTTTATTGATTTCAGAGAGGGAGGGAGAGGGAGAGAGAGGTAGAAACATCAATGATGAGAGAGAGTCATTGATCGGCTGCCTCCTGCACACCCCCCACTGGGGATTGAGCCCACAGCTGGGGCATGTGCCCTGACTGGGAATTGAATCGTGACCTTGTGGTTCATAGGTCTATGCTCAACCACTGAGCCACCGTGGCTGGGCACTCTGCTGTGTTTTTGAGTTTCTCAGTCAGTAGGTCAAGGTTAGGGCCCAAGAATTTGCATTTATAATAAGTTCCCAGGTGATGTGAATAGTATTGGTCCAGAGACTACCCTTAGAGAACTACCGCTCTAGGTAACTATCACACCCTCAAAAAACAGGCAAAGTTAATATATGGTGACAGCAGTCAGAACAGAAATGGCCTCTGACCCTAACCGGTTTGGCTCAGTGGATAGAATGTCAGCCTGAG
Source organism: Myotis myotis (assembly GCF_014108235.1). Classification (NCBI taxonomy): domain Eukaryota; kingdom Metazoa; phylum Chordata; class Mammalia; order Chiroptera; family Vespertilionidae; genus Myotis; species Myotis myotis. The sequence continues at coordinate 46,249,591 of NW_023416317.1, forward strand.
GACTCAAGGGTCCCAGGTTCGATTCCGATCAAGGGCATGTACCTTGGTTGCGGGCACATCCCCAGTAGGGAGTGTGCAGGAGGCAGCTGATCAATGTTTCTCTCTCATCGATGTTTCTAACTCTCTATCCCTCTCCCTTCTCTCTGTAAAAAATAATCAATAAAATATATTAAAAAAAAAAAAAAAAAAATGGCCTCTGGCTCTGCTGGGAGAGGAGAGCACTTGTGGAAAAGGGCTCCCGGGAACTATCTGGGGTGAAGGAAATGTTCTATATCTGGACTGATTATGAGTGATTTTCTTTATACTTTCCATAACAATGGCCGCATGTTCCTGTTTGTAATTAGGAAATATATTAAAATATAAAATGGAGCTAACGAAACCCATCTCATTAGGTTGTGAGCAGAATTCAATGAGCTTATGCCTTGCCCTGTGCCCAATAACATGTCTGGAACGTAACAGGGACATAACTAAATATGAGTTCCATTTCCCAAGTAAGTTGAAGATTGCTAGTCTTTTGAATCATTCTTCAAGTAATGATGATAACTGAATGCCCAGTTCCCTCAAACCAAATGCAGCCAAGCACACGTTGGCTGAACAGGAAGTGAGGGAGGAAGGGCAAAACAAAATGGTTCGTAAGATCCATCAGAACACAGACCCATTGGCACAATTTCTCTGGCTGCTCAGACACCCTGTGTTCCTGGGAATTGACTGTTTTGAGTGTCAGGACTGATCCAGCCTAGGTTTTTGGAAAGGAAGACCTGATACTGTCCGGGCCTGAGGTGTAGGTGGCAGAGGAGGGGGCCTCACTGCTCACTGAGATGGGGATGATTTAGGCCAGTGGCCGGCAAACTGTGGCTCGCGAGCCACATGCGGCTCTTTGGCCCCTTGAGTGTGGCTCTTCCACAAAATACCAACTTCTGTGCATGGGCCACGAAGTTTCAATCGCACTGTACCTGTGCGCTCGCACGTGGTATTTTGTGGAAGAGCCACACTCCGGGGCCAAAGAGCCGCATGTGGCTCACGAGCCGCAGTTTGCTGACGACTGATTTAGGCTGCCTCTGAATCCACCTCAGACATGCCCAGCAGCTACTCAAGCCACTGGGGATGTTCTGAATCCAACTCATTCTCCTGGACTGAGTACTATGGCTATCCCAGAGCTAGTCTCCCCAAACCATTGTTCTCCCTGTCTGCCATGTCCTCTCCTCCCTTCCCTAATAATTATTTCCAGAAACAAAATCTTCAAATTTTACCTCAAATGGCATAGACTCAGGAAGTCTCCTAATTATTCTCCTCCTTTGTGTCAGGAAACATTCAACTCTAACTTATACTGTCAACTCCTTGAGGGTGGGGATGAGACCTCTATATCCAGCTGTCTGTCTGTCTATCTATCTATCTATCTATCTGTCTGTCTGTCTGTCTGTCTATCTATCTATCCATCCATCCATTCATTCATCCATCTATCCTTCCACTGAATCACCCACAAGTCTGAGCACTGGACTTTACATTACCCTCGACAAATAAACAAATGGCCAAGGTCAGGTCAATGGTAATAAGCTCAGAACCTTCCACACTCCCTTGGGTGACCCTGAACTAAATACGTCCTATCAGGTGTTCAAAGCACTACAGTTGATTTCCGTCGCCTGACTGCAGCCAAATAATTTTCCCCAAAGCCAATCCTGAGGCCTGGGGCCTCCTCCAGGGAGACCTGAGAATTGGTTACTCTCAAAAGTTCCTCATAGCTCTCAAGATGAGCATCCAGTTCTCTTCTTGATGACATAAAGAAGCGAATGATTCCACTTCTGTTTTTAAGGGAAGTATAGGCAATAGATAAATATGCAAGGGAGGTAGAACACGGTGCTCAGAAGGTGGGGTGGGTGAGGTGGGCTGGCAGGGAAGAGCAGCCAGCCAGCCTGGCTTGGGAGGTGGCGGACAGAAGCACACTCAGAGTGGAACCCTGTGGGTGCACTCCAGACCCCACACGTCGACCCCAGACAAACTGCCAAGAGAAGCAGAGCCAGAGAACCCAAGTGGAGGCAGCTTATTTCATCCACATCCCGTTGGTTAAAAATAACTTCACTTATTAGTTTAAGTGAGATCACCGCAGGACTGGAAATTCACTCTCGGTGAGACAAAGTACTGGAAGGAAAATGAGAAAAGTCTACATTCATGAAGGACTTTATTTCAAAAAAGAAACAGAGGAGGAAGCTGTCTAAATGTTCCACGGGCTCTGTTTTCCTTCTGGGCTCTTTATAAGGAAGCCGCCTGCCGTTTTCGGAGCCGGCACGCACAGAGCTAACCAGCACATGGAGCAGCACTGGGGAAAAGGCAACCTTTGGAGACATACTGTGCAGGGTGGTATGCTGGACCAGACCTCACAGACACGCACTCCTGAGGGACCACACGGAACCACCTGTCTCAGCTTCTGCTCGGGCACCACGCCTTCCGTCAGCACAGATTTCCCTATTGACCGCGCTGTCAACAAAGGCTCCGCGAAGCAGGGCGGAGGACCATGTGGGCGCAGCTTACACGCTCTTCCTAAAGGATGAAACTCCTTGAGTGAATATCCCTGAGTGCCCAAGAGAGCAGCCCTCTGACCCTAGTCCCACCTCAGCATTCCTGGGTCCCCTAAGCGGCCCACCTGCAGCCTCCTCACAATCAGGCCATTAGGACTAAGACTCCAGTCCGCTCCACACAGCCTCTCCCGGTGACCGGGAGGTGGCCGGAGGCGAGGCTCAGGCAACTGCTCTGGGATGCAGGGCTCTTGAGCACGTTGACTCGAGTGATCCACATTCCGTGCAGGTTTCACTAAAACGGCATCAATCTTCACATACACTGATCGGCATCGTGAATTTCCGTCACAGGTTGGCTCTTCATGACTCGGATTCCACACACACACACACACACCCGCCGTTGTTATGGTTGTGTTGTTTTTAGGAGTGTGTAGATCAATTTATTTTTTTGACGTTTCTTATTTTTATATAATTTCAAAGTTACAGGAAAAGTTTAAGACTAAGTAAGGAACTCCCATAAAACCCTTTATCCAGATTCACCAGCACGTTTTCATTTGGCCCCATTTGCTTTATCATTCTTCTCTCTAGATAGATAGATAGATAGATAGATAGATAGATATAGATATATATCGATATCTATATAGAGAGACAAATATATGGAATATGTATGTATGTGTGTCAGTACCTGTAATTCTTTTCGGGACCATTTGAGAGTAAGTTGTAGATATGCTGTCCCTTTGTCCCTAAAAACCTTGGGATGTGTTTCCAAGAACAAGGCTATTCTCCTACATAACTGCTGTGCAGTTACCAAAATCAGGAAAATTTAAACATTGATACAATACTATTATCTAATTCATAATCCATATTCAGACTTCATCAATCATAGCTATTTTCTCATGGTCCAGGATACAATCTAGGATCGCAAATTTCATTTCGTTGTCAAGTCTTTTTTGTCTGTTTTAATCCAGAAGAGTTGCTTAGTCTGTCTTTGTCTTCCTTATCCTTATACACGTTTTTAAAGAGTACAGGCCAGTCATTTTATAGAATGTTTCTTAATCTGAGTGTGGCTAATATTTCCTCACAATTACGCATTTGGGGCAGGAATACTACTGAGTTGAAGTTGTGTTCCTCTGAGTGCAATATATCAGGAGGCACATTATATCGGCTTGGTGAGTACTCAAATTTGGAATCACCATCACGGCTTTGATCTTGGTGCCCTATAGGATGTGAATGGATGTTTTCTGCCTCTGGCTTCATGCACTACCATTCTAGGTAAAAGGGGCACACACTTGCATACACACAACCTATGAAGTGGAAAGCCCAGGCTATCCTATGGACGATGAAAAACGCATGGCTCAGTCACCCCCAACACCCCAGCCAACAGCCAGCCCTCTCCCAGAAGCAAGGCCACCTAACTAGCAACTGACCATAAACTCATGAATGAGCCCAGCTGAGCCCAGCAGACAAACACAACTTGTTGGCAAAAAAAAAAAAAAAAAAGACCTAAATAAACAGTTGTTGTTTTAAGCCACTACCTTTGGGATGCTACGTTACACAGCAAAAGCTAACTGATACCTCTTGTTTATCAGAGGAAGGAGAGAAGACTCAGAAGCCCTGCATATTTACTTAAAAGCCCTAAAGAATGAAGGTCATGCTGCTTTTCTTCTGGCCCTGTCTTGTCTCCCTCAGGGATCTGAACCTTTGCCTGTTTGGGATTCATTTAACTTACTTATGTGATTTTAGAAAAACAGCAATCTGCAAATACAGACCTTCCTGGAGGAAAACCCCATAGCGGCAGAGAATCCTGTCACTAACAAGCATCTAATAAGCACCAGCCAGGGCCTTCAGCCCTAATGTGGTTCCTGGACTTTTTAAAGGTTAGAATTTGGTGCCTCTAGAGTGCAGCGTGAGGGTTTGTATCTCTAAGAAGTTCACCTGCTATTTCCCATCTTCAGAGATTTGGGAAACTCTGCATTAGAGAAGTAGCTCTCAAACTGCTCGACATGTTAAAATCACCAGGGAGCTTAAAAAAAAAAACACCCCAATGTGCAGAACATTTATATCAGATTATCAAGGGCTGACATCCGGGCATCGGTGTTTCTTAAAACTTCCCAGGTGTGACAGAGAACCAAGATGGCGGCATAGGTTAACGCTGGAGTTTGCTGCTTTGAACAACTACTTCAAAAGTGAAACCAAAAAACGGAAGGGACATCACCCAGAACCACAGGAACGCTGCCTGAGTGGAAGTCCTACAACTAGGAGGAAAGAGAAACGCATACGGACACTCAGAGGAGGCGCAGTGCTAAAGTCAAATTCTGAGGTGCGGAGTGCGTGAGCGGGCTGGCGGCGGAGGGTGCGGTTGGCGTTTTCAATCGGGAGGGAGTCGCAGACTCTGAGCTCCAGATCCGGGCGAGTCTTTAGGGACCCAGACTCAAACGGGAGAAGCGGGACTGTCTGGCTTCGGTCAGAGCGAGTGCAGCTTTCTCTCTGAGCTTTGCAGCGGGTGCTGGGACTCAGAGAGGCAGAGCCCCTGGGGACAGGACTGAGAGCCGCCATAACTGCTCTCTCCGGCCCACCCTGTTGATCCTGTGCGACCTGCCCCGCCCAAGCCCTGCACACAGGCATTTGCCGGATAGCCTCAGGCAAACGCCAGATTAGCACCTCCCTAGAGGACAGAAGTTCTCTCACTGCTGACACAGCTGATTCTCATAGCCACTTGGCCTGGAGGTCAAACCCTCCCTGGAATTAGCTACAACAATCAAGATTTAACTATAAGACTGCGAACAAAGACCACTAGGGGGTGCACCAAGGAAGCATAACAAAATGCGGAGACAAAGAAACAGGACAAAATTGTCAATGGAAGATATAGAGTTCAGAACCACACTTTTAAGGTCTCTCAAGAACTGTTTAGAAGCCGCCGATAAACTTAATGAGATCTACAAGAAAACTAATAAGACCCTCGATCTTATATTGGGGAACCAACTAGAAATTAAGCATACACGGACTGAAATAACGAATATTATACAGACTCCTGACAGCAGACCAGAGGAGCGCAAGAATCAAGTCAATGATTTGAAATGCGAGGAAGCAAAAAACACCCAACCGGAAAAGCAAAATGAAAAAAGAATCCAAAAATGCGAGGATAGTGTAAGGAGCCTCTGGGACAGCTTCAAGCGTACCAACATCAGAATTATAGGGGTGCCAGAAGATGAGAGAGAGCAAGATATTGAAAACCTATTTGAAGAAATAATGACAGAAAACTTCCCCACCTGGTGAAAGAAATGGACTTACAGGTCCAAGAAGCGCGGAGAACCCCAAACAAAAGGAATCCAAAGAGGACCACACCAAGACACATCATAATTAAAATGCCAAGAGCAAAAGATAAAGAGAGAATCTTAAAAACAGCAAGAGAAAGAAACTCAGTTACCTACAAGGGAATACCCATACGACTGTCAGCTGATTTCTCAACAGAAACTTTGCAGGCCAGAAGGGAGTGGCAAGAAATATTCAAAGTGATGAATACCAAGAACCTACAACCAAGATTACTTTATCCAGCAAAGCTATCATTCAGAATTGAAGGTCAGATAAAGAGCTTCACAGATAAGGAAAAGCTAAAGGAATTCATCACCACCAAACCAGGATTATATGAAATGCTGAAAGGTATCCTTTAAGAAGGGGAAGAGGAAGAAAAAGATAAAGATACAAATTATGAACAACAAATATGCATCTATCAACAAGTGAATCTAAGAATCAAGTGAATAAATAATCTGATGAACAGAATGAACTGGTGATTATAATAGACTCAGGGACATAGAAAGGGAATGGACTGACTATTCCTGGGGGGGAAAGGGGTGTGGGAGATGCGGGAAGAGACTGGACAAAAATCGTGCACCTATGGATGAGGACAGTGGGTGGGGAGTGAGGGCGGAGGGTGGGGCGGGAACTGGGAGGAGGGGAGTTATGGGGGGAAAAAAAAGAGGAACAAATGTAATAATCTGAACAATAAAGATTTAATTAAAAAAAAAAAAAAAAAAAAAAAAAAAAAAAAAAACTTCCCAGGTGAGACCAGTGTGCAGCGAAGCGGCCCCTGTGCGGAGGCCTGTGACTGATGGGTACGCGGCTGGCTTCCTCTCCCTTTGCATGAACATTCCCTTCAAACAGCTTGTGTTTCTGGTAATGACCGTGGACTTATTTCAGTGCACACGAAATGCTGCCCTGCAGACTCCTTTATGGTTTTTCTCCTCATCACTCAGCTGACTTCCCAGGAGGAAGTTGAGTTTTCCTTCCTACGATCAGTTTCCTAAATCCTATACATTCCATTTGGGGGAAAAGAAATGTTTTTTTTTTTCCTTTTCAGTGTGCTGTCTACCATGAAGAGAGACAGAAAGGTAGGCTGTATCAATGACTATAACAGACACATTCAGGGGTTGCTCACATTCCCTAGATCAGTGATGGCGAACCTATGACACGCGTGTCAGAGGTCACACGCAAACTCATTTTTTTGGTTGATTTTTCTTTGTTAAATGGCATTTAAATAATAAAATAAATATCAAAAATATAAATCTTTGTTTTACTATGGTTGCAAATATCAAGAAACTTCTATATGTGACACCAGAGTGAAGTTAGGGTTTTTCAAAATGCTGGCACGCCGAGCTCAAAAGGTTCGCCATCACTGCCCTAGAAACCTTTACCCTGCCCATGCACGGGGCTCCTGGCGGGCACCTGTGCACCTGGGTTGGAGTGTGGCACCCGGGCTACTGGAACCCTTTGCCTGTGCACATCAAAAACCAGAGGAGCCCAGGAATTCACATCTCCCTGAAGCAGCCCTTAGCCAATGACTGACAGGTGCATTGGTGTAAATACCCCTGCTCTCCTACATAAGCCAAAGTTACCCCCACCCCCACCTCAACGCCACTGTGGACTCTGCTTAGCATTTCACTATTGCTTGGTCTGCTTCCTTTTCCTGTTCCCTTCTCCCCTGTATTATTATTGGCTTTTCTTTGGAAGTCTCCCCGCCGTGTTGAGTGAATCCTCACCTCAAGGTCGGCTTCTAGAGAACACAACCTACGGTGGCAAACCCCACGGCCACACCCACCAGAACCTTGACAAAGGCTCTGGCACTGACCTTCATCCTTAATACAAAGGGCATTGTATGTGCCGCCAGGAGCCGGGTTGCTCTCAATTCTCACATCCACAGCTTTCATGATGTGCTGTTCACCACTCCCCTTGCTGCACACGGTTGTCCTGAAAGAGACAAAGAAGACAGGAAAAAAAAAAGATGACAATTTTAGAAGAAAGGGTAGGAGAACTGACAGCTTGGAAGCAGCAGATATTTCTCTGATTCAGTAGCTTTGGCTGAAAGCATCAGAAACATTCTCCCCAAACAAAGGTCTAAAGTCAGGAAGACATAGGTGATGCTTAAGGTGAGGTCGTATGTATGAATTCAAGTTTCAGAGGCCATACATACATTGTGTATCTCTTCTAGTATATGTTGTGTTTTTTTTTAAATTCATAAAATTCTGCTCTTCTCTTTTTGAGGGGGTTTGTTTTGCTCTTCATATTTCTTTAGATGAATCATTAGTCATGAATCCTAAGCCTTTCCCCTCTTCTAACAGGAGCATTTAAATGCTTTACGTTTCCCTCTAGGTATAGCTTTAGTAGCATTCCATGGGTTTGAGTATGTTATATTTTTAATATCATACACCTCTACTTATATGCTAATTTCCATTATAATTTATTTTTGTCCCATGGTTTATTTAGGAATACTGTATCTTTTTTAAACAGCAAATAGTAGAATTTTTAAAAATTCAAATTATAATCTTTGTTTTCTAACTGGAGTACCTCATCTACTTAATTTAATCTCAGATCTCTTTGAATTTAAGTCTGCCATCTTTCTACTGGTTCTGCCCATTCTTTCTTCCTTTCTCCCTCTTTTCTGTTCCCCATTTTGATTTCTTTGATTATGTTCTTGGCATTCTCTTTCCTCTGTATTGGTTTGGAAGTTACATATCCTTTTACTATTTTTTTTAGTGGCTACCCCAGAAGTTATAACATGTTTCCTCTACTTACTAAAATTTAATATTACTTTTACTTTCTTCCCCAATGACACTACTTGAAATACTTAAAATACTATGTACTAACCTATTTAAAATACTTCCTGGTTGATAATACCATTTTTTAGTATTTAGTATTATTATTACTGCTTTATGGAATTATGTTATTTCAGTTTACCCCCACCTCCATTTACTCTTTTTTTAAAAAAATATATTTTATTGATTTTTTACAGAGAGGAAGGGAGAGAGATAGTTAGAAACATCAATGAGAGAGAAACATCTATCAGCTGCCTCTTGCACATCTCCTACTGGGGATGTGCCCGCAACCCAGGTACATGCCCTTGACCAGAATCGAACCTGGGACCTTTCAGTCCGTAGGCAGATGCTCTATCCACTGAGCCAGACCGGTTTCGGCCATTGACTCTTTCCATTCATCATTTTTTTGCATCTGCAACCTTCCACCTGTAATTATTTTCCTCCTGCCTTTACTGTTTCTTTTAGTGGAGGTCCAATTTGATGAATTTTCTTACCTTTTGTATGAAAATGTCTTTGTTTTTTCTTTGTTCTTAGAAAATATCCTCACTGGGTATAGAATTCTAGGCTGGCAGTAATTTTCTTTTAACACTTTGAAGGTATCATTCAATTATCTTTGGGCTTTCATTGTTGCTCCTTTGAAGTACTTTTTCTTATTATTACTTTTAATATTTTTTTCTTCGTATTTGACTCTAATCAGATGTGCCAAGTTGTGAATTTCTTTTTGTTTGTCCTACTTGGGCTTTGTAGGGCTTTTGAATATGTGCCTGGGTGTTTTTCTTCAACTGTGAATAAGTCTCATATTACTTTTCCTTCTCTTCTTCTTTTGGAATTCAAATCACATACATCTTCTTTGCTTTTTACCCTTTCTTCTAAAAATTTCATCTTTTTTTTTTTCTTAATTCTGAACATCTTCCTCTAAAATATCTTCCAGTTCACTAATTTTTTCTTTGGCTCTTTTTAATCAGCTGTTAGAACCATCTATTACATTCTAAATTTCAGTGATTATATTTTTCATTTCTCTGGTTTCCATTTGGTTATTTTTATAGTTTTCCGTCTTCTGCCAAAATTACCTTTCTTGGCTCTGTATCTCTGAACACTCTAAAGAGTTATTTTAAAGAGTGCTTCTACCACTGCTAATACCTAGATTTTCTACTGGCTATTTTTGTTCTTGTTGGCTTAGCTTCTCATGAGACTGGTTATTTTATATTGTGTGACAAACCTTATGCTTGCTAAAATTATTTGTGGAAATCAACTGCCTAGGATAATGTTTTCTCCCTCTAGAAATGATTTTTAAAATCAGTTCTGCTAGCTACCTGGGGCACTGGGACTCCAGTATCATCTTAACCCAAATTCATGGATTAAGTTACGAGGATTTAAAGCTATGCTGCAGCTCCTCTGAGGACTTGTGTGTGCTTCTTGCAGTTTACTCCTACAGCCTTTGCAATGTTCCAACCCAAAGCAAAGGACTCCCTAGGCCCCCACCTGCACAAAACCTGAATTCAAATCTCTGTCCTCCTAGTCCAACAAGGCTATTGAAATTGCTAACCAGCTTTTCAGCCACCCTTTATTAGAATCTGCAACATCTCCTAGGAGACAAGTGGTCCCAAATTTTGTATTCTTTAGACCTCTGTCTTTCTCTGGATTTATGTATATACTCAAAATAAATTCATGGAGACACAGATCCTATCTACTATCTGTCTACTACGCCACCAGTTGCAGGATGCACTGTGCATTGAACAATTGGTTTTTGGTAGGGAAGGGGGAAGGCTGTGACTGAAAAACCCACAGTGAAATGTACATACTAATGGTTAGATACTTCTTGGTTCCAGTAACATTAAAATGGAAAACCTATTTTTAATATGTTATGAAGTAAATATATCAAGTTAAGTATGAATGCTTTATAAAGAATTATCATCGTAGCAATGTAGAGATCCACCAAGATGTCTTAACACTTTACAGCAAACCCAGGGAGAATGGACCTTCCAATGACTCAGTGCTGACCTGTAATGCCTGAGAGACCTAAGCCTGGCTCTGAGCGGGCTCTTCAGAATCGCTGAATACCCTGGTTATCTGATGCCATGATGGTGACAGAATTATGAAAAATACCCACACTTGACGTCATAATGGAAAAATGCATGCACAGGACATATTTTGTGTATTTAGGAATCTGGATGTAAACATCTAAGGCAGAGAGGGTCACAGTTTCAGATCCACGGACAAGTTTTGGATGAAACCTCACGTGTCTTCTCTGCTCAATTGCTGCTTCACATGTAGCACATGGAGACGTGAGTCAGCACGGCTGTGTGTGTTTTCTATGGCCATCTGCCAGCCAGACATCTTCGGGGTCATTGTCTTGCTCTTGGAGCCCATTCCTTTCTCAGTGGAACGGCTCCTGCCTTCTCTCAGTCTAAAGAAGCAGTTAGCAGCATTAACAGGACGTTTTCTCCTAGCTGACCACAGGAATTACTTCTCCACAGGACTCCACAGGTCAGGAACTCAGACAGGGTACAATGAGATGGCTTGTCTCCGCTCCATAATGTCTAAGAACCTGAGCTGGGGAGACTCATAGGCTGGTGACAACTCCGCAGTTGAGGGCTGGAATCACCTGGCACCTTCCCTCGCATTTCCGGCAGTTAGTGGTGGCTACTGGCCAGGACATTGGTGGGGGCTATTGGTGAAAGAACCGCTTTGGGGCATCTGGGCTTCCTCGCAGCATCTCAGGACAGTCAGACTTCTTACATGGCGTCTCAAAAGTGAGAGTCCTCAGAAACCCGCACTTGATCTCAGATGTCACATAGGATCACGCCCACTATATTCCATTGCTCCTGGCAATACTCCGCTGGGCCTGATTCACAGGGAGAAGACACAGACCCCGCTTCTCAATGGAAGCAACGTGAACGAATCTGTGGCCATATTTTCACACTCCAGACCATCTTCCTATCCCTAAGTGTGCAGATGCATATCCACAGAGAAGAACAGATAAAGAATATATACCAGACCGTTACCTCCGAGGTGGGGAAGAAGAGACAAACTCACTTTGTACTTTATACATACCTGTATTATTTGAAAATATTTTACAAGCATGTATTGTTTTTGTAATTTAATAAAGAAATTCAAAATAACCAAGTCAGGGGGAATAAACTGACAGAACTGCAGGGGAAAAAAAATTTTTTTTATGTGAGAATTCAAAACAAGAATGCCCTGGAAGCCACTGCCCACTGCATTTTGCCTATCCTGACACCTCATTAAAACAATTATTTAGCCCCCAAAGGGGCCCTGGTGGGGCAGCCAGATGAGTTGGATGGACAGTTGGATGGACAGCTAGCCCGGCTCGTCTGACTTACCCCAGGGTGCCGTCCGCCAGCCAGCCCGTGGCGCACACCGCGGAGGTGCAATCCTGCACCACCCTCCGCAGCTCCTCCGCAGACACCAGGTGAGCACCCCTGCTCTTGCAGGAAAGCCGAGCCGCCTCCAGGTCCAGCCCCAGAGAGCCGTTCTGAGACTCCAGCACAAAGAGCTTCCCTGTGTGGGGACAAGCACGAACACAGGCTGACTCGGGGATCCATGGAATGTAAGCTCCTCACACTCACTCTCTAGCAGACACCTGCTACAACTGTAGTCTTCTACTTGCCCCAAGACCCAACTGCAGCAACTACCCCGTGGCACGCATCCCTGGGACTAGGTGTTGACAATCACACTAGTGTTTTAACCCATTTTTCCCTCTTCTTTTCAAAAAAGGGTGGAGGAGGCCCAAGGGGGTGGAAATGGGGGACATCTGTAATACTGTCAATAATAATAATAATAATAATAATAATAATAATAATAGTAGTAGTAGTAGTAGAACCATCTGCTCTGGCATGTTTTTCTGGATAAGCCCTTCAAATATTCTTTTTATTTTTTTTATTTTTTAATTATTATTTTTTAATATATTTTATTGATTTTTTACAGAGAGGAAGGGAGAGGGATAGAGTTAGAAACACCAATGAGAGAGAAACATCGATCAGCTGCCTCCTGCACACCCCCCCCCACTGGGGATGTGCCCGCAATCAAGGTACATGCCCTTGACCGGAATTGAACCTGGGACCCTTGAGTTTGCAGGCTGACGCTCTATCCACTGAGCCAAACCAGTTAGGGCCAAATATTCTTTTTAAAAAGGTTGTTTTAAAAACACCACGTGGCAAAGCTCAGTGCCCCGTTTCCCTGAGTTGGGTTACTTGGTGTCTAAGGCCCTGATTCAGGCTTCAGCTTTGCCTTCTTTTGCCCACCCCAGCCCTGGGGTGACCGCATACATAACAGGTTGCTCCCTTTCTGTCTGACCCTGTCTCTATCACATGTCCCATTTTCTCTGCCACTCGGTTTCTTTGCTATTCCCTACTCAGACACTCTTTCTTCCCTCTCCTTGACTAGTTATACATACTCATCTTCCAGGTTCTCCTACACCAAGTCAAAATCTCCTAGTATATGCTCTCACAGTACCTCTGTCCTTTAATCTTATGTACCAAAATCACAATGTGAGAGTAGGAGGAGGCTGCACGGACATGCTCCCAGGAACAAGCTGGAATTACCACTGAAATAAGGAAAGGCTTCCTGAATAATCAATGGAAAACTCACAGGAGAGAACCCTGATACCCAAGGACCAAAGGTGGAGAACGCATTGAGACTGGTAGAAGGGGCGGAGGCGCGAAAAGGCTGGCTGAGCACCCACAGATGGCAACTGAAGTCCGGAGAGATATCTCAGCTGTGTGGGAAGGGGGTGTGCCACTGAGAACTCTGGGATCTAATCCCAAAGCTGTGCTCTCCAGCAGAGAGCACCAAACTGAGGAGGGTACCTACATAACATCTAGCTATGAAAAGCAGTGGGGTGCTGCCTGCCAGGGAGTGGCAGCTGAAAATTCAGGCACCCTCTTAAAGGGCCAATGCACATAAATTCCCTGTGGAGCCAACCTCCTTGTGCTCTGTCAGAGGGAGGGTGAAGTGGACTAGAGCTGTGAGAGCAGAACCCAGGACTAGGGACTCAGGGGGTAGAGCTCAGAAGGCAGACACCCCAGGTTTCCTGGACTGAGTCATTCCCTCACACAGCAGAGGACTTCTTTCCCATATACACATCTGCCTTGCCTGGGGGGAAGACAGTCGACACACCTTATTGGAAAATACCTTGCCCTGAGGGCAGTTAAGAGATTAAAAGAAACAGCCTCCAGGCAGAAGCAACTGCCCCACCCTTTTGAAAAAATTCTCACCACAACAGAGAACCAAGATGGCGGCATAGGTTAACGCCGGGGTTTGCTGCCTTGAACAACTACTTCAAAAGTGAAACTAAAAGACGGAACGGACATCACCCAGAACCACAGGAACGCTGGCTGAGTGGAAGTCCTACAACTAGGAGGAAAGAGAAACGCATACGGACACTCAGAGGAGGCGCAGTGCTGAAGTCAAATTCTGAGGTGCGGAGTGCGCGGAGCGGGCTGGCGCTGGAGGGCGCGGTTGGCGTTTTCAATCGGGAGGGAGTCGCAGACTCTGAGCTCCAGATACGGGCGAGTCTTTAGGGACCCAGACTCAAACAGGAGAAGCGGGACTGTCTGGCTTCTGTCGGAGCGAGTGCAGCTTTCTCTCTTGCAGTGGGTGCTGGGACTCAGAGAGGCAGAGCCCCTGGGGACAGGACTGAGAGCCGCCATAACTGCTCTCTCCGGCCCACCCTGTTGATCCTGTGTGACCCGCTCCGCCCAAGCCCTGCACAGAGGCATTTGCCGGATAGCCTCAGGCAAAGGCTAGATTAGCACCTCCCTAGAGGACAGAAGTTCTCTCACTGCAGACACAGCTGATTCTCACAGCCACTTGGCCTGGAGGTCAAACCCTCCCTGGTATTAGCTACAACAATCAAGGCTTAACTACAAGACTGCGCACAAAGACCACTAGGGGGTGCACCAAGAAAGCATAACAAAATGCGGAGACAAAGAAACAGGACAAAATTGTCAATGGAAGATATAGAGTTCAGAACCACACTTTTTTTTTTTTTTTTATAATAATCTTTTTTTTTTATTTTATTGATTTTTTACAGAGAGGAAGGGAGAGAGATAGATAATTAGAAACATCGATGAGAGAGAAACACCAATCAGCTGCCTCCTGCACACCTCCCACTGGGGATGCGCCTGCAACCCAGGTACATGCCCTTGACCGGAATCGAACCCGGGACCCTTCAGTCCGCAGGCCGATGCTCTATCCACTGAGCCAAACCGGTTTCGGCCAGAACCACACTTTTAAGGTCTCTCAAAAACTGTTTAGAAGCCGCCGATAAACTTAATGAGATGTACAAGAAAACTAATGAGACCCTCGATGTTATGATGGGGAACCAACTAGAAATTAAGCATACACCGACTGAAATAAAGAATACTATACAGACTCCCAACAGCAGACCAGAGGAGCGCAAGAATCAAGTCAATGATTTGTAATGCGAGGAAGCAAAAAACACCCAACCGGAGGGGGGAATGAAAAAAGAATCCAAAAATGCGAGGAGAGTGTAAGGAGCCTCTGGGACAGCTTCAAGTGTACCAACATCAGAATTATAGGGGTGCCAGAAGATGAGAGAGAGCAAGATATTGAAAACCTATTTGAAGAAATAATGACAGAAAACTTCCCCCACCTGGTGAAAGAAATGGACTTACAGGTCCAAGAAGCACAGAGAACCCCAAACAAAAGGAATCCAAAGAGGACCACACCAAGACACATCATAATTAAAATGCCAAGAGCAAAAGACAAAGAGAGAATCTTAAAAGCAGCAAGAGAAAGAAACTCAGTTACCTACAAGGGAATACCCATACGACTGTCAGCTGATTTCTCAACAGAAACTTTGCAGGCCAGAAGGGAGTGGCAAGAAATATTCAAAGTGATGAATACCAAGAACCTACAACCAAGATTACTTTATCCAGCAAAGCTATCATTCAGAATTGAAGGTCAGATAAAGAGCTTCACAGATAAGGAAAAGCTAAAGGAGTTCATCACCACCAAACCAGGATTATATGAAATGCTGAAAGGTATCCTTTAAGAAGAGGAAGAGGAAGAAAAAGGTAAAGATACAAATTATGAACAACAAATATGCATCTATCAACAAGTGAATCTAAGAATCAAGTGAATAAATAATCTGATGAACAGAATGAACTGGTGATTATAATAGAATCAGGGACATAGAAAGGGAATGGACTGACTATTCTTGGTGGGGAAAGGGGTATGGGAGATGCGGGAAGAGACTGGACAAAAATCGTGCACCTATGGATGAGGACAGTGGGTGGGGAGTGAGGGCGGAGGGTGGGGCGGGAACTGGGAGGAGGGGAGTTATGGGGGAAAAAAAGAGGAACAAATGTAATAATCTGAACAATAAAGATTTAATTTAAGAAAGAAAGAAAGAAAGAAAGAAAGAAAGAAAGAAAGAAAGAAAGGGAGAGAAAGAAAGAAAAAGAAAGAATTCTCACCACAACTGAGGATGATTGCCTGGGGGCAATTCAAGTCGGAATCCTATCAGTCTGTAGACAGAGGCGGTCTCTAAAGGCTTTGAGTCTTTGCCTGATCCAATTAGTCAGAAACAGCATTTAACACTGTTCTGCACTAGAGATTGAGAGGTACACTAGAGATTTTAGGATCTACCTAAAACATAGTCACAAACCCAAACAGACAACCAAAATGAGGAAACAAAGAAATGACTCCCAAATGAAAGAACTAGTGAATTCTACAGAAAAAGAGATAAATGAAGCAGAGATAAGAAATTTATCTGAAAAAGAGTTCAGAGTAATGATGTCAAAAATGCTTAACAGTATGAAAAAAGATATAGTAACTATGAAAAAAGAACAGTCTGAGATAAAGAATGACATAACACATTGGAAGGAATACACAGCAGATTAGGGGAAGCTGAGGATCGAATCAGTGAATTAGAAGACAGGGTGAAAATATCACTCAATTAGAGAACCAAAAAAGAAAGAACAATTAAAAAACAGGAGGACAGCTTAAGGGAACTGTGGGACAATGTGAAACGTTAACAATATTAGAATGGTAAGTGTGCCAGAAGAGGCAGAAAGGGAGAAAGGAATAGAGGAGGTGTTTGAAGAAATAATGGTAGAAAACTTCCCTAACCTGGTAAAGGAACAAGTCACACAAGTTCAGGAGGCACAGAGAACCCCAAACAAGAGGAACCCAAACAAACCCACACCCAGACACATCATAATTAAAATGCCAAAAATTAAAGATAGAATTTTAAAGGCAGCAAGAGAAAAGAAAACTTACCTACAAAGGAGCTCTCATAAGGCTCACACCTGATTTCTCATCAGAAACTCTACAGGCCAGCCGATACCAGTTTGGCTCAGTAGATAGAGTGTCGGCCTGCGGACTGAAAGGTCCCAGGTTCGATTCCGGTCAAGGGTATGTACCTGGGTTGCGGGCACATCCCCAGTGGGAGATGTGCAGGAGGCAGCTGATCGATGTTTCTCTCTCATCTATGTTTCTAACTATCTCTCTCCCTTCCTCTCTGCGAAAAATCAATAAAATATATTAAAAAAAAAAAAAAAAGAAACTCTACAGGCCAGAAGGGAATGGCATGAAGATAATGGAAAGCAAGGATCTGAGACCAAGATTACTATATCCAGCACAGCTATCATTCAAAATAGACAGTCAAATAAGGAGCTTCCCAGACAAAAAAAAAGGCTAAAGGAGTTCACCACCACCAAGCCAGCATTACAAGAAATGCTAAAGGGATTGCTGTCAGGGATTGCTGAGAAGAAGAAACAGAGAGAAATCTAGCCATACAGAATTAAAATGGCTATAAATAAGTACTTCTCAATAATAACCCTAAATGTAAATGGATTAAATGCTCCAATCAAAAGGTGTAGGGTAGCTGAATGGATACAAAAACAGGACCCAACTATGTGCTGTCTACAAGAGACCCACCTCAAAACAAAAGACACACACAGGATGAAAGTGAAGGAATGGAAAAAAAATTTTCCATGCAAATGGAAAAGAAAAAAAAAATCTGGAGTAGCAATACTCATATCCAACAAACTAGACTTTAAAAGCATCATGCTAAGCGAAATAAGTTGGAGAAAGATAAATATCATTTGATCTCACTCATTTGTAGACTATATTGAACAACATAAACCGATGAACAAAAATAGAGCCAGAGGGGGGGGAAATATTCTAGAATGTAATAAAAGCCATCCTGTTATTTGCAGGTTTTTAATATTTCCTACAACTTTTGTGATCTATTATGTTAGTACAGTTTTGGTAATATTATTATACCTAAAAACCTTTAAAAAGTCGCAATGTCACATTTCATTCATATAATTATTTGCTTAATGCCTCTCTCTTCCATTGGATTTGATGTTCCCTGATAGCAAGAACCTGTTTCTCCTCACCATTCCATCCTCAACAGCAAGGACAATACTTAGCATATAGTAGATACTCAATAAATTACCTGTTGAATTATGAATCTTTTCCTGTAATCATTACGCAAATACAGTCATTTGCATTCAGTTCATATGAAGATTTTTCAGTTTCAAAAGTACTTTAAAAGCACAGTGGCAGGTCTCTTTTATGTATGAGATGCATATATAAATTAAATGTTTTTCATTTGAATTTACCTCATTGACTTATTTTTTAATAAGTCCATGTTTTAATAGTCCATAGAGTTTTTGATAAGTCCAATGCTCTCTCTTCGAATGTCTGTAATGCATCACAGTTTAGAAGAACGTTTCTTCGCCCTCCTTTCATTACTGTTGAGCACAAATTAAATGTGGAAAGTGGTGGTAGTTAAGCGTATATTTAGTAAAGAAAAGAATCCTTTCATAATATAGGTTATAATTCCTCAATGGCTCTACTATAAAAGTTGGAGCTCAGCAAATGGAGTTTCTTGAAAGGAAGCGTGACTATAACCTTCCACTTGGGAAGAGGGGAGAAGGAAAGATAGAATGAGAGAGAAACAGGCATTTCTGGCAAATGGTAATACGGAAGCATGCTTGGATGCTGTTCTTACTGTCTCCTAGTCCCGTGGTCGGCAAACTACGGCTCGCGAGCCACATGCGGCTCTTTGGCCTCTTGAGTGTGGCTCTTCCTAAGCCTTAGGAGTGCCCTAATTAAGTTAATAACAATGTACCTGCCTATATAGTTTAAGTTTAAAAAATTTGGCTCTCAAAAGAAATTTCAATCGTTGTACTGTTGATATTTGGCTCTGTTGACTAATGAGTTTGCCGACCACTGTCCTAGTCCAATGATATTTCTGCCTCCCATTTTCTGTGACCCACTTCCAGACAGATAGACACAAAATATTGATCCATATCCATCTAGCATGGCACTTAAGCAGTTATAATGGGGTGAAACTCTAAAGCCTTGTAGATTGCAGAAATATTTCTTTAAACGGTATTAAAATGGGTACAATAGTATACATTGTTCAAAAGTTAACACTACCTCCAATTTATTCCACTTGGATTCTTTAAAATCAGCTTAATTTTCATGACTCAATGTCAGACAAAAGGAAAAAAATACAAGATTTAACAATGGATTGACTGCTAATAGATATGGGATTTTTAAAAATGAAATTAATTTTTAGGAATTAGTGGTGATGGCTGCACAACATAATGAATAGTCTAAAAACCACTGAAGTGTACCTTTTAAAATGATAGGTTTTATACAAATTATATCTCAGTTAAAAATTGACAGTGATCACCAGGAGCCTTTGAAGTTAAAAATGTTTCCTAACCCTTTCTCTGAGGACATGGAGAAAAAAAACATTCAATTCTCAATTATGAGCAGAGAGTTCTTCAAGTTCGCACTTGGGACCAAGAGCACCAAAAACTCCACAAAAATGCCGGGAGGTTTTTCTTGCTTTCCTCTTCCCTAAACACCATGCTTCTTTTTGTCATCCAGTTTCACCCAACACTGTTTGCTAAACAGCAATGACACTGAAACATATACAACGGCATCCTGAATAAGCCACGGATTTTTCTCCTGCATCAGTCTAATTTGTCTCAAGCTTGGGCTTACTAGAAACCCTTCGTGGCTTCTTTTCTTTCGGATCTTCCTGCCCCAAATCAACGGGGTTTTGTTCCAAAATTAAAATACAGTTTGAATTAGCTTTTGAAACTGAAGTGATAATAAGGCTGTGATCCTGCTGATTTAAGGGAACTACTGAAAGCTCAATTCAGTTCAGAAAACAAACAAACAAAAAACAAAAACAAGAAAAGGTGGGCCAGTTTTCAGGACCTGCAGTAATCTGGTCCTTACTTATATGGAGCCTCGCGTCCAATGACATCCTCACCTGGCAGTCTGGGTCCAGCCACTCCATCCTTTATCCCATTTTCCCTGCCACTCGCAGCACAGGGCCTTTGCACGTGCTGTGCCCTCTACCCCAGGCCACTCTTCTCTCCCCTTTGCCTCGTTGATTCCCACTCATCTTTCAGGTCTTCCTGGACCAAGCTAAAATCACTGGCCTTGCCCTCAGGAGCACATTTAATCCCCGTGGAAAATTACCTCTCTGCAGAGGAGGGGTCTAGGGCTCTCCAGACTTGATTTCATGTTAAAGACCTTTCATGCACGTCGTGGGAAAGCTCGTGGCGGGACTGCAGGACCAATGCCCTGGCTTTCTCCCGTGTGCGATGGAAGGATTGGGGGCTCAAGGGAGGCGTCTGGGCGAGCTGAGACTCGGTGGCCCGGGAGAGGATGCAGGGTCGCGGGACGCCGCTCACCTCGCTCTCTCCCAGGCTTAAGGTTTTCCGCGGCTCCTCCGGATGGGCACCCCAGCGAGCTTCGCTTTCCCAAACCCCACGCGCCACCCCGGACCCCGCCGCCTCGCGGACACTCACCATCCGCCCTCACGGAGAGGCACGGCAGACCGAGCAGGAGCAGCGCCGCCGTCCAGAGCCGGGCGCGGGGGCCGGGTCCCTGGGCGGCCATGGTCTGGGCGTCCATGGGCGGGCGGGATCGGGGCTGCCTGCGATCGGGGGTGCCTGGGATCGGGGCCGCCTGCGCTCGGGGCTGCCTGCACTCGGGGGTGTCTGGGATCGGGGCCGCCTGCGCTCGGGGCTGCCTGCACTCGGGGGTGTCTGGGATCGGGGCCGCCTGCGCTCGGGGCTGCCTGGGCCACCGCCCGGCGAGCGCCACTCGGCTCCGCGCGCTGCGCTCTGCTCGCGTCTCAGGCTTCGCGCCCGGCGCGCGGAGAGGGAGGAGCGCGGACAGCCCAGGAGGCTGGGGACGCCGCCGGAGCCTCAGGGTTGGGGCCACGGGCTCCCGGGGGTCCTGTCCGCGGCGCCGGGGAGGCGGCTGTAGCGGGCTCCGCCTCCGTGCTGGGCACCTGGAGGCCTCGATGCCAAAAGGGGCTGCGCCGGACAGCTAGCTCCCAGGGCGCCGCCGGGGCGGAGGGCGCGGGCGCGGGCGCGGGCGGGCGTGTTGAGCAGAGTCGCCCGGCAGGGGGGACCCTCGACGGGAGGGTGACGCAGTCCCAGAGGCCGAGCTCCTCCCGAGGACCGTTAGGAAAGGGATGCCTCACTCCGTCCTCTGGTCCTCTGCCTGCGGACTTGCCAGCCGGCGTCATGTAGGGGAGGGACGTTTTCATGAAAAAGAAGAATCATTCTTGCCAACCTCACTCTAAGGAGCGAGACGCACGGAAGAGCGAAACTCTTCCCTAAAAACATAGATTGAGAGTCGCTCCCCTAGGGGCATCCTCGGGAGGGACGCTTCCTACTGACCTTTCCAGGTACCGGGTAACACCCCTCCCCCCCCAGAACACCCGGAGCGCGGGTGGGACTGGCACCTTCACCCCTCATCCCACACCGGGGCTGCTTGACCTAGAAACGGGGGTGGGGTGGGGGGCGAAGTTCGGTTCTTTCTGTCTGGGCCGGGAAACTCCATTCTAAACAAGTGTCCTGCTGAGTTCTGCCGCAGGGGCCCCTGCCAGGAATTGACTCCATCCTCCGTCTCACTCGGCCTGACTCCCAGCATCAGCACCATTGGGCGAGGGGAGGCATTCTTCCGAGGTAGAGTGACAAAGCTCGGGGCGGTTATAACTGGGACACCGGGGGGCAAGCTACAGTGTATACAGATATCTGCTGAGTGCCCACAGCGTGCCTGCCCCAGAGCTAGAACCCAGTGGGGCTACAATCCGCCCTAAAAGTGCTCACACTTAAATAAGACAGACCGGACAAGTGATCGGTGCTAAAAGGAGCAGGTGATTGTCCGCATGAGAATGATGGAGGACACAGACATTGGAAAATTATCTACTTCCCTTTTAAGGTAAGAAGGGAGATTTGAACCCACATCTGATTTACTGCAGGTGTCGTGCTCAGCTCACATAATTTTTGAAGTGCGCAGAACGCTGTCTCCTCTCCTTCTTCCTCCCCAAATGTCAACTACAAGGCTAGTGCCAGTGATTCAT
Source organism: Myotis myotis (assembly GCF_014108235.1). Lineage (NCBI taxonomy): Eukaryota > Metazoa > Chordata > Mammalia > Chiroptera > Vespertilionidae > Myotis > Myotis myotis. Next base: position 46,271,592 of record NW_023416317.1, read on the forward strand.
TCCTTTGTAAAATAAAAATTTGTTTTTAAAAATACAAATACTCTAGAGCAGTGGTTCTCAACCTTGGCTGCACATCCTAGAGGCCCAGAAATCAGGATTTTAAAAAGATTCCCAGGTGATTCTAATGTGCAGCCAAGGTTGGGAACCACTGCTCTAGAGTGTTACATGCATTCTCACACGAGCGTAAATGAATTTACTTCCATTCACACATGAGCGTAAATGAATTTACTTGGACACTTCTCTTCCAACAGCCAGCTGGTGACCTAAGGGATGGGACTTCTGTGTCTGGGTGGCAGGGGACGTTTTAAAGCCTGGTTATTGCTGAGAATGGAGGGGAGGGGCCAGAAGGCAGCTGCAAGAGCTGCTGACTGACTCACCCGGGGAGCTGCACCTGCTGTCGACATACTTTTCACAGGCTGGGTCTCCTGGAATCCTTCTCTGATTTTCTTATTTCCTCTGTCCAGGGTTGTCAGGATGCCTGAATACATGGCACCCAACACTGGAGAGATGAGACCAATGGCAGTTTAATAGTCGCACACACTCAGAGCCTAGGGGAGGAGGACTCTGCGTGCTATGCAGGGCCATGCAGGGGTTGTACTTGGGAAGAGAGGGGCCAGCTAGGGGCTATGGAATATAGGCTTTGCAGTAATAAGAAGGTCAGGTGGACTCTGTTTCCCGTGGGAGGATGTGATTGTCTTGTTTGAATAATTCCTCAGGATGGTGGGGAACTGGAGCCCTTTTACTCAGAAAAAGCAAACACACACACACACACACACACACACACACAGAAACTGTGGCTGGTCCCCATGCTAAGAAGCGTTGTTTGGCTAGGGGACCTCATCTGTGGGAGCACAATGGGGAGAAGCTCTTGAGGTTAGCCATTGAGGCCCTTCTGATTTTACCAGATGTCTCGACCTTGGGGAAACAATTTAAGAGCTGAACCTCACATCCTTGTTTGTTACATGGATATCATAATAACAACCCCGTAGAATTCTTGCTGTTTTAAGATGAGAGGTCCCAGCATATGGTGAACACCGTGAAGTAATGGGTTAAGCAATAGGTTCATAATTCATTCTCTTTATTACTTGGGAGACACAACCAGGAAAGAAAGAAGGTGATCAGTCAAATCCCTTTTTTAAACACATGAATGGCAGAACTCCTAGCACACAAACTAATGGTATTTGCCAACAGGAGACTTGTCCTTGGAATGCTTTTAGAAGAAGGTACCTGGTTGTCTAGGGTTGCTTGTGGCAAACCAATCTCTAGTCTGTGGATTTCTGAGGCATGGATGCCTAGAAATACCAGGTAAGTTAGGTAACCATCTAAATAGACAGTGGAGATATGCCGTGACTCAAATGGCTCCTTGTGTAGGAGGTGTCACGGAAGTACAGACAATTAACCAGTTATGTGAAGAAAACCTATGATGTGATAGAGACCCAACTAGAGAAACAGGAAATAAGAGCCATCTAGAAGAGACAGAGACGATGCAGGGACAAGAAAACTTCAACACAATAACCCCACTGCCCTTGGAGGACAGAGAAGATACTGCATTGAAAAATATAGAATAAGGTGGTGGGCCAAAAAAAAAAAAAAAAATATATATATATATATATATATATATATATATATATATATATATTCAGAGTAAAAAAAAAAAATCTTGAAATGTAAAATACGAGATCAGAAATAAAAAAAACAAACCTCAATAGATGAGTTGGAAGATAAAATTGAGAATATGTCCCAGAAAATAAAGCAAAAAGACAAAGAGGTAGAAACGAGGGGAGAAGGAAATAACACCCAGGAATGCCCTCTCTGCCTGCACCCTGCCTTGACCTCCCCATGTGACCCCTCGAAGCATACCAGGTACCTCCTCCAGGAACCTGTGAGGAATAAATTCCTCTATTTCGCTTTCCCTTCCATTCTTTTGTGTCTCTACTTAACAAATGTTAATATAACAAAGCCGCGGCATTCTGTGAAAAGTCCCAAGTCCATCCAAAGGTTTCTGAAAATTTCTGACCTATTTGAGTTTCAAATTCCTGCCCCCATTTCTGATTCTCCCTTTACTTCTGCCCCCGGTGACCACTCCAATGTGGAATTCAAGTTGGAGAACCTTAGAAACATGTTTTTAAACCAAAACTCTGTTCATAAAATGCAAACAACTTAAAACGGAACACAGCAATCCCCCCTTATCCACGGTTTCTATTTCCATGGTTTCAGTTACCCGTGGTCAACTGTGTTCTGAAAATGTCACATTGAAAATTCCGGGAATAAACAATTCGTAAGCTTTAAATTTCACATCGTTCTGAGTAGCACGATGAAATCTTGGCACTGTACTGCTCCAGCCTCATCCTGCCCTGGATTTGAATCATCCCTTCGTCCAGTGTATTCGTCCTGTGTATTCGTCCTGTATACACGATGCTCCCGTGAATCACTCAGTAGCTCTCTCAGTTACCAATACTCTGGTAGTGTTGCGGTGCTGTGTTCAAGTAACGCGTATTTTACCTAGTAATGGCCCCCAAACAGAAGAGTAGTGCTGCTGGCAATTTGGATATGCCACAAAGGAGCCATAAAGTCCTTCCTTTAAGTGAAAAGGTGTATATGTATAGGGCAAAATATAATATGCACAGGGTTTGGTACTATCCACGGTTTCAGGCATCCACTGGACGTCTTGAAACGTATCCCCCAAGGATCAGGAGGAGCTACTGTATTACACTTACCTATTCTTTTTTTTTTTTTTAATAGATTTTATTGATTTCTTACAGACAGGAAGGGAGAGGGATAGAGAGAAACATCGATCAGCTGCCTCCTGCACACTCCCCACTGGGGATGTGCCTGCAACCAAGGTACATGCCCTCGACCGGAATCGAACCCGGGACCCTCGAGTCCGCAGGCCGATGCTCTATCCATTGAGCCAAACAGGTCAGGGCTACACTTACCTATTCTTTTTTATTTTTTTTTAAATATATTTTATTGATTTTTTACAGAGAGGAAGGGAGAGGGATAGAGAGCCAGAAACATCGATGAGAGAGAAACGTCGATCAGCTGCCTCCTGCACATCTCCCACTGGGGATATGCCCGCAACCCAGGTACATGCCCCTGACCGGAATCGAACCCGGGACCTTTCAGTCCACAGGCCAACGCTCTATCCACTGAGCCAAACCGGTTTCGGCACCTCTTCTCCTTAAATAAATAAATAAATAAATAAATAAATAAATAAATATATGTTTTTTTTATTGATTTCCGAAAGGAAGGGAGAGGAAGAGAGAAACAATGATGAAAGAGAATCATTTATTGGCTGCCTCCTGCGTTCCCCGCACTGGGGACCGAGACTGCAACCCGGGCATGTGCCCTTGACTGAAATTGAACCCAGGACCTTTCAGTCCGCAGGTTGATGCTCTATCCATTGAGTCAAACTGGCTAGGGCTCTCCATATCTTCTCAACTTTCTCCCACCTCCAAGTTCACCCCCTTTTCAGTTCTCCTTCTTCCCTAGCTTCCCATCATCACATACACCACTCATGAACAGTCTATGATGATTACATTTGTAAATGGCATATGGAGTGAGCTTCGACTATACCTGAAAATCCCATTATTTGTATTCAAAAGATTTTGCTTTGGTTAAGTTATTTCAGAGTTCATGCATTTAAAATAATGTCTGTCTGTGTCCAAATCCCTAGATAATCCATAGACCAGTCTATATAGTCCCACTTTCCTGTTTAAAATCTGACCAAATATTCTATTGGCCTGGATCATTAAGTAGAATGTCTTGGTATAATCAATAAAGATTTCCAAATTTAGTTAGCCTAGCTGGCCCCATTCATATCGTATTATGTCCAGACTTCTCCTGGGCACATAGAGTCAGATGCCTTAATATTGATCATAGTTATTTAACAGTGAAGTAATGGATAGTGATTGTCCTAAATAAACTTAACATATTACTTTGGAACTGGAAATTTACTTCACAATGTTATATGTCCACTAAGAAGTATTTACCTTCTATTGATCACCTATGATAACAAGGAGCTTTAAATCTATATTTTTATTTGTAATCCTTACAACAACTCTATAGTCAGCTTGCAGATGAGAAATGGCACTTTTTTTAATATAGTAAAGGTGGAAATTTATTGAAGAACAAGTACAGACTCCCACGTGGGGAGGGGGAAAGAGTCCCACGGTTTATAAAGGCTGCAGATCTTTGTGCCTTGATATCCCCTCTGATTGGTCACCTCCCCTTCTGATTTGGTCACTATAGCAACTCCTGAGCTCAAAGGTCGACCTCACATGGGACACCTGAGGCTCTCCTCCCTCATTGTTCTCCTATTCCCTCTGGGCCTTCTTCCTCCTTCCCTTTATTCTGTAAACTGGAGGCCCAATGCACTTCAGCAGCGGTGGCTTGCCTTGGCTCTCGCAGCCCCAGCTTTGTCTGGAAGGTCACCCGTAAGACATCCAGAAGGTCATTCAGCTGTCCAGTCTAATTAGCATATTATGCTTTTATTATTATAGATATGCACCTTTTGCTACTCCCAGCTCCCTTATCTTATGGAAATGTAACTTCTGCTGCTCCCAGCTCCCTTGTCTAATGGAAAATGTACCCTCTTGCAGCTCTGTAGCCCTGTGTTTTTTCCATGGACCTCTTCATTTTTTAAAATTACCTAAACCTGCCTATTTCACACCCAAAAGTCTCATTTTACCCCCAAAACTCCTTTCAGTCCTCCCTCCGATTAGGAAACCCCAACTGCAGTTGGGGATAGGGGACGCAGGGTCTGTCAAGAAATGGCACTTTTTTCTGTGTAGGTTCTGCAAATTACCCGAGGTCACACAGCTTGTATGGCTAAAGTGAGATTTGAACCCACCTGTATATGATGCTAAAGTCTCTACTCTTACCTTCACAGCATGCTGCCTCTTAGATACCCTGTGAGCATTTCTTCCCATTAAATTAGGTTTAAATTCTAGAAAGGCAGAATCTTATGCTGACATTCTGTGTCCAGGTGTGAGAAAGAACCCATAAAGTAACCTCTTGAACCCCTTGTGACTATACAGCTTAGGGCACTATATTATGATCATTTATTTATGGGTCTATCCCTGTCTATGGGGGTAGGAGCAGGGTCTCACCATCACTGTAGCTCTAGTGTCTATCTCAGCCACTATTCGGTGCCTGGCACATCACAGGTCCTCAATAAATGTCTGGTAAGTGAACGAGGGAGGTATTTTCCACGGTATTTCAGACACTCCACTTCCCATAGTCCATCTGGCTGAACACATACTCATCTTTCTTGCCTCAATACTAGCACCATCCTCTCTGTGAGGTCTTCTTTATGATTTAGTCCAATCTCTCCCCTCTCCCCTTTGTGCTTTCACTGTATCCTGAACAGGTATCTTAGGAACTATAGTTCTACAGATCTGACTCTCCCTCTAGTCTGAACGTCGTTGACGGAGATCTGACTTTTCTATATATACATATTTTTTTTATCTCTGGGGTCTTGAGAAGTGCCTGGTTCATAGTAGGTTCTCAACCTTTGTTTGATGAATTAATAGAAAATTAACCCCTGATCTGTTGGCTTAACCCATCAAAGGACCCCAAGGAGAGAGCATGCCAAGGATCATGGTATTGCTCTCAGTCAAATAAGGAACTTGCCTAGGGGTCACGTGGGTCTCTTCTCAGCATCTTTTCAGGGCAGCGGCCATGTCCTTTTGTGCTCTTCTGTCTCTGGTAGCTAGTACAGTGCCTAGCACCCACAGTGAGCTTCGGTGAATGGAAGGAGGAATAAATGAGCCTCAAAAGCAACATACACCAGCCAACGTAGGATTTCAAACCTGATGGATCTGAAGCCGTCTCACAAATCATCTGCCACCAGCCTGAGGCCACATAACTGAAAAATCACTGCACAATGTAGCATTTACTTGCAGGCTGCCTTCGGGGCTGTGGAGGTTGTGGGCTGGATCCTGAGTAAACATAGGCTGCACTGAAGAGCCATTGTGGGCGCTGGTAGTTCTTTCAAGTTCCTCTGGGGTCTGCAGTTGATTTGCAGCTGGAGCCAAGTCCCTGCCAAGGCCCTCTCCTTTTTTGCAATTGAATTATTAACTAAAAGAAAACCATCCAGGGTGTAGGAGTTAGCAGCGGCCTGCCAATGGTAAGGAACTTTTGTTTACTCAGAGTGTTTGCACCTAATCTAATGAAAAGTAGGAATGAGCCCTCAGAAAGCAATTCCGAAGTTCTGGCCACGAAGAAAGACAGGCTTTGGACTTGGCAGGAAGGCATTTCAGGGCAGCCAAGAACTGGGGCTGCAGGTCTACCCCCCAGGATACGACTTATTTCCCGGTGGCTGTTATCCACAGGTTGCTTCTGTGCTTGTTTTTGGGGACCCTGGCAGGACCCCAGTGCTCCCATCTCCCAAATATCTCATCTCTCCAGTTTGAATCCTGCAGCTTTCACTGAAGACTTTGATCCTTATGGAGATGCAAATGCCACTGAGAGGGACAGCTCTGCAAAGGGGTCAAGAACTGAGTTCACATCTGATTTTTGCAACGTAATGTCTATGGAACCGTGAACACATCACTTTACAACTCTGGGCCTCAGTTTCTTTACCTATAAAATGGAGATGAGCCCTAACCGGTTTGGCTCAGTGGATAGAGCGTCGGCCTGCAGACTGAAGGGTCCCGGGTTCGATTCCAGTCAAGGGCATGTACCTTGGTTGCAGGCACATCCCCAGTAGGGGGTGTGCAGGAGGCAGCTGATCGATGTTTCTAACTCTCTATCCCTCTCCCTTCTTCTCTGTAAAAAATCAATAAAATATAAAAAATTTAAAAATAAATAAAATGGAGATGATAGTGCTACTACCTACCACCATACAGGGTTTTTGGTATTGGAATGACTTTGTAAGTCAGAAAACTTTCTACAGGTAAAACAATGTCCGTAATAATTTCTACATGCAGAGTACTTAGCACATTGCCTTGCTTTGTAAGCCACTTGAGGGCAAGGGCTGTGTCTTATTTTGTATCTAGCTTCTATCTCAGTACATGACACAGAGTAGGTGGCCAGTAAAGGGCAGGCTAATTTACAGCAGCAGAAGAGATAAGCATACTCCTGTCTTCTGTCATGTCTAATATTAAGATTCTCTCTTGAAAGAGCTCATCTTGGTCCATATGTTGATTTTTCTTTTTACTGACCTGTAACAAGGCATAGATATTTTTAATTTTACTTTGAGCCCTAGCTGGTTTGGCTCAGTGGATTGAGTGTTGGCCTGCAGACTGAAAGGTCCTGGGTTTGATTCTGGTCAAAGGCACATTCCTTAGTTGCAGGCTTGATCCCCAGCCCTGATGGGGCATGTGTGGGAGACAAACAATCGATGTATCTCTCTCACATCAGTCTCAGTCTCTCTCTCTCTCTCTCTCTCTCTCTCTCTCTCTCTTTCTCTCTCTCCTCCCTTCCCCTCCTTTCCACTCCCTCTAAAAATCAATGGAAGAATATCCTTGGGTAAGGATTAAAAAAAAAAAATTTAGTTTGCAAAGTAGTGTAATAGAAGGGCCCAGTATACCTGGCCATGAAAAAACTGGATTCTACTCTTGGTCTATCATAAACCTCTTGTTGGGTTCATCATTATTTTGCCCTTCATTTCTTGTTCAGTAAAGCCAAGCAATAGAGAGATGACTTCTAAGGAGACTTCCATTATTCTGTTTGGGTCCAATGGCCCCTTTCCTCATTCATAGTTGTCTTCTGTGTTTAGAATGTCTCCTGCTGGCCAGGCTGGAGTCTCCAGTCCCATGCTCCCAACATTTGTCAGAGCATGGGACAAATGTGGGTCCTGCTGGAAAGAGAGTTATCCTGGGGTTGTCTTGGTCCTGCCATACAAGGCCATCTGGAAAGGCAAAGAGACTTCAGCAGGAAGAGGACAGTGTTTTATGGGAACTGCCCAAGGACTGAGCAAAGAGCTGTAAGGGCCCCCAAAACAAAGATGCATCCACAAGGGACAAGGGAGCCCAAACAGGTGGAGAGGAGATGACTTACTGCCAAGCAAAGTTGTGTATTTCAAAAGTTAAGTGTCTAGTGCCAATTTCTGAAACAAATTGTATTTGTAAATTTAAGTGGTAGTAGGACCACACCTTAAAGTGGGAAAAAACATGGACCCAATGGCAGTTGGGGATGATTATTCCCATTAAATAATTTTCAAAAGAACTATACACTTGTGCTTTGATCACAATCCATGTATCCTCTTTGTTCAACATACCAACTCATATACTTTAAATATATTTTTTATTCACTTGGATCCTTGGTTCACTGTTTGAAAATATATATCAAGCTATGTGCAAATGTTTTCCCTTTTCAATATTATGTATTGGAAGGTAAAACCACTCACCGCTGGGTTAGCAAATCAACAATTAGGTTAAGTTATCTATAAATAACATACATTCACTTCTATAGGAATATACACATGACAATTTTCCAGGCACTTAACTAAAATGGACTTGAACTCAGATAGGTAATGGGAAAAGGGGAGAGATATATTTTGTGTTTCTCCTCTATTTCCTGCAGTGAGTACCAGAGTGCGGAATAGAGAAACAAGTGGGTTCTGCCATTTGGTAGTAGTGTGACCATGAACAAATTGCTTAGCTTCCATTCATTCAAAAAACAACTGATGAGCAAACAAGAAGTTGAGAAGCAGTTTCAAGGAACATTCAAGTTGGAGGAGGTTGACTAGTAGAGTCTAGAGATGAAGCCGGGTTGGAGTTAAGAGAGAGCAGCCACAGCACATGGGAGATACTATATAGGAATATAGCCCCTGAGGAGCCCCCACACTCAGACATTGCATTAATGCCCAATTAAACCCTGTAGCAGGGCGTCTCTACTCTGGGAAGACTTGCATTATCTGCATCTTGGATTGCTAGGCACGCCATCTGCTGCCTCAGTCCCTGTTTACTTTTTATGCAACCCATAAAAAGGTGGCCAAGCTTGCTTTCATTTATTGAAAAGCATAGAAATAGCCTTGGGAGAATAATTAGAAGCCCACTGTTTTTCATTATATTATAAGACAGCATATTTTCCTGTCTACTGCCTTTTAAGAGGGCCCTGCCAAATAGTCTGTGTAAGAGTCAATGAGCAAATAAAAGGATCGCTCTGTAGCTGTTTGGACTCGGTTTTTAAGGAACTTTATCTTCATTCACATGAAAAAATAAACAAATTCTCAACTTCAGCGTCCCCAGGTCCCACAAAAATGCACAATGTGTGCCTACAGAAGCAAAAGGGAAAAAATGATGGAAAAAATGACTCAGTATTTGGAGCAAAATATTCTGCTACCAGTGAACAGAGGGCGCTGCATGGATTGATTAGGTGGTGATATTGACCAAACTATTGGGGGGAAATGGAGCAGTAGGATCTTTTGAAATGCCGCAGAGGAGAAGCTATTATAGACACCATATGTTAAAAATAACCCCAAATGCTAAAGAAGTTGCCGGGCAAAATGATGCTCTTACCCAAAGGTCTTCTGTTTATACTCCAAAATGCCCTTTTTACCAGTATAAGTCTACTTATTTTTCAAATTTTTAACTATGGAAGTCAGAATGAATTCATTCACCTTATAAAAAAAAAATCAAGATGTTATATAAAAGCCAAAGTACCCTTTGACTACCAACTGAACCAAACACATACATATACCCTACCCGGGATATCCATCATTCTGAGTTTAGTGAGTATTATTCAAACAAGAATAAGGAAGTTCAAGACATACTGTTAAGAAAACAAATTTACTGAAATATGTGTGATGATAGTGTTCATGCAAAAGATACATACTCTAGACAATACTATATAGTACCTATATCTATACCCTATTTATGCTGATGATATCTGTATCTCTAGAGGGCATAAATAGAACAGGTTTAAGGGAATTTTCGCTTCTGGTAATGGTGAAAGAATTTAGGTAAGTCTCTGAGGATGAGAGCAATTTACAAATCTGTACAAAGTCTGATAACATCTACTTAAAGGCATCAAGCAGCTAATCACAGTGTGCAGTTGTTAGGCTAGGACCCACGGAAGGGCAGGAGCTCAGAGAGATGATCTATTGATTAAAACCTCTTTTCTTCTGGGGGATAATTGACTTATTATAGAAGGGATTGTTGGGAGGACGAGAAACTGAAGACTCTTTGGATAGCCTTGTCAGGCTAAGGAAACAGCAAAAGGACATGGTTCAACCAAGAAGGGGTGTTCCTTTGCTTTGTGTAGGGATCTCAATGCACCACAGTGTAGCAGTAAGGGTATCCCAGAAAAGGCAGGCTCTTGCAGAAATTGCAGCTCAGTTTTGAATAATTTTGGTCACTGAATTTGGCTGAAGGTTAGCTCATATTACTTGGTGAAGAGTGTCAAGTGCCTACCAGAAATAAATGAAAACTTCTCTAGAGGAAGAATACCTCATTCTGTAGACAAATTACAAACAATTTGGCAAATTCATACCTGGCCTACAATTTAAAATAAACAGGCACATAAAAGACAAAAAGAAGGAAAAAAGAAGGAAAACAAAAGCAGTTACAGACTTTAACTCTATTCATTATATTCAGGGAGATAAAATAAGAGCCTTCGAAATTTGGCAGAGGACTAGGAACTATAAAAATTTCAAAAAAGTAAAGCCTGCAGCTAAAAATTAAAACTGAAATGAAAACCCCAGTGGGTATTTTTAATAGCAGATTAAATATCACTGAGGAGAAATTTAGTGAGCTGGAGTGTATGTTGAAAGAAAATATCTAAAATGAAACATAAAGAGACAAGAGGAAGAAGATATAAAATAAAAAAAGAAAATTACAGACATAGAGAATGTGTGAAGATCAAACATATGGTAGTTTAAGTGCTAGAAGGGAAGGAGAGTAAGAATGGGATAGAAAAAGTTTGAAGGGATTATGGCTGAGAGTTTTTCTCAATTGATAAAATATATCAAGCCATAAGTAGAAGACATACAAAGCCAAGAAAGATAAGTTCAAAGAAAGCCATACTTAGGCACATCATAGTAAAACTGCTAAAACTCAAAGGCCTCTCTGCTCCTGTCTCCCTCCTCCACCCTCCCCCAAACAAACTTAAAGTGCTAAAGAAAAAAAAGAGAGTTTACCTTCAAAGGAGAAAGAACAAAACCTACAGATGTTTACCCATAGAAACAATGAAAATCCAAAGACAAAATAACAATATATTTAAATTACAGAGAGAAAACGACTGCCAATAGAGAATTCTATGCTAAGTAAAATATTCTTTGTGAAAGAATAAGGACCTTTTGTGTTCAAAAACTACAGAACATCAGCATACCCACATTAAAATGAATACCAAAGGTGTTCTTCCGGCAGAAGGAAAACAATCCATAAAGGAGAGAGAGACACATGGATTGATTGCCTTCCTTTTGCACACATGCCTGATTAAGGCCAGGAGCCTGCCGTCTGTGGGCTGATGCTCTGTCCACTGGCCAAACTAGTGAGGGTGGAAGTATCAATTAAATTAATGAGTACTTCTGAAGTTGACCAAGATGGAGTATGTCTACTTCAGACTATCTATGTTTTATTGAAACAAAATACTGTGGGGCAGAACAGGAAAAGCAAGTACCAGAGAACTCTGAAAAAGCATTGGACAAAATTTAATATTCAGGGGTGGGCAAAAGTAGGCCTACAGTTGTAAGTACGGGAAACACAGAGTTTATTTTTGTATTATTATTATTTCTTAATTACTATATTATGTCTTTGTATTATAACTGTAAATCCACTTTTGCCCACTCCTGTATAGTCAGTAAAACAAGATACAAAAGCAACAGCAAAAGAGTCCCAGCAAATTAGGAATAAAAGGCAAGTTCCTTAACTCAATAAAGACACCTACAAAAAATATACAGCTAACATCAGGCTTAATGAGGAGATATTGAATGATTTCTCCCTGTAACCCAGAAATCCCAGTCCTGGTTATCTATCCAAATGAGTTAAAAATCAATGTTCACACAAAAATCTGTATGTGAATGCCCATAGCAGCTTTATTCAAAATAAAACTGGAAACAACCCAGATGTTCAACAACAGGTGACTAGATAGGCAAAATGTGGTATGTCCATACAACAGAATACTGCTCAGCAATGAAAAGGGAAGAACTATTGGTTCACATAACAACATGGATGAGTCTCAATTGCACTTTACTAAATGAAAGATCCAAAAGTCTATACATTTTATGATTCCATTTATATAAGGAAAATAATCCGTAAAGGAAAGAGAGAGACACATCGATTGTTGCCTTCCTTTCGCACGCATGCCTGACCAAGGCTGGGAGCCTGCAGTCTGTGGGCTGACGCTCTGTCCACTGGCCAAACCAGCTAGGGCGGAAGTATCAATTAAGATGAATCTGAGTATTCATTTTTAAAACTATATTTTATTGATTTTTTTTTTTTACAGAGAAGAAGGGAGAGGGATAGAGTGTTAGAAACATCAGTCAGTTGCCTCCTGCACACCTCCTACTGGGGATGTGCCTGAAACCAAGGTACATGCCCTTGACCGGAATCAAACCTGGGACCCTTCAGTCCACAGGCCGATGCTCTATCCACCGAGCCAAACCAGTTAGGGCTTATATGATATTCTTTTTTTTTTTTTTTTAATATATTTTATTGATTTTTTACAGAGAGGAAGGGAGAGAGATAGAGAGTTAGAAACATCGATCAGCTGCCTCCTGCACACCTCCCCACTGGGGATGTGCCCGCAAACCAAGGTACATGCCCTTGACCGGAATCGAACCCGGGACCTTTCAGTCCACAGGCTGACGCTCTATGCACTGAGCCAAACCGGTTTTGGCATTCATATGATATTCTTAAAAAAACAAAGCTATAGGGATGAAAAATAGTAGTTGCTAGGGGTAGGCGTGGGGTGTTTTGGGATGATGGAGCTGATCTACTTCCTATGTCTATCGATTCTCTTTCCCTCCACAGGGCTCTCTCGGTTGTTGATTCTTGAGGGCTGCAGTTGTCCAGTTAGTGACTTTTCCATAGTACTTTTGCAAAGATTGTCATGTGTGGTCACCAAAGTCTCTGTTGTGTTATCTCAGCAGTCAGCTAGTGATGGGAAGATAGTTTCTTAAATGCCTAGAGACAAAAACAGAAAAAACTCCTGTAGTCTTTGCATATTGGCTCTGAGCTAGGATACTCCTTCAATGCTGAGCCAAGCTGACTACAACTCTGCCTTAGCCTGCATCTCCTGTTTATTGTGGAATCCAAATATCAGCCAGAGAGGTAAATCTCAGATCCTCTCAGGTCTTTTCTGAGCATGTGTCTGGCCGAGGGCGTGCATTTCATACCTCAGATTCCCCAGTGTGCTCAGGAGCCCTTCTCAGCTCTCATTCCCCCAAGAACCTTCCTCATCATACCTAGGCTTTGGGGCCTGCCTGTTTGCCTCATCCTCCATTCCTTGCCCCAGACAGCAATGAGTAGCATATATCTTTAAGTGCTTTCATCAAACGCCACCCAGAAAGCCACTTCAATCTGACAGGGGCAAAATAAAGGTCAATCTCGGTGCTGGTCCCTTAGGGAACCACCACACAGGTCAAATGCATGACCACAGTGTTTAAGAATGAGGTCCATATTTATTGCTTTCCCTGGTACCTGTAAGCTGTCCCGGAAACATGAGCCATGGAATTAGCAGAGTTCCCTACTCTGCTAATTCCATGATGTCACTTCTGTCACGGGTCCTTTGGAAAACAGTTTGGTTCTGCGTAGTACATCTAAAGATACACAAATCAGCAATTCTGCTCCTCATTGTTCACCCTAGAGCAGCGACTCTCAACAGAGGCCATTTTGCCTTTCCAGTAAAATTTGGGAACGCCTGGAGACATTTTAGTTTTCACAAGTGGAGGTACACTGATGGCATCTAGTGGGTAAAGCCATGGATGCTGCTAAACACCCTGCAATATTTAGGACAGCCTGAGTGGTCAGTGAACACTTCTGTGAAGATGACATTTGAGAAGATAACTGACTTGTATCAAGTCAAGGGATGGGCAGTGTGAAGTTCTGGAGGAAGCATATTTCAAATAAAGGAAAGAGTTGCTGCTGAGGCTTTTAAGTGGGAAAGTGTTTGACATGTTTGAGGAACCTCAGGGGAAAAATATGGCTAGTGTAGAGTGGGTGAGGGGAGGGTGATAGGAGATGAGGTTAGCGCAGTAGGCAAGGCCCCCATCATAGAGGACCTTGTGGATCATGGGGAGAGTTTGGATCTTTTCTCTAAGTGCCATGAGAAGACACTGAAACATTCCTGTTTGTAGACTGCAGGAGGGAAGGCAGGTGGCATGGAGACTCATGTACACAACAGATGATGGTGGTGATGTGGAGATAGTGAGAAATGGATAGAGTCAGGATTTATTTAAGAATATTTGCTAATGGATTGGATGTGAGGAGTGAGGAAAGGAAAGACTCCAGGATGATTCGTAGGTTTTTGTCCTGAACAGCCAAGGGGATAGTGGGAACGTTTGCTGGGATGAGGAAGACTGGAAAGTGAGTAAGAAACTTGGATCAAAAGTCTAATTTGGGCTTTTTTAAGTTTGAGATGCCTATTAAACATTCAAGGAGAGATGTCAGATCAGTTGTTGGTTAGGTCTCTTTGTCACAGACTTAATGGGCTGGGTTTGAGGATATCTAAAGTTCTCATCAACCATATTATATATATATATCTCCAACAAATTGCGAATTAATAAATTAGGGTACACACACAATGCTATTCCATGAGTTGACATGCAATGATGATTTTTAATTGAAAAAGTAGATTATAAAAGTCCATGTGGTTTGCTCCCATTTTAAAGAATACAATGTAATATAACATATATTTCGTTGTGAGCTTGGAAGCAGATAAACTGGAATGTAAGCCTTGGTTACCTCAGGTGCTGGGATTTAGCATGGTTCTGTTCTTTTTCATTCTCGTTACAGTTCACTTAAAACGTCTTCACTAATCATGTATTACCTGTGTAAACTGTTTCTTGCATAAAGAACACATTTGTTTTTGTGTTTCTTTTTAATTCCAAAAGAATCACGCCGCCTGCTGCTTGTTATCTGTCAGGTGAGGGATATCAAGGTGATGATGGACCGACCAGGTGCGACCTAGGGAAGGCGAAGAGGCCCCGCCCAGGAGTCCAGGCCCGGGGGGCGAGGGGGCGGTCCTAAGGGCACCACCCTGTGGCGTCACGTGCTCGCCGTCGGCCAATGGCAGGCTCCCGAGCCCACCTTGGGGACGGGGCGGGGCGCCCAGCTGGCGTCACCAGGACAACGGGCGTTGCCGGCGCCGTGTGACTCGGGGCTGTGGGCGCGCTGGCGGCTCTCCGGCCATGGTGAGTGTGTGGCCCGCGCGGCCCCGCCGCCCGCCCGGCCCCGCCCGAGCTGGGTCGCCGCGCGGCCGCCTGCGAGGTCCCGGCGGGCGGCGGCGGGGTCGCGGGGAGGCCGGGCCGCGGCCTGGGAGGCTGTGGGGCCGCGGGGTGCCGGGCTGGGCGGGCCCGGGGGAAGGGAGCCCGGAGGACGCGGAACGCCCGCCGGCCCTGGCGCCCGCTTCCCGGCTTTCTCTGCCCGTGACTGTCTGGGTCGCTGCTGGGACCCGCTCCTCCCTGCGGACCGCCGGACAGCGTGACGCTATTTTGGCGTTGCATTGCCTGGGAAGCCACCCAGAGAGGGTGTGGTTACAAAAAAAAAAAAGAAAGAAAGGATGTGTGTCAATATCCTCTATATTCATACGAACACTATTTCTTGCAGGCTCCGTGCTTCTGCCTGTCTTGTTTCTGCAGTTATAGATAAAAAGTAGAATAATGTGCATGTGTTTCAGATTCATCCTTCCGGCAGGTTGTTTTTTTCTCTTTAGTACGGGGACATTTAAACTTGTCATTTTGGAGATTTCCCCCTCCTTTTTTAAAAAATGGGGGCATTAAGCTGGCGGCGTTTAGGTGAGTGCCCACCCGCAGGGGTTTAATGAAGAGTAGCTGTGAGCCGGCAGCCATCCTCTGTTCAGTAACTCGGGTGGGCATCCCGCCGGCCCCCACGGAGCCCGCTCGCTGCTGAACACCTGCCTGGAGGGCCGAGGTGGGGTCTTAAAGAGACAGGATTCAGGAAACTGCCGGCCCAGGTGTGTTTTCCCCAGAGGCCCCCCCCCAAGGCTGTAAGAGAGGAGAGGACGCTGCTTGGGGACACACCTTTGGTGTAGAGCAGTGGTTCTCAACCTTCCTAATGCCGCGACCCTTTCATACAGTTCCTCATGTTGTGGTGACCCCCGACCATGAAATTATTTTCGTTGCTACTTCATAACTGCAATTGTGCTACTGTTATGAATCGTCATGTAAATATCTGATATGCAGGATGTAATTTCATTGTTACACATTGAACATCATTAAAGCACAGTGATTAGTCACAAAAACAATATGTAATTATATGTGTGTTTTCCGAGGGTCTTAGGCGACCCCTGTGAAAGGGTGGTTCGACCCCCAAAGGGGTCGCGACCCACAGGTTGAGAACCGCTGGTGTAGAGTATTGGTTTGAGGGGGTGGGGTGGTAATAAGGAGATGCCTATTTTTAAGAAACGGTGTTTTGGTGTTTTGTTTGTGAAACGTCAGTGATTTAGTGTAGATTAGTGGAAGAACGAATAAGCTGAGAATGCAGGGTGCCTTTCAAGTGCCCATTGGCTTTCTGGGGAGAAAGCCTGCCATTTGGAACCCTGGCGGGCTCTGGCTCTTCTTGCTAAGGAGAGGCACAGCAGGAAGAGAAGGTGGATGGTCTGTATGCCTCGTTGGCTCTGAGAAAACAATTGCCAAGTGAGCAGCTTGTTGGTAACAGGAAAAGCACATCAATCACAACTAACAGCAATGTCTTTATTTTGTGTTTCTTTTTAACGCTGAGCGGCTTGAACGTGACAAATTACCGGAGCCAGAAAGAGTTTCAGAAAATGAATTTTACCAAACTCTTGTGTTTTAAATCCAGCAGTGACTTACTTTTATATGTTACTAGGGGCCCGGTGTATGAAATTCAGGCACGGGTAGGGTCCCTAGGCCTGGCCAGCAATCAGGGCCGGCCAGGACCTTCCTTCGTTCAACGCCGCCCCCTGGTGGTCAGCGCACGTCATAGCGAGCGATCGCACTCCTGGTCTCTGGGTTGAGGGGACAATTTGCATATTAGGCTTTTATATACATAGATTGAAAGATATGCGAGAAAAGCCCTTACAGATATAGTAGGGAGAAAGGAGGCATATTCAGGAATTAATGGCCACAGCTTTCCGAAAAGTCTTGTATTCCTCCTATTGGCCATTTTCTTTTTCTTCTCCTTCCTCCACCCATTCCATTCTGACCCACAGTACACCTCGACTAGTGAATTTTGGAGTCTTATTGACACTGAAATAAAAGCATTTTGCTATAGTGGCATATTAGCGGTTGCTTTGCTAGACTTAGAAATGCTTTGCTTTTTGTGTATTGTTAAACGTTAAGAATTTATTTCATGGAAGGGATTCCGTTGAGTTGAGAAGCTGATGCCTGGGCTCCGAGGAAGGTGGGAAATGAATGGTATAGGAGGGGACTGGAGGATGCTGCCTATATGATCCCCAAAACTGTATTCAAGATTATAACATTACCCTTCATTAAATGCTTGCATTTCAACACAACTTTAGAAGTTGATATAAAGGATTTTGCATGTGAATTTTGGAATTCTGTTTTAACTATTTCTCTATGAAATTTTCTGCAGTTAAGCCTCTTGTTTCTCTTGCCTCTATAAAAATAACAACAGCTGACATTTATTTTGTATATTCTATGTGTGAGATAGTTTTCTAAGCACCTATGTCGTATTTAACCATCACAACAACCCTATGGAGGAAGATATCATTTTCCCATTTTAGAGACAAGGAAATTGAGGCACAGAGAGGTAAAGTAACTTGCCCAGGTCACCCAGCTGATAAATTGAGCCAGATTTCAAAATCAGGCACTTTGTCACAGAACCTGCTAATAGAAACACTAGATTATACTGTAATATATAGTGTATCATTATATGGTCAACAATATATTTGCCATATATATGTTAGGAAATTAGTTTTCTTTCTTATTTAGATTTTAATGTTTTGAGCACTTACGAATACTTGTATTTTGTTGTTCTTGGCACTGGAATAGCTGCTACAGAACAGAGTAGCCTGGCCTAGCCTTCCCCTCTTTTCCCTCTCCCTCCCCTCTTTCACAAAGATGAAATGAGGAGGAATTGATGAAGACAGGTTATTAGATTAGGGTTCATATTCATGGCTGTAATAGCATTGAAAATTCCTCCTGTCATTTCAGTTTGTGTTCAGGAAATGACACCTACTTTTTGTGAATCACAAAGACCAGTGTCTTACATAAAGCCATTTAGACTTGGGGGATAAAACTTTTAAAATGTGCCCTAACCGGATTGGCTCAGTGGATAGAGCGTCCGCCTGTGGACTGAAGGGTTCGATTCTGGTCAAGGGCATGTACCTTGGTTGCGGGCACATCCCCAGGAGGGGGTGTACAGGAGGCAGCTGATCGATGTTTCTCTCTCATCAATGTTTCTAACTCTCTGCCCCTCTCCCTTCCTCTCTGTAAGGAATCAGTAAAATATATTTTTTAAAAAAAACTTTTAAAAAGTAAAATTTTATTTTCCAAGTTTTTTTCTAATAGTAATTTTTACATTTGTTTGAGTTGTATGTTCTAAAATTGTTGCAAAAAGACATCAAATAATGGTTTAAATTTTAATTCATGTGGGTCAAAATGTACATTAGGATATTTATTGCCATCAAGTTTTTGTTACTGCTTAATACTTGATCATACAGTCTTCCCATTTTCATTTATTCTCTCGGACTCGCCCCTGTTTTGGCACTTTCCTTTCTATGCTGGTGTTGGGAAGCACAAGGTGGAGGGGAAACTTTACAATAAAGTGTATCTGACATCTAAGGACAGTTTTGGTCTATTTGCCGTGTAGTCAAGAGAGCTTGTGTAATGAGGTCTGTATTAATAGATGGTGAAAAGAAGAGGTTTCTCTATTCTTTTTTCTTTTTTTTTTTCTCTTTACTCTTGACAGTCTTGGCCTCCCTTTTGTCTGCACTGGAATTGCAGCATAACTTTCAGTACTTAATTGTAACAATAATTCTTTTTCATAGAGCCTTTCACTACTAGCCTAGTTTTAGGCTGATTACTTCACATCTCATTTAATCCTTCCAGTATCCCTAGAAGATTGACATTATACCCATTTAAGACTCTCAGATTGATTAGGCAACTTGCCCAAGGTCAAATAGTTGGCCAGTAGCAGAGCCAGGATTTGAACTCAACTGGTCTTCAAAGTCTGGCTTCTTAGCCATTATACCATGGCTTCTCTCCAAACTAAAGAATGTGCCCAGTGCCTGGCTTAAATGTACTACACCAAGATTAGGCGTCTCAGGGTCTTATCAGCTGAACCAGCAAGTTCTTTTTTATTTTATGACGAACTCTCTATTTGTAATGTCTAATGACACCCTGCAGGTTTTACTTGACCACCCCCGTCCCCGCAGACTATGAAAACTCGGATATGGACAGCCATGGGTTGAACTACACTTTGACCTCTGCCTTCCCTCCCTCATTTGGTGTCTCACTTCTACCCTGTCCTGTCTACCTCAGCACTGCCACTTCCAGCGCTGGAGTGGCTCTGAAAGAGATGGGACTGGAGCAGAGGTGTCTAAGGAAGTGGAACAGGGCAGTCGCTGGGAAAGGTTTTGTGGAGTCAGAATTATACGACATGTGGCCTTTTGTTTGTGTCTTCTTTCATGTGACATAATATTTCAAAGGCTCATATCTGTTGTATATATTAGTACCTCATTCTTTTTGATTGGTAATAATTTTCCCTTGTATGGATATACCACCCTTTATTCATTAGCTGATGGACATTGGGTTATTTCCACTTTTTGGCTATTATGAATAATGCTGCTATGATCATCCATGTACAAGTTTTTGTATGGACACATTTTTATTTCTTAGGTAGTTGCCTGTGGTTGGAATTGTTGGTTCATATGGTAACTTTATGTTTAACCTTTGAGGAACTGCCATACTGTTTTCCAAAATGGGTCTACCAGTAGTGTATGAGTGTTCCAATTCCTCCACAGTTTATAAACACTGTACACTAACATCACCACAAACAACATGAGTAATGCCTCACACTATGATGTTATGATGGCTGTGATATCACTTAGGGTGATGGGAATTTTTCAGTTCCATTTGATCTTATGGGACCACTGTTGTATAGGTGGTACTTCATTGACCCAAGCATCGTTAGGCAATGCATGACTTTATTTTGGTTATCCTCTTGCATTTCCATATTGATTTTAGGATCAACTTTTAAATTTTTCAATAAAAAGGCAGCTGGCATTTTAGTAGAGATTTCATTAAATCTATGGATCAGTTTGAGAAATGTTGCTAACTTAACACTATTAAATCTTCCAATTCGTGAACATGGGATGTGAGTATATTTGTCTTTTTAAATTTCTCTCAACAATGTTTTATATAAGTTTTCAACATGTCTTGCACCCCTCCCTCCCCCTTTTTAAAAAAAATGATTTCAGAGAGGAAGGGAGAGAGAAATAGAAACATCAATGATGTTTGAGAATCGTTGATTGGCTGCCTCCTGCACGCCCCTTATTGAGCCAGCAACCCAGGCATATGCCCTTGACTGGAATTGAACCCGGGACCCTTCAGTCCACAGGCTGACACTCTATCTACTGAGCCAAACCAGCTAGGGCTGTCTTGCACTTCTTTAGTTAAATTTATTCTTAAGTATTTTATTCTTTTTAATGCTGTTGTAAATGAGATTGTTTTCTTAATGTCAGTTTCAGGTGGTTCATTGCTAATATATGGAAATATAATTTATTGTTATATAGTAAATATATTGTATATTTTATATAGTATCCTGCAACCTTGCTGAACTCCTTGATTAGTTCTGATAGAATTTTCTGTGATTTTTTTTTTTTTTTAGAATTCTCTGTATACAAGATTGTTACCTGTGAACAGAGATTGTTTTACTTCTTCCTTTCCAACAAGATGCCTTTTATTTATTTTCTTGCCTAATAACCTTGGTTAGAACCTCCAATACAAGGTAGTATATAGAAATGGATGTTGCAATTTTTATAAAAATGGTGAAAGGGTATAAACTATTCTTATAGCTATCAATATTGAAGTGTGGTGGCTTCATGAAATTGGTATCATACCTGTAGGACAGTAATTGGGGCTGTTCTGATCTAAAAAACACGTAACTTAAAAAAAAAAATCGAGGAGCACTAACGGGTTTCCTTTTTTTTTTTTTCTTTTAGGTTTTCTCAAATAATGATGAAGGCCTTATTAACAAAAAGTTACCAAAAGAACTTCTTTTAAGGTAAATGTAGATAAACTTTAGATAAAGAATTCAGATTTGATTCCGTCATCAAATTCCAAGACAGCCTTCTTTCTCACTGTGAGTCCGTAGCACAGAAAAACAGCCAGAATTGGCCTAACCGACTTTTTGTTTTTGTTTTATAGAATGCTGTTCAGCTTGTTGTTAAATTTTACTTGGTCTAATCCAGAATGTACTAAGTATGTACATAGCATTGGTCTGGATTCTTTTTGTAATGTGGTAAGTATTGTAATAATCTTCAGTAGGTGCCATTGTCTCGGTATCAGCAGATAATCCCAATGTAGTCCATAATGCGAGGAGAGACTTTGTTAAGCTTCTGAGCTCCTGAAGTCCTAGACATTTAGTTGTTTTCTGATAAATTGGTTTTAAAAGAAGTACACTTCTGTTCTTACTGAGCATTTAAAATGTTCTCAGCCCAAATATTGATATGTTTTTATCCATCTTACGAGAAGTGTGTGCTAAGTGACAGTGAGTACTACAGAAAATAGGCTTTTTGTCCTTTGTTTCTGGCATCCCTGAATATGTAGCAAATGGCATTTTCCTTGTCATTTTTACCAAGTAGAGCTCTCAGCCAACGTGTGTTGACCCTGCACTAAAGTTTCCTTTAGTACTCTGCAATCCTCAGCTAAATCTTATTTTAGTTTGGTTGTTACATTTTAGTTATTAATACATATATCCATGGTAATCTTTGAGTAGCATTTCCCAGACTCTTCTCATATCTTTGATGTTCCACCAAACAAAACGAAAAACCAGGTTTTGTGAACAAATAAGTATGGGATACACTAGGTTAACAAAACCAATTTCTTTACTGCATGACTTCTCAGAGCCTTAATAAGCCAATAGGCATAACAATGCTCCCACAATGGATAGCTGTGGCATTTTAAACTCGCCATGGCACCCTCTTAATATTCCATGGAAAAAATTTTGGGAAATGCTGACGCACAGTAAGAGACTGCCCAGATGACTCCATTCCCTGGCTGTGCTAAATCTCACTTTAACTTCTGGGGAATGAGTATGAATTCTGTTTACATATTGGAGTTCATCACAGAGTCACTGTAAATGCCACAGATGACTAACCTCTGCTGTCCGCCAGAAACGGAGTGAGGACTTAGCTTCTCTGTGGTGGTGATCACGTTTCTGGGGCTTCCCAGGGTGTCTCATTAGTCGTCAGGTGTTGTTTGTCACTGTTGTCATGAGCTCACTCTATTCTGTTAATAAAAAGGAAAATTAACTCATGACAGGATCATGTGAAAAATGCACCAACTATCTTTTATTTCAATAAAACAAATAGTTGTTTGGGTCAGACAATATTTTTGGCATTTTAGGGCATTTTAAAGTTAAGCAAGTGGTAACAAGGAAGGAATGATATGTTTATCATATAAACCCACAAGGTCTCGGTTTAGCGCCAAATGCCGCTAGAACCAGTATGACTGGGTTAGGGTGGGCAGGCTGTTGGTAGACAACCATAGGGATGCCATCCACAACAGACTACAAAATGGATGGTGTCCCCTAGTATTGTCCAGTGTTTCGTTCCCGGTCTGCACATGTAGCACAGACATCGAGCTGTAATACGAATATGTCATTTTTACTCTGAGGAATCATAACCAGCTCCAGGCTGACCCATCTTAGTCATTCATGGGTTGTGATTAAACTCCACTCGTGAGCGCTGCTGCTGTCGGTGACTTAAGGCTGCTAACTTAGTATGCTTTCCCTTCTGGTAGGTTTAGCTTTTACACTGTACTCAGTCATGGAACAGTTTCTATCTATTGACCCCCCCAAAAAAGGGGGAATTATATTCCCTGGCTGGTGTTGCTCAGTGGTTGAACATTGACCTATGAACCAGGGGATCACGGTTCGATTTCCGGTCCAGGGCACATGCCCAGGTTGTGGGGTCAATCCTCAGTAGAGGGCATGCAGGAGGCAGCTGGTCAGTGATTCTCATCATTGATGTTTCTCTCTCCCTTTCTCTTCCTCTTTGAAATCAATAAAAATATATTTAATAAAGGGGAAGGGAATTATATTACTTTCTGTGCTAGGGTGATTTCTGAACTGCTGTTTTAGAACTTGTAGTTCTTTTAAAGAGCCATGATGGAGCCAGCTGCTAAGAATCCTGGCGTTACAGTTTTTGAATTATACCCCACAAGACTCATACACAGATTTTTTTTTTTTAATTGCCATTTGAGAGCAAATATACATAATGTATCTATTCACTTGTGTTCTTATTTTGGAGTCTCTCGGGAGGATTTAAGTTGTCAAGTGCTGCCATACAGTTCTTCTCTGGCTCATGAGTCTCAAAACTAACTCTAGCCAATCATGGTGTTTTAATTTTTATTGGCCTTTAAGTCATTTCTGCCATTTTACTCTCAGACTTTCTATTACAAGCAAGAGTAGCTCTCCCCTTGCCTAGCTAACCTTTCTGAGCAAACTTCTGAAGGGTTTGAGCCTGTTACCAAAGCAGCCATCCTCCTCTAGCCATCACGTGAGCGCGTGCAGTGGTCTCCGCCTTGCGAGCTTAAGTGTTGGTTATTTTTGCTCAGTTAAATGATGCATTCGTACTGGTTTGTTCTAGGCTTATGTTTTGGCTTCCTATTGTAGGCTTCTCTGTGACCTTGCAGGCTGTGATTCCTGTTCTTGTTGAATTCCTGCTCACCGGCATTTCTTACTTCATCAATAGGTGTGATTCTTTGACCTGAGAATCTTGCTTGTAGCTGAGGTCATTTTCTTTTCTGCCATTTTTGACTGCATCTGTTACCATCCTCTTAAATTCTCTACCAGCTTCCATCACTGGGCACATCAAGTGAAGCCGCAGCTTCCTTTTTGGAACCATTCACAAGTACAACCTGGGATTATGTGCTTTTCTTCATCTATTTATGTTACTTCGAATCACTCAGAAAAATCTGTGAGTTTTTTTCATCAGATCATCTTGCTAGTTTTAAGACAACTCAGTGTTATTAACTCACAGATTTCTTCTACCACCCATTTTCAGTTTGTTATTTAACACGTTTTTGTAATTTTGCTTTTTCTACCCGCTTTCACTCATAAATGGAAGGTATTCAGGTTCTCCTCTCTACCCTTCGCTCTCACACAGGTCAGCCATGCAGCCTGTCATTTCACTCTTCCTTGGGAGTCAGTTATGTAATGCTTATAACAATGGGGATATTTAATTTGTTGTTATCTACATATCCATTAGTGAGTTGTGTTGTTATTACATATGCTTGTCTTCATCATTATTGTTTATATTACTTTTGGGGCCAGACTTGGTTGAGATTTCAGCTTTCCCTGTTTACTAGTTGTGACCACAAAGTAACTTAATTATTTGGGCCATAATTTTACATGTGTTTAAAACAGCAATAGTGCCCTAGCCGGTTTGGCTCAATGGATAGAGCGTCAGCCTGGGGACCAAAGGGTCCTGGGTTTGATTCTGGTCAAGGACACGTACCTTGGTTACAGGCTTCTCTCTGGCCGGGGCCCTGGTTGGGGCATGTGTAGGAGGCAACCAATCAATGTTGCCTCTCTCTCTCTTTCCCTCTCTCTTCCACTCTCCCTAAAAGTCAATGGAAAAATATCCTTGGGTAAGGATTAACCAAAAATAAATAAATAAATAAATTAAATAAAACAGCAATAGTAATATTTCTTACCTTATGGGATTATTGCTAGCTGTTAGAGTACCTGGCATTTAATAAATGTTAACTAAGTGTTAGCTTATTGTTATTAATATAAATTTTGGATGCCTGAATACTTAGTGCTGTTTGATAGTGTAGTCAGTTTTAATGCAAACAACTGATAAGAGCAAGCTGTCCTGATATGGACCTTAGCCTATGCTACTGCTAACAATACCTCAGTGGAGAACCTGGTTATTAAGTAAGTTAATGTAGCTCAGTGCTTCACCAGCCTGGACTGGTTCAGTTTCAGTGGAAAGAGCATGCTACTATCTCGTAGTAAACCGACATCTACTAGGGCTTATTGGTGCCGGTGTTATGACAGCTGATAATTATTTTGCATTATAAACAAGGCAGTCTTGGAAGGAACCATTATTCCTCTTTTGAGAAAAGGAGTCTTATGTGAGTCAAACATTGACCCCCAACTCACATTATAAATTTTAATATTAATTTGACCGTAAGTTTTTACTTCTATTGCGGTTGCTTTCAGATGTTAATGATGAAATAAAAACATGTACTACTTCACAGGACATAGGGAGTGCTACATGAATAAATAGATACTTTTATATTTGTGTAGGATTTATTGGGAGTAAATATTTTTATACATTTTAAGAAGACAAAGCTCTTGTTATGTACAATAATTAAATAAATCTCTTTTTAGAGACATTTTAAAAAACTTAAATCGCCATTTTTTATATCATTTTCTTCCCTTTTTAAATGTATGTAGATATATGACATAATTAAGCACTAATAGTGTTTGTTGGCTTGAGGAAGGAAGGTTTGATTGCCCCAAAGAGGATTGCTGAGCCTAATAATTCTGGGCAAATGAAGTCAACTACACAATTACATCTAATTTGCCAGCTTACTAGTTTGCCAGGGAAAATTATAAAATGACTTGCGCATAAATTTCCAAATTTTCCTTTTCTAAAATTTAGAAGCCAATTCTAAATTCTGGGCAAAAATAATTGTGGGTTTTGTTGCAATCATTAAGTTACAGCCCAGTGCTTATGTGTAATTTTGGGACCTTGGGGAGCAGTGCGGTGAAGGACTCATTCCTGTTTGGGGCATCATTGAGTGGGTGTCCTTGCCTGCTGGTTGGGTTTAGCACTCCATGGACTTTTTCAAGGACTGGTGCCTCCACCTCTTCCTGTCTGTGATACCTTATATATATTCCAAGACAGCTGAACAGGTAAGATGCTTTTTGGGGGGTACCTACTGCAATTTCAAGTTTGAGCATCTATGCAGATTTTTCTTTTTTGTTAATGAGGTGTTTTTTGTTGTTGTTCATTCATTTTCATAGTTGTATTTGCCTTGCATAAAGCCAATACAAGACTGAATTAATGTGTTGAATCAGATACAGAAGCTTAAAGGCCCATTCTTTTAATTACCTCTGTATACTATTATAAACTATTTTAGGGTTGACAATTAAGTCCAGATCATGTCAACAGCAAAATTTCTTCAGTCTGGGTTGGGGTGATGCTTATACATTAAAACTCTGATGATTTGGATTTTTTTTTTAATCTACACTGAGATGGCATGAAACACCAATAAAACTCTCCAGATAGGAAGAATCTGTGGAGATTGTTATGTTAGAGCTCTGTTAACTTAAAAACTCTGTGTTTAGTAGTTACAACTGAAAAGATTGGTAAATTTGACTCTGTGAATAGTAAAATGTGACAAAGATAAATAGCATAGTGGTGGGTGAAATAACTGGAATATGCATTATAAGCAAGGGTTGTGTTCTTCAATATATAAAGCAAAAATTCTTAAAATTATCCTATATAATAAAACCCTAATATGCAAAGCAACCAAACAGCAGAACGGCCAGTGACATGCACTGACCGCCAGGGTTAGACATCCCCCAAGGTGTCCCAGACTGCAAGAGGGTGCAGGCTGGGCTGAGGGACCTCCCCTCCCCCCCAGTGCATGAATGTCATGCCCCGAGCCTCTAGTCTATATAATAAAAGCTTAAGCGATCCTTATGGCAGAATGACCAGAATGACCGGTCGCTATGATGTGCACTGACCACCAAAGGGCAGACTCTCAATGCAGGAGCTGCCCTCTGGTGGTTAATGCACTCCCACAGGGGTAGCGCCGCTCAGCCAGAAGCCGGGCTTATAGCTGGCGAGTGCAGTGGCAGTGGCAGGAGCCCTCCTGCCTCCGCAGCAGCGCTAAGGAGCAGCGAGCAGGCGGGTGGTAAGGAGCAAGGGATCCTGGACTGTGAGAGGGCTGTCCGCCTAAGCCAGCAGGCGGACATCCCTTGAGGGGTCTCAGAGTGCGAGAGGGCACAGGCCAGGCTGAGGGTACCCCCTCCCACCCTGTGCACGAATTTTGTGCACCGGGCCTCTAATTAATAATAAAAGTGGCCCGACCAGTTTAGCTCAGTGGATAGAGCATCAGCCTGTGGACTGTAAGGTCCCAGGTTCGATTCCAATCAAGGGCATGTACCTTGGTTGCGGGCACATCCCCAGTAGAAAGTGTGCAGGAGGCAGCTGATTGATGTTTCTCTTTCATCGATGTTTCTAACTCTCTATCCCTCTCCCTTCCTCTCTGTAAAAAAATCAATAAGATATATTTAAAAAAAAAAAAGTGGATTAACTCTTAGAAAAAGAGTTTGAAGACGTATGAACAAAGGAAGAAATAAAATGGCTGATAAAAAGATGCTCAGTCAGGCCCATATTTAAGTATAAATTATAAATCAAAATAATGAATATTGCTTATCTGACTGGCAAAAACCAAAGTTCGTTGATACCAGGTTTTGGCAAAGAGGTAGGAGACAGATACTCTAGGCACTTTAGAGGTGGGAATATGTATGTAACTATTCTGTGGGGCCACGGGGGGAAAAATTCTAAGTGCTAAATGTACATTTTCACAAATTCCATTTCTAGGAATTTGCTAACAGATGTATTAGCAAAGATGTACTAGTATATACAGGGATGATTACTACAACTTTTTAAAAAGCTGCAGTTAAATTGGATTACAGAATTGGATTACTTCTAATTCTTGGTTAATGCTACAGTTCATCATTGATCCATCCATTGCCCTTTCTCCTCACCATCATGTTCATATTACCAGGAACTTACAATATATTTACTTACGCTTATCTTTATATAAAAAAAGTATATCTTCTGAAACACGGTTTTCACTCAAAATTATGTTACTCACAGTGATCCATGTTGCTTTGTTTGGCTCCTGTCAACATCTTTGCAGATGTCTCCTGGTACAAATATAGAAGCTTCTCTTGTAGTAGAATTGCTGAGGGTCATAGGCTATACAAATATTTAACTTCATATAGTAATATTAAATTGTATTTCTAAAGTGGTCCTATCAGTTTACATTGATAAGATGTGCCATCCTTTCCAACATTTAGTGTTGTTACATGTCTTAAGTGTAAAATAGCATCTCATTGTTCTCTTGATTTGAATTTTCCTGAATTCTAGTAATGTTGAGCATCTATTTATATCAGCCGTGGGCAAACTACGGCCCGTGGGCCGGATCCGGCCCGTTTGAAAGGAATAAAACTAAAAAAAAAAAAAGACCGTACCCTTTTATGTAATGATGTTTACTTTGAATTTATATTAGTTCACACAAACACTCCATCCATGCTTTTGTCCCGGCCCTCCGGTTCAGTTTAAGAACCCATTGTGGCCCTTGAGTCAAAAAGTTTGCCCACCCCTGGTCTATATGTTCACTGGTCACACGTATTTTCCTCTGCTGTAAAATGCATGTTTATGTTTTTGCCTGTTGGGTTATTACTGATTTGTAGTTCCTTTCTCCCCTTTTTCTTGTTTTTAATATTACTGAATTTTCTGTATTTTTTCTTCATCCAATTTTCTATATAGTGTCCCAATTTAATAATCTTTATAAGAGGGCAATTTGGGGTTTTAATGAACAAAGCTAATATTTTTATTAAAACTATGATTATTATAATTTTCTAAATTGTTATGGCTTGAATTATTCTCCCACAACTATTTACTTCTTAACTCTTATTCTATCTCATCTCTCACTCTTTTCCAACTTCCTTGCATATTCTGGCAACTGACTTATTTCCCATCCCTGAAAGTGTCATTTTCTAACTTGCTCTCTCCCATGTTCTTTCTACCTGTTGATAATCTCTCTCTTTTGCTTATCTTTTCTTCACCTAATTGAACCTAAAGCTTTCCCTAAGTTCAAGGCCATCTTCTCTCCCTCTTGAGTGTGCTTATAGGTCCTTAAAGCATTTGATAATTTCTGGTGTTTGTCCTGGATTTTATGTTCCATAACAGAGTAAAAAATCCCCTAACCTGGGGAAGGAAAAGGAAATCCAGATCCAGAAAGCCCAGAGAGTTCAAAATAGTATGAACCCAAAGAGACCCACATCAAGGCACATTATAATTAAGGTGTCAAAAGTTAAAGACAAGGAATCTTAAGAAGTAGCAAAATCAATCAGTCAATCAATCAATCAACTTCTTAGGTATAAGTATACAAGCTTCTTTCTGGGAGATATGTATTCCTGTTTCCAGCTCTGATACATGTTTCCTGTGCTGTCAGCCACTAGGCAGATGTGACACATTTTAGACTTTTGTTTTGGAAGCACCCCACTCAAGGTATTTCTGTATTAGTGTAGTTACAGTAGACTCATGTGGCATACATCTCTAATATACATCTAATGTCTTCAACACAACACAAGTGTACTTATTGCTCACCTGATAGAATTGGGGGTGTGGGGTGGGGGGGTGAAGCTGTCAGTTGCTCTCTGCAGTTATTGGGGACCCGGCTGAAGGAAGCTCTGCTGTCTTCAACCACAGCTTCCCGCCAGCAGCTCACTTCCCATGGCTGGCTCTCAGTTATGTGCCTCATGTGCCTGCAGGGGTAGCGGAGAAATGAAGTGTAGGTGTGTATCCAGGAAACAATTGTCATCCCATGAAGTTGAATATTGGCACATTCTGTGACTGAGCGTTGCGACTTCTGGGTATGCCCTAAGAAGCTCCTGTAGATGTACCCCCAGTGACATGTATAAAAATGTCTATAGGAACACTATTCATAATACCAAAAACAATGGAAACAACCACATATTCATTAACTGGTATGTGGAATATGATAAATATAATGTGATACATAATGTGTGATGTGAATTATAAATGTGTAGAGAAATGTACTGCAGTCTCACAGAATGGCATGGGCAAATCTTAGTTATGATGCTGAGTGGAAAAAAGCTAGCTGCAAAAGACTATATACAGCATTATTGTTTTTATAAGATTAAAAATCAAGCAAAAAACTACATGGTCTACTGCTTAGGAATGTATACATTGTGATAAAACTGTTAAGCACAAGGAACAAATCACATGCGCATTGACTGGTTGAGAGGTGGAGAAAGGAAGTGAGGGAGGGACACAAAGTAGGTGCAGTGATGCGGGGAATGGTCTAGTTTTCAAGGTTGAGTGGTGATTCATGCAATTTTATTATTCGGGACTATAGAGTGTCATGTAGTCTTTTGTGTGGATCAGAATATTCCAACTAAAACCATTTTTGAAAAGTTTGAAAGGTACGAAGAGGATGTGCTGATGTCTTCCGTTTACTGGGTTTTGTCCCTGTGGCTGGTCCTCTTGGTGCCGATCTCCCCTGGGCTCTCCTGTAGGGTCAGGTGTCCCTCATCTTCATGAATATTTTGTTTCCCATTTCTCATTCAGAACTGTTCCCATGTGCTGTGCTCCAGCCTCTTACTGTGTTCACTGTTTATTTCTCAAAGGACTTTTATAAAGCTCTAGCTGGTTTGGCTCAGTGGATAGAGCTTCAGCCTGTGGATTGAAGGGTCCTGGGTTTGATTCTGGTCAAGGGTACATGCCCGGGTTGTGGGCTCGATCCCCAGTAGGGGCGTGCAGGAAGCAGCCGGTCAATGATTCTCTCTCATCATTGATGTTTCTCTCTCTCCCTCTCTCTCTGAAATTGATTATACACACACACACACACACACACACACACACACACACCTCGTTATTATTAAATTTTAGAGTTACTTTCTTCATCCTTTGTTGTAATTTGATTCAATCTTAATACAGTCTGTCTGGATTTCCTGTCCATTGTTGACTTTGCCGATCTCTCCTCTCCAGCTCCATGCTGGTTGTCTAACTATGGAAAATTTCACCTTCCCATCAATCCACTTATATTTAAAAAATTAAATTTTTCATTCTCTAGGAACTCAATTATGGATACTTTAATTAATCACTAGCATTATGGCAGAAGTGGATTCATCGTTGTTCCACTCCTGCATTTGCACGAAAGTCATTGCTCTTTCCTTTGGACTCTTGTTGTTAAAATGCCTTTTAAATAAATTTAGTCAGAAGCTGGCTGATTTCCTTTCAGGATGTGTTTTATTTTAATTATTATTTAGTGTTCAGTATTTATGATGAAACCTCGATTCATAAATTAGTAATAGGATAATTGGAACCAAGCCATAAACTATTCTTTATCAGAAAATGTAATGATGACAATTTTAATAATGAAATAATGAACTTAGCTTTGACTTCCCTTAAAAATATGGAGGGTCCTGCCCTAACCGGTTTGGCTCAGTGGATAGAGCGTCAGCTTGCGGACTCAAGGGTCCCAGGTTCGATTCTGGTCAAGGGCATGTACCTTGGTTGAAGGCACATCCCCAGTGGGGAGTGTGCAGGAGGCAGCTGATCAATGTTTCTCTCTCATTGATGTTTCTAACTCTCTATCCCTCTCATTTCCTCTCTGTAAAAAATCAATAAAATATATTTAAAGAAAATATGGCTGAAACCGGTTTGGCTCAGTGGATAGAGCGTCGGCCTGCGGACTGAAAGGTCCCAGGTTCGATTCCGGTCAAGGGCATGTACCTGGGTTGCGGGCACATCCCCAGTGGGGGGTGTGCAGGAGGCAGCTGATTGATGTTTCTCTCTCATCGATGTTTCTAATTCTCTATCTCTCTCCCTTTCTCTCTGTAAAAAAATCAATAAAATATATTTAAAAAAAAAAAAAAAAAAATATGGAGGGTCCAAACCAAAGAGAGACTGTCCATTCATGTGAGGCTAGTTTTGCTCTTCTGGAGTCATTTTCTTTCTTTAATCTTTTCTTTATTAGATTTTAAATTAAAATGCTTGATAGTTTTAGCAAGTGACACAGTAAAAAGATGCACAGAGAAAAGATAAATCTCCCTCTAACATACCTCAGCTCTCACATTCAGATAACAAGTGTAGATAGTGGCCCTACTTGTGGAAACGTTTCTGAAGGGTAAACTCTCTTAGTGCCAGCTCATAATTACTGTCGTGTGAGAGTTCACATGAGGTTCCATCCATTTCCTTCCAGAAAATCTGAGCCTTTGCCTCGTGTAGTTCTGATGGGGTTAGAGTCTGTAGGGAGAAAAAGTGGAGGTTTCGTTTCAGAACCTCCTCATCTCAGCAGTTCATGTTAATGTACACGTTTGTCTTATAGTTGAGTTCTTTGGAGATGCCCTTAAAAGAAGACTCATGGAACTTAAGGTTTTCTTTTTCTTTTATATAACACTAGAGGCCCAGTGCATGAAATTCATGCACAGGTAGGGTCCCTAACAGCTGTCAGCTGCCAGCCGGGGCCTCCCTTCCCTTGGCTGCCTGCTGCCACTGCCACCAGCCAGGGCCTCCCTTTGCGCCTGTCTTGGCCTGGTGCTGTGCGCTCACCTGCTCCACATCCTGCTGTGGTCCTGCTCTCGTCGGGGCCCATTGGGCTGGCAGTGCCTCCACTGCAACCCACTGCCAGTGCTGTGTCGCTGACACCTGCCATGTTCTGCACCACCCCCTGGTGGTCAGCGCACGTCTAACTCCCAGTCGATTGAATTCTCGCCTGTAGGGACAATTTGCATATTAGCCTTTTATTATATAGGATCACTAAACCAATACAAAACAAATTTAACATTTGCTTAAAGAACAGTTGTTTTCACTAATGTATGAACACAGGCTTTGTGAGCTTTAGAGAAAAAATTATTTTCTGTATCCACACTTCCAAGACCAGTCATTTGCACAATGAAACTGAGCCTATGTTTTCATCTTTGGGGATGTTACTCTAAGTAGGTAGTTCTTTGAAGAGTGTGGGGAGGGCCTGGCATCACTTTTTGTTATCCTAGCTGATCTAAGGTAATGCCGAAAGTCATCATATTCTGGGGCTTACTGCCATTCTTAACCTACAGCAGAACCAGTGATGTGCATGTGATAAAGTTCTCCACATTTTCTTAAAGTTCTGTTAAGGTTCTGCTTCCAGTTGAGAGAAACTGTTGATATTTCTGTTTATTTATTTTTAAGAAATTGTTCTCAGTGTGTATCACCCCGTCAGTCTGACATTTGCTCTTGATTATTATTTTTGGGGGAAAAAGAATGTTTCTTGAGTACACTGTAGCAATTTTGAAAATCACTTGATACTCAAAATAATCTCTTGAAGTAGGTAGAACAGTTTTAATCATCTTCATTTTATAGGTGAAAAATCTGAGGCTCCAAGGTTGAATGAGTTGATCAAGATTCCACAGTTGTTAAAAACATGAGCTTCGGAGTGTGAAGGGCCTGTGTGGGCCTGAGGCTTCAAGGCCTATTGACTTTAACTCTCATGTTCTTCCTTCTATCTTACTGCTCTTCAGTAAAAAAAGAGTTGTGTACAGGATATTAGCCTTATAATCTACAAAAACACACACGCCACCCTCATATATCTTCATATATTCACCTATAAAAGATACGGCATATAGGTTTTATTCTATTCAGCAGAGCAAAAACTTCTGGTCGAACAGATTATGCAGCACTGTAAGTCATATGTGTAATCAAATAGCTCATGCACCTAGTGTTTTGTTGCTGCTGCTGTTTTTTTTGATACAGTAATGGAAGGGAAGGATAGTTGGTATTCTACCCTATAGAGCATTCTATGTACAGGGTGTCCCAAAAAATGTATACACACTTTAACAGCTGATGCTCAATTTTGAAAATGAAATGTATCTTAATAAACACTGCCTTTATAGTTATTGAAAGTGTGTTTCTATATGGTTTTTGAGACACCCTATACTACACTGTTAATTGTTATCAAAGAAAAGGAACACCTGACTTCTGGATTCTGTAACCTTGTAATTGGGCTAGCAGGAAAACAATGATTATGATAAGATAAAACAAAAAGTAAATATAGTTCAGGAAAGAAATAATCTCTGTGTACTCATAACTGGAGTGGTTAGCAGACTATCAGTGGCTCTGCTACCATGAGAAAGGAGATGGGGCCTTGTATGGACAAGGGGAGGAGCCGAATATGTGACCACTACACAAAGCAGAGACCCTGGAAAGGTTCCTGACATGTAAGATGGGAATTTAAAACCAAACCAAACCAGAAAAACAAACAAAAGACTTGTTTCTGATTGGGGCTTTGGGTGAAGGGGAAAAAGTCTTTCTTGAGAAATCTGACCTCATGTATACATGATTTAGAAATTCCAAGCTTAGAAATTAATGTAAAATTTATGCCAGAAAGATGAAAATTTGGGGGCAACTTGGCAGAATCAAATGTAAAAATTTTATAGGGACATTTAAAAAACCAAGATGCATGAGCTTTCTACACATCAATAATCAGAGGCAAATGAGATCATGCCCGGTAGGTGTGGCTCAGTGGTTGAGGGTCGACCCATGAATCAGGTGGTCATGGTTCGATTCCCAGTCATGGCACATGCCCAGGTTGTGGGCTCGATCCCCAGTAGGGGGCATGCAGGAGGCAGCCAATCAATGATTCTCATCATTGATATTTCTCTCTCTCCTTCTCCCTTCCTCTCTCTGAAATAAATAAAAACATATTTATAATAAGATTCTCCAAATTAGGAAATTCAGTTTGAAAAAAAAATATTTAAAAGAAAATGAGATCATGATAAAACATTACAAGGTACCTAAAGAAATGGTCCACCATAAGGGTCCATAAATGGATTAAACATCTGCGGTATTAGATGAAGCTGAAAAGGTAATTAGAGAACTGGAAAATAGAGATGGGAAATGTATACATAATTTAGCATAGAAAAATAAAGATATGGAAATACAGAAAAGATTAAGAGACCCAGAAGATGGAATTAGATGATTCAACGAATGTATACAGGAAATTATAGACAAGGAATATAGAGAAAATGTAGGAGGGATAATATTTGAAGCAAAGTAGCTAAAATATTTTTAGGGTAGATTAAAGGGAATTTCATGAGGCCAATATTACCTAATACCAAACTGAATGAGGATGTTATAAAAAAGTTAAATTATAGGCCGGTATTTGCCATGATTGGAGTTCTCTGAGCTTCCTGCATCTATGGTTTGGGACAGCATGGTTTGGTGCCCATCATTAAATGTAAAAACTTCTCGGTTTTGCCTCAAATATTTCTTCAGGTATTGCCATTATGTGCATGTTACCTCTGTTATCATTGTCCCACAGTTCATCTTTTGAGATAGCATAAGGTTTTATTCCTTAGTTCTATTAATATGAATCACATTGATTTAAAATGTTGTCAGTGTTAGACTTGACCATGATATGTTAAATCTTTATATATCACTGGATTTGATTTAGGATTTCTTCATCATGCTCACAAGAGAGATTGGTCTGTAGATTTCCTTTCTTGTAGTTATTGGTATGTTTCTGGATTGAAAGACTTAATATTGTAAAGATTTCAATTCTCCCCTGGAAACTCAGTGAAATCCCATTAAAAACGTCATCAATTTTTCTTGTGGAAATTGATATGCCAATTCTAAAACATAAGTGGAAATTCAAAGAACCACAAATAGCCAGGACTAACCAAGGTAATCTTGATGAATAAGAACAAGGTTGAAGGACTTAGATTACCAGACATCAAGACTTATTATAAAGCTTCATAATTAGAAAATGTTCTTATTAAGGTGGACAGACCAATGGAACAGAATACAAAGTCCGAAGTATATCCACTCTATATGCCCCTGTACATATGTATTAATAACCAAGTTGCCATTGCAGTGCTTTAAAAAAAATTTATTGATTAGAGAGAAAGGGAGGGAGGACGGGGGGAGAGAGAGAGAGAGAGAGAGAGAGAGAGAGAGAGAGAGAGAGAGAGAGAGAGAGAAGGAAGGGAGGGAGGGAGGGAGGGAGGGAGGGAGGGAGGGAGGGAGGGAGGGAGGGAGGGAGGGAGGGAGGGAGGAAGGAAGGAGAGAGAAACAT
Source organism: Myotis myotis (assembly GCF_014108235.1). NCBI lineage: Eukaryota > Metazoa > Chordata > Mammalia > Chiroptera > Vespertilionidae > Myotis > Myotis myotis. Next base: position 46,307,761 of record NW_023416317.1, read on the forward strand.
CGGTTTGCATTCTTTGGCTGATTCCCCTGACTGGAGGTTGAACCCACAACTTTGGTGAATCAGGACACTCTAACCAGCTTGGCCAGGACCTGCCATGCTTTTCTAATTACGGGTGAAGTTACCACAATTGAGGTAGGAAGTAATTTCCAGGGGGAAAAAAATGCTTTCAAGAGCCAGACCTCAGTATCCCACTGATCTAACTCCTCTGTCTCTCTTTCTATTGCCAGTGTACCAGCTCTGTCACTCAGGCGTTTGTTTCATTCACTGACACATGACTCAGGAACTTGGCCTAGGCTGCAGTTTGCCAGTTTGGAGTCCTAGCTTGCAGATAAACGTGTACAAACTCAACCACAGAGAGTCATGGGGGCGTTGGGGAGAGGGACAATGATGTAAATACTACAGCAAATCTGCTTCATTCAGTAACCATCAGATGGGTACTAAGCATGAGATGAGAAACGTGGACTTGTGTCCCAGCTGTTGGCTCTCTGTTGTCTGAATGTGTGAGCATCTTGCTTCAGTTGCTGTGATTCTAGCGTTTAAAGTGACGTGATTTCCACATAGCATGCTCACTAAACTCAGACCACGTCGTCTGCTGTTCAGTGGAAGAAATAGCGTCTGGCCCAGTCCTGAGGGGAAGCAGCTGCGTTCAGCATTATGGCAGCTTGCAGAGTAGTCATGGGCTCGGGCTCTCCAGCCAGACTGCCTCGGTTCCCATCGTAGCTCCACTCTCACTGTGTGGCCTGCAGGTTACTGAACCTCTCTGTGCTCAGCGTCCTTATCTGTGAATGGAGACAGCAGTGGCAACTCAAAGCATTGTCGCGACAACTAAATGACTAACATCAGCTGCGGCCAGCACATAGGAAGTACATAGTCAATGTTAACTATCGTTATTGTTATACTACCAAGAGGTGATAGCGTATGTGGTCTCCAAGGTGGTACATTCATAAGGGATTTTCAAGGGAAACTTAGCTAACTCCTTTCTCACCCTCAGTTGGTACCTAGAAACCAACCCCAGCAAGGAGTATGATTCTGCTGTACTGTACTTGTTTCTCTGCCTCTCCTGGTCTCTCAAGGAGCTGACAGTAAGTTGTGGCTCCTTGTGGAATGGTCATATGGCACAGAACATGGACATTTGAGGTAGGATGGCTTTTTTGTGGGCAAGATGTATTCCCACAGAGGCAATGTAGGTGTGCAGACACCCGAAATATATATTTAAGTGCTCATTTTCAGCCACTAGCACTTCCCTGTGTACAAAGTTCCACTGAGTCTTTTAAGGTCAGTGCAGCCCTTATGCGTCTGTCCTTGGCTTTTCACCAGAACATGACCGGAGGCTATCTTGTAGAATGGTATTTATGCGAACACTAGCCTTGTGGTGCTGCTGTGGGTGCATTGTCATAGGGCACAGCTGTCTGGTGCTTTATTACTGTTCTTCCCCGAGCCCACAGATTTTCAGCGCACCACTGACTGTTTCGCTGAAGAATTTTGAAGAACTTATAGGTGGCTGTTTGCCATCTCCCCCTTGTCCCCTTCCACACACAGACTCTCATATTTACCTTCTGGGACTATAAGAACTGAGATCCTATTGCTGTCCTCACCTCATCCCATGCACCTGTGTTCTAGAGACGCTGTTGTTTTCACTGTCACTGCCCACGACTGAGGCGCACGCAGCTGCTGGCCACTGTGCTGTCCTCAGCAACTCATCCTCCGCTGCCAGGATGTCAGGACCCAACCCAGGCCCCTGCCGCACAGCTCCTGCTTCCTCCAGGGGCTTACGGTGTCAGCTAAGTTTCTGTGTGCTTCTCTCTGCTTCTCTTTTCCCCATCTTTCCCATCTTCCGTGCCGTCTTGGCTTTTGCTCATAAAAAACTGGTCACTTGTAGACCTTGAGCTCCATTTTTCTGCCCAAATAGGTTTTATCATCGAACTTTTCTTGGCCTTGTTGTTTGAGGCTCGGCATCCGAGCCTGGTTAGGGCATCTTCCCACAAAAGAGGGGTTTGCCTGTGAGGCAGGGCACAGAATTAGAAGGATTCGGCTCTCACCAGACTTAGCTCCTGGGAGGTTGGACTTTGAATGAACAAGTTATGGTCTGTCTCATGTCCATGCCTAGAGCCAGGGAAATTAAGTGTAATGAGTTCCGTTTTAAGGGGATTTGTGTGTCGTGCATCTGAAACAGCTTGGGAACATGCAAACATTTAATATTTCACAGTAGTGTGTAAAATTATAGCATACGTGTGTGTTGCAAATTGAAGAAACTTGAAAAAAAACAAACTATGAAGCTATCCAGATGGCTCATTAGGTTGTATCTTTCAAGTTACAGATATCCTGAAATGTTAACACCGTTTCATTCTTTGTGTTTTTTCCCTTTCTTCCTAGAATATTTTCCTTCTTGGATATAGTAACTTTGTGCCGATGTGCACAGATTTCCAAGGTAAGGTATCAACCAGATTTTTCATCAGTAACTCTCAAGCTTTATTAGAATGTGGATGAGTTTCAGTTCAAGTAAATAGTTAAAAATTAAAATGTCATCTTTTATATTTAATGTAACACACTCTTGTCATAATTCCATATTTGATTATAAACAATGTATATCAAGAATACAAGCTTGAAAATACAAAGGTTGCATAAAGTCTTTCTTTAATGGTCTCAATAAATGTATCTTTTTCACCCCAATCCCTCCTCCTTTACTCCCACCTCCCAGGCTTGGAACATCTTAGCCCTGGATGGAAGCAACTGGCAAAGAATAGACCTTTTTAACTTTCAAACAGATGTAGAGGTAAGTTAACTGTGTTTTAGACAAAAGACTTTTTAAGAAGATAAGTGAACTGCTCCTTTTCCCCTGCATGTTTCTTGTGTTGCATTTAGATTTAATACTAAGGTGGCAAGAGGTAGAATAGAGGGTGGGGGCAAGGGGGAGAGATCAACCGAAGGAGTTGTATGCATGCATATAAGCCCAACCAATGGACACAGACAACAGGGGGGCAAGGGCAAGAGTTGGGAGGGTGTATGGGGGGGGATGAGGTCACATATGTAATACCTTAATCAATAAAGAAATTAAAGATCGAAAAAAAAAAGAGGTAGAATAGAGAGGGGAACCTAGAAGATATTTCCATGCATCCAGACCAAAATGCTGCTTGTATTTTACTTTGCTCTGTATTGGTAACAGATTACTTTTTTCATATTTATAATCTGAGTTTTACCACTTAGCTTCTTAAAGCCTCAACACCTGCCTCATTAACACCTGCTTCTCTGATTTAATATGAGGGGACACTCGACAAATAGTTGTTGATCTGAAAGATCCACTGAGAATTCTAAATTCACCGTCACGAATGGAGAAAGGGCCCAGCCAGTGTGGGTCAGTGGTTGAGCATCCACCTATGAACTAGGAGGTCACGATTTGATTCCCGGTCAGGGCACGTGCCTGGGTTGCGGCCTCGATCCCTAATAGGGCACATGCAGGAGGCAGCCAATCAGTGATTCTCATCATTGATGTTTCTATCTCTCCCTCTCTTTTTCTCTCTGAAATCAATAAAAATTTTAAAAATAAAATAAATAAAGAAGAATGGAGAAAGGGCAGCAGCACGAGCCAGGAGTGAGGCAAGGTGTCACTGAAGTGTCACTCCAGCTTGGCCACTTGAGCCATATAATTTCTCAGTGCCTCGGTTTTGTTGCCTATAAAATAATCTTTAAAGCCTCTTACAATTTCGAGATTCTGGTATATTTATCTGGAAATATGTATACCTCTGTTTAAGAGTGGTAAATCTGACCAAATGAGAAAATTTTATTTTATAACAGCTTTAATATTAATATTCAGTTTCTGAACTTGCTAAATTTCAGGTTATTGTTCAGTTAGATAAGCAACCTGAAAAACAGAATTTCTCTCCAACTTTCTTGGTTCCAGGGTCGAGTGGTGGAAAACATCTCCAAGCGCTGTGGCGGGTTCCTGCGGAAGCTCAGCTTGCGAGGCTGCATTGGTGTTGGGGATTCCTCCCTGAAGTAAGTCGAACCTCAGTGGTTCGCCAGCCACAGCAGGTTGTAGCTGACATTTCCATCGGCGAAAATACACTAAGCATCTTGTGTGCTTTTCTTCTGTTAAATTCTTTCCTGGTGATTTGCTGAGAGCAGGGTGGGGAACCTTTTTTCTGCCAAGGGCCATGTGGATATTTATAACATCATTCCGGGGTCATACAGAATTATCAGCTTAAAAGTCAGCCTGCTATATTTGGTCACACATTTAATTAACTCACCCCTAATGCCATGGCAGGGCCAGACCCAATGACTTTGTGGGCCTTATACAGCCTGCAGGCCGGGCATTCCCTGGTGTAGAGTAGTGACAGACCATGACTTTGGGGTCAGTAGGGACAGAACCCCAAGCTCTTCTGTGTGCACATTAAAGTTTGAGGAGCACTAGTACTTATAGTCAGCAGTAACATATTGTACGCTTAAAATTTTATTTAGTGAATATATCTCATGTTAAGTGTTCTTTGTCCAATAATATACAAATTTTAAGTTTGAGGAGCACTGTTGTAAATGTGAATGGTTATACACGCCCTCTAGTGGCTGCCTGGCAACTTGCAGGGAGATTTAAAATGTGTTCTCTTTAGGACCTTTGCACAGAACTGCCGAAACATCGAGCACTTAAACCTCAATGGGTGCACAAAAATCACTGACAGGTAAGTAGGGAAAATTAGTTAGGTGACTAATTGGCTATGGGGAGACAGAGAGGAGAGAGACATGGTTGAAAATATCTTTAGTGCCTCTGCTCTTTCTCAGCACGTGTTACAGCCTTAGCAGATTCTGCGCCAAGCTGAAACATCTGGATCTGACCTCCTGTGTGTCCATCACCAACAGCTCCTTAAAGGGCATCAGGTACGAGGACCTGTTGTTTGTGGTCAAGAGAAGCACCCAAAGCTCTGAACACCTTGGTGTGTCTGACACCTTTCTAATGGTCACAGGGGTCCTCTCTCCCCAGTGATTTACTAAACTCAGTGTTGGTAATGCATGCTCTGCAGGCTAGACTGCACATGCGTGGTTGTGTTCCTTGTTCTCTCAGCGAGGGCTGCCGGAACCTGGAGTACCTGAACCTCTCGTGGTGTGATCAGATCACGAAGGATGGCATCGAGGCCCTGGTGCGCGGCTGCCGAGGCCTGAAGGCCCTGCTCCTGCGGGGCTGCACGCAGGTACCAGGGCTGACGCAGCCGCGCTGACTACCGATATCTAAAGTTAGGGTGGGCGCTTGATGAGGGCCTTGCTGTTGCATTTTCCTTGGTGCCCCACTGTTCTCTCACCTAGTTCCATCCCTCTTGTCTTCTCCGTCCCAGTTAGAAGACGAAGCTCTAAAACACATTCAGAACTACTGCCATGAGCTCGTGAGCCTCAACCTCCAGTCCTGCCCAGTAAGTAGCGTGCCTTTCCGCTGTGCACCCTCCCGCTTGTGTCCTCCCTCAGAAACTGCGGGGGGGAGGGGTCCCCCTCACGCACCCAGGCAGGCAGGATGATCGCCACACCTTACCTCTTATCCTGTGTCCTTCTGTGATCTGTCCATTTGTCACAAGACGAAACACCACTGTCAACAGAAAGGCCCGTGCACAGCCTCTAACACTTCCCCTGTAAATGATGTAGCTCGGGGTCGGTTGTTTAAGATATTAGGAAGGCTGTCACTGGCCTCATCAGTCCATGGTAAGGCCTCAGTGTCTTTTTTTATTTATTTATAAATGGGGGATGATGACACTTCTCACATTGTGTCAGTAAATAAAAAGGAACAACAGACATGAGGATGCTTTAGGAATAAGGGCATGTGGCAGGGCAGGGCATCCTTTCCAGCAGTGCGTGAGCCTGGGAAAAGCTGCGGTTCCTCTCCCTGCCCTTGGAAATGCTGAAACTGAGGATGCTTTCTACATATACTGGTTTCTCAGGCAAGAAGTCCCTTGCATTTGGGATTTTTAGCGCGTGAATCATAAATCTCTAGAGTCCCTGATAATGGGAGGTAAAGGAGAAGCTATCTTCTGGACATATATTAACTGAGGGGCCTGCAGCTGTTCAAAGTCAGACCTTGAATTGCATGTAGGCTAGCACTGGCTGTGACTTGAAATCCTATATAATAAAACCCTAATATGAAATCCTTCTATCTAATAAAGAGGGGATATGCTAATTGAGCCTCACGCTGTCTCAAAGATGGCATCACCCACAGCCAATATAGAGGGAATATGCTAATTGACTGCCCTGCCCTCAAAGATGGCAGCGCCCACAGCCAATAAGGAGGGAATATGCTAATTGGCTGCCCCATCCTCAAAGATGGCAGCTCCCACAGCCAATAAGGAAGGAATATGTTAATTGACTGCCCCACCCTCAAAGATGGCGGCACCGACAGCCACAAGATGGCGGAAAGCAGACGCCTCAGCACGCGTCACATACCTGCCTCTGGAGACCCCCAGTCCCTTCAGCCTCCCAGGGATGCCTGAGGCTCAGGTAACCAGAGCCGGCCAAGGCTTGCACAGCCGGCAGTGGCAGCAGCAGAGGTGTGATGGGGCAGGCCGGGCTGAGGGTCCCCCCTACAGTGCATGAATTTTCATGCACCGGGCCTCTAGTCCTATATAATAAAAGGGTAATATGCAAATTGACCCTAACAGCAGAACCACTGGGAATGACTGGTCACTATGACACACACTGACCACCAGGGGGCAGACGCTCAATGCAGGAGCTCCCCCCTGGTGATCAGTGTGCTCCCACAGGGGGAGCTCTGCTCAGCCACAAGCCAAGCTGACGGCTGCCAGCACAGTGATGGTGGCGGGAGCCTCTCCCGCCTCCTCAGCAGTGCTAAGGATGTCCAACTGCAGCTTAGGCCTGCTCCCTGCTGGCAAGTAGACATCCCCCGAGGGCTCCCGGGCTGCCAGAGGGATGTCTGACTGCCAGCTTAGGCCCAATCCCCTGGGGGAGCGGGCCTAAGCCAGCAGGTGGATATCCCCCAAGGGGTCCCAGACTGCGAGAGGGCATAGGCCGGGTGGCTGACGGACCCCCCTGAGTGCACAAATTTTTGTGCACCGGGCCTCTAGTCCTTTCTAATAAAAGAGAAACATGGTAATTGGCGTACGACCGCTACCCTTCCCATTGGCTAATCAGGGCAATATGCAAATTAACTGCCAGCCAAGATGGCGGCCGGCAGCCAGGCAGCTTGAAACTAACATGAGGCTTGCTTGCTTCAGTGACGGAGGACTCCAACGTTCCCCGCCTGCCGCTGCAGGCCTCTGAGCTGCAACTCTAAGCAACTATGTAACAAATATAGAAGCTAAACAAAACCCCAGAAACCTGCTTTAGTCCCTGGGCTTCAGCCAGCAGGATCGCAACATTGTAAGCAAAGGCCAGAAACCTACTTTCAGCAGCAGAGGCCTAAGAGCTGGAGCCAAGCCTCAAAGGTAAAGCTGGCCCAGAATAAAAAAGAAAAAAAGGAACAGTTGGGAGCTTCAGTCACCCCCAGCCTGAAAACAGCCCTCAGCCCCTCACCCAGACTGGCCAGGCACCCCAGTGGGGACCCCCACCCTGAAGGGTGTGTGACCAGCTGCAAACAGCCATCATCCCCTCACCCAGGCTGGCCAGGCATCCCAGTGGGGACCCCCACCCTGATCCAGGACACCCTTCAGGGCAAACTAGCCGGCACCCACCCGTGCACCAGGCCTCTACCCTATATAGTAAAAGGGTAATATGCCTCCCAGCACTGGGATCAGCAGAGCCGCGAGGCCTCCCGGCACCGGGATCAGCGTGACGGGGCAGCGCCCAAACCCCCTGATCGCCCTGCGGCTCTGTGTGTGACAGGGGGCGGGGCCACAACCTCCCTATCCACCCTGCTCTGTTCGTGACAGGGGAAGGCCCCCCAACCCCCTGATCAGCCCTGCTCTGTGCCTGATAGGGGGGAGCTCCCCAACCCCCTGATCGCCTGCGGCTCTGTGTGTGACAGGGTGCGGCGCCCCAACCCCCTGATCGGCCCTGCTCTGTGTGTGACAGGGTGCGGCGCCCCAACCTCCCCCCCCCCCCACGGGCCCTGCTCTGTGTGTGACAGGGTAGAGCCATAACCTCCCCATCGGCCCTGCCCTGAGTGTGAGAGTGGCGGTGCCCCAACCCCCTGATCGGCCCTGCTCTGTGGGTGATAGAGGGCAGCGCCCCAACCCCCTGATGGGCCCTGCTCTGTGCATGACAGGGGGCAGCGCCCCAACCCCGATTGGCCCCGCTCTGTGCATGACGGGGGGTGGCGCCGCAACCTCCCCATCGACCTTGCCTTGAGTGTGACGGGGGCAGTGCCCCAACCCCCCAATCGGTCCTACCCTGAGCGTGACTGGGGGTGGCATCGCAACCTCCCGATCCGCCCTGCTCTGTGCATGATAGGGGGCAGCGCCCCAACTCCCCAATCGGCCCTGTTCTGAGCCCGACCAGGGGCTGCACCTGGGGATTGGGCCTGCCCTTGCCACCCGGGAGCAGGCCTAAGCCAGCAGGTCGTTATCTCCCGAGGGGTCCCAGACTGCGAGAGGGCACAGGCTGGGCTGAGGGACTCCCCTCCCCCATGAGTGCACAAATTTTTGTGCACCGGGCCTCTAGTATATAATAAAACCCTAATATGCAAATTGACTGAAGAGCTGAACAACGTGCACTGACCACCAGGGGGCAGACACTCAACACTGGAGCTGGCCCTGGTGGTCAGTGCGTTCCCACAGGGCGAGCGCTGCCCAGCTAGAAGCCGGGATCACGGCTGGCAAGCGCAGTGGCGATGGCAGGAGCCTCTCCCGCCTCCGCGGCAGCACTAAGGAGCAGCAAGCAGGCGGGAAGTAAGGAGTGAGGGGTCCGAGACTGCAAGAGGGCACAGGCTGGGCTGAGGGAGCCCCTCCCCTCAAACACCCCACTCCCACTGCACTGGGCCTCTAGTATAGCATAAATGCATTTTTTATCTCCACCTAAATTAGTATGTATAAATAAAGATGTTATTTTGAATATTGACTTATCAATAATTTAGTGATTTATTTAACTTTTCCATTATAGACACATAGCGTTTTTATGGTAGATAACTAAAGCATTAATCTATAGAAACTCAACCAAAAATTAATGTCACTTAGCCAAGTCTCGTGAGCTTTTTGTTTAATCTGATTTTTAATATAAGTTTATGAATTTTTCCTGAAAATCCAATGAATCTGGGAAGGTAAGTGGAATTTTAAAATATCGCTCTCATTAGTAATGCTGGAATATTTTTAAAGCTGTGCAGAAAGAACATCAATACCCGTCTGTCGAGTACATCACTTTATTTTGTTTAAATTACTAGGCTGCAGTGCTGGTAACTGGCAACCTAGACCAGTGGACCATCAGTAGATCCACATTTCAGTTTCCTGTGCCTTCTGACCTGCCTTCCTGTTTTGGGTTCCCAGCGCATTACGGACGAAGGCGTGGTACAGATCTGCAGGGGCTGCCCCCGGCTGCAGGCCCTCTGCCTTTCTGGCTGCAGCAACCTCACGGACACCTCTCTCACAGCCCTGGCGTTGAACTGCCCGAGACTTCAGTGAGTGTGCATGCCTTCCGCTTTGCAGCTCAGACTGTGGTGGGCTGACCAGGAGGGTTTCCATTGGAGGGGAAAGGCTTGCCATCTGGTGGAACAGGTGCTGGCGGAGGGGGCAGTGGTTACGTTGTTGTTGGATGGGTCAGGGCGGGACAGTGTGGCACCCAGTTCATTTTGGAATGTAGGGATAGTGTCTACCACCAGGGAATAGGAACCTTAATGTCTTGACGGACCGCACAGGCCCACCTGATTTGCCTCATCCTGTTATTGATATCAGAGCGATCTGATCGTGAGCAGGATGACAGCCTTGCTTCCAAATGTCACCAGTTTAGTTTCTCCTCTAAACCAGCTGCTAAATGGACAGGAGGGGGGAGGGGCAAGGGAATCCCAATCGCCCTATTTATCATCTCTTAGCCAGAAGGAAAGTTTTGTTTTAACAAAAAATGATTTATTTTTTGATTTGCCACATAATACAGTGAATATTAAGTCTTTAATAATGGCAACAAAATACTAATCATAGTTAATATCCATTGAACTCTACATTAGGCATTATCTCATTTATTAATGCTCTGCGTTAGGCATTATCTCCTTTAATCCTCACCACATCTCTAGGAGGTAGGTACTACTATGTCACATGTCTTGCAGAGGAGAAACTGAGACTCAAAGAAAACCACATAATTTGTTCTGGATCACATGATGAGTAAGAAGTAAACTCGAATTTGAACTTGTGGAGTTTGCCTTCAAAACCAGCAATCTTAGCCCCTCCCTATCCAGTAGGCAGAAAAAAGATGCTTGTTTAATTATTATTTTAAATATAATTTATTGGTTTCAGAGAGGAAAGGAGAGGGAGAGAGAGAAACAACAATGATGAGAGAGAATCCTTGATCAGCCGCCTCCTTTGTGCCCCACACTGGGGATTGAGCCTGCAGCTTGGGCATAGGCCTCAACCGGAAATCGAACAGTGACCTCGTGGTTCATAGGTTGATGCTCAACCACTGAGCCACGCTGGCCGGGCTGCTTTTATTTTTTTTATTTGCTAGTGGAACTGATTTCTCTTGCTTGTATCAGTTACATATCTTATAAAGGTTGTCTTTTTTATCTTTTGCCTATTTTTTTTTACTGTTGTATTAGGGAAGATTCTAGATAATTTTGATATTTCTGCATAAAAGGAATCTGGTATTAAATCTGGTCAGAAAGGAGGTTAAAGTTATTGCTATAAGAGTATTTAACTTAAAAATGTTATTTATGCATCCATCCTGTTAAGCATGGCTATTGAGAATTAACTCTATCTCTCACTGGCTATAAATTTTAAGTTTTCCTATACGGTAACTGAGAATTTCAGTAAATGCAGTATTTATCATGATTTTGTTAAATGAAAGTTCATTTTAATTGTGTTTAAAGATAACAATATTGGGAAAATATTTTAAAACAGCAGCAGCAACAGTGTACTGTACTGTGTGGGAAGATTCCTGGCTTCCTGTCCCGAATTTCGGATGGGACTTTGGGAGTCAGGGCAGGCCCCATTCCTCCCTAAGTTTCGTTCTCCTCGTCCTTCCAGTGGGGACAGTATCTGCATTACCACCTTAGGGCTGTTACCAGAAGCAAGAGTGTCAAGGAGCAGAAGGAACTCGAGTGTGCCCATAGAGGCTGAGTTTCTGTTGCTGACCAGTCGCTGCTTTTTTCTCCTTATCCCAGGATTTTGGAGGCTGCCCGGTGTTCCCATTTGACCGATGCAGGCTTTACACTCTTAGCTCGGGTAAGGCGAAGGTTTTAAAAACCAAACCAAACTCTAATTCACCTCCCCCCCTCAGAGTGATTGGAGTGGTTCTGGAGGGTGGGAAAAAGTAAACAGGCACCAAGTCGAAGAGTCCTCAGGGTGTGCCGTGCCTTTTCCCCAGCCGGTCAGAAAGCTGGGGCGGTCTAGAGGGATTTGTAGCAGGTCTAGACCTCTCGCATGTGGTCTCCCTGGGAGGAGATGGCCTTCCTTCCACAGACCCGACCACGCAGCCTCTCACTGGGCTGAGCTGCCTCTGCAAATGCAGACCCCTGTGGGGGCCTCTGGCCTGCTGCCAGTAACCCTTTCCTGGGGCTGCTGGTACACTTCCTCCTGCCCCACCCTCCTGCCCACTCTGTGGCTCAGCGCCCCACCTTAGGCCCTCAAAGGACCTGTTCTGTTCTGGCATCTGTGAAGGCTGGGCAACTACCTTCCAGGATGGGAGGACATGCAACCAGGGCAGCCCCATTCCCATTCCCAAGTGGATGTGATTCAAAGGGCACCTGCTTATGCTGGCTGACGGGGTGCTTTGGGAACAGGGCAAGCCCCCAGGGCTGCCCTCACACCAACTGCATGGTGAGAGATGTCTGTGGACTCTTTCAGAATTGCCATGACCTCGAGAAGATGGATCTGGAAGAATGTGTCCTGGTGAGTGGACCCTCCGTGCTCTGCAGGGCTGCCCCTCAGTCCCTGACCAACAGCCAGGCATAGCTAGGCACGCTGATGGGCTGTAGTTCAGACCCTCTTTGTCTAGTGTAGGATCAGGGCTGGGGAACTCTGAAGGCCCTGGCAGTGGGATGTGTAAATTTTGGACTGCCCTCAGTCATCAGCCAACCACAGCCCAGAAGTTCAAAGTTGCTCCATCTTTTGCCAAACATTAAGAAACAAAATTCTTATTTTCACAGAACTAAAGAGATAAATAAGCTTGCATGTCCAGGATGAGGTGACTACATAGAATCCTGGGGGACCTTCCTTGCCCACTCCCCCTTTGTCCAAACCCTACCCCCCAGCCCCCTTAGGCTCCAAGAGACTGAAGAAGCTGAGTCTCCAGCGGTGGGCAGACAGGGTTGCTGATGACAGAGGGGCCCTGTCCGAGTCTTATTCTCTTTTGCTCCTTGATGCTCACGTTCAGAAGCCAGAGTCAGGTGTTAAGTTGTGGTGTAGAAGCCACACTAACCCAGCGTGTCTCTCTCCAGATAACCGACAGCACGCTCATCCAGCTCTCCATTCACTGTCCTAACCTGCAAGCCCTGGTGAGTCTGAGTGGGTGTGACACTGTTCACCTCACCACAGCAGGAATCTGGGTTTCCTTCCCGTAAAGGTAGCATCATTCTTGGTTTCAAAGGTCTATATGGTTGGGCTAATGTGGGAGACAGGGTATCTTAATGTTACTGCTTTCCTTTTAGGATATGAACCTAATTTAGGGGCCCATGCCCTTACCATTTAAGTTCCTGTTCATCATGTCAGGCAGAGTGAGAATTAACATGTTAACGTGATATAACCTCAGGTTGAGGCCAACCTTGAGTTATATTTGCACTTCATATCTGCACATAGATATATAATCCCTTCTCTGTATAAGCATGTATATGGAAAAGGAACTAGAACATATTAAAAAGGTCCAAAATGAGCAGTGGAGTAGCAGTGGCACCCCATGCACCCCTCACATCCAGCTGTTTGACCAGAGCGGGGAGTGGGATGGAACCCTGCTCATGGAGCAAGGCCCTGGACACTGTGCTACCTACACTCAGTCCATCCGCAGCCCGGAGTGACTCAGGCACTGTGGGCACGATTTTATCTGAGCGGAAAAAAAGGAAGCTCAAAGCCGTTAAGAAACCTGCCCAGAGTTACACAACTGCTGGGGGACCACAGGTCTTCCCAGTCCTGGAATACACAACAGACTTCCTTACGCCAGCTTTCTGTCTTCCTGAAGCTGGCTCTGTCCTCAGAGGCTAGACTTTTTAACATCACCAAAGCTCCATTTGGCCTCAAGTTACTCTCCCCACCAGTTTCCTCATTTTCACATTCACTCTGGGACTTTGGAGTGTGGGGTCAGATTTCAGACGTCAGTCATGAATGTACATGAATCTACCTGTACCATTCTGTTTCCCACCTACATATTACAGATAGTTTTGTAGTCTGATGTCTTTTCTCCCCAGATTCCATATAAGTGAGATCATAAGGTATTCATCTGACATTTCACTTAGCACAATGCTCTAGGGTCCATCCATGTTGTCATAAATGGCAAGATTTCCTTTTTTTTTATGGCTGAATATGCCACTGTGTATGTGCATCTGTCTCACATTTTCTTTACCCATGTTTCTGATGGTGGACACTTGGGTTGTTTCCACTTCTAGCCTGTTGTAAATAATGCTGCAGCGAACATGGGGCTGTATATATCTTTTTGAACTGTTTTCTTTTTCTTTGAAAACTGTAAAAGTGAAATTGCTGGATCATCTCTAATAGTTGTATTTAACCCTTTTCGGTCCAACGTGGAGGCTGACTCGACAGACCAGGCGCTAGCGGGTACAACGTCGAGGCTGAGACACCGCAAACTGGTTCAACATTCAATCCCGTCAATTAATTTGGACCAGACTGTTTGAATTCCAAAAATAAAACTGGACCACAAAGGGTTAAACTTTTTTTTTAAATGAACCTTCTACTGTTTTCACTAGTAATTGCACCAATTTACATGGCCGTCAATGCAAAAAGGGTTCCCTTTTCCCACATCCTAATCACTTGTTTTTATAAGTCATTCTATCAGGTGTGTGTTTTTATGCCAATACTGTACTGAAATCTAACTACATTGGAGCATGCCTCCAGCTTTGTGCTTCTTAAGTCAATTGCTTGGACTTATTAGGGTCTTTTGTGGTTCTGTGCATTTTAGGATGTTCTGTTTGTGAAAAATGCCATAGGATTGCATTGAATCTGTAGATTGCTTTGGGTAGTATGAACATTTCAATATTAATTTTCAAGCATGGAATTTGTGTCAATTTCTTTCATACATAATAGTTTTCAGTGTATAGGCCTTTCACATTCTGGTTAAATTTATTTCTAGGTGTTTTATTTATTTATTTTTCATGCAGATGTTAAGTGGGATTTTCTTAATTTCTTTTTCTGATAATTTATTAGTGTATAGAAACACAACATATTTTTGTATATTGCTTTTGTGTCCTAAAACTTCACTGAACGCATTTGTAGGTCTATTGTGTATTCAATTAGAAGCCTGCCCATCAGGCTGCAGCTATAAGCTAATAGGCCTCTTTCACAAGATTGAGCTCCTGGGTCTGTTGGTTCTTGCTGTGCCCTTGAGGTGGCAGCTGTTTAAGAACATTCTCTATTGGTTACAGTTCTGTGGGGGCCACCAGAGCCAAGAGATGTAGGTATTCCCTGGCGGCAGCCGCAATATCTGGGGCACCAGACATGAAGAGACGGTGGTGCCCACCAGGAAAGGGAAAAAGCCCGTTTTAAAAAATGGCATCTTCCCAGTAAAGGCAGGAGTGCAAAGATGGCACCTAGTCTCCATCACCAGAGAGCGCCCCAAGGTCCCCCTGAATGGGTGTCTGATCAGATGCCTACCCCTCGGGCTGGTGGTGCTCCTCTCATTTTCCCAGGGTCCCACGCTGGGCCCTGGGCAGGCGAGTCCTGTAAGATCTGCTGCAACCTTGTGGTTTTGAGCCTGTTGTTTTCAAAGCTAGTTCTTTTGGGGGCCTGTCACTCAGGTGTAAGTCTTAAAAGTCAGGGAGTGGGGGAGGGGCAACGTGGGTTTTTAACCCTTCCCTCCCCAGGGAGAAGCTCCGGGTTTTGGTGCACCCTCTGACTCTGGGTCCCGGACTGCGAGTGGCGTTTCTGGTGAGATTGTGTCCAGCCCCTCCTACCAGCTTTGTCACAGGCCTTCCCTCACTGGTCCAATGTGTAGGAGGTGCTAAGCCAGCTTTTAGGCTTTTTTCAGAGGAAGTTGTTCCATGTGTAGCTGTAGATTGTGCCTGGGAGGTGAGCTCAGGATTGAGCCAGACCATCCCCTGCAATTCTGACTTGCTTTTATATTCAGGAAGGTGAGAGAAACCACTCCCCAGCTGCAGCAGCCCCCCGGCCAAAGCCCCCGCCCCTTGCTTTGTGTTCGACCCTGTAGATAAATGGTTGCTCCCCTGGCTTTTCCCAGGGTATACGCATTAGAATGAGGGTCTTGTAAACATGTTGTCCTCTCCCTCCTGCAGAGCCTGTCCCACTGTGAGCTCATCACAGATGATGGAATCCTGCACCTGAGCAATAGCACCTGTGGCCATGAGAGGCTGCAAGTACTGGAATTGGACAACTGCCTCCTCATCACCGACGTGGCCCTGGAGCACCTGGAGCACTGCCGTGGCCTGGAGCGCCTGGAGCTGTATGACTGCCAGCAGGTTACCCGCGCGGGCATCAAGCGGATGCGGGTAAGTGTGGGGCAGGAGCCGTACACCTGGCACAGTTTCTAAGCAAGCAACAAATACACCAAGAATCAACATGCACGTCTGTCACACAGAAATCTAAATGTCTCCCGAGACTTCTTCAGAATTCCTTAATCAGACCCCAGCCTGGGAGATACAACTTCCAGAATGGGTTCCACATAGTCAGGTGATCAGCACCCTTACAGGGAAAGGGGCCGGAGGTCATTACCAGTAGGAGGTACATGTGGTCTTGGCTAATTTCCAGGCGAGAGCACTAATAGAATGTGGCTTGCTTTTGACACATAGCATGTTCAAGAAAGCAAAGTTTTTAACTTTGCATTTACAGGCCAAAAGCTGCCCGGGATGCTACAGCTGGTGGGAACTCCATTGGGGGCCAGTGACTACCCAGGAGCAGAAATATTACTAGTTTTCCTTTATCTTTGGAAGGTGCTGTTTTAGGGGATGTATTATTAAACAGGAGTAGCTCTAGCCTACCCCTGAAATTCTTTTTGCACTATTTGCCTAATGGTAAAGTGAAGCCAATTCCCCGTGGAGAACTACAGGCTTTTCTAGGACTATGCCTATAATTCCAAAAATATCAGTGTAAAGATTATTCCACCTTTTTCTTCTGTTTCCAGGCTCAGCTCCCTCATGTCAAAGTCCATGCCTACTTTGCACCCGTCACACCACCGACAGCAGTGGGAGGAAGTGGCCATCGGCTGTGCAGGTGTTGTGTCATTCTCTGACAGCAGCTGCAGGGCCCAACACAGAGAAGACCCAAGTCTTCCCTACCTTCTCCACGGTCACCGAAATCTGTTGAGTCTCCATTGGGAAAGGTATTTACAGGTAAAAGACTTCTGTAGGGATTGCAGTAACTTTGGCGATAGTTTTGACTTTAGTCTGCTGCGATACAATCAAATCAAAGCCTTGTCAGTAAACACACAGCAAGAGTGGCTTCAGTGCAGCCAGGATCCTGCAAGAAACCTGATTTTTTAACAAGGTGGGTTTACCTTCTTAGGGACAAGAGTTCTGTCCTCCGCTTTGTCAGCATTCCTCAGACCATCAGTGTTAGCACAAATGGAGCAGAAAAACCAAGCTATTGATTTTCTACCTGATACTTAAGATAGTGGCCTACTTTAATTCACAACAATTCCATTTTGATTAGCAGGGCTTTTCCACTTTGACGCACCTTTATCAAAGTGACTGTACTGCAAATTCGTAATACCTAATAGTTTTGTATGTGGAAGGCATGTTGTTAAGTTTCTGAGACACCAAAGAAATGAGGACTCTACACTGGGTGAAGCAGGGTCTTCACCTATTTCTGTCAACTTGGGGGACCAAACAAAACAGTCAACCCTGAGTTCAAGTTGCCCGATTGGAAATTATAAGCTCTTGTGTACACTATAGCACACAGTTTTATTATAGGAGAAAAGCTAATGTCATATCTCACAAAACTTGGGGGACCTTAAAGCAATAGAATTGAATAAGGCTTAAGAAATAATGAATTAAAAATAATGAATGGATGCATGTAGAATGGGTGTAATTTTTTCCAACTTTATTTTAAAATCTTAGAAATCAAGTTACACCAGAACTAGTCAAAAGTTTTATACATTTAAAACTCAGATCAGTCAAGTGTTGGCACCTTTTAGACTCAAAATATAAAAATGAATAAACCATTTCAATGCTTAAGTCAGGGTTTTATTGCTATAATCTATGGCAGGTAAATCTGAGCAAAACCACTTTCCAAATTCAAGGCCTTCCTAATGTTATCTAAGCATCTGATAAGATGATCTAGTTTCTGCCTGTGCTGTCCACATTTGTGATCTTTATTAATTAAAATTAGGAACCCACCACAACCCTTCCTAGCAACCACTCCTGGACTGGAGTCCAGAGCTTGTGAGAAGCATAAGTGAAACGGCAAACAAGGTGTTCTTTTCCCATTACTAGCAGTACTTCTAGGTGGGCAGTTTTAGAGGTATTCAGGACACAATGCCTCAGCTGCTTCTAGGGAGAGAGGGCATATACACAGAACCCCATAAATCGATTTAACGGGATTACCAGAATAAGCATTCAAGAGTTGATGATTTTATTGCTTTATGATAAACTCTGGTATTCACAGGTCTAAAAATTGTGTATACCACAGTAGTTATTTAAATATACATTTGCAACACCGTGTAGGGGAGAAATGACTGATGCTATTTAAATAAAACAAAACATATACCACAGACCTGCTTCAGTGATTATGAATTACAGTTTCTATTTTATGTAAATGGGCCTTCTATACATTATCTATCACAGCTACTTTACTCAATGACCCATTTATTAAACAGGAGAACCTCTAATAAGAAAAGTAAGTTACTAGAATAACATTACCTCTCAGTTGCAGCAGCTTTGAGAAAACCACCTGGGTCTCAACTTATAACATTTGGACTGGTGTGTCCTCAGAACATACATGTGGAGCCTCTCTCTTCTGTGACACTGGCAGGAACTGGGATTTTAAATGACACACACACTTGCAAAACAATCAGAAAACATTTATTATACAGAAATGTATACATCCTACTATTAAAAAAAAAACAAAGTAGCAAATCTGCTGGTGCCATAATTTAACTTGTTTCACTGGGACAGACTAATGCTCAATACCACTTGGTGTGTGATTTCAAGTTTGATGAGCTTTTAACTTTTTTACCCCACTTCTAAAACCCTATGAGGAATTCAGAATAGCACACAGCATTGAATGACATTTATTGTTCCATAAATCTTGAGACTCAAAAAGGAATGCTAAATCGACAAGCAAAACTAAAACAATAGAAACTCTCTTCTTTCCCAAGTGATTGGTACAGAAAACATGTGCTCATACATAAGCAAAGGGAACATGACAGAAAGGAAGGCTCTCCTGCTTTATGGCCTATAAGAGTTACAGATATTTTAAAACCAAAGATGGAAACAGACACAGTGCTTCTTTGTATCAGACACCCCCCACTCCCTTAAGTAGTTCATCTTCTGGGAAAGATTTTAAATTCAAAATGACTCATTCCTATTTCTGCCCAAAGAAAAGGAGCAAATACATTCAAGACACCTGGGTAAATGGACAGAGTTGCTATAATTAAAATGGAATTGAATTTTAAAAACAAGTTGGGTGTGCTACACCACAGGCCTCAACAATTCTTGCTGAGGAATTTTGGGAAAAGCTTTAAAGAGTAGGAAAAATTGCAAAAACAGTGGGTTCTCTTTGATAAGTACACTGGCTGACAAGAAGTTGGTTTTGTGAAAAAAGACAAATTTTTTATAGAAAAACTATATGTGGTGTATAAAAAGGCCTCTAAATAATCACCAGAATGTTTACTCATGATTGTACCAAAGCTCAATATTTGAGAAGTGTAAGGAGTTTACATGATACAATTTAGTGTTTGATTTATGATGTCTAGTGTTCCAAGAATAATTTCAGCTTGTTGATAAAGACTCCTTGACACCATGTCAGAACCTATACTTTTTCTCCTGCTTACCTATTTCCAATGTCTGGGGTCGGGCTTTAAAAATGTTTAAGAGGATCGTGTGGGGATGAGTTGGGAAGGGCAGTCGAAGACAGAGGGATGGAGGAAAAAGAAAGAAAACCACTTAATTTTTAAAAGGCAATGGGGCTTGAAAATGAAAACCAGAAATAAAATGCTAAAAATGGAAGCAGAAGCAAAAGTTTGTCAATAAATCTGTGACAAAGCAAAAACACAAAGTCTTTGTACCTATTAGGATTTACACTGATCCTCTCACCAAGGTACTCTTGATAATGCAGCTCGCTTCCAGCCCGTCTTCCTGCTTGGCTCGTCCCAATCTGGCATGATCACGTGAGACGCACACCCTTAGACACGCTTCTTCCGAGAAGTGCCAAGCCTCTTACCTGACCACCAGTCACTGTATCAGCACATCGCATCTCTGCAGACAGGCTCCCTGCTGGCTCCACAACAGCACTGTCCCAGTCCAGGTCAGCAGGAGGTTCAGGCCAAACTGGCACAGAAAGGTAAATGCCCACAGTAGGTTTTTACATTCATCTCCAAACCACATACAGTGTAAAAAGACAGCCAGGGCTGCTTTGAGGAACTCTTCTCTACTGGCCTCTGCTAGAGAGGCAGGCAGCCCAGCCTGCCCCGCGGCCCCAGAGCAGCGTGCTGTCCCGACGTGCTCACTCTCACGAGGATGCTTGGCTATGGCAGTGACAGTGAGGAGAGTCGCCTCTCACACAGCTCATTAGAAAGGTCATCTTGTGTTTTCAATATGAAACATTCATACAGTAAAATCCAATCCCAAGACTTCTTGGATTCAGTCTTCACACACTTTTAAGCGTGACTTTATTTGGTAATGAATATAGTTCAGACTATATAAGAAATCACTTCAAAATTATGTGGATACCACCACTATTTTCAACTGCAGAAAAAGGAAAGAGAAATTACAAATTACAGCTTTTTTTTTAGCCAGACTTAGGAAAATTGGGACTATTAAATTGAAACTCCCAGAAATTGACAACCTCCTCCTCCCCAGTTCATCTGTAATCTTTAAGTAATTTTACAGAAAAAAAGCTGATTAACTTGCTCCGGCTCTTCTTCCCTAAGGCAGCTTCATGTACACATTTCCTTTTAGACATTTGCTTTTTGGTGTCTGGCCGATACTCCCAACAGCACCCTGCACCTATACTACTTGCCAGTGAGGGGCTGGAGGGGGTATCAAGACACACAGCAAAGTGCTGTCGGCAAGGGGGCAAGAGCTGGAGGCAGGACAGTCAGCTCTATACAAAACAACAAATTGTAAATGGAGGGCTTATAGCCACCTTTTCTAGAAATAATTTTTGAACTCCACAGAAGTAGATCTGAAACATTTAAAAAACACATCACTACTTTTGCCTGATGCCCTCATGTTCTCAGGAAACGTGGAGACACAGTACAGGAATCCATCAAGGAACAAATGAATTTTTTCATGAGCACAAATTCTGAAGAACAGTGCACTGAGATTGGAGGGGATATCCCGTGATGCCCGACATTGGGAATGGCTACCACTTTCACAGAACACAAACACACAATTAATTCAATGTGCATTTCCTTCTTTAGATAATGTGAGTTTTGTAGAGTAAAAACTGTATTGCTCTGAGAACAAAAAATTGAGAAGGGTATCAAGCTGAAGATGTTTGTGAAAGTAAAGGATAAAGTGAACCAGTTTACAGTTAAACTCAACATTGCAAGTAACTTGATGGCACATGAAACATGCCAGGCAAAAAGTGAAATCGTAATTTTAGCACTGTTTTGGGCGAATCCCTTCCAAGAGTGACTTTCAAGAAAGGGTGACACATGTTGTTCTCTGAAGTGCAGCTTCTGTGCTAAGACTAGATTTAGATTTGAACCTGTCAGACTTTTAAAAATACGTTCTTACAGAATACTATAAAGACAATTTTTAAAATGGCAATAAGTACATACTTATCAATAATTACTTTAAATGTAAATAGATACATACACCAATAAAAAGTCATGGGATGGCTGAATGGATTAAACATCATAACCCATCTGTCTATATGCTACTTCCAAGAGACCATCTTTCAACTGAAAGACAGACTGAAAGTGAAGGGATGGAAAAATATTCCACACAAACAGAAATGAAAAGAAAGCTGGAGTAAGCAATACTTTACACCTGACAAAATAGACTTTAAAACAACAAATGGAGGCCCTGGCTGGGTAGCTCAGTTGGTTAGAGCACGGTCCCAATAGGCCAAGGTTGTGGGTTTGAGTCCCTGGTCAGGGCACATACAAGAAGCAACCGATGAATGTATAAGTATGTGGAACAACATAATTTTACGAGTCAACTCAAGAAGAGGGTAAAACAATAGTAAACACCTAATACCCAACGTAGGAAAGCGCATGTAAATGTATAAGGCAATTATTAACGGGAATAAAGGGAGACCTCCACGGTCATACAATAATAGCAGGGATTTTAATATCCCACTCACATCAATGGATAGAGAGCATCCAGTCAGAAAATTAAGAAAATAATGGCCTTGGATGTCACATCAGATAAGATCGTCTTAATAGACATTTATAGAACATTTCACCTAAAAACTGCAGAATACAGATTTTTTCCAAGTGCACATTGAACATTCTCCAGTATAGATCATGTTAGGGCACAAAACAAGCCTCAATAAATTCAAGAAGACTGAAGTCATACCAAATATCTGTTCCAACCACAATGGCATATAACTAGAAATCAACTATAGGAAGAAAACTGAAGAAAAAAACCCCACAAATGTGAAGCCTAAAGAACATTCTAATATACAACCAATGGATCAAAGAGAAAATCAAAC
Organism: Myotis myotis; assembly: GCF_014108235.1. Classification (NCBI taxonomy): domain Eukaryota; kingdom Metazoa; phylum Chordata; class Mammalia; order Chiroptera; family Vespertilionidae; genus Myotis; species Myotis myotis. The sequence continues at coordinate 46,329,822 of NW_023416317.1, forward strand.
GGATAAAAATCTATCTTGAACCCCCCACACCCCCGCAATGAAAACCCAACTTTTTTTTCAATTTATGGGATGCAGCAGAAGCAGACTAAGTTCCTAATTATACAGGTCTACCTCAAGAAAAATCCTAAATAATCTAACTTTACATTTAAAGGAACTAGAAGAACAAACAAAATCCAAAGTAAAAACACTTTCCCTTTTCCTAACCTTTTTTAATGGGACTCACTTGCGCCAGGTCTCAGCTCTCTTTCAACTTCACTCCTTAAAGGACCTCAATGATTCCTACAGCTTTGAATCACCACTGACATGCTGAAGGCTTCCAAACTTACATCTCAAGCCTAGGCCTGAGAGAGATGTAATCAAATGCCAACTTGCTACATATCTACAATGGAACTCTGGACTGTTTTTCCCCAACCAAACCTACCTCTACTGGGACCACTATCTGCCCAGTCCCTCTTCCAAGAGTCACAACCACTCAACTGGAGTCCAGCAGAACCCTGTCTACAAATGTGTAAGATACCATCACCTCTCACCTGGATGACATCTCCTGCCTCGTCTTTCTATCTTCCCATCTGTCTCCACAGAGTTGCAAGAGTGAAAGAAAAATCTATATCATTCCTTTGTTTAAACTTCATTGACTTCCCAGTGCATCCAAATCAAATCTAAACTGCCTCACTAGGTCTTGCATACCAGACTCTGCCTCTCACTTTGTCTCTATCTTGCTCTGCTCACCCCTCACACACTGCATGGTAGCAACATGGCCTTTTAAACCTCCTAAGAAGCCAAGGTCTTTCCCTCGCACGCTGCTTTGGGATACTCCTCATATGGTCAGTCCCTTTTCCAGTTATCAGCATTAATGATACCACCTCAGAGAGGCCTTGCCCAACAGCTTCATATCCCCCTACCCAGATTCCCCTCATCCATAAATACCCCACACTTTCCCATTCCTCCGTGGCACTTAAAATATTTGTAATTATGTGCATCTGTTGGCCAATTCTGATTTGCTTTCCCCACTATATTAAGTTCAAGACTTGTCTAGCGCCACAAGCACGGTGTCTGACAAAGGTGCTCAGTAAAAGGCTGGGTGACCAAACTGAGAATCCTCCCCCTCCCGTCATCAGGATTGACGTCTCTTCCTTATTGGCTAGTTAATTTCTATTACAACCCTTAGAAATATTCTCTGAACTCATTTTTCAAACTCTTCTTAAAATTAGTAAAGCCAGCATTTCAAAAATACACAAGATGAGTGATGACAAGCACACACTATTTTTCATGCCTCCAGCATTTCAAGACACATGCACACATTCAAAGTACCTTTTACTGTGGAGAATAAAAAACAACTCTCATCTTGAAAGTTCTGAACCATCTAGAAGGAGAAAGCAGATGTAGTTAAGATCCAACTGTCCCTTTGTAACTGGTTAAAATTCGCAGTTAGAGGAAAACAGTATAATCTATATATTGCTGACAAGCACAGGACGCGACAGCCAGAATGGTAGCTGGTGAATGCAGGTGAGTGGTAACATTTATACCCACTGCCCTGGCAGCAGTGCCTGCTCATGATGGTCCCTGAGGAACTAGTCAGTCAGCCATCTGACCCCTTGGGGAGCATCCCTGCTGGGTCTGGGAATGACGGACAAAAAGTCACTGCGTGAGTGCTCTTCTATTATTACTTGCTTGTCACTGAACACTGGAGGAAAAAACTATACTTCTAACTTACTGCTTTGTAAATTAGTCATCAAATAGTGGACAAAAGGAAAACCCATCCAAATGCCCCTCTCCATAAAAGGGGAGAAAGCCCCACTAACCTGCAGGCCCCCTCCCCCCACCCCCCGAGGGAGTGTCTAAATTACAAGGGGAGGGAGGAGAGCCAGTTAATCCTTGATGTGTATTCCTTAGATCGCCAGCATACCTGAAACTCTTGGTTATATATTCTTACAAATTTTGATCCCAACTCTTTGAAAAGGATTTTCATGAGTGCTTGTAACAGAGGTCACAGAATTTTTCTAACAGTGTGAATGAGAAAAGCAAATGGGCATGTCAGTTCGAGTTACCTGATCACTAACAAGAATGTGAATACCAGTGGGACCCTGTCTGTAAACCTGGTTAATCTGGTGGAAAGGAATATTAAACACCAACGCAAGTTTTCGAGCAACTTCTGAGGCAACCATTTCTTCCAAGTAGATTGCATGATAAACTGAAATTAAAAAAAAAAACACATAACAGCATTTTAGCAGTAATCTTTTATCTGTTTTCCACCTGGATCTATAAGATTACATATAAACATTAAAATAATTTTTGTACAAAAGGATCTACGGTTTTAATTTTTCTTAAACAAACAGGAGTTGACTGCAAATGGGCCCGGGGATCTTTCTGGAGTAATGAAACTGAATAGATTGTGGTGATGGCTGCAAAACTGCACATTTACTAAAATATCACTGAATCATATCATTGCAATGGGAGGCTTTTGTGATGTCTAAATTATACCTGAAGGAAGCTCTTTTCAAAAAACGTGTTTCTAGCAATATAGTTTAAAAACAAACAAAAACCTAAGAAGGTCCTAGTTTTTGATTCAGTAAGCCTATGAATGGGAGTTTATCCATTTATCCTAAGGAATAAAAGCCTCCCCCCCCCCCCCCCCGAAACACAGTATAAAAGACAGTACTCGGAAGCTAAGGGTATGGGCCACGGAGCCTCCTGATACTCTGCAGAAGGTCCCAGGTGCAGTCCACCTAGTGTCCTGTGTTTCTTTCCGGAACATGTAACCTAGCAGCAGCTCTGTTGGCACAGCACCAAGCACATCTGCAGTGGGTCTGACTCTTGTAGGTCCAGCTCAATTACTAGTGATTCAGGCCAAACATTGATCAGGAATATCAGTGCCAGAGCTTTGCTTTCCCAAACAAGGGGAACCTCTGCCAATCATACACTATGAAAAGGTTAGAATTTGGAACTATAATTAGGGGAAGACTATAGAGATGATGTAGAGCAGGGTCACCAAACTACAGCCTATGTGGGCCAAACCTGCCCTCCATTTGTTCTTTGAAAAATGAAATGTTATCAGAACATAGTTATACCTGCCTTCTACATACTGTGGGTTTGATGCTACGATGCAGAGCTGAATGGGAAAAAGGCCCGATAGTCTGTGAGGTTGAAATATCTACTACCTACCTGGCCTTTAACAAAAAGTTTGCTGACCCTGATCTAGGGTTAAGTTGGCCTGTATTTCCATATACACCTCCACAAACACCCATGTCTGAGGATATACCTTCCAGAATATTACAATCCTGACCATATATAAATGGTGGCGAAGAGCTTGATGACCCATGCAGAGCTCCTATAGAACTTTCAGCCTTTAAGACCAAGACTTTGTATCTTTAGTCTTAAAATTCACAGCTTTTGAAGTCAAAATGACACCAAATGGGAAAGCTCATAACAGTAAATGCTTTCCTTGGGATTTTTACTAAAATTCAAACCACACAGTTTTCAGAGCTCCATGCAATACTAGGGCAAATAACTGCCTCTCTGAATTCCATAGCACACTTCTCCCTGGACAGTTCTGAGTGTGTTGCCCTTATTTTGTTTCAGAATGTGGGAAGAAGGGAAAGATGACCACATACTCACTTTACAAATGAGAACACATATGCTTTTTCCCCCTTCCAAAGACTATATTATGAGGGGAGAGGGGCCAGGATTTTTATCTCTGCCCCGATCCACTCTATTACACAATCAAGGACACCTCCCAGCACTCGGATGACAATGACGTAGAGTATACTTAGTGACACAGCTCACAGTGCTGGCCAGATGCTTGTCTGAGACAAGTCCACACACTCAGCTCTGACACCTGGGTGCATCTTTACTACAGGTGATATTTTAACTTTACTCCCCGTCAGTAAAATGGATTAAAAAAAAAAAAAAAAAGAAAAAACAGCCCTCCTACTTTCTGGTCAAGATGCCAACGTCATCATACTCATTGCACCTGAGGATTTTTTTTTTAAGGCAGCAAGCTAGTCTTTCACTTGTTAGATATTTCTGGCATGAAGGGCCATATAAAAAGAGCTCTACCACGTGGCGGACATAACTGAGGCCAATAGTTCCTTACTCTCCAGAAGACTTGGCCCTGGAGCTCATTGCTGCCAGGACTCCCACAACAGCAAGTCGACAGAACTAATGGGACAGGGGTCCTTCAAAGCCCCGGTTATACCTCAGTGTCAGAAAGAGAGGGACAGGAAGCTGAGATACCCTCCATACCCACCGTAGGGTGTCCCACTGCCATTCTCGGCTCCGCTGCCTGCAGCCTGCTGCTGCCCTTGCAGCAGTGAGCTGCCCGGCTGCTCCTGACAGACATAGATGGTTAAGCGGGGCCTAACCGACCTGCAATCACAAGATGCCACTCATGAGCCAAGGAGAGAAAGCTGCCTCACCACACGTACAAATGACAACTACAGGAATCTAAGTTCTATTTCCTTATGAGAACTTTACAATGTTATTTCATTATACAAAATAAATTACTAATAAAAATATAAAAACACACACCTCACACCAACTATCACAGGTGGTCTAATCTGATGATCCAGACTCTAAACCACTGAGATGGTCTGTCAGATGCTGGTAAATTTAAGTTCCAGGATTAAGTCAGCAATTTAAAATCAGTAAGATTCAGTTTTAATGGAATTCTCACACAAGTCTAGAAATAGCAATGATAGTATATGAATCTAAAAAGCCAGCAGTTTACGGTTCTTTCATTTCAATTCACAATCAGAAGTTTACATTTTTAATAACTGTTTAGTAGTAGTCATATGACCTTGAAAACCATAGATTCTGTATAGCTCACCTAAATGAGAAGTTTGTTTTCTTGGCAACAAACCCAGTCGTCTTCAAGAAATCAGTACTGCCCATGTGCATTTCTACCAGTCTTACAGTCTATCTGCCCTCATCAGTGCCTGCATCAAATCTGGGCCTGCCCTGAAGGTGTACACAAAACAGTCTTCTTGTGAGCGCGACGCTGCCGAGGCTCGACAGCGCACACAGGCACACGCCAACCCAGTGTGGAACCCATTCTGCCCCGGGCCCCACACAAGGAAAGGTACACAAGACATTCCTTTTAAACACAGTATTTTACCTTGACTTCAGTGAATTATACAGCCGAATTCCATCGGCTGCACCACAAATTTGTACTAAATCTTCCTTTGTCAGTTTTAATAAGTCGGCACCTGGAGAACAGCATAAAGAGATTCCTCTCAAAGAAATGGAAAAAGAACTAGCAGATTGGCAGCTTTATGACATCTGTCTTCACAATTAGATGTCCTTCAAAACCATCACAGGTCTCCTGTGTATATAATCTACACAACAAAAGACAACACACATACACACACACCTGTTTCTCAGAGCCAAAGAAAGTGCTGGCTCTTCCATGTCCTGTATGAAGAAGGAGCTTAGAAGCCCAGAGGCTGATAAATCAGAACAATGAGCAGGGCCCGAAAGGAGTGTCTGTTCCAACACAGGATTCCACTGTCTGTATTCTGGCTGTGTGGTTATTGTGTGGATAAACATGATTCTGACCTCAGATAATTTACCTTGAGTTCACCCAGACCAATCTTTTATTTTACAAAAAAAGAAAATGTAAGTCCAGAGTTTTGGGAACTTGCCTAAAGTAACATGAGTTGGAAGGACACCTAGGTGTAGGCAGGCCTCTCTCTGCACCAAGCAATGTCAAGTCAAGCATTCTGTAACCAGCAGCTAGGGTTAAGTCTACCAGACCTGAGGCCCTGAACCTAACTGTCCCCTATACCTGGGCTCCTGAGCATTAAAGAGAAAAAATCAACATGATAAAGAAAAATGTTAGTTACATGCAAACAAGTGGTTAGAATAAGATGGAACTTGGAGACATTGTAGAAAATAGGTCTACCTTTCATCTAGTGCCAATATTCCACCTTTGTGTGGAAATTACCTAAAAATTGGTACAGTGGTCTGAAGTATGGTACAGAAACAGTAATAAACCGTAAGATTCCCCACAAATACTTCGTAAGTGTAAACAACATTATCTAGATTTGCTGTAAACTACAACAGAAAAGGGGAGAGGGAGAGGCTGAGAATAAGACTGATCAGTAAAGCTGGTCATTTCTGAAGCTGGAGATGGTTACATGAGTCCCTCATTTCTTCTCTCTACTTTTTATGTGTGAATGTATCCCGTAATCTTTGGGGTTTTTTTGCCCCTTTTATTAACACTCAAGATGTAGTTTACTGGGAGAAATGAGATGCCCTCTGGGATTAAGGCATGACTTCCATGACAAATATCCACTTACCTATGCGGCTAGATAATGGGGTTATCTTTCTTTTTTTTGAGGGCTTGAATGTGAGAACCTAATAACTTTACAAGTTTGTAAAAGAAATAAAGCACTTCTTGTGAGGCACTAGCATTGATGGAGTCAGTTAAACAAAGACAGGTTCTCTTATCTCTCTGGGACCAACTACACACCTCTGAAAACAAGGCTCCCAGTTGTGACCAGAGATGGTGTGTGCACATCCTTAACCCTCCACAGAACTGGACAGATACTCATGTGCACGGCCCTCTACGAAATGTGAATGTCCAGGAGGCTCAGAGCAGGAACTCAATCTCCTCCTCACCATTCTATTGTTGGGAAGCTCACAGGGCAAAGGCCAGAGGCCAAGCCACGTGGTCACTGGTCAGAGCAGAAAGAGCTTAGTACTCTCTAGATGGAAATATGTACCTGTCTAATCTAACAGGCATAACCCAGGCCTTCCCTCAGCTCCAACGGTTAGAGTGTTTGTGCTAGTTTTACTCACCTGTCGTCTTCTTTTTTTAAATATGTTTTTATTGATTTCAGAGAGGAAGGGAGAGAAAGAAAAATCAATGATGGGAGAGAATCATTGATTGGCTGCCTCCTACATGCCCTCTCCTGGGGATCAAGGCCAAAACCCGGGTATGTGCCTTTGACTGAAATTGAACCTGGGACCCTTCAGTCCACAGGTCAACGCTCTATCCACTGAGCAAAACCAGCTAGGGCCACCTGTCTTCTTTATGGGAGTTCAAGATGTGTTTCCCTCTCACACACTGAAATTTTTAAATTTCCAGTTTCTGCTTAATCATAGAAATGTGGCTGGTAGCACATGACTTTCATCCAGTACTTCAGAGAAATAAAAAGCTACATGTGAATGACTAATCATCATAAGCATAGCAGGAAATGGCCCATACAAAAGGAAGCCATGTTCTTTGTGAAATCAAGCTTTCCTCTCGGCCGGGTATGTGCACACGTTCTGTCCTCTTAAAAGGCTCAAGCTGCATGTTTATAACCACAGCACTGTGGGCACTTTCCTGTGGCCCAGTGTTTCTCAGGACATGTTGGTCAGTGTTTTGTAGGAAAAGGGTCCCAGGGCCAAATATGTTTGGGAAAAATCTCCCACCCGGTGTATCTATTACTGTCCCTCTAAATAGTTTTCTCCTGCTGCACAGCTTAATCCCTGTTAAAACCCCAGTAAATATTCTCTTCGCTTACTATGCAAGACCACACTTAAGTACTATGAAACCACCCCTGAGCAGCTCATGCCATGCACTGCTACACAGCAACAAAGAGGAGCAAACTACTGATACACACAGCCACCTGGAGAGACATGACACTGAGTGCAGAGAAAGCCAATCCCAACAGGTCACATGCTGTATGATTCCATCCACATAACGTTCTTACAATGACAAAATCATAGCGACAGAGAACAGATCAATGGTTGCCAGGGATGAGGGATGGGGGGCGGGGGTTTAGGGCTGCATAAGGGAAATCCTTGTGATGGCATACCTCTCATCGTATCTTCAGTGGTGGTTATACAAATCTATGCATGTGATACATGACACAGAACTATATATACACAGTGCATCAATGACAATTTCATGATCTGGATATTGTACTGTAATTATGTGAGTGAATGGTACCCTGGAGCATCTCTGTACTATCTTTGCAACTTACTGTAAAGAAAAAATTATTTCTAAATAAAAAGTTATTAAATGAAAAAACTGCATAGAACTATATGTGCCTGTACACAAACGAGGGCACACAGAACTGGTGAGGAAGTAGATTGTACTGATGTCAGTTTCATAATTTTGATAGTGTACAACAGGTGTGCAAAGTATTACCTCTGGGGGGAACTGGGTGATAGGAACACGGGACTTCCTGGGACATGTTTTAACAACATCTTATGAATTTATAATTATTTCAACATTAAAAAAAATAAGGTTAACAGAAAGTACAGAGTACATGTGTATACACCCACACAAACATACCTGAAAAATTGGAAAACAGTCTTGTGTAGGAAGAAAATCTGTTTTTGAGCAGCCACTGCTGTGTTTCCTGGGTGGTGGCTGAAGGCTGAAGTTGCTATTAACAAAGAAAATGAATATAAATAGAAGAAACTACTCAAACCTATAAAAACATAACCCAGGCCCCTAAGCATGTTATAAAGAACATTGAAACAAAACACAAACCCTCCAAGTCTGAGGTAAAAGAACACCCAAGGGGCACTGCACTCAGTAACCCAATCACTGACTCAAGCCTCTGTCAGAGCCTTAAAAATACAGGCCCCCGAAAGCATGTGATAGTTCAAGGAACAAGACACTTACTTCACTAGAGGTTTGCAAAACTCCATCTCCCTGATGATTTGGGGAAGAAGAATTGCTGGGGAAAAGGAAGATGGGAAGGAAAAGATGGTTATGGTTATTATTTATATAAAATCAAGACATTAAAGGCTATTAAAATTAAGTAAACTTAAAAAAAAATACTGTGTGAGAGAGCAATATAAATTTGCAATAAAAATGTTGGCACAGCCCTAACCGGTTTGGCTCAGTGGATAGAGCGTCAGCCTGCGGGCTGAAGGGCCCAGGTTTGATTCCTGTCAAGGGCATGTACCTTGGTTGTGGGCACATCCCCAGTAGGGGGTGTGCAGGAGGCAGCTGATCGATGTTTCTCTCTCATCAATGTTTCTAACTCTCTATCCCTCTCCCTTCCTCTCTTTAAAAAATCAGTAAGAATATATTTTAAAAAAAATGTTGGCACAGCCCTTGCTTGTTTGGTCTGTGAAGGGTCCCAGGTTCAATCCCGGTTAAGGGCACATGCCCAGGTTGTGGGCTTGATCCCCAATGGGCGGCAGGCAGAAGGAAGCTGATCGATGATTCTCTCTCATCATTGATCTTTCTATCTCTCCCTCTCCCTTCCTCTCTGAAATCAATTATGTGCATATATATATATATATATATATATATATATATATATGAAGGCACAATTGGTCAGGGGTGAATATGATGAGATTAAGACAGAAGACTTTCTTAATTTTTGCCTTTTCTTTCTCCATCTGTGATAGTAAAAGATTCTAGTTCTATGAAATAAAAGGGCTCCAATTATCTCCAAGTTAACAGGAAAATGAAGGACACTCATTCATTTTAGTTGGGGGGAAAATATGAGAAATCAAGAAAGATAAACAACTGAAAGTAGGAAAACAATGAGCTATAAGGAGTGGTATGATAATCCTAAATCAAAATGATATCCCTTTTAATACATTTATCCATTATTAGAGGGCAGAATTCAAGAGAACAAAAAACAATAGCATACCACTATCCTTTTGTTTCTAAGGTAAAAGGAAAATGAGAACCAACTGCACAGCGGATGCATCCCCCTCTCTGGTCTGGCTCTGACTCCTTTCTTAGCACTCGTACGGAAGTTTTACTTGGGTTTATTATGTTGATTGTTCAGCATCCTCCTCTATCCACTGGAACTTAAACTCCTCAGAGAGGAATTTGTCTGTCATTTAAATGTCACAGCACCGGAACAGTGCTGGGTGCACAGTGGGCTCTCAGAAATAGCCAGTTAATTATTGAGTACATCAATTCACAGCTTATCTCTAATATCATAATTGTTTTCTAAGATGATTCAGGCTGGATTTGACCGAAAGAAGAGCCCCCTACATGGCAACATGCTGGTCTCCTGGTCTCTGAGCCCAAGATTGTTTTTCTACTCTTAAAGCACAATAACTTAAAAGGCTGCCTCATCAGCTTTTCCATCTCAGGGGAAAAGCATGCTTGTGTCCCCTCAAAATCGTATATTGAACCCTTATCCACAGTGTGACAGATAGTATTAGGAGGTGGGGCCTAAACCTGCTATCAACAGGGAAGTTCTGATCTGATCTGACTGTCACTATTCCTTCAGCCAACCCCTAAGAATGCAACGTCTCCTCGGGACATCACTGCAGCACTTCGAGAAGCCTGATACACAGCTCCTGCTCCTACCCGCTGCTCACGAGACTCTGATCTGCACATCAAGGCCAAAGAGTAGAACAAAGTCCACCATTCCCATTTCTAAAGCCACTTAAGTTCTTTAAGGGTAAAGAGTTATTTAAAAAAAGAGTGTATCTATTAGGAGGAGGAGAAATGGAGCAGAGAAATAACTCTTGTGTAGTATGGTGAGCATTAAATTAAAGACAAATGTACTTTATAATGATTGCAATCTTAACTTATTGATTCATAGTTTCACCTTAAAATCTCATTGTTCTGCCAAACCAGTTTGGCTCAGTGGCTAGAGCAGGGGTGGGCAAACTTTTTGACTCAAGGGCCACAATGGGTTCTTAAACTGGACCGGAGGGCCGGAACAAAAGCATGGATGGAGTGTTTGTGTGAACTAATATAAATTCAAAGTAAACATCATTACATAAAAGGGTACGGTCTTTTTTTTCAATAGTTTTATTCATTTCAAACGGGCCGGATCCAGCCCGCGGGCCGTAGTTTGCCCACGGCTGGGCTAGAGCGTCAGCCTGCGAACTGAAGGGTCCCAGGTTCGATTCCGGTCAAGGGCATGTACCTTGGTTGCGGGCACATCCCCAGTGGGGGGCGTGCAAGAGGCAGCTGATCGATCTCTCTCATCGATGTTTCTGGCTCTCTATCCCTCTCCCATCTTCTCTGTAAAAAATCAATAAAATATTTTTAAAAATCTCATTGTTCTTTCTCTGTCCATGAACCGCATTAATGTTCTTTTTATCTCAGAAAGAATATATCTTGAAATGCCCCCCTTCTACAACTTCCATAGTCTGTGAGTGTGCGGGGCACAAAGGGCCAGGAGGAAAAGGCGGGCAGGTGAAGAAAAGTGATTTCCCCTGAAATGGAGGAGGCTATTTCCCATGACCACATGCGTCAGATAAACAAATGGAAAGGTAGCTGTAAATTGAGAGAAAGGGAAACAAAGGAGCATGAGCATCAGTCAGCTTCAGGCACACGAGGACACAAAGCAGATACCTGTCTGGGACGCTGCAGGTGCTCTGCTGTGGGGAGGTGAAAGGGGGCGCTGTGGAGGGACTGTTATTCACATAGGCTGTGGGGGTGTCCGGCCACGGAGAACACTAAGGATAGAAACAAAAATAAATTAATAATATGCTTTTAAAGGGTATGGAAGAATACTTTGTATTTCACAATCTAGTCTGGCCAAACAAGATTATAAAACACAAGACACCTGACACTCATCAAGCAACGGCATGGGAACATATATTTCCTTCTATGTGGCAAGGAAAAAATTTCACCTGCTTTATGTGTCTAGATACTGATTAATTTTAGGGAAGCCCAGAAGTGATGATAGCAGCAAAACGTCATCATTTTAAATGTATATTTATATACAATTTGCTGTCAAGAACTTTTTGCCTCCCTCTTTATCAATTCTCCAAAAGGTGCTTATCAAGCTTTAAGAATAGCAGAGGCAAAAAGGATTCATAAGCAATCTGACATCACACGGTGACCAAGACAGTGCCTGTCCTACCTAGTGCTCCTTCTGCCCTCACCAGTACCCACCTGCTTCCTTCATTTCTCTAGGATTAATAATCCTCAAGTAAGCTGAGACCATTCCAGTACCAAAAACACCTGTGTATGGTACTGCCTACACCTACGTATCCACGTGTGTTTATTTCTTGTATTTTCTGGACAAGGCATAGTGAACTAAAGTATTTTTCAGCTCTAGACACAATTCTAACCAAAGATAACGCACAGCTACAAAGACACATCAACGTCAAAAGCATGCTCACAGGCCAGCAAGGTGTCAAGTAAAAATCTTCAAGCCTGAGCTATGGAGGGAATCCCATCACTCACCCCACATATTCTTCCTAAAACTAATCTGCCTGAGGATGCCCCTGGTTTCAAAGGTCCCCTTTCACAGTCACTCTTCTCCTACTTTTCACACAAAAGGCTTCAGATCTCATGATGGCTATCCATGGGGTATAAGATTCTCCCAAATCAAAGCAAAAAAATAAAAATAAAAAAATTCAAAGATTTAGGGTAGATACTAAGAAAGTACATGACTCTGCCCTAGCCAGTTTGGCTGGGTGGATAGAGCATTGGCCTGTGGACTGAAGGGTCCCAGGTTCGATTCCGGTCAAGGGCATGTACCTTGGTTGCGGGCACATCCCCAGTAGGGAGTGTGCAGGAGGCAGCTGATCAATGTTTCTCTCTCATCGATGTTTCTAACTCTCTCTCTCCCTTCCTCCTTGTAAAAAATCAATAAAATATATTAAAAAAAAAAAGTGCATGACTCTAAAAATGGGGAGTTAGAGGATATGAGGGGATAAATGGTTTTAGAAGACTTGACTTGGGGTGGTGAAAACACAATATAGTGTATACAGATGATGTGTTGTGGAATTATGCACCTGAAACCTATATAATTTTATTAGTCACCCCACTAAGTTCAATAAAAAAAAAAAAGTCTGTGGGTTAATATTATTTCTTTTGCCCCTCAAAAACAAACAAATTTTTTTTAAAAAATTCTTCTCTGTGTTTCTGGTAGCTTCCAATTATTTGCTTCCAAAACAATTCTGGAGGATCTACCATCAGCTGACACAGTACTGAAATAATCTATTAGGGTCATATAAAATCCATCACTGGGATATTTGGCAGATAACGCAAAAGGAACTTCAAGACCTGAAAGACACTGTCGAAAGGAAAATAAATATCTAAATAATCTTTTTCTTATCTATAAAAAAAATCTAGAATTAGGTTCTGTTCTGAGATGTATTTCCAATAACACTTCTATTTTTATATTTAAAAAATTCTCATCAAAACCTGTATGGTCCTGCCTGGTTTGGCTCAGTGGTTTGAGTGTCATCCCACGCACCCAAGGGTCTTAGATTAGATTCCTAGTTGGAGCACATTCGGAAGGCAACTGATCAATGTTTCTCACATCAAGATCTCTCTCTCTCTTTCTCTCTAGAATCAATGAAAAAAACACACATATCCTTGGATGAGGATTAAAAAAATACTTTCTATGATTTGTTGTTTTGATAAGTTGGTACCAATAATAAAGTTTAAATTTTTCAACTGACTGAAGAGCCTATGGTCACAGGAAATTTTAAAAATTAAACTTCTCTCTCTACATATATATATATTTATATATGTGATAAAATTATTAGGGTGATAATTAAAACATTTTCAGGCATAATAGTATGTCTTATCACGTAAAACTATTTAAGGGGAGTAGAAAACAGATCAAGAAGGTAGAGCAGAGTAAAGTTTCATGAACTTTTAAAATGAACAATGGTGGGTGTCAAATTGCTATGGTAGTGGAGTCCACAGAATACACTTCAGAAAGCAATGTAAATTATCTTAAATTTTAAATGCAAACACTCACTACGTCAGAAAATGGTCTCCTTTGGCAATGATTTAAATGTATGATGAAAACTTTTTTCAGATGTCAACCTAAAAATGTGGAAAGGAGTATATTCTTTCTTAAAAATTCTTTGACGATGGAAGAGTCATGACTAGTGTGAAGGAGCTAAAAGGCTGTGCAGCACTCTGGGGCAGAAAGGAAGTCTCTCCAATGGTTACAAGAGCTTAAAGCAACTGACAGCCATCAGAAGCATTGATACAAGGAAAATAAAACAGAAACCCCGAATCTTATTATTTACAACTGCCCATCATATATCCCTTCAAAAATGGGGAAAATGATGCACTTATTGTTTCTACTACTATCAACTTTCAAAAAAAAAAAAAAAAAAAAGGAATTTACTGGCTAGATAGCACTTCACTAAAAACCTCACACAACAAGGCCCATTCTTTTACTTTCCACCTTAAAAGTAGTTACCTCCTCAGCTTATACAGTTTGAGGAACCTAAGAGCATGTGAGCCAACAGACAGATCAAATAACTATGGGTATGCCATGCTCATAGCCATCTCCACTACCCAGAAGATCTTCTTGCTGCACCATCCTCCTCAGATACTAAATACCACCATTAGCAAGGATAACAGCAAAATAATATAAACCTTTTAACGTCAAGCTTCCCAAAATCTGCCTTGTAATTTTTGCCAGCTGTCTACCGAGGAAATGAAGCCATCAGAAGTTTCAGGTTAGTATGGCAGAGCAGCGACAGCGACACCAAATTGCCTGAAACTTCATAAACCTATCTATTTTCACTTACACATCTAGACTCTTAGCAGCAGAGAAGTAGAGCTGTTAATAGCTGACATCTAAAACTTGCCCAATAAATAAGAGACTCGATTCACTCAGCAGTAGAAAACTAGTGTTCAATGAAAGCTGGTTTTATGGCAAAGCCTCTACTTTTAGAAAAGAACAGATTCCAAGTTCTATAATGGCCACCAAGCACCAAGACCTGCCTGCCTGTGTTTCATAGATTTCTCTAGCAGTCTCAACCCAGAAGGGTAAAGGCTACCAAGGAATATTTTCACAGTTTCTTCTACCTGGTCATTCTGCCCTGTCTTTAAAAGTAAGCAAAGGTGCAGGGCCTGTGTTCCTGAAGGCAACCTGTAATCCATTACCTGGCCTGCACACTTATAGTCTCGGCTCTGGTGCACTGGGAACAGAGTCCCTCCTCAGGGGGACTAGAAAATGACGACCCACCTGAGACTGCAGAAATGGGCAGCCCTGATTTGAGTCAGTAAAATACAGCTCAGAGGCAAAGAAACAGACACACCAAGTAAGGGTTTTGTTGTGCAGTAGCTCTTAGGAACCAACCACAGTGCCTCCATTCCATGTGGGACCATTTCCCACAGCACCTTTTAACTTTAACAGATGAGTCTGGAGATCCCTCTACCGACAGCCAACTGCAGCTATCCACACTAAGAACAATGCTGCCTTCCTCTGCAGGCACCTGAAACAATGAAATGCTGCAGACTTTCTTTTTAAAACAGGTTTCCAAGAGGAGCTCTAACCACCCTTAGGAATACCAAAACAATGCAGCCCGGGGCAGCAAGCAACACACACAAGGAAGATGTGAAATCCCAGGCCAATGAACTGCTGACGTTTTGCATACTTTAGACTTGAGTCATTAATAATTTAACAATAATTTTACCATCTTCAGATTAGCTCTGGGCTCGAATAGATTTAATTTATTAATTATGAGAACCCACTCCTTTTAATTAGTGAAGTAGTTTTTTTAAAAAAGTGGAAAGTGATTCGAGTTATCAGGATTCCCCTCCCCGCCCCCCCGCCCCAAAATGTAAGAACCACTTGTGATTCTTCAGCTGGGAAATCAGAAGAGGCTAAAAACAAAATCGGATGGAGTATACAGTTGTTCCATACAACCTTTGACTGGCATTAAAAAAACCAGTTAAAATGCAACAAGTGTGCTCACCATCCTTTCAGATTTATTGTACAGAGAAGCATTTAAACATTTTCAGTCAATGCTTTTAACTTGGAAATGATGTTCTAGTGATTGTGCTTGTGGCTTTTGTAGTCTACAAATAATTAGACACGTTTAAGAGTGAAAAATTCAATTTTTGGTACCTTGATAGGATGAAGACTGTAATGATAGTGTAGCCATTAATACAGCTCTATAAGAAAAGGTTTAATGCTCTGTGTTTACATTTACTGTGGATATATAGCTGATCTAGATTGTTAGATGGAGAGTTGTGTCATAAAGGAAGAATTTGCTATACTCAAGCAGAGAAAGCTCATAGTCAGCCAAAAATCTCCTGGGTGTATGTTGGGGGGATCCGGATCTGAATATAGAAAGGTGCACTGCTCTGGCCTGAAGCACAAGTTCATGATGCGATGCAAGCTAACAGTGCATTGCAGAGAGGAACACTGATGCGGTCAAGGCCATTTTCCTACCAGTGCTGCCAAACAGGCTTTTAAAAGCACAGACAGACACACATTCTTACACTACATGCAGGGAAATGTGACACAAAGTATTGCGTATGTTAATGTCAAGCTTGCTGCCATCATTTCTCTAAATAGCCATGAAATTTTCTTATCAGTTATACACATGAGGAAGCAAAACCCTTTAAAATTAAACAAAAATGATAACTATTTTACTAAAGAATGTATTTTTAACTAATTTCAGTGCTCTTAAAGGAAGTGTGTGTGCCGAGGAGGGAGGGAGAAAGGGAAGGAGACAGGGAGGGAACACATTTCTGAGTGTCATTTTTCCCTCCAAAACCACCCAATAAGGTCAACTTTGTTTTTAAAGTGTTAGATTTAGGAAATTTTCCTCAGCGAGGAACAAACAGAAAGCAGGAAGTCTAAACAAAAGCAAATTAAATCAAGACAAGGACATCAAAAACAAATTTGGCTTTACTTTTCAGTGGAAGTAGGTCCTATATCTAACACTGCACAAGATTTCTTGCACAATGAAAGGAGAAGCAGAAGTCCCTTACACTGCCTCGCTTTGCCAGAGAATCACCGTAGTCTGCTGGCAAAGTCCGCTTGCTGGACTTTTTCTGCTCATGTTCAACTGCATCTTCAATTATAGGCTCAAGCCTCATCTGGACAAACACCAAAGATTGGGATCAATGTCTTTTCATTATACAAAGAAAGATCCAATACCCTGTTTTATGTCTCTGCAGTCCAATTAAACAATTGCATGATTAGCAGGATTCAAAGTTAAAGAAAATGCAAAACCCCAGCAGTGACAAAAATCAAACTTTCTAGGCCCCAGTTTAATCTCTAGTCAACTTCAAGGTTTTTAAGGTCTGTTTCTAAGACCTGATTGGGATTTCAGCATCTTCATTCAAGATCCCACCCAGGAAACTAATCCATTAAAATCCCAGAATTTAAATAATGTATTTCCCCCACAAATTTCACAAGAATATGTCAAACTACCCCCCAACCTTCCCCAACCCCTTCTTGGCAAAGCTCATCCTTATAAATAGTGCTAATATTCAAACCTCTGCTTCTCTCCAGACACCAAAATGCTGCTCTGCATTACCTCTGTGAGGATTGTGGTATCATAGGATGGCTGATACTTTTCTTTTTCGTGAGCAGTTCTCTTCTCCATCTTCTCTCGGTCAGTTTTTTGCTTCCGGTCTGCACCTTTAGGCTGAAAAACAAAGTAGATTACTTTGTCCACCAGGTTCCAAACAACTTTATAAGCAAAACTGGGCTTTCATTACTGGAAGCCTGGTTTCCGTCTCTTACCTTAAAAACTTTGATTTGGCAGCTAGCTGAGTGCAGATGATCTGTATATTCTCCATTTTCATTCTGCTTAAAGGTGTCAACCTGGATCCTGAAAGGCACTCCCTTTTCGCCTCCATGCTTCCGTGGAGTAAATTCTGTGCTGATGCAGTGCACCTGGACAATTGGAGATGGATTCAAAGTACCATCCACTGGTTTGTCCCTCTGGATGCCCTGTCACTGCTATAAATGTAAGGCCCTTTAAAACAAACTCCCACATCTTAGCCAGGTGTCTGTTATGAATTTCTGATTGTTGTTAATATATGGTTTTCCTTTCACAAAGCCAGCCGATCCTTTCTGAACTTTCTGGGAATGAGCTCTTCCCCGATTACAAAGCCTCTCCTCTAAGGAAGAACTTGCTCTGACCATGGGTACAGCAGTACAGAGGCTTCCTGCCTACTTCCCCTACCTGCACTCCAGGCCGCATACTGCTCTCAGGCTCAGCTAAGCCTTGCATGTGGCTCAATCCACAGCAACCTTGAGCTCATCATTCAAAGCTTCCACTGTTGCCCTCTATTGCAAAATACCAATCATCTAACTGTTATTCTAACCTCCATCAACTTGGAATACTTTTGCCTGGGGAACTTCCACGGCCCACAAAGCCCACCACTTCTTACCTGTATCCATCTAAACCAGCGGTTCTCAACCTGTGGGTCGCGACCCCTTTGGGGTCGAACGACCCTTTCACAGGGGTCGCCTAAATACATCCTGCATACCAGATATTTACATTACAATTCATTAACAGCAGCAAAATTACAGTTATGAAGTAGCAACGAAAGTAATTTTATGGTTGGGGGTCACCAAAACATGAGAAACTGTATTAAAGGGTCGCAGCATTAGGAAGGTTGAGAACCACTGATAAACTCTTCTGTCAACCCTTCCAAAGGTCCTAAGGGCAATACTCATCTTCCATCACTCTGTACCCTCTCCTAATACCACCATGGAGACAGCATTAGGATACTTCACAGGATCAGTAAACAGGTCTTGGTAATTTCTGACTGTTACACATCCTGTAATACACATCCTGTCTTCTAGTGACTCTCAAAGTGAAAACTGATCTCTGCAGGATACTGTGCACAACCTGAGATATAAGGCCAGCTCCTACCTCTCTTTCACTCACTGTACATCTAGTTATCCTGTTAGACAAACAGCGTGAGAAAATATTCAACGAATACGAACCATGTTCCTAGTGACTACTAATTAATGAAAGATAGTATTTGCCAGGCCACAAAAATTCAAAATACCAAAGATTCTTTACTGTTCACAAAAACTACAGTCTACATAGGCTGGTCAGCAGTTAAGCAGTATGTTTTTTCTACGTAAGATTACCTACTCAGTGTATATATATATATATTTAAATATACTTTTATTGACTCAGAGAGAAAGGGAGAGGGAGAGAAAGATAGAAACATCAATGATGCGAGAGAATCATTGATCGGCTGCCTCTTGCACACCCCCCACTGGGGATCGAGCCCACAAACCGGGCATGTGCCCTTGACTGGAGTCGAACCTGGGACCCTTCAATCTGCAGGCCAACGCTCTATCCACTGAGCCAAACCAGCTAGGGCCCTACTCAGTATTTTTAATCTTTCCACTTACAAATCTGAACATCCTGGGTATCAGAATTACCATGGGTTTTACGGTATATATTTTTTATATATATATTTTAAACTTCATCTCTTAAAGATACAAACTGAGTACTTATGGTTGACATGAAATGCCTGAGAGTTGCTTTAAAATATTCCATCAATAACTTAAAAGGGGGAAACTACTAATAACTGTTGAAGAAAGGTGATGAGTACACAGAGAATTCATTCTTATTATTCTCTTTTGTGATTTGAAAATTTTAGTATTAGAATGTTGCTAACAGAGAATCTTAAAACAGTACACTTTTTTCCGCCACATCTTTTATTTATTTATTTTCTAATATATTTTATTGATTTTTTTTACAGAGGAAGGGAGAGGGACAGAGAGCTAGAAACATCGATGAGAGAAACATCGATCAGCCACCTCCTGCACACCCTCCACTGGGGATGTGCCTGCAACCAAGGTACATGCCCCTGACCGGAATCGAACCTGGGACCCCTCAGTCCACAGGCCGACGCTCCACCCACTGAGCCAAACCGGTCAGGGCGGCTACATCTTTTAAAATAGCAGCTTTGGTTCCAGAGAAATGCATCTTATGAAAAATGGAGGTTTTGATTACTGTTACTACCAGTGGTAAAAGGAACATTTAAATAATGCTTCACACGTCAGCTTGCCTTCACATGTGTTAGTCTATAATAACGGATTTAGTATATTAACTCCAATATTTTATTTTATTTTTTTTTTATTTTTATTTTTTTTATATTTTTTTTATTGATTTTTCACAGAGAGGAAGGGAGAGAGATAGAGAGTTAGAAACATCGATGAGAGAGAAACATCGATCAGCCGCCTCCTGCACATCTCCCACCGGGGATGTGCCCGCAACCCTGGTACATGCCCTTGACCGGAATCGAACCTGGGACCTTTCAGTCCGCAGGCCGACGCTCTATCCACTGAGCCAAACCGGTTTTGGCAACTCCAATATTTTAAAAAAAGATACTGCCAGATAGTTTACAAATAAGCTTTTAAAGACACTTTTATCATGCATCAAGAATTCAACCTCAAAAAAAAAAAAAAAAAAGAAGTCAACCTCATCCATGACCTTCTAAAAATGACGAGGCTAGTATATGTCTAATAAAGTAAAAAATCCAAACCTGAATGAAAGCAGATGTGCGTTTTGCAGGGTCCCACAGAAATTCAACCGCATTTAACTGGCTGGGATTTGTCCTTGTGTCAATTATTCCCACAGACATTGGAATATCTATATTTTAAAAAGAAGTTACATATAAACTCACTACTAAGAATAATTTAAAAGCTCACAGATTACTCTAATTATGTTTTAGTGAAAATGTTATACCTCTATGCTGCACTTTGTTCTTCCATGTTCTCTGTGGTCAATCATTTCAACATCAAAACCCACCTAATGAGTATCAGACTTTCTCCCACCATGGTTTCTTTTTCATTTTAATCAGAATATGATGGATAATACCCAAAGGAGAATTAAATGAATGGTTTCCAACTCATAATATTACTGGCTCAGGGTCTTTCAGTTTCACCAAAACTCTACAGCTGGTCCTCACACAACATGGGTGGGAACTGCACAGGTCCACTTATGTGAAGAGTTTTTCAATAAATACTGTAAGTGTATTTTTCCTTCCTTATGATTTTCTTAAGATTTTCTTTTCTCTAGCTTAAGATCTCAGTATATAATACACATAACATACAAAATGTGTTAATCGACTATTTATATTATCTGTAAAGCTTCCGATCAACAGCAGGCTATTAATAATTCCATTTTGGGGGAGTCTAGTTATGTGCAAATTTTTCACTGCATGGTGGTCAGCCCGTATCTCCCAGCGTTAGTTGTTCAAGGGTCAACATTGTAAACTATAAAACAACTCAAGGCACAGAGAATCCATTCACACCAAAACACTCCACACAATTACACGTGGTGCCAACATGGGTGTAACTAAAATGCTTTTATATCTCTCTCCAAGGTCTTCTGACGGTCACTGTACCTAAATCAAGAAGTCTATCTCCTGGGCGATTCCACTTCCAACCTTCAAGTTGCTGATGCTCTGTATACTGTAGCCGTCTATCATGGAATACGACTCTTATGATGCTCTATGGAATAAGTGGGGGAAAATGAGTACTTTAAAATTGTCGATGAGAGAGAAACATCGATCAGCTGCCTCCTGCACACTCCCTACTGGGGATGTGCCTGCAACCAAGGTACACACCCTTGACCAGAATCGAACCTGGGACCCTTGAGTCCGCAGGCTGACGCTCTATCAACTGAGCCAAACCGGTTAGGGCCCCTCATGTTATTTTTTACTTTTAAAGAGAAACTTAAAATTTTTGTAGTGGTGGTAGGTCTTTGCACACATAGCTGCAAGTAAATTTCACATGGTACATTTCCAAAGGGCTTTCACATTACACCAACCAACAAGTTAGGAGCTTTAAAATAATGAAGTTAATTTTTTTGTAAAAACTCTTGCAGCAAAACTGCTTTTTAAAAATCACTGCAATATCTATTAGGAATGTAAAAAGATCGACCTTACCTTTACCAATTTTCCAGTGATCTCAGGCATATCTCCCATTTTCCGATTATCCAGCATCCGAATTTCATAAGACTGACCTATTTTTAAAGAAACTGTGCATGAAAAACAATCCACATAACGAACATTACTGTGTTTAATAAAAAACATTAACTATCTTTCAAAATATACAATTACACAATGTTCATTTGTTAAAAAAGCAAATTCAGGTTTATTACCTTTTCCCTGCAACCCATACTATCCTTTCCTTCTTACAGTATTATGTAAGACTAAAAAGAATTTGTCAATGTATTTTCATTTTTATCTATTACTCTTACATTAAATTTACATTACACATATATCCATTACCTGAGATCAACTTTTTATAACAGCTTTTCAAATATATATATAGCCCTAGTCAATTTGGTTCAGTGGATAAAGCGTTGGCCTACAGACTAAAAGGTCCTGGGTTCGATTGTGGTCAAGGGCATGTGCCCAGGTTGTGGGCTTGATCCCCAGTAGGGGCATGCAGGAGGCAGCCAATCAGTGATTCTCTCTCATCATTGATGTTTCTCTCTCTCTCTCTCTCTCTCCCCCCCCCCCTTCCTCTCTCTGTCTCTCTCTGCCCCTCTCCCTTCCTCTCTGAAATCAAAATTGGATCCAATTGTTCCTTTATCAACCAGTGAGTTTTTCCTATAGCTAAAGACTCTGTGCATGTGTGTTCTGTAAAATTTCTATCTCCAGATGGTATTGTTAAAATTAATTTAAAGGCAAGCACTTGTAAGGACTAGGCATTCAAATGTTTTTTAAGTTCATGTGGTCTAAGTTTAATTTTTAGTAAATAAAATCTAGCCTAAGCTAAATTTGTTGATTAAAAAAAACAAAACATAGAGTCAGGACCATCAATATTACTGTCTCCCACCGCCACATTTTGTCTCACTGGAACAGGCCCTTCAGGGGCAATAACACACATGGAGCTGTCCTCTCCTATGACAACATACTTCTGGAACACCCCTGAAGGACCTGCCTGAGGCTCTTCTTGAGGTGTCACTCTTTACAGAAATATATCCATGTGCTTTGCTCGTTTCTTTTTTCACCAAGGATCTGTTTGTACGCAGATAGTGCACCATGAATATTCCTCTCCATTAATGAAAGCCCTTCACTATTGGGGGTCCATGTTTTCAAACTTTTAAAGGAATTTGTTGAGGTCTGCAAAAGCTTCTGCTAAACCCTTCGCTGTGCCATTTTCATGGGAGTTCTTTTCCTGCAGTTTCCTTCTCTTGCCTCTTCTTCAGCTATGCATTCCTGTACCAGTTCCAACAACTCATTAATCAGTTTCTCAGGAATCACCTCTAAGAGCTCCTCAATGTCATCCTCATCCACACCCAAGTTAAAGTTGTTTGCCATCTCAACCACAGCCTTGTTGATCTTTGCAACCTCGTCTTTGGCAAATCCTTTAAAGTAATGAAAAAACTTATTGAGTTTCTTCTTCCAGGTGCCATTCATATCTCCTTGGTAACATCACCCACCCCAAGCGAGGTTCTTGCTGCAGTCATAGATATTGCAATCCTCCAGAACTGCATCAATTGTAGCAATAGCCTAGAAAAAGATCCTCCACAGGTACTAGGTCTTAAAAGGTGCCATAACTCCTTCCTTCTTTGTTTGGAGCAAAAAAGTAGTGTTTGGAAGGAAATACGACTTTGATATTGGGATGAAGATCACCAAAAGGAGGATGCCTAGAATATTATCAACAAAAAGTAAAATCTTGAAAGGTATGTTATTTTCCAAATAGTACTTCTCCATTTTGCTGGCTTAGCAATGCAGGCCAGCATCTTAGAAGAGGAGGTGGGTCATCCACGACTTCTATTGCTCCTGCAGTACACTAAATTGTGTGCTTACTGACAGGCCCCAGGACGCTGGGGCTCTCACTGTGCCAGATCACGAAGGGTGTGAGTTTGTAGCCTGAAACCTTGCCCCTAAAATAGACTTATCCCTAAAGCCTGGCAATGATTTGGCTTCCTTATGGATGAAAGTTCTTTCAGGCATCCGTTTTCAGCGTATGAAGGTTTTATCCAAAGTGAATATTTGCTCTAGCAAGTAATTTTCCTCCACAACCAGCTTTATCTAGAATTTCCAAAAATTTTCAGCTACCTTCTCATCAGCACTTACAGACTCAACACTCACTTTCATATCTATAATAATAAAAGCATAATATAATTAGACCGGACAGCTGAATGACCTTCCAGATGTCCTTCTGGACGAAGCCGGGGCTGCGAGGGCTGAGCTCCTTGCACAAATTTCGTGTATCGGGCCTCTAGTTATCCCATATAATAAAAGGCTAATATGCAAATAGAACTGCGGAACAACCAAACCAGTCGCTGTGACGTGCAATGACCACCAGGGGGTGCACGTGGAACATGGTGGGTGTCGGCCGTGGTGGGATGGTGGAGGAGGTGAGCAGGGGTGCCAGTTGCTGTCATCGGGGCAAGCCTCTGGTGGGTACTGAAAATTCTTTGCTCCCGCATGCTGCGGTCCCGCCTGGTGCTCACACCTGCTGCCAGCACCGGCCCCACTTGCACCTGCTGCCAACACCCAGCCCAATTGTCCCTTAGGGCTTCTCCACCTCTCCCTGCTCCTGAGGAGCAATTGAGGTAGCCGCCGCCACTCGCATCTGCTGATAGCGCTGGTCCCACTCCCACCCACTGCTGGTGCCGGCCCCAATTTATGTGCGGTCAGAGTGTGGGAGCAGTAGTCGCGGGAGGAGGTTGCTGGCAGACAGGGGAACGGGGGCCGCAGAGGATGGGCCGAGACCCACCCCTGTGCCCACTGCAGCCTCGTGGCCCACAGTTCCTTTCAAGGTGCACAAATTCATGCACTGGGACCCTAGTGTAATATATAATGACTTTTATATCATGTAAACCACCTAGAGCAGTGATGGCGAACCTATGACACACGTGTCAGAGGTGACACGCGAACTCATTTTTTTGGTTGATTTTTCTTTGTTAAATGGCATTTAAATATATAAAATAAATATCAAAAATATAAGTCTTTGTTTTACTATGGTTGCAAATATAAAAAAAATTTCTATATGTGACACGGCACCAGAGTTAAGTTAGGGTTTTCTAAAATGCTGACATGCCGAGCTCAAAAGTTTCGCCATTGCCGAGACCGGTTTGGCTCAGGGGATGGAGCGTCGGCCTGCGGACTGAAAGGTCCCAGGTTCGATTCTGGTCAGGGGCATGTACCTGGGTTGCGGGCACATCCTCAGTGGGGAGTGTGCAGGAGGCAGCTGATCGATAATTCTCTCTCATCGATGTTTCTAACTCTCTATCTCTCTCCCTTTCTCTCTGTAAAAAATCAATAAAAATATATTTAAAAAAAAAAAAAGTTTTGCCATCACTGACCTAGAGCATACAGTAAATTAAACATCCTAGTCAAGTCCACTTTTTCTTTCAACATTGCAAATAAACTTTTGCTTTGGCTATGATTATCCTGGTGCTGAAGGGATACGCTTCTGTTTCCAGTCTTCAATCCAGGTCATTACAAGTTTCTCCCTGTCTGATATAGACCCTTCTGGAATTTTTGTTAGTCTCAGTGCCTTCAATAAAGCAGATCCTTTAATAGCTTCTGTCACTTTGGTTTTGTTTTTCAAGATGGTAGCTATGGTGAAATGAGACATGCCCGACTAATTAGCAATAACCATAACTGATTTTCCACCTTTGTAATCCTTAATTTTACTTTCCTTTCCATACCAATCACTTGATGTGGCCTCTTACTGGCAACATTAGCAGTGGATCTTGTACACAGGGGCCATAATGAACAAAACAACATGAGATTAAATCGAACACAAGAGAAAATGATGTTGTTAGTTAGGAGACACAGTAAACACAAGATGCACGAGGCTGCGGCCAGGGTAACACAATGCACTGTTTAACGCAAACTTTTTTTAAATAAGCAGAAAGAGTACACTCTAAAATAATGATAAAATCTACATAAACTAGTAAGTCATTTATTATCATGTACTGTACATAATTGTATGTACTATATATACTTTTATAGCACTGGCAGCACAGTAGGTGTGTTTACACTAGCATCACCACAAACACGTGAGTAATCCAGTGCACTACAACATCATGACAGCTATGACATCACTAAAATATGGTTACACAGCACTTGATTTTAGTAGGAAAAAAGTGACTGCTTTATTTCCTTCTCATTAGAATAAATGCATAAACTCACATATGGAAGCTTAAGAGGGATCAAACTCATGCTGATGAATGACAACTTCAAATGTCCTATCTCCGTGGTCAGCAAACTACGGCTCGCGAGCCACATGCGGCTCTTTGGCCCCTTGAGTGTGGCTCTTCCTAAGCCTTTGGAGGACCCTAATTAAGTTAATAACAATGTACCTACCTATATAGTTTAAGTTTAAAAAATCTGACTCTCAAAAGAAATTTCAATCGTTGTACTGTTAATATTTGGCTCTGTTGACTGATGAGTTTGCCAACCACTGTCCTATCTAATCCCTTAAAGTGGCATTTAAATATATAAAATAAATATAAAAAATATAAATATTTGTTTTACTATGGTTGCAAAGATCAAAAAATTTCTATATGTGACACAGCACCAGAGTTAAGTTAGGGTTTTTCAAAATGCTGACACGCCGAGCTCAAAAGGTTCGCCATCACTATCATAGGTTGATGTTCAACCACTGAGCCACACCAGCCGGTCTGAGCTGTATACTCTTAAGACCTGTGCACACTATTGTATATAAACTTCAGTAATTTTAAAAAAATCTATGATTGACCAAATTGATGTTGAGCAAGCTGATCAACTGCTTTTAGCTTCAGTTTTTAAACCTATAAACTAAATTAATAAAAATTTTCCTGGGTTATTGTGGAAGATAACACATGTAAAGTATTTAATACAATGCTTCATACACTGTAAGCACTTAGTAAATGTCAGTCTAACAAATCATCACTATAGATGGTGGACTGCAACTTTTGTCAATATGAACTATCTTTTTCTGGCTTAGTAATAATAGTGATAAATTATCAGTATTTTCCCCAGGCCCATGAACAGACACATCCAACACATGCCTTTAAAATGTGTGTGTGTGTACTCATTCATCCCAAGGTATGCATGTAACAGAAGTTATTGAATCATTCTCCACGTAAGAAAAATTCAAGATATTTTCTTTTTTTTATCATTACAAATAAAGCTACAGTGAATATCCTTGCCCCTACATTATTTCTCCTGAGAGGTTTATGTCCAAAACAGATTACCATATAAACTATTACAGTTCTTTCAAATATGACACTCAAGTCTCAAATAATTGAGTGCTAACCCAAACACTAATTCAACATTATACTAAATCAATATTAATAACAAAATTAGAGTACGGCTCTAGGTGCTACAGATAGAATTACCCTGAAATAAAACCTCAGAGATTCTAAACCTATATATGAAAAGTTAAAAATAAGCTATTCTTTCATATTTCTGAATGTTATCACAAGAGTCTAAAATCTGTAGCTCGTTCCAACAGTTTAAGGAATAAAGATTCTACTTAATGACAGATTAATAATTACAATATACTCTTAAGTGAATACATGTTAATACCATTAAAAAAATAGATGTAGCCTGGCCGGTGTGGCTCAATGGTTAAGCATTGACCCAGGAACCAAGAGGTTACCGGTTCAATTCCCGGCCAGGGCACATGCCCAGGTTGTGGGCTCCATTCCCAGTAAGGGGCATGCAGGAGGCAGCCAATCAATGATGCTCCTCTCTCATCATTGATGTTTCTATCTTTACTATCCCTCTCTCTTCCTCTTTCTCTAAAAAATCAATAAGAAAACAAAACAAAAAAATACAAACGTACATACAAGGAAATATAGCTAAATGTTAGTTATCTTGGTGGGATGCAACTGCAGTCAATCTTCAGCTTTATCCCTTGACATATTTCCCAGTTTTTCTACAATGAGTATGTACTATTTTATAACAAAATACTCGCATTAAAAAAAAAAAAAAATTTCACATGCTTTCACTTTATGTATCCAACAAATTAATTTCTGCATAACAGAGTATGTTTGTTTACACTGGGAGATCACACTGGCTTGTGCCCAAACTGCTAAGAACACCTGAAAAAATCCCTCATACTTCCCCAAGGTAAATTCTGCCCCACCACATCTCTATTCTCCGTTCTCCCCACTCTCGCTTTTCTGTCACCAAAATATAATAGTCTCATAAAGCATAAACAAGGTATGTGTAGACAAAATCTGACTATGATTTATTTTAGCCATAGACTTCATCTTGACACAGCTTATGTCTATTTTCAGCATGTACATGCTTCATGTCAGAGACCCAGGTTCCTTGCTAGCTGGACTTCTGATTCACTCTCAAGTTCCACATTGAAACCACTGTTACTAAAAATAACTGACATCCTTTCCTACTTGCTCCTCCTTTGGATTTTATCTGAAAAACCATATAATAAATCTTGTTCCACAGACTCTCATTATGCAAATTAGTCTCCACAAACTATAACTTTGTTGGCTCACAACACGTTTCCTATAATTTTTGTGTACTAATGTTATATAACTTAAGGGAAAAAGAAATATAACTCAAAATGACTTCCAGTAATCTAGGCAGTCAAAACTTACATTTAGGATTCTTGTAAATTCTAACATCAAAATATGACACAGCCATACTAACCTTGGTTCAGGTAAGTGAGCGTTTCATCATGCAGTTTTACTGCTGGAGATGTTGCGGCACACATCACATACTGAAAGGGCGGGTTTTTAGTTTCATCATCCAATGGAAGGCTAGAATCTTCCTGCTTGAAAATGGGCAATGCCAAGACATCACTGAAAAGCAAAAAAATCAACATTGACCTTATTTTGGGTTTAAAATATATAAAAGCATGTAAAAACATTTAAGGGTAGTTTCTCTTAAAATTTAAGTTTAGAAATGATACAGAGAATAAAAGATCAATGCTAATCTGGCTCCCCCAAATGATAATATTAATTAAACCTGTTACCTCTAGTGTAGTTGTGGGGAGAAGGGAAGCAGCTATGATTAGGTAGCTTAAATAAGAAGTATTTAATAGTTAGTAAAATCCATGCTACTGATAGACCAAGCTAATAATAAAAATGTTACTTAAAAAGTTACTTAAAAATTTTTTAAAAAACATTTTAAACTCCGTATCGTTTATATATATATATAAAGAGAGAGAGAGAGAGAGAGAGAGAGAGAGCGAGCGCGCAAGTCAACAGAGTGTAGCCTGTTTCGAAAGGCAGGCACTATTGCTGCCGAAGGTAGGTCACATTAGCACCATGAAATCACAAAGAATCATTTGATTAAAATGGTACTTTACAAAAAGTTTCCTGCAAGGCTTGGCAAGTGCTGAGAGCATAAAGCTTTGTGCTTAGTCTAAAACAATGGCATCTTCTGAGAAGCAAACAGTAGCAGTAAAAACAACTATTTTTTCTCCCAAGAATAACTTGGCGCATTAATTGGGAGGCAAATGGGAGAGGGTGGGGGTGTCTTCTGGGGCACAGTCCATATTCCATTAACCTGGGAGATTAAACATATGTGGATGTTTGGCTTGCTTTTAATAATTTAAAAAAACACCTGAGATATAATATACATATCATAAAATTCATGCCTTTAAAGTATATTTAATTCAGTGGGTTTTAGTATATTCAGAGTTGTGCAGTCATCATCACTACTTCCAGAACATTTTCATCATCTCAAAAAGAAATCTCGTACACATTGGCAGTCATCCCTTGTCCCCTTTCCCCTACCATACTCCTAACCCCTGGCAACCACTGATCTACTCTGTCTCTATGGATTTGCCCATACTGGACATTTAATCAAACAGAATCACGTGGCCTTTTTCTTAGTCTGTTTTCAAGGTCCACCCATGTTACAGCATGTATCATTACTTCATTCCTTTTTATGGCTGAATGATATTCCATTGTATGGATATACCATTCTATTTATCCATTCATCAGATGATGGACATAGGGGTTGTTTCCAATATTTGGCTATTATTCATAATGCTGCTGCAAACACTTGTATATGTTTCTGTGTAGACATATGTTTAATCCCCTTGGATATCTATATCTGCATCTATCTAGGAGTAGAATTACTGGGTCATATGATAACTATGTTTAACTTTTTGAGCAAGTGCCAGAGTGTTTTCCAAAGTGGCTGCACCATTTCACATTCCTACCATTAGTGTATGAAGTAATTGACATAATTCACTAAGATGTACATTACATCTTGATAATTTTTCTAAATTAATTTTTCAATAAAAAGTAAAATAGTCAAATGAATAACTATATAAAGGCTTGTCTGAATTGCTTATTTACCTTTCTGTTTTCTGCAAGCTGCTCACTAACTCAGGTATTTGGCCCATTTTAAGTAAATTTAATTTACAAACAAAATGTGGAAATAAAATGGGAGGAAAATTCTGCAATCCCTCCTTCTCGGCTACATTTCTATTAAATCACTAGACTGATTATTCAGAAACTAAATTACCACTAATTCTACTTCTCTTTTATTTATACCTAAGAATTATGAAAACACTCTTCTGCATACAGTATAACTGAGGAACGCAGTCAGAGATCTCCTCCAGCCCTCCTCTGGAGTTCTCAACACTGTGACCTAGGTAGGGGCTTCGTTCCACTCAAGTGGAACAGATACAAAAAATGAAGTTTATGAAGACTCAGAGCAGTTGTCTTTATGAAAAACAACCATAGCCGCAATGGCTCTACAGTAGATGAAAATATGTATATTCCTATGTCATATATATGTAAGCATTTAAAATCCTCTTGGCGAGAAAATAAATAAAAATGAAAGCTGACTTAGAAGTATTAATTATGTCACTGAAAAGTGACATAGGAAATGCATAATTTTAAGATCCCAATGCTAACTGCGTGGGTTGATCATTAAATACATGCCATCAAAATATGACATAAGCCTGGCCCGCATGGCTCAGTGGTTGAGCATTGACCTAAGAACCAGGAGGTCACAGTTTGATTCCTGGTCAGGGCACATGCCCGGGTTGCAAGCTCGATCCACAGTGTGGGGTGTGCAGAAGGCAACCGATCAATGATTCACTCTCATCATTGGTGTTTCTGTCTCTCTCTCCCCATCTCCTTTCCTCTCTGAAATCAATAATAATAATAATAATAATAAGTTAAAGAAAGAAGATATTACCTAGAATAAGTTCAGCAAGGTCCTAGAGGGGAAAAAGGTAAGACACAAGAAAAAATTTTTTTTAAATATATACTGTATATAGCATTCCCAAGTGATTCTTCTTATCCAGAACTTCCTATTCTCACTACCTTGAGAAGACTTCTTAATTATTAATTGGTAGATAGCAAAGGGTGCTGCAGAAAGAGGGAGGTCAAACCCCAGCTCTGCAGCTTCAAATCCAGCTCTGCCATTTGTTGAGTGACACTATGGCAGGCTATTTAACTTCTCTGAGCTCTAATAATGGGTTTGTTTTTAATTTAGAAGAAAATATTTTAACTATCCTAACTCTAGGCGCACATTAGATCAAAGGTTTTCAAAGTGTGGTCTGCGTAATCCTGGGGAACCCGAGACTCTTTCAGGGGGTCCAAGAGGTCAAACCTATTTTCAGAATACACTATTGGCTTTTTTCACTTTGTTGACATTTGTACTCATGGCACAAAACCAATGGTGGTTAAAACTGCTGGTGCCTTGGCATGAATCAAGGCAGTGGCACCAACTGTACTAACAGTCATTGTTTAAAATTAACTTTATTATATATTAGTCCTTGGGTAGGTATAATGTATTTCTGGGCACACGTAAGTGCAATGGTTGTCTCAAGGAAAAGATTCTATGCAACTGGGATCTGACCTAGCAGTTTCTCTCACAGAATATTATTTTTAACCTGAAAGAAAAACTGACAAACTGAATATTCAGACCTGGGCATTTGACAAAAATTTCCTCAGAAATGAGTAAGTGAACCCATCATTTACAACTGTGATATTTGTTGCCAATGATAAAATGTGAACCCTCCACCACGTGCTCTCTCTGATAAGATAGTGGCCATGTTAAGGAATGAGATTTTTTGATACTGCATAGTGAAAAGCACCAACATTTAGAAGATCTGCACAACTCAGGAAAAACCACTGTTTTTTCAAATGAACAATGCATGCACATTTCAAAATTATGCAGGGCAAGAGAGCTGATTAAGTCCAAGACAGACCAATTGATTCTAATGTAACAAGACAAAAAAACCACATTGACACAGTTGCCAATTCTAAGTTAAAATTTTAAGAAACCATCACTTGTCAAGTGCTGGTATAATATCAAAGAATATACAAAATTGCCGGAACCGGTTTGGCTCAGTGGATAGAGCGTCGGCCTGCGGACTGAAGGGTCCCAGGTTCGATTCCGGTCAGGGGCATGTGCCTGGGTTGCGGGCACATCCCCAGTAGGAGATGTGCAGGAGGCAGCTGATCGATGTTTCTCTCTCATCGATGTTTCTAACTCTCTATCTCTCTCCCTTTCTCTCTGTAAAAAATCAATAAAATATATTAAAAAAAAAAAAAGAATATACAAAATTATTTAAAAGGGCTATTAAAAATAATCTTCCTTGCCGAAACCGGTTTGGCTCAGTGGATAGAGCGTCGGCCTGTGGACTGAAGGGTCCCAGGTTCGATTCCGGTCAAGGGCATGTACCTGGGTTGCGGGCACATCCCCAGTGGGAGATGTGCAGGAGGCAGCTGATCGATGTTTCTCTCTCATCCATGTTTCTAACTCTCTATCTCTCTCCCTTCCTCTCTGTAAAAAATCAATAAAATATATTTAAAAAAAAAAATAATAATCTTCCTTTTTCCAACCACACATATATATCTGAAGCTAGACTTTGTTCATGTATATCAACCAAAACAATATATTCCAAAAGCAGATAAGAGAATTGATTTGTTTTCTAAGCGAGATATTAAAAAGATGTGCCAAAAGCATAAGACAATGCCACTCTTTTTCACTAATGTTTTATTTAGGAGGATAATATTTTAAATAGAAAACATTGAGAGGGAGAGGGAGATAAAGAGAAGATAAGGAAAGTAGGAAAAGGGGCCTTGCGATTATTAGGAGATGGCTACTTCCCACTTCCCAGTAATATATAAAGGCCTTGTTTATTTTAAGTAAATTTTTAAAGTTCTTGATTATGAAGTGGCTACAAAGAACACAGCATACAATTCTATTCAGAGACAAAGTAATTTGAGATTGAGACAAAGTAATCCATAAATGAGTGAAAATGACACCAAGGAGTGATCCTACTCAAAGTCATTCTGCTAAAATGACAAGAGATTCTTTGAACTCAAAAATAGTATTCACAGGTATATTCTATCATAGCTTCCAAAATTTTATCCTTCATGTTTAAAAACAACAGCTTTGACAATTAATTACATATCAAGATTGTCAAAGTCATAAAAGAGGAGACAAACACTAAGCACGATGATGTCTGAGACTGAAACCCGGATCACAAAAAGGACAACAGAGGAAAAACTGTGAACCAAATAAATGGTGTACTTTATATAACAGTACTGCACCATGGCATCTTTTAAAATTGTACTCTGGCCCTGGTGGGGTGGTTGGAACATTGTCCCATATACCAAAGGGTTTTGGGTTTGATCCCCTGTAAGTCTACGCCATAAGGAAGGCAACTGATTGATGTTTCTCTCTCACATCAATGTCTCCTCCCTCCGCCCCCCTCTCTCTAAGATTAATAAAAACATATCCCCAGGTGAGGATTAAAAAAATTGTACTCTGGTTATGGAAGTAGGAGAAACTGGGTAAAGGGTTCACGTCAACTTGCTAGACTATCTCTGTAACTTGTAAATCTAAAATCATTGAAGAATTTAAAAAATTAACTTAAAAATTCAACCACCAACACATAAATAAAGAAAAACTATGTAGTTCTGTTGTAGTCCATATCTCAAGATAACAATTTCACAAACTCCAAAAAACTCAGCAAGTTTTAAAAGAGACTGCCACACCAAGGTTCAACATAGATCGGTTTCATATCCATCTGTTAGTTATGTACCAAAGCAAGCAAAATAATTATTACAGAGCTCCTTCTAAATTCAGTCACAGAACCTAAAGCAAACAAAGATGAGGCATCAGATGGTATTTCCACCAATAGCAAATGTTTACGTACGTCCTGGCAAATTGACAGGCGTCACCTTAATAAAACATCAAATTTATGAGACCCTATCAATAAGCTGTCATGGTTCAAACAGCTCTCAATACAGAATATAAACAGCATTGAATCTTGTTTTTAGTGGAGAGAGGGGACAGTCTAATTTTTAAAACTGAACACAAAATCTATGGACAAATAGTAGAATGTATGCTAATTAGTTGAGAGTTATTAGTCTACATAGAAGTTATTTCTTGAATATAAGATTTCAATACGCAGCAAATCTTTCCCAAGGCAATCAAAGCCTATTATTCCTCTATCCTTTAGAACAGGAGTTGACTAGCTACATCCCAAGGGCCAAATCCAGCCAGCTTGTTTTTGTACAACCATGATCTAAGAATGGCTTTCACATTTTTAAAAATGGTTGTAAACAAACAAAAAAGCATGATAGAGATGCTCTGACCGGCAAAGCCTTAAAATTTATCTGGCTTTTTTTTTTTTTTTTTTTTTTTTGCCAATCCCTGTTTCAAGGTAATACATTTAAAAACCAATGTGAACAATATGATCTGAAATCAATATTGTTTTTAATCAATAACTTATTAAACTCTTTCTTATAATTCAGCCAAGATTAAAGCCAGAAAAAGTTTTTAAACTTTGAAATGAGAAGTTTTATAGGAATTATTGCCAATTCTGGAACCACTATAAATAAATTTTTAACATTTCACTAATCCTAAAATTTTTCTGTACTTCCAAGACATGTCACCCACTCAAGAACCCTTTGTTTTAGCATGAGACCAAAAGAAAAACATCTGCTATTAATAGCTACATAATAAACCATATCCTTAGTAATCTTTTACTAACTTAAAACTTATTGAGTTGAAATTTTCCCATTACCTCACAAAGTCTGTACACTGGCATTTTAACCTATCAATCAATATAGAAAATTTGTCTTCACCTCACAGCAGTTTTGAGTTAGCAAATAATTTGTAAACTATGAGTGCACCTCCCACAAAATCTGCAATGTGTAACTTTTGCTTCAAAATAAGACTTATCGTACAGGGAAGTTTAACAGGTTCAGACCAATGTCCTTTGTAAGGTGATAATTTAATATCAAAGTTTTTATGTGTAATCTAAAGTTGCATTATTTCCTTTTTTTTTTTGAGGGGGGGTTCTCTCTCCCTCACCTTCCTCTCTGAAATCAAGAAAAAAAGTCACTTTTCAAATAATTTCAAGTTTAGCCACGAATTTACTTCTTGAACTTGAGAGAACAAATGAAAGAAAGACAAGCATCAGTAGCCCTTACTTCCCATTTGATACCAGAGGAAGAGACTGCCATGCAGTGAAAGGACACTGGGCACTCCTGAGACCATCCGGCCCTCAGAGAGCTTCAGGTCCAGGTGGGGAATGCAACGTAACAAAAGGCAGCACAGCTTACAGCAGTGGTTCTCAACCTTGGCGCACATTAGAATCACCTGGAAATCTTTTTAAAATCCTGATTTCTGGGCCTCATCCTCCGGAAATTCTGTTTCTTTGTTATGGGGTAGGGGCCACAACATTAGTAACAAAGAAACAGAATTTCCGGAGGATGAGGCCCAGAAATCAGGATTTTAAAAAGATTCCCAGGTGATTCTAATGTGCAGCCAAGGTTGAGAACCACTGGCTTAAAGCCTTCAGTCTTTTTCCAGGTCAAGTCAATTTTGCAATTTCCTAAATTTGAATCTCAAATAAAGGGTCTTGAATTTGCAAGAGGCAAGGACTTTCATGGGTTCCTCTTAGTTTTTGAGGAGCAAATGTTCAGGAGCAAACGGATACCTAAAATACATGAAAAAAAAAAAAAACAAAACACAACAAAATGGTATTTGCCTTCAAAGATACTTGAAAATTTTAGATTAAATGACACATACCATATCACCAATAACCAAAAGCATTCAAGGGGAAAAGTTTCCCCATGAGAAGTGTTGTAAAAAACACAGATTTACAAAGATATCACACATTACTTTAAAAAAAAAGGTCAAGGAAAGGTTTAATACCAAGATTTTACTTCCTTTACACAAAATAAACTAACAATAAAAGTTCATTAGCTGGTCAAATTACTAAAACAAACAGAACTCTTGGGGGGGGGTGGGGATAAAAGCTCAAAATAACTCAATAAACAATGCCCTCGGCAGCCAACTCTCATTTCGTCACAACTGGTCACTGAGAAGCAACTGAAGGCACACTCCATTTGCTCCACCTGCCCTCCTACTCCTCCAGGTCTCCAGGAAAAGCATGGCCCGGAGGCCACCTCCTCCCCAGGCAATCTCACCCCCAGCACTCCCAGCTGGGGTGACCCTCTGACTTGCAGTAGCTCAATTTCCTCCACAACTAAAGCAGTTGCTCCAGAAAACAAGCCACCTCATCCAGTTGCACAACCGCAGGGAGAAGTGCCAAGTTCGGAGAGACCAGCACGGACACAGTCAGGGTCGGAGGCTGGTGAACGAGGGCTTTCCTCCCAGCACTTCCTCAAACACCCCCACCCTTTTGAGAGTTATTTATTTATAAGACTTAAAAGCCGAATGGCTGCAGGGAGCAGCCCCCGCCAACCCAGGCCTACTCTGACCCCGAAGCCTTTCTGCTTCAGGACAGGTGTCCTCCCCGAGAGCAGCAGTGCCATGTGCGGAGGCGCCTGGGCATCGGGACAGCAGCACTTCAGCCATGACTTTAAGGGGCAGATCTGGAATGCCTCACCTGAATTCGCATTCACAGAAAGCTGCCCAGCCCATCGAGTTAGTACTGCCAATGGGGCGACTTTATACAGTAAGTAAACTGAATTCCAAACAAGCTAAGACACACAGAGCTGCCAAGCTGACAGGCGTTGAAGAACAGCATCCCTCGGGATACAGGCCAGAGACTAAAGTTTCCACGCCTCCAATTTAAACGAAAATGAATGGCTGCCCACACAGGCGGAGAAGCCGAAACAAACTACTGTTTGTGGCGCGTTCACGGTGCCTTCAAGTCGTCCTCCAAGGGAGGCAGCCTAAGAGGGCAGCCCCCAAAGCGAAAAAGTTCATTCCGAGGCCATCAAAGAACCGTAACTGCGTCGCTGGACGTGCTTTTCTCCCCTGCGGCTATTGTCACATTGAATCACGTGACCACAATCTGCAACTCGGAAAGACTACAATGTAGAACAGAGTGGGTAGGAGCTGACACCAAAACTTTGCCGAGTACTTTCCCAATAGAAAGTCCTATCATTTCGTGCTATATCCCAGCTCTAAGTAGCTCGTCAATCGCTTCCAAGGAAATGAAACCCCTTCCCCACCAACCCAGGGCATCGTTAACAGCCGGGCATGTTTTACAGCAAAAATGAAACCCCCAGCGGTTCCGGGGCCGCAGGTGGCAGGGCCGCCCTCCCAAGCCCGCCACCGGGGTGGGCAGAGGCCTGCGAGGCTGCCAGGCCCCGGCGGCCACGCGGCAGGCCCGGACTCCAAGCCGGGTAGGCCCGGGGCACCGCTGATCGCAGCCGCGCCTGGCAAAGGCCCAGGGTCCTGCAGGCCCTTCCCAAGGGTACGGAGGCGTGCGTGCGTCCGTCCGCCCGCCCGCCCGGCCCAGGGCGTCCCGTACCTCATGCTGTAGGCGCCGGCGCCCAGCTCCTGCCCGATGCCCGTCAGGCTGGCGTCGAAGTCGTGCACCAGCCCGGACTCGATCACCTCGTCCATCTTGAGCACCCAGGCCATCTTCCGGCCTCGCCGTCGCCCGGCGCGCAGCGCGGCCTCCGCGAGCGCGGCGAAGAGGCCGGAGCTCCGCCGAGCGTCCTGGGGGAGGGCGCGGGTGAAGCCTCCGCGGCGCGGCGAGCGGTCACCGGCGGCGGCCGGCGCGAGAGCGGCCGGGGCCCCGCGGGCAGGGCAAGGCGAGGAGCTCAGGCGGGAGCGGCAGGGCCGCCGGCAGCGCCTCCCTCCCGCGGGCGCCGGCCCCGCGCCTCATGCCGCCGCCGCCCACCCCCTGCGCCGCTAGCGCGGCAGCCGCCGCCGCCGCCCGTCCCGCCCCGGGGCACCCGGCCGCATCCTCCCCGGGACGGCGCGGGGGGCGGGAGTTCAGCCCGCTCCGACGACCGCGCGGGGGTGAGCCCGCCCGTCTCCCGGTCCCCGGCCTCGACCCCCGGGCTTCAGCCCGCCCGCCCAGGCTCTACCGCCCCGGCCAACCCCGCCGACGCCGCTCCGCGGGCGCGGACGATGGCTTCGCCGCAGCTCCCGCTCGAGCTCACTCGCCGCTTCCGCCTCCTACGGCTCCGCCCCGGCCCGGCCCCCGCCCCCGCCCCCGAGATTGCCCCCGGCCCCGGCCCGCCCCGCAGGGCCCGCGCACAGGACACTCCCGGCGCTTCCCGGTGGAGGCACCCTCCCTGCAGGGAGGCACGACCCCGCCCACACGGCCAGGTCCCAGCCCCGGCGGCCTCGCTGCCCTTTCACACCGGCCCAGGAAGAGGCGGTGCCAAAAGGGCTGTCTGCTTTCGTCCATCCGAAGCTAATTGATTGACAGGCGAACTGGACAATAAAGGCAAAGGCTTGGCCGAAACTCCCGTGAGTCTCTGTGACCCTGTACTAAGCCACCAATCAGAATGTTCTTCCTTTTGGGCGGGTTCCAGGACTGAATTTGCTACCAAAACTAGGAGTTCATTGGGCCGCACTAGATCCCACTTCCTGTGGTACTTTGCTCCTCTATGGTCTTCTGGGTTGTCTTTGGATTTTGCTCGCATTAGAGAGGAGAAAGCGGGTGGGAGTCTTAGCCAATAGGCTCGCACCCTGTTTGTGTACTGAAAGGCCCATTGGGCAGAAAAACCTTGATTGACATGGACATAAGCCAATCAATGGTCCCAGTAAAGGGTTCTGGAAAGAGTTCCCACAACTGCTGATTCCTGGGAGCAGTATGGCGAGCTGGAGCTCAACCATGGGTTCATTAGCAGTAACAGCTGGCAATCGTGTTATTTCTTTGCTTGCATTTATGGTACTCGGATTCACGAGGCTTGGCTGGGAGCTTCTAATTCAGGGTGCAGTTATATGACTGGGGCTAAAGTCGCCTCCAGGGCTTCTGTACTGAGGAACACAGAAGAAATAAAATGGTGTCGGCATAGTCATTTCTGCCAAATTAAGATTAAGTAGGTTGAGGTGTGGTAGGCAGTTAGTCATGAGTAGAACAAGGACCATGGGCCAGGTGTAGAAGGTCACCACGGTGGAAGGTCCTTGGAGCCTAGCAAAGGACAATTGTAGGGTGGGACCTTGCCCCCAGGGTGACTTCTCCTCGCCCAGCATATCGCTGGTCCTGTGGTTTGACTCCCTAGAGATAACATCTAGGCCTCAGTTGTATTTCAGCTCCAGGCCCAGGAAAGCAACAAAACCAGGCAAGCCACACCAAAGCTGACCTCGGGACCAGCTGCATTGAATAATGACCCCCTGCTCTGATGCCACAACCCTGAAAGGACACACCTGGGAAACTGCTGAACACTCTATTGAAATCTTCCCTGGGGGCCTACCCCAAAGTCTCCACCCTTAAAACCCTCAGGACAAAGGACCCAGCATGCTCTCCCTCCCTGGAGCATGCCCACGCCTTTCCCTTAACCCAGCGGTTCTCAACCTGTGGGTCAAGACCCCTTTGGCGGTCTAACGACCCTTTCACAGGGGTCGCCTAAGACCATCCTGCATATCAGATATTCACATTACGATTCATAACAGTAGCAACATTACAGTTATGAAGTAGCAACAAAAATAATTTTATGGTTGGCTCACAACATGAGGAACTGTATTTAAAGGGCCAGAACGTTGAGAACCACTGCCTTAACCCTTTCCCCTTCTTCTTCCCACTTCCCATTCCTCCAGACGTGTCACCATTAGCTTCCTCACTCCCAAACTCAAAGGGCACTTCCTTTACTTCTATAACTTGTTTCCTAATCCCATTTCTTCCAGTAATTACTTTTTCTACCTCTGTGATTTACCAAATAAATATTCTCTTATCGTAGGAGTCTTGGCTCTGAATTCTTTCCTAGCCAGAACTCAAGTACCTAGGTTGCTGAACCCAGGTCTGGTCTGTCCCTGTAGGTCTAACCCCCAGTGCTGTTCCAGCCACTTACAACAGAGAAATGGGGACAAGATTCTATTCTTGTTTTAACTAGCCTGGGAACTTAAACTTTCGACTTTTACAGTCCTGCCTCAATGCCTGCATATACATCAAACCTCAGATAAACGTCTGATTACCCTCTGGAAGACTAAGGAAAGAGTATTCATGTATCCATAGCACCTGACATCTATTATCCATACTGCCTGACAACCACTGTCCAAACCACCTGAGGATTACAATCTTGGACCAGTCCAGAGGCTAAGAATGCAGGGCTGATTCTTCTCAAGAATGTACTTTTAACTATAAGCAGCTTTTCTTTCTTCTTCAGAACATCCTGGATATTACCTAATTGTGTGTCTAGTTTGCAAACCCTGAGACCCTTGAATAAATATTTATTTTTAGCCAAAGCCTCCTGATTCATTTACCATCCGTCAACAATACATTTATAGCTCGAGCCTGGTTGTTGTCTGGGACCTCAGTTGGGGCTGCTGGAATTCCTACAACAAAAATCCTGTAAGGTGGGTTTACCCAGAACTCCCCTTACTAACCTGATGTTTTCTCTTAGTACTTTTCCATCCACTGCCTCCCAACCTGCCCCTTGGCTCTAAATGCCCATTCACCCATATGGAGTTGAGCCCAGTCTCTCCCACTGCCACATCACATTGCAGTGGTCCCTATACCTATTGTGGTGCTCCTGAATAAAGTCTGCCTAGCCATCTTTAACCAGTGTAGAATATTTTTTTAACACTGAAGACCCAGGACCAGAAACTATTGCAGAATCTTTATTCTGTAGCATATTTTATTAGTCAAGCAGCCACATAATCAGATTGATGGGAGTACAGTGAAATAAGTTGGAAGTCATGTTTTAAAACTTCCAGAATCCACCCTCTGGCTACAAATGTTTTACATTTGATGACCTTGACAGTTTTGAGGAATACTGGTCAAATATTTTGTATGATGCCTCTCTACAGTGGGGCCTTGACTTATGAGTGTCCGACTAAGGAGTTTTTTGAGATACCAGCTGTCTCTCAGCCGATATTTTGCATTGAGTTGACAGAGTAATTTGAGTTAACGAGCTCCTTAACGAGTTCCTTAACGAGCTCGGTCTCAGAACGAATTAAACTTGTAAGTCAAGGCCCCACTGTATTGGAATTTTTCTGATGTTTTTCTCATGTTCTTGGTTTTGAGGAAGAAAACCAGAGGGGTAAAGTGCCCCTTTATGACATATAGCACATTATTTACCAATGTAGATATTGACTTTGATCACCTGGCTTGTCAGGTTTCTCCACTTTTATTTCTTTTTTTTTTTTTTTAAATATATTTTATTGATTTTTTACAGAGAGGAAGGGAGAGAGATAGTTAGAAACATCGATGAGAGAGAAACATCGATCAGCTGCCTCCTGCACATCTCCCACTGGGGATGTGCCCGCAACCCAAGTACATGCCCTTGACCGGAATCGAACCTGGGACCCTTCAGTCCGCAGGCCGACGCTCTATCCACTGAGCCAAACTGGTTTTGGCCACTTTTATTTCTAATATTGGTAATGTTTGTCTTCTCTTTTTTTCTTGGTTAGCTTGGGTAGAAGTTTAACCTTTTCAAAAGCCAGCTTTTAATTTCTGTTGATTTTTTTCATTATTTTGTTGATTTTTCCTATTTTCAATTTCATTGGTTTATTTTTTGTTATACTGTTGTCTTGCTTTATACATTGTTCTCAAGAAGACTAATGCCTTCCTCCTTTTATTTATAAGTCATTGATCAGTTTGATTCCAGGCCCAGAGGATTTCCCCCTTTACCTTTACAGTCTAGTCTAGTGGTTTTCCTAGGACCGTGGTCGGCAAACTGCGGCTCGTGAGCCACATGTGGCTCTTTGGCCCCTTGAGTGTGGCTCTTCCACCAAATACCACGTGCGGGCATGCGTACAATGCGATTGAAACTTCATGGCCCATGCGCAGAAGTCGGTTTTCGGCCTGGGCAAGTCTATTTTGAAGAAGTACTGTTGATATTTGGCTCTGTTGATGAATGAGTTTGCCAACCACTATCCTAGGATACGTCTAATAATTATTTCAGAATAATTTTTCCAGGTGTGCCTTTTGATTATGTTGATTCAGAGCTTTTCTTTCTGGAGGGTATTTTTGGATTTTAAATATTTATTCCCTTTTGTTTAAATATTTATTCTTTTTTTTAAAATATATTTTACTGTTTTTTTTACAGAGAGGAAGGGAGAGAGATAGAGAGTTAGAAACATCGATGAGAGAGAAACATCGATCAGCTGCCTCCCGCACATCTCCTACTGGGGATGTGCCCGCAACCCAGGTACATGCCCTTGACCGGAATCGAACCTGGGACCTTTCAGTCCGCAGGCCGACGCTCTATCCACTGAGCCAAACCGGTTTCGGCTATTCTTTTTTTTTAAGAAACTCCAACTGTGTGGATGATGAATCACTTTTGCTTATTTTCTACCAGTTACTTTTTTTGGTGATTACTTTTTCCGCTCTCCTTACTTCATTTTCTTGAATGTTTTTATTTATTTCCTGAATATCTCATATTTTTCTGTAAAAATTGTTTTATCTTGGATATTTTAATTTAATCTTCTTTTCTGAGTATCTTTGAGATTTTTCTTGAATTTTCCTTCTATGTCCTGTCAATTCTATTTCATATCTTTCTGTTTTACATCCACATATATTCTGAATTTTTGATATAAGGTGTTATTTATATCTGTATATTCATTTTTGTGAAGACACATTTATTTGGGAGTATTGAATATTGTCTAATAGGAATCTTTAACTTATAAAGTCACAATAGTATTCCTTTGCCTCAGCCTTTGTAACACACTGAACACAGAAACATTTTTCAGGCATGGGCATAAAGCCCACAACCTGGCATGTGCCCTGACTGGGAATGGAACCATGACCTCCTGTCCTGGTTCATGTCAGACACTGACACTCAACCACTGAGCCACACTGGCTGGGCTCTATGTTATTTCAAAACTGGTATGAAGTCATGCAGGTTAAAACTGGTGAGCAGCAAGTAAATGCCATTTAGACAAATATTTGGCAGAACATGGTTGATAAATACTGAGAAACAACAGGTCTAATTTGCAGTATTAGATTAAGTACCGCTCAACTCTTCTTGGTAAACTTCATTTAAAAAAAAATGGCCGAAACCGGTTTGGCTCAGTGGATAGAGCGTCAGCCTGCAGACTGAAGGGTCCCGGGTTCGATTCTGGTCAAGGGCATGTATCTTGGTTGCGGGCACATCTCCAGGAGATGTGCAGGAGGCAGCTGATCAATGTTTCTAACTCTCTACCTCTCTCCCTTCCTCTCTGTGAAAAATCAATAAAATATATTAAAAAAAAATAATAAAAAAAAAATAAAAAAATGGGTCAACAGGGGGTGGCCGAGGAGAGGTCAACAGGGGAAAGAGGAGACATATGTAATACTATATGTAATACTTTAAACAACAAAGGATTTTTTAAAAAGGGTCTACAAGAGAGACTGCGTTTCTGGAAAAGCAGTGTGCAAACTACAGCTTCTTGGGTAATCCATGGAAGACTCAGCTCAAGGACAATTAGATTTTCTACTGAGAATTTTAGATATCTTTTAAAAATGTATCTACAAGCCTTTTAAGAAATATGAGCTCTATTGTCGGCCCTTATAAAGCCAACTGCTCAAAACATTGGTCTATCATACCACTGAAATTATATTAAGACCATGATTGCTAATTTATTAAGCATTAAAAATATCTTCTTAAAAATAGTATTAAATAAATCCGAGAGGCTAGCACACTTTTTGCCCCATCCGCATTTCTGCAGTGACAATTAGATTTTCAAGCAATGATAGGATTATATCCCACTTTGGGTTCACAAGGAGTCACATTGTGGGGGGGTTTTTCCACACATCTCATTGAACTAGGACTACATTTTTGGAAAGAGACTTAATAGAATCTCAGTACTTCAGTGTCCCAGACTGTGTGGCTGGGCACTGGTATGAAACATTGCAGACAAGTTAGATTAGGAGCACTTGTCAAAATCTTAGCTCATGTTTGATAGCAAGGGAATCATTAAAAAAAAAAAAAAAAAAAAAAAAACTCCCAAAAAACAAAACTTCAAACATTCCTGAAG
Organism: Myotis myotis; assembly: GCF_014108235.1. Lineage (NCBI taxonomy): Eukaryota > Metazoa > Chordata > Mammalia > Chiroptera > Vespertilionidae > Myotis > Myotis myotis. The sequence continues at coordinate 46,373,752 of NW_023416317.1, forward strand.
GGGTTTATCCTTGAAGAATTTTAAACAAGGCTGGCAAGTTAATGCACAATTTTTAGTCACATTGTAGCCTTTTAATACTTTGGCCATTTAAACCTGGGTCATACTGTCCTAGGGCAAGCATGTAAAACTCGCGGCCCAGGGGCTGCATGCGGCCCACAACGAATGTTTTTGCGGCCCAGCCAATATAATGGTATGTAAGAAACGTTTTAATAAAAATTTCGTTAACTTAATTTTTACAATACTGTTATACATAATTAAGAAACTACAACGTTCGCTAATGACTGATCACTATAATCGTGTTGCATTCATTTCCCTTCTGCTTCTTCCGCGCAGGCCCACCATTTCTCTCCACTAATACTAGCAGCGACTTTTCTAGCAGCCGACTGCCACGTCATTAGTCTTGGACTGACTTGTTTGGTGTGTTCAACAGGAAATACTTTGCTTTAGGAGAACAAGAAAAATAGGCTTATTTGTGTTACGCTTATTAATTTGTGCAGTTATGCAGTGTCTGGTCAGTTAATGTTCAAGAAAAAATATTTTTATTAAAATGTTCTATTATGTTAACGATTACTCATTTATTTCAGCCCTTTGTATTCAGCATGTCTCTATCGAAATAAACCTACGTTTCTATGAAAATTAAAGCTTTTGTTTTTTTGCGGCCCACATAAACTTAAACCTTGTTTATTTGGCCTGTGTTAGCCTTTGAGCTTGACATGCTTGTCCTAGGGCCACTTCCCTAAAATGAATATGGACGATGTTCCAGAAATATTCAGTAATATGGTGTTGCCTGTTTTGAATGTGGGGTATTTTTCCTTTTCCGTTCTTCCTTTTGGCCAAGCCACATTATGGGGCTACCTTGGCTACATGAACCATTTCCTCATAGATTTTTTTTTTTTGCACTAGGGGATTATTGGTCAATTTTGTTTTGCTTTTCTATTACTCAGTTCACTAGTTTCTGAGTTGTCTGCCTTTAGATGCCTGCTGCTTGGTCTACGTTTCTAAGTAGAGATATTATTCAGCTTAAGTCACTCTATTTAATTGTCAACAATAGTTAAAGCAAGACTGTAAAGAACAAGTCAAAATCAAACCATTATTTAGATTAAAAATGGCCCTAGATGGTTTGGTTCAGTGGATAGAGTGTCGGACTGTGGACTGAAGGGTCCCAGGTTCAATTCCAGTCAAGGGCACATGACTAGGTTGTGGGCTTGATCCCCTGTGGGGGGCATGCAGGAGGCAGCCGACAATGACTCTTTCTCATCATTGATGTTTCTATCTCTCTCTCTCTCTCCCTTCCTCTCTGAAATCAATAAAAATATATTAAAAAAATGATTATATAAAACATATCAAAGGTATGGAACATAAAACATTACTAAGAAGCATTCAATGTTTAAAATGCCTTTTCATCTTAGAGCTATAATATATACATGCATACGTAGCTATATATACTTAATTGTGGCTGCTACTCCTGATAAATCTTTTCTCCTCAGATGCACTTATAAAATTTATTGATACATGAGCTTTTTAAAAACCTAGTTATGAGATAAGTGGCTTGTCACACAGTGAGACAGAAAAACAACTGATATATATTGTTAATTTTTTCAAGTAATGTTATGTACAGTTTTATTGCCAGTATATGCACAACAGTAAGCATAGAACTATAAATACACAATGTAATTAACAGTAGAAAACAAAATTGTTACAGGGAAAGGGGAGGAGATATAGAGAGACTTCCTGCTGCGAGAACAGAAACAAAGGTAAAAGCCGATGACAAATCATCCATTCAGTACTCTTAAATTCTTTACATACATTTCTACATTTTGTTCAATTAAACAAAGAAAGTTCAGATAACTCTGTAACAACAGCAAATTGCTTCCCTAATAGCTATTTGCCTTTCCAGTCAAATTCACTTTGTTAGGATTAAAAAAAAAGTCAAGATGAGCAATCATTAGTATTCTGGTTCCAAATGATCTACTTTGCCTTTCGCCAACACTGGTCATTTTTGCAAATTGGCTGCACATGAAAAGAATAGATGTAGCCAAAGGTGACTTAAAAACGTAACAGAAAAATCACCCTTTAGTTTTCCAAAAGACACTATAGGCAGCAGCTCAATTAAAAGTATTAGCCCTGAAGAGGTAGAGAATTTGAGCCCATTATACAAGGTAATAGCCTTGGCACCATCTTCTCTCTCATCAGGATCAACGTTTTCAAGTAAGACAATTTCATGGTAAAAGGAAACCAGGTTCCACCATTTAAACAAAAGGTGCTGGTCGACTCCCATGTCTCAATAATTAGTTTGTTTATTAAATGAGAAACAGAAGACTGTCAAGGACACACATGCACTTGATTATTTTTGTCTGTTTCCATTATCAAGTTTATTCGTAAGTGAATTTGATATTAATAAATATAAAAAAGCATCATTCACAATAAAGATAAACAAACCAAAAACCCTGCAATGAAACCTTCCATTTTAATAAGTATTAAGAAAAAAAAACCAGGCAGATGATTTGGTGCAGCTTTCTTAAGGGATCATAGAGGGGACATGGTTTTAAATAAAGATGGCAAGATCAGTAACCAACAAACAATATCAGTTTTACAAAACTGGCTGATTCTGTAACATTTCTCTTTGAGGTCTTAGTTTTAAACTACAGACCACCCCAAAGAAGTTATAGCTAATGACATGTATCACAATCACACCAACAGAGTCCAGCTGTAGCTCAAATTAGTCCTGCTGTGTTTCACGTCATTTCAATATTACTAGCATAGGACATGATAGGAAACAAAACTCAAGGTAGCAATTAAAAAATATTATCCTGCATTTGAATAAAGGCAAAAAATGTTTTAGACTGTCCAACTTTTAAAGCTTTAAGCATTCCTGTTTAACCAGCATTAAAAAAAATTTATACAACCATAACACTGGCAAAGGTTAATGGGGAAGACAAAGAAGTACAAACAGTGAAATGATGAGTTAGATTTAAAATTACTTTATATTGATCAACTGTTGTTAATACTGCTTCTTCTTGGATTTGGGATAACTATCATAAAAGTTACATGCAGACTGAGGATAGTCCTCTGTTACAGAAAATACAAAACAAAACAGAAAACTAAAACTAGGAAACAATGGTAAGCTCCAAAAGATGCATTTGAAAATTTCCTTTCATTGATGAGGGTGGCCTGTGTCCTTCCCTGGAGAGACCTGGTTCACTTCCACTGGCTTCACTAACTTTGCCCAGGGACATCAGTAGTGGGATCAGCTCCTCCAGAGCCTGTTTGTGCACGTTTGATGTAAAGATTCAGTAGCTTCATCTGCAGATTGAAAGCAAACATGTCATTTGAGCAAGCTGCCCCAATTTATAGTATAATGTTCATTAAAAAATTATATACATACTAGAGGCCCAGTGCACGAAATTTGTGTCCCTCAGCCTGGCCTGCAACCTCTTGTAATCCGGGACTGCTGGCTTCTAACTGCTTGCTTGCCTGATCGTCCCTAACCACTCTGTCTGCCTGCCTGATAACCCCTAACTGCTCGCCTGCCTACCTGATTGCCTTTAACCACTCTGCCTGCCTGCCTGATTGCCCCTAACTGCTCACCTGCCTACCTCAGTGGTCGGCAAACTGCAGCTTTCGAGCCACATGTGGCTCTTTGGCCCCTTGAGTGTGGCTCTTCCACAAAATACTGACTTCTGTGCATGGGCCATGAAGTTTCAATCGCACTATACATGCACGCCTGCACGTGGTATTTTGTGGAAGAGCCACACTCAAGGGGCCAAAGAGCTGCATGTGGCTCACGAGCCGCAGTTTGCCGACCACTGGCCTACCTGATTGTGCCTAACCACCTCTGCCTGCCTGATTGCCCCTAACAGCTTGCCTTGCTGCCTGATCACCCCTAACTGCTCTCCTGCCTGCCTGATCACCCTTAACCACCTCTGCCTCGGCCCCTGCAGCCATGGCTTCGTCTGGAAGGACGTCTGGAAGGTAGTTTGGCGGTCCAGTTTAATTAGCATATTATGCTTTTATTAGTATAGCTATGTGAGCTTTAAAAGATAAATTTTGAATGGAGGGGTTATTACAATGCCCAGTTATTGTTGACAATTAGAAATTATAAAAATTTTTTCTAATTTGTTCACAATTGAGTAATCTAGCACGTCCTTTCAAAAACTATTGTAGCCCTAGCTGGTTTGGCTCAGTGGATAGGGTGTCGGCCTGTGCACTGAAGGGTCCCAGGTTCGATTCCTGGTCAGGGCACATGCCCGGGTTGCGGGCTAGATCCCCAGTGTGGGGCGTGCAGGAGGCAGTTGATCAATGATTCTCTCTAATCATTGATGTTTCTATCTCTCCCTCTCCTTTCATCTCTGAAATATAAACTATTGTAGTGGTAACATAAAACTTCAAGTAAATTTAGAAAAAGAAGTTACCATTAAAACAATGACAAATATTTAAGTACTATTTGCTATACAATATACTAACTGCCTTATATTATCACCTTTTATCTTCAAAACAGAATGTGTGAGTCACTCACTGCCTAAAGTCTCAGAGCTAAGAAAGAAGTGGGCCAGGATATAAAATTAGGCACTTGGGTTCCAGGACCCAAGATCTTAGATAATTATGCCACTGTCCTCCTAATAAAAATGTTTTTGAGGTGGGGTGGTGAGCACACAGTGCAATGTATGAATAATGTGTTGTGGGGGTTGTATGCCTGAAACCTGTATGATTTTATTGGCCAATGTCACCCCAATTAAAAATGTTTTTTGATTTCTCATTTTGCAGTCTTTACGGTATGAGACCATATTTTTCTAAAGTTTGTAATCAGAGCATATACATTTTTTTTTCATCGAATGTCATTTCCAAATATTTCTCCCCCACCTACCTATTGTCTTCGTATGCAACATTATTACTGGCTGCCTAATATCCCAATAAGGTGCTTAATTTTAATCTTTCTATAGATAACTCTGAATTATCAGGACCTAATTTAAGCTCATAACAAAAGTTGGAATCCATTTTTTTTGAAAACCACTTTATTACTGAAAGTTTTCTTTTTTAATATTAACTCTTTAATTCAAAGGTTTTTAACCCAGTGTCCATGGGATTCAGGGACTCATTGCATCCTCTGAAACTAGGTATAAAATTTTCTGTATGTATTTATTTTTCTTGAGATGAGATTAACCCCAGAAAGTTTTAAAAACCACTGCCTTAATCTATGTATAACTTATGAAAGGTTTATACCTGAGCTCATTTTCCTTTATGTGTATTTTTCTGCCCTTTTGCTATTTTGAAAATAAATATGATCATAGTAATGACAATCATTCAGATTTGGGGAAACTCTTTAACTGAAGTGTCTCCTATTAACTTGTTTATAAGCCACAGTTCAACAATCATAATCTATCCTCACCTCTACAAATAATTTCAAAATTTTGGTAGTATCAAAGAAATGAGAAAAGCAAGACTTATTTTTTCAACATACCAATCAAAGTTGTACGCTTATCCGGATGAAAATAAGAATGGAACGAGAACAAATATTTACCATAGTTCATAGGGGGAAATTTAAATATGTTCAAGTGGTCCATATTTTAGGAGATATAAAATAATCCATGAATGTATAACCCTGCCTATTTTTAACTAAACAGTCTTTGAGGGTAAGGATTTGGTTGTGGGAGTGACAAAGAAGCTGGCTATTTTAAATAACCAGAATCTGGTAGGCATTCTTTCATAGCAATCTACCAGTCACCCTACCAAACTGCTGACTTCCCCTGAGTGGCAAATATGAAAGTAGAAACAGCTAAAATGCAAACGGTAGGAGGAATAAGTTGAATGCTCAAAGCATGACTTACTAAGAGCTGAATACAAAAATAAATTTTGTATCAACACAGACACACACAAATAAATTTTGAAGAAGGTACCATGGTCAGCATCCTTAGAACAAAGCAGCTCTACTTACTTTACTGCCAGTAAGCTGACTGAGATGGGGTTTTAGTTCATCCCCAATTACCGCATGAACAGCCACCAGGCAGAAGACACAAGCTTTCCGAACACTGCTCTCTGAATTGTCATAACCCTAGGGAGAAAAGTCCGTGTTAGCACTCCTGGGGGATCTGAGAAAGCACCATCCAACAGAGACAGAAGACGCAACTCAAAGATGAGATCTCAAGCTTTACTGACCGATGAACTTTTCAACCTTTTCAGGCAGACATTCCCTCTCTCCTTCCATCTCCCCTGTGGCACCTCCACTGTTAGCCTTCCTTATCAGGTCCTTTATTTAGCCTGGAAAGCTGCAATTCTCTGACTCTAAGGCTGCCTCTTTGCCAATCCACCCTGCAAAAAGTCTCCAGATTAACCTCCCTAAATCATTCAGTTTTATGGAACTCAACAGCTCCTCACTAGCAAATAAAATCTCCTTGGCCTGGCAGTCAGGGTACTCCTATAATCCAGGCTGAGTTAAGCTTAATATCTGTCCCATCCTTACCACTGCTCCAACTATTCATCTAAACATTTATTCAGTATTCATTATATATATGACATGTACATGTTATATATTCTATTCTTTGTATCAAAGCATAGACCAAGAAGAAAGATATTTGGACCTGATCTTCAAGGATCTCACAATTAAAAATTTTAGGGCTTAGAATAAAGTCACATAGATAATGCACCAAGAAATAAATGATTAATTCTCTTCAGGAGGAGGTCTTAATATAGTGGTGCACACTACTGAATTAAAATCACATAATAGAATATTATTTATTGGATGGCAGAAATCTCATAATCTATGAAGTTAAGCAAAGCATGTTATAAATTCCATATTTGTCATAATGTTTATATGAGTGGGTTTGTGTGCATAGAAAAAAAAAGTATTACATCTATGACTGTAAATTACTACGACCACTTTGGAGAGGAATCTGGTAATACCTAGGAATTCTATTTCTAGATATATATACATATAAGTACAAGAAATTTCGCTGTAATATATATTTAAGTTAATTAAAAAAGGGAAACACCCACATTTCCAATAACACATTAATGGGTAAACAAACTGTGACATAGCCCGAGCCAGCATGGCTTAGTGGATAGAGCGTCAGCCCATGGACTGAAGGGTCCCGGGTTCAATTCTGGTCAAGGGCATGTACCTCAGTTGCAGGCTTGATCCCTGGTCAGGGCACACACAGAGGTAACCAATTGATATGTCTCTCTCACATTGATGTTTCTCTCTCTGTCTCTCCCTTTCCCTTCCACTCTCTTTAAAAATCAATGGAAAAATATCCTCAGGTGAGGATTAACAACAACCCCCCCCCCCACCACAACCCGCACCCCCCCCCCAAATTGTGGTATAAACATAAATGGAATATTATTCAGTCAAAAAAAGAAAGAAATTGGAATACATGCTACAACATAGATGAACCCTAAAAACATTATGCTAAATAAAATGAGCCAGCCACAAAAGGACAAACACTATATGAGGAACATAGAAAGTAGAATAGAGGTTACCTGGGACTGAGAGGAGAAAGAATGGGGAATCATTGATTAATGGGTACAGAGTTTCCATTTGGGATGATTAAAAAGTTCTGAAAATGAATAGTGGTGACGGTTGTGTAATCTTGTGAATGTATTTAATGCCACGAAATTGCACACTTAAGAATGACTAAATGGTAAATTTTATATTATGTATATTTTAACACACACAGTGCACACACACCACACACACCTGCCTACAGTCTTGGATGTTCAGAGCAAATAGGCAAGCGTGGTCATGCCATTAGTGTTGCCTGGAAAAGTGCCTACAATAACAGAATCCCAAATCTATCGTAGCTTATTCCTCCATGCTTAACTGCTTACCTGTATTAGGCCTGGCATAATTTCTGGTAAAAGCAGATTAAGAGTTTCCTTGGATACTCTCTCTATCACTTTTGTTTGCATTTTGATTGCAGCAAGATTAATGGGGTAATCTGCAGTTTGGATGATAGGACAAAGCACTTTGATGCACTGCTCTGGGCTGATTGAAGTGGCCAACACGGACGCAGCTTCCTCCGCTGATCTCACCACCTAAAACAAAGGAAACTGAGTAGGGAAGTAATAAAAATATATTTTCTATACTGTGTCCTGGAAGTACAAACTTCATGATATAGGTAATAGGACATAACAACTGGAATTTGCTTTGAAAATATTAAACAAACAAAAAGTAAGAGTATTGCTAAAACAGGACTGGCAAAATGTAACTGTTGAAGTTAGGAAATGAATTCATCCGTCTTTATTAAACCATTTTTCCTTCTTTTGTGTTCTTTTAATATTGGCAAAAGTGATTTTAAAACCATATTGTGGTCTAGTTGTGCAGGGAAGTGAACGCTCTATTTACCTAGACTACAATGTGGAGTCTTTTGCATCAGCCACACTGAGATGCTGCTCATTATTAGTGTCCTCAACCCCAGGAGTGCTATGTCCCCTTTTACCACATAATTACAACATAAAACATTCAATACATTATCAAGTAACACGCTATTCCTCCTTCTGTTCATAATGATTTTCTTTCCTTCTGTATTGGGCTTGGGGAAGGTATGATACTGCTTTTTCAATAAAGAGAAGAAACAGTTGTCAATCTTATTAGAATCTGTAATCTCTAGTGACGGTCTTGAAAACATGTAAAAATTATTGCTTTTCATGCTACTTTGGTAGTGTCTTCCTTATGACCTCAATCTGTGAGAGGTGCTCAGAAAGGCACAGGGAAAAATACACTGGAAGTCAGAAGACCCAGGGCTAATTCAGCTATAGCACCTTAAGAATGTTAACTTTATCTTTTGTAAAAATAGGGATATTACAGGCATTATTTGGGTCAGAAGGTGGGTAACTAAACTATTAGTTTTTTAGACATTAAGCAAGATGTTAAACAACAGCTGAATAAAAAAATCTGAATAAAAATCCAGGCAGATTTAAAAGTTATGATTCACTCTCCTCTAAGGTTCAGTCAGATCTTTTGGAAAGGGGGTTACAGAGGCTTTCAGTTTCTTTGCATCCTCACCAACACTTCTCAGTGCCTTTTTCCTGGTCTGTGTTAAGTGGTATCTCACTGTGGGTTTTACTTGCATTTTCCTAAGACTAATGATGTTGAGCATCTTTTTGTGTGCTCACTGGCCATTTGTATAACTTATTTGCAGAAAAGTCAATCCAGATCTTTCGCCCATTTTTTAAATGGGTTGTCTCTTTGTTGTTGGTTTGTAAAAGTTCTTTATATGTTCTGGCTGTTAGTCCCTTATCGGACACATCATTTATAACATTTTTCTCCTATTCTGTGGATTGCCTTTTCACTTTCTTTATAACGTCTTTTGAAGCACAAAAGTTTTTAATTTTGATGAAGTCCGTTTATCTTCTTTCTAGTAGTTGTTGTAGGTTACTTCTACTTCTGGCATTCTATCTAACTACTGCCTAATCCAAGGTAACGAAGATGTACACTTGTTTTCTTATGAGATTTTTAAAGTTTTAGCTTTTACATTAAGTATTGATCTATTTTGTCTCACTGCTATTTTAACTTTCCTTTTTGACTTTTGCTCATGTCTGTTTTACCAGACACCTAATGCTATTGCTCTGGTGCTTTCTCTTAGAACTGCAGTTCCTATTTGAAATTTCCTTTTCTAATTACTTCTGAGATTTTTATAAAAATCCTCATGATTGTCTTATCAACATCACTGGTGGTCGTGGCAATATTAGACTCTTCCAGGCAAGCTGTCCTCATTATTTTATTTAATAAACTTAAAAAAATATTTTTATTGATTTCACAGAGAGGAAGGGAGAGGGAGAGACAGAAACATCAATGATGAGACAGAATCATTGATCATCTGCCTCCTGCACGCCCCCTACTGGGAATCGAGCCCGCAATCTGGGCATGTGCCCTAACTGGGAATCAATCTGTAACCTCCTGGCTCATGAGTTGATGCTCAACTGCTGAGCCACACCAGCTGAGCTATTTAATAAACTTTTAACAGATATCCAGCTCATACAGGCAATTTACCACTTTAAAATAGTAACGATTCTTATCTTAATTACTTAAAAAAACAACAACTACACCTTTCAAAAGAGGACATTCAGAAAGCCAAGAGACATATGAAAACATGCTCAAAGTCACTAATCATCCGAGAGATGCAAATCAAAACAACAATGAGGTATCATCTCACACCTGTCAGACTGGCTATCATCAACAAATCAACAAACGACAAGTGCTGGAGAGGATGTGGAGAAAAAGGAACACTTGTGCACTGCTGGTGGGAATGCAGACTGGTGCAGCCACTATGGAAGACAGTATGGAGTTTCCTTAAAAAACTGAAAATGGAACTCCCATTTGACCCTGTGATCCCACTTCTAGGAATATATCCCAAGAAACCAGAAACACCAATCAGAAAGGATATATGCACCCCTATGTTCATAGCAGCACAATTCACCATAGCTAAGATCTGGAAACAGCCTAAGTGCCCATCAGTAGATGAATGGATTAGAAAACTGTGGTACATCTACACGATGGAATACTATGCTGCTCTAAAAAGGAAGGAACTCTTACCATTTGCAACGTCATGGATGGAACTGGAGAGCATTATGCTAAGTGAAATAAGCCAGTCAATGAAGGAAAAATACCACATGATCTCACTCATTCATGGATAATAGAGACCATTATAAACTTTTGAACAATAATAGATACAGAGGCAGAGCTGCCTCAAACAGATTGTCAAACTGCAGCGGGAAGTCCGGGGAGGGTTGGGGGGCAGGAGGTAGGGGGGTAAGAGATCAACTAAAGGACTTGTATGCATGCATATAAGCATAACCAGTGGACATAAGACATTGGGGGATAGGGGAGGCTAGGGGACTGTCTAGGGCGTGGGGACAAAATGGACACATATGTAATACCCTTTGTAATACTTTAAGCAATTAAAAAAAAAAGATAAAAAAAAAAAAAAACAACAACTAAATTCTTATTGATAAGTGGAATGTGAAGATAACATTGGTGAACTCTAAGTAAAAAACGAAAAGTGAAATGAAGGAGAAAATGAAGTAAGATAAATTATTTCCTAGAGCTAGCCATGATATCACAATAATGTACTTAATAGGAAGGAATATATGCTTGTATCTCAATTAGATATTACCTTGAAAATCAAGATGAGTGTTCATTAAGGAAATGATGGATAAGGGTACATTTTAAGCAACATTTATGTTTTACGCAATATAGTAGTCCCCCAGTTTTCTGGGGGCTCAGTTATCTGCACTCAACCATGGTATAAAAATATTAAATGGAAAGTTCCAGTAAGAAAGCATACATTTTAAATAGCATGCTTTTCTGAGTAGCATCATGAAATCTTGCATCATCCCCCTCCGTCCCGTACAGGACGTGAATCACCCCTGTGTCCAGCATAGCCTACACTATATACACTACCACCTGTTAGTCACTCAGTAGCCAGCTCAGTTATCATATCCATTGTCACAGTATCAGTGCTTGTATTCCAAGTCGTCCTTCTTTGACTTAATAATGGCCCAAAGTGCAAGAGTTGTGATGCTGGCAGTTCAGATGTGCCAAAGAGAAGCTGTAAAGAGCTTCCTTTTAGTGAAAAGGTGAGTAGAGTGCTATTAGTAGGATATTGTGAGAAAGACCACATGCACATAACTTTCATTACATTATATTGCTATAAATGTTCTATTTTATTATTAGTTATTGCTGTTAACCACTTACTCTAATTTATAAGTTAAACTTTATCATGGGCATTTATGTGTAGGAAAAAAACATAGTAAATATAGGGTTCGGTACCACCTTTAGATTCAGTCATCGACTGGGGGTCTTGATACATAACTCCTGAGGAAAAGGGGCGACTGCTGTAATATCAGAAGTACTAGGAATAAAATAATAATAATTTAAGTGTCAGGTAACTTACCTCCTTATGAGGATCTTTATGTGCTTCTAATGTTTTCATGACAGTCAGTTCTGCATAGTTTTTAAATCTTGCTGGTTGATGCCTTAGGATTTCTTTTAAAACCTTTAATGCCAAAGCCCTGATTGTAGGCTAAGAAGAAACATTTTAATGTTTTTAATATTTCGGGTTGTAGATAATCTTTTACATTTCCCATGTCTAAAGTATAAGGATCTTAATACTGAGGTGAGGGTCGGGGGATCATAGACAACTACATAAAGTATGTGGAATATTGCATAATTAAGTTTTCACATCTCTAGTTGAAAACATATCACACATCTTAAAAAAATTGAGAACCAACTAAATACGATTAAAAAGGAACTTTTACTTCTGAACCAATTTAAGTAGGCAAAACAAGTAACCTGTACTCTCCTGTAAAGACCTGTCAGCAACTTCTCATTTTTGCCATTGTCAATTATTCAAAATCGCTGGGCTACTTGGTTTACAAGAAGAAGCACTTTACAGTGAAAACTCCATGCAGAAAGCAGCAGCAGAAGAGACCCATTTTCCCAATTTCCAAATCTGTGTAGTGCTTGGTTAATTGGCAGTGACATGCAACCCAAGACAGAAAAAACAGGCGATTATTTACATACTAGAGGCCCGGTGCATGAAATCCATGCACTGGGAGGATGGGGAGGGTGCCTCAGCCTGGCCTGTGTCCTCCTTAGTGCTGCTGCAGAGGCAGGAGAGGCTCCCACCATTGCCGCTGCGCTTGCCAGCTGTGAGCCTGGCTTCTGGCTGAGCAGCGCTCTCCCTGTGGGAGCACACTGACCATTGTGGGCAGCCCCTGTGTTGAGTGTCTGCCCCCTGGTGGTCAGTGCACGACATAGCGACCAGTCATTCTGCCATTAGGTCGATTTTCATATTAGCCTTTTATTATATAGGATTATGCCATTTACCTCTTTATCCCCAAGGGTTTCAAGTAGTAAAAGTAATATTGTTTTGAAGTGTTCATCCCAAACACTAAAAGATTCTTCCTGGGTTAGTTTCATAAGTTCATAGAGGGCAATTTTTCTCTCTTCTACACGTTCATTATGGTTCGACAGCTCCTTCAACAGCTCCGCAACCAGGTCAGAATGGTCTAGGGAAAGATCTGTCAAAGGGCATGGCATTAATTCTGTAACTTTATAGGTTATAAATTCTCACAAGTATGGGGATAACAACTTCATAACATGAAACAATGCTGGCTGTAAAACAAGAGAAACTAAGTAATTTTATTTTCCATTTATCATTTCCAAAACACCAATATTAGTTTAAAACTTTTAAAAATAAAAATTCATGAGAGATTACAGTATAATGAACCTCCATATACCGATCACCCAGATTTAACAATCATATCTTTACCATTTTTACTTCATCTTTGTGCACCCTTTTTCCTGAAACATTTATCACAAATACCAACTATTTTACCCTTACATATTTAAGTATGCATTTATATGGTGGCATCTCAAGAGGCAATGATCACTGTATTTAAATGGTAGTAACTTGATCCCACCACTGTAAAGTTCCCTGTCAATCTTTTCACTAATGGTTTCACCCACTGATGGTTGCTAAATCAATTTATTTTATTAGAAGTTAAAAATGAGCTGAATTCTTCTGTAGAGAGTAACTTCATCAACTAGAGCTAATTACTCTGAAATATAGTTTGATAGAAGAGGCAGAATAAATACTTAATATTTTTCAATGTCAGAGTCTAGAGTTGGGCCCAATATTGTTAAGTTTTCATTTGTTTTTGCTTTTAGTTGTTGCTAATCCTCACTCAAGAATTTTTCCATTAATTTTAGAGAGAGTGAAGGGAGAGAGGGAGGGGAGAGAGAGAGAGAGAGAGAGAGAAAGAGAAACATTGATTGGTTGCCTCCCATATGAGCCCCAACTTGGGCTGTGGATTGAACCTGCAACCAGATAGTGCCCTTGACCTGGAAGCCCTTTGGCGTGCTGACCGATGCTCTAACCACTGAACCACACCGACCAGGGATGTTTTTGCCTTTTTAAAGTATAATTATGAAATCATAAATTTTATGTTAAAGGACACATATTATTTATGTCTTACAACAGTCATTAGATAATGCTTTGAATAATTTTTGTGGGAAAGACAGTTAAGTCCAAAAGTTCACATTAGAACGTTACGAAATAACAGAGTTCTTCCTATATTGTTTTGATGATAAAATACATAAGTTCAGGCCTTGAGGGACTTGGGCAGGCAGTGCCTTGAGCTTGTGCCATAGACCCCTTTCCTTACTAACTTCTTCTCTGAAACAAGCAAACAAATAAAGCACAGAATATGGTGCCTGAGCCTGGAAGGCACCCCCTGGGCCATTCCCTCTCCTGAGTCTCCAAGAAAGATAGCATGGAGCAGTCTTCTCTGTTAGCCTACTTGGTATGAGCACGCTGGCCTTTTGTGGGAAAGGGCTACCATTCTGCTGATCCTAACAGACCAGAGAAGGCTTGTGAACCTGGCATTGGGAGAGGGCTGTTGCCCACATAAAAAAAGCTCAGGAGGAAAGAGCACTCTTCCCCCAAATGCCTTAAGCTTGCACTTTGCCCGATAGTTCCCTATTGGTCCTTAAAATAAGCTACCATGTCTCATCCTGCCAGCTGCTTAGCTTCTGACCTAGAGGTACCAACGGCCTGACAATATAGGCCTCAGGGAACACACAACTACAAGTAGGAAAATGAAAAATATATTCCATGTAAGGGGATGCAGAAACCTGAAGAAAAGAAATTAAGTTCAGCTCTTAGAACCGGGGTGGGCAAACTTTTTGACTCGAGGGCCACAATGGGTTCTTAAACTGGACCGGAGGGCTGGAACAAAAGCATGGATGGAGTGTTTGTGTGAACTAATATAAATTCAAAGTAAACATCATTACATAAAAGGGTACGGTCTTTTTTTTTTTTTTAGTTTTATTCATTTCAAATGGGCAGGATCCGGCCCGCGGGGGATCCGGCCCACAGCTGTCTTAGAACATATGATTTCAACTAGAGCAAAGCGAACTGATGATAGGAAACAAGTAATGACAACATTCATTGACCGTTAAAAGAAAGTTTGTTATGACAGCTTTCATGGAACTAAAACTACAGCACTAAGAAACTCTGTCCCCAAAAACTTACACACAGAGCACAAAATGTGATTACTGAATTTAAAGTCTTGAGGTAATCTGGAAAGATTGATCACTAAGGAGAACCAAATTAGGTTTTTGGAAGGTCAAGGAGAACTTATGCAAAATGCAAAGCAAAACAATGAAAAAGAAGAAATTTGAGCTCAAAGATAAGATCTTAACTTGGAGGAAGATACTGTCTATAATAATTTCATTTGTATAGACTGACATTAGAACAATATTGTTGGTTTAACAAGAACTACTACAGCAGGATAAATACATCTCTATAAACCCCACAAAAACCACTCCTGGAAAGTTTATCAGACTCCCACGGATGTTAGAGGATCATTCTGATAAGCATGTTTCATTTCAGCTGAATAAATGGAATTCAAAAGAAAACGCTTTCAAAGGAACCCAGTTCTTTTCTCCATAAATACAGCCTTTGTAATTACTCTAGGAGATAAATTAGAAATGCCTAGACATAGAATGGTCTAGAGATGACATAGGAAAATAATTTCTGCCAAAGAAAGCACATAAATTATTTGTTATAAAACTGAACTATTTATACCATATAAATAAGATACTAGTAAACCTAAGGTACTGAATTAATTAAGTTAGAGCAGTGGTCGGCAAACTGTGGCTTGTGAGCCACATGTGGCTCTTTGGCCCCTTGAGTGTGGCTCTTCCACAAAATACCACGTGCAGGCGCGCATGTACAGTGGTATCAAAACTTCGTGGCCCATGTGCAGAAGTATGACTCTTTTGTGGAAGAGTCATACTCAAGGGGCCAAAGAGCCGCATGTGGCTCGCGAGCCACAGTTTGCCGACCACTGAGTTAGGGTATACTCAACTATATTTCCTCTGTGCCTGACACACAGCAGTGTGGTCATGTGAAAACAAAACAAAGCACAGGCTCTGGAGTCTTACCAAACCTCTGCCTCTTGCCCTTTGTGTGATAGGGACATGTTCTTAATCATTATGGAGGCTCAGTTTTCTTATCAGTAAAATGAGAAAGTAAGAATCACCTCCTAGCCCTGACCGGTTTGGCTCAGTGGATAGAGAGTCGGCCTGGGGACTCAAGGGTCCCAGGTTCGATTCCGGTCAAGGGCATGTACCTTGGTTGCGGGCACATACCCAGTGGGGAGTGTGCAGGAGGCAGCTGATTGATGTCTCTCTCTCATCGATGTTTCTAACTCTCTATCCTTCTCCCTTCCTCTCTGTGAAAAATCAATAAAATATATTTAAAAAAAAAAAAAAAAAAAGCCGAAACCGGTTTGGCTCAGTGGATGGAGCGTCGGCCTGCGGACTGAAGGGTCCCAGGTTCGATTCCGGTCAGGGGCATGTACCTGGGTTGCGGGCACGTCCCCAGTGGGGGATGTGCAGGAGGCAGCTGGTCGATGTTTCTCTCTCATCGATGTTTCTGACTCTCTATCTCTCTCCCTTCCTCTCTGTGGAAAATCAATAAAATATATTTAAAAAAAAAAAAAAAAAAAAAAAAAAAGAATCACCTCTTAGTGTCATGGTGAGGACCTCAGCCTGGAATACAACTAATTCACTAAGGCTAATTTGCCTCATGTCCTCATGACAAATGCTGGCACAATTACAATTCTGATAATATTTTTGTTGCAGGACTCAAAAAATATAGAATATTCTTTTAACTTGGCAAACTCTGATATGAGTCTCGCCTGGATACAGTAACATGCTAAATAGAGGCAGTATTCTGAAATATTATAGTCCCTGGTAAACTTTACAAAGGCCATAATCAGACATGAACACTAGATGTCTTTTTTCTGACTTGTTAGTTTTGACAAATTCATCACTAATGTATCTGTCTGTAAATATGTACAGAGACATCTGAGTGAGACATACTTAGTCTCAGAATTTTAAAACAATTTCCTTTATGGAATTTCTGACTTGAACAAAATAATTATCTTCTCCCAAAAGTTTTAGGTTTTAAAATAAAAAAGAGAAGATATTTTTCATATTGGGGGTGGGGTATGGTGGCTGAAAGGAAAATCAAAACAGCAACAAAAGTCAATAAAATTTTTAAAAAAGGATACTATCAGCAATGCTCACAATAAAATAATGGCAAACAAGGCTTCTCCATCTCAAAATTAAAAGTAAAAATAGACAATGAAAATAACTGGTATATGAAGCTTGGAGCAACAACTATGTGGTTAACTGAGGGCTCATCTATCTTTAAAGAATGATTACATAACCAAAAATGGCTACCTATGTTTCAGCAGTCTATCAAGAAGTATTATGCAGTGAATAAATTATAATTATAATTATAGAATATAATAAATTATATTCTCAAGCTCAAAAACATTCTACCCTGTTTAGGTTTCAGTTATATAACTTCCAAAGATGCCTTCCTTTAACAAATGGAAAATATATAATACTTGGTAAAGGAGAACATTAGACAATAAGGGGGTGATCCTGCTATATTATCATAATTTTGACTTTGTGATATTTGTGCTATATTAATTCTCTTAACATGAGAAGTTAATAAAAATATGATTCTTCTATGTCATAAAATATATTTTTCCATTTATAAAAATTACAAATGACGAGCACTGGGGATGTGCCCGCAACCCAGGTACATGCCCTCGACCGGAATCGAACCCGGGACCCTCCAGTCCGCAGGCCGACGCTCTATCCACTGAGCCAAACCGGTTTCGGCAATTCTTTATTATTAAAAATAAAATATCTGCAGTGTTTTGTACTTTTTAATCAGTTTTTATACACTTTTCCCTGAACCTTACTGCATACTGTTATCAGAAGGGCAGGTGGTACAACATCTCCATCCTCTTTTAAAAGTGACAAGTGAGACTCAAGGAGGTCAACCAATTTTTCAAGCTTTGCAGCTTAGTAATGTTGAGCTTAGACTTAAGCCTACTGTAAGCATTAGAGCTTAGACCTATAGACCTAAAAGCTGACTCCAAATCTTTTTTTTTTTAATTTTGTTTTATTTCTTAAAGTATTACAAAGAGTATTACACGTCTCCTTTTTTCCCCCCCTTGACATTCCCCCAGCCTCCCCCACCCCCCAGTGTCTTGTGTCCATTGGTTATTCTTATATGCATGCATACAAGTCCTTCAGTTGATCTCCTACTCCCCCCAACCCTCCCCAGGCTTCCCACTGTAGTTTGACAGTCTGCTCAATGTTGCTCTGCCTCTATGTCCATTTTTGTTCATCAGTCTATAATGGTCCTTATTATCCATAAATGAGTGAGATCATGTATTTTTCTTGGCTTCCCAGGGGCTGTCTCAGCCTCACAGGGGCCGTCCCAGCCTTACCGGGGCCGTCTCAACCTCACCGGGGCCGTCTCAACCTGACTCCAAATCTTATTGGTAGCTTTTCCCATATTTGTTTCTTGGATATATCTTATTAAAGCATATGTTTATGGCTTCACACTTAATAGGCTATTGTTAAGAATGGGTATTCCGCCCAACCAGTTTGGCTCAGTGGATAGAGCATCGGTCTATTGACCAAAGGGTCCCGGATTCAATTCCAGTGAAGGGCACGTATCTTGGTTGCAGGCTCCTCCCCCAGTCTGGGCCCTGGTCGAGGCTTATGCAGGAGGCAACCAACCGCCATTGATGTTTCTTTTTATCTTTCCCTCTCTCTTCCACTCTCCCTAAAAATCAATGGAAAAACAACCTTGGGCGAGGATTAACAGCAAAGAAAAAAAAAAAAGAATGGGTATTCCTTCAGAGTTTTGTCATTCTGGTATAAAAATTAATGACTGAAATGGTGTCTAAAGATAAATTTACAAGCAACCATTGGTTTAAGTTATTTTTGGGAGGCCATTAAGGTTTTCTTCATTTCAAGGATGATCTTAGGATGATCACTGTTTCCAATTCTTGGGAAGATATCTATCAAACCATTAGAAATGAGCTCCTAGCCCAAACCGGTTTGGCTCAGTGGATAGAGCGTCGGCCTGCAGACTGAAGGGTCCCAGGTTTGATTCTGCTCAATGGCATGTACCTTGGTTGCGGGCACATCCCCAGTAGGGGGCGTACAGGAGGCAGTTGATCGATGTTTCTCTCTCATCAATGTTTCTAATTCTCTATCCCTGTCTCTCCCTTCCTCTCTGTAAAATATCAATAAAATATATTTTTAAAAAAGGAAAGAAATGAGCTCCTAGAAGATGGGAGAAAACTTGACCATTACAAAGATCCCTACTTCTTAGGATACCAAAAAAGAGCAGCTTTTGCTTCGTTGATGATCAAGCCTCCAAAACACAGGCAGTAACAGTATGACACAGAGCATACATACCATCAGGAAACTGGTCGGCATCATCATCAAACATAGCTTCCTTGAGAGCAGACTTGTTAAAGGGACTGATGCTGTCTGAATAGTTGTACGGATTATAATCTCGAGAGC
Source organism: Myotis myotis (assembly GCF_014108235.1). NCBI lineage: Eukaryota > Metazoa > Chordata > Mammalia > Chiroptera > Vespertilionidae > Myotis > Myotis myotis. The sequence goes on from NW_023416317.1 coordinate 46,393,160, forward strand.
GCGGAGAGGAGTGAGCAGGAATGGAATGGAGTAATGAGGCTTTATTGTCAAGGGCTGTTTGGCTCGAGTCAGTAGCATCACCTCCTGCTCTTGTGTCGGGCATCCCAGGACCACCACACATCTATTAACGGGAAGGGGAAGGCATAGTACATTAACTAATTTTCAAGTATCAATTCAAAATTCTAAGAAAAGTTTTCCCTACTGCTTAAAAGGTGATTTTTAAAAGGTAACAATAACCAGCTGAAAAAAATTTACATACTGGAAATCAACAAGAGTTAAAACTTACAATCAAAATGTCAAAGCTTATAGTAAAGATGTAAAGAAACCTGTTGTTTATTTACAACCTGCAGGTTGGATCCCTGGTCAGGGCACATATAAGAATCAACCAATGAGTGCATAAATAGGTGGAACAACAAATGGATGTTTCTCTCTCCTTTCTCTTCTCTCTAAAAAAATCAATCAAAAATAATTATAAAAAATAAAAAGAAACAGCAAGGAGGCCAGTGTGGTTGAAGAAAACTCAATAGGGAGGAAAGGAGGAGGAGATGAAGCCAGAGAGGCAACAAAGGAGAAAAGTGTATTGTGGAGACTTTGGCTTTTACTCTGAGACAGGGACCTTCGAGGTGAGTAGAGGAATAAGAATAGACTAGGAGGGCAAAGGCAAAATCAAGGAGGCCAGTTAGGTGCCTATTTTAATAATCCAGGTGAGAGAATTAATGATGATGATGGCTGGAACCAGAAAGGCAGTGGTGAGAAGTGGTTGGATTTCAGATATATTCTGAAGATACTAATACTAGTACAATGAACAGATACCCTGACAGACTGAGTATGAAGGACAAGAAAGAGAGAGGAGACAAGAACAACTGTCTTGTCAGTTGGCTGAGCAAGTAGTGTTGCTATCAACTAAGATAGGAAAGAGCAGTTCTAGAAGAAAAGATTAGGAGTTCAAACAGGCACTTGAGGTATGAATTTGGAGCTCAGGTCTGGGCTGGATGAAGTCATGTGACTTATTATACTCACAATAACTTCTAAGATGTACAGAAATACCCCTTCCTTCCTAATGAAGACACAGAGGCTTAGAAGTAATAATATGTCAGTTTGGTTCCCAGTCAGGGCACATGCCTGGGTTGCAAGCTCGACCCCCAGTAAGGAGGGGGGTAAGGAGGCAGCTGATCAATGATTCTCTCTCATCACTGATGTTTCTATCTCCCTCTTCCTCTCCCTTCTTCTCTGAAATCAATTATATATATATATATATATATATGTATATATATATATATATATATATATAAAATAATCAGACTAGCTAACAATTGCCAGGAAACAGGATTCAAACTCACTATGCCAGCTCCTTGCAATGTACCCTGTCTTTGGGGGAAGGGGAAGAGTCTCAATCAAGCAGTGATTCTTACTAACCTGTCCTTACTACCACTTGCAGCCTCTGGGATAAAGAACTTTAAATGTGAGTGGTTAGCTGGTTTTTAGCATCCAATTTACCAGGGCCATCTGCCAGAAAGGCACGGAGAGAAAAACAACAATAGGAAAGAAGCCAGGAAGGCAGAGGGGGGAGCCCTTTAGAAATGTGCTGAAGCACTACAAGGTTCTCCAATTTTGAAAACCCTGAGAAACCATAGATTCCTTAGGAAAGAGTGGGATGGCTTATTTTGAGGAAAGTTTAGCTGTCAGAGAAAAGCCTAAGGAATAAAAAATAATTGCTTTGTATAATGGCAGAAGCAACAAACTGTACAATAATGCAAATATCAGAAAGAGAGATCATAATACTCTTATTGGAAGCACACAAACAACTGATAATGCAAATCACTGTCACTACATTTAACAAGGAAAAAAAACCTAAGCGCCAAGTTTTGTTTTGCAAGATCCAGGTGATCTGGTCCAGGTGCCATTCCTCGCCTCTTTCTTTCTTTGTTTCTTTCTAAATACATTTTAATTGATTTCAGAGGGAAAAGGAGGTAGTAACATCAGTGATGAGAGAGAATCACTTATCAGCTGCCTCCTACACACCCCCACTGGAGATTGAGCCTGCAACCCAGGCATGTACCCTTGACCGAAATAGAACCTGGGACCCTTCAGTCTGCAGGCCAACACTCTAGCCACTGAGCCAAACTGGCTAGGGCTCCTCATCTCTTTCATAATGCTCCAACTACACTGGCTTTCACCCTGGCCGACAACTATGGATAGGGTGTTCTCATCTAGTTGTCTTTACAGCACTTGCTATTTCTTTTAAGGAATTCTCCTCTCCTTAATTTAGGTCTCAGTGCAAATGTCACCATTCTGATTGGAGACTTCCTGACCACTTAATCTAAAATAGATTCACTTTACATTTTAACTTAAAACTCCACAGTACTCAGTTCTATCTGAAAATCTACAAGGAACTTGAGGACATAACTCTGCCTTCTAAATATAAAACCCAGAACAACGGTATATACACAGTATTTGTGTGAACCCTGGAAAATTATGTTTGAAAATGATAGAAAGCAAAGTTAAAAATAACAACCACCCAGCCCTAGCTGGTTTGTCTCAGTGGATACAGCATCTGAAGGGTCCTGGGTTCTATTCTGGTCAAGGGCACATGCCAGGGTTGTGGGCTCGATCCCCAGTAGGGGATGTGCCAGAGGTGCCAATCAATGATTCTCTCACATCACTGATGTTTCTATCTGTCTCTCCCTCTCCCTTCCTCTCTTAAATCAATAAAAATATTTAAAAACAAAAATAAACAAAAAAACAACAACCCAAACCAAAAAACTCTTAATGAAAAAGTCTGTAATGTCAGAATATTCAAATACTCACTGAATCTCCGTCATCTTTTTTAGAATCCCTTTTCAATGGCTCATTCATATCTTCTTGACTACGGAAGCTGAAATTCTGAATTGCTTCAGTGACACCTCTAAGAGAGCTATAAATGTCTTCAGAGTTCATATTTTCTGTGTCATAATCAAACGCACTATAAAAAAGACATCAACTAATTTTCATTTATGTGCAGTTTTAAAATACTAACACATTCGAGGAAATTATGAACGAGATTTATAAAGATGGGATTAGAGAATGTGTATTCCCCAAAGCAAAACAAAACCCAACAGCTATAGATGGTTAAAGTACATGTCCCCTTGCCCACCCATTAAGGACAGCTTACAATGACTCTAACCATGTCACAAATGGTTTGTCTTTTCACCTTTAAAGATGTTCTGATTAATCAGGGGTCAGCAAGCTATGCCCCTGAAATCTAATAATTTTTTTTACATTTTCAAATAGTTGAGAAAAAAAATCAAACTAATTCATTACACATGAAAATTATATAAAATTAAAATTTTAGGGTGCATAAATAAAATGGTATTAGCACATAGCAATCCTAATTTATTTGGGTATTGTCTATCGCTATTTTCACCCTATAACATCAGAGTTAAGTAGAAGTGACAAAGACTGCATGGCCAGAAAGCCTAAAATATTTACCATATGGCCCTTTGCAAAAGGTTTGCTAACTCCTGTGATTAACTCACTAGCAACAGAGATAAATGTATTTACACAATTTTGTAAGAAGGCAGAGAATTTTTAACATTGAACATATTATTGACATGAATTCTATAATCACATTCTAAAATTCAATTGAAGCTGGAATGTAGCTACTAAAATTGTTACATAACAGGAATAGGCTACACGAAAAGTGTGCAACATATTTTTCTTCCTTATGCTGATGAAGTAGCCTATAACTGCAATGAATATGATGAAGCATACTATGGTATGTATGGCTAATAACAAAAAATCCAGCTCATAACTACAAATGGACTACTATGCAAACTACTTTTTAAAAGGACAGGAAAAAGGAAAAACTATTAATTTTTTAATGAGTCAGAATGTCATCTGAAATATAGCCCAAGCTTGAATTGCACAAGTGTGTGAAAATTATATGTTATATTTTATATTAAGGACCAATCTCAGTTACATTTTCCCCTAATTAGTATTACATAATGTTATCCCTTCTCTATTTTTGTTTTTGTCTATAATCTTTATTTTTTCCACTTTTAGAAGTGGTTTGCTAATATTAGATCTAAATATCCATCATTATAACTTGCCCTCACTATTTTTACTTAGTACAACTAAAAGACAATTTGCAATTTATTGAATTTGTACAGCATATTTGAGAAACTAACTATGCTATTCAATGTAACAAGCTGTAATTTACAAAAGCTATGTCACTAAGTTTTCTTTTGACTTATTAAAAAAATTCTGTATCATATACATTATTATTTAAATGATTACTTTTGGAATAAGCGTTATACTTTTGAATCTACTAAGTTTCTATTTGCCTAAAACCTTTCAAGTCAAGTGGAATTATATTAATGTCTATTTTTCAATAATGGGAACCTGCAATAACAAACTATGATGGAAAATTATCCCTTTATTACCTTGGAGATAAAGTATTCTGTGATGTATTGGTAGGAGAAGTAAGAGGACTGGACCAGTTGGCTGGTGAACGTGGTGTTGGTCTTGTCAAAGGACTCCCCATGGAACTCTGATGGAGGGAGTCAAATAAATATTAATGTAGGATAATTGTGTTAAGTTCAACTAAAAGGCTCTTAAGAAAGGCATACGATCAAGAAGTTGAACAATAATGAAAGCCTATTTATAGATCTACCATTTAAATATTCATGTACTTATCTCTGATTTCTGTAGAAAAAAACATTCTCCCCATTTAGAAGTCTAACTCTTTAGTCTTTTATTGTTCTCTTCACCCACTTCTGACTTTCCATTATTACCAATATCTTTTCATCAAAGATTCAACACAATCCCAAATTAAGAATTTGAAATTAGTTTCCTGTTTTGAGCCAATTTCCTTTTGCTTTTTGTTAATCCTCACCTGAAAATATTTTTTCCATTGATTTTTAAAAAGAATGGGAGAGAGAGAGTGGGAGGAGAGGGAGAGGGGGGAAGAGAGAAACAGCAATGTGAGAGAGACACATCAATTGGTTGCCTCCCACATATGCCCAGACTGGGCAAGGATTGAACCTGCAACCCAGGTACATGCCCTTGACCAGGAATTGAACCCATAACCCTTTGGAGTGTGGGCCAACGCTCTCAACACTGCACAACAGCAGCCAGGGCTCAAATTTTATTCTTCCCTGAGTTTGTTTTACAAATGATTTTCACAAGTCACCAAAGGCATAAAAATCTGATCATACTATAAATTTGCCTATCTCTTATAATGTGTAACAAAATAATCCATTCTCCTTTTAAAAAGATAACTTACTTTGGTCCCAGGAAATTATTCTCAGATTGTTTTTAACATTCACACTTTACTTTAAGCTTGCCATAAGTGAATCTATTCTCTCCTTTATCCAGGTCTGTCTTTTAAAAAAAGTTCAATTTTTTAGGCATATTACATAAATGATCCTATACCATTTAGATATATATAACTGCAATGTTTCATTTACTCAAACTTTATTTCCCTCAAATAAAATCCAATATATCTAGCACCTTTGGACTGACAAGCCTGTAATTATTAAATATGAACACATCTTTAAAAATATATATATATTTTTTATTGACTTCAGAGAGAAGGGGAGAGGAAGAGAAAGGTAGAAACATCAATAATGAGAGAATCATTGATTGGCTGCCTCCTGCACGCCCCACACTGGGGATCGAGCCTGCAACATGGGCATGTGCCCTGAATAGAACCATGACCTCCTGGTTCATAGATTGACACTCAACCACTGAACCACACCAGCCAGGCAGAACACATCTTTTTAAGCACTACCCTCTTTGGATTTATACATTAATTCTGGAATAAGTTATCCCTCTAATCCTCAAATAAGAATTGGTTCATCTAAATAGCATGTTCTAATTTAATGGCATGCAAAATCAATGCCTTCATCTAAGTTCTTCTTTTTTTTTTTTTTTTTTTAATATATCTTTATTGATTTCAGAGAGGAAGGGAGAGGGAAAGAGAGATAGAAACATCAATGATGAGAATCATTGATTGGCTGCCTCCTGCATGTCCCCTACTGGGGATCAAGCCCACAACCTAGGCATGTGCCCTTGACCAGAATCGAACCTGGGACCCTTCAGTCCACAGGCTGATGCTCTATCCACTGAGCCAAACCTGCTAGGGCAGCCTTCATCTAAGTAATTGCTCACATTTCTTTCCTTATTCATATTCTGGTCACCATTCACCACCCTAATCTATACCAAATTATAATATAAACATGACAGGCCTAGGGATTCTATTCTTTCTGGGGCAACAGTTAATTAGGTTCAAGAAATGCTGTCTAATGTAGATGCAAACATTACATACTAGGGTCAAAAGTTTACTTCACATAAAAAAAAGGCAATAATTGTTAAACCAACCATCATATTATACTAGAAGCCCGGTGCACGAATTCATGCACCAGTGGGGTCCCTGGGACTGGCCTGTGGGATTGGGCCGAAACCGGCTCTCCGATATCCCCTAAGAGGTCCCGGATTGTGAGAGGGCGCAGGCGAGGCCAAGGGACCCCATCAGCGCACAATCAGGGCCAGGGAGGGATGTGGGAGGTTGGCCAGCTGGGGAGGGAACGTGGGAGGGCTCTAGGGCGTGTCCAGCCAGCCTTGTTCAGTCCCGACCAGCTGGACCCCAGCAGCAAGCTAACCTACTGGTCAGAGTGTCTGCCCCCTGGTGATCAGTGCACGTCATAGCAACTGGTCGACTGGTTGACTGTCTGCCCTCTGGTGGTCAGTGCACATCACAGCGAGCGGTTGAGCGGCCTTAGCATATCATTAGCATATTACGCTTTGATTGGTTGAACAGCCAACTGGACAACCAGACACTTAGCATATCAGGCTTATATTATCTATAATAATAAAAGGGTAATATGCTAATTAGACCAGACATCTTCTGGACGTCATTCCTGATGAAGCTGGGGCTGGGCGGGGGGAAGCTAGCCTGGATGCTGGGTGCCTGCCGGCAGCCAGGGGAAGGCCTACTCTTGCACGAATTTTCATGCATTGGGCCTCTAATATAGGATAATAGCCAAGAAAATAAATTAAAATTACCTGGGTTCCATTGCCAGTGTTTCGAAGGTGATTATGAAGAAGCTTGGTAGCACCATCCTGAAAAGTTTTTGGTAAAGCTCCTAATAACATTGTAAACTCTGGGGTATTGAGTTCAAAGAGGGAAATCAGCACTGAGTGCGCTGCCTAGAAAACAAAGACACACAGAGGTAGATGAATATATTTTGGTTACTCAAAGGAGACCATTTTCTTGACTCAATATTTCTGTTCACTAACACAAGGCTATCTTTCCCAGAAAAACAGATGTTCTTATACACTTTAAAATTTATTATAAATTTTTAACCTATTTATTTCAGCATATGAAAAATATTAGTGATAGACATGTGGCAGGGATGTTGAAAATACTAACAGATACTTAAAAAAACATTAGAGCCTTGACTGGTAGCTCAGTTGGTTGGAGCATCATCTAGTACACCAACAAGGTTGCAGGTTGGGTTCAATTCACGGTCAGGGTATGTAAAGGAGGTAACCGATCGATGTCTGTCTGTCTGTCTCTCCCTTCCCACCTTCCCTCTTTCTCTCTAAAATCAGTAACAAAAAAACATATCCTCAAGTGAAGATAAAAAGAACTCAGAAAGATCTGATGGTATAGGAGTGAATACTTCCAAAGTTAAAATTAAGTCTTTTCCTTTGGTGACCAACAATTTATTCATAACTATTCTGAAGGTTATGGGGAAAGATCTAGGAAAGAGAATAATATGGGAAAATTTAACAAGGTAGAGAGACAGATACATGACTAAATTCATCAAAAGATCAATAGGTAATGCCTAAAATTAATAAGTCAAGAACAGTGTAAGCTCTTATTTGAAATAAATAGGAAAATAGATACAAGGGAAAAGATTTGAAATATTTTGAATGGTTAAAAGATTAGAGGTCAGAGAATTATGGCAAGAATAGTTTTTTATTCTAAGTTTGAACATTATGCTCATATTAAATGGGTAAAACTTAGAACAATTTAAAACAGAACAACAGAAGATTTTTTTTTAAAAAAGGTCTTGATATTCCCAGGTAAATAACTCAATGCTAACTGGTAATGACCTGAAAATATTAGTTTCCTTCACTGGCAAACCAAAATGACGTGCTTTTCTAATTTATCTTCTAAAACTTATATTAAAACATACCTTCCGAACTTCAGAACTTTTGGGTTCTGTTGTCCAAGTGATAAACCGAGAGACTGCCAAGCGAGTTTCACTGGAATTTACAAAATCCCCTGGATCCATCTGTTTGGCTAGAGTTTCTATATATTTAAGGATAGCAACCTTCACCTGCAGAAGTAAGCACAACGAGAGGACAATCAGATGGTCACTGAGGGACACTGAGGACACTTCAAAAACAATTACGTGATTATTTTTTGACAAATACAAAATGAAAAAAAAGCAACCAACAAAGAATTAAACCACCACCTACCTACCTGAGGTCCAAGTATATGACAATGTGGATTTTTGTTTTTCACACATAGCAGTACTTTTAAGTCCCAGACGTTTCACTGCCCGGTTTGATCAACTGCTGAAGACTCTCTTGATAGAATTATACACCTCTCCTTCAGTCTGCCTTCGGAGCTTATAGCTGACACTTGTCTAGACTCCCTAAGAGCCAGTCTTTATCAACTGAGTATAATTTGGCTTTTGGGAAAATGAACCAAAGTATTTTGAAAATAAGGCATTACAAATCAAGTGAGTAATTAAGGTGGGAAATATAGGGTTTTTGTCAAATAAGACCCACACAATGAGACCTGGTTCTTTAATAGGTTCATCAAGTGCTAGAACTACCTTCCAACAGAAGTGTCACAGAAAATTTTATACTAGTTAAAATGGAGAAAAGACAACACTTATGTGTACAAGAGTTATATGTAGGTTTAAAAAGTCTTTCATTCTCCCAGGAATGATGTGTGGCTACCTGGTGGGATGCAGGTACACAACTTCTTCCTTAGAATTAGCTTTTTTTTATCCTTATAAAAAGCCACGCTTAACTTATCTCCCTTCTCTCAGGTATGTTGGGGAAGAAACAGAGGTTGAGAACCCCTATTTTTAAAGCCATATCTTCAAACATTCCAGGATTTATAAATAAGGGCTATCTAAGACTATTAGTACAGTACTAGTACACTTTAGAAATGACACCTGGCAGAGTGCATAGTCCTTAGATACATAAGGTTCCAAACACATAATAAATACTTCTTTCTTGACTTAGAAAAAGGAAGGTTTAAATGTTTGATTAAGAGAGCAACTTTGAAAACATTGCCGAAGATTAAGGTAATCCATTTTTCTATGCACTTTCTACCCTTATTGTTGATATTAATGTGTAATTTTTCTCAGTCAGTCCAAATAAGGTCTCTGGAAAGTACCATGCTAACATACAAAAAGTAAAATATTAAAATAAGGTTCTGCTGCTTGTGTATTTTCCCTTTTCTGCTTCCAGTAAGACAATCAAACAAAACAGAAGGGATCAAATTATATTATTTCATTTCCAAATGAATGAATTTAAGAATTACAACTTCATGACATGAATTTGGAAAAAAACACACCAAGAGTTAAGTTATCAGCCATCCTGGGTAAAGTGTACAATGGAGAAGAACAGAGACTATGGTTAATTGTGCAGTTGGCAGGCCCCACTCAATACAGCAGAACATAATGTTCTGTATTCTTGAGGCCATGTTACCTTCTATCAATGCTAATATCTGAAAGGTGCTATAGTAAATTAAAAAAATGAACATCAGTGTATTTTGTTTTCAATTTTCTGTCATTAATAATTGAACAATGAGATTCAATTAGTGCAGTGCCTTAGCAATTTATAGAGGTATGCAAAGTTTTAAAAGGGCTTCACAGAATAGGTGTGTTTATTATATCAACAGGCAAAATAACCACAATACACATATAATCATTTGAAAGTTTACATTTTAGTAGAATATTTCTCGAGGTCATATACATAATCTGTAACTTTAATAACACAAACATGCATTCTTCTTAAGCAGAGGAAAAATAATCTAGTTGCTATATTAGGTGTGTATAATTTTCAACATGTTTGTGTAACCCAGAAAAAGAGGTCATCAAATTACATTTATTTTTTAAAATATTACTTACTTAAAATCACTCTGAATTGCCATTTCTCCCTATTCTATTACTTCCTTTCTGATATTTAACCACAGCATACTGTGAGAGACATAAAATTTTATACAAACATCCATCTTTTATCTGAAAGATTCATAATTTTTCAAAAGAATTTTTACAAATCTCATATTTTTCATTTGTATTTTTCTATAAACTATTAAGTTTTTTATTCTTAATCCTGTCACCCATCTGAACATTACTTCTATTTTTGGTGTAAGGTATGGATGGCTCCATATAACTTCCTCTTGCTATCCTAAAACATCAATTTAGGAGCTGAAGAGTGATTTTTCCCTATAGCTTTGCATATGTGTATATGTGTAATATAAAATAAATAATAAAAAAGCCATATAAACTGTTTGTGATTCCAGTCTCCAGTATAATGTTTCCCAATAGGAAAGCTAATTTTAAGTTGTCTCTTTCCTTTCTCTCTTCCCTTTGTGTCTTTCTCCTCAGTCCTCAGAAACTTTATTCTCTCCCTCAACTCACCTACCACCCTTCTTTCTTTTTTCCCCCTCTTTTTCTTCTCTCTCTTTTTTTATCACCCTTACTTCTTAAGCTAATGGTTTAGACCTCCATTTCCACAGGCCCATGAAGCATTTCTACATACCTTTTTAACACCTGGATATCTACCACCCATACCTAAATCATAACCCTTATTACAATTTACAGTTTATCAGTTATTATAGATAATAATGATAAAAAATTGTAAGTTCTATATTCCATTATAAATTTAAAATGTCTAGCATAATGCCTTGGACAAAGAATGAGTTCTAAAAATATTTATCAACAATATAAAGTAAATTATTCTCTTCTGCAGGTCACTTTTCAAAATTAAAACAGATGGAATCCCCTTCACAAAGCAGCTCTGAGAAAATAACATTATGTTGAGCGAAAGTCAACCCTGGTAAGAAACACAATTGTGATTTTAAGACAAAATCATATTTAGAAACTTAAAGGAAATTTAGTCCTGGGCAGTAATGCTTGTGGAAATATATTTCGTGCAGAACAGAGCAGAAAAATATAAGGATTGTCAATGCGTATATGCTTGTTATTTCCCTGACTTTACTCTCATTTAATAATACTCATTACAAAACATCTTACTAAAGAATTCAGGAGTTCTTTGTTTAAATTATTTTTTATTTTAAATTTAATACTTAGTTTTATAACAAATTGGAATCCACCTAGTTTTCACATAAAATAACTGGAAAATGTGTGCTAACAACAATTGAGAAAGTTAATCCTGATTTTAAATATTAGGCACACATTAGGAGTATCACATTTGAAAAAGCAAAAAATGTTACTATTTCAGTTAAAGAGAACAGCCCTGAGATTAAACTTAAAAATTTTTGTTTACTAAAATAAACATAGGTAAAAGTGACCTTTCACCCAAAACACCTATTCAGACTCTAAATTTAAAAATGTATTGGGAAATCACAAACATAAAATTAGATAAGACTTTATAGAGCGAGTTTGCATCATGAGCCCAGGGTTAGATGGCCATACTTGTGTTGCTTTCTAAATGTGTACCCCCAGTAAGCTTTTCCAAAGAATAGCCTGGCATTTGAATAACATTTGAAATTAAATTATGTGCATGCTTACAGGCTTACAAAGGTTAGTAGTTGAACACAGATGCATACAAACACTATCTGAAACACTGCAGAATTTGGAAAGAGAGTTAAGAAAAGAAATAATGCAAAAACAAAAAAAACCTTAGAGCTCCAAAAAGAGTGAAGCTGGTCCCGAAGCGCTGGCTTGACTGTCTGAAAGTTTATAAAAACAAAATCCACTGATTGAAAAGCTTCTCACATGACACAAATACACACATCAACAGAACTTTATTAATAAAACATTTCAACTCCTTACAATATCTTCAAAAGACGTTAAATTTTTACCTTCAAGCTTGGTGTTTGAGTCTGATCAACTGTAAATCTCATTAGAATATTAAACTGAAGATCATTTGGAAAAGATTCTCTAAAAAAAAGGGAAAAAAGCAGAACAAAATAAAAATTAAGTCAGCAAGCATTTAGCAAATTTGACAGCAAATTATGGTTAAACCAAAATATCATGTCATTCAAAAAGCATGCATGAAGTAGTAAGTATCTGTATACAATAGAAGTTATTCCCTGAAAAAAATCTCAACATTTGAATTTATATTCTCTAGGGGGTTTAATAGCAACACTATGTAAGTAACGGTCTATCTTGCCTCAAATATAGATTTAATTTAAAACCTATTCAGAAAAAGTTCAACATTATCAGAGATGTTTCCCCACACCTAATATCTGAATTCTAGATTCACCTTAAATCAGTGGTTCTCAACCTTCTGGCCCTTTAAATACAGTTCCTTATGTTGTAACCCAACCATAAAATTATTTTCGTTGCTACTTCATAACTGTAATGTTGCTACTGTTATGAATTGTAATGTAAATATCTGATATGCAGGATGGTCTTAGGCGACCCCTGTGAAAGGGTCATTCGACCGCCAAAGGGGTCGCAACCCACAGGTTGAGAATCGCTGCCTTAAATCAATAAATGAATAGAATATTTGAAATAAGTCACTTCAACAATCTACACAAGAAAGTAAAAATGTAGCATTGGTTCAAAATCTTCTGAAAAAAGATTCTGAATATTTTAATGCATAATAAAACATTCTTTTTAAACTTAGAAAATAATTTATTTCTACATTAAATTGAATAAAATCTTCAACTCAAGTTAGCAGATATATCTTAATTACAACAAAATAGTACCTTAAATACTGAACAAATGTTAACAAAATTTTTATAAAAGCAGTGTTTAAGGACCAATGCTGCAGGAAATATACACGAGTGGGCCTCACTAACAATTTTAAAATGGAGCCTATGCAGTTTAAATGGTTTGAAAAGACTTACATATCTGAACTTTTAACACAGGAACTAAACAGTCCAATTATTATCAGGTAAACTTGAAATATATAAAGAAAATATTACCTTGTAATATCAAGGGCTTTCTGAACTTTTGCCTGAACAGACCCAAGCAAATCAGCACCCATTTTTTTTAGTAGTTGCGTCAGCAATACAAATAACCAATCTTGAAGATCATCTTTGTGGACTTGTATGAAGTCCACTAGAGTCTCCAAAAACATGCTGAATACCTACAGTTGATAAACAGGGGAGGAGGGAGAAAAAGGAGGAAATATTGACCTTTATGATCAACTCAAACTGAAATAGAAAGGAATAAAGGAATCAGAGGCACAGCGATTGGCAGCCAAGCAGAAAAATAATCTCTCTTGCTTTTCATTGGACTCTGTGATACAAGAGTACATCTGAAATGTTATCCAACTTCTGCTGAAGTTCGACAATTAGCTACTCCATGCAGCATCACTTGTAAAGAAACTTTGGCCATAATGACTGGCACACCTATAGCTTAGACTTGTTAAACTGAAATTCATTTCATCTGAAATTTAGGGCAAGAAACTACCTATAGTTTCACTGGCCCTAAATTCTTATGAAGAGTGGCACTGAGTCATCAGAAGATGACTATGCTGACAGCTACCTTAAAGCATCCAGTCATTCTGACATAATGGGCTAATTAAAGGCTCTTTAGATTTCTCAAAAAGTCAGTTGTCACAGATTTTTTGTTTTGTTATAAAATATATTACTTACTAAAACTGCCCCAAAAGTAATTTTAAATGATTTGGGATAACTATAACTAAAATATGTAAATTCAGAATACAAACTTACATTTAAATTGTAATGATTTTTAAAAAGTCCTAGTCTCCATTTCTATTGATTGGTTTATACCTGGTTCTAATATTAACACAATAGTTTAAAAAATTTTGTAAGATGAAAAATATTGTAAGGGAAGAAATGCTAGTATTCATAAGTGATGTATGTCATTAAAATACTTATGAAAAGTGACTTACTTAATGTGTATTATATCTCTTTACAAGAAATTCCACAGCATACTGGAAAATTTGTTTCTAGGTAAATAGGAAAAAAACTCTTAAGACAATGTCAGGCATGTTGTATTGAGACAATTTATAATCACAAGTTATAAAAACTATGGTTTAAAAAAGTTAATCTGAAAGTAACTATTTTAATTTGAAAATTAAAAATTTTGTTCTCAATACATACTTTCTTTCTTGAATTTCCTTTATATAATTATATATAAACTCCCATTTTTCCTGTTAGAAATGAAGGATTTTTTTCTATCAAAATTTTAACTAAGCTTTAACATTGTATGAATTAGAAAATACACACTTTCATTATTTGCTAAAGTTGCTTTGTATTTGTAAAAGCAGGAACTATGACTACGAACTTAAAATTTTCTAGTACTCTGATCCCCAGGCAGCATCTGCTTCAAAAATGCTCTAATCCACAATGCAGAGTCATTAACTTCTGTCCCACAGCCACAGCCACAGCTACAGCCACAGCCAACCAACCTGGCTTCTATTAGATTCAAAACTTGGCCTCTAGCCCTCAATTCAGGGCCCAGAATACTGTTGAATTTCACTAGAGCTACTCTCCAACAAATGCATGAATCTAATCTAGTACTCACTTTTACTGGTATCTGACAAATCTATTCAGCCAGGTGTGCTGGAGATAGTCAGCACCTACTTAGAAAGTAGACTATTGAATATTCATGAATTTTGTGAGCTGGTTGGTAGCTTGAAATAAGCCATTGTAGGAGTTCTTACACTTCTGAAATTATAGCAAACACTATAGATCAGGGCTTCCTGCCTTTCTCCCAAATCTGGTTTACCAGCATGCCACTTTCTTAATTCTTGCCTATTTTCCTGAAGACTCCAAGTTTAAGCTTTCACTATACCAAAATCCATTCTGAAAACTATGCACATTCGAATGCCTAGGTCAACTCTCCAATTTTATCTGATTCTTAGGAAAGAGAACCAGAAAAGTGACTTGCCCAAGGTTTCCACAGCTGGTTTTCGGTTGTGTTCCATTCATTCTATTGCTAGGTAACTTAGCTTATCTACTTTACTGTCATTCAACATAGAATTCTCTATTCACTTTTCTCCTACTTTGATTTCATTTACAGCTATCCTTCCAATAATTGTCTCTGTAAAAGAAAGCCATTTCGCTCGGCAGGCATGGCTCAGTGGTTGAGTGCTGACCTATGAACCAGGAAGTCACAGTTCAATTCCTGGTCAGGGCACATGCCCAGCCTGCAGGCCTGATCCCTAGTAGAGGGTGTGCAGGGGGCAGCCGATCAATGATTCTCTTTCATTATTGATATTTCTACCTCTCTGCAATCAATAAAAAATCTATTTTTTTTAAAAGAGCCATTTCCTTTGTAACACTAATCTTTCTATTCTGTATTCTTGCTCTCTAAAGTATGGTCTCCTCCACTATATATTTATTCTCACTTAAATCCTTTCCTTACAGATGCAAGACACTCTCTGAAGAATTTCTCCTTCAATTTCCATCCTAATGTTCCCACCAACAACCTTTTAATTGTGAAATGTAGTAGCTTTTCATGAACTTAGTATGCTTGGCCATTCTGAAGCTTGATACTGCTTTACTCTTATTATTTCGCTTCTTCTTCCATGCTTGTTGCCAGGCATTTTCCTTTGCATCCCCAATGTGGGGTGATTTAAGAGCCAGTCTTCCCCCTGATTCTCTTTTAAAAGGAAGTATGATCTTGACAGGGCCTTTCTGACCTAGCCTACTAGGTCCCATGACCTCTAGAAGAGTTCTCTCTTTTGGCCTTCCTCAATCTATCAATCACACCATCATTGTAGGCACCAGGCCTTTCTTACCAGGTCTGGGTTAGTAGGGTGACTTTAGTTTTTCTATTTCTGTATACCAGGGTGAGAAAAGCATTTCTGTAACAGACCAGACAGTACATGTTCTAAGCTTTTGCAGGCCACATGATAGTGTTTGTCACACTACTTAACTGCTGTTGAAGCACAACTACAGTACGCAAACACGTGAGCATAGTTGTGTTCCAATATAACTTCATTAACAAAATAGGTAGCAGGCCAAATCACGCTTCTTTCTCACCATAAAATTGTAGTATCACTATTTTGATATGAACAAAATTTTTTTGTTACTTTTAAAGAAAATATATATTTTATTGATTTTTTACAGAGAGGAAGGGAGGGAGATAGTTAGAAACATCGATGAGAGAGAAACATCAATCAGCTGCCTCCTGCACATCTCCCACTGGGGATATGCCCACAACCCAGGTACATGCCCTTGACCGGAATCGAACCTGGGACCTTTCAATCCGCAGGCCGACGCTCTATCCACTGAGCCAAACCGGTTTCGGCATAAACAAAATTTTTTAATGTCCCCACCTTCACTGTCTATAGGATAATGTCTCAAATGCTTAGAGGCATCAGTTAGACATCTCTAAACCGATCTTGGACTATCTGGCAACTCTTTTTTCCTGAACACATCTCATACATATTCCTGGTTTCCTTCCATACTCCCCACTCACTCTATTTATACACAGTATGTGACTCACTACTACCACTTACATCCCAGCCTAGAAACTTCTTGGATAATAGCCACTGATTCTCCCTACTTGAAACTTGTGGTGGGACTAGCTTTTTGGTGCTTTTTAACTTTTTCTATATTTACATTATTTTCCCATCTGGAATATAGAAGATTTGAGAATAAAGACTATATTTTTGTACAGTCTTGCATCATGTATTTGAACCAAGTTCAAGGTTATTAGAAGCTGAGGATCAAGTATAAAGTTTTTTAATGAATGCGTAGGAAAAGTTCCTTGAAGAGTAAGAATTATTTCCTAAGGGAAACCTGCCGTGTAATTAACTGGTAGGTAAGCTTTTTTCTCCAATGCAAGGGAAGATATGTAAGACTCCATTTATCTCAGCCAAATTTAACTTCTTTTTCCTTCCTATAAACTTTCTAAATCTCCCACTTCTCTGGACTCAAGCTAGCCCAGTAGTTTCTTTCTTCTCATGCTAACATATCCAAAGTTGATGATCCTGTCAAGCTATTGCTATTTCCTTCAAAATACTTCTCCAGGCCCTAGCTGTTTTGGTTCAGTGGAAAGAGCGTCGGCCTGCGAACTGAAAGGTCCCAGGTTCAATTCTGGTCAATGGCACATGTCTGGGTTGTGGGCTCGATCCCCAGTGGGGGACTTCCAGGAGACAGCTGACCCATGATTCTCTCTCATCATGGATGTGTCTATCTATCTCTCCCTCTCCCTTCCTCTCTGAAATCAATAAAAATATATTAAAAAGAAAAAAAGACTTCTCCGGGTCTCCTAAGTAAAAAGTTCTTTTGATTAGATACAATGTGAGCATAGCTGAATAAAAATGTAAACATGGTACTGATATTTTTCTAAATATAGAACTATATTATTATTTTTCAAAATACTTACATCCTATCAATCGTACTTACTAACTGGTAATATATAGCTGTCGTCTACATGTATCAATCTAAAAAAATATACTGGGAATTTCACATAATATATCTTACTTGATTGCCCTATCACAAAGAGTTTATTCTCAGATGTTGATAGTCTATTTCCTTACCTATGATTAAAGGAGAAAATGAAAAGTGAATATGCTAATATAATACTAGGGCTAAAAATTTGAACAAAATGTTGAGAATCATTGCTCTGTTTGCTCTTAAGGAATGACATTATAATATTAGAAAGTACATATGGAATGTATGGAACTAAATTTTTAAAAATAATTGTGAAACTTGGAAATTATGTATTAATAATTCAATGGAGCCAAACTTCAATGGAATCAATTTATGCTCCCACAAATCTCACAAATATAACTTATTGGAAAAAAAATTATAATATTTGAGCTATTACAATTGAGGCAGCCTTTCCTTAACCTTGCTTGTATCTTAGGTGTGCCAGTCATCAAATACAGAACAGAAGAACATAATCAAATTAGATTAATTAGTAGATTAAAAAGCACATCTCCAAACAGAATGACAGCCTGCATAACTGCGAATAGCATTTCGTGGATTGCAAAGGGTCCAACACTGCATGAACTCTTCGGGAGAGAAAATAGAGAAAAAGGGTTAATTGCACAGTCATGCAGTAAAGTTAGGTTTCCAACAAATATTGAACCAACTTACTCTCTATTGAGAGTTCCAACACAGGGGACAGCATGCAAAAAGAAAAAAAGAAAAAAAAAGAAAAACACACAAATTAGTCGCCATCAATGCAAAGTTCCTGTATGGAAGAAAAACACTTAGAAAATAAAAGTGACAAATGTTTTTCAGTTGTATGATAAACTCAAAATAGTTTTTAAAACAAGAGTTCAATGAATAGTATGGAAAAAGAGCATGTGATTTTCCTCTTTCTCTCTCATCTCCTTACCGAGGAAATTAAAAACAAAAAAATCCCTTTTCCCAGACCCTATATCCTCGAGGTTCAACTTCTGGAAAGAATCTAAGACTAACAGACACCTGCCCCCACTTCTGGACAATGCCAACATTTGCTCCCAAAGCATGGCATCCAGAATTTTTCTTTATTTTTTCCTCCTCAGAGGCAATAGCTTTACAAATTATTTCTGTGAAGGCTTGGAACAATTACTATTGTTTGGAAGCAAAAATTAAGTGTTTATACTACAACTTTTAATTTTTCCCAGATAAGACGAGTGTCATGGTCTCCTGACCCTAGGACCACAGGCAGCTCAGTACCTAGAACACTCTCTAGGAGACCAGATGTGACCTTCCAGGGTGCTCAACTGTGTCCCATTTTAGTAGTCCCAGGCTGAATTTCTACCCTCACTGTTCAAGACACAGGAGCGTGACTTCAAGAGGTAGAAAGGACCACACAGACCATAAAATGCCAACTGAAAACAAGCACCTCAGTGAAGGTGGATCTCTTCAACTAGTTCCTTCAGAGATAAATGCTAGAACATAGAATAGCTTTTGGCATGACACTCCTTACACTTGAGGGGAAAATGGGTCTAGAGCAGTCAAAATAAAAATCATCCCTGAATTCCTTAATATTTCAAACTTATTAAATTTAAATTTAGTTTTTAAAAACTTTTATCATGCTTGCTGTGTTCTAAGGGCTTTACAGATATTAATTCACTTAATCATTGTCCCAATTATATGAGGTGGGAATTACTATTAACTCTATTTTACAGACTAGAGGCCCAGTGCACGAATTCGTGCATGGGTGGGGTCTGGCCAGCCCAACCTGATTGGGGCTGATTGGCCGGGCCAGCCGGGGGGAGGGGCCTCAGGCAGTTGGCTGGCCAGCCCCGCCCCTGATTGGGGTGGGGGTGGGGGTTGACTGGGGGTGGGGCCAGCTGGGAGGAGGGGCGGTGGGAAGTTGGCCAGCTGGCCCCGCCTCCTGGTTGAGGGGAAAATTTGCACATTAGGCTTTTTTATATAGGATTAGGAAACCAAGGCACACACTGCTAATAAGTGTTGGAGGTCAAATCTGAACCTAAGCAATCTAGCTCCACTATGCATACTTGTTATCACTGCGTGTACTGCTTCTCTTATACAATTATTAAGGGGCTTTAAATTATACATTTGTAACTTTATGGTCTAAATTACTGTCACACATGTATTGTGGATCCCTTACTTCCATACTGGTACCTGAAGTAATAATAATAAAAAAAAGTTTATTTATCAAGTTATAGACATCAAATATTTTCAGCTTGCAAACTCTATTTACCAAATACATGGTACATTACTTCTGTCCCAGGAAAGGAATCCAGCATCTATTCCAACTGTATTCAGAAAGAGCTCTTTTCTAACCCTTCCTTTCTGGGATATCTGCACTGTACAATGGAGTTTGCCTGACATTTTAGTTGGGCTCATATCCTTACCCTAATATATATCAGAAGAAAACATTCTGGGGGCTACAGCGGGTGACGACGGGATGAAAGGAGATGGGACTTTCATAGATGCTCATAATTTGATTTTCTAATATCCCTTTTCTGCGGGGACAGCAGGTGGTCTGTCATGTTGGGGAAGAGGACAACTTTCAGTTATCATGGAAGCCGGCTACTATCCAGAAGCTATTAGCATAGAGACTGATATGCTGACTTCAACCTAGAACATGGGAAAACCCACCCAGTCATGGTCATGGTGTGAGGTATCTCCCCAACACTAGGGCCCATTCTGAGGGCAAGGCTTTAGACTATTTCTGCCCTGTGAGCTTGCAGAGAAGTAATTTCAATTCAGTGAAGAGTTAACCCAGACTTAAAAAAAAAAGTGTCCCTGATAGCACACTTAAGCTATAGGGAAAAGTGCTGGCACATGTGGAGAAATGAACAATGCAGGCGGGGCTGAGATGAAGAGGCAATAGCAAGCCAAAATGATAGGCTTTGTTCGAACATTTTCTTGAGTAGTCACTGAAGTGCTGTAAGCTAGTAGAGAAGATTTATTTACCTTTTAGAAAGATTGCTAAAGAAGGCAGTGTGGAGAATTTAGGGATAAAAGGTGGAGAGGAGGTACAACAGGCAAAAGATGACGGTGCCCTGAATTAGTAGTGGGAATAGAGAATTATTCAAACCAGTGGTTCTCAACCTTCTGGCCCTCTAAATACAGTTCCTCATGTTGTGTCCCAACCATAAAATTATTTTCGTTGCGGAGAACCAAGATGGCAGCATAAGGTATAGACCTGTGCGTGCTGCCTCCCACAACAACATTGAAATTACCAACTATAAGACAAAACAGCTATCATCCAGAACCATGGGAAAGCTGGCCCAGTGGAAGTTCTACAACTGGAAGGAAAGAAAGAAGCGCATTGAGACTGAGTAGGAGGTGCAAAGGCGCCAAGAACAGATGCACAGAATCGAGTGCCAGGCGGGCTATAACTGGATGCGCGTTTTTTTTCAATCGGAAGGGGATACAAGCTCTCAAATCCACTGAACTTGTTTGGGGTGGGATTCTGAGGTCCCAGACCCCTACAGGGAGAGGCGGGACTGCCTTGCAGCGGGTCAGAGAGCAAGGGTGGCTTTCTCGCAGAGCTGCTCGCTGGCACTCGGGGACATGGAGTCGCGGAGACGCCATTGCTGTTTGCTCCGCCCTGGTGATTCTCTGAGACCCCACCCTACTCAATGTACATCCCCGCCCAAGCTGTGCCAGTGGCACAAAAGGAACCACCTGCGCTTTTGCAGCTTAACCCAACAAACTGCAGATTTTAACTCCTCACATCCATAAGGGACACACTCAAGAAGCAGAATCAGGTTCAGAGGAAGCAGGAGCCAGACCCGGCTGGGCTGGCGACATGGAACCGCTGTACCAGCAATCGCACAAGCAGGTCCACCAGATCCAGTCTTGCATGGGATGCTGGGAGACGGCAGACAAGCAGTCTGTGAACTTAGTAGAAAACGAAATCCAAGCAAGCATATCAGATATTCAGCCGGCTAGAACACCTGGAGAATTGTCCAGCAAGGAGCCGCCCAACAAAAGACAGAATGCCAAACTTCGTGTTGACCAGTTAAAGTATGATGTCCAGCACCTGCAGACTGCTCTCAGAAACTTACAGCATCGGCGATATGCAAGGGAGCAGCAGGAGAGACAGCGAGAGGAGCTTCTGTCTCACACCTTCACCCCCAACGTGGGTTGCGGCGCCCCCTACGAGGCTGTATGAGGCTGCGATGGCCCCTGCGAGGCTGCGACACCCCCTGAGAGGCTGTGTGAGGCTACAACGGCCCCTGCAAGGCTGCGAAGGCCCCCGTGAGGCTGCGTGAGGCTGCAACAGCCCTTGGGAAGCCAGCGGAACTGTGCGGGCTGCCCAGACGGCTTCATCTACGGCCCGTGAACCAGCTCGCAGCCCCACGCACAACTATCGCCCGAAGGGCAAGAGGGCGAGAGCAGCTGTAGTGTGGCCTTCTCCTCACTTCTAATAGCGAAATCCTCATTTTAAACATAAGAGAATACATTATTTTATAAAAGCCATTACGTGGCTCCATACCCTTTCTGAGTAGAGCATGAACAAGTAGTGAGAGACCTTTCCGAACACAGGGACACGTTGCGGATGGAAATAGCTACATTTTCCATGTGTATGACCTTTGACCTGGCGACAAAAAGAGTACACCTATGGATGAGGACAGTGGGGTGTAAGGGCATGGGGTGGGGTGGGAACTGGGTGGAGGGGAGCTATGGGGGGAAAAAAGGGGAACAACTATAATAATCTCAACAATAAAGATTTATTTAGAATGTAAAAAAAAAATAAACTTTTTTAGAAAGCAGAAAAAAATTATTTTCATTGCTACTTCATAACTGTAATGTTGCTACTGTCATGAATTGTAATGTAAATAACTGATATGCAGGATGGTCTTAGGCGACCCCTGTGAAAGGGTCGTTCGACCGCCAAAGGGGTCGCGACCCACAGGTTGAGAACCGCTGAATGGTCGAATCAATTAAGATTGAGTGAATCCTGGATGGCATGGTGGTTGAGCATCAACCTATGAACCAGGAGGTCATGATTCAATTCCCAGTCAGGGCATGTGCCCAGGTTGTGGGCTCGATCCCAAGTGTGGGTGTGCAGGAGGTAGCCGATCAGTGATTCTCTCTCATCATTGATGTTTCTATATATCCCTCTCCCTTCCTCTGAAATCAATACAATTATAATTTTAAAAAAAGAAAAGATTGAGGGAAGTTTCTAGAATGATGCCCAAATTCTTCACTTAAGCAATGAGGGGACAGTGGTTTCATCATATGAGATAAACCAGTGCATGAGAAAGAATAGCTTTGAAGCTGAAGATGACCTGTAGTCATGTGACTAAAAGTTCAGGAGGAAAAACAGGCTTTAAGGACATGTTTGAGAGTCATTCAAATGAAGCGGGTAATTTATTCTTCAGAGAAGGTATGAAGTTGAAAGAAGAGGGCCTAAGACAGTCTCTAAGTCAACACTAACATTACTAACACAATCAGAGAGATAGGTGTCTGGAAATAAGAGCAGAAGAAATGGTGTGAAAGAGACTAAGTCAGGCACAACAGAAGGGGAAACCAGACCTCTTCCTCCTCTCCCACAGCACAGTCCTTAAAATGACAGAAAGGACACACTGAATAAACTAGTAACAAAGTTGAAAAACAAAAAGGTATGGCAATCAACAAACTAAAATTTATGCGAAATTCCTGACCACGCTGAGGAGACCATATTATCAAGACACAGGATACACATTGTATTTATGTAGCTGAACAACAACTTCAAAGTAAGCTCTCCTTCCATTTCAATAGGAAGAAAGGTAGGAAGAATGGGTTGATGTGTAGTTAAGTTTGCTGTTTTAGAGTTAGGAAATGGAGTAAGAGGCCAGGACATCTACTTGGGGCATGAGATGGGTGGGGAGGTGAACAGGGCTTGATTTTTGAGGACAGACTATTTGACACGGTCTGCATGGAAGACAGAAGAGAAAGATGAGAGGAAGAGAATTACCAGGCAGCCCTGAATAGTTAGACAAAAATCACAGGTCAGAAATGGAGAATGGCTGGGATATATAGGAATACACAGGGATGGTTTCATCCAGCAGGGGCTCGAGTATATCGTTCCAACCTTCAACCAGTAGCATAAGCCCCTTCAGTAAAAGGTCTTTAGAAAAAAAAATTGGCCCTAGCTGGTTTGGCTCAGTGGATAGAGCGTCCGCCTGTGGACCAAAGGGTCCCAGGTTCAATTCTGGTCAAGAGCATGTACCTTGGTTGCAGGCTTCTCATCAGGACCAAAGCCTGGTCGGGGCTCATGCAGGAGGTAACCAATCGATGTGTTTCTCTCACATCGATGTTTCTCTCTTCTACTCTCCTTAAAAATTGATGAAAAAATATCCTTGGTTGAGGATTTAAAAATAATTGATTTGAGAGAGGGGGAAGGAGGGGACATCGGTTTGTTGTTCCATTTATTTATGCATTCACTGGTTGATTCTTGTACTAGTATGTGCACTAATCAGGGATCCAACCTGCAACCTTGGCGTATAGGGTCTATGTTCTAACTAACTTTGCTACTCAGCCAGGGCTTAAAGGGTCTTAACTCTATGTTTCTATTTTAGTGTCAGTAACTTAAAGAGTTGATATAGAACAAGAGCCAGCAAACTGCAGTCTGTAAAAGAATGGTTTACATTTTTAAGTCAATAGGCCAGTTAGTGACACATGAAAATTATATGAGAACTAAAACGTCAATATTCATAAAGTTTTATTGCAAACCAGCCATCTTCATTTATTTATACATTGTCTATGGATGCCTTCATGGTATTAATGGCAGAGTTGAATAGTTATGACGGAGATAATTTTGGCCCACATAGCCTTATTTACTATCTGGCCCTTTACAGACTCTTGGTAAAGAACAAAACTGTATTTGACAGAAAAGTATAAAAAACAGTTGCTTGATATGGAAGGTGCAGCAGCTGCTGCCACTTTATAAAGATACATTTTAAAAAGGGGTGGGGAGCCCTAACTGGTTTGGCTCAGTGGATAGAGCGTCGGCCTGCAGACTTAAAGGTCCCAGGTTTGATTCCGGTCAAAGGCATGTACTTTGGTTGTGGGCACATCCCCAGTAGGAGGTGTGCAGGAGGCAGCTGATCGATGTTTCTAACTCTCTATCCCTCTCCCTTCCTCTCTGTAAAAAATCAATAAAATATATTAAAAAAAAAAATAAAAAGGGGTGGGGAAATATCTGCTATTTTAATAATATCAGGACATAATGCTAAAACTCGAAATCAAACCTTTAAACTCAGGATATAGTGATATAGCCTGTTTATCCTAGTAAATTACATTATGGCAGGGCCTCTCTTGGACAATCACCAAAAACAAGTTAAGCAAAAATCTTCCAATTACATTTGTCTTCACTGAACTAACAAAATATCAAACCAGACAAACAAAGCCAGATGGGTCACTAAGACCTGTTATAAAATTCTACGAGGAAAAACTAAGAAATCCCTTTCCTGACAATTCTAGGGAGGGCTGTAGCTGGTTCTCCACATCTATTAAGGGAGGCCAAATAGTTCCTTTACCAGCATCAAACTCAGCTTTCTTATTTTATTTCCAAGAGACTCTTAAAAAGTGTTTCTACTTATTTCATGTAAATTGTAGCATCCAACTAAACTGCAGTATTGTCTTGACAATCAAAAATTGTGACTTCTAGAAATAAACCAGGCTCAGTCTTCTATCTTCTAGGATGAATAAATTATTGAAGATGTTTTAAAACTTTTCATTTTAAAGTTGTACAGTCCACACAGATCATAACTGTCTTGTCCTTTGGCTTGTATTGCCAACAAAGTACATCAACAGTTAATCTGATCAGAATTTACAAAAAATTTTGCATTAAGGCAAGTCCTACAGCTGTAAATAGTGGTACCAATCAATGTCAATATAAAATGGTACAGTTACCTACCTACAGTTTGAGAGTTATCAATTTTTTAAAGTTTTATTAAGTAAGCTGTTTTAATCTTTGTCTTTAATGGGATTTTTACATTCTTGGATAAAATAAATATACCTTCTGATAGAGGGTAATATTTTAAAATTACTATTTTAAAATATAGGTAATTTATAATCTTTAGCTGGATTTTAGATTAAAGAGGGATTTTAATATTTTTAATCAGTGTTGTTAAGTAATGAAAAGATCAGAGATAGAAAAAAAGAGAAAATGATATGTGCAACAATAAAATGAAAAAAAAAAACAAACAACACACAGTAAAGTGAAATTCATTAATATTTTTCTTATAATTTCCCTTCCACATCTCCCTCTCATCTGGGTTAGAAATGCTCATGTGGATACCTGGTGTCTGTCCTAAAGGAAGATACATAATAAAGTTTCACCATTGTCAAATACACTGCTGAAAACAAAATAAGTGAATACATTTTACAACAGTGCTATCTATCAAAGTAAACCAAAATTTCACAGTAATATGCAGATCAAATATGTTTTAATCGACACTAAAAACTGAACAACATTCTAAAAATTTTATGGACTATTTCAATATACAAATTGCTTCTTTCAGATTACTATCGAACTATGGATAAAGCCATATTTTGTGTTTTTGTGTTATTTAATAAAACTCTTTTCTACAAAACTGTTCTTTTAAGATAGTATATGTTATATTAATGTTGTAATAATCACAGAAGAAAACTGGATAAAAAGTTACAAACTTACCCCAATTATTTCCTTTATAAATAGTGGAATGTTTTTAAATACAAATATATACACTCATCCTGACTAATTTATAAGAGTCCTGCTTGTTACTATACCCTTCAGTTTGTAGTCTTAGACAATCACTCTTCCAAAAAACATAAATGATTACCAGAGAGCAACTTCTAAATTATGTATGATATAAAACAATTTCAATTATGTTTGAAAAGATTATTACAATTCTAGGGCAATAATAAAAATGGCTTTTTGGGGTTTTTTTGTTATTATTTTATTTCTTTTCTGGGCAATATACAAATGACACCTAAAGGAGTAAATAATCTTAAATACTAAAACATACCTTGCCATGAGGATCAGCAAACATTCTTGTGAAAATTTCACATAGTCTTTTCAGTTCAACTCGACTGTCAAAATAACAAAGTGGCTAATTAATATCTTGCTATAGGAAGAAGTCATTTAAAATAACCTTACATATAATTGGGCTTAAAAAAATAAGCCCTCAAAACTGAGAAATTTGTAGGATTTACTTGTTAGAGCTAAATATAAATATATCAAATACAATAATAATTCTGTTGCAACTCACTTTATTTTAAAAGCTGAAAGTTATAAGAGAATAGAATTATACTTCATTAACGTAGCATGACAGGGAAAACGGTACAAATGTCATTCCCAGAATCTTATCCTTTTAAATGCCAACATGTTTTCTTAAATTCTGTCACTTGAGGGTTAAAATCCTTCTCAAGTATGCCTCCTCCCTTGCCATTTAAGATGATATGCTGAACCTAATATTACCCTAATTCTGATGGGACTGGGGACAATATTACAATGACTTATTGTAGTGACTCGTGAAATATGATATGCAAACATTATATTAGATATTATATAGAAAAATTTTCATTTTAAATTATATAGTGCTAATACTTCCTAAAATAAATACACAGCTAGTAAAACCCTGGTATTAAGTCAGAAAGTAACCTTTTATTATCCACCACACTCAAACTTACAAATTATTTGAAACTAGGCTCTTAAAAGTGAAGACTATAGAGGTTTAAAACATTACACAGATGAAAGCTAAGAATTCAGGGGGAAAAGCAAGCAAAAGCTATCAGGAAAATAAACAAAACTGAAAAAACAAAATAGCCCCCCCCCCCAAAAAAAATGAAAACCTATATAAACTTCTCTCCTTAGAGAAATTCTTTCCAATTCCATTTCATATTACTCTTAAATTCATGTTACACAAACACTAAGAATATAGCTTAATTTTCAAGTGAACATTCTTTCCTCACACTGAAAGTTATCAGGAATGAATTTTAATAAACCAGTCAGCTTGAATATTCTGTGCATCTTATTTATTTTAATTTTAAAAATTAGTAACATTTTTCATTTAACATCTATTTGTGAATAAAAAGTTGCCTTTTAAAATGTTTTTGGCCTGGCCGGTGTAGCTTAGTTGGTTGGGCATCAACGTGTGCACTGAAAGGTTCCTGGTTTGATTCCCAGTCAGGGCACATGCCCGGTTGCAGGCTCAACCTCCGGCATGAGGGGGCATGAGGGAGGCAGCCAACTGATGTTTCATTCTCACATCAATGTTTCTCTCTCTCACCTTCTCTCTTCCTCTCTCTAAAACAGTAGTTCTCAACCTGTGGGTCGCGACCCTTTTGGGGGTTGAACGACGCTTTCACAGGGGTCACCGAAGACCATTGGAAAACACATATATAATTACATATTGTTTACAGTAGCAAAATTACAGTTATGAAGTAGCAATAAAAATAATTTTATGGTTGGGGATCACCACAACATGAGGGGGGTCGTGGCATTAGAAAGGTTGAGAACCACTGCTCTAAAAATCAACTTTAAAAATCTTTTTTAAAAAGTTTCTTTAGTCCAGCCAATGTGGCTCAGTAGTTGCGTATTGCCCTATGAACCAGGAGGTCACGGTTCGATTCCAGGTCAGAGCACATGTTTGGGTTTGCAGGCTGAATCCCCAATGCAGAACATGCAGGAGGCAGCTGATCAATGACTCTCTTTCATCATTGATGTTTCTATCTCTCTCTCCCTCTCCCTTCCTCTCTGAAATCAAGAAAAAAAATATATTTTTTTATAATTTTTTTTTTATTGATTTCAGAGAGGAAGGGAGAAGGAGAGAGATAGAAACATCAATGATAAGAGAGAATCATTGTTTGGTTGCTGCCTGCACACCCCCCACTGGGGATCGAGACCACAAACAGGGCATGTGCCCTTGACCGGAATCGAACCTGGGACCTTTGAGTCTGCAGGCTGACACTCTATCCACTGAGCCTAACTTTCATTTAAAATGAAAATTTTTCTAATATGCCTTAGCCAGTTTGGCTCAGTGGATAGAGCGTCAGCCTGCAGACTCAAAGGTCCCAGGTTCGATTCCGGTCAAGGGCATGTACTTTGGTTGCGGGCACATCCCCAGTGGGGAGTGTGCAGGAGGCAGCTGATAGATGTTTCTCTATCATCGATGTTTCTAACTCTCTATCCCTCTCCCTTCCTCTCTGTAAAACACACACACACACACACAAAAAAAATATTTCTTTAAATAGAATAAGTGAATTTGAAAATTTCTTAGTATAATAGTACAGATTGTCCTAAAGGACTGAAGATTAGGAAAATATTTTAATACCACCTTCTAAATTCAGGACAAATCTGTTCCTATACCAGTATCTCTAAAGCAGTGGTTCTCAACCTTCCTAATGCCGCGACCCTTTAATACAGTTCCTCATGTTGTGGTGACCCCCAATTTCATTGTTAAAAATTGAACATAATTAAAGCATAGTGATTAATCACAAAAACAATATGTAATTATATATGTGTTTTCCGATGGTCTTAGGGCGACCCCTGTGAAAGGGTTGTTCGACCCCCAAATGGGTTGCAACCCACAGGTTGAGAACCGCTGCTCTAAAGTGTTATAGAAACCAAAGTCAAGTCAAAAAGTGCTAAATAGGACAACTATTTTAAGATAACACAACTCACCTCAGTGTTCTCTGATTTTTTAGTAAGTTTTGCAGACCCAGAAGGCCTTCTTTCCTTTCTGACCAGTTGGAACTAGCACACCTATTGAGGACTTCTGCCACATCTTCAGTCTGCCTCATATACGTAGGAATACTACCATTTCGAGAACTGTAGGAGCGCTCTGAACAAGCACTAGACGCATCGCTGTTGGCATCATCATCTGAATGCATTCCATATGACTCATATCTTCTTCGAGCAGGTTTTTTCTGTTATATACATAAAGATTCTTATTAGGGGTAGCTAAAAGAACACTGGTATTTCACAATTTCCACTGATACAAAAGGACTGGTTTTTGTTTTAAAATCAGTACAAAGCATGCTGCTAAATATTTTAATGATATAATGTCAATATTTAGTTTTTCTTCAAAAACCATGTTTTAGGATTTAGTAGAAGATGAAATATTCTTTAACCATGGGAAGTGGTAGAAGCAGAATAACACTCAATCGAAGTTCAGATATGTAAGTGGGAAATGATAAAAAAAAATGTGGGTTTTCCTTTTCTTTCTTCTTTTCTTGGAAAACCAAGGATTACCAAATCATAAATGAGCCGAAACCATACTGGAAATCTGAGTTGGTAAGAAGAAAATATTACTTTTTTAAAGGATGAGGATGGATTAGGAAGTGGACAATAAATTAAAAAAAAAAACTCATGTAAAGTTCTATTTTTCCTATCTATACCTCTTTCTTCTACTCTTCTTTTACCTCCACTATCATTTCTCTTCCACTCCTTCTTCTCTATACCCAACCCTCATGTCGTTGAAAAGTAAAACACAAAGAATGATGAGAACCTGTTTTGCTTACTATTATTTTTAGTAGGCAAGCTCCTTGAGGGTCCTCTGTTTTCCCTACTGTGTCTATACCATCTATTTGAATAAATATGAGAAAGAATAGATTCTCATTACATGTTTATTCTCATTACATGTTTAGATTCCTTTACATGTTTATTATTTAATATATGTAACTGCTAATTATACCTTGCATATCAAAAGTGAAATGAGAGAGTAGATTATTTGAGATTTCCTTAGGAAAATTAAAAGCAAATCTTTATGTAATCTAGTATCTGAATATAGGCTGGTGAGAGATGAAGACATTTCTACAAAACAGATTAAGCACTATTACTTAAAATAGTTCCAGATGGCTATAAATTCTCCAAATTCTAAAATCTAAAAGAAATATAATTTGAATCAAATTAAAAAATTATATAATGATGTTTCCACCACTAAATGCTTCATATTAATTCAGAGATGCCAACTTAATTTAGAATAGCAGTAATGTGACATTTTCTGTGTCGAGCTCCAAGATCAGTTTTGTTAAAGATAATCAGTGTGAGTGACATCATCTTCTTGTATGAAGTACTCAAGCTTAAAAGATGAGAACCCCAATATCTACCTATTCTTAATCATACATATAAAAAAAGACAGGATGTATGTGTAAAGATTTTATTACTTCTACTTGAAGTTTTTATAGAATACTATCATCTGTTAATGTGATAAGAAAAAGTTACGGTATCATAAGAGTTCATAAAGTAGCAATGTCTATACCTTAGTCCGCATGTCTCCTAAGAGCTGAGAGCAGTAAATTTTTAAAGAGAAAAATTAAAAATAATGAAGAACATTTTGCCACACAGCACAATGAAGTAGGAATACATAATGCTCATAATCAGAAACATTAAACTTTTTAATATATAGATACATAAAAACAGCTTATTAGCAGGCTATATCTTTCATCTTACCAATATCATTTAGTCCAAAAAAAATATGTAAGCACAAAAATATTTCCTTAACCAGTTTTCCCAATTTAAGTCTTCTATATGGATCCTTTTGTTATTTCCAAAGTTAACTTTATTCCTTTAATTTTTTCCAAGGTCCAAATTGGGTTTGGAGTTCTTTTCCTAAAAACTGATAGTTATAACTGGAATACTATACTATGCAAATAATGGAAGTAGATAGAATCAATTTATTGGGATTTAGCTTTTAGCCCTGGTGGTTAAATATTCCCCATATAAGCCAAACACAAAATCTCAACATCTTAGTATTGTAAGTAATATTTCAAGAAAAACCTCATTCAATTCATAAAATTTATGTGAGCAGAATTTAACTGGTAAATCATCTATTTAAAAAGAAACTAGAAAATATGAATTGAAAAATCATAAATTTAAACATCTTCTGATTTAGTATCATCAGAACAAGACGTGATCAATATAGCCAATGCCCAAGAAAACCAAGTTCCTACCTAGTTACATTAATTTATTTAAAAATAATCAAATGGCGGAGATAAAAGGAAAAATTAAGCACATATAGATTGTCAGAGCAGAATTACATATATTACTACATTTATTACATTACAGTGATAACAAATATTTTTTTAAACTTGTTTTTAAAAATTTTTTGGCAAAACTATATTATATCAACACTGGTTAAGATTGAGGTATAGTTTTAAAAGGTACAATGTATTTTTTAATTTCAAAACAAAGATGAGGCCTTTTGTAAGTTTTGAGTATAAAACTGAGAAAGTGCTTCTCAAACATGGGATTAATATAATTTGAAAAAGGAAGTGTCATACTGAATTGACTTGGGAAACTGGCAAAAGTCCATTATTTTCATTGTATCAAATGACACTTTCTTCATAAGTTTATATGAGAAAAACAGCAGATATATGTACCGCAGTCTTATGAAAAAGTTTCATCTGTACATTATGTTTTTATTATTTATTAATTAAATATATTTTTATTTATCTCAGAGAGGAAGGGAGAGGGAGAGAGAGATAGAAACATCAATGATGAGAGAGAATCATTGATTGGCTACCTCCTGCATGCCCCACACTAGAGATTGAGCCCGCAACCCAGGCATATGCCCTTGACCGGAATCGAACCTGGGACCTGTCAGTCCTCAGGATGATGCTCTATCCACTGAGTCAAACCGGCTAGGGCTGTACATCATGTTTTTAAAACTCACTTATATGTGTCAAGCATAAAGAGCCAGAAAGATATATTAATTAAAATATATCTTTAAGTTGTACTTTCTCTCAGCTCTGAAAATACAAATAAATAAAAAACTAAACAAAATCCTACTCCAAACTAAAACAATCTCCAAATACTCAAGGTTGACTTAGCCTTGAAATTATATGCTCATAGTGTATATAGTCTGTCTGCCCTAACTCTGTGTATAATATAGTGCATAAAACACATCACCAGATTAGACATCAGTATTTATATATATTTTTTTGATCTTATAATTTTAGTATTTATATTTTTGATATCCTATCAATTACTATTGGCCATCATTTAATTTCTGACTAAATAAAGATCAAGAATTAATTATACTGCTTTTAACACTGCTCACATTTGATCTTCCTAGATTCAATCCACAAGAATTTCCCCACCTTCCTTCTGACTCTGTGGACTGGCTTACTCATACATTAGTTTCATAATTAGAACATCTATAAAGATAAGAAAATAAAGAAAAGTACCAAGGCATCTGCTACTGCCTCCTCCACATCAGAACCTGTGTTCAGGACTCGCATGGCACTGACAGAAGCTGACAGTCGACTTGATTGGCTGATCCCATATCCTGGACCTAGTTCATCAGAAGAAAGAAAAAAGTTTTGAGAGAGTCATAAATGTAACAGTGTCAGGTTAGAAATTTTAATATCCTCAAGGGGGAAAAAAAAAAACCAATGGGGAAAGCATTTTAAAAGCAATACAATATTTTCTGGTACATATAGTTTTTGGTCAAAAAAATGGTAAAGGCAATTAAAATTGCTGACAATCTGTAAAAACTAAATTTAAAGACCAGTGGTTACAATACATTCACAATCAGAAGGTGGAAGAAAGCATGGCTGGCCGACTAGGAGCTTACAAATCTGTAGCATTGTAATTAATCCAGCTTTTAGTCGGGCCAATCTCCTCCACATTGGTGAGACTAGAACAAATGTCAATCCTCAAACCAATAATGATTATTAAATTCAATGAAGCCACACGAGGACTTTACAAGAGAAAAACCCCTCTAATTATTATCTCTTCTCCTTCAAGACAGGCTGAATTCATTCTACAACAAAGACATATCATTTGATATTTGTTAAGTACCTACTAATAAGTGCCTGACATTCTGAGGTATGTGAAGACAAACCAGATGGGTTCTCCCCCTTAACTACTTTCTATACCATCATGCACAATTAAAACACTTCATCCACCATTTTGGTTTTTTTTTTTTAATGTACAAAGATGAGGTACATAACTGAGAACATAAAACAATTCTATATTTAAAATGACATAAATTAGATTATACAAAAGAAAAATGTCCATCTGCCAATGAAAAAAATGTTCAAATAAGGTTGCTAAAGGGGAAAACATTACTTGGAGGAAAATAAAAATACCACAAATTATTTATTCTCCAACAAATTAAATTTAAATAAAAAACAAATTGATTTTAAAACATGAATATTATTCAATGGAAACTGAAAGGGACAAAAATCTGAAATGCACAGATGAGAGTGAAAATGTACTCATCCTTCACCTGAGGCCCCATACACATCGGGGGCGTAGAGGGCACCAGTAGATCTGGAATGGTGTCTGGAGGCTGGAATAACAGGACCATACAAACCTCATCTATTACCACAGAAACAAGGAATAGTGGCAGCACTACAGTCAGGCAAGGAGAGTTAGTTAACACTGGCATTACTTTTAAAAGTTAAGGGTCAGAATATTGCCAAACAGGGTAATTGAACATTAGCAATTGAACATCATCCTTGACACACAACAGATCTTACACCTAAGGGGACAGACAATCCCACAGGAGACAAAAAAAGTAAGTATTCAAATGGAAGGAAATGTCAAAAGTACAAGCATGAAACAAAAAAATGAACACTGTAGTTTAAAAAAAAAACCACTATGGTAACTAGTAATCAATAATAATCCTATCTCCTCCAATCCTAAACCCAATGAAAGTTATTACTATTCTATTTTATAAATAGGTAAACTAAAGCATAGAGAGAGATTAATTAACCTGATCAAAGCCACACTTGTTTTGTGATATACCTCAGTATCTTACTCTTTCAGGGATTAGTATCTCACACTTACCATCTTCACATTGTTCAAAAGATTATATACATCATTTATGTTAACATAAACATTTTCCATATAGTTCATAAACTGTAAGTTCTACATTCAGTAGATTATTTAAATATTAAAGCACATTTGAGCATCAAAGAAAGAACATTACAAATTTAATATTAAAAAACCCTGGAAATGTGTGAAACATCTCCATGCCCTTATGGCATGTTTCTCTAAATCTAAATTTACCATATTTAAAATTTTAGATCCTAAAATCCACAAGATCACCATAAAGTCAATACTTTTCATACATGTAGAAACAAATAAGTCAGGAAGAAATTCATTTTGATATCTAACAAAATATATTACTTTTATTCTAAAAGTTACTCTTCTTCAGATACATTAATTAGAGCAGTTAAAATACTTTTGTTTCATAAATCACTCTTTCCTTTGCCACAGGAACTTAATGAATAATAAAATGATAAAAAATTTTGAGGAAAGGATTACACAGAAATAACGCTGCACAAAATGCTTTATTAAACCTTCAAAGATGATTCATTTATTGTTAGTAAACATACTCATAGTTTTTTTTAAAAAAAATATATATTTTTATTGATTTCAGAAAGGAAAGGAGAGGAAGAGAAGATAGAAGCATCAATGATGGGAGAGGATCATTAATTGGCTGCCTCCTACACACCCCTCACAGGGGATTGAACCCAAAACCCGGGCATGTGCCCTGACCGGGAATCGAACCAATGGTCTCTTGGTTCTTGGCTTTATGCTCAACCACTGAGCTACACTGGCTGGACATATATAGTTAGTTTTAATTTTACTCAATAGAAATAATTTCTATAATTGTGAGACAGAGTTGAATCAATATAGCAATGCCTAATGGATGAAAATCTCTGTAAAACTTCAAGTAATTAGTAGTTATCTGTTGGTGAAGATAACAGGGTAGGAGGCAGCACTCATGTGCTTGTCATAATTTAAGCCTTTCTTAGTTCTGGAAATAAATGGAAACTAAGGGTGCAAGTTCTGGGGAAGTTCAGCTTTGCTCAGCTCTGATTGATTTGTGATGTTTTAGGGCCCTCACACTGACCATGTGCTACCACTGAATAAATGGCAAGCTATGGAATCCACCTGTTAAATGGCAATATTCAAGTTAGAGGCAACAAAAGAATTCACCAAATAAAATAAGGACAGCAGAATACAGGCAAATACAGCATAAAATGGGAACGGGGGATAACCTCACCTCTGGGAATGCTATTCTTAAACCCTGTGCAACAAACAGGGCTTATCTGATACCTTTACTATGCAGTATCTAGCTATATATATAAAAGCCTGCGTGACCATTATGACTGAACGACTGGTCTCTATGATGTGCACTGATCACCAGAGGGCAGACACTCAATGCAGGAGCTGCTCCCTGGAGGTCAGTGCACTCCCACAGCCAACCTCCCGCAACCCCTCCCCGCTGCCGGCCAACCTCCTGTGGCCCATCTCCCCCCGGCTGGCTGGCCAACCTCCCCTGGTTCCTCCCCCTGGCTTGCCAGCCTCCCAATAGGCCTCAATCACCAGCTTGGCCAAGGGACCCTACCTATGCATGAATTCGTGCACTGGGCCTCAAGTCTATAATAATAAAAGCATAATATGCTAATGAGACCGGACGTCCTTTCGGATGACCTTCCAGATGAAGCCAGGGAAGCCCGGGTGCCGGGTGCCTGCCAGTGGCCGGAGGGTAGCCTGGGTCCCGGGTGCTATAGGGAAGCCGGTGCCGACAGCTGGGGGAAGAAAGGCCTACACTTGCATGAATTTCATGCATCGGGCCTCTCGTATGTAAATAAAAGGCTATAAAAGTAAGTTCTTCTAAAACTATAGTACATAATTAGCAGACTTAATATCCTTAACGGAAACAGGATATTTCATTAGAATCAGGAAAACTGCTTCCTTTAATAAAATTTAAGTGACTTAAATTGTCAAATGGAAGCTTTGAGATGAATCTAGAAAATTAATGGCTAGACAACATATCTCTTAAAAATAGACATTAATAATGCCTATTTTGTTTTAGTTAGTTATTGTGTTAATCCTCACCTGAGGATATTTTTTCCATTGATTTTTAGAGAGAGATTAAGGGAGGGAGAGAGAGGACAGGATGGAGGGAATGAAAAGGCAGGGAGGTAAGGAAGGAGGGAGAGAGGTAGAGAGAGTAGAACCTTGATGTGAGAGACACATCGATTGGTTGCCTCTTGCACGCACCCCATCTGGGGCTAGGGATTGAAACTGCAACCCAAGTACATGCCCTTGCCCAGGAACTGAACCCACAACCCTCTGGTGTATGGGCCAATGTTCTAACCACTGAACAATACAGGGGCAGGGCAACAAGGTTTGTTTAATTAATTAATTGTTGGTTGTAAATTTCCTTTACTCTCTATTATACAGATTTTAAAAGTACAGACACACGTTTTTGTTTCTTCTTATCTTGTGTTTCCTAAGAATACTGCAGTATTATCATTATACAAATGCAGGTGTTAGACCATTAAAAAATCTAAGATCCTAGAGCAGTGATGGCGAACCTTTTGAGCTCAGAGTGTCAGCATTTTGAAAAACCCTAACTTAACTCTGGTGCCGTGTCACATATAGAAATTTTTTGATATTTGCAACCATAATAAAACAAAGACATATATATATATTTTTTTAAAATATATTTTATTGATTTTTTACAGAGAGGGAGAGGGATAGAGAGTTAGAAACATCGATGAGAGAGAAGCATCGATCAGCTGCCTCCTGCACACCCCCTACTGGGGATGTGTCTGCAATCAAGGTACATGCCCTTGACCGGGATCGAACCTGGGACCCTTGAGTCCGCAGGCTGATGCTCTATCCAGTTAGTCAAACCGGCCAGGGCAAGACTTATATTTTTGATATTTATTTTATATATTTAAATGCCATTTAACAAAGAAAAATCAACCAAAAAAATGAGTTCGCGTGTCACCTCTGACACGCATGTCATAGGTTCGCCATCACTGTCCTAGAGCCTAACAGAACTATTTCTAGGTGAGCAATTAGAGCCTCAGGGGAAGAGGTGCAGGAGCAGCAACACTGGTGGCAGGCACTTCTCTGAGGGGTTTTTCATACATTCTCTCATTTACAATGTTTTATAAACAATCCTGAGTACACACTACAAATTATGTAGTTTTACAGATGAGGACACCCAGGTATAGAAAAGTTACAGAACTGGGGTAAGAACTTAGGCCATCTGGCCCTAGAATATATGCTCTTATCCCAATACCCACTCTATTTCCTTCAATTCTTGAAGGTGGCAGGCTTATTTTATACAAATGTGTAATTTATTTTACTTCTTAATGTATGTGTGTACATATGTGCACACACACAGATACTCCACAGACTAAAACTACTGCATATGAATTAAAAATATCTCTGGCAATATACAGAAAGGGAAACTCTTTGGCACCTGGGACACTTGGCTAAACAACAAAGATTAAGGATATCCCTGTCTGTGTCCCCAGCTCAATGGGGTTTTCTAGGTCAGTGAAGGACAATGTAGTGATATATTTGAGCCAAATGACCCAGAGAACAATAAACTAATCTCTAGAAATTCTACACTAACATGTCTATCGAAGGAAATCATTCCAATAGACAGTAAGACCTATGTTCTACTTAAGTGTCTCAAAGTCTGAGAGCAGCTCTCCAAGTATTAGTTACCTAAATTTTATAAAATTAAAAGAAAAATCTGAAATGGCATGTATGTGCATATAAACAAAGTACTAGTTAAAAATGTTAGAGGACCATGCAGAAATCCTAAAGAGTTTCAGTGAGCCGAAACCGGTTTGGCTCAGTGGATAGAGCGTTGGCCTGCGGACTGGGGGGTCCCAGGTTCGGTTCCGGTTGGGGGCATGTGCCTGGGTTGCGGGCATATCCCCAGTGGGGGATGTGCGGGAGGCAGCTGATCGATGTTTCTCTCTCATCGATCTCTCTGTGAGGGATCAATAAAATATATTTAAAAAAAAAAAAAAAAAAAAAGAGTTTCAGTGAAAAATATTCTGCCTTTCCATTACTCTAAAATACTAAAGGCTTTAAAAAAGCATTTAACATTTTTATAACTGAGGTAAATATAATGTTACATGGTATTATAATCAAGGTTATAATACAATCTCTATAATGAGGGACAGATAGGTTCTACAGCAGTGACATGACATGAGCCATGTAATATACAGGAAATGACAAACTGGAAAATACTATAAAAATGTTAATTCTGCCCATTTTAATAGGTAGTTCATATATTATTCTGCAGCACTCTTTCCAGTAACCGCAGTCAAATGTCTAAGTTGAAATGTTAATATTTCTGCTGAAGAGGACAAAAGTACTCAAACAGTTCATATTTCAGTGGAGAGTACATATCTAAATGTTATATTTAAATTTTATGGGTTTATTTGTTAAGAAAAATACTGAATTCAATATTCTGTAGTTTAAATCTGTATGCTATTTACTTGATTATAAAGACAATTTGTTTATACAGTGTCTAACTTGCTCATTTAAGGTAAACAAACGTCAAAGGAATGTCCCAAATATAAAATTTCCTCCTGATTCTTTCCTCAAAAAAGGAGAAAAGAGATAGAGGTGAAGATACAGTCGATACAGAAAGCTAAACTAAGCTTACGCCGCGGTTATCACATGGTGACAGCAACAAGGGGAAAGCAGTGTACCCCACACCTGCCCAAATGCTTACCGAGGGGCTGGAAAGAGCGGACAGGACTTGTGTCCCGGCTGCTCTCCCGACTGGCCTCTCGGCTGCAGCCTTGGCTCACACTTGGCCGAGGGATACGACTGCTTCGGGCTGGTCCGAGCATCAGCAGCATTCAGAAAGAAGAAAACGGGAGACAGAATTTGTATTTTGGATATTTTGGTTTTATTTTTCTTTCTTGAAAACTGATCAATAACTTAAGTTTTTCTAAGGTTGGGAAGAAATTAACTCTTCCTAGAAATGAAGCATTACCAGAAATATGGTTAAATTTCTTGAATACAGTCCTCTAACTTGTTTTAGATTAGAAGGATAAAATAATAGTTTAGTAATTACATAAATTATACTTTTAAGATAAACTATCTAATTCAATTTATAACCTATATTTCATTTTGCCTTGGATTTTAAGTTGTTTTCCTCTAACTTAAAAGTGCCTAATCAGTCTTCAATGCTACCAAAACCTGAAACACAGAAGAAATAAAAAGTCCCAAGTCTCACGTAGAAAATCTTACCCACTGAGAGCCTAGATGGACTAGCCTCCCTGCTACAGCCCTGGCTCCGTGGTATCTTGCTTCTCTTCTGTGCGGAGGCTGAATTGACCAGGACTCTCTGAACACCAGAGCTCACAGTGGAGAGGGCTGTTGTGGTCAGAACTCTTCCTGGAGATCCAGACCGGCTGCCAGCTGAACAAACACACACACAAACGTGAAGATGTGAATTCCAAGAGATCTTGGGAAAGGATAAAAATTTAAGAAATACACCTGAGAACACTGTGCTAGTACTGTAACTAAGTGCAAAGGAAATGGAATGAAAAAGATTTATATATGATCATAACCTATGGGGAAAAAACATATACTACAAATACTTAAACTGAATGGTAAATCATGTGAAATATACTTTAAGTCTGGGGGGGTACAAGATACCATCTATGTTTGATAAGGACAACACTATTATGATTTTCAGAACACAAGTAGTATAAAAAATTTCCAAAGGAATAACTTTCAGGCAATACATTTCATATGGCTAAAGCCATATATTGAAAGGGAAAAAATTAATAATCTGTCACTGCTATTGTTTTTGTTGAAAATATAATAAAAACTTGTTTCATGTTAAGTTGTCCTGCTTGAGAATGTCTCTGAATGGGTATAACAAAGTTATTTTTAAAATTTTTACAAAATTAAATTTTAAATGTTTACAAAATTGGCCAACTGAAAAGAAACTTGCTATTTGCCTTTAAATAGCAAAGGGATCTTGCGTGGCCACAATCAAATGTAGAAGTACTGAGGGTAGAATAGGACTAAAAGGCAAATGTCAAAGAAGTCAGACCCTTTCCAACCTGGTGATATTCAGTCTTGAAAGGAACAGGATATGTGGTCGGGGAAATAGAGAAGGAGGTAAATAAAATCTCAGAGATTAAGGCAAGGGTTTAAAAAAAACTTAAGAAACATGTTTTAAAACTAGAATTGCCTGGGTTAACTTTTCAGGGGATGAGCTCCTTGTGAAAACATTTTATATCTGCACTAACTAGATAACTGTAAGATATAATGTGACTCTAGATTCTGAATGGTAGTTAGTAACATAGAAAAGTTAAACCTGCACACAAATCTTCATGAAAGCAACATTTCCCCTTTGTTGGCATTACTTCTCCTAACCAACAGGGCAGTCACTGCTCACCTTGTGCAATTTTACCCAATCACACTTCATTTCCAAGGAGCAGAGATTAAAGACTCAAATGCCAATGAGATAAGCAGGATGTCAATGAAGGCACAGTGCTGAGTGTAAGGCAGGGAGTGGTGATTTTTTTAGTGCCAGCCAGCTGTTTTGAGGTGACACTGGCCAGGTTTGGGAATTTAAAAATTGAAGCTTTAAAATTTCCTGGTTTTTATCATGTTGTATAGTAGACCAAATAATACATGAATGGAGACAGGCGGGATGTGGTCCATGGGCTGCTGATCTGTGACCCTTGCTATAGTTTTCTTGGCTTTGTCTTACTGAATACAATATAAACACATGCTTAATTCCTAAACTTTACCAGCATACCATATGAAATATAACTTCCACTGATTATAGCAATACTGTAAAACAAAGTAGTGTTTCTAATGAAATTAATGACAACTATCTGAGTAGAAGAAATTCTAAACTATTGTAGGGAAATTATTCAAGTCTACTTTAAAATGATGGTTCATACGAATTATTTCATGATGTTTCAGGTGAAGAATCTTTAAATCAGATTTAAGTTATAACCTTCGGGATACTCACAAGGCACCTATTTCTCCATGCAGTGTCTAAACTAAACATACACACCGAAACATCCAAACACCCAACATGCCACAAACTCACAATGCAACATAAGCTGATGGAATATTTTATGGGAACACTTGCAACAATATAAAAAGTAGAAATAATGAACTGAACATGTACAATATGGTATTCAGTTAAAACTAATATAAGTTTAGGGGTAGAGGTATTTGTAGGAGACTAGAGAATTCCTTGAAGTGTGGGTCTATTCAGCAGACAGCAAACATACAGTATAGAAGGAGAGTAACCACTCCACCTATTCTAGATATGTTGAATTTATCCAAATAATACAACAGTGATAACTGCAGTGCCTATGACTCATTTGGAACTATTTATACTTAGAAGAAAATATCAAGGCTCTTTCCCCAGCAAGAACCACCAAGGCTAATCATTTCTAAGAAAACCACAGAGTGATGACAAGGGGCATGATGTACCTAGGAAATATCAAACTACTGGAAAATACTCTAATTTGTAAAACTTAAAAATGGATGCCTAATTTCTCTTGTGCTGCCTAACGTATTCAAACTACCATTTTACATTGTTATGAGATATTTTCAAAGCATTACTAAATCTCCTTTGCTTCTGAATGTTTATACCTGTAGGGTCAACTTGGATAATTTTTAAAATCCAGGGTTTTGATAATAAAAGACAGGCCAAAGAAAAATCATAATGGGCAATATAGCTCCAAAGTGATGGGCTATTATGTTACAAATTTCTGCTGAATAGAACCCATTCTTGATAATGAAAGTAGGTGATCAAACAATAGATGGACACATAGAGTCTACAGATTCTTACCACCAATGGTATTAGCAGATTGTGATCCTGAACAAGTGTAAAGGCAGAATTAGGGTAAGGGTTATAATCCATGTTGAGGGGAAGAGCAGATTTAAAGTGGATGGCAGATGGAAATAAGAAAGCTTTAGTCAGTTCTTAAAAAATAAAAAACCCTAAAGCAAAAAAACAAAACAAAAAAACAAAACAACCCCAACATCCCAAAACCATAGATGTCTGTAACAAAAGCAGGTACATTTAGTAGTTTTTGCAGCTGGTAAGCTGAAATAAGACACTCATGTACAAAGCAGATGAAATGAAGTTGCAAAAATAAATGTAAGTTCTTCAGCTTTTCTTCTGATGGCCTAAAATCTAAATAATTAAATGTTTAAGTTTTTATTACTTAAACATTTAATTTTAAACTATAGGCAAAGAAGAACTACAACATCTTATAGCTGAAGAAAAATTACAAGAAAAAGCTACACAATTTATCTTTCTTAAGACACACAGAATAAAACAAATGGCAGAGACTGGGTTGGGGCAGGGAGACAACGTTTCTGACAGGCTGTACAATCATTTGTACACAACCAGTCACTACCAACAACAAAAACAAAAAGACACAATCCTTACATTAATATAAATCTGGAAGTCTCCAACTTGGTCTGCTTTTATTTATTTTGGTTAACCATCAGAACACACCTGCTTTGATCCAAGAGTTTTTTTTTTTTAAATGACGACATAAAAATATGGAAATACCATGCAAACTCTAATGAATTATTCTACAACAAAGTGAGATGGGTATCACAACAATAATTCTGTAAACATATTATAAGGAAACTTGCATCAAATTCTATTGGGCCACAATATCTTTTTTCAAGAGGATTTGGAATGGAACATATAGTCATTCAAATAAATAAGCAAGCAAAAACTTCTCCAACATGATTTAAACCTAAGTATAGTAAAAATGTCTTCTAGTTTTAAAATTCTACTTAGGTCTAAAAGCCTATCATTACGTTCTCACTCTTTAGGAAAGATTTTGAAGTATTGTGGATTAGGGTTTTGAAGTTAAAAAAAAATCAATATGAAAAAATTGCTACATTCTACTGAAGTAGTTAAAATACACCTAAAAGTGAGGTCCTTAAGCAATGTATTAAAAAACCATACACAAAGCACTTTGAATCTCTATTGAGTTCAGTCTTTAAACTTCACGTTTTCAAACTTCACCATTATTTATTTCTTTGTTTCCTGAAGGCCACAGAATAACACAGTATAGAAGTACCCAACAGGAGTATAAAATTAAGTTGACATTGGATTATGAATAACAAATTTTATTAGCTAAAAAATATAGTACTTACTCTGGGCCCAGGCACTGTCTTAAGTGTATTAAATGTACTACATATCATTTAATCCTCACAACAATCGTATGAGAATATCCTCTTTATTTTACAGATGAGTATACGAAAATACAACTTAAAAAAATCCAGAGGGGCCATGATTCAAATCTGGGCAGTATGGCGCTAGAGTCTATGATTTTTACCCCAATATATATTTATTGATTTCAGAGAGGAAGGAAGAGGGAGAGAGAGATAGAAATATCAATGACAAGAGAGAATCATTGGCTGGCTGCCTCCTGCACTTCCCCCTACTGGGGATCGAGCTCTCAACCCAGGCATGTGCCCTTGACTGGAATCAAACCCGGTACCTTTCAGTCTGCAGGCTGATGCTCTAGCCACTGAGCCAAATCAGCTAGGGCTCTGTGATTTAAATAAATAATTCTCAAACTTTTTTGTAATACAAATTATTTGGTGATCTTATTATAGACTGAACTGAATATGGCATGAGATTATGCATTCCTAACAAGTTCCTGGTGATGCTGATGCTGGTCTGGGCAGACATTTGGAGTATCAAGGCTCTACTGTGGCACACTGCTAAATATTAAGTTACTTTAAAAAATTATTCCAAAAACACACAAGGTCAGGGAAGACTGTGATATTATTCATTCCTAATTGGTTAGAAGAGCCCTTACCCAGAAGGCATTTGCCATTTTTTTCTATTTGTAAAATCTGTAATTTTACTGAGCATGTCTGCTTATTTTTAGGACTCTTGTTGACTGCTCCCACCGTTACTCTGCCTGGATTTTTTGGCTTTGGAAAGAGGAGGAGAGAGAATCTGCTAGGTAGAATTATATATTCACCACCCTGGCCTTCTCCAAGCCCAGCTATCTTTTCTTTGATTCCAAGATTCAGGAATCAAGTTAAAAAGGAGACAAAATAGGGCTTCTTTATCTTGATAAATCACCTAAGCAACATGGAAGATAGTTAAATCTATTCCTTTCCAAAATAGCCTGTATGTATAACCCCAGAATGACTTTCCTAGAAAAA
The DNA here is from genome assembly GCF_014108235.1 of Myotis myotis. NCBI lineage: Eukaryota > Metazoa > Chordata > Mammalia > Chiroptera > Vespertilionidae > Myotis > Myotis myotis. The sequence goes on from NW_023416317.1 coordinate 46,437,655, forward strand.
AATTTCTAGAAATAAGTGCTACTGAAAATCTTTTGATAAAGAAGGAATGGGAACAAGCTGCTTTAAGTTAATAATGCCATAAGTTTATGTGTTACTGTTCTGGAACATGTAGAAATGGATCATTCATTTTACCTAGGCCTCAAAATTGTGCTTTTTAACAACTGGCCTTATAGAGAAGCTCAGCTTCCAATAAAATAGCAAAAATATAAATATTAAATTTAATAAGAAATGTAACAGAACCGGTCATTTTAATTTGTTTCCTCACTATGAATCAGTTTATAGCTGCCAAAAATGCTAACTATATTCTAATAGATTTTGGGGCAAATATGAAGATACCATGTATCTGTCCTTGAATAGCATTAGCTAGATGCAACCAGATTAGATGTTAATACATGGCAATTACTTTGCCTCTAAAAAGCACAATTTTCCACATTTGCAAGTTTCTGAGTAAACTGTCAAAACTTTAATACTAAGAGATCTGTGCTACTTAAAATATCTGCATGCAAAAGTTTATACAGCAGATGAAGTTTTTCTTTCTAAGTGGCAGATATTAATGATGCAGCCCTAATAACACACCAAAGACAAGACAACACCCACTCAAAAAAATTCCAAAACATGCACAACAACTGACCCAAAACATTGAAAAAAAAAAAATACCTTCATTTTTGTCAGGTGATGATGAACCTAAAGTATAGAACAAGAACTCAGTATGTGGCTTGTCTTTTTAAAATTAGCTTTGTCTTTATCCACTGGTCAATCTCCTAATACAGTAATATATAAGCAACACACTTATCATAACATATTACAAATATAGGAAAACTGATAGGCAATACGTACGCTGTGACTGAGACACCATTTTTGTTCGACTTCTTCCTCTAGAATCTGTCTTGGCATTTCCTATGCCAGCAAGTGGTGCTGAAAGCTTCGCTCTCACCCGACCTAAGAAATAAAATTTTTTTACATAAATAAAGGCAGGTTTGTATAATAATATTTAGTAACGGGGGAGGGGGGGAACTCACTAAAATTTTCTAATTGAGTATGGTTTCCAAGTATTCTTAAATTCTGTAATAATAGAGTCATCACTTATAGGTTATACTTCTCTTAAAATTTTAAAAATACATACTGTTTTTTATATGTTCCACCATAAGCTAAATTTCCATCAAGGATAAGAGTAAAATCAAACTAAAAGATTTCTATTCTTAGTTTGATTAGTCCAGTAGAATTATAACTAAGAAAGTTACCATAGACATTCTATTTGTTTCTTAATTGGTAATTCCAACTCTAAAATTTCAGTATCTATGACATTTATTCTCAAATCTAGAGTATATTAAATAAAGGAACAACAACTCAAACAATTCATTTAACTGAAAATATACTTCTTCTAAAGGGATTTGAAAGAACATCTTACTAGGTAAAATATTTAATCCTGTTATCCTGTGCTAAACATCAGATTACTACAGAGGGATATGGATGTGTTTACCATTGCCTTCCCCCAAGCAACCAATCTATTCTATAATAATAAAAGCGTAATATGCTAATTAGACCAGACAGCCGAATGACCTTCTGGACAACCTTCTGGATGAGCCGGGGCTGCGAGGGCCAAGGCAGTGGAGGGCCAAGCCCCTTGCACGAATTTCGTGCATCAGGGCTCTAGTTTCATTTATAAAATGATCTGAGAAGTAACTATCACACAAAAGTTGGCAACTTTCTCAACACATTTCCTTCTCTACCTCTCAGTTGTACTCCATTCTCCTCTACGAGACTCATCCCCTCCACAAAACCAAGCCACAAATATCTATCTCTGGAGCTTTTAAACCATAAGATATGATGCTTATTAAAGCAGGTACTTGGGTCTTCTTAAGATATAGTTTCAACCACTATCAAAGCAGAACCAATACCAAACAAACACAAAGAAGGGCTCAGAATCTTTTTTATTAAAAGGTACAATTTGTAGGGCAATCACAATGTACTGCCTAGCCTTATATGACTATATCAGTCACGAAAAATAACCAGAATAGTAAGGAGAAATTACAAAATTAAGAGAGTAAGAATTGGGAATAAAACAAAAGCAAAACCAGAAGTATAGTTGGTAGAGTACTGCACTCTATCAACTTCTTCAAGGTTCCATAAAAAAGCCCATAGTTTAGGCCTTTCACCCTTTTAGAGTCTGTTTAGAGTTGGATACAATGTTCTCCTGACTAAGAAATAAAACAGAAAGATAAAATTATTATTTTTGAAACAGAGAGTTTATCCAATATAACGAAGAAATTAGGATAAGTATTGGTACTACATTCTAAATTACAATGACACAGTGCCAGAAACCATTTTTATAACGAATTCCAACTTAAAACATAAAATATGAAAAGATCTGAAAGTGTCACATCCATGTCAAACTTAGGAAAAAGAAAATGTGTATCCAATCAGCGATTTAATAAGACAGACTTTATGTAGAATAAATATAAAAATTAAATTTTTCCTTCTCTACAAATTAAAAAGCAATAAATATTAATTTTTAAGTAAGCTGGCTCAGTAAAATAAAATATTATATCTAGCAAGCTTTTTGTACTCTCAAATTCAAATCACATATGTAATTCCCCAGTAACTAATTAAAAAACAAAGATACATTTAAAAGCTGATGATATTTAAACTCCAATAAGGCAATGGGACATGCTTCCCCAAAGTATAAGTGAGTTGGCATACATTAAAAAAACATAAACACAAAAACAAAAGAAAAGCATTACTGTCACTATGGAAACAAATGGAACTGTGTGCTAACTTTATACTAGATATTATTAAACATGTTAAGCAATTATGTTTTTCCAGCATGAGATGATCGAAGATACAAAGCAAAACTCCGGAATGAAGAATTAAAAAAAAAAAATCCACATACATAACTAACACAACCAAGCATAAATGTAGAAGCTACCACAGCTGGCAAATAATATAGATTTGCAAAGAAATTAGCCTATTTTAGTTTTTAATATTTAATTCCTATTGATGAAAATATTAATATAGAGGTATGTGTGTTACTAGCAAAATGCATAAGTCTTACCATCTTCGGATGCTGTTCCTAAATAAGAGAAATAAAACAATAACATTTCAACAAATTCTGCCAATGCTAATTGTTAAGACCTACTTTGTGACTCCCACCCAAAACTAAAATGAAAGGATAAAAACAAAACCTCCTCCTCTAATAGTCTTCAGTTAAGGTTCATTTTGACAAAGAACAAAAATTGAGGTAACCTAATGACTCACAGCACAAAAGGTTAAAACTAGGCAATTGAAAATGGCAAAATTCCATAACGTAAACTTTTTTCCTGCTGTATTTCATACTCAAAATTTGAAATGATGAAGAAAATCAGGAAAATTAATCACTCAAGAAAGATGCAACTGCCATTATTTCCCTTTGAAATGAAGATTTTCATAGATCTTTCCAGAGTAAGAATATTTTCGGTGCATTTTCAAAGTTAGTCCACAAGAGAACTAGAAAAGCTAACTGACAAACATAGGAACCAAATCCACGACCTAGGCCTCATTAACCCAGTATTGTCACCAAAGCATTATAAAGGCCTATCAATTCATCAGCTATTTACTCAACATTTATGTTTGTTCCCTAAGATGTCAATGAAAATGAGCAAAAATGACCAAACACAAATATCATAGCTCACTACTACTAAAGGGCAATAACAGATGTCTCTCTGTGTATATATAGATATTTTTTAAAATATAGGATTGAGCATCACATCAGTGAGAGTAACACAGCACATAACGAGTGTTTTGTCAAATAGGCTGTTTCTGACCCAAACAGGAAAATATTTTATCTGAAAAGAATGATTTGTTTTTAAAGGATCCACAATATCTCAGTGATAGAAGTCATATAAAGGGTTTGATGGACTTTCATTTCATTCAAAAAATTTTAAAAATTTATGAAATATATTAAACATTAGAGAAGCATAGAGACTAATATAAGTAACACTCATGTGCCCAATACATGATTAAATGTTCCATTTCTTCAGAATGAAAGATGTATCAATTTCAGAGATTATGTAAAAATTCACAGAAAAATCCAGTTCTCCATTTTTCCTTGATCTCATACTGTGACTTAGAGATTCAACATCTTCTTACAACCTCTTTCATAAAACTCAAATTCCTAGGTAACATGAAGGTACCTAATGCAGTGAAGGGAAAGTGTGGACAAAATACTGCCTATTAATAGACAAAAAAATACCTCCCAGATAAAAAAAAATACTATATTGAACCAAGTAACAAAAAATTATTTGAATAATGATTTAAAGGCAAAGCTTAAAGTCAAGTTTTGATCAAATGTTAGTTTAAAAGTCACTCTTGAAAAGATAGCATCTGTAACTTGAATTTTATATTCATAAATAAGCAACTGAATCTGAAAAACTTGTCATTTGTTTCTCTGTATCAGAGTCTGTAAACGAAAGAATTGAATCAAATAATTTATGAGATTCCTTTCTATTCTTCTAAGTCTGATATATCAGAGAAAAACTTAAGAAATCAAGATTATTACTAAGAGCTCAAGTAAAAACATTTAAGATAACCGATTTAACTTACAACAAACAGTAATCTAGTATTTGGGTAGACTGGGAAACCCCAAAATAGATATGCCTAACCTAAAATAAAACCACATCGTGTAGGCATTTTCACATTAAGATTGCTGCTAAATAAGCAGTCTATTTTCAGAAATGAAGAAAATAAAGATATTAAATAGAATCTAAGAACCATAAAAATCTTTAGTAATAGAATCAGGGAGTTCTTACCATCCATCTTGTCAGAAGTATCCTCTATGATGAAAAAGCAAGTAAAGAACAGAGGAAAACTTAGTATATTAGAAAAAATGAATATATAAGACCCAGAAAACATTATTTTTAAGAAGAGTTCATAGCATAGACATATATATGTGAAGCTTGTTTTCAACTAAAACATTAAATAAGATGAGGTTCCTCGTAGCTAGAGACAACAACAACAACAACAAAAAAAACCTGAGTCTGATTTTTACTAGCCTAGACAGAGAAGTTAGTGAAGCCCATGTCCTAATCTTGGACCCTTGCCATCATCAGGTAAACCCTCTGCTCTTGTCTGTTGAGTTTCTCCTAATCAGAGTCCTACCTTGCCTTGCTTATTCTTTTCCTCTGTAGCCTACAGGAAACCAAAAATTCTACTCTTAAGCTCTCTCTTCATTATCTTATCTAGTGCCTGTTGCTCCGCCCCCCCCCCCCGCCCCCCTTTCTTAGAACTCTCAGGCCCTATAAAACCTTATGTCTGGATAAAACTACTTAATGTTTTTACTCCACTACTTGAGGTGCCCAACAGAGAAAATCACAAAACCATGAAATCATGCAGACTGGCACTATAAAAACTGGGATAATTATCAGGCTTTGTGTCTGTGCAGGAAAGTATTAACGTATCAGGTTTGAGTTGATCTTAAGGATCTTATGGGGCAGGCCTTTGGGAATTTTGTTCTGGATGCACCCTATAACAATGAAAGGTTATTCTGTGTGCAAGATGAGGGGTGGAGGGAGGAATACTAGGTCTTAAGCCAGCTTCCCTGGGCAGAAACACTGGGAATATGTTCCTGCTTTTTACTGCTGGAGGAAGGAGCACTTATGTGCAGCCCCTCATCTTCACCTCTGGGAGGGAGAACTTTGAAAGGCTACCCGATGAGTCTTTTTCCTTGCTGATCCTGCTACATGTCCTTTCACTGTAATAAACCTCAGCCATGAATACAACTGCCTCTGAGTCCTGTGAATCCTTCTATCAAGTGCCCAAATATGGGTGGCTGTAGGGAGTCCAGAATGCCCACAACTTGTGCCCCCTCAATGGCTATTCCAAAACTCAAGCCACTTCTCGGACACCCTGCTTTTTATTAGCACATGATCCTGACTCTGACTCCCAGGCATCAACACAACCACCTCCTAGATGACACTTTTCCTAATGTCCACTCCCCAATTCCCAAATACATCTGAATCTACAACCTTCATTTCCTTCCCTTCTACATCAGCGAAACTGGTGGCCCTTCCATATCCAAGGTGAACTTCCCAGCTATGCTCTATACTCCCATTCCTCAGGTCTTCCATGAAATTTTGGTCATAAATAATTTCCTCTCATCCTTGCATTGTTAACTTCGTCTCTACTGACTCTACCATCTTAGGATACAAACATATTTAACTCCTCTGATCTTAAACAAAAAGTTCATTAACCTTTTTTATTTCATTTTGTTATTTTTTCCAGTGATTTTTAGAGAGAATGGAAGGGAGGGGGGGAAAGAGGCAGAGAGAGGAGGGAGGGAGGGAGGGAGGGGGAGAGAGAGAGAGAAAAAGAGAGAAACATGAATTGGTTGCCTCAGCACAGGCACCCCTACCGAGGATGGGGATCAAACCTTGACTGGGAATCACACCCAAAATCCTGCTGTGCTCAGGCCGATGCTCTAAACACTTAGCAACACTGGCCAGGGCCATTTTTTCTTTTTTTTTTTTAAAAAAAGCTAATAACCTTTAACTACAAAAATTCCCCACAATGGTCTTTCAGTGCTTATTAAGCACAGCAAAACTTTAGATTCTTTTCCCAGCTTCTTCCACAATTAACTGAAATCTGACTCCTGTCCACATGACACCAACAAAACCACTTATTTTCTTTTCTATTTTAGCAATTCCATAAACCCAGTTGTTGAGAACAAATATTCATAAATATGCATACATATATCAAGGCTTCCTTAACATAAATTATGGTTTCCCATGGCACCAAGCTTTCCTCTTCAGGATCAAGTTTTAAAGGGTAAACTCCAAAACACTCCTAATATTCCTAGTTTCCAAAGGATTTGGTACTTTAGTGGAAGAAAAAACCAAGCGCTACAGGAAAGGAGCTCATTGTCCCTATGAACCTGGGTCAGATGAAGAAAAGAGAATAGAGGACAGGATACCTTTCCCTTCTTTAATGAAGCAAACATGAAATTCAAACTTTAAAGAACCAAAAGAAACAAATTAAGTCAATCTCATGGCATTATTCTAGGCTTTCTTATGAAAAAAATGTTACAAATTAGCTTTCTATTTACATTAAAACATTTCAAATATAATATTTTTGTGGTATTACAATGAATAGATATTAAATGTATTTTATTTTGAAGACTTAGGATGAATAAGTTTTATTTTTATTGGTTTTCCAGTTTTTTCCCACTTAGAAGATTAAAATGTAATTCATGTACTATAAAATTCACTTTCATAGTATACAAGTCAGTGTTTTTTAATATACTCACAAGGTTGTACAACCCCCATTACTACCTAATTCCAGAACAGTTTCATCACTCCAAGAAGAACTCAGACCCATTAGGAGTCACTCCCTACAGCCCTGACTCCCAGCCCATGGCAACAACTAATTTACTTTGTTTCTGTGGAACCACCAAATCGGGGGTATCAGGATGACAATCCAACCAACTGACCTACCCAGCCAGGGAGGAAGGCACCAATCTTAACTTTCTTGTTATATTTACAGGTCTTTCAATTTGCATTTGCTTGATTACAACTGAGGTTCAACATTTGTTTTGGTGTTTTGGAGGCCAATTTTGATACATGATTTTCTTGATATATGTAGAATGTTTTTTCTATAAAAATAAGTTCAGGTGTTTCTCATAGATAAGTATGTGGCAAAAACTTTTTTAAAAAAAAATATTTTATTGACTTTTCACAGAGAGGAAGGGAGAGGGATAGAGAGTTAGAAACGTCGATGAGAGAGAAACATCGATCAGCTGCCTCCTGCACACCCCCTACAGGGTATGTGCCCGAAACCAAGGTACATGCCCTTGACCAGAATCGAACCTGGGACCCTTGAGTCTGCAGGCCGACGCTCTATCCCCTGAGCCAAACCGGTTAGGGCAACTTTTTCCCTTTCAGTTTTCAGCCATTTGACTTTATGTTTTCATATGATTTAAATCTGAGGGTTTTTTGGCCTTTACGTTTAGCAATTCCTTCTCCCACCTGAGATTAGATGAATAACTTTTATCAAGTTGCTCTTGTTTTTGTTCAACACTATAGTCATCTGGAATACATTTTTACATGGTGTAAAACAAGGTTCTAACTTAATTTTGCAGCCACATGTCTAGACACCATTTACTGAATAATTTATCTTTTCCTTACTGAATGTAGCTGTTAGCTTTATCACGTACTACATTCATACTAAACTCTCCACTTCCTACTGTGTTCCAATGATCTGTCTGCCTGGTGTTCCACCAGTACTACCTATGAGAAAGAAAAATGAAGCACAAGGCAGAGATAAACAATGTGGATAATCAACCTCCAACTTTAAAGTTGATGGACATAAAAAGAAAACTCTGAGTAGCCTTAGGAAACATAAGTTTAAGCTTTGATTATGATTAATTCTTGCAGTTTTCCCAGACCCTGAAAAGGCTTTATTTTCTTGGTGAGGGAACAAAAGTGGAAGAAAGAGAACAGAGAAGCTGACTACAAAGCCAGTGTCATTCCTAGTCTGCCTTAGTAACCGGTGGATGGATGTGGCAGTAGTGCGGAACTATGAAAATGCTATAGGCAAATCATGGAATCAAGAACTTTTCTTGCTGAAACCGGTTTGGCTCAGTGGATAGAGCGTCGGCCTGCGGACTGAAAGGTCCCAGGTTCGATTCCGGTCAAGGGCATGTACATGGGTTGCGGGCACATCCCCAGTAGGAGGTGTGCAGGAGGCGGCTGATCGATGTTTCTATCTCATCGATGTTTCTGACTCTCTATCCCTCTCCCTTCCTCTCTGTAAAAAATCAATAAAATATATTTTAAAAAAAAAGAACTTTTCCTTTGATCAGATGATTAGGAAGACGACAAGAGGGAAAAGTGGAAACGTGACAGCTTACATACCTCAAAACCATGTCCCAAGTACAGAATCATATTAAAACATATGGACTATCCTTGACGCACAAGAATAAAATAGGAATAATTGTAATGCTACCACCATTCTGACTCCACTGAGACAGGGAGAAAACTCAGTATAATTGCCCACAATCAGCTATCTTACCTAGTGATGCATAGGAACCTGGATTCAGGGCACCTGCACCCAAGCGCCCACTCCGCATAGCCTGCCCAGCAGCATGATGTGCCTTGGCACCAGCAGCAGCATTCACATCGATGTCACTTCTTGAACGCTGCAGGCTTCCTGGAAGGGAACCGGCTTTGCTGCTGCCTGCTGCTACTATGGAAAACAAAGCAAAGGTAACCTATATTATCTAAATCACTGCAAACAGTGTAAAACTTATATAAACTTGAAACCATAAGGCCTCATTTTCCTCTTCCATAAAATGGGAAAAAGAGCCCTGACCTGTTTGGCTCAGTGGATAGAGCGTCGGCCTGCGGACTGAAGGGTCCCAGGTTCGATTCCAGTCAAGGGCATGTACCTTGGTTGCGGGCACATCCCCAGTGGGGGGTGTGCAGGAGGCAGCTGATCGATGTTTCTCTCTCATCGATATTTCTAACTCTCTATCCCTCTCCCTTCCTCTCTGTAAAAAATCAATAAAATATTTTTTAAAAAAATGGGAAAAAGAACTATACTTTGTAAAATTCATAGGACTGTTTCGTAGATAAAGAGGTGATTCGTATGACTGCCCCATGAAAATGAAGCTCTATACAACTAAATAGATGGCAGCACTGGTTTTCCACTATCAGAAAAATACAAGGACTAGTCCAGGAGTGGGGTTATTCAGAAAATAATGCAGGTTCTGCCACGCTTAGGCAATGCAAATAGGTTATCAAATTTCTGATCTTTAGTTTTTCAGTTTTAAAAATGAAAAGTTTTACAGCCCAGCTGGCGTGGCTCAGTGGTTGAGCGTCGACCCATGAACCAGAGTCATGGTTCAATTCCTGGCCCAGGACACATGCCTGGGTTGCAGGCTCCATCTTAGGGGTGTGTAGGAGGTAGCCGATCAATTATTCTCTCTTATCATTGTTTCTCTCTCTCCTTCCTTCCTCCCTCTGAAATCAATAAAAATATACTTAAAAAAAAGGAAAAGTTTTACAGTGAACGGTGACCCATTAATAGGCTGTGAAGTGAACTAAGTAGGCCATGACAAGCATTTTAAAGAAATGAAACAATAGGAAACAGAGTACATCCATCATAACTAAGGGTAAGTAGTACTTTGTGAAGCTTCAGATAGTACTATATATGTATTACATGTATGCAATACACACATAGTGTATGGATACTGTATGCACATAACTGTATACACTATACTATATATATATGTAGTATATGTATATGGTATACAAATATAGCTACAGTGTATATGTGTGGTATTAGGTAACTATATAAAATTATTTTCTCACTGTAGGTCAGATCAAGAGTTTAAATGTTTAGAAGAATTTAAAAGCTACACTTTAAAAGCACATCAAAATAGTTCTTAAAAGCTAAACCGTTTAAAGCAATAGTTTTTAAACTGTTTTAATGTGACCCACAGTGAGAAATAGCATTTTATACAGTAACTTTTACTTTATTTACAGAATAGTCTCACTCTGGTCCTTTATTAAATAAAATATGTTATGACTCTTACTTAAAAAGGCAATTTACCTCTTCCAGCCACAGTTGATGGATTTGCTGTAGACCATTTGGAAGAAAAGGGGCGACTGCAAGATAAAAGGAAATACTTTAGGTAAGAAGATATAATTTATCTTTCCTCTGATACAAACTGGTAAAATACCACTGAGTTTTCTAAAGAGTTGAGAAGTACGTTTAAGTTCCCTTTTACAAATCACAATACAACAGTTGTTACATACCAATCACATCTTGGTAGCTGTGAAGCAAAGATCAAATCAGTAAAAATGAATAAAGACTGTAAACTACAGAGACAGAGCCCAGTTTGCTGCTGTTCACTCTGGTTCTTATACACATTACAATGCTCACCACCGAGGGCTCAATTACTCTCCAACACTTGTATTCTGAGAGACTTTACTTAGAGGTGGTGTTCTTACTAGCACAGAGGGAATTCAGAGTAACTAAAATCTTTCTTACCTAAGTCATAATGGTTGTGGCTATTCGCAATCTGTGCAGTTACCACGTAGGTATCACACCACCTATAGCAGTGCTCCTGAGCGACTGGGTGGGGCAAGAACAAAGGCTAGGAACTACCACTGAGGATAACATGCACAATCAGAAAGCAAAGCAGCTCCAATAATTGAAGAATCCACATCTCTCAATAACTCTTTTTTTTTTTTTAAAATATATTTTATTGATTTTTCACAGAGAAGAAGGGAGAGAGATAGAGAGTTAGAAACATCGATGAGAGAGAAACATCGATCAGCTGCCTCCTGCACATCTCCTACTGGGGATGTGCACGCAACCCAAGTACATGCCCTTGACCGGAATCGAACCCGGGACCTCTCAGTCCACAGGCCGACGCTCTATCCACTGAGCCAAACCGGTCTCGGCAATAACTCTTGATTAATTATCTTTATGCAATGGTATTGTATAGCCCATAGATAAGAATGTATCTAAATATATATGTAAGGAAGATCTAAAAAGTATATCTATAAATTTTAAAGGTGGAGAAAGAGAAAAGCAAAACACCAGGTGCCTCATTTGCCTCACTCTGGTCCTACTCCTGCATCAGAGAGCTGCCAAGGAAACCAGCAATCTTTCTGCCTCCAAAGAGACAGAAATTAGAGGGGTAAGCTCACACCCTGTGAGCTGTATTTCCTGGGAAATCTGCAGGTACCTGTGGCACCACTAGGGAGTGCAGACGGCATCTGAGATATTAGCAATCTCATAGGGCTAGAGAGCCAGAAAATAGGGTTACGGCTGCCAAGCAGTAGGGTTTGTAGCAGCCAACACAATGACGAGAATGGAGCTAAAAGCAAAGTGAGTCAGATACTAATTTTGCCCCTTGAGGGAATTGCTGAAATCTGAAGCTGTGCAGATGAGGAACGAAAGCAGTGGAGTTTTCACCAGTTTACACAGTGTTGCCTAACAGTTCTGAAGATGACTTTAGAGTTTCCATGACAATTCCTCCATTGCAGTGCCCCAGAAATGGACTACTTACCATATAAACTATTTTGTGGATATTTTAAAAAAATGTATATAAATGAGTGCTTCCCAATCTTTTTTGCAGACATGAATATATAGAAACAAAATCTGAATCACTAAATTCTTTATTCAAAGAAAAGTTATACCAGCATGTAATCCAACCCTTGAGACATTAGACCAAAGAAAATGAGTACTACTGCCGAAACCGGTTTGGCTCAGTGGATAGAGCGTCGGCCTGCGGACTGAAAGGTCCCAGGTTCGATTCCGGTCAAGGGCATGTACCTGGGTTGCGGGCACATCCCCAGTGGGGGATGTGCAGGAGGCGGCTGGTCGATGTTTCTCTCTCATCGATGTTTCTGACTCTCTATCTCTCTCCCTTCCTCTCTGTAAAAAATCAATAATAAAAAAAAAAAAAAAAATGAGTACTACTTCAAATCATCATTCTCTCAAGGCTTTAAGGGAAAGCAAGCAGATATTCAAGTATCCACCCAACTGAAGGCACACTGGGGAGTTGGGGAGAGGAAGAAATCAGTAATCATCATTTATATGACCTTACTTGAGACTTTCTTGTGAGCTAGATGAAGACCTGTCAGACTGTGGAAGAGATGCTACACTGCCAGAACTCTTTAAGTACGTTTGAAGACTCTTCTGATAAGATGGTTCAAGGGAATTATACAATGTTTCAGCTTCACCAGGAAAGTGGTTTCTAAGACCCATATATGTCCTGTAAAGCAAATGAGCAACATTTTAAAAAAGGGGGGGAAAAAGCACAAAATAACAGCTTTACATTATTAGACATTAAAAATAAAATGCATACATTCAAGAATGCAGGTGAGCATGCAGGTTTTTAAGACATCCACTGTATCTCAAGTGAATGCTTTCTAAAGTTAACAAGTTTTGGAAAAATGTTAGGCTTTTGAGAAAAGCAGATTAAAAGAAATCTGCTTTGGGGCTTGGGTATACCCCAAATCTCCAAACTTCAGGTGCCAATCTTGCACTTCAAATGTTAGAAAAGAATGAATACCAACTGCCCCACACAGTATCAGGTATATAACACATACTCAATAAGTGACAGTTATTTTATTCACAATAAAAGGGAAGATGTATTATGATGGACTAGAAATACTGATGACTATACACATGACAACAAGAAGTAAACTGTGAGACATCTAGTACAGATTTAGTGGAGGAAAATCAATCTCAATTTCACTGAAGAGCTAATCAAAAGTAGAATAACTGGGACAATTCTAATATTTTTATTCTCCCAATATAATTCCTTTCAATGAAAAGACTAAAGTATTTTAAACTGTCACAAAAATACATTATAGACTTACTTTCTTGCTTCCACTCTGGCCTCAGCATCAGCATCATGAATTCCCTTTTTAATAGTTTCAACCAAGACGGCTGCATGTCTATAAAATAAAACATCTTTAGTGTCATGTGTAAAACTATTTTCACCACAAATAACACTTAATGCCTATGTGTTACACATCAATCACAAAGGAGAAAGGGAGGTAAAAAGATTAATTAGTGGACAATAATCTAAGGCTGCAAGATTTTATAATAATCTACCTCATACATTTCATTCATATTCAGTTTTCTTCTGACAAGTTAAACATTATAAACCTGAAAATAATTATTTGGATATGAAATCCAAATAATGTATAAATATATAGTACTCAAATTATAAATTTTTAATGAATAAAAAATGATCTTCTGTTTGGTTCATCACTAACCCACCAATGCAGAAAATGATTTGCTAATAGTATGATCAGTTATAAAACTGAATAGAAGCTGCCACACATGAACTAAAAGAAAACTTGGAATTATATCAAATTATATCATGCCTACATTAAAAAACAAATTCTATTTTCTTTAAAGGGGACTGTGGACAAATTTAATGATTTCCATAAAAATGGCAAATCATCATCATTTTCAGCATAAATGTAGGCATATCCCAAGTTTCAAACTTGAAACCAACAAGAAATACAGCCATACAAATAGCCAGTGACTACCAAACTACCTACATTTTCCTCTTGCTCATCTCAGAACGACATTAAGCACTGCCTATGACACCTGACAGCAGGTGTGGAGAAACTTTTTTTTATCTCTTTCCTTGGAAAGGGAGTGCCTTCCTTCTCTCTTTAGTCATTAATTACTTGATTAATTGCACCTTGGTAAACCTGTCTCACATGACTTAGAGATACATTTTTAATTTCTGCCCAATTTAACCTGGAGTATCTTATATGACTCATTCTACTTAAGAGACCCTCACTCACCTCACAAAGAAGAAAATCATACTATTCATAGCTACAACAAATAAAAGGAACATTACACCACAGCTTTACAGGAAAACCAATACAAATAACTTTTAAAGCAAAATGGGAAATAACGCAAAACCAATACCATCAACTTCTAAAGAACTGGTAACACTGGGGAGGGGAGGGAGGGAGGATAAGGAGGGCTGATTCGTACCTTTCCAATGAATGAGTCTGCCACTCTTGTAACAATAAATCTAAAAATTCAAATGAACGCCTGAAAAAGAAAAGTTAATTATAACTAAATGTTATAACATTATATTAATTTATAACTAAATACTAAGTAGCACTTTCTTCTATAATACTGCACTTTGAGCCCCAAATTGAAGAACAAGCAGCCCTCTGTATTTGTGGGTTTATACCCTTAGATTCAACCAACTAGGGACTGAAAATATTAGGAGTGGCGGCGGGGGGGGGGTCCCCAGAAAGTTCCCAAAAGCAAAATGAATTTGCCACACACCAATCACTATGCTGAATCCACATGATGAAGTACAGTAGGCACACCCTGCTGTAGCCTATATGCAAATATAGGTTATATGCAAATACTACTCCATTTTATGTAAGAGACCTGAGCATCTGCAGATTTTGGTATCCATGGGGATCCTGGAATCAATCCCCACAGATTTCTAAAGACAACTGTATAAGACATGTTTCTGGTCATCTTAATTGTCATGTACTTAACTTACTGCCGGGAGCCGGTCCATCCTTGCTGTTTCAAAGGACCTGGCATATATGGCATACTGCTCTTAAAATGTTTGCTCACCTTCTTGGCACTATGTGTTTTAACTAAGGTCTCTGAGAAAGGTTGTTTCCCCAGGTAGGGATTTTCCCCTGAAGTTAATTAGGGAGGGAATAAAACCTCTTAACTAAGTGCCAGGCGGGTAATTAATCACTTTAACTACGAACAATCGTGCTTAAGCTACATAATCTTTACTCCCTGGAATGGAGATAAAAAACGCCCTAACCTTTGGAATAGAGATTGATAGGATTGGAATCAACTGGTATAAATACAGATGTAAGAAGACAGAACTAAGAAGACAGAACCTACACAGAACTTAGAACACAGAACTTAGAACACAGAACTTAGAAGACAGAACCTACACAGAACCTAGAGACAGAAGAACTTCGCTGGAGAGAACATGGCAAAAGATCCTGGACTGAACCTGACTACAGAAATTGGCAAGAGAACCTGACTAGAACCTGGTGACTGAACCAGGCTGGAAAACCTAGCGAGGGAACATGGCTACAGAACCTGGCTGGAGAACCTGGAGAACCTAGCAAGAGAACATGGACACAGAACCTGGCTGGAGATCCTAACCAGAATTTCGCTGGAGATCCTGACCAGAACTTGGCTAGAGATCCTGGCTAGGCTGCTGATCAACTGAACGCTGTCTCCGTGTCATTTCTTCTTCGCCAACTCCGTCCACACCTTTGGGGACCCCTGGACCTGCTGGGCTGAAACCCCAGCAACTTACTTTAAGGTATCAACTATTTCTATGGTAAGTAGTTAAAAAAGACTAAGAGTTCCCCATACATTTAACTTAAAATGCTTGTCAAGTGTAAAATTAACAAATTTAATTTTAAAAATACTTATCAAATACCTACTATGCACTAGAAATTGAAGATATACAATGGTAATCAAGAAAGATATGATGGATTTTCTATTTTTACAATGTTTCCTTAAAAAGATACACATTTGATTTTTAATCAAATATCTGTACATTTTCTCCTAAGCCTTCTAGTCCTCAACTTCTTCAACCGTCTCATTCTTGAGCTTCTCTTCTTTCTTGGCATCTAATGACAATACTTTTTCTCCACCTATCTTTAAACAGGTGCTCACCTAGTTTGTGTTGATCTCAGCCCACTTCCCTTATAGTCAACTTGGGCAACATCATCTGTACCTGACTACCAGCTATGCTTCTCACATCTAGATGCTGGTTCAATTCAACATCTTTACATAGGCAGGCAGTGAAAGTCAAAACACTACATACAAAAGAACATATGAAATTTTACCCTCTCAAACCCACTCTTTTGGCCCATATTATACAGATCAGGAAATGAGAAATAGTTAAATTAAGTTGCCCAAAGTGATAGAGCTATAACCCCTGGCATTCTGACTCCAGAGTTCACAGCCTAAAACATTTGACATCACCACTCTCATGCGTACCCAATTATCAGGTCTCCTTTCTACACTTGAAATCCTTTGAATTTATTTATTGAATAAAATCTCCTTCAATCAATTACCAACAATATAGCTCTAGTTCAGACCCTGCCTCTCTTCAATGAGTTATTAATATTCCCACTTATTTAAACCTTGTGCCTTCTTAATCACTGTTCATAGCTAGAATAAAGACTAGGATCGAAGACACTGCCTCCTCAGCAAAAACAGTCCAAGAATGGAACAGTGTCAGAATTCCTCTTTATGACATTCAAAGCCTTCTATACTGACTTCAACCTACTCCTGGCCCTTTCTCCTCCACCCCATCAGGCACTTTTCCTACAGAAACCTTCCACTATGTGCTCTGGCCTCAGTGGCCTATCTGACAGCTCTGCAGTGAGTAGCAGCTTTACATCTCTGTTTAAGTTATACCCCACTCACTGCTCCTACAGTTATTGAATTGCTTTCCCTTCTCAAAGAGTTCTATGATGTACTTCCCAACTCCCTCTTCTCTGTTACATTCCTATCCCTCAATTACCATTTTCCTCAACGTAAGTCAGAGATTGGTCAACGTTTTCTGTAAAGAGCCAGAACAGTAAATATTTCAGGTTTTAGGAACCACATGCCATTTCTATTTCTTATTCTTCTTTATTCCCCCTTTCACTCACCCTCCCAAAATGTTAGAAATAGCTTTGGCCGGTATAGCTCAGTTGGTTGGGCATTGTGCCATGTACTGAAAGATTGCCAATTCGATTCCCTATCAGGGCACATGCCCAGGGTTGTGGACTTGATCCCCAGGGGGCGTGCAGGTGGCAGCTGACTCATATTTTGCTCTCACATTAATGTTTCTCTCTCTCTTTCTCTCTCTCTAAAAAAAATCAATAAAAAAATCTGAAAAAACACACATTAGAAATAGTCTTAGCCTGTGGGTTGTACAAACAGTCTTAGCTTGTGGGTTGTACCATTTGGCCAGTGAGCTGTCATTTGCCAACCCTCAAGGAGAGAGTTAATGAACAAATGTCACCAAAACTCCAAAACAAAGTAAATAAGGATGTCTTATCCATCTTCTTCCTAACATTCAAAGTATTAAATAAATATACTCATCAAACTTAAAAGAGAAAGAATTCTTTACAATTTTCTCAAACATCAAATGCACAAATCTCGGTTTGGCTGTCTTTGTTATTGATGGTGATATTAAAATTTGTAGAAATCATAAGAAGAGAGAGAGGGTGACTGATAGACCTGATATGGCTGTTGAATCTATGCACTATGTTCAATTCTACTAATGTGCATCTCATTTAATCCTCAGATCCTATGGGACTGATATCATTAGCCCTATTAACATGTGGACACTGAGGTTTAAAGTGATTCAATAATTGCCAAGGCAGGACAGTCAATTAGTGGCAGCTATAGGACTCCAGCGGAGGCCTGACTCCAGATTCCGAACTCTCTAAAAACCAAGCCATCAGCGACCCAAATAAACCAAAGCTGAATACGACAAAACTGAGAAATGTGGGTAGTCACAATAATTGCTTCATTCCTTTTCCCTTATATGACATAAGATAAACAATTTTATTAAGGTTTCTAGAAGGCAAGAAATTAATAACAACTAATTTTTGCACCAGACCAAGAATAAAACAAAATGCAATATTAAGGCCATACTAAAAAAAAATTTTTCCCCTCCAAACTTACCTTCTCACAGGAACTGATTTTGATGTGCAATTGCTTGTTATTAAAGGTATAAGTCTGGGTACATGAGTATGCTGAAAAAGATGTTTTAGAAAAGGCTGAAAAATACTGGGCACTTCACATAATCCCCTCTTTTATTTGTCTTACATTCACATATTTATATTAGTACAGGACAAAAAGATAATAAAATCTGATTTTGAAAGAAATTAAGGCCAGTCAAAAAGTTTTCCCAAATTAGAGTACTAGTAACGATAACATAGTTTCAGGTGTGGTTGTAATATTATAAAGACAAGCTAATTGTACAACTGCAAAGAACCGTTAGGACAGTGTGACTCTGGGGGAGAAACACTAAGAGAAACTGGCATGTATTTGTTATATTTTCTGAAGTACCATGGCTCCTCCTGGTAGAAGATAATAACTGCTATGTAATCAAAGTAGGTAATCAGTGTGAATCTACATACCTAACTATTGGGAATGCACTTTGAAATGGTGACTTTAACTGAACTTTCATTCTGGCTGAACTATAGCTCTCTAGAATTCAGGTAAAGTTCAATAGGTATAATCTTCTGACTTCTATTAGTAATTCTTATGCTCTTCTTTCGCGAAGCAAATGCTAAAAAGTTCAACATAGACATAATACAATAGTAACTAAAGTATACATTTTTGATGCTTTAAAGCTCTATTTTCCTTCTGAGTTAATGGTACAGGCTGGGTTACCTATGAAACAGGGTCTGAGATAAGAGTTTAGCATGAGGCTATTAAGACATGCCCTTGGGATCAACACCTGTGGAAGGTATGAAAAGGAAAGAGGAGTGGGCAGAGGAAGAAACTGACCTATTATATGGCCCAAGGATATCTTATCTAAAGGCCATTAGGGAGCTATAGAGTTAAAATGGCCCTTCAGCATAGTCTCGAATTGGTCCAAGATGGCCAAACCTTTACACTTCCACATCAATCAGTTAATGGATGAGGGCCATACTGAGAAGGGGCAAGACCGTGGGAAAGGCAGCTCCCTGCAATTGAGGCAATCCTTGAAGAGGCTGGCATTTGAAGGCTCTCTGCCAAGAGTGCTTCATTACAAGTCTTCACTGATGTAGAATGTGCGTACCACATCTGCCACAATTAACTCAACCGAAATAAAAGAGAAAACTTTTTTTTAGCTACTACAGAGAGAAACCACCCATAGACTCGAAGCTGTTCAAGAGACTAGTGCAAGAGAGTGCTTACCTGCATGTTATTCAACTGTTACATTCAGTATGGAAGCACTCTATGGACCTACTCCTTAGAACATCCAGAACTCATTCCTCAAACATTACTATGGAGTTAAAGTGCAAGGACAGTCCCTAAGCCACACACACAACCATTTCTCACTCACCAGCCTCCTCCTCTCTCTCATCATCTCCCCAAGGCCCGACTGCTGATTAGCCCACCTCTCACACATGGCAGGGATGGGGAGACACCTAACTATTGTGACACTATATTCAGGGGTAGCTGTGCCAAAGGAAAATAAAAAATGACCCTCGCAATGACAAAACATTCAACCAAATACTAAGAACAATTCAGACTTTAACTTATTAATATCAGTAGAGTCAACAATAGTAAAAATAGTAAAAATTTCCCTGTCATCATTTACCACTGTCTATAACATTTTTACTATTTTACATCTATAGCCTGTTACTACCTGTAACATTGTTAGAAGTGCACACACACATGCATACATGTACTCATGTGTATATGTTGGTAAAAATGTTTACTTTGTAATACTCTGCATTATTTAAATGTTCCAGAATAACTATAATTACCATGTATTGCTTTTATTATCAGAAAAGTAATTCAAAAGTAATTTTCCCTTGGAGTTAAAAAAATACCAATAACTTATTTAAGTACATTTTTAAAAGGGGAAAGGAGGGAGAGAAGAGAAGAACCTACCCGAATGATGAACCTGATTGCTGCACATCCAGAAGTTGCCATGACTTTTGCACTATTGGGGACGAGATTAAAAAGTGTAGGTACTATGGCCTCAGCGCCATGATCAAATTTGTTTCCCAAAACTGTTGATAGATGGCTACAAAGGAAGACAAAAATGCTTTTTAAAAAACAGTTTAACATTAAATATAGGTAGGACCATACAACTTTAAAATATTCTTTTACTCAACTTAAAATTTTTATTTTATTCAGTTTTTATGACAGAAAACAAAAAAAAGATAGGAAAGCGCAAATATTATATATTTCCTTCTCTTTCCCATCTTTTAAATATCAAGTCCAAAGTTGAAATTTGCCATTTTACCATCTATTTGCAATGGCGCTTGGAGAAGCTATCTGATCTCAAAATTTAACCATTAACATTACAGGTAAAAAATTTAGCTGTTTACCCTGACCTTTATCTATCTCTATCATCAGATATTTCCATACTAATGTACCAATATGAATCTTAAATTCAACATCTTTTGTAAACAAGTTCAAAATCTGACCTAAATCAGTACCCCTCAAGATAATCTCTATTTCTATTAATGGTATCCCCCCACTGTATTAGTAACAAATATTCCCTGATATCTTTGGAGTAGGATTTCAGAATTCTTGATTGAAAATACAACTCTATCATATACTAGTTAGTTGGACAATCCTAGGGATACCTTATTTGTAGTTAAACAACAAATCCAACTTTTAATTTTATGATTTTAGTCAAAACACTTAGGAAGAATGCTGCAATCACAATTCTGAAAACGCTTGCATTATTGGTTAATGTCTATATATTTATATCTTACTTAAAATACATGGTTGGGATACATTTAGTTCCAAAAAATTCAGGTTCTTGATTCAGAGAACTCTGGAAATTGTTGCTTATTTTATAACTTCCAGAAGTTCTTACTGGTATATAGGCAGCTGCAACTCTCACATGCACAGATTAGTATTCAGCTAGACCAGTGGTCGGCAAACTGTGGCCCCTTGAGTGTGGCTTTTCCACAAAATGCCATGTGCAGGCATACATGTACAGTGCGATTGAAACTTCGTGGCCACACTCAAGGGACCAAAGAGCCACATGTGGCTTGCGAGCCGCGGTTTGCCGACCACGGAGCTAGACTCATGGGATCCCCTATAGAGATTTCTACAGCTCTTTTTGTGTGTATATCTCTTCTCTCCAGTATTCTGCACTGTAAATTTTAGCTACTGAGCTGGCCTGGTGGGTCAGTTGGTTGGAGTGTCATCCTATAGAGCAAAGGGTTGTGGGTTCAATTCCCGGTGAGGGCACATACCTAGGTTGCAGGATAGGTCCCTGGTGGGGACACATATAGGAGGCAACTGATAGATGTTGATAGATGTTTCTCACATCAATATTTCTCTCTCTCCCTCTCTCTCCTTGCCTCTCTCTCTAAAATCAATAAGAACATATCCTCGGGTGAGGTTTTAAATTTTTTTTAGCTATTTCACCCTTCAGAAACTCCAATCTCTTGTTTCTTCTCAACTTGGTGCAACTGCCTTGCTCTGCTTGAGTTCTCCCTCCCATCCCCATGGTCCAGAAAGTGCTTCAAGGTCATAACTATGCTGGTCATATTGTTCACAAGATTTGATTCTTTCAAGAATCATAGTCCTCCTCTGGCCGCTGTCTATTATTTTAAAAAAGGTGTTTTACATATTCTGTGGCTTTCTGCAAGAGGGGAAGTCCTCTACTAGTATTGTATCATGGCCAAAAGCAGAATTCTCATCATGGAATATTTTTCTTTTTGTAGTTTTTTATTTTTATTTTTTGAGAGAGAGAGGAGAAGAGGGATAAGGAGAGTAAAACATCAATCAGCTGCCTCTTATAAGGCCCCTACCAGGGATCGAGTCCACAATCCGGGCATGTGCCCTGACTGGGAATCAAACCAGCAACCTTCCAGCGCACAGGACAGTGCCTAACCAACTGAGCCACACCATCCAGGGCTGGAATACTTTTCAAAGTTACATTTCGTGGATTTTCATTTTGTTTTGCAATAGAGATATATTCAATTATTTTGGTACACTGGTATACTGACTTATATCTAGCAATCTTGGTAAAGTGCCTTAATTATAATTATTTATTATAGATTCTCGTGGTTTTCAGCATAGATAATTATATCACTCATTAAAAATGGGAGTTTGTTCCTTATCTTGAATCTTCATAGTTTTTATTTCCTGGTGTGTGTGTGTGTTTGTTTTTAATTTTATTTTCTGTTCTGACTAGAACATCCAATTCAATCCTGATTAGAAATATTAATAGTAGGCATCTATGTGTTCCCTATCTTCAAAGGAATGCTTATTCAACAACATATACAAAAAAAGTATTCAGATGGAGAGGAATTTTAGGGTTCTACCATCCTTAAATTTTGGAAGAATATAAACATACAGAATAAGTTTATATTTTGATAAGTTAATGATGCATGTTATAATTCCTAAAATATCAGAAATAGAGAGCTTAATATCCAAATTAGTAAAGAGAAAACTGAATGTAGCCAGTTCTCAGACCCATTCACTTTCTTCTTACACTCAGAGTTAGTGACCAAAAATCCACCTGTAGGCTTTAGACATATAAACACATTTGAAAGTTGGTATAAAGTAATGTTAAGAATTTTTTTTTTTAAAATCACACAAATTGGCCCTCGCTGGTTTGGCTAAGTGGACAGAGCGTTGGACTGCGAACTGAAGGGTCCCAGGTTCGATTCCGGTCAAGGGCACGTGCCCGGGTTGCAGGCTCGAACCCCAGTTGGGGGCATGCAGGAGGCAGCCCATCAATGATTCTCTCATATCATTGATGTTTCTATCTCTCTCTCCCTCTCCCTTCCTCTCTGGAATCAATAAAAATATTTTTTTTTTAAAAAGTCATACAAATTGGATCCTTATGATATAAATGATCTTTGGATCACATATATGCTTTTTGGGGGTTATTTTGCTACTGCTTTACTTAATGAGATCTGATTCAATGAGTACCAAATTCATTCACAGGAAACACATCACATAAAGAATATACTTACGCTACAGTAATACAAGCTTCTCTAACCACCTGGGATCTAAGATCCTTAGCGGAAAGTTTAAGTGCTCCATCCAACAAGCGTAAATGTTGAAAAAAGCTATCATATTGTGCAGCTCCAGCAACAAGCAATGATCGAATTTTCTTAAGCTGAAATAAAGAAAATTAGCATTATTGACCAAAAAAAGTGGCAGTGCAAAAAAAAATCGTAAAGCTATCTGAACTTCATTATTTAAACAAAATTTAAAAAATAACATTTCATTCTATTTATATAACTATATTCAGACATTTTAACAGTATTAAACATCTTAAAATAAACATATAAACCAAAACACAAAGCTTTCTGGGAAAGAACATTATAGATTTGGTTATATGCATAATAGACATATGTAATGTATGAATACATTACTAAATTTTGAAGTTTTAAGGAAGTATTTTTTTTAATAGCCTATGGTAAAATTCACATTTACATAAAATTTACCATTTTAAAGTATACAATTCAATGGCACTGAGTACAATCAAAATGTTGTGCAACTATTACCACTATATACTAAGGAGACTATTTTTAAAAGGGCCCAATTCTGGAAACTATATTCATGCATAAACAAAAGAACAGAGGCAGAGGGACCAACCATTAAGCCATCAAAATAGAGACTCAGGCTCTCAGAGCGGAGGAGTTTTCAAATGGAACCCCTCCTCTGGCTTCTTGAGGACAATGAGGCACTCATGTGTTAAGTCAGAAGGAAATTTGTCCAAGTCACAAACTTTGAATTATAGTCTTTTGACATTGCAAATATCATTTTAAAATTTATCAAATAGTATCTCAAGGATTTAAGTGAAATAAAATATTCTTAATGAAAAAATATCAGGCCTTTTTCTTTTTAATCATGGTTGTGAAAATATTTATCACATTCAGAGAGAGAGACGTGAGAGAGAAAAAGAAAAAGCCAGACAAATGGCCATATTGTCGTGAATTTATACTGACATTATGAAAATACTGAGTATGCCGGAAAAGTAAACCCTGTAAGAATGAAGGACAGTACTGACTATGTAGCCCCACAGACAGGCCACGGCCCTGTGGCATCAGGGAAGCTCGCACTTTCCTGGTCACTCAACAAGTAGCACAGGTAGAGAGACTAACAAACGGGTGAGACAGGTTCCACCTGACCAGCAAAAACAACAAAAATTAGCCTAAGTCAGAAATACCAACTATCTCGATGTACTTTCCAGAAAGAAATATCACTTATCAGACTATTTCATAAGTATCTGAAATACCAGAGAGTAGTACTACGGAATTTCCATGTTTTTGAAAAAGAACATTGAAAAAAAGAGGAGAGGGATAAGAAAATAAAAAACTTACTGCATTGGCACGCTGATCCCAGTCATGCTTGTCATCTGACAAAATTTCCCTGATTTTATTTAATGTTTCTTCAAGTTCTCGACCAGAATAGATCTTAAAGATGCAAAATTGTAAGGTTAACATTTCTTACCATAAGCAATGTTAAAATTATTCCCTGATGTTTAAAATAATCTTTCAAGTAATAAGGTTATTTATTTACCATTCTAGCACCATTTATACGAAGGATGGAAATATATTATGGACAATAATAAAGTGCTTTAATTTGTTTTCCTTCCCTGTTACCCTTATGCTACTTCTTCATTCATGAGTAATTTCAAATATACATTTAAAATGCTTTATCATTTAAAAACAAGATGCAAATAGTCCAATTAATAAAAATAGGCCTAATTTCTCAAAACAACTTCAGGTATGTATCTATGCATTCATACACTATTATACTATACTAGTAGCCCTGCACACGAATCCGTGCGCCAGTAGCTCTCTGTGGGGCCTGGCTGCTCCGGGCCCGCTGCCCAGAGGCTTTCCACGGCCCAGAGGCCCATTCGTGGGTGGGCACAGGATGCTTGCCTCATCGCAGTCGCCCGGGACTGGGTGACTCTGGCAGGACTGAGAGGACTGGGCGCTGCCATCTTGTGGCTATGGGCGCCGCCATCTTTGTGATGGAGTGATGGTTAATTTGCATATTACCCTTTTATTAGATAGGATTGCAATAGGACATGTTTTAAGTTAGTCTCCTCACTGCCCCATGCGAGACAGTAACCAGGATAGCTACATGTTCTGTTTCCCCTGGAGCCTATCATTTGCCAAACACCATTATCCTTTCATTCACTTAAAAAATATTCACATAACAGAAATGTACTATGTTCGGCACTAAGAATACTGTGGTGAGCAAAAACAGACATGTTTCTTGTATTATAAAGTTTATAGTCTGGTCAGGGAGAGAGAGAAAGAAATAAATCAAATGATATAAAATATGAAATTGCAAATAAAGTATCACCAAAGAGAATTATACATTACTATGAAAGTCTATAGTTAATATAGGGGTTTGAACTAGTGTTAGAAAAGTCAAGCTTGAACAGAGAGCTAAAGGATGAGTTAAACATCATTAGGCAAAGTGGAGAGAGATAAGCCTTCCCTGGAGTAAATAGTATGTGCAATAGCTCTGTGACAGAAAGAAACCAAAAGAAGGCCAGAGTATAGGAGTAAAGAGTGCCAAGGAGCCCAGTCCGTGTGGCTCAGTGGTTGAGCTTTGACCTATGAACAGGAGGTCACTGTTCCATTCCTGGTCAGGGGACATGCCCAGGTTATGGTCTCCATCCCCAGTGTGGGGCATGCAGGAAGCAGCTGATCAATGATTCTCTATCATCATTGGTGTTTCTGTCTCTCTTCCCCTCTCCCTCCCTCTCTGAAATCAATAATAAATAAATAAATAAAGAGTGCAAAGGAAACCAGGGGAAGAGTCAAGGCCCCAGGCTTACATAAATCAATACCCAGTATCTCCCTACATAACAATCAAGATTCAGAGGTGGGCATGTGACCTAAATCAGAGTGAATCTCACAAATTTTACAGGATTAAACAGACAAGAGACAGAGGGTAATGAAGGTCTGAGGCTCAAAGAGTTGCAGCCATGTTGCTGACCATAAGGGAAGACAGTGCAGAGCAATCCAGAAATAAAAGATGGAGAGAAAGGGGGTCCTAAGTGATACCATCTGGGTGGTATCAAACAGATACCTTCATCAAAACAGCCCTACTTATATCTGTCACTATCAACAACCATTAAATTCCAATAAATTCATTTACTTAAAAAACCATTAAATTCATTTACTTAAAAAACAAACAAACCACGCCCAAACAAGAGTACCAAGTTGAGCAGGGCATTAGACAGTTGAAGAGGTAGGAGGACGACCAGATAACATTCTGTTAGAAGATAATTTCATGAGGCGGCTTATCTAGTTTTTTCTACCACCCCTCCTCCCACCCCAGACAATAATCATTCTGCCATATTTCAAAAGAAAGGCAGGTTCCCATACCACTCCCAATCTTATTATGATGCATTACTCTGGAATGTAATAAAAGGTTCCCCTCCCCCCAACAAGGAAAAAAGGGTCCACTAAAAAATTTACTTCAGTGAGAGAGTACACTATTTTTTAAATACTCTTTTAGGAGGTATATAAACAAAAAAGGTTTGAATACAAGTAAAGAATCTGTTGTAGTATAATGATTGATTCCTAAGTTTCTGACCTTTGTAACTGATCAAGTAATGGTTTCCACATATAAACACTGGAAGGGTAGGTGTGTGAGAGGGAAGATCATGAGTCTAATTTCAGACAGGCTGAGTTTGAGATGCCTCAGACATCTAAGAACAGATGTCAAATAAACAATCAGTGGAGAAATTGATGCTCCAGAGGTCTGGCTTAGAGATAAAAATCTGTGCATTATCTATGTAAAGAAGATAAGTGAAGCCATGCATTTAAAGGAAGTGACTTAGTAAGAAAGAGAAGAGTGAGAAAAAAAGCTAAGAAATCCCAATATTCACTAGCTAAGTAGAAAATGATGTGCCCACAAAGGAGATACACATGAAATGACAAAAACGTAGGAGGAAAACAAAGGAGGGGAGAACACTCAAGCACCTTAAAAAGAAAGTAGAGCAGTTGGACGATGCAATATAATATATCCTATCTAATAACAGACAAACATGGTAATTAACCATACCTCCGCTACACTTCCCATTGGCTAATCAGGGCGATATGCAAATTAACTGCCAACAAAGATGGCGGCTGGCAGTCACGCAGCTGAAGCAAACAGGAGGCTTGGTTGCCCTGGCGATGGAGGAAGCCAAGGTTCCCCGCCTGCCGCAGCCGGGCTCTGAGCTCCAGTCTAAGTAACAATGTTGCAATTATAGAAGCTAAACAAACCCAGAAATCTGCTTTCAGCCAGCCGGCCTTGGAGCTGAAGCCGCAACAAAGTCGCAATTACAGAAGGTAAATAAATCCCAGAATAAAAAAAGAAAAAAAGGAGAGACTGGGAGCTTCAGTTGCAGGCTTGGCCTGCCTGAAAACAGCCCTCAGCCCCTCATCCAGGCTGATCAGGCACACCAGTGGGGACCCCCACCCTGATCCGGGACACCATTCAGGGCAAGCCAACCTGCCCCCACCTGTGCACCAGGCCTCTATCCTATATAGTAAAAGGGTAATATGCAAACTGACCCTAACAGCAGAAAGACTGGGAATGACTGGTCACTATGACACACACTGACCACCAGGGGGCAGGCGCTCAAAGCAGGAGCTGCCCTCTGGTGGTCAGTGTGCTCCCACATGGGGAGCTCTGCTCAGCCACAAGCCAGGCTGATGGCTGCCAGTACAGCGGTGGTGGTGGGAGTCTCTCCTGCCTCCTCAGCAGCGCTAAGAATGTCCGACTGCAGCTTAGGTCTGTTCCCCGCTGGCAAGTGGACATCCCCTGAGGGCTGCCAGGCTGCCAGAGGGATGTCTGATTGCCATCTTAGGCCCAATCCCCCCTGGGGAGCAGGCCTCAGCCAGCAGGTGGTCATCCCCCGAGGGGTCCCAGACTGAGAAAGGGCACAGGCCAGGCTGAAGGAACCCCTCCCCCCCCCCACCGAGTGCACAAATTTTTGTGCACTGGGCCTCTAGTAATTCAATAATATGGATTCAATTTTATTTCAGCCTCACTGAAAAATCACTTGGAAAATCTAACTGTACCAACAAATAATAGCTTGGTAATAATAAGCCAAGTATTTTATTTTTACATAGTCTTTTAAGGAAAAAGTATTTTTAAAGTGACAAAAGCAATTATCTGAAGAGGCACAGAGACAACATTCCTGAGAAGTGCCAGTATACTGGTATCCTTACCTGAATAGAAGGGACATCTGTAAAGGCTTTTATAAAATCTTCTTCATCAACTGCTCCAGCACCTCCTTCCTTAGAAGCACCTGCTAATTTAAAATAATTTTACTCTTTAAAGTTTATTTTTAAGCATTTTAGCATCAATACCAACATGAAAAACATAATTTTTTGAGCATAACTTTAAGAGACATTCATTTTATAAAAAAGGAATGAAAAAAATCTCCACTTTTCAGAAAGGTCAAGGTACTTAGTAGTAGGCTGGCAGTAAAATTCAAACTAAGAACAGAGCCCTTCCATCCCTCATCCAATATAATAACAAGGACAAAGAAAATGCAGTGAAAATATAAGGTTTAAAAGCTGAAAAGCAACTTTAAATGACAAAATGTGTCAACAAATAATGGAAAATGTGATATACAGGATCCATGTGTGCTGCAGGGGTCAGAAAAGCAAATGTGAAAAAATGAGAGTCTTGAGATTATCTATAATAATAAAAGTGTAATATGCTAATTAGACCTGATGTCTTTCTGGACGACCTCCCAGACAAAGCTGGGCTGCAAGGGAAGCCCGGGTCTCGGGTGCCTGCCGGAGGTCAGAGGGAAGCTGGTGCCAGAAGCCGGGGGAAGGAAGGCCTACTCTTGCACGAATTTCATGCATCGGGCCTCTAGTATTTAAATATTCAAACAAATCATCCTTTATTGCACACATACTATCAAAAAGTAAACTTGATAAGTAGCTGTTGTTTAGGACCCAATAATTAAGCTACTGTCTTTCAGCTTCAAAGTCACTCTCTTATATTCAGTGGTACTGGGCCTAGGATTAAGCAAACCATTTTTGTGATGATTCTAGTGCCTTCCAGTTAAACTCTGTCAATGGGAGTGATGGAGAGAGACTGGAAGCTGAAGGAAGAAGGGACCTTCCTGCCCCTACCTGACTGCTTCTTGTTCTTGTCAGCAAAACCCTAGAAACTCTGGAAGGACTTCTGTTTCCAGTAGTTTCTGGTTTCACTTTGTACTTTTTTCTAACACTCACTAAACCAGTTCACATGCATCCATCAGAGGCATCAGTCATCTATACTCCCTCCTCAGAAGTCTGAATCAAGGCTCTGCAGGGCCCCTCCTCTAAATCTCTCAAGTTTTAATAATTTTAACCTCCTCGTTTTGTTTCTCCAGCTCTAGGAATAGGAGCTATGTACTGTAGCTGCTGCTACCTCCATGATACTTTAGTGATCTCTTTTTGCATTAATTCAGCAATACCCATTTAACAATTCTTTATATTAAACTCTCTCGGTATGAATACCTGTTGAAGTTTCTGTCTCCTAATTGAACCCTGGCTGACACAAGGGATACTTAGTTACTATCTCTACTTTATATATTTATTACTTCAGGGTAAGAATTCAACACCTGAAATGGATTTCAACTACATAAGATATATGTCCAAATGATAATTAACTAAAAAAAAATCTCCAAGTAAAAAATTAAATTAAAAGTAACTCCCCAATTAAGTTTATCTGCCAAAGGAAATATTAATATTTCAAAATTGGATTTAAAAAGTTAATATCATCCTAATAAAAACAATACTCAGGATTTCCAAAGGCATGTAAGAAGAGCCTCAACTTCAAAAAAAAAAAACAAAAACAACCTTTGAAGACCTTTGTATGTGACTTGACCACAGAACAGCATAACAAAGCTATTAGGCAATAAAAACCGCAAATTAAAAGCAATGACAATTTAATAAACTAAGAGAGAAATGAATGTGTGGTTGCTATAGGAAATTCAATTACAAGAGTAAATAAATTACAGTTATTCCCTAAATATTAAAAAAATCCAATAAAACAATGAACTCTCAACCCCATCCAAATGATCATTCCAAGTAACTGATTAACTGAAAATAATTAAAGCGAATAAACAAAAAATAAGATACCTACCCTTATTAACATATTACATTCATTTACAAATCTCTTAATAGGGGTTTACTGTTTTTGACAGTAGGTCCTCTAATAGGAGTGCAAAATCTCGATTTTTTAAAAAATTCTTCCCAATCTTTCACAATTGTCTTACACAGACCACTAAACAGAAAATTCTTTAGAGACAGCATTATCAAGTAGTTCCTCAACATTTAAGTTTTCATTAAAAAAGAAAGATAAACTTTCCACACTCATTAATATTTTGTACATTTATACATCACTTCTTGCAATTTACTTTGTTACAGTAACAAGAGCAACCATTAGGCATGTCTGGGAACACACAATTGATTTCTGGAAAGTATATACTTCAACTGATAGAGGAGACCTGCACAGATGTACCAGAGCAGAAGTTAATAACTCAGTGTGCTGAACTGTAGAAGACAATTTTACAGAGGAATGGAAAAGCAAAGGGGAGAACAGTATCAAGAGTTACTACAGTGTAGCCCTGGCTGATTTGGTTCAGTGGATAGAGTGCTGGCCTGCGGAATGAAGAGTCCCAGGTTTGGTTCCGCTCAAGGGCACAATGCCCGAGTTGTAGGCTTGATCCCTAGTAAAGGGCTTGCAGAAGCCAGCTAATCAGTGGTTCTTTCTCATGATGGATGTTTCTATCTCTCTCTCCCACTCCCTTCCTCTCTGAAATCAATAAAAATATATTTTAAAAAAGAGTTACTACAGTGTATATGCAGTATATAAAAGGTATTACACATAGGACAGAATGTTAACTCCACAGCACTATGTCAAAAACCTTCAAGGGAATGCAGAGCACCTGATTAAGTCCCAAATAAGGCCAGAAAAAATGGGCCATTGACTAGGAACATTACATAGGAAAGCCTAACTTTGAAAATTCACTCTAATCATAATACCTTTATTATCCAGTAAGTTCTGTCTTATGAGTAGGGCCAAATAAGCTTGTGGGAGGAAAGGGAGGAGAAAGAGAAATCACATGGCTTTTAAAAGTCCCACAGAAGCTGCAGAGTGAAAAGGCTACAAATATTACTCAAGGCAGCTTTATGATTATCTCAGATGTGACAATTAGATCTCTACACCTGGACATGAGCATTACCAATTTAGCAAGAACTTGCATAGTTTGAATAGTTGCTCCCAATCTACCTGACTCCTATCTTTTGAGAATCACTTTGTATAAGCAGAGCTGCTGCCAATGGGAGTGCACTGGGTATGTGAATAGTGTTAACAGAGAACATGCTGAGCTCCCCATTCTAGCCTTGTTTATCTCTTGTATGCATTACAGTAAACTTTTTTACCATCCTAGTTTGCCTAATATTTCCCCTCACCTTGGTTTTGTCTGGCCAATAAAGTAAAAAAGGATCCCTGTATAAGAGAACAATCTGTTAAATAACTGTTTCACCTCACAATCATCATTCCATTCCAATACAGCTTTAAAAATTCACCTAAAAAACTGTAAAATACTTTTAGCACCAGCAGGGAGAATGGATACCACAGGAGAGATAAAAAGAGTAATGGGCCCTACTGTCAACTATTAAAGCAAGCAAAGGAGAGCGAGTATACATATCAAAAGGAGATGTATTAGATAAAACAAGTTTGAGAGCAGGAGCACAAGTAGAGAGAGGGCTGAAGGAGGGAGCAATATTGGCTTTCAACTTGACTAAAGCTCTTTGAAACATAACTGGGTCAACAATCACACTAAAAGATATAAATGGGCTAAAACAGAACGGAAGAGCGTTGCTCAATTGCCTAACCACTCTAAAACAGAGATAAATTTTTCTGTAAAGGGCCAGATAGTAAGTATTTTAGGCCTTGTGGGTCATATGGTTTCTGTTGCAATTACTCAACTCTGCCATTGTAGTGCCAGAGCAGCCACAGACAATATGCAAATAAACGAGCAAGGCTGTATTCCAATAAAGCTCTATTTATGGAGCTTCAAACTTAATATAATTTTGTCACTTATACCTCAAAAAAGGAAAAAGACAATGCATTGAATCTATAGATGAGTTTGGAGAAAACTGAGAGCTTTGTAATATTGTCTGCCTACCCAGGAAAATAGTATGCCCATTTACTTAATGCCTTTTAAAATTTATTTCAATAAAGTTTTATAATTAAAAAAATACTATGTTCGATAATAACAAGTATTTTGAGGTACAAGCCAAACCAAACCAAAAAAGTGAAAACCTTTTAGGGAAAAAATAATAAACATTAATGAGCCCAGATGGTTTAGCTCAGTGGTTGAGCATTATCCTATGAACCAGGAGGTCATGGTTCAATTTCCAGTCAGGGCACAAGTCCGGGTTGCAGGCTCGATCCCCAGTAGGGGGCGTGCAGGAGACAGCCAATCAATAATTCTCTCTCATCACTGATGTTTCTATCTCTCCCTCCCTCTCCTTTCCTCTCTGAAGTCAATAAAAATATATATATATAAAAGAAAGAGAAGATAAAGGTTCTATAACGGTATCACAGAAGCAGAAGCAAAAAGCTCCCCCTGCATCATTTAGTAATGAAACTGCATTTCACTATACCAACAGGAGAGGGCATTTTGAGCTAAGAAATTGAGTAAATCCCCCCCCCCCCCCCCCCCCCCCGGACCCCACAGAATCACTTGTTATATTCTTCGGAAATTTAAGGAAATTTGAATATAGAAGAGAGTATTTAAAAGGAGGTAAGTAGCCCTAGCCGGTTTGGCTCACTGGATAGAGTGTCAGCCTGGGGACTGAAGGGTCCCAGGTTCGATTCCGGTCAAGGGCATGTACCTTGGTTGTGGGCACATCCTCAGTAGGGGGTGTGCAGGAGGCAGCTGATCGATGCTTCTCTCTCATCGATGTTTCTAACTCTCTATCCCTCTCCCTTCCTCTCTGTAAAAAATCAATAAAATATATATTAAAAAAAAATAAAAGGAGGTAAGTATATAGTTTAAAAATAAATTTACAGAAAATAAAAGGGCTAAAAGAACAAGTTAAAAACATCACAAAGAAATCAGACAAATTCATGACATGAAATGATCTCAGACAACTGGCCTAGACTCCTCAAAAAAGTCACTGTCTTGCTCTGGTTGATGTGGCTCACTTGAGTGTCATCCCATGCACCGAGAGAACATGAGTTCGATTCCTGGTCAGGGCACATGCCCGGTTTGCGGGCTTGATCCCTAGTAGAAGGCAGCTGATCAATCGATGTGTCTGTCTGTCTCTTTTTCAAATATAAAAATAACATTAAAATAAAAAAGTAAAAATAAAAACTATAACAAATTGATGAGAAGACAAAACAGCCCAACTAGCGAATGGGCAGATAATAACAACATGAAAGTCATAGAAGAGGATATGCTAAATCCTATTAATGGATTTAAACATTCTGAGCCTCACTAGGATAGAAACTCCAGAAGAACAGGGTCTTTGTTTTTGCATTTAAAGTTGCAAACAATATGAATGATATTAACAGGAAGCAGTTAAATTATGGTACATCAATAATATGGAATACTGTACACCTATTAAAAGGATGCATTAACTCACATTCTTAATGTTGAAGGATGAAGAGATATTTTGTTTTAAAAAAGCAAGTTGCAAAATGTTTACTAGTATGATTAATGTGAGCAAAAATAAAATCGAATCTCAATACTTACATAAATGAACACAGAGTGACATGTGAAAGGATACATATCAAATTTATCACTGGTAACCTCAAGACAATGGAATTAGAGAGGCAAGATATCATTCAAGATTTTTTTTCAAACATCTCTCTATTGTTTGGCTTGTTAACAGTGATCATGTCTTTTGTATTTAAAAAGAACAAAGTACGCATTTCAATTCTTTTCATTAGTCAGAAACACACAAATTGGTTTTAAAAAAGAAAAATGATGAGTTAATGAAAAAAATTAGTTTAAATTCACAACATGCCCATCATAGAAATAATGCTTCTTAGCAATTCAACTATATTATAATGTATGTGATAAATATAAGGCTAGAATTAGTTATTACAAACTTTTATTTTATACACACCAAGTATAATGAGTGTAACTAATGAGAAATTCCTCACATGTGCAATCTATAGTAATGATATATTTCATTCTTTTCAAAGGCAAACCTTGAATCAATTTGCCTTCCTGTATGAGACTATAATTTTCTAACACCTAAATCTCAGTCAAAATGTGTACGCAAATGAAGTATGGAAGGATCAATATGCAAACGCTATTAACGCTGGTGGGTGGAATAATAAGCATAGACAGATATTGTAATTATCTTTGTAAGTTTAAAACAATGAACTTTCCATATGGTCTCCTCAATGCCTAATAGGAAGCCTTGCACACAGCAGGCTCTATACAGCTATAGGAAAAAACACACAACTTATCTGAGAAGAGACTGAGTCTTCAGTTGCCTATTAATTTCAATCACAGTAGTTTGGTTGTTTATATTTTTTCTAACTTCTCTTAAACATTCTGAATGTTTCAAAAAATAAACCTTGCACAATAAAATTTCTTTATCATTAAGTTTTGCTCATGAGGTAAAACAGAACAGAGGTCAATAAAAATAACTATAGTATAATATGCATTCTTTATAACTAGTAGGCAAGTAAATAACACTGATTTATATTAATAACAACATCTATGGCTAACTCCAATCATATTTACCTTAAAACCAAAGTTTTAAGGGCATCTTATGATGGACAGCCAATGATATAGGATTCACAGTAATTTAAGACAAAATAGTGACTGGCCAATCGCTAAACTCCAAATGTAAGTCCTATTGTTTTGCTATCTGGGATAAAAATAATAAGTATCACATGCAGTATTTGTTAGGGGATAGCCCAGAGATGATCCAAGAAGCCTCTGACTGTGGGCCAAGCACTGGGTTCTCATTTCATCTCTGCTAACAACTAACTGTCTGATCTTGGATACATCATTTAACTCCATGAGGCTCAGTCTCTTCATCTGAATCAGGATCAGATCATTTTTAAGACCCTACCCCTTCAGGATTAAAATCTTCTGGGGTTAGTATCTTTCATTGTCATTAGCGAAAGAAAAGAGGAATAAAACAAAACACAAACACAAGTTATTTGGTTTTATATAAAGTTCAAAAACAAAATATTGAGGTTTACAAGTTAAAAATTTGGATTCCCAGATTAAACAACAAATTCTGTGAAATTGGTTTTCTCATAATCTTTGTTAAAAAAAAACATAACTTTTTGTTTGCATGAAAAGAAAATATGGACATGATCAGCATAATTTGAGGAAACAGATATTTGGACATTCTTAAAACCCAAGTTAGACATAAATGAAGTAAAACAAATATAAAATATCTTAAAGATGCATTAAATACTACTGAATTGGAAAAGTTGGTAATTACCTAGTTATAAGAATGGAAAGTTAAAACCATTTCAAAATAGCCTTTGATATTAGATGGAAATAAGAGAGAGAGAATATTCTATCCACTTGAATGAGAGAACAACAGAACTCTGAAAATCAATTATTTGGTCAATGATGTATCTCAGTAGTTATATACAGGCCTCAATGCCAAACCACAAACCTCAAAATGTGGTACTAATTATAAATAATGACAATTATATTATCATTTAGTTCAATCTTTACTTTTTAAAAAGAAAAGCAGCCAAAATAACTGGTACAGGAAGGGTGATATTATAACTCAGAAAAAAACTTTAAAAAAAGGCAATTTCAACAACAACAAAAAATACTAAAAAGTATTTATGTCCACAATGAAAAATTACAGGTTTGCTTATTTCCAAATATTCTATTTTTCTGGTAATCATACTAGTTGAGCTTTAAAATGACAGATTCATGGATGTTGAAAGGTAGTGATCATTACTGCAGATTATAATCTCAGAACTACTGAATCCAATAGCTTTGGATTCTCATGCTTTGCCCACTGATATGCATGACTCTGTGCAAGTTACTTAACTTCTCTAAACTTTAGTTTGCTCATTAGTAAAATCAGGATAATAAAGTATTAATGAGAAAAATATATATGTAAGAACATTCATTAACTTTTAAAAAATTATTACCTAAAATACTATAGAGAAATAAGTACTTTAAACAATTGGGTATCTTCAACAATTGTATTCCAAGCCATTAAGCCAAAAAAGGAGGTGGGGGCGGGGGGGGAGGTGGGAGAGGGATGTGTTTACCTAAATTCCTATAATAAAATTATAAATCTTATACAGAAAATGGACAATTTAAGGGAATTCACTTTATCCTATTCTAATCAGTAAAGCACAAAGGTAACGTGAGTTTTTATGGCAATAGTATATTGGTATGGAACCTCTTTATAATTTCCCTTGGCTTAAAGGCCACACATTTATAATTTGACAACAGGTTGGAACACTGAGCCAAAGAACAAAGCAACGCTAACTCACAGGCTCTATTGGTTTTAATTAATTGGATAAAACACTTTGCTAAAAACAGCATACATCTCTCTAATCTTAACATATATCTCTGGGAGAAGTAAATTAAACTCTAAAACTTCAAAAGTAGATTTAGTCGGGATTCCAAAGAAGCTCACTTTATTTTTATTTTGGTAATCTTATCTGAAAGAATTATGTTAAACGTGGTGAACTGTTATTGGCTTATACCACTATTATATACCTCCATCCCCCATTATACTATGCTTTTTTTATATACCTAGTAGTAGCGAATGGATTGTCCAGACTGAATCACCATTATATTTCATATAAATTTATGAGAAAGAAAATGAATAGTCTAGAGACATATGAAAACATGCTCAAAGTCACTAATCATCCGAGAGATGCAAAACAAAACCACAATGAGGTACTCATCTCACACCTATATGAATGGCTATCATCAACAAATCAACAAATGACAAGTGCTGGCAAGGATGCGGAG
The DNA here is from genome assembly GCF_014108235.1 of Myotis myotis. Taxonomy (NCBI): domain Eukaryota; kingdom Metazoa; phylum Chordata; class Mammalia; order Chiroptera; family Vespertilionidae; genus Myotis; species Myotis myotis. The sequence continues at coordinate 46,474,838 of NW_023416317.1, forward strand.
AAAAAGGAACCCTCGTGCACCGCTGGTGGGAATGCAGACTGGTGCAGCCACTGTGGAGAACAGTAGGGAGTTTCCTCAAAAAAACTAAAAATGGAACTCCCATTTGACCCAACGATCCCACTTCCAGGAATATATCCCCCAAAATTAGAAACACCATCAGAGAGGATATATGCACCCCTATGTTCATAGCAGCACAATTTACAATAGCTAAGATTTGGAAACAGCCCAAGTGCCCATCAGCAGATGAGTGGATTAAAAAACTGTGGTACATCTACACAATGGAATACTATGCTGCTGTAAAAAGGAAGTAACTCCTACCATTTGCAATAGCATAGATGGAGCTGGAGAGCATTATGCTAAGCAAAATAAGTCACTTGGAGAAAGATAAATATCACATGATCTCACTGATTTGTGAAATATAATGAACAACATAAACTGATGAACAAAAACAGATCCAGAGACAGAGAATCATCGATCAAACCATCAAACCTCAGAGGGAAGGTAGGGGAGGGTGGAGGGAAGGGGGGCGAGATCAACCAAAGGACTTGTATGCATGCATATAAGTACAACCAACGGACACAGACACTAGGGAGGGGTGAGGGGGGATGGGGTGGGGGGATAAGGACACATATGTAATACCTTAATCAATAAAAAAATAAAATGTATAGTCTAGAAAACAGAATAGTTATAAAGAGAGACAGGGCAACCTTCAACTATTTAAAAGTCATGTTAACAAATAATTGGGGGAATGCCAAGGGGGGGAAAGGAGACATATGTAATACTCTTTGTAATACTTTAAGCAATAAAACAAAATTTAAAAAAAAAGTGATGAAATGTAAAAAAAACCCACACAATTAATCTTCCCTGCCAAGTTACAAGGAGGCAGATTTTAATGCAGCGGTTCTCAACCTGTGGGTCGCGACCCCTTTGGCGGTCGAACGACCCTTTCACAGGGGTCGCCTAAGACCATCCTGTACATCAGATATTTACATTACGATTCATAACAGTAACAACATTACAGTTAGGAAGTAGCAACGAAAATAATTTTTGATTGGGTCACAACATGAGGAACTGTATTTAAAGTGCCAGAAGGTTGAGAACCACTGTTTTAATGTAATATGAAAAAAGATTTTATCAAGAATTGAAATGGGCTTATAACCTTTCTGGAGGACATTATGACAGGCTGAAATAATATGAGAAATCCCTGCACCTTTTAATTCAGTAAATTTTAAACATAAAAGAATGACAGTACAGTTTATATTAGCAGAAAATATTGAAAGCAACCTAGATACTATTTAGCCATGAACAGTGTTCACTTAATAGTATAAGACAACGAGAAAATGCTCAAGATAAAATAGAAAAAAAGTATACAAAACTACCTAACAAGTAATGCAAATTCTGTCCTCCTAAGAAAACATTTGCATGTATAAAAATAATTGGAAAAGTAATTAAAAGAAAGTACATCATAATTTATCAGCTGATTATTCCTACATGTAGTGGTCTTGCAGGTACTTTTTGTTCCAAATTTTAATTCATGAGCACATATTACTTTAATAAGATGCTGAATAATCATCTATCAGGAATGTTTTGAAAGAAATTGCTATTCTTGAATAGTAAAATGAGCTATATGACTCCCAATGTCCCTTATAACTCAAAGCTTCTACAACTCTAAGAAAACTTTCTACAACTAATTTAAAAATCAATGAGCCTCTGCCAAGAACAGAAAATCTAAAGATAAGTTTTCAAAGAAGGATGGACAGCCAAGAGTGATATTACTTTCTGAAGGAACATCAATATCCTTTGGCTAATAGCTCTTTTCTTAGATAGAAAATGGGCAGTGAACCTAAATGAGTTGGACAAACAAAACAAACAAACAAAGCAAATACAGTATAGAATGAATCTGCTATTGCCCAAAGAAGCAGGAGGAGGAGGAAAAAGGAATGAAGGTTTCTCCCTTATTTTTACCAAAAGGACCACTGCCTAGATGATGATATAATCTGTGATTAATATAGTATAGTGACTGATTGATGTCTACAGCCATGGAAGTTAGCTAATATTTTCATCTGGTAGGACTATAAACCAAACAGGGATGGAGTGGGGGTGGGGTTGGTCTAGCATTAAGAAAGTCTCTTGTTTCTTTAAAAAGAATATCTAATTTTATCAATTTGAGTAATATCAGAATTAAGTGACCTTTGGTAGTTAAATCACAATCTCAATTTTCATCTAAGAAAAGAAAGTAAAACATGAAAAACAGAGCTAATTACAAACCACTGGCCAGGATCATAACAACATAAAATATTATCACCATGCATTTCAAATATTATCCATTCTAAGTCAAATAAGACAGATTCATGAAATAACTATGATAATATCATAGATAAGAAATCTAAAACTCAAATCAATGGAAAAAATAATCCCCTTGTGATAAGTAAAGGTAACCTTGTTACCAAGAACAAACCATAGAATATCATATACTTTTTACCAGAGATAAGAATGTGTAATAAACAATATGTAATAGAATATAACTAACATTTGGATGAAAATGCACTCCTATAATTGCAAAGAGAAAATAAAATAGTGAAGTGTAAATTACTCAAAATATTCAGCGAAATCAGTAAGACATTTCTATTTCACAGTATTTTATTTATTTATTTATATGCATATAAATATATAAGTAGATATATGTATATATTTATTCCTGCATATATAAGTATATGTATACATATACCATACAATCTTTCTTGCTAGTTATATGATACATTAGTTAAAGATAGTTAAAATGAAATATTTATGATAGTTTTCCGATATTTAGAATATAATGAGACTTGGAAAATAATATGTGGTTATATACAAAGATCAAGAGAACATAACTTACAGAATCTGGTCAAATTACACAGTTTTCCTTTTTGTTTTTAATAAATGAATGATAGACAAAAAGGGGGGGGTCCTAAACACTATAATTTCCCCACCAGTTACCATTAATTTTTTAAAAATCTTTCCAAAATTTAAACACAAATTTATTAACAAAAAAGGAGAGAAAAAGAAACTGTCGGTATTAAACATTTACCCTTAAAGGATTCACCCTATCAGAAAAGCATGGCAGAAATTAGCACGTGAAAAGTACTCAGAGCTTTCTAATTAGTATATGAAAAATATACACATTTTAAAAAATTAAAATAAAAAATATGCTAGAAACAGTTCTAATATAATCAAAGAATGTACTATATTCAACACAACTGCATAAAATCTGTTTTTTCCTATTTATTATTATCTAATTCAGAAACCATTTTTGAGGCAATGTTACTTGACCACCACCCATTTCCTTTTGTGACAAATGATTCAATACCCAGCATTTTCAACCATCTTTCCAATGCTGGAGAATTTAAAACTCACTACCTTGATGAAAGCGTTAAAAAAAATCAAATAAATCAGTATTTCTCTAACAACTATAGCACCTGAAAATAATCAAATTCTGAAAAACATGCTTCATCCTTAAAACAAACAAATAAAACACTCCCTTAAATATCTCTTTACAAATGGCATCTGAAAAATAAATATGTTCAAGAAAATACTAATTGACATATGTTCTGACAGGAAATAGCAATATACAATATTTTAAACATTTTGAAAAGGCAGCACATTCTTCTGTGTATTGCAAAAGACTCCAGACCTGCAATCGTGCTGCAGTCATGAATAAACATATTCCTCTGAAGTTCTAAGTATGTGTGGCCATATCAAGGGCACATCCGATTTGAAATGGATTTACATTACCTCCAACTTTAGGGCCACCTGCTGAACCAGGCTTCCTTGCACTGTTGACAGGATTTCCGGATGTTTTAGGTGCAGGAACCTTGAAGGCTGAAGCAGCTGATGATGGCCTATTTCCATCCACTGATTCTTCATCATCAAAGCTTTTATCTGTACAAAGCATTAGCAAAATGTATCTTAAAAAATCTAAGCTTTGCTTCGTTTTCCATAAGGCTCAAAAAACAAATAAAGCTACATGTAAAATCATAACTTTGTGAGATATATAATACAAAATAAAGCTCCTTTGAATAAGCATTTATATAATAGCTAACACTATATAAAATAACAAAGTGTAATTTAAAATCAGGTTGCAGTATTGCCATATTTACTACCTATGTCTATAAAGTCAAAAGATAAAACCAAATATATTAACTCTAAAGATAGAAAAAGCGTTTTTCCTTTTTTACTACTAATAAGCATTTTCTGCCAGCTCCTCCCATAGTGCATCTTCCAGCACACCCTGCCTTAGTCCTTACACCCAGATTCTGCAACTTACAATCACAGATCCGTTTGCAAATCAGTCGCCTCATTCCTCTGAAAGCTCTTAATTTTCCTCACCCTAGGATGCTCCCAATGGTTCACATGGCCAAATGCAGTAGATTTGAGACTAATCAAAGATTCTATCAAAAATAGATAGAAACAACCACAGAACCACCACTGAGGTTTGTGCCGGCATTTTTCTTTCTCTTCCCTGCACTAGGTACTGTAACAGCCAATCAGCTATAAGGTGACATCATCTTATGGCAGCTACTGCTAGATGAAAGGTAAAAATTCTCCATGTATTTTAAAAATCTCTTTGCAGCTGCAATCCTTATTCTGTATCAAAATTTCAAAGGCATTCAATACTACAGGTTTATAAACCTAAATTTGTATTCTCTTATTTAGCTTACTTGAAAATTTATACAAATAGAAAATAAGATTTTATGCAATATTCATTCTGTTGATGTGCTTATTATTGCATCATTATACCATAGAATATCACAGTGCTCATTAGTGTACCTAATTAACTCTGTAATCTAACAATTCGCTGTTTATTTAGGTCACAGAAACCAAACTAAACAATTTGTTCTCATAAATGATTCAAAAATATTCCATAAAGTTCCTTTTATAATCTTCATGAATGACCACACTAGTATCATCTCCGTATATAAAATGAAACACCCCCACTTCCACCCCCACCCCCACAAGGTATATGCATTTTATTCGTCGGAGAAGATGGTTTTCTCTAGGACCCTGCACAATCCAACCAGGACAAACAAGATGGGCGAGGCAAAGAGGCAGCTTTACCACAGGCTTCAGATCAATATGCCAGAATCTTTCCCTTTCAATCCGCTTCCCTTACCTATGCAAACACCCAAATCAAGGAGGAATAATCATCCTTTTAATCTTAAATATATATTTAAAGGAAATACACCAAACACATGTTAAAAAACTGTTTAATTAAAAACAAGAGAGTCAAATAGACAACCTAATATAAAGCCACATTCCATTTCAGCAAGTGTTTTCCTTAAATAGCACAACTTGTAGGAAAAAAGTACCTTCTAGTTCAGGTGGGGAAGGTCCAGCCCGCAGGCCATATAAGGCCTGCAAAATCATTTGGTCTGGCCCTGACAAGGCAACTGCAAGTGGGACACAAAATTCAATAAATCTAGGAGCTTTTTTCATAGAAACATAAATTTATATTAAGTGAATTATATTAAGCGAATGATGTTATAAATATCCAAATGACTCTTGGCAGAAAAAAGATTCCCCACTCTTGTTCTAGTTAAACAATATATTTTTCTTTCTTAGCATAATATTATAAGGTAGCCAGTGTGGATCACTTAAAACCTGTGCTCTATGTAGACTGCTGTGTTAAAAACACTAATACAATTCCAAATAAACTTTTTTTTTTTGCCACCACCATCATGTAAAAAATGTAGCTAAGAGACACTGTAGACACACAAATCTAAGGAAAGATGAGTATTGAAACAAAGTAGCCAGAGGTTCCCATGGAAACAGTGCTCTCTTCCTACAAACACACAAGAATTTAAGAGAGTAAATGTCTCTACTATTTAAAAAAAATTAACTCTTAAGATTCTCAAGCTACTGAGAAATTAGTTTTTAACTTATCAAAATAAGGCCAAGAAAATATACAAATTATAACTACGCAACTCAATGAATTTTCACAAAATGAACAATCCAATGTAACCAGTCTCCAGAATAGATCATTATCAGCATCCTGTGAGCACCCTCACTGAACCTCCAAAATTCACCAGTTCCTACTGAAGTAAACTGGTCTTAACTTTTAACACCATAGTTTGTTTTACCCATCTGTGAACTTGATATAAAAGGAATCACACAATAGGTACTCTGGTACCTGGCTTCTTTTCACTCAATATAATGTTTGAAATATTCATTTCATTACTTATAGTTTTCTACTATATGAATATATCGCAATTTATTAATATCCATTCTACTATTGATGAACATTTGAGTTGTTGCCAGTTTGAGATGAATTCAAAGATGTATATGGCAACCTCTAGTGCCGGGAGCCGGTCCATCCTTGCTGTTTCAAGGGACCTGGCATATATGGCATACTGTTCTTAATATGTTTGCTCACCTTCTTGGCACTATGTGTTTTAACCAAGGTCTCCTCTCTGAGAAAGGTTGTTTCCCCAGGTAGGGATTTTCCCCTGAAGTTAGGGAGGGAATAAAACCCCTCAACTAAGTGCCAGGTGGGTAATTAATCACTTTAACTATGAACAATCGTGCTTAAGCTACATAATCTTTACTCCCTGGAATGAAGATAAGAAACGCCCTAACCTTTGTAATTGAGATTGATAGGATTGGAATCAACTGGTATAAATACAGATGTAAGAAGACAGAACCAAGAGAGACAGAACCTAGGCACAGAACCTACACAGAACGTTCTCTAGAGACAGAAGAACTTCGCTGGAGAGAACATGACAAAAGATCCTGGACAGAAACTGGCCTCAGAACCTAGAGACAGAACCTAGTGAGAGAACATGGCAAAAGATCCTGGACTGAACCTGACTACAGAAATTGGCAAGAGAACCTGACTAGAACCTGGTAACTGAACCTGGCTGGAGAACCTGGACAGAAACTGGCTGGAGAACCTAGCGAGGGAACTTGGCTACAGAACCTGGCTGGAGAACCTGGAGAACCTGGAGAACCAAGCAAGAGAACATGGACACAGAACCTGGCTGGAGATCCTAAGCAGAACTTCGCTGGAGATCCAGACCAGAACTTGGCTGGAGATCCTGGCTAGGCTGCTGATCAACTGAACGCTGTCTCTGTGTCATTCCTTCTTCGCCGACTCCATCCACACCTTTGGGGACCCCTGGACCTGCTGGGGTTGGACTCCGGCACTCTAGAGCAGTGGTACTCAAAGTGTGGTCCAGGACCAGCAGCTGAGCATCACCTGGCAATCTATTAGAAATGAAATTCTTGGACCCTAACCCAAATTTTCTGAATCATAAACTCTGGAGATAGAGGCCCAGTAATATTAACAAGACCTCTTAGTGATTGGTATAAGCATGACCAAATTTAAGGGTCACTGCCCTACAGCAGGAGTTGGCAAACTTAAGTCTATAAAGGCTAGATAATAAATGTTTAGGCTTTACAAACCATATATACTGTCTATGTAGTGTCTCTGTGCAACCACTCAATTATACCACTGTAGTGCCAAAGTAGTGATACACGATATGTAAGCAAATAGGTGTGGCTGTGTTTCAATAAAACTGTATGTATGAAACAGGAGGGCATCTGGATTTAGCCTGCAAGAAATAGTTTGCCAATCCCTACTCTAAAGCAACCACTAAAATAAGAGTAAATAAATAAACTAATAAAAAACTAAAATAATTTTTAAAAATTGAATAGTTAAGAAGCAGGAAAGAAGACAAAAAAGCTAAAACAAGTAGATAAAATAAAAGATAAAGTAGCAAAAATAAAACCAGGTATGCAATAACTACTTAAATGTAAATTAACTAAATATTCCCAGTAAAAGACCAAGACATAATTTTTAAAATAGGTTGCTTAAACAAAATATATTTTACATATAAGGTCACATTAAAATAAAAAATGATAGAGACAGACCATGGCAAACACCAAGCTAAAGAAAGCTGGTATAGCTATACCAACGTCAAACAAGCAGCTTGAAGAAGCATTACTAGAGATAAAGAGAGACTTTGAATAATGATAAAGGAGTAAATCCAGAATCCTAAATCAGAACCCTACATTTTTATGAAACAATACACAGCTTCAAATACATAAAGCAAAAAAAATGAAGAACTAAAAATAAATAAATAGGCAAATCTATAACCATAGAGGGCAATGAAGTTTTACCCGCTCCCAATGAAGTTATATCTTTTTAGTCTATAAGCTAAGAAAATTTGTATAGCTATATCATCACAAGCCCCCAATTAAAAATTTTGTAAATTATTCAGAGGTTCTAAATATTCTAGACTTAAAAATATTTTCTTTTTATGTCATTATCTTTTAATGTATTAAAAGAAATACCAAGTCTGTATTAAATCTCAGGAACTTATTTAAATTATTTTTATAATCTATATACTAAAATAAATCTGTTATTTTTGAGTAAGGGTTCAGGCATACAAGACAAGAATATATGCCTTTGCCGAAACAGGTTTGGCTCAGTGGATAGAGCATCAGCCTGCGGACTGAAAGGCCCCGGGTTTGATTCCGGTCAAGGGCATGTACCTGGGTTGCGGGCACATCCCCAGTAGGAGATGTGCAGGAGGCAGCTGATCGATGTTTCTAACTCTCTATCTCTCTCCCTTCATCTTTGTAAAAAAACAATAAAATAGATTTTAAAAAAAAGAATATATGCCTTTTATTAAAAATATTTTCTTAATAACTATAAAATATCAGAACAAATCAGTTATATTTTTTCCTAGCACCGCTCACTTCCTGAAATACTTTTATGAGTGAACTAGAAGTTGCACTGGAAATGGACAGAACTTTTTCTTATTTATGCTATAATCCCATCACATACAACAATCCTGGGATAACTGTCATAGCTAACTCTTGTTCCTGCTTCCCACCCTTGTCCCCCAGAATTTATTCTCAGCATAATGTGCTGTGAGTTGAACAAAGTCATGCCACACTGCTTCTCAAAATCCTCCGTAGTTTGAGGACCCCTGCTCTAGAATATCTATACTTGGAAGCTTTTACCAGGCAGGCTTGAAAATAACTTCAGAGATGAGGAAATTATTTTAAAAAAAAAAAGTGACACTGATTTTTAAAAACAACCAAGCAGAACTTCTAGAAATAAAAAATAACTGAAATTTAAACTCAGTGGGGAGACACAACAGATTAGACACAGCTCAAGGGCTCATTAATGAACTTCAAGATAAATCACACAAAAAATCACCTAGGATTCATATAGTAGGAGCTTTAATATTTACTGAATAAGGGTCAAATACAGAAAGCAACCTATAAGTTACAATTATGTTGATACCTCTGTTCTTTTTTTTTTTATTATTGCTTAAAGTATTACAAAGGGTATTACATATGTGTCCATTTTTTCCCCCCGCCCTTGACAGTCCCCTAGCCTCCCCTATCCCCCAGTGTCTTATGTCCATTGGTTATGCTTATATGCATGCATACAAGTCCTTTGGTTGATCTCTTACCCCCCTACCTCCTGCCCCCCAACCCTCCCCGGCCTTCCCGCTGCAGTTTGACAATCTGTGATACCTCTGTTCTTACTCCAATGTTTCAAAAAGACAATACTGTGGTTTGGTGCAGAACAGAACAAGATGAACATATACACAAACTAATAACGTGAGCAGGCTCTAGTGGCTATGTGTATGATGGAGATGAAAAAGGAGAGAAGAAGGAGCAGAGGTCCTGATAACAGGAAAAAGAGATGGAAATGGAGGCAGAGAAACAAATATAGGAGGAGGTGATGGAGGAGGAGGAAGAGAGGATGGGGAGGAAAAAGAAATGGTGATAGAAGGGAGAGGGAGATGGAAATAAAGGAGATGATGGAGGAAGAAGTGGGCATGAGGAAAAGGAGGAGGAGGCAATGAAGAGAAGGAGGAAGAAATAGAAACAGAGGAGGAGGAAATGGAGGAGGAAAAAGAGGGAGGAAGGGAGGAAGAGAAGGGAGAGGAGGACAAGCAAAGAGAGGGAGGGGAAAAACAAGCCTAAGTAGGCTAAGGCTTTATCTTATGCTGCCTTCATATTACACTTGCAACTGTTCTCAGTAAGCACTGAGCTCCTCTAGGCTCATGATTCCCTATCAGCATGCCTAAAAGCCAAAAAGCTCTAAAAGTCTTTTGTCTTTTAAATTTATCTGGCAGCAAAATCTGAAATTATTTGAACTCAGCGTATGGCAAAACATAATGTGAACTGACATTAGCCCATTTGTTGTCTTTATTTCCCCTACTGCAACAAAATATGAATGTGCTTGATTATAAGGTCAGCCCCAAACCCAGCTCGGTTGTTATAAAATACATGGTGTATAACTGTATTATTTTCCTAATACTAACATATTCTGAATTCCAAATATAAGTGGTCTTCAAGATTTCAGATAAGAAAGTATGAATTGCCCAGGCCAGGTGGCTCAGTTGTTTGGAGTGCTATCACATATACCAAAAGGCTGCCTGTTTGATCCCCGATCTGGGCTGTATGGGAGGCAACCGATCAATCTTTCTTTCTCTTTCTTTTTTTTTTCTTCTTTCTTTCTTTTCTCTCTCTCTCTCTCTCCCCTCCCCCCCTTCTCTTTTTCTAAAATCAATAAAAACCTATTCTTGTGTGAGGATTTTTTAAAAAAGGAAAGATTATAAATGCATATTACCATACTCAAGTCCCTTTTTTTCTTTTTCCCTTCAAAGAAAAGCCATATACATATTAAAATGGCTATTCAAACTTTCCACTTCACTTTTATAGGTACATGTATTAAAAAACATAACATTTCTGCTTCTGAATTCATATAAAATATGAAAAGCTGCTCCATCTTATATGGAAAACAAAGTGCAAGCCAAAAACTTTATGCCATGTCTCTTTAAAAAAATTCATTTTGTGTGATTTTCCTCAGTGAACCAACCAGCCAGTTCAGTAAGAAGAACCCACAATATGACTGACTGTCATGCACAAAATAGACTGTTTCATAGTAAGTAGTTTCTTATACCAAAGTTCCTCTTTTCAATTGAAACTATATCCTTCCTTATTCTAATTAAAACACCGAGCAATAGGACTTTGGATTTCTGAACTGTTTCACACTCTTGCATATCCAACAATGACCATGGTTATATCTAACAGCTAAATTAGCAACTGATACTAGGAAATCCTATATAATAAAACCCTAATACACAAATTGACTGAACGGGGGAATGACTGGTTGCTATGACATGCTCTGACCACCAGGGGGCAGATGCTCAACACAGGAGCTGCCCCCTGGTGGTCAGTGTGCCCCCGCAGGGGGAGCACCACTCAGCCAGAAGCTGGGCTCACAGCTGGCAAGCGCAACGGGGGTGGTGGTGGTGGTAGCAGGAGCCTCTCCCCTCCCGCTTCCAGGGCAGCACTAAGGACCCCTTAGGGGATGTCTGACTGTCAGCAGGTGGACATCCCCCGAGGGGTCCCGGACTGTTAGAGGGCACAGACCAGGCTGGGGGACCCCCCCCCATGTACGAATGTCATGCACTGGGCCTCTAGTAATCTCTATAAGCTATTATATTGCATACATCTCAGAAAACTTACACAAATTTTAGTTGTTTGCACTCCCCACTATGTTTTTACATTAGGATATCCTCCTTGGCTTTCCTCTGACCTCACAAGTCCTTCTTGCTCAGTCTCTTCTTCTTTTACCCAACCATTAAATGTTGAATATCCTCTTTTTCTCCTAGCTGCACACTTTCTAAATGGCTTCATCAATTCTCAACAGTTTAAAATATCTCCTACATGCTGACAATTTTCAAATGTTTGTCTCCAGCCTAAACCATCTCTCATTTTCAGGTCTATATATTCAACTGCCCAGTAGAAGTCTCCCCTACGAATATCTCAAATTAGAGGATTTGACATAGGTAACCTAATACCAACACAACTCCAAACCCATTCTTCCTGTCTTCCCCTATGCCAGTAAATATGTAGTCAACTCCAGCTCACAATCTGAAAGCCTCATTCCAAGTTCTCTCCTCTGTCCTGCATGGATCGTCTATCAGCAGCTCTTATTGTATATAACTCCAAGTTATAGACAGCTATTTTTCTTTACTTCCTCTGCCATTCCTAGTCTAAAGCCAGACCAATATTATCTCTGCCTATATTGCTACAACTTCTTAATTGGTCTCCTTGGTTCTATTCTTGACCTTCCAAACCACAACATAGATAATGCAATCTTCCAAAAAAATAATTTGGACGTATGGCTGCTGAAACCATTCAGTGAAAGACTGATAGGAAACTTTATATGAGGCTGATAACACCTATTCAATATTAATACAACAAAAAAACACAATCAGACACTGTATGCCTTCTGACAAACAATATACAATACCACATACAAAAATCTGTATCAAAAGGAAAAAACACAAAACCATCCTGGCTGATGTACTGAGTTATTAGAGGGTTGGCCCAAGGACCGGAGGGCGATGTGTTTGATTCTCAGTCAGGGCCCGGACCTGGGTTTCAGGTTCCAAACCTGACCCGGGTTGGGGCACATGTGGGAGGCAAGTATCTCTCTCTGCCTCCTTTCTTGCTTTCCTCCCTTCTACTCTCTCTAAAAACCAATGGAGCCCGGCTGGCCTGGCTCAGTGTTTGAGCATTGACCTATGAACCAGGAGGTCACACAGTTCGATTCCCAGGTTGTGGGCTCGATCCCCAATAGGGAGCATGCAGGAGGCAGCCAATCAATGATTCTCTCTCATCACTGATATTTCTTTCTTTTTTTCTCTCTCTCTCTCTCTCTCTCTCTCTCTCTCTCTCTCTCTCTCTCTCTCTCTCCATCAATATAAGTATTTAAAACAATAAAAATCAATGGGAAAAATATCCTTGGTAGAGGTTTAACAACAAACAAAAGGAAAAACAGGCCCCCACCCCCCAAAAAAATCAGACCTGATTCTGATCAAGACATTATCAGAATTTTCAGTTTTCAGAAAATACAAGGGATATAAAAACATTTTTTTAAAAAACCAAGCAACATAAAACCACATGGCAATGTAATGAACAAAATCTAATATATCCATACTAGATTTTACCAGACAGGTGTTTTTTTCTTTAATAAATGGCAAGAGGAGAAAAAGACCGACAACTGCTTTAAATAGAGCCCTAAGAGGTATATCAAGCCCTTGCTGGTTTGGCTCAGTGGATAGAGCGTCAACCTGGGGACTGACGGGTTCCAGGTTCGATTACGATCAAGGGCACATGCCAGGCTTGTGGGCTCTCGATCCCCAGGAGGGGACATGCAAGAAGTGGCCAATCAATGATTCTCTCTCATCATTGATGTTTTTCTCTCTTCCTCTCCCTTCCTCCCTGAAATCCCTCCCCCCCTCCCCGAAAAAAAAAGATCTATCAACCAACTGCAATGGTAAACTTTGTCTGAATCCACATTTTAAAATGTAAAATGATTTTTATGAAACAATTAAGGAAATATGCACGTACACACACATACACACATTCTAGTCCAGCAAGATAATAGGGCTGGGGAAGATAGGTAGGAATACTGATGAATAAAAATTCTCTATGTATTGATAATTGTTGAAGCTGGATAATGGGTGGTAATGCAGGTTTATCACAATATTTTCTATTTCTGGTTATGTTTGAAAATTCTCCTAAAAATATAATTTTAATCACTTTACTCTCTTCCTTAAAATCCTGCAATGGAACTCCAATAAAATGATAAGTAAAACCATAAGAGCAAAGAAAATGAGGTGAGGCAGAGAGTATGTGAAATCAGCACCTAAAAGATAGCAACAAATTCTTATAAAATGCAAATAAAAAGGATAAAAGGCTTTTGAAGAATAACACCACAGCAAAACTGCAACTTAGAATTCTCAGAAGCCCACTAAAACAGCAGAGAGAACTGATCTACCTTAGAGAATGACAGAAGTAATAATTTCTAAGCTAGAAAGTACAGGAATGACTAGCAAGGAACAAATGAAAAATCTATAGAATGATTTCGTCATTAAGCTCTTCTCCCTCCCAACTCAGTAAGCTCAGTATTTTACATACAAGTGTGTATGTGCATGCTTACACATATGCACATACACGTACACACAATTCTGTAAAAATGGAGCCATCAGAAAAGGAAAAACAGATAAGTCCAAGAAATCTTGCCAAATTTTTTAAAATTTAATAGGAGGGCTGGATGAGAGTCAAGGAAATATCCCAGAATACAGAGTAAAAGAGAAAGACAAAGACGTAAAACTTCAGAAGACAAACAAAAAGGACAGGGTGAATGAACCCAGGAGCTTCAATGGCTGACTAATAACAATTCCCTAAGGAGAGACTAAAGCTAATGAAGGGGAGAAACTTATATTAAAAACAACAACAACATATTTCCCAAAGCTAAAGAAAATCACAAGCCCTCAAAAGTAAAATAATCAAACAGTAAAAATGTAAAATGTCTTCATTAAAACTAAAATGAAAAATTTTAGTAAAATAATTAGAAATTGAAAATCCAAATGCTTCAAAATAAAACGGCCAAATTTTTATATTCACTTGAAGATGCTATGTTCTCAGCAGCAAGTTAGTCTTAAATAAGCTATTATATTTATAAAAAAGAAAGTTTATATTATACAAAGTTTAAAAGAGGTAAAGAAATTGATAAAGTCTCTTAAAATTTCGGGATAGGTATTAACTATTTGAAGACATTTACCCTTTTCTTTAAGGGGGCCCTTTAAAATTTCAAGATCTTCAATAGTTCAGTGAAGGGGCAAACACAATTTAAACCATTATTTGGTATTAACAAAATTAACATATTTCATGAAAACATAGTATCAAACTAAATAATAAATGCAGCTCATAAAATGGTTTATTTAGAACCTTTACACAATCTAGTCATTTCAGGCAAATTTTCTTTTCTTTTTTTTAATAGATGAGAGAGAATCACTGATCTGCTGCCTCCAGCACGCCCCCCATGGGGATCAAGCCTGCAACCCAAGCATGTGCCCCAACCAGGAATCAAACCATGACCTCCTGGTTCATAAGTTGATGCTCAACTACTGAGCCACATCAGCCAGGCTTAGGTAAATTTTCATGACAGCTACAGATTGGTCATAACAGCTGTCAAGCACATCAACTATACATTCTACAAAGCTGTACACCTTTTCTTGAAGATTCAGGTTCATTAGCAACATCATGTTTGAGGCTAGGTTGCAACTGGGCTCAAGGTCTTGCACCCAAATGGGTAAATAAGCCCTCTTCAAGAAGGCTAAGATTTTTAATCTTAGTGTCTAATTACTGCCTATATTGTTGCTAAATACTCAATCTTTTGTCCCTTGTAATTTACTTTTTCTCCTTATAAACTTCCCCCCGCCCCCCATTATCATTGGTCCCAGAAGAAAAGTTTGGCCTTTTTGCCAGTAAGAGTTGCTTTCTTTCAGTGATTTAAATTACCCAATCACAGAATATTCCAGGGTATGGAAGAGATCATTCATTCAGTATTCAGCATTATTTCTTTTCTTTTCTTTTTTTAAATATTTTATTGATTTTTTATAGAGAAGAAGGGAGAGGGAGAGTTAGAAACATCGATGAGAGAGAAACATCTATCAGCTGCCTCCTGCACAGCCCCCACTGGGGATGTGCCCGCAACCAAGGTACATGCCCTTGACCGGAATCAAACCTGGGGCCCTTCCGCAGGCCGACGCTCTATCCACTGAGCCAAACCGGTTCGGCCAGCATAATTTCTTACTGTTGTTCCCTAGCTCCCCAAACCAGTAGTTATACATCAAATTGGAGTGGTCCCAGAAGGCTTACCCCTAGAAGGCCAAAGTTATATCATCAATTATATACATTTTTAAAAAAGATTCATTCATGTTTGAAATAATAAACTGTGTTGAAATATTAAAAGTTTACAAATAGTCTATTTGCAACAAAACCTTATTTCTTTCCAGCCACTCTTTGGCATAACAACAAAAGGCCAAATTCCTCTTATGAGCTTCTGAGGCAGACTGCAGGGCTCAGCGCCACATAATAATCCTACAGGCTTTTAACTCTATCAGGTTTGACTGCTGAGTTACTTCACAGTCATTTGACTGCTTAGTTTTATAAGTTTGGGTAAGGATAAATACAACTAAACAGAAAGATACCTGAAACTTATAATTGATAGTTTTTATAGTGCTTCACAAATCCAAGTTTGCTGAAGTTAAGCTTATGTAACATTCAATAGATAATAGATTAATAACCAGAATATATAAAGAGCAATTATAAATAAGCAACAAAAAAGTCAAACAACCAAAAAGTTGCCTAAGGATGCCAGAAGGTAATCCACAGAAAAGGAAATACAAATAAACAAACCTATGCAGATGATCAACCTTATTAGAAAGCAAAGATGTTTTCGAAAGGGTGAGGTATTTCTCACTCATCTGATATGCAAATTTTAAAAAGATAAATAACAACAAAAACTGAAAAGAATGCAGATAAGTGGTAAAGCCTCTTTTGGCATAAATTAGTTACAGCTAACGCAATTTGAAATAAAGAACTTGGATCCAGAAATTCTACTTTTAGACTACTTTAAAAAATATATATGTGTGGGTGTATGTGTATGTACACATATACGTTTTGTACAAAGGTATTTTTTCACAATCATTTAGAAAAATAATGTGATTAAACAATCTAAAATTCCATAACAGAAAAAATGGTCATAATACATCCATACTATGGAATTCTATACAACAGTTCAAACAAATAAGGCAGCTACACATGATTGCATTAAAAAAACTCTATGCCATATTGAGCACACAGCAAATGGCAAATATATATTCAGAATGATACAATTTATGTAAACTCAGTAAAAACAAAACCATTTATTTTGATAGTTAATATGCATGTAAGGTATGAAAAGACAAATTCCATACTAATAGAAGTATTCATCTCAGCTTATACCTATGACCAAGGCTTACAGGTAGTTTGAAGGGGACTTTTGCTCTATCTGCATTGTTTGAATTTTGAAAATAAGATTGTATTTGTCTTAAGTTGATAATTCAAAATGAAGGAATAAAAAACAACATAGGAATAGTGCAATTCAATTGTTATATATATGTTCACATGATAACAGTATGGTGTATGTGCATTACACGTGAGAGATTAAATATGCAGAGTATATGAAAATGTTATAGCTATAAATCTCTATATATGTATTTCTATATTGTTTACTGTGCAGATTTTTAATTTTTAATAAAGGTGTATTACTTTAATTATCAATAAAATACAATAAAGGTATTTCCATTTTGAAGAAAAAAATGAACAGAAGGTTACCCTCTGAGCATTATAAGAGATTACTTTGATTTTTTAAAAATCAAGACATTCCTAAACAGTCTGAATGCATTTATATACCATCTGAAAATAGAAAAACTAAGTAACTGTACCTTGATAGCCATTGAACCTATATGTTTAAGAAATAAAATCTGAATATTGCCCAAACCAAATGCAACATTTAAAGTTGCCTGTAAATTACAATTTACACAAACAACTTGGCAATATCCTAAGTATATGAAAACTTGATGGCTTTTACCTTAAAAAGTAGTAGTTAAAATTAAATTGTTACTGATTTATATAAGGTCATATAAAAGTTACATAGATTCTTTTTTATGGAATAAACCATAACAATATGCAAAACAAAATTACTATCATACTTCCATTAACATGTACATAATAATTTAAGTGACCGTTACTAAAATCATCGTTTTGGTAAGTTTGCATCCTATTCCTCATAGTTCCAAGGGAACAAACACCTTAGAGCAGTGGTTCTCAAACTTCCTAATGCCGCGACCCTTTAATACAGTTCCTCATGTTGTGGTGACCCCCAATTTCAATGTTACAAATTGAACATAATTAAAGCATAGTGATTAATCACAAAAACAATATTTAATTATATAGGTGTTTTCCGATGATCTTAGGGCGACCCCTGTGAAAGGGTCGTTCGACCCCCAAAGGGGTCGTGACCCACAGATTGAGAACCGCTGCCTTAGAGGAAAATCATTGCATAGTCATAAGGAAGGCTAAAGCTATTAGAATTAAAACTCCCAAATACTGTCAGTCTTCCTTAACAACTTAGTGAAAGAATGCACAAAACATTTTTGAGTAACCTCAAATTTCCCTTCATACATATCTCTGGTTTTGATGCAATTAGAAAGTATACCTCTAAATATCTTAACAAAAGATTTAATAATGAAAAAAGAAAAAAAAACACCTAAATTATTATGTGTTATGAAGGACAATACAAATGCACTAGATTTGGTTCTAGTTGTTCTGTGCCTGGGACTTATAATCTCAGCAAGCCTCAGTTTTCTAATCTGTAAAATGAAAATACCAAAATACTCTGTATACTTCACAGAGTTATCTGTACCTGACGAGTTAATGTATACTAAGTATACAAAAATGCTTTGGGAACTAAAATGCATATTAGAAATATTTTTTAGATGATTGCTATCATAATAAAGCACTTGCAAAATCAATTTTTAATCAAATTAATATCCTATATAGAAACTGCAAAAGAGTAAATATTTTCTACCGAATTGTTTACTAGGGACAATGACAAATTACAAGCATATTAATTAAATAGGGTCTATGGCAAGCCATTTTGCTTCTTTTACTACTTTATACCACAGAATTCTACTTGTTGTGAAATACCACAGGAAAGATGTTAAGCTAGTTAACCAAACCTTCCTGCCAAAATCTGTCATTCTTCCAAAGGCCATGTTCTCTCTTTAAAGCTTTTGCATATATTCCATGTTTATTCCAATATCGCTTCTTCATATCTACCACCAAAGACTGAGGGCTTCCTTGGGTTACAAGGTAAATTGTCACCTTATATTTGCCAGATCTCAGACAGACATATCAAGTAGAAAAAGATACCAAATGACAAGTAAGCACACACGTGCATACATCATACATGAGTGTATATACACACACACCTTCTTCATTCTTTAGGGAGAAATATATTCCTTACATAGCAAATGATTGTCACTTTAAAAGGAAGTGTATAACACAAGCAAAAGAAGAAAAATAAATCTTACTCACCATCTCCCATAGCCATTCAGATGGTCCAGGGAGCTCTTTCTCAAACCAAGAGGTCAAACAGCACAGCAAATAAATGCAGCTCAGTGCCTGCGCCACTGGGCTCGGCCTGCAGCCTGCAGACACCGGGAGCACTGTGTGACCCAGGCTGCGCTGCAGCTCTGCACCGCAATAGCCAACAGCTGCTACTCCATTTCAAAATAAAAGTCTGGGGTCTTGTTGAAAACCCTCATCTAATTTAGCTGAGCCTAGCAGTGCTTGATCAAGATTATTCTTTAACTGCATACAAGCAGTTAGATACAGGTTATGATGTTTCTCCTTGTGCTGGCTGACTGAAATGTAATGTAAGAAAAGCTCTGAGAATCAATAAATGTCATTCCACGGGGGAGGGGGGACTTTTAATGCAATCATCAAAACACAAGGCATGTGTTCAGCAATCATTTTCTGCTTCCCTAAAGATATGCATGTAATCAGTAGCAATCACATGATCTGATGGATTAACTGATTTGCGCCTTTTTAAAAGGTTTTCATCCTTTTAATATTTACAAAAGGAGATTGCTAGAAGTGCACCAACAGGAATAGTCCAGTTTCCATGATTAACTGCTCTCATTATGCAGGAAGCATTTCTGGCTGCCGTAAACAAATCACGTCAAAGGCAGCCCATCAAAGGCTGTTCTGTGTGTGGACAGCAGGGCCACGCAGAACAAAGCTTGCTTCTGGTGGAGACAGAAGCTCGCCAGTGCGCAGCTGCAGGGACACGGAGCACCCTCCATCCAAACTGCACAACCATCAGCACATTGTCAAGCTCAGAGAAAGCCCTGGGGCTCATGGTCACAAACAGATACGGTACCTTTAAAAATCAACATAAGAGGTGCTTTGCTTTTCACCAAAGGGTATGTTATAAATATAAATATATATATATATGTATATATATTAAAAAAAAAAGCTAAACTGTAGGTTACCTTATTGCCTCTAATATGCCAAATATCAAGGTAATTTGATATCCTAATTTCTATGCATGATTTTATAGCCAGCCTCCTAGAGCAATTCTTTTCCTAGCAATTGTTTCAAACAGAGAAGCTGGGAAATACTTTACAATGATTACATGCCTAGACTGCATTCGTTTCTACACATACACTAGACAAATCAGAATTATTCCGTTTTTTCACAGTGAAAGAGAAAAAAATTTGCAGTCAGAACCACCAACACTGTTGGTGTTTACATCTTGATTAGCGTAGGAGACTGTCTGGAAAGCTCCATGACGACACCAGGGCCTGTTATGATCATAGTGGCCTGCAACTTTCAGTCTTTTCTTTCAGGCAGGGCTGGTGTCCCCTCCTTTCAATCACAATCTGATTAATTTCAAATCCAGTTTCCTTTTACTAGCAGAGCTAATTCCACTGCACTTAGGGATTCTGCCTAACTCACACTCTGTAATACAAGAATTAAACTCAGGCTTGAAACACACTCAAGACAAAAAGTGCTGTGCATTTGTCACTAATTCTAAACTAAATGAAATACTCAAATCTTAAAGGATACAATTTACTTTATGTTCTTCCAGCTCATCCCTAGCCTCACTGGGCTCTAGCCAACCCTGACCTCCCTATGTCCTTTTCTACCCCTGGGTCTTTATGGTCACATTTTCTCTGCCCCAAACACTTTTCCTATCATTTATGCCATAATTAGCTTGTTCTCCTTTATCAGATCTCAATTCAAATGTGTCAACTCTCAGAGAAATCTGCCCCATTATACTAAAGTGGCATCACTGAGTTAATTACCAACTCCATATCCTATTCACTTTATTTAATGACTTAAGATGACAGCTTTTAGCTATAATGACTCTTAAAAAGTCATACCACCTTTACAACAAATCCTCTGGTTTTTGTTTTTGTCTGTATTTAGCAAAAAGACTTTTCATTCACAACCACTCTAAGTCAATATAAGAAGTGTGATGTTTCATTATTATGGTTTCAGACAAAAGCATACTAAAAAATTTTACTTACTATGATAGTTTCTAGTCACAGAATATCATATGGAACAAATCTGAATTAAATGCCATGTTTGGGTAAACTCCCAACAATTTGCTTTGCATATGTACACAAAGTGAGAGAACGAAAAGGTGGTATCTTTAATGGCTCCTCAGTCCATTATGTGCATTAATCTATATATATACATATATATATAAAAAAACTTAATATGCAAATTGTCCCCATGGAAGTTCAACCAGGAGACCAATCACTCACTATCATGTGCGCTGACCACCTGGGGGGAGGATGGGAGGGGGGCACAGAACAAAGGAAGGCCTTGATCGGCCCTGATCACCGGCCAGGCCTAGGGACCCTACCCGTGCCGGAATTTCATGCACCGGGCCTCTAGTTATTTTTATAAGTTTTCATGTTGAGCCTTTATTTTGACCTAAAATAGTTTCTTGTTCTATTACTGTTTTGTTTAAGACTTTTTAATTGATGTTGTTTTTTTAAGAGAGAGAGAGAGAGAGAGAGAGAGAGAGAGAGAAACATCTATGTGAGAAGGAAATATCAATTGGCTGCCTCCTGCATGCCCCCTACTGGGGATGGAGCCCACAACCTAAGTATGTGCCCTGAGCGGGAATCAAACCAGCAAACTTTCAGGGCACGAGATGACACCCAACCAACTGAGCCACATGGGTCAGGGCCTGTTCTATTACTTTTAGTTTACAATTTTAGTTTGAGTGCACAATAACAATGAGCCAACAAAGGGCTAAAAATGTTGTGGGGGAAAATTGTGCAGAAATAAAAAAGGAGTTGAATAAATCTTCATTACATTCTTTGGGTACAAACTATTTTTTGCATTTGTTACTTATAAAAATTTGTTTTCAGTGTTTGATACATTTGTCTACCTGTGACAATTATTCAAGTATCCTGGACTGAGATGAAATATACTATTAGTGGAAATAATTTTCTCATTTAATGGCTTTTGATTTGGCAGCAAGGATTTTAGGAATAATTTAAATTAATTTCATTAAACAAAGGGTAATTGTATTTCGTCCATCACCAACTGTATTCACTTTGGATTCCCATGTGTTCCTTGTTTATGATCTCTTCTCCCTTACTAGAATGTAGGCTTGCTGAGGCAGCATCTTTAACTGTCTTCTGCACTGCTGTGACATGATCTAATTTTAAGATCATTCTCACTTCTGGGTAAAAAAAAAAGATTCCAGAGGGCAAACATGGAACTGTAACATGTAATAATCTAGGTAAAAACTATCTACTGTTGCCCTGACTGGTTTGGCTCAGTGGATAGAGCGTCGGCCTGCGGACTCAAGGGTCCCAGGTTCGATTCCAGTCAAGGGCATGTACCTTGGCTGCGGGCACATCCCCAGTAGGAGGTGTGCAGGAGGCAGCTGATCAATGTTTCTCTCTCATCGATGTTTCTAACTCTCTATCCCTCTCCCTTCCTCTCTGTAAAAAATCAATAAAATATATTTAAAAAAAAAAAACTATCTACTGTAACATGTAATAATCTACGTAAAAATGAAGGAGATTCAGAGTGGGGTTTTAGCAGTGGAGATGAAAAAAAAATTTGGGATATATCAATATTTCAGAGGAAGAAATGACCAATTAAGTTAGACTAATTAGTAAAGGACTAATTAGTAAAGGACTAATTAGGAGTCAATTCAGATTTCTAGCCTAAGCTAATAGTGGTACCACTGATTGAAATGGGTAAAGCAGGGAAGAACAGATTTGAAGGAAAGGAAGAGACAACAGGGTTTCAATTTTGGACATGCTAAGTCTGGGATGCTCATTAGGCATCCAAATGGAAATGTCATAGATGCCACAGGCTACCAAATCTAGAGCATAAGGGATAGACTGAATGAGGGCTAGAACTACACATTTAAGAATCATCAGCAAATAGTTACCATTTAAAGCCTTTGGGCTAAAGTAGGTCACTGAGAGAAAATAATGACAAGGGAGAGGAGGGGGTTGAGGGTAGTCAACATGATAAACAGGCTTCCCTCTACTAGTCTCCACCCTTATTAACAAATCCATTAAAGTATTTTTCAATGACAGCATAGTATTTTCATCAAAAACATCATGGCTGCTTGGCTGGTGTGGCTCAGGGATTGAGCGTTGACCTATGAACCTGGAGGTCACAGTTCAATTTCCAGTTGGGGCACATGCCCAGGTTGCACGCACAATCCCCAGTGGGGAGTGTGCAAGAGGCAGCCCATCAATAGTTCTCTCTCATCATTGATGTTTCTCTCCCTCTCCCTCCTCTCTGAAATCAATAAAAAATGGTTTTTAAAACAAAACAAAACATCATGACCAATTTCTATACCCCAATATACTGTATATGTATTACAGATTTTAACATTCACATTTGACCATATTTACAATATTCAGAGCATAACCCCCAATACAAAAATATCTCCGAAGGCGCCCCTAAGAGAAATAAGTGGTAGATACTAACCCCAAGCCTCCTTGTTTATGGAGAGATAAACAAGAGAAAAGAAATGAGAACTTAAAGAATAGGGGATAAAATAATCTCCTATTTTGATAGTAACAGAAATAACCTCACAAAACACAATTACAGTACTTTCAAAATAAACCATACCAAATAATAAATATTTTAAGGTTATAATATCCATTACACTCTTTTTCTTAGAGTTGTAACTACAAAGTTTGGAATACACAAGTGAGAATGCACTGTAAATGGTATGAAAACACAACTCTTAATTTAAGGAATTTTAACAACTCTTCATCTTCCTGCTGTTTCTGGTTTCTATGGAAATGGACAGAGGTAACTGCTGAGAAAATAAGGACAAGGCACTCAAAACACCTTCTATTCAGAGGAGTGATAAACAGCTGGCAGTCAGGGGAAGTACCAGTAGTACTGAAGTCAATTTATGCTTCTAGAACTAAGTTTAGATTAGGGTAGACACAATCTTTTTAACACTAATTTCTCACTCCACCTGCCTTCCTGCAACAAAACAAGGTTCAATCTTGGTTTAATCCAGAGGGGAAAAAACCCCACTAAATTATTTCAGAAACTAGTTTTCCTATTATTTAACTATACAACTTATATACCAAATTATTTCACCAGCATCATTTACATAGTACTAAGTTAATCACACTCTCTTTAATAGGAACTTAATTCCCTAGGTGAAAAACCATCTATACTATGTTTTGAAATAGAATATATTCTTTATAGGGCTAATTAATAATTAAAGACTGAAGTCTAGGTAAATGGTACCCAATAAAACCAAATACAACTTAGTATCCTTACAAAAAGTAGAGCAACTACAAAATCAAATAAACGCCACATACTAACTTCAACTTCTAATTCAGAAGCCAAAGATAATTATGTTGGTAAAGTTCCTACGTCTGTGTTTCTTCACCAGTGTCATCACTGGTAGTCTACACATAGGTGTAATAGAGCCCATCAACCCCACAATTTCTACTAAAAACAACAAAGTAAAACAGTTACTATGGGAATAAAAAACACATTCCATGCATGAAACGTAGAGGACAAGAAGGTCACCATATCTTCAACCCAGAAGATACAAAACATAGGCAAAAGAACAGGATCATTTTGCACAAAAGAGTACACCCATTATTAATTTTCACTTATTCTAAGTAAGTGCAAATGGCCAGCAGGATATAAAGACTTTATTATTATATCCTAAGTTTTAAATCACAAAATCAAATCTGATGTAACAGTTGACTTGAAAACATATTTTAGTGTCTAAAAGTTTGTTAATAATCTTAGAAATGTTTAAGAACCAGAATAATTTAATTATTCTTACCTTTGCAGACACTCAAAATCATACCGCCTGAATTTTGCACTTCATCAAATTTGGCAAATATCATTTCTAATCTGGGAATAAAGAATACATTTTGTTTGTTTTACATACACTTTAATGAGGAACAATTCCTTTCACCATCTCCCTGAGAAAAAAACAATTCCAGGGATTTAGTTAGGTCTATACATCTCTCTTTTACAATGAACTCACTTACTGAAAAAAAGACAAAACCCATCTCTCTTCAGTTGACAGAACCAGCCAAATACAGATAGCACTCTCCACACTTGTAGGCATATCTGTGAAATGGTAACTTTAACACAAAGCAGTTTCCCATGTTTCATCATAAAATTATTTCTCGAATCCGTCAAAAATACTTCAGTTCCAACTTTATAATGAATCCACTCAGTCACCAATACACCCTTAAAAAGTACACAGAACCATGTTAAGGAAACATAAAACCAGAGAAATCAAACTGGGCCCATATAAAACAAGGAACTTAACAGATAAATGCTGTTTGTGTTCTGACTGCTCCACTGAGCAGAATATGACCACTATGAAAAAAATAATCTAATTTTCAAACAATTACAATATTCAGGATATTACACAGAATTTATTATATTTAATTGACTATATTGAATTCTTGCGAATAAATGCTAGATGAAAGAGGGCAATAGTTAGTGGAACAATAATCTGAAGAAATGGGTAAAGCAAAATTCATTCATATCAGAAATGTGTCCAGTATTTTGAAGACTCAAAATACTACCTATAAAGAATGAGGTCATGTGCTAAAAGAGTAGAGAACACGCTGCGTGGTTGAAAAACCCAATTGTACACGCCTTGTACCCATGTAGTCCTGCCCATCCTGCAGCACCTAGTTAGAGAAACAGCATAGAGAAGACTGACACAAGCGTAACACAGAGGAAAGAACTATGAACTGAGAGTCAGGAAGCCTTCAGGTTCTCACCAACTAGCTGTCACTACTCTGGGTCTCAGAGTCTTCATCTGCCAAGTGGCTAGCCACTTAGGAGAGAAGCCACAGGTAAGAGTACGATTAATAAGTTGCTGGTGTATTTCAGTAAGGACATTAAAGTATAAGCCATCCACATATGATAAAATCCCTATGAGGCTAAAATTACTAATATAACTTAAGAAGAAAGGAATATTGTAGGCCAATTTTATTTTGAGCATAACGCAAAAATCCTAAGCACATATGTGGACACTTAATTTATAACAAAACGAACATTGAAGAAAAATGTTTTTAATAAGTGGTACTGGGTCAAGTGGATATCCATAGGGGGAAAAAATGTATCTGAACCTCTATCTCACACCATTAAAAAAATATCCCATGTGTACAATAAACCTAACTATAAATAAAACTTCAAAACAATTACACAGAGAATGTCTTCACGACAAAGAAGGCAAAGATTTTTTTAAACCAGACACAAAACGTGTTTAATCATAAAGGAAATGACTAAGAACTACATTAAAATTAAGACCTATTCACACCAAGAGACATCAAGAAACCAAACTGGCAAGTGACAGGGTAGGAGAATATATCTGAAACATATATATAGCTAACAATGGGCTTATATCTAGAATGTATTTTAAAAAGTCCTACCAATCAATTTTTTAAAATGATAGAGCACCCATGCCGGGCCTGCGTGGTTCAGGGACCGAGCATCAACCTATGAACCAGGAGGTCAGGGTTTGATTCCCAGTCAGGACACATGCCAGGGTTGCAGGCTCGATCCCCAATAGGGGGCGTGCAGGAGGCAGTCAATCAAAGATTCTCTCTCATCCTTGATGTTTTTATCTCTCTCTCCCTTCTCTGAAATCAACAAAATATATTAAAAAATAATAAAATAAAATGACAGACCACCCAATTTTTTAAAATGGGCAAGAGACCTGAAAACACACTTTACAGGAACATACCTAAATAACTGATAAATTTGAAATGGTGCTCTTCTTTATTAGTAATCAGAAAAGTGCAGATTAGAACCATATGAGGATATATGAACCAGAAACCTAAATTAATAAGAGTAACAAGTATCAGTGAAAATGTAGAATGGCAACTTGCAAATAGTGCTAGTAAGAATATAAATAGGTACAACCACCCTGGAAAACTGTCAATATCAACTAAAGGTAAATATACCCTATTAGAGGCCCGATGCATGAAATTCATGCAAGGGTCATGGCCCTGGCCCCAGCCACCACCTGCTGCGGCTTTGTCCGGAAGGACATCTGGTCTAATTAGCATATTGCGCTTTTATTATTATAGATGGCCCAGCAATTCCACTCAGATATATTCCAAGAGGACGAATATATTCATACACCAAGAGAAACGTATAAGAATGCTTTGAACAGAATTATTCATAAAGCTACAAATTAAAAAACAACTCAAAAGTCTATCAACAGTATGGAATAATTAAGTATGGCCTACTCACACAATGGAAAACTATAAGGCAATGAAAATGAACAACTGTAGCTGAACCCAACAATACAAATGTATCTTAAAAACATAATTACTGCCCTGGCCGGTTTGGCTCAGTGGATAGAGCATCGGCCTGTGGACTGAAGGGTCCCAGGTTCGATTCTGGTCAAGGGCATGTACCTTGGTTGTGGGCTTGATCCCCCATGTGGGGCATACAGAGGCAGCCAATCAATGATTCTCTTTCATCATTGATGTTTCTATCTCTCTCCCTCTCCCTTCCTCTCTGAAATCAATAAAAAAATACATTAAAAAAACCCCTACAAAACCATAATATTAACTGAAAGAAGCCAGATATAAAAAAGTATACACTATATGATTCCATTTATATAAAATTTAAAAACGGGCAAAACTGAACTATGGTAATAGAAGTCAGAATTGTAGTTACTTTTCAGAAGGAGAGAAAAGGGAAGGATTAAAATGGATTTGGGGAGGCTTCTGGAATGTTATAATATTCTTCTTCTTCACTTGCATGATGGATACATGGGTGAATTCACTTTGTGATAATTTACAGAGCTTCATACTTATGATTTATGTACTTTTCTGTATGGATGTCATATTTGCATAAAAATTTAAAATAAAAGAAAAATAATTTCAATAAAAAATTTAAAATACATAATTTATTATATATAATATGTATATAACACATATATACATATATATTTAGGGTGGGGCAAAAGTAGGTTTACAGTTGTGAGTACCCAAAACATAGTTTATTCTTATATTATTTATTATTGCATTCTTTTCCACATGAATGACAGTATAACTACTTCTGCTCCACCCCACATACACTCTCACACATAAATATATGTGGTAACATGATTTCTTTCATCCTCTTAAAATAATATAGAATATATTCAAATGAAATTCTTGTTAGCCCTACAAGCAGAAAGCAAATTAGTGAATAAGCAAGCAAAATACTTATTTATTGGACAACCTTATCACCAAAAAATTAGCACTTGAAAAAAATCTTACATAGTAAAAGATAGCCAGATGTAATATTTATGATAATAAAACACACAACCACCTATGAAATAGTTTTGCTCCTCTTAATACCCCCTGCCAAAAAACTAATCAAGTCTCCAGATCCAACTACCAATTTACAGGATATAAAGACAGAAGACCATGTTAAACTGCACCACAGGAAAAGAATTAGCAATACCCAGAATATGGGAAACTTTATAAGATAAACTACTAGACATATTCATAAAATAAAATACAAGGCAAAAAAATAAATAAATAAATGCTGGGTCTACATGAAGATTTAAAAAGACATAAAACATATCAACTAACTGTTGGACTTTATTTGGATACTGATTCAAACAAACTACCAAAAATACATAGGTACTTATGACATTTGAAAAACAACTGGAAATTTGAACCTTGACTGCATATTTGATTTTACAGAATTATTTATAAAGAAATGTAAGGTTTGAAGATAGTATTGTGGTTGTAATTGAAAAAAATATTTTTCCCCCTTAAGAAATATATTAAACTAGAGGCCCCGTGCATGAGATTCGGGCACTGGGGGAGGGGAGGGGGTCCCCTCAGCCCCACCTGCACCCTCTCACAGTCTGGGACCCCTTGGGGGATGTCCACCTGGCAGCTTAGGCCCACTCCCTAAGCCAACAGTCAGACATCCCTCTTGCAGTGTGGGACCCCTCGCTCTTTACTTTACTGCCCGCCTGCAGCGGAGGCGGGAGAGGCTCCCACCACCACCGCTGCGCTTTCGAGCCATGAGCCTGGCTTCTGGCTGAACCGCGCTCCCTCTGTGGGAGCGTCGCTCAGCCAGAAGCCAGGCTCGCTGCTCCTTAGCACTGCCTGAGCGGCGCTCCCCCTTTTATTATCTATAATAAATAAAGGCATAATATGCTAATTAGACTGGATGTCCTTCCTGATGACCTTTCAGATGAAGCCACGGCAGCAGGGGCCGAGGCAGAGGCAGCTGTGGCAGCGGCAGGGGCCAAGCCCCTTGCACGAATTTCGCACACCGGGTCTCTAATATAGGATAATTACAGAGGAAATGTTATGACGACTTGGATTTACTTCAAAATAATACAGTACAAAAGTAAGTAGGTAAGGGTATAACATACAAAACTGGCCACAGTTGTTAACTGCTGAAACTGGGCAGGGGGTACATGAAGTTTCATTGTACTATTCTGTTTAATATGTTTGAAATTTTCCATAATAAAAAGGTAAGCCCTAGCTGGTTTTGCTCAGTGGATAGAGCATTGGCCTTCGGACTGAAGGGTCCTGGGTTCGATTCCACTCAGGGCACATGCCCGGGGTTGTGGGCTCGATCCCCAGTAGGCGGTGTGCAGGAGGCAGCCAATCAATAATTCCCTCTCTTCACTGATGTTTCTCTTTTTCTCTTCCTTTCCCTTCCTCTCTTGAAATCTAAAATTTCATTACAAAAAGAAAATCTAACTGGAATAATGTCTTAAATAAAAATATAAACTCTAAGAAGTAGTATAGAAAAAAGTATCTTTGAAAAAAAAAAGTTCTGATACACTGGAAGCTCCTCAAGAGGAATGTTGTTAACCTGATTGCTGCTACTCTGCTGATTCAGGATCTTCTTTTTTATTTCACTAGGTTTTAAGGGTAATGATTGATTCTTACATAGTTTTCTGTTAGCCAGTATCTTGTATAGTACCTTTCAACAGCAGGTACTCAAAAAATAATTAATGAATGGATTACTATTTTTACTAAATCCTTGCTCCAGCCATCTTCCAAATTATGACCATACTGCCTGGTATCAAAAGATAGTTACCTACACCCTGGCTGGGTGGGATCAGTGCGTTGAAACCTTGTCCCATACACCAAAAGTTTGTGGGTTAGATTCCCAATCAGGCACATACCTGGGTTGTGAGTTCAATCCCCAGCTGGGGAGCATACAGGGCGGGGGGGGGGGGGGGGGGGGGCTGTGGTTGTGGCAACCAATGTTTCTCTCTCTAAATAAGTAAATAACATGTGTGCATATAATGAAACAGTGTCCAAAAAGATTACTTTTAAAAAAATATATATTTTTATTGATTTCAGAGAGGAAGGGAGAGGGGGAGAGAGAGAGAGAGAGAAACATCAATGATGAGAAAGAATCATTGACTGGCTGCCTCCTGCACACCCCCTAGTGGGGATTGAGCCCACAACCCCGGGCATGTGATCTTGACTGGAATCGAACCCGGGGCCCTTTGGTCTGCAAGCTGATGCTCTATCCACTGAGCCAAGTCAGCTACGGCGAAGAGCTTTTTAAGTGGTGATAACCTATATATCCTCTTGTATATTTTGAATTTCAAAACATTTCAAAAAACTGGATCCAACTTAACACATAAAATTAGAACTTTTTAAATCAATGGCAAAAATTTAGTAAGACTTACCTAGCAGGGGGAATTCCTCTCTTAGAAAGATCCACTCTTACTTTCTCTCCCACATGTCTATAAATCTCCACTATAGCCAATATTGCAGCATCTCTCACCTGCCAAAGAATTCAGAACTTTAAAAAAAATATATGAGATACAATAAAATACTTCACATCAAGGTAGCATTACACAGGAAGACAAACTTGAAGCTCCAAGTTGGTTTTAGTATCTCTAAACTCCTAAGAGATTCTGGCAGGTTATTAACAACAACAACAACAACAAAACACACGCAAAAGAGGAATGCCAAGAAACCTCTAGAGCAGTGGTTCTCAACCTTCCTAATGCCCCGACCCTTTAATACAGTTCCTCATGTTGTGGTGACCCCCAACCATAAAATTATTTTCATTGCTACTTCATAACTGTAATTTTGCTACTGTTATGAATTGTAATGTAAATATCTGATATGCAGGATGTATTTTCACTGTTACAAATTGAACACAATTAAAGCATAGTGATTAATCACAAAACAATATGTAATTATATATGTGTTTTCCGATGGTCTTAGGCGACCCCTGTGAAAGGGTTGTTCGACCCCAAAGGGGTGGTGACCCACAGGTTGGCGACCCACAGGTTGAGAACCGCTGCTCTAGAGAAACCTTGTAAAAGGTTTTACAAAAATCTAAAAAACATGTAAATAAAAGTTATTAAAGTGGCTTTTAAAAAGTCTTCTTTTTGTAATAAGATTGTATAAGCAATGCCAATAATGAATACAAATCATTGCCACGGTTAATACATTTTCCTGCCTTTCAAGAATGTGGCCTGATCCTAACTAGTTTAGTTTAGTGGTTAGTGTGTCGGCCCGCAGACTGAAGGGTTGTGGGTTCCATTCCATTCAAGGGCATGTAGCCCAGTTGTAGGCTCAATCCCCAGTCCCCTTTGGGCATGTGTGGGAGGCAACCAATTGATATGTCTCTCTCACATTGATGTTTCTCTTCTCCCCCTCCCTTCCACTCTCTCTAAAAATCAATGGAAAAAATATTCTCGGGTGAGGATTAACAACAAAAAAGAATATGGCCTGAGCACAAACAGATATTTATACACCAATGTTCTCAATATCATTATTCAAAATAGCCAAAAAGTGGAAATAACCCACATATCCATGCATGAATGAATGGATTTTAAAAAATGGTATATACATACAATGAAATAGTATTGTCTTAAAAAGGAAATTCTTTTTTTTTTTAAATAATTTTTTTTTCTCAACTGAAGACATGCTTTTTATTGCTTTTATTTTATTTTATTTTTTTAAATATATTTTATTGATTTTTTACAGAGAGGAAGGGAGAGGGATAGAGAATTAGAAACATCGATGAGAGAAACATCGATCAGCTGCCTCCTGCACACCCCGTACTGGGGATGTGCCCACAACCAAGGTACATGCCCTTGACTGGAATCGAACCTGGAACCCTTCAGTCCGCAGGCCGACACTCTATCCACTGAGCCAAACCGGTCAGGGCTTAAAAAGGAAATTCTGACACATGCTGCAACATGAATGAACCCTGAAGACATTATACTAAGTAAAATATGCTAGATGCAAAAGTACAAATATTTTATGGTTCCACTTTTATGAAGTTACCTAGAGTAGTCAAATTCCTATGGAGAGAAAGTAAAATATAATTGTGAGGAACTGAGGAGTTGGAGGGGATGCGGAGTTACTGTTTAATGGGAAGACAGTTTCTATTTGGTAAAATGAAAAAGTTCTGGAGATGGATGGTGGTGATGGCTGCACAACAATGAATGTACTTAATGCCAATAAACTGTACAGTTTAAAATGGTTGAAATAGTAAATTTTATGTTGTGTATATTTTACCACAATTAAAAGAGAAAAAATGTGGCCTAAAGACGGGAATTTGGAAGACAGCTAGCTCTAATTTCCCTGCAGAGTTCACTGTCAGAGAGCAAATGAAGAGACAGAACTTCTTACAAACCTCCAGAGGAGCAGCTAGCTAGGGACTAAAAGCAGGGAAAACCTTATGCAGGGTATTTCCAAATGCACAAGCTGTGCCAAAAAGGTTACAACTAAGATTCAACTCTACTAGAAGGGATGGGATCCAGAACATATCCCTGTATTATGCCTACAGTATATGAAGCTCAGGTAAAAAAATGTCTAACAAGTGATAGACCACTGGCACAAATTCCCTGTTAAGTATGGTTTTGACCAGGGGTCCTCAAACTTTTTAAACAGGGGGCCAGTTCACTGTCCCTCAGACCGTTGGAGGGCCGGACTATAGTTTAAAAAAAAACTATGAACAAATTCCTATGCACACTGCACATATCTTATTTTGAAGTAAAAAAACAAAACGGGAACAAATACAATATTTGTATTTGCATGTGGCCCGCGGGCCGTAGTCTGAGGACCCCTGGTTTTGACTGTTGCAAAAAAGTCGTTGTTATGCCACTCAGAAACAAAGGGAACTGACAACCTGCTCTCACAGTTAATACCCAGGACCACAGAAGGGAATCCAAGTTACTTGTTACTCAATTTTTCAGACTCAAGAGCTATACTTGAGCCCTGGCCAGTGTGGCTCAGTGGGTTGGGGCGTTGTCCCAAGCACCAAAGAGTCAAGGACTCGATCCCTGGTCAGGGCACACCCCATGTTGCAGGTTCAATCCCAGTTCGGGTGCGTACAAAAGGCAACTGATGAGTGATTTCCTCTCTCTCTCCCGCTCTCTAGAATCAATGAAAAAATTATCCTGACGTGAAAATTAAAAAGAAAGAGAAAAAAAAAGAATTATGGCCAAAACCAGTTTGGCTCAGTGGATAGAGCATCGGCCTGCGGACTGAAAGGTCCCAGGTTCGATTCCGGTCAAGGGCATGTACCTGGGTTGCGGGCACATCCCCAGTGGGAGGTGTGCAGGAGGCAGCTGATCGATGTCTCTCTCTCATCGATGTTTCTAACTCTCTATCTCTCTCCCTTTCTCTCTGTAAAAAAATCAATAAAATATATTTAAAAAAAAAAAAAAGAATTATGCTTTAAAAGTCCAATCTATCCTTAATACTAGCTAACAACTAACAAACTTAAGCAACTTAAGTGAATATGATATGTTCTTAAAAACTAACTTTGGTGGATTTTAAATTAAAAAAATGAGGGGAAATCTTCACTAACCCCTTTCTACCCTCTCTTCTTCTTTTTCTTTTTAAAATAGACTAAGAAGGGGACATCTGTAATACTTCCAATAATAAAGATAAATTTAAAAATAAAAATAATATCGACTAAGAGCACTAACAAAGAAGCTGTAGCCAAAAAATTAGTCAACACTTAAATATGTAAATAAAATTTTACCTGACTGTTGGAATCTCCAAATAGGATACACAAATGTGGTACCAACTTGCTGAGGACTAGTGGTTGAGCTCCAAAACTAAATATAATTTGAAAAAAATAAAGAGAATTTGGTTTTAATCAAACAGTAAACAAATATCCTCTGCTTTCTTCTTGTCTGTATTAATAAGACAGATATGGTAGAGAGCATGGGCACACATCATTAAAACATGAAGGTATGAGACACAAGCAAAAACTAATTCTAAACAATGTCAAATATGCAAACTTGAGTAATCATGACTAACAATGAAATTGTCAATACAAGATCCAACAGAGCAAAATGTTCAACCAATGGCACTCTTAAACCGGGCAAACTCTCAATGACTAAAGAAAATTTGAGCTTTTGTTTGAAAATAGTGATTTATTTTTAGACTCTGGATCTCAAATTTGCATTCCAATAAAATATTTACGTATTAATTTTTGGTGAGGTCATGGGTTGAAAGCAAATGACAGGAGAGCCAAAAAACACAAAAGTTGTGCAGACTGAATGCACTTACAAGCTCTAGATGGCAGAAAGGACCATAGAGGAATAAAAGAAAATAAATGAAGGTATAGTTAGAGGAAAAGAAGTAACATTACAGGAAAAGTTGAAAGCTACTATATATTACCTATCTTGTTGCACAGAACTTAAAAAATTAATCCAGAAAGAGAACAAAACTACACTTTACAATTTCTTCAGATTGGAGCTCTGAGCCCTGTGGCATCTATGCTGTCAGAACTCTGCACACAGCTACCAGATTCACTGTCTAGTTACCTGGGAGTCTTGTTCAGTCTATGATTTTCAAAACCACCCACACTGTTCTAGAAAGCCCAGGTGGGGAAATGGCTACAATATATGAAATACCACTGAGTTAAAACCAGTTCCAAACTAGGTCCAGAACAGAAGTAGATCCTAAGTTACATAAACATATTTGCTATATTACCATCTACTTTGGGGAGCAACTATTAACATGCTAAAGAAAAAAAAGAAAAACACTTCTTATAACTAATAATTTTAAATTAACAACCTGAAAGATAACAAAAAATTAACGAAGGTATCAAATAAAATAAAAACTCTTGTACTAGAGATCAGTTAATAACTACTTAAAATTTATTTCCATAGCTCTCCTCAAGCTCTGTGAAATGGATATTACTTTTTTAAGAAAAATGAAAAACACAGGCAGCTGTTTTCAGTAATCATAAAACTTACATGTTTAAGGTTTCAATAAGACACAGACACACGCCTTCTCGAGATCGAAAATTCTTGTGCTTAAAACCAGAAGCCAACTGTTCCCAAATGTGCTATTTGAAAGAAAAGTAAACATGTATAACAAAATATTAAATTACTCATGTTAAAATATTTTATCTATTCTCAAACTTACCAATCTTATTGGTAAATGAATTTTCTCCTTAGACTATTCACTCTCTACAAGTTTTTCTAAGCCAAATTTTCACTGATGTTGCTCTCACCCAATTTTTAATATCTTAATTACATTTTTTACTTTTTATTTCATATATTTCACTTTAGATTTAATTATTCTCAGAAAAACTATGTCCAACATCCAAAACCATTAGAATTTCCAAGGACAGAATTTGTTCTAAACTTTAGAAATCTTCAACAACAATGCTACCATTATAAGTCCAATAGTCCAGTAAGCATTTAAAAGGTCCAATGTTGCCTAGCAACTACTACAGACTGTCACATGGAACAGGCTTTTTCAACATTTTAGAATTCAGGCTTTTCTTCTTTTAAAATTGGATCCAAATACAGAAACATATTTGAGCAAGTCATTTTATTGCTAACCACTATAATTTATTTTAGAAAAAGCATAGATAAACCTATACAAATAATCCAAAACAATTACATGAGTTTGGTATAAAAAGAAACCCAACTTTATTTTTCCAGCTATATGGCCAATTGTCCTCATCAATTCTTTCTCCACATTTAGAAATATAATTTATTAAATTCAAGTGTGTACACACACACACCTTTCCCTGGACTCTATTCTTTCTGAACTCTGTATTCAGTTCTACTAATATATTTCTCTCTTCTCTCACTCACTCTCTGTCAAACTTTCTAGAAGGTAACTTGGAAGCTTACAAAACAAAACAAACCTGACTCTGTAACACCACCTCTGGAACATTATTCTATATGTATACTTACAGTTATGTCCAAAGATACATGTACAATGATGTTTCCTATAGTACTATTTGTGATAATAGCATCAAAAACAAGTTAAAATTTGAACACTGACCAAGGATTGAAGGATATCCACCATATTATTAACAAGGACTTTGGTTCAATCTGGGAAAACAGTTTACTTTTACAAAGCAATACTCCTTGGTTTTTTAATGAATCATGTAATATTATAATTTTTAAACAGTATTTTAAATGATAACACGTAATATCATTATGTGTATTGCAAATTCTGATCTTTTTGTACTTAACATGGGCTACTCTTTAAATGTTTGTGTACATGTCAACTAATTTCTGCTTCTTTCAAAACAATTCCACATAAGGGCAATTTTTTTTACTGTATTCATAAAATACAGGCCACTGTCATAAACGATATACCTTATACAATTAGCAACTACTTGTTAAAATAAAAAAATTTCTTCCTGTCTTTGTAAGAATTGCAGAAATTAACATAACATTCAGTATTTCTCAAAATAAGCTTCTGCACTGAACATTTTATAATAATGCAGGTAAGGAAAAACTAAAAATCCTAAAAAATAATATTATCAGTATACTGTCAGGTCACTAAAATCTCCGAGTTAGCTTTCTAAAAAAGCATTTGAGTAAAAAACAGAACAAAAAGTAAAATATAGATATTTAATCTTAAATTTCAACTTCTTTAAAGCACTAGCAACAATTAATTGTTTAAAATTTCAGCTTTCATGTCCCCTGGGGAATGAGTTGCTGTGATTACCATCTATCCTTACTGATATTTCATCAATAATTAGCAAAATAGGAATTTTAAATGTAGGCCTACCATCGGTGGTGCTACTTGGTCCATTAACTTCAAGAGCAGAATCTGAGCTTCATCACGAATTTTGTCTTTGGCATCTCCCAGTCTGTCTATTAAAGCTACAATAACTAGAAAGAGAGGAAAAAGAATAAATAAGCTATATTTTACAAAATTACAAATAGTAATTGTTTTCATAAATTAAAAGTTATGAAGTACGCAAATTGTTTCCACTTCTTTAAAAATATATATATATTTCTTTATTGATTTCAGAGAGGAAGGGAGAGGGAGAGAGAGAGAGAGAGAGAGAGAGAGAGAGAGAGAGAGAGAGAGAGAGAGAGAAAGAGAGAAACAAAAATGATGAGAATCATTGATTGGCAGCCTCCAGCACATCCCCTACTGGGGATTGAGCCCGCAACCCAGGCATGTGCCCTTGGCCGGAATCAAACCTGGGACCCTTCAGTCCACAGGCCAATGCTCTATCCACTGAGCCAAACCTGCTAGGGCTGTTTTTACTTCTTTATTCATGACTCTAATAAAATATAACTGAAAAGCAAGCTCAACAACACTTAAGGAGAAAAGAAATTACATTCCTTTTGGTAGGAAATGATTAGAGTGAGAAGCCAACTATACCAAATGGAGTGATACCATTCCAATATTTAGGCTTAATTAAGGAAATGATTGTGTAATAAAACAAGAAGTCCTCATTATAATCATAAGCCTAATCATGAGGCAACACAAGTACCTGACAATTGGAACAATGTAAATCCTTCTCATCTTGCTTAGATGTATTGTTAACACTAGAGAAATTCATCAACATCTGTAGAATTAGCTACTGTGGGACTCTGGTTCTGATAGCGTCTGAGAGGCAGTCCAGGACAATAATAAACCTTCATGTTAGATATAATTATATACTAAGAACTGAATTATCTCATTTAATCCCACTGCCTCAATGTGACTAGTCAGTACATTAAACCCCATCTGGCCTTCTTTGCGTCTGAAAAATAAGTGATATATGTAATGCCTAGAATTACTCTCAAGTCTAACTATTGTCTGTAACAACTAATAACAGGAGCTACTATAGGGCAGGGGTCACAAACATAAACACCTACAGCCAAAGAGGTATGGGAAATACAGAAAATGAACCATATCTAAGAACTACAGTATTCCCACCTTGCTGTATTATAACTGACATTCTCAGTTTTGAGGAGACAAGAGGAGATGGGAAGAACTTAGGAACTGAAAAGCTCATGATCCAGACAAAAGGGAAGCTACAACACAGCTTCAACCAATAATTACATGTGGGAATACAAGGTTGGGGTTGCCACATTGGCCAATCTTTCATAAACAAATCATAAATATGATTTTTTATGTAAAACTTCCTAATGTTAAACATTGATTCAATATGTTTTAAGAAAATACATAAATAAAACGTTCACAGAGCAAAGATTTAAAAACCTATCCTAGGATTTTAAGCAGGAGACTGATGTAGTAAAAAAAAAAAAATCTTTTCAGAAGATACCCCACAGAGAATGAATTGGAACCAGGAATTAATTTAAAAAGGAGCAATAAAGATAGGGAAACTCACTAAGATGCTTCTGCTGAAAGGATAGCTAGACGATAAAAATAAAAGTGGAAACTGGCAGAATTTGATGGCACACAAAACATGAAGAAAAAAGCTGACCAAAGATAATTCAAAAATAAGTGTGATGATACATTATGAGACATTCACTTAATCCATAGGAGAGATTAACAAACATCTGAGGTTACCCTTAAATGTTTCTATATAATAGGAACGAAATCCACTCACCAAAGCACTCCAAAGGTATATGAAGGTCACTCAGGTTTAGAAAATAGGTCAGAGCCAACTCTGTAATCCTAACTACCACACAAAGAAGAGCATTGTACTGGTATAATGCTCTTCTTTGCAAACACACTGTAAGTAAGTGCTGTTCAAAGTATGGCTGGTAGCCCAGGACCAATCTACAAATTGTCTGCAGTAAGAAAAATTGAGAGTGTTTATAAAATAAAGTTTTTAAAACAATCTGACCAAAGTAATTTTGTTTGTTAAATCTAATAATAACAAATTGGGCCTTGGATTTTTTCATTTCATTTTGCTATAACCTATTTTTATTGCATTTTACAAAATTGGTCTGCAACAAACGAGCAGTGAAAGAACTAGTCCTTCACCATAGAAAGCTTGAAAAGTGGTGCTATAAGTTATATTATAAATTTTAATATGTTACAAAAAGAGTAAAAATATAGTAAAAATTTTGAAAATATAAAGTAAGAATCTATTATCACTATACTTAGTAAGCTTCTTGCTTCTGTTTCTTTGTCTCAAAAGGAATATAATTATCTATTTGAATATGCTTCAAGTTTTTTATGTCCAGGTAAACTATAATGCTACTTAGCAGATCTCCGAGTTGTACAAAATTACATTTTTTGCATTTACAGTTTTGTTAAACAAAAACTATGAAAAAAAAAACCAGTATGTCAAAACCTACAATAATTTTTATTTTATTTAAAAAAAATATTTTTATTGATTTCAGAGAGGAAGGGAGAGGGTGAGAGACATAGAAACATCAATGATAAGAGAGAATCACTGATCAGCTAGCTACCTCATGCACCCCTCACACCGGGGATCGAGCCCACAACGCAGGCATGTGCCCTGACTGGGAATTGAACCGTGACCTCCTAGTTCATAGGTCAACGCTCAACCACTGAGCCACACCAGCTGGGCCTACAATGATTTTTAAATAAATAAAGTTAACTTACCCATTGCTACGTAGGACTTAAATCGTGTTGATAATCTGTCCACAAAGGCACTTAAAATTTCCAATCCCATTAATGATATCTACAGAAGGAAAAAAATTTTTAATGAATACAAATTATCTATGCATACTTTAATACCAGTTTACAATTGTCGACATACAAAAACCTTCATATAATATACTAGAGGCCTGGTGCACGAAATTCGTGCACTTGGGGAGACAGGGGCAGGGGGGTCCCTCAGCCCAGCCTGCACCCTCTCGCAGTCCAGGAGCCCTTGGGGGATGTCCAATTGACAGCTTAGGCCCGCTCCCTGCGCAGCGATGCCATCAGTCTGACATCCTTAAGGCTGCCATGGAGATGGGAGAGGCTCCCGCCACTGCCACTGCGCTCACCAGCTGTGAGCCTGGCTTCTGGGTGAGCGGCGCTCCCCCTGTGGGAGTGCACTGACCACCAGGGGGGCAGCTCCTGTGTTGAGCATCTGCTCCTGGTGGTCAGTGTGCGTCATAGCAACCAGTTGTTCCACTGTTTGGTCAATTTGCATATTAGCCTTTTATCATATAGGATACTATCAAGCTGATGCCGACACTGGAAAGTATCATCCTTCAAAAGGTAAAGGGGAACAAAATGAAAAGGCAACCCACGAGAGAAACCAAGATGGCGGCATAGGTTAACGCCGGAGTTTGCTGCTTTGAACAACTACTTCAAAAGTGAAACTAAAAGACGGAAGGGACATCACCCAGAACCACAGGAACGCTGGCTGAGTGGAAGTCCTACAACTAGGAGGAAAGAGAAACGCATACGGACACTCAGAGGAGGCACAGTGCTGAAGTCAAATTCTGAGGTGCGGAGTGCGCGAGCGGGCTGGCGGTGGAGGGCGCGGTTGGCGTTTTCAATCGGGAGGGAGTTGCAGACTCTGAGCTCCAGATCCGGGCGAGTCTTTAGCGACCCAGACTCAAACGGGAGAAGCGGGACAGTCTGGCTTCGGTCAGAGCGAGTGCAGCTTTCTCTCCGAGCTTTGCAGCGGGTGCTGGGACTCAGAGAGGCAGAGCCCCTGGGGACAGGACTGAGAGCCGCCATAACTGCTCTCTCCGGCCCACCCTGTTGATCCTGTGCGACCCGCCCCGCCCAAGCCCTGCACAGAGGCTTTTGCCGGATAGCCTCAGGCAAAGGCTAGATTAGCACCTCCCTAGAGGACAGAAGTTCTCTCACTGCAGACACAGCTGATTCTCATAGCCACCTGGCCTGGAGGTCAAACCCTCCCTGGTATTAGCTACAACAATCAAGGTTTAATTATAAGACTGCGAACAAAGACCACTAGGGGGTGCACCAAGGAAGCATAACAAAATGCGGAGACAAAGAAACAGGACAAAATTGTCAATGGAAGATATAGAGTTCAGAACCACACTTTTAAGGTCTCTCAAGAACTGTTTAGAAGCCGCCGATAAACTTAATGAGATCTACAAGAAAACTAATGAGACCCTCGATGCTATATTGGGGAACCAACTAGAAATTAAGCATACACGGACTGAAATAACGAATATCATACAGACTCCCGACAGCAGACCAGAGGAGCGCAAGAATCAAGTCAATGATTTGAAATGCGAGGAAGCAAAAAACACCCAACCGGAAAAGCAAAATGAAAAAAGAATCCAAAAATGCGAGGATAGTGTAAGGAGCCTCTGGGACAGCTTCAAGCGTACCAACATCAGAATTATAGGGGTGCCAGAAGATGAGAGAGAGCAAGATATTGAAAACCTATTTGAAGAAATAATGATAGAAAACTTCCCCCACCTGGTGAAAGAAATGGACTTACAGATCCAAGAAGCACGGAGAACCCCAAACAAAAGGAATCCAAAGAGGACCACACCAAGACACATCATAATTAAAATGCCAAGAGCAAAAGATAAAGAGAGAATCTTAAAAACAGCAAGAGAAAGAAACTCAGTTACCTACAAGGGAATACCCATACGACTGTCAGCTGATTTCTCAACAGAAACTTTGCAGGCCAGAAGGGAGTGGCAAGAAATATTCAAAGTGATGAATGCCAAGAACCTACAACCAAGATTACTTTATCCAGCAAAGCTATCATTCAGAATTGAAGGTCAGATAAAGAGCTTCACAGATAAGGAAAAGCTAAAGGAGTTCATCACCACCAAACCAGGATTATATGAAATGCTGAAAGGTATCCTTTAAGAAGAGGAAGAGGAAGAAAAAGGTAAAGATACAAATTATGAACAACAAACATGCATCTATCAACAAGTGAATCTAAGAATCAAGTGAATAAATAATCTGATGAACAGAATGAACTGTTGATTATAATAGAATTAGGGACATAGAAAGGGAATGGACTGACTATTCTTGGGGGGGAAAGGGGTGTGGGAGATGCGGGAAGAGACTGGACAAAAATCGTGCACCTATGGATGAGGACAGTGGGTGGGGAGTGAGGGCGGAAGGTGGGGCGGGAACTGGGAGGAGGGGAGTTATGGGGGGGAAAAAGAGGAACAAATGTAATAATCTGAACAATAAAGATTTAATTAAAAAAAAAAAAAAAAGGTAAAGGGGCTGTGATTTCGGATTCCAAAAAAAGACTTGAAATCCTAGCACATTACTTAGCCTAGCACTCGACAGTTATAATATAAATGCTATTTATTATTTTCTCCATTTTTTTTAGAATCAACTTACTGTTTATAGTTGCAGATAGACAATATAAAAAAGTGAAAACAGAGCTGACAAATAATAGGATACTGAAGAGGTTTATGTAAGGACAGAAAAGGAAAGGGAGAAGGAAAATTCGCATCTCCCTAGGTTTAAGTACTCCTCCAATAATTTACCAGGTCTGTGACCTAAAGCAAAGTATAGCTTTTCTACAAAATCAGGAAAATAATAGTACTGCCTTTATAAGGCCATCTTAAAGATTAAAATGAGGTAATGCAAATAAACCACTCTGAGATAGTGCCTGATGCTAAGGACTCTTTAAATAGTGGTTATTATATTTAATTGCACTTTAAAGGACATTTTATTGTCATAGTACCATTTTAAATTTTGGGGACTCCTGAAATCACAGGACTGTTCTTAGCAAAAGTCAAATGCCGTGTGTGTGTGTGTGTGTGTGTGTGTGTGTGTATACACATACTTATTTCCATTATTTTTAATCTCCAAGACTGACCTCTCCATTTCAATAAACAGCACCTCTATTGGTGCATAAGCAAAGCAATTATTCCTAATTCTTTCAACCCTCACACTCATTCCAATGGGAGGTCCTATCCTATCCCCAATCATATTCCAAATCTACTTCTCATCAATGTGGCCAAACCAGCCTTAGCCACCATCAACTCCCTGCTTCTCCTGCTGCTCCTTTTCAGAGTCCACTCTCCACAAAGGAGCCACCCCTCTACATAGAACTCCCCATTGATTTAGAATAAAATCTTATAAATCTCTTTCCACCTGCCTCCCCAACTTCATTCTCTTAACATCACACTCATTTGTAAGCTCTAGCCATGCTGGCCTTCTATATGTTTAACAGTACTAGGGCTTCTGCATTTGCAGTTTTCTCTGCCTATATTTCACTCCTATATTTCTTTCATGTCATAATCAAATTTCACCTAACTTCTTTGACAACACAAAATAGTCTCACCACACCCTCATTCTTTTCACATCAGTTGATTTAGAAGCACTTGTTACCTGAAATTATCTAATTTGTATACTCATCCATCTTCTTTCTAATAGGATCTCCATGACAGCAGGGATCTCACTCTCCAATCTCATTTAAGTCACCCTCTCATGAGGTCTTCAGTGACCAGCTATTTAAAATTTAAACATCTGCATCCTGCCCAACACTTCCTATTCTCATCACTGCTTTTCTCCAAAGTAAATATCACCTTCTAACATACTTATTTCAGTTATCTATCTTGTTTATATTCTTCTCCCCCACTAAAATCTACATCCATAAAGGCAAGGATTTCTGTCATATCCCCCCCCCCCCCATTGTATCAGAAGTACCCACAAGACTGAGTGCTGCACATGGTAGGTCTTCAATAAATATCCAAATGAGGCTGAATGAGTATTGTGTCTTGTTCACAGCTGGATCATCAGTATCTAGAACACCCAGCACATAGTATAGTCACTTCCAATTGATTGACGCGATGACAGTTATTAAGACACACAAATTCTGAGGTCCTATCAAATCCAAAGAAAAATTTTATTTTGTTCAGCATAATTTAAAATTTAACTACAGCTGTCTATTTGTGTGTATAATAAAAAATTCTGACACACTTTTCCCAAGAGAAATGTTTTATTGTATCATGAGTAAAAAATGATGACCTAATTTGAAGCAACTAAGTTTATAAAT
The DNA here is from genome assembly GCF_014108235.1 of Myotis myotis. Lineage (NCBI taxonomy): Eukaryota > Metazoa > Chordata > Mammalia > Chiroptera > Vespertilionidae > Myotis > Myotis myotis. The sequence goes on from NW_023416317.1 coordinate 46,518,914, forward strand.
AACAAACTAATTAGAATGTCCTCTCTCTGACAATGTCAGAAAAGCTTCTATACAGCATTCTGTAGAAAGGAGAGAACTAACGATTCTGGAAGGAGGGAGCAGAATTGGTGAATTAATAATATCTTTGAGTAGGCAAGAGGGCATAGGATCTAATATGCATGTGGAGGGATTGGTATAAGAAAGAGACAATTTGTGCATTGTAACTGAGAAGAAAGTAGAATATTATGGGCACAGCTACAAGGAAGTGTGTAGATAAGACTGTAGGAGACTGAGGCATGTCTCTTCTGACTGCTGAAATTGTCTCAAGCAACAGTATCTAGTGAGAAGCATGGAGAGACTGTGTTGTAAAAAGATGAGAACTTGGGTCAGGCGCCTGATGGTTCTAACTCTTGAACACCAGTTGAAGGAAAAACACAGCACTTGAGTGAAGTAGTGCATAAGAGACTTAAAAATTGAGATACTGTGGTATTCTAGAAGCCAAGAGAGTTTCAAAGAGATGTGACTGCTCAAGGGCTATTCCCTGACTGTACATCTGAAAGGTGACCTGACCCCCTGCCAGCAAGCACTAAAGAAAGGGAGTCAGCATTACGAAGTTGGTTAGGACAAGGGTCTCAAGGCCTGAGGTGTTCTAAAGGCTATTACTAAATGTTATTGCTGCTAAAGGTTAAAATGTAGCAGAGCATTTTGCAGGTACAGCTGTAAACAAGGTAAGTTTGACAGGAACCTAAAGGGGATAGTGCAGCCAACCACAGAGAAGACACCAACATGTAAATGACCGAAGAAGTGTATTTAAGCAAAGGCTAAGACTCCCTTCCAAGAGGCAGAGCTCTGGACATGAATCCGGTCTCCTTTCCTTGGTACAAGTCAATGAAACGACCTTGTGACAATCCTGTCTCCTCTTTGCACTGAGTTCCGAATTCCTTGGCATTGCCAAAGAGTTGACTTTCTGTAACGGCCTATGCTGCAACATGAAATCAATGATCTTCGTGTTGATATGCCCTTCTTAAAGTATAAGTAAATTTGGCTTGTTTCTTCCAAAGAAATAAGGATAATCCCCAAACAGTAGTGATCTATACAATTAAATATTAACTTTTTCCCCCAAAGTTAAAAAGGAGAGATAGCATGTAATGGAGCATCAAGGTAGTAATTTTCAAACTGTTTATTATCCTGTAAAAGTCAATCCTTCCCAAAACTCACACAAATTTCACTATTACATCTTCATAATAACCGTAGAGCACGCTGCCTTTCTTCTCCACGAGGACAGTTTTCACTGGATTATAACATACATTACCAAGAATACTTCACTTCACCCATGGGAGGTTTGGGCTGGTATTTTAAAGCAACACTGCCACCAGAAGACTAGAAAGAAAAGTAACTGCTAAAAAAACTACAACACAAGCTAATTACTGCATGTTTACCGGGCCTCCCAAAGTAGCTACATTGCAACCTGCCTACTAACTACTACAGGCTCATCAGAAACACTCAATCTTCCTTGTACCTCATCCTTTTATGTATTTTATTTATTTTCTGCATCAGCAGACCAGCTAGGAAATGGTTTCCACTCCGAGGTCAGGCCTCAACGGCGAGAAACCGAAATGACAGAGAGCACGCAATTCCTTGCTGTCCACAATAAATAAAAAGCAAACACGTGATGCCCTGGAGTTAGCATCTTGTTATTAGGTTTAACGGCGCCTGATTAAGCTCTAAAAGATGCTTTAGAGATGAAGAGCACAATTTATAAAAGAAAAAAGAGCAGGAGATTAAGGATAAAAATCACTTATTAAAGAGGGATTAACTTGACATCTCTTTCATAATACCTGGATTCTAACGTCTTATGTCTCGGTCTAGGTAGTGTTTACTTCGGGACGTACAAATGTAAAAAAAAAAAAAAGTCTTCGAGCCCTTTATGAATTATCACCGATTTTTAAAAAAATTAATGATTACACAGTGGATCCTCATGCCAATAACGCATCCCCGTGTCGGGGAACGGCTGGATTTGTCATTGTTCACAATGGTGGAAAAACTTGGTCGTGATGGGAAGCCAGTCCCCTGCTCCGATCCGGAGAGGCAGGCTCGCCCGAGATCCCGCGGGTCCCCGGGTTTCCCCTTTCCGGGGTGGTTCCGCCGAACCGAGCGCCCCCGAGGGGGCTCGCCGGGCCGGACTCGCACGTCCGGGATTAAAGGGCCGGCCGGGGAGGGCGTGCCCAGCCCGGCCGCGCCGCCGCCGCCGCTTACCCGGTAGTTGCTCGAGCCCACCCAGCCGGTGAGGGCGTCGATCGTCTTGCCCAGGCTCCCCACGTCCTCCTCCAGGTCCGGGATGGCGCCGGGGACGCCGAGGTACAGCAGCAGCTCCTGGCCGACCTGCTGGCGGCCGCCGACGTCCTTCTGCTGCACCTGGGCGCTGAAGTACTCCATGCTGCGGGGCTCCATGGCCGCGGCCGCCCGCCCGCCCGCCCGCCTGCCCGCCAGGGGCCGACTTTCGCCGGGGGCCGCCCAGCCGCCAGTGCGGGTCCCCGCGGGAACGGGCGGGACGCGCCGAGGGGCGGCTCGCGGGGCGCGGCGGGCGGCGGGAGCGGCGCCAGGCGCCCAGCGGCCCCCAAACTAGTCAAACTCGGCGCCCCCCGACACCCAGCCCGCTTCAGAGGCCGCGGCCGCCGGCGACGTCAGCACGCGCGTGACGTCAGCACGACGTCGGCGAGCTTCCGCGGGTCTAGACTAGAGCTCGGCGGCGGCGGCGGCGGCGGCGGCGACTGCTGGCCCCGCTGGGCGAATGGGAGCCCAGGCGGCGGGCGTTGCGGTGGCGCTCGGTCGGCAGTCCCTGGAGCCCGGCCGTTCTCCGTCCCCCGCGATCACAGCGCCCTGCCCTCGCCCCGTGAAATATAGAAAGCTTCCGGTTTTCCTCCCCTTTAAAGTCAGTATGTGGGAAAGTAGCTGGTATGTGGACGCCCTCTTCCCCAGCCCCGCTCCAGTTTGTTTGTTTTTTGGTTTTACCTTGTAGAATAAATACACTCCTTCATTGAAGAAACATCGTGACCCCTGTTTCCAGCCACCACCCCTACTGACTGGGCGACCGTGCCTTTTTTATTTTTAACTGCGTTTTAGTTTACATAGAGTAAAATGCACAGATTTTAAGTGTGCAGTCCATGAGTTTTGGCAAATGTATTCACCAGTGTAAACACCACCACCACCACCACCCCCCCAACGAAGACGTAGCGCATTTCCATCACTCGGGCAACTTCCCCGTCAATACGCACTGCCTCCCTAGGCAATTCTACTCTGATTTCACTTTAGCGTAGTTTTTCCTGTTCTTTCACATCATGTAACTTCATAGAGTCTGTACTTTTTTTTCTTTCTAATTTATCTTTATTGTGGAAATTATTACAGAAGTGCCCTTCCCCACTTCCCCCAATGACCCCCTCCACCCTGCACCAGCAGGTCCCAGGCCTTCACCACACTATTGTCTGTGTCCAGGCGCTATGCATAAATGCAAGTAAATTCCCCGGTTAATCTCTCCCCACCCACCTCCCCACCCCCGCCTTCCTTCTGAGATTCGTCAGTCTGTTTCGAGCTTCTGTACTCTTTTTGAGTTGGGTTTCTTTCTCAGCTTAATGTTTTGGGATTCATCCCATGCTGTTGTAGTGTTAGCAGTCCCTTTTGGTTGCTCAGTATTATCCATTGTATGGAAGCATCACAATTGCTGACTCATTCACCTGTTTACAGACATTTGCATTGTTTCCAGTTTTGTATAATTATATATAAAGCTGCTATAATCGTTTATGTTCAAGTCATTGTGTGGACAATTGTGTTCGTTTCTATTGAGTAAAATACACTGTGGGGGATAAAAAAATAATAATAATTTTTCTCCCACCTTCTAAATTCTAGCTGGGCTAATCAAATTAACAGATGAAAACCAATTTCAATACATGTGCCGGGAGGGAATTCACATAAGCATAAACATTCCAGATAGTGAAGTAAATTAGGTGTAATGTTATTTTGGATAAAGGAGAGGGGAATCTTAAGATTCCGAAAACCAGAATGGGCCATTTGCAGATAAGGAAGAACAGAACAAAGCAGGCAATTTTTTGCTAGGCAACCTAGAAACAATGAGACAGAGGGGGATCCAGTAAACAGGCCCCTGCCTGACATCTTCCCGTCTGCCATACTCAATTCAGATTAAGCTGAGGTTAAGATTTCTTTCTTGGAGCAAGTTTTTCTATCTGAGTCTCTTAGTCAGGAAAGGGAAGAGTCAAAGATTCTGAGTCTTTTCTTAGTAACCAGCTTTAAAAAGGCAAAACTTTGGTTCCTTTCAACTGGAATTATTAGTTCTTATAAGTGTACTAGAGGCCTGGTGAACAACATTCGTGCACTGGGGGGGGGGGGGGGGGAAAGAGGGCATCCCTCAGCCCAGCCTGTGCCCTCTCACAGCCCTTGACCCCTTGGGGGATGTCCTTCTGCCGGCAGTCAGACATCCCTGTCGCAGTCTGGGGCTCTTGTAGTCCCGGACCCCTCACTCCTTGCCACCTGCCTGCAGAGGAGGCAGGAGAGGCTCCCGCCACAGCTGCTGCGCTTGCCAGCCGGGAGCTGTGAGCTGGGCTTCTGGCTGAGCAGGGCTCTCCTGCATTGAGCGTCTGCCCCCTGGTGGTCAGTGCACATTATAGCGACTGGTTGTTCGGCTGTTAGGTCAATTTGCATATTCACATTTTATTATATAGGATGAGAAACTATCAAACAGCTTTTCCAAAGTGGCTGCACCATATTACACTCCCACCAGCAATGCTTGAGAGTTCCAGTTGCTCCATATCCTCCACAATATTTAGTAAGTTAGGGGTTATTAGTTTTAGCTATTTTAATGGGTCGAAAGTGGACTCTAATACATCCTAAATGCACACTATATTTACCTTCCTGCCAACTATTTCCAACTATAACTTAATAATAATCTGTATAATGTCGTCTCCTCTACTACACAGAAAGCTCCAAGATCATTTGTTTTCCCTCAGATGGTGCTTGGCCCATAATGGGCACTCAATCAATTTCAGTTGAACAAGTGAATGAAAATTGACATTTGAAATGTTCACAATAACAAAATGACAATAATAAGACACTCCAAATTCAAAGAAATCTGACTCTTTTCTGTGTTTATTCTGTTTTTTTTTTCTATATTTCTGTGTTTCACATTGTATTGTGTTGTAAAATTTCTTCCATATTTAATTGACTGTAATTTCCCTGAAACTGGACCTCCAGCAAGTAAATTGTGCTTACTATTCCTTAGGTATTTTAAAGGTTCCATTCATAAAGGGTTGCAGAAGAACATAAAAAGAGGGTCCAGCCCTACTGGCATTGAGCCAGCAACCTAGGCATATGCCCTAACTGGGAACCGAATCATGACCTCCTGATTCATAGGTCGATGCTCAATCACTGAGCCACACTGGCCGGGGCAAGTTTGTTTAGATAAACTCAAACAGAGACAAGAAAATCAACATTTCCAGGATGCTATGATTGGGTAAGCAGAGGGTTTGGGGAAGTCTAGATGAGAGGCTCCTTCTCTAGATGACACTGCGAATGGGGATTGGAGAGTTGTAAATCAGAAGGCTTCCTGGAAGAGGTTATATTTGAGTTTTAAGACTGGGTAGGAATTAGCTAATTAAAGAAGTGGTTTCCTGCCCTGACCGGTTTGGCTCAGTGGATAGAGCATCGGCCTGCAGACTGAGGAGCCTCAGGTTCGATTCCAGTCAAGGGCATGTACCTTGATTGCAGGCACATCCCCAGTGGGGAGTGTGCAGGAGGCAGCTGATTGATGTTTCTAATTCTCTCTCCCTCTCCCTCTCCCTTTCTCTCTGTAAAAAAAAAACAATAAGATATATATATATTTTTAAAAGAGAAGTGTTTTCCTGGAGAATAGCATGTTTATTTACAAGATGTAGTCTTGACTATTTTAATTTAACATTTATTATTATGATTACATACCTAGTACAAAATCTACACATTTCTCCACATCACTATTGTCTGTTCTAGGTTAAACCGACCAGAAAGTTCTCAAAGTTTCTATTTCACAGCACTGTTACTACTTCATTTTTTTTCACATATTTCTAGACCAAACAAACAAAAAACCATTCACTGGATAGTAAGATCCAAACACTTAATGAGTATTCATGTCCTAACATCTTATTAGGTATCTGAAAAAATAATACACATCAATTAGAAAAAATACATTTTTATTTCATTCTTAAATAACCATACTTACCTGTTAATAAGATGTCTGTGCCTGTAGATCACTGCTCAACTCCTCAAACCTTGGAATTAGACTGGATACTGCCCTCTTCATCCTGCTGTACATTGACTTTCATGCGGAACTTGCTTTTATCACAACCTCAGAAAACATAGTCTTGCAAAGATATGATACCAGTGAAAGAAATGTATTACAATTTAATGTTGAAACTGTGAACTCCTTCGAACCAGTAGTTCATTCCATGTCTAACAGATGCCACAGTTCCCTTTAGGATTTAAAATATCCAGCTCTTGGTGAGTTTGCTGCAGCACTCCGGGGTGCCTGCCTACACAGTTTAGGAAACTTGGTGGGCAGATGCCTGATGAGGCCCAAATTATCAGAGACAACGAATAGGAAATGCAAGCAGTAGCTCATGTAGGAAGCAGGCATGGGCCCAGTGAGAACTGGGCTTCACAAAGCTGTTGCCTAAAGAGCTCACCATAACCTATGTTAGATCTTTCAATCCTCCAGGCAACCCTATATGGGAGGTATTATATCCCCATTTTAGAGACAGCTGAGGCTCAGAAGTTAAGTCTCTGGTCTTGCCCATGATTTCAGATCCATGACTTAAGCCCAGCATATCTGCCTTCTGTGGTCTCCCAAATAATCTTTCTTTTAAATCTGTTTTTTATTGGTTTCAGAGAGGAAGGGAGAGGGAGAGAGAGATAGAAACATCAATGATGAGAGAGAATCATTGATTGACTTCTCCACTCTCCCCACTGGGGACTGAGCCGTGACCCCTGCATGTGCACTGACCAGGAATTGAACTGTGACCTCCTGGTTCATAGGTTGATGCTCAACCACTGAGCTCGCACTGGGGATCAAGCCCACAGCCTTCCAAATAATCTTTGTTGTTGTTGCTGTTAATCCTCACCCGAGGATATTTTTCCATTGATTTTTAGGGAGAGTGGAAGAGACACGGCAAGACAGAGGGTAACATCGATGTGAGAGAAACACGTCAATTGGTTGCCTCCAACCAGGGCCAGGGCCCAAAGAACCTGCCACCAAGGTCCATGACCTTGGCCGGAATCGGACCTGGGACCCTTTGGTCCACAGGCCGATGCTCTATCCACTGAGCCAAACAGGCTAGGGCCCAAATAATCTTAAAAGAAATAAAATGAAAACAGAAGTTCAGAATTAGCTACCCAAATAATAATACTCCTTGTATGCACACAGCCTTTCTTTAAAAGATCTAAATAAAATATGATTTTCACTTAAAATCTTCCTTTTTCTGAATTCCTCTTAAAAAGAATAAGGAGAAAGTGGGTAGTAACATTAGGGAACAAAATAGTGTAGGAAACATCTACATTCTTTCGTAATCGGTCACTAAGCTATCTGGGAGTACAAATCTATTTTTAACTGGCAACAAGACTGAAATAGGTCATTTAAATACAAGAGACTGACTTCCTGACCTATTAGTTCGTTATTTGTGATAACAGTGGAAACTTTGAGTGGACTTTGTTCTGATGTGGGACTTTATTTTCCAAACGAAAACTAAGAGACAAATCACCACACTGCTCGTTGGAAACCGTACTTCGAATATCTGTCAAGAATGGCACTGGGTTAGGTACTAGAGTGGGGGCATTGGATGGCCCACCAAAGATAGATCACAAAAACCCCTTCGCAAAGCTGAAGAGGGATATGTACATGAATGTTCAGACCACCTTCATTCTTATCAGCTTAAGTAGGAAAATTTGTTGCTTTGTTGATATCAAGGTGACATTTTCCTGTCAAACATGTCAAAGATGAGTTCCATCGTGGTAAAAAAGTCCATGAAAATATCCCTGGGAGCCGCTGCATTTATGTGAAACTAGAGGCCCGATGCATGAAATTCATGCAGGGGGCTCGGCACTCACAGTCCCGGCTTTGCCCGGAATCATCTGGAAGGTCCTTCAAACGCTCCTTCTGCTGTTCAGCCTAATTAGCATATTAGCTCTTTATTATATAGGATTTCTTGCCCAGGTGCAAGGATCCACCAAACTGAAATTTTCAAAAATAGAGTTTCTGCCTTATGATAGACTGTTTAAAAAAATGTTTAAGATAAAAAAATTATCCATTAACTCCTATAAAATCAATTCCTCCCCAGTTGCCTGTGACTGGCACTTTATTTGCATTCTAGCAGTCTTGTCATGTGCAATGAAAATATTAGAATTACTTTGCCACTGTCATTTGAGAGTTTAGCTTTAAAATGCCAACTAAGTTAACCTGGTGAACCACTTTATTAATGAGGACATATGAAAAACTGACTCATTTAATCCAAGTTTTACATGACATTAAAAAGAAAATAAAACCAATCCAATTGTGAGTTAGAAAACTCTGATCAGCAGCTACTCCTGGCTAAGCCTTCAAAGACATTTTCACTTGTGCCTTGTTGGTTTAGTTTATAGATCTCATGGCAGATGTTCATTTTCCTATGTAGTTAGGAAAGGTATTTCTCACAGAAACTTAGTGAAGTCTCATAATGAAAATAGGAAGCCATCAACCTTTTTTTAAAAAAACTAGCAACATGACCAGAGCTACCAATAACAACAGATGAGAGGGTCTGGAAAGACAGGAGGTTAGAAACAAGACCCCTTAGGAGTTCAATACAATTGTCCAGACAAAAAATAGTGACAGCCTCCATAAAGAAATGATTTCCTGCTCTGGTTTCCACCCGACCCACTCAAAGCACCAATCATAAAAGGGAAAGCACATATTAAATACTAAACAGTCAACATTTATAAAGTTCTTTATTTATCAAACTCTTAGATGGCATTTATTAAGAACCAGATGCTGTTCCAAGCACTTTGCAAATATTAGCTCATTTAGTTCTCATCACCAATATATGAAGTAGGTACTATTAATCTCCCCTATTGTACAGATGGAGGTAGAGAGGCACAGGGAGATTCAGTAACTTGCCCATATTCACCATGTTCACTCAGCTTACAAATGGCAAAGCCAAAATTTAAGTCCAGATAATCGACCCCCAAATCTCTTAGTCTTAACTGCAATGCTATGCTCATTTAGGGGTGGGGAGGTATACTGACTGTATAATTTGAGTGTTGATATTCAAGATAAATAGCTTAAAGCATCATTTTGAGAGTGAAAGTGTAAACAGGTAAGGAGAGAGGTACTTTATAGTCCTAAATCATTCAGAACTCATAGATGGATTTGTGGAAGAGAATTTGATCCATGCACAAAACATTGCTAAGTACAGCAAACCATCTCTGAGCTTGTAATATTGTCTCCACTTTGGTTGATGCTTAGGCAAAAATAAATAAAATGAAAATGTTAAGAACCTGTGTTTATCAAGGCAAACTTTAGTTAAAGTCTATGCAGAATATCTCTAGAAATTTATGTTGTGGTTGGAAAATATGAATGCATTTATTTTGTTTTGCATTGGCATTCAGGGAGAGGTGAAAGTGAAGTCATTTTAGTTGTTTTTCTATTGTGGCAGCAGTAAAAAACATGAGGTTTCCAGAGAACTGAAGTCAGCTCAGTTAATGAAAGGCCACACATCTAACAAATATTGGCGAATGATGAAATTAACAATTGTAAACACAATGAACCTGAAAATCTATTAAGAAAAAAAACATTATATTGCTTTTTATTAAAAAAGCAACTAATGCCAATGAGTACTCACCTTTCCAAAGTATGCGGAAACCATAGTTAATTTAACGAATTAGTTTAATGAATATTACAGCAATAACATGATAATTATATTATTAAATCTCTTCCTGGGAATTTTCTAAGCATTTTACATACATGTCTTTTGTCACTTCATTCTCATAGAAACCCTATAAGGTTTGATTATTGTCATCATCATAATCTATAGATGAGTAAATTGAAGCATAGAGAATAAAAGTCATAACTAATAAGCCAGGGAAAGGGGATTCCAAACGCTCAGCGCCCCTACCTGCAGACATTTTTTTTATACATTCAATTCCTGCATTTCTCCCCCCGATGGGTTTCCCTGGCAACAAGAGCATGTTGTAGAGTTAGGACCTCAGGGTGACCTTCAACCAAGGAGGTTCAGGAATTGGTGGATAGACACCCCAGCTTCCTTGCTTCTCTGTGACACAATTCTAAGTATTCTACATAGTCCCCAGAGGGACTGAGCCCCGGTTGCCCCCCACCCCATAGTAACTTTATTCATAAATGTCCCTTTTCTTGGTTTTCCTTCCTTCCAGGTTTCACTTCCCCATTCTCTCACCACCCTGCCAGCAATCACTTCCTGAATCAACTACTTGCACCCAAATCCTTGCCTTTAGAGAAACCCAGACTAAGACAAAATCTAAGCAAGTCTGCCCCCAGCTCCCAGCCTCTGTGTATCTATCTATGAGCTATAAGAACCGGTTGTAGCCATATTCCCTCTGGGAGGCTACATACTCATTTTATTGTTCTGGACAAAACTTTGCCATAGTGACCAATAATTATTAAATTTAAAAAGTAATACAAAATAAACTCTGTTTAACATATTCACAACTTACCCACCCCTGTATCCCCACTAGTAACTATAGGGAATCACTAATTGCTGTTTCTTGAAAACTCCAAACACTTTCTTACTTTAATGAAATGCATAAAATGACTCCCTAGTCTCAGGAATTGCTCTGCACCATTCTAAAAGTTTTCAGGTCATGAATAGACCACTTTTCCTAATGTCAAAGTTTGTTAAGCTTTTACAAAGGAGGATGGGATAGAGGAAATTTAACTCATCATAGAAAAGGATGTTTTAGCCACCTTCCTTTTTGGAGTTGGGTGAACAGCTTCTCTGATAGGAATGACAGAGAGGGGATTTAAATGAACTCATTTTGAGGCTCCCTGTTTCATTATGAAGGTTTTCGGAGAAGCCTCAGATGCAGTCAGTAACTCTGCTCCTGCCGTTGCAAACTGCTACTGGGAACAACAATTTATAGTAGGAGAAGACTGGAGTAGGAACCTTAATACGGTATCTGGTCCTGATTCTGCTTTGTCTCTTCCTTGTTTCATGTTTCTTAAAATATATATTTTTTATTTCAGAGAGGAAGGGAAAGGGAAAGAGAGATAGAAACATCAATGATGAGAGAGAATCATTGATTGGCTGCCTCCTGCACACCCCACACTGGACATCGAGCCCAAAACCTGTGTATGTGCCCTGACCAGGAATTGAACTGTGACCTCCTGGTTCATAGGTCGACGCTCAACCATTGAGCCATGCCAGCTGGGTTATTTTGTGTTTTTACACAACTCATATAACATATCCCATATTATGACAGTATCTCATTTTATAAAAGCACCTCATAAAAATATTTTGAAGTGCTTTTAGCTTCCTTAGCATTTTCCAGATATCAGGATAATCTAGATAATATTGCCTTGAATGTTCATATTCCAGGCCTTAGGGAGAATGAAACCAATGCCCTGGCCAAGATCTCTGTGAATTCCCAGTGGAGTTATGGCCTCATGGCCCTATTGGCTGTGGCTGCCACCACTGAATTCTTGTTCTTCATTATGCAGCCTGAGGCTGTTCCTTGCTCTCTACCTTCAATCCATTCCTTAGTCTTCATACCAAGACAACTCCTATTTACCTAAGTTTTTGAGCATGTAGCAGTCTACGGTGAGTGTTTAGGGAGGTGGAGCCACATAAGCATCTTAAAATCAAATCACTCTTTTTCTCAGAAGTCTTTCGGCTACATCTCTTGTTATTGTACTTACTCCTCTCTCCTCTGTGCTTGCCCTTTCAGAAGAAACACACACACACACACACACACACACACACACACGAAAACCAAATTCTTTCCATTTCCTTCTGTAGAGCAGCTTAACCTTCCCGAGCTCCCACTTCCCAAAGCAGCTCTGAGTCTTCGTCCAGCACTTGCACGGTTTCCTTTTTTAGATATAAATCTTTGGACTATTTGTTTTTAAGAATAATTTAAATTTTTTTCTTGTTTTGTATAAACCAACATAAAGAGGTAGCACATAAATGAGCAAGGATTAGTAGGAGAATCTTGCACAGAACGAACCAAAGAAGTCCTCGAAGACTGCTTGCTGTCAGGTGTGGTGCACACATGGGCACCTTGCTCATCTCCCCTCAGAACCTCCTCAGGCTATCCCAGCAACCTTCTTCAAAGGATTGGAGCTACCTCTAGTTGGAAGCTTGGAAATGCCTGGGAGTTCACATCCCCCAAGGTGGCTGGTAGCCAGCCACCCACTAGTGAAGGCATACAAAGCCCAGCCCCCTTGCCTTAAGATTGAATGAACTCAGAATTGTAATTTATGCTCCAGATCTCCTACAGGATCAGATCAAGTCCAGGAATTCATCTACAATTGTACCCTTACTTGTCTGCCTCCCCTTCCTTGTCCTGCTTCCCAGACTCCCTTACTAGTCTGCCCTGGGAGCACTCCTTAATAAATCACTTCCACTTGAATCTGTGACTGAGTTTGCTTCAGGGAGAACCCAATCTAAGACAGTAGGTATCCTATTTTGTTGGGTAGACAACTGGAAAATCATTCTTTTATTTTTATTTATTTTTTTAAAATATATTTTATTGATTTTTTACAGAGAGGAAGGGAGAGGGAAAGAGAGTTAGAAACATCGATGAGAGAGAAGCATCGATCAGCTGCCTCCTGCACACCCACTACCGGGGATGTGCCTGCAACCAAGATACATGCCCTTGACTGGAATCGAACCCAGACCCTTAAGTCCGCAGGCCAACGTTCTATCCACTGAGCCAAACCAGTCAGGGCTCTTTTATTTTTAATTATTATTATTATTTTTATTCCTCATGTGAGGATATTTTCCCATTGATTTTTAGGAAGAGAGAGGGAAAGACAGAGAGAAATATTGATGTGAGAGAAACACATCAACTGATTGCCTCCTGCATGCGCCCCAACCAGGAGCCTGCAACTGACGTAGGTGCCCTTGACTGGAATCGAACCGGGGACGCTTTGGTCCACAGGCCGACGTGCTAGGCGGAATTCACTTTTATACATATACACTGAACACCTCTTATCTATATTGGGTGCTACTAAGAAACAATCTTGCCTGGTCGGTATGGCTCAGTGGTTGAGTGTCAACTTATGATCCAGATTACGGTTTGATTCCAGGTTAGGGCACATGCCTGGGTTGTGGGCTCAATCTCCAGTGGGGGGTCTGCAGGAGGCAGCCGATCAATGATTCTCTCTCATCATTGATTTTTCTACCTCTCTATCCATCTCCCTTCCTCTCTGAAATCAATAAAAATATATTTTAAAAAAGAAACAGTCTTGATCATGTGTATAATACAGTCTGAGCCCTCAAGAAAAGTAAAAACTAGTTAGTTAGAGCCATAATTATAATATGAACCAAGGTCCTTTATTCATGCAGAAAATATTCAATATCCTGCACATACACATGATGGGATCTCAGAGATAGGGAAGGAATGCTCACAACTTCATGGTCTTACATACTGAGTTTTGAAAGACAACATAAGATTTCCAAACAAGCCCTAACCGGTTTGGCACAGTGGATAGAGCGTCGGCCTGTGGACTGAAGGATCCCAGGTTCGATTCCGGTCAAGGGTATGTACCTTGGTCGTGGGCACATCCCCAGTAGGGGGTGTGCAGGAGGCAGCTGATCAATGTTTCTCTCTCATTGATGTTTCTAACTTTCTATTCCTCTCTGTAAAAAAATCAATAAAATATATATTAAAAAAAGATTCCCAAACAAAAAGTTTGGAAGTGGGGGGGCCTATGAACTGGGGGAAACAGTTTGGGTAGTTGAGCATGTGAGGTTGAGAAGATAAAGCCATAGTGTTAAGAGACCTCTTGAGAGAATCTTCTGTCTTTTGAAAGACCGAATCCCTGCCGGATAACTTTATCCCTTCACTCTGTCACTCACATCCCATGGGCAGATGATAGGATGTGGGTCAGTGAGTCATTCCATACCAGTATAATGGGTACAGTCTGAACATGTTCAGACACACAAAACACATGATGTGCTTTTTTTTCCTGTATAACTTTCCGTATAATTGTTCTTGTAAGCTTCCATTCCGCCAGGGTAGTAAAATTTAATCTTGGTCAAATTGTGTGTCCCCTTGCTAGCTCTTTTTCCTTTTGGGGAATTTGGTAGGACCACTGATCTTCACCATCATCTAGACATCTGGTTACCTGGGTTATCAGTCCTGGGAAGTTAGTTAATTGCTGAGTCGTCCCTCATGTCTATCCTCAAGACAACTTTAGGCTTCACTGTTCTTTCTGCTCCTCCCATATTGCTCTGGAACATGGTGTATCCTGGGAGGTTGGTCCCCAGGATCTGCCCAGGGATGAGCAAGGTGCAAGTTCTCATTTCTATTTAAATTTCCAACATTTCCCTGCTTCCTGCCCTCCCCCTCTTTCCCCTCTACTTGCAGAATCCTATTTAGAAATGAGACAGGAGTTGGCTCTTACATTATTCCATTTTTCCCCTCTCAAACATTGTCTACATTTGGGGCCATTTCCAGTCCTTAAGGATTTTAAAACTACCAAGTGTGGAGGAGACATTCTGTTCTCTTTCTGCTGTCATAGCTTGAAATAGGGAGAGAGGGGTGGAAGTGGGAAGAAATTATAGAAAGAAACAGAGGAGGAAATAGAGTGAGGCAAGTGAGGAGCCTACCAGTACAACATGGAATATAAGGAAGTATTCACTCTCAAAGTCATATAAATGTTGACCCTACAGAACCCTGAGGATGCCCATAATTTACATTAAGGTTCACTCTTGGTTTTGAACAGTCTGTGGGTTGGGACAAATGTATAATGACATTTATCCACCATTATAGTATCTGTACTCACCCTGTAACTTTTCTGTAAGTTAGCAATCATAACAGATTTAAATGTTACCAACCCCCCAAGAAAGCTTTAAAATTAAGCAACTCCCCCCATTTTAAATCCTGTATTTGACATATTTTCCTGATTTCACTCTAATGATCCAGACTTTTCTAGC
This sequence comes from Myotis myotis, assembly GCF_014108235.1. Classification (NCBI taxonomy): domain Eukaryota; kingdom Metazoa; phylum Chordata; class Mammalia; order Chiroptera; family Vespertilionidae; genus Myotis; species Myotis myotis. The sequence goes on from NW_023416317.1 coordinate 46,534,093, forward strand.
TCACTCAGTAAGTGTAAATAGACTCTTTCACCTAAAGATGCAAGTATAAGGGGAAAATAGTTTAAAATATCACATAATGTCATATCAATTCATAGCTACTACATGAAAAATATAAAACGGAAATGAGACAAGAGCTGAGATCTGACAGAGGGGAATGGAGGTCTAGGCTGAGAACAGATTGCATAACCATATGAGTGCACAATAAAGACCTCTGTCCATGCTAATTATATTAGAATGAGCAAAACCACATGAATGTAAAATAAGATGTATAAAAGAGCTAATGAGGTACTTAGGAGGTCATAACATTTAGGAGTTTCAAGAAAAGATAAAAAAAATTAAATCATGGAGAGACAGGGCATAGGTTCTAGATAAAAGGGGATACACTGTGCCTGGGAGTTCCTGAGTACCTTGGCTAATGTGCACACCTATGGTTTCTCCAATGGGCATTGTTACAACTTGTGAAAATCAATCTATGGCTCCACGTGGCCTCATCTGTATTGCTTACCAGTGCTAACGCATGGAGAAAACCTGGACATGGAGACAGCAGAGCTCTCTTTTCTGACCGCATTTTAATGTTGGTTTTGGTAGGAGACTGGGAGGAGCCTGCTACTGTGGCTGTCTCTCCGGCCCCAGTGGAGGTAGGAGATGAAGGTGCAAAAGGTCTAACCTAAAAAACAAAAGTTCTCCTGGAACATGGGTGTTCAATAACAAATTAAACAAGTCATTGAGCATTTTCCTCTCATGCATATGCCAAGAGCTTTATGTAGTTTTGTCCAACTAAAGAGCTGTGAGAATGCATACATCGTGGAAATTTATTTTTTGTTTCCAAAGTTTCATTTTTCAAATAAATTTTGTCAACACTTCTTTCTGTTAGCTCTCCAAGCCTAATGTTTGTCATTAACTTTGTTGGGTGGATTTCCAAGCTTTTTGATGATAATGTAATTTCCTCCTATTTTTTTCTCAGAATGCAACGGTGAATGACGTTTTTTCTAGTTTTAGTCTTGCCTCCTATGTTTGTAACAAGATCCATTAGTGATATTGAAAGTCATCATTTCACACTAATTCAATTAAAAAGTCAATAGATTTTTATCAGCAAGGTCACTGCTTTTTTGAAAACAAAGCAATGTTTTGACGAACTCATACCAGTAATTGACCAGGTTTGAAAACAGCCTGTATACTGTGGTCCAGAGGCAAATGGATTGCTGAGTTCCTGCCAAAATTTTCAGATAGTCATACTTTTAGTCACAGTTTTTTTATCCACTTGTATACAACATCTCCATTTTACATATGTTCTGGAGACTTGTGACAAGCTATCCCAAGACCCTTATTTAAATCCACTTGTATAAGTCTTCAGTTCTCTTATCATCCATAAAACATTTTTCTCCTCTCCAGAGAGGGGTGGGGAAAGAGATGAAAGTACAAATTTGAGGACAGCTGTTTACTGTTCTTAAGATTAAGATCTCTGGACATCTTTAGAAAAATTAATTCCATTTTATTGTAACAAATAAAACATTTAATATTACTAGAAGAAATCTTTGTTTCAAAAATTGTGCCAAACAGTCTGGCAGTTCCTCTACATGGTTAAACACAGAGTTACTATATGACCCAGCTATTCCACTTCTAGGCATATACCCAAGAGAAATAAAAATATGCAACAATTTGTACACAAGTTCCATAGCAGCATTATTCATGATAGTCAAAGTTGGAAACAACCCAACTGATGAAGAGATATATCAAGTGATGAAGGGATAAACAAAATATGGTGTGTTCATATAAAGAATATTATTCATTCATAAAAGTAAATGATGTACTGATACACGTTGCAACATGAATGAACTGTGAAAACATGCTAAGTGAGAGAAGCCAGTCACAAAAGACCACATAGTGTCTGATATCATTTATATGAAATGTCCAGAGTAGGTTAAGTCCATAGAGACAGAAAGTAGACAAGGGCTGCCTCTGCCTCTGCCTCTGCCTAGGAGCTGGAAATTCCCTTGAAGGGGAATGGGAGTGACTGCTAAAGGATGTGGGGTTTCTTTTGTGATGATGAAAGTATTCTGAAATTAGATGGTGATGATTACATACCTTTACGAATACACCCAAAACCCCTGAATTGTATACTTTAATTGGGTGACTTTTACTGTGTGTAAATTATTGCCCTAAAGCAGTGGTCGGCAAACTGCAGCTTGGCAAACCACGGCTCGCGAGCCACATGCGGCTCTTTGGCCCCTTCAGTGTGGCTCTTCCACAAAATACCGACTTCTGTGCATGGGCCACGAAGTTTCAATCGCATTGTACGTGTGCGCCTGCATGTGGTATTTTTGTGGAAGAATCACACTGAAGGGGCCAAAGAGCCGCATGTGGCTCGCGAGCCGCGGTTTGCCGACCACGGCCCTAAAGCATTGCTCAAGTGAGTAACGTGGTCAACCCTGTCAATCTTTATTGCCCTACATGAGATTTTATGTGGGGTTGGAACAACCATCTCTTTCAAAGCAGGTGTTTGATTGAGAGGGGAATCTCCCCTTCCCTAACATCATATCACAAGCTAACGTTTGAGATTATTGAAAAAAGGACTGAAACCAGTGTGGTAGCACCTTAATGTTCTTCACTATGGTTTTCCTCAGAGCAGTAGTTCTCAACCTTGGCAGCACACTGGAATGAACTCAGCAGTTTTAACAATACCAATGCCTGGGACCCACCTCCAGAGATTCTGGTTTACTGTACTTGGTTTGAGGTGAGGCCTGGGGTTTGGAATTTTAAAAGCGCCTCTTGTGATTCTAATGCGCAGACAAGGTTGAGAGGCACTACTGTGGAAAAAAATAAGTAGCAGAATAACTGACTAGTTTATTGGTCCCTTGGTGCTTTGAAATTTCCACTTACTGCTCATTTTTAAAAGCTTAAAAGCCCAGACAAGTGATGTTGTCAAGTGCCTAGAACAGCTAAGTTATTCTAAGTGGTAGTATTTAGGTTACTATTTTTGTTAGTAATGTTAAACTTCCAAGAACCATGTCTCAATGATTGATATAATAGGTGATTTGGGAAAATAGAACAACACTGCAGCCACCATAAAAAATATCAAGTTTAACAAAAGTAAACAATCACATATAAATAACTCAAAATCAATGTGGCTGAGATAAACTGTTTAATTGAATTGGATTAAGTATATTTCATATATGTAACGTAATTTAATGGAACTTTAGCCAAAATGAGTTGTTCTTTAAGAACAATTTAAAAGCCATCTTTAAGCCCGGTCAGTGTGGTTCAGTGGTTGAGGGACAACCTATGAACCAGAAGATCACAGTTTGATTCCCGGTCAGGGCACATGCCCAGGTTGTGGGCTCAATCTCCAGTGTGGGGCGTGCTAGAGGCAACTGATCAATGACTCTCTCTCATCATTGATGTTCCTATCTCTCTCTCCCTCTCCCTTCCTCTCCAAAATCAATAAAAATATATTTTTTAAAAAATAAATAAAAGCCATCTTTAAGACTGTAATGATTTTTTTTAATTAAATCTTTATTGTTCAGATTATTACATTTGTTCCTCTTTTTTCCCCCCCATAACTCCCCTCCTCCCAGTTCCCGCCCCACCCTCCGCCCTCACTCCCCACCCACTGTCCTCATCCATAGGTGCACGATTTTTGTCCAGTCTCTTCCCGCATCTCCCACACCCCTTTCCCCCCCAAGAATAGTCAGTCCATTCCCTTTCTATGTCCCTGATTCTATTATAATCACCAGTTCATTCTGTTCATCAGATTATTTATTCACTTGATTCTTAGATTCACTTGTTGATAGATGCATATTTGTTGTCATAATTTGTATCTTTACCTTTTTCTTCCTCTTCCTCTTCTTAAAGGATACCTTTCAGCATTTCATATAATCCTGGTTTGGTGGTGATGAACTCCTTTAGCTTTTCCTTATCTGTGAAGCTCTTTATCTGACCTTCAATTCTGAATGATAGCTTTGCTGGATAAAGTAATCTTGGTTGTAGGTTCTTGGAATTCATCACTTTGAATATTTCTTGCCACTCCCTTCTGGCCTGCAAAGTTTCTGTTGAGAAATCAGCTGACAGTCGTATGGGTATTCCCTTGTAGGTAACTGAGTTTCTTTCTCTTGCTGCTTTTAAGATTCTCTCTTTGTCTTTTGCTCTTGGCATTTTAATTATGATGTGTCTTGGTGTGGTCCTCTTTGGATTCCTTTTGTTTGGGGTTCTCCACGCTTCTCGGACCTGTAAGTCCATTTCTTTCACCAGGTGGGGGAAGTTTTCTGTCATTATTTCTTCAAATAGGTTTTCAATATCTTGCTCTCTCTCATCTTCTGGCACCCCTATAATTCTGATGTTGGTACGCTTGAAGCTGTCCCAGAGGCTCCTTACACTATCCTCGCATTTTTGGATTCTTTTTTCATTTTGCTTTTCTGGTTGGGTGTTTTTTGCTTCTTCGCATTTCAAATCTTTGCCTTGATTCTTGCGCTCCTCTGGTCTGCTGTTGGGAGTCTGTATAGTATTCGTTATTTCAGTCTGTGTATGCTTAATTTCTAGTTGGTTCCCCAATATAACATCGAGGGTCTCATTAGTTTTCTTGTAGATCTCATTAAGTTTATCGGCGGCTTCTAAACAGTTCTTGAGAGACCTTAAAAGTGTGGTTCTGAATTCTATATCTTCCATTGACAATTTTGTCCTGTTTCTTTGTCTCCGCATTTTGTTATGCTTCCTTGGTGCACCCACTAGTGGTCTTTGTGCACAGTCTTATAGTTAAACCTTGATTGTTGTAGCTAATACCAGGGAGGGTTTGACCTCCAGGCCAAGTGGCTATGAGAATCAGCTGTGTCTGCAGTGAGAGAACTTCTGTCCTCTAGGGAGGTGCTAATTTGGCATTTGCCTGAGGCTATCCGGCAAATGCCTCTGTGCAGGGCTTGGGCGGGGCGGGTCGCACAGGATCAACAGGGTGGGCTGGAGAGAGCAGTTATGGCGGCTCTCAGTCCTGTCCCCAGGGGCTCTGCCTCTCTGAGTCCCAGCAACCTGCAAACCTCGGAGAGAAAGCTGCACTCGCTCTGACCGAAGCCAGACAGTCCCGCTTCTCCTGTTTGAGTCTGGGTCCCTAAAGACTCGCCTGTATCTGGAGCTCAGAGTCTGCAACTCCCTCCCGATTGAAAACGCCAACCGCGCCCTCCGCCGCCAGCCCGCTCCGCGCACTCCGCACCTCAGAATTTGACTTCAGCACTGCGCCTCCTCTGAGTGTCCGTATGCGTTTCTCTTTCCTCCTAGTTGTAGGACTTCCACTCAGCCAGCGTTCCTGTGGTTCTGGGTGATGTCCGTTCCGTTTTTTAGTTTCACTTTTGAAATAGTTGTTCAAGGCAGCAAACTCCGGTGTTAACCTATGCCGCCATCTTGGTTCTCCCTTTGAAAGGTTTTCTGTAATGATTTTTTTTAAAGAATATAACCATCTTTCTGAGACAGCCACAGTTATACCTACCATATGATTGTGCTATTTCAGGGCTAGATATTTACCCAAGGGAAATGAAAGCATATATCCATACAAAGACTTGTATACAAGTATAAATAGAAATTTCATATAATAGTAAAAAACTGAAGATAAAGCAAATGTCTGTCAACAAATAATGGATAAACAGAGTGTTATATATCTATAAAATGAATCGATATTCAATAAAAAAGAATGAACTATTGGTACATCCTACAACATGATAAATCTCAAAATACTTACGCTGAGTAAAAGAAGCCAGGCATAAAAGATTACATACTGTATGACTTAATTTTTATTTCTTTATTTTTAATATATATTTTTATTGATTTCAGAGTGGAAGGGAGAGGGAAAGAGAGATAGAAACATGAATGATGAGAGAGAATCACTGATCGGCTGCCTCCTGCATGCCCCACACTGCCTCTTGCATGCCCCACTTTGAGCCTGCAATCTGGGCATGTGCCCTGACCCGGAATTGAACAGTGACCTCCTGGTTCATAGGTTGATGCTCAACCACTGAGCCATGCCAGCTGGATCACTTTACTTTTTAAACAATCCTGTTCTCATTTCAAAAACTTTATAAAATCTTTTGCTTGCTCTATTTCTCTCTATCACTCATTAATACTCCCATTCATTTATATCTCATCTTGTTCCAACCCAACAAAGTGCTGGGTTGGGTACTAGGGATGGGCCTCAATTGAATGAATTACCAAATGTGGCTGGAATTTTATTGCCTGAGGATTAATTCCTTAGTTCAATCAGGTACAGATCTGTCCCTGAAGTAAGAATAGACTAAGCAATCTTTCAGATTATTTTCTTTTCAATAAATCTATTAAGTAATCCTAAGTGGTTGTTCTTAAAAATGAAAGAGGCAAGTAAATTAGATAGTGGATCTTGGCATTTGCAGTTACATATATGTCCTTTCCTTCTTTTCCCCTTAGTCCAACCCTAATCCAAGTCTTACTAATATGTGATAAAGACCTTGACTCTACAGGTTCCTGAATGGGTGGGGTGAGTCTGAATGATGCACACACGTAAGGCATGCCCAGGACATGCATGGGCATATCAGGAGGCACACCTATACCATCATTGGTAGATCTAGATTGGAATTCCTTTTCTCAGAACTGTTTTAATCACGCATTAGTTCTTTTAATAAAAGGAGCCTCTGGTTTTACCAGTTATATTTTGCTCACAATCCCAGTAGGCAAATAATTGTTTTAGTTTAAAATGTTTTTGTTCTCACGGTGAATGGGAGAGTCCCAAAATGATCAGGAATTTTTCTTTAGTATAATTCAGAAACAGAAACTCCCAGATCTGAAAGACCTTTAAAATAGAAATCAGAAGGTTCCAGTCTAGAATAGCACTTTACACATGAGCTTGAGCAATTTTTAAATTGTTAAAAAGTTAGAAAAATGAAGAAAGCTGGAGGAAATGAGTCCCTTAAGAGTAATGTTCATGTTTTATTACCTCTGTAATCATATTGCCAAGCAAAATAGGTAGACATCTGTTGGACATTTAAAATTCGGGGTGTGATTCACATTCTTTTCCTCTTACTCTGATACTAGGCCACCTCTTTCCTGTGGAGGAGTCATTGCATGTGGATCAGGTGAGACTTTCAATGTTCACTCACAGGTGACCAGGCCTGGCCATTAATTTCCCTGGGAACAGTGATTGGTCCAGAAATAGGCATAGGAACTAAGATGAGCCTATTATAGTTCTCCCCAAGGCTTCTCTTGCTTGTCAGAATGACTTTTCTGAGAAATAGACATAGCCTCTGATTGTAGGAGAAAAGATGAGGCCCTAAAGATGGTATGTGAGTCCCCCCAAATCCATCTGTGGCTGAAAGTAGCCATAACCTTTATTGGTTTGATTTCCAAGTAATACAATCATAATGATTGAATGAAACCCTTTAAAATAGATTTTTAAAATAATTATGAAGGTTGGCTCTCTTCCAACTCAAATGAAAACAAAATATGCTTTCAAGATTTCTTCTGTCTTTAGTTTTTAGGAGTTTGATTATGATGTGTCTCGGCATGTGTTTTGAGGGGTTTATTCTGTTTGGGGCTCAAGAGCTTCTTGAATCTGTGGGCTAATGTGTTATGTCAAATTTTGAAAAATGTCAGTCATTATTTTGTTGAACACTTTTTCAGTCTCATTCTGTTTCTCCTCTTTGGAAAGACTTGCTTTGGTCCCACAGGTCCCTGAGGTTCTGTTCATTCTTTTCTTCAGTCTATTTTCTTTTCGTAGTTCAAATTGGTAAGTTTTATTGATCTAACGTTAAACTCACTGATTTATTCTTCTACCGTCTTCAGGCTGCTTCTGAGCTCTTCCAGTGAGTTTTTATGTTTTATGGTGTTCTTTTGGCTCTTGTTTATAGTTTTTATTTCTTTGCTGAAACTTTCTATTTTTTCATGTGTTTAAAGCATATTAAAATTTTCCCTTTGAAGCATTTTTATAATGGGATTTTTACAGTCCTCGTCAGATAGTTCCAATGTCTGTGTCATCTTGGTCTTGCCATCTGTTGATTGTCTTTTCTCATCCTAGTTGAGGTTTTTTTCCTAATTCTTGGGGAAAATGACATTTTCAAAATTAGTTCCAGACATTCTGGTTATTATAAGACTGCGGCTCTTATTTAAATCTTCAGTTTTAGCAGGTTTCCTCTGACATCACAACGCTAGGGAAAGGGTGATGCTGCCTTGTCACTGCCAGTTGGGAGTGGAAGTCTAAAGTCTTCACATGGCCTCCACTGAAACTCTGGAGGATGGAGAGGTTTGTTGCTGCCTAATTAGGACAAAAGTCCTGGCTCCTCACTGGGCCTTCTCTGACATCACCCCAGTGTGGGGAAGGGCTGGGAGGAGAATCCCTATTCCAGCTGGATGAGGGCGGAAGTCTAGGCTCCTGACACAGACTCTGTTGACAGGGGTTGTTGGGGTGGGACCTCAGTTTTTCCTGTGGTGTTTGGCTGCAGTAGAGCCATTATTGTCTACAAATTTACAGTCCTGCTGGACTGTTCCTTTTCTATCCTTTGGCTAGAAAGAACCGGCATTTTTTGAGCTTTTTCTCTTCTTTCTTCTTCTTCTTCTTTTTTTTTTCTTTTGGTTTTGTTTATATCTGTTAGCATCTCTGCGTTGTTAGCTTCTCCAGCATCCAGTGGAGAATTTCAAGGAAAAAGAAAAGCCATTAAGCTCAAAACTCAATGCATGTCATTCCTTGGGTCATAAGGACCCTCACCATTCTGTTTTCTTTGCTCTACCTTTCAGAGTCTTTATATCTCTCTATATATACATACATACATACATACATACATACATACATACATATAAAACATCCAGGGCTTATAGTGGTACTTAGTGGAAGGAATAAGGAGGTCATGCTGGAGGTGACAGTTCGATTTCCAGTCAGGGCACATGCCCAGATTGTGGGCTTGATTCCCAGTGCAGGGCATGCAGGAGGTAGCCAATCAATGATTCTCTCTCATCATTGATGTTTCTATCTCTCTCTCCCTCTCCTTCCCTCTCTGAAATCAATAAAAACATATTTAAAGAAGAGTATTAGTATAGAGAAAATGGAACTTTAAAACTGTGTATCTATCATCACTACTCTTAAATGATCCATACTATAAAATCTTGGTTATTTTGTGTCAACTGAAGGCTCTTGAAAATGTTTGTTCAAACCATACAGCTCTTATAACCTACAAAGCAAAAGACAATAACAATTACAGCTATAATTTTTAAAACAACAGTATTTTCTCTTGTCCTTATAACACTAGAAACAGTATTCCTACAGCACTTTGTACTCTGCAACAAAGGAGTGTTAAAACCAACTTTAAATAATATAATATTTTTCTGTGTATTTCATCCAAGAAGTCAAACAACTTAAGGCATAGTTAAATAGATATCTCTAATTTATATAACTCTATATTTTCCAAATAAAGATACATCTTCTTGTTGTGTCCAAGAAATATTCACAAAATGTGATTTTTTAAAAGTTAATAAATTTAAAAAAAAGGAAAAATGTAGGCAAGAGTGGTTTTGTAACTAATGCAATTAAATAAGAAATTAGTAACAAAACAATACCAACAAATCAGAAACATATTTGGATCAAAGAGGAAATTGAAACTGAGATGTGAAAACACACAGTAACACATTTGAAATACATACAAAGCAGTGCTTGGAGGAAAATAAAGTCCTAATACTTATACTAATTAAAAAAACAAGACTGACAGTAAAAAAATTAAATGCTCAAATCAAGAAATTAGAAAAAATTCACAAGAAAAAGCACAGTGATAGAAAATTAGTGAATTAAAAAGATAAAAGCAGAAATTAAAAACTTTGAAGAGTGGCAGATCTGAGAAATAAATTCAAAACCTAAATCTTAAAGAAAGAAAACAAGATAAAGTGTTTAATTTAATTGAGCTTAAAAGAGTAAAATCGCCCTAACCGGTTTGGCTCAGTGGATAGAGCATCAGCCTGCGACTCAAGGGTCCTGGGTTCGATTCCAGTCAAGGGCTTGTACCTGGGTTGCGGGCACATCCCCAGTGGGGGGTGTGCAGGAGGCAGCTGATCGATGTTTCTCTCTCATCGATGTTTCTAACTCTCTATCCCTCTCCCTTCCTCTCTGTAAAAAAATCAATAAAATACATTTAAAAAAAAGAGTAAAATCATAAATACACAAAATAAGAATTTATATGAGGGAATTAAATTTAGATACAGGAGAAATTAAAAGATTCAGGAGAGGCTGCCATGTGTATCATGATAAATTTGGGAACCTGGTTCAAATGAGGGGTTACCAAAACTGACCTCCAAGTGCATAGAAAACATACAAATATGTGGTAAGATATTAAAGAGCTACTTCCTCAAAAGTATCTTAGCACAGTCATTTTCACTGAAAACTTCTACCAAATCCTTAAGAAATAAAGCCTTTGTGTCTGCTTCTATGTTCTAAAGCACGACGGGAAAAGACTTCTAAGCTTTTTATGAGTGAATGCAACAACAAAGATAATACCAAAAAATTAAACTATAGCACAATATCACTTATGAATATTTACATTAAAATGCCAGATAGCCTATTAGCCAACAGAATTAAGGCGTACATTGAAATGATAACACAACTTTACTAAGTGGGGTTCTCCGCGCTTCTTGGACCTGTAAGTCCATTTCTTTCACCAGGTGGGGGAAGTTTTCTGTCATTATTTCTTCAAATAGGTTTTCAATATCTTGCTCTCTCTCATCTTCTGGCACCCCTATAATTCTGATGTTGGTACGCTTGAAGCTGTCCCAGAGGCTCCTTACACTATCCTCGCATTTTTGGATTCTTTTTTCATTTTGCTTTTCCGGTTGGGTGTTTTTTGCTTCCTCGCATTTCAAATCATTGACTTGATTCTTGCGCTCCTCTGGTCTGCTGTCGGGAGTCTGTATAATATTCGTTATTTCAGTCCGTGTATGCTTAATTTCTAGTTGGTTCCCCAGTATAACATCGAGGGTCTCATTAGTTTTCTTGTAGATCTCATTAAGTTTATCGGCGGCTTCTAAACAGTTCTTGAGAGACCTTAAAAGTGTGGTTCTGAACTCTATATCTTCCATTGACAATTTTGTCCTCTTTCTTTGTCTCCGCATTTTGTTATGCTTCCTTGGTGCACCCCCTAGTGGTCTTTGTGTGCAGTCTTATAGTTAAACCTTGATTGTTGTAGCTAATACCAGGGAGGGTTTGACCTCCAGGCCAAGTGGCTATGAGAATCAGCTGTGTCTGCAGTGAGAGAACTTCTGTCCTCTAGGGAGGTGCTAATCTGGCATTTGCCTGAGGCTATCCGGCAAATGCCTCTGTGCAGGGCTTGGGCGGGGCAGGTCGCACAGGATCAACAGGGTGGGCCAGAGAGAGCAGTTATGGCGGCTCTCAGCCCTGTCCCCCGGGGCTCTGCCTCTCTGAGTCCCAGCACCCGCTGCAAAGCTCAGAGAGAAAGCTGCAGTCGCTCTGACCGAAGCCAGACAGTCCCGCTTCTCCCGTTTGAGTCTGGGTCCCTAAAGACTCGCCTGTATCTGGAGCTCAGAGTCTGCAACTCCCTCCCGATTGAAAATGCCAACCGCGCCCTCCGCCGCCAGCCCGCTCCGCGCACTCTGCACCTCAGAATTTGACTTCAGCACTGCGCCTCCTCTGAGTGTCCGTATGCATTTCTCTTTCCTCCTAGTTGTAGGACTTCCACTCAGCCAGCGTTCCTGTGGTTCTGGGTGATGTCCGTTCCGTTTTTTAGTTTCACTTTTGAAGTAGTTGTTCAAGGCAGCAAACTCCAGCGTTAACCTATGCCGCCATCTTGGTTCTCTCCCTCCTAAGTGGTATTTACTTCAAGAATGCCAGGATTGTTCAATAATTCACCACTTACTAGAGAATAAGTAAGATAATCATCTCCACAAGGGCTGAAAAGAATTTGATGAAATCTAACATTCATTTTATATAATAGCTATTAATAAAATAAAAATAATAAGGTGGATTATTCAATACACTTCTATTGAGATAACTGGCTAGCCATCTATAAAAAAAGGGAACTGGATTACTGCTTCTCCTTTTACACCAAAACAAATTACAGATGCATTCGATTAAGTGGAGGGAGGAGGAGAAATAAACTCATATAAGTATCAGAAGAAAATATTTGAGAATCTATAATAATAAAAGCATAATATGCTAATTAGACTGGACGACCTTCTGGACAAAAGCCAGGGCTGTGAGAGAAGCCCAGGTCTTGGGTGCCAGAGGGAAGCCGGTGCCTGCAGCCGGGGGAAGGAAGGCCTACTTTTGCATGAATTTCATGCATCGGGCCTCTAGTTTCCTAAATAATCTTGGACCAGGGAAGAACTTGCTTCAGTACCATAAAACATTCAAGAAACCATAAACAATAGGCTTATATAGTCAACTACCTAAAGACAAGGAAGAATTCTTCGTAGCCCTGAAACTCCATAAACAAAAAGACAAATGACAAACTTGAAAAAATATTTATAACATATCACAGAGTTATCTGTAGAGTATATATAAGTTAATAATAAACAGCCAAAATCCAATGTAAAAGTGACAAAGAACTTAAATAGTACACAGAAAAAGAAAATGAAAGAGACTTTTAAACATATAAATACATGCATAATCTCATTCATTATAATCTTTTTTACACATCATATTGGCAAATATAAAACAAGTGGCTAAAAAAACACAAAAACAAAAACATGTGGCATCATATTGGTGAGGGTTGGAGAAACAGCCACTACCATATATTTTCAGTGGTAGTGAAAATTGATTCAACATCTGTGGGAAGCACATTAGCAATATCTGCCCAAAATACAAATGCATGTACCCTTTGACCCAGGACTTCCACTAATAGGAAATTATCCTACAAACATATTCATAATTTATGATATTTCATACAAAGATTCACTATAGCATCGCTATGTTTGTTTATTTAATAGTTAAACATTGGAAACAATGTACATGGCCATAATTAGGGGACCAGTATTCTAATGACAGTGGATATTTACAACAGAATACTCAAGAGCTTTTACAAAAGCAGCAGCACTGTATGCATTGGTTAAGAACCATCTCCAAGATCCATTATCAAATAAGGCAAAAAGCAAAACAGTGATAGTGTAGAATACCATTTATTTATATAACACAAAAGTAAACCTACAGAAACACTTATTTAATATAGTGGTTTTTATATTTACACTAGAGGCCCGGTGCACTAAATTCATGCACTGGGGGTGGGGGGTGGGGGGGGGGTCCGTCAGCCCAGCCTGTGCCCTCTCCCAGTCCGGGAGCCCTCAGGGGAATTCCAACTGCTGGCTTAGGTCCGCTCCCTGCACTGCAGCAGAAGCGGGAGAGGCTCCTGCCACTGCCGCTGTGCTTGCTAGCCGTGAGCCCAACTCAGGGCTTCTGGCTGAGCAACACTCCCCCAGTGGGAATGCACTGACCACCACAGGGCAGCTCCTGTGTTGAGCATCTGCCCCCCTGGTGGTCAGTGCACATCATAGTGACCAGTCGTTCAACCATTTGGTCAATTTGCATATTACCTTTTTATTATATAGGATAATATATATATATATATATACACACACACACACATATACTTGAAAAAAAATTTTTCTCTAAGTTTACCCAAGACCCTGGCAACTTTGGTTATCTTTCATGAGTGAACTGGTAACCTGAAGGAAAGATGCAGGAAGGAAGCTTATTTTTCATACTTTTGTTTAAGTGTCAGGTTCCCAAGACTCGGAGCCTAAGACAGGGATTCTTGAGTGTGTGCTTTTAGGAAAAGGGGAATGAGGTAAGAAGGTTAGGGTGGGGATTAAAAACCAAGCAAGAATGTATCTTGGCTGGAGTCTAGCTTCTGCCTGATACCTTGAGGAGCTCTGGAATGTGAATTTCACCATAATGTGGGTCCTTCCATGAGACAAAGATTCAGGCCTTTGTATCCTTATCAGTCAGCAACTGGCTGTGAGCTGCGGGCAGCAGGAGGGAGTATCTTCTCAAGAGAGGTGGCTCTTAATGGCCAAAAGCAAATTTCTAGAAAAGGCATCAGCTCTAAGGAATTAGTAATCAGTTAGAAAGAGGGATCTGGGCCCAATAGGGACCTCTTTTTGTGATTTGTCTAGATTCTAAAATCAGCATGAACACCAAAATTTAAGCAGAAAGCCTTAGAAATCCTTAGCAAGACTCCAACTTGAAATCATGTTAGTCAATTTTTCCACCAGTATTGGAACACATTGTGTTTTTCTGGACGAGCGCCACATGAAATAGTTGGCTTGCCTGTAGGTGACCTTCTGTTCGAAAAATCCACAACTTTAAACACTGGACTCATAATCATTGATGAGAGTCTCCAGGATACAAATGTAACAGCAGTTTTTTTTGTCTCTCATCCCAGACTCATCCTGGAACAGAATGTTAGGGGGACCAACCATATTATTTAGTCTCTATTCTTTATTTTTCCTACCAAATGTAGTTATGAATGCCGGATATGTTGTACAAAAAAATTATCCAAAAATTGGACAAAAGGCAAAAGATGATTTTAAGTGACCTTTTAATATATTAGAACACACACACACACACACACACACACACACACACACACACATATAATTGATTTCAGAGAAGAATGGAGTGAGAGAGAGAGACACACATCAGTGATGTTGAGAAAATCATCGATCAGTTGCCTCCTGCAAGCCTCACACTAGGGATTGAGCCTGCAACCCAGGCATGTGCCCTGACCAGGTATCGAACCATGACCTCCTAGTTCATAGGTCAATGGTCAATGCTCAACCACTGAGCCATACCGGCCAGGCTTAGAGCATTTTCTAATAGACTCATCTGAGGGTCATTCTCTCTCAGGAAACATAACTTGTTTTGCTAGCAATTGATTAGCAATAGATTCTCACAACTCTACCAAATTAGATGTTAGCTTATAGAAACTGGTAAGGTATGATCCTCCCCATCCCCTTTGTAAAGAAGATAACCTAAAGGTTATGGTTTATGCCTTCTAGGGTATAAACCACTTCCACATCTAACTCAACAATCTGATTTCAGCATTCCTTTTCCTACTGATACTTATGTCCCAGTTTCTCTTATCCTTATAAAACTCTTTTTTCTGTCCTCTGGTTCCTTCACTGATGAGTTAAAACTTGGACATGCTCACTATTCATATGAGAATCATGCCTTTTAAATAATTTGAGAAAATATGCATTTTCAGTGTAAACTAACAGTGTAAATTTATGTGTTAAATATACACACAGAGTAGCTTGCTATAAAATAATACATAGGATGACATAAATCCTAGTGGAAATGCTTCCAGAATCATTGTGCATCATCTTCGCTCTTGAAGGCAGGGTTGTATGTATTTAAATCTGGCTTATGACTATTAGCCTGGCTGCTGAAGTACTTGACATACTGCCACAGGTAGTACTTTGAAAAATGGCTTCACCAGTAAAAAGAATAAAAATAAAAATTAGTCATATATTTTTCCAGGTGCATTTCCCTCAAAAATCCCATTGGCAAAGCCCATGGGGCCAAGGTTGCCAAATTTAGCAAGTTAAAATACCGACTATCTAGTTAAACTTGAACTTCAGATAAAAACATTTTAGTATAAGTAGATCTCAAATAGTGCAAGTATTTTATCTGAAAAGCCTATTGGTTTGGGTTGTAGGAAGCAGGCAGGGGAAGCAAGGTGTTTTCCAATAGTGCCAGAAATGCAAAGGATGGTAGCCAGAGTCTGAGTCCTGTGCTGGGAAATACCAAAGGCCAAACCCAGGAAGTGGAATCCTGTTATCAACTGCAAGGTGTGAAAGTAGTAGCCTTGAGTCGGGAGCTAATTGGCACTGTAATAGGGCAAACAGCTAGAGCCAGGCATGGGACCAATGAAGAGAATTCACAGAGCTGCTCTGAAGGCTAATGTGTGAAAGTGGGTTTTTATTTCCCGGACACTCTGGAAAGTCCATCCAGATAAATGAGTTGACTAGACATATGTAAAATTCAAAGAGAACATATTTTTTAAATTGTGGTAAATTATACATAACATTTATAGTTTTAACCACTTAAAAGTGTACAACTCAGTGAACTATCACCACTATCTATTTCAAGAACATTTTCATCTTCCCAAATACAAGTAATCTAATCATTAAACAATAACTCCCCAGCTCCTGGTAACCCCTATTATACTTTGTCTCTTTGTGGATTTGCTTATTCTAGGTAACTCATACAACAGGAATCATACAGCCTTTGTTCTTTTGTGTCGGGCTTATCTCACCAAACATAACGTTTCCCAGGTTCATTGCCAGGTATCAGAATTTCATTTCGTATTAAGGCTGAATAACATTCCATTGTACATACATACCACATTTTGTTCATCCATTAAGAGGACATTTTGTGGACATTTTATTTTTTTTTAGTTTGCCTACGTCATAGTTATTTATTGCTACATAAAAAGCCCTCCATAACTAAGTGTATTAAAATAACAACCTTCTCTAAAAACTTGCTCTTGAGTCTTTGGATATCCTTGGCAGTTCCGTTGATGTGGGGCAGGCTTCAGCGACCTCAGCTGGATTGTCTGTCATATCTATGCTTCCTTCTAGGTTGGTTCGGCTTAGGTGGCTTGTCTCTGCTCCATGTGGTCTCTCATTTTCCAGCAGGTTAGCCTGAGCTTGTTTACATGGAGTAGAATGAGAATTGTGCAAGGCATCTTTACGCCTAGTCTTGGAACCAGCACAGTATCACTCTTGCCTCAGTCATTTTGGTCAGAGTAAGTCACAAGGCCAACCTCAATTCAAGGGATGGGAAATAGACTCTCCCATTTCATTGGAGGAGCTCAACAAACATAGCATCTATCCAGAGATATGGAGAAAAGAATAATTATGGCCACCTTTGCAAACAGTCTACCACAACCTATTAAACTAGAATAAAATTTGTCTGAAAGTTTGTTTTTCTACTTCTCAAATTGATCAACAAACTCAATGCAATCCTATCAAAATTCTAATTGTGTTTTTTTCCTTAAGGAATGGACACACTAGTTTTAAAATTCATATGAAATTTCAAGGGGCCCAGGACAAACAAAACAATCTTGAGAAAGAAGACAAAGTTGCAGAACTCACAATTCTCAATTTAAAAACTTACTACAAAGCAACAGCAACCAAGATAGTATGGTTCTGGCATAAGGATAGAAATATAGACTAATGGATAGGATTGAGATTCCAGAAGTAATCCTGTATATCTTTGGTCAATTACAATTTAACAAGAATGCCAAGACCATTCAATGGGGAAACAATAGTGTTTTCAACAACTGGTGCTGGGACAGCTGGCCATCCATAGGCGAAAGAATAAAGTTGGATCCCTACCTCACATCACATACAAAAGTTATCTCAAAATGATAAGAGGGACGGTCACACAGTAAGAATAGGACCACAGATGTTTAATGATTATTCACCTTACTAACTATGGATAAGAGGTTTTCTTACAGACCCTGAGAAATTGGAGGATGTGCAAAAAGAAAAACAGAGTTCTAAAAAGATGAGACATCTCAGAGCAAGGATGGGTCCATGGCTCAGAAAAGAAAATGCATTTTGAGGACAAAGGACAGGATGCACTTTGATTTGGTTGCTGTGCCTCTGGGAGTTTGCCTCAGGAATGTGATCCCTTCTCCGGTTTTAACACTATTGAAAATTAACTACTTTCTTATTGGACTTCAATATCTTGGAAGGTGAGACACAACCACAGACCCTGAGGCCATCCCTCCTCTTCCCCATTGCATGCAGCCTTTCGACCTTATCCCTATACAATCAGTCAGCTCATAGGAGGTGGTTATTGATTAGTGCTATTAAAATGATATAAAGAGATTAGGTTATACTTTTCTATATTTCCTGAATTTTTGCAATCAGCATGTGTTATCTGTACAATCATAAAAATCAGTAAAACTAGTTCCATCTTGAAGAAAAAGATACCTTGGTCTCCAATAATGAGTGGTTAACCCTCTCTGTCTTATCCTCTTTAACTACTAGACTGCATTCATATCCTGGGACTTCTTTGAGCTTCCCCACTGCACTATCCTACAAGGAAGGCAATGTAGATTTCTCTCTGTTCCATAAAAGCTTAAGAGATGCCAAGGTGACGCCAAAAGTCATACCAGAGAAGGACAATGACGGCCAATTCCAGGATCTTTAGCCAGTTGCCACATTCAGGGTTCTTAGGTAGAGAGTTGCCACAGTGCTTTACAGTTAAGCTTGTATGACACCTCTCCCAGGAATTCTGAAGAGCTAAGCACAGGTCATGCCACTGACCTCACCAAACCATAAGCCTCCCTCAGCCTTGGGAACTCTCTCCATTCCCCAACTTCGCTCTCCACTAAGCTAGTCTATTCCATGCCTCCTGTTTTCTCATTGTGGTGCCTGCCACTCATTGTCTAGAGCTTGGGAAAGTTTCCCTGAGGCCACTGAAATACATGGATTAGGGATATCTTTGGAGATAATTTTAACCTACTACCATTGTATTTTCCTTGTAATATAAAAAAAAGGTTAAGGGGAGAGTGAAGAAAACTTGAGGACACTCTTAGGCTACAAAAAGGGTTGAAGGGGAGAGGGAAGTCTAGGGGCCATGCAGACAGATCAAGCCAGTTTCACAATTTTACCTGGGGCCAGGATGAAGTGGTTTACTTCAAAGCGCCTGTAACTGGTTGAACCACATCTTCTCTGTCCTAACTTGGTAATGTCTTGGGCAATAAACTTCATTCATTATTGGAACTTGGCTTGTCATTAGCTAACAATTCTTAAAACAGTTTGCTGTCAAATATACATTCTTAGTTTGGTTCATGTTTTTGCCTCCTTTTCACATAAGCTACCATATATCTCATTTAAGAGCTTTATAGTCCAGTTTAAATTCTGGTTCACTGCTTATGGAGCTTGCACTGGCGGAGCAGATAATGTGGCTGTCATAACATTTATTCATTAAAAAAAATGTTTGCTGAGTGTCTCTACGTGTTACCAGGGAATGAGACAAACAAGATAGCCCTTTCTTTAGGGGTTCAGCAATTATTCTTTATGGCTGCTGGAGTCAATAGACACTAAATTGTTTAGAAGACAACATTCCCTAGTCAGAAGACACCATTCCCACGCTCAGAAAAAAAAAAGCTGGTGAATTCATTTGTTTATTTGTTGATTTGTTGATTTGTCTACTGACTAGGGAATGGTGTCTTCTAAACCATTAATGAACTTCCTTGTTTTGGGGCTCGAATTCCATAAAAAGAACATTGTGCCAGCCTGTAAACTTCCCAGGGAAACTTGATGGCTTTCCCCAAGGTATCCATCTCCATTACAGAGCAGGGCACAGCAGCAAGGTCTAAATGGGATGGCATTATGCTGATACACTGAATAAATCCATATTACATATTACTGGTTGATTCAATCTCCCACCAAATATTTTCAAAGCTTCAATTCACTTGTGGACACTTACATTCATTCTTTTATTGATTCCTCTGAAAGTATATGTTAAGCACCATCTGTGGATGGATGAGAACGATCGGCATCATTCCCAAGATGGAGGCTTTTTGGGAGACTGGTCATTCCACTTCTAGTGCCTCTACAGGCTGACTGACTTTAGCTGGAGCTGCTCTGTGCAATAACTATAATCTCGGTGGGTCTGAGATTGGGGATAGGTCCCCACATCTTCCTGCAAATGAGGATTGGAGTTGTAGAGATGAAAAATGGGGTGCTTCTGCTGAAATCCTAAGATATCCTGACCTTACATCAATCGCATTAATAAGGAGGAAATGATATGCTGGTTGTATATTTTCAGGTATTATCTCTTGGCTGTGATGTCCCTTATATCTTCCAAAGACTCCTTTCCCTTGATTACTGTATCCCAAGACTCACGTTCCCAGGTACTTTGGAGACGTCTGCCATATTCTCCTTTTGTCTCCCTTCAGCATGGAAACCTGTAGTCATCAATTGTCTCACCCCTGTCCTAGGTGTCCAGGTGTATGACCATCTTCCTTACTTCTGCTGACCATCATCTGTAAAAGACACAGATGGCTGCATGGTGAAAGATAACCAACCAATGTCCAAGCTCAGAAAAAAGAAGGTGGTGAATTCATTTGTTTGTTTTCCTTTTGGGTTGTAAGAATAAATCATTACTCATTCAATAAATTGTTGAGCACCTTTATGTATGCATAAACACTGTCTTTAGAAGCAGCTTCACTGTTAAAGGCTGCTATTTACTCCCCCCCACCCTTGCTTTTCAGAAACAGTGGGAGGGAGGGAGAAAGAGGTGAGGGAGAGAGAGAGAGAGATAACAGTGATGAGAGAGAATTATTGATCAGCTGCCCACTGCATGCTCCCCACTGGCGATTAAACTCACAACCCAGGCATGTGCCCTGACCAGGAATTAAACCGTGACCTCGTGGTTCATAGGTTGATACTCAACCACTGAGCCACGCCAGGCAGGCTGCCTGTCTTCTTATCCTATACCTTTTCCACTATACAGGACATTTTTCTAAAATTACTTTTAAGGTTTGATATGTGTTGACTGTCATTTAGACTACCCTACATATGGAAAATAAGTAGACTTAACAAATACTTATAATTTGGGTTTAAAAAGTCCTACTCTTAAGTGAAAGGGAAAGGGTTGGCTTTCTAAATTATACAAAAATTTTCCATCTTTTATCCATTTATTTCACTGATTAACTGCTCATCTTCTTGCTTACTGTAGATAATGATAAAACTGATAAGAACTTCAGCGTATAGCCCTGCCCTGTGTGGCTGAGTTGGTTGGGCACCATCCCATGCACTAAAGGGTTCCTGGCTTGATCCTGGGCCAGGGGCATGCAGGTGGCAACCAATGGATGTTACACTCTCACATTGAAGTCTCTCTCTCCCCCTCTCTCTAAAAATCAATAAAAACATTAAAATAAAGAACTTAACCTTACATAAAGAGCAATTATTCCCTAGTTAACATTTAGTAAAGATACTCTTATTATATAACATATGAACCATATAATATATGTTAACCATATAACATATGAATTATACCATCACTTATACATAACAAGAAATTATTCTCCAGCTTTTAGTTGATATATTCTTGTTATATGCCTTTTTAAAAAATAGCAGATATGATCCTTCAATGCTTGGTAATCTAAGCACAAGAAAATCTTAGATTTGGCCATCTTATCCAGGACATACTGTTATGAATTAATATGTTTTCTCTTGCTTTTTAAATTTTTTGTACTTGTTTATAATTTTTTAAAAAAAACCCCAATGTCTATTCGGTAAGCATTTTTGTGAGTAAAATGATTTATTTAATAAATATACTCTGATCATGCTGAGGGGAGATATTTTGTGATTCTATTTCTACAAAGAACTTCTCTCAAAGCACACCCAGGAGATGATGTGCTTTGCTGAAATGCTTTGGTTCATGCTCATGAATTTGGTTTTTATTTTCTCGCAATGTGTTCTACAGTTTTCTGTATATTTTTCCACATTACTTCTTCTAGGAAGGGCTCATATTTCAGTTTTTCTATATCAGTCACAAGTGAATACTTTAAAATACATTTCTATGGTGTGATGTTAATGTAGTGTAGAGAAATTTTTTTCACAGTGTTTGAGACGGTAAAATGTAATTTAAGTCTTTTTGTTAAATAATTAAAGTGTACATATCACAGGAAACTCCTCCTCTTTCTTTCCTCCCTCTCTTCATATTTAACACCAATCCATCCCTTCCTGCCGGCCTCAGCAGCTGTTGTTCCTTTTTGTTCAGCACATCAATCTGTGTACTTGGCCTCCCCTCTCCCATTTCTCTGTGGACTCTGGTTCATCAGATTTCCCCTTTTATGCCTTTGGCCTCATTTTCTTCCTGTCTGCTAGCTGTAGCCTGCTTTTTATAACTGAGCTAAAATTCCCAACCTGATAACAAAATCAAATTATCCTAACTTGATAAAACCAATGACCTTTCTGCAAAAATTAACCCAAGAAGCAACAGAAAATGGTAGGTCAGTAACTAACAGAAGAATTAGGAAAAAAAAATATTTAAAAATAATTATTACATTATGCTAAGTGAAATAAGCCAGTCAATGAAGGAAAAATACCACATGATCTCACTCATTCATGGATAATAGAGACCATTATAAACTTTTGAACAATAATAGATACAGAGGCAGAGCTGCCTCAAACAGATTGTCAAACTGCAGCAGGAAGGCCTGGGAGGGTTGGGGGGCAGGAGGTAGGCGGGTAAGAGATCAACTAAAGGACTTGTATGCATGCATATAAGCATAACCAGTGGACATAAGACATTGGGGGATAGGGGAGGCTAGGGGACTGTCTAGGGCGGGGGGATAAAATGGACACATATGTAATACCCTTTGTAATACTTTAAGCAATAAAAAAATAAAATAAAAAAAAAATAATTATTAATGATAATAACTATATTTATTAGCCTTGCTAAACATCTAGCTATATTTAAGTGCCATCCTAAACACTTTATTTTTTTATTTTTTATTTTTTTAATACATTTTATTGATTTTTCACAGAGAGGAAGGGAAGGGGATAGAGAGTTAGAAACATCGATGAGAGAGAAACATGGATCAGCTGCCTCTTGCACACCCCCAACTGGGGATGTGCCCGCAACCAAGGTACATGCCCCTGACCGGAATCGAACCTGGGACCCTTCAGCCCGCAGGCGGACGCTCTATCCACTGAGCCAAACCGGTCAGGGCCTAAACACTTTATAAGTTTATCTTATTAAATCCTCAACAATAATATGAGATAGGTATTATTATTACTACCACCATTTTACAGAGAAGGAAATTAGGTTTAAAGAAATAAAGTAAGTTGCCTGGCCAGCGTGGCTCAATGGTTGAGCATCGACCTATCAACCAGGAGGTCATGGTTCGATTCCTGGGCAGGGCACATACCCAGTTGCAGACTTGATCCCCAGTGGGGGATGTGCAGGAAACCAGAGAGCAATGGTTCTCTCTCATCATTGATGTTTTTATCTCTCTCTTTCCCCCTTCCTCTCTAAAATCAATACAAATATATATTGAAAAAAAAAGAAAGTTAAGTTGCCTTGGGTTATATAGCTTTATTTATTTCACTTATCGGGAAAGAACCGGAGTAGGACCCAAGTTTGTTTGATCCTTTATACATGTTTTCTCACTTAATCCAGACAATTTAATGAGTGAGAATTTTAAGGGATGAGAATTTCCGTTGTGTGTCTTTTGAACACAGAAAATAAGAAATAGTTTACCAAGTTTCTTGGTAAAACTAAGTTAATTTTCCACACCTATACTATACATGGACGCAAAAATCTTAAAATTTATCAGATCGAAGCCAGGATCATATTAAAAGATTAATGTTGTCTGACCCAAAAGAGTTTATTTTAGGGAACATGGCTATAAATCACATACTCTGGCCTATAACAAAGTAGGTCATTTTCATCAACATTCAAATAATTTTCATTTAAAATTATACACAGAGAGGCTCACATTTATACGCACAAAACTCCCTCTTGACACACCAATGCCCAACCTGTTCCCTTATGGAGAATTGCTGTTCTTGCCATTTTTACTTTCCATCCTCACATACTCTCTAGAATCCACTTAGATCAGGCTTTCACTCCACCAAGATGGCTCTTATCAAATTTAATGATCAATTTTCATTTTAACTAACAGCACTTGGCATGCTTTATCATTGTCCTTTTGGAAATGGTTTCTCCACTTAGCTTCCAAGACGCTACTCCCTTATGGTTCTCCTCTTACAGTTCTGGCTGCTCCTTCTGTCTCCTTTGCCGGCTCCTCTTCATCTTCCTGACCTCTGAACAGTGGAGGGACCCTGGACTCAGATACTAGGGTTCTTTTTTTCTCTGTCTATCTCATGATCTCATCCAGTCCTGGCTTTTTAATTTATTTTTTTCTTTGTTGATATAATTACAGATAGCTCCCATTTTCCCCCTTTAATTTTTATTTTATTAAAGTAATATGTACACATTCTAAAAAGTCAAATAGTACTTGTGAGATAATAGAAAAATATATGTATATTGGCCTATACCCCCGGTTCCTGGCACAGAGATCCTAAAACCCTTGTCATTTCCTGAGTGTAAGAGCCCTAGGAGCATCTTTTGCACCTTGGGATGACTCTGAGTGATGACTCCTGGAAGGGGGCTGGTAACCAGAAAGATGGAGCCATGATTAGAAGCTTGGAATTTTCAGTCCCACCAGTCATCCTCCAGAGAGGGGAGGGGGCTAAAAACAGAGTTCATAATTGATGCCCATGGGAGAAAGCCTCCATAAAAATGCCAGTGGTGCAGGGTTCAAAGAGCTTCTGGGTTGTCAGACGCATCTGCACCAGAAGATGACATCAGAACTCCATGGGGACAGAAGCTCCTGCACTTGGGACCTGCCCAGATCTTGCCATCTGTATCTTTTCAACTGGCTGTCCATCTGTATCCTTTATCATTTCTTCTAATATACTGGTAAATGAAAGTAAAGGTTTCCCTGAGTTCTGTGAGCCACTCTAGCATATCAATTGAACCCAAGGAAAGGTCACTGGAACCTTCAATGCATAGCCCCATCGGTCAGAAGCACAGGTGGGTTTGGGACTGGCGTCTGAGGTTGGAGGCAGGGGGCAGTCTTGTGGGACCAATATCTCAACTTGTGGGATCTGGCACTATCTTCCAGGTAGATAGTGTTAGACTTGAGTTAAATTGTAGGACACCTAGCTGATGTAGAGACTTGCTTGTTGTTGTGGGGAAAAAAGCCTTCACGTATTTGGTGACTACAGGTGTCGGAAGGAAGTGCTCTCTGTGAAGGTAAAGGAGACACACAGGGAATAAAGGAATAGTAGAGAAGAACTGGATTTCCCCCCTGCATTGGAAGGAAAAAGAGAACCCCGAGTTTCCTCTTTTGGTACTAAAAAGGCTGTGACAAAATAGAGCATTTCCCTTTCCTACCCCTCCTTACTTTCTTTACTCCTCCTCTCCAGAGGCATCTAATTTTTTTTTTTAAATGTGTATTTTTATTGATTTCAGAGAGGAAGGGAGAGGGAGAGAGAGATAGAAACATCAATGATGAGAGAGAATCATTGATTGATTGGCTGCCTCCTGCACGCCTCACACTGGGGATCGAGCCCGCAACCCAGGCATGTGCCCTTGGCCAGAATCGAACCCGGGACCCTTCAGTCCGCAGGCCGACGCTCTGCTCACTGAGCCAAACCGGCTAGGGCGAGGCATCTAATTTTTACTCTTTTACCTGTCTGCTCTGGCTTTTTGCACCCTCTACTTTTTTGTCAATAATATGCACATGCTACCTTTAGATATTACCTATAGACTTCATATTATGGTAGATGAGAATTTATTCTCTTATAGTGCCATTCCCTTTCCTATTATCCTTTATCTTCCGAATATAGTTTAAGATTTGGTCAAATCAATACTTATATTGCTATATACACAAATGTAATTTCCAGCAGAGCATCCATGTTAAGAAAGTGAAAACAGTCTGCATACTAACAAAACTAGCGAAAATCACTCCTGTGACAATAGGATGTTTTAGCAGAATCTGTATATATAAAAGGCTAATATGCAAAGTGTCCCTGTGGGAGTTTGACTGGGAGTTCTATCATTCGCTATGATATGCACTGACCACCAGGGGGCGGCACAGAATAAAGGAAGGCCCTGGCCAGCAGCTGGCAACTGGGGAAGGCAGGCCCCGGCCAGCAGCTGGAAGGAAGACCCTGGTCAGCAGCCAGAAGGCCCTGATTGGTCCTGATCGCCAGCCAGGGCTAGGGACCCTACCCATGCATGAATTTCATGCCCTGGACCTCTAGTATAGTTATAAATTTATAGTATGAAACATGATCACTATTGGTAAGAAGTTGATTCCTGGGTAACGGAAATGAGATTTACTACCATTTAAAACTGACAGCTGCATCTCTATAGTGGAGATCCACTTGGTTCTGGAAGGGGATTCTTTTTTAAATTGGGCAGATGGGAGGCAGGTAGGGGAAGGGTGTAGCCGGGCACTCTGGGAGTTGTCAATGCTGCTCTTTTCATCATGCTCTTTGGTACAAGGAGTTTAAAGTTTGCCGGAAGAAAGTCAGACAATTTTCCCAAAGACTAAGGATCCCTCTGAGAAGGAAGTCATTGAAGCCTTGAGCACTTCCTTCAGGAAGGCCAGTGTTACTACATCACCTCTGATTCCCTGAAGTAACACTGAGAGGGCAGCAAAGGATACCAGGGGCTTACCCAGGAGAAATTCACCATGAAGGAGAGAGAAGCCTGGTCTGCTGAACTGGGCTTAACATTGCTGGCTGGGAGGACAAGCCCAGGGAATATAAATTTTACTCTAGCGTCACAGGTGTGTCCCAGAAAAAAGAGGCCTTCGCATTTTTTTAAACATTGGAATTGCAGATTATCCGAGCACTTAAGTTTTAATAGCTCCATCTTGGGAACAGTCTTTGCTATAGCAGATCTTCTGTGTTTCAACAGTGACACCTTGTGGGGCAGAGGTAGGAGAGACTGGGGTCTGTGAGGGCTATAGCAGTTTTCCATCTTTCATTTTTTTCAGATATATATACCTACGTGTGTGTGTGTGTGTGTGTGTGTGTGTGTGTGTGTGTGTGTGTGTGTAAAATTGACAAGTAAATTGTAGTTTATTTTAAATGTGCAATGTGATATTTGATAAAGGCATACAGTTAGATTCCCATTATTGAGTTAGTCCAGCCATCATTTTGCTTTGTGAGAACTAAAGTTCTACTCTCATAAATTTTCAGTTATACAATACAGTACTTGAACTATAGTCACCACGTTATCATTAGATCCTCAGACCTTACTCCTCTTATAACTGAAAGTTTGTAATCGTTTACCAACTTCTCTCTAATTTCCCTACCCTTAAGCCCCTGGAAATCACCATTCTGCTCTCTGTTTAGATGAGTTAGACTTTTTTTTTATTCCACATATAAGTGATGCTATGCAGCATTTGTCTTTCTCTGTTTGGTTTTTATAACTTTAGGATAATGCTCTCCAGATTCATCCATGTTGTTAGAAATGGCAGGATTGGCTTCTTTGTTGTTGTTGTTAATCCTCACCTGAGGATATTTTTTCCATTGATTTTTAGAGTGCGCGAAATGGGGAAAAGAGGGGGAGAGGGAGAGAGAGATGTGAGAGACACACATCGATTAGTTGCCTTCTGCATGCTCATCAACCTGGGCGGGTACCAAACCTGCAACCTTGACCAGAAATCAAACTCGAGACCCTCTGTGCCATGAGTCAGCTCTCTAACCACTTAGCAACACCTGCCAGGGCAGGGTTACCTTTTTATGAATGTACTAGAGGCCCAGTGCATGAAATTCGTGCATTGGGGGGGGGGCCCTCAGCCCAGCCTGTACCCTCTCCAATCTGGGATCCCTTGCACAATCCAGGACTGCTGGCTCCCAACCGCTCGCCTGCCTGCCAGCCTGATCACCCCCTAACCGCTCCCCTGCCAGCCTGATCGACGCCTAACTGTTCCCCTGCCGGCCTGATCACCACCAACTGTCCTTCCCTGCCGGCCTGATCACCCCCAACTGTCCTTCCCTGCTGGCCCGATTGCCCTCAACTGCCCTCCCCTGCTGGCCCGGTTGCCCCCAACGCCCTCCTCTGCAGGCCCAGTTGCCCCGAACGTCCCTGCCTTGCCAGCCCGGTTGCCCCCAACTGCCCTCCCCTGCAGGCCTGGTCCCCCACAACATCCCTCCCCTGCAGGCCTGGTCCCCCTGACTGCCCTCTCCTGCCCTGCCAGCCATCTTGTGGTGGCCATCTTTGACCACATGGGGCGGCTATCTTGTGTGTTGGAGTGATGGTCAATTTGCATACTAGTCATGACTAATTAGCATATCCATCTCTTATTATATAGGATAATATTCCATTATATATCTATGTAGATGTGGATATTTATTACATTCATCCATCCACAGACACTTAGTTGTCTCCATATCTTGGCTATTGTGAATAATCCTGCGATGAACATGGGGGTACAGATCTCTTTGAGATAATGATTTCATTACTTTAGATATATACTCAGAATATAGGATTGCTGAATCATATAGTAGGTCTATTTTTAATTTCTTGAGGGACCTCCATAGTGTTTTCCAAAGTGGCTGTACTAGTTTACATTCCCACCAACAGTGCACAATGGTTTTGTTCCATATCCTCACTAGCATTTGAAATCTCTTGTCTTTTGATAATAGCCATTCTAACAGGGGTGGAACAATATCTCATTGTTTTCATTTGTACTTCTCTGATGATGAGTGAGCACTTTTTCATATACCTGTTGGCCATTTGTATGTCTTCTTCAGAAAAATGTTTATTCAGATGTTTCCCCCATTTTTTAATGTTTCCTTTAGAGTGGGCTATTGAGATGTATGAACTTAGAGCTTTTGGATATTAACCCCTTACTGGATATGTGGTTTGCAAGTATTTTCTCCCATTCTATAGGTTGCCTTTTTATTTAAAAAATATATTTTATTGATTTCAGAGAGGAAGGGAGGGGGAGAGAGAGAGAGAAACATCAACGATGAGAGAGAATCATTCATTGGCTGCCTTTGCACACCTCCTACTGGGGATGGAGCCCAAAACCCGGGCATGTGCCCTTGACCGGAATTGAACCCGGGAACCTTCAGGCTGCAGGCTAACGCTCTATCCACTGAGCCAAACCAGCGAGGGTGGTTGCCTTTTCATTTTATTGATGGTTTCTTGTGCTGTGTTGAAGTTCTTTGGTTTGATGTAGACCACTGGCTTATTTTTGCTTTTGTTGCCTTTGCTCTTGGCGTCAAATCCAAAAGAATCACTGCAAAGATCAATGTGAAGGAGCTAACGCCTATGTTTTCTTCTAGGAGTTTCATGGTTTTAGGTCTTACCGTCTTGAACCATTTTGAATTGATGTTTGTATATAGTATAAGATAGGAGCCCAGCTTCTTTCTTTTCCTTTCCCCCTGCATGTGGACATTCACTTTCCCAGCACCACTTCATGAAGATACTATCCTGTCTTCACAGCACCACAGCCTAGATAATTGAACAGAAACTACTTTGTTCCATTATCTATGTATCTGTCTTTATACCACACTGTTTTGATTACTATAGTTTTGTGATATAATCAGAAAGAGTGATACCTCCAGCTTTGTTTTTTCTCCAGATTTTTTTTTTTTTTATGTTTGGTGTCTTTTGTGGTTGCATACAAATATCAGGATTGTTTTTCTATTTCTGTGAAAATATTATTGGAATTTTGATAGGGATTGCATTGAATTTATAGATGGCTCTGAGTAGTATGAACATTATTGATTTTAGAGAAACACTGATTTGTTGTTCCACTTATTTATGCATTCATTGGTTAATTCTTATATGTGCCCTGACCAGGGATCAAACCCGCAACCTTGGCATATCGGGACAACGCTCTAACCAACTGAATTACATAGCCAGGGCCTAGAATGGACATTTTAACAACACTAACTCTTCCAATCTGTGTATCTTGTTCAATTTCTTTCATCAGTGTTTTATAGTTTTTAGTATACAGATCTTTCACCTACTTGGTTAAATTTATTTCTAAGTATTTTATTGCTTTTGATGCTATGGTATATAGCATTGTTTTCTTATTTTCTCTTTGATAGTTGTTTGACAATTCATAGAAATCCAACAGATTTTCATAAATTGGTTTTGCAGCTGTACTGAATTCATCCATCTTTTATTCTTTTTTGTTGTTGTTAATCCTCAGCCAAGGATATTTTTCCATTGATTTTTAGAGAGTGGAAGAGAGAGGGAGAGACAGAGAGAAACATCCATGTGAGAGACACACATCGATTGGTTGCCTCTTGCACACCCCCCAACCAGGGTCGGGGAAACTGCAACTGAGGTACATGCCCTTGACCGGAATCGAACCTGGAACCTTTCAGTTCACAGGCCAACGCTCTATCCACTGGGCCAAACCAGGTCGGGCCATCTTTTATTCTTTTTTTTTTTTTTTTAAATATATTTTATTGATTTTTTACAGAGAGGAAGGGAGAGAGATAGAGAGTTAGAAACATCGATGAGAGAGAAGCATCGATCAGTTGCCTCCTGCACATCTCCTACTAGAGATATGCCCACAACCCAGGCACATGCCCTTGACCGGAATCGAACCTGGGACCTTTCAGTCCGCAGGCCGACGCTCTATCCACTGAGCCAAACCGGTTTTGGCCATCTTTTATTCTTAAAGCCAGCTACACACAGGATAGATCCTCTGGACTCTTCCTTAGCCTACATGGAAGGACACAAACACACAGTACACAAGATGTACTATATGACTTTCTCCTTAGTGTAATGGAAAAGTCCTCAAGAAATTCAACCCTTGCTGTTATATTCCAGTTCTTAATTTTTCTCCCCTATTCTTAGATACCAATCTCTCTGCAACAATGCTTCCTTCTCATCTCTCAAAGGAAGCCTTCATTCATTCTTTGGAACAACCCACTCCTTCAAGATGGATTGTACTGTACTCCCAGCAGTATATTCCTCAAATTTTGGAGACCGTTCTGAACAGAATGCTTCCCATGAGTGAATACCACCCTCAGTACTACTGACATTTTAGACCGAATAAGTGTTTGTTGTGGAGGACTGCCTTATGCATTGTAGGTAGCATTCCTGGCCTCTACCCACTAGATGCCAGTAGCAAAACTCTATTTTGAAACTGAAAACTGTTTCCAGCAGGGTTCTGTTCTTCCAAAGAGGCAATTATCTCTATTGGTTCAATCAGTGGGGGTAAGGATGGGCCTACCAGAACAAGAGATTATCAGGGAGGAAAATCTTTGAATTTAATACCCCCCCCCTAAATATTACACTGAGAATACATTCTGAGAACATAATGTATGAAGTTTGAGTACACAGATGGAAAAGCAATGTTACCATAAGCAACTTTGGAAGCATGAAACTCATTTTTGGAATACATCACTGGTGCTCCCCAATATCCAGTTCTCCCTTCCTTCCTGGGTATATAGAAGACTAGACTTCCCAGTCCTGCTGTGGTTTGATGGGGCCAGGTGAGAGGTCTAGCCAGTGAAATGTGAGTGGATGGGAGAGGGCCGAGGCTGTGAAAAGCTGCTGTGTGGTGCTAAGGGTTCCTTTTTCCTTTGAATATAGAGTCTAACGTTGAGATGGCTGAGCTAAAAGATCAATTAGTCTGGTTTATTGAGATACTGCCTGAAGTACAGTTACCCTGGACAGTTGCCTCGACTTTGCGTAAGAAACAACTGTTTATTATGTTAAGACACTGCAATTTTGCAATTGTTTATTACCAGAGCACAAGTTAGACTATTTCAATATAACATCCTCTTTCGGCCACTGGCCTATTTCCTAATTAATGAAGGTAACTGTGATTAGGGAAGGTGAGGTGTTTTGCTAGAAGAAATCTAATTTTTTTTTTTTACAAATAATAAAATACTCATTCAAATATATGTACTGAGGGCTTAGAATGTGCCAAGTACTGGACATATAACAGTATATTAAACAAACACAATTTTTGCCCTCATGGAGCTTATATTCTAGTAGGAAAGTCAGCGAAAAAGTAAATCAACAAACAACATACTTGCGAGTTGGGAGGAGAACCAAGATGGCGGCATAGGTTAACGCCGGAGTTTGCTGCTTTGAACAACTACTTCAAAAGTGAAACCAAAAAACGGAAGGGACATCACCCAGAACCACAGGAACGCTGGCTGAGTGGAAGTCCTACAACTAGGAGGAAAGAGAAACGCATACGGACACTCAGAGGAGGCGCAGTGCTGAAGTCAAATTCTGAGGTGCGGAGTGTGCGGAGCGGGCTGGTGGCGGAGGGCGCGGTTGGCGTTTTCAATCGGGAGGGAGTCGCAGACTCTGAGCTCCAGATCCGGGCGAGTCTTTAGGGACCCAGACTCAAACGGGAGAAGCGGGACTGTCTGGCTTCGGTCAGAGCGAGTGCAGCTTTCTCTCTGAGCTTTGCAGCGGGTGCTGGGACTCAGAGAGGCAGAGCCCCTGGGGACAGGACTGAGAGCCGCCATAACTGCTCTCTCCGGCCCACCCTGTTGATCCTGTGCGACCCGCCCTGCCCAAGCCCTGCACACAGGCATTTGCCGGATAGCCTCAGGCAAACGCCAGATTAGCACCTCCCTAGAGGACAGAAGTTCTCTCACTGCTGACACAGCTGATTCTCATAGCCACTTGGCCTGGAGGTCAAACCCTCCCTGGAATTAGCTACAACAATCAAGATTTAACTATAAGACTGCGAACAAAGACCAATAGGGGGTGCACCAAGGAAGCATAACAAAATGCGGAGACAAAGAAACAGGACAAAATTGTCAATGGAAGATATAGAGTTCAGAACCACACTTTTAAGGTCTCTCAAGAACTGTTTAGAAGCTGCCGATAAACTTAATGAGATCTACAAGAAAACTAATGAGACCCTCGATCTTATATTGGGGAACCAACTAGAAATTAAGCATACACGGACTGAAATAACGAATATTATACAGACTCCCGACAGCAGACCAGAGGAGCGCAAGAATCAAGTCAATGATTTGAAATGCAAGGAAGCAAAAAACACCCAACCAGAAAAGCAAAATGAAAAAAGAATCCAAAAATGCGAGGATAGTGTAAGGAGCCTCTGGGACAGCTTCAAGCGTACCAACATCAGAATTATAGGGGTGCCAGAAGATGAGAGAGAGCAAGATATTGAAAACCTATTTGAAGAAATAATGACAGAAAACTTCCCCCACCTGGTGAAAGAAATGGACTTACAGGTCCAAGAAGCGCGGAGAACCCCAAACAAAAGGAATCCAAAGAGGACCACACCAAGACACATCATCATTAAAATGCCAAGAGCAAAAGATAAAGAGAGAATCTTAAAAACAGCAAGAGAAAGAAACTCAGTTACCTACAAGGGAATACCCATACGACTGTCAGCTGATTTCTCAACAGAAACTTTGCAGGCCAGAAGGGAGTGGCAAGAAATATTCAAAGTGATGAATACCAAGAACCTACAACCAAGATTACTTTATCCAGCAAAGCTATCATTCAGAATTGAAGGTCAGATAAAGAGCTTCACAGATAAGGAAAAGCTAAAGGAGTTCATCACCACCAAACCAGGATTATATGAAATGCTGAAAGGTATCCTTTAAGAAGAGGAAGAGGAAGAAAAAGGTAAAGATACAAATTATGAACAACAAATATGCATCTATCAACAAGTGAATCTAAGAATCAAGTGAATAAATAATCTGATGAACAGAATGAACTGTTGATTATAATAGAATCAGGGACATAGAAAGGGAATGGACTGACTATTCCTGGGGGGAAAGGGGTGTGGGAGATGCGGGAAGAGACTGGACAAAAATCGTGCACCTATGGATGAGGACAGTGGGTGGGGAGTGAGGGCGGAGGGTGGGGCGGGAACTGGGAGGAGGGGAGTTATGGGGGGAAAAAAAAGAGGAACAAATGTAATAATCTGAACAATAAAGATTTAATTTAAAAAAAAAACAAAAACAAACAACATACTTGCGAGTTGGGATAAATTTATGAAGGAAATAAATATGGCTGAGTTAAATATTAACAAATGATTCAACACTTTTCTTTACTTTCCTATCCTGTTTATCAGTAAATTCTTCAATGTTTAACTCAAAAATATATCAACATGGTTCACTCTTGCTAATGTTAGCTTTCATGATCTCCTACCTGGATTTTTGAAATGGTCTCATGATCCTCCCAGGTTCCATCTTGTCTTCCTCTTAATGCATTCACTACACAGTAGCTATTTTATTTTAACCTAGAATATTCTAATTAAAATAAAAATTTAAAAATTGTGATAAAATAAACATATATAGCAAAAATAGTATGTATGCTGTAAAAATTACATAAAAAGATAGGCAAAAATAAAATACCCATTTCCACTTTCGAAGATTATAACTGCTAACACCTTAGGGTATAATGCTAGATCTTTTTTTTTTCCATAGCACCTGAAAGCACTGCATTTTGTAATCAAAATGAGATATTGTAACATAGAAAAGGGTGGGCAAAAGTAGGTCTAAAGTTGTATGGGCAAGTTTATTTTTGTATTATTTATGAGATATTGTATTGTTTATTTGTATTACAACTGTTCTATGGCTTGCTCTTCCTAGTTAATGATCTCCACCTTCCACGGCAACACATTTTCAGCATACACTCAGTCCATTTACATTAAAATTTCCTCAATTGTCCTGAAAAATGCATTTTATAGGTGGCCTGTTCAAACTAGAATTTAATCCAGACTCTTATGTCCCTTAAAATTCTTTTCATAGAGTAGAGTAGTGGCTTTATTCAAAACAATAAGTTATTGAAGAGATGGGGCCAGTTAACCTGCAGAATGTTTCACCTTCTGGATTTGTTTGGTTACTTCCTATGGTGTCGTTTACTTTGCCCCAATA
Organism: Myotis myotis; assembly: GCF_014108235.1. NCBI lineage: Eukaryota > Metazoa > Chordata > Mammalia > Chiroptera > Vespertilionidae > Myotis > Myotis myotis. The sequence goes on from NW_023416317.1 coordinate 46,568,494, forward strand.
GATGATAGATACTGTGTACTTCATACTACATCTCATCAAGAGATACACTATCAGATCGATGCATAGGATGGCCTTTTAAAATAATTGTATAATGTCACTGTTGCTTAAATGCATGTATTGCTTTCTTTGCTTTATGCTACAATACAAATTCTTTAACTTGGTATACCAGGTTCTGAAGGATTTAATGCTTGCTTCTGTTAGGTCTGACTCAGCCTTTTTGCTTTATGGAATAAGGACGGAGGTCATTTCTTCCATCTGAGAGGAGATATCAAGATCATAAGGTGATGGAACTTAATTGTAGTTGGCTGAAACCCTGCATAGATTCCTCATGGTTGGAGTAAGGGGTTGCAGCAGCATGATTCCCCCAGACTGGTTTGGTGAAGGCTCGAGAGTGGTCCTGAAGATGAAAAATGACACAGAATACATGAGCCAAAAATGAGGAGGAGCAATAGGAGTGTTAATGGTCCTATGAAGGAAAGTAGCCAGGTATACCAATTTATATTCTTTAGCCAGTAGTCCCATGAAGGTGATTGATGTTCTCTAATCTTTGTGGCCCTTTCTGTTAATTTTTGGGTGGCATCCCTAACTAGGCCAGACTGATTGACATTTTCCAGAAAGAGGCATAGACTCACTTTCTCCGCAGTTAGGAGGTCTAGTCCTCTCTGATTTTGGAGGGGGACAGTCGCTAGTGAGTTTATCTAATCCTGAATTTGAACTAAACTTTTGGCAGTGTCATCTAGGCTTTCCTGTAGATCCTGAGACAGAAATTCAAAAGATGATAGAGCAGTGGTTAAATCCCCTATGCCAATCCGACACCTGCTGAGACACTGATGGTTATAAGGAGGGTGATTATCTAGACTGCCCTTTTGTGTTAGATATGATGGGTTACAGGGACAGGTAAAGACTGAATATTGGGTGAGAGAGAGACTAGAGTACAGGTGCCTGTCCAGTTGATCGTCCCTGTTTTGAGTGGAATGTGGCCTCCTGTTAGGAAGGGATGTAGAAAAAAAATCCCTTACACCTGCCAAAATCATTAATTACAGCAGTGTTTGATTAGGATGCTGGGTGGTGTTTGCTGAGTTAAGCCCAGGATGAGTTGTCACTGCCTATAGCTTTCAGAGTAGCAGACTCAGTCAGCACCAAATGTAAGGGTCCCCGAAGGAACACATGAGGCCAAAAGTGGTTAAGAATTATAAATTTACTAGAGGCCTGGTGCATGAAATTCATGCACTCGGGGGAGTGGGGGCCCCTCAGCCTGGCCTGCACCCTCTCACAGTCCAGGAGCCCTCGGGGATGTCCGACTGATGGCTTAGGCCTGTGGAGAGTGGGCCTAAGCTGTCAGTCGGACATCCTTAGCACTGCAGCGGAGGTGGGAGAGGCTCCCGCCACCGACACTTGCCAGCCGTGACCCCAGCTTAGGGCTTCTGGCTGAGCAGTTCGCCCCCCCCCCCCCCCCCCCCCCCCCATGGGAGTGCACTGACCACCGGGCGGCAGCTCCTGTGTTGAGTGTCTGCCCCCTGGTGGTCAGTGCACGCATAGTGACTCATGGGTTGGCCATTCAGTCGATTTGCATATGAGTCTTTTATTACATAGGATTAGGTCATCTGGAAAACCAGATGGGCTGAGCCCCAAATGGCACCAGCCTACAGGGATGGGGAGGCAGAGATTTCAAAGGACTCTAAGTGGGCATCTTCAGCTGGGAATTCTCTGGGCGGGTCCAGATCTTGGGCAAGTCCGAGAGGAAAATTACTGGTCTTAGCAAATGAATGTGGTCTAAGCTAAAGGAAATGTCGGTTGCAAAATGATCTAAAAGTTTGTTTCCCAGAGGGAGGGGGTATCGATTTGATGATCTGATCAGACCTAACAGCTTACCCTTCCAACTTTATTTCATTCCATTCTTTCCTTGCTTCTTTTAAGTGTTCCCCACAGTGTTGGCTTCACCTCCCTGCAGCTGGGAAGTGCTGCCTCCGAGGGCCTCTGCACTTGCTCTGGGAAGCTCTCCCTTGCCACTACTCTCCTCGCCATTTCCCATTTCTTCCAATGTCAGGCATCTTCTCAAACTGGTCGTTTTACCTTCGCCTTCTCTAATTCATCTTGTGTAAGTTAGGTTCTTCCAAGGGATCCTCATATCCCACATCCCAACAACCCTGATGTTTGTTCCATGAAACTTTTTTTTGGGTCACTTTAGCATTTGATTCCTTACCTGAAGTGTGAATGGTAGGGACCTTGCTTCCAAGGCTTCCGTGCACTCAATACCAGTGCACGGCAGCCGGGAATGCAGTACCATCCATCGGTCTTGCCCAGGTCGCCGCACACACTCGCGGCTGGCAGTCACAGGACGCCCCCGAGTTGTCTGAGTGAAGGCATATGAATGGTTACTTTTGCATGAAAGCGTCTGTCCACCCGTCGCGGCGGCACCGAAGCCCAGGATCCCACCCGAGACCAAAGCCGAGCCTCCCTCGCGCAGCCCAGGCCCGTTTGGTCCCAGGTGAGCGGAAGCCACCGCCCCGACTCCCCCACGTGATAGCGGGCGGCGCGCGGACGGCGCCTGCGCGCGAGCTCCCGGAAGTGGCCGGACCGAAGCGCCAGCGGAGCGCCCGTCCGTCCCCCGGTGGGTCCGCCAGTCCGCTCCCCGGCGCTCCCCGGCCTCGTCGCTGTCGTCCCGCGGTTTCTTTGGCCGGCACGGCGACGGAGGAGCTCGCCATGGCGACGTTCATCTCGGTGCAGCTGAAGAAGACCTCGGAGGTGGACCTGGCCAAGCCGCTGGTGAAGTTCATCCAGCAGACGTACCCGAGCGGCGGGGAGGAGCAGGCCCAGTACTGCCGCGCGGCCGAGGAGCTCAGCAAGCTGCGCCGCGCCGCGCTCGGCCGCCCGCTGGACAAGCACGAGGGCGCGCTGGAGACGCTGCTGAGGTGGGCCTGGGGCCGGGCTCGGGCCGCCTGCCGCCCCCTCCCTTCCTCCTGCTCCCCTCCTTCCCTCCCTCGCACCCGGGGCCCAGACCCGGCCGCCCCGCTGGCCTGTTGGGGCGCGTAGGTGTGGTCTGCATTCCTTCCTGGTGAGCAGGAGCCGCCCCGCCGGCTGCCGCTGGCCCTGCCCGGGCTCCGGGCACCGGGCACCGGTGCTGCCGGTTCGCCGCAGCCCTCGGTCCTCCCGGCTCGGGGGGTCGGATACCCCGGAGGAACGGTCAGCCACGTACTGATCGATCTCTCTTGCCACATTTACTCAGAACTAGTTTTCTCCCCCTCCCCCCTTTTTTTTGGTGGGGGAGGGAATGTATTTAATTAAGACTCTCCTCCCCCCACCTTTTTTTGTGTGTGTGTATTTCTTGGCCAGATTTCAATTTCAAAATAGAGGTTGCTTGAGGGCTGTAGGAGAATCGGGACACTGTGGACAAATGCCTGTTACTTAACTACATTGTCCACTTGAAATGAGCCATCTTCCCAAGTTCATCATAATCGGATGACAGGTGGAAAATTCCAAGGGGTAGGCGCTGCCATTCTTTGAGGTTACACGTGTGAGGGACATAATAGAAGGTTCAAGAGAAATAGCTTAAAGTCACTTTGTCCACCAACAGGTATGCGCGTCCCGGCGTAAATTGGTTGTTTTACAAAGGCTTATGGAGCTCGTGCTGTCTTTAATGAGAGCTCTTTTTTTTTTCTGGTGCTTTGCAGTTAGAATAACAGAACACGTCTAGGGCACTTTACAGTTAAGACATTTCTTTCGCCTCATCTCATTTTCTACGTGGAACATCTTGCCCTTGGTTCACAGGGCAAACACAGCTGTGCTAGGTTGTCCGTAGAAGCCCAGGTTACACCAGCTTGTTTGTGCTGGTGACCGAGAAGTTCCGTAATGCTGCTTCCTTAGCTTTAGGGATCATCCGCCGGGTAGCACCTTGCCTCCGTGTGGATGGCTTCGCAGCTGAGCTTTGTTCCTGTGTTGGGAGAGATGGCCACCGGTGGGTCTACTGCAGTTACAGCGTCCTTACGCTCAGGATCTTACATCCGAGAGGGCCGTTTCTCCTTAGCTCTGGTGGAAGCCATGGGAAGCTCTGTTTGGGTTGGCGTGTGCCCATGTGTGATGGTGGTTAAAGGCCCTAATTTCATTGCCAGTCACTCAGCTGGTTTCACGTCTCCTCCGCCGTGGATCAGAGCAGTAGGGAAGGAGGAAGACCTGGTTCCCCCCAAAGGAAGCCACTGAATAGATCGCTGAGAGAGAGATGATGACGATCTCGTGGTGTCAGTTTTAAAGATAAGACTGTTGGGCTGTAAAGATCATTAATTTGATATTTAGTATGAGCATTTTTTTTTTTTTAAAAGTTAACCTAGGAATACTTAGGCATGCTTTAGAATTAACAAACTTTAACAGAAATTTCCAAAGCAATTTTCATGTAGGCATGAGTAGCATTCAGTGGGGGTTTTCCCTTAGTAATATTAAAAAAAATGGGTATAGTGAACACTGTGATAACAATCTTATTGAATAGAGTGTTTGTTTTGGTACCAACCCTTAAGGAGCTTGGAGTTTTCGGTGACAATTGATGCATGGATTTAAGGCTAACGGACAAGAAAGAATGAATAGTGGATTGTGGTACTGATAGGGTTCTGATGTGAACTTTAAACCATCATTCATTTGTTTATCCCTTTATTCTTTTCCCAGGCATAAATGTGAAACTGTTCCTAGGTATAGATAGGGCTGTTGCACAGATAGCGTCTTTGAAACTAACCATGTTTCTTTAGTCTCCTTTATACGATCCTCTCCTAGCTCATTTATTATCAACTACTCCCCCCCCCTTCCTTACTCTTCTAGTGGGGTTAGGATAACTTAATAGATATACTACAGTCTATTATATTTTATAATGGAGGTCTGTACAAAAGTTTTTTGGGTATATATCTGTAAAAATCAAACATTGTGAGATATGTGTTCCAATCAAACAAAATATCGTTTAATGATTATGTTGGATAATTGTGTAAATAACATTAATTTACATATTTTTAACTTAATGAACTTTTAAATACAATTTTCAAAAAGGAGGGGTTAAGCTAATTCCTAAACAATAGAAGCTAGCTTGATCAGTACTGGTACACTGCTCTACAAATAGGTCCAGTGATGGAGCTGCCTTTTTATTGTTACTAAAATGGAGATGTTCCAGTAAAATTTCCTAAAATACACATTTATGTGTATTTGGTTGAGAGTGAGTGTCATCCCATATAAAGTGGCTTTAACTAAAAATTGATTAGAAGAGCCTTGATAAATGGTGAACTTTAGGGTGATCATATGGGAATCCTGTATTATAATTTTTTTGGGGGGTGGGTGGGAGAGGAAGCTCCAGTGTTCATGTCTTTTGTGATGATTAGTATTTTTAGAGAGAAAGCTTGGGGTCTCTTTCCATGAAAAAGTTTGGTTGTCAGCTTTCTGAAATTTTACTGGGGAATTAGAAGTTGGAGATCTCAACAATCATGTATGCAGTCTTTTATACCATCTATTTTTAGTGTGGCACCTGTATCAGCTTTGGATTTAGCTGCATGTGGTAGATCTCAAGTCATCAGGGAGTTAAATTATGATTTTATTCCTGTGTAAACAGTTGGTAGAGAGGTAGTTCTGATAGTCCATGGCTGGTATAGTGGTTCTGTGAAGTTCATCAGGCTCAGGCTCCGTCCAGCTTTCCACTCTGTACAACCGTTTTTCTCAGGGTCCAGATAGCAGCCATACCCAAGTTTAAGATAGCAGGAGGGGAGAAAGGAGGTAGTGCGGAAACTGCCCCACAATACCCTGCTCATATGTAATTGGCCATTATGTATGTCTGCATCTCATGGAAGGGTAGCATAAGAAAAGGAATTCTTATTAAAGGCAGCTGCATACCCAGCTAAAATCTGCAATTTGTTAGTAAGGAAGAAGGAGAGAGAATGATGTTGACAGCACTCCTAACCAAAGCTTCTCAATCTCCATCCTCCCCTCTTAGCTGTGCTTGATATCCCTAACATTTCCTGTAAGTCTGCTCTCCGAATAGAGGATCTGGTAGTCAAAGGTTTCAGAGATTTTTCCCGGCCTCATCTTTAAATCCTGTCTTCAGTGGTATCTCATGTTTGTTAATTCAGATTCTTGCTGGCTTCTGGGACATGACTTGACTTGGTATATTTTGTTAGCTCCCTGCCCTCCAGGCAGTTAGATTTTCAGCTTTCTCTGCTTCATTCACTTCTCACCTTTTACAAAATTTCACTGAAACCCGCTTGTATGCTGTTGTGCCCTTTCCCATTCTTCTTATCTTTGTGCATTTACATCTTTTTAATTTTAATTAATTTTTTAGCCCTAGCCAGTTTGGCTCCGTGGATAGAGTGTCGGCCTGTGGACTGAAGGGTCCCCGGGTTCAATTCTGGTCAAGGGCACATGCCCAGGTTGCTGGCCCGATCCCCAGTGTAGGGCATGCAGGAGGCAGCTTATCAATGATTCTCTCTCATCATTGATGTTTCTATCTTTCTCTCCCTTTCCCTTCCTCTCTGAAATCAATAAAATATATTTAAAAAAAGGAACCACAACACTAAAAAAAAAAATTTAGTGGCATTTTGGGAGGGAGCGGAAAAGGGTGTTTTTAAGTGAATAGGGTATCTGCATTTTCAGCTCTCCACAGTGGTTGCATCAATGTCCATTTCCAGTAGCAGGTATATGTGAGTTTTTTATTCTTCCACGTCCATCCTAATGCTCACTGATTAATAATTCAAATTAATTGTGTGGTTTTTTTTGCTATACTGATGGATGAGAGATAGTACCTTGTTTTAGGTCGCAGTGCCCTGATTTCTCAGAGGTCCAACATCTTACATTTACTGGTCACTTTAGTTTCTTTTTCTGTGAATTGCCTGTTTTTTGTTTTTTTTTTTCTCTGCTCATTTTCTAGGTTGCTAGTTTTTTCCTTACTGATTTTTAGGAGTTATTTACCTTTTCTGGCTATCCCTTCCCCTTATGTATATTGCAAATATCTTTAAATCTGTTTCTTAACTCTTAATTGTATTTATGTTGCCTTTTGTCACACAGAAGTTCTTGCAAAATGTTTTATTCTTCTTATAATCTGCTTTTACAATTTTTTCTTGTTCCTAATGTTGTGAATGTGTGATATATGATTTTGCCCCTTGATCAGATTTGTTAAAGGTTTGTAGCCACCTCTTTTTTTTTTTTTTTTAATGTGAAAATCATCTTTTTTTTTTTTTTTTTTTTAAATATATTTTATTGATTTTTTACAGAGAGGAAGGGAGAGAGATAGAGAGTTAGAAACATCGATGAGAGAGAAACATCGATCAGCTGCCTCCTGCACATCTCCCACTGGGGATGTGCCCGCAACCCAGGTACATGCCCTTGACCGGAATCGAACCTGGGACCTTTCAGTCCGCAGGCCGACGCTCTATCCACCGAGCCAAACCGGTTTCGGCTAGCCACCTCTTTTTTAAAAAACATATTTTTATTGATTTCAGAGAGGAAGTGAGAGGGAGAGAGAGATAGAAACATCATTGATGAGACAAAATCATTGATTGGCTGCCCCCTGCAAACCCCCACAACCTAGGCATGTGCCCTGACCGGGTATCAAACCGCGACCTCCTGGTTCACAGGTCGATGCTCAACCACTGAGCGATCTCTTTTTAAACATTAAGTCTAGTTTTATTTTAGGACTGTATTTTTTTTTTCTGAGTCTGCTTTTGGCTGCATCCAGCTGGTTTTGACATATAGTATTCTCATTGATGTTTTTAATAATTTGTAATTTTAGTTCTGTTTTCATTAACTTGAGTCACTTATATAGATTTTGTAAATTTCTAAATAGATTTGACTGTCATCCTTTTGTGGTTTAAAATTTAGTTTTGTTGCATTATGGAAGTAACTTTTTCATTTGAAAAATAAAGTTGATGGAACTAGGCTCATGGTTTCTGAAGTTTTTTTCAAGCACTAGTATTTTATAGATCAGGAAAGAAAACATTGCAGTTCCACTTTGCTTACATTCTGATTGTTGGTTTGGGGGTGAAGATGCTGAGATAATGTTAGCACTAATGATGTTAGTGTGTTAATCAAATAATGTGGAGGATGCAGATATACACACACCTTCTCCCTCTTACGTCTTTGTTTTTCTCCATAGTACTTATCACTACCTACTCTCCTATATTTTAACTTATGTTTGTCTCCCACCCTCACCCCCAAAGGTTTTAGGACATTCCAATTTCCTAAAACTGTGTTTGTTGCATAGTAAGCTCTTGCCATATATTTGTTGGATGGATGGATGAATGAGGAAAGGCTTCTTTGATGACATGTCAGCCTAGACAAAAAAGGTGGGAAATTGTGCTGGGAAAAGTTTCCAGGTACAGAGGAAAAAAAAAAAAAAGTAAAAAAACGCGTGAAAGCTTAGGGCCAGGAGAGAGCACAGACTTTAGTGACTAGAATGCATAGTGAATATTCTGAGATGAGGCTTGGAGAGTGTTGAATGATGGCCAGGTAATGCCAGACCTTGTCACATTTTTGGATGTAGTTTTAAAAATAATAGGGCTTCATTATAGGTTTGAGCACTTAATACTTCAGTGTTTGTTTCCTAAGTACAAGAATACTCTCCTAGATAATAACCACAGTAAAACTTTCAAAATCAGGAAATTAACATTGATTGAATATTACAATTTAATCCATAGAATTCATTAAAATTTTGTTGATTCTCCCAGTAGTGTTTATAAGTTCAGGATCCTGCATTGCTTTTATTTGTTATCTCTCTAGTTAGTTCTCTAATCTGGAACAGTTCCTCAATTTTTCCTTGTCTTTCGAAGCCTTGACATTTTTGAAGAGTACAGGGTAGTTACTTTGTAGAATGCTGCTCAATAGGGATTTGTCTCATACTTTCTCCTGATTCATGCATTTTTGGGCAGTAGTACCAACCAAAGTGATGCTGTGTTCTTTTTAGTGCATATTAGGAAGAACACTAGTTGATTGTCCTGTTGTTGGTAATGTTAACTTTCATCACTTGATTAAGATGGTATTTCCCAGGTTTCTTAACCTTACAATTAATAAGTGTGTTGTACTAATTAGTGTTTTATGGGAAGATACTTTGAGACTATGCAATATCCTATTTCCATCAAACTTTTGTTTTAGTATCCATTGATGAATCTTACCTGAATCAGGCATTATATTCTGAAAGGTGTCAAATGATGATTTTCCTAACTCCATTTTTTCTTCTACGTTTATTAGTTGGCATTGTACAGTAGGGTAGAGCTTTTCCTGTTCATTTGTTTATATGATATACTTCAGAATGATGTTCTTATTTTCCTGAATAGGTTATGATTTGTTATTTTATTTAAATTTTTCTAGATTTGGCTAGTGGGAGCCCCTTAAAGCTAGTTCCTGTGTCCTTTTGACATGTTCTCATAATAATTTAAATACTTTCTTAACTTTCTGGCATAGCAAGATGTTTTAAGCTTGAATCTTCAATTTTCTCAGTCTCAGCCATGGAGTCACTCACATCTCTAAGGAACACTGGCTCCTTTTAATGGAGAGCATTATTTGGGCATTAGGTTTACTTATTGCTACCTAAGTGTTACTGCTTCTGGACTCCCTCAACATACACATTTAGGAAATATACACACATACACCCCCACACCTGTTTTTTGTATTTTTCTACTATATTAAAAAATAAGTTCACATTGATACCTCTAATTCCAGTCCAAAGCCACAGAATTTATTCTCCTCTTAATAGTAACTCCTTTCTCTGATACTTAGAAACCTGGCTCCTATTATCTTCCGTGTATTTACTTAACTGTTCAATTCTTCCTGTTTGTAGCCAAACTTATAGCCGTGCCAGCCAATAACTTGATCTCAGGCATGTTGCCCTTCCTCCAAAAAACTTGACCTCAGAAATAACCATTGGAAAGATAGCCCTCATGAAGGGGTGGGGGGTTGGAGATGATAAGGGAAGGAGGAAATAGTAGAGGCCAGTTAGAACGCTTGGCTTTGGATACCTCCTCGTTCCTTTTGCTAGCTCAAAGGTCATACTGATGAGGGGGAAAATGTATATATTTTTTAATATGTTTTTATTGATTTCAGAGAGGAAGGGAGAGGTAGAGAGAGAGAGAGAAACATCAATGAGGAGAGAGAATCATTGATTGGCTGCCTCCTGCACACCTCACCCTGGGGATTGAGCTCGTAACTTGGGCATGTGCCCTTTACCGGAATCGAACCTGGGACCCTTCAGTCCATAGGTTGATGCTCTATCCACTGAGCCAAACCAGCTAGGGCTCCAAACATATTTAAAAGTTGGCAAACCTGTTCTTACCGAGCAGTTTACCAGAGATATTAATTTGCTCAATGGATATAACCAGTTATCCTAATAAGAAATAGTATTTTAAGAAATACTATTTCTGTTTAGATATTTGCCTATAGGCAATAATAGTTGATCAGTATTTTTCTTTGGAGGGAGGATGAGTTTTTGTTTACAGTTTTTTCATTGCATGCCTTTAGCTCTTGGTTTACACAAATAAAAGATTATGTTCAGAAACTTCAAAATGGCTGATTAATTTGTGGGCCACTCAAAGTAAGCATGAATAATGTTAGTATACTCTTTAACCAGTTGTATTTACATAAATGTCCATAACATTTAACTCTGCTAATTTTAACTTTTGCTCTGTGCTTTAGATACTATGATCAGATTTGTTCCATTGAACCTAAGTTCCCATTTTCTGAAAATCAGGTAAGTCATTTGTTTAATTTGTAAAGTTATATGATAATGGCAAGTCACCCATTTCCTCCCACTCATGGTATCATTTTATTAAAATAAATGGTGCCTTTTCACTATCTTTAGGTTTTTATGAGACTTTTTAATACAAATTAGCTTAGGCCCATCTGATACAAATCTATGTCTTTTTTGAAGAATGTTTCCTAGAATTCTATTCATTTCATTCCTCAGTAACTTCTGTATATATATTTTAACTGCATTTTATATCCATTATTGACTGATTAATCTATAGTGTTCTTCCCTTTGGCTTTTACAGAATTAAGAGAGAAACTATAATTCAGGAAGTATTAGTTTTAGTTTATGTACTTCAAAAAAGTATGTGTGTGTTTGGGGTGGGAGGTGGGTGGACAGGGAAAAGGCGGGGGTGGGGGTGGGGTGGGGTGGTAGATGAACCAAGAAAGACAAAAGGCTAAAAACTGGTGATAGGTATATTGGGGGTTTGCTATGTTATTCTCTCTTGTTTTTGTATATTGAAAATACTCTAACCTAGAGTTAAAAAGTTAAATTGCAACACATAATTTAAAAGAGACTAACTTCTTTTAAATCATTGTATGCAGAATATTTTAGAAGCGTGAGATGCAGTTTTTAAAAAAATTTATGACATAAACTCTTTATTCATGTATAACATGCATACAGAAAAGTGAAAGAAAATATGTATATAGCTTGACTCTTCATAAAGTGAATATACATGTATAACCACTACCCAAATCAAGAAGTAAATGATCTTATGCCATCCACCAAAGATAAACATTCTCTAACTTTTGTCACCATGGAATAGTTTTTGTTTTATCTTCTGGGAAACCTGTAGTACTTACTTTATTGCCTGTGCTTCTCTTGGCTTATTTGACAATTAAGTTCCTATTCTGTTCAATCCATTGTGTGTTTACAAAGATGAATAAGACCGTGTATTTTGGAGAAGACAATATGTGTACAATTACTGATGCAGAGTGACCAATTGAAATAACTTAGTGCCAGTATTTTACTTAAAAAAAAAATTTATGGCCAAGAAAGGAAAAGGATTTGGTTGGTTAGAGAAGATAATGTTTTAGATAGGTTGAAGCTTTTGTCTTTTTCCTCATTATGAATTTTTCTCTGAAAGAGACTTAATATTTAATGAGGTTCAAGAAAGTAACATAATTTTCTGTTTTCTCTTTATCAAGATCTGCTTGACATTTACCTGGAAGGATGCTTTTGATAAAGGTTCACTTTTTGGAGGGTCTGTAAAGTTGGGTATGTAATTTTTTAATAATAAATGATGGGAAACTTAGTCTAAACACTTTGTTTTAGGTTTTTAAAATTGCTCTTGTAATGATTCTTTTTAAATAATAAACATTTTTACATTTTCTTTTCTTTTCAACATCAACTTTTAATGCAATTAAAAAAAATTTGTAGAGAGCCTATGTCTTGCCAGGCACTGTCCTAGTTATAAAAGTGAATAAGACAGTTGTATTCAGACTGATTGGGGAGAAAGTTGATCAGCCTATGAACAAAGGGGAGCATGGAAGAGGAAGCTAATTCTGCCTGTTGAAAGTAAGCAGTGTTTGAGTTAGGCTTTGAAGGATGAATTTGGTTTTTCCAGATAGGAAATAACATTATAGGTGGAACATTTTAATCAAAGGTCAGAGGAGAGGCTTTTTAACTGCTAGCTCAGCATATAACCTCTCTGTGCCTTAATTTCTCATCTGTGTGAAGTAGGGAATAGTACTGTGAAGTACTCTTTATCTCATGGCTTCTGGTGTGGATTAAATGAGTGAATTCATGTAAAGTCCTTGGAACAGTGCTCAGTAAATATGAGCTGCAATGAATAATATTAATATTACATATAACCATACATATGTTACATATACTACATATGTATTATAGAATATATGCTATGTACTGTTACATAACAATCACTATAAATTACATACAATACATGTTAGTATAATACTAAATATTGTTAAGGCTTGAAACCATAGGTTGAATTGAGGGTTATGGAGGGAGAAGACATTGGAAAGTAGATTGTGAAGAGTTGTAAATAGTACACTCATGAGTTTTGTACTCTTCTTACATATTAAGAGCTAACATTTATTGAGTACATCTTCCATCCAGGCACTGAATTCCCCAGGAGCCTAATGAGGAAAGGCACTGTTATTAACAGTTGAGCAAACTGATTTAGAAAGATTAAATGACTTTCTAAGGTTATATGGCAGGGATTTAATGAAGCCACATATGAATCCAGAAAGCCTAACTCCAGAGGCTAGGGAGAAACTGACGAGTTAGGAGTCTTGTGAGAGTCATTATGAATGAAATTAGACAAGAAGTGCATGTGGGTCAGAAGAGAAGGGGTGGGATTGAGAGACATTTCAGAGGTGAAACTGACTGGATTTACTATTAGTCAGAGGGAAGAGTAGGAATTAAGGGTGGATGCTAATTAAGATTTATAACTTGGTTTGATCTGTTGCCTTACTCCTTTCATTAGGTTGAGTTTGAGTTTTCTGTGTTATGTCTGGGTAGAAACTTTTCTTTGGCATTTGGAAATAATGGATTTAAAGCTCAAAAGAGGTAGATTTGGAAATAGTAACCACTAAATGATAATAAATTTATCCCCTGTGGTAGAGGATAGATTGGGAAAAGTGTGAAAACCAGAGCTGGAGAATACGACATTCAGGGGAAATAGTGGAAGAGATTCCTGAGAATGAGGCTGAGAAAAGCTTTCAGATCTCAGGAGAAACAGGGGAGAATAGAAACATTGACCTAAATACCAGAAGAGTTTCAACGACCGTGTAGTCCAGTGGCTCCTGAACCTGGTTGCACATTAGAATTACCTGGGGGAAATATTAAAGATACAGGTATATCTTTAAAGGTAAAGTTACAGAATGCCAGGTGTGATAGGAAGACATTTCAGGGTGAGGAACTGGAATCAGTATCTTTGAAAATATCTCCAGGTAACTTTGATGTTCATCCAGGTTGGAACATTATTGACAGTCATTATAGTAGGGGTCAAGTCATGTAAGGTTGGAGAAGTCACTGGATTTGGCAACGAAAGAAGTTTCACTAGGGGCATGCCGCAGGAGCCAGATTGCATCAGGTTGTGAGCTGGACCAGAAGTAATGAAATGGAAACAGCAACTATGGATTGTTTATTTCAGAAAACTTGGGGTAAAGATTTGGGAGTAAAGGGAGCATTATGCTGAGAGAGAGGCAAGGTCAAGAAAAGGATTTTTAGTGATATTGCGTCAAGCAAATGAGTAGGTTGAGAATAAGGAGCAGATGGTAAGAGAACTAAATGATAATTAAGTAAGATAGGTTAAATGATGAACCAAGTTCCTGGAAGAAGTGGGAGGCAAAAAAAAAAAAAAAAAAAAAAAGCTTAAATAAAGCAGGAAGTAGTTCATGAAGGTATTTCTAGTAGTAAATATTGGAATTAAATGTCCTTTAGTAATGTCTTGATTAAATAAAGCATGGGCAACTCATTCATTAGAATATTGTGTAATTTTATATTCTAAGAATGATAATGTAAATATATATTTGACATTTAAAGCTATCTACATGGAATATTGAATAAACGGCCTATTACAGGGCAGAGCTGCTGCATTTTTATTAACAGTGGGTAACTTGGAGGTGTAACATATTTGGTGGTTTTATTTTATTTTGTAGTTTTTTAAAACTATTTTAAGAATTAGAAAAACTGTATAATCAAGCTATTTTCATTTTGAAAGGCTTTGTGTGAAAAGAACACAGCTCGGCCGGCATGGCTCAGTGTTAAGCGTCGACCTCTGAACCAGGAGGTCACGGTTAGATTCCCAGTCAAGGCACATGCTGGGGTTGTGGGCTCAATCCCCAATAGGGGGCGTGCAGGAGACAGCTGATCAATGATTCTCCCTCTTTTATATATATAAAAGAAAAGCACAGGTTAAAACGGGGAGGAGTTGAATATTAAGAAAAAGAGCTATTTGAAGAAAGGAGAATTGAATATTTCTTTAAAAAACACACACAAAACACCTGATTTGTGTTTAGGTCTGATAAGAGAGATCATAAAGGAAAAAAGATAAGATTTAATTATAAGGAAAAAAAGTTTTCAAAAAGTATTTTATATATAAGAAATGTCAAAATAAAAGATAGACTACAGCTTGGGATGATAATGTTTATGGAAAATAGAATAGACTGAGATATATACATATATCTGTATATAAAAGATTACCCATATCCGTTGCTTGGACTATATTCTATTCATCCTGAGGTTCATTGACTTTTTGTTTTGTAGTGGGACCAGTTGCTTTATATTTAGCCATGGCTTTCCTGTATTGCCCTGTTTGTGTATATGCGTGTGTGTTTTGAAGATGCTCCACCACCATACATTTTCTGTGCTTTTATCATATTCTGGAGATTTTTCTAAGCTCTCAATCTTTTTTTAGTTTTAATTTTAATATTTTTATTGATTTCAGAGAGGAAGGGAGAGGGGGAGAGAGAGAGAGAGAGAGAGAGAGAGAAACATCAGTGGTGAGAGAGAATCATTGATTGGCTGCCTCCTGCACGCCCCTCACTGGGAATGGAGCCCTCAACCCGGGCATGTGCCCTGACTGGGAATTGAACCGTGACTTCCTGGTTCATAGGTTGCCCCGCAACCACTGACCCACGCCAGCCTGCCTGTTTTTTTAAATTAAAAAACATTTTTTTAATGGTAGCTTTCTAAATGGATGTGAGGCGTGTAGATTCTTGATCAAAGTTGTATTTTAAGCAAATTTGTTAGTCTTCTGAGAGACGTATTGGCATAACGGAATGAGGCATGGAAGGCCAGCTAGGAGGTTCTGGCTCTGGCATTTGCTTAGGTTTGTAGTAGTGAGGAATTGGTTTAAATGTGGTGGGAAGGTATACTTTTTAGAGAAGTGATGGAAAAATAGAAATAATGTATTTGAATTTAAGTGTGGAAAAATAGAAATAGTGTATTTGAATTTAAGTGAGCAATGATGTGAAAATGACTTTTCATTTTGAACC
This sequence comes from Myotis myotis, assembly GCF_014108235.1. Classification (NCBI taxonomy): domain Eukaryota; kingdom Metazoa; phylum Chordata; class Mammalia; order Chiroptera; family Vespertilionidae; genus Myotis; species Myotis myotis. The sequence goes on from NW_023416317.1 coordinate 46,584,211, forward strand.
TGACTAATAACAGTGTGGACTTAAAGGGAAGGAAAGAATAATATATTGATCTGTTGAATTTTAGATGATGGGAATATTGTTATGAAAATAAATGCCTGGCAGGGCAGCTATCAATTTGGGAGCCTATGATGGGTGAGAAAACAGGGCTGGTAACTTGTTTTTGTGAGAGGCAATGGGATAGAGGTTATATTATTTCTCTTTGAAACATTAATTTTCTTCAGAAAAAATAATCTGATAAATTTTCCTTCTCAATTTTTTACAGCTCTTGCAAGCTTAGGATATGAAAAGAGCTGTGTGTTGTTCAATTGTGCAGCCTTAGCTAGCCAAATTGCAGCAGAACAGAACCTGGATAATGATGAAGGATTGAAAATCGCTGCTAAGCATTACCAGGTATGCAGAAAAGTAGTTACTATATAATGATCAACACTAAGTTGGATTAAATTGAAAATAATTTGCATTTAGGTTTACAGATATTTCTTTACACACAGATATTTTCTTGAAAAGTAGTATTTTTTTAATGAATTGATTTATATTTTTGAGGTTCTTAGATAAACTACGTACTATAAACCAGCTCTCATTTTCCTCACCATTGTATACCCAGCACCTAGCACAGTGCCTGGCACATAATGGCTCAATAAATTAGGTTCAAATTATAAAATGTATGAAATAACCTCATTTAAAGATTTTGTGCATTATTTAATTTTAATTTTTTTTTTTTTTTTTTTTTTTACAGTGAGACACTTGTAAAGCTTCACACAAGTCACAAAACTTAAGACCTCTTAGCAAGAAAAGTTTAACTTTGACACTTGTGGAGAGGTCATATTTAAATGTGGCCAGATATGTAATGTTATGCTATATTTACTAATAAGGCATATGATTTTTGTGGCAATTGTTTATTTATTTAGCTTCCATTTTTTGTTTCAATTTAAAGAACAATAAGTGATTGTTAAGTGGTCCCCTACCCTCCAGTGTCTTATGTCCATTGGTTATGCTTATATGCGTGCATACAAGTCCTTCAGTTGATCTCTTACCCCCCTCCCTCCTGCCCCCCATCCCTCCCTGGCCTTCCCGCTGAGTTTTTTCATATACATTATTTGACTCTCAGGTAAACCATGTGAAGTATGTTATATAATGTCATTCTCATTTTACAAACAGGAAGACTAAGGGCAGAAGTGTTAATAAAGTGGTGCATTGGGGTTTCAGGTGCCCTGATTCCAACCAAATTTAATGGAATTCCAAATGGTCCTTCCAGTGTCTCCCATGGCTCTGGGATTTGATTGTCTCAGAGGTGGAGTCTGATTTTTCCCATTGTTGAAGTTTAGGGGAGAGGTGAGGAATGCTGTTTTAGAAAAGTGAGAGGAAAACATACTTTAAGCAAATAATATACTCCATATTGTTGCTTACCATACAATCAGATGATAAGTATGATGCATATATACCTTTTCTTTGTGAGGCCATAAATGGCAAATGTTTTAAAATGCAATAATGAAGTGAATTTTTATTTAGTTTTCTACTAGTTGTAATTGTTAACTGGCATGTGAAATCTTTGAGGAAGGGCATTCTGAATTAGTGAGGACACATTTCATTCTGTGAGTCACCTCTGATTCACAGCAGGACACCTAGTGATAGAAAGATAACTAATGGTATTGCAAGACCTAGATTCTTGTCTAGGCTGTTTGCCACCAAGAGCTGCATGTCCTGTCTAACTTCTTTAACTGCTGTAGGCCTCCAGTTCTGTATCTGTGAATGAGAGACTGGTTTCTTTGCTGTTCTAGTCTATGATTCTGTTAGTTTACTAAGCAGGGTCAGCTGATCACTCTCTGCAGATCCTCTGGTTTTATGATACTTCATGACTGCAGAAAGCATCATTTTCACATGAAACAGTTAACTTTTTGTTATCTCTGCGTAGCTTATCTGTGTAACCCACAACACCTTCTAATCCCAGACTGACTTCTTTCTTTTTACTAGTGTCATTTGTTTCATGAAAGCAAAGTGATTTTAGTGTTAATGTTAGAAAAATATAATTCCGAAGACAAATCTGATGGTTAATGTTTCACCAAGGAGCTCTGAGAGTCAAATAGAAATCATTAGCATTGGGTGGTAATGCTGTCCCTCAGAGGAGTAGGTATCTGTAGCATATATGTTTAAGCATATATGTTTAATTGTTTGAGAAATGAATTTGTTTGGGACCAAACCAAGTACATTCAGTACTAAAAACATTTTAGTATTTTATCCCTGCCTTTATTCTCATATTAGTTTTGAGGAAGTATATCTAAAAATAAGTTTACTCAATTTGTCCTGTTAATATACTTTCTTTGTTACAATTGACTTTTTATCTTTGTTAAATTTCTTGTTACTCTATAGTATTTTAGAAAAAATACCCTTATTGTCTGTAGGTCAGATGTTTTAGAGCTATTTTGCACAATATAAAATTTAAATAACTACTCAACTGAGTTAACATTTGGAATAATTTTGTGTCTAACATAGAAAATTAAGTCTTGCTGAGTTCCTATAAATTTTTAAAGAAATTCTTTTTTACTCCCCTCTAGTTTGCTAGTGGTGCCTTTTTACATATTAAAGAGACGGTTTTATCTGCCTTAAATCGGGAACCTACTGTGGACATATCTCCAGATACTGTTGGGACCCTCAGTCTTATTATGCTGGCACAGGCCCAAGAAGTTTTTTTTTTAAAGGCCACAAGAGGTAATTCCAATTTGTCATTTTGTTGCATGTGAAAATAAGTGATAGTTTTTTAAGATTAGAAGATGATTAAAATAGAACATGTTCAGTATACAGCAGGAACTTGAAACATTCGTTATTGAAAATTTTCAGCTTTCCTTTTCTGAACTTAAGGTGGTATAATGCACATTTAAGAATGTAAGTTGTATTTGCAATCTTTTATAAAATGGATAGTTAGCTATTGTCTTAAAACATTGAATTCTGAAATAATGTTTATATAGGTTTGTAATATGTCAAACATGTATTCATTTAGCAAATATTTATTGAGTACTTTCTGTGTTCTAGTCCCTCCTCTAAGCTCTAGGTAAATAGAGTTAGAAGAAAAGCAAGATTCCTTATTTCAGGAAGTTTATAGTTGAGTGTTGGAGAGATAATAAGAAATTAAGTGGCTCAGGTAAACAGAGATAATGTCTTTAAAGAGAATAAGGTGGATTGTGGGATAATGGCTGGTGGTCTGGTCTGGCTGTGGGGTAAGGATGGAGGGGCAGTCATGCTAATTTTAGATTCATTAGTGAAGAAGAGTACCTTTAAGGAGATCTCATTTCATGGAGATCTAACTGACAAGATTGAGCCTAGCAGAATCCCTAGCTCTGAATGAGGGAATAAGATTAATTCTTATAAAGCATGCGATTTAGTATAACAGATTGGAATATGGACTGAATATGTAAGTACAGAGAAATTAAAACTAAGGGTGCAGTCATGTGGAATCCATATGACATAGAATTCCTGTACAGTAAAATCCATCCTTTTAAAATACATACTTCATTGGTTTTTAGTATAGTCAGAGTTTTGTGACCATAACCAGTCTTATTTTAAGACATTATCATTATCCCCAAAAGAAACCTCATACCCACTGGCAGTCACACTCTATTCCCTCTTTCCGCTAGCTCTTGGCAACCACTAAATTATTTTCTGACTCTTTGTATTTGCCTGAGGAATAATTAAATTTCATGCAGATGAATTGATTTCATCAATAAGGATTTTTTAAGACATGTACAATCATGATATATCAGATTACTTTATTTTAATTATAATGGTCAATTTCATATTTTATTCCAGATAAAATGAAAGATGCCATTATAGCCAAATTGGCGAATCAGGCTGCAGATTATTTTGGTGATGCTTTCAAGCAGTGTCAGTATAAAGACACTCTCCCTAAGGTCAGTTATCATTTTTATACACACTTGGCTGTTTGCATGTAGAAATATTTGGATACTGTGTACAAGAAGCAAGTTGAAAATTACATTTTATCAAGATTTGAAATTTTAGGAGAGGCATTTAAAGAATGTATTTGTAGAAATATTTTTTTATTTAAGATGCATGAAAATTTATTTCATATTGAGGGGATGCCTTTGCCTCTGCTCTTCACTTGTTTTTCCAAGCTAAATCTCTTCCTGGAAATTTTTAAATATCTATCTCAATAATTTTTATCAAATAAGGGTATTGTGTTCTTCTGATTCATTGGTGATTTGGTACAACAAGCATGAATACTTGAGCATGTTGATTGTTCACACTTTTAATTATTGTCCTGTTTTCTTAAAGACATAAAGAAAAAGGAAAAGGAAACAAATTCAGCCAATACTTTTATTAGAATTAAGTTTTGTCAACAGGAATAGAAAAATTGGACTGCTGTTGAACAGCTAAGGAAAACAACCATCTTTAAACCACATATTTATTGCAGGAAGTATTATTTTAATGTAAATTTTTCTGAAGTGGCATTTGAAATGACGAGTCAGTGATGATCATTTGGAAGGACAAAGCAGATTATTAGACTAACAAGTAAATTTAGAATGGTTAGAAAGGGAAACTGAGATTGAGTGAAACGTGGTATGATTTAGTTACTCTTTCAGAGATGTTCAAGGAATTAGTTTCATCTGTATGATAGCACATGGTATTTGTCACATGATCTCATAGCGGAGTTTATTGATAGATCATTCAGGAATTTTTAAAAGTTATGAAGTTGCAGATAGCTTTGTGGTGGAGTAAAAAAAAGCATGTAAGTTTCATCAATAGAACATCTTAGTTTAGTCAGAAAATGTACAATGTGAAGATTCCTGGAAATTTAAAATACATCAAGATACCAGCTGAAAGTTGCCCAGGACTCTTGGGTATTAATAATATTACTCTGAAAAAAAGACTTGGGATCCCCTCTCACCTCTTTTTCATTGGAAAGACCTCATGTTCAGCTGCTCAGTGTACCGTTATATCCTGTTGGGCCATTAGTGCAGTCTTGTCATGGAGAGAAGAATGTCACCTACAAAGACTTGGGAACGACTTTGCAGCATTCCTGGTATTCCTCGAAACTCTCCTGTTTAAGTACCAAGTTGCTCCAGCCTTACCTTGAGAACTGGCATGAGTACAGTTTGAGATTTAGGTGTCCTTTATTTTTGCCTTTTTTACTAATAAAGCTCATAAGATATTTCATATTTTAATTGTAAAACTGAAATTTCTACAAATAATGATCCAAGAAGCTAGGATATTATTCATTGGGAGACAGGAAAGGACGTAGGTAGTAATTCAGTTTTTGAATGTCTTATTTATCGATTGATTGATTGATTGATTGTCTGCACAGTGATTGTCTAGTATATTTATTGGATCTTATATGACATGTACTGCCTAAAAGCAATAAGGTTGCAGGCTAGGATTTGACATTTTAGAAGAGCCGGTACCCATACAACAGCTTCCCTAGTTCATGTTTTTGGATCTTTTACAATTTTGAATACAGTTTTTTTAAGACAGATTACGGCAGAATAACACTAAATCATATTAGTTATTAACTTAGTTCATTTGTCTGTTGGCTATGTGTTTTTGAGTATATGATACTGAAATGTTAGTTGTTATACCATACTAAATTTTTATGTGGCTAAAAATCATCTTTATTAAAAAGTCTTAGGATATGAGTATAAGTGGGAACTTACTTGTACTGTCTTTTGTCTCTTAAACATGATGAAACAGTCAGCTATAGAGCAATTTCATTAGTGTATGTGAGTAATGGTTTTAGTTGACTCTAAGGGCTGGAAAAGGGCTCATAAGAAAGCTTCTAAAGCCTTGTGCTTGCTATTCCTCTGGCTGTCCATTCTACTTCTCTTTCTAATGCATGCTTTCCTTTCTTCTTTGTAAACAAAATGTTGACTTCATGGCTCCATTAAAGAGAATTGTAAAAATTTTAATTGGCTTCACTTAAAAGAAAAAAACAACAACACCCCTTCATTCTAATTGGAAGAAAAAAATTGAAATGATTGAATTCAACCCATGCAAAATCATGTGGTCTTCTCTGTTTACACCTAATGACTAACCTTTCTCTAATGATTAATGGGGTAATTCTAATTTCTGTCTCCTTTTCCTTTTTCTTCCTGCATCCCATGTTGTCTGTGATGGTTTGTGTGGTTGGACTCTTCCCTGGTCAGTATTTTTATTTCCAGGAGGTGTTCCCTGTCTTGGCTGCCAAGCACTGTATCATGCAGGCCAATGCTGAGTATCATCAGTCTATCCTGGCAAAACAGCAAAAGAAATTTGGGGAAGAGATTGCAAGGTTACAGGTGAGTTTCTTAGAAATAAATATTAAATAACTTGGATCTCCATTTTTCTTTCTTAATGAGATTCCCAAATTTGCTCATGAAAACCATTCCTATTCATTGCCCCATCAATGGAGACAAGTGCTTTTATAGGCTTTACCTGCTGCATGCTTTTTGAAATCTCATGTTTTATTTAAATTCATGCAAAAAAAACAACAACAAAAAATAACCCCCCCAAAATTTCATGCAAAATTTAAGTTGTTCTTTTTTATTTACCCATATTTATTTTAATATAAAATATTCTAAATTAATTACCAGACTCCAGAAAGGATTGCAGAGTGCCTAGCCTTGGTCTAAATTGGAGCATATAAGTTTAGCTTGAGAAGGACAGTGGTAATATAAGTACATCTGTAAACAGCAGAGTACTTTCTATGCAGTTGTATCTATATGGTAGGCATTGGGGTTGTCAGAAACTTGCTGTGGCATCTGGGGCAACTTTTCAGCAGTGCTGTTTATTAGTTGTTTGTATTTTTGAGTATTGGTAAGCAGAGGGTAGGAAGATAACTGTTAAGGAAATTTTAATATGGCCTGGATATTAGAAGGTACTATGCGAGTATCATTTAGGAAGTTCACACAAATTAGTCTTTTCATGAAAAAAAGAAACCCAGACTTATAAAAAATAAAATGTATGCTGGTATTATACCCCACAGTGACGTAATCAGAGAAAAGCATACTGTTTTACAAAACCCAAATTAACATATCTCATTTGTCTAGGAATTCACTTTGATCATAATAACTTAGATTCTTATATGAAAGGGGTTTGTGTGGGAGAGATTTTTTTTAGGCTAGCATACTTAAAGTATTAGAAGTTTAGTTTATTTTCTGGGACTATTAGATCCAAGCAGGCTGTTATTTAGTCTCTGTAAACCAGTCAGAGAAGAGCTCCTTTTGAAATTTTAATGCAGTTTTAAAAATCCACTTTGGAGAAAGGAGACTACTTTAGACTCACAGTGAAAAGTGAGAACTTTTTTCAATTATGGACACATAAGGGTTTGTAGCTTTGGTTTTATAGCTTTATTATTCATAGGTCAAAAGTTAACATAGAACATAAACACCCAGAGATTGCCTGCTTGATTCCTGTCAAGGCACATGATTGGGTTTTGGCTTGGATCCCCAGTGCAGGAGGTAGCCAATTGATGTTTCTATTTTTCTCTCTCTAAAGTAAATAAAAAAATCTTTAAAAGTAAAGGAACTGGGAATTTATTTCTGATTTACGAGTAAAAATTTTTAAAAATCAATAATGAATATTGAATTTTATCAAATGCTTTTTAATATCAGTGGAGATAATTTGATTTTTTAAAAACAAATCTATTAATGTTGAAGAATTAGATAAGTAGATTTTCTAATATTAAAACCATTTTTATATTTCTGTAATTTTGGTGTTTTAGATTTGCTTTGTCTCCTGATGTGTTCACTTCATATAGATATTCTCTAAATGCCTGAGAATATTATGTATTCTTTAATAGTGGAGTTCAGGGTTTTCCATGGCTAGTGAGTAAAATTGTAATCTTAAAAATTATATTTACTTGGTCCATTCATCACAGAGACAGAGGTGTTAAAATCTTCCATTCTGATTATTGGTAGATGTATCAACTTCTCAATTTATATAGGTAGCAACTATTAAATGCAAAATTTAAGAAGTTTTATATCTTTCTGGCAAATTGGCGAATGTTAAATATTATGTATTGAATTATTGAATAATGCTTTTGACTTTATTGCCTATTTTATCTGATGTTACTATTTCTAATACCATCTAAGTAAGAAAATGTGGGCCCTTGGTTTATATGAGGCATATGCTCATCTTATGAATTCTAATGGCAAACCGTTTTTTAAAAAATATTTTTATTGATTTTGGAGAGAGAGAGGAAGGGAGAGGAAGGGACAGAGAGAGAGAGAGAGAGAGAGAGAGAGAGAGAAACATTGATATGAGAGCAGAACATAGATAGGCTGCCTCCTGCACACCCCCTATAGGGGATGGAGCACGAAACCCAGGCATGTGCCCTGACCAGGAATCGAACCAGCAACCTCTTGGTGCATTGGACGACACCCAACCGAGTCACACTGGCCAGGGTGCAGACCTTCTTTTAAAGCAAATTTTATATTGATGCTGAGACATCTTGTTTCTTTGTTGATCTAATATGCTGCTGGATAATATTTTTCTGATTCACTCTTTCATTGTGGGTGTAGTCCTTTGAAGTTCCTGCCTTCATGTGAGGTAGTGAAGGGGATGTTGCTCAGTTCTCTGTCTTTTTGTAGTTTCAAGACCCTGTCTCAGATTTCCATGAGGGTTTTTAAATCATTTTAATTGATAGTCCTTTGGGTTATTGAAACACTGGACATCCAGTCTTCCTCAGTGCCAGTTTATGCTTATTGCCCCATGGGTTTCCTTTATTTTCTTGGTAATACACACGTGTTTAAAGGGGTGTCTGCTATGTAGTCTTAAATTTTGGGGTAATTTGTGATGAGAGAACTTCTAGGTTAACCTGTTGACCACATTGCTGAAAATGCAAAATCTCAAATTAGGTTTTTAAAATTTTATTTAAAAAAGAAACCAATGCTTTGTTGAGAAAAAGAAACATTATTATTATTTTTTAACATTTTCTTTTTAGCATGCAGCAGAATTGATTAAAACAGTGGCATCTCGCTATGATGAATATGTCAACGTGAAGGATTTTTCAGACAAAATCAACCGTGCCCTTACTGCAGCAAAGAAGGATAATGACTTCATATATCACGATCGAGTTCCAGACCTCAAAGATCTAGACCCTATTGGCAAAGCCACACTTGTGAAATCTACCCCAGTCAATGTACCCATTAGCCAGAAATTCACTGGTATGTCAAGTATTCAGTTGTAGTTTAATCTTACTCATCTTTTCTCCAGTTTAATTTATTTTTTTTAGTAGCCCAAAATCACAAAGTTGCTATTGTATGCTCTGAATATACTTTGCATTCATATTGTTCAAAATGAATATGAGAATAGAAATTATTATATCTACAGTGAAATTTTTAAATGGAAAAGATGTCAATAAAGGATATGTAAAGTATACAACAGAGTCAGAAAAGTTGAAACTGCATTTGAGTAATGATAAAAAACTTTAAATAAGCAGTTGTCATTTTGTTAACATTTGTTATATTATTGAAGATTCTGCCATTAAAAATATTCATAAATATAACTTCAAACCTATCAAATTCTGGAGTCATGGTTGTATCAGATAAATACGTTACAATATGCGTGGGTATTGTAGGTATATGCAATGTTTGGTAGTCTGTAGCTGAAATCCTAAGGATAATTAATATTCTAAGTTATTGGGAAAGGGTGATTATTTTTCTTATTTTTATTTAACAAACACAAAGTGTTTACCATGTGCCAAGGGACTCTTTTAAGCACTTTACAAATATTAGCTCATTTATTTTTCACAACCCCGTGAGCTAGTTACTATTATTATCCCCACATGACTGATGAGGAAACTGATACACAGTGATTAAGTAATTTACTTGTCCAAGGTTGCATAGTTAGAAAGTGGTAGAGTGAAAATTGAACGATTGCACTGTAGCCCAAAACAAATGAAGTATTTTCTATGATTAGCTCTTTTTCACCAAAGATTTCTTAAATTCAATGACAGACATCTAAAAGGTAGGAGATTTAAGTTCAGAGAAAAAGCTTTCATTGTCATTGTCCATCATTGTACTTTCAGTAGTGATTTAGTTTTACCTTTAAGTATTTGTAGACTTTTTATATCAATATTGGAAAGGAAATATGAACAGTCACTATATAATTTGAGTTTTGTCTCAAAATTCCCATTTTTAATTGTAGATCTGTTTGAGAAAATGGTTCCTGTGTCAGTGCAGCAGGCTTTGGCTGCCTATAACCAGAGGAAAGCCGACTTAGTTAACAGATCAATTGCTCAAATGAGAGAAGCCACCAATTTGGCAAATGGGTAGGTAGAGCTTATCTTTCATAAATTTATATCTAAAGTTCTAATGTTTTCTGTTTGATTGTTCTTTAACTAAATATTTATGAACATTTTACTTTCTGACCTTGGAACTGAATGTCAAAGATAAGTGAAATAGCAAATAAGCACATAACACACATAAACACACATTTCTTGGGGACACTACATTTATTAAGCCCTACCAAATACAGTTGGAAGAAATTTAATTACTGAAACAAAGTGAAAATGTTTGACCACTAATTTGTATTTATTTGAGAGAAATGAGAAGTAGAAATGAACTTTTTAAGTTAAGATACATGGTATATTCAGTTTTCTGAATCTGTTTTGTTTCTGGTAGATTCATTGGTTTTAGAAAAATCTTAAGTATAATTTTCCTTCAGTAAAGTACATCCATTTTAAATGTATAGGTCATTTCTATGGATAAATGTGAATACAGTGGGGCCTTGACTTATGAGTTTAATTCATTCTGAGACCGAGCTCGTTAACTCAAATTACTCTATCAACTCAATGCAAAAAATCGGCCGAGAGACAGCTGGTATCTCAAAAAACTCGTTAGTCGGGACACTCGTTAAGTCAAGGCCCCACTGTACTCTTGTAACCACCACGATCAAGACAGAGAACATTTCCATCACCCTAAAATGCACCCTCATGCCTCTTTCTTTCCCTTCAGTTTCTCTTCCCCTGACCCCCAGCCACTGTCTCTATGGTGCTTCCTGTCACTCTAATTTTTCTTTTTATACAATTTGATGTAAATGTAATCATTATAACATTTGGAGTATGTATATTATAGTACATAGTACAGTACAATATTGTTACGTATGTAATACCTATGGTATAGATAAGCACCTATAGCAGTGATGGCAAACCTATGACACGTGTGTCAGAGGTGACACGTGAACTCATTTTTTTGGTTGATTTTTCTTTGTTAAATGGCATTTAAATATATAAGATAAATATCAAATATAAATCTTTGTTTTACTATGGTTGCAAATATCAAAAAATTTCTATATGTGACACGGCACCAGAGTTAAGTTAGGGTTTTTCAAAATGCTGACACACTGAGCTCAAAAGGTTCACCATCATTGACTATAGTATATACTCAAAATGTGTGTTGGGTGTCTTGCACTTAGCATAATGTTTTTGAGATTCATATATGTTGTGGGTATCACTTTGATCCTTTTTATTTCTGAACAGTATTTCATTTTATGGTCAAATGTCAGTCTGTTTATTCTTTCACCTGTTAATGGACATTTCAGATTGATGATGTGGTGATCATTCATTTACAGATCTTTGTGTTGACATCTTTTATTTCTCTAGGGTAAATAACTAGGATTACAATAGATTAGTTGTATGGATAGTGTATGCTTAACTTCATATGAAATGGATCTATTGTTTTCCAAAGTGGTTGTTCCAGTTTATATTCCCACTTGCACTGTTTCAGAAATGTAGTTGCTCTGTATCCTCATCAGCACTTGGTATTGTCAGTCTTTTTTTTTTTTAATAGAATATTTCTAATTTTAGTTTGTGTACCAGCATCTTGTGATTTAATTTTCATTCTCCTGATTAATAAAGATGTTGAGCAACTTTTTATGTGTTTATTAGCCATTCATATATCTTTTGTGAAGTGTCTGTTGACATCTTTTGCTAATTTTTAAGACTGAGTTTTTCTTCTTACTAATCTTTGATGAACTCTACATATTTTAGAGGCAAGTCTTTTGTCAGATGTATGTAATTGAGAATATTTTCTCCTAGTTTGGTTTGCTTTTTTATGTTTTTAATTTTGATGAATGTATAGATTTTGACCTCATTTTTCTTTTAAACATAAGTTTAACATTCCCTTTATTATATAAATGAAATAACAGAGTAATTGTTATTGTGCTACAAACAGAACAGATGAAGATTCTATAATTAATACTTAGATCAACAATGTTCTCTTTACATAGGTGATATGAAATTATAACTTATGTATTCTGATTTGTCAGTGACAGTATAACAATCAGGAGTATAATAAAAAGATTACAGTTTTTAAGATAGACTTTTTGACTTATAATTACTTAGACTGAAAGAAGCTAAGTTAGAACTGTCAGCCAAAGGTATTTAGTATATTTTAATGTATATTTCTTTCTTTTTGGCTTTTAATTTCTGTGAATTTAAATAATTTAATTCTTTAATGATTTTGTTTTAATTTTCTCAATCACCTATTTTTTTTTCTTTTCCTTTATTTTTCTGTTGATAAGGCTTATCTACTTTTGGTATGGTAACTGAATTGCTGTTGACTTGGATATAGGAAATTAATGTTTTAAGGTGGTTTAGACCTCTATGTAACATAGTATTTCATTTTTTCAGGGTGTTAGCATCTCTTAATCTTCCAGCAGCAATTGAAGATGTATCTGGAGATACTGTACCTCAGTCTATATTGACAAAGTCCACGTCTGTGATTGAACAGGGAGGCATCCAGACTGTAGATCAGTTGATCAAAGAGCTACCTGAACTACTACAAAGAAATAGAGAAATCCTAGATGAGGTATGTTTTGAGATTTGCCTTTCAAATAAAGTAGTTTGATTCCTTGGTGTCCAGCAAGGATTAGTACTGGAGGCTTTCTCCTGTTTGGTTTCACAGGGAGGTGCTCATCATCATGGTGAACTTAATGTGGGCCAGAGCTTGACCTTCAGCCTCAAAAAGAATTTCAATTGAGTGAGAATAGGTTGATTTATGTCTGTAAGGGTATGTAAATGGACATTAATGAAACATATGACCATTGTGTAATATTAGTATACTATGAGAAGTTACTGTCACACAAATTGTTCAAAGTCTTCATAATTAATGATTTTTTAATATTAAAGACTAGAGGCCCAGTGTACGAAATTCATGCATGGGTAGGGTTCCTAGGCCTGGCCAGTGATCAGGGCTGATCGGGGCCTTCTGGCTGCCGGCTAGGGCCTCCCTTCGTTCTGCGCCATCCCCTGGTAGTCAGTGCACGTCATAGCGAGCAATAGAACTGGTCTCCCGGTTGAACTCCCACAGGGACACTTTGCATATTATTAGCCTTTTATATATATAGATTGGGTTTCTTAGTGAACATGGAGTCAAACAAAGGAAGGTAGGCCATCAAATGTTTTATAAGTCCACTGTATCCATTTTCCAGTAGAGAAGGCTTTTATCGATAGGAATGGAACACTAAAGTTTTTTGGCTAAAGACAACAGTTTGCTAATGTTATTCTCCCTTTATTGTGCCTTTAACTCTTTACTCTAATTGATAAATTTCTTTCTTCAGCTATAATTATATTCAAGCTGGTTATATTGGTTTTTGCTAGTTTAGGAGTCACATCTCTCTAACATGACTTTTGTTATCAATGCTTTCATCCCTGGTGTTCTGATTTTTCAGTTAACTTTCAGGGGATATTGTATTTTCATCATTTCTAAGTTCTTTGGGGCAGGGCCAAAGTACTTAAGTACTTATGATGGTGTGAACCTTGGGGATGAGAATATTGATTTCCTAGGCTTATTTAAAAGATGAACTAAACTAAAACAGTGAAATGCCTAGCTTATGGGACACACAGTATATATGTGCTTAATAAATTATAGCTATTTCTACTATTACTATTATATTACTATGGTGATAATAATATAAGTGATATGATATAACTGATATTGAACAAGGAAAGAAAGAGGGAGAGAGAGAGAAGTATCATTGATGAGAGAGATTGACCAGCTGCCTCCTGCATGCCCCAGACTGGGGATCAAGCTCACACCCTTGGGCATATGCTCTGACTGGGAATTGGACCCTGACCTCCTGGTTCATAAGTTGATGCTCAACCACTGAGCCATGCTGGGTCTTCACTGATGTTTCTTGTTCTACTTGTGTTCTGTTAAATTCACACTCTAAGCCAGTAGTCAACTACGTAATTGGCAAACTAAGGATAGTGGCTAATTCTGGCTTGTGGTATGTTTTGTATGGTTCACTGATGAGGGATGATTTTTACCATTTTAAGAAGGTTGCAAAAAAAAGAAAAAGAAGAATATGGGACAGAGACTGTGGCCCCCCAAAGCCTAAAATACTGTAGTGTTTGACAGAAGAGTTTGCTGACCTCTGCTCTAAACTGTCAGGGATTAGCAGATACCATTGGCTCTAACACTTGTTTCCACTGGTAAATTAGTATTTTCTTGTGTTTCTATCTTGTCTTCTCAGTTATGCATTAAAAAGGCATTTTTTACATGTTACTATTCAGTGTGTGGTATTGGCATAGAAGTCTAAATCTTATTTCCTATAGGTAATCAATTTTCTCTTTGTTTTGTTTATGCCATAACAACGGTTATGGCTTAACTGTTAACTTTATGGCTTCTAAGGTCCAAAAACTTTATTTATTTTTATCTTAAAAACAGTCTTTGTTTAAAGTAGTCTTGGTATATGGATGTACATAAACTCTTACTTATTCTTCCTTTTTAATTTTACTGAGTAAAGTAATGGCTCACCTAGCCCTTTTACAAGATTTTTTAATTAAATACATTGTAACATGAATTTCCGCAACAAAGATTGTTGTGCCAATTTATATTCTAACCAGTAATGTAAGAGTAGTCCCATTTCACTAATTTTCATGTACTTGGAGTATGATCATTTAAAAATATTTAACTTTTTACACCAGAAATGACATCCATTGTTGCTTTGCTTTCTTTTTAAAAGTCATTAAGATTGTTGGATGAAGAAGAAGCAACTGACAATGATTTAAGAGCAAAATTCAAGGAACGCTGGCAAAGGACAGCATCCAACGAACTCTATAAGCCTTTAAGAGCAGGTAAAAATGTGCATATATGACCTTCAAATTAATAATGTCTCAATTTGGATCCACATTTTTGCTTGATTAAATTAGGTTCAATTGTAAGCCTGTTTTTACTGCAACTGTTGCTATTATAGCCCACGTGTTTTTCTTCAGTTCAGTGATAAAAAATATAACAAAGATAATTCATATTCATAAGAAGTTCAGATTCTTGATAAGGGTATAAAATGAAAATTAAAATGTTCCTATAACCTTTTCTATTCCAGCTATGTGCATATTTTATTAACATAAATGAGGTCATATTATATGTATTATTTTATAATTTCACTTTACTTGAATCCTGGATGGTAAAAAGTGATTTTTAACAGTTAATTTGAAGCCAAGTTATTATTTTGAAAACTTTAGTTATTTTGAAAACTTTTTGTTAAGATAAAGGATGTATTCATGGTAGCTAGAGAATTGTTTTATTTATCTCTATAAAATGAATTACTGCTATTGAGATTTCTCTAAAAATATATCTGCTGTTATGTAAGTCAAGTTGAAGCAGTGATCCTTTGAAAGAGAATATTTTTTAAATAAGTTGTAACAATTTTGGGGATGAATGATTTCTTTCTATATTCATGAGTTGTGGGAAAAGATTAGTCAAATAGCTTTTTATTGATGGACAGTGATCACAAATGTGTTTTAAGGTATAACTGTGCTTTTGATTTATAGTTGGTTTTTCAAAAACAAAAATGCTAACGCTTGACAGGAACTGAGTTTTTATTATTGAGTGAATCGGCGCCTGTAAAAGGGCAAAAAAGGAATAATCTTAAGAGAGAAGCTCCAAAATGCTGAAATTTAAGTACAAAGAATTGGGGCCTGTAGAAGGAGAACAGAACTATAAGTACAACCAACCCATAAACATTACTATTGAAATCATTATGATAACATTCTTTTTCCCACAGAGGGGGCCAACTTCAGAGCAGTTTTGGATAAAGCTTTGCAAGCGGATGGGAAAGTGAAAGAACGGTATCTGTCACACCGTGACTCCATTGCACTTTTGTGTAAGCCAGAGCCTGAGCTGAATGCTGCCATCCCTTCTGCTAACCCAGCAAAGACCATGCAGGGCAGTGAGGTAAGAAGAAACATTTTTTTAAAAAAGTATATTTTTATTGATTTTTTACAGAGAGGAAGGGAGAGGGATAGAGAGTTAGAAACACCGATGAGAGAAACATCGATCAGCTGCCTCCTGCACAACCCCTACTGGGGATGTGCCCATAACCAAGGTACATGCCCTTGACTAGAATCGAACCTGGGACCCTTCAGTCCTCAGGCCAATGCTCTATCCCCTGAGCCAAACCAGTTAGGGCAAGAAGAAGCATTTTGATGTGGCTGGTCATTTGTTTATGAAAACGATGTTCAAGCTATTATAAATAACAAGTTGCTGATTTCTTATTGGCATCTTTCTAAAAATGCAGATGTTAATTGTGGCTGTTACATTTAAAGTAGCATGATATGTACACTGAGTAATAGGAAATTATAGTAATAACATTACAATCCTGTAATAATAATTTTCATTTATTGATGCTTCCTGTGAGCTGGCTACTCTATTCTAGATACTCCATATGTTCATATTTAATTAAGGTTTTATAAAAGGGAGAATATTTCCCGAAGTGGAAGGACTGGGTTTGGCTAGATACTCTCTGACCACAGATTCCTTGCTGCATACATTAATCTGTACTGCCTTCCACCCTTCCACCATATTCCACTGGGCCTACCTCTGAAAGGAAAACTGACATGTTAATAAATGGGTAACATCATTATGGCCTTTCTATTGGTGACAGGAAGGAGAAAATTAATAATGGGGCATTGGACTCAGAAAGTCCCAAAAGAGGAGAAAGTGCAAGTATGATGTCTTATGAGGTAATGTAGGATAAGATAGAGGCCCTGAAGTACACAGGAAAATAAGCCAAAGTGCAACAAATACTGCTGAAAACTTGAAAAAGATGAATTTCTGAGACCATAGATCTTAAAAGTTATCAGTGTTGTTCCTTATTTGTCTTTCCACAGAAGCATTTCATGTTTTTACTCAACCAAGACTTACTAGATATCTAA
This sequence comes from Myotis myotis, assembly GCF_014108235.1. Classification (NCBI taxonomy): domain Eukaryota; kingdom Metazoa; phylum Chordata; class Mammalia; order Chiroptera; family Vespertilionidae; genus Myotis; species Myotis myotis. The sequence goes on from NW_023416317.1 coordinate 46,601,351, forward strand.
TCTATGTAAGGCACTGTGCTAGGTGCTTTGAAAAATTAACAAATGAATCAAACAAAGCCTTTACCCTCCATTTATAGTCAAAGATTAGACATACACAAGGATGCAATAATACGGGATGCAATCCGGGGTAAAAACTTAAGTGTCGTAGTCACAGAAATATGCTGTGGGGATTTAGATGACACAGTACTTAAATTCCAGCATTTTGGAGCTTCTCTCTCTCTCTCTTGTTAATCCTCATCTGAGGATTTCCCCCCATTGATTTTGAGAGAGAGTGGAAGGAAGGGGGAGAGACAGGGAGAAAGAAAAAGTGATGTGAGAGAGACACATTGATTGGTTGCCTCCTGCACACATCCCAACTGGGCCTGGGGATCGAGCCTGCCACTGAGGTTCGTGCCCTTGACCAGAATTGAACCTGCGACCCTTCAGTCCACAGGCCAACGCTCTAACCACTCAGGAAAACTGGCTAGGGCTGGAGCTCCTCTCTTTAGAGACTTCTAAGAAGTTGGCACATTATGAGAACAGAGTAAAAAGGCAGAAAAAGTGAACCCATATTGGATCCAAGGATTGAGTGAGTAGTTGTGGTCAGAGGAGCTACTAGAGGTTCAGTGGAAACCAGCCCCCAAAGTAAGGAGAAGATGCATAGTTGAATGTGTACAGAACCTGGATCTCTAAAGGGGTTCAGGGGACCTAATGGAACAAAGAATACGAATTACAATAGTCCTTATCCAAGGGGGATAATGAGGCCTGAAAAAACATATGCTATGTTTTCCCCTCTACATCTGTACCAGTGATAAAGTTTAATTTATAAATTAGGTACAGTAATACATTAACAACAATAATAAAGGAAAACAATTATAATAATATATTGTAATAAAAATTATGTGAATGTGATCTCTCTTAAAATATCTTAAAATGTACTTTTCACTTAAAAGGAGCACTTTTTGGCTTCTTTTGGTATATCCAAATTGCCAGCATCATGCCTCTTGGCTTTGAGGTCACTATTAAGTAAAATAAGTTATTTGAACAAAGGCACTAATACCACAGCAGTCTGCTACTAAATGATAGCAGGCAGGTAGCATATACAATGTGGATACGCTGGACAAAGGGATGATTGCCCTCTGAAGAGGAAGTTGTATCCATGTGAATCATGCCTGTCCTCTCACAATACTTCTAGCTTACTTGGGGGTATTTTCGCCACAGTTTTGGTCCACTATTTGATGAGAGACTTTAGTTTCTATACTATGTAAGTACATAGAGTCTGTTTCAAAATAATACTATTAGAGTGTTCCTGACTCTCACCCTGAGGCTATTTTTAAAATCAGTTCTGCATATTCCTTTTTCTAGTTTTTGTTGGACATAACTTACAGAGAGAGTAAAATGACATCTCTTATTTTTCTATTAGCTAAACAGACTTTATAGGGTAAACGCTTCAGAGTCATGGTTCAGGTTCCATTATCGGTTTAAATGCACCAACAGATAATAGTTGCAACCTTTAAAATGTGTATTCTATTACACTCTCCCAAAACAAACTCACATAATTACATAAATAGTTATATTTCAACAAAATAAAGGATGCTTTAATTCTTAATCTTTTCCTCTATTCCTGTCTGAATGTGCATGCCTAAGCTTCTTTAGTCAATAATGTGCCCAAAGTATAGAGTTAAACCATAAAACCTAACTACCAGTTAATAGTAATTTCTTACACGATTGAACACTTACCCTTTGTTAGGAATTATCTTGTGCACTTTATGTAGATTAGTTCAGTCTTCACAACAGTCCTGAGATAGGTACTATTATTATTCTTGTTTTGCAGGTAAGAAAATTGAGTTTTCCAGGCAGTAAACTGACCTTGGTTACACAGTAATTAAGTTTATTATATCCACTAAGGGAGTAAGAGTTGAAATATTTTTCTATGGAATTAATTTTTTACTTAGATGGACAGTTCATTCATTTGTTTCTGTATTCAAATTTTGATTTAATTTTAATTTTGAATGTGAAAAAGTGTTTATGATTCAAAAGAGAAATCTCATTCCTTTTTTTTTCTACCTTGTTCCCATCCACTTTCTTTAAGTTATCATATTCACTAGTTTCTGGTTTGTCCTTAGTGCTTTTCTTTTTGCAGATATACATATGCATACATATGTACATAATATATTATGTGTATGTATATCTTTATATTCATATTTCTCCTCTCTCAAAATGCAGCATCATACACACACACACACTTCTGCACCTTTTTTCTCCATTTAACAATATGTCATGGGAGTCATTTGGAAGTAAGATTTTTATCCACATTGTCTAACATCTGATTCCACTAGATCTCTTAAACAGACTTTACAGAATGTGTCCAGGTATGACACATTCTCTTCTTCCTTTAGTGTGTCTATGATTTGATGCTTCTTGGACCTCAGGAGTCATATTTCTTTCTACTGCCTACGCCAGTGATGGCGAACCTTTTGAGTTCGGCGTGTCAGCATTTTGAAAAACCCTAACTTAACTCTGGTGCCTTGTCACATATAGAAGTTTTTTGATATTTGCAACCATAGTAAAACAAAGACTTATATTTCTGATATTTATTTTATAGATTTAAATGCCATTTAACAAAGAAAAATCAACCAAAAAAATGAGTTCGCATGTCACCTCTGACACACGTGTCATAGGTTTACCATCACTGGCCTACACCCTCATTTTCTTTCTCTTTCTTTTTCTCATATATTTTTATTGATTTTGGAGAGGAAGGGAGAGGGAAAGAGAGAGAAATGTTAATGACAAGAGAGACTCAGTGTTCGGCTACCTCCTGCACGCCCACCCTGGTGGATTGAGCCCATAACCCAGGCTTCTGGTTTCTTTTGCAATTAAACTAAGGTTTCTTTCTTTTTTTTCTTTTAAGGTTGTAAATGTATTAAAATCCTTATTGACAAATCTTGATGAAGTAAAGAAGGAAAGAGAGAGTCTAGAGAATGACCTGAAATCAATGAATTTTGACATGACAAGCAGATTTTTGACTGCTTTGGCTCAAGATGGTGTGATAAATGAAGAAGCTCTTTCTGTTACTGAGCTGGACCGAATCTATGGAGGTCTTACGACTAAAGTCCAAGAATCTCTAAAGAAACAGGAAGGACTTCTTAAGAATATTCAGGTGTACTTCATATACGTTAATAAAATTTATGTTTTAAAAAAAGTAAAGGATAAGCCTGTTCTAAATCTATGTTCATTTAGGATTATCTTTTTTTTGCAGGTGTACATATTAATAGAAATCTGTAATCATTATTGATTGTTTTATCACACACTGAATTTGTGATGTTTTTACGTAAGGAAAGATTTAAAGCACGGTGCAACTCCAAAATAAATATTTGTTAAATTTCTAGTAATTCCTGCATGTAATATATGATTTTCATAGTTGGAAAAGTATCAATGAAAATATTAGGAGCTGTGCTTGATAAATAAATGTAAAAACATAAATTTTTCTATTCACAAGGTTTCACACCAGGAATTTTCGAAAATGAAACAATCTAACAATGAAGCTAACTTAAGAGAAGAAGTTTTGAAGAATTTAGCTGCTGCATATGACAACTTTGTTGAACTTGTAGCTAATTTGAAAGAAGGCACAAAGGTATGGTGTACTAAAGAAACAGTAGCTATCCAGTATAGATGTGAATATGTAATTTGGGAAGTTAATTGTTTTTTTTTCCAGTTGGATCAAAAAAAATTTTTTATTTTTGCCTTGAATTTGTTAGCTTTAATGACTTTGCCTCTGAGAAGTTTGTTATAAGATCTTAACGAAGGTGGCACCGTTTCATGGGAACTTTGATGAGTTGTGTATTTCACAAGGCAGAACGTGGTTTAAGATTTGATGTAACAGGAATTAGCCCAGAGATGTCAAAAGCCAATGACACCTTTTTAGGAGAGGGATGTGGGGGTGGAAAGTTGACCAGTTTGAGGAAACAGCTGTTCTGTGGTGGGGAAGGTGGGTGGGTGGGTATGGCTTTTATATTCTGTGCTTTATATTGGATGATGATAGACTTGTGATCTGTCCGAGTCTCTGAGTGCTTACTAAATAGGCCTATTCTTTAAAGAGTTTAGGGAAATGCTTGTATTTTTAACCACTACTTTCCTTATGAGGGAACAAGTGATTTTTAAGTTTTCTGGCACATCTCTCCTTTGGTACTTTAATTCCATAGTGATCATTGGGTAAAGTTATCTCGATGTAAATACAGTAGATAATCATGTAAAACCCTCTAACGAGTGGGTAGAAATACTGCAGAGCCTTTCAGAATAGAGAGGATAGTAAAATTTTTTAATTTCGTTTAATAAAATGCTTTGTTGAAATAGACAAGTGGAAATTCTTCTAAGGGCTTCTGAAATGATGCTGCATTTTTGAAGTGAATGTTCAGATCTAATCCTTCCAATGACATAGGGCTAGTGTGTGAGGAATTGGGAAAATGTACAAAACATGGTCTGAAACTTTTAACTTGTTACCATTTAATTTTTAGTGATATTGTTCTCTAAAAGCGATTTTATTTTTATTTTCTTTAGGAGTCTTAGCTCATATTTAATATTAAGTTAGACTTAAGTAATATGACTGTGTCTAATGTAGAAAATTTTAGTTTTTCACTTTTAACTGTTATTGACAATTGAGCTTTAGGTTGTGTTCCTCAGATTAAAAATTGTTCTGGTTTTTTGCTTGTACTTGTTCTTTGCTTATAGTTTTACAATGAGCTGACCGAAATCCTAGTCCGGTTCCAGAACAAGTGCAGTGATATAGTGTTTGCACGGAAAACAGAAAGAGATGAACTCTTAAAGTAAGTTTGTTTTCTGTATTAAATTGTACTTAAAATATTTTTGTTTAAAAAACCAACCTTGTGGAGACTTTTGGGGTAAACTTGACAGTATGAGATAGCAATTTCTTTCCTTTGCTCCTGGGTATTTTATAAAACAAATAAGCAAAAATCTGCATGGTCCGGAAACAAGAAGATAGAAAAGAGCAGAAACTCTAGATGTAGGAAGTACAGTGATGTCGCTGAAATGATAATGAAGCAGCAGCTCAGGGTGGCAGATCTCAGGAAATGCTGATAAACGTAAGTAGTTTACTTTGTGGTGGCAAATAGGTTCCTTACATAAACTAGAGATACAGAACCTGGGGAAGATGGCGAATCCCTTTCTGAAGGAGACTACTGAGAAAGCTGGGCCAGTAACAGGACTCATTCCATGTTTAGTAGTCAGTAGAGAGTTGACACAGCATTGATATGAAGAGACTATATTTATCAAGGTGAAAAATTGGACAAAATCTATAGATCAGCTGTTCTCAACCTGTGGGTCGCCACCCCTTTGGGGTCGAACAACCCTTTTACAGGGGTCGCCTAAGACCATCAGAAAACACATATATAATTACATATTGTTTTTGTGATTAATCACTATGCTTTAATTATGTTCAATTTGTAACAACGAAAATACATCCTGCATATCAGATATTTACATTACGATTCATAACAGTAGCAAAATTACAGTTATGAAGTAGCAACAAAAATAATTTTATGGTTGGGGGTCACCACAACATGAGGAACTGTATTAAAGGGTCGCGGCATTAGGAAGGTTGAGAACCACTGCTATAGATGAAGAACATTCACCAAAATAATACTGTCACAGGACAGGTGAAAATTCTGAGCTGACATTTTACAGTGGGAAAAAAAAAGGGTTAGGAAGCAGTCTTTCTAAGGCACATTGAAAACAAATGCCAGAACTTGAGTTGGTGAGTAAACAGGTGATAAAACGTGTCAGAATTCATGAGAGAGAAGAGAAAAACAAACCATCACAGATCTAAGATGAAATGGGAAGGAGCACAAAGGGAGAATATAAACAGTGAAGAAAACACAGGAACACAGAGTAGAAATGAGGAAGTCAAAAGAAAATGAAGCCAAAGTAAAGATAGAATTAGAGATGGGCAAAGAAAAACCAAGATTGAATTATTATATCAAAAGGCTTATTACCTAATTTATAAAGAACTATAGTCAGGAGGAAAAACCCAATGGAAAAGTGAGCAAAGGATGCAAACAAGTATAAGTGGTTCTTAAGCATAAGAACCACGTTCAAAAGAAAATGCACGCATTGAAATTACTAAGAAATAACACTTTTCAGATTGGCAAAAATCTGGAAGTTGTTTAACATGCTTTATTAGCACACGTGGGGGACTAGGTCCCGTGCATTGCTGTGAGAGTGCACATTGGTGCAGTCCTTGTGTGGAGCACTTTAGCTACCAAGGTCAGGATTACAAATCCATAGATCCTTTATTCTGTTTTTGAGAATTTATTCTGAGGATACATTAGCATATGCTAGAAATGACATATTTATGAGCTAATTCGTTTCTGCGTTGCTTGTAGCGGTAAAAGAATAGAAACAAATCAAACACCCAGGACTGGTGAAATGAATGAAGCTGCAGCTGTACACTGAAATACTAGGCAGCTATTTACAAAAAGAGAGTGTTTTCTGTTTGCTGATATGGAAGGTTTGCTAAGTTAGTTAATGTACAGAAAAGGTGAGGCACAGAACAGTTTGTAAAGTATGTTTTTTTTGTGTGTGTGAAAAGGGAGAGGATATATGCATTTGAATTGTTTTATTTATGCATAAGGAAACTCAGGATGGGCTCCTAAGAAAGAATAGTGGGTATCTGTCTGGGGAGTGAATGGTGGAGTGGGAACTGGCAGGCAGGGGTCTTTCACTTTTTAAAGTTTTGAGTCATGTGAAAGAATATATAATCTTTTCAGATAATTACATTAATCTAAATAATGGATTTCATGTTTTTATAGTCAAAACCAAGTATTCTGATCTTAACTTTTTGGATTGTGTTCATCCACCCCCTCCACTTTTTATTTTTTGAGCTGTAGAACCTTTTGCTCAAACTACATCTTACAGAGAATCTCAGTTTGTAAAATAGATTAAAGTGGATCTTGCTCAGATCCAAGCAGGGTGCAGGGCTTATAGTGTGTGGGACCTTTGTTAAAATCACTGTTATGCTCAGGGCCTAAATTCTTTAAACATTCTTATTGAATGTCAAATAAAAACAAGAAAAGTATATATAGATGTATATCTTGTTGAATATTCATAAACTGAGCATACCCCTGTACTGAGCACTTTTAAGCACCCTACAAGCATAACTAATGCATCCACCTAGTCATTATCCCCTCTCATAGCAGTCACTGCCTTGACTGAGAGTATAGACTAGTTTCTCCTGTGTTTGCACTGTATATAAATGGAATCATATGTACTCTTTTGTGACTGGCTTTCACTCAACATTATGTTAGTGAGATTCATCTGTATGATGTTCCTGTATGTATTTCATTGTATGAATATACTAGTCTTATTTATCAGTACTATTTTTGACTATTTGGGTAGTTTTTAGTTTTGGGCTATTGTAAATGGTGTGGGCATAAAGGTTCTAAAACACACTGTCCAATATTACAGTTAGCAGTAAAAGAATAGAAACAAATCAGATGTCTAGAGCTGGTAAATTAAATAAAGGTACGTCTGTATGTTGATACTATGCAGTCACATGTACAACTTAAAATTTAAAATCCCTAGTAGCCACATTAAAAAAGCTAAAAGAAACAGGCAAAATAAAATTCAGTAATACATTTTGTTTAACCCAGTATGTCCAAAATAGCATCATTTCAAAATATAATCAATGCAAAAATAATGAAGGAGATAGTTTATTCCTCTCTCCCCCACACTAAATCTTAGAAATCTGGCATGTAATTTACACTTATAGCACATCTGTTTTATTTAAGTGAGATTTTGGGATGGATTTCAGTTTATCTTGATAGAGGGGATTTAAAAATGTTTTTCTGTTTTTTAATACTGTATTTTAATGGTCTTTTCAACTATCTCTTTTATGAATTTACCTTAGTAATATATTTTGAGGTCTCTTTTAACATGAAATAGCTCAGTGCCATGCTTTTTTTGAATATCTTTAGAAAGTATTTATTAAGAAATTTATAAAATGGTTTGAATAGATTAGCTTTCTCACCTGTTGTTACGGTTTCTGTAAATAGTGATTAAAATATTAGCGAGATGACTATGAGGTGACTATGAGCTACTGTAATTTTCTGGTTGTTCTGTTAGGAGTTTCTCATCTAGAGGATGACCTCTTATTAAGACTGGGCAGAAGCTCTAGCTGGTTTGGCTCAGTGGATAGAGCATCAGCCTGTGGACGGAAGGGTCCTGGGTTCGATTCCTATCAAGGACACATGCCCGAGTCTCAGGCTTGATCCCCAGTTGGGGGTGTGCAGGAGGCAGCCGATCAGTGATTCTCTCTCATTATTAATGTTTCTATCTCTCCCTCTCCCTTCCTCTCTGATATTAATAAAAATATATTAAAAGAAAAGAGAGGGCAGTCGTTGAGGACCACTTGCCCAGTTTGACATCTTCCTTACTCTAGCTGTAACTATGATCTCTGAAAGTTTTCCTTTTTTCCTAGGCTTCAGAAGTAGCATAAGAGCTAATTTCATTTTATTAAATAGGAGGGGGAAAGAAGATTTAAGGTCGTTCTAGTCAAGAACATAAACGTAGCATGTTTTAAAATAGCACCATTGTTTTGAATCTATTTTCTGTGTTTCATGTATGAAGAAAAGAAAAGCACCTGATATTTTATGTGTGTTGGGTTTTCTTTTATTGTGTTAATTTCTAACACTTGTCTTTAATAAGGGACTTGCAGCAAAGCATTGCCAGAGAACCTAGTGCTCCTTCAATTCCTACACCTGCCTATCAGTCCTCTCCAGCAGGAGGACCTGCCCCCACTCCTCCAACTCCAGCGCCAAGAACCATTGCGGTCAGTAAGCCAACATTTGTACATGGACGTTTACATTAGTGACAGCTTGCTTGCTGTAAAGGATGGAACAGACTTCATGTTGGATAAATCTATGGTCACCATTTTGATCAGGTGACCAACGTGATGTTTTGCAGTGTGAAGAATTCTTGCCAAAAAATCTTTAACTTGAATCTAATCAAGTCTTTAGAACCAACTTTCAGTTTATAGCAAATGGGGCGATGAAACAAGAAGTTCAGTTGTGCCAGTAGAAAACAATTGGACAAATCTAGAACGGGGACATTTTGTGAGATACCTGGCTTGATCTTTTCTAAAAGGGGATGTCATAGAAAGAAAAAATAGGCAGAGGGCTTGTTCTAGGTTGAAAGAGTGGAAAGATTCATAATAACCAGGTGCAATACGTGAATCTTGATTGGGTCCATAAAAATACATGTAAGAGCTTCTTTTGGTGATAAGTAGGAAAACTTAAATGTGGAGTGGATACTTGATGATATTAGGGAGTAAGAGTTAATTTTCTTAGGGTGAAGTGGTCCTATGATTATATAGGGGAATATTAGAACTCACATGTGTATTACAATATTCTTTTAAGTATTCTGGTCTTTAAAAAATTTCATAATATGTTGAGATCAGGATGAGATTACAATAATAAACTGTACCTAACCTGCTCCTTCCTCCCACCTCAGTTGTCTGATCACTGGGAGAAGCAGTGAGCAGTAAATGATTATTGGGCATCAGGAAAAGAGCAGTGGCTACTGAGGATCCACAAATTGGAGAATTAGCCCTAGCCTGTTTAGCTCAGTGGATAGAGCATCAGCCTGCGGACAGAAGGGTCCCAGGTTTGATTCTGGTCAAGGGCACGTACCTGGGTGGCAGGCTCCTCCCCGGCCCGGGCCCTGGCTGGGGCTTGTGCAGGAGGCAATCAGTCGGTGTGTTTCTCTCACATCGATACATCTGTCTTTCCCTCTCTCTAAAAAACACAAAAACAATGGGAAAATATCCTCAGGTGAGGATTAAACGAACAAACAACAAATTGGAGAATTATTCCTCAACTATGATACATTTCTAGAGTAATAAGCCAACATTTAAGAATGGGAATTAGAAGTATATCTAGTTGGAATCTGTAGCGTTTCAGATGCCCCCTCATTTATTTTAATTGATAGCAATTTGAAAGAAACATGAAACATTTTGTAGTTAATGCTGACTTCTCCTCATAGCCTAGTAAGCCTCAGCCCCCAGCCCGGCCTCCACCTCCTACGTTTCCAGCAAATCGAGCACCTGCTGCTGCTGCCTCAGCTCCCGCAGTGACTGGGACTCCTGCACCTGCTGCATCCCAGGCTCCTGGCTCAGCTCCCCTTCCACAGGCCCAGGGGCCCCCCTACCCCACCTATCCAGGATATCCCGGGTAAGGCGGAAACTGTGTTTATCCCAGTGAATCAGCTAATCTTCTCTGGTTAACCTGTTAAAAACAGGGTTGTTGCTTCTCTGAATGGATGTGTCATAAATGAATAATCTACATTGTCAGCTCATGCAGAAGTAAAAATAATGTTATAGTCACTTATTTGAGTAGTTGGGATAGCCATTTCCAAGCATATTTATGTTTTTAGTTTTTACATACTGGGTTTATATCAAATCTCTTCTGTATGGAATTCAGAATATGTTTCCTTGATCTTATTTATTTAGGTGATAAACAAGTGCCTTTTCTGAGCTTAGTGTGAGCCAGACTGATACAGCCTTATTTATATTCCTGTACTTTGAAATCTTTGCATATTGATAAACTGTTGAGCAGAAATTTATGTAATTATGGAATGTATTTTCTTAAAGATCTGCTTTCTTTGTGATAATTAGTTAAAAATCAAGACATTTGACTATTTTTTAAGTGTGCTTCAAACTTTAAGTCCATTCTGTCTTTCCACTATTAAGAATTTTTACAAATAGTAAATTTATATGCATTACAGTGAACTTGATATTCTTTCATTTCAATTAATAACAGGATTAGGAACACTTTTCTCTAACAGGTACCTTGAAACAGCTGTTTTCTTCTCTCCACTGTTCTCTAATAGACTGAGAAATGGAGACAAATGGCTTTCTTGGAAAAACTGGTATTAGAATAATTATAGTATGTTTCTTTTTTTTCGTATTTGATTTATCAATCCAATTCTTTTCTTCTTCCCATCAGGTATTGCCAAATGCCCATGCCCATGGGCTATAACCCTTACGCGTACGGCCAGTACAATATGCCATATCCGCCAGTGTATCATCAGAACCCTGGACAGGCTCCGTTCCCAGGACCCCAGCAGCCTTCATACCCCTTCCCTCAGCCCCCACAGCAGCCTTACTATCCACAGCAGTAATATGTCTGCTCAGAAGCTCAGCTGGTTCAGTTCAAAGGGAAAGAATACTAATCTGCAATAAGTGTACTAAACTCCATGCTCTGGTTAATATAATGCACTCTACTCTGAATGCAGTGTATAATTTCTGTCTGCGGCTACAAACTGAAAGCTGTGCCCCAGTTCCACATTTGATTGCACATGTGAGATTTGCTGCTGTTGCAGTATAAACACTAGGTATACTAGGATTTGAAATAAATTATATTACAGTTCATAAAAGTTGAAAATAAGAAATTAAACCCACAAGAGAAACCTTTGAAATAAATATACTTATGTCTACAGAAGCTGTGATTGGGTTACCAGATACTTACAGTGATGGTTTAAATACTGATATTCAAGAAAACCAAGTTTTCTTTCTCTTTTGGTTTATTGATTTGGTTTAATTTCCATTATGCTATTTTGCATAATCAAAGCATTGTAATCTTATAATTTAAAAATAAATTGCTTAAGAACAGTTTTTATTGTTATGTTTTGTCATTGATTCTCATTACTGTCTAATTTCTTTGTAGTATTAGTCTCATTTTATATGTACATGAGTTAAACAGATGCTGTGTTTAAGTGCATGATTAGTGCAGGTTAATAGTCAGGTTCAAGTACATTTTATGGGAAAATGAAAAGTATCATAGTTTATCTTTCATGTGCTGATTAATATATTAATTTTGAAATTTATTTTGAAAAGTCCTATAATGTGGAAGGAACACAATTGGTACCAAAGATTCTTCAAATAAATATACAAATAAATATGTATATTTAATGTTTTATTAATTTCTCCAAGAAATTGGTACAAATTCTGGTAATTATTTTTTTTATAACCTGGTTAAAATACATTATTTACAATGCTGTCTAATATAAACAGGATTGTTTAAAGAAAATTTACTGTACCCTTCTTTTTTCCACCTTATTGTCTTAACTTGGTAACATTTAGTGCACAATGTATGTGAGTAGATTTAAGCCCTTTCATTTTTATGCTCCTAAAGATTGGACTATTTTATAATTCAGGGAGCACACAAAACAGTTGTTGGGAGCATATGCCAATTCTGGAATAGGCTGTGTATTTAATATTAATCTCTGCTGTTAAAGATAACTAATCACTGTATAAACCTCAGTAAAAGTAGTGAGCCATGCTTCATGGAATGAGAAAATGAGAAAGGAATGAGTTGTTTGATATCACAGTGGGATCTGTTCTGCGTGAGATTCATTTCTGAACACATCAGGCATATGAGCAGTTTTCCAATGGATTAGTTTATGCTTATTCTTTAAGTTTTAATGCCTACATTTTCTTGCCTTATTGTTTCATTTAAATGGTACTGTCACTTGGTACACTGTGGTTTTTCATTGGCAGTTTGGGTTTATATTTTAAATGTTGGACTGAAGGTGTCATTGTAAAAGAGAGTGACTTGGTTTTAAAATATATGTATATTTCAAAGTCTTACTTTGTTGTATGTAGAAAACATGAAGGCATGTTACTGCAATATAAATTACATGGAATATTACAGTTGGTTTAAAGTCCAGTAGTTAAAACCTTGGCAAAAGATAGGTTTTTACATATCAAAGCTAAGTTTTATTAATGTGGAATCGTCAAGTGTGACATGGCTTGTTTGACTCTTGTGTAAATGACATTTAAGTTATACATTCTTATTACTCAAGGTGTCATATACTAACGTAAGATACTCCGTGAGAGGGGTATTCCAAATTGCTAGTTTATAACTCTTACTAATGCAGAAAAAAACAAAAACAAAGTTGGCCTGAATATTCTCTTGGGGAAAGATGGTGCTGAAGAAAGAGTAAGTGCATCCAAAGGCCGAAAGAGAAGTTATCAGGCCTTTAGCCCATTTCCTGTGCTAAGCTAGGCCTGCTCCCAGAGCGCCACGGGAAGATGGTTAAAACATTCTCGGAGACGGGCTCAGCCCTGGTGCCAGCCAGCCTCTTCCAGCATGCCCGAGCCGCTCAGCAGCCTACCACCATTCCTCCTGTCCATTCACTCACCCCTTAGGTAATCGAGGATGCTTCTTTTGGCCATCTGTGTCTAGGTGCCAATGACCAAGGTTCGGCAGGCCTCCATCGGCAGGTCTGTTTATAGGCCTGTCTGCTGTCATCCTGATGGCTCATGTAAAGACGTTTCTCTGAAGTCCATTTTGCATTCTAGCAAACAAGAATGAAGCCTTCACTGGGCTCATTTGTCTGAAACTTTTTTATCCTTTGCTTAGCTTCCAGTATCCTACAAAATGCCCTGAAAAAGGTGTCCTGGATAATGCTGTTTTGGCGATAGGAGAGTGTCTCTCTAGTTCAGGTATGTTAATACCTGTGTTTATAATTAGACTTTTTGATGATCTTTTGGGAAACCATTCCCAGTCCATTTAGGTTCGACTTTGGAACACTGTTTCAGAATGGATTATACTTCCAGTGATGGAGCTCTGGATAGAGAGCCGCTAAACACTAACATTTCTTTTTCTTAGTCGCAGACGGGTGGTCTGATCTCTCAGTCTCGTGTAAAGTACCTGGCTGTTACTCTGCCCCTTGCTCTCTATTCTCAGTTAAGAAAAATACTCACACATCACTGCAGACCATTCAGTCCTTGTGATATAACCATGTACCCGTACCCCCAGCTTTGCAATGTTTAATCTCCCCTCCCCAAATCTAAATGTTACAGAACAAAGACCAAGATTTCACAGCCTTCTGTCCCTGACCTTCTATCCCAGGGTTGAACTAGCCTTTCTAGTCCAACACATTTTGTAAAAAGTTTTCCATGAGAGCTTTACAGTTTGCAAAAGTGCTTTGTACAATGCAACTTGTTAAGTAGGTTTTAGTTTGCTAGTGGGAATTTTTTTTTTTTTTTATTGGTATTATCTTGAAGAATCTTGCTATTAACCTAGTGGCATTTTTTTTTTTTTTTTTAACTGCAATTCTTAGTTGATTCACGGAACAGGATACAAAGTAGGAAAAAACTGCTATAGTATTGTTATTACTAGTTTAAATGTAGACTTTAAAACTAAATGGTGATTATAAGATTTAAATGAAAGAGCAAAGAAGGAAAAATTCTATTTTTAAAGAAAAAGAGAATATTCAGGCTTTATTTCTGGTATGAAGTTTATATTTTTAAAAAATCCTATATTATCACACCAGAGATTTTAGATTCTTTTCTGGTTACAAACATTGCTGGTAGTTGGATTATATTTTTATTGTATTCATTTCTCTTAGGGGGAAAATTGTAAAGAAACAAAGAGGTTCCAGATGAATGTATCCTGGAAATAAAAGTTGAAAGATTCTTATTTCTTTGGAGTATGAATTCTTATTTAAAGTTTTATTCTTCAGCTCTATAGTTTCTGTAATTTCTTTAACAAATGGTGGGTTGGGAATAAAAAAATAGCCACTTTGACTAAATGCATGAGACTATAAAACAAAGACAATGTTTAAATGTTTTCCTAATAGCTGTCCACCCTATGATTTATCATGGATGGACCATGTTTTTCGTTATGGTTTTCCCTCCGTTTTATCAAATGACTTAATTTCAAGTGTCAAATTTTGGGTTGGGATTTTTTGAAAATGTTTGACAAGTTTATGTTAATTGAGCACTGGAGGGGGTGGTGAAACGCGTTTATCTTTTAAAACATATTTTCTTCCTCGTTCTCCCATGTGCTAAGGTCAGCTGCAACTGTTTTATTATGTAGCTCAGAATACACAATTTGTCCTAAATTGTTGATTTTGTATCCCTTTCAACAGTTCAGGGTGAATAGCGAACTCCAAGAATGGAGTCCGAATTCTTATTATGTATATTTTAAATATAGGAAAGTTGGGCATAGTTAAATCATTAAAAAAAAAAAAATCCTCACCCAAGAATATGTTTATACTGATTTGAGAGAGAGAGAGAGAGAGAGAGAAACGGTGTGAGAGAGCAACATTGATCAGTTGCTCCCAGCCTCCTCCCCACCTCTCCCCCCCACCAACCTGCCCCCACATGCACTCTCAAGGATTTATATTCCAGGAAAGAAAACAATTGAGCTGACAGTTGGTTTGAAGGTGATAGTATATTAAGATGTGAATTTGTGGCAGGGAGTTCTCCATGCTTTTCTCCCCATTTCAGCTCTGGCTTGGGACCCTTTGCATGTTCCTGCCCCAGGTGTGGTGCTAGGTCGGGGAGCAGAAGCTGGAGTCTGGGGCCAGGGTTTGAAGGAAGTGACAAAATCTCCGAGGGGATAGCTTTTTGGTATAGAGGGATGGTGGCACGCTCCCAGCAAGGCGGGGCTTCCATAGCTGAAGGGACCATTAGGTGGGCAGCATGAAACTGACTCAGGACCTGGCTTGGGGAGCCAGCCAGCAATGTGTGAGTCTGAATTTTTTTTTTTTAAATACATATTTCTATTGATTTGAGAGAGGGAGAGCGAGAGAAACATCAATGATGAAGGAGAACCATTGGTTGGCTGCCTCTTGCATGTCCCCACTGGGGATGGAGCCTGCAGCCTGGGCATGTGCTCTGACCTGGAAATGAACCGTGACCATCTGGGAATCAACCACTCCGGCCAGGCGGGTCTGAGGTGTTTTTCTTTATCACCCTGCGTGGGATGGGCTTTAGCGTCAGAAACAAATGACCTCAATAAGTAAAGAAATGGATGTTGCTTGTGTGCGTGGGTTGGTAAGCTTCAACTCGCAGCCACCTGCTGCACTGGGCCGTCTGGGACAGCGCAGAATGTTCATGCTGTGCACATCTGCACGCGTGGTCTGATGGCAGCGCTGCCTTCATGTTCCCTTAATCTGTGCCTTCTCGTCCATGTGCCTGTAGTTCTGTGGTATCTGCCTTCCTGCAAGTGAAACCTCTTGCTGATGAATGCTTTAGTGCATGTTGTGGAAGAGGGGGGCTGAGATCATGAGCCACTCACAGGGGATGGCCTGCTGGAGTAGGGCAGTGAGAGGACCTGACCACTTACCAGGGACTCCATCCAGGGAATTGGAGCCCCCCCTTCCCCCGCCCCCAACTTCCACTCCCACTCCCCTGTCCGTGGAATGTCTCATGGCCCACCATTCTCACTAGGAACCAGTTTCAAGGTCGGAACCTTGAAAACTAGGTGTTGAGACTCTCTGGACCGGGTACGTGACAGAACCACGTTAAGGCCTCGGTATAAGCTTTTCAGATTCTGGCAGGCGGTGCTGAGACCTACTCATCTTTAGTGGGTTGTTAGAGGCAGCCTGACCTGGGCCCCAGTTCTGGCCTCATCCCCCAGCAGCTGTGTGATTCTGAGCAAGACATGCCCGCTGTCCACCTCCATATCCTCGTTGGTGTAACAGGTAACAATCCCGTCCTCAGGGTGGGACAATGCCTGAAGGACTGGCCCCTCTAGGTGCTTAAACACGAATAGAATTGGCTCTCTGTAAATTACACAGGCTCTACCTGACCGCCAATGTGGTTCACGGCACAAAAAGTTTTATTAACCTCCAGTTTTATTAATGAAAACTTTCTGGGGAAGAGTGACAATTTCCAGTTAGACCACAAGAGGGCACTATTTCCCAACGAATGTTTTCAAAGATCACAGCAGGGCTTTTATTCCCTCTCAACTCTTGTTCTAAAATTGGTTCAAGTTTTCTTTTTTACCTTTAGCAATGTCATGGGGGCCCTGCGAAGAGGCTCTGTATCTGCTTCCCTGCCAAGAGCTGAAGCATCCTTGCATTGTGAATCGAGGAAGCTGTGAAACAAAACAGTGAGTCTCCCAGGCGTGAGAGAACTCTTAGGCCCCAGAGCGCATTTCCTGTCCCCCCAAACCCCCAAACAAGCATACCTTGTGAAGCAGAGAGTACACTCGATTTGATATTCTGATAGGAACAGACCCTCTTTTAGGGTGGAAACCTAGCTGAAGGTTTTCCAGTAATTAAAGGCGGTTAGAAGAAGGTGTGTTTGGGAGTGGGAGAGGGGTGGGGGCCAAGGCGGGTGGGGAGGAGGGCGGGAGAGTAGAACTTTACAGGCAGAGAAAGGATGTGATCCTATAATAAAAACCCGAGGACCCAGCCAGGCCTGCACTTGGTTCTGCAGTGTTTGCCCCCAGGGCTGATTTTAATGGGAACAATTTCACACGTTCCTTGTCCTTTGGCCACATCAGCACACAGGTCACTGTATATATTTAAGGACTCAGAATAGAGGTCTTAGAGTGTCTAACTGCTAAAGGCAGCAGCCATTTTGACAAGTCAGCATCTAACCCAGGCCCAGCTCTGCAAACCTCGCTGGCCCTGAAGTAGCCCTGAAGTAGGTCAGGCCAGGCGGAAGGAAGGGCAGGGAGATGCTGTGTGGGAGGGGTCACTTCCACTGGGTATCCAGTGCTGGGTGCAGTCCTACCCACTGACTCTCAAATTAACATCCGTTACCCTGTCTGCTTCTCTGACCTTTAATGATCGTTGCTGTTGTTTTTGCAATTTTAATTATGAGTAACACTGCCCTATCTTTTTTCTTTTATTCCCTTCCTCCCTCCCTCCCTCCCTCCCTCCCTCCCTCCTTCCCTGCCTCTCTGTCTTTCTTTCATTCACTCATTCCTTCACTCATGTATGAATGCTGCACAGAACGCTTGGCACATGTTGGATAAACATGACTACTCTGCATAGGGTCTTTTGGGGTATGTCTGCTGCATGACCATCAGGCAAGTTGTTGATCAAGCAAGTTGAGTCTGTTTCCTCATCTATAAAACGGGCGTCATACTCCCTACCTCATGAAATTAGAAAGCAAAGCGTGTACAGCCAGCACCATTCCTGGTTATTGCTGTTGAGGATCTTAGCTTTGCTCCTTGGGCCTGTGGTAACCACGGGGCAGGCAGTTAGCAGCCAAGCACCCCCGATACCCCGGTGAGCTTCATGCTCTTCATTAAAGTGCCGAGGGTTTATTTTGTGCGGTGACGGTGTGACAAACTCGGGATGGCCTGGGCGAAGTCCCAGATCTGACACCTAATGGCCGCAAGACCTGAAGCTAATTACGAGGCCCCTCTGTGCTTCAGCATCCCCATGTTTTAAAAAGGTGCAGGATGGCACTTTCTGCATAAGGTTATTATGAGTTAATACAGGAAGAACATGTAGCATGGCCCCCGGCACAGAGGAAGCTCTCAAAAGGCTGAGCTTGGATGACTGTTGTGATTGCCCGAGGCAGCTTGTGAAGTGTTCTCTGATGACAAACCCAAGTCTGCTAGTCTGGCTGGACCAGCGGGCTCATGTCCCTGGACCCTGTCCCCTCAACGTGCCATGGTGAGACAGGGATGGGGGCAGTGGTGGTGCTGGGGGGGCAGTGGTGGGATGGGGGCAGTGGTGGTGACGGGGTGCTGGGGGAAGTCACTGAGAGCATGTGCCTGCCGGTTAGTCCTGGAGAAGCTGGGCCTGGCAGCTGCAGGCTCCTCACCCCCTCACCCCTTGTGCTCGAATGTACATTCTGCACACTGTGCTCACAGTGGGAGTCAGGTTCAAGGACGCAGCCTTGAGGGAGTCCTGTGCTGGTGAGACTCTGTGCGGAATACGTGACCAGGCCCGGTTCAAGCCTCTATCTGAGCTTTAAGATCCTGGTGGATGGTGTGGATCCACCCGTCTTGTGACGGCCCCAGACAATCCTCTTGAGTAGGTTCCCTTGCTGGTGAGACCTGCCACCTGCCAACTGGAGTGGCTGCTCCCTGACCTCCGTGTATGGGCCCAGTTTTCCAACCAACATGGGTCGGAGGGGGTGTGTGTGGGATTGTGGCCGGGGGATGGTAGGGGTCGTTGGAGATGGCGATGGGTGCTGGTGGAGTGATGGTGGGTACTTGCTGGCAGTCTGGGTGCAGGAATGGCGATGGAGTCGTTGGAGATGATGATGGACCCAGGGAGGCCGCAGCAGTGGGTGGGGCAGGAGGACTGGCCCTCCTCTCTGATGCCTGGGAGGCCCCGTGCTGTGACCAGCTTCAGGATGAGGTGTGCCCCCGAGTGCAGGGTGGGTTGGGGCGCAGAGCTCAGCAGGACTCCTGACTGCGTCCCGCAGCCAGGGTCGGTCCTGGGACTGATGCTGCAAAGTCGGCTTCAGCCTGTGGTCAGGGAACTGGTCTCACTCATTTTTGGACATGCCGACACTTCCTATAGAGTCTCCCCTCACGGGACATTCCCTCTCTCTCTCTCTCCCTCTCTCTCTCTCTGAGAAACCACAGGCACCTTAAAGATATGGTACGAATGTCTCTCATACCATCCCTTTGATGTTGGGGCCAGATAAAAGCACCCCGTGTTCTGGGCGACAGAATTGAGGTGATGCTTTGGGGCACATAGTTCTTAAACTATTGAGAGGCGGTGTCTGGTTTGAAACCCTCCCTGTGGCTGGCAGAAATAATTTTTGATGAAAAAAGGGGCCATTTTGTTATATTTCAACCTCAACCTCAACTATGGAAAAAGAGATGGCAAGGAAAGCTCTGTCTTCTCCTTTAGGGGGGCCGGGCGGGGCGCTGTCTCCTGTGGGTTGTCTGTGGCCCTAATTCCTCTTTGAGGAGAGCCAGGTGCTGGGTGGGGCTGGTGCTGCAGAAGTGAGCCAGGAGACAGGAGTAGAAGGTGCAGTTTGTATTTTTAAACACTTTTTATTGATGAGAGAGAGAGAGAGAGAGAGAGAGAGAGAGAGAGAGAGAGAGAGAGAGAGACATCGATTTGTTGTTCCACTTAGGCATTCATTGGTTGCTTATATGCTCCATGACTGGGTATCGAACCCATCACCTTGGTGTATCACGACGATGCTCTAACCCACGGAGCTACCCGGCCAGGGGAAAGTTTGCATTTCAAGCTGGTGAGTGAATGGTATGTGCACCGCCCTTGTCATCCAGGGAGCCATTTTAGAGAGAGGGACAAACCAACCTCTTAGAAAACGATGCGCTCCACGTTCAGCGAGGCTGAGAGAAATCACACGTTCCTGGGTTGGAGCCCCGCAGGTTCTTCCAGACCCTTTGAGGCTGGGCTGCTGGGGCCCGTCCTGGCGGAGTGGATGCCAGCGGCTGCCGATGCCTCTAACCTGGGCCAGGAACAGAGGGGCCCCTGCAGGCTGCTCGTCTCCATCGGGGCTGCTCCCAAAGCTGCTCCCAGCGCAGGAAACAGGAACTGGCCCGGCTCCTGCTTGCTGGTGTTTTATGGAGGCGATTGAGGCCTGAGGACTCCCCCCGCCCCTCTGGTGGAGGGCTCCGATGTTATCAACTCATTACCTCGTGCCCGTTTTTTGCCTGCAGGTGCAGGCATCCGCGCTCCATCAAGTGGCTGAGCGCTGTCAGGGGACGGCAGTGCCACCGAGGTGGCCTCCTGGATGATCCGCAGTGATGGCAACCGAGCCAGTTTCTGAACAGCTCATCAGGCAACAATGGGAGTGGTGTGGGAGGTGCTGATGAAAAGTCGCTTTCTAATAGTCCCTTCCTGTGGCCCCATGAGGCCTGGGCTGCGGGGGGTGTGGGGGGGGGCGGGCGGGGGGGGTGTGGGGGGGTGGTGGTGCTTGCTATGGAGCCGCTCCGAGGCCTAGCAGGCTGCTTTGTGGTGTGGTGTTTGGGGTATTCATTCCACAGACATCCTAGGGCCGGACTTGCTGCTGAGGCTGGCATGAGCCCTGCCACCAGGGAATAAACGGTCTTATGGGGAGAGGAAGGGGGCCATTTTATCGAGAGGGACAATAGAGAGGAAGCAAGGTGGCCCCAGAGTGTTGTTCCCAATGGGATTCAAGGAGGCTGGGTGGTTGCCCAGGGAACGTGGAAACATGCGAGAGAGAAGTTTTGCTCTGCTGGATTGGAGAACGTCAGAGTGAAAGAAACCGCCAAGGACCACCCGCCCAAGGCCACCAGGAACGTGCAGGTCGTTACACTTGGGTTTGTAACTTGCTGCAGGAAAGGGGAACGCTCGGATGGTCCGGGTAAGAGGCATTTCTGAGAGCTTCATGGAGGATGCGGGCTGTTTCATGGTTTGAGTACAAGGCAGTGGGTGTCTCTTCTGGATCAGTGTTATTGGAAAGTGGGACACTTGGGTAACTGGGTCTCTGAATGCTTTTAGTCTAGGAGGTGGGAGGGATGGCGTGGGGTGGGAGATGTCATTAGGAAAGAAGCCATAGAGACTCATTTGAGCCGAGGGACAGCATGCTTGGTCATCCCTGTGGCTGTGCAGTGTCTGTGTGTATCTCTGTGCAGGGATGGCTTTGGAGTGGTATTGTTGTCTCGTTGGAGTTCTCCACTGAAATTGTTTATTTCCTCAGGGGAACATCAATGCCTAGCTGGTAGCAGCCAGGCCAACTCTTAGCTGAAAGTTCTCAGGGATGCTTTTGTTTTCTCAAAATGCTTGGTTTGGGCACTGAAGGATGAGTACGAGTTTTCCGGATCTGAAAGGGAAGGCATCCCCGGTGGGATGAAGGGCTAGCTGGCGTGGAGAGAGGGAGGCATCGAAGATGACTAGAGGCTGAGGACACCGTGAGTAGCTCAAGATGCCAGAAGTGAGAGTGGGTGGGGGGAATAAGGGGGGAAAAGGCCAGGGAGTCAGACGGGGCCAGACAAGGAGGGCTCATGGGTCTGGCCAAGGAGCACAGACTGTATCCCTTGGCCATCTTCAGCGGAGTGCTCAACTCAGAGCATCTGAGCCACAGATGTTTGTTGACTTGGGATGGACTTCGTTTTCCTTGTACACTCTTCTCTCTTCCACACTATATATTGCCATCAAAGCCAAAGAGGAAAGCTACCTGGCATGATGGGGGTGACTTGGCTGTGTATCTGTCATCCTCCAGAAAGCCAGCCCAGGCTTTTCACATGGGTGGATGTAATTCCGAGAAAACAAGCAAAAAACATGTAAGGACCCTTAAGACCTGACCTTGGGACAGGATCAATATCTCTTCTGCTACACTTGGCCAAAACAAGTCTCAAGGTCAGACTCAGGGACAAGGATGGGAGGTACTGCAAAATCATATTGAAAAGAGTACAGATTTAGAGATGAGAATAATTTGGACCATTTTTGCAAAAGACTACCATGTTAATGTCTGCCAGAGTGGCTGGCTAAAATGATCCGCTCTGTTAGTAATTAAGCATCAGTAATTTGCATTTTCTTTGGACGTATACTGCTGATAGGAACAATTCTTGATGATTTCCCCATTCTTGACCTTAGAAAAATACTAATGGAGCGGGTTGGAAGACCTCCACTCAGTGGGGGGTCATTTCTGTCAGCATCCTTCTGCACTAGGTGGGGGGTCGCAGAAGCAGCAGGCACATTTGCTTGGAGTCCAGCAGGGAAGATACACACCAGTGAACAGCACAATAGGGAATGTGGTTTCTGCTTCGGCAGTGGTTGTGTGGAGGGGTCTGAGGACATGTACGGTGGCCCAGAGGGAGGGATGTGGGTGGGGAATGTGTGTGTGTGTGTGTGTGTGTGTGTGTGCATTGTGTAAGGCAAGGCAGCCCAGGGGTAATTTGAAAAGTGAGTCAGCCAGGCAATGAATGTGGTAAAGGGTGAATCCCAGGTAGCACAGGTATTTCATCCCAGATCATGAGTGTGCTCTGAGAAGTGAACAAGCCAGAGGGAGATTAGGGTGGAAAGCACAGCAGGGTCCTACATACCTTTAGCCTGCCTTTGACCTTTACTGTGGAGGCCAAGCGGGGCCTGCACATTTTATTGGTCCTGCAGAGCATGGCTTTGACCAGTGCAGGCTGCTTGATTCTCTGCAGTTGGGAGCAGGATCTTGTTCTAGAACTAACGGAAGAATCACTTTTCTTGTCTGAACACCCCTCGGTTCTATGTAAAATCACGATGGAAATCAACTTGGCCTTCCCCCACATCTTTCACCAAAATAAGGTCCAGATGGATCAAAGGTTTAAGTCTGAAAAAAGTAAAGTTATAAAGTATTAGGAGAAAATGCGAGAATTGTTTTAATCTCAAGATGGGCAAGACTTCTAAGAATGACACAAACTCAGAAGTCATAGTACAAGAGATCAATATATTTGACTGCATAAAACAAAAACAGAAATAAAAAACACCTGCATTGCAAAAAACACACACACACCTTCATATGTAAAGTAAAAAACAAAACAAAACTGTCACAACAAATTAGAAAAAAAAATGGAATTGGCAGGCCTGTCTATCTGGTTATTTAGTTTTTCCAATATTATTTTGTTGAAAAAAATCTTTTACTTATTCAAAATATCATCTTGATCATATGTTACATGTGTATCTATTTATATACACTCACATTTACTCATAGATCTTTTTTGGGGCTTTAAATTCTGTTCCTCTGATCTTTTTGCCCTTTCCTGTGCCAGTACCATATTATTTTAATTACTATAATATTGTAATATCTTATTATCTGGCAGTCCTCTCACATGGCTTTAAAACAATATTTTTTTTAAAAAAAATTTTTGCTTGCTGTTTTTTTTCATGTGAGGGATTTCCTACTTAAGAATATTGTATACCTTCCCACCAATGTAAAGCCTTTTTGTGTGCATCAGGGGCAATTTGAATTTTCTTTGTGTAGATTTTGCATGTTATATGTTTTATCCTTTTTTTGTTATTACAAATGAATTATTTTCTTCCGTGATACCTTCTAACTTACTGTTAAATTCTTTATATTAATTTTGTTTCCATTCAACCTACAATATTTTTTATTGTTTGCAATGGAGTTTCATTGAGTTCTCTTGGACTTTTCTTGGTTTTTAATCTTACCAACTACAAATACAGAACACTTTACCTCCACTTTTATTTTTTTTTGTACTATATATATATATATTTCTGTTTATTGTTGATTGTGTTGGTTAGTTATTTTCAGGACCACGTTCAATAAACAAGGTGATGGTAGATATTCTTGTTTTGTTCCAGACTCTAATGGGAGTGCTTCTTGTGTTTTCCTGTTAAATCTAGGCAGGTTAAAAAAATTGAAATCAATATACTTATCACATTAGGGAAGCATCCATTACTGGCAACCTCTGCTATCGCTAACTCCTTTGGCGAGCCAAACAGCTGTGTGTGCCTTTCCCCTCCGTACAGCACACGCATCCCTCCCCTCAAGGGCACAGAGTCCCACTGGGTCCTGCATCTGGGTCAGAGACCAGGGTCTCTGGTGATGCACAGTTCTGTCCATCAGATCAAGATAGGCTTCCCTTGATCTGATGGTCTTTAGACTAAAAGTAAAGTGATCTAATCGCAACATAGTGGCTCTGTGGACACAGGATAATCCCAGCAGGAACTCCATGCTGAAAAGAGAGAATGGGAAATGCGGTGAACTCTGGTCCATGAGAGAGGTCACACTGGGCTGGGGTGGCAAATATTCCCTTTCCTGCTGTAGGACACATTTCATGCTTAGTGCATTCGGACCCCCTGCTTTTACTGTCTGGGGACAAAGCCTGTGTTCATTGTCTGCTGGAGTCCCAGCTCTGCCTGTGGGAACTTTCCTTCTTGTCTTTTATTCTCCAAGGCCATAAAAGTATCAGACTCCCAGTCAAGTTAGATTGTTGGCCATAGACAGAAAATACCACTCCTAGCAGAATGATCTCCCCTTCCATCTCCGTTTGTGGCTGGCTGGCCCCAACCGAATTCCTCTCTCTTGTAACACTGGGTAAAAGAAAAGAAAAAATAGGTAGCTAGTGCCCACCAAAACTTGGAATTTTCCCTAATTCTTCACCTCCATTGGCACCTCTTGTGGAGTCTGTCACCTTCAGCCTTGTGTTAGCCTCGTGTCTGTCTTTTCTTCTCTACCTGTGATAGGCAGTAAGTCTTCATGTGTTCAGTCATTTCTTCATTACACCCAGGGTGACCACTCCTTCAGTGCCAGATACTAGAGATACAGGGAGGGAAGAGCCCAGTGCCATTCCGAGTCTGGAGGGGGAGAGGGTCTCCATGGATACAGATGTGTGATAACATGAGAATGGGTGTCATGGAGGAATCCACAAAGTGTTGGGGCTCAGGGACCTGGGAGATGCTTCTCTGAGGTGTTTATGAATAAAGTTGAAGCTTGAAGCAGGTTCGGGAGTGAGCTTATACGGTGCCTGACAGATAGCCATTCAGTGCTCAACAGATAATTTGTTAAGTGACTAACTGAAGACATTTGCTAGGTAGACAAGGCGGAGAAGGAGCAGGATGTGAGAAGAAATGGATGAAGGGCCTGATATTCAGGGCACAGTGAGGTCTTCTGTGTGGTTGAAACACAGAGAGTGGGATGGAGGGGAATGACGCTGAAAAGCTAGAGACTTTGGGTGTAGAGTGTGGGTTCCAGCCTGAGAACTGCGAGGAGTGACCAGATGTCTCTCTTTAAGATATGACCAGCCAGCCTGGCATGGCTCAGTGGTTGAGCATTGATCTATGAACCAAAAGGTCATGGTTCAATTCCCGGTCAGGGAACATGTCTAGGTTGTGGCCTTGATCCCCAGTTGGGGATGGGTAGGAGGCAGCCGATCAGTGAATGTCTTTTATCATTGATGTTTCTCTCTCTCTCTCTCTCTCTCTCTCTCTCTCTCTCTCTCTCTTTCTCTTTCTCCCTGCCCTCTCTGAAATCAATAATAATAATAATAATAAAAGATATGATCAGATTTGAAGTCTGAACCAGAATCTGACTTAACTTATATTTTTCTTTTTTATTGCGGTGCAATATACATAAAGTGTGTACAGTGCAATAGTCTTAAGTGTACAGCTCAAGTGAACTTTGTACCCAGTGTCATCACCACCCATGTCAAGATGTAGATCATTTCCAGCTCCCAGAAATCTCTCATGCCCTTCTGCCTACTGTTTAAAAAAAAAAAAATTTATTGATTTTTTACAGAGAGGAAGGTTGAGGGATAGAGAATTAGAAACATCGATGAGAGAGAAACATCGATCAGCTACCTCCTGCACACTCCCTACTGGGTATGTGTCCGCAACCAAGGTACATGCCCTCGACTGGAATCGAACCTGGGACCCTTGAGTCTGCAGGCCGACGCTCTATCCACTGAGCCAAACCAGTTAGGGCCTGCCTACTGTTTTAACTGCCATCACATTGGACTCATTTTGCTTGTTCTTGCATTTCCTATAAATAGAATCATACAGTGTGTTTTCTTTTGTGTCTGTCTTTTTTCACTCATGGTGTCTGTGAAATTCAACCATGTTGTTTTATTTTCTCCAGTTTGCACGTTTATACTGTTGTCTGATATAACGTGGGCTCTAAAATGTGAATACAATGCTAGTGACCTCTATATTATAAACACCTAATAAAGACGAGCTGAGGGAGTGAATGAAATCTCTACCGATCCCCTTTGAAAGAAGCTTTTGTCACTGAGACTTTATCCATATTCATGGCTGTTGTTTTTTTTTTTTTTTTTTTTTTAATTAAATCTTTATTGTTCAGATTATTACATTTGTTCCTCTTTTTTCCCCCCCATAACTCCCCTCCTCCCAGTTCCCGCCCCACCCTCCGCCCTCACTCCCCACCCACTGTCCTCATCCATAGGTGCACGATTTTTGTCCAGTCTCTTCCCGCATCTCCCACACCCCTTTCCCCCCCAGGAATAGTCAGTCCATTCCCTTTCTATGTCCCTGATTCTATTATAATCAACAGTTCATTCTGTTCATCAGATTATTTATTCACTTGATTCTTAGATTCACTTGTTGATAGACGCATATTTGTTGTTCATAATTTGTATCTTTACCTTTTTCTTCCTCTTCCTCTTCTTAAAGGATACCTTTCAGCATTTCATATAATCCTGGTTTGGTGGTGATGAACTCCTTTAGCTTTTCCTTATCTGTGAAGCTCTTTATCTGACCTTCAATTCTGAATGATAGCTTTGCTGGATAAAGTAATCTTGGTTGTAGGTTCTTGGTATTCATCACTTTGAATATTTCTTGCCACTCCCTTCTGGCCTGCAAAGTTTCTGTTGAGAAATCAGCTGACAGTCGTATGGGTATTCCCTTGTAGGTAACTGAGTTTCTTTCTCTTGCTGTTTTTAAGATTCTCTCTTTATCTTTTGCTCTTGGCATTTTAATGATGATGTGTCTTGGTGTGGTCCTCTTTGGATTCCTTTTGTTTGGGGTTCTCCGCGCTTCTTGGACCTGTAAGTCCATTTCTTTCACCAGGTGGGGGAAGTTTTCTGTCATTATTTCTTCAAATAGGTTTTCAATATCTTGCTCTCTCTCATCTTCTGGCACCCCTATAATTCTGATGTTGGTACGCTTGAAGCTGTCCCAGAGGCTCCTTACACTATCCTCGCATTTTTGGATTCTTTTTTCATTTTGCTTTTCTGGTTGGGTGTTTTTTGCTTCCTCGCATTTCAAATCATTGACTTGATTCTTGCGCTCCTCTGGTCTGCTGTCGGGAGTCTGTATAATATTCGTTATTTCAGTCCGTGTATGCTTAATTTCTAGTTGGTTCCCCAATATAAGATCGAGGGTCTCATTAGATTTCTTGAGGATCTCACTACATTTATCGGCGGCTTCTAGACAGTTCTTAAGAGACCTTAAAAGTGTGGTTCTGAACTCTATATCTTCCATTGACAATTTTGTCCTGTTTCTTTGTCTCCGCATTTTGTTATGCTTCCTTGGTGCACCTCCTAGTGGTCTTTGTTTGCAGTCTTATAGTTAAATCTTGATTGTTGTAGCTAATTCCAGGGAGGGTTTGACCTCTAGGCCAAGTGGCTATGAGAATCAGCTGTGTCAGTAGTGAGAGAACTTCTGTCCTCTAGGGAGGTGCTAATCTAGCCTTTGCCTGAGGCTATCCGGCAAATGCCTGTGTGCAGGGCTTGGGCGGGGCGGGTAGAACAGGATCAACAGGGTGGGCCGGAGAGAGCAGTTATGGCGGCTCTCAGTCCTGTCCCCAGGGGCTCTGCCTCTCTGAGTCCCAGCACCCGCTGCAAAGCTCAGAGAGAAAGCTGCACTCGCTCTGACCGAAGCCAGACAGTCCCGCTTCTCCCGTTTGAGTCTGGGTCCCTAAAGACTCGCCCGGATCTGGAGCTCAGAGTCTGCGACTCCCTCCCGATTGAAAACGCCAACCGCGCCCTCCGCCGCCAGCCCGCTCCGCGCACTCCGCACCTCAGAATTTGACTTCAGCACTGCGCCTCCTCTGAGTGTCCGTATGCGTTTCTCTTTCCTCCTAGTTGTAGGACTTCCACTCAGCCAGCGTTCCTGTGGTTCTGGGTGATGTCCCTTCCGTTTTTTGGTTTCACTTTTGAAGTAGTTGTTCAAAGCAGCAAACTCCGGCGTTAACCTATGCCGCCATCTTGGTTCTCCCCCTCTGTAATCCCATGGCTGTTGTTTTTAAAGAAACATTTTTTGCGACTATTATTTCTACCATTGCTACTTGCAGAGGTGAAATGGATGGAGATGTCACTCTTTATGGCACCCAGCTCTTTCAGGAGACTTGAGTTTTTCTGGGGTCCTCTGCTGGCTCAGCCTGATTAGAATCCTGCCTCTCAGGGCCCTGGCTTTCCCGGAGTTGTCATCAGGCACATTCTTGTGAGCCCTTTCTACATTCACAAGGCCTGTTCCCTAAACTTACCAGACACAATGGCAGGTCACGCAGAAGAGGTGACTGCTCAGAACCTGACTGGCCTTGCCACTAGCTCCTTTCTCAGGGGGTTGGCCTACAACCAGCCTCAGAGTTCTCAGCTTCCCTTTCAGCTGACTTAGGTCTATGAAGGTGGAGGCTAGCATGCATGCACACATGCATTCACACATGTGTGCATGGTTATGCTCAGGGGTACCGGGAAAGGTTCCTGACCCCTAGAGCATGGCCTGTGGGGACCCTGCATCCCTGCCTGAAACCACCACATCTCTCAGCCTTTGTGTGACAGTGTCAAAGCCTCATGCTAGATAGAGCGCAGGGTGTCACGGCAGTGATGGCAGTGAGCTGCGTCCTATGCTCACCTTTATGTTTGTTGTTGTCTTCCTGCACTGAGAGCTGCTGCTCCCCTGGGACTCTGGGACACCATCTACCTTTCCAGGCTCAGCTTGAGTCTACCACTGTCCTCCTTGGGCACTCATGATGTCTGTGACACAGGGCCTTTGCGTATGCTGTTTCCTGTAAAATGCTTCCAACCCTCCCCTTCTCGGTACCCTCCCGTTTTGCCAGTTGTTACTTTTTGTTTCTGCATGAAGTGCATTCCATTGTTGAATGTGCAGAAGACCTCCCCAGGAATCCTGAAGAGGCCAATCCCCATCCCCTGACTTAGTCCTATAGTGGGGGCCTCTTGTTCTATGATGAGGGACATACGCTGTCACTCTGAATTTTGTGTCAGCTATGCAGAGCATAATTAAGCTTTCACTTACTAGTATGTGATTCTTGGTTCAAATCTGGCCCCACTACCAGCACGGAAACCCTGTCTCTCTTGCTCTCAGCTGTGAGTCTGGCAGTAATGCAGAACTCGGTATCTAGTGGGCGCTAGGTAAACTTCTAAAGTATAGAGGAATGAATGAGCAGCTCCCATTTCGTGTAAGGAAAATAGTGACCCACTTTCCGCCCTCCCCCACCAAGCCCATCCCTCCCTCCCACACGCAGCAGTTCTGACAAGACCAGACAGTTCACAGGGCAGGTGGGTGGCTTCTGGCGTGCAGCCTGCCGCTTCCAGCCTACCTCCTGGGGTCTGTGGATGTGAGGAACTTTGAATAAATGATGGAGGGGAGCTCTGGGAGCCTTGCAGACAGCACCGGGTGAAGGGCACAGAGCCGTTGGCAGTGCCAGGCGGTGGGGCCATTAGCACCGGGAACAGGGCCTGCTTGGAGAGACCTGACCAATTACCAGCAGTGCAGGTGGCAGGAAGGTGAGCTCAGGTCCACCCGGGTCCCAGCCTGCTGGGTGCTAGCTACCGCGGCAGGCCCAGCGTGACCCTCCTTCCTTTCGGAGCAGGGAGATGCCGCTTCGCATTTTTTTTTTTTGGACTCTGGCAGGAGCAGCAAACTGAGCTGAGAAATCTTTTCTTGCCAACTCATTAAGGATTGGGCCGGAGCCTCAGGAAACCTGCAAACAAGGCCACTTAGCAGGAGAGAGGTCCCCAAGGCATTGCCTCGCCAGAAGGCCCTCTCACTTCCTCATTCATGCTCTCTTGGGGAGGGCGACAGGAGAGGCTGGAGCAGTGGTTCTCAACCTTCCTAGTGCCGCGACCCTTTAATACAGTCCCTCATGTGGTGGTGACCCCCAACCATAAAATTATTTTCATTGCTACTTCATAACTGTAATTTTGCTACCGTTATGAGTTGTAATGCAAATGTCTGATATGCTATATGTGTTTTCCGATGGTCGCGACCCACAGGTTGAGAACCGCTGGGCTGGAGGGAAGAGGGAAGGTGGAGGGAAGATTAATTGGTAGAACTTAAGTAGTCAATAAGGCACGGACAAGGTTTGCTGGACGTTAAAGCCTATAGTCAGGATAAAAGTAATAGCAATAATCTCATAATAGTAGTTATCACTTAACTGCCTACTCACCACGTGCCAGGTGCTATAGGAAGCTTTGTTTCAGTTAATTCTCACCACACGTAAGTCTGTCTTGTTTGATCACCCCCACGTCACAGATGAGAGGGCTGGGGAATGGTTAAGTGACTTAGCCAGGGAGAGAGGCTCATAACTGGTAGGGCAAAGATTTGCTCCCAGGCAGCCTATGACAGAGCCCAGGCTCTTAACCATTTTCCTTATCCCGCTGTCCTTTCCTAGAAGGTGGAGTAAGAGAAGGTGACTCTGGAGAGGCAAGCAGATCTTGAAGGGCCTTGTATGCGGCACACAGGTCCAAGGGCTATTTCTCCGGCCAGTCTTGGGGTTGGCCTCCCACTGCAAAGCCCCTGTGGCGTTTGCAGTGGGAGGCTGCTTTGAAGGGGCAGTTCCAGGGTCTCCTTCATGGGTCCAGTGGGGTCCTTTTCCCTTGAATTCCATTCTTCTCTAATGAAACTCTCATGGTCTATTGAGGTGGGGGCTGTGCCATCCATCTGCTTCTCCTGGGTCCCGTCAGTGGCTGCCCTGGTGTTAGGCTTACACATGAGCTGATGATGGAATGACTGCTAGGATGGAAGAACCAGCCCTCACTGCTCAGGATTGCCGGGGATGGCTAGGGCATGGCCATAGCACCCTCTATCCACGGAGCATTGTGCTTCTCTGAGCTCATCACCTTGCCCACAAGCCTGCCTCCCCATTTCAGTAACTGGCAGCACCATTGTGATGGTTAATTTTTAAAAAATATATGTTTTATTGATTTTTAGAGAGGAAGGGAGATCGAGCCCACAACCCAGGCATGTGCCCTTAGCCAGAATCGAACCTGGGACCCTTTAGTCCACAGGCTGACGCTTTATCCATTGAGCCAAACCAGCTAGGATGTGATGGTTAATTTTATGTGCCAACTTGACTGGGCCATGCGGTGCCCAGATATTTGGTCAAACATTATCCTGGGAGTTTCTGCAAGGGTGTTTTTGGATGAGATTAACATCTTAATTGGTACAGTAAAGCAGATTGCCCTCCATAATGTGGATTGTGGATGGGCCTCATCCAACCAGCTGAAGGTCTGACAAGACTAAAATGATGGACCCTGCTCCAAGTACACAATTCTTTAGCAGATGTCTTTGGACTTCACATGCAGTGTCAGTTGTCTGGGTCTAGACTAGAGCCTGCAGCCCACACTGCAGATTTGTACTCGCGTCAATAATCCTGTGAGCGAATTCCTTCTAAACCTCTTCACATCCAGTTGGTTCTGTTTTTCTGGAGAACTCCGACTAATACAGTCATCCTCTCAGTTGCTCAAGTAGAAAGTGAGGAGTCATTACTGACATCTCCTTCTCTTTGCCCCCAGCACTGAATCGATCACCAAGTTTTGTGGGTGTCACTTCCCGAAGCACTCCCATGTCCACCCACTTCTTATCACACCCACTGCCACCTCCTGGGCCAGGTGGCCATCACTCCCCCCTGGATGACAGGTATACTCACTAACTCAGGGGTCCTCCACATGCGGCCCGCTGAAAACATTTGTTTTTTTACTTCAAAATAAGATATGTGCAGTGTGCATAGGAATTTGTTCACAGTTTTTTTTAAAACTATAGTCCGGCCCTCCAACGGTCTGAGGGACAGTGAACTGGCCCCCTGTTTAAAAAGTTTGAGGACCCCTGCGACTAACTGGTCTCTGAGCTAATCTTGTCTCTTCTCCACACATTGTTCACACAGCAGCCAGAGTAACTTTTACAAAGACAGGTCTCCGCCTGTTACTCCGTTGTTTAAATCCCTTCAATAGCTTCCCATGCATCTCAGGATAAAGCCATGGTATCAGTTAGTTTTTGCTGCATAACAAACCAGACCAAACTTAGTGGCCTAAACCAAGAAGCACTTACTGCTTATCATTGGTCACTTGGTCGGGTGGTTCTTGTGGACTTATCTGGGCTCACTCATGGATCTGGGGTCAGCTGGTGGATCAGCTGGGAACTGGCTGGATGAGGAGGGACTGAGCTTGGCTGGCTGGGCTCTGCTCCACATAGTCTCTCATGCTCCAGAATCTGGGAAGAGTAGAGGCTGCCAAGTA
Organism: Myotis myotis; assembly: GCF_014108235.1. Classification (NCBI taxonomy): domain Eukaryota; kingdom Metazoa; phylum Chordata; class Mammalia; order Chiroptera; family Vespertilionidae; genus Myotis; species Myotis myotis. The sequence goes on from NW_023416317.1 coordinate 46,633,975, forward strand.
ACTAGAGGCTCAGGATCACAACGGACACTTCACTTCCTTTGCAAGCAAGAAAAAAGGCCAACTCAGATTCAAGAGATGGGGAAATGGACTCCCTCTCTTGATGGGAGGGGCTTCGAAGTCACATTGCAAAGCGGGCTAGATCCAGGTAGGAGGAATAATCTACCACAGTCTCAAAATCTTACTCTGGCCTATAAAATTCTTTGTGATTTGGTTCCTGGCTTCCTCTCCAGTCTCACCTTGTGCTACCTGCCCTTTCATTGTCAGCATTCTTGTCCCCAAAGCCTTCTTTCCGTCCCTTGAAACTTCCAAGCTTTTCCTGCACTGGAGACTTCACATACACTGATTCATTTTCCTAAAATGCTGGTTCCTTATTCAGCTGGACAATTGCTCCTCATCTTTCAGGTCTCAGCATAAAAGTTGCTTCTTTGGGAAAATCTTCGTTGCCTAACCTAGATGAACTAGATCAGATTCTCCAGCTGTAACTTCTCAGTGCACATCCTTCTTTTTTGAGTAGCACTTATAACAGTTGGAATTCAATCATTATTTTGAATATTAGTTTAATATCTGTCTGCTTCTAGTCTGCAGACTCCGTGGACTTTAAGTAATTAAGTCATTTATTTAAAAAATGTTTATTGAATGCTAGTTATGTGCTTGGCATTGTCCTGAGGTGCTGGGGATGTGGTGGTGATAAAAGTAGACCCAGTGCCTTTCCTCAGAGGATATAGAATCAGATGGGAACACCGACATTAAGAAATCATGACCAAAACAAAAGTAAAATTGCAGCAGAGGTATTCTTACCAGGGGATCTCTCTAGTGGGGCGGTTTGACAGAGAAATTGGGTCAGGGAAGGCTTGGTTGAGGGCTGAGATGTGGAGAGCAAATGTTAATTAGGCAAAGGCTGAGGGTGGAGTGGGTGGAGTGAGGCAGCTGTGAACAGACCCCCTGTTGGGAGGGAGAATGTGGGGTACAAAGGACTGAAAGGGGGAGGCTGGAAGGCCTAGAGTGATGAGATGAACAGCATGAGGCTGAGGAGTTAGGGATAGATCACGCGGCGCATTCTCTGTCAGGCTGAGGAGCTTGAGGGGGAGGCTATCATGAATTTGTCTTTGAATATACTAAGTTTGAGATAACTTTTGAGATATTCAAAGGCTGCTATTGAGTAGGCAGTTAGATATGAAGTTTGGAGTTGAGAGCAGGTGTCTAAGCTGAAGATATCTATGTATGAGCTGGTGACAGCAGTCATAGGTAAAACCAACTAGGGAGGCAGCTCTTCATTTGTTGTGCGTGCTTTGAACGTTTTTGGGAATGCCTCTGTTTTTAAATGTGTGAAATAAAATGCATAAGGTAACAATGCTTTTGCTTCTTTATTAACTCTTTGAATAACAATACTCAGGGGCAGTTCTAATAATGACTATAATTTCAAAGTAGTGATAAACATAGATTTTGAGACCTGTGGGATTCAGATACCGGGTATTTTTATTGGGGACAAGGTTACAGGTCCTGCTAATACTGGTGTGGGTTATTGCTTGCATTCATAATGGAAGGGATTGCTAAATTTCAGTACGAGGTGAGTGAAAATAAAGATGCAGTTTTTTCACATCCAAGTTTATTGGCCCCCAAAAGGCCTGGGGAATCCTTGTTTGAGACCCTTAGTCTTGCTTGGGTGAGAGGAAAAGAATGCATAGGATGCTAGCATTGTGTCTTGAACCCAGCAGAGGAGGATAAGGCGATAAAGGGACAGAAGAGAAATGTGAGAGGTAGGTAGGAAAAGGAGAGTTTTGTTCATAAAAGCCATGGGAAGCAAGTGATCCAAGAAAGAGATGGTCAGTTGTGTCAAATGCTGCAAAGTTCCACAATAGGAAGGCTGATAAATGTTTGTTGGATTTGGTGATTTTACAGGGAACTTATTTGTCTTGTATATTGCTTAATTTCTGATGCATTTCGAGCACATGGTAAGCATCCAGTATCTGGGACAGATTGTTATCTTTCCTCATCAGATCCGGTGGGAGGTTGCCTGGTAGAACAGTCAATGGAGCCTTCGGACTCTTCTTAAATTGATTTCTTGACTGAGGGCTGTGGAAACTGTAGAGACTGTAAAGATGAATGAACCCCCAGAGCTTTAGAGGCGCTGGTTTGTGTGCTATGCCCGTAGGATGGAAGTCAAAGTGATCCAGCTGTAGGGTTTTCCTATTGGTTTCCTCATACTTAAGACCTGAATATCTTCTGGTGGAAGCGACTTTCCCTGGGGATCTTGCATTCTCTTCCAGGGGCTGGCAGCAGGTGGGTGGACCCATGTACTTGAGAAGTGCTCTGTTACGTGCTGGGAGATCTGGATTAGAATTTTCTCAGTTCCTTCCTGGTAGATCCCGAGCCATTTGTCCAATCTCCTCACTCTACAGCCTCCCCCTGTGAAGTGGGGTCTCTTTTCTTGCTTGTCTCTTGCCCATGCTCCAGGGCTGTGGGGCGAGGGAACTGGATCATGTGTGGTTACTCCAAGTGAAGTGACCATTTTGAGTTTTTGTCATAAAAGTTTCTCTGTTATAAGTTTGAACTGCTTACGACAGTAGGGCAGCTTACGGTCATGACTGGGCTAATAGAGGCAAGGACTTGGCAATGAGAATAACAAAGCCTGGAATTTGGTGAGGGTTAAAAACTCACTCAGTTCAAGGGGTTTCAACCTGGGATCCAGGGATCTCAAAGGCTTTCTGGGGACTCCACGACGGGCATGAGAAAGACCAATCAAGTGGGACTTGGGATCCAGAGGGACCACTAGGTGCATTTCCATTACATATTGGAGCATTTCTTTTTATATATCAAACACCTCTACAATATCATTTGAAGCAAGAATTATGGGGATCAAAATTTTACAAATCATTGATTTAGTCCACTTTCTTTAGTTTACAGAAGAGGCTAAAGAGATAGAAAGCTGTATATAGAACTCGACATATATATACTTTTTAAAATGGTTTGATTAAGCAAATATATGCATATAGCCATACTTATACTTGGATCATGGATACTTTTCTCTAATTGTATGTGAGTTTGTTTGCTCTGAATGGTTTCTGGAGAAGGGTGCTCAAGATCCTTAGAATTCAAAGACTCGTTTCACTTTTCTGGCTTAAGAAGTGCAAGGTAAATTGAGCAGGCCTATGAAGATGTCAAGCGTTTTACACGTACAGGGAAATGAAACCCAAAAGAAAATGGTCCAATGGGGTTAATAAAGGCCAGCATTGCTGGGGGAACTGGGAAATTAATCTGATGGCTAAAACCTCTGAGGGGTTAACAAAAATTGCAGAGCAGTAGCTCTGCATATTGAAAAGTCTATAAATAGCTCAAAGTCCTGAACCACCTCCCGAAGCTGTGCTACTATCCAGATTAACTTCAGTGGCTTTGTGCCGGGCTAAGATACAGCCGGAACGTATTCCAGCGGCATCCAGAGAACCCCTGCAATACCTTTCAGCCATGACAAAGAGTCGAGGGAAATAGATGGAATGCTGACTGGTTAGGAATTGTGAGCCAGATCCCCTTGGAGTGGGTGGTGAAGGGGCTCTGTGTGTGTGTGTGTGTGTGTGTGTGTGTGTGTGTGTGTGTGTGAGAGAGAGAGAGAGAGAGAGAGAGAGAGAGAGAGAAAGAGAGAGAGAGAGAGATTTCTGTGTGGTATCTCAATTTGACTAGAGCATGTAGGCCTACTAAGGCTTAGAATCTTTTTAAACAGCTTCAATATTTTTTTCTGTGAGTAGTAGGATTTTGGGTAGCAGGACATGGTGACATGGTAGACTCATTTATGAGCCTCAGGGCTTGTCTACTTTGAGCTCCTCATTTTTCGTGTGAGGGGCCCTGTGAGGCCCAGAGCAGGAAGGTGAGGGGCCGTGCCTCTGGCAGCCAATGAAGTGGGGACTGGCTTCTCTCATCTCCTGACGGAGTTGACCACCCCCCTTCCTCTGTGTTTCTGCAGCTCCTGTCCCACTGCATCGCAGCCCATCTCACGGGTGCTTTTTTCTCCCGCTAGTCTGTGACTGTCTTGATAGCAGGGACTCTGTCTTATTCAACTTTGATGCCCAGTACCTGGCAGAGGGTCTTGGCACATTGCAGGCCCCTAGGAAATTCTTGCTGGTGGATTAAATGAATGGATGTATGAATGAGATTTCTTAGGAGAAATCTTCTGAGAGTCAATTGTCCTGTAAAAAGTGACAGGAGGTTGTGGGGAAAATTTGAACAGAAGCCAAGCACTGTTCTCTCTTCTTCAAATTAGGAAATAATGCCTTTTATTTTTATAAGATATATGATTACAAAAAAGGGTTCATTTGATCCTCCTGATAATTTGGGAGAAAAGCTGGGCAGGTGTTTGTCTCCCTACTTCATGGATGAGAAAAGTGGAGGCCCTGGGAGACTGAAACCCTTGCTCTAGGCCACACAGCTGCTAAGCGGCCAGGACTCAGGTTCTCTAGCTCAAGCAGAGTTGTCCTCCTGATTCTAGGGCAGCTGTCCTGTTGGATTGTCTTTGGGAAACCTTGCAGAAAATCTCTGAGTGAGAAATCACGGCCAGGCATCCGGTCAAAGAAAACAGAGTTAGCACTTGTTAAGTGTTTTCTAGACCCTTTGCTGTGGCTTCTCATCTATTATCTTATTGGTCTCCACTGTACCCCTGAGATGTTGTTGCTATCATCACTCATATTGCATGGACAAGGCAAGAGAATCAAAGACATTGGTTTGGCCTGGCTGGTGTGGCTCAGTGGTTGGCATCGACCTATGAACCAGGAGGTCACGCTTCTATTCCTGGTCAGAGCACATGCCAGGTTGCAGACCCAATCCCCAGTGTGGGTCATGCAGGAGGCAGCTGATCAATGATTCTCTCTCATTATTGATGTTTCTATCTCTCCCTCCCTCTATCTTCCTCTCTGAAATCAATAAAAAAATTACATATATGTATATATATATATATATATATATGTTTGTTCCTATCACCTACTTGATAAAGGATGGCATTGGAGCTGGCCCCAGGTCTTTAGTCACCTGAGCTCTAGCTCTAACCACTGTACCACCAGGCATCAGCTCAGAGAGACAGGTCTGAGAGCAGGAAGAAAGGTGCCATGATCTAAGGAAACTGGCTCCTGTGTACAAGGTGGTGGGCATTCTTGGGCTAAAGGCTGTGCTGGAGACAGGGCTGCTGGATAGGTTTAGAACCGGGAGGAGGGAGGGACGGTGAGAGATGAAGAGTCCTGCAGAAGAGGAGAGAGCCAGCAAAGCCAGAGGGACAGGAAAGAAGTCCCTTTATCAGCAGAACATGGACGGGGAAAGAATGATGTAAGCTAAACAAATGTAGAGAAGCAGAACTTATAGCTCGCCCTGTGAAATGCCTTAGAGCTGCAAAATGAAAGAGATGTTATTTTTGTATCTGTGACATTTTAGGCTTCAGCTATTTGCAATTAAAAATGAAAAAAGAAAATCCCAAATCAATCTAACTTATTTGTTACTGGGTTAAGGAAAATAACAGAGGAAGGACACAACACTTCGCTGCTAATTGCCGTTCTTGGACAACCCATGAAGATAGCCTCAGCTTATTGAAAGTAAACACATTCTTAACCCCTCACTTCTCCTCACTGACATCAATGCGCAGGGATGGGGGTGAGAGGAGACCAGGACAACCCATTAGGAGCCATGAATCAGAGCAAGTTTAAGAGTATTAACATTATCATGAAGAGAAGGTCCTGGGACAGAAAAGGCAGCATGGGATACCCCTTTTAGGGCCAGGGATGAGGTCACCTGGTGGGACTTCCTGACCTTTGGGGTGCCCTCTGCCAGATGTCCCTTTTCTGAAGAAGGGTGGCAGGGCTCTCTCCAGATTTCTTTTTTTTTTTTTAAATATATTTTATTTTATTTTATTTTTTTATTTTTTCATTTTTTTTTACAGAGAGGAAGGGAGAGGGGTAGAGAGAAACATCGATGAGAGAGAAACATCGATCAGCTGCCTCCTGCACACTCCCTACTGGGGATATGCCTGCAACCAAGGTACATGCCCTTGACTGGAATCGAACCTGGGACCCTGGAGTCCGCAGGCCAATGCTCTATCCACTGAACAAAACTGGTTAGGGCTTTCTCCAGATTTCTTAACAAAGAAATCTGGTTCTTTGTTAAAGGTTTTGATTGATCTCAGATTTAATTTTGTCTCCTGGGATTTCCTGATAAATCTCCAAACACGAAAGACTATTATTTTTTCTTTCTCCTCAGTGAAAAGAGGGCAAGACCTTCCAATAAGTTCTCCTTGTGAAAGAGAATGAATTGTAATGTTTGCAGAGTAGGAAGAAATAAAGGGAAGGAATGTAAATACCAGGAGCTCAGCAGGACCTGAGCATGAATCTCAAACCATAATGAGTAATTGCTACAATCAAGTTACCTCTACCCCCAACCAAACATTTCAGCTGCATCACCACTGCATGCTCCCCCCGCAAAACGTTCCCAAACCTTCAAACAAATGGGTCCCAACCCAAAGTGGAACTTACATGCCATCTAATGTTATTGGATTTGTCAACATATAATTTTCAAAACGCTAAAAACACCACTCATACAAATATAGAATGGATATGTGTCAAATATTTATTAAACTCATTAATGAGGGAATCAACAGGATCTTAAGGCTGTTCCTTAGAGGGGCTGGTGACCTTGAAGTCGAACTCTTCCTCAGAAAGGACCCTCCTTGGCTCTACTAGGCCCCACAGTGTGGCCACAGCTTTTGTCTTTTGCTGTCTTGACCCCCTGGGGAGGAGGCACCTAGATGGAGGTGGAATCTCTACCTCCCCAGAATGCAAAGACCTGCCACAGTGCACAGCTTTTGTGTTGTTGGACTTTAAGGAATTCTCTTCATCTCACAGTTCTGTGTTGCCACGTAATAGATTTTTCCCAGGGGTGAATGAGGCTGTTCTCTTTGGAAACTAAGTTGAGTAGAATTGATTTTTAGATGGCAGCTCTTTCTCAGTCAGGTTTCAGGTAAAAATGGTCAAGAGATGAGATTCTGAGTGGAAATTTTGAAGTCAGACTTGTATACCTTGCAAAGCGTTGGGCACATAATAGGTGCGCAGAAAATGGCTGCCAGATGAATCATCTCAAGAATTTCCTTGAGGGAAGCAAGGACCCCTTTTCCCCAGAGGGGTGTGCTGAAAGGCTGTCATGTTTTACTGAATAACCTTCATTTCTGAGAGCGATTTCTTGCTCTCTCACCCCCATTTCATATTCCAACTCTTTTAAGAAGATGACTTTGAGAATATGTTTTTAAGTCCTCCTCCTCTTGTGATATCACTGTCACAATCCTCATGGCACTTTTTGGTGACTCACCACTGTGCTATTTTGGTGGCTGTACACTGTAGTAGACAATTATCTTCTCCCTCCCCCCTGAGCATGACACCTGCCCAAATCTGGAGATTTCCAACACAACAGAGCCTTGCCAAGTAGCGACTCATTGAGCCTAGTAATGCGGGTGCGAGTTACTTATGAATGAAAGGTGGTAAGTGAAGCAGTGGGTGAAAAGATGGGCCTGCTCCACCAGGAATGAGCTGTAAGTTATTCCTAAAAGCCATTCAGGGCTCACCTTTTCTTCGACACAAGGACTAGAGCAGTGGTTCTCAACCTTCCTAATGCCGCAACCCTTTAATACAGTTCCTCATGTTGTGGTGACCCCCAACCATAAAATTATTTTTGTTGCTACTTCATAACTGTAATTTTGCTGCTGTTATGAATCATAATGTAAATATCTGATATGCAGGATGTATTTTCATTATTACAAATTGAATATAATTAAAGCATAGCGATTAATCACAAAAACAATATGTAATTATATGTTTTCCGATGGTCTTAGGTGACCCCTGTGAAAGGGTCTTTCAACCCCCAAAGTGGTCGCGACCCACAGGTTGAGCACTGCTGGACTAGAGGGAAATCTGGGAAGTGAAGGCTGATATCCTGAAACCAACCCTGGCGTAGGTGTTCCAAGTGGATTGAAATTCTCAGAATGCGTCAGCGGGACACTCTTGAGAGAGAAGGGTCTTCCTGAGTATCATGTTCTGGGGTTTAGTGATGTCCCTAAGGGGTCAGAGGGTTCCTTCCATTTCTGGAAAATCCCTCGATTTCTTCTGAGGGAGCCCAGCTTTCCCCATAGGCAGTATTCAACTGGGCTTGTTAAACCGAGACTCTGGCTCAAATATATTTCCCCCCAACCTGCCCTGCTGCCCTTGACTCTTGGGAATAATCTTTTCTAGAGTTCACAGGGTCACTTTCAACATACCTGCTTGTGGTATACTTTTCATGATGATTTAAAATTCTTATTAAACTCATACTGCATCGAACTTCTGGGCAGCTTCCTTTCGCTGTTTTGGTAGCTTGACTGATGCACTAGTCCTATCACATCTATGAGGCTGCCTCAGATGTGTATTAAGGGGCTTTTGACATTTGGTGAGCGTGGAGGACTCTTCAGCGAGTAAGGGATCACTAATTTCATTAAACTAGAAGTTCAGCATCCAAGACCATAAGGATTTTGTCTTAGACCAAAAAATCCCAATAGAGGGTGAAACCCTTTATTATTTAAATTTCCGGAAATTTTTGACTTGTCTTCCAAATAGGATTGTAATGCATTTTGAAACAGGGATAATGTGTTACTGCTCATTGAATTCCTCATAGCACCCAACACAGCACTTTGCCGACAGTGAAGGCTCCATGACTACCTGATATGATCAGAGGGTTTAGGTTCCATCATGAGCCCAGGCTCACTAATTCATTCATTCATTCATTCATTCATTCATTCATTCCACACAGATTTATTGAGCATCTGCTATGTGCTTGGCACTGTTCTAGGACTTGGATCCAACAATCCCTGTCCTTATGGAGATCATACTTAAGTAGGGGAGACAGACAAAAACAAGGCAAATCAGTAAAACATATAGTACAGTAGGTAATGATAAATGCTAAGAAGGAACAATAAAGAAGGAAAAGTAGCTAAAACGGTTGGTAGTGGTCAGGGAAGGCCTCACTGAGAAGGAGACTTTGAGTGAGACCACGAAAGTGAAGGAGTAAGCCTTATGGATATTTGAGGAAAGAACTTTCAGAGCAGAAAGGCCCAAGGCAGGGGTGTGCCTGGCCTGTTCAATTATCCCTGCTCTGGCCTACCAGGCCCTGGATGATCTGGTTTCTCTGACCTCATCTCTTCTCACTACCCACCCCATTCTCTCCACACCAGCCACACTGGCCTCCTACACGTGGGAAAGTGTCTAACTCTGCGATTCCTTTCCTTCCCCTCTCAGCAGAAGGGCTGGGAGGAAGGCAGAAGGCTCCTGGGACCTAGCCCTTCATTGCTTAGAGCTTGGGCTCTCTCTTGCCCCTCAAGCCATAGGAAGGGGTCACTTTTGGAGGGACAGTTGGCAGTGTCCTCCAGTACAGTGTCCCCAGAAGTTGTGAGTGGTGGAAGAAGATATATTAGAACATGGTAGGAGTAGAGCAGGGGTCCTCAAACTACGGCCCGCGGGCCACATGCAAATACAAATATTGTATTTGTTCCTGTTTTGTTTTTTTACTTCAAAATAAGATATGTGCAGTGTGCATAGGAATTTGTTCATAGTTTTTTTTTAAACTATAGTCCGGCCCTCCAACGGTCTGAGGACAGTGAACTGGCCCCCTGTTTAAAAAGTTTGAGGACCCCTGGAATAGAGCATAAGTTCAGTGACAGGAGAGAAGGCAGAGGAAAGGTAGGGGAGGCTCTAGGCATCTCAGAAGCTCATCAGTAGGAGACCACCTATTGGCTTCTTCTTGACATGAGATAAGATGCCTGCTCTGAGCTCACTCAGCTAGAAGTTCTGACACTGTGCACGTGCACGGAAGGACTTGCCTCAGTGTCTCCTCTGTAACCCTGAAGCCACGTGTCCCAAGGCTTTCCTGGAGACATTATAGAATGCTCCTGGCTCTCTACAGATTTACTGCATTTTAAAAAATCATTTTTATCTATGCAAATGTAGAAAAAAGAATGGAAAGAGCCTTGAGAAAAATTAGAATTAGAATTAGAACAATGCCAATGCATTCACCTCTCAGTGCTTCTAAAGCTCCCGCCTATGGCTGCTTCTCAGGACTGATTATGGCTCCAGATAACAAAGGGGTTTGTTAGAGGGACAGAAAACACTTTCCAGCTATGAGATTGGGAAATTAGAAGTAAACTTTGTGGGGGAAAACATTTGTAATTTTTATTACTTTAGGTGGGAATTTTAATGCAGGTTAGGCTGGTCAAATTGAGCATCTTGAATAAACAAAATAGTCACTGTCCTCCCTGACTCCTCACGCTGTCAGCTCTTTGGGGCCTCAGCTTGGGAACTGAGCAGGCTTGCCCATCGCCCACCTCTGTCCTGGCAGCACCCGCTCCCCATGGTGCCCACCTGCTGCGGTTCACCCGAGGTGATCAAGGGCACAAAGCTCCCAGCGCTGGGGCTGACGACCTGCTTCGCCCTGTGCCTCGTGTCCAGTGGGGTGGAAGCAAAAAGGGGTGTGCAGAAGTAAAAGCCATCGCCACGGAGTAGAAGGATGGGAGGGGGCTGTGTGTGCAAGGCCTGATGACAGCCCTGAGCCGGGCTGTCGTTGTTGGGTTCCCTCGGAGAGCCACTTGCCACCGGAAAAGCAGGTTCTGAGGCTTCAGCCGAAATCCAGAGGCAGCAGCAGTTATCGCCTGTCTGCTCCGCACATCCCTCCGCTCCACCTCCCAGCTTGTCTTAATTTAAGGTCTGCTTTTCTGGCCCCTGGAAGCCCCTGTCTAGTAGAAGACTCATCATCTCAGAGATACAGTAACAGCTAAGGGGCAGCAGGATAGGGAAGTTGGTGCTTTCCTAACAATGAATGAGAACAATAGTGAGCCACTCAGCGCTGCCTGTGGGGCTAATTAGTGCTTTGCATGTATTATCCCTCAGTAGTATTATTGTCCTCATTAAAAAAAAATGTTTTTATTGTTTTTAGAGAGAGGGGAAGGGAGAGGGAGAGGGAGAGAGAGAGAGAGATAGAAACCTTGCTCTCATTGATTGCCTACCTCTTGCATGCCCCCTACTGGGGACCGAACGCGCAACCCAGGCATGTGGCCTGATGGGGAATCGAACTGTGATCTCCTAGTTCAGTGATGGCGAACCTTTTGAGCTCGGCATGTCAGCATTTTGAAAAACCCTAACTTAACTCTGGTGCCGAGTCACATATAGAAATTTTTTGATATTTGCAACCATAGTAAAACAAAGAGTTATATTTTGATATTTATTTTATATATTTAAATGCCATTTAACAAAGAAAAATCAACCAAAAAAATGAGTTCGCGGGTCACCTCTGACACGGGTGTCATAGGTTCGCCATCACTGGCCTAGTTCATAGGTCAACGCTCAGCCACTGAGCCATCCAGCCAGGCTGTTGTCCTCATGTTACAGAGAAGAAAACTGGGACAAAGTGGCTCAGCATCTTTCCCAGGGCCACACTATTAAGACTCCCCAAGCTCAAGCACTAACCACTCCCTACACTGCCCACTCGGAGCAGAGCAGGCTGAGGCAGGGGGTGCTGTGCACTGCGGTGTGGGGGACCGGTGTGCAGGTTAGAGCCAGAGCCGAGGCTGCCTCTGAGTATCTGCCTGTAATGAATGACGGATGAGACTCAGTGCCCCTCTGGCTCCCTGATACTCAGTGTGGGCTCTGGGCCAGCAGCCTCCGCTTTGCCTGGGAGCTCATTAGAAATGCAGAGTCTCGGGCCCCACTCCAAACCACAGCACCGGACTCTGCATTTAACAAGATCCTTTTGGGATTTGAATGCACTTGAACATGTGAGAAGCCCTGCTCCAGGGGTGTCTTTCCCAGATGAAAAGCTCAGGGAAGCGAGTTCAGGGGGCTTCCTTCAGAATTACGCCCAGGGCAGCCCTGATACTGAGATGCTCCATGGTAGTGTGCCCCCAGGGTCAGAAATCTCCCTGCAAATGCTGGCCAAAGCCAAAGCCACTCCTAGCCTTTATTTCCAGGGGAATGAGAAAAATAGCTCAAGAAAAGGCTCTCAGCCACCTCCTGAGGCAGGCAGATCTGACAGCGTGCAAACGCTAGATGGCAATGGATGGACAGGCATTGCAGAAAACGTGTGCTGCTCTGTCACCGCCAAGGGTCAAGTCGAAATGATAAAGGCGTAGGAGTGGGGGGTAGGGGGAGGCGGCCCTGAGCACAGTTGGGTCGTGAAAAGAGATTGTTGGGATGATATTAAAGACACTGAGACTTCACCAGCAAGTCTGGGAAGGCTGTTTTGTGGAATGAGAGATTTGGGCAAGAGTAATTGCTTCTTTTTTGCCTCCAGCTATGTTAAACACACACAATCTTCCCACAGGGAGGGATGTCAGCAGCTGGGTATGGTGAAGCTGAAGGGAATTAAGTGTGGGTAAAAAGTTCCCAATCCACTTCGCTCTGCTCTCCGAGGTTAGGGGAGTCAGCGGCAGCCAGTCTGCAGCACGTGGTAGTCCCAGCCAGCCCGCGGGGGAGCATCCTTTCCCACCATGCAGTGGGCTCGCTCACAGGATGTGCCCACAGTGCCCAGACACTCGGCTCTGAAGGGGACAGAGCTGGGCTCGGAGAACGGCTCTGCTTCCCTCCTGTGTCCAGCTATTTGGCTGAATCCAGACTGGGAAGAGGAAATTCAGACTTATCTTGGCTCCCAAGGTTCTCTCTTCATTCTCCATAGGCTCCTAGGGTCTAAGCTCTAGGATGGAGCCCTGTAACACTGATATTGGACAGGCTTGAGGATCTTGGCTTCTAAGAAAAAATAAGGTAAAGGGAGGTTTCCTAAAATCCCCCAGATGATGAGGTCACCTGGGATAGCCTGGTCTCTTTTATCCTATAGTGGTTGGTTCTAACAGGACTCTCTCATTTGGTCAGTGGACCCCAAACTTGGAGAACTTTGTTGGAAATCCATTCAAGGAACAGTCATGTTTTCCCGACTCTTTGCTGGGAGTGCCATCTGCCAATATCTTGGAGTTGTGTCAGGGGGTAGAGATACATTATTCTTAGACATTTCAGTGTTTAAGTTGAGAGGGTGGACTTTTTCAAGTTATTCTCTATCTCTAACCAAAATGTAGGCTTGGCTGGATAGCCGACCCCTGCATAAGTCTGCATGTCTCTTGGTGAGAAGGCTGTAGAATTATAGAATGGATGCTGGAGATTGTCCTGTCCCTCTCCTATCTTGTTCAGATGGGAAAACTGAGGCCAAGAGAGTGCCATTTGGTTTATTGTAGCAAACGACCAAAGAGTGCCCACTCTGTGCCAGCACTGTGCCAGAAGCGGAGGCCACACAGGAGCATGCCACAGGCTCCTTCAGTTTAGGGATCAGCGCTCAGTTTATTCATCCAGTTTGTGGATCTGCTGTAGCCCAGGCACCCTGCTGGTGAGTGGTGAAGTCAAGTATGGTGTGTGTGTGTGTGTGTGTGTGTGTGTGTGTGGGAGCCCCAAAGGTCCAAATTCAGGATCAATCCGTAGCCTTATTCAAATTCAAACGAGCTTTAATAGGAGAAACATAGCCAGTGGTGGTGGGCTGGAAAAAACCCACACCCCTCCCAGGACAGGCTCCTTTTCAAAAGGGTTAATAGCAAACCATATGGAGGATAGTCACCATATGACCAGACCACCAGAAAGAACACGCATTCCTAACTTAAAAGATAACATGCGACAGTTGTTGCACTCTACATGTTCGTTAACCCCTCTCCTGGGGCATGGCATTTGTCTTTGAGCAGATTTTCAGCTTTTGGGGCAGTCAGCTTAGCGTGAGGCTGCAGAGTCACAGAGAATGTAGCAATTCCCAGACACTTTTGCTGTGGGAGCCATATTGCATCTCTAAAGTGAGTTCTCTTACAAGGTACTACAGAAGGATGGCTTTCTCCTCCCCCCCCCCTCCCTCCCTCCCTCCCTCTCTCCCTGTTCCCTTCCTTCCTCCCTCTCTCCCTCCCTCCCTCCCTGTCCCTTCCTTCCCTCCCTCCCTCCCTCCCTCCCTTCCTCCCTCCCTCTCTCCCTGTTTCCCTTCCTTCCTCCCTCTCTCCCTCCCTCCCTGTCTTCCTTCCTTCCCTCCCTTCCTCCCTCCCTCCCTCCCTCCCTCCCTCCCTCCCTCCCTCCCTCCCTCTTTTCCTTTCTTCCTTCCTTTTTTAAAATATGGCATGTTTCCCCCTTCTCTTTCTTCCTATTTCCCCTCTGTTTTTAAATTCTGATGATTTGAAAGCCCTAGGGGCTATATATTTACCAGGTAGACCCGAGTAAGCAGCAATATTAGCAATTCCAAGGACGCGTTTGATCACCTTGTCCTTCCCCAAAGGCCGCATACAAGATGTGCTTTCAGACAGACCTGAGGAAGCAAATTTTATTTTTTTCATTTGTAGGAACTTGCCTTGAATTCTGAGAGGGGAAAAGAAACCAGGCTAGTAAAGTTAAAGGCTTTTTGTTGTTGTTGTTGCCTCAGGAAACACCTTCCGTGATAGCTAAACCTCAAAAATACCCTCTGGACAATGCTGTCCAGACTGGAATCCAACCACAGGTTATGGTAGGCTGCCCTATTTCTCCAAGTTCTCACCTCTCCTTCTCTTCAGGTTATAATACTTGATAGATTTTATGGTATAAAGAAATGCTGAATTAAAAATAAAGATGTTACCTTCCTGCCTGGTGTTGCTCAGTGGTCAGAGTGTCAGCCCTCACACTGAAGGACTGAGGGTTCAATTCTCAGTCAAGGACATGTACCTGGGTTGCAGGTTCAATCCCTGGCCCCAGTTGGGGTGCATGCAGGAGGCAACCAATTGATCTCTCTCTCTCTCTCTCTCTCTCTCTCTCTCCCTTCTTTCCGTCCACTCTCTAAAAATCAATGGGAAAATATTCTAAGGTGAGAATTAACAACAACAAAAGAAGATGTTATCAACCATAACTGGAAAAGTGCTAGAGACTGTCTGCATATATTATTCTCAATGATATTAAAATCTCATGCAAATAGGCCCCTAGCCCTCCTCACTGTGGCCAGATCTGTTCAAGGCCACTGTCCGCGCCTCCGTGTCCTCGCTGACCAACAGGAAGAATCAGACGCCTGAACATCAGGCACCTGAAGTTTGCATGTAATTGAGCTTCCAGGTCTCTAAAAATCTTACATTTTATTCACAAACAAAGGCATCTGCTACTAATTAAAGTATCAGGGTATAATTATACCCTTTCTTATTGGTAGATATGGAATCTGACAGTTGCTTAGATACAAAATAAGCATAGTGCAGATTGCGTTCTGCGCCCTTCGCCGGCTGGGGAGACGGAACAACGGAATTTTCAAATGCTCTGCATAAATGAGTCTGGGTGCCCAGAAAATGTAAAGTTCTGAATTATCATGGGTAAATTTGCCTGGGAACAGATGTTAATCCCATCACGAGTCTGTGGTTTGAGCTTTGCTGTCATTCAATTATTTCCCTGATTTGGTCCCCTCACCTCTGTACTGCACTCCAACCTCCAAACAGAAAGATCCATCTTCCCAATTGTCTAACCGACAAAGCCGCCCTGAGCTCTAACAGTGCTGCAGGGAGAAAGCAGACGTGGCTTCCTCAGGGATCCTAAAGCCAGAAGGCACCTGTGTGGACTGGCAGGGCCGGGTGGTGGTCAGGTCAGCCTTTGGGCTAGACAGAGTTTCGCAGGGAGCTCAGGAGTGTGGGTTTGGCATCCTGGGAGCCTCCTTGTCATTCTATGATACCCTCTCCTCCTGCTCAGATAAGTCTCCACATGATGCAGTTAAGGAAGTTCCCTGCTAACCCTTCAGCTACAGCAGTTCAGGGACCAGGTCTTTTTTTTTATGTCACTCAGTATATCTTCAGTGTCCAGCATGGCACTTGGAAGGTACTCAGGAACTAGGTATTGAAAGAATGGATTCTGTTGACTCCCTGACATGCAAGTCACTCTGGGAGAGGTGCTACTTTCAACTGTAGGAGTCATTTAATCCCCAATGAGTGTGAATTGATTAGGTCAAGACTCAGCAAACTACTGCTCCAGGGCCAAATTCTGCCTGCCAACCTGTGTTTGTGTGGCCTGTGAGCTAAGTATGGTTTTCACATTTTTAAATAGTTGGGGGAAAATTCAAAATAAGAAGAATATTTGATGACACATGAAAATGACATGAAACCCAAATGTGTGTGTCCATAAGTAAACATGTTAGTGGAACACAATTATTTCACTAATTTGCATATTGTCTTTGGTTACTTTTACACTACAGTGGCAGAACTGAGTCTTTGCCCACAGAGATGACATGACCTATAAAATCTAAAATTTTACTACCTGGCCCTTTGCAGAAAAAATTAGCTGGCCCTCTATTAGGTCATTGCCTAGGGTTAGCTTTTTTGTTGTTGTTGTTAATCCTCACCCCAGGATATTTTTTTCCCATTGATTTTTGCTTTTAGAGAGACTGGCAGGGAGGAGGGAAGGTGAGAGAGAAAGAGAGAGAGAGAGAGAGAGAGAGAGAGAGAGAGAGAGAGAGAGAGAGAGAGAGAGAGAGAGAAATGATGAGAGAGAGAGAGAGAGAAAATGATGAGAGAGATACATAGATTGTCTCCTGCATGCACCCTGATAGGGGCAGGGATCAAACCTGCAACCTGGGTATGTGCCCTTGACTGGGAATCGAACCCTTGACTCTTCAGTGTGTGGGCCGACATTGTAACCACTGAGAAACACTGGCCAGGGCTGGGGTTACTTTTGAATTTGGGAGGAGTGGGATGGAGGACAGAGAGAGGGTATAGCGCTGGCCAGGCTAAGGAGAAGACAGTGGGGGAGATCTGGAGGAACACATTGGTTCTCTTGGCACTTCTGCCAGCCGGGGCCCTTGCTCAGTGGAAGTTTCCAGTTTCTCATTGTAATTCTGATGATTGCCCTCAAGGAACGCAGTGATAATCATTCCTCGGACTGCTGCACTGCTTGGATGCAGTATCTTTCTCTTGTTTCTTGATCGTTGTAAATCGCTCGTTCCAAATGCTCTTTCTCTGTCAAAGACATAAAATTTTGCCTCTCAGACAGTGTTTGGGTAATAAATCTGTAAGTGTGAGCAAGTGTGAGCTGGCCCTCGTCTTGGGAAAGCAATTGTTTTCATTCTTCAGCCTCTGGCAGGCACCCCGTGTGTAGCTGCGCCACATTTTAGCTTCCCAGGCAGTGTTGACCCCACCGGTAGGATGGCTAGGATGCCATGGAGCTTTGTTTCTAAGCTCCTAGCCAGTGTGGAGCCCTACCCTTCCAGAGAAGTGCCTTTGTGATGAAGCTGGCAAGGATGCAATCAGCCTAGTTAAAGCCTTGATAATCCGCTTGATCCATCCTAGCTATCCTTCCAAATCCTAGGAGGCATCTTGTCGACCCGACGCTCATTTCTCTGGGCTTTACAGGAGCACCTCCTGGAGCACACGGCATCACACTGTTTTCTTATCAGCCATCGAAATTCCGAATCACACTCTCATTTCCTCCAAACCGCACACTTTATTGGGAAAGAGGTTACTTCTCTGGGGGTTCCTGGAGCCCTGACTCATCTCTAGGTATCAAAAGTGCCCAGTGTCTTGGGTTGGTGTAGTTAATTGACTGAGGGATAGGTTTGCTTTCTGAGTGACAGTGATTAACACTGGTCTTGTCTACCTTAAATAAGCCTGGGTTTTGAAAATCATAACCAATAAGATTGTCATATCTTTTTTTAAGGGTTGACTGGCAAGGCTTCCTATGGGAGCACTGGCCAGTTATCTGATCTGAAAATTTTATTTTGGAAGTAATGTAGGAAATGATTTGTGGGAATGGAATACAAGTTTCTACCTTCTGAATAACACCATTTGTTGCATCTGTTAGGTACTACATATTTTTCTCGGTGTTCTGCATGTATTTCCTCTGGTTCTTACCCACATTCTACAGAATAGATGTTATTTTTTTGTGTGTTGTTTTTTTTTTTAATATATTTTATTGATTTTTTACAGAGAGGAAAGGAGAGGGATAGAGAGCTAGAAACATCAATGAGAGAGAAACATCCATCAGCCGCCTCCTGCACACTCCCCTTTGGGGATGTGCCCGCAACCAAGGTACATGCCCTTGACCGGAATTGAACCTGGGACCCTTGAGTCCACAGGCTGATGCTCCATCTGCTGAGCCAAACCGGTTAGGGCAGAATAGATGTTATGATCTCCATTTTACAGAGAAGGAAACTGGGACTTAAATAGGATGAATGAGTTGCTGGAAAGTCTATGGACAGGAAATGGCATAACTAGGATTTGAACCCATGAAGTGTGACTATCACATGATACCGCCCCTCTGGAATGACACTTCAGCTACCTCATATGTTAAGGACAGACAGAATTTTAGAAAGAACCAAAATACAAAAAAGTTAACTGCTGGGGTCCAACCCCAGCAGGTCCAGGGGTCCCCAAAGGCGTAGACGGAGTCGGCGAAGAAGGAATGACATGGAGACAGTGTTCAGTTGATCAGCAGCCTATCCAGGATCTCCAGCCAGGATCTCCAGCCAAGTTCTGTGTCCATGTTGTCTTGCTAGGTTCTCCAGCCAGGTTCTGTCCAGGTTCTCCAGCCAGGTTCAGTCACCAGGTTCTAGTCAGGTTCTCTTGCCAATTTCTGTAGTCAGGTTCAGTCCAGGATCTTTTGCCATGTTCTCTCGCTAGGTTCTGTCTCTAGGTTCTGAGGCCAGTTTCTGTCCAGGATCTTTTGCCATGTTCTCTCCAGCGAAGTTCTTCTGTCTCTAGAGAACGTTCTGTGTAGGTTCTGTGCCTAGGTTCCGTCTCTCCTAGTTCTGTGTTCTAAGTTCTGTGACTTGCTGTCTTGTTACAACTGTATTTATACCAGTTGATTCAATCCTATCAATCTCTATTACAAAGGTTAGGGTGTTTCTTATCTCCATTTCAGGGAGTAAAGATTATGTAGCTTAAGCATGATTGTTCATAGTTAAAGTGATTAATTACCCACCTGGCACTAGTTAAGAGGTTTTATTCCCTCCCTAACTTCAGGGGAAAATCCCTACCTGGGCAAACAACCTTTCTCAGAGACCTTGGTTAAAACACATAGTGCCAAGAAGGTGAGCAAACATATTAAGAACAGTATGCCATATATGCCAGGTACCTTGAAACAGCAAGCATGGACCGGCTCCCGGCAGTTAACAAACTGGACTGTTGGAAATGCAGACCCTGCCAAACTGTGGTTATCCATCTGAACTCCTATAGGCATCACTTTGTTTAGCTAAAATTTTCATCATCTTCCTTACTACACATTTAATTTAGTGTTAAAAGGGTCTAAAAGCCATAAAGGATAAGAAGGCATATAAGGAAAAGTTCATGTGTTACTCCTGGGAGATTTCTCAGAGGCCTCCTTAGAGGAAAGCAAAGATAATAAGAGAGATTACAATAATGGTCACAGTTCCTCTCCCTCCCTCTATCCACAGTGATAAGCATTCCTCTTTGCTCTGTGACCTTGAAGCTTCTCCCATCAGGAGGTGGGGTCTATTTCTCCATCCCTTGAATCTTGGCTTGGCCAAGTAGAATGTGGTGGATGTGACCGAGTTCCAGTTCTTGAGAGGGAGGCTGACACAGGAACTAGCCTCAGAGAGCAGCTCCTCAGCTGGGTGATGGCTCTGACTCCCACTCCCACTTTACTTTGGAAACTTGCTACACACCCTGCTTTCCACCAGTCTGCTTTCAGGGCTCGCTGCTTGTCCCTTTTGGTTGAGCGGTCTTCCTGGGGTGCAAAGGTGCCTCCTCCCTTGCTTGGCCTCATTTCAGCTTTCTCACAGATGTCAATAAGCTCAAGGAAATGATAATGAATGAGGGTGTTGGAGGTGGAAATGGAATGCTGGGTGGATTTGAGAGATATTTAGGAATTAAAATGGACTGTGTTGGATGTGGGGGTGATGGAGAGGGTACTTTCTGGGCTAGTTCCCAGGCTTGTTTTGGGTATTAAGGTGGGTGGTGGTGTCGTTTTGTGAGATGGCGTAACAATAGTGGGTGGCCACAACTGCCCTGAGTGTCCGTAAGTCGTTAACTATCCGAATGCACTGTTTCCTCAAGAATAATCACCTCAAATGGTTCTTGACAGGAACATACAGGGAAGGCTGGCAGCTCTAAGTGCTCACGAACAGGAAATCATTTGCTGCCTCCAAAGGACACCCCTGGAGCGCCAAGGCTGGCTGTTGTTGCCAGCCTCCGGATGCTGAGCTCAAACCATGGAGACATCCTTGATGCGAACAAATGAAAAACAAATTAACATGCTTTGGAATGAATGATTGAATCCCCTTCGTACTCAATTGCTTGTGTTTCCTGAAAACTTAATTTATTTTTAGCCTGAGAGAGTATGTTGCCCTACAGCACCAATCATCTCCAATGGCTGACACCCAGGGGGTGAGGTGCTACCCTCAGGCTCCAGGAAGAGACCAGTGATGACCCATGTGTGCTTGAGTCCAAATCTCAGCACCTGAATCCAGGTCAGCCCCTCACCAGGCTACCTACACAGCCAGCAGCAGCAGATAGAAAGCCAGGTTCCAGGCACCCATGGGCAGTCTGGGAGGCCACCTCTCCATCGGCAGGATCTGGCAGAAGCCCAGCATCTTTCCCTTCCGTGGCCACAGGTACTGGTGCCTTGGACTGCGCTTCTCAGGGCTGCTTGGTGGATGTGGAGAGTGAGGTTATCAGTGCAGAAAGAACAGATTTGGGTCCTGGGAGAGAGAGAGAGAGAGAGAGAGAGAGAGAGAGAGAGAGAGAGAGATTGACAGACACACACTTCTCTCCCTCCATGCAAAGAAATGACTACCAAGAACTGAACTATTTGTAGATAAACGTGTATTTTTTTAGAGTATAGTCTTGAAAGTGCCTTCTATTTTAGTTGAAATGGTTTTAAAATGTATGATGTGATTTCCACCTTTTGAAAGCAGAATACCCTAAGATCAATTCAGCCTTAAATATCTTTTTTATTATGGAAAATTTCAAGCATTTACAAAAATGGGAGAATCGTGTAATAAACCCTGTGATCCCAACAGCCAGCCTCAACAATGATCAAGTCATGATCAACCCTGTTTCATCTGTATTCCTCGCTTCCCTGTGCCCCAGGTTATTTAAATTCACTCTGTTTATGCTGACCTCAAGTCATCACTGTGACAGTATTTGTGTGGTTGGTACACGTGATACATCCCCCCTTCCGTGTATTTCTGTATCCTTGGCTTTAGGAGGACTCTCTCTGTTTCCTATAAGCTAGTCTGGGAAGGGAGATAGCTAAGGTAGTTGAAATTCTGTGTTGAGTAGGAGCACATAGGATTTGAGTGAGGCTTTCCTACCTAGATTGGAATCCTGGGTTTATCTTGGATTCCAGGCTGTTTCTGAGGTTGAGGACTTTTCATGTCTTAATGATGGGAGTGTTTTATTTTGCTGTGGCCTCTCTCTCTCTCTCTCTCTCTTTCCTTGAAAATGAAGTCATTACTAATAGCTGCAAAGAAATGGAAAAATATTCATTTTTGGGAAAATATTTTGAGACATAAATGAGAAATGTCGAGTATACCCAATACGTCATTTGTTGTATGAAAATGGTGGAGTCTGTCTTGTTTGAGGTTCAGCATCACCTCCTGTAGCTTCACTCAGGGGCCCCCTTGAGAATCACACTCAATTTTGCACCAAATGCCTCCAGACTGTCATGGTTTTTCCCATCTTTCGCTCGCTGTTTGCTATCTTTCCTGATTCCTTGCTTGTTCACTGTCTCAGCTGTTGGCGATGCATCTGCGTTTATGACACAGGGAGGCACTGTAGGTAGCTGGGTCAACCAGATTACCAGGCCCGTTCCTATCAGTGTGTGTGAAATGGAATCCCTAAACCCCTGTTTTCTACAAAAGTGCTGAGAATTCTCTGAGGTCAGATGGGCGTGCTCAGTGACAGGCTCCGAGGACAAAGGTGCAGGCAAGATGGATACAGCTGGGGCGTGGTGGGGTAGTTGTGGAAGGGGAATCATGAAGATGAGAAGGGAAAAGCTTGAGGGTCCCCCAGGAACGCTCAGTACCTTATAGTCAACAGAAGCCCCCCCCCCCCCCCCCCCCCTTCCAGCACCTCCTAGCACTTTCCAGCACCCTCTGCATGAGGTGTCACTCCCTGGAAGTTACGGAAGTTAAGTATGTGCATCCTAAGAAAGAAGCATTCCAGGCATTTTGGGGAGGTTTCCAGCATCTCAACCTCAATGGAAGAAACTAGGATTTAGAGCAGCGGTTCTCAACCTGTGGGTCGCGACCCCTTTGGGGGTCGAACGACCCTTTCACAGGGGTCGCCTAAGACCATCGGAAAACACATATATAATTACATATTGTTTTTGTGATTAATCACTGTGCTTTAATTATGTTCAATTTGTAACAATGCTAATACATCCTGCATGTCAGATATTTACATTACGATTCAAAACAGTAGCAAAATTACAGTTACGAAGTAGCAACGAAAATAATTTTATGGTTGGGGGTCACCACAACATGAGGGACTGTATTAAAGGGTCGAGGCATTAGGAAGGTTGAGAACCACTGATTTAGAAGCTGTTGAATTCGCCTACTTTCTCTTCTTTATTCCCTTAATCTCTGCCTTCAGCGGTTTCCATTTTTATGTTATCTGCCTTTCACAAATGTTTGGCAAAAACATGTCCTTCAGGATGAAATCCCGAAGGCATGCCATCAATCCTTGAACACTGAGAGTGCTCAAAATGCCGCCCTTGTTTAATGTAATTAGCTGCAGTTCATGAAGAAAGGAGCGAGGTGAGGAGGAGGCCTGGCGAAGGGGGTGAGTACTGCAACAAGCACCTCCATAGAATGGCATGATTGTGGTGCGTTCCAAGATTGGCACGGGGTGGCAAGTCGGCGCCCTATTCTGCAGACGAGGAATGCGAGGTAGAGATTCAGGAGTTTGGCCTGTGCTTTTCCCATCTTACTACTTACATTTGTGCTACCTTCCTTGGGCTACCCTGGCCCCCCAGACTTATATTTTGTGTCCCCCTCCCCCTCCCCCATTCCCTTTCCCTTTACTATCACTATCCAGACTTCCACTTCCCACGCTGGACTCAGTTTCCTGTCTCTCTCTTTCCATCTTCAGATCTCTCAGACCCCTAAACCTTCAGGTTCCAACACTATGTTTTTTCAGGTTGAGAAGAAGGTTCCTCTCCCCCACCCCCAGGTAGGGGCCTTGTGCTGGACAAAGAGGTGAACCTTGGCTTCTTGCTCTCTGTCTTGACTAAAATGGAATTGATCTTATCAAAGGTGCTGACTGAGGGCCTGGAAGCCACCAGGTGTCCGACTACAGAGGCATCACTTTCCAGAGGCTGTGTGTACATGAGACCCTAAGGATGGGTGGGTGCTGGTGGGTGGGCAGGGAATGCCTCTGAGGGAGCTGACCCAATGTCTGAGAGTAGGCCTTGAACTTGGGGCTTCCCCTGGGAAGGAGAGTGAGTCTTGGCCCCCAATGACGGGCCGGTAGGCATCTCTCAGTGAGAATGTGGTAAAGACACAAAGTTCGGTAGTCACACCAATACCTCCTTTTCTCCCTCTTTCCTGTTCTTAATCCTCTCACATGAATGAAAAGGTAGATGTTGATAATGAAGATCCAGGGAACCTGCTGAGCCAGCCCGAGACCAAGGAGGGTCTTTGTGCTGCCCTTAGAAGGTGATAACAAAAGAGCCCGTAGATGGGAATGATGCCTTGTCTTCTGGAAGTGATCTTATGGGTGGTGGTGCTAAGAGCTGTCCTCCAGATCCT
Source organism: Myotis myotis (assembly GCF_014108235.1). Lineage (NCBI taxonomy): Eukaryota > Metazoa > Chordata > Mammalia > Chiroptera > Vespertilionidae > Myotis > Myotis myotis. The sequence goes on from NW_023416317.1 coordinate 46,657,729, forward strand.
GTTGAATTTCTTATTTATCTTTGTGTTAATCTGTAATGTACTTTTGAGTACTTATCATGTGCTAGGCATGGCGCTCTGGGCCTTAGAGACATTGATTCAAGACAAGCCTATTGTAGGGACCCTTATAATGGGTACTTTATAGATGGGTAAGCAGAACCGTGCTGTCTCCTAAGTGTTACCCAGCAGTTCAGCATTGTGAGTGCCAGAGCTGAGATTCTAGCTTCCGGGTCCATGATCTGGAGCAGCTCTTGGCACTACCCCTGTTTGAACCCTGAGCTGGGCCGAGGATAGGCTGGAAGCTGGGATTAATGCTGAGGGTCAACTATAATGATGTGTGGTTGGCCTCTTGTTTTATTTTTTCTTTCCCGTGTCCCTGCTCTGGACAGGGTCAGTTCTCCTGTGGACCCCCAATTCCTCAGTTCATTCTGGAGGCGAGCATCTCTTCCTGGAGCCTTCTCGGACCAGAGTGGCTGGCCCCAGATTTCCGTTTGGCTCTGTCCCTTCATCTCACCGGCTCGTGTAGGCAAAAGTGTGGTTGCATCAGCCACACTTTGTGGATCGTGTCCTCAGATCCCCTGTGGGAATATGACAAATGGGGGAAGGTGGGACTTTTTTAAGGAAACAAGTGTGGAGCATGCTGTGCAGGCATTCTGTAGCTGTGCTCCTCAGAAGCTGTGAAAGTCAGCAAGGAGTGGGGGAGGCCCGTGGCACTTGAGGCCACCCTCCCACTGATAGCTCCAGGGTGTGCTCAGGACAAACCAGAGGCGGGGCTTTTCCAGATCCGGAGGGGGGACGGGGGCGGGGCGGGGAGGAAGGCTTTGTGGGAAATGGTTTGCAAATTGGAGCTCTGGGGTGCAAGCTTCTGAGGTCCTTACCTAAACTCTCTATGGGATATCCAGTCTAGGGGACCTGCTGCAGGTGGGCGCTTTCAGGTTCCCTGTGATGTGATGGTGTGTGTGTGTGTATACACACACACACACACACACACACACACACACACACGCACCTGCTTTTGTCTGGGGGGGGGGGGAGGGGGCATGGCTAAAGCTAGTTACCTAACTGATGTCAGTGCCTGCAGGCTGTGAGTCCCTGCTTGTTTGCAGATCGTACCCTGCCTAGGGTAGCTTTGCAAATCCAGGCAGTGGCTCAGCAGGATCAGGGTTCTGGAGGCTGCATAATCCATTATAACTTCATGGTCTGTTGGCTTAAAGAACATCTTCATTTCTGAAAGCCTCGCTGTATCCTAAATATCAGAGAACCAGTACTTAGAGCGAATGGGTGGCGCATTTGGTTCAGTAATTATCTTGAAAAAACGAATACCCTTATTACTTCAAAACTTCTTAACATTTATCTTTTAAAATGTCCATGCCTATAACCTGTTTTGTTTCTGCTCAAAGGTTTGCTTCAACTTCACCCCAAAGGGTTAAAAGAACATCTCCTTCCAGCAAGGCAGTACTGCCCTCTCCCGTTGGTACCTACCCTTAGGATCTGAGGTCCCTGAGGTCCCTGCGCCCTTCCTCTCTGTGAAGTAATTAAGAATGCATTTTATAGCTAAGATTTTTTTCTTGGCCCTCTGAGGAAAGAATACTTTGCATCTATTTGAAGTTAAAAGGATAAAGACTCTGAAATCTGGTACAATGCAGAGACATGAATCCTGGTGTGGGCAATGCTCAGCCTAAACAAGATCCTCCCAATAACGGGGACCCAAAGATTAACTGCATTTACTCTGGAACTAGATTCTCGGATGTTAATTGCCTATAAAGTTTTTTCCCCAGTCGGCCATCTCCTTAGCTAATTTGGTGTACTTCCTGCCCATTGTAGCCATTTAGCAAATAAGAAAATCTTGAACTAAACCATTAGGCAGCAGTAACAATTTTCAAGCAACGTACAAATCATTTTTGGATTAACTTTGGATTATCCAAGTTAGTGCTTTCCGTTGATCACAGTTTATAAACATGGCTTTCTACTCAGATGAATGGAACAAGTTATGGTTTTATCACTTTGTGGCCCCATTAACTTAAGTGCATCCTCTGATCACACAGCCTAACTCTGGCTGGTCATCTCCCAGCTGTGTATGTTGGCACCCGGGGGACCAGGTGAAGGTGAGTGGTCAACTAGGCACAGATTTGAGGTTTAACTTATATACAGTAAATGAAATCTGAAATGCAAGCTTGACGACTTTTTACAAGTGCACACACCCGTGTGCTCACCAGGATATTTCTGTCATCCCAGAAAATACCCTCCCAGTCAATACCCACTTCTGGAGGTAACCACAATTCCTACTTGGTACCAAATTCAGTTTTGCCTACCTTGTACTTCATAGAAAGGGTATCACACAGAATCTCAACATAACGCCTGTGAGAGTCATCCACGGTGTTACGTATGTCAGTGGCTTGTCCTGCTTTATTGAGAAAGCAGTATTCCATTGTGTGAGTGTGCCACAGCTTGTGGATCTTCTCCTGTTGGCGGACACTTGGGCTGTTTCTAGTTTTGAGCTACTTAGAATAAAGCTGCAATGAGCATTCGTGTACAAGTCTTTTTGTGGCTACAAGAACTCATTTTAAAATGGATGAGACATAGGAAGACAAAGAGAGTCAACAGATTTTCAGTTATTTGATGCGATAAAACCCTTTATGACGGAGAGAAATCCGAGCCTGACTGGATTTTGAGACAGGCTAAATGTGTCCCCTCTGAGATGCATGATCTCATTTGAATGTGTTCATCCGATGAGGATGTGTGAGGAAATAAATTAATCATGGTGCTTTCAGCTCAGTCACAGAGTTCCCTGCAGGAAGGGGGGCTCCCAATGGACTCCACTTTTGATTTATTGGGGAACCAGAGACCCCTGGGAGTGAAGTTAAGATATTTCATCTTCTGTGTCGAAGAGGGGGACCACAGGCTACCCACTCCTGGTGTGTAAGGGGGGGCTCGACTTCTCCTATTGGCCCTGATTCCAGTTTCTGAGCAACAGTGAAGGTAAAGAAGGGATGTATGTGCTCCCTGCTCTCAGTGGTAGGAGTTCAAAGTCAGCAGATTTCCCAGGGCCCAAGGCTCTCCTCTCCCCAGCTGTGTGTATGTAGCAACATGGAAGGAAGGCCAGGGCCTGTGACAGACAGCTTAACCTTACCTGCCTGCTGCGAGGTACACGCACCATCCCAGAGAATTGTTTCTTAACACTGATAAACAGCAAGGAGGAGGAAAAAGTCCTGACAAAATATTACAGCTTAATTGTATTTCTCAGCTGGGCTTGGGAAATCTGCTTCCTCCTTGGGCTCATGCTATTTAGCTTGTCTCCCAGGCCCACAGGGGTTCTTTAATTAACCCTTGGTGGGATAGCCCCTCTGCACGGGGTGGGACTGCACTGTCAGGGAAGCTTAATGAGGCCGTCCCAGGCGCTCAGGTTGGGGAGGGTTGCCTTCATTAGGTGCATGAATCACCCTTACCTCTGGCTTCCAGCTGCGAGTGGGACAGGAGGACAGACTGCCCTCGAGAATAGAGGCTGCTGGGGAGGGAGGGATGTTGGGGGAGGGGTGGCGGGGAGCGGGAGGGACGAGGTACGGCTCTCTGCTGGCCTGGTTTTCTAGTGCACAGGTGTTTGCAATTCTAAATAAATGTGCAGTGTCAGTCCTCAGCAGCTTCTCAGCTGAGACTTCCAATGACGCTGAGCAGGGAAATAAGGCTGGCCCTCTCTGGGCACTTGTCGTTATGTTGGATGGACCCAAATTCAGACCTCATTACAAAGAAATGATAGCCTGGGAGAACTGAGTTTGGGGGTGCCAGAGACAAAGAGGGGTGGTCCCCTGTTTGAAATAGTGTGTGCTCTTGAAACCACCCCCCCCCCCCCCCCCCCCCCCCCCGGAATCTGGAAGCTCACGACTGTGGATGTTGTGGCTTTTTCACTTTGAGAGGTGTCTCCATGTTTGCTGGAAAGTTATGAAAAACACTGTATTTGGAATATCCATTCAGAGAGAGAGAGAGACAGAGAGGCCAGAAACCCAAGGTAGCCAAAGCCTTTCCCCTTCACAGAGCAGTGACGACTCACAAAGGCCCATGTGGTGGTCTTGGCCAGCGAGGGCTGCTTGTTTCACCTGGGTGGCCATCCTCTCCTGCCTGTGTCTGTTTATTTGGTCATTTTGTTCACTCACATAGACTAAACCCCACGTCCTCATTGTATTGGGTTCAATAGTGTCCTCCCCAAATTGGCGTCCTTCCCTGACCCTCAGAAAGTGACCTTATTTGGAACTAAGGTCATTGCAGTTTTAATTAGTAAAGTGAAGACGAGGTCATCCTGGGGTAGGGTGGACCCTCATGCAGTATCACTGATGTTCTTATAAGCAGAGGAGAAACTCACAGAGGGACACATTCAGAGGAAAGACAGCCGGGGGACGACAGAGGCAGAGGCTGGAGTGATGCATCTGTAAGCCCGAGAATGCCAGGGATGCTGGCCACCCCCAGGAGCGAGGGCAGAGCCATGGAACACATTCTCCTTCTGAGCCCTCAAGAAGGAGCCAACCCTGAAGAGCCTAAAGTTTGGGCTTCTGGCCTCCCAAACTGAAAAAAATCAAGTTCTCATGTTTTTAAGCCTCCCAGTGTGAGGTGCTCTGTTATGGTGGCTCTGGACCAGTGGTCGGTAAACTCGTTAGTCCACAGAGCCAAATATCAACAGTACAACGATTGAAATTTCTTTTGAGAGCCAATTTTTTTAAACTTAAACTATATAGGTAGGTACATTGTGATTAACTTAATTAGGGTCCTCCTAAGACTTAGGAAGAGCCACACTCAAGAGGCCAAGGAGCCGCATGTGGCTCGCGAGCCGCAGTTTGCCGACCACGGCTCTAGGGAACCATCGTCACACTCATCTCAGCTGGGGAGGCTTCTGGCTCTTTCCCCAGCCTCATTCCTCACCACTCTCCCCTCCGCTCCTCTGGCCTCCTGACTGACTGCTCATCACACATGTGGAACACTCTTGGCTCTCAGGGCCTTGGCACTTGCTGTCCCCTTTGCCTGGAACTTTCTTCCTAGATAGTCCCAGGACTTGCTCTTATATTGACCTCATTCTCTGCTCAAAGGTGACCTCTTCAGAGAGACCTGCTCTGAATTTCTCATCGAAAACAGTCTCTCTTCTGTCACTCTCTGTCTCCTTACGCGGCTTTCATTTTTTCCCTGCTGGGATCACTCTGCAGCAGACATCACAATGTATGGATGTGTACTTGTAAGCTCTCTGAGGGCAGGGACTTTGTTACTTGCTTCTACGTACGTGAACAGTGCTTGGCAAATGGTAAGTCCTCAATAAATATTTATTGTTACTATTACCCTGTGCTAGGTAACCAAAGCCAAATCCAGTTCCTGTGCTCACGGGAGCTCGTATTCTAGTAACTGACATACAGAGACATAAAGAACACCTGGGCTTAAGGGAAGGCGAGTACATGTAAGTGGGATTTTACCTGGTTTGGGAGGCCAGGAAGGGTTTCCTGAGCAAGGGATGCTTGAGATTTGAGTGTGTGGTAGGAGGGAGCAGGGGTGTGTTTGAGGGAGTGAGAAGGCTGGTGTGGGTGAGAGCGAGGGGAGAGTGGATGAGGGGCAGGGGAGCCAGAGCATCCAGGGCTCTATAGGTCTTGAAAGGACTCTGGTCTTATCTTGCATGATGGGAAGACTTTGGAGGGGTAAAGAGTAGAGAGAGGTGGGAGGGCATAATATGACCCGATTTATGTTTTGCAAAATTCATTCTGGCTACAGCACAGTGAATGCCTTGGGGATGACCAACGAGGAGATTGTTGTGATTGACTGGAGGGCTGTCTAGATATGGTGGTAAGTGGCCACATTAAAGAGCTATTCAGGATACAAAATGGACAGGATTTGGTAATGAGTTCTGGTTAGTGTGTGAGGAGGAGGGGGTTATAGCAAGGGAGAATCTCAGGTTTCTGACATGCACATTGGAATGGATTATGGTACCATTCACAGAGTAAAGGAATGCTGGAGGGTGTGTGTGTGTGTGTGTGTGTGTGTGTGTGTGTGTGTGTGTGTGTTGGGAGAAAATCTTGTGTCCATGGAAATGCCTGCAGCATTGCTGTGTTAGGTGCCTTCCAGCAGCTTTAGTGCAAATGAAAATGAGGCCTCTGAAAGAGCTTTGGTTCCGAGAAGGCGTGTGCCCTTGTGGTAGACTGGTGTTGTCCAATGAACTGCGAGTCTTGGAATGCATGGCCTTGTGCAGCCCCTCCTACGCTGGCCCTGGAATGGGACCTGTGATTTGCTCCGGCCAATGCGATACTGGCAAATACGAAGCAAGCAGAGGCTAGATAAGGGCTTGCACTTCCGGGCTTGTCTTCTGGGAAGCCTTTCGGGAAGCTGCTGCCATGCTGTCCAGAGGCTCAGGTAGAACACCGAGTGATGAGACACTGCGATGAGTGGCCATCTTGGAGGTTCCAGCCCCAGCAGAGCTCTCACCTGAATGCAGCCTCGCGAGTGACCACAGCTACACCACACGGAGCAGAGCCCAGTCCAGCCTCAGAACCATGAGGAAGAACAGAGTGTTGTTTTATTTATTTTAAAAATATATTTGTATTGATTTCAGAGAGGAAGGGAGAGGAAGAAAGAGATAGAAACATCAATGATGAGAGAGAATCATTGATTGGCTGCCTCCTGCATGCCCTTTATTGGGGATCAAGCCCGCAACCCAGGCATGTGCCCTTGACTGGAATCAAACCTGGGACCCTTCAGTCCCCAGGCCACACTCTATCCTCTGAGCCAACAAGTTAGGGCTAGAGTGTTGTTTTAAACCTTTGGTGTTGGGTGGTTTGTGACGCAGCACTCGATAATTGAAATAGATCCTTTCAGACAGCTCACAACGAAGGAATTGCACTATTGTTGGGCACTTCTGGGTAGAGTCTCCAAAACAGACATCTGTTAGGCCCCTCTGCCTACAAGCTTTCTTTTGTCACCCCTCCCATTACTTTGATTTCAGTTATGGCCTTGTCGAGGGCAGTGTGTCTCGGGGATGCAGGCAGGACTAGAGAGCAATGACTGATGGGATGGCCTTCTTTCTCCTTGTCTCTCTTCTGTCCCATTTTCCCCTTTACCATCCCTTCCATGGCCTGTATCTATGCCTGGTTTTCCTTGCTTCCCGCTTCTTCCTCTTCTTAGCTGTGGGGAGCCCTCAAGGCTACAGAAACTTCTGAAGCCTGGTTCAGAATATGCATCAGTGCCCACCCTCTAGTCCTTTGTCTCCTGTCCTAGCACTGGAGCAAAATTAGGTCTCCTTTGTCTCTTTTTAATGAACAGGTTTAGCCACTGTAAGCTGGCTATTCTATTGGGCTGAAAATGCTGTTTGTGAGCCATTGTCAACCGAGACCTGGGACCAACACTGACACCTCCTTAATTATGTGCCATTAATGATGTACATGCTGTATTTAGGGGAACATTGCGGATCCATTTCCCATTTTAATTCTGTGCTGTGTTATATGAAATGCTAATGAGTCCAGAATTCTCAAAGGTCATAATCTGAATACATTTCCTTTTCTTCTTTTTTTTTTAGGGGAATGGGGATAGGATTCAAAACAATTAAAATGAAATTTACTTCATCATTTGGCTAACAACGTCCTCGACTGTACTAATTATACTGAGATATGTATTCATTTGCTGGTCATTTGCACAGATGTGAGTGTGTCTGATATCCTGCAAGGCCCCCATCTCTGAATTCTACACAAGGTGTTGTGTGTGTGTGTGTGTGTGTGTGTGTGTGTGTGTGTGTGCATGTGTGTTTTAGCTGCTCACCTCATTGATTATGAGAAATAACTGGGGGAAAAAGTCCACCCAAACCCTTACAATATGGAAAGTGCAAATTTAGCACAGCCAGCATTGAATTTTCCAGGGAGTCATTTATCATCCTTAGAAAGTTTTGATTCTCTGCAAATAAGAAAGAGAAAAGGATGGTAATTGCTCTGCTCAGCTAATTGACAGAATTGTGTCAGAAAAAGGAGGCATTTCAACACTGCCTCCGATGATGACATTTGAAGGTTGTTCCTATTCTCTCTTTCGCTGCTAAATTAGGTAATCATTATTTCTCTGCGAATCTTATTAATCTAACGCTTGCTTCCCCCCACCCTCCGTTAGGTTTGAGATTCTGACAGAAATGGGAAAATGAAATGCCGAAGGTCAGATAATAGTTGGGCCAGCTCAGGTTGTACTTGCCAGTTTTGTGAGGACAGTAGGGGATACGTTTAAATTGTAGTCAGGGGAATTCAAGCCATCTGTTCAAAAAGACCTTCCCATTATATGAACGGAACCCAGAAGGTTTGAAACTTCTGCTGGTGGATTTTTAGAATAGGTTAGTCCACTGCCATGCTGAGATAGTGGAGGTCAAGAAGCTGGAAAGAGCCTATGACAGTTCTCAGTCTTATTATCTTTTCGGGTGGCTTTGAGGGGGGGTGGGGAAGAAGGGGGGGCAAAAAGCTCCACTGGGTCCTCAGGGGTAATAATAATCTCCAACTTTTTTTTTCTGTCAAAAAGAGTGCTCATCAGATGTAGGGCTTATGACATGGCTTCTGATGAGACATTCATGAGATAATGGCTGCTTTTAAAAAATTCATGTTTGGTTTTCATTAGGATATTAAACCAAAATGCAGTTTATGATGGAAACATAGACAGTCTGGGGGCAAACCCAGCAATTCCTCAGTAGGACCAGCCGACAGCTGTCCTGATTACTCTTGGAAAATAGCTGGATGTCCAATGATGATGAAGGTGATTCCAGCTGCTGGTGGCCTGTTGATGGCAAGTCCTACTCCCTGTAGTCTCTGATGGCGTTTGGGTGAGACTGCCCAAACTCAATCTGTTTGCCCCTGGGAGTGTTCTCACGCCCTCCCCACTGCATGTCCTCTTGTCCCTTCCCGCCTCTTGTTCTCCACCTTCTGCCACTGACCCATGAGCATCCAAGGTGAGGGTTCCCCAGCTCAGTGCTCCTTACACCGAGGAGCCTCTGGGAATAGCAGCCGTCCCTTGAGATGATGAGGCTGAAGATACTTGGAAAATGCATCCTGGGACATTTCCTGCTCACCTGTTCCTTCTAGCTTCCCAAATTCTATACAATTCCAAGAAAATAGAGTAGATGGTGAGTGGGTCTCTGTAGAATCAAAACAAATTTGGAAAATACTGTTTCAAAGCAAATTACCTGGATTGACCTTTTGGATGTCCCAAATTTTTTGAACCAGACATTCTGAAAACTAAATAGTTCTTTTAATATAATCATCTTACTCAATGTAGTTATTAATATTTAACATTTTAAACAAAGGCCTTTATGAAAGAGAGTCTAGCTAATTTCCACCTCCCTGGACCCAGAGGAAGAAGAATTTCATGTTTTCCTCTGGCAAGTTAGTCAATATCAAATCCTGCATCAAAGAACAGGTTCCCTGGTCTCTGATTCCCACTTACAGAGGAAGTGATCTATGACAGTGTCCTTGTTCAGGAACAACATGAAACGATTCATGTTTACTTGAAACAATCTAGTGAATGGCCTGGATGCTTTCTTCATCTTGTTTTATGATGTAAATAAGTCATTTTTCTCCCCTTCACAAGACATTTTCCATTGTAACTCCAATCTTCAATAGAGACGTTTAGTAAACAATGTAAAAAAATATGGAAGAAAAACATCATCATTTGAAAAGTTTCATTAGTTACCCTATTGTTCCAAGAACACAGAGGCAACTAAGTTTCTTCTCTCTCTCCCTTTTTCTCCCTCCAACACTGCCTTTGTGTTTCTTGGTGTAGGATCCAAATTTGGCGAACGCCCGTTGCCTTCTAAGGTTTTCACAGAATAAAGAACTGTGATAAGACTACCTCAGGATGATAAATTTTAGTTGTTCTTACATTAATAATTTGCTACTTTTGCTTTGTCTGAAATAAAAAGAAGGTATAAAATGGTTTAATTTTTCATACTCTGAATAAAATATTACTTTACTGTGAAAAAAAAAGTTTTCACAGAATAAAAAGCCAGAGTGAAGTGCAAGGTTGAGCAGTAGGATGGTTGTGCCGGTTGCCCTTTCCTCATTCAAGAGTTATTCCATGCCCGGCTGGTGTGGCTGTGTGGTTGAGCATTGACCTATGAACCAGGAGGTCACAGTTCGATTCCTGGTTAGGGCATATGACCGGATTGTGGGCTGGATCCCCAGTGTGGGGCATGCAGAAGGCAGCCGATCAATGATTTGCTCTCATCATTGTTTCTATCTCTCTCTCCCTCTTCCTTCCTCTCTGAAATCAATAAAAATATTTTTTTAAAAAGAGTTATTCCATTCTTTGTTATCCCTTTGGCTGGGGAAACCTCACTTTGGTTGCTCATGGGTTAGTGCTGGGAGGTGGAGAAAAAGTTCTTGATTTCTATTTTTATTTCCTCTGGCTTCCTGTTAATTTCACTTTCACATTTACTAGTATGGACCATGCCTGCTAGGGCCCTTGCATACGTTAATCACAGGGTGGTCTCTTAGTGAGCACATCTGTACAGGAGCCGGGAGCTGCCATAAAAGAAATGGATCAAATTTCAGCTCTCGGCCTGGTTTTGGTAGCATCTGACTCACTTTCATGGCCCTAGCGCTACAGCGTGGTAGTTAAAACAGCGAAGTGATATTTATAGGGTAATTTTGCTCAAGCCTGTCATAATTTTCTTCCCTGGGTAAGTCTGGATGTCCTTTGTTACAGCTCTAATTACACCGACAGCTTTTCACAGGGAATGTTAGAGTAGAGGTTATTTAAATATGAAACAAAGTTTGACATCAGTTAAGAGTGAGTGATTGTTATTTCCTAACATATATGTTAATGTAACCTAAACTTTCTGGCCTAGTCTCCTCTCCAAATACGATCATTATTTTTATCTTATTTTGTCATCTATGCTCTTTATTTTGTCCCTGAGGCAGTAAGGGAATTGTGCTGGTCTCCCTTCCTCCCACCCAGACAAGCCTTCAGCAGTAGTCCTCAGTGAAGATGTGAACCGATGGGGCACGGTTCCCGAAGCTCTCCTTCCTGAAGCCCTGTAGCTGCAGGCTAGGAATTTAGCAGCCCTCCTCCAGTGACTTTCCTCTCGCCACACCACTCCAGGGATCGCTATTAAACGTCACACACTAAAAATAACACTGCAGAACTGCTGAGTGGGTGAGGGCGCCTGGCAGGGCTGGGGGATGGCTAAATATTGCTCACATTGATCAGAATCCAAGCCCGACTCCCAGGACACCAAGCTCATTAAGAACACATTTGTGTGTCTGTGGGCTGGAGAGGCCGGAGACAGGAGTGAGTTAGGCCTGAGGGCTCGAGGAAGTGAGGATGCCGTTGACATCCACGGAGGTCTTTTCTTACACACCGAGGCTCCCTTTTTGTCTGAATTAACGCAGCTCTTGTGTGAGCCTGGACTGGACCTGCCTTTCCTCTTGGCAAGAGTTCTTAGTTGAGAGTAAAGCCAAGTCTTTATGGACTTTAATCCCAGCCACAGTTAAATTTTTTTCTTGCACAGGGTGTGATGGTCTCATCAAGTAGTGGACGGCAGCATGTCATACTTGCTTAGGGCTAAGCAGCTGGTGGGAAACATGTAGGATTTGAAGTCTTAACTTCTGTGTTTGAGTCGTAGTTCTACTACCTGTTAACTGGGCTGTATCGGACTAGTTATTGAACCTCCTCCAGCCTCAGTTTCCCCGTTTTATAAAATAGGAACATTAATTGACATTAATCTCTCTCTCACATGGAGGGTTAGAATTCAGATGAGATAGAATAGAGTGTTTACGGAAACATGAAGGCCCATTATATTTCCCCAAATATCTGTAGTATTAATGTGATGGTTATGTGTCAACTTAATGGGTTTACATAGCTGGTAAACCTTATTTCTGGGTGTGTCTGTGAGGGTATTTCTGGTAGAGATTAGCCTTTGAATGGGTAGACTGAGTAAAGGTCTATCACCCTCACTGAGGTGGGCTGGCATCATCCAATCCTTAGATGGTCAGAATAGAACAAAAAAGTGGGGTAGGGCAGACTGACTCACTCTGCTGGAGCTGGGGCATGTATCTTCTCCTTGGACATCAAAGTTCCTGATTCTCAGGCCTTTGGACTAGGACTGGGATTACATCATCGGGTCACCTGTTCCTTAGGCTTTTGTGCTTGGACTGGAGCTAAATCACTGGCTTTCTGGGGCCTCTAGCTCCTGTGGCAGTTCCTGGGACTTTTCAGCCTCCATAATCATGTAAGCCAATCCCTCATAATAAATCTCTTTCCATCGATCTCCTATAGGATCTGTTCTGGAGAACCCTGACTGACATAACCAGGTTGCACTGAATGAAAATGCCACTAGTCAACCAACTTTGTCCTATAAACACGGCCATCTCATGTGGTCAACCTAATATATTAATATGAGGTTCTGGAAAGTCTCTCTTCACATCTCTGAATCCTCCCTGTGAGACAGAAAGATTATAAGCAACCTCATCTTGGTGCCCAGGGAAACCAAGGTTTCAAGTTTACTTGCATCAAGTTGTAGAAAACCCACGAGTGGAACCCAGTCTGTGTTTTCTTGACCTTGCCCTGCTCTTTAAGGGCCTGAGCTGAAAATGAGAAGGGAGGAGTTGAGCAGAGTGTAACATGAGAGGTCACAGCCTCTGTAACAAATAGCAGTATAAGGAGTGGTCCTCATGTTCGGCATGTTTTCTTGAGCTACATTGGCCCCTTTCAGGGCCTGTGTGCACTTCTGTTGGGCCACTGCAGGCTGGTTACTTGCGCTTCTTGTCTACCAACAGGCACAGCTCAGGGCTGACCCGGGGATTTGAGAAGCTGAATCTCCAGCGAGAGGGCTTAGCTAGTCTGCATCAGAGATGTACCCACTCTGAGCTTACCTGGAGCACAGGTGGGCTTTCTCAACATCAGCACTGTGTACATTTGGGGTCAGATTCTTTGTTGTGGGGAGCTGTCCTGGGTATTGTAGGATGGTAAGCAGCATCCCTGGCCTCTACCCACTTGATGCCAGAAGCACACTCTCCAGTTGTAACAACTCAAAATGTCTCCAAACATTGTCAAGTGTTTCCCATGGGGTCAAAATCACCTCCTACCCCCGCCTCCCCCATGGAGAACTACCTGGTGCTGGGAACTTCGGAATGGGAGTGAGAAGCTTTTCTGGGTTGGGCTGATAGTAATATATTTTAGGGCATTTACCAAATTGTCATGATGAGCTTCAATATATCCGAAGGAATGGTAGTCCCTTTTCACCCACCTCCTTATTAAAAGTGGAGATAATTAGAGATGAGTCTTATTTGGGGATATTGTTTCAGTTGACTATGAATAGGGCGAGAGGTGTGCATTTGCTTAGGGACTTGGGTAGGAAGAAAAGTAGTCAAACAGAAGACCAGGTTCTCTTGATTTCCTGGCAAAAACATCTGTCTTCTTGTTTTGCTAGTTAATTATGGATTTTCATGAGCTCACTCAGCTAATCAAGTTTAATGACACTAGACCTAAATCACATTATTGTTGTTTTTCAAGGCTGTGTGGGAACTGCACTGCATTAACCCACCAGCAGCCTGGAGACAACGGCAGTCACTCAAACACGGGAGAAGCAATGCTTTTATTAGCAGTGCAACCAGCCCTTTCATAACATGTCACCACTGAGAGTATGAAGACAAAATAAAAGCAACAGAAAAAAGGAAATTTTTCATAAAGAACACCTGAGGAACTTTATTACAAAGCAGAAACTTTATTGCAAGGTGGGCAAGGAGACATTTGTCCTACATTTACTACCATTTCCAATGAAACTTTTGGTGTGGAGAGAGACAGAAAAGATAAGCGTGAAGCTGCTATTGTGCCTTCATTTCCATGCCCCTGATGACAGCTTGATGCAAAGATTTCCCAGCAGGTCGATTGTGACCTACCTTTGATTTTAATGCTGTCTGTGACTCTGTCGTTACCCTCTTATTTTTGTCCTTTGGAATTCCTGGTGGAGGAGGGACCAGTGCCTCCTGGCCCAAACTTGCCTTCTCTCAGATGAATAAAAAATATTGTGTATGTGGCAGAAAGTTGTTGTTGTTTTTGCCTTAGGACTTTACATTGCCTGGAGAAAAACTCATGATATTTGTCATATAGCATTTCTTTTGGTCTGAATCACAAACCTATAGTTTTTTTTGGAAGGGGCATTTAAAAAAGTAATGAAAAGATTTTTTTGGCTTATGCTGCTAAAGTGTCCTCTGTTAGATCTTTGCATTAGTTTCAATACATCAAATGGAGCTTTCACATTTCATAACTCAATCACTCTCTTCTGAGGGCAGCCTATAATTCATTTCCAGGCCCCTAAAATTGCTTTGTAGACTTGAACATAATAAACTAAAGACAGATAATTTGTTTTCTCTACAAGTGAGAGACTTGTAGTTTAATAACTACAATGTTAAACAGGTTTCCATGAGATTCCTGAATATTATTATAAAAGGGTTTTGGTTAAAGAGGGTACATAAAGGCATTGGGCTTGAGTTTTGGAGTCAGATTGATCTAGATTTGAATCCTAGATCCTTCATTTACTTTACTAGCTGTATGATAATGCAAATTATTTTGCCTATTAAAACTTTAGTTTCCTTATTTGTAGAATTGATATATTAATGAACGTTTTTAAATTTAGATTTTGTGAGGCTAGAATGAGGTAGTGCGCATAAAATACAGAGTGGGATGCCCAGCCATAGTAAGTACTCATTTGGTGTTAGGGGATGGGGATAGAATTATTCCTAAACTGGGATTAGTCCAGTAACATTTGCCTAACTTAGTAAGTGAGGTTGCCCTCTTCAATTAGTTTCTCACTGTAACTGTCATAATCTCTCCTTCAAGTCATAATTCTCAGATCCCTTTGAATATGTTTTAAGATATTTCATGGCCAGAAGATCTTCCACAGTCATTCTGTTGCTCATCTGCTAGGAAAGCAACAGAAGGTTATAAATAAGCAATAAAGACAGTAAGAGCATATCGCAGAAGTGAGAAAAATCTGTCCTGGGGGAAGTCATCTAGACTTTCCTGTAAAAGATAGGAAAGAATCAATTGGAGCTGTGGGAATAATCACGGAGCTTAAAAGACCCATTGTCACTGCAGAACTATTGGAATTCATTATGGTAAAAATGGATTCCTGGTTGTGTTTGCTTAAAGATGGTGAGTGCGGCCATAACCAGTTTGGCTCAGTGGATAGAGAGTTGGCCTGTGAACTGAAAAGTCCCAGGTTCAATTCCGGTCAAGGGCATGTACCTTGATTGTGGGCACATCCCCAGTAGGGGGTGTGCAGGAGGCGGCTGATAGATGTTTCCCTCTCATCGATGTTTCTAACTCTCTATCTCTCTCCCTTCCTCTCTGTAAAAAATCAATAAAATATATATTTAAAAAAAAGATGGTGAGTGGGATCCAGAAGGAAGTGAGGCTCTGACTTCTCTTGGAAAACACACACACACACACACACACACACACACACCCCCCAAGATTCAGCAAAACAAAAACATGACTCAAATGAATAGTATTCACGCATACAGAGTGGATTGACAATGATGGCTCAAGGACCCAAGCAAATGGATTAGGGAACTAAATAATTGAGAGGACAGAGCAAGGATATTTTAGGGAAATCCCTGGACCATGGGAAAAGTACTGTGCTAGGCATAGGAGTCACACAGAATTGAATAACACATAGACCTAGTTTTTAAGGAGCTTTATTCCTATGTGAGACAAAGATGGGCTCAGTGTATTCAATGTACTTAACAAATCCTCACACCGGCAGTGATATGACTTTCTGCACTCACTCAGGAAAAGTGACTTGAAAGTGTTTTCTTTTGGGGATCTACATATCTGCGGGTGGAAGATACGAAGGCAGGAATAGATGTTTTTACACAGCTGGTCAGTTCAACCTCCCATCTTTTTGTGCCTCTGATTATGCTCATCCAGAGCCATCTTGTTTGCCGGGGTCCAACCCCAGCAGGTCCAGGGGTCCCCAAAGGTGTGGACAGAGTCGGCGAAGAAGGAATGACACGGAGACAGCGTTCAGTTGATCAGCAGCCTAGCCAGGATCTCTAGCCAGGATCTCCAGCCAAGTTCTGTTCAGGATCTTTAGCGAAGTTCTGGGCAGGATCTCCAGCCAGGTTCTGTAGCCATGTTCCCTTGCTAGGTTCTCCAGCCAGGTTCTGTCCAGGTTCTCCAGCCAGGTTGAGTCACCAGGTTCTAGTCAGGTTCTCTTGCCATGTTCTATCCAGGTTCTGTAGCCAGGTTCTGTCTCTAGGTTTCTGTGTCCAGTTTCTGTCCAGGATCTTTTGCCATGTTCTCTCCAGCGAAGTTCTTCTGTCTCTAGGTTCTGTGTAGGTTCTGTATCTAGGTTCTGTGTCTAGGTGCTGACTAGGTTCTATGTCCTGTTGTCTTGTTACATCTGTATTTATACCAGTTGATTTCAATCCTATCAATCTCTATTCCAAAGGTTAGGGCGTTTCTTATCTCCATTCCAGGGAGTAAAGATTATGTAGCTTAAGCATGATTGTTTGTAGTTAAAGTGATTGATTACCCGCCTGGCACTTAGTTAAGGGGTTTTATTCCCTCCCTAACTTCAGGGGAAAATCCCTACCTGGGGAAACAACCTTTCTCAGAGAGGAGACCTTGGTTAAAACACATAGTGCCAAGAAGGTGAGCAAACATATTAAGAACAGTATGCCATATATGCCAGGTCCCTTGAAACAGCAAAGATGGACTGGCTCCCGGCACTTGTTCTGACTCCTGAACGGATCACATGCATCTCTTCTCAGTCCTTGTTGGTGACATCATGTTGGTAGTTTGTGCTTGGCCATAATGAGAGCATGTGTACCCCAGAAATCAGCCAACACTACAAGCCAGAGTGCTTTCTTTGTCTCTTCCCTTGACCTGGCTTACTGGCACAACACTGGGTGAATGTCACTGTAAGAATGAAATGAAATTGAGGGCTCAGTAGTTGGTTTCTCAATGAAAGGGTGTTGTAGTTCTTGGTTTCTCAAGGCTCAGGCCAAAGCGTTGGGACCCCGCAGATGATTGCTCAATGGAAGTTGTTCTTATTTCTCAGGGAAACGTTTTCATTAACATTAGGATCTCATTTGTCTCTTCCTGATACCGCCAGTGATCAGGGAATGAGGCCCTATAAACAACGATAAACCTTTACTTACATTTAAAAAAATTTTTATTTATTTAATTTTTTGTTAATCCTCACATGAGGATATTTTTTTCTATTGCCTTTTTAGAGAGAGTGGGAAGGAGAGGGAGAGACAGAGAGAAAGAAACAGTGATCGGTCACCTCCTGCATGCCTCCTGACCAGGGCTGGGGTTCGAGCCTGCAACTGAGGTACGTGCCCCTGACTAGAATTGAACCCAGGACGCTTCAGTCTATGGGCTGATGCTCTATCCACTGAGCAAAACCAGCGAGGGCCTTTACTCACATTTTGACAAATCTTAGGCTCTGTTGGATTTTCTTCATCACATGTACATTATGTAGGAATCCATCAGAGCTAGTTAAAATATGGAGAATGACACTTATGATGAGCTTCTTAGTAGAGAAGAGCAGTACTTTTGCTGGAGGAACTGGGTGGGCAAATATGTAAACAACAACTGCTCTTCCTGCTCAATAAGCTAAAATTTCCCTTCATCATTATCATCATTAACTCCTATGCATGTATAGTTTGGATAATATGGATTTTTCTCTGGAGGGTTGCCTAGTAGGAGGCAGTCTGGTTAGGTAACTGTCTCCGTAGCCTCTTTTACACACACACACACACACAGAGTGTCGGTGGTGTCATGGACAATGTAGTGGGTCCCAGAGGCAGCATTACCTTAGTAATTTTCTGGAAACACTCAGCTCACAGACACGGAACTGCAGTTTACAGGAAGCTATCCATCTTCCTCAAAACAGTTCGAGAAAAGAATCCATTTTCTTTAAAATAAATCCTCTTTGTCTTGTGATGTATAAATCATCCCTTTGAAAGAAGCCCTTTGAGGTATCAATTCAAGGCATTCTCTCAAAATATCATCCCTCACCACAGCCCTGCAATGGAAGCTAATCCTTTGTGGCTGACCAAAGGCAAAATTTATTCCACTTTTCACTGACTTTCCCACCTATAGCTCTCTGTTGTCATCCTTGCAACGAGGGTGGAATATCAGGGTCAGAATGACCTTAGCCAGGTGTAGTCCTATGAAGAAGATCAGAGAGGAGAGTCCAGCTGATACAGTGATGTCAAATTGGTGACTCTCTTAATAACAAACCTACTTATTGAGGATCTCTTTATAGGGAAGCGAAGCGGTTGCATGCTTAAGTCACGTTGGGTCCCTTGCTCATCCTGGTGTACCTTTGGGGGTGAAGGATGATGTTAAGGCCTAGTCTGGTGTTCAGGACACAGCAGACAATGATGGTTCCCTGGGTTCCATTTTACGAGGTTGGTTCACCGATTTCCAGCTGCTGTGGGGCTTCTGCTAATGGCTCCCAGTGGCAGTCTTCTCCTGAGCATTGCTCTTGGGTCCCTCCCTTGTGCGGGAGCAGCATGCAATAAGGACTGGTAGGGTTTGGGTGGCAGTTTACAAAACCGCGCTTTCTTGTCTTAAGGTAGGATGGACTCCAGGTACAATTCCTGTTCTAGAGCTCTGTGTGGGACTGAGTTCGGGCTACACACCCCTGGAAGTCTCATTCTTGCTTAGTTTCTGCCTCATCTCTGTCTTGCTCTCTTACTCCCCTTCAGATCTCTTCAGAGAGCACTCCCTCAATAAATCACTTAGACACAAATCCTTGTCTCAGCCTCTGCTTTTAAGAAACCCAACTTCACCAGGTTCTTCTCACACTGATCCAAAGATCTTTTAATGGAGGGTATTTGTTCTCATAGTGAAGGGACTGGAGTTTATTCCATGTGGCTCTAAAGTTCAGTTTAAATGTATGCTTGAGGACAATTACAACCTGTCTGGTCTTGATGATTATTCATTTTGTGCATAATATACTTGATTGAAACTTTGGTCTAAAAACTATGGTTGTCTGCATTAAATGTGAAGCTATACCTCCCGTGGGCCTCCCACACTGTGACCCACTATCTCTATTTCCTGGATGGCTTTCTCAGGCATAAGAAGGAATCTTGCACTCAAGGGGCCTGCTGTCTAACTGGGCAATGGGGAAAACACATCAAAATGAGGTAGCCACAGAAACTCCCCGATGGAAGTGCCCACATCCTATTCACCTGGTTTAGAGGTTTGAGAAATCACTTAGGGGTGAGTGTAGCAAGGAGGCTAGGGGACTGTCAAGGGCGGGGGGAAAAAAAGGACACATATGTAATACCCTTTGTAATACTTTAAGCAATAAAAAAATAAATAAATAAAAAATAAAAAAAGGAAAGATGTTTTGATGAATGGATTTGAATTGGGCTAAGGAACTGAGTGGAGGACTTCAGATAAGGAGAGACTATTGGTTCAAGGCTGGAAAAGACCTTGAACCCTCTTGCCAGTAGCATTTGCTACCACACACAGAAATAATAAGGTGAAATTCAACATCCTCTTCATTGCAGAGGATCCATAAAGATGGGCACAGGGCAAAACTGAACTTTCCCACTCTCTTTGAAGTGGGCATAGCCATGTGACTTGTTTTGTCCAATGAAAAGTGAGGTGACATGTGTCACTGGTGTATATGACTTTCCATCTTCCTTCCTCTTCACCATCATGGAAGTACATGTAGAGATGGAGGCTCCATTTGAAGCATGCCCCTCTTTTCAGAAAATACTTTTCAAGAAAATATGTATTATTTCTGGATATGTCACTTGCCCTATGACTTACAAAATGATGATGTGATGATGTAACTACAAAATGATGGAAATTGGGTTGCAACTCTCAGATTTTTTCTAGCTTATTGGATTCTTTGATTAAGGGCCCACACTCAGTGAGACTCTTCTTTCTTCTTGGAAACACAAAGCAATGGGGGAGCAGATGTGTCTTCCACTGAAAGCAAACAGTTCATTGTAACATCAACAGAACAAAAACATCAATTAGAAAAATAGAGTTAAATGTCCTTTGCTTCTGTTGCAAACCCCTGGAAGTTAGACACTGACTACACAGAAATGTGTGTCACCACCGCCCGCCCCACCCCTCCCACCAAAAAAAACCCCAAAAACCCACAACAAAAAAAGAACAGCACATGAATGCTCCCTAGGAACTGTGAAACGTTTTCATTAATGAACATGTTTACCGCTCAGATGAGTATTTCAGGAAAGTCAGGGGTCTTGCTTATCCCAGTGGGTGTAGTTGTGCGTTAAAGATCGTGTAAAGTTCAATTTCTTTATTTATTATGCAGAGAAACATCTGTTGTTCAGACTTGTTTCTTTAGGGTTGTTGTGCACATACTTCTCCAAGCCTATTTTGCTCCCAAACCAAGCCATGAATCCCGTTCTACTCGGTTTTGGGCATCATGAGAAGCCATTTTGTGTGTGGAAGTGCTACTTGTATGTTGAGTTCTTCTTGCTTGTATGCTGTATTTGTCATCTCCTTCTCAGCCCACCAGGAAATTACCTTCTGCTCAAATGATCCCCTTTCCTTCTCTCACTGCACATCATTCTAGTATAATTTTCTTTTTCCAGATGATCTGATGGAGTCCTTATGCTGCCTGTTCATGGCAGGGTCTTATGTCCTCATAGAAACAGAATTCTCATCTTGAGTTAAAGAAAGGGATCTTAAGCTTTCTTAAAAAAATCTGCTATTTAATTATAGAGAACAGGCTTCTGTTACTCAATTTATACCCAGGTTTTATAGAATTTACACTTTGGTTAACAGAGTGTTAAAATAGAACTCTTTCTATCTTAGTTTCAGTAGAGGCTGCAAAATCTCATCACAAAATAATAGACGCTACAGCTACTTTCTAAAAGGAGGTGCTAGACCATCTATGCTGGGTTGTGAAGGAGGAAATTGGGAACCAGTGTTATGATCCTTAATCCACCCTCAGTTTGAGGATGAAACCTGATTGAGTTTGGAAAAGACAGAGTGAAAGAATATCTTGGAAGAAATGTGATAGAGTGATGTGACATTTTTCTACTACATCCCCCTGGGGAAAAGGGAGAAGATGGTTATGTCCAGTGACAGGTAATTTAAGGACACTCCTTGGAGCCTTGATATGTGTTCCCTGGAGTTTAGGGGCCCCTGTGGACTGGTGGCTGACTCATGCCTGAAGGGTCAACAGAAGAGAGGTTGATGGATCAGCTTACCTAGCATTGAAGTGAAGATGTAGAGGTGCTTTGAAATTTCAACCTTTTCATTTTCTTTCTAGTCTTACTAGTAGCATTTGTTAGCAAGATGGCATAGAGCAAATGCCTAGTTCCTTATTTTACAAATAATACAGAGCTCTTTCCCACTGGGAGGCAAAAGTGGCTACAATTCACTTAAGTATAACATAACAACATTCGTACCCTTCTGTCTGCTGGAAGCAGTGTGAGGAGGGGGTTGGATGGGTAAACTGGGACCAGACCATGAGAGCCCACAGCGGACATGCACTTCAGTGATTTAAGACAAGTCCAACTTTATCTTTTGGTGAGAAGTTCTCAAAATCTCCCAGTGTTAACTTTAATGATTTCATTGTAATTTTACCTAAGTATATACAACTATAAAACCATTATATATATGTCTTATGCAACTATGAAACCAAAGAAAATGTATAAATTATATTCAAATAAAACTGCAAACTAAACTGAACATAAAAAAAATGAATTCAATGTGTCAGATCAAGTTGTTTTGGGAAGCAAAATTGCCACTCTCAATGTGACAATGATACTGCCTTGGGAAATTAAAATAGTACTACCTGGAGCCCATGTAGGTAGTGAATACAAATGTGGGCATTAAAATGTCAGGATGGAACTTGGTTTTAAAGTGAAAATACAGGTGAGCCAAAATATAATTATATTAAAAAATTTAAACATAATTGAAATGAAACGAGAAAAAATATTTTAGTAGAGATTTTGAAATCCTACATTAAGTCTTCAGCTGGGAATCCCGGTGTTATTTCAAAGATAATTCAGGTATTTAGGATACTTCAAATGACAAACTGAAAGATCAGTAGGGGAAGGGACCAGACTGAAGGCAGGAAAGAGTCTGAGACAAGACGTCCTAAACAGCAACGTTGACTACAATCAGTTTGGCAGGGATGGATGGGGGATCTTGCTGTAGACACTGTGGTGCTCCACTTGGATCCCCTCTCTAGGCCGCTGGAGCTGCTGGGAAATTCTGGTGTTCATGGCTTAGCCGAGTCCTCTGGGAATCACCCTCACGCTTTGTCTAGGGTTACACCCCTTCCTAGGGATTCACTCGTGGCTAATAACTGTCTCATGTGGGTATATGAAGACCTCACTGTGGGACAACATTGAAGGGGCTATTTGATCTCCAGAGCTCTGTGTAGAATCAGCTGATGTGTCAGCTGTAACTGTAACGTGGGAGAGCCTCTCTGTCCAATCCTGTCATCCTCCCTCCGTTCAGGTGGATCTCCTGAGAGTGTTCCCTAAGGAAATTTTGACCTGCAATTTCTTACCTAAGAATCTGATTCTAGTCAGCACAGAGACAGATATCCAGGGGACCTGTGGACTGAACAGATGGGAGCATTCACTCTGTGTCTTCAGTGCTCAGCACAGTGCCTGGCACAGAACAGGTGATCAGTAAATACTTGATGACTGAAAGTGATGGATTTGAAGTCAAGGATAACTACCCAGTTCTGGCTTTGGATATTGATTAGGTGATGGGTCACTGGGGAAAGGATGATGAATTTAGATATTGCAAGTTCTCTGATTTATGTTTATTGCCTAATTCTATGCTTTATTCTTAGTCCTGATTCCATGCCCTGTCCTCCTTTCCTGACTACAGATTGTATCCCTCCTCCCCTCTTTCCTCAACTTCACTTTGTGTGGTTTTCTCCAGGTGGTTAGTGTTTCAGGAAGTTCCCAATAAAATCTGAGACAGGGTCAGTGGGAATAAGATCTGTTGACTACTCCTGACATGCCTATCTAATAGCCTATATAATTGAGATTCTAGGTCTCTTGTTTTTCTGCAGGTGTCTTTAAACTATGACACACACTCAGGAGAGATGAGTCCAGGTTTAATGGGTCCCATTGCATATCATTAAATCAGATGATAATAATTAGATGGGATGAGGGGAGGAAATGCTTGGTTTTTTTATTGTTCCAAATTTCATTTCATTTCTGGAGGTGTCCAGGGAGTGCTTTCCTGGTGGAGACAGGAGCATTACCATTTTAACGAGCCTCCACCTCCCAGTAGTTTATGGCTTCCTTTTCGCCCACGGCAAATCTGATGGGCAATTGCTTTCCCTCTCTCTTAAGGTGGCCTTTCTGGGGTCCATGATTAGGTCAGACACTCCTCCCCACTGCTTTACAGGCAGCCTTATAAAGCTCCTTCCTTTAATTGGAATTCCAGGCCATTAAGTAGTGGCCTAATTTGCTGCCATGGACTGTTTCTCATATTAACTTTGCCAATGGTTAGAAGTAAACCAGATTTGGGTGTGGGTCTTCTCCTATGCTATATTTCTTAAAGGAGCAGGTTTGCATTCCTAGAAGAGAGAATAGAATACTTTGAGGGGGAGGAGCTTAAGGAGTGGAGGTGGAGATACGTCAATAAAATGTAGAATTATGGAAATGTGGAGGTGGCTGGGCCCTTATAGGGAACCAGGTATCTATCTCCTGCTCGGCACTTCATACATTATAATCCAGGGAGGTGGGTTGCTAACCTAAAGTTACAGAGGTGACTTAGGGCAGACAGGTGAGCAGAGCCTGAGTCACCTGGGGTTACCATACAGGAAGGCTTTGCAGATGTGAGGTTTCCCTTGTCATTGCATGCAATGACAGTCTGTGTTTCCTCCAGCAGTAGAACAGTTGGCCAAGGGAGCAAGGGAGCAAGTTATGCTGCTGGTTCAATTCCCTATTTCTGACTATGAATCACTTGATCAGGGCTGTTGCCTTTCCCATGCCTAGAGATGGCAGTGGATGGCATTGGCCAAACAAAATTTTATTTATTTGTTTTTTGTTAATCCTCATCCGAGAATATTTTTTTCCATTGCTTTTCCAAAGAGAGTGGAAGGGAATAAGGGGAGAGAGAGAGAGAGAGAGAGAGAGAGAGAGAGAGAGAGAGAGAGAGAGAGAGAGGAGATGTAAGAGAGACACATTGATTGGTTGCCTCCCAAACACCTCAATTGGGGTTGGGGATTGAACATGCTACTCAGGTACGTGCCCTTGACCAGTAACTGAACCCATGACCCTTATGTGTGGGGGCTGACACTTCTAACCACTGAATAACTCCAGGCAGGGCTGTCAAACAAAACCTTAATCAGGAAATAGACTTCCCAGATTACAGGACTGGTTTGAAAAATGTCTTAGGCCAGTGGAATTGGAGTTTCTGATCAGATTCTGGATGAATGCTAAACTTTCCAAATATAAGAGGCTCACAGAGGACCCAGACTACTATAATCTATGATTGTGGTCATTATTGATGTTCAGGCTTCCCGCTGCAGTTTCTCCCAGGAGTCGGTTTTTAAGATAGCGAGAGCTCTAGATGGCATTTGGTACCAGCCCCTGCCTGCAAACTGTCACTGTGTAAATCCCTTAGTCCTGCTGGATCTCTGGAACAAAGCTAATCTGCCATTTGACACCTGGGCTTGTCACCTTTAATTCCAGACTTCTGAGCTGCCGTCTCCAGGGAAATAAAGGGAAGGATTCTTCTTCTGCCCACGTAGTTCTGACATCCATTATGGACTCCTGGGCTCCTGCACCCAGGGGCACACAGCTGCACCTGTCTCCTCTTCTGTGTAACAGTGGAAAGCCATTTCTGAGTTTTTGACCTCCCCACTTGGCAGTTTTAACTTCGGAGAGCAAAGGAGCTCTGTGGCAACAAATAAGTTCCTTTTTAGAAGCTGTTTCTGTTAGAAAGTTTATAAACAAAGAGAGACTTTGAAAAAGAAAAATCTACTTTTGCCCCACCGTTTTTCGTGTGCGTGTGTGCATAGCTATAGCTATAGCGATAGGTCTTAATAGAGCACTCTCACCAGATGAAGCAACTGGTTATGGTTGAAAGTTAAGGCAACAAGGGCCCGCCTGGGCTCCAGCTCAGGCCCCGCCCCTGCAGTGTGGCCCCGCCCTTTCAGGCCCCGCCCTTTCAGGCCCCGCCCCGCCGGCCCCGCCCCTCTGCTTCCGGGCGCTCCCCACCGGGCCACGTGCACAGAAGATGGTCGCAGTGCGTCACGGATGTTCCGCGTCACGGTTGTTCTGCGTCACGGTTGCGGCATGTGAGTGCCATTCCTTGGGGCATCTCTGCCTCTGCAGCCCTTAGGCCTGTGCTTCTCGAGGAACATGCTGACAGATGTCGCATGGTCTGCTTCCAGTCGAGCAAAATTGACCTTGAGCACCAGTTCCCCTCATCATGCTCCCGCCGGCACCCAGCAGCGTTGTCCATGGAGAGTTTAAAGAACGAAGCCTTGGTGACTTTAAGGCAGCGGTTCTCAACCTGTGGGTCGCGACCCCTTTGGCGGTGGACCAACCCTTTCACAGGGGTCGCCGAAGACCATCCTGCATATCAGATATTTACATGACGATTCATAACAGTAGCAACATTCCAGTTATGAAGTAGCAACGAAAATAATTTTATGGTTGGGTCACAACATGAGGAAGTGTATTTAAAGGGCCAGAAGGTTGAGAACCACTGCAGGGGAAATATTTGGTGCTCTTCTTCCATCCTCTGGATTTCACCTTTGTGTGTCCCCCAGAAATGATTGCTTTCCGTGGCAAAGCCAGTGCGTTTCATGATGTGAACTGGGAAGTTGTCGCTGTTTCTGGGGATTCCCACCTCAGCCATTCTCGCCTGGATCGATACACCGAGGAAGAAGGGCGGTTTGGGCCACATGAACATCGCAGGTTTGTCAGATTGGACTCAGCAGATCTCCCGAGACTGCGGTGCTGCGAGAAGGTCCTGGTCTTGCACTGAGAGGTCTCTTCGTCATGGACCCCAATGGAGTCAGCAAGCATGTGAGTGTCAATGAGCTCCCCGTGGGCCGAAGCGTGGGAGAGACCCTCCTCCTGGTGAAAGCATCGCAGTTTGTGGAAGTCCCTGGAGAAGTCTGCCCGGCAAATTGAACCCCGGATTCTCCTAGGATCAGGCCGCATCTGACTGCTTCCAGAGAATTCTTGGAGAAGGTAAATCAGTAGTAGATCATCTCAGGTACACCTGCAGCTTCTCAACAGAACCACGGTTGGAGCTCATTTTTAGCATTTCAAAGATGATTATGTATAGAAAGCAAAAAATTACGTTTGCATTAATAAATAATACTCTAAAGGTTTTGTTTTTGTAACATTGGCTAAGGCTTTTTAAACATGGTTAGTTACTAACATGAGTCCTTTATTGGTAACTTCTTAATGGCTAGCTAGTTTATAGACTGCCTAGTTCACTTGCTTCTTTGATCCTGTCTTCAGTGGGAACCCCTCCTCTTGGCCTTCCCTGAACCTCCGTGTACACCAGTGTAGGACAAGTAGCGAAAGCCTCTGATCAAGAGTCCTGAAAATTTCTTTCTGAATTTCTTTGTATTAAACTGACAATTTTTTTAAGTTGACAAAGATCATAGCTTTAAGTTTTAGTATCAGCAGTCTAATGTAACTCTTGGAGTGGAGAGAGATTTGATTGGAACAATGTGAATCATGTATTTAAAAAAAACACTGGCAAAGTGACCTAACTGATCATGCATGCTCCTCTTTCCTGAGATTTGTAGTTTCAGTAGTTACTTTGCTTATTTTATTTGTTAGCTGACTTAGTGTCTGCATACATTTTTAAATATTGATTGGAGATAATTATAGAGGATATTCATTTAATCCAGGAATTGCATTTTGGAATCATTGTAATTACGTTTTCTGAAGCGTTCAATGTAAAGTATAAAAAAAAGAAAGTTAAGGCAACATGAATAGTAATGTAGGGAAGAAGTTCAAAGTCCATTTCTGGTCTCATGACCAGTTGCAGAAACAAGGATTATAGCAGCTTCTCACATTTTCTTTCTTGCTCTGTTATTCATATATGTTTATGTATCAACTAATTTACTTTTAACCTCTTTCTCTTAAGATCTCAAAATGTCTTGTTGATGGGTAACTGGCCAATGACATGCTTAGATTACAGCATACCAAGGTGGCAATGTGATAGACTAGAAGGAAAATGAAGATCAATCAGCGACAGATGGGACATTGGATCTCCCCTTTTGGGGAGAGGTGAAGTGCGTCTGTTGTATGAGAGACAGGCACTTATGTTCAGCTTTGTTGCTGTTGATGCTTGGAAGATTAAATATGTGTAGAAAGCTGTATTTGGACAATGAGTGCTGAGGGGGCAGACTGTGGTAGGTATGGTGAATTGATACTCTCAAATGCCATTTAATTTCCTTCCAGATGTAGAGTTTGGAAAGCTAGTACACCACTTTCCCGAGACTCCTGTGCAGACAGTGTTCTGTGAGTAGCGTAGGTTCTGCCAATTAGATGGCTTCATGCAAAACTGGAAGGTGGAAGGGATGGAGAGTCCTATTGCTGTTGCTTCTGGCAAGCAAGGTCATAAAAGTGTGCATGCTTAGAGGCATCTATGGAGGCTGGGCTCAGCAGCTCAGTCTCTAGTCATCAGGTTCAAGGGTACTTCAAGGCAATTATGGCAGGAGTATGGAGGATGGCAGCAGCTTCCTGAAGTCTGGCCCACAGCTCCAGTAATTTGTCATTGAATTCAATAGCCTGTGGTATGCTTGTACCTTCTGTTTCGCCAGCCCTTCCACAGCTTGGTGAGCACCTAATACTGAATGTATTAAATACCTTTTAGTTTGAAATACCTAGAGTGGTTTCTCTTTCTTGTTTTGAGCTCTGGCTTTCAGGCATAGCTTGGAGAGTTCTTTCTGTGGAGGAATGGAGAATCAAGATGATTCACTAATCTTCATTTTTATGAGCTGAGTTCAAGGATCTGTTTCTTTCTCAAAATTTACTTCATCATTCCCACCGCCCTTTATTTTAGACATTCCAGCCATATGTATGCATTTGTTTTGGTAGAGTGCCATGCAAAGAGATTAAGCTGGGAGTCAGAGAACCCAAGTTAGTAGGCACAAAAAATTCAGGGAAAACCTGTGAGAGCCACTTGAGCTCACCAAAAATTTCCACATCCTGAGCTATATCCACAAAGTCAGTAATGGGGAAAGGCAATGTATTTTTAGACACATAAATAATTTAGGTCAGAATATTCCAGGTAGCATTGCATTATAGCTGAAAACAAACCTCAATTTAGATGGTTATAAAGTGATTTCAATAAACATCATTGCTAAAAGCATAAGCATTTTAATTAGCTCATCTGTAACTCTGCAGGGCCTGCTGAGATATAAATATACATATATATTCATAATATAGATTGTTGGAATATTTTCTTATTACTTGCATTCCTCTCTCCTCCTTTCTCATTACTGTTTTGTCATAAAATGACTTCTGTCTTTGGAGTGAAAAGAGAGTTCTGTTTTCTTGTGTTCTGGGGTCATGGAAAATTAACACAATTACTTACTTTTCTGGAAAGGGTAGAGGGTCTAGGATATTCACATTATCTTAATTCACAAAAGCATTTTAAGGACTTCATCTAGAATTTAGACCTCCTTGTTCCCCGGTTCTAGTGAGGAGCAGATGAGTTGACTAAGTTTTGTCATGGTAGAGAGGCTGGAGCCCAGGGAAATGCATTATGGATGAGCAGCTAAAAGGGGACAAGGGGGAGGGGGAAAAAGGGTTTTCTATCCTTTTTTTTGCTGGGTCTTCTTAGGAATCCTATGAGACATGATGGGATTTCCATACTCTCTGAGCCTTGGATGGGGAAACCAAGGCTTGAGTCCAGAACTCAGGCCTAGTAAAGAATATGGCTATCTCAGGGTTCAGGAGTGCCTTTGGCCTCAAGTGATGTTTGAAGGAGCACTAGGAAGTTGAGAGATCTTAACAAGAAATATGGAAAAACAGAAGGAAATGCAAGGCAAAAATAACAATTAGAGGCAGAAATGGAAGGAAGACAATAGCAACCCTTGATGTCTGCACCAGAGAGAACATTAGCAAGACACTTGGGAGTTTGTAAAGTTCTTTCATATCCATTGACTCTCATGATTTTGGAGGTAGTGGTAGAAAGAACTCAGGCTTTGTAAATAGACACACTCTAGTTTGAGGCCGGTTCCTGAGCCATGGCTGAGAAAGTTGTGTGGCCTGAGAAATAGTCCTACTCCAGATTTGAGATTGGTATTTGTTTTGTTTATCCATTGCTGTGTTACTCACCACCCCAAAACTTAGTAGTTAACAACAACCACAGTTTATTTCTCATGATTCTGTGGGGGCTGAATAGATAATTTTCTTACTTCATGTGGTATCAGCTGGCGTACTGAGATGACTGGTAGCTCCAAAATAGCATCATTCAAATGGTAGAGAATTGGTACTGCCTACTGATTGAAGGCTCAGCTGGCGTTGTTGTCTGGGGGCCTTGGTTCTTCTTTATGTGGGCCTCTCCACATGGCTGCTTGAGCTTCCTCACAGCATGGTAGCTGGGTTCTAAGAAGGAGTGTTCCAGAGTTCAATGTACAAATGCTTATCAAGCCTCTATTTGTGTCATACTTGCTAATGTCCCATTGGACAAAGGTAATCACATGGCCAAGTTCAGAGATATTGTGATAGGGGGCTAAACAAAGACATAAATACTTGGAGGTGTGGTTCATTAGGGGGCACCAAAGTAATAGTAACAGTCTACTACACTCTCTAAGAATCTGCTTGGTAACCAGAGTACACAAAATGTTGTCCATGGCTCATCCCCATCTGAAATTCATGCTTCTCCACAACTTTCTTTTTTTAAAAATTGAATTTATTGGGGTGACATTGGTTAATAAAATTATATAGGTTTCAGCACAACTTTCCTGCTAAACTCTGTCAGCAATGTTCCTTCTGCTACTGAGTCATAAATTGGCCTTCCAGTTTTAGACACATGTCTTAGTTCACTTAGTATAGAGCACTACCAGGCATTATGAAGAACATAGAAGAAATATGAGTCTTGTTTCTGTCTTAAGAAGTCAGCTGGCCAAATGGTGAGATAAAGCTAGTATACATGAGAACCAGCAAGAGCAAAAAGCAAACGAGGGACAAAAATCAAGAGAAGGAAGAGATAAATGAAGACCAGAGTAGAAGGAGAAGTTGCTTTTCTCCCTTTCACCTTCCATCCCTCTTATTCCCCTTTTTATTTTCTTTTCTCATTTACCCAACCTCTTCTGATCCTCTACTCATCTTAAGCTGGGATCTTCCTAAGTCGATTGTGAACCAGACTCATATACTGTATTATCTATTGCTGTGTCACAAAATATAAAGCTTTGTGGCTTAAAATATTTATGATCTTTCATAATTGAGTTGTGGCCAAGCTGGGCAATTCTGGATTAGGGTCTCTCATGAGGTAGCCATCAAGATGTCATGTGGAGCCCTGGCCGGTTTGGATCAGTGGATAGAGCGTTGGCCTGCAGGCTGAAGAGTTCCAGCTTTGATTTCTGTCAAGGGCATGTACCTAGGCAGCCGGCTCGATCCCTGGCCTTGGTTGGGGTGCATGTGGGAGGCAACCATTCAATATATCTCTCTTACATAGATGTTTCTCTCTCTCTCTGTGTCTACCCCCCTCCCAGACTCACCAAAAATTAATGGAAAAATATCTTCGGGTGAGGTTTAACAACAACAACAAAATGTTATGTGGAGCAGAAGTCATCTAAAGGCTTGACTGGGGCTGGAGGATCCACTTCCCAGGTGGCTCACTCAGTGGCTGGCAAGCTGGTGCTGGCTCTTGGTGGGAGGCCACATCCTGCACAGGCTGCTGAGGGTCCTTATGACATGGCCTCTGGCTTCTCCCAGAGCAAGCAAGTCAAGAGAGTAAGAGTCAGGTAGAAGTTATTCTTTTCATGACCCACTCTCATAAGTCACATTGCATCATTTCTCCATTCTGTTTGTTAGAAGTAAAACCCAAGTATAGCTTGCTTTTAAGTGAAGGAAGAATTAGCCTTCACCTTCTTAAGGGAGCAGTGGCAGAGAATTTGCAGACACTTGAAAGCTAGTATATCTGTATTTCAAGGGTTCTTCTTGAGGTCACTCAGCAATTCTCTCCCCTTTCAGTAATTTCTGAGACACAGACAGTCCCCATCATGGTGATAACTCCAGGAATACAGCAGACAAATGGTTTCTTAGTAACCGAGTTCTTGTTCCATTTGTAAGGAAGTTCTCTTCTCACACAGGCCACAGCTAATGCTGACCCTAGCAAGAATGAAGGAGGGCTCTCAAAAACTAAAATCCTTTTGAAAGGACAAAGAAGAGCCTGTCTGGTGTGGCTCAGTGGTTGAGTGTTGACCTGTAAACCAGTGGGTCATGGTTCACTTCCCGGTCAGGGCACATGCCCGGGTTGTGGGCTTGATCCCTAGCAGGGGGTGTGCAGGAAGCAGCCGATCAATAATTCTCATCATTGATGTTTCTATCTCTCTCTCCCTTTCCTTTCCTCTCTGAAATTAATAAAAATATATTAAAAAATAAAGGATGAAGAAGATTTGAGTGGAGACCACTGTTGATCAGTCAAATCATGAATGCCAGTATTCCCCTTTGTCCAGTCAGGAGAACAGGCCGTTTCTAAGGTGAACTTTCTATGACTGTCCCTTTGCTTCCCTTGAAATGAAATGTAATTAGACTGTGCTTATGTTTTGCTTCCCCTCATGCACTCTCTGTGGAATTCATTATCTCTGATTTAGTAAAGTACATTACATACCCAAGGAGTCAGTTCAAGGAATTCCAGCTTACCTGCTAACATCACTCTCCTCTCCAACTACTACTTCCCTTGGAAGAATCTGCAAAGATTAGATTTGACCTGCTGCTGTGAAAAATACTGAAAGAAGAAAGGTGAAAACTGGATTAAGGAGTCCTCAAGTCTTAGAAGGAATTATCAGGGCTATTAAAGGAATAGGTTTTGCCTTCTTTTTGTTGTCATCACTTTCTCTGTTCAGATTTTCCACTGAGACTTTGCTTAGAGCTGGTATCCCCCAGGCTGGATTCTGCCTGACCAGCCCACTTGTATGGAATGAGAGACTTGAGCTCAGTGTCTTGGTTTGAGTTTGGTTATAGCACTAGACACAGCACTAGGCACACAGAGGTCACCCAGATCTAAGGGATGAGTAGGTGGGAGAGAGTTTGGGAAACAGGATGAGATTTGAACTGAAGGCTGACTTGAGTCCTAGCTCTGGATTTATTACTAAGCATCCCATCACTTTACTCCTGTCATTTGACCATCTTTCCTGAGAAAGGAGAGGGGCAGAGGCAGTCTGGGACACTATGCATTCTATGGTTCTGAGATATTGCGGTGTTTTGGAGGAATTAGAAATGTAGTCACCAGATGTGGCAATATCTAGAGAGAGGCTTTAGCTTAAGACTAGCTCTGTGCTGGTGTGATCGAACAGACTGGAGATAGATGCCCCATGTATATCTGTCTAGGGCAGGGGTGGGCAAACTTTTTGACTCGAGGGCCACAATGGGTTCTTAAACTGGACCGGAGGGCCGGAACAAAAGCATGGATGGAGTGTTTGTGTGAACTAATATAAATTCAAAGTAAACATCATTACATAAAAGGGTACGGTCTTTTTTTCCAATAGTTTTATTCATTTCAAATAGGCCGGACTGGCCCGCAGGCCGTAGTTTGCCCACGGCTGGTCTAGGGGCAGGTCACTGATCCTCCCTGGACCACACTTGACCCATCTCTAGGATAAAGAGGGGGTGGCTGCTCTTCTGGTTCTAGGTCTTCTGCTTTCAAGTGTTTTCTCCATCAGCAGCAGTACTGAGCAAGGATCCTATGTAATTACTTGGGCAGTGCCAAATACTGGTGATAGAACACACTTAGCTAGGTCCTGGGGATTCTTGGGGACCCTTGTTTCCTGAAGTGGGTTGTCAAGATGGTGAGCTAGAGCCTCCTCCTTTTCGGTCATGAACTCTGGAGGACTCTCCTGTAGTTTGAGAATGATCTGAATTTGGGTATTCAAGGGGCAATTGATTCAGAGTCCTTTAGAATTGGAGGCAATTTTATAGATAATTGAGCACAATTCCTTCATTTTTTTCATGAGCCCTAGAGAGGTGAAATGAACAACAATTTAACAAATTAATGGTTAGGCTCATGACTCTGGTTATTTTCAATTGAGAATTCCCTTCTATATCATGTCTTGTTATGCCTTCAAGGAAAAACACAAATCAAAGTTCTGTTGATTTCCAATGCCAGTATTAAGCAGAAAGTTGTCAGGAGCCTAGCACAGGGCCCATCACATAGTAGGTACTCAAAAAGTACTGGTCGAATCAGCAGATGAATGGATTAGAAAACTGTGGTACATCTACACAATGGGATACTACGCTGCGGTAAAAAAAAGGCACTCTTGCCTTTTGCAACAGCATGGATGGAACTGGAGAGCATTATGCTAAGTGAAATAAGCCAGTCAGAGAAAGATAAATACCACATGATCTCACTCATTTGTGGATTATAGAGAACAACATAGACTGATGAAAAGGGTCAGACCCAAAGACTGAGAAACAGCGATCAGGCTATCAATCCCCAGAAGGAAAGTAGGGGAGGGCGGGGGTAAGGGGAAGAGATCAACCGAAGGACTTGTATACATGTATATAAGCCAAACCAATGGACATGGACAACAGGGGGATGGGAGCATGAGTGTGCGGGGCGGGGGGCGGGGGGGAGGTTGGGGTTAATGGGGGGGGGATGAGGACACATTTGTAATACCTTAACTAATAATAATAATAAAAAAATAAATAGTGAACAGAAAAAAAAAAGTACTGGTCGAAGTAATGAATGTGTGAAGTACTATGACATAACTATTATAGGCTTTTTTAATAGTAAGGTATAGGATTTTTCTTGTGGCTTCTAAGTTAGTAATCATTTTCCACACCAAATTCCTTATCTCCTATGCCTTCTTCTTTGACTTGATTCTTTCAGTGAATAATTCAGAGATATTTTCCTTTTACTTATTTTATAGATCATATTCTCATCTCAGTCCCTTTGTCTTATGATGACAAGATCTAGATACATAGATGTGATGTCTCTTGTGCAAAAACTGTGTCACTTGCAAACTGATTTATGGGATTAGTCCAAGGGCAGGTATATGTAAAGTCTTGGTTCAGGATTTAAAAAGAGGTGTGTAAATAAAAACCGATGTATCTTTATTGATTAAGGAAACTGTAATATCAAAAGTTATTTATAAAAGTCTGACTCTTTTTATATTCCTAAAACCTCATTTTCACTGTTATTAATTCACTACTCATGTCCTCAATAAGGATATTACAAACTTAATTGATTTTGAGCTTGCTGATTTTGAAGTTAATGAAAATGTTTATTTCAGTAACTTCACTTTCGTTTTTTTCCTTCACCATTAAAGTTGGTGATATCAATCCCAAATTGATTTGCCTAACAGCAGAAGGGGCTAAAAATAAGAGACCTCAATTCTCTGGAATTTTTCCAGTTTTATATCCTGGATAATATATCAGCTCAAGAAGGCATTCTGGCTCTTTCTCTTGAAAGACTTTTTTGTTTTTTTAAAGACTCCATATTTGTCTTAATATTTAAGAAAGACTTGAGTTTCTACTTTGCTTAAAGAACATCTGATGACTTCTCATTGCTCCCATGAGAAGCCCCAAATATTTAGAATGGGATTCTCACCTCTTGATTATTTGGCTGTTCACATACCTCCTTTCCATACCCCTTCTTATTGCTCCTGTCACACACTCTTTATTCCTTTTCTCTCAAACTTTAATACTAATAGTGTATTCGTTATCTATTGCTGCATAACAAGTTACTCCAAAACTCGAGGTATTGTTCCATGGTTCCTGTGGATCAGGAATCTGAGCAGAGTTTAGCTGGGTCTTCTGCCTCAGGGTCCCTCTTCTCACAAGGCTGCAGTCAAGGTGGTGCCTGGGGCTGCAATTATCTCAGAGTTCAACTGGACCCGGATCTGCTTCAAAGCTCACTCATGTTGTTCAGTGTCTCTTGGTCTCAAGTCTTTGTTGGCTATTGGTCTGAGATCAGCTCCCGTTACTTGTCAAGTGGTTTTCTTATCAAAGAGAGCAAGCAGTGAGAGAGAGAGAGAGAGAGAGAGAGAGAGAGAGAGAGAACCAACAAGATGGAAGTTATAGTCTTTTGTAACCTAATCACAGAAGTAACATCCTATCTCATTTTTGCTGTTTCTGTTGGTTAGAAGCAAGAGAATAGGATCAGTGTGTCCCAAATCAGGCAGAGTGTATGCAAGGACATGACCAGGGGGTGGGGATCATTGGGAGCCATGTCAGAAGCTGCTGATGACAAATAGGATTTATGGTTAACATTCATTGAGTATGTGGCAGGCATACTCTTCTTTGACTCTGCTAAGACCTTTCTCATACAATGCTCACAAAAATTCTTTTGAGTAGATAATGTTTTTATTTCTATTCTAGGGCTTAGAAAGGTTAAGTAAACAGTAAGTGACAGTGGCAGGATCTGAGTCCTGGTTTGTAGGCTCCAAAGTCTTGCATCAAGAGCCAACTTCCTCATTTCTCCATTCTTAGGGCTCAGCACAGGCTCTGTGACATAGGAGCTTAGTAGGTATTGAGTAGCTGCTAAATGAATAAACGAATAAAGACAGATCTGAGTCACACTATAGCTGCTTTTGTCCAAACTCTGGTCTTAGGCCTTGATCCAATTTAAATAACGCATAAATTTCCATGTGGTTCAATAAAGCTGAATTATATCTAATCATTGAGGAGAGCTCTAATTCAAGTACAGGATCCAGAAGAGGAGACACTATTTTGTAAAGTGTTCTCATGTGGTACAAAACAGACTTCATTGCTACTGAGAACTTTAAAAGGTTATTCAAGAGATTAGTGCGCCAGAACCCAAGAAAAGAGATTATGGAGTTATAAGAGAGTTTGCCACAGATTCGAGAAGAGTATTAGAATAGTATTTGGAAAGTGGGCCAAGTAACTGATTGTTGGCAGGGTTTTTCACCAGACTTCCTTTTCTTAAAGATGAATGGGATTAAAGCTAGCAGGCAAATGACTAGCTGAACCAAAGATAAACCGATGGTGTGCCTGGTTCAGAATGGATTAAGAGAGCTTAGGCCAACTGGGACTGAGGACAAAGAGGTGCCTCTTCCTGCTTCCAGCACGTCTTGACTCAATAACTCCTTTTAGCATTTCTCCACTTTCAGGATCCATTGAGGTGCTTGGGCCAATAGATGTTATGGATAAGAGACAAACCTGGCCCCATGAAAGTCAGCATTTGAGGATGTTAGTGCAGTACATAGCTCTGGGCCATTCATGAACTGCTTTCTCATGGACCCTCCTAAAATGAATCTCTGAGGTGAATTTGTCAAGAAGACTGAACAGACCCATTACGTGACTAGACCCTTCTCTCCCTATGGGAAAACCATGTGATGATCAATTCAACTAAGTTTCCCCGGTGAGAATGGACCACAATTCCAGTGTTTAATGGCATGGGGATAATAGTTGGGCAGCCAGTAGGGTGGTGGACTCTTAGGGCCAGGGTCTCCCCTTCTTGGGTTGCAGGCTCTCAACTCTTGCCTCTCTGAGTCTCACTTTTCTGCATTCCAAGTGGAGTTCCTTCCCCCTTCTGATGGACACTTCTTTTGTTGATGTTATTGTTGTTGTTCTGAATTAATACCATGGGTACAAATGAAGCTAATTTGTTTCTCTCTGCTCAGCTGGCTCAGGAAACATCTTGTCTCTGTGGTACCATTTGCACAACTGACCTCATATATTATTTATTGGTTTTATAATTTAGCCCAGCCTTTCCGATGCCTGCAGGATGTCATCTGCTCATGGGCCTTATTATCTCCCGGTTATAAATAAAGGAACGAGTCTTAGAGCAGGGGATTTTCCAGGGTAGCACAGCCAGTAAGTAGGAGACTCCATGCAGGTTTTCTGACTCCAAACTCCGAGTTCTTTCCACTCCCACTCCTGCCCCTATGCTGGTTCCCCACAGAGTCATGGTCAGGGGAATCCCATTGCTCTGCCCCCTTTATTATACAGTTACCTGTGTGTGTGCTGTATTGGTTGGTGAGGTTGGGCCATGATGAGAGGGGTAATCTAAGAGAAGCCAAATAAAGAAGAAATAAACTTAAAGAAAGAAGGGACCAAACAAAACAGGAGGGTGGAGGTGTGGTGTCCCTCTTCCCATCTTAGGGAAAAAATGAGCAATTTAGGGATATGGAGGACTTGAAACAGGTGCAAAAATGGAGGATGCCATGACCTGGCCTCATTCCCTGGCCAGGTCAGCCATAGCTTTGTCCATCATTTTTTCTTCACTGGAGCATTTCTCTTACTAATGAATGGCTGCTTGGCTGGGTGACAGAAGCTGTTGTTCTGCCATCAACAATACTTAGCAATGAGGGGCTTGGCAGGGGGTTCCAAGTACGAGCAACCCTCGATATGGTGTGCACCCTGATTCATTTTCAATCTAAAAATAAAGTTTGATCAAATAAAAAATGTGATTAGGAATAGTTGTGTGCTATCCAGATAGAACATCCTCTGGCATACTCTCATCTCTTTCCATCTCTGCTGATGCCCCAGAGCCTTTTAGCAGTCCCCAAGCCTCTCCAGATGGCCTCTTTGGACCCACAAAGCCTTGCTCTACTGGAGTGTCCACCATCATCTGCCGTGGTCCTGGCAACTTCTCCTCTTCGCCCATTAGCAGGAGAGTAGTGAATCAATGAGTGCCTCAGAACACATCTTCAGATCTCACCTTCAAGGAGCAGGGAGAGGTAGGAATCATACCTGTTCTGGTCCTGGATGGCGCATTCTGGCAATGCAACCAATTCAAACAACCACCACAACAGGTGAAATTAACTCCACAAGGCCAACCCAGATTTATAATAGACATTTGGCAAATCTTCATTGAGCCTATACCATGGTCTAGCTGTTGGGCTGGGCAGGTACCATGGGGAATAAAAGTTGAAGTCAAACAGGCTCCCAACGGGGCCAGCTCCTTCCCTCCCTCCCTGATTCTGCCTTTCCATGAGGGAAAGTTATGGGTGCACATCTCGTGGTGATGAGGTGATGGGAAAATGTCAGTGTTCCTAGCACAGGTGGTGGGAAGGCATGTTCCTACTGTTAAGATAAGGGTATAGTTAAAATCGTTCTGAAGAGACTCTGTATAATATCTCTTTGCAGATTATAGTATAGAACAACATCCAGAGAGAAATGACTCTCTTTCTTATTAAATTGAAAAGACTCTTTCTGGGGTTATAAATAAGTTCTTCATCACTCACTGGAGTAATGAAGCTTATGAATCTTCTGCCCTGAAGTTTTGCGTCCCAGCTTGCCTTTCCCTACCATCCAGCTTGTGCCAACTTCATGCTACCCATCATCAATTCATGTACATTTAAAGAATGAAAAATAATTTTAATATTTGCCAAGGTAAAAAGTAATTATGCTGGTAGATCTGCTATTTAAAAAGGCATGAACAAAATCTCCAGACTAAATAGAAATTATTTCTGGGTTGCCTTCTGTTTTCAATTATTTCTATTATTGATCTCTTCTATTATCATGGCTAATCAGAAGTTGATCATATTTTAAAAACACAAGCCAAAACAAAGCAGAGTAAACAAAAAACCATAGCTAGGGGACAAAGTAGGAGGAAAAAAATGAAAATGAACCATATAGGTGCTTTGTCAATCATCATTCTCTCCATTCATCCATCTACCCATCCACCCATCCATCCATCCAATAGT
The DNA here is from genome assembly GCF_014108235.1 of Myotis myotis. NCBI lineage: Eukaryota > Metazoa > Chordata > Mammalia > Chiroptera > Vespertilionidae > Myotis > Myotis myotis. The sequence continues at coordinate 46,696,514 of NW_023416317.1, forward strand.
TAGTGTGCCTATACGTGCAAGGCACAATTCCAGGAGCTGCTTGACAGGGCAGAAAATCTGACAGGCTTTAGAGACACACTGGCCTGAGTTACAATCCTAGCTACATGCCATCTGGTAATGCTATTTTTCGTACTCCTTGCTGCATCACCCGCTAGCTGCCCCATCTTTCTCTCTCATTCATGGGAGAATTCAGTACCTGGCTTACTCTATATTCCTGTCCTTGACACTGTCAGCATGTTCAGTGTCTTTAGCATCCATACTGATGACTCATCCAATACCATGGCCACTCCGTTCTGACCTCATTTTCATTCACCTTTTAATTTCCGAAATAAATGATGGAACTAGATAGTGCCGGCCACTATTCTAGATGCAAGGGCTATAGGAGTAATGGGATAGACATGATCTTCCCCCTCGTGGAATTTATAAAGGTGGAAAGGTGCAAAACTAAGCAAGCAAACAAAAAAATCTTGTCTTGACGGTTGCTATTAAGTGGAATAAATGACCTACTCTGGATAGAGAATAGGACTGAAGGTTTGAATTTGCACAGCAGGGTGAACAAAGTCCTCTCTGAGATGATGAAATATTGAATAGAGACTTGAAAAATGAAAAGAGATTGACCATGCAAAGAGCCGGGGGAGAAACAATTTAGGAAGAAGAAACCAGGAGTCCAAGAAGGCTTTGGGGTAGTGATGAGCATGGAATGTCCAAGGAATAGACAATTGGCATGAGTTGCTTAAGCAGTGAGTGGAGAGGGTGGTACTGGATGACAGGAATTTGTGAGGTATATGTGTGTGCCTTTCTTGATTTGGTTGTTTGTATCTTATGTGCACAAAATTCAATTGATCTTCATCTTAGTGTATTATACTCTAACTTTGCAAGTCTGTGGCTGCTCTCTTTAAAATTTTTTAGTATATTATTTTCCCATTTTATCTCCAAATTTCCAATTCCCCTACCTCCCATAACTTCCATTTTTGTACATTTATCTTTCAAATATATTTATCTTTTGTATATATTCTTTCATTCTGCTTTCCATATATCCACTTACATACATGTATCCATGTGTGTTGTATTTTAAAGTACTTGAATTCATGATATTATTTAGGTTAATGTATAATTGCTGTTTATTACTATCATTTAAAAAATGAATGAATAGATGAATATTTTTAAATGACTCAGTTTTAATCCCTCACACGATAAATGATCAGTCTATGCAATTCTCATAAAATCTTTTTGGGATCCTCAAAAAGTTCAAATACTGTCCTGAAATGAAACATTTGAGAATGGTTGCTCTCAAGAATGGCCAGCTAAAATTGGGGAGAAATCTGAGGATTCTAACTTCTTTTTGAACATAAAATTTATTTGCTTTTCTTCTCTCTTTTATCCTTTCCTTTCAGAGGTTCCTATATCTCAGACAGTAAAGCAGAGAGACAGACAGAGCCTGTGCTCCTGAATACATTGTTAAGCTGCTGACTCAACCAGCCCCAAAAGCCGGAGCGGCTCCGGAAATGCTTCCTGTTATGTAAGTTCATAATTTTCTCTGATTTGAGATGGTTGTTCATTTCAGGTGAAAACAAGGAAAGCTGAGAGAGAAAGTGTTTCAAGTATCCAGGAGCAATTGACTCTGAGATGATGAGCCCTGAAGGCTGTCCTAGAATTTGGCAACCCAAGGCCATAGGTGACCTTGACAGGCCATTTTCAGTGTTGCAAACCGGGTTAACGTGATGTCTGGCATACCTACGCTCCTGCCGTAGTTCCTTTGTCTTTTTTTTTTTTTTTTTGTCTCCTTTGTCTTCCTTCCATACCAGACCACAAAATGCTGGGGTTCTTCTCACCTTAGTCTGGGTTTTCTTCTCGTTATATTCTTTTATTTTATATATCATTCTTTCCCAAAGATCTAAATCTCATTTTATGTTGCTCTTGCCCCAGATTGATATTTCCAGCCCAGATCTCTCTCTCTGCATCCACATTCACATATCCAACTGCTCACCAGCCATCTCCAGCTGAACATTCCCTAGACATGCCCGATTTAACCTGCTCAAAGCGGATGTCCTGATCTCCCCACCCTGCCTGCCCTGCTCCCTTCCCTCAGCTGTCTCTGTCTCAGCTCACACAAGCCCCATGTACCCAGCTGCTTGAGCCAGAACCTAACCGTCACCGTTGATTCCCCTCGTTCCCTCTCTCCCTGATTCTAACCATTAGGAAGTTTTATTGATCCAATCTGCAACATGGAACTGAAGTCTAGTCTTCTCTCCTTGTGCAGTACCATCCCCTTGATGTTAGCCATATCACATTTCTTGCCTGCATTATTACCAAAGCCTCCCAGCTGGCCCTCCTCTATTCTTGCTCTATTTCCATTCTTTCTCTCCTCCACCCAGAAGACTGCTCTTCTAAAAAAAACAAAAACAGAAACAAACAATGCAGATCATGGTACTCTTCCTACTTTAAGTCCTTCAACTGCTTTTGTCTCTATTATAAAATCCAGACTCCTTCCCATAACCTAAGGGCCCTGCCTGCTCGGGCCCCTGCTATTTCCATATTGTGTCGGTCCTCTCATCCCTGCTCGCCTCAGTCTAGCTTATACCGATCTTTTAGTTTCTTGAACAATTTGCTTATTCTACTTTGGATGCTCTTCTCACCTCTCACTGCTTGGAGACCTACTTCTATCCCTTTAAATCTCAGCTAAATGTAATTTCTTTAGCAAGGCATTTCCATCTATTTCACCTAAAATCAGTTTGCCAAAGTGTTATCTCCTGCTGAGTTCTTTGTTTGGTTTGATTATTTTTTAAATTTATTTTTTTGTTTGTTTCATAGCATATATAACAATTCAGTCACTATATAAAACTATTTCTAAATACAGTGGGGCCTTGACTTACGAGTTTAATTCGTTCTGAGACCGAGCTCGTTAAGGAGCTCGTTAAGGAGCTCGTTAACTCAAATTACTCTGTCAACTCAATGCAAAAAATCAGCGGAGAGACAGCTGGTATCTCAAAAAACTCATTAGTCGGGACACTCGTAAGTCAAGGCCCCACTGTATTTTGTTTTTGGCTGCCCAGTAGAAAGGGTCTCACAGTTGCTAAGTTCTCTCAGGTGAAAGGTGGTCCCATGATGGCCTTGGCTCCCTTATAAAGGACCAAGAATTTGCTTCTTAGAAGAGTTCAGTAGCTCTTAGTTACCCAGAGAAAAAATAACCAGAGAAAAACACCAGAGGCCATGCTGACTCTTGGAACACCAGAATAATTATTTTTGAACTTTCCCAACTGAACCCGTAAGAGATTTATTTAATAATGTTAGATCCTTTTAAGGATTCAGTCTTTTGTCATGGATTTACTGGGCATGTTACTGAACCACATGTCTTGTGACTCCCCATTCTGATTTTTAATAACAGTGAATCGATAACCTTGTGCCCATTCTTTGAAGGCTGCAGCTCAAGTGTATCTGAGAGGGCCCCCAGAGGGAGGGGGGAGAACAGGGACCCAATCCTGGGATTTCAGTGGCAACATTTGATGGACACGGTTACGTCAGTGGTGGGGATGCTGAGCTGATATCTACACAGTCAGATGATAACAGACTCAGTGAATATTTGAGCCCCGAGTGCCCACCTCCTCTTCTGGCATCTTAGCAGAACAGGAATTTGGATGATGGAGCTCTAGGGGGATCTCCGTGTTGGGATGTCCTGGAAGACAAAACCAAAAGCAAGCCGTCCTTCCTCTTGGTAGCAAAATGTTGATAATCTTCATAGAAAAGAAGAGGAAAATGTCCTTGGCGGTGCCAATCCTGGAGGAGGGGCTAGGAAGGAACTGTGGCCCAATGTCCTATGCAGCTCCTGAGGCAGCAGTTCCTACCCCTGAGAGTCATTGGCTGCAGGCTGTACCTGGGGCAGGCAGGTCCTTGGGCCCAGGGCAGTTCTCTGGAGAAGGGACAGCTGTGAGCAGTTAGCAGCCAATATTCACAGCAGCTGAGGCACCCATATAAAAAAAGGACCCGGATGGGGCCCTGACATAGCCACGATAGCCCCTGTCCCCGGAGGGGTTGCTCCTCAGCCAATTCCACCTTTCCTCCTTGTCTGCAGACCTCTCTTGGTCCCTTGGCTACTCCAGGTAGAGCTCCTTTAGGAGAAAACTTGGCCTTATCCCCTTTTCCCCTCTCATCCCCGGAAGCTGGCACCATCCTTAGCACAGAGGAGGTAAGAGTACTGTTCCTTGGTTTCCTAGGTCCCTGCCTCAGGGATCGTCCTTCTCTATGCTCTCCCTGTTGCCCTCTGTTCACTTCACAGACTCAGGTCAAGGTCATTGACTAAATCATGATGTTGGGAGACTTTGAGGAGTCACATGTGAAACGTGGGCAATACTCAGTAGAATTGAGATCCTTCAGCCTTGTTTTTTGGTTATATATGCCTTTAAAAAGTTTATTTAAAGCAAATTGTATGTTAAATTTCTCCTTCCTACCTCCCAAATGGCACAGTGGAAGACAATTTTGCTGTGCCCCTCTTGGAGAGAGAAAAAAAACCTAGGAGATCCTAAAGCAGAGTAATTATTTCCATCAGCAGGAACTCAGCACTGTGTGTCTGAACCGCAGAAGTTCTTGGAGAGCCTGGCTGTTTAATTCATTTAAATGCCATTTGCATGTATTCGGTGCTGAGAGGATCACTTTGGGAATTTGCAATGAAAGAGAAGTCAATGGAGAGAAAGGAAAGAAGTGACAGAGACTCAGAAGGCTGGGGAGTGGGTGATATTTGAGAGGTTTCAGTGTTTATTAGCAACCGCTCGGGAGCCTAGGAAGACGCTCAGCCTGACACCTTGCACTCCCCACTAGGCTCCTGAGCCACGGAGAAGCCAGCGAGACACAGGGTGTGTCAGGCTTTTGGAGACACGCTGTGATCACTCGGGGTGAGTGAGGGTTGCGTCACAGCCTCCCCAGGTGAACATTTCTCCTTGCCTGTAAGAAAAGCAACTTGGGGAACTGCATAAACTTTTCCTGGCTGCCCCTAGGGCTCTGCAGCTGCAAGGTGATGAGTGAGTGAGTGCGCCCATCAGACAGCCAACTGATGGGCTGGGGGGTCTGTGGGGCCATGTGTCATTCATCTTATGTAACTGGCACTTCAGGGTAAAAGGAGGTACAGTGGGGCCTTGACTTACGATCGTTCAGAGACTGAGCTCGTTAAGGAGCTCGTTAACTCAAATTACTCTGTCAACTCAATGCAAAAAATCAGGGGAGAGACAGCTGGTATCTCAAAGAACTCCTTAGTCGGGACACTCGTAAGTCAAGGCCCCACTGTAAAATGAGTCTTCCAGGAGCTTCTAGACTCCCCTTGTATTCTTTCCCCCATGTCAGTGTCCACAGGTGTCTTCCGTCTACACTCAATTGCTCCATCTGAAGATTGTTTTCACAGTAGGATTTTATTTTTAAATGAAATTCAGACGTGTAAGCACCTCTATGGGCGAGGCCCTTGGCTATTGATGGGGACTCAGATTACAGTTCTGTAGGGGAGACAGACATGTTAATAGATGTGGGCACAGGACAGGTGGTATTAGAAAGGAAGGCGCTCTGTGCAAAGGCTTGGAAGTCTAAACACCACCAGCGTTCAGGGCTGGCCAAGCAGTTTGAGAAGGGAGTCGGGGTGTATGGACTTGGCTTGAGGTGAGGATGTGGCTGAAGAGCTTGGCAGTGATCCTGCCATAAAAGGCATTAAGATCATTCATATGAAGGGACAAAGGTGCATTGAGACTTCAGTGTGATGTTTCTCAATCGTAATTGTAATTGCTGGGAGTGGGGATGAAAATTAATGACAACTCCCAATGGTGGGATTTTTGGAGGCAAAACACTAGTAGGGGTGTTTTTTCTTGAGCAAGGAAGTTTCCCTCGCTCCTACTTTAGGCTGCTTCTGAACTAGCTCTGGAATATATCCACTTGGATATATTCACCATAGGTTTGCTGAGCCACTTACTATATGCTCAGAATAATATATGTGGCTGAGAAATACCAGTGTCCCAGGTCATGGAGTCCATTGGGCCAGAGCTCTACTCGCTGCCAGGACTAACTGCCCATCACGCCTGGCTTGGCGTAAGCCGGATTCATTCTTAAGTCTCTAAGGCTGCAGTGTATCCATGGCACGTGCTCAATAAAGGTTTCATCATTGAATAACTAGTACATACAAAAATCATTTGTGAACAAAAGTTACAGGAGAGTCATTTGCGGGTCTAACTTTAATAATTATCTTCTGGGCCAGGCAAGTGTAGCTCAGTGGTTGAGCGTCGACCCAGGAACCAAAAAGCCATTGGTTGATTCCAGGTCAGGGCACATACCTGGATTGCTGGCTCGATCCCCAGTAGGGGATGTGCAGGAGGCAGCCAATAGATATTTCACTCTCATCAGTGTTTCTATATCACTATAGAAAAATCAATAAAAACATATTTAGAAAAACACACCTATCTTCTGGAATTTGGGAGTGTGGGGGATTGACCTAAGCTGAGCAAAAACAATCTGATCGTGCTTCTTTCCTGAATGGTTTTGGAGTAAGCCTCTTTTCCACATCTGTAATATAAGAGATTTGAATCAGCACTCCTGTAATGTCCCTTCCAGTTCAAATGTACTAATATTTTAAGTCTATAAATAGGAATCTCTAAGAATTCTGGCTTCCAAGACATAAAACACTGTGAGCCCTGAGGATTGTTGCAAGATGCCAAAGACCCCAAAAGAGTACACGGAGCTGAGAATCCACGTTTACCTGCTTAAAAAGTGCTTGTTTTTATTCCTTGTAAAATATAGATGGAAAAACCTGCTGTCTACTCTGGGGTGCCATGGCAATTAATTAGTTAATGTTTGTGAGGTACAAAAGGAACAGAAAGTGCTGCATGTAAAAAGTCATATAAATGCTAAGTGTTATTGTTTTCCATCTGATTCTCCCCCTTTCGATTTCAGTTGCATTTCAGAGCAGTCATAACAGCGTCAGTTGGGGCTCCTCTGGCTAATTATGCTGCCAATAAAAGGGGAAAATTCCCTTTTAAATTTCCATTTTAATTTCTCTCTGTCTCTGACCCCCCTTCTCTCTTTTCTCCAGTGTGCTGTTTAGAGTTGCTAACTACTCAGGGGTCAGTAAAAGTGAGCACCTTCTGTTTTTTTCTCCACACTCATTGCAGTCTGTGAGAGACCGACATTCTTCCAGCAAGTTAGCAAATGCTGCTCCAGGGCTTTCCAGGCAAAAGTGATGGAGGATAGACACACAGATCAATAGCCCAGGTGGGTCTCTACCTCCCAGCGCCTCCTATCTGTGTGGGAAGAGCAGAGGCCCCGCCCCCTCTCCTGCCACAGGTGGCCACTGTTCAAGGCACAGTGTGACCACTTTGGGGAAGGCGAGGCGATGATGTTCCTGAGGAGCCATGTAATAAACTATGGCATAATTGATACAAAGGCAGATGCCTCTGTATATCAGTTATCTATGGCCATGATAATGCCATATAACAAACCAACCTAAAACTTAGTGGCTTAAAATGGTTAAGTATTTAATTAGCGTAAGAGGCTGCAGGTTGATGATTCAAACCTGGCTCAGCTGGGTGTGTTCTTGTGGTTGGGGGTTAGCTGGTTATTGGCCAATGTAGGCTATCCTTGGAGGGGATGGCTGGAGGGACTTAGCTCTGCCCTGCCGTCTCTAATTCTTCAGTTGGCTAGCTGGGGCATGGCATTCTTTGGACAATGCAGAGGTGCCAAAGTGGAAGGGCAATCTTCAAGGGCTCTCAAGGTAGGTGGTGGGATACAGGCTCTGCTTCTTTGATGGGAGGGATGGTAAAATCACACTTCAAAGGGTAGAAATCGGGGCTACTAATGCAACCAACGTATCACAATGTGCTTCAGCCCCACACTTTCTAAATCTCTGGGGATCAGGACATTTGTATTTTTAACCAGGAAATGTTCTCATGCTCAGTGAAGTTTGAAAACAATTGAACCTAACCAAAGAGCAGCAGAAGGTAAGATTATTGGCTCCCTTGTGGGCTTTACCCCAAATACAGTGGGGCCTTGACTTACGAGTGTCCCAACTAACTAGTTTTTTGAGATACCAGCTGTCTCTCCGCCGATTTTTTGTATTGAATTGATAGAGTAATTTGAGCTAACGAGCTCCTTAACGAGCTCCTTAACGAGCTCGGTCTTGGAACGAATTAAACTCGTAAGTCAAGGCCCCACTGTACTCCTCACTCTGCAGGCTTTCCCTTTCCTCATATCCAGGAGAACTGAGTCACAGCATGTGCACTGTGACTCCTGTGGAGAGGGGGGTGAATAATCCATTTGACTGGGACCTCGGTGAAGGTCTTAAGAACTTGGTTGGCAGCCCTGGCAGGCTGGGTGAGACTTCAGGAGAAGGAGGCAGGGGAGTGGGAAGAGCAGAAGCTCAGAGGCAGCAGAGCTAAAAGGATGTTGGGGTATGGTGTGGTCTGTGGGAGAGAAGCCTGGAAAAGTAAACCAGCTGGGAAATGAGGAAGTCAGTGGTTAGCTTATGTCTGGTCCTATTTTGGGGAAGTCTGACAATGAAATCAGTGTAGAGGATGGAAAACAAGTGCCAAGGACTAAAATAGGGCTTCTGCTTCCAAAACCGGGCCTCATGTCCATGAGGATCTTTCCTGCGAAACTGTTGTTGAACCAGCATGCCTTGGGGGACAGAGTCTTAAAGAAATGAAGCATTGTTTTGTCCCTCACTGTTTTGTGAAGTACAGTTGGTGAGACTCGTTCTTCCTCTGTCTTGGTGGCTGATCCAGGTGTACTGCATGACTGCTGCAGTCACTCTTGGCTCCTGCAGGGTCCTCTGGTTAGTATCTCAATGTCTATTTCCTGTGTAGGGGTCAAACTTTGAAGTTGGTTGAGTGTGATGCATTTTCCATTATGCATCTTCCATTTAGCCAGCTAAAGGCTGCTGAAGACGACAAAACCTGAGGTCAGGAAAAGAACGTGGCTGCCAATTTCTTGCTTCCTGTGACTCCAGTGTCTACTCTCACTACTCCAACTTGTTAATGACAGTTTAAGTCTAGGATGTAGAGGGAGGGACAGGTAAGGGGTGCAGGTAAGGGGAGCATCTCACTTGGCTGGTACTGGTATGAACTGGCTGGTCTTCTTTCTGACTCTTCCTCTTAGGTTGGGTTCAAAGAAGTGAGAAGAAGCTGGAAGGGGAAGGAGTGGGTTTCAGAGCTGGGAGCCGAACCCTTGTACTGTGACCTTGGCTCAGCTGCCACTTGTTAGGAGAGTAGAACGTGTGCTTGTGAAAGGACTCATGGCTCCAGGGTGTATAGTGTGAACCTTATTCTTTACTGTCTCCCCCCCCCCCCCCAAAGTGTCCTGTTACATGGGCAGAAGTGGTCAATTTCCAAGCCAGATAGCTCAACATGCTTCTCGTTCAGGAAGCTTTCTTGACTTCTTCATGTCGATTTAGGTGGCTGGGCTCTCTTCGGATCCCTGTGAAGAACTTTCTTGATTATTTTTGTGCTTCCTGCCCCAGACTAGGAAGGCAGGTTTGGGACCTTCTTGTTCCTTGTTGTGCATCTAAGGCCTACATCCACCCTGGCGCATAGTAGAGCTCAGTGACTGTTTGTAGATCTCAGTGACTGTAGGTGAGCAACTAGGCCAGCTGGTCCTTCTGCTCTTGCTTTCCTCCTGGCATTGGGGCTCCAGCTTGAGCATGATTACATGGGGCACCTCCCTCACCCAGGAGACTTTCTAGCTTCTTGGGGAGGCACCAGCACGGGTACTGGTAATTGGAGCTCTAATAGCTTTTGGCCTAAGTTAGTGGACCCTCATAGCTTCTCTGATCTGGCTCCTTTTTCTCCCTGAAACGTGGAGAATGAGCTGAGTAAACGTAAAATGTACTCACCAAGACAGCTCAGTATCTAGAATTGCAACATGCCTTGAATCCTTCCAAGTTTTGGCTAGTGTCCCTCTCTGGGCTGCTTCACCCTGATCTCAGTACCAGGCTGTGAACACACACCTTGTGCGGGGCCCTGTGGCTGGAACTCTGTGCAGGGAGGGAAATGGACTGGCTGTTGAGAGCTGGGTGAGCCCAGCAATTTCAGGCATGGGGGAGGGTCTTGGGGGGCATGGTGACTCATCTAGGACAGGCTTCATTGCCCAGGATGCCCTTTCCTTGCGCTAAGCAGAGCAGGGTGCTTTAGCTGGATCACTGCATCTCCCCCCAGGAGGCAGCTAGCAAGGGTGGGAGGTGAGTGACACAGATGAGCTGCAGTGATCCCATAGAAATGGCGAGGAGAGACAGCTCCAAGATAAATCGTGAGATATAAGAGAGTACAGATGTCACTAGACTTGTTGGGGTGAGGGTAGAAGAGGACAGAGCAGAAAGGATTAAGATGAAATCCCAGGGAGGCTCAGAGATGCAGAGATATAGTTATTAAAATCCAAATAACTATATGCAAATAGCTTTGTGGCTTTTTCTTAAATTCATATTTTATTTGAAACTCACCAACTTCTGGTTTTAATTGTTTCATTGGTTATATTTGTCCTTGATGAGAAATTTTGCAAATGAGACTAAATTCCCCACTAATGATATTTCTCAGTTGCTGTGATCATATTTTTTCACTCAGGGTAACAGGAAAGTAGGCTGGTCAGAGTGGTGGTGGCTGTTGGACTTTTCAAAACCTAAGGAATTCAAGAGTGGGAGTGAATGACCTCCATGGGAATGATTGCTGCACGTGTGAGGGCAATGCTTGTTCTTTTGTCTAAGTCCCTTCATTCTTCCCTCCTTTCATTCATCAAACATTTATTGAACATCTACTGTGTACCAGCTGGGATACACAGATAAACAAGACAGATATAGTCCATATCTATGCAGTATAGATACTTTAAGAGCTGAGAACCTGAATTTATTCATTTATTTGTTCAGTAAACACCCATGGAGTGCCTGATATTTGATCCTCTCTGTGCTAGGCATTGGAAATACAAGGGTGAATAAGAGAGATATTGCTTTTGCCTTTGTGCAGGGTATAGTCTGGTGGGGAGAGACGTCAAGAAAAGAAGGTCATAAAATAAAAATATAATTACATAGTTTGAAGGATGCTTAGCGATCCAGTTTGCATGGATATCTTTTTCTCCTTGGCTTCAGTTTCACGAATATGTTCCACCTTGAACTATGGAAACGCACATTTCCATAGAATAATTTGTGTGTGTATGTGTGTGTGTGTGTGTGTGTGTAACAAAGAAAGTGTATATTTCCTTCTTCATCCATTCTTAGGAGGGATCAGCTTCCTGCGAGAAGCACGAAGCTCAAGTTAATGTCCTGTGTCCTTGCTATTCACTCCTCATCACCAAGAAAACCCAGGGGTCAACTGGGGAGCAGATTTAATGTGCTATTGAGATGGGGCCCTTGAAGACTGTGTTGTGGGAAAACCAAACTGGGGGGAGGGAATTGCAGCCCCAGTTGGGGCTTGTGCCCTCAGTGATTTTGGTGGTTTTGTTATATTCCCAGTGGCTCCAGTTCTTGCCTGGAAACCTGAGTTCAGTGCCTGCCGGGACAAGGTTCTGACATCTTATGTCAGAAGGAGGGTAGGAAGAGCCACAAACACCATTTATTTTTCGTGTCTGTGTCACAGTGATCTAACCTGCACATACAAGAGATTTACATACACAGCTCTTCTCAAACACCCAATAGTAACAAATAGAAGCCTCTCAGACACCATGCTCATGCCCACTCCCCATAATCCCAACACACCTTACAAAGCAAGTTTGGAGCCTCAAAGACGTCAGGCACTTACACTTTCTGGCTGTCGGTCTCTCGACAAGCCTCTTCTCCTTTCTTCCTCTGTATACAATGCTGATCTCACAGGATTTTATGAGCATTTAATGACATATGAACCATAAAAATTATTGTATAATCAACAAGCCACTGAACTGATGGCTGTTTTTGGTTACATAAGTAATGGGTCCTTGGCTCTCACTTCTGAAAAAATAGAATGCTTGGGGGATTTGTGGACTTTGTCTTCTAAAGATGTCACAACAGCATCTACCCTGGGCTTCCTCAATGTGACCCCCATGCCCTGCCCCAAGGAGTGTGGCTTATTGCTCCATCCCCTTGGCTCTGGGTTGACCCATGGCTGCTTTGACCAATGACCCATGGCTGCTTTGACCAATGACTTTGACCAGTGACCCTGCGTCAGTGCTGGGTATGGCCCTTAGCCGGCCTGGCAGTTTCTGTCTCCTGCCTCTTGGAGCCAGCTGCCGTGTGAGAAGTGTGACTGTCCTGCGGCTGGCAGAGGATGTGCCCCACAGGGAGACAGAAAGGCCAAGGAGAGAAAGGTGTACCGGATGTCACATGAAGAAGCCATGCTGGAAGGGGATGTTCCAGCCCCAGCTTCCTGACTTCCCAACCAAATTCCCGAATTCCCAACCCACTGAATCATGAAAAAAATAATGGTTGTGTTAAGATGCTCAGTATCGGGGGTAGTGGGTAACCCAGAAATACAAAACCAAACAGTCCTTTATTCCCCTTCCAGGTTGCTGTGTCTTTCCCTCGAGGCCTTGCTGATTATGTTGAATTGAGAAAAGCACAAGCTTTTCCAGCCCAGATGGTCTGGTGTGTGAATCATGACTCAGCCACCTATAAGCTGTGCATTCAGGTAACACTTTGAACTTCAGCCTTCTCACCTATTGTTGGGCTTTATAAGACTTCCTAGGGGTAGAATGAAGCTTCAAGGAGCCAACCCAATTGGAAGTGACTTGCAGCGTATTTGGCCGTTAGTATATTGTCAGGTCCAAGTTGGGAGTCAAAGAGGCTTAGGAGGCTCACTGGGACAGCTGCCGGTCAACCTTGCAGCCCTGGTGAGGGGAGTTCCCAGCAGTACTTGAGGATGATACATTCTGGGACCTGCTTTCAGGATGTGCTTTTAATACAGCTCATAACTGCTGAGTACCTGCTACAGGTGCCAGACTCTCTCTAACCTCTGTTATCTCTTTTAATATAACTTCCGTAATACTTATTTCTATTTTGCAGATGGGGAAACAGACGCAGAGAAGCTGATGTGGCTTGCCTAAGGACCTATGCTAGCTATGGCGGACTTATGGTAAGAAAGCAGGTTCCTGGACACAAGTCCAATATGATTTGAGGCCATCACTTAGAATTTTCAACATCAGCACAAGGTGGAGAAGATCAGAGAGTCTTCAAAGAGGCATATAATTTAAATTTTAAAGCATTGCAACTGGTGCCTCCTTGAATGACATACGAATATTGAATTCTTTTACAGCTGCAAACGCCAGACGTTTACTCTTTCCAATTGATCGTTCATGGCAAAATAGGCTTAAGTGGCATCTTATTCCTTCCGTTTCCAATTGGAGGTTCTGTTTGGAGCATGTGCGTTCCTCTGTTCTGGAAGTTTTTCTTGACAGAAGCAGAGAGGTTTTTGACAAACAACTTTAATATTCTTTGTGTCTGTGTGGCTGGCTCTAATAATCCTGCAAGCTTACAAGGTCACTGTGAAGATTAAATCTGAGTCATCGGAGGCAGATGTTGACACATCATTATTTAAATCCTGAGCTGCTGAAGGACTCTTATCCCCATGAGCTATGACTCAGTGTCCAAATGAACACCCCACATTCCACACAGCCCGCTGAGCAGGGACTCCTGACTCTGTTGGGGAAACAAGTTTGCCTTTCTCTGTGTGATGACAAAGCCCGTCTTTCTGTTGTACTAGTAGAAGTGTGGTGTAAACGGAATGAGTGTGTTTCAGAAGATCTGCTCTCTCTCTACCACTTGCTGTGGGCTTTGTCTTTTCACCTGTTCTTCAGAGCCCTTTCTTTAATTTGTGCTTACACATTTATTTCTTTATGTAGTAGAGTCTATTATCTTAAGTGTCTAGCTTAATACAATTTTACAAATGTATACTCTAAATAAGCATCATCCAGACCAATGGATGAGACATCTTCACCACCTTTTGTCCCTTTCCAATCAATAACCTCTCAAAGTTATCACTATTCTGACTTCAGACACCATGGATTAGTTTTGTCTGTTCTAGAATTTCATGTAAAAGGAATCAGACGACATGTGCTCTTTCGTAGTTGGCTCTTTCGCTGAGAAAAATGCATATGAGATTTTTTTGTGGTGTTGTGTGTATCGGAAATGTGTTCCTTTTCATTGATGAGTAGTATTCCGTTGTATGGTTTTGTCACAACTTGTTTATCCATTCTTTTGTTCATGGACACCTGGGCTGATTCCAAGCTTTGGCTATTGTGAATACAGTTGCTATAGCTACTTTTGTATACATCTTTTTGTAGACTTACATTTTAATTTCTCTTAAGTAAACACTTAGAAATTATGTATCTTCAACTTTATCAGAAAACACCCAACTGTTCTGACACTTAAATTTTCAGTTTTTTAAAATTTTAATCTTTCTGGAGGGTATCTTATGGTATCTCAATTTAGTTTTAAGTTGCATTTCCTAATGAATAATGATGCTGAGCACTTTTACATTTGCTTATTGACTATTCATAGACCTTTTATTTTTGTGAAGCGCCTATCTAAATATTTCACCTATCATTTTTTATTTTATTTTATTTTATTGGTAGAAGGGATTAAAACATATTTTTCTGGGGAATGAATTGCAGGATTTGAATAGAAAAAAGTGCTGAGTGAGAGAATCATCAAGGGCAGTTATGAAAGCAATGGGTACGGTTGTCACCTTCTTCCCAGTCCAGCCCATGACTGAGTGGAAACCTTTAAGGGTGCCTGATTTAGAACAAAGAGATATAAATGGTAGGGATAATTCTGACATAATCTCTGAGAATTTTGTGAGTGCGCGTGCATACACACACACACACACACACACACACACAGAGCATTATGGAAGGAAGATGAGCTCAAAGGTCGGAAAAACTTCCAATTCTGAGGCCTTGGGAAATATCATGTAAAGGGGGCATAGTCACCCCATACCTGCAGCTCCATAAGGGCAGACATAAAATAGTTTATTGGGGGAGGAAATTCATAAGCAGAGAAGCAGAGTGCAAGCAGTCCTCTGAACTGTCCTATTTCTGCAGTTTGGGCCAGTCTAGAGGTCTGCAGCCCCATGGCCAATTCCAGAAGAGAGGGGTCCTTATATTGATAGGTTTTGGGGAAAGAGAGCGTCTATGCAGCTACATAGCAAGGAGAGCTTCTTGGTGTTATTAAGAAAGAGGAGGCCAGGGAGCCTGGAATTGGGTTGTAGTGCACTATTCTGCCGTTGGGTTGGTAGTGCACCATGCTTCCGTTGAGATCACTCAGTCCTGCTCTTTGCTAAACCATCAAAAATGGGGAGAAAGATGAGCTTTCATGGTTGTTCAAATTTGTCTCTCATAGCAGTTCTTTAGTATCTCTGAGCCTCTATTTCCCCAACTGTAAAATGGGAATAATAACACTTATTCTGAAGAACTATTGTGAACATTAGAAGTAATCATGTGAAATACCAACAGTACCTAAGATCTAGTAAGAGCCCAACAAATATCAGTTTTCTTCACTTGAAGGGAAGAAAATAAAATACTTGTAACCAATGCGGAGTTTTAATGCCCCTAAAGCTCATGTGGCCTAATTTGTGGAGGTGCACATTAGGAAGCATCAGCTTTTCATACTGGAGAAATGTGAGTCTTAAAGAAAAACACCAAAAGCTTTCTTTTTACAATTCTCTTAATAAAAACTGGTGATTTATTATGGGCTGCAAGTTGCTATGGAGACACGGGGGTGCTGAACATGAAGAGAGTTGAAGTAGATATTCTAATATGGACAAGCATAGCTTATATACACTTAAAAAAAGCACTGTGCTTTAGAAACAGGCTTGAGATGTTGTAAAGAGTGTTTTATGGTGTCAATAAAATTTCCTGAGTTTCTCTGTCAGACTGGCCTCTATTTTCTGGGTTACCCGCTTAATCCCCCATTGCGTTTTATTTCTCAATCATAGCTGAGTTTATTTACTTGTTTGTTAATTCTTTCCGTCATCAGTGAATAACTATTGATAGCATCTCTTGTTTTATTTTTCATTTGTCTTTTATTTTCTGGAATGTATGGTGGCATTCTGAGGGACATTCAAAGAGATAAAGCATGTGGTCTTTCCGGGTGATTTCCTGAGAGCAGTAGCAATCCGTGGCTCTGGCTGACTTTCCCCTCTGAATTGGTTTGCATTCAATCACTGTAGTCAGTAATCTCAGTGATCTCAACAACGGGGACCTTTAATATAAAGAATTACTAAGTATGATAAGATAGTATGTGCAAAGATGGAAAAAGAACTCTAAACGTTACCCATGGAATGACAAATGTGAAAGGGGGTGTTTAGAACTTACTGAAGAGGTCTGGTTGCAGCACCCTGGATTTTTTAATTTTTTTGCTGGGTTGTAGGAGCCAGAGCTAGTCCACAGTTACTGGGCAAAGAGCAACAACTGTACGGGGGTGCAAGTGAGCTGAGACTGGGAGTTAGGAATACAGAAGAAATTGGGAGATACCCAACTTCTGTCAGGGAGAGGCTGGGAGCGTGCAGTGCCTGCAGCCAGAGGGCCGCAAGAAGGTGGTCTCTGGGCCTGGGCACAGGCTGTGAGGTCATTTGGGACCTGCCTACTTCAGGCATGCATCGAGGGCAGAGTGCGACAGACAGTGCAGGTGGAACCCCTGCTTCCTGTGATGTCCCGCCAGAGCCTTCTACTGACAAACCTAACATTGTGCTCACTGTAAAGAAGAAATGCTTCAAGAGACCAGTCCGCTGTCACAGAGCAGGTACTGAAGGGTAACTTTGGAACTGAGAGGCAATGAATCAATAATTGTTCCAGCATCTTGGTTGTGGTTAATCTTGTAAACTCCCTTGTTGGCCCTCCTAGGAGGAAGTCTTGGGATGCAACCCTGGGTTGGTCACAGTCACTCGGACCCAGTCCTTTCCTGATGAGAGGTAGTTTATATCCATTTGGGTTACAAACCACAAGGCCATGAGGTTGAGCCCAGCTCTCCATTCTCCAGCTGTGTGACTTTGGATGCTCTTCAGTGATACCCTTGGTAGTTCAGATACCAGTGTGTGCCCAATGGGATTCTAGGAATGATCTCTAAAGTTACAACTTTCCCCGTCATATCATAGGCCCAGCCACCATCTCTGAAAGCAGAGGTCAACACGCTTTTTTGGGAATGAGCAAGGTAGTAAAAATTTTAAACTTTGCAGGCCCTCTGGTCTCTGCTGTGACTATCCATCTTTGTCTTTGTAGGGCAGAAGCATCCATAGGCAACAAGCACATGAGTGGGCATGGCTTCTGTGTGGGGAGGTGTGTCCAGTATTGAGGCTAACTGTGCTGAGACAGGTGTGTCTCCAGGAGCACTCAGCCTCTTATGCTAGACTGGCCTCTCCCTTTCCAGAGGAAATTTTATCTCGGGCCTTATTGACTTGTCCTACTATGGGTCATGGTTGGATCCCCTGAAGACATCCTAATGAACTGTCTTGTCTTTGCATCTGGAGCAGCAGGGGTTGGGGTCTTCGTTGCTTCTGGCCTAGAATGTCCCAGTCTTCTTATTTCATCTTTGTCTTTAAGGTCCAGCTCTGCAAACCCAGGAAAGTGGCAGTTTTTGCAAAGTTACTCAGAGCACAAGATGTTGTTAGACAGCCCTTGCAGTGACGCACTGTGGGAGCCCCATGTTATTCCCTGATAAGGAGCAGCAATGACAACACAACATCAGCAGACCATCCCAGGCTGTGTTGTTTTTTTTTGTTGCTATAGCTACTAAAGGCAGAAGTTGTCACTATAGGCAAAAGATCATGTTATTGTCACCTGTGAATTTTCTCAGCCAGAGAAGATACAGCAAGTTTGAGTCTCTCAGATAATGAATTTAAGGAAAAGTAGGGTGTTTAATAGAGTGAAGCTAATTGCCTCAGTGGTGGTGGTGGGAGGGTGAAGCTCCCCAGACAAACATCTACCAACCTGCCTCTATGCTGGGCTGGTCTGTGAGCCTGGAGTTGTTTGCCCAGCCCACACACTCATAAGGTAGCCATTGCAGCCTAGCATTTTCCTGAGCCCTTTAAAAAAGTTCTATTTAAATTCTGGGTTAGAAGGGTTGATGCTGAGATATTTATGCCCTCCTAGAACTGCTGCCTAACCTGCTTCTTTGACAGACAAATTCTAATTAAACGGTTTAATAAGTTGAGAAACACAACACCTCTTGGTGCTTTTCCTGTGGCATGTCACATCTGTAAAAGCCACATCCTCTAACTTGCGGAGACATTTTTAGGAACTGTCTTCGTGAAGTCCCGCTGCTATTTCTCCGGAGATGTTGGTGATGCTAACACACTCTCATTTTTATTTTTTTCTTAGTGAAAACTATTTTTAGGTAGCAAATTAATTGTAGGGAAGTTCAGGTCAAAGAGATTTGTGTTTGCAGCAAATTCTGCCCTTGGCTTAGGAATGTATACCAGCCAATTAAATGGCTGAGTTGGGATTTGAACCCAAGAATTTCTGTCACCATAAATTCCAGGAAATAAAAGGAAAATGAAAAACAACAACAGAACAACAATAACAACAAAAAATACAAAACCAAACCAACAACAACTAAGGTGTTTGACTCTGCGTATAAGATTTGACTTGGATTTGAGGAATGGAGGGTCATGATAGTGGTGCTAGTCAGTAAATCAGAAATGTGGGCCTGAACCTTGGGTGGCAAGTGCAGAGCAGAGATTGAATTTTGTGAGTCTCCTATTTGGGGCTGCTTCTTCTTCCTTTTTTTCCCCTTAACCAACACAATTTGTTTAACTTCATTAAATGGCATTTTGTATAGGTTGCATCAGAAAAAGGACTAAAGGGGAGTTAAGACAAGCTTTTTATACTGGTGTTGCCTTTATACTTGCTGTGTGCTTTTGGGCGAGTCACTTAACCTCTCTGACTCTGAATTTGGTGGGAGTGGTAGGCATTTAGGCTACCCCAGGCTTGTTCATGTGCAGGCATAGGGTTCCAAGACAACTGACTAGTGGAAGCAGCCAGGTCTCAATGCCTCTTCTGTCTCTCTCTCCATTGGTCAAAGCAAGTCACAAGGTCAGCCAGATCGGAGGAGCTGCAAAATAACATTGTGAAGAGTTGAAGAAAGAGCCCAGCTGGCGCTCGGTCCCCAGTGTGGGGCTTGTAAGAGACAGCCAGTCAATGATTCTCTCTCATCATTGATGTTACTGTCTCTCTCTCCCTCTCTCTTCCTCTCTGAAATCAATAAAAATGTATTTTTTTTAAAGAGGTGACGGAAGAGGAGAATTATCCCAAGCAATCTATGCTGAATTAGTTTTCATTCTGGGTCTTCATAGAAAATGAGCGATAATGTGGTGGTTTGGGCGTGTGCATGGCATTAGCCAAGAGGAGTGGAAGGTGAAAATGGTTGAGGGAACCCTAAACAGGGAAGCAAGACTTAACCACTTGTGTGGCCTGGAACAAAATACTTGTCAGAACCTCATGTTTTTTTTTTTTTTATCCCAAGTTTTCCAAAATTTATATTAAGCTGGTTCTATTCTAGGCACTGGAGCCACATATAGAAAAAGAGAGGCGATCCTTGTGAATTTCTGTAGTTTCATGATTTTGGGAGTGAGGAATGTTAATGCTAGCCTCTTTTGGCAATAAAGGGTCGTGTTGTTGAAAGTGCACTGGGCCCCTGCTGGCTGTGGTTGGCTTTTGAGACTGGAACGATGTTTCGCTGAAAGAGCTCCCAGTAACCGTGGGAAATCGTCCCTTGTTAACTCGTGAACTGCTTGACCCCTTCGGGGGACATAGGTTGGTAAAGTCGTCTAGTGCTTCTATATTCTGTTCACTTGTCCTGGTTGATTTTCAACTCTGTTTTCCATTTGTGAAAAACATACGGATGGATGGCAGTAATTGGGAATTTAATAATTTTTTGATGTTTCTTATGGTGCTTGGGTACTCCATTGAGACTGATATACATTTTTTCAATGTTTCCCCATTCTGTGCTAAAACTATACATGCATTTTATCTTCTCTTTTTTCTTTTAGAACAGAGCAGGCTAGCTTTGAAGTCAAGTTTCTTTTTGAGGGTGTGTGTGTAGGTTCCTTATTTTCTCCTTGTTTTTAATGAGAATCATTGATTGGCTGCCTCTTGCAGGCCCCACGTTGGGAATTGAGCTTGCGACCCAGGCACGTGCCCCGCTCGGGAATCGAACCGTGACCTCCTGGTTCATGGTTAACACTCAACCACTGAGCCACACCGGCCTGGCCTGTCCCTGCTTTTAAATATTAATATTCCTCTAAGTGCAGCCTATGAATAACCTCTTCTCTCTTCTCCGCCTATGTGGGAATCTCATGCACTTCCATGGATTCATCTACCCTTGGTGGACAGACGAGTCACACATGTACGTATCAGCCCTGACATGTATCCAGGCTCAGGTCTCACAGTCATTGGTGAACTTGACTTAATTATTTTTTGCATTTCCTACAGTGACTAGCACTGTGCCCGTATTAAATAGGTCTTCAGTACATATTTGTTGAGTCAAAAAAGTGATCTTTTAAATTACAGGTATAATCTGACTGCATTGTCTCAAGTTTAGAAAATAGAAGAAAAAAAAGAGTCACTCATAAACTTACCACCTTGATACACTGTTCCAGTCACTTTGGTATATTCTCTCAATAGTTTCCCCACTGTTTTTTTATGTGTGGTTTGCAAAGTTGTCATTGTTGACCCAGAAGTCTACCCAGAACACACCAAGTTTCTCATCAGTGATGCAAAGGGCTGTATTGTAGCCATCAATGCTGCTCACCACATATTTCCAGCTCTGTGTTGTCCTGGTAGGATTGTGCTTCCTAGTTCCCTGTGGTTAAGCAAGGACAGGTGACCAGTTCTGGCCTAAAATCAACTAATTGTTGATCCCTCAGATCTGTTTTCATGGCTATTCCATCAACCTTGGTCCTTGAGTGAGATGGTGACACAAAGGGAGCCCCCTTGATGGACATGAAGTGAGAGTGAGAGAAAAGGTTATTTTAAGCCATTAAAATGTGGGGTTTATAAAGAACTTGTATGGGTATATGCATAATCCATGGACACAGACAATAGGGTGGTGAAGGCAGGGGAGGGTGTATGGGGGTGGGCTAGAAGGGGTCAGTGGGGGAAGAAAAGGGGACATATGTAATAATTTCAACAATAAAGATTTAATTTTAAAAAGGGAAAAAATTTTGGGTTTATCTGTTACTTCAGCAAACCTTAGCTCAGCCTGAGTATGGACTGCTACTTCTGGGAGTGAGAGGAAACCCGAGAGATTCTCGAGTTTAACACCACCATTTTACAGATGGAGAAACTGAGGCTCAGAGAGGGAAATGGTCTAAGTCATAGAGTCAGCATTAGCACTGGCCTGGAACCCAGGCCCACTGTCTCCTTGACCACTCTCCTCTGTTCAGTAGCATTGAGGCCAGCCTTGTACGATGCTGCCCTGCTTTTCCTCCTGCTTCGTGGCAATATTTCTGCTGCAGAGTGTGTTGGGCCAGGCTGTCCCTGGAGTCTGGGTCACCGTCCTGCTCTAATTTTATTCTTGACAGGTCATTCGAGAAAGCCCAGGAGTCCACTTTTGGAGCCTTCTGCACAATGCCACGACACAGCACCATAGCAACTAGAGGAATGTTTCTCTTTACAGATCGCTTTGAGTTCTATGCAACCGCATCTCCGTACCAGTGAAAGTTCAACAATTCTACTTGGGAATTATCCGATGGTGACGAAATTCTCAGATTCAAAGGTATGAGGATAATTAGGGCTCTTGTTAATCATTCTGTATCCCTCTCCCACCCTCACACCCCCCAGCAATGAGATTCATACAGATTAATTACTGCCTGCTATAAATAAACGCAGAGAAAAGCAATCTGCCTAGGAGAGGCAGAGGGTAACTGTCATTTAATATATCACAGCTTTCCACACACCTGTTCTCCCTTCGCTGTTGCCATGGAAACCACACTTTATAAGAGAAGCGATGCATAATTAGCATGGATGGAGGTCTATATCAATCAGAATAATTTGGAAGAATACTAAAAACCCAGAGGAGCAGGCCAAACTACTTGTCTCAGTGGGAAGGAATCAGATCTCCGCTGTGTGGTAAATGAGGAAGCAGTTACAGTAGGAAATCAGCAGAATTAGCAATTCTGGGTCAGCTGAAAAACCGGGAGGCAGCCCAACTCCACTAGAGAGAAAGGAAACTTTGTCATCACGTTTGACTTTTTTTCTTTTAAGTGCTATTTAGAGCTGCACAAAGGAAATACGAAGCTAAACAAACACAAATTATTTTCGAGGCGATGGGGCTCGGAGGACAGGCTCTGCACACTGGGGGACTCCTGCAGGGAGGTTAGGCGCTGAGGCTGGGGCTCCCAGGCTACAGCTGTGGGAGGGGCGGGTCGCTGAGTGCGGGGTTCCTTCAGGGGACAGTGAACGGCTTTCAATCAACGTATGGGATTTTATGAGTGGTTGGAATCGCCACATTTATTTTTAGAGGTGGAAGAGACTTCTGAAATAATGGAGTTCAAATGCCCTAGTTTTCGAAGGAGAAATGGGGATCATGGGAAGATGCAACTTGTGGGAGGTTCCCAACCCAGCTACTGGTCAATCCTGAACTTGACTCAGCTTGCAGGTTATCGCTGAGTACTGTTTGCGGAGGCCACTGATTGGACCACTACTGGGCTGGCCATCCTGGTCAGAGATTCTTAGATTCTTTATTATAGATACTGAGCACCTGGCATAAGAAGGCATTTAGACTTTGGATTTTTCAGTCTTTGAAAATTTCCCTTCATGGGACATGCAAAGTCATTATTCACTCATTCATGCAGCAAACATTCATTAAGTAAAACAGAATAATATTAAGTTCTTTTGAGATACACGCACAAAATTGCCTGTAAACTCTCAATTTCCAGAGCTCTTACTGGATCACTGTTTATGTTAATTAATATTCATTCAACATTTATGTGTAGAGTACCCTACTATGAACCAGCTCTATCCTGGGTGCTGGGATACAGCCACGGGTAAGGCATGAAGATCCCTGCCCTCACAGAACTTGCATTCTAGTGGGGAGAGACAGACCTTAAATATGGGAACAAATAAAATAATTTTATGTAGTGGTAAGATCAGTGAAGAAATAAAATAGGGTAATGGGTCAGGGTTATAAATTTGTATTTTATCCTAATTGCAAAGAGCAGTAATCAAAGAGTATTAAGCCAGGGGAGTGGGGTGATCTGAATAATCAGTACCTTTCTTTGTTCCCTCAAACAGGATCTGAGGTCATTGCTCTGGGAGATTCTTGGGTTAGCAGGGTCTGTGTCCAGAAGCTTCCATTGACCTCAGAGCAGGCCTTGGGGACAATGATAAAGGGGCCAAAGCCTGGGTATATAACTTTCCCTTATTTCACCTTTTCTTAGTTATTCAATCTATGCTTTATCTAATTGTGGCCCTGCAAATAATTAAAATAATAAAAATGAGAACAATAATAGCAGTGAAAAGGCAATAATAGGAAACTTTTACAAAATGAGTCCTTGCCATATGCCTGATAGTGAGCAAATTTCTGTATGGTATTTAGCTCATTAAATCTTCAATATGTGGAAACTATCATTATGTTGATTTTATGGACAAGAAAACTAAGGGCAGAGATTAAGTAGTTTTTTCAAGGTCAAATACTTAATTTAATGCTGGTGCTAGGATTTGAAACCAAAACCTGTCTGTGTTCAAGGTCTATGCTGTTAACCTCTATGCTAATTTGGTAAATCAATAGTGTCAATATGTTAATAGAGGAGGCTTGAATCCTACGGTTCCCACTTAAGGGAAGTGGGAAGAAGGAAGGCATAAACAGTGTCTGCTACATGGGTATCATGTAGCTCATCTTCAGGATTAGGAAATGGAGATTCAGACATGCTCAATCACTTGACTAGGGGCTTCCAGAAGTTGGCCATTGGCCTGTGTGAAGGTCGCCACAGCAGAGGCTTAGGGTAGGCCTACCTGGGAATTGAGTGTGCCTTTGTGGATGTCAAGGATGCTCTCAAGAGAGCCAGGCCGAGAGCCTGGACTGACTTCGGCCCCTGGGTGGGTTGCCTTTGGTCATTAGTAGTCTCCTCTAGGGGTCTTTTGGGGTCCTGGGAGGGCCAGAGCATAGTGGAATCTGCTGGCACACCCTCTCTTTCTTGAAAAAGCTCCAGTGGTCATGGTGACAGGGCTCTACTGCCTATGGTGGACAAAGGGCTCAGGGAACTGCTAAGGACTTTGTGTTCTGGGTGCCTGAGGGGCAATGGTTCACTGTCCAAGCATTCGCTGCCATGGGTGGGTATAGCTCCAGGCAGGGCCCTCTGCCTCCACAGGTATCATTCTCTTCTACCTATTTGTAGCTGATGTGCACTTTTGATGGGGTCCAAGCTGTCAAATGGCTCTTCTGATGACGTGAGCACATGATGCAAATAGAGCCTTTATGTTTGAGATGAATATGTTTAACTGGATGTAAAATCTATTCACATTGTCACAAGAAACTTCCACTTAGATTTATCAGTGAAAGAAAAGGGAGTGATCTTACATTCCTAAAACATAATTTCAACTATGTCATTTTTTTGAATAATTGTAAGAAACAGTTTTACATTTTTTTATGCTTCTATGAATTTGTATGAAATCTTGTGCGAATATTTTTATCATTGTTGACCATCAAGAATTTAAGAAGATTATTATTAAATTGCCTTGATCAGGAATTGAGTCTTGTTTATAGAAACAACTTCAAATTTCCTGTTAAAATTTATAAAGGTATTTTATTTGGAAGTTTTATATACATTCGCACTTGTTATCTTCCATGCCATTTTATGTTTTAACTTTCTTAAATTTATGCAATAAATAAATGTAATAATTTTTCCTCCAGTCCCATACAGATGTACCCACCCACTAAACTTCTCATTTACTCTAGTGCCAAATGTTTTCATTTTTTATTGGTGGCATGACATGAAACAAGTTGGGTGGTATTGTGGGTCAGTATGCTTATGAGCTTCCTGCTGGAGTAGTTCTGGCTGGATTAATTAGGATGAAGGGACCAGCTTAGGGTCAAGTACACTAAGTCAGCCACCAAAGAGAACAACCAGAAGTCAAGATCAAATTAGGGCCAGGTAGATGGAGTTCAGGGGTGGGGAAAGGGGACTTGGCAAATAGAATTGGGAAAGGACAACAACTTGAATTCCATGGTGAAAGAGGATGCTGACGATGGGTTCTTAGCCAGGACTAGTTTAGGAGTATGGCATTCTAATACCTGGTACACCTGGCAGAGGTAGAATTTTGGGGAGGAGAAGAAGTGGCAGGAAAATGCCCAGCGGGGAGGCTGAGGCAAAACACTGACAGCACCATCACAGTTGTGTTGTGAGCTGCAAAGAAGCAAAGCAAGGCTGAGCTCATCAGATACCATGAGTTAAGAGGGAGCTCCTGTGGTGTGCCTGGTGAATAGGACGGAGTTGGTCCTGCTCTCGGGGAACTGCAGACCAGGGATGGTTGGAAAATCAAATTCTCTAGGCAACTAAAGAAGACTGCTTTCAGCCCCCGACAGTGTGGAGGACAGAAAGATGCACCCTGGAGATCCCTGGTGTGGCTGACATGGTTAAA
This sequence comes from Myotis myotis, assembly GCF_014108235.1. NCBI lineage: Eukaryota > Metazoa > Chordata > Mammalia > Chiroptera > Vespertilionidae > Myotis > Myotis myotis. The sequence continues at coordinate 46,722,059 of NW_023416317.1, forward strand.
GTGATTCCTTAGCTCCACCCCCAGGCAACACAGGTGAGCTTCTATGTCCAAGAGCTATGACTCACATCTGGGCTTTTGTGGAGAAACCAACCCAGTCCTCTTCAACTAGAATCCATGCCCAAGCAGGCTTTTATCCTAGCTCTATTCAGTTGCACAGGCAGTGGGATGGTGGGTGTCCCCTCATGGTTGGTCTATTATATAACTTAGCCATCTGTATCAGTTAGCCTTTGCTGCATAACAAATGACTCCAAGAACTTTTTAGCTCACAGTTTTGTGGAGAGTTGTTATTCTGACCTAGTCTGGTCTTCACTGGGTTTGCTTATGTGTCTGTGGTCAGTTGGTGGGTCAGCTGGGACCTGGCTGGTTCTGTGTGGTTCTACATGTCTGGCTATTGGCTGGGACACTGGGGTGATTGGATGGGGTGCCTTTCACTCTAGTAGGTTAGCCTGGGCTCATTCATGTAGTGGCAGGAAGCCAAGGACAGTAAGAGAACAAGCTCCATTTAAGTGCTTTTCACATCTCTGCTTGGGTCACGTTTGCTTCTGTCTCATTCCCTGCACCAGAATCAGTGTAGGAGAGGGACAGTAACACCAACAATATATGTGAACAAATTGAGTTATTACTGAAATTACGTCACCACCCCATCATTTCAATTCATGTTTGTAAAGAAGGATTTACTTAGGAGGCAGTTCTTACCAGGAAGGCGAGCGGAAGGGATCCAAGCAGGTGCTAGCTCTTGATAATGCAGATGACTTTAAAGTCTTTCCCCAAACTTCCATTCCTCTGTTTTAACTGACTTCTGATTTTGGGCACTTTGAGCATTGTATTGGAGGACAGCCTGCAAATACTACTATTCTCTCTACTTCTCTGGGCTACTTTCTTCCTTCTAGATAGAATATATTCTTCTAATACTGTTTGTGTTCAAAAGCCAGTCATTTCTCCAAGCAGACTTCATTCCTTCCATATTTCAGCTGTATGATGGTCTTTTCCTTTTACAGTTAATAGCGTATTTCTCCAAATAATGATGATGTGACTCAGGATGAGGCTACCGGGTGTAAAGAGTTTTCTCTGGAATGTTTACATGGACATTGTGCTGGGCTTGCTAATCTTAGTGTGCAGGCATAGTTTCTTTGGAAAAATGATTATCCCAGTTTGGGAACTGGAATGGATAGTTTATTATATATGCCAACGTTAATGGTATTTTTATAGCAACAAAACATATTTTGAACCCAAGCATTCCTCTTTGTTCCAGAATCTTATCAATAATTATTTTGGCCAAGGTTTAGTACAAAAGATTGATTTTCTGTTTATTCCTTTGGCATTTATATGATTGTATATTTGTACTGTTGTGCTGAATACAGTTACTTATACATATGCACATGAATAAAATATGTTTAATAAGCATGCATAAAATATATGAACTTGAAAACTGTTCCTAGGTGGAACATTATTGTCTTGGTTGAAATATCTAAGTGACTTCCTAAAGAAGTCATTAGTTCCACTCCAGTGTATTTTGTTCCTGCCTGCATAGGAGGTCACACTACACACAACAGTGACTCCTAATTTTTGTTGTTGTTTTACAAGTCCCCTGAGCAGTCTAGTAACTTTTATGTACAGGACAGAACAAATTAAAAAACAACAAACTATTGGGTTGGTTCCTAGAGGGGCAGTCAGGCCTTTGGATTTGATTATTTTCTTATGGTGGAAGACCTTTAAAATGAAGAAATATGGCACCCTGGTAGATTGCAAATACGCTCCCTATCATCAGTCCCTCTGTGTGTCTATGTCCTGCACAAAATGACTTTGTAACGCTTCTCATCAAGAGATGAAGTGTATTTCCCCACCTCCGAATCAGGGCTGACCTTAAGACTTGCTTTGCCAATAGAATTTGGTAAAAATGACTGTTGCTCGTTTTGAAGGTCAGCCTTAAAAGATCTTTTGCACTCACCTCTCTCGGCATCCCATCCTTTACCAATGTCATCAAGCCCAAGCCAGCTTGATGGAGAATGAGAAGTGATCTGAACAGAACCAAGTGAGTCTGGATTTCTTAGACAAGGCCACCAAATAGCAAGAAAACTCACCCCAGAAGCTGACTGCAGATATCTGAGTGGACACAGTTGAGATAAGCGACCCCTGGCTTACCTGATAGATTTTACAAAGGAAGCTATGAAAGGAACCTGGTGGCTGGATATCAGGGCTCAATAAGATGTAAGAGCTCAACTTGCCTTCTTTTTATGAATGAAAACAGGGAGATTGGTTCTGTGACGCAGAGAAATGGGTCAGATGGGAGGGCTCTAGTCTGACTAGGATGGGGGCCGATGCCTTCAGCTTGGAGTCTCTTGTCTGTGCACGGAGAACTGACCATCTTCAGGAGATCTATTCCATGGGTGGTTGGCAGTGGAGGGTAGGGATCTAGCTGAGAATGGGACTGGAGGTGGCTACCCAATAGTGGTCAGCAGAGGCACTTGAACTGGTTCCTACATTGCCACTAGAGTCAGATTGCTAAGTGACAGTATGTGATTAAAAAGGGTAAGAACAGTGTTTATTTGCAAAACTTTCATTCACTGCTTATTACATGTCAGACATGCTGAATACTTTGCATGCACTATCTTGCTCCATCTTCATCCAAATCACTACCCTATAATGCAGCACACCAGAGAAGAAAAAAGAATGGCTGAAAAGAGGGAAAGATTCAAAGTGGAGAGTCCTCATTCAGGGATGGGGTTGAGTGGTTGAGAGGACTATAACTGTGTTACCTTGGGCAACTACACCTCTTAGAGGCTCCATTTTCTCAGCTGTAAAATAAGGATGGTGATTATAATCCCTATGCTTGTTATTTATTGTTGCTTGTTATTATATGTTGCTTCTTATTATTACTCACAACTTGAAAGACATACTCATTCGTTGTATTTGTGAATCTGCAATTTGGGCAGGGCCAGGTGGGGACAATTTGTCTCTGCTTCAGAAGGTCTGGGGCCTGTGTTGGGATGGCTTGAAGGCCTGGGGCTGGCCAGGCATCCCTTCTGCAGGAAGTCTTGGGGCCTCTTCATGTTCTCTCTCCATCATGGCAATTCAGAGTTCCAAGAGCAGGTGTTGTAGGAGACAGAGAGTAGAGGCTGCCGGTCTGTTAAGGCTGAGTTCTTGAAGCTGGCACCCCTGCACTTCTGCTATATTCTCTTGGTCAAAGGAAGGAGACAGACCCCACCTCTCAATGGAGTGGCCCTCTGTAACTGCCATTTCATAGCATTGTTGAAGATTAAATAAGGTAAAGAACACAAAGGGCTTAGCATACCACCTGGACCATCTTAATAGCTCAATAAATGGTAGCTAATGTCATTATTAGAGGTAGCATCAGAATGATCAGAGAGATATTAGAGATTGAGTAAAGGTGCTGTGATTTCATGACTAAGAGGCCATTGGTGATTTTATAGAGACAGTGGTGGACTTGCTTTTGTGGGCAGTTAGTGTGCAGGAGGTAAGGAGGGAAGGGAGTGGGTGGTGACTCCAGGAAGGCAGCACACAGGCTTGAGAAGTTCAACTGCAGCAGAAATTGGAGTTCAATTGCAGAGAGAAATTGGAGAGTAGCTGCGGGTGGGTAGGCAGTGGGCAGAGGATTGCTCTCCCAGGGTGGCGCCTCAGGTGCGGGGGTGGCACGAAGTGGGGAGGAAGCATGTGTGAAGAACAGGAGGAGAGAAAGGTGTTTGCAGGAGGAAGAGGGGCTGAGGCAGAGAGTCTGAGAGCAATCGTGTGGCTATGTGTATATTTTAAAGGCCACATTTATTCTAGGCAAGCTGCTTATTTGAGATTTGCACGCAAGTGAAAACAACCTGGCTATACATTCCTTAGAGGAGGAGGGACGGGTCTGCAGTCCTCATTTCAGTTTTGGTGGACTTGCAGACAACCAGGCCAGACCAAAGGCAAAGCTTAAACTGGGAGGTGGTCTGGACTGGTGGAGAGGGAAGTTTTTGGCGTCGGTGGTTGGGTATGTCAACTGTAGATTTAAGAGCAGAAGGTGACTCACAACCAGAGTGATCTGAGGCCAAGGCCACATCGGGAGTAGTTTTGGAGGCCCTGAGAATGAAAATGTTTATGGCTCTCTCCTCACCCCCATGTAATTTAATAAAGTAAAAATTAAATTATAAAATGAGTGTTAAGTAGTCACGCAAGATTCTGTTTTCCCATGATGCTTGATATTGCCTTTGAAATAGAAATTGTAAATGGTTTTTAAAATAAAATTTGGTGCCTTTGCTTGGTGGGAGTAAGTCTGGGCTTGGCTGGCCTAGAGGGATAGCCTGGCATGTGTGTGAGGCCCACTGTCCCCAGCGCCATTCCCAGGAAGCCACTGGCCCTGAAATTCCTACCTTGCAGACTCACCTTTTTAGGTTAGGATTCCTCCAGCTCCCCAAACCCTTGGGTAGACCCAGTCTTGCCCAGCCACCTGCTGTGCTGTTTGAATATCCCTGGGAGATTCCCGCCCCCCCCCCCCTTTTTTTTCTGACCTGGGCTTTATCAGGGCGGGGAAGTTTTTGGTTTGTTTGTTCCTAGCTGTATCCCCAAGCCTAGCCTAGTGGCTGGCATGTGGTTGGCATTTGATCACTGTTGTGCCAATGTGAGAATGAAGGGAGCATCATAAGGAAGACGGGTGCATAAGGAGAGAGTTGAGAGCAAACCCTGGGTGGCTCACACATTTGTAAATGGCTCTGCGAGGAAAGACTGAAGTAGTTCAGATAAAAGATGGCCGGTTCCTTAAAAAAATGATTTCCATGTCCAAGGGCTGAAATCTGGGGGAAAAGAAGGGTTTGTGTCATGGATCCTGAGTAGGTTGTTCCCTGCCCCCCCCCCCCCCCTTGCAAAAACTGACAAGTCTATATTTATATTTGAAATGCAGAGTGAAACTGTAGCCTTTTACACAAGTAGAATGCATTTGCTTATGCACAGGCCATATGGGACTTTGGAGTGGGTGTTCACGGCACCAAAATAAACTCCCCGGATTCGCAGCCTTGAGCAGCAGTAAGACTGGAGCAAAGTTTCTCTTTCACCTTAAAAGACTTGAATTTATTTAAAACAATTAGAAACAGAGTGGGCTTTTCCCATTACAAAACCTGTGCAGGCCTATTATAGAAAATAGGGAAAGCACAGAGAAGGGAAGAATCTTGGTAAGTAAACTTTGCAGAGCGCAGGCAGCGTGCTGGTTGGTGGCTGCAGGGAAGGCTCTAGAGACAGTGGGAGACCAGACCCCAGGGGCATTTCTGGGGTGGTCTTGAGAGGTGGGCTGTGGCGGGGCCACCTCTGTCTTTGGAAGGCTGCAGGTCCTATTTTGGGTTGGGGGTGGGGTCTGTACCATCAACCTGTCCCTGTAGCTTCACATTACAGTACTTGAGTTACTGTGACCCCCAGAAGAAGACTTGGTCTCTCCTTGGGGGAGGAGAAGCAGACTGCTGTTCTGCAAGGACCAGCTGTTTTCTCCAACACCAGCAGCTTCCGGAGGGTGTGCAGGGACCACAGAGGACAGGGAAGCTCAACTCAACCCTGAAGGCCAAGAGGGCTCATTCTTCCATCCAACAACTGGTGAGAGGGGCCCTCCTCCCCATTGCGAGGCCTGCACTGGGCAGACAGTGGCGAGTGAATAGGTGTGAGGCTTGCCCTCAAGGACCTTACAGTTTAGTTTATATCAGCTTAGTTGATTTGTGTCCTCAGACTTGTCTGAGATAATATGATCATAGGACTTTGGAAAAGACTGCAGTCCTACCCAAACTATTTTTTGGGAAGGGGGGTTGTACTCATCTTCACTGACCTGCTCCAGATGTGTGGGGTGGGAAGGAATCAGCATGGAACCTCCACGGAGGAGGGTGATGGATGCAGGCCTAGCCATCCCCTCCCTGGTAGTGATGAGGGAGGTGGGGAGAGCTGGTCCCAGCAACATGGTGGTGAGATTCAGACCCTTTGTGTCTCCTCAGTGATCATCCCTCCAAAGCCCTCTGAGGCTGTTGGTGTCCTGGTTGTACCTCCTCCTTTCTTCTTTGCATCACTTGAATCAGGAAGCTTTGGGACTTACCAGGAAGGAGCTAGTGACAGCTTAAGCTGGTGCCCTAGCCACAGGATTTCTCTCCCAAGAAAGATCTAAGCCTGAGTCATAGGAACACACACCTTAGCTGGCTTCTCAGATAGTGGTTAAGAGAGGAATTTTGGGGGGGAACAGCTTGTTTGTAGGAGAACCCTGGATGTAAAAGGTAGAGCCCTGTGGGGTAAATGCTGCTGATAACATACATATTGTCTTAGAGATTCGGCCCCAAAGAGGCATTGCAGGACTCTCTGAGTTCTTTCTCCCTTCACAGCACATGGCTCTGCAGAGACAGCTGTGGCTAACACAACCCCTTGGCTAGGATCTCCTTACACGACTCTAATTTCAAATGGTCTGTCTCATCATCCATGCAAACCATTGTTTTAGAAGCACTACCATTTTGACATCTCCATATTATGTTAGGTGTTGTCTTCATACCTAGAATTAATTAAAAACTCTTTTGTCCATTTATGATCTAAAGAGTGTGGAGAAATCCAGCTACTGGATTTCTAGATTTGTAGCACTCTGTGGAAGCACTCTGAGCGCTGGATAAGGAAGGGCCATTTGCTGTGAAGCGTAAGTTCTGTTTATTCAGAACAGCTCCAACTTCACATATTCCATTCCCAGAGTCAAACCCACAGGTTCTGGATTTTGTTTTGGAAACTATATCTCCATAGCTGGGAGGCGGTTAGTTTTCTGGAGGGACGAGGACTTGGTCCCTGTTTCAGGCTCCCTAGGGAAAATGAAAGGCAGTAGTGCGTCCATTCCAGAAATTGCTGTGAGATTTCACACAGGGAAAGTGAGACTTGCCCTTTTCATCTCTTACCTCTTCTGCTATAGTCACTGCATCCCTGTCTTCCGAGGACAGAGGCTTTGGTGAGACTGCAGTGCAGCAGTGGGTTCAATTCAGACACTGATTGAGGGAATGAAATGGGACGCAGGTACCAGCCAGGTTCGGATTCAATCCTGGGGTTGTTTCCCTGGGAAGGAAGATCCCTTACTTGCCAGTTTGTCAGCTCTCTCTTGGGTGTGGGTTCTCTCCTCGTGCTGGCGGCCTGTGCAGGCATTGGGCTGACCTTCATTAATCTGTAGATCCATTTCTGGCCTTGTGTCCATTTTGGAAATTCTATGAATCTGTCAGGACGTTGAGTATTCTCCACATCTTATTTTAGTTTTACTAGTATTTTCCTGGCAAATTTATTATGTAAGTATTTTTACAATACAAGTTGAAGAATGTTTTAAAAATTAAAGAAATAAAAACAGTACAATTGCTGTTACCAAACATTATCATCACTCTTATGTATATTCTTCTAGTAACTTTTTATGTATGTGGGTTTTTGTTAACTTTAAAAACAGTTTTATGTCTACAGTACATGCAATTGTCATTTAACCTTTTTACTAGACAGTAAAACATAATTAGTAATTGATATTTGTTATTGACTATTCTTGATTACCAGTCATTATGTGGCAGTACTTTACTTAAATATTCCTCTACTGAGGGTCATTCAAGTTGTTTCTAGGTTATCATTATTATAAAGAACATGTAGAAAATGTCTTTGTGCACATCATTTCATGACATTTAGGATGATATTTTAAAGGATATATTCCTAGAGCTAAATTTTTGATATTTCTGGGTTATAGGTGCTTTACTGATGCTTTAAACATTTTTTTTTAAAAAAAATCTGTTTAACAATTCATAATTCCTACTGTAAAAGTTTTTTTTTTAAATAAATCTTTATTATTGAAAGTCTTACATATGTCCTTCCCTCTCCCGCCTTCAAGTCACTCCTGATACGAATCATGGTCATCGGGATCAGCTGCAGTGAGAGGAACACCATCCGCTGTACCCAATGGTGGTTCTGTCATAAAATAGTTGGGATCATTTTCGGGTGTTGCTTCTCTTGAATGTTGAGGTGGCATGGACTCTCCCCCAGTTACTTGACCGGAGCTCTCCAAGCTTCAAGAGCATCCGCTTTATGTCTTCACTGCAGGCCACGTACAGGGCGATATTTTCAATCCTCTGGATAACTTCGTCCATGTCCTTTGTTCCTTGTCCCTTCCAGGCATCTTCCAATGCCGGCCCTGTCAACTTCAGGAATTTTACTGCACAAATTAGGTTATCGTCCACAGGGTTAGAAAAGACGGCGTCCAGCAACTCCTGAAGAAAAGGCTGAAGAGTAGCTGTTTGAACCTGTCCCTTTGCTCTTTTGATCTTCAGCGAAAGATAAAGTTCTCCTTGAAAGAGCACGAGCCCATGGAATCGTCTCCGAGTTGCTTCATCCTCCTCGGCAGCTTCATCTCTAAGGTCATATTCAGTCTGTAATCTTCGAAGGCGCACTTGGCAGAAGCTGCCCCTCTGTGAGCTAATGGTCAGGTGACAGGGCAGGTACCTACACAGGCGAGCTCCCACGCATGGAACTTTGGCATGGACGTGGCCTGTTGATAGATGAGGTCCACAAGTTCTTGCAAAGCCTTGTTCATGGAGACCCGGCCACTCGGGGTCTGTGCAAACTGTTCCATGTCAGTTTCAAAACTTCCAGGTTGCTCTGTCAGATGGTTCAAGAAATCCCCAACAAATACAGACAGGGGGAGGTCACCCTCTCAGGGACCCTGATGGCTCCTCAACCGTTTCCTCGGATCAAAGTAGAGCTCAGGGACCTCGCAATCGGAATGAATATCCAAGGACAGGGCCTCCGGCGTCTCCAGCTGCACAGCCTGGCTCCTGCTCAGGGCGCCCTTCACCTCCTGCAGCACCTTCTGGGCGGAGCCCTGGCATCGCTCCTCCAGCTCCAGGGTGTGGCTCTCGAGCTCCCGGCTCTGCTGCCCCAGGTTGGCCTCACTGTCCCTCTGTCTCTGCAGAGTGTGCTCTTTCTCGCTCTCCAGTCTCCACAGGTATGACCTCTCCTCCTCCCTCAGGAAGCTGTGCAGGTTCTGGAAGGTCGCCTGGATTTTCTGTCTCTGAGTCTTTATCTTTTCATTCCACTGGGCTGTCTGCTTCGCCATGAATGCTTTCTGGTTTGTGTATTCCTCTTCCAATGCCTCAGTTTCCCCACCACTTCCTGGAGCTTTTCCTTGTAGCCGGGGCCCGTGTCCTCCAGGAGCGCAGTGGTGTGGCCCTTGTGCCGCGGGTGGCGCTCCAAGCGCCAGCAGATGAGCTGGCCCTCGTCCTCGCAGAACAGGTGCAGCCGCTCCCCGTGCTCCTGGCAGGACAGCTCCTGCTCCTGCTCCTGCTCCTGCTCCTTCTCCTGCTCCCGCTCCCGAGGGCGGTGATGAGGACACCCAGCTGCTGGTTGGGCTGCAGGCTGCCTCTCTGGAAGGGAGCCCGGCACCGGGGCAGGAGAAGGTCTCCGCTCAGCCGCAAGGAGGGGGAGGCCCATGAAGCCCAGCAGGCAGGCCTGGCAGTAGCTGTGGCCGCAGGCAGGCAGATGGAGTAGGTGGCCTCCTCCTGCATCTTCTTGCTGGTGGTGGCCGACGCCATGCCTCTGCCGAAAAGCTGCAATGCCGGACCCAGAGGTTCCCCACAGCGATGGTGGCACACCCGCGCTTCCTGTGGACGCTCTGCTGCCACGGCCCCCCACGGGCCTTGAGGTCTAACCTGGGCCACCACTGATGTCAAGCACTGGCTGGAGGGAGTCGCCTGGAGCAGCCACTTCCCAAGTCCTGTAAAAGTTTTTTAAAGACAAAGAATCACTGTGACTAAATATGTCAAAACCTTTATTGCTCATTCATCCTTGTGTTGGACAAATTCCTTCTGAAGAGAACTTTGGCCCTGCCTGCAGGTGTTCTCATGACCCCGTGCAAAGCAGAGATGGGGTCTTTCCTTAACTGGGTGGCTCTTCTTGGAAACTCCAAGCCCTCCTGCATGTCAACTGATGTCAATTCACAAACACCATTTGCTCTCCAGCTATTTGCCAGAGAATGTAACTGGAAATTCTCCTGCCCTACTCTGGTCAAAGGTGTGGTGTAAAAAATAACCTCTGAGAATCGCTTGAAGGATATTGTCATGGACTTGATGCTTATGTTGAAGCCCTAACTCCCAATATGATGGTCTTTGGAGGCGGGGCCTTTGGGAGGTGATTACAATTAGATGAGGTCATGAGTAGCGTCCCCTGATGGAATTAGTGCCCTTATAAGAAGAGGAAGTGACACTAGAGCTCGCTTCCTCTCCCATGTGAGGTACAGTGAGAAGGCAGTCATCTGCAAGCCAGGAAGGGGACTCTCACCAAGAACCAAATCTGCCAGCTTTTCGATCTTAGACCTCTCAGCTCTCAGACCTATAAGAAAAAATTGTCCATTGTTCAACCAGCTCAGGCTGTTATGTTATAGAAGCCTGAGCTGGTTAAGACAGACATGTAGGCCTTCCACTCTTTTAGGTCTTCTCTATTTTATCCTCGGATCTGGCTGGATCACCAGAGCTTGGACCAACTTGCCTGGGCCCTTTAAAATGACCTTTTCTAGGGGGGTAAGAGATCAACTAAAGGACTTATATGCATGCATATAAGCATAACCAGTGGACATAAGACATAAGACATAGGGGAGGCTAGGGGACTGTCTAGGGCGGGGGGATAAAATGGACACATATGTAATACCCTTTGTAATACTTTAAGCAATAAAAAAAAAATAAAATAAAAAATAAAATAAAATGACCTTTTCTGAATTGTGTTTGGAATGTGGCTCTGAGCCTCCTGGGAAGCGGGGCTGCTCTAGGACCTGGCAGGACAGGGTGCCCTCTGTAGCTCTCCTCTGCCACCTCACACAAGGCCCTTTGCCAGGCCTCTTTGCGGGCCACAGTCCCAGGGCCAGCCTGTCTTCTTCTCAGGCACCTTGTTTATTATTGACGATATGCAGTGTTGCTTAACTAGCCAAAGTTCTTCCCAAAGTAAAATTATTAGTTTATCCTCAGTAATCAGCAGTCTGGATTACCCAACAGGCAGTTCAAATTCATGGTTAGGTGCCCCAAACATTAATTGCTATCCTTTTTCATTTTCAATATACCCATGGAGAATTTTACTAGCAGGGAATCTAGATAAAAAGCTATTTTAATTTCAATGCAGATGTATGTTTTGTGTTTGGTCTAGTATTGCTTTTGCCTGAATTGCCTATATGGGGATGGGGGCCTCTAAAGGCCTTAATCTGGCCTGACATCATGGACACTTAAAAAAAAAAATTATAGTTTTCAGAGAGGAATGGAAAGGGAGAAAGAGATAGAACCTGCTTCTGTGAGCAGCTGGTTCCATTGGCTGATCAATGATGAGAGAGAATCATTGATTGGCTGCCTCCTGCTCACCTTCTACTGGGGATCGAGCCCTCAACCTGGCATGTACCTCTACCAGGTGTTAAACCATGACCTCCTGGTTCATAGGTTGACACTCAGCCACTGAGCTACACTGGCTGGGCCATGGCCACTTTTTTGGGGATTCACCTAACATCTGCCTTTATTTATATTGTCTTAATTTTGCCATACGTTGTTTATTTATGTAGTTTGACTTGCTGAATGTAAGTCACCTTCAGTAAGTTTGGGTATTAGATGGGCTATAAGCATAATGATCCATAAATAAAAATGTAATTTATTGGGTCAACAATGTGAATGTTTTTGAGGCTGTTGATACATGCTTCCATTAACTTCTTTCCCTCATTACTTCTTGGAGCTGTCATCCGTTCTATCTGATACTAACATGAGCAGCCATTAGTGAGCTGGTACCAATGGGTCTACAAAACTTTTAGCAATGAAATAAGTGGGTTAGTGTTCACTTGCTTGGACGTCTCAGTAAATGTGAGAACAATTTTTAAACTTTTATCCAACTTCCTCTTCTCTCTGGTGGAGGTTGGGTTATCTGGGAAGCTAACCCTGAGATTGACTTAGTGTTAAGGAGGATTTTTAAGAAGTACTCTTGGGATCCACACCCGTGGAAGGGGAGGGAAGGGGAGAGAAGGGGAGAGAAGGAGACAGGACTGGGCAGAGGGAGGATCTGGGCAGTGATGCCATCTCAATGAAGTCCTCAATGATGATTCCACAGGGAGCTCTGAGCTGGGATGGTCCTTCAGAGTTGTCCCAAGTTGGAGTGAGAAGGCCTAGGAGGATCAGCCAATGGAACTAGTTGCTCACAGAGCAGGTGTGACCTTGGGCAAGGCAATGGTCACAGGGGGCTGACAGCTGAGGGTACTCTAGCAGGAGCACCTTAGCAAGTTGGGAAGTGCTGTTAGTCTTATCGGGGATCTGGACATTGTACCACTATGTCCATCACACTCACATTGACAATGGAAGCTTTTAGGCATTACCTGATTGGGGGCATTGCTAGGCCTGTGGGTGTGTCTTTGCAAGAGAATTTAGCCAGCATTTTATTTTTTAGCTTGAATTTCTGAATTATTTTCCCTTTCATCAGCACTTGGTACTATTGCCACCTGTGATTTAGGAAATCCGAGTCGTGGTTAGCCTTCTAATTTTATAATTACCTTTACAGAATAATAACCCTATCCAGGTGTTTTGTAACACAAAACAGCAAGGGAAATTAATTTCAATTAGAAGGGGAAAAATACAAATTGAAGTGGAATTGTGGAAAGAAAAGCCCAACATGCATTTCTTTAGTGTATTTCATACAGGTAATTAAATCCCTGCCATGTGACTGAACCATTGGCAGTGGTGCCCCTTAAAGACCAACATTAAAAAAACATGACTCTGTGGCATATGGAGCTCTTCTGGCTGCCCCACATACGCCTGGAAATACAAGAGGTGGAGAGAGAGGAAGGCTGGCAGGAGACTCCAGGGAGATAATAGAGACACAGGGAAGCATTCTTCTTTTGTGTTTTCACACTTAAATTATTTTTGGCATGAGACCGAGCCTTGTAATAACACTTTCATGTTCGTTTCCAGCATTTTGAAGGGATATTGAGGGAATTGAAGGCAAATGGGGACCTACGGGTTTTTATTGCAGAAGAAATTATAAGGGCTATTTTTGTCCTCTCCTCTCTCCCTTGAGTGAGGAAATCATGGACCCGGATTTCTCTGGCTGACTTGGCTGATTTCAGAGGAGATAGCTTGTCCCTGGACATAAGGGGCCCTCCCTTGGGAGCTGGCAAAGCTGGCAGGCAGCAAGAGAGAGACCAGTGCAGAAAGGAAAAGGGAATGGGGAAGGGAGGACCTTCTATTTTCTCAGCCAAGACCCACATCACCAAGAAGCAGCCGGTCCTTGGGCTTCTGGAAAGGGCAGTGTAGTGTGGGGAGTATGCCCAAGGCTTTGGCCCTGCCAAGTATTCCCAATGAGCTGACCCCATTTATAGACAGAGTAGTCAGGACCACTCAGCATGGCCCAGGCCCACTGGAGATGTTCCCTGAAGCAGTTAAGTCTCCGCACTGTCTCCAAAAACAAGTACACAGTCTTCTTCCCAAAAGAATTTTTCTGACTTTCCTGTTCTAGTGTGAGATAGGAAACTGAAAATTATTGATCAGATTTATTCTTCTGGATCTGTTCCACATGCTCCATTCTAACATTAGCTCACCCATAATGAAGGGAGAGCCTCACGGGGAAAGTGGCATTCAGGGTACAAAGAACCTGGCTTCTCTAACCCCATGGTCAGTCCTGACAGCTGGCGGAGGGGCAGCTCTGCAGAGGCACACACGTTTAAGTCATGCAGGGGAAGAGCCCGTTAGTGGAAGTGTTTTGTGTTGACTTGAGCTTCCTCACATTGAAAGGGGCAGGAAGCCCAATTATGGATCTCTGTAGAGTCCTACAATTTTGATTCTTCTTATTTTTAAAAATATTTTTTATTGATTTCAGAGAGAAAAAGAGAGGGAAAGAGAAACATCAATGATGAGAGAGAATCAGTGATTGGCTGCCTCATGTACACCCCTCACTGGGGATCCAGCCTGCAACCTGGGCATGTGCCCCGACCAGGAATTGGACCATGACCTCTGGTTCATAGGTCCAGGCTCAATCACTGACCACACCTGCCAGGTGATGCTTAATATTATTACTGAATGAGTTTAAGATGATAGATTCACCTTTTTGAAGAAACCTGCCAAAGATCACACAGGAGGCCCCTGATCTCCCAACTTTGTGTTGGATGAGGTTTGTAACCTCTTCCTCAGGACTAATTTTATAAAAACTTCTAGAAACAATGCAACCAGAGTTTTCTGTTTTATTGGTTCCTATTTATTATTTTCTCCCTTCTTTATATCTTTATTTTTCTGTCTTTAGTTGCACTGAAGCTCATTAATTTTTAATTTCCCCCATTTCTAATATACACTTTAGAAGATTATGAAATTTCCTTTACATACTACTTTACCTTCTGTAATTTTTGATATGCAATATTTTTGTCACTGTTTTTTCTAAAGATTTTAGTATGTATATTATGATTGTCCTTTGACCCAAAACATACTTAAAAGTGTGTTTTAAAAGTTTTAAATATATGGCCATTTGAGGTTATCTTTTTGTTACTAATTTCTAATTTAATTATACTGTAGTCAGTGATCATGGCTTCTATGCTATTCATTCTCTAGGATTCATAGCAAATTGCTTTGCAACCTTTTCATGTGATCTATTTTTATAAATGTTTCATGCTGCTTGTAAAAAATGTGTATTCTCTAATTGTTGTGAATGGCATTTTATATAGAGCCATTAGATTAAGTATTTTAATAGTGTTCTATATCTTCACTAATTTTTTATTTGCTTAATTAGCTACTGAGACATGCACATTAAAATTTCTATTATGATTGTAGATTTGCTAATTTTTCTTTGCAATTTAGTACATGTGTGCTTCATCAATTTCGAAGCTGTGCTGCTAGGAAAAAAAAAAGCAGCACAGTTTAGACACTGGAGCCAGACTGCCTGGGTTTGAATCACAGGCTATGTCATTGGCTAGCTCCGAATCTTGGCAAAATCATTTATTCCCTGTAATTCAGTTTACTCATCTGTAGAATGGGTTATGCCCTGGGGATCTTTGTGAAGATTAAGTGTATTAATATGTATATAAAAAGCTCTTAGGCCCTAACCGGTTTGGCTCAGTGGATAGAGCGTCGGCCTGTGGACTGAAAGGTCCCAGGTTGATTCCAGTCAAGGGCACGTACCTTGGTTGCGGGCACATCCCCAGTAGGAGGTGTGCAGGAGGCAGCTGATCGATGTTTCTAACTCTATCCCTCTCTCTCTTTCTCTCTGTAAAAAAATCAATAAAATATATTTTTAAAAAAAGCTCTTAGAACAGTGTCTGACACATAGCAAGTGCTCCATAAGTGTGAGTTATTCTTACTGGTGAATTCTCCTTTTATCTCTAGATAATGACTCTCTTTATCTCTGCCTCTATCTCTATCTCTGCCTATATCTGTATCTTCATCTATAGTTACCTATCTCTCTGTATTTTTTTTTTGTTTAATCTGATATTTATGTTGCTACTGTTTTTTGTGTGTGTTTTTGTTTGTTTTTGCCCTTAGTTGGAAGGGTATACCCAGCATATCTTTTTTCATCCATGGACTTTTAACATTTATATGTCATTATGTTTCAGGTGAATCTTTGGTAAATCACGTATGGCCAGATTTATAAATATTTAATCTGGAGAATTTCTGTTTTTCTTCAAATTAATACATTAAATCTAATTCATTTATATGATTATGAATATTTTGAAATTATATCTACCATCTTATTTTATGTTTCCTACTTACTAGGCATTTTCTCTGCTTTTTTCTTTCCTACTTTCCCTTAGGTTAATAAAATATTCTTTATTACCCTTTTTAGCTTCAACTGTTTTTTGAAATTTATTCATTCTATTTCTATTCTTTTATTGGTTACATTTTAATTTGTAACATGCATAGTTAATTAAAACAACTACAACAATAACATTATCCTGAATAATTCAAGGATTTTAGAACATTTTAATTTTGATCTTTCCCTTTTCCATACCCATGTTTCTTTTTTATATTTTAGTTCTACCTGTTTTAATTCCTCTAAGTCATTATTATTAATTTTATTTTTCATTCTATACTTGCATAACTTATCCATATATTTCCTAATTCCCTGCTTACCCTTGTGTCCTGAACCCCAAACCTGCCTTAGGTTCAGTTTTCTTTTTCCTGCATTTCCTTTAATAGATACTTTTGGTATGATATGAATTTTTACTTACTCAGCTTTTGTCTGTAAATGAATACTTCCCCTCCTCTTTGAATCATATAGATTTCTAATATTTATTCTACTTTACTCATTTAAAGGTATTAGTCTATTGTGTTCTTGCTTCTGTTGTCACTGTTGAGAAGATAATCTATTTTTTTCTTCAGGCCTCTTTTTTTTTTTTTTTTTTTTTTTTTTTTAACTTCGCTCTTCTGGAGTTTCACTATACGTGCCTGGGGATAGGGTTTTTTTAAATGTATCAAATTTTTAAAGCTCATTATTCTTCAACTTAAGATTTATGTCTTTCATTAATTCTAGAAGAGTCTCATTTATTATCTCTGAGAATATTACTTTGCTTCAATTCTTTTAAAAAGTTCTATTTGACATTTTCCACCTTTGTCTCTTATTTCTTCACCTCTCTCCTCCGATTAATTAACTTTTGAGCTATGTTTTATCTGTTTTTTTCTTGTGCAGTTAATTTCTTAGTTTATTTGCCAAAAATTTTCATGTTTTTCTATTCTTTGCACATTATTATATTTCTTCTTTTTATCTATTTATTTTAATCATCTAAGAGTCTTTTAAGATTTTTCCTATCACAAGCTCTGTTATGCCTGTTTGCTGTGTATACCGGGTCACTGTCACAGTGAGTAGTGAGTGTGATTTGTGGTTTTGGAATGTGAACTCATTTTCAGTAGAGCTTTTCTCTTTTTTTCCTGTGGGCATTTCATGGATGCTGGATTGTGAAAGAGTTGCTACAAAGTACATTTCATTTGATTTAGCTAGGTGTCCTGGAGACTTTTTCTTGCTTAGCATCTTCACAATTTTTGTTATTGTTTATATTTATACTTGGGCATTTCCACTCCATACCAGTTTTAAATTTGGACTCTACATCCCTGTCTGATATAAGACCATGGTCTTTTTCTTCTGGGGGAAGACTTTTTGTCCTACCCAGAGTACCAGGTAAGGACAAGCTTTCTTACTATATTTTCCTGAGCCAGTGGGTACACTTTTTCCTAGTCTTTATTTTGATGATAAGGGCTTTTCCATGGTCTGGTGTTAGGGAGTGATTTCTGTTTTGACTCAAAGCCTTATCTCCCATTCCTATGAAACTATTAAAAACACAAGATCCTTCAGGGCTATGTTTTGTCTGATATGCCCCTGGAGTGTCGTAATGTTGGCACAGGGTTTTATCCTGTCCTTTTGTTTTTGACTCTAAGGAATTTCTCCTTTCTTTTAATCTAAGCTATGTATTTAATCCCCCTCCTCCGTTATCTATGATTTACACGCGGTAGTATTGATTGGGGATAGAAGGGATATGTTAGTTCAGTCTACTATGTTTCCAGAACCTAAATTGCTGAGGTTTATTTATTATTATGGAAATATTTTAAAAATAATATAAAATCAAAGGGTAAATGACAGGTTAGAGAAAATAGTTACAATATACATGGTATAGGATGTTAATCTCTAGTAAAGAAAGAGCTATGAGTCAAGAAAAGATGAACCTAATAACAAAGTGGATGATTTGAATAATAAGAAGTTATGACGAACTCAGCTGTTATGGCAACCAAACAAATGCAAATTCAAATCATGCAATGTCTTATGTTGGCTATGATATTGAAAAAATTTAACAGCATTTGTAATGTCCAGTGTTGTTTAAGATGTGGAGCACTCTTAAACACTGTTGATGGCAGATCTGAAGTTAATTTTTTGGAAGCACAATATGAATGAGAGTCCTCGACAAATGTAAATAATTCTTTGTCATTATCACTTCTAGGAATTTTTATTAATGAACTAATTGGATATGTATGTAAAGATTTATGTATAGCCCTCGCTGGTTTGGCTCAGTGGATAGAGCATCGGCCTGTGGACTGAAGGGTCCCGGGTTCGATTCTGGTCAAGGGCACATGCCTGGGTTGTGAGTTGGATCCCCAGTGGGTGGGGAGGGAGGCGTGCAGGAGGCAGCCGATCCATGATTCTCTCTTATCATTAATGTTTCTATCTCTCTCCCTCTCCCTTCCTCTCTGAAATTAATAAAAATATATTAAAAAAGATTTATATATAAAGATGAAGCATTGTTAATGTTTAGTAATGAGACACAACAGCCTGGTATGTCTCCTAGGCCTGCCTCTTCCTTCTTAAGAATCCTATAAGCTTAAAGGATTAAAGCTTTTTACAATTTCCATCTGCAAATGAATGAGATGAGTCTTCTTAGAAACTATTTGAGATGAGAGTTTAAATGACATCTGAGAAGTATAAAAATTTGTCTTTAAATGCTCATGAAAATTCACCTTACCTCAAAGATTTGTGGAGGCTGTGAAAGAGGTAGAAATTTGGATAAAGTGACCCAGGGCATTGTTGCCCTGGCGTTTATTTAGATTTGCCCTAGTGGGCCCAGGGGAACCAGGAGGCCTCTGAGCAGAACACTGGCGCTTAAATAAAACATGCATCTAGATTGCATATTCAACTTTTATTCTGTTTGAGTGGCAGTTTGCCTGGGGTCTGAGGAGACTTCCGAGAGCTTAGCCGACATGAAGTTGGGCAGTGTAAGACTGGGTAGGACATCTATGAGGGAGACTGGGGAAGGCTCTCTATCCATCAGGCTCATTAACTCATGAACTCCAGTGGCTCTGCCCATAGAGGTGGTTAATTCACTGGGTCTTGGTGGCTGTGCAGTGGAATGGCTGTTTGAAGGGCTGTGGGAGTCACTACTCCGAACCAACTTTTTTGTTGTTAAAAAGTTGAATTTTCCAACTTGCGAGCATTTGTAATAGCTGATAGAGAGCCGCCCGCCAGGCGTCCTTTAAATGATTACAGGGGACTCATTTGACATGAGCACATTTACTTTTTGAATGCAAATGGGTGTTCTTAATCTGTTTACAAATGAGTGTGTTCTTAAACATTTGCCCGGCAATTTTGTGTGTTAGAACACTCTGCATAAATTATCATAAATCACAGAAGAGAAACTTGTGCTCTGCCTTAGTTGAGTTAGCAACAGTTGTAGGTAAATGCTACAAGGAGGCTGGTAGGCTTGGGAGGAAACCAGTAGAGAACTGCCCTCAGCATGAAGACCCATGTGACTGTGCAGATTTCTGGTGGGAGTAGATCGCCACAGGGATGCTGTGGAGGTGAACAGTGCTGCTAGGTCCAGGGAGGACTCAGTGCAGAGGCTGCCAGGGAAGAGAAATTGACTAAGGTCTATGACCTGCCACTGTGGCTCTTGGGTTCTCTCAGGGTAGGCTGGCCTAAGTTTTGCTCTGGACCTCACAAAGCTGTCTGGATGTCCGCTTCTGGTCACAAAGCTTCTAACACATATGGTTAGAATATATTCTCTTTACCAATGCACACTATAAAGACGCTTGAAGTCTTATTCTAGGCAGCAGAAAGCATCAGAAATACTATCAGTAAACTGAGGAGCATTTACTAAGTATTTTTGAAGTTCTCATTTGTATTTTTCCCACGATGAAATTGCGTCTTAGACAAAATCACATTGGTTATGCAGAATTAAGAAGTGAATACACCCACATGCTTGGCACACATGGGGTTTTTATGTCACAATCTGCTTAATCTTTTTGCATATTCCAAGGGAGGCTGACTGTAGGAGTATGTGTGTATCTTTGACTTGTAGTCAAGTTATAAAAAAAAATAAATCTAGGTCTAGGGTTTGAAATTATAGGAATAAAAACACTTGGGAAAAAGCCAGGATAACAAACTCACAAGGAAAGAAAGTGTTGGCTTCATTTTAATTTTCTTGCAAAATTTGTAGAGTTCCTAAGATTTAGCTCAAGAATCTCCATGTTACCTGGAGTAGGTAACGTGCTGGGGTAGGAGACTTGCAGGAGGCAGCCAATCAATGATTCTCTTTCATTATTTTATTTTTTTTGTCTTTTTTTTTAAATTAAATCTTTATTGTTCAGATTATTACATTTGTTCCTCTTTTTCCCCCCCATAACTCCCCTCCTCCCAGTTCCTGCCCCACCCTCCGCCCTCACTCCCCACCCACTGTCCTCATCCATAGGTGCACGATTTTTGTCCAGTCTCTTCCCGCATCTCCCACACCCCTTTCCCCCCCAGAATAGTCAGTCCATTCCCTTTCTATGTCCCTGATTCTATTATGATCACCAGATTATTTATTCACTTGATTCTTAGATTCACTTGTTGATAGATGCATGTTTGTTGTTCATAATTTGTATCTTTACCTTTTTCTTCTTCTTCTTCCTCTTCTTAAAGGATACCTTTCAGCATTTCATATAATACTGGTTTGGTGGTGATGAACTCCTTTAGCTTTTCCTTATCTGTGAAGCTCTTTATCTGACCTTCAGTTCTGAATGATAGCTTTGCTGGATAAAGTAATCTTGGTTGTAGGTTCTTGGTATTCATCACTTTGAATATTTCTTGCCACTCCCTTCTGGCCTGCAAAGTTTCTGTTGAGAAATCAGCTGACAGTCGTATGGGTATTCCCTTGTAGGTAACTGAGTTTCTTTCTCTTGCTGCTTTTAAGATTCTCTCTTTGTCTTTTGCTCTTGGCATTTTAATTATGATGTGTCTTGGTGTGGTCCTCTTTGGATTCCTTTTGTTTGGGGTTCTCTGTGCTTCCTGGACCTGTAAGTCTATTTCTTTCACCAGGTAGGGGAAGTTTTCTGTCAATATTTCTTCAAATAGGTTTTCAATATCTTGCTCTCTCTCATCTTCTGGCACCCCTATAATTCTGATGTTGGTACGCTTGAAGCTGTCCCAGAGGCTCCTTACACTATCTTCATATTTTCGGATTCTTTTTTCATTTTGCTTTTCTGGTTGGGTGTTTTTTGCTTCTTCGCATTTCAAATCTTTGCCTTGATTCTTGCGCTCCTTTGGTCTGCTGTTGGGAGTCTGTATAGTATTCGTTATTTCAGTCCATGTATGCTTAATTTCTAGTTGGTTCTTTATCATAACATCGAGGGTCTCATTAGATTTCTTGAGGATCTCACTACATTTATCGGCGGCTTCTAGAAAGTTCTTAAGAGACCTTAAAAGTGTGGTTCTGAACTCAATATCCTCCATTGACAGTTTTGTCCTGTTTCTTTGTCTCCGCATTTTTTATGCTTTCTTGGTGCACCCCCTAGTGGTCTTTGTGCGCAGTCTTGTTGTAGTTAAGCCTTGATTGTTGTCGGCAATACCGGGGGTGATTTGACCTCCAGGCTAACTGGCTATGAGAGTCCGCTGTGTCTGCAGTGGGAGAGCTTCTGTGCTGGATCTCTAGGGTGGTGCTAATCTAGCGTTTGCCTGAGGCTATCCGGCAAATGGCTCTGCTCAGGGCTTGGGCGGGGCGGGTCCCCGGGGATCTACAGGGCGGGCCTGAGTGAGCAGTTATGGCTGCTCTCAGTTCCGTCCCCAGGGGCTCTGCCTCACAGAGTCCCAGCAACCGCTGCAAACCTCGGAGAGAAAGCTGCCTTCGAGTTCTGACTGAAGCCAGACAGTCCTGCTTCTCCCGTTTGAGTCTGGGTCCCTAGAGACTCGCCCGGATCTGGAGCTCAGAGTCTGAAACTCCCTCCCGATTGAAAACAACAACTGCGCCCTCCGTCGCCAGCCCGCTCTGCGCGCACTCTGCACCTGAGTATTTCACTTCAGCACTGCGCCTCCTCTGAGTCTGGGTATGATATTCTCTTTCCTCCTAGTTGTAGAATTTCCACTCAGCCAGCCTTCCCGTGGTTCTGGATGATGTCCGTTCCGTCTTTTAGTTGTTTTTTGAAGTGGTTGTTCGAGGCAGCAATCTCCAGCGTTAACCTAGGCCGCCATCTTGGTTTCCCTCTTCAGTTCTGTCCTCTTTCATTATTGATGTTTCTATCTCTCTCCTCTGAAATCAATAAAAATATATTAAAAAAAAGAATCTCCAAGTCACAGTGAAAATGATAGGGACCCAAATCATTCTATTTCACACGAGGCTGAAAATTAGATTTCAAGTAAAGGTCTATACTGTTATTTGGTGACACCTTACTTATTACAGATACAGAATTTATGATTTTAATAAATTAAAATATTTAAAAATTTTCTTGGAAATTATTAATTTGAAGTACCAGGTACTTCAAATTTTTTGAAGGCATTCTCTCATTCATTTATTTATTTTACTCTCTTTAATTCTAATTTTCTAATTCTATTCCCTCTTTATTAGAAATTATTCTAAGATTTTATAGTATATCCTTTTGTCTATCTCTGTTATTGTCATGTTTCTTTTTAATTTAAACATAATTTTCTTTCATTCTTTAAATATACTTATAGTAATTACTTTTATTTGTTGTCTGCTAAATCTAACATCAGGGGACACTCAGAGACAATTTCTCTGTTGTCTGCTTTTTTCTTGCATATATGTCAGACTTTTACATTTCTTTTTATGTCTTAAAATTTTTGTTGAAAACTTGGAATATTAGGTAATAAATTATAGCAAATGTGGATTCTGATTTCTTCCCCTTCTTAGGGTTTTTGTTTGTTTAGTAACTTTCCTATAAAATCAGTTGATGTCTTTGCTCACTTAAAAATATGTAAAATGTTGTTTTTGAAATATTTTTTGTTTAAAAACAAACATTTATATAGGGTGTGGCAAAAGTAGGTTTACAGTTGTTCATATAGAAAATAATACAATAATTAATAAATAATACAAGAATAAACTTTGTATTTCATGTACTCACAACTGTAAACCTACTTTTGTTGCACCCTGTAGATATAGAAACATGTAGATCTAGTTGTTGTTTTTATTTTTATCTGGTTTCCTAGGATTTGTCCTTGAGTCTGCATAGCTTAGTGGCCAGTCAGTAATTCCTCAGAGGTTGTGTTCGTCAGTGGTTGAGCGTCAACCTTTGAACCAGGGGCCACTGCAGGTGCTTCAGCCAGTAAAGCGTCCACCCAGTGCTGGATAGGTGACCTTAGAATGCATCCCAAGTTCAGGCAGTTTAAAGCCTTCCCTGGCTTTTACTTCTCACAAGGCTCTCTCTGGTCTCTCCTGCACATGCGTGCCAACTGTACATCAGCCGGGGATGCGTGGAAGGATGACCAGATGCCTCTATAAGTGTCTCATTTCTTGTATTTTCCTCTTAAAGTTCTGGCTAGCCCTCTCGTCCATTGTTTGCCCCAAATAGGACCATTACCTCAGACTGTCCTAATGGCTGACCTCCTTTGTTTGCTCCCGACTGAGAGTGCTCCTTATCATGCACAGAACCAGATTTTCACCGTTAGCTTCAAATGAAGTCATCCCTTCTGGCAGTGAAGCTGTGGGTAATGGACAGCCTGCCCACCTGTTAGAACCACTGTGCTAACTGCTCTAAGAGGGTGACGGGAGGTTGATGGGATCAGCCCCAGGCAAATATGCTGCAGATTCTCACTGTTCTTATCCAAAGTCAGTAGTGCTTTATGAATAAATCTTCTCAGCTTGTCCTATGACTTGGTTGATTTCCAGGGCCATGAAATAGCTGTCTTGGTAATTATGTCCAGTGTTTTAGTTTTTTCGGGAAGAAGATTTGCTGACCTCTTCCCTCTGTCATGTCAGAGGGAAGTTCCCTCTTACCCCAATTACTTTTGTATTCCTAGACAATATTTTCTTATTTGTTACACAGATAGGTCTCACTCTATGAGAAATGACTCCTGATATTTAAAATGATGCCTGGCCGGCTTGGCTCAGTGGTTGAGTGTCAACCTATGAACCAGGAGATCACAGTTCAATACCTGGACAGGGCACATGCCTGGGTTGCGGGCTTGATCCCAAGTAGGGGGCATGTAGGAGGCAGCCAGTCAATGATTCTCTCTCATCATTGATGTTTCTCTCTCTCTCTCCTACTCCTTCCTCTCTGAAATCAATAAAAACATATTTTAAAAAATGTGATGTGCCTTCTTAGGTTGAGAGTTTGCCTTAAGAGAAAAAAAAAAATAACAGTGGAACCTCTGTTAACCAACCTCCACAAACCAATTAATGACAACTAATGACGTTATGATTTAATTAAATAGATAAGCCAATGAACATTGAGCATGAATAAACTGTTTCTGTGAAAACAAAATTGCATGCTTTGAAAGGACTCAATAAATGAAAGTTGCTAAAAACATAGCTGTTGAATTAGGTGTGGGTGAGACCTCTATAAATGATTGCAGAGAAACAGAAAAATATGGGAGGATTTTGCACTCACATGATCTCATAATGTCCTTAAATTTTCACGTTGCTTTGAAAAAAATGGAAACTGGAAATTGTAGATGATGAGTTATGGATTTGGCTTTTTGAAGAAAGATGATGGAGCACTTTTATCATTTTAATATTTAAAGAAAACACCGTGGCTCCACATAAAAAGTTAGCAGAAGAAAGCATGTTTCTATTTTATGTTACAATAAACTATTTTGAGTGTTATGCATCACTTTTTTATGATTCTCTGCTTTAAGTTTTTGATTAACCAAATTATTACCAGTCCTAAAGTAAAGTGGTTTCTTTACTCTTCCATGCTTTAGTGAAATCTTAGGCTTGCTGCTGACTGCCTGCCTGGGAAGCTCCCCCAGACTCTGCAGTTGGCCTCTTGAGCTAGGTCAAGGCTCACCCTTTCATCTCCCACTCCATAGTAGAGAGAAAAAAAATACAGATTTAGGTGGAGACCCTGGGTTGTCTGGAGCCATGGTGCCCTGTCAAAGGACCTTCAGTGAGATGAGCAAAGAACATCAAGTCTTTTTTTATTTTTTCTCCCCACCTGTTTGGCAACTCTTAGTGATTCCGTGAGTTCTGATGCTGTGAGGGGAGTCTAAAGCTGCTCCTGGTGCCATGCTGGGAAGGCCTGGGAGTGAGCAGCTTTATACCTTAGGGAGAAATAGCTCTAGTTCCTTGACATTATCTTCCAGGGTCAAGGTTAGATGTTGATTGAAGATTAAGAGCTAGACCAACCAAGGACCTTCATCCAGGGCTCCTGCTCTTTGAATAACAAAGAGGTAATTGGTCTAGCCCAACTCACTCAGTGTTTTTAGATAGGAGTTCAAGGCTGAAAACCTGTGACAATAATACTGTGCATTCAGTCAGTGGTCTTCTCTGCCTCTTCCCTTGAAGCACCTGGGGTGACCCCCAAGTGATGGTCAATGAATCACGTATTTGGATCCCATATCAAATATTTCCAGCTGTCAAGGAAACAGCTGTGAATATCCTGTCCCCTACTTTATGCATCAGAATTCATTCATCCCAAATCCCACTTTGTCAGTTAATCTGAAAACACATTCATACTGAAAAGTTAGGGAAAATGGTCCTAAATCTTTGTCTTTGGATAGGCAGATATTTGAAGACAGAAAGGCGTAATGTGAATGTGGGGTTTTAGGCACTGATGTTAGTTGATAGGGGGACAAAATATTAGATTGGCAAGACTTTTAGTGCTGCTTAAACCATATTACAGAGGAAGCTGTGCAGTTTGTCTAGACCAGTGGTCGGCAAACTCATTAGTCAACAGAGCCAAATATCAACAGTACAATGATTGAAATTTCTTTTGAGAGCCAAATTTTTTAAACTACATAGGTAGGTACATTGTTATTAATTTAATTAGGGAACTCCTAAGGCTTAGGAAGAGCCACACTCAAGGGGCCAAAGAGCCACATGTGGCTCTTGAGCCGCAGTTTGCCGACCACAGGTCTAGACTGTAGACAAAGATAGAGCTAGTGGCAGTGGCCACCATAAAAGGAATAAGGCTCAGCAGAAAGCATGTAAGGTTGTAATAATTTTGAAAATCTGATTATCTTGGTAATGGATTCAGGATTCAAAGGGAACATGTTGCATCAAAAGCATTGTGATCATTGAAATCTATATATATGTTAAACAACAAGCATGACACAGGCAGAATTTTAGAATTCAGTGCCCGATATACAGTCTCATGGTTTAGCTGAAATAAGCTTGGTGCTTGTGTTTGCTTGTTGAGTCTGAATCTAGGTCTTGATTCCCAGACATTTGTGACAATGACAGTGAGTAAACCAATGAAGTTTTGAAGGAAAAGCTGACCTCAGGAAGACAATGTGGCCACTCTCCCTCGCAAAGCACTTGTCTTAGGAGAACAATCTTAATAAGGACGCTGAGATCCTGCAGGGCTTATGGATTTTGGGAAGGGTTTAAGTGTGGCATGACATTTGTCAGAGAGCCATGGACCAAGAGTCTCTGAGTTTCCTGCTGAGCATCAGAGCTGGGCCTTTCTGCATGTTGGGGCAGAGAGGAAGAGACATAGTTTGACTCACCTCGTACTCTGTTCCACCTCCTGCTCCATTCTGTATCCCCCAGCCCTTCCTCAGCAGACTTTTTGCACCTTTTCCAAATGAGGAAGTTGAAAAAACAGCCAGTAGAAGAAAAGAAGGTGAATAGGATTCTTTGAAATGGGATTTCCTCCCTTTATCTCTGAAAATGAAAGACCTCTTTCAAAGGAGACAATGCCATTTCTGCTCCTCTTGCCCACCCTATCTGAAACCTGCTTGGTCCTAAACAACACTCTATGGCTCTCTCTCTCTCTCTGTCTAGCACTGTCCCCCTTCCCCCTTCCTTTTTTTCTCTGTAGCTTCTCGCTCTCATCTAGTCCTGCTGAGAGAACATAATACCGCCTTATTTGTGACTCTGAAGTCATTTCCATGGAAACCGACCCATGGCCCAGGTATGAGCCGGTGCCTTCTCCATAGGACTGTGCAGGAGAAAATGCCTTTATTAAAGCTGAGTGTCAGCAGGTTCCTTTCCGCAGCCCTTGCCCAGAGAGAAACTTCTGCAGGAGTCAAAGGAGGGACACATGAATGAAAGGCAGGGTTCCCAGCTTTCTAAAAATTTCCCCTATATAAATGAAATACCCCTAGCTCAGTGCACGCACAGGCGTGCGTGCACCGCCCCCCACTTGACTTCTATTTCTGGACCTTCGGCCACAGAGCACTTTTCCTTTTGAAGGGAATCGGCTTCCATACTATAGCCTGGAACAAAAGCTTGTGTTTGAAATTAGAAGTGGACTTGGCAGTGTATGGGATGAGGGTGGGGGAGAAAGTGGGCACAACAGCAAGGACAGGGGTGGCCATGTGGGAATAAGGAATAAATGTTAGAGCCCCCAACTCAACGATGAATAAGAGAGATAGGGAGAAAGAGGGGTTCAACTGGGAAGTTCTTAAAGCAGGAGTTCAGAAAGTGTCTATTATGGTGCAATGGTGACACAATAAAATGGTATGAAATGGCAAGGGAGCCTGATATCTCTCCTTACTATCTCTTTTTTCTTTAACATTTTTCTGTGGATCTCTGCATTTGGCTCTATTCCACTTTTATCTGGGTCATGGGAGTGCCATTTTGGGAAGGTGCTAGAGAGATCCTAGTCAAATTCCTAAGGCTCTGGATCCTACCTCTCCCCTCCCTGCCACCTGAACTCTTGAATCCAGATAAAGAGAAGACAGGGGAGGGGTCTCTTGCCCCTTGCTCCTGAGAAATGTCTGCTCATTGAAAGCCAACGGAACTTGGTGCAGTCTGGAGCTAGGAGGGTGTTCCGGGTTTGTACTGCGACCAGGACGAGTTAATCTTTATTAAGCAGATGTACAGAGGATGAGCCCGGCTCCATAACATCTCCATGGCCATCCGCTCCCCATTTCTTTTATTGATCTGCCTGTCTAAATGGGTACTTCGAAACTCAGTGGGAGTTTTCCAATTAGATAAAAGGCAATTCATGTTGCCTGCTGCCTCCGTGCTGCACTCACAGCCCCAAACCAGGAGAGCACATTCAAGACTTCTTGGCAGAACAACCCACTTTAATCAAGGCAGCCCCCTCCTGAGCTCCCTTGCCTGCAGGACATTTCTCTTAATATGCAGAGGCTTTCTTTATTGGAGGTGGAGAAAAATGGGCTGCTCCTCTAGGAGCTGGGCTTCAAGGTGAGCTGCGTAGTTAATGGAGAAGATGCATCGCCCACTTTTGGGGCTGGTGTTTTAGGAAAAGCTGTTTGGCAGTTATTTTGGGGTCAAGCAGCGACTTGAAGATTTTCAGATCTCTGCTAGAAGCATGGCCTCCTGGCACGGGGGTCCTCCTGTCCCTGGATGAGTCACAGCCTGGGTCGCACAGTGTTTTGTGGGCTCTATTCCCTGTCAGGAGGGCAGAAGAAATCACAGGACGGGCATCACTGTCCCATTGGTCAATGTAAGTGGCCCGAAGTCTGGACATCAGCAGGGGCCTCCCACGGCTCACTGTGGCTTCCATGGTCCAAACATGCTGCATGAAGTTCAAGGTCTTGTTTACAAGGCAGACTCATTTCTCCTGCCTCTTATTGGTAACTGGCTCTATTCTGGTCTGGCTCATCTTCCACATAGGCAGGAGACAAATTTTATAACTTTTGGTTGTACTGTTTTTTTCCCCCTTAAAAAGCAGCCCTCATCTGAGAAAGGGAAGCCCTTCTCGGTTACCGCCTTTCTCCTTCCTCCACATTCCTTTTATACTGTTAGTATTGCCTTACTTATTGCCTAGTCAGTAGCAGACTCTACCTGGTAGAGTGACTGTCCTTTATTGAGTGCTCACCAGGTACAAGACACTGTGCTGGGTGGTTTACATGCAATTAACAGAGTCAGACCTCACAGCGTTACTATGAAATGGTTGCTCTCATGACCCCTTTTTTACCAAAGAGGAAACTAAGACTAAGCACCTTACTCAAGGGCACATATGCATTTGTATCTACATCTGTGTGTTACCAAAATTCTTAGGCTTTACCGTGCACAGTCAAGGGTGAATAACAATCATAATGGTAGTGAAAATAAATTACTTGCTTTTGAAGACTCCTGGCACAATCATACTTGCCTGACATAAGGCTTAGCAACAATGCTCTTTGACTTTGAGACCTTTCCAGGTCCCCAGAAGTGCCCTTTCCCATTCTTCCCAGGACAGCAGATAGTGTGTATGCAAATACGAATTTTGGCAGCTAGTGCAGGTAGGTCAGATCTTTGAAGTCTGGTGTAAGGATTACGTGTCTCCCTCCATACCTTCAACTCAAGTGTATTATCCCAGTTGGCTTGACCTAACCTTGAAGCCGGGGGAGGTGGCCAGGCTCTTCTGTGGCCACCACAGTCCTGAGCACTTGGCTGCAGATGGAGATGTTGGCACATTGTAAGATTGAGGTAGGGAATGTGATGGGAGATGGATCATTGACAGTGAGATAATGAGCCTCACACCCTTCCCTTCATTCCTGCTCCTGGCACAGTATTTGCATAATCTGGAACAGCTGTGTTGTCTAGACCCACGGAAGGTTGGGGTGTCTCCATTAGCTCTCCTTTCCCCCTTTCCTTCCCCTTCAACTTCTCACAGCACAACCTCAGAGGAGAGGCACGGCTTGGTTTCCCCTTGCTTGTGTGGACAAAGCTAGGTCCTTCTCTGACACATGATAATCACGGTCAGTGTGAAGAGAGCTGGAGCAATGCATACTGAATGTAAATACTGAATTTCTGGGTCTTGACTTCCCGGCAGTGGCATCTTCTCGCCCATCAGGCATTGTCACAGCATTATTTTGACTGCACCTGGGAGTCAAAGCCAGAGAATGATGGCGCTGTGTTGTTCAGTAGCCGTAGGCACCTGCAGCTCAGAATCTCCATGAAGCTACTGGAGAGGCTCTGGAAAGAGGCACTTGACCTTCCCATACATCAGAAGAGAGAAGAGCCAGGGATTAACATTGGAATTAATGCCCATTCTAGCTGGAGGGGTTCCCCTTTGCTCTGGGAAATAAGGGGAAGTGTTTGAAGATGCAAGAAAGCTTCTGTTCATTATCAAACCCCAGCAGGACTTTATGATAATTTTTATAACTTCTTCATTCACAACTCTGGGTGCTTTGAAGGTTAATAACTTGTGTTTATTGAAACTTCCCTTCAAGGAACTCCAAGAGCTTTGTAGATATTAATTCAGCAGCACCACAGGACAAGGAAACAGGAAACAGGGAGAGGGTGAACAGAGAAGTTTATTCCAATTTAGGAGAACTGATGATATTAATAGCTCCAACAGGGAGTTTAAGTGAGTTTTAGAAAATCACAAAGCCACTCATGAGTCATCCAGAAAGAGCTCTCCTCACGCCCAGCCCTGGCAGCCTCAGACCACTATCTGGTTCTAGCACTATGAACTAGGGGGCAGCTGGACCTCTCTGCCTCACTTTACTTTTCTGTAAAATGGGACAACAAATCCTACTTCTTGTCAGCTGTTGTTGTATTAAATGAGATAAAGGAGTAAAGATACCAGCACAGTGCTTGGCACATGAATATGGCCTCCCCATCCCATCATCTGCAGGGAGCCACAGAATATCTTCCTGTGACTGCAGGAATGAACTGCATCTCTCTTACTCTGCTCAGCACGAGGAAGATGGGCAGGGATGCAGGGGTTTGTCTGAGCACGGGGGACTGGTGGTCATTTCTCTTTTCTGGAAACTGTGATATCCAAAGGGTACAGCCAAGTTTTGTGAGAAAACTAGCCCTCTCTCTCTCCAAAATCTGGAACAAAAGGAGGGCATATCCGTGAATGAAAGTAAAATGGAGATTTCAAGCAATTTTATAGTTAATCAGGGGAAAGAAAGTACCTCTGCTGAACTGTCTTTTGGGGGTTGAGTCGTTTGTGGAGGTTCACATTTCTCAGCTGGTTACCTTCCATTTTGCTCTCTTTGGAAGAGGAAGTGTCCGCAGAAGGTAGTTGGCCTGTGTCTGGTTTGGAGCATTCCAGATTGGCATGAGATTTCCAGTTTTAGATCAGGACATGGCTTGAGAAATTTCCCCCCCCAACACCCACAAATAAGGGTGAGTGATATACTAGCAACCTTCTTTAGTAGCTGTGGCCTTTTAGGGTTTTAAAGTTATATGGGGAAGAGAAAAGAAAGGACTCATACAACCAAAAGATCCTTAGGGCTTTCCTGGTGGTCTGGTGACTGAACACTGTGGGGAGTCAGGGCATGGCTGCCCCCACTCAGGTCCGTCCCCCCCATTGTCAATTTTGAACAAGACTTGGGTATGAAAGAGTAGGAATCTTCTCCCAGTTTCTCTGTCAGTTTCCTACTAGTTTTGAGCTCTGTTCACCCATAGGAATCAATGGAATTACTGTGAGAGGCAGAAGCTTTGCAGCTTGAGGTCTGAGGTCCGAATTGGTCCCCTCTTCCTGGGCTCATCTATCTCCAGAACACTCTAGCCCTGGAGGGCTTTGCTAGACATCTTGCCATCAGTGGTATTGCTTGGATTCACCTCCTCTTGGCCTGCATCTTAGAACAAGAGAATTTTGGACTTACCTGAATTGCATGTTAGCCAGTGAAAAGATAAAGGCAAACGATGCCAAAGCAGAAGAGCCAGTGGAGCATTACCAGGTGGTTCTGGTGATACCAAAATGGTAACTAGGGCGTGGCTGTCATGTGGCTTAACCTCAAGGCCAACTTATTACCTAAAGAGAGTACAGCTTAGCTCCCTCAATTTCAATGGGAGTGACCCTCAGGCAGCTGATACCACATTCTAGACGTGTGCAGAAACAAAGGAAGGCGAGCCCAATTTTATTTATGATGACTAGGCCTTTCTCTCGACTATAGACTAGAATTAATATTCAAAGTTTAGAAGAGGAGCAAATATACTCATTGAAATTTCCCCTGCATTTCCTAGCCTCATCTTGAAGTCAGACAGATTGCTCTGTCATTTCTGGAGACAGGTTCCTTTCCTTGGTGTTACTTGGGGAGTGATGAAAGCTGCCTTCCCTAGCTCTGAGCTGAGGCCTCGGAGCCAGGTTGAAAGCTTTCTTGGGAATTACCTCTGAATGTCTCAATTCCAGTAGTTTTAAATCTCAGCCATAAATGTTTTAGAAGTGTGCTCTTTTTCTGCACTGGATGAATATGCTCAGTGATTTAACGACCCAGCCTATGACCTAGTGTTGCTGTTGCTGTCGAATGGATAATTCTCCATTTGCAGATGGGTTTTGTTTCTCATTGTTCTCCTAGGCTTTAATTGGGGAAATGTTTCATGGAATAGCATAAAACACAGGTGTTCAGGACCCATGCAGCAATTAGGAGGGAAATCCAAGCTACCATCCAACAAAGAGGGGAGGGAGTTGAGGGGAGGCTGAGTGAAGAGCAGAACTTGGCTTCTAGTTTAATGGGCATTCAGTTAGACCACATGTAGTAGAGTGAAGTACAGAAGCTGTGAAATCGGGGTGAGAGGGGAAGCCACATATAGTTCAAGACCAGTTCCGAGAGGGCACTGGCTAAGGTGCTGGCCAATGGGTGTGGCCAAGGGTGGTTGTCAGGTCTTAGGTCCAGTCTGACTGGCCATGGAGAATCACCCATGTTCTAGTCTGTCTGCAAGTACTTTGCTGGGGCCTGCAATGCAGGGACATGTGTGCTCTCCTAGTAAGTGGGGTACTTCGGGCTTACTGAGAGGTCACTGACTTTCCTAAGGGAGAGAGATTTCTAAGACCAGACACATAAGAAAGGACTCCTCCTTCCCCCCCTAGTTCCTGTTTGCTTCTCAAGGAGCTGGACACTTTTTCCCCCTGAGAAGTTACAGTAGATCATTCATTCATTTATTTATCAAACACTTCTGAAAGCCAGATATTGGAAAGAGTGCTGAGAATAGAGCAATGCACGAACACAGTCCTACTCCAAGAATTGGGTGCCCCATGTGTGTGTGGGGGGTGTAGGTATATGTACAGGTGCTTCCCATCTGAAGGTAGTAATTGCTAGGATGAATGTTTGTACACTGAAGGGAAGAATTTCACTCAGACTCCGTGTGTGTGTATCTGTGTGTTTTCCAGGGAAGGTTTCTGAAGAGAGATAATAAGTCTCAGGGCAAGATGGAGTTCAAAGGCAGGTGGGAGGCTGGAGGTAGGGATGAAATAAAGTCAAGGTAAAGAGATTAAAGCTAATAGGCTTGGGAGAACAGAGCATGCTATCCAAGTGAGGCTTCAGAGATATCCTCTTCATGTCTGGGGGTGAAGGAGGGAGCAGCAAGAGCCTGTAACACGGCACTGTTCCCATGAGAGCCTTTTCCTGGTCTGCTCGAAGGAGAGAGTTAAGTCCACTTGAGAGTTGCCAGATCTAGCAAATAAAAAAACAGGATGTTGAGTTAAATTTGAATTTCAGATGAATGGCAAATAATTTCTTGGTATAGCTATGTCCTATATAAATTCTAGATATATGAAAAATGAGTCACTGTTTATCTGAAATTTCCTTGGGTACCTCGTCCACAGGCATGTCAGACCTAAAGGGTTCGAGGAGACCTGAGGGTTTGGAAGTCCCAGGGGTGGGCCACTTGGCAAGATGGTGCTCAGGGATTTTCTAGGTTCTTATTGCCAATCTTGAAGCAAATTTTTTTGTTAATCTTCACCTGAGGATATTTTTTCCATTGATTTTTAGAGAGAATAAAAGGGAGGTAGGAAGGGGGAGAGGGAGAGAGAGAAACATTGCTGTGAGAGAGACACATGGATTTGTTGCCTCCTGCACGCACCATGACCAGGGCCAGGGAACAAACCTGCAACACAGACTTGGGGCTAATTCTTGAAGTGTTTTCGCATACTGTGACAAATGTATCACATTTCTGGCAATTGCTCTATTTCCCCTACCTGAATCAAGGAAGACACTTGATTCCTCTCTCTTCATTTTCCCCCACCTTTTTTGACCACAGACACCTTCCTTCCCCTGACCTCTCTCTCCACACTGCACCCTCTCAATAACCACCCCACCCCGAATCATCACCCTGGCTCTTCTAGGGAACCTGATCTAATGAGAGAATTCCTTTTCTTTCTTGGACTGTGGGGGTATTTGCGCGAGCCATTCTTCTGGAAGTGTCTGGGTTTTGCAGGTTGTGTGTTTTCTGATTGCATGATGAGTCAGGATGGATTTGAGATGCCACCGGCCTCCCAACACCCTGTCGTTAGCAATGCAAGGCTTGTCGTAGGCACAGACGGGAGGGCAGACTGGTCCTGGGGGGAGGCGAGTCATTATTTCTGCCTGAGTGCATTCTAATCATATTTTCCTCTGTCAAAACTAGCAGGACCTTCCAACTTACTGCAGAGTCTCTGCTTTCCTTCCGCTCGGATCAGAAACAAATCAGCGTGATCAAGCCTGGCAGTAGATCATTTAGAGATTTTCATCCCTATCAGTAGCCAAGGGCTGGTCATATCTTTTGTGTTTGTGTGTGAACATACATGTGCCTTTTGCTTTTAAGTAGTCAATGGCACTGCTTCCCATTTTGAAATGCTGGATATTTTGCCCCCTTTTAATTGAATTTATTGGGATGACATTGGTTAATAAAATTATACAAGTTTTAGGGGTACAATTATATAACATCATCTTCACATTGTATTGTGTGTTCACCACCTCAAGTTAAGTCTCCTTCCATCACCATTTATTCCTCTTTTACCCTCTCCTACCTCTCCCACCCTTTCCTTCTGGTAATCACCATATTGTTGTCTGTCTGTGAGGGTTTTTTTTTCTTTTGTGTAATCCCTTCACCTTTTTGCCCTTTAATTTCCAATAATGATTGCGGTCATGGAGAAGGATGAATCAGCATAGAACAAAAATTGGACGGTGATGAATCATCAGAGAATTCTTCTACCTGTGAATTCTACCCAGTATAGTGATTCAGATATCTGTTCAATCTTTTTAAACTTGTATTTTAAATTGGAGTATTAGATTTATACACTAAAGTGCCTAGATATCTATAATTATAGAAGCATAATATGCAAATATAATGAATGGCCAAACAGGGGAACGACCATCCGGATGATCTTCTGGATGAAGTGAGGGGTAGGGGGGAGCGGAGAGGGGGGGGTGCGAAGGCCTACTCTTGCACGATTTCGTGCACCGGGGCCTCTAGTTAAGTATAAAACTATAGATAGTTTTACATATGAGGATGTGCATATAGCCACTACCCAGATCAAGATGAAGCCATTTCCAACACTCTACAAGGGTCTCTTGTGCCCCTTCCCTAGTAACCACTATACCAATCTCTGTCACTATAGATTAGTTTTCTGTACTTTAACTTCATATTAACGGGAGCATACAATCCTTAGTATTTTTTCTACCTGGCTCCTTTGATCGATCTATTATGCTGTCAGTAGAATTCATCCATGTAGTGGTATGCTGTGGTTAGTTTGCTCTTTTAAAATTTCTGTGTAGTATTCCATTGTACTACAGTTTATTTACTCCACTCTCATTGGATTGCTTTCAATTTTTGGCTACCTCATATTATCAAAACGATCTTAGTGTCTATGCAGGGGTGGGCAAACTTTTTGACTCGAGGGCCACAATGGGTTCTTAAACTGGACCGGAGGGCCGGAACAAAAGCATGGATGGAGTGTTTGTGTGAACTAATATAAATTCAAAGTAAACATCATTACATAAAAGAGTACGGTCTTTTTTTTTTTTTTTTTGTTTTATTCATTTCAAACGGGCCGGATCCGGCCCGCGGGCTGTAGTTTGCCCACGGCTGGTCTATAGAGTGCTTTAGTGCTCTTTTCCCACAAGAAGCCTACACTATAGACAGGATGGGGATTTGTATCTTTATCTTCATTATATAGATGGAAAAAACCTCACAGAGAATTTTAGAGACTCGTCTAAGGTCACACAGCCATGGAAGGACAATCAGGAGCCCAAGTTAAGGGACCTCTCCGCTTAACCAAGAACCACCTTCCTGATGGCTGAGACCCTGTGGGCGCACCTTATTTAGCTGGAACCTGTCTCCTGTCTGAACAAGTGCTGTTTCCTCAATGGCCCTTCAGCCTAGAGCCGTGGTCGGCAAACCGTGGCTCTGAGGGGAGCTGAGCTGATGCAGGAGATGATGGAGAACAACCTGGAAGTTAGCTTAATCTACAGGCAGCCTCAGATGTGCCCCCACCTGCGTGGTCCAGCTGATTTAGGCTGAGAAGATGGAAAAGGCCTATTATTTAGTCACTGCAAATGAAAAGGGAGAGAAGGAATCATAGTCTCCCAATCTTGACTCGATTTGGGAATTCTCAAGGCTTGAGAAGGTAACGTGGTTAGTGATGGTGTGACATAGTGACCCTTTTGGACTGTGGCCTGCAAGGTGCTAGATCCCTAGTTTTTGGCCACTTTTCAAGGGGAGTTATCTGGATTTAAATAGGTCTCAAAGTCTTTTTTTCTCCACAAGTTTGCTGACAAGTACTCTGTCCTCTTCAAGTGTGTCTCCAACACTCTGGTTCTAACCAGAGCGAACCAGCACCCCCACAGTCCTTCCCAACGACAATGCATTTCCATGGAGAGCTGCATTTTCTTTGACCCAACTTATATCACCTAATCAAGCAGAACTTGACCAATGATCTACATGAAAACATTCTCTACTGGATCTTACATTTGGTCTAAAATTAGGTGATTCATTTTCTATTTTAAGCCAAAGCATGCTTATTAACCGATCCTTAGACTTTAGTGTGGCCTCAGAGATTCACAATTCTCTGCAAAGTGGAATCTGAAACCCTCCTTACCCTCATGCCCCCCAAGGCTGACATCTGTTTTTCTTTTCTGCCACCCAACCATGATTAGGTCATTCAAATGGAATTTACTGGAACACCTTCTAGACCAGCAATTCTCAACCTGTGGGTCGCAACCCCTTTGGCGGTCGAACGACCCTTTCACAGGGCTCGCCTAAGACCATCCTGCATATCAGATTTTTTACATGACGATTCATAACAGTAGCAACATTACAGTTATGAAGTAGCAACAAAAATAATTGTATGCTTGGGTCACAACATGAAGAACTGTATTTAAAGGGCCAGAAGGTTGAGAACCACTGTTCTAGACACATTTAGGCACAGAGTGAAATACGATTGAGCTAGAGCTTAAATTCATGGACAGGGAAATCAAAAGGTGTGTCATCTTTGTTTTGAGGTTACTGGCCTGTGGAAGTGGCATCATTTCCCGGGAGGGTGAAATTGTGTGGGAGGCAGGGGAAGGCCAGGAAGGGATTAATGGATTGTCATCTGTGTGCCAGGCATCAGATTTGTGTCATCTTATTTAAGCCTCACAACAGACCTTATGAAGTCTGAGACTTACACATGAGTGGCTAAGTGACTTGTGCCATGATTCACACAGCTATTAAGTGGCAGGGCCACTATCTTAACCAAGTCTGACTCCAAAGCCCAGGCTTTCCCCAGAATATGATGGGGAGGAGAGTGGAAAGTTTAGAACAGATTCCAAGACGATTCCTACTATTGGGGGACATTAGGAAATATATTTATATATTTGCATGTTGGGAAGTTTTCTATCTTTTTTAAAGTGGAGGATACTCCTTGAAACACATCTTAAAATTTATTTTAAAAGCAAAAGACTTCAAAACAAAAGGTTAATTTCCACTAAACTATGAGTTGATTTCCACAAGCAGTTTTACATGGAGGGTGGGGAAGATAGTTAAAAATGTTCCAAACCCGTAGGTAAGAAACCAACATAGAATAAATGAATCAGCCAGATGTGAGTGTGAATTCTGACAGCTTCTGACAAATTGAGTGGCTTAGATGAGCTCCTTAGCGTCGCTCAGGCCGTTTCCTTATCTGTAAGAAGGAAACAATAGCCCCCACTCTGCAGAGTTGGCAGTTGCTTAGTGCAGTAAGCTGAATTAGTAAGATGCTAATTCTTTCCTAGAATTCCTTGCTTCTCAGAAGCAAGCCTTCTAATGCTGGTGGCAGCGTGAAGAGCCACCTGGTAGAACACCAATGTGGGGAGGGGGCAGAAGACGCACTAGCTCTGCTCCCCATGGAGTTTCCTGTAGGGGATGATTTCTGCACGCTTCACTCATCCGACTCCTAGCTTTCTCTCTGCTCTCCTTTCTTCTGGCCATCCTTTTGGTCCACTGTACCACCTCCATCGAAGCTGAGCAGAGAAGTTGCGGGAGATAAATGGATGTGCTCCCAAGGGTGTTAGACACTCTGGTCTGCCCTGCACATGGGCCCAGCAAACTCCAGTGGCCTGAGGATGCCTCAGGCAGTGTGGACGGGAGCACGCAGGAACAGTGAGTGCTGAGGGGTGGTCCCTCACAGCCTGGCCCATAAGGTCTTGGGTGACTCCATCATTTCCCAGCTCTCCAGCTGCACTACTACCTGAGTCATGCTAGAGTAGCCCTGTGCTACCTGTGGGTCCCTGCATACTCCAAGCTTGTGTTTTGCCTTCATGCTATTGCTCATGATAAACTTCTGATGTCCTCTCATTTCTCTGTTTAACATCTACATATTCTTCAAGATTCAGCACCACCTCTTCCAAGAAGACTTTCATTTTTTCTCTTTATTGTTTTGTTAAGCCTCACCTGAGGATATTTTTCCCTTTGATTTTTAGAGAGAATGGAATGGAGGGAAGTGGGGAGGAGAGAGAGAGAGAGAGAGAGAGAGAGAGAGAGAGAGAGAGAGAGAGAGAAAGAAAGAAACATCGATGTGAGAGAGACACATTGATTGGTTGCCTCTTGCATGTGCCTGGGATTGAACCTTCAAATGAAGTACGTGCCTTTTTATTTATTTATTTATATTTTTATTTTTTTATATATATTTTATTGATTTTTTACAGAGAGGAAGGGAGAGAGATAGAGAGTCAGAAACATCGATGAGAGAGAAACATCGATCCGCTGCCTCCTGCACATCCCCCACTGAGGATGTGCCCACAACCCAGGTACATGCCCCCGACTGGAATCGAACCTGGGACCTTTCAGTCCGCAAGCCGACGCTCTATCCACTGAGCCAAACCGGTTTCGGCCAAGTACGTGCCTTTGACTGGGAATC
Source organism: Myotis myotis (assembly GCF_014108235.1). Taxonomy (NCBI): domain Eukaryota; kingdom Metazoa; phylum Chordata; class Mammalia; order Chiroptera; family Vespertilionidae; genus Myotis; species Myotis myotis. Next base: position 46,760,899 of record NW_023416317.1, read on the forward strand.
AAACCCTCGACTTTTTGGTGAGTGGGCCGACATTCTAACCACTGAACACCCCGGCCAGGACTCCAGGAAGCCTTTCTTGATGAACTCCTTCCCTAGCCTGATTACATAGCCTTTTTGCAGCATTTTTCACAGATCTGCTTCCCTCACTAGACCGTGGGATCTGTGATACATGTACCCAATCTGGTTCCTCTTTGAGTCCCTAGTGATGAGTGAGCATGTGGCCTGGTGTAGAGTAGGCACTTACTGAGCAGGTGACGGTCTGAACGGTGCCTCTGTGGCTCATTCTTTCGTACACGGTTGGGACTCGGTATCTGTGTCCTGAATGGAACAGACGTTTCCTCAGCTTCCTCTTTTCCTCGGCAGGGGCAGCAAGGGAATAAAATGGAGTCCTCGCTGCCCCAGGAGACACAGGCACTTCACTCTCCTATCCGGAGAGATTAGAGCTGAAAGTGGTGGCCAAGGGGAGGCACAAAGCTTCAGGAGACAGAAAACATCAGGGAAACACACATATATGTGCGCGCGCACACACACACAGACACACACACGCGCAAAGATGTGGACAGACAGATCCGCACACACAGAAAAGAGGGAACTCAACAGGCAGCATGAGAGGGACTGGTCTCAGAGGAAGTGAAAAATGGACAGAGGAATATTGGAGGAGAAAGAAAAACAAAAAGATAGAAAAAGGAAGAATAGAAGGTGGGAGGAGGGAAAGGGGAAAATAAAGTAAAATGATGTGCTAATTGGGAAACTTAATAAAAGCTCCTGGAAAAGATTTATCGCCTCTCAGAGATGGAGACTGGAGGTGCAGTTGTGAGCTATTTTGTCCCCTTGTCCATCTCTGGCCCAAAGGCAGAGGTGGATGCTGGGTTTTGCTGGGTGAGGGGACAGGCACACATTCACTGCCATTGTCTGGTGGCACCTCCAGGGGGAAGGGCAAGTGGTTGTGGTATTTGCTGGGCCCTGTTTAAGCCCTTTTTTAGGGGCTCAATTCTACAATGAACAGAGCACTGCTATAGCTCCCATGTCCTTGCCCTTGGCCTTGTGTAGTTGGATTTGTGGTGGTTCATGAAAGAATAATGATCTGCATGAAATTTTAAAGCTGCCTAATGCTCCTTCTCAGCCCAGCTGTCTGTGAGTTTGCAAAGCAGGCAGCAAGACTCCCCAGGAAAAGGCCATAGGACACGACTGAGTGTCAGGTCTGCTGCTGTGACAGCTAGTGCCCAGGACTATTCTTGATGGCTGTCACAGTGCCGGGGGCGGGAGAGAAATGGTTGGATCATTATTTAGGTCAAAGGGCAGGTAGGCTGGACTTAGGAGCTTGGCAAGATTTTTAAAAAAAGGCAAGTTCTTTGATTAAATCATTCACCACAGATTATTTTCTCTCTACCTATGTTTTCTGGCCGCGGTGCCAGTTTTTAAGCTATTATCTCTCTGTTCCAAACCTAACATCCTGCCCTGTGCTCAGTGGTGCTGGATGGGGACTCTGCAAACCACATTTCTGCTTTGCCAACTGGGTCACTGTTAAGTTTTGCCAGTAGGAGGCACAAGAGGGAGGAGGGGTTGCTCCTTTCTGTTGCCTCTCTGTTCTTGTGAGCCACACCCCAGCAAAGCTTCCTCAGGGCCAGCTCATTTGCAAACCAGCAGCTGGATGCATTTGGTCATTTTTCCAGACGTCGCTGCACCTCCTTGGACATCCCAGTACCAGCCAGGTGGTGCTGCACAGGTCTGAGTCCTATCTCTGAGGGGCTCCACCTCCGAACTTGGAAGTTCTAACAATTCCAACTCTTCCCAGTGTTCTCCCAACACTAAGGGTTGTATAAGGTGACCACCTTATCTTGGTTTTCCTGGGCCTGGAGCACTGAAAGCCCTGTTTCCCAGCAACCCACTCAGTCCCAGGCCAACCAGCGAGGTTGGTCACCTCAGGGTGGGCACTGCTCCCTGTGCTTATGACCTCAGTTACCTCGTTAGTGATTTTATATCAAGATCATTCTTTATAATACAGTTTCTCTGTTAAAATACTGGTGTGACTTCTGTCCTTAGACTGGAACGTGATGCATCCACACACTGAATTGTTAGGAAGTGATGTGCAATCAGAGAGCATCCATTGCTTGTGGGGAATATCACAGTGTTCCACCAAGCGGCATTGCCTTGTTTTATTGCTGCATTGTGATCAGTGTGGCTGTAGCAGCAGCTGCTGCTCTGGGGATAACAATACCTCACATATGTAGAGCATCTCCCAGTTCCCAGAACACACCGGTCACCTTTGCTCGCTTGTTTTTCATAACAACTGTGGTGGAAGTACTATTACCCCCAATGGATTCAGGGGGAGAGTGACTTGACCACAGTCATAGCTAGTCATAGATTGCTGAATTTCAAACTAAAAAATTCCAGATCTCCCTCTTATTGCCTTGTAGCCTTGCTTTCTTATTTATTTATTTATTCATTTTATTGATTTTTTACAGAGAGGAAGGGAGAGAGATAGAGAGTTAGAAACATCGATGAGAGAGAAACATAGATCAGCTGCCTCCTACACACTCCCTACTGGAGATGTGCCCTCAACCAAGGTACATGCCCTTGACCGGAACCGAACCTGGGACCCTTGAGTCCGCAGGCTGATGCTCTATCCACTGAGCCAAACCAGTTAGGGCATGCCTTGCTTTCTTTTTAAAAAAAATATTTTTATTGATTTCAGAAAGGAAGGGAGAAGAAGAGATAGAAACATCAATGATTAGAGAGAATTATTGATTGGCTGCTTCCTACATGCCCCCCCCAATTGGGAATCGATCCCGCAACTTGGGCATGTGTCTTAGACCGGAATTGAACCCGGGACCCCTCAGTCTGCAGGTGAATGCTCTCTCCACTGAACCAAACTGGCGAGGGCCAACCTTTCTTGAACTGAATTCAATTGCAGGCAAGCAGTAGTTGTCTTTTGCTTCCCACCCCGCCTCCCCCGCTCTGCACCCCTAAGCTTTTGAACTTCATCTAGCTCTGCTGGATGAAATGGACCACAGGGACAGTGATGAGGAGAACAAGGCTCTGCATCCCACACTTTCTGCTGGACATCTCCCTAATGATGGCATGCCTCCCATTTCCAGTGGGTTTGCATTTAAGCTAAAAGCTTTCTAAATGTTGGACTTAGACCTGCTTCACTCAAAAGGCATTTCCCAGAACACTCAATCTCATTAACGCCATAAAACAATCCATGTTGAATAGCTGGATTATTTCATATTCAGAAAACATCCCCAATCTGAATTGCTCTGTTTGGACAGTGACTGAAGTATTTCTATAAATGGTGGCCCTGGAGAGGTTCGCCTAGAAGATGCAGATTGGGGGAGTAGTAGAAAGGGAACTGTACGTAGACACCTGTCTGGGCACCATCCGGGGCTGCTGCATGGTGCCATGGAGACCAGAAGCATGTGTGATGTGGTCCCTCCTCTCAGACTGCTTACAAGGCAGATTTGAGTTGGGGGAATCAATTCCGCCTTTTAATGGGAGGAGTGGCAAGTGTATATTGGGATGGGAAGATTGCCAGCTGCCATCACTGCAGACAGTCCACTCCCGCTGCACACTGATCCTTGTGCTTGAAGTGAAAAGTAAGATTCAGTTTAACTGTGCAGCTGTTGAGCTCATTCAAGCAGATGGAAGGCGACCCCTAGAAAGTTTGACAGCTCAGGAGCCCATATTCCCATTGAAAGCCAGGACATTTGGCCAGAGAATCGGCCAGTCCCAGCTCCAGGAAGAGGAGGTAAAAGGTTTGCTTGGTTCTGGATAGAACATTTTATTGATCTTTGAGAAATAAGCCTGAAATGGAATGCCAGGAGGATTTGGAAACATTTCTTCAAATTTGATGCACTTAAGTCCAAAGGCAGGTAATGACATTTTGTTCACCAGTAAAGCTTCAATCTCCTTGATGAGCATATGCAACAAAAACTGAAAACAAAGGGCAGAAAATTACCATGGTGATGGCTCATTGTGGTGAATCTGCATAAATTAGTTCACAATAACCCAAATAACACTTGGTTGGCTGAAGGGCTAAGGTACAGAAAGTAGTGTTCTGTTTAAAATGTAAAAATCACAGTCTGTTCTGATTAAACTAACATTACAAATATTAGCAAATACAATGTTGTTTAATGGTGAATGGGAAAAGAGAATCAGAATTGGGCTTAGTCTTCTGGTGCAAAGGCCTGGAATGTGGTCGGTATGCTCTGTGCTCCAGCGAAATTGGAAATAGAATATTGACCTTTTGGGCCCTCCTATCTCTCTCTCAGCAGCTTTTTCTCTTTTTTTACATTGGCATCCTCTTTCTAAGATGCCCAGACATCTTCTCAGGAGCTGGCAGTGTGGGAGAAAGTATAAGAAAGATAAAGGCAGGTCTTGTTTTTAAGAAGAAATAGTAGGCTAAACTTAACTGTCATACCCAGGAGGCCTCAACACCTGCTGATGTGGGCCAAACGGATTCCCTCACTGACACTTCGTTTTCTCATATGTAAATCAGGGAAGGTATGTATCTTGAACAAGGTATGGGTATTTTAATGCCAATGATGTTAGTTGGAGAGAAAAGGCTGGTGCGCATGAAATGATGGCAGAGTTGGGGAGAACTATGGGGATGTGCTAAACTGTGGTTTGGCCTCTTAAGTTCAGCAAAGGAAGTTCGGCTTCCTGAATAAGGGATGGCTTGAGCTGAGCACAGCTGGGGCAGGAGAGGATACTCTTGGAAGACATCTCATGCGAGATGTGGAGGCAGAAATAGGCACGTTGGTGGGCAATGAGAGATAAATGATTGTCAGGAAAGCAATGGTGACTAGTGTTAGGGTTACTTCATGGAGAGCTATGAAACTCAGGCAAGGAGTGGACTTAGCAAGGAGGCTTAAGCTTTGTATGCCCTTACGACATTCTATGTAGTCCCAATTATTTTAAGTTTGTGTGATGTACTTTACCTCCCATGCTCCATCCCCAAATTCATTTCAGTTTCCTTTCTCTCTCTCTTTTTCCAAATTACCCTCTTGTCTTCACTCAATAGTGTGCTGTTTACTTCCAAGTGCAATTAACGGACTGGGCCAAAAAGCAAATGGAGCACATCTTGCCAACTCTACCTGCAAATGCATTACATTTGCTTAACTGTGACTCAGATTTGGAATGACCTGGAAAGGGAAGGGCAATGGTGTTCGGGTGGTGACAGCACCATCCATTACCTTGCTGAGAGCCAAGAAAAGGAGCCAGTGGAACTATTTGAGAAAGGATGAACCGTGAAGCACACAGTGATTCAAGATGAACAATAATTCCCGAAGCCTGTGTTGTGAAGAACAAGTGTTTAAAACACTCTCACAGCCAGTAACTCATGTAAGTTTTAGGACAAGCCTATGAGGTCGTTAGAGAAAATTGTTTTCCTTATTTTACACGCTAGGGAGCTGAAATGGAAAGAAAAAGAGGGCTTGCCTAAAGTTACATAGCAAATAAATGGTGAAGGTAGTTGGAGACTTAGGTTGCTGGCTATATCACCCATCAAACATCTGTTCTGTGTTCACTGCTCTTGACTCTCCTGCTCCCCTCACCCCTGTCCTGGTGGCAGACTGGAAAATGCTGGATTAGGGATGAAGTAGTTGGGAAACCAGGTAGAAGGCTACTTTGGTGGACTAGACATGAGATGAGGAGGGATGGTGAGATTCTAAACCTCACTTTTTCTCATGACCTCTCTGGGCATTGTTTCTCAGTCTCCCGTGTAGCTCTCTTTTGTCCACATTGACATCTCCCAGTGCTTGGCCATGTTCTCTATTCTCACTCTCCACGATCACATGGGTGATGCCCGTCATTCTCCACCCTGGCTTTTATCATCCATTCTGAATTCATATTTCCAGCCAGACTGATCTCCTTTGATCAAGATCCATTTAAAGATCTTAAGTCACAAATCTCACCCTTTCTGGCATCTAGTGATGCTTTCTCTGCTCACCATCTGAGTGTTCTCAGCAGAAATCACAGCAAATTATTCCATTATTCTTGGAACACGCTTACCTTGGCTTCTGTGACACAACACACCTGGTTTTCCTTCCACCTTTTCAAAGGCTCTTTCTCTTTTCCTTTGCTCATCCTCCAGTGAAAAATGATTAAATGGTCCCACTCCAAGACTTGTTTCCTCACTCTATACATAATCACCTACATGCAAGTCTTTAATGTATGGAGGCAACTCTCATATTTACAAATCTAGCTTACGTGTTTTTTTCGGTCTACACAGTCTACCTACTAACATGCTTCTGTCCTTGGATGGCTTCAAAAGTCCTCAAAGGTAACGTGTCCAAAAGTGAACTCACCATTTTTCATTTCAAACATGGTGCTCCTTTAATGTTCCCTATCCCAGGGAATGACCCTCAATAAACTTAAGTCAGAACCTCTACAGGTCTTCCTTGACAACTCCTGTCTCATATCCCACCCCAGCCATCATCATTAATTTGCAAGTAGCTTTTGAATCTACCCACTTTGCCCTATTTCTGCTATAACCACAAGTCTTAGTTGTGTCTTGCATGATTATGAAAAATCTCCTAATTAGCTCTTCTGGTTCACTTTTGTCTCCTTCAGTGTGTTTTTACATTGAACTGAAGAGACCTTTTGTTATCTTATTCTCTGCTAAAAGCCGTTCAATATTTCAAAGTACTCTTTGAATAAGTCAAAGTTTTTCATGTTGCTCCTGCATCCTTCATCTCTTGCCTTCCTCTGCAGCCTCATTTTGCTCTGTTCTCTTAATTCTTCCCACCTCAAGATTTCTGCACACATTTCTCCTTTGCACAGAATTCTTGCCTTCTCCTCACATATTCAACTCCTCATTGTCTTTGCACACCCAGCTCAGAGGTTGCTTTCATAGATACGTTTCCCTGACTTAGCATATGTGGTCCCCTATTCATATGTCTTCTCAGTTCTGGCTTTGTTCCCTATGTAGCCTTTTTCAGTTTGAAATTCTATAGTTATGTGATTGATTAATAATGGTCCCCCATATTTAACTGTGTACTTCATGACAGTAAGGACTGGTGAATGCTCTTACTTATATTGGATCCTGAGACTGAGCTGAGTGCCTGTTGCATAGTAGGAACTCAGAAATGTTTGCTGAGTATTAAGTATGTAAAAATGGATATTATTCATCTTCATATAAATTATTATCTCCAAGCCATACCTCAAACTGAACTCACCCTTTCCCTATGCCCTTGCCCTCATTACCTTGGTATTCTCCATTTGAGAAAAGGGTATAGCCATCTACCCAGTCACTCCACTAGAAACCCGTGTATCATTCTTAATTCTTCTATTTCCAATCATATTTAGTCACTAAGTCCTATAGACGTTATCTCCTTACTATCTCTTGTATGTGTGTCTTTCTCTTGAACCCCACATTGTCTGTCTTAGTAAAAGAGATTCTTTGGCTTGAAGTAATTGCAACAGCTTCTAATTTGTGTTCTTGACTCTAATTTTGTCTTCTAATTTCCTTTTCTTTTCACTGTTGGAGTCATCTTTCTAAAATACTAATAGGTTTATTTTTTTCTTTCTCAGTTTTAATGATTTCCTGTTTGGGTGACAGATAAAATATAAAACTTATAGCATTTCTTTCATGCTGATCATTGCTAACAAGTCCGGAGTCTCCTCTTCCTCCTTTCCTCTCCTCTCCTCTCTCTCTTTGTTTATAATACATTAATGCCCTTTTTATTGTCCTCAAATGATGCCAGGCTTGCTTGTGCCAATATGTCTTTGTTCATGTTTTGCATTCTTCCTAGAATGACTTCCTTGTCCACCTAACAAATGTTTCCCTAGTCTTCTAGCTCAGCTGCCCAGTATCACCTCCTTCTTTTGGGTAGCCTTTTTTGCCCTCCCCCCACTTCCACATCCTTAGGCAGATTGCTTCTCCTATGTTCCCAGAACACCTTTTATATACCTGTTCTAAAGTAAGTACCTATTTCTGAGTTTGGATTCCCAGTAGAGAAGTGTCTGTAATGCTTAGCACTGTCATGTCTGCCTGGAACTCAGTGAATTATTTTTAAAGCTATGGATATATTTTCATCAAATGAAGTAATTGGTTGTCAGGCACAGGGACCCACCCACTTAAGCTAATTTATGTAACAGGATTTATGGTAAGGCCGTGAAGTCTCATGAAACCCAGTTGTAGGCAGTATTTTTAAGGCTTTCAGAATATTAGAAAGTTGTCAGACAGCTGCTCTCTTTATGTCTCTTTCTCTGGAGATTCATTCTCTCTTGTCTGCTCCTCTCTGCATATGTTCTCCATTCTCCTCATGCATACCTGCTTTCTCTGCAAGTCTCTCATCTCTGCATCTCCATAACTTTGGCTTGCGCCCAGCTTTGGGTCAGATGTCTGCCATTGTCTCATGCTGCAGTGCCAACATCTGACTTTCAACAGTCCCTCTGTTTCAGTTCAAATTATCCAGGACATTTATTGGTTCTTGGCCAGTCAATGGAGTGGTTAGCTTTGAATTGGTTCTGTTCACTATTCTTGGTTCCGTCCTCTGTTGTTAAGGGGGTAAAGGTAACTTGACCTGATGCTATTGGTTAGAGAGTTCAATCTCTGAGAAGGGATGGGGGGTGGGAAGGAAAATCAATTGACTACTCATGAAGGAACAAAATTATAGTTTGGTAATTTGCTTATCAGGACCACTGCAACTGGGAGTGATGTGAATAACTCAAGTCATGGGCAGTCAGTTCTCCAAGCTTTCAGTGCCCCAGGGATTCTGATTCCAGCTGGGCCCTGTACCAACTCTAGGTCCTTCATCATCTCTAGCCTTAGTGTCTTTCAACCCAGCAAAACAGCCTCACACATAAGACATCAAATAGAAACCAACTGGTAGCTCAGCAAAGGTAAGGCTCAGCTTTTCAGTATTTGTTTGAACCAGGTTTACTTGTATTAAAGTGATTCTGGGAAAATAGTGTGCTTTGTCCTGAACAAGGATTTCTGGAGAGAGTAGCTCTAACTAAAGGGACACTCCAGCTGGGCCTTCCATTCTCCAACTCTTCTCTAGGGAATTACTTTCATGGATTTGAAAGACTCACAAAATGGTATGGAATATAAAGACCACAGATTGGGAATCAGGTTTCTGTTTCATTTTATCAGCCATGGGGATGTGATTAACAAAAATCAGATTATAGGGAACTCTATATGACAAATGACCCAATTTGTCTAACAACAACAAAATGCAAAAAAAGAAAGAGGAGGAATTTATAGATTCCATGCGTCTTAATAAACACCAACAATCACAGTATATGAACCTTATTTGGATCTTTATTCAAACAAAAGTTGTTAAGAACAACAACAACAACTAAAGCCCCAATCTACTCAACACTGGGGAAATGTGAACAATGACTGTATATTTGTGATATTAAGAAGTTATTATTTCGATGTGATAATGGTTTTGTGATTACGAATTTTAAAAAATTTCTGCTTTTCAAATATGAATATTGATGAATGATATACTATCTGAAATTTGTTTCAAAATTGGGGAAGTAAAGTGGGAGGGAATTTAGAGAGAACGAAATTGGCTGAGTTGGTTGTTATTGAAGATGGGCTTCATTACATTGTTCTTTCTATTTCTGTATTTGTATACATTTTTCCATAGTAAATGTAAAAGGGGAGGACTGAAGGAAGACTTGGCCAGGACAGTGTCAGGATCCCTGGTGGCAGTGTTTCTCATTTCTATAAGATGATTTTCTTGGTTGGCGGGAAGAGGTCTCAGAAGAGTGTTATTTCAGCTGAAGAGCGTTATTTCTGACCACATTTATTCTGGGAGTTATTCTCCTGTCTTCCTAGTTCTCCTTTGGGAGAGGTGGCCTAATGAGCTGATCAGATCTCTTACTCTGCCCCTCACTCACCCCTTCTGAGAAAAGCAGCCACTGTCATGGAGGAAGATCATGCTTGCTCCCCTGGACATACCTGATTTTGCTGGAGAGCAGTGCCCTGTTTGTTGTTCCTCCAGCATTTATTCAGACCACTTTTCTTTTAGGTTTAGTTTACTTTTGTATTGACTTCAAGAATATCTTCTGTTGTCCCTTGTAAATAAAAACTATGTCATGCTTTTTTTTTTCTCTCATATTGCTTCCGTTTACCCTTAATACTTTGTAGCTACAAGTTTTTAGTATATGTGCTGCTGAAGGGAGCACCAGCTACTTGCTTTTACTACCACTCTCTTTGCTTCCTTCATTTCTTTCCTTTTAATTCCACCCTTACCCTGTTTGGTGGATGCTTCTGGGCCTTGCGCAGATCTCATTTACTAAGGATATGGTAAACCAACCATAGTTGCTGTGAGTGTTGGCTGCTAATGGCTCACAGCTTCCAGGGCCAAAGGGTAGCTGCCCTGCCAGGGAGGGAGTACACAGCCAATGGGGGCACAAAAATCCAGCACTTTGTCTGAAGGTGGGCCAATTCTGCGGTGCAACTCAGGCTCCAGAACTCCCCATGGGATCAGGCTCCCGCTGAGACCACATCTTGCTTAGCTTCTTCATCTCCTGCCCCATCTTGTTTCCCTCATCCCTCTTCTCATAAAAGGACTCTTTCCATAAATTGTGTGTGCTGGCTCTGCTTCAGGGGAGCTTGACTTAAAATAGTCCAAATGCTTTCTGACTTTAGCCTTCTACTCAAAGCATCTTCCATTTCTACACAGACTTTGAGAATCGTGCATTTTTCTACTCGTCTCTTCCATTATTTCCCTTGATTTATTTCACTGCCACGTTTGCTTTTTACCTTTTTAGAGCTTCTTGCATGCCTCGGAGTTGCTACCCCCAGAGCTACATATGTGATGCATCTCTGCTTTGTAGTTAATTGGATGAACCAGAACACGTTCTCCTTCTTTGCACCAAAGACCCGCAAAGATGCCATATGGGAGGAGAACCTCATTCCAATGAATGTCCCTACTAGAAAGGCTTGGGACTGTAAGCAGATTGGGACTCTGCCTTCCTTCTCCGCCATCTGTTTCCCTGTTGGAGGCAGGAAGCCTACAGGACTGAATGAAAAGATGGAGTGACCTTTCTCAAAGACTGGTTTTCAGTATAATGTCTTAGAGTCTCTCTTTCCCAGAGCTAAATAAATACTGTCTCTGGTAATAAATATGTGCAAGCTGTGCTAATTCCCCCAGGACACCAGAGGGCCAGTGAACAAGTGGAAGAAGACTGTCATTTGGTGGCCTCCAAACCTTAGGCAAAACTAAGCCTATTTGGCCCAGCTGTCGTGGCTCAGTGGTTGAGCATTGACCTATGAACCAGGAGGTCACAATTTGACTCCCGGTTAGAGCACTTGCCCGGGTTTCGGGATGATCCCCAATGTGGGGTGTGCAGGAAGCAGCCGATCAGTGATTCTCTCTCATTGATGTTTCTATCTCTACCTCTCCCTTCCTCTCTGAAATCAATACAAATATATATATATATATATATATATATTAAAAAAAAACCACTAAAAAATAACTAAGCCCATTTGGGTGATAGATATCCATACTTGTACCCAGTGTTCTGTGGTATATTAAACTGTGCCTAAAAGAAAGTTAAGCAGCCTTTATTTGTAATTAAAGAAATTTATTGCAACGCTGCTGGAATGTTTAAAATGCTATTATATAATAACTCTGGAGGTACATATAGTATGTAGCACTTACCACACTTGTTTTATGATACAACTTCTTTTCCCTGTTTCCTTTTAGTAGAACATCTTATAAGAACATCTTATAATAATCATGCGACAGTAGAGTTCAATAAATACTGTTAAGCACTATTTGTGTATATAGCAGTTTGTTATCTATTTTAGGAGATGAGATAGCATTTGCATACTAGTCAGGACTCTGTCAGTTATAAGATATTAAGACCCAATTTCAGTAGCTTAAGCAAAAAAAAAAATTGATTCATGTAATAAACATGAATAAACAGATCAAGACATGTTCTGGCTTTAGGTGTACATTTACAAGGTGTTCAGATCATATTGTTGGATTTCTTTATTTCTTATCTCTTCGTTATGAGACAAGCTTTGCTTATGTGCCAACTGTCTTAGGTTGGGCGCCCAGGAAAAAGGTGCTGAAATGGAGAGTGGGGAGAGCTTTTGGAAACCACACCTGTGAGGAAGTGAGAAAGACAAGATTGGGCAGAGGAAGACATTGACCTCTGAAGTGGTTGAAGCTAAAACCTCAGCTAATCCTACAGGGAGCTCTGGAAGCTTTCAGAGTTGTCCCCGAGTTGAAGCAAAGAGTCTATGCCTTTATCAGCAGATCATTTGCTATGGGCCACTCTCTGGGAGGGGACATAACTGATGAAGTGCTTCCTTGTGGGAGGGAGCAAATCCACCTCTTTGGGATTGCCAACACTTTTGACAATGGGGGAAATTAGTGTATTGCCCTGAATAGGGTAGCTGGACAGAGCACCATGGGGTCCACTACAATCAACCAATGTGTTCCTGTCAACTCAAGCCTGAACTTTCTTACTATTTCAGAAGGAGAGAGGCTTTCTTTTCAGGTGATTTTCTTGAAAAGGGAATTTCATTATCCAGCCTTTGTCCTACTGATCCTGTGATCGAGGAGGTGGAGATCATATAGTGCAGGGGTCGCCAACTGCTAGTCCGCGGACCACTGGTGGTCCATGAGGTCCGAAAGGTTGGCAACCGCTGATGTAGTGAACAATTCCATTGTCCATGGGAGGGGCAGTCCTTAAAAGGAAAACATGCTGCACAGACAAAAAAGAAAACCAATGTCAGAAACTACAGCCTTCAGAACCTTATTGCACCAGAGAATAAGAAAGCACATCCATAAATGATAACAGTAAAAGAGTCTATGACAAATATACCTAAAAAACATGACCTTGGGCCATCCAGTCTTATTTTATAGGGTCAGATTAGGGAACCTTGTTTTGAATTTACATTTGCACTTACTATTAAATCTATGTTCTATGACATTTTAATTTGGAAGGTAGCTCTACATTACCTGGGCTGGTCTATTTTGATTAAGAAAAGACAAGATAAAAACTATATAAGTTGGAATAATTTTCAGCCTATTGTATATAGAAGTACTCTTCTGTGAATATTATTCTCTAATTTTATTCATTGTTTATCTAAAGATTTATACTGCTTTATTAATACTGTAGTCCTCCTTTTATCAGAGAGGGATCCATTCTAAGACCCCCAGGGGCTGCCTGAAACCACTGATAGTACCAAACCCTATATAAATTAGGCACAGTAAATTAGTTATTAACAATAACTAATAATAAAATAGAACAATGATAACAATATCCTATATAATAAAGAGCTAATATGCTAATTAGACCAAACAGCCAAATGACCTTCCAATCGTCCTTCCCGATGAAGCCAGGGCTTCGAGGGCTGAGCCCCTTGCACGAATTTTGTGCATCGGGCCTCTATTACTATAATACTAGTAAATGCTATGTGAATGGCTTTGGGGCCATTATTAAGTGAAATAATGATTATTTGGACATAAGCATGGCAATACCATGACATACAATCTGATAACCCAGACAAGTGGTCAAGTAGCTTATACAGAGAAGATACATTGGACAAAGAGATCATTCATGTCTAGGCCACACAGAGCAGGATGGCTTGAGATTTCATCACACTACTCAGAACAGTATGAAATTTAAAACTTATGAGTTGTTCATTTCTAGAATTTTCTACTTAATATTTATGGGCCACGATTGACCCTAGGTAACCCTGAAACAATGGAAAGCAAAACCTTGGATAAGGGGGGACTATTGTAATGACATACTTGCTCATATTTGTTGAATATGTATTATTTGCAAGAAACTCAAATAAGCAGTTGGTATTCATTGATCAATCTTTGTGACAACCCCAACATAAGTACAATCAGTTATAGTTGAGGGAACTGAGTTTAAATGAGTTAAAGTAATTTTTCAAAGGTCTTTTAAATAATAAATGGGATTTGACCCTTTAAAACCTGGAGCTTAACCTCCCTGCTATGTTGTCTTATTACTAAGTTGACATTTTTTATTAGATCTTTTCAAAACAAATCCGTAATCTCGTTGAAAACACAATTCCTTAATTCTTATATGGTGAATTAAAGTATTTGAAATGGAAAGATATAACAAAATTTATCCTTTGATTTATTTCATGACATATCTTTATCTGCATAGCATTCATGTCTTTAATGTTTTAACAGTAAAATTGATTTTACAAATAATATAACAGCGTGAAAAATAGCAGAGGATAAAAAGTTAATCTTTAAAACTACCATCGCTTCTGCTTTGGCTGGTGTTTCTAAGTGGTTAGAGCGTTGCCTGGTGCACCGAAGGGTTGCTGGTTCGATTCCTGGTCAAGGGCAGTTACCTGGGTTACAGGTTTGATACTCAACCCTCGTTGGTTGGGGCACTTGCGGGAGGCAACCAATCAATGTGTCTCTCACTTTGATGTTTTTCTGTCTCCCTCTCTTCCACTTTTCTAAAAGTTAAGTAAATGGAAAAAATATCCTCTGGTGAGGATTAACAAAAATAAAATAATAAAACTACCATCCCTTCAACTGTTTTTCTCTTACTAGTAGGTCTGGTCCTCAGAAGATATTATTTTTACCTATCTGTATCCATGACAGAACTATTAGGTTGAACCATGTGAAATTTTCAATATTCTACATTTTTCCTACAAAAATTTCAGTTGGTATGGTTCAACTGAATGTTTTAAAGTGTTAATTCATCACTTTGTATTAACATTTCCCATGTCACCATGTAACCTTCATACTTTTCATTTCAGTGAATGTCTAATGTTCCATCCCGTAAAACTTTATTTAACCATTCTTTGTCTGTTGTCCTTAGATTTTTACTATTGTAGCTAAATATCTTTAAACATAGACATTTCTCTTTCCTTTGGGTTAATTCCTTATGATAAATTCTGAATGATGGAATTATTGGATCTAAGAAAATTAATATATTATGGCTTTTGATATTGATAGTTAAATTGCAAACAGAATTTATTTAAATTGCAGTCAATAGTGAATAAATGCACTGACTTAATCAGAACCTGGTTAGCCTTGAGTATTATCATTATTTTTATAATATAATAGGTATAAATGGTACTTAATGAATATTTTAGTTTATTTTTCTTTGCTCACAGCAAGGTGGAACATTTTTACATGTTTGTTTACTAATTTCTATTCCTTCTGCATAGATGATCAAATCATATTCTTTGCTTATTAATCTACTGGGCATCTTATTTGTACATAATTGTGCAAGTTATATAATACAGATGTTAATCCTTTGTATGTCTTTTAAAAGCATTTTAATTTCTTGTTTTTCTCTTATTTTCATTATATTATTTCAGAAGTTGCAAAGTATTTTATAGCATTAAATCTGATTTTTCCTATCAATTAAAGCTTAGAAAGTTTTAATTCCTGCACATATTTAAACATAAGTAAATTTATTCTTTGCCACATTTTATAAAATTTAATGATATTTACATTTTTAGCGATGCAAAATTTATTTTGATTTATGGTATAAACTGAGGATATGAAGTAATTTTATTTTAAATTTGCTAATTAGATATTCCCAAACATTTTTAAAATAAGTTTTTCTTTCCCTGTTGTTTAGAGATTTTTCCTCTAAGGGTGTAAATACCTTGAATGTGATAGAGTTTATTTCCGAAGCATTTATTTGGTTCCATATTTTTTATGGTACCAGATCTATTTTAGTAAGGAGAACATTTTAAATATTTCCCACTATTTTCCCCCTTCTTTTTTTAATAGTCTAATTTAAAAAAAGTATTTTTATTGATTTCAGAAAGGAAGGGAGAGGGAGAGAGAGATAGAAATATCAATGATGAGAGAAATCATCGATTGGCTGCCTCCTGCACACCCCCTATTGAAGATCGAGCTTGCAACCCAGGCATGTGCCCTTGAATGGAATCAAACCTGGGACCCGTCAGTCCACAGGCCGATGCTCTATCCACTGAGCCAAATTAGCTAGGGCTTTATAGGCTAATTTAATAATATTTCACAATTTGGTCAAGTTTAAAAAGTGTATTGGTTTTCTTTTGCCTTTATAAAGTAACACCACAAACTTGGTAGCGTAACACAACACGGATTTATTACATATAGTTCTGTGGGTTAGAAGTCCGACATTGGTCTCCCTTGGTTAAAATCAAGGTGGCAACTAGGCTGTGTTCTTTTGTGGAGGCTCTGAGTGGAGAATTCACTTTCTTGCCCTTTCTTGCTTCTAGGCTGCCCACATTCCTTGGCTCATAGTCCCCCTTTTCATCTTTAAAGGCAACAATGTTTCATCTCTCTGACTGTTTTTCTCTGTGAACAGAGCCAGAAAATATTCTCCAATTTTAAGGACTTATATGATTAGATCAGACTCTGAAAATTTCAGGATAATTTTCCCCAAAATGGAAAGTATTCACCATTAATCACACCTGCAAAGTCTCTTTTGTCATGTGAGGTAACATATTTATAGGTACTGGGGTTTCGGATACATACATATTTTGGAAGGGGGCATTAATTTGCCTACAATAAAAAGCATCAGAGTTTTGTTTGGGATTCTGGTAAGGATATGTTAAAACAGTGGTTCTTTACCTTCTGGCCCTTTAAATACAGTTCCTCATGTTGTGACCCAACCATAAAATTATTTTCGTTGCTACTTCATAACTGTAATGTTGCTACTGTTATGAATCGTAATGTAAATATCTGATATGCAGGATGGTCTTAGGCGACCCCTGTGAAAGGGTCGTTCAACCGCCAAAGGGGTCGCGACCCACAGGTTGAGAACTCCTGTAAAGGATTTTGGCAGATTTGACATTTATGCAATATTTCACTTTGCTATCCATCAGTAAGGTGTAGTTCAATCTTCATGGAGATTTCCTGGTGATATTTTGAGGAGTGAGTACTTTTAAAGACCTTATTTCCTTAATTGTGTTCCTTAAACTTCTATTTTGTGCATTGCTACCGTGACTCTTTTTTGCCTATATTCCTCCCTGGTATATTTCTGTAACAAGGTATTGCTTGATGTTCTTAATTCTTCATGAAAATTTATTCCCTAAATCTCAATTTGTCATCCACACTACAAGGAGAAACATATGCTAGCACTTGGTGGTGCGGTGTGAATGCAGCTCCCAGGGAACCAGTCCAGCTATGCCATATTGAGAAATCTCCATTTTCATTATTTGTTTGAAAAGATAACAAAAATGCTGAGCATTGAGATGACCTTCAAAGCTTAGGAGAGGTTGCTGAATACTACATTTGACCTAATTTGCTCGATGTCCTGAGCAGAAGGACACCCAGCAGTCCAAGAGCTGCCCTGGCAAAAGGAAGTGGCATATGGGCCTGGGTGGAGAGGCAGAGCTTTGCTTGGGGACCCTGCGCAGCCCCTCTCTCCAAATGATTAATTTATACCTCAGCAGGTTATAGTTTGTAGTCAACTCCCTTCTAAGTTTGATATTGATGTTGAAAGTAAGCTCATGATGTAGAGGAACAATCATAGAAACAAGGAGGCCTGGTTCCAGCCTCAAATGAGAGCTTGGTTAAGGAGGTAATTTGAGGCATGGATTTGTGCACCGGTGGGGTCCCTCAGCCTGGCCTGCACTCTCTCGCAATCTGGGACTCCTTGGGGGATGTCGGACTGCTGGCTTTGGCCCGATCCCTGCAGGTCAGAATGGGGCCGAAGCTGTCAGTTTGACATCCCCTGAGGGATGTAGTAGTGCGGGAAGCAGCAGGCAGCCAGGGAGAAGCCCGAGCCCAGGGTGGGTGCTGTGCTGCTCCTGCTCATCCCGGCCCCACTGCACCTGCCGCCGCCGCTGCTTGGCAGCACTGCCACAAAGGTGGGAGAGGCTCGTGCCACCGCAGTTGTGCTTGCCAGCTGTGAGCCCAGCATCTGGCGCCTCTCGGTCAGCTGAGCGGTGCTCCCACTGTGGGAGTGCACTGACCACCAGGGGACAGCTCCTACGTCGAGCATCTGCCCCCTAGTGGTCAGTGTGCATCATAGAAACCAGTTGATTGGTCGTTCAGTTGTTCGGTCATTTGATCGCTTAGGCTTTTATATATAATATAGACTAGAGGCCCGGTGCATGAAATTTGTGCATGGGTAGGGTCCGTAGGCCTGGCCGGTGATCAGGGCTGATCAGGGCCTTCCTTCCCCTGGCTGCTGGCTGCCGGTCAGGGCCTTCCTTCATTCTGCGCTGCCCCCTGGTGGTCACCGCACATCATAGCGAGTGGTCGAACTCTTGGTCGGTAGAACTCCTGAGGGAACAATTTGCATATTAGCCTTTTATTATATAGGATGGAGGGTTGGACTGGATCTGTTAATCTATAAGCTGATGGAGATTTTAAAGAAGGCAAAATCAATTTGAACAAGGAACAAAGCACCAATCATTTCAGATCCCACTATTTTTTTTCCTCTGAGTTAGCATGTAGAAAGCAGAAGTTCTTTTTGACCCTTTTACCCTAGGAATATCTTTGACTTTGTGAGCTAACTTTCATCTCAGTCATGAGCCCTTGAGAAGCTTCTGAATTCTTTAAGTAGCGATGATGGACTTGACATTCCTTCTAAAGGAGAAGCATATCTACCCAACAAATTTAAAAACATTTATTTGTAAAGAGATATATACCCCTGAGTTTACTGCAACATTATTCATGGTGCCCAAGATATGGGAACAACTGAAGTGCTCTTCAATAGATGATTGAATAAAGAGGATGTGGTACATATATGCAATGGAATACTACTCAGCCATAAGAAAAGATGAAATACTGCCATTTGCAAATATCATGCTAAGCAAAATAAGTCAGATGGTGAAAGAACCATATGATTTCACTCATACATAGGATATAAAACTGAACAATAAGACAAGCAAAAAATCAAATCTTAAAGTCACAGAAAACAGTATGGTGGTTACCAGAGGGAAGAAGGGGTGGGGGTGGTACTAAAGGGTACAGGGGGTCAAATGTATGGTGATGGAAGGAGATTTGACTTTGGGTGGTGAACACACAATGCAATATACAGGTGATGTATTATAAAACTGTACACTTGAAACCTACATAATTTTTTTAAAAAAATTTTTTTAATATATTTTATTGACTTTTTACAGAGAGGAAGGGGGAAGGATAAATAGTTAGAAACATTGATGAGAGAGAAACATTGATCAGCTGCCTCCTGCACACTCCCCACTGGGGATGTGCCTGCAACCAAGGCACATGCCCTTGACCAGAACCGAACCCAGGACCCTTCAGTCCGCAGGCCGACTCTCTATCCACTGAGCCAAACCGGTCAAGGCCCAAAACCTACATAATTTTATTAACCAGTATCACCCCAATAAATTAATTTAAAAACCCACATTGGTTTTCTGGCAGTGGACCCTCCCGTCTGTTCCATAGGAAGCCTTTGCTGGATAGGCCAAGAGGAGAAAGCTTATAGGCTTGTCTTCTGGACCCAAATAAAGGCTGCACGGATTTTTTATGAAATCCTTTCTTATGGATCTTTTAATTCTCTCCTTGAACTCTGTGTGTTGACATAGCTTGATATTTTTTCTCTTCATCAGTTACCGTTTCTCCCTGTAGATCAGAGGCTCTAATGCAGTGATGGCGAACCTTTTGAGCTCGGTGTGTCGGCATTTTGAAAAACCCTAACTTAACTCTGGCGCCGTGTCACATATAGAAATTTTTTGATCTTTGAAACCATAGTAAAACAAAGATTTATATTTTTGGTATTTATTTTATATATTTAAATGCCATTTAACAAAGAAAAATCAACCAAAAAAATGAGTTCGTGTGTCACCTCTGACACACGTGTCATAGGTTTGCCATCACTGCTGAAGGGCAGGGAGTGGCCTGTGGCATGTATAGAATGGCTTGGAGAAGCCATGATCTCAGCCTCGGGGATCACAGAACTTTTCAGTGAACTTGCCTTATGGCCCGCCTCCTACTTTGTGTCAGTGTTCCCTGCGTTGAGTCTGGCGGATGAGTCCATTCCCACATGGAGGGCTAGCAAAGCACTGCTATCGGGGAGATCTTCCAATGTGAGTCTGCTTTCCTTCCTCTTGCCTGAGATTGTCTGTCTCTTATCATAGGAAGCGTTCAAACTACTGCTGGTATCAAAAGCTGACTTCTCTGATCAAGGTTACCACTTGCTATAGTCAAAGACATCCAGGTTGTTCCTGACGCATTTTTTGGGCTCAGTGAGAAAGGGAGCCACAGCCTTCTAAGTCCCAGGAATCATGTGTAGCATGGCATAGCATAACTGGCAGTTAAGGCAAAAACACACTCGTAATAAGAGCCTTTATAAACCACTCCCCATGGATATGACTTTTCTCGAAGCATGAAGCATCATGTTTGGAAATCAGACATAGCAACAGTTAATTCTAGTGTGGAATGACCGAAACAATAACTTGAAATTAATTGCAGGGAGACCAGTTAGCTCTGTGATGAAGGGAGGCCCCAAGGATAAGACAAACGAAACTAGTGTGGCATTCTCAGTATTTTCCTTTGAGGGTTTTGTGAAGAGCAAGGAAAAAGCTTTTGCTATTATTATTTAAAAATTAAGCCCTGACCGGTTTGGCACAGTGGATGGAGCGTCGGCCTGCGGGCTGACGGGTCCCAGGTTCGATTCCGGTCGGGGGCATGTGCCTTGGTTGCGGGCACATCCCCAGTAGGAGGTGTGCAGGAGGCAGCTGATTGATGTTTCTCTCTCGTCGATGTTTCTGACTCTCTGTCCTTCTCCCTTCCTCTCTGTAAAAAATAATAAAGTATATTTAAAAATATTAAAGCCATGGTAAACTGATATTTTGGACCTCAATCTGATCAGTCACGTTGAGCTATTCAGTGGGGGCAAAAGTGTTGGGAAGTTATTCTAGTATTTCCAGAGAGTCAAGACCACAGCTGGCATGGTCACCGAGGAACACCCCACCTGAGAGGAGAACTCAGAACCTCAGACTTGAAGCTGGCAGGATGCCCTGGCCTGCAGCCCTGAGTGCAATGAAGACTGGGTGGAGAGGAAAGCCCTCCGACCTGCACTTCAGAGGAGGGAATCCCCCGAGAGTCCCATGGAGAAGAAAAAGGAAAAACCGGTGCTGTTTTACAACCCTGGCTCTTGAAAAGAGACTATGTTATAGCCTGTTGGAGCAGGAAGTGACCTCATTCTGAGGTCCAGAAGGGTCAGAGAAAGTGGCCCAGGCTGGGCTGAGCCAGAGTCTCAGCTGCCAGGCCAGATGGGAATTCAGAGGTACCAGATGTAGCAGATGGCTGTGCCAGCAGGCTGCCTGCCTTCCTCCCAAGCTGTGAACATGGGTGGGATCAAGCTTTATGCTACTTTACCTCGCTGCATTCAACTGAATGTAGGAATATGGGCCTTAATTAGTAAGGACTCCCTTAAAAAAGCATTTAAAAAATATTGATTTCAGAGAGGAAGGAAGAGGGAGAGAGAGAGAGAAACATCAATGATGAGAGAGAATCATTGATTGGCTGCCTCTTGTATGCCCCCCACAGGTAACTGAGCCCCCAAACTGGCTAGGGCGGGGGTCAGAGTTTAAACATAATTTTTTTAGGGACACAGACATGCAGTCAATAACAGCATCTAAGCCTTGGTGTAGAGGATAAGGACAAGCTCAGACCAATGACTACCGTATTCACAGTCTGGAATTCAGGGATTGGGCTTGATAGTCAGCAGAATGTGAGCTCTGCCACCTACTGCCTGAGTGTTAATTGGGCATATTATATGGCCTCTCTGAATCTCAGTTTCCATATCTGTGCTTGCTGGGATGAAATTTCTATACTCCATAGGGTTAATGAGAGGAGTTACATGAAATCATGTAAGGCATTTCATTTCTAGGAAGTGATCCATAAATGCTAATTACTCTTATTATCCCTGTCCCCAATACATTATTATTCATCTATATATCTATTCCTGTGCAAACAGACCAAGAAGCTGTCAGAGAACATAATTGACTTTTGCAGATAGAAAGTATTTGAATAACCCCTATTTGGTTGGGTGAAATTTTCTGCTCATGTTTATTTGCAAGGCTATCATCCAGGTTGCATGACTGGCCATCAGAGACGCATCTTGAAATAAAAATTTTCAAGGGCAGATGGAGATAATGACACGTTGTGGAGCTGGGCTGATAAAACACAGAATGGATGGAGGTGGAGGGATTTAATGATGAGACACTCCCAGGAGATGGCCACCTGTATTTTGTGCTCTTTCAAAGCTGAATGCAGATTGTCATGAGAGCTCCTGACCACGCACACTAAATGGGCAAAGAAAGGCCTCAGTGATCCTGGACCAAAGCACTCTTGGAAGGTGTGTGTGTGTGTGTGTGTGTGTGTGTGTGTGTGTGTGTGTGAAGCCTCTGCTAATAGTACACGTTGTCTGAGCTGTAAAATAAACCATGAAGGAACAGATCCATCTTGCCATTCCACTACTTCCCATCCTTCTCTGATGCCCACCTGACATTGTTCTGACATTGAGGATAACAGCGATGCTGAAGCAGCCGCCATTTACTGACCAGGTGCTACTTGTCAGATGCTGTACTAGACACTTTTATTATATCCAACCCTGACAGCAGCCCCGCGAAGCACCCCCAGTCTAGGACATCTCTCTCTGTCTGAAAACTTATGATGAAACAGTCCCAGAGCTTGGCTCACTCAAGTGCACAAAGCTTGTCAGTGGCAGAGCTGCAGCTCAAATACTTGTTGTCTGAATCCAAAACCTGTGTTCTGCCCCCATACCTGCTGTCCCCCACCAAATACCCCAGACTGCAAACAGACTATAAAACGCTGCCTCCAGCATCTGTTTGGCTCTGGCCTGGAGCCATATTAACACGAGGGAGCTGCTGAGAGGATTAAAATGATAATGTACATCGTGCATCAACAGCAGTGCACATGGTCCACAAGAACTTTCTCCTCTTCCTGCCTCCCCCTTGTCTCCCCATTTCTCTCTCTTCTCCCCCTTCTTCCTGCAGTCATACCCTTTAGTAAGAAAGTAGGGGAAATGATGGTTTGACACCATATTCTTTGTCAAAAATGTCCAAAGGAACCCAAAGCATTAAAAAACACTTTTTCTTCCAAAGAAATGTTGAAAGTGTTGACCTTTGTATTTGAGAGAAATTAGAAAATGAAAAGGAAACGTCATCTTTCAGTCTTCCTGCAAGTTATCAAAACTATCGCACTGTCTTCAGAGCTAAATATGAATGGAGTAGAAGGGAAGGAACCTATTACTGGTAACTTTGGAAGCAGCCACTGAAACTCTCTGAGGAACTAGATCTTTGATCCTCTTGAGCCAGTTGCAGGTGAAAGGCGGGAGGTGAAGAGGGGTGTTAGAATAGTAAGCACCATCTACTTACTTCACAATGCTCTCTGCCTCTCCGTTCCAAATATTAGAATAGCTCATAAAGTGGGGAGTTCGTGATGTTTGTAAAGCAGTCTCACATTCTTTATGTTTTTCTCTGTGTTTGCTTCATTCTCACTCAACAGATTTTTTTTCTTAGAAGAGAGGAAGGCTCAGGCTGAAAATTTGACTCACTTTCCTTTCAGACACTGAGAAACAGAGAGAGGAGGAAGAGGGAGGTAGATAGATATAGGTAGAGAGAGGCCCTCTAGTCTCTGAACCCTACATTTACATCTGCTAGAGAGCGTGATTGTTTTGGCTTTGGTCAGGTGTCCACATGGGTAAAAACAAAAGGGTGCCTGCTGAGAGGGCAATTCTGAGAAGGAGGACTTGGGCAGAGGAGAAAGTGGTTGGTGGAGAGAATGATTGACATCTCTTGGCCACTAAATTGCTATTTTAGTAAGTGAGACCCTGCTGTGGCAATGCACTTTGCACTCCAGATACTCAGTGATGGGGAAACCAGAATCTACAGTCCTCCGTCCGGTTCCAGGCCCAGTTCCTGAGGGTGCCCATGTGCTGGCCTGGTTTCCCCATGTTGAGTTCATTTGCAGCCAGTCACTGGATTCCTTTTAGTTGTCTGATGTAGACAGTTTGCCTTGGCAGTTGGTGCTTCTTGTTGGTGCCTGTACCCCCTTTAAAACAGTGGTTGCCTGGAATGTTGACTTTCCCTATCTCTGCCAGTTGATTTCTCCCTTGATTGCCTTGTCTTAGCAGCAGGGCACCTAGTATGAGACTTCAGCCAAAGTCACTAAGAAATTCTGTTCTGGCCTGGTCAGCGGGCATGGCTCAGTGGTTGAGCGGCAACCTATGAACCAGGAGGTCATGGTTAGATTCCTGGTCAGGTCCCATGCCTGGGATGCAGGCTTGATCCCCAGTACGGGGTGTCAGGAGGCAGCTGATCAGTGCTTCTCTCTCATCATTGATGTTTCTATTTCTCTCTTCATCTTCCTTCCTCTCTGAAATCAATAAAGATATATATTTTTTAAAAAGTCTGTTCTGGAAGCAGGGATGGGACAATAGTCCTCCCTGCCACTTCCATCCACCTCTCTCGATTTCATTCCAATCTATTTTAAAGAGGGAACTGCATAATCTCAGTGGACATCATTTCATCCCTAAAAAATTCTCCAAGGAAAGTTTAAAGATGGGCTGTTGTTTAGAGATCAATGAAAAGGGGATGGGATTTAAATATTAAGAAGAAAGCTCTTGCCTTCAGGTAAAGCTGACATTTGCATAATAATGAGAATGGCTAGGCAGATGAACTGAGAATCTGACTGGAATCTCAAATCCTGGGGAGGGAAGATTCCTTGACCTGAAATGGCAATGGGAAATATGCTAATCAGAAGTTTGCTGCTGTCCATCACATTCACCAGATTCTGAGACAAAGAAATTGTGTTCACAAACAGGAGGAGATACAACTTGACATTAAACTTAATTTGGCTTGTTTCCCCACCAGCTCTTGACAGAGGTGCAGCTGTGGAAGTCTTTCAAGGGGACGAGGGGGAGAGGCGCTCTCTTCTGTCAGAACTGTGTGACATTGTCATCACGGTGTTGTCACTGCCTTATTGTTATTGTGTGAGAAACAAAATGAGGGAAGGAAAGGAAATCTGAAGTACTGCCCGAATCATCATTGAGAAATGATGGGAACATCTAAGAAAAAAAAAGTAAAAGGAGAAGAAATAAGGACTCTAAACATGTCTTGTTGGTTAAGAGAGGGGGAAATTAGTATCTGGGTAATAGAGTCAATGATCTAGAAGACACCTTAACTGGGAAATTGGATTCCCTGAGGGAGATAAGTTTGTTAGGCTGTCCCAGACTTGAGAGTGAATTCTTTTTTTTTTTATATTTTATTAATTTTTTACAGAGAGGAAGGGAGAGAGATAGTTAGAAACATCGATGAGAGAGAAATATCGATCAGCTGCCTCCTGCACATCTCCTACTGGGGATGTGCCCGCAACCCAGGTACATGCCCTTGACCGGAATCGAACCTGGGACCTTTCAGTCCGCAGGCTGACGCTCTATCCACTGAGCCAAACCAGTTTCGGCAGAGAGTGAATTCTTTTATTGGGGGGGAGGAGGGGGAGCGGGTAACAAAAGCTATTCTGGGGGAAGATAGAGGAAAATTCTAAGGTGGCTCCTCTGATCCTATGTAATTCTTTCCTTTTGAGTGTAAACCGAACCTGTGGCTTGCTTTTAATAGAATCACCCCCATGCTTATGTTGCATTATCAGACAAAGGCAAAGGGATGTTGCAGAGGTAATTAAGGTCCCTCATCAGTTGACTGAGTTAGTCATAAGGGAGGGTATAGTGGGAGAGCCTGACTTAATTGGGTGAGCTTTTCAAAAGAGGGCTTAGGCCTTTGAAATCATAGACTCTAAGCAACAGACTCTCTCTGTTGCTGACTTTGAAGAAGCTGCCATGAAGCCATGGTGGGTGGCTGTTTAGCAAAGGGGAGAGAAGGAGGGAGCTGGAGTGGGACAGGAATGAGGCGATGCCACATTTCGTAAGTCATGAGTACGGGAGTTCTTTAGCTAGAGCCCTGTGGCCTTGGTGTTGCTCAGATTGGACAATTTATGTAGCATCTGCCAGCAGAAATACCATCCTCTTCTCCCTCAGTGAACTTCCATTGTGGGGTTCAGGCATAACTCAGTGAATATATACTCAAGCCTAGCTAGCATTTTCCTGGCCTGATATATTTGGGCACATCTCAGTCACGTGGATTGAAGCCTAAAGGATGCCTTCCTTTGGGTATTTAAGATATGCTAGGTATATTGGTCAGAATTCTCCAGTGTTCCATTTGCTACTTGGACATCCCTTAGTCTAGTTAACACTTGATCATCAGAACTAAAAATGAACCATCAAACTGGGTTTTTCCACAAGTCTGGATGAGAGTTGAATAGCACCTTGGTTGTCCCAGGAACTAGACCCTATGGGAGAGCAGGGGTCTCAGACACAGGCCTCCCTACCGCAGAGCTTTCGATGGATGAACCATGGTGCCTGCTTAGAGTTTGGGCTGGTGGTGATGGTTGTGTATATATTTGCCTATGAATTGTGCTAGAGAAGGGGGAGGCACTGTCCCAGAGATGTGATGGTAGCCTGAGCTGCCTTTTCTCCTTCTGTATCATAATGCCGCCTGTCACTTGCAATTAAACTGTCAGTTCACAACTAACAAAGTCATTCTAACTGGCAAGAGACTGCTGGAGGAGTACTCTTCCCTGAGAACACCAAACAGGCCCTGAGCTGTTTGTCATCACTGCTGTCATCGTCTTGCTGTGGTTCTGATTGTTATTAATAATGATGATCACCATCATTAGGCCTGGGAAGAAAATAATGATAAAATGGCTCTAATTAGGCATTATAAATACATCATGTTCTTATCATTATGTTGTCTAGTATTAATTATAATCACTATAATCACTGTAACAATTTGAACTTCTGTTTGCATTTGTCTCCTATGTGATCACAGCATTGAAAGACAAGGGCTTGTTAGCTGCACAACCTTCCCGCAAAGGGTGTGCAGGTTTCAAATTGTGGCCCTGTGTGTTGGAGTGAGTGTGAACTGAAGGGGATGTGTTAAAGAACTCCAGAAACCAAAACCAAAAATGCAGCAAAATAAACGGTGGGGAGATGCATGTGGGGAGGTATGTCCGATGTTGTACAAAGTCTAAGGCAGTGATGGCAAACCTATGACACGCGTGTCAGAGGTGACACGCGAACTCATTTTTTTGGTTGATTTTTCTTTGTTAAATGGCATTTAAATATATAAAATAAATATCCAAAATATAAGTCTTTGTTTTACTATGGTTGCAAATATCAAAAAATTTCTATATGTGACACGGCACCAGAGTTAAGTTAGGGTTTTTCAAAATGCTGACACGCCGAGCTCAAAAGGTTCGCCATCACTGGTCTAGGAAGTTCAACTCTATCTTCAATTTGAATTTTGCCTCTGCCCATGATTACAATTGTCAGTCCAGTGGGCTGTAGCCCTACTCATCCACCCACCTCTCCTTCACTGTGTCAGCAACTCTCCCGTCAGGGACTTGCTGCCCCTTCAAGGCCATCCCTGAGCCCAGGCCCACTCTTTTCAAAAATATATATTTTTATTGATTTCAGAGAGGAAGGGAGAGGGAGAGATAGAAACATGAGTGATGAGAAAGAATCATTGATTGGCTGCCTCCTGCATGCCCCCCCTTCCCCCCCCGCCTCCCCTACTGGAGATCGAGCCCGTAACCTGGGCATGTGCCCTGACCAAGAATTGAACCGTGACCTCTTGGTTCATAGGTTGACACTCAACCACTCAGTCATGCTGGCTGGGCCAGGCTCACTCTTTAAATTTTTCCCCCATACAAGCATCCTACACTATGGCCTGGTGCTGGGCTCAGAGGATCTCTTTGAGGAATCCCTAAGTTGCGCAAAGATGGCATGGTCTCTTAGCTATTCCAGTGACCCCGTGTTCTGTACAATTTACACTCTTATTTGCCTCTAGGAGGAGATGTGCTGATAAAAGTAAGCTCAGTTTAGTCTCAAATATGGGAAATTCCCATTAGTAGGGAACAAATGAATAAACTCTTAGTTGTCTTTTCAAAGCACTAATCACAAAGACTTAGCACCCTGCTCTCTGGCTTTTTAATGGCCCGGCCTCATGTACTCTCAGCAAGGCCAGCAACTTCCTAGTGTTAGGACATCCAAGGGCACCCCCAGGTCTGACTGAAGGTCATTCTGTGCGATTGTCCAAGCTCTTGCTTTCCCCGTCAACAGTGTTCTCAGGGGCCACTGAGCTAGAAGGAGCCTAGATCCACTTGGAGGAGAAGCCCCGAGGAGAGCTGACCCCCACCAGACCCCCGGGGAGAGAACTAAACCTCTGTTACCTGAGGCCACTGAGACTTGGGTTGCTTGTTACAGTAGCTAGTGCAGTGGTTCTCAACCTTCCTAATGCTGCGACCCTTTCATACAGTTCCTCATGTGGTGGTGACCCCCAACCATAAAATTATTTTCGTTGCTACTTCATAACTGTAATTTTGTTACTGTTATGGATCGTAATGTAAATATCTGATAGGCAGGATGTATTTTCATTGTTACAAATTAAACATAATTAAAGCATAGTGATTAATCACAAAAACAATATGTAATTATATATTCAATAAGTGTTTTCCGATGGTCTTAGGCGACCCCTGTGAAAGGGTCGTTCGACCCCCAAAGGGGCCGCGACCCACAGGTTGAGAACCGCTGAGCTAGTATGTCACCCTGACTACTATGGACACTTCCATTCCTGAGAAGTGGGATGTTGATGAGATGGAAATTCAATTGAGAGAGGCATTCCACATTTGGTGGGACCACACTTCTGCTGTCGCTGTGTTTAGTCCTCTGTTATTCTCTTTCATAATCATCACAAACATCCTTCTAGAAGTTAGCAGCTTGCACTGACCTCCTTACATGACTCCCAGAGATGAAAAATGGAGAATGATGTCCCAGGAGAGCCAGAGTCAGGCAGGGCACACACACTCTTCACCAACTTCTCTGCTGTGCCCCATCACCCCCCCCCCCCCATGTGCTCACTCTTCAGCGTCTCCATGAGGTACCATTGCTCATGTCCCTGATGTCTGCCCCCGGAGCTGGGCAGAGGGATGGAGGCGGGGACCCACTGAGCAGAAGTGTGAGATGGCCATCACTGCAGGCTAACGAACACTCCACGGGCTTTTCTGCTGGTTGCCAGCTCTGGGCTTTGTGTGCTGGAAACATCTTGAGCAAAATGTCACAGAGAACATCTCAGCAGTGTCCTGCTGACGGAGGCCATGGGGCTGCTGGGTTTGCCATCTGCCTGCAGCCTCTCCGAGGTAATTATATCAGAGTCTCTCAAGTCCTAGTACAAGGGGGATGTCAAATGCTCTTCCCTTCCTCTACGAAGGCAATTTCCATTTCCTCAGTTCTTGCGGAGTTGCATATCGTTACTGTCTCCAGGTGTGAGAGAGGAGCAGGGACAGAAGACAGGGGAGTGTGCCCAATGAAAGGAGAGGGGCACCGTGGGAGGGCGGACAGGAGTAGGAGGTGACCTGGGGGGAAGAGTGAGGGACAGGCTCTACCACTACTGAGCCCAGAGAGGGGTGCATATGCTGACTTTGGCATCTTTTAGTTAAAGGATAGCCTGGAAAAATTGCATTATTATTACTGCTCAGTTTTTTGATTATAGTGGTTTAATGTCTGCTTTTTTACTGCACTAGTCTGAAAGCAGTTCCTTTTTTCTCTGATTGCTAATTTGCATTAGAAAAAGGAAATGTGTCTGATAGCCCTTGGCAGGAAAATATTTTCAAAGTTTGCTGAAAACTCTGCCCCTCACCCTGTTACTTTTTGTTTGGAGTGGGAGGAAAGGGGAATTTAGTTCTGAAATGAAAGATGGTTCATGAGACTCTCATTTGAAATGCAAGTCCTCATTGTGAGCATTTTTTAAATCCTTCAGGCCACCTTTTCTGGGATCCGAGTCTTTTGAGTCCCTGTGACTGTGGGCAGCACCCAGGGCCCTCCTGAAGAAGGAGCAGCTGCGCATCTTCCTGGTGCTTATGAAATTTTTATAACAAAAGGCTGGTGACTAAGACCACAAGGCCAGTGGAGGGCTGGGCAGCTGTCTAGGTGTCCTTGGGTCAGGTAACAAAAGGCTTGTAGATATCAAAAAGTCTGCTTTGAAACACGATTTCCATTCTTCTCGCAGCAAGTGTACAAATTAGGATGGTTTTTAAACATCATTTTACAGTTGGAGACATTGAATTTTATAAAGAAAAAAGTTAACTTACCCAAGGTTACCTAGTAAGAAGGCTGATGAACTCAGTTTTCTTGGGACTGACGGAGATCCTGGGACACGGAACTTCCAGTTTTAAAATGAAGGCAGTCCTGGGCAAAATGGGACAAGTCGACCACCATACAGGGGAGTAAGTTCAGTTTTGAGTCTGAAGACCATGGACAGGATTCTTCCTCATTTCTCACAGCTGCCCTTGGTATATGTACTGTTTTAATTGGTGTTATTTAGGCTTTTATTCTTTGGCACATGGATACTAATCATCCCACCAGTGAAGTAATATGGTGAATTTAAAGCTATTCAGGAGAATAAACACACCAAGTATTAACAACACTGGCGTGTATATTTTGAACAGTTGCCTTTGAGAGGTCACCTGCTTAGTTAATTGCTCAAAATGATTTGGAAATCCTAAATCTTGAGATTTGTCATTAGACCCAATTTTTAGGGTTATTCAAGAGACAGTCTCATTATTTTGCACTTGTATTTTTCAGTAAAATTACCTTTTAGTAATTTGCCTCTGGTTTCACCTCTCTTGCTCTTCTAGTTTTGGCCAGAAAAGACTTTCTTGCCTACCTCTCTCATATTATGTTATTATATCCTTATACCAACTTGTTTTAGTGGTTATGCATCTATGATAGTAGAAACCCTGGTTGATTATAAGTTCAGATGGTGTTTAATGCCCACCAACATGGCTTAATGAGTAACTAGAAAAAGGAACTCGTTGAATATTGAGGACATTGCATACTAGAGTAGTGTAACATTTGATATAACATTATTCAAAATATAATGTAAAATTGGCAAGCATCCAGGATTTGGTTAATAAAAAGTGAGAATTGTTCTAGTATCATAAATGAAACCCCAAGAAGGTTTTATAAAAGATGTTTAGCAGGATGTATTAGGGTAGAATCAGGACATGTTCTTGGGCAATAGACTAGACATTGATTATTTCACTACAAACCAAGCCTGCAGGGAATGTCAATTTCTCTTTAAATTTAGTAGAAATATTACAAAGCCTATACAAGAAGTCTCAGAAAAGAAGAAGCATTAAAACCTTTCCCCCACTAAAACATTTGATCTTGTATCACTTTTTAGCCATACATTTCTATAAAGCATTAGGTCAAGTATTAGTTGAACCAATTTTATTTTTCTTTTTAGCTCAGAAATCATTGGGTATTGGCAATTTTAGATGGTTCCACCTAACATAACTTGCTGAGGGAGAAATGGAATTCATGACCGAGACAGAGAGTTATTGGAGAAACAGGGCAGAGGTCTATCTAGCTCCTCTGATCCCCAATACAGTGCTTTCTTTGTTTTTTTTTTTTTTTTTCTTTTTTTTTTTCTTTTTTTCTTTTCCCTTTTGGATCCAGCTCCAGTGGCTGTCACAGAATAGTAACTTGATAAATGTGAGTGGTAGTTTTGAAAAATGGTCACAAATTTGTTGACACTCTCAAGGCAGGGAGTGGGTAGGTGGGAAGAGATCAACCAATGAACTTGTATGCATATGTGCATATATGCATAACCCAAGGACACAGATGGGGGTTGGTGAGGGCTGAGGGGGGGGGGGTGGTAGCGGCAGAGCAGGCTGGAAGAGGTTAATGGGGGAAAAGGGGACCTATGTAAAAATTTCAACAATAAAGATTAAAAAAAAAAAGAGGTAGAGTCTGTGTCCTCACCCCTGGAGTTTGGCAGTCTTGTGATTATTCTGAGTAAAAG
This sequence comes from Myotis myotis, assembly GCF_014108235.1. NCBI lineage: Eukaryota > Metazoa > Chordata > Mammalia > Chiroptera > Vespertilionidae > Myotis > Myotis myotis. Next base: position 46,792,730 of record NW_023416317.1, read on the forward strand.
AGTATGGTGACCCTATGTGAGCCCCAAGGTCACTGTCATCAAAGACAACCTTTACCTGGTTCACCTGAAATGCTCCTTGTTGTGACATTCCCTGGTGCGACCCAGTCACCATACTGTGCGAAGCCCATGTCACATGGAGAGGCCACAGCTAGGGGCGTCTGCAGGTAGGTGCACACGTGGGCCCCAGGCTCCCAGTTATTCCAGTGCGGGAAGCAGACGTGTGAATGAGAGAGTCTCCCTCCAGATGTCAGCCCTCAGCCACGGACTCCCGACACCACGGAGCAGAGTGAGCTGCCCTTGCCGTGTTCTCCAATTCCTGACCCTCTGCATCCATGGGCCGAATAAAATGACTGTTCTTTTAGGCCACCACGTTTGCAGTGGCTTGTTATTCAGCAATAGGTTATGTGAACAGTGTGGGAAGAATGTATGCTTATTGTCTAGAAAGTTGGGGGTTCATTCTCAGTTACAAAACTGAGAATCTGAGCTGCAGCCTGCTGCTCTCCATGCCATTTGAAGCACATGCTTGCCATCGGCTGTGCTGGAGCGTGAGACATGAGTATAGCGGTGACACTGCCCCTAATTGGCTTGATGCTCTGAGAGGCCTGAGGAGGGTTTCTGCTGACTGTGGGAAGCTCAGTCTGTAGACACTGGGGCTTGTCAGAAATGCCTCTTGAAAAAGGGCCTCTTGTTTGGGTTCTGGTTGCTGCTGGATGGTCAAAGGACTCCTCACATGTCTAAACCTTTCAACTTAAAAGCAACTTTAAAATGCATATTTATCATTTTTATGCATATTTATCATAGCATGAACTGAAAATATAGGCAAGCCAACAGAAGAAAACAAAAGACATTTATGGTCCCATTCAAGGACAAGTGCTGTTAACATATCTCAAACCTTTTTTGGGGCATAAATCATATGACCCAGTTGAATATAATATAATATAATACGTGGTTATTATAATAAAATTTATAAACATATTGTACATTTTAACATTTGGAATCATATGATCCATATTGGTTTTTTTTTTAACCAAACTTTAAAAAAAATATGTTTTTATTGATTTTCAGGGAGGAAGGGAGAGGGAGAAAGAGAGAAGCCAGTGATGAGAGAGAATCATTGGTTGGCTGCCTCCTTCACGCCTCCCACTGGGGATTGAGCCCGCAACCCAGGGATGTGCCCTGACCGGGAATTGAACCGCGACCTCCTGGTTCATAGGTCAGCACTCAACCACTGAGCCTTGCCAGCTGGGCTCACCAAACTTTTAAAAACCAAAATACTGTTGGCACTGTTCTAATAAAGCTCTAATATTTATTTGTACTGACTGCACAAGATTCATTGCATGATTGTACTATAATTTGTTGCTTTCTTTGTTGATATATGTTTATACTCTTTCCACATTTCTATTGTATAAACCATGCTGTCATCACCTTCTTAAGATAGTGCTTAAATGTTTTAGGCTGGCTGTTGGTTATGCTATTTCTTATCTTTTGCACATCCCAGGCAGGAAATGTTTTCCCTTATCCCTTAGGTCTGTTCTCCTCTCCCTTCAAATCACACACACACACACACACACACACACACACACACACACGGGAATTCAGTGGGAGAACATGCATAGGCACACAGAGAAATTCCACAGAAGATGGCTATGGGATCTCGAGCTTAGATGCTTTCAAAGGGAGTAAGCATTTTTTTCTCAGACCTTGTACAAGGTTGTAGCAAACATCTGCTCCTCCAAAGAAAGAAATATTTAAAGATGCTGTGGGAAGTAGCACAGGCCTAACACGAGAGGCTTTTCTTTCCCTCCCTGTTGTAATTGTAACTATGTCCCCCATGGTTTTTGCAATTGGGAAATGGCAGCCTCAATATAAAATAAAAATGGGCTGGTCAGCTAGTTAGTTTAGGTTTTCTGCAATAAAGAAATGAAATGGATATTTAAAATGGTATGTACATGAATGAAGATACTATTATTGTCTTTTTCATGCATTTTTTTTTTGTCTCCAAGCTAAAGATCCAAAAGGATCAAAAGGATTCCTTGCTTTTTTTAAACTGACAATCAGTAGAGTATAGGTTTTTCTTGACATTGTTTTCTGAAGTAACCTGCAAACATTTCATAGGACAATAGCAACATTGCTCAGAGGAAACACTTGGAATTTGGGATTTCAATATAATGAGATAAAAGAAGGCTGAGAGGCGTTCAGTTGATATGGTCTGAACTTCTGTGACCTTTCTAGGTCTTTGATATATTCAACAGCTCAAGACATTAACTTTGAACTGGTTGAATGGCTGGTTTTAATAACAAGGTAAGTGTTAGGGCCATTGAAGGTTGGGGGCAAACTTAAGTTTTGCTGTCAATCTAAGTTGAGTTAGACCCCAGTTCCGTCATTTACTTGCCGGAGACCTGGCCTGTAATTGAATCTCCTTGAACCCAAGTTTCCTATTTTGTGTGATGCAGACCGCACAGGGTGGGCTTTGTGAGGGATGCAGGAGATAAACATAAAGCATATGATAAATACTCACAAATACTGGTTTCCATCTTTGCTTAAGACTTCCATTTGAATGTCATAGTGTAATGAACTGGGGAAAATGAAATTCACTAGAATTCTATTGATAGTGAAAGATATCTTTGAGGGAAAACATTTTTATAAGAGCTTAGGGTTGCCCTGGTTACCCACCCCCTCATCTGCCCAAAGGAGCCAGGGTGTGTTCTAAGTGTATTTTGTGTGGTTAATGGAAGATGTTGTCTCATTGGGTGTCCAGAGGTGCTGAGGGAGAAACCAGGACATTCTGGGGAGATGTGAGCTCTGTGAGGTAACCCATCTCCATGTGTCACTGTATGTCAGGGGTCCTCAAACTACGGCCCGCGGGCCGTATGCAAATACAAATATTGTATTTGTTCCCGTTTTGTTTTTTTACTTCAAAATAAGATATGTGCAGTGTGCATAGAAATTTGTTCATAGTTTTTTTTTTTTTAAACTATAGTCCGGCCCTCCAATGGTCTGAGGGACAGTGAACTGGCCCCCTGTTTAAAAAGTTTGAGGACCCCTGCTGTATGTCTTCAGGAATCCTCTCCAAATCATGAAATACTTGATTTGAGGGGTGGCTTCCTCTTGGCAACTGGTAAAGGAACTGAGCGGGCTATGGAATGAAAGAGAGCAATAGGAGCAAGAGGAAATGAGTTAAAAAATTATATATATATATTATATATACATATATATAATATATATGTAATATATATATATATATTATGTATATATAATTTCAGGGAGGAAGGAGAGGGAGAGAGAGCTAGAAACATCAGGGATGAGAGAGAATCATCTATTGGCGGCTTCCTGCACACCCCACACTGGGGATCAAGCAAATAACCTGGGCATGTGCCCTGAGCGGGAATCAAACCATAACTTCCTGGTTCATAGGTCGATGCTCAACCACTGAGTCATGCCTGGTGGGTGAGGAAATGAACTATTGAGCTTATAGATATTGCAGAAAGGGCTTTTTAAAGAGACAGTGGAATTGGGGGTCAAGACAAGTTTAACTGAATCTCTCAGTGGCAGGCTTACTTCTGGGTAAGCTTTTCTCTTTAAGGTTGTGTATCATTTGTGATTAATGTTTCTACTTGCATCTCTTTTGGATACTTGAGCAAGACTGATGTGGTCAAATCACTGGGAAATAAAACCTTTGAGTCTCATTCTTCTGTCTTTCAGATAGGTTAAAGAATCCTTTGGCTTGCTAGCGTTTTTATGACCTTGTAAAATATTTAGTGGTTTTCCCATAAATCCTGGTGCCCTTCTCAGAAATAATGTAGCTCGTAGCATGGATAGGTCAGGGCTGAATGCAATTGAAAATATATGCAAGAAATGTACTTGTTCGTTTGTCAGAATATAATTTCTTTCCATTCTGACCCATTCCCCCCCCCCCCCCCGGGCTTGTGCTTATATACAAGTCTGTATTATTATGCATTTTACACTTTTCCACTCTGTGTTCAAGGACACAGGCTGTAAGTCAAGAGCTGGAGTTGGATTCCAAAGCTTGGGAATAGACCATCCAGGATCAGACATAGAGAACAGATTCTAAATGGACCAACCAATAGGGGAAATATTTTAATAAATATATATAGAGAGATGATCAAATTCCTTGTTTCCTCTTGGATACACACGCGCGCGCGCACACACACACACACACACACTCAACAAATTACAAACTGTCTTGATATTAACAACTTTATTATTGAAAAGAAGAAGGATTAGCTTTGTTCAAGGTCCTGCATTATATGTGTAAACATAGACCATGCATGTAATAAAGACAAGTGCCCCTGTAAGGATTGTAGAAGAAATTTTCATTATAAATAACAATAAAACTGTGCATTTGGAATTACAGCTGATAATAAGGATATGACTCATACTGGACACAGCATGATAAATTTATGGCTTGTAATTTCAGAAAAAGATGCTAGAATAGTAATTGGAATGACTCCTTTCAGTGAGATATTACAGGTCCTACAAATGCTAGTAAATGCCAGAGAAAATTACTCGAGAAAAAGGAAATGAATACTTTGGAATACCCATCAAATGCCAGATATTTAATATATATTGTTTTCTTGAGTACTTGTAATAATCTTGTAATGTAAGTATTATTATTTTTACAGATAAGGACATGAGGGAAAGGCAGGTTAAGGATTTGATGAATCTCATATGGCAAGTGAATGCAAATGGTGGGTGTAGAATTCAAACCATGTCTATTTAGTCCCTAAATGCATTCACTTTCCATCAGTCAGGTCTCCGTAGGGTCAGTACATTTGATTCAGAAGATGGTTTGCTTCAAAGCCAAATATAGGAGGCAGAATAGTTGTCCTCAAAGTCAAGAAATGAGAAGCTTCAACTTCACATTTTTTTTTTTTTTTGGCAGTTGGCAAATCTCCATCTTCTATTATTTCTCTAGCCTGTTGAGAGAAAAGAATATGTTCGCAAAGTGTAGTGAAAAGAATGGGACTTGTCAAGGTGTTTTCAGGCATAGAATGTTGAGAACGAAGATAATGAGGTAAAGATATTATTAAAGCGAGGCTGGCTGATTTGTTAGGGTTTGGAGTGTGAGAACAGTAGTGGGCAATCCCAGAAACTAAACTTGTCAGTGCCCTACAGTTGATGAGGCTCAGGAAACTGACTCATGTTTAGAGTTGACCATTGATTCACAAAGTAAGATTTCATTTTAATCAGCCCAAGGACAAGTTTATTTTTTTTGGTACTAAGATAATGGGTATAGGGCTTTGTAACCTGAAGGTTTATTAGTGAGTAGATTCAGAAGGAATGGAATTGGGTGACCACCTGGATATTCTCTCCAGGCCATAGATCAGACTTTATGCAATGCTAAGTGACTAGAACGTTCTCATTTGCTAGATAACAATGACAAGATTCTCCTACTTTAGTGCCATTTCTCCTTGACTCCATACAGATCTTACTCCTTTTGTAGATTCATTAATTTAATTATTTAAACAAGTGCTATAAAAATACACACACTAGTCACCTAAATTGGATTCCTACAAAGTCCTGCATTATACTTTTTGATTGTGGAAAACCCGAGGCCAATATCCTTCATTAATATAAATGTCAGATGTCACAATTATTTCAAGATTTGATGTTAAGTTTCTGAAATGCCCTATGTATCAACTACAGGCACATAAAACCTTGAATAGAGCTGATTTAGTCTAACCTGACATTCAGCAATGAAATGGAATTAGGAAAATTATTAGCTAGACAGTTAGTTAGAGCACTGTCCTGATTCACCAAGGGTTATGGGTTTGATTCCTGGTCAGGGCACATGTAAGACTCAGTCATTGAATGTATAAATAAATGGAACAATGTCCCCCCCCCTTCTCTCTCTCTCTATCTCTCTCTCTTTCCCCCTCTCCCTCTCCCTCTACTCTCTTCCTAAAATTAACAAATCAAAATAAAAAAAGAAAATTATCAGCTAGATATTAGAGTGAAGGGAAAGAAAATTAATATAAGATGAATTTGGAGAAAGATTTATGTAAATAAGTAATTGAAGGAAAAATGTAATATATAGGAAGAGACAGACATTGCATTTTATTTTAGGCAACAGAAAGAACTAGAAGAAATATTTCTTAGGATATAGTTCTGATTTATCATTTTCATTAAAGATGGTAATAATTTTAATATGTTTAAATTTTTCTTTCAAATCATTCAAGGGTAATATGGCCTGGTTGGAGTTCTGGTTATCCTAGTTATGGTTTATTTCTCTTTATGTAATTGACAGATATCTAATGAGCATTCACTTTGTATGAGGTGACTACTGGGCATTATAGTAAATATACAGAATAAGATGGTGAGCCCTAGCTGGTTTGGCTCAGTGGATAGAGTGTCAGCCTGCGGACTAAAGGGTCCCAGGTTTGATTCGGGCCAAAGGCACATGCTGGGCTTGCAGGCTTGATCCCCCCAGTTGGGGGTGTGCAGGAGGCAGCCAATCAATGATTCTCTCTCATCATTGATGTTTCTATCTCTATCCCTCTCCTTTCCTCTCTGAAATCAATAAAAAAAATATTAAAAAATACAAATATCTTTATAAAAAACACTACCACTTAAAAAAAAAAAAAAAGAGTAAGATGGTGAGGAGCATTTGCTTTAAATCCCATGATAAAATAGCCATTCAGGTAAGCTTTGTTTGCAGTCTAGGGCCATATAGTCCCTGTGCCCACAGGGGGCACATCCCACCATTGAGAAGAATTTTTGTAGCATCTTGGAGTCAAGAGCTATGTAAGGTCATCTTAGCTCAGGTCAGGGAAGTTAGTCAGTGCTGTTGACCTCCTATAAGAGATAAGGCACTCCCGTCAGGCATGAGACCTAGGTAAGGTACTCAAGTTTCCCAAGAGGTTATTGTTCTTATTTCCAATTTGACTGCCTGTGCAGGGTCACAGCTCTGCGCTTAAATGGCAGCACAGATGTCTGTGTTCACGTACTTTCCAGGAGCACTTTACAGCTGTTCAAGGGTTATTAAAATCATAGCTGAGAAAAACAACAACGTTCAGGATGTGTAGCATAAAGGATGTGCAACTCCTTCCTTCCTTTGAAATGCAAACATTTTCTTCCAGACCCAAGAGAGCTGTGAACTTGAATTGCATAATAATGGTCCACAAAGATTTGTACTTTGGGGTGAGTCATGAGCCTGTGCTGAATATTATAAGAACAGCCTTAGGTTGAAACACCTTGTTGAGGCTGTGGAGAGAATGAGCCCGAGAATATCTTTTGTCATGTAGTGCAAAGCATGGAGAGATGTTTAAATCTATTGGGCAAGATACCTAGTCAATAGAATAGGCTTTTTCACTGATAACATTTCCTTCTTTGGCCATTTCAGGGCTATTTATCCCTATGGTAGTCAGTATGAGCAGGAACAGAGAAAGTACTGGAACTGAGATCTGCCGCTGTTATGAGTTGGTCACCATCAGGAGAGGGGACATAATCACAATTAATAAAAAGAGACTTGTTAGAATGGAAGAATGTATAAAATGAGTTAAATGAAATTATTTCCACTTACTAGATTATATGACATAATTAGTCTATATCTGTGCTTACAGTGTGGTAGCACTAGCCACATGTGGCTATTTGCACTTAAATCTAAATTAATCAAAATGAAATCAAATTAAAACTCCAGTTCTTCAGTTATACTAGTACTATGAGCATTTCTGGTGCTCAATAAGTGCACGAGACTGTTTTATCATGATGGGGAGCACAGATTTAGAACATTTCCTTTATTACAGAATGTTCTATTGGACAACATTGGTTTGGAGCATGACAAAGAGGGAATGACCCAACAGTCTGTTTTCCAGAGCAATGTATTGGGATGTCTTCTATCTTCTTCTTTCCTCACCCCATTACATTATTAGTATAGCACATTATTATTACATTATCTTTGATTAAGCTGATATGAATGGATCATGTTTACCCAACAATTTTAAAATAAGGGAGATTTCCCCTATTAAATATATTGGCTCACATTGGTGTATATACATGTACTAGAGGCCCGATGCACAAAATCTGTGCAAGAGTAGGCCTTTGCAGCTGTGGCTGCCTGGATCCCTCCCTCGCAGCCACGGTGGCTGCAGCCCTGGCTTCATCCCGGAAAGGATGTCCGGAAGGACGTCTGGTTTAATTAGCATATTATGCTTTTATTATTATAGATACTTTTTATATATACTTTGTGCTATATATATATATATATATATGTATATATATATATATATATATATATATATATATATATACATGCACACACATTAACATAGATTCTGTTATAAACTGGAAAAATTCTGACTGGGAGAGTAGATTGATATTAATGGTTCAGGGAGTCTTTTGAATAATTTGTTGATTTTAAATCTTCCTCTTCACCTGCTTCACACTGTCACAGAAAAATTGAGAGTCTGACAGACAGAAGGAGGGAGAGGGACAGACAGAGGAAGGGACATATAGGGATAAACAAGTGTATAAAAGGAGAGACTTTAAAAAAAATATTTATTTTTAAATTGATTTCAGAGAGGAAGGGAGAGGGAGAGATAGCAACATCAATGATGAGAGAGAATCACTGATTGGCTGCCTCCTGCACTCCCCCTATCGGGGATCGAGCCTGCAACCCAGGCATGTGCCCTGACTGGGGAATTGAACCGTGACCTCCTGAATCCTAGGTCGATGCTCAATCACTGAGCCACACCAGCAGGGCTAAAAGGAGAGATGTTTATTTTGAACTGTGAGCCTATTACTAGGCTATGTTATTTTCTTGTTTAATTCTTATAATGACCCAGTGAAGTAGATTTTATAGATGAGGAAACAGGTTCAGAGAGGTATTCCAGAGCTAGTAGGTGGTAGTGCTGAGATTCAAACTCAAACCATCTCACTCCCAGGATCATGAATTTTTCATTCGATCAAGTGCTAAGCCATTATCTCTTTCTTCCCTGGCAGCTGGCAGCTAACTCTCCATCTCTGTCTGTTGTCTTAGATTTTCTTTTATCTATCTCTTCAATTTTTTTTCAAGGAATTTTTGTTTTCTTTATTTGAAAATAAAGAGAAGTATGTCTGAAAGGTTTTTTCCCCCCTTGCTTCCTCGAGTAATTATTTTTCTGAATTGTATTATACCTGCTCTTTGCTCTTACAGCTCTTCCCATTTTTATTGGAAGATTAAGTAATGGACTATGCTGTTTCATTTCTGATGATTGCCTATCTTTCGATGGAGGTGATTTTGTTTGGGTCTTTGATTTGCTCACTTGAAATGTGGGGGATGGAGTGAGAGGAGTGAACTAAGGCAGCAAGCTACTTCCGGTGGTTTGCATTGTCTCTAAACTCCATCTTAGGAATTTGCTCCAGTCTCTGTCTTCACAGGCACCTCTCATTTCAAATTTTGTCACCCTGCTTTTCAAAGTGAGCAGAAGCTTAGCCTGACTCTCAGTGAAGCTGTGTATATCACTGTTCTGTAGTGATTTAATGTGAACCACTTATACAGTTAAATGAATTATATAATGAAAAGAAAATGCTCATTACCCAGTTTAAGAAACTCAGTTATTCGAACAGCAGCTCCATGGAGTGCTGTATTTGTTGACTAACTTTTCAGATGGTATCTTCTATGTATATAAAGGGCTAAGTGTCCGTCCGTCTGACCAGTATCTATGACACACACTGACCACACAGGAGCTGCCATAACATGCACTGGCCATTTAAAACTAAAAGGCATCATGGACCTGGCGCAGACAAAGCAACACTCGACTTCCCCCAAGTGGGACACCCCACCAAATCACAGCCAACACTGCCAAGACCCCATGGTGCAAAATGTGGCCCACAGCCCAGCCTGGAAACGGTTGCTTTGGGTGCCGGGTGATGACGTCATGTAGCAATGCCCAGCTTCCCCTCCCTAGCGACTAGCCTCCTTGGAGTTTCTTCAGCCCAGGAACCCGACTTGCTTTATAGCCAGGTGCAAACATTTTACAGTTTACCCAAATGCTTGTGAAGCGTTTCCACCTGCCTCATCTCATTTGATCCTCACAGAAGTCCTGGAGTAGGTAGATAGGAGACTTGGTAGAATCCTATTTTCTTTTCATTAGCAAGACACAAATAGCGATATTAAACTATTTCTTCTAATTAATTTTCTTTCATTGTGCACGAATCTGTGCACCAGGACAACAGTTAAAATATAAAAGAATAAGCTACAAGAGTAGTTGTAGCTACATTTATTGATCTATTATTAGGAACAGGTACTTTCTAGGTGTTTGCATGCCATATCTCATTTACTTCTTACCTCTGGAAGCAGACATTGCTGCAGGCACTTTATAGTAGAGGAAACAGAGGTTCAGGAGGATCAATTAACATGTCCAAGATTGTTTAGCCCGTAAGTGACAGAGCTAGATAGGCCCTGATTCCAGTTCTTCATCTATCTTAGTGAGGGCCTGGGAAAAGATCTTCCCCCTATCAGAATCTTGCTCTTTAAAAAATATTTTTTATTGATTTCAGAGAGGAAAAGAGGAGAGAGAGAGAGAAACAATGATGAGACAGAATCATTGATCGGCTGCCTCCTGCATGCCCCCTACTGGGGATTGAGCCAACAACCTGGGCATGTGCCCTGACTGGGAATTGAACCATGACCTCCTAGTTCATAGGTAGATGCTCAACCACTGGGTCATGCCAGCCGGGCTAGAATCTCATTGTTATTACAACAGTTTGTAAATGCTGGCTCAGGAATGCTGTGGAAATATTTATGTTATATGCAAAAACTATAGGACAGGATAGGAATAATTACTCAGATGATACGAAGGAAGACTGGCTAAAAGCATTAAGCATTAGAGGAGGGTTGTGTTTCATACATGAAAACTCCTCTCTTGAGGCAGAGGACCTGGCTACAGAGGGGTTAGATGTTCTCATGATTAAAAGGATGAGGAAAGGGGGTCCACAGTGAGCTGTGGGTTGTCATTCAGTAAGCCAGTAGAATGAATAAATACTACATATATCTCCATGGAATACTTTCATCCTAAAGGGCTGTGAGAAATTTTATTGTCTACTAGAAGCCCGGTGCACGAATTTGTGCACCAGTGGGGTCCGTTGGCCTGGCCTGTGGGATTGGGCCAAAACCAGCTCTCCGACATCCCCGGAGGGGTCCTGGATTGCAAGAGGACACAGGCCAGACCGAGGGACCCCACTAGTGCACGATTGGGGCCAGGGAGGGATGCGGGTGGTTGGCCAGCTGGGGTGGGACCGCAGGAGGGCTCCAGGGTTTGTCTGGCCCATCTTGCTCAGTCCTGATCAGCTGGACCCCAGCAACAAGCTAACTCACTGGTCAGAGCGTGTACCCCCTGGTGGTCAGTGCATGTCATAGAGACTGGTCATCCAGTCGACTATCTGCCCCCTGGTGATCAGTGCACATCAGAACAAGCCGTTGAGTGGCATATCATTAGCATATTACGCTTTGATTGGTTGAATGGCCCACCTGACGACTGGACACTTAGCATATTAGGCTTTTATTATGTAGGTTTAGACTTTACATGAGATGCTCAGAACTGTCCCACTACCCACAGAGGGTTTTTCTACTCTTAAGGCAGTGATTCTATACCAGTTGATATGTCTCCTCCCAGGGGACATTTGACAATATTTGGAGACACCGTTGATTGTCAAAACTGGAGAGGGCTACTAGTGAGTAGAAGTCAAGGGCGCAGCTAAACATTTTATAATACACAGGCCCTCTCCCCCTAAAAAAAGAATATCAGACTCTAAATGTCAGTAGTGACAATTAAATCTTACATTAAGTTAAGCCAACAGACAGTAGATCTCTTGTTCTCCAGGTCTTGAAGACAACAGTGTGTGTGAGAGAGTTAGGTTTGGCTGGAGGGAGGAGGGATAAAGACCACTAAGCTTCATGGAACTTATATTGAGCTTTGAAATTCAAGCCTATACTTTTTGATTCCAAATCCAGTGATTACCATAGTTCCGCCATCATGTTCTGTACAATTTTGTAAAAGATTTCCTTTGTAGAGAATGTTTTGTTAGAATATAACTCAAAGTGGAGTTTAAAAATATCGACAAGAGTGACACTTAAAAATGAAAACTTTTCAGTGGCGATGAATCAAGGTTAAAATATCCAGTCTCAACATTATATAATTTTTGGAAAAAATAATTACCTTTGAGAAAATGATGCAAATGTGTGAATGCCTATTTAACAGTCCCAAATACAGTTTACTTCAGTGAGTTGGTGGAAAAACTGCTCTTAGTTTTAGAACAAATATTAGTTTAAGAAGACATGCTGTAAAGAAAATCTACACTTAAATACTAGAGGCCTGGTGCACAAAAATTTGTGTACTCGGGAGGGCGTGTCCTCAGCCAGGCCTGTGCCCTCTCACAGTCTGGGAGCCCTCAGGGGATGTCTGACTAATGGCTTAGGCTTGCTTCCCCTGGCTTAAGCTGTTAGTTGGACATTCTTAGCGCTGCCACAGAGGTGGGAGAGGCTCCTGCCACTGCTGCTGTGCTGGCCAGCCATGAGCTGGCTTCTGGCTGAGCAGCGCTCCCCCTGTGGAAGAGCACTGACTACCAGGGAGAAGCTCCTGCGTTGAGCGTCTGCCCCTGGTGGTCAGTGCGCATCATAGCAGCCGGTTGTTCTGTGGTTAGGGTCAATTTGCATATTACCCTTTTATTATATAGGATAGGGGTAAGTTTTGTTATCCTTTCCTGATTTGCTTATAGCAAGTTTGTATCACTATTTTACCTATGTGTTTTTAGTTTTTACATTTCAATCAATTTTATTTTCCTGGATGACCTCCTTAAGGGGTATTCCTTGGTGATGGTAGGTGGGGGCACAGGATGCCTAGATGTATCTTTCAGGCTTCCCGATCCAAGGGCTTTCTTTGTCTTTTCTGCCACAGAGAGAGACTTTTTCTGACAGTATAGCTCATCTCTGCTTCATTCATTCATTCATTCATTCATTCATTTAGAATATAGCCTCTTTTCCTCTGCCTTTCCAAATTGAATATAATCCTGGAGGGCTTTTTCCTCCTGCCTTGTTGAACACAGCTCCTATACTCTTTGTGGCAAACAAGAGAGAGAGAGAGAGAGAGAGAGAGAGAGAGATCAATGTGAGAGACACACATCAATTGGTTGCCTCCCACACACACCTTGACCAGGGCTGGGGATTGAACCTACAACTCAGATATGTGCCCTTGACCAGGAATCGAACGTGAGACCCTTTGGTGGTTAGACTGATGCTCTAACACCAGCCAGTGCAAGAAGCCTATTTTTTACTGGCACCACTGCTGGGCCTTTTCACCACCGGCTTCTTCTTGTTACTTTGTATGCAGCCACAGCCTGATCTCAGCTGCTTTGAGGAACCCTTCCATGAATTATGGAGTCCACAGGTCATGCATGTCCTGGTTTCACTGAGAATGGAATTTGTGCATTTTTGCTGTTGTAAGATTTTTAGGAGAAGTACTTATACTGAGATTCTGCTCCAGTTTTAAAATATGGTGGGCACACCATTCTTCCAGAAGCACAGGTCAGGGCAGAGTGAAGCACCTGCAATTTTTAAAATATACTGTTTCACCCACACATTTATGAGCAACTGTAAACATGGGGAGGAGCTCTGGCAAACCTCATTTATTTATCACCTTTATTTAGTTTTTGGTTTTGTTTGTTTTTGTTAATCCTCACTGGAGGATATTTTTCCATTGATTTTTTTTTGAGAGTAGAAAGGAAGACAGGAAGGGAAAGGAAAGAGAGAGAGAAGCATCACTGTGAGAGACACACATCAATTGGTTGCCCCCTGCATGTACCCTGACTGGGGCCAGGGATCGAATCTGCAACCCAGGTACATGTCCCCAACAGGTAATCAAACTCAGAACCTTCTGTGCATGGGCTGATGCTCTAACCACTGAGAACACTGGCCAGAGTTATCTACATATATAAAAGCCTAAGCAACTGTTACACTGGAATGACTGGAACAACTGGTTGCTATGATGCACACTGACCACCAGGGGGAAGACGCTCAATGCAGGGGCTGCCACAGCCCGCAGGCCCCAATTCCCGATGGGGCCTGTCGGCCAACCTCCTGGTCCTTCCCCACAGCCGGCAGGCTCCATTCGCCCAATCAGGGCCAGGCCCCTGGCTGGGACAGGGAGCCAAGGGTGGGTGGAGGTGGACATGGCCCCTTTCCCAGGGGTGCCTAGGGCCGGCTCCCTCCTTGGGGTAGGCAGTCAACCTCCTGGGTCCCTCCCCTGTTTCTCCCCCTGGCCGGCAGGTCCCGATCACCCAATTGGGGCCAGGCCTTGGGCTGGGATGGGGAACTGGGGGTGGGTGGCAGTAGACACAGGCGGTGAGGGAAGGAGGAGGTGGGGAGGCAGGGAGATAGGGAACCATGCAGTGGCGGCGCGCAGGCGGCGAGGGAAGGAAAAAGCGGGGAGGCGGGGAACCTGATCAGCCCTGATCGCTGGCCAGGCCTAGGGACCCCACCTGTGCATGAATTTCGTGCACCAGGCCTCTAGTTTAGTTTATAATTCTGGTTTCTTTCTCTCACATCTAAGTCTGGGCATCTCTGTCAGACAACTAGGGAAATGTCCCTAATCTCTTTAAGAACAGCTACTTTGCTCAAGTTGGGCAGTCACATTAGGGACAGTGAGGAAGGTGCTTAGACAGTCTAATCAGGGGTCCTCAAACTTTTTAAACAGGGGGCCAGTTCACTGTCCCTCAGACCGTTGGAGGGCCGGACTATAGTTTAAAAAAACTATGAACAAATTCCTATGCACACAGCGGCAGCAAAAACACCCGGCGGGCCGGATAAATGTTTTCGGTGGGCTGCAGTTTGAGGACCCCTGGTACATGGTGTGACATTTGTGCATGGTTGATGCCATACAGTTTCACACTATTTGGTGCTCCCGCCCATTCATACACAGACGGCTGTAGAGTGCTGGGGAATAACTGTGGGCGAGAGACTGGCCTTTTTACAACCACAAGTCATGACATAGAGCTGGAGAATGGCTAAGTCATTGCATAGAGAGCAGTCTTTATTTTTGGGTAACCTGGAAGCTATAAGCATTTCATGAGGGTTGATATTTTCATTCACATGACATTATACCATTCCTACCACCATCTTTGAATGTCAAGGACAAGGTTATCGATGTATTTCTTTTATTATTATCTTTCACAGTCACTTAGCTGCTTAGCAACACTCTAATACATCTTCTGGGTTATTGTCTGTCATGTTGAAGGCAGAAGTGGTTGGGGGATGAGTTGAGTTGTGATGGCAATGAATATGAAAATGATTTTTTAAAAAACTAAAGAGCATTTTACAATATGTTAAGTTTTGTGCTGTTAGTGATACAATGATGAATAAATCATATGCTTCATACTGAAATGGAAGGCAGTAGACTAGCATTTATTAAACACCTATCGTGGGGAAAATACTGGGGTAGGCATTTTAGTTAGTCCCTTTCACAACTCTAGCGTGTGGGCATTATTGGCCCTACTTTAAAGAGGAGACATCTGGAGTTCAGAGGGAAGTGGTAGAGCCCAGATTTGGATTGATGACCTCAAAGCTCACATTCCTTCTACTGTACCACACTGATCACATTTCAGGAGCGGGAACAAGTATGAAAACAATTCTCTGACATATGAATGATGGGCTGGGACTAGAAATGTAAGTAAACAGTCTCAGTGGTCCCAGTTTCTGTACCTGTATGAAGGTGCCCTCTGAAGCTGGGTCCTAAGATTATGGATATTATTTGAAATACTGTCTGTGTCTGGAGGCTGGAGAGTGGGTAGAAGGGAAGTAGGGGTTGAGGGATTAAGCACCTTTGAGGAGCATAATGCCAGGAGGATTAAAAACCAAACTAAACATAAATAGTACTGAGAATGCATTGTTTCTCACAGAAAAATATGTAAGCCAGCAGGTGTCTTACCTATTCTTTAAGGGAAAGCTTCTAAAAGCATGCTCTGTGCTTCTTAGACCCAAGTGGCTAGTGTCCCACTTTCCGGCGTGGCATAGGTGTGGGAAATCTGAGGGTCCTCCGTGCAGTGGTGGAGAGTTCACTTGTACTGGGGTTGGCTCTTTCCTGCCACTTTCATTCTCAGGGACTCACCAAGTCCAAGTTATCTTCCCTCTGGACCTTCATGGGCTTTTGTATTGAGCCCACTGTACCTCCTTCCTCACACACGTTTGCTTTCAGTGCAGGCTCTTCGAACTAGAAATTTGCAGTGTGCCATTTTCTATGTCACATGAAGAAAATACGGCTGTGTAATTAAAAAAATTTAGCAACACTGACATTTCTGTATTCGTGCTGGAATTATCTCGATATCACCAGGAATTGAAGAATGCTTCCACCTGCTAGGAACATATGTGTCTGTTTGAGCAAAGGTTAATGAGTCAATTCAGTACAATGATTCAGGTGTGGGCTCAAGAGCTGCTTGCTACCTTCTAAAGTGACAGAGCCCTATGTTCTGATAACTAGTTCAGTTTTGGGTAAGACAATTTGAAGGTACCCTTTTGGGGACGTAGTGAATAGAATAGTAGTTTGATTGATCATTTCACCCTTAAATATGGCTTGAGTGATGCTGCATGCATTGCCGGTATGTTTGCAGATATTAACCCTGTGTCAAATTAGTACATATTGCAGGGGAGCAAATGCCCTTTTATCTTAGTCTCTGTGCATTCGTCTTTGTAGAGCACAATGCTTTGCACAAAGATGGCAGCCATTGTGGAGGTATATACACAATGACCTGGGTTGTATTTATTGAATATAAATAAATATAGGTTATTAAATTTGATATCATTTAATTGCACACACCCTGCATATCAATTCTACATTCTCTGAAGGTCTTATTTAGTTAATTATGATGGCCAAGCTTTTGAAAATCTTCTAAATCCTTGAGCCTTTGGGGAAAAAATGTTATTTTCAGATACCTATTTATTGAGCTGTCTTTGTCTTTGTTTTTCAAAGAGCAGTAGCACATCATTGAAAATTGCTCTTTGGACAAACAAGACATCCTTCTCAAATCAAGAGGGTGGCTTGACCTGAAGGAGACCTTTCATCTCTGGAGAAGCGAGTAGTGAAACTTGTCTCTCTTTTACTCAACTTGCCTTACTTTAAAAAGGGACTTGTTAGTTTAAAAATAGTCATCTTTTATTCCCCGCCTGTCAGGGCCTTCTGCCTTCTCTAAAAAGCCAGCATTTACCGATGTGCTTTGATTGACACCTTCCTCAGTACTAAAAGGGAACAGAGAATGGGAGAATATTCCATTTTATTGACAGGCGCTGAGACCTTGTCAGGGACAATTGCTTAGCAACCTCTATGGTGCCACAGATGGGGAAGGGGGAAGGAAAGAACAGAATTACATATGACATAAAGGGAAGCCTGTGTGACAAAGGCCAACTTTCGTAAAACATTGAGTATTTCTTTAAACTAGTTCTTTAAGTGAACAGTATAACTTGTAAAATCTGCACAAATTATCTTTTTCTTCCCTTGGGTTGTTGGATTACTGAAGAGTTGAGATAATGTTAGGTTTCTGCAAAATGTACCTGGATGTGGGGAAGTGGAAGGGAGCTGTGTTTAGGGAGAGGAGACCCAGGTTCCTAGCTCAGCTCTCATCCTGGCTGTGGACTCTACAGGCCATTTCACATGCCTGCACTTCATTGAGAAAATCAGGAAAACCATCTTTGTAAAGATAAGATGAGATAAATGGGGTAAGTGGGTTTTGAACAGATTGTTATTTCAGGAAAGTCAATCATTGAGTGGTGGGGAGGATGGATTAGAGGTAGAGGATGGTGGAACCAAGATCAGGGAGGCCAACGATGAGCCTAGTATGTGAGAAATGCAAACACTTAAAGAGTGGTTGTGAATAGAGAAGGAAACGGATACAAGAGAAATTTCAGATGTAAAACAGAGCATAGCAACTGGTTACATGTGGGACATTACTAGTAAGAGATTCAGGAAAAGAAACACATTTGGGAGGAATAAGAATGAGTTCAGTTTTAGTTATACTGCTTTTGAGGGGTTAAGGTGGTGATTTCTTCAGACGGGGTATTAAAAAAATCAGGAGTATGTGTTCACGAAATTGGTACCTTGAAGAGTGTCCAGAAAGCTTTATCCAAATCCTAACCTGAAGAAAGCCCTATCCAAGTCCTAACCCCTGGTACTTATGTATGTGACTTTATTTGGAAATACCAGGCTTTTTGAAGATGGAATGAAATAAAATTAAGGATCTCCAGTTGGGATCATCTGGAGTTAGTGTGACTAAATAAGTATTATTATAAGAGAGAGGAGAAGGAGTTTTGACATACAGAGATACATGGAAAAGGCCATGTGAAGACAGAGACAGAGATCGGAGTTATGCTGCCACAGGCCAAGGAACTCCAGGAGCCACCAGAAGCTGGAAGAGGCCAGACAAGATTCCCCAGGGAGCCTTCGGTTGGAATGTATCCCTGCTGATGCCTTGATTTCAGACTTCTGGCTTCCTGAAGTGTGAGAATAAACTTCTGTTGTTTTAAGTCATTCAGTTGATGGTAATTTTTTTATGGTAGCTCTGGGAAGCTAATACAGTACCACTTTTGTGAGCTCAGTATATATTTTTTGAGTGATATTCTTGTTTTGTGAAGTAGGGGAGAGTAGGGATTCTGTTTAACCTGCTGCATAATGTTGGCTATAGCGTGAGCTGGTCTCCACACATATTTGTTGACCTAAACCCATGGTCAGCAAACTGCGGCTCGCAAGCCACATGCAGCTTTTTGGCCCTTGAGTGTGGCTCTTCCACAAAATACCACATGCGGGCGCACGTACAGTGCACCTGAAACTTTGTGGCCCATGTGCACAAGTCGGTTTTTGGCCTGGGCGAGTCTATTTTGAAGAAGTACTGTTGATATTTGGCTCTGTTGACTAATGAGTTTTCTGGCCACTGACCTAAACTATTGACTGAGGACTGGATTTACTGGCTTACTACTGCAGAGTTCTGAAAGTGAATTTTCCTAATAAAGTTGGAAGCATTTATGTCTCAGGTTTTCATGAACTTGGGAAACCATCATATGTTTGCATATCAATAAGAATGCTCTCCATTGCAAGTATCAAAGAACCCAAGTCAAAATAGCTTAAACAAAGGGAATGCATTGGCTTGTAGAACAGAAATTTCACAAGTTCTGACTTCAGGTAAGGATTGATCAAGCTGCTCAATGATGCCAAGAAGGAGCTAGTTTCTTTCTATGCTCTGTTCTCCCTTCCTTGGTATCAGCTTTATTCTAAGGTGGGATCCCCTTGCAGCTCTAGAAAGGCAGCCAGTATGAAAGACAACTACCTGCTTACTTGTTAATATCCTTGGGAAAGACTATCTCTACCTAAACTGTCAAGCAAAAATCCTGAACATTCCTCTGATTGGACCAATTATGGCACATGTCTGTCTTTGAATCATTCACTGTGGCCATGAGTTATAATCCTATCTAATAATAGAGAAACATGGTAATTAACCATAACTTTGCTACCCTTCCCATTGGCTAATCAGCGAGATATGCAAATTAATTACCAACCAAGATGGCGGCCGGCAGCCAGGCAGCTGAAGCGAACAGGAGGCTTGCTTGCTCCAGTGATGGAGGAAGCCAAGGTTCCCTGCCTGCTGCTGCCGGCCTCTGAGCTGCAGTCTAAGAAACAATGTTGCAATTATAGAAGCTAAACAAGCTCCAGAAACCTGCTTTC
Source organism: Myotis myotis (assembly GCF_014108235.1). Taxonomy (NCBI): domain Eukaryota; kingdom Metazoa; phylum Chordata; class Mammalia; order Chiroptera; family Vespertilionidae; genus Myotis; species Myotis myotis. The sequence continues at coordinate 46,812,427 of NW_023416317.1, forward strand.
AGCCAGCTTTGGCCTCAGAGCTTAGAGCTGCAGTGATGGCAACAATGTTTCAATTAGCCGCAGCCTCAGAGCTGGAGCCGGGCCTCAGAGCTGGAGCCGGCTCTCAGCTCCAGTGACAGCTATAGATGGTAAATAAATCCCAGAAAAAAAAGAAACAAACAAAAAAAATAAACAGAAAAAAAGGAGAAGTTGGGAGCTTCAGTCACCCGCCAGCCTGAAAACGGCCCTCAGCCCCTCACCCAGACTGGCCAGGCACCCCAGTGGGGACCCCCACCCTGAAGGGGGTGTGACCAGCTGCAAACAGCCATCATCCCCTCATCCAGGCTGGCCAGGCACCCAAGCGGGACCCCCACCCTGATCTGGGACCCCCTTCAGGGCAAACCAGCCGGCCCCCACCCGTGCACCAGGCCTCTATCCTATATAATAAAAGGGTAATATGCAAACTGACCCTAACAGCAGAAGGACTGGGAATGACTGGTCACTATGACACACACTGACCACCAAGGGGCAGACGCTCAATGCAGGAGCTGCCCTCTGGTGGTCAGTGTGCTCTCACATGGGAGGAGCTCTGCTCAGCCACAAGCCAGGCTGATGGCTGCCAGTACAGCGGTGGTGGTGGGAGCCTCTCCTGCCTCCTCAGCAGCGCTAAGGATGTCCGACTGCAGTTTAGGCCTGCTGCCCGCTGGCAAGTGGACATCCCCCGAGGGCTGCCGGGCTTCCAGAGGGATGTGTGATTGCCATCTTAGGCCCAATCCCCTGGGGAGCGGGCCTAAGCCAGCAGGTGGTCATCCCCTGAGAGATCCCAGACTGCAAGAGGGCACAGGCCTGGCTGAGGGACCCTCCTCTCCCCGCCGAGTGCACAAATTTTTGTGCACTGGGCCTCTAGTTACACTATAAGAAAGACTTCATAGTTGGTTTAATGGCATCTTGGCCTAACTCCTAGGTTGGGTAATTGAATCCCATTTTAGTTTGGTAGTCTTAGTTCACAGATTCACTAGGCCACATTATGTTAGCCCAAGAAGGCTAAGGATAATAATTAGGATTAGATTTGTGATCAAGTGTATTGCACTGGGCCATACTCTTTAGTTATATATTATATAATCTGAAAAGTGCTGGTTTGCAGCTGACCCAAACGAGGGAGTCTCAAGAGTTATTCAGACCAGCTTACCTGCAAAGCACTCTCAACATTATTTATGGAGGAAGGCAGTTGAGTATATAGTCTGATGTGACCTTACTTTTTCAAATTTATCATCTGTAACTGTGGGTCTATTGTTTAGAATTTTTATAGCCTGAAAACTTACAGCTCCTTTGGAGAATGTTGTCAACCTCTCTGCTGAATATACTTTTTAGCACCCTGACTTTCTTTTGTATCCTTTATTTAGTAAGTCTTGCTTGATTTGCTAATGCCAAGGTCAATATTTGTTCTTTCTCGGTGGATCTGAGTCTACTAAAGGCGTTTGCTAAATCAGCCTGTAGCTAATTGGAACTGGGAGTGGGGTTAGTCCCACCTAAACCACATATCACTCTACAGTGTACCAGGGCTAGAGTCAATGCTGGAAGAGAAGACCACAAGGTCTACTCATTTTCATTGCCTCTTCAACTTATAATGGACATTTCACTTGCTGGCACAGAGATCATTAATGTCTTCCTTTTGCAAATGAGAAGCCTGTGAGATCTCACTCTCCTAACTTAAATTATTTAGCAGTCTAATCTAGATTATTTGATTATATAAAGAATATTTGGAGAAATATTACTAGAGCCATAGGAAGTGGTTTTGATTTGTGCTCCTGGGAGACTCAGGGCTTCCCTGAGCTATCTCAGAGCTGAGATGGACAGGAGGGAGGAAGCTTTGGATGCCAGCCCTGCTCCACTCATGGCTGCCTTTCTTAGCTGTTTCATGCATATTGTAGTTATACATGTGGGATTCCGCTTAAGATCAGATGTGCTAGCATACAGGTTGAAAACCACTACTTTGGCCTAGCTCTGTGACCTTGAAGAATAAATCCCTCCCCCTCTGTGGTCCTCAGGTTCCTTTACTTGCAAAACGAAAGGGCTGGACAAGAAGTTCTTGAAGTTCCCTTCTATCTCCAACAGTTTATGATTTTGTGGCTTTTGCCTTTGGCCAAAGTGGTACTTAGTAGTTGCATGCAAACTGACTAAGGGACTATCTTGGAAGATATTAATTCAGCACAGCTTCCCCATCCTCGTGAGTTTTCAGCTGGCTAACGCCACATGACAGACATAAAAAGCCAGCATTGCTGGTGTGGGATGGAGCTCACAGTGGGAGATTTGCTAAGTGTTCCTGTGCGATCAGTGTGAAAGCAATCACATCTCCCGAGTGAGAAAGGTCAGTGCCCTGTAGCTGCCAGACCTCACGACACTAAGGGACATGAAGGGGATTGCCACCCGCCGAACACAAGTCAGACTAAAGAATGAACGCCCTCTGCAGTGGCAGGCTAATAGCTCCGAATGTCAAATGATATTACTTCAGGGGACTGGTAAGCCCCCTTCTCAGTGCACAGCAGTGTATAAATCCCCTCATCTCACTCATTCATCTGGGAGACTATAGAATATTTTATCAGGCCCGGAAAACATGACTGCGGTGTGATGCTCTGTAGTATTACTGAGCATGGAAATTAAGTCCCCCCTTTGTTTCCTGGTCCCAGATTGCTTAAAAGGGGGGGATAAAATCTCATCGATCATAGTTAATTGGTGTCCTGTATGAATTCATGTTAGTGAATATTTACATCAGTAAAAAAAATGGATTATATAATGAACCACAACCCCTATAGGGTCAGGATTCTTTCTTTCTGTCTCTCACTACCCATACTTGAAGCTCTGAAACACACACCTCCACCTGGCAAAGAGGAGACCATACTGTTAGCAGTGGTTAGCTCTAGCTGGTAAGATGACGCATTTTTAAATTCTTTTTGTTTTCATATCTTATACATTTTCACAGTGGGCACATATTATACCGAGAAAATATATGTGTGTGTGTTATTTCAAAATACATTTTCCTTTGTTCATTTTATGGTAATTCTTTCCCCTAGAATGGCCCCTAAGCATGCTGCCTTTTTCTCCGTTCTGCTGAAAGGGAGGAAGCTACCTGAAATGCGTGTGAAATGGATGAACTGAACCCTGCTCAGGAAGCATCCCGCTTTTTCCTCATTCAAGACCCGGAGCCACCGTGGCCTGACGGGCGGTAAGAAATGTGATCATAAAGACGATGAGCCACTCCAGGGCTGGATTTCATTTCCAGCTTAATTAAATCCAAGAAACACACCTGACCTCTAGCTTCGAAGAGCCGCTGCCAACGCCAGGTGCCCTCATCAGCTCGGGCTCACCCCGCAGTGATGGTGGGAAGCCAGTCTGAGCGCAGGGGGGAGAGGGAGGCAGAGGCTAGTGGAGATGAGACAGTGGAGCCAGGAAGCAATATTTCTGCAAAAGCCGTTATATCCAGTGGGCAGTCTCTTTGCCCTTCTGCTCAGAAGGTGAACAGTGAAGCTAACCTACAAATGTACTGAATGGAAACTCTTCCAATGGCACCACGCCTCCTGTCCCCCCTCCACTGGGTCCTCAACCAGCTCTCTGCCCCCATGTATTGTGGTAAATTGGATACAATATGCACTTGGTTGGCACAGGTCAGGACTGGCCCATCAAAAAGTGAGGTTGACTGGCTCCTCATGCATTTAGAAACTCATGGCTACTTCCAGTCCTACTGCTACTGATGCTGCCACCCAGGGTCACTTTGCTTTGTATCCCAGAGACAGGAAATCCTCTGGAAATAGACATAAAGAGGAAAATTCCTTGATTTATGGAGCCTGGTCTTAGATCTAAGAAGAGCCTAAGGCAGGGATAGGGGTACCTGGGGTTTAGGTTGGGAGTGCTCTTAGGAGAAACCAAGAGAGAGGCGGAGGGCAGGAGAGAAAAGGGACAAGATGAGCAAGGATGTGGTCTCAGGAAACTCAGCCTGGGTCTGTTCCACCGGGGGCTTTGGAGTATAAGCTACTCTGTGGAATGGTCCCCACCTTGAGCCAAGAGGCTGAACATTGAGGCAGTTCGATTCTAGCAGAGGTTTAGTTACTGAACCAGGAAGAGTGGGCTTCTTGGACTCAGGACACTGGGAGCACCATTCATTAGTCAGTTGGTGCATCTGTAAAATGGGACAAAGATGCCATCTGGCTGAACTTACAGGCTGCTGTGGAAAATCAAAGGAGACAATACAGGTGAAGTCCACCGTCTGTGCAGAGAAAAGGAAGACATGTTTAAGGACCAGTGATGGCCCAAAGGCAAGGGTAGTAGGCAAAATGGCTTGGAATCCCTTCCTGAAGTTCAGGTAGCACATTCTACCCTTGCCCATGTGTGCTCAAAATTCAGTGCCTCAGGGGGAAACAGAGAGAAAGGAAAAATCAGCATTCTTCCCTCTTCACCAACAGACTTTAGGTAACTGTGGTGGTATAATTAGGACCCCAGCTTATACCTCCAATTTCTGAAAGTTTCTCGTTTAATTTCACAAGGGCATATATACTTTACAATGTCTGACACCTACTCAAGCAGGCAAATAATTGTTTTGACACTGTGACAGTTACAGAGAATATATTTTAAAATTGTCTGAAACCTGCCAATGGGATAATTAGAGTCTAATTCTCATTTGCCGGGGCCACATGACTCCCTGATGGCATGCCAGCCACCTTCTCCGGGTGCTTATTGCCCGGTGGGGATTTAGTTCCACATAATTGTTCTATTCCTCACTGATGACTGATTTTTGACCTTTAATGATAATACCAATTATGTATTGAGTGCATCACTTGTGGGTATCTTTGGATGGGCATTTTACTACTGCTCTCATTGCTTGAAAAATAGATTTAATATTTAATTTAATTTAATTGTTGGGCTATTCAGGACTTCACTTCCTTTGTGGAGTGACCCTGCAGGTGGTCCACAACTGTGGATCTCGGGGCTTCGTAGCACCTGCCATGGCACGTGCTCTCTGTTGGGCTGCAGTGGCTGGGCCTTTATGCCTCCCTCTCAGTCACCAGATACAGGCTATCCTGAGAAGGGCATGACCTAGGGTGAGGCTGCTTTCTGTAGCTGAGATTGACATGACGGGGCTGGAAGCTGGAGGCTTTGTGTTGATTGTACTCTCTGCATCTGAGCAGCAAGTCTTGCTTGAAGGGGGACCATAGGGGATGCATTGCTATGCCTATCATGGAGATGATCATGGTGGCATTATTGTTTTATTACCTCTCTATATGCTTTAGGACGCTGTCGTTTTCCTTGGTACTATTTTTGCTCTTGTGGCATCTGTATGTAGAATACCAAAAGTGCCTTTCCTCGAGGTAGGTGCAGTCCTCCACTGAAGAGCTTGGCTTGATGAGCATGGGTTGCATGTAACCTCCATTCACTCCCTTGAATGGGCACCTTTGTGCAGAGCAAAGCCTATGTATCCAGCCTGCTTGGTGTGCTCATAGTTCAAGAGAGTGTGCCCTCATTTAGCTCAGCATTGGGTGAGGACTTTTATCCCAGGAGCTTGCAATTTAGTTTAGCTCTGGCTGGCTACAAGTTCTGTGGGGCATGGCAACTAAGGGGCTTCACTTAAAGACATGGGGCAGAGAGAAGGTAGATAGGGTGAGGTTCCTCTCTCAGTGCATCTTCTCCCAGTCTGTGCTATCTATCAGTATGATTCCATGTTTTCTCTACTTCCGAGCTGCGCTAAAATTTCATGTCTGCTAGTGCTCCTTCTGTCCCCTATTTCCAGTGCTAATATTGATTTCTTCACTTTCCAACTTCTTTATTACAGTCCTTGGGATTTTAATGGGCTTCTTTATGAGATGTTGGGGAGATAACTCCATACACTCAATCCTCTACCCTAAACAGGATGCTCCTGTGGTATTTTGAATTACAGTTGACTGGAGACAATGTCAGCTTAAGATTTTCCATGAGTTGGTCTTTAGAGATGGCATTCTACTTAGAAAGAGGTGAGAGGTAATGTGTTTGGAAATTGTTTGCTGTAGCAAGTATACTGATTTTACTTTGGATATATGATTTGACATGACTTGAGGTGTTTGGAGACTATAGAGGGTCAAAAGTTGGTTATTCCATGGTTTAGACAAGATTTTGCTGAGTCAGTTATTGTTAGATGGATGCAGTGCCATCTGAAAGATGGCTAATCTATCCTGAGGAAGGGGTTAGGGAAAAATGGAGAGGCTTAAATAATTCCTGTATTTTACTTAACTGTTTTCATAGAGACAACTCTATACAGCCATAAAATGTATTTTATGCAAAATATCTTCAAGCAAGGTGCTCTGGTAAAGACATACAAATTGTTTCTAGCAATGTCCTCAAATGAGACCCTAAAATGGCTCTTTCTTACCTCCTTTTACAAATGTACCTGTTATGGACTGAATTGTGTCCCCCCAAATTCAAATGTTGAAGCGTTGATCCCAATGTGCCTTATTTGGAAGTAGGACCTTTTAAGGGGCAATTAAGTCAAATGAGGTCATAGGCATGGCACGTTTATACCTCCCTCATAGTTTCCAGATACAGGCTGCCCCGAGAAGGGCATAATTTATAGGACTAGTATATTTAGAAGAAAATGTAGAGATATCAGGGTTGCCTATGTACACAAAAAAATGGCCATGTGAAGACACAGTGAGAAGGTAGCCACCTGCAAGTCAAGGAGAGAGGCCTCATGAAAAACTAACCTTAATCTTGAACGAATAACCTCCAGAATTGTAAGAAAATAAATTTAAGTCACCCAATCTGTGATAGTTATTGCAGTTCTAACAAACTAGTATAGCACCCCAAGTTTTCCTGGGAGAAATTTTTGTGACTCCCTTATTTAGAGTCTATTTCATCCAAATGTGATTTCCTGATATTTCTGATCTTTATTAAGGCCCAAGGTAAAATAATTTTTAAAATGTTTTAATTATTATTTTTTAAAAATATATTTTATTGATTTTTTACAGAGAGGAAGGGAGAGAGATAGTCAGAAACATCTATCAGCTGCCTCCTGCACACCTCCCACTGGGGATGTGCCCGCAACTAAGGTACATGCCCTTGACCGGAATTGAACCCTGGACCCTTCAGTCCGCAGGCTGACGCTCTATCCACTGAGCCAAACCGGTTATGGCTGTTTTAATTATTTTTATGTTGGTTATATACTGAGCTTCACAGCATGCTCTCCACATAATATTGCCCACTCACCTCCTCCACCTTTGACTTTTCCAGAGAAGTTTATTTTTGTACTTTCAACATGTTCTTTAACTTTGTAGCTTTGCGTCAGCTTAGTGGCCTATGTTCATTCCTAAATCACAACTCCTTAGTCCTAGTAATCACTGAATAAATGGAGGTAAGAATAAAGAAAATCACCTTAATTAGTGGTTGGGTTTCAATCCAACTAAATAGAGAGGTTGAATTTCTTCTTTGCCACTGGGGCTCTTTTTAGAAAAGAGAAAATTGTGTAAAATTATAACCTATTTCCTCTACATCCCAATTCTAGGCCTTGAATGTTCGATTATCTTGATTTGGCGAAATAATTTTTCACAGTGATTATTGCCTTTGAAGTCAGATATGGTGTTGAATTTTAACAGCAAAGTATTGACCAAAAAGCTCATCAATTAACCAACATGGGCAGGGTGCTTAGGGGATACAGATATGTAAAACACAGTCTTGTCTCTTAAGTAAGGTTTCCTGCATTAAATATACATATGTCTACTCCCAGCTCTTGGAAGGTCTGAGAAAAATCATGGGAGTGGGAGATAATAGCTCAGTTGAAATACAAACAGATTGAATTGTTTTAAAAGGAATGAAATGTTTGCTGAATTTTTACTCCATATTTTCAAGAGACCAGGACTCATAGGTATTTAGCATCTCTTCGCAATTGATCACGCTCGTTCATGCTCCGCTCCTTCTTTGTTGCCGTTTGCTGGTTGGCCTGGACAATGCTCCCAGTCCCTTCTTTTAACTACTTCCACATGGAAGGCCTTAGTGGACTCTAGTGACTATAGCCTCCTCATACTAGATGGGACCATAAAAGCAAGGTATGCATTCTCTAAGTCTCCAAATGGATAATGATGGTTCCTTCCTGACACCCATAAAACTCTAAGCCTAGTTTAAGATGTGTAAATACTCATAAATACCAGACATGTCTGGAAGGTTTCTCCTCATCTTCAGAGAACAATTCAGATGTCATCTCCATGAAGCTTTCCCACCCCATGCTCAATTATATCTGGTCTTTCTCCCTCTGACCCCTATAGTTTTTGCACTTATTTCTCTTATTTCACATATTATATTACTAGAGGCCTGATGCATGAAATTTGAGCAAGAGTAGGTCTTCCTTCCCCCACCTGCTGGCACTGGCTTCCCTCTGGCACCAGGGACCCGGGCTTCCCTCTGGCTACCGGCAGGCAACCGGGACCCGGACTTCCCTTGCAGCCCCAGCTTTTTCTGGAAGGTCATCTAGAAGGATGTCTGGTCTAATTAGCATATTATGCTTTTATTATTATAGATAACTAGAGGCCTGGTGCATGAATTTGTCCACTCAGGGCTGGTGGGGGTGGAGGGTCCCCTCAGCCTGGCCTGAACCCTCTCGCAGTCCAGAAGCCCTTGGGGGATGTCCTACTGATGGCTAGTCGGACATCCTTAGCTCTGCCACAGAGGCAGGTCAGGCTCCCGCCACCGCCCCTGCGCTTGCCAGCCTTGAACCTGGCTTCTGGCTGAATGGCACCCCCCCCCCCCCCCCCCGTGGGACCGCACTGACACCAGGGGACAGCTCCTGTGTTGAGCGGGATCCGGCCGAAACTGGCTCTCTGATATCCCCCAAGGGGTCCTGGATTGCAAGAGGGCTCAGGACAGGCCGGGGGACCCTATGGTGCATGATCAGAGCTGGGGAGGGACCGCGGGAGGGCTCCAGGGAGTGTCTGGCCCATCTGGCTCAGTCCCGATCAGCCGGACCCCAGCAGCAAGCACACCTACCAGTTGGAGCATCTGCCCCCTGGTGGTCAGTGCACGTCATAGTGAGCAGCTGAGCAGTCTTAGCATATCATTAGCATATTATGTGTTGAATGGCCAACTGGACAACCAGACACTTAGCATATTAGGCTTTTATTATATAGGACGATTTGTTTAGTTATCTCCTATATTAGTCTGTTAAATCATGAGAATCCTATTTTATATTTTGCTGTAATCTCAGTCTATTGTAAAAGTTCCTGGTACCTTGTAGGTATTCAAAGACTGTTGTTGATTAAATAATTAAAAGAAATTGCTTTTTGATTGGAGACAAGGTGCTATAGAAAAATATAATGGAGTTAAATTATAGAACATGGGTGAGGGAGACATTTAAGGATTTCATGGTATTCAATTGGTTGGCTGTATGGGAATTGATGATTAGAAAATATCTGATGTGATCTGACCCAGTGAAAATTGGGCAGGTGAATGAAATTCTATTTGGGGAAAGTGGTATTCTTGAGAATTGATAGAGGCCATATCTACCATCAGCTTTAGAATTATTTTAGTTCTGTTCACAAGTGGCTATTAAAGCCTCATCCTAACTACTGTGGAACCTAATATCCTTCCAAATGCCACCATCTACAAACAGCAAAAGTATTTTTTTTAGACCAAATCTCCAGGTTTCACTCGATCTGCTGGGATGAATTTGCAATTATTATTATTATTTTACTTGGTCCATCCTTTTAAGACACAATTTTGAAAAAATGTCAAAGCACTATTATCTATGGTCTGAATCTTTAAAATTGCTTGGTTTAGGTGGAGTTTATGATATATGCTGGGGATTTTTTCTCCATGAAGGAGACGGCTCAGCCACCTATTAAAAGCAAGTTTGATTTAAATATCATTATTAAAAGGCTGAATCGGTTCAGGAGATAATGAGACTCAAAACATTGTTCTGCTAGATCCCCAGGGACAGAGCAAGGCAAGTGAGCCTCCCCAGGACCCTGGGAAGGTATCACCTTGGATGACAGGCTGGAGATAGTGAAACATCTTGAAACAGTGTTTAAATAGGATTATTTTAAAAGATCTTTGGTGTAAATCACATTAATTGCAATCACACCCTGTCTTATAGGTGAGCTGAAAAATTCACCTACATTATTAGTGAAATAGGTAGGTAGCTGCAATTTTTCCCAGTTACCTAAAACCTGGTGGCATAAAGGCCCAGGGCTGAGTTTTTTGTTTCTTTAAGAGTTAGCTAGCTAAATTCAACTCCTTAGTGGTGACAGCCCTTAATGTTAACATTCTTTTAAACACATAGTGTTTCACTGGACCCTTATGACCACTCTGTGAGGTGGACAGCTATTCCCATTCCAGAGATGTTGAAATTCAGACTCAAAGAAGCTAATAACTGGCTCATGGTCACAAAATAATGTGACTGTGATGGCCAGTTTTATGTGTTCACTTGTCTAGGCTACACTCTCCAGTTATTCCATCAAATGTAGGCATTGCTACGAAGGTATTTTATACATGTAATTAACATCCATAATCCATTGACTTTAAGTAAGGGAGATTGCTCTAGGTAACCTGGATGGGCCCGATTCAGCTAGTTGAATGGCCTTAAGAGCAGAAATGAGGCTTCCCAAGAGAAGAAATTCCACCTGTGGACTGCTTTAGTTCATGCCTGATGCTTCAGCCTACTCTTATGATGGCCTGATCTGTGGATTCTGTATATGTCCACGCTAACAGCAACAGGTGCTGTTAGGGTGGACATTCCCAAGGTGACATTCACAGGAACGGGAAGCAAAGAGCAAGTACCTTCTCCTTCTAGACTTCTAGTCTCCCTTTGACACCCTTCATTGGCAGATCCTAACAGAAAGTCAGATGACAGGGAGAAATTTTACCCATGGAGTCCAGCCTCAGAATCATAAATCAGAGAACAGAGGGTTGGGTGGTGCTTGGAGACAATAGCTAGACAATAGTCTAGATCCCACATGTACGGCCCATTCCCCAGCAGACGAAGTCTGGAAGACGCAAGAGGCCTTTCCTTCCCTCCAAGGGCTAGAATCGGCACAGTTATCTTATTGAGGCTTTCCTTTCTTCTTATATAGAAGAAGCTGTTCATTTGAATAGAGAAAGTCATGGTTTTAATTACATTTCTCTTATAATTCAAAGGGTTTAAATAAAAAGAGATTTGGCAAAGAGCAAAATTATTTGGCAAGTTGTTCTAGGGTTTTTTCAGCATCCCTAGATTCAGCTCTTCCTAATTCTGTGATTATGTGCTATGATTTTCCATTTTAACTACCAGGGATTATGAGGTGCCTCCTTTAGTGCTGGTGGGTGCTCAGTGGACAGCTAGGGATAACAGGGCTCACAAGGAACAAAGGGAAGAGGCCCCTGTTCTCCCAAGGACGCCCTCTGCTGGGATTTGCAGGTGCAGCATCTTTCTGGAGGAGCTGAAGTCTGGAGTCTTCTCTTTAGATGTCCCAGGGCTCACTGTAGAATGATTTCTTACAGATGAAACTACTCCTGTGTGGAAGTTGACTTAGGGCCAATGTACATATTTTAAGGCAAGGAATTCACTGGCATTGAACCCAACTCTGTCACTTGCTACCGTAGCCCTGAGATTGTCAATTCACTTTATTACTTGCTTTATTATTGATAACAATTTTATCTGTACTTTTTTCCCCTGGCTCACTCTGAGGATCTAAAACAATGGTGACTAACTAGGAGAACATACTGCAAACAGTAAAACAAAATAACAACACAAGAAATCATTGATGATTAGGTTTGGTCCACTTCAGTTCACTTGGTTCGTGATTCTATAAGGCATACATATACTCTATAAGAAATACTTATAAGAGAGATGCATCCTTCCAAACATTTTCTTTCTGTTATAGAGAAGTTACAGTGTATACTTTCTGGTCTTATGTTGCATATTTATTTCCATACAAATATTTGTGTTTGATATTATCAACAAAGCTCCCAATGTGCAAGTAAAAACAAACCCAGGAAAAATACCTCTGTGTTCCCAGAGCAATTTCGTTTTCTGTGTTTATTATTTTCAGTTTTTCTTGGGGACAAAATGGAGTAGATGCTTTTGAAAATTTAGTTTGAAGCAAGGAGTTCACTATACTTTTCTTCTTTCCTTCTCCTCTCCCCCCGCCCTTTCCTATTCCTCATTATTATAGTTGTAGTAGTAGTAGCATTTATTGAGTGCTTACTGTATGCTGGACACTTTTAAAAGCATTTTCATTATATTATCTATATAAAATAATCCTGTGGGTAGATATTGCTTTTATTCTCATTTAATATTAGGAAACTGAGGCATAAAGAGGGAAAGAAACCTGCCTGAGGTTATGGATAGTAAATTATGGAGCTGGGATTTGAACCCACGTGAACTAGTTACAGAGTCTGAATTTTTAGCTACTCTTTTGTGTTCACTGGAAACGCTTTCTCAAACATTGTGTAAATCAGTGCGTTGTCTCTCATTGGCTCCAATTTGTTCACATGGAGAGATCATTTATTAAACACTTACAAAGTGCTAGATAGGGTTCTAAGCATTCTCTATGCAGTATCTTACTAGCATATAATCCTCTTAATATTTTATTATTATCCTTATTTATTAGCTGAAGAAACTGAAGTTCAGAGAATTTAAGCAAATGGCTCAATCAGGCTCTCACTTTTAATAAGTTAACATTTGAAATCAGGTCTACATGACTCAATACCCTGTGTTTTATTGTAGAAATCACATACTTCATTGTTTACTAAGCATATGTATTCTTCTGTTTCTCATGGAGACATTATTCAAACTTACTCAAGCATTAGTGTAAAGCGTATAACAATGAGAAATGCTAAAATAAAGCTAAGTGACGATTAGCAATCATGTCATATCAGCAGGGCTGAATAAAGATGCTCAGAACTGGGCTTATATTTAAGTGATGACAGCACAATATTCTCAAGCTTGGGACAGCAGGGCATTAGCCAACCATAATCTCAGTCACTTAGCCTGGGGGTTTACACTTCTGCTGCATCACTTGATGGATAAAATTATAAATAGAGAGATCAAGGGTAAACTGAGAAGCTTATTGAATTCTGGTCATGTGTGCAGATGTATGATCATGGCCAGATTCAAGGATTGTAGTCAAATCTGACATCTATATATATTTAAGTCTGTTGGTCCGTCCATCCATCCATCCATCCATCCATCCATCCATCCATCCATCCATCTAATTACTCATCATCTAAATAGAATTACATCTACTTACTAGTTCAGTATGAATGGAAATGAAAGCTAACTTAAATTTTGTTGCTTCATAATAAAGAGATACACTAGAAATGACACAAAACATAAGTAAGCTATGCATGAATTTATAACTATCACAAACATTTGTAAAAACATTCTTGTCTCAGGAGCTACAGAAAGAGCTAGGAAGGGTATAAAGATGCATAACACATGGCCCTTGTTTTTTAGAATTCACAGTCTAGTAGAAAGTATGTACATATGCATCTCTCACCTCATGTCTTTTCTTCTCTCCACTCTAAAGACCCTCTTCTCCTTCCTTTTTCTAAAACAGACCAAGCATCCATTGCCTCAGGATCTTCGCATTTGCAGCTCTTTCTGCCCAGAATGTTCTTTCCTACGATAATGTGAAGGGTTGACTTCCATACTTCCTCCAGATCTTGGCCCAAATGTCACCATCTCAGTGAGGTCTTCCTTGAGTATCCAATATAGGGTAGCAACTCCCTCTCACCCCAGAACTTTTTATCTCCATAATTCTGAATTATTTTTCTCCCTAATTATATATATTCACTTCTTTTTTGTTTGTTTATTGTTTGCCTTCTTCTACATGTCAATTGATGTACATGTTCCATGAAACATGTTTTGCTTATTACTCTATTCCCTTGTCCAGAAAAGAGTTTGACAAATAATAGGTGCTCAATAAATATGGTTAAATGAATAATACAAGGTAGAAAAAAGATAAAGCTAAAATAGAAAAATGAATTATTGACAGCAATGGGAAAAGAGTGATTTTAGGGAGAATGGCTTATGAATCCTTGAATCAGAAGATATTACTTTGAAAACATGAAGATCACAATATGGGAAAGCTACATGGATAACTTCCAAGACTGATATATCGAGCATTTCTGGAATCAAGGTGCTGGTTAGATGTAATGAATGACCATATGATGCCTGAACATTTTTCATTACCCCACTTCCTTTTTTTTTGTAGTCTGGGACCATCTGGAAACAAATGGGTTTGACCTCATTTCCAAAACTACTTGTGAAACCTGTTTCTGTTAACCAGGAACTAAATCTTCACTAGTGGGCTTCCTATGCTCAATTCTGTGCTCCAGTCTTTACAATTCTGACTACTGATGGGACTCCAGAGAACACTGAGCATTTTCCTTGTTGCAAAAGCCATCATTCACTGGAGACCAAGAGCAGGGATGAACTCTCATATCCGCTGAAATGGCTCAGTGCGATCCGAATGCCAAAGAAGCAGGTGTTTAATTATTACTGGAACAAGTTTGAGGCAGAGAATCCCAGCTGTGCATGGACCATTGTGATTCCTTCCCTCGTAGTGCTTGTGATGTCAGACAGGTAAATGAGGACTCTCAGGCAGTCAGAGAAGACCCTTTGGGGCAACTTCTCATTCCTACATCCAGTCAGCCAACAATTATTTATTGAGCATCTGCTTTATGCAAGTCCCAGAGCTTGACCCAGTCTTGAGCCAATCAGAGTATCTCTCTCAAGGGTTTGAAGAAGCCTTCTTTTGGAGATTGTTTTAATCAAAGAGTATGATTTGAAGAAAGGAAAAACTCATTTAAACAAGATTCTTTAATAATTTTTATTAATTTCAGAGAGGCAGGGAGAGAGAGATAGGAATATCAATGATGCGAGAGAATCATCGATTAGCTGCCTCCTGCATGCCCCCTACTGGGAATTGAGCCTGCAACTCGGGCATATTCCCTGACCGGGAATCAAACCGTGACCTCCTGGTTCATAGGTTGATGCTCAACCACTGAGCAACACTGGCTGGGCTAAAACAGAGAACACGGGAGAAAAATTTCCAGAATCCATAGGCAGGAGGTGGCAACATAGCAGTTCACTATGTATTTCTGCACAAGGAGCCAGATTTCTGGTCACTATTTTAATCTGCTCTCTTTCCTTGGACCTGGTTCCTCCAATGCTTAGTGCCTCCAGTCAAAAAAAAAAGGCTACTTCAGACCTGACTGGGTAGAACTGTTCAGGAGCACTCAATGGAGACTCCCCCACAGCCTGTGTGTTTCATTCCTAACTCCTGGAAGAGAGTACCTGATTGGTTAGCTCAAATCTGGGGTCCTCTTCCATCCAATCAGATATAACCAGGGGGCACTCATCAGGGCTGTTGGGAGGCGACTCTTTCAGAAGGTAGAATGAGGATATAGGGAGAGCATGCCTGGCATCTGTAGTGTAGACTCAAAGGGCTGTTCAGAGCTAGGGACCAGTGATTTTAAGTGGGACCTGTGGGAGTGGAGCTTCGTTGACAAGAGCTATTGGTCACTAGGTGTACCGGTTAATAATGCGGATTTTTTCCAATAGATGGAGTTACACATATGTTGATATATATGCGATTTGATATGTATGCTATTTTGTTGTATTGACAACAAGCTTCAAAACTTCGTATGTCAAATTTTCTAAAGGTGTTAACATCATAGATATTTTTAGCTTAAAAATGTCGAATTTCATGCCAGAAAAGAGCATTTGTGGGAAGTTTTAATTCATTACTTTATTTTGAAGAAAAGTGCCGCTGAAAGTTATCGTATACTTTGGGAAGCTTATGGTGAACATGCTTCATCTCAAGGTACTTGTGAACGCTGGTTTAAATGCTTTAAAAGTGATGATTTCGATGTGAAGGACAAAGAATGTCCAGGTCAATTTGAAGCACGCTTTGATCATAAAATGATCAAAATGGGCCAGAAGACACGACAAAGTAATTTTGATAACGCACCATCACACACTTCAAAACCAGTTAAAGACACATTAAAAGATCTTGTCTAGGAAGTATTAACCCACCCGCCATATTCACCAGACCTTGCTCCTTCAGATTACCACTTGTTCTGATCGATGGCACACGCACTTTCTGAGCAGCACTTCAAAACGTATGAAGAAGTGGAAAATTGGGTCTCTGAATGGTTTTCCTCAAAACAAGAAAAGTTATATTGGGACGGTATCCACAAATTACCTAAAGATGGGGGAAATGTGTAGCTAGTGATGGACATTACTTTGAATAAAGCACTTTTGATGTTTCTCTTGAAATTATCATGTTTTGATTACAAAATCCACTTTATTAACCGGTACACCAAGTACATATAGGAAAGGGGAAATTCGGATACCAAGAAGGAAGCCTGGATGATGGGAAGAACTGGGGCACTGCTGGTCACCATTGAAAGGCTGCAGCGGGGCAGATGTCCACTCACACTTCAAGCCGTTCATTCTACACTAGATAGTGACATCCTTGAGGTGGGGAGCTGTGAGCTTGTTCATTGTATTTGAACATCCAGTACAATACCTGGGACATTGGTGATGTTTAAAATGTTGTTGATCGAATGAGTGAGTTAATGAAAATGCTCTAAGTGTATCCCTTCCTCTGTGAGCTTTTCTGATACTTTCTCCAACGAAGTCAGAATTCCCTCTTTTGCCCGCCCTCCATCCTGCTAACCACAATTTATGGTCATTGTCAGATGACAAATGAAGCCCCATTATACTAAAAGAACTCTATTAAGTAGAAAGTGGGTTTTATTAAGCAAAAATGAACAAATGGGTTCTATTAAACAAAATGAACTACATCAAACTAAAAAACTTCTGCACAGCAAAGGAAATAATCAACAAAATAAAAAGGCAACCTATAGAATGGTAGAAATATTTGCAAACCATACATATGATAAGGGGCTAAAATGTAAACTATATAAAGAACTCATACAACTCAGTAGCGGGATAAAATGATCTGTTTTAAAAATGAGCAAAGGATATGAGTAGACATTTTTTCAAAGAAGCCTTGACAGTAGTCAGCAGGTACATGAAAAGGTCCTCAACATTACTATGTTCGGGGAAATTCAAATCAACACCACAATAAAATACCACTTTACGCCTGTTAGAATGGCTGCTATAAAAAAGACAGGAGCTAATGAGTGTTGGTGAGGATGTGTGGAATAGGGAATGCTTGTGCACTGTTGGTAGGAATGTAAATTGGTATAGCCATTATGGAGAACAGTATGGAGGTTCTTTAAAACATTAAAAATAGAACTACCATATGATCCAGCAGTTCTTCTTGTGGGCTTATATTTGAAGGAAGTAAGATCAGTATCTCAAAGCCGGCCCCTGAGACTGTTTTTTGTGGAACTCTGCTCTGCTGTGTGTGTTGCTTTGCTCATGTGTAGAGTTCAAAGTGCCTGTGAGTGTAAGTTTCTCTTCTAGCCCTCAGGGGGCTCTTACCTGGTAACGGATGGATACTGAATACAAAGGTCTTGTTCTCTTGCATCTGGTGGAGACAAACTCTGAGGCATATCATATTACAGAGGTCCCCTGGGGAGTCAGGCCGAAGCCACCCTGGGTAGGTCTTTCACTGCAATGGCAGCCTCACTTGGCTTCCTCCTCTGCCCTGTCCTGCTTACTCCTCAACATTGCTGATCTTCTGGGGAGCATTTTCTTATTAAATCATTTGTATATGAACCCTAGTCTTGAGTTCTACTTCTGGGGAATCTTATCTAAAATTTCCTGCTCTCATTTGTATTTGACAAAACCGTGTGAAGTACATGTTATTATCTACATTTTACAGATGAGGAAACCAAGTCTCAGGAGGTGGTAATATGTCCAAAGCTAGTGATTCAAATTCAGTTTCATCTAATACCTGGAACTCAATGCCATGGAAAATAATCAGCAGTTAGATAAAGCTAGCCGGTGGTCTCCTCACAAACTCAGTTGTTTTCTCAAGTCATATACTTAGTCTTCTTAATTGAATTGACAGGAATGACGTCTGAGGTCTCAGGCTTGAAGCAGAATTGACCTATAGCTCTACGACATTCTTGCTGACTGTCCTAGTTTCTCCTTAGGCCTGTCCCTCCCCACCTACTACATTTACCAGCACCCTGCTTCCAGAGTCTGCCTTCACATATGGCTCCTGTGCAAGCCACCTCGCTGGGGACAGGACTGTGTACTACTTATTGCAAAATCCCCAGAACCAATCATGGTGCTTGGCACCTAAGAGGTGTAAATGAACATGCCTTCAGTGAAAAAATTGAACAGAATCATTTCCTTCATGAAAAGTCCATTCTGGAGAAATCAGGTAAGTCAAAATAAAGGGATTTTTCTGTGTTCTTAGAAAAGAACTTCGATATCTTGAGTTAATTTCTTTCTAGTATTTAGATCATGGCTTACTGCAAAGACTTCAAGCTCTCTCTACTGGGAATCTTTCCTCTGGGGTTTCCTTTTCAGCAGCATCAACTAATTCTGTCAAAAGGTTTTTACTCTTGATACATTTTTAGATGCTATACATATTTTAAGGGCCAGTGACATCAACTCTAATTCTGGGTAATTATGAATTATTCTTCGTAATATTCTGTGCAGAAATTTTCCACTACTAAAAATCAAGCCTAATTATGTTATTGGACACCTAGCATGAGCATTGTAGAGGACGTGATTGAACCAATTCTGGGGGTCAAATAATGGCATTATTATTACTTTTAATTGCAAATAAATATTGGAAGACTTTGTGTTTTTCTGTTGATGCTGCTAGCATATTTTCCTTGCTGTGTTTTTTATCAACCCTCCCCTCAGTGTACCAACTCAGATAATAATTCAGATGAATATTATGACCCACGGTTCCTGGAATTTTTCTTTTGAAAGGTGGACTTTGTGATTATGTAAGCACAAAGCTAATAGGATTGGCAGGGAGCCCCAGCTGAGAACTGGCAGGTGCTGGGCAATCTCCTCTCAGCTTGGCTCTGCTATTGCTTCTTTGGATGTGGGCTGGCACTGCTTCTGTTATGCAGCACAACAAGATCACTGCCTGCTGTGCCCTGTCACGTCTTAGTTCCCAGCTGTAACTGAGAAATATGGGGACTGACTCTTGGACTCCAGCAGCTGTTAAAATCATAACTACAGAAGGAGCTTGGATCTAGAATCAGAGTTTGTAAGGTTGGATTGAGGGTTATCCATGGTGATAACTGGGTTGAGCTGAATGCTTAGGTTTAACTCCCAAACTTTATGGGAAAAATTGCTTAGGCACATGTTTCAGTTATCTATGGCTGCATAAGAAACCACCCCAAAGCTCAGTAGTAGAAAGTATCATTACATTCTCACGATTATGAGGGTCTATAATTTGGACAGGGCACAATGAAATTGAATATCACGTGTGTCTTCCAGGCTGGAATGTCATAGATGGCTTCTTCACTCACATGTCTGACTCTTGATCAAGGATGGTCCAATGGCCGGAGTCTGGCTGTAATGGCTCAGTTGGGATCATACATTTGGCCTTGGTTCTTGCGACTGTTGGCTACTTTCTTTTTTTTTTTTTTTTTTTTTTTTGCCCCTGATGTAGTTTCAAGGCTTCTCTCTCTCCATAAGGCCTCTCTATGTAATCTCTCCAGCAGGTGGTGAGAGTTTAGGGGCTCCCAAGAGATCAAAAGCAAAAAATGCCAGGGCTTCTGAAGGCTTAAACTCAGAACAGGCACAGAATTACTTACACTGTATCATAGATTGGCCCAGATTCAAGAAAAGGAAACTCTACAAGGATGTGTGTATTGGAGGCATGGTCCCCCCCAAATCCACTGATTTAACAGACTACCACAGTGTGGTTTGAGGAAGGCGGAATTTACTGACGTGGGACATAGAAATAAACAGAGGCTGCTCGGGTTTGAGAAGTGCCTTCCTTCATTTGCCACATGAAATACATGAATCTCAGATAAGTAATAAATAATTTTTCAGTAAAAATATGTCTCATGCAATATGTGGGACATACTATACTAAAATTGTGTGTTGTTCTTCTGAAATTCAAACTTAATTGAGTGTTCTGAATTTTCATTCACTAACTCTGACTACCCTAGGTGAGAGCCCTGTGAACAGGACCAGGGTTCAGGTCCTGGAGCTGTTTAATGGTCTAGTTACATGGTGGTTGAGGACAAATGAAGACTGGGGCAAGAGAATGGAGAGGGAGAGGGCAGACTTTTGAGTCTGGCAGAGAACAGTAGGGCTGAGTAGGAGGCCTGAGGGTTTAAGCAGGGTACCAGAATGCTTGAGGTTAGGACAGTAGAGTCAGACAGACCAGAGACTGCTCTGAGAATCACTTTCTTTCCCCCCAGCTTTTCAAGCGAGGCACACAACACACTACTTCATAGGGTTGTGGTGAGGATTAACTGTAGGGGTGCCTGGAATGCACTTGGTGCAGTATCTGCTGCATAATAAGCACAGAGAATGAGTTAGATATAATCCCCATCAGAGTAACAATTGCAGTAATGATAATGTGTGCTGGGCATTGAAGCTGGGAAAGAGGCACAGAGGGAGCTAACATTCCCAGAACACGTGCTAGGTTCTCTGCTCAGTGCTTGCAACTTTTCATCTCCCTTCATCACTCTAGCCTTTGCAGGGACAATAAATCAATGTTAAGGACTAGTGAATTAACTTGGAGGAATTTTTATAAGTTTTCCTGAGTGGCAAAGCCAGGTCCATCTGACTCCAGAATATTCTTTTTCCCCATAAAGAAGGGCAAGTTAATATAGGCCATTCAGGTGAATTTGAACATAGGGGCGTCCAGTTAGTGTCCTGTTGACAGTCTTTCCCACTGATCTCTGTATTGCCTGAACTCTGAGCCTTCCCTACTCAATTGGAAGGTGGGAGAGTTAATACCCACAATTCTTCTCCCAGAACCTGTTGAAAGCATTCACTGCAGTAAAGGATGTAAAGACATTTGCAAATTGTGGTGTCCCACAGAAATTGAATTTTTTTTTTTAGGCTTCGTACATTAAATGTCAGTGGAATTAAATATGGTAATCCTGTATTCTGCTAATTTGGGGCCTTGGCAGGATAGGAAATACAGCTCTTCTGAGGGTGGTGAAGAAGGGGTTGGTGAGGTAGGAAGAGGGAGAAAGGTGAGACTTATAGGGTGGCGTGACTTTCTCTCCTCTAGCACTCTAGAACAGGGTGGGGAACGCCCAGCCTGGGGACTTACAAAGCCCGCAAAATCATTTGGCCTGGCCCTGCCGAAGCATTAGGAGTGAGTTAAATGTTTGACCAAGTATAGCAGGCTAATTTTTAAATTGATAATTTGTATGGCCCGTGAATGATGTTATAAATAACTAAATGGCCCTTGGCAGAAAAAAGGTTCCTTGCTCTAGAACAAGATTTGAGGGTGATGGTGGAGGTATATCTTTCCCCAGGAGACTGACAACAGGTTGTAAGGACAAGGTAGCAGAGGAGGACGAGAGCACGCCTGCGTGGGATCCCTCGCTCTCTCCCTGGCTCATCTCTTCTAGGCCTTGCAAATTGGCCCTTGCCGGAGGCATGGGGAGGTCAGATCCAGTGATTGATAATAGGCTGATTTCATTGTCTGCTAAAGATTTGGAACTTATTTACAAGGCCACGATGAACCTTTAGACTTCCCCAGAGAGCAGCAGCTTAGGAAGATGTGGAAATATTGTCATTATCTATTTTATGGGCGAGCATGATGTAAACAGTGACTGACAGGGCTTGAGTGAGCTGGATCGTGCCGCTGGCTCGCCTTTTCTCTTTCTCTAATTCGCTCCAGGTCTGAATTTCTATCCCCCCAGCACACTGGACATGCAGTGGCATTCATTACTCTCACCAGCTTTGCCCACATCTGCCATATAAGGAACAAAACGGTCTACAACCACAGACTCATTCCCTGGGCAGTAAATTATGATAGCGTGACAAGAGAAGGTTCTAGTCATGACACATATTTTCCAAGTTCACTGGAGGTAACAGCATAGCTGGTGTGGTGGTGGTGGTGGTGGTGGGTGTGTGTGTGTGTGTGTGTGTGTGTGTGTGTGTGTGTGTGTGAGTGAGATGGAGGTAGAGTGAATGTGTGGGCTTCCGAAAGAGGCGTCTTGTGAACACCGCAGTAGAAGAGAGAGGTGAGAGCATTTGCTGCTCAGTAATGAGATTCAGTGTTAGGGGGCTGTTATTTTTAGCATTTTAGCTATGAAAAATCTCATTCTGTCCCTAGAGGCCTCCTCTCTGCCATTCTTTAGCACATTAGGTGAGAAATCAAGTGTCATCTTTAAAAAATGATAACAGATTCCAAGTTCACTTGTAAAAAATATTCCCCCAATTCTAAGTGTTCGGTGTGCTGAGAGTCATCTTATAAATTGGAATTTTGATTTGAGATGAGCAGGGGTGGCACAGAAAAAGAAAGATGATTTGAAAATCTTGAGTTAGATAAGGAGGACTAGAGATAAAGAATTTTTTAAAAGATGGAATTTTATTCTATTCCTTATGAATAGCATAAATGCCCACTCCAAGTACGTATATGACTTTACCTACAGATATGTGTGTGTATGTGTGTGTGTGTGTATGTGCGTGTATGTTTCTGATGTCCTTTAGATGTGTCCTATGAATACATTTTTGGTGATTTTGGTCTAAATTCTCTTCTTTGGTCATGCTTATATTTTATGTTCACATTTGTGCCCATCAGATTTCTTTAGCAGAACAGGTAAATGGATTGCAGTCTTTCAGGTTCACAGGCTTTCCATTTCTTACTTTGACTACATAAGCTCCAGAGACAGCGGTTTGTATTGTTCAATTTTTTTATGCCTGTTTACCATTCAATTAGTCAAATTTAGGAGACATGAACAAGAATGTGCTCATGGCTTCCATTGCCAGCTATATGGGTGATAACTTCCACATGTATATCTTCAATATCAACTTTTCCCTGAGCTCCATACTTGTAAGTTCAATGGCCTACTGGCCAGATTGACCTGGATATATATGAACTGAAATTTAATACATCCCAAATCAAACTCGTAATCCAATTCATGACTATTCCTGGTTTAATTCTGTTGCAACTTTTTGCTTTCAGTAAATTTTATCAGTTTCTTGGGTCAAAGTCATGAAATCAGTCCTGTTTCCTGTTTTCCTTTCCCAGCCAATGCACCCAATCTATCAACAAATACTGTCAGTTATGCTTTCAAAATATATTCAGAATCTGACCATTTGCCACCTCCACTGCTTTGCACTGATCCAATCCACCACCGTCTTTTGCCTTTATATTATTGCAATAGCAACAACTGCTTCTGCCCCCCTACAGTGTGCATGATCCTTTAAATCCTTGGCCAGATTGCATCACTCTTAAGTTCAAAACCCTCCAATGACTTTTGAATGAAAGCCATTGTGAAAGTGACAAGCAGAGGGAAAGTCGGATCCTTCCACTGGCTGCAAGGCTATATGTGCCTGCCTCCTGCTCCCACCACCTCCTTCTCACTCATTAGCTTCATCCACACTTATTTCCCTGCTCCCCAGAAAGGTGCATTGTTTATCTCAAGAAGAACTCAAGAAGAGGATGGAGAAGTGGGATGGGGAAGAGAAGTCAGCCAATAAAGGCTGTTACCACCATAGGCAACTAGTGTCTAATCCCATAGGGACACTCTGGGAAACAGAACGGAGAACTCAGAGGTATCTCAACCTGTAGTGAGGGAGATGGGGTGTTTATACACCAACTTCCATCAATCATTAGTTGAGGGATACTCTGGGAAATGTTAATTCCCTGGCATTTCCAAGGCTCAAAGGCCTGCTGGAAGCTTTGGAAAAAGCCCTCAGCCAAAGACATGCAGATACTGGCAGCTGAAAATGTGCCTGCATATACCCCAAATGGCAAGTTATGAGGATTATGGATGGGACTTACAGTGTCTGTTCTATTTGGCCGAAGAACAATACCAAACTCAAGTGTTCCTCTGGTTGATTTTTCTGAGGTTAATTTTGACAGGTCAGTGTGGCTAATATGGGTAATGCTGATTAGACAAGTAATTAATCACATTCAAACAGGAAAAGATTAATATTTATGGAAATATACCTTCTGTATGTAATGATGTATCTGGTCTTTGGTATTATATTGTACAATATATATATTTGGTAGAAGTGGAATATAGTGGAAAACATATTGGTTAGGAAGTAAAACATGTCTTGGGAAATAAGACATTTGGACTCACAGAGATGTTTCAGAAGAAGAGACTGTAGAGTTTTGGTATTTTTGTAATTGTAAGATAGGTTTCAGTAGATTCTGAGATTCTATTGAGAAGTGTTGAGTTGGATGAACAAGGATGCATTGATCTTGTGACCTTCAGAATATCTTGGGGATGGCACATGCCTGACCATCTTTCCAGTGGTGGTAACGTAGACCTGCCAAATCTGTATGAAGCCCTGCTGCTTTTCAGCTCCTTCCAGCCAGATCAACTGTGTGAAGGAAACTTTGGGCTGTAGGACATGGAATCCACCTTCTGGTGGATTTTGTGAGTTGGCTTGGTTTGCTTTTGTCACTGGGCTTAATGCAGTATAAATAGGAACCATTCTTTCCCCATAAACATTTTTCTTTCCCTACATCTTAGATGATGCCATAGAAATATTTTCTTTTCAGTTATTTTGAGGTACTAGAAATTTCATTTAGAGGACTAAAAAGTTCAATCTACTCTAACATCAAAATTTTCGGCTCTCCAATTTAAAACATCTTTCTTCCAAAGTCACACTTAAGTCATGGCATGAGGATAGGCAGGAGACAGGGAAGGTTGTGGTCTGTTCTTTCTGTCACCTTATACCAGTGGTTCTCAACCTTCCTAATGCTGCGACCCTTTAATACAGTTCCTCATGTTGTGGTGACCCCCAACCATAAAATTATTTTCGTTGCTACTTCATAACTGTAATTTTGCTACTGTTATGAATCGTAATGTAAATATCTGATATGCAGGATGTATTTTCATTGTTTGCGACCCACAGGTTGAGAACCGCTGCCTTATACCATCTCCTTCCCAACTAACTACTGTTTTTGGCTTCTACAGAGCCAGGGAATATAGAGTGGAGGATTTATAGGAGACAGAGTCAATATTTTTGGCTTGTTGTTGCTGTTTTTTAACCTGATACTGATATATGTTTCTCTTGTGGCCGTCAGAAGCCCTCTGTCAAGGCAGGAATTCAGTTGCTGGTTCTTTTGTGTATTCTCAGAGACCACCTGTGAGGACCGCTATGTCTCACAATTTTCTAAGACAATGGATATACTCTCTTCTGACTTCTTACAACTCCTCCTCATATCCAGCGTGCCAAGACACATCACAGAATGCTTTGCTTCGTTAGGCAGACCTCTTGGATGAAGTCTTCTCAAGCTAGCTTACACATGGACTAAACTTCACAGGGTCCACATGGGAACTTGGCTTCCTTGATTCCTCCAATTCTCAAAGTACAGTTTGTTTCTTTTCTGCCCTCAGATGATACTCCAGCTAGAACCTGACCTTCATATCTCCTCAGGTTCTAGGAGAAACCCATGGCAGTTTCTTTTTTTAAAAAAAAAAAATGTTTTATTGATTTTTTACAGAGAGGAAGGGAGAGGGACAGAGAGTTAGAAACATCAATGAGAGAGAAGCATCGATCAGCTGCCTCCTGCACACCCCCTACTGGGGATTTGCCTGCAACCAAGGTACATGCCCTTGACCAGAATCGAACCTGGGACCCTTGAGTCCGCAGGCCGATGCTCTATCCGCTGAGCCAAACCGGTTAGGGCCCATGTCAGTTTCTTATGAGAACTCTCTCACATTCCAATCTCATTACAGAGCTCTTGGGCTCTACATGCCCTCATCCAGGGAAGAAGTTTCTACTGTTCCTCCTATCAGATAATACAGTCTTTAAAAATGAGTTCTGGGGACCCATTCCCCCCTTGTTTGGGGTAGAACAAGGGGTAAGAATCCTCTGTAATGATTCTACCTTGAGTTAACCCACTTACCCACTTTATTTTACGTAGGCTGGATGTCAAACATGAATTGAATGATTTTGGTCTCTTTCTTAGTGGTTTTAAACTGCCTAGATGTGTCAAGTATTGTATCAGCCATCATAGGCATTTCTATAACAACTCTGGAATCTCACTGGCTTCAAACAATAGAGTTTTATTTCTTGATCATGTCATTGACCAAAGTGGGTTGGTGGTTATAGGGGAAAGTTCTGCTCTGTGCAGTTGTTCTGTATCTAAGCTTCTTCTACTGATGTCTTTGCTCTCTTCTATATGGAGAGTCTTATTTTGTGCCCTGGCTTCCTTTGGTAGTCTGGTAAGGCCTATGGACCCTTTCTCAGAATAATGTTTTTAAGTGAATGGAATACAATGATCAAAATATTGTGATGGGGACTGTGACTACCTGATGTTCTAGTGACTCCCCTTGCTCCCATCTGCCTCCAAAGAGTGAGATTCTGGGTAAGTTTACACAAGGTCAGTCACCGTCATCTTTATTTGAGGAAGAGGATGGAGGAAGCCTGAGCCATCATCTGCAGCTGAGTTTTTAAAGCACTTCTAGTTTCTTGTGTATAGTTTGTTTGGGACTCCATAGGGAGGAGCTGTCAGGGCAGGATTCATCCATTCTCGTGTTGCTGTGCTGTGATTGATATCATCACTACGGCATCAATATCTTTGTTCATTGCTCTTACAGTCCGCATCCAGCCTGGTGTCTGTGGTGCCTAGTAACATGATTTATGATCCACAAGTTTGAATAATGTTTCAGGCACCCTAACACCAGCACAGACACTGGAGTGTGTTGGGGGGATCATTCTCTATCCTAGAGAATCAGTTTTCTCAACACTGTATACTAACCAGACCATCCTATCCCCATTGCTTCAAAGCAGGGGTAGGGGATGTACGGCCTGTGGGCTGTATAAGGCCTGCAAAATCATTTGGTCTGGACCTGCCGAGGCATGAGGGATGAGTTACTTAAATATTTGACCAAATATAGCCGGCTAATTTTTAAGTTGGTACTTTTGTATGGCCTGCGAATGATGTTAGAGATACC
Source organism: Myotis myotis (assembly GCF_014108235.1). Classification (NCBI taxonomy): domain Eukaryota; kingdom Metazoa; phylum Chordata; class Mammalia; order Chiroptera; family Vespertilionidae; genus Myotis; species Myotis myotis. The sequence continues at coordinate 46,839,403 of NW_023416317.1, forward strand.
CCAATGCCCTTGGCAGACAAAAGGTTCCCCACCCCTGCAAGAGTCACTGTTACTCTGTGCCCAAGTCACATACGAACTGGGATCTATTCCTAGGTCTCTATTTCTGTTCCACATTTGTTGTATTTACCTTTCTGCACCAGTTCATATTGTTTGTATTTCCATGGCCTTCTTCCTCATCTCAGTATCATGTATAGTAACCCTCTCCCTGACCCATCTTTCCTCTTCTATTTCAAAACCGACTTAGCTCTTCATGGCCTTTGTTCTTCCTTTTAGCCCAAGTGCCAATTTATTACCCTGTTGTCCCAACACAATTTATTGAAAGAGATAGCTTTTAATAACTCATTCATAAGTTAACTTGATCATTAATCTACATTTCTAAGGTATAGTATTCTTATTTTTGTTCACTTTTAATGGACATTTTCTTTTCCTCTTTGACTGAAGGGTTACTTTGGAGAGTGGTTTATTCCAAATGGTTTATTTTTAGGGTTAAAATGGTCTTATTAATTTCTAATTTTCTTGCATATTGATTAGAAAATGTGAGCTGCAAAATACTTTCTAGAACTCTAGATTGTCTTTATGGTCTAATATATGATAGTTTTATGTGAACAGGCCATGGGCAATGGAAATCTATTCTCCATAGAATTAAAGTTTGGTAATTATTAAAACAACCTTTATTAATTATTTAACTCAAATCCTTTTATCTAGTATTGTTAACCTATAGGGACCACAACTAGATTTATGAATGGGCTTCAGGGTATCCATAAATCCCCTGACACATAGGCAGTATGCACCTGCTTCTGAGCAAGGAGAGAGCTTTTCTGAGATTTGCATAAGTATCCAAGACTAAAAAGATGAAGGACCACAAGGTCTTGATTTCTGTTTCATATTCCCTTATTTGTATCTATTTGACCTGTCAATAGCACTGTAACTGTGCTTTTACAATTTTGTTTTGTTTTACTGCCTACTTTTTATTTTTAATATTGAAACAATGTTGATAGATGCATAAAGATTCATGGAAATTTATAACATCACTGTGAATTTTATTCTTTATAATTATAAAATGATAATTATAAAATCATTAAAATTTCTTTTAATATGTTTGCCTTGAATTCAGCTTTATCTGATTTTATTATCAAAATTATAGCTTTTTGTTTATTTGTCTGATGTATTTTTTTCAACTATGAGTTTCTTGTTTAATTGGATTCTTTTTATATCAAGCATGTTTAATATGGAATATTATCCCTTTTATGCTCGTTGCAATAACTGATATATTTGCTCCTACTTCTATCGTTTTGTTTTTATTTGGTTGTTGATGTTCCTGGTTTTCTTTTTGTTGTTTCTGTCTTTTGCTATATGAATTTACATTCCTTGTTTTTCTCTTCTTTGGTGGCTTGCATATTTTGATTGCAGTCTATTTTACTAGTAAAACCATATCTTTAGTCTTCTAGAAGTTTTCTAAATATATTCTAACATATCTTTCTATGTGGCATAAAAACTGCTGGGGTTTAAGGATGGACCGGCTCCTGGCAAAAAACTGGTGTTTTTAAGTCCCTTTATATTTTAAAATAAGAATTTGAACATATTTTCACTATTTTTTGCTTTGTTTTGCAGTCTTATATGAATTTAGCCAAATTATATTGATTGCTTCCAGTAGTCTCTAATAATTTCCTACTGTGACATCTCCTTTCTTGACCTCTTTATTTTGCTTGATCATTTCCATTGTTTCATGTCCATCTTCAAATAAGTTTTTAGAGAGGATATCTCTTTAGGCCCCTCTTATACCTGAGATAATCTTTCTTTGCCTTACCACCTCCATGATAGCTGGGGTGAATGTGAATGCATTCGTTAGCAATTTTTGCCTAAAAGGCCATAACAAAAATTAGTGACTTAAAACAATAATCATATTTAGCATACAATTCTGCAATTTGTCAATTTGGGCTGGGTTCTTCTGGGAAATTCTTCTGGCCTAGAATGGCCTCACTCATACATCGTGGTCAGCTGCTAGGTGGGCTAGGGCTTGGCCTCATTTGGAATGGCTTGCTCCTATGTGCATTCTCATCCCACAGCAGGAGAGCGTGGGCCTGGCAGCTGGGCAGGGTGTCAAGAGAGCACAGAAGCATGCAGAGCTCCTTAAGGCCTAGGTTTGGAACTGGCACAGGATGACTCCTAACATATTCTATTGGCCAAAGCAAGTGACTGAGACTGTCAGCTCACTGTCAGCTCATGTGGAAAGGGTGGGTGGGGAAACAGACCCCACCTCATCGTGGGAGATGTTGCAGGCACACTGCAAAGAGGGGGTTCATAAACAAAGGGGGTACTTGTTGCACTATATATATGTGATACTTACTTGACCTTTCCCCCTCTATTTTCTAGAATTGTTCTCAGCTTCTCAGGTTTGCCCTTTATATCACAAATTTAATTTATGTTGCATTGATTTTACTCCTTCAAGATTTATTATTGTTTTATTGAATTATCTTGAAACAAGTCCTTTTCTTAACATTTCTCTTTTTTATCACCTCATGATGATACATCTCTATCTATCTCTATATCTATCTATCTATCTATCTATCTATCTATCTATCTATCTATCATCTATCTACCATCTATTCTCTTTTCTGATCAGGGCATTTTATTTTAAACTGTCTGATTGGTTATTTCCAGGGACATTGTGCAACCTTTGAGTGTTCTCCTTTCTTTGCCTCTGCTCCTGCCCGTGACACTTTCGTCATGGAACTCCTACTGCCCAGATACTCAATGTACTTAAATACATATTGCCATAGCTGTTGTTCATGTAATTTCTGGGTATTGCCCTCTTATCCTGGATGTAAAACAATGGCACTTGTTTATGGAACATTTGGGGAGTGGGTAGAGGAGGTGAGGTTACTATTCTGCTTTTATTATAGAACGAGAGGCCCAGCCTCAGCTGGCCGCCCCGCCCATTGCCACTGGTCGCTTGTACCCCGCTCTCTGCTGCTGCTCATAGCTCTTCGCTGCTAATAGCTCTCTGCTGCTAGTAGCTCACACCCTGCCCTGCCCCGCCCACCGTGAGAGCCGCTGCTCATTTGGTCCTGACATCGTAAAGGCGTCACCACCACAGGCCTTTTATGATATAGATAGTTGGGAGTGGAGATAGGCATTAGAGAGGGGTTGTTCTTCAATTTTCAATTCTGTTGCTATTACTTTTTTAAATAGAAATTTCTCTAGATTATATCTTTTTTTCAGATTTGTGATAGTATGATTTTATATTTTTGCTATATTTTCACTGAGAAGATAGATAGAAAAACATGTACTGGGATTGCTAATCAAATGTTATTTTAAGCCAGAAAACTCATTTTTTTCTAGTATTGTATCTGTCAGCTATTGCTGTGTAACAAACCACCTCCAAACTCAGTGACCTCCAATAGTCAGAATAATTTATTCTTTCTTGTTTGTGGTTTGGCTGAGCATCAATTAGTCTAGGCTATGTTTGGCTGGGAAACTCTGCTTTACCTGTCAGACTTGCTGGGCATTGTTTAACACTGAAGATTGGGCTCGGGTCTTCTCTACATATGTTCATTTTAGAATACAGGCTGAGGTATCTGTGAAAGGTCTTTTCCTGGTGATAAAGGAAATGCAAGAGAGATCATGGAAACATGTGTTTCCTTTGAATGCTTATGTTTGGAACTGGCACACTGTTACCTGGATCCAATTTCATTGGCCAAAGCAAGTCAGATGACTGAGTCCAAATTCAAGGAACAAAGAAATCTATTCTACTTCTAGTGGAAAGGATGATAGAGAACATGGAATCAAGGAGGGAGCCAAAAAAAAAAAAAAATAGAGCTAAAAATTCAATTCATCAAAATTATTTACTATATGCAGCTGCTATGCCCTGTCCTTCCCAGGGATTGTTCATATCTCTTATTTCCCCAGATACGTGTACAAAATAAATGTCCTTCTATTTCATAATGAGGATACTGAGGTTGAGGGATTTTCAACGACGTACTCACCATCAAACACCTTCTAAAAGATTTAATTGGGATTTCAAACTAGGTCTTTCTAGCCAGAAAGTCTATGCTTTTCTGCCTCTACTTCTCCAAATTAAATTTCTTCTCCAAGCCTCATGATTGCTCAGCACTCGGTAGATGCATGGTGCTCATAGAAGACAATCAGAGACAGAAGTAATAAGCCATCTGACATTTGAAAAGCTACTCTCAACTGTTCCCTATTATAGGAGGATGCACTCTTGGGAAGAATTGTGATTTTGTTAATGAAAATAAGAGTTTATGCCAAATATCAATTAAAGCCTCTGGGTAACTGTGTAACTTGGTGTTGGCTGAATCACAGGGCTTGGAAGAGTGATACAGAAAATATCTCAAGAAAAACATCGCTAGCCACACCTGCTGTCGCCTGGTTAACATTTTGACATCAGCTGTACTGCGCTGGTTAGCAGAGGGGAGAACCTCAGCTTTGGAGGCGTTTATAATAATGAGTCAGACAGTCATTAAAGTGTGAACCCCAGGCAGAGAGCTCACATTTTGTGTGAGGGAAGACTTTTTATTCAGTCATAAGCGCTCCCCTACCGGGTCTGGAATTGCTCTAGGCACCAAAAATGCCTGACTTCATTTTCTTTGAATTGAAACGGACCTTCACAAACATGTTGGCTTACATATAAAGGAAAACTTTTTATAAAGAAAAAGAAATTATAAAAAAAAGGTTAGCAGAATAAGAGTGAAAACCATTTCACTAAAAATGTCCCCAGTGAAAATAGAGTTAAAAAATATGAGAAATATGCTGTGCCCCCAGCCCACTCCCAGGTGCACTATTGCTCTCATAAAGAAAAACAAATGAAAAAGAGCCTGATAGGTGCAGGTTGCACATATTTTTGCAATAGAAATGGAAGTGGAGGCTTCTTTTAAAATGTTGTGACTATAGTAAAACTTAAAAATTAATTCATGTTTTTAATAGCATAAAGTATTATAAGCATTCCTGCAAAAGAAGAAATCAGAGTTTGGCCTTCAAATATTGGCCCTGGCCAGACATTATGGGTACATCTGTCTCTTGCTGCCTTCTTTCAGTCTCACTTGAGCTCCTCATTAGTTAGAACCAGGCTGTACAAATACCTAGAGTTGGTCATACCTTGCCCTTGAGGAAAGATCAGCTTTACCACTTTTCCCTACTGGGTACAAGCAGAAACAAGCAGGGTCTAGTTTGCACATATAGGTGCCTAAGTGAGGCTTTCTTGCTGTACCAAGCAGAAGACATTGTAAAAGCATTAAAAGTTGGGAAGTCAACTCTAGGATTAACAACAAACCCTAACTTTCTTTCCTACCGAGGATGGACTGCTAGACCTATCACTGGGGAGGGTAATCCTTACTGGAAATGACCTGGAGGAAAATAAGTTTCCAAATAAAATCATCTTGAAAAAAGGTGAATCTATCATGGGGACTCTAGACATCGCTTCTTACTTTATTTCAAATGGTGGTTCTGAAGAACCCATTAACATTCAAGGAAACTTTATCCAATGACTATTCATGTTTGTCATTTCTTTGATAGCATGATGGGATGATGATGTCTTAGGAAGGGAAGACCCTGTCTTAATATTACATGCTTTCCTCAGAACACAGAATATATATATATATATATATATATATATATATATATATATATATATATTTATTTATTTATTGTGTACATATGCATTTCTCTTAAAGGGTTTTTTTTTGTAATGAGCTGTGCCTCATAGTGGTACATTTGATTATGGTTACTTTTTGTATAAACATAAGCAACTCATCTGAGTAGCAATATCTGAAACTCTTCTCAAAGGTGGTCATGGGATGCCTTTTTAAAGGATGATGTCTATTATAGAATAGTGTTGGCTTCCATCCAGGCCCCAAGATTCTTTGTAGATAGTAGAAGAGAGAGCTTTGAGCTATTTTCAATATTTAAAAGACACCCATAAGACAGTCATCTAACAGATAAATCAGGTTTCCTCGTTTGAACTTTAATTTTATCAACGTCAGTGTGGTAATTTGAGTTAACATGTGCTGAAGAATAATTTATAAATACCAAATATTTGTTATTCAAAAATCCATCAGAGATGTGATTTACAGAGGAGATTAAAAATCAGTTTGAATGATGAAAAGTTTGGACTCCCGAGTTAAAGAAATAAAGATTTAATAGCAATGTTTCAGATACCAGGGGACTTAATCCCCAGTGGGGATGAAGAGAGAACATAGAATGAGCACCTACTGATTGTCTGGCTAGACACTTATACACAGTCATTCACTAGGCTGTGGGTACCTCCGTGTTGGGACTGTGTTTTATTTCAGTCTATTTCTATTTTCTAGTGCAGTAGTGGCATAGTTTGTGGAAGGTACTTCATAAGCATTTATGAAATGGGTTGGAGGATGAGAGCTTAACGCACCTGAAAACACATGGATGGAGCTAATATTAGAATCCAGATCTGCCTTAGTAAATTCCTTTTCCCCCCCCAGTCTCGCCATAAATTTGTATCAGTGGCAGGTGCAGCATCATCCCAGATGTCCTAAAGTCAGTCACACGAAATGTTGCACGCTGTATCTCATAGATGAACCACCTGTACATCTGCCCATCTTGGAGTTATTGTTCTTCTTGATGTGGTTATCTGCCCTGAATTGGAAAGCTTTCTGCTTTGTACAGCACCAACTATTTCTCGATATCACTCCAAACAAACAAACTGTGTCAGAAATGAGTGGGCCGGGCTTTGTTTGTGAACCTCGTGACCTCATGAGCACAGAAGCTTGTGCCCGGGCTGTGCTGAGACTCACAGAGCCTGGTTTTGAGCTGGCAACCTAGCTGGGGAGCTGGGTATCGCTCTCCCTCAGGTCTTGCTTGTGCTGCCCTTCAGGGCCTGCACACCAAGTTGGGGCTGACCCAGTTTAAAAGGTTCAAGATTGGGCACAGCAGGTTTAGATGGAAAAAAAAAAAGAAAAAGAAAAGAAAGAAACCCACTCACGGTGTGAACCTGGAGAAAAGACTCCTTTCTGATCTGGTTCTACCAGTCAGCCCCAGAATTCCTCTGCAGGGCTGGGATGCCACAGCTCAGGGAAAAAGAAGGACACACACACACACACACACACACACACACACACACACACGTGTACAATCACACCACACAGGCATGCAGGGAGGGAGGCGGGGAGGGAAAGAGGTATGGTGATTAAATCTTGTGTTGGGGATGAGAGGTGTCACCTTTCACAGTAGTATTTAATTTTAAGAAACATTTACCAGGCGCCCACTCGCCTGGTGCACTGTGGTGGGCACCTGCAGGCGCTGAGTGGAATATAAAGCCCTCACAGTCTAGAGCAGCGGTTCTCAACCTGTGGGTCGCGACCCTTTCACAGGGGTCACCTAAGTCCATCGGAAAACACATATATAATTACATATTGTTTTTGTGATGAATCACTATGCTTTAATTATGTTCCATTTGTAACAATGAAAATACATCCTGCATATCAGATATTTACATGACGATTCATAACAGTAGCAAAATTAGTTATGAAGTAGCAACGAAAATAATTTGATGGTTGGGGGTCACCACAACATGAGGAACTGTATTAAAGGGTCGCGGCATTAGAAAGGTTGAGAACTACTGGTCTAGAGGGAAAAGTAAAAACCAAACCAAACAAACAAAAAAACAAACAAAGAGCATTAACCCCGGCACCAGGCTGGAGAATTTCCAAGCTCTTTCACAAACATCTCAAATAGCCCTGTTTGCAAGGCAAGCGAGGCCAGTGTTATCTGTACCTGACAGGTGAGAACAATGGCCTTGTTGAAGATCGCAAAGCTAGCAAGTGTCAGCCGCAGAATCCAGGTCACCTAACCCCCGATGCAAAGCTTTTCCTGCAATATGACACTGCCTCTTTGTAAACACTTGGTTATAATACAGCACTGTGTTAGGAGAGCACGAAGTTAAAAAAAAAAAAAAAAAAAGATTAATTCTTCCCGGGCCAAGGGCGATGGAGGATTAGGCTCTCAAAAGCAGCAATTTTCCACAGGGAGAGGAAATACTGATTGTGTAGGCAGAAACACACAATGGGATGGGAGGCGAGGCCATGTTCCATGCAGAGCAGTGGTAAAGAGGCCGTTCTGTCCAATCTGAACGTGACTAAATGATCAGATCTAGGTCCAAGCGGAAACAGCCGGAGACGCGAAATCTTCTGTCTGCCTCCAGCTTGCCTCCTAGGTTTCTATTTCCCGTGTGAGGACCTGCCTGTCTCTCAGGAAATGGATAGGGGGAGTAATGACCCCTCTTCATGACCTCTAATCCTCTTCTAATCCACTGGCTTTGCAGGCCTCGGGGTGAAGATCCTGGCAGCATGCTGCAGAATATGTCCGTATTGGTCATCCAAGGGATGCATGCCCAGGATTCAGAGTGTTGTTTTAGTTCACAAAATGCTTCTAACTTGCTGTGACTCTGAGAGCTTCATTGAGCTCCTCTAATTCTATTTCTTCATCTGTAAAATGAGGATAATCATATCAACCATGAAGGGTTGCTATGGGAATCAAATGAATTGATGCTTGTGAAGTACATAGCCCAGTGCTCGACACACAGCTGACTGTAAAGAGGCGTGATTACTATTCCTCTTCTACACGAGGAAAGGAAATGGGTGAATAGCTGTCATGTGCTGACCCCCCATGGCCTCCACTCCAGCTAGATGTGGCCCCTCCCAGGCAGTGAGAGCAGAGGCTGAATGACCTCTATTATCATAGTGAAGCGGGCATCCTTCAAAATGTCTGCAGAGATCTCTGTTTCATGGGTCCATGGGGAAGAGGAAGAAAGAGAAATCAAGGTTTAGTATCTGACCTGGCGGAAGGAGGGGTTATCAGTATGTTTTCAAAGCAGTGGCACTGGTTTGGGTGGTTCAGTTTGTCAGGAAGACATGGTAACAGGTTGATGATACTCAGGATGTGGCAAGGGCCTGAAATAGAGCAAAGTTGACCAGCCAGTTATGAGCAGAGCCCATTCAGCACTGAGGGGAAGCAGGGATTGGGGCTGTGGCCAAGCCTAAAGAGCTGGGGCTCTAGCATAAGACATCTCTGTCCATCTCCAGGGTGAAGATGGCTCTGTGAGGACTTGGATGTCCATGGCTCATCCTTGGCCCAGCAGATCTGAGGTCTTTGGCAGCACAATTAAATCCATATTCCCACTGATTGGTATGGCTGAGGCTGATGAACTCAGGATTTAAGTAGGATGGGGTGGGGAAGCCTGGGACCGAGAAGCGCTAGAGAAGAAAGGAACTGGGCCCACTATGAAATCCTGGGAGCTGGTTGCTCCTTGCCACAGACAGACTCTTCACTCTCTCTGGATTTTGCTGATTCCACAGGTTCATTTGTTGAAACAAACATCTGATGCGCCATCCATACTGCACTTACATTTTACAGTTATATCAGCTGACTCCTCCACATTTTCAGGAATATTAATTTTTTTCCTTCAGCTAGGAATGCTTTAGCATTTTAAAAACATTTTATTGATTTTTTTACAGAGAGGAAGGGAGAGGGATAGAGATTAGAAACATCGATGAGAGAGAAACATTGATCAGCTGCCTCCTGCACACTCCCTACTGGGTATGTGCCCACAACCAAGGTACATGCCCTTAACCGGAATCGAACCTGGGACCCTGGAGTCCGCAGGCCGACGCTCTATCCACTGAGCCAAACGGGTTAGGGCTGCTTTAGCATTTTGGGAGACTCTTCAGTGTGGAGGGACTGTAAAAGGCAATGGGAAAACTATGAGTCAGGAAAGTGTATCCCTGGTTTACAAATAGATGGTATTTTCCCTAGAGGGTAGAAATCAGGAAAAAATGGTCAGGAATTTTAAGTGTATTCAGGATTCAGTGGTGACTGTGGTTGACTTTTCTGAAGGCCAACTATATTTCTTGCGGAAGAAATAAAATTTGAACTATATTTGACCTGATTATATATAGGTAATAAGGCTAGAAAACCATGATGAAGGGTGGAATGTAGTTCAAAAGATTTGATATTATAATTATAGCACAGGCATCATTTGTAGCTGATAATGCTGACTGGCTTAGCCAGATCCCATCCCAGCCCTCTTTCAGCTCTCGAGACGGAAAAGCCAAGAACTACATTTCCCAGACGCCCTTGCAATAAGGTTTTCATGTGACCTAGATGCTGTCAGGCAGAAGGACCTGCAATAAGGTTGTTGGCAAATAAGAGCAATGTGAGGCATTAGTCATGCAGAGACAGATAGGATCTTCTGGGAAACATTGTGGCAGTGAGCTCCTTCTTTAGCATCTTGTTCTTGTTCCATAAATGCAATCTCGTTTCTTATTTCTTTGAGGTGATTGACAGTCCATATTTTATGGAAGAAGTGTGTGTCTTTCTGCAGAGATTTTACTTCCTTTAAATTGCCCCTTCCTTCCTTCCTTCCTTCTTCCTTCCTTCCTTCCTTCCTTCCTTCCTTCCTTCCTTCCTTCCTTCCTCCCTCCCTCCCTCCCTCCCTCCCTCCCTCCCTCCCTCCCTTCCTCTCTCTCTCTCTCTCTCTTTCTCTCTTTCTCTCTCTCCCTTCCTTCCTTCCTTCCTTCCTTCCTTCCTTCCTTCCTTCCTTCCTTCCTTCCTTCCTTCTTCCTTCCTTCTTCCTTCCTTCTTCCTTCTCTCTCTCTCTTTCTTTCTTTCTTCTTCTTTCTTTCTTCTTTCTTTCTTTCTTCTTTCTTTCTTTCTTTCTTCTTTCTTTCTTTCTTTCTTTCTTTCTTTCTTTTCTTTCTTCCTTTTCTGCCAGTATATTTTATATTAGAGCTTTTCCTAGAAGGCTGGTGATTCTTGGTTGTGTGGGGACTAAGAACTTGGAAATCCTGAGCAGATCAGGTGGTCTGTCTGGGGAACCCCTGATGTCTCTTTTCAGGGCCTTCCTCTCGGGTTGGGCAGAGGAAAAGGCACGGCTGCCAGTGTTCTCAGAGATGAGAGAGAAGAGGCCTGGCCTCTGCATTTAGTACACATCACTTTACTGACTCAACTACTTTGGCAGAGTTTCCCACTGTCATCAGTGTTGGCCCAGGAGCTTCCTGTCTAACCTTCTCAGAAAGAAACTTCCAGTCTTCCTCCTGGGTAGGAAGTCATCCTGTAGTGTGGGGTGAGCATGGGACCTGGGACACTACCTGATTTTTCATCTGTCCTTGTGAATTTATCTTGTCTCTCACCCTACTGGAGTTTTGGAAAAGAAAGGAAATCAATGTTTATAATATACCATCCTTTTTGTACAGCTGTTCATATATTTGTATATTGGTTTCCTCCATTTATGTGAGATTCATAACACTAGTAGAAATGACCTACTCAATGTGTAAAGTTATAACAATGTAAGCATGTTTCATATTATTACACTTTCAAAAACATTTTTATTTGCTATATATTTCAGAGCATAGATGTACCTTAATTTATATACTTGAGTGGGGAAATCATAGATATACAGGTTTTGGTGATTCCTCCTTGATCAAATTGAACACTCAGAGTCACAGGCTTTCCTTTTCTCTAGAGTTGAATATTTATTTTGTTTTACTCATTTCACTGTTATGATGAATATCTTTGTGCATAAAACTTTCTCATGCATTTGAATGATTTCTTCAGGCTAGATTCCCAGGAGTGGAATTACTGGATCCTGTGCTATAAACATTTTAAGGCTTTAGATTCTCACTGTCAAATTTCTTTCCAAAAGTTATGGCATATTTGCTTAACAGAGAGGAACAATGGGTCAAAATATATTTGTGTACACCTTTGGGAAAGGGTGGGATGAGGTAGTCCTCACAGCTTATCTCAATGGCCAACCACACACATATAAGTGCCCACAAAATCTTGACATTTCCTACTTTGCCCACTTGTGATGCCAGCTTATTTGGTCATTCTGGTAGTAGCCAGTCCCAGACCTTACCTGCTACCTGGGGTCCTGCCAATGGTGATTGGAAGGGCACTTACGGTGAGTTCTGATTGCCCCCAAAACACATAGTTAGGGACAATTCTGAGTGACAGCTCCCAGTTTTAGTAACTCTTTGAAATTTTGCAAACAGGAATCTTGTGGTAGACCCTGCAATGGGAGGAACTCCATAGGCCTTACCATCATCAGAGCTCCCGACCACAGAACCTGTGAAAACGGTGTCTATGAACAAGAAGAGAAGGGTCCCCGGTGGGACCTGGATGGTCTCTGGAACCCATCTCTCCTTGACCCAGGCAGCATTTATGATGTTTCTAAGTCATTTCACTTAACCATGTAAGAACAAGGCCGAACAGCCTTGTACAAGTTAAAGGAGAGAAAATGGGTCCACATTCCCAAAGGAGGACCACCACATCCTTTATCATCCTTCAGTGGCCAAGGAAGGAGTCACCTGAGAAATTCCCAAGACCAAGAAACAGATAGAAGGTGGGTGGGGGGAGGGGCGTGTTGTACAAACACATTTAAGCCAAAACCATGGCTTTATTATGATGTGTGTGTGTGTGTGTGTGTGTGTGTGTGTGTGTGTGTGTGTGTGTGTTGGGTGGGGAGGGAGTTGGTTTAATGTAAATAACAGCTCCTTAAGTTGTTACTTATGGTTGTGGGGTGAAGCTGAAGGTGACAGTGAAAGTGAAGGTGGTGGTGGTTGTGGTGCAGGATGCTCATGAGTGAGCTGAAGATTTGTGTGCACCCCCATTCTTAGGCTCTCAGGCCCCAGTAAAACAATGCTTTGCTCTTCAGAACCCCAGAAGTCTCCTAAAGGACTGATGCTTTGAACACATATTTGGACAAAACAAGTTCATCTCCCAGATAGGATCCTGATTACTGAACATTGCAACTGCCTTGGTAATTTTCCTTAGTATTTTATTGATACATATGTATGAAATGTCACAAAAGGCAGCACCTGAAAGCTAAATATATTGTAGGGAAGAGCTTATCTTTAGTGTTTGGAGCACTTGAATACTGATGAATCTGTCTACTTCTCAGGGGTTTCCATGTCTGAAATGAGAACATAATACTTAGCTCATGATATTGTTGTGAGATTAAGAAAAATAACCCTTGTGGACACATTGGGCATAGTGTCCACTCACAGCCTATGCCCTAAGGGCCAGTTCCCTTCTTTGCTCTCAGGGGAGAAGTACCTTTGGTGATGGGTCCCCATCAGAGGATTTCCCTGACAACCCATGAAGGACAGAGTTCCTGGAGCTTTACTTCCACCTGCTTCTTACAACTCTAATAATTATTGTGCCTCTGGGAATCTTCCCTTTCCTCTGCCACCACCTCCCATTTCACTAAGCAGTGGTTCTCAATGCGCAGTCCCTAAAGCGAGAACATCAGCATCACCACCCTGGCCGGTGTGGCTCAGTTGGTTGAGCGTTGTCCAGTGCACTGAAAGGTCAACAGTTCAATTCCTGGCCAGGGCACAGTCCCTGGGTTGCAGACTCAATCACCAATTGGGGGCATGCAGGAGGCAGCAATTGATGTTTCTCTCCATCTCTTTTCCTCTCCCTCTCAAATCAATAAAAACATATATTTTTTAAAAAAGAAAAGCGCATCAGCATCACCTAGAAAATTAGAAAGTTAGAGATGCAACTTCTCTGGCCTCACCCAGACCTACTGAATCAGAAACTGGCGCTGGGGCTCAGTAACCTGTGTTTGAACAAGCCTTATAGGTGAGGCAGACTCAAGTTTGAAACCATCAGTCTAAGGACTCCAACTCTCATTGCTCTTACCTATTTGGTCTGCTTACCTACCTTGGGGCAGAGAAATCAACTATAATCTCTACCCATGTCTCCAACAGATGCCCACACGATGGTGGAAGCGTTATCTTGCCAAATGATCGCGTTGTCGTCTTCTCACCTGTGCATGGCCCAGCACACCTGTGGTGCTCAGAACTTGGCAAGGCCTCAGCCTGGGGAGGGGGAAGCCGTCCTCTCAGCTCCCCCACAGCCTTGCATCTGGATTATGAGGCATAAGCTTTATTGTAGTTTTCCTCTTACTTTGTATTTTACATCCTGTCAGTCCTTGAAACAATTATGTTTTGCCAAAACGAAGAGGGAAAAATAACCCTTCAAGTGTTGCAGAACACTTTAATAGTCTTGAGTGTTTTTCCCGGATGAGAGGTTGAGAGCATATGCCAACTTTTCCCTCTTGTTCCAGCTCTAAAATCTGTCACCTCTTTTGTAATTGAAGGGAAATTCTCACCATGTCAAGCAGAGCACCCCAAATTCCTATAACTGTACTATTTAAAGTTGGGATCCTGAATATTATCATGAACAGCCTTATTTCTGTTCATTTACATGGAAAATTTTTTTCTATCCCTTCACTCTCATCCTGTGTATGTGTTTTGTTCTGAGGTGGGTTTCTTGTACACAGCATATAGTTGGGTCATGTTTTTGTATCCATTCAGCTACCCTATATCTTTTAATGGGAGCATTTAATCCATTAACATTTAAGGTTATTATTGGAACATCCTTATTTCTGTATTCCTTCTGTGTCCAATACTTGGCACAGTAAAGGTTACTCAATAAATCTCCGTGGAATGGACATGCTCAGTGCATATCCAACCTCTATAGAGCCTCCAGGTCTGACTTGATCAGCTGCTGGCATATTATGAATACTATTGAATTATGACTTCCTTGAGTAGGCTTGTGTTTATCTTGAAAGGAACTTTGCCAAGATGAAATTAAATTTTATAAGGTCCTGCATAGTTGGGGGAGCCATAGCAGGGCTTTAATATTCCAGAGAGCAATTACGTTAGGCTTGATATCAAAATCATGTAAAAGATGTAGCATCTTCTTTTATGTAATTTTTTTTGTTGGAGCTTGTTAGGCATGATGGTGAGAGGCATGAGAATAGGCTGTTTTAACAGTTGTTGGGTGTGGCCAGAATTGGAAATGACTCCTGGGTCCCAACAAAAATTGCTGGGGCCAGGAGGTCTGCTTTTCAAATGTAGGAACTTTATACTTATTCCACCCTTTGCCCTGGAGTACTTGCCTAGGTCTGCCCAGGACTTATTTTTTTATAGCATTTGTTAAGAGACACTTTACTGTGGTAGCTAAGAGCACAGACCTGAGCTAGACTTCTGGGGTTAACTGCCGCCTCCTTCTCTTCTAGCTGTGGGAACTTAGGGATGTATCCAAACCCTTATCTGCCTCAGTTTCTTCAGGACTAAAATGGAGGTAATAGTACTGACTTCATGGAATTGTAGAGAGGATAAAATAATTCACACATGTAAAGTGCTTTGAACATTTCTTAGCATGAAGACATCCCTCAATTATTGTTTTTTTTTTTTTTTTTTTTTTTTTTTCTTTTTTTTTTTTTTTTATTGCTTAAAGTATTACAAAGGGTATTACATATGTGTCCATTTTTATCCCCCCGCCCTAGACAGTCCCCTAGCCTCCCCTATCCCCCAATGTCTTATGACCACTGGTTATGCTTCTATGCATGCATACAAGTCCTTTAGTTGATCTCTTACCCCCCTACCTCCTGCCCCGCAACCCTCCCCGGCCTTCCTGCTGCAGTTTGACAATCTGTTTGAGGCAGCTCTGCCTCTGTATCTATTATTGTTCAAAAGTTTATAATGGTCTCTATTATCCATGAATGAGTGAGATCATGTGGTATTTTTCCTTCATTGACTGGCTTATTTCACTTAGCATAATGCTCTCCAGTTCCATCCATGACGTTGCAAATGGTAAAAGTTCCTTCCTTTTTAGAGCAGCATAGTATTCCATCGTGTAGATGTACCACAGTTTTCTAATCCATTCATCTACTGATGGGCACTTAGGCTGTTTCCAGATCTTAGCTATGGTGAATTGTGCTGCTATGAACATAGGGGTGCATATATCCTTTCTGATTGGTGTTTCTGGTTTCTTGGGATATATTCCTAGAAGTGGGATCACAGGGTCAAATGGGAGTTCCATTTTCAGTTTTTTAAGGAAACTCCATACTGTCTTCCATAGTGGCTGCACCAGTCTGCATTCCCACCAGCAGTGCACAAGTGTTCCTTTTTCTCCACATCCTCTCCAGCACTTGTCGTTTGTTGATTTGTTGATGATAGCCAGTCTGACAGGTGTGAGATGGTACCTCATTGTTGTTTTGATTTGCATCTCTCGGATGATTAGTGACTTTGAGCATGTTTTCATATGTCTCTTGGCTTTCTGAATGTCCTCTTTTGAAAGGTGTCTATTTAGGTCCTTTGCCCATTTTTTGATTGGATTGTTTATCTTCCTTTTGTTAAGTTGTATGAGTTCCCTATAAATTTTGGAGATTAGGCCCTTATCGGATATGACATTGGCAAATATGTTTTCCCACACAGTGGGTTTTCTCGTTGTTTTGTTGATGGTTTCTTTTGCTGTGCAGAAGCTTTTTATTTTGATGTAGTCCCATTTGTTCATTTTCTCTTTAGTTTCAAGTGCCCTAGGAGCTGTATCAGTGAAGAAATTGCTTCGGCATATGTCTGAGATTTTGTTGCCTTTGGATTCTTCTAGAATTTTTATAGTTTCCTGTCGTACATTTAAGTCCTTTATCCATTTTGAGTTTATTTTAGTGTATGGTGTAAGTTGGTGGTCTAGTTTCATTTTCTTGCATATATCTGTCCAATTTTCCCAGCACCATTTATTGAAGAGACTATCTTGGCTCCATTGTATGTTCTTGCCTCCTTTGTCAAATATTAATTGAGCATATTGGTTCGGGCCGATTTCTGGGCTCTCTATTCTATTCCATTGATCTATATGCCTATTCTTGTGCCAGTACCAGGCAGTTTTGAGAACAGTGGCTTTGTAATACATCTTGATATCTGGTATTGAGATCCCACCTACTTTGGTCTTTTTCAGGATTGCTGCAGCTATTCGAGGTCTTTTTTTATTCCAGATGAATTTTTGGAGAGTTCGTTCTAGATCTCTGAAGTATGCCGTTGGTATTTTAATGGGAAGTGCGTTGAATTTATAGATTGCTTTGGGTAGTATGGACATTTTAATGATGTTGATTCTACCAATCCATGAACACGGTATGTTCTTCCATCTGTTTATGTCTTCCTCTATATCTTTTTTCAACGTCCTGTAGTTTTCTGAGTAGAGGTCTTTTACCTCTTTAGTTAAGTTTATTCCTAGGTAGCTTAATTTTTTTGGTGCGATGGTAAACGGGATTGTTTTTATAATCTCTCTTTCTGAAAGTTCACTATTGGTGTATAGAAATGCCTCGGATTTCTTGGGGTTAATTTTGTATCCTGCTACATTGCCAAATTCATGTATTAAGTCCAGTAGCTTTTTGATGGAGTCTCTAGGGTTTTGTAAAGACATCCCTCAATTATTGTTAACTGTTGCTATTGTAATTCAGGTTCAGTTCCAAAGTTACCCCTTCTGCAAGAGCTTTCCTGACCGCCCAATCCAAAGCAGTCATTTCTAACCCAACGTAGTCTTTATCACGTCATCGTTTTATGGTCCTCGTGACATTTAGCACAACCTGGCATTATCTGACTTAAGCATGTGTTCTACTATTTATTTGATATGTCTCACCAACCCAAACCAGAAGCTCCGTGATAATCAGGGATGGTGTCTTGGTCACTGCTAAATCCTCAGCATCTGGAATACTGCTGAGATCACAATAGTCATTCATTAAAATTTTGTTGAATGAATTATAAATTTCATAGTTAGTCTACTTCTGACCCAACTCAGAGCCAATATTCTCCCACATTGTGGAGAGGCAGGGCAAGATCTGGGCCTCCGCGACCTGGTGGATGCCAGCTTTTCTCTTGCCATTCTGGAGCGCTTGGACTGCTCTTTGGGGGAACGTTTGAGTCTGATTCTTTCCAGCACCTACCAAGTCTGTCAAAGATTAAAAATATCATAAGGAGTTTATGTATATATTGAGAAGGCTTAGCTGTCCTCGTGCAAACTCAAGGAGATTGATGCATCTTGGCCACCCCGCTGATCCTGCCCACTCCAATAGATGACTAGTCACTCCTGCTGTGAGGTTTTGCTAGTTCAGATCTCAGTACAGATCACAAGGATCCTTCATGTGAGGAAAAACCCCATTTCTTCTTTGCCAAGCTTGCCCAAGGGTGAATAAAATTTGGGTGCCCTCGTCAGTAATTGTCAGTGTTGGGCTTCTTAATTTATACACAGATACATTTGCTAGGATACAAGCTAGTCTCCGGGTACTAGATCAAGACCCTGTTGGGGTGAAGTACCTTATGACTCAAAGTTGTCCACACAGATTGTGTGGTGGTTACTTTTCCAGTCCTCTTGTATTAGTCAGGATGGGATAGGCTGTGCTACAGGAAAAAACAATCCCCAAGTCTCAGTGCTAATGCAAGAGTTTATTTGTTATTCTTGCAAAGTCAAGGTGATTCTCCAGAATCGCTGTTTTTAAGTGGTATCCTCAACATAAGGCCTCCTCCAGGATTACCAGACAGGGATAAGAGGAAGACTGGAGAATTATACAGTCTGCTTCCCTTTCATTGGCCAGAACTGGTCATGGCCCAGCTCCTATAAGGACTTGTGAAGCACGATCCTCCACGAATTCAGGTCGGGCAGGAGAAGTGGATATGGGTGAACAGTGATGATACTTCCACAACTTCCAAAAGAGAATGACTCTGTTGCACAGAAAACCGAGACTATTCATTTGTACCTATTGTCAAAGGGATATTACTCCAGCAATTAAAAAGGTATTTGCTTTCTGTACCAAGACTGTAGCATAGCTTGAATCTTCTCTGTCTAAAAGAGAAAAATAAACTCACATATTTAATATTTAGTGGGGGTGCCTTCCTGGTAGAACAACTGCTAGACTATGACCTAATAATGCATAAAATTTGGATAGAGGCAAAAAGAAATGTTTCAAGACCTCGGGACACGTAACTAGTGACTTAGAGACAGGAAGGATCATAAATACTACCATTAGCATGAAATTAGAAAACCACTCAGATGTGAGAGTCTTTGAGAGAGTTGTTAACTACCCAGTAGACTTATTCCCTAACTTTTTAGGATTGGCGATGAGATATAGAAGTGAAATATTCAGATTCTTGGATAGAATTGCTCCAGTATATCCATTGGATTAGAAGGGGCTACATGCCGAACCGGTTTGGCTCAGTGGATAGAGCATCAGCCTGCGGACTCAAGGGTCCCAGGTTCGATTCCGGTCAAGGGCATGTACCTTGGTTGCGGGCACATCCCCAGTGGGGGGCGTGCAGGAGGCAGCTAATTGATGTTTCTCTCTCATCGATGTTTCTAACTCTCTATCCCTCTCCCTTCTTCTCTGTAAAAAATCAATAAAATATATATAAAAAAAAAAAAAGAAGGGGCTACATATAAAAAAGAAGACATAGATCAAGCCTTCATACAATGCATGGTCTAGTGGGGGATACTGATGATTAAAAGAATAGCATCTATACAACATGGGAATTGTAATATAGTGGCTTGCTCAAGGTGAAGTGATGGTGACGGAGGTCAGAAAAGGCTTCAGGCAGGAGGAAGCGTTTATACTTAATCTGGAAGAATGGGCAAGTGATAAACCAGGTAGATAAAGGGATAAGATCATTCCAGGCCATGGGAACGCCATTTAAAGGCCCAGAGGTATAAAACAGTAGGCATACTAGGATTGGAGAAAAAAATACTAAAAAGGAATAAAGTATGATTGAAGAATGAAGTGGAGATGTGGCTGGAGTGGCACTCTGGGGTCAGGTCACAAGGAGTCTTATTTGTCATGTTGAGGAGTTTGGGCTTTGTACTCAGGATAATAGGATGCCTTTGAAGGGTTTTAAGCTGGGAGCGACAGGCACTAATGACCTAGTTTTCTTTGGAAGCTGGCAGGAGGGTGGGTTAGCAGTCAAGAGACTGGAAGTAGAAAGACTGGTGGGGAGACTGATGACTGGTTTAGGAGACAGATGGTGGGATTTGCATTAGGGCAGTGGTCAGTAGAGATTAAGACAGGAGCTACTGAGTCTGGCATTGTTATAGAAGACAGTAAGGATGGCACATTGCACTTCTGATGCTACTCGGCCTAGGGTCCAGGAGGGGGCACCGTGAAGGTAGGATTTATCAAGAACTATCTGAAAGGCCTACCTGCTGGCTTGCCAAATGTAGTAGATCCTCTTGGTGCCTTGCCCAGATTCCATCATGCTGGGACATCCACCCCCCAGCTGCTGAGAGTGTAGGCTGCTGAAAATTCAGAGATAGACCCCTTCTTCAGAGAATGGTCTTCAATTGATGGGAGCTGCTTGGTCCTTGGAGGTACACATGCTCCATCCTGGGGAAGCCCACAGCCCATGACAGACTCATCTAGGAAGCTAAAGGTGAAGACAACTTTGCATTGTAGTTTATCTCTGGAGCCGACTGTGGTCAAGTCAAGCCTAGACTTTACATAACACCACGTCCTTGCTTTGCTCCTTCGTCTGCCCTCTGCCTTATCCTTCTTCCCTCCTGTTTCTCCTGAGAGCTCTCCCTTAATAGATCATGTGCACCAGAGTCCTGTCTCAGTCTTTGCATCAAGGAAGACCAACCTGAGGAAATGGTGTGAATATCAAGGAGCTACCCACCTGAGGGATGAGAATTAGCAAATATAGTCTGAGAGTATAATATTTGTAGATAAATGGAACTGAGGGGACAGACTGTCATCTTCTCACCAAGCTTATGAAAGAGAATCCAGCATCTTGTGTAGGCACTCTGCTATTGAGGTATAGGGATCACAGCGGCCCCGTGGGACCCCCAGTGTCTGTGTGGCTGACTTCCAATCCCCTTTGATGAAGATTCCAAGATTCAAGGGGCACTGCTCAGCTATTTGCAAAGCAGATGTGGGAGGTGATGGAAAGCAGAGTGAGGGTCTAAAGTAAGTGACCCTCACTCTTCTCATCTTGTTCAGTAGGCAAAGCCTAAGCCATGAACCTGGAGTTGCTGGACCCTCATCTGAAAAGATAAGGGTGGGACCACATAATCTTAGCTTCTCCCAGACCTTGCTTAAATGCTATCTTCTGAAATGGAATTGCAAATGCTAAAAACATCCATCTCCTTGTTTTGCCTGGGTGGATCCTAAGGCTGTGGGCTGCAGAAATAGATAAAATGTGTCCTCGGCTCACTGCTCCCCCTTTTCTAAGCCACCTTTACAAAGCCTTCGGCTCCCTTCTGTCCCCTTTATGCTAAAAACCACAACTCATGTGGGTGGAAGTCATTTTTAGCCTCTGCGTCTGGTTGGGAGGCTCCGAGCCTGGTTTTCCCATTGTTCTGCTGTCTCCTGTTCACAGGGGCCCTCACCAGGCTGAGGACTGTGCTGGCCCGAGGAAGCCTGGGCCCGCGCCAAGGGTGGCATTTGCAGTTACTCCCCTCCCACACGGAAAAAGCATCCAGTTTCTGGCATGTGGAACAATACTAAGAGGGTCTGGCTGGGATCTTTATTTTCTACTTCCCCTTCCAAAAGGCTTTGCTGCATTTTGGCATGGAGACAAAATGCAACCACCCCCTTCAGCAAACACTATAAAGCCACCTCCAGACCAGACCGCCTTTGGTGCTTTCATGGAGCAGCTGTAAGGTACGAGGTCCAGGTTGATGCTGAGGGATTATATGAGGTGCCCTCGATCACCTTAGACACTGTGGTTTGTTTTGTCTTGTTTTAGCTCCTGTTCTTGTGGATGAACTGGGGAGGGGGTAAGGGAGAGGGAGTGTGGGGGAGAGGGGAGGGGAGTGGTAAAAGAGAGAATAAGAGAGAAGCAGAAGAAGGAGAGATAGCGGGAGGAGATAATGGAGAGGGAGGAAAGAAAGAAAGATAAAGCCATTGAGGTGGAGAGGAAGAGAGAAATCACTACAAAGAATTTTGGAAGAGGGAGGTCAATCCTGCACCGCTGTATTGAGGAAAGGTGGCTATGAGTGAACAAAACTGCTGAAAGACCTCTGACATTCTGGTAGACCCAGGGTTAGAAGAATTGAGGGGTGTAAGTGGTTGTGCTGGGTTTTAGACACAGGGCACACTGGCTTCTTAACCCATGGACTGCCCACCACTTCTCACCTGCCCAGGTGCTATCTAATAGACCTGGGGGCTGACTTCTGTTAAAAGGAGCAGGACATATGATCACGACCATCTTTCTGATTATCTGCTGAGTGCAACAGGCAAGGGGATGTTTTAGGGGGACCTACAGAAACTTAGGGCACAGGGTCCTGCCTCTAGCCCTTGCCACTTTGGAGCCTTTGGCAATTGCCTGACCTTTCTGATCCTCAGTTCCCTTGTGTGTAGAATGGGAACAATCATGGGGCTGATTGGACAGTGTTGTTCATTATAGGAGGCTCCCTAGAGAATTGTTTTCTTCCCTTTCCCCATGAAATTTCCCAGAGGGGTGCCCTGGATGACTGTGGAGTCTTTGGTTTCTTCCCTACACGGCCTGATCCCTGGGCTCCCAGGAATAAGGTCTCTCTCCAGCACTGGGGTGTAGTCTCTAGCTAGCCCAGAAGCACCATCTCCTGGGGACTACAAAGCCCCAGTCAGTCTTGGTGTAGCCACTGTGAGAGGGCCAAAGGGTATGCCGAGGTTTCATGCCAACGTCTGGCCCCTGGAAGCCTTGCCCATTTAGATAATTTGGGCCCCGGGCATGCTAATGACTCTTGGTGGTCAGAACAAAGCTTGGCAGGCATTTCCACCAGGCTCGGCTCACCCAGTGCAAGAGGACATGCAGCCCTGGGCTCCTGTCCACTGGCAATGAAATGAAATCCATGAAGCGGGTGCCCTCCCCATGCCACCCTCAGCTGGTTTCTTTTTCAACTCTTTTCATTCCCTCTTTGGCTTGCCATTCCCCAGTTCCATTCTTCTGCCCTGACTTCGGGCTTCTTACGGTCATGAGGCAGCTTGTCCTTGGGTGACTATCAGGCAGAGACCAGAGACTTGCACTGCCAGGCAGAGAGCACAGCACCACGGTTTCCTTTATTCCGTCTAAATTGGTTCAAAGCAGAGGCTCCCGACCAACACCCTCCTCGTGAAAACTGCTTTCCTAATACCATCACTTACCAAGTCCCAGCAGGGGCCAGGCCCCGTTCTATAGATCGTTCATGGCATCCTCACCACATGCCCCTGGCTTGGCAGGATGACTGCTCCCATTTTCGTTGCAGATACGAGGAGGCTCAGAGAGGTGGTGGACTTGCTCATAAATGGTGGGACTGGGATGGGACAGGGTCCAGTCCTCCCGACTCATAGACCCAGAGCTCCCAGGAGGAGTGCTGTGGAATGCTGGGTGGAGGGCATTTGCAGGTGGGGGGTGGGGAGACTAAATCTGTGCGGATGGACAGAAAAAAGCTCCCCTTACTTTCAGTAGAGGTCAGAATTGTGGGAGATGGATCCTCTGCTGAAGTAGAAGACCCTGGCTTGATCATTACTACCGTGGTAGTAGTGTGATGAGTATTTAACTGAGAAATAAGCCCAAAAGAGCGGGACATGGCAAAACCTCAGACTCAGATGACTCTGGTCTTAGAACTCTAGAAATTTAGTTTCAGTTGTTGCATCTTAGTAATTGAGGGTATGAAGGGAAGAGACAGGCTTTCCCTTTCCTAGCAAATGCACCCACCATCACACACACACACACACACACACACACACACACACACACACACACACCACCCCACCCCACCCAGAGCTTCAGAGAGAGCAGACTGCACTGCTGGGACAGCTGGGGAGGCCTCCTCGCCTCCTTTCCCTAACTGCTTCCAGGGGCTAGGCAGGCAGACCCCCCCCCCCCCCCCGGGCATTGTATCTGCCCTCCTACAAGGAACATCGAGATGCTTTATTTTCTGTGCCTTTCCCTGCCTGGCTGCTGGGTCTCTGCCAAGGCTGGAGAGGTGAAGGGTAGATTGCGTCCTTGTGCTCCCTCAGGCTACATTCTGTGCCCTGGGGCTTGGCCCAGGCCTCTCTCTAGTGCTAGTCAGTTTGCATCACAAGGATCTGCTCCCAAGGGTGTTTCTCTGTTCAGGTCAGCTCTCTGTCCTTTGTTCCCTCTGAGCACAGAACCTGCTTGTGGAGAAGCTGGGAAGAGACAATGTGGAAAGAGAAGATGGCTAAACCCTGACACCCTCTCCACAATTCCAGCTCTGGCCCTTCACCTGCAGGTGTGGAAATCCAGACCTGCCCATGAACCAGAACTCCAGGAATTCCTCACAGACCAGGGAGCTGGGCTAGCCAGGAATGTGTGAGTTCTGCGGTAGGAAACAGACCCTTGTTAGCCCAGAGTGCTGGAATGGGCCAGACCAGGGCATTATCTATCTCCCTGTGAGCAAACAGGTATTGGACACCCAGGCCCTGGCTCTCCAACTCAAGAGCATTGGAACCCTCCTGGAGGGCTGGCTCAAACACAGCCGGCAGGGCCCCGCTCCCAGTGTTCTGCTGAGTCAGTAAGTCTGGGGTGAGACCTGGGCATTTGCAAAGCGACATGCTGATGCTGTAGATCCAGGGACCCCCACTTTGAAAACCACTCCTCAGGCCAATGTGGGGGTTACACAGGGAGGAGAGCATGGTTTCCGTGGTTTCTGGATGCTGCGGATCTGCAGGGGTAGCTGGCATTTCATCAGGGTCATTATCACACTGCTTCCCCTCTTCTCTCACTTTCCTTTCTTTTATATATATAGTTGATTTGGGAGAGGGAGAGAGAGAGATAGAAACATCAATGATGAGAGGAAATAATTGATAGGCTGCCTCCTGCATGCACCCTACTGGGGATTGAGTCTGAAACTCGGGCATGTGCCTTGACTGGAAATCAAACCATGACCTCCTGGTTCATGGGCGGACAATCAGTGAGCCCTACCGGCTGGGCATCCTTTTCCTCTTCCTTGTAAAAATAACCAAACAGAAAGAAAAATAAATGCACAACAATGAAAATGACCCTAAACAAGAAGAACCACCACCACACATACAACATAAGACAAAAACTATGTACCTGGGTGTTGTAAAATGGTTTCAGACACTGTCCTTAGTTGGAAGAAACCCCAGTTCGGGACAACAAGGAACTCTGACGTGGTCGAGGTGGGCTTGCGTTTGCCAGCAGGATCCCCAGCTCAAGGGCCGGAGGCAAAGCAGGTCACAGCAGTACTGGGAGATCCGAGTCAGAACGCTGGGCGCCGATGAACCACAGTCCCCACCGGTTCTCTCCTCGGCACGGCTCTCTCCTAAGGCATGGCTGCCTCACCGTCTGTGCTCTTAACGTGTGAAACACATTTTTCAAATATACTATTTAATTAAAAATGATGTTTGTCAGCTCACTGCTGCGCCAGCTTCTTTCCCACAGTTGTGTTGCTGCCAGGGAAGCAGGCCCTGGGAGGCCAACTTTGCAGGGAGCAGAGGTTGGACAACAGTGTGGGGGGTTCCAGTCAAAGCTTTTATAGCCAGCAGTCATACCCTCACCTGTCCTCAGAGACACGAGACCCTCCACAGGCCTAGCTTATATATTCTAAGGTACTGATACTTCTGGAACGGGTGGGAACCTCCTAAACCATCCATAGACATCTCTACCCTTTCCTGTACCTGTAATACAGACCCTGTGGGTAAATATTAATCAATCAATATGTCCACCTAAAAACACCCTAATAATGTACCAGCTAAGCATCCCTGCCTGGAAGCTGTGTGCTCCACGGTTCAGAGCTGGAAAGTACCTTCTTCTTTTTTCAAAGTCCGAATTATGCTTCCAGTTCAGCCGCTTTGCTCCTCTGCATCGTGGAAACGCGAAGATTTTTCACAGCCTGGATATGACAGATTTGCTCCTGCTGAGCTGTGAATTCCTGTCTGCTCCGCGGCCCCACTATCCCACCAGGAGGGGTCCAGAGGTGTCATCTGGGCTTTTCGCTCTGTTGTCACCTTTGAAATAAATTGTGACCACATTTTGTGGCAAAAGGGAGGAGGCGAGGAGGGAGAAAAAAGAGAAAGGGGGAGAGAGAACCTAATCCTAGATATATTTTCTCATTTCAGTCTCTAGAAAAAAATCTTCCCAGTCCATCATGTGCCCCAAACCCAGGACTGTACATGGATTTTCTGCACATTTTTTATAGCTTTTTCAGTTTAACTTGTGGTTTGAAGGCAGACAGACCACCAGGTGGGGCTAAAGAGAGGCTTGTTTTGGATGAGGCCGGGGCCAACTGGCTTACTTAGAAAAAGAATTACTCTTGGAACGGAGTTTACTTTTCGTATCTTAAAATGAAATTTAAGATTCAGTAAGTCTTGCAGTTCGTGTATCTTCTACAGAAAAGTCCATGCTTTTAGCAATGCCAAGCACTTCCCTGCCACCTCAACCAACTTCATGGAACTTCCTTCCTCCTTTCTAACTTCCTCACCTGCCCCTCTCTTTCTCCCTTATTCTCTCTTCTCCTCCCTCTCCCTCCCCCATTCATTTGATTTGATGACTCATTTGTCTGTTGGGTCAATCCAATTGGCCTCCTCTCAGTAAAGCACTGTTTCAGGGAGTAGCCACGGACAGAGCTCTGCAGACTCTGAATGAAAGGGCACAGCAGCTCAGTCTTTCACGTCAGAGCTCATTGCTCAGCTGAGGAGCATCATTACTTTGGGAGACATTCCTCCAGCGAACTTCCAACGGAATATTTTGTAGCGTTTCCCTGGGAGATACGAACAGTTCTCAGAATACGGTAATCTGAGGGCGTCTCATCTCGCTGACGTACTTGTGATCTGTCCTTCTCTGGGAGTTATTTGAACCCCTCATCCCCCACTTTAAAGCATCCTGGGAGAGTTTTAACAGCCTTACTTTTAAATGCAGACATTTTCACATTCAGAGTGCACAGCTAATAAATAAATAATGCTTTAACTTTTTAGAGGAATTGGTAATTAGATTGTGTAAAGAGCTTTGGAGATAAAGTGTCACCACCCCTATCTGTCCAATTTCCCCAACACAGTGGTGACTTGGAACACAGATCAGGATGCCTTGTGGGGACAGCACAGGACGGGGGACCACCACTCGCCCAGCTGCGTATTAGCGATACACGGTTGGGAGTCCCATCCTCCTTGAGTCTGTTTGTTCTCTGAAAGGGGGATACTCATGCCTCCCTCGGGGCTTGTGTAAGGTGGTAAATGTGGTAAACATGCAAAGCACTTCGCATAGTGGCTGGCAGGTGGTATTTTCCTTCAGTGTTATCCTCTGTACCAGGATGCTTGGGGACACCCAGAGAGGGTCTTTCCAAAGTGTCACAGGGGATAAGGACTCTAGAGCATAAGAGTGCTGGAACCGAGTCCAGCCATAGAAATAACTGACGTTTGCATCCAGCTTTGGAGCTTGCATTGTAGCATCACACTATTCTTTCACGGTGCCCCCACAAGCTCCTGTGAGGATGTCAAGGCAAGTGGTACTTCTTCAAAGTGAGAAATGAGAAAGTTGAGAGATTTGTTTACCTAGATCTTTTCATGCCAAGCGCATTGCTATCCTGATGCATCCCTGAAGGTACCAACAGGCACTGCTGGGTGTAAAAGGAAGGAAGCTGAGGTAGATCTTAGTTCTGGAGCAAAGGAATCATTCCTGTGATAGAAAAAGTGAGGAGACCACCACTTCTCTCATTTCTGTGGCTCAAAGAGCACGCATGCATGTGTGTGGATGCACGTACGCACGTGCACGCACACACACACACACACACACACACACACACACACCCCTAAAGAAAACCTGACAGCTAGTTAAAATAATTTGCCAAGTACCTGTCTATAATCCATTAAAAAAGAAATATGGCCGTTCCAAAGGCCAATCACCACTTTTTTGAGAAACATAATGGGAAAGTCTGATTTAGAGACTAGCTATGAGGGAAAGACTTGCTGGGTGTTATAACCCTAGCATTGTGAGAGTAACAGGCTAGTCTGAGTATTAAGGTACCTCACATTTTATTTCCCCCCACAGATTTACCCTAATGTCTTCCTTACCCTAATGTCTTCTCTTCGTATGAATTGATATTGGCAAATGCAAAGGAGGAGACTTTTATTCTGTTAAAAGGAGCCTTATTTGAGATATGTTTCCATGACAACAGACTTTTTATATATCAAAACAATACTACCTACTTAAAAAAAAATCTGGAATCAAAGTCTGAGTCATTTTATATCTGGTAAATTCCTAAGCTACTCTGAGGGTAGTCAGAAGGGGTCCACACACATCTTCAAATCAGTGGGCTCACGGGCAATTGGACTGCAAATTGCTTCACCGGTTGTGTTTGTGGATTTCCTGTATGATGGAGGCCTGGGCAGAGATCAGGCTGGAGGGGATGCTGACAGCTCCCCGCATCAAGTAAAGCTTCCATATCACTTTCCTCTTCTTCCCTTCTGACTTGGCAGGTTAATAACATGCTGGCATCTTTGCCATAGCTAGGTCTCAAACATGCTACTTGACCCAGTCCTTGGATGAGCTGATTAAAGCTATAGATTCTTGGACCTCACCCTAGATACCCTGAATTAGGCCAGAGAATCTGCATTTATAAGCTTCTCTCTGGGTGATTCTGAGCCCACCAGCCTGGCCCGAGGCCTGCGGACAGTATAAAAGACAGCAGTTGGGTGACACACTTTGTTTATATGTGAATACCTTGGGTTCTTGCAATCACCCCCATACACAGATGCAGAAGCTGAGGCTCAGGGGGCTTAAGTAATTTGTTCAAGCTTAACTGTGTAATCACTCATTCATTCATGGAGTCATTGAGTGATTTCTTCACTCATGCTGCTAGTGTCTTTTTTAAAGGTCCTGTGATAGGACAGGAAATATGCGGATGAATAAAGCATGATAGCTCCCCTCACATGGCTGTAATGTAGTGGATTGCACAGCCCATTGCTGGAACCAGGACTAAAACCTCGTGTCCTCATTCCTGATGTTATTCTTTTAAAGAACTTTTATTTTGAAATAATTATGGACTCCCAAGAAGTTGTAAAAATAGTACAGAGAGTTAGTTCCTGTGCACCTATCACCCTGCTTCTCCCTAAGGTAACATCTTACAAAACGAGTGTGTTATCAGAACCAGGAAACTGGCGTTGGCACAGTACAACTAACTGGACTACAGACCTTGCTAAGATTTCACCTGTTTGGGACTCTTTATTACAGCCCAAAGCCACCAGAGTGGACCTATAGACCTCACTTAGCCTCGATACTGGTTCACAACCATGATGGTGTCTGACCTCTGGGATCATAGCTGCTGATCAGAAAATGCAGGAGATACAAACTGTATTCTGGGTGCATTTGCTTTTTGCGAAATAAAAACCTATGGGATACCTGCGGGGCACTATTGATGCTCTGACCAGACTCCCCTTCCTGGGCCAGTATCTGTCTCCAGCCGCTGTTAGTGTCTGTGCTACTGGCTTATAGCTCCCCTCCTCTAGACAGTAGGCTCTCAGTTAAGCAAGAGCTGCTTGGCCCAGGATGTTCTGTCCCTGTCCCCTCTTCCCGCATCTGTAGTCTGCAGCCAGTGGCAGTCTGGTGCAAATAAAGCCTGTGCTAGGCTTCAAGGTGGGACCAGGCCTATGACACCAGTCATGCTCCAGAGTTCCCAGGAGTATCAGGCTGAAACTCTTTTCCACCTGAGAGCATGTTCTTGCTTAGCTCCCTTCCTTGCCCCATCCTCATCCCCTACTCCCTTTCTCCTGAGAGCATCTCCTCCATAAACAATGTGCATTGAATCCCTGTGCCAGACTCCGCTACTAGGGAACTTGTGCAAAGCTACATGCTCATGTCGCTTTCTTTTTCACTTATTCATTTTAGAGAAGAAAAGTTCTACACTCCACACAGACTTCCTTGGCGTACCCCATTCACCCCCATAGACATAGAGACCCAAACACACCCTTGCTTGTACACCCACAGACAAAGAGACCCAAACACACACTTACTCGTACACGCTCATCACCACCCAGCTCCCCTTCTCACACACCAAAAACAGCGCCCATGGCAGATGGTGACGGGGCAACCCTAAGTAGCCAGTTGGGACTTTCCATTGTGTGTATAAACAAACGACAAATTGGAGCCCAGATCAATGGTTATGAATTTCATGTCAGATTGGGTCTCATTAGTTTGGGGACATTGCCTTGAGATAATCAATATAGTGTGATTAGAAAGCAATTTTAAATGTCGCAAAACATCTTAGCTAGAAATCAAAATTACTGCCTCCCCACCTCCCCATTTACACAAAGTCAACTTTAAATTAGACTGATTGAGCTGAATGGATTGTTTGTTTTTCCTTCAGCAGAGAAGAACATCGATAAGGCTGCTGCTTGGCTTACCTGAACCATTGTGGCCAGTACAAAACCATGAAGAAGGACTGTGGTCCTTAAAGAGCTACCACTGAGCACAAAACTGGGGTTCAGAAGTCTTGGGGGCTTCCCTGACTGGCCAGCTGTGAAACCCTGGGTATGTCCCTTTAAAATCTCTGGCTTATTTACCCATAAAATGGGGCTAGTAATATACCCTCCCTTGCCTATCCCAGAAAACAAGGATAAAATGATTAGAGTGAAGGTGCTTTATAAGCTCACAAGGTGCTGAAGAGGGAGGTATCACTTTCACTTTTTATCACTTGAGCATCCATTGCCTTTGGTCAAGCTTCTTTCTTCCTCACCTTTGTCCCAAACCCAGCACTTGCTGCCCTTTTCTCTTTCCCCACGACCCAGCAAAGCCCAAAAAAAGCCTTTTCTATGATTTCTTTGAGGGACTCTGAGTCTCTTAGAACTTTTTTTTCCCTCATGAATCTGACCAAGAAGATAGAAATATGATCTAATAATGCTCTGATTTGGCTGGAATTTTACAGGTATTTTAATTACTATAGATACTTCAAATCTGGATTTTAAAAGGTGTGTCATTTTTGTTTGTTTTTTATTTTGGCTTATTCTGCAATAGGATTTTTTGTTATTTGCAACCAAGATATTGAACAAGCCCTGTCATTTTTCTATAAAATACCCCCAAAGCTCTCAGCATTTCTTTTATGAAACGTCTGGAACTAAAGAACTACTCTTCTTAAAAAATCATCCTTCAGTCCGCTGTGATCACACAACAGCTAAGGCATTGTAGGCATGCAAGGAAGGGGATAGGGAGCATGTGGTGATGGGGCGAAGATGTCTGGGTTTGAAGACTACCTCCTTCGAGTTCAGTTTTCACTTTTTCTTGCTTCTGAAAATATACTCTTATTTCCCTCATTCCCACTTGAAATCAGATATTAGCATCCTCCCCAAAGACTGCCTCCATATGGAGTGCAAACAACATCAAAATATAACAGTCCAGATTTTGTATGCTATAAAAGTATAGCATTTATTGACATGAAGTTAATTATATTGGAGTTCACCAGAGGAAATACAAAGATTAAACTTCTACCCAAGACATTCCATTTCTCAAAATGCATGCACTTTACCATAAAACTTGTTCAGGAGACATAGTCTTAGCAGCTTAGTAGCCTAAGGAACAATTCAGGGCCCAAACCTGCTGGAAGTTATTGATGTCTATTTCCCGAGCTTGCCTGGTGAAGTCTCCAGGGAGTCCTAGCCGCATCTTATCTGCAAGGCTCACTCCGAAAATGTACAGACTGTTCAACTGGGTTCAACCTGGACATACTGAGCTTTATAGCTCATGCAATGTTTAGGCTACAATCAGGACAATTTTGATGCATTAGAATGTCATCTCTTCATAATTTTAAAATGACATCAGCAACAGAAGCTTGTCTCAGTTCCCATGTCTAAT
This sequence comes from Myotis myotis, assembly GCF_014108235.1. Taxonomy (NCBI): domain Eukaryota; kingdom Metazoa; phylum Chordata; class Mammalia; order Chiroptera; family Vespertilionidae; genus Myotis; species Myotis myotis. The sequence continues at coordinate 46,871,004 of NW_023416317.1, forward strand.
CCCTCACTGATTGCTGTTGATTCCACTTCCATAATTCTTTTTTTATTTTAAAAAATATATTTTTATTGATTTCAGAGAGGAAGGGAGAGGGAGAGAGAGATAGAAACATCAATGATGAGAGAGAATCATTGATCAGCCACCTCCTGCACGCCCCACACTGGGGACCGAGCCCACAACCTGGGCATGTGCTCTGACCAGGAGTCAAACTGTGACCTCCTGGTTCAACACTCAACCACTGAGCCACGCCTGTTGGACCACTTCCATGATTCTTAATAAGTCTTTCCACTTATTTGCATTGCTACCATCCCCATTCAAACATAAGCAGCTGTCAGAGCATGCTTGAATTATCACAATCGGGACTTCTTGAAGCCATTCTTGCCTCATTACCAGCCAGTCTCCTCATTCCACTGGAGTGACCTGTAAAAGTGCACCCCTGGTTTCAGGTTTAAGATGGCAGACTGATATGTCTAGCCTTCCTTTCTCCCAAAAGCCCCCTGAAAGAACTAAGGAAGATTTTTAGGAAAAATAACTTAAACATAATAGTGCTAGAAGGCAAGGGCAGAAACCAACAGCGAAAGAACAAGTTTAAGGAAATCCTTGATGATAAAAGACAGCTGTGATCGGTTTGATAGAGACAATAGAACTGGAGAAAGGCCGCCTGAAACATGGGAGTTGTGAGCAGTCTTCTCCAAGGGAGAACACAAAAAGCTTTGAGGTCGAGGTCAGCAGATACAAAATTCTGCCCGTGGGATGATCCTCAGGGTTAGCATTCAAAAATATGAAATGGCCACAGCCGAGTCTCCTGGGGAGTGTCCCTCTTTCTCCCACATCCCCTCATGCACAGAGCCTATGACAATGGCACAAAATCCAAGAACTAGTTTCTAAAGAAAATGTCTGATCTTCTTAGGAAGGCATCTTCCTGTGGTTTTGGGGATCTGCCGAAAAGCTGAGCAGATCAGAAATGAACTCAGCAGAAATTAACATTAGAAAGAGAGAAATAAGGGCATCGAGAACAAAGCAGCTCCATCCAAGAAATCATTTCAATGTAAAACCCAAGATCTCTTTACATGACGATTGTGGGAGATCTCACCTGCAGACAGCTCCCTAGCCTGAACCCCACAGGGATGTCTGCAAGTCACCAGTCTCTACCTCCTACATGGAGCCTTTTTGTATACATTTATATATAGAACAAGCAGTTAGCCAAAAAGGAATCCCTGGAAACTAAAAATATGTTCAATAAAACTGGGAAAAAGAAATCAAAGGACTGATTTAAAGGAAAGAGAAAATTTAGGCCCTGGCCAGTGTGGCTCAGTTGATTGGGCATAGTCCTGTACACCTTTGAAAGGTTGCTGGTTTGATTCCCATTTGGGGCACATGCCCAGGTGGTGGCTTGATCATCAGTGTTTCTCTCTCTCCCTCTCCATTCCCTCTCTCTTAAAAAAAAAAATCAGTAACATTTAAGAAACGTCAAGGTTCCCTAGCCGATTTGGCTCAGTGGATAGAGTGTTGGCCTGCATACTGAAGGGTCCCAGGTTTGATTCCGGTCAAGGGCACATGCCCAGGCTGCAGGCTCAAACCCCAGTGGGGGTGTACAGGAGGCAGCTAATCAATGATTCTCTCTCATCATTGTTGTTTCTATCTCTCTCTCCCCCTCCCTTCCCCTCTGAAATCAATAAAAATATATTAGAGGGGGAAAAAAGAGAGAAAAGCCAAGGTTAAAGACCAAAGCTAGAAGATAAGTAGTCAAGGAAATCTTCCCTAGTGAAAAACGAGTCTAAGAGATCATCCTATCAACAATAGAATGTACCTGAATTGGATTATATTCGCATGTGGAAAAGCAGACAGCAGTAAGAATGAGCAACTGTAACCACACACACAATGTGGGTGAATCTCAGGAACACAATGATGAGCAAAAGAAGCCCGGCATAAAGAGCACATGCTGTATTAATCTATCTCTAAGTCTGTCTATCTATCTATCATCTATCTATCTATCTATCTATCTATCTATCTATCTATCTATCTATCATCTGTCTATCATCTATCTAGCCATCCCCCAAACAGGCAAGTGTGACCCTCAGGGAGGTGGTGACAGGAGGAGGCTCTGGGTATGGGTATCATTCTCTTTCTAGATCAAAATTGTTGAGTTTGTGGAAATTCACCAATGTACACTTTTGTGCACTTTTATCTGTGTATATTATAGTTTTTTAAATCCTCACCCAAGGGTATATTGAGAGAGAGAGAGAGAGAGAGAGAGAGAGAGAGAGAGAGAGAGAGAGAGAGAGAGAGAGAAAGAGAGAGAGAATGAATATGAGAGACTGATATGACAGAGAAACATCAATTGCTTGCCTCCTGTATGTGCCCTGACTGGGGATCAAACCCACAACCTACGTATGTGCCCTGTCCGGGAATCAAACCCACAACCTACGTATGTGCCCTGTCCGGGAATCAAACCCACAACCTTTTGGTGCATGGGATGATGCTCCAACCAAGTGAGCCACCTGGCCAGGACTGTGGCTATTATACTTGGCTAAGGCTTATCAAAAACAGAGGCAAAACAAATATAAAGCTTCATGCATTCAAATTTATGAAATTATCTTCGATAGTTCTGGGTTTTGTATCATATTCAGAAAGCCCTACCTAGTCTGAGATTACAAGTTTATTTCTCTTGGTGCTGTCTTCTAGTACATTTGTTCTTTAATTTTGTTGTAGTTGTTGATTAAATTGCATGCCCGTCTAGATTTCCTTTTACAAATCATCATTTTAAAAATGACTTCCTCTCTCAACAACAAATGTGTAATGATTCATTTAATCAATCTTCTACTGTTAGAAAGATAGGATGGATTCAGTTTTCACTATTTGGAAAATAAGGAAATTAGACAGTTGCGCAACAAAGAGTTGAACATTCATGCATTAAGAGTTTCAGAAGGAACTCTTAGATAATGAGAGATATAATGAAGTGGAAGAAACCAATGAAAAATAGAGGAAAGTTTCTCAGAGGTGAAGAAAGAAAATAGTTTTCAGAGTATATTAGCCTAACACACATGAAGCAGGCTGCTAAGAAAAAAGGTCCACAGTTAGAAACAACCAAATTAAAATACAAAACTCCAAGAATAAGAAGAAAATCCTGAAAGTTTCTACAAATAAGAAGCAGGTTACCTGAGATGCAATGAGCATCAGCTTAACATCAGACTTCTCATAGTCAAGGGTAAAGAAATACTTTTTGTTGTTGTTGTTATTGAAGGAAATAAACTTCAAATTCTGAATGTCCCCAGCCCTGCGTTTGATTAAAAATGTTTTTGAGAAATCAAGTACTCAAAATATTTACCACCCATGTAGCCAATTTGAACATAATTACTTGAGGAGTTTTCCTGAATCAGAAAAAGAAATATAAGAAAATGACTTGAGGTACATGAAATAGTAACAACTGCAGATGGGACAATGAATGAAGACCCTAAAATACGAAGAAAATAATCAATTGGACCCACATGATGCTGGGAACCTTCTCTAAGCTGCAGGGCTTTGGTGACATCTGTAGGGGTCTATACATGCACACAATTCTCTCAGATGGTGAAGACAGTGTGGCTTCTTTATTCCCGTCACTGATCTGATGTTAATAATGACCACCCTGTCCTCCCCATCCATCACTGAAGTTACAAAATACATCGGTGAGATATCCCTCCCTGTCTTAGTTTTAAACTATGCTTTTGAGGTAACTCAGTATTTTTCTGGAAAAAGACAGTTCTCATTCTTTTTCTTGGTCCTTCCCAAGTTGTTATAGGGTATTTTTTTCAGGAGGCAGTTATGTCTGTTCATGGTGTTGGGAGGGAGATCCTTACACGCATTAATAGAAATCCTTGTGCTTTTTCTGGGTTCTTATTGGCCTCTGCCATGAACTGGATAATTTGGCTGGTTCTTGAGCCATTGGGAGGTGTACTGGTTATGGTTGACCTTGTCTGGCCTTTCCAGGAGCATGCTATCACCTGAACCTGAAGTCTTATTGCAAAGTCCTGGTTCTCCTTGACCTCTGTGTTTAGACCACAGACTCACTTGATTCACTAGTGTTCTTGGCACCTTCATATCCCCTCATTAGGACACAGCAAGTCTTCTAAGTCCCCTGCTTATCACATACCAACCAGAAGCAATCAAGGCTGCCTCCTCAGGTCCTATATTTAGATAACTCCCTCTAGGCTTGTCTCATCAACCTATTGTGAAAAACTGAATGGAAGGAAAGGGATGCTCAAGTATCTAATTCTATCACTCATAGGACATTAAAGGAACCACTTGGTGACTGTGGGATTATATTGAAACAAGTAGAATTGATGGGAGCAATTAGGGGTGTTTTTGAAATTTTGGAGCTTAGAAGACCTTGTATAAATCTTTTCCTCTGTTTCCACGGAAACAAAATAAAAATAATTCTTAATTCTCTCGACCCCCAAAATTGATTGATTTCAGAGAGGAAAAGAGAGTTTTATTGACTTCAGAGAGGAAGAGAGAGGGAGAAAGAGACAGAAACACCAATGATAAAAGAGAATCATTGATCATCTGCCTCCTGCATGAGCCTGCAACCCGACTGGCAATCGAACCATGACTTCCTGGTTCATAGGTCAATGCTTAACCACTGAGCCAGTTTTAGTTTGTGCCACTCCAGAACCGCTGGGCCCATAATTATATTCCTGAGTAGGGTAATAGTAACTGACTTAAACTAAGCAAATCCCTCTACTTAGTAGTTACTATATGCCAGACATATTATACTTGGCTAAGTATAATAAACTTGTTTATTCCTTTCATCTTGGCATATGTAGGATTTGAATCCAGGACCAGTCGGCGACAGAGTCAAACCTTTTCCATAATACAGTGTTGTCCCTTAGGGCTGTGTAGAAGTTTGTGCTGTAATTCTATCAAGTTCCTGCGATGATCCTACCTGTGACAAATTTGTGCCTTTTGATATGGCACAGGATAACATAACCCTTGTTATACTTCTTGGTAATTAGGCAGTGGTGGTGGGAGACTGTCTCCAACAGTTTTCATTAAGACTGTACTGTATTTCAGTTCTAGTATGATAGGTAAATTAGGTTTCTATGGGTCCAGCTCCCAAGGAAGACGGAGCCCCCGTCTTATGAGTTACAGTGAAGCTAGATGTCCAGAGCTGTGTGTCTAGGGCCATGGTTCCCAAAAGGAGTTCACAGAGGAATGTTAAAGTTCTAGCAAGGGTCTGTGTGGGGTGGGAAGGAAAATCCAGGGGAGGAAAGAAATAGAATGGGTCTGGGCCTGTCAGGTGAGTTCTAGCATCTTCTGAGGAGTTATTTGAGATCCAGGGCATGGGGAGGGTCTCAGAAAGACCCTGGGTTCATTACCCCGAAGGGAAGATCTCCACGCTCTTGCCATGTCCTAGGCGGGGGTAACCCTGATGGACAGGTGTTTCCACCCAGGGCCTTAATGTCAGGGTGGCAGCTGTGGGCTCTAACATAGAGGTTGGCTGAGGCTAGGGAAGCCCTCCCCTATATCCCCTTCCCCAAAAGATGAGTGAGGGCCCATGCAAACCTATTTTTACAGATTCCCAGGAAGTGAAGGGAGGACAAGGCTAATTCTTATTTGACATTTCTGTTGCTTTCTCCTTTCCTTCCACCCTACATCAGAATTGGAAAGTACAGGAAATTACTTTGTTAGCCAAATGGGGAATTTAATGAACTCACAGATATCAAACGACAGACCTGCAATATCTTTATCTGTGTAATTAATTAGCCTATGTCCGTAAAGTGTTCTGAGCATGAAGTGCCACAGATAGCTTGTGTTATTAATTATGATTATGCATGGGAAACATAACTGAACTTCTTGACTTCCATGCTCTTACCAGCTCCTGTTTAATGGTGCATTTCTTGTAGCTTTATTTTTCAATCAGCTTCAATTCTCCTTAGGAGGTGATATATTGAGGTACTTATTCATGCCTTTCAAGATTTCTCTTTAGAGAATTAAATTTTGAAAATGTGTGTGCAAATATGAGTGGCAGTGAGGAGTGACTGAAGGTGTCTGAGAGGGGGAGGAGTGTGTGGCTCACAGGAAGCTGGTGTTTAGAATATGCATCTGTTAGCACTAGAGCAAATTAAAAAGGGGAGAGACTGGAAGCAGGGAAGAATCCTGCTTAGGCAGGCGGTAATGAACATTTGAACCAGGGTAGTGGTTGGGAATTGAAGGGGTATGGTGGAGAGAAAAAGTCTTACTTTTGGAATGGTTGAAGACAATGTCCTAATGGACCCTTTGGCATGCTGGGGAAAACCTGTACGTGGGTTCAGTATCCTGGGTTAAAAAAGAAAAGAACGTTGGGGAGCTGGAAGTAGCCATGTAAATAGATGCAAAACTAATTTGGAAGGAGAGCACCACAAGTGTCCAACAGGCTTGAGGTGGACATCTCTGGGGGCCAGTGTGTGGGTCTGTGGGGTGCAGCAGGTGTGCCCAGACACTATGTCAGCACAAGACGGTCTAGCAATCAAGTTTGTTTGCTAGTCTATACTTTGATGCAATGTAATACTCCCCATTGTTACTATGAGGAGTCCGTGAATGTATGCAATGCACAGGGTTGTGGGATTGGTGCTTTAGGGAAGTCCTAGTGTTCTACCCCTGGGTCAGCAGCAGGCAGAGGGACATGGGCATTGAGAGAGTGCAATGAAAGTAAGGTGGGGAGTGTCTGCCAACATGGCTTCATGTGGCCGTGGGAACAAAAAGCCCCAGAGAATTCAGTGAAATCTTGAGCAGGGCATGGATCTCCCACAGTGTGTGAAATGGGATCAAACCCATATATTTTATGTCATTTTTGGAACCAAAGTGACCTCAGCTAATCTTTAGATATCAAAAGGAAAGAAATCCTAGAACTGGAGATCTTTTCTAAAATTGAGGATTATATGCAAAAAGTTATGCAAGACAAAAGCCCACTGCCTTTCTCCAGCTTTGCCCTTAGTATATCCATTCATTATTTTTCTACTTTCCTAGAATAGTCATGCATATCTCAATGGGAAAAACTGTCTTTTCAGAACTTTCTGAAAATTCTTTCCTCCCAGAAACACTCTGTTCTGCATTACTCTGGGCTTCTGATGAGATAAAGTCTAGATAATGATTCTGGAATATTTTGGACTTTTAATGAGATGAGAGCAAGAGAAACCTATCTCAGATCACTTTTGGCTTTTAATGAGATGAGGCCAAATAGAGGATGGACTAAGTTTATTTTCCCAAGCTCCTCAGATATCAAATATGGCTGAACTATCCCAGGAAATCTATACAGATAAGTAATACAAACACTTGGATAAAGTCTTCCAAATTGCTACCTTCTTTCCCTAACTTCTCTTCTTTTATATTCTTCATGCTGTCTCTTAAAAAAAATACATTTTTATTGATTTCAGAGAGGAAGGGAGAGGGAGAGAGAGACAAAAACATCAATGATGATAGAGAACCATTGATCAGCTGCCTCCTGCACGCCCCACACTGGGGATTGAGCCCACTACCCAAGCATGTGCCCCAACTGGGAATCAAACTATGACCTCATGGTTCATAGGTCAATGCTCAACCACTGAGCCATGCTGACTGGACTTGTCTCTTTTTTTATATAGCATACTAGAGGCCCAATATGCGAAATTCGTGCAAGAATAGGCCTTCCTTTTCCCGGTTGCCGACACTGGCTTCCCTCTGGCACCCGGGACCTGGGCTTCCCTTACAGCCCCGGCTTCATCTGGAAGGACTTCTGGTCTAATTAGCATATTATGCTTTTATTATTATAGATGTGTGTTTTTAATTGTAGACCCGAATAGCCTTTGTCACTAAATAGCTGTGTGACCTGTGGCAAGTCACCTGGTTTTTCCTCCTCTAAATAGCTCTGAAATTCTAACTAAGCATTGTTTAGTTTTTAATAGATTGCTTGTTTAGCTACCTCTATTGACAAAACACTCAGGCTAACTGGTCATTTTATTGGCCATGACAAAAAGAGAAAAATGTACCAAATGTTTTCTTCTACAAATGACATTGATGCTAATTTTAATGACTCTGGGGATGATAAGGCCTTCCTTGCCTGGCCTCTGGTACTTACCTATAAAATGACTTGAGTGTTGGAGTCACCTGTCTTAAGAGAGAGAAATTTCACTCCTTGTGGAAGTTACCACATACACCTAAGAATGCAAGTCATGTAAAGGATCCCAGGAAAAACTCAGTGTATATCTAAGATGTATTTCATTCCCAAGTTTCTTTCTATTGTCATTCTAGGATGCAAACGGGTTGGAGACAGGAGCTCTCTTTAATGGAATCTGAGCGGTACCTAACCCCTGTGGATATCTGTTGAATGTTAAATAACAACAGTGATCATGTCATAATGATGCCCAGTTCACTTGGGAGAGAATACCAAAATAGCGGAATTTCCCCGTTACTGGCAGCATGGCCCAGGAGCATCCTGAGGTGAATTTAAAAACCTCAGCGATTCAAATCACATTTCCCATAGGAAATACATCTTCTGGCTTGGAGTAATTGTTCCGCTTATTGCTGGTTTACTGTGTGATTTGTTAGTCTTTGTGTGAATCTTCCAGGTCTGGAAGAAATATATTGCGCTTTAATGATAAATAATCTCTAAAAGAGAGGAAACAATCCAACCAGCTCCCCTGGCCAGTGCCTTTCTCCTCTTTTTCCTCAGCCGGTGTTTTTCCCAACTGCTTCAGTTGTTCTGAAGTAAATTGTTACTGTATGAGCTCAATTGAAAAAGCTGCTATAGAAAACAAGCTGCCACAAGCTATTAAGAAAATAACCCTATTTCAGTTTTGAGTGAAAAGGAAAGAAATTAACTCCATTCAAGATATGTATATATTTTTTTTCATTGGATGAGAATCTTTTCCATGGTGTCAATGAAAAGGAACTGTGGCCTTCTTATCCTCCCTGCTTTTCTCAATCCAGCCCCCAGTCTTATTCCATAGTATCCTGGAGGAAGCTGTGTGAAGTCTTGGTTAAAAGCTTTCTGATGGGGACGTTAATGATTGGTTTGGAAGGAGCCAGAGTTAGTGGGCGTGAACATGGCTTACCTCCAAGGTCTGCAGGGCCGTGCCTAGCACAAACACCTTCTTGACAAGTTCCTAAGCATTACTGGGGCATTATTGGGCTTGAGCGCACATTCCTTTATTCAGTTATGGTCTACTAAGTACCAGATGTTTTGCAAGGCGACAAGGATATAATAAAGAAGACATAATACTGCCGTAAAATCACCACATCTTAGAGATCAATAAGCAATTATGGGCTCCTTCTTGGTAAATATGATGTCAGTGACAGACACAGGTTGGAAGTAGACTGTAGGACCACAGCCCAGAAGCACCTACCCAGCCTTAAGGGGATCACAGAAGTTTCCTGGAGGAGGTGACACCTGAGTTTCTTTCAGCGACAAATAGGAATTTGCCAGTTACAGAAAGGGCCAGAAAAGAGCTTATCTTGCAACAACTTATTTGCTTTGCCCATTGAAATTTATAGAATTATTGTAGCCCACCTTTCCATACACTGTCAAAACCCCAAAGGGGACCTTCTTGTGGCCATTTCTACGTCCTTCTGTCTACAACGAATTGTAATAGTTATCAAGCACCTACAATAAAGCCGATGCTGGGTTGGGTGCTTTGTAACATCTTATTTGTCTTCATTGCACTCCTATATTTGCAGATGGGGAAGCTGAAGTCACACAGCCAGTAGTTCATAGAGCTTAGTCTGTTTTCCAAATATCTAAATAAGCACTATAACATGCTACAAGTTAAAATGAAAAGAAGTCTGTATGGTCTAAGCAGAAAGAATATTCCAACCTGACCTCTACACTTTCTATCATGAAAAACGTACAGCAGGTTTGTGATAAGTAGCATTCTTATTTTTATAGTTGAACAGTATTATTTTGGTGTACTTGCTTTCTATTTTCTAGTATTGTCAGGCTCAGGAAAGTGCATTTGTATAGCACATTCCCATTTCTTATGAAAAAACATCTCGATGCTTCTATATTATTTGTTAACCCCAAAAGAAACTGGAATTCCAGAACTAGTTGCAAATAGACTTTATAAAACACTGAGCTGCTTGAGGCCAAAGCAGAAAGGTGGGAACCTTCATAGCCTCCTGCTCCTATGTGAATGTAATGATATATGAAATTAGATTCTAAAGTGGCTATTTACGGTTTTCTTTCCTCTTCTGGGTTCATAGAAAATCAAAGAAGTACATTAGGAAGTTTTGATCATCATCATCCCTGGACTGGTCCTTAGGCAAAGACCAATGACTGCGTCTGAAAATGTTTTTTCTCCTTCTCACACATAAGGCTAGACAACATTTCTAAGCCTTCTCTGCAGTTCAGTCTGGTCATGTGACTGAACTCCAGCCAATGGACTGTGAGAATGAATGATGGGCACCACGCGCATAAACCCTCCCATGCAAGTTCCTCTAGGCTCCTCACCCTTTCCCACTGCCTGGACTAGAGGTAGTTTTAGAGTGTTTTGGAAACTGTGTGTTAAAGATCCATGATCAACTGCTTCCTTGAATTGTAACTGAACAAAAAATCCCCAGAGGTTTGGCTGCCTGTCACAATGAAAGCCAAACTTGTGAAACAGGTGCTCCCTCTTTCCTATCCCTATAAGAATGATGAGCTTGAGCAGGAAGAGAAATTGGTCTTTGAGACAGGAGTCTGCCATTCCCCCAGATCATATGGCTCCCTGGATTAATTTATCAGCCTGGTTTGTTCCTGCTGCTGGCTTTCTGATGAGATTTCTGACCACCAGGGTCTGCTATTTCTCAGTTCTTATTTCACCCTTCTTCTCTTGAAGAGTTGTCCATTGTAGTGGCCTCATTAACTCTGACTGTTTTCAAAATTTTACTCCGAGCAGGGAAGTTTAGAACTTCCCACCCTCAGAAGATGGACCTGCTGAGTGAGAGCTGTGTTTGGGGGAGAGCAAAAATATTCCTTCTCTCATTCATATTTATCAGTGGAAGATACTGGCAGGGACCTGATGTCAGATTTTTTAAAAATAAAGTTAAAATTTATTGTTGAAAAATTTTCATATATACTGTCAATGTTTTTAGGGGCCTTTTTAAATCTGAGGTTTGGGGACAGTTTTTCTGGATAGATTTGGGGCACTGGGCTCTGTCTACCACTGGTGCCGCGTTCAGCCCATATGCAGACAATAAGCCAGAAAACATCTCTTGCTGGTGAATCTAATTCTCCCTTTAATACAATATCACAGAGTATGACCCCGCAGGAAGTACTAGTAAGCAAAGTTGTCCATGAACCTGTTGCTCTAGACTTCAGGGTCTGAGAACTAGGTAAAATGCTTGCCTTCTCTGTGACTCTACAGTGCTATTTCCTTCTTATTCCTCCATAGGCGAGGGGTGAGCTGGAAGGATGCCTGTTTGTTATGCAGTAGCCCACAGATGGTATTGTCAAGATATGCCCCTCTTCCTACTTCTGCAGACTGACAATACGGTAGACGTGGGTAGGAATAAGAAACAGCTGAGGAGTTTGAAGGTATGTTTGATCTTATGTGTTATTGATATTTGTATTATTGCTTGTAGATCCATATTATTGATTTTATATGCATGTCACACCCAGACTGAATTGAATTGAATTTTATTTCCCTAGACAGAGAGGCATTTCCTTATCCTCTGGTGGGTTTCCAGTCAATGACCAGGTCACTCCAGGGAAACCACTATACATTTCAATTCCATTCTAACAATCTACTTTTGTATTAGATAGTGTAGTTTATTTATATGTATTGCTATTCATGATAGTCAGTAACCCCCACTATAATGCAGTCAGATATTTAAAACTATATGAATTGGGTGTGAGATGAGCATGTTCTTTAGAGCTTAATGTGAGTGTGGGATTGAAGGGATGTGAGTTCTGGGTCCGGTGACTGGCGGAGCCAGTATCATTGATTATTCCATTGGTTGACGTCATTGACTGATGCAGTTTGATTGGTACCCAGTTGAGTAGTTCAATCTTAATTGATTGAGCCAAGAGAATATTGGAACCTATGTACAACTTCCTGTTATTTTACTGTCCCCAAGCATCCCCCATAAAACTTACATAATGAAAATATGCTGTATATTTATATTTTGATAAATTATAATTTAATAAAAGTACAATGATAACTCTATCGCAAGAGCAGTGCTAACAAGCACTCTGAAAGTTAGAGGAAAGCAAAGTTAAACACAAGTCCAAATAAACAAATTGCAAAAATGAGCAAAACATTACATACACTTAATACACCTTTCCTCATCTATCATATTGAGGGGGAAAATTAAATTTTGGCAACACAGACTTTGGAAAGACCTCCTCATATTTTTTTTGTTGAAATACAACCTGCGATAAAACTTCTGAAGAAAATTCACATACATACATGTATACATGTATGTGTGATATGTGTGTGTGTTCACATACATTAATTTAAAATTACTATTTTCTAATCTTAGAAACCCCACTTTCACAAACTATAACCTAGATAGTAAAGAATAATCAACCTCAGGAAAAGAAGTCGATGACAGAGTCACACCAGGAAAAACTGTTGATGATCAAGTCAGTCTAGGGCAGTGGTTCTCAACCTGTGGGTCACGACCCCTTTGGGGGTCAAACGACCCTTTCACAGCAGTTGCCTAAATACATCCTGCATATCAGATATTTACATTATGATTCATAACAGTAGCAACATTACAGTTATGAAGCAGCAACAAAAATAATTTTATGGTTGGGGGTCACCACAACATGAGGAACTGTATTAAAGGGTCGCGGCATTAGGAAGGTTGAGAACCACTGGTCTAGGGGAAATAAGTCAATGATCTAGGCCAGAGGTTCTCAAAGGGCGTTCGAACGACCCTTTCACAGGGGTCGCCTAAGACCATCCTGCATATCAGGTATTTACATTACGATTCATAACAGTAGCAACATTACAGTTATGAAGTAGCAATGAAAATAATTTTATGGTTGGGTCACAACAAGAGGAACTGTATTTAAAGGGCCAGAAGGTTGAGAACCACTGGTCTAGGCAGACAGGAACAACAAGTTGATGACCAGGTCAGTCCAGGGAAAACAAGTCAATGACTGAGTTAGCCCAGGGGGAAAAAAAAGTCAATGACAGAGTCAGTCAGGCAAAATAGGTTCATGATTGAGTCAACCAGAAGAAATAGTTGGTTAAAATCACTGAAATCTACTCAGGTGAGGGAAAATAGCCTATGAGCAAATCACTCTAAGAAGACAATTAATATTGAGATGGCAGGCAGTGAATCATCCCTTTCATCCGTGGAAAACAGCTTATGAGCCAGTCACTCTCGAGAAAACAATGATTGAGGCAGTCTAGAGAAAAGAGCTGAAAACCAGTCAGTCAGGGGAAGTAAGCCAAAGACCGAGTCATCCACTGGAAATAGTTGATAGATATGGCTGAAATCTCTCCGCTGAAGGAAAATAGCCGATGAGCAAGTCACTCCAATAAAAATGATTAATAATGAGCTGGCAGGCAGTGAGTGATCTCCTCAGTCCATGGGAAACAACGAATGATCCAGGGACTCCAAGGAAAACTATGACTAAGTCAATGTAGGGAAAAGAGTTGATGACCAACGCACCTCAGGGCACATATGGATGATGGAGTTGGGCCAAGGGAAAAAGATGACTGAGTCAGGAAAGATAGTAGAAATGAAGTCCCCCCCCCCCCCCAGGAGAAGATTTGATAATTGGTGACTATGTCAATAGATAAGCCAATCTAGGAAGAACTTGATGACAAAATGACATTAACATACCCTTAGTGAAGCGAAAACAGTAAATGACTGTGTTATTCCAAGGAAAATGGTTAAAGAGACGACAAGCAGTGATTTCATCAGTACGGGAAGACAACAGATCTGAATCATTCCACAGAACATAGAGAATGAGTTCAGGTCAAACAGTCAATGACCAAGTCAGTCCAGGGGAAATAGTCAATGTGCAGGTCAGTTCAAGCAGGAAAACTACTGTGGGTGTTTGTAACATAGCATCGCATGATTCTTCAAATATATATCATTAACATATTGTTTATTATTTTTTGGAAAGCCATCTGAGCACTTGTCTTCATTCAACTACAATATTCCTGACACCATCTCAAAGGCACAATAATAGCTATATTACCTAGGAGCAGCCATAGCTATGTTACATTCTTTAAAGAACATTATGTGTAGCCTGGCCTGTGTGGCTCAGTGGTTGAGCATCCACCCATGAAGCAGGAGATCACTGGTTTGCTGGCTCGATCCCCAGTAGGGGGTGTGTAGGAGGCAACCCATGGATTTTTCTTATTGTTGCTTCTGCCTCTCTATATCTCTCCCTTTCTCTCTCTCTAAAATCAATAAAAAAATAATTAAAAAATAATATTATGTCTAGCCCTGGCTGGGTGGCTCAGTTGGTTGGAGAATTGTCCTGGACACCAAAATGTTGATGGTTCGATTCCCAGTTGGGGCACGTTTAAGATAGGAGGCAACTGATTGATGTTTCTTTCTCACATTAATGCTTCTCTCTCTCTCTCTCTCTCTCTCTCTCTCTCTCTCTCTCTCTCTCTCTCTCTCATTTCTCTCCTGGCCTCTCTCTAAAATTAATAAAAACATGTCCTCAGATGAGGATTAAAAATATTATGTCTAAATAATTTCAACTTTCTAATCCCTATTGGCATTCTCAGATTGATTGTTCTCATTCACACACTCTCCCATTGGGGTAGCTTCCTTAATAACTGCTCTTTCATTTAGATAATCTTTCATGATCTCAACTTCAATAATTAAATGTCTTTCATTCTGTCTTGATCATTTCTAGTTGGAAAATTTTATTGATTTTCTTCTTAAGATTAGATTGGTTTAGTCATATCTGTAAGAAACCACCATCAGGAAGTCCTTTTTTCACTATTTTTTGTGTGTTTGTATGATATCTTCTCCCCTCTCCCCACTGTAGCCTGCCATGACACTAAAGGTTCCACATCTGTGATGGTACAAGGTTATTATCTGCTCTTTATATCTCTTACTTATGGCCAATTAGGTAGGTTACTTATACCACAATATGTAGAACATTTAATAATTGATATATAATATAAAAATAAAAAGTATTTGTAGCCCCTTTTATTTCTAGAACTAAATTATATATACAACATATAAATTATATCAATATATACCATATATGTATATTTATATTACATAGTATATATTTATATACCATAGTGTATATTTATATACTATATTGTTACTATATCTAAATTATATACATATATATATACATACATACATACTTTATATAACCTAAAAACTTATTTCAAAGTGCCATATGTGTAACACAAATCCTTCATCCCATCAATAGAATAATTTCCTAGTTGCTTGTCGGGTGTTTGAGGTTCTCAGTATGCTCTTCTGGCAGATACAGCATTCACCAGCTCAAAGGTGCTCTGTCAGAGCCATGGTTTGACAAGTGCATCAAACTCTTCCAACATCTTCCCCATTATGACGACAATCACTGGGAGACTGGCAATCTTGTTGCAGCCTGAGTGGGGTCATGCCTTTGCCCCATCTTACATTGAGGTCTCTATTGGTCCCCAGGCCTTGACCCCTCTCCTTTCATGTTTCCTTCCTGCAGTTAGTCAGGTTGATACCTGGGTGCTGGCTCATGCAGGGGCTGCCTCTGCAGGAAGCGGTCCAGAGGGACAGGCAGAGAACAGAAGGCAGGAGTGGAAGATAGCAGGCCAGGGGCAAATTGGCCTCTCCTGGTTGCAGGACCTGGACCTTTTGTTTGCCTTGCTCATGGAGGGAATCCAAATGACTGTGGGTCCTGCCCAGGCCAGTCACAGGAGAGCGGGCACTGTTGAGAGGGAGACAGCTGGCTAGGCTGCTGTCCATGAAGTGGAACAAAGACAGAAGGGCAGAGGCAAGAAGAAGGGACATGGACAAACAGTAAGATGAACTGTGGTTATTGACAGGCTGTTTGGATGGGCTCAGTCTGCCCTGGGGAGCGTGGAGGGTGGGAGGGGAAGGGAGGGGGGTATGAGGCTCGTTTTCACAAAGGTCACTTGAGGAGGCACAAGGGGGGTCATGGAGACATTTGCTGGGACATCCGGACAGAGTCTCCTCCAAGACTTGTTCCGAATGTCGGGGATGGCTGCTCCTCACAGGGGTATGCATTGTCAAATAAAGCAAAGCTCCCTGAGCTCAAGTCGGGGGTCTGGCTCTGACATATTTTAAGGCCCGTTGACCTTGAACATTCTTCAGCCATAACCTGAGCCCAGCAGGGTTAGGTGTTACAGATGGCTGATTGGTCTCCCTCTCTTTCCCAAAGGTTTTTGAACCAGGAGACAAATTCTCAGCTCATTAAACAAGTAACTGGATGGCAGCAGATCCAGAACCCAAAATAGAAAAGCATTTCAACATTGCAGTGATGTGTGCTTTCTGAGATAAACCAGAATTGACATTATTTATTAATCCTGGAATTTATGGCAGTGTTACTTTTTACTGGCCAATATGGAGGGATTTAAATATTTGAATAGCGTGTAATGGTATGGACTCACTGAATGTCTGTAGTGTTACATTTCCCCCCACCCCTAAATGTCTTCAGGAGGGAGGAGCTGAAATATAGTGCTCAAACCTGAATGAAAACTTCATTCATTATTCCGGGGCCATTGGATTTTTATGGCTGAGGGAGGGGATGGGCCACTTTCTCCTTCTTCGTCAGAATGGTTTATCAGCTCTTTGCAGGGTGGAAGGTAGAGTGATTCACTTGACCGCTGCCCAGACAAACAGATGCCTCCTGAGTGTCCACTGCCTTCCCCTCCATGCTGAGCGGAACACACCATTCGTCATCTGTGTTATTCTTTTTTAATTTAAGGAACATATCCTCCTCTGCCAGGGAACTCAAAAGTAGACATTCTATAGAAACGTGAACTGTGAAAGTGTAGCCTATAGTTTATGGTCAATGTGCTTTGAAGGTGAGAAACACCCTCTAGTCATACAACATTCCGGCAGCTTCTGTCCGTGTTTCATCCACTTTCCCCCCTGGTTTGCTAGCTGACTTGCGTAACCCGCAAAAGAGATCTGAAGAGGGAAGAAGAAATGAAGAAGCACACTGGGAAAATTCTGCATTTATGAACTTAAAACTCCAATTGACTTGCTTCCCCCGGGGCTGGAGACGACAATGGGAGCATAGAATTGGTCCAGTTAGCCTGAAAAAAAAATTCACAGAGCGAGACTGGTGTGGTGGAGAGATCAGTGGACGGGGAGAGAGAAGAGCTGAATGCTAATTGCCATGTTCTGAGCCCCTTAACTTCCCAGTGATTCAGTTCACACTTTGGGCACTGTTTTCTCTTGTGGATAGCTTCTACTTGTTATTCTGTGGTTTTCTTTTCTACTTCTTGTAAGGCTTAGGAACATACAAGATAGAAAATGCCCTAGGACTGTGTATTGGTTAACTTTTGCTGTGTAAAATATTACCCTATAACTCTGTGGTTTCAAACAAAAGCCGTTTCATTTCATTTACAAGTCTGTGAATCGTCCAGTCCTGGCGTGGGCTGGCTCAGCTGATCATGGCTGGCTCGCAGGCATCTGCGCTCAGTGGGCAGGTCTGCTGGGTGATGGAGAATGGCCTCCCTTGCATGTCTAGTGATTAGCAGGTTGGCAGACAGGGTCTGGATGCTTATCAGCTTGGGTTCTCCCTGGGGTGTGAGGGTGCTCCTCCACATGACTTTTCAGCCTCCAGGAGGCTAGCTTAGGCCGAATTCCATGATGCTCTCAGGGTTCCAGGTTCAGTCGGTGGGCAAGCCGGAGTGCTCAAGCATTTTTCAAGTCTCTGATTATATCACGTTTGCTAATGTTCCATTGGCCAAAGCAATGATATGGACAACTCAAGGTTCAAAGAGAGAAGAAATACCTTGATGGGAGGGAAGAAATGTATGTGCATTTTTGCAGAGACACATGAAGAAATATAGTGATAATGACAGATGACAGTTTTGAATGTTTACTATGTACCGGACATCACACTAATCACTGAATTCACGTGATCTCATGACACTTGACCTCCTCAGTCCTACATCTTTGGTCCTTCCATTAAAAAAAAAAGTGACGGTTTAAGAACCCTGCTCTGCTTTTCACAGCAGAAGTGGTGCAGAAATGTTCCTTGTAAATAGGAATTTTGTAACTTAAATTATATTTTCAGCACTATAGGGGAGTTGGCAATTTCAAAGAACCCTGCAGAGAATCCTTTTTGAAAGTAAAGAATCCTTTCATAACACCCCAAATCGCCTCCTGTCTTAGCTGCTTGGCAGGTCAAGGCAAAAGGATTTCAAAATATAGATGATGTAGTCCTAGCTGGTTGGCTCAGTGGATAAGCGTAGGCCCTCGGACTGAAGGGTCCTGGGTTTGATTCTGGTCAAAGGCACGTTCCTCGGTTTCAGGCCCTGGTCGGGGCTTGTATGGAAGGCAACCAATTGATGTGTCTCTCTCACATCAATGTTCCTCTCTGTGTGTCTCTCCCCTTCCCTTCCACTCTCTCTAAAAATCAATGAAAAATATCCTAGGGTGAGGATTAACAAAACAAAACAAAATATAGATGATGTAGAAATGACTCTGATATAAAGTTGACTTGCCCCATGTTCAAATTTTACTGGCTGAGTAATCTTGGGCAAATTACTTAATTTCCCTAAACCCTAGTTGTTGTTGTTGTTATTATTATTATTATTATTATTATTAAATATATTAATAGATACCTACCTCCATTGGGTTATTGGGAGGATTACATAAAAGGGGGAAAATATTTCCTGGCTGGCATGGCTCAGTGGTTGAGCGTTGACCTATGAACCAGGAGGTTACGGTTTGATTCCCAGTCAGGGCATGAGCCCAGGTTGTGGGCTTGATCCTCAGTGTGGGGGCTGCAGGAGGCAGCTGATAAATGATTCTCTCTCATCATTGATGTTTCTCTCTCTCTCTCCCTCCCTCCCTTCCTTACTCCCTCCCTCCCTCCCTCTCATTCTCTCATTCCCTCCCTTCCTCTCTGAAATCAATAAATATATTTTTGAAAAAGGGAGAAAATATATAAAGGGCCATATATTATATAGAAGTTCAGTAAGTACATACAATGTATTCTTCTACATAATCAGATGTTAGATTTTGTGTAACTGCCTATCCCATCATTTCCCACCATGGACAAGAACCTTTTGAAAGATGTCTGTTTTCCAGTTTGGGAGTCAGCTTGGTTTGGTTCCCTTTGTCTGTTCTTCTAAAATCTTGCCATAAAGCTTTATAGCCACTTTCATTCCTTGATCACATTCAGGAGGGTGGGTGAGGAAATGAATTCATAGCTCTGTAGACATTACTGGGGAAAAAATCTGTGCTAAACCAATTTAAAATAAATTAGCTGAAAATAAGGCAGGTGCTGCCTAACACAGTCTGCAAAGTTATCATTTAACCCAATCAGCAGAGAACAGGAAAACCATTAGCAAGTTGGGAAGCCATCCCAGGTTGTCCGAGGGCCACCACCCACAGGTGGTCATCAGAGAGGTTGCCATGGACGTTGGGCCACCAAGGGGGACCTGCAGTGTCAGCACCAAATGATGACTTGGGGTGACCGATCTCCCAGTGCTATGAGAGCATGGGAAGGAATTTATAACTGGCGAATTACAAAAGCAGCTCTAATGAGCCCCAAGAGGCAATTGCATAAGAACTACAGAGAACATTGCAGACTCATATTTGCCTCCTTCTCAGGATTTTATATGAGCCTGCTAATGAATGTTCTTTAACAGTATGAGCTGAGAGACCTTAGCTCTAATAGCACTCCTGAGGATGCAGCCTCCTTTATTTGCAGTCCTGCAAAGATCAGTTGGAGACTATTGTTAAACCATGAAATCGCCCCCCATTTGCACTGTGGCTTAAATTGGAAGGGAGGATCAGAGGGGAAGAATTTTTCCTTAACCTCCATCTCCATGCAGTCATGAACAGTAAATAATCAGTTCTGAATTAGGTCCCTGGAACTAATTCCAGTGTGTGTGTGTGTGTGTGTGTGTGTGTGTGTGTGTGTGTGTGTGTGTGTATGGGGGTGGGAGAGTGTTTCTCCATACCAACAAGCAATTCTCAGATGGGTATCCTAAAATTCAACTCCATTCAACTCATTTTTGACACTATCTACTCAAAGGTAGCACCAGACTTCACAGGCTCAGTCTACTCCTCCCCCACTCGGATGCCTGTGCTTCTGAGATCAGAGGTTCTGAAGACCCCCTCCTCGGGTTTGGTTAATTTGCTAGAATGGCTCACAAAACTCAGAGAAACATTTTCCTGACTAGATCACTGGTTCGTTGTAAAAGGATAGAACTCAGGACCAACCAGATGGAAGTGACACATCAGGTAATGTTTGGGGAAAGGGCACAGCGCTTTTCTTAGGTCTCGGTGAAAAAGTACTCAGTTGATTAATTCTCTAGTTAAATTTTGGACAGTGGCTCAGAAAATTCCTCCCTTCTTACCTCCCTCCACTTAACAAATAAAGCCTAATATGGAACAGCATTGTTCTAGGTGTCTGGCATGTATCAGGGAGCCTCATAAGTTTGGGTGCAAGATCTACCCTGGCTCTCCCCTGAACCTACAGCCCACCAGTGTTGCTGGTTATGGCTAGAAATCCAGATAGGGGGGCGTGTGGGTCTCTGTGGAAAACAGTGAAGGTTCGGCCATATCCCCATGTTTGTCTTTCTTGAATCAGGTGATATTCCAGACCCAGGAAGGTACAGGGAGGAATTCAGCCCTGTTTTCCTCAAGTCTTATAACATGGTTATGCTGGATTTAAATATAGGCAGTTCAAAAGGATAGGGAAAAATCATCTTTTTCCTGGCAGTTTTTTTTTTAGCTTATTCCTGGTATTGGCAGACCTCATCCAGAAGATTGTCCAGCTTCAATGACTTTTTGTTGGTAGAGCCACTTAAGAGCTTATTAAGATATTGATTCCTGGGCTCCATCCAGGGACTTCTGAGTCATTGTATCCAGGGAAAGGGCTTAATTTCTGCCTTCTTAATAAGAGCTCTTCTGATGCACTTCTTGGCTAAAAATCTCAGGCAGGCCCATGTGGCTTATGCGCCCTATATGGAATCCTGAGAGGAACTGCCCTCCATTCCTCTGGCAAGAACACCTCACGATCTTTTGTAGAACTACTCTGCTCATCCTGTGGACTAGAGAAGGGTGCAATACTTGGTCTTATGCCTTTAGCTGGTCCAATTGGATGCTGTCTTTCCCAGAGTGAGGTGACAATAGGAAGAATCTGTTGGAGCTCATTGCTTCTGCAGAGGTACGCTGCCCAGCTGGTATTAACTTCTGCTACCTAAGTCCTCAGAGCTTCACTGTTCCCACATTTTGTCCAAGTTCAGTCCTTCAGTCATTTCCTTTGTTCTATGAAGCATCACAAACTCTTCAGATAGATTACTTTATGGCCTAAGTCAGCCAGAATTGTTCTGGTGGTAAAACCAACAGAGGCAGGGGAGGACATGAAACCTTGACATTTGGCTGGTGTTCTGGTTTCTATTAGATGTTATGCCTAGGAAGGAAATGAAGGTCTGTCTTCTGCACAGTCCATGAAAGGGAGTCTACACTGGCCTCCGCCTCCACCCCAGAGAGTGTAATGTGTTTCTTCTCTCTTGAGTTTAGGCAACTGTGCTGTGAATACTTTTCTGTGTGTCTGTTTCTCCTTCTAGGCTCTGAGCACAAGAACTGTGTCTTACTCCTGTCTGTCATTCCAGGACCTAATGAGGGGGTTAGAATTCCGAGAGCTACTTGCGAAATGGGAGTATACAGGATGGGACAAAAGTAGGCTTACAGTTTTATTAACTTTTCAACACAATAATTAATTAATAATAGTACAAAAATAAACTTTGTGGTTTTATTCTGAACCTGAGCAGTGATGCAGGGGTTGGACTTTGTTTGGGAACCGACCTCATTGTGAACCCAACCTGTCTGGTTGGGGTCTATTTCTCCTCACCTTTGACCTGTCCTGTGCTTCCAAAGAAAAAATAACTGTTCCAGCTGCCTCCAACTGGGCCATTATGCTTCCTTTTTGAAAGTGCAGAGGCCTCTCATTTGCTTAGGGATTTGTGTATTTCTTGGATTAATTTCTCATACTGGGCCTGCATTTGATTTTCTGCCCCTCCTGAGTCTATTCTGTGCTAATGGCATGATAGACAAAAGAAACACATCCCTCTCTCAACTCCCTAGGACCTCATGAAATGAAAGTTTCCAATTAGTCCTAACCAGTTTGGCTCAGTGGATAGAACATCGGCCTGCGGACGGAAAGGTCCCAGGTTCGATTCCAGTCAAGGGCATGTACCTTGGTTGTGGGCACATCCCCAGTAGGGGGTATGCAGGAGGCAGCTGATCGATGTTTCTCTCTCATCGATGTTTCTAACTCTCTATCCCTCTCCCTTCCTCTCTGTAAAAAATCAATAAAATATATTTTTTTAAAAATAAAGTTTCCAATTAGCATTCTTTCCCTGGCAGCCCAGCTTTGTGATTAAAGAGCTTCATTGGCTTTGGAAAGTTTTAGGATTGAACGCCGAGTGCTGACAGAGACCCGGGGGCAAGACCTTATGAATAGAGGCCAGATTTGAAAGCAGGGAAAGCAGACGGATCCAGTGAAAGGGGCAGGGGAGACCACTGTTTCTGGAGAGGCAGAGGAGGACAGAAATAGCCTACCGAGACCATTCGCTCACCCACCAGCGGAGTCAGTGGCGAGTTCCAGAGAGGCAGTGTGGCCTGAGAATCAGGAAATTCCAGGGGGCTCATCTTTGTTCCTGCTTTGTGAAATGCCACAGAATAAATCAAGGAATCTTGCTTTGTAACTCCTTCCTCTATAAACTCACTTTGTTGCCTAGATGTACTCTGAAATATTGCTTCTAAGGCAGCCATGTAGGATACCTTGGGTCAGTCTGGTCACATGGAGAGGGAGACTGTGACTGGCGAGATGTCAGGAAATAATAGGATTGTGTTCCCTTTCTACTTACCTAGTTTATATCATGCCACACTGTAGTTCACCCCTCTGCTCCAATTTACTGCTGCTCTGTATTGCACTGTGTTTTCTTATGTCCATGCCTTCACACGTATTGTTTTTTTTTGGCCTAGAATATCCTTCCCCCTCGACTTAAGTAGGGTTAGGATTAGGTAGGGTTCTCTAAAAACAGAGAGAATGACAGGGATTCATATGATTTGTTAAGGGATTGGTCTCAGGAGATGGGAAGGAAGTAGGATAAGTTAGGGGAGGGAGCTAAGCAAGAATGTGATCTCAACTGATCCTACAGAGAGCTCTGAGTATGAGTTGCACCATAGAGATTATCCCAATTTCAGGCAAGGCCCATAGACCTCCATGTTAGTCATTGGAGAGGACTATGCCTGTCAGTGGGGTGTGTGACCTTCCATGTGAGGACGCTGCCACTGGCCAGAAGCAGTTATCCTGAGAAGGGGACACGTGGGAACCATACCAGTCAGTATAGCCACTGAACAATGTAGGAGCACTGTCCTGGTAAAGGTGATCTTGGTGGAGCATCAAAAGCATCCCTTTCACTCCCCCCCCCCACTTTTTTTTTTTTTTTTTTTTTTTTACCTTTTCAAGTTCTATTTACTATGTCTTCAAGACCTGGTTCTGGTCACATATTCTTTGACCATTTTTTTTCTTTCTAGCAAGGTAGGTGTCCCTTGTCTGTGTCCAATAGCCTCCTAGACCTACTAACTTCCACCTCAGCTCACTGTATATTAATGGACCTCCTCTATTTGTTATCTTCTTGATGATATGAGAATACCCTTCCAATTACTACCTGTCATCCCCATCTCAGTAGGTATAACATAATAATATTCCATAAAATTATGTTGAGTGGATGAATAAAATCTTGGATCTTCCATTACTTTTCTGCATAATTAAGGTCATATACCTAACTTTTGTGAGCCTAAATTCTCAGCTGTATAAGTAGCAATAATACCTAGCCAATGGTTTTAGTGAAGGTCAAGCCACCCAGCACTGTCCTAGCCATGAGGCAGGGTATGAAAGCCAGGTCTTCCTTTATCTCACTTACCTTGTGCAAGAGTCTGTGTGACAGTCCCCATGAAAAGGTGGTGTACAGCCTATGGAAGTGTTCCTTCTGCCCAGTCCTGCAGTTGGCACCTTGGACAGCTCCAACAGAGCTTTTTCTACTGTGCTGAACTCTGTCTATCAGTAACTTCTCCCTTGAGTCTTAATTTTGCCTCCTAGAGCCACTCAGCACAAGTCTGCTCTGCATTCCATGAGACAGTCCTTAAGGATTGATTATTGCAGGGAGTGTTACTGTCTCATCTGTTGTTCTCACCTCGTGCTGACAGTTGCAGTCAAACCTTTGAAGTTTGAGTCTTGCTTGTCTGCTTCCTTCCTCAGTTGTCGCCAGCTCCCTCTGTTACCCAGATGAGATGGAGAAAGTTGGAATCTCAATTTTTGTTAACTTCCCAGGAGAATGGTCTTCAGGAAGGTCTTCTGAGGACATCCACGAAATCTTGGCTCTGTTTTTCTAATCCTGCCAACTCAAAAGAGGATATTTCTGCTTAGAGGGATCTCATATTCCCTTCTTCTTCCTCAACAATGTCTTGATGATAAATGACATCATATTCATAATTAATTTTTGGCTCTTCTGGATAAAGTATGATTATATTAGGGTAATGAGGAAGCACCAGTGCACCAGGGGTTAGAATACCTGGGCCTACTGCTAGTGACCATTAATGAATTGTATGACCTTAGGCAAATTTCTCTCTTTGTTCTGGAGGTGGCTATGCAGCTCTCAGCAGGTGAAAGGAGTAAAGACAGACAGATGTGAACAGAACAAACAAATCCAAAGAGCCTGAAGTAACAGGATTTGGTGATGTTTTTGATGGGGGTGGTGAGGAAGAGGAAGTTCAAAAATGACCCTTAGACACTGTAGGAACTCTAGCATGTTGGATAGAGAGGGCGACCCTGCAAAGAAAATATAGAAACAGCCAGGGAGGTGAGAGGAAAACCAGGGGATTGTGGAATCCTGAGAGCCCAGATGATTAGAGGTGAGGGGAGCAGTCATCACCCCTGCTGACATTTCAAGCAAAGTGAGGACTGAAAATTGTCCGTGGACTTTAGCGACAGAGAGGTCACCTGATGCTCACGGAAGCTTTTTGAAGCTTGTAATGAGGGTGGAAGACAGAATGGAGTGAATTGAGGAGTGAGTGGGAGGGGAGCATATGGAGACTGCAAGGATAGAAAATTTCTGGAAAACTTTGGGTGTGAGGAGGAGGAGACAGGGCTGTAGCTTCAGGAAATGTGGAGGGGAAGGGAGATACATTTCAGATGGGGAAGACTTGAGTCTTTTTAAGTGTTTTGGGGAAAGATGTGATTGAGACTCTATAGCAGAGAGATGGACTAATTGATACGCTAAAACGACAGGGAAGAGATCAAGAATTCAAGAGGAGAAACTGACCTTGGCGAAGAAGGACACTGCCTTGAATGCAACCTCAGGAAAACATGTGTTGCTGTGGAAACCACACGAATTCACTGGGCCAGCTGCTATTTCTCCTTCTATCACCCTCCCCACAGTATCTGCTAGGTACCTTTTATCTCGACCTCAGTTCTCAGCAGCCTGAACTCTGTGTGTGTGTCAGATGGAAGAAGGAGACTTGGTAGGCATCTCCTGAGTGACTGAGACTGAACTCCTATTGCC
The DNA here is from genome assembly GCF_014108235.1 of Myotis myotis. Taxonomy (NCBI): domain Eukaryota; kingdom Metazoa; phylum Chordata; class Mammalia; order Chiroptera; family Vespertilionidae; genus Myotis; species Myotis myotis. The sequence continues at coordinate 46,896,689 of NW_023416317.1, forward strand.
TCTGTTTACACAGTGTCAGAGCAGGAGAGTTACTCATGCCCAAGTTTCCTTTTTTACCTGACTTCCTAAGTTCACCTCCTGCTGACCACAGTTGACTCTCTCCCTCCCCTCAGACCACTAGACAACTGCAGGGTGTATTACGGTCTCATTTACCCTGGTCTGGTTCAGGCTCCTCTGTGTCTTGGTCCAGAATGAGTCAGCACTCTCCAGTGTTCTTGTCCATTTTTCTTATAAATGAAGTTACTTTCCCCATTTGCCTAAAAGGAGCCGATCTGCCTCACCTGTGTTTGCTAAGTGGCTCGAGTGTCATTGAAGCTAATTTCAAGATGCATGACTAAGTTCTATAATGTCAACAAAATGCTGACCATATTTAAAAAAATGTGTCACTGAAAAAAAAGCCAAGAAGTAATGATAAGAAACACCAATTATCTAAGAGTTTTAGTATGCTCATATGTGTTTGTGCATAACTAGCATTCTAAAGGCCTTAAGACAGAACCACAGACCTTTTCAAAGCAGCAGAAACTGTGAGCCAATAAACATTCTATTCCCGTGACACCCTCTACTCATCCAACCCAATGATGATGAAATAGACACTGACAGGGGCAATAAGGAAAATAATAACATTATCACTGGATCAATGTCTATTGCTGGCTTTATAAATAAAGGACTTGGCTTCCCATTGATGTTTAATTTTTGTAAATGCCTCTGGAAATTTAAGTAGCGGTAGGAAAACATTATCCTGAGATAAGGTTCAATTTCTCCTAACATAAGCTCTTAAACCTTGGACGTGTGCAGTTTTCAGTCTGGGACAAAATCAGGCGAACAAATATCTTTGGATCAGACTGTGGTAGATTTATTTGAAATAGGCTGGCTTTAGTGCTACCAGTCTTGGGGACTATAGAGTAGAAGTTGGTTTGAATAAAGGGGTGGAGAAATCCCGGAAGTCTGTTTTTTCCCCCCTCTGTGGTTTGTTTTGAGATACCCATCAGCAAAATGGGGAGACTCTCCCCTATCCATGTCACATGACTGATGCTGCAGCAGGTGCCAAATTTGTAAATAGTGGGGGGCAAGTGTGGAGGCTTGGAAGGGTCCACCTGTCACTGTAGGACACTATGATGGCCAAGCATTTGGTTACTCCTGGCTGTATCTCAGCTGCTCTGGTGTTGACTCAATTCCCTGGGGCTGGATAATTGCACCTGGCTTGAATAACAAATGAACTCCTCCTAGCTCTGCCCTGGGAAAATCATGATGAGAGTACTTTGAAGTCATGGAATCGTAGATATTAAAGCTGAAAGGAAGCTTCCTCCAGAGATCTGCTAATTTAGGATTCCTCAGTCTTCAAGCAGGTACTGCATAAATGGCCCCATTCCTCAGAAGAAATTCAGAAGATCCAGCTAATTAAAATAGAGGGCAGGTAAGTGATGTCTAAGTCTTCTGCGTAGAGCAGTGTTTCTCAGACTTGAGCTTGCACAGAATTACCAGAGGCTTATTAAACCCCAGATTGCAGCGCCCCCCGCCCCCTTTCCCGGAGTTTCTGATTCTGTACATCGGGGGGTGGGGCCCAGGAATTTGCCTTCCTAACAGAGTCCTAGGTCATGCTGATGCTGTTTGTCTTGGTCAAGAGACCACACTTTGAGAATCACTGGCCTTCATGATTTCATGACCCAGAAGCTGGGCTCTTACGCTAACAGGTGAGTCTTTCTACAAAAGGAGGCATAAAATCCACACATTCCCAGAGGAAGGCTATTCCTTTACGAGAGGCTCTTCAGAGTCTCTGCCTGAGTAGGAGCAAGCTGCCTTCCTCACCAGGACCTCGGGTTCCAGCTACTCCAAAGGCACGCGGAGGACGTGGAAAGACACCAGGATTTCTCATGAAGCCCAGCCTCTGACCTCAAGTCTTTTACCTTGAGAGGAGAAGAGCTATTACCTCCCTGGGAATCTGGAACAGAAAGCAAATGTGTGAGGGCCTTTCTGATGTGGGACAAGCTGGATTTGCACTCGCGGACGTGAACACTCAGGGCCCAGCAGACCTGACAGTGATGAATGACGCTGGATTCCACTTACATTCCATCAAAGCCTGCAGGGTGGAGACCTCAGGCACTGAGCCCAGGCCCTCCGGCCCTTCCTGTCAAGGCTTCTGCAGGACAGGAAGACATCCGAGAAGCTGACAGGCAGCAAGGAGGAGAGAGGGAGGGAAAGAGGCATCAAAGTGGGTGTGGCGGCTTCAGGATTTAGGCTGAGGCAGGGATGAGAGTAAGGGGATGGATTGTGGGAGAGGAGGGAGCAGTGGGAAACAATGGAAGGATTTTCTTCTGTTCTAAGAATCATAGACCCTTATTGGACCTCCCTTTTCCCCTGATGGGAGAATCTCATGAAAACTCCACTTGCTTCAGAATGTATCCCACCCCACCTGAATCAAAGCAGTGCGAACAATTCCTGCAGGCTGTGTGTTCTAAATAGATTTGCTTACATTTGCCTTATATAAAAGTTAGAAAACAAAAACGCTGGACTTTTTCAAGTCATTGTCCTGCTTCTGTCTGTTAATGTCTAGCCTGCAGGCCTTCTAGTAACAAACTATAGAAATGACCCCTGAAAGTATCATCTTTGCAGCCTTGCTGAGCATTGCTCCTCCTTTTGCCTTTGTTTTGATTGCTTCCATGTCTTCATTTTTTACTTTCTCTCCGCTTCCCTCTTCTTTTTTTTTCTATGAGGAATTCAGATGTCTGCTCCTCTATCCACCTTTCCTTCCAGTCTTTGGCTCTTAAGAGCAGACTGGGTAGGTGGTTATGAAACACAAGGTTCAGTTTCTAGAGCTTCCCCAGGCAATTTGCATTTCAGGCAAAATGAGCCCACCTTCACTTCTGTTTTGCTTAATGTAAATGTTCCTGAAGTGCAACAGGGGTACAGAAAAATGCACATAGCATGCACTTTCAGCTTGTTGGATTTTCAGAGAGTGAACATACGGAGTGACCAGCATCCGGATCAAGAGACAGAACATGACCCAAAAGCCCCTAGTGCACCCTTGCAGTAATGTCCTGCCCTTAGGAATATCCACTCTCCTGACTTCTAAACCACAGGTTAATTTTGACTGTTTAATAACTCTATATAAATGGAATCATTCATATTTTATGTCTAGCTATTTTTCTCAATATTATTTTTGTGAAATTCATTTATGTTGTTACATGCTCTTGTAATTTGTTCTTTTTCATTGTGCACTGTCTCCCCGCCACCCCACCCAACTGCCTCTATTTAAAGAACATATCATACTTTATTCATTTTACTATTTTTTAACATTTATTTTTGTTTATCTATTTATTGTTAATCCTCACCCAAAGACATTTTTCCATTGATTTTTAGAGAGAGTGGAAGGGAAGGGGAGAAACAGAGAGCGAGAAACATCTATTGGTTGCCTCCCGCACATGCCTTCACCAGGACCAGGGATCGACCTTACAACCTAGGTACGTGCCTTTGACTGGAATTGAATGCAGGACCCTTTAGTCTATAAGCCAACACTTTATCCACTGAGACAGACCAGCTAAAGCAATTTTACTATTTTTAAAAAAATTTTTTTTTATATATATTTTATTGATTTTTTACAGAGAGGAAGGGAGAGAGATAGAGAGTTAGAAACATCGATGAGAGAGAAACATCAATCAGCTGCCTCCTGCACATCTCCTATTGGGGATGTGCCTGCAACCCACGTACATGCCCTTGACCAGAATCGAACCTGGGACCTTTCAGTCCGCAGGCCGACGCTCCATCCACTGAGCCAAACCGGTTTCGGCCAATTTTACTATTTTTAAAATATGTTTTTATTGATTTCAGAGAGAAGAAAGGAAAGGGAGAGAGAGAATCATTGATCAGCTACCTTTTGCGCACCCCCTACTTGGGATCGAGCCCACAACCTGGGCTTGTGCCCTGACCAAGTATTGAACCATGACCTCCTGGTTCATGGGTTAACACTCAATCACTGAACCACACTGGCCGGCCTTCATTTTACTATTATAGACATTTTGGTTTGTCCAATTTGAGACTATTAGGAAATTTTTTGCTGTTAACATTCTTTCACAGGCTTTTCAATGAACACACATCCTCTTTCTGTTGGATTTATACATAAGAGTGGAATTGCTCTTCCTTGGCTTGGCATTTAGTCAGACTTAGTGGACACCACTAAACTGTTTTCTAAAGTTGCTCTACCAATTTATACTCCCACCAGGAAAGTTCACGAGTTCTAATTGCTCCACAGCTCCGCCAACATTTGATATTTTTAATTTTAGTCATTCTGGTGGGTGAGTGTTGATCGAGGATTGTGGATTTAGTGTGCATTTCTTCAGTAACCAATTAACTTGGGCATCTTTTATATCAGCGGTTCTCAACCTGTGGGTCGCAACCCCTTTGGGGGTCAAACGACCTTTTCACAGGGGTCGCTTAAGACCATTGGAAACTACATATATAATTACATATTGTTTTGTGATTAATCACTATGCTTTAATTATGTTCAATTTGTAACAATGAAATTGGGGGTCAACACAACATGAGGAACTGTATTAAAGGGTCACGGCATTAGGAAGGCTGAGAACCACTGTTTTATATGTTTACTGGTCAATTTAAATACCCTTTTTAGTGAAGTACCTGTTCAGTATTCTGTCCATTAAAAAATTAGATGTTCTGTTTGCTCTTACTGCTTTGTAGGAGTTCTAGGGGATATAAATTCTTCGATGGATACTTTTGAGCGATTCAGTTGTCTCCTCCCAGCCAGTGGCTTGCTGTTCTTCCTTAAACTTCCTACTGTACAACGGGCAAACTCATACTTTAAATTCACTCAAACGTCACTTCTTGGATGACTTTTTCCTCATTCCCTTTCTCCCAGAGTTATTGCTCCCCCTGGTCCTTCCTCAGCATCTGCCCAGCACGGTCTCCTAGCAACTGTCCCATTAGTTACAATGACGCCTTTTCTCACCTCGCCCCTTCCAGGCCATGAGCACCTTGGGCATGGCATATTCCTAAACAGAAATAGTGGCTGCCATTTTTGTGGTGGTTCTGGGTGTTTTGTGTGTTTGTTTCTTTGTAATTGTCTGTGTCTCAGTTTTCTATTATGTGTATGTATTACTTTCCTAATAATAACAAAAATATAGCTTACCTTGAGAAAAGAAATGTACATAATTGTGTACCCTGCTCCCTGCCTCATCACCAGCATTGTGTTGGATATCTATCTTTTGCAGAGGAACTTTCCATTCAGTGTGTTAAATAATATGCTCCTTGTTTTGTTTTTCCAGCCCAGCCCAGCCCAGGTTTTTCGTGGCCTCTGTGACAGGTGTGGGGTTGCAATACTATTGCCCAGGACCTAAGCAGAGAGCTACTCTAACTTCTAAATTGTCTTTATACTTCTCCTACATCAGCCGTGGGCAAACTATGGCCCGTTTGAAATGAATAAAACTAAAAAGAAAAAAAAAAAAGACCGTACCCTTTTATGTAATGATGTTTACTTTGAATTTATATTAGTTCACACAAACACTCCATCCATGCTCTTGTTCCAGCCCTCCGGTCCAGTTTAAGAACCCATTGTGGACCTCGAGTCAAAAAGTTTGCCCACCCCTGTCCTACATCCAAACCATGCTTTTCTGTTCTATTGGTTTTGCGTCTTTTGTGTCCTTGGAAAATGTTAATAGCTTCTACATGGGGTATGGGACCCAGTCACTGTTGCTGGTCTTCTCATCTCTCTGTATGAGAATATGGGAGAAAAGAGGCGAAGCAGAGCCACGAGGGCCAAGTCAGCTGCGCCCCTGTCTGAACTCTCTGCCCTGGTTTAGGTATTGGCACATTAGGTTGCATTTATTGGCCTTTTAGTAGGAGATAGTGGGTAACCATTTTCCATCACCTTAGCATTTTATAGACATTGCATGTAATACTCTCTGTGTCTTAAATATAACCATCCCATTTAAAAGGTAAGAATACTGAGGTCAAGAGAAGTAAAGAATCACAGGGAATAAGTGGTGGAACCGGGGGTGATGTGAATCCCGGGCTGGGTGAGGCTGGAGCAGGAGAAATGAGTCCAGGTAAATCCCAGCCATTTGACTTCAGCCAGAGGTGTCTCTGGGCAGACAGGCGTTTCCTCACAAGCAGGTTCTGAGTGACCTGCCCAGACTTCAGAGCAGTGGCCCAGCTGCCCTTGACAGGTTTTCTGATAGTCACATCATCTCGGGGTCAGTTTAGCAAAATTCCGAGACTTTCCCCCAAGATCAAGGTTTGGAGCCAACGAGATAATCATGTCCTGTGCCCACCTTCTGAAGGTCAGAGATGGGGACCTGGCTCGCCTTAATGTCTGCTGAGTGACAAGGAAACATCTAAGATTCCCTGCCTTCCTGCTCCACTGAATACACAGAACTCAATTGAAAGGCCATAACACATTTAAGTGTCTGAAATTAAATCTGGAGTCGAAGCAGCCGCCTCTTATTACTTTTAATCAGTGCAGTGCATGAAAGCTCCTTTGGAGAAATCATTATTTTACCTCTGAACGTGGAGAGAAGAACTGCTTCTCTACTTCTGGTTCCTGCAAAATGACAGGGACGGTTCCCCCTGCCTGTGCATCAGACGTGGGGCTGTCGTCAACACCTGCCACGGCCAGGGTCTGGGTCTGATTTAATTCTTAGGACTGCTCCTTTCGGGTTCCACTTTGCATAGCTCTCAGCTGTACTTTTCTTATTAAAGGGACAAGGAGCTGAGGGATTAGTAACTATAGTTACCGTTTATCAAGCACATTCTTTATCAGTTAAGGTTTTTAGTAGCAAACAATGAAAAACTGGTTTGAGCGGAAGGGTAATTTGTGAAAGGACCTTAGGATGTGCACAGCAAGGCTGAAGGACAGAGTTGGGAAGCTGTGCAGCCAGGAGCAATGTCCAGAATCTCACTGCAGAATTGGAGGTAACGGGGACATCCCAGCTGCCACATGGGCGCAGTGCCACAGCTGAGCTGCTAATGCTGAACGCCAGAAGCCATGTCAAATTTTCCCTGCAACAACAAGGAAAGGTAAATATGATTATCTTCGTTTTACAGAGGAGATGTGCAATTTAGAGATGTTAGGTAGCTTGTTCCCAAAGTTAGATAAAAACCCTCAACTGTAAGTTCAGTGAGGGTGGGGACTATACTGGTTTTGTTCACCATCATAAGCTCAGAACCTAGTACCTGGCCCATAGTAGGTACTATATATATTTATGCAATAGATACATGGGGAAGTGGTGGAGATGGGTATGGTTATTGTGTTTGTCCTATTTGAACACTGCCAATTCTCTTTTGGGTCCATATCCCATGTTTCTAGCCAAAGTGTTGGGCAAATTACTCAGGATGAGGCCGACATAATTTATATCCTCCTGGTTATGGTGATCCATCCCAAAGTTGGAAGGGGCGAGTTTGGCCAGATGTCCCAGTATATGGAGTAAGACTGACTGCAATATGAAAGAATAAAGCCAACATTCAGAGAGAAGTGAAGACAGTATTTATAATTCAATTTTCATGTAATTCAAAGAGTCAAATTGACTTATTTTATAAGCAAGTACTATTGCTCCAGTCCATAAAGGCAGGTTGAAAGTGGTGACTTGCCTCAGAAAGGGGGTTTCATTTTGGTTGTCAACTCCAATGTCCTAGTAGGTGTATGTGCTTCAAGAAATAGTACAGAACTGTCTCAAAATTCATGTCTTCTTAATCCTTCTTCCTCTCTCCTTGGCGAGCACCCATGTGTCTTACCTCACCTATAGTTGAATGGAGTCTTTTTCTCCTCCAAACCTTTACTTAGTGAATATCTGTGAGATGTGTTTTTTAGGACAACTGTTGGCCCAAGGATGTGATGAGGAAAGTAAAAGTCAAGGTGGACAAAGCAGGTTCTGGTGGCCACAGCAGGTTTTAGACTGGGCATCTGTGAGAGCCCTTCCCTTGGCAGCAGTGTTGGGTTCTTATGGTAGCCGTGGATAGAGAGCACTCCTTCAGGCTACCATTGTGTTATCAGGGAGGGACCCAGGCCTTTTGCGGAACACAGCCATAGCGCCAGCTCTGTGCATATTAGAATGTGATTTGGGCATTAGATATTTGCCCTGCCCAAGGTAGCTCTGGCCTCGGGGCCATCTTGGCACATCCTTGTTTGTGATACTGGGGTTTCTTCGTTGTCAAGACTTGGTATACTCCCTTTGTTTCTGCTCCAGTTCCAGCACTGACAGCATGGCTTCTCCTTCATTACTTTCATGGGTCTCTGACTTGCCCATGGATTAGCTTCTTAGGGGCTGGTACCATCCATAATTCAACCATTCTTTGCAAGGAGACCCATGTTACATGGTATGAGCCTGGTGACTTATTTGCAAGTACCCCCTAGGGCTGTTTCTCTTGCAGGGTGGAACTGGGAGGAAAAGAGAGGCATTCCAAAGCTTTACTTTTGCCTAATAAATGATTTGTTTATAATTTTACTCCAAGAAAGCAGCTTGGAATAATTTATAGAGGGTATTGAGATTCTTGAGTGCAACAGGTAATTGTCACGCACCAAACTACGTTCTTTCAAATTCCTGCATGCTTTTAGTATTCACGTCAAGCTCATACCTGTGTGTCTCTTTGCTTTGTTGGTTTGGAAATTTCTCTGAAGCCAAGGAAAGTGCTACCACCAGAATGGTAGAGAAATTAACAACCCCCTTCCCCAGAGGAACCCTTAACAAGCCGGGGAAGAGAATCAGCAGAGGAGCCCCTTGGCTTCCTTGTTCTTGGAGCTGTGTTCTATCTGGTTCTTTAAAACATCCTCAACAGCCCTGGCTGGTTTGGCTCAGTGGATTGAGCGTTGGCCTGCGAACTGAAGCATCCCGGGTTCCAGTCAAGGGCACATGCCTGGGTTGCAGGCTTGATCCCCTGAAGGGGGCATGCAGGAGGCAGTCGATCAATGATTCTGTCTGATCATGGAAATTTCTCTCTCTCTCTCCCTTTCCCTTCCTCTCTGAAATCAATACAAATATTTAAACACACACACACACACACACACACACACACACACACACACACATCAAAACAAAAACAACAACAACATCCCCAACAGCACTGACCCCCACTGCCCGTAGAGGTAACCAGCACTCAGTGTACTCTGCATTGGCGTTTCTCCCTTATCTGTCTCACTCCCTTCATTTGCCTCTTGGGACTGCCTCTTAAATAAATTGTCTGCACCCAAGCTCTTGTCTCAAGCTTTTGTGTTCTGACACCAATTCTCTGAAACCAGTTGGGTGTCCTAAATTTCAATTCAGTGAAGACACTAAGTACCTGGTATTAGCATAGACCCCAGAGGTTAATGGCAAAGCCCTTCACAATGCTGCCCCATTTCAGACGCCACCTGCCCTTTTGTCTTACCTGCTACATAAATTCAGAGACTTTCATGACTCTCTCAAGTTTGATAATTTGCTAGAGCAACTTACAGAACTCTCTGAAAGTGCTATATTTATTATGGTTACATTTTTATTATAAAGGATACAACTCAGGGACAGCCAAATGGAAGAGGTGGATAGGGCAAGTGTTAGAGGCGGAGTGGGGCGGGACTCCATTCCTATTCCATATTTTCATGCCCTCTGCTTATGGAATCTGGGCATGTCACCCACCCTGCATATCAATGTGTTCACCACCCAGGAAGCCTCACTGAGGGTTGATATCCAGAGATTTTATTAGGGTTTTATCTTATTTTATGGACATTGATCCACTCATTGCCACATGACTGAACGTAATCTCCAGCCATCTTCCCCTCCCCAGAGGCTGAACTGGCCCAAAGTTGCCAGGTCACTGGTTCGTCTTCCTGGTGACCAGCTCCCATCCTGAAGCTGTGTAGGACCTCAGCCAGGAATCACCTTGTTACCATAACAAGGACACTTCTATCAATCAAAGTTCCAAGGGTTTTAAAAACTGTGCCAGGAACTGGGGACAAAGACCAGATATATTTGTTATATCATAGCTATACTCTGGGGGGAATGCAAACTGAAACAGCTCAGCTGGCATGGCTCAGTGATTAAGCATCAACCTCTGAACCAGGAGGTCTCAGTTTGATTCCTGGTCATAGCACATGCCCAGGTTGTGGGCTTGATCCCCAGTGTGAGGCGTGCAGAAGGCAGCCAATCAATGATTCTCTCTTATCATAGATGTTTCTGTCTCTCTCCCTCTCCCTTCCTCTCTGAAATCAATTTTAAAAAAAATGAACTAAAACTGAAAGTTTTTACGCTCGTACCCAACATATATAAAAAAGCTCTTTGTTGACAGGTTCCAAGATTCTCCCCTGGGGTGAGGGAGAGGAATTCATAGAAGTTTGATGGGACAACATCATGGAAGGCCTCACCTTCCAGGCATGTAATGAAAACAAGTGACAATCTCTTCAGTTTCCCAAGAACAGGATAATTGAGTAAACAGATTGACCTTGAATACCCACCAGAATCATCTGCAGAGCAGGAGAGCCTGCATGCATCTTCCTGGAGTGCCTTGTGGGCCTGTTGTTCTGAGCAGCAGTCATGTCTGAGGCTTGGGGCCCTGCAGGCTCTCAGAACCCTGTCTGTGTTAATCCCCATTTGTAGGGAGACTCCATTTCTATTTCCTAAGACTTACAGATCTTGTGTTTTAGAACCTCTGGCTCCATGCATCTATATACCCCATGGCGTAGCCAAGCCTTGCTTATCTCTATACTTGAGGGATAGAGCTGCTGACACAATTGTCCTCCTCCATCCACCACTGGACCCGACTCCCTACCCAACCCTCTCATCTCCAAAGCTTCCATTTCTCAGACGCAAGTATGCGCCCACCTTTGGCTGAAGACTTTCCTGAGCACGTCTTCCACCTTCCCAGAATGCCCAGTCCCTGGGCCTTTGTTGTCCTGCTTGGGATGCTGGCCTCTCCGCATCACAAGGAAAGCAGCCCGCTGCTGCTCTGTCCCATCGCTGCTTGCCTTAGTAACTTTGTTTTCCATAATGAGTCTTAATTGTAAGTTTTATTGACAGACTTGTGTTTTGCCACAGGAAACCATCCTGAATCAATTAAAATCAATTAATCACACTGTGATTAACTTTAATTGTGGGATCTTTCCTCCACTTGCAAATAACCATTCACATGTTTCAATTAATATTTTTACCCCCCTTTGTTGACAAGTGATCTATTTGTACTTAAAATTAATTAAATGTTAGCATGGTCCCAATTAACATTGCATTAACAGTAAAAATGCCTTGACTGTCAATACTGAGCAAAATCGGTGACTACCTACCGCTTACGTTGTGCAGCGTATGTTATTTAAACACAGAGTAGATGATCTGGTGAAAATGTGAGGCCACATTTAAAGCCATTGAAAATCTTAGGTTTTTTTTTACTCTGACTTGAGATAAACAGGAAAAATCAAACATTGTCCACTTAGAAATAGTTGCCTATCTTTTTGTCTCTGTCTTGCTAAACCAAGACTTAATGTCTCTAGATTCCTGTCTCTTTTTATTTTATTTGACATTTTATTTTTGTTTCTTTCATCCCGAGTACTCTCTTATCCCTGTCTATCTTGACTGTTTCTCTACTCAAATGCTATTGTACTATAAATTCAAAACTGTACCTTTAATATGTTATGCATCCTTTGTTTTTAAGACCCATCTAAGTAGGCTATGTAGGTCTGTTTCATATGCAAATGTTATTTATCCGTGCCCACATGAATAAGCATTCGCATTGTTTCCTACCCTTTGTTCATCCTGGGATGAACATTAGTGTGCATCTGAATTTGAGTACCTGTCTGAGGTACATTCCTAGGAAAGCAATCATTGGGTTGTAGGGAAAGTGCAAACTGAATTCCAGAATTGTTCATATTTTACAGAGGAGGAAACAGAGATCTGCAGAGGTTAAACAATTTTCTGAGGTCAAGTTTGTGGTTAGGCTTGATCTCAGATCTCAATCTTGGTGAAATAGTTATTTCACAGTATGCTGCCATCTCAATTTCCCTGAGTTCCCTGGAATTTTCTAAGTACAGTTTCTCTAGTATGCTAGTTTAATTGTGTTATAGCTTGGAATTGGCCTTGTTTTGGCCACCGTAAGTAAATAGTAAGACGCTAAGAAAATTCCAGGGCAAGTGGAATGGGGAGACTAAGACAGTTAAACAGCAGTTTGCAGCCACCTAGTAAATCCTATCCTCCCTAAACCAAGGACACTTGAGAGTAAATTGTTTGTACTTCTCCTCCCTAGCCAGAGGGTAGATGGCTTAAATCACCCTACTCAGGCAGACAAAGAACAGAAGTGCAGTTAGTGCCATTTGCCAACCACACCCAAGGACAGACAAATTAAGAGAATAAATCTCATTTTTGTACATCAGCATAAAGCTAATGAATAGTCTGTTGATTGACCTCTAAGACCTCCCCCATCACCCACATGTATCCCCTAACCTCTAAGGGACCCCATGAGACTTGCAATCAAGGGAGCAATGGGCAGTGGTAGCTTGTCAGGGCTAACCCCCTGAACCTGTCTCCCAGGCCCCTTTCCCCCGCTTTTCTCTGACTTCCCAGTGAACCAAAGCAGCCCAGCCTAGGCTCTCCTGTTGCTTCTTCTATGCCCTTCCTTGTTTCATTGCCCTAAGTATGTTTTTGCTGCAGACAATAAATTCTTGCTTGCTTTTCTAAAAAAAAAAAAAGTCAACATTCAATATGTATGTTACAGTGGATGCAGAGATAAGCAGCTCTTATCAGGAGAGGCACTGGGAATTTAAACCCAAACTGTTCTCTTCAAAGAGATCTATCTTGTTAGTGGGCAAAGGCCTGTAAACCCAGTCACATATTTTAGAATAGGTGATAGAGATATAACAATTATCCGCTGGACATATCAAAGTTCCTCTCACAGAAGGGGGCACAACACTGTTTCAGTGATCAGAACACATTAACTCCCACTTTTATCTTTACAAATAAGCTCGCCCTGAAGGGTACAGACATGTACGTCTTTGAGAGATCTAAAATAATATAAATCCTCTAAGCTCTTAAATCGTCTTTGGAACTTGTATTTCTTTTGGGTATTTGAAGAAGGTTTGGCTGCTAAACTGCCATCCCCGAATACATTCTTGGCCCTTTCTACTTCCCCTGCTTCAGCTTACTGTCATTCCTGAAAGGTTAATTGAGCAACTACTGAGTCCAAGCCTGGGATTACAAGAGCAATACACACTCCTGGTCCTTCTAACATAAAATGGAGGGAAATCAGTGACAAACCTGAATGCTGAGCCAAGTGCTGTGGGTGACCAGGGGAGAGAGCCACAGATTCAGAGAGCCAGTGATGGGCGGGGAGGTGATGTTTGAGCTGGACTTGAACAGATGTGTAGGAAGGAGGTGGTCAGGCAGAGAAAGGAAGGAAGGTGCCATAGGTATAGGAGACAGCAGAGCCCTTCGTCCTCCTCCTGCACTTACACCCCCACCCCTCCTCCGTTACCCTCGACAGGAGCCATGTTCAGAAATAATCCAGCATTCCTGAGGGAAGAGGAACAAATGTTCTACATTGTGCCATGCTAAGCATACCCCTCCAGTACTTGTGCCTGTGAAATGCATTTCACGCCTCATCTGTTGCCTAAATGAGATGTGAAAGCAGTTTACACCTCGTTTACATTTGTGCTGTTTTACCCAACAGCACAGATACAGCTCCATCCAAAGTAAGGAAATGAGGTCAGTGACCCCTTCCTCTCCCTGGATTGAATCCACCCTGCTGTTCAGATCCTCCCCAGCCTCTGAGGCTCCCAGGCAACCAGGAATCTAAGCATTGGGAGAGAAGGTGCTTGGGACGGAACTGATCCTTCCCCACAGGAAAATGGCTTTTCTTTCAAGCCAGTAGTCCATTGCTGTGTACAGTTTACTTAAGTGAAATGCAGAAACCATAAGTGGACAGTTGGAAGAATTTTAACTTTTGCATATACCTGTGCAACCCAAACCCAGATTAACTTATGGAACATTTTTTCTTACCCCTGAAAATGTTCTCATGTCGCTTTCCAGTCAATAGCTAATGGACGTGTCAATAGCCCCCTCTTCAAATATGACCACTCTTCTGACACCTAGCACCACCATAGGGCGCTGTGCCTATTCTAGAACTTCATACACATGAAAGCATATAGCGTGTACTCCCTTGGCTCCTTTCGCTCTCATAATGTCAGTGAGATTCATGTGTGCTGTGTATATCCTTTGAATTTCTGAGTAGCATTTCATTGTGTGAATAAACCATAGACGTTCTCCTGTTGATGGACATTTGGGTTGTGTTCTGTTTTTGTCTATTATGAATAAGGCTATGAATATTCATACACGTTTTTATGGACATACACATTCATTTCTCTTGGGTACACAGCTAGGAGCAGGATTTCTGGGTTGTAGTGCATATTTCAACTTTATTAGAAACTCCTCAATAAGTCTCCAAAGCGATTTACCATTTTACATTCCTACTAACAGTGCATAAAAATCCTAGTTGCTTTTGGTGATTCAAAGTAATGAAATTATGTTGGAAATCACTGTAAAGTAGCACAATTTCATTTAAGGAACATGAGATAAAAGACGAATATTGAATAGTTTGGAAGAGAATGAGAACATGAAAAGATCATTATTGCCCCAAAACTACCTCTTGAATGTCCTGATTTTGCCTGAAACTCACTATATTTAAAAATGCACAATACATTTTATTTTCTCCAAATTATATGCTTGGAAGTTGTAAGAATGGTGTACTAGGAGTCATGTGCCAATAAGGTACAAGGAAGCCATTTGCCCACTTTCACCAAATGTAGACTGATAATATTTCCAATTTTTGCCAAATTGATAAACAAATATTTATATCTTAATTCTGCCTTTAAATTTTTTGTGCTTTGATAATTAGTTGAGTAACATTTTATTGGTTTTTTAATATTTTTATTTTTTCTTAGTGAATTGACTTTTAATGTCTTTTGCCTATATTTTCTGGTGTTCATCTTTTTACTGTTAATGTTTATGTTGCTTTATATGGACTATTGCTTGTCACATATGTTGCAAATATTTTTCTCATTTTGTTTATCTTTTATGAAAAGTAACTTTTATTATTGTAAAAAATGCTACTTGCTCATCGTAAAACGTTCAACCAATAGAGAAAAGATCACAGAAATATAAACATTTTTACAAATTCCACTCCCCAGAGACAAAACAAGACACACAAAAAAATCCAGAAATAATAAAGTTCTGATGAAACTCATTTCAGACATTTCTCTATGCATATACAGAGAAAACTAACTAGATAGGTAGGTCAAAGTTTAGATTAGAATTGCCTAAAAATACAATAGTTGTTATTGAAATGACTATACTTACGGTATTTCTTCATTACAAAATATGTTAATCCTAAAAAATTATTTATTATAAAAAAGTTTATGAGTTTGGAATAATTTTTGAACTACATAATTTAACTTTAAATGGTATCTTTGGAAATCTTTGCTATAAAAGATGAACGATTAGCAAACATACTTTTTTCTCTATTTTCTCAACACTTCTAATTTCACTATTTTAACTTTGTCAAGTCTTATAACATTTACAAGTCTTTAACTATAATATCCACAGTTGTCAAGTTTTCTTCTATTTTAAAACAAATCATCAGCATTTCTTTTACCTTGCCATTTTATTCACATTTTTCTTTATTTTGGTTTATTTTTATGTTCACTTTAATATTCTAATAATTTTCTTCATAAAGGACTCACAGGTGTTATATTTCCTGCATTCTTGTATCTATTAGAATATTTCTCAGTTGCAATTTTACTTGAAGAATCACTTGGCTGGTGTACAGTTGTTGAGCCATGCCTTACTTAACTCATAACTTTATGAATCTTGCACCATTGTTCTCCCCTTAATAGTCCTTTAAATATCTGTTCTTTCTCATACCATTTGAGTGATTACCCGAACTTTGTCAGCCAGGGACCTGGCTATGTTTTCAGTTATATATATTCAATAGCTTTCTGCTTCTAATATGACTTTAATCTTTATAATGTTTTCATTTTCTTTTCCGCTTCTATCTGTGCTTTGTCAGCTCACTTTAATGCTCCTCCTATTATCTGACTATCTCTTTTGAAGCTTTCGGAACCTTTACTTCTTTTTTAAGGGCCTTTTTAAAAAGAAAGTCTTAAGTAATTCTTTGAGACTCTGAAGAGTCATTTGCATGAGCTCTTCTTTTCTTTCTTTATGTATGACTTTTATCTTGTTTACTTTTCTTTCCTTTTTTTGTCTTATATGTGAATCTGGTCCCTTTTCATTTATGGTTCATCTTCTCATCTTTACGTGGAGTCAACTAGTTCTTGTATGGGGAGTGAGGACTGAGCCAAAGATGTCTGTGACTTAGGTTAAGAATTTGTGACTTTAAACATGCTGAAATTTAGTCTGTGAAATGCCTTACCCTGGCCTTAATTCTCCCCTTAGTTCTTGAAGGTCCACGTGGTCCAGAGTAATTCCATGTTTATCTCACTAGCTTTCTGGGCCATCCTCTGGCATCCCACCTGCTTTCTTTTTGCATTATCCCTGGAAGTCTCATTTGCTTAGGAGTCTCAGAACGCACTTTGTCCAGACTCAAAGAAAGCGAGTCAATGTGCTGTTTCTGCACGTCTGGAATTACAGTTTAGCTGGGGTCTAGGCAGGAACACAGTGCAAATCTAAAGGTGGAGGTTTATTTCCTGGGCTGGTGACCAGTTGCAAGTAGTGGGTGTTCCGCCAGAGAGGCCTTAGCTAGTGTTGCAGAATTGGGTTTATAATGGAGTTGCTCATGTCACAGGAGCTGCTGCTGAGGGTCAAGGACCCTTGGTAAGCTGCTTCTGTTTAGGCTCAAACCGGCTCAGGGAGCTGACTTTTTCTTGCACCAGTCCACGTTTTATTCCTCAATAATAGCCACTGCCCACTGCACATTTGGGTTTCCTCTTCCAAAGCCTGTTTTTATTTATTTTTTTAAAGTCCAAAACTTTGTGTTTTTAATGTTTTATTGTTTATTCGTTTGGGCATAAGATATCTCAGAGTTAACAGAATAAGGGAGTAATGAAGTCTATGGATCTGTGAGGTCCTGGTTCCAGGCACATAACCTCTGACCTTTTTGAGATAGATTAATGTAAAGCCTTTGGCCTTATTGTAGGATAATGTATTGGGTCAGAAGCTGAGTTCTAGGCTCAAACTCTGGTTCTACCCTTTTCCAAATGTATGATTTAGTCTCCTCACTTAGCCTTGCTATTCTTGTTTCATTTTTGTTAAATGGATAGTATGCCAACAGTATCGGCCTTCTGGGGTTATTTTAAGGATTAAATGAGCTACTACTGTAAAGGGGGGTAGGTTGTGCCTGGTACATAGTATGTGTTCAATATGTACTTGCTATTATTAGGTCCCCTGATGTTGTTCCTAAGCACAGAAACCAGTAGCCTCATCCTCACAGCTCCCTCTCTTGTTAGAAAGGTCATCATGAAGAAGGGTCTTCATGGAGGAAAGGTCCTGGTAGAGGAATAACCTCCATAAGGGGAACTCTTTCTATAGGAGCTTAGAACCATTATCCTATAGGAATTCTAAAACCAGGAGGACTCTTCTTTTATAAAGACCCTTCCCCATGAGGACTCTTTACTATGAGGACATTTCTCCATGAAGAACTTTTCCCTTTAAGGGTCCTTCCTTCAAAAGGATCTTTCACCTGTGAGGACCTTCCTTCCACGAGAACCCTGCCCCTCGAAAGACCCTTTTCCCAAGAAGACCCTTTCCATCTGAGTACTAATCTTTCCAAGAAGACATTTTCCCTATTAAATATCAACCCCAGGAAGGCCCTTCTGCACGAAGTCCTTGATTTAAAAGAACTATTTCTCATCAGAACTTTTGC
Source organism: Myotis myotis (assembly GCF_014108235.1). NCBI lineage: Eukaryota > Metazoa > Chordata > Mammalia > Chiroptera > Vespertilionidae > Myotis > Myotis myotis. Next base: position 46,914,518 of record NW_023416317.1, read on the forward strand.
TTCTCAAGGGCTTTTACACCCAGAAGGTAGCCTCAGGAGACCCGCTTGGAAATTTATCACCAAATTTTGGGAGAATTTCTCTTCTTGAAACCCTTCAGCCAGATGATAAGGTCCCTATTGTTGGCCAAATATGGCCCCTCTTGGCTTTGTGCACAATTATCCAAGGGCCTTCTCCTTACCTTGGGTATGCACCTGGCTTTCGGGGGTGAACCAGTGGTGGCAGGGAGCATGGACCAGATCCTTGTTGTATTGGTGACCCTGACTATTTTCCTCCAGCTGAGTATGCAGTGACAGGATAATGGGGTATGCAGGTCACATGTCCATTAGCTCAGAAAGCCCTGACAGCAGACTTGCTTGTGGGATGTCACAGCAGCAGGGGCAGAGCAGGGTAAGCCTTCATCTCCAGGAAGGCGCATGACATAGGGGCGAAGGTCTATGGTCCTATTCTCAAGGAACTAATTATCTAGAGAAATTGAAGGAGTAAATTATGGAATATAAACAAAGTGGAATGAACAGGTACTGAATTCAACTGTTGTTTTATTCGTTCACACTCAGTTAACCTATTGCTTTAAATAGTGATATTCTGAAAGGGAAAGCATAGTTTCCAGAGAGAGGTATCAGCATGTATCAATACCTGGGACATAAATGGAGGCCAACATACATATTTTTCTTTTCTGGGAAGGTGTAGCAGGGCCCAGTGTCAACAGTACAGAATTGCTAAAAACCAATGGTGGGAGATTAAGTCAGAGAAGCAGGTTCAGTTCAGACCCCTAGGAGGCTGTGCTTAGAATTTTTGATGCAATTCTATAAGCAATGAGAATCCAGAACAGGTATTTCAGAAAGAGAGTGATCCAATCACTTGGGAGAAAGAGAAATCTACTGGTAGTATGTAGAACGGAAAAAGTGAGAGGCTGAAAGAAAGGAAATGCCTTAAGCGGCCATTGTCGGAATCCAGGACCCAAATGCTGAAGTCCTGAAGTGAAACAGCATCTGTGGGGGTAGGAAAAGAAGAGGCAGATATGTCGTAGCCCTCTTCAGTGGATAGAGGAATGCATGTGAGAGGAAAGTCAAAGATGACTCAGAGCTTCTAGCACAGATGATTTGGAACTTAAGTAACAGTCTTACAAAATGAAGTCTCACATGTTTACCAAGACCATCATGGCCAGCTCCCTTTGATCACAGGTAATATGGAGAAGTGTTCTTAGGGTGGAGGCAGGAACATTGGGTTGGGAATTAGAACACACCTGACCTACTCCTACCCCTTCCACTAACTGGTTACCCAGCTGGGAATAAAACTGTTAACCTCTTTCAGCTTTGATCTCGTCACTATTAATATGTATGGCTGGCTGATCTTTTCAAGTGGGGATAGTCTGTTTTGAAGGTCTACATTTCTGCTTCCCACTGAAAATGCAAATTGGCGCTTTGTTTTTTTTCCCCCCTGACTGCTTAATGTTCAAAATAGAGGAAAGACACCTGGATGAAGCATATTCACAGACTTTACAATTCCCGCAAGGGGATCTCAGAGCCCTTAAGCTTCTCTTAAGTTCCTTTGAGGTCTTTCAGCCCAAGGACTGTCACCACGTGTCCTACATCTCCTCTACACTTTCGGCAGGTGTGTGTAGGTGGAGCTCAAACGTAAAAATAACTCAAGTAAACACACACATATTTTTTGAAACTTGCTGTGCAGCTAAATTGTCAGCATTTTTGTCAGTGGTTAAACAGAACTAGAAACAAAGACAGTAGCCACTGATTACCACACTGGGCCTCCAACTTCACCCCTAAACCAACCTCCCCAACACACAAAGCAGGATGTGATAAGAATTTTCTATATATGTAAAGCACCCAGAGGATAAAGATCATGCTATAAACCTTATTGACAATGTTTACAAAGTTGAATCACATGCCAAGAAAGGGGGTGTAACCTGAATGAACTCCTTACATCAAATATATATTTCAACAAATAGTTTATGTAGCTTCAATACCTTAAACAGAAGAGCAGCTTGGGCCCAGCAAGTGTGGCTCAGTGGTTGAACATCGACCTATGAACCAGGAGGTCACGGTTTGATTCCCAGTCAGGACACGTGCCCGTGTTGTGGGCTTGATCCCCAGTGTGGGGCGTGCAGGGGGAAGCCAATCAATGATGCTCTCTAATCATTGATGTTTCTATCTCTCTTTCTCTCCCTTCCTCTCTGATACTAAAAAAAAAAGAAAGAAAGAAAAGAGAGCAGCTTGGCTTCAGAGCCACGGCAAGACTCAGAGAAGAATACTCAGTACTATTACCTTGGGAAAGTCAACTTTGTTTTTTTGGTGTTCCCTACCAGCTGGTTCCAGAGTGATTTAACTGTTGATGTTCTTGAGATTACAGGCAGAGCTCTAGAAGGAAGGGATGTGTTCCAAAGGTCTCATATAAGAGACCATTTTGTTATCTCATATACCTGAAGAATTTTCCATTGGCTTGCTTTGGACCCCACTGAACTATGGGCATCCTGGAATGGATTAGACCTATGATAATGAACCGAATAATGGGGATTTATCCCAACTTCTGGTCCTGATGGCCACCTACATTCACAGGACTGATTCTTCCAGTCTTTCACATCTTCACGGCTATAATCTAATAACAAAGACATTTCTATATCATGAGTATAAATCTGCAAATGGTGTCATCTTAAAATTTTAAGGATTTTTGGCAAGAAACAATTGAGATGAGAAGGAAAAACTGATAAACTCCCATTCTCTCCATAGAGCAAAGTGACCTACCTAAGAAGCTAAGAATACCTCTGGCAAACAAAACAAACAGCTCAGTATCTTCCTCTTGAATCATCAGAGCCTGGACATTAGAACTGGTTATTAGTAATTGATGTATAGGGAACAAATTATGGTCATGTTAGTTTCCAACCAAGGTATGCAAGGATTTGTACAGTGTGAGGATAATTCCAAGAGAGTTTCCAAGTGGACTGGGATCTGAATGATAAACTGAGGGCCATGGGGACTCTAGTTTTTTTTTTTTGGGGGGGGGTCCTCCCTTAATGGGCTTCCTCTGTTTGCATCTTGGTCACTCCTGGACATGCCTCAATTTAGAGTCATTGACAGATCAGCAAGCCCTGCGGTGTTTACCAGAGTCACTGTCTGACTAGAAATCTCTCCCAGAAATCTAAGAATGAAAATTCAGAGTCAGATGATCTAATTTTAATTGCTTTTGAAGTTTTCCATTTATGTCAACAAGCTCCCACTGAGAGAGGATGGAACCAAACACTTTATTTAAAAGGCCAGGTTCCAGCATCTCATGTTTAAGGAGTTCAAGCCTCATCATTTCTCACCGGGTTTATCTTGACATTTTCCAACTGCCTTCCTGCCACTGGTCTCATTCTTTACTGCCCTGACTCCTCAATCTTGCCAGAATGAAGTTTTCAAAAGGCAAACCCGAAACTGTTCCCTGGGGCTGATCATTTGATTTTAGCTGCCTTTTCTAGGTGCTTCTTGTCTCCTGCACCCTGTGGTCAAGGCAGGTGGTTTCACCTTTCAGACCTTTGAGCAGGGGCTCCGATGCCCTTCCCGCCCTTGCCTGCCTGAGAAACTCACTCGTTCTCCAACATTTAGCTCAGTTTCTTTCTTCTTTAGATCACTTTTCAGAATATCCACAGACAGACTTGGGATGCATCAGCTTGGATCCCACAGTGTCTTGTACATATTTTTTTTTATTAAAGCTCTAATCATATTTCTGCTATGGCTCATGTTTATCTCCTTCACGACTCTATGACTGTCTTCTGTTTGTCATTACATCTTCAGCACATGAATGAATGGGGAGTGGACTACAACTTAGTTATTTTGATTCCATTAAATCGGAATATGTGCTAATGAATGTACATTGACTAGATGGAATCCCCAAAGAGATGGGCACATTTAAGCCTTCCCCAGGGGAAATCACCATGCTTGAATCATCACTGATTATAGCTCCCCTCACCCTCCACAAAAAAAGCCTGGGTTTTGCCAGAATTGATGGAAGAAAGAAAATTGCAATGAGATTCTTGAATACTAAAGATAAAGTGTTTTTAAGCACATCTGTACTTCCAATACCTACATTTTCTTAGTTAAATCACTATTTTGATGATCTATTATACTTATCTGTTCATTACAGTAAGTCTATAAGGCTTTCTCAACATTTTTTGGATCATTTTGCCTACTTGGAAGTATGCAATGTCATGTCTTAAAGAATTGTCCATATTTCAGTTTTTATACTTTTATTCATTCCCTTATTCACTCAGAAATGATAAAGGCCCATGGTTTCTGGAGATAAATGTTGAATCTGTTCCAAAGTTTCATAAACTAGTTGACTTCTCTTCATTAGTCAGAACTAGTGTTGTATGGTTATACTTTAAAAGTCCCTTTGTTCCAATCAGGGCAACTTTTTTGTTTTTTCTTAATCCTCACCTGACAATATTTTCTTCATTGATTTTAGAGACAGTGGAAAGGAAGGAGGAATGGGGAGAGAGAGAGACAGAAACATTGATGTGAGAGAGACACATCAATTGGTTGCCTCCTGCACATCCCCCAACCAGGGCTGGCGATCAAACCTGCAATCCCGGTACCTGCCCCTGACCAGGAATCGAACCTGACACCCTTCAGTGTGCAGGCCAATGCTCTAACCATGGAGCCACATTAGCCAGGGCAGTCATTTCAGGGCAATTTTTGTGATTAAAGTCATTTAGGGACATGCGAATACACATGGGAACTTTCAGTTTAACATTATGGCATATGGGGAGCCAAAATGGTAATTTTCCTAGTATTTTCTCTCACCTCCTCCTCATTATCATCATGGATTATGCTTAGACTGTGCAGCATTGTCCACCAGTCTGCTGCAAAAGGAGAAAACAATTGTCATTTATTTCAAAGATGCTTATACTTAATTGAGGAAATGCTGACACATTTTAATCAAGGGAGTGAGAAAATTAGAGATACATTGTTGGAAAGATGATCTGGCTGTGATGTTCAGACAGAATCGTGTGAGGCTTGGAGTCTGCTGGTGCCTCCTGGCGAATGTTCTGCTCTGGCCCACGGGCCATCGCTGCGGCATCCTCTCTGCTCTCTCCGTTTCTCCTCTTGAATGTGTCAGATTAAATGAATGACTAGACATTTCCCCCAACACGCCACACTCTCTCAGCCTGGTGCAGCCTTTTCTGCACTTGCCTGTCATATGGCTCAGATTTATCTCACCCTTCACCCCTAGGGGGAGCCTTCCCTGACTTCCCCAGCCTGGACAGTGCCCCCTTCCTAGGGCCAGCTACTTCCCTCTGTTACACTGTATCATAGCCATCTCTTGTTCGTCCTTTTCCTTATGGAGCTCCAACCCAACTAACTGATGGCAGAAAACTCACTCAGGAGGTCTTTCCTTCATGGCCTGTCTCAGTGTCCTGCTCGTAGTAGGTTCCATGAGTGAGTTAAGGAATGAATGAATGCTATGAGAATAGACGTAAAAAGACTAGAGAGGTAGCTGGTCTTTGGAGACAATGGGAAGGTATGGATCAGAGGATGTGTTTGACTTTTCAGGAGTGAAGTTGCAATAGCAACCCCTGACTGGGTGCCATGAGCAATGAAAAAGGAGCATCAAAGTGATAGAAGCTTTTGGCCTGCTTCAGAAGATTTGATATGTTAGGAGTGGATATATGGGGGCGGGAGGGACATTTTTAAGGTAGAAAAATGGTTTATATAAGTCAGTTTTAATGAACTATATAGTTCTATAACCATTTATGATAGCTTTGACTATTTTCTGCCATCAGAAGTTTCTTCTGTTGAGCCCAAATTTTCAATATGTAACTTAAACCCAGTTTGATACAAAATTTTCTTTATTCTTATTTTAGGCTCTTAAATGAGTTTGCTTTAAAGGAGAAATAAATATTTGAAAAGAGTAAACAGTTGAAAAATTAAAATATGAATAATTTACATGCTGACTCCCAGTTATTTTGTTCATTGCTAAATTATGTGTTCATTGAATGCTGACTGTGTTTAAATATCTCCTTTAGTGTTGCTAAGGGAAGCATGCTTTCTTACCTGACTCGTGTGTATAGATTTTGTTTATATATATTGTTCTCAATTTATTTTTTATTTTTGAAAGAAAAATAACTTTTTTATAAACATATAAATGTTCATTATTTAAAATTTAAAAATACAGTAAAATGGGCCATGCAGAGAAGAAAAAAATTACCTAAAATCTCACTACCCAGAAACAACTGTTTTTAATATTTGGTCAATACAACATCAGATATTCCTTTATTAATATACATACAGGTAGAAGGAGAGAGAGAGATAGAGAACAAAGATTGGTTTCATATAGCACATGCTAATTTTACTGAAAGGATTAAACATAATTTTTCTTTAATTTAGCAGAGATGAATTTGCAGTCAAATGAAAAGAACGAAAGACCTCATAATCTTCATAGTTGCTTAGACTAAATTTTACATTTAAATGAATTTAAATCTAACTAGCAGCCCTTGTTTCCTGCCTTCTCCTTTCCTGTTGTACAAATTTTGATGGATTTTTTTTTTTGCTAGCAAATTTCACCCTCTAGTAGTTTTTGCAAGAAAGGCCCACAAGGGCTGGACATTGTAAGTTATTGCATACTAGAGAATGTCTGTTTGTTGCTTTTATACTTTCTACCTGAAGGAATACTTGTGGAGTATATTTCCCTCAGCACATCTATGTAATAAACATGCAGTTTAAGAAATCCGCCTCTCAAAGCCTCTCATGTCCACTCTCTACCCTCTCCAACACCATACTCCATTTTAACCTCTAACACCGTAGATTAATTAGATCTGATTGCATACACTACGTAAGTGGGATTACACGATATATAATCTTTTGTTTCAACTTTTTTTACTCAGCAATACCTAAGTGATTTTCATTTGTGCTGCTGTGTAGAGTTGTTTATTACTAGAGGCCTGATGCACGAAATTCATGCAAGAGTAGGCCTTCGCAGCCCTGGCATCATCTGGAAGGTTGTCCGGAAGATTGTTCCACTGTTTGTTCCGTTGTATGACTATATTACAACTTTATTAACCTTCCATTTAATAACCTTTGGGGTGTATCCAGTTTTGGGCTGTTGTGAATGATGCTGTTATGAACATTCTAGTCCATGTCTTTTAGTGAACATGTTCACACATTTCTTTTGTGTACTTTCCTGAGAGTGAAATTGCTGGGTCATAGAATAGGTAGGTGAGCGACTTTAGTAGATATCATGAGACACTTTTCCAAAGTGGTTGCACCAACTTACAGTCCCAACAGCAGCATGCGCTATGAGAGGTCCAGTTCTTCCATGTCGTTATGCTCATTTGGTCACTGTTCTCTTTTTCATTTTAGCTATTCTGGTGAATGGGTTTTCAATCACTTTTATTCATTTCTTTCCAGTTTGTTTTCTGGATTTCTAAGGGCTTAATTGAGTATCCTTCAGTGTAAGACCTTTTTTCGGGGCCTCAGTTCTTTCATCTAAGTATACTATCCTGAGTATTAAAACTATGGCAAACACGTTTCTAATCTGCATATTTCTCCATTCTCTAGACAACTGAAATTCTCTTCATAGGCTTCTCAAATAGTTTCTTGTATGTGATTAAGTATCATGATGCTAATTTCCTTCCAAGGAAATGAAACCTGTATTTTCTAACTTCTTTCTTGAGTCAACTTGGGGTCGATAGCAAGCAACACTATAAGTTGACAGAGTGCTGGCATTTTGTTGAATATTCTAGAAACACCAATCACCCAGCCTCTTTAAGAGAATTTGAAGTGCACTGCTTTCTTTGACTCAAATTTGACCTAAAAAAAAATTTCTGGGAAGACAGTAGTGTCAGTGTTGGAATTTAAATCCACACTCTTAGGAACGCCTCTTACTCTCTCTGCTCTGACAGCATTTAGCACTTGGATTTCTGGAATACTGAGGTGCATAGGGCTGTGTGCCGTATTATTTTATACCTTGTTAACCTTCACTGAGGAGCTGTGTAAACAAAATACAGCTAAGCTCCAAAGAGCTATGGGGCTCCATTCGAGGCTCAAAGAGCAATGTGATGGTTAGCCTACAGCTCCTTCTCAAACAAGAAGAATGCCTCACAAAGGCTAGCCATCCATCTGCTCCTTGGCCCACCCTGGAGCTATGGGTTGCACGGTGTTGGGAGATGGCTGCTAGATTGTTCCTGGGCTGAAAAGGGCTGTGGTTATTGTTAGTTTCCTGTTTTCCTGCTACTTTCTGAGCTCAATCATTGCTGACACTGCTGCTGATCATAGCAACAAAGAGGAACCTACCAAGTTTTGGGTTTGCCTATTTTGTTTTTAGCAAAGTTCATGTAGTGATCTCATTTATGGCTGAAACAAGGAGTATTAGTGGGTGTAGACACACTTCATTCATGAAGTTTCCTTTTAGAGGTAATTCTGATGGATGAGCTTTAATGATGCAGAGATTCCAGGTCAGAGATAATCACTATCTTGTTCTCTGTATGAAAAAAAAAGTCATATCATGCAACACCAGAGAAGAGGTAAAACTTTCCTATAACCATTCATGTTACTTGGATTCTAGTTACACTTTTACTTGATTGACCTACCCTATCTTTGCTGACTGAGCCAAGATGGAGAAAGGGGATTCATGAAGGAATTGATGGGCTTAGTAGATGCGTTCATTGGTAGCATCTTTGTTGAAGGGACATTAAGGTTGAAGTTTTTGAGTCTCCTATCTCATGCAGGGACTTTCTCCTTGAAGCATTTGTGCTAAATACCCATAGGAAAATTTCTTATAAATGTTAGAGACCTGAACTGGCAGTTTCTCTTGAAACCCCTTGGAGATGGGGTTGTGGGGGGCTTTGGCCTCATTAGCCTGGTACTCTAACCAGCTGCAGCTGGCAGGATGGGTGGGAGAAACAGCCATACACATTTCATATGTAGGCCAAGCTTTATCAGGCAATGTCTGTGTGCCACAGGGGGATCTTGGAAAATGAACCTGGTGTTTCAAGGCTGGGATAAGGCTGCATTTCAGGACTGTCCAGGGGCTGGCATTTGAGGGAGCCAGGAGGGCTTTGTCTAGAATGAACGGGCTCTTTGTGATCTCAAAAGAAGAATGAGAACACCAGCACTGGTAGCAAATAAGGCTTTGTGCGAAGCATTCGGCAATGTTACCTTCTGCACCTTTGATGCGTGGGGTTGCTGCTCATGACCTCACTAAGGAAAACACAAAAGAGAGTGTTTCTTTGGCTGCTTCTGTGGAAAAACACAATCCCCTTCTCCTCCAGGGCCCATTAGCCAGGCTGCATCAGGGAACATACATCTGACTTTCCAATTTTTCCTAATTTGTGAATGTGGGATGGATGGGTGTGTGTGTGTGTGTGTGTGTGTGTGTGTGTGTGTGTGTAAAAATCTGCTGAAGGAGAAAGTAATGCATCTAAACCTCGTGAATGGGTTGGCTTTATTGTGCTTCGATGAGACCTGCATGGAACACCTGTGCCTCATTCAGTCTTTGTTTATCATATTTCTTGGTTTTTATGTTTACCGCGTTGTGTATGTGATAGAACAATTCAGAAGGAAAGACTGGTATGTAAAGTAGTTCTTGATAGAGTGTGTCTGGGCCTTTTGGAGCTGGGCCATCGCAGGAGGATAACACTGCCAATAGCATAATGCAGGTGAGATGGACAAGCGCCAACGTGGGTCCTTTCCTAGACTGTCGGGCCACCTGCCAACAAGGTTGCAGTGGACTCTGTGAGAGCAACCGCCCTCAGGAGGCCACAGGTGTGTGAGGATGGCTCTTTACTCAGGATGCTCCCCTCCCCAGATGTCCATTGACATCTGAAATGTAGTTAAGCATTTTTCCCCCTGATCCCTATGACTATAGGCTGATTGAACAGGTGAGCTCAACGTGCAGAGCATAAAAAGTGGAGGAGAGAATGATGCCTAAGAAATAGAAATGCTTCCCAGGGAGGGCAGTGCATTAAACTCACTTTCAAAAACCTGTGTGACTATCCCAGGGCTGCATTAAGATAGCTCTTCCTTTAAAAGAGGCATACTTTTATACCTGGATGGAGGGAAAAAAACCCCTCATATAGTTATTTTGGCTCTATTTGTGAATAAATGCATGGAGCAGGTGTGTTCTGGCTCCTAGTTTCTCTACGCTCAGGGTAACTGGTCTTTCTCTGCAGGAAGGAGAGAGAATTCCTCATGGAATACTGAATTTCAGAAGAACACGTTTCTGTAACACATTTTAGAAAGCCCAGATTTTACAGCTCTTTCTAAAACAGAAGATTGGTCCAGTCCCATCACTAGGATCTGGCAATTGGCCAAGACCTTGAGAGAGGCCCTTTCGGGTCCCTGCCTCAGATGAATTAGGTAGATCATTGGAACAGCCGAGGGCAGTACTGGGAGGGAGGGTGATATAGGGTTCAGGTAGTCCAGAGCGGTAACCAGCATGAGCCTCTCTCTAACTGTGAAGAAATTGTTCTGAGAGCTTGAAAGGAGTTGATAGAAATATCACAACACTGTTACAAATTTGATTATTCAGATTCAGGCAAGCCAGATTGTTTATTCGGTTATTATCACCAGAGACCTATACACACAAGGATATAAGGCAAAATTTTGCAGCTCCCTGGAAGTGTCATTAAGCCTGGATTTCAATTCTTTATTTAAATGAGCTTCTGCCTGTCCTTCTGAATCTGGAACTTATCTCCCAGTCCTGCCCATATGCCTCCCCCGCAGCAAGAGTGTGATAGTTCACCATATTTGATAGGTTCTTGCTGCAGCTGTTATGCTGGACTGCAACTCTTCGTAGCACGGAGAAGCTAATGAACATGCCCCATGAGACACAGTGTGGTTTTTTGGTCTTTGTTGGTCTGTTGTGGTCACCTTTCAGTATCTTTGGTTTCAGACTGCACACATGTCACATGCATATACATGTATACAAACAAATGCAAACATGCACAATTGCATACATACATACATGCATACATGCTTGCATGGGCATTTGTGCACACAAAAACTTGAGTGTGCTTTCCCCATTCTGATTTTAACTGGCATTTTTCACACTTTAAACTTGTTTTGCAGGATAATAAAGGAGAAAGACATTTAGGGAGCATTAAACTACCTGTCAATGTCAAATGTGAAAAACGTCTAAAATAACATGAAATCCAACTATGTAAGTTCCCCAGTAGGTGCCCATAAACAAGTGAAAGAATAACGCTTAATAGTGAAGGAATGGACATATATGGAATTTTAAACAAAAGGAAACCAGATTGATATTAGAAGTAAGTGATATGAAAAAATTAAATATATGAAAGAGAGTAGTCTAAATTGCTAATGGTAAAATCCAAATGAAAATATAATAATCACAAAACTTTAGGTGATGAATTACACAGATGTACAAAATAAAAAAGAGAAAAATGGAAGACTCAAGGAAATAGTATGAAACATATTTTAATTATTAAGTAGGTAACAGAATAAAGAGAGATCAATAATGAGGTTGATGGACTTTATTTAATGGCTGTATTTTGAATCATGTCCTATCTATGAATATGAGAAATAAGTGATAAATAATAGAGTTTTTGTTCTTTTTATTTTTCTTCTTTTTTCCTTTTTCTCTTTATACCCCCCCCCCCTTTTTTAAAGGTCAAGACCAATAAAATAAGCTCTTATAAAGTTGATCATGGAAATAAAAATAGCCATATACCTCATTAGGAATTATCAAAAAGACGTAGTTAAATAGTTATTTGTATATGCTTATATACACATATTAGAAAATGTAGACTTCCATGTCAATATATGCCAGTACAGATAAATACATGAATGAATGACTAGGGGCAATATAAAAAACTAGTTATAGAAGAAATAGGAAAAAACTGAATAAAACCTAATAGAAATTATGAAAAATGTCTAAAAAATAACCCCTAGAAGCCTGTCAGGCCCATATGGGTTTAGGCATTAGTTCTTTCTAACAATTTTAGAACACAAACTTACCATGCCACTGGAAATACTTGAGCACAAAAAGATAAGTTTCTCCTTTTTTCCCTTCTGACTAGCATAACTGTAGAGAACTACAGACCAATCCTTCTTAGAAATAAACATGCAAATTTCTAAACACATGATGGATGCATGAAATCAAGTATATTAAAGAAATTATATGCTGTGAATAAGTAGATTTTATTCCAGGAATTTAATGATGATATAATAATAAAAACATATATTATGATAATCCATTATGTTAGTAAGGGGAAAATGTGTGACTATTCCTGATTTAAAGTAAATTATAGTAAAACTAGAGGCCTGGTGCATGAAAATTCATGCACTGGAGTGGGGGGGTGGTCCCTCAGTCTGGCCTGTCCCCTCTCACAGCTCAGGAGCCCTCAGGGGCCGGAGGCGACCCAGCGATCAGGGGAAGGCAACGCCCCATCACATCTCTGCTGCTGCCATTGCCAGCAGTGCAAGCCTGGCTGGCCCTGGTTACCTGTGCCTTGGGCTGGCCTTGGGTGGCTGGTTAGCTGACATCCTAGGCTTGCCTGTGTCTCAGGCCAGCCCTGGGCAGCTGGCGGGCTGGGGGACTGGGGGACTCCAGAGGCAGGTGCACAGAGCATCCAGGCCCGCCCCCAGGCCTTGCTGTGTGCCTATTGCCCTGGCGGGGCTGAGGGAACTGGGTGCCGCAATCTTGTGGCTATGGGAACCGCCATATTTGAGGGCAGGGCAGTCAGTTAGCATATTCCCTGCTTATTGGCTATGGGCGCCACCATCTTTGAGGGTGGAACAGTCAATTAGCATATTCCCTCCTTATTGGCTGTGGGTGCCGCCAGCTTTGTGATGGCATGAGGGTCAATTAGCATATTCCCTCTTTATTAGATAGGATGGGACTAGAAGACAAGTTCCTGCATGTAATAAAAATATATCGAACCAAAACATGTGCATTACACTTAAATGCAGACACTAGAGCCATTCTCATTATAAGTCAAGATTGTCTGTTCTCCCAGCTGTACCATAGTTGACCCAATGTATAATAAAGAAAGTACTGCAAATCAGTTAGATAAAGTACAAATATTTGTTAATATTATTAGGAAAACCAATTATTTGAAAAATACTCAAGGAAACAAAGTAAGGAGCATCCAAAGCCTTTTATAAGCATAACTCCTAGGTGGACAAAGGATGTAAAGGTGAAAAAAGCCAACTGTGAACATGCATGGACAATATAAGCTCATATTTATGTTAATTTGGAGTGAAAAAGAACTTTATGATGAAATCATAAGGAAAATTTGAAAGTAAATAAATAAATTTACCTTAAATTAAATGAAAAGAAAACTGGTAAATATGTTTGAACAAATATGACAGGTAGAAGATTAATATTTTTAATTTATAAAGAACTCTTGCAAATCAATAAACAGATAAATATCCTTAACGAAAGCAGGCAGTCTACAGGAAAAAAAAGCAGCAAGTTGTCGGGAAACAGAAAAACAACAACAATGACCTATCATTAACCTCATTAATTAAGCAACAATTGGTTTTGGAAAAGTTGACTTAGTCAATGAAAGATAATCCACTCAAGGCAGTAGAGAGACAGGTGACTCCGATACAGCGTCTGGAATAGCACTGTTGCATTTGAGTTAAAACACTCCCTACCACTTTGTGTCTGCTAATCTCAGTCTACTTCTCAGTACTCAGTGCCAACATTTATAAGTTAACAGGAATGGCCTTTACATGCTTACTGCTTGAAGTAAATGCAAAAACCATGCCCATCTGAAACTTACAGAAGCATATCTAAGCATTGTATCCGTTTTCCCTGTATTTATCTATATCTGGCATGTATCGTATTTATCCTTTTTTTCTAATTATATTTTTTCTCTCTGTTAAGAAGGCATGGGTCAGTGGGGGTGGGGAGGAGAGAGAGAGAGAATAAATTATGTCCAAAGATAGTGCAGTAGTTAAAACTTATGTAAGTTTAAGTCAGTATTTTTATAAAGAATATTTAAACCAAAAATATGTAAGATAATAAAATTAATAACACTTGATTTAAAAAAGTGGTGAAGGTCATTTCTTGGCCAGTGTATTAGTCATCCAGGTAATCGATGCTTACTCTCCCACTAGATAAACCCTAAAATCTCAATGGCTTAGCAAGATTAAATGTTATTTTTTGCTCATATCACAGCTAGTTATAGTCATGTTATTTGGAATATAAGCTTATATACACATATCAGAAACCTCCAAGGTTGCCATAACAAGGGAAGAAAGCAATTGGAGGGTTGTTTTGGACTTTTGAAGGGCTGACATCATTTTTTTACCCACATTCCTTTGGTGGGAATTTAGCCATAGAGCCCAACCTAACTGCAAATGAGCCTGGGAAATGTAGAGAAGCCCATGAAGATGTGATGAGCACTGGTCTCTGCCTTTGATAGAGTATGAATCGGACCAAGCTCTCCAGGATGACACAGTTGCAGTGTGAATGTTTTAGAACCATCTTCAGAGATTTTTCCATTGTAATAATGCCTTTGCAATGCCACCATCGTCTGGCAGTTGGTTGGAGAGTGTTGAACTTGCTCCTCCATTTTCATAAAAAAGTTGTCAATAATAATAATAACAATTATAGCCAGAGTAGATCTGCAGTCTAGATTAGAGTATAAAAAAAAGTCTACTTTTCAATTCTTACCTATAGGTTAATTGAAATAAGGAACATTTGGAAGTGAATATATGGGAGTTCTTGGAAATGTTATTCTTGGATCAAGCAGGACAAGTTTACATGCTCTGTAGATCTTCTATATTATTCCCCCACTGTTTCCTCCATCACCTCTCTCCCTACCCCTCCAGACTGCCTTCAAAGGATCACACCTACTGGAACCATCACTGCATTTGCAGTTGGGTTACTAGGCACACTATCTCTCAGTGGTCCATATATGAGCCTCCAAGTAAGAAATGTTTCTTAATATGAGTTCTAAAAAGCTTGACTTATTTTTTAAAATGCCATGTATTATTCTCATTTATTTTACTTATTTATTTTTGTGTGATTTCTCTTTAGCTCTGACCACCGGAAGCTCAGTCAAATTGTTGGTTCTACGAGTACAACCAGGACGGTCAGGGCTACAAGTATGTATTGTAGCATTCTCTCCCCCATGCTGATCTTTCATTTAGATTTCAATTTTTGAGTCCTGAATTTTTATTTCTATTTTAATATTATACTGTGTGTTTTAAAGTCACCTAAAATCCCACATGCTAAGTTCTCCCTGGGAAAGCAGCCAGCCCAGAAACTTCCAGGAATGATTATTGGAAAGGCTCTTTTGACACAGAAATTTGGGGCACATGTGGTTGCAAAGCCAAACTTTATGGAAAAATATCAATTTCTTGGGTGTATATATATATATATATATATATATATATATATATATATATATATATTTTAAAGAGCAGGCCTGGAAGATAGGATGTTTATGGGAAAAAAAGAGAAATGTAACAGCCAATTTAATAAGGGAAAAAAATAAATTATAGTCTTCTTAGGACTCACAAAGGGTTTTTGTGTTCTATTCTAGAGGGAGTGTTTTATATCTCACTTATGTATTGCTTCACTAATGGGTGGGAAAATGAAGTACTTTGACTAGATGGTTAATATCTATAAAAGTAATACTCATGAGTGAAAAAAGTAAGCATTTGCCCATTTCTCAGAATATAGAATATTATAGCTAGAGCTGTATTAGATTATAAACTGTGACCTGGTTTCCATGACAACAACATTCATTATCTTATTTCAATCTTTCCTGAGTTACCCAATTTAACTGCCCTATCCCTTTTATCACACCTCCCCCTCATTAAACACTTACCAGATCCTTTTCTGTTGCTATGCAGGCAGTATAATAGCTTTCACAGCTGCTTGCTGAATGAAATGGCAAAACACACACACTTTGGGAGTGTGTGTGGGGAGAGGAATTTCAGCAGTATTTCAGGATCAAGGGATGCAAGTGGCAGGTATGTGTTCTATATATACACACACACAGTGCAACCCCCTGGCACCTTTTGCACAGAAATGTGCCCTGTGTGTCGATTTGATGGAGTCTGGGTTCCCCTGACAGTGTGACAGGCTATTAATCACATGTGACCAAAATAGCACACAAAGGAGGGCACTCCTGTTTTTTTTCCTTCCCTGGGCGGGGATGGGTGATGTGCTGAAACTCTTGTCTTTGTATGCTTTCTGGTTTCTTTTTTTAGTCTTTGTCTTAGCGTCATCCTTCATCCTTATTGGAGGGCTTCTCATTTAGAGCTGCCAAGTAGGTGCGCTGTCTTGGGCGGGGGAGGTCATGGGGACCAAGTCAGTGGTGTAGGGGTAACATTAAAAAAAATAGATGTGTGTTTCACATTGACTTATTTCCTCCTAAGACACATTGGGGAATCATATGGCTTCGTGATTATTATCTTAAAGACTTTGTCTTACTTAAGAGGAGCATATAGTGAATATTTAAGACTTAAAACATTTTTATGGCCAAGTCATGCTGCTAGTTAATACTTATCTTTGTATGATTTACAGATATATAGTATTGGCATGTTTATAATGTTTTCACATGTTCTGTTTTAAGGTAAGGTAATGACATGCTCTTCTGTTGGAAATTTCTATTATGAGATAACGAGACCCTAGGATCAGAAGCTGCTGTCACATGACTTACTGTGGTCAGGAATGGCTTGGGTATGTGATATGTCCAGTTTTCTATCCATGAAGGGAGATGGCCAACATAGCTGGACTTGACCTCATGGTTCCTCAAGCCCAAGGACATAAGATTATGTTAGTTTCACTAGTCATGTGCCTGGGGTGGGGTACAGATACCACTGAGGTTGAAATGGGGTCTGTGATGAGGAGGATATGGGAGGGGAGCAAGATCAAAGCCAGGAGAGCAGAGTTCAATCATATTCTTAAGCAGGGGTCAGCAAACATTTTTTGTAAAGGGCCAGATGGGCTTTGCAGTTTCTGTTACAATGATTTCATCTCTGCTATCGTGGCACAAAAGCAGTCAGGTAATATATAAATGAATGGGCATGGCTGTGTTCCAATAAAATTATATTTATCAATACTAGGTAGTTGACCCTATTTGACCCACAGGCCTTAGTTTGCTGATCTCTATTTGTGAGACTGGTACAAGGCAGATAGAATAGTTACTAAGATGTGGGGGTCAAACCAGAAGGGTCATTTGATCAGCAAATCTAGCAATAGGAAAAATGAGAAGTCAATGTATGCCAGTCACTCTTCAAAGTGTGTCACATGCATTAGCTCACCGCATCTCGTTGTTATAAAACAACAATCCCGTGAGATAAGTACTATCTTACTGGCTAAGAAACATGGAGGTTAGGTAATGTTCCCAAGATTGCACAGACCGTGAGTGGCAGGACTGGGATTCAAATCCAGGTTCTGAAATTCAAGTTTGAAAATCTGTGTTCTAAACCACTGTGGTTTGTTTCGCTGCATGTGGAGCTGGCAAGGGAGAGTGGCCAGGAGGAATTCTGGGGATGCAGTTCATATGCCTGCAGTGAAACTTACATTGTCTCGGAGTGTGAGCAAGGCTGCATTTGAAAGGCCAGATGGGATGAGCAGGCTGTTCATAGACTACCCCTACTACCAGGCTGTGGTTGGATGGGCCTGACGAAAGACAGAGGCTGACAGATCATCTCCACTATAACATTAAGTTTCTTTGTATGTGAAGTGCATCATAGACGTAAAACTGTCTATAACATATACGATATAGTATAAGGAATAATAAACACCATTGAACCTGCTATCCCACTTAGAAACATCATAAGACCATAGAAACCCCACTAAGCCTTCCCCCCATTCCATTCTATTCCCGTCTCTCTCTAAAATAGCCCATTATTCTCCATTTAAATAAATATTTACCTTGGTCTTCTTTATAATTCTATACTATATGTATGCAATCTAAACAGTGTTATTTAGTTTTGGCTTTTTTAAAAAATATATTTTATTGATTTTTTACAGAGAGGAAGGGAGAGAGATAGAGAGTTAGAAACATCGATGAGAGAGGAACATCGATCAGCCGCCTCCTGCACATCTCCCACTGGGGATGTGCCCGCAACCCAGGTACATGCCCTTGACCGGAATCGAACCTGGGACCTTTCAGTCCGCAAGCCGACGCTCTGTCCACTGAGCCAAACCGGTTTCGGCTAGTTTTGGCTTTTGTATGAATGGAGTGGTACTTGATTTTTTTTTTTCTTTCAGCATCAAACTTACAAAGTTCACACATCTTGTAAAGTCTAGTTGTAATTCATTCATTTCCATTGCTCTCTAAGAGTCCATGGTATGAATATAATCCATTTTATTTATTCATCCTGTTCGTGGCCATTAGGTTTGCTTTAAATTTTAGTCTGCTAAGGCAATGCTACTATAAACATTGTTACACGTGTTTCATATTATGGAGCATAAATGCAAGCATTTCTTTAGGAAATATTTTTATGAGTGGAATTTCTTTTATAATTTTTAATTATAGTTGACATAAAATATGTATTAGTTTCAGGTATACAGTACAGTGATACAACATTTATACACCCTAAGAAGTGATCTCCACAATCAGTCTAGTAATTATAATATTATTCTCTATATTCCCATGACTTATTTTATGAGTGGAATTTCTTGCTCATAGATGGTGAGCACATTTAACTTTAAGAGGTAGTGATCAATTATTTTTCAAAGTGGTGTTTAATTTACATGCCTATCAGCAGTGTCTGAGAGTTGGGAGGCTCTACATCAGGGGTCCTCAAACTATGGCCCGCGGGCCACATGCAAATACAAATATTGTATTTGTTCCCGTTTTGTTTTTTTACTTCAAAAAAAGATATGTGCAGCATGCATAGGAATTTGTTCATAGTTTTTTTTTAAACTATAGTCCGGCCCTCCAACGGTCTGAGGGACAGTGAACTGGCCCCCTGTTTAAAAAGTTTGAGGACCCCTGCTCTACATCCTTGCTAACCCTTCATGTTGCTGGGCTCGAGCAGCTCATTGTGGTTTTAACTTGCATTTCTGTGATAACACTTGGCACTTTTTTCAGGTTTTAATATTATTGCCTTCAGATTCCTCCTAATGACTTTGGGTGAACATCAAATAGACCTTTGCATGGCTGATGGGAAAACCTCACTCTGAGTGCCTTATTTATCTGTCTTCTGCTGTCAGCATTGGTGAATAAGCAGCCACCGGAGCACAGAAGTGATGGTCAAATTTGTGTCTCCACATCACTGAAAATTCCATGAATTTTTCTGCATCCTGGGGACAGAGGAACTCGGGCTTATTCCTAGCCCATTCCTACCACAAAGTAGTAGAGGGAACTTTTAGACAAAGTTATTCCACTTCTAGGAACTTCAGTTGCCTCAATAGTAAAATGAGCGCAGCATAGTACCTCTCTATGTCAGATGTTGCCTGTGGGTTTTAAGATCTTCATTGTTTTGGGGGTAGGGGAAGTTGGAAGGCTGAAAAGTACATTTTATAGTCTCTTTTGGTCAAAAGGGTTCTGGCTTGGGTCCTGCCAATGCAAGACATTCACGCCGACTTGGAAGGCAGAGAGGAGACGCATTCCTCCCCTGTGATTGGGGTGGGTAGTCATGCCAACAGATAGGGACAGACTGTTTGCAGTGGCTTCCTGGTGAGCTTCTGGGAACCCTCACCTCTGTGTGGCATGCAGGTGAGAGTATTGGCCGAGATTTCCTGTGATCCAAGAGTTTTCTGATTTCTTCAAAGCCAACAGGGATTCTCAGTGGCCTTCACTCCCCTGCCCTGTCTTTAATAACTCTGTATTAACTCCCTTTCTGCTAAAATACCTAGAGAGGTTTCTCCTCTCCTGACTGAAGCCTGACTGATAGATACTACCTTACACTACTTCACTACTTCAGGTCGTTGTGAGGATTAAATGGAATAATTCATATAGGGCACCTAGTGTGAACCTAGTGCATAGTGGGCGCTCTATAAATACCCACTTCCCCCACCTTTTTAAAGAAAAAGGATCATCTCCTATTTTGAAATATTGAAATGGAAATGGATGGAGAATGTTGAAGGATCTTGCTTCCCACAGTTGGTTAGGAGACCTTAGTTGGACCTGTACATAAAACTTTATTTCCATGACATTGGGCCAGGGCTCTAACATAGCTGCTGCACCACTGCCAAATCGGTGGTGAGACTGCCACACGTCTGCAGGCCAGCTTTGTGTGCCACTGGCTAGGTTCAGCTTCCACCAGGTGTGTTAAAAGGCCAGCATCTCTCCCTCGCTGTGATGGTGACTTTCTTTATGGTGTTTACTCTGAATCTCATTAAAACATCCCTACCCAGAGTTATCCCTGGATCAAGTCCCTGCTAATCCCTGCCAGGAATTTTCTAAATGCTTTTCTAAGTTAATTCAATGAATAGAAACCACCTCCTCCCTCCACTCTGTGGAAGAGTCATCTGGAAGGCAGTCGGCACAGCTTTGGCCTTCTGTTCATTTCCCCACTGGCCTCCAGCAAGCTTGAGATAAACCACACTGGTTACCAGTCAGCAGTGCCCACAGGCCTGAGCTCATTTCCAAAGGCTCCTTTGCCTCTGCGTTTTGGCATTTCCAGAGTCCTTCATGAACAACCTCTGAAAGTGAGGCTGCAAATCAAATTATGTCTGACTACAGAGTTCTTAATCTTTTTTACTGCAAGAAGAAATATTCTGCTGAGAGAAGATGTCATCCTCTCTCTTTCTCTGTAACAGCCAACCGGCTTCTATCCCCCCACCCTCTTCCCAGGCTAAGGTATTCGAATGAAGGCAAGCATGCCTTTGTCCTCCTCATGTTTCTCCTTCCTGAGTCTTCTCCCCCCTTAGGAGTCCACTTCTCTACACTTCAGAGACTCAGTGTTCCTCAGTGAATGTAGGCGACCGTGTCCCCGCTCTAAAGGGTATCTGTAACTGCCCTTCAAGGCCTGTGCCCCCTGGTGTGGAAAGTTCTGTGTATTCAACACACATAGAAGGCCTTATGTATAATTGGCACCATGATCAGCTGTGGGGACGGGAGTCTGGTAGGAAAGACATCTCCATACAGTGCCAGCTTGGCTGTGGGAGCTCAGGCTTGAGGATGGTCATGGGTATCAGGGCATGGGCTTGATGAGGAATTGAGGCAAAGTAGGGGAGGCAGTCCACACTGAAGGTGAGGAGCAGTGGGGTGTCTGTCACCCTTCGAGTTGCTGCAACAACTTATGAGATAGTCACAAGAACTTTCAAATGTGGGGTGACTTTGAGAGCCCAGCTGCAGGACAGCCTCATCCTGAGGGAATGAGGGGTGTGCTCTTTGGAAATATGCAGGGACATTCGGAGGAGAGGGGCTCACACAGGGAGGCTATGAGAGGTAAAGCTGGGAACAAGGGGGTAAGGAGTGATTTGTGGCAAATTGCTTAGCTCCAGAGCAAGGCTGGCTCCTCTTAGGTGCAACACCATGGCAACAGAGGGGCCCAGTGGCCAGAGGCCTGTTGGTTTGTCCATCTGTTACAGTAAAGCATACTTCTGGGCTTCCCAGGTGGCTCCTGACTCCAGGGCTGTAGCACCAGGCAGATGTGCTGGAGTTGTATGTGCTGGGCCTAGAGGAGATGAAATGATTCACCTGCTATCTACTCAACACCTGCTTTGTCCTAGTGCTGCCCTGGAGACATGACAGGATACCTGCTGCAGGCCACTAGGGGAGACAAAATAGTCAAGGCACAGAGGAGGGAGCCATCCTGGCCGAGAAGCATGCCCAGCCAAGGGCATTTATCAGGAGAGACTGAACTGTCAGGTGTTGGAGACCTGGTTTGGAGGCATTAGAATTGGAAAGCTTTTGTAGTTTGGGTCCCCTACAAGCACAGCCTGAAACGGGGGTTTAGGTAAGTAGTTTATTCGGGCAGTGAACTCAGGGAGCACAGTAATGGGGTGGGGCAGTGAGACAGGCATGTGTGGGGAAGGCCAATAAAGGGCCCATTGATAGGCAGATCCCTGCCGTGGGCACTGGGGCGCAGTCCTGATAGAGAGCACACCCATACTCTGTCCCAGTGAGGGTGAGGAAGCTGGGGTGTTTGTCCAGCAGTTCCTGTCACATCTCAGTATTGAGAGCAGCTCTTGGGACATTGACTCTGGGGTCCTTCTGACCTGTCCTGAGCCCAGGCTGAGCACACTCCCAGGACCAGAGAGAGGCATATAAGGGGCCCTGACAGATTACCTCCGAGGTGGGCTGGGAGGACATACATGGGACCCTGATACTTTCTGCTATAGGAACCAATGGAAGGACTAGGGTGGGTCATTAATGTTCCTTGACTCAGGGGTGTCGGCCATGAAATGCTGTGTACTCTAGGCCTCATTTCACTTTTCCACTTGTGTTTGCTGTCTTTGATAGAAGGAGAAGGGGTCAGATTATCCAAAGGTCCCCTTCCCATGCTCTCCTACTGTGGGCATGTTATGCTACAGTAAAGCAAAACAAAAAAAAATGTGAATAGTCTGCTTAGTGTCAATTGGGTATGTGTACATGTACATGTTCATATGCATAAACATATTTGGGTGTGCATATGCCTCTACATCTTATGTATCTAATTCTGTATGAATTATGAGATTTCTCAGTAACATAGTACTAACCAAGAAAGAGGAGGGTTATTATGTTAACATGCACTAGTGACCTGCTCTTTTATTTGGTAATCCTATGCCAAGTGTATTTCAGTTCAGTACAAGCAAAAGCAATAATACCTGCTATGTCTTCTGCATTTTTTCTCTGGAGTTTGGTGTTTATTGCTTAGTGCTTTGGGAATACCTACTTTCCAGGGTGTTTACAAGGGAAACTAGTTAGACAATTTTTGATTTTAGAGTCATCTCATTTCCTGGCAAAATACCTCCATCTTTTCCTGCTATATTTTAAGACAGGAATTAAGAGTGGTCATTTTCTTTTTTAATACCAGAGAGAATTAGAATTATATTAAAGAAAGTGGAATACATTTGGCCTTTCCTTTCAAATCCCTTTGTGGCTTTCCTCATTTGTAAAGTGGGAATGATGCTGTCTATTTCAAAGAGCGATTGTCAATATGTAATGAGATAATGGATCTGAGACGACTCCTAGACTCCAGTGTCAGTCTGGCTTCAAGGAAAGACTGAGTGGCATCCTGTTTCCAGGAACCTGCAGGAACTTTGTCCAGGGGGTTGTGTCAGAGCTGGGGGTTAAGGCAATACACATCTTTACTCCAACCAACACGGAGCCTAAGGACACCCCTATGTGAAGAAAGAGTGCCTTGCAAGCAATCCAAATCCATCAGTTGTGAGATCAAAAACTCCACTAGACAGAGGGAGAAAGAACTGGGCGAGACAGGGTGGATAGTGCTACCCATATGTTTGGAAGCTCCCCTGTCAGATGCCATTCTTGTAGCTTTACAAGCAGCATTTCACTTCATCTGCATGCTGCGTTCCTAGAAAAACTGTGGCTTAGGGAGCAACTTGCCCAGTGGTAGTGGAATAGGCGTTTGCGGCCAGGTCTGTCTGATGCTGAAGCCCAGCCTCTTTCTCCTGCAACAGGCTTCCTGTACCATTTTGTCAGGAGAGCAGGAGACACAGGAGGCCTTGCTTATTGGCTGTGAGTCATAAGCCCCTGATTCATATATCTGGGGTACAGACTTCTCCTGAGGCCTGATAAGGACTTCAGGTTTACGCATGCCTTTACCGTAGCCCTGAAATTTCCCTCCTAACCTCAGAATTAGGTCCCTCTCACTTCTCCAGTCCCTCCTCCCCATGCACGCTATGCTCTGCACATGCCAAATTTGGTGCGGTCTCTAAACTTGTCATGTTATTTCATGTGTCTGTGTTTCTGCTTGAAAATACCCTGCTTATCTTCCTTGTTATCCTGCTTCTCCTCCCTTTTTAGATCCATAGCAATGATCTCCTTTTCCATGAAACTTTCCTGGACCTGCCCAAGCAGAATTTACTATTCCCTCCCTTGGGCCCCTGCCAACCCTACACCGTAAATCAACCGTGTCCTTAACTCATCGCATCGCCTTTATTTGTTTGTTTAACTGTGGTTAGACTGTTCATTCTCAGCCAATATCTCTGTGCTCCTCTAGATTTCCAAGCCTTCCTTGCACTTAGATTGGGGCCATGGCCAATGGATCTGGGCAGACGTGATGTGTATCACTTCTGGACCTGGCCCTTGAAATCATCCCACATGATCCTCTAGCC
The DNA here is from genome assembly GCF_014108235.1 of Myotis myotis. Lineage (NCBI taxonomy): Eukaryota > Metazoa > Chordata > Mammalia > Chiroptera > Vespertilionidae > Myotis > Myotis myotis. The sequence continues at coordinate 46,938,675 of NW_023416317.1, forward strand.
ATCCTTTGACCTTGAAGATCATGTAGCTCAGATTTTGTAACTACAGGCTGAAGGAAAGCCACTCAAGACATATTTGGGTATGATGTGAGCATGAAAGACATTTTATTTTATAAGCCACTGAAATGTTGGGGTCCATTGGGGAAGCTGGCATTCATTACCTTGATCACGATAGTATGTTTTTCCTGTTACTGGTGAGCTTTTATGGATAGGAACATTTTTTTTCTATTTACCTTGGCATTCTTAACACCTGGTGAAGGTGGTGTAGTGTATCTGAGAAGCACAAATGAGGGCATTTCATCTGAAGCCAGTTCTTCTTGCAGCTACAGCCTCCAGGGCTTAGTGACACATTCTCATCTTGGCTGGCAAAGGGGTATTAGGATCCTTATGTGCCTGCTGCTTTATCAGCCCAGGTAGGTCCTTTTAAAGTCTGCCACTCAGGGGTTGGCTGCCAATTTGAATCTGTGTTTTCTGCTTCAGTTTTCCTCCCTCTTCTTAGAAGGGTTTCTGCCGTGGAAAGATATTGGCAGCGCAATTGGATTTTGTGTTCAAAGTTAAAATGTAATTATTTCCGCTTCACATTCCTTCATTAACTCCATCACTCTGGTTCTGAGAAGGAGAAGGGGAGCAGGCGATCGGTCTTCCCCCTGAGGGACATGGCCTGACAGCAAGCCTAACAACAGGCTCAGAGTACAGTGTTTGTGGCTGACTCTAATGAGCTCAGGGATGGAGGGGCCTGGGCTTTGGCTGGATGTTCTCACTCATTACAAATATCATAATCAGCTCTGACCCCATTTCTTGTGTAAGCCTTGAGAACTTCTCTGAAGATTCCGATTTCCTAGGGCAGTGGCCAAAGGTATAACGGATGGGGGAGAGAAACAAGAGTCATGTCAACTTTTTTATAAATGTCATTTCTTTTCATCCCATAGAATGATTGTAGGCAGCTCATGCCCATTTATCAGATGAGGTAAAAAAAATCCAGACTGGCTCGTTAAAAATATGCAAAATCGCACAGTTGGCACCCATCACAAGCTGTCTAGTTCCCATGTCCCTGTACTTTTTTTTTTTTTTTTTTTTTTTACCACACTGTGATTTCATTCCTAGTTTCTTTACTGAGCCCCATTTAACTGCGGAGTACCAGGGCTCCATGTCCTACTAGCAGGGGCTGGCTCACATTACTTGATTTCTCTGACCTCCATTTCCACCCTCACTGAAGGATGCTCCTAGGATTGAAGGGAAAGGCCAGGCCACAGAGAGAGCACTTTATCTTTCTCCTTCCCTTCCCTCTGCTCCCTCACTGCAGTGGGTTATGGTCACCCTGGGGAGCTTCTGCCGCTGCTCTGGTTGGAGGGTGAAACGAAGCTGCTGTATATTTTTCTCCCACTAGGACTAGAACTAGGACTAGAAAAAAGGTATCTCAAGGCAACTAGAGCCCCTGGTCATGAAGAGCCACATTGGTTGATCATCCAGAAGGGATCGGGTCCTTCCCAGAAGAGAGTCCTTACCTCTTCTGCTTGGAATGGAGAGTCTGAGTCTCTGAGTTGGATCTAGGGAGAGCAGCTGAGGCTTCTTGAAGGTCCTGAGTCATTACCGTGAAGAGTCCTGTTGGATCTTGCAGCCGTAACAGAACCCAGGTGAAGGAAAAGGAGATGATGAGACCCTAACACAGAAGGAGTGGCCTTATACCTCTAGACAGTTCCTCTCTGGCTTTCTGTCCACCAGATTTTGTGATTTTCCTATAGTCAACAATCCTACTTGACATGGTAGTGAAGTGAAAGAATGGATTTTAGAATCAGGAAGACTTGATTTCCCATCCCAGATCACTCACTCCTTAGCTTGCTATTTGTGTATATTGAGTTACTCACTTCACTTCTTGTGGTCTCAGTTCTCTCATGAGTATGTAACCAGGACATAAGAACCGTGATGCTTGGGATGTGATAAAATGCAACAATTCTTTCTCCTCTTCCTCCTTCTCCTCCTCCTCTGTCTCCCTCTCTATTATCTATTTTTTAGGCTTAATGCTTGCACCATCCTCCTCTAAGCTCATAGGCTTTTTACCTAGCCGATAAAAATCAAGCACTTAGCTGAGGTCTCGGCAGCCATGACATGGCCTCAAGGCAGCCAGCCATCTGCAGAATGTCTAGAAAGACAAATGTCTACCATCCTCTTTCTTTCTGGCCTCTAACTTATTGGCAGAGAAATGTTAAGTGGATTTTTTTTAAAAAAAGAATCACCATATTGCAGAAACAGATTGAAGAAAGATGGATTTGGGAGAATAATGTTTGCTGTAGGAGAGAATCCAGGTCCCAGAAGGGAAGTCGTGGCTGATGCTACAACTCGAACAGCCTCCTCGCTGAGTAAAATGAAAGCTTGCTTACTGTAAAGAGCCACACACTAACAATATTTACTGAGCAATTGCTTTGTGTTGGCTTTCTATGAATTGTTTTATTCAACTTTTAACAAACATGTGAGTTAGTAACTACAATTATTTCACTTTTATAAGTGGGGAAATATGGGTCATCTTCCTAAGGCTGTATAGCCAAGTGCTAGAGTCAGAATTTCAAATTGTGGTCAGTAGGACTCCAACTTTAAGGAAAACCTTAAAATGAGAACAAAATTTATTCAGTAAAATTCACCAACCCTGTGTTATGTATTTAATTGTGTCCCTTCCACCAAATTCATATTTTGACACTCCAACCAACAATGGAATGTATTAGGAGATAGGATCTTTAAAGAGATAACTAAGATCAGATAAATTCATAAGGGTCGGGCCCTAATCCAGTATGACTGGTGCCCTTATAAGAAGAGGAGACACCAGGAGTGTGCACACACTGTGGAAAGGTGGTGAGAGGACACAGTGAGAAGGTGGTCGTCCGCAAGCCAAGGAGAGAGGCCTCAGGAGATACCAAACCTGCCAACACCTTGATCTAGGACTTCCAGCCTCCAGAATTGTGAGAAAATAAATTTCTCTCGTTTAAACCACCCACTCCTTTGTATTTTGTTATGGCAATCCTAGAAAAATCATATATCCCACCACCTTTATAGGTGAAGTGTACTTTGCCATTCCTTGACTTTGAGTTTAGTCGTATGATTTACTTTGGTTGATGGAATCTTAGCAGACCTGATGTGAGTAGAGGCTTAAAAACATTTGGGTACTTTGGTTTAATCTCTTGTGCCTGTGTTACAGCCATGCGACAGATGTGCTCCATCTACAGTCCAAGGAGGATGAGAGACGGATTCTTTAAGTTTAGAATCAGACCCCAGAGTAATAGCTTAAACTAAATTTAGTTTTCTTATCTTGTTTACCAATTGGGAGGGGGCTTGTGGAGAAGAGCAGATCCGTTATTGTCTGAATGAAGAAATGACATTTTCTTTGTACATTGAAGAGTAATATAGATAGATTCTCTAACCTACCCCAGTTACAATCCAATGTGATGAAGTCTGAAGTGATGGTAAGTCAGTCAAGGGTGCTGGGGAAGCTACAGAGGCCGTCTCTGACTCAGAATAAAGAAGGGCAGGGCCAGAGGGGCTCCTAAAATTAATCACTCACAGTAAGCTGAATCTTTTAGGGCCCATAGCAGATTCCCAGATAAGGAACCATGCAAAGGAGATTTGAGAGGGGGATTAATGGTATGTGCAAGGCCCGTGGCAGGGGAGACACTTGCAATTCCTCTATCTGATCTGCAAAGGCTTACTTTGGAGCCTCCTCTTAGACAGGGCTCTCCAGGGTGTAGAGGACTTTGGCAATCTAGGAGCAGGGAAGGTGGGCATGCATGTGCTGGCTGAAGGAGGGACTCTGGATCCTTTCTCTTTTCTCCTCTCCTTCCAACAGATTGTGTGAATTCTCCAGTGGTTTTGCTTTACTTGTAAGAAATGGCGGGAGTGTGGGGCAGAGGTGGGCTTAGAATATGGCAGTACACAAGGCACTTCACATGTTATTTCATTTGATCCTCATTACAGCCTTCTCGTGTTGGTGTTATTATTTCTAACTTATCCACACTTTCTATTGACTCTTATTTATATTCAGGATACGACCCCCGCCAAACCACTTCTTACTACCTCCATCGCTTCCCCACTTGCCTCTTGGGCCAAGCCACAACTTTCTCTTACTTGGACTATTTTAAAAATCTTTCAGCCGGCCTCCCTGCTTCCACACAACAATCAGAGTGATCTATAATATACATTGAAGTCTGATTATGTTGCTCCTCTGCACAAAGCCATCCAGTGGCTCTCCACATAATTTCCAATAAACCCATAGTCCTTACGATGGTCTATGACAGTGGTTGGCAAACTGCGGCTCGCGAGCCACATGCGGCTCTTTGGCCCCTTGAGTGTGACTCTTCCTAAGCCTTAGCGGTACCCTAATTAGTTAATAACAATGTACCTACCTATATAGTTTTTTTAAAAAAATATATTTTATTGATTTTTTACAGAGAGGAAGGGAAAGAGATAGAGAGTTAGAAACATCGATGAGAGAGATCGATCAGCTGCCTCCTGCACGCCCCCTAGTGGGGATGTGCCCGCAACCAAGGTACATGCCCTTGACCGGAATCGAACCTGGGACCCTTCAGTCCACAGGCCGATGCTCTATTCACTGAGTCAAACCGGTTCAGCACCTATATAGTTTAAGTTAAAAAAATTTGGCTCTAAAAAGAAATTTCAATCATTGTACTGTTGATATTTGGCTCTGTTGACTAATGAGTTTGCCGACCACTGGCCTATGAGGTCCTCTATGATCTGGCCACTTTTCTACTTCCCGATCTCATCTCCCACCGCTCCCCATTCTGTCCACCCCAGTCACCCTGACCTCCTTGGGGTTCCTACTCACTGTCCTTAAACACCACAAGCACAGTGGAATCTCAGATCTTTTGCATACATTTCCTCTTCATCAAATATTCTTTCCACAGATATCTGTGTGGCTTCCACCCTTCCTTCCTTTAGGTCCTTATAAATGGAAGCCTGACCAATATCACCCCACTTCCATCAAGCTTTGCTCTTTTTATCCTGTGTGATGTTTTTTTTTACTTCACAGATCTTAGCACTTGACATAGTCTATCTTTTGTTTATTCTTCCTCTAAAATGTGTGCTCTGTAAAGGCAGGGACTTTATGTTTTGATGCTATTTTGTGTTGTCTTCAGTGCCTAGAACGTTGCCTGGCTCACAGAGGCACTCCATGAATATTTGCTGAATGTGGTTCAGAGAGATTAAGCAACTTGCCCTGGGTTACCCAGCTAGTAAACAGTAAAACGAGAATACAGGTCTTATTGGTACTGAGGACTATGCCCTTCCTAATCCATTTCCTTAGGCCCTTGCCTATTGCCCAGATATCAGGATGAATGGGACTGCCCAATAGGTCTTTGCGACTCTGATTTCTTTAGAGAATTGCTCAGTGAAGAAACATGAGGGTTAATGAAAAATTCTCTCCTTTTGATTATCCTGGAATGAAAAACCTCAGCTGCCTCTCTGAAAAAAAAAAAAAAAAAAAAAAGTCACAAGGGCTTTCAATTTCCTTGTCCATGTTCCTGTGTGTTCAAGAATCCTTAATTAAATTTTATATTACTTGATATTTATCCCATAAAAAAGAAAAAAGTCAATGAACTCACATGGCTACTACAATCTTGGCTTTGATTGGGAAAGCAGAGAGAAAGCAGCTTGTGACAGACATGGACACAGTCAGTGGGCCCTGTACCCTCAGGGGTATTACAAAAATGACACTCCTTCTGGCCCTCTGTTCAGGTAGGCTGAGCATATCAGCAGGGCACTTTCCTGGGTTCATGCCCATCCTTGCTTTCTGGCTTACACTCCTATGGCTCCATCCTCTTGGGCTTACCCACTGTCAAGAGAAGCTCTAGTGGGCAGACATTGTCAGTGCCTTCCTTATGGGCATTGGATCTGTCCATTTGGCAGGCACTAGAAGTAATGTTGCCGTGGGACAGAGGATGACAGAAGGCCCAGAACAGGGTAAAGAGTGACGGCAGTGCCAGGGACAGTGGTGGCAGAGTGAGGTGTGCTCACAACCTTTTGTTTTGTGTACTGGGATTGTGTACTATGAAATGGTCATGGGATTGGGTATACTAGTATCTGGCACCTTCAATTCTGCAGGGTTTAGCTGAGAAATGCTTTGATGACTTCCTGCTGACTGGTGAGATCAACACACTTTTTCCCTCCCACCTGTGTGGGAGCACAGGCGAGATGAGGTGAAAAGCCCTGACTCAATTGTAGGTCAGAGAATTGAACTTCTTGATTTGTCTTTAAGAAAATACCCATGCCATTTTCTAGGACAAGTGCAAGAAAAGTGGTGGCTGAGGCTCCTATCATAGGGGGAAATTGCTGGTCATTTGAAGTCAGAAGACTACAGTTTCTCGCTGTGAATCTGAGCAAGTTTTTCTATTTCTCTGAACACTCCCCCCCCCCCCCCCCCGCCAATCTGTAAAATCAGTTTTGAAGAGAAAATGTTTCCTCTTTCCTTCCTTCCCTCCCTCCCTCCTTCCCTCCCTCCCTCCCTCCCTCCCGCCCTCCCTCCCTCCCTCCCTCCCTCCCTCCCTTCCTCCCTCCCTCTCTCTCTCCCTGTTATTCAATAGAATTATTGAGCTGCTGTGCTAGGCACTGAACAAACATAGATAAACAAAATCATTGGTGACTGCAAAGATCCTAGTGCAAGAAACAATGACAGCACAGTACATATATGCAGGAATGGATGTCTATCTTAATTGCAGCAGCACAAAAGAGAAAGTGCTAATCGCTTGTGAAGGAATAGAGAACATGAAGTCTAAGCAACAGTTTGCAAAAGAAATAGCGTGTGAAGTGGACCAGTTGGGGCCACAGTGCGGATGAAGGAAAGTTAGTCAATACCACACCTCATGTCAATACCACACCTCATGTACAAAAGCCACAAAAGGATGCACACGATTTGGTTGCTGACTTGTTGAGTTAGAGGCATCTGTGAGAGCCCCAGGTCCTCCTGACAATGGACACCCAGAGCCAGATCAGCAGAGACTGAATGTTCAAGACCAGAGGCCATGTTTGGGGACCCTTGGCAGGGCACTCGACGAGAAGATCTCACTGTGAAGAGGACTGGGACAGAACCCTGTGGAATACCAAACATTGAGTGTGTTAGGAAAGAGACATCTACCAACAAGGCCTGGCAAGGAGAGTGATGGGGAGAAACTGGATAGAGTCTCATTGCCGAGGGCACAGCAGAATGTGTCAGGGAGGACTGGCTGAGAGCTGCAAATGCTGCAGGGAGGCCAAGGTCAGTGAAAACCAAGACTGCCCATGGAATTTAGTGATTAGGTGGTTAATGGGGAGGGAGGGAGCCAGGAGACAGTACATTAAGGCGTGTGAAAAGGCTTTGGCAACTGAAGAGCCATGAAAATGAAATGTTACTTTCTGATGGAGGCAGGAATCAGCCACCTTAGGCTGATCAGTTCAGAATGTGCAGTGAGACTGACGTGAAATTCACCTCTCCAGACTCACAGCTTCTCCTTCGGCCAGTGGAGAACAGAACATCAGCATTTTAAATAGTCACCCCTGTCCTCGTAATGAATGCTTTTGAACACTTCTCCATCCTTATCTCAAAATTAGCTTCTTGTTGGCTCCAGAAGATTGCCTGAAATGTGTCACCTAGGAGCAAAAATAAAATTGGGGGCATAAGAAAGAATGAGAGTGAAACAGCAGATTATGGGGTCGTTGCTATGTTGGAATAAATAATCCTGGTGACTGGATAGCAGTGCTGAGTTATAGAATTTATTCTCTGAAGAAAGAAGCTTTAATCGTGGAGTCTGTTTTGGAGCCAGTAGGAAAGGGGCTTCCCTTCTAGCGGAACGAAATAGATTTTCCAATCGTTTTGTCCTGTCAAAAAGAAAAGGAAAATAACAAAATATAATAAGTAGTTTGGCTGTTTAAGGAAACCATATCTAGAGGCCACGTGAGTTTTCAATAATTCAGTGTAGCTCTCACAGTCTCCTGCAGGTGGCCCATGGCTGTGTGCAGACAGCTGGGGTGAGGTCAGGGGACCAACTCTGAATCCATTTGACTTATAACAGCTCCTTATGATATTAACTGAGCTCCATGCAACTGTCCAAAGAGGAGTCTGGCATAATGACCATGCACTTGGCCATGACAAGTGTTGTTCCTGAATCCGGGCTTGAAAGTACAGTACCTGGCACATTCCTACCTTGGCACCTACAGTTTCCTCTGCTTGGTTTGCTGGTCCCCAGATGTCCACATGGCTATTGCCCTCATCATTCTTAGGCCTTTACCCAAGCATTACCTTCTTAGTGAAGCCTTCTCCAACAGTCCAGTTTAAAATAACATCTGCATCCATCCACCATCTCCTCTCTCCTCATCCCTGCTTTATTTTTTATTTATAGCCCTTATTACCTTACCATATATATTTTCTATTTTACTAGAATGTTAGTTGCTCAAAGCAATGCTTTTGGGCTATTTCAATCACTGTCATAGCCCCCGTGTCTAGCAGAGTGCTTGGCACATAATAGGCACTCAGTGATGTTTTCCAAATGAGTGAAGACAGTGGCTTTGGCAGCCTGCCACCTTCCCAGATCTAGAGAGGGACTGTCAGCCTCTAGAAAAGTACTTCCCCCATAAAAATCACCTGCAAGTTACCACATAGCCTCCTTCGTTCACTAGGCCCTGTGACTCCTGCCTCTTCATTCAAAGCATGAACAGCATTGCTCGAGTTTGCCAGGAGCTTCCAGGGTGTGCACTCTGGGTTTTCTCTCTGCCATCATATGAACTCGTCCTCCTTTCAATGCCTGGGAGGTCACAGGCTGGAGAGCTGTAGATGTTGAGAACATCAGAGCAAGAAGGAGCCTTTGAAAGCCTTTGAAGAAAGTCCATTGTCCAATCTGCATGTCTATAGATGGAGAAGTTAGAACTCTGGTTCACATGCCACCCATGGGATCCTCACCAACAGTGCGGGTCTGGTATCAGGATTCCAGCTAAGGGTTGAGAAAGAGATGAACAGAAATGTTAATTACTTTCCCGAGGCTGCTCAGTTACGGAGTGTTACTGTTAGGCTTGGGACCCAGGTTTATTTTGAATCTAAGCTCAGGCTCCTTTGACTGGATTCTGTGCGTGCTGCAATTTGTGGAGGAAGGCCGGACACTGGGCCCTGCACACGATGGTGGGAAAGTGGGTATGTGGCCACTTCCTTCTCCGCTGTTAGTTACCTTGTATTTCTGAGAGACGGTTTCTTCCTTTCCTCTCTTACAGCAGGAAAGTGTTCCTCTCACCTGTTGAGTGGCCAGTTCTCGAGTATTTTACTTTCTCTCTTTGCTCCTTCTGCATCTGCTCTTCCTCTCCCTTGGCCTTCGCTACCAACTCTTCAACATGCTTGGTTTTATGTATGCCTCATACTGCAAAGGAACAAACAGTCCTGTGTCCTAAGTTCCCCTGTTTCTACATCCTCCTGCTCCTCCTACTTTAAGACCAGGCTTCCTGAATGAGTCCTCTGCACTTACCCTTTTCCGTTGCCCTTCCAAGCCTCTGTGGTTCCGCCCTTTCCTATCTCATAGTTGTTCCTGCCCCATATGCCCCTCTGCCCCATCCCCTGGTACCACCATTTCATCATTTACTTTTATTCCTTTGAGGACTTTAGATGCCTCATGTAAGAGGAATCATGCAGTATGTGTCCTGTGAAGGACTTACATCACTTAGCATTCTATCTTCCAGATTTATCCACGTTCTCACAAATGGTAGGCTTTTCTTCTTTACGGCTGAATATATTCCTTTGTATGATCTAATGTTAAGTGTTCTTACACTGAAAAAAAGGAAAGGAAGGAAGAAAAGAAAGGAAGGAAGAAAGAAAGAAAAGAAGAAAGAAAGAAAGGAAGAAAGGAAGGAAGAAAGAGAAAAGGAGGAGGGAAGAAAGGAAGGAAGGAAGGAAGGAAGGAAGGAAGGAAGGAAGGAAGGAAGGAAGGAAGAGAAAGATCATAACAATAGACATTTGGAGAAGGAAGGAAGGAAGGAAGGAAGGAAGGAAGGAAGGAAGAGAAAGATCATAACAAATAGACATTTTGGAAGAAGGAAGAAAGGAAAGAAAGAAAGAAAGAAAGAAAGAAAGAAAGAAAGAAGAAAGAAAGAAAGAAAGAAAGAACCTAACAACAAATAGACACTTTGGAGGAAACTCTTGGAGATGATGGATATGTTTATTACTGGGATTGTGGTGATGGTAACACAAGTGTATGCATATGTTCAAACTCACCAAATTGCATATATCCATTATGTGCAGTCTTTGTGTACCAATTATACTGCAACAAAGCTGGGGAAGGAATAACATACCTATTACGAAATCATTTTCCTTCTTTCTAAAGTACATTCTTTAGCAGTTTTTTAGTAAAGGTCTGTTGGAAACTAACCAGGTTTTATTTGTGTGAAACTGTCTTTATTTTGCCCTCATTCTTTAAATATTGCCTTGATGGTGATAAAATTCCCAGCTGACAGCTATTCTATTCTAACACTTCAACTGTGTTCCATTGTTGCTGCTGGGAGTCATCTGTCAGTCTAAGTGCCATGTCACCGGAGGTGAGCTCCTTTTCTCTGGGTCCCTTCACAGTCTTTGCCTGTTACTTGGTGTTTGATAGATTCATCATATTGTATCTCAATGTGGGGTTCTTTTAATTATCCTACTAAGATTAGAAGTGAGAGAACTCATGCCTTTCATCAATTCTGGGAAATTTTGCGCCATTATCTTTTCAAATATTATATATTTACAAGCCATTACCTATTTTTCAAATTCTGATTAGGCATGTCTTAGATCTCATTGCTCTATTTTCTATGTCTCTTAACCTCTGATTCATATGTTTTATCTTTGGGCTATATATTTATTATTACTATTAATTATATTTTATGCATTCATTCACCTTCTAGTTGATTAAAACTCTTTTCATTCTGGAACTATTTCCAGTTCAAAATTTTTTGCTTCAACTGTGTCTAATCTATTATGTAGCCTACATTTTGAGTTTTAATTTTCATTTATTTTTTATTTCTATAAATTCTCTTTGAATCTTTCTTTCAAATAAACCTGTTCACTTTTGAGACTTATAACCTTAATCACTTATGTCTTAAATGTAATACATATATAGTTCCTAGATTCTAATTCTAATAATTGTAAAATCCAAAGACATTGTGCTTTACTTTCCTCATCTGGAGAAATGGGAAGAAAAATAATTCCTACTCAATAGATTGTTTTGAGGATTAAATGATCAAATATATGCACAGTTCTTAGAAGAGTATCTAGCATGGAGTATAACCTCTATAAGTGTTTGCTATTGTCACTAGTATTATTGCTGCTATTTGTAGAACTGATTTTGTTCTTTGCTGACTTCCTCTAAATGGTTTGTTTTTCTCGTGTGTTATTTATTATTAGAAGCTCATGTTCCTTGGAACATTAACAGTGGACATTCCTTAAGGCTTGTGTGTATATAAGGTGCTTTCTTCCAGAAAGGACATGCATTGGCTTTTTCCAAGCCATGAGGCTACTACTGATCCCAACTATTTTAAATTAAATTCTTGCCTTAGCTGTTTTCTTGCCACAGTGTATAAATTCCAGCCCCAAATTTGCCTGCAGGTGGGATTGTGGTTACTAATTATCAGGGGAGACTTGTTTCCCCTTCACCCAGAGATAAGACTAAGATAGACAAACTTTCTTTGCAAGGTAGTTTCTTTGCTGCTTTGCCTGGTGAGGTTTTCACTCGTTAGGGTCCCAGAATTCTGTGGGGTCCCTGATTGTAGGTCCCACATTCTGCAAATCAGGGAGAAAAGAATGACCTTGGATTGTTCACTAGCTTATTTGCTTTTATGAATTAATTTTTTTAAAATCCTCACCCAAGGATATGTTTGTATTGATTTTTCAGAGAGAAAGAGAGAGAAACATTGATGTGATAGAAACATCCATCAGTTGCCTCCAGTTCTTGCCCTGACCCCTGACGGGGCATCCAATCACAACATTTTGGTGTACAAAACGACTTTCCAACTTACTGACTCACCTGGCCAGGGTGTGACTTCGGTTTTTTTCCCCTGTTCAGCTTTTTACTTACTTTCTTTTCATCTCAGCTCTTCTCTGGAAAATGTATTTTAGATATTTTATCCAGTATTTACAGATGTTTTGAACTTTGAGTTTTTTTTTCTCTATGATGTGCTAGATAGTCACTGTTGCAGCATAAAAGCAGCCATAGACAATTCATAAACGAGTGGGTATGCTGGTATTTCCAGTAAACTTTATTTATGAAAGTAAGTGATAGACTGGATTTGACCTGTAGGTTTTAGTTTTTCAACCCCTGTTCCATAACAGCTGACAATAGAAGACACTGGAAGCATCTGAAAATGTTGCCTCTCTCATTCCTGGCAGTCATAGCAACAGAAGAAAACAACGCTGTTGCCTGATTGATTATTTCCTTTCGATTTGGAGCTTAAAGTCTTACAGGAGAAAATCCTATAGGGAGAAACATGCATGGGGGGTTGGGCACCAGTTGGAGTCAGGAGGTTGGGAAACTTGAATTGTTTGTTTGCCTTCAGGTTCATTCTAATACGATCTCCTGCCTGGTGCTTGTAATGAATCCTATTGGATCATAGATTCATGAAAATCCCCAGGTTTATTCTGTTCTCCCCATTGTTCCTCACTGTCTGCACAACCTCCAAACCTGCATGTCCCTCCTCTTCCCCTCTCTTTAGTGGTGGTAGAGGTCAGGATAGTGGCTCTTTCCTTTTTCTTAAGCCAACTTAGGTCCCCATCATGAAGTAAGTCTATGCTTTTGACTGACTCCCTGGGCCTAAACTGTAATGTTATTTGTCACATGAGCTGGAAAGGAAGGAGAAATGGAGAGATAGATGTATTTTATAATTTCCTGAAATCGGAATACTAAAACACCACGTTTCCAACCAAGGCAGCTTTGTGGTGAGCTGGCTGTGAAGTCTTACTGGTTGGAGAGAATTCAAGCATATTTTCATGGCGCAGGTGCTGGAAGCTGTAGGTAGGCAGGCAGGAGTCCAGCCTGAGGCTACAGGTGCAAACAAAGATTTTCACTGAGGCCCCAGCTCTAAGTGTAGTTGCTCAAAAGCTGGGCTTTCCATTACGTTATTGGAAGCAACCTGCAAAGCTGGCATTTCTACAGACATCTTTGTTAGTGGTGAGTTGGGGGGCCTGTCGGCTCAGAGGTTAATCTCACTAATTAACAGAAGGGGCAGAGGCCTCAGAAACAGACAGATTTTCCCTATATTTCATTGGGGTGACTTTGAAAAGCTTGCAGGCAAGTGGCACCTTTACTTTAAAAAATCTAAACCACGCCTTTTTAACTATACTTAAAATTGGAGCGTGAGATGTCCACGGTGGCAAGGAATAGACAATTTTGGCTTTTCGAAGTTTGTCCATGGGGAGTCTGGAGGAGAGGAAAGACAACTCTTCTCTTTTTAAAATATATTTTTATTGATTTCTGAGAGGAAGGGAGAGAAAAATATCAATGATGAGAATGAATCATTGATTGGCGGTCTCCTGCACGCCCCCTACTGGGGATTGAGCTGGCAACCCGGGCATGTGCCCTGACTGGGAATAGAACCTCAACCTCTTGGTTCATGGGTTCACGCTCAACTAGGGAACCACACTGGCCGGGGAGGACAGCACTTTTAAGTGCATCATTCTAATTCTTCATGCCTCCGTGCCCCGTTTTCCCCTCCTTTATACTTATTTTGAAAGCCCGTCTCCCTCTTCCTCCAGTGAAAACCCACGCCATCTCCCCGGGTCTGTCGTGGAAGAACAGACTGGGAGACATCTGCCTCGTGCCTTATTTTTTCAAATTCCTCTGAACGATGGAGCCAAGTCTCTGCACCAGAGCGCCTGCTCCCTGAACAAACCAAATGGCGGCTGCTGGCAGCGTATTGACAGCTTGTTAATAGAGGGATCCTTGACAGTGTGACAACCTGTGTGGGCCGCCTCGGGAAGCCAAATGCACCCCCACCCAAACCCCAGTCATTAATAGGTGGGAGAAATAGCAACTAACTGCTGCGGAGGGGGAAATACTCAACCGAATGCATTACGTGGATGAGAAAGTCGCTCCGATGTTGTGATCTCTTCCCCAGTGCTTGTTAGCAGGCTCTGCTGGAGAGTGCCTTGACTCTGGGGTCAGATGAGCCTGGATTTGAATCTACGTTTGGCCACCTGCCAGCTGTGTGTCTATGCAAGTTCCCACACTGAATCTCATTTGTGAACAGTCACCCGGTCCCATGCTATTTGAGAAAACACGGTCATGGATGTCACTTTTCGGTGTCCAGTTGTTAAAAATCTCTTCTTAGGATGGTGGACTTGCCAAGTGCTTCTCGTAGTCGTGTCAAGTTTTGACTTATGCATTGCGAGGCTTTGTTTTCTCAGGGCCTTCAGTTTGAAATAACTGCGCCTTCTTGGTGAATTGGGCCTTTTGTCATTAGAAAGTGATCCCCTTTATTTCTTTTTTTAAAGTATTGTTTAAAAATCCTCACCCAAAGACATGCTTAGAGAGAGAGGGAGAGAGAGAGAGAGAGAGAGAGAGAGAGAGAGAGAGAGAGAGAGAGAGAGAGAAGAGAGAGAACCATCAATCGGTTGCCTTTCATATGTTTCCCGACCGGAGATCGACCTCACACACAACCCAGGTATGTGCCCTGACCGGGAATCAAATCAGCAACCTTTCGGTGCACAGGACAACACTTCAACCAACTGAGCCACTCTGGCCAGGCTGATTTCCTTTATTTCGAATCATTCTTTTCATCTTAAAATAATTTTGTGTGGTGCTATTTTATGTGCTGGTAGCTAAGTGTCTCTATATGTTGGCCATATTACATTTATTTGACAATATTTCTGGGCCCTCATGTTTCTCTGGAACTAGGGGTGAGGGATGAGGGCTGTAGAGAAAGCACGGGCTCAGGTGGCTGTTGTTTGGATAAGGCATACAACGTGCTTGGACTGACCTCCCAGAGACCGTTGCTCCCTGAGCTCCATGAAGCCCCAGATATATACATTCTCTGAAAGAAACCCTCTTGTTGCCTGTACGGGGTGGCCCCACTCACGCTGGGCTCCAAACATTTCCCTCTCACCTCTCACCTATACTAGAAAGATGTAGGAAAAATCTTTTAAAGCTTATAGCTGTAGCTCTTGGTATATTTCTAAGGGTTAAACTTTATTTAGGAAACATTTAGGATTATTTAAAAAATGAGGTGGGCAAAAGTTGGTTTATAGTTGTGACTATGTGAAACCCAGATTTTATTCTTGTATTATTATTGGTTGATAATTGTATTAAGAACAACTGTAAACCTACTTTTGCCCATCCCTGTCTCACTTTCCAAGCTTTCTTGGGTCTCGGATCCCTTTGTGAATGTCATGAAAGCTATGGACTCCTCAGGAAAGAAAAAAAAAAAAAAGCACAAACAATTCAGACAATTTCAGCCTATCCTATAAACTGCCTAAAGTTCTGGAGGCTCCAGGTTAAGGGGCCTTTCGTTATTGAAATACTCATATTATAAAAATGAAGGGATAAAAGACAGGATGCAAAATTTAAGTAAATGCAAATTTATTTGTCTGAATGGCAGACTGTATAGCCATGGCTGAAAGTTTGCTGCCTATTCTGGTGGGTCTCAGGTGGAATCAGATTTACCAGGGAGTCCATGCCCTGAGCGAGCACTGCCTGCATGCATGGGAAACCCAAGCCGCGGACTAAGTGAACAGGCCTAGGAGCAGTGAATCTTGTGACCCTGGCTCAGGCACCCAGGCAATATACTCCAAGGGAGGGCTCCATAATCTAGCGCATGCCCCAAGCTCCCACTGAAGAAAATCCCAATTGAAGATAAGCTGAGGAGCAGCTATCACAGAGCATTAAGAAACACTACCATGACAGATGGTCAGCAGGTGCAAGAAATGGACCCATTGATACCCGAGAAAGCAGAAATAATAAAGTCAGCTGACAAAGTACCTTAATATATTGTTTTTCAAAGTTGAAGAAATGATAGAATCCCTAAAAATGGAGATAATAAAATAGGACAGACAAATCTGAGAGAGAGAAAAAAAAGCTAGTTTTAGAAATGAAAAATATTGCCATGGGTGAGAAGAAACCTTTGACAACTGTTTGAACAGTAGCCCAGCCATGCGGGAGGAGTGGATAAATGGAACGGAAGAATTCCCGGAGGAAGTCATCCAGAATACAGCAGAGAGGGGCAAAGACTTGGAAACTGTGAAAGAGAAGTTGGAGAATGCAGGAGAGAATGTGACATCTCTCCCTAGACACACTGGAATGAAAGGGCAACATTCGTGCATAAAGACAAAGTTCTGAAAGTTAGCAGGCAGAAAAGACATTACTTCAAGAAGTCACTGTCAGATAAAAGACATACTGTCATCATCGATAATACATGATGACATGATACCAGGAAAAAAAAAAAAAAAGAAGAAAAAACTATCTCCAAGACTGAGGCAAAATTTCGCACGTATATATGTACATGATGCAAAAAAAAAAAAAAAAAAAAAAGGAAAAAAGCTCCAAACCCCAAAACACAAGACCAACACCCGCAGGAAAAAAAGTGTTGAGTTTATTCTGGTTGGTAAAATTAAAAGTGACTGTTATTTTTATCTTAATATTTCGGAATGATTCGCATTTCCTACAATAAACATGATTTACGAATGTAATTATATAAATATTAAAAAACAATAATCTGTGTTGAAAGGATAGGAAGACCAAGTCTGTGTCTGTTCAAATTAAGCCCATTCTTTAAGGATGAGCTTCAATGTCGCTTTATCCTTGAGGCTTTCCTGCTGTTCCTCTAACTGCCGGACAGACTCATCCATTAGGCACTGGGAGCACAGTGCCCAGGGCCATGACAGTATTTTAATTTTAAATGCTTTTAAAGTCACAAGGAAAAGCAGGATATTAATAATGAACATATAACAATGACTACAGCCTGGATTATATTTGTCTTTATACCAAGGCTGTGGTAAAATATAATGTTATATATATATATTTATTTATTTAATGGAGAGGGACCCTTGAAGGCAAGTGTCTGGAGTCCAGGGAAGTCTTAAAGCAACCCTGAACCTCTGACTTCCTGTATTAATTTTGGTTTCCCCTGAGGCAGAGCCTGAGAGCAGGCAGTTTATATGGGACATAATCAAAGCAAGCTGAGAGAAAGAGATGGAGGGAGAAAACTCCAATGAAAGCATGTGTTCTCAAGGTCATTGTGGGCGATAGATAGGGTTTAGTTTCTCCAGGACTTCCATTACTAAAGATAAAAACGTCTTCCCCAGCCTGGCCTGTGTTGCTCAGTGGTTGAGTGTTGACCTATGAACCAGAAAGTCGTGGTTCCATTTCCGTTCAGGGCACACCAGGGTTGTGGGCTCGATCCCCAGTAGGGGGCGTGCAGGAGGCAGTTGATGAATGATTGTCTCTCATCATTGATGTTTCTATCTCTCTCTCCCTCTCCCTTCCTCTCTAAAATCAATACAAATATATATTTCAGAAATGTCTTCCCCAACTGAAGGATGGGTGGTCAAGGTATTTATTTTTGAACATTGCCTCAGAGGTTGTTTCCTCCTTTCCAGGGGGCTTGTATAAATGTTGGGTGACTCCTGGCACTGGAGCAGAAAATATAACGTGCTTGCTTAAGGTGAGATGCTGAAACTTAGGTGGCCAAGACAATGTGACTCAAAACACCAAAAGTGTCTGCTACAGTTGCCCTGGAATCAACCTCATATTATCTCCGTACTCCATACTATTTCATTTGTACATCTCTAAGGGTTACATTCAACCGTGCCTCATGCATCAGGTAGTTCCTTTTGTATTTGAAATATAAATTCATTGAGGTCATGAGCTATGCTCATAACACAGAACCTCACACACACAGAGTCCTGGACTAGGATTTAGGAGAACTGAATTCCAGTCCTCACTCTGCAACTAACATGCTGTATGATGCTGGACAACCTCTTAGTCTCCTTGGATCTCATATCGGTATCTATTAAATGAGGAGCATATACAAGATCTACCCCAAGGGCCACTCTGGATCTGTTTATTCCCATCCACACAACTCCACTCAGCATTAAAGAGCTCCAACTACACTCTAGGCCAGGGGTGGGCAAACTTTTTGACTCGAGGGCCACAATGGGTTCTTAAACTGGACCGGAGGGCCGGAACAAAAGCATGGATGGAGTGTTTGTGTGAACTAATATAAATTCAAAGTAAACATCATTACATAAAAGGGTACGGTCTTTTTTTTTTTTTTAGTTTTATTCATTTCAAACGGGCGGGATCCGGCCCGCAGGCCGTAGTTTGCCCACGGCTGCTCTAGGCCCAGGGCTAGTTGCTGGGATTATAGAGGTAAAATGCAGCATGGTCTTCCCGTGCAGGATTAAGTGTTTCTTCAAGGAGAGAGACAAATGAAGATTATAGCCCAGAGGTCTGAGGACACACAGTGGGGTTTGCACCCAAACTTGGATGTGTCAGGAAGAACTCTTGCCAAGATGACAGCTGAAGTGATTCTTAAAGGATGAATGAGAAGTGATGGGAAGGACAATATGGGGAGGACGCTCCATACAGAGCCATTCCAGGGAAAGGAGGCATCTTTCTCGAGGCTGAAGACAGCTTGCCGAGGACAGAAAAGCAATGTTCCCTAGGCTCTCTGACTTTTGGGCCATGCTATTCCCATATTTCATTTTGCCTTTGTGAGGGTAATTGTTTGATACTGTCACATGCAAGTTTTAATGTGTGCGCTAGCCCCAAGATTAGGAAAGAACTAGCTATATGGACAAACTACAGCTTCCAGGGTGGGAGACAAGACCCATTTTTCTCTGTTTGCTGGGAAAGGAGAATCACCTTCACTTTATTTTATATTTATTATTAAGCAGCACTGTGGAAATGGATTTTTAAAAAACGCAGTCATAGACTAATGGAGAGGAGAGGATATATTAGCCACTAGACAGGTCTTCAGTCAATTTATATACGTTCAATCAGCCCAATGTTCCTCTCTTTGATAGTAATGAGTACATTTCTTTCCAGAAGTCAAAGTGCCTGTTATTTTCTCCCTATTTATGGTGATCAGGTATTTGTGTTACTCCAGGTAAAATACCCTGGAAATGGCTTGTAGAAATAGCCCTTCATGCTAAGTGCACCGTGGGAAGGACACATTATAGACACTCCAATCTTCTGGATGTAACTGCTGACATTCCCCCCTTCCTGTTCGACATCAGTATGAGATCACCCCATAATTTTACCTCATGGAGTCATTTGCTGCTTTAGGAAGAAATGCTCTTTGCTGATAAACATCCCACTCCACATAAATGTCATGCTGAAAAGATTTCTCTTTTTGGAGAAATGGCCAACAGCCCATAATTTCAATAACTTGCTTCATTACAGAAGAAGCACAAATGACAAAACTTGCCAAAGCAGTGGCTAGAACAGTCCTCCCAACGTTTCCCCGGAGGAGGAGACACAGGAGAATGCTGGAGGGAGCCTTTATTGCTTGTAGAGAGGCCAGTTTCTTAGAAAGTTTGATTTAGAATCTGAAGTTGGGTGTTGAATGCAGGTGTGGGCATGGATGCATTGTTGCTGAGACCAGTTCTGGACGTGTAGTAAGTATCCAAAACTAAATCTGGCTGCCACTTTTCAATTATACTGTGGACTCCTTTTAAAATCCTTACCCGAGGATATGTTTATTGATTTCAGATAGAGGAGGGGG
Source organism: Myotis myotis (assembly GCF_014108235.1). Taxonomy (NCBI): domain Eukaryota; kingdom Metazoa; phylum Chordata; class Mammalia; order Chiroptera; family Vespertilionidae; genus Myotis; species Myotis myotis. Next base: position 46,958,370 of record NW_023416317.1, read on the forward strand.
TGGGTGGGAGAGAGAATATGATTGGTTATCCCCGGTATGCACCCCTCCTGGGAATTGTACCCACAACCTAGGTATGTGCCCCGACTGGGAATTGAACCCACAACCTTTTGTGGGTAGGAGACAATGCTCCAACCAACTGAGCCACCTGGCCAGGGCTCTGTGGGCTTTTTAGTCTTAATACAGGCTGACTTCACCACCTTACAATATAGGGGAATACAAGGAAGGAGAAGATATGTTTATTGAGTCTCTATGAAGTACACTGGTTATTTTATTAGTTCTCTTACTAAGGACTGAACTAAGTAGTTTCTATGTGCTATCAATTTAGTTAACAGACATTAATGAAAAACATGGAATGAGTCATTTACTACGAGGATTACAAAATCCTATCATGTAATCTTCACCACAATATTAAGAAGTTAGGCATTCATTATCCAAAGTTTGTAGGGGAGCAAATGAAGCTCAGAGTGTTTAAATCAATTGCCTAAGGTTACACAACTTGTAAAGGACAAACCTGGGATCTGACCCTGGACAGTGTAGTTACCCAGTAAATGCTTGTAACATTGAACTTTTATGGAGGCACTCATTGAGGATGGACCAAGGGACAGGAGGGAGTTTTTATCCTCAGAATCTAGATTATTATAACTAAAATGTAAAAACACCACAAGAAAAATTTTGTGTATTCTGTCTACTGCTATATCCTTAGCATGTAGAATAAGGCCTGATACATACTAGATTCTCAATAAATATTTGTTGAGTGAATACATGTAAAACAATTAGAAGACCTGGCACAATTTTATTCCTTGGAGTTTATCCCCCCAACTTTTTTCTAATAATATAATCTAATATTAACAGAAGATTATCAATTATAGAAATAGCAATAGCTTGTCTGAAAAAGCTAAAGATTGGGAAAATATATACAAATATTATTTCTATATGTGTATGTATTTACACATTATGGTTCATTCGTACAATAGAATACTATGCAGTCAATAAAAAATAAAGCAATTTGCAATGTACAGATATGGGATAACAGCCAACATGTATTGTAAAAAATAAGATGCAGAAAAAAGGGAAATACAGTGCATGTAGTATGTTATCATTTGTGGAAGAATAGATACACATATTTGTAAATCCTATCGATGGTGAGATTCACAGGAATTTGGCATCTGGTTGTCTGGACTTAGAAGTGGCAAGCAGACTAAAAGCAAACATTTGTTTTTTGCTCCATGTACAAGTATATCCTATTTAGAAATTAATCAAAAAACTGACAATTTATAAAAGAAAGACTTGACATTAACCAAGAGTTGGCTACCTAGGGGCAGAGAAGAGGGTGAGTGTATTTTCAATGGTCTAAGAGAGCCGCAGGGCATCTTAGTACAAGTGTGCGCATAGGGTGGATGAGAGTGACATTTTTCTGCATAAGGGGATACACTAAGCCTTTACCTGGCAAATCCCCTGTGAATTGACCTCTAAAGATTGATTATAGCTCAGCCTTCCACTCCTCTGGCTCGGAAAATTAGATTGAATACCATTATTAATTTTGATTATCAGACCTGAATTCTCTGTAAGCTCACTTAGCAAGCAGACAGCCTCTAACCTTTCATAAATAATGCCCTCAATTTGACCTTCTAAGAAGATGGAGGTACAAAGGATAGACCAAAAGTGCCTACTGTGTACCAGGACTCCTGCTGGATAGTTGATTGTACATCCATTAGTGAATTATCTTACCACCTCTTTGAGTGGGCATCATTATCTCCATTTAAACAGGGAACAGGCTTAGGTGGTTAAATAACTTGTCCACGACTTACAAGACAGGCACCATCAACTATACCTGAGCTTAAGAATGATTAATATTTTGTTTGAAGGGGAAACACCAAGAAGGGGAAAGATATTGGCCTGCCCAAAATGTTCCTGACTACACAGGAAAAGGTGCTTTCCTTCAGTAGGACATCTTCCCTTGATTCCTTGCATGCCAGAAGAGGACCATGCTGGTTGGGAAGTGAGATCTGCCACTGTAGTGACTCTTAAGGGTGCTGCAGGACTGCACTCCAGGCCCTTCCACATGACCAAAAATCACAGCAATTATACGGAGGAGAGGAGCAACCTTAGACATCATCTCAACTTGAGCAGGTCTCTCACTCATTTTATAGACGAGGACACTGAGACACATGGAGGGGAAGAGAGCTACTCAGACACAAGAGTATAGTGCAAATTAGGGCCACATTCTAGGTCAGCGGTTCTCAACCTGTGGGTCGCGACCCCTTTGGGGGTCGAATGACCCTTTCACAGGGGTCGCCTAAGACCATCAGAAAACACATATATAATTACATATTGTTTTTGTGATTAATCACTATGCTTTAATTATGTTCAATTTGTAACAATGAAAATACCTTCTGCATATCAGATATTTACATTATGATTCATAACAGTAGCAAAATTATAGTTATGAAGTAACAACGAAAATAATTTTATGGTTGGGGGTCACCACAACATGAGGAACTGTATTAAAGGGTTGAGGCATTAGGAAGGTTGAGAACCACTGTTCTAGATGTTTGGATGCTTATTCTAGGATCCTTTTTTTTTCCAGTTCTTCTTAAAGCTGAATTCTAACAAAACTTTACAGAGGGTTTATTATTCTTGGGTCTAGTCTTACAGACCCTGAAACAGCCCCTTTGTTTATTCTGGGTCCCCTCCTTGTTGAATTCCTATGTTCTTCATTGGTGCCTAAGCCTATGAGTGTGAAAGAGATCTACCAATTTTCATAAAGAAAATTTTAGCTACTAATTTTTATAAATAGTGTAATCCAGCTCTCTTCAGAGTACATTGGAAGTGTCTGCTTAGAAAGCATTGAATCTTTTATTTGCTTTGGCCTATCTGGCTTCTTTGTTCTGCGCCAGGCATGACAGTTAGATACTCATCCTGGCGTAACTGATTGAGTAATGATCTGGCATCCATTTAAAGGACCTGCAAAGAACCCAGAAATGATGTCACATTGGTGTATGGCTTTCCAGTAATATATTGAACATGAACATGAGAACTGTAAGTTGGGGAGTGGAATTGCTTCTGGGATAGGCAGAGTTCTAAGATGACCCTCAAGGGTCCCACTTCTTAGTGTATGTTCCAGATATAGTCCCATTCCTTTGATTGTGGGCAGGACTTGTGAATATTATGGATGTCACTCCCATGGTGATGTTATATTATACTAGAGGTCCAGTACATGGATTTGTGCAGCCCCGGTGGGGTTCCTCGGCCTGGCCTGTGGGGATTGGGCCAAAAATGGCTCTCCGACATCATCCAAGGGGTCCTGGTTTGCAAGAGGGCACTGGCCAGACTGAGGGACCCTACCAGTGCATGAATCTGTGCACTGGGCCTCTAGTATGCATATAAGATCTTTGGTTAATCTCTTCCTGCCCTCTCCCCGCTCCACCCCGATCCCTCTGAGATTCATCAGTCTGTTCCATGTTTCCATGCCTGTGGTTTCCGCTCCTGCGTTGAACATCTGCCCCCTGGTGGTCAGTGCACATCATAGCTACCAGTCGGATGGTCAAACGGTTGGCTGGTCAGCCAGTTGCTTAATCTTTTATATATATATATATAGATAGTCAAGGTGAAGGGATTTTACAGATATAATTAAGGGCTTTAATTAATTTGACCTTGAGTTAATCAAGGGAAGATTATCTGGGTAGGTCTGGCCTAATCAGATGAGCCCTTTCAAAGAGGGGTTAAGCATCTTTTGAAGTTAGATTCTTTTGCTAGCTTTGTTCAGTTTCAAGTAAATAAATTCTGCCAACAATTGTGTGATTTTTGAAAGAAGATGCTAAGCTCTGATGAGACCCAGCCAACACCTTGCTTCTGGCCTTGTGAGATTCTGTGCGGAGGAGTCAGTTAAGCGGTGCCCTTCAGAAATTGTGGGTTAATGAGTTTTAAGCTGCTAACTTTGTAATTTGTTACACAGCCCAGAAAACTAATAAAGCTGTGTTCATGGACCCCACCTTGTATGGTTAACAAGTTGTCCTGCACATAATTTCTCCAATTTTTTTTCCTCTACTTAAACTTGCATATATTTTTTTCTGTGACAGTATTCAAGGACAAGAATGTATATAACTTCAGGTGCTTTTGTGTAATGTATTTTTAAATTACTTAATTTCTTTATGCTTCCTTTTATTCTTCTGTGAAACAGGAGTCACTGTGGTAGGTAGGTCACGCGGCTCATTAGGAGGAAGTCAGGCTGGTGAGAAGCTTTTACAAACAGAACTGTAATCTATGGGGCTTATTGGATTTATAAGCAGCTATGGTAGATTGGAAAGATGACTAGATCTGCAGTCCAAATAGCAACATTTACATTCTTATGCTACTATTTTCAGAGTGTTGTGACCTTAGGTAAACCATTAACTTTTCTGACCCTCATCTGTAGAGTGAGGGATAATAATAGGCTGGTGTAGGAACTAAATAAGCTACTGTATGTGATTCATACTGTCACCTTCATTTTGCTTTAATATTGTCTAGGTCAGTTCCTTCCTTATAGACTTTGTAATGTCCTCACCCTCTTCATCACTTGGATTCTTCTAGTAACACTGGGAGGAAGCTCTGTAAATGGAATTTTATTGGGAATGGGAAACTTTCAGATGACACAGACAAGGAAAATTTTCTATTTCTTTTCAGAGTAAAATGTCATCCTATTCTGTTTCAGTGAAGATTAAAGGAATTTGAATAAAATGTCAGTTTCCTTCTGAACTAATTTGGGAATTATAATGACATGCACAATCTTGAACACATGAATATTTATAATAAAAAATGAAATTGTTCTTTTTTCAGATTGTGAAAATGAACAGAAATTCCCAGGGGTGTCCAGGCCAGAAGAGCTATTCGTTTTATGAAAAATTCTAAAATACAGAAGACAAATACACACACACACACATGCACACACACACACACACATATTTGCAATGGATGGTTAGTTAAGCACTGTTAGATGGATAGTGTCTTTTCCATCCTTTCCACACTGCTCACTATCAGAGGACATAGATGGAAAGAGTTTTGAGGACAAGTCCTGGCTACTCACTCCCTCATCCTCCTCCCACCCTGCTTCAGACCAACCATATAGCTCACACATTTTGTTTTCCAGACATAGTGAACCAGTTCAGAGTTTAGTATAGTGGTACAGTGAATATTAATCAAGGAAGATAGAGTGTGATGTGTACATGGGGAGTTAGCCTTCAGTTAATAATTACTATAGCAATGTTATAGATGAACAAACTGAAACCAAGAGGTGTTTTGCGTGCCTGTTCTTGGTGACATATTAGAGGACTGATTCTCAATTAAAATTTGTATTATTTATTTTTAAATGTTTTTCCATTTTTTTTCCTTTTTATTGAATTTATTGGGGGTGATGCTGGTTAAAAAAATTATACAAGTTTCTGTTGCACAATTCTACATCACATCACCTGTACACTGTATTATGTGTTCACCACCTCAAGTCCAGTCTCCATCCATTACCATTTATCCCTCCTATACCTTCCTCCAAGTCCCCCACCGCTGCCCTCTGGCAATTACCACACTGTTACCCATGCCCATTATTGTTTTCTCTCTTTTTTTGCTCTGTCCCTCCACCCCCCTACCCTAACCCCACAGCTGTCAGCCTGCTTTCTGTCTATTTTGTTTGCTAGTTCATTTTTCAATTAGTCTTTTCAGTATATTTTCTTATACTTAGCACCAGTAGAGACCCATGTTGTTGTGCAGGGAGAAATGACAGGCTGCAGATGTGAAGTCTGGACTGTGTGGTCTTGATTAAGCTCCAATTTCCGGATCCTCATTGTTGCTTAGACAATTCTGTAGTTGCACTAGATGACTTTTCACGAGATTCTTCTTGATCTACCTTCTGTGTCTGTGATTCCTCTCCTCTTCATGCTCTAGTTTCCCAAACATTATGAAGCTGCTGTGGTTCATTTCTCAGGGTCCAACAGAGGCAATCATTTTGGGAAGGAAAGCCAAGGCTGTGTCAGTTAGAAACGTTCACCCTAAATACAGCAAGTCCTCACTTAATGTCATTGATAGGTTCTATGACTTGAAGTGAAATGACTTGTATAACAACACCAATTTCACCAGAAGGTAATTGATATAAACAAGAGTTAAGTTCCTACAGCATCTCATCAACATTATAACAAAATTACAATGAACAAAACAACTTTATTGAAGGATCTGTTGTAATCTGCTCTACTTTCCACTCAAATCCAGGGAAGCAATGACTTCTGCTTTGCCTTAGTGAAATGGAGACACTGCTAAATTGACCTGTTCTAGGTTATTGAGCTTAATTGAGATACATCTTTTTGTTTGAAAAGGTAGAGACATTTCATAGCCAAGCAGCTCTGCGATTTCTTCTTCCAGAAGAAGGGCTTTCTTTTCTTTCTTGCTTCCTGTAACAGTGCCATGATCAACTTTGCTGGGCACCACCCACATCCATTATTGCAGTGGCAGTGCCTAAATTGAAATGACATCTGAGAATTATTTCTTTAAAATTCATTGTTTAATTCAGTAAATTTAGTATTAATTAACGCAAACTGCCCTGGTGTGTTGGTCCCCCATTTGTCACTCTCTCAGCTCATGGAGAAGTACAGGAAATAATAGATCCATTTCATCTTACAGGGCTGATTTTACTTTACAATTCAGATTTGCTAGTGTAGCAAGAATGGGAATTAAAAATGGCTTAGCATTTTTTAGTGATCATGAATTTGGAAAATAGAAAGAGAAGAAAGAGAGGAGGAGGAATAGGAAGTGGAGGAGGAGAGGAAGAGAGAAGGAGGAGAGAAGAAGGAGTTGGAGAGATTGGTTGCCTGATTCCACTGATCAGTGGAGCAGCTTTGGTGCTGGGGGAAGCACCCGGAGTCAAGACTGGGATACACAACTGTCAGTCAGGGACTCTAAGGGCAACTTCAGATACTCATATACTTTAAAAGGCTTGTTCAATTTGTAGAACATTCCAAATGAGATTTCTCTGTGTGTGCGTGTATACACAAATACAGTTAACTATTTTTAAACCTTGTAGGGAAATGATCTGTAAAGTTAAAAGTAATCAAATAATGTTTTAACAGAATTATCATACATCTTAATATAATACACTTTTTTTTATGAACTAGGCTATGCTGGAAATGTGGCTATTGAATCTTAGTGGTTAAACATGGGCTTAGGTTGGGTTTTCCCAGAAGACTCTGAGTTCAGAATTCAAGAGCAAGTAGCTTATTAGAGAGGTGATTAAAAGAAGCAGCACCCACAGGTGAGGCATGAAAATGAAGATAACCAAAAATGTGTTACCACATGGGCAACTGGGACTCAGCCCTGCTGGGGAACTCTTGGAGAAGGTAGAGAACAGAACTCTGAGTATTTGTTGAGGGAAGAAACTGGGTATTTAGCTTCTAGATCCTATCTGTTATTGCTGAAGGCTGTTCCTAGGGCACTAACCCCTTGGCGCTTCTGTAGGTGGGCCAAAAGAATGCCTTTGGGCAGAGAGGAGCAAGTGCTTGCTTTAGGTTGCAAAAGGTGTGTTCTTAAAGATGAGTGTGGAAGGGATATAGTATCTGTTATGTTTAATAATTCATGTGTAGTCAGGCTCAACTATTTTCTAAGGTTAGAATTGGGAGCTTTCAGAGCTGGGGATATACTGCTTTGGAGTCATGATTACCAGGAGGGGTACAAGTGCGCCTCCTACTTTTACAATTCTCAGCCAAGTTATCTGTGTGGTGATGTTCTCCCCAGCTCCCCTTTGCTGGGTCCATCTCTGGCTCCCGTAAATGTTGGCTGCTAATGGCTTACAATTTCCCCCTTCTCTAGAAGATTGGCCTTGGCTGGTGGGAAGCCACCTGGCCCAAGGAAGTTAAACCTTTGAAGGCAAAACCACAGCCAATGACAGAAAACCCTGAGTAAGCCTTGTACAGCATCTGAGAGGATTGCTTGTCCCATCTATAACAGCAATCATTCATTTATACCCTAAGTGGTATTGGCACCCCATCTGTGCCTCTTGGCCTCAGACACCACAGTATTTGGCTACTCCAAAAAAAATGTCTAGAATAGTTTCATAAGCCTTAAGAAAACCACCAGATAACTAGCAGAGTAGGGGGGTGGATGAAATTCATGTGTTTGTATTGGAACCCGGAGTGGGTAATGTTAATGTATTCCAAGCCAGGGGCAGATGGTAGTGAACATCTTTTTACATAAGGAAAATCTTATTCCCATTTTAGAGATAAAGGAAACTGATATAAGCCTAACTAATGGACACAGACAACAGGGGGGTGAGGGCATGAGTGTGTGTGTGAAGGTAATAGGAGGATAAGGACACTTATGTAGTACCTTAATAAAAAAATTAAAAGTAAAAATAAAGGAAACTGAAGCCTAGTTACTTCATTAATTTGTATAAGCTCACACTACTTGTCAATTGGTAGATTTGGGATATGAGTCAGACACAAGGGTCATGTTTTCTGTACCATACTACACTATCTGAAAGATACCAACAGATCCTATTTGACTAGAACTTGAAGTAAGAGGAAAAACTGTGGGCAGCTATATCACCCCTATTTCCAAGGGTCCTAAAATTTTAAGAGTCCATGGCTCTATACAATGAAACATCGGAGGTGGGGTCTGGTTCTTTCCAGATCTATTGATTATATGATCTCCAGATCACATGATGACTCCTCTGACTTGGTAATTCTTTGATTGGCAGGCCTGACTGACATATGTCAATGGAGGGTCCCTGGGACTCCTTGCTCATAAAGACTGATCACCGTGATTGTCATGCTGAGTTTGGTTAAATCTTCTTTTCTTTATAACTTGTAAAGGTCTCAGAGTGTCTTGGGGTCAGTATAATGCCCCAACCATCAATATAGTATTGAGAAAGATTCCTTTACCATAGGGCCTGCTGAGTACACACTGTAGGCAATGAACAAGGTCTCTACTGAGGCTCCCATGTTTCTGAACCAGGAGGGCTCTCACAACATGGGTCTGCAGAGTGTTTCAAAAAATGATTGTTTGCGCTATACTTTTTTACCCAAATTGCATTTAAAGTCTACAAGCATTTGCTGAACACCACCCAAGTGCCAGGCACCACACTAGGCCCTGGAGAGACTACAAAGATAAAGAAGGTGTTGTCTTGCCTTCATGTTTGTAGAGAAGCCTAACAAATGAACAACCAAGTATTACACGTGGCAGAAAGAATTAAGGGCTAATCGGCCATTCCTGCACCCAGCTGTGGGAGCCCAGAAAGTGGTTAATTCTGACTGCAGGGGATTTGGCAATGACTTTGAAGGATGAATACAGTGTTGATAGACAAGGAGAGGGGCTAGATCTACTTACCACAGCAGGCAACAGAGAAGAGGTGCATGCCAGCAGTTCTTTAACTGTTTTCCTACAGTAGAGCTACATATGTAAGCTCTTGTGCATAGGTGTTTTCTGTGGAGGAAAGATTCACATGGGAAATAAATATCCCACACCCCGCAGAACTCTAGCTACGGATGAATTATTATATTTATCACAAGTTTCCCATGATTTTGTTTTAAAGGGCCAGTCTCCTACTTGCACGACATAGAAAAAGCCATGATAATGTGATTGTACTAACATTTCTGATCATCTGCATAACTTATCATGAGGCAATTATCTGGACCGAATATATCCTGATGTAATTTCGTTGTTAGGCAGCTGAAATAGATTGCTGGTGTTTGACTGTTCTAGTTTAACAGACCCAGGCTGTGTTTATGTTGAGCAGAGAAATAATTTTTTCCCCCATTAAAATGATTTACAAAAACTGTCACTCTGCACTTCTGCAGGTTCATTTTAAAGGGATTTGGTAGGATTCTGTTAGCAGGAAAGTAAGAGAACAATATTGCCCTAGTTTTCACTGCAGAGAGTAATGGGAAGTGACAGCCAAGAGTCAGGCTGAAAAGGTGACAGACAGCAAGAATAGTTCAGTGGTAAATGAGGAAGAGAATGATGTTTATTGAACACCTGCTATGTTCCAGACACAAGCCTAAGCATGCTTAAGGTATTGTTTCCTTAATTCTGTAAAGATAAAATGGAATTATGCACGTGAAAGTGCTTCATAATATGCTCTACAAATGCTAGGCATAATTAGTATTTTCCTTTACAGTAAAGTCTCCTAAGATTCATTTGACACCATTCCCTGCTTTCTGTTACCAGATATTCATTTATGCTGAAGCAGCAGAAGGTCAGTTTTCTCTTACTCATCTCATCTAAGTGGGGAAAGGTGATGGGAGAAGCAAATGAATGGGTTCAGGGTTCAAGGAAGAAGTGTTCTGGAAGGGTCTTTGTTTAGATTCTTGTTTTTAATTCCTCTTTTGACTTTAACCATAGGAGCTGCTGGTGCACAGTCAATGGTGCTGTTAGAGGTGAGCAGTCACTGTTTCTATGTCATATGGTCTCATCCAGGGCCAGAGTGGAAGTGATGGTGGGGATTGACTTGCCCCTCCAGTGTAAGGAAATGACCTCCAGCTCCCCTACTCACCCTGTTTCACTCTGCTTCAGATTCTTTTCAGCGAACTTGAAGGTCACATCCTCTCAATTTTGAAGAAGTTGTGATCAAACATTTGCAAGTTTATTAGACATTCCAGCCCTATTAGGCCTCAGCAGTGTCTAGACATAACAGTTCAGCTGGTTGAGAGATGGTCAATGGAAACAGACCACACACTGCAGAGCTTAAAGGAGCTGATAATCAAGTTTCTGCCCTGAGACCAGAAACAATTGAGTTACTCTCCTAACAGGGAGCAAATGGCTAACACTGTACCATTTTAAAATTCTTACAGTCGTAACATACCTCAGAGCCAGTCTTTCTTTTACCACCTTCTTTCACAAAACAAAGGCTAAAGGAAGGATTAATTAGGATTGAACTTGGAGAATGAAGGCACAAAGAAGCTAAAAGAACAGGAGAGAAATCTAATTTTCCTTGACTATTTTTTTTTAATCAGCTTCTTTCACTGTGTATCTTGAACAGAAGTCTTCATTGTCTTCCACAGTTTAGAGTGAAGTTTAAGTTCCTAAGAACTGCATTAAGTTGCTTCATCAAATGCCCCTACCAAGCCTCCTAGCCTTATCTCTCTTTCTTTCAATAATCGCTTTCAAGTGCCCTGCACCGTAGCCAAATTATATTTGTCCAGATTCCCAGCTGGCCCATGGCTTCTCTCTTCCATGCTTTTGTTTTAATATTCTCAGTGCTTGTGATGCCTTCTATTTCTTCTTGGTACATCCAAATCCCATTTCTCTTTCTAGTTCTCTCTCAGCTGCTACCCATCCAGGGAGCCTTTTCAGCTTCCTGCTCTCTTACCCCCATCCCCATCCCGGTAGTGATGGCCTTTTTTTTTTTTTTTTAAATGTTTCCTTCACCTTCATTATGGCAAACTGTGCATTATATAGTATTTGATTCTTCTTTATGTATGCATCATTATCTCCTTACAGGCAACATTTTTACTACCCATGCATCTTTCAAGACCAGTCTCAGCAAGGCTTTTCACAATCCTCCTTACTTGATCTGAGTTAGATCTTATAATCATTTGGGACCCTGCGTGATACTATATTATAATCTCATGACTGAGGTATAGTTGAGAAGTAGAGAGCAAATGCCTTTGAGTCAGACTTGGGCATAAGTCCCAGTTCTTCCATATCCTACTTCCGTGATGTTGGACCAATTATCTAACCTTTTGAAACCTCAGTTTCTGCTCTTCATATGAAGACAGTTACACTGGGCATGCTTAGTTATTGCAGTGGCTTGAATTGTGGCCCCACATGAAAGATGTTTCTATAGCCTAATGTCCAGAACCTGTGAATGTTATCTGGTTTGGGGGAAAAAAGGTCTTTTAAAATATAACTGAGTTCAGGATTTTGAGATAAGGAGGTCATCCTGGAATATTCAGGTATGATCTTCATCCAATGAAGTAGTCTTATAGGAAACCCACAGAAGAGAGTCAGACACTGAGAAGAGGCAATGAGAAGGTGGACGCAAAGACTGGAGTGATGTGGCCACAAGCCCAGGAAGCCAGCAACCATTAGAAGCTAAAAAAAAGCATGGAACAGGGCCTCCCCTAGGGGCTCAGGAGTGACTGAGGCCCTGCTCACACCTTGATTATGGACTTCTTGCATTCATAACAGAGAGATTAATTTCTGTCATCTTAAACCACCTACTTGGTGGCAATCTATTATGGAAGGCCTAGAAAACCAATACAGTTTTTATTGTTATGTTGCTACCTGTTGGTCCCATGAACCTGGGAGCTTCTTAAGGGCAGGGACTCTTCCTTGACTCTCCCCAAACAGCCCACTCCTAGGGCTAACTCAGGGCTGGGGCAGTAATTCATGGTTTATAAATTGCACAGAGCATATTTTATAATTAGTCCTCCAAAAACCTTGTGGAATTGAGATTGTTGTTCACTAAAAACGAAGAAAACTTCTTTTAACAAAAGAATTAAGGAAAGGTTCCGGGGAAGAAACTCTCTGCACTTGAAGAATTTATGCTCCAAAGTGTTTTTCTTTTTTCCATTTATTATCAGCCCCAAAGAGTCAGGACAGTCTTCATGTATAATTTAGATCAGATGCAATGGAATTTCATTTTCCTTCAGTCATCAATGAGCATTTATCAGATGCCTACTCTATAAAGAGGCTGGTGAGGCTTCAGGCTCTCATAGTATCCACATTTCCATCTATTGACACTCTCTAATTCCTATGATGATATCTCATGCAGAGAACATCCACCTTATTCCAGGGAGACCCCAACCCCCTTTATTGGGAGAGGGTCCCTGTCCACGGTGCTGAATGTACCTGTGCGTTAGAATGATCGCAACCGGCATAACTATACAAAATATACATGCACAGCAGCAGGAGTGCAGGTCATTATAGTAACATCTTTTTAATATAAAAGAGGATTTCTAAATTATTCAGACATCTGTTCATTCATCTTTCACCCAAATGTGTATTGATCCAGTTCTTTGTACCAGGTACTCTCCCTGGTGCTAGAGAAAATGAACCCTGTGGTGAAAGGGCCTCAGTCTGAGAGGGGCAGACAAACACACACATAATAGAGAAAGACTGATGTTACAGCAGACAGATTTGGGTTACCAAGGGTCATGGGGTCATAGCCAAGGAAGCATAAAAGTATGGGGCTGTGTTTTGTTTCCATTCGTTTGTCACTTCTTTACTCATTCATTCCTTCATTCATCATCAACTGCCTCATACAGTCGTAAGCTTTCATGAGGTGATTTTATGGGTGATTGAGCCCTGGAAGCAAGATGTCCTTTTTAATGGAGTACTCTCTGTAGAAGTTGGGTGTTTGACATCGATGATATCTCATTCCATTATAGTTGTAAGATTCTAGATTTCCATGATATAAAGCAAAAGAAATAGGGAGGATAGGGCAAAAGAAGGAGAGGGAATTAACATGAATCATGAAACACTAGACTCTTTATGCTATTTCATCTAATGGGCCCAGAAATTCTATGGAGGCTGGGAATAGTGTTTCATTGTACCGTAAGGTATAAGATCCTAAGAAACATTAAATTGCTTTCTTAAGGTCAGTAGCCAACAAATGGAGGGGTTGGGATTCCAACAGTGTCTATCTGAACTCAAAATCTGGAGATACCCTCAAACCTCCCCATACAATCAGACTGAGGATGCATGTTTAATACTATGTTACAGGTGAGGCTGAGGTATAGTGAGGTCATTCTCACACCTTAATTACTAACCCCCTTTGGTTTGTGTACAGGATAATGTCTCGGTGAGGTGTGACATACTGAGGCCACTGTAGATGCTGCCAAATAACTCAAATGCCCATAAATACTAGCAATCAAAGGGCTTGAGGGGGAGGACTGACTGTTGTTAGCTTTTTCTCTGAGAGAATACCTGGTATCAATCTTCAGGTAGCACTGGGTTCAGTGACAGCTGTCCGAAGTTGTAACTCTTTTTGGTTTTTACTGAAATAACTCATCATGATGTTCTATTTGTTACTTGTCAAGGAAATCAATATAGTCTAGACTTGTTACCTTGCCAAGATCTGTATCGGACAATTTATGGTCAAAGGCAAGTTTAGCAACAGAGGAAGAGTGGCCGAACTGATAAACGGATCTGGATCTCCCTGTAAAACATGGAGGCTTCAGAGCGTTCCTCTAATGGTGGGGGCAGGCCTGCAGTGCTCTGGGCAAAACTAAGGAAGGAAGGATATTTACAATGAGAAGGGGTATTAGGAAAGGAAAAGGAAAGTTTTCTGTAAAATAGGGACAATCCTATTTGCTTGGCAGTGTTGTTGTGAATATGCAATGAGGTACTTAATATTATACAGTGTCTAGCATAGTGCCTAGCACAAAGCAGATAGTGAATGAGAGTGAGCCATTGTAGAAGGTGGATAGGAAGAAAGATGAAAAGACCATGAGTAAAAATAACTTCAGCAGCTCCAGAAATCTGCAATGCCAGGACTATAAAGAACATTGTTAACATGAAGGAAAGAAACAGTACATTTCATGTCCTTTGGTCATTAAGTTGTTTCATTCATTCAAACATTTATCAAGCAGTAAACACTGCGCTGGGTGCTGGGGAAATGAAAACAAATAAAAAATGGTATTGCCCTACAGGACTTTAGCATCCAGTTGAGGAGACAGATGTAAACACAATTGCATTGGAGATTGACAGATGCTGAACTAGAGATGGGAAAGGCACGGGGGTGCTGTTGTATACTCCACAGACACAAGGTCCACAAGTCTGTTTTCTTTGTGTCCATCACAGGAACAGATACATGGAGAACCCTCAATAACATCAGCCGAATGAGTAAATATTGAATGAAAGAGTGAGAAAACCATCTGGGGTAGTGAGGGAAGGCTTTGTTGAGACAGAAATGTTTAAGCTGAGATATTTGATGCTTAAAGATTGAGTAGGAATCTTTGGGGCAGAAAAAGATGTGTGTGTGTGTGTGTGTGTGTGTGTGTGTGTGTGTGTGTGTGTATTGAGAAGGGGGTAAGGGGAAAAAGAGATGCCAAATTAATGGAGAAACTGTGTGAAAGACACAGGAGCTTGAAACAGCAGTGGCCACTTAAGAATAGGAATCTTGGGTGTGGCTTGAGCCTGGGGAGCACTGGAAGATGAGGCTGAAATGGCAGACAGTGGTAGACTGAAATATGAGTCAATTCTACTAATTCATTCTTTCCTTCCCTTAGAACAGTGGTTCTCAACCTTGGCTGCACATTAGAATCACCTGGAAATCTTTTTAAAATCCTGATTTCTGGGCCTCATCCTCCGGAAATTCTGTTTCTTTGTTACTAATGTTGTGGCCCCACCCCATAATAATTCTAATCTCTAAATTAACTTATACCAAGTTAATTTAACACTGATTTTTCTTGTCACTTAAAAAATGAGTAGAGTTTCTTCGGTTTCCTGCTTCAGGCACTGGAAAGCCTTGGTTGTAGTCTCCATAGTCTCCTGGTGATGGGCTTAAGGGGGTGCAATAGCTCCAAGCTCCTTGCTTGCTGTGATTGTTCTGGCATTAAATCCTTATCCAAGGAAAGGAGTGAACTATCTGGATTACTTCTTTTTAATTAATCACCTTAAAGCCTTTTGGGTCGAAGTAGGTATAAATAAATGAAAGAGTCTCCTAATTAGGATTGGGATCTGCTCTGTTCTCTGGTGTATGGTGAGAGGTTTCAGGTTATTGAATGAAAATAGAAGTTGCATTTTATTAGGCAGAGTGTGAATCAAGCTATTTGCTCATTTCCATAATTACACGTAGTGATGTCGAGTGGCACAAAATCAACTGTGCATGTCCTTGAAAGGGCCTTTCAAGCCCCACTACTTTGCATTGTTCTTCAGTGCCCCCCCCCCTCATCCTACAGGAATGGGCTCCCCTGTCCCCTTAGTATCCTAACAAGAATGGGACGGTGAATGCTGAGACACGTTGGGGTTCTTCATTTGCCTCCCACCTCCTGCCTGTCCATCATCCCTGTCTTCTCTGTTTTTCACGCCTTTATTCACTGGTTCTTTCCCCTCATCTTGGAAATGTGCTCAAACTTATCCAATATTAAAGAAAAGAATATACAAGAAGAGAAAAGCAAAGAAAAGAGGAAAGAAAAGAAAAGAGAAAATTAAAAAAAAAGAAAAGAAAAGGAACCCTTCACCACCATCTCCTATCTTTCTCCTCCCTTCCACAATAAAACCTCTTGGAAGAATTGTCCCTATGTACCTTATCTCCTTCACCTTTCTTTTTTCCTTGCTCCCATCACACTACAACCTGTTTCAGCAATATTCCTCCCACTGTAATTCTACCAGGATAGCTCCTGGTACAGATACCGGTTACCTCTCAGTTTCTTAATGCAATGGGCCATTGCTATTTTATTTCTTGTTGGCATCTGACACTGCTGACAAGGTGCCTTTTCTTTTGCAACCATCCCCCTGTCCCCACTCTCTTCTCCTGCCACCTTCCCAGTCATTTCTTCTCCTATGGTTTCCTTTCCTTCTGTTCTTCACTGGTCCTATTCTCGCTGTACCTGCTCTTACACACCCCTTGACTTTAATTACTTTAAAGTCAACCGTTTTGCCATTAATGATTAGATCCATATCTATAGTCCAAATTTGTTTTCTCATCCAAGATTCACTTACTTAATTGCTTACTGATTATCTCCACAGTGGCCCTTGCTTCATTCAGCAACCATGTGGCTATGTTCACATTGGAACTATTCCCCTTATATCCACAGTTCCAGCTTCCAATTTTTGCAAAGCAGCATATAGTTTGGGCTGGAGAAATCTCCAATCCAGCCTTCTCTCTCCTCCAGAAATGGTCTTTCACAAGGTGACCAAGGTGTTCCTTGGTTTGAATGGCTCATCTGCTTGCCAGAAGGGCCAGGAGTCCCTGGAACTTCACTGTCCATGTTGACCCTGTGGCTTCTTGTGGCAGAGACTGCCTAGCTTTTCACCAAATCCATTTTTTTCTTTTTGGGGACCTAGTTAGACCACATTTACCAACCTACTTTGCAGTAACTGAATGGAATGTGATGCAAGTAATTTGCAGACCTGACCCATAAAAACCTCCTTTGAGATTTTTTCATTTCTTCTTTTTGAATCCCTTTGGCTGAATGGTCAGGACTCAGAAGCCCTAGGGGAAGATTGAGACAAATTAATTGCATGGTGCAGTGCCTGTTCCTCTGTTATGACTCTGGCTAAACTTTTTCATAATCTATCTATATATATAAAAGCCTACTATGCAAAGTGTCCCCTTGGGAGTTTGACCAACCAGGAGTTCGATCAATTGCTATGACATGTGCTGACCACCAGGGGGCAGCGTGGAACGAAGAAAGGCCCCGGTCGGCAGCTGGCAGTTGAGGAAGGGAGGCCATGGCTGGCAGCTGGCAGCTGCTAGGGACCCTACCCATGCAGATTTCATGCACTGAGCCTCTAGTATATATAAAAGCCTAAGCAACTGTCCGACTGTTCGACTGTCCAACCATTCAACTGCTAACTATGATGCGCACTGACTACCAGGGGGCAGACACTCTGTGCACAGGCATGAAAACATGGAACAGACTGATGAATCTCAAAGGGAACGGGGGTGGGGGGAGGGTGTGTAGAGATTAACCAAAGATCTGATATGCATACTAGAGACCTGGTGCAGGGATTCATGCACTGGTGGGGCCCCTCAGCCTGGCCTGTGGGGACCGGGCTGAAACTGGCAGTCCGACATCCCCTGAGGGGTCCCATATTGCAAGAGGGCACAGGCCAGGCTTAGGGACTCCACTGGTGCACGAATCTGTGCACCGGGCCTCTAATATGCATATAAAATCTTTGGTTAAACTCTTCCTGCCCTCCTCCCTCCCCATTTCCTCTGAGATTCATCTGTCTTTTCCATGTTTCCATGCCTGAGCGTTGAGCGCCTGCCCCCTGGTGGTCAGTGCGCATCATAGCTACCGGTTGAACAGTTGAACGGTCACTTAGGCTTTTTTATATAGAGAGATAGAAGTTAGCTTGTCTTAATTGCTATACTTCTATTTCCTAACAGTTAACAATTATATAGCACTTAACATGCCCAATCACTTTATCTTTATTAATTTATTTAATAGTCCCCAAAACTAGATATGTATGAATTATTAAAGCTTTTCTTTAAAAGTGAGGAAACTGAGGCCAGGGAGGTTAAGAAATTTGATTATGATTATACAGCTGATAATCAGCAGAGCTGGGATTTGAACCTATAGGGTCTGCCTCCAGAGTACATGCTCTTACCCACAACACACAGATTCAAAAAAGGTATGTAGAAGGCAGAATAATGGCTCCCCAAAGATAGTCTATATTTGAAGCCCCAGAACCTAGGAATATATTACTTTATATGACAAAAAGGACTCTAAAATGTGATTATGTCAAGGATCTTCAGATGGGGAGACAGTCTTGGATTATCTGGATGGGTTTGATATAATCACAGTGGTTCTTAAAAATGGAAGAGGGAGGAGGAAGAGAAGGTCAGAGTGATGCGATGTGGGAAGGACTCAACCCTCTATTTCTGGCTTTGAAGATGGGTGGGGACCACGAGCCAAAGGATGTAGGCAGCCTCTAGAAGCAGAAAAGGGCAAGAAAGCGGGTTCTCCCTAGAGCTTGATTTAGCCTTTGAAACCAGTGTCAGGCTTCTGATCTACAGAACTGTGAAGTAATAGATCGTGTTGTTTTAAGCCACTAAGTTTGTGGCCATTTGTTACAGCAGCCACAGAATACCAATATAAGGTGTAACAGAGGAAAAATGTTTTATCACCATGGGTAGCATTCAAATTTCTCATGTTTCTGAAAAGCAAGCTTACCATTATGATAATCCTACTCAATTAGTAGATGATCGATACCTACTGTGCCCCATTTCTTTTATTTTTTATTCAGTTGTGTTCAATTTAAAGCAAGTATTTTTTCATTTACTTATTCATAAAAGGTACATGTTGGGACTGAATAATTACAAACATTCTATTTTAGTTTAAAAATGTCACATAGTGATTTTATAAAACTACCCACGCTATACTCTTTTCTTTTTTTTTAAATAGTCTTTGTGGAACTTCTAACAACTCCTCGACCAATTGTTACTTCTATTAAAAGTCTTATGATATTTCATGACTAACTAGATAAAACACAGCACATGGAGAATGCCATGTTTCTTATGCTGATCAATGCTAAGAAGTTCAAACAGCTAAAACTTGAATCCACATAGAAAATACCCCCCAGACTTTAAATACAAAGGTCCCCACCCTATCACCTCCAGTTAACCCCCACCCCTTGATTCTTCTACACACAACCAAACACCTCTTTCTGCCACTGGTTTTTATGTCTATTTCCATTAATGCTTTCTCACATTCTCAGTAATGTTTAGATATTGTTTTCTTTGTCACTTTGTAAAAATACAGCTTTGAGAAACAAGGCAAATATTGATCCTGATGAGAAAGACGAAGGAAATTGCCAAGATCATGTGGTTAGTTGAAGCTATCACTGGGTTCCAAACCCAGACAGGCAGGCTCCTGTGCCTGTGTCTGACCACTTCATGGCACTGAGTGACTGAGCACCCTGGCGGGTGAAATAGGTATCTGATTCCAGGTGTCTTCCTGAGATCAGAGATCTTTGTTTTTCCTCAATGCATTTTTCAGCCGAGGCCCAAATGGGCAAAATGACTCATCCAAGGTCATGAACTAAGCCCAAGGGCGTATAATTTAGCTCTTTCTATTACACTGAACTCAGTTGACTGGAATTTGTTTAGGAAAAGCATAAAGTCAAACAGCACATATCCCCGGATTCACCTTTTGGTGCAAAATCAAGAGGAGGCCTGGAGATCCCAGAGGTACTTGTTCAACCCTGTCTCTACTAGGACACAACTTTATGGTTCTCCCCCTTAGCTGCAATCTTGGAAAGGAAAGCTAGAAGGCGGCCTATGCCCTGGAATCTTAGGGAAATCAGTGGTTGATTGTTTATTCATTCCTTCTTCATTGAAAAAACATTTAAGTGCCTAGGCACTGAGGCCACCACAGTAAATGAGACACAGCCCTCTCGAAAAGCAGCCTCTAAATAAATATTCTTTCAGCCTGTCATGGTGGCAAAGACACAACTATCCTAGGGTTACATTCTGGCTCTGTTGCTCATTAGCTGTGTGAACTTGGGTGAGGTTATTAAAGACTCTAAGAACCCTTCAAACCTTTGATTCCTTTCAAAATGAAAGGAAAAATGTCTAACGGCATTGTTGTGAGACTTCAATGAAATGTGACATCTAAAGAATGTAGCCCCAAGTTGGATTTCAATAAGTGGAAAAAAAATAGATGTATCAGAACCTGGGTAAGACATGCTCTGCAATGGAGGAACGCCCAAAGTGCTCAGGAGGCCTGGAGGCAGACTGTCAGGCCTAAGAACGATAGTAAAACCACCACAGGTGGTTCATGTAACTGCATCAGAGTCAGTAAGTGTTAACCCTTTCCCACGACCCCTTTTAAGATCAAATGATCAGAAGCCCATTTTGCCAAATCTTCATAGAAACATGATATTTGTGGTTGATTTGCATTTGGTGATAGGTGTGAAGAGTATTGTGGGAGGGAAGCCCTGAGTCCAGGCACTTCTGAAAAATCACAGGTTGCTGTGTTTCTGCCCCTCCCTTGCTCTGCAGTAGGGCGAAAGCATCTCTCTCATCAGAACATGGGTCTCTTGTTTCCACATAGACTCCATTTCCCCTCCATGCTGTCTGGCATCTTATTTAATCCTCACAGTAGCCCTGAAAAGTAGAGATTAGACTGACTGTAAATGATGAAAGGTAAGCAACTCACGTGTTTGAACTCAGGGCTGTGGACTAGGCATGAAGTGATGAAAGTAAATGCAACTCCATTTCTTCGGTTGATTTTTGCTGTCACTGAGGCAGCTTTAAGTTTATACCTGACATGGGGCTTCAGGCCCTTTGAAAGACTCCCTCCACTTTGCAAGAGCAGCAGAGGCAGCCATGATGGAATCAAACTTCATGTTGCGTGACTGGTGATAACATACAATGTTCTCCTACTCCACAATCTCTGCTTGACATAGCATGGCCCAGGGTCCTGAGTTCTGGAGCTTATGTGAGCGGTTGTGTCTTCTTAATTTTGTCATGTGAGGCTCTCAGGAGACTGTGCAAAGGCCTTCACCACTTAGACATCTTTCATTATCTTTTCAACCGAACATGAAATATCCTTCAGACAAAATACTCTTTTATATTCATGGGTTATACCATCAACATAACAGAACTTTTCCCCACCCTGACAATGGAATCAACAACAACAACAAAAAAGTCTGTGATGAGGTAGTGGTATTGCCTATAATTTGGAGACCAATGATACACATTTTACATTATCTATATTGCATCATAGTCATGAGCAGCATAAAGACATTTTGGTCAGTGACAGATTGTATATATGATAGTGGTCTCATAAAGTATTGAAAAATTCCTATTGTTTAGTGATACCCTAGCTCTCATATTGTCATGGTGCAATGACAAATTAGTCATATTTGTGGTGATTCTGGTGTAAACAAATTTACTGCACTGCCTGTTCTATAAAAGTATAGTGCATACAATTATGTATAGTACATAATACTTAATAATAAAAATATATAACTATATTACTGGTTTATGTATTTACTACACGGTTTTTATGTATTTACTACACTGTACTCATTATTTTAGAGTGTATTCCCTCCTTATAAAAATAAGTTTGCTGTAAAACAATATGCTGTGTAATGCTGGCAGCAGCCTTATACACCTCATGTTTATTGTGTCTCTTAATTGCATCATTTTCTCTTGTGTTTTATTTAATCTGTGTTGTTTTGTTCAACATGGCCTCTTTGTACAAGATCCACTGCTAATGTTTCCAGTAAGAGGCCACACCAAGTAACTGACCTGGAAATGGAAATAAAAGTGTCAAAGAATTACAAAGGTGGAAAATCAGTGATAGTTATTGCTCACCAGTCAGACAAGTCTCATTCCACCATTGCTATGACCTTGAAAAAGAAGAACAAATGATGGAAGCTGTGAAATGATCTGCTTCACTGAAGGCAATGAGACTAACAAAAATTTGACAAGGGCCTAAATGAAACATGGAGAAACTTCTAAAGACCTGGGTTGAAGACCAGGTGCAGAAGTATATCCCACTCAGCACCACAACAATCATGGCCAAAGCAAAAATTTGTGATGTTGAAAGAAAAAGCTAGACTTAACTATGATGTTGACTTTATTGTTTGCTCTGGGTGGTTTAAATGAGTCAAGAATCCTTATTCATTACATTGGTGAAAGTGATTGGTGCATCAAGAGTTGTGGTATGAAGGCAACTCAAGAATTTTGGGAACGAAATAGCTGATTGTGAAGGATAATCACTTGCCAGAGAAAATATTCAGTATGGGTGAAACTGTCCTATTCTGGAAATGGATGCCTGAAAGAACTTTCCTCCATAAGGAGGCCAAGTCAATGCCAGGTTTCAAGGCTTTTAAGGACAGGAGAACAGTCTTACCTGGGGGCAATGTTGCAGGCTACAAATTGAAACCCTTTGTGATCTGGCACAGTGAGAACCCTAGGGCCTTCAAACATATCAATAAGCACACATTGCCAGTATACTACAGGCGCAATAAGAAGTCATGGATGAACCAGCTCCTTTCCCAAGATGCCTTCCTAAATTGTTATGCCAGCGAGATGGAGATGTACTGTTTAGAGAATAACATACTTTTGAGATTTTGCTTATTATTGATAAAGCTCTTGGACATCCTTCTTTGATTGGTGACCTTTATCCCAATATCAAAGTGGTGTTTATCCCTCCGAACATCATCTCTTTGATCCAAGCAATGGATCAAGGAGTTGTTGCAACTTTTAAAAAATATATTTTTATTGATTCGAGAGAGAGAGAGAGAGAGAGAGAGAGAGAGAGAGAGAGAGAGAGAGAGAGAGAAACATAATGATGAGAGAGAATCATTGATTGGCTGCCTCTTCCACTCCCTACACTGGTGTTCGAGCCTGCAACTCAGGCATGTACCCTGACCAGGGATCAAACCGTGACCTCCTGGTTCCTAGGTGGATGACCAACCACTGAGCAACGCCAGCCAAGCAGTTGTAACAACTTTTAAGGCTTTCTACCTGAGGAGGACCTTAGCCCAGGCTATTGCTGAACTGTCGAGGACAATTGAGAAGACATTGGTGCAATTCTGGAAGGATTACAAACCCATAACTGCATCAAGAACCTTGCCTGGGTTTTGAGTGAGGTCATCAAGGAGTATATGAAGGGCATATGGACGAAGACACTCAAGAAGTGTGTCCATGACTTTAAAGTATTTGCCAAGAATAAGGAGGTTGCAAATATCAACAAAGCTATAGTTGAGATGGCAAACAAGTTTAACCTGGGTGTGTATGGGGTTGGCATGGAGGAGCCCCTAGAGGCAGACTTGATTAATGAGGAGTTGTTGGAATTGGAAAAGGATCACATAAGAGGCAAGGTGGGGAAGTAATTATAGCCCTGTGTTCACGGTAGTAACACATACTAAATCCTTACCATACTCTCTATGAGCCATTTTACTAAATGTGTGCAAAACCAGGGAAGGTGGACATTACAGTTATTCCCATTTTGAAGTGAGCAAACTGAGAGTTAGAAAGGGCAAGCTCTCCTAGTGATAAGCCTCGGAGTCACAGTTCCACACAGGTCTGTCTAACTCCTAAGCATTTGATTTCTCTGAGTCTCAGTCATGTTACCTGGAAAATGAGAGGAAGGTTACATGCTTTCCCTCCGCCACTTTGCGGCACAGTGAACTTTACTATGAAATGATAGCAGTTTAAATAGCACATCTAAATCCTCAAAAATCCACATGTAATAAAAGCATGCTTTGGGGGGATTAATATTGTGCTTGTGGAAGGAAAAACTGTATATATGCAAACTCTAATTTTACTTTTGCTTGGTTAGAGGAGGAATGAATCACAGTGCCACGAAGGGGTAAAAAATTCAGAGGCCTCATGATGTCAAGCAAGATTGCTAACAATAGCAAGTAGACTGATCAATAGTGAATCCATTTTAGAGAGCTTGCTCATAGAGAATATTGATATATAACTTGGTCATTCCTTCTGTGGTATAAACAGACACCTCATCTCTCTGCAAGAAAAACCACACACAGGAGCCTGGGTAATGTTTCTAAACAATTAATTGGATTATTATCGAGGCTGAATTGATTGGTTCAATATATTCACACAAAGCCATCAAGAGAATTGGCCTAGCAGTTTCCTCGTAGCTGTCTTCAAAATATATGATAGGATGTAGGAGTTTTAAAATTATTACTTTTTACAGCATTCAACGTGCATCATTTACATTATAAGTAGGGCCTATTTCAAAGTCATTGACTGAGTCTTTGGCTTTGTTTCAAATAGCAGATATGGTAGATATTGTGGCCTACTCAGTTTCTTAAAGAATATGATATAGCTATTTAAATTGTAAATGAAAGCCAAAACCAGTTTGGCTCAGTGGATAGAGCGTCAGCCTGCGGACTGAAAGGTCCCGGGTTCGATTCTGGTCAAGGGCATGTACCTGGGTTGCGGGCACATCCCCAGTAGGAGATGTGCAGGAGGCAGCTGATCGATGGTTCTCTCTCATCGATATTTCTAACTCTCTATCTCTCTCCCTTCCTCTCTGCAAAAAAATCAATAAAATATATTTTTAAAAATAAAATAAAATAAATTGTAAATGAAAGACATTA
This sequence comes from Myotis myotis, assembly GCF_014108235.1. Classification (NCBI taxonomy): domain Eukaryota; kingdom Metazoa; phylum Chordata; class Mammalia; order Chiroptera; family Vespertilionidae; genus Myotis; species Myotis myotis. Next base: position 46,983,078 of record NW_023416317.1, read on the forward strand.
AAATTGCCTAATTCTTATAATTATGCAAACTGTTTCTAATGTAAGCATGTATGCCAGAGGTATGAGAAAGACTATATAGCACTTGCATTAGTTCAACCTAGCCATTGGGAAAATACAAATATTTTCTTCATGGGAAAACAATGAAAGAAGAGGAATATCATAATGTTTGACCTGTCCTCAGGACTAATCTGTCCCAGATAAAGAAGAAAAGAGTGTCAAGTAAAATATCTCTTCCTTTGAGAAGCCACAGACAGATGTAGAGGAAAGATTTTGATTCAGTGAAAATTTATTGATTATTCAGTATGTTTGGGTATTTCACACATATTGTCTCAATGATCGTCAAGGCAACCCCTTGAAGTAGATATGACATGAAAGTTAAGGCAATGGTGTTTTAAAGTATTTGTGTCACCATAGCTGGTTTAGCTCAGAGGATAGAGTATCAGCCTGTGGACTGAAAGGTCCCAGGTTCGATTCCAGTAAAGGGCACATATGTTTGTTGCAGGCTCAATCCCCAGCCCTGGTCGGGGTGCATGTGGGAGGCAACCAATCTATGTGTCTCTCTCACATCGATGTTTCTCTCTCTCTCTCTCCCCCTCCCTTCCACTATCTCTAAAAATCAACGGGAAAATATCCTTGGGTAAGAGTTAACAAAAATAAAAAATAAAAATAAAAAAATAAAGCATTCGTGTGGCATATACAAGGTTATAGGATAATTAGATAGGACAGTGGCAGGTATGATCATGACTTGAGTCTTGATTTCAATTTCATTACTGTCAATTCAACACATTGTTTGAAAGGGTGATGCAAACTGATGGGAGGAAGCTGTTAAGTAAGAAAATAGGAAATTCATTCTCTGTCAAATTAGAGTTTGGGATATGAGTACCTTTCTCTCCTAGTAGAATCTCTAAATCCAGTGCTCAAATATCTAAATGTACAGGTTAGCAGAAAGCTTTACTCCCTTCAAAGGCCCTTTACATAGCTCAATGTTCTTACTAGTGCCTTAGGAAGGTGTGTTGTTGGCTCATCCCATTGGTCTGGCATTTAGACACAGATGGCATGGCCACAGCTAGTCCTGTAGACTGGTTTAGGGAAGTCCAAAGCAACAGGCCTCAGGGATACAATTCAGTGAAAGCCATTAGAGGAAAGGTTGATGGGGGATTTTATAAAGAGGAATCAGGCTGAAAACATGTGCCTACTGATCAATCTTAGTATCACTAAATTGGAAAAGATAATTCATTCTGTAGCTCATAATATAAAAATACTAACAATATTCAATATAATATAAGAAGCATTTTTAACTAAAAAAATCAAATCTAAAATTTATCACAGGCCTCTGTATCTAACCACCAGTTTGTGGGAAATATGGGGGATAGATGAATAATCTGAAGAAACCACAAAAATACAAAATTCTTTGGGATAAATGACTTTCTCCACATATCAATATCATAAAAAGGAAGGGTAAATATATTGGAGAATAAAGAAGATTTAAAAGAATGTGATAGTGTGCAATAATCGTCACTTATTTTATTATTTTATTTTTCTCTTTATTGATTAAGGTATTACATATATGTCTTTATCCTCCCATTGCTTCCCCCCCCCCCAACCGCGCCTCACACCCTCACCCCTCTGGTGTCTGTGTCCATTGGTTAGGCTTATATGCCTGCATACAAGTCCTTTGGTTGATCTCTCCCCCTTACCCCCACCCTTCCCTACCTTCCCTCTGAGGTTGGATGGTCTGACCAATGCTTCTCTCTCTCTTATTTTGTTCATCAGTTTATGTTGTTCATTATATTCCTCAAATGAGTGAGATCATGTGATATTTGTCTTTCTCTGACTGGCTTATTTTGCTTAGTATAATGTTCTCCAGTTCCATCCATGGTGTTGCAAATGGTAAGAATTCCTTCTTTTTTAAGCAACCTAGTATTCCATTGTGTAGATATACCACCGTTTTTTAATCCATTCATCTGCTGATTGGCACTTAGGCTGTTTCCAAGTCTTAACTATGGTAAATTGTGCTGCTATGATCATAGGGGTGCATATGTCCTTTCAGATTGGTGTTTCTAGTTTCTTGGGATATATTCCTAGCAGTGGGATCACTGGGTCAAATGGAAGTTCCATTTTTAGTTTTTTGAGGAAACTCCATACTGTTCTCCACAGTGGCTGCACCAGTCTGCATTCCCACCAGCAGTAAAGGAGGGTTCCTTTTTCTCTGCATCCTCACCAGCACTTGTCATTTGTTGATTTGTTGATGATAGCCATTCTGACAGGTGTGAGATGATACCGCATTGTCGTTTTGATTTGCATCTCTTGGATGATTAGTGACTTCGAGCATATTTTCATATGTCCCTTGGCCTTCCTTATGTCACTTATTTTAGGTACCATTTTGCTTCTTATTTTATCAAGAATTAGAGTGTATCATTCTACCCTTTGAATCTGGGTTAGCCTTGTAACTTGCCTTGACAAATACACTATGGCAGAATAAGTGGTACGCAAAATCTGGAATCTGTACCTGATAAGGCTTGTAGATTCTGTTTTTACACTTTTGGAGCCTCGAGATTGTTTTGTGAAGAAGCCCAGGATAGTTTCCTTGAGGATAAAATACCATGTGGAAAGAGAGACCCGGGGGACAGCCAACACTAATCACCAGGCATGAAGAGGCATCTCAGAACAATTAAAGCCATGAGCTGACTGCTGCCACGTAAAGGACCCCAGGCAAGACCTGCAGAAGAACCACCCAGCTGAGCCCAGATCATGTTGTTGATCTGTAGAATGTAGAGCTAATAAGTTGTTATTGTTTTCAACCACTAAATTTGAGGGTAGTTTTTCTGCGGTAATAAATTGCTGAAGTCATCATAACCAAATGCAATGTATAGACACTACTTTCCACTTTTAAATAAATCAACTGTAAAAAGATCCTTTGAAACAAATAAGGAGATTTGAACATGGATTACATATTTGATGATGTCAAGGAATTATTGTTAATTTTGTTGTTTCATTATGTAAACAAAAAATGATATAGAGAGGCATCCTGTAGATTTATCATGGAAATGACCTGATATATGGGATTTGTTTTAAAATAACAAAGCAAAGAAAAAAGTGGGGAGGATAGATGAAAACGAATATTTGAGCCATCCCCATAATCAGGGACATCACGATTAAACTTGACTGAGGATAGTTGATTTGGTTTCAGTGTATAAAGCCACTCAGGTTTTAATTAGAATGTCCTCTGGTATCATATCTAAGTTGTTTTTTTTTAAAAAGGCTGTCTCTTTCAATAAGCATACAGTTCATGTTTATGTATATGTAAAGATAATTAAAAATAAAGGTATTTTAAGTTCGGTTGAATTTATTACTAAACCAGTCCTAATAATAATTGAGTAACACGTTGTAACAATGCTCTTACTTTGGGCTCACCTATGGGTTAGGGAGTCATATAAAGAGTGGCCTTTCAACGAGAGGAACCTGACAGTCAGTTCTAGCAATGTCCCTACAACAGTGCTACTTTAACATTAATATCTCTGAGCCTTGGTTTCCTTATCTGTCAAATAAAAACAATCCTGACTATAACCCATGAGAAAAGAAATGAGACTACATAGCAAGGCTTCCAACACAGTGTCTGGCAAATATTTTCTTCTTCTTGAAAGGAGCTATTTGCATTTGTACGTACTGAGCTTTATCTCCACCCTATACTCTTTATATTCTCTTTACCATTCTGTGCAGTTTAATGACCATTAGTACTAACAAGGTTATTGCCAATAAGGTGAGATTAAGGGATGTTAATGAGGTAGCATTTTATGGAATGTGTTGCCTCCCATTACTGAGGTGATGATAAAGGCAGTGAAAATTATCCGGGGGTAGCAGGCTACTCTATTCAAATTTCATGCACCAGGAAGTTGCTGTCTCTATTTTCCCAATGCAGTGTTCCTTTAAGGGAGCCGTGCAAGGCAATGTGGAGGGCAGTTACATGACTTGGGCAGTCAGGCAAGAAGCACAGACACAAATGTGTTACTTAATATGTCATATTCCTTCTCTTGTTGGTGTCATTTTTAATGATAATCCTTTTGCAACCTCCTAAGACTTTCTCCCAAGAGTGAATCAAATAGAAGACATATGGCCCTGCTTTTTTAAAAAAACAAAACACTTTATTTGCATGTGGCTATTCTTATTATAACACCACTGAATTGTGACTAAGACCTTTAGCTCTATTTGGTTAGACCTGTACTGTATTTTTGGCTTTCTTCAGTGTTGTGGTTTAAAATAGTGCAAACCTTTCCCTTTCTGCATTTTTCTATACTTGTCTTTTTCTCCTACAAGGTCTGACACTCTTTTCCATGCCAAGCAGATCAGCATTTCTCTTTAGCTTGAGATTTCCTCATATTCTAGAGTGTAGAGCCTCTGAATTCTGTCCAGCACCTCCCACTCAGCATTATCTGGCCGGGGTAGCTAGGGAAACCCAAATCCTCATTCTTCCCATTTGCCCTTTTTCACTGTGAGATTCCTTAAAAGAATGATTTTTTTCCCCCAAAACTTAGGCAAAGCAAGGCAAAGCATAACTTTATTGTTATCTGGAGAAATGGTTACACCCCTGACTCCAGAGGTCCTAGGAGCTAGGCAGGGTCTTGTTCCCCTCGCCCGGCCTCAATGTCCTCACCTTAGTATGGGTCACCACTCAAATACAAAATTTGAGATGACTCAGAGCATTCTGGCAGGATGCAGAGGAAAAAGAGAAAGACAGATAAGCTAGGGAGAGTCCTCAGGTGGATGGGAGTGGAAGAGGCCCTGTAGTTACTTTCCAGCCTCCTGTATGCTGGCTTTTTGTTTGAATCCTCTGGAGTCTCCACTTTTAGAAAATATGTTTCTTATGCCTTTGGTCATATTTAAGAAACAGTTGCCACATCCATGGTCATGACGACACCTAGGTTTTCTTCTAAGAATTTTATAACCTTAGTTCTTACATTTAGTCTATTATTAATTCTGGGGCCATTGTTGCATGTGGTGTGAGGTAGGGGAATGACTTTAATCTGATGCCTGTGGATATCCAGTTGTTGCAGCACCATTTGTTAAAAAGACCATTCTTCCCTTATTGAATTATCTTGTTGAAAATCAATTGGTGTAAGGATTTATTTCTGGACTCTCAAATCTATTCAATTGATGGATAGGTCCATCCTTATGCCAGTACCACACTGTCTTGATGACTGCTGTTTGTGTTAAGTTTTAAAATCAGAAGGTGTGAGTCTTATAACTTTGTCAAGTGTTATAACTTTTTATCAAGATTCTTTTCTTATTTTGAATCCCTTGCATTTCCATATTAAATTACTTTATGCACTATTTGGACCAACGTATTAAATTGTTTAAAATATTATACAGTTACACTATACATATACTTACCAAACATGAATTCATCTAAAATTTTCTGAAAATTAAAACAAAATAGAGGAAGAAGAGAGATTTCCCCTAAAACTCCTTTTGGTGTTCTCACTGTCAGTTGAGATGAGTGACATAAGTCTCTGAGATCTTAGCAGTTTTTTTTTTTTTTTTTAGTTCCCATGTACTTCTCAAAGTTTGAGCATTTTATCAAGATAGGTACTTCTAATATTCAAAAAGTCACAGGGTATATTTTCAGGATTATTTCTTACTTTAGAACATAATCCTACTAAGTATAACCCTTACATAAACTCCTTGAGGTCAAAGATTGGATTATCAATGCCATTTATAGCTTCTCAAATTACATTGGAGAATTTTGGACATCTGGATACTCTTCTACTTCTACTCTACTGCTATTTATACAATCTTAGCTCTTTAAAATTAGGCTTGGTTGGTGGAATCCATTATTCAATAGACATCTAACTGGGAGAGAATAATTTCATTTGAAGGCCATGAAGCAGACAAACAAACAAAAATAATGAGAAAGACAATAGATTGACAAATGGATTATACTGGCAGAGTCCATCAGGACAATACTGAGAATTATGAAACTGATGGAGGTTAGTTGAAAATTGGGTTCATACATGGCTTATACTCCAGGACACGTGATTTTGCTCCAAGCCATGATGGCACTTGGCATTTCATTATTGCTTAGTGAAAGCACAAAGCAAATTCCAAAATAGCTCTTTTTGAATTTTTTAAAAAATAAGTTTTATACCGTAACTGATTTTGGTAAGACGGAATGGAGTAACTCCCAAATATTTACTGCCATATTGAATGCTTTCCAAAGGATCTATAAACAATATTGACATGCTGCCAAAGGCAGGTGAAAATAGTAGCTCTCAGTGAACAGGGGTTGCAACATAAATTTAGGTCTCTGCAAAATGTTAGTAAGTGTATTTTTCTAAATTCTCTATGTAGACTTACACAGAAAGAACCCTCATTTGCCTTAATCATCACAGGGAGATAATTAATGTTGGAACATAGTCTAATCATAGTCATTAGATCATTTGTCCATATTTTGGATCACTCTGTGGTGTATCTGGCCCTTTCAACATTAGTCTTCAACTTGTCGCCCATGCTTAGAAGTATAGAATTTTAAGATTAGAATAGATCTAGGACAAACCTCCTCAACATTAAAAATCTCTTATAAGATGGAATCTACCCTGTGCTTGACTACTTTTGGTAATGAGGAACTCACTAATTAAGCCATTCATTTCACTTTTGTGGGGCTCAAAACAATGAATAAAAACATACCTCAATGTAACTTTCAATCATAGTTTATTTTTACTCTCTGGACATATGTCTTCTAGATATTTAAGGTAGCCATCATCTTCCTCCAGGGTCTCATTTTTATCTTAATTAAATGTCACTTTTTTTTTCAAGCACTTAAATTTTTAATTTTTTAAGCAAAATTTAGCCCCTTATAACTGAAACCCAAATTACATCCATTCCCATTAAAAATGTAAGAATAGCCCTGTCACACAATTATGATGCTAAATTTTTCATCTAGGGAGGAAGAGCTAGGTCTTCAAATAAATCCAGTTAAATCATTTTCATCCCTTGTTAATAGGTTGCAGTGTCTTGTTGATTTCATTTTCTGATTTTACAGAATATGATCTCATTTTAACTGCATTGGAGTCGGGGGGAATTGAATGCACTCCCAGATTTTCAGAACCATGAAGAGAGACTCCTGGAAGTAGAGAGTTATACTTTGACTTTGCCCCTATTTCATAGTTTCACAGGTGGGGCTAGTCATCCAATCTCACTCCACCCTTTATGGAAAGGTGATGGATCTCAGAGATATGCAAACCTTCACTTATCTTCTAGGCAGGTGAGGGAAACAGCTGGGCCCATAAACCCTATTCTTCAGTAACCACCTCTTTTGTCATGTTTCAGTCCATTTAACCTTCTAGCATGTATGCACATTGTAGTCACTCAATTACAAGAGCTAAAGCAACATAACAATTATAGAGGTATATTATGGCACAGCAACTCAAGAGCTCAGGGACTCCATTAAAATTTTAAAGGAGTTAATCCTCTGGGAAGTGTTCCTATTAATTAAATAAAGGTGAAAGAAAATAGTTTTTACATTTATTCCCTGTTAAGGAAGGTGGGCCATAGCCTGCATGCAAAGGAGCTGTGTGATCACAAGTAAATGCATCACTTCCTCGAGCATTTGAAGGGTGACAATTTCAGGTCATTTATCTGCAAAGCAAGCTGGGCCAATTATTGTGTAGTTCTTCCTGGAGAAGTAAAGCTTTTGATCACAGAAGGTTTCTGAAAGTCCGTTGGGATTTAAGCGCTACAGATCCGTGCTGCAGCACAGGAGACAAGCAGCCGAGCCTCAGTTGATGGTCCATCATGGAATGGACGGGAGAGTGGAAATCCATCTGATGGAGTAGATCAGTAGCCATAGCCCAGAGTTTGCCCACTGGACTTTCATTCCTTTGTCTCAGACAGTCACTGATTAAGAGATAAAACTTTGGGACCCAGTTTTATACTTGCATAGTCACAAAGAAAGAAGATGGAATGGTAGTTTGGAAATAAATGTGTGTGCACTCCTGGAAGGGAGAAGATTCTAGATTGGACTAATATTTATTAGGGGACAAGTATCTGGCAACTCCTTTCTCTTGCTGTTATCATATTTTAAGGAAAAGAAAATTGAGGCTTGTAGAAGTTATATAATATACCCAAAAAAGTGGTAGAGTAAAAAAAGTGATGCTGGGTGCTTGGACTCCAAGCCCTGGGCTCTTTGCACTCTGCCCCATGACAAATCAGTAAGAGCATATGAGAAAGACAGGGATACCTGTGCTAATGGAGAGAATGTGAAGGTTGGGGTGACCTGGGTCTATAGGGAGAAGGGAAACCTAATGTCAATTGGTAGAAAATCAGTGTATTGCCTGCCTGGCATGGCTCAGTGGTTGAGCTTTGACCTATGAATGAGGAGGTCATGGTTTGATTCCCAGGCAGAGCAGAGCACATGCCCAGGTTGTGAGCTCAGTTGACAGCGGGGGATGTACAGGAGGCAGCCAGTCAATGATTCTCTCTCATCATTGATGTTTCTATCTCCCTCTCCCTTTCCCTTCCTCTCTGAAATAGACACACACACACACATAAAGAAAATCAATGTAGAACTGAAAAAGAGGCTGATGGGAAGGAAGATAGTTTGTGCATGCCACTGAGGTCTTTACACTTACCTTATCTCTGCATTTCTGAATCATTATATCGATACTAGTGGCCCGGTGCACAGATTCGTGTACATTGAAAGGAAATTAATTAGAAGAAATATTTTAATATTGCTATTCACCCTTTCTCTATAATAGAAGTATCAGAGAAGAAAGAAAATTAGTAAAATGTATATGAAAATAATATATAAATTGATTAATAAATAAACAACAACATGATATAACAACAACAAAAACATGATATAAAAACAACATAAATAAAAACAATTATCTCCCTGTATACCACATTAAGAGTAAAAACACTTTCAGAGTGCTTGACTAATTTCCCTTGTGATGAAGTATTTACAACTTTAACTTTAATGTCACATGCTCTTCGAACTCCAGAGAAAGCAATATATAACTGACCATGTCTGAAAATGGGTTCAGGTAGGAATATTCCTACTCTGTCTAGATTGGCGTCAGCAAGAGCTTTATATGTATTGTGCATGCGCGAGTCAACATTTGTTTTTAAATTGCCAGTGCGCATCATATGTACTGGCTGGCCGGTTGGTCAGTCAGATGGTCGGACAGACATATGGTTGGTCACTTAGCCTTATATATATATAGATTTGTATTTTGTAGACATACAGCTTTGTGTAATGTAGATGCTGGAAAACTGACCAGGTCCCTAAACACTTCTTATGTGCCATTCTCCTGTAAAAACTAAGAAATAACCATGACAATATAAAACACGACTTAGTATATTTCCTTGTGGTTGACTTAGAAATACCTTTAGCACTCATAGTTGCTCTGTGGACTGATAGGGTACTTACTCTAAACCCCCTTGAAGCTCCGCCTTTGAGGTACTAAAGTGACCTTTCTGAGTGTTTTGGTGGGGTGTGGAGGGGGAAGGTAATCCTGTAGTTAAAGAAATTTTGGAGAAAAAGAATTAACTAAGCTAACTGGGTTTTTATAAGTGGCTTAACTCTACATCTGAATGTGCTCTATGAATGAATATTCCACAGAAGAATCCACAGTAGAAGGTTTCCCAAGTATGTTTGAAAATAGAAAACCTTTTTCTTAAGGTTCTGGATAGGAATAGGGCTCTGCTAAACCCCTGAGAGAACCTTCATAGGCAGTTGCAGCTATACCTCCTGCTCCTGGATTTTAAACTTTAATTTTCTCTCAAATGGAAATGTCACTGGGTAAGGGCAGCATCTTCAGCTGTTGTCAGTCATTTACATGATGGGTAAATGTGTGTAAGAGTCCTTAAGAGGAAGTTTTGAATTCACATTCTCCTTTTCTGATTTAAAGTCGGACCAAAACAAAGACATTAGAGCGGATTGTCAGAAGAGCTCTGTTTCAGTCATCCTCTGATGGTATCAGCGAGGAGGTGAGTTGAAGGTCCGTGCAGCTGAATTAATCAGTAGGTCTTAATGGTTCTTATGCAGCAAGAAAACCCAAGTACTGATTCCAGGGAAAAGATCTGGTAGCAAAGGCTGAAATCAAGTGGTGGGGTTACAGAATGACTGGATGCTAACACTCCTGAGAAGCATTATGGGGTAGGAGAGTGGTCTGCAACATGGGAAGATTCAAGTACTAAAGGCCAGCTACAAAACCTGCAAAAAGAAAGTCATAGACGTTCTATCTGGAATCCCTTGATGTCTGGAACACTTGAGAAATAACAAAACCTTTCCTAACGCATACTTAATGTATAGTTCTAGAAAGATGCCCTCATTCAGGCTGTATGGCAGATCCCCAAGGCCTCCTGAGGGAAGCGGGCATCCTTCAGCATTCATTTGCTCTCGGTGTTGTCCAATGCTAAGTGGATTCTTAGCTACTATTTAGTTTTAACCAAACCAACACTCACAAAATAGACAATTGACTTTACAAGATTTCTGCAAAGCAAAGTGTAGATTGAAAAGAATTCTAATACTGTAATGTTGATTGTAAGTAAAATTGACTAGGTATTCCACCAGCAGAAAGGATTTATTCAGGAAAGAGAAAGGATTGCAATGTGGTATGTGCAGCCTTGGCATGCAATGTGCAAGCTCCCTAGAGAAGAAAAAAGGAAGTTCTTCTTAGAGCAGTGGTTCTCAACCTTCCTAATGCCGCGACCCTTTAATACAGTTCCTCATGTTGTGGTGACCCCCATCCATAAAATTATTTTTGTTGCTATTTTATAACTGTAATTTTGCTACTGTTATGAATCGTAATGTAAATATCTGATATGCAGGATGTATTCTCATTGTTACAAATTGAACATAATTAAAGCATAGTGATTAATCACAAAAACAATATGTAATTATATATGTGTTTTCCAATGGTCTTAGGTGACCCCTGTGAAAGGGTCGTTCGACCCCCAAAGGGGTCTCGACCCATAGGTTGAGAACCGCTGTCTTAGAGGGAAGGAGGAAGTTAACGGGAGAGGCTGTTATCACCATAGAGTTCTTTCTATAGGTTTTTCAGGTCTGGCAAAGGGTGTGAGAGCTCCTCCTACAGGCTCTCCCCATTCCTGTCTTGGTTAAGGTTTCAGTCATAAATTTGATAGCAACGAAAGTAAGCAATAACAACATCATAAGATAACGCGGCTTCGGCTCTTACTCCTTTAGCAACCTGCTATTATAAAAATCTATTCATATTTTTTAAATGTCCTAAAATAATTAGAACTTTCTATATTGGTTGTGGAGATTAATTATGATAGGGGTAAGCAATCAGGACAATTGGGAGATTACTGTTAGAGAGATCATTGGATCTGGAGTTCCATGTGGGTTTGCACCAGGCTCTGTGTCTTTGCTAGATGGGTGACCTTGAACAAGTTAAAGGGCTCCTGGGCAACTCAGTTTTCTCATCTGAGAAATAGGGCCAGAAATCTCAGGGGTGAAAGAGATAAAGTTTTTAAAGCATCTAGCGTAGTTCCTGGCATAATTGGTATGCCAAAAAAAAAAAGAAAAAGAAAAATTATGTCCATTTGTTTTCTCTAGTCAGTTCTATTTTGAATTTTATGAGATGTTTGTTTCTCAAATCCCCAATTAGGTAAGCAATCTAAAATAAATCCCTGGAAAATATTTGTAACTTTCTTTGTTTATTTTTTTTATTTCATTTGAAATTAGAATGGAGGCTAACAGTCATCATGACATGTTAGGCATAAAGAAAGGGGTTAATAAGCCTATGTCCTTGAAGCCCTTGGTAATTGCTGGGACATGTTGCCATGCTTGCCACAGTTTTATTAGTACCAATACACACATAACGTTTGACCTTTGGAAAGACTTTGACATCTGAATCTGTAATACTGTGAATTATATATTTCTCATATATATATATATATAGTTGGTCTTTCTCTAAGATTCCTGGCTCACAGCTCCCCAAACACTTGGAGTTTCCTGAGATAAGGGCGTCCTTTGTTATGTTAATGAAGTGACCTTTGGAAAGCCCTCAGGTAACCCAAGAAATGGATCTGGGGCTGGTTGCCTGGGAAAACCAACCTTGTGATTAGAGGGTTGGAACTTTCAGCTTCCCCACCCCTCCAATGATTTAATAAAGCCTCCAGAAACACCCCAGAGGACTGGGCTGAGAGTGCTTCCTGCTTAGTTAACACCTGGAGGTGCTGGGAGAGTGGCTCATCTGCAGAGAGCTGGTAAGTTCCACAGCCCCATGCCTTGCCCTATGGATCTTTTCCATCTGGCTGTTCTTGAGTTCTATCCTTTTATAAACCAGTGACCTAATAAGTAAAATGTCCCTCTGAGTTCTGTGAGCCGCTCTAGTAAATTAATTGCAACTGAGAAGGGGGTCTTGGGACCCTCTGATTTATAGTCTGAGCCTCCCTCCCTCCTGCCCACCCTCCCTCCCTCCCTTCCTTCTCTTTATCTACTAGCTCCTTCCAGTAAGTTCGCAATCCTTACTCTGAAACTCTTCTTGGGTTTTGGTGTTTGTTATTTTTATAAGACAGAACCATTAAATCAATAGTTTAACAAAGAAAGGGTTACCCCCGCGTATACTTTACACCAAAAACAAGGCTTGTGAGCATTAGGGAAAAACAAATAAAGATCAGTCCTATGATTAATCTGGCAGGAAAGATGATTCTTTTTTGATGTTTATTTTCTGCAGTGCGTCCCACATTGTCACTACCTGCCAGATGGCATTGTGATTGTGTGATTGCTATAATGAATATTATTAATAATGCAACTAACTGTGATCTCAGTCTTCTTTACTAACATTAAAAGAGCCCTGAAATGTTTCCAATTTAGTTCACAGACTTCTTTTTAAGTTAGTTTATTCACCACATGACTAAATGCTCTGAGCTAAATCTCTGAGTGGTATGCAACCAGTAGATGTATATATGGTACTACATACTATATATGGTAAATGTGCCACATTTCACAGAGACTCTACAGTAGGTATTCTCTCTATAGCCCAGAGAAGTGCTATCCAAGAGAAATAGAACATGTGGCACACATGTCTTAAAATTTTCTAGTAACTACATTACAAGGTAAAAAGGAAACAGGCAAAATTAATTGTAAAACTATATTTTAGTTAACCCCCAAAAGAACAGCTTTTCTCAATACATCTATAAGTATCTATAACCACATCACTTACATTTATTCATGAACAAAATGAAAACTGCATGCTGAATGGAATGTAAAAGCCAAGTGTTATTATACTTGATAGAGAATGTCTCTAACTCTGAACATGAGATGGTCAAAGTAAGATTTGCCCTATACTAATTAGCGTGGTCAGGTTCAGATAAGTCTAACGGCTGGAGTATGTGCAGGAGGGCGAAAGTCGTGCTTGGACAAGGAAAGAGCTAGTTAATGATTATATTTAAAGGTCTTCCATTTACTTTTCCAATAGCCTAGTGACATTTATCCTAAGTCACTTAAGAAATGTTCTAAAATGTCACAGGTCCATGTAGCATTGCCATATGGAGGGCTTAGGTCTCAAGATTAGTCTGTACAAGGACTGTGACTCTATATTGTTATTGATGATATAATTAGAGGACACTGTTTGGGCTAGAACAGGAGTTGCGGGGTGGTATCATCATTTTGATAACTCAGTTTCATTTAATACTCTAACCTTCTGGAGAATCTATAGATGCTGGCCCTCTACGGCCTTAGACCAGAAAATGACACAGATACAAAGCAAAGAATGAAGCTGGGGGCGGGGGCCAAATTATTGGTGCATTTGCCCTCTTAATGTTTGGCATGACTATAAAGTAAAAAGATGAGATATCCTATGTAGTGAAATAGTTCTATTACTTGATATATAAACTCACTTAAGTACTAGGATTCTGAAGACTATTCAGGTAATTCATGAAGAAGGTCAAAGTTGAGAATGAAAAAAAAAAATGGCCAGTAGGAAAACACAGTCTTATAGGTGGAACCAACAAAACATAGAAGTAATTATGATTGGTGAGAGTTGCTAGAGTGGAGCATGGGACCAAATTGCTGGAGTTGAAGCCATTAGAACATCAAGACAGCAGGCTTGGCCTTGGTGGTTGTTTACTATTCCAGAAGTTCAACCTATTCTGAGAGCAGGGTTTCGAAATAGCAGATCTGTTGGTATTTTGGACCAGACAATTCTTTGTTGGGGGTGGAGGGCATTGTTCTATGTGTTTAGGATAGCCGTGGGCAAACTACGGCCAGTGGGCCGGATCCGGCCAGTTTGAAATGAATAAAACTAAAAAAAAAAAAAAGACCGTACCCTTTTATGTAATGATGTTGACTTTGAATTTATATTAGTTCACACAAACACTCCATCCATGCTTTTGTTCCGGCCCTCCAGTCCAGTTTAAGAACCCATTGTGGCCCTCGAGTCAAAAAGTTTGCCCAACCCTGGTTTAGGATGTTGAGCAGCATCCCTGGCCTCACTAATTGCCAATAGCACATCCCCTCCAGTTGTGACAACCAGGCATGTCTCCAGCTATTGCCAAATGTCTCCTATCTAGTGGACAAATTTGTCCTCAGTTAAAATTGTCCCCAGTTGGAACATTTAGAGTTAAGACTGATTTGGAAGATGAAGATGAGAGATTTTAAAAAAAAGTTTCTGATGGCATTTAACAGGATTCTCAGGCTCTAAAAGCAACACATTTCAACAACGAAATGAAAGGCAAACTTAGCATATTTGACAATGCAAGCATCATTGGAAGAAGTGTTATTTTTTTTTAGTAACTTCTCATTTTCCTGGAGATAACACTCATTAGAATTTGTGTGTTCACATATATTTGTCAAAAAGGTTTCTCTTTTCTGTATACCCACACCATATACCCACCTGGATTTGTTGACAATCTCAGCTATTTAATGCACAGAGTAAGTAGTTCCAATAATAGGATAATTACCAAATACAGCCTATGACAGTGTTCACTGAGGCTTGAAATAGTCATTGTGGTCTCATGAGGTTGCCCACATGCCTGTGCTGGATGCACTATGTCTTGGATGTCTCTGAATAATCTTATTTTCTTGTATTTTTGTTGACTAGTTGGGAGGAGATTTCATGCGGGTAGGAAAACAAGCTAAAACTCTGCAGTTAATTAACTAACACTGGATTTGAAGCACAGTCTAGAGAAGAAATCCCACCTACCTTATTTCATTTGGGCTGCCCTATAATTGCTTTGCCTGTGCTTACAATTTTCTCATTTAATTGAAGCTTGAGTCAGTTCTTGGAGGTGCTCCAGTAAGGAAATATTGCCAGGTGGAGCTGGAAGGAATCATCAGTTGAACCACACAAAATAACTTCTGGAATAAAATTCCTGCAAGTTGGGGGCACTAAGTTTCTCATATTTTTAAAATGGGAAGTGTAAGAACTGTTGGTTGTCAAACTCATGAGTTGAACACATGGTAAACACCTTTAATAATGCCCTCATGCCGAAACCGGTTTGGCTCAGTGGATAGAGCGTCGGCCTGCGGACTGAAAGGTCCCAGGTTCGATTCCGGTCAAGGGCATGTACCTGGGTTGCGGGCACATCCCCAGTAGGAGATGTGCAGGAGGCAGCTAATCGATGTTTCTCTCTCATCGATGTTTCCAATTCTCTATCTCTCTCCCTTCCTCTCTGTAAAAAATCAATAAAATATATTTAAAAAAAAATAATGCCCTCACGAGGTTTTGTAGGAGGTAGCCTCAAGACCCTCAACAGCATCTCCTGGTATCACCCTCTACCTTAGCCAAGCCAAACTCCCTCCTCCACCCCCCAGACCCTTTCTTCTGTTGTGTCTCTTCCCAAAATACTCCCCTTGCTGCCCGCCTGCCTGGTGAATTTCACTCCTCATTCAGAAACCTTCCTGTGTTTCCTTTTCACTGATGCGCCACGGACGAACCCTGTAGATCCCTATGCCACACAACTGGTTAACACCGCTGTCTTGGAATTATACTTTATCTTTTTTCTGACTCTGAATTGAGAACTCTGAAGGTGGGCACCCTGTTTTGGTCCCCTTGGTATTTCTGTCTAGCATTGCATTTGTTAATATTAGTTATATCTCTCCAAAGCGGACAGGTGTAAGTGACTCAGTAGCAAAGAACAGCCAAGAGCCTGCTCATCTTCTAGAGAAGGATGCTGTTGATATATGCTTCTACCAACTCAACCACTGTATGATGCCATGGTCAGCTGACTTAACTAGCCATTTCCACACACTGAGCATCAAAACCAGTCCTACCTTTGACCTCATTCAGCAGGTTTGAGTCTGCCCCTGGGGCTCTGTCAGTGACTTCAACTATGCATAGTTGCCGGAGGACATGGAAGCTCATAGGGAAAACAAGACATGGACATATACGTATTTGAGAGA
This sequence comes from Myotis myotis, assembly GCF_014108235.1. NCBI lineage: Eukaryota > Metazoa > Chordata > Mammalia > Chiroptera > Vespertilionidae > Myotis > Myotis myotis. The sequence goes on from NW_023416317.1 coordinate 46,999,444, forward strand.
GATGCTTAAAAAGACTTTTTCAATTTGTATTTTTAGCGATGTTATGAGAATTTGTATGAGAATCTAGCCGGGTGAAAATGGCTTGCCACACGTATGGCCATGCTCGCCTGCAGAAGCATGCACACCGGCTCCATAACTGCGCACCCAGAGGCCCCTGACTCGCTTGGCAGCTGTTCTCCCTCCCCAGGTTCTGGACTAACTCTGCCAGTGATGACAGGAAACGGCTGCTAGTAAATGCAGCCCGGAGCCAGTGCCCTTTAGCAGGAATCATCTGTTACTATGACATGAGCCAGCATGTGCAGAAAAGCCTGCCCCTGAATGTGCTGGGGAGGGTGGAGCAGAGCAGGGAGAGGAAGCAGACCAGCCAGGATTGCAGTTGTGGTGAGATGTTAGTTCCATGGGCCTGGAGAGTTTTCAGGGGCTGATTTCCTGGACCAGGTGGATGGGGAGAAAATGAAAAAGGATCAGAAGGTCTTGATACCCCGCTCCCCACTGCCGGCCCCATCACTGGCCAGTCCCAGTATTCCCAGCATGCTCCTTGGCTTTTTGCTATAAGCAAGCTCCGAATCATCTGCTACTTTAGGAGGAAGGAGGGCAAAAAAATCAAAATAAAAAAATTTCAAAGGCTGAACTGTTGATAAAAAGCTCTCCCTTCTGGGCTCAAAGGTGGATTTGGGTTTTGTAGGGTCGATGCTTCTCTAGTTTGTGAGTATGTGTATGCACGTGTGTGTAGATCTCTTAAGACAAACAACATTTAAAATTCATTTAAAATTAGGTATAAAAATGAATACCTATTTTCATATATTTTTATTTTAAAATAAATCATAAAAATTGTAACATTAAAAATGATAAAAAATAACACAGACAAAAGCCTAGAAAATATAAATTTTATTGATTACCTGTAAATTTCTATTAATAATTTTAACTGCTAGTGTATATTTATGTATATATATATATCTGTGCAGATATATATTTATGTATATATACCTATATATATATATATATTTAAGTATTTATATGGTTAATTCTGTAAAAATGTACAAAATTATTCTAAAATTGAGGCGTAATTACAAATAATGCATTCAAATTGTGGCCATATTGTATCAAGATTCATAATTATATGTATATATCTATATAGATATGTACTTAAATATTTATATTTGATATGCTAAGCTCCGATTTGATACATTGGCACACATAGAACATGCATCTTGACATAGTGCTGTGTGTTGTATTGCTACATGTTTGCATTTTACTAACATAGGATCTGGTTTGATACAGTCTATTTTGCATGACTCACATCAATAAAGAGTGCACTTATAATTGTTTAAGATACAGCATCACGTATATTCCTGACAGAAGAAATTTTTCATTTTGACTTGAGATTGATTCGAATGAAATCCTCTGCTTTACAGATTTACGTCTGATGAATGGAGGAAATTTCCACAGATGAGCGCCTGCCCCCACATATTTCAAACCTATTTTTCTTCCATTGCCTACATACATCTGATGCCAAGAGCCTTGGGACATGTTTGTATCATGCTTCCACCTCAAGTCCTGTGCCATGATGCCAGGTGAGTCAGCACAGTAAGAATATTCCTGGACGTTATTATGACCTTCCTACAACAGTAACTTTACATGAAAAGAACTGTGAGCAACACTGAACCCAAACAAAATACATGTCCTTCCTTAGCTGATCAAAAAATACAGACAACCCCTCTAATGTCACTCCACATAAGAAAGCAGATACAAAAGTTTTAAGCAATTGTGATTTAAACTTTTTGCTTATGCAAATTTTGCAAGATCTTAAGACCTTGTGAACCTATTGCTATAGCTCCTCCTAGGACCTTGGAAGAACCTTGTGAAAATGAAGGTTTCTGAAATTTAAGTTTCATTATTGTCATTGTAGGTCCTTCCTGGTTTGAGCTAGAAGTCCATGGCTGATCTTTGTGAGAGCTTTCCTTAATTAAGTAATTAACTAACTAATTAATTAACAAATCCATTCATTCTTCCATGCATTAATTTTTTTCACTCATTTGTCATTTACTGTTATAGTATATACTGGTGACTGCTCTGTGAAGGGACAGACATACAGATAGATAAAAGCCTAAACCAAAATCCAGAGTGTTAGTCTTCTCGAGGTCCTATTACTCTGATTACTTTTGTAAGAAACAAAAGATATAATTGTCTCCTCTTTGGTTTGACAGCTGTTTTCAAAGGGGCCACAAGGTGCAAAGTTTTCTTCCAACTTTCCTTCTGATTTTATCTGTGAGGTTCAGAAAGCTTGCATTTAAAATCTTTTTCCCAACTGGTGACGCCTATCTGGCCAGCCCATCACACTCCTCCAAACACCAAGAGAACCCAAAATTCTGATACATTGGGCAGATATAGATACTTTGATAAAGAGAGAAGTAGAACCTGTGCTCATTTGAGGATCTCTAAGGAATTTTTAATCATAAATTCTTAATCATCATTCCCTGTCATGGTTGCGTGAGACTTCCCATGAGAGACTCATACTTGAAGGCCTATAATCTCAAAGATGGAATATTTTCCTTTTTTCTTGTGATCTTGGGCCCGTTCTTTTTTTTTTTTTTAGATTCATTTCAGAGAGAGGAAGGAAGAGGGAGAGAGATGATGGTGAGAGAATCACCATCGATTGACTCGCTCCTGCATGCCCCCTACTGGGGATCAAGCCTGCAACCCAGGCATGTACCCTGACCAGGATCAAACTGTGACCTCCTGGTTCATGGGTTGACACTCAACTACTGAGCTACACTTATTTATCTTGATGAAGCTCAGTCTCTACATCTATAAAACCTGGATATAATGAGGAAAATATGAGAGTATTGGTGGTATGCTTGGCAAGCAGGAAGCTATGAATAAAAGTAATTTCCTTTCCATTAGGACCTGAGTGTTTGGGACAGGGGTAGTCTGCAAGAAGATGTAGAACAAGCTTTCTCTTCACAATGCTGTGTCCTCATGTGAGGACATAGAAGCTGTTCAAATTTCCATCTGGCTAGTTATTCAACACATGAATAAACTCTAAGTGAATCTGCTCACTTAAAATATATTGTTCATTAGATTCCACATATAAGTGATATCATGTGGTATTTGTCTTTCTCTGGCTGGCTTATTTTGTTTAGCATAATACTCTCCAGTTCCCTCCATGTTGTCTCAACGAGTAAGAGATCCTTCTTTTTTACAGCTGCATAGTATTCCATTGTGTAAATGTATCACCGCTTTTTAATCCACTCATATACTGATGGGCACTTGGACTATTTCCAGATCCTATCTTTTGTAAATAACGCTGCTATGAACATAGGGGTGCATAATTTCTTTCTGATTGGTGCTTCCGGTTTCTTAGGATCTATTCCTAGAAGTGGGATCACTGGGTCAAATGGCAGTTCCATTTTTCAGTTTTGAGGAAACTCCACCTGTTTCTCATAGTGGTTGTACCAGTCTGCTTTCCCACCAGAAGTGTACTAGGTTTCACATTCTCACCAGCACTTGTTTATTTATTGATTTATTGATGGTAGCCATTCTGGCAGGTGTGCGGTGGTACCTCATTGCTGTTTTAATTTGTATCTCTCTGGTGATTAGTACAATGAGCATTCTTACATATGTCTCTTGGTTATTCATATGTCTTCTTTGGAGAAGTATATATTTAGGTCCTCTGCCCATTTTTTAATTGGATTGTTTGTCTTCCTTTTGTTGATTTGTATGACTACTTTATATATTTTGGAAATTAATCCCTTATCAGATTTATCATTGGCACATATATTCTCCCATGTAGTGGGTTCCCTTTTCAGCTTGATGCTGGTTTTTTTTTTTGCTGTGAAGAAACTGACAAACAAATTAGATCCAGAGACATGGAAGCATGCAACAGACTGACAATTCTCAGAGAGAAGTGGGAGAGTGAAAAGAGATTAACCAATGAACTTATATGCATACTAGGGGCCCAGTGCATGAATTCGTGCACCTTGAAAGGAACTGTGGGCCACAAGGCTGTGGTGGACACAGGGGTAGGTCTCGGTCCATCCTCTGTGCCCCAGCCCAGCCCCTCCCACCGTGGTCCCCAATCCTCTGTCTGCCAGCACCCCCACTCCCACCTCCTGACGGCACTAGCCTCATTCGCACCTGCTGATGGCGTGGAGTGATTAGGGCCGGGGCCAGCAGCAGGTGCAAGCAGCTGCTGCTGCCCTTATTGCTCCTCAGGAGCAGGGGGAGGTGGAGAAGCCCTGAGGGGCGATCAGGGCTGGCAGCAGCTGCTCACACCCGCTGATGGTGCAGAGTGATTGGGGCCGGTGCCAGGTGCCAGTAGCAGGTGTGAGTGGCGGCTCTGGTGCTGGCAGCGGGTGCTAGCACCCAGCGGGACCGTGACACGTGGGAGCAAAGAATTTTCAGTAATCACCAGAGGCTCGCCCCAGTGACAGGGACCAGCGTCCCACCTTGGTTTGGCGCCCCTGCTCACTGCTCCATCATCCCGCTGCAGCCGATGCCTGCCATGTTCTGTACTCTGCTGCCTGCTGCCAACACCCGCCATGTTCTGTGCGTGCCCCCTTGTGGTCAGCTCATGTCATAGTGACCAGTTTTTGGGTTGTTTGGTCTATTTGCATATGAGGATTTTATATATACAGTAGGTCCTCGGGTTATGTCAGAAATCCATTCCTACAGCTTGACATAATGTGATTTTTGCCGTAAGTTGGAACCCACTTACATAAGCACCTACGTCACTCAATGGAGCACATACACAGCAGTAATGAAGTAAAACAGTAAAAAAAAAAAAAAATTAAAAGAAAGATAACAATTCCTGACCATTACTTGTGGTAAATAAATAATAAAAAACATAACTCATATATGTACATATGTTGAAATGATGGAACTTTTTTTTTATAAATAAATGGGAGATGGCGACGTAACCATGAAACGATGTATGTCGAGTCTGACGTAACCCGAGGGCTGCCTATATAGATATGCATAACCCACGGGAAAAGACAATATAGCAGTGAAGGCCTGGGAAGCGGGCAGAAGGGGTCAATGGGGGAAAAAAGGCGACATCTGTAATACTTTCAACAATAAAGATAGATTTTAAAAAAGGACTAGGCATATAAAAAAGGTAAAATATCTGGACTAAATAAATAAATATGTGTTTGTGTAAAAAAATAAAGTATATTGCTGGAAGTTAAAAATGATCTGAATTAAGGAAAAGCTTGGACAAATTGCTAAAATTCTTTAGTCCATGTCCTTGCTCCTGGCACCAATCCAGGCCCATGGAGTTGTCCAATATCAGAAATACAGAAAGAACATGCAATTATTTCATATGTGATATTATCTACACTAATAAAAGACAGATATGCAAATTGACCACACCTTCACCACACCTCAAGCCACGCCCACCAGCCAATCAGAGCAACCATATGCAAATTAACCCAACCAAGATGGCAGCTGGAAGCCACGGAGCTGGAGGGAGCAGGAGGCTTGGTTGCTCCAGTGATGGAGGAAGCCAAGCTTCCCGCCTGTAGTGGCTGGCTCTGAGCTCCACTGAAGGCAACAAAGTTTCAATTATAGAAGGTAAATAAATCCCAGAATAATAAAAAAAAAAGAATAAAAGGAGAGGCAGGGAGCTTCCATCGCCGGAGGGCTTGGCCAGCCTGAAAATGGCCCTCAGCCCCTCACCCAGACTGGCCAGGCAACCCAGTGGGGACCACCACCCCCCCCCCACCCTAAAGGGGGTGTGGCCAGCCTGAAAACAGCCATCAGCCCCTCACCCAGGCTGGCCAAACCTCCATGGGGTGAGGGTCCCCACTGGGAGGGCCTTGACCGGCCTGTAAACAGCCATCAGCCCCTCACCCAGGCTGGCCAGCCACCCCAGTGGGGACTCCCCACAATGAAGGAGGTGTGACCAGCCTGCAAACACCCATCAGCCCCTCACCCAGGCTGGCCAGGCACCCCAGAGGGAGCCCCACCCTGATCTGGGACACCCTTCAAGGCAAACCAGCCGGCCCCCACCCGTGCACCAGGCCTCTATCCTATATAGTAAAAGGGTAATATGCAGACTGACCCTAACAGCAGAAAGACTGGGAATGACTGGTCACTATGACATACACTGACTACCAAGGGGCAGACGCTCAATGCAGGAGCTGCCCTCTGGTGGTCAGTGTGCTCTCATATGGGAGGAGCTCTGCTCAGCCACAAGCCAGGCTGATGGCTGCCAGTACAGCGGTGGTGGTGGCAGCCTCTCCTGCCTCCTCACCAGTGCTAAGGATGTCCGACTGCAGCTTAGGCCTGCTCCCCACTGGCAAGTGGACATTCCCGAGGGCTCCCGGGTTGCCAGAGGGATGTCTGATTGCCAGCTTAGGCCCAATCCCCTAGGGAGCGGGCCTAAGCCAGCAGGTGATCATCCCCTGAGGGGTCCCAGACTGCGAGAGGGCACAGTCCGGGGTGAGGGATGAACCCCCCCGCCCCAAGTGCACATATTTTTGTGCACCGGGCCTCTAGTTCATTATATTCCAAGTCACCTATAATGTTGCCATTAGGGCAGATTGTATGGGATACTTGGTCCATATTGCACCAAAGGGAGGGATATTAATTTTCATTTGGGTTGGATATGAAAACTGCTATGCACACACTGAGTGACATCTCATTTTTCCTGATAATGATGTTGATATGTCTCTGGAATACCCATATGCTCAGCATTTGCTGTTTCAAACTTGTTCTTCATTAATTATGCCTTTACAGAAGCTGCCAAAAATCACATTCTATGGAGGATGTAAATTTGCGTTCAGACCTGGGTGAAATTTATATGTAGATGAAGCAACAGACTCAAAGAGGCAAAATTTGTGCAACCGAATAGGAAAGCTAGGAATTTAACCCTGTTGCTCTGATCCTAAAGTTTGCTTGGAGTTGCCATCACGCCACATGCCTTCCCATCCCAGAGGAACTGATGAGTGGAGACAGCTTTTTTGATCACTGCATGGAGAAAAACGCGGAAATCAAATTTTCAAGTTGCTGCTTCACAAGCAAAAGTGTGATTTCAGCCGTTCCAGGCTTTCATCTGGGAGTGTAGAAGAGATTTGATCTTTAAAAATTCATAAATTCCCGCAGAATCTACATTTCAAGTGTCTGAAATTATGAGCTTTTACCGTTCGGGAAGTGGAAAAAAGGAAGGATGTGGTGAGGGCTGCGCAACAAAGATAGACTACCTTTCTTTGTAAGCATCCTACACTTTCACATATCATTTTCCTATACATTACTTCAGTGGCCGGCAAACATATTTTTGGAGAGGGCCACATAGTAAGTTTTTGTAGCAGTGTTCTTCCACAGTGCTCTGAAATAGATGAAAATCTGATGAGAAAGCACTTTAAAATGCAAGTTTTCCTCCGCCTCCATCTTCCTCTTCTTTCTCTCTTGCCTTTTTATAGAGGTTCAGAGCGTTGGCTTTAGAGTTAAAAGCTTTTTCAGTTGGGTGACATTGGGTCAATTACTCTTTAAGTCTCAGCGTTCTATCTGAACAATGGAAATTGTAATAGGAAGACACTCACAGGCCTGCTATGAGGGTTAAATAAGTTAATGGATAAAAATTATTTATACTCATGCCTGGCACTTAGCAGATGCTCAACAAATATGACCAGCCTCCTACTCCTTGTCTGTTCCCCCTGCACTTCTCTTTCTCTTCCTCATGACATAAATAGTTCTTCAGGTACAATTTTTAGTGTTTTTTTCTTTTTAATTCGACACCAGAGGCCTTTGCATCCTCAGGGGATTAGTTTGTACATCAGAATTTTCCCAATACTGTCTCCAACATACATGCTTATGGGTCATATGTGCATAATGTCATATGGCTAAGTATTCCTTCAAGGTTAGAAGCCCCTTAAGGCTATACCTTTTCGGGCCTTGACACAGTGCTCCAGCAGCCCTCTTGAATGTTGTTATTGCTCCAATAATAATATTGCTTTGTTTATTTATGAACTTGGCATTCTGAAGATCCTCTGCTGGACATGCATCAGTTTATAAATTAGAAAGAAAAAACACCTATAGCACACCTACCATCACCCTGATTTGTAAGGTTATGCAAACAAACAGCCATGAGATTACTTTATCCCTGCAAGACTGCGAACAGAATTCTTTTAGCGACTGGTCCCTTAGACAACGTTGGTGGTGTTAGTTGATGAACATACATGAAAACCTTGAGTGAGGAATTTTAATTTTTGATAGTCAGGAATTAGAAAGCTTCACCATAAGCTTCCCAGGGGAAGACCTCAAGCTACCGGTCTACCATGCTCCTCTCAGGACCAGCCATGTCTCAGATCCATCAGTGACACACGGAGACAGAAGGGCAAGCAGACGGGAATGTTCGCACACAAATAAGGGCACCGGGGAAGTTGGCAAGCTCATCTTTCCCCTCCTGCAGCTCCTGCTTCTGTCTTTAACACATCGATTGGATCAAGCCTGAGTCTTTCTTTGATCCTCCTGACACCCTGCTTACTATTGTTTATTTAGCTTATGATTCTTCTGCCCCCAAGGTAAATCTTCATACTGCATGGATCAATAGACAACGGGGGTCTTAATTAAAGCTGCGGGATAAAATTGATACTGGCAACTAAATTCCTCCAGTGTCTGGAAGAAAAGGAAATGCTATTTCTCATGGAGGCTTTTTCATTGTCTTACACTGTCACTTCTGAGGTTTGCTGAAACATTGGCTATCCCATGGTAGGTTTCTGGGACACAGCTTAGATCCAAGGTAGACAAGTACAGAAAAAGGGGGTCCTTTGACAAAGCTTGTGTCTTTCTAAAGGAGAAATATGCAGTATATTGGTGGATGTTAAATGATGTGAATGCTTACCTGAGCTGCAAAAGAAACACAAATCTAAGTCTTAAGTTCTGTCTCAGGTAGAAAAAGACAGAATTGCAGAGGCATTTGGAGACATAGTGTATAAGGGTTTTGATTTCACTAATTTGACTGTCTCTAGCAGTATGTATGTATGTATGTATGTATGTATTTAGCTTTTATTAATTTATTTTCAGAAAACAGAAGTGATCATGAGGGGGTGAAAGAAGAGTCAATTCCCCTAGGAAATTCTGAATAATTGATGAAAACATTATGAAACAGGATAATTCTAGCAGGTTTTTTATTTTATTTTATTTTTTTTAAATCCCTTGAATGAACCTTTACACCTCTGTACAAGTCATGAGAGGTGTCCCCAATCCTGGTACTGAAATAACTACAGTGAAAAGCATTAAGCCATCAAGCTCCTAAGGCTCCTAGCTGATGATTGAAGATGTGAGGGCAGCTGGGGAAGCCGGGAGACTTATTGACGGGAATTACAATTAGCAATTGTTGTCATTATGGGGACTTGCTGGTGTGCTGGACTTAAATTCTGATTCTGCCATTCAGTAGTGCTGTAACGAGCACATTATTTAATTTCCTTATGAACTACTATTTGCCCGTCTGCAAAATGTAGTGAATAAGGGTATCGTGTGAAGTTTGTGTGTGAAAATTGCTAGCACAGCACCTGAAATGTTTTGTATGTTTCTTCCCTGGACCTTTGGCTTATATTCGAGGGAGCTGCTGCTCTTGCTGATGTCCATAGGGAAATGAATCTGATAGGGGTACCTTTTTGTCTCTAGGAGAATATCCAGCTCTTTCTTCCATTTTTTCACACACCTGTGGTATTTAGTATCATTTAGGGGGAAGATATTTTTGATGGATGACCTTTCAATATAATTCACAGAATAGGGAGAGGATAATAGTCATATTCCCATGAAGCTGATGAGATTACTATTCTAGAATCCCAGGATGGGGAGATGGAGAGATTAGAAGGAGGGAAGCGATGAAAACAAGGAACACACAAACAAGAGAGTAGACATTTAGCCAGTCAAAAGTTTTGTGTGCCTTCAAGTCTTTTTCCTGTAGGTTTAGTTAAATATCAACATTTAAAGAAAAGGGAATTTTAAAAAAATACTATGTGGCACACATTTTATATCTACATGTTCACATGAGTCCTTGGGGTTATCTAGTAGGATCATGTATGTTGAAACACTTTGACCTGTGTTCTATGCTGAATTGGATGGCTGGTGTGCCAATCTATATATATAAAAGGCTAATATGCAAAGTTTCCCCTCCAGAGTTCGACCGGGAGACTGGGAGCTTGCCGCTTGCTATGATGTGCACTGACCACCACAGAACATGGCGGGTGACCAGCAGCCGTGGTGGTGCACTGAGGGAGCAAGGGAAGGCGGAGGTGGGAAAGCAGGGGTGGGGGTGGGTATGGGGGGAGAAGGGGGAGAACTGCACAATGGCGGTGTGCAGGTGGGGAGGGAAGGAGGAGGTGGGGAGGTAGGGAACCTGATTGGCCTTGATTGCTGTCCAGGCCTAGGGACCCTACCCATGCATGAATTTTGTGCACCGGGCCTCTAGTCTAGAAATAAAAGTATTTGTGAAAGAATACATAACCTCTTGGTGTGAGTTTCAAATTTAGGAAGAAAGAAATCTCGAGTGCTCAGTGAAATTACTTAGGGAATAAACATTTATTACAGAATTTAAAGGCACTTAAAGCACACGTAAAAATGTAAACTACATTTTATTCGCCTTGTACAAGTCTACTGTATTGCCTTGCCCTCCAATGGTAGAGGGGGGAGAAATCCTTCACAAGGAAAGCCCCCATCTATGGATGAAATAACATTGCAGTCAGAGCTGACATCAATTTTTTATTTACCTTCATCTTTGGCAAAAATAGTACTTATTTCAGGAGACAAACACATTCTTATGAGAAGAATGTATAATAACTTGATGTATAAGTTGTAGTTATGGACATGTACTGAATGTTTCTCTAGTATCTGTGTTTGTGTGTTTGTGTGCGTGAAAATATAACATCAGGAAATGAGCAACAAACTAAAAGGCAGAATCCTGGGTTTTTTTACTTCTAAATTTTACCTATTAGCTGTGTGACTTTGTGAAAGTCCCTTAATCTTTCTGAGTCTCAATTTCCTTACCTATAAATCCATGCCAATAAAACTGTTTATATCACAGGGTTAATATAAAGATATAAAAAAGAATGGATACATCAGAACGTTCTTTATAAAGTACCATAGAAATTAAAGTATTTTAGGTAAAGGGTACATTTGTGCACATCAAAACTGTAAAACCGCATTAATCTTGGAACACAATAGCTGGCATATTTCTTAAATTCTGGAGCTCAGATATAGCATTTCACTGACTATTTTCAGTCTCCTAGTCTGGCTCTGATGACCAGATCAAGGAATGCCCCTGGTCATAGCGATAGAGCATAAATTTGGGAAGAACTAAGGCTGATGTTATTCAGAACATACAATTACATCCATGCACCTCCAGCTTTGTGCATCTGCTCAGCCTTCTCCAGAGCTGCAGACCTGGCATTGTTCCTTTTGTGCTTGAGGGCATCCAGGGATGAGTAAAGTGCCCAGATATATTCAGAGCCAAGACCACCAACCACAGTAAAGAAGAGCAGGTGAGTCGTCACGCAGACAATACACCATTATCTTATTCCCTCTGAGCTCATTCATTGGTGTGGTCCATCTGGTCTTGGCTCAAGAGGTTTCCCATTTAATGAAGCTTTAAGCAAACATTACTCTGAGGGAAATAAATGAATCACACATCAGGAAAAAACATTGAGGTTGAGCTGATTTCCAAATAAAAATGAGAAAATAGTACTTCTTCCTGTTAAGAAGAAAACATGATTATCAGTTAATTAGAATAGATGAGAATATAATAAATTAATATAGACTAGAAGAATTTGTCCCATAAAAAAGTCACTTACACAAATTTTTTAAAGATTATTCTTTGTTGTTTGAAAGTATTACATATGTCTCCTTTTTTTCCCCATTGACCCCCTCCAGACTGTCCACCCCCCCTTGGTCTTCAGTACCCTATTATCTGGGTTCATGGGTTATACATATATGCATACAAGGTCTTTGGTTGATTACCTCCCAACCCCCGCCTTCCCTCCGAGATTCCACATTCTGTTCCATGCTTGAGTCTCTGGGTCCACTTTGTTCATCAGTTTATTTTGTTACTTATATTCCACATATGAGTGAGATCATGTGATACTTGTCTATCTCTGACTAACTTATTTCACTTAGCATGATACTCTCCAGGTCCCTCCATGCTGTCTCAAAGAGTAAGAGATCCTTTTTTACTGTTGCATAGTATTCCATGGTGTAAATGTACACAGTTTTTTTTATCCATCATCTACTGATGGGCACTTGGGCTGTTTCCAGATTTCAGCTATTGTTAATTGTGTTGCTATGAACAGAGGGGTGCATACATTCTTTCTGATTGGTGCTTCCGGTTTCTTAGGATCTATTCCTAGAAGTGGGATCACTGGGTCAAATGGCAGATCCATACTTAATTTTTTGAGGAAACTCCATACTGTTACTCGTAATGGTTGCACCAGTCTGCATTCCCATCAGCAGTGTATTAGGGTACCCTTTTCTCCACATCCTTGCCAGCACTTATCATATTGATTTGCTGATGATAGCTGTTCTGACAGGTGTGAGATGGTATCTCATTGTCGTTTTGATTTGCATCTCTCAGATGATTAGTAACTTTGAGCATGTTTTTATATGTCTCTTGGCCATCTCTATGTCCTCTTTGGAAAAGTGCCTATTTAGGTCCTTTGCCCATTTTTATTTTTATTTATTTATTTTTTTAAATATATATTTTATTGATTTTTTACAGAGAGGAAGGGAGAAGGATAGAGAGCTAGAAACATCGATGAGAGAGAAGCATCAACCAGCTGCCTCCCGCACGCCCCCCAACTGGGGATGTGCCTGCAACCAAGGTACATGCCCTTGACCGGAATCGAACCCGGGACCCTTCAGTCCCCAGGCCGACGCTCTGTCCAGTGAGCCAAACTGGCTAGTGCCTTCACCCATTTTTAAATTGAATTGCTTGCCTTCCTTTTGTTAAGTTATATGAGTACCTTATATATTTTAGTTATTAATTCTTTATCAGATATATCAGATATGTTCTCCAATACAGGGCTCTCTGTTCATTTTGTTGCTGATTTCTTTTGCTGTGCAGATGCTTTTTATTTTGATGTAGTCCTATTTGTTTATTTTCTTCTTAATTTTCTTTGCACTAGGAGATGTATCTATAAACACATTGCTATGAGAGATGTCTGAGATTTTGCTGCCTATGGTTTCTTCTGGGATTTACATTTAAGTATTTTATCCATTTGGGGTTTTCTTGTGTATGGTGTAAGTTGGTGTCTAGTTTCATTTTTTTTTTTTTGCATGTATCTGTCCAATTTTCCCAACACCATTTATTGAAGAGCATTTACACATTCTTGAGCCTCAGTTTCCTCACCTATCAACAGGGATATTCCTGCCACATAGTAGAAGCTCAATAAATGGTAGGCTTCATGACTGGATGACTAATCAGAAATATCTTTTGCCCTCTTTTTCACATCTCTAAAAAGAGGGTGTTAGGAAGGTAATTTCTAAGGTTCCTTTAAGCTTGAACTTTATGTGAGTTTATGAGAAGTAAAGAGGTATGTCAAATTTTAGAGGTGACCACATCCAATATCCTTATTTGCAGATGAAGGACAAGTTGTTAATTCCATAAAATGCATTCTCTGACTACTTATTACCTCTGTCACTTTATGATTCCTGTAGAAGGGAGGGTAGTGTGGTCCATCAGGATTAAAAGACTGCACCGGAATCCAGGGGATATGCCTTGGGAATCAGCAAGGGGCAGCTGCTCTTGGACATGTGACTCATCGGAATGTCCAGTGTGTGCATTCTGTGCATTGCTGCAGGCACAGACTCACAGGGCTCAGGTCCCACTGCCTGAGAGGAAACATGACTAGATTTCAAATTGATTTGAAAGCAATGAACCCTTCGTCTCATCAGGCACTTTCAAAAGAGTTTGCAGAGTCAATAGGTGATGGGGGCTTTAATTAAAAATAAGAGGAGAAATTAAAGCTTGACTATAGCATCAGAAAGGAAAGATGACTTTAGGGATCAGGAGAAATATTGTCAGAATCCCAGAGCAGAAAGAGCTGTTCCTATTGAGGTCAAGTAATTTAAATGCATAACACACAACAACAACTGAGAGAAAAGCTTGGCTCTGGCTGGTGTTGCTCAGTGAGTTGAGCATCATCCCATGCATCAGGAGGTTGCCAGTTTGATTTCTGGTCAGGGCACATCCCGAGTTGCAGCTCGATTGATGCTTCTTTCTCACATTGATGTTTCTCTCTCTCCCTCTCCCTCTCCATTCCTCTCTCTCTAAAATCAATTTAAAAAAACACTAAAAAAGAAAAAAGATTGTGTGCATGCTCACATATTACCCTCCAATTATTCTCATCCAGCCATTCTCTACCTTCTATAAAGAGGAGATCTCATTTTCAAGACTTGACCTTAAAGACACAATGAATTGGGATAAAAATGAGGTTCCACAGGCTCTTATGATGGGGGGTGGGGGCCTTGATACTGGTGTGGTAGGTGTATGCCATGGCAGGCTCTGAGCTTGCTGCTATTGGAGGATGAAATGCAAGTCTGGTGGGAGCCCTCTTTGTGAACCAGGGCAAACTTGCTATGAGATGCCTGGGTCTGTTCAGAAGAATCATGAAAACAGACATTTCTGTTTATACTCTTTCATTTATTGATTCATTATACAAACATTTAGTTGCCACCAATGATGGGAGAGTCCCTACTCTGGAAATACTTGGAAGATAATGATATGAATATGGCAGGGTGTCCTCCCTCTAGGACAGTGGTTCTCAACCTTCCTAATGCCGCGACCCTTTAATACAGTTCCTCATGTTGTGGTGACCCCCAACCATAAAATTATTTTCGCTGCTACTTCATAACTATAATTTTGCTACTGTTATGAATCGTAATGTAAATATTTGATATGCAGGATGTATTTTCATTGTTACAAATTGAACATAATTAAAGCATAGTGATTAATCACAAAAACAATATGTAATTATATATGTGTTTTCCGATGGTCTTAGGCGACCCCTGTGAAAGGGTCATTCGACACCCAAAGGGGTCGCAACCCACAGGTTGAGAACCACTGCTCTAGAAGGTTGCAATATATTTGGCAGGGGGCGGGGGGGGGGGAGGGGCAGGGGGAAGAATGACAATAAATGGCTAATTATGCTGCCAGGTAGAATGAAGTAAGTAGGGACACACACATCATGCTCAAGAAATAGAGAGAAAGATTATGGAGAAGGAAATGACATCCTTTGAGCTTTTACTCTTTGCCTTAAACCGTATGAGACCTTTTTATTTATATCTTTCACAGTCATGAACAATTCTGGAAGGGATATAAAATAGTCCTTATTTTATTGTTGAGTCAATTAAGGCTCAAGAGTTTAAGGAAGTTGCTCAAGGTCACACAGTAAACTTTAAAGCTGAGGTTGTAAGCTTTAAAGCTTCCCTACTCATGGGTTCCCCACAGCAGCCATTCTCCAGTGACCTAGTGGAAGCAAGAGTTGGTCTGGTAGTCAATTTCAGTGAGGAGTTTTAAGCAAAGGGTTTATTGATTTCAGTTACTGCAGGCTAGTAGCTTTGAGTGCCTTGATTTGAATCCCAAACTCTTTGAGATCCTGACTGCATATATCCCTCAAACTTATCCTCAACATGTTCCTGGGGGCACTCTGACGTAGAAAGGAGGTGTTGCTCATGAAAGACGATTGGTTATCTGGCTTCAGAGTCCTTGTCCTTCCAAAGTAGCCTATTGTTTCCACTTGTCAATCAGCTTGTCTGGATAGTCTGGAATGATAGGTGCTGGGAACAAGGTACACTTGCTTTCGAGGTTGATCTGGTCTCAGTCGGATGGAGAGAGCAGCCCTCTTTCTGGTTAACTCTCAGGATCCACGTTGACATTCTTCTCTGATTCTGTGCTTGCTGTAAACACTGGATATGCATCAAGGAGAATCTTTACATTTTGCTTCTGTGGCACTTTAGAATACTCCTCTTTGGCTGCTTCTTTATTCATAATGGGTCCTCCCTGACCCCTCTGCTGGTTAAACACACAGATTTGTTTTCAACCTTGAGTTTTCTTTTCTTTTCTTTCTTTTTATTCTCTTGACGATAACAATGGTCTTAAGTATTATTTTCAAAATTGAAACGATCCATTTAGAGTATTCAAGGAAACAACATTTATTTTCCAGAATGTGTTTTTAAACTTGTAAGGAAGGGTTGAGAATGAGGTTTGGGGTAGAGGGTGGTGGGGGCCTCTTTATTCATTTTTCCACAATGGGATCTGGAGTTATATCCTGCCTGAAGCTGTCTGATATGAGCCTTCAAGTCCTACTTTACATTTTTCCTACCTTCATTCATCATCCATGACTAAGTGCTTACTAGATGTGTTGTCTAGCCTTGACTTCTCCCACACCCTGAGCTCTAGAATTGACTATCTAAATACTTGCACAGCATCTCGCCTTGACGGTCTGAAGTTAACATACACAGAACAGAAGTCTGGATTCCTCTCTCTGCTCCCTGCAATATAATTCTCCCTGGAAGCCCACACTTTAGTAAAAGACATCTTCAGTTACCTACTTGGTCAGGTGAAAAATCTAGGGGTCATCCATGGATTCTTTTCTCCCTCACATCCCACTCTAATCTATCAGAATATTATGTCATCTTTACCATCAAAATAATTATCTTGTCCTACCCTTCTCACCATGTCCCGTATATTCAAAATACAATCTCCTTTTGCCAGCACTATTACTATAATTTGCTTTCATATTTGCCACTCTCGAATTCATTATCTGGCTGCTGAAGAGATCTCTCATATTTCCCATCCTCATTAGGAAAAGACTAGATGTGTTTAATAACAAAGCCCTACTTGATCTGGCTTCCTCTTGAACTTAATGGTCTTCCATTTTTTCCCCCTTTTATGCTATCTTTTAGCCACATTGGCTTTCCTTCTGACACATTGAGCTCATTTCTGACCTGGGGTCTTTGCTCTCCCTGTTCCTTTGTGTGGACAGCTCCTCCACCATTTTACATGGTTGCCATTCAGTCTCTGTCCTGAAAGTTCTTTAACCATCCTTCATCACACTCCCATTTTCTCATCATGAAGTCTCTCCCGTTTTTAAGTCAGCAATGACATGTTGAATCTAATGTTTCATATCTCTCTGACATCCACTTTCTTCTAGCTCAAAAAAACCCTCTGCATTGAACAGGGCCATCCAGTTGGGTTAAGTCTACCCGATAATCCCCATATTTCAAGATCAACTCACTTCAGTTACATCTGCAAAATCCCTTTATGGGTACACCTAATCAGTGTTTGTAGAATAATCAGGGAACGGGAATTTTAGGTGTGCGAGATCTTGAGATTTCTACCTACCATAGAGTCCATCTTGAGCCTGGCCCTCGCAGCCAAGCTCACCTAGTCTATTTAATGAATCTTCTCTGTTCAAGGGTTGACACTTTTTTCCCAGCTTTTAATTTGGTCTGGCTCCATCTTGCTCAGTATATTGGGTGCCGATACATTAGGTCTAGTGTCAATCCCCACAATTCTGTTTTTCATGGGACAGTCTCCTCTATCCCTCTGTAACCATGAAAGTCCTTATGTTTTATCATGCTGCTCCATCTCACGTTCCCATTCTTTGCTTGCCAAAATTTCACTTGCTCAGATCTTTCTAAATGTTTCTTATCATTCAGGGTCTATTAGAAGCCTTTCTCCTCTAGGGTTATTCCCATATCTGCAAATTCCTTTCTCCTTTAACCCCAGATTACATCCCCCTTTCACATCAGATTTCAGCAATAAAAAAGATTAGTTTAAACATAATTAGATTAAAATCTATATTTTAAAAATCCTACATGGACCCAAGACTTACCATTCTCTTTGTGCCTCTCTCTTCTTACCAAATGCAAAGGAGTTTAATCCTATATAATAAAAGCCTAATATGCTAAGTGTCTGGTCCTCCAGTTGGCCTTTCAACCAATCAAAGCATAATATGCTAGTGATATGCTAAGACCACTCAACTGCTTGCTATGATGTGCACTGACCACCAGGGGGAAGACACTCCGACCGGTAGGTTAGCTTGCTGCGGGGGGTCCAGCTGATTGGGACACACCCTGGACACACTGACTGGCCAACCTCCCCAGCCCCAATCATGCACTGGTGGGGTCCCTCGGCCTGACTTGTGCCCTCTTGCAATCCCGGACCCCTCGGGGGATGTTAGAGAGCCAGTTTTGGCTCAATGGCAGAATGACCGGTCGCTATGACATGCACTGGCCACCAGGGGGCAGACGCTCAATGTAGAAGCTGCCCCCTGATGGTCACTGTGCTCCCACAGGGGGAGCGCCGCTCAGCCAGAAGCCGGGCTCACAGCTGGCGAGCGCAGCAGCAGTGGCAGGAGAGGCAGCGCTAAGGATGTCCGACTGACAGCGTAGGCTCACTCCCTTTGGACATCCCCCGAAGGCTCCCGGACTGCAAGTGGGCACAGGCTGGGCTGAGGGGACGCCCCCCCTCCGTGCATGAATTTTGTTCACCGAGCCTCTAGTCCTTATAATTTCTGTAAATAATACTCAGAACCAGATCCATAATTTTTATGCATATTATCAAATATGCATTAATCTCATGCCCCAATATCTATGTGTCTCCTTTCACTAGGTAGCTCTAAAAAAAAAAAAAAAAAAAGAAAAGAAAAATCCTAACCAGATATTTAGTTGGGAAACTAAATTACAGAAATAAAGTTGGACTGCATACTTCGGCTGCATCATTACTTAAAATAGCTCAGAAGACCTAGATTACTCACAGATAGAAACAGGGCCTTTTCTTTGCCTAAGATACAGAGCCTATACCCTGACAGTCCTTCAATTACTTCCTGCTGATTTCTGTTTTATATATCTCAGCAGAATTCCAAAAGTCACACATGAGAAGAAAGCCCCAGAGTGGAGTTTTATTTTAGCAAAACCTCATGAGGACCTTACTGGTTCCAAATCAATACAGTAGCAAAATGCCAGCAGGAAGTGTATTAGTGCTATATTTAGAAGCTTTAGTCGAAGCTGAATAATGAGATCTGAAACTTAAACTTTCCCTTTTTGTTTTGCTAGGAGAGAAATAACCTCAGCCTTGCTTGTAATTAGGTGTAATTGTTTCCTTGCAAAAAATAATCAGAGTGATTTAACCAGTGATCTGTCTGTGTTTTTCTGATAGTTCATTCTGCCGCCGTTGTTGTGGAGTGAGGTGTGGCAAGGGTAGGACTGGAAAGTTAATGCTTTTGTTTCTTGAATCTCCTAACTCCAAATTTCTAGGGATCACATTCTTTTTTGCTCTTTCAGTTACATAACCACATCTGCACTGCAATTACTAGCAGTGTAAACACCAAGAAGTTTCAAGGATGTTTTACTTCCGAAGAAAAAAAATCGATCTGGCTTATGGTTCAGTGGTTCAACAGAGATGGGTGATCCTAACAGAGTCCAGCCCATCATTCTTTGACTGGGTGAACTCAATGAAGAAGGTGTAGAATATTCTAGGAATGGACTCCATGCAAAACCAAACTAATTTACATCTTTGAAATTGCCATAGACTTATGGAGTAACGAAGGCATGAACGCTGCGGGTTATGGGAGCAGATTTCAGGATTGGAGCCAAAGAGCTTGGTTTCCTTCGGAACTCTGACCCTTCCTAGTTGTGTGATCTTAAGTCAATTTCTTAACCTCTCTGGGCCTCCATTTTATCCCTTCGAATAAAGGGATGTGTAATTCTTAATGATATTATATAGCTTTCTGACTGTGCAGTGTGATCTGGGAATGCAAATTCACGTTCTGAACCAATGAACTCCTCCTCCCAGGGCCCTGCCTTCGTGGACTTAGGTCAGGGCAGACAGAATAGGGAAGAACTTTCTATGTGATGACCCAGTTTATAGTACGTGGACTTGGGAATACTTGTTGATCCTATCCCCTGAAACAGCTCCAAAGGGACATTCCAAGCCTATAAAAGAGATCCTATAACAGCGCTGTCATTGATCAATGGAGTTTGGCTGCAGGGAAATGAATACAAAAGTAAAAAGAAAAAAGGAGCTTATTATTGTTGATAAGAATTCTAGGTACTGGGATGGATGTTTTACATAGATTATCTTATATAGTTCTTAAAACTACCCAGAGAATTATGTTTTAAATCCTCTTTTAATCTCTGTAAATCAGAGAGATTAATCACTTTGCCCAAAGCCACACAGCTAAAATGTGACAGGCATGTATTTACCCAGTTCTGTTTGATTTCAAAATTTTCTTTTTATTAGACTAAACTGCCATTACCTTCAAGAAACTTAGTATCTTACTCATAGTCAAGTAGAAATCATAAATATTTACTTAATAATACTGGGCAAAAATAATTATATCTCAAAATGTAAGTCTTCTATAATATACCCAATTAGTATCAGAGATGAGAGAAAAAGAGATTAAATCAAAGCTTATATCAACAAGCTGAAGGAGAATTTGATTCAAGTGTCTAGGTAATTGTAGCTCTAACTGATTTTTCTGAAAACATGCAGGTATAAGAAGCATTGTTTTTGAGCATGAAGTTCCCAGACAATAAATGCCAAGAAAGCAGAACTGTTCAGACCACGTTTTGAATGTTTCCAACATGAAAAGTTGATTTAACATAATACATGACTCAGCAATTACACAGACTAAATGGTGTGCCTTGAAACAAAATCTCAATCTAAGACCAGGTTATGGGTTGATTCTTGCAAAACAAGGATACTAGCCCTCTACCCATGAACAGAGACGTTGCTATGCTGCTCTGTGTCCTAGTGCTTGTTTTAATGGAAACATACAATGGGAGAAATGATTGTGCTGTGAACTGACATAGTCATGTAAAAGGGACCTATTGCCCAAACTTCCATCACCATAGGACAAAGTCACAGGAAACAGAAAACACTCAACCCCATTCCCAACATCATAGGGCTGCTAGATGATAAATTAAGGTGAAAGTATGTATATAAGTGCCTTTCTCTTTTATGGCAAAAAATATTTTTTAAAAATATATTTTTATTAATTTCAGAGAGGAAGGGAGAGGGAGAGATAGAAACATCAATGGTGAGAGAATCTTATTGATTGGCTGCCGTCTGCATGCCCCCTACTGTGGATTGAGCCCACAACCCAGGCATGTGCCTTGACTGGGAATTAAACCTTGACCTCCAGATTCTTAGGTTGATGCTCAACCATTGAGCCACACTGCCTGGGCACAAAAATACTTTTAAAAAGTCAATCACAAAGTCTAAAAGCCATGGTTTCAAACAGAGTATTAAATCTGCCAATGTCAAAAATAATAATATTTGGAAGAAATAATGGGTAATGTAAATATAATTTCATAATAACTTATATTCCAAAATCTCTATATATAAAAGCCAAGTGACCAAAATGACAGAATGACTAGAATGACCAGTTGCTATGACACACACTGGGGGGGCCAATCAGCCTGGCCGGGGCCCCAATCAGCACCCCCCAATTGTGGCCCTGCCCACAATTGGCCCCACCCCTACCTGAATTGGGGGCGGGGCTGGTCAGCCAACCTCCCATGTCCCCTCCCTCCCCCCGGCTGGCCCGATCAGCCCCCATTGGGGCAGGCCGGCCGGACCCCACCTGTGCATGAATTCGTGCACCGGGCCTCTAGTTAAATAATAAAATTCAGGAAGCTAGAGAAGCAGTTAAGAAAGAAATTGTGTGTTCAATTCTTCCTTTTGCATGGGTGAATTCAGTAGATTCTAGTTGATTCTTTACATAGCTATTAGAAAATTGTAGGTTCAATTACATTTTATAAACATTAAAGAGAGTGAGCTGCTGAAACCAGCTTGCACTGGCTTTGGAGGCCCAATTGTATCTCTTTGCAACTCTGCATTCAGTGGCACTGTGTTGGTGGCCTGAAATTGACCGTGATGTTAATATCTGTGCCATCAAACTGCAAATGGTACATATTAAGGATTTTTTTAAAAAAAATTTCAGAGGGCCTGTTGTTAATGCACCACTGCTTAAAGTTTAGCAGTAGTGGAAGTATACCTTTGTGTAATCACTAGAAAAAGTAAAACAACACAATCCTGTGATAGAAGGCACAAATTAAATGAAAATGTGAGGACACATGAAAACAGAGAATAGCAGAACAATAGTAGCAAAACAAATCATATTAACAGAATGTGAGCAGCAAAGAAGAGGGAGGGGCAAGTATTCTGGGCAAAGGAAGACAGCATCCAGAAGGATCTGGAAGCAGAGACCAAGGTGTATTTGAGCAATAGAAGCAGCCTCGTGTTGAAAGGGACAAGAGTTTAGAGAGCGACTGACTGATTAAGCAGCAGGAGTAAAGGGTCTTTTATGTCACTTCAAGTTCAGATTTCTTCTTAAAGGTGAATGGAAGTCCCTGGATGCGTTAGGCAGGAGAGAGGAATGATCAGATTTGGGTCAAATGAAGCTTTTCTTGACTAGAGAATGGAAGATAGAGTGGGCGGGGGGCTGAGAAATGTGAGAGTGGAGGTCCCTCAGGTAGGAGGCTGACGTGTACTCCTGGAGGGGTCATGTAGTAAAAGCAGAGAGACTGCTCTGGGTGTGTGCTGCCTCTACGACAATGGGCTGTAACACAAATGCCGAATGCTTTTTTTAAAAAAAATAAAAATCCTCTTCCTATTTTCTTTCGTTAGCAAAAATAAGTACTAATGCAGGTCTTTTGTAAAAGTGAACTGGCAGAATGTGAACTTTTAAAAAGTGGGGAGTACCTGTCGTGAGCTTCAAAAACCTGAAGTATACAACCTATAAGGAATGGAGAAGAAACTGGCAAACGCCATGGTAGTAGGGAAGGTCACCTCTTAGACCAGGGCTAATGAAATACAGGTCATCAAAAACAGGAAAGCTACAGCCTGGCTGGTGTGGCTCAGTGGTTGAGCATCCATCCATGCACCAAGAGATTGCAGATTTAATTCCTGGTTAGGGCACATGCCCGGGTTTGGGGCTCAGTCCCCAGCAGGGGGTGTACAAGAGGCAGCCAAGTGATCATGATGTTTCTACTTCATGGATGTTTTTATCTCTCTCTCTCCCTCCCTCTCTCTCTAAAATCAATAAAAACATATATATTTTTAAAAACTAGTAAAGCTATAATGGGTCTGAATAATATAATTAGTAAATTTGATCTAAAAAAGATATACTTATCCTATAGCTAATAAATTCCATAATTGGGAATAGTTCAAACTTTTCTCTTTGGCAACAACTTGAAATTAGCTTAAAAACAAATAAAACTGTTACTTTAAAAGGTTAAAAGTTTCTCCCAAAGTTTTTCATTTCAAAGGTAGTAATGGATATTTTTGTATATTTAAACTTAATAAAAAATAGCAGCAATAATTATAATAGTCATTAATGTGATGTATTAGGCATCTATATCAAGAAAGTTGTAAAAAAAAATCAAGTAACTGAGAAAAGCAGGAGTAAGGAAATAATCAAATTAACACAGAAATGGGTTTCTTAGAAAATAGGAAAACAGCAGAATTAGGCAGTAAACCCAAGAGCTTATTTAGAAAAGCAGGTGAAACAGAGTAGGTAACCCCAAGTTGCCTAATCAAATGAGTGCAAAAGTGGGAGTGGATGAAGAAAGAAGTGTATAAACACAGAAGTACAACTGAGAACTTACCATGAAGACAGAAGATCCAAAAATTTGTAAAAGAATATTTTACAGAACTCTCTTCAAATAAATTGGAATAGCTAGATGAAATGGGTAATTTTCTAGGAAAATACAAGTTACTAAAAGGAAACCTGGGAGATAGAGATTTCTGCATGGGCAAACATGCAAGATACTGAGAAAGTTTTAAAGACTTTTCCCTTAAAACAGTGCCAGGCACAGATGGTCTCCTGGGTGAATTCTTTCACCTTCAAGGAACAGAAACTTCCCTATGATTTAAATTGTTCCTAAGAACAGAGTAAAAAGGAAAGCTTCCAAATTATTTTTCAAAAGCCAACATAACATTGCTTCTAAAACCTTAGAATGAGAGCCCAGAAAACAAAACCAGAGACAAATTTCAGTTAGGAGTATCATGAAGGTTCCACAGTCATGGAGGGGTCCTGAGTCACCTTAGTTCCATTTCTTAACGAGGCTGGAAGAATTGGACAAATATAGTCACTATTCACTTGAAAGATTATATATGTAGTTTTCTTATATTCAACTATAGAAATGTTTATTTTAATTTAATTATTTTATAACTAAATATAATTTTATCTTTATTTTGAAGACTTTCCATTCTAACAATAGTAATTAATAAAATAATAGAGTTCATTTAGTATTGTTTTGTTGCTGAGCCATGTTAGGCTGTTGTTTTTTTTAGTAATATATTTTATTGATTTTTTTTACAGAGAGAAAGGGAAAGGGATAGAGAGTTAGAAACATCGATCAGCTGCCTCCTACACACCCCTGACTGGGATGTGCCCACAACCAAGGTACATGCCCTTGACTGGAATAGAACCTGGGACCCTTCAGTCTGCAGGCCAGTGCTCTATCCATTGAGCCAAACTGGTCAGGGCTGATTTTTTTAAAATAATTCTTTATTGTTGAAAGTATTACGTATGTCCCTGTTTTCCCCCCATTGACCCCCTCCAGCCTGCCCCCCACCCCCTCTCTCCTGCCTCAGGCCTTCACCATCCTGTTGTCTGTGTCCATGGGTGATGCATATATGCATACAAGGTTTTTGGTTGATTACCTCCCACCCACTCCCCCTCCCCTGCTTTCCCTCTGAGATTCCACACTCTGTTCCATGCTTCCATGTCTCTGGATCCACTCCGTTCATCAGTTTATTTTGTTACTTAGATTCTACATATGAGTGCGTTCTAGGCTGTATTTTTAAGAATCATCTCATTTAATCACGACTGAAACTCTTGGTGAGGACTATTATTATCATTCCCCCTTAAATGGAAAGAATCTGAGCACCAGCAAGTGTACTTAACAGCTAGACAGCACTGAGACTAGATTTTAAACCAAAGCAGCTCGACTCTAGACACTCTTCCATTTTCACATGAATTTTAGTTAGTAAAGTTGCCTTCATCTGGCACCCTGAAGGAAGTCACGCGCTGTGCAGATCCCAAGGGCTGGAGAAAACACCTTTCTGTGAGGTCCAGGGGTGGCGTGCATGCTCCTCTGTAATAAGTGCACTTGTTGGAACTGAGTAGTGGAGATCCAGGCTGGTTACGGGCAGAGCTGTCAGCCAAATCCAAGAAAGTAGAGACCTGAGGAGGGCGAGTTGAGTTCAGTAGGCATAGAGGGAATGAGGCAAAGGCATTTATGCCATCAGTAGAAAGACAATTGTGTGTGGATCTTAGGTCAGAGAATGCTTTTCTGGGCCAATGACTCATGATAACTAGAACTATATATATATATATATATATATATATATATATATATATATATATATATACATACACATATACACACACTAGTAGGTGTATCTGTGGGTAATGTCTATGACTTTCAAAAGACTCTCAGAAAGGTAATGCATTCATAGAGGTTATAGGTCCCTGATGCCAATGGGAGTAAGGTGTTAGAAGGAAGTGGCCTGGACAGCTGTCCAGCCTGGAAGAAGGGTGCCTCAAACTCTAGCCTCTTCTCCTCTCCCCTCCCCAGCAGGGCCTCTATATCAGATCTTTGCCTTCCTGCTCTCTCCTGTCCATTCTATGGCTGTGGCAGTGGGGGAGGGGAGCACCCTTGCCTATGAGTATTTAAGCCTTGGGTGTGTGTATATGTGTGTGATTTTTGCCAAGGACCTGGAGGACATAAGTATTTCCAGCCTGGTTCTGGGACCCAAAGCCAAATCAGGTAGATTAAGAACAAGCAACAAAAGCAGGAGACAGATGCAGGAAGAGTTGGATGAAGGACTGGTGTGCATTCCTTTTCTTCACAAATGCAAAATCCCAGAGCTTCTCCTACTGCCCTGTATCCTGCCAGGACTCATTGTTCACTTAGTACTTTCATGCTCTGACTCAGTGTTTTTCACATGGAGCCATGATTATTTGGGATTGAAAGAAATAAACTGGAAAACTCATATTTTCCCCAAGATAAGTTCCAAAAAAAGAGAAGAGTATGGCTGGATGCTCACAAGAGTTACCATGTAGGGTGGGCTGTCAGGTAGAAAATGATCTCTTACTGCGGAAAGATTTCTTTTCAAACATCCTCAGTGTGAACCTTAATAGGCACAGCCAGAGAAGGAGTGCTGCGTTGCTAATACAGCTGAAATTAACCACTGGAGATGGGGCGTGTGGAGTCTGTCTTTTAACCAGGACCATGTTCGACGTGGAGAGAATGGAGCTGAGAGCAGGAGAGAAGGTGCTGCAAAAGAGCAACAAGAGGAAAGAATCCAAGAAAAAACGAAATTGCCTGTAGCACGAGAATAAATAAAACAAGCGCAGGAATAACTTATTGGTACAGTCTCAAAGGCCTCATGAAGAGTAACTCTTTGATTTACCTTCCCTGTTTCCTGTAGTGGCTGCCGGACAAAATTAAAAATGGGCCTGTGAACCCGGTGAGACTGAGACAGATATAAAGTATGCTTCCGAGGCTCTAGCTTTTAAGTGCCTTTCCACTTAATTGCCCTTGGTTGCCAGCTATGGAGGGATGGAGAGAGAAGGTGCAGGGCTGGCTTGAAACACACGGAGAATCTCTCAAGACTGAGTATCCTGCTCTGTGTATGCCAATGGCTACCCTCCTGCATTTTACTCTATGCCAGTGCTGCATTCCTCCTTCCAACGGGGTGTATGCTAAGACCAGGTATGATAGATTGCTAGAGCAGGGACAGTTTTAGAAACATCTATCACCACAGTTCCACATCTATCGCTACAGTTCCCTCTAGAAATATCACTCAAAATTGCCCAGGTTGTTGATGAGGCCTTGGTTGGACATAGTTCTGGGAGTGGACAGGGGGAATAAAATCTCTCTTCTCTGCCTCAGTCCAACTCTTTCATGATGGTATTGCTCTGTGCCCCTCTGCTCTCATAACATACTGATTCATATGCAATAAACATTTACTGCATACCCACTGTAACCGATATTTCTTGCCACAATAATGCTCCAAAATAACCACAAATCACAGTAGTACACAAGAATAAGTGATTATTGTGTCTGGAGTTAGCTGGAGGACAGTTAAGTGGTTGTTGATCTTGGCTGGGTTCACTCATGAGTCCGCAGGTTTGTTGGCTGGTTGTTGGCTAATCTAGAATGGCCTTGGTTGGGATATCTGGGATGACTTGGCTCTCCACCATGTGTCTTTCATTCTCCACTGGCCTGGCCTGGGCATGTCTTTTTGTAGTGATGGCAGAGGCTCAAAAGGGTAGGCAGAGGCACAAACCTTCTTGAGATGTAGACCCAGAACTGGGACACGGGCATTTCTGCCACATTCTCTTGGCCAGAGCAAGATGCAGTCTAGCCCAAATTCAAAGGCTAGGATAGGAAAATAGACTTTCTCTCTTAGGAAGAAAAGCCGCAAAGTGACATGGAACATAAGGCCACAGGGAAGGAGTAAAAAATTAGGGTTATCATTGCAATCTACCACAATACTGTCTGCCAAGTCTCCAGGTTTGTAGACCCCCAAAATGTCTTTCGCTTTCTACCATGTGATGTACATGAGGGCAGCAGCCCATTCTTGTTAGAGAGAAAGGGTAATCCTGGCTATTTCACTGTATATGTCATTCTCAGGTGTTTCTCCCTCCTCTTCCTCCTCCTCCTCCTCCTTTCCCTCCTCCTCCTCCTCCTCCCTCTCCTCCTTTTTTGTGGAAAGCAGGAATGGTGTAAATGGAAATAGGAGGAGCTCTGTTATTAAACCTTGTAACCTAGACTATAAGCAGAATGACACTGAAACTTACAGAGTGGTGTGCTATTGATACCCACTCAGATCCCTGTTACTGAGCTGGTGAACGCATCCTGTAGTGTTGGCTGCTAATGGCTCACAGCTGTCCTTTTCTTCAGAAATGGCTGTCTTGCTACAGGAGTTATGCACACACCCCTACCTGCCATCCCAACAACCCTTTAGCCAGTGCTTGAAAGAAATAGGAATATAAAAGCTTGCCCCCTGGCCTGAAGGGGGAACCACCTCTGTAGTGCAACTTGTGCTAAATGTCTTCCCTTGGGGTCAGCCTGAATTTAGTCTTCAGCTGAACCTACATCTTTGGTCTGCATCTGCTCCTGCTCCATCCTGCTTACCTCATTCCCATTCTCCTGAGAATACTGCATCAGCAAACCATGTGTACCTAACCCCCTGTCTCAGACTCTGCTTCTAGAAACCCAAGCCAAACTAGTCATGCAACAGAATGCAGTCTAAAGCATTATCCTCTTCTTCATCATCGAAGATCAACCGCCTGTTCTAGCTCTAGGGTAGCTCCAGTGTCATAGAGGTGGTTTCTCACTAAGGGGCAGCAGTGCCCAGCAGGCTTTGGCAGGATGGCTGGCTGAACACCAGTGATGCCTGAAATGCTTAGAGTCACCAGTCTTCCCCTGTGAGGCATCCTGGAGGCTCTCAGACACAACTGGCTGAGACTTGGAGAAAGGAGAGGGAAGGAGTT
Organism: Myotis myotis; assembly: GCF_014108235.1. NCBI lineage: Eukaryota > Metazoa > Chordata > Mammalia > Chiroptera > Vespertilionidae > Myotis > Myotis myotis. The sequence goes on from NW_023416317.1 coordinate 47,027,961, forward strand.
TCTGTGTAAGCAGAGAGAAAATAAATAGGAACCATTGGGATTATTGATGTTGATATCAGTCTGTCGAGACTAGCAATCCAATCCAGTGAGATCCCGTAAAGCTTGGGTTAAATTTGCATCCTCAGAAAGCTCAGTGCTTTTGTTGTACAGCTGATGGACCAAAGTCAGTTTCTCTGTATGAGATCTAAGGGTGAAGACACATTGTAGTATCTAATGTTTCACAAAAGCTACCACCTATTACCATGTCTCCGCAGGGGCCTCGGCACCCACTGTGAAATTAAGAATATAAGGTCTGCTATTGAGGAGCACTTAGACTTTCATATTCCCCATCAACCTTCTGACTGGCATCCTGTGTCAGTCTTTATCCTCTAATCCATTCTCCAAATGTTGGTCAAATTGATTCTGTTAAAGTTAATTCTTATCATGTTACTACTCTGATGAAATTCCCTCCCATTTGAATACAAGTGAAATTCAGACTACCCAGCATGACATAAAAGGCAGCTTATGACACTGTTCCAATGCTGTTCGAAACTTGATCCTTCTTCAGTTTTTTGCTGGGTCTAAACTGAGCTACATGCTGTTTGCTGAGCAGGCCAAGAGCATTTTTCTTGACTTGGTGTGTCCTACTTCATGATTTATGACTAGTAAACTTTTTACTCATTGTTGATGATTCGTATTCATCCTCACCTCCTTGTGGAGTGTCTCTTGACCATATTAATGCCATTTCTGTCCCAGGACATCTTACGTGCTCATCATATTCATTCCGGCACCCAGAATTGTTTGATGGATGAACAAATCACGATGCATAACTCTCCTAGAAAACCTGCCTAGAGTCTGAAAGCAAATACTGTAAGTAAAAATACACAAAATGGTTCAAGTGAAGTTAGCAAAACAGAATTTCTAAGAACTTCAGGCCATTCTTGCTTTTATATTTAAGCCTATTTTGTATGACTCCTTAATATTACTTATTACTTATAATACAAAGTCTGAATTGCAGAATTTCTGGACATTTTCTTGTCTTTGAATTGTATGAATGCTGTATGGGTAGACATATGTCATATCAAATCCAGCTCAAAGGAATAAATCAGGCCCCTTTCTTCTGTTAATTTATATATTTTGTTATCTTCCAAATTTAGGTTAAGCATCTATACTAATAAAAGCATAACATGCTAATTAGAATGGACATTCTTCCAGACGTCCTTCCAGATGACCTTCCGGACAAAGTGGTCGGCCGGAGGAAAGCCCAAGTCCCAGGTGCCTGCCAGCGGCCGGAGGGAAGCCTGGGTCTTGGGTGCCAGAGGGAAGCCTGGGTCTTGGGTGCCAGAGGGAAGCCGGTGCCAGCAGCTGAGGGAAGGAAGGCCTACTCTTGCACGAATTTCATGCATCGGGTCTCTAGTGTCTCCATAACAACCATTAATTTATTAAGAAAAGTTAAAATTGTAATAAGCGATAAAATATATGAAGCTTTGGTAGTTTCTCTTCAAGATTCTAGAATAGTTTGTGGCAAGGGAGGGAGGTGGTAGAGGGGGAAGCTCTTGTGAGATACAGTCCACATCCATCATACCATATGTAGCATAGTCTTCAAATGGATCTGGGGTTTGAACTTTTTAAAGCAAAAGATACCACCCATATGTGTCCTCTTTGATATCCAGCATCAAATCACCAAAGTTGGATGACCAAAGACACACAAAACCTCATTAATAAGTAGAGGATGGTGAAGGACCAACTAATATCCATCTCCATGGCTCTCTAGTTTTCGTGTGCAAACAAATCACGGGGGAGCTTGATACAAATGTTTGGCCTAAGCTTAACCACCCGGAAAATCCTCAGTCAGATAAGTCTGGTTGAGACTGAGGGTAGTCAGGGAATCTGCATTTTCAGTACATGTCCCAGATGATTTTCATACAGGAGGAACTTCAACCAGCTTTAACTATTCCCTAACCACAAAAGCTAAAAAAACCCTGAAAAAAAGGAATACAGAATGTATCTTTCTTAGGAGCAGGATAATAGGATAATGCCATGTTCAATCATTTTATTCTCTCTCTCTCTCTCTCTCTCTCTCTCTCTCTCTCTCTCTCTCTCATAGATCATTATCTCACTTGCCCCTCTCTGACTTTGTTATACTTAACTCTGTTGGTAAAAGCACCACCTTGGTCAAATTCAACTCTCTGTTTACTCCATAATTGCAGATATGACCCATCTGGCACTAAACCTACCTGAAACTTCTAAATTAAAGTAATATTAGCTTTTAGCTATGTCTATAAGCATTCAATACATAATATATTTCCCCATATCTACCCGATACATGAAGTTTCCCAGGAGTAAAGCTATCATAAATGACCACATAGTGGATGGCTTTGTTCTATGTTGAAATTGCATACCTTTCAAAATGATGATGAGGAGGAAAATAATAAACCTTTTTTAAAAACTGAAATGAGGAGTGGATGAGTCAACACGTGGAAGCTCTGGCCCATTTTTTTTACAACTTGACAGGGCTTTCATGTGTGTACTAGTAAATGTCACTTCCTTTCCACTGGTATTAAGAACATTTACTGCTCCTCGTGTGCCCCCCTCCCCGCCCCCCCCCCAGCCCCTTATTCCATGTCCTTCTCTTCAGTGAACTTTCTTGGGATGATAGCAAAGGTATGTTGGTCTGAGCAACCTGGTGAATTTGGAAACCTGCGAACCAATCAGTGTGGCTTCACTTTGGCTTTCCTCAGGGCACAGAGAAAGAAGAAACAACTTGAAGGGTTACTTCTTTCTAAGGAAGAACAACTGTCTTACTGTCTTGGAAGATGCATGCTTTCTCAGCTTTTATGCAAAATGATCTCTGTCCTGTGAGTCTTTGCATAAAGAGTCATTGAATGATGGTGAGAGGCCTTGTCTTTGAACATGTTTTACCAGTAATGCCAAGGTCTGTTCTTAGAACTGCTCATTTTATGTTCAGCCTTTCAGTGAAAGATAAAGGACAACAGGCTTACATTTGTTTATGTCAAAACCCCGGAGGCCAGAGCTGTAAGACATATTCAGAAGACAGGGCTGTGCGTCTTTTCTTCCTCTTGCATTTCTCCTGGTGCCTAGCACAGAGTTAGGGACATGGCAGGCTGTTTCAGAAAGGCATTCTGATAAGATTTTACTGTGACAAAACCATCTTTGAATTTGGCTTATGTTTCTAGAGTTTATTTTCATGGTCAGTTGCTTGTCATTGGAAAGTTCAGGACTCAAACATAGAATAATGTTAGATGCTTATCCATGAGAGATGGTCACAAAGTCATAGTAGGACCACAGGCAGAAAGTTTACTGGAGGCAGGAGTTTTGTATTTTCAAAATCTGATGATAGCTGCATTTAATAATTGGAAGAATAAACTCTTTGATTTTTTAAAAGTTTATATTACATAAATGATATGTAGTGGAAGAAAATGGAAGCTTCCATCTTTAGCACTGGCATCGTGTAGCTCACAAAGTGTAAGTGATCTCCTTTCACATTCAGGACCACCTTAATGCATAGACATTATTTCTTCTTCACAAATAAAGACACTGAGGTGCAGAGAGGTGATGTGAGTTTGCCCCATTTCACAGAACCCAGGACTTCTGAATCCCAGTCCTTTTTAAATAAATTTTTTAAAATTAATTTTAGAGAGGAAGAGAGATGGAGAGAGTTAGAAACATCAATGATGAGAGAGAATCATCTATCCTCTGCCTCCTCCACACCCCACACTGGGGATTGAGCCTGCAACCGGGCATGAGCCCTGACCAGAAATTGAACTGTGACCTCCTGGCTCATAGGTCGATGCTCAACCACTGAGCCACCCTGGCCATGCTGAATCCCAGTTCTTTACTAGCTGTTTCCTTTAAGATGCTTCCTTGGGTATCAACATCTCTGATAGGCATCTTAGAAGTAGGGATCTTGGCTTTCTGAAGTGAGATTATGTGTGGGTTGGAAGTTAGGACATGAACCATTTGATTTTTTAATGTGTTTTCCTTTCCTTAAGTCACTTGGTTCTTCAGTATATTTTAGCAGTGTCCTTGGCATTGTGTTAACGTTGGTGTTGGCACGGGGAGGTGGTGGTGGCGACTGGACAGGTGATACACTCAACTTTGTAGCACATGGTGGCTGTTTCTAGCCGCTGCCTAGCTGCTACCTTACTCACATGTTTCCAGGAGGATGTGAATACTTCCTTTTACAAAAACTGGACTCTAACCCAATGTGACCCTGAAGTCTGAGCTGCCTATTAATGTCTATGAATGAGAGAAAAGCACTTTGTTCTTAAAAATCCACTTGCTCCTTCTTCTTGCCCTTGAAGACTTCCTGTTTGAAGCAGCAGGGGACAGAGGAAAGCTAACACAGTTTGTTCTTTAGATTTCCAGTCATTTTTCTACCTGTCAATGTCTTAAAATAAATGTAGCTATAAAGGACCACAAAAGACCTCTGATTTTGTCACTCCATCACAAGCCTTAACATGCAGGAGGAGTGCATGTCTGTAAGGGCTCAACTGTTAAGGTGTGCTGGCCAGAAGTCCTCCTTTGAAAGTTACAACAATCAGCAGGCACAAATCTTTCATAAAGGACACTGCAAATAAGCATTTTTCTAAACTGCTTGGGGTTGTGAATCCTTTTTCTTTTCTGGGTCTCTCTCAGCATCCTGTTTCTTGCTGTGATCTTTCCCTTTCTTGCACACACATTCAGTCTCTGTATGTTAATCTCCTATGAGTCTTCCACAAGTGCATTTGCTTGAATGAAGGAAAAACAGATGTTGACTTCCATATTGTGACGCACGCTCACAAGAGGAGCAATTAGTTTATATCTATGACAAATCTATTTGCTCCGACACTGACAGCCCTGGAAAATATATGTTCCTTTTGAGACCCAAGCCATATTTTGTTTTCATCTAGATGTTCAACAGAATTGAACTCAAGTCAGGTTCATATTCCCCCAGTGAGAGTCTTCAATTGTTCTCAGAAATAAATCCTGTGACTATTTCAATTTTAAATATTGGAAAGGCCTTTCCTCCCATATTTTTGCTTGCAGTTTTAAAATGAACTTAACCCTTGTCTAATATCATCTGCTGCATCAGAGGCAAAATGCAATGACAAGTGACCTCTAGTTATAGTTATTAAAAATTATTCCTAATTGTAGAATATATGTATATATATATGTGTGTGTGTGTGTGTGTGTGTGTGTGTGTGTACACACACACACATACATATATGAGGTGAACATGTTTTAGAGTGTTCCTACTGGAATAAGGCTGCTGCTTAAGGAAAAACAGATTTTATGACTTTGTTGCCTTTGAAGCTGTCTTAGGATGGACATATAAACGACACACACACACACACACATCTGACATGTCTGCCTCTCTTTTACAATTTTCTAGCACAGCCTGTTGCATCTTGCTCTTATCCTGACCTAGCAGAGAGGGTTTAGTAGTCTTCTAGTAGTCAGGCCTGAATTGCTGTGCAGCTATAGGGCTCATGCCTCGTAGATATGAGGTTAGCATCTGATGTCCAGCCAACAGCAACATGATTTAGCCTTTTTGGTTCATTAAGAAAGGCTTGCTGAATTCAGCCTTATCTTACGCCATGGAATTCCAATTTCCCTACTCTGTCTGGAGCCCTGCTCTGAACAACAATTCACTTATTTTCTGTCAATATTCTGACAAGCTCATTCTAGAATTTTCTCTATTAGAACTGCAATCTGTTTTACGTTCTTGACTTTGGTTCAGACCTTTCAGGCGAAGATCTGCCTAGTCTTGCCTCCCATAGTTGACCAGCTCTGTTATGCCATCCTTATCCTTATCCCCATTTCTTATCTTCAACCCATACCCATCTTCATCTCCATCTTTACTTTCATCTATCCTACCATCCTCAACTCTATGCACCAATATTTTTGTAGCTTCCTACACCCTACTACCACCCTCAGTCGCAGGATGACTCAATGTGCTAACCTATTCTGAAATTCCAAACCAAATTGTATAGCATTCAGTCATGTATAATCTATGGAATCAGCCAAATGATAGATACAAAGTAACATTTAAGCTAGGTGAGTAACAGATACTCAGCTGAGTAGGTGCTACTCCAGCTTCCTCAGTAGCTCTTCTCTGTTCAGGCCCTTTCCTGTTTCCTCTAGTTCCTATCACTTGTGTCTCTATCTTAACTCTATCTTTGTTCATGTGTTTGTTTGTTTTTAATCCTCATCTGAATATGAATATATATATATATATATATATTTTTTTTTAACAAAAATTTACTGTCAGGCTCTCCAGGGACACAGGACCTCAGGAGGGGTTCTCATTGGACCCCTCTAAGGCATTCAGTAATATCAGTAATTAAATAGCGATGCTCATCCCCCAGGATAATTTGATATGTTTTTACTGACTTTAGAAAGAGAACATCAAACTAACATCACATTTCTCACCAGCAACAATGGTTGCTAAAAGATGAGAGAAACATCCATCAGTTGCATCCAGTTTGTGCCCCGACAGGGGATTGAACCCACAACCTAGGTATGTGCCCTGATCGGGAATTGAACCCGCAACCTTTTGGTGTATGGGACGATGCTTCAACCAGTTGAGCCTCCTGGCCAGGGCTGTTCCCATGTTTGTAATATAAGTGTCTATGCTTTTTCTTTGCCTAAAACCCAAACCTCTATTTAATAGCTTGTCTATTATTCTTTGCCCAAGCATGCCGTTGTGCAAGAAACATTCCTCTGATCAGTGTTCCTTATTCCTTGGAATTTGACTTGTTGGGTCTGAAACAAAGTTTGGAGATAATACTCAACTTGCTTTCGAAAACCAAGAATTTGGGGATACCTGGAAGGTCAAGATCATCTTATCAGATATATTCATTCACAAGTGGGTACTTTACACAGCTCTGCTAACTCTGTCGTAAGGTGCCAGCTAGGGTTTACTATCAACAATAAAGTATCTGACAGCTATGTAGAAGATCTAAAAAAAATGTAATAATAAATTTTTGTGTAATAGAATCTGTTCAAGATAGAGCATTGAGATTAGCTGGCAGACACAGAGATAAAGAGATCTGCTAAGAAAGTCATTTAGTAGATAATAAATCTAACCCAAACGAGGCCTCTGGGTCCCACCCCAATGCATCACATATCTTAATTTCAGAAATGCAAATGCTATAGGATTAAAGTAAAATGAAATATTGCGGGAAGATTAAGCATAACCTGTGCACTATTAATCTCAGCCTTCCTCTGAGAGTCATGTTTCAGACAGAGGTGGCAAAGAACTCCCCAAAGAAAGCATTTCTGTATGGGAGCCTATTCACCAGGAGCAAACAAGCCTTGCTTAATGTGTAGATATTATGGAAGAAAGACTTCCATCTTCACTCTCTCTGGCTTTCTAGAAGAAGCATTGACCTTTGCCATAGTCAGAATATATCAATGTTGTTTGTAATCACAGCTCCTACACTACTGACACTACAGCACCTGTAAATTGAACTTAGAAACACAAGACAAATTATGCAATTTGTGAGATGCCCAGAAAACTGCTACCGTGGAAGTTAACATGAATAACAGCCTCATTACAAGTTTTGCTTATTCTAAGCTACATGGAATCTTGTCTTTCCTACCAATTCATTCTCTGCTCTGAAAATTATTTTAAAATATTGGAAGAATGGGCCTTTTTTTTTAATAGCAAAAAAATATTTTTTCTTATAAGCTGAAAAGAATGGTACTTTATAGAATCCCATGATCTGTACAAATGCTTCATGTCAATAAAGAATCATCAATACTTGTCAAATCTGCACTGAAATTTCCAGCACCTGAAAATACAAATTCCAGCTGTCCAATTTCAAGTCAACACAGCTTGCCTCAATTCAGTCCTTTGACATAAAAAACAACTTGAAATTTATTGAACGCCTTTAAGCTGGCAGTTTAGACTTGTCAGATACCCGTAGAGTACAATTGGCCTGAGAAAATCCAACTTCGGTCACATACAAGGATTGCAATCAACCAAATTTTCTTCTTTAGGCCTTCCAATCAGTTTCCTATTCAATGCACTGTTTGGTTCCTGACATTACAGAGATTTATAGGGCTCCTTTTTCTTGCCAGAGTGGGATCAATTTTTTTTTTTTTTAATCACAACCTAGAATAGACTTATTTGCAGAGCTTAATAAGGCCCCTTGGAGTCAGAAAATTAGATTGTTTCAATCATTACTTGCCTTTTGTGTATGAAAATTCTCTCGTCTGTTTTAAAAATTTTCAGGCAATGAGTTATTAAAAAGAAATCTACATTTTTACTTCTTGATCTAAAGTTCAAGACTTGCTCGGTGTCACAGTTTCATCCTCTCTAATAGTTTTGATCTTGCTGGTTCCTGGATTCCTCTTGACCTCTGTGACATCCTCTGGAATAGGAATCTTTGGAAATAGTGACTTTATATTTTGCTCAGTCAGACAGACATATTTTTAGCACCTCCTCTGGATCAGACATTGAATTATTTTAGGGCATGAACTCACCAATCTTCCTGGGGCGAGGAGAGGATGGCTTGAATGAGGGAGGGCGGGGGGGGGGGGGGCGGCTCTGGTTTCTACAGATGAATAAATGTCCCAACATCTCTCCTTTCCATCTGCCTTGATCATGCCCCTGACATATGCAGATATGGCATGTCTGCCTGGAAGACCTCCTCATTGATCTCCAGTGGCCAGGAGCTATAGAGTGTGTGCCCTGTGCCAAGAACAGGCATATTGCTTGCTCTTATAAAGCCAACCATGTGGCGATGAAGACAGAAAATAAACAAGTACAGGAAGAATAAAAGTTTTGTTGGTGCTATGAAGGAAAGGGACAAGGTACAACAATAGGAAATAAGTGTCATGAGTGCTTTTTACTTAGGGTGGTAATGACCTGACTTATATCTGGAGTGCTGAGAGAGAGCTGATTTGGCAACCCCTTTAGGACCTCCAAGATACCATGGCCAGATGGGCTCAATCCATTGTGCATCCTGATGCTTGACAAAGGGATAGTAGGGCTTCAGTATGATCTGTTTTTTGTTTTTTGTTTTTTTTTTTTTTAAAATCTTTATTGATGAAAGTATTACAGTCAGGACCTAGACACAGAACCTACACAGAACCTAGAGACAGAAGAACTTCGCTGGAGAGAACATGGCAAAAGATCCTGGACAGAAACTGGACACAGAACCTGGAGAACCTGGCTGGAGAACCTAGCAAGAGAACATGGACACAGAACCTGGCTGGAGAACCTGGACAGAACCTGCCAACCAAACCTGGCTGGAGAACCTAGCGAGAGAACATGGACACAGAACCTGGCTGGAGAACCTGGACAGAACCTGCCAACCGAACCTGGCTGGAGAACCTAGTGAGAGAACATGGCTACAGAACCTGGCTGGAGATCCTAGACAGAACTTGGCTGGAGAACTGGCTACAGAACCTGGCTGGAGACCCTGACAAGAGAACCCGGCTATGATGATCACCTGAAGAAAAAAAAAGAAAGTATTACAGATGTCCTCCTTTTCCCCATTAACCTCCTCCTTTCTACTCCTGCTCCCTCCCCAGGCCTTCATGGCACTGTCTGTGTCCATGGGTTATGCTCGTTATGATTTGAAACCCTAAAACTTTTCCCATATAATCCCGAAGACCAAAATCTAAAATATTTGCTGAAGCCCTGGTAGCCAGAATCAATACTCATCCTCACTCTCTACCTCTCATTATCATTGTCTATCTCTATCTCTTGTGTAATTACTAGTAAGACTTAATTTCTTCTTTCACTACTGAGTGTAAAGGAGAAGGATTACTGATGGTAAATTAACCAGTGGCAATTAGCCCAGATTTGGAACTGGATAGATTTTGGTTTGCATCCTAGCTCGGCTACTTGATAGCTGTATAACTTTGATCAAGTTATTCAGTTCTACCCGCCATAGTTTTTTCTGTTAGCAAAATATGGATATTCATTCTAGTTTTAGAGACATTGTGAAAATTGCAATAAATAATGTATGTGAAGTGTCTGGTTTGGTACTTGGTACATGGTAATATCCAACAAAAATTTAATAGAATAATGAAATTAGATTTGGATTATTTCTGGGCATAGGTTGTGGTATTTAGCACTTTATACAGTCCATCTCTCTAGATTTTTGGTCCTCTTTGGACATTTTCTTTCTTAAACCTTGGCTCCTCTGAAGTTTATTCTTATTTTGCCACAACCCAAACTTTTATATTGCATATTTTCAAATATGGAAAAATATTACAAAATGTATATCATCTAGATTCAACAATTAATATTTTGCTATATTTGCTCTAATTCACTATAGTTCAGTGGCATTTGTACATTCACATTGTTTTGTGTTTCTTAGCTTTATTGATGTATAATTGACATAAAATTTTAAGGTATTTAAAGTACATTCATATTGTTATACAGCCATCATCACTATCCACCTGAAGAACATTTTCATCACCTCCCTTCCTCTTTCCCTTCCTTCCTCCCTCTCTCCTCCTACCCTTATTCCCTCCCTCCCTCATTCCCTTCTTTCCTCCCTACCAAAAAGATATATTTATTTCTAAATTCTGGTATCCTCACGGAGCCCCGATAATTCAGGAGCCATATGATTTTTATTAATGGAAGAAACCGAGATTTGATCATTTCATTCATCAAATTCACTTCTATATTAGTGCTAGTGGGGAACTAGATTTCAGAAATATCTGAACACACAAAACCAACTGGTAGAACCGACTGGGTTCTACTTTAACTAGAGACTCACCAATTCAACATTCTTTCAATTCTGTGTCCTCCCTTTCTCCCAAGGAATGTAGAAAGTAAAAAAGAGGCTTTCCTCCCTGAACTAAGAAACTGAATTCATATATTTTTGATTTGTTACATTATTGAATATTTTAGGATCTGACACACTTTCAGTGAAAACAAAAGTTTCCTTAAAGTAATTTAGAAATATATGAAATTCCTATTATCACAAGAGAAATGCTGATCCCTTTGAGTTATGCGGGGAGGAATAAATATCTAATTATTCTAGTCTAATCATTGTCATTCCTTTTCATCTCCCAGCACCTTCGTCACTTGTTGTTTTTTTCCCTACCCCATCAGCTTTTAAAAAACCGATCCCTTTGAGTTCAACTGAGATAAAAAGAGGCTTAAAAGATAAGAAATAGCAGAACTCCCCGCACTTCATGGGGATTACAAGTGGAATTAACAGGGCTGTATAAAATGAAGCCACAGCTTGGGGTTTGGAAATGACAAGGTTATTTATTCTCAATATCCTGGGCACTAGTTAGGTTTAATTAATCACAGCGATTACATGGCTGAGGCCAGAAAATTCATTTGCAGATGGCAAACTATTGGGTTTTGAATCTCTATCCCAGTATCCATTTTAAAAGCAATATCTAAACTTGGAAAAATATCCAGTTTTTGAAAACTGTCTAAATTGCAGTATAAAAATATCTATCTCTCTTTTTTCTCCCCAATCCCAAGGCCACACTCTACAGGTAAGTATTTTTTAATCATTCTCTTTTTTTATTCATTGGGCAGTTACCATTGAATTTTAAATGTTTTTTTTTTATTTTATTTTAAATTTATTTATTTATTTTATTTTATTTTTTATTTCTTGAGATATCAACTTTAGATAGCACGAATCGACTCTGTGCAATAAAAAAATCAAAATTTTAGGAACATATTTTTCTATTCTGTACCTCATCTTCTTGCCTTAAGGCTTCAATTTGGTCAATTATATTATTATTTTAGGTCTTCTACTAATTACCTTTATAACTATAAATGATATTCACATTCACATTTCTTGATTTATCAACTTCAGAGAATACTCTTAAAGGGAGACTAAATTAGTATATTTATAATTGCTTCTGTTTCTTCTCTTCCCTTCACCTACTAACTGTTGTTATTGTGTTTTATTTTGTTTTTAATTAAACTTTTGTACTTGGAGGTTTATTGCACTTATATTGTTTTCCAATACCAGTAACATTAGTTTCTGCATTTTGTCTATAGGTTATTTTTAAAATCTAAATTCCCCCAAATAGTACTTAGAATCGTGATTATATGACTATTACTTATTCTGAAACAGGTAAAGTCCGATAAAGAAGGAGTTTTATTTCAATATTATTAAATTCTGCTGCCTCTACACCCTAAATACTCGTGTCGAGACTCCATAGATTTTATTAATTAATTTATTTTTTCTTTTTTAGTTTTCTTCATGTTTTCTAGGTAATACTAGGTACTGCTGTGTTGTATATATCACATTAGCCTCTTTTTACATAGTTTTCCTGGAGTACCTCTTCAAGGGGTTTCTTTTATTTATTTTGTAACAGAGAGGAAGGGAGAGGGAGAGAGAGAGAGAGATAGAAACATCAATGATGAGAGAGAATCATTGATCGGTTGCCTCCTGCATGCCCCCTACCAGGGATCAAGCCTGCAACCCCAGGCATATGCCCTCACTGGAAATAGAACCTTAACCTCCTGGTTCATATATAGTCTCTCAACCACTGAGCCACACAGGCCAGGCAAGGGGTTTCTTTTTAAATGTGAATTATCTAATTCTTATGTTTTATGAGATCTGGCATGTCTGAAAAGCTTTTTGTTTTTCAATACATTTTAGGGTTTAGAAATCAGAAATTTGAAAAAAAAAATAGTTGCATCATCTTTTAGCATCCATTGTTGCTGGTGAGAAATGTGATGGTAGTTTGATGACTTTTTTTTCTCTGACTCTAGAAGCTTTTATAATTTCTCTTTGTTCTAGGATTTCTGAAATTCCCTGAATTATTCAATGCACAGATTCCATGCCCTCCCTCCCCCCAGTGATTTTGGTAGTCATTTGAATCAATTTGCAATGACATTATTTTTCCCAATTCAAGGAAACTTTCTTCTAGTTTGGTCTTGGTATTTAGCCCTATGTATTCTATCATTTAGTCCAATTACTGAACTTTCTTTACAATAACATGTTTACTGTTCTGAAACTTTCTTTTTTTATGTTTGCTGTCTCTTCCCAGATGCCTATTTTTGTTTTTGGAAAAAACAGCTTTTGTGCTATTTGAAGATACTCACTAGAATAACTTCAAAGTTCTCTTTCTTGATCACCTCCAATTCCTCTGGGTCAAATATTCTTTTATCCATTTGGGCTTTTTTTGGTGCTATAAATTTTTCCTAAATATCTAAGGATCCTTAGCCGTTGGTTCAGTTTTATGAAGGAATTTAGTAGATATATTTCTGTGCTCCATCGTGTCCTTTGGCCCTCTTTGGGTTTTAGCTGCTGCGACATGTCCCTAGCACTGCCAGTGGCCTACCTCTCTGCCTTAGAGGGTTTGAAATGTGCTAGGGCTCACCCAGGCCAGGACAGCATGGCGATGTGGGATGGGTAATGACTCCAGGGGTAACCCCTCCCCACTCTGTAGGAATTGGGAGGAGGAGTCAGTGGATAAATGCTTCAGACTCCTGTTCTTCAGAGAGAATTCTGTGTCATGTAGTTCATGGTTCCTAAGAGGGTCCCAACAGGATAGATTCCTAGCTGCTTACAATGGCAACCCTCAAGTTATACATTCGTTATGGAATGTCCTCATTCCTGTCTCACTCTCGCTGTAGGGCTGGTAGAGAATTATGAAATCAGAAATACTTTATCCTCTTCTAGTCTCATTGACTATAGAGATTTGGACAAATCATTCTGTCTCTGAGTCAGCTTTAATTTCCTAACATTTAACATGAGGATAGAATCAATGACTTTTAACACTCTGGTTAAATCTAAGCAAACAGAGGGTAGGCAAGTGGCCACTAAGTTCATTGCCAAGGTTACAGATTAAGAGCTATACAGGTATGATCCTTACAGGTTATGACATTTTGGTATGTGTCTTGGTCCAGGGGACCAGCTACAGTAATTGTGTGGGTTATGCTGAGTCCCAGGCTAGTTACAATTAAGCTTTAGTCTTCTCATTATTGTTAACCTGGGAAGGACAGATGCACACACACAGAGTCCTAAGCAGGGCAGTATGAGTTATTCCTAGGTAGATCCTTCTAAACCAGGCATTGTTACTGAGTAGAGATCTGTTCATTCTAGTGGTAGCTGATTCACTTCTCATGCTCATTCTCTATACATCTACATGGCCGTGCCTTCCAAAGAGAAGTTCTTGCTGTAATATATACAACTAGAACAACCTGAGCCCCAAGGATATAGCCTTTATTATTTCCTGAAGACCTGAACTAAGATCCTAAGGGTAGAGTTAGTGTTCTGGGGAAACTTATGTTGTCAAGTCCCATCCTGATGGTCGGTTGGGCTTCTGTCTCAGTTTTCTTGCATTGAGTTCCTGCTTCTTATTCTTCTCGTGACCCCCCAAAATTTCTATTCTGAAGGTCCTAGGTAAACCATATATTTAAAAGAGAGAGCTGTGGGTCTCGTTCTAAATTTATTCCATTTTGTTAAAGCAGCTCACTACTTTGACTTGCCCTCAGCAGTTTCATCTTCAGGAGACTGGACATGTACTATCTCTGTTTGGGGTTCTTCTGAGATAGAAAGGTTTTCAGGACTATAACAGAACAGCATCATATATACACTGACCTGGGGCCTGTCTCACCTTATGTAGGCACATGCGATCCCATTTGTGCCTATGTTCATCTCAATCGCAGGCCACATAGCTGACATGCCCAGCCTTTGTCCCACTCAATTGTGGCTTCTGTCCAGTCCCTCTGCCTCTCACGCAGTGCCTTGTACCTGGCCATGTTCACCAGAGGAATCTGCACATTTGAACACTCCTTGAAGAGTAAGTATGTGCCTCTGTGCACTCAGTAATGGGCATCGCCTGTGCGCCAGGACCTGGCAGGCTGATGGCTCTGTCAAAGCCATTCTCCAAAAAGCCTCATCCATACCTTTCTTCAGTCCCATTTGGTTCTCAAGCAAGGACTTCCATTAGAGAAATAAGCTGTCATTGCCTTTCATGAATCAGTAAGAGAAGAGTTGAAAGGTCGGCAGTCACAATGACAATAGATTACTACAAGCAGTTAAGAGCCCTCATTTTTTTTTAAGTTTCTTACCCCAACTGCTATTCAAATAATCAAAAAGGGATCCTTCCTGAAACGAATTTAATTCTCAGGAGGAATACAAAGACATTTAAAGGGAAACCAACTACATAAAGTGACATTAAAAGGTTTTATAATATTGTTTTGCTTCTAAAGGGGGTTTGTGAATGTCAGAGGTAACGTATTGACTATAGACCTAACAGCTCTTATCAGGGATGCTGAGCTGCCTTTGGCTCAACTAAAGCTACTGAATCATGCTCTTGGTATGACTTACCGTCATCACCTTACTTTGTGTTTGCCTAAACCTTTCTGGCCCACTGGACTTTATCCACAAATGAACAAAAGGTATCATCAGATCTGTAATGTTTGATGTTATCATCAAATTCTGATGTTTAACTTCTCATGTAAATTACATAGAAATAAATTCTTTAAAGTGTGGCTATAAAAGTTAGTTTTGGCCTCCAAGCTCCTGAGATATTTTCCGGTAGGCTCATGAGAAAATGTAGCAAGTTGGTTGCTTCAACTAAAGATGTGATTGTGAGTATCTAAACAAACAAAAGAGCTACCTTGAAAGGGGCACAGAATCCCCTTTCATTCACAATGGGGGCAGACTTCTCCCAACTTCATGGGCTCATCTCCAGGATGAAAATGCCCTTGATACTCTTATTTGCTGGCACTTACCAGCTACTAGTGGGAGCCAAGAACATTGTGGAGAAAGTATATCACCATGAACACAATCTTGGACAAGTCCCTTCATCTCCCTGAACTCATGTTCCCCATTTGAAAACATTAAGAATAGCTCTGACTCCAGAGTCATGCAAAGACTCCAAGAAAGTGAGAATAGTACACATGTGCATTCTGGTTTACACTTTACAAAAGCCTTTCAATAATTAGCGAGGCCCTGGCCAGATAGCTCAGTTGGTTGGGGCATCTTCCTGTACAACAAAAAGGTTGCGGGTTCAATTCCTGGTTGGGGCACATACCTGAGGTGAGGGTTTGATCCCCAGCTGGGGTGCATGTGGGAGGTGACCGATCAATGTTTCTTTCTCACATTGATGTTTCTTTCTCTAAAATTGATAGAAATATCCTCGGGCGAGGATTAAATAAGTAAGTAAGTAAATAAATAAATAAATAGGTGAGGCTGAAACCGGTAACTTCCCTTCAGATTTTTAGGACCATCCAGAATCTAGACATGGGATGTGTTTAAGGCATTTCACCTAGCCAGACAGTAGTTCTGAGCTCTAAATCAGTTGTGCCCACTTATATCAGCCCTGACCCTATACAGCTTGGCCAAACCCAAAGACTGCCTAATTCAGCAACCGAGCAAAACTATTAGTTTTGGTTTCCTAGTTTAAGAATTTTATATGGTGTAATAAGATTGTGCTCTTTTGAGGGGCCAAGAGGATACTTATTTTTATGATAAAAGCGATAACTTGCTCAAGGTAAACAAATTATATTAGTGATTAAATGAGCAATGTGAAAATTAAAATTCTTTCCCTGACCTCCTTCTCGTTCTCCAGGGGAAATCACTGATAATGGGTTTTTGTGTATCCTCTAGAAATTGTCTATTGTAACAGGAATGAGCAATCTTTCATACTCTTCTGTACTTTTCCTCTTAAATATATATCCTGTCTGCGTGCTTGTGGTTGTATGTATACATGGATCTACTTCATTTCTTAACATTAGGGTTTTTTAAAGTTTTATTTTTGTTTATTTTCTACTAAAAACAGTGCTATAAATACCCTTAAGGATATAATTTACATTATTTTGTTACATGAGTAAAAGCTACACTTTTTTTTTTTGGCTGCCAATATTTTTATTAAGAAATTTTCAAACCTACAGTAAGTTGAAAGGTAAGCATAAAGAGTCCCCGGTTTTCCTTTCTCTAGAGTCACTAATGGTAAGTACTTAATCACTTTTGCTTTCTCTCTCTCTAAGTATATACTGATATTTATACACAGGAGCCCGGTGTATGAATTCATGCACGGGTGGGATCCGGCTGGCCCGCCACGATGGGGGCTGATTGGGCCTCGCCGGCACAGGGGAGGGGATGTGGGAGGTTGCCTGGCCAGCCCTGCCCCTGATAGGGATGGAATAAACGTTTGGTTCATTTATCTTATAGAATGTTCCATAGTCTGGACTTGTCTCTTTGTTCCTTCATGATTAGATTCAGATTAAACGTTTGTTGAAATAATATTGCATATATGATATTGTGTGCTTCTCATTTCATCCCATCAGCAGGTAATACAATTTCAGTTTGCGATGCTCACATGACCACTTTGTTAAGATTGTTATCCCCAGCTTTTTCCATGAAATTTATGTAATTTATAACTTATTTACGTGATTAAGTTGAGACTCTTTGATTGTCCTATTACTCAACAAGCTTTACCACTTGCTTTGTTTTCAATTGATTACTGTCTGAATTCATAATCACATTCTAGCAGCAAAATTGTGATTTTGTAAACCTATTACTTTTTCTTTGGTACCACTCACAGAATTTGTTTAGATTCCCGTGTTACAATTCATCACTGTGCTCAGGTTATACTAAATTTGCCAGTGGAAGCATTGCATTTGGTCTCCTGGCTATTTTTTTCTTGCTTTATCATATGAGATGTCCCAGGATTACTATGTACTGTCCTGGTCCTAGAACTGGAGCCATTTGCTTCTCTAAAGAGCGCTGGATCCCTTTACATGGGAATTGTTTTTAGGAACCAAAATTTGAGTGTTAGGTATGCTCATTGCTACTATTGTACCTTTGTTTCTAGGCCCAGAAGTTAGCAAACTACCTCTTATAGGCATATTTTTGTATAGCCTTTGAGATAAGAATGCCTTTAAACTTTCTTAGGATTGCAAAAAAAAAAAAAAAACCCCACACACAAAGAAATATATATATATATATTTTAAATGAGGAATATACTGCCTGGGTGACGTGGATCAGTGGTTGAGCATCTACCTATGACTATGAGCAGGAAGTCATGGTTCGATTCCTGGTCAGGGCATATGCCTAGGTTTTGGGCTCGATCCCCAGTGTGGGGCGTGCAGGAGGCAGCCGATCAATGATTCTCTCTCATTATTGATGTGTTTCTATCTCTCTCTCCCTCTCCCTTCCTCTCTGAAATCAATATGCTATATATACATACATATTTTAAAAATGAGGAATATACTACAGAGACTGAAGAAGAGCAGAATATGTAACACAAAATATGCTACTTTGGCATTGGATTATCTTAAATGAAGTTTATGCACAGTGTTAAAGAGAATATCACAGGCCTAAAATGGCATCACTTGTGCTAACTCATGATAATAAACCTAGATTTAATATCCGACCTAACTGCTGTATCTACCTCCCCCAAAACAGAATCTTAATCAACTAGTCTGGAATTTTCTGAGTAACATCAATGAGGTAATTGAGATGATCTGTCACATGGGCTCTCTCTACCCTCTTACCCCAGAAACAAAGGCAATCTGCATGATAAACACCCTTACAGGTCCCCTTTCCCCAGGAAAAAAAAAAAAGGAAAATGCTCTGGTCTAATAATATTTTTTTCTTTTCTTTTGTTAATAGCTCCCTTGTCCTACCCTCTTCCTATAAAAATCTTCCATTTCCTACACCTTGGAGTGTCCCTCTAGTTCAGCAGTTCTCAACCTTCTGGCCCTTTAAATACAGTTCCTCATGTTGTGGTGACCCCCAACCATAAATTATTTTCGTTGCTACTTCATAACTGTAATGTTGCTACTGTTATGAATCGTAATGTAAATATCTGATATGCGGGATGGTCTTAGGCGACCCCTGTGAAAGGGTCGTTCGACCACCAAAGAAGTCGCGACTCACAGGTTGAGAACCACTGCTCTAGTTGCTAGATTAGATGCTGCCCAATTCATGAATCATTTAGTAAAAACAATTAGGTCTTCCAAGTTTTCTAGGTTAACTTTTGTTTTTTAAGAAGAGCCAGAACCAATTTATGGAGCTAGAAATCAGGATAGTGGTTTGTTTAAATGAGGATGAGGGGTCATGTTGGGAGTAAGCCTAAAGGAGAGCTTTGGGTTGCTCCTAATATTTTATTCTTAATCTTACTGGTGTGTATGATTTGTAGAAGTGTTTACACATTGTGAAAATTTACCCTTATGATTTGTGCACTTTTCTGTATGTATGTGATACCATGAAAATGAAGCTGGGGAAGTATAAGAGAGCTCCCAAAGATTGGTAGAAGTTGCTGAGCCTTAAAGAATTCTTATTTCTACGTTGGGAAAAAATATGCACATGGGCCAAAAGTAGGGAGGCCTGTTTTAACTAGGGACATTCTGGACCCAAATTTTATGTGAAAACAGCCAAAAGCTGTCAGCTCATTTTTATCACAGGCAGGCAGGCCATTTGTGCATACAAAAGTACAGTTCTTGAATAATCATCACATTTCCTTGTTTCACAAATGTGGAGCCTTCACTCCAATGGGAAGGTGATGACAGCAGTCACTTTTGTTGTTACTGTTGTTTTATTGTAGGCATTCTAAAATTAGAGGCAAATAACTTGCTGGAGCTTGGGATTTATTGAGTCTTTCCACTTTGTTTATTTTCAGCTATAACATTACAGTGGGCGTTGAGCACTTCCTAATTTTCCTTGTAAATGCCCCCAGCCAAACAGCGTTGGAAACTGGTTTTACTATCTGCAAAGAAAGAACATTGGTTTGGAGTTAGACAATTATAGGTTCAAATGCCACATCTTTAAACTTGTGACATGGTTTTCAGTAAGTAATAACATTTTGGCTAATAGCTTCCTTGCTAATATGTGGATAAATTCAACTCTTTTCAAAATTAATGTGAGTTTTTAAATAGTACTATATTTAAACACTCTTGGCCAGAACCCTGTTAAACAGCAAAATTTAACTCAGTTAACTTAAAGAACTTACTAGCTTTATTCAGCAATTGATAAATCAGGCAGTAGCCTATCTAGCATTAGGGTCACCGAAGGAGGAACACACAAGGCAGAAAGGGGTAAAGAATTATAAATTTACTGGAGGCCCGGTGCACAAATTCGTGCACCAGTGGGGTCCCTCAGCCTGGCCTGTGGGATCAGGCCAAAACTGGCTCTCTGACATCCCCCAAGAGGTCCCCTATTGTGAGAGGGCACAGGCCAGGCTAAAGGACCCCACCGGTGCATGATTGGGGCCCGGGAGGGATGCGGGAGGTTAGCCAGCCGGAGAGGGACTGCAGGAGGGCTCCAGGGCATGTCCGGCCCATCTCGCTCAGTCCCGATTGGCTGGACCCAGCAACATGCTAAGCTACTGGTCACAGCATTTTCCCCCTGGTAGTCAGTGCACGTCATAGTGAGCAGTTGAGCGGCCTTAGGATATCATTAGCATATTACCCTTTGATTGGTTGACCAGACGATCGGACACTTAGCATATTAGGCTTTTATTATATAGGATTGTTACATCTGCTAGCAGAAGCGCTGAGACCAAAAGGACATCAGTGGGGCAGAGTAGGGGGTATCAGGATATTTATGACTCTTGTAAAGGTCAGTCAGAATAACCAGTTGGACAAGGTGCAAGTGGTGGCCAGGTTTAAACAGTCCACTGGAAACTGGGTGAGGAGGTTTACTGGACACTGAAAGCCATTAATCAGGAAACTTACAATGAAAATCACAGGGAGGGGCTAAAGCCCCAAGCAGGGCATACTGTTTCTTGATAAACACCAATTAACAAACCTTGATGGCCTAATCACCTTGCCCAACCTCCCTCCTTAAGCCCACTGCTCATTCCAATACTAAAGTAAATTACCAGACTGCCAGGGAATCTCATATTTTTATGGGGCTTCCATACATACATTTATTTTTCTCCCATTAATCTGTCTTATGTCATTTTAATTATTAGATCAGCCAAAGAACCTAGAAGGGAAGTTGGAATAAATTTTTTTTTTTTTTTTGCTTCTTCGTGGGGTTCATCATTAGTCGAAGGAAGGTGCCTTGCATCAGGGAAACTAGGGAAGAGGGTGATGAGAGGAACACTTGTTTCTTTGGGGAACAAAAGTGATACCCCATTTGCAAGTAAATGTTAGGTAACTGAATTTTGCCACCCAAATTAATCAAGACATGCTGGGAAGTGTATCGTGTACTAATTCTTAGGGGGCAGACATGTTATGTGATGTATATATCTTCATATAGAACAAGTGTCCGAAGCCTTGGGGAGATTTTGAGTCAGTGAGGAAGTGATGAATACAATGCAAGATGTTTTTCTTCTGTGCTCTGTGTGTACATTAAAATCAGATTGAAAATGAAATTTATTTCTGCTCCTCTAGAATGATGAGAACAGAATTTCCCCAGTGGTTCAGAAATAGTTTTAAAAAACAATAAGAAAGAATTTAATTCCCAAGTGCTTGCTTAGCAAGCACCATGCCAGTTAAGCACTGTTCCTGTGTCATTGTGCAGGTCTCCAGTGGGCCAGAAGAGAAACTTCTTAATTAGGTTTCAATGGCCCTTGTTTGCCAAGGTGCATTGTTCAGGGCTATCTGGTGACTGATTGGCTAAGCATTTGCTCTAGTTTTTGCCTCTCCTCTGTAGTATTCTGCTGAGATGTGACTCTCTTGTAACTTTGCAGTTTCCTCTGACAACAGATTAAGTTTGTCTGCCCCTATCATCTGCGAAATGTGATGGATGTCAGGGGATGAGACCACATTAATTCAACAGGTGGCAAAGAACCCTGGGGGGAGGTGACGCCTGCTCCACGTAGATATGCTAATACAGATTTCAGTGCCTGATTATTATTCTCCAGTTCAGGAATCATTGAATTTGCATATCCCCAATGTTTAAGAATTGATTTCCTAAATGAGAAAATCTGGAGTGTAATGACCATGTGCCTCTGCATCACTGTGCATTATTTCAGGATCCAAAGGAATCTGCAGAGAGTAAAATTACTGAGTCCCCCTTGGATGGATGGAATTTTCATGTTATCTCAGGAAAGCTGTGGGCATTTTTTTCTCCTAATCGAATGAAATCATTCTCTGTTCTAAACATAGGATCAGAAGTGCCCGGGAGGCTGCTGGGAGGGTAAATAATTAGCTACTCTACTGCCTAGAGAAATAGCTTAGAGGTTTTTTGGGACTCGGCACAAATGGACTAGAATATTATGCAAAATTAGTTTTGGTTAGGCTCTAATTTATTTAATTTAATATAATTATCGAGAAAAGCAAACTGTGGACAGTTAGGAGCAAGAAATCAAGAGCCTGTGCAAAGGCGATTGGACATGAAATTTCTTCTAAAGGGATAATGACAATTAGATGTGACTAGATTTATTGCTGCCTTTTAACACTGCATGTAGAGTGTTTCCCTCAGGTGTACCTGACTGGACTTCACTTGTATCTTTATTATTTATAAAACGTTACCTTTATCAGAATTAAAACCCGATAAGTAAAGGTAAATAATCATTGATATCATTATATCCAACCAGCCCTTCCAAATATGGATGGCTACATTTGATTCTGAATCTATGTTTTTGAACCCCAAGTCACAGGCAGAAAATAACAAAACCAGAACTCTGAAGCAAGACAATTTTGTACTTGGATGGGTAGAAGTTTTAGAGGGATATCCATAACCAGTCCAGTTCTCCTCCCGGTATTGCTGACTCAACAGCAATATAAGAAAACATGATAAGGCTGCTGTGGGACTCTGAGATCCATTCGATGAGTTTCACGACTTTCAGACTTGTTAGGGAAGTTGAGTCGCAGGCCTCTGTGTTGTAGGAGCCATGAGAAGTAGGTTTTGAGTGGGATTGGAGATGATTAAAGACTGAAGGAGATGGAACCTCTGCTTAAGTCATAACTTTTCAGAAAATGGCCTTTGAGACCAGTTCACTGGAAAGTAGCTCAGGTTGCAGAGTTCTAATGAAGTTCAGTAATTAATATTTTAATTGGGCTTCAGTCACATCAGCGTCAGCGTCTGTCTGCTTTCTTATGATGCACAAAAAGATGTATCAGAAGGGTCCTTGTCACAGGAGCGATGTCATTTGGCTGAGAGGCTGATATTTAGCAGACCTTTGCGGCATATTCTTAATCAAGGAGTGCAAACCACCAGTGGAAAGCTGACCAAGTTGTCAGGTGCAGGAACTGCTGAAGAAGCGAGGACCATTAGGAAAGGTGGGGAGGGGTAGAGAGCCTGAATAAACAGTCATCAGAACTCATTTTTTTTTTTTCCAAATGAGTTAAAGATCTTGGAGGTTTTAGCAACTTTCAGAAGTCACATAAAGTTAGGTCCATGGCAGATTTAGACTTTGAATCCAGCTCCACCAGACAGGGAAACCTAGCTTCTCCCATTTTAATTTACTGCCTTTACTAAAATGATGAGGGTCCATCCAGACTAAAGCTCTACCATTATCACCGAGAGCTTTCAGAACTTGTGAGCCTGGCAATCCCATCTAAGGGAACTATAACCACCATGTCTTAATTACTTCTCACTATACTCTATACCAGCGGTTCTCAACCGGGGGGTCGCGACCCCTTTGGGGGTCGAACGACCCTTTCACAGGGGTCGCCTAAGACCATCGGAAAACACATATAATTACATATTGTTTTTGTGATTAATCACTATGCTTTAATTATGTTCAATTTGTAACAATGAAAATACATCCTGCATATCAGATATTTACATTACGATTCATAGCAGTAGCAAAATTACAGTTATAAAGTAGCAACAAAAATAATTTTATGGTTGGGGGGTCACCACAACATGAGGAACTGTATTAAAGGGTCGCGGCATTAGGAAGGTTGAGAACCACTGCTCTATACTTCTGTGAGCAGCCACGTTAAGTGTTCCTATTTAACACCTCAGGAAACAGAAAGTTTGTGACTTGCCAAAGCCTGCCTACTGTCCCCAGTTTACAATAAAGACATGTCAATTATTATATCAGGTCTTAGCATTCTTTGTCCCCAAATTCTAGCACTGATAATCTTAATACTAACAGTAGAAATAATAACACCCGTCGTTCACAGGTGAAGAAAATAAGTTGCAGAGAGGATTAGAAATAAGGGTAAGAAGCTAATGAAGGGTAGACACAGAATTCTAATTCTAGCTGGTCTGACTCCAGGACCAGTGCCCTTAACTCCCACACTTTTTACTGCTTATGGTAATATTTAATTTGATGTTTCACAGACTTTAAAAGTACTTTCTCATAAATTAACTCATTCATTATCATAATAATCATGTGAGTTAAATGTTATCATTGTCCACATGTAAATAGGAGGATATGGGAGATTAAATAACTTGTCCAAGGTCATATATCTGGTCACATGGGAGTCAGTGTGTTCTAAACGCCAGATTCTATTCATTAGTTCAGTAAGATACAACTCTTTTATGGTGCCAGTCAATGATTGCCAGCCAAGCTCTGTAAATGAGTCATCTTTCTCTCTGGACACTGGGGCAGTAAATTGTAAAAATGACCACTGTCCTCCACCCCTGCCAGCAGCCATGTCCTTTGCAATCTGACTTTTTAGCTCCTACCATCAAGATATAAAATCTACTTTTCCCCTTTGAGTCAGAACTGGCCATGTGACAAATAGCTTGGACCATTAGAATGCAGCAAAATAATGTGGCAGTTGCTAACCTGGGCCCCAAAAGGCTTTGTATGCTATGCTAGCTCTCTTGGAA
Organism: Myotis myotis; assembly: GCF_014108235.1. Lineage (NCBI taxonomy): Eukaryota > Metazoa > Chordata > Mammalia > Chiroptera > Vespertilionidae > Myotis > Myotis myotis. Next base: position 47,052,578 of record NW_023416317.1, read on the forward strand.
CTCTTTCCCATTGCCATGTGAACAAGACTTGGGTAGTCTTCTGAAGGCCTCCCAACGCATCCTGCTGAGGGCATCATAGGACAGCTAGTCATCAGTCAACCTTGCTGCTCATTGCAGATGCATGACTGAGCACAACTGAGAACACAGGAACCATGCAGATAAACCCAGGCCCAAAAGCTGACCTGCCAAAGTGAAGCTAAATAAAGGGATATATTTTTTAAGTCCTTAAGATTTAGGATGGCTTACTATACTTCAAAAGTTAAGTGACTTACCAGGGTGCTACATATTGTCTCTTGGCTTCCTGGGCATCCCTACATTGGATTCCTCTTCCATCCTTTATTATGATTACAAAGGATTTCTATTTTTTCACAGGTATTCATTAAAATTTGATCCTACTCTAAAACTGTCCCATGTGTTGCATTGAAAACAATTTTGGAGCAGGGGGATGTCCAAGTTTGAGTCTCTCTCTTTTTTTTTTTTAATTTGAAACTCTGCTCAGCCAGAAGGTAGGTAGAGTCCACTTCCCCTATTTTGAGTTGTCAAATATCTCAAGTTAGAGTAGCAAAGGGATTCTTTGAAGGCAGAGAGGCCATGGAGTAAGAAGAGTGCCTCAAGAGTCATAGAGAAGGTTTTTGGAAGTGATATATGAGTAATGCCTGCTCATTATGCACTCAGTGCCACCCAAGGAAGAAGAGAGAGAGAGAGAGAGAGAGAGAGAGAGAGATGGAGATGGAGAGATGAATGATAGGTAGATAGATAGATGATAGATATATAGAGGATAACTAGTATAATTTGAGATTGGTAGATTATGTTCTAATTGCATGAGCATCAAGTAATAGTATAATCATTGGCATTCTGATTGTACTAAATCATTTAGATTTGTATCCAATAGAAAATCACTATGAAAAGGTGATGGGATAAAAGCCTTAATAGTGCATTTCTGTTTTTTCATTAATTTCCCTGAAAGTGGACAGTGAAATCAATGAAAGTTAAGTAACTACATCCTTTACTTAATAATCCTTTTAGCATTAAGTCATGCCTGGTTTGGGTAGGAACATTTACAAATGAAGGTAAATATCCTATGTGGTCATTTGCAAAAAAATTGGAACATCCAATTTGGCTTTATTTATCTTTTATTGACTAAGCTGTTAATTTATTCATGCATTTATTAGCATATTTACTGGGTGCCTCTGCACTCTACTAAGTGCTTGGAAGACAAAGAGAGAAAATATATGGTGCCTCATAGAAAGTCACATATAGAAAGATATAGGGTACTTTATTATATATGGTAAGTACAATAAGAAAAAAATGCAAATATTATATGAGCAAGAGATTAGTGTGGCCTTATAGAAAACAGAGATACAAAGCTAAATGAATATAATATTAGATCACTTTGAATTGCCATTTCTTCTTTAACTCCCTGATTTATGGACCTATTTATTTTGGCTTTATGAAAAAAAAATCACCACATGTTTATCTTTAGTTCAGAATACAAACCATTTCCTCCAGAGTAGTGCCCTCAGCTTGCAAGGTGTTATTCCCAGCTGGTATTGTAACTGACTTTTCAGCAGGCCACATTCTATGGGGTAATTTTTGGAATATAATGTACATAAAATAAAATTAAATCCTAATAGGATTTTTTATTCACTTTGTTTTGTTTTATGATTGGAAGTGTTATTGTATATGATATCATATTAATGTTATAAGACTTCTGACTGATGCTGGCAGAAACATGTTAAGCAAATAAAGAAAATTTGAGTCCCGTATGTGTTATTTAGAATGAGGACAAATTAATTACTAGCTCTTCTAAGATTGAAGGGATCCAATGTAATCACCTTGCCATCAGGAGATTAATTGATCTCATAGTATAGTACCATATCTGGGGCTCCTGGTTGATCATGGCTATTAGGTAATTAAAATGAATAAGACACTCAACAAACTCAACAAAGGTGGTATCCAGACGATCCTTGCCACCATGGCCACATTTTTTGAATCTCATTGGGGAACGTGGGCCAATTGACCAAACGTGCTTAATCGACAAGCTCAGAGTATGCCATCTTGTTAATTAAGAGCCTCTTGTGCAATGGGATTCTGAGGTCCATTTACAAGTGGTGTATTAGCATATGTTTTCCCCAAATCTCCTTGTCAGCAACTGTTTTCCTCCTAAGGACATGGCCCTGTGTTCATAGATCTATCTAGACCATTACTTCAGCATATCTCTCCTTCTAATCCAAGTGGAAAATGAATTTGTAACCCTTAAGCTTCTGCTTACTAGCAGTGTTTTTCTTTCTTAAATTCTTTCATACCCAGTCCGCCTTTGAACGTGGTTATAATGCTATAGCTGTTCACTTCCACCTGCTGCTATCCTGCCATGTAGAACTGTCTATAAATTGATGAGTTTTTTTTGCCAAATAGTTATAGAAGGGTTTCTCAATCTCATCGCTATTGACAGTTTAGGTTGGATAATTCCTGTGGTCGGGGAACTATTTCCGTGCATTTTAGGATGTTTAACAACATCCCAGACTTCTACCCACTAGATGCCCATAGCATGCCTTCCATCCAAGTTGTGACAACCAAAAATGTCTCCAGACATTGCCAAATGGTGTTGGGAGTTACAAGATTACCCTCACTTGAAAAACTACTGAGGTAGGGTGACTGACTATACATAATTAAGTGGCTAGGCCAGTCCCATTTTAGATCTGTTTTTGTGGCCTATGTTTGTGCTCAAAACGGTCCCTGTTTATATGAAAAATTATAATTGTAATTGCTCCAGCCATAAGGGACTCCCCATGAGATCAAACCTGTGAGCTGCTAGAGGAGTAGTTTGTGTGCCAGAAGAAGACATGCGGTGTGTGTGAGCCATCTGCTCATTCTACTTTCTACTGCTTCAGGAGCTGCTTGGGTCCAGTCCCCCACACACCTTTTCCATTTCCTAAAGGTGTGCTGCTGGGTGCATCTGACTTCATGGCTTGGAGTTTCTAGATAATACACAGTCCATGATGTCTACCTCAGTTTGAATGGGCACATGGATAAGCATCAACCAGAATGTAGATAAGGCAAGAGTATTTTCCAAAAATAATAGTTACCTAAAGAATGCACAGCCTTCTTAATCCATAATATCCTTAGAATTGTGATGTTCTCGTCCGAGTTGTCACAGGCTCCAGATAACATCCCTCCCTACCACAGATTTCAAGCATCATGGAATCTGCCCAGTTGTGAGAGCCAAGTGGCAGAGTTGCTTGTACTGCAGCCTGGACCAGCTGGGTTGTTTTCTTTTGCCCTTGATCTCACTCAAAGCAGAAAACCTTTTTCATAACCTGGTCAATAGATTGGAAAAGCACCACCAAATATGGTATATGTTGCCTGTAAAAATCTCCCAAGATATCTGTGCCTCTTTCTTAGTAATAGGAAATGCAAGATTCAGGAATCTTTCTTTCACCTAAGAAAGTATATGCCAACATGCTCCAGATCACTGGGTCCTCCAAATCCAAAAGCACTCTGTATTTGTAAGGGATTCATCTCCTCACCACTATCCTGCACATGTTTCCCAGGCATTTACTGTAGTTGCTACTTTTAGCTTCCTAGTCTCACTAACACGATAAACCAGCATGACATATTCTGGGATGGTGAGAAGATCAAGGTCCCTGCAAGTTAAATTGTGAAACAGATACAGAACACTGAGATACTGCTAAGTCTGAGAGTAAAGTTGCATAGCTCCTCTGATAGGTAAAAGCAATGGATTCTGGTGTCTCTTTTGGGACAAGGATAAATAAGTGGTTGGGTTAATGGCAGCATCCTGGCTGCTGTAGATTATGTTAATTTCCTCCAGTAAACAGACCATATTTAGCAAATCAGCAGTAAATAGAGCCATTACCTAACTAAACCTATGATCATTAATTGTGTTCCACAAGGACCATCCATCTTCTGTACTAGCCAGATTGGTGAGTTGAGTGGCAAGATGGGAAGACTCAACACTCTAAATCTTTCAAGTCTTAAAGGATGGCACACACTTCTGAGATTTCTCCAGGGATGTGTTTTAATTTTTGACCAGTGTTTTAGTACAGAAAGGGCGTTTTAGAACCTTTTACTCACCTTCACACCAAAATAAACCTTCCTTCCTGGGTCAGAGAATGACTGTGATTATGCTAGTTGCTGAGGATGTATAGTCTAAAAGGTACTTGAGAATCAAGGAAATATACATGACATAGATGAAATAGCAGCTGGGACTACTATGAGGTAGAGTCAAGTCACAACCTGTTGAATACTTGAGCTCTGTAAAGTTCTCATTGTTTCCTATGGATCATGATAACATTCTAGGTCCCTAGGGGTTTGATTTAAATCAAACTTCCCTCAACCTCCCAACATCTTGGTAACCTCTCTACTCAATGCCTACTTAGCCTGGTTAGTGGCCACAAGGCCTTTGGGGAAGGCTAGGAGAAAGATTCATGGTAAGTAGCTGTTACGTGTTGCAGCTCCCTCCCCCAATACAACTAGCCTTCTCTTAGTTCAAAGAGGTCTGAATCTGGGAAGTAATTCAGATGTTCTTACCGGGATGGCTCAGCTACTGCCTGTCAGGCGGAGAATTTTGGAGGTTACAAATGTCAAACAGAACCTTGGTGGGCAGCCAATCCTTTTCTGTCACACAGAACACCATTATCAATGAACAATCACCATATATTCCTGTGGGTCAAACCATTGTAATCACTTGCGTCTATTGCTGTTTCTTTTAGCCACATGCCATTTTGTTCCTCAGGCAGCTGTGCCTTTTACTAAATGGTCATGCTATTCTAGCATCCTCCAGCCCCATTGAAAGTCAAGTGGGCAGTTTCAAATCCAGCATATTTTACCAAGAACTGCAAGAATATTCAGAAGAAATGCCTGCTTTCTGCCCTCCAGTTTCTTTTATTTTATTTTTGCCCTCCAGTTTCTTTAGTGCTTGATGAAGGGCATTTCTTCATATTCTTTGTATAAGACTTTGTAAGAGGCATTTAAGAGCGAATAGGAAGTTTATATAAAATAAACTTAATCTAAAATTCCTATCTTCCAAAGTCTTTTGGATAATTAAATGCTAATTTTATTAAAGCTATACATATAAAATTTTAATATCCCAACAGTACAAAAAAGCAGCTGTTCTTGGTCTCACCCTCCCTACTCCTTATTCCTTCTCTTTCTATGATCAAATAATCTTTGCAGGTTGGTGAGGCGGGATTATTCCGTTTAGCAAGCCATGCTGGGGCATTTGTCCTGGAGAGACATCACCACTGCTGTAAGCATCACGGGAGCTATAACCACAGACTGAGCTGAACTTGCCAAGCTCTGCTGGCAGGACAATTGCTGTCTTGCCTTTGGATTTTCAGCCACGTACAGCAGCCTAGGTGACCAATCCCTGACTGACCCTATGCTTTTACCTCCTACCCTGGAGGTTCAGATTCACCGGTGAGAGTAGTGGACAGCCCAAGGTTAGGATACGTGTCCACATTTTGTGTGCTAGGGAGTGGTGAAGGGAATGTCTATATTTTTTGGAACTTACAGCATGGACCGAAGGACCCTGTTTTCAATTTATTTTGAGATACTGGTTGGGAAGCAATAAAGATGTTCACAGTAAGAATAAAACTACATTCCTTTCCTTTCCTTTCTACCCAGTTTCCCCTCTGCTAGGTGGATGTGTGAAGAAAGATGAATGAAGCGGGATGACTTCATCCCTCTTTCTTGTGCCGAGAGGATATGGGGTCTTTACCTGCAACCCAGGTCATGCTGCAAGTTTAGATTTAGGAGGATGGGCAACAGTTATGTATTTCTTGCCTGAAAGAACTTGACATGTGGACTTCATACCTACACCTTGAGAGGAAATGGTTTTCTTTTAGTTATTCACGCCCTCCAAAGAAAGCTGACTGGCCAAGGCAGGTCTGCCTCTATGGCCTTGAACTGCCTGCAAAAGGTTTGAACACATTGTTGGCCATAAATCACCTTGCTCTCACCAAATTGTTCTCACAGCTAGGTGCAGGAAAGCAAATGACTTATCTATTGGCTTTGTCTCCTGGCTCCCATCCTACTCACCATTGGGGCAGATAAAGAAACAGAAAGAGCCCTTCGAGAGTCTACGAGTTGTTTGGCTTTCAACATTTTCTAATTTTCTAATTGAATTCGTGTAAAAACGATAGTTGAAAGATACCCTTGGCTGCTGTCATGAAAATCGCAATAACAAATTAGTCTAAAATAGCCAGTTTTCCGTGGTTTCCAAGGATACGGCCACAATTAGAATTGTCATCCGCCAATCAATTACAATTTTTATTTTTGATTTTCCGGGGACATGAAAATAAAACAATGAAAGGACAAAGACCGGAGGGAAAGTGTTCACATTAAATAAAGGTTAGAACAAAAGGAGGAAGCGTTCTGAAGCCGATTGTGCCGACTCTTTTCAGATCAGTTTAAGGAAAAAATGGCTCAACGGACTCTTCTCCCTCAGCAGGCGCTTAATTGAAAGCAAAACCTCAAACCCTCCCAGGTCATTTTTCTGTTTCAGAGTCAGGATGGCCAGGTCCTCTGGCTCCCAGGAACGTAAGGCCCTTCTCCCCCTGTCTGACTTCAACTCTCATTGACTCAATGCTCTGCCAAGCCTCTTATTCAATTTTCATAACAACCTTCAGAGGGTGGGTGTTAGGCATTTGTTATTTTGGCCCCCTAAACATTCATTCTACCTTTTTTACCCCCAGCGACAGTAGCTTGACTTCCTTTTAGGAAATTCCCTTTTCCTCATTTTACATTACCCAGTGACACAGTAGATGAAGATGCCCTAGCCATGGTGGGAAAGTGAACCAAATCAAGCCATTCGCAGTTGTTCCTGGGTAGATATCTCTTAAGCTGAGCTTTACTGAAAACGGTTGGGATTCATTTGCTTTGGGGAAGCCCTGGATGAGCTTCAGTGTTCCTGCTAACTTGCCCACAGACAGTGTTGTCTTGTTTCCTGTGCTCCTTTGTTAATTCTGTAAATTACAAATGCCCTCCTAACAAGTGTCCATTTTTGCTTACATTAGAACCACAAATAATGCCAAATGTTATTCTCATTTCTAATTTGAGGAAACAGAGGCTCCATTAAATGACATGCTTTGTCCAAGGCTGGTCAGTTAATGATGGAGTGTGGATTCAAGCTCACATCTGCTCCCCACCCCCATTTCCTTTTATGTGAATTAATACATTTTCTCACAGCCTAAACCCCAAGTCAAGGACTCTCTTTTCAACAATGGAAGCCAGGGGTAACTCACGGGGAGGGAAATCTTTACTGCTCACACTTAGCCTTTTCTGATGTGTTGAGTCTTTACACATATTTGGTGACTTTTCTCTGTTATTCATTCCATCTTGGTGGGGTAGTGACGATGATCGTCTTATGCACTTGGATCTAATACAGTTTCTTTTAGGATGGGCAAGTGTCTCCCTGTCTCTTCTTTTCCCTTCCCCACTATTCCCTTTTCCTTTCTTCCTTTCTCCGAGAGTCCATGGGAGTGAACATCACTATGAAAGAAGGAGTAGAGATGCTTAAAAATGAAAAATTTCAGCTCCACCTATTTCTCGTTGATTTTTAGTTATTAATAACTAAATAACTAACTTCTAGTTATGTTGGGAAGTCACTGTCAGTTATGGGAAGTTTAAATTCGTTGCAATCCTTTGTTGCCAGCGGAGAGGTCCAGGAGGAGAGCTGCATTGGGAGGGAGGCAGCTCCTGTCTCAGTGCTACATCTGGCCTGCTTTGACACCCAGAGCTCCCTGGAGCTGTCACTGCCTTTCCAAATGCCCTCTGTCACTTGCTAGAAGCGGATTCAAAGCGCAGCCACTTTCCTGAACATGCAGATCTGCCTTAGGTGAATCCTCTCAGAAGGCGAATACTCTGGAGTTTTTGTGGGAGGTGAACCTTGGTGCCCAGTGTAGAGGCTCCAAAGAACTCTGAGATTTGCCCCTCAACCCCTTGCCCTGTGGTTCTCAGTAAGATGAGCCAGGAATGTTGGTGTGGTCTCCTTAGGGTCCCTGCTTGCCTCTTCTATATCCCTCAGGTTCTAGATCCTCCTCTGAGGTGGGTGAATGGCAGCTTGCTGAAATGCATGTAAGATTCAGGTGAGTGAATAACACTCTCACTAGTAACCTACAATCCACTGGATTTATTTCAGTGGCTTTTTGGGAGCTGTGAGTTAAATATTTGGGTTCAGGTCACTTACATTGATGATATGCTGCCTAATCCAGCATTCTTCTCTTGTTTCTGTCTCCAATTAGACAAATGAATACAATTATATGCATATGAAAGACCAAAGTATTACTTGCTACTCAAGGAATCCTAATTTTCCTTCTTTTTTTTTTCCTACTGTCTTACAAGCCATTTTAGAAAGAGCATAAATTTGGAGCCAGACAAAGCAAGGTTTAAAATCGAACTCTTGCTATTTCCAGCTTGTTCTTGGGGAAAATTACCTTCCCTTTATGAACAGTACTATATTTTATTTTATCCTATTTTATATTTTATTCTCCAAATGGTGATAACATGTACCTTTTAGTATTGTTGTTTGTGAGAAATGGTTTTTATTATTGTACATTACAGAGCGAGCCAACTATGAAGTAGATACCGTGAATCGACCCCAAATTTACCAGAAACCAGTCCCTCCTTTACAGCTGATATATTTTTAAAATTTAAATATATTTTTGAATAAATGCAGTGTTCATGATTGCTAGTTGCCCTTTCTTTAGGCTTTTTCTTATGTAATGAATGCGATCACATTTGTTTCCTGTTGCTGCTGTAACAAATTACCACAAACTTAGTGGCTTAAAAAACACAAATTTAGTCTCTTATAGGTCTGGAGGTTCTGAAATAAACCTAATGGGGTTAAAATCAAAGTGCCAGCCGGGTTAGATCCTTCCGGAGACTGTAGGGGACAATTCATGCCTTTGCCTTTTCCAGCTTCTAGAAATCTCCTTCATTCTGGGGCCCCAGACCCCTTCCTCAAGTTTCAATCATCTCCTCTTTGACCTCTGCTCCGTTCGTATATCTTCTGTCTCCGAATCTAACTCCACTGTCTCGCTCTCATAAGCACCCTTGTGAGTACAGAAAATCCAGGATAATCTAATCCCCAAATTCTTGATTTGGTCACATCAGCAAATACTTTGAAATATTAAGGTAACGTATTCACAGGTTTTCAGGATTTGGACATGAACACCCTTAGGGGAAGAGGGCTATTATTATGACTACCACAGTATTTTACATTTTAGCAATATAATCACCCTATTTGATTAATTTAATGTGTTTTGCCCCAAGTTTACCTGTTTAAAATTAAGATCATGCCCCTACTTTCACAGTATCATACGTTTCCTTTATTTTTTTCTGATATTTATGCATGTACATTTTTATTTTATTCTGACTTCCTGCTGTTGCCAGTGAAAATGGCTTCTCATGGAAATCATTTCAAAGGGCACACACCTGGGAGAAGTTAAAACATATTGGCAAGATTTATTGGGGTGAAAGGAAATACTACACCCTCAGGGTTCTAGCAGCAACTGTTCCAAGATCCTTGATAATTCTCCATATATTTTCTTGGTTTTCTGGAACAAGCAGTTTACCATTCAAACTATCCGACCTATTTCCTGAGTTTCCCAGGCTTGTGCTGAGCCCTTCCCCCAACCAATCCCTTTCTTGGACCTCCCAGGTTTTTGTGCCCTCATCCAATCCATTCTTTTCCAGGGCTAGCTACATCCCCTCTATGCTGTTCATCTTGGCTCCTACTGTGCATGTGCCTAGCAAAGGAATTTTCCTCCTCCTCTACCCCATAATCCCAGTACCTGGCCTTGTTCCCTGGGGAGATTCTTGCTGGGATTGCTCTTGCTTGGGGATTAAGTCCTGAGGGAGGACAATGTATCTGTCTCTTGGGGAGACTGTGAATGCTGCAACTTCCTAATGCAGCAGGCTTACTGTCCCATTCAGTTCCCTAGCTTATTAGTCTTACTATCTGATTCCATTTGCTCTCTTCCTATATTAATACTAACCAGCTACCTATGCTAACATTTTGTTTTATTCTTAATTTTATAGATAATACATTGAATGCTTACCCACAGTCTGTAGTCATCTAGCAGAGTCCTTAAAAAAGCACTTAGGTACAATATTTCCTGAGAATTTGCAAAGCCAAATTGCCTGTAGCTATTACTATTTAACAGAATGTAAAATTCTTGGCTCATACTTTCTTTCCCTTCGCTTGAGGTGTTGCTCTGGCATCGCTTGAATGCCTGATGGTTAACCCAATTTTATTTCCCTAAGAATGACCTGATCTTTGTATCTAGATGGCCAAAGTATTCCTTCTTTGTCTTTCAAGTCCAATAAGTTTGCTTGAATTATTTTTTGCATTGACTTTTGGGGCATCAGTTTTCTTTAGAAAATAGTGTGTTCTTATTCTTAGAATATGTAAATTAGAATCTCCCTTTACTTTAGGAAAGTTTCTTAATTTAAATTTTAAATATCTGCCCTGTACCCTTGTTTTGATGTTCTTCCTCAGGGATCCCAAGTATGTGTTTTGACTACTTTCATACCAATAATGTTTCTAAATCATTTTCCTCTTCAATTCTTTCTCTGTTCTTGTCTCTATTATTCGTATCTTTTAATAAGCCTTTTGGGGTAACTTTCATTTGTGCCATGTTTTCTTTTATATGTAGTCTTCATTGCTGAATTGTGTTTCTTTTGTTTCATTTCTTTCCTAAATTATTATCAGTTTCTATTTCACCTCCTACTTTTGACAGGCCATCATCTCTTGTTATCTGGTCATTTCTTTCCCAAATATTTATATTTGTGCGTTGTAGTCTGTCTTCATAAAATTGTTCAGAAAGTTTGGTGGTTGTTATTGTTGTTTTTCATGCTGAAATGTTGTGTTATAATTTTTCTCTGGTTTCTGATGAGAGATTTTCTTCAGAGAAGTTTTACTGCTATTTTTCACGTAGTTTCTCATATGGTATCTCTAGGTAGATGCTTTACTTATACTTTTAAAAAACCATACTGAATTATTGAATGCAGTGGATTTTCATTGCCTAGTCATTATATCATACCTAGGTGGGAAAGACTAAAGTATCTTTCTTTGTTTCTTAACCAAAAAAGAACCCTTTATTTATTTTGTATTTTTTGACTTCAAGTAACAGTTTTTTAAAAATCTATTTTTCATAAACCTGAGATTTAGATTCTAACCTGGTTTGAGTGGGCTTCTCTCAACAATACTGATTTTTAAAATTTCTTCTGCTGGCTGTTACTACCAAGGGATGGCCTCACTGACTTCTAGAGTTTCTTCTCTCCTTTAGAAGGTGGTTGTTGCTGAAAACCATCACCTCGGGCCCTCCAACAAACTTTCCATGTCTTCACTCCTCATTTCTCCAAATTCTTTGTTTACTCCCAGTCCGGTTCCCAGCAGTTCTTAGGCAGGGTCTGGTCCTGTTTCAGGAGATGAATATTTCTTAGTGATATGTGGAACCTGCCGCACCTAGGGCCCCACTGCCCTACGTGTTATTCCTCTCCACGCCTAATGTCACTTTATGGCTTCCTATGCCGGTTCTCCTGCATGCAGGAGACTTCGAATCACTGACATATAATTTGGAGTTTGCAGAATTTCTTTCACTCTTAGCTTCCCCACTAATGTAATTTTAACAAAAAGTAGACACTTGACAATTAGAGCTGCCACGATACCAAATTTTTAAATACCTATTCTGCATAGCCCCTTACAGATAGAACTATATCAGAACACATTCTGCATAAGGCACAGCAGGTGGTATTGTCGTCGGTTATTATTTATTGTGCATCCCTTCAAATCTCCACAAATCACTCCTGATTCTTTAAGCTGGGCAGTCCTTCCCTATTTGATTTTTATTGATCTCTTTTCTTACCCCCTCTCCCTCTCTGCTAACAACAACAACAACAAAAAAATGGCTTTATCTCATACTTTGCATCTTGGTTGTTCCATGTTAAGCCCTTTCTAACATATTATTTTTGTCCTATAGTTCTTACCCCGCATTTATCTGGACTTTGGTGAATATGTTGTACTGACAAGTATTGAAATGCTAACTATAACTTGATAGGTCATTGAGGAACCCAATTCATGAATTGTACTCATGTGTAAGAGACAACATTTAGATCAGAATTTACAAAGCAACCTTCATACCACTGTAAATTAGAAGATTGGGGATAATGAGAACAAACCCAGAGTTAAAAAAAATTAGGAAAAGATACCAAAAGGCCTTATGAGGTAGGGGTTAAGACTTCCTTGGAAGAAAGAAGATGTGTGAGGATGGGAAAAGGAGGCAGGGCTAGGGCCTGGCAGATTAGCTAGTAAGAAGCAGGGATACTTTAACTGGCCATAACTCCAGTGACCAGTACTCAAGAATGAAATGCATTGTTTCAGATTCCATTGTTCTAACTACTAACATGCTGTCTAGACCATGTGACATCCATCTTTCAAAGGCAAGAAGACTGTGGGCTTATAGGTATTTTTTATAGTGGTCAACTCTTCACAGCAATTTTGAAAAAAATATTTTCTGTCCCACATGCAAGAGGAATTAGTCCATCAGTTTGCAGAAGAGCAACTGACATTGGACAGATATCCCAGCAAAACAGCTATGCTATAGTGTTAATAATCACATGTTCCCATTACAGAAGCTTTAAGGTACTTCATGAAATAAAAACTCTGGGGTGGAGGTGGGTAGAACCATGGATTGAATAGACTCCCTAGTTACAATCTCTGTGATTGGTGAGTAAAAGAAGGAGAGTATATATGAAACAAATCTGGGGCCTCAAATCATACCCTCATTTCTGATTTCAGCTTTTTTCTAGCAGACAGTTCCTCGTGATCTTCAGTGCACCACATGTGGACAGCATTTCGCCTTCAGCATAGGCCACTGTTTCTCTAACACTTCAGGCACAGGCAGGAGCCCATTAGTGAAGCACATGGCTACAGTCTGGAAATATAAGGAGTTCATGATTCCAGGGGCAGCTTTCAACAAGTAGGAAACGAAGTGGGAGCTGATGGTTAAATACTTACTGTCAAACTTCAGGAGGACAATTCTGAGAGGTCTCCTATATATTGCTTTGAGGACTCCAGAGAGGATCAAGCTCCAGATAGATACCTTCAGGGGTGACCTCAGTAGAGAACCTTTTTATGGAGGTTCTCTCTTTCCCTCTGCCTCTTGGGTCCTTCACACCTATATCCTGGAATAACTCCAAAATAAAACACCTGCCCACAAATCCTTGTCTCTGACTCTACTTTTGAGGGGATCCCGAGTTAAGAGAACCAGTATGAGGTGTGATACTAGAAATCAGACGCTCATAATGGATTCAAGCCCACCTATCCACAGTCGTGAACCCAATAACATGTCCTTTTATGTCTTCTCCTTCCTTCACCCTCCCCTGTCCTCCCCCTTTTTCCTCCTGAGTCAATTCTGGGCACACTTATTGCTCAGTCTCTTCCATTGAGGGGAACCCAAATTTAGGGATTGAGCAGAACTGGTAAGAGACGTGAAAAGATAAATAGGAGAGAGTGGTTTCTCTAAAGCCAAAGGATGAATGAATTTCAAGAGATTCAATGATTAAGAGCATAGGAAACTATAGAAAGGTCAAGTAAAATGAGAATTGAAAAGAATCAAATTTAGCTATTGGAAGGTTATAGGCAACTTTGGAATAGAACTGTCAATGCAATGAAGAAAGTAGATTTTCTTCCATTGTTGAAATTTGTTTAAAACCGCTGTCTCTCTGTATCTTCCTCATTTTTCTGAATTTCCAGGGTATAAACTGTAACATATCCTTTCCTCTAAGGGAAGTAATCTGTGCAATATTTGCAATAATTGAAACACAATTCACCCTATTGCTTTTGTCTCCCCAATTTATTTTGCATTTGTTTTTGTATGCCAACAATGATACCACTTCCTCTGGTGATGCCGCTGCCCACTTCTCTGACCTTATCCTATACTCCCTTCCTACTCTTTTCAGTTACCTGTGATCCAGTAATTGTTTGGTTCCTCTAACTTTACATAAAGGACAATGACTCACTTTCTTCCTTATCAAAATTGGTTTTCTTGCCTTTCTTTGAACATGTGAATCATCCTCTTAAAAGGATTATAGTAAGCATCTCTAAATTCCGGAGTTTGCTTTGCATGTTAGAGCAATATTAAAGAAAAAAAAAATACATCGTTAATGGTTTGGTCTCATTTGGGGCATCAAAGACATTGGGAAGAATCTTGCTATTTATTAAAGGAAAGAACCCAGAAATGACATAGTCAATAATAACAAAAATTGCCGGAAGCCGGTCCATCCTTGCTGTTTGACACAGTCGCTGCAGGATAGAAACATCTGCACAGCATATGTTTCAAGGGACCTGGCGTATATAGCATACTGTTCTTAATATGTTTGCTCCCCTTAGCGCTGTGTGTTTTAACCAAGGTCACCTCTCGGAGAAAGGTTGTTTCCCCAGGTAGGGATTTTTCCCCGAAGTTAGGGAGGGGATGAAACTCCTTAACTAAGTGCCAGGCGGGTAGTTAATCACTTTAACTACAAACAATCATGCTTAAGCTACATGATCTTTACTCCCTGGAATGGAGATAAGAAACGCCCTAACCTTTGTAATAGAGATTGACAGGATTAAAATCAACTGGTATAAATACAGATGTAACAAAACAATAAACAGCAGAACCTCTCTGGAGATCCAGACCAGAACTTGGCTGGAGATCCTGGCTAGGCTGCTGATCAACTGAACACTGTCTCCGTGTCCTTCCTTCTTCGCCGACTCCATCTACGCCTTTGGGAACCCCTGGACCTGCTGGGGTTGGACCCCGGCAAAAAATGATCTTGCAGTGATAGGAAAGGTAGTCTTTCTAGGATTTTACTTTTTAAGTAGATATAGTTTCTTTCTTTACAGTGTCCTAGGTATTTTACAGCAATGTCTGACTCATCTATAAATGTACACTCTCCTTTGTGTGTACAAAGTCAAATCTATTGGCAATATGGATAATTATTCTGATTGTTATAAGTGGCCCGTTCAATAAACAATTATTCAGCATTGAGTACTTTTCTAGGCACTTAGACTGTGACTTGGAAGGAATTCTGCCAGGAACTCATGGGTTTTGTCTCAGAAATCCCAATAGCGTTTAACCTTGGGGACTGGGTCCTCGTGCTGCTGATTACATAGGTGCATCCCAATTGTGAAAATTCCATCAGCTACATACTTATGATATATATATATATATGTTATCCTTTAATGAAATGTCCAAAAATTGAAACACAAACATGAAACCATAAAGTTAGTAGATATGAACATTGACAAATTCTTTTTTTAAAAAAATATTTTTATTGATTTTAAGAGGAAGGGAGAGGGAGAGAGAGAGATAGAAACATCAATGATGAAAGTCATTGATTGGCTGCCTCCTGCATGCCCCCTACTGGGGATTGAGCCCCCAACTCAGGGAATGGAATTGTGATCTCCTGGGTCATAGGTTGACGCTCAACCACTGAGCAACACCGGCCGGGTGACAAATTCTTTCATACTTTCAGAATGAAGTCCTTTTAAACTGTGACTCATAAATCAGGCAGAACTGGCTGATTAAATTAACTGCAAAAATAAAACATACTAAATAAGATCAAAAGGTAAATGTTAAATTAGAAAATGTATTTGTAATTTACATCCCAACAAAGGGCTAATCTGTTAGTATATAAAGAGCTTCCAGAAATCAGAAAGTAAAAGAGCAACTATCTAATTGAAATGAGAATAGCATTTGAACGAATTTGACATGTTATAAAAATGAGATAGAAATGGGACTTAAATTATGAAAGGATGCTTAGTTTTTGTCATAACATGAGAAATGCAAATAAAAACTATAAGAAGATGCCACTTTTTACTCAATATATTAGAAAATATATTTTTTTAAAAGTTCAGTAACACACTGTGTTGATGAGCACTCAGGGAAACATGTAGGTACATCCATACATTGTGGGAATATAAATTAGTGTAATTCCTATGGAAGTTTTATTGGCTTTATCTATGGAAATTAAAAATGAACATACAATATAATCTAGCAATCCAATTCCGTGAAATTAGCTTACTTATACATGTATCAAATAACTTAGGTACAAAGATATTATGTCAAACAGTGATTATAATAACAAAATACTATAAATAAAGATAAACTTATTTTTGCTGGTATGCAGGTAACAGTCTTTTAAAGTATACACATAAAGTCTGGGGAGTTAAAGTGCAAAGTATACAATTAAAAGTTGGGGTAAGAGAGCTTTCACTGTCTACATTAAAAATAGTTGAAACTTACCCATTGGGAAAAATAATTAAATGGAATATGCAAACTAAAAAACAAACAGAAAACTGATGTTATATTATAAATTATATTAAATGGCAGATAACACTTTGGTATCACAACATATGAAAAATCTTTCCATTTCGAAGGGAAAAAAATGGTAATTGCTATTATATTAGGAAAAAACAGTTTATTGCTATACAATATATATTCTTGGCCAGAAGTTAGAAAAATTATTGTATTTTCTTGTACCATGTTTGTTGGCCTGTGAATTGACCAAAAGATCCTAACAGATAACTTAACCATATGTATCAATATATTGGGTAATCCCAATTGCAGCAATTTAACACTAAACTATGATGGCAGAACCACACAATATTATGAACACCATTATCCATACTGTTATTTTTATTTATAGAATATTAGTATTGAACAATGAGTAATCAATAAAAATGATAAATTATCACATATTCATAGGACGAGGTGCTACACAGTCATTGAAAATATTCCACTTTTTAAAATTATTAAAAAAGTGAAAACATGCAATACATGTTAAATGATTAAGCAAGACATGAAATTTTATATCACATAATCACAATTTGATAAGATTTTTACAGAGAATGCTTGAATATAAATATCTCTAGTAGGAGGATAAGCAAGTTTCTTTTTCTTTCAGTATTTTCAAATTTCATATACTGAACATATGTTACTTGATAATCAAGAAAATGAACAAACAAATAACATGCAGTACATCAGTGATGTGACTAGAGTCTTCTGGTGTTGTTCTATGGTCCTGGTGTCCTGCAGGTAATAATATGAACCTTTTATATAGGCAGCTTTATTCTGCTATGAAGACTCCTTAGTGGTGCTGAGTCTCACAGAAAGAAAAGTTCAAAGGTTTATCTCAGAAAAGCTTTCCCCTGCATATGTCCAATGGAGCACTCAGATGGATTCTTGGCTCATTTTCCAAGGGGGCACAAGCAGACTTCCCACTCTGACATTTTACAAGTTTATACTCCAGTGCAGTTGGTAAAAACAGCTGGTTCAAGGTCTGGGTCAAATAACTTGCTGTTCTAGGATAATATTGACAGTGCAGTCCCCACCCCTGCTGGTGGCTTTTATCTTGACTCAGTTCTCAAAGTCTTTGTTTTGCCATTTGGAGTTGGATCCACACATGTGCAGCTTTGGGTGAGCCCAACTTCACGTCTTGTTTTCCTCAGCTCCCGCCTTTCTGTGGTCTCTGTGATGTTTTCCAGATCTCTGAGGCTCTCTTCTTCAGTTCTCCTCTCCAGCCAGAAATCTGGGACTATGGTAAATCTGTTGTGTTGTGAATTTCCCATGACTACGGCTGCTTCCATGACCTTAGGTGCGAGGACAGAGAGGGGAAATGCAACAGTGGTTCATTTCCGTCTCTTGGAACCACAGACTCTCCTATTGATGGAATAGTTTCCTCTGCCTCAGAACTGTAGGGACCTCCAGTCTCCCCCTGCAACTGAACTACCACCACAGCTGCCGTACACGATTATGTGACATTGGGGCATGGGAGAATGGAGGAAATATGTATGTATTTTTTTTTTAAAAGAGTAATGGGAATTTCCTCCATTCAGAGCATGATAATTCCTCTTCCTTCTCCTTTAGCTTAGAGGGCTTCTCTTGGTGTTCTCCTGATGACCAGTTCTGCACTTGAGACTGCCTTTGAATCCAGGTCAGGGAATACCAGAGATGGTAAATTCACTACAGATTCTGTGGTACTTTGAAATATGGCCTTCTTCTTCAATTTGGCTTCTATTATGTACTCCTCAGAGTTCTTAAATGGCTGCATTATGCCTCCTATCTAGGTGTAGTGTCATTGTTCCATCTTCCCTGGAATTGAAACTGATCAAACTCACCTTTTTAGCTATAAAACTGGTGTCCTGTCCTTCCCCCCTCCCTCCCCGGCCCTCCATTGTGCCATGATGCTTTTTTCAAAGCTTCTCACAAATGAATACCTTCTTTCTTATTTGTTAAGTGAAACCCACTATAATCCTCTCGGTATTCTAAATAGTGAATTTTTTTAAATTTCCTAGAATTTGTCAAAGTTAGTCCGTGACACCAGCTTTTAGGTGTTCTTACCCATTCTTTTGGAATTCCTAGAACCAAAACTCCTTTAGGACCCTCATCACTTCTTATCCGATACTGTTGTGTAGAGACAGAGAATCTATGCTATCTGGGTGGTTGCTCTCTCCCATAACTGTCCTTAACTGTTTCCATGATCTGTTTTTATATCTGATGGAATACAAAGAAAGGTTTCTTAGTAAGTGCTGTAAGACAGAGAAGCTCTATATTCACACACGCTAAAAGTATCTGTCATAATTTGGTACTGAACAGAATTTATCAAAGCACTTACCATACCAGAAAACAAGATCATGTTGGAGAAGAGGATGGAAAAATCAACCTACCCTACCTCATACTCTGACGCAACTCTGTCTCATCTTCTTATAAAGATAACTAAACAACATGTAATTTGGTTTATCTTGATTATTCTGGTCAGAACAAAACTATTAAGTACTATTGACTGGAGGTAGATTGTAAAAAATAATGCAAATTTTCCATCTGTCTCTATATCTATATCTGTGCTTTCTTTCAGTGCTTGTGTAACTCTTCAAGAAATAAAGTTTATATTTCCTGTTTAATTATGGGCTTGCTCTGGGATTTACTTTGGCCAAAAGAATGCAGTGGGTGGGATACCTTGCTAGTTCCATGTCTAGGTCAAGAGGCCTTCCCTGCTTCTGTTCACTCCCTGGAAACCCTACTGTGCGGCCACGCTACTAAACTCAGATTGGCCTGTAGAAGCATGAAATGCCACATGGACTAGAGGTGAGCCATCCAAGTTTAGTCCACTCTCCATCCAACCCAGAAGCTGTCTTTAAACCCATGAGTAGGCCTGGTGTAGATCATCTCAACCAAGTTCAGATCAGCAGAACTATGCAGTCACCCCATTGACAAAAGAGCACTAGTGAAGTGTTGTTGTGTGAAGCCAGTACATTTTGGGTGGTCCGTTGTAGTGCAAAATCTGACACATGAAGCAAGAACTACTTTATTTATTGATAATTCTCTCCTTCCTTTCCAAGCACACACACACACACACACACACACACACACACACACACACACACAGTGAGGGGCGTGGCAGAATATTTTAACTGCGCTGCACTTAGAAATCTCACTCGGTGGTTCCTCATCAAATGAATGGCAGTCCCAGCACCTTTATGAGCCTGCCAATAACCATTAGCACAGCCCTAGGAAACCCACGAGATTTTTTTAACGGCCCACATTTTGCCACTGCTGCCATCATGGCCAGCAGAATGCCACAGTACATGGGTCCCATCTTCAGCATACATTTTCCTTCTGAGAAAAGAAGAGATCGACTTACACAG
Organism: Myotis myotis; assembly: GCF_014108235.1. Classification (NCBI taxonomy): domain Eukaryota; kingdom Metazoa; phylum Chordata; class Mammalia; order Chiroptera; family Vespertilionidae; genus Myotis; species Myotis myotis. The sequence continues at coordinate 47,072,289 of NW_023416317.1, forward strand.
AATGCCTTTGTTGATGTGAAGGAGAAAGAGCCTGCAGTTGAGACTCTGCAAACGGGGCCTTCCAGCCTCCCATTTTGTATGCTTGGCCCTAATTAGCTCTTTCGGAGCAGATTGTTTGCAGTGAGCTCCAGAAAATTGAGTGTGATTTTTCTCGAGGCAAAGAGGGGTCAGTTGTTAACCTTTCCATCTTTAATGAGGCAACATCTTAAGGATGAACAATAATAAACAAGGAAGTTGTCAATAAGAATGCAGATTATGCCAGAATCCAATTTTATACCCCAAACAAGTCCTTGGAGAAAAATAACTTTGCTGGTATGAAGTGACAGTAGGGGAAGTGCTGTTAAAGAAATTGTCTCCGTTCCAAGCTGATAACTCAGTTTTGGGGTGTCTACTATTGAGAGGCAAATGTAAAGCCAGCAATATTTCCCTTCTGTTGCAAAAGGTAGTAATAAATGGTAACCAGGACCATGTGACAATAAGGTTTCTGACTTCATAGCAACATGAGGGTGTTCTGCTGGAACTGGGAGCTTTAAATGGAGTTGTAGACATGAACTATACCATTAACAAAACAGGCGCCGAAACCGGTTTGGCTCAGTGGATAGAGCGTCGGCCTGCGGACTGAAAGGTCCCAGGTTCGATTCCGGTCAAGGGCATGTACCTGGGTTGCGAGCATATCCCCAGTGGGAGATGTGCAGGAGGCAGCTGATCGATGTTTCTCTCTCATCGATGTTTCTAACTCTCTATCTCTCTCCCTTCCTCTCTGTAAAAAATCAATAAAATATATTTTTTAAAAAAACAAAACAAAACAAAAAAAAAACAGGTGATGAGAGTGAGGTTAGGAGTCTATTCAGACACTTGTGCATGTGGTGGGAGATGCCTGTGCTCTGTCCCAGAAGAGAAACCACAGCCAATCCGCACACTCCACTCCCTGTGCTCTCCCAGAGGAGCCTTCCGCAGGGAATCACTCGCCCTTTGCTCAGGATGCTGCCTTTCCTTAGCTCTTACCGTGTTGTCCTTTGTAGCTGGATTCACTTTCCTGACTTTCAGAGTCTGGCAAATTCCTGCGAACCTTTAAATTCCTAAACAAATCATCTTACCAAAAAACGAATCCCTGCTTCATCTCGGTTTCCCAGGCACATTTTAGAAAGGTTTATTTCTAAATTCATTTGAATCCTGTTCATGTTTGCTTCATATATTTGGGGGCTCAGTTATTTGGTGCATATATATGCTTATAATTGTCATATCTTCTTGAAGAATAGATTATTGAAGGCAACAATTGATTGTAGTCATCCATTCGTTAACTGACTTTTCCAAACTATTTTTGCAAAGTATGTATTCCTTGTCTTTTGAGATCATTAACTCTCTTTATTTTAACTTGTGTTTGTATAATGTTTTAACAGGTAGTTTTTTGAATATCAATGCCATTCCATGTTGCCAGGCTAGGGAGTGAAAAATATTAGCTCATTGTTTTCATTTGTATTTTTCTGATAATTTGAGAGTTTGTGTCTGGCTTCTTTAGTTTCTTAGGCACTTTGCCAGGGATTCAGTTTTTGTTTTTTTATTTCTCTTTTGTTTATAGAGTTTCTTTTGATAGTCTTCATATAAATTCTTCATCGCATATGTTGCAATTATTTTCTCCCACCTGTCAGTTTCATTTTAATATTGTTTATGGTACTTGTATTGGAAATAACTTTATGACTTTTATGTAATTAAACTCAGGAATGTTTTTCCCCTATGGCTCTGAGTTTTATGACTTGCTCAATAGGGCCTATCCCATAAATATTTTCTAGAGTAAATCTAATTTCTTGTGCATTAGTTTAAGAAATACTCATTATTAAATAAACTAGAGGCCCGGTGCACAAAAATTAGTGCACTTGGGGGGGTCCCTCAGCCCGGCCTGTGCCCTCTTGCAGTCTGGGACCCCTCGGGAGATAACGACCTGCTGGCTTAGGCCTGCTCCCGGGTGGCAGAGGGCAGGTCCAATCCCTAGGTGCAGCCCCTGGTCGGGCTCAGAGCAGGGCCGATTAGGGAGTTGGGGCGCCGCCCCGTCATTCACAGAGCAGGGCAGATTGGGAGGTTGTGATGCTACCCTCAGTCACGCTCAGGGTAGGGCCAATTGGGGGGTTGGGGCACCGCCCCCTGTCACACTCAAGGCAGGGTCGATGGGGAGGTTGTGGCGCCACCCCCTGTCACGCACAGAGCAGGGCCAATCAGGGGTTGGGGTGCTGCCCCAGTCACCCATAGACCAGGGCCGATCAGGGGGTTGGGGCGCCGCCCTCTATCACCCACAGAGCAGGGCCGATCAGGGGGTTGGGGCGCCGCCCTCTATCACCTACAGAGCAGGGCCGATCAGGGGGTTGGGGCACCGCCCTCTATCACCCACAGAGCAGGGCCGATCAGGGGGTTGGGGCGCCGCCACTCTCACACTCAGGGCAGGGCCGATGGGGAGGTTATGGCTCTACCCCAGCACACACAGAGCAGGGCCCGTGGGGGGGGGGGGTTGGGGAGCTCCCCCCTATCAGGCACAGAGCAGGGCTGCTCAGGGGGTTGGGGTCCCGCCCCCTGTCACACACAGAGCCGCAGGGCGATCAGGGGGTCTGGGCACTGCCCCCTGTCACTCTGATCCCGGTGCCGGGAGGCATATTACCCTTTTACTATATAGGGTAGAGGCCTGGTGCATGGGTGGGGCCTGCTGGTTTGCCCTGCAGGGTGTCCTGGATCAGGGTGGGGGTCCCCACTGGGGTGCCCAGCCAGCCTGGGTGAGGGGCTGAGGGCTGTTTTCAGGCTGGGAGTGACTGAAGCTCCCAACCGCTCCTTTTTTTCTTTTATTCTGGGCCAGCTTTACCTTGAGGCTTGGCTCCAGCTCTTAGGCCTCCGCGGCTGAAAGTAGGTTTCTGGCCTTTGCTTACAATGTTGCGAATCTGCTGGCTGAAGTCCGGCGGTATTTGTTACAATGTTTCTTAAACTGTCCTCTCAGAGGCCTTCAGCCGCAGGCGGGGAACCTTGGTTTCCTCCAACGATCCTCCGTCACTGAAGCAAGCAAGCCTCATGTTAGTTTCAAGCTGCCTGGCTGCCGGCCGCCATCTTGGCTGACAGTTAATTTGCATATCTCGCTGATTAGCCAATGAAAAGGGTAGCGGTCGTGCGCCAATTACCATGTTTCTCTTTTATTAGTGTAGATATTCGTTAAGTATATAAAACATGTATTAAAATATTAATTAAAGAAATGTAGTTTATTTACATGTTTGATTCCCTTATGTCATACGACTTGATTTTCTTCAAATGTCAGGTGCTTTGTAATTTTTTTCAACTTTCCTCTGGGATTCCATTCCTATTTGTATACTACAGCCTGCCTTCCGTAGTCATGGGGATGGGATGGGGTAAGTTCATCAGTGCGATTCATCACTGGCTGGTATTTGGAGGGAGCATGTTCTCTGTTCCTTCAGAATGTCACCACCCATCTTGACACTTCCTGGCCTCTCCCACACAAGTATCCACATCTCCACCCGAGAGTTCTGCCACCAAAGTAGAAATTTGATTCAAATTTAGTTCCACCCCAAATCACCTTGGTAGTAGTCCTCAGCATCCCTTCCTGCTCCTTATGTCTTTTGCCACTGACTTCGAGAACCCTAGAAATATTCCTGCCTTTCCACAGCGGTCCTTTCCTTGCTGGTCTTTGATCAGTGGTCTCCTCTGTCAAGCTGATTCTTTCTGCATTTTACCCTCATGGGTTTTCAACACGTTTGATTCACCTAGAAGATTCTTGAATGTTTATTGTTAATGTTATAATTTTGTTTTCTCTAATACAATTTTTTAGGTCTCCTCTAGGGAAGTAAAAGATATAGGCCTGTGCTCTCAGATCTAATTTCCTATGCATATTTTTATTCTTACCACATATTTTTGCACTATGATTTGAGTCTATTTGAAAGATTGGTTTTTAACAAAAGATGTTTAAAAATACATAAAAGAGTGGGAAGAGGGGGAATGAGTCAAAATTGAAAAAAAAAAAAAAAACCACACACACACAAGAAGTTAGTTTGGTACTTGTAGGAATTCAGACCTTGGGCAGGCTTGGGGCTTGATCCTGAAAAGGGATGGAAAAGTCAAGAATCTCTTGGGAAACTGTACTTTGACTTATTAGAAATTTCCTGGGGTTGGTTTTTCACAGTCACTAGAACCTGGTGAGTAGAAAGATGATTAGTTCATTTCCAGAGATTATAAATATCCTTTGAGAATTGCAAAGTAGTCGTTCTCAATATGGTCAGAACTTCATTCCCCAAGGATGGAATTACCAGCAGCTGAGCATCTCAGAATCCCTGAAAGCGTTACTTCCAACTGGGAAATACACAACAAGGTCTCCACATTGCTGTGTTCCACATCCTTTGCTGGTCAATAACGTGCACAACCCTAACTGTGTCTGCGGGAACCTTTTGTTGTTCCAGTAACTGTCCCATGATGAGAGTACCTAAAGCATTTGACATGAAACACTGTTCACATATATAGGAGATGAAATATGACGGTTGTTTTCCCATTATTCAGAAAATCCAATCTTGTGATAGACATATAAGAGATAAGTAAACTGGTAATTCAGAGTTTGACTTTTCCTAAAAAAGATAAATAAAAATAGAAACATTTAGTGTTGTAGAGACAAGTCTTAACTTTGCAGGTACTCCTATGGTAGACACCTCGATGTCTTCTCTTATTTTGGCTTTGAATTACACTCTAGCATTTATGACTTGGGTTTGCTCTTATTATTTTATGTTGATAGTTCTTTAACTATATTGTCTGGGTAATATTTGTCTCCTCTGTTGTTGGGAATACAGAGTGGTGCTGCCACTGTGGAAAGCAGTTACCACAAAATATTAAAAATGGAACTGCCTTAATTCCACTTCTGTGACTATATCTGAAGAAACCTGAAAAACTAATTTGAAGGAATATATGCACCCCCATGTTCATTGCAGACTTATTTACAATAGCCAAGATTTGGAAGCAGCCCAAGTAGATTAAAAGGCTATGGCATATTTACACAATGGAATACTACTCAGCCATAAAATAGGAGGAAATCTTACCCTTTGCGTCTGCATGGCTAGACCTGAAGAGTATTATGCTGAGTGAAATAAGTCAATCAGAGAAAGAAAGTCAGTCATATGATTTCATGATATGTGGAATCCAATGAACAAAATAAACTGATAAAATAGAAATAGACTCATAGATACATAGAACACTGACAGCTGTCAGGGAGAAGGGGGCTTGGGGGTCTGGGTGAAAAAAGGTGAAAGGATTAAGCCCCAAACCCTTATAGACACAGAAAACAGTATGATGGTAACATAGGGAAAGAGGTTGTGGGGAGGTAGGACAGGGTGAAGGAGAGATAAATGGTGATGCAGGGAGACTTGACTTGGGGTGGTGAACACACAGTACAATATACAGATGATGGATTATAGAATGTGCACCTGAAACCTATATAACTTTATTAATCAATGTCACCCCAATAAATTCAATAAAAAAGCTCACTGTTCAAAATTCAGTTTACTTTCAAGTATGTCTCAGTGTTTTCTGGATTCGGTAGCTTTATGATTTATTATTTTTTCAAGTTCTAATCCACATCATAACCCTGAGTTACTTCTGAGCCAATGTCTTTTCTGTTCTGTGCTTCAATAAATCCCACCACAGAATTGGGTTAACAATAGAAACTACTTGAAAGAAGAAATGAGTTTAAAACTTGAACCAAGTTTCCTCAGGTAAAAATGAATTTTTCTCCCTAAAGAACCTTGTTGAACATGTGCCTACTTTAAAAAAAAATCATTTTTTTAAATTTTTCAATTACAGTTGACATACAATATTAACTTAGTTTCAGGTGTATACCCCAGTAATTAGACATTAAATAGCTTATTAAGTAATCATCCAATAAATCTCATACCAGTCTGACACCATATATAGCAATTAGGATATTATTGACCATAACCCCTATGATGTACTTTACATCCCTATAACCATTCTTACGAACATGTGCCCACTCTTAAGGCACGTAAGCTTGGACTTCAAAATAATTGAGCACACTGTAACATGAGGAATTGTCCTGGCCCCAGAGGGAAGGCAATCCAGGGCAATTTCGAGGTTGTGATGTGCTTACTTCTCCTTTGGGGTTTGGAGAGTATTTCCTGAATCATGGTGGGGGATCAGTTTTTCATTCTTCCCTTTCAGTGCAGCCCTTAGGAGAATTGATCTCTCCCTCTTCCACATTCACCCAGAATTTTGTACACCCCTTGTTCCCGCCATTTGGAAATGCAAGGAAATGCAGAAGACAGAGTGTGGGCTTTGGAGACCCAGAAATGTTGCTTTAAGCTACTAATAAACTGTGTAGCTTAAGTTGTTTTCTAGGCTTCATCACTGGATTAGGGGTAATAGCAACTGTCTCTGGCTTGTTGTGAGAGTTAAACATGCCACTGAATGTAAATGTCCCAGTGAATTGTCTGGCACACATTCAATAACAGGGTGGCATTTCTGCCACAGCATGGGGGAGGGGGGCGGAGTTGGGTCAGAACCTCCCTCCATGTAGCGTAAATGCTATGAACAAAAATAGATGCCCTATTGCTGCATTGGCCATAATCAAACACATGAAATAGCACAGCTTCACACTACAGTCTTGAAAAGTGTAATCCTGAGAAAGAAAAGTGCAAAAATACCCGAGGCTTGGCAGTGTTTCTAGTATTTCCACTCCAAAAGTAGCTTGAAGTAAGGAAGTTGTCAAAGAGGTTAATTATTATTATTATAGCTCTGAAAGTGTAGGTTAGTGCAGTTACATGGGAAACAAAACTATAAAAGTGAGAATGGAGGACATTAAATTATTATTATTTGCAGATGATATAATTGTATATTGTTAGAACTCATGAGAGTTGTCTGAAAAACTATTAGAAATAAAAAAAGAGAATTCAGAAAATTCCCTAGTTGCAAAATTTATACCAAAATCATTAGTTTTCTTATATACCAACTATAAACAGAAAATTTAGTGAAGGAAATAGTCCATTTAAAATACCAAGAAAAACATTAAAACAAAACCTAGGAACAAAACTAGTCAGGGTTTATGTAAAGGAAACTTTAGAACTCTTCTGAGGATTATAAAAGAAGGCAGAAAAATAGTCATAACTTATTGTTAGGCCAAAAAATCTCAATATCATAAAGATGTCATCTTCTAAAATTAATCTATGAAGCCTATGCCATCCAAATTAGAATACCAGTGAGATGTTTTAGAGAACACTTTACAAAATGATTTTTTTGAGGAATATATGATGGTTCTGAAAAATAAGAACAAATAGATTCAGTGAAATAAATATAGAATCTAGAAATATACAGATATACATGAATATGCTATAGATGATAAAGATGACTTTTATTCAGTGGGAAAAGATGAATTAGTAAAAAAAATGATGTTGTAAAAGTTGAATTGACCATGGAAAAAATAAATAAATCTGGATGGCTACTTCAGTTGCAATATGAATTTGAGATATATTAATTGTATAAGTGTAAAAACTAACACCTTAAAAATATTATAAGAAAATGTGGATGGCAAAAAAGTCACTGATCTGCTAAAGAAAATATTGATGACAGTGGCTATTTAAAAATTAAAAATTAGATCATGACAAAAACATGGTATTATGAAAAAAGCAAAATAAGTTGCACAAAATATTTGCAAAATGTACAATAGTCTCGTAAAAATGTTTAATAAGTATTCTAGTCATAAATTTAGTGATTATTTTACAGACAATAAGATAAGCTGCTAATGAATATAAAAATACTCAGCCTTACTTATCTTTATCTATATATATAAAAGCCTAAGTGACTGTTATGACTGGTGGACTGAATGACCGGTCGACCGGTCACTATGACAATGCACTGAGCACGGGGGAAGACGCTCAATGCAGGAGCTTCCCCCTGGTGGTCAGTGCGCTCCCACAGCCAACCTCCCTCGGCTGACCAACCTCCCGTGGTCTCTCCCCCTGGCTGGCCCCAATTGGCCCCAATCACTGACCATGCCGAGGGACCCCACCTGTGCATGAATTCATGCATCGGGCCTCTAGTATTAAATAAATAAAAAATAAAATCAGGTAGCATTTACACCAATGGAATTGGAAAATGTGAATATAATTGGTAATACTAATTTTAACAAAGGTCTTGGAATATGGGTACTGTCATTGGATTGAAATTCAAACTATACTACTTTGGAAAGTGATTTGGAAATATCTGAGACAATTTTACTTTATTTAATTAATTTAAAATTTACCTTTACTTTCAAAATGCCCCCCTTTCCCCCTCATTGGCCCCATTGATATTAATATCTATTAATGTTTAATAGATATTAAAATCTATTAATAAATGATAAAAGCAAAGTTCAGATCAGTTGCACGGACTCCTTTTGTGTAGATAAACTTTGTATGTTTGCTTTGTATTCGTATGTTTAATTGGAAGAAGATTTCATAAAAGTTTGGTACTATTTATATTTCTGAAGTTATTGGAGACTGGAGGAACTAACTCTTTTAAAAATACAGACTTTTTGTCCGCAGCAGTTTTAGGTTCACTACTAAATTGAGCAGAAAGTATAGAGATGCCCCATTTACCCTCTGAGCCCTAATGCTCTTCGCCTCCCCCACCATCAGCAGCCCACAGCAGGGAGGTACATTTGTTACAATTGGTGAACCAGCACTGTCGCTTCATTATCAGCCAAAGTCCATAGTTTACATTAGGGTTCATTCTTGGTGTTGGACATTTTATTAGTTTTATACAAATTAGGTGACATGTGCCCACAATTATAGTACCATGCAGAATAGGTTCGCTGTGCTCCACTTATTAATCCCTTGCTCACCCCACCCCCTGGCAATACCAGATCTCTTTACTGTCTTCATTGTTTTACATTTCACAGAATGTCTTATAGTTGGGAATTATACAGTATGTATTCTCTTGAGATTGGTGTCTTTCATTTTTGAAATCTTTTGCTTATTTTAAAAAAGGTAGTTTGTTTTCTTATTTTTGAGTTTTAAGAGCTCTTTTGAGTATTTTGGCTAATAGTCTTTTATCAGTAGAACTTTTTAAAATATTTCCCCCAGTCTGTGGCTCATCTTATTGTTTTGACAATACCCTTCACAGAACAGAAGTGTTTAATTTTAATGAAATTCAACTTATCAGGTCTTTCATGGCTCAAGCCTTTGATGCTGTATCTTAAAATCATCATTAAGGTCATCTAGATTTTCTATGTTATGTCCTAGGAGTCTCATAGTTTTTCATAGTTTTTGCAATTTATAATCAAATTTATGGTCCATTTCTGTGTTATTTTTTGTGTGAAGAGTGTAAGTTCTGTAACTTGATTATTTTCATTTTCTTTTCTTTATTTTTGCATGTGGATGTCCACTTTTTCCAGAACCATTCATTGAAGGGGCTGTCTTTTCTCCCTTTAATTGCCTTTGTCTTTTGTTGAAGACAAGTTTACTATATCTTCATGTGTCTCATTTGGGGCTCTCTATTTTGTCCCATTGAACTATTTTTCTATTTTTTTCACCAATACTGCACTGTCTTTATTGCTGTAGCCGTAAAATTTTTTCTTTATTGATTTCAGAGAGGAAGGGAGGAGAGAGAGATAGAAACATCAATGATGAGAGAGAATCATTGATCAGCTGCCTCCTACATGCCCTACACTGGGGATTGAGCCTTAAACTGGGATTTATGCCCTGACCAGGAATCGAACCATGACCTCCTGGTTCATAGGTCGATGCTCAACCACTGAACCACAACAACTGGACAAGAGTATGTCTTGAAGTTCTCTGACTTTGTTTTTTTCCCTTCAGTATTGTGTTGATTATTGTATTAATGTCCTAGGGCTCATTATAACAAAAAATCCACAGACTAGTGGCTTTAAAAATTGAAAGTAATTATCTTATACTTCTGGATGCTGGAAGCCCAAGATCAAGGTCCAGTGACAGGGGTGGATTCCTCAGAGACCTCTCTCCTTGCCATATAAATAGCTACCCTTGTCTTGTCTCTTCACATGGTCTTTTATATGTGCTTGTACATCCCACTGCCTGCCCCCTAATCTCCTTTTATAAGTGTGTGAGTCAGATTAGGCTAGGGCCAACTCTAAAGACTTCATTTTTAGAAAAATATATATTTTATTGATTTTTTACAGAGAGGAAGGGAGAGGGATAGAGAGGTAGAAACATTAATCAGCTGCCTCCCACCCCCCTCCACCCCACATTGGGGATGTGCTTGCAACCAAGGTAAATGCCCTTGACTGGAATCAAACCCGGGACCCTTCAGTCCGCAGGCTGACACTCTATCCACTGAGCCAAACTGGTCAGGGCGAGACTTCATTTTTTAACACAATTATTTTTAAAGGTTCTTAGAAAAGATGAGATCTGGACACACTGAGAGGAAAGATAAAGTGAGGATGCAGCAAGAAAGTGGACATATAGAAGCCAGAGAGAGACAGGCTTCAGAAGAAACCAATCCTGCCTTCATCTTGACCTTGGACTTCCAGCCTCCAGAAGGTAAAAAATATGAACTTTTGTTGTTTAAGCCAAGACTGTGCAGTATTTTGTGATGGCAGCCCTAGCGAACCAAAATACCTTGTATCCTGCAACCTTACTATTACTGCGTATGAGTTCCAGACATGTTTATTTTTGTTGTTGTTTTGAATGTTTACTGGCTTATAAAATTAAAAAAAGAACCTGATGTATATATTTTAAACTAAAACATAATAGACACCGTTCTTCTTCCCTGAATTGTGAGGTGTGTCTCCTCCATGTAAGTATGTACATGTGGAGGGTAGCATACAGTTCGATCCTAGCATAGTTCCTGGGGTGACACTTGACATGTACCTCATATGTATTTATTGAATTAATTAGAGTTTAAATAGACTGTTTGCTACCAGTTTTCTAAGAAATTTTTGAGGAAACGACCCTGAGGGAGATAAAGAGTTGTTGAAATATGTAGAAAACAAACAGAATGAAAGCTATTGTGGGGAGGAGCCATACTTTGCTAACTGATGCACCGATGAAAGGGCCAGGTTTTCTAGAGCATAGAGAATGGAGATTCCACTTTAGTGACCTTTTCAAGGTAACTGCTCTAATCCTCTGTTACTCTGGTCTTCCAATGTGGTCTTGGTCAAGGAGACAGGAGCAGAGGATGGGTGCCTGTGCTGGCAAGGTTTCCTCTGCGGTTAGATAAAAATATTCATATATCTGGCATGCAGAGAGAGCAGGTTGAACTCACTACATCCATTTTTTTTCTTATTGGGTAAATGGTTTCTATTAAAGCTACACTGTATGTATCCTTATGCTCAAGGCTGATGGTTAATTGGAAAGTAGCCCAGGGCTTGACACATAGTTGGCATTCAAAACTATGAATCCATATGTGATTGAATCACCTAATGCAGGAGCAATGCACGTTAGGTTTGGACTTATTATTTTTTTTTATAGCTTTATTCTTTTCAAGATATCTATCTACCTTTGTTGTTGCCTCCAGGATTGAACAAGGAAGGCTGTTTTTATGGGCTGATGAAGCAGACATCTCATAGTTTGTCATGGATGACTAAAATAAATGTCTGCCTTAATCAAGAGAAATTATTTATATGACTAAAAATAATCTAGCAGTGACAAAATTATTTCCTGGTGAAGAAAGACCTTATGAATTATTGTCAGTTTGAAGTGTCGTTACTGTATCACTCCTTCCGTGTTTTTTGAGAGAGTAAGAGAACAAAAAGAATATGGAATCCTGGCCGGTGTGGCTCCGTGGTTGAGCATCAGCCCATGAACCAAGAGGTCACAGGTTTGATTCGTGGTCAGGGCACATGTCAGGGTTGTGGGCTTGATCCCCAGAAGAGGGCATGCAGGAGTCAGCTGATTGATGTTCGTTTTTCAATTTTCTTTATTGATTAAGGCAGTGATGGCGAACCTATGACATGCGTGTCAGAGGTGACACGCAAACTCATTTTTTTGGTTGATTTTACTTTGTTAAATGGCATTTGAATATATAAAATAATATCAAAAATATAAGTCTTTGTTTTACTATGGTTGCAAATATCAAAAAATTTCTACATGTGACATGGCACCAGAGTTAAGTTAGGGTTTTTCAAAATGCTGACACGCCGAGCTCAAAAGGTTTGCCATCACTGGATTAAGGTATTACATATGTGCCCTTATCCTCCTTTGGTCCCCCTGGATCGATGTTTCTTATTGATGTTTCTTATTGATGTTTCTATTTCTCCTTCTCCCTTCCTCTTTCTTTAAAATCAATACTTTTTTTTAAAAGGATATGGCAACTTTAATGGCATTCTTTGTGTACTAGACTGAAAAATGAAATTTTCTGAAATATAACTTCCTGGATTTTGAAGTTCAAGCAAAATGGGCAGGACTTTTCTGGGTTAAGCACATTGTAGCCATAGAAAGGCAACCCATACCTGCGGATTTCTGAAAATAAAACCATTCACTCTGCACTCTCCTGGCATCAAATATCTAACTCTATGTCTTCTGTGTAAAAGGTCAAGCCCAACTGAACTATAAAGATTTTAAGACAGTGGTTCTCAACCTTCTGGCCCTTTAAATACAGTTCCTTATGTTGTGACCCAACCATAAAATTATTTTCGTTGCTACTTCATAACTGTAATGTTGCTACTGTTATGAATCATAATGTAAATATCTGATATGCAGGATGGTCTTAGGTGACCCCTGTGAAAGAGACGTTCAACTGCCAAAGGGGTCACGACCCACAGGTTGAGAACCGCTGCTTTAAGACCTTTTCTCCACAATTTATCATCTTATCCATCAATGCAAAGTCAATATGTACTTAAAAACTCTTCTCAGCAAAGCTGAGTGCCTGTGAGGCACACGCATCTGTGCTAAACACTAGTATTTCAAGAAATGTGGAGAAAACCAGGGTAAGAAACTCATCACACCAAGAAACTTACAATATGGGCGGAGAGTCGATTCATCTACTTTCTTCTTCAGCTGATACCAGGAGAAGGGCTGCTCCCCAGGGCTTATGAGATTCTCTGGTAGAATGCAGTGAGAAAATGTTACATTTCTATTATTATTGTGTTTTTTTTTTTACCTATTTTTTAACTTTTATATTTTTGTGTTTATTTTATAATATATGTGTTCAATTAATACAACTAGCAAATGTTATTTGTAATAAGCATGGATTGGGGGGAGGATGGCCGTGTTTTGGGAAGCTGTTTAGCTGATAGAGGCACATGTAAATATTTGTGTGCATGTATTTGTGCTTTAATATTCCTGCAGTAGTGTGTGCCTAGAAATCCTAGACTGCTCTTTCTAACCCTTTCCTTAATGAGAGGTGAAAAAAATTGAAAAATAATTGTAGGATGGGTCAAAATATGATACGGAGCTTGTAAAGAAATTGCCACCTGATTATTGAGTAGGCGTATCTAATAGCCACTGTCCGTGTGCTTATGATATTTTGGTCATACAACCTAAAATTTAAAAGAGAGGGTGATTGAGTTCATCCAAGATGAGATGCATTTAAGTGTATGTAAGCAAAGAAAGAGTGTGAGCAAAAGCAAAATGGAAGGAGAAAGAAAGAAAATAGTGAGGGAGGACAGGAATGTCCATGGTTATACAGTAGTTAAAAAAATTGTTGTGAAGTACATGCTGGCTAGAGAACACGATGACTCAACCCCCCGCTTAACTCACTGTCTACTAGGGGAGAGATGAAATAACTACAATAGAGTGCAGGATTTGCTAAATGTCATAAGAGGTACATACATGATATTTTTGGAACACAACTGAGGGAGAATTAATGTTTTGTTTATGGGGCAATATGATGAGGTGATAAGAGAGGGGCAGGAGATCATGGATAGAAATCAGGGTGACCTGTGCAGTATAGATTGGTAATTAGAACAGGGACCTCTGTCAAGTTGAAGTCTGCCATCAAAATGTTCACTTAATTATTCTTTCAACAAATATTTACTGAGTGTCTGCTATGTCACATACTTTTCCAGTTACCTTGGGAGAATATAATGGACCAAAAAAGCCCATTTCTATGGAACTACATTATAGTAGGAAAAAACAGGCAGTAAACAAGATTTACAAAAATTGATATAGTTGATCGTGTGAAGCTTTAAAGAAGAAAAAGGATAAAGCCGGGGAGGGGGACAGGGCGTTGGTGGTGGGTGATGTGGGCGCATCACTGACTCCATCATGCAGGTCCTCTCACGTGTGGTAATCATGGTATGCACCTCAAAACTGTTGATCTCATGACGATGCTGACACCTCGTCCTGATTACAGCATTGACTTGAAATAGAGGTTTTACTTTATGGTAGAGGACAGCGCTAGGTGCGGTATGAGTTAACAGAAACTATTTTGAAAGGCACTCAGATATTCTCCGAATGACTATAACCTACTGAAATGCAGACCCCTGAGCGTACCTGTGGAACTCAGAGCTGCAGACTATTAAAGATGGAAGGAATGTTGCTCATGACCTGATTCAACCTTCTCATTTCAGAGTGGTGTGTGGGGTTAAGTGGCTTGCTCCAAGGTACACGGTGTTGGGGGCAGACCTGATGCTTGAGTCCAGATTGGCTGCCCCCTAGTCCCCTTCTGCTTCCATTAAATCAACTTTTCACTTTGCTTCAGGCAGACCACAAGCCTCAGAGAGAGGGAGCGTGACCTGGAAGAAATAGGACTAGATGGAGAGTCGGGAGAGAGCGTTTAATAAGAGGCACAATTCCAGGATTGTGTCAGGCACAACTCCAGAATGTCTACTTTTATTATCTCATGTTGTCTCCATAACAACCACTTAAACAAGGTTTTATGATCCTACACATTCTGATTTTAAAACAAGTGAAAACATGGCATATAAATTGAAGACTATGGGGCACCCATCCTCAATTCCATATCCCTCCTTTTCCAGAAAAAATACTACCACCTTGAACCCGACATTTCTTTAGCCCCTGAATGATTTTATATTATTACACTTTATAAGTATACTTTAAAACATCAAATAATATCTTTCAATTTTCAAAATTTTATAATAATCTTACTGTAAATGTAGGAGTTGGCAATCAATTTTTTTCTCTCTCAAAGAAAGATTTTTGAGATTTATCCAAATCTCTTTCATTTATTATTTCTTACTTTTAAATAGACCTTTATTTTGTAATGCACTGATTGTCTCAATGACCTTTTGAAGTAGGTAATATTTCCCTTTTATAGATGAGGAAATTCAGGTATTCAAGAATCAGTTGTAGAACCATAATTTTTAAACCATCCATCTGCCTCCTTCTAGTATAAACCTCAGAAAGCTTTATTCTAGAATATAACTTTGTCTTTTATATGAGCAACATTGGCAGCCTTTCCACTGCATTGCTGCCTTATGAATATGAGCAAGGTTTATAGTTGATCAATTTTAATAATGACCCTCTTGTATTTATTTATGTTTACTTCTTATATCCATGCCATTTGCCATATGACTTGCTGCTCCTACTTTCAAGAGGCAAAGTTCCCCTTTATTGCATTTTAAATCTGGTCTGGCATTGTAACTTACATGGAACAAAAGAATGGAGTAGCGGGGATGTGTGCCAATTTCAAGCCTAGGCTTCACTCTCTTTGGGACCTTATGATCACCATGTGAGCAATTCTAGGCCAGCCTGTTGGGAGAGGCAGATAGATTGGTGACCCCTCACTGGACCAGCAGCCAGTCAATCACTAGACACGTGAATGAGGCCATTCTAGACTGAGGACCACAATCACATGGGTGAGCCCAGCTGAGATCAACAACCATCAGCCTACACACCGAGGCTTAACATGCCCTGGGTGTTTTAAATCACTGTGTTTGGAGTGGTTTATTACGCAGAAACAGCTAACTGACACAGGATTTAAATTGTCATGTTTTGAGCAAGAATAATTAAAACACTTGCTCTGACTGCATTTACAGTGAAAAATATAAGTTCGTTCTTATGCAATTTCAGGTAAATGTGCTGACCTGAGTTTCTAGCCTCTTCTGCTTAAGGAAATTGTCAATGTACATTTCCAGGTCATTCGGGTCAAATTCTCAAAGCCAAAATGGTTTCAACAATACTTGCAAATACTAATATAATTTTATTTCATCATATTAATGTATATCAGGAATAACTAAACACTTGCAAATGTTATTTTGAGCTAATTATTTTCATTTTAAAATAAGTGGCTTTTTCTTGTTTTAAAACCATTGCATGTTCATTAAGGAAGAAATTTTTTTTTAAATGCAAAAATTAATTTTTTATAGAGTCTATAATCTCATCAACCCAGAAAGAATTGTTTGACATTTAGGCTGACTTAGAGTTTCCTTAAATGGTTTTACAAATTCAGACAGGTCCAACTGGCCTCCTGCAGATAGAAATATACTCTAAATGTAAATGAGAAAACTTCTGAATATGGTCTGAAAATATAGATATGTGTTACACACACACACACACACACACACACTATTACTTCATCACAGGGGTTTCTTGCAAATATTTCTTATTTGCGGGGAGAAGTATTTGTAAAAGCAAATCAGGATGGAAAGCAACAGCAGTAAAACAAACAAAAAAAAGAATTATGTTATCTTCTGATTGCCTGTGATTTGAATGTCAAATATAATGTTCTAAGTTCTTCTCAGAGTAATCAAAACATTTGGAATTTTTGTCACAAGCTGACCCACAATTTCTAGAATAAGGTGAAAAACAGTGTTAATTTTTGAGTGCTTATATGTGCTGTGCTGAAGTCTCTGCATTTGTTATTATTTTCTCTCTAAATAACATTCGGAGGTAGGTAAGAATATATCAGCACATCCCTCAGAGCAGGTCCCCCACGTAGCACGTCCCCTCACGTGGCACGTTCCCTCTCCCGCTGCACGTCCCTCACCTAGCACGTCCCCCACGCTGCATGTCC
This sequence comes from Myotis myotis, assembly GCF_014108235.1. Lineage (NCBI taxonomy): Eukaryota > Metazoa > Chordata > Mammalia > Chiroptera > Vespertilionidae > Myotis > Myotis myotis. The sequence continues at coordinate 47,089,200 of NW_023416317.1, forward strand.
CTCACCTAGCACGTCCCCCACGCTGCACGTCCCTAAAAAAGAAAAAAAAAAAAAAAGAATATTAACCTTATCTTAAAGATAATACAATAGGACTTAGGGAGGTTGAAACACCTGTTAATTAATATTACAGTTGGGTTTTATCCATCACCAATGTGATCCTGGCAGCTGCTCTGCCACAGAACTTCCAAGGTCCTGAGATTCTGGAAGGGTGTCATTATTGAACTTTGTGTGACCCTATTGCAGCAAAAACAATATGGGACCAATGCAGAATATTTCTTATTAATGTTAGTATGGAAGGACTTCTGCTTATGTACTTAATGCACCAATTAAATATATTTAACAATAATCATAGACCTAAAATTTTGTGTCCCTATAAAATATGTTTTGATGCTTCCTTTTAATAATAGTAGGTGAATCATATTTCTATAGCCTAAGACACAGCATGCACCAGTGGAATAATACTGGATATGTAGTCGCATGAACCTGGACTTAGTTATTAATTCCTAGCAGTGCAATGAGATAGGGGCATGCATGTTTGTTACTTTTCATAAATTAGACCAAACGTACAGATGCACCTCTTAGAAGCCCAGAAGTAAAAAGCCAGTTGACCAAAACTTGCAAAATTGCTTGGTTTTACCAATTAATATTGAGATGTGTCATGTTAAAGAACAAGAATAAAAAGGAAGGAAGGAAGGAAGGAAGGAAGGAAGGAAGGAAGGAAGGAAGGAAGGAAGGAAGGAAGAAGGAAGGAAGGAAGGAAGAAAAGATGGTAGGATGAAAGGAAGGAAGGAAGGGAAGAAAGGAAGGAAGGGAGGGAAGAAGGGAGGAAGGGAGGAAGGGAGGACGGAAGGAAATAGAACAGAAATTAAATTATTTAAACACAAGAAAACATGATTTCCTTTAAATGTCTATATGTCCAGGTTTTCCTGAAAAGCAGAATATCCAGCAATAGAAGTTTGGCCATGAAAATTTCTTTGGAGATTTTGACATTAGCAAGTGTTATGCCAGCCAATTATTAATCAGCCCTGCTCAATGGGGCTAGTCCTCTTGGAACACTACTTTTGGGAATCTTGTGACCACCATGCTGCGAGGAAGGTCAAGTCATATGGAGAAGTGACATAAAAGAGAGCCGAGGAAAAACTGGGAGCTAGAATGAGGCTTCAGACATATATGACCCCAATTCAGTAATCCAGCCAGCCCCCATCTATTTAAGACGCCTCAGAAAGGTCCTAGACACCATGCGATGGAGTTGAGATGTCCCCTAATGCATACTTCTTGAATTATTAACCTACAGAATTGTGAGCAAATAAGCCATTAGGTTTTAGTGTGTGTTTTTTTAATTTCCACCCCCCCATGCCACCCCACCCACCCAAAAAACACACTTGAAAGATTTATTTTCCATTTTCTGCGCTTGTTCAGTTTTGTATCTTTTTCTAGCTGAGTCAACCTCATCTCTTATTTTAATCATGATAAATATATAAGTCTCTGAGAATTTTCCATAACTTCCATGTCGTAGCTGTTGTAGGCATTTCTCTTATCTGGCTTACTGACACTCAGTTCTTTGGTCAGCCCATGTTCCACAGAACCAAGAACTTATCTAAGAAGCAAACCTCTGGTTTTCTGAAATCTAACCATGATTACTTTTATGTTTCTTTGGTTGTCTACATCTAGGTTGATGTGGGGCCAGATGAGGCAATATATTTCCAGCATTGCTAAAGCAATTTGGGTCAAAAGTTTCCTGTCCCAGGTATTTCCTTTAACTTTTCCTAAGGTACCATTTAATTCCTGGGCTAAGGGCTGAAGAACACCATTAATGACAAAATGTATTCCCAATTAAAATGTGATCACAATACATTCATACATTTTTTTAAATTTATTGTCGAAAGTTTTACATATGTCTTCGTTTTCCTCACTTGACACCCTCCCTCCCCCCAGCCATTCCCACCCCGGGCAAGCCCCCAACGCCCCAGTGTCTGTGTCCATGAGTTATCCTAATCATTCATACATTTTAAATAACCTAATTGAGCCTGATAATCTAAATTTTTCTGCTAGTTATACTAAAAGGTGTTTTCTACAGTGTCTTGCACTTGACATGTGACTGATTTTCTGCTGACTTGATGAATGATTTAGTAACCAGACAGTTTGGATCCATTATTTCATTTTGATACTAAGATTCAGATTTTAATGAATTCCATGGATAACATCAGTTTAGACATACATGAATTTTATGCTGATATTTTTGATGTAACATTATAAATTACAAATATTGGACTTGATTCCTATATTGTGAAGATTGAAATGTAACCATATCTTTTCCAGTCTTTGGATTCATAATCTAAAATTATACTAAAAAGAGAAAACTTGGGAAAGAAATACGAAGAGAGTTGAATTTTTTCCCCCAAGAAAGCTGTAGAGTCTTAGAAACACTATTTTTTGTTTTGTTTTTATTTTTAGCCTTTTGGGTGGAGGTTTAACGATATTTCACTTTAACTTTAATAAGAAATTTGAGCATAGTTTCACGTGTTTACTGGCAACTTGGATAGCTTTCTTTGTGACATTTTTATTTAAACCTTTTGCTTATTTTTTTTTCTATTTAACTTCTATTTGAACTGATTTACAAAATTCTTTATACATAAGAATAAGAGTCCTTTGTCAGATGGATGAACTCAAGTATTTTCTCTCCATCTGCAGCTTACCTTTTCTCTCTCTTAATGATCACTGTTTATGAAATTGAACTATTTTTATCTTAATAAAATCCTACACATCAGTTTTTGTATTTTTTTTTTATGTTTAAAGAAATCTTTGCCTTCTTCAAAGATTTAAGGACATTCTCCTGTGCTTTCTCCTAAATGTTTTATTTCTTAACTTTTCATATTTACATCTGCAATCCATTCTGGAATAGCGTTTGTTTATAGTTTGAAGTAGAGATCAAGATGCATTATTTTTCAATAAAAATATCATTTATTGGAGAGACCACACTTGTTCCACTGCACTTTAGTGCCCTTTTTTCATAAATCGATGGACCATCGAGGTGTGTTCTCAGGACTCTGTTCTGTTTCAGAGTCCACTTATGTATCCTTACACCATGCCCATGTTGTCCTGATTACTGTCATGCATGATGGGTCTTGAGAATGTCTTTCATTATTTTTGAAATTTATATATATTTAAACTAACAGTGCTGAACTGTTTTTAAGATTTGGGCAATTAATGAGTTGCTTATTTCACTTTCTAATTTTCTATTTTGGTATTTATATTACTGGACTGTAAGAGCTTTCGATTTAATAAACATGCAATTTTTTTGGTTACTATATTGCAAATAATATGCATAGTTTGTGGTTTCTTTTTTACTTTTGCTTATTGTATTTCAACCTACAGTGGTCTCAAATTTTTTATATCATAAGATTAATATATTTTATCTTTTATATTTCAAAAAGTGTTATTTTCTTCAAAATGAGACAACATATTTTCTAGGTTATTATGGCTTTTTGTTTACACAGAACTTTTAATCTACCTGGAAATTGTTTTGCATATCATGTACGATGATGAAAAGACAAATTCATTATTTTTTTTCCCAAATAGGGAAATATTTCATCACATAGTAATTATTAAATAAGAATTTTCTTCATTTATCATTTGACTAAAGTTAGATGCCCAAATCATAAATATACATGAGTGTAAGCTTTAAGTTTTCAATAAGAATTTTAATACACTCATAAGAGAGGAAGGAATGTACATAATTAGAGAGTAAAGATGAAAACAAAGCAAAGGTTTGCGGAGAGTGGATAAAAGGCAAGGTTGTTCAAGGTCAAGAATACTGTAATGGCAGAGAACAAAGGCAGCTCCTCCGGTGAGGTCAGGCAGGAACTGGAAAATTAGAGTAGAGCTTCTTGAACTTCTCGTGTTTCTTAAAACTTCTCGTGTCTGCATCATTTGGGGATCTGGTAAATATTGATTCTGATTCAGTGGTTCTTGGGTCAGGCCTGTGATTAGGCATCTCTAACATGTGCCAGGTCGTAATAAGGCTGCTGATCTGCAGACTGGGTTTTGAGTTGTAAGAGGCTCTAGCATCCGGGCCTTTATGCTTTTCTCCACTTCCATGCATTCTCTAGTACGGATCAGTCTCTGACACCTGGCTCACACTCATTAATTCACGTCTTGATCTCTTCCTTGTAGACTCTCTCTGTTTACTCGCACCCGCCCTGCGTTTGCTTGAACCATAATTGATAGACCCTTTTGTCTTCCCTGACCCAGGTGATACTGTTTTGTCAATTTGAGCAGGTTGATGCCATATGCTGGCTCTTTCTCCTGCATCATTTCATGTAACCAGTCCAATTCAGTGAAACCAGGTATCACTCTCTGCTTACTTCCAATAACCCTGGGTTGCACCTAATGGAAAGTCTGGCATTTAATTCTGCACTTAAAAAAGAAAAGATTATATTTTTAGGTGGGAGCCCCAATATTTTGTTGGATTTAGAGAATGCCAACATTCTTGGAAAATAAAATAATGTTAGAGACTCTAGTAGAAAGAAACAATATTACTATTTTTCTTAACATTGGACTTCTTAGCTTTCATATTGTTTTTAAGGTTGTCATTGTATACGCTTTTCCTAACATTTTAGTTACTTATCACTAAGACTTGCTTAAAAACTCACTGTGTTAATATGTTGGTAAGCAAAAAAACAAACAAACAGATATTACTACATTTAAGTAAGAATATCTCTTGAAATTAATAGATTTATTAATATGCATCATCAAATCTTTTCAGATTTGTGTTTTCAGAATGTTTATTGAAGGACAAGAGAAAAATAACAACTGTCTGCTATTTTAACTCACTAATAATTATTGTTTTATTTTTTGCATGCAACAGATAATTAATTTTGGTATCAAATTGCCTTCTCAGAGAAAATATTTATTTGACTATTAAATAAGTCAGGCTAGAAACCCAGCCATTTAAAAAATATATATCTGATTCAATCCTGTAACCTTGGTTTCAACATGGGCAAAGATAGATTGTGATTAGGAGACCCCCCTGAGGGAATGGCTGTATAGAATAAACCATGTAATTTTTCCTGAGTCAGATCACTACTGTTAGTCAGAATTGGGGCCAAGAGACCTCAAGAGAGAAGTGCCACTAGCCTACTGTCTCCGAGTTGGAAGACATCATCACTGTTAAGGATTGTCCCAACTAGCCTCTTCTGACTCTTTCATGGAAATGAATAAAAGTGATTTAAATTTTCTAATAATCAGCAAAGAAGCCTCAAAATGGTGGACTTAGCTTACTTAGCTTTCTTGTTGCTGTAGACTACATTTCGGTTTCTCTAATGGGAACGGAAGAAAGGCTGCTGATGTCATTTCTCAAGACCATGCATGAAGCTCTAATAGTATTCTTCTCTTGAAGCACTTCCCCCCAAAATTGGAAAACTTCAAGACTTTATTAGCTTTGTCACCCTTCATAATACTTGTTACACAATTTTTTTTTTGCATTTTTGTAGACTCTGAGACACCTTGGGGACCCTGAGATAGTTTGGCCTTTGGAATCTCATAAAAATACTCTGATGAGGGACCACTTATCAGTAATTCTTGTTTTCTACTTTCAAAAAAAATTTCTCCCCTTTGACATAGAGTTTAAAGTTGCTTTTTCCAGCCTTTTTTTTTAAACATTCACATTGAACTCAGTGTGATATTTGCTTCTAACTGGCACCATTCAGTGTTATGTGTCAGTGTCCCTCCATTATTGCTGGATATTAATTTTGATTAGACAGGAGGTGGCTCTGTGAGCCTTGACTTCCTGCCAGTACAATCAAATATGAGCTGTGGGAATGGAAAGCAAATGTTACTTTCTAAACCCTAGTGAGGAGCGTGTTACTTATAACTTATTTAAAAAGTGAATTGTGTTTCAGTTAAGTGATTACAAATGTCTTTATTGGATTCAGGATCTAAAATGGGCACCCAGTTAATATTCTGCTCCTTCCTGGTCCATGAATGATACAATTGCAAAATTTCATCTTTCAACAGCCCTGTTGTCATTGAGGGAATAGTGTCGTCCCCCCCCCCCCCCCCCCCCCCGCAGTCCCTCCCAATCCATACATTGAAGCCCTAACCCACAGGGGCGGGGCTTTTAGGGGAGGTAAAGTTAAATGCATAGGGTGGGGCCCATAGCCACACCTAAGAACATGAAGAGCACAACCAGAAAAAAGGCCATATTAGGACAGTGTGAGAAGGCAACTGAATTCTTGAACTCACCTCCAGAACTTGAAAAAATAAATTTCTGTTTTTAAGCCACTCAATCTGAGGTATTTTGATATGGTAGCCCTAGCAGATGAATATGCCCATTTTCCACATTTTGCTAATTTTTGAATAATTCTTCCTTTCAGAGTAAACTTGTGGAAATTTGGGTGCAAGAGCAAATGGAAATTAAAAAAAAATGACCGTGTGGATTGGCTTGTTCTGAAACCTTGACTTGTAATAAATGTACATCAAGTGGGAGTGAGGAGACCTGTAGAATCCATGGTGGTTTCACAGCCTGGCCAGATTACAAGCTTTTCTTTGGGGCTGGAAATCCCTCATCTTTCTGCCTCACCATGTATGAGATTTAGCTATGATTTATAGTTATAACGTGTATAGTCGGATTGAATCCTCTAGTATTTACTAATACATTTAACTAATTTTTATTTTGGAATAATCATTTTTAACTTATTTGTACATGTATCCATCACCACCCCAATGAAAAAAAAAATTTTAACACACTTAAGACCCTTTTAGAGCCAGAAGTATATTCTATTTGTTTTAATTGCCACAAACCTATTTTGGTACCTGGCATACAGGAGCTTTCTGGGATATATTTGAATAACAATTCACTAATTAAATCTCATAGAGACATTTCATACTTTAAGCAATAAAAAAAACAAACAAAAAAAAACCAAAGTGTGTTGCCTCTATGAAACAGATACTACATCAAGTAAAGTATGCAGAGTTTCAATAATTTGGTTAAGTCACTGTGACATATTATAGCTCTTGCAATGGGTCCTACTATACCCAATGCTTATGCTGAAACAGCCATGACTATAAAAGCCCGAAAATTAGCTTGCCAAAGTCTGGGTAATGTATACTAGTATATTTCATCTGTGTTCAAATAATCAGTTTTTGTTATTTAATTAATACTGACCTCATGTCAAACAACTCAGTCCACCAGGCAAAGTCCTTGTTAGTCAAAGATCCCCTATTTCTGAAACAAGCTTTAAAGGATGCTATTGGTACCTGAAATAAGTAACAGTTCTAGGGTCTTCTCTCACTGATTTTTGCATTTGCCTCCCTTTCTCTCTCTGTGTCTCTCTCTTTACATTAAACAGAAAACTCTCAAGATGCTGTCAAGGGGAACAATTAGGTTTCATGCAGCCAGAGCAGTATTGCTATGTTAGTTGCAAATTATATTAGGACGAGAACATCAACATAAATCAACCTCCCCTTCTTTTATTATGAAACTGTAATATACAATTAAACTTTGCATTTTTTATCTCCAATGAAAGAAACTTGTGTAGGATTTCTCTCCATATTATTAAGGTGTATTCCTCTTAATTTTGTTTCAAATGAGAGACATGGTCATAAGTCTTTGACAAGGGAGAAGTTGACTATGGGATTAGAGAATATTGAATGTCTTTTGTCTATCTGAAATCTCTTTCTCTGAATACAGCAATGGAGTCAGAACCCAAAGAGAGTCATCTGTTTTAGAGAGCAACACTTGGCAGCCTCTTTATACCTAGTTAATCATTTAATCCTCAAACCAACAGGGTGAGTTAGACATAATTATTGCCATTCCAAAGATGAGGGACTGACTTGGATGTCAGTGTGCATATCCTCACAGAGATAGGAAATGCTAGAATTTATTAATATCCAGGTTTACTGGCATCCCTTCAATCCAAATACGTAGAAGAAATATTTGACAGGGTCACAATGAGGTATTATGGATATATTAGTTGCCGTAATGTTTACACGTAATGAATTTAAAGTATTCTCTTTTTTTTGCCAACTCCCATTAAAAGTTGAGGAGTGAGAATACGATCATAAACTTGCCATTTATTGAGTACGTTTTTGTGTGCCAGACAATGGGTTAAGCTCTTTACATGCTTTAATGTATAAATCCGTCAGAAGAAATGATGTAGGTGCTATTATCTATATTTCACAGATGAGGTGAATGGGACCCAGAGAAGTTCAGTAATTTACTCTTGGTCCATAGGTTTAGGTGGGAAAATCAGAGTCAAACCAGGTCTCTGATTCCAGAGCTACATCCTTAACCATCTGTAACACAAAGTCAGATTCCACTCCCAGGCTAGCTTTTTCAGGTTTTATCAGTGACCCGAGGCCAGTGAATGGAACTAAGTTGAGACTAAGTTTGGGGGTAGGGCTGAGACAGGGGCGAGTTTCTACTAAACATGCAAAATGGCAAGAGTTTCACAATGTGGGCCTTGAAGCAGTGTATACATCCCACAATGAGGATGGATTGGAAAGCCTGTTTCAACAAAGGCACACAGGCAAGCTTGAGATTGTAAAGCCATAGGGCCATGTTGCTTCTCTCTTGAAAGTTAAGAAATCCATTTGGTGATATTGGGTAGTCACCAGGAATTGGAGAGGTGTTCTTAGTCTCCATTCCAGGAGCACAGGGCCAATTAAAAAAAAAAAAATGTCTGACAGGGTTACATTACCGTTTTATAATGCCCCACCTTAACATTTTTTTTCATGTTCGGTAAACAACCAGCTATTTGTAGAGGCACCTATCAAAAACAAACTCTGTTTTGTCACTAAACTCTGATGATCCATGTGGAGACTTTCCTGGGTGATTCCCCCGCCCTTCCTCCCCTTCTATTCTCCCTCAAGCATCATTATCAAGTTTCTTGTATTTAGGGCCGTGGTGGTCAGCCTCATTCCCTTTTTTCCTAAATTTAAGTTTTAGAGTAGGGCTGCCCAATATAGTAGCTGCTATCCACATGTAGCTATTTCAATTTTAATTTTCAAATATTATATAAAATTAAAATTTTATTCTCTTAGTTCACTAGCTTCAATGAATGTGGCTAGTAGCTACCACATTGAACATTGCAGCTATAGAATATTCCCATTATCAGTGAGCGTTCTTTGGGTTGCACTGCCTTAGAGCTTTGCTTTTCTAGAGACGATATCCCTTAATGAATGTTGTGGTCCCTCCATTACATATCTCTTCTTGGTGTGCCCTGCAAATAGTGCTATTCCTTACCAAAAAATTATATATGCTTTTGACCCACTGCCATCAAGTTTGACGATCTGACTTGCTTTGCTCAGTGAACTATTATCACAATGAAAATGTGGACCTTCTAAGAGGAAACTTTAATAGCCAGTGTGTACTTTGCCATGAGATCTTTTTCTCAGTAAGGATGCAACTGTGTTTGAAAATGAGGCTGTTTCTAGGTCCCCAAGTGAAGGTGACATGGAGTAGAGCCGAACACATTCATAATAAATATTTAATGTGGCAGAAAATAAACTTTTAATTTTTCAGCTCACTATTGTTAGTGTCATTTATTATTACATACTAACTTGACTTCAGCTGACATACAAATATGGCTCCTCTTTCAATCTTCGAGAGATGAAAGCAGGGAGACTAAGTGATTTTCATCAGTGATGTTCTGTAGAGGGCTGGGCTGGAAGCCAATGTAACAGGCACAGACCATAAGATGATGCAGTTGACAATCAGTTTCGCATATTATACAGAGAACAAAAGGTTTGCCCCTGAGTGAACTGGTTAAGCCATGTAGCAGGACAAGAACCAATAATTTTGGGGTTCATTCTATTATCAAGTGCCCAGAACTTGAGTGGTTTTTATCTGTAGGGTGTGAATAGCCATCCTATAAAGAGCTCTCTTTGTGGCTGCTTAGGATGTCCGACTGCTCTCTGAAGTCGACTCTTTTCATTTATTTTCATAACATCTCTGATGTCTGTGGGGTTGAGGGTGGAGGGAGATTTCTCTCTCATTATTTCTAAGATATTTTTTCCTTTCCAATGCAATCTTTGTAGTTCGCAGTTAGGTCAGTGCAGTAGTAATACCCGTGACTGCACAGGAAGGGATTGCGGATTTTGAGATAAACTAGGCAATAAACTGACTTGTTCAGCCCGAGGAAGAGATATAGGAGGTGAGGGAGCTCAAGTTCTCAACTTGATATTTTCTTTCCTTTTTACTTTTATATTGGGATTCTCATACTGACTGAAAGAAAACTTGAAAGTCGTCATTTTCTTGAAGATTGGATCCTTGCTAGTCATGGGGAGCTAAATCAAGAGTACTATCGAGAGTTAGAGACTCACCTTTCAATACCTTGTATATTAGGGTCCGTAAAATGATGAGATCATCACTGATAGACCTCGGTAAAAAATGTATTTTTGAGCTAAAATCCCCCAAAGAAAGAGCCATTATCCCATGTGATTGGAAGAGCACTGATCCAAGGATGAGATGTCCTGGCACTGATACTAACAGCATATAAAGATTAGGGGACTGCCTTCATCTCTATGATCTCTGTTCCACCATCTATAAACTGAACGCTTTATCTAGATAAGTGCCTCTAACTTGGGAATGATTTTTAACAAAATTACTGACCCAGTTTTAATAATACATATGTCATGTACCTTAGTATATTTTTAAAAATGTGTGTAAGAATTTACACACAAAATGTAAATGTTTATTGATATATCACAGCCACATTTTTATATGCTACTAAAGTTAACACGTTAAGCGCCAAGCCTGTTTTGTCTTCCTTTCCTTTTCAGTCACCGGTGACTGACATGGCGCTTAACGTGTTAAGAGAGTATTAGTCTGAGTTACATTGTTTTAAGTTAAGGTGCTAATTGTTATTGTCAGAAAAACCACTAAGAAAATAGCTCAAAAATGTATTAAAAGAAAAAAGGCAATACAATGAAAATTGTGGCTCTAGAAAATATCTACTTGACACAAAAAAGGCAATAATGTAGGAATACAGGGACAAAGGCATAAGATGTATCCAAACAACAGCTATAAATACTGCTGTATAAGTAATTATATTAAATGTAAATGGAATAAACATTTCATCAAAATGTAGAGATTTCCAGGATGACTACAAAACAGTCCAAATCTATGCTGACTAAAGTGTCACACCTTATATTTGAAGAAACAAATAGGTTAAGAGTAAAAGGATGGAAAGGGTATACTATGGAAACAGCAACCTAAAGAGAGATAGCATCACTATACTAATATTAGGCAAAATCAACTTTAAGACATACATTTTTATTAGAAAACAAGGATTTGTATGATGATAGAAGGGTCAGATAAAATGGGAAGATGTAACAATCCTATCTAATAAAAGGCTAATATGCAAATTGACTGAACAGTGGAACAACTGGTCACTATGATGTGCACTGACCACCAGGGGGCAGACACTCAATGTAGGAGCTGCCCCCCAGTGGTCAGTGCACTCCCATAGGGGAAGCACTGCTCAGCCAGAAGCTGGGCTCATGGCTGGCGAGTGCAGTGGTGGTGGCGCGCAGCGGAGGGGGCGCAGCGGAGGTGGCGGGAGCCTCTCCCACCTCCGCAGCAGTGCTAAGGATATCTGACTGCGAGAGGGTGCAGACCAGGCTGAGGGCCCCCCCCCCCCTGAGTGCCCAAATATCATGCACCGGGCCTCTAGTTTATTTATATATATATTATATAGTCCCAAATACATGAAGCAAAACCTGACAAAATTAAAAAGAGAAAAAGCCAATTAATAGTTGGAGATTTCAATACCCCACTTTCAATAATGGATAGAACAACTATAAGCAATGAGACCTGACAGACATCTATAAAACACACCACGCAGCAATAGCAGAATACACATTTCTGTGTGTGAGAGATGAGAGTAGTGGCTCATTCTCTCAAGTGCATATAACACATTAGGTAGGGTAATCCACATGGTAGGCCATGAAAGAAAAAGAAGTCTTAAGAAATTTAAATTTTATTTTAAATAAAAGAATTACATAAATTATTTTCTCTGACCACAATGAAATTACTTAGAAAGCAATAGCAGACAATTTTGAGATTTGAACACAGATGAGCAAATGAACACGTAGTATATGTATTATTCTCATGGTCAACAGGCTCCTAATTCATGTCTAGAATTGTGTTCTGGGGCAGCCCAAATTGGAGAGAAAAATCCCTAGCATTTTTAATAACTCTCCAAATATTTATATACACACACACATTTCAGGTTTTGATTAGCTTAACTAATCAGCTCAAGTGTGCATTTAACATCATCAGGTGTGCATTTAAGTCATGGAGAAGAATGTCCAGTTTTGGTTTTCCCTGTGTTTTAAATGGTTTCTGGCTAATTTTCTACCTAATGTTGAGCATTAGCTGTAAGAACTGGATACCAAATGCTCTCCTAATTGTCAGAGTAAGAAGAGTCCAGAACTTTGAAGACAGTTGGTTAAAGTTAGCATAGATAGAAGCTAAAGAAAAGAGAGAGAGAAAATAAATAATAAAGGACTTAATCATGATTAAAACAGTATTAGGGCAGTCATGTCTAAAATAATTTTGGATTACAGACACGAGTATAATGACTATACTCACCTTTGGGGTGGGGAAGAAGTGTGTTTAGGAATTCATATTTTCCAAAGGGAGGTAATTGGATTCAGTGGGCGTCACACTGTACAAAGTACTTATAAGTGAGTGATGACTGAGGACCGGATTAACCAGTTTATGTCACTTTTCACTCCACTCTTCTCATTACCATTAATGAGAGAGCACACATAGTTTGAAGGGAACATTTGATTTTTAGCTTATACTTCTGGCCTTAGCTCTTGATCCTTTTAATACTATTACCCTGTACACTTTAAACAATTCAAATTAGAAGTAACGGAAATTGAATTTCTTCTGTGACCTTTTGAATAATGAAGTGTCCCTAAGTTCTGTGCTTCATTTTTTTTTTTTTTTTTTTTTTTTTTAGTCTGAGGAAAATCCACTCTTAGCATTCATTCATTCATCTGCCATGTTATTCCAGGATATCATTGAGAAGATTTTCACTGGTTTCTCCCAACTAAAGAATCCAGTTCCTGCCCTAATCGGTTTGGCTCAGTGGATAGAGGGTCGGCCTGCGGACTCAAAGGCCCCAGGTTTGATTCCGGTCAAGGGCATGTACCTTGGTTGTGGGCACATCCCCAGTGGGGAGTGTGCAGGAGGCAGCTGATCGATGTTTCTCTCTCATCGATGTTTCTAACTCTCTATCCCTCTCCCTTCCTCTCTGTAAAAAATCAATAAAAAATATTAAAAAAAAAAGAAAGAATCCAGTTCCTATCTGAATGAATTCTTGGCAGACTGAAGCCATGGTATGCGATAATGTTGTCTTTCCAGTTTGTGCAGTAGACCTTTCTCCCTTCCCTGCTACATTCTTTTTTTGTTGTTGTTGTTAATCCTCACCAGAGGCTATTTTTCTATTGATTGTTAGAGAGAGTGTAAGGGAGAGGGAGAGACAGAGAGAAACATGGATGTGAGAGAGACACATCGATTGGTTGCCTCCTGCACGCACCCTGACCAGGGCCAGGGAACTTGCAATCAAGGTAGATGCCCTTGACCGGAATTGAACCTGGGACCCTTCAGTCCACAGGCCAAAGCTCTATCCACTGAGCCAAACCTACTCTGGCTCTTCTACATTCTTGAGGCAATTACTATACAAAAGAAAATTTCACATTACAATGGAAATTAAATATAGACAGGAAAGAATAATAGATATGAGATGGTTTATTCGTATTGTTTTGTTTTATTTATAGCACAAGATATCTGATCTAGCTAACTATCATTATTCCTCATCAGAAATCAAAGGCATTTTTACACACCAATAATGAATTCTCAGAAAGAGAAACTAAAATGACAATCCCATTTACCATTGCAACAAAAAATTAAGATACTTAGAAATAGCCCTAGCTGGTTTGGCTGACTGGATAGAGCATTGTCTTGAGGACTGAAGGGTCCTGGGTTTGATTCTGGTCAAGGGCACATGCCCGGGTTATGGGCTCGACCCCCAGTAGGGGGCATACAGGAGGCAGCCTATCAATGATTCTCTCTCAATGTTGATGTTTCTATCTCTCATTCCCTCTCCCTTTCCTCTCTGAAATCAATAATAATATATTTAAAAAAAAGATACTTAGAAATAAACTTAACCAAGGAGGTAAAAGACCAGTACTTGAGTTGTATTTTTTAAAAAGCAAGAAGAATTACCCTGATTAATACAACCACCATTCAATTTTATGGCTGGAGAATATGGGTGGATGAACTATATATATATATAGTTCATATATATATATATATAAACTCATCCTACCATGTTCCAGAATATAGTTCTGGAACATGGTAGGATGAGTTTTTAGGGTGGGAGATGACTTTAGATTTAATCAATTAATTTTGATCTGACTATAGTTAATAAGAAAGGATATTGCTAATTGAAAGTTGGGATATGAGGCTCAGATGAAAAGATAAAGCTATAAACATAGTTGTAGGAATCATTGGCAAGTATTTCTGCAGCAATCTCTCTACATTTACAAAACACTCTCTAGATAGCATTTATTCTCCAGCTAGCACCAAGAGAAATTTAACGAACAATGCAAATCTAATCATGTCATGCCCTGTCTTAAAGTTCTTTGTTTCCCATTTTCTTTACAGTGTTTTCCAGCATGTTTACTGACATTTCCTTCTCCTTTCTGTCTGGTGTCTGTCTCTGAAACATTTTCCTCTTTCTATGCTGTCTTTTCAGTCAGCCAATTTATACTTACCCTTCTGGCCTCATCCATACGAGAGGTTTTCCCTGCTGTCACTCAAGTTAGGTAAGAACCTGCAGTGGTGTATTTTTAAAGCCCTGTCCACAGCGTGCGCCACAGTGTAATTAGCTATCTTTGTTACTTGTGCTATAATTGGGTTAGTACTTTTTTCCTGTAAAATCCACAAAGACAGGGTCTGTGCAATGTTGGCCACCCCAGTACCTACAACAGTGCCTGGCATGAGGTAGACTCTCATTATTAAATGAGTAAATCAATGAATATATGGCTAAAGAAATTAATATCAACAAGACTTTTTGTGATATTCAAATTATTTTATACACCAGGAGTCACTTGGACAAGGATTCAAGATTAATGTTATTTATATTTTAAAATTTTCCTTCTATCATTCTCTGATGTTGGATTTCTTAGCCCCCCCCTCCCCCCATTTCTGCTTAAGCTAGTTTTTTATAAAAATTTTATGGAATGCTAATTAATTAATTTTAAATTTATTTTTAAATTACAGTTACTATGCAATATTATATTAGTTTCAGGGGTACAACCCGGTGATTAGACATGTATATCCCTCATGAAGTAATCACCCTGAGAAATCTAGTAGTCATCTGACACCATAGCTAGTTATTACAGTATAATTTTTTATTATTTTATATTTCTTTTTGTTGTTTTAAACTTAATCTTAATTGTTGAGAGTATTACAGATGTTCCCCCTTTTCTCCCTCTTTGCCCTCCCTCCACCTGGCTCGGTCTCACCCCAGGCCTTCACTACACTGTTGTCTGTGTCCCTGGGCAATTCATATAGATTATAAGTTCTTTGGTTAATCTCTTCCCATTTGCCCCTTCTTCCTTCCCCCCTGAGATTCCTCTGTTCCATACTTCCATGTCTCTAGATTTATTTTGTTCATTGATTTATTTTGTTCATCAGTTTATTTTGTTCATTAGATGCCACATATACATGCGATCATGCGATATTTGTCTTTCTCTGCCTGGCTTATTTCGCTTAGCATAATACTCTCCAGGTCCCTACGTGATCTCTCTAAGGGTAAGAGATCCTTCTTGTTTACAGCTGCACAGTATACCATGGTGTAAAGGTATCACAGCTTTCTTATCCACTCAGTTTCTGATGGACACTTGGGTTGTTTCCAGATCTTAGCTATTGTAAATTGTGCTGCTGTGAACATAGGTGTGCAATATATTTTTTTTTGATTGGTGTTTTAGATTTCTTAGGATATATTCCTAGAAGTGGGTTCATTTGGTCAAATGACAGTTCCATATTTAATTTTTTGAGGAAACTCAATACTGTTTTCCATAGTGACTGCACCAGTTAGGATGAAATCACATATATTTTCTTGTCCTCAACAGCTTCCTGAATCTTAGTCAAACTGAGGGTTCCTGTGTTAGTACTTGTGTGAATCCTTAGGGTGGTTTTGCTGAATTTTTACCAGGGGTCTGTCTTTGAATATAAAGATATTTTATAAGAGAAAGGCTGAGAGAGTGTCTCTTCCAAGCCAATCACTTTCTAGAAGTTAAATTACTTGCTCAAAAGTATAAAAGACAGTTGGTTATAGAATTGTTCTCTATGGTAGTCAGACTCTATTGGTGGTGAATTATAAAATATGGCTACACATAGATGATGTAGATAAATAGGATACTAATCCCCTAAGCCAAAGAAATGTTATCTGGGCATAGTTTTAGGAACCCTGGTACAGTGTAAATACTTTAGCAAATCGGCCTGTTACAATGGAGAAGACTGTGGGCTTGAAATCTAAGACAAACCGGACAAATCCTTTCTGTTGGCAACCCTCCTTTCTGTTTTATTTCTCTGTTTCTGGAACTCAGATACAAAGGGGTGTTTCTCATTCTCCTTAGTTTATAGCACATTATTATCTTTGTCTAGTCAGGGTTCCTCTATCTTTTATTTCCCCTTTTCGCCTCTTCCTTCCTGATGCCATGCTCCCTTTGAGCATTGACTCTGATATGTTTGACATGTGTTTGTAGATAAGTCCATGTCTTGAGTAAGGTGAGTATTGTTTTGTGTTTGTTTCAAAAGCATGTATTGGTGATGTACTATAATTCACATCTCTTACTTTAAAAAAAATTCAGACCTATTTATCTTACTGTTTGTATATCTAGTCTTTACTTCTAGCTAGTGGTTTTCTATAATATAAATCTATCACATTTTATTTTTCATAAGTGATGATAACTTGGTGTCTTCCAGTGCTTTGCTAAGAAAAATAGCAATATTATAGTAAGTATCCATCTGTATGCATCCTGATAGATCTCTAAAACTATTTATTTAGAATATACAGGTGATGGATTACTGGTTGGTACATATGCACACTTAAAGTCATTTGATTCTTCCAGAATTATTTTTAGAATGGCTATATTAGTTCACATTACTGCTGCCAGTACATGAGAGTTCTTGTTCACACATTTGCTAGTTCTGAATATTATCTACGTATTTAATCTTTCATAAATTCACAGGTTTAATATTGTACCTATTTTTCCTCATTTTTTCATTGAAGTGTATTTGCCTACAATATAAAGTACAGATTTCAAATATGCAATTTAGAGTTTGACAAAAGAATAAAACTGTGTTCTACCAACCAAATCAAGATATGTAGCATTTCTATCATTGAAAATATTTCTCTTGATTCCTTCTCTTACTGATGTTTTTATTTGAATGTTCATGGTGTGTAATGAGTTTCTGTATCTTTTCATGTTATTATAATATATCTTGATGGTTATAGCTTCTGTGTTAAATAATATCATATTTTCTTTTTTACTTTCTGAGTTTTGTTGGTGTCAGAGAATATTTATTCTAAGTTGATCTTATATCTGGTAATAGTAATGAATCTTCTATTAGTTTGATACTGTGTTTTTTCTGTGGTGTGTTTTTTTTTTAATGTAGAAGATCAAATCATCAACTAATAATGAGTTTTTTGTCTTTCTTTCCAAGTTTGACACACTGTCATGTTTTCCCCCCCTGTCATGTTTTTAGTTTTGTGGCATAGACTCAGACATTTGATATTATGTTAAACCACAACAGTGTCTGAGGTCATTCTTTTTTGTCATCTTAAATGGGAATGCATCGGAAATTTCTCTACTAAGTATTTTGCTTCATGTAGGATGGGGGTTTTAATCACTATTAAGTTAAAGATTTTCATTTATATTATTAACTCTGATAGTTTGTTTACATATCATAAATGGTGTTAGGTACTTTAAATTGACTTTTTAAAAAGGAACCATCTTTGTAATCCTGAGACAAGCCTACTAGTTCAAGCTGTATTATATATTTAATCCATTATTAGAATTTTTTAAACTAATATTCAGTTTAGGACTTTATGCTTATGCTCAGATATAAGTAAAATGGATATATATTACTTATTCTGATCTTATATAACTATCTTTGGTTTGAGTAACTTTCTCTATTGTTTTGTTTTCTTAAACTATATTTCACTGATTTCTCCATCATTTTTATATTTTTAAATATATTTTTTTATTGATTTCAGAGAGAAGGGAGAGGGAGAGAGATATAGAAACATAAATGATGAGAGAGAATCATTGATTAGCTGCCTCTTACTCTACCCATGCTGGGGATTGAGCCCACAACCTGGGCATATGCCCTGACCAGGAATCAAACCATGATTTCCTGGTTCATAGGTCAACACTCATCCACTGAGCAATGCTGGCCGGATGATTTCTCTCCTTTAATATTTTTTAATATATATTTTATTTTTTTCCATTGAATTTATTGGGGTATAGGTTTCAAGCGCACAACTCAATACAATATCATCTGTATACTGCATCGTGTGCTCATTACCCTGATCCCTTTAACTGTCTTTTTAATTTGGTTTTTTATCAATTTTCCAACTTCTTGAGTTGAATGCTTACCTTATTTGCCTTCAATATTTGTTGGCTTTAGCTAAACATACTTAAAGTTATGAACTTCTCTTTAAGTACTGAATAAGTGCTGAGCACAACAAAAAATTGGGCATAAATTCTCACATTCTAGGAGAGAACCAAGATGGCGGCATAGGTTAACGCTGGAGTTTGCTGCTTTGAACAACTACTTCAAAAGTGAAACCAAAAAACGGAAGGGACATCACCCAGAACCACAGGAACGCTGCCTGAGTGGAAGTCCTACAACTAGGAGGAAAGAGAAACGCATACGGACACTCAGAGGAGGCGCAGTGCTGAAGTCAAATTCTGAGGTGCGGAGTGCGCGAGCGGGCTGGCGGCGGAGGGCGCGGTTGGCGTTTTCAATCGGGAGGGAGTCGCAGAATCTGAGCTCCAGATCCGAGCGAGTCTTTAGGGACCCAGACTCAAACGGGAGAAGCGGGACTGTCTGGCTTCGGTCAGAGCGAGTGCAGCTTTCTCTCTGAGCTTTGCAGCGGGTGCTGGGACTCAGAGAGGCAGAGCCCCTGGGGACAGGACTGAGAGCCGCCATAACTGCTCTCTCCGGCCCACCCTGTTGATCCTGTGCGACCCGCCCCGCCCAAGCCCTGCACACAGGCATTTGCCGGATAGCCTCAGGCAAAGGCTAGATTAGCACCTCCCTAGAGGACAGAAGTTCTCTCACTGCTGACACAGCTGATTCTCATAGCCACTTGGCCTGGAGGTCAAACCCTCCCTGGAATTAGCTACAACAATCAAGATTTAACTATAAGACTGCGAACAAAGACCACTAGGGGGTGCACCAAGGAAGCATAACAAAATGCGGAGACAAAGAAACAGGACAAATTGTCAATGGAAGATATAGAGTTCAGAACCACACTTTTAAGGTCTCTCAAGAACTGTTTAGAAGCCGTCGATAAACTTAATGAGATCTACAAGAAAACTAATAAGACCCTCGATCTTATATTGGGGAACCAACTAGAAATTAAGCATACACGGACTGAAATAACGAATATTATACAGACTCCCGACAGCAGACCAGAGGAGCGCAAGAATCAAGTCAATGATTTGAAATGTGAGGAAGCAAAAAACACCCAACCGGAAAAGCAAAATGAAAAAAGAATCCAAAAATGCGAGGATAGTGTAAGGAGCCTCTGGGACAGCTTCAAGCGTACCAACATCAGAATTATAGGGGTGCCAGAAGATGAGAGAGAGCAAGATATTGAAAACCTATTTGAAGAAATAATGACAGAAAACTTCCCCCACCTGGTGAAAGAAATGGACTTACAGGTCCAAGAAGCGCGGAGAACCCCAAACAAAAGGAATCCAAAGAGGACCACACCAAGACACATCATAATTAAAATGCCAAGAGCAAAAGATAAAGAGAGAATCTTAAAAACAGCAAGAGAAAGAAACTCAGTTACCTACAAGGGAATACCCATACGACTGTCAGCTGATTTCTCAACAGAAACTTTGCAGGCCAGAAGGGAGTGGCAAGAAATATTCAAAGTGATGAATACCAAGAACCTACAACCAAGATTACTTTATCCAGCAAAGCTATCATTCAGAATTGAAGGTCAGATAAAGAGCTTCACAGATAAGGAAAAGCTAAAGGAGTTCATCACCACCAAACCAGGATTATATGAAATGCTGAAAGGTATCCTTTAAGAAGGGGAAGAGGAAGAAAAAGGTAAAGATACAAATTATGAACAACAAATATGCATCTATCAACAAGTGAATCTAAGAATCAAGTGAATAAATAATCTGATGAACAGAATGAACTGTTGATTATAATAGAATCAGGGACATAGAAAGGGAATGGACTGACTGTTCCTGGGGGAGAAAGGGGTGTGGGAGATGCGGGAAGAGACTGGACAAAAATCGTGCACCTATGGATGAGGACAGTGGGTGGGGAGTGAGGGCGGAGGGTGGGGCGGGAACTGGGAGGAGGGGAGTTATGGGGGGAAAAAAAAGAGGAACAAATGTAATAATCTGAACAATAAAGATTTAATTAAAAAAAATAAATAAATAAAAAAAAAAAAATTGGGCATAAATTCTGATGCACATCATATCTCAAACACCTACTGGCTCTATGACTTCAGTCAAATAAATTTCTGATGAATGGTTTTTCCACCTGGAGCGGTGGTTCTCAACCGAGGGTGATTTTGTCTTCTCAGGAGACATTTGAGCATTTTGACAATTCTAAAATGTCTCCAGTGAAGACACATGTATTTCAGGATGACTTTGCAGTTAACCTACTTTTTTTAAAAAAAATATATTTTATTGATTTTTTTTACAGAGAGGAAGGGAGAGAGATAGAGAGTTAGAAACATCGATGAGAGAGAAACATCGATTAGCTGCCTCCTGCACATCCCCGACTAGGGATGTGCCTGCAACCCAGGTACATGCCCTTTCAGTCCACAGGCCGTCGCTCTATCCACTGAGCCAAACCGGTTTCGCCTTAACCTACTTTTTTATGGAAGACTTTAAAGAATGTTAGGACTCTGGTGGACATTTTGGGAAATACTGGTCCAGATTATAATTTATATTCTAGAAACACTATTAGAGTTCAGGAAGTGTTGATTAAATTTTTAAAAACCTGTGTTTAGTTAGTTAGGTTCTGCAATAATCTCATTTGTTTTGGGCCTTGGCTTAGGGTATGGATGGGTGACCAAGGGTGTGTTTTAACTCACTGGATCTTTGGCAGCATGAGAAATATGGAGATAAGGGAAGGGAGCCGATCACTTGGGGTGAGGTTAAAGGAGCTGCATCAGTTTCAGAGGAAGGAGCCTCCACTGGTACTTTCTGAAGAAGAGGCATGTGATCTGAGCAGGAGCATGGGTGGCTGCAGGACTGGCGTGGACGAAGTCCATAGAACAAGGTAATCCGTACACAGAGTACAATGTTATTTTCTCAGTCAAATAATTGATTAAAATGATAACAAGATGGCTCTTATGGTATTAAATGTTATAATGTTGTGAAAACTCCATTGCATTTTATTTTAATGACATTTTTTTGTAGTTTGAATATGTAAACAATAACAAAGAACATGACTGAACAACATAAATTAAATTTGAATCAGAAAATGGAACCAAAGGTGATTTTTTGACTTAGCGTGTGACATTGTTACCAAAACCAGTAGAAGCATGCACTGATTCATTTCACAAGTGTTTGGAGTCAACATCAAGGTGATATTCATGAAGCTATTGAGGACTTGCACTACGTAGATCATCACTGCCAGATAGACATGGGAGCAGGGAGAAGGATGTGAGAATCCATTTAATGAAGGTGTTCACTTTTTTTGATAACCTGCTGACATTTCTCTTCCCCAAACAGCTTCAATCCTGTCTGATCACTAGTAGAGCTCTTGTTTATCAGGAAAAAGAGCCCATAGCAGTGGGGTGTTTAGTGACATGTCCCAAATTTGATGATGAGCGCAAAGTTCTCCCATCCCCTTACTCCACACCCCACAGAGACTTGGTGAAGGTCAAGGCCCCAGGTGTTATTAAGGCATGCTTCATGATGTGTGACATACCAGAACTTGGTTTAATGCTCTGCTGTCACCAACTTGAAATCCTTAATAGTTTTTGAACAAGGTGCCTAGCGTTTGATTTTGCATTGGACCCTGAATATTATGGAGCTGGTCCCGATCGTGATGTTAGAAGTCCACCTTTTCATGTGCTTAAGGGGCTTGGAAGCCCCTGGGACTTCTTTGAGTCTCCTTTTTATATATTCTTTATTGAAGATCAGGCTTTTGGGCTCCTCCTAGTCTCATGAATTTTGGATGATTATAGAGGCCAGAGAGCCTTCTTCAAGATAGAACATACCAGTAGAACAGGAAGACAAGCTCAGGAAGAGAGGCAGGACAGACCAGGCTTACAGTTGATCCACCTAAGTCTCTGAGCATGCATAGAAAACAGTGAGATTTGTCTAAACCTTCATTATTACTGAATCTTTAGAACCAACCCCCAATGCAGATCTTTGGAATAGCACATGTCAAATCTCTGATTAACCATTTTCCTCCCTGAAACCCAGACTCAACCTCAGAGTCATCCACTTTGAAGGACCTCCACACTTCTCAGTATCAAGAGAAGTATTACAATGTAGTTTTCTTTAAAACTCACTCAAGAATGTAGCCCAGTCAGTATTTTGCATTCTGACCAATGTGGTTCACACTATGGAAGTAAATGAATTAGTCATCTTGAGGGAAGACTATTCTTGTATCTCTCCTGCAGGGCCCAGAATATCCTATTCTAATACACATACACTTTAAACGCTCCAGTTGTTATCAACAATAAAAGTTTTATAGGTGACTGCATTTCTCCCTTGTTTAATAGGTGTAGTCCAGAAGTTGGAGCCAGTTTCCCCAACGGCTAAAACTGTTAGGAGCACCAGACAAGAGTGTCGCTGTGAAACGCATTGAGCTCAAGCAATTTATGGTTTTCATTCTCCCTTTCCAGAAACGGCACTTCATTGCTCCTCCTTAGGCTGGGGGGAAATGGGTTTATTGCATTCATTTTAAGAAATATTCCCATACCACTTTTGTGGGCCTCCCTACAGTTTCAGTTATATTTCATCTTCTAAGAAGTTGCTAAATGTAGCTTCAAGCAGCTCACTCTGGTAGATGTGCTTGAGCCATTATCATCTATTTTTCAATAAAGCTGTGGGTGAAAGTGTCATTGATTCTTTTTCACCAGGAGAGAATATTAGCTTTTTATCCTCATCATATTATCTCTCTGCTTGACTGATAAAACTGTCGTGCTAAAGGAAAGGTCAGGAATTATCGAGTGGGTGTTCGTTTAATTCATCGCTCACCCCCCTCTTCCAACAAATGTATTGGGAGTGTAACAGAAAATTTGTGTTTATGAAATGAGAACAGAAGAGAGAGAGAAATGGATGAAGTCCTCATGGATTAATGACTTCATTTTGTTACCTAGAAATATGTGTGAGCTTTAAAGGATCTTCATTTATAACTTAAAGTTTCCCCTTATCTCACTTTCTTATTTTGATAGAAAGAATTCTCAAATGACATTTAGCTGAGCATCAAGGTTTCTTTGATGGGTTAAAACTTTCTGGACATGAGAAGGGGAGGAAGACTAGGGGAAGACAGATGGTTCACATAGCAGGGGAAAGATGATGCCACTTTCATTATTTAATGCATTCAAGGAAGTTGTTAGTGTGAGTTATTTCTAATTATATTTTAAATTCAAGGTGACATGGATTAATGCTGTGACGAGAGGCTTAAGGATGAGGAGGGTCAAAACAGAAAAGATTTGTTAAACCGCTGCTGGGTGACAGAGAAATCCAAACTGTAAACCTAGGTAATGAAACGAATGAGCCATCTCCAGGTGCTTTTTCACTTCCCATTCCATCTTTTATGATTTTTCTTCAGCCCTGTATTCTTCAGATGGTCTGATGAGGTTGTAGTTTGGCATTTCTTCTCTCACTCTGTGCCTGCCCCCTAACTCTAGAACACCCAACTTACCAAACACCTGGGAGGGAGCTTGATTTTTGTCAAGTTTGAATCCCAAATAGGTCACTGAATAGTTACATGATTTAGGTAAATTAATTAACTTCTCTGCATGTCACTGTTCTTGTGGGAAGAGAGAAAGGAGCAGGGCGGTGGAGGGGGGAGGGTCTGAGAAGTGATTATACTATACAGCTTCACTTTGTCTCCAGAGCCCAAAACTCAGAAGTCGTCCTTGACTCCTCCCTATTTTCCATCCCTCACATCTAATTTCCAATTCTGTCTGCTAAATATCTTTTGAGTGGGGAGTTTGCTCATTGTTTATACCAGGGGTCCTCAAACTACGGCCCGCGGGCCACATGCAAATACAAATATTGTATTTGTTCCTGTTTTGTTTTTTTACTTCAAAATAAGATATGTGCAGTGTGCATAGGAATTTGTTCAGAGTTTTTTTTTAAACTATAGTCCGGCCCTCCAGCGGCCTGAGGGACAGTGAACTGGCCCCCTGTTTAAAAAGTTTGAGGACCCCTGGTTTATACCATTACCTTAAAGCAGGCACTCACCATATCTTGGCAAATTGGAATGACCTTCTAGTCGGTTCCCCTTCCTCTGATCTCACACTCTTTTCTAATTCGTTTCTCACCTATTCAAGATTGGATTCTTCCCAGTGTGACGCATTGCCTAGTCCCTCACTGTAACTATAAAGCTTACAGTAAAGTTCAGTTGGCTTTTTATGATATGCAAGCTTTTTCAAATCTAGCAATTGCTTTCAACTCTATTTTTTTCTCTATTTCTGTTAGTTTGATTGACCTCACCAGGTGAACTGATTGCTCTGTATGTGCCTATCCCTAAGCCTAAAAATTCTCTCTATGTGGCATTTCCATATGCCTCCTGCTGGCCTGGTTATTTTCTATTCATCTATGAAATCTAGCTTAAATATCTCCTCTTCTTAACCCGCCCTCATGTCCTCATTCATTTGAATAATCTTTATAGTGTTAACATATTTCTATATGTATTACACTAATTACACTAAACCAACTTTGTTTTTTATATATGCCCATTTTTGCATTCTGTATTTAGATAGTACTAAGTTTAGCACATGAGTGAATTAATGAATGAAGTAATGAGTATTGGATAATTACATAAACTTCCAGGATCACAGTCCATATTAGGTGCCCGATAAATGTTACTCTGTTTTTGTTTTTATTTTCTTCTTTCTTAAGGTCAGTGTTTTAGTTACACACACACACACACACACACACACACACACACACACAGTTGTGGAAAAGATCCTTGAGAAATGCTTACTCTAGGGAAAGTGAGTCAATAAGAATTTCCATAAGAAGCAGCAGCAGACTAGATACATGGAAGCCACCAAAGGTGAAGGGAATGATACCGAGGCATCATCCTTGCATTCTACCCAGCTACTGGCAGTCCACTGACAGTGCCTTTCTCCACACTGATTTCTCTGTCTTGGATACTGTCTCCCTTTCTTCAGCCAACTATCTCCAATGTGAACTATACATCAAAGCTTCCTTCCTCTGGGAAGCAACCTATCATGCCAAGGCTGGGTTCGTTACCTCTGCTCTGTGCTCTCCTATTCTCTGTGCCCTCTACCTTCCACCCTGTCTTGCAACCATCTGCTTATGCATTATTCTTCCCCATCTGACCATGTGCTTCCTGGGGACAGGGCTGGGGTTCATTGACCTCCATGTTCCAGTGCTCTGTACAATGCAGACATTCAATGAGTGTTCAAATGAATTAGTGAATGAACAAATGAATGAGCCACTGCAGGAGGTCTTTTCTTTGCCTGTCATTGTTTTATATGTGTCCCTTTCTAGATATCCTCCTAGGTGGAAAAGAATGTTCTTTGTGTTTTGTATATGGAAAAATGCTTTGCTTGTTACTCAGTCTGATTGGAGGTGAAAGCTCTGAAAGCCAGAAACAGGTAGTCCCACGTCTTCCTGTCCAAGAGCAGTAGAAGATGTAACATAATCCATCTGGAAAGACTCAGGGAAACCAGCCCACACTGTCAGTCTCGACATCCACCTGCAAACACTGGCAATGTCCTTGTCTTTTCCCCTCTCATTAAACCTGCAGAAATGACGCGAAAGTTAAACAGCTCTTGGCTGGCACTTACCTTTTGCCTCTTTGAAACCTGCAAGTTCCAGTTGTTTATTGCGTTCACGCGGGTCAGTTTACTTTCGTGCTGGGAACAGTCTGTCCATTGATGCCCCAGCCTGCCCCAACTCCTGCCCTTCTGTTGGCGTTTTTTAGAATGCTGTAACACTTCGGGAAACTTCTGATTAAAAAGGTTTAAAATGAGTCAAGATGTCAGGTTAAAAATAACTGAAATGCCCCTGCTGTCCCAGTTATTAAACGATGGCCTGGAAGTTAAAACCTCCCGGCAGTGACTCCGGCGAACAGAGTCCGGCACCTCATCATTATCCTCCAGAAATCTTTGGGTCTGCTGAATCTGCATCCATTAGCTAGAATGGAAAGGTTTTGACCTGTCATTTACACAAGAAAAGTCAACCAAGCCAAGTTCTTCATTATGGGGAAGATTTTTTAGTGTTACAAGAAATCATGGCCTTTTAATTTGTAAAGGAATAATAGGGGGGCATCTTACTGCTTCTCTGTGTGCCTTCCACTTATGTCAGTGACAGTCTGGATATGTCCCTCGTATGCGTTCTGAAAACCCCTCCATGATCTCTCTTTCACAGCTCTCATTGCTGTGAGAGGCACCTGTGGAGCAGATGTCAGCTCTTCTACTTACTGGCTGTGCAGCCTTGGACAAGTTACTTTACCACTCTGTTTCCTTATCACTAAAGTGGAGGTGAACATAGTCCCTGCTCATGAGGTTATTGTGCAAAATCTAAATAAGGTAAAACATGTGCAGCTCTTTTAAGAGTGCCAAGGACACAGTCAGTACTTCCCACATGGTAACTGTAACTATTACTATAATGTTGTTTTTATAATTATTATCGCTTTGTCCTTTGTTCCGTGCACTTGCATTTACTACTAGACTTTGTAACTATCCCGAGGAAAGGACTGCTCCTGGCGGCTGCCCTGCTCTTCCAATTGGCTTATTGATCGGATTTATTTCAGTTCTTATTCCCCTCAACTACTTCTGTATCATTTGACATTTTCTGAAGGACTCCTTCTTTCTCAGAACATTCTCTTTTCCTGTATATCTGACATTGAGAATCTTTTAAAATTCTTTGTATTCACCTCTCCTCTACCGATCCCTGAAATATGTGGAACTCTCTACATTCTCTCTGTGGGAAATCTCATTAGATTCTGTAGTGTCAGAGATCACCTGTATATCGAGCCCTCTCTGATGTGTTCCTTCCCACATATCCTGCAACTTTATCAAGGATCTCCAACTAGATGTTTTTATTGATGTCCAGCATTCAAAGACCAGGCCACAGGAATATCCTTGTAGCCAAACACAATTAGATTTATCTAGTTGGCTGTGGCTTGGGAGAATGCACCCTAGAGGCACTGTGGGAAACACTTCTGAACTGTGTGCTCTCAGAAAGCAAGTGAGAGGTTGGATAGCCGGGAAATTTTTACCTGAGAAGCAGGATGATTAAAGAGAAGTTAAAGTTGACATTGGTCAAGAGTAGCCACTCCCATAGGGGGATGTTTGGTTACTTTTGTGCTTGCAGGGTAACCTTGGCTCTTCATTGTTTTAGACATGGTCCCATTGGTCTTGTCTAATTACTGTTTATAGGGCTTGAACATAGTTTATGCTTGATTGGGGAACTATGGCCTAGGGTTCTTTTTCATCACTGATCCCAGGGGAAACGAAAAATCTCCTCTCTCTACTTTTCCAGTGATTTAATTCTCATAGTCGCCTTTGTGAGTCCTCAGTACTCTCTTTTATTCCCACTCATTTTTCTAAAAAAATATTTTATTGATTTTTTTACAGAGAGGAAGGGAGAGACATAGTAAGAAACATGGATAAGAGAGAAACATCGGTCAGCTGCCTCCTGCACACTCCCTACTGGGAATGTGCCCGCAACCAACGTACATGCCCCTGAACGGAATCGAACCTGGGACCCTTGAGTCCACAGGCCAACACTCTATCCACTGAGCCAAACCGGTCAGGGTTATTCCCACTCACTAAAACCAGCAAATATCAAGTCAAGCCTCCTCCCTCCTCATCCTGACCACTGTTGCCTCCGCTTAGAAACTTGACTATTCTCTTTAATGCAAAAGTATTTTAAATAGTGTGCCTATCTCTTCCTGCGTGTCACTGTAACACCTCTAATTTATTTGGACATTGCTAATGTATTGAAACTTCTAAATATAAACTTGATCATGCTACCAGAGTGTTTAACAATATTCTCTGGCTTCCCTAGCTCTTATAAGATCTTCCTACTATGGTTCTTACCAGTCTGCCTTGGAAATATAGAAATAATGAGATAAGACTGCCCAGGCCATGCCCTCAGGTAGCGACCCATTTGCAGGCCACAGGAATGGCTCCTCTCCCCATGTGTGAGCTTGTTCAAGTGATTTCAGTTAGACCAGGAACATCTCATTGGCTGGAAGAAAGCTTTAATGAAAAGATAGATAAAAGGAAAGATTAATAATGGAATTTATAATTGTGGACAGACTTAGAGTAGAGTAGGAGGAGGGAAATAAAAAAGAGAAAAGTTAGGTTGAGAATTGGAAGATAGAGAAAACAAAGAAAAAGAAATTTTTTTTTTTTTATTGCTTAAAGTATTACAAAGGGTATTACATATGTGTCCATTTTATCCCCCCGCCCTAGACAGTCCCCTAGCCTCCCCTATCCCCCAATGTCTTATGTCCACTGGTTATGCTTATATGCATGCATACAAGTCCTTTAGTTGATCTCTTACCCCCCTACCTCCTGCCCCCCAACCCTCCCCGGCCTTCCCACTGCAGTTTGACAATCTGTTTGAGGCAGCTCTGCCTCTGTATCTGTTATTGTTCAAAAGTTTATAATGGTCTCTATTATCCATGAATGAGTGAGATCATGTGGTATTTTTCCTTCATTGACTGGCTTATTTCACTTAGCATAATGCTCTCCAGTTCCATCCATGACGTTGCAAATGGTAAGAGTTCCTTCCTTTTTAGAGCAGCATAGTATTCCATCGTGTAGATGTACCACAGTTTTCTAATCCATTCATCTACTGATGGGCACTTAGGCTGTTTCCAGATCTTAGCTATGCTGAATTGTGCTGCTATGAACATAGGGGTGCATATATCCTTTCTGATTGGTGTTTCTGGTTTCTTGGGATATATTCCTAGAAGTGGGATCACAGGGTCAAATGGGAGTTCCATTTTCAGTTTTTTAAGGAAACTCCATACTGTCTTCCATAGTGGCTGCACCAGTCTGCATCCCCACCAGCAGTGCACAAGTGTTCCTTTTTCTCCACATCCTCTCCAGCACTTGTCGTTTGTTGATTTGTTGATGATAGCCAGTCTGACAGGTGTGAGATGGTACCTCATTGTTGTTTTGATTTGCATCTCTCGGATGATTAGTGACAGAAAAAGAAAATTTGAGAAAGAAAAAAAGGATAAAAACACATAAAGAGTAAGAAGAAATAGCTGTGTTTGTGTCCCGGGTGTGTGGGTTCTTTGTGACTGTTTATTGTGGCAGACGGGCATTTGTTGTGTTCCCGCCATATTGTGTGGAAGGATTGGCGGCCCACATTGCTACTGACTGCTGTGTCTGCTGCAGGGTCTGGGGCGGGCTTTCTTGACAACCAAACTTTTTAATATAATGGGATTAATCTGCCTTAGCACTTGCTATGCAGATTCTTTGTAGTAATTCACACTGAAAAATGATAAAGAAGGGAGGTGTCTTGTACTAACTATGAAATTCAAGCAGAGGGTATGTTCTGCTGAATAGCTGGCTGGCTTACTAAAATAGTCCCCAAATGCTTCAAACATTTGCAGTGTAGGTCAATATTAGGCTTTGAACAGAATAATATGTTTTCTTACTATCTCCAAATTGTTTTTGCTTCCTAAAAAATGTAAGGCAGTGAAATAGATTGGATCACAAATGCTCAAACTATGTTAATCTCTTGTAACATTTTGACATTCTATCAGATTCTATGAGATACATGCAAAACACACCTCTGAGAAAGAGGAACATGATGCCATCCCGATTTGTAAACCTGTGATGTGCTATTGGGTGAAAAAATAATTGCAGCCTCTAAAAAATGTGTTGCTGACATTTAGTTTGCATTTGCACTGGAAATAACAAGTGCGATATAACTAAACACATAGGATTTGATGCTGTTTCATTTACTGTCGCCATCAAAAATCCAATTAACATTGTAAACTGAAAAAAGCTGCTAATTGTTAAAATTCATGCAGAATAATCTCCTCTCACTGAAAAGTATACTTCTTGGAAAGATGCTGTTATCTTTATTATCAAATTTTAGTGACATGAGTGAAATTGGTAAATAGATGTTACCACACCCTCAGTAATCTGATGTGGAAAAGTTCATTTCCATTCATTTCATCACATATTATTTAAACGCATTCTTTTTAAAAAAATATATTTTTCTTAATTTCAGAGAGGATGGGAGAGAGAGAAACATCAGTGATGAGAGAGAATCATTGATTGGCTGCCTCCTGCGTGCCCCACACTGGGGATCAAGCCCCAAACCCAGGCATGTGCCCTGACTGGAAATCGAACTGTGTGACCTCCTGGTTCATAGTTAATGGTCAACCACTGAGCCAAGATGGCTGAGCTGAACATGTTCTTTATGCGAGATGCAAAGTCAGGTTCTAAGGTGGGAACCAGAACGCTTTCAAGGGATTTATTAACTATCAGATAGACACTCAAATGTACAAGTAGCCATAATTGAATGAACTAGAGGACACGAGACATACAAACTGATCAGTGTGAGGCTTCTAAAGGAGATCCTCTGTTCCTTTGGTGTCAGAGACCAGGAGAGGCTGTGCAGGTGGAGGCACTGCTATAAGACCTGAAAGACAGAGACTAGGGTGGAGGGCATTGGAGGAGAAGGACGATGGGTGGACAAAACCATCACTTTGGGGTCATTTCCCAGTGTCTGCTGCTGTGATTATGTCCCTCATCTTTACTGCTTGCAGGGACGCATTCTGTTATTTAAGATTAAACTCCTTGAAAGGAAGTTCACAAATTAAGACAAAGCAAACACTCGTCCACTCACAGCATGCTTAGTAAATTGAAATGAGTCAATGCGTAGAAAACGTCTAGCCCATCAAGAGAGAAGTGCAGCTCAGAGAAGTCAGAAGTTCTCTTCTGGCTAATCAGGGCTCTATCTCATCCATCATTCATTTCCCAAGCTTGTAGCATTGCTGTGACGCATGGTAGGCACTCACACACCGTTGCTGAATGTTGTGAAGTAGTATGACTCATATCCGTGAAGTTATTTTGAACTAATTTGGCATCTCTTATCGACTAACCAGCCATTCTTAACTCATACAAGACTGTTGTTGACCAGCGTCCAGCCAGCGTCCACTTTAGTGCGCAGAGTGTATGCTAGTGTTCCGAGTGGGGAAACCAGAGATGGGGGGATGCTATGGGCCGCTTCCTGTTTGAGGGGAGGCATTCCCATTCTGCTCAGAAAACTTTATACCTAAAGCCAGATAACTGGGATCCTCACAGTATTTAATTGTATGGGAGTATCAAAACTTCCCACAGCATTTTCCAGGGAGTGAACGCATTGCATCTGTGGCATTTCCATATGGAGCACAACATTTCTCACCGACTCCTACTCACCATGTAGGAGTTTGCCTATTCTCCAGCACTCTTGCCAACACATTTAAAACATCTTCTCAACATAATTAGCCTGTCAGTAAAATATATCCAGTTGCACGTAACAGAAATACCCAAATTCGATTGGTTCAAACAATGTAAAATTGTGTAAAATCTAGTATTAAAAATTTAGAAATAGTCTACTATATGCTAATGGTCTCCAGCTCCTACTGTTCATTTTCACAATTCTAGCACATGGATTTTCTACTTCAAGGTAAATTATAGTACAGGAAAGTCTGCTAGAGAATTCTAGCCATCACCTCGGCATTGCAAATTGGAAGAAGGAGGGAAAACAGAGGGACAGCAAGGGGACCCTTCTAGATGATTTGACCTGCTTTCAGAAGCACTCCCAGAAATTCCACATTAAGCTCCCAATTGCATCTCATTGGGCAGAACACCACATGAATGTAATTAGATGCAAGTGATGTTGGGAATTTCATTTTTTTTCTCAATGGCAATACGCTCAACTAAAATGCAAGATTTTATTGTCATAGATGAAGAGGAGAATAGATACTCAGGTAGGCAACTAGCAAACTCTGTCACAATAGGAAATAAGATAATGTTATTACAGTGTTACTTGATAGTCTTTTGATTATTAGTGATATGAAGCATCTTTTTCGTGTTTGGTGAACATTTGAAATTTTTTTGCTCAAACACATGTTTTAGCTATTTACTTTTTTTTGGAAAAGAACATGAGATAATCTTGTGAACAAAACAACAACTTGACAACAAAACCGGATATGAAAGGTGAAAGCACAGATGCAGGACTGCTGGTAAGCATTGAATTCACTTAAAAATAGAACAAGGTCTAAACTTCTTCTGGGAATATGCTTGCAGTTAGTAAATATCAGGAACTCTGACAACATAAAAGTAAATGTAGCAGAAACAAAACCTGGCTGTGGGTTTTAAAGGAAGTGAGAAAGAACGTGCAAATTTCCTTACATGTTTTTAAATAGTCAGCTAATAGCTTCAGCTTAACTTAGATACACCTAGAATGGAAAAGACTAAGGCATAGGGTACATTGGTAGAAGAGGTAATAATAAGAATATACTAATAATAGTAACAATAATAAATACAAAAAGGGAGAAGAAATAGAGGACATGATAGGAGATGTAAAGTTGTTTTTTTTTTTTTTACCTGCACTTACATGTTGTACAAAGATGCATTAGAGAGTTAAGTGTACTATAAAAGTAAAATTAATCACTGAAAAATCACCAGGAAACTAAATCTTCTGAAATATAAGAAGGAAATCACATACAAATACACATATCCCATATATCCTAAAGAGTGCATATCCACAGAGAAAAAAGACAGAAAACATTAAGAAGAAAGTTATATAAGAAGACACTTAGACCAATTCTGTTAGTTCAGTAGAAAAATGATATAAATTTTAATCTACTGAAAGTACTGTAGGCTCAGATTGCATTAAAAAGCAATGCCCAATATGTATTACATGTAAGAAACATATCTAAAACAATGTGACTCAAAAAGGTAAGATATAAAAAGATAGACTAGTGCCTGTAATATCATAGCAGCAAAAGTAAGTGAACCATATAAAAGAAACTGACATTGACCAAAGAGTGGGGGATTCTTAAGGCATCCATATTAGGGTGTACTGTCACAATTATTTTAACTATACTTAAAAAATTTACAAGGAGAACAATTATGGAAAGGTATAAACCAACTTTACTTATGAATATTAACACTTTATACAATTACATATAAAAATATAATTCAGGGTATTTTATAAATGCAATACACCATGATCCAAATGTGCAAGTGTGGCTCACTGTTAGAATAACAGCAAGTATGATAGGTTTTTCATTCAAGTTGCATGTCAGCCTCTTCCAAGTGAGCTTGTCTGCATTGAAGAGGCTGAACAGCCAATGTGTATATGTGTACACATTACACGTTCCCTATGGTAGAGACACAGTATGACTAACACTTTTGATGTTAGCTGGTAAGACCAACAATTACGAAGGGGGTGGTCTGTTATTCAGACTTCAGCTTAAATGGTGATTTCCTCAAGTCATCGAGAGTGCAATGCATGTTCACAGCCTCCTCAGGAGCTTCCTGAGTGTAATCTGGAAGCCACCAACATGCTCAGGGATGTCCTGATTCTCCGGCTCCCTGGGATGCCTAAGGTAGCAGCTGCTTTGTAGGGTCAGTTCTGCATAATTGTTCTAGGAAGGTCTGGAGGCCAACCTAGACTGGACTCCTGATTTTAATACTTCCTTAAAAATCATGACATTGGCTTCTATTATCTGCAACTCTATTCTGGTGATGATACAACTAAATATAGTTCATCATATTAATGTGTCATAAGAGAAAAGAACATATTGTCCACATAAATGCTAAAGAAAGCTTTTTGTTAAAAAAATTCCTAAGTGTGAGCAATAAGCAGGTGGAGAAAATAAACACAAGTTATGGATTTAGCAGTCAAGTATATAAATAATGCTTCTGTATACAATGAACAGAAAGAATTTATATGAAGAAAACTTTAAAATTCTGCTGAAGTAAATACGCAGACATCCTTATACATGCATGCCCACTGGTTTATATAAATAGAAAACCATTGTACTTGCCTAAATATTATCATTATTAATTTTTTTCCTAAAAGTTCTCCTGAATTTTCTGATTGTTTCAATAGTATATTTTAAAGTTGGGAGTTCTACCTTGTTTCTTATACAAAAACTAGAGGTCTGGTGCACGGGATTCGTGCACTGGTTGGGGGTATAGCCTGCGGGGATTGCCTGCTGTGGGAGCACTGCTCATTTCGGTCAGCCAAGCGGTGCTCCCACTGTGGGAGTGCACTGACCACCAGGGGGAAGCCCCTGCATTGAGCGTCAGCCCCCTGGTGGTCAGTGCATGTCATAGTGACTGGTCAACTTGTCGTTCTGGTTGTTCCACCGTTCGGTCGTTGGGCTTTTATTATATAGGCTAACTTCTAGTTTGATCACATTTTAACCTGAAAAATAAACTGCAAAAGTATTAAAATTAAGCATGACTGAATTTACATATTATCTTAAAGTAGGCAAGATAGTCTATCATAGGACTCAGAATTAATAAGATGAAAATTAAAATGATAGCAAAATTAAGCACATAAAAACTTTGAACTCATGTTAAAAATATCACAAAATTAAAACAAATGAGAAACTAAAGGATAAATAGCTGTAACATATTTTATTAAGACTAGAAAATACTACAAAAATATAATACAATTAATAAATGAAAATGAGACCTGGCTGGTGTTGCTCAGATGGTTAAGGATTGTCCCATGCACCTACAGGTCTTCAGTTTGATTCCAGGTCAGACTCAAGCTCCAGTAGGGAGATGCAGGAGGCAGCTGGTCAGTGTTTTTTGTTTTTGTTTGTTTGTTTCTCTCTCTCTCTTCCTCTCTCTCTCTCTCTCTCTCTCTCTCTCTCTCTCTCTCTCTCTGCCACTCTCCCTTCCTCTCTCTCTCCCTCTCCCTTCCTCTTTATCTCAGACATCAGTAAAAACATATTTAAAAAATAAATAAATGAAAAAGCATCTTAAATTATTTACAACTAAGTAAATCAAAAATAAATGAAAATAGGTTTAAATAAACTCCTAATTAAAAACATTTACATGAAAATAAAAGTGAAAATGAGGTAAACTTTTTTCATCTATACAAATGGTAAAAATTTTACATGTGATCATGCTGGTACTGGAAAGATGTGTAATATGTTACTTCTCTTTAGAGGAAAATAAGAAAGTTGAGGTCATGAATTTAGCATTCCAATCTCTTGATTTGAACCTGGAAAAGTTGGCCAAGTTATTAGAACTAGAATGTTCACCACAGTTTTGTTTGTGAAATAACAAACAACAGAAAAGAACTGGTATCTTTTAGAATCTAAAACAACAAAAATTAAGTGGTATCTTTTAGAATCTAAGTAAATATCATAATAGACTAGTAACTTTTAAGATATATAAGTAGGAGATACATGTATATGCTCTTATGGAAAGATCTCTAATGTATGTTATTAAGTGCAATAAACAAAGATCATTAAACATGTACACTATTATCTGTTGTGTAAATATGAACAATTATCTGTATATTCATAAACAAGTATACACTGATACACACACAATAAATAGTCTTGAAGGTAGTATATGAGCTTGGTTTCTTTGGACTAAGGGACTTGAGATGCTGGAAAGTCACTGTTTCACTAATTTTCATTTTCTTTTCTTTTTTTTGAGAGAGAGAAACATTGATGTGTGAGAGAAACATCTATCAGTTGCCTCCTGTACGTGCCCTGACTGGAATAAAACCCCCAGCCTTTTGGTGTACAGGATGATGCTCCAACTGCCTGAGCAACCTGGCCAGAGTACTACTTTTATTTTTCTATATTATTTGAATTTCCTAAACTTGACCGTGGCACGTTTTCTTCAGAAAATTTATCCACACGGGGTATTTAACTTGTGAGATTCCAGGCATCTTTGCCTTCTTTTTTATTTTATACACAGTTTAAAGAGCCTCGTTAGTGTGTGCAGAGGGTCAGAGAAACCTAACCTTCTTTACTAGGTGACCAGAACATTTTTTCCATGAACTCTCTTGCCACAGTGATGTGAGTCATGTGAGACTGAGGCCACCACTCTAGTGTGAAGATTCCAAGACAGAATGTCAACAGGACTTTGATAATGTGACACACAAGGTCGGAGAAGAAGTTTCAGTACACACATTCTATTCTCATATTGTGCTCCTTCC
This sequence comes from Myotis myotis, assembly GCF_014108235.1. Lineage (NCBI taxonomy): Eukaryota > Metazoa > Chordata > Mammalia > Chiroptera > Vespertilionidae > Myotis > Myotis myotis. The sequence continues at coordinate 47,125,869 of NW_023416317.1, forward strand.
ACATATCTTTCACTTTCTATTAACCATAAAAAATGTTTCCTTTACCCTTAACCGGTTTGGCTCAGTGGATAGAGTGTCGGCCTGTGGACTCAAGGGTCCCAGGTTTGATTCCGGTCAAGGGCATGTACCTTGGTTGTGGGCACATCCCCAGTAGGGGGTGTGCAGGAAGCAGCTGATCAATGTTTCTCTCTCATCGATGTTTCTAACTCTCTATCCCTCTCACTTCCTCTCTGTAAAATTACCAATAAAATATATTTTTTTGAAAATCTTTTCTTTAAACAATACATTTCTCATGTTAAAAGGAATTTCAATACCAAGAAAGGATGAATGCTTAATTTTTGCCCATGAATAAAAATGAAAGATAATATGCCTAGATGACATGGCATCAATAAGAACGGATAATCCATTAGTACAGCGTGAGTAGGTGTGTGATATCTCCTCATTAGTGACTTGGCATGCATAATTGCAAGAAGATAAACTTGACATTTTATACTGATAAAACTGAAGAGAGAAGACCTTGTGTTGTGGCCTATTATAGCTTCTTTAAGTTTTGAGGAGCCTTATTTTCCAAAAATGGAAATAGAGGATTGTTGCTAGTCTGAATGGAAAAGTTAACAGCACTCTGACTTTGTGTTCTGCTCTTTAGAAATATATTTTTATTGATTTCTGAGAGGATGTGAGAGAGAGATAGAAACATCAATGATGAGAGAGAATCATTGATTGGCTGCCTCCTGCACACCCCACACTGGGGATTGAACCCACCACCTAGGCATGTGCCCCGACCGAGAATTGAACTGTGACCTCCTGGTTCATAGTTCAATGCTCAACCACTGAGCCATGCCAGCTGGGCAATATATTCTACTTTTTTTTCTTTCCTTTCCAATCACCCTTTCCTACCTCTTTATTTCTTTTTCAGGAAGGTGTCTACTTCCACAGTCTTTGAAAGGGGCAGTGGCTCAACACAGGACCATAGTAATTAGCAACTCCTGTGTGTGGGATTAAAGTGATGCTTTGGTGTGAATTAAATTACAGATAAAATTCCATCAGAATTCCAAGGTAGGGTTTATTTGTATTCTGAAACATTCTGTTATTCCCCCATCAAAAGAACTTAAGGAAAAGGGTGAGGCGAGGGATTCTTGCTCGGAAATGGAGCAAAGGCTGCTGAGTGGGCTGCGGGCTGAGACTCTACAGGCTGCTTTTGTCTAATGTGCAGTTGCTTCCATTTCAACCTTTTAACCCCAGCACGAATGTTATGGGGTCAGACCAGGCTTGACTGAAAAACTATGGAAGAGGATGGAGACTAGATATCTGTTACTTAAATGTAAGACTTAAAACCCCGAGAAGAAAACATAGGCAGTAAAATCTCAGACTTTTCTCTTAGCAATATTTTTTTTTCTAATATATCTCCTCAGACAAGGGAAACAAAAGAAAAAAAGAAACAAATGGGACTACCTCAAACTAAAAAGATTTTGCACAGCAAAGGAACCCATCAATGAAAGGCAAACCTACTGAATGGAGGAAGATATTCCCCAATGATATATCTGATAAGGGGTTAATATCCAAAATTTATGAAGAACTCATACAATTCAACACCAAGTACACAAACAATGCAATTACAAAACGGATAGGACCTGAACAGACACTTCTCCAAAGAGGACAGACAGATGGGCAATAGACATATGAAAAGATGCTCCAATCACTAATCATTAGAAAGACTAGATATTTCTTGCTCTACTTGTCTCTGCCCTCCTCAGCCTCATCTTCATCTTCTCTTCTCTCTACCACGATATCATCCCAATGCCACCTCTTCCAAGAGGCCCCTATCTCACCTGGAAGAAACAGAATGAGGAACTGGAAACTGTTCTCTGTAAATACCATAGCAGTGACCTTCCTAACACAAGGGTTTTCCTACGCCTTCTTGCTCCAAAGCCTCCTACAGCACCTCCTATATCTAGGCTTGATGCCTCAAACTGACAGTTAAGGCCCTCTGCAGGTAGGCCTCTCCTGTCTCTTTAGCTCCAGGTTCCTCTAATACCCTAGCCCAGCCGTGGGCAAGCTACGGCCCTCGGGCCAGATCCGGCCCGTTTGAAATGAATAAAACTAAAAAAAAAAAAAGACCATACCCTTTTATGTAATGATGTTTACTTTGAGTTTATATTAGTTCACACAAACACTCCATCCATGCTTTTGTCCCGGCCCTCCGGTCCAGTTTAAGAACCCATTGTGGCCCTCGAGTCAAAAAGTTTGCCCACCCCTGCCCTCTCCCATCCTCAAACACCATGCCGAATCCTCTAACACCCAAGTGCATAGAAATGCTTCCTCTTCCCATATACCGAACACATCCCTCAGGGCACCTTCCATTTTTTCCCTCTTCAATTACTGACATTAAATTGATTCTATACATTCACATGAATCATCAGCTACCAGTGAATGGTAATATATAACCTCTCCCCTTGGGATACTCTAGTCCAATTTCTTTATGGTGGCTCACAATGACTTTATTGCTGTAGACCACATCCCATGGTAACCTAGAAAACATCATTTCTCCTCTAACGTACTGCAAGTTCCTATTTGATTTATGTCTGAATCCCCCCTCCCCGAGTCTTGCATATGACTAAAGAAAACATTTGTTCATTGGAAGTGACAGATAGGACATACAGAAGCTCTTTGTGTTTACTGAGGGCCATATCATAGACTTCTGCAAACAGAAGGCATTCATATAAGACCCACATTTTCTGAGACTTTTCTCCATTTCAAAAATGATGTCTCATTGTCACATCGTATGTCTTAACTTCAGGATTCAAAATATAGTGACATTAGTGCATTCCATTTCTCTTTATGTGAAACATAATGCTCAACATGGGAGTATCATTTCTATTCTGAACTCAGAATTGGATCGTTCTCCTGCATTGTTCTTGATTTGTAGTTGTCACAACTCACATATACATAAACACACAAATTCAGGTGTGAGCATTTGACTCAGATGAATTGTTAATGAAATACAATTTTAATGTCAGTGTTGTATCATCAGTGAAAAAGACTTTGAAATAAACCCAAGCTTTCCCTTAATTGTCCCAAAGCTCCTTAGCTGCCCTTGTCATCAACAGCCCTGTAGTTCTTTCTCTAATGCAGGTCTCAAGGACATAGGGGACATACATTTCCAACCCCTGGCATCTCACTCCTAAAACCAGGAAGAGAAAGAAGGCAAGGGTGATGAAAGTTAATAATAACAGTTTCATTTAAAGGTTTTCTGAAGTCAAACATCTGAGTATTCTACAGAACCCAAGATGGGATGAAGAGAATTTTTTCTCCCAAATCTCAAAACTGTGAACTTAATGAGGTTGAACAATTCCCATATATCAATACCTTAAAACAAATATCTTTCACTAAATATGAAAGTGGGTGCATTTCAATATTATTTCTGCCCCCCATTCCCAAATCCCCTTCTCTTTGTCCTTCCTGTCACTCAGCTCCTGCTGTTCCATCGGTCCCCAACTTCACCTCTTTCTTAAAGGACTGCAGTGCCGAAACAGCACACTTTTAAAGCAGAATTTAGGACTTGACACAGAGGAAGGGACCCAGCTCACTCTGCAGAGATAATCTCATTAGGTAGATGGGGTTTGGAAGTGGGAGTTTTTCTAGGACACCTGGCTCATCCTTCTGTGTAACGGAAGTTGTCACTAGCCCTTTGCAGGCAGCTGAGGCATCAGAACGTGGGTGTCACTTCTCATCTGAATTAAATGCTGCCTCCAGCATGACATCTCAGGCGAACAGGAACTGCTGGGTGCTCAGGCACAGGGATCTTTACCTGAGGTTCCTTTCAGCTCAGAGACCCTGTAATTTTGCATTGGGAGAGAGCTGTCAGTTCAGGATAAGGAAGAACTTCCTAAAAATCAGAACTACCAGTCATCAGATAGACTGTTTTACTGAGTAGTGGGATCTCTACCACTAGTCACATTCAGGCAGCAAGGTGGCTTACAGGGAAGGTAGAGGGAGGGACCACTTCACAGCCGTAAGAGTTGTTAACTTACAGCTTTCAGCCATGAAAGGGTGGATATTATATTTGTTCATTCACATCTTATTGGGAATCCACTGTATGTAAGGCATTTTCTAGGGATGGGAATAGAATGATTAACAGAAAGAGGCTAAGTTCTTGCCCTCATGGAGTTTGCATATTAATGAGGAAAGACAGAAAGCTAGCAAATTAGTAACTGGCTAATTATTAGTAACCAATAGTGCTATAACAGGATAGAGAATGAAAGTGGAGATGGGGCCAAACCTGCAGAATTAAATGAAATTTAATGATATTAATGGAAATTAAATGACATAATAATGACTGATATTTATTAAGCATGTTCCTTAATTCCCACTTCCAATTAATTCCCTCTGTGGCCTGAGTGAATCACTTTCCTAAATTTTACTCCCATAGATTAGTTTTGCTTTTTAAAAAAAATATAATAGTATATATCGGAGAGTTTTTCCTCTCAAAATATATAAACAAACTTCATTCAATTGTATTATTTGGATAGCATTCCTTAAGGTTTGTGAACATGTAAGGTTCTAGGTCCCGCCGCCAGAGGTCTTGGTGGAGGCTGGATATTTTCATCTTTTACCTGTTCTTAGGGGATGTTGGTGCTGCTGTTCTGGTGACCACATTTTGAGAACCACTGCTTTTGTACGCTCCTTGGGCACCTAAGGGATGCAGGCTGGAAGAAAGTCAGAGAGAGAGAGATTGAGAGATTTTGAGATTGGGGATTCTAAAATGATAGAGTTATAGGTTCCAGAGGCAATGAGGATGGAGCTAAGTTGTGTTTTGAAAGAGGCCATTTGGAGGCTATAAGAGAGAAGGTTTGGGCCAGAGGGAAGCCATCCAAGAAGGAGGCTTTTGTTGCAATTCAAGAGAGATATGAGCAGAGTTTGAATGACAGTGATATTGAAGGGTAGGAAGAGATGAATTCAGAGTGGTTCTTGATACAGATCTGGTTCTATGTTGAGAATGAAGGTGAGGGAGGAGTATTAGAGGCCTCATATATGTCTTTTTGGGGTATTAAGGTGAATGACAGTGTCATTTGGATTGTAAAAGAGGGGAAGAACATGATAAGAAGGTTAGTCAAGGTGTGAGTCCTGTGAGGGGGTAGTGCCATGGGCAGCCCCAAGTTCCTGCACAAGGACAAGAGATCCCTGGGATCTGATAGGAATGCTACCTGGAGGCTTAATGTGACCTTAAATTGAGAATTATCCTGCCAGAACTAGGACCAAAAAGGAAGGCCAGGGAGAAGGGTATTTGAAAATGGGGTTGATTTATTTTCAAATTACATTCTTTCATAAGGATTTTGAGAAAGATTTCAAAACTTAAGTAAATAAATAATAGCAAGGTGTGGGCAGCTGTAAAAGAGTGATAAAGAGGCAACTGTAGCAGCAGTCGTGAAAAAGTCAGAAGCGTACACAGACACACATATGAACGTATGAGATGGAAATAGAGAAGAAAGGAAGGCTGGTTTCTTTAAATAGTCACAGCTTAAATCTTAGACATTAGCCCCAGCTTTAAAATATATGCAGAGAGAAACAGATGAGATAGAGGAAAGACCAAAATAAATATGTTAATGCATAAACAGTGTATTTATCTGGGTGTTAGGTTTATGGGCAATGTTTATTTTCTTATACAAACCTTTCTTTCCTTATGTTTTTATGATCATCATGTTATACTTTAAAATCATGAAAAAGTATTTAACTGTTGTGTTTTTTAGAACATGTTCTTAAACAGTGGAAGATAAAAAGCATGGTGGGGTTCTTTAGAGAACAGTTTAGGATGTGGTTTTCTGGTTCGGCTCTCTCTGCATCCTGAGACAGACCGTGGCAGTACCAGGAAGAACCATCTAGGTTTCTCATTGATGCATTGATTGGCAGGCTGGCACCCCTTGAGTGCTGCAGCCTCACCGGCAATTTCTTTTTTTTTTTTTTTTAACATATTTTATTGATTTTTTACAGAGAGGAAGGGAGAGAGATAGAGAGTTAGAAACATCGATGAGAGAGAAACATCGATCAGCTGCCTCCTGCACATCTCCCACTGGGGATATGCCCGCAACCCAGGCATATGCCCTTGACCGGAATCGAACCTGGGACCTTTCAGTCCGCAGGTCGACGCTCTATCCACTGAGCCAAACCGGTTTCGGCCTCACCGGCAATTTCATCCATCCTCACTGGGAAGCCTGCGGCTAGGAGGCACTATTTAGAGTCACATGGCACTGAAACCAATTTGAGATCCTAAGAAAAATTGTTGGTGATGCAGAACAGCTACAGCCCCTGGGAGATCAGACAGATAAGGGTGCTCTGGCAAAATTCAAACTCTGGGAGCTCTTGGCCCATTTCACTCCCCAAGATGCAGAGGACCCGGCAGCAAATGGTCCAACACTGATGGATGCCAATGGTAAAAGCAGTCCATTTAAACAAACAAAAGCAAGACATAAAATCAGAAATATAACAGGTCTTATTTTAAGATCTATTCTTTGTATGAGATGGTGTTCATGGGAAAAGGAAAAAAGGCAGAATTAGCTCCCATGTCCCATTGATCCCTGTCTTTTCATTCGTTCCTTTGCTTGTCACTGAGCTCATTCTGTGGCTCTGCGATCTGGGAAATGGAAACATAAGGGTTCAAAGATACATGGATGCCTTCCTTTACTGACCCATCTCCTGCCTTCCTTCTCTTTGGAGGGACTCAGGCCATGAGCCTGGCTCCTGTGAACTACAGGCAAATTGCTACCTACAAATATGCACATACTAATTCCTTTCCTCTCTCTCTTCCATATTCTCACAACAGTAACCCACAGAGTATTTTTAAAACTTGATTCATCTGTATTGAATGATTCTCACTTAGGTCAGCATGGAAATCACCTTCAGCCTCTACTTAAACTCTTTATTTCTCTACTAGAGGCCTGATGCACAAAATTCGTGCAAGGGTAGGCCTTCCTTTCCCCAGCTGCTGGCACCGGCTTCCCTCTGGCACCCGGGACCCGGGCTTCCCTCATAGCCCTGGCTTCATCCAGAAGTCAGTCTAATTAGCATATTATGCTTTTATTATTATAGATATTGTACATTTCATAGAGAACATCTTTTTTTTTTTTTTTTTAATTTTTTAAAATTGATTTTAGAGAGGAAGGGAGAGGGAGAGAGAGATAGAAACATCAATGATGAGAGAGAATTATTGATGGGCTGCCTCCTGTATGCCCACACTGGGAACTGAGCCCACAACCTGGGCATGTGCCCTGACTGGGAATTGAACCGTGACCTCCTGGTTCGTAGGTCAACACTCAACCACTGGGCCCCACTGGCCGGGCCAATGGCCCACTCTTATTTCTCCTTCAACACCATCATTATGGTTGTGAAGTGGCTGTGATCACACAACCATGGAAAATTGATGTGGGGAGTTTCTTGTCTGCTGCTCTACAAACATGGGGTCGTTCTAAATCCCTGCGGGGCTCAGGAAGAGAGAGCTGTAGCTGCAGTCGTTGGTGGTGGAGGAACACTGCTAGTACCAAACCACAGAGCCCAGGAAGAAAGCCAGATTAAATAAAGACCCCGCACTCCCCTCCTCCTCCATCCAATCTTCAAGCAGTGCTGCCCATTGGCATAAATCAGCATCTGGAGAGAGTTCACTGCATGTTTGTACTCACCGACATGAGATGCATGTATGTATATTTAGCTATAGAATTTCATTTGATATAAATATTATTGTATTATATATGTTTTCTGCACTTTGCTTGCTTCTCTTAATAATGCCCGAGAGAAACCTCCATGATCTCCACTGAAATGAAATGGGACCTCACCAGGAAATACTGAAAATCAGTCTGTGAACAAAGGTTTTATTGCTATAATATAAGAATCAACCACCAGGCACCACTGAGATCAGATCCTTTGTTGGGTCTATGTTTCATTCAGTGTTATAAAATCAGATAAATAGCCAGTGGTTGAGCATCGACCTATGAACCAGGATGTCATGTATCCATTTCAGGTCAGGGCAATGCCCTGGTTGCTGGCTTGATCCTTAGTAGGGGGCATGCAGGAAGCAGCCAGTCAATGATTCTTTTATCATCGATGTTTTAATCTCTCCCTTTCTCTCTGAAATCAATAAAAATGTATTTATAAAAAAATAAAATCAGGTAAATAAAAGGAGGTTTTAAAGCAGCGGTTCTCAACCTGTGGGTCGCGACCCCTTTGGCGGTCAAACGACCCTTTCAGAGGGGTCGCCTAAGACCATCCTGCATATCAGATATTTACATGACGATTCATAACAGTAGCAACATTACAGTTATGAAGTAGCAACGAAAATAATTTTATGGTTGGGTCACAACATGAGGAACTGTATTTAAAGGGCCAGAAGGTTGAGAACCACTGTTTTAAAGTATTTTAAATCATAGAATGTTACAGAATATTCTAGTTATGCTGCAACACAGACCATTTTCCCAGGTTAAATAAGAAGTGGGAAACTTTTCTGGCCAGAAAGGGCATTAGTTTGTCTCACATAAACAATTTACTGAAAATAAGGAAACATATTTGTGAGCTGACTCACGTAGCTCAGAGGAGGTTATTGGAGGAGGTCATTTAGAAGATGACCCGGGCAATTAGAGGCGCCTCATCTCCTCCCCTGTCCTTGGAAGTAGGTTCCACCGACCATTCTCACGCTAGGAACCTTGAGAGATGAAGTGTTGTTGAGACCACCTGGATGGAATACACACCTGACCCACATGAAGGCCTCTTGTAAACATTTAAGTTCTGGCTTGCAGGTGTGTGCCCTGGAGACCTGCCTCGTGAGTTCCCTCCCTTGATAAACCTGCCCTCTGGCAGTCTGGGGAGGCCTCTTCATTCAGGCTCCCTTGCTCTCCCAAGTACCCAGCTCAGCTCCTTTTACATTCTCAGCGGGGGATTCTTAAGTTCCAGAATCAGCAGAAGCTCCTTGAGGTAGGGAAAGAAGTTACCTTTATTTTATCCCAAAGTAATTTGAGAAGGAGTAATGATTTTAAACTTTTTTAGGGGAGGAGGGTGAGGTATTATGTAAAAATAAAAAAACATTTTACATTTTTTCCTATGTTGCAATTCAGTACCTTATCTCAGTATCATAGTGTTTTAAATGAGTGGATATTATTCCATATTAACTATGCGCTATAAATTTATCCATCATTAACACTGAAGAACGTTTACATTTGTTTGAATTTTTCTTTATTCTAAACTGTATCAAACATCTTTTTATTCCCTCCCTCACATGTCCTCCCAAACATTCCTCTTTCTTCTCCAAAGATTATAAGTATTATGGTTTCTAACATTGTATTTTAGTTTTTTTATTTTAAACTTTACATAAATAGAATAACCCAGTAAATAATTGCTTATATTTGTGTTATTTGACCCAAATTGTTGGACTCGTTTATCTTTTGACATGTAGTTGTAGTTTCACATTTTTGTTGTTGTACAGTGTTTCACTGATTTATTATTTGACTTAGATTGATATTTGTGTGGTTACTAGTTTGTGGCTATTGTGATAATGTTATAAATATTCTTGTACATGCAAATTCTTATATACACTAATGGCATTTCTGCTAGATATTTTCAGGTTCTATGTTCAAATTTAGTTAATTCCAAAATGTTTTATAAAATGTTTGAAGCCAATGCTCAGGATTGAAAACATTCTTACCAAACTTAAATTAGTCAAATTTTTATTTTTAGGTATTTTGGTGAAGTGGTATCTCATTATTATTTTATTTTCCATTTTACTGATCTAAACATATACTTCATATAATTATTGTCCATTTTGTGAAGTACCTTTTCCAATTTCTTATAATTTTTTATTAGGTTGTCTTATTGATTTGTACAGTAAAACCCCGATATAATGGGCTAATTTGAGCACAGGGGTGTCTGTTAAACCTGAAAGTTGGTTATATGATAAAGTCGGTTTTCCAAATGTGTATGTTAAAAATAGTCACAAATCAGTTTACCTGTTTTTATTTATGTAGACCCGTTTGTGTATGCATGAAAAGTTTAATTTTACAGAAAAGTTTTTCATGTGTAGTATAGTAAGTTTAAATTTATACTGAGTAGGTTTAGCAAATATATGCATTCAGCAGTCACTGCAGGTAAACAAATGCACACAACCTGGGTATGGTTAGCGCACGTGGGAACATTGGCCGCACCTGTTAAAACTGCTGCAGAAAGTTTTCCTACCAGACAACAGAATTAATTGCTGCGTGCAATGCTGTATGATCGATCACGTGCTAATCATTCGCCAAACATTGTTTAGAACAGTGGTTCTCAACCTTGGCCGCACATTAGAATCACCTGGAAATCTTTTTAAAATCCTGATTTCTGGGCCTCATCCTCCGGAAATTCTGTTTCTTTGTTATGGGGTGGGGCCACAACATTAGTAACAAAGAAACAGAATTTCCGGAGGATGAGGCCCAGAAATCAGGATTTTAAAAAGATTCCCAGGTGATTCTAATGTGCAGCCAAGGTTGAGAACCACTGGTTTAGAAGCAGTGACTCTTGGATTTACATATGTAGACTACAGTTGTGGATATGTAATATTGATGTCAGAGAAATTACTACAGTGTTTTTTTCCAACATATGTCCTATTTGTAAAATTTGTTAAAAATAACAGTGACTTGCCCTAGCCAGTTGGGCTCAGTGAATGAAGCATTGGTCTGAGGACCCAAGGGTCTGGGTTTGATTCCAGTTGGGTTGCAGGCTCCTCCCTGGCCCTGCTGGCTGGGGCCCTGGTCAGGGTGCATGCAAGAGGCAACCAATTGATGTATTTCTCTCACATCAATATTTCTGTCTTTCCCTCTCTCTTCCACTTTTTCTATAAACCAATGGAAAAATATCCTTGGATGAGGATTAAAAAAACGACACAAAACAGTGAATTAATAACATCAAGAAAAGCACATTACTTGTTAATTTAATTATAAGTAAATCTTGGTTAAAAGCATTTAGAATTAACAGGGTGTTAATTCTCACATATGACATATGGACCAGAACTTCTGTCCTTTAAATCTGAAGTCTGTCAAATTGAGTTCCCCAAACCGAGGGTTTACTGCAATTGATTGTAAGTTAAATTTCTTATTGGCTTGATAGTGCTCTTTTATATCTTTATAGGAACCATTCTTTATGTATATTGAAATCATCTTTTCCCACTTTGTGGCTTATTTTTTAATTGTTTAACTGGAATCTCATGATGAACAAAAGTTGGCGGTTTAAATGTAGTCCATTTTTTCCCTATGGGTGGTCTTTTAAACTCTGTTTTCATACAATTATTTTCCCCAATTATTTTTTGTCTTTTACATTTAGAGCTAAGGCCCACTTGACATTTATTATTTGTGTGTTGTGAAATAGGGATCAAGACTTTTGTATATCCACATGGATATTCAGTTTTCCAAGCACTATTATTGAAAACCGTCCTTCCCTTCATTGCTCTTGAGGACAGCCATTGTCAAAATCAAGAAGTCATACATGTGTAAGTCTATTTTCATACCATTATTTTGTTCAAAGGGTCTATTTTTCTGTCAAATATTTATTATATAAAAATATTTTTCCAAATGATAAGATGTATTGTATAATAAATCTTGGAAATTAGAAGGGGAGAGGGGAAAGGGAGAGGGTGGGAAGAGAATCACCAAAGATCTTATGTGCATACTAGATGCCTGGTGCATGAATCTGTACACCTATGGGGTCCCTCGGCCTGGCCTGTGGGGGTCGGGCCAAAACCAGCTCTCCGACATCCCCTAAGGGGTCCCGGATTATGACAGTGTGCAGGCCAGGCTGAAGGACCCCAAAGGTGCACAAATCCATGCACCAGGCCTCTAGTATTTTATAATATGCTTTACAAGTGTCCTATGGTTTAGCTTGCTAAGATAGTGACATTTTTTGTAATACTTTTTTTTGTATCTCTTGAATACTTGTAGAATATTTTTTATTTTGTTTATATGAAAAATTACATTGACATATTTTGTATGTTAAAGCAAACCTACATTCCAGGAATATTTTAAGTTTGGTCATGATATATCCCATGATATATTCATAGAGATAAATTGATATGTAAAATTTTTGCTATTATTAGCTTATGTTTTTAGTGTTCTTTGTATCCATGTTTATAAAAGAAAATTGTCCTTCTTTCTTAATCCGTTTGTAAGGCTTTGATATCAAGTTCATCCAGGCCTCACACAAATGTCTGGGAAATATTTCTTATTTGTCTGCTTGGAAAACTAACCATAAGATTGTTTTGTTTGTTGTTTGTTTCTTTTAGACACATTTGGTGAAATTACTAGTAAAACAACTGTGCCAGGTATATTTTGTGGGAATGTTTTTTTTATCACAGAATTGATTTTTTTACTAGTCATAGAATTATTGTATTTTTCACTAATTTTTGTGTTAACTTTAATAAGTTGCATTTCTGCAGGATTCAGTTAATTTAATCTAATATTTACTCATTACTTTTATGCCTTTCTCTATCTTCTTTAACATTTATAATAGCCTAGCCATTTTATTAATATTTATATTCTAATTCTATTATCTATGTCAATTCTAGGCCTATTTCTTTGATTGACCCCCCCCCCCCCCCAGATATGGACATATATTGCTTTGTGCCTGGTAATTTTTTATTGAGTTCTGGACATTTCAATTTTTTATTTTTGGGGTGCTAGATATTTTTGTATTTCTTTAAATACTGTTAAACTTTGTTCTGGCATGTTGTTACTTATGGTTAGTATATTCTTTCCAGGCTTGCTTTCAAGCTGTTCTCATGAGTCCAGTATTTACCCTAGGGCTCATTTCATTCCACTAAAGCAATAATCTTCTGAAGACACTGCCCAATGTCATGCATTATGTTTCTTCGCTCATGGTAAATTTGCCACAGCAAAGGAATCAACACTGGCATGTTACTATTAAGTAAATGCCACACTTCATTTGAGTTTCACTTTTTTTTCTCTCACCCCATGTCCTTCTGCTGTTCTAGGACACCATTCAGGAGACCACATTACATTTAGTTGTTATGGTTCATTGGGATTCTCTAGACTGTGACAGTTTTTGATGACCATGACAATTCTGAAAAGTACTAGAACAGGGGTGGGCAAACTTTTTGACTCGAGGGCCACAATGGGTTCCTAAACTGGACCGGAGGGCCGGAACAAAAGCATGGATGGAGTGTTTGTGTGAACTAATATAAATTCAAAGTAAACATCATTACATAAAAGGGTACGGTCTTTTTTTTTTTTAGTTTTATTCATTTCAAACGGGCTGGATCCGGCCCGCGGGCCGTAGTTTGCCCACAGCTGTACTAGAAACATACTGTTTTAGAAGTTCCCTCATTTTGGGTTTGTCTGATGGTTTTCTCAAGGTCGGACTGGGATTATGGGCTTTGAAAAGGAGATAACAGGTAAAGAACCATTCTCATCACATCATATCAAGGTGCATCCTATTGACACGATTTATCACTGACGATGTAAATATTAGTCAGCTGACCAGGGTGGTATTTGCCAGGTTTCTCCAGTGTACAGTTACTTTTCAACCCCTTTCCACTCTGGGCTTCTTTTGGAGGCAAATCACTAATCCCAAGCCACAGTTAAGGATAGAAAAAGTACATTAAGCCGGTGTACTGCATACATAAATTATTTGGAAGTCTACTTTTAGGGTTGTTTTGCTTCTCCTCACTATGTGTAATGATTTTACACATTTTCTTGGGTTTTATGTTGATTTATTTGCTATGCTCATGGTGTTTGCTTTGTGTGGAATTTTATCTGTGGTAATTATGTGTAGCCTGGCATGTAAGACACCACTTACGCTCAACTTGAAAGCCTCTGGCCTAAATTGTCTCTTGTTCCCATTGCCAGTGTGGTCACCAGCTCTCCCTGGGTTCCTACTGACTTCATGTAGACACAGCCCCACGTCACATAGCCTGCTGCTCACACCACTTGCCTCTTACTCAGAATTTCCCTTTTGATTTCAGGGGTTGGAACCTCAAAGACCTGGCTCAGTCAACAGTGGGACATTGGGAACAGTAATGCCTCATGGGGAAAATATTTGACAAGTGAAATATTGGAGCCAGGAGATAGAGTTTGCCCTTTGATTTATCTGGAAAGATTGCTGAGATGTAGTTAGTATATAATCCTCTCAAAGTATTTCCAGTCTGGAACCCCTATTGTCTAAATATATTATCTGGGGGGGGGGTTCCTGGACTATGCAAGCAATGCAAATTTCAAATGGAAGTTCTTATGAGCAAAGGATTATGTTTTTAAATTCTTAGGTACTTTTATTTTCCTCTATTTAGAATTCACAGCAAAATAGAAAAGGGTTTTTCCCCCTTTTCTTTATCATTGAGGTATCATTAAAAAAACTTTCAGTATATCTTATTAGTGAAGATGCAACATTATTAGCACCACAGATTTTTATGAGGATCTTAGTATTTGCCCAACTACTTTTCTCCTAACCATATATGGCTACTAAAACTTGAACTCTCAGTTATTGAGATTTCAATTTCCCAGAAAGTGGCTGAAACCTCAGCGCCTGCTTATGTCTGATTTTAGATTCTTCTTCACTTTTGGTCCTTTGATATTCCCCTTACATTCTTTAGAGCTCTGCTCTGCATTAAAATTATGTTTATTACTTTTCATCCAATTTTTCTAGGGTTTTTAGTGGTAGAACTTTTATGATATATTACCTGCCATATTCCCAGAAACAGAAACACTGGATATTTGCAGTTCTGCCAGGATTGGCGATCTGGTTTATAAAGGCACATCAACTTGAAAGCAGTGATTCAAGAGGAGAGTTTACTGTTAGCAAATATGTGCATTTTCTGAGAAATAACAAGGAATTAGAGAACTCAGAAAAAAAATAGATACAGATCAAAGTAGTATGCATTGCAGTCCAATAATAGTGTAGGGATGATTATACTTACTAGTATGTATTTCAGTCAGTCGGAGGGTTATCCATGTCCTAGAGCTAAATTATAATTCATGTTAATGATGTTGACATCAAGGAAATGCAATATTTTAAAAAAGATATTCACCATATTGAAGATGGGAACACTATATAAAGTATATTTTAAAATATTTTTTTTCTGAAATAATACAAAATGTTGTTACCTAAAAGAGTGGATAATAATAAGATAAAAATTATAATAAATATCTATTATTGAGTTCCATATAGGTGTCTGGTACTGGGCTCTGCATTTTACCTAATTCTTAAAACATTAATTTCATTCTCATAATAAACCTGCAGGATAACTCTTATGAGCTTTGCC
This sequence comes from Myotis myotis, assembly GCF_014108235.1. Lineage (NCBI taxonomy): Eukaryota > Metazoa > Chordata > Mammalia > Chiroptera > Vespertilionidae > Myotis > Myotis myotis. The sequence continues at coordinate 47,141,143 of NW_023416317.1, forward strand.
CTATAATAATTGTGTTAAAGTTACATTATTTGTCAGTGGACAAGACAGAATTACAATTTCTCTGCTATTTGTATTTCACCATATCGCCATCCTCTTCCATCCAGGAAAATCTCTTATCCTACAGACCCGATCGAAGAATGTCCCAGAGAGCCTAAGCATTATCACAGAGTCCCTGACCATACAGGAAGAGGCAGCATGTATTTGGTGTCTTCCCTTTGACCCCGGTTTATGACCTCTCTCTCTAGGTTCCCAGGACAGTCAGATCCTCTATCTGGAAGAGCCTGTGATGAGGTGTTTTGGCTCAGAAGCCAAATTTGTGGCATTGAAACCAGTGGGGAGATGAAGAGGGACTCATAGTGAGTCAAAACTGACAAAAACAGTAGCAAACAGGAGGGACAAGTTTTCAAATATGATAATTCTGTCTGGACAGTTGACAAGGAACAAATGCTCCCTTGCTCCCTGTGGAAATGATAATTTTAAAAAGCAGACCGGGGAGCTTCAGACAATTATTTAGGCCTTTTAAATATGTATGAGTTCCAGTGTGCTACATACATTTTAAAAGACAGTTGACAACTGCAGCATATATCATCTTGTTCCCTCTGCAAGCTAAAAATAGTGTTTCTTTTTAATGTAAAAACAATACTTTCAGTTTGGCATCCATGAAATAAAAGTCTGTAAAATACTAATTTACAGGCAATGACAGCAAAGAATGTTATTAGCAATTCTTCCTATAAACTTTCAGATGAGTAATCTGATCTGTCACTTTTGCCTGAGAGAGAGACTCCAGAGGACACTCAGGATTAGTAGCCAGGATGGGGCCTGAGGCCTCCAGGGCCTGGGGTTGAGGCTGCCCATCTTTACGGTGGGCACTAGAAGCTTAAGGCATGAACCCAGTCATAGCCTGGAGGAGTCAACTTAGAGCCAACTTAGAAAGAAGAACCAAGCTTGGGGTCAAAGAGGCAAAACATTGGCAAGAGCAGGAGAAAAAGAAGAGAAAAGAAAAGAAAAAAGAAAAAAACTTGCAAAAGAGCAAGGTTTGACCATTGTTTTAAATCAGGCTCATATGTTTACTGCTCTTCTTGGGGACCTACAGGTGTGTAGATGAGTCTGTCTGGTTGAATGCGACAACTGGGCACCTCCCACTCTCTCTGTTTCTTGCTGAGGGAGGAAGCTTTCATGGATGTTCTCAGTCTCTTGCAACCCCCCCCCCCCCCAGGTCCATATGCCCAGAAGGTACACTCATTCTCAGCTACTGAGAGTACTGACTGTTAGCATCTCACAGCCACGCCTTTCTCCAAAGAATTGCCCTTGGCCTAGAAGAAGCTACCTTGCTGGACAGATTACCTACTCCTTGAGGCAGGACTCCGTCAATGATTGACTCACACGGGGTACAAAACGCCAGCCCCTTTGCCTCAACATGAGACGACTGTGGCACAATTCTTGCTCCAGAGCTCCCTGTGGGATCAGGCTGAAGTCCATGTTCAGCTGAAACCAATCCTTGCGCAGCTCCTTCCCAGGGCCCGTTGTGCTATCATTACTTCACTACATGTTTTTGCCTCAGTGCACCCCCTCGATAAATCATCTGATGAGCATCTCCATCTCAGGTCCTTCTAGAAACCCAGCTGAGTCAGAACAGCAAGTCAGACACTTGTTCTGTCAGCCAAATGGGGAAACTGAATCTCTGACAAGGGAAGTGGCATCTCTTCCTGCTACGCAAAGTACAGCCGGTGATTGGATCGGCCAGAATGCAGCAGGGGCTTAGTAAACTGAGCCACTCTCCGTGCTTACAATGCCCTTCTCCTCCTGAGCACTCGACTCAGGCACCTGCCGGGGTGTGTACACACTCAAGAGCAGGGAACCTTGCTTGCACGTCTGAGCTGAGAACCGAGTGCCTGAGTTTGCTGTATGGAGCAGTAGAGGAAGTCCCAGGGGAGGCAATACACAGACCTGGCTCTAAGGAGCTTCCCTGGACCCTCAGTGTGGGGCCCCTGAACCTGTAGGTACTTCTCATAGTGGGTCTAGAGCAGTGATGGCGAACCTTTTGAGCTCGGCATGTCAGCATTTTGAAAACCCTAACTCTGGTGCCGTGTCACATATAGAAATTTTTTGATATTTGCAACCATAGTAAAACAAAGACTTATATTTTTGATATTTATTTTATATATTTAAATGCCATTTAACAAAGAAAAATCAACCAAAAAAATGAATTCGCATGTCACCTCTGACACACGTGTCATAGATTTGCCATCACTGGTCTAGAGCCTCAGACTAAGAAGCCCCTGTCCCAAGCTGGCTAATGAGTTTTAGGTACCTAACAGAGATCTGATGGATGGACCGAAAGTGAGGGGGAGGCCAGGAATCACCCCAGGAACAGCTCTTTAGACAGAGGCTAGGGTGGGCCAGTGGGTAGGTGCAGACCAACCTGTGAGAGTGCTGCTTATCCAGGGACAGGTTAGTGCAAGCATATGAAACAGCCACGCTCAGCCTCAGCCAGCTGGTGCTCCATCCTCCTGCCGCTGGCCAAGACCCTAGGAGAAGAAGAGGACCGTTTGATAAGCATATGAACAGAAGCTCAGAGATAAAATTTCTCCCATGCTTTCTAAACAATGGAGAAAGGTTTGTTCTAGTCAATATGGTATGTGTCAGAACTGAGAGTTTGCTCCTGCCTCCAGACAGGAGGGAGAGATTCCATCCTGGGCATAATGCTGTATGTTTCAGCCCCACAGTTCTTAGTCTGAGACCCGTCCAGTGCTGTGAAGTGTTGCAGGCAGAACCAGAATGCAGGGTCCAGGGCCCTCAGGCCTCCGGGGTTTGTGGATGCCACAGGATGTGGCAGGGTCAGGCACTGTGAAGGGACCTGGACACAGGGCTGAACTCGTTCCTTGGTCGGTTCAGTCCTTCTCCAAGCCTTCAGTCTCAGCCTGTCTACGGGCCTCGGCTACCATGGGAAGAATATTAGATTTGGAGACAGAAGACAGTATGACTCTTATTAGTAAGAGCATGTATTAGTTGTCAGGTTGTAAGCCAACAACATTATCCTTGTTTCTCTTCTGCTGGAAGGGTACAAGGATGCCCACGTTCCAGGGTTACTGTGAAAAGTAAATGAGATCACTTACAGAAGTATGTTTGGTATTCTGCCAACTACAGAGTTAAAAATTGCAATTGCTTAATGAACGTTTATTATCTGTAAAAGTCTCCATTAAGCTAAGTAGTGGTGCTGCAAAGATGAGGGTGGCAGCACCTCTTTCTGCAGATCACTCACAATCCTGTCCAGGAAAGTGGCTGCAGTGGTCAGGCTGCAGACAGACGAGGATATACTGCACGCTGTTTAAGGCCCAGTGAGAGGAATCCCACATATGCCTGCGTGCAGAGGCCTGACCACTCTGGTTCTAAAGTTTATAGAGTTGAGAGTAAGCTCAGATCCAAAGTAAGTCCAAAGCCGGCCGTTCCCCTCCTTCAGAGACTGCGGCTTTTTTAATGCTGAAGCTGAAACTAGATCCATGTTTCCTGAGTCTCTGCATAGAGCTGTTTTCCACTACATTGCACTTTTGTTTTTTGTTTATCAACACGAAAGCAAGTAATTTTGTTTTGAGTCTAAATGAAAGCACTGGGGTTGACCCTTTGGGAACCTACTATTAGACCAAATACTTTTCTCCCAAAGCATCATAAGAGATTTTTTTACAATACTAAGTAGAGTTATTTTATTACACCCTAATGCCAAAGCACCGATTCCTGTTTTTCTTTTAATGATCTAGGGACAAGGTCTTCTGATGCAAAGATAGGTTCACAATCTAGTTCCTTCGCTCAAGAGAGAAAACAGTCATGTTGCAGCTACAAAGCCGGGTCTCTGATTTGAGTAAAGGTGACTCTTATCAGGTAAAAAGCTGGAGTGGAATAAGTACCCCAGCTTCTCCTCTGGAAGCTGGAGGCTGCCCCAATGGAATTGGGGTGTAGTGTGACTCCCTCCACCGCCGCCTCCCCACCCCCCCCACACACACACATCTCTCCTTGAAGGCAGAAAGGATGTGTCTGATTTCACTTGGAGAGTTGCCCAGGTTGACTGGTCAGTATTGTTTATCCAAGCAAGTAGTTGTTGCTATGGCAACCTGGGTCGAGTTTCATTTTTGTGTTTTATTTAATTTTAATGTTTATTTAATTGTGAAATATTTCAACATAAGTCATAAAATAAATGCAATAGACACTGCATTTCAGGTTGTAGCTGTAGGCCTAAAACCTTGAGGAACAGAGGCAATCCCAGGAAAAACATCTGTAAAATGTTTAGGAGGTACAGCATACTAGTACATAGCCTGTGTTCTGCCCACATCCCCTCTGATCCATGTCTACCAACCAGTCCACATTCTAATAGCCATTCCTGCACTTTTTCTTGGAGGGCTGCCCTGGGTTTCTCAGAACCTACTTTTCCCATGTGCTTGGCAGGTTAGAGAGGCCTGGGGGGGAGGTGGGTAGTATCTTTCAGGGGAAGCCGTTACGCAATGACTACTGGGTGTGAGGTATAAATACCATTGTTCTCTTACCCCTTGACCATGATAATTAATTTCCCCATGTGATTAAGCTCCTGTTGCTCACTGTGGTACCTGATTGAATAATGCAGCCTGTATGGGTTCCCTTTCCCTTCATCTCCTCATCTCTCTACCACTGTTGCCTTCTCTTCCTAAGAAAACTTTGACACAATTGTGGTCTCAGTAGTTGTTTCTAGAAGAACCAAAACTAAGACAGCAGATGCAACTTAAACAGAGATTGGATCATCTCTAGTGCCCTCATATAAATAGTTCTTCTGTTTTTTTTTTTTTTTTTTTCTGATTATTGCTGCATTGACATGGGTAGTGGTGGAGAATGTGCCAGCTCTAATTTTCAATTTGCATTTTCTGTCACCCAGAAGGTGAATGCAGGTCTCGCCTTTCCTACACACCTTGAGGAAAAGTCACTGCTTTGTGTCCCTTTGTCATCTCATTTCAGCAGCAAGGGCTCAGGTCACTGGTGCCTGATGGGGGCATGGCTATTGCTAGCAAAGGGCAGCAATGTAATTTCACTCTCCCCCTTCTTCAGTAGCAAGCGCACTAGAATAAGCAAGGCAACTCTTTCCAGGTTTAATTTAAATTTCAGAGCATTTGCATCTTTGGCCAAACTCTTGTAGTCCCTCTCTGGGAGTTAATAATAGTGGGCTGGGCCTGGCCAGTGTGGTTAAGTGGTTGCACATCGACCTATAAGGAGGTCACAGTTCAGTTCCCGGTCAGGGCACATGCCTGGGTTGCAGGCTCGATCCCTAGTGTGGGGTGTGCAGGAGGCAGCCAATCAATGATTCCCCCTTATCATTGATGTTTTCATTTCTCTCTCTCTCCCTTCCTCTCTTAAATCAATAAAAGTACATTTTTTTAAAATAATTGTGTGCTGGGGCAGAGGGCCCCTGATTTTGTGTGCTCCCCTCTTCTCTGGGTAATGGGCCTCTATGGTCATCACTGGTAATGTTATTTCTCATAAATGGCTTCTAATATCAATATGATATCCCACTATGCAAGAAAAGTCCCCTTTGACAGAAGGAAATGAGCACGTCTCCAAGACACTATTACTTAAAGAGACTTTGGAACCGTAGTTCCATGGCCAATGATTAGAGTTAAGCACAGTCACATGACTGAGAAATAAAGTTCTGAGGAAGGGAATTCATGTTTCTTAAGCACCTACCATGTTTCATACAAAGCTTCAGATTCTTTCATATATATTATATTATATACTTGCCCTTAAAATTTAGTGATGAACTCAGGGAGGTTAAGCAACATGTTATTTAGTGGTGGTGCCAATATCTGAATAGAAGCACCTCCATATCTGATTTCAAAGCCATGATTTTATAACATTGTCCTGGTCAAAAGTAGAGGGTGATGAGAAGAAGCCCCCAGCATGAATATTTTTTTCTACGTTCTGGAAAGTAGCAGCGGATTTTGATCCAAATGAGAAGGGGCGGAGTGTTTTTGATTTCCTCAGACTCAGGATTCATTCAGGAGAAGCAATGAGGGTCCTAAAAATTAACTCCCATTAAAGGGGATATCAGAGGCTCTCTCTGACAGGGAGCTAAGAGTGACATAAGCCAGAGACACGTGTGACAGGGGGACAATACAGTATCAGACCTGGTGTCCCCAGACAGCAAGAGGTCTCTCAGCAACCTGGACACACAGACCATCCCCTGTAACCCTGGGCTGGAAGCCCAGAGGGATGCTGGTGCTCAGAGACCCTGGGGAACCGGGAACCTGCTCAGCTCCTGTGACAGACACTTCACACTGCATTAGAAATCCTCACCAAACTTTAGAGGAGAAACATTCAGCATTTATTTAGCTCAGCGTTCTGTGGCCCCGTTAGTTGGGTGGTTTTCCAGGACTAGGTTGATTTAAGTTATTTTTATTGGAAACCCTCAAGCACTTGTCATCACCTGGCAAGTCAGCTAGCTGCTGAATAATTCAGGAGAGCCTCACTCACGTGTCTGGCAATTGGCCAGCTCTGGCCCAGGATGACAAAGGTGACTGCACCTTGCGTCATTCATTTTTGAGCAGGATGCCCAAGCTGCTTTCCCAGAGGAGAGGGATACGGTACCAGGAGCAGCTAGCGAGGGCTAGTCTCAATGGACGAGTTTCCCCTGAAGAAAACATCTTGCAGGACTAGAGTACAGTATCACAACCAGGATGTCAACATTGAAACAATCAAACACTTTAATTGCCCCTTTATATCCACACCTACTTCTCCCCTGCTCCAACCTGTATCTGTATTCATGCCGGGAATTTTTCTATTGTTTCTTTTTATATACTTTAATTTGATTTTGGTAGCAGAGTAGTATTGGTTTTATAAAATAAAATGGAAATTACTTCCTTATCTTCTATTTTCTGAAAAAGTTTGAGTAAAATTTTTAATTACAATTTTGGTAGAATTCTCCAGCCAAAACTTCTGGGTTGAAAACAACTCAATTTCAAAATGGGCTTACGATATGAATAGACATCTCACCAAAGACGATGTACCAATGGCAAATATGCCTATTAAATGCTCAATTTCATATGTCATTAGGGAATTCAAAGGAAGACAACAGTGAGAGAACACTGCACACCTAGGAGAATGGCTAAAATCCAACTCTGGCAACACCAAATGCTGATGAGGTTGTGGAACAATAAGAACTCTCCTCGCTGATGAGAATGCAAAATGGTAGACACATTAGAACACAGTTTGGCAGTTTCTTTTTCTTTTTTTTTTTTTTTAATTGAAGACCATCCTTTTAAAGCAGGAATGGACTTTTATTTTTTTTTTTTAATATATTTTTATTGTTTTTTTTTTTTTTTTTTTTTTTTTTTTTTTTTTTTTTTACAGAGAGGAAGGGAGAGAGATAGAGAGTTAGAAACATCGATGAGAGAGAAACATCGACCAGCTGCCTCCTGCACACTCCCTACTGGGGATGTGCCCGCAACCAAGGTACATGCCCTTGACCGGAATCGAACCTGGGACCCTTCAGTCCGCAGGCTGACGCTCTATCCACCGAGCTAAACCGGTTTTGGCGGTTTCTTACAAAACTAGACACACTCTTACCATATGATTTAGCAATGACACTCCTTGGTACTATATTTATCCAAATGAGCTGAAAATTTGTGTCTGCATAGATCCTGTATGTGAATGTTTATAGCAACTTTATTCATAATTGAGGCAAGTCTAAGGTCTCTACTTGTGCTATATTGATGTGGGTGGGGCTGGTATCATAGTTATTTCTATGATGATTGGCTAGAAACATGTTTATTGTCTAATAGTTTTGAGTCTTGGTAGGTTTCTTTTCTTCTTGACCTTTTGCCACAGAAAGTAGGTTTTTGTTGGGGATTTTCTTTTGTCTGTGCCTGTTGTCTTTTCTGAGTTTCCAGCTTTTATAACTCTAAGTCTGGAGCATGAGCAAAAATCAAATTTGATGAACTCCCTACCTTGTCATTCCTTGGGTTCTGAGATCCTGGTCAATTCGCCTCTTCACCTTTCAGATTCTCCTTATGATTATTTTATACATAATATTCTGGGTTTTTACTGATACCTGGTAGAAGAAATAGGAAAAAGTACATCTGTTCCATCTTACTGTAAGCAATAGTTCCTCTGTCTAGTACTTTTAAAGTCTCTACTTATGTTAAGTTTCTATTGTCTCACAAGTCACAGTTAGTCACAAGACCAAGTGGGTCATAAGGAAGTATGTAACAAACAATTAAAGGCATGGCAATGTACAAATGAACACATAATTTCTTGTGGATAGTGAGAATAACATGGGCACATTGGAGATTGTGTGGCTAAAGATTTCCTTATGGTTTTCACAGTTTGTTATCATCTGGCATGATGAAAACGTTTCACTGTTTCCATTGTTGCAGAATAAGTGGAATGATAGTTAATTTCATGTACTTTTATAATGAATTCTGGTGTGTTTTTTTAAGTTTCTGAGATCTAATTTTTTCCACTTATAGGACATCCAAATTTTCCCACATTATGTCTGTCAAGGACTGGGTGTGATTGGAGATAAACTTTGAGATTCTTCACAACTTTCCACTTAAAAGCAAACTTCAAATTCTTCTGTTTCCTGTTGATTTATCCGTTTTCCAAAGTGGAATGTTCTGGATTCAGTGTGCAGCATAAACATTTCCAAAGAAGCTCACTTCAAGTGAGAAGGGACCAATCTCGTCATATTTTTTTTTCCTGCTCCATTCCTGTCTTTCTTTGGGTTAACATATTTCCCCCCCTATTTTTTTTTATGATGCTTAACTCAGTGGTTGGGAGTCAACTTATGTTAGCTATTTCTTAATCATGAATTACTCACAGAACATAATGAATAATCTATTATTGCTGACATCATGTGCAATTCTAATAGATGGAACACTGTTTTTGCCTGTAAGGGGACTCAATTTAATGGGGAAGTATAGTATAGGGACTATATACAATGACATGTTTCAAAATAGAAGTGTATATAAGCAGGTCCAAGAAGGCATTGAAGCTCAGGGTAGGTAGGGTTTGAAGAGGAAGGATGAGAATGAGATTTCTAAGTGACATATTGAGAAGGATGGTTTTTTAAAATTATTATTATCTTTGTTGTTGAAAGTATTACAGATGTTCCTCCCCTTTTCTCCTCCCCCCCCCCCCCAATTGATTCACTCCTCCTCATTCCCGTCCCCTCCCCAGGCCTTCACCACACAATTGTCTGTGTCCATGGCTTATGCATATAGGCATGTAAGTTCTTTGGTTAGTCTCTTTTGCACCTCCCCCTCCTCCCCTACCCTCTGAGATTCATCAGCCTGAGAAGGATGGTTTATTTGTAACTGTTCACATACAGAAAGAGAATGGTACTTTTAGAGAACTCTGAGTACTACAGCTGGACTACAATGAGATGTGTATGTGCATGCGTTGAGAATATGGAACATAAAATGACAGATTACAAATCACAAGGTATTCTAGGATCAGTCTGGGGACTCTGAGCTTGTTTTTTGTGGTGATAGGAGTTACTGAAGGATTTCAAGTCATGTGGGTGATATGACCTGATGTATATTTACAAAAATCACAACAGTGGTTGTGTAATGAAAGTTGATTGGGGGGGAGAGAGGCATGAGGGCAGAGAAGCCACATTCCATTTTGCAGATAAAGAAAATGAGACACAAAGAATTGATGTAATTTACTCAAGTCAATTATTAAGAGGTAAGCATGGCATAAACAATCCTGCGTCGTGATACATCTTTAACATGGTTGGACTCACCTGGTAATTTCTTAAATTATGTATTAAATACTCACTTACTAGATTCTATTGATGATATTGAAGGTAATAATGTAATATTGTATAATGTACAGATACATTATATTTGCACTCTCCCACTACAGTAACCTGAGTGAGAGAGATGTCTTGATATATGTATTTACATAAGTCCTGAAGGGAAGAGGTAAAATGGTGGAGTCATCAGAGTTAGCTAGTGGCTGGTTTAAGAGGACAAACTTTCTATTCCAAACTTAGCCAAGTATAACAAATATAAATTTAACCTGTTCCCTGAATAGATTTCACACACACTGTGCCAGCCAAGTCATTTTAGCTGATTTTTGCTCCTCTTCCGTCTTATGCTACATATATGATTGACTGGAGACTACATTTGATTGACAGATATAACAATTTAAATACAAACACTGTATTAACCCTGCAAGAGCATCTTATTAAAAGAACATGATGGAGATAGACGTGGAAGGTAGATGTGCTGATTTTGAATCCAATTGCATTGTAGCTTAATGTGACAGAATCAAATGGAATGCTGTGAAAAGAGTTCAGAAGATATTTTCTCCACATTATTTAAATCAGCAGCTCCCTGTAAGTAAGCAGTGCTAAAGGATTATGCAAAGGCTTAATACTTCCTTGCCCTTTACAGGATTTTAACTTTGACTCCAAACTCTCTCTTGAAGAGTTGCTTCTTTACAGACCTGAGATGGCTCTAGTCTAGGAGGTTGTTCATACTCTGTCCTATGACCCTGACTGCACTCTGACCCTGGTAGGATGATTCAAAAACCTCAGTCATTATTCTTGGATGAATAATGGGCAAAAACAAACCTACCTCCCCTCAAAAAAAAAAGTTAGATGATTAACACTAGTAGCTAATTTATTGCGCACTTAATCATGAAGCAGGTTCTGTACTAAATGTATTAACAAATTTAATCTTCATGACAACCAAGTGGCATGGCAATATATTACCCTTATTTTACAGAGAAGGAAACTGAGTCTGTAAGAATTTACATAATTTGTCTAAGAGTAAACATCCAGTAAGTAGTAGCAATAATTAGAGTCTAGTAGCCAGTGGTCGGCAAACTGCGGCTCGGCAACCCGCAGCTCGCGAGCCACATGCGGCTCTTTGGCCCCTTGAGTGTGGCTCTTCCACAAAATACCGATTTCTGCGCATGGGCCACGAAGTTTCAATCGCACTGTATGTGCGCGCCCGCACGTGGTATTTTGTGGAAGAGCCACTCTCAAGGGGCCAAAGAGCCGCATGTGGCTCACGAGCCGTGGTTTGCCGACCACGGGATCTACTCCACTTCACAAGCAGATTTTTAAAAAATTATATTTTTATTAATTTCAGAGAGGAATGGAGAGGGAGAGATAGAAACAACAATAATGAGAGAGAATCATCCACCCATTGCCTGCCTCCTGCATGCCCCACCCTGGGGATCAATCCAGCAACCCGGGCATGTGCCCCGACTGGGAATTGAACTATGACCTCCTGGCTGCTGGGGCAATGCTCATCCACTGAGCCACACCAGCCAGGCCGCACTTACCTAGAACTTAACCCCAGCAACAGGTAGCTGGGGCAGTGTAGGAAATGCTCACATTCTGCCCTTCGCAGGAAGATAGCCCTCTGACTGGGAGATGGAGGGAGGGGTCCCTGCCTGGGCTCTTGGCTGTAGGGGCCCTGAGCAGAGCTTCTGTCCCACCGAACTGGGAGGGGAAGCAGGTCTTGTTTTTGATGCCAGAGGCTCTCACAGTTTTGACGGAATTTTCCTAGATTTTCTTGAATAACTGTTTCTTCATTTTCCCATAGGACAATTTGTCAGCAATTTCACTGGGCAGAGACTCATTGGAGCTCCACATGCTATCCTGCCAGAAGTGGTACTCCTCTCTGTATTATTTCCTACAACTGCAATCTACAATTAAAGTTCTTTTTAAATTCAATAATATAATAAAAGCATTGCAGTGATGTCTTAGATTAGCTCCAGAAAATTATATATATATATAATTTTCTTACTTTTGCAAGTGATTCTTTGGAAAGGGCTTTCAGGGGAAAAGGAATAAAGAAAGGAGAGGGGCAGGTGAAGGCACGAAAAAAAGGGTATGATTTCAGCCGGGATTTCCTCCATAGATCTGGTCCTGCCTTGAGACGGACCTGTCATTCATTAAATTCAGGTTGTCCTGAGGAATGACTGCCTCTTTGGCAAGGTGGCCTGTAGATGTCAGGGACAGTTACCTGGAGAAAAGGTCAGCTGTGAGCAATGAGCAACCAATACTAGCAACAGTAGAGGGTGGGTGCACTTACCAGGTAAAGGGAGATATGAGGAGTATAACAGCATCTATTACTTCTAGACGTTCATTGATTCTGTTATTTACTGATGTGAACACTATTTCAGGGGCTGGAGATACCAAGGTAAATGAGAGTGATTCTGCGCCTTCTCTATGTCATGAAAGTGATAGAAAGAGCAGAGTGTTACGGTAAAGCAGCCAAGGCAGATGACTAGAACAGTCCCTTTTGTCCTGTGGCATATAAAACATATATAAACATATAAAACAGTACAGCTGAATTGGTAGCTCTAAGGAGCTTCCTTCCCATTGAGAAAACATATCCATGGCATTGTTCATCATCTCACATTGTTTTCTCACTCATTTAACAAAAAGCTATTGAGCGCCTTGCTAGGTTCTATAGTTATGATGATAAATAAGCCAAGCTCGCAGCTTAAGGTGCTAACTGTGCAGTGGGGACCCTGAGGATTGAGTTGGGGCATGGGGAACAGTCTGGGAAGTCCTGGGGTAAAGGTCGACCACAGGAACAGTGGATGCCCGGGGAGGCATTGCTTCTTGGCCGAAGAGTTGCCTCCGTCCTTGGATTTCTAATTCAGCACTCTTTTCCTCAACTACAGTCAGCAACACTGGAGGGGAAAGGGTTCTTGAGGAATTCCCCAGGGTTTACATCCACTCAGACTCATAATCCTGTTAAATTCGTCAGCCATCACATTATGCACTGCTACAGTAAACTCACCATTGCAATTTACCATGGATATAAATAAAAATAGTGTTGTTTTTGCTTCCATAAACTTAACTATGCCTTCTGAAATAAATACAATTACATTTATTGGCACACTTAGAACAGGCAACCTTGTGAAAATTATTCCTAAGTGGTAAGAGAGACAGCTGGGGAAAGACGCCGGGGGAAGAATACACAGGATATTATCATAACAATTGGAAAATGATTTTTATCCTTACTAGCAAAACATTATGAAAGCATGTTCTGAAAATCTTCAAAGCATTTTTTATCATATTGTGCATATACACCTGAATCCCCCATAAGTGTTATTTATCCATCAGTTTAAATCAGGAGAAATATTACAAAAATAAAAACATATTCAGTACAAAACAAAGAAAATCTTTTTCTAATTTTAAAATATTATTTGATCACCTAGGAAATCTTGAAAATATAAACATTTATGAATATTATAATCAGCTGCTTCTAATGTTTAATTGGTGTCATGTAGGTTATTAATTTGACTTATTCTTTATTAAGATGTGAGTGAATCTTTTTCTTTCTAGTTTATTGAAAGTACTGCTTTGTCTTTTGTTTGCTAAATAGTTTTTAACTAAGTTTAGATAAAGTCTTTCCATCATCTGGGGGTAGGGTATGAATGGATGGATAGATAGATGAACTGGTACAATGTATGATATTGCTATGTTTGTTAAGATTAGTTTGTCACTAATTTTTATTGAGGTAAAATTGACATATAACATTATTTGTTTCAGATATACAACAAAATAATTTGATGTTCATATATGTTGCAAGACATTCTAGTTGACACGAATACTTGCAAAATGTTTTCTTGTGATGATAACTTTTAAGGTTATCTTTTAATGATAACTCTCTTAGCAACTCTCAAATATGCAATACAGTACTATTATTAACCACAGTCACCATGCTGTACATTACAGCCCATGACTTACGTATTTTATAACTGGAAGTTTGTACTTAGGCCTAAAGAGGCCTTGTATATTTATCTGAGAAGAGTATGCTTGGGTTAGTATTCATTCAAGGAGGAAAATGAGCTAGAAATGAAACAGAGCTGAATCAGAAGAGTTGGAACCTCCAATACCATTCAACTGCCTGCCAACCTGCAAACGCATCATTTATCTGGCTGATATTAGTAGAACCATTAATGAGTCCAGCCTATGTTGGCCAGCCCCCAACCAAACCAGGAACACATGAGCTAAATAAAATTTGTTGTTGCGTGGCCCAGAAATTGTTGCCAGAGAAATCAGTGGGTCCAATTTCCCTGACATAGGGGAGTGGGGTGCCTCTTGCCATATCTTTAGAAAATGAATTTTCTAAGACTCACACAGGAGCATGAATGGTTTTTATTGGCGTGGAATTATATTTCTTGGGTTGCAAAGTCCCATTGCCCTTAAACCAGTCCTGAAAAAGGTGCATCTGGGACTCCAGTAGAGCCAAAAGTAGGGCCTGTGACCAGATTTTCTGTTCTATGGTGGAGCTGGGTCCCATGTAGCATGAGGCTAAAGCCCATCAGTCTGTTATGTGGGTCCCACATGGCCATGAGCCACGTGGACAGAATCAGGGCATGCAAGCCCCTCAAGCCAGGGGTGTCAGGGGTGAAGAGAGAGAGAGAGAGAGAGAGAGAGAGAGAGAGAGAGAGAGAGAGAGAGAGAGAGATCCTTTGTTCAGGAGCTTAAATATCAAATCTTCTTGTTCTTGTGTTGGCCACACCTATTCTGGCCAGTGACTTGCTCCCAGGTGTGACCGACAGTTAAGCATCTTTCCACATCACCCAGACCTTACTGGGCATGAGTCTGTTGTCCAGGCCCTTCCCCCAGTGACCTGTGGGGAGCAGACTTGGAGAATGTTAACTACATCATCCTGGCAAAGCTGTATAAATGGCGTGCCTATAATATCTAATCTTCCCTTTACTTCTTTCCTGTTAAACAATAACCAGATTATTGTACCGGTATCAAAATGCTATGGTTCATTGTTAGGCTGCATCATTGTGAAAATAGGTCACTGATATATGTTTACATAAAGTGACCTCAACTTAACCGTATGTTTTGATTCCTATGGAAGAAAATTTCTTGTTTCCTAATATCTGAAAAAATTTCATAAATGTGCTATAAACACTTGAAAAGAACACTGAAAATAGGAATAAACAGCAATAAATAATAGTAAGGGACTTCAATACTCTCAACAATGGATAGATCATCCAGATAGAATATCAATATGGAAATATTGGGTTTGTACTACATGTTAGATCATATTGGCTTAATAGACATTTACAGAACATTCTATCCAGCAGCAGCAGAACATATTCTTCTCAAGTACACATTGAAAAACATCTCTAGGATAAATCATTGTTAGGCCACAAAATAAGTTTTAACACATTTAAGAAGATTCAGATCCTATCAAGCATCTTTTCCAACTATAAAGCTATGGAATTAGAAATCAATTAGAAGAAAACTGGAAAATTCACAAATTCATAGAGAGGATCTATTGTACAGCACAGTGATTATAGATAATAGTACTGTATTATATACCCGAGAGCTGCTAAGAGAGTAAATCTTAAATTTTCTCACCACAAAAGAGAAAAGGTAATTACTAGTATGTGATGTGATGCAGGTGTTAGCTAATGCTATGGTGGTAATCATTCTGCAATATATAAATGTATCAAATCAACACATGGTACATCCAAACTTACTAGTACACAATGTATATGTTAACTATATCTCAGTAAAGCTGGGAAAAATATAAACTATACCAAAAGAACTCCACAATGAGCTGTATAAAATTTCTCATTTCGGTGTATTTCTATTGAAATATATATGAATTCTATGACATGTATCTAATACTAATAGCCATTTAAATTTTATTATGAATTGTGAGGAAAAATATCCTTCATGAGTACTGGTTTGAAAAAGAGTAGAATGTATTTTTTATCACTACATTTTTTTCTATGTAAAAAATAGTCTATGGAGAAAAAAGTCCATGCATACTGACCTTCACCCATATCTAAGGTTATGTTCTGAAATCAATAGAAACAAATACGAACAACTGTTATGTCTTTTCTTGTTAACTGGTATAAATGGATTGGACATGGGCATTTCCTAGGGCTGCTGTAAAAAAGTACCACAAATGACATGCCTTAAAACAACAGAAATGTATAGAAGGGCACAAAACAACTTCAGTTACTATTTTCACTCCTCCTTCCTCTGAGCCTAGCCCAGTTTTATTTTTGGATGATATATTCTGCATACTGATTAAATAAATAGGGAGGTAAAATGCACCCTTGTCTGATACCTTTGCCTATAGGAAACCATTCCCTCTCCATATTCTGTTCTGACAGTGGCTGCCTGTCCATAATACAGATTACTTATCAGGATAGTCAAGTGCAAAGGCAAGCCCATTTCTTTCAGAAAAACTCATAGCTTTTCATGTTCTACAGAGTCAAAGACTTGATTATAGTGTATGAAACATAGACTAATCTTCTGAAATTTTTTGGGGCACTCCAGGATCCACCAGATGTTCACAATAAATTTCAAGCGCCTCTTCCTTTTTGAATTCAGCTGCAACATCCACCATTTCTTGCTCTATCTAAGGTAGAAGCCTTGTTGCATCATCTGAGTATCACTTTATTTGTGTGGGAAATTAGACCAATGGTCCTACTGTTACTGCACCCCTTGGCATCTCTTTTCTTGAAAAGTGGGGTATATATTGAACATTTTTCCCCTGGGGGCCATTGTTTTGATTTTCATATTTTTTGGTACATTTTTGTTAGGATTTTGAAAGATTCAGTCTCTGTGGCTTGACAGAATTCTATCGGCAGCCTATCTATTCCTGGTGCTTTATTTATTCCCAATATTTTCAAGGTGGATTTCACTTTACTTCCTAGAAGTTCAGAGTTTTCTCCTAGGAATTTTCTTCAAAGTTATCTGTTACTCTTTTGTCTTCTGAATAGATTTTCAGTATACTGCTTGACCTTCCCTTTATTTTCTCCTGATCAGACAATGTGCAAATAATAGTGTAGGTTTGATTTTTCCCTTTAGTTCTTGAATCTTCTGGCGGACATCTCTTGCTTTTCCTTTTTCTCATTCTCTTCTATCTCCTTACATGGATTATTGTAATATTTCTCTTTATCTCTACCTGAGAGTCATTGGAAAACTGCATTCAGGATTCTAACCCTGCTTTTGTCACCGTTTACTTCTGCCTCTCTCCTGTCACGCATTTTGATTTTTCTTACGTCACCCATTTTGATTTTTCCTTTTACTGTTGGCATCATCTTTTTGCATTCTTCCCTAATAATATTTCTAGTTTCAGTCTATAGTTCCTTTAGTTCTCAGCAATTAAATTTAACAGTGAAATTTTTTTTATTTAATGTGGACTTTAAATCCATCAGGAATGATACTTCCATTCTATTTTGGCACTAAGATTCTTTTAGGGCTCTTTTCAGTTTTACTCTAATATTTGATATTCACAGTGTGCGGTCAACACCACGGTCTGCTCCTGGTCTTGTTTGGACAAAGAGAATACAGCTTTTCTATCTCCCGCTTCAGTTGCATAGTTTATTCATTTGTGTGTTTTTTAATCCTCACCAGGGGATATGTTTATTGACTTTAGAGAGGAGGAGGAGAAGAAGAAGAAGAAGGAGGAGGAGGGGGAGGGGGAGGAGGAGGAGGAGGAGGAGGAGGAGGAGGAGGAGGAGGAGGAGGAGGAGGAGGAAGAGAGAGAGAGAGAGAGAGAGAGAGAGAGAGAGAGAGAGAGAGAGAGAGAGAGAGAGAGAGAGAGAGAGAGAAAGAAAGAAAGAAAGAAAGAAAGAAAGAAACATCGATGTGAGAGAGAAACATCATATTGTCTTCAACTGGGCATGGAACCAGCAGCTTAGATATGTGCCCTGACCAGGACACGAACCTGGCAAGCCCTCTGATGCACAGGACAACATTCCGACCAACTGAGCCACTCAGCCAGGCTACATAGACTATTTGACTTCTATATTGGCCATCTGGAGCTATCCACATATACAGTCATCTCATTGTTTGAAGCACGTGTTTGTGATGGACAAGTTGTTGGCTTTGCAAAAGTCCACAAGCCTATTCTTGCTTCGCTTCTGACCCCCTAGTCCAAATTTTTTTTTATCAACATTTGAGTCTGCTTTGTTTCCTAGTTTTGCATTCTAATCACCTGTGATTACTAGCATGTCTTGTTTAGGTGTGTGATCAATTTCTTCTTAGATACTTGCTTTCAATTTCATCTTCAGCCTCTGTAGTTAGAACATAGACTTGAATGGTGGTTCTGTTAAGGTCTTTCTGGGAGTCTTATTGATATTATTTGATTAGACCTTGCCTTATGGCCCTAACTGTCTGTGCTACATCGTGTTTATGTATTAAAGCCTCTCCCTTTCTTCTAAGTTTGTCATTTCCCGAGTGGAACACTTTGCAGTTGCCTGACTGAAATGTTCAGTCCCAATCTATTTTAGTTTTCCAACACCAAGCACTGCCATGTTTAGATGTCCCATTCCTTGTCTTACGATTTTCAGTTTACCTTGGTTCATGCGTCTTGCATGAACATCCATGTTCTGATGTGCTGTGCAGTGTAATACTTGCCTTTCACCTTGTGACATGAGCCTCGGGTCATCTTTCTGACTTGGTTCTAGTTGTGTCATTAGCAACAATGCTATTCATACTCGTTCTCTGCTCTTCCCCAGTAACTGAATGCTTTTTGATCTAGGAGTTCTCTTTGGAGAAACTAATAAGAAAAAACAAAAACAAAACAAAAAGCAAAAAACAAAAAACAAAACAGATAGAGAGTTACAGAAAGTTGTGGATTTCTCCCAGCTGGAGAGGGCATCCAGTAAAGCAACCCCTGGAAATCCACATTTGAGGTCAGTTTCTTACAGTATAAACACGAAGGCAAGGACTACCACACAGTTGAGGAAAACATCACAGTTAGAGACCAAAGAAAGCAATGAAAATCAGAAACAAAAAACAGAGGTAATGCAGAAGGCAGAAGGAAACTTAAAAAGTAAAAATACCCTTGAACATTGTTGGTGAGATTGTAAATTGGTTCAGCCACTATGGAAAACAGTATGACAGATCCTCAAGAAATTAAAAATAGAACTTCCATATGATCCAGCATTTCTACTTCTGGGAATGTATTCAAAGGAAATGAAAATACTAATTGGAAAAGATGTATGCACCCCCTTGTTTATAGCAGCATTATTTACAATAGCCAAGACATGGGAACCACCTAAGTGGATTTTGGATTCATTGATGGATGAATGAATAAAGAAGTTGCATTATATATATCATATATATGTAAATATATAGAACTCTATAGCTATATATGGTTATATGAAAATTATAATGAGATTATGTAGGCAAAATGCTCACCAGAACACCTGATGCAGGCTAAAGCTCTCATTAAATATATTGGCTGCAAAAATTTATTTTGAAGTTGGTTAGTTAGAATTCTAAACATATTTTTTTCCAAGAAAAATATTAAATATGGAATAGCTAAATATCTAGTCTAGGTCCAAAAAAAAGACACTTACATGACCTGAAGTATAAAGTTAGAGTCCCTAAATAAGCCATTGCTAATTTACTAACATTTGTTATGTTCTGTAGCAGGAGACTATAATTTTAAAATTTAATTTTTCCATCACCTTTGGTCCCCTCTATGCCTTCTATCAGCTCCACCCATCCCCCTCTACCCTCACAGTCACTACACTGTTGTCCGTGTCCATGAGTTCTCTCTCTTTTTTCCTTTTTTCCTCAATCCCTCTACCTCCCTACCTCCCCAGCTCCTGAGCTGTCTGCCTGTTCTCCATCTATGAATCTGTCTCTATTTTGCTTGGTAGTTCAGTGTGTTCATTAAATTCCACATATGAGTGAAGTCATATGGTACTTCTCTTTCTCTGATTGGATTATTTCACTTAGCATAATGTTCTCCAGGTCCATTCAGGCTGTCTGTCACAAAGTATAAATTTTTCTTCCTTTTTAGAGCACAGTAGTATTCCATTGTGTGGATGTAGCATCGCTGTTTTATCCACTCATCTGCTGATGGACACTTGTGCAGTTTCCAGAACTTGGCTGTTGTAAATAACACTGCAGTGGACATAAGGGTGTGTATATTCTTTTGAATTTGTGTTTCAGGTTTTTTATTCAGATAGATTGCCAGAAGAGGAATCACTGGGTCATAAGGCAGTTCCATTTTTAATTTTTTGAGGTAACGCCATACTGCTTTCCACGGTGTACCGATCTGCATTCCCACCAACAGTGCACGAGGGTTCCCTTTTCTCCACATCCTTGACAACACTTATTGTTTGTGGATTTATTGATGATAGCCATTCATCCGGAGCTCCAGAGAAGGTTTCCCCAACTTGCTTTTGTGTAAAAAAGGGTGGTGCGAGGACAGGGGCCACTGCAACCTGTTTATTGCTGGTTTGTGATTAGATACGAATAGTAATTGAGAGTCAGTATTCAGAAAATTTTACAGCAATTTGATGGAGTAATTTTATGTCTATTGAATGTAACAGTTACACCAATTGTACTTGCATTTTAATCCTATTCTTCTGGTAAATTATTTGCATGTATTTTACAAAACTTTGGGTACATAATGGCTTGGGAGGAGGGAATAATGGGTCCTTATCATAGAATAGACCACAGATAGCTTGAGAAGCAAAGAAATTCCTACTCCCGTCATTCTATCACCTCCTCCTGCTTAATTTTATTTGTAGAAATTAACACTACCTGAAATTAACATCTTTGTTGATATTTTTAATTGTCTCCTATTAGAAAGTAATCTTTGGGCGGGGATGATTTATCTATTTTAGCATTAACAATTAGATCAGTATCTAACATATGCTAGAGGCTAAATAAATTTCAGTTGAATGAATAGTAGATTCAATTTCAACTGTTGCTATCACAATAACAACTGTTGCCATACAAGAGGTGGAAGTCATCAAAGCCCCATCTGGGAGTAGCTTGCAGCTGTGGTGAGGTGGTGAGGGCTGAGTCCCTTCTCCAAGCCACAGGATTCAAATCTGTGGCTCCAGAGAATCTTTAGAATTTTCTGAACCATCAACTTCTTTGAATGGCAGGGCTCTGCTCTCTGTCCAATTAGCATGCTAATTGTAAATCTTTTTCAAACTAAAGATTTGGAATAGACTCCATGTAGTTTACATATTTGAGGTAAATACTCCATGTTTTTGCGATAATAAACTCTATTTAAAAAAAATGTTTTCCATTTGTTTTCAAACCATTTTCTAACCCAGACCAAGCTCCTGTGCCCTATTAGTATGAATCGCAGATTCTTCACTGTCCTGGTGAAAAGAGAATAAGTTAATTTATATCTCTGGATGATTAAAGTGGGAAGGATATTTTTAGTGATTCTAATGACTGAATCCTGTGGTTTGTTACAAAGACAGTATTAGAAGCTTCTACTGAAGTTAGAAAAGGGGTGATGGGGAGGTATATGTTGCAAGGACCTGGGAGGGGTGGGGGATAAGGGAGAGATGGGTAATTCCAATTATATAACAGCAAATACCACAGCTGTCCTTATGGAAGGTCAGAAATGCAGCAACTGAAACTGCCATGTAATAGACAATTTGATGGTAGTAACTAAGAAAACACAAAAGGCAGCTAATCTCCCCCCTGCTGATAAAGCTGTCTGAGGTAGATCAATTTAGTCATGGTTGTTGTTAGGAAATTGCACTTGTTTGGTGTTCCACAAGCAGATCATGTAGTTTCCTAGGAAACATCCTTTTTCACTTAAATCTAATTCTCCCACATTTCGGGGTCTGATGAGTCACTCAGCCTGACTTTCCTCTCACTTCCCTCTACCCATCAAAAAGGACATACCAGCTGGAAATCTACTAACTGAAATGAATTTATTAGGCCTTTTACCTTGTTCTTCACTCAACTCCGTGTTTCTTCCTTGTAAGTCTAACTGCTTCCCTGGTGGGAAGGGCCAGAAATAATGGAGCAAGGCATGTGGTGTGGGCGAGTGTTGAGCATTGCCTGCTTTCAATCTCTTGGTTATTAAGCTACATTTCAGCTTCTAGCTTTAAGTGGAAAACATTACATGCATAGAGATGTCTGCTTGTAGCCTGTCGTGGAATTTGATGTCAATTTCATTTAATTTCAGATTCCCAGTCACACTCCGCTATACAGTTATGTGAAAGAGAGAGAGAGAGATTGGGAGAGGGGTGGTGGTAAGAGAAGACCCCAAAGGAGAGGGATAAGCAGGGAACATACAAAGAATATAATTTATGTAGGCGTTTTCATTTTGATCCAAGCCAATTAATAGAAGCATTGCCAAAAAAAAAAATATCTAGAACCTGAATATAATAAAAATATAATTTTAATTTCTTTGTGAAGTGCAAATACAGGGATCGGCAAAAGTAGGTTTGGAGTTGTGAGTATGCAAAACAGTTTATTCTTGTATTATTTTTCATACAAACAACTGTAAGCCTACTTTTGCCCACCCTGTATATGATGCGTATATCTATTTTAATTAAAGCAGCATGTTCACCACTTCTAAATACACCGAGTCCACAGTTAGTAAGCTTGCACATTTTAAGCATAGCTGTCTCTTTGGTAACTGGGGAGGTGGCATAGACATCAGTGACAGAAGTCTGCTGAGATCCAGCATGAATAAAGAATTGTCAGAGCAAAGCCTCACTGACTCCATTGCCAACAGTGGAGGAGCCCAGACTGTGGGTCCTTCCTAGCTGTCCCATGCCCTGAGTTAGCGCATTGTCTTCTCCCATTTTTGCTACACTCTCAAGCCTTTACTATGTGTTAGGACCCATGGCCATTACTCTCCTTATGTTATCTCATGTGAGATGAGGTATGGCACCTCCATTTTACAGATGAGAAAAATCGAGGTGTATGGTTGATAAATGCCCGAACCCACACAGCTTAGGGCTGCTCTAGGACTCATTCTAAGTGCAGATGCCCTTGACCTCCAACCCTATCACATACCACATTCATTGGGCAAATGTATTGGTTTTATTTCAAATGAGGGACTGTAGAGGCTATGAAAACCCCTGTAGCTGAGCCGTTAAGTCACTAAATTCACAAAGTCAACTGTTAATATATCCCAAGCCTGGATGGGTCTCACCAATGTGGCTCAAACAAAAACATGATCTATGTGGTCAGAAACAGTTTTGCAGTACCATTACCTAGGGCAGGGCAGTCTATCAGAGACTTCCTAACACAGCATCACGTAATCCGAGAGTTTTCACTCCTAGGATATGAGAAATAGAGATGATACATTATCAACCACCTCCTGTGTGGAAGGTTCCTAATGCTGTCCATTGTAGCGACATGAAGGAAAGGAGCTGTGGTAGTGTTACAGGAAAACCTGGCAAGAACCAAACAGCGCTCTGAGAGTTTGGAGTTACACTTTATTCACCGCGGTGGGCTCAGGGAAATTAAGCCAAATTCTAAGCCAAGCTACAAGCAGAACTTCCCTTTTTATGGAAGAGCCAGCCCTTTGTGCGCTTGCTGGCGGCGGCCTTG
Organism: Myotis myotis; assembly: GCF_014108235.1. Classification (NCBI taxonomy): domain Eukaryota; kingdom Metazoa; phylum Chordata; class Mammalia; order Chiroptera; family Vespertilionidae; genus Myotis; species Myotis myotis. The sequence continues at coordinate 47,164,454 of NW_023416317.1, forward strand.
AAAACTATACAGTTCTATCAACTAAAAAATGCACCTGGCGTGGTATTGGGTTTATCTAGTCTCTGGCCCACAAGGTCAGACAGCTAAATTTATCTCCTTCACTATTCAAGCAGGCTAGAAAGCAAAGTTACTTTTTCAGAATTAGATAGAGGCCGTCCAAAGAATAGCAGAGCATTCCAAACAGTAGTGTTACAGAATAGGGGTTTTCCTTCACAATAGAACACATTTCACTGGGTGGAAAGGAATCAAGCCACCGTCAGTTAGGACCATGACATAACAACAGCTTGCTCCCTTTCATCGGCCTCTCATTTCAAGCTTCTTAGTAAACATTGAGTTATTGAAAACCAGTAGTCTAACTCCAAGACAATGCATAAGTTAGCTTTTATTGCATAATGAACCACCATAAAACTTCAGTGACATACAACAATATCCATTACTGTGGAGTTCCACTGATCTAGGCTTGAGTGGTCTTGGATAGACTTCCATGCTTGAAGCTATGTAGAGATCTAGGTTGAACTTGGTTCTGGACTCTGCTCATGTGCCTCCTCATCTTCCTCCCCTTCCTCCTCTTCCTCCCGGGTCTAGTGAATTAGCTCAGGCATAATTTTTCATCATCGTGGCAAGGCTCCAGAGCCCAAGTAGTAACACAAGACTTGTTGAGGGCAGGGTCAGGACTATCATTTCCACTGAATTTTATCAGCCAAGCAGTTCTACTATATAACCCACAAGATTTATGCCCTGTTCCCCACAGTGGGGGAACACTGCAATGCTAATGGCCAAAGGTGTGAGTACAGAGAGGATGAAGAGCCACATTTAAAACCCACACCTGACATTAATGGTGTGAAATAGTCATTTCTTCATAATCTGAGTCTTAATTTTCTCTTTTGTTAAATTGCATTATTCCCACCACATGGGAATTGAATGAGGAAAAGCATGTGAAAGCCCCCAATATGCAAATGAAAAGTAGCTGACCCAGGGCTCCCCAAAATTTCATCCTTCTTCCTACCCTGCCCAATCCATTCACTCACCCACTCATTTTCCTTCAGAGTTCCCATTTCAGAAATATTCTCTTCTGATGTTCAAGGGCACGTCTTCCTGAGGTTGGAAGACTCAATTACAAGATTCTATATTGTTTTCCCTCATTTTAGGCCCTTGTATACTACCATATAACAATTAAGGCTATACAAGCAATAATTTTCCAGGAGGTACAGATGTTGTTTGTTTCATTTGAGCATCCAAGTCCTTTTGGTCCTACTTTTAAGGTCCATTTCTCAGAAAACATTTTATGCTCAGAAAAATAAAGAGCCACAAATGACATTATTAATATGTAAAGACTCATTAAGTCCTACTCAGAATTAAAATGTTCCAAAGCTCTGGAGAGTACTGAATATAAATGTTAATTTAACCTACCTTTAAATTGCAATATTTCATTAGAGGAGGAATCAGATTTTGGTCAGCAAATGTTACATAACAGCTGCTTCTAGAGGGCGGCTGTCTGTTCCCATTTCCTTTGGGTGTTTGAATTTGTAACTGTCGGAAGAAGTCTTTTCTTGGCTGTAAGATTGCTTTTACTAACTTCAGGCTCAGAACAGTGTCTGTCTTTGCTTTTTGGGGACAGAAATTGTATAGATCTCCATGTCTTCAACTCCAGTAAAAATGTCACAAAATCTTTTAGAATCTGTCAACGACAGTTTCTATCATTGGAGATGTACAAAGGATTAAGTCAGAAAGATTCAGAAGCTTACTGCATCTTTTTAGCCATTCTGATGGCTAGGGCATCTTGTGACCTGGTTAAGTCTGGAGGAGTTGTTTTCCTAAAGTTTAGGTGGGGGCGTAGATTCAGATGTACTTTCCAATGTGAGGTTGACTCTGGATGTGTTGGAGGAGGACCAGTAACAGACAGCAGCGTGTGTGGCTCCTACCCAGGACCTTAGGAAAGCTCCATAGGAGGTATCCCTGAGCCTCAGTTATTAGAGGGTGGAGCATTGTAATGGGACAGAGGAATGTGGGGGTATCTACAGATTCACAGAGATATGTGGTGAAAGGGTGGGCATATACTGGGGAACGAGCATGGGACTTGACTCAAAAATCAGGCCAAAACTCATATGTAGGCCTGGGAGACAAGGTTAAAGCTGGATAACCATGTCATTACCCTATTGTTCTCTGTTTTGATGCTGAGTTGAACTGCTCGGACCTCCAACCTTATCACACACATTCATTTTGAAGAAATAGCTTTGCATATATGGGATGTCTCCTCCGTCCATCTCCACCTCTGGTAGAGGCTTTTTAACACAACACATTAACTCCTAATATTGAGACTAAACTGAGAAGTGATCCATGACCCTATTTCCAACCTGAGAACTGCCCATGTCTAATAGGGCCTCAATAAAACAGAAAGCTGGGATTTCAAAGAGAATTCAAACTGATTATAGAGATGAGGTTAGGGGACAGAAGTGCTCCTAGGGATTAGCAGAAGTGGAAACTTGTTACCTCTCATAGGCCCCTAAGGGGCAAGGAGAGGAAAAGAAGGTTGGTGAGAACTGGGGCTTGGAAAATGAGACCACCTGATATAGATGTCATTCCAGAGATGCAGGGTTTCTACTACAAAGACACTGAGATGTGGAGAGAACTAGGAGATAAATGCCTTGACCTCGCTCAGTCCCAAAATCCTACTGGGATCTCCCATTGGGGAACCCATTCAGAGCTCTGAGAGTAAGGGAACCCTGGGTTAGACTCTGGGGGGGGGGCGGGTGCAGAGAACCTGGCAGAGAAGGTAGGGGATGGATATGAATGAGCAGAAGTGAAAGAAATGCAAAAATATGAGACATGGTCAAGACCATTGAAAACTGGTCTATTAGTTCTGAGTTTTCTTTTTCGCATAAATTACTCTCATTGCCTTTAACCATCTCCTACTTATTAAAACTGAACCTCAGAGGTGACACATGGTGACACATTTCATAAAACATTCATAGCATTTTAATAATTTCTTAGTGTAGGATCTTAGAGATGTGTTGTTGGCACTGCTTAAAGAGGAAACAAAAATAAAAACCCAAAACCAAATCTGTGTGTACTGACATGTAATATGATCTCCATTCCACTGAGAAGGAAGCTCAGAGCCTGCAGAAGCTGAGATCTGTCCATAGCCCTAGAGCAGCGGTTCTCAACCTGTGGGTCACAACCCCTTTGGCGGTTGAACGACCCTTTCACAGGGGTCGCCTAAGACCATCCTGCATAGCAGATATTTACATGACGATTCATAACAGTAGCAACATTACAGTTATGAAGTAGCAACGAAAATAATGTTATGGTTGGGTCACAACATGAGGAACTGTATTAAAGGGCCAGAAGGTTGAGAACCATTGCCCTAGAGTGAAAGCATAGTGAGTCGGATGCTAAGGTTATGGAGCTCATATCATAAGATAATAATGTTGGTGCCTTCCAACATTAGAATTAAGAGGAACTTAAGTCTAAATTTTATTTAACTGTAATTTAAATTCAAATGTCAACATACCGCTGTGCTTCCATTAAGCTCCGTGAATGCCAGGGGACCAATTATATTCCCTGTATACCGACCACCTAACATGTCCCAGACACTGCACTAGGTGCTTAGGAGACATACAATGGCAAATAAGACATTGCAAAAATAGTGCCTGCAATGGGCATACAGCTGGTGTGCCAATGATGGTATTTTGCCTATTTTTGTAAAGGTGGAGAAACTATAGTTTATTCATTTCTGCAGTAACCCTCTCCCTTCTATATATTAGATTCTGCTATGCTATCTCTTTAGTTCCTTCACTTTCTCCATCGCTTCCTTGCACAAGGATAAGGTTGCTTCCTGACACAGGAATTTGAGACACGCTTTTGCTCTGCAATGCATTGGTCCTCTGGTTATAACTCATATAGCTAATTACCAAGCATCTCCAGGTATCTGACATGGGAACAGGCATATTGCACTCATATAATCTCCTTTAGTATGTTCCTATGTGTGGAATCTACTTGCACACATCAATTCTTTGCTTGTATTTGCTCCTGCCATCAAAATGACCAATGTAGTGAAAGTAACAAAAATCAAATCATCCTGCTTTCCTAGTTTGCTAGCACTAGTCTCAGTCTGCTCAGGTCTACATAGTTCTCACTTGTTTTAAAGCACAAAAGTGTGAGTATAAAAATAAGTGAACATGGCTAAGCAGGGGGAAAGCCATTAAAGAGGGAAAATGAGACATCACATGGCGTGTGCTAGACTAACCTTGAGTGAGTTTCATGAGCACCATTAACAGTGATACAGAGGCAACATGTGAACTGTGCCTAAACATGTGGTATCTTTGCCCACTCCATTCTGAAGCAGATCTCGGATGAGACTCTATTCCCTTTTCCTTCTAGCCTGAGCAAACAGCACCTCTCAGATCCCCCCGCCCCCACCCCATCTCTTCTCCCCAACCCCCTTGTTTTCTGCACCTGTAACCAATCTTGGCTTTCAGTAGGGTGTTCTCAGCAATGCTGGGAAAGGTTTCATTCAGTTACAGAGCCTTAAAAGTTTAGAGCCAGGAGGCAGTTTGGTAATTATCTAGTTCATCTTCCTCATCTCACCCACTAACAATCCACAGTCCAGCAATGCAGACATTGACATTTCTTTAATGATGGAAATTTTCCATATCTGCACTGTCTGACATGGTAGCCAACAGCCACATGTAGCGATTGCAGATATGAAGTATGGTTAGTGTAACAGAGGAACTTCATTCTAAATTTTATTTAACTTTAATTTAAATTCAAGTAGCCACATGCGGATAGAGGGCAGTGGAGGTCTAGAAAGTTCTTGTGATGTGCCCAGTGTGACACAGCTTTTAAGTGGAAGAACACACCGATTGCTCAGGATTTTGACTCTATTCCAGGGATCTTTATTGGTTTTCAAATGCTGGAGTAAATCAACAGGCTAAGCACAGAATGTAATTAAGGTTGGGGAAGAGAAGTGTCAGCTGCCTCAGCAATGACAAAGCAGAATAGGCACTGTGAGGACCTGGTCGTGGGAAAGGAAGAGAAAGACACCAACATTATCATCTTATGCTCAAATTGATTAAAAGAAGTTTGGGTATATATTTTTAAATTTTATAAGGACAGCTGAAATGGGAGCTAATATATGTATAGGACCATAAAATTTGGGAGGTGGGAGGAACAAGAAAGACAAGATAGAATAGGCACAAGAATGCTAAATTTATCTTGAGCAGAAAGGCAATAGATAATGCCCCAAAATGGACCAACTAAAGAACAATATAAGCATAAACAAACAAAAACATCTATGAGCAGAAGAAGTGAAAGCTTTTGTCTTTGTGGAATGGGACATTGACTAGGGAGAGATCAATAGACACATAGGGAAGTAATACTTCTCTACATTTTTATATTGGCCTAAGTTTGTGCTTTTTATTTTTAAGTAAATAAAAAACAGTTTCTATGTGCTTCATGAGTTTGAAATTAGGACAGAAAATAAACTGATCAGAAATATCTATCTATCTATCTATTTATCTATCTATCTATCTATCTATCTATCTCAGCGGTTCTCAACCTGTGGGTCAAGACCCCTTTGGCGGTCAAACAACCCTTTCACAGGGGTTGCCTAAGACCATCCTGCATATCAGATATTTACATTACGATTCATAACAGTAGCAAGATTACAGTTATGAAGTAGCAATGAAAATAATTTTTTGGTTGGGCCACAACATGAGGAACTGTATTTAAAGGGCCAGAAGGTTGAGAACCACTGATAGATATATATATATCTGAAAGGATGCTGGGAAACAACACTTAAGGCACAATTTAGTTGATCACTGCTTTTCGCCATGTATTTAGCCAGACTTTCAAAAATATTTACAGGATGCCATAACAAAATATAATATACCGGGTGACTTACACAATGAAATTTTATTTTAATTTTATCACAGTTCTGAAGGCTGGGAAGTCCAAGATCAAGGTGCTGCAATTCCGTTTTCTGGTAAGGGCTCTCTTTCTGGCTTGCAGGTGGCTGCCTTCTTGCTATACTCTCAGTCCAGTTACTTCCCAAAGGATCAATTTGTAAATAGCATCACATTGGGTTTAGGGCTTCAACCCATGAATGTGGGGGAGGGGTGGGGAGACACACACAAACACTCAGTCCCTAAAGCTACTTAATGTGAATGTGAGTATGCTCCTTACTCACAGACCTGGCTGCTTAAGGGTAGGCGTAGAGCATATTTCCTTGCTTTATGATCCAACACTCTGATTAGCCTAATTTGTCCCATGTGATTTATTTCTGTCCAGCCCCTCTTAATATGAATGAGTGTTTGAGGTTGGATTACACCATCCACAGGAGATGTTGTCTTGCAGTTTGGTCGACACAATAGAATTTATGAATTTAATCACTCTGCCCCTTCCCCAGAGTAGCTTCCACCTCAGAATCCAGCACATATTTGTTCTTCCACTTCAATTACATCTGTTGGCCAATGTGGAGGCCAGAACGCAAACATGCTTGACAGGTGTGTGGGGCTGCTGATTAGAATCCCCCGGCTAGTGAGTGACTGTGGGACCGCCAGGCACAGATTTCATATGAAATCTCAATCTCAGATTTTGTATTAGCTTTCAAGCTCTTTATTATAGCTCCCAGTGCTCTGGGTGGTTTGCTTAACTTTCAGCGTTCTGAATTTAGTGATTTGACCATTTAAAGGTTGGCTTGACCCAGGGCACAAAGCAATCTGACAGTCTAATTTCCTTCAGGCCACCAGAGGTGTCCTCTGAGTTGCAGCTGGGGCAAATTCAACACGAAATTGATTTTGTAATTGTTGATGTGTTGAAGTCTTCCCATGTACATCCTCGAAATCAGGGAGTGAGGCTGCCAGCTGGCGAGGATTTCAACAGAGGAATTCAAAACTTAAGTCACAGGCCCATGACAGAACGGAGCCTACAGCTCTTTGATGGTTTGGGAGAAATATCAGAGAGGGTTGCGTGATTTCTTAGCTATTTAAATAGGAAGGATGCAGATGGGGTGGGGAGAAGAAAGAGATGGGCAAGAAAGATATATAAAATGATAAAATGCTTTTTTTTTTTAATACAGGGACATTTTCCCATCTTAAAATATAAGAATTATGGAGACTGTTTTCTTTTCCTATTGAATCTGTCTCTGATGTTAATCATGATTTAAAATTAGTTATTGCTAACTAAGTATAGGCTCCTCATCTTTCTCTTTAACGTCATTGAAGTTGTGATAAGATATACATAGACTTCAAAGAGCACAGGTAATTTAGGAGGCTTTATGAGAAAGTTTTCCAGTGTGGGACAACTTGGAGTCAAGATAGCTTTATTCAGTTTTAAACTTTTTAATAAATGATGGCATATAAATTATTTAAACGCCCAGGGCCTTAGTAATCACATTTACTAATTGAGAGAGTTGACTAAATAATACCTAACACCTCCATAAGTTCCAATAGCTATGTTCTATGTATTCTATTTTATGTGGTGCTATTTTATTTTGTTCTTCAAGTCATTCATAGATGGGAAAATCATATAATTTATCATCCAATCCTGGACACTTTTGATATCCTTCAAAGTCAGAATGAAATACCACTTTTTTTTGTTTTTTGTTTTTTTTTGTGTGTGTGTGTGTGTTTGTATGTGTATTTTTGAAATACCACTTTATAAAAGAACTGACCTGTTGAAATATTTGAAAGATCACGGTGGGAGATGGAATGTAACTTAATTATGGAATTTGGAAATAAAAAGTCCACTGCTAATAGGAACGCTATTTACATCTGCACTCACAGCCCTTACAGTGTTGAGAGCCAGGCTGAAGTTGCCAGTCAAGGGGTTCCTTTGCCAAGAATCTACCTTAGTATATTCATCCCTCCCACCCAGAGAATCAGGAGTCCCTCCTTGTGGCCAGGACACTGTTCTGTAATTGTGGTTTCTTAGTCCCTCTCCTCCATAAGACTGAGGGCAGAATCTGGCTCTTTCACCTCTGTTGCCTTAGCACCTGGGCATCAGGGCTGAGACTAAAGAGAGACAGGTAAGGCACCCAGATAAAGAAGCACCCAGGTTTGTGTCAGTGCAGGGTCAGCACTGGCATGAGAGTGGGTGGCTCCTTAATTTCTGTTCCCTAGGTGCCTCTTTCTAATCTGAGTCCTGATGGGTAGAACGATTAGCACATCATAAGCCTTGGGCAAAGCCAGCGACATGAAGTACTAAACTTTGGAGGCCAGCTTTGTTTTTAACTATAGGGTTTTTTTTTTATTATTTATTATTTATTGGACTGCCATTGGAAAGACAGTTTATTACAGTTCCCAGGAGGAAAGCAGCTGGTTGGACAAGAGGCAAAGGGAACTAGGGGAAAACATGGGCAAAAAAGCTCTATTGTGGTTTCCAGGGGAAGGAATGGGTGAGGCAGGGCAAGCAGACTTAGGGTTGGCTGGTTTCAGTGGGTTCTCGGGTATAGGGGCCGTCTCTAGTTGTGTGCTGTCTGGCCCTGGGGTGAGTACGGCAGGGAAGTGGTGTCTGTGAGTGTGAGAACTGAGATGAATGCGGTGGCTGGGTTATGGGCTCTGGATTGGTTGGTTTGCATAGGGAAGTTACGCTTATTGGCCAGTCCTTTACTATCTCTAGGAATTGGCTAACACTGGGAGGGGCAGTCCCCCAAGTCAGCAAGATACCAGGATAGCAAAGCACCAGAACAAAAATACATGTTTAACGCAGGCTTTTCTGAGTTTGAGTATGTGCTGTCATCTATGTGTCTCATGGCCTTGGGCATATTACCCTGTGTCAAAAAAACAAGGGTGTTAATAATGCAACACCCTTACTGGGTTGTCATGAGGATTAGAGCAAAGAGTCAGGTGCAGAGTAGGTGTTCAATAAAAGCCAGGCATCAGTCAATATGCACAGGAGAGTATCTGTAGCATGGCATATACATTTATGCACATATCATTAGATGAGTCTTAGGAAATATCCCTCAGCTTGTGTGGAGGCAGCACTTCCTGCTGTTTTGAAAATGACCTCCATTTTGGGCCACTTCTTTGAATATCTGAATAATTCTGCAAAATAGACACCCTGCCTCTGGAAACTTCAGTCTCTCTTGAGGCTCCTGAAACTTCTTGCTTTGAACAAGGCAAAAAATAACCCAGTACCCTCCTCCATGAGGGTTGATGGTGCTAGGGACCTCACAGAGAGAGCCAGGAGGTCCACCGTGTGTGTGTATTCCAAAGAAGGGTTCTGGAACTTTCCAAAGCTTCAAAAAGAAGTTCGTTTTGGCTGCTTTGCAAGCTTCAGAAGAAGCTCTCTCAAGGCTGGTGCAGTGACAGCAGGGGCTTCTTAACGATATCAAACCCAGGAGCATGTTCAGGAGCGAGCCTCCATATGGTGGATGGAAGCTGCAGTGGACAAAGACAAGCTTTGTGGTCAGACTTTGTCTCTCATGCCAGGGATGCATCAGTGGATTCGAATAGAAGAGGAATCACAACTGATGTGTTGCACAAGCTGCGAAGAAGAGTTACTGCATTTGCGGCTGAGACGAGCATAGCAGCGTTCTCCAGGGACTTCTGCTATCCTCATGCTGTCATTCAGTGTGAAGTAGGATCTTGATCAGGAGTCCTATGACAGTGAGAAGCTTTCCCCTGGGCCTCCTTTTGGGGTTGGAGTGGGTCTTTGCCAGGCAACATTCGTAGGCTGACACTGCTTAAACTGAGCATAAATATATAGAAAGAGACTGGCGTGTGAGTAGCATAACCATACTCTTAACTTCTCTCCAACAGTTAAAACATTTCTTTGGAATCTTCCACTTCATTCCTTCCTGCACTAAGAAGCGCCACTGTACTTTGGGACAATTATAGTTCACCCGCATAGCAGTGTGGCCTCAAAGCTCAAAAGAAACATTAAATGTTAAGTGGTCTCCTTGCTCTTTTTAGTTATTTTTGTGTATTTCTTTTCAGAACTAGCTTAGGGGACATTTAATGGAACGTTTGCGTTGTGGAGTTTGTTGACAGAACGTCTGTCATAGCACTGACCTTTGGAAAATTGCTTTCCTTCGGAGATAATTTATCACCTGTAGATGATATCTGGTATCTTAACATTTTCTTTTTGCCTTCCTACTCTGTCACTGTTTCTTTTTATTGCATTAAGTAGACCTCCTCCACAACTAAGCCTCTAGGATGAAAACAGCTCTATGTTTCCTAAATAGCTTCTAAGGGGATAAATGAGGTAGCGTACTGGGTCACGCCCGCTGTGGCCCTGATGAGCTTGTGTTGTTCAGTTAAAGCTCCTTGTCCAGGTAAAGAAGACAGAAGACAAGGAGGAGGAGGCTAACATTGTTGTTTTTTGTTTGACTCATTTTCAGAATGCCAGGCATCTTGTTATGCTTTTGCATATTTTCCTAGGTAATCTCTTATCACAGTCCTTTGAGGTAGGTATAATTGTCTCCGTCTAATAGATGAGGACATTGACGTACAGAGGAGTTCAATAAATTGCTCAAGTTCACATCTGCTGAGTCATCCGGGAATCAAAGCCAGTTCTGATAAAGCAGCTCTTTCTTTTAATCAAATTACATAATAGTTATTCAAATCAAATGGCACTAACGGACTCCAAGGGAAAAATCTTTTCCCATTTTTCAGTCATACAGTATATAGGCATACATTTTTTACTGTTTTAAATTTTTCCTCAGATGTGTCTCCACATTGCTAAAAATTGTGATTGCATTGGCTTCTTGCTTATCAAGTTCAGACCTTATAAACGTCCTGGTATGGTTTATATGAATTTATTTTACCTACGAGTATCCCCAATCTGATTCCTCTCCCTTCATTCTCCCAACCACAATGTTTACATTATTATTTCTGTATAAATGATGTCTTTTGCTAAATGGAGCAATTTCTTTTTCTGTTCTTATATAACTTTACATTTATGTTGGAATTAATACAATAATTACTTCGCTTACCAATTAAGCTATATACCTCTTACAAGTTTTTCCTTAAGTGTTCTAATAGATCTATCAAACACTGGCATTTTAAAAAAATGTTTTTATTGATTTCAGAGAGAGGAAGGAAAAGGGAGATGGAGACATCAATGACGAGAGAGAGTCATGGATTGGTTGCCTTTCTGTTTCTTTCTGTTGAAAACTTTACTCAATTGTTAGTGTTCTTTGGCTGCCCATTTTATTTTTAAGAAAGAGACACCCAAATGACCACTCAAAGCTTTGTGTAGAGGCAAAAGACCTGTGAACTTTGCGGCTTCCTTATAGAGTGTTTTGAAGCAGAGGAAACTTTTTGTTGGGCAATTAAAAGCAAATATCACTGCCTAGGGATATTTTATGTGGAGGAATTTTGACCTCGTAGTGAAACATTTTCTCTTCACGTGGAGTGTGAGGTGGGTGATGGCCTCAGCGTTTACTTTGCAGGTTTCCAGGGAATTCAGCTGTGTTCAGATGCATGCCTCACTCCAGCCTTCCAGGTGGCCTGGACCCTCCACGTCCTATACCTTTCCCAGGACCAAGGGGTGCGCTGTTCTTCCTCAATGATATCCCCTCCCGCAGGCACTTTATTCATAGTTTCCTTTACTCTGTTCACTCTAGGGCCAATCTTCCATTTGCTTTCTAGCTTCCAAAAATGTTGTCAAATCTCTTCTCTACCGTTGCCATGTCTCCGTTTCCTTTGGCCTTGTTGGAATGCCCTGTTACATCCCTCTGCTATGATTTCATCAGTTTACTGCAGAATGAGATACACATGGGTCATCCGCCATGTTCAGTAGGAATCCTTTCTGTTTCTCGTTGTTTTTCAACATACACTCTCTTCTTGCAAGAGCATGTTAGCTTCCCATCTTGTGTGCTTTCCTCATATATCTGTTTGACCTTCGTTTGATCCTTTACAGTTCAAGAAGCACATGTTCAGAAGCACTGTTTTATTTCCTTTGTATGAAAATCCTTGGTATATTATTATATCATTCACATTTGACAGATGGAAAGACCCCCCTCCCGGGGAGTTTAATTAACATGCCCAAGATTCCTCAGTCACATTTTCAAGCTTCTTCATTACAGAATGTTGCACCCCTTCCCCTTTATATCTCAGGCCTAATTTGTGGCAACTTTATGAAATAAATAAATAAAGGAAAGAAGGAGATGAATTTCAATCGCTTAGTTTAAAAAAAAAATTCTTATTTCTTAACTAAACTGAAATTTTCAAAATTAGTTTGGGGGTCACTTGAGGATGTTACTATATTCCATGACCCGTAACCACTATCACAGTGAACAGTTGAGCGTGGACTGAAATAATATGTTATCCATACCATCCTGACATCCACAGAAACATTCAGAGAAGCAGATAACATGTTGGGTGTGCTGGGGAGAAGTTAACAAATGAAGAGCCCCGTTCATGTATGCGAGGGCTTTTATAATCAGCGTTAGGTTGTGTGGCACGAGCATAATTGACAGCCAACGTTTATAGGGCTTTCTCCACATCTGGGCGTAGTTTAGGAGCTGATGCCTATTGTAGCATGGTTCTCATTAAACAACAGCCTGGCCAGTGGGTATCCAGTTCCTGCCAGCAACGTGACCCAGTTTCTGCAAAGGCCCTTCTCTGACCACAGAGGCTCTGCCATGATTATGCTGACAACTTCCCGTGCTGAAGACCGGAACGATGGGAGGCAGGGGCTCTGGGCCTTCTGTAGCCCAGCCTGCCTGTGAGCCCTCGGGTGGGATTGAGGGGGGTCTGTATTTGCTTTCCTGAAGGCGCAGACCAAGGCTGTCACCCTCTCCCAGGCTCTCTCTTGTTACACGTGTCCTCCTTCTGTTAGCTGCTCTCTAGCTGAGGACGGAAGCTATTCCCTTCTTTTCTGTGGAGAGGACTTTCTGGCCAGAGAACTGCCGGTGGGGAAGGCAGCCCTGAAAGCCCCCTTTTGAACAATCCCGGAACAGTACTGTCACTCCAACTCGTGCTGCGACATTTGAATAATTCCCCAAGTCTGACTCAAGGAACAGTCCTCCTCTTGATGAGTTTTCAGCCAGCTACTCGGTTAGTTGTCGGCTTCCTTCAAGGCCCTGCTTGAATCCCATCATTTCTATCAAAAACTTCTTTAAATCAAGAAAGACTACCTCCCAACCCTACTTCCCGAATAGGCTAGTTGTAGTCTGTTTGGTACTTACTCCTCTGTGCTTCCTATGGAGAGCACGACAATGGTGTTGATGCCAATGATGGTGTTGCTAGGACAACATATGCTTCAGAGACAGCCTTGTGTTTGAACTTGATCCAGTTGTTTACTCACTCTCCTCCTCTAAAATGGAGACAATAATACTCTCCTTTCCAGGTGGTAATAAAGATTAAGAATGAAAATGTACATTGATTGCCTGATAATAAAGTTGTCTTTCTTCCCTTTCACTGTTGTGAACAAACTGTTATTAACAAATTATTTAATTTAGAATATACTTGTTTGTTAAATCTAATATTATATTTTACATTGGAGAATCTGCCTTTAAAACACACACACACACACACACACACACACACACACACACTCACACACACTCACACTCCCCTATTATGGCACCTACAGGTCGTACCTAAGTGTATGTGTGTGTCTCTTCATGAATTTACCCTCCAGGAAGGACAAGCCGCTATTTTTACCTTGATGTTGGCTGCTTTCTGTGCTGGCCCAGCATGGGGGTGATTCATCTCCATCCCCCTCTGAGCTCTTGGTCAGCTGTGCACATCAGAGTTATGATCAGTTCCTGGCTGTAAGATGTTCTAGATGGTGATCATCAAATCAAGCTGAGCCCTCTGAGCTCATGATCTCCATCCTTATCAGGCAGGACAAAGCTTTCTGAGAATTACAGCTTCGTTCCCTGATGCCTGGCTTTCAGTGCTTTGCCCTGGGAGAAGAAGACCAGGTTGCTGCTGTCTCTGAATAGATATCAAAGACTAGCTCCATCCACTTGCAGCCACCACTACGACTTGCCTTGTGCTTTACCTTTGATGAAGTGCCTTGACAGGTGGCATCCATCTACTGCAATCCAGAGTCTGCCCGGCGGGTAGATACATTCCCATTCTATAGATGGGGGACCTGAGGCTCCGGGTGTCTGAGATTCGCCCAAGGACAGTTGGCAGTGGCAAGCCTGCATCTAGTGTTTTGTCTCCAAGTTGGTGCCCAGGCTCAGTCTTCCCCAGGCTGCTTCAGTGGTTTGTGCTGCTGGCACCCACTCTCGTCTCTTCAAACTAATCATTCGAAGTCAGATGGACAAAAACTCACAACACACTTGAAGGATGTGATTCATTCTCCTTGGAGCAGGGAGACCAGAAAAATGTGTTGTTTCAGGCTGTCTTCTAGAAAGAACTCCTCTCCAACCTCACCCCAGGGGCCTGTTGCAGAGACGTGAGGGAGGGTGCAGCCTGGAGAAGTAGCCTCTGTGATTGTGTACCTCACTCCAGGGGCAGGTCTGGCCTTTTAGGAGACCGCTGGTTTTCCCACTTACTCGAAAGCCAGGTCTTCTGAGGGGAATGTAATGCTGCACATACTGATTTACACGGATTCTTCCAACAAGTTGTGTAGTAGATTATTTCATCTGATGGGTGGTCGAGAGTTTATGGGGATCCTTACATTTGACCAAACAGTGCCTTTTAACCATCGAGTTCTGTTATTCTATAACAGTGGTTCTCAACCTTCTGGCCCTTTAAATACAGTTCCTCATGTTGTGACCCAACCATAAAATTATTTTCGTTGCTACTTCATAACTGTAATGTTGCTACTGTTATGAATCGTAATGGAAATTTCTGATATGCAAGGATGGTCTTAGGCGACCCCTGTGAAAGGGTCGTTCGACCGCCAAAGGGGTCTCAACCCACAGGTTGAGAACCGCTGTTCTGTAATTTTCTCTTTACCTCTTTAGGAAGAGCACTCGCTTGTCCCTTAGAGATGTTTGCCCCTTTTTACAAAATATATATATTCCTGATGACAAAAGGAAGTTCAGGGCCCAGAAAAGATAGCTCAGTCTGAAACCAGGCCTCAGAAAACCCAGGTCTACCCTGGGGTAGGAGAGTTAGAAAGAATGCCAAGCTCAGACTTGCACCAGAGGAAAGGAGCCAGTGTGGCAAGCTTGAGGCCCCTCCCTCGGTCAGGACCGGTGGTGACCTGCTATGTGTCTGCGTGTGTTTTTATCTGCCCGGGGCATGCTGAGTCAGGGTCACAAGTGACAGCTGGTGTGTGGAGCCCATGTCCGTGGGCACAGCAAGGGTGTAAGGCCTGGGTGAGTTGGCCAGGAATGCCTAGCAGAGAGGCAAGTCCCAGTTCAGACTGCCCTTGAGAAGAAAGACTGTTGGATGACCATCCCAGCTGGGCTTCTGGATTCTCCCTGGGCTATGGGTTTTACCGCTTAAGTAAAGCCCCAGCCTCTAAGCCCCAGAGGCCTTTGGCAAGAGATCACTCGGAGAGGCTCTTATGTCTCAGTGAGATGATGCACACGAGGAATCCTGGGGGCTGCATTCTAAACACGGCAACTTTTACGGGACCAATAAATCCGCCCGCCTGTCTGAGGGCAAAATTGGTCTCAGTGGATGCAATTGAAGTTGTTTTGTGTTTTTGATTTCTCATCACTTGTTATTTTTTTTTCAGCTCAGGCAGCACTTATGGGAAGTTTTGTTCTGTGTGGTTTGGTTTTATACAACTTTGGGCCCTTTAAGGGAGAAAAAAAAAACACAAAAAACGAGAAATAATTTAATTTGACTGCTGCTGCATAAATGCGAGCTGGAGCTCTGGGAATGTGTTAAGCAGTAATAAGAGCCGAGCACTTGTTTCCTAAAAAGGCGCTGCCTGGAACTATATCAACAGGAAAACTTTTTAAAACGGAAGCCTGGGGTGACTTTTAAAAAGTGCTTGGGGGGTTTTAAAAGGGTGTTGCTACCTGTTGTTTGAACAGTAAAAAGCAAAAACTCGCATTTACTAATTCCCCCAAGTGTGCCTGTTCTTCACTGGGCTGGTCACAAAGATGCATCTGAGCTGAACGGATGCCTTTTGTGCTCGGCCCTTTACAGCTCTGAGAAGCACAGCCTTTTAGCATTTCCCAGCGACCTAGTCTGGGCGTAAAAAGGAGAGCTGACCTGTGCTTTTATGAATGAAACCTAAGACACCTTGCTCTCGTGACCCATCTCCCAGGAATAACTCCGTATCCCTTCACTACCTCACTTTCTACCAATAGCGGGTCTTTTCAGATATGCTAACTCATTGTCTTAGATTGAACGACACACCAAGATGTTAAAAGTGAAGACTCTTACTGAGTCCTTTAGCAAAAGCCCCCTGATTGCTGAGGGACACCCTTATCTCACTACTCTGGTTCAAGATAGAGAAGGAAGAAGTTGACTACAGATTCTCATCTTCACCCTTTAGGTCCTCACTTCTTGCTCAGCATATTCTGGGGGCTGGCAGTATTGGCTTTTCCCCCCTCCTTCCTAAAATCCAGGTACTGAGATAGCATCTTTCACTTACCTTGATTAATCTTTGTACTTATTTTTAAAGTGTGACCTATCTTTCCTGGAGGCAGCTGCATAACTGATTCCTTTTTTTTTTTTTCCCACTGATCTTTCCAGAACTCTGCCTTATCCTTTCCTTCCAAGACTAACTCTTCTCAGGAATTTCTACACTACGAATTTTTACTCTAAAACAGCTAGTGTTAAATATAATGGTTACATTTTCATGTGATCCTGAGCAAAGAGGAAGATGGTGAAGGGGATTGCATAGTTCTAAATGGGGTAATTCAGATGTTTTTGGGTCCTAGGGATTTCTCAGTCTGTGAGTGTACCAGCTGGAATGCTGGTCTTCCCTCTCCAATGTTGCCAGCTCCCTAGGAGCCAACATGGTCTTAGAGCTCAGGACTCAGCAGAGGTTGGGAAGCTCTGAGAAGCACTGTGCTTACTCTAGTACGTCTTTGCTATGCAAGATGAGCCATGCTTTCCTATCCTGTAGACTTCAGTATTTTCAAAGGCAGTGCTGGTCAAATTGCGAAGTGCATACAAATTACTGGAGACTTTGCTAAGACTCTGATTCAAATCCTAGCTGATTCCGATGCCGGTGGTCCAGGGATCACACTTGGAATAGAGACATCAAAAGTGGCACTGTCCAATATGGCAGCTACTCACCATGTGTAACTATTAAGCTCTTGAAATAACTAGTCTGAATTCAGATGCTCTGTAAGTGTAAAGCATGCCTACAAAATTTACTTAAGAAAGATTTAATACAAAAAAGCATGAATATAAAATTTATCATTAGTAATTTTATATTGATTGCATGTCAATAATGGTTTGGGTATGTTGGGTTAATTGTGTTTGTTCCTTTCTAATTTTTTAGTGCAATGCCAGGAAATTTAAAATTACATATGTGATTCATATTGTGTTTCTGTTCCATACCACGACTCCGATTCTCTTTCATTTCCATTTTATATCCATTTCATTTCCATTTCAACATATTCTGTATCAGTGATTCTCAAACTTTGTCCATCGCAGCCACCTGGTGGGCCTGGTAAAACAAAGACTGTTGGCCTATCCCCAGACTGAGATTGGGTAGTTCTAGGGTAGGGTCCAAGAATTGCTATTCCGAAGTTGCCAAGTGATATTGATTCTGCTGGCATATGGACTACCCTTGGGTAGTAAGACCCTCGACTTCTTTTCCCTTGTGGCTGTCTAGTAGCAGTCTGTGGATATATTTGAAGTTGTTTTGTGCCCCTCTATGTTGCAGTATACGTTACTGTGTAAATAACTTCTCCCTGTCCTACCCACCAACATCCACTCACCTATGGCGTTGTAAAGCCCTTTAAGGAAAAGTTGTGCCAGGCCATCTTGCTATCTCCAAATATAATTGGTTCAATAATTGGTTTGTTAGGTTGAAATAAGTTGGATTTTAATGGAAGTAATCACCTTTCTTCCTTTTCATTCCCTTATTGGAAGCTCCGACAAGCACAAAATATTAAATCAGGAATGAAATACAACAGAAATAATCAGTCTATTGACTGACTAATTATTAAGTACATTGCATTGAGTTTTGTTTCTGTTCCTTTTCATCGATTGAGTTCAGTGCCTGTTTTTTAGCACCTGAGGTACCGCTGCTTAGGGGAATGAGTTAGCCCCGTTTCAGGTGGTGAGTGCATAGCTAATCGGAATGCCGGGAGAACACTACCGCGTGCACTGAGGAAATGACAGCCCGGGGGGGGGGGGGGGGGCACGGGAGCCCAGCGACAGGAGGCAGAGTGGGCTCTATCTACCCATTAAAGCCTGACTCCTTAGTGCCCTCTGTAGCCGTGCAGCATCAGCAGCACCTGGGAGCTTGTGACAAATGCAGCATCTCAGGCCAGCACCTGAACGGATGAATCCGAATCTGTGATTTGTAAGCACATTCAAGTTTGAGAAACACTATATTGGGGCGGAAAAAAAAAGTATAGAATCAGGTCCCCTATACGGCTGAGGTTAATTCTGGGCTTCTTTCCTGCCTTCCCGAAGGGAAGTGTGGGTGGCTGGTCTAAGACAAGTCAGATGACAGGATGGAGGCAGATGCCCCTCACAGATGGAAACATGCTTCATTGAGATCGCAGACCACAGCGGAGGCCCCGCCAACCTGCAACAGCCTTGCTCACAACGGGAGCAAATCCCTGAAAGATGCATGGCCAGGGGGATTAAAAGAGAGAGAGACTTTCAGCATGAGGGGGACGCTGTGGCCATCAACCAGCAGGAGGCTGCTGCTCCCTGACAGCATGAAAGGAAGCCCGGCTCTACCAGCTTACCTGTCTGGGGGCCACCTGTCACCCATGAGTGGGAAGCAGATCTACTGCCAGGTAGTAGGCAGATTTGCATCGCCTCTCTCCAAAACCATGGGGATGAGACAAGTGGAGTATGGGACTGACGTTGCAAGCATGATGTAACCAGGCAAACATGTCCCCTCATTCATCTTTTTTATAAGAGGAATGGGGCACATGCGGCAGCCCTTGTTGTATTGAAAAGTAGCAGCAACAGGGACTCTAACAGACAGCAAAAGTTAGCATGGTTGATTGAATACAATATTTTGAGGGTCGGCAGTTTAGAGAAGGGTTTATTAGGTCAACCACAGGTTTTTTTAAGTTATTGGTCAGATGAACATGAATTGAGAAACAGATATTTATCACTAATCTTGGGACTGGGGAAATACATATGGACAGCAAAAATCCTTGACCTTTAGCCTGTGTCAGTGTTCAGACACAGTGTGAGGGTGACAGACACATGAACAGACAAGGCAGTGCTGTAAGAACTAGGATAGAGAGGAGCCTGTTGCTAACGTGAGCACAGGCCTGGCAGAACATGACGATGATATCATTCACGCACGGGTCAGAGTTTATTACAGGTCAGGTACTGTGCTAAGTATCATCCATAACTCATCTCATTTACTCCTGAGCATGGCCCCATAAAGTAGGTAGTATTACCATTTCTATTTTGTAGGACCAAAGTAACAGAGCCCAGAAGCTTAGGTAGTTTGGCCAAGGTCCCACAGCAAGAGTGGCAGAGATAGAAAAACTTAAAAAATGGAGACAATTTGGTTTGGAAATAATGTACTGAGGCCCACAGATATAAAATAAAATGACATTGAAAATGAATGTTTATTGGAGGCCCACCAGAAACAGTGCTGGATGTAGCGAGGTACCAAGATGAGTAAGGCATTGCTTCTCTCATCAGGAATTCAATGTCAATAAGACATAGAAACAGTCATAGGGAGTCGCTGGGGTACATTGTGCTAAGTGTGCTGGTGTAAGTGTGGAAGGTACTGAGGGAGTGAAAAGCAGGGAGTCATTAACTCTATCTGGGGTGGACAAGGAGGACTTCAGAGGATGTGAAATGTCAGCTGGGCTTTGATTTGTGAATAGGAATCTCTCTGTATGTACATATATATGATACACACACACACACACACACACACACACACACACACACCATATATAATATATCCTATATAAGCCTAATATGCTAAGTATCCAGTCATCTGGTTGTCCATTCGACCAATCAAAGCATAATATACTAATGATATGCTAAGGCAGCCCAACTGCTTGCTATTATGTGCACTGACCACCAGGGGACAGAAAGTCAACAGGTCAACCAGTCACTATGATGTGCACTGACCATCAGGGGGCAGATGCTCAACGCAGGAGCTTCCTCCTGGTGGTCATTGTGCTCCCACAGGGGGAGCGCTGCTCAGCCAGAAGCCAGGCTCATGACTGGCAAGCATAATAGCGGTGGCGGCAGCCTTTCCTGCCTCTGTGGCAGTGCTAAGGATGTCCCACTGCTGTCTTAGACCCACGCCCAACTGTCAGTTGGACAACCTCTGAGGCTCCTGGACTGCGAGAGGGTGCAGGCCGGGCTGAGGGACCCCCCTGAGTGCATGAATTTTGTGCACCGGGCCTCTAGTATACATATAAAATATCTATATATGTATCATATTTATATACAAAAGTAGGTTTACCATTGTTCATATGGGAAATAATACAGTAATTGATAAATAATACAATAATAAACTCTTTCACGTATGCACAACTATAGACCTACTTTTGCCCATTTTGTGTACACACACACACACACACACACACACTCACACACTCTATGTAACCTTTTTATTGTATATATTCCATTTGGGAAAATGTGCAGGTTTTTATTCTAGTCTCTAATTCCTTTCTTCCACTTTCCACTGTGATTTGTCAGTGATGACGTGACCTATTGCAGACTGCTTTCAGAAGTTTGATCACCAGTATTATTCAGGTGTTACGAACGAGCCAGGAATGATGTGTTCTATGCTGTTAGACATCCAATATTATGATAAATAGCTCCATGCTCTAAAGCAGAAACAAACATTTCAATCCCACGTAAATGCAGGGCCCCTAACCTGCCGGGTTCCGCAGATAGGCAGAGGTTGCTTTCTAGCTCTGATGAGAAGGCAGATTTCAAAATGGAATTAAGAAGCTGCCACACGCCACCTGAGTCAGGCTTGCCCATGCCTCAGTGATTTCACCGTAATAGAGTTCCTGTGGCTGGTATTGCCTATTCACACACAACTGGGACTCTGTTATAAACAGCTTGTGTCAGGAAGGATGAAACAAATATATAGGACTGAACTCAGTGGCCCAAAACAGCTCCTTCTATGTTAAAAAAAAAATAAAGATGTAGCTTAGCTGTTTATATGTAGTTTGTCTCCTGTCACAGCTGAAACAGGGAGAGTAGTTCCATTTCTCTAACAATAATTTATTTCTCTGGTACTGCGCCCAAAGAATCCAGGCTTCTCATGTAAAGATAATATTATCAATTTTCATGAAGATTGTGATGACATTATGGGTTGAATAAATAAATAATAATTGGATTATTCCGCACTTCCCAAAGTGTCCTGATAAGAAATAAAATTTCTACTGTAGAGAAATCCTGCCTGGTACACATCAGCATAGTAAAAGTTTTTTTTTAAAATATATTTTATTGATTTTTTACAGAGAGGAAGGGAGAGAGATAGAGAGTTAGAAACATCGATGAGAGAGAAACATCGATCAGCTGCCTCCTGCACACTCCCCACTGGGGATGTGCCCGCAACCAAGGTACATGCCCTTGACCGGAATCGAACCTGGGACCCTTGAGTCTGCAGGCCGATGCTCTATCCACTGAGCCAAACCAGTTAGGACAAGCATAGTAAAAGTTTTGAGAAATTTCTTATTAAAGAAATTGGCCAACCATCATATAACCCAGAATTTTACATATATTTTATTGAACATGCAACTCTGTTTTCCATAAAAAATCCATTTGAAGTTTATATTAATGATGTTCTACAGAACATATTTTGGGAATCTCTGCGCTCTCTCTCTCTCTTTTTTTTTTTTTTTTTTTTTTTTTTTTTTTTTTTTTTCATGAACCAAACACATGCCCCTATGGGAGCGGGCCCAGTCATAAAAGAAATAAAGATGGGTGCACATCTCCACACCATTTATACAAGCAGAAACAGCTCTCAGATCCACTTGGTTATAAATAATTTCAGAAGAAAACAACCGAAAATTGTGATTACAGGAGACACAGGTTCCAGGCAAAGAGAGCTAGTGGGAATCATGGTAATAGAGTGAGAGGCAAGGTAACGTTTTAAAGGCCTAAGAAATAAAGTCCTAATAATAGAGCAGCACTATTGCCTAGTGGTTCAGAGCAGGGGCCCTCAGTATCAAAAGTTAGAGACATGGATCTGATACCTTCTTGCTGTGTGATCTCTGCCAAGTTATTCAACTCCTTTGGGCCTTAGTTTCCTTATTGAAAAAAGTGGGACTGACCTAATGCACAATTCAATGGATTGTTGTGAGAATTCAAGTAGCTGGCACATAAATACACAATAAATATTAGCTATTATTAGAGAAAAGAAAGACATGGCATTGCCATTGCCAATGTTTCATTTTGGGTGGATACTGATATCCAGTCTGTGGTCTCCAACTTAATGACAATGATGGTTGGGAAGGAATGAAAGATCATCTGACTAATCCCCATTATTTGATCTATCCATAAACTGGGGCCTAGAACTGACTGGGCTATAAGCATTTTGGTCTCATGTACCTGGTCTCCCATTCATGGGACTGTAGGATTTTAAATAACACAGAAGAAATTCTCATGCATAAAATTAACATGATCCTTTGTGAGCACATATTGGCTTTTTTCTTTATTTCGTCGAAAATCTTGAGTATTCTTGAAGAAGAAAGATGGTGGCGGTATAGGCAGACGCGTCCCAGGTCGTGTCCCTGAGCAAATGGAGTGAGCAGCTGAAACTAGTAACATCCACCCCGAATTGGCGAAATTCCTCAGCTGGCGAGACGGTTTGCAGCCGGGAAGAGCAGAACTCCCCTGGAAAGGTAAAAAAACCAGGGATTTGGGCAGGAAAGTTTGCCAGACCTCTGAGCCCAGAGAGTCAGAGGGAGACCGCGTGGCAGACAGCCGCGTCCCTTGGGACAGGCACAGCCCCTAACAGGGGAAAGGAGAACCGCGGGATTCCTGGCGCCGCCGGGGGAATTGAGAGCTGGGTCTGTGATCACAGAGGACTGAGCCTAAAGGGGGCAGCCTGAAGAGCTGACCAGACCATGCAGTCCCGGTAAGAGAAGAAGCTTACAGAAACCAAGCCTTCCCCGTTTCCGTGGCCGGCGTTTGTTTGTTTGTTCTCACTGAATCCTGTTCGTGGGACATTTCAGATACAGACACTCACCTGTGCTGAAGAGAGGGAGAGTGTGCGGAGGAGTGGAATCTGGGGAGAGACTGAGGAGAGAAGGGGGGCCGGGAGAGGTGGCAGCGAATTGAGTGCTGAGTCACCTCTGAGCCCAGGACTGAGGCAGCCATTCTCTCCGGAGAGTGAGACTCCTCCCCCCAGCCCCCAGGCAAGGAGCACAGTCACACCCAGATTCCACCCTGTAGGAGATCAAGGATTAAAATAACCTGGTCAGTCCCTGGGAGTTAACAGGGCCTGGCCTATAGAGGGATTTTCAATCCCAGCAACAACACAGCACTGGTAACTCTTACGCAGCCAGCTCTGGGCAGTGAACTTCCACTGGACAGAGAGGCCCTATAGCCTCAGAGGCCAACCCCAGAACACTGCCACCCAGAGGCTGACCCACAAACTGACTCTTTGCTAAACACAAAATAAGGCAGTCTGGGAAACAAATGCGGCTTGCTTTAAAATAAGGACTGTGGTTTACAACACAGAGGAACAGGGTATCGCAGGGAAACTCAACACTCTCCTGAATACCTGGCAGGTCTAAGGCGAGCCACACTGAAGAATAGAAGAACCGAAGGACCTTCACTACTGCAATATATTTTTATTTTTTTCTTTTTTCACCTTTTAACTAACAAAACAATTTTTTTTTTTTTTTTCTTTTTTTTTTTCTTCTTCTTCTTCTTCTTCTTCTTTTTTTTTTTTATTTTCCTCTTCTTTTTTCCATCACCTGATTTTACCCTTTTAATTACTACCTTCTTATTTTTAACCAGCATTATTACTGCTACCATTTTACCATTTTTTTTTTAAAGTGCCATTTTATTTTCTCTTTATTTTATTTTGGGATTAGTGTTCTCCATTCTATTTTCATCGTTATATTATTGGTTGTTTCTAGTTTGCATTCATCTCCAGGGAGCTGTTGCTGGAATTTGTTGGGATTAATGGCTGTTCTATAGGAGTATTCTCCTCATATAAAAAAGTCTCTTCCCCTCTTCCACTTCATTCTTTCTTTTCGCCCTTTTTTTTTCTTTTCTTTTCTTTTCTCGCTTTTATTTTCCCCCCTCCTTTTTCCCAATTTCATTTTTGCACTCCTTTTTTTGGTCCCTAATTTTCTTTTCTTTTTTCTCTTTTCTCTTTTTCTCTTCCTTCTTCCTTATCCCCTAATTCTCTTAACTCAGGTGGTCACCTTTATTTGGGGTTATTAATATCGTGAATATATTTGTGTATAGTGCCTGGTACGTGGTGCCTTGTTGTGTTGTATTTTGTGCCTTTAAAACAACGCAGCAGACCCAAGCAACAGCAACCTCCTGAGCACCACACCCTCTGCTGAGGAACAGCAGCTGTACGTGAAACCTTGCCCCACCAGCCAGAAGAGCCACCACAGCTGTGAACAGCACCCACCAGAGGAGCTGCTGCCAACTGAAGAGCAGCTGCTACCGCAACCGCCCGAAGAGCAACCACAGACCAAGGAGTCACTGCCACCAAGGGAGCAGCCACTGAACGACTCAACGTCTAGATATGTCAGCGAGATCAAACATGGGTAGACAAAGAAACCCCCAAAGGAAAGAGAAGGAGGACTCTCCAGAAAAGCAGCTAAGTAATACAGAGGCATGCAACATGACAGAAAAAGAATTCAGAATAAGGGTCCTAGAGTGCATAAACCGGATGGAGGAAAAAATCGACAACCTCTCCAAGAAGCTAGAAGAAACAGATGAAAAAATCAACAACTTAAGTAAGACCCAAGAAGAAATGAAGAGTGATATAGCTGCAATGAAAAACTCCATTGAAAGTATCAACAGTAGACTAGGAGAAGCGGAGGACCGAATTAGTGATTTAGAAGACAAGGAAGCAAAACACACCCAAAACGTACTGCAATTGGAGAAAAAAATGAAAAGACAGGAGGAGAGCCTAAGGGAGCTTTGGCACAACATGAAACGAAACAACATACGAATAATAGGGGTACCAGAACAACAGAAGGATGAACAAGGATTAGAAAACCTATTAGAAGAAATAATATCAGAAAACTTCCCTGAGGTGGGGAAGAAAAAAGTCACACAAGCCCAGAGAGTCCCAAACAAGGTGAACCCAAAAAGACCCACACCAAGACACATCATAATTACCATGGCAAATGTTCATGACAAAGAGAGAATCTTACAGGCTGCAAGAGAGAGACGGAAAGTTACATACAAGGGATCTCCCATTAGATTGTCAAATGATTTCTCAACAGAAACACATCAGGCCAGAAAAGAATGGACGGAAATTTACAAAGTGATGCAAAGCAAAGGACTGAATCCAAGAATACTCTATCCAGCAAGGCTATCATTCAAACTTGAAGGGGAAATAAGAAGCTTCACAGACAAAAAAAGGCTAAGGGAGTTTATCACCACCAAGCCAGCAATGCAAGGAATGCTAAAGGGACTGGTATAAAAATAAGAAATAAAAAGCTCAGAAAGAAAACAGCCACACAAAAACAGAAATGCCTACAAACAAGTACCTTTCAATAATAACTTTAAACGTAAACGGACTAAATGCTCCAAACAAAAGACATCGAGTGGCTGAATGGATAAAAAAACATGACCCATACATCTGCTGTCTACAAGAAACCCACCTCATTAGAAGAGACTCACACAGACTGAAAGTGAAAGGATGGAAAAATATCTTTCAGGCAAATGGAAAGGAAAAGAAAGCTGGGGTAGCAATACTTATATCAGACAAAATAGACCTCAAAGTGAAGGCCATAACAAGAGATAAGGAAGGCCACTTCATAATACTAAAGGGATCAATACAACAAGAAGATATAACCCTGGTAAACATATATGCACCCAATGCAGGAGCACCCAAATTCATAAAAAAACTCCTGGAAGATATCAAAGGAGAGATCGACAACAATACAATCATAGTAGGGGACTTTAATACACCACTGACAGCACTGGATAAGTCCTCTAGACAAATAATCAGCAAAGATACAGCAATCCTAAATGACTCACTAGATCAGATGGACTTAATAGACATCTTCAGAACACTTCACCCGAAAGCCAGGGAATATACATTCTACTCAAATGCTCATAGGACATATTCAAAAATAGACCATATATTGGGTCACAAGCAAAGTATCCCCAAATTCAAGAAAATTGAAATCATAAAAAGCGTCTTCGCAGACCACGATGGCATAATATTAGAAATAAACTACAATAAAAACAACCCAAAATACTCAAACACCTGGAAGCTGAATAGCATGCTATTAAATATTGATTGGGTTACCAATGAAATCAAAGAAGAAATTCGAAACATCCTGGAAACTAATGACAATGAAAACACAACAATCCAAAACCTATGGGACACAATGAAAGCAGTCCTGAGAGGGAAGTTTATAGCTCTACAGGCCTATCTCAAAAAACAAGAAAAAATGGTAGTAAATCATCTAACTCTACAACTCAAAGAATTAGAAAGAGAGCAACAAGAAAACCCCAGAGTGAGCAGAAGGAAGGAGATAATAAAGATTAGAGCAGAAATAAATGACATAGAGACCAAAAAAACAATACAGAAAATCAATGAAACCAAGAGCTGGTTCTTTGAAAGGATAAACAAGATTGACAAACCTCTAGCCAGACTCACCAAGAAGCAAAGAGAGAGGACCCAAATAAACAAAATCAGAAACGATAGAGGCGAAATAACAACAGACCCCACAGAAATACAAATGATTGTTAAAAAATACTATGGACAGCTCTACTCCAACAAACTAGACAACCTGGAGGAAATGGACAAATTCCTAGAAAAATACAACATTCCAAAACTCAATCAGGAAGAATCTAAAAATCTCAACAGGCCAATAACTATGGAAGAAATTGAAGCAGTCATCAAAAAGCTTCCAGCAAACAAAAGCCCAGGACCAGACGGCTTCACAGGGGAGTTTTACCAAACATTCAAGGAAGAACTAAAACCTATCCTCCTCAGACTACTACAAAAAATTCAAGAGGAAGGAACACTTCCAAGCTCATTCTATGAAGCCAGCATCACCCTAATACCAAAACCAGGTAAAGACAACACAATGAAAGAGAATTACAGGCCAATATCGCTTATGAACATAGATGCCAAAATCCTCAACAAAATCTTAGCAAATCGGATCCACCAGTACATCAGAAAGATCATACACCATGACCAAGTAGGATTTATCCCAGGGATGCAAGGATGGTACAATATCCGCAAATCAATAAACGTGATACATCACATAAACAAATTGAAAGAAAAAAACCACATGGTCATATCAATTGATGCAGAAAAAGCATTTGACAAAATTCAACACCCATTTTTGATAAAAGCTCTCAGCAAGGTGGGAGTAGAAGGATCATACCTCAACATAATAAAAGCCATATATGACAGGCCCACAGCCAACATCATACTCAATGGACAAAAACTAACACCATTTCCCCTAAGAACAGGAACAAGACAGGGATGCCCCCTCTCACCACTCCTGTTCAACATAGTACTGGAAGTGTTAGCCATTGCAATTCAGCAAGAAGAAGAAATAAAAGGCATCCAAATTGGAAAAGAGGAAGTAAAACTGTCCTTATTTGCAGACGACATGATATTATACATACAAAACCCTAGAGACTCCATCCAAAAGCTACTGGACTTAATACATGAATTTGGCAATGTAGCAGGATACAAAATTAACCCCAAGAAATCCGAGGCATTTCTATACACCAATAGTGAACTTTCAGAAAGAGAGATTATAAAAACAATCCCGTTTACCATCGCACCAAAAAAATTAAGCTACCTAGGAATAAACTTAACTAAAGAGGTAAAAGACCTCTACTCAGAAAACTACAGGACGTTGAAAAAAGATATAGAGGAAGACATAAACAGATGGAAGAACATACCGTGTTCATGGATTGGTAGAATCAACATCATTAAAATGTCCATACTACCCAAAGCAATCTATAAATTCAACGCACTTCCCATTAAAATACCAACGGCATACTTCAGAGATATAGAACGAACTCTCCAAAAATTCATCTGGAATAAAAAAAGACCCCGAATAGCTGCAGCAATCCTGAAAAAGACCAAAGTAGGTGGGATCTCAATACCAGATATCAAGATGTATTACAAAGCCACTGTTCTCAAAACTGCCTGGTACTGGCACAAGAATAGGCATATAGATCAATGGAATAGAATAGAGAACCCAGAAATCGGCCCGAACCAATATGCTCAATTAATATTTGACAAAGGAGGCAAGAACATACAATGGAGCCAAGATAGTCTCTTCAATAAATGGTGCTGGGAAAATTGGACAGATATATGCAAGAAAATGAAACTAGACCACCAACTTACACCATACACAAAAATAAACTCAAAATGGATAAAGGACTTAAATGTACGACAGGAAACCATAAAAATTCTAGAAGAATCCAAAGGCAACAAAATCTCAGACATATGCCGAAGCAATTTCTTCATTGATACAGCTCCTAGGGCACTTGAAACGAAAGAGAAAATGAACAAATGGGACTACATCAAAATAAAAAGCTTCTGCACAGCAAAAGAAACCATCAACAAAACAACGAGAAAACCCACTGTGTGGGAAAACATATTTGCCAATGTCATATCTGATAAGGGCCTAATCTCCAAAATTTATAGGGAACTCATACAACTTAACAAAAGGAAGATAAACAATCCAATCAAAAAATGGGCAAAGGACCTAAATAGACACCTTTCAAAAGAGGACATTCAGAAAGCCAAGAGACATATGAAAACATGCTCAAAGTCACTAATCATCCGAGAGATGCAAATCAAAACAACAATGAGGTACCATCTCACACCTGTCAGACTGGCTATCATCAACAAATCAACAAACGACAAGTGCTGGAGAGGATGTGGAGAAAAAGGAACACTTGTGCACTGCTGGTGGGAATGCAGACTGGTGCAGCCACTATGGAAGACAGTGTGGAGTTTCCTTAAAAAACTGAAAATGGAACTCCCATTTGACCCTGTGATCCCACTTCTAGGAATATATCCCAAGAAACCAGAAACACCAATCAGAAAGGATATATGCACCCCTATGTTCATAGCAGCACAATTCACCATAGCTAAGATCTGGAAACAGCCTAAGTGCCCATCAGTAGATGAATGGATCAGAAAACTGTGGTACATCTACACGATGGAATACTATGCTGCTCTAAAAAGGAAGGAACTCTTACCATTTGCAACGTCATGGATGGAACTGGAGAGCATTATGCTAAGTGAAATAAGCCAGTCAATGAAGGAAAAATACCACATGATCTCACTCATTCATGGATAATAGAGACCATTATAAACTTTTGAACAATAATAGATACAGAGGCAGAGCTGCCTCAAACAGATTGTCAAACTGCAGCAGGAAGGCCGGGATGGGTTGCGGGGCAGGAGGTAGGGGGGTAAGAGATCAACTAAAGGACTTGTATGCATGCATATAAGCATAACCAGTGGACATAAGACATTGGGGGATAGGGGAGGCTAGGGACTGTCTAGGGCGGGGGGATAAAATGGACACATATGTAATACCCTTTGTAATACTTTAAGCAATTAAAAAAAAATAAAAAAAAATAAAGAATGAAAAAAAAAAAAAAGAAATGTAAAATATGTTCATATTTTCATACTGATTACATGTTGACATGACAACATTTTAGATGTATTGGGTTAAATAAAATAACTGAAATTAAAAAAAAAAAAAAAAAAAAAAAAAAATCTTGAGTATTCTTACATATGGTCTTGAAGTCAAAGCTTTCTTTTCAACTTTATTACTGAATTTGTGCCCTTAACTTGAGTGCCAATATGAATAGAGTATTTCTTATTTTTGTAAGGGGGTGCTCTCATTTTCCAAGTTTTCATTGGCAATGGATGCTATGTTAGCCTATCTGAACTGGATCTTTGGATCTGTCATGTGTTCTCCATACTCTTACCTCTTCTCTAATTCGTATTTTTTAATATGTTTTTTTATTGATTTCAGAGAGGAAGGGAGAGGGAGAAAGGGCTAGAAACATCAATGATAAGAGAGAATCATTGATCAGCTACCTCCTGCATGCCTCCTTCTGGGGATTGAGCCTGCAACCCGGGCATGTGCCCTGACTGGGAAATGAAACATAATTTCCTGGTTCAACCATTGAGCAACACTGGCTGGGCTCTAATTCATATTTTTTAGCTTTCTCCATCTACTGGTGAGATACTACCCCTGTTTGTCTTCTATTCCAGAGACAGTTTTTTTCAGTACCAAGTCTGCTACTCTATTCTAAGCCTCAACACAACTTCAGGTCTCAGATTTTTCTTTTCCTCATACATATTTCTGACAACAAGTTATTTTTAACTATCTGCCTTAGCTTTAAAAATACATAATTTTTTTCTCTTTAACATTTGCAGAATAAAATGAAAAGTCCTCAAAGTTGTCTCCCTTATTTTTTCTATAACTCTGGTTAAGATTTTGCTATTCTTTGTGACCAAAAAAAATGTCCTTCACATTTTCTAGCTCTTGGAATTTATTGAGATTTTCCTGTGGTTCCATATAAGTTGATTGATGTTCATATTCTAAGAAATTTCAAAATAATGTTTTACTATGCATGTGGAAAGTACTATTTAACCATTGAATTAGTATTATTGATCCCCTTATAAAATTCTCGAATTTACATCATTTTAAAAGTTTTTGAAAGATTGAGATTTATTTTAAAAGCTACCACAATTATGATAAATGTGTCTGTTTCTCCCACATTTCTATTTTTCTTACATATTGTTTTCAAACTGTCTTATAAACACTACGCATTCTACCTTTTATCAACGTAAATAACTACTCTTGTTTCACATAATATATTTATGCAGAGTTTACATTTTGATATTAATATAGAAACTACATGATCTTAATTTTTTGTTTGATTCCTTACATTTAAACTTTGAGGGTCAGATGCATCCTTTCTAAGCAATGCATAGTGGAATTTGTCCAACGAAGTGGGGTCACACAGAGCTGAGGAACTTGCTGTCATTGACTAGTGGCTCACTTTCACCTGTAAGCCCACTATTGTGCTCTCATGGACATCCACTCTACCTGATTTCTTTTGCAATCTAGACCTGCTGTAAGTTACATAGTTCCAATTAATAGTGAGGAAATGCTAGGTCTTAAGGTCATAGACTTTTAAAGGTAGGTCTACCTAAAAAAAGTACCTTATAAGAAAGGTATTGGTATAAATATAATTAATTAATATATCAAATTACTTATTAAAGTGCTGAGAACTGTTCGATACACAGTTCGATACACAGGAAAAGATGCGAAGCACCTCTTTGAAAATTTCTCCTGTGTGTCTTTGGGCAAATCCTGCGAACCATCTGAGACTTAGTTACTTCATCTATAAATGGAGCCATTGGTCTGTCTTAACTATACAGTACTCCTTCTTACTTTGCAATTCTAGACATAGACAGATCTAAGTACTCAATTAGGCCACATGCATTTGGAGGAGATGCACAAGCTCTCTGCAACAAAGTTTAGAATTTTGGCTCATGGACAAGAGAGGTGTTAAATGATTTGAATATGTGATGATATGCTGTTGAACTGTTTTTCCTGTGAAGTTGGTTATTTTAAGTACCTGTAAAAGTCCACTGTGCTGAGTCCAATAAATGAAGAATTTTGGTTTTTTTCCACAGTAAACATGCATCTCCAAGCGCTAGTCAGTGGCTCATACATCTATCCATTTGGTCATTCAGCATTAGGTGATCACCAGACACTGTGCAGCGATACAGAAATGAATGAGACCTCAATCCTCGGAGACATATGCTTGATAACTGTCACTCTTAGAGCAAAGAGCAGGACTTTGATTTTGGCCCTAAAATAATCTGTAGTCATAACCAGCAAGTGTTTTATTAAACACTACTTCTATAGAACATTATGGATGTCATATATAAACAATTTTTATGTATGTGTTTATAATGTTTCTATTAATCTCCAGGAGAAATATATAGCATTCAACCTATTTGCCACATAAATTCTTTGATTTTTGTGTTTGCTCATTGCACAGAACATATTGATGGACACATATTCCATGGGAAATCTTTGGGATATGCTTAGTTGGACCATAAATATATATGCAGATGGATTGAGCAACCTGAACAGCACTGTGGCCAAATTCTGAAGAGCCTTTCTTATTTAAACAAACCAACAAAGATCAAGAAACCACTATTAAAGAAAGTAGAAATGACTTATTCTTCTAACAATTTGTACCATAGCTTCCTCTAGAGCAGTGGCTCTCAACCTTCCTAATGCCGCAACCCTTGTAATACAGTTCCTCATGTTGTGGTGACCCCCACCATAAAATTATTTCCATTGCTACTTCATAACTGTAATTTTGCTACTGTTATGAATCGTAATGTAGATATCTGGTATGCAGTATGTATTTAGGCGACCCCTGTGAAAGGGTCACTCAACCCCCAAAGGGGTCGCGACCCACAGGTTGAGAACCGCTGCTCTAGAGAGATGTGACTGTTTAATGAGGACATAGAATCTGACCCATAGGATACCTGGTCATGGTTTCTTCTTTGAGTGCATCACCAATAATTTCATAGAAAAGCAAGTTAGCATCACATTTGTCTTGCTGTATTAGCAACACAGGCCAGAAATAAAACCAGAAAAAATCTACTGTATCATATTTCATACCAGTTCTCAATATAACTCTGAGTAGTCATAGGAAAAACCTGAACTGAGAAGACAGAAGTTATATGAAAAACTTTTAGATGCTGGGGTAAAGCTCTCTTAGCTTTGGCCTTTTTGTTTCATCCATGATGCCAAGTTCTCTATGTGCTTTTGGCCCACATACTAAGCACAGCTCCACTTTGCAGCTGCAAAGTAAATAAGGGGCCAGGAGGGGGAGCAGGAGTTAAGATCTTGCAGCCAGAACCATCCTAAAGTCAATGATAAAATGATTAATGCGGATGACATATGGAGCAGTAAACGAGGCCAGACAGAACACCGCCAACGGGTACCTAAGGATAAAGAGTGAGGACTTCCAGAGTAAATTACAGAGCAATGACTGAGAAAATCCACCTGGGCAATTTATTAAAATGGAGAAACTATAGTAAAAGATGAACTATTTTTCAAATATAAATGGGAACGATGGGTACATAAGTTCAGACCAGACAATGGTGCTTCAGTGTCTCACAATTACGAGAAAAGAATGAGGCTCAACAAGCTGGTGTGTTCCTTATCCACGGGGTTTATGAAAATAGGCTACCGTTTCCATCACATAGCTAGCCTATGGTAAAATACGCCCTGGTGCTTTTATTTATATATTTTTCTTTTAATTTTTTTCTCCCTCAGGAAGCACAGGAGAGACATAGGCAGCGTTCCTGTTGAATGCCAGGCGTTTTAAGCTTTCTCCATATTCTTTAGTCCTACAAAGAGTCAGGCACAAAGCATAGTGCTCTGCAGGGTGGTGTCAGTCCCATTCTGCACAAAAGCAGTTGAAATTCTCTCAAACCTTGTCATGAAATGCTCTCCTATCAAGTATATGTAGAAAGAGAAAAAGAGTGACAAGTAAAGGATGAGTTGAATGATGACATTTTTAAAATTTGGATGTTTTTTTCCCCATTCTAAGGTGACATATTCCCATGCTCACTGTCCATTCCAAATACATTTTGGTATTTAAATGAATCAGAATGTCTGGATAGGCCAGTTTCCTCACAATTCTATAAATACATTGATTTGTGAATAAAGTTATGCATTTTATATTACACTAGAGGCCCGGTGCACAAATTCATGCACCAGTGAAGTCCCTTGGCCTGGCCTGCGGGATCGGGTCGAAACTGGCTCTCTGACATCCCCAGAGGGGTCCTGGATTGGGAGAGGGTGCACGCCAGGCTGAGGGACCCCACCAGTGCATAATCAGGGCTGGGGAGGGACGCAGGAGGTTGGCCAGCATGGGAGGGATCACAGGAGGGCTCCAGGGCGTGTCTGGCCAGTCTTACTCAGTCCTGATTGGCTGGACCCCATCAGCAAGCTAACATACCGGTCGGTGCATCTACCCCCTGGTGGTCAGTGCATGTCATAGAGACTGGTCAGCCAGTCGCCTGTCTGCCCCCTAGTGGTCAGTGCACGCCATAGCGAGCAGTTGAGAGGCCTTGGCATATCATTAATATATTACGCTTTGATTGGTTGAATGGCCGACTGGACACTTAGTATATTAGGCTTTTATTATATAGGATTATGTACATGTTGTTATAGCCATAATATTACACAGACATTTCTTAAGAAATGAATTTTTAAAAATTCCCCTGTTATAATTATCAATCTATTTTGTCCCTGCTCAAATCTATCTAAACATTGAAACTCTTAACCTTCTTGGCACATCTAAGTTACTCAAGAAAATTGACTTTGTGTATTTTTATCCCCCTCCCCATCTCAGGAAACAGATAAACAAGCAAACATACAAAAAAATACTCTACTGAGATAAGAATTACATTATTACCATAATGTCAACTTTTTTTATTTATTTTATTTTTTTAAAATATATTTTATTGATTTTTTTACAAAGAGGAAGGGAGAGAGATAGAGAGTCAGAAACATCGATGAGAGAGAAACATCGATCAGCCGCCTCCTGCACATCCCCCACTGGGGATGTGCCTGCAACCCAGGTACATGCCCTTGACCGGAATCGAACCTGGGACCCCTCAGTCCGCAGGCCGACACTCTATCCACTAAGCCAAACAGGTTTCAGCATAATGTCAACTTTTTATGATCTTGTGTAATTGTGATGTCAGGTTTTTATGCATCTTCAGTTAGTCAATGACAGTAGAAGAAACAATACTAAGAGTTCAAGTGTTCAGAGTCTCAACTATTGCTCTCTACCCTTCTCCCACACCTTCCCACACTGCCATGGTCATACAGCCCACACTATGAAACCCCACTGGTCTTAACTGTAAGGCAGTATTTATTAGTGTTCAAGAACTTGAAAAATACAGTGTGTGGAGAGCGGCTACAGCATTCGGACAGGATCAAGCCTCGAACTGACTTGTGGCAAAGCCACATACAAGTCCCAGCTTGGAGGGCAAAGCCCTCCCAGCACAATTATAGCCAAAAGGCTATGGTTGTAAGTTTGACCTTACAGTCCGACCTTGCAGTCCTAGGTAGCTAAGGGATGTGGGCTGTGGGAGGTGCAGCACATGCTGCCTAAACAAAGCTTGATAGAGTTCAGAGAATGGCAACAACAGGAAAGAAGCAGATTTGAAACTCACAAGAACATTGTAAACTTCTTGCCCTTGTTTTGCTTTGTGTGATCTGAAGATTGGGTTTCCAGGCTGTGTCACTGTTTCCTCATTCAGGCACAGTGATCCACCTGGCCCCAACTCTATTCTCTTGTCTGTCTTCTTTAACCCTTCACTGCCCCTCCTCAGGTTCACCCCTGGCCAGGCTGGACATGGTTCAATGGTGAAGGAAAAAAGGCCTGTATTTTTGCACATTCTGTCTCTTACTGGGTTTGTGACTCATGCAGAGTCTAAATTTTCTCATTTGTGAAAGGAGAATAACTTTTTTTAAAAAAAAATCTAAAGAGCTTTTTGAAAATGAAAGAGGTATGGCATTTAAGCATACTCCAGGACTTGGCACAGAGTAACTGTTTAATGGCTGCTATTTGACTCAATGTCTAGAGAAAAATTTCGTATCCTGCCCAACATGGTTATTCTTTAAAATACCTTTTTTTGTTATAAAAGTGGTAAAATCATGTCAGAGGAAAATTGGTAAAATGGAAAATAATACAAAAATAGCTCCCTGTTACGTATTCCATAACATTCAGGTGTTTCTTCTAGTATTTCTTTATCACATGATACTTCATTATATCTTGGGAATCATTCTGTACACAAAACTTGGCTTACTTTTTTTTCATACTACATTTCATACTGTTTTATAACCAGTAAATTTTAATACAGAAAACTTCATATCAGAAAGTATATATTTAATTTTTTAAAAATTGCCTTATTTTTGAAATTTCAAAAAGTTATTTAAAACAAATGTACTTGCAAAATTACCTTTATGTATCTGTTAAAAATCAGTTGTTTTACACTCTGAGTGGATGTTATTACATCATATCATTGAGACAAAACTTTTATTTTTTAGCTTATCTTGTCAGCATAAGCAATTATTAAGTTACCAAGTGTTCAAAGGTATTGTGTTTGTAATATCTTTCAGCTAGAATAAATGCAGTATATAAAAAAAAGATAGCACAAAGCCCTGGGTACAATGACAAATGCATGGTATGTGGAAATGATGGATTTTACCTGGAAGTAAATTACTCATCTGCCTGGATCTCTGAAAATATGAACCAAGCGAAAATAGTTGCTGAAAATACAGTTAAATTTTCAGCAGATTTTTTTCCTTGTTAAAAGCTTTTGAGA
The DNA here is from genome assembly GCF_014108235.1 of Myotis myotis. Lineage (NCBI taxonomy): Eukaryota > Metazoa > Chordata > Mammalia > Chiroptera > Vespertilionidae > Myotis > Myotis myotis. The sequence continues at coordinate 47,201,045 of NW_023416317.1, forward strand.
AATTTGCTGATCAAAAAAACTTCAACTTCTCCTTCCATTCTTTTGAAACACTATCCACTGAAGGAATTCTTCATCGAAGGCCCATGAGCCATGGTGGAGATACATGGGCGGACATGGGGAGCTCCTTGAACTGTTCAGAGTTGTGTGCCAAATCAAGGGGGTTTTGTACCTGTTCGAAGTGGTCTTGAGAGAGGGATGTTACTTTTGTCATAGGATCCTGTGCTGAACTTGGTGATATCTCAGTTTCTTTCCAACTATAAAAGGATGTGTGTGGTTTTGATGGTCCGCTGGCTCCCTGTTGTGTTTGAAAATGCATGCTCCCATGCTGAGATCAGTCCCATCCTTCCACTTCCCGCTGAGTCTGCAGGGAAAGGACCCAAGTAGTATAGAGATGGCACCTGGTATTGTGAAAATCCGAACTAGAGAGGGTTGGAGTGGTTGCTCGAAAACAAACCTCCATTCAACTCATCCCCCCAAAGCAGAATGCCCAGGCCACACATTGTTGTGCCATTTCCCCTTCCTCATACTGAAAGAGTGGCTCTGTTTGAAGGGGCTCACAGCTTCTGAAAAGGCGGGGAATATGCCTACTTATTCCAACATTTCATTCTTTTCTTTATACCTAGGAAAAAGCCTTGAACATTCTACCACCCAGAGAATTGAGCGCAAACTGATGAATTGTAAGTACTCCATATTTCTTTTTCTCTATTTTTTAAAATAATGCCTGAGCATACATTTAAAAGAATATAAATTATTTTGTGCCCTTTCCATTTCATGATATTAAAAAAGTTCAAATTGCTGAGATAATAACAGACGGACATTTTCTAAAAGTCACAGAAGCTATGCTGTACGTCTACAATATACAGTCTGATAGAGGGCTCTTCCATTTTCATTTTGGTGCCTAAAATCTCCAAAACAGTGTAAAAAAACTGAATCTGTACATGCCAAAGTTGTGCCAGGCACTGAGCTAAGAGGGATGCTTACCTTATTTTATTTAATCGCCACAGCAAACTGAAGAAGTTGCTGTTTTCCACTCCATTTTATTTATGGAGAAGCAGGCTCAGAGATATTAGGTAACTTTCCAGAAATCTCAAAACTAGTCCATGGCAAAAACAGTTACATTCAGATGTTTCTGAGTCTATCATGTTTTTTTCAAACCTTTTCATTGGAGAGACTAGAGATTCTTTTCAGATCACATGTCAGAAAATGCATATGGCGCTATGCTTCATGGGAATAAAACTGGCAGAGTCTGGGTGGTTCTGATAATTTCAGTCAAGAATGGAGAGATACTGCTCATCACGGGGCACCTTGATCAATCAAACTTGGTGGTGTGGAGAGCAGAAGCAATCACTTTGAAGGTCTACAAAGTAATGCTTTCACTACTTGATTGGGGACTCTTGAGTTATGCAGATGGCTACTCTAGGAGAATCATACCATCAGTGTTTGAGTCATGTTTATTCTCTTGGCAAAATGGTTCTACTTAGATACAAGGTATGTTATTACTTCAAATCTGGACCTAGCGGTGCTTTTACTTATCTAAAACATCCTTCCAGAGTGATAACTCATTCAGTCTTAATGATTCTCCTATAAATTTGTTTATGGGTGATTTTAGCTCTCGGGTGTCAACTAGGACATGGAGCTTTAATGAACACCCGTATGCCAACTCATCATCCATTACAGTGGGCAAATGAGGCGCCTTGTCCAAGACCATTTACTGTAATGAGCTCTGCATTGTGACAAAGTGAACACATGTCTCCTGTTTGGTATAGGGAAGAGCTGATCAGAGTTGATGGCTGACCACAGTGGTGCTGCTGCTGCTGAAGTATGACAAGCTTTCAGAACAGCCTGGCACCAGACGCACTTTTGTCAATGTGAAATTAAGGACTCTTGCTCTCATCCTTACAGGATGTTGGGGAAATAAAAGAGATATTTATCTCATTCTTTTTATTTCTTTCTCCTCTTTCTCTTGCCCTTCTCTTCCCTTCCCTTCCCCTTCTTCCTACTCTCTCTCTCTCTCTCTCTCCCTCTCTCCCTCCTTCCCTCCCTCCCTCTCCTTTCTCTCTCTCTCATTTTCTTTTAACAAATATGTTTATGTTGGGGATGGGTGTGGGAAATACATGGTCCAGTCCAGGGGCTGTCACTTCTGTATAGGGTCACACACAGCTAATATCTTAGGTGCTGTGTGCCATATGGTGTCTGTCACAAATACTCAATTCTGTTGTAGCGTGAAAGCAGCCATAAACAATACTTGAAGGAATGATTGTGGCTGTGTTTCAAGAAGGCTTTATTTATGAACACAGAAATTTGAATTTCATGTAACTTTCACATGTCAAAAAATACTCTCCTTTGATTTTCTTCAACAATTTAAAACTGTAAACATTTCTTAGTTCCCAGGCCTTTCACACATCAGCACTAGTGTAAGTCTCTGTCAAAGGCCAGTTCAGCTCTCATGTCTGCCTGATTCCACATTATTATAAATTTGGCATACAGGGTTTTCCTCAAAGATAGTGCTTCTGCCCAGAGATCTCTTCCCCCATTTCTAGCAAAATTCCCAGAATAATCTTTCCTTTGTTCAGTATCCAGGTTCTTTCAATCTTTAAAACTAAACTCAAATTTCTTTCCTGAAATCTCTTCTTACCCCCTGTGTTAGTATGCGAGGGCTGCCATAACAAAACGCCACAGACTGAGTGGCTTAAACAACACAAACTTATTTTCTCCCACCTCTGAAGGCTAGGAGTCCAAGATCAAGGCGGCAGTAAAGTTGGTTTCTCCTGAGGCCCCTCTCCTTGACTTACAGATGGCCATCTCCTCATTATGACCTCTCGAGGCCTGTTTCATCCTCTTCTTATAAGGGCACTGGTCCTATTGGTTGAGGACCCCACCCTATGACCTCATTTAACTATAACTATCTCCTTAAAGGCCCTATTACCAAATACAATCACTTTGGGTGTTAGGACTTCAATTTGCAAATTTTGATGGGGATGCAATTAGCTCATAATACCCCCTTACTCAGATGTGCAAAACCTAAGAGGAACGAAGAACTTAATAATGGAGATAAAATTGCAATATTTAAAAAAAGTTAAAATTGATGCCCCAAAAAATCAATGATATGAGATCAAAATTTTAAATCAAGACAGATTCTGTATACGGATTTAAAATTTTTTTTTCAGGCTTCAGGATGGCTCAGCATGACACTGACTTTCTCCTTGCTCCTTCAGCCTGGCCTTTTTGGGTCCTTTTAAAATGTGTAATATAAAGCTTTCCTTCATTGATTGTAAATTTCCGAAAGCAGATATTATATTTTATGACTATATGCATCTCCCCAATTTCTAGCACACCACCTTGCACATAGTAGATGCACAGTAATCTATGCTGGTTCAAATCTGGGCCCTCTGATGGAGCATTCTTGGGTTAATGAACTATTTAAGTAATTGACGCTCTTTTAAAATGAGAAATGTTTGAACAAATGAGCTGTAACAAACTTTTGAGAAAGGCAAATATATCTGGAAGCTTGAAGAAAATGGCAGGAGGGACAGGCAGTGTGATAAGTAATGGAATGTGGCCTACAGTGAGATGGGAGGAAGAGCATAATATTTCTGAAAAGTCTTCTATGCAGCAAGTAGTACATGATGCTTGTCATGTGGGATAGCTCCTAAGCCTCACTCCTTTAGTTTAAATTTACAGGTGAGAAAACAAAGAAGCAGATAAATTAAGTAACTTATAGCCCCCAGCCGAAGAGAGGATTGGAGAGGGTTTGAATCACTGTGAATCCCATAAGAGCTACTTCCATAAAATTGTATTTGGGTCCACATTAAGGAATAGACATTATTCTTCTCTTAAGGGACTTACATTTACATAAAAGAATAGCACAGAGCATTGCAAAACCATTAATGGCCTCAGGGTTCTGAGACAAAATGGTCTCTGAAAGCAGCCATCCTCCTCTCTCAAATTTCTCCTATCGGATAGTTAGCAGCTGGAGAATAAGTAGTTTTACTCAACCGTGTATTTACTGTGATGCTGTGGATTCTGATGAATGAGTGTTGGACAGTGCCCTGGCAGTCACACAGGGGTTAGAGGAAACGGGAGTCTGTCTCTAGGAGAGAGATGTTTCCCAGATTAGCACAGTGTGGCCGCCCTGTAGATGTGCTCAGCCACAGGGCCTCATGAAGGACATCGTTCCAGCTGTGCTTAGGGTCCTTCCTGCATGAATAATAGCGCAATATTATTGTAATTTCATCCTTGCATCCATTCAATAGAGATCCTTGTTATCCTGGACATAGTTTTTAGAAACATTCTATTACTTCCAGCCTCCCCAGCATCTTACCAACATTACTACTCAGGAATGTAAGTCTCATTGCTCTGCTTCCTGTCCTACAGCGGCAATTTTCCCTGTGTTGACATGCCCCACGCTTGCTTCTGAGATACAGTCTTAGGACTACTGACTACCCTTTCCTACATGAGTGGGGTGGCCAGACAGAGAGGGATCTAGGAGAAATGAAGGCCCTTGCTGTTATGGCTTTGAGGATTGTATGACTGCACAAAAATCATCATCCCTCACTTGGGTTGTGTGTTTCAGTTCTCGATAGGATCGTTCTTATTAATTCCTTAGTAATTCTTAACTCAGTGAGAATTAGGACTTTCCCATGTGACCTCTAGTAGCAGCAGCACATCTTTACAAATAGGGGGGTGGGGAATCCTACCCATGATATGTGTAAATATTAAGAAAGCGGCAGCTGGACAAAAGAGGTAAACTGTAGGATCCCAACCTTCCTTCTGCCTATACGGATAGAGGGAGCTGGGATATGGAGGCAAAAGAACGCTGGTCTTAGAGTCAAGAGATTGGGGACAAATCCCAGCTAGGCCACTCATTATCTATGCAAGCATTAGCAAATTGTGTTTCTTCATCAGTATGTGGGAGGTAATAACATCCTCATTTTAGGATTGTTGAGGATATTAAAGAAGATGCTAATGAAGCTTAAGCTGCGGGGCCTCTCACTTGCATAGACCTTATAACTCATTCTATATTTAACATTGTGTATATATATTTTTTAAATGTATAAATTTCAGGCCCAACAACATTTGGACCCATACTTGTTTCATTATGTCTCATCTTAAAACACATTTAATAATAGATACTAGTAGTATACAAGATAGTAGAGCAAGAAATTGCATATTTTTTTAAACCAACCTAAAATAACATAAAAGCACACAAGGTATAAAGGAAGATGTTTATTTAGAAATCTAACATTGTAACAGAAATTACATCCATTTATTCCAATTACTTCACAATCTGTATATATGTATATTTAAATATCTTTTGTATAGCTATTGCCATAGCCTGTTTATATTTCAGCTTTCATTGTGATCTCTCTAAGTGGGATAGCTGGAAATAGATCTGAAATATAAGAGAAGTTAGCTCTATATAGGAGTAGAGGCACTTCTCTCATTTTAATAATGAATTAGAAATATATCTAACATTTACTAAGCACTTACCATGCAATAGAGATTGTTCTAAGCACTTGAATAATGTTAATTCACTTAATCTCCAGAAGTACTTTGAGAGATAGATTCTATCTCTGTTTTGAATTTGAGGGCAAAATAGAGGTGCAGAGAAGTTAAGCCACTCCTCTGTGCTCACATAGCTATCGAGTAGAGGAGCTGAAGTTTAAAGCCAAGATGCCCTACTGTAGAGGCTGTGCTCTCAACCACCATGATAAACTACCCTGTGTACGTATGGAGAAGACACATTGATTATAAGGGTAAAGATGAGGAAGACTTGTAGATTTGGGGGTGCTTAATATCTGATGAATATGTCATAATGAAAGTAAGGAGAGGGGAATTAAGAGTGTGTGAAAGGTACTGGTTTAGTTCTGGATCATGGACTCTGCATTGGGTAAGGAGAGAAGTGAGGATATGGGAGGTATGAATAGTTCCAATAAAGATAAAGAATCATTGGAATAGGAGAGTAGAGGAAGTGAACTGACAAGACCAGAGTTAGTGATCTGAAATTAGAAGTCTAGATTTCAAGGATTTGAAAGAGATGCTGCTATCATCAGTAACAATATCTAGGTTTGGACTATTTGTGTAAGTGACTTAAGTAGGACTTTCTAAAGAAAAACACTTCATTTGAGGATCAAGGAACTGAAAAACTAGGACTTCTGTAGTGATTAAAAAATGGTGGAAGGACTAGTTGGTGGTAAGGAAGTTGGTGAGCTAGTTCCCCATCTAAGGATTGAAGGGAAGTGACCTGAGAGTGGCAAATAATAGGAGATCAGCTTTCAGAATGATTGTGCTTCAGAAGATATGAAGATTTGAAGGAAGAAGGTTGAACAGTTATCCAGAACAGAATGATCTTGGAGAACTATGGACTGTGGGCGAAATCCTGCTCGCCAGCTCTTTTGGAAATCATGTTTACTTGGAACACAGTCAAGCCCCTTCCTTAATTTATGCCTTAGGTTACTTTGGAGAAAGCAAAAGAAAGATTAACAACATAAATTTTTGGTGGTATTTTGAGATCCTTCCTCAAATGGACTTTGCTTCTCCTTAACTCAAGAGAATTTAGATCTGTAAAGTGGCTTCAGTCAGGGAATTGATCGAAGGGCCATGGTTCTTTGTTTTGGATATTTAAGTTAAACTTCTGTTTCCTAAACCTGGAACTCTTCAGCTTTTATAGAGGAAGTAAGAATTAGTAGATTTCCCAACTGTTTCTTTTCTAGGGACACCATGATCAACTAGCTAATGCCAAAGGTCTCTGAAAATGAGAACATTCTGATTAGTGTGTGGGCTTCAGTGTTCGTGTAGCTCTTCATATTCACATGGAAGAAACTAGAAAAATAAGTATAAATGAATCAACACCTTACAAACTAAATATTCTGAGTAGATTGGACTAAAATTAAGGGTCAGAATAATATCTATAATAATAAAAGTGTAATATGCTAATTAGACCAGACATCCTTCCAGATGTCCTTCTGGACCAAGCTGCAGTGGCAGGGGCAAATGCAGAGGTGGCAGAGGCCCTGGCTGCCACCACAGGTGGGGGCTGAGGCAGAGGTGGCTGAGGCAGAGGTGGCAGAGGCCCCACCCCTGTGGCGGGAGGGGCGGGGGTGAGCCCCTTGCATGAATTTCATGCATCGGGCCTCTAGCTTAAAAATAAAACACCCTCATATATTTAAAATACCTCTATGTTTCTAAGAAATTTGTAGGCTGAAGAAGTCATATTAAAACTTACAAAATTTTTAGAGCACGGTGACAGTAAAAACAGTACATGTTATTATGTAAACAATTTTTTGGAAATATGTAACCCTAAAGGCATATGCTAGGGAGAAAGCTGAGTAAAAATAAATTAAGGAGCTAAGTTACTAACCAACACATTTGAAAGTAAGTAATTATAATAAAGCCAAAGAAAGTTGATTGAAGGATAATAAAGAATGAAGGCACAAAGTGATAAAATAGAAGCATGAAAAATTGAGAGGATAAAGAAAATAAAAAAAATTTATTGGTTAATTTTTCTTAAAAACATAAGAATGGAAAAAATGAGGTAAAATGTTACCACATTTTGATGTGTGTTTTGTATATAACTATCTTGCTATTTTTCATATTTTAATATATATTTCATAAAAATTTTAAATGAAGAAAAGGAAGTAGCTTAAATATTTTTCCTTATTCTTTTTTTTCAAAAGAACTAAGAATAACATGGAAACATCAACTATGCTGTCCTAAATGAAAGGAGTGTTTTTGTATGAGGCTAGAAAGAGACATAAGAGGGAAAATCTGAGAGAATAGTATATTCTAAAGCCGTTTCATTCTGCAATGGGAAAAACACTTTTAATAACTATTCTTCTATTCACCTTTGTCTCTATTGAGGAGAAAATGTTTTACTTTGGCATATTGTGTTGTGTTTATCACGAACTGCTTTTCTAACTGGGTTGATGACTAATTATACATTCTATTCGGAGGTACTATATACCTTAGACGGATTACCCCCATCTCCTGGCTTTGATTAGAGTAGCTGAAATAAGAGAGACAGCCATGGGCCTACTTCACTTTTCTTGACTTGAGTTCTGAATTTTCTCTCTTATATAATTTTGACAAACTCGGGATAATTTATGTCATGCACAGGGGTGTTTGCTAGTCAAGTTATTGTCATCTGAAGTTGATTATATCCATTCATTGAAAAAAAAAATTGAATGCATATTACATGTCAGACCCTGCCAAAGAACCTGCTGGTATTTCTTGTGTTAATATTTGATATAAGGAGACTCGGTTTTTCTTTGGCTAGAACAAAATAACAACCTCTTTGGAAAGAATTTTAGTAGCCTTTCTTTCTTCCTCCTTCCTTCCTTTTATTTTCCTAAATTCTTAACTTCTTTCCTTCCTTCCTTTTTTTTTCTTCTCTGTAGGCTTTTCCAAGCACAGATGACCCAAAGCTATTATGTATTAAAGATAAAAGCTGAATATAAAGATGTTCCATATCAACTATTCACAAGAAAATAAATCTAATTACTAAAATATTGTAAGGTTCTTGTTACAATGCAGTTTCACTGATTTAAAACAAAATATTTATGTATCGTTTTATGGTTTGAAATTTTTTTCACATATATTTTATCGTTTAAATTCACAGAACTTTGTGAGGCAGATATCATATCTTTTTTTACAAATGAGAAAATTAATGTTCTATGGTTTAAAATAAGTAAGTTTGTACTTTATTAGTGCCAGAAGCAGGGCTCAAACCCTGGGGTTTCATTCCAGGTCTTGTGGTCTATTTGTCACATATGTTGTTTCACAAAGGGGACCTCATGGCATGGGGGAGGGTCTGTGGAGTTGGAGGTGGGGAGCAATGTTTCTTGGAGGTTTCTGTCATGTCCTCAGTGATTATTCCCAGGAGAACCTTCAAGTTAAATAGTTTTAGGGGCTTTAAACTTTTTCTAGCTTTCATTTTTAACCCTACAAAATTTCATTATGGTGTTAAGTTTTAAAAATCTCTAAATCCACTACCAAGAGACCTAGTTACCTATTCAATATTAGTGTATGCTAAGACCATTTAAACAGAACATGAACATATGACATGGAAAATGAAAGCCTTGGTCTTTACATTAATCATACTCCTCCCCCCACCAAGTTAGTTATGGTTACAATTTCTTATGTAGCCTTCTAGTACTTCTATCTATCTATCTATCTATCTATCTATCTATCTATCTATCTATCTATCTATCTATCATCTATCTACATATCTAGCTGCCTTTCCTTTTTATAGGTGGTTAGTGTGAGTATATTTATTACACACTATTTATATAAAAGAGATCATATGCTGAATACTTTTTGTCACCTTATTTATTTTTGTTCACTTAGTACATCTTGAGAATCTTTTCATACTGGTCAGTGGTTGTGAAGTCAGTATGAAATCTCTATTGTAGCTGACTTGCTTGGGCCATAGTCCTCTTTATTCTTATCTATGGCATCATCTGATGTTGTCATGTCTGAGTTTCTTCCCAGATTTCTCACACTGCTGCATCCTTGGTCCCATGTGTTGGTGAAGTAATTTCTGCACTTTCTATCCAAGTGCGGGGTGTCTCAGCCCCTCAATGGCAAGAGCCCTATTCTAGTCCTGATTGTCTAATATGAGTAGGCGTATTGGGTGGACTTTTCTGGTGGAGGAGCCATTACTAGGTGCTATATGGACTTGGGTTTCCTTATAACTCTAAGTTGAAACCCTAACCCCCAGTGTGATTGAATCTGGAGATCAGGTTTGTAGGAAGTGGTTAATGTTAAATGAGGTCATATGGCTAGAGTCCTAATCCAGTAGGTTGGTAGCCTTGTAAGAACAGGAGGAGATATCTCCTCCCCCTCCCTTCCCCCACTCTGTCTCTCTCCCTCTCCACTGTATGAGGACATAGCAAAGAGGTGACCATCTATAAGTCAGGAAGAGAACTTTTATTAGGAACTGATTGAGCCAACACCTTGATCTTCAACTTTCCAGCCTCCATAACAATGAAAAAATACATTTTATTGTTTAAACCACCTAGCCTATGTATTTGGTTATGGCAGCCAAGCAGATGAAAGCATGGAGTTTGAAAAAAAGCCTGGAGAAAATCATAGGGCATGAAGTAGAGCAGTGAGGCCAGAGTAGCATTCGTAGCATGTTCAATGGAGTTGTAATCCTGGACAAGAAGTCCAAAAAAAGTACTATGTTAACAATAAAACTGCTTCAGGAATTAAAGTTTTCAAGGACTGTTATTCATGGTCATCTTTTCAGAATTGCAGTGACCCTTTCCCCAGCAGGAATACTCAGATCTTTTCATCATAGACCTCTTCCAACAGAGAAAATTGATGATGTAACCCAGGGATCCTAGGGAAAAGCTAGAAGTGTAAGTAACTTATTCTACTTGGATGATTCATTGTTGTTATTAATTCTCACCTGAGGATATTTTTCCATTGATTTTTTTTTTAGAGGTGAAGTGAGAGAGGGAGATGGGTGAGAGAGAGAGAACCATCAATGTGAGACAGACACATCGATTGGTTGCCTCACGTATGTGCCCCAGCTGGGGCCAGGGATCAAACCTGCAACCCAGGTACTGCCCTTGATTGGGAATTGAACTCGTGACCCTTTGGTGTGCAGGCCTACGCTCTCACCACTGAGAAACACCAGCCAGGGCCCAGACATGGAATTTTTAACCCTTGTATGTTTATCGTAAAGCATATGCCATTTGCATTTTACTTCTATATGCATTTATTTTTATATGAGATAACATTTAAACTTACTTACCATGGAATATAATTGGTGACCCAAAAAGAGAGGAATGGAGGCTATGTTTATTTTGTATTTATGGCCCTTTATTGCCCCTACCCCACCTGCCACAAAATGTTACCCAAGCCCTGGGGATGCGCATCCTGGACCAAGAAGCCCAATAAAGGGGACATGACAGACACAGGGAACAAGAGGAAGGGCTTTCCTCCACACAGAAAGGCATTTTGCTGGCATCTTACAAAACTAAAACAGAAAACAGATCACACCACATCTCTAGATCCTTGCCAGAGACCGTTCTTCAAAATTTTCCATTCTTCTGACTCTCCTCTTAGTGCATTAGTCACAAAGATAGAACTCCAATTTAAATAACAGCCCCTTGAGACAAACAGTGCTTGAGAGCGTTGGAATGAAGAGAACTACAACGCAGAGGAATTGTCTGAAGCCCGGAAGCTGTTGCTACTTGTCTCCATCAGTTTCCAAGCACAGATTTGGGCAAAAAGCTCTTTCTGTGATTTGAACAAAGAGCCAGCAAGTAAACCACCTTCAATTGTGCTAATGCCATTCCTCTGGTTTTGAAACTTTCACTTTACAGTGGCTTTTCAGTATTGATGTGCTGGTGCGTATGCACAGGATTTAATGTGATCAGAGGGACTGGAAAGATTCGCTCAAGCAATGCAATGCACACCCTTTGTCATTGCATAACCTTCACACAGTCTCTTTATCCTGGAAGTGCAATGCCGCATATACCCTCATAGAAACACATTCACAGTAAGTGGTACAGTGCATTCTCATCTATTTCAGTTTCACCGAGCTTATGAAAACTGTATCCGGCCCTTTGCAGAACTAAAAATTGTGATGATTTGGCACAGTCAATTTTTTTATTAGGTATGTCGGAAAATAGGCACAGTCTCAGAACGGTTTGAGGAAAATGTGTATTGCACTATTGTGATGGTCATGGATTGTGAAGTGCCCTGTAATTCACTCTCCAACCTCAAGTTCAGCTGGGATTTGGGGTCAAAACTAGATAGGCTGTAAAGAATTTTGAGGCATGTTAAGTTCTTCTCTGATTGTTCCTGACGTTTAAATTTGAAGAAATATGAGAAAGGAAGAATGTCTGACTTACAGAGAAGTTAGAAGGTCTAGACACAGTGTCCATCCATCCATCCATCCATCCATCATCCATCTATCCATCTGTCCATCCCTGCAGCCAGGCTTTCATTAATTTATTCTTTCATATTAAATTTTCTGTAAAGGTCAGATAAAATTATTATCTCTCACATAATCTAAAAAATTTTCCAGGCCAATTATTGATTTAAAAAACTACCTGATAGGTGTCTCAATTCAGATTGAAGGGAATTTTTTTTTAAAAAAATCAAAAATGCAATCAGTGAAATCACTGAAAATAAAACTAACTTTAAGAAATGAAGCAAAAATCATCTTAAATGTCGTTCTCTTGAAAAGCAAAAGCAACCCAAAACATATACGTAACACAACACTAAAAACCATTGCAAACTAAGTGTGTTTTAAAGAGAATTATTTTTGGCATTCTATACACATGTACTATATACATTTAGTACTTTCAATAGTAGTAGTTAAACTATGTTTCCTGGAAATGGTGATATTCAGCTAGCTGGACAGATGTCACCTATTCTTAAAACACTACTGTCATATTTTTCCAACTATGTGAATTATTTGTCACCAGTGCACAAGGAGATAAATACAGAAATTGAGAGTAAGCAGTTGGAAATTTTGGTGGCAAAACAAATTAATGTCTGTTTAATCTAGCAATAAAGCTGAATTGGGGGTTTTATTTTATTTATCTCTGGGCTTATTTAATTTTTCTCATAACTCACTTACATTGCATTTTACTCAACTATCAGTCCATGGTGGATTGGGAATAAAACAAAACAAAGCCACAAGGACATCAACAGAAAGCGTCCATTGTCACATTAGTTTGAAAGCACTGCTCTTGAGTTCTCTTGTTTAGTATGGTGTTTGGAAAGCAATCGTGTGTTTTCCAAAGCTCCCTCTTCTCCATGACACATGCTTCCACTCATTCAGCCCATTAACTTAATGCAGTGCAAGGCCAAAGATACAAGTGCCTCCTCGGCTATGATCTTAGCTTTGATAACATTCCATGTACTTATTTATCAAAGGCCATTCCGTTTTCTTGGGTTTGTTAACATGATTTCTTATGGAAAGAGAGGATGCTTATTTTAAAAACACTGTCTTCTGCCAAAGTATACCTGACCCTTGAGCTGACATTCTACCACAGCCTATAAGCCATAATGATGATGGTAAGTTTTAATAAAATTATCTTCCACTCTTCCTGAGAGAGTAACATCTTTGCGGGCACTCATGACACCGTCTCTGTGGTGATACCAGTGCGGGGACTAACGTGGTTGAAAATGCAGGAGGGTTTGTTGCTGGAGCCTGCTCCTCTGATGGCCCAGTGCTCCCAGAGGCTGAGCCATCAACCGTGAGCACAGGTGTCTGAGGGTCAAAGCTTTTGCCACATTTGGGGTGCAGAGTCTGAGTCCCTTGGGAACCTGTCATTTTTGAACCAGGGCTTCCTGCTGGCCTGTTACAAGCAGCATCTTCTCAAGGTCCTATTCAAATCACACACATAAGGCTCTTGAGTATTCCATGAATAATGACCTGCGCTTCAGGATGAACTCGCAGTGTTTCAGCCAAAGGCATCAGGACTTCTGTAATAAGGATTGGTGAGAAGAGCACTCAGGGGAATCCATCTGTGAGGGTGCGGGGGCCTGTTTGAAGTCCTCAGTAAACCCAGTCTGTCCTTGCCTTCTTCCTGTTTTGTAGAGGTCTGCTAAGGAGAAGACCCCCTTTGAGATTCATGAGAGTTTCTCTATTTGATCAGCTTAATGGGTGTAAAAGACAGCCTATAAAAGACAGGATGCCGTCCTGGCTGGTGATGCTCAGTTTTGAGAATGTTGGCCCATGCTCACATCTCCAATGCCCGCCCCCCCCCACCCCAAACCCCCCCCCCACACACACACAAAATAGTATTTGGTATTTAGAGGGAAGGAAACCCACATGGCAAGTAAGCATGTAAAGACATGCTCTCTCTCTCTCTCTCACTATTAATTAGAGAAAAAATAGTTAAACTATAGAAGGTATATATCACATTAGCAAATAATAAAACTTGATTATGCAAATATGGATAGGACCTTGTAGACTCAATAGAACTAATAGATTTCCGATGCTAGTTCCATAGTGATATTGTGAGTGCTTAGTAACCGTTAGTTCTCATATACCCTATTTCCTGAAATCCACCCCAGACAAGATCAAATATGTGTTCTTTTGGGGACATGTATATGGATTTTTCTCACTACATTATTTGTGGTAGTGTGGGAGTTAGAGGCTGCCTAGGGCAATGTAAATATGAAATATGGTAGATGCCTCTATGAAATACTCTGTAGCAGTCAAAAGCAAGTTATAGGTACACGCCATAACAAGAATAGATTTTAAAAGCATAATTTTGAGTAACAAAGTTAGGAATAAGAACAAGATTTATAGTGCAATAATATGTACAGAAAATTAACACACACACATTCAACACAACACTGCATATTTTTCAAAGACACATGCATAGCCAAGCATTAGGACTAAACACCTATGACATAAATTAAAAAGAACGAGGGGACTCTTGGAATGGAGAGAAAAAATACAGTAAAACAAGAAAGGAAATGTGGCAGAAAACCCCAGACACAACAAATATCTACTCAGAGGGAAAAGTGCCTGAAATATGTATGGGGAGGTCACTGAACTCAGGTCCCACAGCGAATTAAATCCTGCTTGGTCCTCACCTGCTGAAACTGTCAGGAAATCCAATTTCAGTTATTTTTTCAAGGTGTCATTTCTGTTGATTTTACAAGATCCTTATGTGCATCTGTAACCCAACGAAGTTTCCAGAGGCACCGTGACTGTAGCTTGTCATGGTCACAGGTGCTCCTTTGCTTGCCACCCTGTCAAGACCTGGACTTGACTTCTGCTTGGTACTGCTGCTCCTCCGGGTGGGGAGCAGCCACACCTGCTTTCTGGAGCCAGCCTTACTATTGTACATAGTCCTAATGTTGCCATTAGCAACCCCTCCGTCCCTGTTAGTTTAAACCCTCTATTCTCCCAGCCTACCTCAGTTCCCTCACCTCCCAGGGTAGCCCAGGACAAACAAAGATGGCATTGACCCTAGAGTTACCAGGAACCAAATCATAGAACAGAAGAGCTCAACTCTTGCCTGGCTGGCATGGCTCAGTAGTTGAGCATCAACCTATGAACCAAGAGGTCATGGTTCGATTCCTGGTCAGGGCAGATGTCCAGGTTGCGGGCTCAAACCCCTGTGTGAGGTGTGTGGGAGGCAGCCGATCCATGATTCTCTCATCATTGATGTTTCTATCTCTCTCTTTCTCCCTTCCTCTCTGAAATCAATAAAAATATATTTGAGAAAAAAAGAAAAGCTCAACTCTTCTTTAAGTGAGGAAAGGGTGAGCGGAAGAAGGAAAGAATATCACCATTTTATTAAGGTATAATTTATCCCTACCAGAACCTGGCAAAAATTAATATCTTCATGGATCAGCCAAGCACAGATGTGAACCAGTCTTCTTCAAGATTTTCCATACCACTTATTAGTTCAAGAATTGCAAGGGGGTCTGTGCGTACAACATTGCACAAATTAATCTTCCTTTGGTTTTTGTTCTTAGAGTATACTATAAAACACTATTCAGGGAACTCCAGTTTGGGAAATTCTAAACTAAAGGATTGATTCACCTCATTATAACTCATTGTATGGCTAGCTTCAACTCAAAACTGAGCTACACGTTAATTATGTGATAACACAATTCATGGAAACCCAGGACAGAGTTGTTCTTTCTCATGTCATTCCTATATTATACATCTTCGATGCTGAAACAATTATATCTTTCAGTTTTTTCCAGATATGGCTGAAGAAATTGATTCTGCCACATGGCTAACTAGGAATCAATAATAGTTGATCTTATGCAATTCACTGGTGATTCGCTTAATTAGTTCTTGTAGAAGCATGTTATTCACTCTGTAGGATATAGTCATTTTGTGTTAAGTACAATTGAGGGCTAAAAGCTGAGTTTTCCTTATAAGCGAGTGTTTTGTTCTTTGTTACTACTATTATTTATGGTAATAGTAAATGATAGAATCCCAATAATTGCCCATAACAAGTTAATATTAAATATTTTTTAGTTTAAACTTACAATTTTCTTGATAAGGGAACAGGCTTTTAATTGCCCGGCTCTTTATGTCTACATCCAACGTGACCCAGCATAGAAACACATTTAAAGAGAAGTGAGGTTAAAGTGGATACAGACTCTTCTTAATTTGACTTGGTTGATGATAACAATTTTATATAAACACAGCCTGCAATTTTGTATAAAACAAAAAAATTTATAGAATTCTAGTCAGGAGTACGAAAAGTGAGTTTGATTATAAGGGGAAATATGTAAAAGGCATCAAAATACTTCCCGAGTGGTTCTCATAGAAGGACAAGGAGCTAAGAGATGGTAGGAACCTCTCAATTTAGCCTGTGTTTTTGCCAAAAGGCTAGACATTAATAACATGTACTGTGTCAATTTATGTATGTGTGGAGGAGGTGATAAAATGACAACTATATAAATATATGAAAACCCTCATTAACAATCATGATGCAATGACAGGATCTTGGATTTTCATCTATACCAAGAGATATGTACTAAATTCAACAGAGCAGCGCAACTCACAATTATCAAAATTTAGAAAACTCAAGAGAAGAAATATTTTCACTCTTTCTATCATTCTTCTTTCCTAATATTCCAAGATTCCTTCTTTTATCATTTTATTTCTATTTTAGAAAGCTTCCTTCAGTCATTCTTTTGGTGTAAATCTGCTGATAACAAATTCTTTTAGTGTTCTTCATCTGAGAATATCTTAATTTGCCTTTAATTCCTGAAATATCCGTTCACAGATTGCCATTTTTTTTTTTTTTTTACTTTTTAAAATTAATTTTTGGGGGATACCATTGCTTAATAACATTTATATGAATTTCAAGTATACAACTTTATAAGACAACATCTTTATACTCTGTTGTGTACTCACTACCTGAAGTCTGGTCTCCTTCTGTCAGCATATATCTGACTCCCTTTGCCCTCTTTGTCCTCCTCACCTCCCAATTTACAATTTTGAGTTCACAATTATCTTCTCTCATCACTTGAAAAATATATTGTGCTACTTCCTTCTGGTCTCCATAGACTCTGATGTGAAGTATATTGTTGATAGAATTATGTTTTTTCTATAGTTAAAGCATTGTTTCTTTCTGAATGCTTTCTAAATATTTACTTTGTCCTTTGCTTTCAGAAGTTGAACTATTATGTGACTTGGTGTAGATTAATTTTGCTTTCTGTTTGGAGTTTATTTAGCTTGAATGTGTAGGATTCCATCTTTTGTTAAATTTGGGATATTTTTAGGCATTTTTTTTAGTACATTTTAGTTTCATTTTCTCCTCTCTTTCTGGAACTCTGATGGCATTAATGTTAGTTCTTTTGTTATAGTTCTACAAGAGGCCCAGTGCATGAATTTGTGCACTGGTGGGGTTCCTCAGCCTGGCTGGCAATCAAGGCCTATCAGGGGGCTGGCTGGGGGTGGGGGAGGGACCCTGGAAGGTTGGCTGGCCAATCAGGGGGCCAGCCAGCCTGGGGGAGGGGCTGCGGGGGTTGGCTGGCTGGCCGGGGTTGGAGGGAGAGGGGCGGTTGGCTGGCTGGGGGTAGGGGCCGTGGGAGGTTGCTATGGGAGCACACTGACCACGAGGGGGCAGCTCCTGCATTGAGAATTTTCCGCCTGGTAGTCAGTGTGCATGAAAGTGACTGGTCAACCGTTCATTCCAGTTGTTCGGTCATAATGGTTGCTTAGGCTTTTGTATATATACTAGAGGCCCGGTGCACAAAAATTTGTGCACTCGGGGGGAGAGGGGGTTCCTCAGCCCGGCCTGTGCCCTCTCGCAGTCTGGGACCCGTCAGGGGATGACCACCTGCTCCCTGAGGGGATTGGGCCTAAGATGACAATCAGACATCCCTCTGGCAGCCTGGAAGCCCTCGGGGGATGTCCACTTGCCAGCGGGCAGCAGGCCTAAACTGTAGTTGGACATCCTTAGCGCTGCTGAGGAGGCAGGAGAGGCTTCCACCACCACCATTGTACTGGCAGCCATCAGCCTGGCTTGTAGCTGAGCAGAGCTACTCCCATGTGAGAGCGCTCTGACCACCAAAGGGCAGCTCCTGCATTGAGCGTCTGCCCCCTGGTGGTCAGTGTGTGTCATAGTGACCAGTCATTCCCAGTCCTTCTACTGTTAGGGTCAGTTTGCATATTACCCTGTTACTATATAGGATAGAGGCCTGGTGCACGGGTGGGGGCCGGCTGGTTTGCCCTGAAGGGTGTCCTGGATCAGGGTGGGGGTCCCGCTTGGGTGCCTAGCCAGCCTGGATGAGGGGATGATGGCTGTTTGCAGCTGGTTGCACCCCCTTCAGGGTGGGAGTCCCGCTTGGGTGCCTGGCCAGCCTGGATGAGGGGATGAAGGCTGTTTGCAACTGGTCACACCCCCTTCAGGGTGGGGGTCCCCACTGGGGTGCCTGGTCAGTCTGGGTGAGGGGCTGAGGGCCGTTTTCAGGCTGGCGGGTGACTGAAGCTCCCAACCTCTCCTTTTTTTCTTTTTTATTCTGGGATTTATTTACCTTCTATGGCTGTCACTGGAGCTGAGGGCCAGCTTTAGCTCTGAGGCCTCGGCTGCTGAAAGCAGGTATCTGGGTTTGTTTGGCTTCTATAATTGAAACACTGTTGCAACTCCAGCTCTGAGGCCCGGCTGGCTGAAAGCAGGTTTCTGGGGTTTGTTTAGCTTCTATAATTGCAACATTGTTTCTTAGAGTGCAGCTCAGAGGCCGGCAGCGGCAGGCAGGGAACCTTGGCTTCCTCCATCACTGGAGCAAGCAAGCCTCCTGTTCGCTTCAGCTGCCTGGCTGCTGGCTGCCATCTTGATTGGCAGTTAATTTGCATATTGCCCTGATTAGCCAATGGAAAGCATGTCAGAGGGACATTTAATTACCATGTTTGTTTATTATTAGATAGGATATAGGTAGGTCACTGAGGCTCTGTTCATTTATTTATTTTCCCACACTGTATTATTTCTCTGTTGCTCAGTTTGGGCAATTCCTATAGTTTTATCTCATGGTTCACTGATACCTTCGCCATTATCGTCCTTTTTTTATCTCTTTATTCCTTCTTCTTAAGTCTAATGTCTAACTTTTAGGCTCTAAAGGTACTATATCACAAAGTTAAGTCTAACTTTTTCTGAGATTTATATAGTCACTGGATTTCTTTGTTAGTGTTGCAATGTATATATTTTATAAACATTTACTTTTAACCCATCTGTGTATTTACAATTAATTGATTTTTATGAATAATACATAGTTGGTTCTTTCTTTTTTTCTATAATTTGATAATGTCTGAGATATAACGGGTTTTAGATAATTAAAATTTAACCTAATTATTGATATATTTAAATTAAAATATACTGTCTTACAGTTTTTTATTTAACCAACCATTCTTTTCTCTATTTTTCTTTTCTATCTTTTTCTACCTTCTCTTGGATTAATTGAGCATCAATTTATAATTTGATTTTATCTTTTATACTAATTTATACCTCTTACTGATATTTTCAATGATGTTTACTAAGATTTACCATATCTATCTTTACTTAGAAAATACCTTCAGCCGAAACCGGTTTGGCTCAGTGGATAGAGCGTCGGCCTGCAGACTTTAGGGTCCCAGGTACGATTCTGGTCAGGGGCATGTACCTGGGTTGTGGGCACATCCCCAGTGGGAGATGTGCAGGAGGCAGCTGATCGATGTTTCTAACTATCTCTCTCCCTTCCTCTCTGTAAAAAATCAATAAAATATATTTTTAAAAAAAAGAAAAAGAAAATACCTTCAAATAATGTTATACTGCCTAGTGTTTGGTATAAAGACATTATAGCAATATATTTTCAATTAATTCCCTTCATTTTCTGTGCTATTTTTATCATGCATCTCACTCTTTCATGTGTTTTAAATATACAATACATTGCTGTTATTTTTAAGACAGTTAGTTACCTATTAGATAAACTTAAACAAAAATATTTTATTTCCATTCATTTATTGCACTTCAAAAACTCTTCAGTTTTTGTGAAGATTAAGTTTTTTTCTGATATCATACTGCTTTGCCTAAATAATTTTTAAAAATAGTTTTTGTAGTGCTCTGTCAATAAATTACCCCAGTGTTTCTTTGAGAAAAATATCGGCCTTTAATTTTTGAAAGATAAGTTTTCATTGAGTGTAAAATCTGGACTGAGATTTTTATTTTTTCATTTCAGTTAAAAAGATGTTATTCCATTGTCTTATATCTTTCATGGTTTCTGATGAGACATGCACTTTAATTCTTTTGTTTGGTTTTCTCTATCTAGTGTAGCTTTTATCTCTGGCTGTCTTCAAGACACTGATTTTTTAATCTTTTGTTTTTAGCAGTTTGAGAGTGTGTGTGTGTGTGTGTGTGTGTGTGTGTGTGTTCATATTTATTCTACTTGCATTTCTCTGAGTGTCATATCTGGAATCTCTGATTTGGTGTCTTTCATAAATTTATCACAACATTCAATATATCCTCATGTATTTTATATACTCTGTTTTAGACTTTGTAGTCTAACTCCGGTCTCTGTCATAACTATTTAACTCTCCTGTTGTAGCAAAATAAAAGCATCATCTATATATATAAAAGCCCAATTGACCGGCCCACCAGCCAACTGGCTGGTTAGCTATGATGCACACTGACTACCAGGGACTGACACTCAATGCAGGAGTGGAAACAACAGATATGGAAACATGGAACAGACTGATGAATCTCAGAGGGAAGGGGGGGAGGGGGAAGGTGTGAAGAAATTAACCTAAGATCTTATATGCATACTAGAGGCCTGGTGCATGTATTCATGCACCAGTGGGGTCCCTCGCCCTGGCCTGCAGGGATGGGGCCTGAACCAGCTCTCCAACATCCCCCGAGGGGTCCCGGACTGCGAGAGGGTGCAGGCCAGGCTGGGGGAACCCCACTGGTGCACCAATCTGTGCACTGTGCCTCTAGTATATAATAATACATAAATTAACGTGAGTATGTTCCCAGAAAACTTTACCCAAGGATACAAAACTTTAAATTCATGCAATTGTCACATAGCTTGAAATATCCTTTTTCTTTTGATTTTTCCCTCCAAATATTTAAAAGTGGGATTTTAAAGTACATCTTATTAGAAGCTGACCTAGTTTGGAGTGGGGTGCTATTATGTTTACACACAGTCCATACCTAGTTTAAATTTCTCTAGAAATAACTTGTGTTTGATGTGGGGGCTGATTTGCCAAATGCCAGCTCCACACTCATCTGTAGGTCTTTTCTTTGTGCTGTTCATCAAAGAGCATCTCTCTCCAAGCTCTTACTCCTCTTCTTATTCTGCCCCAACTGTACTCTGCTGTGATTTGTTACTCAGTGCTTATTAACTGAGTATTAGAAAAGAATGGTGAAGGGTGTTTCCTCTTGTTCTGATGAAGCTTTGGTCTTAGGCATGTGTCCTTTGGTCTTGG
This sequence comes from Myotis myotis, assembly GCF_014108235.1. Classification (NCBI taxonomy): domain Eukaryota; kingdom Metazoa; phylum Chordata; class Mammalia; order Chiroptera; family Vespertilionidae; genus Myotis; species Myotis myotis. The sequence continues at coordinate 47,222,454 of NW_023416317.1, forward strand.
GGTGGGGTCTTCTCTGTACTCCTGCATCTCTTCCAACAGTTGTGCTGGATCCAGTTTGCATTTCTGTCCCTCCACCAGACATAGGTTGATTTTTTTTTCTATCTCAGCTGCAATGAGTTTTTACAAATATCCTAAGGAAGGCAATTCTTAGATTAAGGTTTTATTTTCATTGGAAAGATAGGGAAGAATCATTAGGGTGGACGTTTGTGTTCCTTCTGCAGGTGACTGCAGTTCCCCTCTCCCAGATGTACCCAACAAGAGGATATTTTAAAAGTTTCTTTCTAATCTTTTTAGTAAGTACCTATAGAAAGAGACTGCAAAAGGGTGCACATTCTCCAATTGCTATGGCCACCAAGGATTTCTCTGCCCTGGGCACACTGGGCTCTGGCAATTCACCAACCGGTCTAGCTTAATTCTTCTTGCCAGTGAATGGTTGTGTCAACCCCCGGTAAGACAATGCTTGTGTTTCACATACAGTTCTCCTGCAGATACTAGTCTGTCCTTAGATTTTGACTGTCCTATGACCTCAGCTCTCTGATAGTTATAAGAAAACTCATAAACTTATAGTTTACCAGCTTTTCTGATGATTTCAAGGTAGAAGTGATGATATTTTTCACCCTCTGCACCCATAAATATAGACTAGAAGTTCCCAATATTCTTTCAATTTTAACCTTCTGATGAGATTTAGGTAGAGAATGATGTCTAATTAACTTAATTATAATCATTTGGTGTGACCTGGTGTAAAGAAAGTTTATAATGACACATGGGTTTTATGTCAACTTTTTTGGGTCAGGTTAGACTGTTCATCAAGCTACCTCCTCTTTGAAGGGAGAGAGGAGGGAGAATGAGTAAGAAAGGTTAGTGCCAGCCTTCTATTTGACTCACTTTTATGGATTGGATCCTTTAGAGAATTACAGAATCCTGATACTGATATGGTATGGACACAGGCCAACATTCAAATTGTTGAAATCTAAAAGCCTCCTGTGTCTCCTTTCTTTACTTTTGAATCTGTTGAGCTACAGCTTCAGCAGCCATTCACCCTTGGGGTTCAGAGTCTAAACGTAGGAACACACAGCACTGCAGCAGGAAGACAAACTCACACAACAGATGAGTGTTCTTCTATAAAGATATAGAAGATTGTCTAGCACTTATTGAGTATCAAGGGAATAGAGAGCAGTACTCTCAGAATTGAAGTTGTCTGTTTGATTTGTTGTTGTTGTTTTTTGTTTTCTTTTGGGGTCTATTTCCTTTATTAAATGGCTAATTACTTGACAAGGAGGACTGAATCTTAATTGTCTTTGCATCCAAAATACCAAGCTAAGGCCTTGTGTGTAGTGAATACTTGATAAACATTAGTTAACCACATTAAAGGAAATGATAAATAATTGTCACACTCTATTATGTTTGTCTCCCTGGCCCTTAATGAAACCTCCATGAAATCAGAGACCTGCCAGTCTTTTCCATTATTCTATTTTGAGTGTCTAATATTACATGGAAAATTATAGATGCTTAATAAATACTGATTGTTGGAAATAGTCTCTTTTGACAAATTTCCTCTGCTTACACATCTTTCATATGGTCAAAAAGTATTTGCTCCAGTATTTGGGCCTACACAGTATTCTAGATCCATTATCAACTAAAAGAAATACAACTCTCATTTGAGTTTGTTTGCTATTGGAATGGCTCTCTGCTCCTTAAATAATATTACAGTATTTTTATAGACAGAATTACCTGTGACAGAACAGATGTGTATAGAGCCTCAGGACAGCTTACCTGAGAAGTAGGAACTCTGGACAAGGCTAAATAAGTAAGTCTGAATTGTCAGGAAGAAGTCAATTACAGGTTTAAGATATTTAGCTGTATGTGCTTATTAGATGTGATGTTGACATAGTTAGTTCCGCTTCACTGAACTTTTTAACAGTCCAATATGAAAAGCTGATAAGAATAATTGATACCCAATTAATTAGAGACAGCTATTAGAAAAATTGGAGAACTTAGCATTTATTTTTGATCACTTAATAATCCAGTGGAAAGAACAAGGAATATACCCTTGAAATGATATTATAGGTAAAGTTCCATAGAATGAGCATAAACAAAGTTGAACTGTATCTCAGATATGCACATGTCTCCAATTCTAACAGCAGAAGTAAATTAGTGCAAACTTTTTAGAAATAAAAAGTATAGAAATAAAAAAGTATAGAAATAAAAAGTGCAAGCAAATATGAAAGTGTGGGGTATATATGTATGTATATATTTGTGTATTTATGAATATATATGATATATGATATATATGTGTATATATTACACACACACACATAATTATTAGTAGGACTATTGGGATTTTAGACAACTTCTTTCCTTTGATATTTTCAAATAAATTATGCAGTAGCTATTTTACATTTGAAGAAATAAAGCCTGAAGGATTAATGCATATTAAAAGGGATAGCTTTCTAAACTAAGAGTATTTGCGGTAGATTAAAAGCATCTTTTTTTAAAAAATCAAGCAATACTCCATGGCAAGTATTATCCTATACTCTTTGTAATTATTGCTCCATTTATTTATCATAAAAACATTTATCATTATCATTTTAGAGTGAGGAAACTGAGACATGAACATGTTCAACAAGCAAGTAAAGAAGGGAGCCAGGATCAGCACTTGGCAATCTGAGTGTAAAGGTCATACTCCTTATCACAGGAATAGAGTTGCCACTCCTACTCCCAGGCCTAGGTGGTCGAAAAAGGAAGCAATTTCATGAGAATTATAAGGTGAGAAGGTATAGAATTAAGCTTAAAGCTTATATGAACGGAAAGACATAACAAAAAACTCCAAATAATACCTTTTGAGCAAAGGCAGTTGTAACAATTCAGAGGAAGAACATGAGAGGCTTCCTGTACGAGCCTCTAGTCCAGTGGTTCTCAACCTTCTGGCCCTTTAAATACAGTTCCTCATTGTGACCCAACCATAACATTATTTTCGTTGCTACTTCATAACTGTAATGTTGCTACTGTTATGAATCGTAATGTAAATATCTGATATGCAGGATGGTCTTAGGCGACCCCTGTGAAAGGGTCGTTCGACCGCTAAAGGGGTCGAGACCCACAGGTTGAGAACCGCTGCTCTAGTCTAACAGAGGCAGGAATTTGGGCTTGGAATGGGAAAGGTATTTTGGATGGTTCTGCTCTGGAATATAGAGAGATCTGGAATCTAGGTGACTTCTTAGTTAACTCCTTGAATTCAGGTATGTTGTGTGGAGTAGGAGTTGGAAGAATATTCTTGTGAGAGTAACAAGAAACCTTTAACACCATGCATAAAAATTTAGGCATTAGGGCTGTGCAACTAGCAACCAAGTTGTATTATTCACACATCAGATTGTTTTAAATGTAATGTTCACTTGACACTATTGCTTACCGTGTCCACCTAAAGCCCTTGGAAATAACCAGTGGTCCATTAAAGAGCCCGGGAATATGATTTTGAAAGATCCACACTCTAGACTCACATAATTGAAAGTGAAGATGCAATTTGGTAAATACCTAATACAGCAATTTACCTAAATCACTAAGTAAGCTCACAAACAACGAAAAAAAGCTATTTGGAAACTTAAATGAATAAAATTCAGTGTCTGTCCTATTTTCATTTCTTAAATATATCAGATATCTTTTCACTATAAAGATATATGCTTAAAAGCACTTTAAACCTTCCTTTAAAATTAGGAAAAATTAGCTTGAATCCCGTAGTAGCTATATATCATGAAATCTCATTACTACAAACCGGACATTCTGGCAGAAGCTAGAGAAAATTAATCCCATAGTTTAGCAATGCTTGTACTTAAGAGGTGATACCAAAGTGTTCTGCCTACTACTCTGATCCTCTGTACCTTCCAGGGAGAGAACAATGCAATCTATTTGTGGCTGCATAGACTGCATGAAACATGGTAGTAAAAAGAATTCCTTGCTCCTTCCAGAACAAGCCTGAGACTATTGTATTCCATGCAGTAAGACAGCATAATTATTTTACCATGGGTTTTACTAAAACATGTTTTATGAAGGGATAATTCCCATATGGAATCAGCTCCTGGAGAAAGTTCCCGATCAATGCCCACTGATTGAGATCTTTTAAAAAAATATTTTTATTGATTTTTTTTTTTAGAGAGAGAGGAAGGGAGAGGAGAGGGTAAGAGAGATAGAAACATTGATGAGAGAAACATTGATCTGCTGCCTCCCTACTGGGGGTTGAATCAGCAACCTGGGTATGTGCCCTGACTGGGAGTCGCACCCATGACCTCTTGGTGCATGGGAGGATGCTTAACCAACTGAGCCATGCCAGCCGGGCAATAGAGCTCTTATTATATCTTCTGCATGAGGCTGTAGCTTTGCAGCAAACTCCATGGTTTATGATGAATTGGCAGCTGTTTGATTCGAATACCGCTGAGCTTAATAGCTTCTTTTCCCTCTGATCACCCATTTCCCCTTATTTAAACCTGTCAAATTGAAAGAGATCAAGAAGGTGTAAGTAATTACTAGTTGTTATATTTACTTAAGTGGAATCTTTCATTAGGAATGAGACCACATACCTGGAATTTGACACATGTTCCACTTCCACAGACGACCCTTTCAGAGAATCTTAATTTGGAACTAAATAATGAACTGCAGGGGAGAATGAGAAATCTTTGAAAATACTTTGGAGGACAGCCATTCAATGAAAAGGGTTAATGAAGAAGAGGAATAAACTTGATTGGTTAAATAAACTTGGCCTTTCTTAGCTGGGGAGTTCTAAGCAAGGGTTGAAGTTTGCTGAACCTTAATTTTCTTTACTGGAAAGATGAAAAAAAAGGAGGCATGACTCTTTTTATCAAATGATGTTATGTATTAAATTTCAAAATATTGTAAAATGCTTTGTTATTATAATTATTATTGCCTTATCTTGTCTAGTTATTATCCATTGCACTTTATTCAGGTAAAAATGTGACAGGGATTTACTCCTTCTATAGTTAGGTGTGCAGACTCAAACCCAGCATTATTCTAGACTCTGTAGACAGAGCAGTAACTTCTCATGCAGCTCCAATGAGAGAAGCAGATGAAACATAATATGTCAGGTGCCAACAAGTGCTAAAAGGAGCAAGGTACGGAAAGCGCAAATGAGGAGGAGGGGTGCTGTTTTGGGATGGGTAGCCTGGAAAGTTCTTTCTGATAAGAGCATTTGAGAAGACGTCACAAATAAGTGAGTGAGCCTACTAGTGGAGGAGTGTTGTGGCAGAGGGAATATCAAGTGCAGAGGCACAGAGATAGGAGCCCGGTTTGTGTGTTTCAGGAAGAACAAGGAGCTCCTTGTAGATGGAGTATGGTAAGCAAGAGACAACTTGGCTGAAGACAAAGTCAGAAAGTGACCACGGGCAGGATAATGTGGGGCCTTGTAGGCTACGTGAAAGAGCTGGGATTTTATTCTGAGGAAGATGGGAAGCATTGGAGGGTTTTGAGCAGAGGGAGGAGTGAAATGGTCTGACAGGAATTACCCTGTCTGTTTTAGAATAGACTACGAGGGGCAACAGTGGGTGGAAGTCATCATAACCAAAAGGCCCGAAGCCAGGTGATGAAAGTGGTGAAGGAGATGGTGACAAGTGATCAGATTCCAAATACATCCTGAAGACAGAGCTGAGACTATCTCCTAAAAGATAATATTGTGGGCATGAATGCAAAAGTAGTTAACGTGCATTGCTACCTATAATTATATGCAATTAATTCGAAATGACACCCCCTCCCAACCCATACCGGGAGTTTATCATGAGATGCATACTGAGTTTAGTTTACTTGTGTTTTACTCCACTTGCGTTTCATTTTACGTTTACTTCATTTTCACTTCTATTTTCTTTTCTTTTAATATCTGAGCATCTCAGGTACAGAGAATTGTAGTAATCATGTGCCTTTGTTTTTGGAACATCATTAAGGCAGGCAAGCTCTTATTTAATTTTATTTTAATATTTTATGATGCTATTAGCCAATGTCACCCCAGTAAATTCAATAAAAAAATAAAAAGGGAATATAATTTGGAATAAAAACACTAAAATGTTAAAATTTACTCTCATATTTTAATAAAATAGCGGCTGGTTTCAGATGAACAGAATTGGGTGCTTCCAGGTTAGCTGTCCCCAGACTGGTTAGAAGATTGCATTCCAGGGGTAGACCATCTCTGAATTTGCATGCTCATGTGTCACTACTACCATGTCCATGAGCAAATTTCTTAACTTTTTAATGCCTTTATTTCCTCATCTAAAAAATTGTGATGATGCCTATCTTGGTTTTTATGAGAAAGAATGCAATGATTTATGCCCATGGCAGCTCCCGAGACATCACCAACACAATCAGTTGATAAGGCAAAGCTGAGTTTATTGATCCTGCGACAAGGGAGAATACCATCTCCACAGAGATGGGACAGTATCTCATCGCAAGGAAGACAGTCAGATATACTGAGATTTTGAAGTTTGGTTTAAGGCAGGAGCTTGATCAACATTAGGTAAAAACCATGATAACATGGGTTAGTATGGGTGGAAAAAGGAAATTCAGAATTTTGAGACATAAACTGTCTATTGATACTTCTCATTAAAAAGTGGATGGGCTGAACCGGTTTGTCTCAGTGGATAGAGCGTCAGCCTGCGGATTCAAGGGTCCTGGGTTCGATTCCGGTCAAGGGCATGTACTTTGGTTGCAGGCACGTCCCCACTGTGGGGCGTGCAGGAGGCAGCTGATCGATCTCTCTCATCGATGTTTCTGACTTTCTATCCCTCTCCCTTCTTCTCTGTAAAAAATCAATAAAATATATTTAAAAAAAAAAAGTGGATGGATTATTCTAGAAGTTCCTCTAATGAACAGTCAAGCTATTTGTCTAGGGAAGGGTATCTTGAAATACTAAAGTTATGCTAGTGTAGACAGTAAGCCATGTGTGAGTATTTTGGGGGCATTATTTAGGTGGATTTAGTATTTTAGTTAATGTGTGTAAAAAACTTATTACCTCTATCACATGGAGCTCACAAAATGTTTACACTTGTATTTTCCTTAGATACATTTAACCACAGTAGAAAAACATGAAATGAAGAACTGATGAAACTAAGTCTACTATAGACCAAGGGTTATCCATATAATTGATATACATGTTATAAGTGTTCAGCAATCGTGAGGTAAAAAAGCGAAGGGACCTAGAAAGGAATCAAGAAAACTGGCTTAAGCCCCATCTCCACTACTAATGATTTGTGTGACCTTAAACAGCTTATCTTTTGCAAAATCTAGTCTCTCCTCTTTATAAACTTGGCAGTGATACCAGTAGCTATATACTGAAGGAGTTTGATTATATGATGTCAGGGCACTGTCCATTTCTAAGCATCCAAGAAATATGTTTTTATTTATATATTATTAAAATTTAAGCTCATTGGACTGAAAATGACTAAGAACTGTGAAGAAATAAAGCATTGCCCTAGCTGGTTTGGCTTAGTGGATAGAGTATCGATCAGCCTGTGGACTGAAGGGTCCGGGTTCGGTTCCTCTCAAGGGCACATGTCCTGGTTGTATGATCGATCCCCAGTAGGTGGCGTGCAGGAGGCAACTTATCAATGATTCTCTCATCATTGATGTTTCCATCTCTCTCTCTCTCTCTGAAATCAATAAAAATATATTTTTAAAAATAAAGCATTGATTGAGCCACATTTTCTGGTGTGTGACGTTTCCAAACTTTTTTGAAAGTGTAGGCTTGCCTTCTTGTTTCAAGGGCACCATTTACTCTAAAAGAATAAACTTATAAAATGTTCTCCAGTGACTCAGGTTAGCTGAAGTTATTATTCATAAAAGCAGTCTAATTCATGAAGAATAATTTTTGGGATTTACTTGAGTTGATTACTTATTTCTTTAGAGTTTTATAAAAATGTTTCAGCAATAGGAATACTTTGTCTTATGTACATTGAGTAATAGGTTTTTATCCACTCAAATTGTATACTGAATGTATACTATGTACCAGATACTCTGTAATTAACACAAAGTCCATGTCTTGAATATATCTACTAGTACATTTAGTTGAGAAAATGGACAATAGAAAACAAAACAAGTATATGGATTGATATGAATTATAATTTCAGAAAAATATAAGTGGTATAAAGAAAATAAGATACAGGTCTTATAAAGCACATTTACAGAGCAGCTGAGGGCAAGAAATTATTTTAGAGTGGAAGACCAGAATCATTTTTCTAATCATGAATTATTGAACAGAAATCTAGTAAAGTGTGAGATATGGAAATTGAGAGGAACAGCATCCCTGGCAGAGGAAGCAGCAAGTAAAGAGGCTCTGAGGAAAAATAAACTTGGCATATTCAAGTTCAATGAGGTAGTCAACAGCTAGATGGGAGTGACTGAGGTAGAACAGACAGGATACTGGCCACGTAGGTTGATTTAAAAAATGGAGATAGGAAAGTCATTTGAACATTTTAACCAGAAGTATAAGACAGTTGACTTTTATTTTTAAAATTTCACTCTGATGATGTAAAAAACATTATAAGAAGGGGGAAATGAAGGCTAGGAGGTCAGTTAGAAGGTTCTTTGAGGTCCAGGGGAGAAGTAGAGGCTTGGAATAGATGAGAAGGTAGAGACAGGGAAAATTGATTTGTTTGGGGGTATATATTAAAAATAGGCTGATGGTTCTTGCTGTCTGATGATATCTACTACTGGAGAAATAGAGAAACAACATGAGGCCTTTGGTCTGAGCAGTTGATTGAAGGGTGGTGGAATTGACTTTGATGAAAGATTGAGAGGAGAACCAAGCAAATCTTTGGAGCAAGTAAAGTCCTGTTAGGGCAGCCGTGGGCAAACTACGGCCCGCAAGCCGGATCCGGCCCGTTTGAAATGAATAAAACTAAAAAAAATAAAGACCGTACCCTTTTATGTAATGATGTTTACTTTGAATTTATATTAGTTCACACAAACACTCCATCCATGCTTTTGTTCCGGCCCTCCGGTCCAGTTTAAGAACCCACTGTGGCCCTCGAGTCAAAAAGTTTGCCCACCCCTGTTAGGGTCTGGTTGTAGCATCCTACACTTGGCCTCAAGATGTAATTTTATGTAATTACAAAGGCAATTCTACTTCCTAATTATCCCTCCAGGATGTGGGAAAATCTCCTAGTGCTAAAAAAATCGCTTGATACACCTGAGAAAAACTTGAAATGAAAAAGCCATAAGCAATAAATGATGATAGTAGATCTTTTCCTTGAGTCGGATGAGAAAAAGTGAGAAAGTGGGAAACGCCAAATAAATGGAGATAAACATTGTCTGTCTCATGGTTTTGCCTGAAACAAGCACAGCATGATCTACCAAAAGCAATGCTTTGTCATCCCCTCTGCAGCAGTGACCTCAGGGAAAGTTCCATTTTTAACTATCATATATTCTGTTTCAAATTGACAGTGAAAGGTAGAAAATGCTTCTTTGGGTGAACAAATTTTACTTTATTTCTGTGGAGACAATGTCTTCACTATTTATTTGTATCATGATGTGTAAACTGCAAATAGTTCCCAACTCAAAGGGAAATTGGAATGATTAAATTGATAATTAAAATGCCTGGTAGAATAGACTCAATAAATGTTTTCTTCTTTTTTGCCTTTCTTTGTTCAAAACACAAAGTCAGGTCTTAAACTACTCTTTCTTCCATTCATCTTTTTACTGTTGTTGCTTGTATGATGTTTGTTTAACCATCTGAAAGGATTTTCAGACAACTCCAAAGATTATGTTTTGGCTTTGGAATGAAGCAAATTATGGCTTTGTACAGATAAGAGTAATTCTAATCTTAATAGAAGACCAGGCTATGGTGACATTGGGGCACCTCACAGAGTTGGTGATTTGAGGATTTCTGAAATTGCTGAAGTCGTTTCACATATTTACATACGTATGTATCCAGAAGGAATCGTATAAAAAATACTGTTGAACTTCTTTGGGCAAAGAAAGTCTGAGATGGAAAGGTAAAAACAAAATTTTTACTTTCATTATTCAGTCCGTTTTTTATAAGTTCCACAATAGAGTCATTTTACAATGAATCATCATGTTCATTTTTTTAAAAAGCCATCTTTTTTTTCTTAACACAACTAATTCTGCGCCTTAGTCCTGATAGAACATTTAAGCTTATCTTGTCTTACTAACCTAAAACTCCTTAACAAAGTAGAACTCACCCACAGAGTCTCAGACGAGAGTTAGCGAGCTCAGAGGGCACCTAAAACTCAAATTTGTCTGAAGAATGTTGTGGTAGGCAGCCACTACATTTTCTCTTTCTCTTCTAATTCATTTTCATAAAATTTGAAATAGGAATTTTTCTTCCCTCTCTCCCTGCCCCCAAAAAGGACTGAGAAAGAAGAAGACAAAGAAATATAGCTGTCAAAGCCTCAAACTTCTTTTTCCAAAAAAAAAAAAAAAAAAAAGTAAGAAACCACAAGCTACTGGGTGAAGACAAATCATAAGCCACGTTGTCTAAAAAGTATTCATATTTCACTTGGCAGCGTTAGTCACTAGGCATCAGGTCTATTGGGGAATGATCCCTTTAAAATCGCTTCTCCAAGCTCCTGTACATCTATTCCTATTGTCAGGAAATCTACAATATGAGTTTGACTTTTTCTGAGTAATTTCTCAAAACTATTCAGTATGACTTGAGAAAGTAGCTTTTCAAATATACTCTTGTTTTTTTAAGGGCTTGTATGAACAAGTTTGAATTACATTTTCCCAATTATTCATGTCAGTACTAGCTCAGGTTTAGGATAAGTTCACAGGGTCTACATAGATTTTGACAATTGCAGAATTTATTTCTCTACATGTTCTGGCTAAATGCTTTCATTGAGGAAAAGCAAGTTTTCCTTTGGACAATCTCTATAAGGTTCTAGCCTTTGGTTAAGTATCTCTATGAAAGCTCAGAAGACATACCATTCATAAACAACTTGGGAATTTACTGAGAAATCCATTTTACACCAACTTTATATTAGAAAATATTTTAAGGTTTTTTTTGAATTTTAGTTTGTCTCCTTTTTCTTCAGTAATTTACAAATAAAAGAGGTGAAGTCTTTCCTCTCAAAGTACTCACAGTCAGGTGGGTACTTAGGAGTTACTATTGGGAATTGGTAATGATTTATAGCTTTTAAAATAATTCATAGATTTAATCTTGTTATAACTTAAGAATAAAGAAGTGTTTGGGGCATACCTCTTTTGGATAGGCACCTTTGATTACCATGGAGGTTCCCGTAAAAAGATATCACACCATCAAATTCATGTCACCAGGCATAGCCCGTTAGAATACAAGGATGTTTACTCAATACAGGTCAGCCAGAAACTCCACATACCTGAATACATACCTACAGTGCAATACAGGTGTTCATAAAGATAACAAATATATTAATTTGAAGTTAAATATCAAATGAAACATTTTCAGTTTTTTAATAGTTAAACCACAGCCTTAGAGGAATATTAGAGTACATATCAGGACTCAATAACAATCACTCTTCGTTAAACTATCTGAGATGTCTGGCTAGCTGTATCTCTTTCCTGATCATGGTTCCATCTTTGCTGATTCTTTTTTGTCTGATCTTGTCTCAGATGGGATTTCCTGGGAGCAGAGCCTGAGATAAAGATTTGGGTTCCCATCCCCAGATCTAACACCTTTATTGGCCAATTGCAGGAGCCTAGGGAAGGAAATCCTTCCTCCCTCAATCCCAGGCTGCGGTATAAATTCCAACCAGCTTTGTATTTACTGTCATTATGAGCCTAGGTCCTAGAGCTGCCATACATACACAAATATCATCAGGAGGTTTTCCAGACTTATGCAAAAAACTGAGAAAAACCTTAACTCCCATATTTCTAATTTCTTCTAATTATAATTATGGGCATTAAGTGTAGAATGCTGATTATTGATTGGGACTTGGTCTCTCAAGCTTTGAACTACATTCTCCCATGCAGGTGGACTCTGTTACCTACCTGACTCACAGCAGCATGATCCAGTCTGCTCTCTGAGTGGTCCCTACCGCCAACAGACTCCCAGGTGCCAAGAAACAACCCATTCACGTCTGTATTACTCACACACTAGTGAGGTGTTTCTCTAGGGTTGATATAATGGTATTTCTTTCCATTTCTAATCTAACAGTCCTCCCTAACCCCCAGTCTTTCCAACAGGAGCTATAGAGAGACTGATTAAACAGCAATTAAGCATCCTAGCACTGTCATTATCTCTGCTTAAGTAGCCACTTCAGCCACGAGGAGAACATTAACTAAATCAGGATTTAATTTTCCAAGGGTGTAGGTAGGCTTTCAATTTTCCTGATTCCGGGTTTCTCAAAAGAAGCAGAGAGGCTTTTGTTTATCCAAAGAGACTCTTCAGCTTGAATTTAGAATTCGTGGGGATGCAGTTTCTGTCTTTAGATCATAACATTTGTAAAATGTATTTCCATCCAACAGTAAAGTGGTATCTGCAGGGAAGAAAACACCTCTTGTACAGCCTGTTACTATTGTGTCAGGTCAGCAGAGATTGGGCAAGCGGGTAGTCCACTGGTCCGCAGTGACTCTGACCAGGCCCACCACCTTCTCTCACCTTTCTTTTGTTTCTCAACCAATTGTGAATTCTGGGCTCAAAAATCTGAGACCAGGAGGCTTCCATAGAGAGAGATCTGATCAGTTGTCTCCATCCATCTCTAACCAGAGTTCCCCATTCTAGTTATTCCTTCACACCGCTCCCAAATTGGTTTTGTTTCGCAGTGTTTAATGGTCACACTTCAACCTGGTAAGGTGCTACCGATGCCAAGCTGTGGCATTTTGGCAGCCCGCGAGACTCTATTAGGAAAAGAAAGGGCAATTTTATTTGCAGAATCTGATGTGATTTTATCCTGTGGCATGGTCCGACCTACCTTTCTCAACTCACCTGTGCCTTTGATCTTTTGCCTGTACCTTCCAGTCACACCCACTTTGGTTTGGTCCCTGTTACTCACCGTGATGGTTCCCACTACCTGGCAAATGTCCTTTCTTCTGAGCTTCTCACATCTGGCTTGTTCCTTTTCACTCAAATATCAGCTTAATTTCCTCTTAGTGACATTTTTCCTGACTACCCAATGGAAGTCACCGCGTAGTTACTCCTTTCATTTAATTTTTGTTGTTTTGCATGAGTAACTTTTAATTTTGCTTTTATACTTTGATGTTCATGTTAAAAAATTAAAGGAATTAAATATTTGCCCTGCTTTTCTTCTGTAATAATTTCAGAATAAGCCTAGGATAAAGGCTTTCTTGCATTTATTAGCTCAAACAATCCTTAAAGAAGACATTTGTTATTCCAAATGCTTTTAGTAAATTAATAAGGTGGAAGGTGGGCAGGAGCCTAGTAAGAGAGCCTGAATCCTCAAAGACCAACCTCCATGTTCAGAAAACTAGGTTACTTGTAGCCAAAATGATTGGATCTCTAAAAAATATTAGAGCCCTGAGGTTGGTATTATCACCTGAGTTCCACAGGACCTTATCTAACATATACTCTTGAGATCAACAGGAAAGCTTCTAAGAATGTCTGACATGTAACTCAATACACTTTAGCAAATCTGCATCATTTGAGCAAGGTCCTATAGGATAATACAAACGGGAAGAATTGGCCTCTGCTTTCCAAGAGAACACCGTCTATTGCAGGAGGCAGACACCTTTTATTTCTGTTCTATCCAATGGATTATCAATTCTCTTAATGTATTTCTAAAATTTAGTTTTACAATCTTCACTCATCCAACCCTAATGTACTCCTGTTTACTTCTCGATGTTATAGATTCATTAAAGAAATTATTAATTGTCTCCATCCAAATTGTTCCATCCAGTTAATCTCATGCATTGCAGTAAGAATGATCTTTTTGTGAATTTATTCCTAAAGATGAAAGGCCAAATTCCTTAATGTGATTTTCATGATATTGCTATGTCCAGACAGATCCTTTTCTTACCCCTTGCTTATATTATCCTCATGATATCCTGACCTACTAGTAGTTTTTCAAGCATGCCATGCCCACTGGCACATCTCTTGTTGAGGACAATTTTTGAGTTTTATTCATCATTCTTTACTAAGCCCTTTAACCTAATTTTTGGCATTTGATAGGATGTAGACTAGATGAGGAGTAGAGAAGGTATGTTGAAGATCTTTTGATTACATTTTGTAACCAACCTGGCATTTGCAGTCACTTATAAAGATTCTCAGTACCTACGGATATGGCATTTCAGTTTTCAAATTATCTACATCATTTGTCCCTTGTGCCTCACGTTGGCATACTTGCCTTTGGGTATTTTATAGTTAGTGAGAGAAGGCTCACTTTAATATAATATGTATTGTATTTTTGTCACAAGGTCGTTGGTTAAAATCTGAGTGCTTATATATGTAGATAAATGTACCTGAGTGTTAGTTTACTTATTAGCAAAGTAATATGATGATAGTTACCTCATAGGGCTCTTTAAAAATTAATGATAATAACATATGTGAAGCATGTAGTATATCAAGGACACTCAGTAAATGTTCTTTTTGGCCATGGTTTCGTTTGGTCACGATATATTAGAAACTCTGAACCAAGTTTTATTTGAGGAGATGTTTGAACAACTTCCAAAAGCAGAATACCAAAATATATGGCTTTCAATTATTCATTCTATTTCATCCCCGATATTGCTTTCAGATATTCAGATATTGTCTGCATTGCCAAATACACATTAAGGTGATAAATTGAGAGTGAAGGAACATTATCCTAGAGCAAGATGAACTAGTCTACAATGCTGTCTAATTTGGCCTGAGAAAGAAATGTTGGGTTTAGTGTAGCATATGGGAAAGTACATTTGATATTATGCAAATTGGAGGTTTTATTTCAGCACTATTATTACCTGAGTTTGGACAAGTTTTCCAATTTGAAGAGGCTAGGTTATTCCATCTTTACAATAAGATAATAGAATAGATGACAGTTGCTTGGAGAGATATTATGTAGCTCAAACATTTAAAAACTATTTCTTTAGTGCTTGTCGAATAGAGTCAACCATAAACATTTTTTTAACATGATTAGGGCATAATAAGAAAACCCTATAACTATAATTGATGATTTCTCTTTCCTTGACAACTCATAGGCATTTTAGCTTCCAAGGAATACTTTATTAGAGTTATCTCTAGAGGTACAATCACCCATCTAAACTGAATTAAAAAGTGGTGCAGGGGGAGAAAAAGTTTCCTACGGAAAAGACGCTGAGTGAATCAGTTTTTAATGTGAGTGGGAAGAAATCCTTTAATGTAATTAAGAAGACAGTACTTTGTGTGGAACATTCTGCTACAGCTTTATTTGGCCCATTTTCTAATTTTAAAATGGAAAACATATTAAAAATGAAATGAATGCACCATAGTACATGCCCTATGACAGTTAGAATGATGGATGGGCTCTAAGAAGAAATAACCAGTGTCCACAATAGGCTTGTGATAATAGAGTGAGTCCTTGGTTTTTTGTAGCCAATAGAAGTGAAAATGTTCAATGATCCCCTCTCACAAATGAATAATTTCCATTATCTGTCAGGATTCTTTTGTTTCCTCTTCTTTACATAATTCTATTCAAGTTGGGTTTCTAGTTTTATAATTAGATGTCCTTGAATATGAGTAGAGGGGAAAGAGAAAAATCCAAAAAGGGAATAATTTTGTAAAGGAAAGAATTGCCTTTCAGAAAATTGAGAAAACGTTCACTCTTTGCAGTTGGAAAGGGAAGTATTTTGATTGAGTGATGATGGATATGTCAGAATATAATAAAAGCTATTTTTTTTCTTATTAGACAATGCAGCTTTTCAAAACTTTAAATATATTTTTATGCCCTTTGGTCAAAAAAGTGTTTCGGTGTGCTATGTGGTTTTCAGTAAGCTAATTTCTAGTCAGTACATACAGCAAGGGAATGCTGATGAGGCAGCTTGGGTAGAGGAAGGAGACTGGTTGAAGGACTTAAGCAGCACCCAAAGAAGCACAGGCAGGTTGGTCTTTGGAAGGTGTACAAAGGAGACCCAGCCTGGATGAGAGAGAGCCAGGATGTTCTCAGTTGGAATTCAGAATTTGAAGTTGCTAGGCAATAATGCCATGGTTCTGAGTGTGCTAATTAATCACAGTAGAGCCATACCCTGCACCAAATGAAGCAGAGTGCATCCCCATGGAGATGTGCTGGTTACTAAGCTATTTTCTCTAAGCTTCAACCCCACCTTTTTATACTCTATTTTGTGATGCAAAGGTTAAGAATTTGCAAACCACGTTTCTCCATTGGGAACTGGGTTTATGTCAGATTCTGCCAATAGGGGCGTGAAAGGAAGACCATGAGTCAGGCAAAATTAAAAGAATAAACTCAGGGTCACCAGTAGTCATACAAGATGCTTTATTTTGACTCACATGGTCCTCTGAAGAGACTGCTATTTTTTTTTAACTTGGGTGTCATAATTATGCTGTTATGCTCTGTGCAAATAGAAAATAGTTATGTTGCTCTACATACTCATTTTTTATTAAATAACTTTCCAGCCTATTTCTTACTCCTACACCCCATCATGAACCTCATGTTGGGTCCAGAGATTCTCTTGATTCCAAATAACATGTCTCAGGCTTCTTTTGTAGCTTCCTCATAGTTGCATTCTTCTACCAGTCTACATTCTTCCATTCCATGCTCTCCCAACAGTCCAGAATGTTGTTAAACTGGCTCATCTGTTCCTGACTTCACTTCTCTTTATCATTATGGATTTATTCCACTTGATAACTCTAAACTTTTATTTCATTTGAATCTTGATGTGAACAAGAGGTGAATATATATATATATATATATATATATATATATATATATATATTCATTCTCCATTTTAAACATAAAGTTTTAAATTTTCTTTAAATAACTTCTCATAAATTATAATTGCTATTGATTTTTACTTCCATGTCTTATTCATTCAACAAAAAGAGTTGGATGATGTCTTCTTTAATTTTTAAATGTTGTTCTATTGTTTTCAGATAAATCATTACTATTTATTCAGAAATTACAGATAGGATTTATACTCTGTGCAAAAAAATATGATCATCTTCATATTTGAGACTCACTTCTCACTTGTCTTTTGGCCTTAGTAAGGTACTTAATCTCTCAGAACCTCCAATATCTTCATCTCTAAAATTAGGATAATGATACTTATTTCATAGACATCATAAAAATTCAACTGGATAATGTATGTACTGCAGAAATAAACTACCAGGCACCCAGGGAATTTTGAGAGAGAATATATTAATTAAGTTTATACAGACAATTTTTATGGTATAATTGTAGATATAAAGTGATAAATGTGGTCCTTACTATACATATACATTGTATTTAATTTAAGAAAATAAAGGCCTAGAGAAGTTAAATGCACTATTTTCCACGTACAACAGGAATTTATTGGGAATGGGAAATGAAGAATTGTCTGAGAAATTTGAAAAGATTTCACATTTGTGATGAGTTTGGGAAAGTATTTCTGGAGTTTGAGAAAGAAGGCAGAGCCAGCCACATAGATCTAGCCGTGTGAGTTGTCGGAAGCCTAACCCCCTGATGTCCATGTCCTAGTCCCTGGAACCTGTGAATATATTTTATTACATTGCAAAGGGGTCTTTGTATATGTAACTAAGATTATGGACTTAAAATAGGGTAACTAACCTGGATTAACCTCAATTACCTAATCATATGAGACTTTAATAGCAGAGAACTTTCTGCTAGTTGAAGTCAGAGAGATGTAGCAGAAGATGGAGGTGGCTAAGAGTCTCAGTCTTACACCCACAAGGAACTGAATCCTGCCAACCACCTCCATAAGCTTGGTTGTGGATCCTTGTCCAGAGTTTCCAGAAGGAAATGCAGCCTTGAGATTCTAAGTGAAGTACCTGGCTGAGCCAGCCTAGACTTCTGACCCACAGAACTGTCAGCTAATCCATGGATCCTGTTTTAAGCCAATACAGTTCTGGTAATTTTTAATGCAGAGATAGAAAACTAACATGACAAAGAAATGGGCAGAGTGCATATGGCAGTTTCTGAGTCTATAGCAGAACCCACTCTAGACTATGTTGAACAGTGGATAGAAGGAGCAATTTTAAATGAGCACACATATACGTAGGGGGTATTTTTTTTTTATCACTATCTTGTTATCAATGGAAAGCTATTAAAGAATGTAAAAGAGAGGAGGAACGAAATCAGAACTCAGTGAATGATAGCTCTATTGGCAATGAGTCAGGTGCTATGCCATTTTCCAGAAAATAATTTTGGGATAGTACATGAGCACGGAGAGGTGAGATTTGGCAATGGGAAGAATTTTGGAAAAGGATTAGAAAGCTAGACTGTTCCTAACTTGGTCTTAGTAGACGATGAGGTGGTTAGGCAGGACAGAAGAATGCACAGAAGGGCACTTCTGTGGCTAAGAGCAGAGTCTTTATGGTAACCTACAGCTAGATAATTACTCCGTTTGAGCCTCAGTCATCTAAGCATGGGTATAAATAGTATTATTATTATTATTATGGATATATTAATAATGCCTAATTGTTAGAATGGTAATGAGGACTCAGTGAGATGATACACAGTCATCTTTTAGGGTTAGTGTATAATTAGATAAGATGATACATACAAGATGTCTATCAATTTGCTCTCACCTAAAGAACAGTAAATTGAATTAGGACTTATTTTTATTTCAATGACTTCTACAACTAGTTAGAGGCAAAGCATGCTTGTAACGGGCTCTCCTGACCGGCTATCTCCGCCTTTCCTCGTGTGATTTCCTGCCTTCCGAAGAGGAGGGATTAACTGTCCCTTTCCTTTTCTTAAAATAGACACATTTTCTTAAAATAGATTCTCCCGTTACTCAAGTTGTCTCCTGGAAAGTACTTTCTTATACTGAAAACCTTAAGGGTACTGGCCAAAGAAAGTGAAGGCAAATCCTTTTAAAAATAGAAATAACTCAGTAATACTAAGCAGTTGATTCACTGTTTGAAAAATTTACTTTTCTCTCATTCATAGGCAAATTTTCCTCAAGTTTCATACCATTCGTTAAAAGATGTTCACCAAATAGCCTTCCTTAATGAGCCATTATTCACGTTCAAATGGTGGAGTTATCACCAGAATCTCCTCGGTTTAAAACTGCAGCTGGGGTGTGAGAGAGAAAGCAGGTTCACAGACAAAGAGCCCTGACCACCAGGTGTATTAAACCCGCTGCTCTATGAGAAGAAACATCTCTGCACTATGGACCTTGACGAACATATTCAAATCATTTCCAAGTCAGTTTTGAGCTACTTTAAACAAATCGCTTTCAAGAGGATAGTCACAGATTTTATTTCTGAAAATATAAATGTGAAAGGGGACTAACAGTGCTTATTTTAAGACAAGAAGATAATTTGGGATGAGGGATGCATTCATTCCTTGCAATGGATGGTAAAAAAAAATCGAGAGTGTACACAGAGCTTTATAAATGTCAACCTTCTTAATATGCTCTTAGAAAGTTCCTAGGGATTTAAAAATTTCCAGCATAATAAATCCAATTTTGGTCTCATTTGCTTGTCTATTTTTACTGTATTTACTTATTCATAACCTCACGTTCAAAAATAATTCAAAGTGTCTTATAAAGATGCATATATTAGAGCAGAAGGAAAAACATAGAGAAAGAAGTGGAAAAGTTTGCAATAAAGAGAAATATAGCAAGTAAGGCTGAACCAGCTGAGAGATAAGCAACCACCACAAAGCTTAAATGCTTTGCTCAAAGTGCTACACATTTGATCCCAGCTTTGCTCAGGAAAAGCACAAGTCCTGCCTTGTGTTAAGACCATTGGCAAGTTTCTTCTGCTGTCCACCATGAATAGCACACTGCACAAAAGCATGAACACCGTGCTCCATTATTCCGCATAGCTGTAATTTCCATGGCACTGATTCTTTTGAGCTTCGCCACTATAGGTAGTTGGCATGATATCAGTACACATTTCAACAAACAAAAGTTTTTAATGGTCTGATATGATGCTGTCCATATTAGCCATGGGTTGTTTTGTTTTATTTTATTTTACACACACACACACACAGTGGCCAGATTATTATGACCACCTGATGTTTGTAGTCAAATTAGCTATAATTTCATGCTGAAGTTGCTAGAGGGCCAGACCATTACAAATAGGGAAGCAGGTTGTTTACAATGACAGTAGAAGTGATTTTTTTTCTGAAGATATGAATAAACAACGGGATTTAACAGCCTTTCAACGTGGGATATATATATATACTGTGTGTGTATGTGCATATATATATAAAGATTGATTTCAGAGAGGAAGGGAGAGGGAGAGAGAGAAATATCAATGATGAAAATCATTGATCGGCTGCCTCTTGCACACCCCACATTGGGGATCCCACAATCTGGCATAAGCCCGAACCGGGAATCGAACCATGACCTCCTGGTTCATAGATTGACACTCAACCACTGAGTCATGCCAGTCGGGCAGCCATGGGTATATTTTAGAAGATTTTTAAAAATAGATGGTTGTGAGTCTATCACCATCATTCTTCACAAAAGTTCCTCTCTTAGGTGGATTTTTAAAAACATCTTGAGCAGTGAGGAGTTCAATATTATGCTCCTCTAGTGGATCCTAAAATAGAGCTCTTCTTTGCCTGCTTTAAATCATCTGAGCAAGGGAGAAGATTGACCTGCTCTTGGGAACCATTAGCAATCTGTGTTGTCATTGCCTTATTAAATTTACCGTTCTCTCCCTACTTATTTAGTAGAATAAATCAATTTATTTATTAAAAACAAACGTTTATTGAGATGCTATTAGCCCCCCGGAAGTTTTTTTTGTGTGTGGGGGGGTCACAATGATTATAAAATTAATCCAATTTAAGACAGAAATTTTACAGTCTTGGTAGGGACTGTACACAGAATGAGTTATAAAGGGAGAAATTGATGAGTGCCAAAAAAGAGAAAATGGATAAATTGTTTTGTAAGTTCAGAGGAGAGTTAAAAAGAGTATGGCATATGAGTATTTAGGGGCCAGAGGGAAGATTCCCTCTAGAAGAAGATAGATAAGGTCAGAAAAAGAAGGAGGAGAACAAAGAGATTGTGCTATTTTGAATTATAAGGCAATAAAAACCTTTGAGAAATAGGCAGGATCATCTGTGTCAAAAAACTGCAAAGAGGTTCAGGAGGGTGAACTGGAGGAATGGCCATCGGCTGATGACAAGGGACGTCCTGGATGTCAGCATTTAGCAATCGAATAAGTAACAATGTTTGCCATTTCCAAATAATGTTATTCTATTTTAAAAAAAATATTTTCATCACGGGCATTTACTAAAAACGATTTATTGAAAATACATTTGATGTTCTTGAATAGTGGACTCACTTTCTGATAGAACAGAGCCAAAAACATTATTGCAGATCTAATTTAGAATTGTCAGCAATGCTACAGGGCATCTCATGAACATTGCCCTTCTTCTCTGGCTTATTTTTAATTTATTTTTTATTAAATTTATTGGATGGCATCGGTTAATAGGATTATAGATTTCAAGTGTACATTTCTCTGATACGTGATCTGTATTATTGCCTTGCGTGCCCACTACCCAAAGTCAAATCATCTTCTGTCACCATAGGTTTGTCCCCTTCACATATGAGTAAAATCATATGGCTATTAGCTTTTTCTGACTGACTTATTTCGCTTAGCGTAGTATTATCAAGTCCCATCTATGTTGCCTTGGATGGCAGTATTTCAACTTTCCTTATGGCTGAATAGTAGTCCATTGTATATATGTACCACCTCTTCTTTATCCAATCATCTATTGAAAGACACTTGGGTTGTTTTCATGTCTTAGCTGCTGTGAATAATGCTGAGATGAACATTGCCGTGCATAGCATCTTTGCAAATAAATGTTTTCAATTTCTTTGGGGTAGATACCCAGTAGAGGGGTTGCTGGGTCATATGACAACTCTATTCTTTTTTATTTTTAATCCTTCCCCGAGGTCATGTTTTATTGATTTCTAGAGAGAAAGGAAGGGAGAGAGCAAGAGAAGAGAAAAGGAGAGAGAGAGAGAGAGAGAGAGAGAGAGAGAGAGAGAGAGAGAGAGAGAGAGAGATGTGAGAGAGAAACATTGAGCAGCTGGCTCCTGTAGACACCCTGACCAGGGATCGAACCTGCAAACCAGGCATGTTCCCTGACAGAGACTGAGGCACTGGACAACGCTCCAACCAACAGAACGACTTGGCCAGGGCTATTACGTTTATGCTCTCAACTGTGTGGTGTGTGTGTGTGTGTGTGTGTGTTTTTAAAATGATCTTTTATTTACATAGATGCCCCTTTCATAGTGTCGGCATTCTGATTTTTGAAATTACCAGCTGTTTGCTCACATTTGCATTTTAGAATCCCTGAGTCATTTTTTCGATGCGAGTTCTGATGAGTGGCTTGCCCTTGGAGCTGTTCGTTGTAGCATGGGGGTTATTGGGCGCAGGAGGCTCTGTAGGACTCTGCCCTGCCTCTGGGATTTGGAGCCAAACACTTCCTGCACTAGTCAGAGCACACATGTCCGCATAGCCTGCCAGTGAGCACAGTGCGTGCGTGCGTGCGTGTGTGCGTGTGTGTGTGTGCGTGTGTGTGTGTGCGTGTTTGTGTGTGTGTGTGTGTGTGTGTGTGTGTCTAGAAGGCCCATCTTCTCTAACTGCTGTCCCACGGAAAGCCACCCGGAGGGCTACACTGGGTTTTCTCCTTTCCTCTTTGAATTCAGTCACGTTGGGCTTGGAGATTCCTTGAACCAAACCATGCTTCTCTGCACAGCAGTCTCCTGCCCAGGGTGTCAGCTCAGGTCTTTGTCATTCCTCTGCTCCCAAAGGCAGCGCTCATCACGCTTTCCATCTTTCATAACTTCCCCGGAACGGCGCTGCTGCGCTTCTTTTCTCTTGCCCAGCTTTCTGACAGACTTACCGTTCTCTGAAGTCCCCTTTCTGTCATTTCTCATGATTTTGTGTGGAAGGCAGGTAGATGTGTTCTCCGTCTGCTCTCTTGATCCAGTTTTGCTTTATTCTCTAAAGAAACTCTCATGTCAAATTAAAATGCAATTATTTTCTTATCTTGATAATACCCTGTAATTTCTCTAACGCAGTTTCAGAGGAATGATAAAAGCGAACGGGTACTGCATCTCCTAAAAGAGCCGTAAAGCAAGGGGAACAGAGTTGCATTTGTCAAGGATTTAACACTCATAGGTTTTATGCCATCTTGAACTCCACCAGGAAACATCATTCTTCCTCAATGAATTTCTGGGGAACAGCCATTTCAATTAAGTTGTTTATATTGCCAAGCCCATTTGTACAAGCACATGCTTAGCTGCCCTGCACCATAGCATAATGGACAGGTTAAATAATGGACATAAAGCTTTCCGTCTAGCTCAGAGGTTCTCAACCTGTGGGTCGCGACCCCTTTGGGGGCCGAATGACCCTTTCACAGGGGTCGCCTAAGACCATCCTGAATATCAGATATTTATATTACGATTCATAACAGTAGCAACATTACAGTTATGCAGTAGCAACGAAAATTTTATGGTTGGGGGTCACCACAACATGAGGAACTGCATTAAAGGGCCAGAAGGTTGAGAACCAGTGGTCTAGCTGAAATCCTTGTGTGTATGTGTATTCACACATAAACCTAGATACATAAACTTCCTTTCAGATTAGACACATCACACTCATGGTTCTTTAAGACTTAACTTTAGTATCACATACTGTGGGAGACTCTTTTTGTTCTCTTTAAGATCACTTTCACTACACTACAAACACTCTATTTTTGTGTGTGTGTGTGTGTGTATATGTGTTTTTTAAACATATATTTTTTTATTTCAGAGAAGAAGGGAGAGGGAGAGGGAAAGATAGAAACAGCAATGAGAGTCATCGATTGGCTGCCTTCTGCATGACCCACACTGGGGATCAAGCCTGCAACCCGGGCATGTGCCCTGACCTGGAATCTAACCGTGACCTCCTGGTTCATAGGTCGATGCTCAACCACTGAGCCATGCTGGCTGGGCCGAACACTCTATTATTCCAGTTTTTATGGCTCACGCCACCCTGTAATTGTTTTTCTTTGTTTAACCTTCCCCATTCCCTCACCTGTCACTGAATCTGAGCTATTCGAGGATGGGAACAGAGGATGCTTATTTATTCATCTTTATCTTTCAAAGATGACTTGCAATGTTTTGTCCCACAGTGAGTATTGTGGGCTCAACAAATATATTTTTAACATTGATACACACACATATGTACAGAGTGACAGATATTCACATATAATGCCAACTATCTAGAAACGAAATTCAAATGTTATAGTAAACAGTTTTGTTTACCTTAACTTACTTGACCATCTGCATACTCAAAAGCTGTTTGTCTCTAGATATGCTCAGTACATATTTACATAAATATATCTTCTGGATCCTCATATAAAGTATACAGACTTAAGCTACACAGAATGGTTTACCTTGATAATTTTATATATTTATAACACAAATTTTATAGTCTATACAGACATGCACACATACTCAGTTTGTGTGTATATATATATATATATATATATATATATATATTCGTTATTTTGATGTATGTATGTATATATGTGTTTATCATTGTGCATGTTTGTGTTCCTGTGTGTGTTTCTTTTCAAGAATCAGGGATCAACAAAGTAAAAAAGAAACACTGTGGACTTTGACAACATGAGACCTTTGCATGTATTGTGGAGCATGTATTGCATGTATTTATACATATCGTGTATGTTTTGGTCCATTGTCAAGTTTCATTTTGTTGTAGTTATGGGAGGCAAGTGATTTATTAAAATGAGTGCAAAAGGGGTTCTTTTATGGTATATGCTGACTGGCTTAAAAAATATACTATATCTACATAGAAGTTGGGAAGCAAATGAGAAGAACCAAGAGAAGTGGGGCAGACTCCTCTCTTGAGTCAGTAAGAGGGAAAGTTAAGCAACTGTACCTGGAATCATCTCTGAGTTTGATTAAGTTTGTGCCTCAGAAAAGCTCAGTGACCCTGCAAATGGGTGACAGTGCATGGACTTCAGCCTGCGTCTTAATGCCTATAAGGGATGGACCTCCAGTGTTGGGTTCAGCTGTCTTGGTATAAATTACAATACGATGCAAAGATCTAGAGGGCAGTGGGCATCACAATCATGTAAGTCTGCACTGGACAGGAGCTATACTAGCTACCCCCGCCTTTATTACAAAAGAAACAAGATCTTGAAAGTAAAACAAACCCCTTAACAATATCTCAGTTTAACATACCTCATACATAGCTTAGAGCAAAAGGTATGTTTGAGGGAGGATTTTGAAACCAAATACATCCTGTGTATTGGGCACTCTATATTTCTTTGTTCTTAGTTTTAATTCTTGGGATACTATGACCAATTAGCTTGAGCTAATGATAGCTCCAGGTCAAAATATTCTGACTGTATCTGTCCTTGCTACCTATTGCGCTATTGATCCTATGTTATAGCGACAGTGAAAAGCCACATGTGGCCTCCGCCCCCCTGGATGCCATCATTGCATTGAGATAAGCTAGCTGATGTCAATGGCCATACTTCTTGATGCCATCCCCCCTCCTATATAGGACAGCTAGCACAATGATCTCCATCAATGCTAGTGTTCCTTTTGTTCAATGTGTTCTTTGGTACCTTTATTAGGTCAAGACCCTCCGAATCTTTTCCTGGGACATGTTAGGCAGGTGATTATATAGCTCTCCCATGATAAAACCCCCTCCAAATTTCCTATTATTCTGAACCTGGATATTCTTTCCTCTGTGTTTTTGTTTTTTTTTAATCATGAAAGATGTGGCAGCTCATCTTTCTTTAATGGAGTAAACTATGCTTTAGTAAACTAACTAAGCAAACTGTTAGAGCCACTTACAACTGCCTACCTAACCATTAATTTAAGAATCTCTGATATATAAACTGATTTCTATACATTCATCCTAATCTAACACTCTATCTTCTTTAACATAACATCCTTTGAATGCATTTCTGCATATATGCCCCAAATTTCTACAAATATAAATTAACACAATCTTGTAATTCTTTTGATATTCAGGCTACCTCTTTGTAGGACCTACTTTGTTCATTTCCCTCTGAGGTGTGATCCAATATGCCTGAAGTTAGAGTCTCAAGACAATGAATGGCATCAGGTTCAACATAAGGGAACTAGTAGTCCCCCCCTTTTTATTTATTTCTCTTTTTTTCTTTATTGATTAAAGTATTACATATGTGTCCTTATCCCCCCATTGCTCCCCCACCCCACCCCACTCACGCTCTCATCCCTGAGGTATCTGTGTCCATTGGTTAGGCGTATATGCATGCATATAAGTCCTTTGGGTGATTTCTCCTCTTACCCCCACCCTCGCCTACCCTCCCTCTGAGGTTGGACGGTCTGATTAATGCTTCTCTGTCTCTGGATCTGTTTTTGTTCATCAGTTTATGTTATTCATTATATTCCACAAATGAGTAAGATCATGTGATCTTTATCTTTCTCTGACTGGCTT
Source organism: Myotis myotis (assembly GCF_014108235.1). Lineage (NCBI taxonomy): Eukaryota > Metazoa > Chordata > Mammalia > Chiroptera > Vespertilionidae > Myotis > Myotis myotis. Next base: position 47,248,993 of record NW_023416317.1, read on the forward strand.
ATTTCGCTTAGCATAATGGTCTCCAGTTCCATCCATGCTGTAGCAAATGGTAAGAGTTCCTTCTTTTTTACTGCAGTATAGTATTCCATTGTGTAGATGTACCACAGTTTTCTAATCCACTCATCTGCTGATGGGCACTTAGGCTGTTTCCAAATCTTAGCTAGGGTGAATTGTGCTACTATGAACATAGAGGTGCATATATCCTTTCTGATTGGTGTTTCTAGTTTCTTGGGATATATTCCTAGCAGTGGGATCACTGGCTCAAAAGGGATTTCCATTTTCAGGTTTTTGAGGAAACTTCATACTGTTCTCCACAGTGGCTGCATCAGTCTGCATTCCCACCAGCAGTGCACGAGGGTTCCTTGTTCTCCGCATCTGGTTTTCAAATACAGGAAGGCTGTTTTACTCAGACATGACAAGGGAGGATGGGGCGTTTGAGGATTTAGATTTTTCCGTTCCAAATCTTCCCAATTAGTGCCACAATTCACATGTAAGATTTGTGAACCTGTGAATTCAATGTGTATTTAAAATTTAATGTCCAGGGCCGGAGGTGACAAAATAAAACATGGTATATCCATAAAGCAGAGTCTGTACAGCCATTTAAAAGTGAGCATCGATTCTATGATACTGCAGAGTGAAAATGCATCCTGCTATAACAGACATTACAATGTGAAAATAATGGCTTGTAGCCACTGATAGATGCCATCAACTATACGATACCCCCAGTTGCAGAGCTGCAGAAGAGGAAAGATAAAAACAAGTGTGCCTTAGATGGAAGATGTGGATTTCAGTTTAAATATGCTCTTAGATATAAATTTTTAACAATGAATAATGTGTGGGGTAAAAAGGCGTGGATGACAATAAGCCAACTTAAGAGTGAACATATTTAGGGAGCAGAGTTCAATTGTGATGGGGTAAGTGGATGGGGTCAGATTGTCTTTGTTGAAGTCTATAGAAAGAATATATATTGTTTTTGAAAACAATAAAAAAAACTGCCTAAGTAAAAAAAGTTTAAACACGCACTAATGAACTTGTCTGATTTTTATCTATGTCTACACCATGTACTACAAAAATGATATTATTGTGAGAATTCCATAGAAACTGTATTGTTTCTTGTTCATGTTTTGAGACCATGTTTGTTATTGTCTTCTTGTAAATTATTTAATTAACCAGGTGCAGCATGACCATCACAAATCCTTGTAGTTAACATATTATAAAAGTGTAGGATACATCCAAATTTTGTCTTACTGTGCACTTTATCTCAAGGATCTATAAGTGATAATTTAATTGTTTTTTTGTGTGTGTTTTGAATTACTCCACTATCCTATTTTCTAATTGGCAGTTGGGTCATAGTTGAATTTATTGTCAATCATTTTATTATCTAATGCAGAATCCCACCTTTGAAAGTTAGCTTCCTGATAATAAGTAGTGTAGCAATCAGGATCATGATTAATATAGAGACAACTTAAGGTATTTCTAACAGAAGGTATTTAATATGTGGAATTCATTATATACTTGTTGGATACACTGGAAGCGCAAAGGGTAAAGAGTAGAACTGTAGAAAAACCAAACAAATGAACAAACCCAAAAGGAAGAAAGAGGATACCCCAAACCTGCAAATACTCCCACTTTCATTGCCTTTCATAAGCTCTTCTTGTCCCCATTCGCTGCAGTTTCTATAAAAGTTAACCAAGCCTCCACTTTCTTTATATTTATCAACAGCTTCCTTCACTACAAGCCAAATGCAGCAATGATCCTGTTTATTTTAACAACATTTCCAAGTTAAGGATGGGTACCGTTTTTAGTTCTCCATTGCACTCTCTAAATTTCATTGGTTGTATCAAAACATTCCTGAAACCAGCTTTCTTATGATGGCAATAGCCTGTAATGACAAGTCTTTGGGGGAATAGGGTTGGATTCGTGATCTTTAAAGTTGTTTTTCATATTTCTCCTTCTGGTGGGATATAGGGACTTCTCAGTAGGGCTGAACGGTTTATATGCTATTTTCAAATTGGCAACCCCGAGTCCAGGAGAAACAGCTTTCTTAGATGGGCATACTGCTGATTATTTCCTCAAACTTGATTGTCAGTTGAGAGGATTCATGACCCACGATATTGTGTGCACTAATTTTATTTCTTAGGAAATAGACATGTTTGAGATTTTCCTGTTCCCAGATTTAGACCAGAAAGCGCACTCCCCACTTTAAGGTGAGGAACTAGAGTGTCTGTTGGTAGCCCTTTTCCTTAATGCCCAGACATCATTTTTATTTAATACTGGAGGCCTGGTGCTCAGATTCATGCACCGGTGGGGTTCCTCGACCTGGCCTGTGGGGATCAGGCCCAAACTGCTCTCTGACATCCTCTGAGGGGGCCTGGATTGCAAGAGAACACTTCTCAGGTGACGCACCCCAGAATTGAGCTCCCTTCTCTCTGGTTCCAGGTGCATCACCTGAGAACTGCAGCTGCCAAGTCACTGCAGCTTGGCAGCTCTTGAGTTGAGCATCTGCCCCCTGGTGGTCAGTGTGCATCATAGCTACCGGTGGGAGCATCTGTCCTCTTGAGGTCATTGTGTGTCATAGTTAACAGTCAATTGGCTGGTTGCTTAGGCTTTTATATATATAGATAGTGCTACGATGATCCCTATTTTACAGATGGCATATCTGAGGCTTTGAGAAATTAAGAGTATTTTTCTTAGTCTGTGTTTCACAACTAATAAGCTGTGTTACTTCACATAATGCCATGCATTGTTTCCCATCATGTTCTCTCACACACACACATACACACATTTCATTTGGGATTTAGCAAATAAAATAGTTACACACAAGGTTTTTGCTGACAATATTAAGTTGTATGTATTTCAGAAGAGAAAGAGAGCCTTTTAAAGCACAATTTAAATGCAAATATGCTTATAAGTTCTGCTTATGAAAATGACTTTGAGCTAATCCTGATTAAATGCATAAAGTAATCCTGGTTTATATAAACTTTGTCTCTAATCAGTTAACGTTATATAATAGCTACTTGGCGATAATAAAACAATATTTCAAAAATATCCTTCATTCACTCATTATTGACATATATATATGCATATATACATAGTTGGGTGAATTTTCACACTTAACATGATATATAAATAAATGCACATGTTAAAAATAGTAACTTACTCTGAGATAGATATCAATAATTTACTGTCTTGGACATTTATGATTGTATAAAACAGTTCTCTCACTGTAAATATAAGGTAACTATTCTTCATTGTAACTGAAATCATCCTGTTTCATCTTTCATCTGGTGGGAAACTAGCATGTCTCATGTGTCTTCTGGGGGAAAATTCTCATTTCTAGATGACTGAATAACCTTTAATATTTTGGCATTTCCATCTAGTTATTATACCTTATGATCTAATTAGCATTTGGTATTTGATATCTCCAGTGACTAACAAGACCATCTAAATTAAAGCATTTCAAATCTTAATGTCTTGTTAGAGAATTCTATTAAAATGGAAGAGAAACAGTGGTTTTCTCCATTCTTCACAGTTTACCTTCAGGTTTATTGGTTAATGTTTAATTCTCCAATGAAAACTTAATGATCTTGGAATGTCAGGTATTACGAAGTCCCAGGTTGCTCCTTGCTGTGTCTCATCTCTCAACTGAATTCTCTGAGGACTTTAAGAATCCAAAAATTTTGGCTTCAGTAGTTAGAAAAACATTTTTTAAAATATCAAGACAATATTCAAAAACCCAGTTTTAAAACCATCTTTATATAGAAAGCAATAAAAATTTCCCTAATGATTGTGAACTTTTACAACTATAATTATTTGAAATTAATTGTATGTTAGTATTATATGATGCATTCATATAAACACACATTCTGAGATTTGAATAAGGTTTGATTTGTTACATTTTATTCCGAGGTTTAAAAAAAAGTACATTTTAAGAGAATTGGTACAAAACTATGTTGCAAGTGAACATACCAGGAAGAGAAAGAAAAGTACTTTAAATAATATACTAGGAATCTACATGTTTAGTTATACTATACAGTGCCACACACACACATATACACATACACACACACACACACACATCGGGCCCCAAAGGAGAGTTAAGCAGTTACCATAGCAGATTTTTAAAATTATCAGGTCTTTTAAAACTCATTTTAGTTTAAAAATTTACCCCAGAATCATCTAGTTAGACCTTGCCACAACTTTTTCTCTTGAAACATCCCCAACTTTCTTCAGTTCATACTCAGAAAAACCACAACTGGTAAGTCACATGGTAAATTGAATAATAGATGTTAGCGGTGAAAAAGAGAGGGAAACAGGGGGTAATACATATTTTTATAAAGTCCCTGCCCTCAGGAGTGTACCTTTTATTGGAAAGGATACAGAGATAAAATGTTACACGCAATCATGGACATTAAAGACTTCAGTGGGCAAACTCCAATAGGATTACAAATTACTAGTCTAGCTCCAGCAACACTTAAACTACGGGAGAATTGCCATTGTGGCATAGAAAGGGTACAATAGAAAATTCGGAGGGCACACTTAGGGAGCTATGGGTTTGAGTTATTTTCTTAAGGAGTAACCGGTTTGCAAGTTATCTTCTTCCCTGCAAAATCAAGGTCATTCCACAAGGTCTAGTAAGATGCACTTTGGGAATTCACAAGTGACCAAGTCAGGGATCCTATATAATAAAGAGCTAATATGAAATGGTCATTACACCCTCGCACCCTTGCGCCAGGGCAGGGGGACCTGAGGCTGCACCCCCTACCCCGGCACCTGGCTGGGGGACCGAGGCCACACCCCCTGCCCAGCGGGGCTTGACAGGAGACCTGAGGCTGTGCCCCCTACCCGGCGGGGCTTGATGGTGGTGGGGCCAGCCGGGTCTGGGTCTCACCCAATGGGAGTGGCGCCGGCTGGGTCTGGGTTCCGGTCTTGCGCATTTCTAGGCGCATGCGGGTGGACTGGGACTTGACTCTGGGTCCTGTGGCGTGCTCCAGACTCTGACAGGAGGGAGATTTTCATATACATTTTACTAATTTTCTTTCATCTCTGACACTTCTATTATAGAGAAAGGGCAAATAACAATATTAAAATATTTCCTCGAATTCATTCCCTTTTAATGTGCATGAATTTCATGCACCGGGCCACTAGTGTTTACATAATCAGGTAAATGTAACCACCATCTTTTTCAAGAATATGTGTAGTTTCTTCATTCCAAATCATGGGACCTCTGTCAGCCTAGTCCTGGAAGTGAGTGAGCCTACCCTTACTCCTATTCCAGAACATGTAAGGGAATGAAGGGAGAAGCAAACCTTCATTGTTTAAGCCACAGAGAACTGGGAGTTGTCTGTAACCCAAGCATAACTGATAGCATCCTGACTACACAATGGGGGAACTCAGATGACACTGCCTGTGAGCCTAGAGAGGACAAGGCTTTTGCTGACCACCTTTTTCTCTCATGTTCTACACTTGCTTCTTGGGTAAGAGTTGCAGTTTTTGAAATCACAATCAGAGGGCAAATAGTGAAGCCAAAGCTTGTTTTCTGAGTCAACAGACATCATACCCAGCTTTTACCACAGCAAAATAGTTTTATTCCATACTATAACATGCTTATATGAATATTAAGTAGAGACAGGTGCTATAACAAAGGTAATTTTTCATAGGACAAAAGATTCTAAAATGTATTTAAGGAAACTTTTTTTATATATTATTTTCTTCTACTTGGAAATTTAGGCCTTTTATTAATTAAGCTTTTTATTTTTCCTGCTTGTAAACCAGTGATATGAGGTCATTCAGGGTTAACTCAGTCAGATTTTCAAGACAGTTTTGCATTCCTCTCCAGCATGGAATTACTGGTTCACATTCATAATAACTGGATCTAAAATGAATGTGATTGAAACAATAGGTTGTTTTTCGGTGTCTTATTTGGTTGGGGAGAAAAATAATTCAAACCACCAAAGAAAATGATGGTACACAGGTGTTGTTATTGCATTTACAGCCCAGGGTGGCTTGTAAAGTGGTTGCTATGGTAACACGATCATTTATAGACTATAATCCCGTTAGGAAAAAACAGTGATAAAGTAAGCTCATTGTAACAGACCTTATATTGCTTCACTTCCGGTTGTGTTTGTTTTATGGCAAATTACGTTAGTAGAGCTATTTAAAAAAAAAATAAGAATGTCACACTGAGTCATATTTTTGGACAGAAGAAGTAGGGATTTGAAAATTACTGCAGATATTTTTTTTAATGTTAGCAAAACTGCAAATAAATGCAAATTATCCAGTTGTAAAAGTCTAAATACTAGACTAGTGAAATATACAATATATAATAAATATGTTATGTAAAATATTTACATTATTTAATAAATAATATTACATATTTCACTATTTAACATTTCAGTCCTTCCTCCTACCACATGCTCCTAAGATCACACCTTTACTATATAGGCCAACAGCTTATTTATACCCAAGGAAGCTGGGATCCAGACAGGACTGATCTCAATTTCCTAGCCCAAGAAGTCAATGGGTTGACTAGCCAAATTTTTAAAAAGGAGATATTTTACTCATAAATTTCTTTTCTCCCTTCATTTTGTTGAAGAATTGATTCATTGCTGAGAATTATTCTAATTTTTTTGTGGTTTTAATTTAAAAAATACTATTCCCACTAAAGTAAAATTAGATTCCTGTCTTGGACTGAGCATACTGATTTCTGCATATGAAGATATAAGAAATTGGTCATCTGGTTAAGAGGGTCTATGCTAATGAAATCGAGCAGATTAAAGACTTGGGCTGACTTTAATTTCTAGGAAGATGGATCAGAATTCCTTTTCCTTAATTTTTTTTCTCATAACACAAATCAAAACTCTGAATATTATACATAAAGGAAACAGAAGAAGACTCTGAAATAGGGGTCCTCAAACTTTTTAAACAGGGGGCCAGTTCACTGTCCCTCAGACCATTGGAGGGCCGGACTATAGTTTTAAAAAAAACTATGAACAAATTCAGCAACAGGCAGCGGCAGCAAAGACACCCGGCGGGCCGGATAAATGTTTTCGGTGGGCCGCATGTGGCCCGCGGGCCATAGTTTGAGGACCCCTGCAAGATGGACAGAGAAAGCTGACCAGTCAGAGATCTCGAGATGGTGAAGTCCCTAGGTTTTCATTTTGTCAGGTCTCAGCCTGGAAATGGAAGAATCCAGGAACTTGGAAATGCAAATGGTCATGGACCACAACAGCCCTCAGAGTGGTTTGCGTTCTCTGGCCATGGAGGCAGGAAAGGGGCATTTAGCAAGGAAAAGCAAACAGACAAAAATGCCTCTTAGACAAAAATTGCTCTACTCTAATCAAACACCAAAACAAAAACTGTGGCCTAGGCCCACTTATGCCAGCAAAGACTGAATGAGGAACCTGGCTGACCACCAGCAGCATTGGCAGGCTGTAATGAGGTGCTAAGCAGGCCAGGTAGGGCGCCAGCACTCTTAGCTCTCCTGGGCCATAGCAAGGACCGGGCCCTGCAGTGTTGATGGAGATCATCTGGGGAGTCTAGATTTTCACCCCCATCTAGCAGTAATGAGGTAAAATGGAGAGAGGTCAGAGGAGCCCAAATGGACAGTCAAAACTTTCACCACCAACCAGCACTAATGAAGCCAACTGTTTGTGCTATCAGTAAGGCCATGTGAGAAGAACTGGAAGGTATTTCTATCTTCTCCAGCCAAAATAACAAAAGCCAAACTCCCACCCCTGCCCAGCAGTAACAAGGAATCTTTCTACCCCTTGGGTGCCAATGAAGGCTGAGAGGAGAAAGTGGGCTTCTCCCACCAGGTAGCAGTGACCCTTTGTCTACCTGAGGAGAGGATGTCACCTTATCTATTGGATAAAAGCAACTTGAATAACAACAGTTTTCTCATTGGAAGCAAGGGAGGTTATAAGGAGGTGACAACATTTTTTTTTGAGTGTTTAGTGGAAAGGGACTATTAAGTCAGAAAATGCTTTAGAAGTGCAAGGAAAATCAAGACAGTCCCAGATGAAGAAAAGTTTACATCCTATAAGATTCCACTTATACAACATTTTTGAAATGACAAAACTGTAGAAATAGAGAAAAGGTTAGCAGTTGTCAGAGATTAAGGAACAAGTGAGGGTGGAAAGTGGGTGTGGGCACATAAAGACAATGGACAGACTCCTTGTGGTGAGAGAATTGTTCTGAATTTGCAATTTTGTGTATCCTGGTTATGATATTGTACCATAGATTTACAAGATGTTGTCATTGGGGAAACAGGGTGAAGGGTGCATGGTTCTCTCTGTATTCTTCCTTCCTTCCTTCCTTCCTTCCTTCCTTCCTTCCTTCCTTCCTTCCTTCCTTCCTTCCTCCCTCCCTCCCTTCCTCCCTCCCTCCCTCCCTCCCTCCCTCCCTCCCTCCCTTCCTTCCTTCCTTCCTTCCTTCTTCCTTCTTTCTTTCTTCCTTTTTAAAATATATATTTATTGATTTCAGAGAGGAAGGGAGAGAGAGAGAAAGAGAGATAGAAGCATCAATGATGAGAGAGAATCTTTGATCAGTTGCCTCATGTACACCCCACACTGGAGATCGAGCCCAAAACTCGGGCATGTGCCCTGACTGGGAATTAAACCATGACTTCCTGGTTCACACAGGTCAATGCTCAACCACTTAGCTGCAAGGTGGGCATCTCTGTATTATTTCTAACAAATGCATGTGACTCTTCATTATCTCAAAAAAAAAAAGTTAAAAGGACATATGGAGTCTAAATATTCTCTTATATCCTGGGACAGGGATGCATTATTACTTTGGTGACTGGAAAGATGTCTGTTCTCTCTGCATTGAGGATGTGTACTGAAAGCAGAACATTTTGCAGCCTTGTTCTCAAAAGTATCTTTGTCTTCCAGTGCAGTTCTCATGACAGGCACGTGAGTATTTGTGGACTAAGTTAGTGAAAGGATTAATGACAAAATTACTCTATCATCTTTGAATGGGCTCTATTATTATACTAGAGGCCCGATGCACGAAATTCGTGCAAGAGTAGGCCTTCCTTCCCCCAGCTGCTGGCACCAGCTTCCCTCTGGCACCCAAGACCCAGGCTTCTCTCTGGCACCTGGGACCTGGGCATCCCTCCGGCCATCAGCAGGCACCCAGGACCCAGGCTTCCCTTGCAGCCCCAGCTTCGTCTGGAAGGTCATCTGGAAGGATGTCCGGCCTAATTAGCATATTATGTTTTTATTATTTTAGATAAATGAAAGCTTCCAGTGGGCAGCCCTCTAGAATTTGTTAACATCATTATACAACCTTCTTCCTCTCCAGTGTTTTCTTTTTCAGCACTTGGTTGTGTAGCCATTTCCTGCATGGAAAAGATTTTCCATATCACTAAGAAGCCTGGTTATCTTTCTTAGAAGACTCTCTGATTTGTCAACATACCCAATAACATGAGACTCTATATCTGACCATGATAGGTAAGATGTAGTCTTACATTATAGGATAGATGGATTAGGCCATAGGCTTCCTTTTGTAATTTTTAATGACATACCTGTATTTATTAATATTTAAAATGCCAACAGCACAAAGACACATTTAAAAACCTTAACCAGCTCATAATTTAAAATTTAGAAACCCCTTTGATATATAAAAATGATGCAATCACATTTTTATAATATTACTAGGGGCCCGGTGCACGAAATTCGTGCACTGGGTGTGTGTGCGTGTGTGGGGTGTCCCTCAGCCCAGCCTGCCCCCTCTCACATACTGGGAGCCCTCAGGCATTGACCCCCATCACCCTCCGATCGCCTGATCGGCCCCTTGCCCAGGCCTGACGCTCTGCCAGAGGTGTCAGGCTTGGACAGGGGACCCCCATCTCCCCCCGATCACTGGCTCTGACCCCCGCCCAGGCCTGAGGCCTCTGGCCCAGGAATCATGCCTGGGCAGGGGACCCCCATCTCCCTCTGATTCCTTGCTCCACCCCCCGCCCAAGCCTGACGCCTCTGACCCAGGCTTCAGGCCTGGGCAAGGGGACCATCATATCCCCCCAATCCCCGGCTCCGCCCCCCACCCAGGCCTGATGCCTCAGCCAGAGGAGTTGACCCTCATCACCCTCCGATCACCAATCACCGGATCGGCCCCTTGACCAGGCCTGAGGCCTCTGGCAGAGGTGTCAGGCCTGGGCAGGGGACCCCCAGCTCCCCGCGGTTGTGCTCCGCCCCTGCCCAGGCCTAACACCTCTGGCCTAGGCCTCCGGCCAGGGCAGCGGGGACCCACAGCTGCAGCGGCCCCGCGATCATGGGCTTCGCTTTAGGCCCAGGCAAGGGACCCCTAGCTCCTGGGACTGCCAGCTTCGACCGTGCCCAGCTCCCATCACTGGCTCCACCCCTACTTCCTGCTATCACTGGCCAGGCAGCAAAGGCGCCTGATTCTCCGATCATGGCTGGGGGGCAGGGCAAAGGCGGCCCCAGGACCGCCTTTGCTCCGCCCCCCAGCTCTTAGCTCCCCCCTGGGTTTCTGATCACTGTCAGTGGCAGGGGGCTTCTTCCTGCTTTCCCTTTCGCCTCCCTGCATTGTGCCTACATATGCAAATTAACCGCCATCTTGTTGGCAGTTAACTGCCAATCTTAGTTGACAGTTAACTGCCAATCTTAGTTGGCAGTTAATTTGCATATAGCCCTGATTAGCCAATGAAAAGGGTAGCACTGTACGCCAATTACCATTTTTCTCTTTTATTAGTGTAGATGTTGTAAAAACTCCATCCCTATAGATAAATGCTATTAATTATTTCTTGCATATCCTTTCAGAAACTAAGAATGTGTATATGGTAAATGTGTGTATCCAACACATATCTACAAAATATATGAACGTATTTATAGTACCTATGATATATATAAAAATTTCCTTAAGAACTCCATGAAAAGGGTACAATTAATATCTACTATATTCTTACAGATAAGTATAATGAGACCAAAAAAAATTAAATAGCTTATTCATGGCTGACAAGAGTAGTCATGATATTAATCTCTTCTAGTAAGTTGAGAGAATGATCTAGAAAATTTAGTGATACAGAAAAATATTCCAAAATGAGAAAAGTAAAAGCAACCTACTACGTAGGTAGTCCCCACTTTTGTAATATGCAGATTATTGAAGGAAACTCACAATTATTTCATGTCAAACTTGGGCCAAGAAATTATATAACTATTTTCACTACTTTTTCTGTGTTCATCTATATATAAAACTTTGACATGTATATGCATTAGTTTTTAATAAGAGAAAGCATGCAATATCCAAAACATTCGAATAATCGATCTATGCAAAATTTTGTACATAAGATTTTAAAAGTCTTCATCACATGTAATAAGGTTCAAGAATATTTTAAAGGCATAGCAAAATGAGAATTATAGAAAACATTTTGCATGTCATATGAAGGCCTATTAAATAGTTATTCAGAGGTTACTTAAAAGAAATATTTTTGACTGATAAATACTTAAAAATAAGTACTTAAATAAATAAATTAATTAATTAAATAAATTAATTAATAAATACTTAAAATTTAAAAGATCAAACATTTTTTCTACTGGAATGTTTAATCATCCATTTTAATCTCATTTGTAGGGAAGCATTTTGAACTGTAATTTTTGTTGGAAATTTTCTATTTTGCCTTTTTTTTAGCATCTACCCTACTGTTAGAAGATTTCGCTATGAAATATTTTTTTAATGGAATGTACCTATTGCTTTTTTCTTTTTCTTTTTTTTTTAAATAACCTTTGAAAGCCTTGAGGATCAGGTTGCTCATTAAAACAGGAACAGAAAATGAATCTGTCCTGCTTGCTGAGCAAACATGGTATTTCTTTGCAAAGATTTTTTAAAAGATAAAGACATACACGCATTTACTTCCTTCAGCTAGGTATCTAAAAAACAAACAAACAGATGACCCTCATTTAATAACACACAACTCCTGCAAGTCAAGTTCTAACAAAGCTGTTCACTTTCCAAATGATGATCATCTGTTAGCAGAAACGAATCTCCCACTGTGCCCTGGCACACGAGCAGATTATTTGATTAATTACCACCCAGCCTGAAAGACAAATGCTTTGCCCTCCATCCAGGCCTCTCAGGTCCACTCTAACTGCTAATTTCCATTTTTGAGTTCAGACCTGTTTACTGAAATCAGACAATTCTGCATTCTTATGAAAATTTCCCTCACTCCACACACTGGAAAGTCAATGCTGAGCGATTATACCAATTGAAAATAAAATTATGGCCTACAAATACACATAAACCTAGACATGACCATTATATAGCCTAGACATGACCATTCTCTAAAGAGGGAGATCTTGGCATGGGTCAAGCATTTTTGCTTGCTCTTAAAGGCACGTATACTATTGAAAGGATACAATTGGAAGCTTGAGTGGTCTGGAGGCTATCTTTATGAGTGAGAATAGAGAATGTTCTATGGGTTGAAATCCTGAAGGTCTCAATAGATACCTTATGCTTGCATCAAGAAGGCCATATTACTTTGGTGTGGAGTATGACGTGATGTACTGTGGCATATGATGTAATGTTCCACAAAGTGGGTTTCACACTACCCTAGCATGATGTGCTAAAGAAGAAATGCCCCATGGAACCATAATTTGGGGAGAATTGTATTCTATTCATACCCTCACACACACACACACACACACACACACACACACACACACACACACACACTCAGACATCCATAATACATATTAGCATGTATTTATACTTCACAAGGTTTGGTAGTAACAAACCTGCTCAACTTATTTTGACTTTATATTTCCTAGTCATTCAAACACAGAGCCTGTTTGGAATAATATTTGTAGAGCCTAGGGGACAAATATTTCTTGAAACACAATTTTGAGATATTATATTAAAGATTTCACAATTGGGAGTATAGAAACATCATGATTAATATTGGTTCACGGCATAGACCCTGACCTTACTCTGTATATACCAGCTTCTCCAAAATTCTCAAATAAAAACTTGCTTGGTAACATTTATTTATTTTTCACCATTTGCTTTACAATTCACGCATTTGCAGAGACATTGCTAAGGTATATTCCTTCCTTTCACATCTTCAAGTTCTAGAGCACGTCACCAAGAAAAGTGCCCGTGATAAGGCAGAAAGTATATCAGACATAGATGCAGATGTTAGGTTGGCTCAAGTCCTGATTATGCCTTCAGATGGTGAGAAAATATTTGTGCTTTGGTTTCTGCAAACTGAAACTAGGCACAATTGCCTCCTAAGATCTGCTAAGTTTAGAGGGAAAGGTGTGAGGAAGCTACTACATTAGGTATAATCAATACAGAACAGTTCTACTGTGCTCGCATTCTTTGGTCGTTGCTATTAATCCCCACCCCCACGATGATTTTTTCCCCCATTGATTTTTAGAGAGAATGGGAGGGAAGAAGGGAGGAAGAAACACACATTGATTGGTTGCCTTCCTGTACACGGGAGATCTGACCTGCAACTCTACAGGGTCTCGGATTGATGTGCTATCCACTGAGGAACACATGCCAGGGCCATACTCCCATTCTTAAGGAAGCTCCATGAAAGCTTCAGTAACTGCCCTAACCGGGTTAGCTCAGTGGATAGAGCGTCAGCCTGCGGACTCAAGGGTCCCGGGTTTGATTCCGGTCAAGGACATGTACCTTGGTTGCAGGCACATCCCCAGTAGGGGGTGTGCAGGAGGCAGCTGATCGATGTTTGTCTCTCACATCTCTCATTGATGTTTCTAACTCTCTATCCCTCTCCCTTCCTGTCTGTAAAAAATCAATAATATATATATATATATATATATAAAAGCTTCAGTAACTGAGGGGAGAGGAAGTTCACATTTCTTGTCCATAGCTAACAACATTTAATTAGGTTCAGGTATAGGATTAAGATATGTGACAGCGACCACTTTGAGGATATCATGGGGCAAGAGTGGGAATCAAGGTACAAAAGAACCAAATATCGTTGATTATAAAACCACATCTTCTGCTTGGCAACATCTCAATCCACACCATCAGTTACTGCCTTACCACTAATGAAGATGAATTCTCGTGCTCCCCCCTGGTTCTGAGTGGAGACATATCTCCTTGGCTATGAATAATGATAATAATGAGAATGAGAATAACAATAAAACAGGAAGGAAATCTGGAGGATACTGGATCCCAGAAACAGTGGACTCTACATGATGAGAGAAGTGAACATAGGTCTCAGGTTCTGAGCTCATTGTTCCTTCAACAAATAATATGATTAAGGGAACCGGATGATCTTAGTGAAATGGTGAAGACCACGTACTTCTCTCAAGAAGAACAGATGAACTGGAAAAATCTATGGGGAAAAATGCTGTACAAGGGAGTCATGGTTCAAATATGGAGGTCAAAAGTGGCACGATTTTGAGGAAATGACAGATGAGAAAGGAGAAGGCACTTGACCTTAGTACTTGGGACACTTTTCCTAGAGAGCACGTTTGCTGTGAAGGGATTCCATCTTTCCTCTGAACCAGTGGGTTGGAGTGAATGACATTGATATAATAGTAACAACATAAACACTACTAATTGATTTCCAATTTTTAAAGTTCAATGAGACAAACACTGACATTTAAAGCAGAGTTATAGTGTGGAAGATACATTTTGTAAACTTTTAAAATTGTGGACTTACTGCTTTAACTAAAAGAGTGTGTGTGTTAGAAGGAAGTGAAATGAGGGTGCAGGGATGCTAACCTACTTCCCTTTTTAAAAACATGTTTTTCCTGAATTTTAGAGAGAGAGAAAGGGAGAGGGGTAGAGAGATAGGAACTTTGATGAGAGAGGAGCATCATCAACCGGCTGCCTCCTGCATGTCCCCCACTGGGATTGAGCCCACAATTGAGGTACATGCCCTTGACTGGGATCAATCCTGGGACCCTTTAGTCCACAGGGCGATGCTCTATCCACTGAGCCAAACCAGGTAGGGCTAAAGTACTTCCCTTTTATAAAGAGGGAATTAATTACGTTGTCTAAAAGATCAATGGATTTAAAAATAAATAAGTGCAACCAATAGATGTATGAAAGTAAAGTCATTATGAAAGCTGGGAGGTGGTTGAAGGGAGAAAAACAAGACTGGGAGGGGGGTAGTGGGGGAGCTCAAGTCCCTGGTTTGGTAGCAGGGAGCAAACAGGTAGTAATTAAAATTAGATAACATTAAGAAACCAAGTGAATAAGCATATGTGGAAAATCACCAGGAGAATGAAAACAGAATTCTAAAATTTAATTACCTCCAAGGGTGGACTAAGGGTAGAGGATTTTTCATTTCCTACTCATCTGTATTAGCTGAACATTTTATTCAGGCTTAACTTTAATTAAAAAAAAATGTTTATCCACTTGGCGATTTGGATCATTTGAGGTAAATGTATTTTTATTTCCTTTTTCTCTGTCCTTACTGAAATATCTTCCTCATTACCCAGCAGTCTCAGCAGACTGTTTTTGTTTTGTTTTCTTTCATTTTAACCAAACTACCCAGGTTTATCGACCTTTCCCTGGGATTGAACCATATCAACCGATGCTCCCGGCCCCTGCTGAGTGGCCTGCTGTTTTTCAATTTTGCACAGAAAAAGTTTAGGGCATGTGGCATTGGAAGGTATTAGCAAACCCAGAATCTCTCTGCTTCTGCTGGGATTCGGGAAGACACTCCAGGGCAAGAAAACACTTTTGGGCACTTGGTCAGAAATAAGAGAACAAAGGCGAGCAATCACTGGAAAACATAAATCACCACCAAAGTGCATCAGGAGATAGCAGCCGTCATTTACAAAATAACAGCAATTACAAACGTAGCTATCATTTGTTGAGCCCCTAGACGTACGCAGGCCAAGGAATACATGTTTCTCATATACACACCTTTAAGTTTTATAAGCCCTGTAGGTAATATTTTGATATTAGAATTTTACCAAAAAAAATCAATCTGAAACTCAGAAAGATTAGGTAAGGTTCTCAAGGGCAGCAGAGCTAATAAATTCCAGGTCTGCCTGTCTCTGTTAAGAGCACTTAGAGGGAAATAGAATTGAAAAGACACGGGCATCTGGACCGTGATAAAAGGAAATATCATCACCCACTCAGATGCTTGGCAGCAACCTGGGACTCTGACCTCACTAATTTATTCCAACCCTGCATCCAATCAGCAAGTCCTATGAATCTCACCTTCAACATGGAGCTAAGATACTGCTCCTTCTCACATCTGCACTGCCAATGCCCCATGAGAGCTGCCAGTGCTGCCCTCCCTGCTCCCATGTCTGCCTCCTCTTCCGCTCTTAGAGAGCATCCAGAATAAATGTTTAATTATGCAAAGCAGATCAACTCTCACCCTCTGCTGAAAGTGGCTCCAGGCTTTCTTTCCACACTTGGAATGAAGTCTTACACTTGACCATGATTTGCAAAGCTCTGTGGCGTAAGATACATTTGTGCCATCCTCTCCCTTGCTCACTAAGATCCATCCACATCGGCCTTCACATACTCCCTTGGATAGGTTTAGATATCTTCCTAGGGGGTTTTTGTGGTTATGGATTTCAGTGTGGGGGGTGAAGCACCAGACAAAGGCAGATGCTTAATGGAGATCTGATGGCACAAAGAAGGCCAGGTGACCTTCACTTAATTCTGGGAAGCTTATTTTGAACCTACGAAACTACCGGTAAATGTGAGAAAATGACAACAGAAAGATAATTTTCAGGTTAAATAAGGCATTCTAGGTCATGATATATAAAGATTGTATATTTGGCTCCATGTGTGACGGGGAGCCATTAGAGTTTGGAGCAAGTCAGAGAAATCATATAATTTATGTCTTAAAATGATTTCTGGTCTGGCAGAATGTGGCTCAGTGGACTGAGTATCGTCCCATGTGCCAAGAGATGACCAGCTCAATTCTGGTCAGGGCACATGCCTGGGTTGCAGGCTTGATTCCCAGTAGGGGGTGTAGAGGAGGCAGCCAGCCCATGGATGTTTCTCTTTCATCGATGTTTCTCTCTTTCCCCACTTCCCTTTCTCTTTCTAAAATCTATAAAAACATATTTAAAAGTATTTCTGGGTTCTGTGGAAAATAGACAGTAGAGAAAGATAAAGAATTAGCAGAAGTCAGGTTAGGCAGTCATTGCCCCAGTTCCTGTGAGCAATAGGTGGCTTGCACTGTGTTCAGAGTGGTGGGGTGGTGATGGACGGTCAAGTTCAGGACATGTTTTGAAGGTATGATCAATACATAGACTTATGATGAAACTTGCAAGAGTTAGGGATAAAATAGGCTTCTAAACATTTTGGCTAGAGAAATGGGAAGATATTCATGCCCTTAACTAGGATGGGGGCGTTTTGGGAAGATTAAGTGTGAAGAAGAAAGTCAAGAGCTCTGTGTTGTGCATGTTATATTGGAAACATAAATTAGACATCCATCTGGAGAAGTTGAATAGACAAACTGGATCTGGAGCTAAGGGCAAGGCCAGGAGTGGAGATGAGCTAAGGGAATTGCGAGTCTATAGGTCAGTGCCACGCCAAGTGCAGGTCTTGGTCTGTATCAGTGTGTGGACTGTTACTGGGAAGCAACCTGAGAGGGCTCAGAATTGAGAGTAATTGCTTAGCAATTGTGTTAATTGTGTTCCATCAAGGTCATATGGCAGTCATACAAGGTGCTTGTGTTACAAAAGTATGTTTCTGATAGACTGGGAAAGTAACAAGGAAAACCATTTCATCACTGGTAAAGAAGTAATAAAAAGAAGAGTTTAAAAAAGCACTGATACAGATGCTACTTAACTCTAAGGGGCTTTGTGTCATCTTCTGGAGATTAAGCATAGCTAGCAAAAAGGAACAAACCAAGGAGCCACTCCAAGTTTTAGAGATCACGGTGAGGAGGATGGGGCAGCTAGAAATGGGAAAGGAATGGCTTGTGAAATAGAAGGATATGCAGAGATGCCAAACAAAGAAAATGCTTCAAGGAGAGAAAGTGTGATCATCCATGTCACCCGCAATTGAGGGGCTGAGTAAAATGAAGAGTACAATGTAGCCTCCTCAACTTCAGAGATCTGTATTTATAGCTCTATATCCATATCTACGTCTCTATTTCCATCTACATGTAATTCTATCTATATCACTGTCTATATCTATCTGTGTGCCTTATGGCCTTTCCCACTTTCATTTGCACAAGTAATATTAACTCTCATTTCAATTATTGTGGTAATATCTTAATTGCTCTCTTTTCTCTCATGGCCTTGCTCCCTCCAATTCTCCACAGTGAAGCTAGAGTTTTGTTTTTGTTTTTGTTTTTTTTTCCCTAAAGCTCAATAGCGATAATTCCTCTAACCTTTTAAAAATCAGTCTGTATTCAGTTGTCTAATAAAAATGCTATCATTCATAACATTCCTAAAAATACCTTTTATAGCTGTCAAATCCTTCTCTCTCCAGTCCCAAGCTCCTGCAGACTGTGAGCTGGGATGGGGAGTCACATGTCTAGGACTTTTCATGCAGGGCAGGGCAGTGTCATCCGCAAACATGTGAGTCACGTCGCTTATGACCAAATGCAGGGCGAGGAGCAACAGCTCTGCAGGATCGAAGAAGGTGCGGCTTCCACAGGCTTGGCTCAGTTTAATCATTTTTATGCCCAAACCAAGTTCATTCCCCCAGCAGTCTCCCCCATTGTGTGCTGCCCTAATCTCCCACAGATTTCTCCCCAGATGTTCCTCCAAGGAAGAGTGAGCTAATATTTCGCTCTGTTTCAGAGTATTATTTATTTATTCTCTATTATGACATTTCTCTCTGTAATGTCACAATCCACATATGTTTTTGGCTTATTTCACACATGCTTAAAACAGTCTGCTCAGACTCTCTGTACAGTGCCTGATTCTCCGTAATACTTTGGGAATCTGTATGTGTTCCCCTAAATTTTTATTGGCTATGTGATTTAGATTTCTACAAAAGTACATCCACTTTGTCACTTAGCATAGGAGGTTTCCTTTTGGATACTTATCACTCAACATCAAGAAAGGGAAATATCAAATCTGTCTTAGAGATATTATAATCTTAGCACATTATCTGTCTTAAATTTTCCCCATTTGTATAGAAAACCAATGCAGAGTTTAATTTGGTCTGAATAATGGTCAGAATATTATTTTTTCCCCCAAAATAGTAAACCAGATTTCTCAGTCTCATTTAATAAACACAACAGACTTTCACCAATGAATTTAAGTGTCACCTTCAATTTATTAAAAATGTTACAGACATCTGAGCTTGTTGGGGGTAATATTAGTATGTTCCAATGACATCTTTTTCCAGTTTCTGACACAATCCAGTCTTAATTTATTGAACATAATATATAATATAACAATTTAATATTTATCAATCTTTTTAATTTAAAATTATAAATCATTTAAGTTTCTTCATATTTCTTGTTTGGATATTGTTAGGTACCAGATTTTATATTTGTGTAATCAATGTAAATAGATAAATTTTTGTATTTTTTCCTCATTTGTAGAGAATGTGTTGATGTTTTTTAATTTATAACTAGTTGTCACTCCTAAATTAATTTATTTTAAAATATTTTTATTTTACTATTTTATTTAACTTACATTTAAAAAATTTAGTTTCATTTTTAAAAAAATACTTAAATTTTATCATTTTTAAATTTAATTGAAAAACATAAGACCTTAATATAACTGTGTCATATATATTTATATATTTTTCTTCTGTTTTTCAGATGATTATCTTGGGCATTCAAATCAATGTTTTATGGTTTTACAAATTTTTCCTTTTTAAAATATTTACACTTTTAATTCACTTTCCTGTAGTAAGAATAGGAAAGAATATATTTTATTAATTTAGTGGAAATTTTTCTACATTTTAGTGATTAAATATGCTAAATAATGGTAAATACTTTGACATTTATATAAAGGAAATGTTTGATTCTATTGTAATAATATACACATATATTTATATGCATATGCGTGGGTACATTTAATTGCACAAAAATCCCACTTTACATCTATTGGAATGACTTCTTTGTTACTCTTCTCAAGAGTTACATTAATAGATTTTTTTTTAAAAAAAAAATTGGTACTTTTATGGAGAAGTCAAAGCCCTTCCCAGATGAACTCATCCGTCTTTGTGGCAGCTATGTTATAGATAACGGGACAGGTATTATTGGTACTTTGCAAATGGATGCTGAGGTCACCTGAGGAATTTTTAGCAAAAGCTGTAAGGATATTACAGTGGAAAGTTGGCAGAGGCCAGCACCACATAGGGACTTGCACAGCCTGGGATGGAAACCTGTCTGGGGGAGCCAGTCACCTTTGCCAAGTGAATAGATTTCTTAGTGTTCGCCCACCCAAGCACTTGTGAAATTCCTTCTATGCGATCGTGCTAGAGTTTACCTTAGTATATTTTTGTTCCATTCAGTACTCTTCCTTACCTTTACATGCATATTTAGAATGCATTATTTCTCTTCATGTAGGCAAACATACAAATCCCACTCTGAAACTTTCTGAAAGAATTCCTCCGAAACAATTGTGATTCATAATTTTATGATTCTGGTTTAATCAGTAGCACAAAGCATTCAAGCATTTGTTAGAGAGTTAATCCATAAATTGGCTGCAATTTTGTCTTTTTAAGGCTCATTTAAGGTAATTGAAAGGAAACCAAATGTAAGGCAGATGTAGTATCTTTCTCTGTCAGTTCCTAAGCTCACTCCTTGCACTGTAGTAGGTTATTAGAAACTGGCAAACAGTAACCACATTCTGTCACCGTTTGGATTTAAGAAATATCCCATTCACATGAATTACTTTTGATATTAAAAATGGTTTGAAATAATAGAATATATATGCATCTTTTAAAAAGTCTTAACTGAAAATTTTTTACATATTATTGAAACATATGTAAGTTATCTGCATATATTATTTTTTACAAAATTTAGAATGATGAAACATTTTGCTTCTCAACATAGGCTTGACATTTAAAAAAAATACATTTTGATTGATTTCAGAGAGGAAGGAGAGGGGAAGAAACAGCAATGATAAGAGAGAATTATCAATCGGCTGCCTCCTGCACACCCCCTACTGGAGACTGAACCTGCAACCTGGGCATGTGCCCTGACCTGGAATCCATACTGGCCAGGCCCAGGCTTGACAATTTTTAAAGCAAAATTAATTTTTTTTCTTTATTTGTAAGATACCCAGAATCAGTTTGTATTCAATGTCATGTTCAATAACTAAATTTTTCCAACTAGGTTGCTGATGTCTATTTTATAACTTTACTGTTTCATATGCAATTAATTATATAAACTCTTTCAACTCAGTCTTTAAAGTAAATTAAAATATCCTTAGCCACACAAATTAGTCCCTCATACAGTTAGATTACTACCAATTAACTGAATTCCCAATACTCCAAAACAATCATCTTGTACATATATTATGAAGAACTCCTGTGTGGTTCATAATGTTTGATATATTATGGAAGAGCCTATAAGTTGACTGAGAGTTATGTCTTGCCCTCAAGGAGCTTTACATTATGATATGACAAATATATTTAGATGTCAATTTATATGACATAATCTCTAAACACTGAAAAAAAAATTTTTTTAAAGGAGAGATGGGTGAGGTGTGGGTTTGTCAGGGAAACTTCCACAGGGTAAGGAAGAATTAGTTTGGCCATGAAGAAAATACAATAGAATCGAGGTAGGTAGATGATATTCATAGTAGCTGAAACCACATAAGGAAAACAAAGTCTATGTGTTGTTTGCCGGACAGTGTGGATGTGATGGCAAATATTTATATCTGAGTACAACTCTGCCGGGCTGAGGAATGGGGCCTTCCTCTCCGAGCTGCCTGTAATAGACCACACACAGTGCTGTTCTGGTTCAGTTAATGAGTTGTGGGGTGTGTGTGTGTGTGTGTGTGTGTGTGTGTGTGTGTGTGTGTATTCCTGATTATTGTATGTCAAAGATCTTCATCAGGCCATCTTTGTGCACTGCAGAATTCGAAATACAAACTACATTTAGTTTTAGTGGAAAGCATCTTTTTTTGTTGTTGTTTTTTACTTGTGGGTTAATTTTAAGAAGGCTGGATTTGTTCAGATAGTAAATACTGTTTTTCCTACAGCTAAATTTTTAGCATTCAATGAAAAAAATGAGTTCCATATGCTGTTTCTATGAGGACATTGATCAGGTTTGAGGTCATGGGGTGCTCTAGAAATTTAATCTAGAAAAGGACATAGCACAAAAAGTAGAGGGAACCAATATAGGCTGGGTCAGAATGGCTCCCAGTTGAGCTAGTGTGTGTATTCAGTTTTGCTTGTGAATGCACTTTTATGCTTTCAGTGTAATATCAGCCCTTCCCCTATTGTCCCATTCTTCATGACAGATACCAAAGAGCATAGAATCATTTGGAAGGAAGAATAAGTTTTGTTTTTTTATAACTAAGCATTAATTTGCAAATGACAGCATTTGTTTCCTGTGTCTATTCCATAAGGAACACCCTAATGGGCTCATAATGAACTGTCATTATCACATCAGCGAAAAGGAAGGTGCCTTTAGTAGAATAAACTGTTATATTACAATTAAGTAAGTCCAGTAGATCCATTGGTACTTCCACAAAATTATACCCAAATGCTTGATTATGAAAATCATGGAGTGGGGGGGCGGGGGCATAATTAAAATACCGCTCTGTCTTAGCAAGGAGAAATGCTTCAAAAAACAATATGTTTCCTATATGAAATTTTCTTTTTTTGATTCAAGAAGTATTTCTTTTCAAGTGGGAAACAATTGTGAGTGCTTACTACACGTCAAGTATTTGCAAACTGAAAATACACCTACAATTAGAAACAGTACTTTTTCTGAGGAGAGGCACTTGTAATGATGGCGGATGAATGAACATGTATCATTCTTTTGATGTACCTGGTTAGAAGTAGGTGCAGGGTCCTTTTGGATCCCACAGAATCCACAGAGCTTAGGAAATGGAGGTTAGCGCGTGCGTCCTAGAGAGAGCAATGGCTGGACCTAATATTTGAAGATGTGTAAGGATTTGATTAGGGAAAACCATGTGGGGTGATAATGTTTGCTGGTCAAGAGATTGGATGGATCCCAATAGTCTTTCAAGCAGAGGAAGTCAGCATTTTGAAGTCACGTAAAAAGACATGGCAACATAGACTAAGTGAAGAGCACTCCGTTGTGGGAAGTTTAGAACGTCAGTGACAAAGAGAACCTGGAATAATCAAACAGGGGCCCAGGTTCTAGTGTAAGGAGAGTCCATTCTGTAGCCACTGGAGGCCACTGAAGAATTTTAAGCAGAAGAATGGCAATATCGAAGCGGTGGATGAGGGCGTGGGTAGGGAGAGATCAACCAGGAAACCTATGCATATATGCAAAGCCCATGAATACAGACAATAGTGTGGTGAAGGCCTGGGTACAGGGTGGAAGGGGTCAATGGGAAAACAGAACAAAGCAAAACAAAGGGGACGTATGTAATACTTTCAACAATAAAGATAAATTTAAAAAAAAGAACAATAAATATATCTGATGACCTGTCTGGGAGATGCCTATGCAAATGAGAGCATCATGGTTATACTTCTGTTTCATGATGTATAGAAGGAAAAAATTTTTAAAAAGAAAAGGAGATTCACAGTCCTCTTTAGAGTATAATCTCTTCACTAAACTTTCCAAAGTTGATGACTGACTCCCTAATTACAATGCCTCGCCTTGCAAGAATGTTATCTTTCCTATTGGTTCCAAAATATCTTATGACTAGTCTGACCTTCAAACTCATGCCTTTTGCTGTTTTCTTTTTTACCAGATATATGAAAATTATGGGACTTACAGTAGGAGAGTATTTCCAAACTTGAGCTAAAATACTCACCAGGCTTCCAAACTGAGTGCTTTCACATAATTGCCAAATTGCCTAGAATTCAAGATTAAAAGGAAAAAGCAAACCACTTCTTTTGAAATATGTGAAGAGGCACATTTAATCCAATTTCTCTAGTACCTGTGCTTTTGAAAATGTGACTTTTCAGGCTCCTACTTTACCCCTTTGACAATTTACAAATTACCTTTCGATAAGAAAGAGAGAGGCTGGGTTCTTTGGCCCTTGCTAGCTCTGTGCGTATGTCACATAAAATAGCTCAAGTTGCTTATATGATGAGACGGCTCAGAGATTTCTGTGATGCCTTCCGATTTTACAGAAAGCATAAAAATAAGCATCCAAAAGCAGCATTCTTCTTCATCCCACTTTGCCAACTATATCACTTATGTTTTTAAAATTCCAAAGTGAATATGTCTTTTATCAGAGTTAGTCATTTCCTTCCCACACAGTTATTGGGCAGTGCTTTATTTACTTATTTTTTTTTCCTTACTAAAACCACTATCCATTGCCCAGCATCTACTGGACCCATTGATTTCTGTACCACTCTCTCCTCAATTGGTTTCATGATGACCTCCACTTCAAATTACAGTTGGCTCTCTATATCCGCATGTTCCACATTCGCAGGTCCAACCAACCACAAATCAAAAATATTCAGAAAAAAACATTACGCTGTTGTTGATGTGTAGTTAGGCCTACAATGGTTGCATCTGTACTGAACATGCACAGACTATTTTTTTTTGTATGTTTTTATTGAGTTTTTTTGAGAGGAATGGAGAGAGATAGAGACATAGAAACAATGATGAAAGAGACATCGTTGATCAGAGCGAGATGTGTCCTAAGGTATCAGAAAACCCTGAGAGAGCCCGGAGGGGCGTTACCCTTAGTGTAGAACTGGACATAATCAAGTGTTTCAATGGTGGCGGACAAAATAAACACCTCGTGTGTGCATTGAATTTTAGGTCTGGAAGTGCTGAAATTTTTTTTCATATAAATCAATGGTAATTGCTTTTTAGCTTCATGACATTTCAGCTGAGCAGAGTTTTCATAGGAATTCTCTCTTTTAGGAGGGTACAACAAAAACAAAAATAGACACACATTCTTTTCCTCATTGGAGCTTATATTCCAAAAGGGGTGGATGTGACCGACAATACATAAGATACATAACAGCCCATGTAGTGATACCTCCTAAGGAGAAAAATAAAAATATGAAAGAGAATGAACCTAGAAAACGATGAGGGGTCATTCTGACTAGGAATTGAGAACATACTGTAAAGGAACAAGAAGGAAGCAGGCCAATCTTTGAGATGGAGCTGTTGCAAAATCCCAATGAGAAAAGATGGTGGAGGTTGGGCCCAGTGGTGGCAGTGGAGGTGGTAACAAGGGCCTCATTCTGGATCTACTTTGCACAGAGAGCATAGAGCGTATATGTTATGTTACAGGAGCATGAGTAAGGGTCATGTCACACTTTTGGCGACAGCAGGTGAAAGGAAGGGAAAAGAATAGAAAAACACGTTCATGAAGAAGTACTAGTTGTTAACTTTTTGAAAACAGGTAACTGAACTCTTTGATGAATAAATAAACCAGCTGGGTTTGGATTCAAACACAAAGAACAGCCTACAATAACATAATTTTCTAGAAGATAACAAAAGTTGTTACAGATAGTAGTGTAGCAAAGGTTTGGGAGGGGCAGGTGGAGGTGGAGTGGCTCAATGGGGAAAAAAAAACAAAAAACAAAAAATCCCAAAGGGGTATCTGTAATACTCTCAACAATAAAGATAAATTTTAAAAAAGGAAATCCAAAATATATTTTTAAAACTTCAAAAAAATGTATGTTAATGAAGACAGGTACTGTCTGGTTTTATATTCATGGGAGTAGAGATTTTAAGGTTAATTAGAAAATTGTTGCAAGTTATTTGTGAGGGTTTTGACCTACTTGCCAGTATGTATTTTGCCCTACCAACACTCAGAAAAATTCTGTCTCTTTTTTGAGCTAGACAAAACCTGTATTTGTTATTTTAAACAGAGCAGAGCTAAGGCAAGAAGTTAAGCTGGGTTGAATTTTTTTTCTCCCTCCCTTATTTAATTCTGGGAAATTTCACAAGACCTGAGTATAATTAAATCAATTAGGAAATAAGAATTAATTTAGCAATAGAAATAACTAGTTAATTTTAGGCATATACATGAGATCACCACTGATACTTCACACACACACACACACACACACACACACACAGTAATTTTATACACACTATGTATAAAACTACTTGCAATAAAATTCCCCGTGTACTCTCTGAGGTCATCTTGTCAATAACATTCTTGAGTGGACAGTGAGATTATTATCCTCTCCTTTTTCCATTGTTGCAAACTGAAGTTCAAATAAAGGGCAAGACTTGAATGCCAATGTTTTAGGCCCTAATTTTCTCCCATCACAACATCTTCCAGTATATAAATTACTAGAGGCCTGGTGCATGAAATTCTGAATGGGTAGGGGCCCTAGGCCTGGCCGGTGATCAGGTACTATCTGGTTTTATATTCCTTCATTCCACGCCGCCCCCTGGTGGCCAGTGCACATCAGAGTGAGCTGTTGAACTCCTGGTCGGTCGAACTCCCGAGCGGACAATTTGCTTTATTGTCTAGGATACAGCCTCTAATTCTTTTGTATACGGTGTCATGAATTTCTTCCTTTTCTTAGCTTAAATACTTAAAACTCACCTGGAGAGCTCATTGTACTGGTTTTATCTGCTCCAGCAGCCCTGCTTGGCCAGTGGGTTTTCATACAGAATTGGAAGGTTATGGGACTAGAAGCACTTCATTTTTTATTGCCCCAAAGATACATTTTTCCTTACCTGCTTTCAAAATCTCTTACTAATCCTTAAAATTCAGATTAAAATCTACAGGATTTAGTTTATTTTATCAATACCACATAGGTTACCCAAATGGCATTAAAGTAATTATAATTCTGTGTTTGTTACATCTTAGACTCAGACACAACAATTTTATTTTTTCTGGTTGGTTTATCAGCTAGGTTTCTTTTCGTGTCATGATTCAAAATCCGTGAGTCTCCCATTATTTCCCATTGTCTTTGGTTATTCCTGTGAAAAGGCAAAAGTGCTATGGAAATATGCCAGTGAGACTGTAATCCACATAGCTTATTTCTATGTTCAGGGAGCCCTTATGGGCCCTGGCTGATGCTGCTCAGTGTTTGGAGCATCGCCCTGCACCAAAGGGTCAGGGGTTCGATTCCTGGTCAAGGACACATACCTGGGTTGCAGGTTCGATCCGGTCCTGGTTGGGGCGTGTTTGGGAGGCAACCAGTCGATGTTTCTCATATCCATGTTTTTCTCTCTCCCTCTTTTCCCTCCCCATCTTTCCTCCCTTCCACTTTCTCTAAAAATTAATGGGGAAAAATATCCTCCTCGGGTGAAGAGTAACAGAAGCAACAAAAACCCTTATGGGAGCAGACACTCAGCACTCTGATTTTAGAGACATTATCCATATGCAATAATTCAGCAAGATCTTGAAAAAATTTGGTGCATTTGTTCCTGCAATAAGCATTTCATCTTATTCATAAACTGTTATGTCTTATGTCGCCAGGACTGTTCACAATTTTTCTCGAAAGATAAGTGGAAATGTTTGGCATGGGGAAATCATTTCATTATGAAAGAGAAAGATGCATTGCATTGGGGAAAGAGGGGTCATAGCGATGCGTACAAAAACATGTTGGGGTTTTCATGTCCAGCATTACTGGGTGGGAAATACAAGGGCACTGTCGACCATTCAGGGAGTGCCCTACCCTTGGGGTGACGAACACAGAATTCTCTTCTTTTCCTTTCTTCCCTGAAATTTGTCACTGAGGTATTTTTAGTTTAACAGGCGTGAGTCTGCTCTCTGAGCGAGAGGCTCACACTCTATACTGTGGAAAATGCTATTTATTATTGATATTGCTATGCATATTCCATGGAATATAAAGCACTCTAAATTTTCTACCGGTGCCTATGGCACAACTGAGAAAAGAACTTTTTGAAAAGAAAACATTGCCTCACCTGTAATAAATTAATAACAGCTCAATATGAGGTTTTTACAGGTAACTAACTGCATTCCCGCTATTTTCAAGGGGATTGTAGGCTATATGCAAATGCACAGCTCTAAAAATTTCAACTTGGGGATTAGCATTTTGATGCTTTCTCTCCCTCAGGTTGTGCTTGCCCTACCTAAAGTGTTTATATTCCTTCTGAGAGTCTGTGTACGAACAGACAGGAAGTAATTAACGCTCGTTTTTAAAGTGTTTCGTAATTTACAATTTCATATGTTGTTGCTTATATCCATTTTCTCTTCTTTACTGTGGAGAAATGTCACAGTTTGGGTTATTCTTTGTCCACATTCCCTATAGAAAATCCTGAATCTTAGAAAAGTTGTATGTCAGGTTATGCCATGCACTGACGGGCTTGCCCAGAACTGAAGATGTCATTTATGTCCTGGCCATTGGAGATTTTTTTTTTTTTAGGCTCTAACTTTTATCTGCCTATTGCCTCCCTGCACAATCTTTTTAAAGAGACACTTCATTTGGCCCATCTGTTTCTGAAACTCTTCTTCTGAGACTTTGCAGTGGGACTATTTCTGAGTCTCCTATTTGTATCGTGCTTCTGGAACTCCATCCCTACTCTTGGTCCTCAAAGTAAGGAAGGCAGCGAATCAGACCTCAATCAAATAAAGAAAAAAAAAATAGCTCTCTATCTCCATGTTGTCTATCCATCCCCAGAGTTTTATCGGGAGAAGATGGAACTGTGGTATTCCTATGCTTGTATCTGCAGAGAAAATGGGGTCCCAATTCTTTGGGTCTATGTCATTTTTTGGACACCTGCTAGATGGGTTAACATTTGCAAGTCATATTAAGCACTCTGGTTCCCTTTCTCCTGGTAGAAAATGTGGATAACAATCTCTCATCCTCTGACAAAGCTATTATGAGGAGCAAATGGCCTGTGAACGTGAGTATTTCTTTGCTTTGTAAAGCTCTGTGTAAGGATACATCCGCTGTTATGATGTTCATATCCATAGACCTCCTCAGAGTAATCAGTGGCAACTGCACCCTGGTAATGAAATAAAAGGCATTTGAAGCCACAGTGAATAATTATGCTCTCCTCTGTGATAGGTATGAGCCTTCAATAAGAAACTCCGATAAATGAGACATTAAATGTCTTTGTTTTCTTTAAAATGATTTTGGCTTGAATCGGTGTCTCATCCCTCCAGATGGGTAGGATGTGCAGAAGGACAACATGTTAAGGCATGTGTAAGCGTAGGAGCATCTCTCTCATGATTGATCTGTCTGTGGTTACACCACTTAAGTACCTGCTATTCCACCATTCAGGAGGTAGATTGGGTGGCTATGCTACTTCCTGGTCAGGCTTGCGGCACAAGATCCTTTAAGACACTGGAATATCTAAGTATCTTGCATCTAGTGGTCCTAGATCAGTCAGGCAGTCATCCCAAGAGATCTTAACATCTCCCTGAGTGGTCCTCAACTTCTAGGCTAACCGCTAGCCTACAGATCTCCAAAACTTCCAAGGTTTTTCCAGAGTTCAAGTGCTCTTCCTCTCCAGACTTCTCAAAGACACCACCTAAAGTTCCCTCCCCATCTGGAACCCCAGTCATCACCTCTTTAAAGTATGCTGTCACTTTTAATCAGATTCTGTGGTTTGTTTTTTTAATTTAGAAAGGATACTGAGAAAATAAAATAAAGAAAATTTGACTATCTTTTTATAATGGTAGGAGAGAACATAGGGAAGATAAAGACAAGTTAATATGTCAGTAGCTATGTGTGTAATTAACAATTTGAGTATGAATCCCGAAAACACAAAATAAGGTTGCCTGACTGCCACCCTACTTTGCAGAAAGGTCCTAACCAATTCATTGACTTGATGGTGAGTTCCCTGGTTATTATACCAGATTAACCATACATCTTCTGGTATTCAAAAAAGGCTAATAGCACATGCAAGAGTTCAGCAAGTTGAATGAGAAAGTTCAGGATGGGAGAGAGAGACCGAGAGACAGACTCTAGGGAGGGAAGAGGGGATGGAGAGAAGGAGAATAAAGAGAGTGGAACGGATGAGTAAACAGAGTAAATTGGTTAGAAAAAACAAGTTGTGGTTGGTCTTCAAATACGTGATGATAATTGGGGAATGGTATTCTGTGGAAAATAGTTTGTTTTACAATCCCAGTAACTCACTGAAATAATAAGAAATGACAAAGTGGAAAAAAGCAATGTGCGTCCAAGACACAGCAAATCTTAAATGTGTTCAAATATCATGTTTTTACTTATTTTTTTCTTTTCATAAAAGCAATAAGTCATTGTAGAAAATATGGGAACTTAAAAAAATCATTATTCATAATCTATTATACATGCATATATAATAAAAATGACTTCATCAGTTAACTTTATATATATATACAATGTCTTCATATCTTGAAAATTATTTGAATAGCTCATTTAAATGGTTAGTAACATTTCCTTCTATAAACATATCATAAGCTGTATCATTATTCTCTTTTTATTAGATGTTTAAGTTTCCATTTTTTAATTTTATAAATTACATGGAATTAAAAATCTATGAGTATAAATTTTATCTTCATTTTAATCATTCCAAGTTAAAGACTCAAGGAGATTAAAATTATTTAATCAAATGAATAAATGTGTTTATTACTCTATATATAGTGATAATTTTCTGATTCATTTTTTAAAAACTAACTTTTAATTTCTATTTTTTCCTGATCATAAGTAAACTTGTTTCATCAATTTAATGAAAGGAATTCACTTTATTCTCCAAATGTGATCTTTATGAAGACCATGGAGGCCTCTGGAATTAGCCAAGTCTTAATAATTACTCATATTATTCTTGTTTCCTGATATTATGAGTAAAATCAGATAAGCAGATATCAGGATTACTTTCTCCTTACTTGGAGTAAAATTCAGTGTTCTCTCACTTGCTGCTAATGTGCCATGAGTGGACAGAGCATCAACTCAGAGACATGAGTCATGTCTCTCTTGGAAATAATAAGTTCCGGGGACATACCAGTGAGCTTTCTGGCACACAGCAAAGCTCACCATAGGTTAAACCCAGGTTGATGTGTATTGAAATCTGACATTTTGCAATGGGAAACTTAAAGCTTTGGTAATTAATGTACAGGTCCATCTATCCTATATGCTCCAGATCCAGCATCGTGATTTCCCCCAAATGGTACAAGCACTGAAAATCAGCCCATTAATTTAAATGTGAAGAATTCCTAATAATACCTCCTATCTGATCTCATCTTGCTGGGGGCCTATAGAAAGCCACTGGAGACTCTCAGGGGCTTCTGTCATAGAGGAGTTGAAATAGCTGCTCCTTGCAACTGGGGCTCCAATCTAAATGGAAGTCAAAAGACTTGAAAAGTAAAGGGGAAGATCAATGTTCAATCCAAATTTTACTTTAAGTATCAGAATCTGAAGCATTTTTATTCGTGGCATTTGTTTCCTGAATATTTTATGTTGCCTTAAAGAAGATAAGAAACTTTCATGTTATAGAAGATTCTGAAAAGAACAATGAACTTGGGAGAATAATTTTAGTTGAGATGTATTTGATTGTCCCTTAGCATTGTGGCCACGAGTAAATCTTTTAACCTCAAATATTGCTCTCAGATGAAAAATTAGAGTTACATCTATAATGAAAGCATTTTGAAATTTGCAAAGTACAGAAATATCAAAGGGGGCAAATATGCAAAATACAAACTTTGGAGTAAGAGTCCAAAAAATCAACAGGTGATCATTCATTCAGACCTGGTCATGTGCCATTGCAAAGGCTTTTTTCCTGACATGTTTCAAGGAAGAAAGCTCCCTCCCCATCCCAGATTTGGGGCACAGCCCTGGCCCTGCAGTCTTTTAAGGATTTTATTTTTTATATGGTCCAATTTATCTACTTTTTTTGTTGCTCTATGATATACTGTTTTTGTGCCATATTTTAATTGATTTTCTAGTACCACATTTCCATACTTCAACAACAGTCTGAGAAGGTTTGGGTGCATTCATTTTTAAAGAGCCAGCCTCCCTCCCTCCCTCCCTCCCTCCCTCCCTCCCTCCTCCCTCTCCCTCCCTCTCCCTCTCCCTCTCCCTCTCCCTCTCCCTCTCCCTCTCCCTCTCCTCTCCCTCTCCCTCTCCCTCTCCCTCTCCCTCTCCCTCTCCCTCTCCCTCTCCCTCTCCTTTAAACAGCAGTTACATTTGTTTGAGTTTCTTTCCGACATATTTTTCCCACATGAGCTATTTTGTTGGTTTCAATTATTTTTCTCTTCTTATATTGCTTTAACTAGTGTTCATGTAATGTTTTTTTCATTTTTAAGTATGTAAAGAATTACTTTGCTCATAGTATTTTAAAGGTCTGAGTTTTAGGATATTTCACGATGGCAAGCTAGAATCACCATGAGTTCAAAGAAGGCCCCGAGTTTCCTTCCTCTTGTCCAGGGCTGCTGCTCTCTTCTCCTTCATGACCTGAAGTGACCCTCCTGAGTCCTACACTAGGAAGAGAGGGAAAGGAGGAAGAATAGGATGAGAAAGAAGGGCGCCAAATAGCCCCATCTCTCAGAATACCCTCTCCAAAGGACTTTAATCAGTACATCCAAAAGCACTGAATTTATGACAGTGGATCTAAATTTGATTTTAAAAACATAGTAGAGCAGCTATTTAGTCTAGAGCAGGGGTGGGCAAACTTTTTGACTTGAGGGCCACAATGGGCTCTTAAACTGGACCGGAGGGCCGGAACAAAAGCATGGATGGAGTGTTTGTGTGAACTAATATAAATTCAAAGTAAACATCATTACATAAAAGGGTACGGTCTTTTTTTTTTTTTCCAGTTTTATTCATTTCAAACGGGCCAGCCCGCGGGCCGTAGTTTGCCCGCCCACGGCTGGTCTAGAAGGACAGAGACAGGGTGGTAATGTAACAGCTTTTTTTTTTTTTTTTTATTATATTTTATTGATTTTTTTACAGAGAGGAAGGGAGAGGGATAGAGAGTTAGAAACATTGATGAGAGAGAAACATCGATCAGCTGCCTCCTGCACACTCCCTACTGGGGATATGCCTGCAACCAAGGTACATGCCCTTGGCCGGAATTGAACCTGGGACCCTTGAGTCTGCAGGCTGACACTCTATCCACTGTACCAAACCAGCCAGGGCTGCAACAGCTTTTAAGCTGGAACTGCCTTTGAAAGCCTCTCTGCTCCTTCAGCACTGAGCTCTGCCCTGCTCTTCCCTAACCGTGCAGCCCGCAGCTCTCTCAGCCCTGCGTTTCCCCCTCAACTATGGCATTTTATAAGCACTCAAAATAATAACCGCGAAGCTCTGTATGTGGTGAATATTCGCCCACATGTTAATTCCATTTTACTATTTTATGATTCTGACTGCGAAGGGAAAGATCCGTGTCTAATGTGTGAATCATAACTTTGTTGAGCTCGGAAAGATTGATAGCAGGTTTCTCTAAGACTCAACCACAGAACTTCTAAATGAGAAATATCTAACTCACCAAAAGCTACAGGGAAGCACAGGGCAACCTATAAAAACAGCACTTTCATGTGGCCTAACCTCCTAAATTTCCTCATCATCTCAAACCTATTTTCTCCCCACTTCACACCCATATTTCTGATGAAAACCCTAAAAGCTTTTCTCTATTTTAAAATAGACCTAGGAGAGAAAAACACTCTGAGAACTCACCTTTAGACATATGAGACAAGGAAAACAAGCACATAGAAGCAAGAGCTATCAGAGTGGGGATTCAAAGGTGGCCAGTGTCATCAAAACTTGGTTTCATCAGAAGTGAGATCTGTAAGCAAGCTTAATTAGAAATACATATTATTATTATTATTTGACTTTACGGTATAAAATGAAAAATTAAAGCAATCACACAGGATACGTAATCAGTGAGGAATAACATGTTGGAAAATGAGTCTGATGTTGTAATTGGTGTGTGCAATTAAAATTAATTAATTTTAGCTAGTATTCCTGCATGCAAATATGAAATCAACAAATTTTAATTATTTAAACTCGTAATTATAGTGACACTGGTATGTTGCTGTGAAGAAGAGAGAGACTTCTCTGTGAACTGTAGTCACCCTCAGCTATAATGTGCTGCTGCTGATCAAATCAGGGAGACACTCTATCTACAGGACGTCTGTGCAATTGTGACTATATGCACTGCACCCCCTTCTAAACTTTTAAATTCAGATTAGCAGTTATGTTTTGCTTGTCAAATTTTCTATCTTATCACGTCTCAAATGAAAAAAAAAAGGGACTTAATTTTAATTAACACATCATTGCGGGTACACTAGTATTCCTGTTTACTAAGCCGTTCATAAGATTCATTAACAACTATTTTGTGATGAAAGGACCCAGGGAGCAGATAAAAAGTTGGGAGGGTATTTTTAGTGATTTCACTATTGATTTTACAAAATACTGAAGACTGAAGAACAATGCTTTAGGATTCCATAGTTGGGTAGGAATGAAGTCATTCTAATAAGTACGAAGAGAGAGGGAAAGAAAGGCAGAAAGTGTCTGTCTGTCCATCCATCCATCCATCCGTCCATCTATCTATTTCTTTCCTATCTCTCGCTCTCTTTATGTCTATATACAGGGTGGGGCAAAAGTAGATTTACAGTTGTAAGTATATAAAACACTTTATTCTTGTTTTATTGTTTATTATTGTGTTATAACTGTAAACCTACTTTTGTCCACCCCTGTATACTTCTGTTATATATATATACATAACTTTTGGGTTTACCTTTTCTACCAAACAGAAAAAAAATTATGGTTATAAATTTTTGTTTTATTTCTGCTTTTACAAATCTCTCTATATAAAAGCCTAATATGCAAGTTGTCCCCGCGGGAGTTTGACTGGAAGATCGATAGCTTGCTATGACATGTGCTGACCCCCAAGGGGTGGTGTGGAACGAAGGAAAGCCCCTGCTGGCAGCTGGCAGCTGGGGAAAGGAGGCCCCGGCTGGCAGCCAGAAGGCCCCGATCAGCCCTGATTGCCGGCCAGGCCTAGGGAACCTATCCATGTACAAATTTCATGCACTGGGCCTCTAGAAATTTTACAGCTTTGCAAAACATCTGGGCTCAAATCAATTGTGCCTAGTAAAATGAGCAAACTTACATTCCTTAAGAGAGAATGATGACCCCTATTGGGCATATTAGAAGCTCTGAAATAGCATTAAATAGTCGCAAAGTTATCATTTTGCCCTATTCCCAATTTTTCCTGAACATAGTCCCTGAACAGTGTAAGCGTATGTTTTTGACATTTATGTAAATGGCACCTCCTGCCTGTATCACTGCGTCTTGTTCTTCTGCTCAATATTATGTTCATGTCATCCATGGTATTGCTTAAGCTCCTGCATTTTTCATTTGATTTGATTGCTATATTGTATTCCATTGTGCAGATAGAACGTATTTCCCATTGTACTGGTGGACTAGTTTAGAGTCCCTTTGCTATGTAAATTTTGACATACATATGTATACGTTATTTATCGCTGCATAACAGATCACCACCTTTGCCATATTCTGTTGGTTAGAAACAAAAATCTAGGCCAGCCTACACTCAGGGGAGGGGATGACACTGGAACATGCATAATGAGATGGGCCCTTTTGGAGGCTGCCTAGCACAGCATATTATACCAATTTTTTCAAATAAATGAAATCTCACTTTACAAATAAATGTCTCTTTTAGATTTAATTCCTGAATAATAGAAGTTCTGCAACAGGAACTTTGCTTAGCACTGAAAGCAAATAATCTCCAATCCTCTTAGCTATCCTGCAAGTATTACTATCCTTCTTTTGCAATTTAAGGAAGTATGGCTCAGCAGGGTTAAGTAATTTGCCTTTGGAAATTCTGGTACATGGGAGAGACCATATTGTATGTTTCAGAACTGTGCTGTCAGCATGCTGCTTAAATATAGTAATAATAAGCATAAGTGATTACAGAAAATAAATATTGCTGTTGCTCATTCTCATTATGCTGGTCACCTCCCATCTACACCAAATACAAGATAGAATCAAATGACTTTCCTCTAGAGTTCATGCTAGATGTATTCACAAGGGTAAAAAGTGACAGGTTAGCTCTACTTCATATTGCCATCAATGAGTAATTTCATGACCTGTTTTGATTCTTTGAAATATTAGCTTGAAATCTATAATTTAATAATATGTAGGTACTCCTACCTAAGGTTAGTATAATTATATGGTGTACTGCAAAGAGTAATGCCGCTAGTTCTATGTAGCATTGGGCCAATCTAGGTACAGACAATATTGGCAATAAATTCTACCAAACATCCTATATAATAAAAAGGGTAATATGCAGATCGACCAAATGGTGGAATGACACGCACTGACCACCAGGGGGCAGATGCTCAACGCAGGAGCTGCCCCCTGGTGGTCAGTGTGCTCCCACAGTTGGAGCGCCACTCACCCAGAAGCCAGGCTCAAGACTGGAGAGTGCAGCGTTGATGGCAGGAGCCTCTCCTGACTCTGCAGCAATCAGACATCCCCTGAAGGCTCCTGGACTGAGAGAGGGCGCAGGCGGGTCTGAGGGACTGCCACCCCCCCCCCCCCCGAGTGCATGGATTTTGTGCACCAGGCCTCTAGTTTGGACAGAAAAGCATATTTCATTTCATTGTGTTTTTAAAGTTAGAAGAAATAGAAATTCTCCTTTTTAATGATTTTGTTTGTTTGTTTTAAGTGGTAAGTTCTTATATAGGTATGCTTTATTTTA
This sequence comes from Myotis myotis, assembly GCF_014108235.1. Classification (NCBI taxonomy): domain Eukaryota; kingdom Metazoa; phylum Chordata; class Mammalia; order Chiroptera; family Vespertilionidae; genus Myotis; species Myotis myotis. The sequence continues at coordinate 47,285,624 of NW_023416317.1, forward strand.
TTTCCTCCAATCTTTTTTGTTTTCCTCTTTATTGAATTTATTGGGGTGAAACTAGTTAAAAAAATGATACAGCTTTCAGATGCATAATTCTACAACACATCATCTGTACACTGTATTGTATAATACATAGGTATTCTTTAAACGATGGCATCGAAGAATCTAGAATTCATAATCATGTCTGGCAATATCCACCTTATTTCATTGCTGATTGAAGCCCACAAAAGATTATATATAGATTCCATTATGCATACATGTATATTTTGGAGAACATTTCTTCTATGAACATCTCTTCCTTGAACAATTTTAATAACCTCCTAGCTGTGCTCTCTGTTTTCACTTTTTTTCCTCCTCTTTGTTTATTTACTTATCAATGAATATTTATTAACCTTCCAGGTGCCTGCTTCTAGAAACCTCTTTAAAATGCTCATCTGATCATGTCACCTCTCTGTATGATTCTTTATTATCTTCAGGACATATTTCAAAATGTAGACTAGAGATGGGTAAGTAGAGAGCTACTTACCCATCTGCTATTATAAATACATACTTGGGGCATGCCAAATAACTTCTCTACCTTAATTATTCTGTTTTATTCTTACATCATTTCCCATTATAATCTACTTTTCTTACTTTGCCACATGACACTATTTTTATTTACTGTCTCAAATCTTATCTATGTTTATTATTCAAGTCATAAATATAGTTTGACGGCAAAAAATTAATATAGCCTGGCTAAGCCGGGGTAATCACCCAGGTGACATACTGGGTACCTATTAATGGCATTAAAGTTCTATTGGCCCCCACATAAACCTTTGGGTCCCAACACAATGTTTCTAGCATCTATTACATAGCAACAATATTATTTCCTTTTGGCAAATGGAACCTTTCACCTGAGCTCTCCTCTGTGTTTATCAGTTCAACAGCACAAGAAGATGAAATTAGCAAGTGAATATTCTCAGATTTCAATTAGGGGGAACCATGAATATATTCTGATGAAAATATTTCTCTCTTAGGAACTAGGAACTCCAAATTATCCAAGTTCATGATTAGGGACAAGAAGCCAAAATTCTATAAGGAACTTATTAGGTGAGTGAACCCCTCCTATATCCACCCTAAGTTCCTGGATTCATGAATTTTGATGGTAGGGAAATGCCATCACTTAATGGTCACTAGTTTAAGAATTGTTTCACATTCTTTAAATAGTATCCTGACCTTATATGGTGGTATCGATCAGATGTGATATAACTCTTCCTTTAGTAAACCATTTCACCACTCTCACAAGTCAGTTGCCTCTGGGTGATGGGACACATGGTAGACCAGCGGATACCTTAGGCCCTAAGCCCCATTGCCTCCTTTATTATAAAATGAGGTTTATCACCATTGAAAAACAGTGTGTGATACCATGGCAGAGATTACATCACCTGTCGGTCTAAGATGGGGCTGATGGAAGAACTGAGGGCAAACTTGCATTCACAATATTTATCTGTTTCTGTAAGGACAGATTGCGGTTCTTCCCCAAATGGAAATGGTCCAACGTAATCAACCTATCACTAGGTAGTTGGCAGATCCCCTCTACCCATCAGTTCTGGGAATGATGCCACATCAGTGCTTAGGTTTGACCTCTGTTATTGGCAATTTGCATTCTCAGTGGGTATAGCAGTGAGATCAGCTCTGGTGATGGGGGATTTTGTGTTTTTGAGCCTACAAGGAACCTTCGCAGTTGCCAAATGTTCATGAGTCCATTAAGCAAAACCTGGGGTAGCTGAGAAAAGAAGCTTAGTTTTCTCTTTTCCACCTGGTTATTGACAACCTGAGTCACAGTGAATTATACCTATAAGCCCTTTCATGGGGTACAAACATCTCTTATTTCCCTTCTGAGATGAACATCATATATTTCTTTCCTAGACTTCTTAGGCACTAATTATTCAATCTCATTCCGTGGTTACGGGAACTTAAATCAGGTTTATTTCCATTAATCTCAAATTTATTTGATTATATTAATCGGTAACACCTTAGTAAGCTACTCATCTATTTCATTCCTATGGGTTCTGTAAAAAATGAGTTACTGTCATGTATTCCTGAAAGTCAACCCACTTTGATTGCAACTCTGTCCCTGTAGATTATTGCAGTAATTATACCCACCTGGTAAAGAATAATTAAGTGCCACCAGGTGGTCCCTGCCACTCCAAGATCATATTATTCTCACTAAAATAGGAAGCCTAAATTCATAATGGTGAAATGGGAGCCCAAATTCCCCCTCTATGCTCAGTCTGAGGAGACCACAACAGACAGCTACCTGTAATAGAGGTTTATAAGGATGCTGATGTCCTCATCAAAGTTTTTTTAATGATTTAGTGAAGAGAGTTTCCTCTGAGCCTCCTGAGGGTTAGTGTCTATTCCAATATTCCCAAATCACTTAGCCTTCAAGTTCCTTGCTCTGTTGTATACCAGCAAAGTTATGGAATCTCAATCTTGTTGAATTTAGTGTACCAGAGAATGAAACTTGAGTATACCAAGAAAACTTAAATCCACTCGTAGGTCATGAATCTCTGTATTCGGACATTCTTTGACTAAAATCCTTAGAATCTCATTTCTACCCATGTTTCCAGATTTCTTCCAAAGCAGAATGTAATTATCCCTCTGGTTCATGGAGGGAGTTAAGTCTCTTTGCAGCCAGGGGACAATAAACAATGAAATTTCATTTGGTCTCAGAGGTGAGTCAGCATCTCCTTGTGAAGAACTTGGACTAAATAGGATCCCTTCAATGTTTTCATGCAATGGAAGGCTAGTTTCCTCTGATGGTGAGAGGAGATTTTTCTGCTGAAAAGGAAGATTTTCAGTTCAACATTTTCAGCTTCATCATCGGTGTCTGTTGAAATGTTTTCATTCTAAGTGTCAGAGTCCTCCTTTATTCTTAACTTTAGAACTTTTACTTTAGCATACATCCTTGGCAAAGCCAGTGGATATATCTATATCTATATCTATATCTATATCTATATCTATATCTATATCTATATCTATATCTATATCTATATCTAATCATCAATATAATTTCATAGAGAAGGAATAGAATGGTATTTTGGATTAAAAGAAATTATAAAAATAAAATTGGAAAGGAAAGCCTGTTTGAAAAATGACAGATGAGGGTCAGAACTGGTTTGTGGTAATAGGATAAGTTAATGATTAATTTTAATATTCTATGTCCCTTTGCTGATTTTATTCTCAAAAGAGATCTTTTTGTTGGTTATGAATATGGATTCATATTTTATATTCATAATCTTCCATATGTCAAGCTCTTATGGTAATTTCTACAATTTATATGATATGTGTGAAATCAATTATCATCATTTTACTTTTTTATGATTTTTTTTATTTTTATATTTTTTTAATTGCTTAAAGTATTACAAAGGGTATTACATATGTGTCTTTTTTTTTCTTTTTTGATTTTTAAATTTTGCACCTTGGAATAATTTTCTATCACCAAGTTACATATATATTAGCCCATTAAATATTTTAATACTACCATATCTATTCATGCAGTGTTATTTATTTTGTACCATCTTCTTAATATCTCTCTCTCTCTCTCTCTCTCTCTCTCTCTCTCTCTCATTCTGTTCTTTCCAAACCTTCCCTCCCTTCCAAACTCTTTCTCCCTCCAGACCTGCCTCCTTCTTTCTTCTACTTTTTCTTTTATTTACTTGCAGGAGTAGACTGACTTTCTGTCAACAACATTTATTACTTCCCCATATTTTCAATAATTGAAAAATTCCTCTTATATAATAAAGTTAAACTATAAACTAATGGGTCTAATTACAAACTCTATTCTGTCCTATTGACCTATTTTTCATGAATACTAGACTGTTTCAATTACTATCACATTGTAGTATGTTTTAAAACCTGAAAGATCTTGCACATCTCTCTCAGTTTTATCATATAATCAAGGTGTTGGGTTTCATGTTACCTCCCAGATCAATAGTCCTGTTGTTATCTAACATTTTGCCGAGGCTTTGAATGTGCAGCAGGAACTGTTTGCACCCAGAAATATGATATAGCCTTTTCTTTATTTATATCTTGGCTTGTGTCCTTCACTGAAGTGTTAGAGATTTTATGATAGACCATTCATGTCTTTAGTTAAATCATTCCTAAGTTGGTAAAGGTTTAATTTTACTGCAAATAACTCCACTTTCTGCTTACAGTTTTTAAAATATAGTTGGTATCCCGGAAAGCTTTTGATTTGTTTATGTTGGTCTTTTTGTTAATACGTACTTCCTTGAACTTTTGGTTTTTCTACAGAGAAACTTATATTAATTGAAACAGTGACATTTGATTTCTTCCTTTCCAATATTCACATGCTAGTTATTTATTTTCTTGTCAATTTCTATTTATCATATACTCCATTGCATTGAAAAAAAAGTAATTATGATAGGAGTTTTTCCTATCTCCTTCCTCATTTGATTTTGGTCAAAATATATAAAGTATTTTATCATTAAAGTTTTATTTCATTAGATATCTGATAACAAATTTTCATGATACTTTCTAAAAGATAAGATTTCCTTCTATTTTTAGCTAAACAATAAACTTTGACTACAGATATTGAATATTTTATTGCTATTGGCATCTGGTTGAGATTATAACATTCTTTAACCTCTTTGAATTTCTCAAAGTAGTAGAATAGCTTAATATTTTCTAAAATTGAACTACTTCTGCACTCCTAGAATAAGGGAATCTTTAATACACTCGCAGATTTGTTGATTAGAGATCTATTTAGGTTTTTTATTCTGTTAAAATCTGTGCTTCCTTATACATTTGAATTTTTGTACTACCACTATTATAATTTGGCATCCAGTTATGAAAGACATATAAAACAAATTAGAAGGGATTTCATCATATTCTATGACTTGTGACATTTTATAAAAGTTGAAATATTATATGTTCAGGCACGTATTTGTAAAACAATGCATGGCATCTCATACTCTATGGCAGGCATCAGCTTAAGCTTAGACATTGGCTAATTTAACTATCTTACTAACCCGTCATAAGCAAAGATGAAATAGTGCCACTTGTGGACCTTGAGAATATTATACTAAGTGAAATAAGCCAGTCAGAAAAAGCTAAGAACCATATGCTTTCACTCATATGTGATATATAAAATTGAAACTTGTGGACACAAATAGCAGTGTGGTGGTTGCCAGAAGAAATGGGGTGGAATATATGGCTAATATATGGTGATGGAAGAAGATTTGACTGTAGGTGATGGATGCACAGTGCAATATACAGATCTTGTATTATAGAAATCCATACCTGAAACCTATATGAACCTATTAACCTCTGTCACCCAAATAAATTTAATAATAAAGAAAAAGAAAACACTTGATGCTATTATTATCTCCCATAATAGAGATAAGAAAACCTCTTCTCTGAAGGCCAGAACTCAGTGGGAACTGCAGTCACTGAGTTGGGAAACCTAAATGCAGAGGGAGTAATTCGGTCCCAGTAATTCAGGGGTCAAGGAGGGCACTCAACCACCAAAGTCAAGGTAGGTGTGGTTGCTGTAAAGGACAGCAGAGTCAAAAAGAATAGTTTGACTTGCGCAGACCTATGGCATTGGCTTATTGATCAAGGTGTTCCCAGGAGTGAAATAGATAGGAAGCTTACTAAATTCCCATTTGACCTACAAAAGCAGAAAAGTTCCAGGTCAAATGAACAAAATCTAACATTAATCATAAAAACAATCATGGCTCCTCAATGAATCCTGAGACTTGAGTCAGTTTACAGGTCCAGATCCCCTTGGATGGAAGGGAGGCCAAGTCCTCTTGAGTAAGGACCCTGGTCCAGTAGTAACACTTTACACTGTTCATCTTTCTCCTAGTCTTCTCTGAAGGCACCTAAGACCTTTCACCAGGGTAAGTGTACATTGGCGAAAAGAAAATAATTTTTATCCTCAGACTTTTTTAGGACTATCAGACATGGTCTCTGAACTGACACTGATTCCAGGAGACACAAAATTTCACCGTAGTCCTCCCGTTAAAGTAGAGGTTTAATGAGGTCAGATGATCAGCAGAGTTTTAGCCCCTGTCCATCTCACAGTGGATCCAGTGGATTCCCAAGCCCTTCTGGTGGTGGTTTTCCAAGTTACAGGATGTACAATTGAAACAGGCATACTTCACAGATAACATAATCACCACATGGGTCCCCTTTCCCGTGGAGTGAGGATTGTTACGGTGGGAAGGGCCAAGTGGAAGCCACTGGAACTGCCTCTCCCCAGTAAAGCAGTAAGCTGAAAGCAATACCGGGCTGCTAGAGTGACTGGAGAGATCAGTGCTACCATCAAGGACTGGAAAGCTGCAAAAGTGATCATTGCCACCACATTCTCATTCAGCTAACCTATTTGGCCTGTGCAGAGGACAGAAGGACCTTGGAAAATGATCGTGGATTATAGTAAACGTAATCAAGTGGTGACTCCAATTACAGCTGCTGAACCAGATATAGTTTCATTGCTTGGGCCAATTGACACACTTTCTAGTATGTGGTATTCACCTATTGATGTGGAAAATTCCTTTTCCTCCATCCCTGTCCATAAAGTCTAGCAGAACAGTTTTTTGTTTGTTTGTTTGTTTGTTTGTTTTTCAGCTGGTAAGGCCAGGGATACATTTTCATTGTCCTACCTCAGGATATATTAACTCTCTAGACCTATATCATAATTTCGTTTACAGAAGTCTTAATTGCTCTTCTCTTCCATAAGATATTGTACTAGTCTATTACATGGATGCCATTATTACTAGACTAGATCTAGTAAAGATGAAGTAGCAATTATTCTAGAGAACATTTATTGTCAACTCAAAATACAAGTAGGTTGAAAATAACCATTCTCTGAAATCGTAAAATACAAACATACCCAATCAATATGCCTTTTCAGAACTCCTCTAAAAGGACAGTAGTTAAATGGAGTTCAAGAATTCCAAATTTATGACAACCTCAACAACAACAATTGGTCACTAAATCTTAAAACAGCAAACAGTTAGCTGGATACTTATTTCAAAGAGACAAATTTGAACTCCGCAATGTATTTAAAGCCACTGGGAAATCTCTTGTATCCAGTTTGTTGTGTAGAAGGCTTTTATTTTTACTCTCTCTCAGGCTTTGGGGATCAGGTCTTATTTCAAAATCCATGTTGGGAGCTCGGTAAAAGGCAAGATGTCAGCACTTCCTGATAGACCTGAAGAAAACTGATACAAGTGGGGGAAACCCTCTCTACTTTTCCCTTTTCAGTTTGCCTTAGACAATCCCTGAAAAGTTCAGGGGCTTACTGGAGACTTATCTGAGGGACCTCCAGGGATGCCAAGATTTCTCTGGAAACTGTTTCCTGCAAGATCTTTAATATTTTCTTCTTTCTCAACACAGATAGCACCAAAACACTTATCTTCTTTCTTCTCAAAGAAGTTCTGTTGCACTTCTCTTCACAGATAGTTTCTGGAGGGGTGAGAAAACATTTTAACAGAGTGAAACTGGAGACAGTGTGTGAATTTTTAAATAATTAATGGGTTTTGCAAAACAAGCTATGGGTTAGATAGATAATGTTTATTACTGCTTTCTGATTACTACATTCTTATTTGTAACTTTGGAGCCTTTTACTGGAGATATGGCACCAGCTAGGCATGAAAAATGGAAGCAGCAACATTCTATATCATATAATAAAAAGCGTTTACTATTGGACTTCTTAATTGTTATTTGTTTTCATATATGAATACATTTGTGAGGAGGGAATATGTCACAATGAAGAGAGTTGGACACAAAAGGTCACAAAGGTTGATACTCAATCTACAGTTGATGTTAATTTCTCCTGGATTAAAGTCACCGAATGTTTTGATCTTTCTCATCCCTGTTGCCTACACAGGCTAGAATAAACTTGTTTAGACCTAGAAATATAGAATATTATTTTATACTAGGGGCCCAGTGCATGAATTCGTGCACCTTGAAAGGAACTGTGGGCCACTAGGCTGCGGTGGGGACAGGGACAGGTCTGGGCCCATCCTCCACCCTCCTGCCCGGCCCCTCCCACCATGGCCACAGTCCCCTGTCTGCTGGCAGCCCTGCCCTGCTGTTCCTACACGCTGATGGCGCTGGACCCACTGGCATTGCTGATGGTGCGGTGCGATTGGGGCTGGTGCCAGCAGCAGATGTGAGCCGGGCTGGCACTGGCAGTGGGTACAAGAGGTGGCGGCCGACCTCGGTCACCCCTCATGATCAGGGGAAGGTGGAGAAGGCCTGAGGGGCGATCAGGGCTGGCAGCTGTGGCTTGCATCCACTGATGGTGCTGAGTGATCGGGGCTGGCACTGGGCGCTGGCAGTGGGTGCAAGTGGCAGCTCCAGTGCCAGCAGTGGATGGGAACGTGGCCAGCACTAGCAGCAGGTGCGAGTGCCAGGTGGGACCATGGCATGTGGGAGCAAAGAATTTTCAGTAACCACCAGAGGCTCATCCCGATGACAACGACTGGCGCCCCATCTTGGTCTGGCACCCCTGCTCTCCTGCTCCAGCATCCCATCGCGGCCAATGTCCGCCATGTTTCTGCGTGCACCCCCTGGTGGTCAGTGCATGTCATAGCAACCGGTTCAGTTGGGTGGTTCCGCCGTTGGGTCTATTTGCATATTAGGGTTTTATATATATAGATTCTATGTGTTCTAAGCTTAGCAGTGTTATCATCTTGTCTATACCCATGTAGCTTTCTTTGTATGACAAAACACCACAAAACTGGTGGTTAAAACAATTGTCTGCCTGTGGTTGGGTGGCTTACTCTTCTGGTCCAAGCCACTTGTACGATCTCTGGTGGCCTGTCTTACACATATATCTATGGTCAACTGGTGGTGGGCCTGTGACAGGGTGATCCTGTTTGGCTTTTCTCATATGTCTAGTGGTTGAGGGGCTATTAGCAAGGGTGACTTGGTTCTCTTCCCTGTGGCCTTTTGTTTTCTAACTGGTTAACTCCAGCTGATTTACATGGTGTTCATGGAGAACTTCAAGAGAAAAAGGCCAAAATGAAAAAGCACTTTCGAGTATCCATAAGCCACATAGTCAAGCCCAGGGTTTGTGTACGAGGAGATTACAGAAGAGATGCTTACAGGGAGATGTGAATGAAGGAAGGCGTTAGTGCAATATCCGTCACACAGTTCTTTGCTTCATTCAACATATAATAAACCAACGTCCAAAATTCTTACACAACTTGGCAGACCCAGTCCCATGATATATTTTGTCTGATTACTTTCCACCTCTGTTGTGGTCTAAGTTGCTCTGTCCCTGTTGAACTCCAAAAAACTTATATTTCTTTTATAACAGTTGTTTGCATGTTTGTCTTCCTTATAAGATTCTGAGCTCTTTGAGTGAAGGACCTCTCTAGCACACAATAAATACGGCATCAAGTAAATTACAACTAGATGATCAAATGAAGACTTAGTTGGTAAATAGTTCTCTCAAAGGGAATTCTGTGTGCTGACTGGACATACATGTTATTGAAGCATCCATCTTATATAAAAACTGTTGTTTGAAATTTTAACCCTGCTCTTTCTGGCTTCTGTAAATGCTTGCTGGCTTAAATAATAAGGAAAATAAGACTACTCCCATTTCAGAGAGGCCATTAAACCTTCCCCAGACGAAGTTATCAGTGCTGGCACCAGGCCAAGCCTTTGGTCGAGGTCTCAAAGCGCCAGCACAGAGGGCCCTTTGAGAACTTGCACAGGGAACCGGAAAAACCCCATTTGGGGAGACAAAGAGGGTAAGATAGTATAAATACAGGAAACTTCCTGTGTGATTTCACCCAGAATTTGAGAGACATTTTCCTCTGGGCCCGCGCGTAATAAATGTAACTCCATCTGGCTAAGCGTTGCTTGGTTGTTCTCCGGTTTTTCTGTAGCATTATCACTCAGAAAGTAGAGTTACTGATCAGTAAAGAATTAACCTTACCCAAAGAAAGTTCTGGCCTTTGTCTTCAGCTCCTGGGAGGTGATCTTTATTTTTTTTTATTTTTTTTTTATTGCTTAAAGTATTACAAAGGGTATTACATATGTGTCCTTCCACACCCCCCCCCGCCCTTCACAATCCCCTGGCCTCCCCTACCCCCCAGTGTCTTATGTCCATTGGTTATGCTTATATGCATGCATACAAGTCCTTTGGTTGATCTCTTACCCTCCTCCCTCCTGCCCCCCAACCCTCCCCGGCCTTTGGAATGCCCTGCCTGATAAGAGTATAGACCAGCAATCTAAGGAATTCTGATGTATGTTTCAAATTTAAGTACCACTGATGCAGGTTCTTGAAGACCCAGTAAAATATAGTTTTCTCTGAAATACTATGGAAAGTGTTTGAATCATTGAATGGTTTCCAGCAAGGGAATGAGACTTTACTTATATTTAAAAATGGCACAGCAATGGCTGTGTTGTGGACAATGGGGAACCCGAATAGAAGTTGGGCGATCTGTGCTTGTGGAGCTGCCATTATATAGGTGTGAGAAGGTATGGGTATAAGTGCTGCTAAAAGTGGAAGGATATGGGATATATTTGGGGGTTAAATAAAATTGATTAGTCTTTAAATGAAGGACATATCAGAGCTTCTTTAACACTGATGTACACTGTGAATCTCTAAAGGAATTATGTAATATGTAAGGGTTCTGCATTTTTATTTGCTTATGGGATCCTTTGTCTTTTATACCATTACACATTTATAGAAAATGTCCCAGGATGCTTGTCTCCAGGGAAAATAAACACAATTTGCAAAACATTCCACTATAACCTAGAGAGAAAGAAGTTAAATATTTTCTAATTTACTAAGTCATAACTGTATAGCTTTAAAAAGAAATGCAGCTTTTAAGACTATTTATCAGTTGCAAGCAGGCTAACCAAGTGGTTTTCAAAGACAAGTCCCGCTTCAGTAAGTAGGTAAGAATAATATGCCTTTTAAAGAACTTCTCTAAGAGACCTGCTCTCTCTGCACGTCATAATGATAGTCATTTTCTGCCCAAGTGGTCATTTAAAAATATTTGCAAGAATGTTATAATCAAATTAGAAAAAAATATTGTATTTAGTCACATATTTATTTTAATAATTTATTTAGCAAACCCCTCAAAAAAGTATAAGGTGGTATTTGGTCCAGGATCTATGCAAATTATAATATTTAATTTACTAGCATATGGTTTTTAAACCCTTTACTCTATAAATGTTCAATACTTGTTATGTTTCTTTGCAAGGTCTAGGTAAACTTACCCTTTTCGGATAAATGTAACACCCGGCATCCTTCCTTCTATTCTAAAAAATCCAACAGCAAAATACATTAAACCCTATACTCTGGAAGCACAAACATTTAGAATTCATGGTTTTGTTTCATTGTTTTTATTTAATGCACATATGCCCTGTGTTTCCAAAGTATCCAGACGAGACCGGTAAAGTAGGAATTAGGCCAAATAAACAATCCCTGCCTGGGCAAGGCCCCGCACCCACATTTACAAGATGGGGGCATGGGCTAAATGCTTTCTTAGGTCTCTTCACCAATGGGTCCTCATTTGTAGGGATGTGAGCATTTCCCCAAAGTCTAGTGATTCCTTGCCAATGGGATCAAGAAAAAATTAATGCAGCAAAGGAACTGACTTTGCAAATCCTTCATATACTATTTAAATTTTCTCTATTTCCATTTATTTGTTCCAACTTGAGATAATATGTTCTCTTAAAAGGAATATGCAGCCACACAATGAAAAGTGCTCACAGAGCATCCTGACACTGCCAGGTTGGTCCACTTTGCCAACCAAAGCCTTTGTAAGTCCCAGGTGCCCTGTGTCCAATCAACTGATAAGAGGTTTATGAGATACCCAAGAAGTTCGGAGCACACCAGGCACTTTTGAGATTAATGTGTTCTTTGGGACTCTTTCAGAATCACTGACAATTTATGTCTTTTAAAATGGAGCAATATTTAAAATAATTTAAGATAACTCCATAGCTCCTGAAAGTAGCTGAACAATTTTCAATAAACAAAATAACTGTTTAACTTGCAGGGTCTGCTTCTTCGTTATTCAGGAAGATATATTGTAGATGAAAACTTACAGATTTATCTTCTTGGAAGCATGTAAAATATGCAATTGACCATGTTTTGGGGAAGATAAAATCACACAACATTTATAAATGCCAGGCATAATAGCTCATATTGCAAAGATTTAGTTAATATAGTTTAAGTGAATAGATAAGTCAATCAATTTATCCACCAATCACCAAGACCTAAATCCATTATTATTTTAATTTAATGGGGGGGGTGGATATGGCATAATGTTTGATTATTAAGTCATTCATATTATAAAACAAAGTTTCATAAAGTAGGGGATATAGGAGATCTTCCTGTGTAATGTGTGACCTATCAGATTCTGGCCTGCAAATGAGAAACAGGTATAAAAAAAAAAGTCCTGGATGACAGCTAGACATGCCTACAATATGCCACACAAGTCACAGAATGTTTCTCATTTGCATAAATTAATTTGCCTTTCTCTTTTACCTCCCATCAAGAGAGGGGGGAAAAATCCCTATAAAGGCCAGAGTGTTCTGCTTATGAGGTTATCTGAGGATAACAAGATAATGTAGGGATGGTTATTACAATGGCTTTAAGATATAGAAACAGTCTACTGAGATTTTAATCGATAAAGCCACACATTTAGTGGTAAATCTAGGAATCATTCCTATTTATCTATTTTCCCAACTTTATATCTTTCCCTACTGGACACCCCCTTCCCATTAACTGTACCGAATTTCAGTTTCCTCACGTGTAAAATGGGTTAATAACACCCATCATATAGCCTGGCTGTGAAGATCAAATGAGAGAGCAAACGTGAAAAATGCCTTAAGAATAATAAAATGCTCCACAATGCCCTGTTACTCTGAGTACTGTTTCTCCATGGTTGCTGACATGTCCTCAAATCGTGACTGCTCCTTGTTGTCTGCCATGGGGAAGGCCCATTTTTGAAACTGATGAGGTCTCTTATATAGGGTGGGGCAAAAGAGTTTATTCTTGTATTGTTATTTATTAATTATTGTATTGTTTTCCACACGAACAATTGTAAACCTATTTTTACCCTACTCTGTATGTCCCATATCCTCTATCATGACCCTGTGTGTGTGCTTTGGAGATAGGAAAATAGTTTTTCAGAAGCTATTCTATTGGAAACAGCCTTTGGCAATATTCAGGAATGTGACTCAGTTTTTAGTCCCAAATCTCCACCCTTAGTCAAGGCACCATCAGTTCCTATGCATCTATAATACCACTCATCATTGTGGGTAATTAAATAACTCCTATCTCTCAAAATGAAAGTTAGAGGAATTTACTAGAAGAATGTATTTGAGCCCTAATCAGTTTGGCTCAGTGGATAGAGTGTCGGCCTGAGGACTGAAGGGTCCCAGGTTTGATTCTGACCAAGGGCATGTACCTTGGTTGCGGGCACATCCCCAGTTAGGGGGTGTGCAGGAGGCAGCTGAATTGATGTTTCTCTCTCATCGATGTTTCTAACTCTCTATCCCTCGCCCTCTTCCGTCTTCTCTGTAAAAAAAAAAAAAAAAAAAAAAAAAAAAAAAAAATCAATAAAATGTATTTTTTTTTTTAAAAGGATGTATTTGAAAGATCATGGCTTCCATAAGTGACAGTGGGACCCATATTGGTTTGCTTTGTGTCCACTTAAGGTTGGTGGGTATAAAATAGCCTTACAAAAGGCATTCATGGAATTCAAGATTCCTTTGACCCAGTTATGCTTCCAAGAACATTTTGAAGGAAGTGAGGGTGTTCAGTTACCACCCTGTGCCTTTGAAATGCCCCAAAGCTCCACCTGCTGTGTAATACCTACTGATCACAGAAATCTGATGATGGCTGGCATTTCGAATTGCTAATCTGGTAGAACTGCCTGCAGATTCTGATGAATGGCATTAGCAAAGTATTACTCCATATGCTCCAAAATTGGCTGGAATTTGTCCTCTTTTAAATGACACTGAATATAATTAAAAGTGTCAGACTCATAAAGTTCATGTTCTCATGAAACTTCACTATGAAAAACAGATAAAATGTCCACTCAGGAGTCCTTTGGCAGAATGTCTGAGGCACCATCGTGTTTGCTTAACTTATGTGAAGGTATTTTTTAAAAATCTTTGAACAAATTCAATATTGAGGTCTTCTCTGATACTCGCTTTTATGTTGTCAATGATTTCATCTTTCCTCTGTTCAGCACAATATTTTTTCTCTTTCTGAATTTTCTTTTGAAAATGCTGAGCTATTATTAAGGTACAGTAAACAGAACTCTTCTGTAAGAATGCCCGTTTCAAGTAAGCCCCTGGGCTTTCATACAGGACAATGGAACAAAATTTGTTAATTATCATTTCCCAGCCTGAGTGGGTGAACTCTGACAAAGCACACTAGTGGAAAAGCTATGAGCACCAAATGTTCCTATCCAAGCTCAGGGTATTTGAGCCCAGGGAATGATGCAAACACTGAAAGTATTTATTTCTGTAGAGGGAACAGTTTGGATCATACTAAGGAAGAACTATCTAATAATTAAGGAAGACTGAAGACTAATAGTGTGAGGTGGCCAGTGTCCTGTCATTGGAGGCATTTTTTTGCAAATGCTTAGTATCTATTGAGTTGGAGTGTATAAAGAGGGGTTAAATGACAGATTAGAGCACGGGTCCTCAAACTTTTTAAACAGGGGGCCAGTTCACTGTCCCTCAGACCGTTGGAGGGCCGGACCATAGTTTAAAAAACAACAACACTATGAACAAATTCCTATGCATACTGCACATATCTTATTTTGAAGTAAAAAAACAAAACGGGAACAAATACAATATTTGTATTTGCACGTGGCCCGCGGGCCGTAGTTTGAGAACCCCTGGATTAGAGACTGAAATACAGCAGTGTTTTGAAAACTGTGGGCCACACTACATTAGTAGGACATGAAATCAAAATAATACATTTTGATTTGAATTTTTAAATAAATATGTTAATTTGTACACAAGTAGTCATTCAAAATAGGCACATATAGGTAAATCAAAAGGAAATGTAATCCAGGAAGAGTATGGTAGAGATAATCACCTTAATTATTATACTTTCTTGTACACATTTTTGTCTATGTACATAGATACTTAAATATATTTATTATCTATCTATGTATGTGTATATATTACATACATATTTAAATGTACGCATATATTTTTATATCCACTTAAATATATCTGTATATTTAGGGATCCATTTTTGTCACTTGATTGGAAGGCTACAACTGATACCACAGAAATGCAAAGGATCATAAGCAACTATTATGAACAATTATACAGCAACAAATTTGACATTTTAGAAGAAATGGATAAATTCATAGAAACATACACCCTACCAAGACAGAATCACGAAGAAATATAAAATCTAAGTAGACCATTTACTAGTTAGGAGATTTACTCAGTAATCAAAAACCTCTCAACAAACAAAAGTCCAGGTCCAGACAGTTTCACTGGTCAATTCCCCCCTGCCCCATTATGTTGCCTGTATTTTATTTTCTCAATAGTCTTTTGAAGAGCAGCTGTTAATAATTTTACTGAGGTTCAACATATTCGTTTTTCTTGTATGTACCTTGCTTCTGTGTTATATATAAGAAATCTTTCTTCAACATGCAGTTAAAAGCATTTTCTCCTCTGGTTTCTTCTAAAAGTCTTACAGTTTTAGGTTTTATGTTTAGGTTTCTGATCCATTTTGAGCTAATTTTTATAGAAGGTATGATATATGGATTGAGATTCATTTATTTGGTACATGAATATGAATGTTCATGTATTTCAGCACCATTTGTTGAAACAAACACAATCATTTATCCATTGAATTGCCTTTGCATTTTTGGAAAAATTAATTGATCATATATGTCAAATCTATTTTTAGATTTTCTATTGTTACATTGATCTATACATCCAGTATTTTAATAGAATAAATTTAAGAGATAAGGAAAGGGAAATAATAGGGAAGCAAAAGACAGAGAAGGAAGTGAAGAACTCATTATAAAGGCAACTATAGTTTCGTGAAACTTCTTGTTCAGTTAAATATGTGTAAGTGTGTGTGTTTATTGAATCATCATGTATAACACTTCTGAGGTTTCAGTCACAAATGTGAAAATATCATATTAGATGCCTTTTCTATGATCACTAAGATTCATGCCTGAGAGGTCTGAACTAATTCTGATGCTTCCCTCTTCCATGTAAATACATTGCACATTTTCGCATGAAATGTCAAAACGGCCGATACGATAGAATTAAAAGATTTTAAGAATATTTGAAAAAATGGAAATGGTTGATGTGTTCAATTAGGAGCATACCCTCATTTAGAAAATCCTACCCATGTATCATCTGTATGCCCTTTGGAAGATTAGCCTCGTCCCTTTTATTTGCTTCTACAATAGATAGATAGGTAAATGGATGATTGGCAGATAGATAGGTTCTCTCTTAATTCCGTTTTTGCTCTTTGCAATGGTTCATAAAGGTGGTGATGTCTTCTACCTTTCCTCCTATGTATGCTCTCCTCTTCTTCCACAAAAACTGACTTGAACCTGGTCAGAGCCATCATCATCATCATCATCATCATCATCATCATCATCATCATCATCTCTCCTGCGGATTGTTACAAGTACCCCACAATTGCTCTCCCTGCTTCCACTCTTGCCCCCTTAATTCAGTTCTCATCAGAACAACCAGAGGGAGCGTATTTGGAATATGTCATATCACTTCCCCCTCTGCTCAAACCTTCCCAATGGCTCCTCACTCAGTAAAAACCAGCGCCCTTCCGATGTCCTTCCAGGCACTAGTGTTTCTGATCCGCAGTATCTCTCTACGGTCTCCTCCTCTATTTCCATTTTTATCTCATTTCCACCCATCCTGGATGGCAGGCTGGTGTTTTGTTTTGTTTTTTTTTCTGCCAGATGCTTTCTTGCCCCAGATATACTCGTGGTTCACTTCCTCCCTACATTCAGGTCTCATCCCAAATGTAAACTCATCTGAGAGGAGTATTTTTTTCCACCTGTATAAAATAGTACTCCTTCTAACACTTTTTATCCCCCATACTTTGTTTCATATTCTTCACAACACCTAACCTCCCAGTGTTGGCTTTTTAAATTCATCTATTGGCTCTCTTCCCTCCCGGACACCAGGGCTTTGTTTTGTTCACTGACGTACCTACAGCAACTAGAAAAGTGCTTGGCATATCGATGGTATCCACTCAAATAAACACTTGTTGAATGAATGCATAAATGGATGAGAAGAAGGGGATGAGATATATGCTTTTGAATCATGACTATGATACTTTCTACCTCTAAAGTCTCAAGTCATTAACTTCCCTCTAACCCTCACTTTCTTCCTCTCTCAAGTGGGTATAAAACTATCTACCGGAATAAGCTTGAGAGATTCAGGAAGATGGCGGCGGTATAGGCAGACGCGTCCCAGGTCGTGTCCCTGAGCAAATGGAGTGAGCAGCTGAAACTAGTAACATCCACCCCGAATTGGCGAAATTCCTCAGCTGGCGAGACGGTTTACAGCCGGGAAGAGCAGAACTCCCCTGGAAAGGTAAAAAAAACCAGGGATTTGGGCAGGAAAGTTTGCCAGACCTCTGAGCCCAGAGAGTCGGAGGGAGACCGCGTGGCAGACAGCCGCGTCCCTTGGGACAGGCACAGCCCCTGACAGGGGAAAGGAGAACCGCGGGATTCCTGGCGCCGCCTGGGGAATTGAGAGCTGGGTTCTGTGATCACGGAGGACTGAGCCTAAAGGGGGCAGCCTGAAGAGCTGATCAGACCATGCAGTCCCGGTAAGAGAAGAAGCTTACAGAAACCAAGCCTTCCCCGTTTCCGCGGCCGGCGTTTGTTTGTTTGTTTTCACTGAACCCTGTTCATGGGACATTTCGGATACAGACACTCACCTGTGCTGAAGAGAGGGAGAGTGTGCGGAGGAGTGGAATCTGGGGAGAGACTGAGGAGAGAAGGGGGGCCGGGAGAGGTGGCAGCGAATTAAGTGCTGAGACACCCCTGAGCCCACGTCTGAGGCAGCCATTCTCTCCGGAGAGTGAGACTCCTCCCCCCAGCCCCCAGGCAAGGAGCACAGCCACACCCAGATTCCACCCTGTAGGAGATCAAGGATTAAAATAACCTGATCAGTCCCTGGGAGTTAACAGGGTCTGGCCTATAGAGGGATTTTCAATCCCAGCAACAACACAGCACTGGTAACTCTTACGCAGCCAGCTCTGGGCAGTGAACTTCCACTGGACAGAGAGGCCCTGTAGCCTCAGAGGCCAACCCCAAAACACTGCCACCCAGAGGCTGACCCACAAACTGACTCTTTGCTAAACACAAAATAAGGCAGTCTGGGAAACAAATGCGGCTTGCTTTAAAATAAGGACTGTGGTTTACAACACAGAGGAACAGTGTATCGCAGGGAAACTCAACACTCTCCTGAATACCTGGCAGGTCTAAGGCGAGCCACACTGAAGAATAGAAGAACCGAAGGACCTTCACTACTGCAATATTTTTTTTTTTTAACCTTTTAACTAAGAAACCAATTTTTTTTCTTTTTTTTTCTTTTTTTTTCTTTTCCTCTTCTTCTTTTTTTTTTTTCTTCTTTTTTCCATCACCTGATTTTACCCTTTTAATTACTACCTTCTTATTTTTAACCAGTATTATTACTGCTACCATTTTACCATTTTTTTTAAAGTGCCATTTTATTTTCTCTTTATTTTATTTTGGGATTAGTGTTCTCCATTCTATTTTCATCGTTATATTATTGGTTGTTTCTAGTTTGCATTTATCTCCAGGGAGCTGTTGCTGGAATTTGTTGGGATTAATGGCTGTTCTATAGGAGTATTCTCCTCATATAAAAAGTCTCTTCCCCTCTTCCACTTCATTCTCTCTTTTCGCTCTTTTTTTTTCTTTTCCTTTCTTTTCTCGCTTTTACTTTCCCCCCTCCTTTTTCCCACATTCATTTTTGCACTCCTTTTTTTTGGTCCCTAATTTTTTTTTCTTTTTTCTCTTTTCTCTTTTTCTCTTCCTTTTCCTTATCCCCTAATTCTCTTAATTCAGGTACTCACCTTTATTTGGGGTTATTAATATCGTGAATATATTTGTGTATAGTGCCTGGTACGTGGTGCCTTGTTGTGTTGTATTTTGTGCCTTTAAATCAACACAGCAGATCCAAGCAACAGCAACCTCCTGAGCACCACACCCTCTGCTGAGGAACAGCAGCTGTACGTGAAACCTCGCCCCACCAGCCAGAAGAGCCACCACAGCTGTGAACAGCACCCACCAGAGGAGTTGCTGCCAACTGAAGAGCAGCTGCTACCACAACCGCCCGAAGAGGAACCGCAGACCAAGGAGTCACTGCCACCAAGGGAGCAGCCACTGAACGACTCAACGTCTAGATATGTCAGTGAGATCAAACATGGGTAGACAAAGAAACCCCCAAAGGAAAGAGAAGGAGGACTCTCCAGAAAAGCAGCTAAGTAATACAGAGGCATGCAACATGACAGAAAAAGAATTCAGAATAAGGGTCCTAGAGTGCATAAACCGGATGGAGGAAAAAATCGACAACCTCAGCAAGAAGCAAGAAGAAACAGATGAAAAAATCGATAACATATGGAAGAAGCTAGAAGAAACAGATGAAAAAATCGATAACATATGGAAGAAGCTAGAAGAAACAGATGAAAAAATCAACAACTTAAGTAAGACCCAAGAAGATATGAAGAGTGATATAGCTGCAATGAAAAACTCCATTGAAAGTATCAACAGTAGACTAGGAGAAGCGGAGGACCGAATTAGTGATTTAGAAGACAAGGAAGCAAAACACACCCAAAATGTACTGCAATTGGAGAAAAAAATGAAAAGACAGGAGGAGAGCCTAAGGGAGCTTTGGGACAACATGAAACGAAACAACATACGAATAATAGGGGTACCAGAACAACAGAAGGATGAACAAGGATTAGAAAACCTATTAGAAGAAATAATATCAGAAAACTTCCCTGAGGTGGGGAAGAAAAAAGTCACACAAGCCCAGAGAGTCCCAAACAAGGTGAACCCAAAAAGACCCACACCAAGACACATCATAATTACCATGGCAAATGTTCAGGACAAAGAGAGAATCTTACAGGCTGCAAGAGAGAGACGGAAAGTTACATACAAGGGATCTCCCATTAGATTGTCAAATGATTTCTCAACAGAAACACGTCAGGCCAGAAAAGAATGGACGGAAATTTACAAAGTGATGCAAAGCAAAGGACTGAATCCAAGAATACTCTATCCAGCAAGGCTATCATTCAAACTTGAAGGGGAAATAAGAAGCTTCACAGACAAAAAAAGGCTAAGGGAGTTTATCACCACCAAGCCAGCAATGCAAGGAATGCTAAAGGGACTGGTATAAAAATAAGAAATAAAAAGCTCAGAAAGAAAACAGCCACACAAAAACAGAAATGCCTACAAACAAGTACCTTTCAATAATAACTTTAAACGTAAACGGACTAAATGCTCCAAACAAAAGACATCGAGTGGCTGAATGGATAAAAAAACATGACCCATACATCTGCTGTCTACAAGAAACCCACCTCATTAGAAGGGACTCACACAGACTGAAAGTGAAAGGATGGAAAAATATCTTTCAGGCAAATGGAAAGGAAAAGAAAGCTGGGGTAGCAATACTTATATCGGACAAAATAGACCTCAAAGTGAAGGCCATAACAAGAGATAAGGAAGGCCACTTCATAATACTAAAGGGATCAATACAACAAGAAGATATAATCCTGGTAAACATATATGCACCCAATGCAGGAGCACCCAAATTCATAAAAAAACTCCTGGAAGATATCAAAGGAGACATCGACAACAATACAATCATAGTAGGGGACTTTAATACACCACTGACAGCACTGGATAAGTCCTCTAGACAAATAATCAGCAAAGATATAGCAATCCTAAATGACTCACTAGATCAGATGGACTTAATAGACATCTTCAGAACACTTCACCCGAAAGCCAGGGAATATACATTCTACTCAAATGCTCATAGGACATATTCAAAAATAGACCATATATTGGGTCACAAGCAAAGTATCCCCAAATTCAAGAAAATTGAAATCATAAAAAGCGTCTTCGCAGACCACGATGGCATAATATTAGAAATAAACTACAATAAAAACAACCCAAAATACTCAAACACCTGGAAGCTGAATAGCATGCTATTAAATATTGATTGGGTTACCAATGAAATCAAAGAAGAAATTCGAAACATCCTGGAAACTAATGACAATGAAAACACAACAATCCAAAACCTATGGGACACAATGAAAGCAGTCCTGAGAGGGAAGTTTATAGCTCTACAGGCCTATCTCAACAAACAAGAAAAAATGGTAGTAAATCATCTAATTCTACAACTCAAAGAATTAGAAAGAGAGCAACAAGAAAACCCCAGAGTGAGCAGAAGGAAGGAGATAATAAAGATTAGAGCAGAAATAAATGACATAGAGACCAAAAAAACAATACAGAAAATCAATGAAACCAAGAGCTGGTTCTTTGAAAGGATAAACAAGATTGACAAACCTCTAGCCAGACTCACCAAGAAGCAAAGAGAGAGGACCCAAATAAACAAAATCAGAAACGATAGAGGCGAAATAACAACAGACCCCACAGAAATACAAATGATTGTTAAAAAATACTATGGACAGCTCTACTCCAACAAACTAGACAACCTGGAGGAAATGGACAAATTCCTAGAAAAATACAACATTCCAAAACTCAATCAGGAAGAATCTAAAAATCTCAACAGGCCAATAACTATGGAAGAAATTGAAGCAGTCATCAAAAAGCTTCCAGCAAACAAAAGCCCAGGACCAGACGGCTTCACAGGGGAGTTTTACCAAACATTCAAGGAAGAACTAAAACCTATCCTCCTCAGACTACTACAAAAAATTCAAGAGGAAGGAACACTTCCAAGCTCATTCTATGAAGCCAGCATCACCCTAATACCAAAACCAGGTAAAGACAACACAATGAAAGAGAATTACAGGCCAATATCCCTCATGAACATAGATGCCAAAATCCTCAACAAAATCTTAGCAAATCGGATCCAGCAGTACATCAGAAAGATCATACACCATGACCAAGTAGGATTTATCCCAGGGATGCAAGGATGGTACAATATCCGCAAATCAATAAACGTGATACATCACATAAACAAATTGAAAGAAAAAAACCACATGGTCATATCAATTGATGCAGAAAAAGCATTTGACAAAATTCAACACCCATTTTTGATAAAAGCTCTCAGCAAGGTGGGAGTAGAAGGATCATACCTCAACATAATAAAAGCCATATATGACAGGCCCACAGCCAACATCATACTCAATGGACAAAAACTAACACCATTTCCCCTAAGAACAGGAACAAGACAGGGATGCCCCCTCTCACCACTCCTGTTCAACATAGTACTGGAAGTGTTAGCCATTGCAATTCGGCAAGAGGAAGAAATAAAAGGCATCCAAATTGGAAAAGAGGAAGTAAAACTGTCCTTATTTGCAGACGACATGATATTATACATACAAAACCCTAGAGACTCCATCAAAAAGCTACTGGACTTAATACATGAATTTGGCAATGTAGCAGGATACAAAATTAACCCCAAGAAATCCGAGGCATTTCTATACACCAATAGTGAACTTTCAGAAAGAGAGATTATAAAAACAATCCCGTTTACCATCGCACCAAAAAAATTAAGCTACCTAGGAATAAACTTAACTAAAGAGGTAAAAGACCTCTACTCAGAAAACTACAGGACGTTGAAAAAAGATATAGAGGAAGACATAAACAGATGGAAGAACATACCGTGTTCATGGATTGGTAGAATCAACATCATTAAAATGTCCATACTACCCAAAGCAATCTATAAATTCAACGCACTTCCCATTAAAATACCAATGGCATACTTCAGAGATCTAGAACGAACTCTCCAAAAATTCATCTGGAATAAAAAAAGACCTCGAATAGCTGCAGCAATCCTGAAAAAGACCAAAGTAGGTGGGATCTCAATACCAGACATCAAGATGTATTACAAAGCCACTGTTCTCAAAACTGCCTGGTACTGGCACAAGAATAGGCATATAGATCAATGGAATAGAATAGAGAGCCCAGAAATCGGCCCGAACCAATATGCTCAATTAATATTTGACAAAGGAGGCAAGAACATACAATGGAGCCAAGATAGTCTCTTCAATAAATGGTGCTGGGAAAATTGGACAGATATATGCAAGAAAATGAAACTAGACCACCAACTTACACCATACACAAAAATAAACTCAAAATGGATAAAGGACTTAAATGTACGACAGGAAACTATAAAAATTCTAGAAGAATCCAAAGGCAACAAAATCTCAGACATATGCCGAAGCAATTTCTTCACTGATACAGCTCCTAGGGCACTTGAAACTAAAGAGAAAATGAACAAATGGGACTACATCAAAATAAAAAGCTTCTGCACAGCAAAAGAAACCATCAACAAAACAACGAGAAAACCCACTGTGTGGGAAAACATATTTGCCAATGTCATATCCGATAAGGGCCTAATCTCCAAAATTTATAGGGAACTCATACAACTTAACAAAAGGAAGATAAACAATCCAATCAAAAAATGGGCAAAGGACCTAAATAGACACCTTTCAAAAGAGGACATTCAGAAAGCCAAGAGACATATGAAAACATGCTCAAAGTCACTAATCATCCGAGAGATGCAAATCAAAACAACAATGAGGTACCATCTCACACCTGTCAGACTGGCTATCATCAACAAATCAACAAACGACAAGTGCTGGAGAGGATGTGGAGAAAAAGGAACACTTGTGCACTGCTGGTGGGAATGCAGACTGGTGCAGCCACTATGGAAGACAGTATGGAGTTTCCTTAAAAAACTGAAAATGGAACTCCCATTTGACCCTGTGATCCCACTTCTAGGAATATATCCCAAGAAACCAGAAACACCAATCAGAAAGGATATATGCACCCCTATGTTCATAGCAGCACAATTCACCATAGCTAAGATCTGGAAACAGCCTAAGTGCCCATCAGTAGATGAATGGATTAGAAAACTGTGGTACATCTACACGATGGAATACTATGCTGCTCTAAAAAGGAAGGAACTCTTACCATTTGCAACGTCATGGATGGAACTGGAGAGCATTATGCTAAGTGAAATAAGCCAGTCAATGAAGGAAAAATACCACATGATCTCACTCATTCATGGATAATAGAGACCATTATAAACTTTTGAACAATAATAGATACAGAGGCAGAGCTGCCTCAAACAGATTGTCAAACTGCAGCAGGAAGGCCGGGGAGGGTTGCGGGGCAGGAGGTAGGGGGGTAAGAGATCAACTAAAGGACTTGTATGCATGCATAGAAGCATAACCAGTGGACATAAGACATTGGGGGATAGGGGAGGCTAGGGGATTGTCTAGGGCGGGGGGATAAAATGGACACATATGTAATACCCTTTGTAATACTTTAAGCAATAAAAAAAAAAAAAAAAAAAAAAAAAAAACTATCTACCGGAGGCTGTTGGTGTGCGGAATAAATTAAATTATCCCAGTTAAAAAAATGTCCCGGACAAGGCTCTTCACAGTGATGGGTTCAATAAGAGTTTGATAAATCACTTCATGTTTAAAAAGTGTAACCAAAGGCATCTAATGATTTTGAGGGAAAGTATCTTGCAAAATTTTCCAGGCTAATGACATGAGTAAATTCAGATAATCTCCAAGCATTAAATAGAATTTACAATGCCTTAATTCAATTCTCCAAAGCATTAAACATCCATGATTAAGAAATATCTGTGTGTTTTATGACTTGTAAAATGAATAGTATTTAGTATTATAGGTCTGAAGTGTTCGGCTGGAAGCTTGGGAGCCTTTGTGGCTTTTGGCAACCCCCCCTGAGAGCAATCCTGGTAGAGAGAGATTGGCACGTTCCAATGAATGCCTTGTCTCCCAGGAAAGGCTGCTGTAGTATTTAACATGCTCTTTTATTGCTCTACTCACATGGAACACGCCTCCCTTGAGAGTGCAGTCAACTCAGACCTGAGTTCCCTTTCCACAGGAATAATCCAGAGACAAGTTAATTTGGAAACTCGCCTATCACTCCTGACATATTTGCCAGTCTTCACATCATCTGGTGGACTCTGTCTTCCCTTACCTCCTGCCCAAGCTCTTCCATCTTCCTGTCCTGTGGCCCTAGTTATGTCTGCCTTCCTCCATTCCCAGGCTTTCCATTGTGCCCAAAGAAATTCATTTTTACTCCTTAACATCTTGAAATTTCTATTCTCCTTCTGGCATTAAAAATATATAATTCTTTTCTCTAATGAGGACATCTACCGCCTAAAGTTATCTCAAGCTTGTGCTGCTCATGCTTTTGTACTTCACAGAACTCAGGATCTTTGGATTTTTCCAGTTGATTTTATTATTTGATTGGTAATTTTTAAAAATCACTTTATGGAGGTTTCATTGGCATACAAAAAGCTATACATGTCTCATACAACTTGGTAAGTTTGGAGAAAATATGTACCATAAAGCAATCACCACAGTCAATGCCATAAACACCCATTACCACCAAAATTTCTCCTGTCTTCATTTTTTTTGTATATATGATATGAACACTTAACAAAGATGTTCGCCTTAGCAAATCTATTTCTCATGAGTAGATAGACTTTATGTCTTTTTAAGGAATACTGCCACAGAAGTGACATGTACTTTTTAGTATGTTCTACCTGGCTACATGTTGTCAGTATGTCTGTCTTATCACTGGTGCTAGAGCATGCCTCTCCCTTGGTGTAGGCGGTGTTGGCTGGGTTTCTCCACCATACGTTTTTGTAACTAATAAGTATCTTGGGGATATACTTTAAGACTGTGCAAATATCCTGTTTCTCCTCAAACGTCAGCTCACTGCTTTTACCATCCATCATTAAATCTTGCCAGTAGCAATCATTAGCATGAAGCTATACTTGTAATTTTTTATTCCATCGTTGCTTCTATATTTGAAATTCTTCTTTGAGAAAGGGCTCTCTCCCTTTACGTATGTATGCATGTTTGTGTGTTATGTATGTGTATATTTATCCATTTGGGCATACAGATAATAATTTTGTTCTATGACTTTTAGTCTACTACCATTATTACTTATTTAGTTGCTCAAACCATTCCAGTTTTGTCTCTTGGAAACGCTTTCTGGTTGGCTTTTGTGCCACTTTTGACAGGACCTCATCCTTTTCTTGAGAACTTTAAAAAATGTTCCAGTGTGCAAGATGTTCTAGCATCCCATCTCTTCTCTTTAAAGCTCTAGTTCTGGTTTTTGTGCGATGCTATTAAATCTTAGTTTCAAGTGTTTCTTTAAAAAACAATGTCTGCCAGGATATCTCTGTTCTGCAGTATATTGTAATATGTTTTCCCAAATATGCTTCATCTTAATCTGCTTATCAGTGTATTTCTCTGTTTCCATTTGTAGATAATCTAAGAACATTAATGAAAAATTTAATGACCTCCGTCACATAATTAGAGGGTGAAAAAATTTGGAGTAGGTCAGTTCTTCGGATTCTAGTATTCGTGCTCTCTGTGCCATAGCACTGAGCCTGTCATAGTAGGAGACATATAGCATCTCCTTAGCACAGATTATTAAGCACTTAAAGCTCTGTTCTTATTAAACCATGGTGTGCACAGTGCTTTTAGCTACCTGAAGGCTCCCAGTAGGGAGCCCTCACACCACACTCACATTGTCCAGGGTTTTGCATCTAGTGTCTGATAATATGAGATATTCACTCAGGTTGGCCTGGCTTTAAACACTGCTCTACCCTGTCCTTCCTGAAACCAGCAATCCGGTGGCATGTTAAACCTCACAATGTTTCTGGTGAAAAACATTAGTCAATGGGTATCAAAAAGCTTAGATTTTTGTATGTACTTTGATCAGTTAATAACTTCAAGGAATTGCTTGAGAAAAGATAAATAGCACAACTTTTGCTTAAGTTATGAAATAAAATGGACCCCTTTTGTCCGTGGCTGCATATGATCTTAATTTCAAAATAATAATAATAAAAGAGATAGTTCAGTACTAAAGAACTATGGGCAAGAGGATGGGGACACACACACAAACACACACACACACACGCACACACATGCACACACACACAATTCATGGTGGCTATTATTTTCTGAATCTACAATAATAGCTCAATTCCTGACCAGTGTGACTTTTTAGGCAGGGCCAGTTGAACTTGATACTGTCAAGCCACCTAGGAGGTAAGTTTCCATAGAAATTTCACAGAAATGACTCCAAATAAGAGAAGCTAATAAATGCTATAACTTGTCGCGTCTGAGAGAAATACAAGATCCCAATGTACTGCAACAGCAGCATGAGCTGTGGAGCATGACATTTGCCATAGACTTCCCAAGTGTCTGCATCTCTTTGCTTTAAGTTTCCTCATCATTGAAGTAGTTTTGATAACATCTGTCCAGGAAGGTAGCTGTAAGGATGAAGTCAGATACTGTAGGTACAGCTGTCAGCACACTGCCTGCCATGGATGAGGTGCTCTATTAACAGTGGGAGCAGCTGCTGGCCTTATCACCCCCATCGTGAACATCACTGTCATCTCTAATATTAAGATTAATCACCCCCCCACCCCCCGCCCCCCATGCACGGGCCTATCTCTAGTCTGGAATGTGGATATTCTTTCCCTTCTCTGTAGCACAGGTTTAGCTGACCTGGGGAAGCTACACGTAGAGATCCCTACAAATACTTTGCTAAGACCTGAAATTGGTAACTATGATTCTGGCAGTGATTGAAGGAAGGACAAGAACCCACTTCACACGGCAAGGCATTGTAACAGCCTCAGAGAGGACGATTTCCTGCCCCGTGACGGTTTTCCTATTGCAGCTTTCATCTCAACAGGCAGGATAAATACAGCCTTCACGAGAAGGGCTCCAGACAGACCAGCGAGTATTCCACCAACTTTGGATGCAGGGTCCACCGCGATTATCATTGCTATATTGTCACGTTTGTTTTGTGCTTGGGAAAAACCAGCTAGAATACTGACTAGGATGCTGTTTTGTAGAAATGGTAATGATATATTCAACTAGATGAACGTGAAGCAGTCTCTCTCTTTCCATTCTCCAGATCTTTTTTTTTCTCTCTTTGTCATACAAATGTTCAAAATCTGGATTCCTTGTTTTTTAGATTAATGTCCATCTGACTTCTGGATGAAGCAGGAAACATGCCGAAGTCTGCCTTAATGACATTCACATCAAAAACACTTAGGATAGCCCGGCCAGAGTTGCTCACTGGTTGAGCATTGACCTATGAACTTGGAGGTCATAGTTCTATTTCCAGTCATGGCACATGCCCGGGCTGCGGGCTCGATCCCCAATGTGGGTGTGCAGGAGGCATCTGATCACTGATTCTCTTTCATCACTGATGTTTCTCTCTCTCTCTCCCTTTCCCTTCCTCTCTGAAATCCATAAAAATATACTTAAAAAAAAAACCACTTAGGATAAGCTCTTTCATTTTTGAAACACTGAGGTAAACCCTACAATGAGGAAAACATTCAAACAAACAAACAAACAAAAATCAAAATGATCCTCATGGCAGCCTAGTTTGCTCAAATCCTACATTCCATACTGAGGATATCATCCCAGAATTCAAGTTCTGATTTTAGGGATATGCACTATTGAGACAGCTATGTGACATATGGATGTATTGGGGGCCTAGAGCTGGTTTATTAAATTAAGAATTTGCAGATTATGACCCACTAAATGAGGAGGCAGAAGCCACCCACACAGGGTGGCTTCTGAGCTTCTGGGCTCCCACTTTTGGGGAAGTGAAAACCCCAGGTTGTTTCGGTTGAAGGTGCAGTTTCAGTAAGTTCAAGACGAAAGTCGTTGTAAGATTTCTTACTTACAGATCCCCAAATGAGGGGACATGGGGTTCAAAGAGCAGCCCTCTGCTCCAGGTCACAAGTGACGGAAGGCAGAGAGCAGCAGAGCAAGCACAGGCTGCTTATAAGGTGGTCAGGGGGAAGGTTACTAACTTTCTGCAGGCTCAGCTCTAGGTGGTTCTTTGAAAAGGTGCCTCAGGAAAAGCGAAGCAGGAGCTTGTGGCGGGAATCCTAAGCTTGAGTCCTTATCTAAATGCCCAGACTCTGGGGGTGGGCAGGGTTGTCCTGCTGTAAAATGCCCAGGCAGTAACTCAAAATAGCTCTTTTCTCTTCCCATGTGGTTCCTGGTTGATCTTTGAGCTCTGACTTGGGTCTGCCTGGGTGCATATTCTCCATTCTTACCATCCATGTGACTTCAGTGAATGATTGACCTGTTTTGTCCTCAATTTGCAATATTTATTGAGCTTCAAGTATGGGCTGGGCATCATTCTAAGTTCTGGGGACATCACATCATTATGTGAAAGAGATAAAAATCTGTACCTAAACAATAATTATTTATTAGAGGGAAGAGATCACCAAATGATAAAGAAATGTGCCAGATGATGTATTGTAGTCAGGCACCAATAGGATGGGGTTGTGTGCATGTGCATTCATATGTATACATATTTATACATATATATGCATATATACATATATGAAAGAGAGAGAGAGAGAGAGAGAGAGAGAGAGAGAGAGAGAGAGAGAGAGAGAGAATGAATGAGAAAATGGGGAGTATAGAGGGAGAGACAAAGAGAGACATACACACTGAAGTTTATTTTAAGGAATTGGCTCAGGAGGTTGCAGAGGCTGACAATGCAAACATTCTGCAGAGCCGGAGGCGGGTTGCAGACCCAGGGAGGAATTGTTACAGCTGGAGTTCAAAGGCCATCAGGCCAGCAAAGTTTCTTCTTTTTTTTTTTAAAATATATTTTATTGATTTTTTACAGAGAGGAAGGGAAAGAGATAGTTAGAAACATCGATGAGAGAGAAACATCGATCAGCTGCCTCCTGCACATCTCCTACTGGGGATGTGCCCGCAACCCAGGTACATGCCCTTAACCAGAATTGAACCTGGGACCCTTCAGTCCGCAGGCCGACGCTCCATCCACTGAGCCAAACCGGTTAGGGCGGCACATGGATTTTTTTAAAGAAGAATTTGAAGTATTGACTGGTTATAGCAAATATCAAAGCTTATTTTAAATCCATTGTATGAAATTGGGTAATATTGAATGAAACAAACACAACAGAGCCAAACATCAGAGAGTAAAAAGTAAACCTCAGAGAGAAAGTATTTGTGACAGCATATTTTATTTATGCCTTTGTCCTCTTTGGAGATATGATTACCACGTTCGTTTTTAGTCAATACCAAACTTGATGATAAACTTTTTTTAATGGCATACGTTTATCAAACATCTTTCTTTTTAGGGAACTGAAGAGTCATATTCAATTTATTAAGCACATCAGAAAAACATCAACTGGACTTAAGAAATAATTTATGCTCTTAAAATATTTCTGATAAAATTTCACAATTTCAAAAATAACTCACTGTTGTAAATTTAGAATTTTAAAAGCAGATTTCCATTTTCCACAGGCAGTGTGTTCTTTAAGGTATAGCTGGTTTAATGCTTCCATGATACGCCACATTTAGATGGTTTCCATGGAGACAATTTCTGCTTAAACTTAGGTGAGAATGTAAGTTAATTTTAAATGAGTTCAGGAAGTGGAAATTTCATAAAGTGAATGGTAACCTTATCTATCTAACTAGTCAATTTTAAACCCTTGAGTTAGTGAAATATTTTTTAACCATATTTTGTCTCCTTTTTGTCCTTTGCCTATTTCCTCCTCTGTCTTCTCCCTGCTCTCTTCTTTTTTCTTTCTACCTCATGCCATTTCCTTTCCCATTATCCTCTTAGCTTCACCTTCTGCTTCCTCCTACGACTTCTTAAAGAAAACAAACAAAAAAATAGTACAAATTCTAGCAAATAACTCCAACCCTGACTCCACATCTTAATCTCAAGTTTCACAATTGCAGTGGACATTGCCATCTAGATGTCCCTCTGACCGTTAAAATGAAGCATAACCTAAGCAGGACTTATCTTCACTCCCCTTACGCTTCCCAATATCTCTATTTTTATTCGTGGAAATATAATGATTCCCAGTATCCAGGCTTATAACCTCAGATTTATCTTTAGTTTCTTTCTCTTTCTCTGACATTTCCACCCTCATGTATCAATTCTTTGATAAACTCATTCCTGAGATGCCATATACCTTACTTGAGATCAGCGGTTCTCAACCTGTGAGTTGCCAACCTGTGGGGCGCGACCCCTTTGGGGGTCGAACGACCCTTTCACATGGGTCGCCTAAGACCATCGGAAAACACATATATAATTACATATTTTTTTGTGGTTAATCACTATGCTTTAATTATGTTCAATTTATAACAATGAAAATGCATCCTGAATATCAGATATTTACATTACGATTCATAACAGTAGCAAAATTACAGTTATGAAGTAGCAACAAAAATAATTTTATGGTTGGGGGTCATCACAACATGAGGAACTGCATTAAAGGGTCGCGGCATTAGGAAGGTTGAGAACCACTGCTTGAGATGTAGTGGAAGTAGGAAAAACTTAGGAGACAGAAGTTGAGGGTTGACTGCTTGGTCTTGGATCTTAGTTCCACCACTTACTGGGAGGATGAGTTTACAGAAAACACTTAATCTAGACATTTGGCATAATAAAATTTCATTGGATGGCTAAAAAATAAAATGAATTATATGCACAAACCACTTGGCAGGACTGAATAAATGTTAGTTTTTATTACTGGTCAAAAGTTTTATTCGTTTTCATTTACATTTACTGTTTTCCCATTTTCTTCCAAAATGACCTTCTGGCCTCCAGAATCTTAACTTTGCCAATTTATCCTCTATGTTCATAGGGAGGAGTAATTATTCCTTACTCCTGAAATTTTATTTTATGTTCTGGGAATCCCCCTTCTCATTCATCTCACTCCACTACAGTATATGACAGGATTTCTCTTACTGATAAACATACAGATAAGCCCATCTTGCTTGACTTGGATCAACTACTCTTCCTTTGCAACAAACTGAGGACCAGCCTGCTTTGATTCAATGTTCTAGGACTGGCTGGGTACTGTAGGCGGGTCTAGTCCTGAAGTTCAATTAATAGGCCCTTCTGGTTCTCACATTGAGCTCTAATTTAGCTGCTATCAGCACTAATGATGACAGTCTAGCCAATATCTACTGTGGCATGATTTTGTTTCTCAGAAGCTGAGAAAATTAGTTCCTCTTCTGATGCCTCTTGGAGAAACACACCCATACTGCTACCAAAGCTCATTCTCATCATGTCATTCAAAAGAAAATTGAAGTATGTATTTATTTGTCATTCATTTAACAGATATGACCTGAAGAGGAGGATGGGGTAGTTGGAGGGGTGCCAGCTTCTAAATAATGTCTGGTAGGTGTTAGAAGACAGATGAAGTAATGCCACTGTATGCTGGGCTTGGGCTATTTCTCACTGATTCTTCAGTCTACGGCTTGAAGGTTTATGGGATTGCTACCATGCTGAACTTTGTCAAACCAGACTGATTGTAGAGATGCAGAGCCTGTGTTTTGTGCTTCTACCGCATTTACTTTATTAAGCTCCCATCAAATTTATGACACCATTCCCTGAATTATAATTGTATGAGTTTTCATTGCAGTTAGCCAATGAGAGAGCAAGCTTCTTGATGAGAGCCACTATATTTCAAATAGCTATGCCAAGAACTTGTACCGAGGAGGAATGGCAATAAATAGCCGATGAATGAACTAATTTACACCAGTAGAAACTGTATTATCTTTTTAATCAAACACACATGCATTTAGTATCAGCTTCATCTCCCAATAAGCAGTTTTCTCATGTATTAAATTAGAATAATAATACAAAAATTATATGAAAATTGAATAAAACCATATATGTGAACACACAAATCACAGTACCTGGTAGATGGTATGTGGTCAATGCATGTTAGTGGACTCACACATTGCCTAACTATTGGGTAAAATCTGTGTAATTGGTAAAAGCCTTTACTTCCATGCAAAGTACAGGAAGCCATTGGCTTTCATTATCAGTTTCTCTCAATTGCCCAATATAGGTATTTGAAGAATCTGCTTTGATATTGACACTTTTTTTCTTTAGTGTATATTTTGTAACAGTTCATACCTGTACTACGCAATTTACATACTTGGAACTGATGCTTTGCCAGAGAATTCAGGATAGCTGGCAAATGCCCAAATAATGCCCATCCTGAAGACTTCATTAGGAGATATGTTGCCACGCAGAATGAATGACCTTTAGCGAGGCAATAGGGGATACTCAGTGTGTTCTCAAATCTTACTAACAAGATGGTATTATGTAGATTTTTGTTTCAGTTGCTTGGTTACCAGTCTCTGTAAATCTTTTCATGTTGCTCTCAAGAGTTAAAAATAAAGGAAGTGTCTGCAGTTTTTCATTTCTCTTAAAAATAACATGTGCATACAGGCTAAAAGGAGAGATCTCTCTTTTTAGGGAAGGCATAGTTGGATAAAAGGAATTTCAGGTGAATGGAGGGAGTGACATCATCTAGGTAAAATTCTGGGAAAGGAGAAGCTGATAGAGAGTATTTTGGAAGAAAGATGAAGCAAAACAAAACCAGGCATTAACCTGCAAGAGAACATGGATTAAAAGATCCTAACATCACTACAAACAAAGCTAGTGCCCATTCATTAACAGCAAAAGAGATAAACTTCTATTTCGGGTACTTTATTTGGACAGTAAGGGTTTATTTGATGTTTGTTTAGTGGGGTTTGTTTGTTTTTAAATATACTTTTATTGATTTCAGAGAGGAATGGAGAGGGAGAGAGAGATGGGAATATCAAGTATGAGGGTTATTGGTCATCTGCCTCTTACATGCCCCACCCACACTGGGAATCCAGTTCAATTGATCCTGCTCCCGGGCTTGTGCTCTGGCTGGGAATAAAACCATGACCTCCTGGTTCATAGGTCAACGCTAAGCCACTGAACTATGCTGGCTGGGCTATTGGGGTTTTTTTACTCATTGACTTCTCTGGAAAATTGGTAAAGGAGGTTTCTTTCTTCTGAGCATCCATTTAGTTGCATTTGATTCATGGGCATTGGAAAGAACTTGATTAACACCTCTGACTTCACGTTTTAAACTCCTATAAAACTGAGATTGAAATGAAAAGAGACAATAATGTTTTAATAGTGCATAAATGAGTAAAAATTTATATTAACCATTTTAAAATTTTTTTTTAAGTTTGCATACTTACATACACCTGAATCTCAATAGGTTTTAACTCCCAACATATACATGTTAGTATCAGAAGTTCTGGTCTTTAAATTAGTCCTGACTACTTTGTAATTATATATTAACCATTTTTTAAGTAAACAGTTAAGTGGTATTAACTACATTCATATTGTTGTGTAAACATCACCACCATTCATTTCCAGAACTCTTATCGTCTAGCAAAACTAAATCTCTGTACCAATTAAACAATAACTCCTTGTTTTCCCCTCCTCTTAGCCTGACCCTGGCAACGAGGATCCTACTTTCATGTCCGTGATTTTGACTGCTCTGAGTACCTCAGGTAGGTGAAGTCATACAGCCTTTGTCTCTTTGTGATGGCTTATTTCACTTAGCATGTCCTCGGGGTTCATCTATGCTGTAGCATATACCATAATTTCCTTCCTGTATAAGGTTGGTTACTACTCTATGATATGTATTTACCACATTTTGCTTATCATTTAATGAACATGGGTGTGCAAATATCTGCAGACCCGGTTTTCAATCCTTTTGGGTAGCACCCAGAAGCGGAAATGCTGAATCATACAGCAGTTCCCCTCTTTAATTTTTTGTGGAACTGTTTTCCACAGAGGCTGAACCATTTTACATGCCCACTGACAGTGCAGAAGGCTTTTAAAATTGTCTATATGCTCACCCACACTTGTTATGTTCTGGTTTTTGTTTGTTTTGTTTGTTTGTTTGTTTGTCTTAAATAATACCATCTAAATTGGTGTGAGGTTGTATCTCATTGTAATCTTGATTTGCATCCCTGGATAATTAGTGATGTTGAACATATTTCAAATGATTATTGGCCATTTGTGTATCTTCTCTATGGAATGATGTCTATTCAAGTCCTTTGCTTATTTCTGAATCATTCGTTGTTGTTGAGTTTTATGAGTTCCCTATATATTCAGGATATCGATCCTTTATCAGATATGTAATTTGCAAATATTTTCTACTATTTTGTGGGTTGCCCTTTTTACCCTGTTTCTAGTATCTTTTGATGCAAAAAGGTAGGTGACTGAGTTTACATGGTGGGAACTTGTGGGCGTGGGCCTCTGACTGCCTCTGTTCCTTCAGTGCAATGCAAACAAGGGTATCTACTAATAGTGAATATGAAGGGGAAGCCGTGGCTTTTAATTTGCTCGGTGTTTTTATTTGTGTGTCTTAGATCTGGTTTTAAATCTATTGGGTCTTGGAAAAGATATCTAATAAAAATGTGTGATGTGACAGATACTTTTCAAGCGGGTATGTGTACTTTTCGAAAAGTCTTCTCTAGATCTCACTGCTCTTAGACTGGAGGGAGGGTGGGTGCACGGCAGCTTTGGAAAATGTTCTCTGACAACTACCAATGATGGGA
This sequence comes from Myotis myotis, assembly GCF_014108235.1. NCBI lineage: Eukaryota > Metazoa > Chordata > Mammalia > Chiroptera > Vespertilionidae > Myotis > Myotis myotis. The sequence goes on from NW_023416317.1 coordinate 47,321,319, forward strand.
CTTGGGAGGCGGAAGACACAGGAACACTTCAGTCCAGTAATGTATTTACCAACATGCAGACATCCTCTCACCTTTACAGAGACAGGAGAGGGAAAATAGCCAGCCACAAAGTATTTAAGAGCAGTGAGCAAGCATGAGAATTTTCAGAAGCTATACAATTTCCCAGCTAATAACAGTTCCATTTAATTTGTCAGGGATGTGCGCTCATCTGTCTCATGTGATGAAAGATCACAGAAAGGCTTCCAGGCAGGGAAGGGTTTCCATTTAAACAATAAACTCTAGACACTCTTTCTAGGTAAATGACCTGAAATCTAGTCTATAATTATGACAAATAGGAGACAGCAGCACCACATGTCGAGCTCATCAGCACCCTGCCTCTCGACTGAGACGAAATGCAAGTGATCATTCATCATTTCAATTGTATTAGCCACCATTTGTCTGTGTTATTTTAACATTAACCTTTCTCACCTAATATCTTTCAGCAGAATTTACTTTCAATTGCTCAGAGGGAAGAGGTGACTAACTTTTTTTTCCAGTTATGCATTTGGTGTGTGGGAGGGTACATCTTAAAGGACAGAAATTATTATTTAAGCTAACAAATAACCTCTCAAAACTTGAGGATTGCTTGTATCTGGTTGAGTTGTTTTAGGAGGAGATAAAGGAGACAACAGTAGCATATATTGTATGGGACACTTGCATATGTGTGTGTATATCATACACAAATTCCAATGCATAATGTATCCAAAATCAACACAAATGTGGGTGCACAGGCCAAAATCTAGTTATTGACTATTCTTTTCCCCAACCAAAGATAAAAGTGGCTTCTTTTGCCAAAATATGAACATTTAAAAATCTTTTTAATTCCCTTCATACTTGGTTGGGGAAGGAGAGACAGTTGCTTAATGGATCCTTTTCTGTTTTTTAAAGTATCTTTAGGGAGATAGGCATTTCTTGATGGCACAAGTACCCACTTGATGTCTTACTCTGGAATAAAACTCAGGCAAGAGAAACAGAATATAAAAGTTCTCTGAGGCATTAGGATGTCAAGCTTCTGTTTCAGGGGTTGGCAAACTTTTGCTAAGTGGACAAATAGGAAATATTTTTGGTTCCTTGGACCATGCTATCAGTCACAACAGCTCAGCTCTGCCATTGGCGCTCCAAAGACGTTGTAGACAATATGTAAATAGATGGATGTGGCTATGTTCTATTAAAACTGTGTTTACAAAATCAGGGGGTGGGCAAGGTTTGGCCTATGGGTCACAGTTTACTAGCTCCTGTTCTATCTTATGGCAATCTCCTCCCTCTCTATTAAAAAATAGTTATTAATTTTCACCCTAGAAGACATGTAACAAATAATGAAAAAATGTGGTTGGAAATTCAAGAAGCTTTAGTGACACAGGTATAGAGTGTCTTAGTTAAAAAAAAAAAAACAAAAAAAAAACATAAAAAATTACCCTTGACATTGACCTCAATTAGCAAAATGGTGTTTGTAAGAAATGTGGTTTCTTTACCAGCGCCGAGTACTGTCCATCAAGGTGGTGGAGGGGGTTATTGAAGAATCAAACATTGAACATAACCGCCGTTTCCTCCTGGATTGACACCTAACCAGAGATTTGTGATGGCCTAGGATAGCACACACAATATTACTTCTCCAGTGGACTCTGTGTCTCTTGAAGACAATAAGGTCCAAAGGAGAAGGTGTAGAGTCTCCAGGCTCCTGCTGTCATTTGTGTCTTGGTGGTGGGGATAGGGAAGTTCAGAATGGATGTATTTCTGCTATAATGCCATATATGCATGTATGTATATGTGTGTGTGTGTGTGTGTATGTGTGTGTGTGTATCTATATCTAATTGTGTATGTGTTATTCCATATAATTTCTGCATTAAAGCCCACTAAAAATGATAGGAAAATAGAGTAGAGAAAAATCATTTAAAAACATATGAAACTGTAACCACAGCACTGGAAAATTGTTGAAAATTAAAACAAAACAAGAAGGGGAAAAACTAGCACAGTTACATCTCCACTGTCATCATTATCACAAGCATCTCAACCAGCTGATTTCTTTGCAGCCTTAGACTGGAGCGTGGGCTTTTCCCTCAGGAATGAGACCCTTGAGGTCGTTTGCTTATAAAGGAGAAAAGTTCTTTAAAACTAAAAATCGAATGTAGAGTGTGGGCGTCTTCACATTCAATTATTTTAATCCTGGGGGGGGAATGTCTTTGCAGCTCCTTCATCTCTATTCCCAGGTTCCCCATATAATTTAACATGATGGAAAGTATGGCAGGTTTTCATGCCACTAAAACAATTGTATTTGTTTTCCATTGCTGTGTATTGCATGATCACAAGCGTAGGGACTTAAAACAAGGGACATTTATTAACTCACAATTTCTGTGGGTCAGGATCTGACTGGCTAAACAGTGTCCTTTGCCCAGGGTCCCACGTAGCTGCAATCCAGGTGTCAGCCATGTGTTCCTTTTGGGTCCTCTTCTAACCTCACATCCTTGTTGGCAGAATTCGGTTTCTTGCTATTGCAGGGCTGAGGCCCCCCTCTTCTTGCTGGCTCTTGGCGGGGGGCTGCTCTCTGTTTCTAGAGGCTGCCATAGCTCCTTGCCATGTGTCTTTCTCACAGGCTCTTACACACCCTTCTCACAACATTCTAGGGTGGGAGAGAATCTCTACTCCAGTCCACTAAGAGGAAGTCTTATAACACAGGCTCCAACCACATCCAAAAGTGAATGATTACATAAAGGGCAAACTGCGGAGGCCTCCTCAGGGTGTATCAACATACTAACCAGACACTGTGGCACTAAAAGAAGGCATTTTCGCAGGACTTTCACCTTTTAAATTTTGTCATATATTTTTATTTCTTTTTTAAAAATAGTTTTTTATTGATTTCAGAGAGGAAGGGAGAGAAAGGGAGAGATAGAAACATTGATGATAAGAGAAAATCATTGATCGAATGCCTCCTGCATGCCGCCTACTGGGGATCAAGGCTGCAACCCGGGCATGTGCCATGACCAGGAATCGAACCTTGACCCCCCGATTCATAGGTCAATGCTCAACCACTGAGCCACAGCAGCTGGGCTGTCTTTATATTTTGCTACATCTTTCTCTTTAAATGTGAGAAAACATACCCTTGAGTGTTTAAATAATTAATGTGTTGGGGGGAAATTTTATATGAACCAACATTTTTTTAAATATCATAATCACATTACTCCTCCATTTACCAAGAGGATGTGAGAAAATTTGGGTTAAAAAATGAGTTGCAATTAAACAGTTATATTCCTCTCACTGTGTACTACAAAAAACCTGAATCCCCAATATAATAAGACAGCGTGGGTGAAAACACTGAAAGATGATCAGGCAGTGTGTTGGCTGGGATGAGGTAGGATATGGCTCAGGGTTCATGGGTTTGACTTGGGTGGAACGCCCGTTATTATTAGGATTATAAAGATGTGGGGAGTTTGGGGGGCCAAGAAGTTATATTGCAGAAAGCAGGGTCATGTGATAGATAAAGCATAAGAAGAACTCAAACATAATGTATCATTTTTCAAAATGACTAATTTCAATGCCAGTTTGTAGAGATCGAAGAAATACATAAATACCTTTAATATTAATTCCTATATTTCTGGCTAGTAGTGTTAATAAATAAGCTAAGAAAATATCAGTTCCATTAGCCCTCCTTCCTCAATTCTCTATTGTGTATAGTTTTACATAAAGCTGATGTTTAGTTTTTTCAATCTGTAAATATCTGTCTTTGAAATGACATGTTTAATTTCTATTCCTTAATATTGATAGTGATTCTTAATATGTTTAGATTCAGTTATACAAGACTATTTTGTTCTGTCCACTTAGCATACTTCCTGTTTATTTGGTTTGCTCATTATCTTTCTGGTCTCTATTTCTGTTGAAAAGTTTATAATTATTGTAATTATCATTTCCTTTAGATAATTTCTCTTTTTGTTTGCTATTGAGAGTTTTTTCCTGTATTTGTATTCCGGTTACATTGTTGTGGATTTATTAATACTTATCCTACTTGAGACTCCTCGTATCTCTTAGGTATGAGGATTCTCTCAACTATTTGTTAAAAACCCTAGCCATTACTCAGTTCCAACAGTGCGCCTGTAATATGCTCAAGGCCTTGTGTCCTGATCGTACATCGGCACTGAAACCCCAACTCAATTTGATAGAGGCAAAGGACCACCTCCCTTTCTTCCCCTTCTGTCCTGTCCCCAGGGCAGCCTAATAGATGCTTAGAGCTTAGAGCTCTGGTTTAGTTTTCTCTTTATTTTGGCACCTGGTAATTTACTTTTCATTCTAAAGTCCCTTTAAATATATATATACCTATACTGTGTAGGTATCTATAACAGAAGTATTTTAAAATCATCACAGTGAGAACAGTATTTGTTATTTTTTGTATTTAAACCATGCTAACTCAAAGTTATATTTCAGATTGCTTTACGATCGGCGTTTCTGGGAGGCAGCCCTCCCATTTGTTTTATCTGCCGGCTTTAATATTGGTGTATATCTTCAAGTGCTTTGTAAGTTTCTGCAGTCTCCCCTTCTGCTAGAATTGTTTCCGAAGGAAGGTCTCAACTTGAGTTGTGGAAATGTTCCCAAGTGTTAATTATGAGCTTTCTTCTATGAGAGCCTTATATATTTTACGAGACGAATTTTCATTTAATTTGTTGACTCAGGGTTTTACAATTTTAATCATTGAGTGAGTATTCTCCATCTAGAGGTAGCCCAGGCTTGTGTTTCCAGGCCTTAGCCCAATTAAGAGTGTGTCTAGACACCTGGCGTCCTAATGCTTCCACCGAGATAGCTGTTACTGTCGTTTTCTTCCTGTTGTTTGTAGGGAAGAGGGAGATGATTATTACCTGTTCTTTACTACAGCTGGCTTTCTTGTGGATATTTCATCCCAGACCCAATCTGTATATCTGTGTGTCGGTTTCTAATAAACTGTGTTCCTGTCGGCTTCATCTCCCATTTCCTGCTATGGCTTAGGAGTCCATCATCTCTACTGGTACTTTGAGTCTCCTACTTGCTTCTGAGATTGTCTGTACATCTTATAAATATTTTTGTTATGTTTTGTCTGACAGTTATATGTGTGAGAAGTGTGCAGGAGGCAGAGGCTTCCTGTTCAGTTCAGTATGCATACTAACCAAAAATTAAGAGGTAGGGAAGAGGGAAGAAAAAAAGAGAGAAAAAAACTTCATGGACACAGATACCAGTGTGGGTATTACCAGAGGGCAAGGGTGTGGGAGGAGGTAAAAGTGGGTAGAGGGGGGTAAATGGTGATGGATAGAGACTGGACTTGAGGTGGTGAATGCACAATGCAGTGTACAGGTGGGAATGTTGTAGAATTGTGCACCTGAAACGTGTAATTTTGTTAACCAGTGTCACCCCAATAAGTTCAATAAAAAAGAAGTAGTGAATAAGGACAAATAAATATAAGAAACCACAAAGGGGATTCCTGCTTTCAAGTAAATTGTTGGAAGTGGTGGCAGCACATCCATCCTACAACAATATCTAAAAGAGTCCCAAATCAATCTAAAAACTCAGATATATCACATTATTAAGGATGCCATAAAGATGTAAAAGCAAAGAGGACAAGATGAACTAAAATTATAAGCACCAAAGAACCATTCTGGGTGAGCAGAGATAATTAACCATCGGCCAAATTGAGAGGTGGATGGAGACTCTGGCTGGTCACCGTTACTGTGTCTTTACCATGAAAGCAATGCACTGGTAGAATTTTTAAAATATTAATGACTATTATTATTTTATTATTTTTTATTATTAATTTTTAGAAAGAGAGGAAAGAAGAGGGAGAGAGAAAGAGAGAAACAGTGATGTGAGAGCAAAACTTCGGCTGCCTCCTGCACACCCACTACTTATGATCTAGCCTACAACCCAGGCATGTGCCCTGACCAGGAACTGAAACAGCAGTTTTTCAGTACACGGGTTGGCACCCAACCAACTAAGCCATACTGGCCAGGGCTCACTAGTAGGGTTTTGATTGCTGCATGGACTAGCCTGGCAGATTGAAATATAGAAGATGTTTTCTTTTCTCCAAAATACTTTCTCTGGGGTCAGGTGCAGCATGGAATACTGGAAGCATAGCACTGAAATACAGAGCAAAGCTGTTCTCAGGCTCCCAATGTGGAGAACACAGAGCCTCAGTAGGAGAGGGTCTGAATAAACATATCAAGTGTTTTTCTGCTGATAAAACCAGAGGTGAAGGGAGTCTAGATAAACCTGCAACCTAACTACCACCTGGCACCATTGTGTAATGAGTGCAGGTATGCTGCCACTAATCCTCTCTTCCTGATGGAGGAAAGGGTGAATTTTGTGGGAGGAAATCTATTGGGTATTTTCTCTGACCACAGTGTAACTAAACTAGAAATCAGTAACTGCAAGTTTGGAAAGTAGACATGCATTTCTAAAAACCTATTAATCCAAGAAAATTTTATAGAAAACTAGAGGCCCGGTGCATAAAAATTTACTGGGAACCCCCAGCCTGGCCTGTGCCCTCTCGCAGTCTGGGACCCCTCAGGGGATGACCACCTGCTGGCTTAGGCCCAGTCCCCAGGGGATTGGGCCTAAGCTGGCAATCAGACATCCCTCTGGCAGCCCGGCAGCCCTCGGGGATGTCCACTTGCCAGAGGGGAGCAGACCTAAGCTGCAGTCATTCATCCTTAGCGCTGCTGAGGAGGCAGGGGAGGCTCCCACCACCACCGCTGTACAGGTAGCCATCAGCCTGGCTTGTGGCTGAGCAGAGCTCCCCCATGTGGGAGCACACTGACCACCAGAGGGCAGCTCCTGCATTGAGCATCTGCCCCCTGGTGGTCAGTGTGTGTCATAGTGACCAGTCATTCCCAGTCTTTCTGCTGTTAGGGTCAATTTGCATATTACCCTTTTACTATATAGGTTAGAGGCCTGGTGCACGGGTGGGGGCCGGCTGGTTTGCCCTGAAGGGTGTCCTGAATCAGGGTGGGGGTCCCCTTTGGGTGCCTGGCCAGCCTGGGTGAGGGGCTGATGGCTGTTTGTAGCTGGTCACACCCCCTTCAGGGTGGGGGTCCCCACTGGGGTGCCTGGCCAGTCTGGGTGAGGGGCTGAGGGCTGTTTTCAGGCTGGCCTGCAACTGAAGCTCCCAGCCTCTCCTTTTTTTCTTTTTTCTTTTTTTTCTGGGATTTATTTACCTTCTATAATTGAAACTTTGTTGCCGTCCTGCTTGCTCCAGCTCTGAGGCTGCAGCTGGCTGAAAGCAGGTATCTGGGATTTGTTTAGCTTCTATAATTGAAACTTTGTTGCTTTCGGGCTCAGAGCCAGGCCGTGGCAGGCGGGGAATCTTGGCTTCCTCCATTACTGGAGCAAGCAAACCTCCTGCTCACTTCAGCTGTGAGGCTGTCGGCCGCCATCTTTGTTGGCAGTTAATTTGCATATCTCACTGATTAGCCAATGGGAAGCATAGCGGAGGTACGGTTAATTACCCTTTTTGTCTTTTATTAGATAGGATTCTTTTACATTTTGAAAAAGAATTTTAAAAATTATGTGTCAAAACTTAAGGGATGCAGCTAAATTTATTATTATCATTATTATTATTATTATTCCTCACCCAAGGATATTTTTCCATTGATTTTTAGAGAGAATGGAAGAGAGAGTGAAAGACAGAGAAATATCGATGTGAGGGAAACACATCCAGTTGGTTGCCTCCTGCATGTGCCCTGACCATGGCCAGGGCTAGGGAGGAGCCTGCAACCAAGGTATGTACCCATGACCAGAATTGAACCTGGGACCCTTCAGTCCACAGAGTGATGCTCCACCCACTGAGCCAAACTGGCTAGGGCTAAATTTATAAATGCATATATTATAAAACTGGAATACCAATTAGTTAAATTCCATCTTAAAGTGCTAGAAAAATAAAAGCAAACCGAATTCCAAAAATTAAACAAAAAAAAAGAAAGATAACGAACTGAAATAAGAAAGACAAGAGCAGAAAAATAGAACATACAACTTAATCAACAAAAACTAAAGTTGGCTCCTTGACAAGTAATAAAATTGATAAGCACCTGGTAAAATTGATCAGGGAAAAGAGAAAGATAACACAAATTTCAAATATCGGAACAGAAAAGGAGACATCACCCTGTGTATCTTCTAGACATTAAGATGATAATGGGAATGTATTACAAACAACCTTACGCTTATTTTCCAAATGAATTGGAAAAAAGTCTTTGAAAAATATGGATTTACCACTATGAACACAAAAAGAAATAGAATATATGAACATTCTTATACTTAAAAAAATAATTTAAGAACTTTTCTAGGTTGGGTGGCCACCCCAATGAAATTTTCCAAACATGTAAGAAAGTAATAATACCAAATCTTTTATAGAATCATTCAGGAATAGAGATAACTCACTTTCCAGCTTACTTTATAAAGGGAGCATAATGCAGATATGAGAACTTGCTTAGGAAATTGCAAGAGAAGACTATAACAAGGTGATATACTTCAGAAAAACTTACAGATAGTCTAAAAAATGATAAAAATATGTATTTAAACAAAATATTGTGAACGCTATTTACAAATATAACAGGACTCAAGTAAACATTTATTTCAGGAATTCAAGATTGATTTAACATTTGAAAAGCAATCAATGGAATTTACTTCATTTACAGAATAAAGGAAAAATAAGTATAACCATCTCAATTGATGCAGAAAATGAATTTGATATAGCAATACTAATTCACAATAAAACTCCCAGAAAAGTAGTACAATTAAGCAATAAAAACGTTGTTCATGTGAAACTCCAACGCTTGAAATTCCTCTTCATTTTGGTGGAGTTGTAGATTCATATTTGTGACTGTTGATCTTTGCTTAGTACTTTGGTCACCTCAAATCTCATTAGCCTCCATTATCCCATAGGATCCTTGTGGCAAGTTTGTCCGATTCAGTCAATTCAATTTTGTAAGCATCTGCTTATATCTAATGTGCCAGCTCTGAGATTAGAAAATACTTGTCATCAGTATAGAAAAGAAGGCAGAAGGAATGCAAATAGATCAATACTTTAACAATTGAAATAAAAAATGTTTGTGCTTCAAGGACACTATAAAGAAAATGAAGACAGTATGCCGAATGGAAGAAAATAGGTGCAAGTTATATATCTTATTAAGGACTAGTATCTAGAATATATGAAGAACATTTACAATGCAATAATAAAATATTCCTATCTAAAAATGGGTAAATATTTGAAGAGACATTTCTCCAATGAAGATATACAAAAGGCCAATAAGTACATGAAAAAATGTTCAACATCAGCATTAGTCATCAGGGAAACATAAATCAGAACCAAAATGAGCTGTCTCTTGATGCCCACTAGGATAACTAGGATCAAAAAGTCTGATAATAATAATAAGTGTTGACAATGGGACATGGAGGAACTGGAACCCTCAGACACTGATGATGGGTATGTAAAATGGTGCACATGTTTTAAAAAATATCTGGAAGTTCTTCACATGATTGACCTCAACGCTACCTAATGACTCAGCAGTTTCATTCCTCAGTATATACCAAAAGAAATGGAAACATATATCTACCAAAAAACTTGTAGAGTGAATGTTTATAACAACATTAGGTACAGTCAAAATGAAAGTCAAAAGGTCCGAACAACCCAAATGCCCATCAGCTGATGAATGGATAAATCTCTACAAGTGGAATACAATCCACCCATAAAAAGCAATGAAATACTGACACATGCTACAATTTGGATGAACCTTGAAATGTTATGCTGAATGAAAGAAGGCAAAAGTCCATATATTATATGATTCCATTCATATGATTGCCCAGAATAGGAAAATCTATAGAGGCAGAAAGTATATTAGTGATTACTTAGGGCTTGGAGAGAGTTTGGAGAGGGATCATAACTAAATGGTGATAGCCAAAGGGTTCTTTTTTCTTTTTTCTTTTTCTTCAGCCTTGTTGAAACAAGGCAACCAAAAATTTGGTTGCCTTCTCACCCTACCCCCCAAAAAAAATGGGACAGAGAGAAAAGATCAAAGTATTCTTTTTAAAGTGATAAAAATGTTTTAAAATTGAATGTGTTTTTTATGGCACACATCTATGACTGACTAAAAGCCATTGAGTTGTATATTCTAGTGAATTGTATGTTGCATGAATTATATCTCAATTAAGCTGTTTAAGAAAGAATGTCATATAAATGGAATCTTCTGGTGGAAAAATCCAAAGACAAGATTTCATATGAAGAAAAAAAATCATAAGCTATAGAATGAGTGCTGTATCTTATAACGAAAACAAACCCTGGCATCTGGTATGGGCCCTACTGTGAACTCTCCTGATAGGTAGCTTTATGGCTTTCACCACCAGAGGCTGGTTTCTCATTTGGATAATAGAGATATCATCACCTGCTTTAAAAGTTGTTTTTAGAATTAACTAAGAAAATGTGTGAATAGCATTTGCACAGTGCTTGGCACACAGCAAGTTCTTCAAAAAACGTGTTCGTTTCCAACTCCACCTCCCTGTTTTATTATAGAGTCACGTTAAAATTGCCTGGGTTTCACACGCAAGGGAGCAGCAACTGCCCAACAGGGACTAGGAATGTTTCCAGTGGAACGAGCTTTGAGGTGGGTTGAAGAATGAGAAGGATTTAACCAGGAGAAATTGGGAGATGGAGAGGGAGATGAAAGACAAGGCAAAAGAGCTTGCTTCATCTGGAGCAGTGACATGAAAGTGTTTAATAGATATTCAAAGTTGTACATTTCAACTTTAATTTTTAATATTTTATTGATAGAGAGAGAGAGAGAGAGAATCGCTGCCTCCTGCATGCCCCCTACGGGAGATCCAGCCTGCAACCCAGGCATGTGTCCTGACTGGGAATCAAACCAGCGACCTTTCGGGGCACAGGAAGATACCCAACCAACTGAGCCCCACTGGCCAGGACTGTACATTTCAAGGTTAGAGGCAAATAAACCGAGGCTTAGAAGGGTAAGTGTCAGATCAGTGTGCCGTGTTTGCTATGTGGCAAAGGTGAGACATGCCCATAGGTCTCCTGACTCCACATCTGAAGCATCCTTACAGTGAAAAATGGAGCCGTATTTTCCTTTTGAAATGTATGTAAGTAGAAACAGTTGTAATTCATGACCCGGAGCCTATGCTATCCTAATTCCGAGGTTATCGCGTTTCGGTCAGGGTGTGTGGTCCTCGCTCCACATTCTCTCACAGATTCTGCTACCACATCCTCGGTGAGACAGGGAGCTTCAGAGCAGAAACTGTGTCTAATTCAATATCCAGCCAGACAAAAATACCCATGATCAGAATAAAATGGGTTATTTAAGTAAAATGTTTTCAATTGTGGAAGGTATTAGCATAAATTCCACGTGTTCTTAAATCATAAACATCCTGAAAGTGCCTTAAAGAACAAGTCATGTTTTTAAAGAGTCACTAGCTGAGACTCTTCAAAAGAGCAAGGCTATTTCCAAATATTTTTGGGCAAAAAAAAAAGTATATAGTTTCTGATGCACTTAGAGAGGCGAGGCATAAAAAATAAGTGTTAGCATCAAATATTCATTGGGATATGTAATGCAAAGATTTCTTTTGCAGCAGAATAATATTGTAATTCCCCTCCTGTGACTACTCACAATATAAAATTCGGCAGCAATTCCAAGAGAAGCTCCTTTATAATAAATAGATGATGCCTGTGCTTGCCATCGCGAGAGCACCTAATGGCAGTACTTCAGTTTTTATCCCTCTCTGCTGTCATAAAAAGCATATTTCAAACCTTTTGGGGCTGAAATGTTCAAAGGCACCTAACATCTTAATGCAAAAGTATTTAAAAATTATTTCCAGGAATAATGAAATCCCAAGCACAAGTTCAAAAATGTCTCTGTAGAAGTTTTCTGCAAGTGTATCTCACAGATTCCACAGATAAACAGTAGCTATGGCTGCACTCAAGGGAATATTAAAAGTGCATTACCCTTTCTATATTTCAAAACTGTCACTGTATGAATATAGGGTGTCCCAAATAATGTATATACACTTTGAATAATAATTAATTCCAGTGGATTCAATCCGAAAAGAAAGAAACATAAATTGAGCTATCAGAAAAAAAGTGTGTATACATTTTGCGGGGACACCCTGTATATTCTTGTGCGCATGCATGTATGTATTGTGTGTGTGTGTGTGTGTGGTGTTTTGATAGTGGTGTTTGGTAGGGAATGGAATCTTTAACTAGTTTTCTTTCTCTGACTAGCTGTCTGTTACCATTTTTTGTTGGTTTTTTTTTTTTTGCGACCTCTTCATCCCTTTCTTTTACAATTTGATTAAGTATAGCATTCAATATTTTGAAATAAATTATAGCTTATGCATATTTCTATATGAAGTTATGTTTTAATGTTACATGTCAATTAACTGTTGTATCTTCATATTCTATTTATTTATTTTATTTTTATTTTTTTAGAATATATTTTATTGATTTTCTACAGAGAGGAAGGGAGAGGGATAGAGAGTTAGAAACATCGATGAGAGAGAAACATCGATCAGCTGCCTCCTGCACAACTCCTATTGGGGATGTGCCCGCAACCAAGGTACATGCCCTTGACCGGAATTGAACCTGGGACCCTTCAGTCTGTAGGCCGATGCTCTGTCCACTGAGCCAAACCGGTTAGGGCTTCATATTCTATTTAAATGTTAAATTGGGTTTCATCCACAGTAGATGCAGTGTTACTGCCTTTACAGTGGACTAGTGTGCCCAGCCCTAACCTATTCAGTGAGTGTGGTGGCTGCTGATAACTCACAGTCCCTCCATTTTTTGTTAAAATTCTCCTTGGATGAATGGATACAGCTCTCTTTGGGAGTCATGACCCTCATATACATGTGAGGCCAATGTGACTGAAATGAGTGTCCAGCAGGCTGTCCCTCTTACCTAAAAGCAAGGACAACCAAGTCACAAAATTTATGTTCCAGAGTGCTTCACAGATTAGGGCAAGGCTAGGCTTAGTCTGAGATGCTTTTGCTCTGTTGCTTTCCTGTTTCTATCCTACTGCTTTCCTTCATATATATATATATATATATATATATATATATATATATATGTATGTATGTTTTTTCCTCCCTGAGGAGCAGCCCCTCAATAAATCACTTATAAGCAAATTCTAATTTCAGCCTCTGTTTCTGGAAAAACGGAACTTAGCACAGTCAGTGAAACTATTTATCCTATATAATAAAAGGCTAATATGCAAATTGACTGAATGACGGAATGACTGATTGCTATGACTCTCACTGACCACCAGGGGCAGAAGCTCAATGCAGGAGCTGCTCCCTGGTGGTCAGTGCGCTCCCATGGAGGGGCACTGCTCAGCCAGAAGCTGGGTGGTAGCGGGAGCCTCTCCTGCCTCTGCTGCCTCTGTGACAGTGCTAAGTATGTCAGTCGGACATCCCCCTGAGGGCTCCTGGACTGCGAGAAGGTGCAGGCCGGGCTGAGGGCCCCCCCCCCCAAGTGCACAAATCTCGTGCACCAGGCCTCTAGTATCTACAAATCTTTATCAGTACTTATCCAGTCATCATTCTGTGGCCAAGGACTACATGAGTGAAATGCTAAATGGAGGCAAAGTTACAAGAACAATTCTACTTTCTACCTTATGTATTTTTTGATTGTTTGGATTTTTGACAACTTATGCATATGTAGTATTTTTTAAACTTGAAAACAATAAATAAGGAGGAAAAATGTGTTAAAGAATTTGTGTTTGAGGTAAGTATGTTGAGTAATCTCTGATGTATTGTGATATGCACTCTTTGGATGCATCCACCAGCCTTGGTCCAAAATTGATTTTTCTCTTGGCTTTCATAATGTTGTCCAGACCTGGTATTACTCATTACAAAATTATTTCCTCTGAGTATACAGCTGGTGATATAGGAGAAGAATTAGCCGATATACATGCCTTTATGAACAGATTCGGGAGGCTAATGTTCAGAACTATAGTTCACCAGTTCACTTTTATTTCAAGTTAATGAGATTATGCAAGCAATAATTACTTTCATTCACGTCTCTCTTTACCATTACTCAAAGCTAATTTAAATATCAAATTCCTTTTTCTCTCTATTCCTAGGCAGTAAAAATGGTGGACCCCCTCCTTTAAAAATCACTCGAAATCTTCTTTCTGAAAACATTTCAATTTATCTAGGCATGTGTCAGTGGGATTTTAATTGACCCCACCTGCTTTGTGCACATGGAGCGGTTACCCATTTATTTTGTAGAATATATTTCTGAAGAATTGGTATGTGACTAGATTCCCACCAAGCTCTCATTTTAGATGGAGAGTTTTAGTGATGTGGGTGCTCGACCTCCTTCACTTGAGTGTGATTTTAGAAAGGTGTCTAAAGAATTTGGGCATGAAATTAACCAATAAAATCTATTATAAACACTATATTAGAATTTTATAATGTGAAATATTACATAACACATATCTCTTGCCAGCTGAAAATGTCTAGCTGTGCCATGCAAGTTGGTCAGTAATGTTAGATCTAGTTGTCAGACAAGATTTTTGAAAGTTGAAAGTTTTCAAATTGTTGGTAATGTTTTAACTAACTTCTGTTTTACTCAGACTCAATGTTCCTATGGTTGAGGCATTCCCTCAATAGTTATGCATTCATGTATATATGTATGTATGTATGCATGTTTGTGTGAATGTACACATGTATGCATTTATTTATTTGGGGGGACTCAGGATATTTCCAAGATTGATTTTTTTCTATGCTGTGAGACAGAAGAAGAAATGGCAGGGCAGTTAAAAAATAAAAGTAGACATTGATCAAATTTTAAACTATAATCCTTTAAGTATATTTTTATTGATTTCAGAGAGAAAGGGAGAGGGAGAGAGAATTAGAAACATCAACGAAGAGAGAGAATCATTGATTGGCTGCATGTCCACCACTGGTGGTCCAGGACACAACCCAAGCCTGTTCCCTGACTGGGAATTGAATGGAGACCTCCTGGTTCATAGGTTGATGCTCAATCACTGAGCCACTTCAGCTGGGCTAGATCTGATTCTTTATCCTGCTCCTGCAGTATCATGGACCAAAAAATCCTTTGTCTTGATTCTCCTATACCTATCTTCTGTGTCCCCATTTACTAATATTTTAGCTCTGTTTTTAGCCTCAACTGCCTGATGTAATAATCACTATTTTCACATTTCATTTAGATTTAGCAATATGCTGCCTGTTGTCATTTTCTTGCATTCCAGGCCCTGCTTTTGCCATCTCCTTTTGTGCTGAGGAAAATGTCTTCCAATTATTTAGTTAATCTGTGATTGGAAAGCACTCTCAGTCTTTGTATGTCTGAACATGTTTCCTTTTTCACCTTCACTCTAGAATAATAGTTTAGTTGTGCATAAAATTCTAAGTTTATACTGTCCCTAAATGCTTTAAAGACAATATTATATCCAGTTTTCATTTTTGCTAAAGAAATGTCTTTTGACTCATGATTTTTCTTGTATTATAGAAGTCTGTGGGTTTTTTTTATCCCTCTGATAGCTTTTAATGTTTTCGCCTATCCTTTGAGCTCATTTGCTTGTGTTTTCAATTTGAAAGATTATAGCTTTATGTCTAGACTTGCTATTTGGTACTTCTTAGGATATGCCTAAACCCTTTTCTTCTTCCTTTCCATCATCTTTTTCATTATCTCTAATTATCTGAAAGTCTCATTCAGTGTTATCACTTCAAGAGCTTAGAATATGAATCCTTGTGTTTAAAGGGTTTGTCACCTCATTCTTGGTGACCTTAGTGAGTGTTCCCGAGGAGCTTGGTTGTCTCATTGGGTGCATCATCCACCCTGTGCCTCCCTACTATTATCCCTGTGCTGATTCTGCAGCTCTGCACAAGTTTTCTGCTTTTACCTCCATGATAACCCTGCATCAGCACCACGACCCCCTGCCTTGAACTCCACCGTTATTGCAGACAGAGAGCCTCTGCCCATCCCTTCTGATAATGTCAAACACGGAATCAGATATAAGCAGATCCCTTTGACAGTTTATGCTTTCCAAATTTGTGTTTTCATGGATGCTGCAACAAAGTGAACATGGAAATGTTTCTCTTCACTGAGATATTCTCCATTATATGGAAACCATAACAGAGGGTTTGGGGCTCACAAAGCTATAAATATTTAATGAATATTTTTTTCAATTTTATATATTTTCCTCCCCAAAACACATAGGGGACTTTTTGTGTTATATGTAGAGTACAAGGTTCCTAGGTCATGAAGCTTTCATATAACATCTGCTAGGCTCAGTTCAGGACTACTACTGTCCTTTGAAACTTTGACTCTGTTATTACTGAACTTGGCCTCATTCTCGGGGGCTGCAGAAAGCTCATAGCAAATGGACATTTGTGCCACCTGCTTTGTGCAAATGGAGTGATTAAAACCTCAGGTCAAAAGATGTGCAACTCTTTACCCAACTGGTATTCTTCCCTCAGAATGCTCTTCAAACTCTGTATGTGTATTGCAATGCAAACAAGGGTTACTTTGAAAAATCTCCATGGGCCAGCAGTATTCAAATATGTCTCTGATATCCCTATACAGGAACAAAATATATATTTTTTCTCCTAAATTTTCTCAAAGTCTTGTAGTGGAGGTAGATGGAGACATAGATCAACACAGGGCTGTGTAAGTGTCGTTGTGAAGACAAACATGACCTCCGGCCACCTGTGTTCAGGGTACAAAGGAACCACTCCTTTGCAGGGCATATCTCAGTGGAGTTTAACATTACATGTGTATTTTGTTTTGTTTAGTAGCTACCTCAAATGGCAGTCTCATTAAACTAAAAACTCAAAATAAGTCATTTTCGAAATGTTTCAATTCACTTCTCCTCTACTGTGTACCCATAGCAGTTTTCAAAGGGGAAAATAAAGTGAAATAAAAGGAAACTTGTAATAGCAATTTCTAACAAGCTTTTTGCTATCCTGATTCAACTGTTACTTTAGTTTCACGCATTTCTTTTAGCTTTTATTACCATTAGTAGTGAAACTTACAAAGTGGAATGAGTAACTTTCCAGTAATAGACAGAGCTCTGTTACAGATGGTAGTTTAATTCAGACAGGCATCATAAGCAAAAGCAAAAATATGAATCTAGTGGTTTTTGTAAGGAAGTAATAGGTCCTATGAAAGACAGAAATGGGAAAAAAAAGAATAAGCAGTGAGTTTGGATATTTCAATTTAAGTCTTGAAAGAAAATCTAATAACCACATTCATTAATTTATTCAATAAGCATTTATAAGTGTCAACTACAGACCAGTTCCTCTTTTGGATGCTATTGAAGCATCAGAGAGAAAAATAGTACAAATCTGTTTGCTGGAACTTAGGTATTAGTGTTAGATAAAATAACAAAACACTAACTAGAGTAAAGGTTAAAAGGGGCCAAACATATGATGACAGAAAATCATTTGACTTTGGATGGTGGGCGCACAATGCAATATACAGATTATGTATCATCGAAATGTATATTTGAAACCTGTATGAACCTATAACCAATGTCACCCCAATAAATTTACTAAAAAATAAGGTAAAAGAAAATTTGTAGAGTACAAAAGAGGCTATGGAGAAAAATCAATCAAGAAAGTGGGAGAGAATGTCAGAGACCATGATATTACTTCGGCTCTCAAAACAGTGAACAGGTGACGTTTGAGTAGAGATCAGTGGAGGTGAAGGGAGCGAGAACATTCCAGGGGAAGGACTAAGTGCAAGGGCAGGAACTTGCTTGCAGTGTTTTATAAACCACATGGAAAAGTCTGTGACTAGTGGGGACTGCATGAAGGGAAAGGAACGGAACTCAAATGTAGACCATAGGGGTATTATTTCAGTATCATAGAGTTGTTTCAAACATGCACATACAGCCACCCCTGTATTATTGTGGTATAAATGCTCCTCATTAAAAGGATAAAAATGCAGCTTCATCTTATCACGGAAGCCAGCCTCATCTTAAATGACCAGTCCAATTTCTCCTTGTTATGTTCACAACACCATAGTGTCTGATCTTGCTGAATTCTTGTTGTGCTTCATATTATCTATGTTCTCTCTGGCTCCAATATTTTCATGAAGAACTACCTTTGCCTAGAAGACTTTCCCATTCTCCCTCACTTTAGCCTGAATACTATTCTTGCTTAAGAGATTACATAAATACAGAGTCTCTTATCAGTCTTCCTTCTCCCTAGAATTGGTTAAAACGCCTTCATGTGCTACCCTATGACACTGCCTATCCCTTTAATCACTTCAGTAACACTGCACATTAAACATTAGTTACTTACCAGCATCTATCTCTGCGTTAGGTTTGTTGAATGCAAGAACTTTGTCCTTTTTTATACACATTTCTTCTATATCCAGCCGTAGTCTTGGCACAAATATTTGTGAATACACAAAAATTGGTCTTAAAAATGGTGATTACCATGATTACTTTTACCTTGAAAATGACAATAATCTTGCTTTGAAGTGAGTTTTCCACTCTGCATATGGGAACACTATCATATTAAATTTCTTTAAGTTTGCTTCACTAGCATTGGAAAACCTTATAGGTAATAAAGAGAAATCCAACCAGTGAGAAAAATCTTAGCAGACACAGCACTAAAAGTGAAGTAAGTTGCTATTGCTACAAATAGTTTCACTCATTGACACGAGTATTTCAGAGTTAAAATAATCAACTTAAAAGGAGAATAAGGCAGTTGATTAGATTCAAATATGATAATATTTCTTAGGTATTAAAAATATGTTCTATGTTTTACTGAATGCTTGCACTTCCAAATTGCTAATATTGTTTTTTGAAGTACTTGGTTTTTTAAATTACATAGATAAAGGTCCTTTAAAAAAATGACAAAAAAAATAAATAAAGTAGCTCTGATACCTGTAATTTTTATTAATAAAAATGACAATGATTCATGCAGTACTTACCTATTTGACTTTACATATATATCTAATATAATTATATATACACTAGAGGCCCAGTGCACGGATTTGTACACCAGTAGGAGGGCCCCTAGGCCTGGCCTGCGGGGATCGGGCCGAAACCAGCAGTTTGACATCCCCTGAGGGGTCCCGGAGTGTAAGAGGGCACTCTGTAAAGTTGCTGTCACTCGGCAGCTCCTGCGTTGAGTGTCTGCCCCCTGGTGGTAAGTGCATGTCATAGTTATTAGCCGGTCAGCTGGTTGCTTAGCCTTTTATATACAGATGAGAGGCTCGGTGCACAGATTCATGCACAGGTAGGGTCCCTCAGCCTGGCCTGCGGGGATCGGGCCAAAACCAGCTCTCTGACATTCCCCGAGGGGTCCCGGATTGCGAGAGGGTGGTTCTTGGGTGATGCATCCTGGAAACAGGCTCCCTCCTTTCTGGTTCCTGGGGAGTCACCCAAGAACCACAGTTGGCAAGTCACTGCAGCTCGGCAGCTCCTGCATTGAGCACCTGCCCCCTAATGATCAGTGCATGTCATAGCTACTGGTCAGATGGTCGAACGGTCAGCTGGTTGCTTAGGCTTTTACATATATAGATGATGTAAATTTTAAAATATATATTTTTTCCTCTCATTTTCTTTCCTGCTTACTTGTTTCTTTCTTTCCCTCTGTGAAAGCACTGACTGACTAAATTTAGTTTTGATCTTAAAAGCCTGGATTCCTTTCCACTCTGTTGTAGATGAGCTAATTGTAAGATTTATAGTACTCATCTGAAATGTTGTGCTGAGATTTTTCAGTTTATTTCTAGAATAATGAAGACAGTGAATAGTTTCTTAACACCAGGTCTAAAAACAGCAGGGTATAATTAAGAGTAGGATGTGGGTAAATATTCCTAAAGTCACCTCTAAATGATTAATCTCTAAATGCCTTACATGGATCTTGTACCTGTCACCCAAATTATTACTTAATATCACTTGTGATGCTAAAAGGATGTTTTCAAAAACATTCAAAACATTACTGAATAGATGGAAGTGTTCATTACACATCTATTTTGCTCATTTACAGTAAAATAATAGCAAAGGAACTCAGCTTTGGGTGACTTTATTTAGGTCTCTTTGTGCACTTAAGATTGAGTCTGTTCAGCTCAACAAATACTAACCGCCATCAAAAGAACTACTGTAAGAATTATTCATGGTTAATGCAGCCCACTCCACCCCACAGATATAGAAGGTAGAAGCAGATAGATGTCTGCACATGTCTATAAAGTATGTCAGATTTCATCCTCAATCCTGGAGAGTCATTAGCTATAACAGTGAATCTCATATCTGAGCTTGAAAAGATATTCACTTTAAACTCATCAGAATAGATAAATTAAAAAGACTGACATTACCATGCATTGGTGAATAGTATATAAATCTAAAGGCATTCTCAGACATCACTGGCAGGAGTGTAAATAGGTAAAAACACTTTGGAATAAATGTTTGGCAGTTTCTACTAAAGCTAAATATATAAATTCCCTTTGACCCAAGAATTCCATTCCTGGGCATATAATCAAGAAAAATTGCATGCTCATGTATACCAAAAAGAATGTACAAGAATGTTTATAGATGCTTTAATCATAATAACTAAAGGCAGTAAAATGTTCCATATGCCCATTGACAGTAAGAATGGGTGAATAAATTGTGACATATTGATAGAATATTACAGAGCAATAAAAAATAGGCTTCTGATATACCCAACAACATGGATAAATTTCACAGATATTTTATTGAATGAAAGAAATTAATCATAAAAACAATATGGTCTCTATGAGTCTGTTTATATCATGTTCAAAAGCAGGCAAAAATATTCCAATAAAATTTAGAATAGTAATTATACTTGAGACGTACTTTTGGTGAGGGGGGTACCAGAAAGCCTTGGTGGAGAATAGAAATAACCTACATCTTGATTGTATGATGCAGTTATATGGATGGCAGTCTATGAAAAAGGCAACCAATATAGACTTAAGATTTGTATATTGCGTTGTATGTGAGCTTTATCTCATGTTCAGAATATAACCACATCAACCTATTTTGGAATCCAGAGCTCCCTTCTCTTTTCTGGAAGTAGAGAGAGCTCTGGTCTGTAAAATAGATCAATGTGGTTATAGGTTGATTATGCCCAGGCCTGTGACCATGGGGTATAGAGTCTGATGGGACCAGCTGATTAGGAGGAGCCTAAAAACATGAAGCAGTGTAGAGAGAAGATCCACCTGAGCTGTGAGAAAACAGGAACCAGATGGTAAGCTAAGGAATGGCGATAGAGAACAGACAAAAGGGAGAATGTTCAGGAGTTTTAAACTTGGGCACAGGAAGAAGAAAATGTTTGTATAGTACCTGAGGGCAGGGAGAGGGGAGCATCAAGAAGGCTGAGTCAAGTTAAACACAACATCTTCTCAACCCCTCTTTTTGGTAGAAAGGTGTGCTTTCCTCTGGTTCATTTCTACTCTGGGCTTTCTGAAGTTTGGGGGCAGGCTTTTCTATATGCTCCCTGAGGGTATACTCAACAACACTGAGAAAATATATATTGAGAATTTATAATATGCCCAATTAGGTAATCTATAATATGCCCAATTCAGTAATCAGCATAGCATTTAGAGTTCAGCACCTCCCTCAAAGCTTTCCTAGTTTTTGCAACCCAGGTTACCCTGGTCTGTCACCAAAGATAGAAGTGAGCAAGATATTAAGGAGATACATGCCTGAAGTCTGAGCTGTTGCTAGAAATATAAATAGGTGCTAATGTAAACAGCACAAGATTCTTGGCTATCAAGCATTATGCCTTAGTCAATAATGAATCTATTCATTAAATATAGGCCAGGATCAAAGCAACTAATTCCCATTTCTTGTTTCTGGAGTGACTTGCCATGTGACATTGCATGGGGGAGTCCAGTTTTACAACTGCTATCCAAGGATAAACATTAATGGCATCCAACTTGCTCTCAACAGTATCTGGGTTTGGGTGATAACATGTACAGTCATCCCACCTACCCTCTAGGTCATCCTGCTTATGTCCACATAAATAAATACATCATTTTAACGCTCTCGTGTAATACAGAGGTGTATTGCTTTTCTGCTTCCTCTGTTAGTGACAATTTCATTTTTGTACTTGTCACGTGTCCACTATTTGCTGAGTAGTCACAGATAAAAATGAGTGCTTCTATAGTTTTCTACGGATTACTTCTGTGGTTTGAAGTGGAAAGTGAATATGAACACTAATGTGGGAGAGGATTGTTTTGACACATTTTGAAGTGTCTGGGGGAGCCGTAGTTCAAAGGTGCAGAAAAACAGGTGCCTACCCTGGGCATGCAGAAGGAGCATTTATTAGCTAAGTAGATCCTAATTCAGGAAATAAAATATCTCTTGGATACTTCACGTTACGCAAGGTAAAATTAATGATCAATCCATCGTTGTTCATCTATCTCTTTTCCAAAATAGATAATTATACCATCAAGTTCAGGTCAAGTAGCTTGTTAAGTCGAGTTTATCCGGGATGGAAGTGCGGAAGAAGGGGAAAACCATCCATCACTTAAAGCTATATTAAGACAGTTAAGCCCTCACTGCACGTATGTGCTTCGTCAGCGTGACTGTATACTTTTCTTAACATTTTTAGCTTCAAAGACTCTCCCTTTCATTGGAACCCAATATGTGTTTATTGCTGACACATGTTAAAAATCTTGCTGATACAGTACACAGATCTCTCTCCAAAGCCAACAGTCCTCCATTGTTTGTTTCTTAATTAGCACAGACACTCTATGAAAAATGCAAGAGACATCTGCTAGGTGGAATGCCTATCGGTTTTAATTGATTCTTTATTTTGTCCTGGGTAGATCAGAGGCACTGACAGTTTGGGCTTGTCTTGATTATTCTTTTAATGAGCACAATTTCCAGGGGCATTTAACATAAACTAATTTGGAGGTATTTTTTGCTAAATTATAGATTCACCTCACATAGTGCTTGGTCCAGAGTTGAGCAGCAGCAACCATATATTATAATCTGGAATTATCTAGGGTTTGAGATGAAGTCAAATAATATTATAGAATCCTGATATCAGAATTACCTAAGCCGCAGAATACAGAGAATGCATTGCAAAATGTTCCATCGACTATGAAGCCTTTTAAAAAAGTCATTAACTATTCTGTGGCAAAATTTGAAGTATAAAATTCAAATAACATTTAAATTAAAAAAAAATTAAGGTATAGCCAGCCAGTGTGGCTCAGTAGTTGAGCATCAACCTGTGAACCAGGAGATCACGGTTCGATTCTTGGTCAGGGCACATGCCTGGGCTGCAGGCTTAATCCCCAGTGTGGGGCATGCGGGAGGCAGCCTATCAATGATTCTCTCTCATCATTGATGTTCTATCTCTCTCTCCCTCTCCTTTCCTCTCAGAAATAAATAAATGTATATATATATATATATATATATTTAAAATTTTGAGATACAGTTGTTTCTGTGTTCTAGCTACTACCAGACAATTGGTGGTCTATGTACATACTGTATATGTGGTTCCATGCAATACTCTCCCTATCTATCCCCCACCCTACACACACTTTATATGCACCATCTTTACCCCTCTATGCTAGCATTGCACACTGACTAGTCATTTACTTTTGGCTTGACCTACTAAGAAGCCTACCATCTGAAATCAGGGCAATTTTTGCATTCATCTTGTATCCATATTTTCTGGCATAGCAAAGGAGCTCAGTAAGTAATTGACGGATGAATAAAATCTTGGGCAAGCTATAATAAGCTCCTATCCTATCCTATTCGGTAGAGTGAAGATAATAGTATCTAATCCATATTGCTTTTGTGAAGCAAATACCTCACACAAAATATTTAGTTTTATATCTAAAATATATTACCTATATCAGAGAATTATTATGTTTTGAAATAAATTAATATGTTTTTTCTTTTGGTATTTTGTTTTATATGAGTATCTCTGAATTTACCTATAAATATCCATGGCCTTGGTAAAGATTAGGATTATTATAGCAGAAATGCAAAAAGGAAAGATAGCTGATAATCTAATTAAAATGAATTTTTAATTGGGGATGGGGAGTGGTGACGGTACATCTGCACATATGTTAAGATTAAATATATGAATTAATTATGTACTTGTGATCAATGCCAATGCGAGGAGGTGCTGATATATATTGGGAGTCCACTTTATTCTAGTTATAGCAATGTCTGATTTGCAAACATTCTCTCCATAAGCCATCACAACAGACTCTGAGTTTGGAATGATTATCTACATTTAACAAGGGAAGGCACTAAGGTGAGAGATGAACTCAAGTGCCGATGATGGATATTGGAAGTCCAGTTATCTGAGAACCATATTCCTTAGGGACCCACAGCCTGAGATGGAAGGAATGGGGTGTTCCAGGCAGAGGAAAGGACTGAAGGGTCCATCAAGAATCCCGGCCTATGTCTGTGAATTGCCTTTTCTACTTTACATCCTCTACAATCTTTAAGTCAAAGAAAAATAGGGTTAGACATGAATAAGGTCAGGCAGTTAGATCAAATTTAATGAAAGTTGGTTTATTGAGTTGACTGCTGCAGGTTGAGGGTCAGAATTCTATTTTTACAGACAGCCTGGCCATTGTCAATGTGTGCATTTAGTCTCTTACACTTTTCACCCATACACAGCTAGATTGCATGGATTTCAGTGCTCACTTGAATTTAGGTCTGAGAAAGGCCACGGCTAGACATCTGCAGCCAATAGGATGCTCACACGAGAAATCAGAGTATAGGTGGTAAAATGAAAAACAATACCTACCTGCTCTGGCATCAATAGGGAGCAGTTACTCGCAATTCTAGGAAAAACAGGGTAGTAGTGATCCTGGACTCTAGTAACCCAAGAATAGGCAGCACTTTTCTGGTGGATCTTTAAAAAGGCATCTTCTGTTCCACAGCAATAACTGAAGATCTTTGGGCCCTAAAGCAGAAGTGTCAGTCCTTCTGATGTTCAGGAACTACTTCCTTTTTCCAGTTCTCTTCTTTTTTTTGTGTGCCCTAACTCTTCCAGTACCACGCCCCTATATTAATAGGGGTTTTTTTTCTGATATATTTATATATATAAAGAAAGAGAGGGGGGAGAGAGACAATTAATTTCTATATAGAGGGTTCTAACTAATATATTATAGGTATATTGCTCTGGGGCAAAGTTTAAGTTTTTTAAAATAAGACTTAAATTTCACTTAATATAAATAGAATTCATTAATATATATATTATATTATGATTCATGACTAAACTCAATCTTTTCAGTAGAGTGTTGCCCAAGTAGGCAGATTAACAGAAGACTTGAGTTTTTAATATACCTCTGTGCTAAAAATCATTGTCTGTTTAAGGTTTTCAAATACCTTATAAATAAATTACTTTCATTGATTTCTTAAGTATTGTTGGTCCACAAACAACCATGCTCCCTCAGCGATGCAATCCATATTATTCACTTGGCTGCCCTGGAAAACAAAAGGTTGTCTCTTTTGTTTCTTGATCATGCTTCTTGTTAATGAATCAAATACACTTTTAGAAGATAAAGAATTATGCTGTTAATCAGCATCTTTTTAAAGGCACATCTACACAGACCTAGGGTCCTTCCTAAAATAAATGTCCCTTATAAAGAAATTTAGATTTTCTACATTCGTTTCCTTCAAAAGGTATATTTTATGCTTGGAAAGAAAACTCTCTCTCTCTCTCTCTCTCTCTCTCTCTCTCTCTCTCTCTCTCTCTCTCTCTCTCTCACACACACACACACACACACACACACACACACACACACACACACACACTCACCTTTATCTCGTTATCCAAGTTTTTCTGGAATTTAGTGAGTTTTCCTGATTTTATTTACATACATTCAGAGTTCAATTCAAATACAATTAGAACAAGGTGTGAGTAGAACCTAAGAGAGCAAATTTTGCAGTAATCTTTTCATTAATAGAATCCAATCCCTGTACATGTTGTCTTAGAAATAAAGCTAGTATGACAGCAAAAGAAGAAAGAAGCACAACTCATTTCTTTTCAGTCTAATCGACTTAGGGAAAACAAAATCCTTCGCTAATTTCTTCCATCAGAGTAGGCATATGTTGTAAAGACTCACATTTAGAACAAAAGCCAGCTGCATTAAGTGCCAAAAAAAAAAAAAATAATAATGCAAAGAACGGTTTGCTTTCTGAGTTTGTTAGATTGTGAAGGTGTAAAGAAAAGATTTCTTTAATGGCCTATGTGAACTCTTTCTAAACAACAACAAAAAATTCTCAAGGTTGATCCCAACCTTTCTGTTTCAGATTATTTCAGTGCGATACTGACTTCTCCCCTCACAGTCTATGTTGTGTGAAAGTTGCAATATAAATCAAGGCCATTGGGTTGCAAAATAACCATTTTGAGGAAAAGTTCTTTTAAACTGATACAAGTATCTTACAGCGTACAAGCTGATTTCCACTGCAAATCAAACTATCCCTAAACATAGTACTCTTGTCTTAGTCTGTTTAGGCTGCTATAACAAAAATACCTTAGACTGGGTGGCTTGAACAAGAAACATTTATTTCTCATAGTTTGGGAAGCTGGGCAGTTCGAGATAAAGGTGTTGGCAGATAAAATGTTGGTGAGAGCCACTTCCTAGTGCATATACAACCATCTTCTTGCTGTGTCCTCACTTGTAGGAAGGAACATGGAGCTTTCTGGGGTCTATTATAAGGACACTGATCCTATTCATGAGGGCCCCATCCTCATTACCTGTTCACCTCCCAAGGCCCCATCTCCAAATATTAACACATTGGAGATTAGGTTTCAACGTATGAATCTGGAGGGCAGGAGCACAAATCTGCCTATGGCAGCCTTAAAATAAGAAACATGTATAGAGACCAGAGGTCAGCCAGTGAAGGCTCATGTGCTAAATCTGACCAGTAGCCAGATTTTGTACAACTCAAGAGCATTGTTTGGTTTTCACATTTTTAATGGATTATAAACAAATGAAGAATATGAGACAGAGAAGGCACATGGCTCACAAAGCCTAAATTATTTATTATCGGGCCTTTTCCAGAACAATTTGTCCACCTCTGAATGTCGATCATGCTTTCTTTGGTCAGGACATTTACATCGGGCTCAGCAGTGTGGTTCTATGGTCTTTGCTAGGCTCGGTCACACATCTCTGGTCTGTTGTCTGTCAGTTAAGTGATTCTGCTTCGGAGGATTACTGCCTGTTGGTGGGGTGTTGGGAATAACTTGGCCTTATGTCTCTTATCATCCAAGAAGTAGCCCAGCCTTGTTCAGAGGGTGGCTGCCAGAGCCCCAAGTGGGAGGACCGAAGTGCAAAAGCCCTCTCCAGGCCTGCACTGGAGCTGCAGATTCATGTCCTTCACATTCTGTGGGTCAAACCAAGTCACAAGGTCAGAGAGACAGGGGAGATGAGACACGGAGCTTTTTTTTTTTTTTTTTTTTTTTTTTTTTGCAAACTATCAAACAGGAAGCCAAGGACTTCAGGAGCAGAGAGACTTTACCTGGAACTGGAATGAAGAGGAGGAGAGCTTTCAGCCACCTGCACTGTTGACCCTGCCCTCAGGCTCTCTTGCTTTGATTTATTTCTTTTCCTTTTTTTTTGTTTTTTGTTTTTTTGTTTCTTTCTCCATCTCTGCACCTCTTGCTCTTTTACCTCTGGTGTGGTCCTCTCTCTCAGCCTTCTGAGGTCCAGCTTCTTTGCTTCTCTTTGCATAGAGGCCAAATGTGTCTGTCCTAGTCTGGGCATCATGAGCTCTTATAGTGCCTCCCGGGGAATTCGGGAAAGTGAGCCTCTTCTCATGCAAACACAGTTGGCAACTGAAGCCCGTGGTGGTGGATTTCAGGGAAGATCACTGCTCAGGTTAAACCTGCAAGTTCCTTTTCAGGAGCTCTGGTCCCAGCCTGGTTCCAGCTCTTGATGTGTCTCCTCATTTTGATTATCAAGTGAGACTGACTCCTGAGAAAGTCTAATTGCGTCTAACTTCAAGTACCTACTCCTTGTCAAATAATTTGGAGCTCATAGAGTGGCCAGTGGCGTCCTGTGTCCCACCACCTACCCTGGAAGAGGGCATTAGCTGAATCCCTGAGAAGCAGAACTGCTTTAAGAGGTAATATAGAAGGGAATTGATTATAAAAGAATGGCTTGCACTGATGAGTATATTTTATGCTGAAAGTTGGAAAAAGTCTGAGCTTTATTTTATATTTACCTACAAATTGTGGTGACACAAGAAGACATTCTTATCACTGTTGTACATTTTATGCATTGTGTAAAGATAACATAAGCCATACCTAGCCTACATTACAGCTTATTAAAGAAAAAGGTCTTGCTTCCAGAACTTTTTCTCGATGAACACCTGAATATTAATATAATTATTTTAATTTTATTTTTTAGTCATAGTTGATGTAGAATATTATATTAGTTTCAGGTGTATAACAGTGACTAGATATTTATACAAATTTTAAAATAGGGTCCTCACAATCCATTTATCATTATATCAATGTCTGGATGGATGTAATACCTGGGAAATTTAATAAAAAGCACACAAAGACCAGTTAAATATTACTAGACATATCACCTTGCAGTTTGCTCAGGCATAATTACATATAATTAAAATGTACCATCAGTTCTGCTATAAATTTCACTACTGAAACATTTAATTACTTTTTAATAAGGAAAGAGGCTATATAACAAGTATAGATTTTCTGTCTTTATCAGAATTCTGCTGGCACTCTTCTGAATGATCCATGCTCTGCTTATCCCCTTCCTACTGGCATGGAGAAACCCGTATGTGCTCAGCGCTCTCCTGTTCCTGTGCTCACATATTACTAGCCTCAGTTTCTAAATGTATGATGAAGCCACACTGTGTAAGTAAACTATAAGTATTTACTTGGGGAATCTTATTTCTGGAAGAAATCAGGAATGACTTCTCAATCTATTTGCTTAGTACTAGCTGACTTGCTGGGTGAAGGGGCAAAAAATAGTCTGCACTTGATTATCTCTTTAGCAAAAAGATCAATTGGTGCTCCATGCCTATTTCCGTAGTTGTGTACTCAGATCCAAATTCAGGTGAGTACAGAAATCCATGCAATCTAGCTGTCTATGGGTGAAAAGTGTAAGAGACTTAAATACACACATTGGCAATAGCCAGGCTATCTAGAAAAATAGAATTCTGACCCTCAACCTGCAGAGATCTTACTCTGATAGCGTTCCATGTCCCATGTTGGGGTGGGCTTGGGCCATGTTCATTTTTCTGTGTCTTCTATAATCTTCTCAAATAATTTTAAGGGTAAACTGAAAGGTGAGTTTTATGGACAAGCAGACTTGACTTTGAATCTCAGTTCCATAAGTTACTAGTACAGTGGGGTAAACTGTAAAGAAGACACTTATTTGCTCCAAGTCTACATCGCCACATCTGCAAAATGGAAGTAAGAATCTACGTCTCATAATGCTGTTGGGAAGATTTTTAAAAATTCATATTAATCACCCTGTGCCCGGAACAATTTTAAATGGTCGGGACATATGTTATTTTACATTTTTAAGTCTCTCTGAGGAAAACTCTTCTGCCCTCATCATATTCAGAGAGGTTAACCGGAGACTCCACTGCTGTTAATATATTGCTAACAGAGACTTACTGTGTGAGCATTTCTATACTCTGTGAGGGATTAACCTCTCAAATGCTGTACTTTTAGGATTCAGCCACATGCAAATAAACCCAACATATGTGGCACAGCCCTGTACAGGGTTGATTTATTTTTTCTCAGATTACAAGGAATCCAAAAGGTAGGAGGCCTAGGATTATTAGTGCAGTGATTTCAACAATACTGCTTCTATCCTCTGTTCTGCATCCTTAGCCCTTGGTCACAGGCTAATTGTGTAACCTCAGGGCATTGTGCCTGCATTCTAGGCTGGTAAAAGGGATGAAGGGGGAAGCAAAGGCGTGCCAACTGAACCTGTCACTACTTATCTGCACAACAGATCTCTTACATACCCTGGCCACTCATTTTCTGCTTATGTCACATGAAAATGCCTTTAGATATTTTTGTTTCCTTTTTTTTTTTTTAAGGTGAGCATGTTGCCTTACCAAATAGCTTTGGAATTCTGTTTGTAAGAGGGAAGTAGAATGTGATTATTCGTAGGCAAATAGATTTCTACAGGCACTTCAAATTTAGCTTCTCCAGAAAAATTTTACCCCTCCCTTCTTCAGATGAAGATACAATGGTGATATTCTCCAGGTAAAATAATTCAGACTTTGGTAAATATAGTGTTGAGTAAATCTCTGCCCATGGATTGAGTTATGAGGGAACAGTAGGATGATAGGATGGTAAGGAATGGTGTTTTCCTAAAAAAATACAATTATTCCCATATTGTAGATGTTAGTTAGGAAGTATGGCAGCATATAAAGGCTAAGAACTGAAACATATGTACAAGGAAAGCCAATTGAAATGAGCTTAAGTTTGGGAGTATGTTTCCTCTCTGATGAGGAACATCAGAGTAGGTATACTATTTAAAGATTTTTTAAAATCTGCTTAGTTATTCTCTTTACTATCCTATGTATCATTAAAATATTAATTATTTACAGAGCTAATATGATGGTGTTTGAGATAAAGTCATGATTCAATACAAAGACCTGGCCCATTACAAGCCTTTTCCCCTATTGCTGACATTTGGGATGAAATAGCAGTGGTCTCTCAAAGGAACTGTGCCCAGTAACTCCAAGAAGTGCCTGGTAGTGCACTATGAGGTGACTCACAGGAAGAAGTGATTATGAGGTTCTTTCAGGGGATGGGCTACAGCTAGGAAAGTAGTTCAAGAATTGGGACAAATTCCACTTTTCCCAAGATATATACTAGAGGGAGATATTTCTTGACAAGGTGGAAGCTGATGTTGGGTTATAAGAGTATGAGGAGCAAGGATTTAGAAAGAGTCAAAGACTGGATACTAGACCCTGCATTGCCATTCACAGGAATGTGACCTCATTTAAAATAATAATAATAATAATAATAATAATAATAATAATAAATATATATATATATATATATATATATATATATATATATATATACACACACACACACACTAATAAAAGAGAAACATACAAATTGGTGTCACTCTGCTATGCCCACCAGCCAATCAGGATGGGTATGCAAATTAACCCAATAAAGATGGTGGTTAATTTGCATATGCAGGCACTGAGCCAAGACTGAAGACCACTGAAGACTGAAGATGACTGAAGACTGAAGAGGCTTGGCTTCTCTGCTGCAGCCAGAGTGGAGAAGCCAAGCCTCACTGCTGTGGCCAAAGGCCTGGGTCCTGTGTGCCAGAGGAAAACCGGTGCCGGCAGCCAGGGGAAGGAAGGCCTATTGCACGAATCTTCCTGCAGCGGGCCTCTAATATATTATATTGATTTCAGGGAGGAAGGGAGAGGGAGAGAGAGATAGAAACACCAATGATGACAGAGAATCATTGATTGGCTGTTTCCTTCAGGCCCATCCCCTGGGGATGGAGCCCAAAACCAGACATGTGTCCTGACCAGGAATCAAACCCTGATATCCTTGTTGACCTTATTTTCATTGGTCACAATTTCCACTTCTGCTAAGTCAAGATATTATACCAGAGCAGCTCCACCTTCTTACCTGAAAAAATTTTCTGGGACTCTCACTTTCGATATGGGCTTGATGAACTTGGAGAGGGTATATAACGCTTTGCAGTAATCAAGGTCTGGAATGAGCTGCAGATCACTTGCTTCAGTTTGTTCTCCAGCCTGGTCATCAGTGGGTTCAACTGGCAGCAGGAAAGAGCACTGCATCTTTGTGTGTGTGTACGATAAGTGGTGTTACTGCAAATGTCATTATCAAGGACTTGCCCTCTGTTTCCCAATGGAGATCCATTTTATTCATTCTACAGCTATTCATAATGAGTTATTCCAGGCAACATTGTGTATACAAAGATTGCCAGAGAAAGCTGACTGGGAAATCATTAGTTATGCTATAAATTTTAGGGAGATTGCTACTAAAATGTTATTGAAGTGTAGCTGAAGGGAAATTATGTTTATCTGGGGAATTAAGACTTCACTGGGAAGGTGGCCTTTGAACTGAGCTTCAAAACTTGTGTAGGGGTTTAATGAGTGCAGAAGGCAGATGGAGCATTCCAAGCTGAGGGAAGAACTACTTTTAAAATGGGGTTATAATGTAAAAGATTATAACAGAAAGGTGCAACGCCAGATCCATAGTGTTGACTTGGAAAAAGATTTAGAGATCACTTCCTTTCTTTTCTTTCCTTCCTTCTGTTCTTCCTTCCTTTTCTCCTTCCTTCACCCCTTCTTTCCTTTTCTCCCTTTGGCGTTCTTTTTAACAGATAAATAAGCAGATTCAAGGAAGAAGGAGGGATCTATCCAAGGTCACATGGCTCATGACTAGCAGCTGGACATTGTGCTGATTCTTCTGACTCCCAGGCTGCCATTAAAAAATGAGATGGAGTCATATCATGAAGCACCTTGCTTTCTAAAGCAAACAGTTGCACTTACTATTGTAGGCAGTCAGAAACCAACGCTGTACCACAGTCTAGCTTGTGGTTTGGAAAGGTAATTCTAGAACTAGTGGGAAGAATTTGATTACAGTTAGGTTGGTGAGTAAGAAAATAGTGGTGATTTTCTAGGCAAGATCTGAGGAATGTCACTGAGAAGGGATGGGAGAAGTCGGACACTGACACAATGAAGAAAATTGCCTAAGTGCTACTATGTCCCACGTATGGGGCCTAAAAAAACTTTACCCCAATAAGCCATTCTCTATAGGCCTACTTATCTATGAACATCTACAGTGGTGACAATTTATAAGATCCTAATAGTATAGCAAGTTGATTATGTTCCCTTTTCAGTTTCCATTTGTGGGAGAGAAAATTGGCATACAGAGGGTGGCCTTGTTAGCTCAGAAAACAAATATATGTATTAAGAAAAAAGAGAAGCAATGGAATCATGTATCTGAAGAGCACTAGCGACTCTGCTAAGTGCTCAGCTGAGTCCTACGTCATTTTATAGCCTGTCTAGCATGTTATCTGCAAGTAATTTCCCCAAACATGGTTTCCATCCTTCAATAGCTGGTGCCATACTTCTAAGCTTCTGTTCCCTAATTTGGATGAATGAGTGAACTTGGCTGAGGGGATGCATTGTCAAAGCTGATTTATGTTGTTGTCAATCCCAACTGCTTAGCTCTGCAGCTGAAATTATCCTTACATGCCCATTGTTCAGAGTTCAGAAAAACGCCGTCTGTTCTATTGTTCAGCCATGGTCAGGATACGGTTCCTGTTCTTTTCCTTGTGCATCAAGCTTTCCTACCATAATGGATGACGCTACTGCAGAGGTTTGTGCAAGCCTCCCAGGAAAGGCAAGAGCAGTTGTACAAATGGGCAGCACTGTGCTCGAGGTGATGCAGGAAAAATATCTGAATGCCAAAAAATTGCCCGCCAATTTTGTTTTCATAGAATACATTCAAGCACTAATGAGAGAAACCAGTTTATTTTTTTCATTATGGCATAAACCATCAAAACTATAGTTCCTCTTTCTTAGGCAAAACAAGAAAATGCAGAAAGTCAGAAATATCACAAGGGATGTTCATTGATTATGTGTACGAAGCCCGGAGTGATTTAGCCAAAGGTAAAGAGTAGGCTTTTCCGTATCTACCTTTGCTGCTGCAGAGTCCAAGTAGGAAACAAAAGCTACACTCAAATTAGAATAATTCGAGAAAGGTTTATAAATGAATTGTAAATTTTTTTAAAAGGCCAGTGCACTGAATTTGGGGAAACTCCCTTCTCTTACCACCTGTAGGCCTGAGTGAGTGGAATGGTTATTGGACTCTAGAACTAGAGAGGTATGTTGAAGGGTCCACCCGGAAAGAGTGACTTCAGTCATAAAGCACAACCAGGCTTAGCTGTGTCTCAAGAGGGAGTCAGAGGAATAGATAACTACCTACCTGTTCTTCATTTTTCACATCTCCTGGGTTCCCCATTGGCTAGCCATAATTGGGAACCAGAGAACCAAGAATCCCAGTACAGCTTCTAAAGTGATTGCATGTCAAACTCAAAGACAGAAAGAGAGGAAGAACAGTTCTTTTCCAAGTGAATTCAATTTCTAAGATCATCCTTTTATTATTATACCATTAGGAGGCTTAGAATCCCATCTTTTACCACAGATGATTG
Organism: Myotis myotis; assembly: GCF_014108235.1. Taxonomy (NCBI): domain Eukaryota; kingdom Metazoa; phylum Chordata; class Mammalia; order Chiroptera; family Vespertilionidae; genus Myotis; species Myotis myotis. The sequence continues at coordinate 47,355,487 of NW_023416317.1, forward strand.
CTATATATAGCGTGTCGCGCATTTTGGAGATCTCCCTTTGATTAATGACTTCATAGAATTCCTGGATCTATATATGAGGGTCTCATTTTCTTTGCTGCTTTTAGTAAGAGCTTCAATCACTTTTGCTTTTAGCGATGCCTGTATTCCTGAAGTAAGACCGTGTGATTCCTCCATTTTGTATGGAAAGGTTAGACTCAAATTCAAAGTGAACATTTTGTTAGCTTTATTTTAAGCACTTTGTAAAATATTAAATATGAACATTTACCTTGTAATTTACTGTAAGAATAGCCCCCCCATTTTATAATATACATTAAACTGAAGAAATTCATGGACTTCTCCCATGTATAGTTTGCTTTCAAAAGTTTCTCAGTAAAATGCATTTCAGAAAAAAATTCAATGAAGCCATTTTTTTAGAAAGAAAAATTCTTCTCACATTTGAGCAAAGGAACAAAAAACAATCACAGCAATGAATTAATTACTCTAATAACATCTCTCATAACCACATTCGTTTTAGAACAAGGGTCCTTTTCCTTCTTGTATTAAAGAACAGCCAATCAAAACACAGAGATAATTGTTCTAAAAACTCCTGGCTCTCCCTTTTAATATAATTATTTGAAATATCTAGGGAGAGAAACTAAGGAGACACAATCAGAGGAGGAATTAATTACTCTATTAACTTTGCTTTTACTCAGCTTCATTTATTCACAGCCTGGAAGAGGCCTCCCCGAGGTCACCATTCCTTGTATCTGCCACCTGTCAGGGATGCTTCGAAACCATGCAGACAGATGGGTCGCCTCCTAATGGTTTTGCTCCACTGTTTATGGTTGTTTTGTTTTTTTCTTTCTTTTTTATGATTCCTCTTCCTATGCTTTTTTTTTTATAGTTATCCAGAAGAATAAAAAAATAGGTGTACTTTTGTTTTCATTCTTCTCAAGGACCTTCTTCAGTTTCTTAAAGATCATACCCACTGTCAAAAGTGGACTTTATTAAATGTAGAACTTATTTTTGGAAAAGTAGCATACCTTCAAAGATATATTTCCATTTTGAAGATGTGAGCTAAAATACTGCAAGGTGGATGGTGACAGCACTCAGGAAACACCACAGGGAGTAGGAAAAGGAAGAGGGGACATGGGGAATACTGCCTCCATCCCGCTACTGGCCATAAATGTCATTTTCAGCAGTGACACTTATTGTTGAGATTCTCTTTAGTTCCCTGCACATTTATCATCTCTTAAATATCCCCTTTAAACATTTTAAAGAGGATAAAAATAAATTATTGTTCAAAATAAAATTGATCATGCATCTCTTTGTCCAGTGCAGTAGCATTCTTTTGAAGAAAATTGTAGAGTAAGTGAAAGAGTCTGTCATTGGATAGAGTTTAGGTAAAACTCCTGTTTACATTGTCCCACACAAAAAAATGACCATTGCAATGAACTGTATGTCCATTTTCTCAGACTTTCTCTTCTATATTTAGGAGTCCAGAGTTTGAGTTAAAGACTGAATAGATGTAAATTGCAACCTCTAGGTCATAATAGCTAGGGCTATAATAATTCTGATTTTGAAGAATTTTGAGGCAGAGACCTAGGTTTCTGTCCAGGGACACCATGTAGTTAGAAGGTTCTGTCTAAAAAATTACATAAGTAATTACATGTTCCATTGCCCTCAGGCATTGCCCTCGGGTGTGATTCTCCTGAAGGGTTAACTAGCAATACCACAGTATCTTCAGCACTCACATTTATTATGTTCATATCTCTGTCTGAGCTCTACAAGGAGGTTATTTAAGGGTTTTCCATGGGAAGCCAATTGGAGCTTTTCTGTCTATTGCTTTAAGTTGATTTGATATCAAACCTGCTCACAAAATAATGAAAAGAAGCTCCATCAGCTTTTATGAACAACGCTTCAAAATATAGTTGCTTAAAACAACAGTTTTCTTTAGTTTGGTTGGCTGAGTTCGCTGGGTTTTCCTTCTCATACATCTGTGGTCATCTGATGGTTTAGGGCAGCGGTTCTCAACCTGTGGGTCGCAACCCCTTTGGCGGTCGAACGACCCTTTCACAGGGGTCGCCTAAGACCATCCTACATATCAGATATTTACATTACGATTCATAATAGTAGCAACATTACAGTTATGAAGTAGCAATGAAAATAATTTTATGGGATAATAGAGACCATTATAAACTTTTGAACAATAATAGATACAGAGGCAGAGCTGCCTCAAACAGATTGTCAAACTGCCGCGGGAAGGCCGGGGAGGGTTGGGGGACAGGAGGTAAGGGGGTAAGAGATCAACCAAAGGACTTGTATGCATGCATATAAGCATAACCAATAGACATAAGACACTGAGGGATAGGGGAGGCTAGGGGACTGTCTAGGGCGGGGGGGGGGAGGGAATGGACACATATGTAATACCCTTTGTATTACTTTAAGGAATAAAAAAAATAAAAAAAAAAATTTAAAAAAAGAAAATAATTTTATGGTTGGGGGTCACAACATGAGGAACTGTTATTAAAGGGCCAGAAGGTTGAGAACCACTGGTTTAGGGGGAGGATGGATAATCTATCAAGAATGACCTCACATGTCAGTTTGGAAGTCTGGTCAGTCTATGGGGGCCTTTCATGATCTCCCATCATCCAGCAGCCTACCCCAAGCTTCTTCGCATGTTGTATACTGCAGTGAATAGTCCTACTCCCTACCCCCCCGAATTCTTGTTTCCCTGGAACCTCAGGATGTAACTTTATTTGGAAATTAATTAAGATCAGGTTTATACTAGATAGTGGTAGGTCCTAAATCCAATAACTCGTGTCCTTATAAAAAGAGGAGAGGACAACAGACACACAACCAAGAAGAAGGCCATATGAAGATGGAGGTAGAGATTAGAGTAATGGAACTACAAGCCAAGGTAAGCCAGGGTGCTGATAACCACTGGAAAGTAGGGGAAAGCACAGAATAGATTTCCCCTCAGAACCCTACAAGTAAACCAACCCCACCAACACGGACTTCAGACTTCTAGCCTCCGGAAGGCTTGGTAGCTTGTTTTTAGGCTACCAATTTGTGCCACTTTGTTATGATAGGCCCAGGAAACTAACAGTGACGGTTTCGGGGTCCGAAAGAAGAGAAAAGGAGAGTAAGCCCACTGCACAAGGGCTTTTCAAGTCTTTGACTCTCATTTGCTAATGTCTTATAGGCCAAAGCCAGTCCCATGGGCAGCCAGAGTCAAGGGAAGAAAAAGAGTCCCCAGCTCTTGATGGGAGGAGCTGTGAGTTGTCCTGAAAGACTGAAAGGGACATGGACTCGTATGGGGACTCGCATCTGGCAGGTTTGGGTTTTTCTTTTGTTGCGTTCTCCCTCTGGCCTGTATCCTGTGATCCGTGGCTAGCATGTGGCTTAAGGCTGCCGCTGAAGAGCAAGTTCTTTAGAAAATACGATGAAGGAAATTATTAGATGAACTGATTCAAAAGATCAGCTTGAATTGACTCTAGGCTGTTGAAGTCACAGACCAGGAATATGGTCTTTTGCCTGATAATAAACAACAGTTTAGAGTCCAGTGGGACATTTTGACTGGACAATTATGACCCCAAAGTTTCATAGTTACCTTGTTAACATGGAGATCTCTTAGAAAATAGAGTAGACCAGGAAGTTTCCTAAGATCATATTTCTGTTTCTTTGTGTGATTTTTTTTCCTTCTTTTACATAGCTATCGGCTTCATGGAAAGGCATACATAACAGCTAACAGAGCATCTTTGTCACTGCCAATTTCTTTGGTGCCCTGGCACATTAAGAAAAGAACTCCTATAATTTCTTATATGTGCTTGTTCAGATGCTATGCACCTCACTGAGCTTAAATTTCAAAGGACTTGGTTCTTTTCAAAATGCTGTGAAGACATTATTAAAAAACTGACAGAAGGATTATGTGGATGGTGGATTAGAGAAAAATACTTAATCAATATAAATTTATGAATCTGTCAACTCTACTGGTGGCATATAAGTGAATATTCCCATTCTTAAGAAATACTCATTGAAGTATCAGGGGAGAGGGGCATGATGTCTACAGCTTACTTTCAAATTGTTCAAAAAATATGGAAACATACGCATATAGGATATCAGTAAAATATTAATGGTAGGAAAATATAAATAAAAAAGCAGGCTGGTGTTATTTTCACTATTTTTATTTTTGCAACATTTTTTAGTTTGACGTTACTTCAAAATGTAAGGCCTAACATAAACAATATCTTGGTTTTCTTTTACAAAATCAACTGGAAACTAAGTCATGTCAATTCTAATTTCTCCTGGTTTCCTCTCTAATATTGCACAGTTGTTATTTTTTTTCCCCCGGGAAGGAGGTGACTGCCTTCTGTGGAAAGATTTTGATTAGGTCAGATCTACTTTGGAAAAGGCCAAGTTCTTAGGATTTTTGTTCTCATGCAGAGGGTCTAAGTAGGCAGCAATCTGTCTGTCAGGCGGTGCCAGATGTCCTAGCTATTAAGTTGATCTACTACCCAGTGCCCACATTCTTTCAAAGGCAGGCTAATGGGGGAGAAAAGCAGGTAAGTGAAATGTCAAGGAGAGAGGCAGTAAAGGCTGGGAATTGTATTCTACTCTGCTTTGTAAACAGGAAGATGGGTAGAAAGTAGAGGCATTACATTCAATGGCCCTCACTGAACATGAAAAATAACTTTCCTAGATTAATATATGGCATTAGGTATATTCATACATCCCTTTTATCACAACCAACTCAGTCATGCAGTCACAAACCCAATGTTGAATAAGAAAAACAGTCCATGTCTTAAATATCTTTTATTCAGTTGCCAGTGTGTCAAGCAACTCAACGTGGTGGGGTTTAAAGGTGAAATGGCTTTATTTTTCCATCACTGCTTTGTAGAATTTCACATCGCTATCCATTAATGATATCGGGTGAATTCCACAGCTTTCCATTCGCTCGCCATTATTAAAATGTGGACCATGTTAGAGCTTTAAAAACCAAATCCATTCACTAGTAGTTATTAAAATATGGTCCATTTTAAAGCTTGAAAGTCAAACTCAATTTAAAATTCATTTCCTCACCGTACTCCACATAATCCCCCATTCTCTTCCCCTCCATTGCTGCTGCCAATGAAAATCTGAGCTGAGTTGCTGACTGAGGAAGAAGAGAGGGAGAAGATTTCTAATTCTGAGACTCATACATCTTTTCTAGTTCAGCTCATCCAGAGAGCTGCACCTGGGTAGAAGAGGGGCATAGTGAAATTTCTCATTAATTAACCAGACAAGGTTTGAATGCTCTTGTTATGGGCCACTCCTGTTGCTGTTGACCTTTGTTGTCCTCTAAATAACAGACATGCAAATCCTGCGTCTCGTGGAATGCATGTTTAACTGACTACATTGTGTGGTCTCCCCATTTACTTTTCCTTGAACCTGAGTTTGGCAATTTAAATGGGACCAGATGACTCAAGCTTGGCTACCATTTGACTCATAATGAAATACTTCGGTGCAAATCTAACAAAACACGTATAGGCCTTCAATTTTGAAAATTAACTCTGTATCTAATATTGCATTTAATTGTTCATGTATCTGTCTTTCTCAGACTACCGTTCTTGAGCAGAAGTCATGTACAAACATTTTGGTATGTTTGTATTAAGCATTCTTACTTTTAAATGGTATAAATGTTTCACAAAGAGATTAATAACTGAATGAAATAATGACAAGCATGCATTTGGAGGTTTGGAATGTAGAGATTAGTTTGAATGGAACGTCTTTTAATCAATGAGGAAGCCAGCTCGGGCAGTGAAAGCTAACATTGTCTCATGGCGCCTTTGTCATTGAGAAGGCTAGATAGACTTCATTGTGGTTAGAATCTTCAAATTACCTAAATCTTTCTCCATGATACTTCCACTTTCTCTACCAAACATGCTTGACCTTTAACTTGAAAAAAAAAAGTGTGGATGTGTAGGACGCCTGTGGGAGGAAAGGTAGAGATAGAGATGTGTCTATTGACTCATTGCTTGTCCTTCCCCCAAAGATCTACCTGCTCATCCTAAGAACAGAAGAGCAGTTAGCTAATTAGTATCCTAAAAATCCCTCAAGGAAAGCATTCCAATAACTGGTCTTACTTTCAGTCTAAGTTCTTGATCTCTCCCTCTCCTATGACTTCACTTTACAATTTCTATACTCTCACCTTCTAAATTATATGATCCTTAAAGGTAAGAGAGTGGCATTATTTATATTTATATCCTTCAGAGGTACAGCACAATCATAGACTTTGCTCATAGTAAGTCCACGGAAATATTCCAGGAAAGAAAGAACAACTGTTTATTTATTGCCTGTGTGCAAGGCACGGTGTTACATCATGGGAACACACCAGTGTGAACAAAACAGCTATGGAAGTGTAGAAGGCACATGTCAAAATAAATAATCATATGTGCAAATACAAACTTATAAAATATTATAACTAACATTAAGGTAGATAATTGATTAATATAATATGACTGAGGTGAGAGCGGAAATTAAGCTCAGGGTCAGAAAAAGGCATCTCTGAAGAACTGACATTTACATTAAAATCAGAGCTGAAGATTTTAATAGAAATTAATTAAGATTTAAATAGAAAACAAAGAAAATAATATTCTAGCAAGATGGAACAACTTCTATGAAAATAGGCAGGTGCTTGAAGAACTGAAATAATCTAACAGATTTGGAATCTCTCCCTCCACCCCATAATCCTCTTCACTTTTCTTCCATATAAGAAGTTAGAAGATAGCCATCCCCCATAGAAATAAACAGTTCACCAAGAGGCTTCTCCGTCTTGTTTGCATCTGAGATCTACAGCAGCTGGGAACTTTGCTTCTCAGTGAGGTACACAAACATGTATCCCCCTTTTTACCTGAAGAAAATTTATTTCTATTAAAAAAATAAAAAGTCTTATTAGCATGGCCGGTGTGGCCCGGTGATTGTGGTTGGGCATCAACCGATTGAACCAAGAGGTCACTGGTTTGATTCCTAGTCAGGGCACATGCCCAGGTGAGGGGCATGCATCATTGATATTTGATGCTTCTCTCTCATCAATGTTTTTATCTATCTCTCTCCCTTCCTCTTGCTCTAAAAGAAATAAAAACATATATTTTTTAAAAAGTCTAATTACTTCACAAAGGTTGGGAGACATAAGTAATCTGGTAACTTTGATGTAAAAACCACTGGTGTCTTCTTTATTCCAATGGTGTATTTGTCTTCAGTAGGTGATTGCTGACTTTTGCTGCCCTAAGCTGCAGCCTAAATATTATTTCATGTCATTTTCAGAGGTTCATTTTCCCCACTTGATAATTCTAAATCAAGTGCTTTAAAAACACTTTTTAGATTTGTTCGAAGTAGAGAGATAACTTTAAAAAAACACCAAATCAAATTGTAGGAGACTAAACTATTTATGTGAAAAGGTCTTATATCTTTTGTCAACAAAACTGCAGCTGTCCTACTTTGGCCACATCATGAGAAGGCAGAGTCCTTTGTAAAAGACAATAATGATGGGGGAACTAAAGCAGGAGGAAAAGAGGAAGAAAATAGGAGATGGATTGGCTCTGTAGAAGATGCTGTAGGCATGAGTCTACAGGGGCTGAGCAGGGCTGTTGAGGACAGGACACTGTGGATATTACTCATTTGTAGTCTCAGGAATCAGAGATGATTCAACGGCATGTAATGCACACCAAAAGATTTACTGTGACTGAATTTTATTAGATTTGAAATTAATTATTGATGGATATACAGTGAATTGTAATTTTTCCACTTCCTTGATATTATCAAATCGGGTTTTTTTTGAAATGACATTTTAAAGGTTTTATCATTAAGGAACAGAAAATTTGTTGAAACCTTAATCAACCTTGATATACACTAAAATACCCATACCTGCTATTATTATTAGCCACTGATGTTCAAAATAATTTGAAAGCATAGAGAAGACTGTTTTGTCACAGTAGACCTCAATCAAGCCACGTAGCATAAATAAACACTAGGTTAAAAATTAGCATGTTCTGGAAGATCCTGATGGGAGGTAATTTGTAGATTTTCTTTTCCTTTTATTTCTTTTTGTTTTCTTTTTCAACTTGGAAAATTATCTTGACCAGTCTTTTGTATTTCCTATTCCAATAATTGTCAAGTAAGGCCCATAGCCTAGTATTCTCACAGAAACTTCAGCCTCTATTAACCATCTGTTGTTCCTTTAATTATGGTTTACTGTGATAAGCCTGAAAGAATAGAGATGAAAATTAGGTAGAGAGTCCTAAACTAGAAGCATTCATGTATCTTAGCCTAAGAAAATGATTTTATTAGACAACTTTATATTCTAAAATCCATTCAGATGTTACATAAGATACATTGGTGGTCTACATTTGATACTGGATTTTAATAAATGTCAGATTTCAGTAATGTTTAGGTTTGGAATAATTAAAAGGACCTCACAGGAAGAATATGATAAATAAAGAAGAGTGTTCTGTATAACTATTTGAACCTCAATATCAAATCTACCTCTACCTCACTACATGAGAAAGATATTTAGGTAAAGTCCTCTCTCCATTTTAAATCTAAAAGCAATTGATGTAGTAATAAATCAAATAGTTCCATCCAGAAAATGTCTGCGGACATTGTGAGCACTCAAGACTTCAATAGAGGACCCAGAAACCACAACAGGGCCCATACTTTGGAAATGTCTAATTTCACATGAAATAATATGAAAATAACTGCCATTGTAATCAGTACCCCTCAGCATTCAGGCTGTGACTAAATCAGTCACACGTTGTAAATTTTCATTTTACTTTTTCGTCTTCAAAAATACTATTTTGGCAGTGAGTTCTGGTAAAAAGGTAATTGGATCAAAATAATATAATCCCAACACTGCCTGAAACATTTGATGATTGTGAGATGCTAAGAAAGTTATGCGTACTCTTACGTCTAGATTTTCTCAACAATTAAAAACTTAAATATGAAACAAAAGTCATCGCTTCAAAATAATCTGTAGTTTTCTCTTTTCTAACTTCTTTCAAAAATGTCTGTTATGAAGAAGTTTCTTTTTGTTTTTTTTAATCCTCACCGAGGATTTTTTCTATTGATTTTTAGAGAGAGTGGGAGAGAGAGGGAAAGACAGAGAGAAATATTGATATGAGAGAAACATCAGTATCAAACCCTGGACCTTTTGGTTTGCAGTCTGACCTCTATCCACTGAGCCAAGTGGGCTAGGGCTATGATGAAGTTTCTTTATGGTGGGTATAATTATAGTTTCCTTTTTATTGCATTTTATTTTGGATTTGTTGGCCTTGTGGAGTGTTCCTTTAGATATTTTAGAAAATATTTTGCTCTTAAAATATTGCTTTGATCACATTTTGTGTCACTTTTCCTACTAGAAATCCATTTTGAGTTATGCTCAACTGTCTTCACTATCTTTAACTTATGCTTTCTTGTTCTCCTTGCATGGCTTTCTATTCACTTTCCTTTTGTTTTCATATGTTTTATTTAAATATAATTCATATACCATAAAGTTAGTAATTTAAAGTGTATAATTCAATGTTCTTTTAGCATATTTACAGAATTGTGCAAACATTGCCACAGTGAATTTTAAAATATTTTCATCAGTTTAAAAAGAAATACTGTGACAATTAATAGTCACTCAATTTCCCCCAAACTGACCCCTCGGCATAGACAACCACTAATGTTCTTTCAGTCTCTATAGAGATCCCTAATCTGGATATCTGACAAAAATGTATTTAGAAAATATGAGGCCCTTTGTAGCTTCTTTCACTAAACATAATGTTTTCAATGTCCATCTGTGTTGTATCATGTATGAGTACCTCCTTCCTTTTTATTGCCAATAGTATTTCGTTGTATAGATATACCACTTTTAATTATCCATTCATCTGCTGATGAACCTTTGGAGTGTTCCTACTTTTTGGCTATTATGAATAATGCTACTATGAATATTTGTTCAGTTGTACCCTCTCCTCCCCCCAAAAATTCACATGTTGAAACCCTAGCGCCCAGTACCTCAGAATGTGACTGTAGTTGGAGATAGGACCTTTAAATGGTAAAAATATGTTATAAGCAGTCCTTGGCATGGCTCTAATTGAATATGACTGGTGTCTTTGTAAGAACAGAAGATTAAGACACAATGCAGAGTTATTAAGAATACCATTTGAAGACACTGAAATAAGACCATCTACCAGCCAAGTCGATGGGAGACACATTTCAGAAATAGTCCTACTTATACCTCAATCTTGGATTTACTAGCCTATGGAACTGTGAGAAAAGAATAAGATATATATTAGTTAAGCCAATTACTTTGGGGTATTTGTTATAGTGGCCCTAGAAAACTAAAAAAAAAAAATCATATACTGATTTCTGTGGTGAAGTATGTTTTAATTTCTCTTAGGTATGTACTTAAAAATGGAATTGTTGGGTCATATGATATCTATATACTTAGGCTTTTGACAAATGGAAACCCTATTTTGCAATGTGCCTGCACCATTTAATTAGAGGATTCTAATTTCTCCACATCCTCACCATCACTTGCTGTTTTCTATCTTTTTAAATTATTATAGCCATCCTAGTAATGTGAAGTGATATCTCCTTATGGTTTAATTTATATTTCTATTATGGTTAATGATGTTGAGTGTTTTTTTCATGTGCTTATCCTATTCATATATCTTCTTTGGAGAAGTGTCTATTCTAGTCTGCTCATTGTTTTTTGTGACTGAGTTATGTGACCTATCATTATTGATCAAATTTTTCTTATATTTTCTAGACACAAGTGCTTTATTGGATACATAATTTTTAAATAATTTCCCATCCTGTGGGTTGCCTCTTCACTTTCTTAATGGTGTCATATCCAAGAACACTTTAGCCTAACTCAAGGTTGGGAAGATTTACTTTTCTAAGATTTTTACAGTCTTATTTTACATTTAAGTATGTAAAATATTTTTAGTTAATTTTTATGCATAATGTGAAGAAAGGGTCTTGGTTTTGCATGTGAATATCCAGTTCTCCCACCACAATTTGTTGAAAAAATTATTCCTTGCCCCCTTATATTGCCTTGGTTCTCTATCAATTGACTATATTATGAAAGACTCTGTGTTCTATTGCATTGTTCTTTCTGTCTATCCTTATGCCAGGGCAATACAATCTGAAATACTATAGGTTTGTAGTGAGTTTTGAATTTAGAAGTGTGAATTCTACAATGTTTTTCTACTTTTTAAATAATGTTGTGGCTGTTCTGGGTCACTTGCATGTCCAGATAAATTTTAGGAGCATCTTGTCAATTTCCACACACACAAAAAAATAACAGCTTGGATTGCAATAAGAATTATGTAGGCTTTGTAGATCAGTTGGGGGATATCACCATATTCTACAGTATTAAACTTTCCAATCGACAGACATGAAATGTCTTTTCACTTATTTAGGTCTCCTTTAATTTATTTTAATGGTGTTTTATAATTTTCAGAACACAAGTTTTACATTTCTTTTGTCAAAATAACCCCTATGTATGTTATGCTTATTTTGATAATTCTAAATCAAGTGCTTTAAAATACTTTTTAGATTTGTTCGAAGTAGAGAGCTTAAAAAAACACCAAATCAAATTGTAGGAGACCTACAGTGATAAGTCACAGTGATAAGTCAATCCTCTGAGAGCATAGCCTTGGGCTTGTGCATGGTTACCCTGGGATGACTGGTTTTAATATGGCTGTCTTTAGTTACCTCTTTCCTTAGTGTCTCTGTTAAGCTCTTTGCCTCTGTAGGTATTATATGCAGCTAAGAGACTCCACTAATTACCACCTGATTGCTCTATTGATTTTGACACTGTTCCAAGGCATAAATTGCTCCACAATTTGCTCCCATTAAATCCAGGCCCTTCTGCAGAGGTAATTTTTGAGGCCAGCCTTTGAAGTTTGTTCTCACCCTAGAAGGGCTCTTCTTAGCTGCCCCATTCCCCAGTTTCCTCTGATAAACCAGCTGGCCTACATTTTAGCTTGATGCTCTCATGAAGCTGCTGGCCTCCACTTACTACTTAACTCCTGAAATCTCCCTTGTTTTCAAGAGCAACCTTAGTCTTAAACTTCTCCATAATCTGTGTTAAATAAAGTCAGTCTCTTCATTCGAGGAGAGCTTCGGAGCTCTTTGTTTTCATGTCCTGTGTCTTCCCCTGGGCAAAAGCTCTATTGTACTTGCTGGATTGACAGGCATGGACAGCGGTTGCTTCTCTTGGGTTGACACCTGTGCTTTAAGAGTTGGAGGTGAGGTGGGGACAGTAGCTCTGCTTTTCTTAGCATGTCTCTCCCAGCATGGGCATCTGTGCTCTGAGTGGCCTGGGAAGAGAATGACTGAGGACCTCAAGTTCTAGTCTGTCATTCCTGAAGTGGAGACCACCTATGAGTTTCCTCTCTGCAGCACAGAGATGAGGCTATGGTGAGAACGGGCTTCTTGGGCACACCCACATGGATTGGAGCTGGAAGTGGGAGGAGCAGCAGCGTTGGTCTCAACTGCCACAGATGTTTGCTCTTCTCACTGAGATATAGTAGGCTTTTTTTTTTTTTTTAAATAAATGTTCTGTATTTTCTGTGGGACCTTCTGACAATTTCTGTAGACTTTAAATAGTTATTTTTAACTATAATTTGTACCAGTTATAATTGTCTCACTGGGGAGTGAGTCTACAGAGCCCTCATGCTGTCAATTTCAAAAGCAGATTCTCTTTTCATTTCTCATTTGTCTTCCATTTCCCTAGTTCCCTATTGAACTGTGTGCAGTGCTTCATTTTTTTTTTTTTAATTTTAATTGCTGTGTGGCTTATTTCTGTAAGTTCTATAGTTCATTTTCAGACCTCTAAGCATTTTTATAATTACTAATCTCTGCATTTATTTTCCAGGTCGCTTCTAATTTCCTTAAACTTTATTATAGTTGTTTTATCATCTCTCACATATTTGTTTGTAGCAAAATTTAAGTAAAAAATATATACCATTTTAACTATTTTAAGAGTATAATTCAGTGGCATTAAATATATTCACATTGTTGTACTTTTTATTGTGTGTTTGATGAATAATTAACATAAGCCCTCGTTTTCTTGCGAACATATTTATGAGCATTGTTTGAGGCCTACAATAAAACCGTGCTTCTCCAGAAAGATTTGCATTAGCGTCTTCCAGGTGCCTAAGAAAATACAGAAGGAAGTACCTCCTGAGACATAGCCACGTGAGGTTGGTAGAGTATGTCAGTTTTTTTGGCCGACCTCCTACGGTAGGCTGAGCAATGGTGCTTGAAGATGCCCAGTCCTAATCCCTGGAAACCTGTGAATATGTAATCTTATTACCCAGGAAAAGGGACTTTGTGAATGGAATTGATATAAAGATTCTGAGCTAGAGACATTATTCTCAATTATCTGGTTGGGCCCAATGTAATCACAACAGCCCTATTAGAGTGGGGCAAGGGGGTCGGAGGTGTAAAAAGGAGATGTGAGGGTGGAAGCAGTGGTCAGATAAGAGACAAAATGATAGGCTGCTGGCTCTGATGGAATCAGGAACTTAGGTGGCAAAAAGCAAGGGAAGAGATTTTTCCATGGAGCCTGCAGAAGGACCACAGCCCTCCATATCCATTTTGCACGCACTTGGAGAGTATTTAATTTGGATTCACTCTGCCTTGGGAGTTTGGGGGATTCTTAAGTATTTTGAGGAATTAGAGTTTGGGTGGGCTCTAGGATTTAACCCCTCCCCTCTGTACCAACTGGACTTTAAAACAGAGCTCATGTTCCATTGGTTTGGCAGATGTACTCAGGAGAAGGCTCTCTCTGGGCTTTCCTTTATCTTTTTCTCTTTTTTTAAAGTTATTTTTATTGATTTCAGAGAGGAAGGGAGAGAGAGAGAAACATCAGTGATGTGAGAGAATCATTGATTGGATCCCCCCACCCTGGGGATCCAGCCCGCAATTCAGGCATGTGCCCTGACTGAGAATCGAACCATGACCTCCTGGTACATTGGTCAATTCTCAGCCACTGAGCGACACAGGCCAGGCATGGGCTGTTCTGTATTTTTTCTTTTATGCGTTTATATAGGTGCTGGCCTCCTCTCTTATTTGCTTACTGACACTTTTAAAATGTTCTGTCCTGCCCTAGCTGGTTTGGCTTAGTGGAGCAGGGGTGGGCAAACTTTTTGACTCGAGGGCCACAATGGGTTCTTAAACTGGACCGGAGGGCCGGAACAAAAGCATGGATGGAGTGTTTGTGTGAACTAATATAAATTCAAAGTAAACATCTTACATAAAAGGGTACGGTCTTTTTTTTTTTTTTAGTTTTATTCATTTCAAACGGGCCGGATCCAGCCCGCGGGCCGTAGTTTGCCCACAGCTGGGATAAAGTGTTGGCCTGTGAACTGAAGGGTCCTGGGTTCAATTCTGGACAAGGGCACATGCCTGGGTTGTGGGCTCGGTCCCCAGTAGGAGGCATGCAGGAGGCAGCCAATCAATGATTCTCTCTCATCGTTGATATTTCTATATCTCCTCTCCCTTCCTCTCTGAAATCAATAAAAAATATATTAAAAAATAATAAAATATTCTGTCCTTTTGTTGTAATTTTGTTTTACTGTTTAATAATTGTTTCATCTGGAATGTGGTATGAGTAGCCTAACCTGCCATATTATCAAAACAAGACCGTCATATTATTTCTTCAGTTATACTCCACTCTGGTCTATTTAAAGTAAATTCTTTCAAAGCCTGTAATGAAATGAATAGTGGAACTGCCGAATCTGTATTTCATATCATGTAATCCTTTTATAATTATAAAACTTATTTTTTTGTTGTTGCTTATTTTTAGGGGAATATCTGAATTCCTTTTTTAAAATTCATGTGCTCTTTCGGTAAGCATATCTTATATATGTATTTGAAGATTCAGTTTTATAGTTACTATGTTACATATATTTTAAAGTATCTAATATTTAACTTATGTATCAGACTGTACAAAAATTTTAGTTAATGTAATATTACCTACAATCTCCATACTTACTTAAAAGTCCTGCTCTCCTTGTCAGCTCAGTGCTGTGTTCTTGGCTGTAAATAGGTTCTTTCATTATTTGTTATCTTTTCCTTTCATGGGAATAACTCTCCTGGAATGGTTGTTGATTCTTTGTGCTCCTCACATGCTTCGGATTGTCAGTATTTGCTAAGAATAGCTGCTTACACAATAGGCCATTTGGGGAGCAATAAGTTATGCTGCTGATCGTTTCCCATGGTGTTGGAAAGGGAAAATGCGTGCTGATATATGGGATTGCTTAGTGGCTCTTTCCTGCATATTTGCATACCTAGTTTAATCAAACATTAAAAAGTACCCATTTATTGATCTTTCTTAATTGCGACATCTTAACTCTGTCAATACCAAAGGGGCAACAGGGAGACTATGGGGGATAATTCACCTGGCAACCTCCACGGGAACCAAGACTAAAAATCTAAAAATCCTGTGAATGACCTCTGTGTCTCTTCCTACTCCCACTACCTGCATCTTTAAGAAGGAAGCAAGCATTTGTATGCACTAGTCGATGGAATTCCTCTTCTCTCCATCTTTTAGGAATTTTGAACAATTCTTGAGACACGGAGAAGTCTACCTTTTGCTTTCCAGCAGAAGATGGTAATAAACTCATGTATTTTAATAGCTTTTGGGAAATACAAATAAAATATAGCACATGTCTGGTCCGATATCTTAAAATCAATATTTAGCATATTGAAATTAGTGTAAAATGAATTAAGTATATAAACTATGACTCTGCAAATCAATGAGTTAGGAGTAAATTATTCAATAAATCATGTTGGTACAATCATTTAACTGTTTGAAAAATTGGAAATAAATTGTCAGATCATCATGTTTAAGAGACTCCTTTAATCATAAGACAAATGGGAAAAATGATAGATTTGACAATGTAAAAATTGAATATCTCATACATCAAAACATGCAAATCACACAAAGAATTTGGAAAAATAAATTTAGGACCTATGCTTTCATGTTGGAAATGCTTAAGACATATCCTATTTGAGAAAAATTGTTCTTTGCAGAAAACAGTTGAATACAGTGATATTGTATATTGGTATCAACTGATGAAAATAGTTGAAATAAAAATGGTAATTCAGTAATAGGTCTAATAATAATGTTTTAAATATTAACTTCCCTGTATGTGGTTTAATTAAATGTTAAATAAAGGAGTCCATTTGACCTAAGATCAAAGATATAAGTACCCAGTAAAAATATTTAAAAAGAAATATACAGGACCCATATGAAAAATTAAAAAAAAAACACCTGTTGTTTACCTAAGAAATATGGGTAAAATTAAAACACATTGTTTTAGACAATGAATGATATTATAAATATGTCAATTCTTCAAAAAATTAAGTTATTTACAATATTATCTCATTTATAGTACAATAATAATTAAGATACCCACAAAATAAGAAGAGATATTGAGGGAACAGTTTGAAAAATATTATTAAAGCCCTAACTGGTTTGGCTCAGTGGATAAAGTGTCAGCTTGCAGACTGAAAGGTCCTGGGTTCAATTCCGGTTAAGGGCATGTACCTTGGCTGCAGGCTCCTTCCCGGCCTGGGCCCTCGTTTGGGTTCATGCAGGAGCCAACCAATTGATGTGTTTCTCTCACATCAATATTTCTCTCTGTCTTTCCCTCTCTCTTCCACTCTCTCTAAAAATCAATGGAAAATATCCTCAGGTGATGATTAAAAAAACAGAAGAAAAATATTATTAAAGATGATCCAAAAGTACATAAAAGCCTGTAAAATATGAATAATAAAGGAAATCTTGTTGTATTAAGTATAAAGAAGTTAATGGTACTAAAGACAATTAAAGCAGATTAATGAACTGCACCAAAGTGTCTAATAATAGATATATAGGAACCTAGAATATGCACCTCAAATCACCATGGTAAAGAAATGTATTCAATTAATAATGCTGGGGTGAGGAACTAACTCTCTCAGGAAAGATGATAAAATTAGGTACAGATGGCACCAAAATTTTAAACTAAAGAAATTTAGAATAAGAAAAAAATCATTGAATAATTACTTAATCTTCAGTATTATATAATCTCTATATCTTTGAGGATGTTTTGAAACTTGGAAACTATAACAATGTATAGCTACATTGAGATACACAGGATAAAGTCATTTACCTGGCAAAAATAACATCACACACTCAAATAAAAATTGAAAAACAAAACAAAACACCACACAAGATGATGAGCAATACCTTAATATCTAATAATTCTTACACATTGTGAAATAAGCTTGAATTTGCCAATGTAATATCGATAAAATTATATATCAGCCAACCTACCAGGCAAATATCAATATTAAAAGAGAAATGAATCAACTTTATTAAAACTTCAAAACTAATTAAAGTAATATGTTTTGCCGGGAGCCGGTCCATCCTTGTTGTTTCAAGGGACCTGGCATATATGGCATACTGTTCTTAATATGTTTGCTCACCTTCTTGGCACTATGTGTTTTAACCAAGGTCTCTGAGAAAGGTTGTTTCCCCAGGTAGGGATTTTCCCCTGAAGTTAGGGAGGGAATAAAACCTCTTAACTAAGTGCCAGGCGGGTAATTAATCACTTTAACTATGAACAATCATGCTTAAGCTACATAATCTTTACTCCCTGGAATGGAGATAAGAAATGCCCTAACCTTTGGAATAGAGATTGATAGGATTAGAATCAACTGGTATAAATACAGATGTAACAAAACAGAACTCAGAAGACAGAACCTACACACAGAACTTAGAAGACAGAACCTACACAGAACCTACAGACAGAAGAACTTCGCTGGAGAGAACATGGCAAAAGATCCTGGACTGAACCTGACTACAGAAATTGGCAAGAGAACCTGACTAGAACCTGGTGACTGAACCTGGCTGGAGAACCTGGACAGAACCTGGCTGAAGAACCTAGCGAGGGAACATGGCTACAGAACCTGGCTGGAGAACCTGGAGAACCTAGCAAGAGAACATGGACACAGAACCTGGCTGGAGATCCAAAGCAGAACCTCTCGGGAGATCCAGACCAGAACTTGGCTGGAGATCCTGGCTGGAGATCCTGGCTAGGCTGCTGATCAACTGAACACTGTCTCCGTGTCCTTCCTTCTTCTCCGACTCCGTCTACACCTTTGGGAACCCCTGGACCTGCTGGGGTTGGACCCCAGCAATGTTTAAGACATACAATTAAAAGCATTAACGATTACAATATACAGTGGCACAAAAAATTAGGGAACAGAACAATTTCACTGATATGTACATGGTAAGGATGTACTAGTAAGTGCCCTAGACAGGTACCATTTTTGATCTTTTACACTGTGTTTCACTGTACCCTGCAGTATTCAATACAGTAACAATCAGGACAGGTGTGTAGCTTAGGGGAATAGGCTCTAACATACTGCCTTGGCGTGTAGTAGACTATATTATCTGGATTTGTGTACGTGCACTCTATGATATTTGCACAATGACAACATCACCTGATGACGTTTTTCTCGGAACATATTCCCATGATATGCGACGGTATATCACAAGGTATATAAAAAGCAGCTGCTACTTAATCAAAGTAACTGTGCAACATTTGAGAAACATATTTTTCTCTTCTGGGTCTCAGTGTTCACATGTGAAAATCAGGATATCGAAAGTTTCCCACTACCTCATAGAATTGCCGATGTTGGATGAGGTGATGTTTGACATGCTCATCACAGTGACTGGCATATGGAACATACTCTGTAGATATTGTTTAATAAAGAACTAAAATGCTTCTTACCTTTGGATGAGTTAAAGTGAAATTGGTGGATGAAATTGAGTTCACTATTTTAAGGCTTCCTGATATGCAATAATTCACAGAGGTTGTTCTATTTACATCCTTACCATGTACATGACTGGAGCTTGCAGGACTGGAAGTAGCTGGGGGTGAGTCCGTGAGTGAGTGGCGAGTGAATGTGAAGGCCTGGGACGTTACTGTATGCCACTCTAGACTTTGTAAATACTGTACACTTAGATATACTAAATTGATAAACATTTTTGATAATAAATTTACAATTTGCTATAATGTTTTTGCTATATGAACTTTTCACTTAAAATTTTTTTTGAGTTTTTGTAGTAACACAGCTTAAAACACAAAGACATTGAGCAGCTGTACAGAATATTTTCTTTATTATTCTTAGTCTATCAGCTTTTCCCTAGTTTAAAATTCTTTATTTTATTCTTTAGTTTTTAAACTTTTTTGTTAAAAAACTAACACACAAACATACACATTAGCCTAGGCCTATGGTGAGGATCATCAGTATTGCTGCCTTCCAACTCTAAGACTTTTCCCACTGGAAGGTCTTCAGGGGCAGTAATGCACAAGGAGCTGGCATTTCCTGTGATAACAAGGCCTCCTTCTGGAATACCTGCTAAAGAACCTGCCTGGGGCTCTTTCCAGAAATATAGTTGTGGTGGTTTGCTTGGTTTTATTCTTTCTTCTGTCATAGATTGCCTTGCAAACAGATAATGTGCTGTGAACATTCCTCTGCATTAATGGAAACCTTTCGGTGTTGGGGTCCATGTTTTTAAACTTTCTAATGAGCTTGTTGAGGTCTGCATGAGCTCCTCCAAACCTTTCACTGTGCACATTCTTGGGAGTTGTTCTTTTTCTTCCTTTGCAGTTTCCTTTTCTCTTGCTGCTTCTTCAGCTACGCATTCCTGTTTGAGTTCCAGCCACTCCTCCTTAGTCAGTTTCTCAGGGACCACCTCTAGGGGCTCCTCAATGTCATACTCATCCACACCCAGGTTAAGGTTGTTTGCCGGCTCATCCTCAGCCTTGATATTTGCAACTTCTTCATTCATGCTAAATCATTAAAGTCATGGGCTATGACACACTAGGACAGTGGTTCTCAACCTTCTGGCCCTTTAAATACAGTTCCCCATGTTGTGACCCAACCATAAAATTATTTTTGTTGCTACTTCATAACTGTAATGTTGCTACTGTTATGAATCGTAATGTAAATATCTGATATGCAGGATGGTCTTAGGTGACCCCTGTGAAAGGGTCGTTGGACCGCCAAAGGTGTTGGCGACCCACAGGTTGAGAACCGCTGTACTAGGTGATAGCAAATTTTCAGTTCCATTATAATCTTATGGGACCACTGTCATATTGGACATAGTTTATCATTGATCAAAACATTGTTATGTGGCACATGACTATATATGTCTACATATAAAAGTCCGACATTCTGGAGTTCCTTGAAAGCCAGAAAAATGACTTTATAAGCAATGAGAATCTTCTAAGGCAGTGGTTCTCAACCTTCTGGCCCTTTAAATACAGTTCCTCATGTGACCCAACCATAAAATTATTTTCGTTGCTACTTCATAACTGTAATGTTGCTACTGTTATGAATCGTAATGTAAATATCTGATATGCAGGATGGTCTTAGGCAACCCCTGTGAAAGGGTCATTCGTTCGACCGCCAAAGGGGTCGCGACCCACAGGTTGAGAACCGCTGTTCTAAGGTTTTTTGATAGGTGAGTGACAGAGTTAAGGTGTGTGAGTATGGTGCGTGCGTGCGTGCGTGCGTGCGTGCGTGTGTGCGTGACAGTTAATATGGTGGAAACACCTGTGATGAATTTGATTTATTACAAATTGTATGTGTGGAGAAATGCTCAGAGCTAGACATATAATCTGAAGTGTTATAATAAAATTTGGGAAAGGTAGAGAGAACGTCTGAAAACAGAGGTGGTAATGTATTGATTCTGACATTAGCAAGATCAGAAGAATAAGGGAGGAATCGACACTGTTTACACCTGGGGTAATTACTGAAAAGCATCCTGCGCATATTCCTGAGCATTCCCTGTAATAAGGAGTGATACTGAAGCCAGCGAATTGCTTCCTTCTGAAGACACACATGTAGCCAAGAGTAGAAAACAGGTGGGAACAATTTCCATGTCTTATCTTTACAGTGTTCTAATATTTTATTGCAAGAATAACAATAATTAGAGCAATGTACAACAATATGAAGGCTTCATTGAATTAGCCATTTAAACTTGTGCTATATTAGCATCATGTTGAATTACTACTCATCCTTGATAATATAGCATTTATCAGGGAATTACCAGTACACTGTCATGCCAGCCTAGTGTGAAAAGAAACCCTAATGGGGCATGATGTAAAAGCTGTTATGAAATATACTCACTCTTAGGAATGTATGCATTTTTCCCAGTAATACTATTTTGGATTTTCCCATGGGTATCCTCACCAAAGTAGTGGGCAGTCGTGGGCAAAGAATATTGACGATGGAGAAGAGAATTTGCATAGCTGAGCATTATCCTGAATACGACTCCGCTAAATTATTTTTGTCATTCCCCCTTTAGGAAATTTCAGTATATATTTTGACATAAGGGGCTTCTCTTAACCTGTTGACTTTTGAATCTTTTTCTTATTTTAAAATCAACGTGTTATTTTTCTATTCTAGTGGCAAGTTTGCTAAAGGATTGTTCTTAAACTCCTTGGATGTCCCTAAATGGATGGCATACTAAGAGTAAACAAGGAGCCAAATGCAGTAAGTGAGCTAGTGATGCAGAACTTAGTTTGGATCTGTAGCAAATGATCCTTAGGTTGTTTTCATTTATGTGCAGGGCAGTTAATGTAGTGGCATTGGGTACCTGCTCATGTTACACAAAATAATCTGTGGGCTCTTCCCAGGTGTCTAAACATGAAGATAGGCAATGTTTTGTTTCTTTGTTAATCATTTAGTTTTGTGATCTGTATGGATGAGAAATTTTGAACATTTTTTGAATGAATTTTTTTAAAAATCTCTTAATAGTTGAGGATTCAACTTTATTATTATTATTATTATTATTATTATTATTATTATTATTATTATACTAGAGGTCTGGTGCACAAAATTTCTGTGCGGGTACATTCCCTAGGACTGACCTGTGATCAGGGCCATCTTCCCCCCGCCCCCCCAACCACCCACCCCTGGTTCCCCATTCACCATCAGGTGATTGGAGCCTGCCAGCCAAGGAGAGGGACCAAGAGGTCGGCCTTTCCCGCTTGCTTGCTGGCCCTGCAACTGCAGGTCACCCTCTGTGTGTGGGGTGACTGGTGGGGTGGGAGCCTTGGCCTGGTGCTGATCACATCCCCCGCCACCCCCCCCCCCGATTCCCTGTTTGCCATCAGGCAATGAGAGCCTGCCAGCTGGGAAAAGGGACCGAGAGGTGGTCAGTGTGCCTCATAGTGACTGGTTGAGCTGTTGTTCTGGTCATTCTGTTGTTAGGGTCAATTTGCATATTACCCTTTTATTATATAGGATCCTTAATACTATATCCTTAGTTCTCTCGTACATAGTACTAAAGAATGTCATTCTCATGTCTCTGAATGTTTTTCTTGTGTTTTTTTATCTGAGCCCCCATTCTTACAGTCCTTACTGTCCTTAGAGGTTGACACACACCTTGCCACTTTCTAGAAATATCATTCACCTCTTCCTTTTAAGCACCTCTTTCAATAACCGATTTTAAATTCTATTTCTCCAAAGAGACTTTTGGCATTTCAGTTTATTTCTTTACCTGGCACCCATAACCTACCTCATCTTTCATTTGATATATAATATTTTCTTCTTTAGAGGCTTGTGCTTGTCTTAAAACTTGGCCCCTGGGTTTGCTTCAATCCATTTATGCTCCCTGTGACTGACAGTGAGGTGAAGCCAATTAATACGATTGAGGGGTAATGGGAGAGCTCTTAAGGAAAGAGGACACAAAATTATGAGTAAAATATTAGGTATAAAACTAACTCCTCACTTTGGATAAGAAAATAAACCAGGAAAAATATTATAGTATTGTTATGAATGAACCACCTGCTATATCTCTATAATGCCTTTCCATGTATTTTTGGCTATATATTCTTTAATTCTTCTACAGCATCTTCATATAGGTGGAAATTGTTTTTGTATTATCATCTGTAGAGAGAAGAAAAGGGTAATTCAGTACTTTCTCTAGTATGGTTGCTTAAAATCTGTTTTAACTATTAGCAGTAGTCCTGATAGTAATAATAGCTGTAGAAATTAAGGGAAATTTTTCTTTCACTTTATTTATAAATAATGTCATTGTTAATAAGTGTTGTCAATACAAGCTTTGTCAAATTTCTTTCATATATAAGTTGTAAGATTGCAGTGCGTTCAAGTTTTCTCATGTAATGACTTAAATATGTTTTGAAATGACCACATACATAACCAATTAGTTTCCAGTGTCTTCATTTTAGTGGTACATGAACATTTTATGTTACCTGCATTGATGTTAATATTCATATCAAATCAGCAAGAAATTGAATTTTTTAAAATGTGTGTTCATGTTTCATGCTTCTTCATTAGGCTTTTCAAACAATTTATGGATGTAGTCATCACTTCTATTTCAAAGTGGTATTTTACTCTTAATTAACCGCTAATTTACTGATCTACTCATTTTTGTAGGGTTACATTTGCTTTTCCATTTAAAAATATTTATAATTTTATTGTTTGGTGGGGAGCTTTATTTTATAATCCACTTTTATCTAAATCTTCTGCCTTTTGTTTATTTATTAAAGATGAGAAAAGAAGCTACTCTTCATAAGTCCAAAGCAGAGTCTACAAATTCTGTCATTTAATTAGAATGTTCACATCTTTCCATATTGTTGTTAAAATAATGTAATTCTAAATGACCTTCTTCTGAAATGGGTCCCAGCAGTGTCCAGTGCTACTCCCACAGCGTACAAAGTGGCAACATCTAAAAGGAGACAGTGATCTTAACTAATTCCATTAAAATATTTTACTTTACAAAAACCTGCAAACACACATGTGACTACATCACTAGGGCCCCTACGAAAGCCTCAAAAGGGATTCATGCAAGTGAGGGGTCTGGAAGTGTGAGTTCTTAAGTGTCATCAGAAATCATCTGCCCGTGGCTCTTTCCATTTCATGTGATCTGACCTTGTAGTTGGCAATAGAGAAGACAGACATTAGTTGGGTGTAGAGAAATTTAAGCAAACTTATTCATCTTGTCCAAAATACGTCAAAAAGTTTGTGTGCAGCAGGCAAGCATATAAGTGAGCATGCCATTAGACAAGAGCATGAATTAGTGAGAGCATGTTTACAGCAGATTGAATAAATACCAGAGTGCAAAATAAGAAAATGACTAAGAGAACAGGAGTTCATGTGCATGCATTCAAAATATTTTGTGAAAGGCTTAGGATTTGTTTGGGAGAATCTGAGAATAAGTCTGGGTGTGCATGAGAGTTAGAATGCATCAGAATTTGAATGAGTAACTGTATGGATTTACAAAAGATACTGAGTGTGGTAGAATGTTGCTTTGAAATGCATTGAGACAATCATAAGTAAAATAAAGCAACAAATAGACCAAAACTTCTCACTGCTGCAGAGTTCATGTCTTCTGCCCATCACCCTGACAACTTACAATACATTAACGACATCCAAGACATTATCAGGAGAGATGGAAAGTTCAAGATGCCAATGCAAACATTTCCCCCACTTGAATATGCTTTTCATCAGATTTTAGACCTTCTTTTCTTCTTTTACGATGTGTGTTTCATTTCACTATTTCATTTTCCATGAAGACTTGATTATTTTATTTATTGTATTTTTTACACTCTTATTTATTGATTTGGGGGGGGGGAGAGAGAGAGAGAGAGAGAGAGAGAGAGAGAGAGAGAGAGAGAGAGAGAGAGAGACATTGAGGTGAGAGAGAAACATGGATTGGTTGCCCTGACTTTGGATCAAAGCCACAACTCAGGTATTGTCCTGACAAGGAATCAAACCAGCAACCTTTGGTCCACAGGAAAATGCTCACCCAGCTGAGCCACTTCGCCCAGGCATTGATTGCTCCTTGTATGTTCCCTGATGGGAGATTGAACCCACAACCTTGGAATATCTGGGCAATGCTCTAACTAACTGAGCTACCTGGCTAGGGCTAAACTTGATTTTTAAAACTTAATGCAGCAACTCTTGATGCCTTATCACTAAGGGTATCTACCATGAATAGAGCACACGAGTTCCAAATTATATAACATTTACTTATTAAACAGAAGAGAGTTGCAGGTAAGTTATTCCCAGGTAAAATGGAGTATTTGTTATCACTGAATATGCTGTAATAGAGGGCTGTGGGTATCCCTGGAAGCCAAAGGTTGACTATGCTAAGTAAATAAAACACCATGGTTTTGGTCTCCCCACCCTACACAATTCATACTGAGGTTCTAAGACTCAGTTTCTGCTGCATATAGCAGAAATCCAACTATAGTTGCTTAAAACCGACAGAAGTTTATTTTACTGCAACATAAAATAAATTCAGATGTAAGCAGCCTGGGACTAGCTTAGAAGCTTTAAGTCATCAGGGACCCCGGCTGTTTGCAGCTCATCTCTTTGCCATCCTCAGGTCACCTATGGCAGATTAAAGGTGGCACAGATTTTTTGCATTTCTCCCCTTGCGAAATGAGGTCTGTGTCCCCACTCCTTGAATCTGGGCAGGATATGTGCCTACTTTGAATAATAGGATATGGCAGGAGTGACACTCTGCCAGTTTCCAGGCCCATGCCTCGGGGCACTGTCAGCTTCTACTTCCTCCTTCTTGAAACATTTGCTGTTAGAGCTCTGAACTGTCAGGCGACAGACCTAACTACCCTATTGGGGAGAGTCTGCAGACAGGCGCTGTGACCACATGGAGAAGGAGAGGGGCCAGCTATTCTTATCGAAGTGCCAGAAATGAGAGTAAGCTGTCATGGTCCTCGCAGACCAGCCCTGCTGCCCAGGTGAATTTTAATGAGATACCTCAGATGATGTTCTACGGAACAGGAGAATCATCTGCTATACAGAATCGATCTTAGCAATCAAATTTTTGCTTTTTAAGGCCACTAAGGGTTGAGGTATTTTTAATGTACCGGTGGATAATGGCATCAGCTTATGGTGCAGAAAGAGCGTAAGTCATCATAAGCATGGTTCAGGAAGCCATGCATCAGAAAGGGGAAAAGGACAAAAAATGTATGTGGTCTCTACCTTTAGGAAACTTCCCAGAATTCACATATAACACTCTATTTAAATATGGTTGGCCGAAACTTGGTCACATGGCCACATGCAGCTGCAAGGACTGGGCTGGGAAATGTAGTCTTTTGGTGAGCACATTGCCAACCTAAACAAAATCAGTGAAAAAGAGGAATGGATGTTTGGCTAGGCGACAATGTATCTATATTGCATCTCTTCAATTATCTTATTAGTATAATCAGTTTTTTTCTCATTAATGTTTATTTTTAAGATTTTAGTTTTTAGAGTAGATTTTTGTACGCAACAAAAGTGAAGACAATATACAGACATTTTCCATATACCCTCTGCCCCCAGAAATGCATCGCCTCCTCTGTTATGAACATTCCCCACCAGAGCTGTACCTTCGTTACAATTGATGAACCTACATAGACACATCATTAGCAACAAAGGTTTATAGTTTATATTACAGCTTATTCTTGGTGTTGTATATCCTATGCGTTTGGACAAATTGATCCGCGGTTACAGTATTGTACAGATTGTTTTCACTGCTCTAAAATCCCATGTCCTACCCATACCAACCCCTAGCAACCACTTCTGGAGAGCTTTGTAGACCTTTTTACTGTCTCCATTGTTTTGTGTCTTCCAGAATGTCATGTAGTTGGAAACACATGGTATGTAGCCTTTTAAGATTGGGTTCCTTCACACAATAATAGGCATTTAAGGTTATTCCATGTCTTTTTATGCTTAATAAGCATATTTTTAGCACCAAGTAATACTCCATTATATGGATGTACCACAGCATATTTACCCATTCACCTACTGAAGGACTTTTTGGTTGCTTCCATGTTTTTGCAATTATGAGTAAAGCTACTATAAACATATGTGTGCAGGTTTTTGTGTCAACGTAAGTTTTCAAATACTTTTGGGTAAATACCAAGGAACACAATTATTGGACCACATAGTGAGAATATGATCTTGTGTAAGAAACTGCCAGACTGTTTTATAAGCAGCTGTTTAAGTTTGCCTTCCTAGTGGCAATGTATGAGAGTATTGCTCCACATCCTTGTCAGCATTTGGGGTTGTCGTTGTTATGGGTTTCAGCCATTCTAATGTGTACTATTCTAACGTGTGTAATGGGCATCTCATTGTTTTAGCCTGCATTTACAGGATATAAACTATGATGTGGGACCTCTCTTTATATACTTATTTGCCATCTGTTTGTATTTTTGGTTGAGGTGTTTGTTAAGATCTTTGATTCATTTCTTAATTAGGGTTGTTTGATTTTTTGTTGCATTTTAAGAATTCTTTTTATGTTTGTATAAAAGTTATTTTTTATGATATTTTCCTTTGCACATATTTCCCTCCAGTCTGTGTCTGACTTCTCATTCTATTGATATTTAACTTTATTAAATTTTATTAGGATTTTTAACTTTATTAAAATCCAGCTTATCAATTATTTCTTTAATGGATCACACTTTAGTATTGTGTCTGGAAAGGCATCACCCTACCCAAGGTCATCTAGGATTTTCTGTATGTAACCTTCTAGGAGTTTTACATTTTACATTTAGGTCTAACATCAATTTAAAGTTTATTTTTATGAAGGTTGTAAGGCTTATGTCTCAATTTTATTGATTGATTGATTGCATTGGGCTGTCCAGTGGTTCTAACCCCATTTGTAGGAAAGACTATCTTCGTTCCATTGCAATGCTTTTGCTCCTTTGGCAGAAATCAGTGGACTGAAAACAACACGAAAGCCCACTGCATGGTAGGACATATTTGCCAATGCTGTTTCAGATAAGGGTTTAGTCTCCAAAATTTACAGAAAACTCATACAACTTAACGAAAGGAAGATAAACGATCCAATAAAAAAATGGGCAAAGGACCTAAGTAGACACTTTTTGAAAGAGGACATACAGAAGGCTGAGAGACATATGAAAACATGCTCAAAGTCACTAATCATCTGAGAGATTCAAATCAAAATGACAATGAGGTACCATCTCACACCTGTCAGAATGGCTATCATCAACAAATCAACAAATGACAAGTGCTGGCAAGGATGTGGAGGAAAAGGAACCCTCATGCACTGCTGGTGGGAATGCACACTGGTGTAACCACTGTGGAAGACAGTATAGAGTTTCCTCAAAAAGTTAAAAATGGAACTTCCATTTGACCCAGTGATCCCACTTCTAGGACTATATCCCAAGAAACTAGAAACACCAATCAGAAAGGACATATGCACCCCTATGTTCATAGCAGCACAATTTACCATAGCTAAGATTTGGAAACAACCTAAGTGCCCATCAGCAGGTGAGTGGATTAAAAAACTGGTACATCTACACAATGGAATATTACGCTGCTATAAAAAAGAAGGAACTTTTACCATTTGCAACAGCATGGATGGAACTGGAGAATATTATGCTAAGCAAAATAAGCCAGTTGGAAAAAGATAAATATCACATGATCTTACTCATATGTGGGATATAATGATCAACATAATTTGATGAACAAAAATAGATCCAGGGGAGGTGGGGGGGGGGGCACAGAGCAACCAAAGAACTTGTATGCATTCATATTAGCAGAACCAATGGACACAGACACTGGGTGGTGGGGGCTTGCACGGGATGGGAATGGCTGGAGGGGGTGGGGGGGTCAATCAGGGGAAAAGGAAGCATATGTAAAACTTTAGACAAAAAAAATGAGTGGACTGTATTTATGGAGGTCTACTTCTGGGCTCCACGTGATATTCCAGTGGTCTATTTGTTGTTTGTTTGCCAATACTACACTGTCATGATTACTATATACATCCTACAAACATTTATCCTGACTTATTATTAAAATGGTTCCGATCCTACTATTTCTATGAAACTGAAAACTTTAAGCATGCCTTGGTGTGTGTCTCAAACATTTAGCAGTGATCCTAAAACGTGGGTATTTGATATGTAATTGTTTACAAAAAGCAAAGACATTGCATCTGGATGAGGTGAGCTCTAGGAGGTCTCTGCAACATAAATAGAGGAATTCAGAAAGAAAGAGAAGCCTGTTTATCAAGAAGGGATTGAGACACTCCTTTTCATCCCTTTCCTACTGCTTGAGCCAAACAATGAGAGGATTATTTTCTTTTTGAAACTAGACATACATTTTATTTTTTCAAAATGCTCCAAGTATATATTTAGATTTTAAACAGTCACAATTAAATCGAATTGGCTGGGTGAAGAACTGGTTCCCAGTGCTGTCTTTCTCACTGGGTAGTTTGGGGCATCACCCTCACTCACAAATCCTATATTGGGTTTCTATTGTACACAAAATTGGTGTTGAGAGGATCAGATAAAAGTTACAGTGTATGCACCCAAGAATCTGAGAGTTCAGCAGGGAAACAAACACATAAACGAAGCTGATGTTACTTGGGCTGATTTGGTAATGGGCAGCCCAGGGACTATATTGAAATATAGAAGTGGTGTCTCCAACCTTCACAACAGTGAGGGAGAGGATGCCCTGAGAGCTGATAGCAGAACTAAGTGTTGAAGGAGTGGTGAGTCAGCAGGGGAAGGGGTGGTAGGAAAGAGAGTTTGAACAGAGAGATTAAATTCTCTGCAGTAAGGGTACCAAAGTTTACTGTTTGGAGCTCACAGGGTAATCAAGTTTCACTTGAGGAAGCAAAGAGCAAACCGTTTCCCTCCTTGCAGTGTTTGTAGTTAAATCTGCACCCAAAAAGGCAAGATTATCCCATGGACTGCATTGGAAATGTTTACAAATAACAGTAAGAGAACCCTGTACTTGCTTTTGACTCTAGACATACCTTTTATTTGTTTTAAAATTGTCTGCTAAATATTGTCCTACATGACTTTTAAAAAATTTCCACAATTGAAGAGTTGATCGTGTACTTTAATTGCGAAGGGAAATGGGAGGAGAATCTTACTAAACAGAGATGGCGCGTTGGTTGCCTATAATGAAAAAACTCAGTGGACTGAATAATAGGACTTCAATGGGCTTAGAAAACAAGAGGTAGATGGGTTCAGAGTTTTGAATTGCTGCGTGCAATCAACTTTTCTGTGGGTCTGCTTAGAAACTATTTTTTCCGGGCTGTCCCCAAGGAGTTCTAAGTTTGTCCTCCCTTTGACTTTGAATCTCTGTGTGTAGTGGTTTTTTAGAAAATTAGCTTTAATGTGATCAAACTGCTCTTTTTTGATTCTGGATTCAAAGCTTTTGTAATTGTGTTCAGAGCACAGGAGAAAAAAAAAAGTAGAAATGCATCTTTAATGTATGGAGATTGGGAGATGAGCAGCCGAGTGAAACTCCGCAGTGAAGGAGTGAGTGTGCAGGTCAGTGGAACTATTGAAAAGAACAGAAATGAGATCCTGTCAAAAAAAAAGGGGGGGGGTGGAAGAATCGGACTCATCCTAAGAAAAGAGCTGCCCAAGGAAAATTTAATAATGCATCCCTTCATTAGTGGAGGCAGAATATTAGACACAAGAATGTGGACAATTTGAAACGTGGCAATACCGATCGCTGATTTACCCACCTCCCATGTCATGAGGAATTCAATTATTGGGCATTTAAAACATTCCTGTTGCATACACAGCATTTGCTGGGTTTTAGCAGAAATGTACAGCAGTTCATGTGATATTGATGACTATCCATGACCAAAAAAGAAGAGGCATGTACAGGTAATATAAGTTAGGTGATGAGAGGGGTTTTTGACCTTCAGAAATAAAAAAACCTGCATAATTAAAATCTCCTCCAATTATGCATGATGGTGTGAAAACCAACGTATGTCTAGGAGAAACAACTGTCTTTCACATTGGATTTATTTTTTTAAATTTCTTTTAAAAAAATGTACCTTTTTGCAATCGCCCCCATGGCACATGCTCATTACCAGGGGAAAATAAAATGGTTATATGACTAATTAGACTTCACCTTATCAGTTCGGGACAAGCCTGACAACCACCCCTTGTTATCATAAATTAATGATGCCTCCCACTTTACATGAAACGATCAGTGGTTGTTCATTACAGCTATGTCGTCATGTTCTGTAAATGTCAAGAGATTAAAGGTAAAAGCTTCAGCTTCACATTTCTTGTCGATGGATTTTTAAAAGTTCAACGTGGTCAGATTATTTTAGGGCGACAGGGACAGTTTCTTCATGACACCAAAATGTCTAGTAGAAAAGTCTAAAAACTTGTTCAAAAGCTTCTATTTGTTCTTACTTCTATTCATGTCAAATACTCTTTGTCATTGATTTTTTTTTTTTTAGTGTAAAAGTCCACTGACAAGATAAACCAATGTTTAGAGTTGTGCAGAAAAAGGGCAACTTTTGTGTTTCTCAGAGTGTATGGTGAATTAACTTGGTGCACCACACAGCACTGTAGCACCCCCAGCACAACACATGCACGCGCACACACACATACTCTAACGCTGGCACAGTTCTTTTAAGATGTTCACAGCTTTCAGAAAGTCTGCTAGTTACAAACCTGTTTGATTTACTTTAGTTCAGCATCTCCAATGTTTTCCAGTTAAGGCAATCTGTGTGTGTGTGTGTTGTAACTTGTAGAATTATTGTTCCCGAAACAAACTATGGGACAAGCTCTGTTAGATGACAATACTGAGTATTTGTCACTCATTCAACTATGCATGAAAAGTCTCAACGTCTCATGGGAATAGATGTTTAGAATCATCACTTGAAGAGTCCGCAGTAGCCCTATCACCAATTTAAGGCTTTTTCTCTCCTAGAGACCCCTGTCCTCTTCTTGCTCCCTAATTGTTCCTTCTGGGATTCAGTAGAGAATTAGAGCTCTTGGGTGCACGTGATGGTTCTAGGAGTTTTTCCTCATCTGAAAAATGGGAAAGTTGGTCTGAACTATTTCTAAGATCTTTTGGAGCTTTAACTCTGTTGCCTCAGTGACCTAACCCTGTGATTGACAGATTAATGACAAAAGGAAATCACATTTCCTTTATGCTTTACTTCCTTCATTATTACTTCTTAATATTCAGCTATTTCAAAAAAAATACCATAGGCTAAAGGACATGGAGCAAAAAGAATCACTGGACAAAATAACTGTACTAAGAGAAAAAAAATAGTAATGTTTCTTGATACACTTTTTAATGTTACATGATTATTTTACTTAAGCTGTAATAATTGTGGCAGGATACTAATCCTCATATCACAGAGGAGACTGAATCTCAAAAAGTTGATGTAAACTGTTATATAGCTTATTTTACCTACAAACAAAACAGTTTGGATGCAAATCGAGGTCTGGCTAATTTTAGTTTTATTTCTTTTTCATATTATTATGGTGGTATTAGCATAGAAACAACCAATTTTAAGTTGAATGAGGGGTAGGCAATGGAAGAAAACGACACTCTTAAAGAGTAAAAAATACCAACAGAATCTGCATGACCCCTCCTATATGACCATGGTGAATATAAAAACTCTTTCACTTAGGACATGTTCACAGAAAGTCAGAAATACACATCAAAAGATTGAGCTGAACACCTGATTTGTATCCAAACAATAAGATTTTAAGAGCATATTTTATTTTTCATGTTCATATTTTCACTTATTATAAAAACTATCTTAATGTTTGGGAAAGGACACAACACAGGGGAATAAGAAATGTGTAATGGCTTTTATTGAATTCTGGAGAAGTATAGATTACACAGGAGGTAGGGGGGGTTGTTGATCTGCAGAAATTTAATGTATGATGAAATGAAAAGAATTTACTGGAAACAAATCAGTTTCTTGTAGTCATTTAAATAGTCTTTTTAAAAAGTTTAGTTTAAAAACATTAATGTCCTATAGAAGACAGTATTTTTTTTTTACCATACTTTTAAAGAAATTGCCTATAAATTTCCTCTCCATAAGAAATTTTAAAAATTCTGTCAGTAATGCAACTTTTCAGAGAAAAAAATAAGCATTTGTTTATGTATGAAGAAGAACCTAAATAACTACTTTCCTTTTATTGTATATTGATTTCATTAATCCTCAACTGAGGGTATTTTTCCATTTATTTTTAAAGAGTGGAAGGGAGGGGGGAGGGGAGAGAGAGAAACATCCATGTGAAAAAGACACATAGATGGGTTTCCTCCCACAGGAGCCCTGACCAGGGATTGAGCCTGAAACCAAGATACATGCCCTTGCCCGGAATCAAGCCAGGGACCTTTCAGTCTGCAGGCCGACACTTTGCCAAACCTTCTAGGACCTGAATTCATTTTTTACTAAGATATTATTTGTGTTGCTAGAGAAGTCATGATGAGGGTTATGATGCAATGTGATATAAGGGTTAAAATAAATGAGAGAAAAATTTTTTTAGGAAAACACCCAGAGGGAAAAGAAAGCCACAAGAAAATAGATTCACTAATGAACACAGAAGGGCATGAAATTAATGATGACTCTAAAACGGCTGAGTTATTGAACTCATTTTTTAAATCTGCCTTTAACAAGAGAAATGAAGCAAAGAAATATAGACAATTAGGGAGTAATGAAGACATTGCAAAAATTGTTCTAGCCAACAGAAAGATAAGGGGATGCCTTACTTGGCTATCACTGGGTGGCGATCCCCATCACCCTGAGTTATATGGGGGATTGGTCGGCAGGTTCACCAATCCATGAATATTTATTGTTGGAAAATAAAAGACTGTTATCTTATCCCTGGGGCATATGGAGAAAACAGACTCTGAAAAGTATCAGAAACTTCTGCAGCGGAAGGTGACCATTGGCACAATGTAGAATTTAATACCCCTGAATATTATTAAGAAAGGAAAACCGGCAGAGCATCTTCAATAAGAATAAGTCAGGCCATATAATTCATGGATGTTCCATCACCCACTAAAGAAACTGAAGGAAAAATAGCAAAATTCAAACATTTGGACGTCAGATCATTTCTGATTTGGTGAGTCACCCAATTATGCATGGAAAATGAATCAGAATGACTTAAAGAAAGGTGATTTAATCATGATTTTGGAAATAGGTTAAAGATCACCATGAGTGATGAAAATATATGCCAAATTTTATAAATGACTAATGGGGTTCAGTATTGGTTACTATCAGTTCTGTTTTGTTTAGCGGTTTCATTACTTATGACTAGCAACGTGATTAATTGTTTAAAAGATTTTAAAATGGTGTTATTCTCTTAAAGTCAGGGAAAACTTAAAACAACCAAAGAGGCAAAGGATCAAAGGAATACTATGAATCTCTAAATGGACTCTTACACTGATAAAAAGGAGGGGATAAGAGGTCTCAAGACCTCAAGGGTCTTAGCTAAAGAACTTAGGCACCCTCTTGCCATTTAGTGAGACAGAACTCCAACAGTGAGACCGAAATACTGATGAAGGAGGTCACTGCTTTTTCCCCTTGATCCCAGCTATCCTAAAATACTTTCAATGCTGGAAAGACCAGTAGGCGTCTTTTCTTATTTACTCAGTAAGCAGCATGCAAAACAATGCATCCTGAGAACTGTGGAGTCATATTTATGCCACAGGAAAGAAAAAGCAGAATGGACACAAAAGGGCTTGCAGATGAGTGAGAGGAAGGCACTCAAAATATCAGATGACTGTGTGCACCTTAGCTCAGGGTTCCAGGGGCCTTTTGAAGAAATTTATAGAAAGTGCCCAAATTAAAAAAGATAAAAAAATTTTGATTGCCCTGGCCGGTTTGGCTCAGTGGATAGAGTGTCGGCTTGTGGACTGAAAGGTACAAGGTTCGATTCCAGTCAAGGATACATGCCTAGGTTGCAGGCTCAATCCCAAGTAGGGGGTGTGCAGGAGGCAGCCAATCAATGATTCTGTCTCATCATTGATGTTTCTGTCTCTCTCTCCCTCTCCCTTCCTCTCTGAAATAAAAAAAAAAATATATTAAATTTTTTTTATTGAGTTGGTGCTAATATATTACTGATGAACAGAAATATGTAAAATAAGAAAATTTAAAATGGAACAAAGACATAGAACAAGCAGTGATGATTTAACATTTCAGAGGACTAACTCAACAGGCATATAATGTACACTTGTGTGGGAAACTCAGATGTGACTATAATGACTTAACCTGCTGGTGCCACGTGGTAGGCTTGTTGGCTCGCGTTTTACTCATAAGATGGAAGAGTATTCTGACTGCCCAGTTCAAATGTTTTAAGAGTGCTATGGATGGAAGGCCACCACTTCTCAAAGGGGATGCACCATATATTTTCCTTCTTTTATATATAAACAAAACACTTCCTCTACATTAATGACAGCTCTACCCTATCACGTATTTGCAATGCCTGACACACTGGCCATCATCACTACCACTCACAGCATCCGTCCAGGCAGGCATTAGTATCCAGGCATCACAAATGAGAGTGACGATGCCTTTACATGGTATTTCCAGTGTCACACAGCATGGGGGTTGTGAGGCTGGACACTTAACCCAGGTAACAGGCTCCCCAAACTTTGCTCTTGCTCCATCCATTGCTCTACACCAAGACTAACTTACATTGCAGAACATTCCGCCTCTCTCTCTCCCTCTCTCATCTCTCTCTCTCTCTCTCTCTCTCTCTCTCTCTCTCTCTCTCTCTCTCTCTCTCTCAAAATCTGTGGTTGCAGCATTCTGGCATTGTCTTCAATGGAAAGGAACTGAAATAGGTTCTTGTCAGAGTCAGTGATCTTAATAGGATTGCTAGTCATAAAGACATTTCACTCCCCTGCAAGATCTGTGTAATATTAGTCTAGTGGTCACAATTCTCACCATGGTCTCCGATGACCTGCCCATGGTTCAAGGCATTTCAGCAGGCCTGTAAATACAGCTATTGCCTGTAACTCCCATGGCAGGACAGTTGCAGTTTCTGTGAACAGCTATATTTTCCTTGAATGAAACTCAAGATAGATAAGGTAGTTTTTGCCTTGTTTGTCTTGACCTACCTTGTAGGTCTGTATACACAATATATCACACAGGCATCTCATCTTGGCAGCCTGTGGTTTCACATTCTTAAGTCAAGGTTTTGGGGTTCTGTGCCAGATGTCAGAATATTTGTTGATAGAGATTTAGATGTCACTAGGTTCCTTAGAAGTTCTGTGTCTTCCTGAGCATAATGTCAAGTGAGAATATAATGATCATTAACTAAGTAGTTCATTCAGTCATGTTACATACAAGTGCTGAGCTCTGACAGCGCATCAGGCACCCGATCCAGCCTGAGACACAAAACCCCAAGACAACTGTCCCTAAACATTGTCATCCTCTAACTGGTGGATCTACTAAATTATGAGGCATTTCACAAGGGTTTCCCGTTATTTGTAGAAATGCTAAAGTTTACGGATGACTTACCTATTATATAAAGTAAAGTAAATTCAAAGTTTTCCTTTTAATAATGTAACTTTTACTCTCATGATTCTAATATGCTTTCCAAAATGTAGAAGCAATTGAGTTACTGGGTTAGGACAAGAAATAATTTATATTATTTAATATTCCCTCGGGAGTATCTTGCATTAGTGAACTTGGCCATTAAAACAGGAAAAAAAAAATAAGTTTAAAAACACTGGTAATTGGGAACAAATGTATATGATGACAGTGCAGCCACAAGCAATCCTATATAATAAAAGGCTAATATGCAAATTGACCGAACAGTGGAACAACTGGTTGCTATGATGTGCACTGACCACCAGGGGGCAGACGCTTAACGCAGGAGCTGCCCCCTGGTGGTCAGTGCGCTCCTACAGGGGGAGTGCAGCTTAGACAGGAGCTGGGCTAGTGGCTGGCGAGCACAATGGTGGTGGCGGGAGCCTCTCCTACCTCCGTGGCAGCACTAAGGATGTCTGAATGCCGTCTTAGGGAGTGGACCTAAGCAATCAGTCAGACATCCTCTGAGGGCTCCTGGACTGTGAGAGGGTGCAGGCTAGACTGAGGGATGCCCCCCCCCCAAGTGCTGAATTTCGTGCACCGGGCCACAAGCAATATGTTATATAAAGCACTATTGCACACAGAATATATTGAACAAAGTTTCCTACCAAAGATGGAAGTGGAAATGGTCCATGAAAAGGAATCAGAATGACCAACCCTACCAGTGCAATAGCATGGGACAGGGAAAAGGATTGGTGTTATGGTTAGAAGCAATGGTTTTAACATTTGTGAGCAAAGCAGTGGGATGTGCTAAGTTAAAGGTGAAGGTACATGGGGTCATTTTAAAGCCATGCTGAGGGTATTTGGACTGCTTGCATAGTCATTGGCAAGCCCACATACATCCATAGGAAATTTCAAAACATCACCATTTTCCCAAATCACTGTAGATGCTCTGCCTCACTCATAGCCTTTGATGCCTTCTTCAACTCTCCAATACCTATCTATGCCCTTGAGGCCTGCTCCTTAACTAGAAAATGCTCAGAGGTTCTTAACTCCTTCTCTGAGTGTTTTTGCCTTAACTGAAACATGGCTATTACCCAGGCTGCCTTTTCAAGCAGCCCATCTCATCTATTGTAGTGGAAGCCCAGGCATTTTGTCATGGGTCAGGTTTGCAAACTGCATAGGAGTTTTAAGCTGATTACATTCATCCCAGGTGAGATCAGGAAAGTCTATGGGGAGCAACCTGTTAGGAAGGCCAATGCATGCAGAGAGGGTCTAGAAATTAAGAAGTGAGATATTCTATAAGAGCAATAATAGTAAACAGACTTGAATCTTAATTGCTATTTATTAATGCTCTTCTTTTTCAGTATCCCATGATTTCCATATAGAGTCTATATTTAAGAAGGTGTCTTTGGGGAGGGCAAAGAGAAACATGAACTATTAACATTAATACAATGTAAAATCTGCTATAATTGAAGTATAAA
This sequence comes from Myotis myotis, assembly GCF_014108235.1. Taxonomy (NCBI): domain Eukaryota; kingdom Metazoa; phylum Chordata; class Mammalia; order Chiroptera; family Vespertilionidae; genus Myotis; species Myotis myotis. Next base: position 47,393,302 of record NW_023416317.1, read on the forward strand.
TAAAATGTAATATGAGTACATAACCCCCCAAAAAACAGAAAGGCGTGGTTAGCATCCAAAGAGGTCCAGTTTGATCACTGAGCTCTCATAGTATTGGATTGTATGCTATAGCCATAGTGAATGCCCATCAATTCCCCCAAAGTATCAAAGTCGATGTTTTTCCTTTTCTTCTGTCTGAAATGTCCTTTCCCTTCTAATACCCTTACTTACTTGGCTAACTCCTATTCACTCTGTAGATGGCAGCTTATGTTACTTCATCTTGACTTCACAGACAATTTGCACTTTCCCTCATGTTAGTACATGTCATGCTGTCCTGCCACTGCTTTTTCCATGCTCCTTGACTTCCAACACCTGGAATGGTACTTGGCATCATCAGTGTTCAATAGGTGATTGTTGAATGACTAAATTAGCTGAACAAATACATGATTGAACGGATGAATTGATCAAATCAGTGAATTGATGGATATGTAGATATTTGTTGCTGGCTTCTGAATATGAGTCGCATCACAGAGAAAATTACTGTGTATGAAAAGAAAGAAGTCAAGAGAACTCAGTAGCTGATCAAGTGAACCATGCTGAAGTAATACTCTATACATTCTTGCGTCATTCATTCATCAAATATTTATTAAATGCCTAGCTGTTATATCAAAATTGACCCTTATTTTTTTTAATGTACTCAAACATTTATTGGATGCTTACTGGTTATGTAACAAATTATCTTTGCTTACTTGCTCAAATAGTGTCTTTGTTGTTGTTTTTCATATAATTTGGAAGCCAATAATGAGTTAAACCATTTTTAAAAACTGCCAGCTGTACATATAGAACACATGTTTAAAAGCTTGATAAATATTTTTTTCTCTATTCCTTTGCAGGAATTTTTAAAGCAAAGAATAATTGTCAAACTAGGCCCAATGTGCACCTTTCATGAAAAATTAACCTGCATATGCATATACAAAATAAGAGATTGCAAATGAATAGGGAAATTAGCTTCTGTTCTTGCTGTGTGGGGCTCCCATTGGTACTATGGTGATCTACATTTAGATCAGCTATGGGCCTGAAATCAAGTAAAGCTCTGTTGATACAGGATATTCTATGAGCTCCAACACACACTGGGAACTACTTCAAAAGTTGATTTTTTTAAAAATTTTAGTTGGGATTTTTTTTAATCAAGGAGAAACTGGACACATGCACAGAGGAATGCATAATTTAAATTAGAGCTGAGCTTCTGGATATGTAGTTAAATAAAGTATATTATCCTGACGGTGGAGGGATATTTCTAGATGGGAAGAGGATGCCCGAAGGTTCTGGACTCCATTCCTTATAAATCCAATGTCTTGTGGCACAGCGCTGATATTCTCCTGAGCTGAGAGTTGGTTCACTCCCTGTCCACAGAAGACTTAGTGATAATGCTTGCTGTGCTTACCAAGGTGTGGAAGAAAGCAGTTTTCAATCAAAAAACACAAACAGAAAATGTAAATATCTTTGGGAATTTATGTAGTATCTTTATTCGTATAAGGACAGAGGTTAAAATGGAGAGAAAGGCATGTAAAATTATCAATATGGGTATTGAGATCTATAGACTAAAGTAGACTTGGATCATTACTGCTTATAAATTAGAGGATATTCTCTATTGCAACTCGAACCAATTTCCAGCTTCTCCCCCACCCCCAGGTTATATTCCAGCTGGACTCCTCTTACTATGGACTGGGGAGTACATATTAAATCTTTACTTATCTTTGGATTATTTCAAGAGAAACATTTTATGTAACATCCTTGGTGGGGGGCGGGGGGGGGGATCATGCTTATTTTCAGCAGCTCTTCTGCATTTCTCGAGTAACCTACAGAAAACCAAATCTCATGTGGATCAAGAAAATTTCAATGATGCCATGATGTCTGACAGTATAATGTATAAAGGATCTAGAATGTCTATAACCTTCCTCAAAACGAAGTAAAACAAAACTGAATTACTCCATGCAATATTTCACAATCCTGCCCTAGTTCTCCCTCCCATCACCACAAGAACACATATCCCAAGCCTCTATGACATTATTAGCATATATGAGAAAAGAAGCCTTCCTTGGGGACCTTTATCTTCAATTTGTGGATGTTTGTCTTTGGAGGTCTCATATTTTTTTTCTCTTGAGAAGTTTGGCAGCTTAGATTATTATGCACCTACTTAGGATCAGGGGAAATTATCTAAATGGAACAAGATGTTATCAACATTTTGACATTATGCATATTAAGCTCTTCCTTCTATACAGACTCAATAGACCAGAAAAAAACAAAATTAAAGAAAAAGTCTTATAGTATCTAAATAGCTGAAATTAGTGGAGAGTGAGCCAGGTTAATATTTAAGGGGAAAGCAATGCAGACAGAAGAAATCAAGAATTGCATAAATTGTAAGAGAAGTGAGTACAAGGAATGTTTGACAAATGGCACAGAAACTTAGGTGACAGGAGAGGGAGAGCAAGAGGAGGACTTGTAAGTGGAGGCTGGGCCCAGTGGGAACATGGACGTTTGTGAGGATTTTGACTGTTGCTCTGAGTGACATGGGAACCCATTGAAGCAATGTGTCTTTCATTGAGGTGAAACTTACATCATTTGGAACATTTCATTGTGAACTATTCAGTGATATTTTGTGCATTACAACTATTCTCCATTACTTCATATAAATGGAGTCCTACAACAAATAACCTTTTGTGGCTGGCTTCTTTTCACTTAGTATACTGCTTTTAAAGATCGGCCTCTTAGTGGACCATCAAGGTCACATTGCAAAGGGGTATGCAGAGCAGGGAAGACTTGGTAGCTTGTTCCTTCTTGTTGTTGTTGTTCTTGTTGTTGTTGTTGTTCTTCTTCATCTCCTCCTCCTCCTCCTCCTCCTCCTCCTCCTCCTCCTCATCCTCCTCCTCTTCCTTTTCTTTTTATTTTTATAATCACACCATTAAATGAAGATATTGAGGACATAATTAGTTCCATGCTCCTGAAGTTCAGGAGAGAGGATTGGGCTAGAGGTAAGTATATAGATCAGTGGTTCTCAACCTGTGGGTCGCGACCCCTTTGGGGTTCAAACCACCCTTTCACAGGGGTCGCCTAAGACCATCAGAAAACACATATATAATTACATGTTGTTTTTGTGATTTATCACTATGCTTTCATTATGTTCAATTTGTAACAATGAAATTGGGGGTCACCACAACATGAGGAACTATATTAAAGGGTCGTGGCATTAGGAAGGTTGAGAACCACTGATATAGCTTGATGAGCAGGAGAATCTGTCCAAACATTGAGCCCTGATGTTGTTCACTAATTTAAAAACCAATGAAATAAGGAGAAAACAGAAAAATGAATTAGAAGGATCTATCAGTGAGGTAGAAGGAGACCAAAAGAAAGTTGTATCTGCCCAGCTGGCATGGCTCAGTATCATGAGCATCAACCTTAAGAAATAAAATTTGTCATTGAAATACATCAAAATGACAGTGCATTTGTTGTTTATGTAGTAGATCAAGGCTTTTCTTACAATTAAGTAAGTTTGAAGTTATTTGACCAATTGCTATTGGTGACTCTTCTCTCTAGCCCTAGGCAAAGGGAGGGGCACTAGTTTATGTTAATACTAAAATTCTTCTCTTTTTAAGCTCATTAAAAGATCTGAACTTCCATTAATATCCAAGGAAACTAGGCTACAAATTGTTTGCAATGCTAATGGGAGCTATGAATTTAAATTTTCATTGACATAATAAGGCCAGGTGTTTTAAACACTGGCAAAACTCAGTGGTGAGGGCAACAGACAGCCATTCAATGCTTTATAACCATGTTGAAACCCGTACTATTTATTAAGCATCTTCTTATACACAAAATCATTCTAGGTCCTCAGAGTTATGCAAAGTTGAATGACGCACTTGATCTTGTTTTTCAAATGGGTTGCCATTTAAACAAGACAACACAGCTGAGATAATACAGTTTATAAAATGCTAATGGGAAGGGAAAAGTGATCCAGTTCGCAAAGAGACACAGCAATGCAAAGCATGGAAAGATGCACTGAGCAATAGAGAACAGGAGAGAGGCCATGGGAAAGAAAAGAATAAGCATCAGGGCGCCAGAGCCTAACTTCTCCCAATTAGTAGTGTCTGTAAACAAATCTCTCAGTCTACTAAAACCCCCAGCTGCCGTTTATGTTTTTTGTAATGCGCCTAGTATCATTTTCAATACATCCATATCAATTCACTTAGTCCTCATAGCAACCAATAAGGCGGGAGACATTTTTTCATTGTGTGCCTGTGCCACAGTCAATCAGCTTACTTGCATCTGGCGCACTCTGTCAGCACCTCTCCCCCACAAATGCATGCTCCAGTGACTCTGCATTCCTACCTTTCAGGTTGTCCCCAAAGCCTTAGAATGCCACTCAGCTTGCAAGCAGTTGCAGTTTGGGAGCAATCCTCAACCGGGGGTGGGGGTGGGGGGAGTCAATGGATAAATGCCTTGGCTTTCCTGGCTCTGGAGGGGTCATTCTGAGACGCATTCTATGCAGTTCCTTGGGCAATCCCCAGGGTGAAGAAGCTTCAGTTGTCCACCAGAGAAGCCAGCTCATGGATGCACCTTTCATTGCCGTCTTCCCTTCCTGTTTTATTTTCCTACTGTTACCATCATAGTTTGCTAGTTAATATTAATGATAGGAAAAAGAGCAAAGGGGAAACCAGACATTATAAGCATGGTCATCTGGGCAACTTCATGCTCCATAGGAAACCACTGGTTCATTCCCTGCAATCCCTGGGGTAAGGGGTCCAGCAAAGGGGAACATGGCCTCGTGCACAGTGAGGTCAGGGCGACTTCGGGAAGGTGCTTGCCTGTCAGTCTAGCCTGGGGAACCATGCATTGGCTAGGAAGGTAGAGCCAAGGCAAGGGCATGAAATCCTACAGGATTCATTAGTTAAGCTCCTAGTTAGCATCCCCTGACAAAGAAGCTGTCTCTCTCTTGTTCCCCTTGCTTCATTCCTGCTTCCTTGTACTCACTTGCTCCATAGCCAATACTAACCTGCCATGTGGCCCTAGAAGACCCCACATGCAATGGACTACAGCTAGAAACACAAGCTAACCTAGCGGCGCTGGACTGGACTGGACTGGACTTTCATCTGGAGCAGAAACTCTCAGTAGTGGCTTTGATTGTAGCCCTGCTAAAGACAAAATGGGACTTGACCCATGGCTAGACTGAGGGAAATGGGACTTTGGTGGGGAGCTCCCTTAATGTTATATCATCAATAAAGCTTTCCACAATACCTCATCCTCCTGGAGGGGGTGGGGGTCAGAAAATTCTTATTCCCATTTCACCCCAAGAACTCCATTTCCACCAGCAACAGGTATGGATACAGAGGACATCCCATAGATAGCACTACCTTCTTCACTCTGCTTTCCTCAGTCCCCTCCCAATACATTCACTGCAACCAAATCCGTGTTTCAGGTACTGTTTGCAGAGAACCCAAACTAAGATAGGAACAAATTGCTCCACACTATAATAGATATAAAAATAAGGTTATAAATACTTCAGAAGTGAAGTGATACAATCCAGATGTGGCCCCTAATCGTCCAGATTAAGTAATATGGAATCTCTTGGAATTAAGATTTTCATTATTTAATTGTTATAGATAAATAAAGTATGTATAGAGTCAACTATGGAAGCCCATGATTCTAAATTATAATTTCTTATGCATAAAAGAAGGAAAGAAATATTTTCTTGATAGGCATTTAAGACCTAGAACACTGAATATTCTGGGAAAGAAAAGTTCTCTTATCCCCCTACTTTTCTCAATATAAATTAGTAAAAGAATATCCTCAGAGTTTAATCTCTGACTGTTTTATTTCAATAGACAATGCATTGAAAACCCCTCTGTGTGGTGGTTTTTGAAAAGTGTTCATTGTGTTCTCTGACTCTCGGTTAAAGTCCTTTCTTTCAGATTTATGCGGACTTAGATGACAGTTATAGCCTACAGTTGGACAGTGTCTCACTGTTTAGAGTGCTTGCACATATGCTCTTCCATTTAACTGTTGGAACTGTACTCTATGAGCTACATTAGAATCATTTTACAGATGAGGAAACCTATTGCACTGACTGCATCTTGCCCGTGCCCATGTACTTGGCAGAACGAGGTAACGAAAACACATCTTCTTGTATCCAAAGCAGGCTTTGGCTACTGCAGCATCACCATTTATGAAGCCTTTGACTACAGCCAATGCAGAGGAAGGCAGTAAGAAATGAACTCTCTGGGTGAACCATGTGGAAAGGAAACGGTTTCAGTGTATTTATGAATAGCTACTTCCCATCAATTGCTGTCTTTAGTTCTCTGCATTTCCACAGCACACGTAGATTCATGAAGAAGGTTGATTCTAATAAAACTTATAGAAAAGAACCATCGTGTTAGGAGTACCAAGGAATCAAGTTGAACACCCTGACAGGACTAGGGTTGTTCAGCTCCTCCACTGGTGATTCCTACCACGGGTACATCTTCAATCTCTGGACCCGCAGTCTACTCATGTTTAAAATGTTACTGATAATCTAGATTCAAATCAGAATATAAATGAACTTACGTGTAAATTCAAATCATAAATTGCTGTGTGGCCACCTTATGCTAATTTCAAGCTGCTGGCTCTCGGCACACTTGAAAAGGGGGAAAGGAAGAGACTGTGTAGGAGCAGTTAGCAATTTGCCCTTTCTTAAAAGTCAGGGAAACCATTTTTTTAATTAGTCTTTCTCCATCTGAGCAGTTTGTAAAGGGCAAGATTTTCTATGTTCTTCATCTCTTCATCCAGCTGAGGAGCAATAAATCCTTTAAGTCTGTATGACATTTTCATGTGATCTTAACAAGTCAACAATACCTACCTCTTCCACCCTACCTGCAAGGTCCCAGCAAGCTCTGTTCTGATCTGTGACATCATAACCACTTCCTCTCTACAAGTTGTCGATACTTTCATTTTTTATTGTGGCAAAAAAAGGCATAATGAAATTTACCATCTTAACCATTTCTAAGTTTACAGTTTGGCAGCATTAAGTATGTTAACATTATTGTGCAACCATTCCCATAACTTTTTCTTTCTTTAAAACTATTAAACAATAACGCACCATTCTCTCCTCCCAACAGCCCCTGGCACTGACTATTCTACTTTCTGTCTCTTTGAATTTGACTAAGTACCTCAGTCATTATCACTGTCCATTCCCATATATTTTCTTTTTTTTTTTTAAATCCTCACCTGATGATATTTTTCCATTGATTTTTAGAGAGAGTGGAAGAGAGAGGGGAATACAGAGAGAAATATCAATGTGAGAGAAACACATTGATTGGTTGCCTCCTGCAGGCGCTCTGACCAGGTCCCAGGTGGGGGAGGAGCCTGCAACCATGGTATGCGCCCTTGACTGGAATCAAACCTGGGACTCTTCAGTTCACAGGCTAGTGCTCTATCCACTGAGCCAAACTGGCTAGGGCCCATGTTTTCTTTCTTTAAAACCAACAGCCTATATATAGTAAGCAAAGCAAAGCATAAAGAATATAGTCAATAGTATTCTGATAACTGTGAGGTGTCAGATAGGTACTAGACTTATCGGAATGATTACTTTCCAAGGTATATAAGTGTTTAATCACTATGTTGTTTACCCGAATCTCATATAATATGGTATGTCAACTGTAATTGAAAAAAAATAAAACAAATCCCTGTTTGTCCCTCCCCTAAGTCCCTGGCAACCACCATTCTGCTTTGTTTGTGAATATAAGTGGAACCATACAATATTTGTCTTTTTGTGATTGGATTGTTTCACTTAGTATAATGTCCTCAATATTAATTTATATTGGAGCATGTAACAGAATCTCCTCCCTTTATAAGGCTGAATAATACTATATTGTATGTATATACTACATTTTCTTCATTCATCTATGATGAACACTTGGGTTGTTGCAACCTCTTAGCTAGTGTGAATAGCGTTACTCAGAACATGGGTGAACAATTTTTTTTCAATCTTAAGCTTTCAATTCTTTTGGATATAGAATTGGAATTGATGACTTCTATGGTAGTTCTATATTAATTTTTTAGGAACTCCATAGCTTTTGCCATAGCAGTTGCATCATCTTTTATTCCCACCAACGATACACAAAGGTTGCAATTTCTTTGCATCTTCACCAATACTTTTTATTTCCTGGGTGCTCAGTATAATGTTTTATAGTAGCTATCCGAATAGGTGAGAGGTGATAATTCATTGTAATTTTGATTTGCATCTCCCTAATGATTAGTAATCTTTGAGCATCTTTTTATATGTTTGTTGATCATTTGCATATTATCTTTGGAGAAAGGTCTATTCAAGTCCTTTGCCCATTTTTAAGAATAGGGAATTCTTCGTGAATTTATCTATCATTCTTACCCAGGAGTCATGTTCATCTTCTCTGTATCTTTCCAATTTTAGTATATGTCCTGCCAAAGCAGGCACATATTAGTTGCTGTTTTTTAATGAGAATTTTCAGTGTTTTATTAATATATTTTCCTCTTCTCAACAAACCATCCCCCAACTATTCACCTGTGTCCAATGTTTTCTCCTTTAAAAATATAGAAAGGGATTTGTATTTATTTTTAAAACTTATTTCTTGCTCCTCTTCAGGTCATCAGCTCTTGACATTGCTTGATCACTGATAGTCTTTGTGTTTTGGAGGGTTTGATTTGGTTCTGTATGTGTTCACATCTCTAGGTTTGGGGGAAAGGAAGATTTTAAGTTCTGGCTCAACTCTGCCACTTTAAACAACCTAGTCAAGGTGGAGATGAGTAAGGAGCAATATTTCAACCTTGCATCAAAAGGGGACATAAATCTTGCTCTTTTTTTTTCTTCATTTTAATCAGAAGTTCTTAATTTTCTCACCATTGATGTGAAAATCATTTATGCTTGCACTGCAACCAACATAAATCATTAACACAAAAGAATAGTAAGCAACCTTTAATCAATATTACTTCCTTCTATGCGACACTGTGAAAATGAAAGAATACAATTTGTCATTGATCGTAAGTCTCACAAACATTTAGCCGGGACCTCGTATCTTTCTAGCACTTACTTTGCTCCAGCCACACTGGCCTTCTTTACATTCTTAGGGCAAATCAAGGTTATTTCCTCCCCCAAAACTTTGCACATCTTGTTCTTTTTATCATTTTATCATTTTCATTGAGGTCATAGATTAACACCAACTCCTTGGAGAGGCCTTCCTGAAACCTAACCCAGTGGTGCCGCCTCCTGACAGTCACTCTCTATCATTGCGTCCACTTTATTTTCTTCACAGCACAAATCACTTCCTGAAATTATGTTATTAATTATTTACCTGTGTGCTTGTTTATTGTCAGCCACCATCAGCAGCCACTCAAATATATGTCTCACGACTGCCAGGGCCTGTATCTTCGGTTGACCTTTATATCCTCGGTGTCTGAATCAGTGCTTGATTCATAGCATGTATTTAATAAATCTATGTTGAATGAATACACAGTGATAAGGGCAATCAAGAGTCAGCAAACTTTTTCCATAAAAGGCCAGATAGTAAATACTTTAGGCTCTGCAGGCCATATGGTCTCTGTTGCAACTGTTCAACTCTCCCACTGTAATGCAAAAGCAATCAAAGGCAATACAAAAGTAAATATGCATGACTGTGTTGCAATAATATTTTATTTACAGAGACGGGGGTTGGGCTGGATTTGGCCGATGGGCCATAGTGTGCTTATTGCTGGAGTAGATTCCTTGTTATTAACTTTGGTGTCAGGGTGCACTAGGAAGTTGAGTCAGATGCTGGTGTTTGCCAGAAATTTGTTAGTAATAATAAAGAGCCAAAGATAAAATTGGATTTACTTCAAATATATAGGCAATGATTAAGATAGATAGAGCATTCCAGATTTTCTCTATAGCATTATGGCTCTAGGGCACACAGAGGCTTCAGTGGGAAGAGGAATATTGGCATTAAATATAATATGTGAGTGCAAGAAAATACTTGAAATCATCTTTCATGTATAGCAGGGGTTCTCACACTTGAATGTGCGTCAGGATCACCGGTCATTGTATCCACAGAGTTGCTGATCTAGTAAAACTAGAATAGTGCCTGAGAATTTGTGTTTCTAGTTCCAGGTGATTCTGATGCTGGTGACAAAGAGGCTGGAAAGTGGAGAGAAAACGCATGTTAAGATGTGAGTGAGGCCCTGGCTTGTTTGGCTCAGTGGATAGAGCATCAGCCTGTGGACTAAAGGACCCTGGGTTCAATTCCAGTCAAGGGCATATGTTGGGGTTGCAGGCTCCATTCCTGGTAGGGGGTGTGCAGCAGGCAGCTGATCAATGATTCTCTCTCATCATTGATGCTTCTATTTCTCTCTCTCTCTACCTCCCTTTCTGAAATCAATAAAAAATATATTTAAAAAAAAAGATGTGAGTGAGGAGATATAGGTGATAATAGGGTTTGTGGGAATGGTAAGTAGGATACAAAAACGAGAACATTTTCCAGAAGAGTAGCCTAAACATGGATTAAAGATCATTTGGTTGTACAGATAAGGGAAAAAATAGGACCCATATAACTATAACATTGTTATCTGGGGAAACAAGGTGAATGATCAATTTGTTAAGTGAGATAAGGGGTCCCAGGAGGAGGTTTAAAGGAAAGATATAAGTTCTATTTTTGTATGTGCTGTCTGTGGTACGTATACACATCCAAGTAGGATTGTCTAAGAGGCCTTTGGAAATATGGATGAAGCTCAGAAATGGCTTCTGGACCAACACATACACTTTTGGTAGCAGTCAGGAAATGGGGTCATTAAATTCATGGGAAATGGTAGGATGGCCCTTAGCAGATGTGTGGGACAAGAAGAGGAGAAAAATCTCAGGAAATCTAAATTATGCCTGGCTAAGTACATGTTGTGGTTTTTTTTTCTTTAACAGAAGTACTAGACTGGTAGTCATAGAGCTGTACTTGATTAAGTATGGCATTTGCTAATACATTTCCTGATATTATATTGGATAAAATGAGATACTCTCTTTGACAATGAATGGTGCTAATACCTTGTTTTATGAATGTAGATAAAGGGTGTTAACACAAGAGCAAAACGCTGGAGGAGGGTGACTAAGAGTGTATCAGCAGTCTCTCCCCTCAGCTGTATCTTCATTGATAGATTATGTCAGGCCCTGCATAGGTGGTCTCTCTTTATCCTTCTATTTATACTTCTACACTGTCTAATTTCTTGGTTGCTAAACAAACTCAATAGCAACCAACACATATTAAAATCACCTTTTTCGACTCTTTTCCCAGCTCAGTAATCAATTGTTCAGTCTTACAAATTATTGCAGATACGAGTTTTATCAAATATTTTGAATTTGAATGACATGGGTAAGGACCTATTCAGATTGTCGTATGTGTTGTCTTGTCACCCTCCATTCAATCACTAGGCCAACGCTGAATATTGAGAAATGTTTGTTTTCACAATGTCATTCCGGTTCTGGTATTAATAATGATAAGTCATGCTGGCTGCTGAAACAAACAATACAGAATCTCAGTGGCTTTAAAGAATTAGGTGTGTATGTGCATGTGTGTGCATGCACAGGCCCACACACATAGCAGAGAATGAGGAGGTAGAGAGAGAGGGAGAAGGAAACAGCTCTGACCTGGTATCTCTGGGAAGATGGATTTTAGAGGCCTGATGAAAGCTAAAGCCTGGATCTAACTGCTACTTGAACTCTGCTGCTGCTTCAGGTTTGAAGAGGTATTGCCGATGCACCACTTACAGGAACCATAAGTCAACCAAGAAGGAGCTAATCTCTGTTTCTTCTGCCCAGTACCCTTACTGGCACAAGTAACAGGAAGGCAGCTTCAAATGAGAAATATAATTGTAGATTCCCAGCCACAGCATTTGAGAGAACTCTAGAGGATGGGTGGGTTTTGAGTTGAGCAACAATAGCTTAGTAAGAGGTGCAATGTTTTCTGACCTATTAACTGTACAGGTATTCTTGCATCTTACCCCAGTCCTGGTAACCGAGAACTCATAGCAACTCATATTATTATACAGAGCATTGTAATTTAAAGATTAATGGTGTCTCAAATGAAATTCCTTGAGTCCAGATCTCTAAATGCTAAGATGATTAGGACTGTGGTTACACTAGGGGGAGGTTGTTGCATTGCTTTTGCCAACACATACATTACCCGACCCTATCTATGCCCATTAAGGATGGGTTTCATAATGTAGCTCTGATTCTGCCAGGTTATTTCCCCAGTGACAACCATTGGCTTGAAAAACTGAATACATGCGATTAATCATCATCTCATTCAAGGTCTCATCTTCTGCTGTTTGACTGAAATCTGCTCATCTCAGAAGTTGGTTTTCTCCAAATGTCCAATTTTCTAGTTCACTCCTGAACAATAGATTTGCTGAGAAAAGTTAAATTTCCAAAAATAATGATATTTTTCAACTATTGGCAAAGTTGATACGTTCTGCTTAACCAAGTGTTCCATGTATTTCTTGCATTTAAAACAACTACTTTCAAATAACAATTTTATTAGGTTACATAATTTTGTGGGTTAGGAATTTGGGCAGGGCTCAGATGAGCAGCTCTTCTGCTCCAAGTGTTAACTATCCAATAGTTACTCAGTGCTATTTAACTGGAGGTTGAGTTTGTCTAGAGCAGGGGTGGGCAAACTTTTTGACTCAAGGGCCACAATGGGTTCTTAAACTGGACCGGAGGGCTGGAACAAAAGCATGGATGGAGTGTTTGTGTGAACTAATATAAATTCAAAGTAAACATCATTACATAAAAGGATACGGTCTTTTTTTTTTTTCAGTTTTATTCATTTCAAACGGGCCGGATCCGGCCCGCAGGCCGTAGTTTGCCCACGGCTGGTCTAGAGTGTCCAAGATAGCTTCGTGCATATGGCTGCCATCCTCTGGACTGATCTCAGGGGTACCCTCTCTCTGTCAAGGGAGTTATAGGGATTATTTATATTATCTCTGCAGCAGGATAACGGGGGCATTTCACATGGTGGCTCAGGTCTCAAAGAGATCATGACAGAAACCATCAGTCTTCGTAAAGGCTCAGAAATGACAGTCACTTCTATAACCAATGCAAAGGAAATATATTCTCCAAGTTGCCTGTATCTTTCATGGGAGATAATTTTGTAAAGGAGGCATATGGCCACATACATGCAGGCAGAATTAATCAGATTAGCATATGCTGATGAACTGACTAATTAGGCTTTCTTAAGCAAGTCAGCATTCTCAGATACAGAAACCAAACAGAAAATAGGCTTGGAAGCATGAGGTTCTGCTTTTCTAGTGATTTCACTTCAAACAACTGGAAAAATAAGAAGCATTGCCCATGTGCTCAGGCAGTTTCTCTAACAATGGTCTAAAATTATGTCTTAACTAGAGGCCCAATGCACAAAATTCGTGCAAAGCAGCTGGGCCCTCGCAGCTGTGATGGCTGCCTCTGCCTTGGCCCTTGCAGCCTTGGCTTCGTCTGGAAGGTCATCCAGACTAATTAGCAGACTACACTTTTATTATTATAGGTTCGGAGATTGAGAAGTTGAGCACAGCCATACATGAAACTCCACATGGGAGCAAGCCAGAGGAAAGGCTGTTTAGTTCAGTCCTATGTGTAAATTGTGAGCCTTTCCCCCAATAATACAGAGAATCTGGGATTTTTTAAAACAATAATATACTCAGGATCCATGGGGGCTACCACATCTTAAGTCTTTTACCTTGTATCTGAAGCATATGCACCACCCATCCTTTAACTTGTAACACCCTTGACTTGTTCCTTGTCTCAGCTCACTAAACTTTCCTGATATATCCCCATCCTTCTTTTAAGAAACTTATTATTATCCTTATTATTACTTTGCTTTAGTCAGAAGTGGAAAAGAAGTCTTCATTATGTAAAATGTGATATATAAATCTATGGGGAGTGCTTCTAAAAGTAGAATGTCTGCCAAATTATCCAGCAACTTTACCAGTGTGTAATTAAGTACTCATTTAAACTATAGTTTTGTATGTGTGAAGAGAGAGTGTGCAACTCAGAAATAGAAGTTGTTGTGGGGTAGTTTTTCTCTCTGTATTTTCAAATTATATGTTAGTCTCTGGTTTTGACAGCTATGACTTTTAAAGGAACAAAACCTGATTTTCAGTTCTAGTAATATGGTGGCCCGGAGGACCAGAAAGCCCAGCATGATGCAGAATACCTAAAATGTCCTAGATAAAATATATTATCTAGCATGAAATAAGACAATCTTGAGAGGCTAGAGATCGAGAATAAAAGCAAATGTAGAACAATACTTAGATTTGATTATAAGATGTTCCCTGGAGCATCTGAGTATCTCTGGTGACTGATAGCTAAATATTGAAGTCTGCTTTTGTGGTGGACGGGAGAGAAAACCTGAGGTGTGTGCAATGCAGGTGGGTTTGATACAAGACCCCAATACTAAGTGTGCATTTACGAAAGCCAAAACCAATGGTAAAGAAAAAGAAAAAGAATGCAGAGACAGATCGACAAAATAGCTGTGTGTCTCATCCTTGACTTTGAATGGAAGGTAAAGTAAGAAAAAAATATGTAGAAATTCTGTGTATATGTATGTATTTATTCACCCATACACATACTCAATTACTTTGAGAATTGCTTTTAAAAAGCCCACTCTCTTATAAGTTTAGACAAATTCATATATCTGTGTGATTAAAACTCACTGAAAGACAAACAATTTATTTTAAGGTGATTCCCCATCGCTTAAATGCCTCTCAGTTAAGAGTAGAGGAATAAAAATATTCTCTGGTGAAACATAATTTAACCCCAGGAATCAAAGATGTTTTACAGATGGTGTTTCAAAAAATGTGAACTTCTCAGTAGCAAAACCAAAAAGAATAAATTCTAAAAATCCAGTATACAAAAAAGCCACTATGAACAGAGATTATGATGAAAGGAAAAAAACAGAATAAAACAGATCAGATACATTAAGACAGCAGACAGAAATGTTTATTTAAACATACTAGTATTAGTATAACTATTTAAAGATTGCATTATATTATGAAGAAAGAATAAGTAACCATCAAATTAACAAGTGTATTTTTAAGACCAGAATAGACCTTCTAACAATTATATATATAGTTGTAATTTTTATATACATAATATTTACATAATTAGGAAATCATTGGACAATTTATTTTTTTATTTTTATTTTTTAAATATATTTTATTGATTTTTTACAGAGAGGAAGGGAGAGAGATAGAGAGTCAGAAACATCAATGAGAGAGAAACATCGATCAGCCACCTCCTGCACATCTCCTACTGGCAATATGCTCGCAGCCCAGGTACATGCCCTTGACCGGAATCGAACCTGGGACCTTTCAGTCCACAGGCCGACGCTCTATCCACTGAGCCAAACCGGTTTCGGCTATTGGACAATTTAAATAGCATAGTAAACACAGTAAAACAGAGAAGTAGAAAAGTGATGATATATCCAATAATGCCGCAGACTACAGATATATAAAGAGAAGGAAAACATATAAAAAATGCTAAGTGACACTGTGGAATGGAAAATCTCAAACAGAGACAAGTGGAGATCTAAAGAGAAAGCCTGAAATGGAAAAAGTTAATATTTGAAAAAAAATGAGGATTTTCCAAAATTTATGAGATGAAGTCATCAGATTTAAGATGACCAAAGAAACCCCTATATTAAAAATTGGAATAAAATAAAACAGTGAAAATACCTGACCCATATATCATAATTTAAGCATAAAAGACAAAAGCAACAGGAACTATAAGTAGCCAGAGAAAAAAAAATAGATTTTAGGAAAAACAATAAATAAACTGAGACCTGGCTTCTCAAAAACAAAAGGAGGTAGAAATCAGTCTAACAATATCAAAATATGGACAGGAAATAACCCAATCTAGATATATATTTAACCTCAGGTTGGGGGTAAAATTATGACATTTTAAAAAACAAAACATGCTTGCTATTTAAAGACTCTCATTGATGAACTATCTAAAAATGTGTATCTCAGATAAAAGGATTATTAAGCAAGGAAGATAGTAAATATATGGATAAATGTAAAATGTGTACAACAGAAATGCATCATTTTGTGTGAAAAAAAATAGGTAAATTTTAAATGTACAAATTTCATAACAGTAAGGAGGGGATTCATTTACTGGTAACAAATCCAAGATCTAATAATAGACTTGCCTAAATAATAAGCCTTAAGAAACTTATTATTATCCTTATTATTACTTTGTTTTAGTAAGAAGTGGAAAAGAAGTCTTCATTATGTAAAATGTGATATATAAATATTTGAGTTCTGATCTCCTTTTGCATTCTTTTTCTTCTATTTCCATTTGCCCATTTGCCCATTGAACTGTCTTCAGTTTTCCTAATATTGCCTTCTACTGTGACCTGTCTATTTTTAAATATATTTCTCAGCGTGGATATGGCATTTTCATATTTGGAATGCCCATTTGATGTCTCAATTCTATGTTGACATTTATTCATGTTATCTATTTTTCCCTAAATTTTCTTTAATATAATGATCATATTTTAAATTGTCCTAGGTATATTATTAGTTCTTTCTATCATACTTATGTATTTTATTCCCTTTTTTCATGTCTAGTAATTTTTTTAATATGTTTTTATTGGTTTTTAGAGAGAGAGGAAGGGAGAGGGTGAGATAGAAACATCTATTAGAAATATCAATTGGCTGCCTCTTGTGCGCCCCCTATTGGGAATTGAGCCTACAACCAAGGCATGTGCCCTGACCAGGAATTCGACCTCTTTGTGCATTCTCAACCAACTGAACCACACAGTCCTGGCAATATCTAGTAATTTTTAATGTAATGCCAGACATTGTAATAAGAGAGTCCTTGAGGCTGTAGATTGCTGTATCAATCAATGAAAGTCCGCTTTCCTTTTGTTAGGAAAAGAGTTGGAAAAGATAACATTCACCCAATTTAAAATGAACGAGTCAGGGGTGGGTTATAGTTTAAAAGACCCAGTCAGTATTTGTTTGTTTGTTTGTTTGTTTGTTTGCCTAAACTCACAACCAGGGTGAGCCCAACAAGGATTTTGAGAGTCTGGTCAGCTTCAGTTCCTTGAGCTTGGGGGCAGGAGAAGGGCAAGCTGTAGGAGACTGTGCTCCATCACTTAGACTTTTCAACTCAGGCTCCAGCCTCTGAATCCTTGTAACGTTAACATATAGAACAGTCTTGGGAGAAAACAGAAATTGTGTTTGATGCAGGACTTCTGCCCTGTAGGTGTTTGTTTTCTGAGAAGCACAGGTTTTGACTTAAATCTCCAGCTTCCCAAGCAGCCCCACACCTGGGAAATATCCCCTGGGTAAAAATGACCATGGTCTTTGTTCCCTCAAGCTTCTAACTTGTTTTGTTAGTGCCAATAATTGTTAAATCATTTACATGTTTCTGCTACCCCTAGCAGAGCTTATCTGCCTGAGCTAGGCCCTCAACCTGCATTCAGAAACAGAATTACCCGCCCCCCCAAATTTAAAAGTTGGAGATTTTTAACTAGAATCAGAGATATTCTCTCCTCTCAAGAATTTTAATTTCTTTTAGATTCTTTTAGATTTACTTCTAGGTATTTGGCTATTGATATGCCATGTCTAATTATATCTTTTAAATTTATTTCATGATCATTATTAAATATTAAAATATATTAGTATTTATATTTTCATCAAATTGCTAAATTCACTTATTAACTATAACACTATATCTAAAGACTTTTTTATTTTCTATATAAAATTATATTTGCAATTAATGGCAGTCTTCTTTCTTAGTTTCCATATCACATGTTTTAATTTTTATATTTGCCTCTTTGTACTAACTCAGATGTAGTCCAGTGGTATACAGACCATTCAAAAGAATGTTTTTGTTGGTCATTTACAGCTACTCTATATAAAATTAAGAAACTACTCTTTTATTCCTGGTTTTCAAAGAGTTTTTTTTTTCCTCATAAATTGCTGATAAATTGTATCAGATATTCTTTTTTTATCTGAGATGATCATATTGTTTTGCAACCATAGGAGAAGTTGATCTGTATTTCTTTTCTTTTCTAATATCCTTGTCAGGTTTTGAGTATCGGGGTTCTGCTGTCCTCATGGAGTCACGTAGGAAGACTTCCCATACCTGTTGGTAGAAGTTACTACTGAAGGTATGTAAACATGGAGATTTCCATATTGGAATGACTCAATTGTAGAATCTGTTAAGTAGTTGGAGAGTAAGTTGTTGTTTTATTTCTTACATTAGTTCTTAGAAATTATTTATTTATTGGTCAATTTTCAAATGCATTGCCAAAATTCATAACATTTTTGTATCTTTTATTTAAAATATATTTTATTGATTTTTTACAGAGAGGAAGGGAGAGGGATAGAGAGTTAAAAACATCGATGAGAGAGAAACATCGATCAGCTGCCTCCTGCACATCTCCCACTGGGGATTTGCCCGCAACCCAGGTACATGCCCTTGACCAGAATCGAACCTGGGACCTCTCAGTCCGCAGGCCGACGCTCTATCCGCTGAGCCAAACCAGCTTCGGTGACATTTTTGTATCTTTTTAATGTCAGAAGAATTAATATGTATGCCTCTTTTACTTCCAATAATCAATATCTTTTTGTGTCTCTATTTGTAAAAGAAAATCTCTCTTGCTACTGGTTTATGACTTTTAGTAGTCTTTTATAGTAG
Organism: Myotis myotis; assembly: GCF_014108235.1. Classification (NCBI taxonomy): domain Eukaryota; kingdom Metazoa; phylum Chordata; class Mammalia; order Chiroptera; family Vespertilionidae; genus Myotis; species Myotis myotis. Next base: position 47,412,005 of record NW_023416317.1, read on the forward strand.
AATCATTTGGTTTTGGTGGTCTTTTCTATATTTTATTAATATCGAATCCCATATTATTTTCTTCCTTCTGTTTAATTTGCTGTTCTATTTCTATCTTCTGTAGATGACTGATTTTTAACCTTCTTTCTTTTGTAATATATAAGCATCACTAACTTTTCCAACTTTTTTCATATATAGTATTTTTCTCTCACTGAATTTAATGTTTAAAATATTGTTTAATATTGTCTAATTTTTGTCATTAATCTTTAATCCATTCATTTAGAAGAATGTTTTAATTTCAAGTTATTTCTGTTTTTTAATGTTGTTTTGTTATCAATTTTTCACTTGGTTTGGTTTTCAGAAGGGGGAATCTCAGTATATCAGTCATTTGAAATTTGTTGAAATTTGCTTTGTGGTATAGATTTTAACAATTTTTGTAAATGTTTTATGGGTGCTTGAAAAATATATATTCTACTGTTTCGAGGGGTGGTGATTTATTCATCAATTATGTTTATTCATGTTGCTCAAATCTAATACATGACTTAATGTTTTACATTTATTTGATGAGTTAGTGATAGATTTGTGTTAAAATCATCCCCTCTCTCTTCACTTGCTATTTCAGAAGGAAGAGTGACAAAGAGCTACAATTAAACTTTCAGGAGAGATAGATAAATGTTTATGATTGTTTCAAGAGTGTGTATATATATGCATATGTTAAAATTTACCAAATAGCCCAGTCAGTGTGTTTCAGTGGTTGAGCATCGACCCATAATCCAGAAGGTCAAGGTTCAATTCCAGTCAGGGCACATGCTTGGGTTTCAGGCTCGATCCCCAGAAGGGAGTATGCAGGAGGCAGCCAATCAATGTCTCTCATCATTGATGTTTCTATCTCTCTTTCTCTCTCCCTTCCTCTCTCTGAAATAAGTAAAAAAGATATTTTAAAAAGTTAACAAACAGTACGCTTTTAATATGCCAAATTTACTCAAAAAAGAAAGTGAAGAAGTAAATACACATGATTATCTTGATATATGCTAAAAATCATTTGATAAATTACAACATTCATAAAAGAATCTATTAGTGTATTAGTATTTGATAGAAATTTCTTATTCTATTGTAGAAAATAGTAACCCCCTCACACACATCTATACATCAATGGCTATTAGGTTAACTCGTGGTGAAAAATTTAAAACTTTCCCCAGTGAAAACAGAATGATTTAAAGTCACCCACGCCCTAGCTGGTTTGGTTCAGTGGAAAGAGCATAGGCCTGGGGACTGAAGGGTCCCAGGTTCGATTCTGGTCAGGGCACATGCCCAGGTTGTGGGCCCGATCCCCAGTAGGGGGCATGCATGAGGCAACCAATCAATGATTCTCTCTCATCATTGATATTTCTATCCCTCTCTCCCTCTCCCTTCCTCTCTGAAATCAATAAAAATGTATTTTAAAAAACAATAAAAAATACAGTCACCTGCTATTGCTACTTAACCTACGTACAGTTGAATCTATACACAAAATAGAGGTCTTATAAATATTGACAGGTGAATAAGTAAATGCATAGGCAAAGGGTCCGACAAGTGTATTTCTAAGAATATTTCTAACTTTAGCAAACTTTTCCAGCTGTGGTTCTTGGGAGAACTATGCTTTTATGCCCTAGATTATTTATTTTGTTTGGTGAATGAACTTCTGTGACTCTAGACTGGCACTAGTCTGTGCCATCCTTAGGAGAACTTAAAACGTTGTCACTGTGATTATTTTCTGTGTTCTGAAGCTCAGATGAAGAACTCTGGTAGAATAAGACTGACAGAGGCCATAATTCAAGATCCTATTAAATTTGTACAGATTTCTTAGTGCTGTGTCTGGGGGTTGAGCAGGTGTTATGTTTAGCGACTCTTCTTCAAAAGTTGACTTTTCTGAAGAATTTTCTCGATGGCAGACAAAACATAGTGCGCTGACATCTACTGTATAAATAGCTATCGTCCATTTCATTCAGTCTCTTCCATCTGCTCAAAAAGCCTTAGAATTTTTGTACTGCCTTAGAAAGTGTTGTCAATAAGAAAGAAACTTTATAGGTTACTGCTCAAATGCAAAATTAGGAATTTTTCAATTTAATGTCAGTATAAATTAATTTATCTCTGTGCAGGTAGCATTAAAATTAATAACCCTAAAAAGGATTAAGATTAGAAAGTAATGCTGCCAGTGACAAAGCTCACTAACAGCCTTTATCACTACAAGTTGATGAACTACATCTAATATAATTGGCCTAATTATAATGCATTTGTTTCTTTAGCCAGGTACTCTTTGCTTCACTCTCTAGTGATTATTTATGGGTCTCAGTTTGGCCAATTAAATTTCTCTTTCCACTCTATCTATTTCTAAGACTGATAGTATATAGATGTCAGCGTACCTGTGTTCTGTATAGCTAAGAGCTGCAGTAAGGAGACAAGAAATAGTGAGGCAACAAGAGATAGTTTTGTCCTAGAAAGCAGGTCATAAAACAAGATGTAGAGTGAATAATAATTCTTTTGGGTTTCCACCTATTTCTCTTAAGTGGAGTTGCTGGAATGTATTTAAAGCCTAATTATGCCATAGACCTCTGATATATTCGAGTTGATTCACTCTCACAAAAACACTTTTAGTTATTTTATTTTCATGACAAATAACAGAGCACCCAAATAAAAGTAACTTAGCAGTAACAAAAAATGTTGTTATTTTTTTCTATAAAACATAGTCTGGAATTAGAGAGTTTCACATTTGGGAAAGTAGCTAGTGAATATCTTTAAGGAACCCTGCCTGGCTCCTACACTACCAGCCACAGGATATCAGGTGTGGTTGTTTTGTTTTTAAATTTATTTCTTGTACCTATTGGCTCCTGTTGTTTTCAGATGATTTCTATAACTCTAGGCATCAGGACCACATTCAAAGGCTAGAAACAGGATAGAAACTAGGACAGTGAAAATTAAACATCAAATGATTCTCTCTTCTATTATTAGAAAAGAAAAATAGTCACGTGGCCTTCTCTTCTTTCTCATTGGTCAAAAATTGGTAATATATTCATGTTTACAAAAAAAAGAGAGATTGGGTATATTCCTGGATTTTCCATTGTTTTTAGTAAAAAAGCCATGGATATAATAGCTTTTGAGTATCCAACTAAAAGTGTATTTAAGAGGAAGAATGTCCCTTTTCTGGTAAGTAGAAATCTCTATGGCATTTTATTTCTCCTCCTTATTTATCCTGAACAGCTGTGTAAATTTCATGGAGGGACAAATTTGAATTCATGTACTTGGATTTATAGCAGTATTTCCAGCTGAGTTCTAATTGAACATTAGACTTCTATATAATAAAGAGCTAATAATATGCAAATAGACCAAACAGCAGAACCACTGAACAACTGGTTGCTATGACGTGCGCTGACCACCAGGAGGCGTGTGCGGAACATGACAGGTGTTGGCCACGGCGGGATGGTGGAGCAAGTGAGTGGGGGCACCAGACCAAGGTGGGGCGCCAGTCACTGTCATCGGGGCGAGCCTCTGGTGGTTACTGAAAATTCTTTGCTCCTGCGTGTCACAGTCCCATCTGGTGCTCACACCCACTGCCACTGCCCAGTGCCTATCCCAATCACTCAGCACCATCATTGGGTACAAGTGGCAGCTTCCAGCCCTGATCACCCCTGAGGGCTTCTCTACCTCCCCCTGCTCCAGAGGGGCAATCGGGGCAGCAGCTGCCACTCACATCTGCTGACAGCGCCGGCCCCAATCACTCCACACCATCAGCGGGTACAAGTGGGGCCAGTGCTGTCAGCATATGGGAGTGGTGGTGGCGAGAGTGGGGCTGCTGGCAGACAGGGGACTGGAGGCTATGGCTGGAGGGGCTGGGCAGGGGCACAGAGGATGGGCCAAGACCTGCCCCTGTGCCTACCACAGCCTCATGGCCCACAGTTCCTTTCAGGGTGCACAAATTTGTGCACTGGGCCTCTAGTCTACTATAATGAAGATAATCAAGTAATTCATTGTCCAAGATGAACATGTTTAAGAGTGAAATGAGAACTAATTACTCTTGGACAAGAGAAAGCTCAATAATATCCAGAGCAAACTGGTACGCATGATCACCTTATTTTTAATAGCTGTATTTACATATCAGAGCCACAGTATCACTGTTGGTTTTATTGCCAAGCAAGGTGAAAAGGCCAATTTAATAACAAATAAGACCTTTGGTGAAAGAGAGAAGCAACTACTACCAAGTGGTGTCTGAAACCATAGATGATTCATATATAAAACCAGCATGTAGCTCCTTCTCTTATTCATCGCCATTGTTAAGATCAAGGAATAGATGAATCAAAGGAGAAATTTACAGATTTGACCATCAAAGATATTCCTCAGCTGCCCTTGACAAAAATTCTCACTCTGATTACTAAGACTTTTCATTCCAACCAATAAACAATGGACCAAACAAGCAAAAGTAAAATTATCATTAAAGCTGATACAAAAAGGGGGTTAACTGCCTCCCAAACCTATTAACTGATGGATCAATCTTCTTATGCAATTTTACAAACAAACAAAAAAGGTAATAGGGTTTTCACCCATATTTTATCACAAGCTTGTCATGAGTACATTTCATATTCAGAGCATGCAAATGCACATCAACTTGATTAATGAGCCCATTAAAAATATTGCATTAAGCTTAGACAGTATGGCTCACTAGTTGAGCATTGACCTATGAACCAGGAGGTCATGGTTCAATTCCCCGTCAGGGCATATGCTCGGGTTGTAAGCTTGATCGCCAGTGAGGGTGTGCAGTGATGATTCTCTCTCATCATTGATGTTTCTATCTCTCCCTCCCTCTCCCTTCTTCTCGAAAATCAATAAAAATATACTTAAAAGAGAATATAAGCAATCCATGTTAGCACACATTGTCAAGTACATTCTATTGCCTTATATCAATGGGTTTTGGGGATGGTCAGATATTACACTCATCTTAGAATAAAAACAAGACTCACAGTAAGCTTGCTCAAGTTCATTCTTCCAATAAATGCCACTATAGTGTCTTCAATGCAGCCCTTCTGAGTACAGGGCCACTGTAATCTTTCTAATATATCAACCAGTCCTTGCTCAAAGCAGGTACTGTGGCATCCTCTGGCTGCTAGACCCATGGGTATAAGACTTTGTCCATGAAGCTCAAGGATCATTTGTAATGCATGACAGCCTGCATACTCTAAGTGTTTGCTATCAAGTACTCAGCATGCAGATTTTCAGGAATTAATATTAGCCCTTGTAATTTGCCAGGGGTGATAAACATCATGACATTTAATATACAGCATACAAACAGAAAGAGAAAGACAGAGGAGGGGAGAGAAATATGTGGTTGAAATAATAATAAAAACCAGATTAGAGAACTTGAGTTTGATCCAATTTTATATAGAGACTAATAGATTTTTTGGAAAATATGTAAGAAAATACTCATTATGAAAGTATCTAGCACAGTCGCCTACACACAGTAGGTACTAAAAAAATATTTCTGGCTATGTACTGCTGTTAAACCTTAGAGAGAGCTGAAATGGTACCCTTCCCTTCTATAAGAAAGCAATGACCTGCTTTTCTTGGAATCCAGATACCTAAAGTAGGGCCTGAGAAGAAATCAAGGGAAGACATATTATAGATGTCATATTTTTCAATCTAGTGGCCTCCTTTTTGGTTTTAGAATCTAGGGCTCAGTGTCAGTGGCATATTTAGGTTGACCTCAAAATGACCACAAACTAATCTGTATGTAAAATCTCCATTGCAATTTGCTGCTCTTCATCTCAATAAGCAGTGTCCATGCCCAAAGCACAGGAAATGGCTGATCTGATTCTGGTGGAGTCAGGAGATGACCCATAGAGTACCCGAGAAGCAGGTGTCCTGTAACAAGATATAAGGGGTTTGCATTTGTGTGCAAGTTTAAGGTACCAGACAGTGATGGGTGTTAAGAGTGTGATAAGAGGAAAAGACATAAGTAGGATGGACCTGAAAGGCAACATCAACATAAAAAAGCCAAGAAGTTTGTTTTTAGCTCATTTTAACACAACATATTGCATTTGAAGTACCAGGAAAAGGTACATGTTTACATCAGTATCTAGGAGTGAGAAGGAAATATGTATAGCATAATAAACGCAGTTCTAATGGTATGGATTGGCACCTTAGAGAAATTGCTTATTAATTTTAAAAGTTAATTTAGAAGTCATGAAATAAAGGGTGCCAACTATACAATTTTGTTGAGTAAGGAAGTTAAATGTTACTTAGGCAAAATAGGCACCAGTGGAGAATACAAGCTGGAGTACTTGCATATTGTGATCAGAGAGGATGCATTTCTCCTCAATGGCATTCTTTTCTACTGGTCTTTAAAACACACACACACACACACACACACACACACACACACAAACACACACACACACACACAAACACACACACACAAACACACACACACAAACACACACACACACACACAAACAAAAAAACACAACAACAATAGAAGTGGGAACCAGTGCAATCACCATGATCCTATGTAACATCAAGAACTTTAAAAAGTGTGTAAAATTAAAAAAGCAATGTAATTACTTAGAAGCATTCTTTTAAACTGAAAATAGTTATCTCTTATATGGTAGGCATTATACTTAAGCAATGGGCATTAAAAGTTAAATAGAACACAGTGCAACTCTTCAAAAGTGCAATTGAGAAAAACACACACACACTGACAATTATGTATTGGAAAGCAAAAAGTTTTATTAACTACTAGAGGCCTGGTGCATGAAACTCATGCACGAGGAAGGGGTCCCCACAGCCCAGCCTGCACCCTCTCCAATCCAGGACCCCTCATGGTCTCCGGGATCGGGCCTACACTGGCAGTCGGACATCTCTTTCACAATCCTGGACCTGTGGCTCCTAATCGCTCGCCTGCCTGCCTGGTCACCCCCAACTTCCCCCCCTGCCAGACTAGTTGCCCCCAACTGCCACCCCTGCTGGCCTGGTCACCCCCAAACTTCCCCCCCCGCCAGACTAGTTGCCCCCAACTGCCACCCCTGCTGGCCTGGGCACCCCCAAACTCCCCCCCCCCACCGCCAGACTAGTTGCCCCCAACTGCCACCCCTGCTGGCCTGGTCACCCCCAAACTCCCCCCCCGCCAGACTAGTTGCCCCCAACTGCCACCCCTGCTGGCCTGGTCACCCCCAAACTCCCCCCCCCCCCGCCCTGCCAGACTAGTTGCCCCATGCAACCTGCTGTTCAGTCATTTGGTCATCCCTCACTAATCTCCTTGCCAGCCTGGTCGTAGGCAGCCATCTTTGTGAGGGTGTGAGGGTTAACTTGCATATTACCACTTTATTATATAGGATATTTGGCTGTTTCCAAAAAAACTTTTTCATACTTTATTTCATTTGATCCTTTCTAATGCTGTGAGACAACAATCTAGTATTATTAGATTTGTTATTCCTATCTTGAGATACAAATCATGAAACTGAGTCATAGAAAAGTTTATTGACTGAACGAACCATGGTTAGAATTTTGCAGGACAAGAATCCAGGTTTTCTAACTGTGAATGATTGACTTTTGCATTCAAATAATAATAGTCTGCCAAAAAACAAATGGATTTTCCCCCTACTGTTGCAACGGTGACGATACAAAGTAAGACACCATGTACATAGAAAATCAAAAAATCAATCGTACCACTCAATGATTCTGTAAATTATCTGGAAAAGTTGTCCCCATGATGTTTTTTATCTGGATTGTCTGCCTCGTTTACTGATTTGACCAAACATTCTGGCATGACCTCAACATAGACTCATCGCCTAACACATTGGAAAAATATTTCACCCAATGCCTCAAAATGTCACTTACATAACCTTCCCAGATTGCCTTGCTGCCACTAACACATTTTTCTAAAATGAAAACTATCAGAGGAGGGCAACAAGGACTACATAATTCATTCATATGCTTAGTAAATAATAAAGGTTAGGTGTTATCCACTATTACTCTCATTTCAGTGATGGTGGAGAAGAGAGAAGGTAGTGAGGGGGTGAAAGAGGCAACCTTGGATCTCCACAGCCCTTTCCAGCTCTGCAAGTCCCTAGCTACCTGGAGGGATGCTCAGATATGTGTTACATTGGTTGTTCTTTGTGTAACTTGGGACAACCCTTTCTTCTTAAATCTGAAGATTGATGGTGGGGAAATGCTACCAGAAGTTGTCCTCAGAATTGACAACCTCACTGTAAAGAGATAAAAAATAGATAATGAAATATATGTATTAAGTGCCTGCTGCATATTAGTCACTTTAACCCATTTAAAACATTGCACTATAAAGGTACATCTTCAGAGATGGAATCTGAGTCTCACAGAGTTTACACACACCTGTGACCAAGCTATAATTGATGGTAAAGGAAGTACTCCCTTAGATCCGGGCAGTTCCTATGATGCTAATGTACAAAATGCTTCTGAAGAGCCTAGTTGAGAATAATGCTTATGAAAAAGTCACTAGGATGAAAGCGGACACTGAAGAGGCATGAATTACCTGAAATGGTGAAGAAAGAACAACTGGATTATGAACAATGAGTTTGGGAGTCAGGGTTAGATGGTGATGTGTCTTTGTATTCACAAATTCAAGGGTTGAATATAGTTCAACGTTGATCCACCAAATGGTGATTCAGCTAGATTAGTACATCTACTTTAGGCTTCTGTATTATTTGACATCGCATCTGTTATCTCTTGTGCCACAACTCACATGTTCTAAGTCGTCCTTTATTTCATCCATCGCTGCAACAGATAACTTAATGCAGGGTGAGTTGACAACATTCGCAGCTGTCCTAGTGTATAAATTTTCTTCCACAGGTGTTCTCAAAGACCATAGCCAGAGAGTTGCAGGGACTTATGCACACACGGGAATGTGAGGAATAGAACACTTCTTGCGGCAACTCTGACCAGTGGGGCATGAGAGCTAGCAGATAAATGCTTCCTTCCTTTAGCAGAAACTTGAGACAAGTTAGACATGAAGGTTTAGAGGAATCCAGAGGATTAAGTTCCAGTTGCCAGAGGCATGACAAGCTCAAGAATATATCTTTGTATTTGCTTTCTGTCTTTTCCTCTTTCCTACTTGCCTTTTCTCCATTCTTGTTCCATTGATTTAATTTTTTTTTTGGTTTTTTTTTTTTTTTTTTTTTTTTTTTTTTCTTTTTTTTTTTTTCTGAGAAGCCCAGACTAAGACAGGGCACTCATGGGCCAGCATAAGGAGAGACACTTTCTAGTGCTGACCTAACCTGCAGAGTGGCCTCAAGGCTTTCTGTTCTCAATTAATTGTGCCTTATTAATCTCTAATAGACTTAGAACTTGACACAGACTTTAATCCCATAAAAGGGATTCATGAAGTGTTCATGATCTATCCAGTGAATGGATGGATGCATAAACCAGTGGAGTAAATGTGACCAAGATTAATATACTTTGAATTAATGTCTAAGATTGAAGAAAAGAGCCCCAAGTAACGTCCTCCAAAACTAGTGGCAGGCAAAGTGGAAAATATGAATAGGCATAGGATTCATTCAGTGCCCATCATGACACTTGAGGACTCCAGTAACCTGACTCTAGTACAAACATCAGTGAGTCTGTGTTGTTGATGATAAGAATACTGATTTTTTTTAATATTGAATATTTCATTTCGAATGCATATTTGAAGCGATGGACTCAGAGACTAGTAATGACATTTTTAGAGTTGTTCTCTTTGGATATACAAGCTGACATGGGGGAAAAAAAGAGTAAAAATAGGGATATAAGAAAATGTTAGAGATAAGGTAAAATCCTTGGGAGGTTAACACATATGCCTATTTATTTCTATCTGAGAAAGAAAATTGCTAGTCTTGGGTTCATATGTCGCTATATCTGTGCTAATCCTATTGAGACTTGGGGCTGTGTTATGAAAAGATCTCTGATCTTGGCACTTAGAAATGTGCCTACTAAGCAATTGCCATTTACTCTTGGGTTGTACATCTACCAACTGAAGTAAATGCAAAAAAATGCATATTCAAGATCCTAGACTCCACTTAAAGGGACACGATTCACTGGGCTTTGAATCAAAATATTTGGTTTGAGTAGGAGTGTATCTTGGACTGGTCATAGCATTACCAAGGTCTTGTTTTGCTATTGATAGGAGAGGTTGTTAATTCTTGGCCTACCTGTCTTAAAGGGTTGATGATGGCATCAAATGAATAAATGTGTGATAAGGATTTTTAATCATACAGTATCATATATATTTGAAGTATTATTGCTTATGTAAGCAGATCAGGCACAATTTAAATCATATAATATCATATATATTTGAAGTATTATTGCTTATGTAAGCAGATCAGGCACCATGCCTGATGTTCATATTTTCCCAGGCACCTGGAGCAGACTACTGTAGAAATGAAGCTTTTTCAATTGCGTCCTCAGAAGATTAAGAAAATAATTCAAAGGCTGAAGGGACTGATCTACAGGGCAAGATTAAAGGAGGGCCTGTAGTTCATCATTCTGTAAGGCAATGCCTAATGGAGGGTCAGGACTGCAAAGATATATTTCAAAGGGGTAAAAACCAAAGATGCAGAAGAATTATTTCAGTTGAGACAAAAATAATAAGTAAGACCATTGAAAAGGAAATGAAAAGTATCTGGAGACCAGAATATGATCAAAGTTCTCTTATTTGGAGCTTTGCAGGCTAATATGAGAAAAGCCTACTAGTGGTCGGCAAACTGCGAAGAGGTAGTGGTCGGCAAACTGCGGCTCGCGAGCCACATGCGGCTCTTTGGCCCCTTGAGTGTGGCTCTTCCACAAAATACCGACTTCTGCACATGGGCCACGAAGTTGCAATCGCACTGTATATGCGCGCCCGCATGTGGTATTTTGTGGAAGAGACGCACTCAAGGGGCCAAAGAGCCGCATGTGGCTCGCGAGCCGCAGTTTGCCAACAACTGGCCTAGACTTTTCCCTCTTTACCCCATTTTATAATCTAGGTGGTCTCCAAAGACTAATGTATATTTTCTGATATCACTGCCCCGCTCCCCATATTAGATAGACAATCATCCTAAAACTGTATCTTATCTTTTGAATTCAAATGTTCAAGGGAGAAATATCATAATAAAATATATGTTGTTTTTTTCCCCCAGAGTACCAAAGTCTTTTTCCAAAGGCCTTGTTTTTCTTTTCTTACCCACCATGAACTTTTCATTTCATAGTTTCTTTGGAGAATGCTTCTGTGACTGTACGAGTGGAACTAATTGAAAAGATCACATGTAATAGAATCTAAACTTACTGAAGGGCCAGATGAGTTTAGTTGCAGGAGTATCAGGGGAGATGTGACAAGACAAAGAAAGATCCTAAAAATGAACCACTAGAACTGCTCCGAAGATGCTGTAAAGGCAGAAGGCAGTGTTTATTTATCTGGAAAGAAGACAGACGTTATTCAACCTAATTTGTAATACATTTCCTAATCCAAAGGGGCTCACATCAGCATTTCTTTTTTCTAGCAAAGAAATTTGATCTAAAGGTGAGAAGAAGAAGAAATTTTAAATCCTTTCTTTCTGAAAACAGCAAGACTATGTGGTGTGTTGTTTTTTTTTTTTTTCTGTGTGTCTAATAAGAATTGGCATTTCACTAAAACAAAGCAGTTGTTTATTTGATCTTTTTCAAAGGATGAACCATAAGCAAAATGTGCCATTGGGCAAGTTTGTCTTCAAAATTCAAAATCATTTAGAAGAAGCCTGAGTTGGTGTTGAGCTTCGTGCTTACTTGTTTTTTTGTGTGTGTTTTTTTCATTTCTCGGAGTCACTTCCTTGGATTTCTGTTTAGACCTGATCTTACTGGGCAGGGCCTGCTGAGAATAAGTAATGATGAGGTCTTGATCTATAGCATAGAGCAGTCCCATGCATATTTTATTTTCCCAGCAATGCTAGGAAATTTGATTCCTGATCCAGAGGTTCCTCTCCCTGCCCCCTGCCCCATACTCAAGTCCTCATGTTCTGGTTCTTTCTATCCTGACACTCTCATTTCCATCAAAAGTAGCCATTCTGTGAGTCTTTTCATCAGGGCATTGTCATTCTGGATGATGTAGGGATTTTGTCTTTAATGTCAACATCACCAATAACCAGCTGTGCATTCTTGCTTCACTTAATTACCCTCTTTGCAAACTCGGTTTTTGTTTTTGTTTTTTTCATTTGTCTAACAAGATGACCTCAAACCTGTCACATGACTTTAAATCAGGATTTCTCAACCTCAGAACTATTGACATTTTGGGCTGGATAATTCTTTGTTGTAAGAAATGACCTGTGCATAATAGGATATGCAGCAACACCCGTCACCTCTACACAGTAGATGCCCGCCGCAGACATGGACAATATCTCCAGACATGGCCAGGATTCTCTAGGGGGCAAATCACCTACGTCCAGAGCCACCATTCTAACTTCCTATCAAGAAAAGCATTTTCTCCGACAGCCTGCTGACAGAGGTTTTGTGCAATTATCTTGAGGAAATTTCCTTAAGCAGAAGCTGACCTAAACTATTAATTCCATATCCAGTAGAACCCCATTGGGCCCTTACTGATCCTGCAGTCTAGCAGATACTGGCTCTGCTCTCTATTCCCTGTTCAAATGCTGCTTCTGCGTCACCAGATGTGGTCTGATCAAGGCTCCCCTGACAGCGTGCGCCCTGAGCCAGCCAGCTTCGCACAGCTGGTGCTGCTACATTCAGTTACTTGTCTCTTTTTGTGGTTGCAAGCAGGCGTGTGGCAGTGTCTGTCTCTGTGACATCTGGTTGTGCTCCTCCCCTCCCTGAAATCCTATCTGCACACCCACCTCCCTTACCCACCCCTCCCATACCCCTCCCCCCACACACACCTGAAAGAAGTTTGCAGCTTCATTTTTGTGGTTTACCTCCCGCGTCCCCTGGTGACAACTGGTGACTTGAGAGCAGCCACATCAGTGAAGAACTGTTTCTCCACTTGGACTGTGTCTGGGCCGAGAGCGACCTGGCGGCTGTGTTCCCTCAGTGACCACAGCTCTGCGCGGTGCCAGTTGCAGAAACGGCATGAATCATAACCAGTACCTGTGCAGCCTGACGCTATGAAAGGAAAATTTGAACATCCATGCCTCCTGTTTATACACTTTTTGGTACGTGTGTCAACAGGCATGCTCTATGATGCCAAACTTAAAAATTATGCATAATCATTATTTTTCTCTATTTGCTAATAATAACCACGCATTGATTAGAAGTGTATTATACCTGTTGAAAGCATTTAACAAAAGCGTTTGTTTCCATTTTGCCAACAGCACCAACCCTTTGGACTCCTTAAATAATCACTTATTCCCTTTGTAGAAACCTGTTAGAGGGAGGTTTCCTGTGCATTGCCAGGGGGTAAAATTGTGTCGCAAATGAGGTCTCTGGAAATATGATGCGCACGTTTATTCAACATAACAATCAGGCCATGAGGTATTTCAGACAAAAGAGATCCCCACCTACCCAGAGAATTGCTCAATTGTGGAACCTCTGACATGCAGGAACCTCCACTCCACAGAGCCTCACTCCTCTAATATCTCCTCTCATTTTTAAATGGGATTGTCTTGTTGTTGCTGAGTTGTAGGAGTTCTTCATATTTTCTGGACACTAGCCCCTTATCAGATGCAGGGTTTCCATTTTTTTTTTTCATTCTGTAGGGTATCTTTTCTTATTCTTGATGATGTAGTTTGATGCACAACATTTTAGAAACTTTGATGAAGTTTAATTTATTTTTTTCTATTGAATAACATTTAATAAAGCAAGAGTTAAATAGAAGATGTCATGGGACTTCTATTTTCTGTACTTTTTGAGCAATGTTGTTTTTAGGGTACTGTTCCACCAGCTAATCAAAAACAATCAAAGCTTGTGTTACAGTAACCCATGGAAATGTGAGACTATTTCTCAGCCATATAATCCAACATCTTATGCTTATCTTTTGTTATACAAATATTATTTAAGTATATCAAGGGCTTAGGCACTGAGGGAAAAATACAAATATATAAGGTATTAACCCTACTCTGAGGAAACCCACAGATTAGCAGAGGGGATAGATACATAAACAACCTTCTCAAAGCCAAGGGATGAATGCTACTATTGACATTCTACAAAGTACAAAAAGAAGAGATAATAAAATAACAAATGAACTCCAACTATTGGGCGGAGCAGAGCAGTGACATTTTTAAAGGGTCTGTAGATTACAAGATGGACATTCGGGGAAGGACGTGTAAGCTACAGGGGCCAGCTTGAGCAAAGGCTTTGATTGCTTTGGAGAGATTGGATGAGGCAACTCATGTTGATGCTGAGGACGCAACACACCTTTGCTCTTGGGCTTTTCAATTTGACACCTTGATGGCTATTTTTTAAACATGTTTGTTACTATATAATTCATGTTTCAGAAAACCCATTCATTTGCACAATTTTAATGTGTTTTAGTACATCCAAAGGGCTTTGCAACCATCATCAAGAACTAAGTTTAGAATTTACCGCCCCCACCCCCCGCCCTTCAAAATGCCATACCCAAGGGCAACAACTCCACATTCTTCTCGTCCCTCCCTGCTAGCCCCTAGTCCTTGGCAACCCAAACCCACTTTTGGTCACCCTGGATTTTCCTAAATGGAATCACACAGCTATGTGATCTTTGGTGACTTGCTTCTTGCGCTTAGCAGAAGGTTTTCAAGGTTTATCCTGCTGCAATGTGAATCTGCACTTGATTCCTTTTTACTGCTGATAACAGCCCATTCATTTTTAATGTTCTAATTGATCTGGTTGTATTTGCACCTGCCATCTGCTTTTTGTTTTGTACATGTGTCCTGTTTTATTTATTCCTGTATTCCTCTTTTACTTTTACTTTATTCCTCTTTATTTTTCTTGTGTATTGGTGGATGTTTTATAATTTAACATGTTAATACCTTTAATGATTTGTCAAGTATATTTTTAAGTTATTAGTGATTGCACAAGAGCTTCCAATATATATGTTAACTTATCAAAATCTGCTTCAGATTTATACTTTTACTGGAACTCTTAATTACTGTGTGCTTTTGCTTGTTTTCAGCCTGGAAAACTGCCTTTAGTATTTACTATTGTTATGCCCAGATTTCAAGATCCCCAAAAGACCACCACCAGGGAGCCAGCCCGAGTCCGATGCCCTCCCCACCCCCACCCCCACCCCCACCCCCGTCAGCCACACTCGCAGATGCAGCAGCAAGCAGCCAAGAGAGTGCGAGAGCCCTGTGGGAAGAGGGGTTTAATAGGGGGTTTGGAGTAAGGGGAGGAGAGAGGACTGTGGGCCCTGCCGATTGGCTGGGCGCAAGTTGGTGTGATCCGGAGTAAGATGGAGGGCATAGCCCTTGCCCTTTCATTATGAATCAGGAATCTGATTGCGACATCTCTCTACAATTTTATTTTTTCTGGGACTGTTTTTATTTTGCTTATTCTTTTGAAGGATACTTTTTTTCAAATATAAGATTCTTCATTGAGTGTTTTTTACATTCAGCATTTTAAATGTGCTATCCACTGTCTCTGTCTGGCCTTCATTGTTTCAAACCTGAAATCAGATGTTAATATTATTGGGGGTCCTTTGTGCATGTTCATTCATACTTTTCTTAGTGTTTTAAGATTTTCTCTATCTCCGGCTTTCAACATTTTCATTATGAGGTGCCTGGGTGTGAGTCTCTTTGTGTTCATCCTGCTTGGAAATTACTGTGCTCCTTAAATGTGTTTTCTCATTAGATTTGAAGATTTTTTGCCAGTATTTCCTTGAATGTCTTTTCTGTTCCTTTCTCTATCTTTTCTCTTCTTGTTAAACCCATTACGAATATGTTGCTGTGCTTAATTCTGTCCCAAATTTCCTAGCATTCTGTTAATTTTACCTCATTTTCCCTGTTCTTCAGATTACATAATCTATATTTAAGTTTGTTGATTTTTTCCTTCTCCTACCTCAAATCTATTGTTAGCCTCTTTAATAATTTTTAAATTTTTAGTTATAATAACTTTCAACTCTAGAATTTTCTTTTGAATATAGACATGGCTATAGATGTATAGATAGAAGTGCAGATATAGATATATAGCTTTCCTGTCTCTTCATTGATGCTTTCTATTTGACAAGGCATTGTCCTTATACCATCTTTTAATTCTTTAGAAATGCTATTTGTTGTTCTTTTAACTTATTTATAAAAGCTTGTGAACTTTCTGTCTGCTATGTTAGATATTTGCTCTTGCCCCCGTCCCCCTCTGTAGTAAGCTTTATTGCTTTCTTTTGTTACTATTTGGCATAATTTCCTATTTCTTGGCAAGTCTTTTAATTTTTAATAACAATTGGATTTTTTAGGAAAAATAGCAACTCTAAATAATGATTTTCCAACCCCTGCCTAGGACATATATCTATTAATCTCAATATGAAAAGCAAACTAAAAGGCAACAAGTATTTTTATTTGGGATCCAAAAGAATAACTATTCCGGAAGCACTGATTCAGGCAGAGAAAACCAAATAGTATTCAGATTAGGAGATAAAGGCAAGGCGTGCTTATGAGAAAGGGAAGGAAACACATCAGTAGAAGAATGGGATTTCTATAAATGAAGATAAGCTAACACAGTGATGCTAATTGTAAAGAATATTTTTAAAATTCCAGCCTGGTAGTCATTAGTCCTGTAGTCACTAATAACTACTTTCTCATTATCTTTCCAAAGAGTAGGTTGACTCAAGGGCAACAAGTATTTTTATTTGGGATCCAAAAGAATAACAATGTTTCTTTAGGCTTCCCTCAAACTTTTTTTTTTTTTTTTTTCCCTGTTTTAACACTCCAAAGGTTTGAGGAGTAAGAAGTACAAAGCAGTTCCTTTAGGATGGCACCTCCAACTTCATTTTAAAGTGGCTTCATATATATATTTGAAGTAACTGTGTGAAGTTTATTTCCCTCGTTGTAGACAGCCTCTGATATCCCTGTTCACATTTTGTTTCTTATTTTCATCTTCTAGTCTGGCTACCTTGCTGTTACCCCTGGGTCAGCATAAGCCAGTTGTTGAAAGGTTGTCCTTGAGTCTCCTAGCTATTTATTTTTTCATCTTTTCATGTTGGATGTGTGGGGCTTCGAGGCTGCTATCCTATATTATGTATGTTCTTGCCCCATGTTCAGCCAGGGAATAGTTGCTTGGAAGTTTCCTCTTTGATTGTTCCTGAGAGCGTAGACCGGGGCACACGCCAGGTCTTGCAGACTGGGGGAAATGAGTGTGATTTTTTTTTTTAAGTCTGGATTTCTAGAAATTTCCAGTGGGTAAGAGCAGCTTATTATTCAGCCAGTGTTTGATCAAAGGCTGTCTCTAAATTCTGTGTCAGTGACGCTTCACCCTGTGTTGATGGATCTGCGTGTGACTCTGGGAATGCTTGCAAGTCTGCCCAGGTCTTGCCCTGATTGCTTCTCAGCGGATTAAGCCTCACACAAGTGCACAGCCTTACCAGTCTCTGGGGTTATCTTGATCCCAGGAGGGCTTTTCTTTGTGATGTCTTTCTCTGGTTCTCTCTGCTAAACTTCTAGCTAATCTGCCATCGTATACATCCTTACCCCTTAGTTTCTCCCCACCAAGGTAAGGTATCTCTTGTTTGACAAGGCCGCCATTGTGTAGGTATAAAATTCTTTAGGAGATGTTTCAAATAAAGGCATTTCCCTAAGTAAAGCTGCAAAGCCCTCCAGCCTTAAGAACTGCCTCCTGCCCTTGGGCACAATTCCTTCAAGTGGGTATTAGATTCTGCTCTTCTCCATTTGCCCTTCCTGGAATGAAGCCTTTGCCCTAGTAGGTACCTGCGGAGCGGGGGAGGCGAGGGGGGGCACTCAGGGCTCCAATATCCTCAGCCTGCCATGTCTCAGGAGATCTTTCACCTTTGAATAGGGGCTGTACAGGAGAAAGGAGTCGGTTCTGTTATTCGTGCCCTCCAGAATAGAGCTTCTGCAACACAAGACCGGGAGGGGAGAGTGTTGGAGAAACACCAGTGATCTGCTTCTCTGAGGTTGACACTGCATAGCCCTAAACTGGGAGCTAAGGGGAGAGGGAGCACCTGTTTTCTGAGGTGTTCCCAACCAGTTTCCATTTACGTGAAGCAGGGTTGGGGGTAAGGGACAAGAGCATGGATGTGCCTCAAAGGCCACAGATCCCTGGTGTTGTACTGAGATTTATTAGATTTCCTTGGATAAGTATGTCTCTATTTTCTGTGTGCTTTTAGGAAAATTTTCAGAAATGTTAAATAATTGTTTTGCATGCCCGGCCTGCGTGGCTCAGTAGTTGAGCGTCAAGCTATGAACCAGGAGGTCATGGATCAATTCCCAGTCAGGGCACATGCCCAAGTTGCGGGCTCGATCCCCAGTGTCCGGTGTGCAGGAGGCAGCCGATCAGCGATCCTCTCTCATCATTGATGTTTCTATCTCTCTCACTCTCCCGCTCCCTTCCTTTCTAAAAATCAGTGAAAATATTTTAGAAAAATAATAATTGTTCCATCCTGTGAATTGTTGTTTTGTTTGATACAGATTCTGCCGAGCACCTCACTCCTCCCTGCTGGAAGCCCCACACCCTCAGTCGGTTGTTTCTCACATGTAGTCAAAGAAAATTATTCTGCTTAATTATTATCTTCCCTCAATATCTAATTTCCTCCTGACCTCACTGGGGACATAAATAGCATGGTCATAAATTTGGTAGATGCCCATTCATTTAGGCTTCCTATCTTGGCCATATTGCTCCCAACCTCTTTATTTCTGCTTTATATATTATTTAGATTTTGGGTTCCCTAGTTCCTTCACATCCCTGTTAATCTTCTCTCTGATTCTCTAAAAACAGCCATAAGGGTAGTGTGATGACTTATGCTTTCATTATTCACTACTGAAGGGATCATCATATACCCTGTCAAAGGATCCCCATATCAACTGTTCTCAAGATGAGCATCGTCCCCTTGCCTGGAAGGGTTTTTAACTAGGGGATCTCAAATTCCGTGGGGAGGGGACCTCAGCTGCATTTCAATGAACTTGGCCTTCAAATTGGTAATCATTTATTAAGGTGATACATTTCTTGTGAAAATAGACAACATTTTCAGTAATTTTATTTGGATAAAAGGGTTTTTAGCAAACATTTTCTGGTTATTCTTGTGTTTTAAAATTTTCCATCAGCTAGGAACATCCTTAAGACACGAATAAAATTAGTAAAATAATGTTCGCTTAATAATTGACATGCACAACTCTCCATCATGTATTTCCTTCACAACAGCTCTTAAAGTATATGGTGTACCTTTTAATTTCTGATGAGGAAACTGAAGCGTAGATCACTTCCCAATCTTGCATACTGCTGGCAGAAGTTTGTCGGAAGTCTGTCCTCCAAGTCTGTACTCTTAACAACTATACTCTCAAGTGATTGTTATAAAAGGACCTTGCCTTCACCACTTTGTGCATCTAAAAACACAGGCTGCATTGCAGCCATTTGCTTGTAGCAGGGGTCCAGGAGGCCCAAGCAAGGCTTAGACCCCTGGCCAGGAGACCTTAGGTATTATTATCACCTCTCTGTGGAAACTCATTCTTTTAGAAAACATGTGGCCATTAAATAATCAATTAATTCAAAATGTGTGCCACAAGTCACCATCTCTTCTCTGTTATCCTTGGCCCTGCCGTCTTTACTGGGTAACATGTACCTTCTTCACAGCTCCCTCACGGCTCCCTCCTCTGCTCTGTCGGTTTGCCTCACAGCATTCACCTTCATGGTGCTGATCACACGACATTAGGTTTTACGTTCATTGGTTCCATGCCTCTTCCAGACTCTGAGGTCTGGTAGGACGATCCCTGAAGTTAATTTGACACATTGTGGGTAATCAATACAATTGGTTCAATAAAACCATAAATAAAAATATCTCGCCACGTGAACTGCTGAAGACAGTTGCTGACCTCCTGAAGTTCTCATGTCTGTAGGAACACTTGCAGCATGTTCTCCTTTCTCATGATTTTTCTTTCTAATTTTCTTTTCACCTTTCCCTGCTTTTATATCTTAGTAGTGAAGCTATTTGGCTTTCCTTTGTTAAGCATACCCCTTTGTTGAAACATAGTAAGTCATGGGAATATTGCAGATTCCCCTGACTCTCCAGCTCAGGGAATATGAACTTAGATTTTCATGATGAGTATACAATCTTTTCTCTCTTACACTTATCACATATCCCTCTGATTTTTTTTAGAATGTAATTCTGGAAACCTTCCTTTTCTCTTTCATTTATTAATAAACACTCATCTTTTCAGTCCAATTTATTAATGGCCATCATGTGAACAGCACTTTGGTTGGTGGTAGGATATGCCTATGTTCTCCAGGTTCTTACTATCACGGGGAGGCCAGACAAAACATACATCCCACATGCACGGCAAGTGTTACACATATTCTAAAAGATGTAGAAGATGTTCCCCTGTAAAACAAGATGCTCTGTCTAACATGAAAATCCTGACTCTTGATCCCATGCACAGTACATGATGGGAAAAATATGTGGTGCTTGGCTCCAGGTAGATATGTCCTGAGAATATCATGACCCCTGGAAAACGAAGCGAAAGTCACCTCGCACAGAATATTTACTGAGGAGAAGTGTGGCAGGGTAGTCTGTTCTGGAGAACGGAGAAGAAAGACCACTTTCTCTTTTTTGCCATACATTTTATAAATCTTCCTTTTTAGAAGAAATCCATTCTCTCGACCAGGTACTGTAAAGGACATTCCCAAAAGAATAATAATTATCTATAGGCTTATGGCAAAAACTCTGTAGGTCTTTACTTCCTGCTTTGGAATTCTGTGTCTCATCATAAATTTCTATGCTTTTTGTTGCTTCAGTTCACCTGTGTGTTCATGAAGCTTTCAACGGAAATGTTATTTGAACTTGGGTTCCAATTTCCTTTCATTCAGCTCATTTTCCTCGTAGCCCACTCCTCCATCCCTCTGGGACATCTACCAGAACACCTGGAAGGAGGGTTCTCAGACGTACTTGCATATTTTCAGTCAGTTTTCTGCCCCGTGTTTGGGAAATATTAGAATCACTCTAAGCCATTTCTTCAATATTCAAGGAAGGTTCTCAACTGAACTTTCCAGGAAACATATATTGAAATGTTAAAAACAAAACCAAATAGAACTAAGTTCGAATGTTAAAGGCAGAAACCATCTTTTCATTGCTCTTGGGTTTCTTGGTTACCTGCTTAGTGTTTTAAAATTATATACAATCTGCTTCTCAGATGTCAAGGCCCTGTTTTCTTCTTGTTATTATGTTTTCTGCTTTACAAAACAGATCTTGAGTTTGATTTTCTCTTTTCTACATTTAAAGTCATATTTCTTCAGTTCAGCTTCATTGTCTGGCTGGATCCTAAGTGTGTCAAGAGTATATTTTCCAAGAAATAGGAATTTTCTATTTCTCTCACTTTCTTAACAGGTAGGGCATCTTTCAGTATTGAGATTCATATTTCTTTTACAGCAGTAAGTTCAATTTCACTCCTTTTAGAGTAATAATTCAATTAGTTGTTTTGGTTGTTGTTAAAATGGAAAAATCCCAGAACCAAATGTTCCTATCAGTGAACCTTTAGCTATATCTTGAAACTTCTAGGTTTAGAAAGTTCTCAGACACTATTTTACTTTGAAGAATTACTCTTTAATTCATATGTTTCATTGTATTTACTTCTTTAATTTGTAACTTGAAATTACCTTTCAGTTCTTACTGATTTATTATAGATATTGTCTTTAGTCATACTATGACCTGTAATATAAATAGAATAATAATTTTTTTTAATTTTATTGCTTACAGTCTTACAAAGGGTATTACATATGTGTCCCTTTTTTCCCCCCGCCCTTGACAATCCCCTAGAATAATAATTTTGCAGAGGGCTGTAGCTCACATTATTATTATTCAGTAGGATCTAGGCCCATCAAAAGTGCATGTCATTAGCAGAGAAGAAAACCGTCCAAGTAGATTTTAAGAAAACTACTAAAAGGGTAGACTAGAGCTTAAGTTTACAATTTTTCCCTACTCTGCCTCAACTACATGTCACTGTGTTGCTTATGTTTAACACAGAAATGGGGCGCTCCTCTTACTATGGGCAGTTCCTAAATGTGTGGCTCACTCTAGAGCAAGCATGTCAAACTCAAAGGCAAACACGGGCCAAATACATGAGACATGCGGCCCGTGGGCCATGAGTTTGACATGCTTGCTCTAGAGGGTGATACCCACTGCTGTATTTAACCTGAGTCCCAGGTGGCAAGAGGTCTCAAAAGACAAAGAAGATATACCCTCAGGTTTCATGAAAGGGAGGGCCCCTCGTGCTTGAATCTCTGCTATTATGTAAAAGGAATGCAGCTTATACTGTTGGTCCCTAATTCTTCTTTTACATGAAGCATGATACAAAAGAGCTCTTTTTAAAGAAATATTGCAGAGTCCTTAGCAACACGTTAACGGAATCCGTCGTTTTAAGCATTTGAGAGTGCTGAGGGATGCCATTTCTTGCCTGGTGAAGCATGGATAATACACAAAATGCTGACGAGAATCCTGCCAATCTGGTACCTCCAGATGGTTGGGAGATAGGAATTTATCAAATGGATTGCTACCTTTACTGAATACGTCATACATTTTCCCGTCATTTTTCTCCTTACCATATGCCTAATTAAGTGACATGTTTTAAAGAGGCTTGGATAAAATTGTGCATAAGCTGGTATCCAGGTGTCCAGGATAACTTGACTCAATTTCCCCATGAGTCTGATAAATTCACCTTCTCGTGCAATGTCATTAACTTAAAATCGTTGATATTTTTATGCCCTAAATCAGACACAGCTTTAAATACATGCGGCTTGTATATATGGCATACAGCAAAAGGTTTGGTTGACAATTACTTGAAGTAACTTTGGAAATTTTAAATAAAGTAGCGCAGCCACAGCATATAAATACATTACTCTCATTGTCCTACTGCCCAATAATTAAGTGACATAAAGTGACTGTGACATAAATTCAAGTTTCTATTTGTAGCTTAATATACCATGTCTTCTCACTCCGAAGGAGATGGATGAAAGTGAAACTGAACTTTGAAAGAAATATTATGGCTATTAAGTTTCCTCATGAAACGTGGAAGAACTGACCATCACACATCATGATGAACTTTCTTCTAAATCTAGTTCCACAGGCTTTGAATTCAATCATCCAAACACTTGATTCAAATGACTAATGAGTACATCGGACCCCTAATATTATCAGGTATTTCCCTGGGACACTCAAGATGAGTAATGAATGTCCTTTTAAGAGAAACCAATAGGGAATAGTGACGCATCTTGGGGTCAGCAACAGAGGGAAACGATTGTCAAACCTAAGCCTGGTGGGATGAGTGTGGAGAGGGAGTTGCTAGAACATAGAGGGAGAACTGTAAGGCAGGGCCCCTGACAGGACAGGTGACCTAGAAGAAGGAAAGGCATCCACTGCCAATCCATGACCTGCGCAGAAGAGCTCCAGGGGAGCGGATACCCAAAACTATGTCTTTTCCTCCTTCTGACCCCCTGCTGTGCCTCCCATTGGCTGCACACAGCCTGGAGTCAGACAACAAGGAAATGTTACTCCCAGATGATAAAGAAGAATGGGACATGTGAAAAATAGATGTGTTACTGAAAATTCCCTATGAGAGTAAATCCTAATCACAAGTTGTTGATGTTTTTACTATATGTAGTGATGGTTTATGTATATATCAAGCTATTATACCAGTGATGGCGAACCTATGACACGCGTGTCAGAGGTGACACGCGAACTTATTTTTTTGGTTGATTTTTCTTTGTTAAATAACATTTAAGTATATAAAATAAATATCAAAAATATAAATCTTTGTTTTACTCTGGTTCCAAACATCAAAAACTTTCTATATGTGACACGGCACCAGAGTTAAGTTAGGGTTTTTCAAAATGCTGACACGCCGAGCTCAAAAGGTTCGCCATCGCTGTATTATACTGACATCTTAAACTTATACAGTATGGTACATCAATTGTATCTCAACAAAACTAGGAAAGAATAAAAGGGGGGAGGGAGTAGATTTGATGTGTTAAATGAGGAATGATACCCAGGCTCAGGCTCTCTACTGACACGCAATCCAAGATGTGGCTGGCATGCATCTTCCACGTTATAGTCATAAAGGTAAATTGTGTCGGACTCGCTTATCATTGTTTATAGAAATTCCACGTATAGGTATGCAAAGGTGACATCTGTCCTCCAGGCCAACGTTCTGAAAGCAAAAAAGGGTTACATTAGCAGCTGCAAAATGGATTTTTTACAACCCACCCAAAAATCCATACTGCGCTATCTTTTCCATTGAAGCATCTCCTAGTTTATGATTTATGACAGATCAACTAAGCTGAGGCAAATGAGGCTTGAAAGGGTAGCAAAATTCAGTAATCAGGATAATTAATATCTTAATCCAATACCTTAGAGCAATATTTTAAAGTACTAAACATTGCAAAAATGTATAATGAAAAATATAATTTTAAATTAGATAGGATCCAACCCTGCTCTTGAACAATGCTGCCTCGCTTGCCTTACCCTAATCCTTGTCCAATGACACAAACATCTGTCTTCTTATTTTCCCTAACCTGCACTGTAATGGCAAAAGTTTAAGTATGAAAACAAAGCAACTATAATTACCAAAATCATTTAAAATATAGCACTTGAGTTGAATAGTTGCATTTTTAGAGCTGACAATGAAATTATTTATTTGAAAGATAAATTCAGTCATATTCTTAGGCTCCAGGTTAAAACATCAAGGAGTACCTGTCAGTGTAATTCACATAAGCTGCCGTATAAAACAACTTTTGCTAAAATCCAGGTGCTTAATAAAAGGAGGTCAGCACTTCTGGAAAGCTCTTTTCTAACCCTGACTCAGAAACCCAACCTTCTTCTATCTTGGTCTCACCATCTTCTGGCTTCCAAGATGCATTGGCTTCTGTCAGCCTTCAGATGAAGGGAAAGAGAGAAGACAGAGCTGGAACACGGGATGCTTATCATCAACTTGCACTGAGAGAGACACACATAACTTTGTTGACGGCCCATCATCCAGAACTCATCCAGATGGGCCCTAATTACATACATGGATGTTAGGGGATGGTATTTTATTGTGTTTTGATGAAAAGTAAAATGGTTTAGTGACTAGATAGTGTTGCATCTGCCACAGAAGGAGATAGATAATTTGAGAGAGGAATTTCGTGGAATAGGGGAAATAACCAAGAAGTCCATATCCATCTAATAAAAATAATCTATGTAGAGAAGGACAGAAACAAGTGAAAAGAAGAAATTAGAAAATGAATTAGAAGACAGTGTTTTGAAATGAAGGATCAATGATTTAATTGTCATATTGGCTGGAAAACAGTATTAATGAAGTATTGTCCACATGTATGCACATTGAAATTTCATAACCTCAGAGACAAAGGAAAGATTCTAAAAGCTCCCAAAATGCAACAGAAAGATATTCACAAAGAAAAATGTGTGCAGACAACCACCTGTCTACCCAACAGCACTGGATACAGAAGAAAATGACAAGTTCTCAAATTCTGAAGAGGAAAAAACCTAGAATTTTATTCCCAACCAAATGTGAGGGCAAAAATGAGATGTTTTACCCATGAAATATGTTCTTACTTTCAATATCAAAGTACACATTATAAATATATTAGCCAGGATGTAGCTTTAGCAAAATTAAAAGTAATTTAACATAGGAATGGCATGAACTACAGTAAACATTGACAATTGAGCATGATGCAGAATAAGAATTACAGTGTTTATACCTGTTTATTCCCAGTCTTTCTATTAAAACTGCCCAATTCCTACACCAAAAGTAAAGGAATTCAAATTATTTCTAAAGTTGCATAATATATGCAGTTCAGAGAATGACAAAGACCATTACAAGGTCTAACATTTAAAATGCCTTCAGAGCCCAGCCAGCCTGGCTCCTATGAGCTAGGAGGTCATGGTTTGAGTCCCAGTCAGTGCACATGCCTGGGCTGTGGGCTCCATCCCCAGTGTGGGGCATGCAGAAGGCAGCCGGTCAGTGATTCTCTCTCAGCATTGATGTTTCTAGCTTCCTCTCCCTTCCTCTCTGAAATAAATAAATATATACATATATATATTTTAAATGCCCTCTGAGAAGAATGGATTTATTTTGTCCTTCTAATGAAGATGTAAGGAATTATTTTGTCTTAGCAATAAATGTACATTGCAGTAGGCCTGAAATAGACATTTATATCTACCTGAAAAGGATACTTTGTGGCAAATTGCAGATAAATAATATAGACTCTGCTACCTAAGTGATACCTATTGAGCTCGGTATAATACAGAGATTAGGTCACATCATTTGTACACAATTTAAAGAACTGGCATTTATCAGCTGAAATTAAATGAATCTGATTAATAAAAAATGTGATAATACCTTAAAGCTTCATATATTTATATAACACACATGCAACGTGATATAATGCATAGATTAAGTGATATATTTAAAAATCATGGCTTGGTGTGTGTGTTTTTGTTTGCTTGTTTTGTTTTTTTGGTGGGGTAGTGAGGTAAGGTTGTCAGAGGGAATACATTTTAACGAAATCACAGAAGAAATTCAAGACTGAGTTGCTAATAAGCTATACCGTTAGAGGAATACAAAATGAACCCTAAGCACAAAAATCAATACAACATGATATACCGCACAGTTTTGTCCAAAATATTTTATCATGACCTTAAACATGAATACCTCAGTTAGGTATGCAGTGAGAAATGAACATATAACATTTAACAAAGCAGACCAGTGAATGAGGAGAAGACTGAGAAGCCCAACTTTCTGAAGAAAAATCAATTGAGCTTTGCTTTCAAAAAACACAAACAAAATACTGTAAAATAGATCATGCATTCGCCATTGTTCTATGGGGTGGGAATGTGTTGTGAAAATAGGGGCTGGAATATGCAGAGATTTGCATAGCGGGTTCATTTAATTCCTTCAAAAAATTGCTAGTACGATTAACAAAACTCAGCTATTGGAATCTAATATACAAAGTAGTTAGACAACATATGGCTAGTTAAATCATACACAATAAGCAGAGATTGCATTTCTTTTCAAGAGACTACTAACCGTTCAGTTTTAAGAGACCTATTAAGATATTGCACCATTTTAATGGTTTGAGCGGGTGGAGGAGGTGGGGGGGGGGGGCAATTACCTCCATAAATGTGGCAAAGGTATTTGATTAAATTCAACATCCATTCCTGATGAAAACTCTCAAAAGTAAACTGTGACTATTTTAATGATAAGTAGAGGAGTAGGCAAAAGTAGGTATATATTTGTTCCTATGGAAAAATACACGCAGAATATGATTATTACAATAGTTTTCCTAATTCTGTGGTTTTTGTACTCCCAACTGTAAGCCTACTTTTGCCCACCCCTGTATATATGTTAAGCCCACACATGTATTTCAAGGTGACAGCATCATGCTTAGGGTTACATAATGGAAGCATTCTTGTTAAATGCAGGACATTACCGTGGATACTGAAATCTAGGAGTGTGTCCAGGGCAGATATGCAAGAGAAAAATGCCAGCTTTGGTAGAATATAAGCTCCATGAGGGTCATGGCTCGTCTTTTAATCAGTGTATATTGATTAAGTTAATTATAAAAGGATATAAATTAAAAAGAAAAACCAACATTATCCATATTTGCAAATTTTACTAAGAGAATTTCAATGCCTGAGAGAAGCAACTAAGAGATAATTAGGTCCATGAGGAGAAATCAATATATTGGTTGGTTACAGAGATACAAATAATTAACAAAAACCATTTATAATTAATATAAACCCTATTTTAAGATTCTTTTAAGGCAAATTAAAATATTTGAATAAATGGTATAAAAGACACAATTTAGAGCTAGAAGATATTTATATTTTTAAAGTAGCACTGAATGAATTAATTGATAAATTTGATATTTAACTATTTAAAAGGGATTATTAGTTACATATGAAAAATAGAATAAGTAAAAATGTCCCAGAGCAGGGTATATTCTACCAGCTAGTGAAATATAAAGTTGCGGTTAAAAGAATATGTTAATGCCTGGCCTGCATGGTTCAGTGGTTGAGCGTCAACCTATGAACCAGGAGGTCATGGCTTGATTCCTGGTCAGGGCACATGCCTGAGTTCCAGGCTCGATCTCTACTGTGGCTTGCAGGAGGCAACTGATCAATGATTCTCTCTCATCATTGACATTTCTATCTCTCTCTACCTCGCCCTTCCTCTCTGAAATCAATAAAAATATATTTTAAAAAAGGAATTTGTTAATATTTCAGAAATACATCCTTTGAAACAAAAAAGGAGGCACAGAAATATACTTAAGTAAAGATAGAAACATAACAAAATGAGACTTGCAATTCAAATGAATAAAATAAATGCATTAATTAACACACTGAGGCACACAAACTTGAGAACAATGAAAGCTAATTTACCTTCTTATAAAGAAAGATTTATGAAAGCATGAAAATACTAAAAGAAAATGTGTTGAGAACTCAGAAGGCATAACAAAGTGAGAAAGTGAAAGATGACTACATTGTTATTTAAATACAAGGCAATAAACATAAAGTCAAAGACAGATGATGAAATGGGAATATAGCAGTTTTCAACACATATGCCGTACAGCGGGTTAATTACAGCTTTATATTTATAATCAAACATATTACTTGACATAAAGAATATGAAAAGACATTTTTACAGAAAGTAACATAAATAAATGAATTTTTATAAATTAAAAATAATTTGAATGTGTAGAAAGTTAAACAAATGTATATTAAAATAATAAGATAGCACTTTTTTACCAAAAAGTTTAGCAAAATATAAAATGTTGATTATACAAGTGCTGGCAGGTGTGTGTGCAAACTAATTTTTTCATCTAGTTTTGGTGAGAATAGAATTTTTTTTTTTTTGGAAATTGGCACCAACTATCAAAATTTAGATTGCATACTCTCTTTGACCAAAATTTTGCTTCTAGAAATTTCTTAGAGTCCGTGTCCTGTGTGAAATGCTGTATGGTATTTAGCAGAAGGGACTGTTAATGTAAACCGCTCAAATGTAATTTTATCTTTTAGTGCAATAATATACATTGAGATCTTATTTCTTAATCCAACCAAAGCTGTCCCACAAAGCACACATTTCTTGAAGAACTGTAAGCTGGGACCAGGGTGAGTTGGGGAGGTAATTTGGCATTTTCTTACTGCCAGTGACCTCAGAAAATTCACTCTTAGAAGTGAAAATTCTCTATTAAACATTTAGGGGGTAGACATTGTCCTATACATTGTATATATATACGTTGCTTCTAATTCTTCCATTCACTCATCAAGTGAAATAATCTTATCTGCATATTGAATGTAAGGAAGTTTGCTTTTCATGAATAAAAGAGAAAGTGCGGACCCCAAAGGGGTGGAGAGGTCATAAGATAACACCGTGGCCTATTGTGTGTGAGTAGGGAGGGGAGAGAATTTGTATTCCTGCAATAGCTAATGTCTGTTTCTGAGCCTGGAGAGAGGAACTAAGTATATTGCCTTATGGTAATCTCTAGGTCAATGCAATTAGTTTCATCCTGAGAAAAAATTGCTTTCTTTAAACTTATATCATTTAACACCAGAATCTGGGATCAGCAGAAGTTAAAT
This sequence comes from Myotis myotis, assembly GCF_014108235.1. Classification (NCBI taxonomy): domain Eukaryota; kingdom Metazoa; phylum Chordata; class Mammalia; order Chiroptera; family Vespertilionidae; genus Myotis; species Myotis myotis. Next base: position 47,441,682 of record NW_023416317.1, read on the forward strand.
TTATTGAAGTATTCTCTTAATCACCATGTGGTATAAAGAAAGATAAACTCAGAGAGGCCTTTACATGGAAGCTGGGCAGGAGAAACTTTTCCTGCCCAAGTGTGCTCAGGCAGTGGAATATTGATGGGAAGGCAACTAGATAATTCCTATGTGTGAAAGTCTGGATACCAATCAGCGTACTTACAGGTACAAGTACCTGAAAATCCAAAAGACCTGGCTTAACACATGGGAATTTTGTAGCCTCAGATAACAAGCAGTTGGGAGGCCGAGTAGGTGCAGGACCCATGAATTGACTGGTTCCATGATGTCCGAGCTCCTGGTCAGCTTCTCTGTGACATTTGTCTCCTGATTGTATGATGGCTGCCAGCTGCAAAGCATCATATCCTAAAAATAGGAGGGGAAATCTTAGATTCGTGTTTTTCTTCTCTTTTTCAGTCCATTTTATTGTTGAGAGTAGTACAGATGTTCCTTATTTACCTGCCTTTGCTCACCTCCACCTCGCTCCCACCCCATCCCAGGCCTTCACCTGTCGATTGGTGTCCATGGGCTATCACTGATTTGTACCTCTAAATCCCTTTACTCATTGAGTGATGATAACTTCCCAGAAGCCCTCAGAGCGTTTGTTTTATGTCTCATTGGCCAGGGTTGTGTCTCACGCTCCTATCAAAATAACCACTGGCCAAGGCTTACAAATCCCCGTTGATAGTTCACTTTAATCAACAGTCAATACATAGAATGAAATAGAAGCCCACAAATCACCTATGACCAAGGCTTAACAATCAGTGTCTGCAAAACTATTATTAAATGACTTTTTAAAAAAAAATATATATATGCAGACAAGCAAGGCATGGCTCCTCAAAAAATTTAAGTGAGTTTCATATTTTCCACTCATTTTTCATGCAAGCTCTTGTCCAAAATTTCCCAAATTTTGGTAAATTTCTTTACTTTGGTCCATTAAGTTGTATAAATATACTTTATCTTGTAAGTGTTTTTATTACTATTTAATTAGTTTTCTAATTCTGATTTCTTTGCCAATGGGACTAAGATTGCTAGCATCCTTCCACAAATGAACCACGGTTCAATACAAAAGTAACTTTCATAGTTGAAGTGATATCACATCGTAGTCTGTAAACCTGTCATTTAAGTAAATAATGAAATATCTTTACTTAGCCTTTTCACTCACTCATTTTTTTCAAATGAAGTTTTAAATTCAGATGCTTCTGCAGTCTCAGTTCATTTTAAAACCTCCGGACTGAAGCAGCCCAGTAATTTGGGGGGAAAAAAATCTGTGGATTTATTTTATTCCTACTGATGGAATTATATTGGTTTTTAGAGGAAATGTCTTTTGCTTCCAAATTATGTATATTGTGCAGCTTCTGTATGTATTTTCCGAGTGATTTAAATGAATTTGAATCAGCTCATTAGGTTCCAGACTGGTGCTAAACATAATGACTCATTCCTAAATTAATATTGTCTACTCTGAACTACTCCTGTCTAAATCACTTTAATCACTGGAAAGATTCATACTTTTCAAAAGTACGGCCACATTCCAATGAATTCTGCAACAGTTCATTAGGTAATGATGTCATTTATGTTTCCTGGGTCAGCAAATGTGTTCCTGCCCGGCTTTAAAAATGGACTGACTGTGAGCAGATAAACAGGTACTCTGTATGCATTTGACATTCATACATGCACAGAAGGGAGGCATTATGTTGGCATAAAATGTTTCAATTTGGGACATTGCTATGACTCAGATTCAGCCTCATTTTTTCCTTTTCTTAGCTTAGCAGCTTTATTGGACACATGTTCCCGTCTTTGAGGAGCAGTTAATGTGTCAAATGCTTTGTCACATCTCACTGACACCAGCTCATTAAAAAGGAGGTTCTAACTGGACTCTGGCTTGGGTGCCATGTAAAGCATGCTTTTAGAAAGAGCGTCATGCATGATGCTAACATGTTGTGCTATTCAAATGAAGGCTGCTGCTTTAGGAATGCCTTGGTAGCAATAGACATGATTATAGTCTTCTGGCATAGAAGACTTCCCCCTCCCACTGTCCCTTGAAATTGAAGGAGAAGAAGAAAAAAAAGACAAACTGGGAGTTGACTGTGATTAGCATCTTAGTTTATTGATGAGTGATCTTTGAAATCAGCTTCTCAAGTGGTTCTTGAATGTGTATCCAAGAATGAATGTCAGGTGGATGCCACAGGGATCACCAGGGAAGAGTGTCCTGCACTCTTCTTGGAGGTTCTACTTCAGGGTGATGCCTCAAGGAGCTAGTAACTTACCATAGTTGACAGCACTGGAAGTAGACAGAGCTTGAACTGTGATTCCAATAGTCGACTCACTAATTTACTAATTTATCAATCTATTCAAAAGCACTTAGGGTGGGAGACATCTATAATGCTCTCAACAATAAAAATACTTTTAAAAAGCAAAAAACAAAAGCATTTAATAAGTAAAATATCTACCTGTTGCATGCTTACTGTGAGGTAGACATGACACTAGGAGTTTTTAAATATTAAATGTAATTTAATCTTTATTACAATTCTATGAAGTCAGTGTCTTTTTTAAATATATGTTTTTATTGTTTTCAAAGAGAGAAAGGGAGAGGGAGAGAGAGTTAGAAACATCAGTGATGAGAGTGACTCATGGATCAGCTGCCTCCTGCAAGCCCCTTATTGGGGATTGTGCCTGAAACTCTGGCATGTGCCCTGACCTGGAATTGGACTGTGACATCGTGGTTCATGGGTCCGTGCTCAACCACTAAGCCTCCCTGTCTGAGTATTTGATCCTATTTTATAACTAGGGAATTTAGAGATATCAAATAACCTTCTGTAAGAAGCAGAAATGGGATTCAAACCCAAGTCTGTCTGATATTACACCGTTTTCAGAAAGAAATCCCAGACCCATATGGCCTCAACAGTGAGCTCTTCCAAATATTCAAGGAAGAAATAATACCAACACGTATTAAACAAACTCATCCAGAATGAAGGGAAAAAAGGACACTTCCCAACTCTTTTAGAGTACCTAAGGAAACCCAACACCAAACCTTCACAAGAACATTAAAGGAAAGGAAACTTCCAGATGAATTTCTTTCAGTCACATAAATGCAGTGATCCCAAAGCCAATTCCAGAAAATCAGATCCAGCAACATATAAATAGCATAATACATCACGAAACGTGTGGTTTATTCCAAGAATATAAGATGGGCTTAACATTTGGAAAATGCATACATATGTTCACCAAAAGATGTGCACATGAATATTCATAGCAGCAGTCTTCGTAAAGCCAACCTGGAAGCTACCCAAAGGCCTATCAGCAGCTGAATGGATAAATAAATGGTGGTATATTCACACAATGCAATCATCTACAGCAACGAGAAGGAACAAAATACAGCCACTCGCAAATACAGTATTGAGGATAACAATCCAGAAGGAGCAAAGTGCCTATTTAAGATGCAGTTTACATAGAGCACAGAAATAGGCCAAGTAATCCCCGATGTCTGGATAATGGCTCCCCTGGGGTAGAAGAAAGACCATGATTAGAAGGAGGCATGAGGGGGGCTTCTGTGTGTGGGTACATTGTGTGCTACCTTTTCTTGATGTATGAAGCTCTACACTTATGCTATGCTCACCTTTCTATGTATAGTCACTTCTATACCAAAATAAGCAATAAATGTGTTCTAAATGTGAGAGATGCCTCACTTCCCTGTTTGGGCAGAAAAAATTGGGGGGGGGGATTTATTCCCCTCTGCCACCCCATTCTGCCACCTGTCGCGATTGTTATTTTAGCGACAGCCCTCAAGAAAACAAGATACATGTGATGAGGTTGTGGTATTTGAAGTATTGGAACTGTTTATGACTCATTTTCATAAGGGACTGCCTTTGCCTTTCACAGATGATTATAGGTTTACATTTTCTGCAGGTAGAATCATTCACTGCAGGATGAAACCGAAGCTATCCATTGATCGAAAGTAAGAAAAGAAAAGATATGGCTGTGGAAAACATCCTCTCTAATAGATCATTAGATAAGTAGTTTAACTTTGAACAGCATCATTTACAGAATCAATCTTCTAATTTTCTCTTTTGGCAGATTTTCAAAGTTTTCAAAATATAGCTTGTTCTGTAATGTACGTCCCACAGCTGTGGTGCTGAGTTAATTTTCTAATTTCTTAGTAAGAGAGTCAATCTGCATAATCAGTTTCTGAAACAATGGTGTGTGTTTCCCCTGCTAAATAGCTGCTTAAAGGGGAGGATTCTTTGATCTGTAACTTATAAGGGAGAAAGATAATGAATCTAACTACAGTCCATTCTAATCAACCCATATTTAAGAGCATATATATATATATATATATATGTATATATATATATATATATATATATATATATATATGCAGTGTGCTGAGTCCAAGCATTAGAAATGTGATAGTTAATATGTTAATAATGGCTATTAATTTGTAAATAAATCAGTGCAGAGGGTGAGGGAGATGGCACCAACCAGCAACGACATTAATATTCATTTCTCAAACAGGTAAAAATAAAACTGGCTTTTCTAAAACAAACAAACAGCATTTTGTAAAGTATTGTGTTTTCATGGAAACGTAAAAGGGATAAATGATGACCAATAGAGATATAGTTGGCGGTTGGAAGTAAATTGTCAGAACACTATGACTTAGTGTGTCCCCTTGTAAGCAGTGGGCCCTCAAGCAAGGGTTTTAAGGACTAAGCCATGATTAGATTGGCCTTTCGGTCAGCGGACTCAGGCAGTAGATGATGAAATAGATCTGAGATGGTGAGGAGCTGATCAAGAGTACCCATGGAAAACCCCCCAAATGAAATGCACAGCAGGGTAAAACAGGAAGTAAAATTTGGGTGCCAAGTTCTCAGTTGCATTCTCTTTCTTTGTGTGTTTGTTTCAATTTGTTTTACTGGTTGACAAATTATGGAGTCCTAGTTTCAGATATGGGAGTAAAAACATCTGGAAATCCTTTCAGGGTAGCTGTAGTCTTCTTAATTTGAAAAACTCAGTCACCTGTGCTTTAGATGTGCCATGTAAATGGCCACATGAGACTTCCTTACACAATTGTAGACCCTTATGGGTGTGCATTCCTAAGTATCCTAAAATATTAACCCTTCACTAACCATTACTCTTTTGGCTCTTGGCTCAGCCCCACTGGACAAATACAGAAATCTATACTAATAAAAGCATAATATGCTAATTAGACCAGACAGCCGAACAACATTCCGGACAATCTTTTGGACCAAGCTGGTGCTGCGAGGGCCAAGCCCCTTGCACGAATTTCATGCATCGGGACTCTAGTCTTTCATAAGGAGCTCAGTATTTCAAGAACCTAACACAGGGCTGGCCACCTGGTAGAGAGCCAGTGCATACTCACTGAACTGAACTGATTAGCAGATCTTTTAACTTTAACATATCAGGAGACTTTTTTTTTTTTTTTTGGTCATACTAACTGGAAGGATTACAGTAAATTGCTTTCTTTTACAAATTGGTCAAGAGCTAGTCCTATTCTGATGTTTATGTCATTGTTTGTTCCCTGAACTTAAGCTAAAACTTCATGGGGAGCCATTGTGTCACAATGAAGTAGAATATAATACAGGGTTACGAAAATCAGAATTTCATAGATGAGGCTATGCAAGATTTGAGTTATCAGTGGCTCCTCTAATTTGCCATTTAGATCTGACATTCCTACCTGTGAACAACATCTTACCTAGAGATTTCTGTGAAGGGTAATGTGGTTATTAATAAGATCCTTTGAGATTGTTTGAGGAAACAATGTGACATAAGAAATCTTATTGTTTTCTTAAATTAGAGAGCCGAGTGGAAGGTTCAAGAAATTATTAGCAACATAATACTCAGAAATATTCAAAGAGCAAACATCTAGGAATGGTATGTGGGATGCATACTTGCCCCCTACTTTTTATACTTACTCTTGGATAGGTAGCAGTAGTAAAAAAAACAAACAATAACAAAAATACAGCTCTAACAAGAAAATATCCTTTAAACATTTTTGCTTTTGCAAAACAAGAGAGTTTTATCTAGATCATTACAATCAGAGAGTTGGCTTTTGGTAATGATAAACATTAAACACTGAAGACTAATTTCTATGCTCCATATTTTGTTTTTCTCAAAATGATAGCAAAAAGAAATGCTTTATTTTTCTGATTGTTGTTGAAGTCATCTTTACAAAGATACTCCTTTCAAATACTCTTAAGATATCAGTTTAATTGCATCAAATAATTGAACTGTTTTGCACACACACATAGTTTTCCACATTTGGCTGTGATACGGCTTCTATCCTTTGTTGAATAAAAATCCATTATATTCTAACTGAAACAGAGATTAAATAAATTCGTGTTAGTTCCAAATGTTAAAATCAAGGCACCATTAGTATTTTCTAGATCAGATATTGATAGGCCTACCAAGTATTCATTACTTTTCAGATGTCCAGTATATCTAGAAATTCATCACACCGTTTCCCTTCTCTCCATCATGTTCCACCACCGAATCCAGTTACATTTATTATCATTGACAGTGGAGTTTGGGTCTGCTGCCTGCTTGTTCTGCTGCTCTGCAGGACTGGGTGTTGGGTTTCCTTTTTAAAATGCAAGGAAATGGAAAGGAGAAAGAAGCAAAATTTCCCAAGCCAGTCACGTGCTGTGTGGTTGAGTCATATTCTAGAATTGCAGCTTGTCCTCAAATTTTCTTGAGCTAACACTTGCCAACGGACATACAATACAACACTGGCTTACACTGTTGATTTTATTTTCCACATGAATTATTGCCTTATTATCCCAAATATCAGTGCTGACACAATGCTGATGATGACGATGATGATGATGATGATGATGATGATGATGATGATGATGTGCTTGAGTCATAGAAAGAGTTTCCAGCAACAAATTAGCACAATTACTAAATGCTTTTAAAAAATGAGCATGCACCAGACGAGTTCACACATTAGGAGAATGAGTCTGGGGTAGAAACAGGGATATAAATTGCAGTGCAACTCATGTAATGTGACATAATGTAAATATTAATTTTAAAATGTATAATTTGGCGTTTAGCAGCTGTGGTTGAACTTGTAAGTACCTTCTGGGTGCCTGCAAATTTCAGTGCTTCAGAAATGGGATGTGATGGGTCCTTTCAGTTTAGATATTTTGTCGCAGTAACTCTCGTCTGCCGTCAACAAAATGGACCTACAGATGAGAAGATGGCAGCACCTAGAAGCCAGTTGATAATGTGTTTTGGACTTTGGATAAGCTGCTTATTTTGAAGAGCTGCTGCCAATATCTCTTCCCACCACCAAGCTGTCAAGAGCATTTTGTAGTCGTGCTTAGAGTAGTACATTTATGGATTTATCTGCCTGGGTGGTTGGACGATGAGATCATAGGCCTCTGTGTAACCGTATAAAAGTCCTGCTTTGCTAAATATTAACTAACTTTAGTGTTTAGGGGATTGGCGGGGGGAGGGAAGGGAAAAGAGGAAGGAAGGAAGGAAGGAAGGAAGGAAGGAAGGGAGGGAGGGAGGGAGGGAGGGAGGGAGGGAGGGAGGGAGGGAGGGAGGGAGGAAGGGACGGAGACAGGAAGACATTGCATGACTATATAAGACTTCTATGGCTACATAAATCCAGATCATTCCAAAGCAGTATTACCCAATGGAAATATATGCAAACAATTTTTGTCATTAAAATGTTTCTGGTAGTCACATTTAACGAGTAAAACAAATGGGCACAATTTTTAAAAATATATTTTAGTTAATCCAAAAGTTATTTCAATATGTAATCAATAAAAAATTCGTGAGATATTTTACATACTTTTTGTGTTGCATCTATGATCTGGTGTATATTTTACCAGAGCAGGTCTCAACTGGGGTTGATCACATCTCAAGTGCTTAATTGTCACATGTAGCTAGTGGCTACTGTTCTGTGTACTCAGCTCCAGAACTCCTAATAAAATCAGGCTAGACCACATCACTGCTTAGCTTCTACTACTGTCTTATCTTGCTCTTCTCTCATTTTCCCCCAAATACATCATTTGTACAAAAGTCCTCATCTCAGGCTTTGCTTCTAGGAAAATTGACCTAAACCAATGTTTAATAACAGTTAGTACTTCTTACTTCCTAATGAACTAGACAGATTTCTTCTTGATACTGCCTCCTCCTTGCTATACCTCCTGTCTTCCTGTTACTCGGTGTCTACTCATCTCTTTCCATATCCCGCTTGCATTGGAGAATATATATTCTGTAGGAACTTCCATAGTCATTGAAAAGAAGATACTGAATCACGTGGTAAGGTAACAAACAATTAAAACTCCTGATTTGGACTTTGTTTCCCAACGTGGAACTAACCTGTGTGCAGGGTGCTTGCAACACTTGAGTGGACTTTGCCTGTTCTTAATTACCCAAAATGTGATCCCAGAATGTTCAGTCTGAGTGATAGATGCAAAGTCAAAACAAAATCCCTTTTTAAAAGTCAAAAGTCAAAAAAGAAAAATTTTGACAATTGTCTGTGAGATATATTTGAATATATCCCTTAGTTTATTTATTTCTTAATATCACTCAAATTCCATTAGGAGAAACAACAAGCATTTGGTTCCTTTCATCATTTGGGAGCAAAATAAAAGACCTTTACAAATGTTCTCTTTTTTAATGTAGCCCAAGCATAGCGTTGGATGGATTGCTAACTGTTCCCCAAATGGCAAAATATTGGGTATCATGAAAACATGTGACTCTAGGATAACATTGAAGCAATCTGTCTGTTAAATAGCTATGCAATTTTATTTCATTGTACTCTTTTTTTCCTGCTTCTATTTTGTTATTTTATATTTTAGGCATGATCAAAAACAAACTGGCAACTTGCAAACTTGCTGACTGGCAAGTTGTTGAGGATATTCACGACATTTTAAAATCAGTTCACTTCATGAAACACTCTAAAGTTGAGAGAAAGGAAACTCAACAATCCAGGATTTAAACTCCAAATCGTTCTGCAGTTGGTTCTAATTCATTCTAATTCACGGTGATCTCAAATGCACTTTTTCTCAACAATTCTTTAGACCTGTTCATAATGGGAGAAAGGAATGTTGGCGAGTGCAAATTTTTGTTTGTTTGTTTCATCAGTAAAGATAATCAATTAAAATAGAGGATAAAGAATGCAAAATGGAAAAAAAAAGAAAAAAGTTATCTATATTAAAGTAAACCAAATTGTTAAGTGAGAGGTAAAATATCATTACGGTTGAGTGTCTTAGTCTGTTTAGGCAGCTGAAACAAAACCCCAGAGACTGGGTAACTTAGAAATAACAGAAATTTATTTTTCACACCCTGGAGAGTGGGAAGTCCAAGATCAAGGCACCAACAGATTCAGTGTCTGGTGAGGGTCTGCCTCCTGCTTCATAGACAAGCAGTGGACTTCTCCCTGTGCCCTCACAGAGCAAAAAGGGCCAGAAAACTCCCTGAGGCCTCTTTTATAAGGACACGAATCCCATTCATGAGGACCCCACTCTCATGACCTAATCACCTCCCCGAAACCCACCTGCAAATACCATCACATTGGAGGGGTAGGTTTCAACATGAATTTTGGGGGGCGAGGGTAGAAGGACACAAATATTCAGTCTATTAATGTATTCAAATATAAAACTCAGAGTTCGAAGATTAGAATTATAGCTTTAATATGTAACCTTGGGTAAAAATTTGAATCTCTTGGAGCTACAGTTTTCATCTTTAAATAGGGTGATTTATTAAACTCCCTATCAGTACTATGGTTCTATGGTTCTAAGTCAGCTTATATATATAAAGATGCTTGATATTATACTTCTTCCTTTGCCCTGATTCCTGGGTCAGTAGGTATGGTGAAAGAGTTTTGAGAACAGATAAATCCAAGTTTAAATCCCACACCTACCACTTAACTATATGACCTTGAATAAATTACTGGCTCATCTGAAAAACAGAGATAATAATAACTACTTCCCAGAATTTTGCTCATGTCCTTGAACAATGTCTGGAATAAAATAAGCTTGAAAAAAAAAAAATCTTCCTTTTCATCTCAGTTACCGGGAGGCCATTTTTTGACACATCTCTCCTGTATGTGAGAAAAATAGTTCTCTGCAGGAAATTGGCTTCTTCCTTAGCCTGTGCAAAGCAGTATGGGTAAAAAGGGGAACTGGGCCTCAATCCATCCTAGGAAACAACTTCTGATGCTCCAGGGGATGCCATGCCTCATAAAAGATCTCCCCAGAAGGCCAGAGGAACCCAAGGGGACCAGATGGCTGCTTAGGTAAATAAGCAGAAAAATACAAAGAAATGTTTCCTAAGACTCAACATATAATAAAAGCAATCCGGAGAAATAATGCCGAACACTGCAGGGGAAGGGTAGGAGAGAGAGGGGAGAACCTGACTTATGGATCTGTCTGCCTCTACAGCAGGAATCTTGGCAGCTTTTTCTTGTGGGCACAGGGCACAAGTGACTTTCAGCAAGGTTGGCATTTTGATCCATTGGCAAAGAAAGAATCTGGGACTTTTCCACATCCAAATTGCAAAAAATAAAAAAATACTGCTTTGTATTCCTTGTAATGTAAAATAAAGCCACTGGCATTGTAGCCCATGTTCTCTTACACCCTTCTAAAATGAATAATAAGCATAGTAGGTTGAGATGGTTACATTTTTGCATGATTTGTCTAAATAAAAAAAGCTATTTCATATGTCGAATCATCATTATGTCTAATATCTCCTGTTTAATGTGTCCAGGAACATAATTTCTGATGTGAGCAATTTGCATATGCATATTGTCTCATTATCTTAATATAATACTGTTTGGGAAGACTTTTTCTTAAATACATACTGGGAATACAATTACCCTGATGAGGTCTGGTTTAAATTATCAGAAAACATCCTGATTTGTATAAATTAATCATTAAAACAAAAATTAAGGATTTAGCAGAAAGGTTGTATGGTTTCGTAACTAGGCTTTCTTCCCCCCCCCTCCCCCCTTACACATGTAGACTGAGAATTCTCTATTAGCTTAGATCATGGTGGGCAACCCCTGGCACACGTGCCAAACATGGCACACCAGTAACGTTTGCTGGCACGCGAAACCCTCTCTTATAATCTTGAATTTACAATTTTTTTCTTAATATCGACTTTTTTATTTTTCAGATAAATTCAGTGTAGGTGCATCTTAGATAAATAAATAATTTTACATAACATGTATACATTAAAAAATAAATTTATTTTTCCTCATCATATACTGTGTTTTTGTCGCTCGAATGAATTTTATTATTTCTTCAAGGTTCTTCACATACGTACACCTTAAGAGATATCAAGTAGACGTAACATGTTCTCAAAAAATTAGGGTTGGCACGCAGAAGAATTTTGAGTCAGAGATTTTGCTGGTTTTGGCACGCACTCACAAAAAGGTTGCCCACCCCTGGCTTAGATGTTTCACATGTGCTATAAACTGCTGGAGGGATAGTAATCAGTGAGGACTAAAGGAATGTAGACTATACATTATCCTATATGATCATTCATTCATGCACTCCTTTATTCCAGACCATGCTATATGTCAGGCAGAGAGATAGAAGCCAAGAGTATAGTGATAGTGATGACACAGCCTGTGCCCTCCAGGACCCCCCCAGCTTAGCAGGACAAATAGATAAATGAGCAATGACCATTGACTTCTGTCTGGCTCTAAGCTGAAGAGCAGGCCCCCTGCTGAAAGCCACTGAGCTCTCCTGATCCTAATGAATATCCCTTGCTCCTCATACCAAATATATATGAATATTTCAGTTTTAAAACCTTCTTATATCCAGAAAGACATGACTATGCTACACTGTCACTGAGATTTGTATCTCGTACAACTTGTATACTTATCAGTGCTGTTCCCATTCTATAAAAATACTAAATAAATTCAAGGGAAGAAAGAAAGGGAAGATAGGGAAGGGGAGAAGGGAGAATCATTCTCTTATTGTGTAGTTTGAATGTGCAGACCATGGGGTCAGAAATATACAGGATTTAATTCCTTGTCATCAATTTCTAGTTCTGTGCCATTGAAGAAAAAGCATTTAAAGTTTCAGAGACTCATTTCCTTATTTATCCTATAAGGAAAGAGATACCTATGCCTTCCTAGTGTGGCTGTAAGAATTGGAAAAGGTGTTGTATGCATGAATACTTGCAGATTATATAATACTAGAAATTCGTGCACAGGTAGGGTCCTTAGGCCTGGCCGGCGATCGGGCCGATCTGTGGGGTGACCAACAGGACGATGGGGAGGGGGGCCCCGCTGGCACCTGCCTTGGCCGGCCTGACACTGCCTGCTCACTGGCCCTTCCCCCCACCAGTTGTCTCCCTCTGCAGCCCCTACCTTGGCTGGCGGCAGCTCCTGTGTTGAGCGTCTGCCCCCTAGTGGTCAGTGCACATCATAGTGACTGGTTGTTCCGCCATTCAGTCGATTTGCATATTAGGCTTTTACTATATAGGATTGAGACACAATAGAGAAGGAGCCCTACATTAAAAAAGGCACAGTCCAACCCAGCTGATGTGGTTCATAGCATAACCTATGAACCAGGAGGTCATGGTTTGATGTCCGGTCAGGGCACATGCCCAGGTTCCTGGCTTGATCCCTAGGAGAGGGCTTGCAGGAAGCAGTTGATCAACGATTCACTCTCATCATTGATGTTTCTCTCTCTCTCCCATAGTGTCTTCCATAGTGTTGAGCATGTAGTAGGTATTCAGTAGATAGTACTTAGTTGATAATGAGCCTGAGCTTTTCTAAGAAAATCTTTGGCTCTATGGCTAAAGAATAGTTCTTAAGCTTCAAATATACTCTTTGAAAAATTCACCCTATTGTTCACAAACAAGGAGAAAAAAAACTATTAGCACAGCAAGACTAAAAGTGTATTTTTAAAGCCGTGATGACTAAGTAATGGCATAAATGCAAGAGCCAGGGACATGCTCTGCTTAAAGTATTCACCAAAGCCAGAGTTTTTTCTTATAATGTGAAAATGTGTCTAGACTTGTATTCACATGTAGCACGAATAATTTTTCAAATGAATTACATTTTTTCACTCACATCTCAATACCTACATTTCAGTGATAGCATGTGTGTTCTTCACCAATGGGTGTGTCAGTGTCTTTTTCAAAGCTGGGAGTTGTAAATTCAAAGGATACTGAGTTAATCCTAGTATCTTCTCTATCAAAGATAATGTGTTGATACTGTCTTTTATTTTACAGTTTCTCTTGTGAAAATGTAGGAGCTTTTGCTTGCCGAGCCCTTTGGGGAAATTACAAAGATATGCTATTGGCAAGCTGACCTTTGAAGAAGCTGTTTGGGGTTTTTAACAGTTCCTCTCACACTTAGCCTCCAAAACACCCCTCTATTTCTTAATATTGTAGTAGAACAGATTAATATCAATGTTTAAAATAATATATGCAGACAATAACAATCTGTGATTAAAAGTTTACTATTAAACAAGGGATTCAGCCAAAAAACTTATTCTAGCAAGAGATCCATGAGTCTTATTCAAATGGGATCTATTCGACCATCTTTGACGATTTCTGATAATGGTTCATGCTTATACTTCTGGGATAAAATTAACAGGCCTTGGTATGCCAAGGAATGTCTTTCATAACCCATTCCTAATTTTCCAGTTGCCTACTTTCTCCACCTACTGCGACTCTGTCCTAATTATTCATCCCTGAAAACTAATAAACCCTGATCACTCTTTGAATATTCCAAGCTCCCTGACTTCTAGCCTTTTATTATTATAATAACTGGAATGTCTACTTTGTCTTCGGGTTATCTGTTAAGTGCTGTAAAAGATATATGTGTCCCCAAGGGAAAAAAATGTGTATTATATCTCTTCTTATATTAGGTATACAAAATTAGGCTAATTATAATGTTTGATTATGCACACAAATAGACTCTTTATTCTGCCATTCTCTTGTGTTGACTGCACCCTCAGAGTGTTGAAGTTCCAAGAGGTACATCCAGGCATATCTTGTAGGAGAAAGTACTCATGATTGTCTTCTTATTTTTAGGGGAGAAAATAAAAATTTCTCAGAGCCCACAGAAACTACCCCATCATAGTCCTATGAATAGAATTGTGCCTTATGTTCCTCATTCCTGAAACGAATATCAGATTTTCAGAATTCACATAGTCTAATTATTTGAGGTGAATAGATATTGAGATTGCACCACATTATCATTGTTCAATCCCACGGCATCCTGAAAATAAGGGCAGAGACCATTGAAATCAATTTGTTATAGCCTTTTCATTTCAATATCCAGATCCAAGGATATTTTCTGATCTTCTGGGCCCAATTCCTAGCTATGAGGAAGAAAGCAAAGGCTGCATTTGATTGCCCCACTTACTTGTTGCGTGGTTTTAATCAATTAATTTTGTTCCTTTGGAACTTGTTCTTTTGTGTTTACACTAAAGGATTTTGTAAGAAATTATGTTCTCTGTGGTTATTGTGTGAATGGTCTGTGATTTTACATCTATATCTCTGTTAAAATTAAACTTTAATAGATTTATACAGCTATGACAATGCATGTTGTAGCTTTAACTAAATCAGGATAAATACCAGTATGCTACTTAGGAAACCATGGAGACGGTGGAAATAGTTCTGCTAAATTAATTGGTAATAACAAATTTATCTCAGTTAAATTACTGAAAAAGGCAATCGGCTGATTTTGTAACTAAAAGGGGATAACATTTCTAAAAAAGCACAAAATATAGGCCATTAGTACCAAATATTGTATAAATGTGTTTAATGAGAAATGCCCTAATAGTGCTGCACTGTATCTACTTGTTGCTGGAATATCCTGGCAAGATTATTGAACCCCCAGCATCAGTTTCAACATTGGTGGAAAGGTAGCTGGTTTACTGAAAACCAAAAAAAAAAAAAATGTGCTTCTTATTTCTCTCATTAGATTTATAGGCTCTGTGAACTTGGGAGAGTTACTTAACTATTTTGAAGTTTTTCAGTTATAAAGTTACCTAGCTCACATACAATCACATGAGGTAATGCCTGGAAAATGTGCTTTCTAAACTTTAAAATAAGGATATTGTCAAGATGGTGATGGTGATGGTGATGGTGATGATGATGATGATGATGATGGTAATGATGATTTCCTGGTTGATCTATTCAATAAACAGTTTCTGAAAATCTGTCCTTTATTAAGTACAATTAATATCATCTCTTCCAACATGTATAATTTAATAGACCCATGAACAAAGTTTACATTCATGGAAAAGTTCTAGGAAGTATCCAAATACTCATGTTAAAAAAAAATTAAGTGTTTATGATCTAGCAACTTGAAGGACAAATCAATCTTCTATAGAATGTAAGTATAATGTTCTACAGTACCTTATATTATTGCTAAATAAACATAATGAAGGTTTTGCCTACAGTTTTTCTTTCTACCTGTATAAAATCTTCAAATCATCCTTGACCATATCATATTCTTTATTTCCAAAATATATTGACTTCATCAATTCCTCTCAAGCATTACTGTAACTCTTTCATTCTCACTCATTCTGGTTACATATTTCTTTCTGGATTTTCTTTCTCCTATGATTTCTTCTTCTGATCTATCTTCCCAGGATTTTCTGGATGGAATTCACTTTCTAAAATTCAAATATGTCATCATTTCCCTCCATAAACACTTCCATTAAGTTCTGTGAATAAGCCCAAGTTTCTTAATTGGCCTACATTATCCTTCACCTTACTTCCACATCCGTTCCCACAACTCTCCAACCAACCAGTCTACATTATCCAAATATTGCAATTTCCCTGTGAACAGAATTTGTTTGGATATTCTACTCCCTCTTTCAGAGCATCCTTCATTTCCTCTCTTGACCGAAAAAAAAAACTTATATCATCAAGTCTTCAGTGAACATAATCTCAGTTATACCAAGCCTTCTCAAAATAGAACTAATCTATCCCTCTTATAGAATTCTCTTTTTAATGTGATCTTAGTTCTTAATATTCAGTACTTCCAACAAATGACTACAAAAATCTCCCTGAAGTCCTCAATATGCAAAGAACTTAAGCTATAATAATAAAAAATAGCACACTTGGTCTTTGGGAGCAAAAGGTCCAAATGCGCATCCTCAGATTACCCCTCTACTGGCTGTTTGTCTAATTATCATTTAAGCCATTAGCAGGCCTCTATGAGATGCCAAGTAATTTCTTTATAAATGTCTCACAGAGGACAGCTAGGGAATTGGTTAGGATAATGATTCTGCCATTTTTACACATGCAAGTGCAGTATAAACAATGAATAGCATCATCCCAGTGTTGCAATGCTCAGTCATTGCGATTTTAAAAAGTAGTATGTTAATCTGGCTGGTGTGGGTCAGTGGTTGAGTATTGACCCATGCACCAATAGGTTGCCTGTTTTTAATTCCTGGTCAGGGCACATGCCCAGGTTGCGGGCTTGATCCCCAGTAGGGTCATGCAAGAGGCAGCCGATTAGTGTTTCTCTCTCATTGATGTTTCCATCTCTCTCTCCTTCTTCCTTCCTCTCTCTTTAAAATCAGTAAAACCATATATATTTTTTAAAGTAATATGTTAGCCCTGGCTGGTTTGGCTCGGTGGATGGAACGTCGCCCTGCGGACTGAGGGGTCCTGGTCAAGGGCACATACTGGGGTTTCGAGTTCCATCCCCAGTGGGGAGCATGCAGGAGGCAACAGATCAATGATTCTATGATTCTCTCTCATCATTGATGTTTCTATCTCTCTCTCTCTCCCTTCCTCTCTGAAGTCAATAGAAATATATATATATTTTAAAGTAATATGTTAAATTTTACCAAAAGTTTTGCCCACTGCTTCTCAAGTAGCATCAACAAAATAAATGCAGATCTGGAGTTTTATATCAATCTGTATTTGAGTTAAGACTCTTTCAACTAAAAGATAGATTTGCATTTATTATTATTTTTTTTTTTTACAGATTTGGAAAGCCTACATTTCTTTTCAAAGGCTTGTAACTTAAAAACTACTTCTATATTCAGTCAAAGTTTTCTAAGAGGAAGTTTTCTTCCAGCTAGAGATTTTACAAGAAAATGTTCAAATGAAAAAAAAAAAATAGAAAAAGAAAAGGCTTTTAACAGGAAGTTAATAGGGTGGCCTAAATGGAACCTGAAATGGAAGAATTCACCCCCTTAATGTGATTCTGTATGGAACTTCAAAAGAAAAGACAGAACGACAGGCCTTCACTAAATGCAAGAATGAGGGTGGGCCGCAGTTGTCATTAGCCAACTGCGGTTACTTCACTTCCTAATGTATTTTCTCTACAACTGGAGCAGTTGCCCATGGTATTTAGATTATTTAAGCACCAAAACAGTCGCGGGCTGGAAAATTAGAATGTCCCTCTGCGGACTTTATTCTCAGCTTTGTGGAGAGAGCAATCATGTTGAGTTGTCATTTTTCATCTTAAGGAAAATGTGCTCCTAAGAACACAAGATATTAGAGACACATTTTTATACTCTTAGAAAAAGAAATGATAGTGTGACATTTCCCATTCTTTTCCCAATCATTGTCATGAAAATGAGAGCCCCAGATGTGAATGAATGTTGGTTAGCTAAATGCCAATGGTGATATTTTACATTTATAAAAATGAATGTTGATGGGCTGTTTATGTGTTGTGTGAGCAGTGTAGCTCTTTGCTTGGTATAAGGTGATACTTAGACTAGTATTTCAACCTGAATTAGAAGTCGTCCTCAGTCTTGACCAAAGCCTGAGACATAAAGTACTATTGAGTATCTACATTATTTAATCTACCGTTCTGGGTTTGGTTTTTGTTGTTGTTTTTTTTTTTAATTTGGCTTTAGCTCCATTCAGAGTTGAACAGTTTTGTATAGGAACACAAAATACAGAATTTAATAACCCAATATAGCCTTTACTCAGAACAATATTTATGAGCATTTGATTTACATCCAAATGCCTAATAAGGAATATGTATTCTAAGCTATTAATGCTTTATTCCCGTTGTCATCTAAATTACTCTTAATGGAAAAACTTGGAAGAGACCAAAGCCAAGGTGAGGTGTCAAGCCCAAGGAAAGGCCATTTCAGTGATCAGGAGAAGGAAGATATGGAGGCTCAGTGAGATAGATCATGGGATAAAGAAAAACCAGATCCTCTTTTGGTCCAAAGGACAAGAACAAGGCCAAGATAGGAGGCCTCAAAGCCAGGCGGAATCAGGAAAGCAGACATACAGAGAAGGGAGGTGATCAGGAGAATGTGGATGCCTATCAGTTGTATTGATGACGTTCAGTACTATCTGAAAGGGCCCAGGATGGAACAGACATGGAGTTCTTTATTCAAACAGTTGTTTGGAAAAGAAACAACTACTGAGGGTATCAAAGACAGGTGGAGACATGTACACGATAGCCTTTGCTAACAATTACAGTGTCCAAGCGGTAGAATTCAACTTCTTACAGTAGTCCTTCTAAAAGTAAGCTTGCTATACTGAGTGCAAGTTTGAATTTCAGGTGAAGTATGTACTTGCCGTGTGACCTCAGGTGAAGTTGCTGCTTCTTTATTTTCCTTTTTTCATATCTCTCTGCCTCGGTTTTCTAGTTACCAAAGTGGGAATAATGATACTATATCTCTTACAGTGCTATAGTTCACGTTAAGTGAGTCAATATATGTAAGTGCCGACAGTACTGTGATTATGGATCATATTTCCCAGGACTTGGCTAGAGTAAAGGTGAAAGCATCTGAATTGTAACAGGCATTTGGGATGACAAGAGGGAGTGAAATCTGCAGTCTCCCCGAAAATACATCTAGTTCTTCCTGATTGTCTATTCTGTCCTGCTACCTGGCATCACAGGAGCGGTGGATCTGGGTGTTGGGGGGGGGGGGTGGGCACATGCTATAAGCTATAAGCTTAAGGAAATCTCTCATAGTCATGTGGTATTTACATCCTAAACACTATCAAGAGGAAGAGCCCTAAAATAAAAATACAGATTCACAATGAAGATTTTAAAAAACCAAACATGAATTGAAATCAATTAAAACTATACGTAGCTCAAATACAGCTCA
Organism: Myotis myotis; assembly: GCF_014108235.1. Classification (NCBI taxonomy): domain Eukaryota; kingdom Metazoa; phylum Chordata; class Mammalia; order Chiroptera; family Vespertilionidae; genus Myotis; species Myotis myotis. Next base: position 47,460,740 of record NW_023416317.1, read on the forward strand.
ATATCTGAAGAAAGCAAAGGGAACATTCCCTCTGAGTAGTTTCCTGACAATAGAACCCACATGCCTCCTTTGGTGAAAAATAATATTAACTCTAGTCTCTATTATTTTTGTTTAAATCCAATGTCCAGAAACAAAAAAGTGTGAAACATGTAAAAATATCTGAAAATATGACATACTGGCAAAGTGAAAATATACAATAGAAGCAGACCCACAGAGATTCGGGTATTAAAATTTAAAACCAATATATTTAAAGTAAGCATTATAAATTTGGTGAAGGGATTATAAGAAAAATTGACAAAAATGGATCAAATGATGGAGCATTACAGCAGTGAAAAATGAAACAGAAAAATAAATATATAGAAATATGTATGCATGTGTATGTATACCATTATGTATGCATTATATGATATCAAACATATAAATATATAAGAAAAACTATAAAACCCTGATGAGAGAAATAAAAGAGGAAAAAATCCATAGAGAATTATTCCATTTACATGTTAAGGAAAGCTTAATATTTTCAAGATATCAGTTCTTACCAAACTGACCTATATAGTCAACAAAATCCCAATCAAAATTCCAACAAGTTATGGTATGAATATCGAAAAACTAATTCTAATATTTATATTGAATGATGAAAAACCCAGAATAGCCAACACAATATTGAAGGAAAAGAACAAATTCAGAGAATTGACACTTCCTGACTTCAAGCAATTCTATAAAGCTCCAGTAACCAGACAATTGGTATCAATAAAAGAATAGACAAATAGATCAAAATAGAAAGAGCCCAGAAACAAACCCACACAAATATACTCAGTTGATTTTTGTAAAAGGAGAAAAGATAATTCAATAAAGAAAGAATAGTCTTTTAACCAAAATGATGTAGAAACAACTGTATAGCCCCATGCAAAGTTTTTAAATCTATACACAGAATTTATACCTCTCACCAGAATTGCTTCAGGAAGGATCACAGACCTAAATGTAAAATGCAAACTATAAAGCTCATGTGAAATGACCTATGAGGAAGTCTGTGTGACCTCAGGTTTGTCAATGCCTTCCTTCTCAGACACAACACCAGAATTCATAAATTGCCCTGTATTAAAATTAAAAATGTCTGCTCTGCAAACATTTTGTTAAGAGCATGAGAAGCCAGACCACAGACTGAGAGAAATTATTTGCAAAATACATACCTAATAAAGGACAGGTATCCAAAATATTCAAAAACCTTTAAAACTCAACAATAAGAAAATAAACAACCAGATTGAAAAATGGGCCAATGACCTTAACAGACAATGCACTGAACAAGATTTACAAATGGCAAAGAAGCGTAGTATATAAAGATGTTCCCATCAGTGTGGCTCAGCAGTTGAGCATCGACCCAGGAACCAAGAGGTCACTGGTTCGTCAAGACAGGAGCCCGGGTTGCGGGCTCGATCCCCAGACGGGGCGTGCAGGAGGCAGCCTATCAATGATTCTCATCATTGATGTTTCTATCTCTCTATCCCTCTCCCTTCCTCTTTCTCTAAAAATCATTAAAAACATTAAAAAAAGGATGCTCCGCACAATTCACCATAGCTAAGATTTGGAAACAGCCTAAGTGCCCATCAGCAGATGAGTGGATTAGAAAACTGTGGTACATATACACAATGGAATACTATGCTGCGGTAAAAAAAAAGGAACTCTTGCCTTTTGCAACAGCATGGATGGAACTGGAGAGCATTATGCTAAGTGAAATAAGCCAGTCAGAGAAAGATAAATACCACATGATCTCACTCATTTGTGGATTATAGAGAACAACATAGACTGATGAAAAGGGACAGACTCAAAGACTGAGAAACAGCAATCAGGCTATCAATCCCCAGAAGGAAAGTAGGGGAGGGCGGGGGTAAGGGGAAGAGATCAACCGAAGGACTTGTATACATGTATATAAGCCATACCAATGGACATGGACAACAGGGGGATGGGAGCATGAGTGTGTGGGGGGGTGAGGTTGGGGGTTAATGGGGGGGATGAGGACACATTTGTAATACCTTAACTAATAATAAAAAAAAAAAAAAGGATGCTCCACATCATATAGCATTAGGGAACTGCACATTAAAACAACATTAAGATATCACTACATACATATTAGAATAGGAAAAATCCAAAACAGTAACAACACCCGATGCTGATGATGATGAGGAGTCACGGGAAGTTTCATGGACTGAGAGTGGGAATGCACTGTGATGCATATAACTATTTTGGAAAACAGTTTGGCTGTTTCTAGCTAAGCATACCCTTGCCATATGATCCAGCAATCATGCGCCTTGGTATTTACCCAAATAAATTGGAAACTCACATCTACACAGAAACCTGCACATGCTATCATCCCAATTAGTGTAAAAACCACTGTGGACAGTTATGTGCAGGAACCAGTTTGTAAGAAAGAGTCAATTATGTGCACCTCTTCCTCTCTTGTGTTAGTGATTTCATGTGGTTAGCTAAAGCCAGCCACTAGGGAGATTTACAGCAATGGGAATCAGCCAGTGCTACAGATAATTATTTTCTGTCCTTGGAGAGCTAGATGTTAAATATCTTCTAGCACACCACTAATTATACAGTTTTGTTGCAGAAAGAGAAAAATCTAAGTTGAAGACACAGTAGAGAAAGTGACACTCACAGGTTGCTTTAATTAAAAGGGTTCAAAGTAACTTGTATTTAGGCCAGTGATGAAACTCCAAATTTATGCTAAGTAGGAAGAACAGGCATATATTTTAAACATAGGTGTTCATGTTTTTAAGTAACGTTATTCATTATATTTCGTTGCTAGGGTCTAACAAATTTTGTGAGGCATAATAATTACGAGGTCAACAATAGACAGGCTGACCAAGTCTTACTAACCCAAATCGATTAAGCAGCAGTAAATATAGTTCTCTGGAGTGTGGTCTGTTTCATTTGTCCATGTCTGTCTTCTCTCTTGGCACACAATGAAGAAACAGGAATGAAAGCCAAAATGAAAGGAAGACCTAGTTCTATGTAGCCTTTTATTCTCTCCTTGAGTCCCATAAATATGAAAAGGAAAGATTGAAAATTAGCTCAGATACCACTCTTTGTATAGCTCATTCAGTAAAACGAGACACTGACATGTTACAAACAAACTTCCTCCCTTGTTTCACTTCTTAGCTGCCGCATGGAGCTTTACTTCTCCGACCTCCATTCACATTGTTTTATGTGACTTTGCCTCTTGCATTTGTGATTTGGAGTATTTTTAACCAGGCTTAGTAACAACATGAAAACGGAGTGACAAATGTCTCATGAGGCATGCTGCGTTGCGCTTCCACATGAGAAAGCAATGCAGTTCAATAACACTGTTCCGTGGTGTACCTCCGGCTGAGCAAAAGCCTCTCCATCACTTTAACCTTCCAGAGGGTTCTTTCTCCAGACTCCGCCCTTACTGTCAGGCAGGCCAACACAACTAGATCTCGAAAAAAGAAAATAAATTTATGGAGACAATTTATCCACATGTGTGTGTTGTTTTTGTTTTTCCTGCTTAGACTTTGGGCCCACAGCGTGCCAGGCTTGGTCACAGCACTGTCACTTGCTAGAAAGGATAGTCCCTTCATGTCTCAGAGAATCAGTTTCCTTTCCCATAAAATAGGAAGGCAATACCGATCTCAAAAGTCATTAGGGGATTAAATGAGATGCCCAATAAGCACTGGACACAGAGAGAATGCTCAGGGAACCATAGCTTGTAATATTAGAGTGGTTGTTGCAATAATAACGCTACCAAAAAAAAAATGTCTGTCACTGTTAAGATTCACATATTTTTGGTAATAGCTGAGCTTCAGTCAAACACAAATTATATATTAAGATTATTTTTTGGAATTGAGAGGGGGGGTGATGTTAATTATAGTCATTTTATAGTGTTGATGGCATAAAATCTCTGGGGATACTTTGTAAAAATGCAGGTTTCTGTGTTCCAAGCACAGAGCTTTTGATTCATTAGATCTGCTAGGGGACCTGAGGATCTGTGTTGTAAGAAGCAACCTTGGGATTCTTATGCAGGGAATTCCAGGGACAAATCTAGGGAAATACTGACTTGTTTCTACAATGGGCCGTGTAGTCTGCATCTGTTATCTCCTTTAATCTTAACTGTACACTTGTGAACTTAAATTGGAAAAAGCAACTTGAAGTCTTTAGATCTATTTAAATATGTCCATAATAGAGGATGTGTTTCAAATATTGCTGAACCTACTCAACAGATCGGTACAGAGCAGTGTGACGCCTGCTAAGGGGTCACATGTCAACTTGGATTTGCTTAATTTGGATCTTCTTGAGCCCTAGTATCACCCAGGTGCTCAGGGATGATTATCTAGGGATGCTAAGCACAGCGCAGGCTTCATGGCCACGTGACCTGTGCAGCCCCACAGGGCTCTGCATGAAGAAGGGCCCTGGACATGGTCTGATGCTCTGCTGTCATATGTAAAATAGTTCAATAATGTTTTTAAGGAGTCTCACATTTCATTTGGCACAAGGCCCCACAAATGGGTAATTGAGGCAACTTGGTGATATCAAAAACTTAAACCACTCTCAGTTAGCAAATAAAGTAACAGAATTTCAGCTATGGATTTGCCCCAAATCACCCTGGTCACAGTTAAGAGCCAGGATTTGAATTCAGGTTGGTGATTGATTGGCCATGAGATCTTTATTTTGCAAGTAACTGCAGAAGTCATCAGTCATTAGTAATTGTAGGCAGCATTACAATTTAAGAGCCTCAACTGAATGGGCAGGACAGGACATTCTTTAAGTCTCAGTAACGAGTCCTAGAGAAACACAACTAGCGACCCAGGGCCCTACACCCTGACTTAATCATGCTCAAATTCTTCCTGCTGCAGCTTTATGCCCTTTTTTGGGGGGAGGCGGGGGGCTGCTGCCCCAGGAGAGATGAAAATAATTTCTTCTTGTGCACCTTTATTTTAAACTTTAAAATATTAGTTAAATTTTGTTCTCACATTTTGAGTAGAGCAAAGAAAAGTATTATTCCTTTTTGTATGCTTTTCATCCCTCCTTTGTTTTACATTTGACCTGAAAGGCATTGCAGAATAAGCCCCATCTTTCCCTCCCTTCTTCCTCTTCAATGGCATTTTCCAAGGGTATTTTTAAAGTGAGGAAGAAAAAGTAACCGGAGGGACTGTGGAAGAAGAGGAAAGAAATGCTAAGCGATTAAGAACTGTTTCACCTTTTTTTCGTGATCTGTATCTGACACAAAAGCATTTGACTTTGTTTCATTTATAAATAGAACTGAACAAACTCAGGAGCACCTATAACTTTCAAGCCCTAAGTATCTGCCCCAACCAACCAGAAGTACAGTACAGACCTTCCAGAAAAGACAAGAGGGTCACACCAGGGAGGCGGGGAGGTGCTGTAGTGCTTATAGAGCAAAAAATTTGCAGCCAGGTAAAAATGGGCTTGGTTTCCAGATGGGCCTTTAAAAAATACGTTTTTACTGATTTCAGAGAAAGGAAGGGAGAGGGAGAGAGGGAAAGAAACATCAATGATGAGAAAGAAACATTGATTTGCTACTGGGGATAGAGCCCCAAACCTAGGCATGTGCCCTGACTGGGAATGGAACTGTGACCTCCTGGTTCAATGGGTCAAAGCTCAACCACCGAGCAACACCAGCTGGGCCAGATGAGCCTTTGACAATTGCGCCATTCTGGGAACATTTTTTAGCTTCTCTGTCTCAGTTTATTCATTCATGAAATAGCAATTATGAGCTGCATCATAATTGCTATTTATTTAAATTTATTTAAATTTATATAAATTTAAATAAAAATGGATTGGGAATGGACAGAAGAGTTTTCGGACCCTTCCTGGGAAATTGCTTCGGAGAACTCTGCTGAGTCAGGGCTTGTGTCCATCATGACAACGGCTGGAAGGAGTGATGGCAAAATGGAGGAAGCATGCAGAGCTGAGAAAGAAAAAGAAAAAAAAAGACCAAGATAGCTGGGAGGACCAGTGAAGAAGGGGATGTAGGCTAGTCACCAAATGAGGATGAAGCCAGTGCAGGAAAAGCTGGCGGAGCAGAGCCAGGGAGGTCCTAGCAGTCGCCTGTCTCACCTGTGAGGAGTTAAAAGGCCCAGGATGGGGCAGGCACAGGGTTATTTGCCCACTTAGCAAGCTTTGCCCCTCACTCCCACTTCCCGGTTCTTTAGAAGTTCTTGCCAGTCCTTTGCAGTTTTAGATGAACATTGCTCCATTAGCTAGAGAAATATACATTGAAGAAATAAAGACATCGAAGGGGACAGTAGGATGACTAGGCTATGACCTTAGAAGCCATTCTTCCTAGGGGCTTTTTTCAAGAGAATGATTCTTGAACTGTAGTTCGCATCCGAATTCCATGGGAAGGTTTGTAAAATTGATTTCAGTATTCACCTCCAGGGTATGTGATTTAGTAAGTCTGGGAGAAGGAACATGTCTCATAGGTTCCCGGGTGATGCTGATGCTACTAGTCCAGGGACCACTGCTTGAAGGGAATAGTCTTACTGCGATTGAAAGCCATTGTTGGGGCTCCAAGATTAGCACGTTGCTGATGATGTCTCATTTCAAGTCTCCTATTTTCAGTGTCCAGCTCTAAGCACCATCAAACTGCCATCAGAATTTACTGGATGCTGCTGGTCCCCCCAAAAATGTAGTCCTCGAGCTGGTATCAATCTTCCAAATTCGAAATTCTTTCTTATGTCATAGGTGTTTGATTATTCCCCACTTCAAAGGCCTGTTTTGTTTTGCTTTCAGCAAAAGTTTCTTAGAGAAAAAGGGGTAAAATCTTTGCATGGGAGTAACCTTTCAAAAAACCATTACAGAACACAGCTGAGCCTCTGAAAGGTGCATTAGAGGGACAGCTGTGGAGGAGGCATTTTGTGGAAATCTTCAAGCCTGCAATTTGAAGGCCCTTTTAACCACCTCCTGTGTCCTAAAGACTTCAACTTTCATTCTGACAAAATGATGTTTCCAGATTTTCCCTTTGGTCGCCTAAGACTTCTGCATACCAACACACGAACCCATATATTTTTTTTCTAAATAATATTTAAATTCTTTTTTTTATTTCTAACTGCTTGGAGATGGACTCAGAGTTAGTTCTAGGCAGTCTGCTGCTGATGTATATGAACATGGCCATCTTCTAAAGAAAAAAGTAAGAAAACCTTCATGTGACATTGGAAATAAATCAGTGGGTGAAAAGAGCAGGCTTACTGGAAATGGGTTAAAGTTTGAGTCCATATTGATATTAGACTGTGTCATAATAGATAACTAGAAGGGAAAAAAAATATGAGTCTATTTGTGAGGTTCTGTTGGATGGAATTTACAGGATAAGACATTTTTGGTCTAGGGTATCTACTCTCCATCTCGCCTTCTATCAAATGGACAGGCACATCCTCTGATTCTTAATAGATTCCTGTGGCAGACAGGCAGAGAAGCGCAATGCTGGCCACTCGACCAATTTAAAAAGGGCAAGAGCTTCCAGAAGGTTATTTCTTTAACAGCTTTTCCAAACTGTCAGATTACCTGCTGTTGTTTTATTCCTTCATACCTTGCGAGCACCACAGCTGCATATATTTACACTATTTAACAGCAAGCACAGCATGGACAGGAACCAATCAAAATAGATCTGGCCGTACACAGCTAGTGTGACTATCCTGATGGTTCATATTAGCTGCATCTCTAGTCTGATGACAGTAATGCTAAACCAAAGAAAGCACACAGCTAGGCGACAAACCCAGACGTGGTCCAAAGAAGAAAGAAAAGGTAAAAGTTCTTCCAGTAAAAAAAATTCTCATCCCTGAGAATTATTAGTCTCGCGTTCTTAGCTCTAGCTTTGGTCCAGGATGGCTTCCAGTCAGATGTCAGCCAGACTGAGGATGGATGCCAGGTGGTCCAGACAATGGGCACCCGATGGTCTGGCTCTGTTCTGTGCTCTGGTCATGTCTCGTAGTTTGGATAATGCATGTCAGGTGGAACTATGCAGGGTATCCCCCCAAAATACCAGTATGTACACACTTTGAATGATTATGAAGTCAATGTTTATTATAAAGTCAGTTCATTTTAAAAATTTAAAAGAAGTGAATAATTTTTTTTGCCAATGCCTATTTTCAAACTGATGACCGTTCTGGTCCAGGCACTGCAGATAACGCAAAGCAATGGGATAGCAAATATCAAAAATCATTTTGTTCGGTATTTGTGCGCCCTCAGTTCCTCAACTTTTGCCGGTTTTGTACTGTAAACTTTATCTTTTATGTATCCCCATAAAAAACTATACTGGATAAATTATACCTGTAAAGGAGTAAAAATTAAGTGAGTTATCAGCTGAATAATGATAAAGGCAGTGTTTGTACTTTAACTGCATGTTCAAACTTCCAGTCACATTTTAGGATGAATGTCCTTTATTCAAAGCTTAGGCTGACTGAAAAGAAAGAGACATCAATTGAGCTATCAGCTATTAAAGTGTGTATACGGGTTTTGGGAACACCCTGTATGTGAGTCCTTCAGGGGATAATCAGAGGGTTGTCTGGAGGTCCAGATGCATATGCAGGCATTGACACAGGACTGGAAAGTTTAAAAAGTTCAAGTTCCCAGGTTGATTAGAACAAAAATGGAGTCTTTTCTCATGCCTTAACCTTCATAATGTTCTTAATTTTAGCTTCTTGAGTCCATTTTATAAATTTCCTCTCTACTCTTTCCTCACCAGTTACATGTTTGGGAGAATTGGAAAAGAGGGGAAAGAATGATATAGAACTTTGTCACTACAGTTGTCCCTTGGTATTCTCAGGGGTTGGTTCTAGAACCTTCCACAGAGATTAAAATCAGTATGCTCAAGCCCTAGCTGGTTTGGCTCAATGGATAGAGCGTCGGCCTGTTGTTATGCCCAGATTTCAAGATTCCCAATAGACCAACAGGGAGCCAGCCAAATCCAATGCAAAAGCAGAGAGTTTTTATTATTATAGACCCGGGTCTGGCTCCCAGCCTCTACCAACAAAACGGCGAGAAGAGAGTGCCAGCCCCGTGAGAAAAAAAGGGATTTTAATAGGGGGTGGAGTGAGGGGAGGAGAGATGACTGTGGGCCCTGCCAATTGGCCAGGTGCAAGTCGGGTCTTGTTACACAGGATGTGGTCATATCTGTGACGCGCACGTCCCTTGATTGTCATTGGTTAGTTTAAAGAAGTCCTGGGTGTTGCTAGCAGAGTAGCAGAGGCTTGGGCTTCCAGGAAGAAGCCTTTGCCAAGCACATGGCCAAGGTAAGAAGGAGGGCGTAGCCCTTACCCTGGGGCAAGATGGAGGGCGTAGCCCTCGCCCTTTCACTGTGGACTGAAGGTTCCTGGGTTGGATTCCAATCAAGGGCATATGCCTGGGTTGCTGGCTCAATCCCCAGTGAGGGGCATTCAGGAGGCAGCCAATCAATGATTCTCTCTCATCATTGATGTTTCTCTCCCTCTTTCTCCCTTTCTCTCTGAAATAAAAATAAATTTAAAAAATACGCTCAAGTCCCTTATATAAAATGGCATAGCATTTGCACAAAACCTATATTTACATGTAGGCTACAGCAGGGTGTGCTTGCACATCATTTAATTTGCATAGATTCAGGATCATTGCAAATTCAAATGTTGCCTTTTGGAACTTTTGGGGACTTTTTCCCCCCAAATACTTTGATCGGCCGTTGATTGAATCTGCAGATGCAACACCCATGGGTATGGAGAGCTTACTCCGTTGAGGGACAGAGAAGTTGAGAATAACTCTGAGGTACCTCAGTTCCCTTAACTCTTTTTTTTTTCTGATTTTAAGTTTAAATATCCAAGATAAAATTTTCTTCCAAGAATGAGGAATTTTATATCCAAAAACCCACAAATTTTATAATGCTTTAAGTCTAAAAAGAAGATTTTAGTAGATCATCTTCTCTGGAGGGCATAGGTTTTGGGTGGGGGTGGAAAATATATATAAAAATGCATTTGATCTTTGCCCTTGTATTGACAACCATACATAGGGGACCAAAATTTGCCAAACCCGAGATGTGTCTCTTTGGCATGAAGATTACTTTAGGCTGATTACTTTTAGGGAACAAAAGACTCAAGAAGAACCTTAGACCTTTTCCCTAATTGTGCAAAAGAATTTAGATAGCTGGCCTGCTCAGGGAGGGGGGCTATCATCATTGACAACTGTAGTTTACTATGAAGGAGCTGTGATATACAGGGAGGAACCCAGCAAAGCTCATTTCATCAAAGTCCTCGCTGTGCCCCATTGTTTCAGTGTGGCCCAGCAAACATTTGTTTACCAAGTAAGTGCACTTTTCATCTTCCTCTAATGACCATCTTTCCCCCTTGAAGTCCCAGACTCTTTCCCCTGCTCCTATTCAGAATGACATATGAACTCTCAATCCCTGACTGCCTGTGGGCCTCCGATTTTTATGGAGCCCCCGTACATATGAAATCCAATTTTATTTTCTTCTCCTAATATGTCTTATGTGAATTTGAGTATTGGGCCAGCTGAAGAAACCAGAAGCGTAGAAGGAAAAAAACATCCCTCCCCTTCGCATATAAGGAGGAGTAGTTTGCATTAGAAACACAGCTAATCCCCAGAGGGAAGCCTCTATAAATCCTCAGTACCCATGTCCTTGGTTGGTTTTGTCGGTTTGCTGGCTCTCATTGGCTTTCACCATTGTCTTGACTCTTTAAATGCCCTGTTCTCACAGGCATTATTTTCTCTGATCAGACACCTGGAATTATAGTCATTGGTAACCATGAGAATGGGTTTCCTGGGACCAACCTCCAATTTGGTGGAGTCCTATTGAAATGCCAGTCAAAGTTCCAGGCAGCAGGGGAGAAGACTTCCCGGGGGCATTGATATTCTGAAATGTAAATTGGGGTTTTCCTAGGCTTCCACTGCAATCTTTAAGATGTCCTCCTCCCTTTGTTCAGAAACATGCTCAGTGCAGCTGGGGATGCTATTTCCAATTAACAGACAAATCGGTGTGGAAGGAAAGGGAGACTATTAACATTCTTAGAGTTCAGCTTAGAGCAGCAGTTTTCCACCTTTTTCATCTCCTGGCCACATAAACTAATTACTAAAGTTCCGCATCACGCCAAAATATGTACGTTTTGCTGATCTGACAAAAAAAGATTAGTATGATTTTGATTCATTTACACCAGATGGCTATTGTTGTTTTGGCTGTTGTCACTTTTTTTTTTTTTTTTTTTTTTTTTACAATCTAAGAGAAAAGAAGTCGGTGCCCCTGACTAAACAGTCAGGTATTAAATGTTTGAAAAATTCTCGTGGCGCACCAGTGTGCCTGCCGAGGCATATCAGTTGAAAATCATGGGCTTAGAAGTTTGTTTGTTTTCCCATTGACCATGTCAACTTTGCAGTAACTTCAAATAATTTGATGGTTTAGGTGGAATATGACAGATTCAGGATGGAATAAAAACTCACTAGGAATTATGCGTATTAGAGTTTAGGAATCATGATAAGCAACCTGTGCCAGCTTATGTAGGTGTGTCTGCCATCAGATTTAAAGAGCATTTTACAAATGCAAATAGATAATCTATTTTGTGATAAAAATTGTCACTTTGAAGTATCCATTTTCCTCTGACTGACATTAGTAGGATCGATTTGAATATCAACTTGACTAAAGTCATGCCAGGCTTACAACTATATTAGATTACCAGTAGCGTACAGGCTGTGGCAAAAGTAGGCTTACAGTTGTGAGTACACAAAACATAGAGTTTATTCTTGTATTATTATTTCTAAATTATTGTATTGTTATTTCTTAATTATTGTATTGTTTCTCATATGAACAGCTATAAAACTCCTTGTGCCCTGCCCTGTACATTTCTCTTTGCAGTGACACTCGCAACCAAAGGGCAGTCCACAGGATGAGACTTTGTCTTTAGTTCTTTAGTAAAGTGAAGCATTTGTTTGACATCATAAAAAATGGCAATGCAACCAAGCCCACAGAAGTAATTACATTGCAGTTGTCTAATGAGAAAATAAATAAGTAAAAAGAATAGAAAAGAATTTAGTATGCAGTGATCTCTAGTAACAAATGGAGGTCACTGCATGCAGTATAACCACAGGGTGTAGCACAAATGATGGTTTCCCAACAAATGATGGTTATAAAAAAAGAGACAATTTAAACCAGCAGATAGGACCTAAAAAAATATGCTAGCCTCAAAAATCACATGTGCATTAGCAAGCAATCCCATACTCACATCACCACCAAAAATCTTTGTGCCAGAAAAGATCACCTCTTCCAACTTCACTGCAGCCACCCTGGTCACCAGCGACTCCCACCTACTTCTGCCCCTGTTTCCTGTAATGGCTCTGCTAAAACAGAACTCAAATCAGGTCACTCCTCTGCTCAGAACCGCCAACGTCTTCCCATCTCACTCAAAGTAAAGGCATCCTTTCCTTTAAAGGCCTCCAGGTCTGTCCAGGATCCTCCTTACCTCCTCCTCACCTCCTCCCCCACAACCCCATTTCTTATTACTCTCTCTACCCTGAGAGTACAGGTCACATTCCAGACCATCAACCTTCATGGTGTTGGGGTGTAGGAACTTTTGTTCTTGCCACCCCCTCTGTCATGAGTTGGCTTCCCACATATATCATTAGTGTTGACTTCCTCCAGGCTAAATAAGTCATGTCCTCAGTGAGGTCTCTCTGACCATCTCACTTAATGTTAAAAATCACCCCCTTTCGCTCATAATTTGTATCAACACAAAATATCTGTATGGTACATTATACTGATTTATTTTGTTATGATCCGTTTCATTCTCACAAGAATATAAGCTCCAGGTGGACAGGAATTCGCATCTATTGTGTTCACTGTGGTCATTTCCGGACCTAGAACAGTGTCTGCATGTAATAGATGCTCGATAAATACTTGCTGATTAAGTAAGTCCTTGCTTATAAAATGGTGAGGGTTGGATGCGATCATCTCTGTAAAACGTTTGGCATTGTGTCTTGTCATATAGAACTCTCCCTGCAAATGGTGGTGGTAATCGTGTTTCCTTTTTCTCATTGAAAGTCAAATGGAGGTGATGATGTTTGGAAGAGAGAAGAGTGACTTAACCTTAAGAGACAGACATATTTTAAAGTGTTCTAAATAGATCTCTAACAGACCTGATGAGTTCTCAAAACTATTTAGAAGCTTTGGACTTAACTTTATAAAATAACAAATTTCAAATTCAATCAGATCGCTCTCCATTTAAATTATCAGGAGAAAATAAATACAGTGACAGATGAAACGAATGTGATGAAAGGCTTCCATTTTTGAGTACTTCTCCTTATGTTCAAACTCAATAAAGAGCTGACTTGTCTCTGGAGTCGTTGCCAACAAATAAATGCACTTTAATTTTTTGGCTCCCCTTTCTATTGGGTGCACTAGCTCTGCCTTGCTCAAGGCCCTTCAGTTTTTCTTCAAGGTTCTGCCTTGTGAGTTCACTACTTAAATGTTTTCAGCCATTGCCTGTGCTCAGATTATAACCAATTTTCCCTGGTTCCTCATTCTTTCAGTTTTTTATTCTGTGTTACCACTAAAATATCTTTATATTTAAACATCCAAACTCTGCTAGGAATATGAAAGTCTCTCACCAACATGTCAGCTGCCTAAGTGATTCTACTGTGTTAACTCTTCTTTATTTTTGTTTCCTTGTTCTGCTTCATCAAAAATCTGAACTTTTTTCCCTTTATCATAATTCCTGTATCTCTTTTTTAAAAAAATATATATTTTATTTATTTCAGAGAGGAAGGGAGAGGGAGAGAGAGAAACATCAATGATGAGAGAGAATCATTGATTGGCTGCCTCCTGCATGCTCCCAACTGGGGATCGAGCCCACAACTTGCGCATGCACCCTCACCAGGGATGGGACCGTGACTTCCTGGTTCAAAGGTCAAAGCTCAACCAGTAACCATGCTAGCTGGGCATTTCTGTATCTTTTCTTTCCCTTTTCCCTCTGTAGTTGTAGTTGCAGAGGATATATTAAAATAAATTTTTATTGTTTTCTATTTATTACTATTATTATAACATATTCCTGCTATATAAAACATGTTATTGAGACTAGATACCTAAAATATATATGCCGACCCCTCGGGTGAGAAATAAAACAAAAAAGTCAAAGCTCCTTGTATATTCTTCTGCAAGCATATTCCATCTTTTCCACAAATAATAACTGACTTCCTGAATTCATTGTTCATCTTTCCCATGCATGAATTTTCAGTGTAAACCTAAACCTTTGTTCATATTTGTTTTCTTAAACAGCTAACTTTTTTAACATTTTACATTTCATGTAAATGTTATGCTGTATTTCTCTCAGCATTATGCTTTGGAGATTCATCCATGACAACGTGTACAGTTACAATCCATTCCTTTTCACTGCTGTATAGTATTCCAGTGTATAACTATGCCACAATTTATTTGTACAGTTTATAATTGATCCTTATCTGGCCTCTTTTTTCCTATGTTCTTTAATGCCCAATCCAACACCCAGTTGCTTAAACAATCTTTTTCGTATCTTTCCTAGTCAATTCTCTACCCTGCTCAAGAATGTAAATAAACCCCCACTACCTATAATAGCAGCACTAGTGTTGGGGTCCAGCCCCAGCAGGTCCAGGGGTTCCCAAAGGTGTGGATAGAGTCGGTGAAGAAGGAAGGACACGGAGGCAGCATTCAGTTGATCATCATAGTTGGGTTCTCTCGCCAGGTTCTGTCTTTATTGTCTTGTTACATCTGTATTTATACCAGTTGATTTTAATCCTATCAATTCTATTTCAAAGGTTAGGGTGTTTCTTATCTCCATTCCAAGGTTACTCTATTGTTCTATTAAGCTACAAGGGAGTAACTGAAGGAAATTATCCTAAGTAAAGATTATGTAGTTTAAGTGTGATTGTTCCTGGTTAAAGTGATTAATTACCCGCCTGGCACTTAGTTAAGGGGTTTTATTCCCTCCCTAACTCCAGGGGAAAATCCTCACCTGGGGAAACAACCTTTCTCAGGGAGGTGGTCCTGTTTAAAACACATAGCGTTAAGAGGGGGAGCAAACATATGCCATATACGCCAGGTCCCTTGAAACATAAGCTGTGCAGATGTTTCTTCCCTGCAGTGACTGTGTCAAGCAGCAAGGGTGGATTGGCTTCCGGCACACTAGTTCTCTTATGGCTATGTACTAAGATAATTCACCACATTGTTTTTCCAGTATCACCATTCTCCCAAATATTTTCTCTATACCTTGGTAAAGCATATCCTGCTTTCATTTTCTAATAACATCTTCAAATACATCCAAGGAAATTAGCTACTGGAATAATTTTTCTTCTCCTTATTTCTTTTTATCTGTTTTCTTATTACTTTAAAAGTTGACTCTAAAATATAGTTCTTCATGACTTTTGCCTGATTTAAACCTGTTTCGTCTACTTTAATACCTAACTCCTTCTTGCCTCTGTCAAAGAGTACCCATTCTATTAAATAGATATTTATTGGGCATCCACTGGGAATGGATGGGATGTAAAGAAAGATACAGAATAAAACATACCCCTGTTCTTGGAGACTCAAACTAAATGTCTATTCATAAAGAAACACTGACAATTCAACATGGTGAATAGTATGTTCAGATTTTAGGTAGGGGGCTGTGGAAGCAGACATGGGCTCCTTGCCTGCCTGTCGGAGGGAATGAAAGACAGGCTTTGGGAGAGCTAATATGTCTTCAATGAGTTTTAAAGATAAATAACTAGGCAAGAAGATAAAATATGAAGCAAATGGAAGTCATGCCAGGCAGAGGAAGGAATATTAACAAAATCTCATGAATGATAAGCCATATCACATATGCACAACATACTGTGGGAATGGCAAGTTTTGAAACTTGAGAGGAAGGCAGTGATCAAAAAGGAGTGTTATGAGGATCAATGAATTAATATATCTAAAGTGCTTAGAACAGCGCCTGGCATTCAGTAAATACTCTATAATTGTTAGCTTAATAATCAAAAGCCTTGAATGTCAGGTTACAGAACTTGAATTGTGGAGAGTGTTCAACTGGTTTTAAGTAAGGAAATGGCATGGTAAGCTTTGCTTTCAGAACAGTGTGAAGACCATGTGAAGAGATAAGACAGGAGGCAGGGAAACTAATGAACAAATGTTGCCATTTCTCCCAAGAGCTGGCAAGGCTACTACAGAAGTAATAGCTACAAATATGAGGAAGAGATGAATTCAACAATGACTTAAGCTATTGATCTGCTATTGACTATGTTAATTGAAGGAGAAGAAGGAAGACTCATGGTAGTAGATTAGATGGCTGGTTAAAGAAGGTTCCATTAAGAGAGTGAGAGCATTTCCTGTGAATTCCTCACTAAACCATCTAATAAATACTTCTCCATACTGTGTATGCTCTGCAAATATAGCTAATTGTGACTGAGACTATGAAACAATGTTTTCTAACGAGGTGTATCATGACATATGACATTAATGGATCATGTACATTAAAAGCGATTACAGCAGTGTTTGCCCAGTAGAATGGGCATGGTGTTTGTTACTTAAAGAAAAGACAGGTGTTAATCTTCAAAAACGTGCTTTTGACAGTGGTTCCTGGATTGAGACTGAGAGCCATTTGTTTTATGATAGAGAAAATTTTGCCTCCAGAGTACTGTACTAATTGTGGCTGTCATATTCTTATTCTCTCATTGTTCTGTGAGATTAATGCATGCCTGGTAATGATAATTTCATAAGTTGGCTTAAAATACAATAGGGAATATATTATGACAGTTTCTTAACATCGAGACCAAGACCTAACTAGCCATTTTAATTCACAAGTCATTAATTCAACTTTCTTTGCCTTTCTCTGTGTGTACCATATGCAAGGAAGTGTTTTAGGAAATGGAGACATAAGCATAAGAAACAAAATTTTTGTCTTGGATAAGGTCACAGTTAAACAAGTAAACAGTTTTAATAGAAAAACCTGATTATGGCAGAAGTGTGTGTGCATAGGACATGAGGATATTCTGCTAAGGGTTTATGATCCAGGGAAGAATGGGGAAGCATTGTAGTGTTTTAAAATGGAAGTGAAAACAATCTGAGAGACATTTTTAAAAGAATCTTTTTGGCGGCAATGTAGACATGGCTTGAGCAAAATCAATATGAGAGACAGAGGGATACGATACATGGTTGTTGAATTGCCCAACTGAGAGAGAATCAGTATCTTTACCTAAGGCAGTGATATAGGATATGGAGAAAAAGAGATGGTGGCCAAAGGAGTTTAGGAGTAGAGAAATGTATATGAGAGCGGTGGTCTGTTGAACAAGTGATGATGTAGGCATATGATGTCCATCTAGCACCAATTGGGTAGAGTTATTTGTCAGCAGGGGTCCTATGGCATGGTGGGTAAGAACATACTGTGCCTGAATTTGAATCCTGAAATTGCCACTTATTTAGCTGGGTGTCCATGGGCTGCTTAACTGATACAAGCTCCTTATTTTCAAGACACAACAATGACCAAAGACCTTTGCTTCTAGAGGAAATAAAACCAGCCAAGTCACATCAGCTATCACCCCTGGAGTGTTACTTCTCTAGTACCTACCCTACTGCGTTAATATGAGGCTTCAGCAGTTTAGAATAAAACAGTGATTAAAATAGTGGCTGACACATCAGAAGCCTAATGTGGGTGCAGCCATCATTATCTTATTCCAGCATCCAGGTACCTGGTTCTAGTAGCATCCTGATGCAGTTACGAGTATTTCCAGTTGATGTACATCTCATACGTTCTAAAAGTCGATGACACTTTTCTTGCCAGAAGGAGAGTGGCACCTAGGGACTTGGCATGGTTCTAAATACCCAACCTTGCTCCCACTCACCAGAACTTCCTCCCTCTTAATTAAGGGCATCATTCAGAAAAGTCCCTCATGCTTAATCTGTGACTCAGAGTCCGACCATTTGAATGGTACAAATGTTTCCTCAGCAGGAAGGAGCAGATGCTCTGGTGGAAAACAAGTAGGGGGGCGCAGGGGGCGGGGGGGAGTAAAGCAGGGAGCCTCCTAAATGCGGTGGAAGTTGGAGCTAAAGGCATCACAAGTTTTCATAGGCGCGTCAGATTATTCAAGCCCCTTATTTTTCTTGACACAACAATCATCAGAGACCTTTGTCTTCCAAGGAAAGAAAACCAGCCTCAATTGCATCACTTGCCACGCACAGGGCCAGAGAGGCTTCTCTCCAGGTAGCAATAAAAGAGTTATCAACTCATTCGGATACTCCCCTGGGACCAAAAAATCATCTAAGTCTGGCACCTAGGTACTTTCCAAAGTTGGTTGTCATGGCAACAGGATATAGCAACTGTTTTCAGGATTCTAGGATCTTGGCAATTCGCATGCGTTTCTCTGCCTCAGCTTCTATGTATGCATAGACATATGGACACCAGAACTGGTGCCAGAATTGGGAAGAGGATTTGAAATTGACGCCAGGATTCCTCTGGGTTACACGGGACCTCAGCCGACCTCACAGAGTTTAGCTTGCTCTGCATCACTGCTGATAGCATGACCCATCTGGTTCCATTGCCTGCTGGGACTCAGTTACTCCAGCTGTGAAATAAGGGGATTGGACTCAGCAAGCACAAAGGTTAATGTCAGCTCCAGAATGTTTTGAATCTCAGTAATTTTATAGAATTTGCTTCTAGGGTTCTTTATGGTTGAGCTTGAATATGCTGTTGTGAGAAAAGAATATCACCTCCATTAGGAATATTAATGATGTAATTATTCATCCTTGATTGAGGACTTTATTGTTATTCAAAGGAAGCATTTGGCTTATCTTAGTATTATATATAATATAACACATATAATATAAAATATATTAGATATAATATATTTAAGCCTTATATATATGGCAATATATATCATATATACATATATATGCACATATATATGTATATATATATGGAGAGAGAGAGTGAGTATAAAGGTATGAGTATGACCATCTCTCTTATAAAAAAATTTAAGATTTTTAAAAAAGCCACCAACATAGGGCCTCTGAGAGAGTAGAGAGACATTCCAATATTCATTTTTTTACTAATGATTTCATTTATTTGACTACATGGCATGCAATGTTGTATTAACTATGCATGAGTGTGTGTGTATGTGCATGCACGCGTGTGCATGCATTAGAGACTATATGTGCCAAGTAAGTCTTCAGCTTGAACTCGAGATCTATTTCCCCCAAGAATTCAGAAAAGGCTGTACTTTATATGAGCTCAATAATTGTGTCTGTCTTTGCCCACTGTTTTATCCTTAGCACTTTCAATGGTACTTGACGAATGGTAGCTGATTAATAAATATTTGGGGAATAAAAGAATGAATATATCGGTGAAATAGTTTAGGCCTACTTGAGTTTCTTTACATCTGCCTTTACGAGTGCCTCTTGAGAAAGAACACTCTAAGGGTTCTAGCTGTCTATTGCTGGGTAACAAATAGCCACAGACCACAGCGGGGGGAAATCATTGAGTATGTCATGCTCATAAACTGTAGGTCAGGAATTCAGGAAGAGTACAGTGAAGATGACTCCTTTTTGCCCCATAACCCTAAAGCCTCAACTGGGGGGACTATCAGCTAGGAATGACACTAACAGTTGAGAGCCAAAAAGTCTGAGGCTAAGGGATCCAAGATGCCTTCTCCACTCATCAGTTTGGGGCCTTGAGAGGATTGCTGAAAGGCTGGGCTCACCTGGAACTCTCAGACCTCCTACCTGAGGACTGGCTTTGAGAGGAATGATTTGGAGCATGCTCAGAAGAGAAGCTGCAAGACTTCGTTGGACTTAGCCTTGGAAGAAACCCTGTCACTTCTGCCATGTGTCATTGGTTGTAAGTCACCAAACTCAGTTCTGACTCAAGAGTAAGTGACAGTGCACCATCCTGATTGTACTGGATTGAGTGGCCGGAGGAGGTAGAGAGGGTGGCAGAGTATGAAAGGCTCTGTAAAAATGGGTGATGCTGATCTGAATTTTTTCCTTTGTACTTGGTCCGCCTCCTCCCTGAAAGCTTTTATAGTGTTCTTTGTGTCCTTTATGTTCTGGGGTTTCACGTCATTATGTTGAAACATGCATTTCTCTTTATTAGTCTTGGTTAGCATCCTATGATTCACTTCAATCTTGGGCTTTTTATCTTTAAATATGGGAAATTCTTTATCGAGCAGTTTCTACCTTTTTCTTTTTTTACTCCTTCTTGAATGTTATTCAGTTCAGGACACTTCTATTTAGATTCTCCCTAGCTTTCCTCTATCCTGTGCTACTATCATCTAAGAAAATATTTTCATCTCTCATGTAACCAGAGTTCCATCTGTGCCCTTTCTGGTATTTATACCATACACCAAATATTCTGTTTTCTCAACTAAGCATTTGATACCAAAATATATCTACTTGTTTCCAGTTTCAGACTTCTCCTGATTCCCTATTGTCAGTATTTTCACCCTTTTGTGTGTATTGATTGTACGTATTTTATTTTTTTTTTATTTTTTTTTTAATTGCTTAAAGTATTACAAAGGGTATTACATATGTGTCCATTTTATCCCCCCGCCCTAGACAGTCCCCTAGCCTCCCCTATCCCCCAATGTCTTATGTCCACTGGTTATGCTTATATGCATGCATACAAGTCCTTTAGTTGATCTCTTACCCCCCTACCTCCTGCCCCGCAACCCATCCCGGCCTTCCTGCTGCAGTTTGACAATCTGTTTGAGGCAGCTCTGCCTCTGTATCTATTATTGTTCAAAAGTTTATAATGGTCTCTATTATCCATGAATGAGTGAGATCATGTGCTATTTTTCCTTCATTGACTGGCTTATTTCACTTAGCATAATGCTCTCCAGTTCCATCCATGACGTTGCAAATGGTAAGAGTTCCTTCCTTTTTAGAGCAGCATAGTATTCCATCGTGTAGATGTACCACAGTTTTCTGATCCATTCATCTACTGATGGGCATTTAGGCTGTTTCCAGATCTTAGCTATGGTGAATTGTGCTGCTATGAACATAGGGGTGCATATATCCTTTCTGATTGGTGTTTCTGGTTTCTTGGGATATATTCCTAGAAGTGGGATCACAGGGTCAAATGGGAGTTCCATTTTCAGTTTTTTTAAGGAAACTCCATACTGTCTTCCATAGTGGCTGCACCAGTCTGCATTCCCACCAGCAGTGCACAAGTGTTCCTTTTTCTCCACATCCTCTCCAGCACTTGTCGTTTGTTGATTTGTTGATGATAGCCAGTCTGACAGGTGTGAGATGGTACCTCATTGTTGTTTTGATTTGCATCTCTCGGATGATTAGTGACTTTGAGCATGTTTTCATATGTCTCTTGGCTTTCTGAATGTCCTCTTTTGAAAGGTGTCTATTTAGGTCCTTTGCCCATTTTTTGATTGGATTGTTTATCTTCCTTTTGTTAAGTTGTATGAGTTCCCTATAAATTTTGGAGATTAGGCCCTTATCAGATATGACATTGGCAAATATGTTTTCCCACACAGTGGGTTTTCTCGTTGTTTTGTTGATGGTTTCTTTTGCTGTGCAGAAGCTTTTTATTTTGATGTAGTCCCATTTGTTCATTTTCTCTTTCGTTTCAAGTGCCCTAGGAGCTGTATCAATGAAGAAATTGCTTCGGCATATGTCTGAGATTTTGTTGCCTTTGGATTCTTCTAGAATTTTTATGGTTTCCTGTCGTACATTTAAGTCCTTTATCCATTTTGAGTTTATTTTTGTGTATGGTGTAAGTTGGTGGTCTAGTTTCATTTTCTTGCATATATCTGTCCAATTTTCCCAGCACCATTTATTGAAGAGACTATCTTGGCTCCATTGTATGTTCTTGCCTCCTTTGTCAAATATTAATTGAGCATATTGGTTCGGGCCGATTTCTGGGTTCTCTATTCTATTCCATTGATCTATATGCCTATTCTTGTGCCAGTACCAGGCAGTTTTGAGAACAGTGGCTTTGTAATACATCTTGATATCTGGTATTGAGATCCCACCTACTTTGGTCTTTTTCAGGATTGCTGCAGCTATTCGGGGTCTTTTTTTATTCCAGATGAATTTTTGGAGAGTTCGTTCTATATCTCTGAAGTATGCCGTTGGTATTTTAATGGGAAGTGCGTTGAATTTATAGATTGCTTTGGGTAGTATGGACATTTTAATGATGTTGATTCTACCAATCCATGAACACGGTATGTTCTTCCATCTGTTTATGTCTTCCTCTATATCTTTTTTCAACGTCCTGTAGTTTTCTGAGTAGAGGTCTTTTACCTCTTTAGTTAAGTTTATTCCTAGGTAGCTTAATTTTTTTGGTGCGATGGTAAACGGGATTGTTTTTATAATCTCTCTTTCTGAAAGTTCACTATTGGTGTATAGAAATGCCTCGGATTTCTTGGGGTTAATTTTGTATCCTGCTACATTGCCAAATTCATGTATTAAGTCCAGTAGCTTTTGGATGGAGTCTCTAGGGTTTTGTATGTATAATATCATGTCGTCTGCAAATAAGGACAGTTTTACTTCCTCTTTTCCAATTTGGATGCCTTTTATTTCTTCTTCTTGCCGAATTGCAATGGCTAACACTTCCAGTACTATGTTGAACAGGAGTGGTGAGAGGGGGCATCCCTGTCTTGTTCCTGTTCTTAGGGGAAATGGTGTTAGTTTTTGTCCATTTAGTATGATGTTGGCTGTGGGCCTGTCATATATGGCTTTTATTATGTTGAGGTATGATCCTTCTACTCCCACCTTGCTGAGAGCTTTTATCAAAAATGGGTGTTGAATTTTGTCAAATGCTTTTTCTGCATCAATTGATATGACCATGTGGTTTTTTTCTTTCAATTTGTTTATGTGATGTATCACGTTTATTGATTTGCGGATATTGTACCATCCTTGCATCCCTGGGATAAATCCTACTTGGTCATGGTGTATGATCTTTCTGATGTACTGCTGGATCCGATTTGCTAAGATTTTGTTGAGGATTTTGGCATCTATGTTCATGAGGGATATTGGCCTGTAATTCTCTTTCATTGTGTTGTCTTTCCCTGGTTTTGGTATTAGGGTGATGCTGGCTTCATAGAATGAGCTTGGAAGTGTTCCTTCCTCTTGAATTTTTTGTAGTAGTCTGAGGAGGATAGGTTTTAGTTCTTCCTTGAATGTTTGGTAAAACTCCCCTGTGAAGCCGTCTGGTCCTGGGCTTTTGTTAGCTGGAAGCTTTTTGATGACTGCTTCAATTTCTTCCATAGTTATTGGCCTGTTGAGATTTTTAGATTCTTCCTGATTGAGTTTTGGAATGTTGTATTTTTCTAGGAATTTGTCCATTTCCTCCAGGTTGTCTAGTTTGTTGGAGTAGAGCTGTCCATAGTATTTTTTAACAATCATTTGTATTTCTGTGGGGTCTGTTGTTATTTCGCCTCTATCGTTTCTGATTTTGTTTATTTGGGTCCTCTCTCTTTGCTTCTTGGTGAGTCTGGCTAGAGGTTTGTCAATCTTGTTTATCCTTTCAAAGAACCAGCTCTTGGTTTCATTGATTTTCTGTATTGTTTTTTTGGTCTCTATGTCATTTATTTCTGCTCTAATCTTTATTATCTCCTTCCTTCTGCTCACTCTGGGGTTTTCTTGTTGCTCTCTTTCTAATTCTTTGAGTTGTAGAGTTAGATGATTTACTACCATTTTTTCTTGTTTGTTGAGATAGGCCTGTAGAGCTATAAACTTCCCTCTCAGGACTGCTTTCATTGTGTCCCATAGGTTTTGGATTGTTGTGTTTTCATTGTCATTAGTTTCCAGGATGTTTCGAATTTCTTCTTTGATTTCATTGGTAACCCAATCAATATTTAATAGCATGCTATTCAGCTTCCAGGTGTTTGAGTATTTTGGGTTGTTTTTATTGTAGTTTATTTCTAATATTATGCCATCGTGGTCTGCGAAGACGCTTTTTATGATTTCAATTTTCTTGAATTTGGGGATACTTTGCTTGTGACCCAATATATGGTCTATTTTTGAATATGTCCTATGAGCATTTGAGTAGAATGTATATTCCCTGGCTTTCGGGTGAAGTGTTCTGAAGATGTCTATTAAGTCCATCTGATCTAGTGAGTCATTTAGGATTGCTGTATCTTTGCTGATTATTTGTCTAGAGGACTTATCCAGTGCTGTCAGTGGTGTATTAAAGTCCCCTACTATGATTGTATTGTTGTCGATGTCTCCTTTGATATCTTCCAGGAGTTTTTTTATGAATTTGGGTGCTCCTGCATTGGGTGCATATATGTTTACCAGGGTTATATCTTCTTGTTGTATTGATCCCTTTAGTATTATGAAGTGGCCTTCCTTATCTCTTGTTATGGCCTTCACTTTGAGGTCTATTTTGTCCGATATAAGTATTGCTACCCCAGCTTTCTTTTCCTTTCCATTTGCCTGAAAGATATTTTTCCATCCTTTCACTTTCAGTCTGTGTGAGTCCCTTCTAATGAGGTGGGTTTCTTGTAGACAGCAGATGTATGGGTCATGTTTTTTTATCCATTCAGCCACTCGATGTCTTTTGTTTGGAGCATTTAGTCCGTTTACGTTTAAAGTTATTATTGAAAGGTACTTGTTTGTAGGCATTTCTGTTTTTGTGTGGCTGTTTTCTTTCTGAGCTTTTTATTTCTTCTTTTTATACCAGTCCCTTTAGCATTCCTTGCATTGCTGGCTTGGTGGTGATAAACTCCCTTAGCCTTTTTTTGTCTGTGAAGCTTCTTATTTCCCCTTCAAGTTTGAATGATAGCCTTGCTGGATAGAGTATTCTTGGATTCAGTCCTTTGCTTTGCATCACTTTGTAAATTTCCGTCCATTCTTTTCTGGCCTGATGTGTTTCTGTTGAGAAATCATTTGACAATCTAATGGGAGATCCCTTGTATGTAACTTTCCGTCTCTCTCTTGCAGCCTGTAAGATTCTCTCTTTGTCCTGAACATTTGCCATGGTAATTATGATGTGTCTTGGTGTGGGTCTTTTTGGGTTCACCTTGTTTGGGACTCTCTGGGCTTGTGTGACTTTTTTCTTCCCCACCTCAGGGAAGTTTTCTGATATTATTTCTTCTAATAGGTTTTCTAATCCTTGTTCATCCTTCTGTTGTTCTGGTACCCCTATTATTCGTATGTTATTTCGTTTCATGTTGTCCCAAAGCTCCCTTAGGCTCTCCTCCTGTCTTTTCATTTTTTTCTCCAATTGCAGTACGTTTTGGGTGTGTTTTGCTTCCTTGTCTTCTAAATCACTAATTCGGTCCTCCGCTTCTCCTAGTCTACTGTTGATACTTTCAATGGAGTTTTTCATTGCAGCTATATCACTCTTCATTTCTTCTTGGGTCTTACTTAAGTTGTTGATTTTTTCATCTGTTTCTTCTAGCTTCTTGGAGAGGTTGTCGATTTTTTCCTCCATCCGGTTTATGCACTCTAGGACCCTTATTCTGAATTCTTTTTCTGTCATGTTGCATGCCTCTGTATTACTTAGCTGCTTTTCTGGAGAGTCCTCCTTCTCTTTCCTTTGGGGGTTTCTTTGTCTACCCATGTTTGATCTCGCTGACATATCTAGACGTTGAGTCGTTCAGTGGCTGCTCCCTTGGTGGCAGTGACTCCTTGGTCTGTGGTTGCTCTTCGGGCGGTTGTGGTAGCAGCTGCTCTTCAGTTGGCAGCAGCTCCTCTGGTGGGTGCTGTTCACAGCTGTGGTGGCTCTTCTGGCTGGTGGGGCGAGGTTTCACGTACAGCTGCTGTTCCTCAGCAGAGGGTGTGGTGCTCAGGAGGTTGCTGTTGCTTGGGTCTGCTGCGTTGTTTTAAAGGCACAAAATACAACACAACAAGGCACCACGTACCAGGCACTATACACAAATATATTCACGATATTAATAACCCCAAATAAAGGTGACCACCTGAATTAAGAGAATTAGGGGATAAGGAAGAAGGAAGAGAAAAAGAGAAAAGAGAAAAAAGAAAAGAAAATTAGGGACCAAAAAAAGGAGTGCAAAAATGAAATTGGGAAAAAGGAGGGGGGAAAATAAAAGCGAGAAAAGAAAAGAAAAGAAAAAAAAAGAGCGAAAAGAGAGAATGAAGTGGAAGAGGGGAAGAGACTTTTTTATATGAGGAGAATACTCCTATAGAACAGCCATTAATCCCAACAAATTCCAGCAACAGCTCCCTGGAGATGAATGCAAACTAGAAACAACCAATAATATAACGATGAAAATAGAATGGAGAACACTAATCCCAAAATAAAATAAAGAGAAAATAAAATGGCACTTTAAAAAAAATGGTAAAATGGTAGCAGTAATAATGCTGGTTAAAAATAAGAAGGTAGTAATTAAAAGGGTAAAATCAGGTGATGGAAAAAAGAAGAGGAGAAAAAAAAAAAAAAAGAAGAAGAAAAAAAAAAAGAAAAAAAAAAGAAAAAAAATTGGTTTCTTAGTTAAAAGGTGAAAAAAGAAAAAAAAAATATTGCAGTAGTGAAGGTCCTTCGGTTCTTCTATTCTTCAGTGTGGCTCGCCTTAGACCTTTCCAGGGGAGTTCTGCTCTTCCCGGCTGCAAACCGTCTCGCCAGCTGAGGAATTTCGCCAATTCGGGGTGGATGTTACTAGTTTCAGCTGCTCACTCCATTTGCTCAGGGACACGACCTGGGACGCGTCTGCCTATACCGCCGCCATCTTTCTTGTCCTCGATTGTACGTATTTTAAATAGTCATCAGATTGACTTTTTCCTTTGTTTGCGAAGTGTTTGTAGCTTTCAGGTGTCTAGTCTTTTGGCCTTGGTACCACCTCCATGATAATGTATAGTGTAATAAATAGGTCAAGGTCTGTCCTTGGAGTGCATCTCAACTGGGGATGAGAGATGAGCCCGAGAATGACTTTGAATATTCCTCTGTATTGTCACTCTTGTGGACTGTCTGCCATCTTCCAGTACAGAAATCACCTTTAAGTGTTTAGGTTATATTATATATTTTATAATATAGAAAATGAAGATATTTTTCTATATGTGTGTATATATATTTAATATGTATAAAATGAGAGATATTTTCCATAGCTATAATCCTCCAGCTATGGGAATTAGAAGGAAGGGGCTAAAATAATGAATACTTGAGAGTTTCTTTGTTTAAAAAAGGTATATTTTTATTGCTTTAATAGAGGAAGGGAGAGGGAGAGACAGAAACATCAATGATTAGAGAGAATCACTGATTGGCTGCCTCCTGCACGCCCCACACCGGAGCTTGAGCCTGCAACCCAGGCTTATGCCCTGACTGGGAATGGTACCATGACCTCCTGGTTCATAGGTCGATGCTCAACCACTGAGCCACACCGGTCAGGCACTCAAGAGTTGTTTTCATCTGCCTTTTACCTAACTTATTTTATGCTGCTTTCATACTGACCTTTCAACACCAACAGCCAGTCATTGCAATGTCTATGGGAAAAGATAAACAAATAGCTCCTTAAATGCCTTGCTTCTCAACTGCCTCAAGTACACACACCCATACACACACACACATACACATACACATACACACATGAACACACATGCACATGCACCAGAGGATGATGATAGCCTCACATTCTTCCCCCACCCTCCCAACTTCCCAGGGTAATTTCAAGGCAGGAGGCCAGCAGCTCATGTTAATATTCCACCTCAGCAAAAATGGAAAGTTCCTCCAGTATTTTTTCTAATTAAATGTATTTTTACCTAAGAAAAGAGTAACAAAATGTCATTTTTTACAAATGCTCCAATCATATATGTTTCTAATGATATGCCCAAAAGACATACATGTTTAAATGAAGGTTTTCTTAGAATTTTACTTTAGATATAATAATGATTATAATTATAATCAGCATTATCATCATAGTCGTCATTGTAGTCCTTATTATAAATGTTCAAACCTACTCATTATTTCTTATATATCATAGCCTGTAATAATCACTTCACATAGGTAGTCATTTGAAATCTAGGACCTCTGAATGGGTTTCTCAATAAGATCACACACAAAGATTCAGAATTCAACACTCTAAAATAAAACAAAATGAATGAGGAACCCTCACAGGGTACACATGGGAATTCTGCTATCCCCTCTTCTCACTTCCTCAGCTCTTGGCCTTCTCCAGACTCTTGTCCTGCACTCTCTTCCCACCTCTACTGTGTTTTACTTATTGACCTAATTTCTTTGCTAAGTTCTTTCCAATTTACTCCAATTCTTTCTGGCTTATTCTGCTTCACAAAAGGTTTCTCTGGAACAACTGGATTCTAGGAAAAGGGTCTGAGCCTGGAAGATTGGATTAGCAACTGAAAGCTTCTCTGGTTGATTGAAGCAGTGCAACATCTCTGAGTAATTCCTTATCAACAGCTTTTCCATCACACATGTGTGATCTCATTCATTTCTCTCAACATTATGGGTTAGGTATCATAACTTTTAGATATCGCATCTCCCATATTTTTTCATGTAAAAACAGCAAATCTTAGAGAAGTCAGATTGCTTGTCCAGCGTTATAATAGACTGTCTCGAACGTGAAGAAGTGAGGATTTACGGACAGATTATCTGATGTTGATGCCCAAGCTTTGATTACTCTACACTATTGCTAGACCTCCTGCTAGAGTACATTTTCAAAAAGAAAATCAAGGTCTACTAGACTCTCATATAAACTTTCCTCTTCATCTGACCGTCTGCATTGAGGGAGATACTGCATTGAAAAGAAGCTGTCTGAGCTCTGTGATTTTGCTTCTGCTTGCTCCAGTGTATCTGCATTCCCAGGGAACTGCTCACCTGAGGTCACCACAGCAATTTTAGCCTACATAATTTAATAGACCTGCTACCAGTGTAACAGCTATTAACAACCCATTAGTAATCATTCGGGCAAGGCTAGACAATCTTTCATACTACAGCTCTTATTGTGGAATTTTAAGTCATTAGATGAATAAATAATAAACTACCTACCGGAGACATTCAGTATAAAAGACTGCACTTTAAATGTCCTGGCTGATGTTATTAAATATAATTAAGTTATCCAACTGAGGACCTGAAGCCGTGATTCTCAGAATCTTGCCATGCCCATGACCTTACAAGCAGCTCAGGAAAGCCAGTGTTTTCCCCTGAAACTAGGGTTCAACTTCCAGTTGCCATGAAGTTGAGAGGGAGGTTTGTCTACTCATTCAAAAAACACCCCTGCAGAATGTCAACAATCATCCTACTTGCAGAACTCTTGTTATCTTTGGTAGACTGAAGACCGAACAGGAGACAGATGGGAACTTTTCAGACTGGATGCTTTATTTGTACCTGTGGCCAAATTTCTAATAGCAAAGGAAAAGCAAAAATTTGTATAGTCACCTAGAGAATATTTTACCTGCATTCATAATCCATTATAGGCAGTGTGTACCAGTAATTAACTAGCTACTATTTTCTTTCTGACGAAAAGTATTGAGAACACTTAATTCAATGTCCAGGATGCGCACATCTGTGAAAATGCAAAGTCCAAAAGTTAGGTTATTTATTTCTCTCTTGCAATACTCCAGATCCAAAATAATTGACTTCCTGGTACTCAGCAATTGGTACTGAATGAATTAAAGAATAAATTCACCTTTTTATTTCTATCATGTTTTTGGAGTTTACAAAGTGTATTTCCTTGTAAGAAATGGCAGGAATCAGTGCTATTATTGCCTTAAAAATAAAAGAAAAAACAAGGCATACATAAAAGAATGTAGTGGAAAAAAAACAAGAGTTTTGGAGCTAAGCATTGTAAATGTTACCTCTGTCACCACATTAGCTTTTAGTTTGGGTCATACTATCTAAGCTCAGTCACCTCAGCAATCAAATGGTAATAAAGGGATCAAATTTTGGAGTCACGATGAAGTTTAAAGGATTATGTTCAAGGAATAACAGATATCCAACAAATCTTCCTGTCTGTCTGCCCCACCCCCTAGCTTCCCTTCTGGAAAACTTGAGTGTTGATCTTCTTCAAGATGATTAGAAAGGTGTTAGTCCATCACTAATTTTGCTCTTAGATACAGCCTCTTAAAATTTGCCAAGCTTGAGAAACATAAGATTCTGATGGACCTAATCTTTCCTGGTCACTCACATGTTCTTATTCCATCCCACAGTGCTGTCTCGAGCCATATTAGAGTCCAAGACAGAAGGAAAATTCATTAATGCTGATCTTGTCTTAATATTTTGATATTTTATTATGGATTTTTTCTATATTAATTTTTATATTTAACATATTACATTGAAATGCTGTATACCTTGATTCCTGAATTTTTTTTATTCTCTCTTAAATTTTGCATCCAAGTTGAATGCCTCAATTGTCTCACCCTAGTCCAACTCTCTCCTTTCAGATCGCACTTTTCAATCTCATTTTTTCACCTAATATAAGGTCAGTCTAAATCTAACTCAAGCTAGCTGCTAGGATAGTGTTCAAAGAATGATGAGGCTCTGACATGAGGTATTAAAGTCCCCAGAAGCAGAAGAACCTTCTACTTTTCCAAGACATCGAGAACATCAAAACAGAGCATGAGGGATTTTAAACATGGAGTTTAAAATGGGAAGATTTTGTTTGGTTTGATTGTTTGCATGGTTATTTGTTTGTTTGTTTGTTTGTTTGTTGTTTCTGTTTATTTCTGCAGCAAGCTATCATCCATTAGGGGTTGAAGAGATGAAGCTATTCCCTTCCCTAAAATCTGACATCTGATATTGATGTGCCAATCACTTCCCCAGAGCTGGGACTTATAAGACAATGGACCCAATGAGCTCCATTAGTATATCCTTACCCTTTACCTAAAGGCCATAAGAATTGAGCTTCTCAGGGTTGTCCAGAGTTCTAGACATCTCCATTTCCCCAAAAACATCAACTTAGACACATGCACACCAAGTAAAGAGAAACCCAGGTGACACTGTAGGAGCTGAGCCCTGTGTTTCGTGCCCAGGATTAGCTCAGCTGGATCCAGAACATGATATATGTGTGGCTGGGTTCACAGAGGGTCCTTGCTTTTGCTACTCTTGCTGATAAAAATGAAGTGCCGAGCTTTGTACTGATAACAGACTTTATTTTGCCAGAAACTTTAAAATGAGAAACCAAATTGACTCAATGCCCCACAAAAGGAGAAAGTGTGACCAGCAAGAATAATTTGGTTTAGCACTTCCCAAAATACAGTCTTACACAGGAAATTAACAATAATTAACATGTATTGCCTGCTTCTAAGAAGCCTAGTGCTGTTCTTAGTTCTTTTGTTATATTTAACTGTTGCAATGGCCTTATAAGGTAGTCATTATCTTTAGACTTGCAGAAGGTCACACTGCTAGGTCTTAAGCTCTAGTAGACTCGAGTCTGTACTCTAGGATGATATATGTTTCTCATACTATAAAGGAAAACCAGCTTTAGGAAAATCTAAACAAGTATTATTGCACAGAATCTTGGTTAATGGGAACTGTTATGAACTGAATGTTTGCCCCTCCACCAAAATTCATACGTTGAATCCCTAAACCCAATAGGATGGTTTTGGAGGTGGGGACTTCGGGGAGAAATTAGGTTTAGATGAGGCCATGGAGGTTGGTCCCCATAATGGGATTAGTGTCCTTATAAGAAGAGACACCAGCGTCGCGCTCTTTCTACCTTGTGAGGACACAGCTAGAAGGCAGCTATCTACAGGTTAAGAAGAGAACCCTCACCAGGAACTGAATCTGCCTATACCTTTATCTTGGATTTGTCAGCCTCCAGAACTGTGAGAAATAAATGTCAGTTTTTCAAGCCATCAAGACTGTGATAATTTTGTTATAGCAGCTTGAGCTGACCAAGACAGATTCTATGTATGGTAGGTATGTCTAAGCATGTGTATGTGTTTTGGGGAGCTGCCTGTGGTGAGGAGAGAACTCCGGGGTCAAGATTATGGAGGGCAATGTCAAACAGGTTAAATAGGGTTGTAATTGTAAACCTTCTCAGAGCCTTTGATAGGCTAAGGTGAACAATGATCCTCTAAGAGAGGTGTTTCTAGTTATAGGTTCTCCAAATGTATTGGACTTGGAATAACCCCTTGTGATGTAGTGTCTGCTAGGTTGCATCTCATTTGGCCCTGGCATCTTAGTGGTTAACAGTGGCTGACTGGATGGCAGCCAGAAGTTCACTACCAACCACAGGTGCACGAAGGCCACCACAGTGTAGAATTCAGCCTAGTCCCTAGCTATCATAGCAGCCTCGGTTTGAGTGAGGAACGTTTATTTAACAAAGTGTGGCTGGGCATACCAGCCCCATCCCTGAGAGACAGAGCAGGCATGCGGCAGGGCTGGTGAGGCAGCCAGCTGAAAGAGACAGTGATGACTCAGGAAAGCATATAGAATCACTGGGGTTTCGTAATGGGCACCCTCTGCCCTGGGGAAGGCGTAAGGAGAGATTTAATGGAGCTTGCCGGGTCTGTGACTGCGTAAGTCCCACCTCGGGGGAAATGACTAGCACAACAATATCAGATGTCAGCACTGCAGACATTTGGCAGATGTGGCGTTGTCCTATTTACCAGAGTGCAAGCTGTGCACTGAAGGCCAAGTGCATGAGCCCAGGAGTATGCATGGTGGATCGGGTATGGATGTGAGTGAAAGGCGCGCCGCCCGCCTCTCTGGGCGGTGCGGGAGGAGGAGTCTGGCTGCTGGGCTCTGGGATCCCTCCGCGGCCGCCGGCCTCCCCGGAGCGGGTCCGAGTGTTCGGGCCGGCTGCGTGGTGGCCGGCGGCGGGCCGAGGGGTGGGGCCGGGCGGCGACCGACCGCGGGGGAGGTCATGGGAGCGGAAGGCCTCACCGCTTGGCTCTTCCCTCCCTTCCCCCGTGGTCGGCTCCCCGCTTGCCCGCGCTGGGGCCAGGGGTCCATGCGGCTCTTGGGGCCCGGTCGGGGGGGCCGGGGCCTGCGTGGGCCAGCCGCTGGGCCCCATGGGGGGGGCATTGGCTCCTCAGCCCACGGCGGGAGCCCGGCGTGGGCTGCCACCCGCCCGCTGCCCCCCGGACCGGGCCCAGTGCAGCAGCGGCGGCAGCGGAGTGGGGCGCGTGCCCTAGCTCGGGGAGGCCGCCATGCTGCAGTGCACCGGCCCCATGGCCGGGCCTGCTCGGAGCGGATGCTGCTCCTCCAGAGCTGGGCCGCTCCACCGGCCGCACCCCGTTTGCTGGGCCTGTGCTGCCCAGACGCGCTAGAGTCCCAGTCTGCCCGCAGGCCAGCTGCGGGGGCTGTGCGGGAGGGCCATCCTGCCTTGTGGCGAGTTCGAGCGGCAGCAGCAGGAACCGGACAAGGACTGCGCCCTCCATCTTGCCTTGGGGCCTCCATCTTGGGACAGAGCCACGTGCGCCCTCCATCTTGCCTTGGGTCCTCCATTTTGGGACGGTACCATGTGCTTCCTCACGGGAAGAAGCCGCTACTAGCCACACCCAGGATTTCTCTGGACTAACCAATAATAATCAAGGGAAGTGCACGCCATCACTATGACCGACTCGCGCCTGGCCAATCAGCGGGGCCCACAGTCCCCTCTCCTGCCCTCACTCCACCCCCCTTTAAAACCCCCTGTCCCATCAGGCGTCTCTCTCTCTTGCATCGGTGAGTGTGGCAGGGGAGCCAAACCTAGGTTTGAAGTAAATGACTCTTTGCTTTTGCATCGGACTGACTGGCTCCCTGGGGGTCTTGGGAACTTTGAAATCTGGGCACAACATGAGCACATGGCATTTCTTAAATCCACTGCCCACAAGCAGGAGCAGAGTTTAAAGGGATGAAATTTGACATGAGATTTGGTGCGCAATGATGTAGTTTAATTTTTACAGCTGCATTTTTAAAGCAACACCCCACATTTACACACTGTCTCACACATCAGTGAGAGAAATCAAATTGCCCGTGGCACCCATGGGAGAGAAGTGCTATTAGTCGGCTTCCAAAGTGGTTGTCAGATCCTTGGAAATATCTTGAACCAGCGCCTCGCCTTTCATGTGACAAGGACTCTTAAAAGCCTCATAGCTTGTTCTAAGGGGAAAAATAAAAAGTGGGTAGATGGAGCTTATTTGAAGTTAAAGTTGAGGGAAAAGGAGAGGCAGGAGATGTGTATTAATATGTGATATTTTATCCTTATTCTGCATTCTTATCCTCTGTTTTTCAGGCCAGGTATTGCCCAAAGTAGGGCTGGTCTCAAAGCAGGTGCTCAAAATATTGTATTGTATTGTATTGAATCCAATTGAATCCAATTAAATCAAATAGATTCCATAAGTGTTCATCTCTGTCCAAGGATTAACCCTGGCTATAAGAGAAATAATATTAACCCCTAATGTGGTACATGAAGCAAGAGGGAAATGAGATCTATGTGCTGGGTGGGCAAGAGTGTCTAGCAAGCACAAGGCAGTCTCAGTTTTTAAATCCAGAGCAAAAGCAAGATCAGAAGCAAAGTTTCAGACCATAAGCAGAGTTGACTGAGAAGGTAATTTGGAATCTGGAGCCTGGA
This sequence comes from Myotis myotis, assembly GCF_014108235.1. Lineage (NCBI taxonomy): Eukaryota > Metazoa > Chordata > Mammalia > Chiroptera > Vespertilionidae > Myotis > Myotis myotis. Next base: position 47,495,177 of record NW_023416317.1, read on the forward strand.
GGAAATCCCAGAAGTCCCATGTTCAGAGCCAACCTCATTGGGATGCGGGTGGTTATTAGAGTAGAAGGACTCCAGTCTAGTCTCATGGTCAGGAATGGGAACAAGATATCCTGACTTTCAGAGTGTGCAGCAAGAGTTGTAGCCCAGAGTGGTGACCAATGTTTTCTAAACCTCAGGAGTCATGGCCCAGAGAATTGTTAGGACTGATGAAGTCCGAACAAGGGGTGGTTTGGGGCCCTCATCTTGAGAATCCTCACCTCTCTCACTATACATAAGCCAGAACATTGCAAAATGGTTAGATTGCTTCCTTTGTGTGCATATATGGGGTTGAAGCCCATAATCCAAGAAAAAACATCTATTTACAGTTAATAAGATAATTTTCAAAAAAATAATTACTGTATTAGTTTTGCTATTTATTCTCACATTCAGAAGAGAGAATGCATTTGAATGTGGGAAATGGTGCCACCTTGATCTTGCCATAAGTAAATCACAGAACCAACAAGTCTGGCATGCTCTTGAAAAGAGAGTGAATCCATCCTCCAACCTCAAGGCTTTGTCATATGGACCCCAGAACAATGAATTAGGAGTCTGCTAGAATCATTTAAAAATCTCCAGCACCGCACAACCCTGAGCTAACCACTCCTTAACCTTCCAAACCTTCCATTTCCTTACTTGTAAAATTTTGCTGAGAGTAATTGCCACACTTAACCAGTGCTCACTCTATGCCAAGTACAATTCTAAGTACTAAATGGGAATTCACCCATTTTAATCCCCAGTCATTCAAATGGTAACTCCAATTTAAAGATGAGAAATTGAGGTATGGGAAAGATAAAGAACTCATCATGCCGCTACTATCTGAGATCACCAGCCTTCGCACCAGGTCACCTGGTTTCTCAGTCTATTTAACCAGCAAAATGATGCTTCCTTCCAGGGAAAATGATTCTTTTGTAATATGAATACAGTAAAGGTGAAATGCGAAATAGTCACAGAGTAGGATGCAAGAAATGTTTTCCCCTCACTTTATCCAGCACTCACCTCCCAACCTCACCCCAGACTACGGGCAGGGGGAGAGGGAAAGCGCAGGGTTTTAACTTCCCAGGTTATTTTGATGAACTCCAAAATTGAGATCCGTTACGTTCTGTGAACCCATTTCATGGTTTTGTAACACTCATTCTCAGGAGATTCCTTCCTGATTTCTGACTTAATTCGAACATGACCGACTGTGAGGTGTTTTCTTCTTGTTCTGTTAAGAATTTGGTTTTACAGCGCTCCTAGGAGTTTATGATTATGTCAAACATGTCACGTTTGTTTGGTATAAAATTGTTTGGTTCTCTGAGGGCTCTATTTTCTTTCAACATTTACTTGTACAATCATGGCATCGCTGTATCAGTGGATATCTCCTGACAGGCAGCACATTTTGCTTTTTGAGTCTCTGACTCTTTCCCAAAATAAGGTCTGAGTGCAATGTGCTGGTACATTCAGATCCATCCATCACTGCTGGCTGAGTTAGACTCATACCCTCCATCTCTGTGTGTTCCCCCTTCTCACCATCCAGAGCATCCTTATAGAGATCTTGGGCGTTAATTGAAACCCTAAGAGATATCTTAAGAGTATGAACAATGTTAGACCAATCTGGGAGCATTCAGAGTCCCCACAAACTATTATGGGCTTAAGAGGTTGAATGGCTTTCCTTTCATGATCAAAGATGGGGAATATACTTAGAAGTGCCATCATTTTTTTCACAGCTCTGTGAATCTAACTTCTGTGCAGGCTTATGAAGCATTTCAAAGCAATTTCAACGAGTGAAATAAAATAGGATGAGTATATCTATGTGGAACTTTAGGATTCATGTTTGATTTTTAAAAAATAGGGAATAGAAACTCTGTAGCATTTTTAAGTCTGAGATGATACTGCCCCCTCCCCGAACCCCCATGGATTATGAAATTTTCTGGTGGATTTTGGAGGATCCATGAGCCCCTGAAATGATAATCAGAATTCTATAATTTTATTTTGTGGAGAAGGGATCCATGGGTGTTCTTTTTATTTTTCAGTGTCTTTAAATGGCCTATGACATAGTGAATTAAGGATACAGAGCTAGAAGAAAACAGATGTCAGCTCAATGTTCATGTCTACGCTAAATGGAAATTTGGCCTACATGTATCTTGTTATATGTTTTAAATAGTTCATTCTTCGCTGGATTTCTAAAGTGTGCCAAGCACAGTGCCAGGTGCTAAGAAACCTATAGAAGTTCAAGTCCCTTTCCTTAAGATCTTAAACTGTAAGGGGAGCTCTTTGCCAGCCCTGCAGTGACTCCTCCCTCTACTTGCCTCCCAGGCTTGCCATCTACCCTAGCTTCTCTACTTTCATGTTACTTGAAGCGAGTTTTATAATACTCACATGCCCCTCACTTTTTCTGGAATCCACTGAGGATAAGGAAATAATGAGATGTCTTTTGATATGTTTTTCATGTCTAGGAAGAATCTAGATGCTCTTCTAGCATAAGATACAGGAGTTATAGGTAGAGAAAGTCAGTCTTCACAGTGCAAAATGTCTGATTGTATTTTTGATAATCCTGTATGATTTCAGAACTCTATGAAGACCTCAGGTTTTGCATTTCTTTATTCTCAGATTTAAAGAAAAAAAACCAATTCCACCAGGAATTAGAAATGGACATGACAGATATGATTCCTACCTTATTTTGAAGGCCTTGCACCAAAAGAGTTGGATTTGGGGACTGTAGGGAAGGAAGACACAGGTAAAGGTAGGGGCCCTGAGAAGCAGTGTGGAGTCCCTCTTTTGACTGAAGCAGGTAGCCATAAGATGTACCTCTAATGATCTAGCATGAAGATCCTGGGCCTGTAGAGAAAGCAGAGCTCATGTATGTTGAGTAGGCAGAAGCCATTTAAAAATCTCCACCATACAATGGACTATGTGTAGCTTATAACTTAACAACATTTGCACCTGAGATAAAAAACAGGTTGACCATTTTCTAGGAATCTATGTGGGCCTAACTGCCAAATAGAGAGTTTGATAGAAATGGTACCACTCTGCTCTTTTAGGATGTAACCAAACAATTCAATAACAGTCTCTCAAGGTGATTGCAGCTCTACAACTGATTAAATAGTACATTGACCAAAGTTAAAGAAGCAGGTGACTTACAAAGGGAGGTGATGGGCATAATGGTACCAGAAAACCCAAGCTGAAGATGGTTACCACAACTACCAGCTTAGTGCTGAACCTTGTGGGAGAGAGAATGAACAAAACAAACCATGAAGATATTTAATAGGTAATTAAGGCCACTGCACAGCCTGGGGGAAGAGAACTTAAAGGGAAAAATTCTATCCCATCCATTTACTCTGGTGAAACTGTGAAGTTAGCTCTGTGATTGAAGTTAATTGCAAGGGAAATCTCACATTATAAATCAATTTTTCCTAAATATTTCTCTATTTAATTGGCTCAGAAATATTTAAATATAATACTTATTTCTGCTGAGCACTCCGCAGCTCATGGAGATAAAGCTGTTGCTGCTCTCAGGTCTCATATCGCCCCAGGTCTCCTTACTTACTCGGCACAAATTCTAAACTTGGGCATTGGCAGGGGTAGAATCTGTTTAAGTAAGCTAACATTTGTCTCTAAAGTGAGAGTTGATGCTTTTCCGTCAAAGTATTACTTTTTACACTTAAGATATTCTGCAATGGAATAAGGAAAGGTTTCTCTGAATTTCCGATTACATAAAATAAAGCAGTCCATATTGACTCAAGATGCCATAATCAATCATTTTAGCCAAGAATATACTTGGAAAGATTTCTGTGTATTATATAATATTCTTGTAATGTCTGTTTGGGAGACAGGGATATATTTGGGGAAAACCTTATTTCACCTCTGCTGAATCTCTAAGATGCTTGCCATTCATTAGGCTGCCATTAGGTAGAACAACATGGATTAGCAATTTAGTTTTTAATCCTTAAATCGTGTCAATATCCAAAACATCCCCATTGGGTCAGTTTATGTGATAGAGATCCCGAGTCACTCTCATTCTGCAAATCTGCTTGGCATGAAGGTCCCATGAGCCAAGGAAGTACAAACTCACCTAAGAAGCAGCTTGGCAGAATTGAAACCATCTGGATTGAAACCTGGGTCATTCTTTAACATATCTGTCATAGAAACCTTCCTTACTTGATTCTCCAAGCCAAGATAAAATTCCCAATTCTCAGGATATACCTGAAACCAGATGAACATTCTAAGTTCAATCTGGCTGAAAGCCATCTAAAACTGGGCCATTTCTCACAAAACAAGGACATGGATCTCCACCATCAACCTTTGCCCTAGGCTGGCCCTCGGTGTGTGTAATGAGAGGTTGTATTTTAACTTTAAGGATTCAATTTTGATAGGATTATCGCTGCATTTTAAGAAAGCGACCCCCAAATCTCTGTACCTTTCATGCCAAGCATCACTCCTCCTTCAGGAATCTCAGGAAAGTGACATATTTCAGGGAGACTCAGAATTCCAGCTTGTAAAATGCTGAACAGGTACCTCATACTCCCAAGCAGATCACAAAATAAAGGCTGACTTAGATCAAGTTACTTAGACTTAAAAGCCTAAGTGAGTCTTAGACTTCCATACTGCTACATGCTCCTCTTCATTCTCCACATTACCCCTACCATGAAGGAAGGGAAAACAAGCAAGCAAGGAAACAAACCACACACACACACACACACACACACACACACACACACACACACACTCACACACACACACACACACACACACACACACCCGAAAAAAACAAAAAACATGAATCTAAATTTGGAGGCAGGAACCTCCGCCAGGTATTCAAAGACAGTTGGCTTGGATCAAAGTGGGGCATAAGTCTGCACTGGCACAATAGCTTCCAGACTGGAAAGGAGAGACAAGAGCATTGGCTGCCTTTCCCAGGGAAGGTATTCGGTCAAAACCTGAAGCATGAAATTCAAGAGAAAGGAAGAAGATGGTTTCCATTCTTTAAGGCATCTTCACGTCACCCAGTAGGAGCTCATGTTGAACCAAGGCTCTAAAAATAAAACAAGCTACTCTTTCTGTTTTGGAAGGAGAGTGAATGCAGGCCTGGCATATGAAGAGAAAGCAAATTAGCCTTGCAAAACGACAACAACAACTATAAACCCTTTCCTTTTCTTATTTTAATCCATTTAGCTTAACACTCAAGTCTGTATTCAGCCATTCAGCTGCTGAGGGGAGTGGTGGTGTATCCCCAATTTATATCACTGTACTTTTTTGTACTTCCCATTGTCCTACATAGTTCAATAAAGAGCAGCCCTGCCAACATGGCCCAGATGAAAGACAAAACATGGGAGGCAGTCAGATTTCCCTTTCACATGCCTAGTAAAGACAGACATAACCTCCCTGAGATTTTAGTTGGACAAACAGCGACATCCCAGAGACAAACAGCAGGAAATAAGCAAATCTGTGTCCAGTATTTCATGTCTATGAATTCTAGACTGAGGTTAATGGCCTCAATAAGACTAGAGGACTCTTTAGGATTATCTGTTCCCTGCTCTGTACACACCGACTTGTCCTTTAGATTCCAAGATGCCATTTCCGCAAGTGTTGCCACCTCCAGTACAATTCCACTCTGGGGAGTTATATATAGGACATTGCACTGCAGTTAGCCTTCGCCCTTATTTTCAAATCTGACTCTTCATCTTTCATAACCAAGCACACTTAGCATCAGCACATTTGCTCTAACTTTTCCTGTCTATTTTATTTCTTTTTCTTTCCAAGGCAGTAACTTTTGTACGACCTACCCTAAAAGACATGGAGATGCTGAAAAGTAACAGAAGTTGCCATTTGCTTCCTTTTGTATGTGAATCTTGTTCCTTCTCTCTCTTTACTTATATTCTTCACTCATTCTTCTATCCTTCCATTCTTTATTACTTTTTATAAATGTAAATGTCTTGCTGGCTATGATTATGTTTCTTCTTTGAGGCCCTTCCCATAGTAATCTGTATCGAGAAAGGGGGAGGGAGGGTAGCTAACATGAAAACAAAAAGAAGCTCTGTAGCTCTTGCTACATTTCTCACCCTACAGCCATCTTTCTTCCCTACTAGTCAAGGACAGGTTTCTTCTACTTCTTTTATTTTTTCCAGGATATTATAACACCTATTTTTACTTCCTCTCAATACATAAATCAGTTAGGCCACATAATAAGTCATGCCAAAATTTAATGACTTAAAACAATAGCCATCTGTTAGGTTCACAATTCTATGCGCCGTCAATGTGCACTGGGCTCAACTGAGCAGTTCTGCTGATCTGGCCAGGGTTATCTCAGCTGGGTTCATCATTTGTCAAGAGTCAGCTTCCAGGCTGGCTGTGGGATAGCTGGTCAAAGGTGGGCCAGATGGAACGGTTTGTTTCATTGGCCCTCTAATCCTGCAGGCTAGCCCAGGCCTACTCACAGGGAGGCCAGGGCAGGATACCTAAGCACTGAGAGGGAAGGTTCAAGGCCTCTAGAGGCCCAGTCTCCGCACTCACAAGGTAATGTTTGGCTGCATTTCATTGAAAAACTCAAGTCAAAGTTTAGAAAAGGGAAAGAGAGATGATTCTATCCCTTGATAGGAGGGATACAGTAATCCACCAGAGAGCAACAGGGGTAGCACAAGGTAGTTCTGAAGTTTAAGTTTGGAGTCAGAATATCACAAATCCCATCTTGTACAATTTATTAATTATGTCCATATTCTTTGCTTTTCTGTGTTTCCATTTCTACACATGAAAGGTGATAATATATATATATATAATACATATGTTATATATATAATAGAGTTACTAAAGATAAAATAATATCTTCATATCTATAAATTATAAACTTAGTACAGTGCCTGATGTATAGTAAAAATATATTTGAGATATTGTTATACTATTGTCATTATTTTTATTATTAGGGTTTTAGGCCTAGCTCTTCATTTATATAGGTTATGAATAATCTGTAACTTTCCAAGTCCTTGTGAATTATATTACCCCACATGCACCTTTTGTCTTAAAGCGATATTACTCTTATATTTGTTAACCCCTTACATATTTGACCTTGGGGTGGCAGATGCGACTCCATTCTCCTTCTGACTCCATAACAGACACAATTCATTGATTTTTGGCAATTTTCCCCAGATATTTTGAACAGGCATTTAGAAAGCCACTACCACTTGATTAAAGGTGGAACAAGAGATTAAAAAAAAAAAATAACTGTTCTGGCTTTATGAGAAAGGGAATCAGAAAGTAACAGGACCCTGTATCAGAAGAACCTATTCATCAATCTAAAAAGAAAAAATAAATTGCAAAAACAATGAAGACTGCTTGGAAAGCATCATAAGCCTCCATGAAAAGTCAGGGCAATTATGAGGACGCCTGTGGGTGAGAGAATGGGCAGGCTGCTCTTCTGGAAATTAGGTAATGGCTTTGCCTCTCCCCACACCCCTGACACTTTCCCTGAGTCCAGGTCAAGCACCAGCAAAAAAAGGTGCTTAGTATAATTTTTAGAAAATTTAGCAATAAAATGTATAAAGGAGTGACTTTTGACAAGTCATGTAAATGCTCTGGATCTTATTACTCATTTGTTCGATGGGAATGGTAAAATAGAGCCTATAAATTAAGAACTAGATAGGAGATATAAAGAAACTGTTTATGGTACATGTAAGAAATAAAAGAGTAGGAACCCAATTCAGCTGTGTGTCTAAAATATAAAATATTTTGGTTAAAAATAATGTTTCTAATTGCGTCAGGGCCATACATCTCACAGCTTATGCCACAAGCCACTGGCAGGGCTCATTCTCAAAGGCAGCTGTTCTCTCACATCCTGACCTTAGCCCACAATATCCACTGCTTAGGAGAACATGAGCACTTCCTATGTTAATAAATGTCATGATTTGATTGCAAAAGTGTTAGATGGTTGCCTAGATAAATATTCTCAACACAAAATCCTTAGGGTACAATGTGGTTAATATTCCATTAGAAAAAAAATGAATTTGAGTATTTTATTAACTTCGTGTTTTCTTGTGTTGACTTATATTTAATATTTATTCATTTGATACATCAAGTTATGTGAATAAAGTCATCATTAAGTCAACAGTAAGTAGGACTAAGAATATTCTTTTGTTCGTCAATTTGATGGAAATATTGGCTCTTATTCTCAAGGGTTCCAGAACACTAAAATTATATAATATAACATGATGCTGATGATGTTTATTACAATCACTGAGCTTCTATATGGCACTTTGGAATTTCAAAATGTCTTTATATCACACATTATTTTGCACAGCAGTCCCATGAGTTAAGTCAGTATGATTTGCACTTTACAATTAGAGAAACAGAGATGCAAAATGCCAAAAAGCCCAGTAATATGATGTTAACTCCCACCACCCTTTAACATACACTTTAAGAAATCCAGCTATTAAGATACAAAAATAACATTATTTACCACCATTTCAATCACTGAATATAAATATGATAAAAGAGCCAAGAGGGTCTGGAAAACATTAAATGCTTAAAGGAAGATTTATTTATTTATTCAATGACCAATGTTCAGAGTTAGGTTCTAAGGATACAGAATGTGAATAAGAATAGATGCATTGAGTTCCTGGTAGAGTGTACAACCTACTAGGTAATAGAGTGATTGACAAAACATTACCACAATAAATAAATGTCAATTTTGAAATATAATATTTTGGGAATTTGTCTTAATTCCTGGAAGTAGAAATGAAGGTCGTAATGAAGTATAAGATTAGAGAAGTTCTGATGTAAAAAGAAACATAGATCAAGAAAATGAGAAGACTAGTCACAGACTAAAAGAAAATCTTTGTGAGAGACATATCTGATGAAAGACTAGTATTCACCATATACCCTCAAAAATGTCTTAATATTCAATAAGATAACAAACAACCTGATTAAAAATAACAAAAGATATGAACAGATGCCTCACAAAAGATGTACAGATGGCATAGCTAAGTAAGCACATGAAAAGATGCTCCATATTATAGTTAATTAGGTAATTACAGATTAAAACAACAATGAAATATTACTACGCACCTATTAGAATGGCTAAAATCCAAACACTGACAACACCAAATGCTAGCAAGAATTTGGAGCAACAAGAACTCTTACTCATTGCTAGGGGAATGCAAAATGGTACAGTCACTTTGGAAAACTGGCAGTTTCATACAAAACAAAACTTACTTTTACCACAAAATCCAGCAACTGTGATCCTATTTTCAAAACGTAGGTGAAAACATATGTTCATCAAAATACCTGCACAGCAATATTTATAGCAACTTCATTCCCTCGTCCTTTAATGGATGAATGGATAAATAAACTGTAGTACTTCAGACAGTAGACTATTATTGCATTAAAAAGAAATGAGTTATCAAGCCATGAAAAGACATGGAATATGTACTTTATTAAATAGAAACAGTAAAAATATGAGAGATTAACGGGGATCAGAGGGGAGAGAACAACAAATAGATAAAGCACAGAGGATGTGGGGAGCAGTGAAAACTATTACCTCTGATACTGTAATTGTAGATACATATCATTATATATTTGTCACAAGCCAGAGAATGCACAACATTGAAAACAAACCTAATGGACTTCAGTTGATAATGATATGTCCATGTAGATTTATGGACTATGTAACAAATATACCCCTCTGGTGTGGGATGGTTATATTGGGAGAAGCTATGCATGTGTCAGGGAGTATAGATGAACTCGCATATATCTTATTTTGAGTTTTTCAGTGAAACTAAAACATATAAAGTATATTTTAAAAGAAACAGAAGTGCAAAGAATAACAGTAATTTTTTTCTTTCTTTTATTTTTTTAACTGGGGAGTCTTGGAATGTTTAAATGCATGGAAACAATACAACTAAAAGGGAAGAATGACTGGAATAGGTATATGGAGATTGGTTATTTAATCCTGGATAATTGTACTATTTACTACTAAAAATAGTGCACTATTCCCTGGATGGAGAATTAGATACTAAATTAAGCTAAGAAATCTTGTAGGACAGCTAGGCAGTGTTGCATACCCACTTGGGATTAGTGATCACAAACTTGTAATAAACCAGTCTCTATTGTTAGGTGCATTTCTCTAAAAGTGCTCGTATTCTTATCTGTAGGCATAGAAAAGCTGAATATTTCAGCTTATGAAGGATTGGAGTTTTGCTAGATAAGTGAGAGGAAAAGATCAGTAGATCATTGACTCTATGATAAGTTAATATCATACACAGGTGCTTGAAGTTTAGTTACTTGATTTTATCCACTTATTCATGAATTCATTCCATTTTTATGATCTACTTACTGGATGCTAAGCACTGCTCTAGGCATTGGGGATAAACTAGTGAATGGACGAAACATAAAAGCATCAGATTTGAAGAGTTTTATGAAAAAATAAAACTGTGTATGGAGGCTATGGAGTGTTTGATACTTTGTTAGACTTCAAGGTTGACATACATTGCATTCTGTTCATGGATGCCCTCCTGCCGTGTGACACTGTGGCCCTGATAGTACAGGCATGGCTATTTTAAAGAGGCAAAGGTAATGGGACACAGTACTGTAAGAAAGTGAAGAATGGATATAGGAGGGGATCTGGGAGAAGAACATTCCAGACGGAAGGAATAGTGACTACAAAGTTTCTGTGGTGAAATTGTGCTCGATATTTTCAACAAGCTGCAAGAAGTACAGAAATGGGTAAGGTGATGGAAATAGTATATTTTGAGGAGAGTCTTTAAGACCACTGTAAGGACTTTGTCTTTTACTCTGTGTGAGAACATGACTTCACTTCCGTATTACCAAAACCTCAGTGGGGGTTATTGTGAGATTAGACTGGTTGTGTAGGAGGTGATGGCTGAACAACCAGCAGCTCTAATAGACTAATTAGGTAGGCAATGAGGCAGATGAGAAGTGATGTAGGCTTGTTCCAAGAAGGTAAAGGGAAAGATAACAGTAACACATCAGATTCTTGACACATTTTAAAACAGAGCCAAAAGGATTTGCTGATGGACTATTTCTGTTGTTATAAACTGTGTATACTATTATGCCAGTGAACATTGCTTCCCACCCTACCCCAATGCAAAACATGTGGTTTTTTTTTTAAATAATAAAGTTTTGTGCAAGAAGGAGGTAGAACTATTTTTATATGGATGAAGTTTGGAGTCCAAAAATCTTAGGTTTGGATCCGGCTCTCTCAGCGGTGCAAACCTGGACTATTTCATTCATTTGTTTTATAGTTTCGTCATGAGGATTACATGAGAAGATGTACATACACTGCCTAACACTGTGCCTATCACATAGCAGATGCTGGACACATTAATAGCTACTAGACTTTTTTGTTATAACCCTGCCCCTGATTGGTTCAATAGTTGATTGTGAAGTAGCTGGAACTTGAATTGAAATTGACCAAGCATCTCTTTGGACCTACACACTTTCCACTTATTCCATAGGTTCCATGTGTTTCATATTATTGTTCTTAGTTCTTCACGGTGGTTGAAGAAGTAAGATGTAAAGCATGGAAACTGTGACCCACCATGCTTTTTAGCATAGGATGACAGCCACGCTGCAGCAAGAGGACTGGATGACACTGCACATTAGAGAAGTAGAAGTGAGGCATGGAAAGAAATGTCACTTCTGCTTGTTTCTGAGTCATGTTATCGGCCTTCCAGAAGTTGGCTTGTTTGTTTTCAGAAAGACTCCTCTATCGATACAGGATATGCCTTAAATATGATTGAATATAATAATAATACTTCTAATATTGCAATAATGATAACAATTATTTTTATTTGCCTCCTAAGAAGTCCTAAGGCATACCCCTATCTCTTTAAGGAGATTGCATTTCATATTGTACATAATGAGGACATACTGAAGTGTTATATTCAGAGGGTTGCAACTAATAGATTTGCATTTGAGGACAATTATTCTTGTAACTGTGTGAATGAAAAATTTGAGAGGAACAAGACTATAAGCAGAGAGACATTTTTCAGACTTTCATGGTGGCATAGGTAAGAGATAATGGGGGCTGAACAGAACTGCATGTTGGGATGATACAGGGAAGATGGATTCCAGATGTACCCTAATGATAAAGACATCAAGATTTTATTGCCACTTGTTGAGTATCAAGGAGAAATTGAGACAAGATGAGGCTAAATTTTTAAGACAAAATTTATAGCCAAGATGCCAATTTGGTGGAATTTTTTTTAAGAAAAATCAGAATTGGAGTATATTGAGTCTGAGATGTTGACATTTCTGTCATTATTTCCAGTGGATAGCCTAAAATGTCCTGAAATATGGGGGTGGAGGTGGGAGAGAAATGTGCTAGAATTAAAGATTTGGGAGTTATCAGCATATCTGTCATAGCTACATTCATGAAAGGCATGAGAGTTCCCTTAGAGATAGTGGGACAGTTGGATGAAGAACTGCAAAATTTAAAAGGCAAACAGCAGAAAAAGATGTCAGAAGAATCAAAAGAGTAATGTAAGAAAGTTAGAGGAGGAAGTCATCAGCTTTAAAATTCAAAGAAAGATAAACTAAGAAAAATAATATTTGGGGATTTGTAGTTAGAACACTGGTGAGTGCCTGGAATTAGCTCAGCAGGTATATTTAATTGGATAAACGACTGTAACACAAGCTTGCAGATTAAACCATTCAGAGAAATGTCCCCCCAAAATGTCAGTCCGCCCCTCAGATCATTATTAGGAACTTTCCCAGTGATGAAGATGCTTATAAAAGTTGAGACACAAAGCCTCAAACAAAAGAAATTAGGCTTCAAACTCCTTTCTGCCTTGTCCTTGTGTCTAGAGTTTAGTTTGTGTTTAGCAAGAACAAGAGAAAAAGAAAGTGAGGGAGGTGTTGTCTAGGGACTTGCTTTAAATGCTGAGGTACTTTCGAAGCAGTTTGTTATTTGGGTCACTGCAGCCCTGGGTCTGTAACTCAGCTGTAGTGGTCAGGAAATCGGAGGTTGTCCTGGTGCTAGAGCTGACTCAGAGGAAGTGACTATCTTAACTGAGCTCCCAAATGGATTAGAAACAAACGAGGAAGCTAATTTAATTCCCAAGGCTTTGAACTGACCCAATTTCTTGTGCCCACCAGATTATATACCACCCCGGGGTAATCAGAAGCCATATTAGACCAGAAGGCATCTGGCAAGTATGACATCAGGGCATGGGCAGTAGGGAGGAAGGTTTTAGGCATGACTCATCAATTCAAAGCCCGCTGAAATGTTCTTGTCACACATCAGAATTTCTATCCAGGACACAGAATGTTGACTGCCTTGTTCCAGTAGATCTCCCTTAGACAGCCTTCCACGGTCATGGATTACTGCCTTCCCTCTACTCATCTTTCTTTGAGCACCATTCAGACTGCCTTCTTTGTGTGTGGTCAAAAGCACATCAACTTATAAAATAAAATGGACTGTGTAAGTTTGGGAGTCAGACAAGCCAACATTTACTTATGACTTGTGTGACTTGGAACTAGTTAAACAACATGATTACTTTCTTAACCTACTTTATTATATGCGAAAAGCAATATCCAGTCTTCGGTTTTATTGTGAGGATACAGGAGATAATGCACCTACTCCTACATTTTTCACAGAGCAGACACCCAATAGACACAGAGGCTCGCCCTGGCCAGTGGATCAGTTGTTTGTAGTGTCATCCTCTGCACCAAAAGGTTGTGGGTTTGATTCCTAGTCAGGGAACATACCTGGGTTGTGGGTTCTGTTCCCATTTGAGGCACAGCATGCTGGAGGCAGCCAATCAATGTGTGGGTGTGTGTGTGTGTGTGTGCGCGCACGCGTGTGCGCATGTGTGTTTGTGTCTCTCTCTCTCCCACTCCTGTTTGTCCCTAGATTCAGTTACACATTGTTTTCATATGGCTGTTAAACCCAATAAACATGCAAACTTCCAATGATCATGTTCTGATATTAACAGACGACAAGTAGGAAGCAGCCTTAGGAATTTCATGCATTTGAGTGTTATTTGCTCAGTTTTTTCAACACATCAACTATTTTAAAATGAATTGAAATAAAAATGTGCAATAACATTCTATGGGTTGCTGGCTGAGCATTTCTTCATGAAATCCATTTACATTTTAGGAGTTATAAAAGTGTGAGAATTCTGAGAAACTCTAGGAGAATTTCTAACAAAGGGATCTAAAATAGACCATCATTCTCAGAAGAAACTATAATCACAGTAAGGATCAGAGAGTTATGGAAGAAAGAAAAGAACAATTGGAAATCCAAAGCAAAGGAAACAATGCAGGTTTAATCAAAGAGAGATGCTAGGTATGAATAGTCAATAAATTATAATCAACATGGAAAAACCAAATATGAGAAAAGTGTATTACAACTGTAATACAGTTATAGTATTAAGAGCATAAGTTAATAAAAGCAAATAAATATTTCCACTCAAATCATTCATGTCTGATATTTGGTCTATTCTGAGACACAGTTTGATGTGAAACAAATCTATAGACAGTGTAATTTAGTAGAAGTCACTGAGATTAATTTATCTCCAGTATCTAATCACGGATAACTCTGTTGCTCTCACCGGAATTTAATCATGTACTCTGTAAATTCAGCATTCGAGAAGAACAGGATTAATTGTCTTTATAATTTAAATATACAAATAAATTCAGGGTCTTAATATGTAACTTTATTATGTGATAGTAGATCTGTGTATTTGAAGCTGGATAGAGCTAGTTGTTGCTCCTGTAATTAATGCCTTTTAATATCTTAATATCATTGCTATCATTGATAAGGAAGTACTGAGGTCCAAATCCATTATGCCTGTATCCATTTTATCCATGTATACACATTTGGTTAAATGACAGCCTTTTAGTTACAATTTCAGATATACTGGTGAATTTTACCTTCCTGAGATTTTGCCCTGCGCATTTTAACTGACTCAGGCAATGCCACATTCAGTCATAAAGTTGATGATTCTTCCTAAGGGTAGGTCGTTTTTAACAGATTGCTAATTTAATTCATATTTTTCCTGTATTTGCCTTGCTTAACATTCTGTGGTTAAAATTATTTTTACATGTTCTTAAAACACTCCATATTCCATAATATATTCTGGCAAATATGGCTGATCTAAATAACCTAAGACTGTAAGGCAAAGTTTAGTAGATGAGGAGGGTCAGATTTTTTTTTTTCCAAATTGTTAAACCGGCTGTTTCTTTTGCTTTCCTTAAAAAGAGAATTGCAATTAGTTTAGTTACATTGTCCTTAATAAGGAAGAATACATATCCATTCCCCTCTGGAGGAGCAGGTCATTTTGGAGGGAGGACTATTTAAGGCTCATTTCCATATTTTGTGATGTGAGCCTGGGGGCTAGCTTCACCTTGGGCAGGCAATTTACAGAATATATAACTCCATGCATTACATTCCAAAGCACTACAGGATGTTTCCACGCGGTTTTCTGAATTTTACTGCAAATTCTCTTCCTTGCGAAAGTTTTGATTTTCAAAGTTCAGGTATTTTTAAGTTTTAGCCGTGTGAAAAGCACATTTTGAATTTCTTTAGCATAGTCTGCAGGCCTGTTCGGTATTTATGTCACCCTTGCATAACTCAAAAGTAGCGGAACAGATTGTGCTCAGATTGGGCAAAAGTAATTACCAAACCCTCAGACAGGGCTAGTCATGGTCCCGGGAGATAATTTTGGGGAAAGCCATGATGGCACATAAATACAGGGGTATTAAAGGTTTTCATTGACAGCTTAGCAGCGTCGTGTTTCTAGCACAGATCTCAGAGGGGTCTGCAATGTCACTTGAGAAACCGGGAAACACTTCTTACTCTGCGCATTAACTTTGGTTTTGCATATGCTCCTGGCTCTGTGCTCATTCCAAATTAAAAGAAACTCAATAATAAATGTTCCTTAGCACTTGATCATGATCAAGGTGCTTTCGTTATTTCATTTTCCAATAAATCCTCCCAATCCTAAGTGTCATGGATCACTTTTCCTTCTTTTTACACATAAGAAAATTGAGTTATACTGAGCGCAATCAGCCAGTCAGAGAAAGACAAGTATCACATAATCTCACTCAGATGTGGAATGTAATGAACAAAATAAACTGATGAATAAAATAGATGGAACAGAGACATAGAAGCGTGGAACAGACTGAGGAATCTCAGAGGAGAGGGATTAACCAGGGAACTAGCATGAATATATGCATAGCCCATGGACCCAGACACTAGGGTGGCGAAGGCCTGGGGGGGTGGGGGGTGCGTTCGAGGTGGAGGGGATCAATGGGGGAAGTAGGGGGAGAGATCTGTAATACTTTCAACAATAAAGATATATTTTTTAAAAAAGAAAAGAAAATTGAGGCTCATCAGTTAAAAAAAAAATGTTCCAAGGCCACTTCAGCTCTTAAAAGGTAAAATCAGGACTCTAACTGAATTCTCTATTGTTCAACATTATATCATACAAGCCTACTACCTACTATGTGTCAGGTACTGAGACTGGCAAGGGAGAAGCCAGGGATGGACAAGACAAGCAGAGGAAAATCTATAGTCCATGAAAGGAAATGAGCATAAAATCCCAAGTAATTATACTGTTACAAGTCGTAATGTTTTAAAGGCAAAGTTCAGCACTCAGAGTGGAAAGGCAGCCCCGATTGAGACGAGGTGGCCTCTATGGAGATGCTGCAATGAGACTGAGAGGAAGAGTTATAATCGGCGCACTCCACAGCTCACTTTTAAACACTGTACTCAGCCTATCTTGGAATAGTCACCTGACAATAACACAAAGAAAGTTCAACATTAAAAAATCTGAGGAACAGTACGAACTGGCGATTGTAATAGAATCAGGGGCATAGAAAGGGAGTGGACACACTATTCTTGGGGGGGAAAGGGATGAGGGGGATGCGGGAAGAGACTGGACAAAAAATCGTGCACCTATGGATGAGGACAGTGGGGGGGGGGCGGGGGGGGGGTGGGAACCAGGTGGAGGGGAGCTATGGGGGGGAAAAAGAGGAACAACTGTAATAATCTGAACAATAAAGATTTAATTTAAAAAAAAACATTAAAAAATAAAGTCCTCATCTTTGTATTTATTTAAAAATAAAAACCACTGGATAATAGTCAAAATTCTCTTCACCTTTACCAAAATCCAGGAAAATAGGCCGGAATGTAACATCACAGCCTTCTCCAGAAAGCACTTCTGGATTCTGAAACTAGATGTTACTAGTCTCCAAAGCCCCTGTGACACCTTGTCTAGTCTCCTCTTCAGACAGGAACACCTGTCTTGGGTGTAATTAGTTCCGCAAAGTTCCACTGTCCACAAGGGCAGGGACCATGACGTTTCCACATTTGCATTCTCAAAGGTGTGCTATTTCAACATTTGGTGTTGAACTGGTGGAGGGAGATACAGAATCTGGGCAGCAGCATGGTGTAGCATAAACTGGAGGGACTGTGGAGTCTGGTTGATCTGGGTTCAAGTCCCTACCCCACTCTTTCTGACCTTGCTTACCTAAACATCTGAGCTGTAGATTCCCTGTCTATAGCATGGATACTAACGTCTCCCCTTTAAGGCCCTTAGACCGATGTGGAGGGAAAACACATCTACATGAAAATGAGATGGATTGATTCAACTGCTCAAAATTGGTAGCTACTATTATGTCTTATAATTCTCTTTCAGTTATGGTTTATGCATCTTCTATTGCTGTCTGGGATTTGGTCAAGGAAAATCAGAGAATAATTTTGAGTATTAGGATATAGATATTTGTGACATATCAACACATAATAAATGATAAAAGGTATTGAGACATTATGATCTATTAAGAAAATGATAAGGGTATTTTACGCTGAACAAAAATTAGGTAATGTAGCATTCTTATCCAATCAAAATTTATTATATAAATGATACTGCTTCCTAGATTTTTAAGATTATTGTTAGATATATCTGAAAATAAGTACAATGTAGAAGAACTACATAAGCCCCAAATCTGTAAAAATCTCTCTATATGTTAAATCACTTTTCCCTGGTTCCTATAAAGGCATTTTTAATACCCACGATCCTGGATTTGCAGCTGATGAGAGTAAACAAACCTGCCTGCCAATCCCCAATCCCTTCTCTGACCCACAGAGAGAAAGGGAGTGGGCGGTGGGCAGCAACATGGTCAGAGGGAGAAATGTGAGTTCCTAGAGTTAAGCCGAAGAAGGGATGTTAACCCCTAAAGTGCATGGAGAGAAATCAATGCAGTTAAAATAATAATAAAAATATCCATCTTTTTGCCTTTTTCGGGCTCACCAAAGATAACATGAGCAAGAAAGAATATAAAGGGACAAAGAGCCCCTTTCCAGTAGCCCAACATTTTCCCTTTCATACCAGCTATATTTGCCCTTGGAGACAAAATCAATAATATAGACTTATTTACATTTAAATTACTTCTAGTTGTTGATACAATATCTCCACTTAAATGCTTCCTGTCTGGAATGTAGCAGACAATGGTCTGATTATTATTATTATTATTGTCATGATTCATTCTTTTCAATCTCTTCTCCTCTTGAGATAACTACCCTCTGGGATCATATTCCAGCAAATAGGAGGTCAGATGTTTCCAGCCATCCCTGGGCATTGGCTGTCTTCCTGGTCACACACTGATGGACCTCAGGGCAGAGCTCTCTTACTGGAGTGCTTAGATTTGTGCATTTCATATGTCTGGGTGCTCTGAGCAGCTTTTGCAGGTAGATCCCACTTGGTGCTCAGCTGATAACCACAGGGGAAATATGGAGCTGCCTTTTGTACGTCAGCTTTATGAACTGTGGCTCCTCTCCACCTGGCTGATGCAACATCTGTCCCCAAACATTTTGGAAGACATTAATTTTCTTCGTTTGTCAGCACCAACAATTGAGAAGGAGCGTGAAGTCCTAAATTCTGATGGCCTGTGACTAACAAATTTTAGGGAAAAGGCTTCAAGAGTGGGGATAGTATGCTTTTTGAAGCCAGTTGGGCCAAGATATTTACTTTGAAGGTACCTGATTCATGTCTTTCTTCTCTGCAGTGACCATGGAAACCTCTGTGTCCTTTATGCTCCGTGCGTGCACTGGGCTGAATGTCGGTTAGAAATACTCAGGCAAAGAGAACCTTTTACATTTTAAACCCAAAATTTTGACACAGGCCTGACACTGGATTTAATGAACCTAGAAACATGCCCTTAAAATAGATTGCAATTGTTCAGTGACATTGTAGCCAAAGTGGTTCAGGCACAGAGTGGTCTGGGTTACACATATCTATTGTAACTCTTCAAGTGGACAGAACAAAGAGCACTTTGTGAATGCTGAGATTCAGCGTTGCCTGCCTCTCTCTCTCTCTCTCTCTCTCTCTCTCTCTCTCTCTCTCTCTCTCTCTCTATGAACATGCACACTCTCACTCTATGTGCTTGCATTGCCTTCCTCCCCAAATGCCCCTCCTTCACCTCTGCCTTCATTGCAACCTGGGCCTGTCTTTTTTTTTTTTATTGCCTAAAGTATTACAAAGGGTATTACATATGTGTCTTTCCCCCCGCCCCCCCCCCCGCCCTTGACAGTCCCCTAGCCTCCCCTACCCCCCAGTGTCTTATGTCCATTGGTTATGCTTATATGCATGCATACAAGTCCTTCGGTTGATCTCTTACCCCCCTCCCTCCTGCCCCCCAACCCTCCCCAGCCTTCCCGCTGCAGTTTGACAATCTGTTTGAGGCAGCTCTGCCTCTGTATCTATTATTGTTCAAAAGTTTATAATGGTCTCTATTATCCATGAATGAGTGAGATCATGTTGGGCCTGTCTTTTAAGGCTCAACTGAGACATCACTTACTCTGTACCATTAACCTAGCTCTTTTCAGCGAGAAGCAGGCCTTTCCTCTGAATTCACAGAGCATTGCATCTGTTGTGATTCTCTCTATGGGTCTTTTTTGTTTTGTGTTTAAGTTAAGAGTGAACATAGTTCACTCATTTCCCAGGAGAGCAGACTATCATAACACCCATATCTAACACATTGTTGATCTGAAGAATATGAATGTTAAATGAATGCAAAACACTAATGAATACCGTAGTGTGAGTCAGGCCCTAATGTGTGTGTGGCACAGGTAATAAACATTGACATACCATATCAAATTCCATCACTCAAGATTTTCTAATTCCCCCAAAATTCTTCAAATATGAACAGTGTTTCAACAGAGGACTACGTATGTACTGCATCATAATCTGGCAGACACATCAACCCAGCTGGTCATTTTGCATTTCCTGTAACTCTGTCCTCCTCAGACCATGTACCAAGACTCAGGACAGCAAGTGTCTTCACTTGCGTGGGAATTCCAGTAACAAATAAACCATAGATCAAATACAAAGGCCAACTGAGAAAAAGACATCTTTATTCTTGGCAAAATAGCTATGGCTACTTAATGTTGACATTGGATATTTTTATGAAATTGGTTCAACAAGCCCTTATTGATAACTTTGATGGGTTCTGTGAGAGAGTAACAGACAAACAACCAAACAAAGGCATCCTTGCCTGCTCGTGGAACAGCTGGACATACACTCGGATATCATTTAGTGCTTTATTATCTTTTAGGATACCACTATCGTTCAAAGCAACCAAACGCTAACCTAATAGTTAATGTTATTTAGTCAACTTAATTTGTTTAGTGGTCATATTCAATTTCATATTCTGCCCATTTATTGGCTTATTTATGACTTTTGTTCATTTAAATATTTTAGCAGTGGACTGTGGGGACTTGCATAATGCATGAGGTCACACCTGGAACATGTTGTATTGTCCTTTCTATAATGTTCCTGCTACATTTCTCTATAAAATGATTTTTTTCCCCCTGGATTCTGAGCTTTGGAACCGATCTGAATGTCACTTGGTCCAGGTTTCTCCCAGATGGGTAAGTGCCCTTTTCAGGAAGCAGACACACTCCAATCAATATGTACACGGCAGCCTCCAGGATCAGGAGCTCACTGCATCCCCATATAACAAACAGCAAATTCTCTTCTGGACAGCTTCCACTTTATAGAGTAGTGTGCTTATTTGGTTGGCTGTATTTTGTGAATTTTCATTATTTATCTGTTATCTGTTTTGTTTTATAAATTCAGACTTTATTTTTTAGAGCATTTTAGGTTCACAGCAGAATGAAGGGGAAGGTGCAGAGATTTGCCATATACCTACTGCCCCCCACGCATGCACAGTCGTCTCCATTATCAACAACCCCCACCAGAGTGGTACATTTGTTACAACTGACGAATGTACATTGAAACATCACAATCATTCATAGTCCCTGGTTTACTTCAGGGTTCTCTTGCTGGAAGCCGGTCCATTCTTGTTGCTTGACACAGTCGCTGCAGGAAAGAAACATCTGCACAGCATATGTTTCAAGGGACCTGGCGTATATAGCATACTGTTCTTAATATGTTTGCTCCCCTTAGCGCTGTGTGTTTTAACCAAGGTCACCTCTCCGAGAAAGGTTGTTTCCCCAGGTAGGAATTTTTCCCTGAAGTCAGGGAGGGGATGCCTCTCCTAGAAAGGTTGTTTCCCCAGGTAGGAATTTTTCCCTGAAGTCAGGGAGGGGATGAAACTCCTTAACTAAGTGCCAGGCGGGTAGTTAATCACTACAAACAATCATGCTTAAGCTACATAATCTTTACTCCCTGGAATGGAGATAAGAAACGCCCTAACCTTTGTAATAGAAATTGACAGGATTAAAATCAACTGGTATAAATACGGATGTAACAAGACAATAAACAGCAGAACCTCTCTGGAGATCCAGACCAGAACTTGGCTGGAGATCCTGGCTGGAGATCCTGGCTAGGCTGCTGATCAACTGAACTCTGTCTCCGTGTCATTCCTTCTTCGCCGACTCCATCCACACCTTTGGGGACCCCTGGACCTGCTGGGGTTGGACTCCGGCATTCTCTCATGGTGCTGTACATTCTATGGGTTTGGACAAATGTATAATGACATGTATCTACCATTATGGTATCAAACAGAGGATTTCCACAGAATAACTTTCTAGAATTTTTATTGGGATTGTATTGAGTCTATAGATCAATTGGGGAAAAACTGACATCTTGGCAGTATTAAGTTATCCTGTCCATGAACTTGGAATATCTTTCTATTTATTTCATTTTTAAATTTTTTTTTATCAGTGTTTTGAAGTTCTCCTCATATAGAGTTTATATGTATTTTGTTATATTTATCCCTAAGTACTTCATTTTGGGAGGTGCTAATGTAATTTTTTTCAAATTCTATTTATTTATTACTTGTATATAAGGAAGTAGTTAACATTTATGTATTAACCTTGTATCCTACAACCTTGCTATAATCACCTATTAATTCAAAAAGTTTTTAAAATTCGTTTGTTTTCTATATAGACAATCATGTCATGTGTGAACTAAGGCAGTTTTATGTACTCATTCCCAATCTGTATACTTTTTATTTCATTTTTATTGCAATAATTCTAGTACAAGGTTGAAAAGGAATGGAAAAAGGTGACATCCTTACTTTGTATCTGGTATTACTGGGGAAATTGTAGTTTCTCACCATAAGTTGACATTAGCAGGAGATTTTTTATAGATAATCTGTACCAAGTTGAGAAAATTTTCTTCAATTTCTAGTTTACTGAAAGTTTTATCATGAATGTTATGGATTTTGACAAATGCTTTCACTACATCTATTTATATAATCATAGGATTTATTTTCTTTAGCATTTTGATGTGATGGTTTACATTAATTGATTTTCAGATGCTGAACCATTCTTTCATACCTAGAATAAAATTCTACTTGGTGGTGAGTATAATTATTTTTATGTACTTTTCATTTCACTTACTAATATTTTATTCAGTATATTGGCAATTACTTTCATGAGAGATATTGACTATAATTATATTTTCTTATAATGTTATTGTCTGATTTTGGGATTAAAGAAAGCCAAGCTTCATCAAATAAGTTAGGAAGTATTCTACTATTCTTTGAGAGAGATTTTAGAGAAATGGCATAATTTCTTCCTTAAATATTTGGTAGAATATGTTATCTATTTTTATATTGAGCTGCAGTGGACCTGGTTTTAGGACTGGACTTGTACTTATCTATATACAATTTATCTCTAGTCAACTATGCCAGACTAAGAAAAGAATGTATCAAAACTCACAGTTTATGTGAGTACGCACTGTCATGAGTACTATTTGGATGTCAAATGTTATTATTAATTTGTCCCTTTGTGGCCCTTTAAGTGTCCCAGGAACATTTGTCTGTGGAAAGTTTAAGGAAAGCTGCCTCCAGTGTCTTATTGAGGGCTGGCTTTCCCTCTGGCTAATCTGATACCCCAACCTGTTTCATTTGGCTTTCTGCTTTGTCATCCACTTCCATGGATTCTAGAATCATCTCTAGGCTGTGACTGGGGGAAAAAAATCTTTTCGTTTTGGGCTTATTGATTTATACATAACAATTGCATTTAAGAGGTACTCACCCCATGCCCCACACTCCCAGAATTGTTAGAAATGTGAGGATAATCACTCACAACCAGAGGCCTGAGAGGTCTCTACTCTTTGCTCAAAGGGCTGTCATGCGGGACACATGATGATAGGTCCATGTGTTTTGCTAGAAAACACTCCTTCCTATACTTCAGCGTACTCTTTTCCATCTGAAATTCAGTGAGCTTGGAGATAACAGATCCTGCCCCTAATCGGGCATCAATATGAGTATTACCTGTCATGTAATTGAAGAGGTTGTAGCATTGGAAGACCCAAGTCTTTGGCCTGTAACCTTCTATCACCTGTGTAGGGAACACTGAAGAAAGTACATTATTCACTGCAGCAGCTAAATGAGGAGAAGTGTGTATAGGATTTGCTGGTGTAGGGGTTTTCATTTAATTAAATCTGCATTTGTATCTGCCCTGGGGACCTTATTGATAAAGGGAAGGTGCTGAAAAAGCTGTGTCGGTGTTTAAGTCCCGCAGTAACTTTTTCCTGATATAATTAAAGTCTGTCCATTGATTTTATTGTCAAGGAAGGTTATTGTTTTGGAGGCAACACTGTCATAGCTACTTTGCATATATAGGACAGCTTTATTAGTCCTGTGAACTTGTGCAAGTCACTTAACCCCTCTGACTTTTGGTTTAAAGCAGAGTTATTAATGTCTACTAAACAGAGCTGTTGTCAGGATACGTGAGATAATGAGTGTGGAAGGGACTCATTACTTATAAAGGCAGCCCACCTGCATTATCTCAGTTCATCCTGACGATACCAGTGGGTGCAGGATAGGCCAGTGTGTGTGTGTGCGTGTGTGCGTGTGTGTGTGTGTAACCCTACACTCCAGATGAGGATTCAGGTTCAGAAAAATTAAGTAAATCATTGCAGAGCTGGGAAGGTAGCAAAACAGAGATTTTCCTGTGGCTACTTGACACTCATCACACATCAGACCTACATATATTCCCTGACAGTAAAGCCTGACCTCATTTAGGAACCTCACATTGACTCTCAGTATGTTGCAAAAGATCAGACATTTAAGAGAGCAAACAAAAGACGCCCTTAGAAATCTATCGAAGAAATCTCTGGAAACTGACCTAGAACTGAAAGTGCTCAGTTTGGGGTAGAACCCCTGGTGTGCTGGGAAGGCTTACAGTGTCTTGTGAGAGTCAACAGTTAAATTGTTAGGAATTTTATGAGCCCATTGTTAAATACAACTATTATTAAAAACTAAATTATATGAACATAACATTAAATTATAGTGCAAACAAAGTGGGTTCATACTCAAAACCTATCACTTCCTACATGTTTTTACTACATTTAGTATTAACTATACACTTGAGCATATTGTATCTCTATGGTGGACATACTATATAATGGTCCCTTACTGCCCATTTGGCAGAAGTGATCGCATGTCCCTTTCGGTATTAGGACATCGAAGACTGCAACTTCCATCCTGGGTTGCTTTCTCTCTGCCTCGTGGATCTCTCACTCCAGCTGCCATATCCTATGGAGAGGCCCACATGGCAGGGAAATGAGGTCTCCATCTTGCAGCCAGAGAGCAGCTGAGGCCTGCCAATAACCACATGAGTCTGGAAGTCTTCAAATGACTGCAGTCCCAGATGACAACTTTGCTAAAATTTCAAGAAAGACCTTGAGCCAGAACCAGCCAGTTAAGTTGCTCCCAGGAATCAATAATTACTACAGTAGCAAAGCATCTAAATATTTCATCTTGGTGTCCAACTTTGGAGGGGTTCCTGTAAAGGTCAGGAAACCTCTATTTCTCCCTACACATTAAAAACTGGTTGGCCAAACCAAAAATTATTCCCACTATTGGTATAAAAATGTGTCCTTTTATATGTTGTTAGTTAGTAGGTCCAGACAAAGCAATTCAACCTGCTCTATGAAAATCTTTATTTTTGTCTCTTTAAATATGACCTGCCAAACATGCAAAATAAAACCGGCATTAACCACGAAAGTCTCTAGTTGGTCAGTGCAAGGCATGAATAGATTCTTCTTAGCTGAAGTAAAAATTATGGGTGGGATTGTCCTTATTGACTAAGGGAAGAAACGTGGCCAATTTTCAGGTAACACATGCATCCAGAGAGCTCACTCAGGTCCACAGGGCATCCCTCCCTGCTGAGCCAGAACGCTGACCAGGAGGCTGCGGGTGCCACAGCCTTACTCTCTTGTTCCCAGAGCTGCTCTGGTAACTGCCTGGGAAAACACAATTTAGAAAATGGCGTTCGACTCTCCTCAGAAAGACATCATTAGTTAATTAAACTGTAGCCATTTAAGTACCTGTAACAACTAATGGGAAATTCAATTCTACTGATAAAAAGGTATTATTTATAATGAGCCTTACCACCAAATGAGCTCTGAATGTGGAAGGCTAACCATTAAATTGTGAGTTTGAAGCTGCACGTGATAGCGAGGAGAACCAGGATATGGAGAAAGTATGAGAGGTAATGAGCCCAGCCTATAGGACTATTAGGCTCTCTCAGGACGAATCTTCTCTGTTTGCTGGGGTAGAAATGGGAGGAAGGAAAGTATGCCAGGAAGGGGCCATTGTTTTGTTTCTCCCCAGTAATATGAGATTCAAAGGAGAATCCAGGTGTTTGATTTTTAAAAAAATATTTCTAGAAGGTTCTGCATTTTTCCTCTAGGAAATGTCAACAGCAACTGTAACTTCTTTTTTTAAATATATTTTATTTATTTTTTACAGAGAGGAAAGGAGAGGGATTGAGAGTTAGAAACATCATTGAGAGAGAAACATTGATCAGCTGCCCTCCTGCACACCCCCTAACTGGGGATGTGCCCGCAACCAAGGTACATGCCCTTGATCGGAATCGAACCTGGGACCCTTGAGTCCGCAGGCCGACGCTCTATCCACTGAGCCAAACCGGTTAGGGCAACAACTGTAACTTCTTAGAGAAATCATTCAGTGATACTAGGATCAGTGCTCTTGGCTCCCATAACTTTTTAGACCATACTCTTTCCTTTGTCATTAAATGCCACCATTGAATTTGAGCTGTTCCATACCACCCACTACCTTAAGTTGTTAGAGTGAACTGCCAAGCCCCAGGACGTTTATTCCCTTCCTTGAAGATTTTAGCTCTGCATCACAGTCACTGTCCTATATAGTCTGTCTGTCATGACCCTTGTGATAATGGGACAATTTTTCACGCATTGTGCAATTCCGAATGTATGTACTGATAAATCTGATGTGTGTTCTGAGAGAAGATGAGAAGACAAATTTTTACTTTCAATAATTGTTCATTTTACTAAAATGGAGAACACTGAGACAAGAGCAGATTGCAGACTAGGGGTTGGAAAGACCAGAGTTCTAGTTTAGTTATGTAGTAGTTTAGTGCTTTTTCCCATATCTGAATGGAAATGTAAGTAGACTGTGTTGCTGCAGCTCAGAGAAGAAATCAGGACCGGTAATCTTAGTTGGCAGCTATGAACATGTGTCCCTCTCATGAATGAAAGAGGTATAAAAGGGCCCCTAATCCATCTTTAGATATATTATTTCATAATTCCCTCCCAAGTTTTCTTCCTGAAAACTCCATAAAAGAGGGAGCTCTCCAACTCTCAAAAGAGTCTATTTTGTTTTGGATCTCAATTAGTGGCTAGATTTTTTTTTCCTTTTGAGTCAAAAGTTGACTTCCTTAAATATTTATTCATTGGTCATTAGTCAGTCTTATGAAATACACAGAAAGTTCACATAAGAAACTTTAGAACATACAGGGGCCGTGATTACTTTTGATGTAAAGCTTCTCTGTACTATGTTAGGTACTCTTGCTTCTAAATGATTCACTCTACACCCTGCAATTGGTTTTCTAGACCCACTACTACTTTATTCTTCCCCTTATAGACATGCGAATAGTTAGCAATGCCCTTTGCACAGCGTATATCTCAGAAGACGACTATGGCAGCTCTTGTCATCATGTATTGGAAGCTGAAAGTATTTTGCAAAGCTTCATGACCCTGTGTCTCTCATGGAGTAAAGGCCTGCAGTATTTGAAAGAAAATGATAAAAATTAAAAGCTATGTTTTTTACTAGCACAATAAATGTTGATTTAATTCAAGATGTATGTAATTGGGAATGAAATCCTTTAGGCTGATACTCTCTGGTACATACTGGTAAAAACCCTTCTAATTAGTACAATTTATAAATGGAGGCGTTTGCGTGTTTCTGAATCTGTCAAATTGACTTTAAACCTCTGCCCTGTTAGCTTGAGGGTTAATGCAATGGAATTTCCACTATAAAAAATTTTAAACTTGAACAGTTGTGGACAGTTAGGAAAGGATAAAAAATAGTATCTCAGGTGCAGAAATAACAATTGAAGACTTGGACTGACTATATTTAATTGTCTAAATTAAAAACAAATTTCTGCTTTTCCTTAAAAGCATTTTTTATCATGTAAAGAATGGGGACCACAGTAGATGTGCTACACTTTGACATCAGTAAAATGCCTGCTAAAGTGTGTCATGAAGTATGACCCAGAAAATTGGTTTAAATTGACTTGCAAAAGGACATAGTCACATGGCTTAGAAACTAGCTAAATCACGAGAAAAATCAATGATGATTACAAAGGTGGCGTCTCTATGTTTCGGGTCCCAGTGTTTAGTTAACCTTCTGATTAGGGATATTTCCATAATCACAATCTGCAAATGCAGTCATTTAAGAAGTGTGTGATTTAAACTGGTGCTCAGATAACCTATATGTTGAAATAAATGGCCACAAATCAGCTGACAATCTTTTCATCCAAGACATGGAGTTTCTGTCCCTGTTACTGGAAAGGGGCCTGGTCCTTGCTGTTAGTGGGTAGGTTCTTGACTTCTTGCAGGAAAAAATTCACAACACAAGTCCAGGTAAGTTTGAGAGGATGTTATTCAAGCTGGGGACAGTGAAACAACAACGGGCTGGGGAATGAGGCTGGGCTGCTTTGGCTCACTAAGAAGTCAGAGAAAAAGGGCCCCTGGGGACAGGTTCGGGGGATTAGCCTGGGGTGAACTGCCACTGCCCATTGCTCCCCTGGTTGCAAGCCTCCTGGGGTCCCTTGGAAATTAGGAGAGGCCTGCCTGTGGGGGAAGAAAGGAGGGTGTAGCACAGGCTTATTCCTGGGAGGGAGAGCATGCGATGGGACTTTTGTTTTTCGAGGGGTTTTAAAGGCTGAGTGTTTAAGGGGGACTTAGGGGAAGATCAATAGAATATTCATCAGCTTTATGCTGATGTACCAAAATGAGATTCATTCCCTTAACTTCATCTGTCCTTGGGTGTGGTTGGCAAATAGCACTAATTAGATTTCTGCGATCTGTCTCCCTGGTTGGGGAGGAGAAGGGCAAACCATTTACTCTTCAGTGTCCTTGGTTTAAGGAAGAGAGGCTGCAAACTGCTTGGCGTCTAGATTTCCTTGATGGCTGCAAACTGCTGTTTAACTGTCTGTCTCAGTTTCCCTGTGGGGCTTGTCCTGGCTGACTGGCCTCCCTCATCCCCTCCCCATGAGTATGAGCAGACTCGGTGTCTGCTTACAGAATACAGAAGTGACCTTGTGGTATTTCCCTGGCCCAGGACTGAAACCTTCCACTCGGAACTCCTCACTGCTTGCTCCCTTTGGGATCTCATCATTCCACCGTGACAAACCCAGATTGCCCAGAGAAGGCAGATACGGTTCCTCCAGGCAGTAGACTAGCTGAACTCCCAGCTGACAGCGAGGACCAACTGCCAGGCTTGTGGAGAAAACATCCAGCCCCATAGGCCTTGGCTTGATGCAGCCCCAGCCACCACCGGAAGACAACTGCATAAGAGATCCCAGCTGACCCCTGCCACCCCAAGAAGTAGGAGAGATTACAATAAATTGGGGAGGTAAACGTGGTTCCACAGCAATAGATAACTATAACAACCTTTAAATAGTGACAAAGGTGGTATTCAAAACAAAGCTATCATCTTTCAGCAAAAGATGCTTTCATTGACTTACATTAGGAAGTAATTGAAGATGCACACACTGGATATTTAGATACAAACAGCCCTGGTTGGTATGGCTTAGTTGGCTGAGCATCATAATCCCATTCACTAAGAGGTCACTGGTTCAGTTCCTGGTCAGGGCACATACCCAGGTAGTAGACTGGACCCTCAGTAAGAGGATGTGCAGGAGGCAGCCTATGGGTACTTCTCTCATGGATGTTTCTCTCATGGATGTTTCTCTCTCATCTCCTTCCTCTCTCTCTAAAATCAATAGAAGCATATTCAAAACAAAAAAAAATCTGCAAACAAATATAATTCCTACCCCTCAAAAAATCTCCCATAAATTTATTCTTTAATTTTCTCTTTGAATTCAGTGGCAAGGGAAGAAAGTGCTACTATATCTACTATACTATGTAGTCTGGTTTAAGGTGAATACTTGGTTGTATTATAATATCTACAAAGCTAATAGGATTTGTTTAATTTTTTATTATGTTAATGGTTTTAGATGATATTATTGTACAGATCTCAGATTATGTTTTTTTAATAGCCCTACTGAGGTTAAACTATACTTAAAGTTAAAAGAACACATTCCAAAACAAACCAACATTTTCTTTGTGAAAACACAGTATTCACCCTTTCAAAGAATAAGTGTGATGGTGGTGAAATAGTATCCGACTCAGGAATGAAACAGTCATTTTAGCCCATAGGAGACACTCGAAAACTACCTGTTAATCAACTGATTGATGGCCTGGCCTACAGAAAAAGGTTCCATGTCATGAAGACAGACAACTTTGTACATCTCCGGCCACATCCTACATGCAAGGAAATGCTTCAGGCTGCAAGGCATGGACATTTATATAAATCAACACCTGGAGGACTCTTTTAAGTCTTTCCATTATCCATCTTTATCTAACTCTCTGACAGTTCATGTCATAGTATTAACCGTCCCACTACAATCTAGGTCTGGATTTTAGACATGGTAATTGATTGAAGATGGTCTCCAGTTCTTTTAAGAGAGAACAGAAATGGAGTTAACTTTTTTTTTTTTCAGCACTCATACCAAACATTCATAAGAATTAAAATGCTGACATTTATTCATCTCATAACTCTTTAAGAACGAGTTTAGATTTTTTTTTTTTTTTGGCACAACCTTTTGAATCAAAAATATAATTGGGAGGAGAAACCAGACATTTCAAAGAGTGCAAACTTTGCAATTGTTGCCTGCATTAAAAACAAACGAACAAAAAAACACAACAACAAACAAACCATGTTTTTCGCTCTACTTGGAACTATGGTTAGCTAATACAATCCATTACTGACTCCAACTGGGACTCGTGCCAACATTGCAAATCGCCACCTGAACAAGACTCCTTACCTTCTTTTATGTGTGCCTCTTGCCAAAAAAAGGAAAAAAAAGAGTTTGAAAGAAAAGAGAGAGGGTTTATACAGGAAGTTAGCCTGGTGAGAAGGATAAGGAAGCGAGTAATGTGTGAATGTCAGAAATAGATGCTTTCTTGGCATTCCCTGGCTTTTGGTGTGTGTGGGATATTTATTTTTATTTTTTTACTATTTCCACCAGAGGAAAAAGGACTCAAATAAAATTGGAATGAAAGAGAGGATTTCTTCTTCCGATGTTTCCTGTGTCCCAAAATAAAACTGAATCAGAGAGAAAATAAAGCAGATACTCTTTCTACTTTCTTTAGATACCTTTTCCTCTCAGTTACTTTTCAAGCCACTGCCTGTTCAGAACCTTGTGTGTGCGCATGTCTGTGTGCAGGCGTGTGTGTGTGTGTGTGTGTGTGTGTGTGCATGTATATGTATGCATGGGAAAGTACTCTTTAAGGCACTTCAACTCTGAAGTTTCAAAGTATATGGCAACGTTGTAGAAAAGTACCTAGTCGAGAGGCATTGGGCAGAAGACTTTTTCACGCTTTATCTATTACCTGGTGAACGTGACTCTTCAGGGGTGTTTCCCCTCTCTGCTGGATGCTATATCACAGTGCTTATCAGCCTAAGTGAGGCAAAAATGAATCTGTAGAAATGAAACATGATAGAGATCTACTGAACACAAGGTTAAAACAATGTTTCTTGAGACATCCAGACCTAAAAAGTCAAACACCAATGTTAAGACCCAAAATTTCACTAGTGGATTTTATGAAACATTTACATTATCAATCTCACACCAACTCTTCTAGAGAAGAGACAAAAAGGAGATACTGACTAGTCTGTTTGATGGGGCCAACTTCACCTTGATACAAAAATGTAATAAATACATCATAAGAAAGGAAAATTGCAGGCCAATTCATCTTAATCTAGAAATACCTAAAGAGGATACCATTATATAGTTTAGAAATAACACCAGTAATA
Source organism: Myotis myotis (assembly GCF_014108235.1). Taxonomy (NCBI): domain Eukaryota; kingdom Metazoa; phylum Chordata; class Mammalia; order Chiroptera; family Vespertilionidae; genus Myotis; species Myotis myotis. The sequence goes on from NW_023416317.1 coordinate 47,526,989, forward strand.
TTAACAAATAGGTGGGGAGATATATTGTGTCCATGGATTCTATCTCAATATTTTTATGACGAGTACAGTCCACCAGTATCATTTCTTACAACTGTAATGGAAATGCCAGCTTTTTTTTTTGAGGATAGTAACTGTTTTCTTCTAACATTTATATAGAAATGAAAATGACCAAAAAATTCTTGAAGGAGAAAACATATATAGAACAGAATTCAAAGGTGAGAAACATATTCCTACAAATAATTTACCATCACTAAGGTTGAAATTTGGTTTTTCATTAATTTTATATCACTTGTTTTTCCACATATTTCTTTATTTAAATTATAGACTCCTTAGGTGAGTAAGAAACTTTGTATTTGTAGTATATTATAAAATATAACAGTAACTTTTATAATCTCTAGTGCCAGAAACAATATTTGTCTTACTGACCACTGTATTTCTAGACATTGGAACATTGTCTGACATGTTGTAAATTCTCACTAAATATTTGAAAAATAGAAATATGAGTGATTGACAGAAGAAACAAATAAGGATAAAATAAAAAAAATAATGATCCATATACAAATTTTTTGATATATAGTAGTAGGAAATTTAATTTTCCTGGTAGACCACAAAGTCTACCACAGCTTACTTAAAAATAATTTAGTGCCCTAGCTGGTTTGGCTTAGTGGATAGAGCGTCGGCCTGCAGACTGAAGGATCCCGGGTTCGATTCTGGTCAAGGGCACATGCCTGGGTTGCGGGCTCATTCCCCGGTGGGGGGTGTGCAGGAGGCAGCCAATCAATGATTCTCTCTCATCTTTGATGTTTCCACCTCTTTCTCCCTCTCCCTTCCTCTCTGAAATCAATACAAATATATTTTTTTAAAAAGATAATAATTTAGTAATAAAGACTGAAGGCATGAAGTTATCTAAGTAAGAAGTAAGGTGTGAAGAAATAAAAATGGTTATGCAAGAAAATCTTGAGAGGGATAAAATGCAGATTTAACTAAAATGTAAATAAATATAGATTCATCCATAATGTAAAACACATGGCTATGCATGAACCTAAACTTATTCAATGTGTAAAGTGCTCAATTAACTCTTCACAAATTCACAGATCTATGAGTTAGTTATCCTACCATGAACTGGCTAAGTGGGTGCAGCAGGACCTGGTGTGGTTCGTTTCACATGTGCAAATATAAGTATATATTTTAATTTAAAATCTTCCCTGCTCTTAAGCTTTTTCTTTCTGAAGGTTTTCCCTTTTTTTAAAAAAAAAAACAAAAACAATCTACTTGGAATAAAAATTCAAAATGTCAGGTCTAATTTTATCTACCAGGCATAACAAGGTAGTCCTTTTGGTTTATTTCCCATTGATTTTTGGATTATGGCTCCGTTAGATATTAGAGTGAATCACGAATTCTCAGAATACAGAAGAATTTCAACATTGACCTTCAAAAACTAGATACAAGACAAAAACAATAGTGTTTGTATTCTTTTTGGTGTATAATGGACTACCGCAGCACCAACATGTAAAGAACTTAAAAGTTGTCCAATGTGTCCTTGGTTTCTTGGACCAACCAGAGAACTGTGGGAGAGAAAGAAATTTTCCTCTACCCTTCTAGGTTCTTTTTAGCTGGTCTGAAAATTAAATAGAGGTGAAACAGATTAATACAATAAAATAACCAAATTAAATTACATACTATATCCTGGAATTGTATACCCAGCCAAACTATTACTCAAGAGGAGTCTCAGTTTTTCCCTCTCATGCACCCATTACCCAGAAGTTAATGGAGGATTATTCTACCAAAATGAGAGAATCAAGAAACAGGAGGATAATTTAGAAATATAGTTTTCAGAATGTAAGGATGAAGAGGGAATTTCTGGAATATTTTATAAGGGGAAAGCCCGGAAGGAGAGTTGTAAGGCAGGTCCAGAGAGCAAGTGGATCCGATGAGATTTATCAGTGTTAAATATATAGGGGAGTGTGAAAAGGTGGAAATGTGTAACACGTTACTACTTGGTTCAGTAATAAGTAATTTATACTTATAATAGAATATAGTTTGTACAATGCTTTAATACAACTGTGAGAATACTGCATTGTGGTATTAGTAGGAACTCAGAATTAGAAAATTATATAGGTGAATGGGGAGTCTGCAAGGCTAAATTATATTTTTTTACATTATGAAGGAAAAATGATATCTAAGAAAAGTAAATATGTGTTATGGAACTAGGAAGTTTTAAAATAGCTTTAAAAAAGTTGAAAGTGTTAACTTCTAGGATATGGAAAAAGACGTGGAGCTGACCTAGTTGGGGGGTTTGGGGGGTTGCTATTTTTGTTTTATTATATACCTTGTAGAACAAATGTCAAATATTCGGTCTATATATTTTTATAAAAAAATGATATCTACATTTCAAAATGTAAGGAATTAAAATTAGACCATGGGGATTACTGAAATTCACACATGGCGTTTTCCTAATTTTACCTTTTACTTTGAAATATAAATCTTCAAGTAAAATCTGAAAATTAGGGTCATTCTATTTTTTCCTGTTTTAATTCTAAAAGATTTATTGATCCCCTAATAGTAGCAACAAAGTATTAAACATTTAAACTGCCCCCTGTTTACCGTTCTTCTGATGTGGCTTTCATCTTTGTAATGACTTTTTTTCCCTCTCCTATTTTTTCCCTGAGCTAATTGAGCTCATTTTAATCACCTTTGCTTGTCATTTTGTCACCTTTTCAAAGAGAACATTTTCATTAGTTTTCTTCTGGCACTAAGGAAAACCATTTGAACTCTTTTGTCTCCTCGAGTAATTGCTTTCCTAGTGAATGCTTTCTCTTTTATTTTGTTTGTTCTCTGTTGCTTCATCTGACTGTTGTAAATGTCAATGTCCATGCATAGATCTTATGCTGATGCCATTTTGACGATTATAAATATTGAACTGGAGTATTCAGCTACATGCTGGGAAAGATTGTGGGGAGTGTAGAAGGATGTGAGCTGGGATGAAATGAAACTGTAACCTAAAGCACTTTCTTATCCAATTGAATGTGCCCTCTCTTCTGAAGACACATTTCCTCTGGCTTTTGCTGCCTGTATGGTTTGTGGGGCTCATGAGGAATCCCATCCAATTTTAGAACCTTCTATTGTGACTTGGCGATTTTTTTGGTCCCCTCGGCCCTTCATCTGGAAGCGTTTCGATCACAGTCCCATAACCAGGAGGCTGAAATACCAATAACAAGGTGATGTACCTTCAGTTTCTTTTTTTCTCTTTCACTTACCTGCCATTGTTTACTCTTGCATTCATCCTGTTCTTGGTAGCCAGCAGAATCAAATCACAAGAAAAGCTACAGCAGAGGGAGTTTTTAGTTGGAAACTGTAGACAAAAACGTCAGCAAACTTCAAATTTGGAGCTGTGACTGATAGATTTGCTTCCTGAGAATGATATTCTGCTCGATTTATATTGATTTCACAATGTATTATAAAGGTAGGATGGAACTCAGCATCCACCCTGAAGACCATAGCTGTGAGCTGGTGAAGAGAAATTCTTTAAAAATCTTTACAACAGATACTAGCATGAAGTGTATGGATGCTGACATCAGAACTAATGAAAATGTATCGTCCTGGATGAATGAGGATACTGGCTATCATGATGGCTTTATACTTGGAGTTATTTTGGTTCTTATGCTGGTTTCTGTGCCACTTGACACATATAGTAGAATTCTTAGGCTACTAAATATTGGTGAGTCAGTGGCTTTTAAACATGGATGAATTTAACTGTGCTTTTTTCTTTCTTCTTCTTTTTTTTTTTTTTTTTAGAGGGGAATGCAGTGTGGCAGTTTGCCACCTCTCTGCTCCTTTATTATTTACTAGAGGCCCAGTGCACAAAAATTCATGCACTCGGGGGGGTTCCCTCAGCCCAGCCTGCGCCCTCTTGCAGTCCAGGACCCTTCAGGAGATGTTCACCTACTGGTTTACACCCACTCCCGGGTTATCAGGCCTAAGCTGGCAGTCAGACATCCCTCTGGCAGCCTGTGAGCCCTCAGGGGATGTCCGACTGATGGCTTAGGCCCGCTTCCCATGGCAGCGCAGTTGGACATCCTTAGCGCTGCCGAGGAGGCAGGAGAGGCTCCCACTACCGCCGCTGACCTCACAGCTCCATCAGCCCAGATTGTGACTGAGTGGAGCTCCCCCTGTGGGAGTGCACTGACCACCAGGGGGCAGCTCCTGTATTGAGCATCTGTCCCCTGGTCTTCAGTGCATGTCATAGTGACTGGTCGTTCTCCCATTAGGGTCAATTGGCATATTACCTATTTATTATATAGGATTATTTGTTTGTTTGTTTGTTTGCTAGGGTCCAACCCCAGCAGATCCAGGGGTCCCCAAAGGTGTGGATGGAATCGGCGAAGAAGGAATGACACGGAGACAGCGTTCAGTTGATCAGCAGCCTAGCCAGGATCTCCAGCAAGTATCTCCAGCCAAGTTCTGGTCTGTATCTCCAGCGAAGTTCTGGTTCGGATCTCCAGCCAGGTTCTGTGTCCATGTTCTCTTGCTAGGTTCTCCAGGTTCTCCAGCCAGGTTCTGTAGCCATGTTCCCTCGCTAGGTTCTCCAGCCAGGTTCTGTGTCCATGTTCTCTTGCTAGGTTCTCCAGGTTCTCCAGCCAGGTTCTGTAGCCATGTTCCCTCGCTAGGTTCTCCAGCCAGGCTCTGTCCAGGTTCTCCAGCCAGGTTCAGTCACCAGGTTCTAGTCAGGTTCTCTTGCCAATTTCTGTAGTCAGGTTCAGTCCAGGATCTTTTGCCATGTTCTCTCCAGCGAAGTTCTTCTGTCTCTAGGTTCTGTGTAGGTTCTGTGTCTAGGTTCTGTGACTACGTTCTGTGTAGGTTCTGTATTCTAAGTTCTGTCTCTCGCTGTCTTGTTACATCTGTATTTATACCAGTTGATTCAATCCTATCAATCTCTATTACAAAGGTTAGGGCGTTTCTTATCTCCATTCCAGGGAGTAAAGATTATGTAGTCTAAGCATGATTGTTCGTAGTTAAAGTGATTAATTACCTGCCTGGCACTTAGTTGAGGGGTTTTATTCCCTCCCTAACTTCAGGGGAAAATCCCTACCTGGGGAAACAACCTTTCTCAGAGAGGAGACCTTGGTTAAAACACATAGTGCCAAGAAGGTGAGCAAACATTTTAAGAACAGTATGCCATATATGCCAGGTCCTTTGAAACAGCAAGGATGGACCAGCTCCCGGCAAATTCCCCCTTTTTTATTTTTTAAAAGCAGGCATTAAAAAGAAAAACCCCAAATGCTCTCTTGTATCCATTTTAAGAGTAGGATTGGCGCTTTCCGCTATTACCTGAGTCCTGATCTATCACCCCAGGGCGAACTTGCCAATCCTGCACTTTCCCGGGGTGGAATGGCTGCAGTGGGGTTAAGGATAAGGCTCCTTGGGCCTACCTTCTCCCATGCCTCTACATTTACCTTTCTGGCACCTTTCCTTCCTCAGAAAAGCATGGACATACTTCTTGTATAAAACGTTCTGTCTGACTGGGAGTAACCTTAATTCCTCTGCTAGCAAGCATATGTGTTAAAAGATCAATACAGAGTCTTATTTTTTTAGACTCAGTATGGCACATCTTCTTAATCTAAAGATCAATACAGAGTCTTCTTTCTTTGGACTTAGTATGGCACATCTTCTCAATCTAAGAATCAATACTGAGTCTTCTTTCTTTGGACTCAGTATGGCACATCTTCTCAATCTAAGTTCTGTACTATCCACCTTCTTACCCTACTTATCCTCTATAGGGGGGTCTGCAATACCCTGGTGGAGTCCTATCCGTCCCGAGTGTGGGGTTCTCAATGGGGGAGGGGGGGCCTTACCTAGGGGAATCCTGTTCCAGGGGTTCCCAAAGGTGTGGACAGAGTCGGCGAAGACTATCCACCCTCTTCCTACGGTGGAGTCCTATCCATCCCGAGAGTGGGGCTTACCTAGGGGTCCCTGTTCGGGCGCCAGATGCTGGGGTCCAACCCCAGCAGGTCCAGGGGTCCCCAAAGGTGTGGACGGAGTCGGCGAAGAAGGAAGGACACGGAGACAGTGTTCAGTTGATCATCAGCCTTGTCAGGATCTCTAGCCACAATCTCCAGCCAAGTTCTGTTCAGGATCTCCAGCGAAGTTCTGGTTAGGATCTCCAGCCAGGTTCGGTTGCCAGGTTCTGTAGCTGGGTTCTTCAGCCAGGTTCTGTCTAGGTTCTCCAACCAAGTTCTGTAGCCAGGTTCTGTCCAGGATCTTTTGCCATGTTCTCTCCCTAGGTTCTGTCTCTAGGTTCTGTGTCCAGTTTCTGTCCAGGATCTTTTCCCATGTTCTCTCCAGCGAAGTTCTTCTGTCTCTAGAGAACGTTCTGTGTAGGTTCTGTGCCTAGGTTCTGTCTCTCTTGGTTCTGTCTTCTAAGTTCTGTGTTCTTACATCTGTATTTATACCAGTTGATTCCAATCCTATCAATCTCTATTCCAAAGGTTAGGGCGTTTCTTATCTCCATTCCAGGGAGTAAAGATTATGTAGCTTAAGCATGATTGTTCATAGTTAAAGTGATTAATTACCCGCCTGGCACTTAGTTAAGAGGTTTTATTCCCTCCCTAACTTCAGGGGAAAATCCCTACCTGGGGAAACAACCTTTCTCAGAGACCTTGGTTAAAACACATAGTGCCAAGAAGGTGAGCAAACATATTAAGAACAGTATGCCATATATGCCAGGTCCCTTGAAACAGCAAGCATGGACCGGCTCCCGGAATTTGTTTGTTGTTAATCCTCACCCAAGGATATTTTTCCATTGATTTTTAGAAAGTAGAAGAAAGAGGGAGAGAAAGTGAGAAACATCAATGTGAGAGAAACACATGGATTGGTTGCCTCGTGCACGAGCCCTGACGAAGGCCTGGCCAAGGAGGAGCCTGCAACCTAGGTACATGCCCTTGACCAGAATCGAACCTGAGACCCTTTGATCTGCAGGCCAATACTCTATCCACTGAGCCAAACCGGTTAGGGCTAACTGTGCTCTTTTTCCATCTTCCATTTCAGCTGGTTAAATCAGGTGTAGGATGTCACTGCAAAATGATTATCAGTATGGAGGTATGCACTGAATAGTAGATAGCCTTATCTGAGGTTTAGCTTTCTGTGGTTTCACTAACCTGCTGTCAGCCACCGTCAGTACATATGAAATGTAAGATTCCAGAAATAAACAATTCATAGTTTGAAATTGCACACCATTCGGAATAGCATGATGAAATCTTGTACCTCCTGCTCTACCCTGCTCCATTCCACCTGGGATGTGAATCATCCCTTTGTCCAGTGTCCCTGCCATGTATACACTAACCGACTATGAGTCACTTAGTAGCCATCAAGGTCATGAGAGAGAGATCACATCTATATGACATTTATTACAGAGTATGTTATAATTGTTTAATTTTATTATTACTTACTAGAGGCCCGGTGCACGAAATTTGTGCACTTGGGGAAGTCCCGTAGCCTGGCCTCCACCCTCTCGCAGTCCAGGAGCCCTCGGGGGATGTCCAACTGCCATGGAGGCAGGAGTGGCTCCCACCACCACCAGCTCTTGCCAGCCATGAGCCCGGCTTCTGGCTGAGCGGCACTCCCCCTGTGGGAGTGCACTGACCACCAGGGGGCAGCTCCTGCCTTGAGTGTCTGTTCCCTGGTGGTCAGTGCAGGTCCTCAAATTGCCTTTTACAAATTTGCACTGATGTGTAATCCTAATTTATGTGAGACTGCACACCACCCTGTACCAGCTCTGGCACTAGCAATTAATCAATACTTATATCTTAGCCAAAGTCAAAACCTGAGCACAGGATAGCTTTGCTCTTTGAAGTTTTACATGATGAGTTACTGTAAATAGAAAAATATCATTATAAGATGTATAGTGATTAACAGTTATTTTTAGTTAATTATTCCTGCAAATCTTCTCATTATTTTTTACCAGAGTCCTGTTCTTTTTAAAAAATTAATGTATAAGGTTGTGTATGCTTATTCATATATCTCCCTGAAACTGGTCCTTTTTATTAAATGTATCTTTTATTTTCTCACTTGCTTTAAATTTTTTTCTCACAGGATTTTATATTAAGAAAAATATGTTAGTTGTTAGGTAATAAAACCTATCAGTATTTTATATTATGGTTTCAGAGTCTGCTATCATAATATGAAATACCTTCAGTAACCCAAAACTATATCTCTGCTTTCATATTTCTATAAATGTATTTTATTGCAATTGGCTATTAATACATCTATACTTAATTTGATGTTAGATAGAATTCTAACATGCCTCCTCAACTTGTCCAAATACAATTTATTGAATTAATTATTTTACCCGTTGCTTGAAATTCAAATTATATAATGTAATAATAAGCTGTTATAAGAAGTTCTTGGATCTATTTCTCCACTGCACAGTCATTTTCACTGCTCTGTTTGTCTTTCTGCACCAAATTTTGCCCTCGTTCTTCTTTTTTATTCCCAAAGTTTTAGTTTTTAGTTTGCTCTTTTATTTCTTTTCTTTTTGTCCAGTTCCTCATATAATCCAATGGGTTTTAAGTAGAATCAATTTGGATAGAATTGGCATCTATACTATACTGAGTCTACATATCTAGGACATGATAAGCATATGTTTTTGTGTAAAGTTTTTTCAATGATCAAATAATGAGCTGTTGTTTTCAAAAAGGTTCTACACAATTATTGTTATTTTTTATATTTTGGTCCCATAATTACTAGGTGATTAGGGCCTTTTCCATCTCAACTTAATAACCTTGCAAGCTCTTTATGTCTGTGTATCATTTTTAAACTGCTCTCATTGAATAATCTGATTGGTTCTAAAAGGTTTGTAATTTATTTAATTTCTAATCAAACACTATTGCTGATAGCAACTATTATTTATTGTGTATATATTATATACCAGGCTCTACCCAAACACTTGGCACTCCAGGAATGAGAAATGGTGTGGTGAGCACGTGACATTTCTGTCACAGTATATATGTTAATTTTTCAATCATGTTTTTCAATTAATTTAGTTATCCCCAGTTGTTAATTTTGCAACTTATTGAGTTGTGGCCAGAAAGTAGACTGAAAAGTTTAAATGTATTGAGATTTTCTTTAAGGACTTGGATATAATTAATTTTGTTAAATGGTCCATGGACATTCAGAACATTTGTGAATTCTTTCAAATGGTAGAAAGTTAATATATCTGTTAATCGAGCATATTTTATTCTTTAAAATCTCATCTGTATCTCCTTAAATAGTGTTATATTTCTACCTAACAAAATTCTCTTTGTAATTTCTTTATATATGTAAGTTATTTGTTTTACTTTAACTACAGTCCTGACTTTATTCAGATTTCCTTCCTCTGTTCATTTTCAGAATCTAGCCCAGGACACTATATTTTATTTAGTCTTCATGTCTCCATAGGCTTCTCTAAACTGTAACAGTCTCTCAGATATTCTTTGTTGTTGATTACCTTGACAGTTGGAAGAGCACTGGGCAGGCATTACATGGAATGCCCCTCAAATAGGATCTGTCTAATGTTTTCCAGATAATTAGACTGGCTTATGGGTTTGGGGGAGAAAGACAACAGAGGAAAAGCGCTCTTCTCATCCCATCATATTGATGGTACACACTTACCACAATGGATGTAAACTTTGATCATCTGGCTGAGGTAGTGTTTGTCAGGTTTCTTCACTGTAAAGTTCTTTCCGCCTTTTCTATCCTGTATGTACTTTTGGGAGGAAGTCACTATAAGCATCCAACAATTAAGAAAAGTTGCCTACACTCCACTTCTTATGGGTGGAGCGTCCACATAAGGTGTTTGGAATTCCTCTTCACAGATCCATCATTGGGAGTCCTCAGATGAAGGAGTCTGAGTGTATGCCTTGACCTATGCCAGTGATTTGGCACACTGGTGTGCATGTGTATGCGTATGTCTGCTTGGCAAAAAAGCAATTAGAACTTTTCAAAATGTTACCATGTGTTTTTAGTCTCTTTTCCTTTATTTTGCCTGAATTTCAAGGATTTGTATTAACAAACTTCTATGTTTTTTCTTCTGAGAAATGTTTACTATTATTTATTTATTTTTATTTTCTTCTATCTCTTTAAAAATATTTTTTATTACATGCTCAAAATGCCTTCAAAGTAGATATCAAATCTCATTTAGAGATAGGTGATCTGAAGCACCCAGCATTTTACAACTCTCCCAGTCTGGTCAAACTACAATGCTCCTAACTTTTAAGAGAAAAGGATTATATATTCAGTTTACATTTAAAAAGTAGAGCTCAGAGGGGTAACTTGTGTCAAGCAGTGTCACATAGTATGTTGGTGGAGGAGGGAGAAAGTACTAAGTCTACAACCCTAAATTCGGGGCTATCTTTTCTAATATTTCTACTTTTCTAATTTCAAATATTTTTCTAAGAACAGGAAGAAAACTATTCATTCTGAAAGCTCCAAGGAACACAGCCTAGGAGGGGCACTTGGGAGACTGGCGGGCCCCAGTGGATGGGACACACACCGCCTGCAAGGGAAAGGATGGTTTGTAAATTCCTCCGCACACCGCCGTGCAATGTGGCTCCCAAAGCCAGGCTGTTCTTTTTCATTAAGGAGTCTTGGAGGTGGCAAAGCAGTCATCAGCTTATGCAGATTCCTGTGGGTACAAAAGAGGGACCTTTTAAGCTGCCTGTTACTTTATTGTTGCTGAAAGAAAGGAAAGGAAAGCACAAAGGGAGAGAGGGGTGTGGGGAGAATTAAGGATCTAATAACAGTGAGAGCTCCCTGCGCAGGTTGTGTCTCTTGCTGCGTTTGAATGATTTTTCTTTGTCGACAGCCTTGCACTGGGCTATTTTTAGTATCTCTTTAATAATTGAGCTGTTGCAATTGTGCTCAGCAGCTGGAACAGGCAGGGAAAATAGCAACGCAAAGACATAGTACAGCAGGGTCAGAATATAAGTCAAGCTGCACCATAGAGCATACCTTTCTCAGAGGTTGAATGCTGAGGTGGGAAAAGAGAAAACAAATCTAAGACTAGAAAGAGAAGAAGACAAAAGGAAGTGATAGATGGAGAGTATTTTTGTGTTGTTGTTTTTTTAATTAAAAAAAAAAAATCCGAGAATGTGCCTTATTGGACAGATTCTTTCGATGGCAAAGAAAGTGGGGAGTCAGGGCCTTGCTACTTTATGAGAAAAACAGGACAGAAGCTTAGGTTGCCAGAAGTGATGTTTGCCTTAGTCCCTGAGCTGAATGGAAAACGGGCATTTCTGCACAACATTGTGACTGGCATTTCATGAAGCTAGTGTGTTAGGAGGGAACTCTGGCTACTGACAGAGGAACTGGCTGGGATGAGGAAGGGGAAATCTCTCATTGCCCAATATTTTCCTAGCCCGAAAGGTTGTGGTCAAGGAGTATACAACTTTGGATGACACCGTTAGGTCTTTCATAGTCCAATTCTCAGATCCGTCATTGACTAGCTGATTTAGGTCATTCAGCCGGCGAGCATGGTATCCACCTCGCTTTGCCAAAATCGTTATTTTGCTGCTGCCTCTCTTCCAGTGGAGTCTCCAAAGTGAGATGGAGACTTGCCAAATGGAGACTTAATAAGTGTCCATATATCTGATCAGTGGAGACATTCAGCCTGAGTAATGCGGACAGTCTAAACAAACAAACAAAATGGTAAAGGTTGTCTTTAATTGAATGATCAAACTAGCTCAGTAACTGCCCAATTGCTCATGTCTTTTTTGGCTAGACAGAGACTGCTAAAGACTGATGAGGTTGTGAGCTTTCTTCCTCAGCACTTCCAACTGTTTGCCTTTTAAATATTTTTGTTTTGTTTTGCTATAATCCTTGCTGTTCTTCACTACCTCCCTTTGTTTTCCCTGCTTACCTCCCTGTCATCCTCACTGCATTTCCCTCTGCCCTTGTGCTTTCTTGCTGTGGTATTAGATAGGAGCCTTTGGGATTGGAGAAACTTTCTAAGCAGGGAATTGGGTTGGTGTGACATTCCATCCAGTAGAGGTCAATGTGACAAAGGGAATTTCCACAACTCTAGGCATATCCACAGGCTAACAGCACAATGTGTCAAAAGTGAATGGCTACCCATGATTGGTTACAGGGCAAAGAAACAATTTTCCCACCAGCTCCTGTGTCCTCTCATTATAAAAATAGCCATTTAGTAGTTTAAAACTCATCTTTAGGCACTTGAAATGAAAAACCAGTATAAAAATACTTTTTGTATATTCCTTAAACATCCGAGTGAATGATAATTCATGGTTCTTCTAAATAGAAGAGAAAATAAAAGAGAGAAGCAAGGTAGAAAGGTCTGTTACCATGATTTATTTAATCAAATTTTATGAGTGGATGTTTAGGTGATTTTTTAATACCTGGACTTTACAACCAATTACCTCACTTTCACCCATGATAGACAGTGATACTTTATCACACAACTAGAGGCCCAGTGCACAAATTTGTGTATGGGTGGGGTCCTTCACCCTGGCCAGTGATCGGGGCTGATCGGGGCTGGCCAGGGGGAGGGAGCGCGGGAGGTTGGCCAGCCACAGGAGGTTGGTTGTGGGAGTGCACTGACCACCAGGGGGCAGCTCCTGTGTTAAGTGTCTGCCCCCTGGTGGTCAGTGCACATCATAGCAACCAGTCTTTCTGTCACTTAGGCTTTTATATGTATAGATTCTTCCTGCTAAGATTGAACAAACAGAGCTTTTTTAAACAAACCAACTCAGGACTCTACTGCCAGCCAATCAGAGATAATGTATTTCTGTAAACGTATTTCCTGCTTCTCATTTCATGTGTCTCTGATTGGCTGATGTGAAACTATTGTCTGTGCCACCTCCTAATGCTCTATTCCTTGGAGGTGATACAGTATATGGACCATCACTGACTTCAGCACTGCCTGCTTCCATTTAGAACCTCCGGCCTGTCAAGATGTTAAGCCTACCTATCTGGCCATCCCCGCCCTACTTCTTAGGTTGTTTTTTTTTTTTCCTGATTCTTGCTTTGAATAAATGTATTTTTTAGTGAAGATGAGGGTTTGGAAGTAGGAAGCACTATTGAGGCATAGGAAATAAACAATGTTCAGACATCTCAAAAAGAAGCGCATAATAGGAGAGGTCTAGCTGGGTGGGCTGTTTTTCATTATTTACTTTTTTGAGTATTTGGTTAAGCCAAAATGATGGGGGACATACCAATTCCTAACTCCTACACTGCCACCCACCCATGTGCCAAATCCTCCTTTATGAAGACTAGTCTAGTTATGTCATGAAGTACATTTCAAATATCTGTGGTTGTGTTTTAATTTCTAATCTCGCTCAATTGGCTTCATTATTAGAATGAATTCCCTCCAGATTCTGGAATTAGGCTTTCTGTTGATATTGGTGAGATTCTCATCTTTATTCACATATTCATATGAAGAGAAGTTGAGAAAGGCCATTTCTGGACCTGCACATCATACAAAATCTTAACTGATGACATGTATTTTAAATATGAATTCACACAGCTGTTATCTTGAGTTGCTCTTTGCCCACTACAATCCACAAAGGTCAGTGACCTAACCAACTGAGATGAATTGAAGTTATTTCTTACTGCTCTATTGTAGGTTTTACATTTTCAACTGTAACTAATTGCATGGAACATGAAATCTAATTAAAACCTTATTGTACCATCTGTGGCCTTTGGTTAAAGGACATGTACTATTAAACATGTGTTGAAAAGGAGGCATTGAAAGAGTTACTTAAAATTCACTTCCTTCTCGTCTCAAAGACTAGATGGTGGCAGGTTGTAATACTCCAATGTTGTATGTAATCTTTAAGAGCTCCTCAGAGCTGTAGCTAATTTTCCTCTTGCTACAGACTAGAGATTTCACCGCCAAATTAAACCTCACAATTTTAGCAATAAAAGAGAGAGAGAAATAAAGAAACACGCACAAATACATACACACACACACACATATATAACATATTGAGAAAAACAATCTTAATAACACCCACACACAACAGGTTTCTAAGGATAATATGTTTTCTTCTCTCACCTTATTTAATGCAAGTAAGAAGAATTTTGGTTAACTGGGGAGTTTAAGGGTTTCCCCTGTCTGCAAATGGACCAACCCCAATAATTATAATTTCTCGGCATGACTTGGTACACAGGTTAGAGAGTAGAAAAGAAAGAAAATGAAGAAAGGATACTATTGCAGTAAAATACACATACCTTCAAAAAAAAGTTAGCTGACTACCATGGCTTAACTCACACTAATATGGCCTATACTTGGTTTATTCTTTCTCTAATTGTCATGTGACATTACAGAGAAATCATTGCTGTTGAGTCTTAATGGAAATGCTAAAAATCAGTTGCAAAGGAAATCTTCACAGGCTCCTACTATGTTAAAAAGTTAAAAAATATATTAATACACGTTGTCTTTGTAGATCTTAGATTAAAAACAAAAAAGAACTACGATGGCGTCTAGTTTATTTATATTCCAGCAGCTGCAGTCATGAAATCAAGATGCAATAAAATGATCTCTCAGTTATGCAGGCACCTGTTGTTAAAGGGCAGTCTGGGCCAAATGGACAGAGGCTGTGGGAGGGGAGTCTAAGTGATGGTGGGGACGCTGAGGAAGTAGACATATTTGCAAGCAGCTGAGCCAGAGGTTTAGGCGTCAGTGGTGGAATGTCCCCTACTTTGGCCCTTTGTTAAACTGACCTTATTCACTCACAGGCAGACATCAATTTTCATGTGCAACTCACAGCAAAACTATGATGGAATAAATTCTGATATTTCTCCTGCTTTTGAAGCTGTGTGCACAGTTGTAGAAGACCCCAAAGCACACAATAGCCCTCAACAAATGCCAGTGTCTACAATGGGACAATACACACTTCAGACTTGGAAATGACCTAGGACAACAGCAACCCACATTTAAACACAGTGGTTGTCCCACATATCAAAGGGGCTTGCGGGTGGTTGTAGTTTTCATAAGAGCCACACTTGAGGCACTTATGTGACGCTTAAAGGGACTGCCATTCACAAAAGTTGAGTGATGTACGTAAGGTCACATAACAGAAAGCTGATCTAGGATGAGCATCCAATTGTTATAGTGACTCTAAGCCACCTGGGCACACAAACACCGGATTGTGAATTCTGATTTCATCACTTGCTTTTTCTCGGAGACTCCATCTCCTTGTCTGTGCATGGTTTGATGTGGACTCAAATACAATCACTCACACCTGACGAAAACACCGCCACCATGAATGACATAGGGAGGACTGTACCTGGCATGTGGCAGGTGGCCTGTACTTCCTGTTTTCCACCCTCCCTGAGAGCACACACCTAAACTACCCAACGGAAATTTAAAGGGACCTGTAGGAATATGGTTCTTCTCTAAGACAGGTGTCTCTGCTCAAGGATAGCCCCATCACAGCCAAGGTTGGGGTCTAGAAGAGCAGTCATTCTACACTGATGGTAACACAGACTTTGAATTAAGGTCCTCAGCGTTCAGCTGCTTCCCACCTACCTGACCACAGCTCTCCCAATACCTGGGAAGTTATTGGAGAGGGCAGGAAAGTGAAAAGCATCAATAGTCATTTGATGCCATTCTCATAGGAACAAATGAGAAATATTTGATTCTGAAAATAAAATCCCTTGATTTTCAGGTTCATTGTTATTTTCAAAAGAGCAGGTATCATATATCTTGATGATCTGTGGCTTTCAGACTTGAGGAAGCTCTAGAAAGAATATTCTGCCATAGACTCCTTGTGTCCAAACACATATTTAGATGCCAAAGTTCTATAATCCCATAAAGTAAACTCTATTGCTGGAATGCCTGAGTGCTCTTTGTCAACTCTGAGCAGTAAACCATCCTTTACTAATCAGCTAGGCTTCAGGCAGGACCTGCGAAACTTCTGCATCTCAAGCAGTTTTAGAAATTCCTTATTTCCATTTTTCACATATAAAATAAATTATGATGATAACATCGGTGATATATAAATCCACTGGGCACTTGCTGTTTGCCAAGCACCATACCAAGACTTGACAAACAAGAACACTCTCAGGTAGGTAGTCTTAGTAATTGCATTTTATAGAAAAGAAAACTAAAAAAGCGTACAGTAGTACTCAGGGCAGTCACTTATGTTGCACTATTAGCTATCTTTACATGACACATAATTATCTCTATATCTACATATACACACTTCATAACAACGCTATGAGAGAACAATTATTTCATTACCATTTACAAATGAGAACATGGAAGCGAGAAGGGACTATGTAACTTGCTTAAAGCCACATAGCAGTAAGTGGTCCAGGACAGACTTGAACCTAGAAAATCCAGTTCAGGGTCCATATCTGTCACTGTGCTGTGATGCCTCTTACGTACTCATAACATATTTGCTTTAAAAAGGATAAATGCCAGTTAAGAAAGGATAGATGGCCATTTGCAACAACATGGGTGGATCTTGAGAGTATGGTGCTAAGTGAAATAAGTCAGATGGAAAATGACAAGAACCATATGATTTCATGCATATGTGGGGTATAAAACAAAAAGCAATAAATGAACAACAAGAAAAAAAACTACAAGTAAATTCATAGATATAGACAACAGAATAGTGGTTCCCAGAGTGGTAGGGAGTAGGGGGAGAATGAAGAGAGTAAAGGGGATCAAATATGCGGTGATGGAAGGAGATTCGACTTCAGGTGGCTAGCACACAAGGGAGTATACAGACATTGTATTATGATGTTGCACAGATGAAATTTATATAGTGCCATTAACCAATATTACCCAATAAATTTAATTTAAAAAAGAAAGCTAAATGGATAGGTGAAAGTTCCTCTGATGATGCAGCAAATAATACATATAACAGAAACTCTTGCTCTGAACAACTGTGCTCTCTCATGCTTCTTATCTCACTCCAAAAGAATTGTAGTTGGTCTGGGTTGTCCCTTTTTTTTTTTTTAAATATATTTTATTGATTTTTTACAGAGAGGAAGGGAGAGAGATAGAGAGTTAGAAACACTGATGGGAAAGAAACATCGATCAGCCACCTCCTGCACATCTCCCACTGGGGATGTACCCGCAACCCAGGTACATGCCCTTGACCAGAATCGAACCTGGGACCCCTCAGTCCGCAGGCCGACGCTCTATCCACTGAGCCAAACCGGTTTCAGCTGGGTTGTCCTTTTAAAAGAAAAATATTCGGGATAAAAACCTGGATTTTAGGCATTTGTCAGTGATGTGGTGAGACATTACTTGCACAGTGGAGTAGGAACTCCTGGGTGATATGACTGTATCTTGAATAGTGATCCTTTCAGTAATTGCACCACATATTCTGAATATATTGTATAAAAATGAATGAGAAAAAAAATCACAAATTTATTAGCCAACTCCATGACAAACAAGAGCACAAATCACCCTGGCTTAACATCAGTCTGAGAGTTTAAATTATTAGAATGGGAAAGAGGGGCTGATTTAGACACAATCTGCAGGAATTGTGTGGGATAATTGACCCTTTGTAGTATGAAAAGTTAGCATTTGTCAATGAGAATTTTGCAGATAATTTTTGGTTTACTAAAACAAGTGATTCTTTCAAATATCTTCTTTCCTTTTTAAAGTCTCAATATCTCCAAGACATAGTAGGCATTAAATAATTTTGGTCAAAGGATTCAGGATTTTAAATCCAATTTAAAATTCAGATAGGTGTACTCAGCTGGCTCTTCTTTTAGCATAAATAATACTTGTATGATTATAAATTATGAAAAGTAAAAAATAGAATTATTTTAGAAATAGAAATGGAATAGAAATATTTTAGAAATTATAAATTATGAAAAACCAGAAAAGCATTCATGTGAAATTTAAATATCAGTATTTTAATTAATATACAGACTTGGGCAAAAGTAGGTTTAAAGTTGTTTGTGTGGAAAATAATACAATAATTAATAAGTTAAAATATAAATATTAACTGTGTTTTTTATACTCACAACTGTAAACCTATGTGAGTATAAGGATCTTACTTCCATGGTTATTTGTTTATATATTGTCATAATCTTCCATGTTACTAAATATTCTTCAAAACATCATTTTAATGAATGCTGAATATTTTATGGAGTAGGTAAACCATACTATGGTTAACCAATCCTCAATTAAACATTTAGATTTTCTGTTATAATCAATCTATGATGAGCATTCCCAAATACTATGTGCATCTTTGTTAGGATCTTCAGAGGATCTAGGTACTTCTCAAAAATCTCATGAAGGATTGATATCTTAAGAAAATTGCCCATGGACAGTTATTGTTTGTGAAGTATATTAAAATAGAAAAAAAACTGAAAATGCTTTATGTAATTTCTTTCATAAGTAAAAGCATCAGTAGGTGTAAATTTTAGAAATGGTCATTAGATTATAGTTTTCTAAATTGTATATTCATTGTAACAGTTCAAAAAAGGCATTTACTCAGATAATTCCAGTTTCAGTTGAATGTATTTGGAATAGCAATTTCATTATAATCTTTATTTATATTATTAATAAGCCCATGTAAGACAAGTATAGAAAGAGAGAAATAACAGCATATTATTTTGAAAGAAATAATACTTTACAAGTCATTTCCATGGCAATTAATGCATTTTTATAAAAGGAAGTGGAAGTTTATGGAACGATATAAATATCATTTATTTTTATACCACTTTGATATTTAAGACCACATAAAGTTTGAAGAGCACTTACCATCCAAAGATAATTTTGAATTTATAGAAATACTCACGAGGCAATATTATGGAGACAGTGAAAATATCAGTGGTTTCTAGGGCTGTGAGTTGGGGAGATGGTGGAGAGTGGGATGAGTAGGTGGAGCACAGAGGAATTTTAAGGCAATAAAAACATTTTATATGATATTATAATGATGGATACTTGACATTATATGTTTGTCCACATCCATAGAATGTACAACAAGAGTGAATCCTAATGAAAACTATGGACTCTGGGGGCGTTATGATTTTTCAATGTGGGTTCATCAACTGTAACAAATGTACCACTCTGGCAAGTGATATTGATAGTGGGGGGGAGTTATGCATGTTGGGGAGCAAAGGTCTACATAGGAAATCGCAGTATCTTTCTCTCAATTTTGCTGTACACATAAAACAGCTCTAACAAAAAGTCTCTGATGAAAAGTACTCATATGTTCACACATTATTTTTTCAGTAAGAGTACACCTGGAAACACCAAGACCTCTTTAATGTTTCCGTGTTCACTGAGCCCAGGCTGCAAAGTCATTCTAGAAGTACATTAGCAACTTAATGCCCAAGAAGTAACCCTCATCCAGTGGGGGATGGAGCCAAGGGACAAATGCCCAGGTTGTCTTTCCATCATCAGCTGGGCAATTCTGGAAGATATTCTACTTGCTTCTCAGGAGGCCCAGTGGAATCAAGTTTATTTTGTTCACTAGTAGGAAAAGAACACACATTTATTATCTCACAGTTTGCTGGGTCAGGAGTCTTGGAACAGCTTAACTGGTTCTCTGCTTTCGGATTTCACAAGGTTGCAGATTGTTGGTTGGGGCTGCAGTCTCATCTGAAGCTCCACTGGGGAAGAATTGATTTTCAAGATTGTAAAATGGTTGGCAGCATCTAGTCCATTGTGAACTATTAAACTAAGAGCTTCTATCTCTTGCTAGCTGTCAGTTGAAGATGTTTCTTGCCATGTGGACCTTTTCAACCTCACTGCTTGCTTCTCGAAGCCTTCAAGAGAGAAATTCACCTAACAAAATGTGTTAAAATCTTAAGTATCACTATCACAATAGTGACATCCACCACCTCTATCATATTCTATTGATATAAATAAGTTATCCGTTCATAGTCAAGGGGCAGAAATTTCATAGGGCATGAATACCAGGAGGTGGGGATCTTAGGGCTACCTTTGAGTATGTCTACCATAAATGTATTTATATTTTAATAAATTTTATAGCTATAAAAATGGTAGTTAAAGTTATTTTTCTTTTCTCAATTTCTTTCTGATTTTGCTCTTTTCTGTTTCACTTCCATTTGTCTTGCTATAGAGCTGATGCTATGTATTCCTCTTAAGTTGGGGTAGCCAGCATCCCAGGTGAGTAATGGTCATAGGGAGCTGTCTACACCACAGCCGTATCATGACTTGCATATCATTTTTACTAGAAAATTTGTAGTGAATGATATTTTGTAATAATTGAATAATTTAAAGAAACAATGTTATTCTTATAGAAAACAAGCCAACTGAGAAAAACAGGGCTCTGGAGATAGATTCCAATTGTTTGGAGCTTTACAAATACAATATAGCACTGAAAGAATTAATTTATACATTTCATTGAATGCACATAATTCAAGGGGAGGCCTACTAGACTGAAAATCAAATCCCCTTGTGCATTGGTCTGGGATTTCCTCATGATACATCTGCAGAATGAATTTTTCAGGGGAAGTGATCATTTATGTCTATTTCATTGTCTCTTGGAAAGGCTAATTTCTTTCAAACAACCAGGGCTCATTAATTTAGACTACTTTTTGGAAGTCCTGCCAAAATATTCAGAAATAACTATAGTCATTCAAATATATCACATAAGTTCTTACTATATAAAAACCATTATACTGTAGAGTTTGGAGTATATAATGTTATAATTTATTAAGCCCCTATGTTAAAGAAGAGTGACTTCACTGTCCATAATTATAGTAGCCCAAGCTGTACCAACAAAAAGGTCCTTAGTTTTGGAATCAGCAAGACCTGCTTTAGGAATTTATAGTTTTCCTCATTAACTTAATTTTTTTTTTCTATTTTAATTGTCTCGGGCTTATTGGTATGAAATGATTGAATGCTTTGACATTTTGTTAATGTTAATTTAACCAAATGATCTTATTCTTAGACTCCAAACCTAGCTGTTCCTGAGAAATTGATTTATAGACACCAAATTGTCTTAAGTTGTATCTCATAATTGTCTCAGTCAAAAAGTAGGGAGAAGGTCTTGGCGACCTACATAAGAATTAGAAGTCTGGAATCTTCGGCATTGTTTATGCTCCTTAATAATGGAATTAAGCAGCTTTACTGCTCTTGAATCTGCTCTCTACTAACCATGGCTTTAGGTAAAATCCAAATTTCTTAAAATGTTCTCTAGGGTTTTGCACTATTTGGCCCCATACATACTTCTTCAGCTTGAACTTATACCAGGCCCCCCACCTTTACCCCAGCTCTTTTATTCTAGCTACTCTGGTACTTTGCCCAGTTTGCCAATGTTCTCTTCACCACCATGCCTTTGCAAATACTCTTCTCTTGACCTTAGTTAATAAAAACACTCTCCCTTAACTGTCTTTCTTTCTCTCTATCCCCCGCCCCTCTCTTTAGTTAACCGTTCCTTAACTGTCTTTCTTTCTCTCTATCCCCCACCCCTCTCTTTAGTTAACCGTTCCTTTAAGCCTCAGCTCAATTTTTACTTGAGATTTAATCTCAATTGTATAGCATTTTCAAGCAATATGTACCTGTTTCCACTAGCAATTAACATACTTGTAATATTTTACAGTTTGTGTGGCTATATATATCTGTCTGTTTCACTAGATTGGCAGGGAGGGCAAACAGAAAACAGCTGGCCCAGGGAACAGAATAGGTGAACAAAAATTAGTGTTTATTCTTAAAGTAATGAGACAGATGCCTACCTAAGGAGTCAGGGAGAATGTAGTGGACAGTTAGATCCATTTGGAAGTAAATGCTTTAATCCACAGGCAGCCAGGGCAGATTTTTGAACATGAAAATTAAATTTTAAAACTCATGTTTCAGGAATATTAGTTCAGCCATTGTAGGCAGGGTAAATGGTAAACCAGGAAGAGTTCAGGCTTGAAAAAAAAATGTAAGCATACAGCCTCAGATGGTGGCCTTAGGAGTAGAAAGGAATTGGTTTACACTGTGATAATCATTTTTCTTCAAGTATCTTTGAACAAGTTCACATTACAATCTTGGCACAGGTTTTTCCTGGAAGGCTTTCAAAGGGTAAGAACCACTTTAAAGTTGCAGACTCAGGTTGTCAAATTATCCTTCAAAATGCTTGAATTGATTTATACTCTCCATCAGTAAGTGTGGAGTTGTCAGTTACCCCATTGATAATCACCACTCTTTTTTTTTTTTCAATCTCATAGGCCACTGAGAAGTTCATTTCAGTTACCTTGTATGCCTAAGAACACCTCTACAACCACACTGAACCATATTTTTAATCTGTTTCTGTGTCTGTCCTTGATCTTCAAGTACCTCTCACTTTAATGTTTCTGTTGTCTCTCTAGTTTTCTCACATTCTTTCAACATGGGGATATCTGAAAGTAACACCAAAGAGACTGTCTCAGAGGAAAGTGATTAAATAGATAATATTCTTAGAACCAAAGAAGACAGAGGAGATATAAGAATTTTACACACACAAAAAAATGATGACCTACTTAGAGAATACAGTCATATGAAAGGAGAAAAATGTCTTCCATGCATGTAAAGGAATAACTTGAGGTGTCACAGTTTAAAAGTTAAGATCATTTGGCATCATAACTAGAAAATAAATGTAATAGTCATATTATTACATGGTTACTTATAATTGAGAGATGTGATATTATTTCAAATAAATCTATAACATCTAGATTATTAGTCTATTCAATTAACATTTAATATAGAATTTAATAAAACTTCTTTATTAGAGTTCTTCCTTCATAAAAAAAATAAAAATAGGGAAGGAATTTATTAATGAATACAAAATGAGATGGGATGTGCTTACACAGATCCAAGGTCTCCCTAAGATCCGAAACCTTCAGTTAATTCTACTTGTACATCACCTTCATTTAAATTCGGGACAGTTTGTAAAGCCCTCTATGGAAATAGCTTATTGAAATAATTATATACTATATCATAGGCCGCAAAATTGGAATCTTATTGACTTGAGTTTGCTTCACTGGGAAAAACAGGCAATTAAAATATAATTGTGTGTGTGTGTGTGTGTGTGTGTGTGTGTGTGTATATTACCCAAAGTTCTTGTAGTAGGTAAGGAGTTGATACACCTGGAAGGGGCGCCAACTCTGGGTTTTATACTGGGTATTCAAATATACAGAAGAAACTAAGACCAGATGTATCATAACGCGACATGAAGTGATGAAGGGACATCTCTTGCCTCTGTGATTTGTTCTTGACACAGTCCAGGACTCTGGATCTAGCTGCCCTTGCTTTGGCCACTTGGTCTCATGTTAGCCTCACCTTTCACCACAGCTTTTTGATTCTTCAATTGCTCTTCTCCCCACAAAAGAAAGACCTTTCATTCTGATACCTGCTTGCTTCCACATGACTTCATTAGTTTTCCTAGTTTCCCAGTATACTGACCTGTGTTTCACTGATCTTTAGCTAGTACTCATTCTGTTAAGCACTCTTATCCTCAGTAAAAAGATTTGAGGGTGCGGTAACCAACTGCATTCAAATTTCACTTTCCAACACAAATAATTACTGAGAGAAGCTTACTCCACACATCCTTTCTCAATCCTCCTGTGCCTCACTCCCTTTTAAAATTCTATTTCCATCAAAGGTATTCTGCTTTTCTGTTTGTATAAACTGCAAAGAGTAGAATCAAAGAATAAAAACACCAGGACAAGCAAAAATGTTGGAAAATATCTATATTCTACATTGGAAAATGATTTTGGTGTGAATGCAAAATTTCTTCAATTGATACTGATTGTCTAGATAACCTAATTGATAAGGATAGTGAGGGTTCATTTGTACCCAATGTGAAAGCTCTGTGATTGATTAATGATTTCTGGTTTAGTTATGGGACTACAGAGTGAGGTCATTTGCACTGGAAATGTAATACTCTGACCTAGCCCACCCTCCTTTTTTTCAGTGGAAGGGTCTAAGGTTTTTAAAGTTTAAAGAACTGCCTTTCTAAAGACCACACAGCTAGTTCCTGCTGAAAAGACAAACAAGATTTTCTGAGTCCTAGGAACCGGTGTCCAGGTATTAAAGATATCTAATTCCAAGAGTCACATTATCTTTACTTCTCCCATGTTCCAGGGCATCATAGTCACAACTCCTTAAAGCGTTCACTTCTTTATTCTTATTCTTTCTAGCACCTAAGTACAGTCTCTTTTCTTCTCACCTTCTGTCAAGCCCCTGCTAACTGTTTGTTTGTTTTTTTGTTTGGGGCTCTCACTGACTATTATTCCAATCAGTCCTGTCCTCTGCACTAGATAAATCTTCCTAAAGCACTAGTATGATAATCTTACTATCCAGCTTTACTAACAATAACAATATAAATATTTCCAAGATTAAATTTATTTCTCTAACTACATTTTAAGGTCTTCCATGACCTTATCACTTGGGAAAATGCAACTCCTACTATGATTCAATGGGCATCATATTCACCAGCTATTGTGCTTTGTTATATACCTGAATGTGGCATTATAATTTCTACCTAACAAAAACTCTTCATCTGTTTTCTCTATCCTATTGTTGCCAACTGCTTCTCTACATCTCCAGCATCTCATTCTAATCTCACAATACAAAGATCCACACACATAGATTCACACTTGACTTTTACCCAACAGAAATCTCATCAGTGCTCTAAGGGTCAGTGGAAATAACCAGGAAATAAAAGCATTATGTGAGAACCTTCACATATGAAGAGTTACAAAGAATGTTGGCTCAGATCTATGCCATACATCGTAAGAAACCCAATAATTATTTTTCTCATAATGATGTTGGTATGAAAAGATTGTAGTTACTCAGATTGGCTGTAATTTTATTAATTTGAAGCATATCTACATACTGATTTTCTCTTAAAATAGACAGTTTAGAATC
This sequence comes from Myotis myotis, assembly GCF_014108235.1. NCBI lineage: Eukaryota > Metazoa > Chordata > Mammalia > Chiroptera > Vespertilionidae > Myotis > Myotis myotis. The sequence goes on from NW_023416317.1 coordinate 47,551,812, forward strand.
CCCAGACAATTCTTTTCATTACTTTCCTGAAATTGATCAATTTCATCCCTGGCTTGTTTGACAGTCAACAATGAAATTGAATTGCTTTTGAACAAGTAAATGGGTTCCCACTCCTTTTCTTTCTTGAAAGAAAATACTTATTTGCAGCACAAATAAACACTACACATGTCCATTTCCACAATACAAAAATTCTTTGAAGAATGCACTCAACTAGAAAATATAGGGGTAAGAAACTATACACAAGTCTAGAAACTGCATTAGGGGGAAAAATAAATCTGTCAGTGTCTGTACCTATTTATTCATTATATAAGGGACAGCTGTGGCACCAAAAGTTTCAGTTATTTTAGGTATCTCTTCACTGTAAGCCTAGGTTGGGTGAGGTTGCAGTGGGTGGGGCAGAAGAGATAAAAATCTAAACTAGATGTATTAGGAGCTTATTCCCCCTTTAATGTTGTTTTCATTTTTATTAATTTTAAGAGAAAATACTAGAAGTTAATAATGGTTAAGTTCTCGGTACAAGTAGTCCCACAGAGCCCTGTAGTTTATTCAGATTCCTTAAAGATCATGCACTATGTCAATTCTTAATGTATAAGTAACAGAGCATCAAAATACTTGAGGAAAAAATGATGCAACTGCAAGGAGAAATAGGTGAATCCACTCTTAGAGTTGGCAACTTAACATCACTCTATCAGAAATGGACATATCAAGCAGGCAGAAAGTCAGTAAGAACATAAAGTTGAATTTAACTACACCACCAGTCACCTGAATATAATTGAAATCATAGACTACATCTTCCAAAAACAGCTAACATGAGACATATACCAAGATGGACCACATTCTGGGCCATAAAATATACCTTAACCAATTTAAAACAATAGAAACTATACAAATGTCTGCTCCCAGACCATAATGGAATTAAATTAGAAATCTATAACAAAGATAGCTGGATACATTGAAAATACTTGGAGATTAAACTGCATCCACTGAATAACACATGGGCTAAAGAAAAAAGTCCTCAAGAGAAATTTGAGTATATTTTTAGCTAAGTGAAAATGAAAATATGATTATCAAAATCTATGGGGTGCAGGGACAAAAATTCCTTAGAAGGAAATTTATATCATGAATGCATATGTTAGAAAAGAAGAAAGATCTAAAATCAATAACGTAAAGTTCCATCTTGGGAAACTATGAAGAGAACAGCAAATTAAATCCAAAGGAAATAGAATAAAATAAATAAATAATAAAAATTAGAGGAGAACTCAAGGATATTTGAAACAGGAAATAAAGAAAATCAACAAAACCACAAGCTGGGTTTTTTGTTTTTGTTTTTGTTTTTTTTACCCCCAAGAAGGTTAATAAAGTTAATAAGCCTCTAACCAGGCCAACTAAGGAAAAAAGAGAGTATCATATGTACATACAGTATCAGAAATAAAAGAGGGGAGGGTATTACTACAGAGCCCATAAGCATTAAAAGGATAATAAAGGATCATGAACAACTCAATGCCCACATATTTATTAACGTGGATGAAATAGACCAATATTTTGAAAGACAATCTATCAAAACTTTTAAAATAGACCATCTGAATTCAAGAATTAAATCAATGATAATAACATTCCAAAAGAGAAAACATTGGGCGCCGATGGGTTTATCAAATATCAAGAAAGAGATCACACCAATTCTCTACAGTTTTTTTTCAGAAGGTAGAAATAGAGGGAAGGAATACTTTGTAACTTGCTCTATGAGGCCAGCATTATTCTAATACTAAAACCAAACAAAGATATTAAAAGAACTGCTGACCAATATTTCTCATGAACATAAATGCAAAAATCATCAAAAATACTAGCAAATCTAATCTAACAATGTATTAAAAAATGAGACATCACAACCAAGTGAGATTTACCCTTGCTATGAAAGATTTATCCAACCTTTTTAAAAAAATGAATGTGATAAGCAAAAGGAAATAAAAGGTATACAGATTGGGAAGGAAGAAATAAAATTCTTTGTTTGCAGTTAATGTTATTGTCTATGAAGAAAATTTGAAAGAATCAAGAACTAAAACCTCCTGTAGCTAATAAATGATGATAGCAAGGTAGCAAAATATGAAAAATTGATTTTTTTTATATACCAGATACGAACAAGTGGAATTTGAAATTTAAAACTCAGTACCACTCTCAAATTTAAAAAAAACCTCCATACTGCTTTTATTAGCTCCCACAAAATGAAATGATTGGATACAAATCTAACAAAATGTGTGCAAGATCTATATAAGGAAAAAAACTCTGATAATTTAATTTAAAAATGAAATAAATGGAGAGATATTTCATGTTCCTGAACGGAAGGCTCAAGATTGACAAGCTGTTTATACTTCCCAAATTATTCTATAGGTTCAGTGTAATTCCAGTCAAAATTCCAACATTTTGTTAATATTGAAAATCAGATTCTGAGGTTTATATAGAGAAGCAAAACACCCAGAATAGCCAACACCATATTGAAGAAAAACCGAGTTGGAGGACTGATAGTTCTCAACTTCAGTATTCACTATAACACTATATTAACCAAGACAAGGTGGAATTAGCAAAAGAATAGATAAGTAGATCAAGGGAACAGCGTAGTCCAGGAATAGAACCACCTAAATATAGTCAACTGATCTTTGACAAAGGATCAAAGGCAATGCAATGGAGCAGACATAGTCTCTTCACAAATGGTTGAAACAACTGGATATCTACAGGCAAAGACAAAAAACAAAAAAAAACATATCTAGACATAGACCTTACATCCTTTGCAAAAATTAACTCAAAGTTGATTATATACTTAAACGTAAAACACAAAATGATAAAATTCCAAGTTGATAACCTAGAATATATTCTGACCTTGGGCATGGCAATGACTTGTTAGAAACAATGCAAAAAAAACTCAGGAATCATGGAAGGAGTAATTATTAAGCTGGACTTTATTAAAATTAAAAATTCTTCTCTGGGAAAGAAGATGTCAGAGAATTAGATGACAAGATGCTGATATCTGATAAATGACCATTGTCCAAAATATACAAAGAAATCTTCAAACTCAACAGTAAAAAGATGTACAATTTAAAAAAATGGTCAAAAGACATAAACACTTCATTAGAGGAGGTATACACCTGGCTCAGCTGGTGTGGCTAAGTTGGTTGAGCATCGACCTATGAACCAGGAGGTCAAGGTTCAATTCCTGGTCAGGGCACATGGATCAATCCCCAGTGTGTGACATGCAGGAGGCAGCCGATCAATGATTCTCCTCATCATTTATGTTTCTATCTCTCCTTCTCTCTTCCTCTCTGAAATCAATAAAAATATTTTCATAAAGAAGGTATATACCTGAGAAATAAGCAAATGAAAAGATACTCCACATTATATGTTATTAAGGACATGCAAGTTAAAGTAACTATGTGATACTACTTCATACCTACTAGAATGGCCAAAATCCGGAGTACTGACAACATCAAATGTGGCAAGGATGTGGAGCAACAGGAACTCTCACTGCTAATGGAATTACAAAATGTATAGTACACTTTTAAAGACCTACAGTTTCAGTCAAAACTAAATATAATTTTACTCACACAATCCAGCAATTACACTCCTTGGTAGCTACTCAAATGATATGAAAACTTATTTCTACAGAAAAGGCTGCAGATGAATGTTTATAGCAGGTTTGTTTATCCATAATTGCTAAAACCTGGTAGCAACCAAGATCCTTTTAGTAGATGAAGGGTACAACCACAATGAAATACTTAGTTGTGGAAAAGAAATTAGCTATGGAGTCATGAAAAGATATGGAGGAACCGTAAATGCATATTATTAAGTAAAAGAAGTCAATCTGAAAGGCCTACATAAACTATGATTCCAACTATATTCCATTCTGGAAAAGGCAGTTTAAAGATCAGTGGTTAACAGTGGTTCAAGATAGGGCAGGGATTAAAAAAAAAAGCACAGACAAATTTCAGGGCAGTGAAATTATTCTGTGTGATACTGGGATGATTGATACATGGCATACAGTTGACAAAACCTATAGAATGTGCAACACCAGGAATGAACCCTAATGTAAACTATGGACTTCCAGTGATAACGATTTGTCAGTGTTCATAATTCACTTCTCTGGTGAGAGATGTTGATAGCGGGGGAGAGCATTGCATGGAGGGAATGAGTTATGGAGAAGTTTTGTGTACTTTTTGCTCAATTTTGCTGTACACCTAAATCTGCTCTGAAAAATAGTTTATTTGAAAGGGGGGGAAAGACCCACCAACTTAATTTTTAAACTGTTGAATGATATTCCATAATATGAACATCATGTAATTACTGAAGCATTCTCCTATTGACGGGCACTTATGTGTTTGTGATATTTTCTTTATTAAAAATAAGGCTAAGAGGAAAGTCATGTTTCACATTTGTTAGAGCAGAAATTGTCCAAGAGACCCAGGCATATGAAAGTTGATATTAATTGACAAATGACCTCTGAAGCCTGACGCCAAGATTTAGCCCCATCAACAGCACATAATAGTTGTTTTTTCCCCCCGGAAATAATACTACCTTTGAGCACTATTACTATTTTTAGTCTTTACCAAACCAATAGTGGGAAACATGCTTTATTCTAAAATAATTCTATGTTTCTTGTTGTGTAGCTGGGAAATTCTTCATATGTTTTTGGACTATTTGTACTTCTTTTAGTAATTGCCAATTTTTTTTATTAATGTTATTATTTTATTAAGTTACTTGCCTTTCATTATTTAATAAAAATAAATGATTGAGCTAAGTACCCGAGTTAAAATGTTAAAGTATAATAAGATCAACCTTCAAGATGGGAAGAAAAAAGATATTAAATTCATCATGTATAAGTTATAATACTTAGAAAAATAAAAAGAACAAGTATACATTTGAGAAAAGGTGTTTTTATAAAAGGTCACTAAAATAACACTTTTGAAAAACTTATAAAAATAAATTATGAATATGTTAAATATTATTGAGGACAGAATCTTAGACATATGAAAGATTAAATATAAAAACGTCATTCCATGCTAATCCATTTGAATATCAGGACGAAGTGCCTTTTTTAAGGAGATTAAAATTACTAAACTGATTTAGAAGAGTCTAGTAACAGAGTAAGAAAGTTTGAAAATTTGCCCAAAGTACTCAAAGAAATGCTTCACATATTTTATTTACTGTTAATTTTTGTAAGCAAGTGAAAAATATAAATATGTGTTAGGTGAAAATGTCCTTTCTGAAATAGCTAATACATTACAGGAAACACATTTGAATAGAAAAATTGATTGTTGAAGTTATGAATCTTGCTTAAGGAATTTAAAAGTCAGCATTCTTTGCTGGTCCTTAGCGATAAGAGTTCCAATGGATTCTATTCATATACTCAAGAATTACACATTGTTGGAATAAATAAATAGAATCTATTGGAAGCTGCAGGAGATGCTGGATTCACGCTGTGCATGTCTCTGGAATGTTATTTCATTAAAATCCACATACTTTATTTGCAAAAATAAATTTGCAGTGGTGATTAGTTGCAAATAAGGTCCTCAGCCTAGATAGTTTTATGGATGAAGTCTATCAAACCTTCAAAGAATTAGAATACTAAACGCAATATTACATTCTAGAACCTAGAAAAATGCTGGCTTTCCCATTAATACTATACAGCTAGCATAATGCTAAAATGGAATTAGATTTTTAAAAATAGCCCAATGGGAATATGAAGATCAGTTCAACTAGAATACTAAATAAATACAATTTTATTAAAAAAAAAATAGTTGCAATTCAAGTTGTTGAATGAATGAATGAAATGTGTAGATTCACCAGGCCATTTGCTTAATTTATTTATTTATTTATTTATTTTACTTTTTCAGAACAGAGTTTATTCATGATTTGTCATATTTGGAAGATATGTTTGGCCACATTAATGTGATACAGGTTTTTTTTTACTCAAACTCAAGGTCCATCACTACAAGAGTATGTACATTTCTGGTCAAGCTGCTCACTTTTGAAGAAAATGTTGGATGTAAAGCAATATATAAATGTAATGTTAATAGCTCTGGCCAGGTGACTCCATTGGTTAGAGCATCATCCCAATATGCCAAGGTTGTGTGTTCAATTCCCAGTCAGGGCACATATAAGAATCAACCAATGAATGCATAAATAAGTGGATCTCTCTCTCTCTCTCTCTCTCTCTCTCTCTCTCTCTCTCTCTCTCTCTCTCTCTCTCTCATCAATCCAATTAAAAAGGTACTGTTAATGAAGTGTTTCTACAGTCTATAATTAAGAATGGCAATGCTTGAATGTCTCTGTAAGCAGAAAGCTGCAGATATCTGGAAAAAAATAAGTCTTTTTTAAATATTACTGCTACTCAGGTGAATTTAGAATCAAAACATGAATTCATTATAATTTTCTTGCTGATACTGCTAGCATCTGTGCCTTTTCAATGATAGCTTCCTTGGTTTGAAAATCACAAAGTAATGTTACATGAATTTAACTACTCAATATTGAGAATTCCATATTTGTAATCCCTTCATGTGACAAAGTGAATTATAAGAGACAACACAATGAAAAAGAATTACAGGCCAATATCCCTCATGGACATAGATGCCAAAATCCTCAACAAAATTCTAGCAAATCGGATCCAGCATTACATCAGAAAGATCACACACCATGACCAAGTAGGATTTATCCTGGGCATGCAAGGATGGTACAATATCTGCAAATCAGTAAATGTGATACATCACATAAACAAATTGAGAGATAAAAATAGCATAGTCATATCAATTGATGTAGCAAAAGCATTTGACAAAATCCAACACCCTTTCTTGATAAAAACCCTCAGCAAAATGGGAATAGAGGGATCATACCTCAACATAATAAAAGCCTTATATGACAAACCTACAGCCAACATCATACTCAGTGGGCGAAAACTAAAACCATTTCACCCAAGAACAGGAACAAGACAGGGATGCCCACTTTCACCACTCCTGTTCAACATAGTTCTGGAAATGCTAGCCATAGCAATTACATAAGAAGAAGAAATAAAAGGTATCCAAATTGGAAAAGAAGATGTTAAACTGTCATTATTTGCAGATGACATGATACTGTATATAGAAAATCCTAAAGACTCCATCAAAAAATTATTAGACTTAATAAATGAATTCAGCAATGTAGCAGAATACAAAATTAATGCCAAGAAATCTATGGCATTTTTATACATCACTGGTGAATTTATAGAAAGAAAGATTTAAAAAACAATTCCATTTACTGTTTCCCCTAAAAAATTAAGATACCAAGGAATAAACTTAACTAAAGAGGTAAATGACCCATACTCGGAAAACTACAGGACTGATAAAAGAGATAGAGGAAGACATAAACAGATGGAAGAACATACCGTGTTCATGGATTGGTAGCATCAATATCATTAAAATGTCCATACTACCCACAGCAATCTATAGAGCCAATGCACTCCCCATTAAAATGCCATTTGCTTATTATACCTCAACATGGTTCCGTATCAAGGAAGAATCTAGGAACAATCATTTATTTTGAACATACTGTATGTCAGACAGGAAACTCTTTGAGGACACAGCATGAATAAATTATAGGCCTTGCCCTTGAGGAGGTCCCAGTCTGAATGTAGACAACAGTTCTATAATGTGCATCCATGGTAGATTTTCTTCAAGAGGAAAATTATTTTCTATTGCAAGAGTCACTTGCACTAGCAGTAAAGTCCTGCTTTAGCTTAAATCCTCGGCAGAATACCCATCACATAAAGGACACCTCAGGGAAGTGCCTTACTTTGGAGTGTATGCCTGGATTTTGAATTTTCACTTCCCCTAAACCCAGTTCAGTGGCTGATAGTGGATTGAGTCACACATCAAAAAGAGCGCAAAGCTCTACATACTTAACCTTTGTAACCAGCTATTGCTGCAGAAATAATAAGCAAGCCTTAGGAGAGGAAAAGTGTTGCTTGAAATTCTGCAGTCCTTTTGATCTTGTGAAGGATGGGATATAAATCAGTAAATACCAATATCATCTAGCGGTGCAATTATATTTTCTGTCCACTTAAAAACACTGGCAAGATGTGGTTGGTTCCAAAAGCTTTCTTCCTTGGACAGTAATAACAGACTAAATTTTTCCTTCTGCTAGTAGGCCACGAGTCTGGGTCTGGGTTAGTCTGGGTCTGGGTTAGAGTCCTTCCAATGAGCCAGAAATACTCTAATAAAAAATAAGTCCAAGTCCTTTCTCAAATTAGAAACATGCACGTCTTTAAAGCTATGTCTTAAATAGCTCCAAAAATTAGATTATTATACACAGAATCATAGAGATAGTTGGAATCTTAGAAGTGACTAATTTCAAGTGAGAAAAACAAGTGTTTTACCAAAAGCAATATAGCTACTTTTAGGTATTATCATATTATACTTATGCCTTAAGTACAAAACACTCTGCTAAGAATTTGGTCCAATATCAATTGTTTCCTCTCCATTATTATAGTTCAGCAGCTCCCTGTACACAAAAGGTATTTCATTTCCTTAATGTAGAATTGTTGGGTCTTTTTCCCTGATTGGTTTGATTAAAAAGGTAATGAGATTTACTTTGCTGGAATGGGTACCATCATGCCATTAAATATTAGGTATAAAATAACTTGCCTAAATATTCAAATGGAAAGTATTCAATGGATATGTGCTCAGAATTCATCAGTATATGTTTTCTTCACTTTAAAAGAAATTCTTCTTTCACTTGGGATCTGAATTGTTTACCTGGGAGGTTTGATGTAGGGTTTTAGGCTAGTATACATCTTGAGGCCCAATGATAATAGGAGCCAAGAAGGAAGGAAGAATTCATCAGCAGATTAAGTGGAATGGGTTGGAATGATAAAGAAAGAAAGGTAGAATTACAAATGTACTGTCAAGTGATAGTATCACAAAATGGATTTTGGAAAAGGTTAGATACACATTTATGTAGATGTGTAGGATGTTGAGAAGGTATGAGAACATGTGCAGACGTATGACAAGTTATGCAAAAATTTTGATCTAGAACTGCTGATAGAGAATAAACAGAGAGGGAAACTAATTTTAAAAACACAAGATTTGGAATCGGAGGATCCTGAGTGGAACACATGTTCCTCTATATTCTCAGGGCATGACCCAAGGCCTTGTCACTTAACCTCTTTCAACTTCCATCTCCTCTCTGCTAAAATGTGGTTATTTCTACCTGATAAGATTATTATAAGAGTAAGAGAGAGAGATCTAAAACCACAATTGACTGCAGCAGCTTCTACCCCTCAGGGAGTGCTTTATCATTCCCCCCTGGAGCAGGTAACCTTTTGTTTAGCAAAACAAAATGATGGGACTTTTGGCTGTGACAATAGTGGCTTTGTGGCATGATAAGAAAGAAAGTGTTTAAAATAAAGAGGATTAAATTGCCCTCCATAATACACATGAATTTTCAAGTTTCTAGAACTGGAGAGAAGCCCACTAGGATGAGGAAGGTGGGGCCCCTGTGGGCTCTCCACCGGGGAAAGTAGCTCAAGGTCTCCTTAAGAAAGCCACTGCCCAGTAATAACCAGTTTTAACCTGTTTGCTGATTGTACAGCCTGACAACCCCACACCCATTATCCACAAATCTCAGTGAAGAACTGCTGCAGAAAAAGGCTACCATGTGGGGGACTCTGGTGAATGAATGTTGGGAAGGTGTCTGTTTGGGGGTGTTAAACAGTAAACAGCATGTAAGATTCCAGAATAAACTCCAGAAGACTTACAGGTTTCCTATAACAGATGCAATAGACTTTGTCACCAATGACAGTGTGTCTCCAGGTGACATTTGGGTTGCATTGGGGTAGCTAAATTAATGCAGGTAAAAATGCTTCATAACACCAAACAGAATAGTGCACAGTGGACGTTACTTCCGACTCACCCACAGAACAGAGCTTGGGATTGCAGCCTCACTGGTTGGAATCATAATCCCAGTTTAGTCAGTATTGCCTACACTGGGCAATAAACAAATTGAGCTCTCTGAGCCTCCATTTCCTTATTTATAAAATTTGGAAACTAATTTTAACTTATAGATTTCTGCTTTGGCAAGAATTAAATACATTAACACACATAAAGTGCTTAGAACAAAGCCTTGAATATTTAAGTAAGTAATAAATATTACTGGCCTTAGCCATTTGGCTTGGGTGGTTGGCGCATCATCTCATACACCAAAAGGTTGCCGGTTGGATTTCCGGTCAGGGCACATAACTAGGTTGTGGGTTCAATCCCCAGTCAGGGCATATACAAGAGGCAACCAATCCATTTCTCTTTCACATTGATGTTTCTCTCTCTCTTCCTCCCTTCTCTCTCTAAAATAAAAAATTTTAAAAAAAACAGTACATATCCTTGGTGAGGATTAAAAAATAAATAAATATTTTTATTATTAAATATTTATCTCCTATACCTACTCTATTACAAAGCAATCTCATAGCATTTAATTTCAACAGAGAAAGCAAGATGTTTTGGAAAGAGCAGTAACTCCAGGAGGTCTGGACAGACTGTGAAACTCTGAGTCCGGTTGTCCCTAAGGTTAAATTGCTTCATTTATAAATCATGGATTTTGAACCACATGATCCCAAAGGTGTATTTTCATACTTACTAGCATATTTGAAATCTCTAATTCTATATAAGTGCATCCATTAGTAATATTCACATACACTTTATTGAAAAATCTTACACGCAAAGACAGTTAAGTTTTTCCATCCCCTGGGCAGGATTCTCCAAAGGCTCATAAAAGTACAAAGTGGCTTTTTATCCAAGCCATATACTTTTATGGAAATGCCTTTGTCTCTGTGAATCTTGGATTACCCATGTATAAAACTGAAGGGTGGTTTCCAAAGGATGGAATAATCTTTCTCAACTTGGGATTTGACTCAACATAATGGGAGTCAGAGTATGCAGAGAGGTAGAAGGCAAGAGGAAGTCAGGGATACGGAACACTGCCTGGCTTTGAGAGCGGCCACAGTGAGGAGCCATGGTCCTTAGAGAGCGATGAGGAAGCCAGAGGCCTCTGGGAATCTGAGTGGGTTAAAGGAACTGATGGGAAGAAGGTAGTGAAAGAAAGGGAGGGGCCAGAATTTGAGTGACAACTCCTGAGTTTTGCCCAAGACCAGCTAGTAGGAAAGTGATCTGTAGGTATGGAAAAAGTAAGACAGAACTCTTCATACTTAATGTACCAGGTAAGAGATGATAACGTCTTAGACCATCCGTGGGCAAACTACGGCCCGCGGGCCGGATCCGGCCCGTTTGAAATGAATAAAACTATTGAAAAAAAAGACCGTACCCTTTTATGTAATGATGTTTACTTTGAATTTATATTAGTTCACACAAACACTCCATCCATGCTTTTGTTCCGGCCCTCCGGTCCAGTTTAGGAACCCATTGTGGCCCTCGAGTCAAAAAGTTTGCCCACCCCTGTCTTAGACTAAAGTATTGGCAGTAGAAACAGAGAGAAGTGGATATAGTTGAGGTATCTTTGTGATTAAATTTCTAGGATTTACTGATATAGCAGAATGGGAGGTTGGGAAAAGGAAAAGTCAAGGATGATGCTAAATTTCTGACTTTAGCAGGTGAGTTCTGGTTGACGGCCTTTAATTAAGTGGGAAAGACTTAGAAAAAGAATACGCCTGGGAAATAAAATAGCAAAATTAAGATTTCTGTTTTGGACCAGTTAATTTGAGATGCAGGTGTGAGTTCCAAATGGAAAAGTGAAATAGCAGTTTGATGAATGAGTCTGGCATACAAAGAACAGGTTTGAGGCACAAATATCCCTCCTGTGGTCCATGAGTGAGTAACTTTTTAAAGCATGGGGAAAGGATGAAATCACTGAAGCAGAGGGCCTACCATCAAACCCCTGGCACCAGAATATGGAGTGGGAAAGAAGACAGAACCTATTAAGGTGAAGGAGAAGAAGTGGCTAAAAAGGCAGGTGACCACTTGAAGAAGGCTGGATGTTCAGCTCTGTGAATTGCAGCTGAGCAGTTGAGCATAGAAAATAATGTTTCGGATTTTGAACATGGAAGTTTATTGTCGATTTTATAAGAGCAGTTTGGGTGGTGTCTTGTAAGCAAAAACCCAATTGAAATTTTTCAAAACTAAATTGGAAGTCTGACTGAAAGAAAGCAACACTTTCAGTAAAGTATTTTGCAAAACCACTTTTTCAGGGAAGCAGAGATACGGAGGGGAGCTTGATCAACTTGAATTTATTAAAAATCGCTTGAGTGTTTTTGTGTGTGTTTTCTGCTCATTGCTTGGTATTTCATCCTCATTCTGATGCCATCTCTGACTAAAGCTAGCGAATAGTGGTAGGCTCTGGACTCCCCACCTCTAGACTTCATATAATGTCAATTTAGTAAGACATGATTGAAACTTCTAGTCCATTATGGGTTTCTAGAAGCTCCCCTGGAGCTCTGAATCATCCTTCATGTAGAGCCAGAGGCTAAAGAAGATGATACCAGGGCAATCCAGATGGACGGATCTCATTTAGGTGTGGTGCTGGCTAGGATCTTCTTTTGTTCCTGAATATTCTGACTTTGAGATAACCACACAGACCCCAGGGAGAGTTACCTTCTTACTTGACCCAGACACAAGTGCTCTTGCCTCAAGGAAAGACCTACATGGCTGGTGTATAGGGAGATGAAATCTGAGAGGTGGAGATAAGCAACAAGGGGCCCACAGAGGGCGAAGAGTTTCCTGGTCCCGTGGATTGCCTCCCCTGGGGCCTATACAGATCTTTCTAGCACAATTCAGAACCTAGATAGCTCCAAGGAAAAATTACATTTAAGTTAGTTGACTGCAGATAGCATCTAATATTTATTATATTAGTTCAGAGTTCAAGCTATACCATGTCATATCTATTACCTGCGTTTTCTTGTTTTATTATAAGAATCCTATAATGTGGAATGTAGAGCACGAGGAGAAGAGCATGAAACTCTGAGATGATGGCAAGTCTGAAGAACGGGAAGAGCCGTGAGCGGAGCAGGCTGTGGGAGGCAGCAAGCCTGGGGGTGGGTGGACAGTGCAGGAAGAGTGGTAGCTGGCAATGACCCAAAGCCATGAGATGCACTGTGTAATTATTCTCCTTAACTCGCCCACTATCAGTTTCTCTTTCAAACAACACCTTGCCCTTGTTTTGAAGAAATAGTTCTTATGCATTAGAACTATGCGTCTGGAAATTAACAATGTTAGGGGCCTTGTCCTAGAAAAAAAGGTGAACATATGAACTTGGAGAGGTTCTTCTCTGGGATTTGAAACTTAGAGGCACAAAAAGGCAGAAATGTCTGGTATCCACTTTGGCCCCATGGATGTATCCTGCACAATAGGGACTATCCCAGTAATTCTGGTTCTCTCTTCTGCAACTGCCTTGTTTCCTGCCTCGCCTCTCTAATGTTTCTTCAATTCGCTGCACCCGATATTCTTCTGGGGAATGGCATTTTGCTTTAATGCATTAGGGTTGAGTTTCTGTTGCTGGCAAGTAAGGATCCCTGCCTGGTTCAGTGGACACTATCCTTCAGAAGTTAGATGAGAACAGTTAGAAGGAGTATGTAAACCCATACACCTAAAACTGCAAGGATGTTGAAAATGAATGGAGGAGTGACAGGAAGAGGCTTGAATTTATCCAAACTTCAAGCGCAAGAATTACCACTTTTAAAAGTTCCTCTGGCGATTCTTAATCTGTCCAGAAGCCCCTTTCTATCTCAGTGACAAAGCTTTTAATCGTAGTTAGTGCAGAGCCTTCCACCTCCTGCCGTGAGATATGCCAGAAACTGGAATGTGTATGTTGTCAAAAGAGGAAGGAAGTGGTCTGGTGTGGTCTCTGCCATCTGTCCCTTGGGCACCTCTCCTTGGTTCCCAGCACTGACCACGGAGGCCACATCATAGCTCTCCTTCTGTCACCCACCAGCCAGAAGCACACCTACCTGCAATTCTGTCTTCAGTGCTCAGTTCTTGGGAGAAGCTCCAATGTCAAGTCCAGCCACTTCTACTTTCCCTACTTAAACATTTCTCTCCATTTCCTCCCTCTACCCTGGAGAGTCATATCCAATTTTTCCCCTTCAACTGGCCTTTGGATTTACAACAGTGAATTTTTTTCTTATAGGTGGAGGTAGAGAAAGGAAGTACTAAGACCAGTTAGTCCTTTTATTTCTTGTTTTGATTTTTGTTAACCCTCACCTGAGGATATTTTTCATTGATTTTTTTTATTATTTTATTTTAGACAGCATGGAAGGGAGGGGGAGAGACAGAGAAAAAAACATCGATGTGAGAGACACATTAATCGGTTGCTTCCCCCACATTCCCTGACCAGGGCCGGGGATTGAGCCTGCAACTGAGGTACATGCCCTTGTCTGGAATCAAACCTAGGACCCTTTAGTCCAGGGGTTGACGCTCTATCCACTGAGCCAAACCAGCCAGGGCATCTTTTTATTTCTCAATAACATGCTCTGTTAAAGAACAAATACAGTGCATCCCCCAATGTGTCATAATTATATTGTTTGTCTCTGACTATAAAGTCCTTGAAAACCTGAACATTGTTATCTATCTTTACATATCTAGTCCCCTGTTCCTGGACCTATTGAATACTCAATAAATGCTTGTTAAATAGAACAGCACAAAATCTCACTATGTAAGCTCATCTTAATGTCTTCGCTCTCTCGTTCCTGAGAATAGCTTTTGTGTGAAGTCATAAAAATGCATTGACGAGTAGATAGCATCCCCAAACCAAGATTTTCAATAATTAAATTCCGAGGAACAATTTAAAGCTTGCATAGTTTTCTCTCAAATACTCTCTAGAGACAGCTGGTGCTCGCTGGGGTTCGTGGGCTTCATTACGAGTTCATTTTCCTCTCTTCTGTGTTGGATGTACCGGCTGAACTCAGGTGGAGGGAGCGGGGAGCAGGAATGAATCAGGTAGAGCCTGGAAGGCAGCAGAGCCCTCCCCTGGATTATTAAATAGTCGGCTTTGCACTCACTCTTGGCGATGCCAGGCTTTAGTGTCCTACGTGAAGTCAAGCAAGTCGTGGCAACAGACATAAGGTGGCGTTTAGTGACTGAGGTTCTGAGGGCAGTTCAATCAATGAAGGGCCTTCAACAAGCCTGTTATCTGTGTTGTGCCTCACTTCTCTTTTTGGATAACAGGATTTATAAACTGCTATCCCAGTAAGAAAGAATGAGAAACACCTAAATTTTGCACATACCTAATGGCACATGCTAGGAGTTTAAGCCAAAGGGGCTTTTGACTGGCCCAAGTTTAGAGTTTAATAAAGGAAAGACTGAAGACCTCTCTATTTCTACCCACTGGGATCCCTGAGGCCTTGCCATTTGGTGTTAGGGCTGCTCAGAATTAAATCTTCACCCCTATCTGCAGTCCATTATAGGAACGCCTTTCACTCCTGAACTTTCCAGGGACATCTTCTCCTCCCCTGAGAAATCTTTCTTTTCTTAGATTATATTTCCCTAGTTTCTCATTAGGTAGTAGTTGGCATTACATATCACTCTTTTTTTTTAAATATATTTTTATTGATTAAGATATTACATATGTGTCCTTGTCCCCACGTTACCCTCTCCCCCCCCCCCCCCCCGCTCATGCCCTCACCCCCCCGTTGTCCATGTCTATTGGTTAGGCCTATATGCCTGCATGTAAGTCCTTTGGTTGATCTTTCCCCCTTACCCCCACCCTCCCCTACCCTCCCTCCAAAGCCCGACAGTCCAATCAATGTCTCTCCGTCTCTGGATCAGTTCTTGTTCATCAGTTTATGTTGTTCATTATATTCTACAAATGAGTGAGATCCTGTGGTATTTATCCGCTCTCCAGTTCCATCCATGCTGTGGCAAATGGTAAGAGTTCCTTTTTCTTCTTCCTCTTCTTAAAGAATACCTTTCAGCATTTCATATAATGCTGGTTTGGTGGTGATGAACTCCTTTAGCTTTTTCTTATCCGTGAAGCTCTTTATCTGACCTTCTATTCTGAATGATAGCTTTGCTGGATAAAGTAATCTTGGTTGCAGGTTCTTGCTATTCATCACTTTGAATATTTCTTGCCACTCTCTTCTGGCCTGCATGGTTTACATATCACTCTTGATTCTAGCAATGGTTATGGCTGCCCATAGAAGAGAAGAGTGTGTTTCTCAGATGATAGCTTCGAAACCCCAAAGAGTTATCCCTGGTGAAACGTTTAGGCTGGTATCATGGGCAATAGAGAAGGGATGTTGTGGTTACACTGGATACCTGGGAGGTTAACAGCTTCTAGAAAACATTTCAGCATTCTCTCCACTGAGGAGGAAATGCTTAAAAACTATTCTTTCATGTGAAGAAACGGCACTACATACGTAGAGAAAAGCAAAGGATTAAATGCCTCACATTTTACTTTTCAAAGGACATTCTATGAATCATCTAATTTTATCTTTACTAACAAAACACTTTATAAATTAGGCAGGACTAGTAGTTACAATTTTATAAGGTGAGGAAATTGTAGGTCCTACAGGAGAACAGAGAGGTGCTATTTTCAGCTCCACCATTGGCATCCTGAGGACGGGCACTGTGGGCGTTAGGACCTGCCGAATGCACGGGAGCCGCAAGCGGGAAGATTGGCATGAGCATTGTACCTGCTCCGCTGGGGGAAGCGGGGCCTGTGGGAAGTCTGCGCTCCACCTGAACTTGAACATGTTGAGATTTATGCTTTGTAAATGGTGAGTGCTCTGTTACAACACAGGATTGTTATCTTTGTTAAATTCTTTAGCCCAGATTGACTCAGATAGTGTGTTGAAAATGGAAGCTGATAAATAAGCCAGAGCCTGGGTGGGTTTTTCTATCTCTGCTTTAGAATGATCAGTTAATAAACCAGCTATTCATTGAGCCACTTATATTTCCAGGCGTAATTTTAGGTGTTAATGATTCAATCATAAACAAAAATAGGCAGAAATTTTACCCGTTTGATGCTTATGTTGTAGGGAGACTAATAAGTAATTGAAGGTATCAGACATTAGTTAGATCCAGGTGGTCTCAAGAGAAGAAAAAGCACATAACGAATCACTGGTCCAGGGATGGAATTACTATGCTATGGTGACATTTAATCCAAATATATGAGCACCTGCTTTGCCCAATGAGGGAAGTGTTGACTATGGCAGGGGAGGGGGGTAAGCACATTTGAGGAGAGGTGTATGCAATGCGTGGGAGACATGGTTGATTTACATGATTTCAGAAAGGGTATCAGTTTTCTACATGAATGTTAAGTCATTGAGTTATGTCATCTTAAACCAAGAAGAGTCTTTAGTAGATTCCTAACCTAAACTCAATGATCCATCCAGAGATAGTAATAAATGAGCCCAGTGCCCCTCTCCCCTCAGGAAGTTATTTATGAAGGACCTTGACCAGTGTTTAGCATATATCACATGCTCAATAAACACGTATTTCTGTTTATTCATCAGAAACTAGAGGCCTGGTACACAAAATTCATGCACTCGAGGCGGGGCAGGGATGGGGGGGGGGGGGGACCCTTAGCCTGCCTGTGCACTTTCGCAGTCCAGAAGCCTCTGGAAGCGGGCCTATGCCATCAGTCAGACATCCTTAGCACTTCCACAGAGGCGGGGGAGAGGCTCCCACCACCGTTGTTGTGCTCGCCAGCCTTGAGCCTAGCTTCTGGCTGAGTGGCACTCCCCCTGTGGGAGCACACTGACCACCAGGGAGCAGCTCCTGCATTGAGCACATGCCCTCTGGTGGTCAGTGCGTGTCATAGCGATGGGTCATTCTGGCTCTCTGACATCCCCTAACGGGTCCCAGATTGCAAGAGGGTGAAGGCCAGGCTGAGGGACCCCACCAGCGCATGATCAGGGCAGAGAGGAACATGAGAGGTTGGCCAGACAGGGAGGGACTGCAGAAGGGCTCCAGGGCATGTCAGGCCCATCTCGCTCAGTCCCTATTGGCCGGACCCCAGCAGCAAGCTAACCTACGGGTCGGAGCATCTGCCCCCAGGTGATCAGTGCACATCATAGTGAGCAGTTGAGCAGCCTTAGCATATCATTAGCATATTACACTTTGATTGGTTGAACAGCGAACTGGATGACCGAGCACTTGGTGTATTAGGCTTTTATTATATAGGATAGTGGAATCTTACAGGATTATGTTAGCTAAGGGGCTGGCATATTATACTCAGGGTATGATGGCATGTCTGCTTTCCATGTATTAATTTGTTATGAGAACTACTTGTTTATCTTACCATTGATATTTAGGGAAGGAGCCTCGACTAGAAGGAGAAGATGTTGGATCTGGGTTCTAGTATTGCTATAGAACCTGAGCAAGTCATTAAATAATTGAGTCCATTATTTTTATTATTTAAAAGCTACTCCCTCTATGTAGATGCAGTGAAATTGACTTAAGTCATGGATGTAAAAAGTTCCTTAAATAAAAACATTGTAAAACACTGGACTAATATTGAACAGTCCTGGTACCCTATAGACATGAAGAATTGATGGTTTCACATTGGGTCAATCTTTTCAATGGAAGAGACCCATGTGATCTACCCAAGGGGCCGTGAGGACAGACTCATGGCTATGTCGCCTATTATGACATCTCCTCAACCCTCATACTGGTGCCTGGGATTGAAGTCCAGATATAGCTGTTATGGTTGTGCTGTTGAGCATGTAGAAGCAGCTTTTCTACTTGAGTTTCAGATGAATGACTTTTTGAAAAGTACAGAATTTGCTCTAAAGTACAAGATGATTTGGGATCAGAGTGATCCTGCTCTTTATCCTCGATAGTCATTGCAGGATTTCAAATACTTAGTGCCATAGTGAGCACAGATACACACAACAACAGCAATCCCTGGTTTTGTATTACCTAAGGAACCAATTTGAGATTTATGTTTGCACTCTATTAACAGTGAATTTTTAAAACTGGAACCAGAATACTAAAAAATGGCCTCTGCTTCCTTCGCTCTGTAAAGTCCACAGATATTTGAGTCCCCTCAACTTCACTATCACCTTTGCTTTAGAATTTTGCTGTTTAATAGGACACACTATTAAATAAATGTAAGGAATCCAGGGCAGCTGGTGGACTTGCAGCAATTTTGAATGTCTTCACTGAGGATGACATTTTTTCAACAGTGCATTGTGAAAACTGTAACATAATATGGTGTAAAGATACAGCAGTCAGTCGTCAATATTTCCCTGAAGCCGATTTATATAGTTTAATATTAAGTATTTGATGTATTAGGTGAAGCTCCTGCCTGCTGAGAAATACCAGGCAGGGGCTGTTTTATGTGATTTTCATTTGCTCACACGAAAGGGATAATGACATCATTGGATCCACACTGAAGTGAATGTTTCATTGGATATCCAGGAACTTCTTCTGTTGTATTATTTATTAGGGGCATATGGTCCTATAAAGTGTCACTGAACATGCCAGAAATAAGTCCCAAGCTCCGAAGTCTTATGCCACAGCTGCTAATGTGACAGGATGGTGAGGTACAGAAAATTAAAACAGACAAGAAGACAAAACCTTCTTTTCATTCCATGAGTCAATAAGAGTGCGTTTACTATTTGATTTTCCTATGCGTAAGGTGTGAGAAAGGTTTCTAGGTAAAAGATTTGCTGTCCTTTCCATTTTTTTTATTATAATCAGGTCAGCAAAATCAAGTCACAGATGGGCAATAAACTGAAAACTATTTAGACTTTTTTTTTTTTTTTTAACCAACCACATTTGTAAAATCAATTGTCTTACAGGTTCCAGAATACTAGCCAGCAGTGATTTTTTTAATGTGGTTCCCTGGAGAAAAAACAACAGACAAACCAAAAAACTACTCTTAGCAGTCATCTTTAAAACAAAGACCCCACAGTAATATAATAAGAGACGTGTAGATGATTCTGTGAGTGAAATATTTTTTCTCCACCTCCTCTTACTGTGAGTGAGGGACCTTTCCTCTGTTCTTTCTTCTATCACCACGTTGCAATACCATTCTTTATGTGATTCATTCTCCCCACGTAATGTCTGCAGGATGAGAACAGGGCCTTGCCTGAGCCTCTCAGAGAGCTTTGCATTGAGGGGTAATTGAGAACTAAGTATATTTGATTCAATTGAAGTATTTATTCTACCAAATTGTTGTGAAAGTGATGTCTCCTTTATAAACACACTAGAGGCCTGGTGCACAAAATTCGTGCATGCATAGGGTCCCTAGGCCTGGCCAGCAATCAGGGCTGATCAGGTTCCCCACCTCCACACTTCCTCCTTCCCTCGCTCCCTCAGCACCCCGCCACTGCTGCTGGTCACCCACCATGTTCCACGCTTCCTCCTGGTGGTCAGCGCACGTCATAGCGAGTGATTGAATTCCTGGTCAAACTCGGAGGGGACACTTTGCATATTAGCCTTTTATATATATAGATGTTCCCAATAGTTGGCATGAAGGAAAGGAAGACATTAAGACTATAAAACTGAAGAGACTACGCTGGGTGAAAGGTTCTAGAATTAGAAGATGCCAGATTAGGTGCCAAGAATGAGCCCTGGTTGGAAGAAAGGCAATTAGATGTTTGAAATTCTGTGTTCTTACTTTTAAGTTGCACTCAGATTCCTGTTTTGCCAGGATTCTAGGGTTGCTTGTTTTTTAACTTAATAGGAGACCAAATAAAAATCACTGGCCTTTGGAGAACTCAATGGATAGTCTTTAAATTAAGTCATCACTGCCCTACCCGGCTTGGTTAAAGTAGAGTCCCAGCCTGTGGACTGAAGGTCCTGGGTTTGATTCTGGTAAAGGGCATGTACCTCGGTTGTACGTTCCATTCCTGGCCCTAGTGTGGGAGCAACCCATTGATATGTCTCTCCCACATTGATGCTTCTCTCTCTCTGACTCTTCCCCTCCCTTCCCCTCTCTATAAAAATCAATGGAAAAAATATCCTCAGGTGAGAATTAACAACAACAAAAATTAATTCATCATATTCATATCAAACTTCTCAGTTATAGGGCTGGTATATACATATATATATGACATATCTCTTACTGAGAAATACATTATAAGTATCAAAAATCTTAGGTAATATTAATTATGCTGCATATTGGAGGTCCTAATGATAGGGTCTAGAGTAGTTTAAACAAGAATTTGCAGTTATGTAGGATGAATAATCTAGAGATCTAATGTACAGTATGATGATTATACTTAATATTATACAGAATACTGGAAATTTGCTAAAAGAGTAGATTTCAAGTACTTTCACCACACACAAAAATGGTAACTATGTGAGGAGTTGAAATATTAATTAGCTTGACTGTAGTAATAATTTCACTGGTTATATGTGTATGAAAGATCATGTTGTATACCTTAAATACATACAATTAAATTAAAATAGAATAAAATAAATAACATTTTAAAAACAAGAATAGAAGAATCACTGTACTCATATTCAACCACAGCCTTAAAGATTTTAGTGAAAAAAGGAATATATGTTTATGGAAAAAAAAAAGTGCAAATACAAATAATTCACAAAACACAAATGGCTTAGCCGCTATTGTCTATTATAGTCAAACTTACAATATTCAGTGAAAAAGAAGACACACGTTGTTGGTAGTTTCTTCTCTATACTCCACATGTTTTCAAAGTTGTTCACAATGTGTATTAATTTCTGGTATAACTAGGGGGGAAAGGACATTTAAATCTCATTTGGTTAGATGTACAGAAAGCTACCTCTTCTTACAAATACCTTCTTTGTGATTCTGCTACAAATTACTTCAGATGACTAAATATCTTTATGTTCATGCAGTAACAAAGAGATTTTTATTTTTAACATCCAGCTGTACATTCCTGACATGTGCAGTTAATATTCTACTGGGAGTGGCTCTCTAGAATCTTGAAGCCTTAGGTAGATTCCTTTGTTGACTCAGAAAGTATAAATAGATTGCCATGAATTTGAAACATCCCTCTCCATAGCATGGTTGATGCTATCTCTTTGATTACATTAAAAATAACCCATATTCCCAGATATGACTTTTTGAAAACTTTTCCAGCTTATTTTAAATTTTCTTAATGTTTAATAAACTCTGCTAGTCTGGTGATGAGTGACATCTCTGCATATTACATACATTAGACGATTTTATGTCTTGAAAGCTCTAAAAACATTTTCAGGCAGGATCAGAGAAAGTTGTTGGGCTATCAGCTCCTTGCTTCGGCCTTCTTTATGTGTTCATATCCTTGGTCTGCTCATAGCAGAGTCTTAATGTACTCGCACCTGGTCATGAGTGGACCTCTGCTGTTCACTTCATGATGCCATTATGTCTCCAGAGGCTCAGCACTCCCCCAAGGGACCCCCCACCCTCCAGCTTTATTCCTGGGGCAGTGTCTCAGACAAAAGCTGTATCTTACTTCCTCCAACTCCAGTCAAAAAAGAACTGTTCCACAATCTCTGGGGAACCCTTTGTCTGCATTCCCTGCTAACTGCACAATCCAGCTATTTTTTAAAATATAGTTGATACATTGATCATTAGCAAATAGATGATCCATCGACATTGTATTCCTTCATATATGCATTTTCTTACTCAGAAAAATATCACTACTCAGCCCTAAATGCCTAAGAAAGTTTTTTTTCTTTGTTTTGTGGTGGTTGTTTTTTATATATTTTTTTATTTATTTCAGAGAGGAAAGGAGAGGGAGAGAGAAATAGAAACATCAGTGGTGAGAGAGAATCATTGATTGGCTGCCTCGTACACATCCCACACTGGAGATCAACCCCACAAACCTGGCATGTACCTTGACTGGCAATTGAACCATGACCTCCTGGTTCATAGATCGACACTCAACCACTGAGCTATGTCAGCTGAGCCCTAAGGAAGTTTTTAAATTATGTAAACACAGGTTGGCACAGCAGCTAAAAGGGAACTTAAAGATGAAGCTCACAATAGCTGGGAGAGGTGCATGACTTCGTCATTAAATAGTGGCAGAGCTGTGGCTAAAACATATAACCAAAGATCACACAGAAAATGAAAAGGTGCCAGAGAAAAGAGAAAGAAATCCAGTAAGCAGAGGATAGTGTCTTGGAGCTGATCATGCTAAACCTGCCCTTGTCATTCACCCTGGGCAATATGTGTAAGGCCTGCCTATTTTTCAGACTCTGGAGTTTGTTCTAAACAAATAAACTGCTCTACTGCCCAGTTGGCATGGCTCAGTGGTTAAGCATTGACCTATGAACTAGGAGGTCATGGTTCCATTCCAGGTCAGGGCACATGCTTGGGTTTTAGGCTCTATCCCCAATGGAGGGCATGCTAGAGGCAACCAATTAATGATTCTCTCTCATTATTAATGTTTCTTTCTCTCTCTCCCTCTCCCTTCCTCTCTGAAATCAATAAAAATGCATATTTTTTGAAAACTACCCCAAGCATAATTCACTGGAAAACCATGCCACGTCCTGATGAACCACTGTCCCGGCCTCTGTTATCTGGCCACCTGTGTGTGTCCACTCCGGGAACCACAAAAAGCTCAGCAGGACAGAACTGGATGGCCTAGTCCTGCTCAACCAGAATGAGTTTTTCCATTGTAAATCAGGCTTAGCCCTAGCTGGTTTGGCTCAGTGGATAGAGCGTCAGCCTGCAGACTGGAAGGTTCCAGGTTCGAACGATTCCAGTCAAGGGCGCATGCCCAGGTTGTGGGCTCCATCCCCAGTGGGGGTTGTGCAGGAAGCAGCCAACCAATGATTCTCTCTCATCATTGATGTTTCTCTCTCTCTCCCTCTCCCTTCCTTTCTGAAATCAATAAAAATATATATTTTTTAAAAGAATACCAAAAGAAAAGGGAAAATCAGACTTAGATATTGTGGTTTAGATTAGCATATGATCTGTTCCTCTTGATCTTGGGCAGAATTCTCTTCAGATCATGATTTCCTATGTAAATTTTATTACCCCCTGCTCCTCTTCCTGCAGTCCTCGCAGAGGGCTTTGGCATAGCTAGACAGTGTTTATTCTGACAAAATATTACTGGGTATATAAATATTTCAGAAAACATTTGCATGCCATGACAGTGATACCCTAAGTTTTAAACCCAGCTAATATATTGGACTAGTCTACTTGCATCGTTTTGTTTATTTGTGTTAATCAATTTAGCGCGGATCTAGACAGATGTTGTCTGAATTACTTCAAAACAGCTTTTTGTGTTTGAATATTTAGTGGACATTTCTATGAGAACTTCGTATACTTGCATTGATGAAATAAGTGCTTATCATGGAAAGTTGTTTTATTTTATTTTTATTTTTGTTGATGACCCCGAGCTAATGCCTCTTGGCTTATGTGGCAATAGGTATAGTATGATGTGACTTGTGGCTTCAAACATTATCCCACCAGCACTTTGTCTTTTGGCATAAACTTAATGTATAAGAATGCTGGACAGGAGCTGCACCGAGGTGTTCTAATGAGGCTGGCCAACACATACTCAGTCACTGCTGAGAAAGATGGATTGTCAAATAAGCTACCCAGCGCTCTGACAAGCTACCTCGGTGTGATAATCTAGTTTAAGATCTTGCTACATTATTCATTAATTTTCCCTGCTACTAATCTTTGCAGCATGCTTTTGTTATGTTACTGTTTGCATTCTCAGAGCTGTGGAGACTGTTGTTTTATGATACAGATAAAGCCTTTCATTAATTTGCCCATACTTTGCAGTGAGAGCAAGGGAAAGCAATGATCTCAGGCAGTGCACTGCTCCCAGACTGCTTCCTATAACTGATGACTCCCACTGGCTAGAGGAGAATTAATTGTACATGGGTGGAGATGATAGCAGACTTAACTGGGTCTCTGTGAAATGTCCATGAAGAGGGGACTAATTAAAGGACTTCTGAACACATGTCTCTTTATTACAGCACCAACTTGGTTCCACCATGTTAGCATGTTTGCCTATAAACACTTGGATGCGTGGACACAGACACAAGAACACTACTGCTTTGCAAACAACATATATTCCATTGCCTTTTGGCATCAGTACAATGCAAGTATAAGGAGAGTCAGCACAGAAATGCAGTTAAAAATATCACAGAACAAAAGCTAAAAATTACCTTAAGATAAGTTTTAGAAAATAACTAAAAAATAACTTCAAATAACCGTGAAATTTTATTAAAATGTTATAGTAGAATTAACTCACTTCACGCAAAAGAAAGAAGCAAAGGAGGAATGAGAAAGTAAATAAGTAGGAGACAAAGATTTTTAAAAAAGCAAAATGGCAAACATAAATCCAATTATATCAATAACAACACAAGTGACCAGATTAAAGAATCCAACCAAATGGCAAAAATGATCAGAATGGGTTTAAAGGAAGATCCAGCTATTTGATGTGTATAGGACACACACTTTAGATTCAAAAATACATATAAGTTGACACAAATAAATATAGAAACATACACAGTACAAATTGAAGCTATCAGAAAGCTGGAACAACAATAGTAATATCAGACAAAATAGACTTTAAAATAAAATTAAAATGTTACTAGAGATAAAGAGAAAAAATTATAGTGCTAAAGGGTCAATCCATCAGGAAGGTATAACAACTATAAACATATATGCACCTAATAACAAAGCCCCTAAAATACACGAAGCAAAACCTCTCAGAATTAAAGTCAGTCAACTCAACAGTCATAGTTGGATACTTCAATACCCCACATTCAATTATGGATAGAACAACTTGACATAAGATCAACAGGCAAATAGAAAACCTGAACATATTGGAAACATACTTTAGAACGCTGTACCCACCTAAAACACCTTTTGTGGTGACAGAAGATGATTTGACTTTGAGTGGTGGACACACAGTGCAATGTACAGATCTTGTAACATAGAAGTCCACACCTGAAACCTATATGATCCTATTAAACAACATTACCCAATACATTCAATAAAAATAAATAATTAAAACATCTTTAGAACACTACACCCATCAATAGCACAATACATATTCTCAATTGCACCTTAAACATTCTTCAGAATGTCAGATGCTACAAAACAAGCTCAATAAATTATAAAAAGATTGAACACATGCAAAGTACCCTGTTTAACCACAATGAAGTATAAGGAGAAATCAATAACAAAAAACAAGTCAAAAATTGAAAATAAGATAATAGACTCTAAATAACCAATGACTCAAAGAGGGATCACAAGGTGAATGAGAATATACTTTGGAATAAATGACTATATAGACATACCATAACAAAACTAAGGGGATACAGCTATGCTTAAAAGAAAATTTATAGCTCTAAAACCCTACATTAAAAGAAGAAGAAAAACCACAAATCAATAATCTTTCCTTTTAATACACTGGGAAAAAAGAGACCAAGGTACACCTAATAAAAGCAGAAGAAAAGAAATTATAAAATTAGAGTGGAAATTAATGAAGTAAAAAATAAAGAAGAGAACAACCAAAACTTGGTTATTAAAAAGTAAACAAAATTGACAAAACTTTAACCAGACTGGCCAAGAGAAAGAGAGGAGACTCAAATTACTGAAACCAAACATTAAAAAGGGAACATTAATACTATGTAGAAATAAAACAAATAATAAGGAGAATCTATGAAGAGTTGTATGCCTACAAATTAGATCGTATGGATAAAATGTACAAACTGCTAGAAAGACACAAACTACAAAGTGACTCAGGAAGAAACAGCAATCAGAATAGAGCTATAACCAGTGAAGAGATTGAATTAGTGATCAAAAAGGTTCCCATAGGGGAAAGCCCCAGACCAGAGGGCTTCAATTGTGAATTCTATAAAATATAAAAGAATGTATACATTCTTTATATATAAAATAATCTATGTATTCTTAAAATGTCAAATATAGGAGAATATATAAAAATAAAATGAATTATAAATCAAAAGATAAAAAAGAATGTATATTTTATATAATGTATATATCGTCAATAGACATTTTAGTTCAATTGATGCACAATTGACAGATAAAATTGCAACATATTTAAAGTGCACAGCATGATGATTTCATATAAGTCTACATCCCAAAAGGATTCCCACAATCAAGTTAATTAACACATCCGTACTTCAGATAGTTACCTTTTTGTTGCTTTGTTGGTTTTGGCGAGAACACAAGTTCTGCTCTCTTAGCAAAAATCAAACATACAATACAGTATTATCAACTATAGCCACCATTTTATACAGTATACTAGAGGCCTGGTGCACAAAAATTTGTGCACTCGGGGGGTGGGTGGGGGGGGATTCCCTCAGCCTGGCCTGTGCCCTCTCGCAGTCTGGGACCCCTCGGGAGATAATGACCTGCTGGCTTAGGCCTGCTCCCGGGTGGCAGAGGGCAGGCCCAATCCCTAGGTGCAGCCCCTGGTGGGGCCCAGAGCAGGGCCGATTGGGGAGTTGGGGTGCCGCCCCCTGTCATGCACAGAGCAGGGCGGATTGGGAGGTTGCGATGCCACCCTCAGTCACACTCAGGGTAGGGCCAATTGGGGGGTTGGGGCACCGCCGCCTGTCACACTCAAGGCAGGGTTGATGAGGAGGTTGTGGCGCCACCCCCTGTCACGCACAGAGCAGGGTCGATCAGGGGGTTGGGGAGCTCCCCCCTGTCACGCACAGAGCAGGGCCCATCAGGGGGTTGGGGAGCTCCCCCATGTCATGCACAGAGCAGGGCCCATCAGGGGGTTGGGGAGCTCCCCGCTGTCACTCACAGAGCAGGGCGGATCAGGGGGTTGGGGCGCCACCCTCTATCACCCACAGAGCAGGGCCGATCAGGGGGTTGGGGTGCCGCCACTGTCACACTCAGGGCAGGGCCGATGGGGAGGTTATGGCTCTACCCTGTCACACACAGAGCACGGCCCGTGGGGTGGGGGGGTTGGGGCGCCGCACCCTGTCACACACAGAGCCACAGAGTGATCAAGGGGTTGGGGATCTCCCCCCATCAGGCACAGAGCAGGGCCAATCAGGGGGTTGGGGTGCCTTCCCCCGTCACGAACAGAGCAGGGCCAATAGGGAGGTTGTGGCCCCGCCCCCTGTCACACACAGAGCCACAGGGTGATCAGGGGGTTTGGGCGCTGCCCCTGTCATGCTGATCCCGGTGCCAGGAGGCCTCTCAGCTCTGCTGATCCCGGTGCTGGGAGGCATATTACCCTTTTACTATATAGAATAGAGGCCTGGTGCATGGATGGGGGCCGGCTGGTTTGCCCTGAAGGGTGTTCCTGGTTCAGGGTGGGGGTCCCCACTGGGGTGCCTGGCCAGCCTGGGTGAGGGGATGATGGCTGTTTGCAGCTGGTCATACACCCTTCAGGTTGGGGGTCCCCACTGGGTTGCCTGGCCAGTCTGGGTGAGGGGCTGAGGGCTGTTTTCAGGCTGGGACTGAAGCTCCCAACTGCTCCTTTCTTTCTTTTTTTTTTTTTTATTCTGGGCCAGCTTTAGCTCTGACTCCAGCTCTGAGGCCTCAGCTGCTGAAAGGAGGTATCTGGTTTGTTTAGGTTCTATAATCGAAACTCTGTATCAACTCCAGCTCTGAGATCCCAGCCGGCTGAAAGCTGGTTTCTGGGGTTTTGTTTAGCTTCTATATTTGTTACAATGTTTCTTAAACTGCAAGCTCAGAGGCCGGCAAGGCAGGCGGGGAACATTGCAGTCCTCCGTCACTGAAGCAAGCAAGCCTCATGTTCAGTTTAAGCTACCTGGCTGCCGGCCGCCATCTTGGCTGGCAGTTAATTTGCATATCTCCCTTATTAGCCAATGGGAAGGCTAGTGGTCGTACGCCAATTACCATGTTTCTCTTTTATTAGATAGGATGCTCAGACTTGATTCATCTTAGAACTGAAAATTTGTACCCTTTTACCAGCCTCTCCTCATTGCTTCCATTCCCCAGCCCATGGCAACCACCATTGTACTCTGTTAGACTTTTGGAAACTATTGCTATCTACATATAGTGATACCATGCAGTGTTTGTCTTTTTCTATCTTGCTTATTTTACCTAGCATTCTGCCCTCCAATTTTATCCATGTTGTTGCGAATGACAGGATTTCCACTTTTAAAAGCTGAGTAATATTCCATTACTGTGAACCACCTAAGCATCCAATATAACACATTTTCTTTACCCATTTATCCATTGATGGATGCTTAGGTGGTTTTTATTTCTTGGCTATTATGATTACTGATCTGGAAAAACTATGAATTATTTTGTCATGCCTAGATAAGATTCCATTTTTTAATTTTTTTTATTTAGCATATATTCTAGTATAACTGGGAAGAGATGCAATAGCAAGTTAATTCACTGTGCCTTACCCTCTTTGGGAGTAAATGAAGGTTTTTTGTGCATAGCATTTGATTTTATACACAATACAATGTCAGAACTTCCCTTGAAAATCATCACCACAAAAGCAACATTAAATACTATATATCTAGTGACCTACTTACAAGACTTATTTTTATATCATTTTAATAAGGTATAAAATTTGTTATTTTTAAAAGCTGAAAGACTTCAAGACCTACATCCCTCTTTTTTACCAAAAGCAATCTCCAGCTTAAAACCTCATAATCTTTAAGACCTCAGAATCCTATACTGCATTTTAATATAGGAGTTGTCATTGGCTGTGTATCTCTCGGAATAGAAAAATTAGAATCAGGATTGGTTTACATTAGTGTGCTAGTTAAACAGCCAAAATGAGAGCTAAGCAATATTCTCATAAGCTAAGAATCATCTATAAAATAAAAGCGTAATATGCAAATCAACCCAACGGCGGAACAGCACAATGACCATCCGGACGACCATGCTATGACACGCACTGGCGCCAGACCAGCCAAGGCATGTGCAATGCAATTGATGGGGGGGGGGGGGGGGCGGAAGGCCATCGCCCCACGATCACCCCACAGAGGGACGCCCAGGCCACTGGCCAGTGGGGTGATCAATCGAGGGGGATGAGGGGGTGGTGGCGGATGCCGGCAGTGCCAGGCCAAGGTGGGTGTGGGCGGAGAGCAGGGCCAGCTGCCAGCAGCTGGGGGAAGCCTGGGTGCCAGCAGCCGGAGGGAAGGAAGGCCTATGCTTGCATGAATTTCATGCATCGGGCCTCTAGTGTAATTATATTTTAACTAAACAATTAATGTTGCCATGGCTGGACTTTGAAACATCAGTCATTGGCTGTTTTAGATACTAAAACAGAAGTGATGCCAGTCTATTGGGGGTAATGGGAGTGGCTGGTCCATGACATGACCTCTAGCTTTCCCTAGTTAGCAAGGGTGAGTTTATTAAAATACTAAATTTAGCACACTGGCAACACTCAAGGGCCAGAGCTCACATGTTAGAGGAAGTTTGGATATTTGAGCCCAAAAAATATAGAGGGCAGAAAGCATGGAGGAAAGGCCCTGGGAATTATGGCATCAAGAAAAGGGAGAAAGCTTTGAGATCCTGAGCCCCAGACTGTCTTTTACAGCAGTACCCAAAACACCATGTAGTAACGCTTATTGGGAGCTTACTTTATGCCAGGCCCTGTGCTAAGAATTCATACACCGTAACCCAAAGGAGCTATTTTATTCCACTTTACAGATGGGAAAACAGATTAAATAGCACATATAACTTTCCTAAGGTCACAGATAACAAGGACTCTATTGCATGTATTCTGACGCCAACGTTTAGCTACTTTAAGGGCCACCCTTTATTCAGAAACGGGAGATTCAAATGACCACTGGGGCCAGGTGATGATGTAAGTGCGTGATGCAAGCTGAATGAAAACGCCAGGAGTAATGGTGCCTGTGGAGAGGAGACACCTTTTAAAGGTCTATTTTAAATTGCCCTGTGTTGTTTCTTTCCATTTTGAAAACATTTACTAGCCAAAGACAGATTGAACCCACGGTTTGCGTTTGCCAGTTTGACAGCGTCCCCGTGAGGGAATGCAGTTCAAGGGCTTTGTGAAAAATCAGACCCAGAACACCAGCCTTCTTATTTTTTCTTCTGAGAAATTAGTGGAGCATTTCCAATTAACACCTGGGTCAACTATGAAAAGAGACATGGGTGGTAATGCCCACAGAGCTTGGCCTTTTCTGTCTTCTGCTCACAGTTTCCATTTCTAGATGCATCCTACAAAAAAGCAAAACAACAAAATTCAAAAATCCGCTTTAATCAGTGGGATATCAGCCCTCTAAACCTAAGAATCAGGGCAGGAAAATTCAAAAACATAGAGATGAACCTTCCTATTTTCCCTTTCCACTCACCACCAGCCTCTGAGTAGCTTGTCTTTAATCCAGACTCCCTGCCTGGGCAGGGGAGAGGAGCTCAAGGGGTTGCTTTTCCTTGTAAGTACAAAGGAATAAATTGAAGCATTTTGTTTTCGTGAATGATGCCTTATAATTACTGTCCCATGCAACTCTATGCTCACTCTTCTGCCGTGTTGACATGTCCTTTTCCTCCTAAGAGGCAGTAAAGAGAACTGCCTATGAACCTGAACTTTAGAGCCAAACTAATCTGGGTTTGATTCTTGACTCTCCTTTCAAAGGTAACTTGCATTCAAAATACTCCATTTATGAAAACTTTGGCTTCTTTTAACTATAAAATGAAGATGTTCAAGATGTTCAGGGTGTCAAAGTTAAATAAGTTCATGCCTGGTACGTTGTAATTGTTCAGTAAATGGCTCTTATTATAATTATATCCACTTTTCAACCCACCTGGTCCTGGACACCCAACTCCACTGTCATTTCCACAGACGAACATTAAATTATCTGTATAGACAGAAGTTTTCTTTGCTTCTCCAATCTGACTATAAGTCCCATATTTGTCATTTTTTGATGGTATAATAAAGGTAGAAATTTATTTTTTCTTTCTTTATTGATTAAGGTATTACATATGTGTCCTTATCCCCCCATTGCCCTCCCACCCCATACCTCTCATGCCCTCACCCCCCTGGTGTCTATGTCCATTGGTTGTGCTTATATGCATGCATACAAGTCCTTTGGTTGATCTCTCCCCCTCACCCCCACCCTCCCCTACCTTCCCTCTGAGGGAACTACTCTAATAGGTGACATGGAAATAGTTGTACAAATTCTTATTTTCTGTATTTTATTTTTTTTAAAAAAATATATATTTTGTTGATTTTTTATAGAGAGGAAGGGAGAGAGATAGAGAGTTAGAAACATCTATGAGAGAGAAACATCGATCAGCCGCCTCCTGCACATCTCCTACTAGAGATGTGCCCGCAACCCAGGTACATGCCCTTGACCGGAATCGAACCTGGGACCTTTCAGTCTGCAGGCCGAAGCTCTATCCACTGAGCCAAACCGGTTTCGGCATTATTTTCTGTATTTTAAATGATGATGTTAGAAGGGTAGAAATCATATCGTATTCATCATTTGTACCCACTGATGTCCAGTGTAGTTGCTGATAATAACCAATCAAAATCACTTATTAAATAAATTCAACACTCTTCCAATCATTTTGTTTACAAACATTAAGTTGCACAAATGATGTTTGCGTAACTTACAGACATTAATTTGCACAAATTATAATTGTAGAGGATCAGGAGAAGATGCAAATGAGCATATCCATATAAACTGGCACTAAGTTTAAAAAGCAGACATTACTAGCATATCATCAGCACCCTGAGAGTCACCTCTTCTACCTTGCCAATCACAGATAGCACCTTCCACACTGGTAATCACTATCCTGACATGAACACCCTACCGTATTTTAGTTTTCTCTGTGTTTCAACCATGTGTATCTCTGTACCAATACATATGCATAAATAGGAATGTTTATTACTTTTTGTTTTCTGATCAGCAACAGAAGTTCCTTTATTTTAATTGCCACTAGCATTTCATCATATGAATATTACATAATCTATCCATTCTACTGTGGATAAAAATTTGGGTTATTTCTTGGAAATTTGAAATTTTTAAATATACTCCTAAATAACCCATAGGTAAAAGAAGATATTACAATGGCAATTAGATGCCTTTAAAGACATGTTTAGAGTGAAATTTATAGCCTAAAATGCATATATTAGAAAAAAAAAGGAATGCTCAAACATAACTCAATAAACTCAGCATTTATATTAAGAATTTAGAGAAAGAATAAATTTAATTTCAGGAAAGTAGAGAAAGAAAATAGTGAAAATAACCTTAGAAGATAATAAAATAGTAAAACAGTAGTGAGCATCAATAAAGTCAAAAGGTCAATTATTTTAAAGGACTATTAAAATTGACGAGCTTTGGCAAGAATAATCAAGGGGCAAAAAAAAGAGAAGGCTCAGTAACAAATCTAGGGAAAAAAGGGAAACATCACTACAGATCCTACATTCATAAAAAGATAAAAATAGGATATTCTGAATAACTGTCAGCACTCTATGAAAAATTATATGAAATGGACAAATTATAGAAAAGCAACAAAAACTGACATGCGAAATATTTGAAGTCTATTTTTTTTTTTTAGTGTCTGTGAAACAAAGAAGTCAGGGAAGATACAAAAAAGAATAAAATTGTCCTTGGTTTGAAGGAACCTGCAATGTAGTAGGGCTCATTGGCAGACAGATACATCCAAAATGAGAGGTAGAATATAATTGAGAACAGGAGCCATGTACATATTGTATTTTGAGCACTTCTGATTTCTCATAAAATTTTTTTTCAGACAAACTGAAGAAAAACAAAAAAAAAAAGCTCAATAAAAATATTTCAATAAACTGACAGCATTCAAAAACTAACAAAATAATAAGACATTGTTTCCACCAAGCTTGAATGAAGTTCAAGGGCTTTGTGAAGGGAAAATGAGAACTCAGAGATAATTTAGTTTTTCCTTGAAGGCATTTACTAATCCTGGAAATTTGAACTTTCTTTTTTACACCCTCCCCTGAATAACAGGAAAGAAATTAATGATCAGGACTCACACAATGTAGGAAACATAAACCCACACAATTATCTCATGTCCTAAAGCACTACAGCCTGGGGAAAAGATCGAATCAGACTATCCTGGGCATTTTTGCAGCCTGGGATTGGGTAGTCCAGAGCACCTCATGACTTGAATTTAATTGAAGGTAGTTCAAGACAAACAGTACCTCCTGATACTTGGGAAAAGCAAGTATATATCCTCTCCAGATGAGCACACCTTCACCCATAACCTAGTATCTTTCCTAAAAATAATTTTACAAATATAAGGAGCATCCCACTGTGAAGAAAACAAAGAAACAAGTTACGATGAGCAAGAACGGAGGCAATAAAAGCAGACCAGAAGAACCTTAGCTACTGGAGATAACACACACATTTTAATACATAGAAAATGAGTCAAAGTGTTTTCAGTTAACAAAAAAAAAACTATAGAAAGTGATAGGTGCTGTTATGATTGATTATTCAAAGAGAAATACAATTCAGCTGGGAGAATGGCATAGGCTTCCTGAATGTGGCAGCATTTAAATTGACCGAGGTGGATTTTTACAGGCAAAGACAGAATTGAATGTGCCTTTCAGATGGGAAAAATCTCCAGAGTAATGACATGGGAGCCTGAAAGCATTAAGTATTTTTTAAAAGTGAAGATTCGTCCAGTTTGGTGTATAAGATATATGAGAGGGAGAGTGGAGATAAGATTGGTGATGGAACTTACATGTTACACTCTGCAATGATTGAATGGATGTTATAACAGTAGCGCTGTCCCCTCCCCTAACCTTAACTACTTCTGTGATCTAAAACTAAATACATCTTATCATCCAGAGGACTCTTAAATCAGTTATTCCTGGTGACCAGAGGGAGGCCCTGAGGATAATCTCAAAGTAAAGAGCAAAACTCAAATTATAGTATAAAAAATAATGGTGAAAAGCATTGAGTCATGAATCATCTCAAAGTATATCTAAAAAACCATGGTAGGTGATGACAAAAGATAACCATGGTAGGAATTTTACATTTTTCATCATGCTAAAGCAGTCATGCAATGGATGAGGGAACATATCATAATTTACGTAGGGTTTGTATAGCTACCACAGCTATATATTTGTTATTCTGGCGGTAACTGCCTAGTTAGGGCATTAAAATGTGCCGGACTAGACATGCTTTTTGATGTGTCTATGGAATTTTAATGCTACAGATGTGATAAATAGCGATGATTAAACACTTATAGCCAAAGAATATGTCTTCTTCTTAAGATGGAAGGATGATAAAAGAGATAAAGGGTATGTCCTTGCCAGCACTGAGAATTTTAACAAATTTCTGGAAGATAACAGGTGGATGGAAATAAACTGGTGGACCAACTTGAGCAGAGAGAAACAGCCAAGAGTGCCCTTGGGAAGTGATTGAAGAATATGAGAAATTCTCTTCTCTGAACAGAGATATTCATACTTGAACATGAGTTTCAGACAATAAGAATGAGAGGGACAAAAACTAAAATGGTTAATTTAAAAATGACTTATGGAACAAAGGTGTCAACTGCCACATCTCTTCTTTCTCCTCATTTTCAGTATTAAGAGCTAGTGATACAGCTCATTCAACCTCCAGAATAAAATTCCCCCCCAAAAAATAATAAGACAAATTTCCTGAGGGGGAAATTAGAGCTCCCAGTGTACAACTAACTGGCCATGGAACAAATGCCCCCAAATTGTAATGACTTAAAATGTTGATTTATTATTTTCCTTGAGTCTGTGACTCAGGAATTAGGGCAAGGTTCAACTGGGTGCTTCACCAGCAAATCAGCTTGGATTACTCACTTTGCTGCATTCATTTGGCAACTGGGCTGAGCTGGAAGACTTCACCCACATGCCTGGTACTTTAGTGCTCCTCCATGTTCATATTCTCTCTCTCTGACCATTGTCTTCCTTGACAGACTCTACAGCATGGTAATGACTTCCCAGAGAGAGCATTCCTCATGGAGAAGCCCCAGTTGCAAGCTCTGAACAAAGTAAAGTGTGAGAATAAAACAAAGACTTACTTAGATATGGATTCATAAATATAATTTTCATTAACTTCCTTGGAAAACGCCAGCAAAATAAAACAAAACACAATAAAATAAAGCAGAGGAAAGAGGGAATATGACAGCTTCAACTCAGAGATCCAATAGATCAACTCAAAATGACAATGAAAATAAATCCCACATTAGCTCATGCTTGTTGATCACCCCAGTGGTTATGTTTATCTTTCAGGAGTAAAACTGGGCCAGGAGAGAAGGGAGGCAATCTTTTGATTCTCATCTGACTCCATCAGTTCAGATTAAATTAGTACCTAATGTTTGTATCACTTTTACAGTGATTTTCAAAGCAGACAAAGCTGGAGAAAACTCAAAAATAGGTTTCTTTGATACCAAATGTAAATTTTGTTTTCTGTAGTTCCCATATTCTTCTCATTTGCACTTTGAAGATTATCTTTAATATCAGTTTGATAGCCTTTGGGATTTTCATTGTTTCTTAGGTTGTGCCAGAAAGAGAATTTAATTTTTTTTTTTTATCTCTTCCTCTAGTTCTTTTG
This sequence comes from Myotis myotis, assembly GCF_014108235.1. Lineage (NCBI taxonomy): Eukaryota > Metazoa > Chordata > Mammalia > Chiroptera > Vespertilionidae > Myotis > Myotis myotis. The sequence continues at coordinate 47,588,213 of NW_023416317.1, forward strand.
GTCTTTTGAGTTTTTGTTTTGTTTTGTTGTTTTCTTGACCTTCCTCCCACTCAGTGTTCTTTGCAGAATTGCTGACTGAAAGATATTGCCCATGACTTTCATGGTCTACCTTCCTGATTAAGCACTAATTAAGAAAATTAGGCTTCACCAAAAGCGCTGCCTTATTCAAAACAGAGGGACCTAGGCGATCCACAAAGCTGTTCATTTTACACAGTGGACGATTCACATTGAAGAGGAAAAGAAAAAGAAAAGAGAAAGGAAGGGAGAAAGACAGGGAGGGGGGGACAGACAGACAGTACAGATGGGAAAATGTAAATGTCACATCTCTTGTACGAAACACCTTCTAAAAAGAGAGCTTTTTCTCTGGGAAACAAACTATGTTTTGTGGACATGATCTGACTAAATTGATGGCCTTTAACAAGCTGAGCAAAATGGGAAAGTTTGTGATAGGTTAGGATTGGTGTTTCACAGAATGACAGCAAGGCTTAAATCCTATTTTCCTTACTTTTTATGTTGTGTTCAGCTATTACAGATTATAATTAAAACCCCTCACCTTGCAACTCTACCGATCTAACTAGGAGGTCTCTAGGACTTCATGGAAAAGTCAGACATGAAGATGTATTTGTATGTGTATGACGTGTTTGTGTGATGGTTGTGAAGATCTCCTTTTTACTGTAAGCTTAAGGTTATTTTTTTAATTGAAATACAGTTAGAGCTACCTAGTCAAGCCAAATCTATCTTATTCCTGTACTTACGGGCCTTTTTCCAGTCATGGGGTTAGTATGACTATCTCACAGTTGGGGAAAACCCAATTTAACACACACATGGCAGTGTCAAACAACATGCCTTCACCTAGGTGCAGACACTCCTGTGAAGTATCTAACTGGCAGATCTCAAAGTCCATGCCCTTTGTATTAGTTAGCTAATGCTGCATAAGAAACCACCCTCAAACCTAGTCGCTAAAACAACCACCATTTTTGCAACTCACAAGTCTGTCTTGGCAATTTAGGCTGAGCTCTGCTGAGTGATTCTTCTGGTCTCAGCCAGGCGCCCTCTTGAGTATGTTGTTACCTGTGGTTCAGCAGAAGAGCTCTGTCTCTGGGAGTTGCTGGTTATTGGCAGGGGTGGTATGGAGGCTACAGTGCCCTGTGTCTCTGCTCCTCCTCCAGCAGCCTAGCTGTGGTGGTTTTCATGGTCTGGGCAGGCCACTCAGAGAGCAAACACAAGCATGGGAAGCTTTAAGCCTAAGCTTGAAACTGACACTCATGTTTGCTGCAGTCGACTGTCCCCCCAAAAAAACTCATAAGCCCAGCCCAGATTCAAGAATTCCACCTCTAGATAGAAGAACAAGCAAAAACATATTCAAATCATCTTTGACATGAGCAGTCGCATCCAAGATGGATCACCAGTTAATTTTGAATCTCAAGATCTACCCCAGAAATGAAAAAAAACCACTTTAACATTAAAAACCCACTTTTAGAATTGAATGCATTAATAAAGGATAATTTTTAATATCTAATTAAAATTCTCTATACTTAGAACATTTTCTTTGTCATCCCTAGTACCATGTTGAGCACTTTATAGTTATTAACTCATTTAAATTGTAATAAAAATACCAGGAGATAAGGCTATAATTTACAGGTAGGGAAATTGAGTCTTCAGTGTTGCAAGGAACTTATCCAGAGTGACACAGTTAGTCATTAGCAGAACAGTAACTAAAACACTGATTATAAATCAAAATCATTTTTAATTGAAAGCACAAAACCCCTCAATGAAGATGGGCAGCACTCCAGAAAAAGGGTTCTCTGTACTTTCCCAATCTTCCTCTCCTCTGTCACAGCTTACAGTCTTCAGGAAACAACTCACGTTTCCCAGTGAGGGTGACTGAGGCCTACTTTGCAAAGTGCTCTGTGGAGCAAGGGTGCAAAGTCCCTGTCATCATATTGCTGACAGCCTTTGAAGCCTAAACTTCTTGGGAACCAAACACTGAGAAAAAGACAAGTATGAAACTGGAGTTTGGGGCTTTGGGGTTTAGAGAAGAGAGGAGCATACAGTGGAGTCAAGAAGCAAGACATTTCGGCTCCAAGAACATTTCATCTATACTTCTATCAGGAGGGGATTAGGGAAGCTAATGTGTCTCTTTTCGGGGAAGTAAATATCTGATGAGTTAGTGCACTGGTCAGTTACACTTCAGTGCCTTCTGGTCTCATTGGATCACAGCCCAGCTGAGTAACTTAATCAGGACTAGCAGCCTTGGTTTGGAGCCAGGAGTGTGTCTGAGGATTGGGAGAATGAGAACATAGACGGTACAAAGAAAGCATTGTTTATCTATCTATCTATCTATCTATCTATCTATCTATCTATCTATCTATCTAATTTATGTTTTTATTCATAAATAAACTAGAAAGATTGCTAAATTCCAGGCAGCCCTCATCTGATGGTAGAGAAAAGGCAGCCAAATTAAAGTGAAAATGATTATGCACCAGGTTCTTATTTGGGTAAACATAGGCAATAAGGAAGAAAACCTACCTCAGAAGAGAAGAGAGATATATCTTATTGTCATTTTTTTCTTACTGTTATCATTAGATGCTGAGAAGACTCAGGTTTGGGAATCATTCACTCTTCCCTGTGTGGAGATCTGTAGGATCAGAAGTGGTTTCACTGATGAGGTGGCATCTGAGCAAGGTCTTGAAGGATAAGTAGGAGTGTGCCAACTCCTCTGAGCTACCTTCTCTGAATCCTGAAGACTTGCTATGAGATGTTAGAATGTAGCAACCATGGCTAGTGCTCTGCCTTGTATAACAATGGTGTGCAGCATGACAAGCGAAGGGTCCCGATTGTTGAGTGCTAATCAAGATTGCCAGGCATGTTTCCTTAGCTGAGGGAGTTAGTTCTAATAGCTACAAAAATCAATGAGAGACCATGTTTTGTGGTAAGTCTTTCAGACAGAGCTGCTACAAATTGCTCTGTAACTGTGGGTCTGACGGTGTTGTCAACCTCACTTCTCAAGCAATCTTATTCTGGTGTAATTCTCCTTTTAATGGCTATTTGTACAGCACAGCAGAGCCAGAATGGCCCTTGGAGACATCATGTCCAGACTTTGATTTTGGATTCCTTTCTCCAGACACAATCTTATTTAACATCATAAACAAATCGAAAGAAAGTGCTTGCCTTAAGGGGCCCTCGTATGGTGTGGTCTGTTCAAACTTCAAGCACTGCCCAGGCTCACAGCTCCAGTGACCCCAGTAGAGGCTCCAAGGAAACCCTGTCACCTGATCAAAGACAGTGGTCATTGTCTGGTCTAACACTTTGTTCTCACAGGTGAGGAAAGTGATACCTAGAAATGTTCAGTGATTTCTTGAGGTCATATAGCAAAGAGTTGTCATAGCTGCCCAACAGTCACACCATCTTCTTTCACTATAGTGAATCTCCCAGGTCTCTTTATTAAAAATATCGGGTATAGGCCACAAGTCAAGGATAAAATTTTAGCCTCTTAGAATAAAACTCACTGAATCTCCTCCTATGAATCCTTTTGCAAAACTTCAAGACCTTTCCTACAACAGGGAATCCTTGACCTCATTCCAGAATTTAAAAATTAAAATCTCATAGGTCAGAATGAGAAGTCGGATATTTTACAAGATGATTCACCCAGGTGATCCTGATGTAGCCCGCCAAGCAATGGACTTAGGATTTGATTATTCTGGGGAAGCTGTGACTTTCAAAACTTTGGAACTTAGAACTTCACATGCAGAAGAATATGTGGGTGATAGTTAACTTATTACAGGGACAGGATGACTTAAACCAAGGAAGAATTACATGTACAGTTCACTAGCAACTGTGGTTTGGGAGAACAGTGGATATTCTCATGAGTCTTTGTGCAGATTTCTGCAGGAAACTCATTGGCCTGCACATGATCACATGACCACTAAGTCCAATGGGAAAGGCTATGGAAGCCGTAGTAACAGCCTCCTTCAGTTGTCCCTCTCTATGTAATATCTAACAGTAAATTTTTTGGCCTCCAAAGTTAAAACTGCTAAATATCTATTGGGAAAGCTCACTATGCAAGTATTTTCTACTTTTATAATATATAAATTGGAAAATCTGAATTCATCCACAATAAAGTAAGGATGCCTTTATGTATAAAATAATGAGTTTTACAGATATCAGAGGCATCTCATAAATCAAAGAGTTTATCTCTACCTTTTACAGAGATTGCTTAGAGTTGAAAGGGCTCATACTTACATAGTATCAGGGAAAGGCCAGGAAAGTGAATACATTTCTTTAAAGTAAAGAAATATTTTAAATGAATTATTAAATGGTATACAAAATTAAGTTTCCTCCAGAATTTCATATACATGAAATTTGAAATAGGTAAGAATAAATAAAAACAAAATAGGATAAAGGAAATTTTTAATTCAAATCAAAATACAGATTATTGGGCACTTTATAAACCATCATGGCAATTTTTAATAGTATTTATTGTAAATCAAATTTGGGCGCACAGTGGGCGCACAGAAACTAGTGGGATCACCCTCACTAGTTTCTCAGCAAAGGGGGGGCGGAAACAGTGAGACTGAACTTGATTTTTCAAAGACTGTGACTTTAGATAAAAATTCTTTTACATAGTAAGAGCAAGGGCCAGTTATACCAAATGGCAGGATCCTAGAGGCTGCCCCCCAAAATGCTCTATCCTTAAGGAGACATGCAGACTCTTCAACCATAACTCATACTTCTTACAAATGCATCTTATATGCTGAAATGCAGCGCTGGGCAGCATTCATGGCTCTGCCTGGATGTGCCTTTAAGCAGCTGCTGCTAACTCTCCTCAGGTCCATCAGTTTATGAAGGAGCTGCGAAGGGGCCAGCTCTGCTTCCTGCTGAGGAGAGAATCAATAGGCCCTGCTCCCCAGCTTCCCTGTCCTCGGCTACCTCTTTCACTGGCCCTGGGAAAGCCGAAAGAGACTCAGGAAATGGTGCTTCTGCAGGTCAGGTGGTCCAAGCTGTGTCTTGAAATGCAAATAGTCCTAGTTTTGAGCTCTGCTTTCTCCGCTGAGATCTTGTACAAATTATTTCACTGGTCTGATCTTGTGCCATCTCTGGGCCTTCATTTTGCACTTAGAAATGAGAACAATCAGAATAACAGTTCCTTCTCTGATTTGTGGAGGCTTTTTCGTTTGCCTAGAGAAAAATAGCAAAGTTCTCCTTAATGATTAGTTTTCTCCTCAATATTCATCAGAGACCCCGTGCCCAGATGTCCCTTTTGACAGGCACACCAGTTTAGCCTCTGCTGTATAATGAACCACCTAAAACATTTGCACCAGCAGCCCTTTGCTGAGGTCAGAGTTCTGCAGATTGGCAATTTGGGCTGGACTTGGCTGGATGGTGTGTTACGGATTTGACTGATCCAAGCGAGGCCTGGCTCATGTATCTGCATTTAGCTGCTAAGTCAACCAGGGCAGCCTGGGACAATGGGGCCTTCTCGTTATGGAGGGCCAGGGCTTGTTCCTATGGAAATAGTGGAGGCACCAGGAGAGCAGAGTGGAAGTTATAAGTCCCCTTGAGACCCAGGCTCGGCACCAAGGCCGCATTCTTTTGCTTAAATAACTCACAAGCACAACCCCGATTGAAGGGGCATAAAAGAAGTTCCTTTCCTCGGTGAAGAAGCTGAAAGAGTGTAGCATGTCTGGAATCTGCCGCAGCAGGGAGGCTCTTTCTGGAGCCGGTTTAACCAATGGGAGGAGCGCTGGGCTGCCTGCTAGGACGCTGGGCTCCTTGTCACTCCCCCGGTCTTACCATCATCTGCTACGCGGGGCATTTATCCCAAAGCTCTGCTACTTGATTTTAATTTAAAGCTGTATCGTCTTGTGCTTTATCCCAGGTCTAAGACAACACAGATGCCATGCATTTATTTATTTGAGGGTTGGAGGGCTCCTCCTCTTCTTTTTCTTTCTGACAGGTGTCCTGGGAAATCCTTCTGGAGGAGCAATCTGGCTCTTCCCGTTTTGCTAGTCTGATCACCCTGGGGTAGGGCGGTTTAACAGGAGTAATTAATCATAGTGTTTTCTGAAATTGGAAGCCGAGGCACATTAGCCTCAGACCAGAGAGCATGTACGCAAGCGAGGGGTGAGGGAGGCGTGTGCGTAATGAGAGAGGTGAGAGTCTTATCATTAAGGAGGAGCATAAATAATAATGAAAGTCATTAGTGCCACTCGGTTGAACGAATGTCATAAATGTAATTGGGGCATTAAAGTGAAATCCATTATGACAAACATTCACACATACAAAGACGGGCTGGGGATGCCGTTATCTGGAGGTTGCCATAGACTGTCAGCTTCCAGTGAGGCCCAGATGGCCCTCGGGGAGATGTTGTGAGCGGTTTTATTTTAATATTTCGGGTGACGTGATATCTGGGAGTCGAATGACACAAACACAGGAGGAATTTTCACGTGCCCGGCCTGGAGCCGCTGGCAGAGAGGAGAGGTCACCGGAGGCAGCTGCGGCCTGGAGGGCGTCCATCTCCCCATCTCCAACACACGACGTTTTCTCGTAGGTGTTGGGGTAGCTCAGTGCGGTCTGGCGACTTTCCTCCGTGAAATTCCCTGTTGAACCAGACGTGCAGTTTGGATGCTTTCTTTAAAAAATAGCCGAGTGTGGGGAAAGCGACGGGGATGAGAATGAGGACACTGAAACAATTATGCAGGAAATGATATGAGGCTAAAATTGAACCGGGACAGACTGTTCGGTGGCAGAATTCCCACTCGTGCTGAGCTTTGCGAAGGGAAGGGTTATTTTTTTTTTCTTTCTTTCTCTCTGGGGCTGTCATTTTGGAGCAGGAAATAATTCAGAATATAAAGTAAAAGAAAGGCGCTCAAACAAGTCTAGAGACAGAGAAAAAGAAGGCGGCTGTTAAAAAAGAGAGAAAGAATTAAGATGGGGCGTGTGTGTGTGTGTGTGTGTGTGTGTGTGTGTGTGTGTGTTCAAAGGGAAGGGGAGATAAATGGTGGCGCTGGTTTGTGAAATGTTCTTCTCTGGGGATTCTTTTGGGGGCAGTGCAGATTCAAGGGGACCAAATCTCTGCCGACAGGACTCGATGAGTTAATACACATAAAAGTCCTAGCTCACTGACTGTGTGAGAATGGTAAACCCTCAATAAATGGGAGCTGTAGTAACTATTATTATAAGTGTTGTTAGGCAAGGCTGGCAGAGCCATCCATCCAAATATGGGGCCGGGGGGTCTAGATTTGCACACATGACTGGGAAGAACGAGGAGTAAGCGACAACGGTGTGAAGCCCACTGCATGCAAGGAGGCTTAGGTAATATGTTAGCTCTCGTAATTCATATTGCAAAACTGCTCAGCAGGTATTATTGCCTGTAATCAAGGAGACAAAGGATCAGATAGTTTGATTCTCATAAAGCTGTTAAAACAGTCACTGGGACATAAGAAACACTCAATAAATGTTAGGTCTGATGATTGTTGTGCTCAGAGTCACACAGCTGGCCATTGGGAGAGTCAATATTTAAAGTCCTCTCTCTTTAATTCCAGTTGCACCAGGCTGGGTCTCCCCTGGCGCACCTGGCACCGGTCACATACCCCACAGACGGATGTTCTATAGGCCATGGGGACAGCTGGGATGGAAAGGGAAGTCTTTGATGTCTGGAGCCAGAACCTTAGTTTGAAATGTCTGATACAGTCACTTGCATGCATGGTTTTTGCCGTGCTCACGTAGGCATGGTGTCCAGAGTTCCCTTCGAGGAAGGACTGGTTGTCCCAGGTGCTGGGAAGACTGTTAATAGACAGTCTTCTGCTGTCAACCCTTTGGGGATTGATTTGGTTGTTAAGAATCATCTCACACAAGGTCACGGCCCTTCCTGAGTGAGTCCATAGTTGATGACTAATGACTGTGGGGATGTAAAGGCATAGGCATCCCAACTCAGCAGGAACAGGTCTGAAGGGCCATTACGGCTCCAGGGATCCTTATGGTCTGTGAGGGGAATGTTGACTAAAGCTGTCATTGGGACTGATGGCAAATGGACTTTCCCTACCTCTCCCCTTTTCTTCCCATTCCTTCCAAAGTGCCCTTGTAATAAACATTCTGCAGACTAAATTCTAGTGCAGAATCTGTTTCCTGGGGAATAATTATTCTGTCTATCTCTATTCATATCTACTATTTGTAGGGCTATGAAATCCCCTCTAAACACAGCTTTAGCTTCTTCTTGCTGGCTTGAAAAAAGATTTTCTTAATTTTAAATAGTTCTCATATTCTGTTACTTCATTTTTAACCTGTTTATTATTTTAAAGTGTGAAATTTATTTTCCTGACATTTTTTGGAGGGCATTAATCATTCATATATTATTGATTTCTAATTTTATTTTACTGGGATTACAAAATATGTTGTCTGGATTTTTAATTAGACATAATTTCTTGTTGCCTAGCATATAATCTGTACATATAATATTTCATATGTATGTAACAAATGCATTTTTTTTTCTTTGAAAGGCATGAGCTACTACTCTAGAAAGGTGTTTGATCATATTATTAATTACTAGATGCCCAGTGCACAAATTCTTACACGAGTGGGGTCTGGCCAGCCCACCCCGATCAGGGTCAATCAGAGGTGGGACCGGCTGTGGGGAGGGGCCGCGGGCAGTTGGCCAGCTGGCCCTGACCTCTGGTCGAACAGCCTGTCGAGGGGATAATTTGCATATTAGGCTTTTATTATATAGGATATCATTTCACTCTGTCTTTACTATTTTTCCCTTTTTTAAGATAGGTCTATTTTCCCTACAAATTCTCCCATTTCAGCTTGATACGTTTTCTGGAGCTTTTGAAAAATCATTTTGCCTTTTCAAAATTTTATTAGAAAGAGATTTCTTTGTATCCAAATGAATTTTTATTTTTAGGATTTTTCTAATAAAATGCTATCAGTCTTGGAAAAGGTGATACTACCAGCTGGCCTGGCAATCACAAGGTATTAATGCCATCTCCCCTCCTGAGCCTTTTGCCAGACTTGGCTAATTGATCAAGGTCTTCCTTCCTGCAGAGTACAGATGCTACCTTGGAATATACTGCTCAAGTCATTTGCTACCAACTGATCACAGTTTGCCCTTCAGTTAAAATCTATTTGCCCTTACTGCTTAAAATATTATCAGTCAAGGTTAGAGGTAAAGGTGATCAGTGTCTACTAGGTTTGGAGGGAAACACTGAATAATACTTACCTGTCAAGCTATTATTCAAGGCAAGTGGCCAACATTGTTAAACATAGGACATCTCAAGGTAAACATTATCTAGGAGACCTTCTTAAAATAATTATTTGACAAAATCCAGACAACCAAGAGATGACTCAAAGTAAATAATCCTGCATTAAGGAAACTATGATAAATGGAATCCCATCAAAATATGATTAACCAATTATAATTACAGGACAAAATATGCATAATGTATACACCCATGCAAATGAAAAATGCTACTAGAGAGAAATAAGTTAAAATAGGTAATCCGTGATTATTGGGAGGATATTGTGGGGAAAGGAAAAAGGCTTCTGACCCCATCGAATCTTCTTTTAAACACATTGATAACTAAACTCCTTGGTAAATAAGCTAGTGATATTTGCTAGGAGGGAGGGTTCTTATCTATGGGATACTCTTAACTGAATATCCCTGGGTTAGAATTGCTTATGATGGAAAGGACTAGTATAAATGGATTTAAGAAGCATGACTCCCAAAGAACATCATATACGCCTATGACCATCCGGAATATTAAATGGGAATGTTTTATGACTAAACCATTTTCCAATGTGTAAGGCTGTGGCGACTTTCCTCAGAGGCCTCATGTATCACTCTGGTCCAAAGACTGCTTGTCCCATAAGGGAAAGAGGAACCTGAGGAAGCCTGCAGTCTCTGGGGCCTCTCTTTGCTAAGACATCTAAATTCTTGCATATTTAAATTATTATTAAAATGTGATATTGAATATGACCATTGACTCGCATGATTTATATTTGACAATATATTTTTAATGTTCGCTGAATAACAGAAATTGGGGTAATGTGTAGGCAGAAGTGCAAAAATGCCTATTTCTTTTTTTTAATTAATTACTTAAATTTATTGGGGTGACATGAGTTAATAACAATATATGCTTCGTGTGTACAAGTCTATGATACAGCATCTGTATGTTGTATAGTGTGCAAAAGAATGAAATTACATTGCCATCTGACACAATACACAAAATCTAATTCCAAATGGATTTAAGACTTGAATATCAAACCTGAAACTGTAAAATACAAAGCAGAAAACATAGGCATAGGGAAAAAAATTATGTAGGCAGAACATGTAAGTAGTGAGTGTAGCATATTACTGGATACCATGGCAAAGTGTTAAGAGAAAGAGGTAACTTCAGATAGAATTAACTAATTTGCAAATAGAAATATGTAGAAGCAGAGGTCTAAGGTCAGAAAAGCAGACTGCCTCTAGATCCTAGTTAGGATGGCATATAAAGAGGTTTTCTACCCTAGCCAGTTTGTCTCAGTGGACTGAAAGGCCCCGGGTTTAATTCCGGTCAAGGGCACATACCTGATTTGCAAGCTCATCCCAGGCCCCAGTAAGGGTGTGGGCAGGAGGCAACCAATTGATGTATCTCTCTCACATCTATGTCTCTCTCTCTCTCCCTCTCCCCCCCCCTTCCTTTCAGTCTCTCTAAAAATCAATGGAAAAATATCCTCAGGTAAGGATTAACAAAAAATAAAAATAAATAAAATAAATAAAGAGGTTTAGAATGGAAATATCCCCAGAAAAGCTAATCATTTGATTAAAATGATGCAAGCAAAAATTAGAGTGTAGCCTACATACTTACTGTTACAATGTTTCAGTGGATTAATGTGCCTGAAGAAAAAGATTGGACAAAGGGTGTGGCCTTCACATCTATTATTGTAGATAGACTTTTAGAAGCAAAAAGAGAGGAGAAGGAGAGAGAGAGAGAGAGAGAGAGAGAGAGAGAGAGAGAGAGAGAGAGAGAGAGAGATGGGGAGCAGGGCAGAGTTGTTGGAAAAAACTCAGTTTAGAAAATCACTGTGAGTATAGTTGTTGCTCATGGAATTAGCTGGAATCAAAATAGAAAATGCCCATTCAGTCTTGAAAGATAGCTACTACTGAAGAAATCAATAGCTTGACACTTAAGATGATCCTTTGCCTCTCACATTTCTTCAGGCAGGAAGCAGAATAAGAAAGTTGCAAGGACCCTTCAGGAGGGCCAAGGAGGATAATGGAAAACGAACCTCCCAGAGAATAGAAAACCTTAAGAATGTCTGCTCAGAAGGATTTCAGAACTGCTATACACCTGTGACTCTGTATCTCCCATTTTCCCACTTTCCAAATGGGACTGTTTATTGTGTTATCCTCTCATTGTCCAACTTCTGCATACTGGAGAGGAGGGGGGACAGGTAGCTCAATATATAGAGGTCCACATGGACCTGACATAGTAATTATTATACATCATAAGAAAGTAGACTTTGAAATAAATGTGTTGATTAGTTGGTATTTGGGATTGTCTCCCATGACAAATTGTTTTTTTAATGTGTGGGAAGAGGGGGACACAGAGATATAAGGTTGGTGACCATTGGTATGGAAAGTTATAGTATTCATATATTTATATGACTGAAAGTCAATATGAAGGACAACTGAATTTAGTAATTATTATTCATGTCTAGGTGTTGTGATGGCTCAGCAATATTGAATAATAGTATGAAGATATACTTTATAAATCATAGAATAATTTATAGATTAAATATTTATTCTATAAAACTTTCTTGCTTGCTTTTACTTCCGGTAAAATCAATAATCATGTTGTTATCAAAGTTTGTCCCATAATTTGTTTTCAAGTGGCAATCTATAATAATAAAAGTGTAATATGCTAATTAGACCAGACAGCCGAACAACCTTCCGGACGTCATTCTGGACGTCCTTCCAGACAAAGCCACCGTGGTGGGGGGCCGAGGCAGAGGTAGTTAGGGGTGATCAGGTAGGCAGACGAGTGGTTAGGGGTGATGAGGCAGGCAGAGTGGTTAGGAACAATCAGGCAGGCAAGCAGTTGAGCAGTTAGGAGCCAGTGGTCCCAGATTGCAAGAAGGTATAGGCCGGGCTGAGCCCCCCACCCCACCCCTGTGCATGAATTTTGTGTACCAGGCCTCTAGTAATGATATAAAAGATGAAAATACAAAGTAGAAATATATGCAAAGGGCAGACATTTTAAATATAAAACAAATGTAAACAAAAAAGGTAGAGTATATATTTTCAAGAGTGTTATTTTTCTGCTAAAGTATTTAATAGAAAGTGAATACTAAAATAAAATCACACATTTGAACAGATATTTAATAAAATTAATTTGCATTTATATTTTGAATTGTATTTAAATTAATACTTTTTAGACACAAAACTACTCGCATTTCTAGTCTTTCATGTCCATCTAATTGCCAATGTAAATCATCAGTATTGTCCTTCAGGCATATTGCCAATTTTATCAAATAATAACACAAGACACACTATACATTTGAATTTCAGATAAACAGCAATAATTTTTAGTATAAGTACGTCCCAAATATTGCATAAGATGCACTTATACTAAAAAAGTTACCCGCTTTTCTATCTAAAATTCAAATTTAACTTGCTTAAATTATCTGGCAACACTTTGCTTAATAGTACCACATTTTCCATAGCCGGTAGGTACAAATGTTGCAAATAGTATGATGACACCTAAGTGAATACCTGAGGAGGAAATAATTGAAAACCACAAGTAGCAACAAAACAGATACTTGGCAATCCTGGGAACATATTTCAATATATCAAAAAAATACATTTAATTCTCACCCAGAGGAAAGATTCAACAAGTTAATTAATTCGTCTTTTTTCTTACCTAAGTGCTTCCACTGCTCAAATTCTGCCGCAGCATCCATCTTCAGATTCACAATGCAAGACGTGTTCATGGTAGTCAAACAGGGTTGTTTTTTTTGTGCCTAGGCCATGTGGCAGAAGTCCTGGAGAGGACTTTTCCCCTGGGACGTGAGACCTGACGTGGTGTTAATCATGAGAGTGCAGGTTAGAGCTATGACTCATGCACTACAGTGCAAAGTCCTTCTTCACCAATATAGTGATGATAATCAATGATAAGTGTGTGTGTTGGGCAGGGCCGGGGGGAAGGGGGCACGGGTGTAGGTGTCCTCATTAAATCCTGGGCTATAGAAAGCCCAGAACCCAGAGTAGACATCCCTCACGCCCAGATGTAAAGATGCATAAATGAGACTTCAGATACATTTCTTTCCAAGTCCCCATGCTCTGACAATGTCCCAGCTCCATCTGTAAGCTCCGTAAGCCCTTCAGTCCACGTGACCAATTCCGGACAATGGACTGTGAGCACACTGTGTGTCCTGGCTGTGTGACACCCTTCGGCTGTTTCCAGTCACAGTGACTGCCTGGAGGTGGCAGCACAGCAAGACTGCAGAGCCTCTGTTTCTGACCGAGGGTAACAGAGTCCCTTGCCAGCCCACATGAGACACGTGGGAAAAACCAGCAGGACTTCGGAAGATTTTTCCTCCCACCAAAGCAAACCTCGAGTGGTATCAATTCCAGACTTTACAAGAGCTTTCCAGATTTCAAGAGTATGTATCCATCTATGAGTTACTTTTCAGTTTGTGCTTTTTTATTCACATTTAAATATTGAATCCGACTAGAATTTTAATTTACTATAAAAGATAGCATATATATTTAAGTTTTTATTTAAAAAAAAAACAACAACTATCCAGGCAAAATTTACTATATAAGTAATTTTATTTCCCTAATAATTTCCAATACCATTTTTCTTATCTGCTACATGTCTAATTATGGAAAGATGGCTAGTCACACAGTGGAATGTTACACAGCTGTGAGGGGGAATGAACCATAGCTGTAATATAAAAACATGGACAAATCGTAGAAATTAATATTGAGTTTGAAAAAAACCTGTTTAAGGAATTTCATGCAGTGTCTATGTATTTTTGTGTCTTCATAAAAATCTAAGAGACAAATCTGAACAACATATTGAAATGCACATATGCGGTAAAGTTATTTAAAAAGGAGCATCATGAAACAAAAACCCAGGTGGTGATGAACCTAGCAATGAAGCTATAGGATTCAACTTTGGACGCCATAGGTAGATTTTACTAATCTATAATAATAAAAGCATAATATGCTAATTAGACTGGACATCCTTCCAGACGAAGCCAGGGCTGCAAGGGAAGCCTGGGTCCTGGGTGTCAGAGGGAAGCCGGTGCTGGCAGCCTGGGGAAAAAAGGCCTACTCTTGCACGAATTTCATGCATCGGGTCTCTAGTACTGACAATATTCTAGATAACATTCTAGAATCTAGACAATGCAAAGTTAGTGGGTTTAAAGCTGTTTGATTATTTTGCTTTGAAATCTCATTTAATTCATAAGTTCTTTTGTATATATCAATTTTTATTTTTAAATATCATAATGAAAAATATTTTTATTACAAATCAACTTTTTGTCCTTTGATTAAAAATCATTCTCCATGGTTTCCTTACTGGCAGATAATTGTGCCTGAATGTTCTATAAAAAAATAAAATAAAATAAAAACAGACACTTATAAGAAGGAAAGAAAGAAAAAAACTCCATAAAAACATAATTCAATTTTGCCTGTGCCATATTGGCCCTGATGCAGTCAGTGGAGCAACAGCCGCGTCTTTGCGCCAAAGTCATGAGGAATATTGGATTTAATAATTACACAGGAAACATGCCGGAGTTGCTAAGGCCAGCCGGGAGGGCTGCGGAAAATGATGTTACATAGGAAATTTGAAGGCATCTATGTTTCTAATGCAAACGTTTCGGGTTCCAAATTGGAAGCGAGTGGTGCGTGATCCTTTTGTTTGCCCACATACAGAGAACGTAGCCTGGAAGAAAAGCCAGTTTGAGAGCCCTCCGTTGAAACATGGAGAGCAGCCCTTTCCTGGGGAGCAGAAGTTACGGAGAGACGTTGTACAGTGTGTCTGAGGGAGCAAACTTCCAGAGCAGCCAGTTCCTAAAGACGGGGGCCCCCCCCCCGCAATGAACACTGAGCCATCTGCAAGGCGATACCGACGAGAATGGGAATGATCAGCGATGAATACCATTCTGGTGACACTTCACAAACATTCCGAAGGAAGATGGATCCAGGCCACACCACAGCAGAGGCTGGGTCCCGCGCAGCCAGAGTACCAGGTACAACAGCAGCAACATCCCTGGACTAGGCTGCTTGAAAAGCCCTGCGTTTGCTGCCATTTCCCATAAGCCTTTGGTCATGTTCTGTTTCACTTTTAATTTGCGGTCTTTAGAATTTGACCTTGTCGCAGAGCTGCCTGTGTAGACACATTCATCTCTGCCAATGCTTACTTGTCAAAGGAACAATTGGGAGGTTTTCATTCTTTGGATTAGTCCAACCTTCTTTACCAATTTTACCTTTTACAGATGCAGGCAGGCCTAGAAAATATACCCATTAGATTTCTGAAGCTTTACATGAAATTTAGAGAAAGGCATGTAAAAAGACTGTGCCAAATACACCACATATTGAGGTTCCTATAACATCCTCCTCGTCAACTAACTCCTCAGAATGCATAAGATTAGGCCTAAAATAGGCTTTTTTTTCCCTCCTAAAGGGAGGAAATTGTGATCGAGACCCAGCCAGAATTTATCATGGCTACTGCTTTTAGGCAAATGAGACTTGGGGCAATAGAAAAGGTGTGTGAGGTCCCTCATGACTGCTCATCTACCTCTGGAGTCTGTTTTAGGATCAACATCAGGAACCCAACATCCATCTGGCTGCCTAGTCATTCCCTCTATGATCTGATCTCACTGTGCTGCCCATGCTCTTTGCTTTCACCTAAATGTCCTCTCGCCCAGTTCAATAGTCACTTAGCAGGTGTAAATATCTTTTTGACTCATAACACTACTCTCCCTCTCTGAAAAGACCTGTAGATTCTGAACTAGTTAGACATTCTCATCGCTTTTATCCTATCATGGCCTTTTTCCTGCCATAGCTAAGTGCCCCATGGGATATCATATCTACTTACGCAGTGTTCTTGTTTATTATTAATGTGCATCCATGTATGTTCTCATTTATATTAGTGCCAATATCTTCCAACCTCTCTGAGACCACCGTTTCTGGCATCATTTTATTTAACAACGCCTCTGTTTAGGTTACTAACTTCTTGTATTCTCTAGTAAGCAACACATGATATTCTGAAACATTTTATTTTATTTTCTATAACATACACCAGAAAATTTTTATATGGGTAGGACACCCCCAAGTAAAATTTTAAAATATTTAGATTGATCTCTTTCTACTCAAGTAAGCTCATTAGAATGCAAAAAGGTTGAACGGCATTGGTCAAGAAACAACACTGAACAGCATTTATTATTAAAGTAACTGGCAAAGTTAATACTTAAATATTATTAGTAGCAAATTGGGACACACTTCACAACTGATTGCAATATTCCTGGATATTGCACTATGGTTAATAACCACTGAATGGAAAGAAACATTCTTAAACATTTTTGTCTCAGTCAGAAAGACCAGCTTAGTTTTAATCCATGCTATATTGGTGAATAGATCCAGCAGGAAGATGTACAAAACTTCAAAAGTCCTGAGAAAGAGTTCCTCTGTTTATGTACATCTAATGAGAGGGTTTAAGTGTCTATTGTCAGCTAAGCCCAAGAGCTACTGAGATAAGATGCTTTACCTCTGTCCTCGACAAACTATATTCCCTAAAATCTATCCAAGCCAGAGTGATTGAAACAAATAGGCTTGCATTACAGAGAGAAATATCCAGCCTTCCAATTTCATAAGGAACATGAGGCATGTAATTAGCTTAGAAACCAAAGTGGAGACAGTGACAGATAATGTAGTCTGGTCTACTTAACACCAACGTCAGCTTCGTTTTCCCAGTCCTCCTTGACTATGGAAGATGGAAAAGGAACTACGTGAATGCTGAGGCGCTCTGACATCTCCACATGATTATCATCCAACATAGTTCTTGGCAAAGGGGTATGAGCAAGTGAACCTGGAGATATTTCTCCCCTGTCCTCCGATTCAAAGTTTTCTGAATAGTATTTTCTTCTTTGTCTTCCACTTTTCCTCTTTCTTCATGAAACGTGGGGGAATATCTTTAGCCTAATTAAAAGCAACTTTTATCCATTGATTTTTTTAAAAAAAATTTGATAGTGTAATTTCCAGTTCTAGAATTTCTGTTTTATTCTTTCATAATTTTTGTTTCTTTATTTGGGGTTGTCTATCGTTTTGTTCATTACAAGAATCTTTTCCTTTAGCTCATTTAGCATGGTGACAGGTCCCTAAGGTAGCAAGTGCTCGGGAGCAATTGAAAAGATGGTAGTTTGCAGACTGTAGTTGGTATCCCTGGTCAACACTGATATATCCATTCACCTGCTCCTCCCTCTTTTTGTCAGGCAGCAGAAGAGGATGTCTTCTCATGTGTAAACGAATAAAATATAGATCCACGTACCCATAATCTGAAAATGTGAAGGAAAGGGAATTTTTTTTCTTGGGAAATACAAATGTAAAATTTTAATACAAAAAGAACTAGAAAACTAAAATATGCCAGAAATCACAATTGAAATGGAAATACATCCTTAAATTCTACCTTTGTCAAGCCATCAAACTCAGATTTTCAAGATGCAGATTCTTCTTCTTTTTATTTGTTCTTTTCTGGGAGATAGAAAATCATGAGAGGTCAGTTAGTACACTAACTATATGATTTTAATTACTCCCCTAATTGCTTAAATAGATAAGGACACCTCAAGAAGGGAAAATTATAAATCGACCTAATTTAGGAACATGTAATAAAGTATTGGGAGATGAGAAGAATAGAATTTCTAACATATATATACATAGATATATATATATGTATATATATGTATACATACATACATATATATTTCTAATACATATCTAATATTAAAAATCAATGGAGGATTTAAGAAGAACATAAACATATAGGAAAGGAAAGTGGCAAAGCGAGATATGAGGACATCATGCAGAATTCTGTGCAGAGAGAAATATGGAAATTTTCTAGAAAAGCTAAAGCTCATATCTAATATGCATCCCAGAAAAAGAGAGAATAAAAAAGAGACAATAATCAATACAGAAAATGTGAAATGAAAGTGATATATATTATCACATTGTTGCCAAAATTGTTGTGTCTATATTAATGACAGACAAGATAGAATCTGATGTGAAATCATTGCTAGATATAAACAGCATGCTTAATTATAGAAAAAATTAACAACCTATCCAGAAGACATGCTATTTGTAAACTTGTATCTGTCTAACAAAACATAATAAAAAATGCATAAAGCATAATTTAAATGATTATTAAAATTAATTAACAAAGCCATAAGAATGATCGAATATGTTAACACAGTTCTCTCAGAAGCAGATGGATCAAGCAGAGAGAACTGAAGGGACAATAAATGATTTTAAAAATAAACAGTTTAATTTTACAAATCTAAACTAATAGATAAACATAGAGCCCTGTACTAAATAAAGGTCATGCATTGTTTTCAAGAGCACGTGGACTATTAACCATAATTGTTCACATGCCAAGTCCTAACTAAGATCTCCACAAATTCAAAACCATTGACTTAACTGAAATAAAATTAAAGCCCAGTGATCAAAAGTAGAAACTCTCTAAAAAACAACACCTTTACAAACTAAAATTAAAGGAGAGAAAAATGTATTAAATAGTCCCTGGGATAAAAATGATTTTTAATGGTAATTACCATACAGAATCAAATTAAGGAAGTACTAATAGCAAAACTTTTGTTATGCAGCTAAAATTTACTAAGATAAAAATAAATATTATTAAGTGTGTATGATAAGAAATATTAAAATTTAATAAGCTACGCTTTCTCCTTAGGAGGCTATAAAATAATAATTGAACAAACCTCAAAATATTAGAAAGATACAAATGTAGGATTTAATGAAATAGAACATGTAGATATTTTTAAAAACTGTTTTCTTTTGGAAGACCTAATACAAAAATATGTTGGCAATATTAATAAACATATGTAAGAGATGGTACAATTTAAAAACTCTAGAAATTAATGAAACCATAACTAGAAATAATTTGGATATTCCTGAGGGACATTAAAAACCCAACTGAAAAATAGAAGAGACTCATGATATTCACTTGTGGGAAGACAAGGCAGAGATGCCAGGTCTCTAATCAGTCTGTCAATTCAATACATTGTCTGTGAAAATACCAACAAAATGTTTTATAAACATTTATAGGCTATTTCAGGAGAACGGGGTCTCACCTGGGAGATCTTTAGCCTCAATATAACACATCGGTAATTAGAGCAGTGTGATATTGTTTAGGCAAAAACTTACTGCTATCGCCTCATTTTAGAAATTTAGAAAACAAAAATAACTGAGGCTTTAAGGTGGAAATGACTTATTCAAGTCTCATAGGGATCTGGTGACTGATTCAGGACCAAAGTTCTGGCCTCCTGAGTCTCAGGCCTGGCCTCTGTGTCCTACAGTATGAATTACTGCTGTTTACTACAGTCTGTGTTACTCTCTCACAGGCTGTTAGACTAGCAGAGTTTATAAATCAGGGACTCTAGATTGTGCTGTGGTAAGAAACAGTCCCCCAAATTCAGTTGGTTAAAAAACAATTCTTCTTTTCTTGCTTACTTTATATGTCTGACGTGGGTCAGTGTTGAAGTCAGCTCCACACAGTCACTCAGGGACCCAGGCTGATGGAGGCTGATCATCTTGTAGCTGGAATGTCTGGGCAATGTCTGAGAATTCCCCAGAGGCTTTTCATTGCCTCAGCCCAAAGTGGCGTGTATCAGTTCCAGTCACATGTCATTGGTGACAGCTTGTCACTCAGCCCTGCCTGACTGCAGGAAGGCTGAAGAGTGAGGCGTCCTATCTGTCTGATTAAGGAAGAAAAGAACTGGCTATGGTAAGCCCTGGATCACACTTTCATGAAGTAAAGTGAAAGTAACTGAATTGTTAGGCTGATGATGATTCTCTCTCTCTCTCTCACTCACTCTCTCTCTCTCTCTCTCTCTATTTCTCTCTCTCTCTCTCTAATTGAGGCTTCCAGTTGTTTGTTTTTTATTTTTTAATGTATTCCTAAATACATGTGTCTCTGCCCCCATGCTGGAGTTGAAGAAATATCTGATCGTGTAAGTGAAATCAGTGGCTCTGGGTCTGTGTGGTTAAATGATCAGCAAAGGAAGGGGATCAAAACAATGGTTTGGAGGCTTGCCCAGGGTGCCAGGGATCTTCTTTATTTCTGGAGTGCAAGAAGACAGACCTGTATTTTACCAAAGAGTAAACCCTTTCTTGACCTGAAAGGGTTCATTCAGCTTCCTTAAATATGTATCCTTTTTATAGAAAAAAATAAAAAAAACCCCGCCTGTTGCCTATGTTAAAGGAAAAGTCTGAAGCAAACAGATAATTAGTAAACTCATGTAATTTTAATTAATTCTCTTTCCATAGCAAAAGTTTTTGCCTTAATTTAATACAATTCAATTAAACATAGACACAAAAATTTTTATGTTTTAATGGTATATTTATTTTTTAATATATATAATTTACACCAGGAAGTCAGAGGTCAATCAACTCTTGTTTTTCAAAAACTAGTTTATTGATTTTTAGAGAGAGAGGAAGGGAGAGAGAGAGAGAGAGAGAGAGAGAGAGAGAGAGAGAGAGAGAGAGAGAGAGAAACATCTATGTGAAAGCATAAAATTGATTGGCTGCCTCCTGCGTACCTCCTACTGGGGATTGAGCCCCCAGCCCAGAAATGTGCCCTGGCCCAGAATCGAATGGGCAACCTTCCAGTGCATGGGAAGTCACCCAACAACTGAGCCACACCGGCCAGGGCCAACTCTTTAATAAAGATTAGAAATCAAGGCAAAAGATATTCAGAAACTACTGTAACATCTTAAACTCTAGTATTATGCCAAAATATAAAATATAGATACTTTTGAAGATCAATTCAAATTTTAAAGATTTGTCCTAAAGGGATAATCCTCTAATTGGGACACAGTGCCCACAAATAGCTTTCAGTTATGTATAACATATACATGCATTGTATTTAACAGGCTACCATGTAGTCATTACTATATTGATGTAGTTAATGTCAATGAAAAGAACCCCATGACTTATTCTAAAGGACAAAGCAGGGAGCAGATTATAAAGTAACCTGTTTTGCAATCTATTTATGCAAAATAAAGCTATATATGGATGGATATATATGTACAGAGATTGGCTAAGCACAAAAAGTGATGACTGTTTGGGTGGTGATATTTTGAGAGATTTTTATTTATTTTTTTAATCTTGATTCCCCCTGCTTTTTAAAAAACAACATGGCTCTACAGATTTTGCAAATGTGCATTTATTTTCAAAAGAAATAAAGCTTTTTTAAAGAGTAGCTTTGGAGAACAAATTGTACATACATCCATGCATAATTACAAATCTGCAGATTCTTTTTCAGATACTGGCTATTGGCCTACAGCTAGGTTTCCAGTAAGATCTTAGTATTCTTTTGAAATATTAACACTGTGGATATGTTTTACCTCTTAACCCTACACATACACATACACACACACACACACACACACCCACACACTGTTTTAAGTTATGAAGAACAGTTTAAAATGTGAGTGACCTATATGTCATTAAGGATGGATTGCAGCTGTTTTATTCTAGTGCCTAATCCATAGACCTTTAAATATGATCTCATTGTTGAGAAGCCAAACATATTATTTATTGAAATTTAGAATAACTTGCTAACCTTTGTCTTCCTTTGTGTGAAAAGGGGAACAGTGTCCGTGACGGAGAAAAATGCGGCTTCTCAGGCATGGGAGTGTAAAACTGGAGGCAGGATCCCACACAGCGCCCTGGCAAATGCGAGGTTATGCTCTGATTCGCCCCTTGCATTTCAGGGGGATGACATTTACCTCTCTTCTCCCCAAAGACGCTCCCAATGCTTTTCCTGCCTTTCTGCTTTCAATTCTGGGCCCAGGTTTTAAGAACGAAAGCGATGGGTTGTGGGTTCCATAGAACACACGTGCTGCAGGGGGTCCTGGATGGGGGTGCTCACACAGGCCTCAGGTAGAGAGGCCTGCAGACACCCTGCCTGCACACACCTGCTCTGCGCTGGCTTCCCGCATCTGTGCTGTGCCGCCTGCTGCCCTGGCCTCAGCTGTGCCAACGCCACGGCCCCTCGGGGCAAGGAGTGCAAAGCAAGAAACACAGCACTCTGGGGGCCAGAGGGACACAACCCCAGATACTAACGATGTGTCTGAACCCTGGAATTTCTGCCCCGAGAGATGCTGAAAAGAAATCTGCCATTTAGTCCACAGCCTTCCTGGTGTGCTTCCTGGTCTTTTAGTGACACGTTTCCCTTGAGTGGATTTCTCCTCTTTCTTCTTATTGTGCCTCCTTGGGATGCATCTCTATGAAAACACTACACACGTTCATTTTATTTTATTTCGAGGAAGCCTCTTGGTTTGCAGTCTCAGCAAAGTATTGCTGGGTGCGGGTGCAGGTCAAAGTTCATGTACGGTCTGCCCGGGAGAAGGACCGGACCGAGGAGATAATCTTCTTAGCACAGCGCACAGCAGATCACAGAGGAAACATGGCTCCCGCCAAGGGATCCGTGCCATGCGAACATTTGGTTCCTAGTTTCCCGAGTCCTCTTTGTTTTTGAGCGTGACATTTCTTCATGCTCAGATGCATGCGTGATGGAACATTCTTTGTTGATGTTCTGAAATGTGTCTTGGAGTTATTTTGGCTCCGCGTAAAATAAGAATTGGGGAAGTAAACTTCTCTGGCTGAAGTGCTAATCTTTTCTTTCCTGTTCTCAGTCCCCTGCCTTTCTCTAACCACGCATATTTGAATGCCTTTAAGCCCAAGACTGGTACTGAATGAGGCCTAGACCATTTTGTTGGAAACAGGGCGAATGAGAAGGCTCGCCAGGGGATCTGTGGGCCCTTCTGGTGGTGGGGGAGAATGCCCTGAAGGGGAGTTCCTCACAGCCTAATTGTTGAGGAATGATGGAAGTTCAACAGCATGGAAATTCGACTTCTCGCTTCAGCTGCAAAGGTGCTTACAAAGGTAGCTGGGCGATCTTTGCAATTTGCCTTCCTTCGAAAATCCAATTTGGAAGCTTCATTAAAGGGCACTAATTTAGTGTCTCGGGGGAATCTGTGTTTAAAGGAGCTTGTCGAGATAATCTTAGATGTTTGCCAATGTGTAGGTGAGCTCAACTCCCCAAGCTGGGGTTACCTGGTTACATGCAGGTGCTTTCATTTCAAACATGATACCAAACAAAGTCAAAAGCACCGGATCCAGGGGAGAGCAGCACCCCTTTCTCTCCGGACACCATCCTGGTTTCCTGACCTTAAAGTCAAGATGCTTTCAGTGCATAAACACTTCTGTGACTGGCACTGTGGATCTGTCACCAGAGATCCAGTAAGGGACACGTCAGTGTTGGTGCGTTTAGTGGTGGCTGACTCAGGACAGCTCAAGGGCCTTTAGGAATGGTAACTGATTCAAATCGTTTTTAAAAATGCAAACACTTTGAATGCCTCGAATCACTTACTGCTCCCAGAAGTATATTTCAGTCCCACCGTGGGACCCAAAACTCAAAATTGGATCGCAGAAAGTTCATTATCTGCGTGGCCTCAAAGAAACAGGAGGCTTCCCCAGTTCCTAATTTGTTGGCAAAATACTATCACAAAAAAAGGTAGAAAATTGAGTTGAAGCCAATTAGTGTTGTTCTGTGTTGGGATGCCTACTGCGTTGCATTCAGTTTTGTCATCAAGTTCGTCCTTGCATCATTCAGACACTGAAACATGCGTCTTGTTCTTTGACATGATCTCTGGAGTGTGTGCTGAGTGCAGCCTGAGTGCCCCTCCTCCCACCCAGGGGCTACAGTTTCTAATCCCGTTTATAGCATCAAGTTCCATTTTCCTAGTGAATTCTCAGAGTAAAATCAGATTTGTTCTAGGAAGACTTTGTGTTAAGAGCAAGCTGTTAAGTTTCTCTGTGAGTTGGTGACACATCCATCCTTTCAAGAGATGCTGAAGTCTAGTCCCCTCCAGAAGGAAAGTCAAATACACTGGCCCTCTTCCCATGCAGTCCCAAATGTGGGACTTTACGACACAGCACAGCTTGGCACAACAATCCCCCCGCCCTCCCCGAGTGGGATTTTTCCTGAGTAGAAATAAAGAGAATTAGAAATACCTTTTATAAGTTTGCCCTTGGATTCCATATGCCTGTTAAAAAGCTTTTGGCGAGGACGGAGGAGAAAGAGATCGACATAAGGGTCTTGAATTCCTTAGGCTTCCTTTGCTGAAATCTCATACAGCAGATCCATTCTTATTCCAGCAATAGCTGATCCCCAGGGAGACAATTTCTAATATTTGGAAAATACAGTAATTATCTATTCATCAAGGACTAGTACACCTATTTCTTTCCACATTTTCAGGAACGATGCATAGTATCTGTTTGATATTTATAGTCACTCTCTTAGCCTATATGAACACGGCTATGCCTGTTGAAATTGCATTTCTATAAAAAGTGGAAGGCACATCCTTACTCAATCTGCTTATGATGTCTGTCACTGGAAATGGATGTCCATAAATGAAACTGAAAGGACGTGGAATTTTTTCATGATGTGGTTTATGCTAGTTATTGGATGTCTATCCCTGGGGTGACTACTTGCAGCTGGGGAAAGTTGACTTTCTCCTCTTCAATTTATTGGGGAACGGGGGTGTTCACTGCACCAGATCCGGAGTTATTCAGCATCTACATTTCAGAAGCTCATTTGCTGGATACTGTCAAAATGAGCTTTGGCAATCCCATGCAGGCATGCACAACTATAATTTGGCTTCACATTAATAACAACCTAGCAAAGAAGCCCAGGATCCAATGCCTTGTTCTCAGCTGGGGGCAGAGAGCCAGCGTGATACATCTTGGCTGGTGACTTAGAATGTTGGGAAAGTAGGCGCTGCAAGCACTCAGGATGGGTGGGTGGCATTCCGGAAATGTATTCCCATTCCCCCAGGATTCATGTGTGTGTGTGTGTGTGTGTGTGTGTGTGTGTGTGTGTGTGTGGTGTGTACCCCGAGACAATGAAAAAGACACACACACAGATTTACAGATAATAAATAATAAAAATAGCACATCTCCAGAACAAGTGGGAAAGGCGACGCTTTTGTCTCTTCCAATGTCAACTCCGTTCCCTGCCTCACGCCCTGCCCGGCCCGCGTTTCCGCAGCATCTTTCTGATTCTAAACTAGCGCCCCAGTGGGTGGGCAGTGGTCCGGGCAGGGCAGTTGCCCACAGGGAGTGCATTGGCGCCGCGCACTTGACTTTGGATCTTGCCCGAATCCCCGAGAGCCCTGAGGCTCCGGATTCCTGGGGTGGAGTGAGGTGTGGTGTGGGGGGTGGGGGGGTATTCTCTGCAGAGTTGGCCTGGAAAGTGAGTGCCGGAGCGAGCGAGCTTGGCCAAGTGTCCGGGGAGCCTGCAGGCGCCGGGAGCGGTACGCTGTGGGGCGCGGGCGCGGGCGCCGGCCGGGAGCGGGAGGGCGTGGAGGGGCAGGGGGCAGCGTGCCAGTTCCCTCTCTGACTAATGATGCTCACGGCGCCGCGCGGGGCTCAGACGCTTTGTCTCCAGCCTCGGGGCTGGCGGAGAGCTGACGGGGCAGGGATGGCACGGCGGGCGCACGGGCCGGTGCCCGCTCTCCCACTCGGCCAACTCCGGCCGCGCCCGGGGCAGAGAGGCTCGGGCACCCGGCGCCCCGCGGCCAGCACCCGGGCGTGGCGGGCCGGGACCGGGGTCTGCCCCCCGAGCACCTGCGGGGCTGCCGGCCACGCGCAGCGCCGGGAGCCGGGGCGGGACCGGACGCCGCAGGGGCTGCGGAGGGAGCGGGGCGCCGCCCCCCGCGGCAGTGCCAGCCGCGTGGGAGGGCAGAGTCGGCCGGCGGACGGACAGACGGGCAGACGGGCAGACGGCGGAGGAGGCGGAGAGGTAGGGGCTGTGGCACCGAGGGACGGACCAGGGCTGGCTGGCTCTGAGTGGGACTGTTATTGACGGAGCCATGGACAGGTGCGAGCAGTTAGCTTGAGACGGGGGGAGGCAGAGGCAGAGAGAAAAGAGAGAGAGAGAGAGAGAGAGAGAGAGAGAGAGAGAGAGAGAGAGAGAGAGAGAGAGAGAGAGGGAGCATTCGCGCGCTCCTTCCCCTGCAGACGCCCTCCTCTGTCCGAGGGAGAGGCTGGGGGGCTCGGAGAGAGGTGCGCGCCCAGAAGATGGCTAGAGGGACCCTGCAAGGCTAGTGGGACCAAGAGACGAACAGACAGACCCACTCAGGCACGGACCGCCAGCGAGAGCCGCAGCTCTGAGAACGGAGCGCAGGAAAGCCAGAAGCCCGCGCTGTGCTTCCCGGCTGAGCGACAGACAGACAGACGTGGGAAGGGACAGACTGGCAGACAGGAGGTGGGGGCACGTTCAGTCCCAGCAGCCACTTGGACAGAGAAGGCGGCGCGCCCCCAGAGCGTGTCCGGAGCAGCAGCCAGCAGCGGGGGTGCAGGGTCGCCAGCTGGAACCGCCAGCGTGACCATAGCGGTGGTCGCCACAGCCTTGCCAGGATCGCAGCTGCCAAGGCTGTAAAAACCTCCTTTTACCAGCAGTTAAATAAAAAAAAAGCCAAGCTAAATCAAACAAATCCAGCCAAATCAATCATTGAAAAACAATCATATTAATAAAAGCCAAAACCTTAATCAAGGCACCAAGACGCTGGGGGGATATCCACTGTGCGGTCAAGGTAATAACCAAGGTCTTCCACGTGAACATCGCATGCCTTTTGTGTGTGTGTTTCTCCTCCTTCCTGCCATATGTCTGTGCTGTTCTTTATAATTGTTCGTAGTCCGTATTTCTCCTTCGTGTTTGTGTTTGTGGAAAGCTGTTGTTACATATGTATTGTGTTGTGTTTGTCAAAGGAGGGGTTTAAACTCCCTCTCCCCCAAAGGAGGCAGAATTGGAAAGCTGGGAGAGGACTGAAAAGGGCAATTGTTTCATCAGAGAAGTCTACAGTGATTTATGCAGATTTCAAGGTAGAAAGTTTTCAAGGCTCTGAATGCATTGGAAAGAGAGCTATGCTCGGGGCACAAAGTTGTCATCTGTGTGTTGTACTCGCAGGACTCAGGAAACTGGATGTTTACTTTGTTTTTACATGTGTGAAGTCTGTGTTTCATGGCCAACTCCAAATTTGATGTCGTCTGTGGCAGGTTGTAGATTTAGTGATAGAAGTGAATGGAATGAGACAGGTGTTTAGGAAGTTTCTTGGGACGAGAAATTGACTCAATGTTTATGCATAGACATAGAGCTGGAGAGGATGTGGTTGCTGTTAGCTGCTCAGGGGCAGTAGGTGGTCACCTCCTGACGATACAGGGTAAGGACAGAGACCAAGCCTAAAAGAAAACAAACAAAAAAAACCAAAAAAAAAAAGAGTGAACTGCAAGTTATAGGGACGGGGAGCTTGTAAGCACAGCGCAAGGCTGGTAGGTAGTCACTTTCAGGAGACTGTGTTTAGGATGCAGATAGCCACTGGATTTGGTATTTTTTTAAGTCTGTTGGCATGACCCTTCAGCCTCTCTAAACAAGCCTGGCGTTCTCCAAAGTTGAAATGAATCTGTACAAGATTCTGCTCAAACAGTGACAGAATCCCAAGGATTCCTGCCTCCCCCTCACCCACTTTGGAGATCAAAATCGCTGGGATTGTTTTAAGAAAGCGGAGACATGGAGATGACAGGACAGTATCTTTTCATACGGCAAAAGTTAGGAGACCTTTGCCACACGCTTTAAAAACAAATGCACCTGCTCCTTTGATCCTCCGAATTTGTGTCACCACAAGCCCTGCGTGTCTTCATAGGATCGTAGTCAGTGTCATTTTCACAAAAGGCAGTCGTTTGGAAGCCGAGGGCTCTAGCTATGTTTTGTTCAAATAGCCGTGTAAGCCACAGTCTTGGCAATAACTGCTGTTGCTGCATGGCTAACGGGGATCGCGTGCACTCTTTTCGGGTTTATATGGATGTGTAAGGTACGTATCTGTGTTTGAACCTTTATTTCCTTTCGTATCATTTTTCCACTTCAACTGCCAGAATATTATAAAATTTTCTTTAAGGGGTACAGTTCCTTGTCACAAGAGCTACAAAAGGCTAACCTACGACTGTCCTTGCTTATCAATGCGATGAACTGCTTTAAAAGAGTTGGGTTTGATTGCTTTAAAATCATTTGCTTTAATTTTCAAGACTTTTTGACTGCTGTGCATACATGTCTTAATTTACCCCGTCGGGACATGACTTACGTTATTTCATAAATCCTATAGAGTTGCTGTAGGTAAACGCCTGTCTAACAGAATACCTTGTTTAGGTGAGTCATTGTTAAAGAAACTTACACAGCTCCTGAAATTGACTTGCAGCTTCCCAGTGACTGAATCCCACTACAGGCTGATGTCTTTGGCAGTGCTCAGCTCAGAGGGAGTAGGGTTTGTGTGTGCTATTAGATTTGCAAATTGCTGATCTCCCAGAGACTTTCCCTCCCAGATCCCAGCTGAGTAGAGTTACCCTGAGAACTATGGCATTAGCCCTGTCGGAGCATGCTCCGGCGGGGAGTTCTGTGCAGTCTATTTTTAATGCTATTTAATGAAGGAGCAAGCACCTCATCCAGCAATAAGAGAAGCATGATGGAACAGAGCAGTGCGTGGTTATGGATACTGGAGACGGATCTCTGCAAAGGTACAGACTGGCTGCTGGATATGGTAATTGTAATCAGTCCTAATATACTGCACTAACAGAAATCAATTGGTTTTCGTGAATAGTTTGATATGTCTTCATAAACCTCTTCAGTGATTCTTAGAAAGAAGACTCAATGATTCGAGTGCCTTAAAACTTAAGGGAGATGCTAACCAGGGAGTTCCTGCTTGAATACTATTTTTAATACAAGCTGTCTGGTTCTTGGGTGGCGAGAAGTGCGGAAATAATAGCAGATTCCTAGCATGTTGTTCTGGTGAAGGGTTTGGAGCTTGCAAAATATTTTGGGCATAAAGTAACTAACATCCTCCTAAGATATTATGATAACTTGAAGCCCTACCTTGTGAATTTTTTTTTCCCATTTTCTTTTGTAAAGTTGGAGGCTAGGTTCAGAATTGTGTCAACGGAGTGAAGCAGGAAGTTTTGATTGAACTTGATAGAATGTTTGAGTTGTTCTCTCTCCTTACTTTGAAATAAGCACAATAGATTATCTTACTGAAGGTTAACTACTTGAAAAATGTAGATTGAAAAGATGGCACTGGTCATTTTTGGAGTGCAATAATGAGGGGGGAGTATCTTAATATTATCGTGCGTGAAACATAAGAAGCCATCTGTCTGCAGTGTTTGTATATATGCAGAACACTTGTCTTCAGATAGAAAGTGAGAATGTTCACTCAGAGAGGTCTGTGTTGTTCATTTTCATATTAATGACATACTACAATCAGGTTATTTCTTTGTTCAGAGCAAAGCTAATGAGACAAATGCCTCAGTGGTTTTAAAACTTAATAAATATAAGAGAACGTGATGTTTTTTTAAGTGAGAAAGTGAGCCACATTGTCATTAAACAAAGCTATTAGAGCGATGTACAACATTGTTCTGGATTTGGCCAATTTTTATGAAAAACAAGAAAGCAAAATCCCTCAGGGAAATACATCGCGAGGAGTTAAGTGTAATGTGTTGTTGTTATTGTTTGCGTTTTGCACTCTGTACTTCCAGATATTTTTTTTGCACTCTGTACCCTTGCTCTCATATTTTCCTTAGTGATCATGCTGTTTGGACCACAGTGCGGCTCTCTTTCTTAAGATCCTCAAGTCAGTGGGCATTCTCATCTGAATTCAATGTGTATTTTGTCTGTGAACGAGATAATGATAAGCTGCATGAGCAGAGTGTGGAATGAGTCAGCCACTGAAGACACAATACCCAAGGTAGCCAGAAGTGAATATGATGGAATATCATTCGTATGGGGAGGCAGTTGGGAGTTCAAAAGGTTGGAAATTGCAAATGAGCCATTTGTGTAAGTTAGTTTAATTCAGATCTGCTTTCTGACAAGGTTGGTTAGGCAAGACTATGGGGCTGAAAAGTGATGTCGACATTGAAAGCCATTGCTTCCCATGGTAAGTACCGGCCTCGTTCTCACTGGCACCACAAGGTGGTAGCGTGTTTAGACATTTGTGAATCTCTAATCAGAAAAATAACCGGTTTCCTTCAAAATGCATTATGTCACCTGGAAAGTTCTGAATATATTTCAAGTCAGTGATGACGAACTTCTAACATATACCCTTCCTCTCTTTAGACAAAGAGTTTCATTTTTTTTAGGAAATCTGTGGTTCCAGAGTTCTCTTCATTTCTGCTGATTTTGCTTTCTTTTATTTTTCATTCTCACATTTAAAGTTAAGTATGATAAATGGTTTCCAGCCGTGACCTAAGTGAATGCTGAAGGACTTTTGAAGGTAGAAAAGAATATTAGTGAGATGTATCTGTGTCTAGATTTGTTTTTCTCAAGCTATCTTGGCTTCTGAGTGTTAGTTTCCTGTAAGGAGTATTTATGGCAAGTTCTAATAAATTGATATTTTTCAGTGACTCGGAGTCTTATAATTTAAAATGATTTTGCTCATTTTGGATTAAACTGACCCTGGATGTTCAAAGTATTGACCACTTGAATTCACATCACAACCATTTCATTTCTGTGAGGATTAGATATGGACTGAGATATAAAGTATTAAATTGTATACATTAATATCATATGCTTGATAAAGAATAATGTGCTTTTTATTGTCTGGCAGCATTGTTATCTGTGGTCTCAAAATCTTCTGGTGATATTTTCTTAAGGCATAAAACGCCCATATCACATTTTGAATGGACCTTTTTCTAAAATCACTGGGGCATATCTGTGCCCTGGGAAATAACTATGCAGGTAAACCAAAAAGTGAGTTGAATATTTATTTGGAACAATCGAAAGGAAATTGGAAAACAAAAGGTTTGACTAGAATACACCAAATTGACTCTCTACCTGAAAATTGAATTCTTGGCTTTATGTCACGCTCTCCTGTTCTAGCTGCCAGCACAGATCTTACTATTGCCAGAAAAAACGAATGTTAATCACTGTCCATGGCCACAGAAAAAGCAGTGTTTTAAATTCCTCTCCATACTTCCCCCAAGGAAGTTTCTTCCGGCAGTTTGTCATAAGCTCCGCTTAATATACATCTTGGTGCCACAGGTTACATAAGATTTTTTATAAGTTCAATAATCAGGTGATATCTATTAGCATAAAATTACAATTGCGACTTCCTGAAATGCCAAAGATTGCGTCCAAAGTTGTCTCATTCAAGGTACACTCTCATAATTATTTCTCAGTCATAAATTTATACATTTTTAAAGGAATTTACAATCATTCATTTTAACTAGCAACAGAAAATCATTGAATTTTCTCCAGGTAAAGGGGACAGGAGGATCTACTAATAAATGTCCCTTTGAAAAAAAAGCCTCCTATCACAGTCTCACATTTCAAACTACTTCAAAATTATACAGCAGTTCTTACTTTAGAAATTCGTTGTGATTAACACAGAGACTATTAAGATTTTGTTAACATCACTTCCCTAAATAATAGCATTGGTTTTAAGAAAGGAAGGATTGAAGATTTTTAACAGAAAAACAATTACGTCACTTCTTATTTCACATCTTTTGGCAAATTTGGTAGAGATGTACTTGGCATGCTGTGGCTAATGTTTCTACGCAGAATTGCATAACGTAATATGCAGGTGTGTTTTTTTCTACAGGTTTTTTCATTGAGACATATTCACAAAGAATACCTACCTAGATAAACCCAGTAATCAATCCCTGATACTCACCCAAGCTAAGAAATAAGTTTTTGTGATAGGAACATCCCTGTGATTAGTCCCTGTGATAGGAACCCAGGGACTAATCAAGCAGACTGAGTACTGGGATTCCTAACAACAGATACGCATTCTCTTACATTTGCATTATTGTTGGTTGCTTCTTTATTACGCACTAAATACTTGAGATAAGAATAAGGGCCATCTATAAGGAAATGGAAATCAGAGGAATGGTGCTCATACATTTAGCAGATTTTCTTTTAATTGCCAAGATACAGTACTCACCTTAGAACGTTCTAGTCCATAGAATCATACCTTAAAGGGGAAAAAAGTGCATGTGGACATATTTGCATCTGGTCGAAATTGAGAATCAACACCAACAATTGAGGCAAAACATTTCAAGATCATCAGAGAACAGGATGGAACATTGATTTCTAAAAGTCTGATGCTTATCCCTTGATAAGTAAATCAGAAGGCCCAGCTCTTACCTAATTGTTTAGGCATTTGAGCTGCTTTCCGGTGATCTCATCACTATTAGAGAGATCTAGAAAAATCAAGCCCGGGGTTAGCAGAGAGTGAAGGAAGGGCTTCGGAACTCACTGCAATCAGGGACTAGCTACGGTTGCGTCACTTTTATTTGCTGCTAAACTCAATAAGAAAACAAGAAGCTCTTAAATTGTCTTTGCAACTTTTACCAAACGTTATGTAAAAACATTTCTAAAACCACAAGCTAAAATTCTCCCATGAAGCGCCTAATGTTTATTGATGAGAAAATACCTATACTCTGCACTGGCATGTTTTTCTTAGCACTTTGCTGATTAACATGCATTACTATGTAAGTTTGGTAGAAACCCCAGCATTGCTGGCATTTGACTTAATGTAATCATCAAAAAGCTGTTGGACAGAAAATGGGTAGATTCTAGATGAGTATGTGACAGAACGAAGATTTCTGCAGCATTTGCAAGCTTCGAATACACATTGCTTCTTCAAAACACTATCTTTTTAAAAATGAGGGTATTAAAAACAAAGCTTTTAATTGCAAATATGGCATTTTACTTTCTTTTTTCTTTTTTTTTTTTGGAGAAAGAAGATTAAGGTTTATAGTCAAATGATGGCTCTTTAAGCCAGTGTAGCACATCATTGTGTTAAAATTGCTGTTGACTTCTGCCAAATTAATTAATTCTCAGGACCTTGCAGCCATATCAATGATCCTATTTATTTTTTCTGGCTTATGAGAACAATTGCGTGAACACTTTTAAATACATAGTTTTATTTTTGTTTATTTTAAGTTCTGGCTTATGAGAACAATTGCGTGAACACTTTTAAATACATAGTTTTATTTTTGTTTATTTTAAGTTTAATTAGATATGCTGGTGTCGTCAGAATTTTAGGAAATGATCAGACATCTGCCATTGCATTAAAGATGAATTCAAAGATCCCACTTCAAACAACTAGCTGGTATTAATGATTCTTCCCTGTTTTCCACTCTGGTGCTGATTTAACTTTGGTCACAGCACATATTTCCTTTGTGAAGATTAAAATCTTACTGCAACCTTGAAATTTCCACATAATCACTAACAGAATTCTGGAAGAATTCTATCCTAGAGCCTGCCGTCATGTGGCGTGTACGTGCTGTTGCTATCTGCTTAAGCACAATTAAGTACTCTAACAATGGGAAGCTTTCATCCTTAATTATTATTATCATTGTTGTCTTCACCCGGAACTATGGATGGCAGTGAGTTTGTGTGTGTGTGTGTGTGTGTGTGTGTGTGTGTGTGTTTTCCCCCAGCATCAAGAGGTGAGAGAGCACACCTAGTAAAATGTGACAAAGTTGATATGTTTGAAAAAAAAAAAAATATATATATATATATATATATATGTCAGACAAAATATATATATTTTCTAGGGCAAGGATGCAAATATCCCATCAAGAGGGCTATTGTTTTATCACAAATTAATTAATTGTCAGGACCTTGCAGCCATATCTATGATTCTATTTATTTTTTCCAGCTTATGAGAACGATGATTGTCATGTCTGCATCATTTGTCAGATATGACGTAGGAAGCTAAGATACGTCGAACTCAGTGGAACTTCCGATCAAAAGTCAGGTTAAAACTGACAGAGAGGTAGACCAAAGGTATGCTCGGAGCTTAGCTGAGGAGGAGCAGGCCACTGCTGTGTGTGATGAAGGAAGGCTTTCCCGCAGACACAGGGGCCTCCCTGAGACTTTGCAGGTTATAAAAATGTGCAAAATTTGGATTGAGAGTAAAGGTCTGGAGACATAAGGCCTCAATAGGGTGGTGTATCCAAATCTCACCTCCCCAAAACTTACCTTCATAAATATGCAATGTACCTCCTGAACCAGCCATCCTGGTGTTTGGCTTCTGGGTCTGAATAACTAATAGTGTGACTATGGCCAAGACTCTAAACCTGTCTGTGCTTCACAGGTTCAGCAGGTTAAATTGGGTAACAACGCCAGTTCATTCTGAACAAATTACTAGTTACGTGATTTGAGCAATTTCGTTAATTCCTCGTGGCATCAACGTTCTCCCAAAATTAAAGGCCTCCCTTGTAGGATAGAAGCAGAAACAAAGTACCCGGCACATAGGTATTATTCAGTATAAAGAAACGATTATCTTTTCATCTGAAAAACTTTAGAGAGATTTAACCTCATTACATAAAGGAGACAAACCTCCCTTTACAAATTCTTTTTAATTTTTAAAGATCTTTTAGTAATTTAGTGTTCTTCTGTTTCCACCCCATAAAAATCTGCATGGTTATAATGGGAGACTGGCTTTACTCTTTCTGTGCCTATGAAATATCAAAGGCCAAGCCAATGTAGCAGCTAATCTGGGAGGTGTGCATTGTATAGGAATCATGGTGCTTAAGAAGGCCATTATCTCCCGTCAGTCTCTCAGGGAGGGGATGACCCTGCCAGATTTGTCTAAATACTGAACATATTAAGTATATGACTTCTCCAAAACATTTTACTTGTGAATGTCTGCCATCTAACACGGGAGGCTGAAGAACTAACTAGAAAGGGGCTGGCACGGACCCATGGAGGAATAATGTTAAATCCTGCCCTACTGGGTGACAGCAGCAGCTTTGGAAAGGAGGGGAGATGGAGGCAGTTTTCAGTGCCCTCCAAGCCCTGAAAGCAAGGGGAGCTGTGGGCTTGTGGGCGCCCTGCCTGGTACCCCCACAGCAGGCTCTCACTTCCTGTCGCTAAACACCCAGTGAGCTGCTTGGACTGGGAGATGATCTGGCCTCTCATCCTGAATTATCTGCACTTAGTTTTGCTGAAGTGAGTCACTTCTACACCTGTGTTTGAATGGCCAGAGGATGGGGAAACATCTCTCAGAATTGGGGTTTAATCAGTTGGTTCCTCCACCAGGACATGGAGAACCACAATGAGTGTTCAGCACAGCAGGAGGTGAGCTCTGCCAAGCAGTAAATTTATCATCAGCTAATTGCACTTCATTTTTAAATTATAATTTGAAGATCAGCCATTCTTAGGGATGGCACAATCAGAAAGTTTTCCAATGAAACTTCTCTGAAGGCACCTGAGAATGAATTTATAAATTTATAACCTTTGGTTTCTAATACTGGCTGGAAAAAGGAAGAGTAGAAAAATTATAATATATATATATATTTATATATACAGTATATATATGTTACATATATGTATATAAATTCAACAAATATATATATATACATTACATATGTATATATATAAATTCATCAAAAGACATATGCTTAAATACAAAAGTCATTTAAATAACTCATATTAAGCAAAAGGGTGATTTAGCCCCAAAGCATATTTCCCCATATATTTTTCTTTATTGTCCTTAGCAGTTCTTGCTTACATGTGGCAGATATTTAATCAGTTTCCTGACTTAAAAATTGACCTTTATATTGTTGATGCCATTTAATATTCAGGATTCAAAATCAGCTCTCAGTAAAGTTTTCAGTGTGTTTTTTTTCCCTAAAATTTCAGCTAAAGTGTATTGGACATTCATCTTTCTGAAAAAGAGGACAAAGAGATGCCCTTACGTTTAAATTGCAGCTGACCTGGGAAATATGTTGGCTCTACAAAGAAGTTTCTTCTTCCGATCTCAGGCAATGATTAGGGCTTCGCCAGTCTGCTTACACTGAATACATAGACCACTCTTCCATCTACATGGAGAGGGGTGAGGCCAAGGCAAGCTCACAAACAATTTCCAATCATTGCTGCACTGAAGTAGAGACAACTTATGTTTACTAGATATGGCCTGAGGGGAGATTAACCTTGGTCAAGGTGAGCCAAGAGGTGGAGAAAGAATTCACTCCTCTGAAGGTAGGGCAAGTCCACTGTATTAGATTAGAAGGCAGGGGTG
Organism: Myotis myotis; assembly: GCF_014108235.1. Lineage (NCBI taxonomy): Eukaryota > Metazoa > Chordata > Mammalia > Chiroptera > Vespertilionidae > Myotis > Myotis myotis. The sequence goes on from NW_023416317.1 coordinate 47,624,570, forward strand.
AGGCAGAGAGGGGGAAGAGAATACTAACAAGTTGGGTAATTTCAGACCCCCCTTCCTGTCCTACGCAGAACAGCTCTAACCAAACTCTATGTGAGTGCCCCCCTCTTCCTGCTACAGGGCAACAGCAATAGGATTAACCAAGTTAAATGACAAACCATTTAATCCACTCAGGGTCACTGAAAATTGGACTCATGTTTACCCCTCTCTAGAAAAATAATCTAGCCCAAAGAAAGGGATAGACAATTCAGGGTGGAATGGGTTTGCTTTCTTCTTTTACCCCCTACATTTTGAGGTATGCCAAGTGTGGCTCTGATCACATGAACTTCTATTCAACCATCCATTTCCCAAAGAAAACCCAAACCTGGCGCCTTAATTTAGAGAGACGAGGAGCACATTCTTTTTCTTCTCCGTGACTGTGGCAGGCTTTGGGAATACGCAGGAAGCAATAGATTTTGACACAGCTGGTCTTCTCCACAGGAAATCAGAAAATATATTCTGGACCACACTGTGTCAAAGCAGGGGGATTTCCATGCAAGCTGAATTGAGGAGCATTGAGCTCTTATGTCTGCATAAGAACACAAGACTTGTGTTTGCACCAGATACCATGGTTATTTATCCATTTGTTCAACCTTGTTTTTCAAATATTTATTGAGGGGTTTTCTATGTGTCAGGTCTCGTGCTAAATATTTGAGAAATTGGCTGTATGGGATTTTATAGGCATTTGGGAAAGATAAATGTATTTTAACAGTTAGAACAATGCAGTGAATGATTGAGAAAACTCCATAATGACAGATGGACAATATCGTGGATGGTAAAGCAATATGAAGTGATTTTGACAAATTAGAAGAAACATTTCTTTACTGGGAAAGTTAATTAGGAAGATCCATAGGAGTTATCTCAAGGGTAGAAACCATACTGTTTCCAGAAAACAAACAAGGAAGAATGAGCACCCCTGGTAAGTTGCTGGGGGAAAGTTCATATGATGGTTAGACCAGAAACTAAAACTGTCAGTTGTGAAGCTCTCAATCAAGAGAAAGGAGTCAGCTGATTAAGAGGATGTATATGGACTTGGGATGAGACACTATATTCTTTTTTGATCTTATGAAATAATGCATTAACAATATTGCTTATTAGAGTTTCAAGCAACTGATTCAAGTTGAACTGGGACTCCAAACTGCAAAGTTCAAGTTCATATCAGATCATGGCAACAAATAGGTTTAGAATTTAAAAAAAGGTTTTTGTAAAGGCTAATTATTCTTTGAGTTTGTTTTGCAGTTCCACATTTGCATGTTGGAGAAAGGAAACTAAAATAGACTTAGAATATTAGAAAGGTTCTTAATAGATTAAAAATAGTGCCCATAATAAGAAGGAGATGGGATTACATATAGTGTCATAGGAAAACTTCAGAGGAGTAAAAGATTTGATTTATTGGGTACCTGAAGGGTGATTTTTTTTAAAGGATGCAGTTCTTTCTGTTGGCAGAGATAAATATTTAGGTTTCTGAAAGCAGAAAGAGATCTGGATATGTGGCCCCAGACCTGGTTCATGTTTTAATATCTTGCCCTGAAACACTGAGAAAGAACCTACTTTTAGAAGTTACCCATAAAGCAACAGGAATACACCAGATAATAGCTGGCATCTCTTCCAGTTTAGTTCCTATGATTCCATGGCTTTTTTGTAGAATATTCATGGGCCAGTTGTATATTGCATTGTCTATAAATTTGGGGTATACATTTTATTTTAGCCTTGAAAATAAGGACTAACGCTCCAAGATAACACTGAAATGATGAGAAGGAAAACTTACCAAGAGTATTTGGTTAAGTAAAGAGAATATGGGGTCCCAGCTCGGGGTTCAGATCCCACCCTGCAACTTCATACATTTCTTAAGCTTTTTAGCACCAGCGTCCTCATTTCTAAAATAGGATGGCCATAAGAATGAAGGCTGAAGCACTTCGTCAAGTGCCTAGCATTATTAATTCATTTTTTCCTGGTGCTCATAATTTTTTATTTGCTTGTCCTTTGTTTAGTTCTTATCACAACCTTTGCTTGATGCCATTATCCTCACATAAATAAAGCATCCCCTTAAGATCCCTCCCAGCCTTAATGATGTTTTCATGATGTGGCTGTTATCTTAAGCATTTTGTTCGTGCATAATTGGAGTTCATTTTCAGCACAACCATACTCTACCCTGATAAGCAATTCCCAGCCAAGGGTTCAGTGAGGACGGGCCGTCTGAGGACACCTGAAGTCCAGATGACTTTCTAGGAGGTGCTCTCCTCTGCACAGAGAGTAATACTTGACATTATAGGGAGCCTTGAAAAAGACAGCTGAGCATGGAGGATTTATTATTCCATGTGTGTCTGAAATTCCACATAATATTTTATTATCTATTAATGGTGTCTCACTTGGAGATTGTAGCACTGTTGCTCATTTACAAAGAAAGTTAACTAGGCCTCCTAGATTGGTCTAGAAAACGTGTAGAAAGTTTAATCTTAGCATCTTTCCAGGAGCAATTTGGGGCCTTCAGGCCTAGAAGTGATTTCAAATGAAGTCACTGTGGACCTGTGATTTGTACACAATGCAGATAAAAGCAATAATTATGTCCAACAGAAGGCCATTGGTAGAGTCAGAGATGCACCAAAATGATCTAGCAAGAGATGAAGACTCTAAAATCAATTTTTCTAAAATCACCAGAAAAACGTTACCTCATTGCTTTGACCTGGCTGTAAAATATAGACTCGTTTTGATGTTTTAAGAAAGGATGGGGCGATTTCACTTGTGTCGTCATTTATAAATTAGATCCTTGGGTGTAGGCAGGGATCAAATGGTGTGACTGTTCATGGCAGTGAAATAGACCCAGACCTGCACATTTGAAAGGACTGATATGGTGAACTTGCCTAATATTTTGATTGATGGAGAGTCCCCTTTGGGGTGCTCCTGCTGCAGTACACTGATAAAGGTAAGAAAAATCTAAATGAAAGGAACGCGACGCTTTTCTGAACTTTTTAGGGAAGCTGCTGAGTGGCCATGTGTGGAGGAGATCTGAATTTATTATTGTATTGATTAGGTCATTAGTGTCATTTGTTGGGCTCTGTGGGAATTCTTTTACTTGGCTTGTTCCTTCTGCCCTCTGAATTACCTTGTTTCCCCAGGCATGAATTCTTATCAGCATCCAAGATTCCTGTAGCTCTGACTATATTATTTGTTGAAGCCACAGGGACAGTGTGATGGAAAACTCAGCATTCCTCTACTCATTCTGAAGTTACCTCTGGATCATTTGGGATCATTGTTATTCTCTGTTATTGGGTCATTGTTATTTTGGAAAAACAATTTGTATTATGGTTTGCAGTATAAATGGCAACTAATATTTATGAACTACCCCTTGTGTGAAAGGGACTTGTGTGCCCATGAGCTGTCTTCACAGATCTGTTCTTGGTTGTGGTCACAGCTGGGGCAAAATTTCAGTTGTAGCATACCTGGGGGTTCTTGTCTAAGGAGAAGGAAAGGTATATTTGTCATCCTTGTTTTATTTTTCCTTTGTAACACGATGTACACTGTAATAAGTAAAAGCAAAAGGAAGGCACTAGTTTGGCTCAGTGGATAGAGTGTTGGCCTGCAGATTGAAGGGTCCCGGGTTTGATTCCAGTCAAAGACACATGCCCAGGTACGGGCTCAATCCCCAGTAGGGGGCGTGCAGGAGGCAGCTGATCAATGATTCTCTCTCATCATTGATATTTCTATCTCTCTCTCCCTCTCCCTTCCTCTCTGAAATCAATAAAAAATATATTTTAAAAATAAATAAAACAAAAGCCCTAGAAAGCATGGAGAATTAGATCTATCTGGAGATCAGAACCAGGAATTGAGAATCCAGATAGTGGAAGGATAGGTGTCCGGGGTCATGACAAAAAGGACATGGAACTTAACTTTTGAAACTGGTTCTGAGTAGGTGGAAATTTGTGCACCTGCGTGGGTCTCAAATCTGTACTTTTGTGGCAAGGATGGATTCTCAGCACCTGACATCACCTATCTTGGGACACACTTTCTCCAAGGGACCTAGACAGGCAATAGGCTTGAGGTCAAGGTGACAAGTTTGAATTCCATTGCTGCCTTTCAATGGCCTGGCCACATTAATTAACGATTAGGAGCTTCGATTTCCTTCTTAGAACATGTGAACAATAATACTCCCTTCATGAGGTATAGCATGTCAACCACTTGCTACATGTAGAAATGTCTCCTTCCTGCTTTCTCCTACAGGAACTGTTTATCCGTTGAAACCTGTAAGAAAATGTGTAATGAAATTACAAGGATATTAATACTTGTTTTGAAAATGCTATGAAGTTATCATTTGAGTCCCAGTATTTGAACTGTCCATGGATTACTGGGGGGAAAAAGAAGATAAAAAGATTTGGGTGGGTGGGGGGATTCTTTCACATTGGCTTTTGTAAGGTGTTAACAATACATGCCACATAGCTAAGGAAAAGAAAAATGGGGGAAAAAAACAAAAAAATTACAGCCTATCCAATCTGCCCAATTTAGAGGCAACATTACTTATTTAAGGAACTCAATAGTTCACACTTAAGTGAATGTAGATAGCCAGGGATAAGTGACTAGGGGGAAAATATTTATTAAATTTTTTTTACTAACTTGATGAAAAAGTGGTTTTGGAGATACCCCTCAGGCAATGAGGAGAGTTTAAAGAAAAATTGCTTTTCCTTTTTTATTTTCCTGATGAATTCGTGAAGTTTGGGCTCTAAGTCATCTTGATTGTCTTCTCTCATGATTATTTCTCATTATGGCATATGGTCTTGCTCTTCAGCTATGTGATGGGAAATGTTCTTGCAAATTATGTATACTCTGCCTCTGTCCCACGGGGAAGAACTAACACCAGGTAGATAACTCTATTCCCCGCCCACCTGCCGACACACATTTATGCAATTGACAGGCGTTGAGAATGAAATTATCCTTTTTTACTAATATGTTGCCCCTGAAATTGTTTTCCGTTAATCTTGAATTAGAAGTAGCCAGTGTGAGCTTCCTTCATGGATTGTTTGTCCTCCATTTGTTTTCTACCCAGCAGACCCCAGACACCTGGAGCGCACACTCATTCTCGGCTGTGCTGTCCCTGTGTTTGGCACCGAGGGTGACGGTTGCTTCTGGCAGATGCTCAAGATCAAAGTGGCCCTTTTATCCTTCTACCCTCAGGGAGTCCGTTTCTCAGATACAGGAAGTGGTGGGGTTAACAGAAGTTTCAGCCTTGCCTGAAACAAAAGCTAAGTGCAGTATGATAATCAGTCTCTCTATTAATTACTTGTCAAAGGGAGTGGCTTTGTTAAAATATTTGGAGAGATTCAGGGACTGCGCTAATTAAATGTGTTTTATTAATTCTATGTTGTGACCTGAAGCAAACTAAACCAACATAGTCTTATTTGTCTCTCCATTTATCTAACCCAAAGAAGTGGAAATATAGTTTATTGGTAAATAGGATTTATTTGATATCAATATATGTTACATTATACACAGCGAAAATATTGCTCTAAATTTCTTAATCTCTCTAATGCACAGGTGAATTAGCTAGCCAGGTTTACTTAGATAAATGAGATTACCTACAATTTTATTGTTTGGAACATACATGCCTACTCTTTGATAAATAGATATGTGCATGTCTTCATATATACATTTAGATACACATTTATACATATAAATATATATATGTTATATGTATTATACATACATTATACATATAAACTCACAACCTGGTTATATTATAAAAGGAGAAACCCCTATAATGGTGAGGTCAGCGAGGGGGAGAGCTTAGCTAGCTGCTTTATTACCTCATGTTCCCTCTGAATTCACTTATTTCACTGCTAATGAACAATACCTCATTGAAGACAGGGTTACAGAACAGAGTCAATGAGGAGAGGAAACTTGTGTTTACCCCTGCTCTCTACCCATCAGCATTGATGACATGGCAAGATGGCAGTCGAGGGCAGGGAGATGAATTCCTTTCAAGTGAGGAGTTTAGGGATTTCTCTGCATTTCAGGGTTTGATTCCACAGCTCTGCTCCAGTGGCCAAAAGGAGCCAGACTATCTGTCTCACAAGTGTCAGTTGGGGACCACAGGCTCATCTTTTAACACGAATGAACCATCCTGTGCTTTATGGGAACCCTGTTGCAGAAGGAAGGAAGTGTGAGTGCGTAGCCACCTCAAAGGGGAGTTTCAGGCTAGGACATCCCACCTCCTGTGCTACACAACAAGTGCCATCCCTAGCTCAGCGACTCTCAAACCTGCACAGGCAGCACAACTCACCTGCAGGGTTTACTCCAGCGCAGGTAGCCGGACCCTCTGATTCTGAGTATGTACGGCTGGTCTTGTGCTGGGCTGAATTTCAAGGGCAAGTGTACAAATGTCACACACAGTCTGATTCAGTGCATAGAGAGTGAGGCCCAGGTGTTAGCTTTTCCAACTAGTTTCAAGGGAATGCTGATGTGTCTGGTCCAGAGACCACAATCCGGGAACCGTGGGCCTAAAACATAAAAGACCTCATCACAGTGTAGAATTTGCATGATAGATGTTTCCTCATCCGAAACATTAAGGGGATGCTGTCAAATACCAACAAGAAACAAACCTCAGGATAAAGTTTAATTTACTTCGATTTAAAATTATTTTTAAAACATAGCATCTCAAAAGAAGAGATGAAGATTCCAAACTCTACTCTAGACAGAAAGAAATTGGACAGACCTGCCCGTTATAGTCCTTACCTGTGGCTCCTCAAGCAGCGCTCTCCTACTTCCCCACTTGTCTCTTTTCTTAGAAGCCTTTTCTGTAAGCTTTGTCTCTTTCAAAATGAATTCCAGGGGCAGGCATGCTTTGTCATTTCTACTAGCTGTGGGAAGCAGTGGTCAGAGCATGGGTTTTTCAGAGCAGCATTTCAATGACAGGGATGCCATTTGACCTTCCCCAGGTTTCTTTACATTATGTGTAAGGCGACCTTTGTGGCATTTGGCACAACGTATGCCATATGAAAACATGGTGGCTATTATTTTTTTTATAGTATGGGTTAATGGACCTGTGTTTATGTTGAATTAAATATGAGCAACTGTGGGATTTTGTGATTATCATTATCTGATTACCAATTTTGTGATTTACTAAAAAAAAACTGATATGAAATATCAATTTCCTTTGGCTTCAATGGATGCCCTCAAGGTGCTTTCTGGTGACATAGCAGTAAGTTTTGTGAGGAAACAGAGCAATTTAAGTATGAGTTTAACTCCAGCACAACTTAGAGGTAAATATGTGTGTGTCTATAGGAGGCAGACTTGATGCTTTTAACCAGCTGTCTCTTAGGCTCTTTCTGAACCCACCCCTCTTTGGCCCCCAGGCTCTGGTGTGTACGGCTGGACTGGCGCTGGGCGGAATTTCAAGGGCAAGGGTACAAATGTCACGCACAGTCTGCATGGGACGAGACAGAGTGTAGGCCAATCTCCTGCAGCTGGGAAGAGCAATTAGCTGCTTCATGAATTAGGGTCTTGTTTACACTGTTGTCCAACATAATCGTTTGTTTGTTTTAACTAAGATGCTCTATCTTCATCAGCCGCATCAGTCCTCATATTTAAATGATAAGGTCTTTGAATCTCATGAATGATGTTTGCGTTTCACAGCAGGAAGCCTGTCACCGCCCTTATTTTCGTATTTTCTCTCTCGCAGACTTTGGCAATCAAGACATGAGTTACATATATCTCTCAGATTATTCTCAAACAGCTATGAAAAAATTATGTGATCTATTCCCACAACACTTTGATACAGACCCATTGTAAAAGTGCCTTTTATATACATACATGTGCACAGGCACAGCCCACAAATAATTGCATGCACACAGGTGAAATAGAATTTTACAGAAGAAGGCATAGCTGGACCAAGGGTAATATACTCTGATTTTTTTAAAATATTTTTATTGATTTCAGAGAGGAAGGGAGAGGGAGAGGGAGAGAGATAGAAACATTAGTGATGAGAGAGAATCATCAATTGGCCGCTTCCTGCACGCCTCGCACTGGGGGATCAAGCCTGCAACCCAGGCATATGCCTTGACTGGGAATCAAACCATGACCTCCTGGTGCATAGATTGACGCTCTACCACTGAGCTATGCTGGCCAGGCCTCTAATTTTTACCTAATTTTACCTACTCTATTCTTAGTCCACTTCATTCCACCCTATTTTGCGCTCTGTTGACTTCATTTTAAAAGTCTGCATTACAAGCCATGATTTGACTTCCTGATTTAGCAGCAGGTCATGATCTAAAGTTTGAAAAACATGGATCTACAAAGAAATTTACTTCTGATCCTACCTTTTCCCCAGGAATTGTGGAAAGGGGTGCATCTGGTATTACTGTGTCTTTCTGATCTTCAGCTACAGGTGATCTTAAAACACTCATCAAAATATATCAGTGTCACTACTGGGCAAATGACAGTTGGTAGAACCCTTTCAAGATAGTAATGACATCCAGTCACTCAATTAGAACTTATTGATAAGCCAGACAAATTATTTTGGAAATCATGCGTGTGATTCATTATTAAACTATATCCAGTTTTCCCAAAAGAGTGATTGCTTGAATAAGGAATCAGTGAATCTTGAATAAGGAGGTCAGTGTATCCCTGGAGAGTATTTGCTGATCTGACCTTTGTTCTTTACATAGACACAAAACACAAGGCTAGTATTATCTTAAGGCATAAGCCTTATAAACATGTTCAAAAATAGGATTGTATTAATATAAGCAATCAATAGAATATATATATACTATAATATAAATAATAAACAGTTAATATTTTAAATAATTGAAAAATGAGTACAGGTTTCCTGATTAAGATGATTGGAAGACATTTCCCTTTTTAGAAACACTTAATAACTTCCTGTTATGTTCCTGGTGGTTCCTAGCAACCCAGAGATAAGCAAGGCATAGTCCCTGCCATTGGGGAACTTAGAGCCCGACTCTCAGACAACGTCAGGATCCTATGGTAAGGGCTGAAATGGAAGTGTGTGCCCTGCTAGAGGCCAGGGTGGGCACAGAGGAAGAACAGACCATAGGAGTGGAGAGATGGCCATGGATTTGTTAGGGAAGATGGGACTTCTTTTTCCTTTTTTATGGAATTCATTGGAGTGACACCGGTTAACAAAATTTTACAGGTTTCAGGTTTTACAACATATCATCTGTACCCTGTATTGTGTGTTCACCATCCCAAGTCATCTTCCATCAGGGAAGATGTGACTTTTGATTCATCTTTTTGGTTCAAAGCCGTGATCCCTCACATGCTGTAAAATGGGTTTCTCTAAAAGAAGAATCCGTTGGAGAGTGGAGGTGGCTGGGGCGTGGTCCTAGCTGACGGTGGGGCTTCCTGCTTTATACCAGACACACCATGCTATTCAGGGGCAGCTTAGTCAGGAAACAGGTACTTGATGACGTCTGGATGTGTGAAGATTCATGTAAGTTCTCGTAATAAACATATCAGAGAGTTGTTCTGTGACAAGTGTCACAGGTGTGCATTGCACCATCTGCTGGCGCAGGGAGAGCATGGGACACAGTGCCAAGGGCCAGACCAGTGTTCTAGCCCCAACAAGCCCTTCTGGCATCCTTCTCGGGGATTCTCAGGTTAAGGACTTGGGCTTTTTTGTTCCCTTTGACCGGATTCAGTGAAAGAGGTGGTTTCCTTCGCTTCTAAATTACTGAAGGTTCTTTGAAATGTTTACAATTAAATAGTTCTTTTTAATTCCTCCAGGGGGACACAGGGGACTGGTGCATTCATGCCCTGAACGATGAGCAAGGATGGTTGCTCTGTCGCATCTGTGTTTGTTCCCAGCTTCAGCTTTTGACAGTGGCCTGACCCTTCCGGATCTGAGCTGACCTGCACTGCCTGTGTCCGCCCCCTGCACACACACCCGCAATGCGCATCCCCACTGCCACCTTGGTCCTTTGCCCTTCCAAACCATCCTTGCCACCGGCTATAACTTGTGCCCTCTTTTCTGACCCCTGCTTGTCCCAGCCCTGGAGAAAGGTCTGGAAGGAGAGAGCCATACTTGGGCTCTCGGGCAGGGTGAGCGGAAGGTTACTCCCGCCTTCAGTGTGTGTAACAACAGGTCAAGGTAATGACAGACTTCATTCTTAAAGTTCACTTCTTGATGGGCAATTGTCAGATGCAAACGGAGGATTATTAACTCTCATCTGAGGATTTTGAGTAAATATTTTCTTTCTTATTTGAAGGATACCATTCTGTTCATCTTATTGGAATTTCTTTGAATAAAGAACTATCTAGTCTCACTTTTTCCCTTGAAAATTAGTGAACGACCCTATGAGGATGCATTTGGAATTCACTGATTAACATAGTGGATGCCCCCCAAATATATACACCCTTTACAGCTGATAGCTCAATTGATGTTTCTTTCTTTTCAGATTTAACCCATTGGGATTAATAATTATTCAAAGTGTGTATACGTTTTGGGGGGACGCCCTGTACTTACTGAAAAACAGAGAAGATAAGTCCTTGGAAAGCTTAGCAACTCCTCATTTTTGGCAGCTTGTAAATGTTTGGAAGGCAGATGCTAGGCCCAGCCGTGGGCAAACTACGGCCCGCGGGCCGGATCCGGCCCGTTTGAAATGAATAAAACTAAAACTAAAAAAAAAAAAGACCGTACCCTTTTATGTAATGATGTTTACTTTGAATTTATATTAGTTCACACAAACACTCCATCCATGCTTTTGTTCTGGCCCTCCGGTCCAGTTTAAGAACCCATTGTGGCCCTCGAGTCAAAAAGTTTGCCCACCCCTGTGCTAGACCATGCCTGTCTTTGTACCTCTCACGGTTCCTAAGAGAATGCCTTGCTGCTAGAAGGAGCTGAGGGAATCAGTGCTCATCGACTCCATGGGCATTCACAGGTCTGAGTGCACATAGGTCACACACACGTGGACTGTCTGGACAGCGAAAGCCGGGCTCTCTAAGAGACCAAATATTTTACTTTGACCAGTTTAAATACAAGTCATCTCAGCTTTGCAAAACATCAAATGTGATTTAACGTTCTCTTATTGATTCATTGTCATAGTAGGAAAATCAGTAATGGAGCTGTGCTTCTGAGAATAATTAAGGACCCATGCTGCTACGTCGTCACCTCCCCCCGGCCTGTCCACAAAGAGAAAGGGTGAACGAGCCACATAAGGAGGGAAAGAGAAAAAGTGACTTGTGAGTCCTTACCGGTACAGTTCGTGGACTACTGCTCAGCACGTAGGAGCACAGTGTAAGTGTTAGCTACTATGACAGTTGTTTAGACTGCTCCTTTATTAGAATATTTGAAGTGCTCATGCGTATAACGCATCTGCTCTGCACGGAGTAGCGCAGGGAAACAAGAACACTTATACATTTCTTATGGTCAGCTATAAAATTTTAAAAATAAAATTTAAGGTAAATTTTAAAATTAACCTTACTATATGTCCTGCCAGAAGAGTAGTTTAGGTAGACAACAATAAAATTTCCTGGGTGAAAGTGACTTTTAACTTCTGGGATCTTGGGCAAGTTTCCTGGCCTCACTGAGTCTCAGTCATCCCATCTGTGTAATGGGAGCAGTGACCTCTAACTGTTAGTCATTGAGAGGGAGTAAATTCGATCATTTGTATAAGCTGCTTAACATTTTATAGGCATTAACTAATACGTTAGCAGTTAGCATGATATTTTGAATGCCTACTGTGTGCCAGGCATGGTGCTAGCTGCTGATGGTTTTGAAATTACATTTAAGCATATAACTTTCAGAAGTGCCTATAAGTAGACTTACATTTGATTTGAGATTAGAGGATTCTGTAACCTAATAGAGGCCTCTGAGAGTAGGAGGTAAACAATAGGATAGAATAGATTTCATGTAGAGGTGAGAATTCACAACTTTGGGAAGAATCATAGATTTTTTTAAAATAATTGACCAGATTGAATATGTGATCCCATAAGAACCAGTAACTCAGAAATGAATGATATATAAGTGCATAGTGAATGTACGAGCTTAATCACCTTTATAAATAGTGCAAGATTTGGATCAGTAATGAGGTGCCAGGGACGAGAGAAGGTGATTTAGAGGAGCTAGTAAGGGTCTTAAGCCAAGCAGTGGTTTTTAACCTGGGTTTTAAAACCAACGCAATGCAATTGCGACCTTCCCAAGGGATGTCCTGAGATGTCCCAGGTAGGGTTCTGGGAAGCAGACTCTAATACGGCATTGAGTATGCAGGATGTTTACTGAGGAGTGTTATTGGCACCAGCACTGTGATGGGCAAAGAAGGGAGCAGGAGTGGGCAGAGGGAGCAGGCCAGTTCAGGCCAAAGGATGAGAACAGCCTTGGCCAACCCTTTGGGGAGCTCTTATCTAGAATGGCCTCCAGAGTGTCTTGCTGAGGATGAAACAGCCAGGCCTTAAACTACCCCCTCCACCAGTTACTGGATGTGGACTGCCCTTAGAAAGAGTGCTGCCCTGGGGACTCAGCCCTCACAGCTGAAATAATTCCTCAAGAGACAACAGTCCTTCCTTGAAGAGGGAATTGTGTGTACCAGAAAGGCAAAAATCTTAACCCCATGATGCCCTAGAACAGAGCATCGTGCGTCTGAGTGCCCACATCTGTGTTGAATAAAAACTTCCAGGAGTCACTCACAGGGAGAAAAGCCTTAAGTAGACACAGGTCAGTCGTTGTCAAAGACACTGTGACCTATAAGAGGTTTTCAAACCTCATTCTCCCTGGAAACAATAATTGATCACCTATAAATCGGTGCATCTCCCCTCTAGACTGAAGCCCAGTTTTGCTGCATAGTCTTAGTATCTGAAGATGATTTAATCCCAGAGAAAGGGTTCCACAGTAATCTTTTTATGATGGAAATTTTCCAAACTCGAACAAGTAGAGGTCATTGAGGAACAAACCCCCAGGGATGCATCACGCACGGAGTGCCAATCCTCTGCCCTCCTCTTTCCAGAGGAATGTTGACCAGCTTAAAGCATAGCCTCCCCTGTTGACCTGAGATCACACAGGTGTGTCCTCAGAGTAGGGTGAGATTTCACAACGTGTGAAGTCAGGGCCGTCTCTTAATAGTGCTGACGTGAGTGCAGTAGCTGTCAGAGCCCCAGTTCTGGGAAGGGACAGATCTACCCCCATACACCTGTGGAGCGGTGCCCAGCCGTCCACTCACATTTCCACTGTCCTGGCTCCTCAGCTCACGCTTGAAAGCGGGATTTGAACTTGGAATGTGTGCTGATGCCTGAGGCTGTCTCCAGGCTCCATGGCACCCAAGAAGGCCACAGGCCAAGAGAGGTTCCGGACATCTACTTCATTCTCATAACGATGTTGTAGTGAGGGGCCTCCTGGCAACTGATGAACGTGGAAGTGACCTGCTACCTTCAGCCCAGTGTAGATCACAAATCAACATGTCTGTTTAGGAACGGGGTATCTTAGGGAAATTCTGCAAAGGCTGTCTGAAGCAGTGTCGGGGATCTGATTAGAACCTTCCCTGTGGGCTTGAACATCAAAACCATTTCTGAGTCCTTTGCAAGTTCAAGTCCCCAAGTGGGTCTGCCAAAGCGGTCAGGATGACACCCCAGCGCTGTTAAGCTTTGCCCGGGCTCTGTCCTGGGCAGAACAGCCTGGCATGCCTGGGAGTGAATCAGCAGTCCACGCTACCCCCTGCCACTCGAGTGAGCAGGAATTTGTTGGTTGTTTGGCCTCAGAGCAGGTGGCAGTGGGGGTTGCGGCGGTTGCATTTCCTCTTGGAGGTGGGGGCTCAGCTGTTTCCTTGGTCACACGCCCCTGGTAAGTGCCTGGAGGAGGCAGGAGGCCAAGAATACAGCTGAGACTTGAGCTGCAGCCAACTCCCAGCAGCTGCTACTCTGTTCTCAGAGCTGGAACCAAGTCCAGGCTGCAGTGTGGCCTGATCTGGCATTTGGGGAGGGGCCTGGGAGGAGTGTCACTTGTACATTCTGAGCGACTTAACCCACCTGCTCTTTGTGTGTGTGTCCGGGGGTGGGGGGGCTGGGGGGGGTGGGGGGCGGGTGGTGGGCAGAGGGGAGAGGTGGCTAATTTAAGTGACACTTCTTTGACATTCAAATTTCATGAAATTTTTAGGTCAGTGAAAATAGTATTAGAGTTTCACTCTTTAGGTATCAGTGGATTTGAATATCTTAAATGAATTAGTTTAAAAAATCTAGGTGAGGATACGATCCTAAATCAGAAAGCACGTGTCCTGTGGCCTTTATAAGCATAGACATGTGATTGATTTTGGACATCATCATTGCCCTTAGCCTAATTTTTGGTTTCTTCCTTTCTCTAATATGACAACTGAAGAGCATACATTTTCAGATCAGATTATAAGATCTTGTTTTTATGGGAGAAGTAAAGAACTTAAAGTAAGTGGCAAGTTCTGGGCAAAAATGCTGTACATGGACCCTCTAAAAAATATACACAGTCAAAATGGACACATCTATGCATCTGTTTCTACATTGCACTAGTTGGTAGGTCTTTTAAAATGGCTTACCATACAGTTGTCTTATGTAGGTAAAGATATTCACTGGGAGGTAAGAGATCATTTTAAACATTGAGGATTCTGTTACTCCCTATATTTGAGAAACAAGCAGAAAAAATTATTTGGGTAAACATTGCATGCATTCATGAAACTCTCCTCTTATATAAAAGCGCTGCTATTGGTGAAGAGCCATTTAATGAGCTCCACCCAATTTTTAAACAATCCAGCTTTCCCCTTAAGTCTGGGTCCTCCTGGAGAGACAGGCTGCATTCTGATCAAATTTGTACCCCTGTTTCTACCAAGGAACTTACTAAGAGCACATATAACAAATGAAAAGGTATTCCATTTATCCTCTGTTCAGTTCTTAAAGGAAAAATCACAACGTGTGCTGTGGTTTTAAAAATCCCCAGATCATCACTCTTGTTGGAATAGCTCAACTGGCCCTTGTCATCCTCTCAGACCCTTAGCTCCAACTGTGCCCCCAAAAACAGAGGCTGCAGGCAGGAGCTGTTTAAAAGCCATAAACACACATGGGGCTAGTAAATAGTCTGAAGAATGCTATAATGATCACAGATATCACACATGCGTCCTCCCCGGAACCCAAACCTACTACACAGAAGGGAATTGCATTTCTTGTCATGAAGTTATATAGGGTCTCCCCACAAACTGTTAATTTTCCCTGAAACTTTTCAGTTGATTCCTTATAGAGAGAAGTAAGCTCAGAACACAGTATTCAAGTCAGTGGCCCCATTAAAAAAAAGAGTTCTTGAGTTCTTGAGAAATTTTAGCCCAGCCTGACATGGAATTATTCTTGACTTCGTTTTTAAGACATTTGAGTTGTTTTCATCGTGATATTTATCCCGAGCATAAAACAAGCATATTGTACAATAACTTCAATATTCACATAACTGGTCTTGAGATTGCTTTGGCATTATACAATAGTTTTGTTTGTTTTTTATTAAATCGTTTGGCTTGGATGCGGGGCAATTTCCTTTTGGTTTGTCTTTGCCATTTATTTAAAACATGCAGTTTCAGAGACTTCCTTCCTTTTATTGCACATTTGAATCGACGTGCTTATTCTTTACTCTTGGCTTATTAACAGTTCTTGGCCTTGTCTTTACCTTCATGTTTTCTGGTTAAATGGGTAATTGCATTGGAAGCACAAACATGTTTCACAGGGCAATTAGAACTGCAAATGGCCAGTTTGAACTTATTTATTATTTTTTGGTCTCTTCCCTATGCTTACTTTTTCTGATTATAAAAGTAAAAGAGGCTCGTTTGAGAAGAATTAGGAACCCTGGAGTAGGCAGGGACCCTCAGCTGCCCCCTGTGGTTCCGGGCCATGCATTGCCCCTGGCGTCATGTTGGGAATGCCTTCGTTATTTATTGCCAGGCATGTAGTGACTGTTATCCTGGCTCGTTCCAAAGTGTGGTGGTTACAGTTCAAGTCCTGGGACCAGTCTGTCAGAATTTGAACGCTGGCCCCACCCTTTCCTAGAGTGAAAAGTTGGCTATGCGGTTTCATTTCTCTGTGACTCAGTTTCCTCTGCTCCCAAAAGAGGACATTTGAGGGCTGATCCTTTTATCCTCTGTTTTTGTTTTGTTTTTTTAATCAAAATAAAGCCAGGCACAGAGTGACTAGCCTCTAAGTCAGCGGTTCTCAACCTGTGGGTCGCGACCCCTTTGGCGGTCGAACGACCCTTTCACAGGGGTCGCCTAAGACCATCCTGCATATACGATATTTACATTACGATTCATAACAGCAGCAACAGTACAGTTATGAAGTAGCAACAAGAATAATGTTATGGTTGGGTCACAACATGAGGAACTGTATTTAAAGGGCCAGAAGGTTGAGAACCACTGCTCTAAGTGTATTGGAATTGCTTTAAATTGGCTCTGTTTACATTAGCGTTTCACTTTATGTAACATCTCAGATTGCATTTATAGTAAAAGCAGTTTTATTTACCAATGTGATTTGTGGCAGTGATAATGCTAATGAGAAAGTAATTGCTCGTTTGGAAGTGAGGCCTCGCGGTTTTGCCTTATGAATAGGCACCACAACCTCATGACTTGTTAAATTTATATATTAATTCACTAAATCATTGCTTCTTCAAACCATTACCAAATGCCATGTGTTTCATAAAACAAAAATGAGGATCTCCCGTTTTTAGAGAACTTATGGGAGAAAGAGAAGCACAATTTACAGATTATCCCTAAAGAAGTGACAGCCTTTGCTGCGATGGCTGTTGGAAGCTGGACTTCGGGTGCAGCTCCGCATACTTCCAATGCATTTTGGAGAGGTGCTGGTTTGCAAGAGGAGACAATACCCCTATTTCTACCAGGGAACTTACTAAGAGCACATAGGACAAATGAAAAGGTATTCCATTTACTCCTGATTTGCATATAGAACTTGAAAGATGCTTTGTAGTTA
This sequence comes from Myotis myotis, assembly GCF_014108235.1. Taxonomy (NCBI): domain Eukaryota; kingdom Metazoa; phylum Chordata; class Mammalia; order Chiroptera; family Vespertilionidae; genus Myotis; species Myotis myotis. The sequence goes on from NW_023416317.1 coordinate 47,641,523, forward strand.
ATTAAAGAAAAATGCAATTTAGTCTGAAGTGGGAAATCGCAATGCAGAACAACTTAATTCATAGTGACATTTTGAATGGCACGGATACAGCCACCCCCGCCCCCACCCCCGGATAACACACCCTAGAAGCTAGCAGCGGAGCAGGCATTTTTGACAGCATCCCCCTTCTGGAACAGACCCTGGTTTTTAAGAGGCAGAGCTTTATGTGCTGGGATTATGGCGGGCGGGGACCGCTAATGGTGACTGGGGCACCTCTGTATCATTTTTTACTTTGTTTTCCCATTTTTGGCAAGGAGTGGGCCTAAATATAAAAGTATTCATTTTTGCAGGAGCATTATTCTACTAAACCAAGAAAAGGAAAAAAGGGGGAGCCTCAAGGGGGGAAGCTGCATGTATTACTTCTAATAAACATTGTATTAATTGCATCATTAACATATATTCCAGGAAAGAGAGAGAGGGGAGAGAGAGAGAGAGAGAGAGAGAGAGAGAGAGAGAGAGAGAGAGAGAGAGAGAGAGAGAGGATCTATAGAGAGGTTATGTAAGATGGTTAGAGACTACACTCTGCATTGGCCATGGTGAACGTAACACCAATAGCTTATTATTGTCAGTCAGAAAACAAATTTTTGCCCCAGTGTTTATTTCAAGAAAAGGCTGCAATTATCTTTCAAAATGCTCTGCCCCCAAAATTCAGTTGTAAGTTTTAAGGAGAAGAGAAAATCAACAAACAGAATAAATTTACTCCTGATTTGCATATAGAACTTGAAAAAAATAAAATAGGTAAAAATGCTGCATCATCCTTCCCTCTAAGAGGAAGCTTCCTAAAGTTTCCAACCAGTTTTTAGTAATGTTGCCAGGACACAAAGTCTGCACCACAGCCCACGCCACTCATCCAGGTGGTGGGTGCCTAGAGAAAGGCAGGTCATAAAGGAGGTTTGGCTTATAACCAGAGCAGTTGTGTGTGTTTTTTTAAAAAGAAATCTTCCAAAATTGGCTGACTGAATTCCTGCAGAAATGATACAGCAGGTGGGGACAATGTATATAGGCAGCAGTTGTTTTTTGGTTTTTTTTTTTCAGAGTCCCCTTAAGTTTGGCAGGTTGGTGAGCCCCGTGGATCCCCAGCAGAGGGAGGAAGTAGCTTTGTTTTCTGCTCCTATGTTATTCTCCGCACACTCCTGCTGGAGCCCTGGAGTTTAGAAAATCTGTGAGCTGACCTGGAATATTCACCTCTGGGCATGCCCAGACCACCCCTAGGGATGGTCAGTGCCAGCAGGGAGCCGGCGTGCCCAGGATTGAACACCACCTGCTAGATGATAAGGTTAGTTTTGGACCACAGAGGATTTCAAAGACCTGGGATTGCACAAATGATAAACACGTTGTCTCTCTCTGTAGACATATATATATCTCTATCTATATCTATCTTAATTCTTAATATTTAAATCACAATACTAGCAATGCTTTGTGAGGCTAAAAGTAGTCATTCACGCTAACATGCTTAGTATTCTTTGGTACTTAGAGATTCAGATTGCTTATTTTCATGTACATGACTTTTGGGAGGTAACAGATCCCGTCGTGTTCTTTACTTCCCTTATATTCTTCTTTTATTTTTTCAGTAAAAATGTTTTCTCATTCGAAGTATAGAATACATTTTTCCTGCACACTGTACTTTAATAAATGCAGGAAAATGCTATTCCTAATATACTATTTATCTATAATGATGAATAATCCTGTCTCTGCTTAGATGCTAATAATAATGAGTGAGTAGCTTTTTTTATTCGTCTTCCTAGTTTTAAATCTATTTGTGAAAATTAAATTTTTGTTGCAGGCTTCCTCATGAACTGCTACAAATATATCATGTTCCACTTTCACATATTAACTTTGCCAGGTTTTGTGGGTTTTGTTGACAATTGAGCTAGCTGATCAGCCTGCCTCCCTCCCTCCCTTCCTCCATTTCTTCCTAAATTATCATTATGACTATGAATTTTTCTCACTGTATGATTTTCCCCGTGTTTACACCTTGAAATTTTTATTAAGGAGGCCATATTCAACAAAAGAGTTCACTTCTGAGCATGTATTGCTGTATGTTATGAATGTAACTCCTGACTTCTCCTTTCTTATCTATGTTTAAAATTTTGAAAGTATCACAAATAAGCTAGCAGCTCAAAAGCTGACAATTGCATATTATGTAAGATTGACAGATATTTCATTTCCGTGATACATTAAAACATAAATTTGATTCTTTCCCAAGATATTTTCAGCCTGGCCATTTCCATATCTGTAGCCTAGGTTACACTCTAGCAAACTTTAATAACGGCATTCATGTTTCCATTCTTTGGTGCAGTACCAACTTCCCAGTCCCCCTCCAGGGTTTAGGGTGTCCTACTTTGTTGCAGGGTTACTACGTACACCCCATTTGATTTTTAAGTGCTAGCTTGCACATTTAACACATCAAAGTAGGTGTTTTCGCTTCATGTCTTTCTTCTGACAATGTCCGTTGGCACCAGGTCCACGTGTCGCTTCTGTTTTTGAAGTCTCTGAGAAGCAAGTGTGCTTCAAGGCTGTTTTGGTCGGATCACACCACACATGTGCAAAGCTAATCTCACTTCCATTGCCTTAGCTTGGGTATTCATTATAGAATCCGTGAATAACATGACACCAACTCTTCAATCACACCATTCAGGCCAACATTTCCCATCATCTAAGTCGAGACTGGCCAAGGATCTCCTGAATTTCATCAATGGTTTCTTTCAGTCCCTTCATATAGAATGGTTTGACAACCTCTTCTATTCCTTTCTTCAGCTCCTGCTAGCTTTCGCAGGTTCTAACAACTCACAGAGCTTACACCAGCTCACACTATTATAAGACTAACAAGATGGATCAATATTTAAAAATATGGAGCATTATAAAAAAAACATACACCCATTTTCCTTGACCCGGGTTTTTCAGGATTATAGGGTCTTGTTGGAGGCTTGGAACAAGGAGCACCTAAGCAGGAGAATCCATCAAAGCAGGAGGTATTCGCCTGCATCATGCTTGTAGTCTTTGTTTTTTAATGGTTAAATCATGTTTTTATTTTAGCCATTCAGCAATTCTGTGGTTTTTTGGGGGATATTTAACCCATTTACATTTAAAATAATTATGGAAGCTAAGATCTTACGATTGCCATCTTGGGTTTTTCCCCCTTACATTTCTTTCTTTATTATTTTTAAAGATTTATTGAATTGCTTATAGTCTTGAATGAAACTAACTCTTTAGCTGCCCCTTCAAGCAAGAATGTTTGTTTTAATGGAGCTTTACCTGAGGTCAGGGACATGGGGTGTACATCATCGTGCCTGGCCTGCCTTTGGAGGCAGGGAACAGTTATGTGATTCCAATTCTGACATTGAATGGCGGCAGGCCAGACAACTTTAAACTACAGATCCTCTCTTTCAAATGGCCAGCCACATGCTCATTTTAGGTTACTTTCCAAGCAGGGCATCTGGGATCCACTGAGCATGGCCACAGATGGCCCAGACCTGGAATAGTGCCCCACACAACGAGGCGCACACCAATTCCTATATCTTAAGTAGGAAATTACTTTCTGATTGAGCCCTGGACATGGCAAAACACAGACTCCACACCCCCAATATGTTGTAAGGTTCCTGAAAATGTCTCCCTCCCAAGAGTATCCATTTCTCCCTTCAGCAAGCTGGTCTGGATCTGTTCCTACTGTGTGATGAGTGTATCAGTGGTCCAAGATAGAGTGGCCCAAGTGGCTTCTGTCTAGAGAATTTAGACTAGTGCCCACCTGGGTCATCAGGAACAATGAAAATTAAAGCAAGATCCAAACACAAGCAAAATCCTTGATGGCTCAGCAGTAAAGGCTCAGAGATTTTGTTTTGTAATTAGCTTTTATTTACTATACAGCACCCTAGTTCTACCCCAGTCTCTGTAAGTTCTCTCTCTGCAGACACATAGCACCTTTTCCTCCCTGGTTGCTTCCCCCTCCTCCCCCCCCCCCCCGAGGAAAGGAGGTATCTTGGAAACACTTTGACAACCTCTTTCTCCCCTTTATGGAGGCTGTATAGAGATTTAATTGTGGTGAGGAACAATTCCAATTCAATGTTGCTACCCGTTAGAACAAAAACCACACTGACATCAGATGAATTCATCTCTCCTATATTTCAAGTGCATCTCCTTTCAGGAAGTCTGAGGATAGCAGGAATTATTATTATTTTTTTTTTTTATTGCTTAAAGTATTACAAAGGGTATTACATATGTGTTCTTTTTTTCCCCCCGCCCTTGACAGTCCCCTAGCCTCCCCTATCCCCCAGTGTCTTATGTCCATTGGTTATGCTTATATGCATGCATACAAGTCCTTTGGTTGATCTCTTACCACCCTCCCTCCTGCCCCCCAACCCTCCCCGGCCTTCCCGCTGCAGTTTGACAATCTGTTTGAGGCAGCTCTGTCTCTGTATCTATTATTGTTCAAAAGTTTATAATGGTCTCTATTATCCATGAATGAGTGAGATCATGTGGTATTTTTCCTTCATTGACTGGCTTATTTCACTTAGCATAATGCTCTCCAGTTCCATCCATGCCGTTGCAAATGGTAAGAGTTCCTTCCTTTTTACAGCAGCATAGTATTCCATCGTGTAGATGTACCACAGTTTTCTAATCCATTCATCTACTGATGGGCACTTAGGCTGTTTCCAGATCTTAGCTATGGTGAATTGTGCTGCTATGAACATAGGGGTGCATATATCCTTTCTGATTGGTGTTTCTGGTTTCCTGGGATATATTCCTAGAAGTGGGATCACAGGGTCAAATGGGAGTTCCATTTTCAGTTTTTTGAGGAAACTCCTTACTGTCTTCCATAGTGGCTGCACCAGTCTGCATTCCCACCAGCAGTGCACAAGTGTTCCTTTTTCTCCACATCCTCTCCAGCACTTGTCGTTTGTTGATTTGTTGATGACAGCCAGTCTGACAGGTGTGAGATGGTACCTCATTGTTGTTTTGATTTGCATCTCTCAGATGATTAGTGACTTTGAGCATGTTTTCATATGTCTCTTGGCTTTCTGAATGTCCTCTTTTGAAAGGTGTCTATTTAGGTCCTTTGCCCATTTTTTTTTTTTTTTTTTTTTTTTATTGCTTAAAGTATTACAAAGGGTATTACATATATGTCCATTTTATCCCCCCGCCCTAGACAGTCCCCTAGCCTCCCCTACCCCCCAATGTCTTATGTCCACTGGTTATGCTTATATGCATGCATACAAGTCCTTTAGTTGATCTCTTACCCCCCTACCTCCTGCCCCGCAACCCTCCCCGGCCTTCCTGCTGCAGTTTGACAATCTGTTTGAGGCAGCTCTGCCTCTGTATCTATTATTGTTCAAAAGTTTATAATGGTCTCTATTATCCATGAATGAGTGAGATCATGTGGTATTTTTCCTTCATTGACTGGCTTATTTCACTTAGCATAATGCTCTCCAGTTCCATCCATGACGTTGCAAATGGTAAGAGTTCCTTCCTTTTTAGAGCAGCATAGTATTCCATCGTGTAGATGTACCACAGTTTTCTAATCCATTCATCTACTGATGGGCACTTAGGCTGTTTCCAGATCTTAGCTATGGTGAATTGTGCTGCTATGAACATAGGGGTGCATATATCCTTTCTGATTGGTGTTTCTGGTTTCTTGGGATATATTCCTAGAAGTGGGATCACAGGGTCAAATGGGAGTTCCATTTTCAGTTTTTTAAGGAAACTCCATACTGTCTTCCATAGTGGCTGCACCAGTCTGCATTCCCACCAGCAGTGCACAAGTGTTCCTTTTTCTCCACATCCTCTCCAGCACTTGTCGTTTGTTGATTTGTTGATGATAGCCAGTCTGACAGGTGTGAGATGGTACCTCATTGTTGTTTTGATTTGCATCTCTCGGATGATTAGTGACTTTGAGCATGTTTTCATATGTCTCTTGGCTTTCTGAATGTCCTCCTTTGAAAGGTGTCTATTTAGGTCCTTTGCCCATTTTTTGATTGGATTGTTTATCTTCCTTTTGTTAAGTTGTATGAGTTCCCTATAAATTTTGGAGATTAGGCCCTTATCAGATATGACATTGGCAAATATGTTTTCCCACACAGTGGGTTTTCTCGTTGTTTTGTTGATGGTTTCTTTTGCTGTGCAGAAGCTTTTTATTTTGATGTAGTCCCATTTGTTCATTTTCTCTTTAGTTTCAAGTGCCCTAGGAACTGTATCAGTGAAGAAATTGCTTCGGCATATGTCTGAGATTTTGTTGCCTTTGGATTCTTCTAGAATTTTTATGGTTTCCTGTCGTACATTTAAGTCCTTTATCCATTTTGAGTTTATTTTTGTGTATGGTGTAAGTTGGTGGTCTAGTTTCATTTTCTTGCATATATCTGTCCAATTTTCCCAACACCATTTATTGAAGAGACTGTCTTGGCTCCATTGTATGTTCTTGCCTCCTTTGTCAAATATTAATTGAGCATATTGGTTCGGGCCGATTTCTGGGCTTATTTATTGAGCACTTTTGTTCTCCAGCAAAAGTGGGGATCTCAGCTCAGTGGCTTTTGCATGTTCATGACTGCATCTGCAGGGTGTCGATCTGTAAGTTTGTGTAGCACTACGTTAGGCTAGAGAATGAGGAAATACAGAACGGGGGAAGGCTCCTGCATGAAAGGAGGGGCAGAGGGGGCACCTGCGAGCACCATGGTACCTGAAGTGGGTGGCACTTCATCCAGAGGGAAGAGGACACTTGGGTGAGAACCCAGATGGAGTGAGCACTCGGAAGAAGCTTCATGCAGTACCTGTAAGGAGCAGGGTTGGGGGACAAATGAGAGGCACAATATATATCGCCTGGAAGTGTGAGCAAGGCCTACATGTCTGGTCATATCGTTTTATTACCACATACCATGCATTTGATTCATGTGATCACCTACTCAGAAAAACTCAGAAACTACCAACAGCCTGGAGAAACTCACCTGTGTGTGTGTGTCTTTAGTTCAAGGGTTCAGCACCCTTCTTTTGTCTTTAGTGAAAATGTCTTTCCCATTGTTCATTTTCTCTTAATTATATCTACTAGTTCCCTTAAGATGACTTTCAGAATTAGCCTCTGAGAGCACACAACTTTAAGAAAACCTAAGGGGAAGGGGAGCAGTGGTGTGTATTGTTTGCACAGATGCTTTGTCCCCTGATCTCTTTGTTCTCAAATCCCTTTGTCTGTTGAATTCTCTAGTTAGATTGGCAGCTCCGTCCGGGCCAGCACCATCTCTTTCAATCATATTCTACCCAGAAGGCCACACAGCAGGTGCTCAATAAGTAAGCTTCAGCTCTCTATCTCCCAGTGGAGAGGCCCCTCTCACAGAGCTCAGCCAGACCAAAACCTTCTTGAGACCCGTCCATCCAGAAGCATGTCATGGGTTTTCCCTTAACCCTTGCCCTTGGTATATAGGTCTCTGAGTCATTAGATGCCTTGCTGTTTTGGGTGGACAAAAAGCAGGAAAGTCACCCAGCCCTCACGGATTGGTATCCAGTTAGAGTTTGGAGCATCCTTTTGTTCACTGAGTCATCGGATCCTACTAGGTGCCAGACACTGTTCTCAACACGGGGGCTAACACCCAGGTATACTATACAGGCAACAATCTCTGTCATGGCGTAGCGTATACAATAGTGGGAGGAGAGCGAATTTTATCACTTGGTTCAAGTTTTAATTAAGCCTTGTGAAAGAATGATTCATAGGCATCACTAAGACCTGAGATCCAGGGACTGAAGGAGCCAGCAGCCAGCTGACTTAACACTAAAGAGGCAGGACAAGCAGGCAGCTGGCTTGTCATCTTCCCCCCTGTAGGCTAGGAATGACTGGTGTGGTGGATATTAAGGAGAAAATGTAAAAATCAACGCAAGAGACTCAGCCCAAAATTACCCACGTCATAGTAAATACTCAGTAAAAACATGGATTAGTGTGGTTGTTGCATCTTGAAGTAATAGCAGTATCAGTATGTTAGTACCCAGTGGTAGCTCAGAGCTACGCCGCTTAACTAGAAACCCCCTTTGTTCCTGTGGCTCTTGACATTGCACATGCTGTACTTGGGATGGCGGCATACTTCCATGTCTGCTAAATTTCTCTCTCCCTCTGGGGAACACACCTCCTATGGTCATAGAGCCTGTAGACCCAAATGTTGGCTTTTCATTTTGGGGAAGTGCCTTTGCTTCCTTCAATTTCTTTGCTTCTCTGGAAAACCTTTCATTCGCCTGCCGTTGCAGGGGTGGGTGGGAAGAAGAGCTGAGGTCATGGTGGGTGATTTAATCTCCTGCATTGATTCCTTTTGATTAGGGTCGGTAATGATCTCTAACGATAATTCTGCAAAGGCAGTAGGAAGGCGTGAAATATTTGTATGCTGTCGGACCAAATACCAAGCACTGACGGGAGAGAAAATAAAGACATCATAGCAGGGGAACCTTTTATTTCCCTAATTTAGATATGGGGGTGGGGGGAGCCATACATTTTATCACATTTCAAAAATCTGACAGAATAATAATTTTCCAATTCCTCTTCACTTTTATTCATTTCATCTGGATGTCTCTTCCTTTCCTCTTTTCTGCAAGAAAGGGTTTGAATAACTCAAACATTTCGCCCCCACTCTCGCACCTATAACAGCATCGCGTTTGTGAAGTTTCATTGTTTTTGAAATGACAGATGCCTCTTTCACGTCTTGTAGGAAGGAAGGAAGAAAGAGTTCATGTCAAATGTGATGAATATAATTAATACCCCCCCCCCTTTAGAAGTGCCTTTTCTCTCCATGATGATTTTTAAAAATCATTTTTAATCCTTTAAGCCAGAGTTGAAAACATGCGTTTTGTGTTTTGTGATAAATCCTCGTTCCATTACAAGGTGTTGCCAATATAAGTAACTGAAAATAAATAGCGGATTGTATTTTTGGTGTCCAGGTCAAGAGGAGATTTTAAAATATTGTTTGAACAGGAATGAACTGAATGAATCAGTGAGATTAATAAGGTTCGAGCAAAAGTATCATTTCAGTTGCTGGTCCCTCCCATGCCTAAAATAGTGTTGCTGGTCACAGGAGGTCACAGTACAGGGATATTGAGGGGATATTTACAATAAGTACATAACTCGGTGGGATGCCTGGAAGAGCTAACTCTTTAAGAACATTTTTGTTTCAACAAAGTCATATGGAATTATTATCAACAAGATGCCTGCAGTGTTATTTACGTTCCTGGAAAATTTCTTTTTGGCTACAGTTGGGATGTGGAGGTTACTCCACAAATCTGAAATCCTGGCATTTCGCTTGAGGATTAGGGGACAGCCATTTCTAAATGCTACATATATTACGGCACCAGGAGAGAGTCTAATTGTTCCAAATGCCTTTCTGCAACCCCAGGTACACTTTACCTGGAAATCATGCAGGGTTGTGAATTCCTGTGTGGGCTCTGGGAAGACGGGCACCATGGGGTCTGGAGTTGGAGGAAGGAACGTGGGTAGTAGCCAGCAGGTAACTTTAGGACATTCTGATAGCTATTTATGGTTTATGGGCTTTCTGGATTTTTCACAGAGAAAGACAGAACATAATGTCTAGAAACCCAGATGGGTCCGTATGATTTTAAGGATAAAATCAGAGAAGAAACATTCACCAGAAGGTGTGTGTGTGCAGCCACTGTGCAGTGTTTGCTGGCCGTGAGAGAGGAAGGAAGATAGCGGTCCCGTGAAAATCAACGTGTGGGGCTCTCTTGCAATATCCTGGGAATTGATTACATAGATTAGGTGAGCCTGGTCAATTTCTAATAGAGCCGTCAGTAGAGGGCTACAGTGTATTAAAATGAGCTCTGGCCCCTAATTAAAACGAAAAGATTTGGGGCAGCTTTGTCACTATCTGGTTGTAAATCTTGTCCAAGTCACTGGATTTAATGTTGGCTACACTAGCTGATTTCAAGGTTCTCTGTAAAGCTACGGTTCTGTGTGTACTTGCACTGTGTTTTTTGTTGTTATTTTAAGTTTGCAACAATCTGGAGGCTAATGAGACTACCTTGTGTATGGACAAGTCATGCCTAGATTCTTAGTAGAATGAGGTAGGAAATATGAGGTGGTGATCAGCCTACGGGGGTTGTGAAAGTTGAGGCTATTTAAAAATCCTGGAGCTAGTCCCAGTGGTCACATAGTTGAACCAAAACCATTCTCAGCCCTAGCCAGTTTGGCTCAGTGGCTAGAGCATCGGCCTGCGGACTGAAGGGTCCTGGGTTCGATTGTGATCATGGACACATGCCAGGGTTGCTGTCTTGATCCCCAGTGGGGGGCAGGCAGGAGGCAGCTAATCAATGATTCTCTCTCATCATTGATCTATCTATCTCTTCTTCTCCTTCTCTCTTCCTCTCTGAAATTAATAAAAATATATTTTTTAAAAATCCTCAATGCTCTCTCAGATTATTTGATTTATATCCTAACATGACAGCAGGGCCATTGGCCCTGTTCCCTTGGCATGGATTCTATTGCAGATACTCCTCATCTGCAATAAAAAAAATTTTGCAAAAAAAAGGGGGGAAGGCAGTGATGGGACAAAGCTGCTGGTCAGCTGCTCTGTCACATCCAGTCCTCTCTCCCAGGTTATTGGCATCCTGAGGTTTGTAGGCAGCTGCACTCTGCCTAGAGTAAGCTCCGGGCATCAAAACTGATCATGTTGTATTTTTTAGTTAGAAATGGTGTCTGTTATCTTTTGTGGATGAGAACACGTTAGCATACACACATTGATGACTCTGGGAGAGATGCAGGGGAAGGCTTTCTGAACATCACCTTTTTATTCTTGCAATGTCCACATTGGATGATTAAACGGCAAAGCTTATTGAAGCATAAAAGATGAGAGATGGATAAAATGAGGATGAGATAACTGAGGGTCCCATGTATTGTGTATCTGTTAGAGCCAGAGACAAACCTGGGCAGGTTACATGCATAAAACTTGTCTTTACAAGTATATGTTCTCAATATAGCAGGGGAAATTTTGTAAAGTGGCCCTATGATTTCTGTCTTTGATCTGTTTGTAGGTATACTGATTTTCTTATCCCTAATTTATATCGTATTCAGGAAGATAAAAGTGTTGTTTTCTAGTTTTTTTATTGTGATCAAATATACATAATATGATATTTACCACCTTAGCATTCAGAAATGTACAATTCAGTGGCGTTAAATATTTTCATAATGTTGTATAACTATCACCACATCTACACCCCAACTTTTTTATCATCCCCAACAAAAACTCCATACCAATTAAACAATAACTCTTTTCTTCCCTACCTCCGGCCCCTAGTAATCTCTATTTTACTTTGTCTTTATGAATTTGCCTATTCTAGGTTCCTCATATAAGTGGACTTACATAATATTTGTTCTTCTGTTTCTGGAATATTTCACTAAGCATAATGTTTTTAAAGTCCATCCATATTGAAGCATGTATCAGAATTTCATTCCTTTTTTATGGTTTAGTAATATTTCATTGTATGCATATACCATATTTTGTTTATCCATTCATCTGTTGATGGACACTTGGGTTGTTTTCATTTTTTGGTCATTATGAATAATGCTGCTATAAACATTAGTATGCATACATCTGTTCAAGTGTTTTAATTATTTTGGGTAAATATTTAGAAGTGGAATTACTGGGTTCTGTGTTTTTAAAAGTAGGCTTTTCCCCCTTAGTTCTAACTTTTGTAGCAACACCAAGGCTTAATAATGTAATAGAATGCCTATGCATTGGGTTGACCAAAATGAGTTTAACTAAAGGGTAGAGCTCCTCTTTGAGTGTTACTTGTACCTGTATTGAAGAACAGTTTCTTTGGGAAAATAAATCTATCTGAAAATTTCTTATTGATTTTTTTTGTCACCTGGGGAAATTTTCTCAAACTTGCTAAAGAGATTAGTTTGTACATTGTTCATAGTATGGTTGCTCTTATTTCTGAAAGAATTGCATTTCCAATTACTTTGGTTCTTTTGCTTTTTACCTTACACATCTCTAATCTTTTTAAAAGCTTTAGCAGAATACTGTTTGGAGAATAGGATGTCTTTAGGTTTATAAAGTGGTGCAGCTCTTAAATATCATCACATGTGGCAAATTGACAAATCACTAATATCACCACAATTTGCAAGTGGTTTACATTTGAAGAACTGTGACCAGCTAGAACACGAATGAGCAGTGCATAGCAGGGAAACCTTTCAGTCATTCAAATTAAGTCTTGGTTATGCTGTTTCATCACAAAGTACCAATACTGCCTTGGGATAAGATTAGTCATCCTGTGTTAGCTTTTAGTTAAAAAAAAAAATGAGAAAAGTGACTAAGAAAGTGACCCTTCCAACATGCTAATAGAATTCAACTTTAATTTCCCATTTCAGCTATCCCCTGAGAACTAAATTACTGTTGGAATCTGAATCAAGTTTGATCTTTCTTTCTCCACATGACAGACCAGAGATTAATATATGCCACACACGTAGAGAGAGGGAGAGGGCGAGGGAGAGGGGGAGAGAGGGGGGGGGGTGGGAAGGGAAAGAACACATCTATTTTGTTGGTGGTGATGAAAGACAGAATATTTGATATTTTGCATTGTACTTTTCTCCTCTCTCCCTCTTTTTCTCATCCCCACAACCCCATAAATGCTACTATTTTCAACTCTAAACTAAGATGAGGAAATAAGAAACAGCAAAAATATAAGGTGAAATGGTAATGATTTTACTTCGTTTCCTCATTTAAATAGCTGCAAGCACCTTTGAACAATTGTTTTGCAAGTGATTAACTACCTTGACTAAATACCATCCGCTAAATCAGAGACTTTCAATGGGTGCGTCACAAGAATTTTTTAAACATGCAATACCTGACTATTTCGTTAGGGGCATTGTTTTGTTTGTTTTTTGTCAGATCAGCAAAAAATATATTTTTTGGTGTGTCGCAGAATTTTAGTAATCAGTTTATGTATGCAATGAAATGAAAAAGGTTGAGAAATCACTGCTTTAAATTATGGTTAAAATATTACTTTCATTGAAAGAACTGCAGTACCTTTTATTTTATGTATAGTGTCTTCTTTTTCTTCCTCCACCCCTCTAACTATAACAATTGAAATTTGGCCAGGGTATCTATGAACTAAATGTTGGATTAAAGGTATTTGTTAAAGATAGTTTTGCTTCTTTGTGAAAATGGGAGAAATGGGAACAGTTTAAGATGAAATGGCATTGGAAGAGTTGGGTTAGTTTGGTGAACAGAAAGCTGGGAGTAGAGTTGAATTCCTGGCACCGCTTTCTTAGCAAAGAGAACAATTTTAATCAGTTACAAAAATATTTGTGATCCATATGTTACTCTCTGCTCATTCCCATATGCCCATATTCACTTTTATCCTGGTAGATGATGACTTTATGATTCAGGCATGCAAGAATAATACCTCGCTGGCTTCAGAGCTCAGTGCTATTTCAAAACGTGTCCTGGTAATTACGCACACACATACCAGTATATCCAGGCTGTTCGCGCCTTGAGTTGGTTTCAGTGGATATCAGTTTGTTCTGCTTCCTCATGGGAAGAAGTATATCTTGCATCCACCTACTGGGCCTGAAATCATGCGACTAGGTTTAGATTTGAAAAACGCACTGCCGTTCACCTGTTGGATTAAAGGCCACTGTTCAAATATGAGCATCAGAGAAAGAAGGCAAAAGGTGATGATGATTGTGAATCACTTCATTTTTTGGGGGAAATGGAAACAGAATTCAAAAAACATGTGGTGTCTATTCCAAGGCAATCGATAATGGCTGGTTACTTAAATAGATTCTGATTTTGAGCCATGTTGACTACTATTTAATTTGAGTGTTAATCAAAGTAGCCATGGTGAAGCTGATCAAATTGACAAATTAAAATTACTGTTGATGAACGAATCACTTTTTGTCCTAAATAAATGTTCGCTTCTCTCTCAAGAAGCTGTATAATTTCTAACAAAAAAAGAAACATATTTCAAAGCCAAATTATCCGTTTTAATGAAACACGCATAAAGCTAGAAATGATTGTCTGTAGAAGCGATTGCATTTTCGAAAGTTGTTTTTCTCTTGCACAACAAATGGCGTTGTAACCCAATATGTTGTTAACATAGCCGCAGTGAAATCCAGTGAGGAACCACCTGTGCTCATCTGAACTTGGGGGGGGGGGGCACCAGGGAGGGAGGCAAGAGGGTTTCTGGACTTCAGATTAACTAATAGAGATGCAGTTATTGTTCTCGGAGATGCATATACGATGGGAGAGGCGTGCATGCTGTTGGAATTAGCAGGTACGCAGCAGAGAGGAATTGCAGCGAAAGGCGGCAGAGACAGCCTGGTTTTGGCACGTGTTACGAGGGCTCCGTCTCTCTGTTTGCATTCACGCCGTCTTTGCCTGGGCTCCTGTAGGAGTGATGAGAAAAAGAAAGCGCACGTGGGTTCGAGCATGGGTAGTGTTCAACAGGCTCCGAGTCTGCAAATCTGTGGACTCCCTCTGACAGCGTGTCTTTGCTGTCAAACAGAATGCCCAGCTGGCAGTCCTGCTGGGGAGGGAGGGGTCCGCAGAGGCTGCCTTCGCCCTGCAACAGGCATTTCAGGGATGCCAAGCAGAGAGAGCTCTCTCTGCCGTGCCCTGGGGAGGGTGCTCTGGGTCCTTCACGGGTAGAGAATGCCTCCGCAGAACCGAAATCTTGGCCTGCGCTCCATGGGGAAACTTTCATAAAGGAAGGAGTCCCAGACCCAACAGTGAGGGAAAGGATCGAGATCTGTAATGAAGACCAAGGCTTGGCTTTCAAAGAGGAGGCAGGACTTTTGCTCACAGGTGATCCGGGTTCTCATTGAGGCGAACGCACGCGCTTGTGTGGCCTTTTTTTGTTGTTGTTGTTTTAATATAAAGTGAGAGATTTCACTAAAAAAGGTTAAAATTGAAGTGAGTAATCTTCAGTGCATAATGCAATTGTTAATTTTAGCTCCTTGCGTGGGTGCCGCGCTGACTTGAACAGCCGGCTGGAGCCTTCATTAGAGGAGAAGCAGGCAGCTTGAGACAGGTGGAGCTGCAGCAAGCTGTGAACGGGATTGCGCCGGGAGCCGGTCACTAGTGTTAGGACCCGGGTCCTGTCCCTCTCGCCCTTCACCCTGCCATGCCCACTGCCATTCTCGGCACTGACTTTCCATCTCTTTTCAGGTTGACGATGTGTCACTCTGTATGAGGGAGTCGCATGGCCATGGGCCTCCCGCACTGTTAATGGGGACATGGGACTCCGCTTGCCTCTGATCTGCGTGGATTTTCCCGGGGCAGAAAGACAGAAGCCACCAGTGAAGTCGCCGAGACCTACAGCAGGAATTCTGCACCAAAGGTAAGAAGTCTTGTCGTTTGGCTGTCATCTCATCTGTGGGTTTTGTGTGTGTGTGTGTGTGTGTGTGTGTGTTTTATTATTGTTACATAAATGCACCTGTTTGCATTGAACAGTTCACACAATGTAAACAGAACTGACAGGGATCTGTATTAGGGACTCAGCTGGCTTCTCGTTTGTGAAATTGAACCCAACGTGTTCATTCCATTTTCCATGTGAAATCTGATCGCGCTCTGATTTTTATTGAAAAGCTCTGAAAGAAAGTTAGGGCAACAGAAGTCCCATCTCCTCCCCCTCCCCCGTACACTGAGAAACAAGCTGTTTGCCGTCGGGAAACAGAACTTTTTCTTTTGTCAACTACATGCATGCCCAGTTTCACGGGAAGAAGAGAAGTCAGTCACAGGGCACTGGAGGGGACAGCCCACAACCTCCCCGGACCCAAAAGCATGGCTCACGAGTCACTCACAGACCCAAACCACCTGCCTTTAGGAGATCAGTCCCCTATTCATTCCCACAATCCTTTGCCAAAGGAGCCAGTGTTTTTTAAGGATATCATTAGCTACCATCTGTCCAGTCATGGTGGCTCTTAGCAAATTTGCAACAGAAATTGCCGTGGTTTCGCTGTTTCTCATATTTCCTATAGCCTGCCGGAAATCAAGATACTGAATTAGCAAATGGTAATTAAACACTCCCCAGGAAACGTATCAAAACACGGATTTGTCCAATACTAATTACCATTGTCCCCACTGGGAACAGAACCGGCATTGCTGTGAAATGTTTGTGAAAAAAAGCTGACTTTCTAGGCTACAATGTCTTTTTCTCTCCTTTTTCCTTTCTCCTTCCCGTTCTGTCTCTCTCTTTCTCCCTCTTCCTCTCTCCCTCTCTCTCCCTCTTCCTCTCTCCCTCTCTCCCTCTCTCTTTCCTCCTTTATTTTGCTCACATCTTAAAGAAAAGAAACCAAGGAGAAAGTCAGTGCTAAATTATTCATGAGCCTCCTCTGACCGCAGCCCATCAGAAAGGGAAGTGTCAGTCAGGGGTCGGAGAAAAAGAAATAAATCACAAGCAGGCGTGAACTTGGACAAGCCATCTCCGGAGCCTGGTCCAGCGCCATGGTCCATTGTGAGCCTGGAGCAGCAGCGTGCAGGGCCAGAGCTGCTGCCAGAGGCTTCTTTCCCCGGGCTCTGTGCAGAGGGCTCATGCACCAGCTGGGCAGAGGGCTCACGCTTTGAATCAAGTCGCTGTCAATTTGTAGCCAGTTTTTTTTCTGGCCCTGAAAGGTCTATTGTCCAGCCTAGGTCCTATGTTTATACTGAATGGTTGCCTCTTAAATTGATGTTTGCCCCTCGAGTGCACCGGGTTCCTTATCCCTAAAAAAGTATGTCTAGGGTGAAAACTTGCAAATCATTTTTGAGTCATCCTGAAGGCGCCGCCAAACACCAGTACCACCTCTTGACTCAGAAGCGCAGGGCGGTATCTGTGCAACAGTTGGAGAAATACTCTTTCTCTTTTCCTTCTGCTTTGTAGTGGGTCCTGGGGACTGTGAGTTGCGTGCAAGTATGTGTCTCCGTTTGTTTGCTTACCCGTTTTGATGGCAAGGGGCATCCACCAGGGCAGGATGTGGAGAGGGCAACCAATTCTGCCTCCTGTGTTTGCCTTGGGTGCCTGGTGGCATCTTGCTTCAGTCTCCTTTTTGTATAAAAGTGGCAGGGATGCCCGAGCTGCGCATTTGAATGAGGATGTGAAGGGAGGAATGAAATATCTCAAAACTATCGGGGAATACTGCACCCGGCTCTAACCTGATTTTCTGACACCCTCACCTTGCAGGGCATCAAAGCTTGCTATTTGAATTTGCGTCTGAGAGGATGTCTGAGCCAGGGGACCTGAGTCAGGCCATCACGGAGGAAGGCGGGCCGGAGCAGGAAAGGACCACTCCGGAGAATGGCATCGTCAAGTCGGAGAGCCTGGATGAGGAGGAGAAGCTGGAACTGCAGGTAAGGGGGGAAACCGTTTCCCAGACCATTGTGTACAGTCCCTGCTTTTCCTTGTTAGACTGCTGTGAAGGTTTGCTTTCTTCTTTTCTACAAAAGAGCTTGACTAGGAGAATAACTAGGAAATCCATCAAGCTATCCTCTCCCTTCCCAATTATTGGTCATTCATTTTTGCCCCTGACTAAATGGTGCTCAGAATGGCCCAGCGACTGAATTTGCATACAGCATCACCATCCTAATGTCCAGACCACCTCAAGGCGTTTGGGGGAGGCTTCTCCCCAGGCAGCTTTAGGCGAGCTGAGTTTTTAAAAATGGATTTGCTACTCTGTGGAAAGATGAAGACTCGGCTCACGATAGACTAGGAAAAATCAAAGACGTGAGCTCTGCTGACTGTCACAGGCAGGCTCAGGTTAGATTCTTATTAACAAGCAAACCCAAGTCCTAGAATTCCCAGCCAGAAGTGGAGAGATAGAGAGATGGATGGACAGATAGAGAACTATAAGAGGGGTAGAAATGGAAATGAGGGTGATTGAAATCCTGAAAAGGTGACATGATTAAATACATCCTGAGTTATGAGGAGGGAAAAGGTTCCGTAGAGAAAAAACAAACTGTACTCGCAAACAGCTTGTATAGATTTTCTTTGAATGAACCTACAAACGTGTTAACTCTTTTTATTTACCAGCAAGCAAAGGCAGATAACCACATAATGGCCCAAAGCTTCAAGGTCAGCTTTTCTTCTAATAACTGCTAAACCAGAGAGCAGAAAGTTCAGTGGTCAGAAGTTTGGGGAGCTAGAAAAGGAGTCCTCTCAGTGCCTACAGTGCTGTTGTGGCTCTCACTGTTGATTTCTCCACTGTAGTGACACCTGTTTTTGCTTCTCTCTCTCTCTCTCTCTCTCTCTCTCTCTCTCTCTCTCTCTCCCCCCCCCCCATCTCTCTCTCTCATTGTTCATTTACGATTTGTTTGTTTTTATTTTGCTTTATTTCTAACACACAGAGGCGGCTGGCAGCTCAGAACCAAGAAAGAAGAAAGTCCAAGGTAGGGTCCTGGGGATTCTACATAGACCTGGTGGCATATCAGTTGCATATTTGACACCTGAATTAACGGGTTTGCCAACAATTCAGAGGGCTGTGTGGAGAGATTGTGGTAGATTTGGGCTGTGCTGGTGCTGTCTGCTTTCAGCGGGGTCATGTTCACGTCTCCCTTCCTTTCTTGCCCTGGGTGCTTTTCCATGAGAGCATTTAGGGTTCCCAAAGCTGCAATGTACCCATTTGATCCCCAGTTCACACCTGCAGGTTTGACATGCTTTGCAAAGCAAACAGCTGCTTGTTTTGTTTTCAGTGGAAGTAAAATTCGGGGTGAATGTTTCAGCCTCCCACTGCTTTCCTTCTGGAAGTAGACAGGGGCTGGTGTCTAGGACACGTTTGTCATCTTTGGTAAGCATCTCAGTGAAGTCGCTTCCCAGCTTCGTTTCAGTAGACTATTTTCTGTCACCTTTTTCTTCTGGCATTTCCGTGAAATGGCAGCGATTCATCCCTCCTGTGTTTCCAATGTGGTGGGCACAGTTGGCTGGAAGAATTCCTTAAATCCATCCATTCACGTCTTCACTCACCTCTGTGCCCATCACCACCGGGGTCTGATGCTTTGAGCCAACATAGACTGCGCTGAGCAGTCTGTTAAGAACCAAGATCTGGTTCGCGATGGTCATGTGAAGGTGGAGATGGTTTGGTGGCCTGAGAATGTTCTGTGTGTGTTTTCTTTATTTTCTCCTCCACCCCTCTTTCTCTCCCCTTCCCAGTCAGGAGCCGGGAAAGGAAAACTGACCCGCAGTCTTGCTGTCTGTGAAGAATCTTCAGCCAGACCCGCAGGGGAAAGTCTCCAAGATCAGGTATACCCCCCGTTACTATGGTTACTTGCACGAACGGGACCCACCTCTGTGTGCATGGGTATGAATTTGGCATTAGACAGTGTTTTGGGGGCGAAGGAGCAGCATTTGAAGAACAAAAGTGTTTCTCTGGCTTCATCCCCTGTGTATGAGACGTTGTAAACTAGTGTCAAGGTTTGTCACAGAGTATTATTACGTTTGTTTGTTTTCCAGACCCTCTGAAAACTGCAAATGGAAAGGAATGCAAAAGAATTTAGATTAAAACTTAAAAAGTAAGCCCGGTAGGGCTGGGTTTCCTCAAAGGCTCTCTCTTGATAAGACTGAACCAAATGCAGACCTAAGTGTCCCATCTCCTTCCCTACGGGATAGTCTTACCTCTCACCTCCCCCCAATGCATTTGCCTATAAGAAACACAACCTATAATCAAACGTTAGAAATAGAGGAAAAAGGTGCACTGGACTTGGGAGAAGTACTTTTATGGCTATTAGTGGAGATGTCTCCATACTGGAAAAACGATTCAGAAAGGATTCTGAGCCGATGGTGAATTTAAGTTAATGTTAGACATGTATTGCTGCATATCCTCACGGTGAGCGTTGCTAACTTACAGCAAGGCTACTAGGCTCTAAAAACTCAACTTCCAGCAAAACCCTCTCGTGACAAAAACGGGAAACTTCACATCACCTTGATTTTGGTTTGCCTTGCAGGCATCATATTAGCTTTTATTAAAATAGTCTTGCTGCTGATATTTTCCTTATTTTATCAGAGGCTGAGAGCAGTCAAGACGAAAGTGAAATGATTTATCTGAGCCCAGGGGAGGGACAATTGATTTAAGATATCATTATTTTTGTTTGGTCTTGTTTTGCTTTTCTCTTTGTACTTTAATTGAAATACTCTACATTCTCCTCATGGTCACAGAGAGCATTGAGAGCACTTTCTTTAAAAGGACCAAAAATAAAACCCTTCTAGATTTTGTCCTGAGAGTCCTTTTTCCCCCCAGCCGCATTTTCTCAACATGCCACTCCTGTCGTGGGCATGAGCAGGCTGCCTTTCAGTGGCCATCACGATGTTTCGTCCACAAGCTTTCTTTCCCTTGGGTTCTGAGAAGTGTGTGGCTTTCCTTCAGCATTTTATTTGTGCTTCTATTTTTACTGGAGATTGAAAAGGGGGAATCATGTGACTATCCCGGCTTGTATTATTCAATGTTGATTGACGGCTTGTAATGTACTGCACACGCCACGTGTTAACTCTGCAGAAAGACAGACTCTGGGAGAAGGGCTGTCCCCGTTGTCCCCCTACTCCAGTGCAGGGCAGAGGAGGACAGCCTTTAGAGATGTAATCTGATTTTTATCCCATTTGGCAAGGTACCAGGAGGAAAAATTTTTTTAAATATATTTTTATTGGTTTCACAGAGGAAGGGAGAGGGGGACAGAAATAGAAACATCAATGATGAGAGAGAATCATTGATCAGCTGCCTCTTGCACACCCCACACTGGGGATCGAGCCCACAACCCGGGCATGTGCCCTGACCAGGAATTGAACCGTGACCTCCTGGTTCATAGGTCAGTGCTCAACCACTGAGCTACACTGGCCAGGCAGGAGGAGATTTTTTAAGAGAGCATCTGTATCCTAGTGCCCGTCCTAGACCTAAGTCTAGTTTCTCCATACAATTGGTGCAGAGAAATAAGATGCAAATGGTGCTTTGTTCCCACTGGTTCCAAGCTCAGTAACCAAGATTAGGTGGGAAGTAGAGCTTGCAAGCTTCTCTTTGGACTGACTGAGGGGTGGTGGGAGCAGGGAGATGCCAGACAGTACCCAGACACACATGTAAGCAAGTGGCCGTGCTAGACTTCTAGAGAATAAAGAAGCAGACCTTTGAGCTTTATATGCAATGCCTTCATTAGCTACCACCGGCACTTATAAAGTATGGGATCTGAATCCCAGAGGACACTGGCAGACGTATACAGCGTATGCATTGTATTGCTTCCCCTGTTTGTATATTTCACAGTATTTGGAAAACTGCCTTCATTTTCCTGCGTGGGAAAAAAATCTTGCTACCTGTACTACTTGATCTCAGACCCATAGTTGATGGTTCAGTCTGTCCTTCAGTTAAAGGAGTTCTGCTTTTCTAATGTTATCCTCTTTATCGGTGTATTACTGCAACTTGAATCATTCTTCTCCTGTTGTTGGACATAAACTTATCCTGTACTGATGTATTTATTAACACCTGTATTTTATTATTGAGCATATCAATAAAAATATTAAAAAATAACAGATTGTTTTTTACCAACTCTACAGCACTTTTGTGTGTTCTTTCAACACCATAATGTGTATGTTTGTGTAGAACAGATAGGTGTTTTTCTGAGTAAAGTATTAGTCCATACATGGCATGAGTTTGTCCATTTTTTGGTAAGTAATGTCTGTTAGCCTCTGCTCTGACATGAGTATTTCTAAGCCTCTTTGATTTAAGACTTAAACGTCTGGAGGCTGGAAGGTTCAGTTGGTTTTGAAGAAGCAATGAGACCACTTTCATGGCCTGGTACCCTCAGTTTCCCACCCAATCAGCTGTCACGTTCCCCACCCCTTTCTGTCTTCGAAACCAGGCATGTTCCAGCTGCTGTCTTAGCAAGTAGAAACAAAACATAACCCTAAAATCTGCCTGAAGCGTTGTGGACTAAGACATTTCGGTCCCAAATCAAGTGATAAAAACACTCAGTTTTACATATTTCTTACTTGTTCATCTCCAGAATAAATATGTGAATGTCAGGACATCAGCTCAGATAACTATGTCTCATGAGACTGTATTCTGTTTCATCTTCTGTATCACATGTCTTTCCAGTCTTGGTGACTTCTTATTCCAGCTATGAATTCACAATGGAGCCCCTCCCCCAAAAGAAAGTTGGCTTTGGAGGGCTTTGGTTTTATGCTTGTTCGATCAGACAAGTGAACCAAGAACCAGTAAGAATCCCAGATTGGCCATAATTTGAGGATGTACAGCATCCATTTAGTCACATGTCGATGAGCACTAGTTTAGTTTTCCGTGAAAAACACTATTAGTCACTGGGAATATTTTTCCCCCTACATCATAAATTTTAATGTCACTAGTGAAAGAAAGCTTTCCCAGCAAATGATCTCTTACATAAGAACATGTGGGCTTAATGTTGACTAATTTGTCATCGTTTCAATCATAGCATAGGATTGTCATAAAACTAAAAAACCTAAT
The DNA here is from genome assembly GCF_014108235.1 of Myotis myotis. Taxonomy (NCBI): domain Eukaryota; kingdom Metazoa; phylum Chordata; class Mammalia; order Chiroptera; family Vespertilionidae; genus Myotis; species Myotis myotis. The sequence continues at coordinate 47,663,964 of NW_023416317.1, forward strand.
TTGGCTCATTCTTCTTCAAAACAGTGAACATACCATCAACCAAATGGCTGATATACAAGTCAATACAAAATTCTTCATTTTCAGTGCAAAATCAATACATACAAAAGTGGATTCAGCGCAAATACTATACATGGTCAATCTTATACCAAGCAATAGTCCAAGAGAATCTTACATTTTGGAAAGGATTAACCGATGCTAAAACTAAATTCGTATTAAATATTTATATATAATTGAACGAAAATATAATTCTAGTTTCTACCCTTTCTAAAAGGCGATGCTTATTGTAACAATATATTATAATGACTTATTAGGGGCATTTGTAAACCATGCATGTATGACAATAATGCATACCTAATATTCCTGCAATTATATAGCTTGGTTTTTCTGAATAGTAAAAAAATCATTGTTGATACAGTGGTAAAGTAGACTTTTTCTTGTAAATTGGCTGGTAGGGCCTTTATTTATGTCTGTTCTATGTGTAATGATGATTCGTAACATCCGTCTGTTTGTATTTGTGCCAGTTTCTCCTTACAAGAGCTCATAGGAAAGAACTATGGAAGCCACTCCATGTTTGAGACATGGCTGTGGCTGAGATGCAAGCTGACTGATAAAGAACTGTTTCCTAGGTGCTTACCAGTAAACGTGTAGAGGAAACAAGAGCTGTGATCTACAGGAACATAACTTGCTTAAGGTTAACCATCGGGCGCCAAAGTTTTAGTGCTAGATGTTTCTCCTGACCTGCCACTGACTCCTGAACTTTAATTCACCTGCAAGGGCAATTATTTTTCTGACAGGTTGAATATTTTACCATTTAAGAGAGAGAAAAAAAAAAAAAACAACACTGCTCCTGGCTTTCATTTGCCTGTACGTGATCAGCTCTATGCAAAATGGAAGCCAGACAGAAATGATTAAATCTGGCCCTAAATTATTATATTTTTTCCCCCAACAGGAATCAATTCATTTACAGCTTTCCAGTTTCCCCAGCCTGCAAGAGGAGGATAAATCTAGGAAAGATGACCCTGAAAGAGAAAAAGAAAAGGATAAAAACAAAGATAAATCCTCTGAAAAACCCAAGATCAGAATGTTATCAAAAGGTGAATGTGAAAGTTTTCTTAACTTACTCAATTTAGAAAAATGAAGAATCACAGAATAATTCTAGATTTTACATGCATATTCACCTCCCACCAAACTCCGTATTTAATTGTGTGTGTGTGTGTAAAAGACGTGAACTTGATTTTTTTACCCTGTTCATGGTGTCATTATTTGTGTAGCCTAAAAGGTTATTTTTAGGATCACATTTTTTTTGGATTTTCATTGGGACCTCCTATTTTCAAAGATAAGTTTGTAGGAACAATGAATATAAATTTGCTCTTGTTTCAGGTTTATTAGTCCCATTAATTTAGATAGATGAACAGCAATGATACTCAGTTTTATATCTTAACTTTCATGTTTATCTTTAAGGACAGATAGTGGATTAGCAATTCTCAGTCCACAAGTGATATCCTTTCCAAAGCACAGATGTATGTATCCATGTCAATGAAATACACACTTAACATTTTACCTGCCACAGATGAACCTGGTTTGAGCAACCCATATACTGCTACATAGTATCTCACTTAAAATACACACACTTCTACTTCAATAAAGTTTTTCCCCAAAAAAGTCATTCCTTCTAAATCTGCAATCCTACAATCCAGACTTTTCAAATTGTTGCCATACATAGAATTGTACAAAACTAAAAGAAAACAAAAGTAAAAACAAATTTAAATTAATTTGAACAATGCCACAAACAAATAGCTTCGCAGCAGACTTTTGTCAGTAACTGAGAAGGTATAGGGTATTCGATCAGCTGAGGAACAGCAACTACTTCTAACATTATGCTCTATAACCATTATCTGCTTATATTCGCTGCTGAATATCTAAAATTCAAGGTGTATACAAGAGTAAAGAAATACAGCATCCTAAAATGGTTTTAGAAATTAAGCTTTAGCTAGAATCAGAAGATTTGGAAGACTTAGAAATATTTACTATCCTGCTGCATTTTGTATTGATTAATATTTAGATAGTCTTAGGGTTTTCGTTTTCTTTTATTTTTTTTTGTTTTTGCCTTCTCTGTTTTAAGAGTAAGAGGGTTCCTTGAGGTCTCCAACTCCAGAGCTCTCTCTGTGGGTTGAGGGTACCGGTCACGTGGAGGTCATGCCCTTGCGGATTTTAAGCTCAAAAGGAACCCATGATAATTGACTCCGCCCACCACCCACCCAGACTGTGCCTCCATGATGGTTGAGTCTGCCACACTCAGGATCTATCGGGTGTTCTCAATCCCTGAGTCTAATTTTTATCCTGATGTTACTGGTAGACTGTCAGACTGCTCATTTTGAAAGATGTATCTTTCATATCAATAGCTTCACCTAAAGTTTACCTGAGCAGGAGGGAAACGTGAAAGGTTGGGAAAACCTTTTGACTCCCCCACCCCCGTCCCTCATTCCAACAACCTCCACCCTCATTCCTGACAACTCCATCATGCTGTTTGTTTCAGATTGCAGCCAAGAATACACGGATTCTACAGGCATAGACTTACATGAGTTTCTGATTAACACGCTAAAGAATAATTCCAGGTAAATTCTTAAAAAAACCTCTTATTTTTAGAAGACTCAAGTGGAATATTATAGTTGAACTCATTGATCCAAGTACTTCTAAGAGGGGAGTTGTAAAGTATAGACACCTTCTCTGATGTCTTAAACCCGCTCCTGGATTTGTATGCTTACTATTGATAGAGAGTCTTAATTCCTGGGTGAATAGGTTATAGTTTAAAATTCTGCTTTCCTGGTCACAAAGAGATATGGGTTAAGGGGAAAAATAAAGGGGAAAAATCAATATCAAATAAACCAATTATGCTTCAATGCAGTTATATAACCACCTGCTTGGGCGTTGCTTTGTTCTAGTTGCCAATTATTTTAAAATATACAGTTTATTTGATGTGCCTTATGGGCCTAATACCTTGCATATTCTAATTAACATGAGAACTGCAAATGTGTCGATTATTACAAAATATTTCACCAGCGAGTTTAGAAATAATCTTAAGAGGAATGAAACCATATGTATTAGATAGCATATTCCAAAGAAGAGTTAGATAAGCTTTTGGAGCCACAATCTATTTTATGCATCCAAATGAACTTTTTGAGTCTTTCTTTGGCAATGGAAAGCACATTAAAAACTACATTTCACATTTATTTTGCAGGGATAGGATGATACTCTTGAAAATGGAGCAGGAGATTATTGATTTCATCAGTGACAACAAGTATGTTAAATGGCAGTTCTGGCTAATTTATAAAAATGTATCTTAATTTGGTCTTTGGGTTGAATTATACACTCTGGAAAGGTTTAGGGATGGATAAAGCATGTAATATGTTTGCTGATGTGTTAAGTGGAGATGCGATTGGAGCTCTATGCTAATGGGAATTGTTGCTTGGACCATGTGTGCTCCTGCTTGTTAAATTCCTGACAAAATGACTATAAACCGGGGCCCACTGATTAGCATAGAGTAGCTGTAACAAGAAGCGACCCTTTTCATTTTTATGATAGTTTTTTAATGGGCTCCAGCTGGCTGCAGTCAGTTATGCCTGGAAATAATTGTGCCGCTGTCACTGTAAACCATGTAATGACACCTCTCCAGCGAGGCGTCTGCACTCCCATAGTATGTCGTATCGTTTGTCCTGTGCCTGGCTCCGGCGATAAGGTATCCTGGACTAAAACAGAGCACTTTCCAAACAGACACTGCGTTCCCCTTGGTGAGAGAAATGTGCAACTAGGAAACAAAGGTATTTATTGTCGCCTAATCGATGCATCTGTAATAAGTGGACAATTTATCTCAAAATGGGAGCAGGAAGTGATGCCAGAGATGAAGCGGTTTGGATGAGAGAGCAATGGTTTTGTGTGTGTACCTGTGAAATGTACTTCGGGCCAGAAACAAAAACGCTGATCCCACTGTGTCTCGGTCCTCTCTTTCAGTAACCATTACAAAAAGTTCCCTCAGATGTCCTCCTATCAGAGGATGCTCGTCCATCGTGTGGCCGCTTACTTCGGGTTGGACCACAATGTGGACCAGACAGGGAAGTCTGTCATCATCAATAAGACCAGCAGCACGCGAATGTAAGCCCCTCCGCCGCCTTTAGTTAGCATTTCCCTTTTCTCGTCTGTGTTCGTTTGTAAGAGCACAGTGTAAAATTCGAAGTACATGACGTTTAAAATGCACAGTGTTCTTTATCGCTCGCTCTTATCGGCAGCCGTGCGGCATTTATCTGGGGAGGATGATTGGAGGACCGGGGAAGTTTATAAAATTCAGGTGATGAAGTGGATTTATTCCCTGGTCTCTAACAGAGCTCCTGAAACATATTTTCTTTCCTTCCATCCGTACCCCTTGCTATTATAAACAAAGCCGTGACACGTTTTACGGCAAAACGTAACTCAAGTTAAAAATCACAGACATTTTAAAACAACAATGACTTGTGCAGGGTAATTGTCCTTGTATTTCTTTTTGCGGCTTCTCAAGTAGAAAAAGCAGCAAACCTAGAGGTAGAACTCCTGCCTCTAAAACCCTGTTCTGTACTGACTGGCTATGTGGCCTGAACCGCGTCATTTAAAATCTGCCATCTCAGTGTCTGTCCCTTGCAAAATGACAGTTTTGAGCTAGATGATGCCTAAGTTCTAGCTTTAAAAAGAGGTTGGTTTTTGGTTTGGTTTTTTTTGTTTGTTCCTTTCTTTCCTTCAAAACAGTGTTTGCTTCTATCTTACTATCTTTCCACGGTCCCACCAGAAGCATAAGATGAGTAGTTATTTGCTTTGGACATTTGGAGCTGTCTTTCTCTTGAACTTGGGTCTCTTTTGAGTACAGAGCAAGTCACTTTTATAAGCCAAATACATATGAAATGGAAAGCTGTCCTAAGGGAAGCATTCTCCTAAAACGTGTGTGTTAACATTTCATTTTTTTTACACTGTGCTTGGTAAATGGTGTGCATTGCATAGTTTTTAGGAATGCTATGTCACTGGAGTGAACGTTTGTGCCAAGCAAAGAAACACGGTTAAAACACTTTCTTTTCTGATCACCAGACGTTGGGACAGGAAGGGATGGAGATGAGGCTCTTTCTCGACTCCAGGCCCAGTCTGTGCTCAGCAGAACTAGAGTGAAGGTCATGGTGGAGAAGCACAAACTGGGAGATCAGAGACTAAGCTTGGCTCTTATCTCAGGGACACTGAGCACTTCTCTGGGCTTAAATTACTCATCTGCAGGAGAGATTGAAGTGGAGAATATTTAAGAGCCCTTGAAGCTTCAGAATTATCGGGTCTTGTGGTTGCATTCTACTTTGCTGGCAAAATACATTTTATTGTTTATCAGCTTTCCACTTCGATTGTTGGCACCCGTGCCTCCTGTTTTGAACAGTCATAGAAAGAGAAAGGTCACTGTCCTTTAATCCTTCACATCTTCCCTCTCCATCAGATACTCTGAGTTCTTGCTGTTGTTGTTGCTTTTAATTCTCCATTCTGTATTGTTTTTGTGACTTTCAGATGCCACACACTGATTGCAAAGTAGGCAAGCAAGGAACTATTTCATTTTCGTTTGTTTTTCTCCTCTTTCTCTAAAAGCCCATAACAGAAAAGCCCATAGGTTAACTAGACAGTTTGATATAGTTTCCACCAATACAGATAGTACATTTATTTTTTCATGCACACTCATTTTGCAATCACATGGTCATGAATATTAGTAGCCACGTTTGAGATCTGTTCTCTTGTAGAATTTACTGCTATCTGGTTGATCATGAATGGAGATTTTAAGGTGACATTCGCCATATTGTGTTTTTCAACCTTTAGTTCTAGCTCTCTTTCCCCAGTATATTGCCAGAAGTAGGTTTCACTCTCTAGCACTTTGAAATGCTTTCGATTGGAATTCTTTGTTAACTGTCAGATTAAGTGTCAACACCAAATGAGCCTCTTGGAAATCTGGGGCGGAAGTATTAGGCTCTGAGCTATTTTGGTACCGCAAACAGTATTTATAATGCATATACTCTCTATAATGTTGCTTTTTTGACACTCAAGATTGAGTCTAAAAAATGTGAACAGTGGTTTTATAAACACTATTTAAATGCTACAAATAGAAGAGTCTGATTTTATATGAGATGTTTTACCCTTCTCTTTGTCTCTCTTCCTTGATCTACACTTTCTCTGGCTTTTTTTTAATGTTTTTAAGCCCAGAACAGCTCATGGATCATTTATTAAATAATATTTTTTTCACTCCCTTTCCTTTTCTTCAATCTAGAGAAAGGATTCATGTCCAGGGTATATCTTTTGGAGACTAAAAACCATCTACTTGCACTAGTGCTTTCCAAAGGGCTAACATCAGTCAAGGGCAAAACCCCACATGCATCGGAATGTTTCTGCATATGTCAGAGTAACTGTCTAACTAGTCCCGGATAATTTGTATGTTAAAAGGTTGTCATCTCTTGAATATTCTTTCTTGAATATTCTTGAATTGTCTTTGACATCCACCCACTGTCATTGCCTTAAATCCCCTACTCTAAAAGGACACAGCAAGAAAGGAAAGAGCAAATCCACTGAAGGAGAGTGGTCACAGGTCCCAGACACCCTGAAACAAGAAGAGTGGTCTAAAGGCAGAGGTTGGGGGGCACCAACAGAGTCTAGTGCTCAAGAACTCAGTGCCCTGATTCCTAAGAAGTGCAGACCTAGGTATTTGATGAGTGATCTTAGTGACTTTAGTACTTTGCTTGCCTGTTTGTTACAGGACACATGGTCAGCTGAGCTGGTTATTAGGTGAATCAGAAGAACCATAAAACTTGTTCTAGCACTAAGTAAAGCTTCTCTCTAGGTGAAGCAGTTGAGCCCAGGTGATTTTGTTCAGAATCTTGAAGTGACAGATGGTTATTGCACTAGGAGGTAGGATCATGGGATCTCCCACCTTCTCAGTGGGCCGATACAGAGAGGGGCGGACAGCAGTGCATCAGAATCTATGGACATCAGTTCTCCTTCATATCGGAAGAGGTAAAGGCTTAAAATGGGAATCATTAGTCTTTGACCCCCTAGCCAGTGGTCAGCAAACTGTGGCTTGCGAGCCACATGTGGCTCTTTGGCCCCTTGAGTGTGGCTCTTCCACAAAATACTGACTTCTGAGCATGGGCCACGAAGTTTCAATCTCACTGTACGTGCGTGTCCGCACGTGGTATTTTGTGGAAGAGCCACACTCAAGGGGCCAAAGAGCCGCATGTGGCTCGCGAGCCGCAGTTTGCCGACCACTACCCTAGGCATTTCATTCCCTGAAAGTAATTGCATTTTTACCAAAACAAACAGAAAAAACACCATACTTCCCTCCCACGTTTATTACATTTCTTCACCTTTGGCTGTGAATAAACAGAGTGGAATCCTCACATGGATGCTTGCTTGACAGTCCTCTGAAGAAGGCCAGGTACCTCCTGGACATCCATGAGTGGCTGATTAGCATCTTGTCGTTTCTAAACATGTCAAATTTCCTCTGCGCTTTTTATAGGAAGGACATTGAAAGTCATCTGACTTGAGGTCAAAGATCAGAAACCTAACTGAGAATTGCATTGCTCTCAAGAAAAACAATGAAGTTTTATTTACTGAACAACCTCGTATTTTAATCAATACTCAGGCTCAAAGTAAGACATATGTTAACATTGGTCCAACTGCATATCATTTCTCTCAAATATTATATTTTCTCATATTATTATTCTCAAATATCTCAGAGACCATAAGGTTGTATAGATGAGATAGGTAAACCATGGAGATATGGTGAGGAGAGAAAATATGTTTGCTGTATTCCTTTCCCCACTTGAAATAATTTATGAGCCTTTGAGTGTCAGATGTGTAATTTCCCACTTAATTTTGGAAATGAAATATGCATGTGCCTTCTGTAACGTTAGTATTCTTACTATAACATTTTTTAAACAAAGTTTTCCCATGGAATAATGATACTTTTTAAATTTTTATTTTTTTAATCTTACAACATTCGAGGTAGATAAAGCTGAACCATTTTACAGGAGCAAAAACTGAGATTTGTGTCTTGATCTTTCTTACCTACTCAATTCACAGAACACCAACACTAAAACCACTGCTCCCGGCCCTCAGCCATGACTCTTCTCCTAAGATTAGGAAAACAACAACCAATCTTAATAGAGTAAATTCTCTGAAATGATGATAAGATCCCCAAACGCTCTTCTTTCACCAGTACCCATTTATTTCCTTACAGCATCCTAATTTGCATTTAATTATTTTAAAAACTGAACAGAGAACTCAATTCAACAGAGAACTCAGTATATGTTTATACTACGGTGAATGTTAAAACTATGACACCAACAATACTTTGGGAATCACAGAACCCACAGGATTAAAAATTGTCCTTCTCAGGTGTTCCATATGGGCTGCCAACAAAGAAGCATAGACTTTGAAATATGCCCATCTTCTGTTTATAGTTTGAGGAACCAATATAATTTTGGTCAGGACTCTGTGTGTGTGTAAGTATGTAAAAACATTATCTGTGTTTAGAAAAAGGTTCACTGTACATGTACATGCTACATATAGTATTGCCCTAAACATACAAGAGTAGTGGAGGGAGCGAGATGGCTGTGGGTTGGTTCTCCATCTACAGCTGTGCTTGTGTAGGCAGCAGAATGAGCCTCAGATCCTGAGAGCTTCCTTCATGGCTTCTAAGTCATAGGAATTGGCAGTCATTTCAGCACGTGGGAAAAGTTTTAGGACATACTTGTAGGTGAAAACACGGTTGTATACAATGAAAAGCTGGTCTGTGTCTTACTGATCTTAAGATTTCTGTAAGTGGAAAGAGGCCGTTAGCATATTACCGTGGCCGTAGGAAGGAGATAATTAGGGCTTAGAGTAGATTTAAAAAAAAAAAAAGTTGTAGTTTATTGGTCAAAGGTGGTTGTTTTCCACTCAGTTGTGTACTTAAATGCTAGACTGTAATTATTGATACAGATCTTCAAACAACAAATTGGAATCTACCAAGAGAAGCGGATAGCTACCTAATATGTTTTATGCCCCAACCAGACTCCTTCCAACTTCTCAGCCTTTCTAGATTCCACAACATTCCCAGGGGGACATAGCCCCAAACTTCCTCATCTCTACTTCCCAACCTCCTGGCCTTCAACCCAGAAATATGAACACATAGCATTTCTTTATACATACAAAAATTATCAGTTAATTCTATGTCAATTAAAACACACTAATCATTCTGCACCTTCTCAGCAAGTAACAATATAATATTTGCATATAAGCTTAAATTGAATACTTATTTACACACCATTACAATATACACTGAGTGGCCAGATTATTATGACCACCCCATCAGTACTTGACACTTCCAAAAATACTGAATATTGAAAACTTCCTAAGCAAATACCCTCAAAGTTTTATTATTATTATTATTATTTGCATAACTAATTCACTTCATTGTACTGATGGGGTGGTCGTAATAATCTGGCCGGTCATAATAATCTGGCCACTCAGTGTATATACAAGCCGAAAGCCTTGAATGCCAAGAAACAATAGTCATATTCCACAACTTTCAAGGAACATGTTACTTTAAGAAAATGGTTACTTGTTTATTTGGAACTGATGAATCAAACCATTATTTGAGTATCATAGATTGGCTCTATCCTAATTAAGGTTAACACTAATGTAAATGTCAGTTCAATATCCATTGGTGGACTTTTAGATCTGGGCTACTCAGAAAAATGTAAAAAGTGCTAAGAGTAGCTTGTAACATTTACTGAGTGCTTTGCTAGTGCCTGGCAGTGGCTTGGCACTTTACTGGCATTGCTGTGTCTAACTTAATCCCCCTAAGCCTTTTGAAGTAAGTATTATTACTTTCCTTTTTTTTTTTTTTTTTTTACAACAAAACAAACAACACTTCTGTCATAGGGATGTTAAGAAGCTTGCAAGAAGTCACACAGTTAGTAAGCTGCAGAGCTGAAAAGACACAGTAATGGATGTTTTGAAAAGCCACATTCTGTTAGGCTTGCCAATCAGCAATTTCTGTGTCAATTGTTTAAAACTTGGCTTAATTTTCAAAGTGTTGCTATGTTACATTTAGTATGATCGTTCGCGTCCATTTTATGTCAAGTTGTTGGGTTGTGCTAATATGCATGGTGTTTTGTGGGGAGTAGAGCTTTGAGTCATTGGATATATTAATGCTACTTCCTTTTAAAGTTCATATAATATTTTTAATGATTTTCCTATAATATTGAAATGAAAGAATGGAGCGCTTAAAGAGAAGACAGTATCAGTATTAGCCCTCTTTTAAAAAAAATATTTTTATAGATTTCATAGAGGAAGGTTGAGGGAGAAAGATAGGAATATCAATGATGAGAGAGAATTATTGATTGGCTGCCGCCTGCACGCCCCACAACCTGGGCATGTGCCCTGATCAGAAATCGAACTGTGATCTCATGGTTCATAGGTTGATGCTCAACCACTGAGCCAGGCTGACTGGGCAGCCTTCTTCTTTTTAAATGTTTCATTTATGGAATTTCTCAATGTATAGGCACACTTGTAGCAATATGTCTGCTTTGTGAAGCTAAGTAGATCCAGCTGGTGTGTAAGCCTCTTTAGTATTGTTGCTGATACTGGGCTCCATACAGTTCAGAAATGGCCAGACTCACAAACAGGTAATATAATATCCCAGGTCTTGTTTGCGTGTGATTTATTTCTCTTTTTCAAATTACACATTTTCTCCTTTATCCCTTATCCCTCTTATTTTTTTTATAACATTATAATTTAGATTTTCCCTTTAAAAGGAAGAAAAAGGTTGAGATTGGACACTCTCACCTAGTTATTATCATTAGTAAACGCTTGTTTCTATGCATATAGATCAACAAAGACATAGCAATAAAATTTGTTTGCTTGCTTATTGGATTATATATATTGGAAGGTCTTAATGTAATAAGCCCAAGACCAGAAGCAGGGACCATAATTAATCCTGTTATTTTTTAAAGTAGCAGAGCAGCAGAAAGTCTAAGAATTGCTTTGGCAAAATAAAACATTTTTAGCTGATTATAAAATAATATAGGCCATGAACGAAAATTTAGAAACTATTCAGAAAGTAAGAATGTTTTCATTGTTCATAATCCAGTGATTAAATACAAACCACTTTGAAATTGTTGAATTTGTTTCCTATCTTTCTAAACTAATCGTTTTTGTTAATTTGTTGTTCTGAAAAAACTACATGTTTATTATAATAATCAGAAGTATATCAAAGGTTAGCCGTAAAAGTTACTCATTATCTCACCATCCAGAGACAGTCACTGCTACCAGTGTTGTTATTATTATATATTATAGTTTCAACAAACCTAGTCATGGTACAACTTTTAAAAATTGCTTTTCTATGTTAGTAAAGTATTGAATATCATTTTATAAAGTTGCATATTACATATGGAGATATTTTAAGTTACTTAATCCACCATGGATTTCTACTGTTTTGCTGCCGTGATCAATGGAACTGTGTATTAATTCATTACTGTTTCCTATGATTTCAGTCTTAGAAATAGAATCACTGTGTCAAGGAGGGTTGACACTTTCAAGCCTCTTAATACCCATGGCCAGTGTGCCCGAGCAGTGGTACCAATTTAAGAGGAGGTGTCTTACTGACCCTTGTGGCCTTTGAATATTCTGCTTCATTTTGTTGTTGCTCATGAATAGCCTTATATTTGAGGAGGGTCAGGGTGTATCCTATGCTAGTTTGCATGTCTCTGTTTATACACACAGTACGCAATCAAAATAGAGAAGAATAAAATGAACTTTTCAAAGGTGTAAAGAATTGAGAACATCCTTTTGAAAGATGCTAATAGAGGAAGCACTGGCTATATTGGATTGATAAGGTATAGACTCACTTAATGAGACCAAAATGGTATAAAATGACAAAATAATAGTGGAGATTATGAAATACTTAAAGAAGAATGGCTGGGCTTTGTTTTTTAAAGAAAAAAATCAGTTGTAAATATTTTAATTGAAAAATTTAAAGCATTAAGGGAAACTTAGATTCCTCTAATATGTTTGGCTTTAAGTCTTTTTGATAGATGTCTTGCATCATCAAAATCTTTATCCTGTTGTGTGCAGCAACCTTTCTTTATTAAAATATTTATGCATATTGATGACCATCTTTCAGTTATTCAGTATGAAATTCGAAGTCTTTGTACACCTCCATATTTCACAGAATTTTATTCTTCATTTGTGTGTAGAGAGAGGGAGAAGACAGGAAAAAAAGTAATAAATTTGGCCTCAAGAAACTGGCAGTGAGAGCAAACCATTGAAAATACTTCTAGAACAAAAAGATTTTAAAAATCATTATAAGAACTGCTCATCTATTTTAAGCTCAAAGAGAAGAACTCTAACTGTAATTGGAATTAATTGACTAGAAGAATTAATTGATTGATTGACTTACATAGTATTTCACTCAGCCACACTTCCTTTCAATTCATGAGCTGTCTAATAAGGAACAATGAGGAGTTAATTCTAATTTTTTTTTGTTACTCCTCATTCGAGGATATTTTTCCATTGATCTTTAGAGAGAGTGGAAGGGAGGGGGAGAGATAAAGAGAGAAACATCGATGGATATGAGAGAGACACATCGATTGGTTGCCTCCTACACGTGACCAGATCAGGGTTAGAGATCAAGCCTGCAACCGAGGTACGTGCCCTTGACTGGGATGAACCCAGGACCCTTCAGTCCACAGGCGGGCACTCTAACCACTGAGCAAACCCAGCTAGGGCGAGTTAATTCTAATTTTTGAAAGGTTTGGTTGGGGATGCCAGTGCTATCCACCATGCATGAACAAGGAATTTCACATGTGGATGCATGCTATGAATTGTGGGAAAACCTTGTTTTACATTTAAAGGGAAGAGTTTTTTTCATCAAGAAAAAATATTAAATTAATATTTTCTGCTTTTTGATGATGATACCGAGAAAGCTAGAGATAATAACTCATGAACTAAAATCCACGAGAAAAAAGAAATTTAAGCACCTGTAACACATGCCCATGAGATAAGTAGTAAACTCTAGTTATCAATACCTTCAGAAAGACCATGACATTTTGCAGCCTTGAGGAGTTTTTCTTAGCATTACATCCTTATATTGATACATTCAAAGTAATTTATTCCCATTTTTTTTAAAAAGGTACATATATTATTTTGGCTTCGTTCACTTTATGGCTAAGAAATAATATTGCTCTGATGTTAAATTCGTGATAAAAAGGATTTTTGGAAGGTATAATATAATGGTACATTATCAGTAATTTCTAGTTTAATCACATGCAATACTTCAGCTATGTATTATAGTTTTCATGAGTTTCATCTGCAAATTGCTCTTTAGCTTTTAGAGTCATGGATCGTTCTCCATAAAACCGACCTGGAAAAATCTTATTAGGTTTATTTTATTTCCTTTACACATACTTCAGATGGTTACTTCATAATCTCTGAAAATATTTTTGGAAAAACATGAAGTGGATTAATAATTTGGGATGTTGGGTTCTAATGTTGAAAAAATTTAAACAAGCTGTTTGAAAAGCAGTTATGGAAAATGTGCTTTGCATAATTTATATCAGAGTAAGAAATATTCTTGCTCTATTACTTACATTGTTGATTAGAACAAATTCCTTTGACTACCCTTTACTTATGTGATGGGGCATTTTACTTAAATATATCCTGCTGTGAAAAACAGATAAATCAGCCTTACAAAGAAACGCAGATGAAATTTCAAAAATAGTGTTTGAATAGCTCTCTCCTAGATATGACACTCTAAACCAGCGGTTCCCAACCTGTGGGTCGAGACCCCTTTGGTGGTCGAACGACCCTTTCACAGGGGTCGCCTAAGACCATCCTGCATATCAGATATTTACATTACGATTCATAACAGTAGCAACATTACAGTTATGAAGTAGCAACAAAAATAATTTTATGGTTGGGTCACAACATGGGAACTGTATTTAAAGGGCCAGAAGGTTGAGAACCACTGCTGAGGAATTCCAAAACTAGAAAAGCTAAGATTCTTATTTCCACCTCTCTTCCAAAGATACCCTCAAATTTTTAAAAACTTTAATAACATGATTATTTTGGGTCCCCTTAAAGTGAAACATGGTTTTGATTTTTAAAGATCTTCTTATAATGATCTTAAAAAGATCTTATAATGATCTTATAAAGATCTTCTTATAATGACCTTCCTATCATTTGAACTTATGCTCCTACTAACCAGACTCTCTTCTGTTTTGTTTTATAGTTTTACAATGTATGACTGCATATCTTATTCAGTGACCCGTTGATCTTTTCCTTTAGTTGCATTGATTTACATACAGCTGGACTAAATTTTTATTCATGCATACATCTATTCATTTAGTTATTTAACCAAATGCCTCCCATATGCCAGGCACGGTTCTAGGCACTAAGGTTTAAGTATGTAAAAAAGAAGATTTAGCCCTGGCCAGGTAGTTCAGTTGGTTAGAGCATTGTCACATTTGCTCATCCAGATTGTTTTTAAGGTTTCACTACATTTTGATTGTGGTGGAAAACGTTTACATTGATCTTTAAGATGATGCGATGCAGGGTTTTTGTTTTCGTTGTGAGGTTGAAGGCCCCTGGCCCACTGTGTGAAGCATTAACAGAGAGGGACTGCACCATAGCTCTGCAAGGATGTGAATAGACCAACGCCTGCGGCTCAGTGGACAAGTCTATAAACTTGGAGCCAAAATGTCACTGAGGGATGGTTTATTTATCTGTAAAAGAGGCAAAATATACTTGTTCCTCATACATCAAAGTTGTATTGCAAGGCTTGAAAAAGAATGTCAAATTTTGCAAACATACAAAGTTCTAGAAGCTATAACTGGTATTATTCCAGTTTTCTGTTAGTATCTGTTCACCACTATTAGTATAATGTATGTATATGCATTTAAGGAAAGGATGAGTCCCACCAATATTTGAATTATACACTTCAATGAACTCATTGTTTTCTAAGTGCTATTGACTTATTTTGGGATCTATAAGGAAACGGTGGCATGCCCTTAATCACTGGTCACCCATATTGAACAACAGATACTTTGAAGTGGCTTCCTAATGACTGAAGGCATAATGAACCCAGTAGGGATAGAAAACCCACTGAGCTTCGCAAGTAATCCATCAGATATGACAGGGACACTTTAATGAGAGTCATAAATAACAACTGTTTCTAAGCCCAGGACAAATATTCCAGCACTTCCTCTGGGGAGGAACCCAAGCCCAAGTCATTCGTTGAGAAGTGCAGTGACGATTGTGGGAAATTAACAAGGAAGTGGAGCGCTTTCCTGTAATAATACAAAATGATTAAGAGGACTGGAAAAAAAAATCAATTGACTGATCAATAAGGTTTAACTGCTTGGAGCATTTTCCCCTTGCTAATCAGTCATTAAGCTGTTTAAACTAAATATTTCCAGTTTCTCCAATTACTGAACGGATTTACAAGACTTGGACAAGGATGTCAGAGCCTCCTGGAGCCAGATTCTAGAACAGTTATCAGTGGAGAAAGAAGGCAATAATTTATAAATGATCCTCTCTCAGTTCAGATTAAAAAAATTCTTTAACAGGAGGATATGCTGGGAATTGTCTCTCCTAGTTTCCGAACGTTGGTGAATTAATGTGTTACTCCCAAGTTCTAAACATGTAAATTTGTTAAATTTGTTCGAGAATGTGGGTGGGAACTTTATTTAATTCAAAAGTAATGGCGATCCACATCACTCTAGGGACATCTACACACTTCATATGTGCAGGCCTTTACAATAGTTTTTCAACTTCAGCCATGGTGAGCAGCGTGCAGCAAACAAGACTCCGAATTCAAACCAACCAAAGGGATTCTAACAACACCTGTGAAGGGACATATCATTACCTACCTGTATATTGCCAGAGGTTCTAGTATCAAAACCGCGTGTTAACTTTTTCTTTTAAAGTTGAATGCCACTGTGGGGGAAAAAAAAAACACTAAGAAATAACTTTAAACAGCAGGCAAAACTTTTTTATTGATATGTTTTACTTTGCTGGCAGACCAGAGCAAAGGTTTTGTGAACATTTAAAAGATGAAAAAGGTGAAGAATCCCAGAAGCGGTTTATCTTGAAGAGAGATAACTCTAGTATTGATAAAGAAGACAATCAGGTTGGTTCTCAAGTTTGAGAGTGGCTGACGTTGTTTTTGAAGGTGGGCTGACTGATGTTTTTGTCGTCCCTCTGTGGCCCCTTTCTTCCTCTCCCTAGCCCTTCCTCACCCCCCACCCCCCACCTCTGATACTACCATCCTCTCTCCAACCTCCTTGCCCGCCTTGCCTCCCCCTTTGGCATTCAATGGGGAGCCAGAAACCCATGTCCTGGTTGCTTTAGCCATGGCTCTGTGTTGGGCTGCATGGGTGGTGCTTGGCGCAGTTCCTGCTGCATGTGTTGGGGGTTGGGATGCCACTAGCTCCAAGCTGTTGGGAAAAGCTCTGTCAGTCGCGTGTGCAGATGTCTGTGTAACTATGGCAGTCCTTCCACTCCCTACAGCTTTGTCCTTCAGTTGTGCACAAATTGAGCTGGATTATCAAAACGGACCGCTGATCACCCGGTGTAGCCGTAAAGAACAAACCTTGTTATGGTGAGGACAGGTGGATTTTGCAACTACCCTACAGTCAGTCTTCACAGCAAAGAACCAAGTTCATGTTTTAGTCTCCCAACCCTCCTCCTGCCCATGTTTTATTGTCTGTGTAAATTGTCCGCTTGTTTGGCATGAACTGTAGCACAACTCTTTCTGTGTGTGTGTGTGTGTGTATGTCGCTTGTGATAAAACATTGTGTTGTTGTAGGTAGCCTGACCCATGGTACCTGGATAAGGGTGGAGATGTTTTACTAAATCTCTTCTCCAAATGGTGTGGGATCCAGAGCTATTTAGGGAGAACACTAAGTAAATGGCAAAAGAAAACAAGTTTCACATGCAAAAAAAGAACAGTAGAAAGTCATGTAAATGCCATTACACTTTGTGTCTCTGACAATCAGAATAGATTTTTTTGAAAATGACTGCTTTAAAACCCTTAAGGGCAAGATAATAAGCATCTCACTCAAGTTATTATTTTAATTACTCTCGGTGAGTCACGGGAAGGCAGTATGTGCGTCTCCGATGCACTTTAAAAAAAAAAAAAAAAAGAAAGAAAGCTGTTCATCATTTGTATCTCATTTCCTCCCACCACCACCGACACCACCACCCACCCCCGAGCTCCTCCGTGGCTCGAGTTGACTCTGAAACATGTGCCTGCGTCGTGTACTGAGTGGGTATTCGTTGAATGGATGGATGAACGTGGCTAGGGCAGAGCATTTGGTGAGGAATGGCAAGACGAAGATGGGAGGGCAGGTGAGATGCAGATTGTGGTTCAGATGAAGAAGAGCAGTCCTTATGCTGGGTTCTTTGAATGTTACCTTAGATGTCTAGATATTGACCCCGATCAACAAGCACATTTCAAATTTCATTCCTGCTTCCCATGCCAGATGCAATTCCCAGAATCAGTCATCGAGTGAATAAGAACATAAAATAGGATCTAGAGAAATAGTGCCCACATCTTCCTTCCCACCCATTATTTCTTGACTCCCTTGCTGGGTTTCTCCAGTCCCCAAGTTTCCGAAGCCATTTCTTCCCTGAGCTCCCTTGATCTAGCCATCACTTCCATTTTTACCGACACTCTGCCTCCTTCTGAGAAGTCAAAACCACATAGGTTAGCAAAGGAGACAGAGCCCATCACTGGTGAACTGTCACATAGCTGAGCTGGCTGAACACCTGAGGCACATCCGGGGACTTCCGTTTCAGAAACACCTGTGCTACTTGCATCCAGCAAGGAGGCAACCAGCATACATGCCCTGGCATTGCTTATCATGCGCACACAGCACACATAGCACACGTGCCCCGCCCACCCCGCCACAGCTTCCGCAGGGCCCAGAAGGAGTGAGACTTTTCATGCTCCATTTGTTTAAGTGAACATTTGTTATCCTCAGCTGACAGTTGCGAAACCGCAGACTTCTAACAACTCGACTTGGATAACCCTCCTGATTTCTTTCTTCTGTTCAGCAAAACAGAATGCATCCCTTTAGAGGTGACAGACGAAGTAAATCAATTGAAGAGAGAGAAGAGGAGTATCAGAGAGTGAGGGACAGAATATTTGCACACGATGTGAGTAGTTGTTTTAATTGCCTCTTTAGTGCGGTCCTTCCGTCAGCAGTAAGGCAGCCTCATTCCCCAGACAGCGAGCTGGCAGGGATGAAGGGAGCCGGAGCCAGGGAACACATCGAACTGCAGCAAGCTCCAGGTGTTTCTGGAAGAGGCCCGGGTTCAGGGAAGTGATGGAAAAGGAGCCAGGGGTTCACGCGTGTTCCTAGGATGTGACCGGTGTGGGAACTGCGGTATAATTTTGGTCAGTTCAATAGGCCTTGAGTACAGAGACAGGGTGCCAGGTTTGAAGAGATGCCTTCACGCCAATATTGGCCAGGAGATAGATGTCACCTTGCTGTCTTTTTCATATAAACACTGTGCAGTAGAATTAAAAGGAAGCGGAGTATGCTGATCACATGCACGCACAGAACTTTCTTTTTTCTATCTTTGTTTTTTCTGCATTCTTAGTAAGCATGGGTCTTTTATTATAGCAAAGTTAAATAGTGATACTCACCCCCCCCCCCTCAATTTCAGATCAGATTAGTTTTGTAAACAGTTCAAGAGAATGATGACAAAACAACCTCTTTTGTTCAAATTTCTACAAATAAGATGTGGTGGGGATTTATTAAACTGTTACTCACTCTGGTCAAAATAAAATGCAATTAAATTAGGTAAAAATTAATAGGTACCAAAAAAAAAGGACTGGATTTAAATGTAAGAAAATGAGAAGAGCAAGCAATTGCCAAAGCCATTCCATCCCATGAAATCATCTGGCAGCCTCCTATCATGTTGGGTCTGCCGTCTGCAGAAGTAGAGGTGTGGGCTCCTTTGTGTAGACTGGGCCAACACCTCCGGATCCACTGAGTCAGGTGGGGCATCTAACCCCCTGTTGCCATTTGCTCCTGGAGGCTCTTGCAGGGCCAGCCTAGTGACCTAGGCTTCCGTGCTCAGCCTGAAGGAGGCCTGCTGTCCTCAGTGGGTTCTAGCCCAAGCCAGTTCCGGGACCTCTAGCTGGTGCTGGGTCCTTTAGCATGAAGCTGCAGAGGAAGCAACACTAGCTGTCCATTCCCTTCACCTTTACACAGGTTTCTGGCCTCTCTTCCAGGTCCCCTCTGCTTTGCTTGGATATCTCACAATCAAATTGTGATGGGTGAATACTCTGGCTTAGAACTCTAGAATGAGGAGAGTGGAAGAGACAGAGATGGAGGTAGCCATAGCTGGATGATGTTTGGGTACAATACTAGAAAGATTCTGTACATGTGTGGACTAGATTGTTATTATGGTCAGAGTTATTGATGGTGCAGCCTGACACCTGGAAGGTCTTCAGTTGTGTTTGCTGGGTACCAGAATGAAGTAATGAGAGGATCTGTGCTAGTCCTGCTAGTGTAAGGAGGCCTCCTGTGGCCTGGAGGTGGCATGCTCTTGTCTGGTGACCTTCATGGAGAGACACTTTTCTGAAAACCAGTTCTCTCTCTCTCTCTCTCACTCTCTCTCTCTCTCTCTCTCTCTCTCTCTCTCTCTCTCTCTCACACACACACACACACACACACACACACACACATTTTCCCTCTTTACACTTCTATTCAAAAGTAAATACGAATTCAAAAGCAAATACAAATCACCCAGACAATGTGCAAGCAACATTATGCTTGTTTTCTCCCCAAAGCTGTGCCACATTGCCAGACACTCAAGAGCCAGACGACAGAAAACAGCATTGCTGATGCCTGTCTGTCCTTCGTATCTAGGAAGAGGTCATTACGGGGTCAAAGGGTCAGCATGACTTCCCTACGACCCTATTTAGCAGATTAATTGTAAAGGACTTGAGTCCCTGGTTAAAGATTGGAGGCGCCGAAACCGGTTTGGCTCAGTGGATAGAGCGTCGGCTTGCGGACTGAAAGGTCCCAGGTTCGATTCCGGTCAAGGGCATGTACCTGGGTTGCGGGCACGTCCCCAGTAGGAGATGTGCAGGAGGCAGCTGATCGATGTTTCTCTCTCATCGATGTTTCTAACTCTCTATCTCTCTCCCTTCCTCTCTGTAAAAAATCAATAAAATATATTTAAAAAAAAAAAAAAAAGATTGGAGGCAAGTGTTGCTATTTAACCATTTGTACACCATAAAGCACCTATAGATGCAAACGGTGGACCTTTTTTAATTAAATTCAAAATATCATGGCAGTTAACTGGTCAAGGCCTCTATGGCCACATGCTGCATTGACATTAAAAAAAATAACAGCAGACTTACATGTGAGAGAGCTTCAATGGCAAGCTATTGCCGTAGCCAACCCATTCCATGCAATCATTCGACATCCTCCTTTAAAGGCCATGGCTTCTTCTCTCTGTGAGCGTAGCGGTGTGAGCTCCTTTGACGGGCGCTCTGGTGGCCAGCATGTCTGGCTTTCCTAATTCAGCCTTGTTTTTGACACTGCTCTTCACCTGATCTCTTAGGGAAGAGGTTTTTCAATTGGCATCTTGCACTCAGAGGAGGTTTATAGATGGGCTTCGGAGATGAAAGTCCCGGAAATCATCTGCAAAATGCTATGTTCATGAGCAGATGTGCATTTTTCTAAGGAAAAGGTCTCTAGTGTTTATTTGATTCTTATAACTTTCATCATCCTGTAAAGCAGCGGTTCTCAACCTGTGGGTCGCGACCCCTTTGGTGGTCGAACGACCCTTTCACAGGAGTCGCCTAAGACCATCCTGCCTATCAGATATTTACATTATGATTCATAACAGTAGCAACATTACAATTATGAAGTAGCAACGAAAATAATTTTATGGTTGGGTCACAACATGAGGAACTGTATTTAAAGGGCCAGAAGGTTGAGAACCACTGCTGTAAAGGCTAAGGGCCACTCTTCCTCCCTCATCTGATAGCTCTATACGGAGACAATGCAGTCATACCACCAACGTTCCCTGGGTTAGCTTTTTATTGCTGCACAAAAAATATTCCCCAAATTTTTCAGCTTTAAACAAAACAATAATTCTTATCTCAGGGTTTCCATGGTATCAGGAGTCTGGAAGTGGTTTAGCTGAGTGATTCTGGCTCAAGGCTCAAGGTCTTTCACGAGGTTAAGGTCAGGCTGTCAGCTGGGCTGCAGTCATCTGCAGGCTCGATGAGTGCGTAGGTGCTTCCAGACTCACTCACATGCTGGAAGGCTTCAGTACCTTGCAGGTTATAGGCTGGAGATCTCAATGTTTATGATGCAGGCCTCTCCATAGGCTGTTGAGTGTCTGTGAGACATGGCAACTAGCTTCCCCCAGTGCAGGTGACCCAAGAGAAAAGAGATGGCCTGAAATGGAAGACACAGTCTTTTATAACCTAATCCTGGAAGTGACATGCCTCCCCTTCCGTTGTATTCTGTTGAACCCATACTCTGGCCCTGGTCCCAGGAGAGAGATATACTACACAAGGTAGTGAATACCAAGAGTGGGGATCATTGGGGGTTACCCTGCATTAACAGGATATTACTGTTCCTCCTCTGTTAACACAAACTCAAGGACATAACAGTAATATGAACTTTCTTGAATATATGGGTGTTGTCCCCAAAAAACGTATACACACTTTGAATAATTATTCATTCTAATGGGTTAAATCTGAAAAGAAAGAAGCATCAATTGAGCTACCCGCTGTTAAGTGTGTATACCTTTTGGGGGGACACCCTACATATAGTGACAAATCCTCCTATCACTTATACAAAGACAGGACACTTGAAGTAACCCTTCATCTCTGCAATTTCAGGTTCCCAAAGGATCATTGCTGCTGCCCAGACTGTTGAGGTCCACGGATAATAATTAAACTCTATGAAATCAATTATAAAACAAATGCAAAGAACCCAGCATAAGGAAACTAAGTCATAGACACCTAATCCCTTTCTTAGCTGGTCTTTAATATAGTGCTCTCATAATTTAACAACAGCTAATAAAGCCAGTTTTCCTTGCTAATTATTAAGTAGTGGAGTCGTTGAAACAAGTTGATCTATTTATATACTTAAGAGCCTTTTTTTTTTTCCTACTTGAAGTCGCAATGGAGAATTCTAGAGAAACATTTCCTGGTATTTGCACATCAGCAAAATTCAAATAGATTTTAAAATTTGATGCATTCTTGATAGTTTATAGATGAAATGTATTGTGATGTCTAAGGTGTGTGTGTATCTTGTGTGTGTGTGCTTTTTGTACATAGGTGCACCATCAGAATATCCAGCTTACTCTGGGATTTTCTAGAAAACGATTTTCAAACTCAGCTTGAGAACTTTGGCACCTTGAGGCAAATGTATTCATTATTTGAGAACTCAATTGTTCTAAGTCAGAACACAGAACAATTGAGTTCTCAAATAATAATACATAAGTGTATTTTGGTAGTCAGACGTGTTTGAAGTATAACTTGTACTTCCTTCAGCTGGCTTCTTGATGAATCCTGTGCAATGCTGCTAGTTTGGGGAAGGTTCATTTGAGAAAGCAATATATTTGAAAAAGACGTGTTTTGTCTGGAAAGTGATTTCTGATGTGTAAACAGGGCCTCGGGGCGGAGCGCATCCTGGCTCGCTTTCATGTTCTGGGATTCCTCCTCTGCGAGGACTGATAAGGGCACATGGTGCCACCTGGATTGGGGGTGGGATGTGGGAGAGAAATCTGTAACCCATTAGGCAAAATCATTTTCTCCTTTAAAAACATGAGCCCTTTATATCTGAGAGTGCGTGACAGCTTCGAATGCTGCATTAATCCCTGTGACAATTTTACCTTTCCCTGCTATTAAAATGTGCAAGTTATTAATACCACTTATTTTTGAAAGTTTATATGCATCAGCTACTGAATCACGGCCCATAGCCATTTCTGCGTTATTTATGAAAATGTGGTGGAGGAATGATGAGATGATTTTTATGACCTTTCCACAAAAATCAGAAAAAGTACTCTTGGGATATGTTTTAAGGAAAGGTGTTATTAACTTCTAAGTGCTCTATTATTTTTTTTTTTAATTCAAAGAGTTCAGGCTGCTTAACTTTTCCCAAAATGCCATTAGATTCAGGCATGTGAAGAGGTCAGAATGTCTTTGATCAACTCCTTCCAAGTAGTGGTAGAGTATCAGTAATTTCGAAACCCAGCCAGAACATTGTAAATGCAACTGACCTCTTCCCAGCCAGAGCTGAGCTGTAGTAAAGAACGGAATTCATAATGTATCTCGGAGACAATCTCTCTTTCCCTTCCCATGACTTGACTCAAGCCAGTAGCAAAACCAAACTAAAGGACATAAAGACAGCAAGATAGTTCCTGGACTGTAAACACGCCTTCATAGGAATAATGTCAGTGGTACACCATTTGTATTTGTTTCCCTTTATAAAATACAAATTTAAAAAAAAACCACAGATATTTTCTGAAAAGTTTTTTTTGGAAATTGACTAAAGTTTTTGCCTTTTGTTAAATAAGGTTTGGGCACACTTGACTTCGAGGAGTGGTTCTAAAGATGCCCTCACCTGCGTGCTCAGGCCACTGAGGAAACATTACGCCCCAAATTAGCCTTTTGGTTTTAGTGGAAGGATATGATTTCCCAGTAAAAAGTACCGAGAAACCAATATCCAATATGCCGCTCTGACTAGTGGTTACATTAACGGCATCTTCGAATTCAAGCATTTGATATTGAAAGGTCCCTATTATTTTTTAGTTTTATTCTCTCCTAAAATGGACCTGTTAAACCTCTATTTATTCCTTTAGCAGGTCACTTATCCATCATTAAGAAAATGGACACTGAAGTATGGTGGATATGTTTATGTTTAGAAACTCAACCGTTTGAAAATGGTTTTCTAAACGCAGTCACTATATTATACGACCAGTGCACCAGCTTTTGTTTGGACTTTTTCTGTTGCTTAAATTTAATTTGATCTGCCCTTCCGTCTCATGTAATGATCATGGAATTTTATTTTCCCTGCATTGTGTATAAACACGAGAAGCTAAGATGAAAGTCATTTGGTTTTCTGTGTGAAAAACTAAGAAATCTCCCATGGAGGGTGACATTTTTTTTTAATTAGCTTCATTTCATTTTCATTTGTCTTCTGCTCCTCCCTCCCCCTTAAGATTGATTGATGGCATCTCTGCAGTTGTAAGAGCCTTGCCGTCAATCTGTTTATATCGTGAGAGTGTATTGTTGCCGGGTGATAACTGCAGGATCCTGGCTTTGCGCTCTCCCCTCCTGGGTGGATCGTGCCAAGCTTGCACGCTCTGCCCTGATTTGAACCTGTCATCCATCGGGGCTCTTGGCGGCTGCATCTCCCCAGCCCCAGAGGAGCCCACTAGCTCAGGATCCCAGGGTCCCAGGTTTCTCCGGCAGGCAGTTCAGTCCACATCTCTCTTCTGACCTTGATGCTGAACGGGCTCAATCTATATGAAACCTGGAGGTGCTCTGATGGAAAAGTACTGTGTGCTGCATGAGAATGGTTTCCGCTCTGACTCTAACCTATTTCTTACCTTTTTTTATTTCCTTTTTTTTTTTTTTCTAAAAATGGTACATATGTTTTCTTAAAATTTTTCCCCTTGGAGGGGAAAATTAGTTTTTAAATCAGGCAAGGATTTGGGATCCCTTCAGCATATCCAGAACCTCTGATACAATCCTTTCTTTATTTTTCAGTCAGTTTGCTCCCAGGAAAGCCTTTTTGTGGAAAACAGGTAAAATGGAATTTGCTTTTTTGTGTCTTTAGAGGAACAAAGTGTGTCATGTGTGTCCTGTATATTCATAGAGATATACATTGCATATATAAGCGTGTGCTTAAATATATGTATCAACAAATACATATATCTATGCGTATACACCTATATATGTACACATATATGTTACTTAGCATGTCTAAACATTATTTCATGGAGAAAAAAAAATTATCTCAGTTACTTCCAAACATGAGTTTAAATGTTTTCACTATTTAAAGTCTCAATTTCTGGTCTTCCAACAGTTGTAATTGCTACTGTTTTCGCCAGGCATGGAAAAGTATAAATATTGAGACCGTACAGGAACTTGCAGTTTCATTGGCTTATTAACAAGGCTGCTAAAAGCACTTGTATATTTGATATTAATAACTACTTCTTTGCTCCATTATTATTTATAGCTCTATAAATAATAATTAGAACACTATTGTTTTATGTTTCTCATTCTAAATAACCTACCAGTCTTTATAAAAGGCCTAACTTGGGAATCTTATCTAAACTAGTTTGGATTTAGCAATACACTTGGCTTGGGAGTAAGTAGGAGGAGGTGGTTGCTATGAAATGAATAGGTTACAACATTTATATAAAATCTTGAGCAGAAGAGCATAAATTTTTCAAATTTAGCTTATACCTTTTTAAAATAGTTTTAAACTGACATAGGCATTAAAATGCTCCATTAATTTAATTGCAGATTTTTAAGGGGAATTAAGAATTCCACATTTGCTGTTATTAATGGGTAACTTGGAATGGAAATATGGTTATTTTAAAAGTGGCAGTTACTTTTATTTTAAAAGTAGTGGTTAATTTTATTTCAGGTGTCAGCTCAATGGGTGGCCCCTATAAAATTGACTAAAATGCAGTCTGTTTGATTAAATTCCAAGACTTACAGAAAGTTTGAACTGGGCATTAGAAATGATTGGGGGGGAGGATGCCATCGTTTATATTAGCAATTAGAATTCTTCAAGTAACTAAGTCCCTCAATTGAATAATCTTATTTTGAAAGAAAAGATGAACTTAGAAAACAAGTCTACATGAGCATTCAAAAACAACTTTAAAATTCATGCAGATTCAGACTGGTATTTCTTATTTACAGTACAGTTAAGAATCGACAAGCATTAACATCTTAGAGATAGTTCTGAATAATTCCAAAATTTTCTATCCTTACCAAAACGATTAAGTGAGCATTTATAATTTAGTTTAGTGGGAAATCTTATTCCCTAACCTTCTAACCAATCATTCTCTCCTACTTTATAATTTTATTCATTTATTTGGGTTTTGTACAAACATACTGCTAATACACTGTGTCCCTTTTATTCAAATTAGATTGTATTCATCAAATACAATAATTGGTGACATACATACATTGCATGTATGAATAAGTCTTGATGTTCCCATAAAGCAAAAATTTAATGGAATGGATTCCTTACAAAAGTAAATATATCGCTTAGATACCTGCCTTTGGAATGTCAATATTTCACTGCTCAAGAAATAAGGAATAACTTAAATATTACTCAAGAAAAATAGTCACAACTAATATATTTAATTAAATATCTATTACATCTGTATCAATTACTTTTCTTCTCCTCTTCTATTTCCTCACCTCTTCCCTTTCCCTTACTAACATCAGTGTTTGAATCCTAGGTTAGGGAAAAACCATGCTGACATTAATTTATTATGGCTAAATTAAATGTCATACAAATAAAACAGTATACGGGAATGATTTGCAAGACAGGTGTGTTATACTAGAGTACACTTCCATTTATTACCTTCAGGTTTTATATCATAAAAATCATGTTTTTCATTTCCAGTAGGCTCTTGGAAGACAGTAACATATGCAATGAGACCTATAAGAAAAGACAGCTCTTTCGGTTGGTATGGTTTACTTTTCTAAAACTGTGTTTTCAGATTATGTGGCAGAATCAATGTTAAATATAAGTGTATTAGTGTAAACTATCTCTGTTCATGAAATGAAATATGTTCAGTTATCTCTTTGTAAAGCTTTTTACAGAACTAGTGTGGAAGCCATATTGGATAATGTGAGATCCAGGACTGGGAGACCATTACTTTGATACAATCCTTTAGCGGTCTTCCTTTGATTTTCTGATTGTTTTTATTTTCTCAAGGGCTAACTTTAGAAGCACACTGATTTAACATTCCCAAATCAACTTCGGTGAATTACAGAGTTAAAATTTCTCTGACAGGTTGCAATTGTGTATACATTCCCAACACTGGAAACAAATCATTGATAACTCTATTTGAATTCTTGATTTTTAGCTATTACTATCCATCATGCTATTTCAAACAGTATTTTTTCAAGAACAGATTTTATTTCTAAAGAAAAATAAGAGATTGCTTCCAATTATAATGAACTACTTAAGTCAAGATCTTTTGTGGGCTATGGGTAATTTTATATATGTATATACATATAAAATTATATATAATATTAAATTATATAATATAATTTTGTAACTATAATATAAATTATATATTTTTAAGTTGTGAGCTAGGCTAGAAGCTCCATTAAAACAGGGATCATACCTATATCACTACTCTATTAAATGTGCCTCTAGCATTCATTATGAAACTAAGGATATACACAGTCCTCTTTATACACTTAATACCTAATACATATATTAATATGTTAGTTCTTTTGTGAATATTAGGATTCATCTCTGTTGTAGGACAGGCAGAATAAAGAAAGAAAACTTTACTAGGGACCCTCCCCACAATCCCGAGCATGTGCCCTGACTGGGACTTGAACCCGTGACCTTTTGATGCACCGGACAACTCTCAACTAAGTGAACCTCACCTGCCAGGGCTTGAATTCCCTCTTTTAACATGCACAGATCTTGATTTAGGATGATGACTTGTGCTGGTGGAGAAGCAGAAGAACTTAAGGAAATCTTAGGTTGCCTTATTAGCCAGGGGATATAGCACAAGTCTAGAGGAACTACACAATGTTCTAGAAACAGCCAGGCCAGAGGGAAGGGTGTATGTAAACTACAGCACCCTAGCTTGCACTCAGGAATAGTGGTGGACACCTCCTTTGCAGAGAAAGGGCCACCCACACTGGCATTTAGGGGAAGTCTGGATTCCTGCCAGGGAGGTGCAGAGTTAACGGGGAGAGGGGCCACTGAAGCAGAATTAGTTATGATCACCCCCACATGGAGAACTTCCTTCTGACGCACCCTGTCTGCTGAGGTAAGAACCAACTCAAATGTTTCTGATAATAAACATTCCAAATTAGCTACACCTGAGATTACTGTCACACCCTTGGTACATTTACAGTTGCTAAATACTATTTAGGCTGGCTTGGTCAAAGATGGGTATAATTAACCAGAATTCAACGAGAAAAGGATGACGTTGAATTTGGAGATTGAGAGGGAGACAATCGGAGATGGAAAAATTCCTCTTTCTAGCAAAAAAGGGTGCTTTTCCTCCAGGCTACCTCCGCTGGCTTTCTTAAATTTCAAAGGACTTTAAGAACTAAAGTCACCTGGCCATTGGTGAGTGTTTGAGACTTCCTGCTCGCAACCTTGTCTTTTTTAAGATGGTCCTTGTTTCTAAAACCGGTTCTAAGGCCCTGAGAACAGAGAGCATGTTTGTAAGGAAATAATAACAAAGGACAGCAGGGCACGAAGTGGGTTTTGTTTTGTGAGTTTTCTGTTCCACTTCCTCCCCTCACTTTACAAAGTTCCTATCACAGATGAGCTACGTCATTTTTATTATCTTTGGGTCCATTTACCTCCTTCCATTTTCATGAAGTAAAAGAAAAAGCTTAGTAAGTAAAGTTGAAGTAAAACCTAAAATTTTCTCTGTACCTTCTGTACAATTCGGCTTATGTTTCAATCAGATATGCATACCTCTAGCTTCCCAAAGTCCATTATTATCTTTAGAAGAATATTGATCAGCAAAGCTAATGATCCCGTGTGTGAGATTTGGATCAAGCTGGAGTAGGTCACATCACAGTCCTATGAAAAGAGGGGTTATATCTACTGCCTGTGATTTATGTCCCCATCTACTTAAAATCCATGGGAATCGAAGAATATTTTAATGATCCATTATTTCCAACCGCAGAAAAGGCTTTGAAAATATTAAGTTACTCTTTAAGCAGATTGGAAACCAATGAAAATGCAAATTTCACCCACTTTCTCTAGAAAAGACATGCCATTTGGTACACTGCTGACAGATTCTCTGGAGTCTTAAAAATTCACTTGTGGCTATTGGCCCTCTTCCAACACATTCGCTTTCTTTCTATTTGAATTTTGAACAAATGTGTTATTCCACCTCTGGAGCTTTTGTTGTTTGTTTGTTATTTCCATGGATCCCCCTGGAATGTCTCTCCTTGTTATTCGCACCGGCTTTTCCATGTGAAAAGGATTAAGAGGCTCTTACCTCTGCCTGTGAAGGGTGAATCACTGGGAAACACTCTCACCATCAGCCAACCGGGAGTTCCTGTGATTTCTGGACTGCCCCTCAAAGCTTTCATGAATTCAGACACGTAGCTCATGACGTTAGAAAACACATGAATGAATGAATGAATGAGTACATGGCCTTTCTGGAGCTGTGTGCACTTCCCAGAGGCCAATTAATGCCGAAGGGAGAGACAAAACTCTTCCTTGGTGGACGTTGCTTTGAGGGTCATTCAAGATCCCAGGTGTTTCCAAACATTGATTCCTTGTTGACGTGGGTCCAGAGACTTTATCTTCCCTCCCCTCCACAACAGACGTCTCCAATTATGTTCTCCGCCATGTTTTTCTCATGGCTTCTCCTTCACCGGCAGAGGGATCACGCGGCATTTCAGTTGGGTGTTTTCTGTTTGTGACACACTATGTGTGATGCGTGACCCGTCTGCCATCCGTGAGGCATGTGTGGGTCTGCTGGGGAGGCAGCAGGTCTGCTGGAGGGGGTGGATGGGTAGGGTCTCGTGTAGACGACTTCGGAGAAAGGTCCCACTCCGTGCCCACCACTGCGCCTGGGATGTAACACTGTCCCCGTGCCTTTTTCTGACGGCCGTGCTCCAGGGGCAACCGAGATGGCTCGGGGAGAACGTCGGGGAGTCGGCAGAGCAGCTCGGAGAACGAACTCAAGTGGTGCGACCACCAAAGGGCCTGGAGCAGCACGGACTCCGAGAGCTCCAACCGCAATCTCAAGCCCGCCATGACCAAGACGGCGAGTTTTGGGGGCATCACGGTGCTGACCAGGGGTGACAGCACGTCCAGTACCAGGAGTACCGGGAAGCTGTCCAAAGCAGGTAGTTAGTACTGGAGGGGTTTAAGTCCCGTGGTGTTTTCTGAAGTCCACCCAAGCTGTAAAGGCGCCATTCCCTCTGGCTCTGAGTCAACTAATGATGATGACATGAATCTGGGATAGACTGAGGTCAGAAGGTGCAGTTTAAATCCCAGCACTGCCTCTGGCTAGCTGGGTGTGAAAGTCCAATTATTAACCTCTCTAATCTCTAGTTTCCTCATCTATAACGTGTAGGTTATAATAGAATATTACTTGAACCCCCCCCCCCCCCGCAATAGACTATTTTAACTTCCATTCCAATGATTGCCCTAAAAATGGTTACCAAGGCACGTGCACCGGGCAATTGTTCTGTGAAGGTTAGCTTTTTAAAAATCTAATATTATGAGTTATTCCATAAAGCTACATTATAGCAATTTTGGTATTAGTAGTTTCCATTCCTGTTTTGGTATGATGTTAGTATTATCCTCGGCAAGCTAGTTAACCCATGTGAGCCTCAGTTTTCTCATCAGAGAAATGGGAATAATAATAGCACCAATATTTCAAAGTAATTGTTAAAACCAAGAGTTAATATACTCAAAGCAATCCCTGGCAGGTTGTTAGGCCTCAATAAGGCACCAGTTTCTGTTTATTTTGCTTATTCCCATGCAATGTTTCCATCCGTGCTTTGCCGATAAGGAGAGTGGTCCTCAAAGGTTTAGAGTTTCCATGTAGCCAGGTCCATGCATCTGAGTTTTATTGTTTGTTTTTGGTCTTTGGTGGGTTTTTTTTCTTCTTCTAAGTGAATAGTGATCTTTTGAGTTTGGTAGTTCAAGTTTGCATGGGCAGGCTTTGGGAGTTCTTAATGATGAGAGATCTCGAACCATTAACTTGAAACAAATTTAAACTGATGGAAGCATCAACACCATGGGCTTCACGAGTCTGCAAACCACCCCACATGCTCTTCCATTTTTAACTCTTCTTTTCCCCAAGAATCTCTCACCATTGTTTACAAATTACTTTCAGATATTTATGATTTAAAAAACCTCATAAAGCCCTAACCGGTTTGGCTCAGTGGATAGAGCGTCAGCCTGCGGACTGAAGGGTCCCAGGTTCGATTCCGGTCAAGGGCATGTATGTTGGTTGCGGGCACATCCCCAGTAGAGGGTGTGCAGGAGGCAGCTGATCAATGTTTCTAACTCTCTATTCCTTTCCCTTCCTCTCTATAAAAAAAAATCAATAAAATATATTAAAAAAAAAACACTCATAAAATCGCAGGAAGGTAACAGACGACCCTTCAGTAGCACTCCATGAACTTAAGTTTTTATTTGTATTTATTTATTATTTTTATTGAATTTACTGGCATGACATTGGTGAGTAAAATTGTATAGGTTTCAGGCGTACAATTCTATAACACATCACCTGTATATTGTATTGGTGTTCATCACCCCAAGTGAGGTCTCCTTCCATCACCATTTTAGTTTAGTATGTACTGTCATTGTTTTGGTTTGGTTTGGGTTTTACTTCAGAAGTGGGGATGCCCTGACTCTCAGATAGGGTGGGGGTGAGTACTGGGATTCCCTAGCAGGCCCTGGGTCTCAGGGTGCACGGGGGGTGCATTCAGGGCCTGGGGTCGCAGGTGAGTGGCAGGCCAGAGACAGGAGGAGAATGGTGAATGGGCAACACCAGCCAGCGGTTAGACATGGGCTGCCCTAGGCTGTGAGTACTTTCCCAACCAAGCATCACACTCACTCTAGGGGGTGTTCTATGAAATCCAGGCTCATTATGCTAATGGTTTAACATAATTATGTTGTTGACAAATGCCTCCTGAGAAATTATCTCGTGTTTTCCTACATAGGCAGAAAATTAATAGCATTTAGTCATAGTCACTCCTTTAAATGTACATATCTTGCTTCTTGGAACGATTCAGGTGAGCTCACCCTGCCTTCTGTCGTTTTTATTCACCAATTGGAGAATTCTTGATTTCTAACTCTAATTAATTGCTCTTGGTATATCCCACTATTGCAGCAACTGAAGTCAAGAAAATCCACCGTGGTGCACTTAAGCACTTGTAAACTAAGAAAGGTTTAATAGTTTTACATCTTCTTAAAAGGCAGAAACCAAGTACCTTAAATGGCGCACTTGAAAATTCCAGTACACCTAAAGAGCTCTTATGATTTTTAAATTAATCGGCATTCTCCATGCACCAACCCCCAATCCCTTCCAAAGCAAAGGTTTTGGGAAACATTTAAAACACCTCAAGAATGCTAAAATGCCATGTTCTCTGAAGAATGGTCAGAAATTGTAAATGCTTCAGACATTTTCTAATCTAAGTGTCTCCATTTGAAACCTTGTCAAGGTGCAGGAATGGAAAGCAAAAAAAAAAAGAAAAAGAAAAAAGTAAAATAATAATAATAAAGGCATCAAGATAGGCTGTCAAAACAAACTCAGTTTCCCAAGCGGGTTTTTATGAAGCAGAGCTGTCAGTTCTACTGTCGTGAAACTTCAGAGCAGCACACGTTTCCAATTTTTGACCTTATTGTGCAAAGTGGGCTTGCAAACAGTCCTTCTGCCTCTTAGAAACCAAGTCTGGAGGGGTGACATATCAGGTGCTCTTCTCCTCTAATTACATCGGTTGGAGTTTTGTATAGATAATAATAGGACATTTTCCAAGTGGGAAACATGTTTTCCTACATTTGGGAGAAAACACAGTACTGAAGTCTGAACATACAAGCACAGTCTCTGGGGCCTGGGCTGCCCTTTCCCTGTTGCATCCCCCGCACGGGGCACGGGGCCACCTAACAGATGTCCAGCACACACCCTTGCAGGTGAATGACATCACTATGTCATTACATCCTCCTTGTGATGAGAATTTGAATGGTGCTTGTGCTGCAACCTCAGCAGTTTCCTGGCAGTGGTGATGTGGTTGAAAAATAGGAGTATGACCCCTGTTTCTCTCCACTGTTTCTCTATCATCCCTCCCTCTTGACCTCCACAGTAGGGGTTCTCACCTTTAGCTGCATCAGTGTCATGTGAAGGATTTCTTAAGCACAGATTGCTTGTTCAGAAACCATGCCTGGAGAACAACTGTTCTAGAGAAATAGATAGCCTTCTGTTTTGTTTTAATTATTGTACATGGCCTGGCGTTTTGTTTTCTGGACGCAAGGCCATTCTTGCTGCCCCCTTCCTAGTCTACACCCTAGAGTATTTTTTAAAATTCTTTATTGTTGAAAGTTATAGTATTTTTGAAGCCAATGCAACACATTTCCTCTTGCTGCCACTCTTCTTCTGCATGTTTATTTTCATCATTACACTAATGCATCCTAGATATTTTCTTCTGCCCTGTAATACTGAATTTTGACCCCTGGATCTGGAAACATTTTCTTGAATTCAGAAAAAGAATACTTATGTTTCAGGGTTCTTAAAGAAAAATTGCATCAGATGAGTTAAACAGGCAAGGAAGACTTTATCTCATAATTATTGCAATAGGAGTTAAGACTATAACAATAGGGGAGGGAGATGAAACTCCACCCTGCTAAAACAAAGGGCCAGAAAGCATTAGTGAGCTGGTGGAAAAGTGCTGGATGACTTTAGAGAGGTGATTGGTCAATGTGATTGCACCATCTGTGTTTGCTACTTGGTGTTTATCAAAGTCAGGTTCTTACCCTCCCACAGAAGCTGACAGACAAGGGCACTATTCTTCTTGATCTCATTTCAAAGGAATAGCTCCCAAGTCCTCCCAGCTCACACCTCAAATCAGAGTTCTGACATGCCTCATTGGCTCCAGCTCTTTCTCACAGTGTATCCCCTCCGCCCAGACATAGGCATGATCATTTTTATATGACCTTACATGTTGGGGGTCAGAAGTTTTATTTTATGATTACTGTTGTTGTTGTTGTTGAGCCTTTACTATTGTCAAACTTGGACTGCAACATCAGATCATACATGGCAAGTCCTCAAACTCTGGGGCTGTGATTTCTGGGTCATAATATCAGTGAGGTGGTCTCAGAATTACTCTTAGCATTTTCAGAATTCTCTGTAGATCCTTTATTTCCCCCCTCATGTTATTCAGAACTGCATTAGTATTTTAAACTGGTTAGTTGGAGCATCCTGAATTAATCTGAAACTTTATTAATATTAAGAACCAAGTCATGGAAAAAGAGAAAATTCCAAACTGAGAACATCTGTGGTAGTCCATGGAATACTCATATGCATGCTTTTAGGAGGCAGTTGGGTCCTGGTTAAATCTATATTAGTCCACCAAGAATAAATCCTAGCTCTATCATTTCCTAGCTCTATGAGTCCACTTGAGTTACCTAACTTCAATTTCTCTATCCATATAGGCAGTAATAGTACTTATTATTAAGGTTTATCCAGGTGCTCACACATACTGAATGCTCAAGGAAAGTCACGATCCTCCTCCTCAGAAACCAGCACTCTCCACTGGCCCCTCTTCCCCGCAGCGGTCTGCTGTATTCCTATCCCTTATTTTCAAAGAATCCCAGTTTAGTTTAAGGGTACATTTTAGAATCTTGAAAACAAGGTGAATATATGTGTTGGATATGTTAACCTTTAATGCCATAGAAGAATGCATTTTTTCATGTCCAAAGTCAATAGAGTGTGCTAATAATTTAAAAATGGTATTGTACGGCATTCTTGCAATCTACGGTAGCATCCAAATCACTATTGGCTTAAATTCACAGATATTTAAATTTTGCTTGGTGTGTTTTCTCTTGGAAGCTCTGGTTAATAATCTGGTTGATGCCCAGAACAGTCATGGTCAAGGTCCCCACGGCTACTTGACTCTGGTTGCAGGGAAGGGCCCTATTGCCTAATTAGGCACCTAATGGGTGCCTAATGTAGCAACTGTTTCTTTGTCCCAGAGAAAGGAGAGGGAGATGATTATGGCTAGATTCCACCTTGGGAGCTTCTGCACACTGACCTAGTCACCTACATGTGAGAAAGCCACAGCCCACAAGCATGCCTAATGACTTAACTGTTCTGTGTCACTTAAAGAATGCTTCATGATTGTCATGAAGACCAAACCCACCTTGGTCCACCTGTTGGTTATATTAATAAGACTTCTGCAAACGTGTGAACTACAGTGCAGAGCTTAAGCACTCCCAATAGGAATGATCCACTTCTTCTACTCACATCTGGGGGGAAAGATGATTTCCAGCTCCGTGCCTTCACATTTTAACTTTGCGGATGTTGAAGCACCGGTATTTAAGAACCATCTGTATGATTAACATATCACAGGACTCCTCCTTAAACTGGTCTCTTGAAGCTCTATTTCAGTCATTTTCTTCTCATAACTCCAGTAAGATGTTCCCATGGCTTTAATTACTCAGGGTGATGGGAGTTCTCAGGCACTGAGTTCAGAGCTTTAGGGTACCATTTACCAGTCAGTCACCCTAAGGGCATGTACGAAGGCTAAGAGAGTGTTCATTCTTAATCTCGTTTTTAAGGAAATTGACACATCTGAAAACGGTGTAGCAGATATCTCAATAAAATATGAGCCCAAAATGTGGGAGGGGCATTCGTTATTCCTGCCCTGCAGCACTCACCTCGAACTTTTGAATGATGGATTATTTAAAGTAGCATTTAGACCCAGAGCTGTGGTTTTTGTTCTCTTCTCTTTGGTGAATGACGTGTCGCTTTGTATCTCTGTGGTAGGTTCTGAGTCGTCCAGCAGTGCCGGCTCCTCGGGATCGCTGTCCCGCACCCACCCGCCTCTCCAGAGCACACCCCTGGTCCCGGGCGTGACGGCCACTTCTCCTGGCTGCGTGCCCTACCCGGAGAATGGGATGGGGGGCCAGGTCGGTCCAGGCAGCACCAGCTACATCCTCCTTCCACTGGAAGCTGCAACAGGCATCCCGCCCGGAAGCATCCTTCTGAATCCGCACACAGGTTCGTGTATCATTTCCTCTGCTTTGGCAGGGACTCAAAACCAGAAGTTTGTTCTCGTGCTCAGTCTTAGGATTTTCCTAGCCAGTTATTTGAAAACTAGAGGTCTGATGCACGAATTTCATGCAAGGGGCTTAGCCCCCACCCGCCGCAGCTTTGTCCGGAAGGTCGTAGGGAAGGACGTCTGGTCTAATTAGCATATTACCCTTTCATTATTATAGATTCTTGAGCAGGAGAGCTTGGTGCATGTACTTCTAGGGAGAGTCTTGGCTTAGGATCTGTTGCTACAACCTACATTTCCGTACTGCTATCAGTATTGATATAGGTATATAGGCATAGATGCTTCCCAGAAATGCCCCCTGTTCTCTGTCCGCTCATCACTGACCACGGTGTTTCTCATGTCTTCCCAGGAACTAAGATCTCAGATCAGTGAGTGGTGAGCTGGGATACACTAATTGAAACTTGGTGTTTCTCAGAATAAATCCATGCATAGCCTGTTATGATGTTAAAAGTGTCTCTGCATCCAAAATATTTCATGAACGTGAGACATTAATTGGGACGCAGAGTGGATTCTTAACTGTAGCAGATATTCCTGGCCTTGCCACTTCCCCCAGTTCCTACTGGAGAATAAGGCACATCAGCGGCGAAGAGGGTACAGAGAGCAAATTCTTGTGTATTTTAGAGATTTAAGGCCTAGACTGGTTTTGGTAGAGTGTGGAAAAGTGGCAACTTCCTGATTATGGTTTCTTCAAAGGTAAAAGGCTATTGGCTCTTAGTTTTTTCATTTCTCTAGCATTTGGTTAACTTCCATAGACCCAGAGCATTGAGCCAACAGACGGATGAGCGTTTGCTTTATGAGGGAGACTTCCCACGCTGGATAATGTTGCCCGTGCCTCCAAGTTATTTGGCAATATCTGCAGACATTCTGATTATCATGACCCGGGGAGGAGGGGGCTGCTACTGGCCAGAGGTAGAGGCCAGAGGTGCTACTAAACATCCTACAAGGCACAGGTCGGCTCCTTACAACACAGGAGTGCTCAGCCCCAAAATGTCAGCGGTGCAGTGGTTGAGAGAGCCTGGGTTGGAAGGTTTGACCTTGACTCGTCACTTCCTCAGAAGCCTTTCTAGTGATTGAATTGTCTCAAAATATATCGGAGGTTTGGTTTAGGTTATTGCAGTGTACTTCTTCGATGTGCTAAACTTGAAAATGCAAAACCGGATGTGACGCTCATAAAAATGATCCGACTCCATCTTCTGACATATAGAGTGCTATCAGCAATTAGGAAATTCAGAGAAACATGAGAATGATAGTAAAAGAGCTACTTGAATAATTGCCACAGTTTCATGAAAACATCTGGCACATTCCCAAGGCCTGGTGTTTGAGACGTTTTGAAAATGCCATCAGCTTTAGGGAAAAAGAAGGCATAATCATTTTATTGAAAACCATTTGAAAGCTTTCTGATTAGATACTTCTAAGGAGAATATTAGATTGCCTTTATCTTATTTGGATCATCGTAAGCACTATAAAATAAATTAAAAGAAAACCAGCGTCCTATTCACTACTCTGGGCTCTGATCGAAGTACGATCTGACTCTGTTGGCTTAAATTCTTTCTCTTTTAATTGAGATGGTGGGCTTGCAGACAGGAGCACAAAACTAAGCATTCGTTTGGAGTTGTTTCATTTTCAGCCAAATTGCAGAGCGTTTCACAAAAGCACAACAGAGTATTTTTCGGGTAGAATGCGAGAATATTACTTGTAATGACAGTGTGGCTGTGCATGCGTATGTGTATATTATCATCTGTAATCTTGTTTACAGAAAAGGAAAGCAAGCTCTTTCTGGTGCCAAGCCCCAATTCTTATTCATGGGACGGAGTCATTTAGAGCTGTTGTCACAATCTCTCCTTTCAGAATGGATCCTAACTAAGGGACAGGATCTAATCAAGCTGCTGAACGGCTTTGCCATCCACCCTTCTCTGATCTGACAAATGCTAGACCAGCGGTTCTCAACCTGTGGGTCGCGACCCCTTGGGCGATCGAACGACCCTTTCACAGGGGTCGCCTAAGACCATCCTGCATATCAGATATTTACATTACGATTCCTAACAGTAGCAACATTACAGTTATGAAGTAGCAACGAAAATAATTTTATGGTTGGGTCACAACATGAGGAACTGTATTTAAAGAGCCAGAAGGTTGAGAACCACTTGCTAGACCTTAAAATATCCCTAGACAAGGAGGAGAATGTACTAATACATTGTATACTATGGTTGAGTGGTGAGATGTAAGGAGGATTCTGATGTTTCTTCCTTTACAGAATGTTTTTGTAAATTGAAAATATGTGCATAATTGTATGTATATGTGTGTGTGTGCATGTGTTGTGTGGATATGTTCATGACTGTCTGTCTCTCTACCTATCTAACCTCTTATAGGCCTCTACTACTGAAACTGGAAATCTGCCCGCTTTGGGCTGGAACTCCCCTTTCTCTGTCATTTCTGTGAATGAAATCCACACTTCTCATCCTCTGCCAAATACATAGAAATTCCTGGCTGTTAGGAACCAACAGGATATAACTACTTTGCTTCTTATGTCCATTTTTCTGGGGTTCATTTCCTTGTTACCAGCACATTTATATGCTCCGGTGGAAAGGGACCATATTTGGCTATTTTTTACTTCCCTAGATTGGATAACAAATTAGTCTTATACACCGTGCTTAGGCAAAGGTGGTCAATTATTACATATAATTGAAGTATTATCAACTACCCATTATATACACACACACAGAGTGGCCAGATTATTATGACCGGCCAGATTATTATGACCACCCCATCAGTTCTTCATTGACACTTCCAAAAATACTGAATATTGAAAACTTCCTAAGCAAGTACTCTCAAGGTTTTATTATTATTATTTGCATAACTAATTCACTTCATTGTACTGATGGGGTGGTCATAATAATCTGGCTGGTCATAATAATCTGGCCACTCAGTGTATATGTGTATATATATAAATATGTACACATTTATACACATATATACATATATACACATATATATATTGAGGTGGATAGGGAGCAGTTTTCCATCTAATGTCTAATATTTGAGAATGTGGCTCAAGTATGACATTAGGATTGATGAAATATCTGTTTTAAGCAGGAGTAAGACAAGCAATGATTTGAAAATACGAAGTGCCTGCCAGTCATGTCTTCTAAATGAAACAAAAACGAAACTTCCTTTGTCAGCACAATTGACTTGGCTCTTGCTAAGCACTAAATATTTGGCTCTTGGAGTTCCCCAGATACAGCCACAAGTTTTCATTTTGTCTGGCCCTAGAGTCGGCGCTCAGGACCTTGGGCCTGTTCTTCCTTTGCTTTTCCGGCATCTGGAGGCTCTGTTTCAAAGTTACCTCTCTGTTAGGTCTTTGTGTTTGCAAGGCAAGCCTGTTCTGAGCCTTGACTTTGATCTTTCTTGGACTCAGCCTCCTTTCAGAAATTTCTAGCAGAAACTCAACTTTGTTTGGCTATTTTCTTTCAACTCAGTGCTATCCAGAGATGCCAGTCGCCGTTGGCATCCCTCAAGTACTTGTCAATGCCGGGATAGGTTTCATTCTACTTTGCTTTGCCTTCATCTGTGCAGGTGCATGATGTGTGATGTGAGGGCTGCCTTCAGGGACTTCACTTTGAACAGCCCCGTCGTCCCAATGGGCCTCCGTGATCCTCTCCTTTTTTTCTATTTCATAAGACTTCTAGCATCTGTTCACCCAGACTACTCCCACCTTTGTCTTAAATGCCCTGTGAAGTTTCTGTGTGCTACTATTCAAGCATATCTTTGCAAGATCTGGATGAATCCTTGCCTATCCATAATCACCAGCTCCCTTATAATCTGACTAGAGGCCCAATGCATGAAATTCATGCAAGGGGCTTGGCTCTAGCAGCCCCAGCTTCGTCCGGAAAGTAGTCTGGAAGGACGTCCGGTCTAATTAGCGTATTACGCTTTTGTTATTATAGATTGATCACCTTCTAAACCCTAGGAAAGGAAAATCTTTCTCTCACCCCCTTTCTTCCTTTGAAATAAACACCCTTCTGCCAAGTACATGGCAGACAAGCCTTGGTGTTAAGAACCAAGAGCACATGACCACTTTGCTTCTTGTGTCAGTTGCCCATGGGTTCATTTTCTTGATACCGGCATATTTATAAGCTCTTTCTGGGGACGATGGGTCATACTTTGTTGTGTTTTTATTTTTGGTTTTGCATCCTGGAATGGATAACAAAGTCTTAGTCACTGTATAGGGCTCAATAAGTATATATTAGTAAAATAATATCTATTACACATTATTCGTGTTGCTGAGGAGAGGGGAGACATGTTTCGCCTAATGTCATGTATCAGAGAGGAATGAGCATTCTGCACGGAACCTTTCCTCAGCCCTGGCACAGCGCACAGCACGGGCTCACTCTGTGACTGCACTCTCTGTACTTGTGCCAGCACACGTGCCAGGGCCTGCTGGGCATGCCAGTGCAGGTCCTGACATGAAGACCTCTTCTGAGCTGGATAGTCCCAGGGTCGGCTAGTTTTTCTGTCCCCTTTGGACTTCAGCTGTCATTCAAACTAACTGCTTGTATTCAGTGGTCACTGCACCTGGATGGAGGAAACGGTAGAACACAGAGAGGTGATCATTGCCCAACTTGAAAACCAAGAGTCACCCATCCTTGCTGTCTTAGGAAATCATTTGTTCTCTTTCCTGGCATCCACCTCGCCTCTTTCATTTTCCTCCATTATTTTTACCTCTCCTCAAATCAATCTTTTATACTTTCTTCTCCTTCCAGAAGAAGGTGCCATTACTCTCTACCCAAGTTGATTCTTACTTCTTTTCCTATGTAACTATTTAGAAACATTTCTTTCTTCTGGTCCACAGCATATTGATAATATTTCAAACAGGAGATCTAAACTGTATCAAAAAGAACATCTGACTTTCTGCAGTTATGTTATTCATCCTAATTATGCTCAGCTTTTCACACTTACCGGGGATGTTGAAAATCATGTAGAATAGAATAGATTCTTTCTTTTAGTTTGTCATTGTTGTGTATATGTTTGTATATTTGTGTATTTTTATAAGCACATAGACTAATTTTAAAATGGTTTCATATAAAGTTGCTGTGAAGATTTTTTTTAAATATTAGGTACCTAAATTTTTCCTCTTTTAAAAATACAAAAAATGGGGTGGAGGTGGAGGCACTAAGGATTTGAACACTAAATGGCCTAAATAGAATTTTTTTTTTGAAATTAAGCTATTTTTCATCTTTTCCAAAATTGCTGGTTTATGGGGGGAAAAATGGGTTGCAGATTTAAAATCCAGAAGAAAGCTATTTTTTAAAAGAGAGAAAATTAAATGACAGTGACAGGAAAACAAGTATCCATAAAGAACAATAGAAAAAAAAATGCCACTCAATTTAGTGATTGTTCCGTGAATATAATTCTGGTACATTTGCTTCCATCATAGCATGTGTGATTGGTTATGAAACTGTTATCAGTTCAGGCAGGTTATGATCATGGAAATGCAGCATTTAAAGTTGCTTGTTATACACACACACACACACA
Source organism: Myotis myotis (assembly GCF_014108235.1). Classification (NCBI taxonomy): domain Eukaryota; kingdom Metazoa; phylum Chordata; class Mammalia; order Chiroptera; family Vespertilionidae; genus Myotis; species Myotis myotis. Next base: position 47,705,596 of record NW_023416317.1, read on the forward strand.
CACACACACACACACACACACACACACACACACCTGGGCTGAAATTTCCTGGTAATGATGGGGAATGCTAAGCTCCCATACGGTTCCTAACTGAGCTGAAGTCAAATCCATTGTTTTTTGCCTGTGAGAACTTGGTTTGATTTCACTACAACACCAGCATTTGCCTCGCCAACCTATCCCAGTTTCCTTTCTTATGTCATTTACAGAGTGCACAGGTGATGGGCATGACCTGCACACATCTGACATGTGGCCTTAGCAAATATTTGCACATGTGAACACCTGCGTAAGCATCACCTGGCGTAAGACATAGAGCATGTCTCGTCTCCCAGGGGCGTCCCTCATGGTCCCTTAGATACACCACTATTCTGAGTTCCATTGTGTTGGCAAGTGATGCCTGATCTTGAATGAAATGGAACTGGAATTATACAGTCGCTGCCCTTTGGGGACTGGTTTCTTCCACTTAGCAAACATCATCTAATTAACATCATTTGAGAACAGTTGGTTCTTTGTTGTTAAGTAGCATACAGCTTTTTCTCACTAGACTATCATTTCCTTTGGGTCAGGTTTTATATTTCCCTCCCTGTTCTTTTTTTGGTGGTTGCCGCTGCTAATTTTCCTCACCTTGCTGGTGATCTTTGGTGGTTCTTCACATACGTTACAAAAGCACAAGGCTGATTTCCTCGGCCATCACATGCCTCTTCCCGGGATCAGATGCTCGTGCAAGCCCTGCACACTGAACAGTGCAAGGAGAGGCTGTAGACACGTGCATGGGAAGAACTCAGCAAGCTGCCTCTGCCTCTGCCAGGCGGGCGGGGAGGGGGGAACCTTCTCGGAGACACCAGCCTCATGCTGGGAGTCCTCCTCCTCCTCCCAGGCATTTCGCTCCGATTCCTAGAGAATATTTTTGGGGTTTTAGCTTGGGGACACACATACCCACTGCTTTCCCATAGGGCAGTGGGGGTTATGGAAAAGGGGAGGAAGGACACACACAGTGTGCCAATTCATTGCCCCGTATTCGGATCCTCCTCCTTCTTTATCTGCCAGTCCTGGCTGTGATTTCATCTTGAAACATGGCCCCCACCTCTCGTGCATGGCTTGTTACTTTCCGGTGGTGGGTGATCTTTCCCATGGAACCTCAGTGTCCCAGCTGCTCTTTATGTAGACGTAGCTGGTGGACTTCAGCAATTGGGTGTGATGCGGAGTGAATGGACTGTGGAGTCACACTGACCATGGGCCTTTCCCGGTTCTCTCACTGTTTTTGTAGTTGTTGTTTCTCGGTAAGTTGCTTGCTCCCTCTGAGCCCTTACTTCTTTGTCTCCAGTCAGGTGAGATCGCATATCTGTGAGTTGTTGGAAGAGCTGATGGCATGCATATCAGGTGCCTGTCACTGCACCTGCCACATTGGAAACCTATTGGTCCTCCCTTTTACCTCCTCCCTCCCCTTTCTCTTTCGTTTGCTGCCCTTGACTCTCTTCCCTTCAGCTCCTAATTCCTATCATCTTTCTGCAGGGCTTTCATTTCCTTCTTCACAGAGTCAAGATGAGGCTCCAGTACTATTGTTCTGTAAACCCTAAAACACTCCCCAAATACTCGCAATAAAAAAGTGAGCTATGCCTTTATTTCACCAGGCAAAATACCACTTTTCCCTGTGCCATTAGAAGCTGATTCCATGATAAATTTATTATGCATGACCTTTAAAATCTAAACTCATGTAATGTACTCCCCCGTGCGTCTATTCAGGGAAGCATGTGGATGGATGTGGTATGTTCTGTTGAACATATGTTTGTGGAAATGACAATGATACTGAATAGGTAACAAGGCCAGGGGAAGCTAGACAAACGTATTGGTAAATAACGTGCAACCGAACGTCGCTGGGCCTGCATAAAAGGAAAGGAGCCCCTCTCGGTAGGCGTTGTCCCGCTGATGGCTGTGAGGTCAGGGCAGGAAACACAAAGCTTCCTGAGATGGCTTCTCCACTGGGGCCTCTGCACACAGCCGCACCAGCTTTGGCAAATCTCCCTGAAGGTGGTGGACTTACGTGCTGCTTCTTACCTTGCTCTGGCCTCACATTATTACCCAGGTTAAGCGTGTGGCTCAAAAACAGCCACGTCTTCCCATGGTGAAGGTGGGGGTGTCCTGGATTCCCACTGCCTCGCCTCTTTACCTGAGTTGCTTTTTTTTTTTTTAATTTCAGAGAAGGAGGGAGAGAAAGATAGAAACATCAATGATGAGAGAGAATCATTGATTGGCTGCCTCCTGTACTCCCCACACTGGGGATCGAGCCCACGACCCGGGCATGTGCCCTGACCAGGAATCCTGGTTCATAGGTCGATGCCCAGCCACTGAGCCGCGCCGCCTGGGCAGGTGGCTGGTTAGCATGTATCAGAGTGGTTCTTTCTGGCAAAGGAAAGCTGAGCGCCCACCTGGACCGAGCTCCGTCTGACTCCATTGCAGGCCAGCCCTTTGTGAATCCCGATGGAAGCCCCGCCATTTACAACCCCCCTGCCAGCCAGCAGCCCCTGCGAGGCGCCGTGGTGGGGCCGGCCCAGCAGCAGCCCCGGCAGCAGCCCTCTCCTCAGCCGCAGCAGCAGGTGCAGCCACCGCAGCCGCAGATGGCGGGCCCGCTGGTCCCTCAGGTGAGGAGCTGGTTGGAAGGCAGGGGGATGGGGTCCCAGACAGAGACTGCAGTCTTCAGCGCAGCGGTGCACCAGGAAGGGGGCGTATTCTCCATCGGTCCCACCTCCATCCTCTTCTAAGTGAAACCTGGCAGCCTGGAGTCCATGGCTGCAGGTCGACAGGATCTTCTCACCTGGATCCTTAAGTTTAGACAGAAATGATGCCCCATCCAATGACTTACCTGGGGAGGATATAGAACTAGGGAGAATGCATGATGAGTTTTTTCTTAGGTCCAGATGCTACTTTTATGGATCAGGGAGCCTTTCTTGGGAACTGAACTTACATTCCCACCCAGGTCTTGGTATCATCTGGCTCACCCATTCCCAACACAGAACAAGCGTTCGTGCCTGCAGAGAGTCAGTTTTACAATTTTAACTCAGTGGGAAGAATAGAAATCAGTTCATTCCAAGGTGGCCTGGCTGTTCACACAAGCCTTAGAGACGTAGAGCTGCCCCCCATTGCCTAGGGTGACACATGAAACCTGAAGTGTTCAGGTAGTTTGCTGGAGCTATCCTCCTTTTAAGTATTTATTTCCTTAGTTCTCAGTCCCTGAAGGTGGTAGATTTATTTGGAAAATCTTCCTGAAGGTGGTAGATTTCTTTTATGGCAGCTTCAATTGCTCTGCTTACGTTTTTATCTGGCTTACCCAGATGGCTCAAAAACAGCAAAATCTTTGCATGGGGGAAGGTCCTGATATGCACTATTTTGGGGGCAATATTTTTAGACCCAGGGGAGCTAACCAACAGCATGAAAATGTAGCAGCACCTTCTGCCAAGAATGTTCACTCTGAGCAGACGAGCCTCCCTCAAGGCTGCCTGCCTCTGCCCTGCATGGATCTCACTTTCCCTGGTGGCCAGCTCCCCTCTCCGGAGTGCATGGAGCCAAGAGGACCTGTGTGGGGCGGGGGAGGGGGGGTGGGGGGGTGATAAGCTTCAGATATGACAGCCTTTCATGGGACTTCAACCCCCATGCTTCCCTGTTGCCTGATCCACTTTTTCTTTCCGCAGTCTGTCCAGGGGCTGCAGGCTTCCTCCCAGTCAGTGCAATATCCAGCCGTTTCTTTTCCTCCCCAGCATCTCCTGCCCGTGTCTCCAACGCAGCAGTTCCCCATGGTAGGACTTCTGTGTGTCTGACTTCTCTGCTCATGTTCTCTTGGTTTTACCACGTTCCTGTGTAGGGCTGGCTGATGCTGGGTGGGTGCCCTGGGCTGACTATGACTCTCTCTCTCTCTCTCTCTCTCTCTCTCTCTCTCTCTCTGGGTGTGTGTGTGTGTGTGTGTGTGTGTGAATGAATGTCTCATTCCATCTGTGTAACCTATCTTCAAAATCCTGGTTTTCTTTCTGTCTCCGGCCCCACGTTGAGTGCTTCTGCAATCTGGTACCTTTGTAAAGAGTTTACCAGCTAACAGGAATTGAATGCATTCAGAATCAGAAGTCAGAAACACAGAAACTTATCAACTTGGTATGAGGGTTTGGAAATACCTAAAAGTCAGTGTGGAAATAGTAACCGTCATCACCCTAAGCTCCTGATACAGTTGTTCCTCTCACATCCCAATCCCCCAACTTCCACTTCACTTTCCCTCCATGTACTAGGTCCTTCTGAACAATTACAGTGAATATCGCCACTAAATCTCAGGCCAGGCCAGTGCACGAAGACTCCCTAATAAACAAATGGGTCCCACCCAGCCTGTTGGTGGTGCCAGTCCTGGTTCCATCTTTGCAGCAGCCATGGGTGACCATGACCGTGGGTCCTTCTTCCTCTCCCCAGAGACAGATCCTGTGGTTACTGCTGGGAAGACCAGCTGGCCCTTCAGGCAGAACACCAAGCCCTCCTTGTCTCAGCACCATCTTGAGGAGCCCAAGCCCTGAATGAAAAAAAAAAAATAATTAGTTTCCACTGAAAGAGGGAGATTTGGGTCAAATTGTTTGTCATCTTGTCCCTTGGGATAATTAAATCTGATTTCTCTTGGTATGTTCTCTTGTTCTGGACCCCACATTCCTTTCTTTTATTATTTTTTTTCAATGTGTACTGCCTGCTTCTCCCACAGGGACAAGCATGTGGCCTGTGTCTGCCTCTCCCATTTCTCAGCCGATCTTGCTGATTTCCTCCTTAATTTCTGTGTCTTGCAGAGAGAAGACGTGGCAACACAGTTTGGTCAGATGAACCTGAGCCGGCAGTCCTCAGGAGAGACCCCCGAGCCCCCATCTGGCCCTGTCTACCCACCATCCCTCATGCCACAGCCTAACCAACAGCCCAGCTATGTCATTGCCTCCACGGGCCAACAGCTCCCCACTGGCGGGTTCTCAGGCTCTGGACCTTCCATCTCTCAACAAGTCCTCCAGGCCCCTCCCTCCCCACAGGGATTTGTGCAACAGCCTCCACCTGCACAGGTGAGCATGCTTTTTCTCACACCTGTGACCTGTATGTTGTTGACCTGTAGTCTACTTGGATCCCTATCTTTCCATGTAGAGTATCACCAGTTCCTTCTGGTCTAGACATGAATTCCCCAACTGCAGGGCTTGGTCTGTCCTTGTGCAGAGACTTGGGGCTCAAAAAGGAAGTTCAATGAAACTGACCCAAATGTCCATGATACAGTGGGAAACTTTTTTTCCAGACCCCGCTGATACAGAGGCCACCCGGAGCCAGTCCCTTCCCTGGGGCATCCTGCTCACTGGCTTGCCTAGGAAGGGAAAGCCTTGGGCAAGAAGGAAGCCTGCTGGGGGGAGGGGTGCTGAGTGTTCTCTTGCTGCTGCTCTGGAAATTCGTTCTTTTCATTTAAAAAAATATATTTTTGATTTCAGAGAGGAGGGGAGAGAGTGAGAGAAACATCAAGAATGAGAGGGAATCGTTGATTGGCTGCCTCCTGCATGCCCCATCCTGGGGATAGAGCCCACAACCCAGACATTTGCCCTGACCAGGAATTGAACCATGACCCTCTGACTCAGAGGTCGACACTCAAACACCAAGCCATGCCGGCCAAGCGCATTCTTTCCCTTCTTGTGGATTCAAAGCATTTTCTGGAGCAAACCTGGTGCTCCAGGCAGGAGCTCCTCGGTAACATAAAGGCGGAAGCTAAGCCAGCATCCACGTGTCCTTCCCTTTCTCCAGGGGGAAGCTGAGCTCACTGGTACTCTCACAAGTAGCCATTAATCATATTTAATTGACTGGAGCATGTATGACGCCACAGATCACTGATTTTTACTGTCTTCTCAAAGACTGATGATGTGTTGCTGTTCACCACCAAACATTTCGGGGGCTCTCCTGGGTGTCCCTTGCAGAATATTGCAAGTGATTACTGTCAAGATGTAAAATGCAGAGAGGCATTTGCTGGTCCATTTTCAAGGCATACACATCTCAAGCAAGTTCCATCCTAATTATGAAATATTGTATTGGATGAGCTGCTTCAAGTAAGGTGTCAACTTCTTATCATTTGTTTCACCGCCATTATATCTTGAATAAATAATTTTCTTTTCAAGCCATGCAAAACCCTCCACCATGAAATAATTTTCACTCAGATGTTCATTTTACTTTGATTAATAGTTCATCTTCAGTTGCCTTCTCGGGGATATCTTTTTGCTAATAGGATTTAAGGAGATGTGAAAAATAATTTTAAGTTATTGGAGAAAGGGCTCCATTAATATATTAATTATTTTGCTAATATAAATGCTTTAAGCATAATTATTGGGAAAATTATGTAGTATATAATTATACTTTACTATAAAATAGCATAGAAGTGTTCTGACCCATTTCTGCTGTCAAAGAGAAGAGATGGAAGAATATTTAATTTAAGGGTTTAAAAAAAAAAAGTCCTTCCTCCATGAAGGAATTTCAGTTGGTGGACAGCTAGAGCAAAGACAGCTCAGAGCCCCTGGTATGTCTGCAACAGAAATCATTTTATTCCCCCTTCAATAGACTTACAAATAGAAAGAGGAATGGGGAAAACAAAACAGGTGTTCATTATTCATGATCAGTTTGGACATCCATGAATTTACTTAGAAGAAGTAAAGATGAAAGTATAGGTTATAACCCATAGTGATTTTAAATGATTTTAGTAAACATTTTAAAATTGATTACTCAACTATAGACCAATGAAAAGAACTCTTGAGATGCAGTCCATGGGCAGACATGGAAACACGTTAAACTTGTGCAGAGAATGAACTATTTAATACCTTGAAGGTCAGTTTTGTCTGACTTGTCATGCATACTTGTTTCATTTTTATAAAACACAAAATTCAGTGTTTTAAAACAACCACCACGACTAGGTCAGCAGTTTGAACAGGATTCAGCAGGGATGGCTCTTCTCTCTGCACGTGGCATTGGTTGGGGCGACATGACCGGGGCTGGAACATCCAGATGGCCTCACCCCCATGCCTAGAACGTTGGTGTAGCCTGTTGATGGGGGTGCCTCTGCTCGCCCCCGGTCTTCTCCAGCTGGGTAGCTGGAAGTCTTGTCCTGGTGCCTGGGCTCTCCTCCCACGAAAGTGGGAGCTGCAAGTCTTCTTAAGGAGTCTTCAAAGTCATCATTTCAGCCTCGTGGGGCTGAATATACTACAGCCCCAGAGCCAGCTCAGATTCAAGGGCATGGGAAATCGATTTCCCCTCTTCATGGGATGGTAACATGTACACCTGCCTAGGTTTGGGGAAGATTTTGATGGCTGTGTTTATAATCTACTACAAGTATGTCATAAGATGACAATATATTTTAGGTTTAAAAAACTTTACTTAATGTACAGTTGTCATTCCCTGCTGTTTATCTCTTCCTCCCACAGATGCCCATATATTACTACCCGTCTGGTCAGTACCCTACCTCAACCACGCAGCAGTACCGGCCCATGGCCTCGGTTCAGTACAGCGCTCAGAGGGGCCAGCAGCTGCCGCAGACAGCACAGCAAGCAGGTACTTGGAATCTGTCTCCCATCTCCTCCTCTAACCCACTTTCTGCACATAAATCTCACAGCTGTCCCCTCCGGATGAATATTCAAGTGCAGCGATTTAAACCAGCTCATTGCCCTTTCCCGGGGAAGATAACGGGGCATTTGATTAACTCTGTGCGGGAAAGTAACAGGTACCAGAGGGTGAAGCCCCGTCTCTCAGCATCCCGGGCGTGCATGCTAAGCGCAGTCTCCACCAACGAGCCTGGAATCCTCTTAGTTTATTTTGAAGCAGAGAGACAACCACACCCCTATCTTCCTAGTTCAGACTTTTTATTTTTTTCTATTTCAACTTAAAGAGAATTCCTCCCCAGTCCCTAAGGCTAGGGGACCACGCCAGGTTGTTGCTGTCCCGCCCTGCAAAGCCCCGTCTTTAGAAGGAGGCCACTGGCATTGCAGCCCGTGTCCCGGTGCAACTCTGACTCCGCGGCGCCCTGTCCCGAGGGCCACCCGCCTCCGGCCGGAGCTCGGCAGCCACTGTGCAGTGGGAAGGGGGGCCGATGCACTGTACGAGAGTGAGTAGCAGGTCTCACAGTGAACCGGTCTCTTTCCCTACTGTGTCACACTCCTAACGGGATGCCGGGACCAGAGAGCAGCGGCGGCCTGGCAGGGCTGGGGATTGGTGCTGGGGGGAGGTGTCTGTCCCTCCTGCTGACTGCGCCGCAGGGCTCACTGTCATGCCGAAGACCAGACCGCCGGACTGGGGACCCTGCCTTCCTTCCGTAAGTAGGTCCTGTTAGAGCAGTGCCCCCCGCCCTCCCCCCAGGGCTGCTCATCCATGCCTGCTTCGTGGTCTGTCACCGGATTTCTGCACTCAGTGTGTGTATAAAATAGCTCCAGCTGTGTGTGTGAGACACACAGAAGATGTACCATTGTTTTAAGCTGTGATAGGAAGTATAGTCCTTGCCGAAGGTTGAGACCAGTCACAGCCACCCCAACATCACTCACGCCGACACCGGCAGCATTTTGTCAGGTTGGAGCAATGGTTATGTTCCTCGGTGTTTGGGCGAGCCGTGTGGTCTTCAGTTCGCCTCGTGGCCATTTAAAGGCTATGGGAGAGGAACTAGAGAAGCGTGTAGCATCCAACCAGACGCTGTCTTGTTGCAGCACTGTGCCAGTTTGGGAAACATTCTCTGGTGACCTCTGAATTGACGTTATGCCTTTTCGGTAATAAGAAAACGAGAGGTTTCAAAAACTTAGTCGTTTTTAAAAAGAGCATTTGGTACATTTTTCTCTGAGTGTTGGAAAAAGTTTATCATCTGGTGGTAACTGTGTTATCTGTTTCGATATATACAACGGTAATGTGTTGTTTGCATTCTGCACTACCTTATTTTCTTTGGCTAACGTGTATCAAAGAATTAACTTACTCATAATTTTCTAGCTCTTGGTCCGAAGGCCATGATGAAGGCTTGCTTTTGGTTCCTAATGCCTTTAGGAGGAGAAAGGTGCATATCGCTAATTATACAAATATTTTTGAATTTCGTTTCGTGCCATTGTGTGAGTTTTCTACACAGATATTTCAGTCTTGTGTTAGAGTGCAGTTGATGTATAGGAATGTGGTTATGTATGTTCTGGAACCCATGAAACCTATAATCTCTGGGTCCATGTGAGGGGCTGAGAAAGTTGGATGGGTGTGTTAACTGGGCAGCAGAATCAGGTTAGGAGCAAGCTTCAGGTTTCCTATGTGATCTCTTTTTACAAAAGAGAGAGAATTTAGGGATGCAGGAGCCCTCCCCATCTCAGAGAGCACTAGACCATGTTCCGTGGCAGCCTGGTGCCTTTGACTAGTTCTGTGTTCCCACCTCATCACGGAAATGCCACCCCAAGGCGAGAGAATGACATTGCGATGAGGGATGAGAAGAATGCCCTGGGAAGCAGTATTGTGCTCGAAATAGAAGCAAGTGCTTTAGGTATGAAGGAAGTGAGTGGCAGCGAATGTGGTCTTGTGGGTAGTTGTGGAGGTGAGAAGAGAGAAATGATACATGAACAGTGCTTCCTCCAGAAGTGAAACATCAGTCTACACACGTGGACCAAGACCTTTGAGCAACTAGTTCTTGTGGTCATCACAGGTGACAGCAGACCTAAAATCCAGTGCAGTTCCCACTGCGGCGTTGAATTTGCTGAATGTTTGGGGAGACAGATGATGTCCCCTGGCCTCTCTGAGAATCACCTCTGCTAATAAAATCCAGGACCCTACTCATGCAATGTCTTGTGACAACGCATGGCGGCTCCCGGTCCTACAGGTGGCGGCCCTTTTGCTGATTCAGGGACACTGGCTGAGACTTTTCAAAGGGACATTGGCGGAGTTGTTTGGGGGAGCAATTCTTTGTCAGTGGGTTACCTCATGGAGGACATAGCCCCTCTGGATAACTATAAAAACATTTCTTGAAGGAAGTCAAAGATAGGCCCTCTCTATCTTTAAGCTGACCTTGAACCAGTGTTGGCATGGCACACCCCAATGCCCTGCCTCACTCTTCCTCCTGTCTCCTACAGGTTTGCATCCTGGGTCTCACTCTATTCCATCTTCTACTGTCACGGACACCAGATTGTAGCATAGCAAATCCAGCTATCATGTGATTAAGCATTAGAACGAGACAGGTTATGTCAGCTGAAGCCAAATGAGATTTTAATCCTAACTTGTTTCTTGGCATCATTCTTAATCTTTATTTAATTACAATAGAAAATGTCCCTCAAATTGCTGTAAGTTACTACATCTTTCTTAAGCCTGAAGAGTATCCATAGTGGAATTTTAGAAAGTGAATTGGATGTTCCATAATTGATTAATAGGAACACTTAAGTGACACTGGGGCCCACTGAGGGGTCATAAGAGCCTTCTGTGGGTGGTTTTGAACCCTTTACTCTGCGAATGGGTGATCAAGGTGCTAAGCATGTGGCAGGAGCAGCTTATGTTGGTGATGACTATAAATAAAGGCCATGAATGTTAAAAATTTTGGAGAACTTAAGTAGCAGGCATGCAAAATGGTATTTGAACTTTGTAGCTACCTATGTGAGGAAAAGTAAAGCCTTTAATTTATATCTCTCTAATGGAGAAATTGATTATTGTCAATTTGGCATTAGCAGGTACCCACAACAGTGGAGGAGGTGGCAATTTGAGTTAATTGTTGATAGCCAAGACTCCATAGAAAAGCAGTTAGGTTAGAACTAAAAAAAAAAATTATGGTTTTCAAATCATTCTGGCTTTGAAAGATTTGGATGTGAGAGTCTTACTAGAGAACAGATTTTGCTCAGTGGCCAGATACTGAAATGACGTGTTGAGGAACAAACCTCCAGTCCATCTTAGTCAGTTATTATACTGCTTTTAGTTCACACTGATGTCGCTATGGTTTTACTTTCTTTTTTTTTATAGGATGTTTATTAAAGCTGGGGACAGTGAAACAAGGAAGGGCCTAGGAGGGGAAATGAGCCTGGGTTGGACTGCTTTGGCTCACCGAGAAGTCGAGAAAAGGAGGCCTGGGAACAGAGTCGGGGTGTTAGCCTGGGACGAACTGCCGCTACTCATTGATTTAACTCTTAATAACATCTTTAAGGCCATAGAAATGTTAGCAATAATTATATCCACCATGAGATCAGGATCTCTTATGGGCTAGTTGCTGTCCTTAGTGTTTATCAACATTGCACTGTTTACTCCCCAGCGCAAAATTATAAGGGAAATACAGCTATTAGCACTCCTGTGTTACAGACAGGTAAACTGTCGCCCAGAGAGGTGGAATAAGTTACTCTGGGTCCCAAGGTTGATGAGTTGAAAGGAGCAGCCAGGTATTCATTAACCACTTCATGGTAACAACTTAAGCACAGTTACTGGTTCTGTCTTTATTGGTGGCGTGGATGAGCACACAGCAACGTGCATGTTGGAACTAAATAACCAGGCCCATGTTACAGAAGATGATAATTAATTATTCCAATGCACAAGCTGGCTTAAGAACAGAACATATCAGGAAACTGGACTTTTGCTTCCATTGCACCATGAGCTTCCACATGACTTCCCAGAGCTGGACAACAGCAGATGGCAGGAACATTTATGCCTAAATCATACATTGGAAAGGGCAGGGAGAATTCCTATAAGATAGTGGCTCCAACTCCACTTAAAAGGAAATATATGTAGCATCATTCTTGGCTCTCCAAAATCGTGGCCATATCCTAAAAGAAAAGAAAATGTGCTTGTAAAGTCCTATACACGTTTATAAATGGGTAAGGTCCTATACCAGGGGTGGGCAAACTTTTTGACTCGAGGGCCACAATGGGTTCTTAAACTGGACCGGAGGGCTGGAACAAAAGCATGGATGGAGTGTTTGTGTGAACTAATATAAATTCAAAGTAAACATCATTACATAAAAGGGTACGGTCTTTTTTTTCAATAGTTTTATTCATTTCAAACGTGCCAGAGCCGGCCCGCGGGCCGTAGTTTGCCCACGGCTGTCCTATACACACTTACAAATGGGCTTTTGGGGATGATAAATCATGGTTTGGTATCAGAATAATACTGGCATCACAAAATGAATTGAGAAGTGTTTCTCTTTTAATCCTTAAAAATTTATCTTTATTGTTGAAAGTTTTACAGATGTCCCCTTTCCTCCCCCCTTCTAGCCCACACCCCAGGCCTTCACCACACTTTTGTCTGTGTGTATGGGTTATGCATATATGTATGCAAATTCTTGGTTAACCAGTTTTGAAAGAAATTGTGTAAAATTGGTGATAAAGTGTTTGATAGAATATTCCAGTGAAACCATCTGGGCCTGGAGATTTTTGGAAACATTATTGTTTACTTTATATTTGAAGATAATTTCCAGAGCTTTTTAATTATGAATTCAATTAATTACGGTTATAGGACTACTCAGACTATCACATCTTTGCTGACTTTTGGTAGTTTGTGGTAATTGAAGAAGTGTCCATTTCATCTAAGTTGTTAGCAGTATGTATTATCCTTTTAATAGCTACAGGATATGTTGTGATACCCTGTTTCATTCTTGATACTGGTGATTTTTAAATTCTTGTTTTATTTTTGTCAGTCTTGCTAGCTTTATCAATTTCAATGATATTTGCAAAGGACTAGTTGTTTGTTTCATTGGTTGTTTCTATTGTTTAACTGTTTCGATTTTGTTGACTTCTGCATTTACCTTTATTCTTTTCTTTTTTCTGCTCACTTTAGGTTTTGCCCTACTTTTTGTAGTTTCTGGAGATCATTAGATTATTCATTTGAAAACTTTTTCTAATGTAAGCGTTTAGTGCTATGGGTTTCCTTTTCATCTCTGCTTTAGCTGTGTCCACACAAAATGAATATGCTACACATAAACATATTCTAGGTGTTTTTAATTTTTTGAGTGGGTTTAGAGATTTTCTGTTATAGTCAAAGAACACATTCTGCATTGTTTAACTTCTTATAAAATTGTTGAAGTTGGTTTTATGGCCTGGGATGTTGTCTATCTTGGTGAATGTTTTATGAGCTTTCTGCTGTTGTTGTGTGGAGCATTCTATACATGTTAATGAAATCCTGATCATATTTTGTTGTTCAGAACTTATATACTTTTGCTGATTTTCTATTTATTAGTTTTTATCAGTTGCTGAGAGGTGCATGTTCATGACTCCAATTATAAGACTTCTAAAAATTTTAAAATGAATCTCAAGGCAAAGTTTGTCCCCAGTATCACTAAGACCCAGGTTGAGAGTTATTCAGAGCATGTTATTATTTGGTTTCATTCCCTAAAATAATATAGAAACATTCCATAGAAATAGTCTATAAGGCAAAGGCCCTCTGACCATATATAGCTGATATGTAAGTTCCTACAAGTTGCTGCCTATATCTCTTACTTGCCAAGCTTTCAATACTGCTGCTTAATGCCAGGTAATATTATTTTAGGTTGAGGTAGAATAATAATGTGGATAACTGTTTAAACAGACAACCCCCAACAGCTCTGCTTTCCTAATAGACCATCATCTTAAGTATCATGAAAATAGAGTACAAAGAGAAGATAGCTGCAGAGCAGGAAGGGCGAAAAACCACAGAACTTGGGTGAATTTTAATGAATTGGGTGAACTTATATCTGTAGTAAGTCATTTGGTGTGGATTCTGAAAACTGTAAAGATGCCTCTCACCTCTGCTTTTCAAAATCTCCCCTCCTCCCACCCATCTGCTGAATGAGTCATTTAGGGTAAAAGCCAGTTTTATTGAACATTTTTCATGAAAATGTTTTACTTTTCAAAGTATAGTTCAGAAAGAAATCATGAAAAGATCCTCTTATAAAAACGCATCAGATTGCAAAAATCTCACGTGGCTTCTGCCAGGTTTCTTTAAGCCTGTGGACTTGAATCTCTTGCAGGAGACAATGGTGAGGTCTTTAGAAGTTTTTGAGCTTCTTTTCTCACTCTTCAACAGAAGTCTCCCTTGGACTTGCTCTGACACTCTGTCCAACAGCCATCATGAGACCTGAATAGTAGAAATAGAAATGGAGTTCAATCACTCAGTTTTGAGAAATGAGGAAACTGAAGGCCCGCCTCCCACCCAACGTGGAATAGCAGGCTCATTTAAGCTGACAGAGTCTGACCTGGGAGATTTGGCCCTTGACTGTGAACTCGGTACCTTCTAACATGCGGGTTGTAAGGAGAGCACAGAAAGAGAAGTGAAACTTTCCAGGAAACTTGGATATATGTTATGACGTCCCCCCTCCCCCCGCCCTTCATTAGAGAGAAGTTGGAGCTTCACCATCATCTCCCCCTGCCCTGACAGAGAAGATGGAAATAAGCCTTCCACCAGGCTTTCTGTTGTCTAGTTAATCAGAGAGAAGAATGATGGGTGAGATAAAGATCGCAAATCCATGTAAAAGAAAGCAAGGCATACAGAGGGATGGGGAGGGAAGAGGAAGCCAGGCCAGGGAGTGTAGACCCTGTTGGTTTTACTTTGCTAACGATGATAGGATAACAGCATGATCCAAGAGTCATTCTGAGAAGCTCCCTGACCATTAGGATAGAGATTGCACTGATTCAAACCTTCATTCTAATACCCTGAAAACCAGTGTGTGTTTCTCAAGAAAGAAATACAGAGTTTGAGGGGGTCTGCCTGTCAAAAATACAAACTATACAATAGGACATTTGTTTCAGAGAGGAACAGACGAGTCGAAAGTCCAAAGCGCCTTTTGTCTTGTTAGGTAGAGCAATTGAACTCTAGGTCGCTAAAGCATCCTAACAGAGCTTGTAAATGCTACACCCACCCTCTCATGTGGTGTGTGGTTTTCGAGGGAGGGTTTCGGATGCCAGTGCTCCTCACACTTTAATGTGTACATGTGTCTTGCTCAAAGCATATTTTGATGCAGTAATTCTGGGGTGCATTCTGAGAGCCTGCATTTCTAGCACACTCACTGGTGATGCCCATCATCAGACAATGTGACAGCACGTTCTTAGCCCTGACTGACCTGTATCTATAAGCCATTGCACAAGGAAAGTGCCACCCAAATTCACTCTTTTATTTGACATTATTTGTATTTTAGGCACAAATCTAATACTTCATAGTCATCATATATTATTTTATGAATTATAAACACTTAGAATTATGTGTTAATGTTTACAAATGCAAATTATGAGTTAGAAAAGAAATACAGCATGATTCTACTACATAGCAAATACTCATAGTGTTGAAAGAATGAATAATATGTGTACTTATTTTCATGTTGGCATGCATAGGGAATGTAAAGATTTCAAAGGCTAATTGGAAACCTCTCAGCCATTCAATTCAAACATAAATTTTACAGCAAAAACTGTAGTTAAATGTTGTGAAATCAAGTAGATAGCCTGCCAGCCAGCTGAACAAACCAATTCACATCAATAAATGAATAAACACGTTTTTCAAAGTTCTAACACCCAAAGAATATGTCATAGAACCTATGAGCCACTTTCAGGGGTACAGTAGGCTTGCAATCATGGGCTTAGCAATTTGGTACTTTCTGTAAATGTAATGTAATAATGCTGCTACCACAACTCCTGTCAGGTGGCAGAGAATAACCAGGCCCTGGCCGCCTTCGTATAGCCCCCGTTGTTCACAGCGGGTCTTTCCTTCTAACTGCATAGGAAAGAAATGGACTCGGGGTGTCTCTGGCAGGAAGGTATAATTAGCTATGAAATGTGTATATTTGAAATAGGCCAAACCCTAGTTCCTTTCCCAATAGGTCTGCATGCAAGTTCAATAAATAAGAACACTGTTAGCTTTAGTTGTTCCTTTGAGGTAGAATATTTTTGTGGTGTTAGCATGTTGTTTCCATTAGCAGCTCCTAGGAAGAAGGAAGATTATTAGTGTTCTGAAACACATTTGGAAGGGGGCAAAATGTACCTTAATGGAGTCTATAGATTTGTTTAAGCAGAGCAGTTGTGCGAAGGGGACAGCGAATTCTGGAGTTGTAGCTTGGCGTATGAAGCAGTCACTGGAATTGAGAGAGGTTTTATGTTAAGAAACCTTTCCTCTTTCTTTGTCCATATGATGCCTTACCTTGACTTTCTCCTGCCTTTGGGGTTGGCTAGAGACAGGGAGAAGGAGCACTACAGCTATTGAAAGACTTGGGAATACCAGTGGGACCAATCAGAGAGATTAATACATAGACAATGGGCTTTTCTCCTTTTATCTGAAATTGTCATTCCCAAATTTGATGATTTTAATACAGACTTATACTTTTCCTACATTTTAATATTCAAAGGGCCCGTTAATATATTTTTTTAATTTGAGAAGAAATGTGTTACCAATAACCACGCAGGGAAGCAACCCCCAAATTGTTCCACTTGGAAGCCCTGAAGAAGCGGGTTGTGCTCTGGGTGTCGGCATCATGATGTTAGTAACAGCAGCGGGTAAATTCGCGGAGAGGTACATGAGGATTTAATTGTCTCATTTCTGTTAACATCAGTGGGAGTCACATGGGTAAGCCCGTGTGGAACATGACGTTCTGAAAATATTAGTCTAGAAAAGGTTTCTATGGAAATGCTCATGTTTCTTTCATTAATTGGTCTAATTATTCCATTTATGGAAATGGGAATGAAAAGTATTAAACTGAGATTATGGGAAAGTTAACATTATTAGGAGTGATAATAGGAATCATGTTATTTTTAAGCCCGGAAATCAAACAGGTTTCCAAACCAATATAGACGGCAAGGTTCCCTCTGTCCCCTGGGAAGTTAAAAGAAAAGGGATTTATCTAACACATATGGAGTAGCTGCTTTCTAGCACTTTGCATTTCATGTAACTTCTGGTGTTTACATTTTCATTTGTTATGTAGTTAAGCACTACTGGCATGGTTAGGATTCCGACTTTTCTGTAAAGACAGGAAGTAAGGCAGATCATAGCATTATCTATTTTCCTTGTATTATGCAACAGCAAGTGGAAAGCAGTAGCTTAAAATAATTAGAGATAGTAAGAAAAGAAAGGTGACAAGATCCGCATAAAAATTCTGGTTTTTGAAAACTCTAACCCTCCTGTTTTTTTCTAAGAAGGAATCTGAATGCTTTAGAAAAAAACTAAAGAACCCAAACACCTTATCCCAAGTGTCAGGTTTACCTAAAGAAAAGTTTAAGGATTTTGTTTTCTCCCCCCCCCCCCCCCCCGCCTTCCTTTTATTTCGTTCATTTGTTTCCAACAATTCCTGCTGTCAGTTGTCACCTGGATCTATGAGTGACCCCATTTTTCTTTGGAAGCGCCCCCTTTTTGCAATTCCTCAGTCTCCATTTCCACCCCATTCTCAAATCTGTTTTCTTATTTTCTGTCTTTAATTATTGACTCTACACAAGTTCTCTAAACTCTTTTTTCCTTTCTTCTTATATTAAACAGGCTTTTCACTTCAAACTCTGGGTGTTTTCCACATCATGGTTTAGCTGTCTGCACTTTCCCTTTATCAGTCTCATTTCTCTCCATTCAACACATCCCTCTGCATTATGAGACAAGACACTAAAATCTAACACTCAAATGCTTCCAAAGAACGTGCAGAATTTTCCCCACCATCTAGACCCAGAGCACAAAGAGTGCCAGCTGTTTATCCCCTGCTCACCTTGTTGTTCTGGGAGCCAGCGTAAAGTTAGCCCTCAGGATTTGGGATTTCACTTGGAGAGCTGTGGTGATAAAGAGGGAAGAGCATCTTGAATGATGTTACTTTTATCTTGCTTTCCAAGTTCAAAGATACAGTGGTATCCACAGAAACATGGTTAGGCTTTCAGCTGGTGTTTAAATGAGTCATTTCCAAGGGGTTCATGATTGCTTAAAATACCACTGCTCCAATTTTGAATGGAAAGTAATTTGCAAATCAGTAACTGGAAAGGATTCTACCCCTGAAGTGAGGAGCCCTGAAAAACTTGCTCTTGAAAGCTATTTCATCTTCCCACTGTCTTCACATGTGGCTACTTTCTGCAGGGACACAATGTAAACCCAGCCAAACCTCCACCCTAGCTTGCCCTTTCCTCAAATCATCAGCAGGAGAACAAAACTGGAATCCGCCCCACCAGCTCTAAAATGCCAAGGGCCCTCAGTCCCAATGAGAGGCACATGAACGTTACGGTTCTGGAGCCAAGCAACAAGGCCTGTCACCCAGGAAGGCTACAGGGTTGAGTGTGCCCAGGAGAGTCAGTGTAATTCCTTTAACTCACAGGGACTCACGGGCCCTCTTTAGGGCTGCGGGGGCTCGCACGTCGGGTCACTAATGGACCCAGGGGTAACGGCAGAGGCTTTTTTGCACATGCTCTCTCATTGACTACATGTTAGCAGCGTGCTCAAGCCGTCACACTTACACCGTTGTCCAAATCCCCGTTGTCGGCCTCCCTCTGTGATCTCATCCAGGTGCTCTCCACAGCTGTCAGCCCAGCCTCCCAGGCTGCAGAGATGGTGCTGCCCTTCATGGCCTCCCACCAACCCCTAATTGCCAGCTGACATGTCCCTGATCCCCACACCACTTCCTTGGGGGCTCCCAGAGACTCATTAAAATTGCATCTTTCAGGTTCTCTCAGATGTTCTGACTCTGTTGGTTTTGGTTTTTTATTTTTGCAGTAGGTCCAGCACCGTTGCACTTGCTATGAGCTATGGTGGGTTATAACTGTTTCGAGAATAAAAAAAAAAATGACAGAAAGAGGGGCCAGAAGAGAGCCAAGAAATGCAGGACGCTGTAATGGAGTACACACGCCATGGTATTGTAAGACTAGGCAGTAGAATCTTTCAAGCTTAGCTCCAAGTAGGTTTGCATGCATTTTTTTTCTCAAGGAAAACAATTTATAAACAAATATCACTCTAATCGTTCCTCTAGGCAAGGACAGTGTTAACCAGAGTGTGTGGTATTCCATTACAGAAGTCAGAGTGCTCTTTCGTGAATTTTGATGGAGACCTTGATTTCCCCAATTAGGACCAACTAGATCTATCTGGCAGGAAAGGCTCAGCTTTTACTGGGAAGGTGAGTCAAAGAGAAAATCCAAGGACAAAAACTAAATCACAGAGAAAAGCTCCTGCCATAGCTAAAAACTGCATCAATTAGGAGAAAGAGAAAACAGCCCTAATGTTAATTTTGTTGTTTAATAGTGTATGTGCGTGTAACTTTTTATAAATTGTGAAAACACAATTGTTGTTTTCAACAGTACTTACAGTAATTTTTTTAAAAAAACACAAAAACTCCCACTACCACAACAATGAATTCTATTGTTGCTTCTTTTTTTCCTGCCTTTGAGCTTATGTTTATGCATGTCATGGACACATACCTGTACTGAAATCATAGATCATGCCACATTCTTATTAATGCAGCATTTTTATCTACTCAAAAATCCTCATTGTAACTGATTCTTCCAACATTTGTGTGACACTGTTTTGGGGGAAGTAAACCTGCATTTGCAGATGGCATGCATGCTTACCTAAAAATTTCAAAGCAGTCTACAAAAGTACTAATAGTAATAAGTGAATTTAACAGTGTTGCAGAGTGTAACATGCAGGAATTCATTGTATTTTTATAGACTGGCAGCAAATAAATGGAAAAATTTAAATGTCAATTTGTAATCATATGTGACACAACGTTAGTAGCAATAATTAATCACCCCACCCCCAACCTCATAGGTCCAGGGAGGCCCAGCACATTGCCTTGGTCATGTGGGACCCCCCACCAGTCCCTCGGAGAGAAGCAGCAATTAAAACATGAAATGTTTCTCGGTGTAGTCCCTGTGCTCTTGGTTTCCTTCCCAAGAAGCAAGCACATATTTGGGGGTGGGGGGGACTAAGGCTTTCAAATCTCTCATTTATCTCCTTTAACTTCTATACTCAACAAGTATTTCTTATTCTTATTGGCTTTGCTGCTGCTTTTCCAGTACAGGGACAACTCTACAGAACTTCAGGGTACTTTTTCCTCCTCCTGTCAACCATTTTTGTCTCTTTAGTTTTCCATTGTTAAAAATGACACAATGCAAGGAGCTCACACTCTGCGTTAAGCTCTACCTCCAGAGCCTCTGAATAGACCACACAAAGGAGGTGGTTTCCTTGGCAACAGGCATGTTGGAAAAAGTCCCAGGGAAACATTTGCTCCCCACCTCCTTCCCTAGTGCCCCTCGCACTGCTGACTGCCAGGCATGGAAACGACACTTGAGATGAGAGCCAGTGCTTTTGATCGGTTTAGCCATGGGCTGTAAGACCCCACTGCCAACCACTTGCTCTATTCCCCGTTAATGAAAACAATTCAGCTCTGAAATGGGCATGTTCTCACTGTTGCCTTGAGCTTTTCTATACATTCAAATAGAAAGGGAAACTGGGTTTTAAGAAGTTGGTGTATGTGTCTGACTGTGGTTGTCCAGATGAACTAAATTTAAATGACTACTGGCCCTTATTTTTACATTTAATTTTGGTCTCTGAAATTTGTATAAAAGGTATTTTTTAAACTCTGGCAGGACACAATGTCATGTTGGATAACTCCTATAAAAATTAATGTAGTACTTGGCAGACAGAACATATGACACAATGATTTAGTGTGCTGCTAACTAAGTCCCCATGAGCTCAAACACTTAAAAATAGACATGTGCATTTATAGAAGGTGAATCTTAAGCAGTCTAATTTCAGAGACTTCACTCAGCAAGTATGCAGAACTCACTGATGCGATTTTAAGTCCTAAGCTCTCCCTGTGCCCCTGGAACTCAATAAACCTGTAGCAGTGGATCCAAAGCTCAACTTCTTCTCAACCCACTTTCTCCCTCTTAACAATGATAGAAAACATGCGTATACAGTCGTTGATTTCTAAATTATTCTGTGGCTGAGCTTGTTGGTTGCTGAAGGATATTGAGCCAATGGAGGCTACCTCTTCTTTTTCCTGGTCATCAAACTACCTTTCACTTCGGAACATCAGGAATTTAAGAATCCACCAACAGATTAACCTCTTACTCATAACAAGTAGAAAAGGTAAGAGAGTGAGTCTCTGCCCTGGTGGTGAAAACAATTGAAATTCATTTCCTTGCAGTTTAAGATGCTAGAAGTCCAGGATCAAGTTGTGGGCAAGTTCGGTTTTTCCTGAGTCCTCTCTCCTTTGGCTTTAAGAGCCGCCCATGCTTTTTAAACTGAGGGAATGAAGAAAGATACTGAGAGCAGAAAGCCAGTGTGCTTTGCCATCGCGTTCTTATCATGTTTTCGGCCAACCCTGGCACTTGAGATTGTTTTACCGCCAAATGGAATCAACCAGAACACAAATAAAAGTTCTCCCAACTTTGCTTCTTCCCATTTTGAGCCACTCAGTGCTGCAGGAATTACATCATGCCCTCAGCAAGTAGGTGGAATATACAGAGGTGGGCGAAGGTAGGTGTACAGTTGTATGTGAAACAGTTTATTCTTGTATATTATCCATGATTAATAGATATTTTCCATACAAACCACTGTAAACCTACTTTTGCCCCACCCTGTATTAAGCATCACATTGTATCTGGGAGGGTGTTTTTAAACAGAGATGCAAAACCTAAGGACACACTCAGATTTATTCAAGGGTCTATGAGAAACAGCCAATGAAAAGCTTTCTTTCCCCCTCCCCCCCAATTTGTTGTGCTTATTGTTGGTCTGTGGCGACAGTAACTGACTATAAATTATGTGGGTTGGTAATGCCAGCTCTCAGCAACCAGGGAGCTCTCTGCCTGTGCCACTCCCCTGGGGGCCCTCGGGTCTCTGGTCCTGTCCTGGAGACTGGCGACATGAATTCTGTCCACGCGCCTGGTCATGACAGCCAGCACTTCTACGGCGACAACTGCCGTCTGGCTCTTTCCGCTAGATTTGTAGCAGCAGCCTTGGTTGGTTTGGGAGGAGGCGAGAGTCTCCAGGGAAGCCAGAACCCCTGTGAAATCCCCTCAGATGGCTTGATGTTGGGAGCTCACAGGTGCAGAGGTAGAAAAATAAATCATCTGGGAGCCTGATGCCTTAAGACTGCAGGTGAACCTCCTCAATTCACTAGAACTACATCACATACCTGGACGAATGTGGGGGCATCATGAAAGCCCAGGGAAACTCTTAAAGACTTTCAAGTGAAAGACCCCAGCACAGAACTGTGGGGAGTAGACCCTTCCTTCGGAAAGGTGGTGATGTAACATAAATGCACTCTCGTGGCTCCTAAATTATTGTTTCTAGAGAGATGTTTCACCTGCGTTACCACGGAGAGGGGAGCTTACTAGTGTACGAAATGCAGAGAGCCTGCCGGAGTGGCTCGGTTGGTAGGAGTGTCAACCCATGCACCGAAAGGTTGCCAGTTCAGTCCCCGTCAGGGCTCGTACCTGGTTTGTGTGTTCCATCCCGGGTCAGGGAGCTTACAGAAGGCACCCGATCAATGTTTTTTGGTTTTTGTTTCTCTCTCTCTCTCTGCCTGTCCTTGGGTGGGTATTAAATAAATAATGCAGATAGCTAGATTTTCCTGAATTGCTGAGGGCTGGGCACCACCTCTCCCCAAGCACTGTATGTTAGATGCATTTCTCCAGTATCTTCAAAGAGGTGTTTTGTTTTGTTTTGTTTTTAAACTAAGTATAACTCATTCTAATGCAGCTTTTCCAAAATGCATCCTCAAGCGATTAATATGCCATTAGTATTTAAGAACGCTGGCCTAAAGCTAATCCACTTCAAGAATTCTTTTGATTTGCTTCCTTCCCTGTGTTCTAAAGAATCCACGGGGCAGAGTACCATCCGGGTCAAATTGGGGGCACATTTCCTTCCATATTTTTAAAGGTATCTCTGTTGTCAGGAATACCATCCGATACAGCAGATGTCGGCTTTCTGTGTGTTTAGGGATGTGTTCAGAGATGATTAAGATTAGGAGGTGGCTAAGGAATTAGATGTAGGCAAGGTACATGAAAAAAGGACACCTGGCCAGCCTTTTTGACTCTTTGTAAGACAAAGCTACTGGTAGGGCCTCTGCACCTTTACAGTCTTTCTTCTTATACATTAATATCGTGCACACGAAGGCAGGGACTTTCTCCTGGAGAACAGCCTTCCTGCACCACCTCCTCCTCCTCTCTGTGCCTTGATGCCCATGAAGGTGTCCCACTGAGGCTGTCAGCCAAGCTGGTGTTCTACTCTGTTTCTAAAGAGCACGTTTTAATATGCTTGGGGGGGGGGAGGTGGAGGGGGAATGATCTGAGTGGAATGAAGAACCAGTGTGATTCTTTATGACGCAAAGCGACAGACAGTGGAAGCTAAGGTATGGTGGGGATATCCGCAATATCTTGTTATGGTGATGCTGTTAGGGAAGGGCATTATGTGGATAGTGGGACACTGGAAATATTGGCCAAAAAGTTGGTTCAGGGTATATCATGAGTTCTGTTTCAATACAGGTTTAATTCCCAAGTGAAAGCAGAACACTGGTTTTGCAGCCAGACATTGATTAACTAAGGAAGTGTTTATGGAGCCCCTACTAAGCCCAGGCAGAAATCCAGTGATATCTGGAGACACAGACCCAGTGTCATCCCTCACTGAAGCCACTGGTACCACCCATTTATGAGTCCTTTCAAATCTATTGTGATTCTATAACACACAAGTAAAAGCCTTTTCTAAACACAGAGCACTCAGCACCAAAGTCAGAAACTTGTCAACTACATATGCACATACACACTCACACGCATGTGGGTTATAATCCTTACACTTTAAATTCTTTTCCATAAGTCAGTTGTCATTTGCCATTTCTTCACTTATTTATCAACTAAATTGACAAAGATATTCTGTAATTACATGGAACATATTATTTGTTTGTTTAGTAAACAAGATAGACTATACCTTGAACACCATATTTGTGATGCTGCTAGGGAAGTGCTGATATTATTTCCCAGATTTTACTTAATTGCTCTTCTACATAAAAACAGTAACATTGGCAACTGGCATTGCACATGTACACAGGAGTGATGCTATTCAGATTAATAGTATATTGTACCTCAATATACTGGAACTTTAAGGTCCTCATATATTTTTGTTATTTTAATGTCTCCTTCTTTCTAGTAAATGTTAGGTTCATGAAGGCAAAAAAGCTAGGGAAAGAAAAATAACCCTGACTACTTACTATTTATATCCCTGATACTGATAGCCTCACAGAGCAGGTACACAGTCAACATGTCTAAAATGAACAAATGGTACAATTTCAAAAAAAAATAAGACTAAATGTTGGAGAGGATAATTCTAAGTGTATAATTTAACCTTAATTTGAAGACTTTTATATGTTGAGATTTTGTTAAGTCTTAATTTAGCATTGTATTGACAGCTAGAAATTTAAAACCAGATTGGGCCTACAAAGCCAGGTAAACCATAGAGCACTGTCATTCCTCAACATCACTTAATTCTGGTGGGAGGGGTCCTTTTCCCACTCTCTCTCCTCTAAATGCATTGATTCTAATGTTCAGCTAGACCAGGTTTTCTGAGTCTTAAAGGATACAAATATAGGATCAAATAGTTCAATGTGATGGAGGAAAACCTGTGGACATGGGTCTATAATTAGTGGTTCTGTATGATTACACAGCGAGGATTGAGGAAACCCGTAAAAATGTTCTCTAATATAATACTGTGAGTGCATTAAAACCCCAGTGATTCTGATGAACAATTCTCCCACTTGAATCATCCTGCCCGTCTTGGGCATTTCCATTCCCACTGAGCCCTTGGTAGAAGATGGATTCTTTCATAGCCTTAGGACACAGCTAAGGGAGTCCACATCATGTCATGATTTCAAATCCTGCCCAGGACTTCCAAGAACTGGAGTCTGTGAACCTGATAAAGTTGTTTAAACATCTTAGTATGTGTGTAACATCCACCCGTCTCTCATTGAGATGCCTCAGGAGTCAGGCAATGGCTGCCTCCACCATGCTTTTCACTGTGCAGTTACATCAATTAAGAAAAAGAGCCATTACCTCATCCCAAGGGACCAGGTGGCTTACCAAAATGGTGACCTAGGGGTTCTGTTTTTGGCAATCACAAGTCCTTTCGGGTCACCATAAAATCTGATAAACTTCACAGAAGTGAATATAGTACATTAATCTTAGGTTTGGAATCACTACTGACTTAGTGGCAATTTAGAGGCTTAGGTACCTGTGTTAAGTGGTAGCATTTCAAAATTTTCATCACCTTTTAGTAGTTGTGGAAACATTCAGTAATCTTTACTAATAATTATTTTGTAGCTCAAAGATTTCAAAGGAGGTTGAATTTCTAAGGATGACTAAAATAAAAGTATACATTTTTTAAAAGTCAACTTATTTTAGGAACTTAAATGTTAGTGTCCATCCTTGTCTTATTCTCTGCTCTTAATCCCCCAAGACTATAGTTCATTTCTTGGTTTACATCTGTCAACATGTCACATCCTAAGCAGAATTGCCCTACCCCACCCCCTTTTTATTTTGCTGATTTGCATGGAAAGGGTGATAACATAGCTTGTTAGAAACAAGTCTGACATTGATTCTGAGTGATAGCTCAGCAGCTGAGCTCAGAACGAAAAGCATGGGGTTTGGTACAGAAACGCTATAACATATAGTTAACTGGGTCCTCTCTCTCGCCCTGGGTCTTTCCGTTTATTACATAAGTGAAGAAGCAACAGCGTGCCGAGCATCAATCAGCAATCCCTCTTGTCAGTGGGGCATAGCTGGGGCATGATTTCGCGTGCTGTCTTGCCGTGGAACAAAGCTCAGCCTCCCCAAGAAACAAAGAGGTGACATGAAAATGTAAATGCAAGTGGAATGCTTTCAATACTTATTAAATTAATTGAATGTAAGTAGTTTCCTCCCACTGAGATACAAAATGAGAAACATAGAAAGATAAAAATTCTTTTAAATAGATCTGCCTCAATAATTATTACATATAATGTATCCCATATAATGGAATAGTTAAGAATAAGAGCTAAGGAGTTAGATTACCAGGCTTCGCCTCTCTGCCTTTTACAGCTGTGTGACCTTGAAGAAGTTAACTACTCCGCCTTAGTGTTCTCATCTGCAAAATGCAGATCATCCTAGGACTAGCTCATCAATGATTAAATGCAATGGCGACAGTAGGTTACTTAGTAAGTGCTCCATACATAGATAGCGATGAGTGATGGGTAATTGTAGCTCTGAGTACACATGAAGCCTGCAGAAGAAATGGGCAGTGACTCTGAAGACTCTGTCTTCCCTTTCCTACTTATGGGGAGTATCTAATAGCCAAGGAAGTGAGATGTTCTGTTCAATGATCTTCCATTAAACATGAAACTTGCTGGGTGTCTAATGCTTGTCACACAGCTAGAGTCATGTTTGAATTCTTTAAAGAGAAAACTGGGCATGTTGGATTCTTTGGTAAAATATAGGCCCATGGTTCTGCCAAGTTCCATTCTGCAGCCAATTTGTAAATCTCCAGCAGTTGTAGTTTTAATGGCGCACCTGCTTAAGGTAATACTGAATGCCTATGGCGGTGCCAATCCCTTCGTTAATGAAAACAAGACAAGCTTCATTATTTTTTTTTAAAAAAGCACTATCACAAAATAAAACGATTAGGCACTAATTTGTTTCTTTGCCTACCCTAGATGCCACTGCGTGTGAGGGATTATCATGGAAAACACATTCTTGCTGTAATTTGGAGCCTTTAGGCATTTAATGTGCCAATCGCCTTCACTTGGATCTGGTCTGTAATTTATCATTGGAGTGTCCTACCCTGCTCAAATGCGCCCTTTGTGGGCAGACGCAAAGCTAATATACTTTCCAAGTGTGTCTGAATTGCCTCCATAAATCACAGCTGCCACTGTAAGCAGTTTTATCATTTGCCAGAACAATAAGTTATCTTCATGCTTTATAGATGCAATGCTCTCCAAGACTTTTATTTGTGTAAACTGTAATGCATCATAACACATTTCCTAAAATGAAATTAGGAAGCTCATTATATACATATATTTAAGATGCACGGAAGGGTTCCAAGGAAATCGTGTAAGCTCACCAAATAATAATAATAATAATAATAATAATAATAATAATAATAATAATAATAAATGGGGCAATTTTTATTTTATAGCAGCAATTTATTACTTATTTATTACTATAATGATGTGAGCATTAAATACTTGCAATTGGGGTTAAACTTCATTTATCTCTTCATTGCTCCAGTGTGGGGTGAAGCCACCTCACAGAGAAATAGGACTAAGCACAAATAGGTCCTGTTGGGTCTGCCATGTATAAGATGGAGAAACCTGATGTTTGACAAATACCCATCTTTCGACAATTCTATAGACAGCCACTCCAATAAATCAGGCTGCAGAATCAAATTTGGGCCCATAGTGATCTCTGAGACTGACTTCAAATTCCTCTTTATTTCATAATGATGGAACCCAAATTCAAACCTGATTTGAACCCTTAGACTCCTGAGAGAAAAAAATGTATTATATAGCAATATTATGTCTGAAGTTCCCAATGAGAAAAACAATCTAATTTTAATACTATTTCAGGACTCTATTCAGCATGATGGACAATAAACTGTGTTCTTTTTTATTGGCTTGCCTTAAAAACTGCTAAATATTTATAAACTAATTTGCCATCCCTTCTTACATGATAAGAAACTATTTTTGTTTGTAATTGCCTCAGTAGTTCACTCCAAGCAGAGAAAACAGTGTCTATAAAGACGCCAGGTTTTATAATTAGAAACAAATTTGTTTCAAAGCCAAGTGCTTTCCCATGCATATTGTAATATTTGAATTAGCTTTCATTCTTTCTGTCTTTATTGATAATAAGGGACTTGTAGGAATTTTAGATTTTTCCACCCATCTCTGGAAGTTTGCAATGCTGTTCATTTTTATATCAAACTACTCACTAGCTATTAATAAGAACCTTATAAACCTCTACTTTAGGCCTAATTACAGTATCTCCAAACCAGTGTTTTCCAAGTTCTAGGTAGTGATCCCATTCTACTCCTTAAATAATCCTAAATATAAGTATTCAAGTTAGCATCACAACCCTCCCATCAGCATCCCCAGTTTAAGATGTACCCCATTATTTTTATCTTTCCATTACCCTCATTTCTGTACAGTTTCTGGCTCCATGAGACACCACCTTGCCTCTTTATCTAATCCAGTAAACCCACCCCAGTTCCAGGCTCATATCCTGCTCAGTGCCCATGCATTCCTCTGTGTGTGTGTGTGTGTGTGTGTGTGTGTGTGTGTGTGTGTGTGTGTGTGTTAAAAGGATGAAGAGGATGCAGGTGGAGATGGACCTCAGAGTCTTGACTGCTTTAAGTAGGTGCAACTTACCTCTCTCCTTCCCACTACCTCTTTTTCTAAGCTCCCCACCCCGTGCCCCTCCCTCTTTGAGTCCATTGAAAGGAGCCCATACCCTAGAATGGATTCAATGGGAAAATTCTGCTTCAAGCAGCTTAACTGGAAGGCAAACTATAATTTTTTTGGAAGATTTACTCATTTTTTCCAAAATATGGGACATTGCCTAAGACAGATATTTGTGATTGCAATTATTTATGGA
Source organism: Myotis myotis (assembly GCF_014108235.1). Classification (NCBI taxonomy): domain Eukaryota; kingdom Metazoa; phylum Chordata; class Mammalia; order Chiroptera; family Vespertilionidae; genus Myotis; species Myotis myotis. Next base: position 47,734,125 of record NW_023416317.1, read on the forward strand.
AGTACCACTGTTTTATAAATTCCCATTTAGAAAATAAAAATGACTGACATTTTATTTATGGCAATATCATTCATTTAAAGCAGTCCATCTTTGAGGAAAGGAGCTGCACAATAAATTATAGCATGCCTTCATGAGTAACTGCTTGGAATGGAATCCCATTCACAAATTTGCTTTTTAGTAAAAATGCCACTTTGGCATGTTGAGTTTTACTTTTTTCCCCCAAGTGCTTAATTGAGCATGACTCACTCTCATTTAATTGTCTTTTCACTGAGAGGCCACCTGCATCCTGCTCTAAATATTACAATATTACAGTTTTAGGACTATAATTATTTTATCATCAAATGCTTGCAATTTTGTTCTTTCAACACGGGCGATAATTGGTGACGTTTATCAATATCCTGAGTTCTTTTTAAAGACACAGTTTACTAAAGAATTAGGGATGGTAAGGAAATGAGAAAGGGCTAGAATAAAGGGATTTCTCCTCAGGGGTGTCAACCTGTGTTAAGCCTAGATGAAAGGTGAGAGGATATGATTAGCAATAATTCTTGGAGGCATTCCACACACCTGTCTTTTTCTCCCATCTAGTTCTCTCCCCTTCTATGATTCTATATCTATAACTTGAGACAGTAAAAATTAGCTTGGACTGAGCAAGTAATCTGCCCAGCCATTCATCCGGCTGGAATGACAGACACAGAGGACAGCAGGACCCACGGTCCCCTTGGAGCTCTGCAGTGCCACAGCCACCAGATTCACCTTGTCCTCTAAAATTACAGACTATCACATCTTTCTGTTTGACTTGATATCGGTGAAGAATAAAACTTCACACTCCTGCCTAGAAGACCCACGCAGAGGAGCAGCCTCAGCATCTCACGTGCAAGGTTTCAGATAGGTGTTGCTGAACAAGATATCCCACCTCTGTCTTAAATGTGTAGCCCCCAAAGAAACAGGTCCCTGGGTCCTCTACGCAGTCCACACAGGAAGTAGACTCCTTGACACAGTCCTGCTCTGCTTTAAACCTATGGAAACTCCGCTGCAAATGCTTTACATGCCATCTAAACTCCTATGATGTCTTCTAGCCTTTGTTGGTGAGACACCCCATACTTCCTGTGCTGTCTGGCTTCCCTCGCTGCAATGAGTAATACTTGGTCAGATTACAGTTTTATTCTTGGTGGTCCATCCGGGCCACCGTGGTGATAATTTGGTGATAGTTTGATAAACTTTCATGGCTACCTGTCTAGACAGGTAGACGTTCTTCAAGCCACACCACCTCCCAAGAAGCAGAAAAGGCAGTTTGAGGTAGAAACAGTGTGAGAGTAGAGGCATTGCTTAGAAGAGCAGATGCTGCTTTGGCTTGACAAGTGTACCCCTACCGACAAAAATAAAAAGTGTACAACTCTGTGGGGAGTGTGTGTGTGGGGGGTAGGGGGGTACGTAACCCACTCGGAGGAGGTTTCACAATCCAGGTTGCTCAGTGCTTAGATTCGCTATGTTGTCATGGTTAATAGAGCCCATTGCATCCAGGCAAATATCAAAGCAGTTAGAAGCCTTCTCACTTACAGCATCTATTGACTACAAAACACTCATCTGAACTACACTTCCTTTTTGTTATCTCTGGGACTAAAAGCAAACCTATTTTATAGGATGCACTTCTTCCCAGGAGGAGCAACATTCTTGGGCTTTTAAGCTCTTAAAGAAGGATATCTGTGGTCTTTTAAATGTCTAGAAGTTCTCCTTTTCACCTTGGCCTAGGGAAGACTGGCTTGGTTTTACCAATGGGAGTTTCTTAGGGTATATATTAGTCAGATTAGTAAATGGCTCCGCCTTCCTAGTCTTAGAAACTCTTCGATGCTTTTATAGTTGAAGCTGCTATAGTTCTTGGCATGGCAGCCTTTTATCTCCATGACTTAAGGACAAAGCACTCCGATAGCATGTGGTTCTTTTCCCCACAAACAGCATTGGCCACTGGTGGTGAAACAGCCGCTGCCATGTTTTCAGAAGAAAGGGCTGGATGACGCCCAACCTTCAGAAGTGAGAATATATTTGATTAAGAGTGTTCACTGGTGGGCAGTGACTTCGCCAATTTTGGTCATTGCCACCGTTGTTGAGCAATGTTTGAGCTGGTGGAAAGCCTGCAAACTTAAACATCCCATGTTAAAGCCGTCAACAGGAGTCTGCTGACTGTATTCTCGTGCCACAATTCTCCATGGCAGCCTGTCTTTATGTGTCTTTTGTGACAATGGGGAGGATATGCTGTCATATGTAATTTTGGTCCATGGTGGCAGGTTGGTGTGACAGACAGAATTGATGAATCATCAATAAAGACCCACGATTTTCGAAGTAGAGCAGGAGAATGCCTGTCGATATTGGCAAAACATTAAGGTCCTGAGTGGCTGGAGCTGAAGGAATCACCCAGTACTCTCAGTTGTCATCTAAGAAACAGGCCTAGTGAGTTATGTGCTGTGCCCAAAGCTAAAGCATTCATCCTCTGTGTGTGACCCGAAGCTCCATCTGAGACCATTTCCTTTCTCTCCTGTTGGAAATTGTCTGTCCCTCGAAGCTAGAGTCACCCTTGGCCAGCAGGGAAATCAGAAGAGTTGAGGATTACAGTTCTTCCCTGCTTGGCTTTAGATCAGTTTCCCTGGCCTTCTGCACTTGGCTGTCCATTGCCTGTTTTACTCCTGGGCCCCTGGGTTCCACTCTTTAGAAACAAAACGTGTAGGTGAAATTCTAGGTAACATTGGGAGGTAATGCTGTTTTTTCTATCAACATGCATCCAGTAATAACAGTGCATTTACTAAGCATCTGCTGTGTGCAGGCATTGCATCTCCATGGAGGCTATGCAGCAAGCAAAGTGAGAACGGTGAGGCAAAGATACATAACCCAGATGCAGTCTCTTAACGGGACTGTCATCAAGGAGAAGAAAGGTGACTTTTTAAATCATTGCATATACATTAACAGTATATTTTTAAAGGCTTTTGGGACTTTGTACTCTGTTCAGATCAAGAGGACTTTTTTTGGTTTGTTTTTTTTTCCTCCCCAAAGATATAGTTATAGACTGATCTTAATAGATTTTGGGAAAATCCAATTCACATCAGGCAGGGCTCTATTTTTTTTTTTTTTACTTAATATCGGATTTGGTTCAGCTTCAATATTATCTTCTTGGGTAACAAGTGTAGCAGTTCTCTTAAGTCATTGAAGTTCTCATTTTGGTTGCATCTGGTTATTGCACGCAGTCAGAAAGGAACCTGTGATAGATTTGACAAATGTATTTGAAACATTTGGGGGCATCTGTTGAAGGATCTGGTATCAGGACCAGCTATTCTTGGGAGGGAGATAAAAAAGGAGAGAGATTTCAATGGAAAACATCTTGCAGAGCTTATAAAGTGTGTGTTGGCATAATTCCTTCATTATCCTCAATAAAGCACTTCTGTTTGAACTATAGAATGTTACACTCAGAGGAGGTCTGAAACTGGTCCGACTCAGCTTGAGTCCTTAACTATACAGTGACACGGTGATAAGGAAATTCAGGCCCAGGGTAGTTGTCACTAGTTCAGGGTCACACGACGACGTACGAGTCATGAGCTGACCCTTCAGGGTGCCAAGCAATTGCCCAGTGACCAGCATGGCGATCCTTGTCAGAGATGGGGTCTGTTTACTGCAGTCAGAGGCGAGGCAGTGTCCTCCTGGGTGGTCCTCTATTCACATCTCCATTATGCCTTGTTCAAAGCCGACCTGGTTTCTTTCCAGTCCAGTGAATTCACCTCTACAAGATACAATCCTCCCCTCCTTTTATTCCCCTTTATTTGGGGCAATCATCTGGGTGGTGATCACAGATGCCTTAGTTGCAGGAAAAGGAAAGGGCGTTGGATGTGTGAGGACAGCTGCACAGGCTTTGCCTGGGCTGATGCATGGATGTCAGCCTCCCAGAGCAGGGGGCAAGCCGGAGTCGGGTCAGCTGCTCTTCCAGAATCTCACTTCTGTAACGGAGCCTGGCATTATTAAACTGTAATTATTTTTGCCTGCGGCAGTCTGTTCCTCGTAGATATTTTACTTTTTCTTGATGTGAGATAAAAAGGGATTTTGTACTTTATAAAGTGGCTTTCTTAGCCCTATCTTCAGCCCAAGTAGGCACTGAGTTTCTAGTTATTCATGGGACTCAACACGATGTCTTTAAAAATCAGTAAAAAGTACATCATCTCAGGGATAAAGAACATTATTAGAGCATGATGCCTTTTGGGAAAACCATGGTAAGAAAGTACTTTTAAAAAGCAAGTGAATTTCTAACTTCAGATCCTTTTTTTTTTTTAAGTTTTAAATAAAAGCAACTGAGTGCTTCCCATACTACAGGCAGTATGCTTACAGCTTTCTACCACTTAATCCTCCCCAACCCTAGGAGACAGCTGTCAACAATTGTATGCCTTCCCCACTTTACAGGTGATGGGAACAGAGGTGTGACAAGGTGTGGGGGTGAGGGCTAAACTGCTCCAGGGTCCAGAAGGAGTCTAGCTCCCACGGCCGGGTCTTGACAAGACTACACTGCCTCTCATGCCTTGACAATCTGTGCCTACAAAACACAACAGTCATCATCTCTGCTTCCTCCCAAAGAAATGTCTTGGGCGGAGATATTTGCTTCCACGGAGACATCATTCGATGTATAGTCTTGGGAGTTAGATATCGAATAGCAGCTTTCACACCGAGGTAAAGCAGTTGGAATCATCTATTTTTAAACCACTCAACTAGCTGCACCCTTCATCAAGATCTTGTTAATAATGCCAGGCCGCTTAGGAAGTCTTGGTCATGCAATCGCCTCAGAGAAGCTTTCCCCCGGCCCTCACCTACTAACTTTCCTTAATTAAAATTGCATCCTCCAACGGAACAGCTCTGTGTGGTTTTAGTATGTTAATAATGAAACTAATCATTCTGCTCTGCTGCACGCTTGGCTGCATGTATTTCAGCCTGGGCTTCGGGGGCTGGGCGTTCCCTGGCAGCGTCACAGAGGTGTGGTGCCGGCCAAGCCCATGTTTTCATGGAGACGTTCCCCCGACGCCATTTTCATCGAGCACTTTTGTAAGAGGGTGTCTGTCTGCGTGCTGCCTTGGCTGTTAGTTACAAAGCCTCGAGGCTCAGGGTCAGCTGTGATTGTAGCCAAGGTAAAACACCCCACCCTGCAAATGTGCTTACCCATTTAATAAGAGATGGCTGACAATAGTACTAAATGAGAAACAGTTCACTAGTAAATGATAGACTTTATGCAGGGCAGGGTAGATGTAGGTTTACAGTTGTGAGCACGCAAAACAGTTTATTCTCATATTGCTCCTTATTCACTGTTGTGTTATCTTCCATACGAACAACTGTAAACCCACGTTTGCCCCGCCTTGTACTTTGGGATGCCCCTATCAGGCTTCCTTACAATGTTCAATTCACAAAGACGTTTCAAAGGAACATCTTACTTCTGTTGGTAATTTCCCTTGGGTCAGTCAGAGATGCCTGAACTTGTCTAAGTGACATTAAAATACTGGTCATCAATGCAAATGCATTCCTTGTGGATTCTTCAAGCCCCGCCCCCCATCACCACCACTCCTTTACAGCGCTTAGCATCTTGCTGGCGAGTGTACTGAGAATTGTCTGACATCTGAATGAAAAAGAATGAGAATTACTCATCTTTCTGGCTAGATGAGGACTTTTAAATTCGGCCTTTTGTGACTACATTTCTGGAGTTCCTGAAACCAGAAAAATTTTATGCAAAATGTTTTTTTGTGTGTCAGGGAACAATTGACTAGAAGAAGAGTCCAAGCCTTTCATCGTGTTTTCAATGAGACCCATAGACCTCTCTGGTAAATGTCAGTGTCCTTGATCAATACATTCCCCACTGGTGCCTACAGTCTCATTGCCCTGGTCTCCCCGCTTTCGTAGGCTAGTGAGGAAATTAAGCAATTCCCAAAACAGTGGATTTAAGGGTTTCTGGAAGTACCTGCTGTTGCAAACATTAAACTGTCAACTTAAAGAAGATTAATACTTCAAATTATTATAACTACTCCATCCCTCCTCCCTCCCAAGAAAAGGAATTCTGAAGACACTGAGTGGGAGGCTGTGAGTAGGGATTAGAAGAGAGCACACAGTGTCTCAGTCACTCATTTCTTTTGCACTTTTTTGAACGCAATTATCTGTCAAACATATATACTTTCAATTCTAAGCCATACATTGCTTAACACATATGCATAATGGACCATTGGTTAAAGACAGAACAACAAATGTTGCAATGCAATTTATGAGGAACACAAAAAGAGTAAACTTCCTCTAAATTCATCTCAATAAAATCTCCACTGGTTTCCTTAAAAATTATATTTACATATCTATAATAATAAAAGCATAATATGCTAATTAACCAGATGTCCTTCCAGATGAAGCCAGGGCTGCGAGGGAAGTCCGGGTCCTGGGTGCCAGAGGGAAGCCAGTGCCTGCAGCTGGGGAAAGGAAGGCCTACTCTTGCACGAATTTCATGCATCCGGCCTCTAATATATGTATATATACATGTTTATATATACACATCTGTATACATATGCAGATGTTTGTAGTCTGTAAACGTATGCATGTGTGCATATGTGTGTGTACATACATTAATAGGGTGTCCCAAAAGTCACGCAAGATTTGCAATTGAATTGAATTACAAATCTTGCGTGACTTTTGGGACACCCTACAGTATATAATCATTGTACAATTATCACCTGAACTCCTACACATTTGAGTAAAAAGGGAGGGTATTAATTACACTAGAGAAACAGGCATTAACAGTGCAGTTATATATAGGGTGACTGTATGTGTCTATTTGACTCTGTTATTTAAAAAAACAAACTGTTAGAATTGAAGGAGGTAGATTTTAATTTTTATGTTGTGCTGCTGTGGGCAATGTATACTAAGTAAAACTAATGACTAAAAGTAAACAAATATATTCCAAAGTTTAAAAGAAAAAAGTGGTGACATTTGTATCCAATCTGACTGCTTAGGAGGACTTTGCTATCTCTAATCTTCAGTGTGTCTTTCTGTGGATAAGTGCTTGCAGTGAGCAGCCTAAATCCTTTTCTTTATCTCATAAGTTAGGAACAAAACAAAATCATCAAAACCAGCCAGTTACTTTTTAGTGCTTAAAGTATAACACCAAGTTTAAAAGAATTTTAAAAATCGATTATGATACTTTAACATGTCTTTAACTTAAATGTCCATTTATTATTCATTTGGGCCAACATTTCAAAAGATATTTGTTCACAAATCATGATTTTTTTTTTTTACTAACATAGTTGAATAAAAAGCACATGAAAGCCCTAACTGGTTTGGCTCAGTGGATAGAGCGTCAGCCTGCAGACTGAAGGATCCCAGGTTCGATTCCGGTCAAGGGCATGTACCTTGGTTACGGGCACATCCCCAGTAGGGGGTGTGCAGGAGGCAGCTGATCGATGTTTCTCTCTCATCGATGTTTCTAACTCTCTATCCCTCTCCCTTCCTCTCTGTAAAAAATCAATAAAATATATTTTAAAGAAATGAATTTAAAAAGCACATGAAAATTGTGCATTTGTTAAATGGGAAAAAAAGTAAAATTGGTCCGTGTGTGTGTGTGTGTATATATATAATATTAAATATTGCATTTGAAAGAATACTATAATCTAATCAATGTCAACTGAAAATATGCTTTTTCTTAAAAATCACTTTATCATCTAGCACACAAAAAAATAGTGTAAAAGAGATGAGCAGTGTTGCTAAAGTGGAGGTTCTCCATGGCTCTGCAAGGATCTTGGGGTCTCGGTGTGGGAAGCATTGTCATCTCAAGACAGAACATGGGCCTAGAGCGAGCAGCTGGCCTGGGGAAGCAGAGGCGGCGGCTGGTTTGTACCTTCTCTGTGATGTGGTGACAGGAGCCTCTATTTAATAAGTCACCACAAAGGACCGAAAGGTGCCCAGGATGCACTCAGCACCCTCTTGCCCTCAGACAGCTTCTGATGAGGAGAGGGAGCTCTCCCTTCCCTGAGTGCTCTGATCCCCGGCAGCCAATGTAGCCTGTAGCCTGCGGGAGGTGCCAGCAGAGCTTTAATCAGGAGACAAGAGACAGAGGGGAGGTGGCTTTGTTTCTCCTATGGGAACAAAAGGAGGCCTCGGTCTTTGGGATTAAACATGGAGTAGAGCCTCTAACTAAAGAACCTGGCGCCCTGGCTGTCCCAAAGCAGCAGCCTGGAAACCAGCGCTTGGAGTCCAGGCCCACGTGCCTTTCCTAATGATTCCTGCCTGCTTCCAAGTAATTGCTCCCAGGGCACACCAGCTTGCCTTTTGCACTCGCAGCTCTATAGGTGCTTTGGCTGCCTTCACATACAGAACTGCTTCGCTGATTCCACTTCCCACAGAACCCAGGGGCAGAAGAGCACAATCGTGGCATCCAGGTGGACTGCACTTGACCGGGCCTTGGCTCATGGGAATTTGAGGGTGCTGAAGCGTGAATGTGGTCAGCTAGGAGGAGCAGTGCCAAGATTTTTTTTTTGGGGGGGGAGGAAGAGGCAGGTGGAGTCCAACCAGGTATTGTTACAATTCCCAGTTGTTTTTCATTTAGGCTATAATTCTGAAGGGAATGACAATACTGTCATTTATGTAGCACCATTTGATGGAAACAAATGCCAACTGCCATGTAGGAAATGCCAGGTGCTGAAGAATGTGTGAGTCACATTACCCGATATCTACTTGACCTTCACAAGAGCCCTGGGAATTAGAAGTTATTAGCCCCCAGTTAACAGGCAAGCAAAACAACGCTCAAAGATTCGAGATAACTTCCCGCGGTCTCAGAACCGAACCGTGGGCGGGGAGAGCATTCAGTCCCTTCTCTGATTACAGAGCCTGTGATTTTCCCATGAAGCAGCAGAAACTCAGCTTTAACACCAGAACGCTCATTTCAAGTCTCATTGAAATACCCCTTCACACTATTTCATCTTAGGATCGCCGCTTTAAATATTTGAAATATTATGGCTAAAGGTACTAAACTTGAGACTAATTTATGGCAGAGCATTTTCTACACCAAATAAGCTCGGGGAATGCAAGTATCATTGTAGAAATAGACTAGGCCCCCCTTTTATCTTTTTTCATTTCCCCTGAAATAGCCTCTGCCTATTGTTATCCATCCGATCTCAGCCTTCTGGAGATGCAGCCAGCGCAGGAAAATGTCAAGTTCAACAAAATGAGGAGCACTGCTTGAGTTGAATCATAATTCAACTTTTTTATTCTTTGCCCTACAGGATCTTTAAACAGTAGCATTACTTAATAGTACTTCCTACATTATTAGCAATTCCCTACAAACGTTACCATTTCCTCCAAATGGAAAGGCCAGCATCAGGGCAAAGAGTCAAATATTCTGCCCTAATATCTAGTGACATAAAAACTTGAGAGCTAACATTTACTTAATTGCCAAAGCAGTCATGCTAAGTGCACAGCCTGACATATTACCAGGTGTTAAGAAGGATCATTTCTGAAGGGGAAAAAGAACTATAAAACCAAGAGACGGTGCTCTGCTGAAATCATTACCTGACTCTCTTTAAAATCTTCATTGGACTCTGTAGCTTGCAGGAGTGTATTCTTGTAATCACTGAAGGGAAGGGATTTGCTGGTTAGTCTCCATTTGCCTCTCCTGCCACTACATAGCCACTCTCTGTCTTTCTCTCCTGACCACACACACTGCTCTCACAGGTTCCTCTGCCCTGTGCTTGCTTCCAGGGGCAGTGGGGGGGGGGGGGGGGGATGGGGAAGGGGAGTGTTTTTCCTAATGCAAGGTATCAGTGACAAGAGATCAGAGGGCAGAAGGAGCGAGAGATCAGAGTCCCTTCAGCGGTCCCTGGCCGTGGGTGCCCTGGGTTCTCCAGATGGCCCCTTCAGCTCTTACTGAAGGCCTCTGTACACTGGCTCCTCCCCTGAGGCCCTCAGGCCACTGGGAGAAAACCCTTCCCTACTGTTGTTAGGCTCCAGGTGCCTCTCTCTCCTGTTGGTCCCTTAACTTGCCTACTCACCTGGCAACATTCTGTATATTAACATCTCCTCCCATGAATCCTTCCAGTGGGATTCTGCCGCCTGCCAGGACCAGGTGGTGGCAAAGAAACCAGCAGAACACTACTGTAGTGACTTAATTCTGGCGGTCCTGGGCTGTGTGGCCCCAAACAATCTACTCAGTTCCCTGTGCTTCATTTTGTTGCTCTGTAAAATGAGAACAATAACTATTCCCACATCTAAAGGGCTTAGCTGAGTGAGTAGAGTCAGGCACACACAATAGTGAAGAATGGAGAACGCTTGCTTTTCCTGAATGGAGTTAGTGTAAAGGCGGTCTCTACTAACCCACTATATGACCTCCACAGAATGCTGCCTGTTGGTAAATATAACTGCTAATACCTACATCCAAATATGGGGATACAGTTGTGCTGATAGTTTCAAAAGAGATGGTTTGATTCGGGGTTTTTTTGCAACTCATTATAACTTCTTTGAATCTTCAGAACCCTTGTTTTCTTTCTCCCTAATGCCCTACTGTGTGCTACTTTAGAGAAGTCTGTTGATAGCCAGCTAGGTGAGCTCTAGTTCAGGTACACAAAATTCTCCAAGGTCACATTAATGATCTAACAACAGCAGATCTGACAGATGTGTGTCTAGGAAACAAAAATTCCTAGTTGTCCAGTCTGTCCTATTTGGAGAAGCACTACAGTATGAATGCTGACAAAGTGACTAGCAGGGAAGTGGGATTTTGACCCCACATATGAGAAATTCTGTGTGCGATCCTGTGCAAGTCTTCCTTAGCCCTCTACACCCCAGCATCATCACCAGAGCTTGGTGGACCAGGAGGTATTAGAACCATTGTACACTGTCCATTTGAATGACAGCAGCTCAGATGAGGCCAAGAAGAGATTCAGAAAAGCACCGTAGACGAGATGTCTGCTATAGCAGTGAAAGTAGGTGAGGTCCTGGTCTCTTGGTGCTTGCTTTACATTTAGGCCAAAGGAAGGCTGAGGCTCAATCGCAAGAGAGCATAACCAGTGGTTAGCAAAGTCACAGTCATGTCCTGAAAAACACAAGGCTACAAAAATCTGGTTTGTTTGCCCAGATGTCTCACCAAATGCTAACATAAAACTGAGAATGCCAAACATAATGTTTCAGATACATCTTTTCTTCCCTCTCCACTCCATTTTCAGCGTCTTCCCATATTTCTTCCTCCCCTTCTTTTCTGGACCTATGTGTGCCCCATCTCAACAGCAAGAGGTGGGATTAGGAAGAGTGCCGAGCCCTCTTTATTTGCTATTAGAAGGAACTTCTTTTTTTTCCAGAAAGACAAAGAGGGTAAGAGAAAGCAGCTGACCCTGGTCAGCTTTTCCTTGAGGAAAGGATTGTCCCCATCTTACAGATAATGAAAAGGAAGTCAGAGAGGGAGGTGGTCTCCCCCAGAGTGTTTGTCAGATGCCATCACCCACTCGATGAGGGGGAAAGGGGTGGGTTAAACAACAGGAATGCAGGGCAGAAGGTTTGATTGAGCGGCAGGGCCCAGCAGTGATTCTCAAAGTGTGGTCCCCAGACCTGTGGCATCTGAATCACCTGGGAACTTGTCAGAAAGGCAAATTCTTGGGCCCCAACCTGCTGAATCAGAACCTGTGGGGGGTGGAGCCTAGCAACTGGTGTTTTTACTGGACCTCCAAGTGATTCAGGAACAGGCCAATGCTGAGAACCACGGATCCAGGGAAAAGAGCTCCTTTGTGGGGTGGAGGGACAGCGTGGGGGGGAGGAAGCAGGTGACAAGATGATGAGGCAGGATTGAGTGTATTTGCATCATCATTACACTGAAGACATCAATGGAATATCCAGCCCAGAGGGCTCCCTCTGCCTAAAGGTTTAGAAAGCTGGCTGTACCAGGCAGGGGAGCCCCCCTGAGGCCTGGAAGGGAACCTCAGGCACAAAGGCTAAGACTCTCTTAAGATGCTCACACTCCATTTGGGTGCTTATAAAGCTTTAACTATGATGAAGTGTGAGTAGTCCCCTTAAATGCCGTGGGTTGAAGGGAAAAGTTAACAAGTGAATGATCTGGATCATTTCTCTTCCTACCCTGGAGCAGGCTATTAAAAAAAATAATAAAACTGCTCTGTCACCATGGAGACAGCCTGCCCTAGAGGGATGATTGAAAGAGTCTTCAGGACGGACCATTTGTCCTTCAATTTTATTTTCACTTTAATTATTGTGAAATCGGATTTAAGTGTTGACCATAGCCTCCAATTCCAGCCAGCTGAAAAGATAAGCACATTTTTGTATTTGTGTGCACAAGCTAGAAGACTTCTGATTGTTGTCTCGATCAAGATAAAAACCATGAATTTAAATAACAATTTCCCACATGGTGAGATACAAGATATTTCTTATTGCTATTACTAAGAATAATCAGGAGTTGATTATGTAAATTAACAGGAAGTACCTCTCCATTGCTGTTTGGAGTTGTGACATCATGGGGTACCCAGAAGGGCTTTCCTTTGAGGCCTTTGTTGGAATATTGATGAAGAGACAGGATAATAGGGAATTGGAAGTCATGTTCCCCAAACTCCATAATGAAAACTTTACAAAATCTCATTGGAAAACTTTGGTTATAGGTAGCATACATAAATTCATACCAAGCTCATAAATATATTGGCTCCAAGATCAGCTATGTCTTCATGTCTTCCACATCTGTACCTCTGAGACCAGCTGTTTGCCTAATTCTGTGAGCTCCAAAATTCTTTTGCTTATGTGTTTACCGATCTTCTCCATTTACTGTCCCCTCTTGTATGTATGGCCCAGGCACTGGCACTACCATCAACTCTCTCACCAAATGAGAACCTAGGGATTTGTTCTTGGGTTTTCCCTTCTTTCATACCCTCCCTGCAGCTCAGAGGTGACAGTTTCAGACAGTTCACGTGCTAAGTATCTCTCTAATGTGTTCCTTCTCTCCATCTCTACCATTTTGCCTTAGTTCATGTCTTCACTGACTGTACCCTAGATTGTTGCCATGCCCCTCTTAGTTCCCTACCTCTACTTATGCAATCACCAAGTGACTCCTGAAGAAACTTTATGAAGTGGTTGTTCTTTTATTGTTCTGCTTATAAACCTTACATGGCACTCTTAATCTTTCAACACTCATTTCCAATTTTATAAATGGCTTTCAAGGCCCTAGGATTTGAGTCCAGCTTCCTTTTTCTCTTCCTGTATTCCTCTCCCCATTTCTAATCTGCTGCCACCTCTAAATACTTAGACACCTTGACCATATTTTTCACATCTCTGGGTTACTCACAGGCTAGTCCTTATGTTTATACCTGCTTTATTTTGATTATTCCCATTTCATCCCACCCCATTAGCAAACACCTGCTCGCCTTCTAATACTACATTCAAACAATCTCCTGGAAACCTTCTATCACATGCATCCCGTTTCTGATTTACACCAAAAGTGGTCCATGCGTCTGAAACGTGTTCCCTTTCTAATGACATCCAGTGTACTATAGATTTCTATGCCTGTCTCCACTGATGGCACAAGCTCTGAGTAACTTACAGTCATTCTTACACCAGTGGTCAAAAAACAAATAGTAAACAAGACTTGAAGAAAAAAAGGATAAAAGAAACAAAATGTAAGTGAACTGAAAGTTTATCTGACACTGAATTTAGTCAGTGGTATGCCAGAGCTCTCTTATTCAGGTTCACAGAGCAGGCGAGGCAGGGGGTGGCGGGGGGAGAGGGAGGCCAGGAATTTTTCCAGCTGATTAAGCTATATGTATCTTGAAATTGGCCATGGTGGAAATATTTACACCAGGAGAATTATCAAGAACTACAATCAGGGTTTTTGTTGATCAGAAAGTTCAGTTTTATAGCAGATGACTGATAGTCATGATTATGGTACAGTCAATTCATCCAAGCTCTTGTCCATCAAACATGTGACACACTAAAACTTCTAGATGCCAGTTGCTGACAGTTCACATCCCAAATGTCTCTTCTCTCCATTCCTACCACAACTGCCTTACTTCAGGTCTTCACTGTCTCTGCCCTGAATTATGGCCTTCCAGTAGATTCCACCATGAGACAGTATTCTTGTTTAAACCCACCACTAGAATGATCTTTGGGTAAGAAGCCTGCCAGTCTGAAATTAAGATAGATACCTTGGACTACTTGGGAAAAATAATGTACACTATTTTTTCTATTAGGAGGACACTGCACTTTTAGCCCACTATTTGTTGCCTATGAGGTCATTTTTCCTGTTATAGTGATAAGTAGATTTCTACAGATTGAATCTGTGCCCATAGCACTTATTTTCAACAATAGTGGGCCGGGGCTAGGTTACACCCTGTAGCCATCTGACGGTGACAGTAATTTGATCACAGTGGTGTTGACCCCATGACTTGTGACCTCATGATTATCCCATTCTATCCAACTGATCAAAAGCAATTCGTCAATGAAAATACCCACCAGGGGGGATGTTACTGAGGGGGGCAGTTATTAGAGCCATCTCTGTCCTGACGCCTTATGTTGCCTCAGCAGCAGTTTGCTGCCACCCAGCCTGGTTCTAAGCATGCCCATAATGAACCCTGGTAAAGGGGCAAGAATACGATGCGAGAATTCACGTTTCCTTCTAAGCCACGCAGCCTCATTAAGAAACGAAAACATTTGTGTGCCTTCGTGCAGCTTTTCTCCCTCTGGGTCGCTGAAGCTCGCTGGCTGTCAGCACAGCACCACGGGCCCGAAAAGTTCAGAGAATCACTTCAATAATATGACAGCCTCTCCCATTTAAAATGGAATTCAATGCTGGCTTCCCTCAGAGGCATTCATTGAAATTCCGTGCATGACCCATTCCTCTAGTCATTTAACAATGTCTCTCATGTTTGCCCTGATTTAAAAAAAAAAAAGAAAGAAAACCAGCTTTGTAGTTGCGATAACATGGATCAGGACGGTGTAATTGCGGTGAAGAGGCCCCCAAGCTTGCAGTAATAGGATGGTTCATCTGATGTGTGTTGCCATTAGAAAATGACCCATGCATGCGCGGATATTCTCAGGGGACAGTAAAGAGGCTTTTAAGGAGTACACTCTGTGCAGTATGAAAGCTAATGAGCAGAAGAGCACGTACGAAGGAAACGACTGCTTCAGGAGGCCTGGTTCCACTCATGGCCCATCCCAGCTCTCCTCAAATTCATTAGGATGGACTGGTCGTCCCTGGGACACGGGCTGCATTACCCTGTTCCCCACAAACCTCCCTGCAGGTCATTCTGCATCTATGCCTGAGAAACTAAAACCACTGAATAAATGGTGAGCCAAAGAAAGGAGAGATGCAGTGAGTGTCCATAAATAAGGGGAAGGCGACATTGACACAAAGACAAAGGAAGTCATGATAGGTCTTAATGGGGGGAAGCGCAATTTCTTGTCCTCCTCTTTTTGAATTCTTAGGACTATTTCATGCTATTTTACTTTGTACCTAAGAACAGAATAGTACCTGATTATGATTTCCAGGCTAGGTATTTTTATCCAATATCTTAATTTTTGGATATGTTTGAAGATTAACAAAGGCTTCCAGTTAATCTATAGTACTTTCTCATTTTAAAACTCCTAATTAGAGTTTGTGGTTTCATACATTGGGAGGTTGGCATAGGCAGCGGTTCTCAACCTATGGGTCGCGACCCCTTTGGGGGTCGAACAACCCTTTCACAGGGGTCGCCTAAATACATCCTGCGTATCAGATATTTACATTACGATTCATAACAGTAGCAACATTACAGTTATGAAGTAGCAACGAAAATAATTTTATGGTTGGGGATCACCACAACATGAGGAACTGTATTAAAGGGTCGCGGCATTAGGAAGGTTGAGAATCACTGGCATAGAGAATGCTTCAAAAGATTCATTCCTTGCTTCTCAGGGCTGGCCCCCCTTGGCCTACACTGTCACACCTGTTTTTGGTTTTTTTTTACATTGGACTTGTATTAGAGTAGGACAGCTCTGCAAAGACCAATGAAATCAGGTGCCTTCCTTAGTGCCCAAGGACCCCTGGTTCAGGAAACCACATGGATACCATGATTATCATGCTGCATCTCTCTTCTCCCCTCCCAAGCCATCTAGAGCACCGAAGTGCCATAGGCAGATGAAGCTAGAAAGGACTTCCTTTCTGAGAGACAGTGCCCTAGTAACGAAGTAAACCTTGGGAACAAATCCATGGTGTTCACAGCATTACAAAGCATCATGACAGTGGTCTATAATCTCCCAAAGTACAGCCTACGTGGCCTGGGGGATCTTGATTTCTCCGGGCCTTCATCTGACATACTACTTAGATTATTCTGCAGTCTCTGTTTATCTTTTTTCTCTTACCTATTTTTATCATTCAAAATATGAATACTATTTTTGTTTCCAAAGGTCAAGAGACTGTCCTCAGGACAACCAGTTGCCTAGAATAGTCAAATGACCAAATTGATCTTACATTTCATGTGGAAATAAATTATTTTTACCTTATATTTTAATATCATGTTGATAAAGCAATTCAGAGGAAATATACAGTGAGGAGAGACTGTGAGGAGAGCCATTAATTGAAAAGGTCCTAGAAATTGAAAGCTATAGAATCGGCTGATTAGAAACTAATGAGGTAAATGAGAGGACTAGAGTCCACTTGACTAACCCTACCCCACTCTAGCCCAGTTGTGTGTCTGGTGCCCCATTATTTGAGTGACAAATTTTAACACTGTTATTGAGAGGTTTGGGTTGATTTCAATTATGCTTTGCCTTTGATTTTCTTTCTTGGATACTAGCAAGATCTTGTTCAGCGAAGTGTAGATCATAACTCTTGTCCACTTTCCTCAATTGTTTTAACTACTGAGAAAACAATTAACACAGTAAATGGCCATTGAGCATCTGCCACGTTAAAGGGGGTATGTTAAGGTATGAAAGTTGGAAGGATGTATAAGAAATAGTACTACCATCTAATGAGGAAAAGCAAGGATGCCAAAGTCAGAAAACTACAACTTATAGTCCAGCTTTCTCTCCTCGTAGCTGCGTGACCTCTGACAAGTTCCTACATCTCTCTAAATCACAGTTTTGTTTTGTTTTATAAAAGGTTAGTACCAGTGACCGCCTCTCAGGATTGTTGTGACAATACGGGAAAAGCTCTTCATTCACTGTTTGGATTAGAGTAAGTGATCACTGAGTAGAGCTGGTTAGCTAGTTTATAACAGAAAGGCTTCAAAGGAGATGAAAGTGTAGAGGAACTGATAGAATTCAAGGAACACACTAGGCAGATATTGGAAAGTGGCGCAATGCGGGAACTATAAAAAGTCAGCAAAGGGAGAGACAGGCCTGGAAAAGCATTTTTCTTCTTCGTATTGTTCCCCAGCTAGGTCACGGCTGAGCTCCTGCAACCCCATCACAAAATTATGTGCAAACAGCAGAGATTGGATTCAGAATCCAAGAGCTAGCTCATTTCTTAGGGACTTGGAGAAACATTTGTATTTTGACTCTCCCAAGATCAGTGATTTTTATATTAGCAGGTTATTAATTTCAGTCATTTGCAAAGACCTTCTACCATAGTAAGAAGATGTCACTTAATAAACACAACATGAAAACTACCCTGCTTGGGCGGGTTGGGGAGGTGATGAGGACTGCCTCGCTTCTCAGTTCATTTGTTCTGTAGATATTTGTCCTCTTTACACCCTTTCCCCATCTTCAACCTCCAAAACCAGCAGCCAGGGAAACAAAAACCTGAAAGTACCGGTTACTACGTTGTCATTTTCATTCATTTTCAAAATGTTGGATCTGTAACAAAGTATTCAAATAAAGTACGAGCTTAAATAATGTCGATCGTAATCATGCCAATTTATAATCCCCAATCAATTTACATTCCTTGACAGAATATTAATGAGTTATACTCAAACTACAAATAATATTCAATGACGGTTGTATTGTAGTAGAAACACTATTACATATTCAGATTTATGAGACCCAGGCATTTTAAATTTTGTAACTCCTCCATCTTAGGGGGATGCATTCTTCTACTTGCTAGGAGGCATTTGTCCACTCCTAACCTTTTTACCGCCAGAAAATAAAGGAGGCATGTGACTTGAAAATTGAATTAATCTTGACTGAAAGAAATAATAAAAATCACTAATGTCTTCATGGTCTCCATAGCACGCCTACAGGGCAGATACTGGTGGTGTTTCTGTTTCCCAAGATGTATTATATCTTGCTAATCCTCAATAAATATGAAAAACTGATCATTTCACAGCTGAGAATTGACAAACCGGAACACATTTCTCATTTGAATAGACGAGATAAGCAGGTTGCCACCGACGCTGCCATCTCTGCCTGCGGGGGTGCTGTGTCCCAGGCAGACGCTGTCAGTTCATTCTTAGGTCACTGCTATCGCATTTCTATTTGTCTGTTTCTGGACCAGAGCTCAGATTCACATTCCACACGGCCTCCTTCCTGTCTGAAGGACCACGCTGCTACCTACCTGCTGTAACATAATTTACAGAAATGGGACCTCCAATTAAACCATTCCAGGTGTAAATCTCTTGCCCGGAGAGCAAATTGAGTAACGAATGAGATTCATGAATATAAATTGGGCTTTCTTTATACTTAAGTTTTCATTTCAAAATTGTAGAGCTTCATTCGCTCCCCACATAAATCTTTATTTGCCTTAAGTGTGTTTACTGTGGGAAGGCCAGCGCAGAGCTGGTAGCCCATTGCTATGCATAGCTGAATATTAAAGTGCACAAATCATCAGACGGAGGGGGCCCTGGGAGGGAGTCATGCAGCCTCGGCGTCTGGTCTGGGCTCTCGGCAAAGATGAATCGCGCTCCCACGGACTCTGCCCCTTTACTGGGAAGCGGCCACGCCACACCACCTCCTCGCTCTTTTCTCTCCTTGAATATTATCTGATGTGTGCCTTCCAGAACATTCTGTTTACTGAATGTCATCACATCTCTATTATCATAAGACTTATTTTCTCTTCACCTCAATTTGGGCTTAAAGCTGGTATAATGGTGACTCTCTCCTAGGTGACCTCTATTCAGTTTTGAACAAACTCGGTGAAAGGATGGGAGGAGTCACCAAGCAAATAAATAATAGAAGCAACTCCCCCTTCCCTCCCCCCACACACCTCTCCTGGCCTCCTCTCTCCCCTGCTGTCCTCTCCTCTTTTTGTCTACATGATAGCTGTGGGTATTCTGCCAAAGGCCCACTGAGGCCAGCTGGCCTTTCACCATATGACCAAATGCAAGTCAAAAATGTAGGACATTTCTCTAATTTTCAACCTGTACTTTGACTCTTCATCTGGAAATAAGGCTTTATTATATTTACCATCACAGGGACTTCAGAATGGGTTCACACTGCCTACCCTTTGCTATAGAACTAGATGGCCAGGAAGACTGTTGGGCCTAAGTTTTCCACCACCATACCCAGTTATTGTCTCTTTATTTCACAATTATTGTTACAATGAATTTGGTGTGGCTAACCTTTTTACCTCCAGAAAAATAAATGGTGTGTGGCTAGGAGAAATGTAAAAACGAAATAGTAAAACAGCAATAGACTTTTTAGAGTCAACAGATATATGAATTAGAGTGGAAGACCTAGACAATGGGAAATAATAGAAGACTTTTTTATGGGCAATTAATATTAAAAAAAATTTCTCCCAAGTGTCTCTGCGTATGAGGCATTCTGGGAGGTAGTGAGGACTGTGACATGGGCTTAGTCACATTTCTTGTTTCCTAGTCTGATGGTTTTCCCCTGCTGTATAAACTGTAAACGATTTTAGCTGATGTTCCTAGTCTAACCCGCAGAGCATATTAAAGGAAGGCCGTCACTGTGTGCTGTGGGTACAGTGTGGCTGGTGGGGGGGAGGTCACCACTCTTAATTGTATTCTTAATAGGTGGTGACTTAATAAAACTTCAAAATCACTCATTAAAACTGTGAAAATGAAGGCGAGGAATAGGAACGTAAAACAATGGGACATGTAGAGAAAGTCAAAAGGTGACTTTCTAGATTACATACTTGCTCCACCCACTGCATGCGGGCACAGGCAGGCCTCTCAAGCTTGCTGTCTCTGGTAGTCCAGACTGACTACTCCTTGTGTCATCTCTTTGATGAATATAGCTGACGACCTAACTCAGTGGCTCTTGGCAATCCATGTTTCCACACTATTTCTAAAATGGACAAAGATACTTTTTTTGTATGGCCAAGGGTAGGAAAATATTATCCTCCATAAAGACTATACTATAATTTTATCCTTCTTCACTTTCCTCAATATATGGTAAAACTCTCACATGCACTCAAAATATAGATTATTTATTAATAATGCATATTGATTAGGAATGTTTTTACCTTTTGTTCCAATTTTTGAAATCTAGTTGTAAGACTTACTTTAATGTTTATGTTGAGGAAATATAAGATCTTAAAGATTTTTCCCTCAGAGAATTGTATTAAGAAAGCAGCTGCAGTAGGAATGCAGACTGGTGCAGCTGCTATGGAAAACAGTATGGAGTTTCCACAAAAAAGTTAAATATGGAACTGCTAGTTGACCCAGAGACCCAACTGCTGGGAATATATCCTAAGAAATCCAAAATACCAACCAGAAAGAATATATGCACCCATATGTTCATAGCAGTGCAATTTCTAATAGCTAAGATCTGGAAACAGCCCAAGTGCCCATCAGTAGATGAGTAGATAAAGCTGTGGTACATTTATGCCACGGAATACTATGCAGCTGTAAAAAAGAATGATTGCTTACCCTTTAAGACAGCATGAAAGGACCAGGAGAGTATTATGCTAAGAACACTATTAAGCAAAATAAGCCAATCAGAGAAAGAAAAGTTTCATATGATCTCACTCATATGTGGAATCTAATGAACAAAATGAACTGATGAGCAAAATAGATCCAGAGTCAGACTGATGAATCTCAGGGGGAAGTCAGGGGTGCGTGGGTGGGTGGGTGGATAGAGATTAACCAAAGAACTTGTATACATATATGCATAACCCATGGACACAGACAATAGTGTGGTGAAAGCCTGGGGGTTGAGGAGATGGGTGTGGAGTGGAGGAGGTAAATGGGGGATAAAGGGGTGCAACTGTAATACTTTCAACAATAAAGATTAAAAAGAGAGAGAGAAACTGCACTGATTCCTAGGTACTCAGTGCATTTAATAACTCGGGCTCTGGAAGGACCTTGTTGACAGCAGGAAGCAAATTTGTTTCATTTCTCTGCCACCATAACATTTCACCTAAATCGTCACTTTTCCCCAACATGTACAAGAACAGTTCACAGTCTTCCTTTAAGAATACTTAAACTACTTCTCTACTTCTTTTGTGGTGATTAAAATAATTAGAACACATAAATGCTGGCCCACCAAAAGAAAAGAAACTCAATTACCCACCTAGAAGGACACAAACATAAAATTTTTACATGTTGCCTTCTGGATCATCTGTTACATGTACATGGTCACATATTGGAGTGTTTTACCAGAACGTTCTCACAGAACAAAAACATGCAGTTCCTTTCATTTGCTATTGTGGTCTTTTGTCTAAGGAAAAGGACATCGAACCAGTCAGGGAATCGTTTTGTTCATGATGACACAGAAAGTAGAATGCATGTTTGGTGCCCTCAGGGTGACATGAGGTTATGCAGAAAGGTGAAAAAGTAAAGAGTGTGCCAATTTAATTAGAAAAGAACATGATAATCTGTGAATTCTATAAATATCATCAAAACCAAAGCAAAAGACATGTAGGAAAAATATAAATTATATCTGTCAACTGATGTCAATAGAGGTGCCTGTGTTTGTCATGAATTTACCATTGGCACAACATGCTCATTGGATTATTCTGCATAAAGATGGAAATACCAGTCAATTTTGGAGAGCCATACTCTTGTCTCCTCTTAGAACCCCCACCCAAAAAAAGCATTCTTACAAAGCAAGCATTTGGATAACACTTTCCCAATGTGGAGATTGAGATGTCTGAAGGTTGGCTTGTAAACAAATGCTTTCACCCCACCAAATATCACTTGTGTTTTTCCTGGCACAACCAGTTCAAAAGGTGGTTTTCCTTTGCAGGTTACCAGCCCGTCTTGTCTGGTCAACAGGGGTTCCAAGGCCTGATGGGAGTGCAGCAGGCTCAGAATCAGAGCGTCATGAGCAACCAACCAGGAACTCCGGTGCAAAGTGTGATGGTCTCCTACCCAACAATGTCTTCTTATCAGGTGCACATCAGTAGGGTTATAACATAGCACTGGCCAAACAACAGGCTGTGGGTACACCCCATGCTGGGTGGGTGCTAGGCACAGCCACTATTCATGGTTGACTTTGAGTCAAGGTTATAACAGACGAATAGAACATAGGAAATGCTTGCTTCTATAATTACTGTGGCATGTGCCTGCCTTGCCAGTGTGGTTCCACATAAACTTTCTATTCATGCAAGAAAAGTCTTTAGTCCAAAGTTCTATTGATGAAGACCTTTGGGCATTCTATAGAAATGTTGCTTATTGAGAGAAAGCCCTCAAATTACCATTCATTTTTTTACATACTCCCCCAAAACTTCATTTTACCACAATTATAAGTTATGAGATTTTAAAATGGCATCTCAGATTCATTCAAAGGACATTTATGGAGCCTAACAACCGCATTTTCCATAGTGTTATGCACTCTAGAAGAGGAAGTGAAGGGTAGTAAAATGCTTTCATCATTGTGTTTAGCTGCACCAAGTAACCAGGTACTTCTGGCCCTGAAGAATCTATCCTCAGCCCTCCTGCCCTGACAGTCCTTACTCACACTGTGCCAATGTCTACCTCCAGCTCCATGTTAGATGTTCTTTAAAGCTGAGAGGGACTTAGGTGCCTGGGACAAAAGCCCCTCTTGCTCCAGTTGGCTCTAGGCCACTTTGTTTGCATAAAACCAGAACAGGAGCATGGCTTTCCCAACAGAGAAATCCAGAATGGAGGTCCAGAGTGCTGTTCCAGGATGGTAACAAGAGCGGACAGAAGCTCAGAACTAACCGCTCTGCACGTTTTCTGCATGCCAGACATGTACCAAGCATCGTACATCATCCTTGCAATCCCCTAGGAGGCACTTGAAGTACCTGACATTATGCAAATGGTCTAGGAAATCAGAGAGTTTAAGTGACTTGTCCAATGTGAAACAGCAAATAAAAGATAGAGCTGAGATTCGTGAACCCAAAAACTTGACTATTTTTCACGACATCACAGTATCTCGTGGCACACCCCAAAATAACCTCTTCAGGAACAGTTCTCTCTTGTGTCTTTCTGCAGGTGCCAATGACCCAGGGTTCTCAAGGACTGCCCCAGCAGTCATACCAACAGCCAATCATGCTACCTAACCAGACAGGTCAAGGGTCACTCCCAGCCACTGGAATGCCTGTTTACTGTAACGTCACACCGCCGACCCCTCAGAACAACCTTCGGCTGATTGGCCCACACTGTCCCTCCAGCACTGTCCCCGTGATGTCAGCTAGCTGCAGGACAAACTGTGCAAGTATGAGCAATGCCGGCTGGCAGGTCAAATTCTGAGCGCTCTGGCTGTGGTATGTTTCTTCAGATATTACTCATGCCTTTATGGGAAGAGGAGCAAAAATGGGAAAACTGGCTGAGGACTTAACTATTCACTCAACACTCAAATGATTGCTGCTGGTATTCTGTAAAAAAACAAAGACTAATACACACATTAGCTGGTTAATGGTGCATATTTCTGTCATGTCTGCTAGGTATGCCTTTTATAGCTTAGCTAGTGACATGAATTCATCAAGGTAAGATTTTCTCCTACCACTGAATACCACTGTGTAGACCATAATATCCCTAATTTGGATTATTAGTTTTGTACTTTGTGTTGAGTTTGTGATGCTAAAAGTATTTAAAAATTATATACTGAACTCATATTGTACCAAAGCTGTAATGGAAAAGCAAAGAATCGATGACTGGAAGGAATAATTTATATACACTATAGAGTTTTCTTTTTTTAATGGATATATACTGTATTGTAGTGTTCAATCAAAAATAAAACTATTTGACCTTATGGAGGAAGGTCATGTTTTTACCACCAGTTTGGTTCACTCTCTCTTCCAATATGTGTTTGCTTATATGTCACTGGTTTCCCCTTTGAGCTCTATTTCATGAATAAGGCACGGAACAGATGTTCCAGGGGTTTGTAAGTGAACTGGAATCACATTGTAGGCAAACACTTAGCCAACTGCAATCCCTTGTCCTCATACGACAGGGGTCCCAGTAGTGAGATGGCATCTATTCATCCATTTGTTGACTTCACATTTTTGAAATATATACCTTGGTTTTAGTATTAGGCCTATTGAATACATGTAGCTATTCTTCCCCAGTCAGGAAAACCTGAGTGTCTTGGTAACAGCAGTCCTATATCAAACCCTGTTTTACCTTCATTCAAGTTCCATCTACCTGGAAAACAAGATTTCTTCTCTTAAGGGAAAATTAGAAGGGGGGTGCTCTAATTCCATTGATTACATTGGGTCATACAATGTCATGTGCCACTCGTATTTGACTCAGAGGCTAATGTTTGTCCCAGTAACTGAATAAGGTAAAATATAGCAATCATTTAGTCACAAAGATTCAGAACATTGGCAAAAACTTCTTTAAAGAGGCTTGCTCCAGGCACTGGCCAGGTAGCTTGATTGGTTAGAGCACTGTTCCAGGATACCTACGTTGTGAGTTCGATCTCGGGTAAGGGTGCAGACAAGAATCAACAAGGAATGCATAAAGAAGTGAACAAAAAATCTATGTTTCCTTCTCTCTTCCCCTTCCTCTATCTAAAAATCAATCAATAAAAATGTTTTAAATAAAATAAAAAGTAAAAGAGCCTTCTTTCTGTCTAATTCCAAAACATTTACTCTCCTGTAGATTCTGCGATTAAGATTGACTTGACAAATAATAACAGAACTTTGAGTGTCAGCTTTGGCCCACCGATAGGTTTTATAGGAATAAAATCCCAGAGCTTTTGCTTTCCTTTCATAGCACCTGACTAGTAGTTTTGTTATTTAATACTGTCTGCCTAAAAACTATTATTACCAATAAGAGGGATGTGCAAAGTATATCTGGATAATCCCCACTTAGCATCACAGCCAACTTGGTCATTTACAGCTGAAATTGAAACAAATTGTTTGGGCTTCCTAAGTAATATATAAGTAATATCCTAGAATAGCAGTTTCTCAATTAAAGGGTGTCCCAAAATTCACGCAAGAAGTAATTTTGATAGAAAACACAGGTTTATAATTAAAAATTATAAATTCTCTATTGATTCATAAAGTATACAGTATAGGGTTATGTATGGAATAGCATATCAGGTAAATGGCCTCCACAGCTTTGCTGGCACATACGCAATCTTTTGTTGAAATTTTCCATGACCGTTTTGCATAACATGGCTGAATTTTGATGAGGCTCATTTTCATCTTGATGGCTTGGTTAATCGACAAAATGGTCACATTTGGGGTTCAGAAAATCCAAAAGTGATTGTTGAGAAACAAATGCATCCACAATGTATCACTGTTTAGCGCGGATTTTGGGCTGGAGGCATCATCGGACCATTGTTCTTCAAAAATGTGGCTGCTCAGGCAATAACAAAAGAGTGCGTATGTGCCAGCAAAGCCATGGAGGCCATTTACCCGATATGCTATTCCATACATAACCCTATACTGTATACTTTATGAATAAATAAAAAATTTACAATTTTTAATTATAAACCTGTGTTTTCTATCAAAATTACTTCTTGCGTGATTTTTGGGACACCCTTTATTTCCATGGAAGACTCCTTTCTTAGGATACTTGTAGTTGTTATATGAAAAAGACCATAGACAATTATAATTGGGAGACATGGTTGATGAAGGTTAAAAGATCTTTTAAAAAACCTGATTTATTCAAGCCTTTAATCTATCAGTTTATATCATGAATTTCCAAGAGGGAGACATAATGTGTACAGTTCCTCAAACTTAATTGAACACAATATCCATTTATCACAGACTATATCAAAAGACTTATATCATGAAGAACATTTTTAAAAATCATAGTAGAGTCCCAAAACAAGAGTGCAAGTTTAGTTACTTTATTTCTATAGAAGCCATGTTATATATAAAAATGCAATATCACAACCCTACTTCTGATAGCTTTTGGTGACCGAGTGCACACTTCCTCCATGAATGTGTAAACCTAGAAGGTATGCCATATTGCCAATATTTCTAGACCTTTTTATTTTCAAATTTATTAACATTGAAGAACTTGGTATTTATACTTATATCTAAAACTATGGTAATAGCTCTATAGATATATAAGTATAGGTATCTCTAATGATCCTGTATACCTCTATGTGAGTATGACAGGGATGAGGGACTTACGCATTCATTTATTGCACGCTTACTAATTTCCAGACCTTGAGCCACAGTTGGTGAAGCCCCTGCTCTTAGGAAGTTTATGAGCTTTCAGAATTAACTATAGCAGTCTATAACTCACTAAAAATATAGGAAATTAGTCACAGGTCTCATGTGAAAAATACATGTTAAAGATAGTTTTTTTTTTTAGAGAAGGAGCAGATGGTTTTGGGCTGTGGTTTTATGAGGCTTTTTACCACACCGATGAAATTTGGGCATGCAGACATGATGGTGGAAGAGTTATAGTCCTAGGCAAGAAAAATGCCCGAAAGAAAAGGAAAGAAGCAGGAAACATGAGCATTATAACTCAGGTTGATTGGAGAAGGAGGTGACTAGATAGAAGGAGGGGACAGCTTGAGTATTTGGAAATTCATAATGGGCCTGGTTGGCATGACCTTGAAAGCCAAAGAGTTAACAGGCAAACAGAAGCTCCTGAAGATGTTTGAATGAAAGGTAATATGATCTCAGCCACAGTTTATAAAGAAGGATGGGCCTCAGGAAGTAGGATGGAAGAGAGTTGAAAAGGCTCTTCCCTCAGCAACTGGGGATGAACACGAGAGTTAAGGTCTGGCACTGAGCTTCAGCTACAGCATGGCTGGAATAAGTCAGAGCCAGGACTAGCTTCCAAGTCTTAACTCTTAGCAACTCACTGCATGCATGGCAAAGCTTTGGCGGTGCGTATCTTGTCTTTGCCTCTTGGACAGAGACGCCTGCATGTAAGTGCCCTATCTTAGGCTGCCTTACAAGGCACGGTTACTATAACCTGTCAGGGTAAAACAAACGAAGACTGAGCCGAAGTTGGAGACAGCATGGGAAGGCTGCCAGTCCCCATCACAGTATATTTGGTATCAATATACAATATGCAGTGAAATCCGATACAAATTCCTATTCCCTCTTCTTTTTTTAAAAAAAAGGTGAGAACTCTCATTCATTATGCCTCAGAAAAAAATAAAATTGTTTTCTGTACCCTTGTGGATGCCACTTCTACACAAGACCAGAAACCCTTGCTTCTTCCCATGTGATTTTGCCCCAAGCCCCCTCTACCAAGAAAGTTGTTCTCTTCAGAGCTTTGAGATTATTTTCCTACAGTTCTCAACTTCAGTGTTTGTCTCAAGTTCAAACCTGTATCACACGTTTTCTGTGGGGTGTTGTGACCTCCCATCTTCTCTACAGAACGATTTGCCACTATTTTGTGATATCAGTGGCAAGAGCGTCTCCCTCTTTGACGGGTCCTCCTGCTCTAAGGCATTGTGTGCACACAGTGGGGGTGAGAGGCATCTGATAATCTCCTGTGGAGGAAAATCACTTCCTGATTGATGTCCTCACACAGATCTGATTCTTCCATTGGGCATGAGGCCGACTTCTCTAACACGATATTCACCAGAAGCTCAGGGAGCGCCGGGATGCTTGTGTTTGTTATTTGATTGGTTTTGTTTTGCTGCTTTATTCCATTTTACTCTCCGTGTTGGCACAGAAGGAGAGGAGCGAGGTCAGAAATTGAGCGCACAGGGGAAGACGTGAATCTGAATAGGGGTGAACACTGCAACTGGATTGGATAGACAGTCACGGAACAAACCCAGCAGGGATTCACGGTGAGGCACAGGCCCAGACCGGCAGCATCTGGTTGGAGGAGAGTCGTTCTGAGTGCTCACAGCTTCACCCCTTCAGTGTCTGGTACAGAGAGGGGACTGGAGGCTTTGCAGGGGTGGGGAGGGAGAAAATAGGGCAGAGAGAGATAGGGGTCCTGGTATTCAAAATAGAGCAGCTTATTGGAAAGTTTTGATTCACTTTCTTGCTAAAAGATCCAGTGGGCCTAGAAAATACTTCTATGAATGGCCCTAGAAAATACTTCTGGCTAATGGTGGTGGCAAGTTAGGGCCACACTGCTTCCTCCATTTCCCCGAAGTTTTCAGTGTGTTAATATCTTGGAGACCATCAATGTTCACGCTGCCATGATGCTATAAGACTCCCCCGCTTACTGCAGTTTGATTTCTTTTCTATGTGGAGTTGGCAGCTGCATCTCCTGGGTTCTTAAGCAAGAACGTCAGTAGACACCTCTGTCTGTGCAAATGTGTTCTCCCCTTTTGTGTAAAAGATAGCTAATGCAGGTCCACGTTTCCCTGAAGAAATATGAGTGTGCTTCCCTTTCCATTACAGGGACATTGGAAGAAGCACCAGGTACATAGCGCAGTCTGGATTATATGACACAAATAACTCAGTCCCATGAATTGTTTCTAAGCTGATGAAAAACAGACACAGGAAAATCGCCAGTTTGTTTGAAGAAATAGCACGACCTACCTGTCTTTTCCGAGTGTTTTAAAGTTTTAGTCTATAAGAATGAGGCCACATTTTCCAAGGAGATGCACAAGCCAATTTCATCCTTTTCAAAAGAGAGAGGAGTTACTTAAGGTGCCTAATAGCGGTGTAATAGAGAGCAATGGCCTGCGACTGAAAAAGCAGCAATTTAAATTGGACATTAAGAAAATTTCACTCGAAGCAAGGGCAATTATGCCATGAAATCATTTCCTAAGGGAGAAGCAGGGAGATGCCATTAAAAGACGTGTTTAAAAAAGAGGAGATGAAAACAATTGCAGCTGAACCTGCAGGAGGATCGTTTTATGATTTATTGCTTAGCTAGGCCTGCATGTCATCCTCACTGGAGAGTGCCCAGGCTCAGGGAGCTGACTTTACAGCAGGGAGGGAGCTGTATTCTATTCTGTATTCTACTCTGTATTCTATTTCTCTTCATGCAAAAATGTAAAGCTACAAATGGAATATGTATAACAGAGGCAAGGAGAACCTGGGGGCCTCTAGTTATTCAAAATCTACTCTGTGTCTTACAATATTTTTAAACACACATACCATACCTAGTATCTATTTCTATCTATCTAATCTGATGTATATTTTCAAGAAACTAATTGATTGATTTGTTCAAATCAGTGGCTTTAAGCAGCTGGTGTTACTGGCAGAGGATGCGAGGCCTGGTTGTCTTTCACACCAATACATTGCTCTACCTGCAGCGTGGGATCTAAAAAGCATCCATTGCCTGAAGTCAGAAGTCAAGTTGAAGGCTTACACTGGGGTTGTGCAAGGCCCTTGGACCTCTCACAGTTTCACACTCACATTTGTAAATGGAAAGGTGGAATGCCCTATCAGCTGAACAGTGTTCACTAATAGAGGACGGTCAAATTTTCAGTGCATCGTTGTATGTGATTCTGAATGAAAAAGAAGCTGCCACATTGGCCTACAAAATGCCCCAAAACTCTCACTATTAAGGTACAGTCTGGCAACCTATGCATTTTAGTGGCTGTTTTATATCTTCTCTTGTGCTATCTAAGAGGAACCCATCATGGCAGTCTCCTTTCCCATCTTGCTATCCCCTAATTCCGTGGTTGGCAAACCGTGGCTCGTGAGCCACATGTGGCTCTTTGGCCCCTTGAGTGTGGCTCTTCCACAAAATACCACGTGCAGGCTCGCACGTACAGTGCAATTGAAACTTCGTGGCCCATGAGCAGAAGTCGGTATTTTGTGGAAGAGCTGGTATTTTGTGGAAGAGCCACACTCCAGGGGCCAGAGAGCCGCATGTGGCTCGTGAGCCACGGTTTGCCGAGCTGCAGTTTGCCGACCACTGCCCTAATTCACTCTGGAAAAGGGGCATATCACACCTTACTTAGTCTACATCAGTATATGAGACACCTACACTATCACTGGCCCTTGTATGTAATGGGTGTGTCTACCTGGGACAATTGGAAGACGCAGTGTTTGTATTCAGCCTATTTACACATAAGTGTGTAAGCACCACACTACTCCTGGGTGGACGCACTGTGACTGTGGCTGCCTGAATGTGGGCTCAGTGTCCTATGGATGGTCAAGCCATGAAGGCAGAGGACTCAGAAGTGCCTCCAGAAATCCTGCCTAAGTTCCCAATGTCTGCTAGATTAAAGTAGATGAAAATCCCAAGTAAGTCAGGTGATGGATACAGTAGCTAACATGATGAGGGGAATCCATTTACAGTGCATACATAGATCAAATCATCATGTTGTACACTTTCATACCTCACAATTTTCTCAATTATACCTCAATGAAGCTGAGGTAAAGGATCCTAAATATAAAATGCAAAGCCATAAAATGTTAGAAGAAACCTTGGGAGAACATCTTCATGTCCTCAGGTTATGTATTGATCTTTTTAGAGAAGACAGAAAAATCACAATAAAGAAAAATTATTAGTAAATTGGGATTACCATGCAATATAAAAATCCTATAAAAACGACACCAGGGCAAGGTGAAAAGAGAAGCTATTGACTAGAAAATATCCTATGCACTCAAAATATATAAATCAGTAAAAAATACACATAACCCAAAAGAAAAATAAAGAACTGAATTAAACAATCAATTCACTGAATAGTAAACTTGCATGCTCAAAACATATTTAAATAAAAACTCAATATCACTAGAGATCAGGAAAATGATAAATTTAAAATTCCAGATACTATTTTACTGTCAATCGCATTAGCAAAAATTAACAGATCTAGCAACAATAGGTATTAGGCGAGAACGTGAAGCAACAGGGATCTTATCCACAATTGGGGGTGTATAAATTGGTACAATCACTTTGGAAAACAAAGTAACATTATCTAGTAACGTTGAAAATAAGCATATGCAGCATCCAACAATTCCACCTGCAGGAAATACCCTGGAGGGTTCCTTGCACAGGTAAGCAAGAACATGCTTACAAGAATGATTAATGGCAGTGCTTTTAAAAGAACAAGTTGGAATCAACCTAAATCCCCGCAAGTAGGAGAATGGATAAATTAATATTCATACAATGAAATTTAATGCAGCAGTAATAATGAACTAGAGCTGTAAATATCAGCATGGAAAATTCTCAAAGACATAAATTTGTAATAAACATACAAATAGTGGAGAAATATTTAAAACATGATGCTGAAATTTGAAAACATTCAGAATAGCACTATGTGTGGGTTTTGGCTATGGATAAAGTGCAATTGAAAGTGTGCAACAAATACTGTGCGTGGGAATAATAAATAATAAATTCAAGCCACTGGTTAATTCTGAAGAGAAGGGACTGAGAAATGAAATGGGCATATTTACCTTAGAATCTTTAAATAGATCTGAAATCTCAGATGTGAATCAAATGGAAGAACAATAATTTCACAAATAAATAGGTGGCTAAATACTGGATTGTCTGCAGTTTATTCTCTAGATTTTCCTGAAAATTTGACATTTCAAAGTAAACATTATTTTAAGACACATGGGAAAAATGTTTTAACTTTATTGTTTTACCCTTGAATTTGGTGAATCTTGTAACTGATACATATTCTACATTTCTTGTTACAGACATTATAGAGTATAAGAGGGTACATACTGGAGGTTTGCTAGTTCATCCATAAGTACTGCTAGCATTTTTTTTTCTCTTTTGCCTGCCTTAGGAGACATGATGCTTCAAATAATCATCTGGATACTGGCTGCCTATTTTGGTAAAAAAAACCAAACACACAAACAAACAAACAAAAAAACCTCTCTTAGAAGAGAAAGCAGAGCTGAAGCTGTTACTGGAAGAAAAGTACCAGGTGGTAGAGTGTGTGTGTGTGTGTGTGTGTGTGTGTGTGTGTGTGTACTTCAGGTCGAGTGCTGTGGATTAGTTGTTAAAGTAATGAGATTGGATATCTCAGAACTTGGGGGGGATTGGGGTATTTTTGGTACTTTTGTGTTCTGTTGAATTCAAATAACATTCCATCTCTAGTTTCACTGTTGCTATAAATCACAACTACTAGACCCTCATTGAATATCAACAGTACAGACTAACTGAACAACTGCATTAACCATATTTAGAATTTTTCTTAAAATAAATATGCTTCCTCAGAGTTCTGATTTCTTGAAAGCACTGAGCCATTTCTACAGCTTCAGGCAAGTTAATAAATGTTGTGGGCTCCAGTTTCCTCAGATGAGAAAGGTATTATTTAGCTTACCCAGTTTATTCTTCTCATTCCCATAAGACTTTTGTACATCACTGTAGCAGTAGGAAGTCACTGAATTGTAAACTGTCACCTAACAAGACTGTTGAGAGCATTTAATGCTGGCAGAGGCCCTAACTCTGTCGGGTGGATTTTGAAAACTCACAGTGAGTGGCAGGAGTGCAGTCCAGATGTTCTAGTTTCCAACTTAGTATTTATTCATTCTAAAATGAATTTACTTCATTATTTTTCTCTCTGTGAGTAAAAGGCAACCTCATAAGTCTCTACATTTTTATGCACAATGTCCAATGTCCAACTCAAAAAAAAAAGTATAAGACATGCAAAGAGAATACCAAAAACTCAAATCATGGCAGCAAACCCAGAGATAAGTAAGACACAGGAGTAACTAGAGAAGTTCTAAATGGCCATCACAAATTCAATCAGAGAAAATAGGTGTTCTAAATGGCAAAAAGATACAGAATTTCAATTGAGATTTGGAATCTACAAAAAGGAATCCCAAGGATATTTTAGAATTGAAAAAATACAATAATATAACTGAGAACTACTGAATGGGTAGAAAGAGGCATTTAGCAGAGGACATAATTAGTGAACTCGAAGACAGACAAGATAAAATATCAAAATTGAAGCACAGAGTCACAAAAATAATGGGAAAGACAAAGAAGCATAGGAAATGTGTTGGACACAGATGGTGTAACATACATGTAAATGTAGTCCCAAAGAGGAGAGAGAGATGCAATAAAGAGTAAATGATCAAGATGTTTCCTAACTAGTTAAAAATGGTCAGCCCACAGATTTAAGAAGCTCAACAAAATCCAAACAAGATTAATACAAAGAAAATCACACCTTTTTTGAGCTATTTGGGCTGAGCTCACGGGTCTGAGTGATCAGCTGCTAAGTTGACAGAGGGCTGGATGGTGCAGAACGGCCTTAGCTAAGATGGACTGTATCTGCTCCAGGTGGTCACTCACCCTCCAGCAGGCTATCCTGCTTGCTGCCCCATGGCAACAAGGGGCTTCAAGAAAGTAAGTAAGTAAGGTTCAGAAGTGACACATGTCCTTTCTACCACATCCTAGTAGCCAGAGCAAAAACAGGGCCAACCATACTCAGGTGGTGGAGAAAACTGTCTTCATTTCTTGATGGCATGAGCTGCAAAGTCACATTGTATGGAGTACGGATGACGGGAAGGGAGGAATTATAGACAATTTTATAACACTCTACGGATGCTTATCTGGGAAGGTCAGAGCTCTTGGCATACATATACCATTTCTTGTCATTCACAGCCATAGTTTGGGTTATTCTGAATGAGAAAAACCAAAGGATACTGCATCTGAACATAGGAATATGCTGAAAATCAGTAAGAGTTTTTTAAAGTCTTCTAAAAACAAACAAACAAGCACAGGCAGGCAACTAACAGCACTGGCATCACTCAGATCAGGACTTTCACTACTTCAGTCCCAGCCTGCATATGTGTTTCAGAACCTCCGATTCCAGCTCATTAGGGTGCTGGTATTACCTGCAGGTTTTCACATATGCCCGCGCTTCACTGCCCCCATGTCTTTGTATAAGTTGCTCCTTGTACCTAGAACGGCCTTCCCCATTAAGTCAAACCCTACCAATATCTTAAGACCCAACAAGAATGCGACATCATCTTTCATCAACTTGTCCCTAATCGTCCCCTCGAATCTTCTCAAGTAGAATAAAGCTCCTGGACTCAGAATAAATGTTAGCATATTTCACAGTATCCTTCACGTGGCATGACTTTGTATGTCATTTTTGTTCCTGTCTTGTCTCTGAAAAGTAGAACCTTGATTGCAGGGCCCAAGGCTGATTCATGCCTGCATTCTTTTACAGCCCCTGCTCACAGCAGAGGGTTGCTCACATGGTGGGTATTTGATAGATCACCTGTTCAGTTTCTAAAGGAAAAGGACACAGTTCAATTCTATTCGATTATACAGACATTTTCAGTTGCGTCTTAATTTCTAACTATACAGGATAGATGGATGCTGGGAGATTAATTTTGCATGAGCGAGGTGATTGATGTCCAAGGAGGAGGGAAAAAAAGCAACCTGGGCTTCATGTCTGATTTTGACACATCTATTTTCTTGGGCCTCTGGGCATCAAAGCCTCCCCTGCAAGCTTTGATGCATCACTTCATCACTAACGAAGATCTTTTTCAAACTCTTCATGTTCACACATCTTGCTTCCCCTGAAAGATCTGAACAAATGGCAATTGCTTCCTGTTCCAGTTCATCACTCATGATGCCTGACAGCTTCCGATTTTAATGAACGCCACCAGAGCACCCAGTCCCTGAAACGTGGCTCTTTCCCTTTCTTGGCGCATGGCCCACACTAACACCACTTTGATGCTGTGGATACAACAGAGTCTGTCGAACAGATGTAATCACAAGCTACCCTCCATTTAACAGTCAATCAATTTAGCTGACACGATGTCCTTTTGGCTAGGTGTTTATGTACTTATAACCGTTCTCGACAGCCTGTAAAATTCTCCATCAGATTGATCTGTTTTTCTAAACATGTGCAGTGGTTATGTTCCTTGTTCCACCATCTGAGGTTTTAAAAAATGCCTCATTATTTATCTAAATCAAATTCAGTTTAATTCAGAGCCCGCACTCCCCTGGGTGACAAGAAATTCAAACTCAGAGTTTGCTTTTTTTTTTTTTGTAATAAAACTGTATTTTAGAACAGTTTTAGATTTATAAAATGACTGCCAAAAAATACAGAGTTCCTGTACATACCTCACCTAGTTTCCCCCAATGTTAATATATTACATTAGCATGGTGCTTTGGTAATAATAAATGAAGTAGTACTGATATATTCTTATTAATAAAGCCTAGCATTTATTCAGGCTTCCTTAGATTTATCTGTCCACTTTCTGTCCCAGATCCCACGAAGGATAGCACGGTAAATGGTTAGCAATCTTATTATCTCCTGAGGCTCCTCTTAACTCTGACAGTCTCTGTCCTTGCCCTTGATGACATTAACAGTTTTGACACTGACGTTCAGGTATTTTGTATGTCCCTCAAATGAGACTTATCCGATGTTCTCCTCATAATGAAACTGGGGTTAAGGGTTTGGGGAGGAGACCACAAGGAAAAGTGCCATTTTCATCATATCACACCAAGTATACACACTACCAACATGACTCATTATTGTTGATGTTGACCTTGATCTCCTGGCTGAGTGTTTGTCAGGTTTATCAATTTTTTTTTCCTGTTTCCATTTCCTTTGGAGGAGGTAATTTACTCAGCTCACACTTCATGAGTGAGAAGCTAGGCACCACCTACTTGAGGACAGAGTATTGACAGTTGGCTATATTTGTGTGAGTCTATTTCCAGGCATAGAATTCTGCTCCATTGGTCTATGTATCTGTTCTATCAGCAATGTCATGCTGTCCTGATTACTGCAGTCTTACAGTAAGTCTATTATTTTAAATATATTTTTATTGATTTCAGAGAGGAAGGGAGAGGAAGACAGGCACAGAAACATCAATGAAAGAGAATCATTACCTCATCAGCTGCCTCCTGCACGCTCCCTACTGGGGATGGAGCCTGCAACTGGAGCACTTGCTCAGACCGGGAATAAAACCATGACCTACTGTTCATAGGTCAATGCTCAACTACTGAGCTACAATGGCCAGGCTTATAGTTAGTCTGGATATTAGGGGTAAGACTTCTATCTTTGTTCTTCTTCAGTGTTTAGATGCTTAGTCAAGGCCTTTTGCCTTTTCATGAAATTTTACAATCAGTTCTCATTTTCTACAAAGTAGATAATACACATGTAGACAAAAGAATAAATAAGATTATTTAAAATAGTGGAGATAATTGATAATGATAATGTGGTAGAGGGTGTTTGGGGCTAATTTTGACAGTGTGACCAGAGAACTCCTTAGGAAATGTCATTTGAGATAACTGAATGAAAGGAAAGCAAGTCCTGTTAAGTTTAAGAAAATAGATCTCTAATGTGGAAACTTAGGGGTGAAGGGATCTGAGTATGGTTCGGTTTGCTTTCTGGTAGCAACTCCAAGAAGGCCACTGTGGTGGCTACTAAGATAAGCGAGCCAGGGGAGAGCTGTAAGAGAAAGTTGGAGCAGTAGGCAGGGATTAGAACATGTAGGGCTGGTGGGCAGTTCTACAGACCTTTAGACAGCAATAGGGAACAGAGTGACCCTGGACAATTATTTGACAGAATCTGGGCAGACATCCTAATGGTTGATTCAAATTTGCTTACAAGAGATCATTTCTTGCATCGTGTTCAAAATTTTTCCCACTCCTTTTTATTGTAGCAGTTATAAAGGTAGGTTAGAAAAAATGAAAAAAAATATTTCAGAGACTTTTGTACTTTCATATATGAACCATTTTTCAATAACCATAAATATCTGCCTCACTTGTAGAAAACAGATTAAAGTACAAGCACTGAATGTGCATGCCATCTGTGATGCTCTTCATGATCTTGGACTTATCCTATCTAATAAAGAGGGAATATGCTAATTAACCCTCACGCCATCGCAAAGATGGTGGTGCCCACAGCCAATAAGGAGGGAATATGCTAATTGACTGCCATGCCCTCAAAGATGAGGGCGCCCACAGCCACAAGATGGCGGCACCCAGTTCCCTCAGCCCTGCCGGGGAGGTAGGCAAGTGCAGTAAGGCCAAGCCCGCCCCCAGGTGGGCCCGGCCGCTCCGCGCGCCTGCCTCCAGAGTCTCCCAGTCCCCTCAGCCCCCCAGCCGCCCAGGGCCACCAGAAGCTCAGGTAACTAGGGTCAGCTGAGACTTGTACTGCCGGCAGTGGCAGCAGCAGAGGTGTGATGGGGCATCGCCTTCCCCTGATCACGGGGCCGCCTCCTGCCCCTGAGCGTTCCAAGACTGTGAGAGGGGGCAGGCTGGGCTGAGGGACCCCCCCCCTCCAGTGCATGAACTTTCATGTACTGGGCCTCTAGTTTGTGTGTAATTAAGTATTAAATTTTGAAAAAAAAAATTCTTTCTATTCTTTTCATACATCTCTCCTCCACCCTCTATCACTCTCTCTCACTCTTCCTCCCTTCCCTCTCTCCTCCCTACTCCCCCACTTTAAATCTAATTCTATCTGCCTGTCTGTCTGTCTATCTCTCTATCTATTTTTAATCTGATCTAATTCAAGGATCTTACAAGGTAAGTCTGTTAGCACTGCAGCGTTAGCTTGACTAGAGAGACTTTATGATTCCACAATATAGAATTATTTTCTATTCCCTCTACTCCTTCGGCCCTGTTTGTTCATGCTGTTTCCCTCCCCTGCATTATCTCCAATCCTATAGGAGCCAAATGCAGGCTTCTCTAGAAACCACTTTTCAGAGTCAAAATGTCAGAGATGACTTTGGCCTGAGCAGTACTGGGTCTGAACTACGCTTTGGGGAAATGACTCTGATATAGGTGTACAGAATAACTGCAGGATAAAGAAATAAAAGAAAATAGTTCAGGTTGGTAAGACTCAGAAATCAATCGTCTTGAAAGCCTATGAGCCACTTCCCCCAACTCTGTAGTTTTTGCACCTTTTCCCAAGACATATGTCAGTGGTGGCACAGGTGGTCAGTAATTTTGTTTCTTAATGAGAACAAATGAGTCCTGGATGTTTGACGGAGGCTGGCTGATGATGACAAAATCACTAGCTCCGTCTCCCGAGTTGAAAGAATACTATGCAAACATGGCTATGAGTCACACATATTCAATTTAGGCAATTTCATTTGGACGTGTGATGATTCTATCTGAAAATGGGATCAGTCAGGGAGAAAAATGGACTTTGTGAGGCTGAACAAACAAGTCACTCACCGAAAATTGAAATTT
Organism: Myotis myotis; assembly: GCF_014108235.1. Lineage (NCBI taxonomy): Eukaryota > Metazoa > Chordata > Mammalia > Chiroptera > Vespertilionidae > Myotis > Myotis myotis. The sequence goes on from NW_023416317.1 coordinate 47,772,386, forward strand.
CCATTTTATCCCTGAGTTCTTAGATGAAGCTGTCCATGTCTCTGAAGCTCTGGTGATTTCTTTATTTCCCTTGTGTCAAATAGGATGTTGTGTGTGTGTGTGTGTGTGTGTGTGTGTGTGTGTGTGTGTGTTTACCATATGCCAGCACTGATCCTGCTGTAGTTGGTACTGAGCAAGATGCCTGGCAATGTAGCTGTTGCTGCATTTGTAAATCTGCATCTTCCTTGGCACAGGCTGCAGGACAGCTATCCTGTTCTCTCCCTCACTCTCCTTCCACTCCTCCACCCCCCACTTTGCAATCTGCATCAAAATGAACAACCATAATGAAATCTGCCTTAGCAAGCTGACTGCATTTCCTGAACTAAACAAGACAACACTAGGGCTCTTTGGGAACAGGACTTAACTAACTTTATATCTTTATGTTTGTAAAAATATGATTTCTTCTTCCCCTGTCCATCCATCAGAGCTAATGTGAAATGTGCATTGTCATTATTGTTTCTAAGGGCATACAGCCCTTGTTTCTGAGCCAGATCATCCTTTAACGTACTTTCAGTTACTGAAGCAGCAATTACAGGTTGATACTTGCTTTTTAGAATTATATTCAGTAGTTGGTAGGGGTACAAATAGTAATAGTGGTAGTGGTAATAATAACAATAATCATATTCTTTACTTGGCAATTATTATGCGCCAGCCATGGTGATAAGCACTTGCTATATAGTATATAATTTATTCCTTCTGCTCATCCTCTGTAATAGCAATTATTATCCCCATTTTGGCAATGAGGGGGTTCAGGCTCAGAGAGATTTATACGGCAAACAACTTACAAGTATTAGAGCCTGGATTCAATCCCAGGTCTTTTGAACTTGTCATCTAATCTCCCTGCCATATTGCCACTCAGAAACTTTAGAAGAAGCGCTTGCCTGAAGATTAGAATCTATTGAGTGCAGGCAATACAATAGTGAGAGTGGGGCTTGTTTTAGAAGTTGACCACAGCCAATGGCATTTTCTATACTGAATAAAGGAATCTGAAAACTAATAGCATGATGAGGAAAGGGCAAGTTGATGTTGCTAAATGGAATTCAACGAGCCGGTATTGATTTTTACTAAAGGCAAGGTATGGATAAGCACTAAACAGAGGGTGATGAATTGGACCCAATCCTTGACTTTAAGCACAGTTAAGAAAAGAGGCTCATACATTTAACAATTAAGATCAGGTTGGTATAAATGCTAAAAGGGAATGAAGTGATCATGGACTCTCATACCATTTGCAATAGTTGGAACATTGCACTTTAAATAGTAATATTCCAGAAAATTGTAGGTCAACGATCATATGAAACCATGTCAGGGGGTATAGCAAGGTCCAAAGGGAAGAAATATCACACTTGTGTCTCTAGTAGCCTGAGAAATAGGCAAGGAAAAAAGAATTCTCCTTGAGATCCTGGTGAAGAACAGTTGTGGATTCAGAGAGCCATAAAAATTGGACTACTATGTTCATTGCAGCATTATTTACAATAGCCAAAATACAGAGGCAACCTGTGTCCATTGATGGACAAGTGGATAAAGAAAATATATATATAATGGAATGTTATTCATCCATGAAAAAGAACGAAATCTTGCCATTTGCAACAGCATGGATGGATCTAGAGGACATTATGTTAAGTGAAATAAGTCAGAGAAAGACAAATACCATATGATTTCACTTATCTGATATAATATGCAAATTGATTGAACAGTGGAACAACTGGTCACTGTGATGCACACTGACCACCTGGGGGCAGACGCTCACTGCAGGAGCTGCCCCCTGGTGGTCAGTACTTTCCCACAGGGGAAGCGCAGCTCAACCAGAAGCCCAGAAGTTGAGCTCATGGCTGGCAAGCACAGCAGCGGTGACGGGAGCCTCTTCTACCTCCGAAGCAGCACTAAGCCATCTGTCATACATCCCCCAAGGGCTCCCGGACTGCGAGAGGACTGAGGGACACCCACCCGCCCCCGGTGCATGAAAATTCATGCACCAGGCCTCTAATATAAATATAAAAACAACGTAAATGAAAAAAAGAAATAGAAAAAAAACTCTGATACAGAGAACAAATTGATGGTTGCCAAATGGGAGAAGGGTTTGGGGGATGGGAGAAAAAGGGGAAGGGATTAATAAGTATAAATTGCCATTTGTAAAAACAGTCACAGGGATGTGTATAGGGAATATAGTCAATTATATCAGAGTAACCATGCATGGTGTTAGATGGGTACTAGACTTATCAGATGACCATTTTATGTTATGTAAATATCTAAGCACTATGTTGTACATCTGAAACTAATATAATGTATGTCAATTATAATTGAAACAAACTGGATCAATTCCCTCCATCCACTCAAAGTGCAATGATAAAGAACACCAAAAAGATCAAATACTTTACTACTTTACTCAAGATCAAACAGCTGCTTAGTAGTGATGTCAGCATGAAACCCCAAGTGTCCAGGCTACTGTTCCTGAGTTCTTTCTGGCCAGGTGCTTCTTTGAGTCACTGCCCACACAGCCATTATCACAGAGCCCTGTGGTCTTCCAAAGAGGTTGGGGGGTTGAAAGAAAAAAGTACTGAGCACAGTGCCTGGTATAGGAAAACTTCTCACCAAATGACTCCTACGGCTATAATTATTTCTGTTGATAACTTTGGTATTAACTCAGTGAGCATTAATTGGGTGTCTGTCCAACTCCTAGAATGAAGTGGATTTTGAACTCCCAAACCCAGGCCTTAGAAAGACAGACAGCTCCTGCTTCTTCTCTTTTGGGGCCCAGGCTCCGCGCTCTCAGGAAGTCTAGGATCAACTCTGAATGATTAGAGAAGCCCTGAAGAGAGACCCTAGATGATGAGAGTCCACCTTTGGGTGCCCCAGCTCCATCTCAACTCTTAGCTGATGGTGGCCACCTGAGTGACCCCAGACAGCATCACAGAGAACAGAAAAACTACCTAGCTGAGCCCTGCCCCCATTCCTGACCTACAGTTGGTGCTAAATCATAAATCGTCTGTGTTTTATTTTACCACGTTTGGGACTTTATTACATGACAATGGATAAGTGATACAATGTGTATTGAGTGTTTGGGGTTAGGGCAGAAATAGAGAGGTGGGCCGCTGGCTAGGTTACAATGGATTAAGAAAAAAATGAGTGAAGGAAAAAGGCAAAGACTACTGAGATGAGGAATTCAGCGGTGAAAGTGCAGAAGTAATCTGCTAATAACAAGGAAGAGATTCGATTTGTCGGTTTGATTGTTTCCAGGCCAGAGCAAGTTGGGTGTGCTGGCAGAAAGGAGAGAGTGACTGAGGAATGCTTGGCCATCTTTAACCTTCACCTGTTCCAAGGACTGCCCCCCAGTTTTGCCTAAAGAGCAGATGCCTAATACGGCCCATCACTAGGCCCTCTGGTCTGTGCCTCTCAGCTTTGCGTTTTCTGAATTCATTTTTCTCTTCTTCTCGGGATAACTTTTCTGCAAAAAGTTTAGCATGCCCTTTAAAGGCGACATATTCATTTTAAATAAATTGTTATACATATTTACTTAGTGTTATTCTCTAAATGCTTTAAGGCGACTGTGGCTTGGCCTATGTGGTTTGAAATGCAAATTATAATTGGTATATTGCCCACTTACACGGCCCACTTTTTGGTCTACAGACATGAGAAAGTGCTATGTCAGGTCCCTGTGCTTTTTGGACAATGCTATACTGGAAGCTGATCGCCTTCGTCCTCATTCCATCCTATACAAACATGCATGGCCACCCAAATGCACACGCTTGCTTGAAAACGGATGGCAGATGCTGCCTCCTTGAATCCTGCGTTCATGTAAAGAGGCATGTCAAAAGCAAAAAGAGACTGCCGTATTTTTACTGTGCTTTTTAGATGCCTCTCTCCTCCAACATTTGAGTGTATCTATGCTTTTTCTGTAAGCTTGGGAGATCCACAAGGGTGGCTTATTCCTCTAAGTGTTTCAAGCACATAAGACTGTTCAATAATGTTAATAATTGAACATATGATCTGGTATCAGAATCTGTGACATTAGGATCTTGTATGAGTCACTGAACTTCCAATGCTTGAGTACTTCTGCGTCTCTAGCTAAAAGGAAGGGATTGCTACTTGCTCCTGCCTACTCCATGCTGCTCCTCTGAAGTTTAACCAGTTAACCATCATAAAACACTCAGAAGGTAAGGGACATGGAGCAATGCCAGATGGTAAATTCCCAAGGCATCTCGAAGAGACCTGTCAATCAGTGAAAAGTCATGGGATGCAGCTTCAAGCACCACATATTCTGGCAGCCGCGGAATCTCTTCTGTCTGTCATGCTGGTGTCAGGGGTCCTGGGGGCTTAGCTATGGGTCCTGCTGATTGATGCTCATAGTCTCAGCTCTGCTCGCACCTGTTCAGATGTATCTTTGAAAGGTGAGTGTGTAGCAGCGCTGCACTTGGCTGTGATATTCGATTTCACATGTGTTCTTTACTTATCTACAACAGATGCAAACCTTTTATAGTTGTGAATTCAAGGCAGGGACTGTCTAGGACAGGCTGACATTAGCAGCCCTAGAATATGATTGTCAGTTCTTGCCATGCAATTCCACTTCGAATAATCAGATGTTGGATGAAAGCAAATACTACTGTTTTAATGTAAATAAACACACATACAAATAAACAACACATGCGTAAATGCACGCTCCAAAATTTTCCATGCTTCCCAATATTTCCACCTTCCAATATTTTCCAACATTTGCCACAACTATGGATCCGCCAATCCCCATTTAAGCCATGGCAGATGATACTGCAAGAACTAGGAGAAATGACATTTCATAGAAAAAGCAAATCAGCAGGTGGTTTTGAATAGAAAGCTACATAGAGAGAAACATTGATGGGTTGCCTCACACACTCACCCCAACCGGGGATTAAACCTGCAACCTAGATAGATATGTGCCCTGACTGGGAATCAAACCCGCAACCTTTTGGTGTTCAAGATGACACTCCAACCAACTGAGGCGAGGCTCAATTCACATTTTGTCGTATTAATATGCCTTCTATTTCCTTTTTCTAAAAAGGATAATAATTCCCAGACGGCACATTATAGCAGAAAAATTAACCCGAGCATCTTCTAAAAATAAGTTCTTCAAGTATAAAAATGGTGTTTCTTATATTCTCCTTCTTCCTCCCTTCGCCACTTTTTCTCTCCTCTCTTTTTCTTCCCTTCCCTTCCTCCTCCCCTCTCCCTCTTCCTCCTGTACTGGGACTAGATTTTTCTGAAATGAGTTTGTCCAAAGAAGATATTAAAGTCTATTTAAGAGCTTGAAAAAGATAGACAGGCAGGATAGTTTTAATGGTTGCAGTCTTGGTGATAGAAATCTAATGAAGCTTTAAGACCCGACTTTTCTCTCATCCGTATCCTCTTCTCTGTTTTAGAAATCCCAAAATGATTTGTCAAGACAGATCAAAGAGGAAAGAATTTTGCCATTGGGATTATTGCTTCTGAGGGTGAACAAAAGGCAGACTATGAGTTACAGGCAAGACAAAAATGAAAAGAAAATACATGATGTTCCGACTTCATTCTTCTTTATAAGGCCAGCTAAGGATGACTCCTACCATCCCCCTGATCAAGAGAAGCTACAGTATTTCCATTTTCCCCTCATCGCTCTCAGAAGTATGATAGTCTAATACCTTGCCCTCAATGTTGAGAGTAAAGAATTCTTACTATTTTCTATTTCTTCCATAGCACATAAAATGGAATGCAGTGGGTGCTATGATCAACACATCTTAAGTTATCATGGACAACTCTTTTTGAACCTCATTGTTCTCTTATGTAAATAGGGTAACAATATTGTAGCTGGATGTGGAAAACAGTGAATTCTATGACAACCTCACTCTAGTCAGTTTTTGTCATTCATAGATAGAAAGATAAATAGATTTGTTTACGTGTGTGTGTGTGTAGAGAGAGAGAGAGGTAAACAGAGGAACAGTTCAGAGACAAGATGGAAAGAAGTAATAGAGAAAAGAGAGGATTAGAATGAATATGTCTGTGCATATAATTTACATATATATATACATACACACACTGAAATATATGCATAATTTCAACAGTGCAATAAAAACAACTATGATTACATAAACATGACAGAAAAACATCCTTAAAATCAATACTTTCCTTGGCCTTCACAGGGTAAACCACAACAAATTTAATTCAACTACATTGCCATTTTGTTTGTTCTAATATGCGTACGGCATAGAAGGCAGAATTAGGCTAATCTGAATGCATTAGCTGAACACTTGCCAGTTTGATCTTTGTACAGTACAAATGTGTTTCATGAATTAATGTCACTTGTTCTTTTCTAGATGCTGTCAAATTCCTGTCACTTTTTTTTGCATTCAGCTATTTGATGAAGAGGAAAAAACACTGTGGCAGAGGGTATAATTCTGTAAATAAAATCAGCTCTTAAAGGTGGCTGCAGATTTGCCACACGTGTGCGTGTGTGTGTGTGTGTGTGTGTGTGTGTGTGTGTGTGTTAGAGAGAGAGAGAGAGAGAGAGAGAGAGAGAGAGAGAGAGAGAGACAGAGAGAGAGACAGAGAGACAGAGAGACAGAGAGAGAGAGACAGAGACAGACAGACAGACAGACATGCAGGGGGTATAAGATGTAAGTTTAGTCATATTAAAGAATACTTCACATCATGATAACACATTTTTGTAGGAATAGCTGCCTAGTCCAAAGCCTGTGAAAGAAATCTATTGAAGAGGTTTTATGGCCCTGACCGGTTTGGCTCAGTGGATAGAGCGTCAGCCTGTGAACTCAAGGGTCATAGGTTTGATTCTAGTCAAGGGCATGTGCCTTGGTTTCGGGCATATCCCCAGTGGGGAGTGTGTGGGAAGCAGCTGATCGATGTTTCTCTCTCATCGATGTTTCTGGCTCTCTGTCCCTCTCCCTTCCTCTCTGTAAAAAACCAATAAAATATATTTTTTTAAAAAAGAAAGAAAAGGTTTTATGATTGCAATAGAAAGAGAGAAAAAAGATTGGGTTCACGGCTGCCCTTTAATGCTCATTGAACTAAAAAGGTCAGCCTTAGTACTTTATCCAGGTACTTACAAGACATTTGTCTCATCTCAGAAAATATAAATTTGTGGATGATGTAGGAATAATTATCAATAAATATTTGTTTATTTTTATAAAATTTCCCTTTATGGATCATAACCAGAGTTCACCATTTATTCCATAAACAGAAGGAAAAATCTGCTGAGGTATTTGTGGGTTGTTTTTTTCTCATTATCATAGTAGGTGGAGCATAACAGTAAGAATCAATCCTCCCAAATCCCTCCAAACTTTGTGAGGGATTGTTGCTCCCTACAACAGTATGGTAGGGCCCACAGCAGACATTGCCAGACACCCCAAATACAACAATTTTATAGGTAAAGACACTAAACCTCAGCAAGATGAATCAACTTCCCTGAGGTCATCTAGTTCATATATTGTGGTTACAGAATTCAAATCCAGATTTCTGATTTAAAAGCAATTCTGATTTCTGCAATTCCGCTAAAGACAGTGAGTTATTTGATAGCTTTGTGGCAGAGGTAGTTGTCCTGGTTTGTCATTCATTCATTCATCCATCCATCCATCCATCCATCCATCCAGTCATACACTCATGTTTCAACAATTACTGAAAACATTATATATGGACAAGGTCTTTTCTTCAGACTATTTTAACTAAGAGAAATAGATTCTGTTAGGTTGTCATACTTTGCCTGGAGTGTCCGTGCATATGTGCTTTCTGCTCTGCCCTGAGGGAATATTGCAAATAAACATTACTTATTATTAGAGTGATAAAAGTAGTGATTGTATTATAGATTCCCATACATTAGCATGTTAAAACTCGTGTTTAAAACTCCATGTTTATAGTGGAAATCATGAATCCTTCTGAAATGTAATCTTCTAGCCCATAATTGAATCTCAAAATGAGGCTTTATAAAAGCAAAGGTAAATGGCATCCACAAGTCCTAAAATTTATACAAGGTTGCTTTCAGGGACATTACAGACTTAATTCACTTCACAAGGATATCTGACCAAGAGGCTGAGTAGCAGCTGAAATCTAGCCCCATCTCCTTCCCAAGCATCAGTCCATAACTCCTTTTTCTAATTCAGACACATCCACTGTCCACTCACCCAAGCTGCACATCAATACAACTGTTTTATCCCAAAAAGAGATAGTATTATTTCCAATTCTCTCCAAAGTGCCATGTGGGCTAGTGGTGACCAACCTGGGCTGGATGCCCACCTGTGGACCCTGACTCAGTGGGACCTGAATGAAGGACAGTCAGTATTACAGTTCACCAGTGATTAGTTCTATAACATTCTAAGTCTAGATAAAAATACAGTATCAAGTTCTAAGAATTAGAGGCTATGATTAGAATTCTCCATTATTTCTAAACAATTTGGCTGTTTAGAAAAGTTGTCAAGGTGTAAATGAAGAGATAACAAGATAAAGTACAGTAGATGCCATCACATGTCTAATTAACAACAATAATAATAATGTTCCATCTAGTCTCTGTATGTCTATAATATCTTTGCTGCTATTATCAAACTATAAATAAATTGTGGGTTGGTACTTCACAGTGCAGAGATTTTTAAGGGCTTCATCACATGTCCTGAATGGAAAAGGCTTTTATCCCATTGTAAAAAAAAAATAGTCTGTCTGAATTCAGGTTCTCATGGCAACACATTCTGACATGAAAGACTGCACTAAAATAGTACAAGACATCTAGAGGTGCCCTTACAAAGGGGTCAGTGTTTGACCACAAGTCAATGGAAGGAAAAGATCATACATAGAGCAAACAAATTCTCTGCATCCAATTGGATACCTTTACTCATGTTTCTCTGCTGGAGTTCCATATTCCTGAGTTTCTAACTGCTTCTCTTCGTGACCATGAAACCTCTACTCATCCACCCACTCCTCATGCTTCCCCATTTCTTTCAAGTGCCTCTTTGAAGCTTATCAAAGCCACCTCTCTCGCAGTCTTTTTAACTTTCCTCTTTAATAACCTCCAAAGCTGAAGGTCCCTGACCCTGCTCTTTCTGGTTACTCTCTGATGCCTACAGATAATGGCTATTCCGATGGCTGTTTCTGGCTTAATGATTCTCCAATTATTCACATGGCCCATCAGTGTCATACATTCCCTAGGAATTCATCATTCATTCCCAAGGAAATGGTGACACTCACAATTTGGATGTTTCAGATGGGTATGACCTAAATACTAATCTTGACAAGTCATGCTTGTATGGTTAACAGGGGAGTCTCACTTTGATCAGGCGCTCTGAAAACTGTCACTGGGGCATGAGTGACTTTTGCTTCTGATAATGGCAGATGAACCTAAGCAGACCAACCCTCTTGCTGGGATCAATAGAATCACAGGAAATAGAGCCTGCTAAAAAGACACTGAATTGATAACAAGGCTATAAAAAGAACTAAGAAAAAAATGACAATTCAGGGAGGTAAGATTTCCATTTGAGGCCGCTTTCCTCCAACGTGCTTTTGCTGAATTCAGAAGAAAGACATTGAGAAGCTAAGAAATACATTTAACAGCCTCATGGGTTGAGGAGAATAAAAATTGGATTCCTAGCCTTTCAAAATCTTCAAGCTTTGGATTAGAATAAGAAGAGGTAAACTTTCTCTGTAAAGGGCTGGCAAACCAATATGTTTTGCCTTTTGCAGACCATACTCAACTCTGCTGTTGTTCCATGAAAGTAGCTGTACACAATTCTTAAACGGGTTTCCCTGTGTCCCAACAAAACTTTATTACAAAAACCAGGCAGTGGCTATTTACCAACCACTTGATTATAGTAACAAGGGCCTATACCCTAGGAAGGGGAAGCTGGAAATAAAAGAGACTTCACATGGACTGGATCTCATATCAATCCCTGAAATTGAACCAAGGCAATCATTGACTGAGTGATCCTAGGGCACTTGCCAGAAATAAATTCAAATCAGTTCTAGAGGAAAATAGCATAATGCAAGGCTTCAGCATATTTCCATCCTTCTTTTTAACTTATTTGAGCTAATTGTATGCTGTGACGCAGTGGTAAGAAATAACTCGGTGACATTATGCAGACCCTTTGCACAGCTTCCCCCTTGTTAACATCCTGCATAACCACAGCACAGCACAGAATCACAACCAGGAAACTGACATTGATAGAACCCACTTACCTTGTTCGGAGTTCTGCAATTTTACATGCACTCCTGCTGTGAGTGTGTATGTGTGTTAGCTCACCACTATTTTGTTACATGTGTAGGTGGATGTGACCACAGTCGATACACAAAAAATACACAGAAATAAATTCAAATCATCGCTAGAAGAAAATAACATAATGCAAGGCTTCAGCATATTTCTATCCTTTAACTATTTATGCTGAGCTAATTGTATACTGAGACACAGTGGTAAGAAATAACTCGCTGAGATTGTACAGACCCTTGACACTGTTCCCCACAGCGTTAACATCCTGCATAACCACAGCACAAAAGCACAACGAGGAAACTAACATTGATAGAATCCACTTACCTTGTTCAGAGTTCTTCAGTTTTACAGGCACTCCTGCTGTGTGTATGCATGTGTCACCCCTATTGTGTTACATATGTAGATGGATGTGACCATAGTCGATACACAGAAAATACACAGAAAAATTCCATTGCAAGGATCCCTCATGTTTTCCCTTTGTAGGCACAACCATCTCATTCCTTTGCCCCACCTCAATGCCTGGCAACCACTAATGTTTTCTCCATCTCTATAATTTTGTCATTTCAAAAAATACCATGTGAGTGGAATCATACAGCATGTAACTGTATGAGTTTGCTAGGGATGCCATAACAAAACACCAGAGACTGGGTGGCTGCAACAACAGAAACATATTGACTCACGGTTCTGGAGGCTGGAAGTCTGAGATGGAAGTGTTGGCAGGTCTGGTTCTTCCTGAGACTGCTCTCCTCCCTGTGTCCTCATCTGGTTATCCCTCTGTGCACACACATCACAGGTCTCTCTTCCAGTTCCTATAAGGACATCAGTAACATCTGATTAGAGCTCCACCTTAATGGCCTCATTTAACTTAATCATTGCTTTAAAGATTATTTCCAAATATGGTTACCTTCGGAGGTACTAGGATTTGGGACTATAACATGACTTTGAGGGGGACCACAATTCATGCCACAATAGCAATCCTTTCAGATAGACTTTTTCACTTAGCATTATGACACCGAGATCCATCCAAGTTATTATATGCGATAGTTTTTTCCTTTTTTGCTGAATAGTTTTCCATGGCATAGGAATACCCCAGTTTTTTAACCATTCCCCTGTTGAAGGAACTGGATTGTTTATATAATGGGGTCTATTACAAATAAAGCTGCTATAAACACACGTGTGTGTGTGTGTATAGTTACATACTATATGAATTCACTCATATTTTTAAATTACAAAATTGTAGAGATAGAGAACATATTGTTTGCCAGAGAATGAGGAGGAATGAGAAAGTTAGGTGGTTTCATATATATATATATTAAATAATCTACTTAATCTATATAATAAAGTATATTGTATATATAGAAAAATGTAAAATATACAGTTTAATGGGTAATCATAAAACACAAGTACCAAGAAATAGAATTTCTCCAATCTTCCATATCTTCATCATGAGGCTCCTTCACTCCTACCCAAAGATTAAACATTGTCAAAATTTACTAGTAGCTTAATTTTGTTTCCTGAGCTTTTATTAATGGAGCCATTAAGTATACATTTTGTATCCAGTTTACTTTTTATTCAATATTATGTTCATAGGATTCATCATTGTAGCAAGTAGTTGTGGCACATTTACTGTACATTGTGCAACACTTGACTGACCTTTCACAATTAAATTGCTTACCATTCTTTTGTCGGTGGATGTCTATCTATCTGTCTGCCTTCCTTCCTTCCCTTTTTATTGTTTCTTTAATTTTTTCAGTGAAGCTGCTGTAAACATTTCATATTCGTATCCTGGTAAATACATGCATGCATTTCTGAGGCATAGATCTTGGAATGGTGATGTTAGTCTGGCCACTCCAGCTCTCTAACAGTTACTGTTCATGATAAATCTTTTCCACCAACCTATTTATGTTTTTAAATATAAGGTGCATGTCTTTTAGACAGCATCTATTTGGGACTTTCCATTTTTATTCCATGTAATAATCCCTTTTTAGTAGGATGTTTATGTCATTTACATTTAATGCACTTATTATAAGGGTTGGATTTATAATTGCCCTTTTACTATTTGTCCTTTTGTCTCATGTCTAATTACTGCCCTTTTATTATTAAACCAGAGGCTCGATGCACAAAATTCATGCAAGAGTAGGCCTTCCTTCCTCCTGCTGCTGGCACCGGCTTTCCTCTGGCACCCAGGACCCGGGCTGCTTCCCTCTGGCTGCCGGCAGGCACCCGGGACCTGAGCTTCCCTCTGGCCCTGGCTTTGTCTAGAAGGACGTCCAGTCTAATTAGCATATTACCCTTTTATTATTATAGATATTTTAATGTGACACATTTCTTTGTTGACTTTTACTGTGTTATTTGGACCTACTTAATGGTTGCTCTAGGGCAGTGATGGCGAACCTATGACATGTGTGTCAGAGGTGACATGTGAACTCATTTTTTTGGTTGATTTTTCTTTGTTAAATGGCATTTAAATATATAAAATAAATATCAAAAATATACATCTTTGTTTTACTATGGTTGCAAATATCAAAAAATTTCTATATGTGACACGGCACCAGAGTTAAGTTAGGGTTTTTCAAAATGCTGACACGCCAAGCTCAAAAGGTTCGCCATCACTGCTCTAGGGAATACAAAATGCATTATAATTCATTACAATTGACTTCAAAAACCCAGACATTTCATTTCTCCTTTTCTTCCCCACACTTTTTCTTTTCATTGTCATGTTCTATAGACCAACAATACAATGTTATAATTATTGCTTTATACTAATGCCTCCTTTTTAAAGAAAGAAATTGATAAGAATTTATTTTTATATAGACTTTTATAATCATTCACATACATTCAATTTTCTAGCTCTTTTCATTATTACCTATGGATACACATTACCATCTGGTGTCATTTTCAGCCAAAGAACTTTTTCTACTATTTTTTTTTAGGCCAGGTCTTTTAGCAACAATCATCTCCATCTTTGTTTATCTGGGAGTATTTATTTTTGTCACTATTGAAGTGAATTTTTTTTCTTTCAGAGCTTTGAGTATGTTACAATAGTGTCTTGTGAACTCCATTGTTTCTAACGTAAACCAGCCATGAATCATCTGTTTTTCTGTCTCATGAGTATTTTTCCCTTTCTGCCTTCAAAATGATCTCATTTTTGCCTTTCAACAGTTTGGCTATGATCTGGCTAGCTGTAGGTATTTTTTTAGTTCATGCACTTTGGGGTTTACTAAAGGTCTTAGTATCATCAATGTATTTATAAATTGTGGGAATTTTCAGTTATTTTTATATACCTGTTTATCTCCTCCCCTTTCTCTACTTTCTCTTTCTGACTCTCCCATTACGTGTATGTTGGTATGTTTTACTTTGTTCCACTGGTCTTTGAAGCTCTCCCTGGTAAATAGAAGATTCTCTGTGTTGAATGAGTTCATCATTTTGAAATGCTGAGTTTTTGCTTGATCAATATAATGATAATTGTCATCCCTGACAATTGTGCACGACCATGCCAATAATTTCAGTGGAACGGAAGTATGCACTTCGCCTGTAAAAGGCATGCTATAAATTGGTTCTGTTTAGTCTTGTCAATTCATCCATGCTAAATCAGTGTGACTTCTCCCCTCAGATGTAATTTTGGGAAGTATCTTCTAAACCCTTATTTTTGCTCCCTACATTCTGACTAGTCTTTCTTGTCTCTATTGTCTTTCTTGTCTCTATTGTTTCATTTTCCAGTTAATTCATAAAATGAGGTGTCAGGGACAGTTTAATCCCTACATGGCTAACCCAGTAAGTAGTCTAATACCCCAGCGATACTATTTATGACCAGGACAATTATGTCATCTCTACACCAAAGCAACTTCAGTGCCATATTTAGTCTCTTTGAGGACTTCAAGCGATCAAAGAATTCTTCCTTGGACTAGGAAGCTTGTGTTTGGTAAAATCAATAGGAAAGTGACAGCAAAGGGACCCACAGATTCTCCAGCCAGCACATGACTTAGTGTTTCTCGGGAGGAGTCTACTGGTTATAGGATCTAAAGGAGACCCCAAGGAACTAGGAACACGAATGAGAGCTGACAGCTCATACACACTAGCAGACAGCTACAGAATGTTCTTTGACACTAAACGCAGTTTAAAAGTCTGTTTCTCCTTCATCACAGATAGAATGTTCTAGTATATTTGTGTGAGTCAAGTGCTGTTGGAAGTATCCATCAGTGGAGAAAAACGTTCTTATAAAACATTTCTTATAAAAATGCTTATTCTAGGCAACTACTCTTCATTATTCAGTAGAATCATGTGTATTTTTTCAGAAAACTTGCATCTGGCCCATGTGGCCTTCGCAGCTTACCTCCCTCCGGCCTCCTGCTCTCCCATGAGGTGCTCACGCGGAAAGTTTTGCCTTCACCGAATTCATTATATGCTTTCATTCTCTCAGTTCAAATGATACCTACTCTGACTTCTTGCTTGGCTCATCCTAATCTGTTAAGGGCTTCCATTAATCATATATCTTACAATAATCTCTTTAGATATTCATTTTTTCCCAGTATCATTTGGGCCATGACTGAATCTCCATGTGTCTTCAGATCCTAACACATGATAGCTAGGTTTATTTACTCAAGAATATTTAAAATAATTTTAGGTGCTGTCTCATAAGTTGGACATGGTTGGCTAATGCCAAGAGATAATTCTTCCTTAACTCTGAATATTTAAGGAACAGAAGTTGAATGTTTCTTCATCTGTTAGACTCTTAAGTATAGAAAATTATGTCTGAACTTTTTCTCTAATTCTGGCATCTAATGAAGGGCCTGATGAAGATGAGGCAATCAGTAAATACTGATTGAAATATGGCTACAAATATAACATTAAAATTGGACTATTAGTATAAAAGTCAGTACATTTGACTTCTGAAAGTGACAGCCTAAACTCATACTATGTTTGTAAAGCAGAAAGAGAAAAAGGTAGAATTACTTCTGGTTTAGGTTTGTTTTCCTCAAAGATTTGCTGAACTATGTTGATGTTATAAATAGAATAAGGAAAATCAGTGTTCTAAGATGAACTGAAGCTACTGAGGTAAGGTGAACATTTTCAATCTAAAGTTAAGTTTTCTTGGGAATGTTTTCTTTAACTCCCCAAAAGACTGAATATTTGCTGAATGTTTTCACACTATTTTTGTCTTCACACTATTTTTCCCTACGCTAAATTCCTACAGCAGAAACTATTAGATTGGTTTTAGGCTCTTATTAGCCCTCTAGTATTTAATGTAGCATCAAGGAAACCAGGACTGGAAATAATAAATGGAGGTTTATTTTTAGCAAAATTCAGTCTGATAGAAATGGTTAAGTCTCCTGAGGTTTCCTAGAGGAGACTCCTTTAATTTAAGCAAATCATACATAATCACATTTCCATTCCTACTGTAAAGATTTATTTTTAAGCCCTTGCTGAAAAGGGTCCACAACAGCCAACGGACTTAGCAGTTTTAGCCATAAATTTCAATAATTTAAGATCAAATGTAGCAATTTCAGGAAGGAGGGAAGAGACGTCAGTTTTCTCAACACCAACCCCAGATTTGATCTAATTCCAATAGAAAAGCCAATAGGTGACTAACAGAACTTGACAGTTTGAGTCTAAAATTGATGAAAATGTGAAAACCAAAGTGGAAAAAAAAAGGCAAAATACTGAAGGAAAATAAGATGGGGAATAAGACAGATTTATTGACAAGAGAGAAAGACTAATTTATTTTAAAGGCTATTGATTAAAACAGTGTGAATTTGACTTAGTTATAAATAACTAGACCAATGGAACAGAGTAAAAATCTAAGAATAGACTGATGACAATATAGAAATTCAGTGCTTGTCAACTCCAACATTGCAGATAAATGGATGGGTAGATTACTCAATGAATAGTGCTATCTCTACCTGTTATACATATGGGGAAAATTAAATTGCAATTTCTACCTTACACAAATATGTGTGGGTAATCACTTAAATGTGCAGGGGAAAATTATAAACATTTAGAATAAGAATTATATTTATAAGATAAGAGTAGAGATATAGTCCTTACAGAAAATAGAGAAATACTCAATATATTTGAAAATGTTAAAGTGAATAACCTCTATTTCTGGAAAACTACTAGAGAGAAAACGAAGAGATATATGACATACTGGGAAGAAATATTTGTACCATATTCACCCAATATGGCATTCTTACCTAAAATAGTTAGAATGGCAATATGAATGAGATAAGAAATCCAGTAGAAAAATGGATAAAGGACTTAAGCAGGCACTTTACAGAAGAGGAAATGCAAATGAGTTGTCTGAGTGGTCCAAACTTAATTAAACCAAATATTTAATTTATAATCGTTTTCTGATATATAGTCCCACAAGGCACCTTGCTGAAACAGAAGAAAAGTTCTGTATTGAAAAACCCACATTAATCCAGACCCCCCAAAATTCATATATACACACACACACACATACATACACATACACATATATATTGTAGTAGCTCACAGGGGGAAAATGTCACAAAATACACAGGAAACACATAAGGGAGTCACCAGAAAAGTAAAATACATCACAATCAGAGCCTAAAAATTATAGATACTGGGATTACCCAGCTCAAAAATAAAATGTTTAATATTTTTCAAGAAATTCACTGAGAGGGTTGAAAATATGAAAAAGGAGCACAAATATGTTACACATGATATTAAATACTTCTAGAAATAAAATACTTAAAGTTCAAAAAGGCTGTGATCTGAGGTGGAGGATACAAAGGGGAATAAAAAGCAAAGAAAGTAGTAAATATGGACAAAACTGACTGATTAAAATAATAATTACAATTAAAAGATTGTTCACAAGAGGGAAAGGAAAATGATTTACTTCCCCCCGCCCCCCCAAGTTGAAGGTTTATGGCAATCCTGCATCCAGCAAGTCTATAGGTGCCATTTTCTTTTAAAGTGGATCATGTAAGAGTTATAACCCACTTTATTAGTAGACAAGCAAGAAAAAGATATTTAGTTGGTAAATAACATGCAGATAATGCACTATGAACATTAACACACTTAACTGAGTTTATGCTCTTCTTCAATACTAGTGGCCCTGTGCACGAAACTCATGCACAGGGGCGGGGGGGTGCCCCTCATCCTGGCCTGCACCCTCTCCAATCTGGGACTCCTCAGGGGATATCCGAATGCCAGCAGTTGGACATCCTTCTCACAATCCAGGACCACTGCTTCCTAACCGTTCACCTACCTGCCTGCCTGGTCTCCCCTAATTACTCTGTCTGCTGGCCTGCTCACCCCCAACTGCCCACCCCTCCTTGCCTGATCGTCCCTAACCACCTCAGCCTCACCACCATGGCTTTGTCTGGAAGGACATCTGGAAGGTCTCCCGGTCTAATTAGCATATTACCCTTTTATTAGTATAGATTATAAAGACAGCTTTAAGCTGGATATTCAAGTAAGAAGTGATCAAATTATAATTGTTGATTTCCGAATAACAGATATTCTTTCTCTTTTCATTTGCCTAAAATGTTTGGGGTTGGGTGTGTTTTTTTCAGTCTCCTGCTCCTGTTTCCTATAAAATATCTAAACTTTGAAACACACATCAGATGTTTTTCAAAGATTATTCAAGAGGCAAATCGCTTTCACGTGGATAAAATCTTCACTGGCTTCATCTGAATTTATTATTGTCACACTTTTCCCTCAAATAATTAAACTCTCCTCTCTGTAGTGCTTTTAGCCCTTGTTTTATAATGAAGTAAGTAAAGAATATCTTGAAATATATGGTAAGTTCCTCCACAAACACATGTTGATGAAGCCAAAAGGAAAACAAAAACCAAAATACATTTATTTGGAGGTTCCAGTTCAATAGGGGGACATAGGAGGCTCCCGAGCTCACCTGCTCCCATGGATACACCAGATCTACAGCTACACACAGACCAATTCCCTCTGAAAGAAATTCAGAAACTGTAGGCACTAGTTACAATGGGACTCTTCTGGCCCAGGAGAAAACACATTTTGTGGCAATTTCTGGTAACTGGATCACAAATAAGGCGATATATTTCTAAAAGCAATGGTTCTGGTAATAGCTTTCTGTTCCCGAGATTTTAACTAAAGTTTGTCCCTACAAATTGGCACAGTTGCTTGGTGATTCCCAGCTTCGAGGCTGAGGCAAAGCAGTTTTCTTTATGAGCTGGGGTTTTGCATTATTTTGGGAGTTATCCCCTGAGGCCAAGTCTGGGGACCACTGCCCTGGCTCTTCCGACTATTTTGTAAGCCTTTAATTCCATGAATTACAGTCCATGTCTACCAAAGGTGCTTCTTTTATCTATGACTGAGCTCTTACTAATGTAGCATTTGCTATCAGAAATAGTTGCAGATAAGAATGACATCCTTCAAGGGCTTATTGGGGGTATCGATGTTGCGGATTGGTTAGCAATAGGATCTTGGAGAATAGAGGTAGGTGAAAAGTTAATCATGATTCATTGCAATTACTGTGGCTGTTCTAAAAGTATCCACTTAAGCAAATCAACATGGCCTTGGTAGGTGGTGTGTACCTACTGATCAGGAAAATGCTTTCTTCTCTTTTCTCTCTACTGATAAACAGAAAATAGCAAAAGTAATAGTCCAGGCACCTGTGGGAGGCAACCAATCGATGTGTCTCTTTCACATCGATGTTTCTCTCTCTCTACCCCTCCTCTACCTCCCTTTCCCTCTCTTTCTTTAAAAAAAAAAAATCAATAGAAAAAATATCCTCGGGTAAGTATTACAAAAAAAGAATGGAACAGTCCACCTTCATGATCTTGCCTGAAGGATACATAAACTCCCAGATTCCCATAAGCCAGCCACAGAAGGACAAATACTGTATGACTCCAACTTATATAAAATATCTAGAATAATAACATTCAGAGACCAAGAGTAGACTAGAGGTTTCTAGGGGCAGGGAGTAGGGCAAATGGAGGCATTGCTTAATGGGGTGCAGAGTGTCTGGGTGATGGAAAGTTTTGGAAATAGTGGTGATGGTTGCACAACACTGAGAATGTAATGTTACTGAATTGTATACTTCAAAATGGTTAAAATGGCCAATTTATGTCATATGTATTTTGGCACAAAAACAAATTTAAAAAGAAATTGAAGTCCTCCTTAACTTCTTATTCTAAGCATTTTCAACTAGAGAGTCTGGATTCTTGCACAACTCCATCTTGAATGGGAATAGAGGCCCTTCAGTAGATGATAGCAGGGTTCTCTCACCAGAATGAGTGTATGTCCTTGGTTACCACAGAAATCACATTGGTTCTACAATTATTTCAACAGCCTCCCATTTGAAGAGTTCAAAGAGATAACAGAACACAAAGATGATCACAGCACCAGGCTCCACATTCCAAATTCAAAAAGCCAGGTAACTCTCACCTTATAAAGGAATTCTCATCCTATGCAAAATTTTCTGTTCAAATTGTAGCACTAGAGCATGTCAAAAGTCATAGCAAATAACGAGTGACGCCCAGCGAAGACAATTGACAAAAGAAACTTTTTTGTTTCAGGCTTTATCACCATGCCTATCAATAGAGCATATTTTCTGAATCTATTACAGTAAGCCCCCATTTAAGTTCATTGACTTTTAGTGAAATAACATATCATGAAACCAATTTTATCACAGGCTAATTGATATAAATAAGAGTTAAGTTCCTATGGAATCTCATCAATGTTATGAATAAATTATATTGAATGATAGGATGTTATTCAAGGATCTGCTGTGTTTGTGCATCTAAACTTTATTGAAATATTCCTTTTAACAAAAATTTCTTTTTGCCAGTAATATTTCATCTGCTATTTCCCTTAAGAGGTTAATTCTGCCTCAATGGAATTAAGATGTCTGAGGGAGGGGAGAATCCTTATTTACTTTCTTGTAAAGTATCATTTGGACATTGCTGTCTTCTTGCAATGTCAGGAAATTAGAACAATCACCTCTGGCAACCAAGGTCCCTTGAAATTCTGTTCTTTCTCATGCAGATTATCAAATTGTCTCAGTTCCCTTTACCTCTTGGAGCCCTATGTTGCAGGCACTTCTGAAGGCAGGTGTGCCAGTTCTGTTATGGGTGTGTCTTAAAGAAATGGGAGCCTAGCCTGGCTGGTGTAGCTCAGTGGTTGAGCATCCACCCATGAACCAGAAGGTCATGGTTCAATGCCCGATCAGGGCACATGCCCCAGTTTCAGGCTCTACCTCAGTGTAGGGGAGGCAGCCCATAGATGATTCTCTCTCATCATTAATATTTCTATCTCTCTCTCTCTCCTTTCCTCTCTCTGAAATCAATAAAAACATTTAAAAAAAAAAAAGAAAAAAAGAAAGAAATGGGAGCCTAACCCAAGCACCTCCACAGACCTGAATAACAGGAACTGCTTTTACTTCCTAGAAATTCCAGCTCCTGTTGGCTTCTGGTGCAGTCTGCACGTACGCACTGCCATCTGTGAATGAGAAACGCTCTCTTGCTTTGCGAGCTCTGCTCCTTCGAGCCTAGGAAGGTATTTCTCCTTTCTCTGACAGAGGTCATTCAGGTCATTCTCAGCTTTTGAGTTCCTCAGACACTGCTTTTTATTGGATGGAGGCTTACTGCAGGCATCAGAGTAAAAGTTACATTGGAATCCAAGAGATTTGTCTTTGTTCAGTTTCCAAGTAAGTGCTGTATTTCCCTTTTATATTCTAGAAATTTGATTGATTGTTTGGCTTCAAAAAATAGGGTAAATTAAACCCAGTAGATTCTCTGATAGGCTTGTAGTTCTAAGCTGAAGAACAGGTGGTCTAAAATACACAGCCCTTTCAATTAATTTAGTGGACTTACTTGGATCTAATTCTAATAAAACCAATTTAGTAGCCATCAAGCTGTCAATCAGAAACCCTTGAGCCAAGAGATGGGCAAAGCAATAGGATCAAAGCAAAGCAATTATATTTGCCAAGCAGATGACTTTATTTCAGGAAAAGGAACAGCAACACCAATAGTTGTTAAGTTGGATCAACTGAAGTTTGTGTTTTCTAATGTGAATATGCTTTTTTCTCTACAGATTTTTTGGAAAACTTCACAGAGATGGCCATTTATTGTTTTACTTTTATGACTAAATAAGGGTCTCTATAATTTCCGTATGCTACCTGGTATCTGCACTGTGTTGATATGGGGTAAAGCGTTTTCTGCTTTAAAGACCAGGCCCTTGGCTGTTTACTGTCACATGCTACTTTTGAAACACAAATGTTTCCCATTTTCCATCTAGTACAGCCCTAATGCATATTAAAAACACCTAAAGGCCCAAGGCAGGCCAACAGGAGACATTTGTAATGTGTAAAAACAAGGGACTGACTTCTGGAATGTAAAAGAAACTCTTGTACATCAGAATAGTTTTAAAAAATAAATGTAATAGAACAATGAGGAAAGGATATGAAACAAGAATCCTAATGGTTACTGAGTATGAAGAAATTTAATATTGGCAATAGTCAGAAATGCAAAATAAAACAAAAATGAGACATTGTCAACCTGAGTTGGTTACATAGGGTATGTTTCATTTCTAAAAATTTAGCTGTATGCTTATTATATTTTCCTGTATGCTTATTATTTTTCAGTACAAAATTAAAGGAATTGAAAAGTAAAAGCAGTAGCATAATATTTAAGAAGAGAGATACCAATTTATACCCTTACAGAGTGACAAAAATTAGACAACTGAAATACTATCAAATGCTAGCAGGGTTGTAAGGAAATGTGATACTTCTTGCGCTCCTAGTGGGAATATGAATCGATACCAATATTCTCAGGGGAAATAAACATCTGGCAATGTTCAGTGGAACTGAGGATTCTGGGCTCTAGAACACAATTCCACTCTGATACACACCAAGAATCTCTCATTCAGGTCTACAAAGGAACACGTATAAGAAGATCAGCATGAGTAACGGTTATTTGAGTCTGATATAACAATTGAAATGTTTCACATCATGTGCTTGACATAGTGCCTTTCACCTACTGGGGACCACACATGTTAGCTAGTGGGGGAAAAGCTAAAGAGAAAGGGGCACACCTGACCTGATGCAAGATGGTATTTGTAAACAACTGAAGCTACTAAATTAACTACTACTCCACTATATTCATTTTTAGAAGAAAATATTTCCCCTTTGATCTCTAGCCTTGTGAAGAAAAATGGGGGGCTGGGTGGGAAGAAAACAGCAAACAAACTTGGCAGAAGAAGAAGTGTACGAAAAGAGGTAATGAAGCCTCTAAAATGTCTCTGAGCCACGGGAAACCTCAGAAAGTCATTCTGGGTGATACAGAGGACAGCGGTCTGAAAAGCCACCGGGGCCGACGAGGACTCAGGAAGTGACAAGCCAAGAAAGTATATTCAGCTGACACCGTGAGTGGCAGGAGGATAATGAAGAAAGAAGACCTTGATGCTGAGGATAAATCCAAGAGCGATAATACAGGCAAAAGTAAACCAACTGACTGCAGAGCTAATGATGTTTACGCTTCAGAGTCCCTCCCTGGCACAGGCCCATCACAGGCCTGTATCTCACCCTGTATTCTTCTTCATGACAATAACCTCCGCACGTTCTGTAAGCCTGCAGAAACCCCCCCCCCCCCCCCAATGCCCCATTCCTTGTCTCCACTCCACAGATAAGCCTTGCTGTTGTTTTGCCCTGCTGCGGGGGTGAGTCAAGACACTGCAGGGGTTATCTGTCCAGTGGTGTCACTCCCAGAGCTTTGCCTGGAGAGAGAGAATGTCCCAGGGATCAGCTCACACTCCCATAGTTTCATTTCTCCAGTCCTTATCAGTACAAGATAAATGCTGGTCGGGCTTACCGGAGAATGAATTCAGAGCAGCAGCGGCTCATACAGCCCAGGAAAAGACCGTGTCCTCATCCTCAGTCGCACACGGGGTGAAGGAGGCAGGCAGGGGTGGTATAGCCTCTCCGACACGTGCAGCTGATTGAATTAATTACATCATTAAGCTTTCTCCCGTGTGCTCAGAAATAAAACCTAAAAGAGCTAGAAAGCCTTGCGAGAGGACACCAATAGGTCACTAGCCAGATTCACATTTCATATCATGAGGATTGATTGCTTTTCTACCTGGGGCTGCATAAGACCACCAAGACCTGCATAATTGCTACATTTGGGGCAGAGATTTTCAGCCTTGAAACCTGTTTGGCCCCCTCCGTGGTCTTATAATTGCACTCAGTTAGCTAAATCAATGCGTAATCTGTAACCGCTGGCATACACTACCGATTTCACAGGCTGCCCCAGAGCAGGAAAGAAATCAGGGAGAGACAACGAGATTCCTTCTTGTAACTCCATCCACTGGGGGCAAGTTGATGAAACAGCGTATGCAGCTCATTAGTTAAGTGAGCTGACCCCTGAAGGGCAATCCGCAGCATCTGGAAGTATCCAGCCAGTCAAAGCAAGTAGAGGTAGACTCAACCTGCTGGACTGCGGCTCTATTGAACAGGATTTATTGTTTAATCTTGCTACTTTCTCGAAGCTCGGGCCTATATCAGCAGCATTGGCATCACCAGGGAGGTTAAGATGCAGGTTCTTAGGCTCCACCCCAGGCCCACTGAACAGAACTTGCAAGATCCCCAAATGGTCCATAGGCACAATAAAGTCTGGGAAGCACTGGTTTAAAGGAATTGAGGTGATGAAAACTCCCCCGAGGCCAGTGGTTCTCAACCTTCTGGCCCTTTAAATACAGTTCCTCATGCTGTGACCCAACCATAAAATTATTTTCGTTGCTACTTCATAACTGTAATGTTGCTACTGTTATGAATCGTGATGTAAATATCTGATATGCAGGATGGTCTTAGGCGACCCCTGTGAAAGGGTCATTCGACCGCCAAAGGGGTCTCGACCCACAGGTTGAGAACCGCTGCCCTAGGCTATCTGAAGTCTACACTCACCATCGAAATTTGCAAACTCCTGCAGTGTTAGTTTACATGGGATCTGGAATCAGACCAAAAGGAAACAAACGCTAGACCAACCTTTACCACTTGTGTGCCCTTGGTAAGTTGTCAACCTCTGAAGCCACAGAGAACCACAGAATTGTGACATGCATGCCAAACTCAGACCATGTGGCCTGCAACAAGCCCTCAATATGTTTGCTTTTAATATTACAATGCTATGAGGCTATAGATGCTTAAGGCATGATTTGGGAACGCACAACTGAATCCAATGACCTCTGCTGACAGCCTTGATTATATGACTGCTGACCCTCTGCCCGCCTCCTTTTGGCTCAGTTCTCCACAGGAAACACAAACACCCTCAGTGGCGCTGTTTGAACCCTAAACATTCACTCCTCTTGCCTTTTAATGCAACTGTGGGATTAGCTCATTTTCCTAGCAAGCTTTTTTTTTTTTTTTTTTTTTTTTTGAGGAGTTGCATCTTTCTAAACTAGGCCAAAGTGGGAAATGTGCTGGTCTTTGCACAAAATATTTGCAATTCAGTAACACATAGATAGATACTCAACTGGCCCGTCTCCATATTTAGGCATCTCAAAGGAGCTGACACAGAGGGGAAAATCCTAAAACCTGTTTGTTTATTTTTAATTATTCTAGCAGAAAGATGGTTAATCCAAAGTTTCTAAAGTACATAAAAATAGTTACTTTGGGGCTCAGGAGGGATGTGGGCAAGTTCCTGACAGCTGGTATTGGGCTATGAAGAACCATTCTGCTCCATCTAAACAATATTCATATAGAGCTATCCCTCTTCCTCCCCCAACTAACTGATGCTATTTTCTCAACCAATTCCTTGATATACTCTCCCTTCCAGAAAGTAAACAAACAAAAAATCTTATAACAATGAGAGGAAATTAAAACATGAAAATGGGAATTCCAGGTAGGTACAGGTGAGGGAATTCTGGGTAGGGGTCAATGAAAAGGACTTTTACCTTATACATGTCTCTGTATCCTCTTTTATTCCATTGGAAAATGGTTCAAGCATCTCTACTTCATAAAATGGAGGCACAATCCATACAATTTACATGGGGATATCCGCAAACTTTAAAGCAGTCTTATCAAACACTATATATACACAGTGCATCAAAATCACCCAGAGAGCCTGTGAATCACCTATTTTGGGGCTCCATCCCTGCTGACTCTGACTCAGTAATTCTGGAGAGGAGTCTCAGAATTTCTGTTTCTAGCAAGCTCTCAGGCAATGCCCAGGCTGCAGGGTCATGGGCCTTACCTGGTAGCATCCAGACCAGAGTCACATGTTTTATTTCATTCCTTCTTGTCTCCTTTTACTGTGACAAATATAACCAATAAAAGGAGTCTAAGCTGTCCTGGTTAAGTCTTTTACCAATAACTGCATATGAATATCTTCGTTTTCATTGCTACCTGTCTATTGCTACTAAATATGGATTCCTGTTGCCAAGCCTGGCCCTTTCTAGGATTCTGGGTGGGGTGGTGCTAGAGGCTGCGTGTGTAGTAGTTAAGAAGAATAGGGCTGGGACAGGGCCCTATGGTGACATCCCTGCTTGGTTGCTCTTCTAGTTACATGACCATAATCAAGTTATTTCATGTTCCTGTTCCTTGTTTTTTATTTTCAAGATACAAACCATATTAGTACATCGATTTCAGTGTTTTTTTTCTGAAGATTCAATAAATAAATACAGGAAAAATATTTACAACAAGATTTACCACCTAGCCTTTCAACCCAAGTTGGGCATGATTATAGACACAAGGAAAAATTCTCGTGCCAGGATGCCTCTGAGTGTTAAAGACATTTTTCATCATGATCCTATATAATAAAAGCCTAATATGCTAAGTGTCCAACCGTTCATTTGACCAGTCGCTATGATGAGCACTGACCATCAGGGGGCAGATGCTCCAACCAGTAGGTTAGCTTGCTGCTGGGGTACAGCTAACCAGAACTGGGCGAGATGGGCCAGACATGCCCTGGAGCCCTTCCCTGTTCCCTCCCTGGGGCGGCCAACCTCCCAAGGTCCCCTCCTGGCCGGCCAGCCCCAATTGGCCTGATCAGGACTGGGCAAGACGGGCCGGACACGCCCTGGATGAATCTGTGCACCAGGCCTCTAGTTTTTATATAAATTTCACTTGGACTGAATAGGTTTGGCATCCTCACTTTTTAACAGAGATAGGAAATAGAATCTCTTGGGGTTATTTGCTCCTCAAAATGTCAGAATCAAGATTTGTTTCACAGACTTATCCTACTCCAAGCTCATGGTTTTATTCTTTATTTATTTGTTTGTTTGTTTGTTTGTTTATTTTGGTCAGCATGCATAGTTGTGGAGCATGAAGCTTGGTGAGCTCTTTGAAGCCACTCTGCCACACTTCCTAGAACACTCTCCTGAAGGCCATTGACCCCCAGGAAGGATTTACGTGATCACCTGGTGAAACAATTGTCAGGGGGCTCGACCATATGCACTTTGAGGAAATGAAATCAGACGTACCTGGTAAGGGCCACTCTGCTCCGTGTAAAATGCCAAGGTGAGAATGAAGGCCCTAGTGAGAGGGGTGGGTACACCTTCAGCCTGAGTTCGTTAACCTAAGGACTGGGCATAGGAACAAGGAGCCTCACTTCCCACCACAGTCACAGGGATTCACTTTACAGCTGCAGGAACAGAAAACTTCACAAGGACCCCAGGTTCAAGAATAACGCCAGAATGTACATGGTTTCCCCTTTCTTCCGAAGGCCCCATGGAAAAAGAAGCACAGAAACAAACTAAAGAGTAAACAGTATTAGCCAAGGGAAAGGGGGATGCTGGAGAGGCCACCAATGTGTAAGCAATTACAATAAAAGGTTTAAAGATTAAAAACAGTTGGACTGCTGACATATACAACAGGCCGAAATAACCACAGCCTGCACTGTGTTAGGAGGGATGTATCTGCTGTGGAAAGGCTAGAGGAGCTTTGGTCTTAAAGATGACAGGGACAGCAGAGCTTACCAAAGATCATGTGTGCAGACCTTTTACTGAGCATTCCTCAGCAACCCCGTCATCCCTGCCACAGCTCCCACAGAGCACAGACTCCTTGGCATTTTGCTGAAAACAAACCAACAAAAGACGGGTCTTCTAGGAGGAAATGGAATAAAATGACTGCAAAAAGCTAGGGATGTTAATGCCTAAAAAAAAAAAAAACACAAAAAAAACCAACACCACTTCTCATTTTGACATTCAGGACATTTGCATCATGATATTGAGCTCTATGCCTGCTCACTTCAACACAGCTCCTGCCCAAACAGCACCAATCAAACAACGCAAGCAGGGGCTCTAGCAGAGCGTCTTACAGAAACACTCAGAATCCCCAGGTATGCAAGGAGAACAGACAATATGCGAAGAGAACACGAAGCAAAGTTTTCAACGAAATTTTGCAGGTTTGATCCCCAGCCCAGGTCAAGGCACATGCAGGAGGCAACCAATTGATGTGTCTCTCTCATATTGATGTTTTGATGTTTTTCTCTCTTCCTCCCTCCCTCCCTCTCTCTCCAAAAATCAATTAAAAATGTTCTCAGGTGAGGTTTAACAAAACAAAACAAAATTTTAAAGAGGAAAGAAAAAAGGGGGAAAAAAGAAATAAAATGCTAGAAACAAATAAGATACTGAAATAGAAAATTGTGTTTTTGAGGCGTCTTTTGGGTGGGACCCCAATGGGCTGGCTATAAGGTAGTGGAATGGGAAGGCAGCTGCTCTTAGGGTAATCTCGAATTGGCACTACAATTGGCCTCCTGCCAGAAGCAAACTTAAATGTAAAAGGCCTGGGGTGGGATGGAACCAGGTGGAGGAGAACAATGGGGGGAAAGGGGGGACTCTGTAATACTCTCAACAATAAAGATTTTTTTTTAAATGTAAAAGGCCTTATTAGAGATCAAACAGCATATTTCATAAAAACGAATTTCAATTCACTGGAAGCATACAGTAAATCTAAATGTGTAAAGTCTCAAGTTATATGAAGAAAACATATAAAACTTATAGGAGAAAATGACATATATACATACAATCATAGTGGAAAATCTTAAAACATTTCTAGGTTCCACTGAAGTTCAAAGAGGTCACTTTTTACAACATTGTCAGGCCTTAGCTAGTGAAAAAAAAAAATCAAGATGAAGAAAAATGCCAAAGACTTGGAAAGAAAGAAAGAAAATGAACCATACTCCATGTACTATGGCTATGTACCAGAAAATCTAGCAATTAATTAGATTTTTTAAATGAGTTAAATAAAACCCAAAGAGTAGTTTTTCTACAAACCTTCAATAAAGAATTTAAAATAACATTTTAAAAGGCTTTTTAATCCCGGCTGGTGTGGCTCAGTGGATGAAAACCCACGAACCAAGAGGTCACTGGTTTGATTCCTGGTCAAGGGCACATGCCTGGGTTACAGGCTCAATCCCCAATAGGGGGCGTGCAGGAGGTAGCAATGGTTGTTTCTCATCCTTCCTCTCTCTCTACAATCAATAAAAACATATTTTTAAAAGGCTATTTAAAAGAGAAAAACATATTAAATGCCTGAACAAAAGTATCAAGATGGCTCATGGACAGAGCATTGGCTAAAAGTTGGAGGAAAGCATGTGTGAAGAGAATGAAGGATCTCTCTATCGTCAACAGGCCGCAGGCACAAGGGGAATGTTATATATGTGGAGCAATGTGGGGAATAATCAGGAGATGCTGAGTAGGAGCACGCCAAATCTGAGTTAGAATCTGAGAAAATGAAACTGTAAGTGAAATATAAAATATATAAAAGTAATTAAAGACAGAAGCAAAAGCTTCCTAAACCCCAAAACCGTATTGGAAACAAAAGCAAGCAGAGAGAAATATGAAAAGATAGAAGTTTTCAGATGATTGGGTATGGCTGGTAAGAAAAAAGTAGGAGGCATAGGACTCTAAGATTTACATTTAATGTGTACTTCCCCACCCCCACCCAGAGTCCCTAGATCAGATTTCAGGAAGCAGAAAGAATAGGTTTGGTAATTGGGCATTAATTTTTGTGTCCATCTGAACTGGCTAGATAAGAAAAGCCTAGTCATCATAATTTCTAGACTTAAAAAATCACCATCACTCCACACTTACAATAGATACATAGTGTCATGAATTTTTCTGGATGTAAAAATAATTTAAAAAATAAATTCCTAAGGATGCTCAGTGCTGATCTTTGTCTAGCTCAGTACAGCTTTTTCTGAGTTCAATTCACCATTCTTTGGACTTGCCCCAGGGCTAAGCCAGCTCCCACAATTTTTTAGTGCAAGTCGTGTTTTATATTACTTGTATTTTGTGTCTGTTTCATTTGTTGCTTTTTAAATCATTTATTCATTCATTTCTTTATTATTTAGTCAGGCCCACTGAAATGTGAATGGAATTGAAAGATGAAAGAGACCCAGCCCTTCCCCACCAAAGATCTACACTTTAATTTGTTACCTCCAAGCAAATAATTATCATACCATTTGAGATAAAAGTCTCCCCTTATCACACTTTCTTTCTAAATGGTCTCCCTGGGGTTCCTATGGGATACCTCTTGCATTCCTTTCCTCAAATCTTACCCTTCATTCATTATTTCTCTGTTCACTAATTTTGAATGTAACATTAGAGTTGGTATCATGAGCTGATAATAAAAAGGTATTTCCTCTACTGTTTTAAGTAGCATCTTTTCCAGCTGAATTCTCTCAGTTTGTATGAACCTTCTGAGAGATAACTCCCTAATTTTGTTAAAGAAAGAGGTCCAATACAGTATGTTCTCAGGGTATTTATGTAGTGGCAGCTTTTCAGAGAATATGTAAACTTGGCAGTTTTCATCTCAGAAGAAAAAAAAAGTAAATAAATTCAGTATTCCATTAGACAATGAAAAATATTGAGAATATTTGGCAGCAAATAGAGGCATGTTAATGTAGATACACTTTTAAGTTTGAGTTGCAAAATTCAGTAGCTACTACCAGGAGAGAACACGGACAGCCGTGGGCAAACTATGGCCCGCGGGCCGGATCCGGCCCGTTTGAAATGAATAAAACTAAAAAAAAAAAAGACCGTACCCTTTTATGTAATGATGTTTACTTTGAATTTATATTAGTTCACACAAACACTCCATCCATGCTTTTGTTCTGGCCCTCCGGTCCAGTTTAAGAACCCATTGTGGCCCTCGAGTCAAAAAGTTTGCCCACCCCTGGACTAGAATCTGAAGGTACAGCTGTGGGCCCATTGATGCTCAGAGAGGAATGCCCAGGCTGTTGAGTTGTTCTTTCCTACCTGTGACCCTGGGGTGTGATGTCAGAAGCTCCCAGTAGTGGCACCACCGTCCATGACCGCCATCTACGCTGCGATTTCCATGCTCAGTTGTCCCCGACACGTGACACAAGCCAAGTCATTTATCCATAGCATCCGCAACTTGGCTTCACCCAGTTCCAGAATGTTTCTCCAGCATTCTGATCCTGAAATGTGAGCACACAAAGGCTGATGAGTGCCACAGCAAATGAGAACAACTGGCTCTCACTCTCCAAATTGGCCCTTTAGGAGAGCAGAGAGGATAACTTTGTAAAAAGCCTTATTTTTGCACAGTCAGCATCTCCCAAGAAGCAAAACAGTACAACGCAAAGCTAAAACAATTCCATCCCTCCTTTCAATACAAGTTGTGACCAAGTTTGGGCAATCTATACATTAAAATTGCTCTCAAATCTAGTGTTGCTCATTTATCTTACATCCAGTGTTGCAGTACAAGCCCTTGTCATTTACACTCTGGAGTGTGACTGCTACTCCCTGCCAACTCTTCTTCTAACCTCCAACCCATACTGAGAGAGAAGCCTCTCTAAACTACATCTGATCATCTGTGGCTCCCCAGTGCCCTGGGAATAGCATTCAAATTCCTCCGTGCGGAATACGAAGCCTGCCACCATCTGGTTCCAAGCAATCTTTCCTTCCTCTGGCTCTAAACTTCCCCCAGCCTGCTGTGGTTTTTCCTGTGTTCCCATATGTTAACTTCTGCAGACCCCTTACTCCCTGCCTTTATTCAAGCAGTTTCCCTGCCAGGAATTCCTTTTACTTTCTTAACCAGACATCTGTGTCCTATATTATCTTCTGTTTAAAATTGGGTTTTCTAGTTGCCCTCTTTCAACAAGTTATTATGTATTTTTATTTTCCTTTCCTAAAGCTCCCTTGGCATGATGCTGACTACTTCCTCCCTCTAATCCTGCCTCCTCTCCTCCTCTTCCCAGATCTCTATTCCGCATGCCGCGGTCCTTCCTTTACTCCTAGAGCATTTCTTCCATCCATCTCCTGGGCCTCGGCCTGTAAACCATCATTATAGGTGAGTCCTAGACAGGTTAAGACTCCCTGTGACATTCTGTCTTATCACATGTTAATCCTTCTCTCACACATGTCACATTCAAAGTGAATGAGCTGGTGTATGATTTTTGCCTGCCCTGTTGGACTTCACACTTTGGGAGGTCAGGGCCAATGACTGACCTTTTGCTTTGCATGGAAATTGTCTGGACTTGTGTGGAACTTAGTAGCTATTCACTATTTATTGTATTTAAGCTGCCTAAATACAATAATGATATAAATGAATATAACATTTAAAGAAATATTATTATTATAAATATTATTTATCACAATAAAAGCATATTGATAACATAATTACAAGTTGCTAAGCTGACATCATTTTCTGCATTAAATGCCTTACTCAAAAGAGTGTGTCTTCATAAAAAATCACGATTTGGGAAAATTTTTAACTCATGGGAGAAAAGTCATGTTTTGATTTTTTTTCAATTTCTGAATTATACACTGTTATGAAGTTCAGTTTATTTTAAATTTACAGATTTGACATGTTATGTTTAATGGATACAATAATTTAATTTTTTTATTCATGTATAAATTTTTGCTAAAGTATTTATAGCACTGCTATCTAATTAGCTAGATCAAACATGTCTCCTTAATATATGATTGGCATTTTCATTTGACTTATCAAGCAGTTTCAAACTAAATACCACAAAAAATTAAGTACAAATTCAAATATTTTTACTCAAATTTCACCAATTCCAATTGAAGGGATGTCTATTAGGGCATTTAATTACCTTTAAGCATGTAACACACTACAAGGTACATTTCAGTCAATGAATATAGTCTTAGTGCTGAAAAAATATTTGTTACAGCGCTTATTTTAGAATAGAAACTCTTTGAAGATAGGGAAGGTTTTAGCATTGTTATCATAGCTCCAGTTTTTTAGTACATTGCTCAGGGCAAACACCAATAAAAGTCACTGGGTTCTGTTGGAACTTTAGACAAAAGGCTAATTATTATCATGGCCCCTACTCGCTTGGCATCTTATGGAGAGACATCATTGGGCTCGTGGGTAGCTGGGTGCCATGTGATTCTGTGCCCCAACCAAGGGCCCTATACTCTTCTATTTCATGCAACAAACATCAGAGCAACATTGCATGGGAGCCATTAACATTTAGGCTGGGATATTAAGAGGTCTGAGGTAAGGCACCAATGAATTAGGGCAGTTCTAAGACATGCCAGCCTCCCACACTGCACATGGAAAACTTGAGTGCTATAGGTCTGCAGGAATCGGGCTTGGGCACAGAACTTTTTTCTGGGAGGAGCCCAGCACACTTATATCACCAGGCAACCTGGGGTGAGCCCTAAGGCACCTAATTCAGAATTCTGGTGGCCAGCACCATGCAAATCTTCTTTGTTCATAAACCCTTGTTTTCATAATGACCATGTTGAGACTGGGCTCAAAATATGTCTCTCCTTCTTTCTGTAATGAACTGGATAGATGGTGGCCTAGAAACTTGACTTATTAGCCAGTCAGAAGAAATTGGATTTTATGTGATAATTAGATGAGAACAGGAATAAATAAAAGGAAAAAAAAACCAACTACTCTTTTTGTGACTCACCTGTTCCATCCTATCCCCCCTATGAGGTAGGCATGAATGGCCCCTTTAAAACTAAGAAATGGAGAATCAGGTTAAATAAGTGACTCAAGGCCTCATTACTGGTAAAAGGCAGTCCTTTCTGAATCCAAAACCCATTTGTTGGGCTGATCTTTCTATGGTTCCCTTTGGAGTTATCAAATGCAAAAACAAACAAACAAAAACACAGTTTGCTGTTATGAGAACTACACAAAGAGTATGTGTCAATTGTTATCTGTGGGCCCGAGACAACTCGCCCACTGTGTTATTCTCTTACCCTCATGTGATCATCCATTAATTATTAGTGGATTTTCTGCTCAAAATCGAATTAAACCACAAATCAGGAGCTTTCAAACTTTTTTAAATTAGTGGAATCCATTTTTAAATTAAAGAATAAATCAGAAGCCCTACTTTCTTTTCTTCATAAGAAAGGCACCCTTAAACTGCCTTGGAAGAATGGTGCTTATAGGACAATGCTAAGTGAAATAAGCCCATCAGAGAACCATATGATTTCACTCATATGTGGAATCTAATGAACAAAATGAACTAACGAGCAAAACAGAGACAGACTCGTAGATAGAGAGCAGGCTGACAGCTTTGGGGGAGGGGCTGGATGGAGGCGGGTGGAGGGATTGAGTGAAAACGAAAAAATAAGATGAAGAACTCATGGATATGGACAACATGTGGTGATTTGCAGGGTTGGGGGAAAGAGGTGGAGGAGAGGGCATAGGGGGTATAAATGGTAACGAACAGAGACTTGACTGGGGTTGATGAACACACAATGCAATGTACAGAGGATGTGTTGTAAAATTGTGCACCTGAAACCTGTACAATTTTTTTAATCAATGTCACTCCAATAAATTCAATAAAAAGGAAAACAAACAAACCATGGGATTTGAAAGCCACTGCTTTAGCCAGAAAATTTACTACAGGGAACAAATGAGTATGGCCAGCTGTGAGTTTCCTCGCCTTCCCAGGAACTCAGTCTCAGACAGAAGGCCATGCCCTGTAGGAGAAGTGACAGCGACTCACAGTCTATTGGCTGTGCAGCAGCAAAAGAAAGACAACATTAGCTCTAAAGTTTCAGCTCACAAAACGGGAGCCTCACCTCATTACCCCTGGATGCCTGTTACTGCAACTCAATTGTATGGTGTACAAATGTTTATGTCATGAAAATTATACTCTCTATATATCATGTTGAAACTGAACTAACCTCGCCCTGACAATAAACTCTTATGAAATCACATGGATTTGCAGTTTGACTCCATTTGTCTTCCTGACCCATTAATAGTGCATTTGTCATCCAATGACCTTAGAATGATTTGCTGCTGTTTGCTTTCAGCGTTGGAGGTGACCAAGGTGCTGACATTAGTTGGCGAATCTCACCATGAGGCAGAGACTGCAGACACAGAAGCTACACAGAGTCTCTGAAAGAGGAAAATACGAGATTTAGCTGAAAGCAAATAGCAAAACAGAAAGTGAAATTACTGAATCAATGTAGGCTTCTTGTGGTGTTTTGGCTAATCTGAGGTGGCAAACACAGCTCCTTTTCTTGGCAACAACAAGGTTCAGCGTACCAGGATTATCTTATCCTGCATCACTGGGTTTTACTCACTGAATTTGTCCCTAAGGTCTCACATGGAAAAAAGCATTGTGACTGTCTTTATCATTTGGAGGTAAGAATAATAATTTTGTGATACCAGTGTTGCCTTGGCTCAAGGTTATTATATAAAATGCAGCAAAGATACCTAGCCCCTTCAATTTGGCAGGTTAATCGGATAGCCTTTGCAGGGACTATAAGGTCAGACATCATCTCTCCATGGGCCCCTTCAGCCATTACACCCATGCAGTCCCTTTTGTATTTAAAACAACACCAAGAACAACAAAACAAAAAAAGTCCACTCTTCTGTTCCTTCTAAGCTTCATCCAGCTTCTTTCTTCATAGCCAAACAATAAGCCAACTCTTAATGCCTTCTC
The DNA here is from genome assembly GCF_014108235.1 of Myotis myotis. Lineage (NCBI taxonomy): Eukaryota > Metazoa > Chordata > Mammalia > Chiroptera > Vespertilionidae > Myotis > Myotis myotis. The sequence continues at coordinate 47,807,462 of NW_023416317.1, forward strand.
CGTACCACCAACTTCATCCTGGATCCTGAACCTTGACTTCTCTTTCTACCCTCATCTAATTCTCCCCTTCCAAACAAGAGCACAGTGCACTGCATCAGGAACTCCATGGATGCCTTGAGATTTCAGACTGTTTACAGAGGGTCGGAACTGGTCCGGAGTTCTTGAAGTTGTGTCAGAAGCATTAATGCAAGAGAGAGGAAACCATATCTAGGCAGACAGTCCACCTGAGTCATAAATTCTAAGGTGGATGCTAAGCAGAACAAGGGCACTCTGGGAATAAGGAATGAGGAAGGAAACCTGGGATCCGATGTAGAATCTCTGCTCCTTTTAAAAATTTTATTATTTTTATTTTTTTCTAGTGTTTCTCCCTATATAGCACTAATCCCATCAAAAGGACTACAGTCTCATGACCTCACATCACAATACGCTCACACTGGGGGGGTTGGGGCCTCAACAAGAATTTGGGGTGATACATTCAGTCTATAAGACTCTGTAACCTTGTACAAGTTACATAATAATACTGAGACTATAAAAAGAGGATTAATAATATCTCCCTCAAAGAGTCATCTTAAAGGACTGCTATGATGCTTAAACGAGATACTGCAGAAATAGTGTTTAGAATGGTGCCTCATACACAGCAAGAGCTGGGAAAATATTTTGTTCCCTCAAGGAAATATATAGCTATTTCTTTCTGGGGTAGTACTTAAATAAAAGGGTAAATACAACCAATAATGCCTAGGGGTGTATGTGTACAGTCTCCAGATGAGGGCGGAAAGGCTCACCTCTGCACTGTTGGTTCAGCTCTTGGTCCTTCACGTTTTATAAAGGGCCCCAGGCCCAGAAGATGCCACCATGACGACAAGGCATCTGGATACCAGGACACCTGTGTTCACGTGTAAGCCTATTTTAAGATTATTGACAGATGTGGGAACTTCTAGAGGAAGACGACAAGGTTAGGAAAAGTCTGGAAGCCATGTGAATGGGTGAACAACTACTACAAGTAAGGCTGCTAGATTTAGCAAGTAAAAATATAAGAATCCCAGTAAAATCGGAATCTTAGATTAAAAAAGACAAGTCATATTTCAGCATAAGTATGTGCTGTGCAATATTTGAGGTCTACTCATACTAACAAAGCATTTCTTGTTTATCTAAGATTCAAATATAACCAGGATCCCTGGCAATTCTCCTGTTGGAGACAGTGCATACACATGAGGCAGAAATGTAACATCATAGTCATGTGTATTTATACTTAAACAATATGAATGGCTGGGTATAAAAATTCTGGAGTGAGCAATGGAAAAGTTCAGAATTAGGTGGCAGTATTTGGAAAGAATTCCTCTACTTTCTATGAAGAAATTAATCCACACTACTGTAAGCAAGAAATAAATATTAGCACAGAATTTCCTAATATCTTCAGCCTTTAGCCTAGGGTGATCTTAGGATTCCCAGAAGTAACCATAGGATAATTTTCCCAAATCCACAGTGTTTGCTATAGTCTGTCCTCATCTCTCACAATTGCTGGTTCAAGTCAGGGGTATTATCATGTTCAGTCTTGGACTCTTTTCACTTATTTCCCAATGGAGTGAGTCTTAGATAACCCATTTTTTCTTCATAATAAATGAAGAAATCCTTCATTAGAAATTCCTTTCAGTTTCTGGGGCAACACAACCTTCTCAAATTTCCAATTTGCCACACAGTTTTCCATTAATATATTATATAGGTCATTACAATATAAATTTCCAAACATGATAACGTAAAGAAACTATCAGCAAAGGAACAGGTGACCTTTATTTTGAAAATCTATTTGGGATAAAGTCCACATGGCTGAGCTTTTCTCTAACTCTCATGATGAGGAAAACACACTGTGAGGAGACACCTTACTCAAGGAAACTAAGTGAGGTTTGGCTGCCACCATGACTGCCAAAAATAAACTCTGAAATTTCAAAGTAAAACTCTGGTAAACTAAACATTTCCCTTCTCAACTTATCTGATTGGTAATATTCAGAGGGATCCACACAGACCAGCTGGGCAAGACCTTTCTCTCGCAGGGCTGGTAAACAAGTTGACAAAAATCACAAATTCCACCATAATGAACTGAAGAGGACAACACATTCTCTCCCTCAAAAGCAGCAATAGAGCAGGGCAAAGCTGTCCAAACAACCAGTTCAGGGCTCAGGAAACTGGCCAATGACACAAAACCAACAGAGATGCAGTCATTCATGAAACTTTTGGATTTATGATCAAAACAGAGCATCCTTGTCCTGCACTCCCCACTCCACACTCCCCACTTCCTGTGGTCTTTCAGTCAGGACAGGGCAGGTGGTGACCACCAGCAGCTTTCCTTCCACTGCTGACTGCAGACGGGGGTTCCCTTAAGTTAAATAGTGACCTCAGTGTCAAGGAAACAAAACCAGCAGCTCCACTAACCTGTAGTCCTGTTTGGGACAGGGAATGGATTAGTGACCTCGCCACTTACAGAGAGTCTTGGGAAGTCAAACAGCCATTGAGGCTTAAAGGCTGTTCCTTCATCAGGTTAACCGGAGGCTGTGCACCTGCAGGAGAGAGACCTGCACACACAAAGGGGTCACTTGCAAACAGGATCCAGGAGGTTCTCTGAAGTGAAGGAAATATTTTAAGACTGGCTGAGGTCTTGACTCTAGAAATTTACTGAAACTAACTCTATAAATTAAATTATAAATTTGCTGAAGCTAATTGAATGGAACATTTACAGTGGGTAATTGTTATGGTAAATAATTTAACCTAAATAAAGCTGTAAAGAATTTACATAGTTCATAAAAACATATAACAATTCAAAAGCAAGATCCCAATCTAGATATCTGGATATCAAATGAACCTGAAGAAAATATATAAATAAGATAGGCCCTATTTAAAAGATTTTAAATTAATATATTAATTTTTAAAGTATCATAAAGTGTTAACCTTTAATATTATTATATACTAGAAATTCAAGGACAGCTTTTCCAATGTAACTTTCTTAGTGATGGAAATACATAGACGTCCAATATGTTGGTTCCTATTTAGAATATGTTGGCTTTTGAGTACTTGAAATGTGGCTAATGTGATTGAGAAACTAAACCTTTCAGTCTATTTTATTGTAATTAATTTAAGTTTAAATAAGCATTTTTCACTACTGGCTACCTTATGGGATAGCACAAGTCTAGCAAAAGCCCATATTTTCATATGGAAAATAATATATAATAATTAATAAATAATGTTATAAGAATAAGCTCTGTGTTTCCTGTACTCACAACTGTAAACCTACTTTCGCCCTACTCTGCACATAATTTAGTTTAGAGAAAATGATAATTTTAAAACAAAGGGAAAATAATATAGGTAATTATTTCTATCTGCCTTTTTAAGGCTTGCAACTCAAGAAATTCAAATTAAGGTAATGTGATACTATTTTTACTCACTTAAATAGGCAAAAGAAAAATATTACCCATTATTAAACAGATCATTTGCTAATAAATGAAGGAACTTGTGCATTTAATTTTTAAGACATTCTTAATTGAATGATCAAGGGATCTAGTTTATTGGGGAAGTGGCTGCGTATATCAAATAACTTCAAATTATGATTGTAGTTGACTCAGAAATTCCACTTGTAGGAAATGACCCTGACAAAATAATTTAAGTATGCTCACTACTGTGTTTACAAAAACAAAACACTAGTAGAAAATGAAATATAGAAAAATAGAAGACCGGTAAAATAAATTACATCACTGTATGAGTAGAATTATAGAGTATTTTAACATTTATTCAACTTAAATATGTTTATTGTTTGTTAGTAAATGCAAATGTAGTTTTCACATTAGAAAATCTGATTTTATTTGTGATATCTCTGCGTCTATGTTTATCTGCCTCTAAATCTAGAATCAAATAAATCAGCAGAGCAGCAGGGCTCATTTATTGGTGATGAAATTATGGGCATATCAATTAGAAATCTCTGTTGGCAAGCACACAAACCAATTCCAGTTATATTATGCAAGCACTGTTTATTTAAGAAGACTGCAAAAACAGATTAACTCATATTGAATGGAACTGAATGGGGGGAAGGTGGAGAAGGAGGAAGGGAGGGAGAGAGAGAGAGAAAGAGAGAGAAAGAGAGAGAGAGAAAAAGAGAGAGAGAATAGAAAAAAAAACCCATATACTTAAAGAAGCACAAAAGATTAGGAGAATTATATGATGAACATAGCCAGAGGCCTGCTAATGGTTTAGACATTGTCCTTAGTTGCTGGACTATGAGATGGTCCTAGTCCAGGGAACCTATGGGGAAGAGCCCGGGCAGCAAGGGTCAGGGATATGGGGGAAAGTTCAAGAATCAAGTCAGAAGTGTTTCAGTATTTTAACAACCACTACAGTTGGACTAGTACAAACAAGCTATGAGCCAAGTCTATGTCTAATAACAGTATGCATCTCATACTTGCTATTTCTTTTCTTTCATGAGGTCTCTGTTCAATTTGTTAGAAGCATGTTTCAAATACTTTTCTTAGGAAAGAATGGGATATATGGATTATTCTAAGAATTCCTGAAATTTCTCAAAAAATAGATAGGTAAAATAAATAAGAGATATATTTTCAAATAATATCTTTCCTGAATTTAGGACACTCTTGATACAACAATTTAAAAAAATGATATGTAGATAGCTTTCCTCTGACTTTTAAATACAAATTATGCAACTGAGGAATATGACAGCAGTCAAATTCTGTGTTTCTTTTTTAGGTACCTATTATTTTGACCTGGAATATTATATATAATTTTATCCTGAGAAACTATGGATTTTACCATGTATGCCTAGAAAACTGTTCCTTTTCTGATGAATCTAGCCTAGAACTATAAATGTGTTCAGTCTGTAGACTCTGAACTTTCTTCCTCAGAGTTAACTTGCCTCTGTTATCTGCGTAATCATTGCCTCTAGTCTCTCTGTTTTTTCTTCTGCTTCTGAAATGCATATATTAATATGTTAAAGCTCTAGGTCTTCCGGGGCTTTTATCTTTTCCCTTATTATTTTCAGCTCCTTTCTAGTTTGCTCAGTGTTTTGAGAGATTTCTGGCACTTAATCACTCAAACAACTAATTGAGGTCTTAATAGTGTCCAGCCTGTTCTTCAATTAATATACAAAGTAGAACCATACATATACAAACCATACATATACAAAGTAGAAACCATACTTTATAGTGCAAGAAAATCTCTTTGCTGCAGTATTTGGATTCCCATAGATGCATTACTATTTTTAAATTATGTTTTCCATCTGTCTTCCAGCAATTCCATTTCATTGGTTCTGATCTATTTTTTTTTTGGCTTTTCTCTTTGACCTATGCATTTGCAACCCCACTCTATTGATGAATAGTGATTTTCCTTATACCACTGGTCTAAGTAATGATTATTGGAATAACCTAAGTGGTGATGAAAAGTCACAACCACTTTCCCACAGATTTGCGGTGGGGAGGCAAGACATTTCCCTGATAATAATGGTCATCTTGTTACGTACTTATTTTCCTATCCGTGTTTTCTATCCTGTGAATTTCTCCTCCACTTTTATCCATTTTCACATTGTATTGTTTAGTGCAATGGTTCTCAACCTTCCTAATGCCGCAACCCTTTAATACAGTTCCTCATGTTGTGGTGACCCCCAACCATCAAATTATTTTCGTTGCTACTTCATCACTGTAATTTTGCTACTGTTATGGGTCGTCATGTAAATATCTGATATGCAGGATGTATTTTCATTGTTACAAACTGAACATAATTAAAGCATAGGGATGAATCACAAAAGCAATATGTAATTATATATGTGTTTTCCGATGGTCTTAGGCGACCCCTGTGAAAGGGTCGTTCGACCCCCAAAGGGGTCGCGACCCACAGGTTGAGAACCGCTGGTTTAGTGTGTGTTTTTTTAACTGATTAATTTTGCAGTTCTTTATTTTCTAGATATTAGTACTTTGTTGGATAGATGGTTTGTAAATAGTTTTTTTCCATCCTCCTACTACTATCTTTCACATAGCAAAACTATTTAATTTTAATAAAGTCCAATTTACTGATATGTTTTTACTTTAATGGATCATGCTTTTAGTATCATGACTAACAACTTTGTTCAGATTCCAGATGCTGCACACTTTCTCCCATATTTTCTTTTAAAAACCACTTTGAGTGAATTTTGATACATAATGGGAAGCTTAGATAAAGATTCACTTTTTATTGACTTTATTTCATTAGAGAAATTTAAGGTTCACATCATTTATTACTCTCACTTGGTGATCTTGATCTCCAATTCACTGAAAAACTGAAGGAATCAGAAATGTAAGGAATCAGAGGATAATTTCTCATGACTCATAATTCACCTATATATAACAACATTTATATCTCTATGTTCTGCCTTCACTCACAATACAACAGATTAACTATCTGCCTTCCTTTCGAAAAGCATTTCCCCCCAATCCTGTCTTATTTACACAAGGACACCACTCCAGCAATATTCCCCTTTCTCAACAATCAATTTTCTCCATCAAACGGATTGTTCACAGTAGCATATGAACATGCTGCTATTTCTTCTATATTAAAAATCCGTCTTAAACACACTTTCTTCTTAAACTACTACCCATTTATTTGCTCACCTTCTCATCAAAAGTACTTTGAAGTATTGATTTCGTCAGTCTCCATTTTATCTCTTCCTATTTTGTCTTATCCCCATATAAATCAGTAATTTCCTCCATTATTCCATTGAAATACTTTTTAAAAACAGCCTTTGTGTTATTAAGTCCAGTGTTCAAATCTCAGTCCCTACCTTATTAGAGCAATAGTTTACACCATTGATCCCTCCCTCCTCCTAGAATCAAAATCCTGACTTGGCCTCCAGTCTAGGTTTTCTCCCTACTCTACCGGTTGCTCCTTCTTACGCTCCTTTGCTATTTTCCACTCTTTCCCCTAGCCTCTGCAATAAAGTGTCCCAGATACTTTCAAAGCTAAATCAAGGGACAGATATTCATCTCCTTTCAATAATCAGCCTATGGCCTCCTTCACAGCACCATATTCAGGTCTCTTGTGTCTTCCTCCAGGAAGAAATCCACACTTATTCAAAGACTTTGCTGTGTCCAATCAGAGATACTCGGTGTTGATTTGGATCCGGATCATGGCCCAGAGCACTCACAATGCTGTTCTGCCACATCAGAGAAAAGATTTCTGCTTAAGTAATGAGAGTCTGGGGATTGGGTAGGTGGAAAGGTAATCCAGAAGGCAACTCCAAAGCAACTCCAAAGCATCTGTGATTGATGGACCGGAGAATAGTGAAATTCCTAGGTGCTTAAATAACTTGAGAGTCTCTCTCTCTCTCTCTCTCTCTCTCTCTCTCTCTCTCTCTCTCTCTCTCTCTCTCTCCCTCTCATATCATATCATATATCTTGAAGGCACAATCTGTAGCCAAAGTGTGCGGTAGAATGACAAAAGAAGAATAGCTATAATTGGGATTTGCTTTAAAGTGTCTAGGAGGTATTGGGAAAACATTCTAATTAATTGAAGTTTTCAAAAATAAAGTCTGATAGGTCAAAACCATCTCTCCATTTGTCATGGATAAATAGTGATGGAAAAAGACATGAGTTGTGGTGGTGAACACACAATACAGTGTACAGATGATGTGTTGGTGGAATTGTGCACCTGAAACCCATATCATTTTGTTCACTAGTGGCACCCCAATAAATGTAATAGAAAGGAAAAAAATGAAGAAAATAAAAATAAATGAATAAATGAAAAAAAAAGTGTCCAGTAGATAAGGTCCCCACCTCCCTTACTCGAGAAACAATGCATCAGTGTGAAGTAATACCTCTCAGAAGTGGGCATGATTTGTTCTTACACTCAATGTTTTCTTGGCAGGGATCCCTAATAAAAATTTATTATTTTTTCCATTTTTCATTTTTTGCCTTCATTAGTTTCCTGTAGTGCTTCCCCTGCACCTCTTTTCCCTTTATTAAAGCTCATTTGTGGAAATTATCTTACCCTAAAGAACACAAATAAACTTTTATTTAGCAAGCTGTGGAAATCAGAGATCGGCAGCGAAGACAATTGAGCTCATTAAGCATCAATGTCACCAATGCGCTCTCATTACTCATTCACTTCACTGATGGCTTTAATAGGACAGGAGGCACCAAATCTCCCCTGGATCATCAAGTTTTCCTCTCTGGTGTCACAGAAGACAGTGGATGGGAGCAGGTGGGACTGTGAGTTTGGAGACACAATGGGAGTGACTATTAATCATCGACAAGTCCGAATTTGAGTCTTAGTTTTCTCACCTCCTCTTTCTCCCTCTATAAAGGAAGCAGAAGGAGGTGATAAGAGGCATGTGAGTTTAAGAGCTCCTCTCAGATGGGAGTTTTATACTCAGCATTTGATGGGAAGCAATTCAGAGGACCTAGAAAGCCGCATTTACCATTTCTATTGTGCAGTAGTTTAGTTCCACTCTAAACATGTGTTTAAAAAGTCAGCTCGACACGATTCTTCCACTGGAATTGCTAGAAGCATCCTTTACTCCACATAATAGAAAGAACTTGTGATACATTTCAACACAAGTTGTGTTCACAACAGGAAATGTGTAGAAGCCAATTTTCAGAATCTGCAAGCCTCTTATATGAACACATGGGAGTGGAATGCAGGAAATTATTATCTGTATCCATACACATTAATGGGAAAATTTCATTATAGCATCACAGGAAGAGGGCTGGAAGAATTTTTGACTTACTTTAAGGGGATGTTTGAAGTGGACCTACTTAAAATATAGACCACATGGCATCCGTGGAATTCCCTTTGGTGGACCTTGCAAAATGGGGAAGTGGTGGCACCTCACAGGATTGCCATGAGCAGCTGGCGACATGACAGGTGCTCCAAGGTGAGAAGCTCCAAGTAGTTATTGATTTGACAACAGCTAGTATTCCCCTGGTAATGACCCTGGTGAACATGGCTAGTGATACCCTAATTACCAACGTTCTCTCTGCTCTTCCTCTGTGTCAGGCAAGATCCTAAGACTTCACTTGTGCTATGTCATCAAATCGACAAAATAATTTCCTATGTTAGGGATTATTGAGACCCACCCCTTTCCAGATACCCTCTCATTTTCCAGATGATAAAAAAGGACCGATCAAAGGGTCACACAACTAGTAGGCAGCTGTGCCAGAAGTAAAAACAAGGCTGCCTAACTTGAAAGCTGTTGCACTTGACGTGTCCTCTAAGAAGTTAAAAGTCAGAAGTGCAATATTTATCAATACATCCCTCGTAAAAGGAGATAAAATACAAGTCAGAAAAGTAAGCAGCATGTTTTTGTTTGTTTTTTGTTTGTTTGTTTGTTTTATTGTTTTATTGCTTAAAGTATTACAAAGGGTATTACATATGTGTCATTTTTTCCCCGCCCTTGGCAATCCCCTGGCCTTCCCTACCCCCCAGTGTCTTATGTCCATTGGTTATGCTTATATGCATGCATACAAGTCCTTCGGTTGATCTCTTACCCGCCTCCCTCCTGCCCCCCAACCCTCCCTGGCCTTCCTGCTGCAGTTTGACAATAAGCAGCATGTTGAGAATGAGAAAAGCAGAGAAGTTTGTCACTAAAGTTAGAGGGTTAGAGCCTGGAGAGATGAGAGGAAACTCATCATGGAGTAATCAGAGCTGTAAACGGGTAGCATTAAGGACCAGGGCCACCACATCCTGTGGTGTGGGCACAAAACGTAATTGGAATGAATGCAGCTTAAATCAGAACAATAAACCCAGTACCTCCTTGTGACAGGTCTTTCTCTCTCCATGTGGTCAACGTGGTAACAAGGAAGAAGGGAATGGCTAGAATTTTATTTATTTTCCAATGCAGAGTGGTAACTGACCCTTCTCAATAGTGACTTCATGGGGACATCAGAAGAAATCTAAAGCTAGGTGGCCACGAGTCAGGTAAAACCTTGAAATTCTATTACTAAAGGAAGCTGGGTAGTCAGGGCCCATGGCTAACCAAAGTCATTCCCGCTAAGATTTCAGCCCAAATGAAGAACCACTTTAATCAACGGATCTTGGAGGTGACAGGGTTAGATTCTTAAATTATTGGTCATGAAAATGCATAGGTGGGATTTATTTTATTTCCTGAATATAAAATGAATACATATTTATCCTGGACATTTTTGATTGCCAGAACTGTATAAAGAAATATGAATCACCATATTGCCACCCTCAGAAGCAATAATTGTTAACTGACATAACTTCCTCATACCCTCCATCTACTGCTAACTTCAGACCCCAGATGACCCACTAAATACTGAGAAATCCTAAAGGAGACCATTCACAATTCCTGAGGGCTGTACAACTTGTGCTGAGTGTGTATAAGAAGGTAATCCTCTTTTCCCTTCTTCCCAGGCCCGGAATAGCCATTTCTTCCCCTGTGATAGACAATGTGATTAAGGAAGACTATCTACATTCAGAGTAAATTTGACATGTTATTGGGGCAAAGGATTTTTCTATAGCCATTAAAGAAAGATAAGATCAACTGGCGATACAGAAATACGTGCTGTTCTAGGATAGCCAGAGTGAGATTGTCAGATAGCAGGGGTTTTTGTTAGTTTCATGCCAAACTTAACAAAGTACCTATAGGAAAGAAATTAGTTGGCAAACCACCTGCTTATCAAATCTTTTCCTATTTGGGGGCTGTCACCCTTTGAGCAAAGATAGTGTGTGAAAAGGTGCCACTCTCCTATCACAGAAGGTTCTAAGGCACAGAAGGCCCTTTCTCAAGGTTGTATTACTTGGCATTAGTGAAGAGGCCGCCTCTAATCTCTCTCAAATACAGAAACTAGAATGACTAGATCAGGGACAACTTCCATCAACTTTTGCACTCCATATAGAGTGCACGTGTTTCTGGTGGGTGTTATGACAACTGCATGTGTATACACACATGTGGGAATAGATCTCTTCAATGTATTCATCTCTCAGCAAATATTCATTGACCATCACCAAAGGACCAGGGGCTCTTTTAGCTATTTCTGCTGTGGTGATGAAAACACAATCTCTGCCCTATGTGGTTATATTTTAGTAAGGGATACAGACAATAACAAATAAATAACATCTAATATAATTCAGAGGATTGCTTACACAGAATAGTCAGGCAAAACTCTCTGAGGAGGTGCTTTTGAGCAGAGATTTGAATAAAATGAGGGAGCAAGACATGGATGGGGGAAAAACAAATCCAACAGAGAAAAAAGTAGGTGCAAAAGCCTTGGGAAGGGGGAGGTGGTGAGTCTGTGTGGCTTCTAAGAACAGAACAGGCCTTTGTGGCTAAAGTGAGGGAAGGAAAGGAGAGATGGAAGGCAAGACCTTAGAGATCCGAAACATAAAGCTGTAAAAACTGTGGAAAGATATCACTATGCTAACATCACTCTCTGGTTCCTCCCCCTTCTGCTGCCCTGGAGCCTGAATTCTTTCACAGGGCACCCACCCTCTCTGATGATCTGCACACCACTCACTACCCACCCCCGGCTCATAGCGTACTCTTTTCTGCAGTGGTACCGCGCTCTCATGCACATAGCTCCCTGGGTTCTTTCTCACTTCTCTGCCTTTGCATAAGCATTATCCCAGGCTCAAATGCTTTTCTCCATATTGACCTGGTGAATTATCACCCTTCTGAGGAAAAAAAAACCCACCACCTTTTAGCTATGGCTTTTCCAAGCTCACACAGAAAACCCCACACCCATCTTTATGCCATGTCTATTTCTAGCATCTCTTATAGCTGCTCTGTGGTCACTTCTTGCCTGCATCACTGTTTCCCACATAAGATGAATTTGGTGCAGTTACAAATGAGGTCTTTATCTTTAGATTCCTGATACTTAGCACAAGGTCACAGGCATAGTAAAAACAACAGCAGCAATAATAATAATAATAATACACAAATAATAAATAAGCTTGTGAGTGCCCAAATGAATGAAAGTTGTCTCAATGAGTTTTGGGATTCTTTTAACTTCAGGTCAATGAAACAAAAAGTCATCTCAAAATGGACTTTTCTTTCATTTCTCATTCAGTCAAGAGGACAATCTTCTTTTCTGAACTTTTTCTAATAGAAAACTGCAAGTGAAGTGAATGTCAAGAATGTTCTATGCATAGAAAAATGTAATAACTACATAATACACCTGTCAAAATGATGTTTAAAAGAAAATGTTAACAGTCCCATGCAACTGAAGAGGTTTTGTGGGAGTTGCTATTATAAAGCAGTGTTTGACGCTCTGCACAGAAAATTATCACCTACGTGAAACTTTTAAAGCAACTGTGATTTAGAGTTGGAAACATTACCGGCAAGCCATTTCAAACATTTCAGCTATCTGATCATTGGTTTGCAAATCTGCAGAATGGGCCAATTCACGTGTGCTCAGGGCTGAATGGGAAGAGAATGAATGACATTTCAGAGTAAAGTTTTTTCTTTAAATATTGCCCTTTATTTAGAGTACATATCTAAATTTAACATTGAATGTTAAAATGTGAAATTAATTTGTGCCTAAGTATTATGTAAAAATACTAAATGATCTTTGATATGATTCAATGATCGAATTAAATTGCAGGGAAAATGCCCTCATAAAAGCCAAGGTATTAAAAAGAAAAAGGAGGCTGAGAACGTGACATGAGGTTATTTTCCTGCCCTATTTACTCATGTCCAGCTTATCTTTTCCCATTGTTTTTGTTTGTTTAGTCACAACTGCTCCAGTTGGATCCTCGCTCCTTGGCTTGGGAAGGGCCAGGGTTATTACAGTTTCTGAGGCCCCACCTGCAGGGCCTCACTGAGGAAACACCTCAGGTCAACCTGCAGGGGACACTGAAATCACGGATGGGGCAGCGAATCCAAGTGTAGAAGTCAAGTCAGACAATTTTGAGATGGAAGTCTACATTGGTTAACAAAATAGAGGGTGAGGCCCAAGAGGGGTTGATACCTGAGATCCAGCCCAGGAAAGTGGGAGGAAGAGGAAGAAGTGGAGAGGAGAGGAAGGGTGAGGAAACACAACGCACACGTATTCAGTGCTTATCATGTTAACAGGCATGATGTTAAGTACCAGAAGCAGAGGGTGCACCTTAAACCAACAGCATCATGGCACCTACCTGGAGTAGGCTTCATTTGCTGCTGCAGCAATTACCTGGCACGGGGGGTTGGTGGTAACATGGATAGTTGTTATTTTCCATGACTTTATATCCCCTTGGGGGAATTCTCTTCTTACAACTGCTATTTCTCCTGCTCTGGGTTTTCAGTCTATCAGCTTAATTACAGAACTCTAAACCACAGCATTAACCCTCTGCTTTTCTCTGACAATACAGGGTTGGGCAAAGGTAGACTTACAGTTACAGAGTTGATTCTTATATTTATTAATTATTGTATTATTTTCCATATGAAACAACTGTAAACCTACTTTGGTCTTATCCTATACTCTCTCTAATTGACTGAAAAAGCTCTCATTTCTCAAACAGGATGTCTAATGACAATTTGCTGATCTTTAGCCGTTTGTTCTAATCAATTGCATGTAGTAATCACCATTTGGATGTCCCAACATAGTTCGAACATAGCATAGCCTCCTCATCACTTTCAAATGAACTTCTCAAGACATTAATGAGATTATAAATTCTATAGAGATATTTTATCTACATTATATTTATTAATATGTTCACTCTTCTTGGATTCCAGGATAGTTGCTTCTAGAAGTTTGTGTCTTTTTCTATATGGTGTTGCTTAGAGCATATAGTAAAGTGTTTGGCACATGAAGGGACCCATCACATGTTTAGTTCATTGAAGTGAACTCAATGTTGAGTAAATATGAGGAAACTGAATAGATAAAAAACAAAATTTAGTTAAAATATTTTGGACTATTCAAAAACCATCTCTAGCAACATATTTAATCCTGGAGTCTATATGTTCATGAGTTGTTTTCAAAATACCAAGGAAAATAAAATGTAGCATATATATTTTGAGTAAAATATATACCTATCCTATCTAATAATAGCCAAACATGGTAATTGACCGTACCTTCACTACACCTCTCATTGGCTAATCAGAGCAATATGCAAATTAACCGCCAACAAAGACGGCAGTTAATTTGCATATACTGGCTGGGAGCAAAGCAGGCCAGGCGGCTGAAAACAAGCCTGGCAACGGAGGCGGGAGCAAAACAAGCCGGGCGGCAGAGGGAGGTGTAAACCATAAAGATATTCACTAATGAGAGCTAGTAAAAGAAATTATGGTTCATCAAAATAGCACATTGTATTAAATACTGTGAGTATATTATCAATCTGCTTGGATTTACTGAAAGAATACACACTGCACAAGAAACTTGGAGAAGATTAGGATTACAGCTACGGTTAGGGTTAGGGTTTGGGGCAGGAGCTTAAAAGCACATAAGGAAAATTAAATTTTCACAGCATATTCTCTCCAACATTTGAATTTTTATTAGGTGGTTTCAATTGCCTAAAAAGAACACAAAAGAAATCAACTCTAGCTAAGTTAACCAAAACCAAAACTATTAAAACTACAGAGAGATCTGATGCAACAATGCTCAATCTTCAAATGAAACCAGAGTCAATTTTGGAAATGACATGACATCTGGCTCAAGAGGTCAGAGTCAATCTCCATGAATACCTAGAACTCTTAAAAATGGTTTTCCTGGGTTTTTTGCTCACATGGTGATGAAGTGCCAGTTCAGATACTCTGCCCATTTTTCCAATTGGGTAGTTTGTTTTCCTATTATTGAGTTGTAAGACTTCTTTATGCAGTCTTGATACAAGTTATTTATAAGATGTGTGACTTGCAGATTATTTTCCCAGTCTGTATACCGTCTTTTCATTCTTTTTACAGTATCAATGGAAGAGCCAACGTTTTTCATTTTGAAAAAGTATGATTTATCATTTTTTCTTTTATAGATCATGTCTTTGATGTTATATCTAAGAATTCATTGTCAAATCCAAAGTCACACAAATGTGCCCCCTTTTTTTTTTCTGGAAGTTTTATAATTTTATGTTTCATAGTTAAGTCTGTGATTCACTGTTCACCTTTGAATGAGATGCAATTTAAATATAAAGGTTTGAGTTTTTTCATATGGACATCCAATGACATCAGCACTATTTTTTAATTGTCCTTTCTCTATTAAATTACCTTTGAAACCCTATGTCAAAATTTCAATTCATTGTATTTTGTGGGGACATTTCATGGCTCTCTCTTCTGTTCTACTCATCAATGTGCCTACCCTCTCACCAGTATGACATTGTCTTGATTACTGTAGTTGATAATAAGTCTTAAAATCAGGTCATCTGATTTCACCATTATTTTTCTTTTTCAGAATGGCTTTAACCATTCTGGATCCTTTGCCTTACCATGCAACTTTTAGATCAGCTTGTAACTACAAAAAATTTGCTAAGATTTTCACTGAGACTTTGTTGAATCTATAGATGAAATTAGAGGGAACTGGCTTCTTAACAATATTGACTATTCAATTTATAACCATGATATTTCTCTCCATTTATTTAGATCTTTGGTTTCTTTTTATCACTGTTTTCAACATACAATTTCTGGTATGTTTTGATATGTTTGTATTTACTAGTAAATGCTTCATTATTTTCATGTTATTGTAACTACTATTGTTTTTTTTTTCTAATTTCAAGTTCCAGTTCATATTACTGGCATACAGGACAATTTATTTTTATTTTGTGACCTGGTATCACAAAGTAAATAAATATATGTCTAGGATTATTTGTAGCTGTGTTTTTGGTTTGAAGACATTAAAGATAACTCTGGCCTCATTACATTAGTGTGCAATGGTAATCCTCCCACCTGCTCCCTCACCACTGAGGCTCCCTACCTTCAAGATCCCCCAAACAATCTACTATTATAAGACCACCATTTCAGCCTCTGTAATTCTGAAGTCTTCTTCACACAACCGATGACAACTCGGACTGTGGATTGTTCAGAGTCGCTTGGGATATACAGGAATCATTCTTGAGCACATGTTAGGAGCTGGCTGAACTGGTGTGATGTCTGGGAGGAAGCTGATTGACATGTAAACTTAGGAAAGTGAGTTCACGAAGCTGCAACTTGGCTTCGGAAGCGCTGAGAATGTCAGCAGCCCTGCTCTCCTTTAGCTTCATGCACACCTTGCAGACTGCACAACTTCCGGGCCTGCGTTGTGTCAGCAGAACAGCCTGACATAAATTTCCCTTCCCTGAAGTTCACAGGCAGTGTTCACAGAAACTACCGCCAGGAATCATAACAGTAGAAGCTGAAACAGGTGGGGTGCGGAGGGGTGGGGATGACAATTACGAACTGAAGTGGAGGCATTGTTCTGATGCTGTGAAAGGTGCTTTTAAGTAGATTAGTGATATTTCTGTGAAAGCTACCTTATCAATTCATTCAAAACAAAGCAGCCATTATGTGGAAACTGTGACATACAAGGAAGGGACATAATGATCCTTTTGTTCAGACATCTAGCAAAAAAAAAAGCCTCGATTCAATCAGAGTTCCCTAAAAGAAATGCTAAGTATTAGGATTAAATGGGTCTTTTAAAAATATTTCTGAATATTACAAAACTATTAAAATGATCTGAAAATACCTATTCTTTCTTCCTCTACACTCCCCCATTCTTTATACTAATAAGCCTCCCTTGAAGTTAAATACCTGTCTCAATTGACCTTACTAATTGACACTGACAATTATTAAATAGTAGGGCAGAAATCAATGGTCACCAAAATATCGATACATATGATTATTTTCTAGGCTCTATGTTGGGTAGTAACTGAAGATGCTCTCTGAAAATATTTTTGCATAAACTCTCCTTTAGATACAGAATAATATTCATGCATTTTCAGATTTTTGAATATTAATCATTCCTTAGCTAGAATGATAATGTGTTGGGAAGAGTGAAAATAATGTGGATTTGGGGGCCAGTTCTGAGTTTGGATTCCAGGCTAATCTCTTTTTGTTGTGACAGCAAACAAGTTATTTAGCCTTTCTGGGTAAAGGAGGAAATAACATCTATCTTAAATATTGTAGAGGATATAAATAAGATAATCTATATTCCAAATGAATACCTTTAGGCCCAATAAACCAGAGGTTTTCACATGAGTGATTCTGTACCACCTGCACCATACTCATGCTCAATCTCACTCTACCCATTTAGAGAAGTATTGGTTGGTGTAAGAAGTCCATAAATACTTGAGTAAACAGAGAAATACTGGTAGAGCCTCTGGCATAACTGAGGTTTAGATGCCCGCCAAGATTTGAAAACCATTGCTACCTTCCATAGTAACAAAAACTCAGATCATGTCTTAGGCTCAGGTCTCACCAGGATGGAACAGCTGTGAACCTCTAAGTTGGACAGATGATGATGTTGGAACAAACCCTGAGAATACAATGAATTCATTGTGCTTTGTTCTTTCCAAGATCACATAGGATCTGCCTGGATTTCCACTGTTTACACCACCATCCAACCTCAAGCTCCTAAATGTGGCTCAGTTTCTCTGCCTTACGCATTTGGGAGGAAAGAAGCAATTATTGAAAACAACCTAGTTACTGGCATTATATGTAGAAAGCACTTTACATGCATTTTCTCCTGATTTCATAAACTAACTCCATGGTGTTGGTCCTATTATTATTCCTCATAGTTTAGGTGAGAAAGCTGGGACAACCTGAGACTATTTTTAAAACCCTATGAAAAGTAAACAGCACCTTCGAGCACTTTCTAATTCCACTTCGGGAAATCCTTTCCCTGTGCTGCCTGCTGCAGACGGTAGGGGCTCACTAGGAAGTCCTTGGCACTGAGCTGAGAACCACACAGCCTGAAGACAGAAAACAGCTGGTCAGTCATTAGCCTCCCTTTCAGTGACCCTTAAAATCTCTGAGGATGAGCATTGCTTGTATTGGGGATCAGAAATGATTCCCTGACAAAAGGACATGCCTTCTTCGCAGTCACTGAGAGGAGGGCTGAGAACTGGTGGCACTGCTGCTCCTTCACCAGTAGCCGACTTTCTCGGTTGTAGCAAACACTCTAGAGCAGTGGTTCTCAACCTTCCTCATGCCGCGACCCTTTAATACAGTTCCTCATGTTGTGGTGACCCCCAACCATCAAATTATTTTCGTTGCTACTCCATAACTGTAATTTTGCTACTGTTATGAATCGTCATGTAAATATCTGATATGTAGGATGTATTTTCATTGTTACAAATGGAACATAATTAAAGCATAGTGATTAATCACAAAAACAATATGTAATTATATACGTGTTTTCCGATGGTCTTAGGCAACCCCTGTGAAAGGGTCGCTCGACCCCCATAGGGGTCGCGACCCACAGGTTGAGAACCGCTGCTCTAGAATCTGTCATTGTGTTAAAATACCAACCAGAAGGCATGGCCATTTTCTTACACTGATAAATAACTCATAGAATATTTCAGGTAGTGACATCAATAAAAACAGCAGGAATGTTGGATGACCTGGACCTTAGAACAAAATCCAGGCTACTGCTGAATACTGTTATTTTTTAAAACATGATACCAGACAAATTAATTTCCTAAAGTCTTTGCTTGTTTTATTCTAACTTACTGACTTCACAGCAAACTTCCAAGTGTCTTTCGAAAGCCTGAACAAATGCTAACTAAGGTCATCCTTATAGTACTGCTCTAGTTTTAAAATCTCTTCACAGATGAGATCTCGCTTTCCTTTCACATTCTTACTCTGATGTCTTAACGTGATTGACACTCTTGAATATTGAACCAGAGTATGAGAGACTGAAAAATAGACTGGAAAACCTTGGGAAGAAAGTGGGAGCTTGGGCAATAGCTCTGTTTTCCCTTTTTATTTTTCATGTTTTAAAAATGACATATAACTGTAATTTTAAGATATACAATGTGTTGGTTTGATACATTTATATATGGCAATATGGTAACCACTGTAGTGCTAGCTAAAACCTCTATCACATCACATTATTAGCACTGCATTTTTGTGGTGAAAATAATTAAGGTCTAGTCCAGGGGTGGGCAAATTTTTTGACTCGAGGGCCACAATGGGTTCTTAAACTGAACCGGAGGGCCGGAACAAAAGCATGGATGGAGTGTTTGTGTGAACTAATATAAATTCAAAGTAAACATCATTACATAAAAGGGTACGGTCTTTTTTTTTTTTTTTTTAGTTTTATTCATTTCAAACGGGCCGGATCCGGCCCGAGGGCCGTAGTTTGCCCACGGCTGGTCTAGTCTCTTAGCAACGTTGATGTTTATAATACATCATTGTTGACCATAATTACTATGCTAGGTATTGGATCTCTAAAACTTATTCATCTACTAGTTGCAAATCCATACTCTTAAACATCTCCCCAACTCTAACTCCCTCAGCCCCTGGAAACCACCATTCAACTCTCTGTTTTTATGAGTTTGGCTTTTTTCCATTTTGAAGGTGGGTACTGTATTCTGTTAGGGAGAAAATGTCTGAATTTGATCATGACAGACTAGGTTGATAGCTTGCTAGCTATATGTCCTTGGGAAAAATCAATGTCGCTCTGGTCTTCTGCTTTTTTGTCATGTAAAGTAGGGGTATTAGCAAGTGCCTATGAGAGTGTTGTATAGATCCACTGAGAAAAGATAAATGAAAAACGTCTGAACCATAAATCAGCGCAGCAACGTAAGCAATGGTGCCACTGGACCAAATGAAGAAAGAAGTGGAATCACCTTAAAGGAAATTTGGACAATAAGCCTCCCTCCCATATTATTTTTCTCACACAATACATGAGTAATTTATGATAAAAGATCCCAAGTATATGGAGAAAAATTAGAACGCTTCCTCTAATAAATCTGTTCAAGATTTGTCCCTTCAGTGTAACTACTGGTAATAGCTGGAAATCTTTTTCCTCCTTCCTCTTTAACTATGCACTCCAACTGCCCTTGTTATATCTGAAACCGACATGGAGAAATGCTGTAGTTTCACCTCTGTATGACCTGTGTTTGTCATTTTTCCTGCTTGGAATGTGTCCATCTTTTAGATGTGGAGAAACAGAAATCTACTTCTGGGAAGAGGTGATGACAAATGGTGAATGATTAACATCACCCCCCTCCCCCGCCACCTCCCAAGCTGTTGTTTGAAGTATTAGGAGCTTTTTTTTTTTTTTTTTTTTTTTTTTTTTCAGTGAAAGGAGAATTATTCCATTATCCATGATTCATCGTTTCTTTTTTGGTTGTTATTAGTGTAAGTTTGAGAATCAATCTGATAGGAAAATAGCATCAAGTCATTAATGTGGAGCTTGAAAATACCGCATTTGATTGCTCCACTGTTTTCAGTGGAATACAAAGCCAGAATGACCACGTTGAATCTTTTGAATGTACAACATATTTTGCCAAACTTTTTGGAGATGCTTTTTAATTTTACATTTCGGATATTGCAGTAACATCCTTGAGGTGCCATGACTGAAAATAACCACTCATCTATTTGGGACTGCAAAATTTTGCATCAGATCTTAATTGAAAAATGTTAATTATAGATGCTAAGATAATTTATATTGTTAATAAACATAATATGACATCTTAATATACTTCACATAATCACAGTGATGGCTATCCACCAAAACTAAGTTTCATTTTCTGAGTTGGTGAGGAATTAGTATCCATGATCTTCAAAATCTGTGCTTTCTTATCCTTAAAAAGAGTTACCTATTTAGAGTTAACATGTAAAATTTTGTATTATAAAACTAAATAATTGTAAAATACTTAATTTGCACAAAAACTGATATTTTAAAAGAAACCGATTAACAGAATCTAAACACAGGAGCAATTTGATACCCACAGTTGTTTATGTAAACAAATATCCAAACTCTCATCGGTCAAATACTTAACATCATTCTTTAATCTTTTGAACTTATATTGCTATTCCATGGAACTCTAGAAAGATGAGGTCCTAGAATAAATGCCTTTCACTAAAAGTCTGAAGGCTCAAACTGTGGCTTGTTCTTTATAACCGTGTACAGAGAGGGGGCAAACGTAGGTTTACAGTTGTTTATATGGAAAAGAATACAATAATTAATAAATAGTAATACAAGAATACGCACTGTGTTTTGTGTACTCACACTGTAAGCCTACCTTTGCGCCACCCTGGATATGGCACACAAACTGTTTATGGGAGTTAAAATGAATCTTCACTTAAGTGGAAAGTACTTTTTTTAATTTGCCATGACACCAGGCTCAACTACAGCAGGTTATGATTAAGGACATACACACCCCTAAGTGAGGTGTCACAGAAATGACAAATGTTTAGAGTTGGCAGCTTTCTCTCAGCTCCTTTGAAGGTAAACTATGTCTTTTTTCTCCCACATAAGACCATCTGTCTTCCACCGTGGTTTAAGAGCTGTTGTATTCAAATTGTACTTTTGTTTATTCATCCCATCCTGGCAACAAATATCTGGAAAAAGAGCTATGGGAAAATGTTTAAATGATTGATACTGCCTGTGCGATCCAAAGCAAAAATCAAATTATCTCCAACACTACTCAAATCTCTTTTCTATCTCAAACACAGATAATAAATTAAAATGTCAGAAATACTCTTTGGCTTAAACATTTGTTTTGAAGATTAAAGATATGACCCGGCTCCCCTGGGAGTAAAAAAGTCATGTGAATTCTGTTCTTTTGGGGATTGTGGCAGTAAGAGCCCAGAGAAAGGGAAAAACAGCTTTGGAATCTTCATTTTAAGTATGCAATCGCTAGAATATTTGTATTTATGTGTCTTGAATACAGCAGGATAATTTTCCTGTAACATGGAACGCAGGGTCTGGTACTGTGCAAAAACAGAGTATCGGGATTCAGAATCTGTCTCTGCTGCTTGCTATGTGGATTTAGGGAAATTCGTAACCTCGGTTTCCTTGTCTGTATAATGGGAATGATCATTGTGCCCGACTAATAGAACTGTTGCAAGCATAAAATGTGATTATGCATGTAAATATCATCATTATTATTATTATGCCTGTTAGATAGTGTAGTAAGGCTTCAATCATTGGTCTGTATTACAATTATTGCATACAAGGAGGTTGGCTAGGGCTCAGAAGAGGAACTGGCAGTGGGCACATGGTTACTTCTGCCAAAATCCATTTAGACTAGCCAGGACCTTGAGAAGTGTTTCTAGTACATCTATGTGAAGGGATAGTTTAATCAAAACACAAAACAAAGCGGGGTATAAACCAAGATTCTTAGAGAATGGCAAAACAAAACAGCATCCAATATTTAAAAGACTTGCAAACCTAAAGTTTATATTCAAAGAGTATCGCTAAATCTATTACCAAAACGACCTTAATATAAATTTGGGTAATAAGCCCAGGGAGGTATTGACTTGTTTTAATAGTCCTTTTTATTCAGCCTACTTACCAAATTGTTCTTTACATTTCTTATTACTGTTATTTTGACTCTCTTGAATTTTCACATGGCGAATTTGCAGGTAATTATAGAAATTCCATTGCAACTTCCAGATATCGAAATATCTTTTTCTTTTATGTATATAAATTTTATTGATTTTTTTACAGAGAGGAAGAGAGAGGGATAGAGAGTTAGAAACATTGATGAGAGAGAAACATTGATCAGCTACCTCCTGCACACCTCCTACTGGGGATGTGCCCGCAACCAAGGTATGTGCCCTTGACCGGAATCAAACCTGGGACCTTTCAATCCACAGACTGATGCTCTATCCACTGAGCCAAACCAGTTAGGGTGAAATATCTTTTTCTTATTGTGTTGACTGGAATTTCTACAACAATATAAATAATGAAGAAGAGAATATATATTAATATACATCCTTTTTTTGTATACCTCTTTAATATTTTACCATTGAGAGTCAGAGATTACAATAATGGTTATTTTTTTAAATCAGAATTGAAGTTAAATTACATAAATATCTATTCTGACATTAATTGATATTATTAAATTATTTTCTCCTTTATTAATTAAATATATTTCCTACTATTGCTATAATAAACATACTTGATTTGGGTGTATTATTCATGTTGCTATAATACATATGCCAATATTTCATTTTTAAGATTTTTGTTTCAATGTTCAAAAATGAGAATGGCCCAAATATTTTCTTAGGGGTCATTACTGGTAAGGTTATTGCTTCAATATTATGCTTATTTTATAAAATTCTGTACTTCGTTGCAGTTTTTGTCTGAAAGCCACTTAGGGTTGTGGTTAAGAATCAAGGTTCCCACAAATCAAAACTGTATGGTATTGGCATAAAAACAGACACAAAGCTAATGAAACAGAATAGAAAGCCCAGAAATAAACCCACACATATATGGTCAATTAACTTATAACAAAGGAGCCAAGAACATAAAATGGGAAAAGGACAGTCTCTCCAATAAATGGTGTTGGGGAAACCGAACAGCCACATGCAAAATAATAAAACTGTACCACTATCTTATACTACACACAGAATAAACTCAAAATGGATTAAAGACATTTACATAAGACCTAAAATCATAAAACTCCAGGAAGAAAATATAGAGGTAAGCTCTTTGATATTGGTCTTGGCAATGATTTTTTTTTTTAATTTAGCACCAGAAACAAAGGCAGCAAAAGCAAAAACAAACGAGAAGACTACATCAAATTAAAATGTTTCTGCATAGCAAAGGAAACCATCAACAAAATCAAACGGCAACCAACTTAATGGAAAAAAATACAAATCATATATCTGTTAAAAGGGATAATATCATATATATCCTATACAACTTAATAGAAAAAAATTCAAATGAAAATAAACCACCACAATGAGACGTAGCTTCACATGTTAGAATGGCTATTATCAAAAAGACAAGAAATACAAGTGTTGGTGAGAATGTGGAGAAAAGGGAATCCTAATGCATTGTGGGTGGGAATGGAAATTGGTGCAGCCTCTATGGGAAACAATATGCAGGTTCCTCAAAAAATTAAAAGCAGAACTACAATATGATCCAGCAATTCCACTGAGTATTTTTATCTGAAGGAAATGAAATCACTACCTTGAAATAGACCTGCAGCCCTGTTATTTACACTAGCATTATTTATAATAGCCAAGGCATGGAAACAAGAAGACATGAACAGATGAATGGTAAAGAAAATGTAAAACACACCCAAAAAATAGATTATTCAACTATAAAAACAAGGTAATCTTATCAGCTGCAGCAATATGAATAAAATTGGAGGGCATGATGCTAAGTGAAATAAGTCAGACAAAGACAAACACTCTCTGATCTCAACTATATGTTGAATCTAAAAAAAAAAGAACCCTGAACTCATAGAGAATAGTTTGGCTGTTGCCAGAGGCAGGGGTTGCGGGATGGATGAAACAGTTCAAGGGGGTCGAAAGGTACAAACTTACAGTTATAAGTAAGTCCTAGGGATGTTCTATACAGCATGAGGACTACACTTAACAATACTCTATTGCATATGTGCATGTGGATGAAATCTTAAATTTCTCATCACAAGAAAATATTTTAACTATGATGGACATTAGCTAAACTTAGGTTGGTAATAATTTCACTATGTATACATACATCAAATCAGAGTAATGCCTACCTAAAATTGATACAATTATTTATCAGTTATATGTTAGTCTTAATAAAGAAAGAATTGAGGCTCTCAAGTCTGAGAGATGTGGATTAGAAACCGAGTTTCATTACTTACAGATGTTCCCCCATCTGTAAGAAAAGGGGTAACAATGGTGCCTACATCCTAAGAGTGTGAATATTAAATATAATAGTTCAAACCAAGTACTGACCAGGCTTTGTGGCAAATAGTAAGTACTCAATGCTGTGTAAACATACACTCAAAAAACAAACAAACCCACAAACATTAAGAAGGTATGGTATTTTCAAGTCTTAGTAAAATTCGCCAGTAAGGTAGTGACAACCTAATGCCTCTTAAACCCTTAATTCTTTGGGACTTTTCCCCTCTTTCTTCCATGTGTGTTTCCTTCAAGGCTCTCCTCCTCTTCTCTTCTCATATTTAATTTGAATCAGCCCCAATATCAAACATGTCTGTGACATTGTTAAGATGTATTAGTGAGCGATACATAGCTTTTTAAATACAATTAGCTACTTAACCCCCTTTGAATCCACAACTGCATCTCATTTCTCTCTTCTAATAATTTTTTTCTTCTTAAACAATGTCAGAGATTTGCCTGTTTATTAGTGGCTTCCAAAACTAGCTCTTGAACTGAACACTGGATTTTTCTTCTTTTGGGTTCCTAATGTATTGCCCACTTGGTTTTTTTCTCTTGTTGTGATTTTTATTTTCTGGAATGCATAGTCTGCCTGGTGCGGGTAGGAAACTAGAGAGGAGACATGTGTCCTCAGATGTAACGGATGTTTGCATGAGCCTGTCTCGGCTTCCATCCCCGGTGTAGACACTAGGCCTCTGCATCAAGGACCACAGTGGGGAAGGGGCTTGTGGGAGGGCACGGGGCGTCCCTTTGCCCATTGTATGTGCTCTCTGATCAGACAGACCTAGCATTTGGACGTGAGGTTTGAAATCAGACACCCAGATTTGATCCAGGCTCTGCCATTTACTATCTTTGTGATATATTCCTTAACGTCTCTAAACCTCATCTTCTTCCTCTGTACAGAGGACAGAATCACAGCCTTTTTTTTAGAGGGTTTTTGTAAGAATTAAATGAGATACTAGTAATGTGGGGGCTGTGTTCATCTCACGGGAATATCCCTATTAATAGAAACTGGTGCATGCCTGTGTTTGTGCAGACGTGTGTGTATGTTTGTGTATAAAGTATTTCTTGAATTAATAATTCAACACTATTTCTTGAGCGAGCCTTGCAAATTTCGTCCCAGCCCTAAAACTCTACACGTTGCCGCGACCCAATCTTGAGAAGAGATGGAAGAGCTCACTGAACCTCTGCGGCTATTGCGTGATAAAAATGATTGAAGCCACTTGCCAGCATAAAAGTGCCTCGTGCACAGTTATTAATAACACTGAGCCGTGCCTATTACAGAAAACCTGCAGCTTTTATGCTTCCATAATTTTAGGCATGCGATCACCCTCTCAAGGAAGAAGCATCGCCCCTAATACAAATCTCACCAGCTCTCTATTTTCCAATAAAGAGAAGCTTGCAAATGACAAAAAACAATGGCAGGTCCTTCTCACCAGCCCCTCAGAGGCGGGGAAGGGATGCGATGAAGAACATCCGGCCTGCCCTACACAAATCACCGCCTGCTTGGCGTCCAGGCTGATGGCAAGACCCGCCATTAGCAGAGATGGGAAGGGAAGTGCTCCCTGGTTGACAAAGGGCCATTTCTGAAAAGGCACTCCGTTATGATAAAAAGAGCATGAAAAAAAAATATTTAGAGAGAAATCACCAAAATGGACTCCCAAGAGCAAACTGCACGTTCTTGCTCAGGGCCTGTGCTGCCATAACTTGTCCCAGAGAGCATGCTTAGGGGAAATCTGTGACAGTTCCAGCAGCCTCTCCCCTTTTCTTCCTCAGATTTTTTTTTATAATGATTTCACTTCCTGTTCTGAGGGCAGAAAATTATTGTTTATGATTCCGGGTGGCTGTGTGTAAAAATTTTTAAATTAGACTGTAATTTGTGAGGCTCATAGCAAATACATAACATTTAAATTATATATAAAAGGCAAGTCAGCCACTATAAACTGCCTACAATGATGCAAAAAAAATTAAAAAATTACTGAGATAAACATTTTAATCAGGACCAGGCCACTTGAAAGAGTGCCCTGAAAGAAAATGACCAAAAAAAAAAATATTAAGTAAAAACACTTGAATATAAGGTTTTGTAGACAAAAAATGTGTGGGTAGGGACAGGTCAAGAGTTGTTGCCGGCAGCTGCGTCTTTGGTCCCGTGCACAGGTCCACAGGTCGGGGTGCTCTCGTTGTGGGGAGAGAACTCTATGGAAGTTACTCCAAAGAGGGGAGGTTTGGGGGTCACCTCCTCCTGGGTGTCCAGGTGGGGGGTGTTCAGACTGCTCTGACCCCACCACGGAGTGCCAGAAAGCTGCTCAGACTTGTCATGCCATCTCCGGGGTCTCTTTTCCTCCAGCTGAAAACTGGGGGGGGGGGGGGGGGACTGGAGTTGGATTTTGAAGATGGCAGTGGGAAAGAAACACAATGGCATCTTAAGAAGAGCAGCTCTACTTTTCCTCTTGGTGGCTAAGTAGTCTTGAGGCAAAACTGCCTTTTACAAGAGACTGTGGTTCAATTATTTTGAAACAGGAACCAAGTAATGCCCCCTCCCTTAATGGAGCCATTATGAGGGCTTGGTTCCACAGTATTAAATTTTTCATTTTTTAAAAAATTTTGTTTTATTGCTTGAAGAATTACAAAAAGTAGTACATATATCTCCTTTTCCCCCCCTTGACCTTCCCCCGGCCTCTCTTACCCCCCAGTATCTTGTGTCTATTGGTTATGCTTATATGCACCCATACAAGTCCTTTGGTTGATCTCTTACCTCCACCCACCCAACACCCAACCCTCCCCAAGCTTCCCGCTGTAGTTTGACAGTCTGTTCGATGCTGCTCTGCCTCTGTATCTATTTTTGTTCATCAGTTTATAATGGTCTCTATTATCCATGAATGAGTGAGATCATGTGGTATTTTTCTTTCATTGACTGGCTTATTTCACCTAGCATAATGCTCTCCAGTTCCATTCATGCTGTGGCAAATGGTAAGAATTCCTTCTTTTTTATAGCAGTAAATTTTTCATTCTTTAAAAAATTATCAGTCATTTACATACTGTGTGAAAAGAGGTGGGCAACCATGTTGTGCCTGTTATGTACCTTTCCCCAAGGCCATAGGCCCCGTGAGCTGCTGAGCTGTTCAATAAATGATGTCTAACACATACAGAACTGTCTTCGAGATGGACCTCTTGCGCCTTCTCGCATGCTTCCTGAGGATTTTCTGAAGTCAGTATTCAAATAACAACATGTCTCCAGGACTTAACAGTGTAACTGTATTGCACTCTACCTTTCTTATCCAGCGATAGCACGTTTCCACTGTCTAGAATTATTTTTCTTGTTCCCAGTGCAGATGTGAGATCAATATTATTTAAGTATCTGATGCCGCAAATGTTGTCCTTGAAAGATAAAGAGCAGGAGGTCCCTCTGGACACATATGTCTGAGAGGAAAGGCCACAGTGAAAAGTTGGGCTCCAGCAACTTCCAGATGAAACTCCCTCCTCCCATTGCCATGTCTTGGTTTCGGAAAGGAATGAAATCGGGAAGGAACTGTGAAGTGCTTCAGGGAAAGGCATTTCCTTCTCCTGTTATGGCCTCTCTCAGGATCTTTATTGAAAGATAAATTGGGATCCAGCCTGCTCTTGCTCTCACTGTGCTGTGGGAACTGCAATATCCACAAAATCCCTTGTGATTTTTTTTTTCAGCCACATTTGCCTTTATTTAACTCACTCAACGACTGTAAAAGGTACTGGTAACAGCACCCGCGCGAAGATTTCGCTTATGGAACTGCCAGGTGAAACCAGAAAAGGGAGGCGAGTTTTAGCAGTCAACATGAAAACCACCGACAACATAGAGACCTAACGCCCCCTGTTGTTAAAAATGTATAAATCGGAAAATACTTTCAAATAGGCTCCTTATCAGGTACTTCCCTTTTTACATCTGACTGGGGCGGTTATCTATGCAGAGACCTTGTTATTTTTAGCCACATACCAGGTGGCCCTGGTTAATCACCTCCCTGCAGTATATTGTAGCCAAGTGGATGCTGTCATGTCAGGCATGAGGAACGAACGGATGAGGACTCCAGCCTTTACAAAGCTGCTGTGGGGAGCCCTGCTAATTGCCCTGTGGTCCAAGCTCAGCAGCCATGGGATTTCCTGACAGCGGTCCAGATGGCTGCAGCCTCTACTCCAGGCATGCCAGCCTGCACAAGGGGCACTGCCACCTGCTCAAGGAAGAGGGCGGGGCCCGTTAATTCCGATTTACAAAGAGGATGCTGTTTCAAGAGTGTTGGCCAAGTGGGACCCCACAGACCATGTCTAGGAACAGGCCCCTAAGGCCTCAGTCATTCCATCCCCGTCCGCTGGCCTTGCTCGTAACAAAAGTTAGTTGCAGCCTTTAAACTCTGTTCCCTCTCGCGTTTTACTGCTGGCAGAAAGCTGTGCAGTTCGTCAGCATTATCTCCCATTGGCAGATCCCAGCCGGTGAAATGGTAGTTGTTGGGGTCATTAAGAGATGCTTCCACACTCTGCCTGATGCAGAATGTACAGAGTCTCGCTGTGGAAGGCCCGGGAAAGTACAGATTGCCTCATTATATGAAACTAGAGGCCTGATGCACGAAATTCGTGCAAGGGTAGGGTCCCTAGGGGCCGATCTGTGGGACAACTGGCAGGGCAATCAGAGGGGCCTTGCTGGCACCGGCCTTGGCTGGCCTGGCCCTGCCAGCTCACCAGCCCTGCCCCCTGTTGCTGCCCACTTGCCAGTTGGCCCCAGCTCCAGCTGCCACTATGGGTTGTCTCCCTCTGCGGGGCTACCAGCAGGCGATCAGGGGGCCCCAGCTGGCACCCACCAGCTGGGCCCCTGACTGGCCTGGGGCCTGCAGGATGGGGGCAGCTCCTGTATTGAGCATCTGCCCTCTGGTGGTCAGTGCACATCATAGTGACTGGTCATTCCCACAGTCATTCTGCTGTTCGGTCAATTTGCATATTAGGCTTTTATTATATAGGATGACAACCTAGCACCTCAGCAACAGGGCAATTCCAAGCACTCACAGCGTCTGATACAACAGGCTTGTTAAAGATGATGCTGATACACTCTGAAGACTTGTGCAGGATGCATCTTATTCGATGCTCTGGGCTTCAAAGGAAGATATGCTTTCTTCATCCCAGAGAGCTCCTGCGAGTCTTCTCTGGAGGAAATCTCTATTCCCAGAGAGCTCCTGCGAGTCTTCTCTGGAGGAAATCTCTATTCCCATCGAGGCGAAGCTGATAACTTTGCTCTTCGTGCTTCCTGGATTTCCAAGTGGCATTCAGACACATACATGTCTCCGACTGGGTTCCTCGGCAATAGAGGCTGAAACAGGGGACCCATGGTTTCCACCAGGTCTCAGGAGAGCTTTGTGCAAAGAAGGAGAAATGGAAGCTAAAGTCTGAGGAGATGTTAGTTGGTTTAAGAAGGTGGATTGCTTCTTTCAAGGATTTCAGGGGGAGAATCATATGTAAAGTTTTACAATTACAGAAAGGTGAGTGTTTATTGGAAAAACTGACAGAAGAGTAATCTGACCAGCATGGAGAACAAGGTGAATCGTGTGTACGGCGAGGGCTGAGCGGTAGGTAGGCTGGGGTCAAAGGGCACTTTTTATAGTCTAGTTTTTATAGTTTTTATAGTCACTTTTTATAGTCACTTTTTATAGTTAGTAGAATGGCTAACAATAACCACGGTCAACATTTGCAGAGCATTTGCTATGTGCCAGACCCTTTGCTGAGTATTTCTCTCACACTATCCTACTTAGTTCTCATAAAAACCCAAGTGAAAAGGTTAGATTAGGAAACAGAGCCTCAGTTACCAGCCCCAAGAGCACAGCAGTGATCACGGAGGTGAGTTCTGAGCGAAGGCTTTGTCTGCTTGAGGAGGACTCTGCAGCTCTCGCACCAGGAGAAGGCTCACTGTTTCCCTTGGAAAACATACAAGTAAAACCCAGCCTTGTGGTCCCGAGCCTCTGAAAGTGATCAGAGCCCAGTTCCGCATCTTAGCTCCGAAGGCTCTTCTTGCTCTAATTTGTCTCCAGCAGCAATCATTAAGTCCTGGCTAAACTGAGCAGGAAATAAAGGAAAATATTTTATGTCTTAATTAATTGAATTATTCATGAGCATGAGCTCTTTGTGCTGTGAGGACTCATTGTTTTAAAGAATTGCAAGGAGTGGGAGATTTTGAAGAAAGACGCTCTTTCCTCGGGGAGGCAGTGGATGTAGGTGACAGCTGCAGAGGAGCGGAGATTTAACTCAGACAACTTAGAATCCAGCAACGGGAGGTATCTATCTTCCCCCCAAAATGGAGCCCGCATGTGTGTCACTTTTGCTCTTACAATAATACTGAACACACAAATCCTGCGTCCTGAGTTGGTCTTCATCACAGAAGGCCTGCCGATGGGCTGACAGGGGCTCCGTGTAAACTATTCCAGCGAAAGGCACCGTCCCCCAAAGGTGCCCTCCTGTTCTCAAATCACTTTCCCAGTACAGGTAATGGAGAAACTCAGAAGCGAGGGGCTATCAGTTCATCCCATCACAGTTCCCAGAAAGATGCACAGCTGGAGGGGTGCAATCCGAGATTCTGGGAAGAAAGACCTTCCGTAGGGTTAGTTCAACTTCTTCACCAGCCACCAACAAGGTTCAGTGTGTACTTCCTCTGCGCGTCGGTGCGCCGCGTTAGGAGTTGTGAGAAATGGAAGAATGCCAGTTTGTTCCTAAGGAGCTGAAGGTCTTAGTGGGAGCCATGACGTATCTGCTTGAAAAGAATAGCCCCAAAGTGCCAACAGCGAGAAGCAGAGAGTACGTGCCAAAGCACTTCAGAGCGGGGCGCGGACCCTCAGAGGTGGCTGGTCTTGGAACCATGATGGAATAGTAGGAATCCGAGTTGGCTTTTTAAGAAAGGGGGCAGCTTCCATTAAGTCGGAGTAGAAAGAGTATTTCATGGTGTAGAACTGCTTGGTTTATTTTCTAATGAGACTTACGTTAAAAAAAAAAAATACCCCAACGTTAATAAGTTTACAAGGAAAAGAACAGTGAGATCTAGAGGGTGTGGCAAATGCAGTGTAAGTTAATACAAGCTTTTTTGCAGGTCACTGGCAACAAGCCCTAGGAACCATAAAACCGTTGACATTTTTATTTTGTAATATATACAGAAATAACATGAAATCTGAAAATGTCTGTACTTCGTTGATCATAGTATTGTTTACATTAGTGATAAATTAGAGGTAGCTTGACAATTGGGAAGGTTTAAGTAGATTTTGGTATAAACACTTCATGGACCAGAATGCTATGTTTATCACAGAACTTACAAATAAATGTGAAAAATAAACATGGAAAAATGCTTATGTGATCATTGACAAACATCAGTATATACATACATGTATATAATACATACATATTCCCAGCTTCATTGAGATACAGTTGACATGTAACACTGCGTAAGTTTAAGGTGTACAACGTGATGATTTGATGCATGTATATGTTTATATATTTATTATCACACCTGCTAAAGAACAGAAATACAAACACTAAAATAACATTTATATGATCAAAAATAAACACAAAAATATATCGAGAAGCAAACCAAAATAAGGAAAGAATGTTAGCCCCATTGCATCAATAAAGCTCCAAGATGGGGCCCCAATCTGGGTCCCAAATAAGATGCAGAATTTGGATTGGGAGGGAAAGAAGACAGTAAGATCGGATGCTAGCCATGAACAAGCCATCATGACGTGTGTTTTTCTCAGGAAGATAAACCACGTCTATTCTGGTCCAGAATTTTAGCTTAAGTCACTTTCATCCATTAAATTCATAATGAAAGGCTGGCACTTAGCATAACAAATAGTACTGAGCAAGATTGTTTTTTGCCTCTTTGACTATTTGCCTAACGTTTCTCCAATGAGCCATTTGATTTCAAAGCATTTGCAGTTTTTCCAGTTGGAACTTAGGTCGCTCAGAGATTGTTTCCTATCTTTTGAACTTTATTTGCCCTGCTTTTTCTCTCTCTCGTCTCTATACAGCTAGTTTTTTGGTTTTGTTTAGTTTGAATGGCATTCTGCTCCACTTTCTGGGCTGAACACGAAAGTTGAAATAGTCTGCTATAGCTTCAGCCCGTCTACCTGTTGAGATCTGGGTGTTCAATTTCATTGCCTGTGTGGCCCAGTGTCTGGTGCCCCAGGCCTGAGAGCCCCACAGCTTTCCAATGTCCTCACTGTTTTCCCTGCAACTATGTGGAACCATGGCCCATGGAGGGACCCTCCTGCCTTAATCTCACTTTTCATCCTTATAAACATGTCTTCTTTCAAAGCCTTTTCATTCTATTTTCTGAATACATATATTAGCCAGGATAAAATTGTAGCACTTTAATTACTACTTAAAGACACAGAAGTGTTAATAAGTATTTAAATGATTCCTGCAAGCATAATTATCTTTATAACATCCTGAGAAAGGTTTGTTTTCCTGATTGCAAATCGCTCATGTTCTGGTTTCTCTGCTTAGACCAGGATTGCTGGCCCAACCCCACTCCTCCAGAAAGCCTTCCAGTTGCCTTTCCCATCGGGTGGGAATCTATGTTTTATCCTCCAGGTACCCTCCCGCATATGTGGCATGCGAGTGAACAACAGACAACACAACCACAGTGATAACAGGAGACCTGCTAGGAAAAAACCCTATGAAACAAAATAGCTGTCATTTTTTTCCCCTGTATTATCATTGCCAGGAATTTATTGTGTTAAAAAAAAAAAAGACAGTTATCATTCATTCTCATGTCAATGTAAGGGTTTTTAATCACTTCCTGACTCCTGAGAAACTTCTCTATTATAGCAAATTGGGAAGAGGCCTGAGGCGAGGGTTTATGAGAAGAAGGCTCCGCATCTGCAGAATGACTGTGAAGCTTGGCAGCTGCACGAGACTATAAAAGCACCTGGAGCAAGAGCATCAGGAGGTGGGGAAGCGGGCCATCCCTCACCACCAACCTCTGCCTGCTTGTGGTGCGCTTTCGGGCGTACATGGCATGTAACACCCCCTCTGTTCTTCAAGTGAGGTAGCACCGCCACCTCGGCGAGGAGTCAGGGATCGGAAGCATGAGCCACTTCTCAGTGAGTGGCTGCGTTAGAACACGTGTCTGACTTACAACTCTGTGTTTTTTGCAATGGCCCACATTTAAGAACTTCATCTCTTGGTGGGGACCGGCATCCCAGCACCCGTTCCTGTGCTTCTCTGGTTCCGCCAGAGGCCACTGTCATATCAGCTGCAGGAGAGCCATAGTAGTCACAGGATGCGTTTAGTGAGTTATCAAAATTTCTAGAAAACGTCCAGAGAACGTTGGGTATGCTATTTTACTGGTGAAGACTGTAAATTATTTTCCCGATAAATAAAAATGGGGAAGTGAAGGATGCATGTAATGCAATTACATGTCCATAATTTTAAAAGACAAAACCAATTCAAGAACACGTTGTGATTTTAGAGCTCGTGTCAGGCTAGACGCCGAAAGCTTTCCTGAGAGCCCACACCCCGCCCCCTTTCTGCTATCAGGGCTATTAATGTTAAAATTTTTGAGAAAATAATGATTGATTTAAAAGTATCTGTTTGTTATTGCAGGATAGATTCGATTTCTTTTTGTCAACAATTCTACCATTTCCTTGAAGTAGAGGCTAAGGGAGAGGAAAAGATCTAAGTGTTCCCTTGGGCCCAGAAGCATCCAAATAAAAAGATTTCATATTCTGTGCTTCATGTCACTGCCCTTCTCTCATTATTCTATGTGGTAATGTGTAACACAGATATTAGCATCATTGCCTTCTAAAATAGTTGGCTTGTTGTTAGTCACAAAGCCAGGACACCAGGACACGGCCAAATCGCAGTTTAAGGACAGGTTATCCCTTGAATGAGAGACTATCTGAAGGGTATGTCATGTGTAAGAGTGACAGACCTTTGGGGAGGAAAAAATAAACAAGGGATGGCCTTAGAGTATAGAGCTTAGAAAAGAAAAGAAACCTTGGTTTTATTATCCTTCTGGAATTTAGCATGACTTTCCAAGAAGATTGGAGTACATTCCAAAGAGGCACAGAGGTTTTGAAATTGGCCCCCAATATTCAAAGATGATGTTGATTTGCCAGTGATCAAAGTCAGCTCTTCAGTCTGGCAAATAAGGCCCCCTGCTCCATTTTCTCTGTTACATTATCAGTGGCAATTCCTGTTACTCTCAGTGATTTTCAGTCTGAGGCTGCTGCCTGGTCTCTTATGTATTGCCAGTGCCCATACCATCGCTACAGGCATGAATTAGCAACTTACTTAAGCTCATCGAATATAGATCCATTCTTCCTGTGGTGAGTGTTATTGCCTTTGTGCTTGAAATTATAAATGGCAACTTTAGTACAAGTGCTAAAATATTTCAGATATTTCTGACAAAATCCTAATGTAAAAGTGAAACTGGTTTCTCAAGTGACTATGGTTAAAAAAAAAATTTTTTTTTCAAAGCCCCAAAGTAGCAAAAGTATATGTTTTGTTTGTTTGCTTGCCTGCTTTTTACTTACCTTCTATTTTATTTTTTAAAATCTTGTGCTTAAAGACCTGGCCGGTATGGCTTGGTTGAGCATCCTCCTGATGGTATGTTTCTTCAGAAAGGTCACCAGTTCAACTCCCAGTCAGGGCACATGCCCAGGTTGTGGGTTTGGTCCCCAATGAAGATGCATACAGGAGGCAACCAATCAATTTCTCTCTCTCTCTCTCCCTCTCCCTTCCTCACTCTATAATCAGTGAAAAAATATATATTTTTAAATTATGTGCTTAAAATACTTAAATTGTTCTAAATGGCTGAAATTAAAGAAGATACCGTTCTAATCACTCTAATTTTTTTATGCCTGAGTTCCACTGGTCAGAAGCAAAAATGCTAACAGAGGTTGAACTAATCAAACAGCCAATTCTGATTAGTGAAACACGGTTATGGTTTGATTACTGCAGAACAATTTTGTTATCTTTTCTATATATTTATTACAAATGCTTCCAGGATGCTTCCATTTCCTCTCTAATCAAACAAGTCAGACAATTCATCAGTGCATTTTATTTTTCTCAGAGAACTTCCTTTTAAAGCCCATTTTGCCCCCTCTCTCTAATCTAGACCAGTTCTTCTGTAGGTTTCCAAGCACATATGTCCCAGAACTGTCCTACATTGTCCAGTGTTGATCCCGTTTCCTGAATCCTACTTTCTTCTTGGTTTTCTTCTCATTTTATTAGTAAAGTATATCCTCCAAAAGTTTTCTAAGAAGAAAAGTACTTAGAAGGCAAATTGACTCTTTCTGCCTTTCTATTTATCTTAGCCTTAAATTGGAACAGTTTATCTAGGTATAGATTTCTAGGATAGTAATTATTTTTCTTCAGAATTAGGGGTGTGTTGTCTTTTACTTTCATATACTGCTGCCAATAAATTGAAAAATTTTTGTTTCTGTTCTTTTGTAATTTACCTGTTTTTATCAATGAAGGCTTCATAATTTTTTTTTTTACTTAGTTCATTCTGTTTTGAAATATATCAACATGCCTTGAGTTCAACAGAAAGTTCATTTTTTTCTGTTTGCTGTTGATAAGCAAATCATGGGCCTTTTCAATCATGGAATTCTTTGTTATTTCTTTATTTTCCCCCATGTTTACTCTGTGCTGTATTTCTAATAATTCTACTATACATGTTTCATCACCAGGATTGTTTTTAGCAGTTATTTTCAATGTTGTTGTTTTTTATCTTTGACCTTTTGCTTATGTTTCTAGAATTGCCACAGCTTTATTTTGGCAGTTTCTATTATTTTTAATGTTCAAAATTCAATAACCCAATAGATCATTTTTTTCTTTGATGCTCTTATAAAGATTATATTACATCGTTTCATGGATGCAATATCCTCTCTTATTCCTTTGAGGATCTTAGAGATAGTGTTTTTCTTGTCATCATCATCTTTACTGTCTTCTGCTCTCTTCATGGTTTATGTTTCTTCTGAGCTCTTTTTTTTATTTTTTTATATATTTGTTTAGACTCTGTTTATCAAATTGGAAGCTCTCTTATATATCATGTGACCCTAGTTGTTCCTGGATCATCATTTGTATTTTAAGAGTGAGAGATATTAAGTAGGTGATTTAAAAAACTCTGCATGCCTAGAATAAATGTACCTATTGTTGCAATTCACTATGGAACAATTGAGCTGTGAAAGAAAATATGTATTCATTATAAATGCTTCCATTTACTCTCTAATCAAACATGTCAGACAATTCATCATTTCAGACAATTAATCAGATATTTCTGTTGGTCCTTTTGTGCTGGGCTGGTCATCTCTACAAGAGACTCTTCCAATATGTTGCCTGACATGTACACTTGGTTGTTAACAGTCTGGGAAGAGAGGAAGGGAGGTCAGGCTCTTGCTAACCGCCATTTGCAGTCTTGCATCTCACCCTATTCTCCACTGCTCTTCGTGTTCTCCAGTCAGCAGATTCTTTTCATTTACCTTCTCCTTTTCCTGCTCTGAATGTAATTTATGTTTTATTTAAGAATCCTGCCAAGTTTTATTATTTCACAAGAATGAAGGGGTAAGGACAAGCTTCACACTTCTGGCTTTGATTACTGCCAAGCTGTTGGCCACTGGATAGACGATCTCTATTGAGATGCACTCCTTATTCGCCAGAGTAAAGAATTTTAAAAATACAGTTATGCTTTGAACACATCTGCGAGCTATTATACATAATTACAAAAGACGGTCAACTCTGGTCTCATCAGGAGGAGCGAATGGCTGGGAGTCAGACTCATTTCAAGTTTTGCCGATTATAGGTCTGTATTATACTTGGAGGAATAAGAACTCCACGTGTAAACTTGGAAGCAATTGCTCTGTTTTCAGTTCCATGCACCACTTCTGACTTCTATAGCACCAGCTGCCTCTAAATTCTGAAAATGTGTAGGGTTTCTCAGATCAGATTCTCACCAGAAATAACTTCCTTTTTAGACACTTAGTTCTTCTACTCTGGCTTTCTGAGGTAGAGGGTCTCCATTCTCCCATCTGAATTCCAACTCCCCAAAACAGTGTAGAAATTCCTAATATATTACTATTGCATTGCTCTCACCATTTGTATATTTTATTCTATTTTATGTTATATTATTTCAATAAATAGTTTGTACATTTATTATTTTATTTTATTTTTTTAATTATCAACTCTGGCCTGGCCGGTGTTGCTCAGTGGTTGAGCATGACCTATGAACCAGGAGGTCACGGTTCAATTCCAGGTCAGGGCACATGCCCAGGTTGCAGGCTTGATCCCTAGTGTGGGGTGTGTAGGAGGCAGCCGATCAATGATTCTCTCTCATCATTGATGTTTCTGTCTCTCCCTCTCCCTTCCTCTCTGAAATCAATAAAAATATATTCTTAAAAAGTCTGTATAAATTTTCAACTCTGAAATTTACCCCAAAATTAAAATATTGGGCAAACTTTTAAATAAATAAGAAAAGGGCCATAACCCAACCCATAAGCTCTGAACCGTACCCCCACCCCCACAAACTCTGTGCAATATTCCCTGAGGTGAAGGCACTAACATATCTGATTTAAAGCTACATAATTGTCAGCTCATGCTGGCAGTGAAACCTAGGTACCACCTAGCCTACCCCAGCCTGATTAAAGTAGTATTAGTAGTAGTAGTAATAGTAGTAGTAGCACTGTACCATCAGAATAATATGAAATATGCAGCCCCTGTTTAGCTGCTGGCTTGGGGTGGTAAGAATATCTATATTAGAGGCTGGAAAATTGGAATCCCATGTTATAGTGGAAAATATTTCATAAATAGTAACCTGCAGTAACTCAGTAGGTAGGCCATGTGAGTATAAAACTGAAAGCAATTGGGTGAATTGGGCAAAGAATTAAAAGGAAGCTATGAACTAGTTAAAATAATTGGCTTATTTGAAAGTAGAAAGGAGATCAATAGATTTCAGAAATTTGGGACAATGTAGAGTTAGACTAGCGGATTGCCTTTAGACTCCAAATGCAAAAGACAAAATTGAGAAAGTCTTAAGACCAATTAAAATTGAATCTATTGGAATAGATCACATTAAGGGTATGGCCTGTACTTCTAGCATTAAAATGCCTAAGTGAATTAAGATGCCTCAAAGCAAAAATAAGAATACGGGTGAGCATTTCCAGAATAGCCTACCAGTTCCAAGGTAATGTAGTTTAAATCTAAAGAGATATGAAGACCAAAAAGAAAAAAGAAAAAAAGCAAAGACACACATCTTACATGAAAACCATCTCTCAAAAGGATCTCTAACATGTGCAACTTGCTGGAGTAAAACAGAGAAAAAATCACCACATTGTAAGAGAACTGTATTGTCAAATAAATCATGTGTATAAAGGTCCTGTGACCCTGTCTGGGACATCTACCCCTAATAAACAGACTGCAGGCTGAGAAAGCTGTAAGAAAGCTATACAATCTGCAACAGGGGTGTGTTCCCCAATACCCTCTCCAGAGATGGCAAAGGAGGAGAAAGGTAAAGGAAGAATCCCACTCATTGGACTGGAGCCAGAGACCACAAAGAACAACGGACAAAGAAGCTCTTCCCAAGAAAAAATTCAGTGCTTAAGCAAAGGAACATTCCCTGCTCAGGGTTAAAAGGCAATACTAGTAGGTGGCTTTCATAATACTGAGAACAGTATGGCAAGAGCATGGTTAACTGTATAGACACGCTAACCTCAAACTCATGATTCACCTGTAGGCACAAAATAGGCCCAAGCAGAGAGGGGATAAATTATTTGAGAGATATAAGAATTGCCCTTACCCTTATATCAAGTATTTAGAATATTTATTTTTAAAACATTTTCTTCAAAATGCACTACAAGAATCAAAAAATAGCAGAGATAGCGTTAGTTACTCCTAACACTGTCCTGTGTAGACATTTTTGGGTCCTAACATAAAAATGAACTCTGGTTAATGGCTAAATGATTTGTTCTCCACGTGAATACAAACTTGTCTATGTGATCGATGACGACGATTTTCAAAGATAAGTAATGTGACTCAGGATACTTGTATTAATATGGAATTAACAGTTTAATCTATTTAATATTTCCCACTGATTGCTCTCTGGATATTAAGCATTTATTTATACTAATGATTTTTGGTATGTAACATCTATACTAAATATATTAGTATTCAATATTAGTATATAATCCAGAATATGAGGTCTGATTTCATGCAGTAACATGGAGGGGTGTTGTTACTATGATAGCTTTTTTTTGTGGCACTATAATAACCAAGTCACATTAGTGATGATATTGCT
The DNA here is from genome assembly GCF_014108235.1 of Myotis myotis. Taxonomy (NCBI): domain Eukaryota; kingdom Metazoa; phylum Chordata; class Mammalia; order Chiroptera; family Vespertilionidae; genus Myotis; species Myotis myotis. The sequence goes on from NW_023416317.1 coordinate 47,847,463, forward strand.
GGCTAATAATATACCATCTAACATGGAAAACCAATTAGCTAAGTTGGGCTTCTTTTCCTAAGCTAGGCCAATTAGAATGATAAAGGACCATCAACTTCCATTGTAAAAAAATGCTCTATATAGAAATGATTTAACTATATTGATTCAAAATACAAATACACAGATAAGCATGCTTATAAACATAATAGGAAATGCATTTCTCAGATTTGGCATGCTATTGGTGGATGACTCTATAATAATCACATTTGTAGGTATGAGAAGAAAGGTTTCATTTAAGGCAACCCTGCTTTCCACAGGGAACAAACTGAAGTCCATAGAGGTTGTCACCAGCAGGAAGCCACAATGGCATAGAAATAGAATTTAATTCTCTTGTTTACAATCCAGGGCATTTTTTCTCCAAATTGCATAGCCTCCCAGTACAATTGCAGAGAAAATTTACTTAATTTCGTTGATTTGTTGTCTTTCCAATAAAATAGGGAAAAGCAAGCAAATTAAACTGCTGCTGAATTGATGCCAAACAATTTCCTACAATAGAACAAAAAAAAGGATCATCTGATTTTGTCTAACAGCATTCACTCTTGAGTCTTTATATTGCATTTATTAAAATAGTGCATTTTTGCCTTACAATAAACACCTTCCCTTTCACTTTTCTCTCCTTTAAGTTACTCTTGGTAGTAAAAGGCAGAACACTAAAGAGGCCAAACTTAAAATCAACATAGAAAGACTTTTTGCAGGTGAGCAGGTTCGAGTGATGAGCCAGAAAAGGTGTTTCTTTCCCAGCTTGGACCAGATCGCTTCTACAGAGCTGAGGAAAACATGTTTTCCTGAGGTACCACCTTGAATTCCCTAAGGGGAAGGGTAAAACTATTGCAAGAAAACCTCTAAACTTGCTGGCAACCTTTTTTCTGTACTGTAGGCGAAGCCTGTAAAGCCTCACTCCTCTCCATGTTTCCTCCCCTCGGGTATCAGGGCCCCCACAAAGCAAGCAGCACTCGTTTGTAGGTGCAGGAGGTGAAGGGAAGATCTGCGTTGCCAGGGGTGGTACTGGTTTCTCCTCCCTCATTACTCTGGTGGCTGGAATTGTTCCGAGAACATACCCACACAGAACAGGAGATGGCGCTCTTCACTAACATGAACTCCAGGTGCCTCCCAGCTTTTCAGATTAATCTCATGTCTTTACCCTACAAAATCCAGAGGGTCCCAGAAACCCGAGCTGCCTCAGTTTCCCATGTTCACCAGTTACGTATGTTGGGAGGTATCCAGTTTGGGGACTCCAAGTCCTTCCAGACTCAGGATCTGTTATTGAAAATGATGAGAACTTGAAGAAGCTCTGAGTCCCAGGGGATGTGAGATTCAAGGAAGCACAGAGACTATTCCCTCAAAAGACAGCGCAGGCTGCAGGCAATTTTTGCCTGGAGATTATGGCGTTACTGCGCATGCGTGGGGCGGGGAGTAGGAAGGGGGGCAAAGGAAGACCTTGGCCCTCTTTCACCTGGACAATGGATAGTTAACAATTTCATGTAAATTCTATGCAAACAAAGCCTTAACACCCTTTATTCCATCAGATTGCGCCACCTAAACCCCTTCTACGTAGAAATAATGGTACTGCCACTAGAGTCTTCTGGTTTAACTAACTGACTTTTAGGGATGACCATATATATTCTCTTCCCCCACTTACTCCTCCTAAATATATGGTCTCTTCTCACCAATATTCCTATTTTGTTTTTCAGCTTGCTTTGTTCTAGGTAGATCCTCTTCCATTCTTTTCACTTTTGATTCTTTTCAAAGGGTAGGAAATAGTTCTGGAAATGAAACCCTTCACAATTCATGGGCGAGAAGCCAAATAGCAGAGAGGTTAGACATTACTCTTTCCGACTAAATCCTAGGGACAACAAATTGTTTACACTTCTGAATGCGTGAGCTTGCTGGACTTTGGTCCCTGTACTTAGCCCATTCGGAATTGCTGAAATTAATCACCCATAGGTTGAAGTATGATCCTCTTTAGGAAACACCTCCATGTCATCTTCACTGACGCCGCTGCAGTTCAAGATGGATATTTGGGAGGTTCCCTTGGGACACAAAACTCTGATCCTAGAGGGGCTTGGAAATGGCATTTATTAGCTCACTCAGCTTCTATGTTTTCCTCACTCACTGAAGAAGGGGCAGCCACTGCACGCCAGTGATGTCAGAAATGGGGGTGAGGGATGCAATCGTCCCTGTGCACAACTTCTTGTCTTAGCTTCTCAAATGCTAGTGAACCCCAGGTAGAGAGAGTAACCATGTTTCTATCCCTGCAACCATGGACAGTGCTCACCCGACCACTAAGTTTGTGAGACCATGAAACCATCCTCTTTTTGCCGCCTCTGGGGGGCAGTGTTCTGTTACCTTTTTTCCTGGGTTGAGGTGTCCCCCGGGAGAGTTTTCTCTGTGTCTTGCTGAAACAGTAAGACTAGGGAAAATGGCTCAATAGTGTATCTATTTATAGTCACTAAAAGGGGTAAGGTGGGGGCTATTACCTTTAATCAAGACGCATTCCATAAAACACATCGTATGACATATGCAGCTTATATTTTCATAAAAGTACTTAGGAGATAAATTATAAGATGCAACATATGGCTAAAAGCTTACTGTGAAGCGGAGGCGATAGATACGCAGACATGATGCATGTGTGTGCACAGAGCGGCATGGCAAGGAAGGGGTGCCGATGGTGTGTGTCAGTGTCGGTCAGAGAGGACTTCCAAGATATGGGAGTTTAAGTCAAATTGTGAAGGATGGAGAGGAGACCCTCAGGCTGACAAGAGTGAAAGGAGAAATTGTAAGCAGCAAGAGTAGGGAACATGTTGTAACCAGAGGAGGAAGCATGTGAGAAAGCATGGAGCCATGAAAGGCGCTCTCAGGAGTGTGGAGTGTGAAATGCTAAGGCTGGGAACATAGAGGAGGAAGATTTTGGGGGTGTCAGATTTTGCTACCTGGTGCTCACCCCAATCCTTTAAGTGATAGACACTTCATGAGTGGTTTGGAGACTTAGTCCCCAAATTTATCCTAATGTGTGAAGACAAGATCATCGTGCCCTGGTGCTTTCTTGAGTATTTTCAAGAATTGAGATTCTTGGAGTGATGAGGATATCATTTGAATTGGAATTTTAAAGGGCAACTCCAAGCTATTGGGCATATATTTTTAGAAAAGTGTTTCACATGTTTTCTAATTGTGGTGAATTCGTTACGAAAATTTCTATTTCATTAAGTATTGTGAATGATGTGACAGATTTGATTTGTGATGGGCCAAAAATCAGAGTTTCTTACATTGAACATCGTGATGTGTGTGTTTTTAAAATTAATAATGCAGGCTACTCATTATGGATGTGCATAATATATCATCTGCCTATAAAGGACTCATCAGGACTCATTTAAATGTGATGCCCTGTTAGGCCTGTTGATAAGGAAGTCTCCTAATAGAGATTTGGCCAGTTAGGTTTGAGTTGATGGCACTTGTGGGTTGTATTAGGCAATAACAATAACAACAAAAAGATAAGGTTATATTTTAGCTTTAACTCATTTAACTTATGTGAAAAGATGAAAAAAACAATAAGCTATTAACCTAGAAAGAAGCTTCAGAAGGCCCTCACTGGAGTAAATGTTAACATTATGTTCTTAAATTCTATTGAGATATGAGATATTTTCTGTTTAAACCAGAATCAATGTTCTGGCAAAAACAATGCTTACATTGTGGGACATTTAGAAGTTAAAAGAAAATTAGGTATCTCCTCTGAAAGCATATGTGTTCCTTTTCATAGAATAAGGTAATCTGTAGTTACTTTCTTTTACATCAGCTGCAAAATAATACTTATTATTCACCACATCTAATTTAGCTCAGTGTTCCATATATTTATGTTTTCTTATTGCTCCTTTAGTAATTCTATTTAAATGTTAACAATAGTATTGTGAAAGCATTTCTATTAAAACTGAATTTAAGGTACTATTTTTCTCCTTCTTGTTTCTTATAGGCAGGAATATTGTCGATTGCTTCTACTATAAGTATGATCTGAAAGTGACTATGAGAGTTCTATTATTTGTCCAGGAAGAATCAAATCACTCCAGTGGCTTCTCGTAGGCATAGAAATGCAGGGCTATGAGGCATATACTGCCGGGGGAGTAAAGGAGAATGTTATGAAACTTTTGGGGTTTCTGTTATGGCTTGCAGTCAAATCTGGTTACAAGTTTAAAAAGTAGGTTAATTTCAAGAGCTTTCTGAAAAGAAAAATACAATGTGTTTACTTTAAGTATGTAATGGGAATAACAGCCCTTGGAAAAGAGTCCAAGAATATCACCTTATGTATGAGAAAATCCGAATACCAAGGGATTATATGACTTTCCGAGTATCACTCAGAGAGTCCACAGCCCAGCTAGAACTGGAATGTGTTAGAACATGGGTTTTGTTTGTTTGCTTCTAAGCTTGTTTTGGTTTTCATTTCACCAATCACTGACCAAGCATTTTGGAATAATACAAATACAAATTTAAGGATTACTATAGCTTTGGTTAGCTTTAGTCAAAAATCAAAATCTGGTTTACATGGAGACTAATCTGCACCAGAACTAGAATATTAAAGTTATGTAACTATGGAATATCCATTTCTCTCTTCATCTCATCAGGTCTGGCTAAGGAAGGTTGTATCTACCAACCTAAGTCCATCTACCCAGCTATATGCTCCAAAATTAACATGGGGTGCAGGGGAGTCAGTGACTTAGACAGTCACTTGGTTCTATAGAGAAGTAGGTATCTTAGTCCTCAATACTTCAAATAAATTTTAGAAAAGTTTATGTCTGCCCTGGCCAATGTGGCTCAGTCGGCTGGGTATTGCCTGTGGACGGAAAGGTTGCTGGTTCAATTCCCAGGGCCCAGGTTGCAGGCTTGATCCCCAGTAGGGGGCCTGCAGAAGGCAGCATAGATGTTCCACTTTCACATCAATGCTTCTCTTTCTCTCACCCTCTCCCTTTCCCGCGCTCTAAAAATCAATAAAAATATTTTTTTAAAAAAGAAAAGTATTTGACCACTTAAACCCAGAGCCTTGATATATCCATATATGCCAACATTATAACTTCCCATCTTTTCTAAGGAACAATAAAAATTCAGAAGAAAATAACTTCATGTCAAGTTCTCAATGCTTTTATTTATGATATCAAAAAATTAACCAGAATAAAAAAAAAGAAAACTAGGTAAAATATTTCTAAAATATGGCAATTTGATGGACTATTAGGCAAACAATAAAATTTGTGTAACATTAGAAAATAAAATGTTCTTTGCTAAAAAAACAACAACACACAAACAGAAAACAAAATCAGACCAATTAGTAAATGTTGCACCCCTGAGTAACGAAGACTATAAAATTAAATTTACTGCCAATCATTTTTGTATGTCCCATGTTTTCTGCATAGAATAAACTCTATTGCTGAAAAAGTGGATGAGCCAGAATGATTAAAGGCTTTTAACGGCTACAGTGCAGAGTGATGTGAAACAAGGAAAATGTGTACAGTTATAAAAATGCTGTGCTTTTAACTTTATAGAGCGAGAGGACCTAGCTCGAAGCCACTGAAGCTCTCAGTATTATTGCTACTTGTGAATTCTGCTCTCGTTTTTAATTCATGGGGAAAATTACATTTTTATTACTCGCTGTCAACTTCTCATTTTCTTTCTGCCACTTCACCCCTCTGCCGTCTCCCTGCTTTCCTCCTCCTGCATTTTTCCAAGGATTTGGGAACAAATCCTAACTGAAGTTTGGCTACAATCTCAGGCATTTTGAAAATATTAAATATGGCTCTAGGACCATTTATTCTGATCAAAATGATCAAAATGAAAGAAACCCTTCCTGCTTTTTATTTTGAGTTACACAATAATTCTCTTAGTTCTTCTTATTTATGTCTAATAAAAAAGAAACCCCAGGAAATGTCCTTTACCAAGACTTTTTTTAGGTAATTAATGGTATTAGATTATTAGTGTCTCAGAGGATGAGTCTTAAGTACTAGTTTTCTGTGTGTTAAGTTTCACTTCTTGTAGTTTTTGGTGACTTAATTTTCCCCTGTAGCTTTGCATGGGTGACATACCCATCTCCAAACACTTAGCATATGTTATAAATCAGGTGTTGGCAAACTTTCTTTATAAAGACCGGATAGTAAATATTTGAGGCTTTGTGGGCCATATGTATTCCCTTGCAACTACTCAAATCTGCTCATTGCAGCCCAAACCAATCACAGAGGATATGAAAATGTACAGGCCTAGTTGTTTTCTAATAAAACTTTATTAATGAACACTTTATTAATATAGTATTTTAATTTAAAAAGTTTATTAGTAAAACTTTAATTAAAATATTATAACCATGTTTTAAAATAAATCAAAATTTGAATTTCATAAAATATTATTTTTCTTTTGATATTTTTTCAACCATTTAAAAATGTGAAAACCATCCTTAGAGTGCAGACTCTTTATATTGGAGAATTTAAAGTTACCTAAAACCAGAATTATGGATTACTAGAGGCCCGGTGCACAAAAATTTGTGCACGGCGGGGGGGGGGCGGGGGGGGGGAGGGGACGAGATCCCTCACCACAGCCTGTGCCCTCTCACAGTTTGGGACCCCTTGGGGGATGTCCACCTGCTGGCTTATGCCCGCTCCCCAGGCCGGGGGCTCAGGCCTAAGCTGGCAGTCAGACATCCCTCTGGCAGCCCGGGAGCCCTCTGGGGACAGCCAATTGCCAGGGGAGAGCAGGCCTAAGCTGCAGTTGGACACCCTTAGCGCTGCTGAGGAGGCAGGAGAGGCTCCCGCCACACAGCGCAGCCGTCAGCCTTGCTTAGGGCTGAGCAGAGCTCCCCCTGTGGGAGCACACTGACCACGAGGGGGAAGCTCCTGCATTGAACGTCTGCCCCCTGGTGGTCAGTGTGTGTCATAGTGACCAGTCATTCCCAGTCGTTCTGCTGTTAGGGTCAATTTGCATATTACCCTTTTATTATATAGGATTATTATGGGTAATCGATTATAAGGCTTTAAAATGTTTAGAATAGGCTCTAGCTGGTTTGGCTCAATGGATAGAGCATTAGCCTGTGGACTGAAGGGTCCTGGGTTCAAATCCAGTCAAGGGCTCATGCCCAGGTTGCAGGCTCAATCCCCAGTAGGGTGTGTGCAGGAGGCAGCCAACCAATGATTCTCTCATCATTGATGTTTCTATCTCTCTCTCCCTCTCCCATCCTCTCTGAAATCAATAAAAATATTTTTAAAAAATGTAAATTAAATGTTTAGAATAAAATTAAAATATTTAGAATTCACTAAATTATCTTTCTAACAAATTATTGGATCTTCCTAGGCAGTGGAATCTCTGTTCTGTTTATTCTCCCCCTTCACCATCACAACAATCTAGCTATTGAGCTCTGAAAAACACCTTATCTAAGAGTTAGCCCTCTCCAGTCATTACTTAGAAGGTAAAGTAAAATAAAATACATCCAGAGGATCTGCATTTCTCTTCGATGAATGGAAAGTTTAATCAGTCTTACTTAATCAAGATACTAAAATTATTCATGTTAATGTATGAATAACTAATAATGGGATTTGCATAAAGCCAAATAAATCAATCTCTAAAGAGAGAATTTCAGACACCAACAATTAAGTCCACTTGTGGGTGGGTGAAGAATGTGCAAAAATTTTGCAGGCAGTAAAATACCTCTTCACCCAGGAAATAATCATGAAGTTTGGTGAACATGAAGGCAGAGGCAAAATATGTGAAACATAGACTCAAAGCCCCAGACATCTTCTCTTCTACCCTGACTTATGGTGAACGGCCCTTCTTCAGTGGAACCAGGTTGTGTGGACACTGTATTATACAGCTCTCCTGGGATCATAAAACAACTGCATTTGAATGCCCCTACCTTGCTCCTGATTCTTTGCCTTCAATTTCTGAAATTGAGTCAATCTTTAATCCTGGTGCCTTAGCTTGATGCTCTTGGCCCTTGCTTATGTCCTGACTTCAAATAACTGAGAAACCCAGGAACTCTAAAATAATGCCCTAAATTACTTGCCATGTCAAAATGCATTTAAAGTAAAATCTAGCTTTATTTTAATGATGAACAAGATTAGCTCATTATGAATTAATCCTCTATTATTTAAACCTTATAACATTTGAGACAACCACAAGCCATAACAGCCCAAATCCATAAACAGCCCAATTGTGAGGTAATATAAATGTGGTTGAAGTAATATTGTTCATTCAACTACTAATGTGCTCCATTTAAGCCAGATTTTGCTTAACCTATGTATTTTGCCCGTCTTTGTTGAATTAAAAATATGCCAGACTAGGCCCAGTAATTGGTATTCATTATTCTAAAGATGATATTAAAATTAATAAATCCTGAATAGAATATTTATATGTACTTTGTAAAGTTATGTTCAAAGAGATGTTATCCCAGCAGTCAGAGTGTTTTTCACTGTTTCAACCATTAAAAACCCACTCAAAAATATTTAACTTTTTCATGAAATTTCAAAAAAAAAAAAGGAGACATTTCACTACATCTGGTTGGTTTTGTCAGTTTCACAGGAAAATTCAATGATTATTGACTTGTGATAGGAAAAAGAGGTTTTTTACTCATGAGCTCCCACGGGTGTTTTGCATGGAGAGGCAATACTATCAAGCTGGGCGACAGAAAATCTGGATCCCAATCTTTCATTCTATTCGAGGGGGAAGGTTAATCAGGTAGCTTGTGTAGCTTCCAGTTTTCTCTTCTGTAAGATGATTAGGTTTGAGAAATTAAGCAAGAGATTCTTTCCAGGTCTAACATTTTATGATATATGATTGGAAATTTGCTAAAATAGAAAACACTGCAAAAATAGTGACTTGTCCAGCATTTTCCAAGCTACAAATTATATTCAGGGAACATTCTGAACATTGAGATGGATGTATTGCTCAATGTATTTCAGGCTACTAATCTTTCTCAGAGAAAATGACTGTTCTATCATACATTATGTACTCAAAAAGTGAGCAAATGAAGCTTCTAAAATTGTCTCCATCACACATAATATAAATAACTAATTCACTAGATGACCATGTCTCCTCTCTAGTTATTGAAGCACTGCACAATGCTATTTTTTGGTCTTTTAAAGAAATTAACTTCTCTAATGTTCTTTCTTTAAAATAAAAATATTATTTAAAAATTCATGTTTTAAAATAGAACAAATAGCATTGATGAAAAAAAGGCAGAAGTTCAAATTTTTAAAAAACCTCCAACTTATTGAAACTATTAATAAGTTTAATAGTTTAACTTAGTTAAACTATTAACAAAAATAGTTTGTTACTATTAACAAACTATTAGTTACTATTAACAAAAATAGTTTGCCTTGAACCAAATCAATGAGGAAGCCAAAAATAAATATATATCTTTGAGTTCATCTCAAGTAAAAAAATAAAAAATACTTCAAAAGTAAAAGACAGCTTCTGGTTTTAGCTCCAACATGTAAATAATGTAAAAATCATTACTCCCATCCTTAGGGAAAAAACTGAACACCAGGCCAGCGTGGCTCAGTGGTTGAGCATCGACCTACGAACCAGGAGGTCACGGTTTGATTCCAGGTCAGGTCACATGCTGGCGTTTAAGGCTTGATCCCCAGTAGCAGGCGTGCAGGAGGCAGCTGATCAATGATTCTCTCTCATCATTGATGTTTCTATCTCTCTATCCTTCTCTCTCCTTCTTTCTCCAAAATGAATATATATATTTTTTTTTTTTAACTGAACAAACTGAAAATAATTGACTTTCTCAGACCCATCAAAGAATTGGAGTCACAGGACAAAGCACAATCCTGAAATCTAGAAAGACAAGCAAAAACAGAGACTCTCAGTTGAAACAGAAAATCACAGCCAAATTTCTGCTTATGTTCAGTTAGCTTAGTGACCCAGCCAACATTTGCATCCTTGTTTCTCCCAAGTCTTGCTTAGCTGAGGGGGAAAAGCCTCAGCTTAATTATTTCTATCATCAAAAGATGTGGCTGTGCATACAACAGAAATCAGAAGCATAAATACTGAGCCTATGAATGAACAAATGATTTCTCAAAGTGTATTCGTCAGTGGGAACTGTTAGTGGATGTTATTAAGACTTTCCTCTCCACCTGACTGAAATTCAATTTTGAAGGTTCGTACTCTTTCATCAAAACCCTCTTAAGTTCTTTCACACTTGGATAGAATAGGCAAACAGAATATATTGAGCAGTTTTCAAAGAGGAAATTCATTTTTAATGAACAGGTTGCTTGATATCTGCTCTCGAAAGTGCCTGAAGTTAGTGAAAATGCACTGTGAGCCCCTTTCTCTGGGCACCACTACCTCATACAAAATCCTTTTTATTTGATTCTATTAGATTCCAGTTTGTGCCAGGGCTTTTAAGTACATTGGTTTAGATCAGAGTTCCACAGCCTTGACACTATTGAAATTTGGGGCCAGATAATTCTTTGTTGTGGGGAGGTGTCCTATTTAGCAGCATCGCTGGCTGGTCCCTTCCTACTAGAAGACTAGATGTTAGTAGCAACCAACCCCCATTACCTCCCATGACAGCTAAAAATGTTTCCCAGCATTGCCAAATATCCCATGGAGGGTAATACTGACTCGATTAAGAAGCACTCATTTAGAATGATCCTTGCCATAATACACATACAACCTTTCTCAAAAGTTGAAGAGAAGTGAATGTTGCACCATTAGCTCTGGAATCTGCTCTGTTGTTGAGATTTATGAGTGTTTAAGTTATCACCTCAACCCAATCAGAAAACTCCCAGTGTAAATTGTCAAGTCCTCTCTCTCTGATCAATTATCACCATGAGAATACTTGGTCTTTGACAAAAAGTCACTGACTACAGATTATACTAGCTTCTGCAGTGTGTGCGTGTGTGTGTGTGTGTGTGTGTGTGTGTGTGTGACATAAATTAAGGTATATATAATCATAATTTATATTATTGAACTCTATATTGCTACTTTATGTCATCTGTCAAAAATGATCTAAAAATCCCCCTTTATGTTCCTAAAATAATTTTATGCAAGGTTATTCAACACATCAATAACCCAAAAAGTTACAATGTTTTGCCTTGGATTCTACTGCATCTAAAAATAGTATTATAACATAATGGTACTTTTACATTTTGTTAATCTACCTCTCCTTACAACTTTAATTTTTACCTTACCATTTAACACATTTTTATTCAATTGAGAAATTTTTTCAGTTCTATTTTTGAATACTTCTGTGATCTTTGCATATAAATCTCTTGTTCAGAAACTCTAGTTTTGTATAGATTGGATTTCTGTTCTCTATCATAGCTGTTAATTTCTGTCATTGAATAAGTAAGTCTCTTTGTCCTTTTTTTTCTGTGTTCTATAAAAATCTCCCAATTTTTACTTGCATGTCATTCATTCACTTTTAACTGATGTTCATTTAATTCTACATCAGAATCAGGTTTAAAAGAAAGCTCTTGCATTTTTTTTGTTGTTGTTGTTTTTAACAGTTTTCTTTATATTACTTAGCTCCATTTGTATTGCAGACTAATCTTTCCTTGTAGAACATTGACTACTGCATGCTGATTATACACTGGCTTAATGTCAATTAACTTATATAATTGCCATATAAGTGTAAAATGAAGATATTTAAATTATCCACATTTTACACATTAGGAATCTGAGCTACAGTGTACAGGAAACTTGCTCAGAGCAACTGAGCCTGGATATCAGTCCAATGTCAGAGACTGATTTCAGTATAATAATACTGAATTTTAAGAGTCTCCAGGGGGTAAGAGATCAACCAAAGGACTTGTATGCATGCATATAAACATAACAAATGGATGCAGACAGTGGGGGTTGGGGGTTTGTGCTGGGGGGTGGGGATGGCTGGGGAGAGGTCAATGGGGAAAAGGAGACGTATGTAATACTATATGTAATACTTTAAACAATAAAGAATCTACACCAATAAAAGAGAAACATGCAAAGTGGTATCATTCCGCTACACCCACCAGCCAATCAGAGCAACTATGCAAATTAACCCAACAAAGATGGCGGTTAATTTGCATACTCAGGCTCAGAGTGAAGACTGAAGACTGAAGAGGCTTGGCTTTGCTATGGCCGTAGTGGAGAAGCCAAGCCTTGCTGTGGTCAGACCAAAGGCCTGGGTCCCGGGTGCCAGAGGAAAACCGGTGCCAGCAGCCAGGGGAAGGAAGGCCTATTGCACAAATCTTCGTGAAATGGGCTTCTAGTTAAAAAATAAAATAACAAGCCTCTAAAATTTTAATCATTTTAACTAAAATGTCTTGTGTCATTAGAATCATGAGTCATATCCATTGTTTTGAAGTATTTTTTTAGATACATGTCAAATGTTTTAAAAATTAATACTTAAATGAGAACTGTTTCAGGATTAATATTTGCAACCTAGATGAGACATTCTTCATCACTGGCTCAATTCCCTATCTATTGCTTCAGAATGTATAGCATGTATCTAGACCTAAAGATCAAATGGGTTCACACAGCACATAACATACAACTGATTTGCTTTGTGAAGTTGAGGGAGCTTCTTCTACCCTCTTGTTTGTTTTTCTGACACTCTGATCCAATGAAAAATATTAAAAAATTATAATCTTTATGCACACTATGCACACTACTTTATATCTTGATTCTTGAGATCTCCTATCTTACAAGGAATGGAATGAGGGATGAAAGAGTGGAAACCTACAAATGGAGGGAAGGATGCTACGATATTGTTTTCTTAGTGTTCTGATTCATGACAACCCTAAATTATAAGCAAAGATGACTCTTGAAGTATCTTCCCTACATTTCCATGGAAAGATAATTTAATACCAAATAGCATTTTCCCTCAACAGTCTAAACTTACATTAACAGCCAGTCATTGCTTTTGCCATATTTGTGTTTATCAGTTCTGTGCCAGCAGACTTTCAGAAATGCTATAGCAAAGATAATGAGCCAGTCATCAGTTAAAAATGAAATTTTACTACATTTCTCCACTTACAAAACATAGGTTAAGAAAAAGAAATGTAGATGACAGTAATCAGAGGAAAGTAGGCACCATTTATATGCTAGCATATTATTTGAATACCTACCCTATGACTCCATATGTATGACAATGGATATGTTAGATAGATAATATATATTTATCAAAATGAAAAGATGCACTTTTCTTTTTTCAATAAATTGTATCTTTCCATTGCTGGCATCATGTTCAATGTGTTTCTTTATATGGATGCTCTCAAAACAAATGCATAGAAGCAAACTTCCAGTAATGAGAGGGCTGTGATTAAATTATTCTAGCTCTGAAGTTAGAGAGTAAAGAGAAAATTCATGTTAATTTTGAGACAAGTTTAAATTAAAGCATTAAAACACTGTATATTGCAGAAAATGGCAGGAATATATTAAAGACTTAAAACAAGACATACCTTATAAAAGTCTGTGAATATTTCAAAAAACAGAAATTGTGAATGATGCACCAAGAAAGCATATATAGTTGGGATTTAATTCAAGAAAGGCAATGGTAGTGTAATAGGCATTATACTAGTAGCAACAACTCTAAGGTGGATAATGGATCACTCTGCTCCTTAGAGACAAATACCTCAATCACATAGCAAGAATTTTTCTACCATGTACATCCACTGCCACCTCCCACACCATCAGAGCTCATACACAAAGTTCTGATATGGGGTGCTGATGGTGATCCTCTGTACTCCACCATAAGCCTCCCCACCTTTCCCACCCATGACATACCACCCTCAGGAGTGCTGGAAATTGGACAATCAAGGAGATCAAGGGTCCCCAGCCCCACACCAGGCCTCCCAGCTCAGGTTCCACTGCCCAGAAAAAAAGTCCCCATGATTTATAGCTGTAAAAACCAACAAGATTGTGGCTGAGATGTGTGTGTGTGTGTGGGAGGAGGAGTAGCGGGGGGAGGGAAGGTGCTGCTGGAGTCCCAGGTATTCCTTTTAAAGTGCCCACACCCAGACTTACATAAACTCATGTGCTCTGAGCTCCAGCATTGGGGCAGCAGCTCAAAAGGCACCAGGGACATGGAGGAATTGAATTGTCTGGCATCAGGATGAGGGCTAGAGGGGCAGCTTTCTCACAGACAGGCATGCTGGCAGATGCCATTGTTCCTTCCCACAGATCCAACAGGCAGGCACCAGATCTGAGTCTCTGTCAACCTGGGTCACACTATTTGCCCCACCCTGGTGATACACTGAGATCCTGTCCTACCCAGCCTGAGGCCCCACCCAAGCTGTTTCCAGCGACTTTTCCATATGAATGGTCTGTCTTGGCTCATGCTTCAGATTTTCCTAAAATCTCTCAAACAAGCAGCATTGGGCCTTAGCATGCCTTATACCTCTAGCTAACTGGCTCAGGCCCAGTACTAGCAGCAGTTGGCCTTGGTTCACAGCTTGGTTTCTCCTGGGCACCTCCATGTCCAGCACAATTACCAGCTCTCTGCACATTACTTTGTAGCTAATGCCAGGTGGCCCAGGAAGAACATAGGCAGTGGTTGACCTTAGCCTACATCTCCAAGGCGGCCCCAAGCCAGCACACCCAATGCAAAATTTCAGACCATGTCAAAGTACCGCCCGACCACCTTCACAAGCAGCACACTCAAGGGACGGACTAAGCAGGCACCAGAGTCCCACTAAGTAAGCCCTGCACAGCTGATCCTCCATGGCAGTTAATGGTCTCAGCCAGTCCTTGCAGCAAAATGGCCTGGGGGTAAATCACTCCCACTGATATGCCAATAGCAATCAAGACTCAACTACAACAGAAGGGTGTACACAGCCCACACAAGGGTGAGAGGGATGCACTTGGTGTGTCCAGCTCTGGTGAACAGGAAGGCTGCACCCTGATCTCTATAGGACACCTACTGCATAAGACCACTCTATCAAGACTGGAAGATGGAGCAGCTGCCAACAGAGGGAGGCTGCCAAAATGAGGAGACAAAACAAAACAAAACATGGCCCAAATGAATGAACAGAATGAAACTCCAGATAAACAACTAAGCAAAATGGAGACAAGCAATTTACTAGATGCAGATTTCAAAACACTGGTTATAAGGATGTTCAATGAATAGGTTATGTAGAGGTTACTAAATTTATCATTTTTCATTCATGATTAGAACTTTTAGCATCTTGTTTTTAAAAACCCTACTATATCTCAATGCCACAAAGATTTTCTCCTGTATTATTTTGTAAAGCCCTTTCATTATACTAGTCTTCCATTAACCCGGAATTGATTTTCATGAAGTAGGGAGTTCTTCCATTAACCCGGAATTGATTTTCATGAAGTAGGGAGTTCCATTTCTAAGGAGAATCAAAACCTTTATCATCCTATCAGAAAATAAAAGGACATTAAAATGTAAACAGAATTTACATGCCTCCAACTCATGTTACTTTTTTTCTGGAAATTTTAGTCTACTATATTTTTTACTTATGATCCCCACTAAACATTAGTGTTGTTATTTTACATATTTGATATTCATTTACATTTTCCCACATTTTTGCCACTTTCTCTTCTTTTAATTCCTTCTGGCTTTACAGAACTTAAATTTGTATTCACTTATCTTCTATTTAAACTGCTTTAGAATTTTCTTTGTGAGAATCTACTAGTGACAAATTCCATCAATCTTTGTTTATTGCAGATGTTCATGTTTGACTTCTCTTTGTGCAGTATATTTTCTCTGGGTATAGAAATTTTGATTTCAGTTATTTTATTTCAGCATTTTTGAGACAGCCTTCCTTTGTCTTATGATTTTTGTAGTTGCTATTCAGAAATCACTCAGCCAGTCCTTCCTCTGAACACGGTGTTTCTCATTTATCTGCCCGTTGTCAATATATTCTTATTAGTTTTCTTTTGTTTTTGTTTAGTTTTACCATTTTAATAACAATGTATGGATTTTTTAAATTATATTTGGGCTTTGTTGTCTCTCAACACTTCTGAAAAATTTTCAGCTATTCTTCCTATAAATGTTGCCTTCTCATTTCTCTTTTTCACCTACACTGGACTCCAATGAAATGTCTGTTAGACATGCTCATGGAATTCTTATCTCTTACCCTCCATTTGCTTTGTCCATGACACAATCTACATAAATTATTATCTCCCTTCTAATTTACAAATATCTTACCTGCTGTGACCAATCTGTAGCAATTTACATCATTTTAAAAATTTGAGATTCGTATAATTATTTCTGGAAGTTTTGTTTATTTGAATAAGCTCTGTTAATAGTGTTATATAAAAGTTAATTTTCTGGTTTTAATCATTGTACTCTGGTTATGCCAGATGTTAACATTAGGGAAAGCTGGGTAAGGGATATAGAGGAACTCTACTATTCATGCAACTTTTCTGGAAGTCTACAGTTAGTTCAAAACTTTAAAAAAAGCAATATATCAAACTAGATAGTGACTTGGCATATACGATTAATGTTCTTTAAAAAGTGATAAAAATGTACTGACCCAAAGAAGACAGCGGGTGCTCATTAGAAGTGTGAAATTCGTATTAATAATTTAATTCCATATGCAGAAACCGTGCCCACAATAGGAAGTGCGGGCACAGACCAGTTACAGCTTTCAAAAAATTCTATAATGAAAAGGCAAATAACTAAAACTAGAAATTTCTGTTTTAAATATTCCTAGGAAATGCAGAACCGAGAAGCTGCAGTCCCTGCATTTTCTTCTCTTCTTCGTTTTCCTCTACTTCTCCGTTTTTCCTCCTCTTATTAAAACATTATGTATCAACAAATTGAAATTACATTGAATAACAGATTTTTTCTTATGAAAGTTAAGCTCAAAGGCTTCCAGTTTTAAAAAAAATAATATCTTAAAAATATACCAAATGAAGCATAATTAAATTCCCTACTGAATCACTGCAAAGCTGGGAGGATGGGCCCTCTCTTCTGTAATGTACCAGCATCCATCCCCTGTCTTATTTCATTCCTGTTATTTCTTTGAATTGTTGGTTCTGCCTAAACTAAAAACGAAGTAGAGAGTTGAAGTAGGTCTTGGCCCATGTCAAAGACCAGCACCAATTTAAAATATTATTGTCCCATTATCTGCATAATCCAGTCCATAAATCTTAAAGTCGGGCACTAGATTTTTTCCTCCCACCTCCCTACTCTGGTTGGAGGCTTTTAATGGGTGACCACCCTCGCCTTGCCCTGGCATGGCTCACACTGCTTCCGGCTGCACCTCTGCAGGTGCACTAGAGGAATATGGGAGGCTGAGCAGAAGCCTGGAGCAGGAGCTTACCATCTGATTTAGGAACCTGAGCAAGTCTCAGCTATTCATACACACAGAATCTGTGCACAGGCATGGGAACACACACACACACACACACACACACACACACACACACACACACAACCAGAGAGTAGAGTGGCTTCAGGATGACAACTTCCTTTTCCGAAGCTTCCAGTTCAGGCATCAAATGACAGCTGTGGCTCTATCACATGTTGGGGGACGTGGGCCTCTAGTCATCTCACAAGGAGCACCCCAGCTGCTCTGCACACACTCCAGACCCTGGCAGAGTCGACTGCCCCCACCTATTGTCAGCTCGGTGAGCCCTCTGAGACAGACCCAGCTCATTTCTCTTAATCAGGAGCAATGACTTTGCAGAGAGTCTGATGGCACCAATTGATGAACTAAGTCAAGAGGGAGAAGCTAATCATGAAGGATGTGCCTTGTGCCTGTGTGTGCTATTTATAGAAACCTCCACAGACAGGGAGAATACATTAGCATTATTCAGCTATATCTACTGTGTAATTCTCAATTCTTGTTAGTAGCAAATTCTCCCTTAACTGCTTTTTATATTATTTTACAACAACTTATGTTATATTTCTTTTACTTAAAAACTGTTCCTTGAAAGAGGTTTAGGGAGGGGGGGTAAGAGATCAACCAAAGGACTTGTATGCATGCGTATAAGCATAACCAATGGACATAAGACACTGGAGGCTAGGGGAGGCTAGGGGACTGTCAAGGGCGGGGGGGAAAAAAGGACACATATGTAATACCCTTTGTAATACTTTAAGCAATAAAATAAATAAATAAATAAAAAATATAAAAAAAATATAAAAAAATAAAAAACAAAAAAAAAAAAAAAAAAAAAAAAAAGATTGCTGATCTAGATTTCCATAGCGAGTCATAAGAAAAAAATAAAACCTTCACATAAACAACAAAAAAAGGGGGGGCATCGGGGTGCTGCCTTTTCCTAAGTAAAAGGTCTTGTTACTTTTGAAACAATGCTACCATCAAAGGGCCGTCACAATAACACAATTTAACAATCATCAAGCCACAAGGCAGATGCACACAAGGAGATGGAGACTAGAAGCTTTAAGGTGAAAACTAAAATCGCACAGAGATTAAGTCTAAAAACTATAAAACCCAGACCCACCTTGTCTTAAATAAGAGCAAATAATGTTGTCTTTTGGCGCTCAGTTCTCAAATCATAAGATCTATGGTACAAAGGGTTCTCAATATAATCAAACACCCGGCTTGTGTTTAAATTTCCTTAACTGTCGAATGAATTCATTAGATCAGTATGCCGGCCTGGTTCAGGATGTGCATTCTGACTGGTTGGTATGTTTCCAATGTCATTTTGAACCTACAGGTTTCTCTTCCTCCTTTTTTTTCCTGTTTCTGTTTTTGCTTTCGATGTGTGTATTGAAGAAATGAGCTGGATATTCTACAAAATGAACCAAGGTCGGGATTTTGCTTATTGTGCCAGTATGATGTCATATAGCACCTTCCTAGTAAATTGGTACTATTTCTATTAAAATTTTTCATACTGATACTTTCAAATTCAGAGCTATGGCATTTTTAATTGAAAATCATAGACGCACAACTATCTTTTCCTCAGGAATGTCAATCTTCATTTATAATAAAACAACTTTCAGTATTCTTTATTTTTCAATAACACATGCATAGCAGACTCAGAATAAACAACCCAACCTCGACACTAGCAATTGCTTGCTAAAAACAATTTATTTGCAGTTTTATTTTCTTCAGATTGAAGGGGTTCAGAATATTCCACTGTGCCATAAAAAAATTAATTTTTATTCAAGGCACTTCAGAATAAGCGGTTTTCTTGAACTGTCTAAAAGCAGAGCTTCCCAAAAGAACTCAACTGTCATAAATTCCTTCCCTGGGAGTAACCAGGGAGGCTGACAGTCACCACTGGAGACTAGAAGTCACCACCACACCTAAACAGACACTGTCACAAAGTATCGTGTCTCTGATCTATTCTTCTGAGGGCCCCTCCTCTTTCTTAAAATGACCTCTTTCCCCCTGTCCTTCCTCTATTCAGAAGTCATTAATTTCACATAAATTTTCTTCTCTTTTCCTTCCCCTGTTAAGATTGTATATAAGCCCCAAATTCTAACCACCTACTCAAGTCACATTAATGTGAATTTCCATGTACATGAGATTAAATGTTATCTTTTTTTCTTCTAATCTGTCTTTTATAAATTTAATTCACAGGTCCCTATCACTTCACCTAAGATTCTGGAGCAATTTTTTTCTCCTTGGTAGAGTATATCCCAGTGGTTGGCAAACCACGGCTCGCGAGCCACGTGCGGCTCTGTGGCCCCTTGAGTGTGGCTCTTCCACAAAATACCACGTGCAGGCGTGCACGTACAGTGCGATTGAAACTTCATGGCCCATGCGCAGAAGTCAGTTTTCGGCCTGGGCGAGTCTATTTTGAAGAAGTGGCGTTAGAAGAAGTGGGGGGTGGACATATAGAGAGGATGAACAAAAGGAGATAGATGAAACAAGTGTACAAGACGAGTGTGGATGGGAGAGTTGGAAGGGGTCGACCTCAGCGAACGTACCTCAATCAGATTGAGGACGTTTTTAGCAAAGGCCAGCTTAGGAGTACCCTAATTAAGTTAATAACAATGTACCTACCTATATAGTTTAAGTTTAAAAAATTTGACTCTCAAAAGAAATTTCAATCGTTGTACTGTTGATATTTGGCTCTGTTGACAAATGAGTTTGCCGACCACTGGTATATCCTATATCCCTTTAGACATGTTGAGGCAAATTACTAGGTTTTAAAATTTCTCTCTGTGGCTATTTTATCAACTAAAATCAGAGGTTTATTAGTTTCAGTTTACTGATAATATGTAAAGATTGATTTTTTAACTTAATTTTGTTCATAATGATGCAAACATTTTACGCAGTTCCAATGTTTAAACAACAAAGTAAGTTATTTGCAAAGAAATTTAGTTTCTCGTTCCTATTTAACTCAACCTATTTCCTTCCCAAAGGAATCCTTTATATTTTTTTTCAGTTTTATGTTTCATCTTTTCACATTTTATATAGAAAAATATACATACATATTTATATTCTCTTTTTTCTCAGATAATCCATAGCAAACTGCACGTTTTCCACTATCTTGATAATATCACATTAACCCCTGATCAGATGTATCATTGGCAATATGTTCTCCCATGCAGTGGGTTCCCTTTTCATTTTGTTGATGGTGTCTTTTAGTTTTAAAATCAGTATTCTTCTATCAAAACCAGTTCAAAGAAACCTAATATTCACTAGTAGACCAAAGTATTGTATTCCTATCCATTGCCTTTAAAAATAAAATCAGGTGACATCGGACACTATTAATTGAGAGTAAAAATTTTATTCTGAAATAAGCTGAATTTCTAATCTAGTTGCAACCTTGGGAGTGGGTAGGTGAGCAATCGGGTAACACAGAAGTATCTGGCTTTTTCCTGATTTATAAATCTTTGCCTGAATTTCATACACTACTCCCTAGAGACACATCATAGAAAACCATAAAAGCCTCCTACTTAAAATTTAACACTTGTAAACAGTGTCTTATCCAGAAGGTCACCATCTGCAATTAACCATCATTTTAAAAGCCCAGAGGAAATGAAATGCTAAGCATGACATTTTTTGGATCATGCCTCCAAGTTTATTAAATTGCAGGAAATAAACATTCTCATTTTTCATTCATTTTTAGCTATTCTTCTTCTTTTTTAAGCTTCAAAATTAGTATATTACTGGCACTTAATTTTTTTTAACTACAGTATTTCTTTCTGGACATCTATATTTGGAAAGCCTGAATCTGCATTCTTCTGGCCTAGATGGATAGTAGCTATATAAAGAACTGAAAAGGATGGCTGAAAGAAGGATATTGAATTCATGGTCCAGAGATAATTAATTATGCATATGATAAAAGGTCAAATCGGATGCTAGCTCATACTATACATGAAAATAAATATCTGAGTGGCAAAAGTAAAATCTATAGCATTTTTAAGTAAGACATTGGATTAGGATTAAACTCATTTAAACATTTTCTTTAAAAAGAAAATATTAACTTCTTATTCTGGTTCTGGTCATGTTGAATTATTGGCTTCCATGTCCCCCTCAGAGTGTAAACAATGTTAAATACGCAAAATGTATGATGCAACTGTCTGAAGCCATTGGAGAGCCCAAAGCACAGGACTCTGCTCCATGAGAGAAAGGGAACACAGGAGATGAGTTCCATGTTCCCCTTAGTGCTCTTTCTTGGGGAGCTTTTCAAATCTCAGCACAGGGAAATGACTTCCAAACACAGAACAGCAGCCTTCCTAGTAGAGGATACAGTGATTGTACTCAGGAGCTGAAGCTGTGGCTGGAATGTCTAAGATAATATACAAGCTAGGAAAGAGGTACACAGAGAAAGAGCCTCATAAATCTGATAGGAGTCCCTTGTGGTGTTGACCAAATATTTAAATACTAGTAGCCCTGCGCATGAATCCGTGCACCAGTAGCTCTCTGTGGACCCTGGCCACTCCGCGCCCGCTGCCCAGAGGCTCTCTGCAGCCCAGCGGCCCATCTGTGGCCGGGAATGCTTGCCTTGTCACTGGGGCAATGAAACAAGTGTCTGGTTCCCTGGCCTGGCCAGAAGTCCATCTGTAGCTGGGCGCAGAACACTTGCCTTATCGCCAGGGCAACAACACAAGCGATCCTCCTCCCTACCGCTGCTCCGTGCCTGCTGCCCAGAGGCCCTCTGTGGCCAGGGTGCAACACTTACAAGCATTCCACCAGGCCGCTCACACTGCCCGCTCTCAGTGGCCACTCCCCCTCCCCAGGACTGGTGGACTCCGGCAGGGCTGAGAGGACTAGGCGCTGCCACCTTGTGGCTATGGGTGCTGCCATCTTTGTGAGGGAGTGATGGTTAATTTGCATATTACCCTTTTATTAGATAGGGTATATCTGTCTAAAGCAGGATTCTGTGAGGGTAAGGATAGGTCTTTTCAGGGTTTGAGTAGTGGGAGGTGTTTTGAAGTAAACAGAGATTCCAAAAGACACACAGGTCATATACTTTGGAATCACAACCAGGTACACTGGCGAGATCTAATTGAATACTCTGGGCATTCAGTAAAACCTCACAATGTCTGTACTTTAAGAGTAGAGCTACTCTGGCCCAAGAATAAGGAAAAGGAATACTCTAGACTTACTCTAATAAAACCTAAAACCAAGCCTTCACAAGAGCAAGTTAAGCCACCAGAAAAGTAACTGTCTTCCAGACTGAAACTCAGTATTCTTTAAAGGAAAAGAACAAAATCAGACTATCAACAATGTATTAAAAAATGTCAAACATACAATTAATAAATATTTCATATAGCCATCCTTATGAAGAACTGAATAATGTGACCCCTGACCAAAAAGAGAATATATAGTAAATAGAGAGCTAAGATGACAAAGAGGTTATAATTAGTAGATTGGGACTTTCAAATAATCATTAAAATATGATTAAATGCTTAAGGGGAAAGGTGGATAAAATGATTGAACAACGCAGAGGAACAAAATGCTTTAAAAAGATTGCTTACACTGGTAAGCCAGTGTTTAAGGAAACAAATATCAAAAAGAGAAATCACCAACCTGTAGAATACTACAAACATAAATTACAAAAGCAGTAGGGGATATTATGAAGAACCTTATACCATCAAATTTCATAACTTATATGACATGCCAAATTTATTGAAAATTTTTATCAGAATTAACATTATGCAATATAGAAAATCTGCAAAGCAATATTCAGTAGACAAACTGAATTGACATTAAACAGCTTCTTAAAAATAAATGACTCTTCTGCTTTCATCTGTGACATGTAAAGAATACCCACCCTTACAATTCAAAAAAGCAGAGCAAACTGAATATTAATGACTCTTAGAATCATTGAAGAATTGAGGTCATAGGGCACACCACCAACCCGAAATTTGGGGAGGCAGACAAAATCTAGTATGAGCCTGGTAGAAGCAGGAGCCAGTATATCATAAACTTGTAGGAACATTAAACCAATGACTTTGACAAATTGCTAGAGATGGAGGGTAAACTTATATGAAGGCAAAAAACTCCTACAGACTAGTCTTACAGGGTCCCACAAGTTCATGGGCTTTACCTACAGGAACTCTACCAGGTTCCAGTAATGAAGAGCCAAGAAAAACCCTTGTTTTTCTGGCAGGAGAAGACAAAAGTAACCATTCTTAAATATGCCCAGAGCATTTTTCATAACAAAGGCATTCATTAAAACTCCAAGGGAAATGACTTTATAAATCTTATCTGATGTAAAAGAAGGGAAATTACCCAATGCCAGTCCCCCTAGCCTTTCTATCTCACCTAAGTGGTGGAGTGGGGTGGGGAGGGAAGCTGAGAAACACCGTGAAGGTCAAGGCTCAGAGATACAGACCACATAACACAACTAAGATTATAGAATGTTACCTTTTCCCCCACACCTTACCACTTACCCATGTATATACTTTCATGGGTTTTACCAGGAATAACCCTACCAGGTATCAATCTAACAAAATAAGTACAGGATCTATATAAGTATAAAACTAAAAATAAGAATAAAATCTAAAACTCTAATGAAAAAAAAACATATAAATGAAGAAATATTGGAAGCTCAATGTTATCAATTTTTCCAACATGATCTATAAATTAAACATAATCCCAATCAAAATACTACCTACTTTGTGGATATCAACAAACTGATTCAAGAGTTTATATGGAAAGGCAAAAATCCAGAATTTTAAAGTCAAAACAATACTGAACAAGAACATAGAGGACTGATACTGCCTAAGTTCAAGACTTATTACATATCAAGACAGTATGGTATTGGCAAAAGAACAGACACACGAAACAATGGAGGAGAATAGTGATACCAGAAATAGTCAAATGATCTTTGATATAAAGAAGCAAAGTCCAATCGATGACAAAGAATATCCTTTTCAATAAATGGTGCTGAAACAACTGGACATTTATCTATCTGTAAGAAGGAGAAGGAGGTGGAGGAGGAGGAGGGGGAGGAGGGGGGGAGGACGAGGGGGAGGAGGACGAGGGCAAGGAGGATGAGGAGGACAAGGAGGAGGAGGACAAAGATGAGGACAAGGACGAGGACCTAGACAGAAACTTTACTATAAAAACCAACTCAAAATGGATCTTAGACCTAAATGTAAAATGCAAAAGTATACAGTGTTTAGAAGAAAACACAAGAGAAACTTGAGGTGACCTTGGGTTTGGCAGTAAATTTTTAGATATAACATCAAAAGAAAGAAAAAACATAATAAGTTGGATTTTATTAAAATGAAATCCCTTTGCTCCTTGCAAGATAGTTTTAAAGACAAGCCACAGACTAGAAGAAAATATTTGCAAAACACATCTAGAAATGGACTTGCATTCAACATATACAGAGATCTTAAATTACAGCAATAAAAAAAACACAATAAAATTTTAAAATGAACAAAATATATAAACAAATACATCACCAAAGAAGATATACAGATGGCAAATAGCATATAAAAATATGCTTATCATAATTTATCATTAGAGAATTGCAAATTAAAATAACAATGAGATACTACAACACACATATTAAAATGACTAAAACCCACATACTGACAATAGCACATGCTGGTGAGAATGTGGAGCAACAGGAATTCTAATTCATTGATATTGCAAAGCAAAATTGAATAGCAACACTGGGAGATAATTTCTTAGCTCTTAATAAAGCTAAATATAGTTTTACCATCTGATCCAGCAATTATGGTATTTACACAATTGATTTGAAAACTCATGTCTACACAACCATTTACACATGAATGTTGATAGCAGCATTATTCATACTCACCAAAAACTGGAAGCAACCAAGATGTTCTTCAATAGATTCAATAAATTAATGGCTATACAAACTATGATACATCTATGCATATTATTTCTCAATAAAAAGAAGCTTTCAGACCACAAAAAGACACAAATGCATGCTGCTAACTGAAAGAAGACCGTTGAAAATTCTACCAACTGTATGATTCCAAATACATGGCATTCTGGAAGAGCCAAAACTATAGAGACAGTAAAATGGTAAGTGGTTTCCAGGAATTCAGAGGGAGGCAGGGATGAGTAAGTGAAGCATAGAGGATTGTTAGGGCATTAAAAATATCCTGTATGATATTGCCATGGTGGTTACAAGATACTATGCATTTGACAAAACCCATAGAATTTTATAGCACAAAGAGCAAGCGTTAATGCATGTAAGTTAAGAATAAATTTAGGACAATTTCTATCGAAACAATTGTTTTCTAAGTATACAGGCAGATTTCTAGTAGTTTACAACTCTGTTTTCTTCCCAGATAAGATTGGAAGCATTATGATTAGCAGAATGATTTTGAGAGAAATGTCAACTGCAAAATGAATAGAACCTCATAATCCACTGGCTATACAGAAGGATTAAGAAGAGAGCTCAATATGCAATCTCTTTTATACCTTTCACCACATTATTTATTAATATGGAACAATTAGAAAATACAGTGGTCCTTCCTCCCACTAAGTAATTTTCCTCAGAATTGGAGTGAGTGCTAACATCAAGACCCATTGCCCAGTCATTGTCCAATATTAAGTTTCAATTTGAAATTAATTGTTCATATGCCTTGGCTTGGTGTACTATACTTCTCTTTTTACTAATATCAATACATTCTGGAAAACAGATCTGAGGCAGAGACACACAAGGGACCAATATGACAGACTAACTCAAATCATTAAGATAATGACTTTGACCATGTACTTGAGCTCTCAAGCCCGTCACCATCCTCAACTGATGTGCATCAATCAGAATGATAGTCCTTAACATTAAATATTATATCTTCAAAGAGTAGCTTAAAGTATGCTCCTACCCAGCTTGCAAGGTAATGACCATTCATTCATACTTACTATAGAGTGAAGTTTATTACTGTCTGCTCATTACAGCCCAAAGAGGAATCTAAAATCCACTGGATTGTGAAAATGAAACATTCAGTTTGCCAACACATTTATAAGTCCAGAGGAAGTATTATTTGTCAGGCTTGAATTTTTATTTGTGTCACGGTTTAAACACATGATCTTCCTTTTATTCCTCTGCTTAGTATAGCTTAATATGTGTGGAGAAGTGGGAAAAATTCTGGTTGGAGAAAAAAGGTCAATGATATTAAAATTTCAAGTCACCATCTAACTTAGTGATTTAAAAAGAAATTTTAATGAAAGAATAGAGTGGAAAGGAATAGAATGGAATGGAGTAGTGCAGTAGAAGAGAACAGAATAAAATACCCAGATGTCAAATACATTAGGCATTGCTACCAAAACTTCCTGTTCCAAAACATATACATCTAAGGTTATATATGTTATATATGTACCAGAATTACAAAGTAAAAATGATATCTTACTGTGAATTGTGATCAAAAAAATTTTGAAAGTCACTGTTTCTGAAACAACTAGATTTTGAGATTCTGTTCAACCATGTGAGCAACAATATTTGAGATGACCACCGGGTAAATATGAAAGTACCAGAGAGTCACTTTATCATGAGTAACAGGAGGAGTGATAAGAATAATAATGATATACCTTAACAGTTTGTCCATGTGAGAGGGGAAAAGGCTTTGTAAAGTATTTAGCACAAGACTGCATATAGACCCCTTCTTTATGTGGAACGGGTTTTTGTTGTTTTTTGCTGTTTTTCAAAATATTAATACTAATGCCTTAGCTGTATTCTGCAGATTTGCCTATGGCCACGTGTGCTTGATAGACCACCCAGGCGAATGCACAGCCAGCGTGGAGGACACTGGCATTATGCAAATGTAGAGGGTGAAACACAGAGTCAGAATAAATCTCTTTAATGTAAACATATCTAATGAGCAGCTTACATGGTTTTGCCTCCTGGGGGCATAAAATGTTTGATTTTAATTGTCAAGTAGAACTGCCTATTTCAGAAATCTACATAGAAAAATACTGAGGGTGTAGAGTTATAATCTGAGACTTCAGTTCATGAAAGCCCTCACTTTGGAATAATGCACGGAATTTAACAGATATAGTTATATTGGAGCACAAGAAACACATCATAGGTTCTGCAGAATCTCTGGTTTCCTCACCCAGAAACTGTTCCTAGCCCTAGACTAAGTGGCTAGAAGAGTCTTTCTTCGATAAAGGCTGTATCTACTCCAGAGGGTTTGCACCTGCTCTTGTGTGGCTCACACCAACATATCTGCTTCTGGCTTCATGCTCTACTCTGTGAGCATAGAGATTTCTTAGGCCTCGCTTATCCCAGGATTACACACTGCTGACTCCCTAACCTGACCATACTTGTTTCAGACTCCCCAAGGCAGCCATCTCTCTGGGAAAAGATCAGTCAGTGTTCTTGAGCTAAGTGACCAATGGGATGATGCAACTGAGTCATTTATAAGGGTTTTTATGAGGCATTTACCCCAATCTTATCAAAGTCCTCTCTCTCGCTCTCTCTCTCTCTCTCTCTCTCTCTCTCTCTCTCTCCCCCCCCCCCCCTCCTAACAATACCAGGAATCTATAAAGGGAGGATTCTCTTTCCACTGCGTTGTCCCCCTTGAGTATATCCTATATCCCATTTATCCCATAGCAATGCCATCACATGTGAGACCTCCGTTGTGGCAGAGAAAACCGCCCCTATGCAGAAGTGCACCAGTGGAACCTCCCCTATGCAGAAGTGCACCAATGGGAACCTCCCCTATGCAGAAGGGCACCAATGGGAACCTCCCCTATGCAGAAGTGCACCAATGGGAACCTCCCCTATGCAGAAGTGCACCAATGGGAACCTCCCCTATGCAGAAGTGCAGCAGTGGAACCTCCTCTATGCAGAAGTGCACCAGTGACCGGATCCATCCTGAACTACAAAAGTGAAATGACCACTCAGATGACTGTGGTGGCAGCGGCAGTTCCCCTGTCTGTCATGTGTGTCAGTGTGTAGCTTTATTACTAGGGGCAGAATCTAAAGCGCACCATGAGGTTGGGAGCTCTGCTGGGCCTGCACTTTCCCTCCAGATAGGATGGTGGGGAGGAAGGACTGTTTGTTCTGCTGTAATTCCTGGCTTGGCTGGCACCTGTTTTTCACCAACCAAACCAACATCTGAATTAACAAGCTTCCAGAAAACAGTAGTTCTGATTGGATTGCATGTTAAAGTAATACTTAGCACAAACAGGGGAGGGATTATACTGTTAACTAACCACACAGGACAGCCGAAAGCTACCCAAAGAGTGGAATGGTCCCTGCTAAGAAAGCACGAAGCAGTGAGTCACCAACTCACAGCCAACACCTAGGGAGACACAAACACAGATGTCATCTCCCCTTCTTCCCTTTCCTCCTGCTTCTCACTTACACCCACCCACTGAGGGGGACTGTGAAAACAGATGCAGTGTGGGCAGAAGGGGCTTAGACTGCCGAAATGTTTTGTTTTCCCTTTTAAAGTGTATATTTGTTGTATTTAGTGTACCCCAGACTTTCTCCAGAAATGTTATTTATCTCTGATATCCATTTGCTTTTTATTCCTTAAAATAATTTAAAGGGAAGTAGTCAGCATGCATAATGTTGGCCACAATGACATAGTGATTTTAGATCATCAGGAGAGATAGAAAAATAAGAAGATAAAAAAGTAAGAAAATTAAGAGAGAGAGAGAAGTAAAAAATAAATTAAGGCCCAGCTGGTGTTGCTTAGTAGTTGAGTGTCGACCTATGAACAAGGAGGTCACAGTTTGATTCCCAGTCAGGGCACATGCCCAGATTGCAGGCTCGGTCCCCAGTAGGGGGCGTGCAAGAGGCAGCTGATCAATTTTTATCTCTCGTCATTGATGTTTCTCTCTCACTCTCCCTTCCTCTCTGAAATCAATAAAATATATTATTTTCAAAATTAATTAATTAATTAAGGACTGGCAAAACCAAGAGTCAATAGGGGATGACATATCATTTAGGTACCTACATTGTGTTAGCATCTTCCTGGCACTGTTGGAGTGAGATTTATTATTACTGTTATTTAATAAATGGCACACTGCCTCCCAACAATCTCAATCTGAATTTCTCTTTAAAATACTTGGATTCTAATTGCTTAATGAGCTCTCCCCGCCCCCACTCCCAGCACACCCAAACAAAGAGAAGGTCTAACGGCTCTTTCTTGCTAGTCTACCATTGCAAGCCATGCTTTGAACATCTGAACTATGCTGACTGCTGTTATGGCTTGAATTGTGAACGTCCCCTCCCAAAATTTATAAGACCTAACCTCAGTGCTCCAGCGTGTGACTTTATTTGGAGATAGGGTTTCTACAGAGTAATCAAATTAAAATAAGGTCATTAGGGTGGACTCTCATCCAGTATGATTAGTGTCCTTATGAAAAGGGGAAATTTGGAGACAGATATGCACATAGGGAGAACGCCATGTGAAGATGAAGACAAAGACTGGGCAGCAATTGTACAAGTCCTGAAATGCCAAAACCACCGGAAGCAAACCACCAGAAGCTAGGCCATAGGCATGGACAGGATTCTGGCTCACAGCCTGAAGAAGACACTGACTCTGATGATCTTGGTGTTATCAGATCTTTGAGACAACAATGTCTACTACTGAGGCCACCCAGTTTGTGGTATTTTGTTATGGCAGTGCTAGCAAACTAATACACCGGCCTTCCTCTCTTCATGTCTTCCAGGACTCAACTATCACCAACAAGGGATTAAATGTTCGGTAAAGTTAGAAATGAAGTAGAACTTGGGATAAATGATTTTAAGGAGATACAAAAGGGCCCTTACTTGGCAACATTCCTAATTTAATATGATACTACAGAGAGTAACCATGAAACTGACAGAAATGTTATCAATCTGGCAAGAAAAAGAAAAATCAGATGACATTATCCATATGAGGAATGAAATACAACTCACAGTTGTACTTATTCCGAACCTGTGTAAACATCACAAAATACTGTCACAGTCTAGAATGCCACTTCATATTGAGACCTTCTGCTGTCATTATTGAACTGTACTATGCCACAATGCTCCCAGACCCATAGAGCAACATTGCCACAGTGATCAATTTTATACTACACCTGCCCTGAGAGGGTATGAAAATGTAACCAAACAATCATATGGCTTGCATGGATAGGGAAGTAAGTATTCACACATTGAATGTTCACCGGGGTGATAGTCTAACTTGACTTGGGAACATAAAACTCCTTATCCCAATAATTCTATCACGGTGCATTACTGTGCATTTTGTAAAATTATGGTCTTGCTTCTTTTATACTTGTAGCCATCATAAGATAAACTGCCTCTGACACTAAAGAGG
This sequence comes from Myotis myotis, assembly GCF_014108235.1. Taxonomy (NCBI): domain Eukaryota; kingdom Metazoa; phylum Chordata; class Mammalia; order Chiroptera; family Vespertilionidae; genus Myotis; species Myotis myotis. The sequence goes on from NW_023416317.1 coordinate 47,878,094, forward strand.
CTTAATTGGCTCTTGTGATATGTGGGATAAAATCCAAAACTCTTTAACCTGACTTTCAAAAGAAAGGCTATCTTAGCAGACATGAGGAATTTGATATTTATTACAGTTATTCCCAAGAATAAAATAGACATCATTCATTAAACACTTAATATGTATGTCATTGGGTTTTGCATATGTTATTTTATTTTATCCTTAGAAAACCAGAATATATGCCTTCTCTACTTACTTTTGATGTAAGAATTATATTTAAAATATATGAGTATATTAATGAGTTTTATTATTAGAGTTTTAAAAAACAGTTAAATAGTGTCCCTCTTGCATGCCAACCTAAATATCTATCCATGATCTTTGGAAGTCAAAGCCAGATAAGTCATATGATTTTCAGATATCTGTGTGTATTCATAAGCAACCTGATTTAGAGGCCCAGCATATCTCCTTACCCAATTGCAGAATATTTCCTGCCACTCTTCATTAGGGGAATAGGAGTTTTTCCCAATATTTCACTTAACCAACAGGCAGCACTTGCAGAAGGTAGTGGTAATCTCCATAATGAATAACTTGTCAATTACCTGTAAAAGATTACCCCAGCCCTTTAAAAGTTGGTAATAAATTTAGGATTTCCATTTTTAATGCAATGCTATACAATCCAGTCTAGAAAGCAAATGTGCTTCAGACGAATTTAAAGGAAATATTTCAAAGGAGTGAAGCCATAACAATGTTCAACTATATTCGTATGTAGGATGATTTCTGTAGTGGACAATAATAAAGAATGCATACTTTCAAAACAGCGAGATAATACAAATGTTACATTTTCTAAAGATGTGCTGCTTACTGTACGCTTGATAACCAGTCTGTGAGGTAGTTAAAGCTGTAGTAAGTCTGCTACTGTCTTGTATGCATGCATATAAGCCAAACCAATGGACATGGACAACAGGGGGATGAGAGCATGAGTGGGGGGGAGTATGGGGGTTAATGGGGGGATGAGGACACATTTGTAATACCTTAACTAATAAAGAATTTAAAGAAGAAGAAAAATAAGGGCCCGCAGACATTAAATCCTTGCCTAAAATAACAGGCCCTCTAATTATGTTATTAAAATTCCACACTTCATAAGAGCAGCAATTACTCCCAAGGATTTCAGAGATATGCTGGGCCCTGAGTTGGCTGGACAAAGACCTCACTGGACACCAGGAATTGAATGGCCCCACTCTGGATACTTACAAACTGAAAGTATTTTACTGAAACTGACTGTAGCTCTTCACGCCTAAGAGAAGTGCAAACAAAGTACAAAGCCAGCCCACTCCCTCTCTGCAAGAAGAAAACAGATCAGTCAAAACCTCTGCCATTTCCAGCCCCTTGCCTCACAAAGTACATTAGTGAGCATTACATATGCAAAGGTAGGGCTCAACGTTTAGGAAGGGATGGGAAGATAAATTTCCACATAAAATGAAGTGAGCAAATGTAAGTTATATGAGAGATTCAAAAGATTGAAAACTCTAATGTGTATAGTTTATAATTATTTGTTCATTCTCTTTGCTTCCTTGCAAACTTGACTTTGGTCTTAGTCATATGCCATTTGCCATATCCAAGCAGAAAGTTTGAATGCAGGGTGTGGCTTGCCTGGGACCTCTTACCTTCCACCAAGAGCACTGCCTCCCTCAGACAACGGCTATTCCTTCAGCCTGAGTTCCTAAATGAGTCCGTGTAGATAGTCTTGCAAACTGACCAGGCCCTACCAACCTCCTCAGAGTCCTAGCTGTCCTAGCTGGCCTTCAACTCCCAGGCAAGGTGAGCAAGCAAGAAAGAACAAGACTTGGAAGCCACTGAGAATTCGGGGGATGTTGTTATGCAGAAACAGGAATTCATAGAACAGTACAAGCAGCAGGGGAGTGTCTCTATTCTTATCTCTGATCTCAAGTAGCACAGATCCTAAAATAAGCCAAGGTTTACAGAAACAGCTGTTAATAAATGTCTGTATTCTATAAAGCATCCAGGTGAAAAATGGGGGGTGGGGGGGAGCATTGAGACTTTTGCAAAGACATACAGCAGAAATAGCGAGAAGAAAATAAAGGAGAAAAATAAGAATGAGTCTATTTATAGAGGACTTTCTTTAAAAAAAAAATCAATCATAATTCCTTCTGGGAAGGAAAAGGTTTACAGCATCTATAATGTTTGACATCAAACAGATCTCCCAATAAATAGTCGCCCACCAGAATTGGGTTTGGTAACAGTGGAACATAACTTAAAACTGTTTTTAGTAGTATGTACTTGAGCATCCAGATTGTTAGTTATAAATAAACTTGGAACTTATAGAGCTCTGGCCATTGTTGGATGGAGAATAAGAAAGCAGTCACACAGATATTTCCTCTCTGCGTGAGTGCGGGAGAATAAATACTGAGCAAGCCTACACGCAGACGGAGCCCCCAGAGAACAATGTTCCGCACATATCGTTAGTGCTGTCTGCTACTGCGAAGCCAGATCTTGAACCAGGAAAAGAAACATTTTATGGAAGATATATTTGAGGGTTTGAGGTCTGAGGCTTTAAGGTCCCCTCAGAGAAAAGGGTTGTGTTTATGCTGCTTTCTTGCTTTATTCTTTTTATAGGTTAAAGTTTACAATTGGATATTTAAAGAACATGAGTCTGTCTTGACAATTTAACCCTTGTGGTGATGAGCCTGTTGTAATGGGAAATTACTAGGTTTTACCTGGTGCCCGGCACTATGCAAAGTCTTTGATGCGCTATTTGTATTGCAGAGAAAAGGGCAGTTACAGACTGAATACTGATGTGCCTTCAAAACTCATAAGCCGAATCCTAATTCCCAATGAGATGGTATTAGGAGGTGAGGCCTTTGGGAGGTGGTTAGGTCCTGAGGGCGGATCCCTGTCTTTATAAAAGGGACCCCAGCCTGGCCATTGTTGCTCAGTGGTTGGGTGTTGATCCATGAACCAAGAGGTTACCAGTTCCATTACCAGTCAGGGCACATGCCCGGGTTTCCTGCTCAATCCCCAGTGAGAAGCATGCAGGAGACAGCTGATACGTGTTTCTCTCTCATCAATGTTTCTATCTCTTTATCCCTCTTCCTTCCTCTCTCTAAAATCAATAAAGACATATTTTTAAAAAAGAAAGAGAGAGACCACAGAGAGCTTCCCCACCCCTTCTACTATGTGAGAACAAAGTGAGTAGTAGGCAGTTTTCAACCTGGGAAAGGGCCCTTACCAGAACCCTACCATGTGGCACACTTCAGATTTCCAGCCCTCCAGTGCTGCGAGAGATGAATTTCTGCTGGACGTAACCGCCTGGCCCACGGTACTCAGCTACAACAGCCCGAACTGACTGAGCCAACAGGGCAAGGTAAATTCAACCTCGTCAGGACAGAAATTAGCACAGGTTATCAAGAAAAAAAGGATTCATTCAAGCCTTAATCTTTTTTAAAAAAAATGTAAACCATTACTCCTTCTCACAAGGTCTTGGGATTATTGACTAGCTTGGTTAATTAACATTTCATTGCATTACTTTTCTTAGTTTGTCAACTCTGAGAAGAAAAGCATTTTGACTATCACTCTGAATAGTACTAAATTCTCTAGTTTGTACATCCATTTAAATTGAGTGCTAAGTGAAATATTGTAGAAAGAAAAGAAAATTGTGATAAACATAGATGTCATTTAAGTATTCAGTTAATAAGAATGTGAATAATTTGCTTTTCTTCAAAATGTAGTGCCTTTGGCACAAAACAGACAGAAATAACATGTATTTTCACACATTTTTATGTATGTTATAGGATCCCACAATATTTCTTCCAATATAATCCTGCCTTATGTCCTTCTGCAAGGCTTGTTTTAAAATCTATGACCATCTCCAGGGATGAGCACTTTTTTACTACAGGACAGACTGTACTTTTTAACTTCAGAGGGAAAAGGTGCTTACATATAAATAGAGATCTTATTTTTTCAATTGCAGAAATGGCACTCTGTGTCTAATGCTGTGACTATGTCATCATCAAATGTCCAGTAATACAGACTAATCTATTAAAAGGGCTGAGATGGACACAGACTCATACAGATGTAGCACTTACAGATGTAGTAATGGGTTTAAATACATTTCTGACAAGTACCTTTTGGACTCTAAATGTGAGTTCATCTTCTGTAAAATGTTGGCAACTGAGATTTCCATTGAAGTAGGACATTGAAAGCAAGGCCTGCTACTTTGGGAAGAAGTCTAAATGGAATCCTGCCGTTCTCCTTTCCTGCCCATGATTATGGCACCTGCTCATCACCCATGTCCTAAAAGCAGAGGTCTTTAAATATCCTGCCGGAGGGATAATGAGGAATGGTTTTCCTGGAAAGAGCAATGTGACATTTGCCATCGCTATACGTTTCCATTGGCTGCCATTCTAGTTTTCCCCGAGGCTCTGGAATTTCTTACCAGATGCATGGTGTGTTCTCTGAGTTTACACCAACAATCTAAGATTTCTGCAGGAAAAAAATGTGAGATGCAAATGACAATAATGAGAAATCTTAGTGGTATATCCATAAAATGGAATGTTATTCAGGAATACAAAGGAATAAAGTACTGACATGTTACAACATTGATGAGTGTCAAAAACAATGTTAAGTGAAAGAAATCAGTCACAAAAGACCACATATTATACGATTCCATGTATATGAAACAAGAGGCCCAGTGCACAGATTCGTGCACTGGTGGGGTCCCTCAACCTGGTCTGAGGACACCCCACAAGGGGTCCCAGATTGCGAAAGGGTGCAGGCCAGGCTGAGAGACCCCATTGGTGCATGATTCGGGCCGGGGAGAGACATGATTCGCTCCAGGGCGTGTCCAGCCCATGTCGCCCAGTCCCCATTGGCCAGACCCCAGCAGTAAGCTAACCTACCGGTTGGAGAGTCTGCCCCCTGGTGGTCAGTGCACATCATAGCTACTGGTAGAATGGTTGAATGGTCGAAGAGTCAAATGGTCAAACTGTCACGTAGGCTTTTATATATATAGATGACCAGAATAGATAAATCTATAGAGACAGAAAATAGTTAATGGTTGTCTAGGGTGTGTGTAGCTGGAGAATGATGTCAATACATACAAGGTTTCCTTTTAAAATGATTAAAATATTCTAAACTTGATGGCTGCACAACACTGAGTGTATAAAAAATGATTGAATTATATACTTTATAATGTGAATTCTATAGTATATGTTACATTTAAATAAACGTTAAAAATAAAATCTAGTCTATGATTAACTTCGTTAAAACTTTTTAAAATTATAAAATTTGATGATAATTTTTTAAGTAATATTTGGAATAGAGTGTAACCAATCATGAATAATATTCACATGTTTTAAAACATCTAAAGAACTCTACTATCTGTTAACCCCAAAGGAAATATCCTTTTGAATCAAAATCCCTTACCTTGTTGCTGATGATTTAGTAGAAAGAAAATATTAAGTGTCCTTGCATATACATATCCTCTCTTGCCCCCCCATTTCCCTCTCCTTCTTACCATTTCCTTTTTTTATAATATAATATAAATTATTTTATTTTTTCATTTTAAATTTTTTTAATTTTATCTTTATTTTTTAAAGTATTACAGCTGTTCCCTTTTTCATTATCCCCTTTTACATCTAAAGTGGTGTGTTAGCTTGGACTGCCATAATAAGATGCCACAGACTGTGTGGCTTAAACAACAGGCATTTACTCCTCACTGTTCTGGAGGCTAGAAGTTCAAGATCAGGGTGTCAGCATGGCTGGGTTCCGGAGAGATTTCTCTTCCTTGCTTGCAGACAGCTATCTAGGAATCCTTTTTCTGTGACTGCTAGCTATTTTAAGAGTATAAGAAACTATTCCCATTTAATTTCCTTTGTAGCATCTATTAAAGTATAACTGCTAAAAAAGCAAGGGCACATGGGTCACTGTTAGCATACTCATTCATTTCAGGATCTGTAGCTATCCTCAATGGTGATTTAGGATGGAATCTTATTTGTAGAAGAAAAAAAGTTCTCTTTTTGCAGATCTTCTATCTTCTACCTATTATATGGATTTTCAACGATTAACAGATAACTGAATTCAACAAGATAAATGAACTCTAGAGACCTTTGCCTCAGTTATTCTAGATGCATGCAGGGACATTATGCATAGTTTTCTGTTCTGACAGGAAGTAAGCAAAATAATAACTAAGTGAAGTATCTTACTTAAAGTCTGAATCACAAGAGGAACAATTCAGGATATCCAAATACAAAATCTCAATATATAAAAGTGGTTTATTGTATCACCTCAGTGACTGGTTCTTATCTAGCAGTAAGTACAGTATTTTTTTAAATATATTTTATTGATTTTTCACAGAGAAGAAGGGAGAGAGATAGTTAGAAACATCAATGAGAGAGAAACATAAATCAGCTGCCTCCTGCACACCTCCTACTGGGGATGTGCCCGCAACCAAGGTACATGCCATTGACCTGAATCGAACGTGGGACCCTTCAGTAGGCGGGCCGATACTCTATTCACTGAGCCAAACTGGTTAGGGCATAAGTACAATATTTTAAAATCAAATCAACAATACTCAAGTAAACTTGTAAGAAAATATATAGGGGTCCTTAGTAAATCTCTTAGATGTTACAAGAGAACAAAAGTATTTCACAAATAGTAAAGTCAAGCATTACATAAAAACACACTTCTTAGAAGTAAGATTTTTTACTTTATGTCTCTATCTCTCACTCAGTAAAATATAACCAGAATAACTTGGTCTTAACTCACCTTTCTGGTGAAAAAGTTCCAATAAAATGAAGTTTTATCATAATCATTATAGTTATAATTATGAAATTATAGACATTTTTGTTATCTTTCCTCCCTCATTCCAAAATATACCTCCCCCACCCTCCCCAAAAAAAGAGTAAAAATAGGACTATTTTCAAAAGAATAATATTTACTTTGAATAATGACAGGTCTGAGCCAGACATCTCTGGCTGTTTCTTTGCTTTTAATATTCCTGTTTACAGTTTAAGTTCTCTATCTTTGCTGATTACATGAAGCATGTAAATTTATGTTGATTTTTATATTCAGGTTAAATGAAAATTTGCCAACTATCATCCTAACTCAGGTGAAATTCTTATTTCTATTCTCTCTTTTTTCCAGCAAAGTCTATATTGGTTATAATCTACCCTCCTTTCTTTCCTCAATAAGCTTTTTGCCAGAAGGGTTGATTTGGGGATTTTTTAATTGAATTCACCAAAAACCTGTAGTTGTGTTACCTGGACATCATAGAATATAAATTCTTTAGAAATGTAGTTTTATTGATTTCAGTTACTTAGTGAGACAAAACAAAGATTCGAAAAATGTTTCCTAGGAGATATCCTACTGTTTTATCACCAAAGGAGAAACTTCTTTTTATATTTTTATATCACCTTTCTTGAAGTTTTATGCAACCAATTCCAGCTTCCAAAAACCAAATTTCAAAGCTTATTTTAGGAAGTGTGCTGATATGGCACACCTGAGCAAATAATTATTTTCACCTTTTACCCGGCGACAAAATTTGGAGTTGTGACCATACAAAGCATTGCATAGGTCACTGAAAATACTAATTTTCAGGTCTTAAGTGTGAGTAGGTTGTAACATATAGAGGGAGAAGTATGAGAGTAGAAAAATTCTAAGATTTAAAGGCATTTGGATAAATTTTGTTCTTACTTTGCCGTCTTTACTCATAATAACAAAATAATGGAAGTTCACTTTGTGAGAAAATGGGAGCATAATAGAAGTAAAAATTGCTAAGTCAATTTTCAGAAGCCAATCTAATTCAAGTATGTGATTTTTCTCCTTCAGAGGGAAAAATAGTAATTTTCCATAACTGCTTCACTTTATTCTATTTCAGACACATAGTTTTAGTCAATATACGAGGTACCACTTAACTTACTATTATTGCATCTGATCTAAAAAATTTTTTAACAATAGGACCTTAAAATTGTATAAAGCTTTAAAGATTTAAAAAACAATTTAACCTCTAGTTATTTCATTAGAACCACGAAGAATCCCTATGATGAACTTAGGTGCAAAATTGTTGATCACGTTTTAAAAATGAGAGTTCTTTAAATTATGGACTTTGTTGGATCTTGTAAAACATGTCCCCGAACTGAACTGAACGGAAGGGGCCAGAATCTGAACTTGAGTTGAAAAAAGAGGCAAAGCCAATGCTGAGGACATGAGGCCAGCTATGTATGTAGAACAGGGCAATCAGAAAACGAAGGGATGGGGAGCAGAAGAGTGACTAGCCAATCAGCGGGCTCCACAAGGATCCAGGTCTAACTCTAGAGTGTGCCCACAACAGATTATCTAGCAGAGAATAAGGAAGCTACCTGCAAAGACAGAGAGGTGGCTCCCATCCACAGATGTATGAGGACAGTGGCACATCAATGGAACCAGGACTTAGTACCCAAAATTACTCCATCCTTGGGGGTGAAAGATTCAAGAAGAACTGCGATGCTCTGAAAACACATAGGTAAGTCAGGCATGACGACTGAATTCCTGAAACTGAGATATAAGGTCCGTCCGTGAGTTTGCTACAGGAAATTTTCACTGGTCTACCTACCCTCAGGCTCTAATCCTTCAAATCCAGCCTCCTTCTGGCAGAAAGAGGAATCATTCTCAAATGCAAATTTGAATGACAGCCTTTAATGCTTCCTCAGAAACATGTTATCCAAAGAAAAACTTTATACATGGGATTTTTGCCCGTCTTTCTCACTCTCCGCCATGGCGCTTTATATTCTTGTACCATTTCATGTTTTAGGATCTTTTTGTTATTCACTCCATCTATCTGGAAAATCCTTTGCCTCCTTTTCTGTATAACAATATCTCTATCTTCTGTCCTGAAACCCTATTTTGTTAAATTTACCCAATAAATATGTATTGAACACCAAGAACCTCAGCATATTTTTAACCTTCTTTCTATTGTTTTATTATGCTTCAAATTCTACTTCTAGCTTCAGCATTTTACACTGGATAACTACCCCACCAATTCTAACACAGCCTCTGGGATCATCAATCTTAGTTAGCACACCTTATTGGGAAAGAGGATATCTTATTGGGTTGGTCCCCTGGATATAACACAGATTTGATAGGGAAAATAGATTCTGATATCACACATTTCTTCTTGGGATATGGTCTGGTACCTAAGAAATTTTTTATTGAAATGTATGGCACCCGACTGTTGGCCAGTCAATGGATAAACCCCATCAAAATATTTTAAAAGGTTTTACCATTGCATCTAAGGATGGAGTTTCTCTTTGGATCATTCAAGCATGTAGCTCTGGACTGGAAATGTGATAAAAGTGATGTCTACCTGTGGCTCTACTAGTAAGGGTGGTTAAGTGGTGGTGAAGATGATAACAGGAACTGTCAAATTGAGAGTCACAACAATTCACACCTCCTACACTCTCTCTTTGAGGAAAAGAAACACTATGGGAAAGATTTAGATACTGGCTTCCTATCAGCCTTCAACACTTTGCTAGAGTGGCAGTCATGACCAGAAAATGTTAAAGGTCTCATTTTTCTGCCTTTGCTACCTTCTTTGTATTCAGGCTGGAGCAAATGAGTAAACATATTTGGGAGGATAAAAGCCAGTTTTCTCAGTGGTAGTGAAGGGAGTTACAGAAAAGAAAAAGGGTCAGACTGGAGTATATTCCATGGTGATGTTGATTTGAGATTAATGTAATCAGCATGAAGACAAATGTTTATCATTGATACAGTTATTTGCTAGCTCTGTTGCTGAGTGATTCTAGAAGTGATGTTACATTATTAGCAATGAGCATACCTAGTGCCAAGGTTGGAGCAGGAAGAGTAAATAAGGAACTGGAGACATATTGATGAGCCAGTGCATGCTAAAAATAATAATAATAATGGAAACATACAAAAAAGATATGGGGAGCTAGATTGAAGGGTTTCCTACTAGCTAAATTTGGAAAAATTTTAGCATCAAAATAAATAAAAATAGTAATGGATTACAACCCATTGAATAAGACAATAATCTATGAGTTCATATGGATAGATACATATAGAAAAAAGGACAATATTTCTTTTCAGTAAACCACTAAGTAAATATGGATGAAATGATGGAGTTAGAAAATCATGGACATAAATCTAGCAGGTGAACATTTTTTTTTAAATATATTTTATTGATTTTTTACAGAGAGGAAGGGAGAGAGAGATAGAGAGTTAGAAACATCGATGAGAGAGAAACATCGATCAGCTGCCTCCTGCACACCCCCCACTGGGGATATGCCCGCAACCCAGGTACATGCCCTTGACCGGAATCGAACCTGGGACCTTTCAGTCCGCAAGCCGACGCTCTATCCACTGAGCCAAACCGGTTTCGGCTAGCAGGTGAACATTTGATGACAAAATATTTATATACTGTCAAAGACAAAGTAACTCCCCATAAATGTTGATTCACTGAGAAGTGAGAATATCACTGTTGGGATATTTCTGCCAAAAAGACATAACCTGAATCCAATCATGAGGAAATATTAGACAAACTCAGGCTAAAGGGCAGTCAAAGGCATCTTAGGTCAAAAAACACAAGTAAAGGCTGAATAACTAACTGTTCCAAGTTAAGGAGGATGAAAACGACTTTAGTATGAAACGTTATGATCCTGAATTGGGTCTTGATCCAGAAAAAAAAATAGCTATAAAAGATAGTACAATTGATAAAATGTGACTATAAACTATAGATTAGATAATAATATTGTATCAATGTTAAATTTCCTTATTTTGATCATTGTACTGTATAAAAGAATACATATCCTATATAATAAAACCTAGGTGGCATCGTGCGACGTCGTCACAAGATGGCCACCACAAAATGGCCACCAGGGGAAGGCAATTGGGGGCGAACAGGCTGGCAGGGAAAGGCAGTTGGGGATGATTGGGCCAGCAGGGGAGGGTAGTTGGGGGCGACCAGGCCTGCAGGGGAGAGCAGTTGGGGACAATTGGGCCAGCAGGGGAGGACAGTTGGAGGTGATCAAGCTGGCAGGGGAGGGCAGTTGGGGTCGACTGGGCCAGCAGGGGAGGACAGTTGGGGGCAATCAGGCCCGCAGGGGAGCAGTTAGGCATCAATCAGGCCAGCAAGGGAGCAGTTAGGGGGCAATCAGGATGGCAGGCAGAAGCTGTTAGGGGCAATCAGGCAGGCAGGCAGGCAGGCAGGTGAGCAGTTAGGAGCCAGCAGTCCCGGATTGTGAGAGGGGTGTCCCAGGTTGGAGAGGGTCAGGCCAAGTTGATGGACACCCTCTTCCTGTGCACGAATTTCATGCACTGGGCCTCTAGTAAGTTATATAAGAGAATGCCCTTGTGATTAGGGAATGCACACTGCCATATTTAGGGGTAAAGCAGGGTCATGTTTACAACTCAATCTCAGTTTTCAGAAAACTGATGAGAGAGAAAGAGAGACAGAGAGAGAGAGAATGTAAACAATTTCTGAAGCTGTGTGAAGGGTGTACATAATTTCTATATACTATCTTGCAAATTTGCTGTAACTTTGAAATTGTAACACAAACGAATAAGCAAAATATTCCCACCACTTGAAAGTGGATAGTTCCCTGTGAAGGGAGAAAAACTAAATGTCTATGAAATAGGAAGAACTTGGTAATATGAAAGCAAAGTAGAAGCTAACATTTCTTTGCTGCCATAATAACAGCCCTTTGCAGCACAGCTATGACGAAAGGGTTATAAAACTCTTCTGAAGGTATAAAGCATATCTAGAACTTCAAAACTCGGTCTTCAAATTTGTAACTTCACAGGGAAACTGGAGTCCTTTAAAAGCAACAGGTTTTTTTCTTTTTGTCAGATCTATGAGAGTTCCCTGTGCTCAGCATTTCCATTGTGATAAACACTAGACACAAGCTAAGTAGTCGTTGGCAATTATAGTTGGGGAACCCCTATCTTTGCCTTGTGTTAATGGGTACACTCCTTTAGCAGAGCTGATGGGCAGAGGTCAGGACTGAGGCAGGTCAGTGAGGCAGTGTGATGGAAGGGTGGTCAACAGACTCCCTCGATAAATAAAGCTTTTGTGCCAGAATTATTTTCTTCCCTTTTTAGGTTCTTTAACATTTTGTAATAATCATATTCATTTTAATTATTAATTGCTATAGGCACATACAATTACATTCCATTTGATCTTGACAAGACTACTGGGAGCTAATTATCATCATCCTATTTCACAGGCAAAAAATAGAGGTTTCATGCTTGAGTGACTTCCCAATAATCACCCAGAAAATAAATGGCCATCTACCCAACATTAGCGGGCCCGCTCTTTCCAACACATCGCACTGTCTCTGCATGAAGCTGTGCTACTTCCGGAGAGTGACTCGGGTCACATCAGCCTCCGGACCACCTTCTTCGTTAGGAAGAGTTAGTTGTAGGGTGAAGAGAAGGTGCTGGGCATGTGCGCACTAGAAAGCCTAGACGTGGTAACTGGAGAGAACCCAAACTCCAAATAGAAGCTCCCTTCTGTTTCTCCTTCATCAGCCGTCTCAGTTTTCTTCCCACCCACTTTAAATTTCTTAAGTTAAAGTTGCTCATTCCATTGGTTTCTATGCTGTGAAATACTATTATGGATCTGAGAAGCAGGAGGAAAATCTTTGTTCTTAGTAAATATACATTCGGAAACCACCCAACTGGGAAGTAATCCCGTGAAAACAGCTATTAGGGCAGCCCGCTGTGAATGGGTTGGACGGGATGATAGTTCCAAGGTCTCTGGGTTTGTTTGTTTGGGGTGTTTTTTTAAAAAATATTTTTTTATTGATTTCAAAGAGGAAGGGAGAGGAGAGATAGAAACATCGATGATGGAAGAGAATTATTGATCGGCTGCCTCCTGCAGCCCCCTACTGGGGATCAAACCCACAACCCAGACATGTGCCCTGACCGGGAACTGAACTGGGACCTCCTGGTTCATAGATCCATGCTCAACCACTGAGCAACACTGGCCCGGCATGGGTTTGATTTTGAGCATAATAAATAGAGTGTCCCTCTATGTATATTATACCCATAATACACACACACACACACAACACACAGTGAAAATACCATGTAGAAGCTGACAGAATACACACTCTACAGTTTGATGGAAATATAGCTAAGTCTTAGCTTCTTCCTTCATAATTGTCATGGCCCCAGGGAAATGATAACCACTTCCAAAATTTCAGTCAGGAGTCAAGAAGTGAGAGACTGGGATGTTACAACTTCCTCAGAAGGGTAAAGCCTGAGGCTTCTCTTTTGTCAAATGGGAATGAAATGTCCTCCCTGCTATGTCCAAGACTATTGTGATACTCAAATCAAATAATGGATATTAAAGCACTCTGGATACATTAAAATCCCGTACCAATATAAAGCATTGTTTTCTAAGCAACATTTCTCCATTGTCAATAAGTTACTTGATGCTGAGCAAAGGGTCAACCTCTATAAATATGAAATAACTCACAATGGTTCTCCAGAATGTAATAATTCACCCATTAGGCTAATCCCCACAGACCAAGAACCTTGTCTGGCTCATCGTACGCATTCAACAAATAAATATGCCTGGACACATAATTGCAAGTAGAGACCAAACTGTTTTACCATATTGGGCTGGTTCCTCAAAATCATCTTGAAAACACCAGCCCCTAGCACAGCACCTGGCACAACTCTACTGTAATGATTGCTTTTATGTGTTGACTTGGCTGGGTCATGGTGCCCAGATATTTGGTCAAACACTATTCTAGACATTTCTGTGAAGATGATTTTTTTTATAAGATTAACATTTAAATCTGTAGACTTTTAAGTAAAGCAGATTATCTTCCATAAAGTGTGTGGACCTCATCCAATCAGTGAAAGGCCTTAATAAAACAGACTGGCCTCCCTTGAGCGTGAAGGACTTCCGCCAGCAGACTGCCTTTGAGCTGAAATGGCAACTCTTCCCTTGGTCTCCAGCCTGCTGGCCAACCCTGCAGATCTTGGACTCACCAACCTCACAATCACATGAGCCTATTCTTTAAAATAAATCTTTCTCTCTGTAAATAGTCATCATTGCTTTTTGTTTCCTTGGAGAACCCCAACTAACACAACGATCAATATTCAATGGCTACCAAGATTTTTAATCCCAGAGTGAATTACTCTTAAACCATCAAAATATTTTACTCTAAAAGAATCCTTTATTTTCCCCAAATAAAAATTTCTTCAAAATAATTCCGTATGCATTCATCCATTCCTTCCCAACTATTTATTGACTCCTCATTTAATTGTTTACTATGAGACAGAAAAAAAACAAACTCTGCATAAAGCAAATAGAGGGCTACACCCACATTTAGCAATGGTGAGAATCCAAAATACTGACGTATTACAAATTTAAAAGTTACAAAAAATACAATTTTGTGGAGCTACACCTATTGTAATGAATTTTGCTTGTTGACTACAGAAACCTTAAGGAAACTTTTTTTCTTTCTGGAAATACTAGCCTTAGAAAAAGGAATTGAAGTAGAATTCATTTATTCTGTATCTAATGTAGAAAAATGGCACTGAAATTTTGAAAGGAACGTGAAATTGCTGTACCTTCTAGTGTCTATGAATAAAATAGGTGAGGAGAAAGAGAAAAATTCAATTTAACACTGAGAGTAATTTTCACCTTTCCTTCCTTTGAAAACATGCGAAAGGTCATGTGTTGTCATGGAAACAGTAAAATAAGAAATCTGTTCTCAAATGCTTGTAGTTAGGTGCAAGATTGTCAAATACAAGCTGTTTGTATTTGCCTCTTACAGAGTACAAAAACACTGATAATGACTTGGTACATAACCATCCTTGTATTTTTTTTCCAATCTTCCCCGAGTGTATGTTTTGTGTGTATGCGATTCCATAGTTATTTCCTTTTATTTTCTTCGTAGAGTTTATAAGAGGCACTGAGCCCACACCTTATTTATAATGCCACTGGGTTAAAACTAAAGCATAGGTTCTAAAGCTTAAAGGTCATTTAAAATAATTTAATACAAAGCAAGGGCCGGTTCAAATTCATGAACCCATGCTCACAATGCAAAATGCTTGAAGCAATAGTTGTCATTGCTCAGCCATAAAAACCATGGAGTTTAGGGCAAGACACACCCCCGGATCTGAGTCGTGGTTCTTCCCTTTAGTTTTACAGAGTGGCCTTGGGCAACATACTTAACTCCTCTCTAATTTGTTTGCTAATGTGTAAAATGAAACTTATTGAGTCATTTTTTAAATAAATGTTCAATAAATATTAAGTAATATGGACCCCAAAATAGAGATATTAGTGATCATTATCTCCTCCCAATTACTCAAGTTAGTGAACAGAACCAGAGTCTGGGTAACTGAACCTGAGCTTTAATTGTCAGATCCCCTCTATTGCTTTGAGCCTCATGGTTGGGTGCATTCTCACCGTTCTAGATCACTGGCAATGATTCCATCAGCACCTGGAATTCTTTCTCTGACCTCCCAGGATTTCCACTGACCTACCCAGATGCTGCCTCCTAATCTTGAACTGCACCAATCAGCCTCAAGCCACTGAGCATTAAAGCTGGAAGAGACTCGAGTACCCTTATTTCAGAGTGGGAATGCAGAGTGTCTGGTTCAAGATCCAACTGCTAGTGAGGCTCAGAGACCAATTTCCCAACTTGTAACTCAGAGCTCCACACTTTGCATCTCACAAATACGGACCGAAGACAAGCAAGAATGCACTGCCCCTTGCACACACTATGCCAATTTCCATCGCTCTCTCTTTGCCTTGGAGAGAGCCGTTTTCTTTACACTTGGATACCAATGTGAGTCCATGAAATCATCCTCAGGGTTATAGCAGCAGAAATATTTTAAAGAGTGCTTTCTAGTTCCTCAACATCCACATCTTCTTCTTAAACCCCATCTGCCTGAGAACCTACCTTTGTTTCACTTTACAAAAAAAAAAAAATGGGTATCCTTCATCCATCCCACTGTGCGTTATCCCAAAGTGGAAAAAACTTATCCAAGCAAAGTGGAAGCCTCCTGTAATAGGAGTAGTCAAGTCACCCCCAACTTTTCCTTGACTAAAGCACATTTATAGTCATAGAGAAGAATGGTGTTAAAAGAGTAGCAGCTAATGTCAGAATGTTATAAAATTAGATACGTGATAAATAAAAGGTGAAAGGAAAGACAATTTAATTACTTTACCTCTTCTATCCCCAAAGACTATCCAAAGATTCATCTTCTTTGAGGCAGAACCCTATGAGAAGAAAACAGGGTGTGGATAAGAAATGCTGAATGCTAAGAATTTTGGGTCACAAACTAAAATGCATTCAAATTTTGCAGCTATACTTAATACACATCCTTAGAACATGCATTTGACTAAAAAGATCCTTTAAGCAGTCAAAGTCATATAACATTGCTTCCTTTAAAAGCAATTACAGTGTTTTTCAGGACTACCAAATTTTCCAAGGTGTACAGTATAGAGCAGGGGTGGGCAAACTTTTTGACTCGAGGGCCACAATGGGTTCTTAAACTGGACCGGAGGGCCGGAACAAAAGCATGGATGGAGTGTTTGTGTGAACTAATATAAATTCAAAGTAAACATCATTACATAAAAGGGTACGGTCTTTTTTTTTTTTTAGTTTTATTCATTTCAAACGGGCCGGATCCGGTCCGCGGGCCGTAGTTTGCCCACGGCTGGTATAGAACCTACCTACATTTTGGTGCTCCACCCGATCCTCCTCCGGTCAGATAAAACACCCGTGCCCAAACTTCAGATGGATCACTGCAGTCTCCTGCCCTCTCCTCCCCTCCTCACCTTCCCCCTTCCCTACCAAACCCTCCCCTCCCCTCTTCTCTCTTATATGTAGTCTGGAGATGGTTAGTGGTATTACACACCCAACTTTGCTGTATAGCACAAGAAATGAATAACTTTTCCGTTTCAATTGCCAGTATAGGTACACTTTACAGATTAAATGGCTTTTAAAAATAATCCCCATGTAATGGTAAGGGGGGAAAGCCAGCAGTCATGGAAACAGAGCAGAGAAGCACTACAGACGCATGAGGAGTAGAAACACAGCCTCTAGAATCCATTCCCAGGAGCAAATGGTGGCACACTCAAGGCTTCTGATTCCGTTCAAAGTAAAATAGCAAGGTCCAGGTTTATTCTCTTGCCAGAAATTACCAAAAAATGAAAAAAAAATTATGAAGCAATAGTTTTCCAGACACGGAACATGAGTCAAAGAAGGACAATAAGCCCTGAGAAATGGAAAACAATTGAGATCAACCCTACTTACTGCTTTGAGAGACTTTCTTGGCTGTGCAGAGGGGGACCCACGACTGAGCAGGATGGACTTCGGGAGCTGAGAGGCTGAGGTTAACAAAGTGGGTATAGTTTGCAGGACAGAGCACTGAATGGGGGAGAGAGAGAGAGAGAGAGAGAGAGAGAGAGAGAGAGAGAGAGAGAGAGAGAGAGAGAGAGAGAACTCCAAAGACCCAGAGAGAGAGAAAAAAAGGTAAGCCATGCCCTAGAAAAATATATTACAAATCGCATATCTCATAAAGGATTTGTATCCAGAATATATCAAGAAGTCTCAAAATTCAGCAATAAGAAAACAAACAAACAACACAAAAATGTAAAACTAAAACTAACCACTAATTTTAAATGGGCCATAAGTTTGAACAGAACCTTTGCCACAGAAGATACACAGATAACAAATAAGTGCATCGAAATATAATCACCATTAAACATTAGAAAAAAGTGTGAATTAAAGCCACAATAAGTCATCACATAGCAAGTAGAGTATTTAAAATGAAAGACTTATCATATCAAGTGTTCATGAGAATTAAAGGAACTAAACTCCTTGTGTAACCACTTTGGAATGCAGTTGCAGAGTTTCTTTAAATATTAAACAAGCAACTCTTGTGTGATTCATACTATCCTCTCCTGGGTATTTTATCCAAGAGAAGTAAAAGCATATACCCACACAAAGACTTGTTTACAAATGTTCACAGAAAATGTATTTGTAACAGCCCCCAAACTGGAAACAATTCAAATATCTATTAGCCAGTGAATAAACAAATGATAATATATAATGGAATAGTATGCAATTTTAAAAATGAACGATTAGCCCTAGCCAGTTTGGCTCAGTGGATAGAGCATCGGCCTTCGGACTGAAAGGTCCCAGGTTCGATTCTGGTCAAGGGCATGTACCTGGGTGGCGGGCACATCCCCAGTGGGGGATGTGCAGGAGGCAGCTGATCGGTGTTTCTCTCTCATCGATGTTTCTAACTCTCTATCCCTCTCTCTTCCTCTGTGTAAAAAAATCAATAAAATATATTTTTTTAAATCTGAACTATTAATATATGCAACAAGTTGTATGAATCTCAGAATAATTATTTTGAATGAAAAAATAAGACCAAGGGGTAAACATATTATATAATTGCACTTATATAAAATTCTAGAAAATGCAAACTAACTATAGTAACAGAAAACAGAGCAGTGGTTGCCTGGGGACAGAGTGAGAGTGGCAGCTTCAGGAGAAAGAGGTCAGTTACAAGGGGGCATGAGGAGATTCTGGGGGAGCTGATGGTTTCATGGGTATATACACATTTGAAAACTTACCAAAATCTATACTTTAAATATAGGTTTGATATTCAATTGAGCATTACTGATGGCATACCAATCACCTGAAACTACCTTAGGAGCTCAGTAAACAATGTACTATCTGAAAGAAGCTTATAGTCTAGTAGAGGAAGAAAATTTTATAAAGGAAAATAATTCCAGTACAGAGAAAGCACCAATGAGGAGAGGTGTGTCACCAGGATGACTTATGAGTGATGGGTAGGAAAGAACTATCCTGGGCAGAGGGAACTTTATGATCAAAAGTACTTAGATATAGCGTGGCTGGCATGGCTCAGTGGTTGAGCATTGACCTATGAACTGGAAGGTCACAATTCAATTCCCAGTCTGGGAAGATGCCCAGGGTGGGGCCTCAGTCCCCAATGTGGAATGTGCAGGAGGCAGCCGATCAATGATTCTCTCTCATCATTGATGTTTCTATCTCTCTCTCCCTTCTCCTCTGAAATAAATAAAAATGTATTTTTTAAAAAAATACTTATATATAAAACAGTTCTTAAAAAGTCATTTAATATGGCTTGAGATCTAGTTTGATGATCTTTTGCCCAAGTACACTGTATTCACTGACCATGAAGATGTTTAAACATAGCCAAATTCATTATAGAAACTATTTATTCCAAAAGAATTCTTTGTCAGTCTATTCCACACAAGAGTGTGGACTTTTAGTATATCTGTTGAATGAATGAATGAATGAATGAATGAATGAATGAATGAATGAGGCATATTTGAACGCTATAGTGGCTCAGCTAAATACTTAACAGTTCTCATAAGAACCACCAGGTGGCAGATATTTAGTCAAGAATGGCTGTTAACCAAGAGCAAAACTCAGATGATGAAATGTATAATAGCTTTTGTTCTCTTGATTCCTACTGTCTGAGTGCATTAAAATCAAAAAAAAAATTGTGAGATGAACTAAAGAATATTTTTAGCCCTTTTGTCCTAGAAAAATAACTGTTTATTGAACTGGCTTATGAAATTGAATTTGAAAATGACAGTAACAAATACTCTTCTCTCAGCAAAGAAAAAATAATAACAACAAAAGGAGGATTTTTGAGGCTAAGGCATAACCCTATAGGGATTTCTACTCCTCTCTCCCCGAAATCAGTAAAAGAAGGATTACAACCACAAAAGTCATTGTATTGTCACACAGAACTTGAAGAATCAAGGATTAAGATGGATGCCTTTCTATTTTGGTACATGGGACAAGTCTGAGTCTATATAGCAGAAAGAAGGTACCTGCAATACAGCATCCCTGGCCACATATAGGATGAATCCATAAGCCCTCAGTAGACTTGGTTGCCTTAAGTGGGACACTGAGAAAAAGAGAGAGGTCACCCAAAGGAGACTTTCCAGAATAGAAATCAGGTCACATAGGGAACAGCTTCAGGAAATGGAGGTGCACAGTAGAAACATGGGAGAGGAGCCATCGGAGGCTCGCATGGGCAAGTCAAACCAACGATGTTCGCTCAGAATTAGGACAATTGAGTTCCAGAGAGATGGCATTCTGCTTTTAAAAGGGAAAGATTTTTTCATAAGTGGGGCAGACCACCTAAGTCTAAGAGAACTCAGGCTTTCCTCAATGGACTGTTCCAGCAGAGGCTCAAGTGTAATTAAGTGTATTAAAACCCAGTCTACCTCCAGAGACCACGCTCAGAAACTGGGAGTCACACCGGAAAAGACACTGCTCAGTGCCTGGGCCACAGCACATGTTCATCAGGCAGTACTTTTGGTTTGTACTTTTCCTTGTTGTGAGTACCTTAAGTTGGACCACGTATTTTCTGATCTTCAGAAAATAAGTCTAACTTAATTTATTTATGTATATAACTATCTATACATGCTAATAATAAAGATTATAGTACTTAATATTCACAAATGTACTTTTCGTTTTATCAAATACACTCGTACATATTTATCTCATGTTCTTAATACTCATGATGACCAGAGCATAATTCTTGACACAAAACAAGTACTCAGCAAGTCTTTGTGAGTCATCAATGACCCCTATTTTATATAAACTGAGGCTCAATGTATAAGTCCCCACAGTTTATATGTTGCAGAAATAGCAGTTTAATTGAAACTTTCTGAATCTTTTTCCTGTATTTATTTTTTGCAAAGGTGCATTAGCATAAATGAAAAAATCCCTATATATACATAAATACTAAAAAAACAGCACATGTGTGTGTGAGAGAGAGAGAGAGAGAGACAGAGAGAGAGAGAGAGAGATCCATAAAAGCCAAACATATCGGGAAACTGTCCCAATTTAACACATATTACATTGATCTGCAGTTTGGCTTAAGAACGTTCCTGATGATGAGTTTTGCTACTCCCCAGAGAAGAACCATTTAGTTTCATAGAAGAGAGCCTTGCTGCTCCTGCCAAATATAAGTGAATATATGTATTTCCTACACATACTAGTACATGTGCACGTACGGATGTTTCCCAATTAGTGAGCTATCAAACAGTGGTGCACTATCTCAACACTGGCGAGGACAAATGTGATACATGCAAGGAACTCTACAAAGAATATGCAGAGCAGTGTTAAAGTCACCGACAAGGCTAAGGTTAATTAACGCTATTCTTGGAAATGTCAAGCAATCAGCAAGAACAGTATTAAATTGGGGTCACTGGGAGTTCCCCCTGCACTCAGCATGCTGAGTAGCCCATTATATTATTCATAATAATCTGGGCCAGCCTGTAATGGCTTATATATTTATAGGCTAGCCAATGAAGTTTACAAATTCAAGTTTAATTCAAACTCAGACTTCCCTTCGTTTGGTTAATTTACTTGAAGCATTTGTTATGGACCAGACATTATGTAGAGGGCTTTACGTGCATGATTTCGCTTAATAACTCAATATACATTTAATTGTAAGCTCCATTTACAGGTTTGGGAATCCAGAGAGGACAAATAACTGGAACCGGGTCACACAGGTGAGCCAGGCTTTGAACCCAGGCACTCTGACTCCTGAATCACCTAACCCTGCACACTCAGACCATGGAGAGGTACCATTCAGGTTCAGGGGAAGCACAAGCCTTGGGGGTCTGGGTCAGAAAGCCCCGCCCTAAGAGAAGGAAGTGAGTTCCATACTGGGAAGCATTTCAGGTGGATAGTAGCACAATCAAAGCCCAGAGGAATGCTGGGGGGCAGGGGGAGCTTCTGAGCCAGTCTGATCACAGGGAGAGTAGTATAGACAGACATCAAGAACCACAGACTAGAACAATATAGGGCCCCCGAGGAGGGGAAAGACTCCCAGAACAGAATACTTGAGTACACAAAAGCCTGATCCGTGCCCATCCATAAAGGCGTCCGGCCCTGGCCCTGGCACACAGCTCACTTCAGCAAGTCTACATCCCTGAAGGACAGTACTGTCCCGAGGCAAAGGGAAGTAACAGCAAAGGTTATCAGTTAGCATGTAATATTCAGGAGCATCTTCAATGAATGTGCATTTCACTGCCAATAAAGAAATTATGTTCATGTTTTCATCCTCTCCCTCTCATTCTTCTCTCTCTCTCTCTCTCTCTCTCTCTCTCTCTCTCTCTCTCTCTCTCTCTCTCTCTCCCTCTCATACACACACACCCCACTTTCCAACACACATATTCATAGGATGCTCTCATATAAGATTGTACAACCCCTCATCAAGCCTTCATGGGGTAGACAATGAAATGGACACATGTCATGGTCCTGACAGTGAGGTAGATAGAAGTAGGGAGCTTGCTGAGGGAATGCCATTGATACAGTGCCAAAATTCACATGTTGATTCAGTCAGGAAGTCTCTGAGGTAGCATATAAATAAAGCTGACTTCCACCTGTGATTTTTAAGGATAATCCTGGAGCATGCTCAGACCCTGGCCACTACCTGGCAGACCGCTCCCATTGCATTTGCTTTTGTGCTCCACTAACTGTACCTCTGCAGGCCCCTGAGAATCCCAGGAGCCTTGAAGCCTGACAGCCATCTTCTGAGGAAAGAAGCCCCCTAGTGGCCACCGAGCCACTTTTTTTTTTTTTTTACAAAAACCAATTTATATGCATTTATTCATTCATTTTACTTTTAAATTAATTGTTTTGCCAGGGAGTTGCAAGGAGTGAAGGCAGCTAAGTATGAACTGCAGATGAGAGAGCATAGTTATTCGTAAGGTCATTGGTACAAACTTTTGTCGTAGCAATACTCATTATACAATGGTGTTCAAGATGCTGCAGTCAGATAACTTCCTCGGGGAAATACAAATTAAGGGGGAGAAAAAGTACAGCAGAACACTCAGCTCAAGGTTGGATGGTGCCAAGTGCAATTTTCTCAGCACACACATAGTTGGGGACCTAGGACCAGGGAGAACTCAAGAGTCCATTTTCTGTCTCATATTCATTCAGCATGTATAATTAAGTCACTCCTCTGTGTCAGTCACTTATTCAGGGGCTAAAGATACAACAGAAAAAAAAAAACAGGACCTCACCCTTGTGGGTCTTACATTCTAGCAGAGATAAATACAATATATAGTAAACAAAGAAATACTTTCATTTTAGATGGTGGTTGAGTTCTATTATAAAAATACAAGAAAGTATTTAGCTAAGAGGAAGAGCCCCTTTAGAAATTGTGATTGGTGGAATTCTTCTAGAGAAAGTCAGATTTGGGCTAAGTGCTAAGTGCTATAAAATATTTGACCATGTAAAATCATCTAGGGGCGGGGACAGGGTTAGCATGTTGTTGCAGCAGCAGCAAGAGGTCCAGTGTGGAAGAGTGTAATGAGAAAGGAGCATGGCAAACGACAGAAAATTTGATGGATCCAGATTATGTAGGAACTTCTAGATCCTGGCAAGAAGTTTTGAATCAACTTCTGAACAAACTATAAAGCAACTAGAGGATCTGAAGCAGAGTGGTATCTGATTTCTTCAATGAAAAGTTTACCCTGGTGTCATATGGAAAATGTATGGCTGGGGGCAGGAGGGGAAGTGAAGCAGAAAATCCAGTGAGGAGGTCATACTTGGAAATGTCAGGTGATCAGCAAGCAATATTAAAATGAGGTCGCTGGGAGTTTCTGACATATTCAACATACTGAATGATCCATTATGATATTCATACTTTTTTCCCTAAAAACCAAGTATCTAAGAGTGTATATATTCTCAGGGTATTCTAGTAAATTTTACTGAGGCTAATTCTGAATCAAACATTGTTCTTGTTTTTGCTTTTATTGTTGTTCTTAGGCCTTTGCCTTAATTTCCTTTAGCTGACAGATTTTCCAACGTGAGAAAACCAGGAATCAGTGTTTAACTCTCAGAATACCCACCATTTGCCAGAGGACCTCGCACATCTCTCTAAGCCACTTTGGGTCTTAGCCTTTTTTCCCCAAGAATGAATGAGGTAAGCATAGGCTCTTCTGGCTCTGAAATTATACCATCGTTCAGATAACTGAAGTACTTAGAGCTTGGCCACAATTAGGTTTGTCTTTTATTATTCAGAAGCCAGAGCTTTCTGTATATCTTTCTGGATCTGCTCATTTGGGATTACATTATGTCTTTCTAGACATCCAAATTTTAGATGCTAGTCTACCTAATGTCACTGAAACCCAGTTATGGTAAGCCAGTAGCAAATGAGCAGAGTGAATTTCTAAAGCCCACGCAAATGGTTTTCTCTTCCAGAAATTCTCTTAAACATTTTCTTAAATATTCCTTTGTGGGCATATTCTCTTTTTCTTTCTTTTAAATCTATTTTTATTGATTTCAGAGAGGAAGGGAGAGGGAGAGAGAGATAGAAACATCAATGATGAGAGAGAATCATTGATCGGTTATCTCCTGTACCCCATCTACTGGGGATGGAGCCAGCAACATGGGTATGTGCCCTGAACGGGAATCGAACCGGTAACCTAATGGTTCCTGGGTTGATGCTCAACACTGAGTCACACCAAGCTGGGTGGCATATTCTCTTTTTCAATCACCAAGAGGACACTTCATGAGTATTCATTTCTTGCCCTAGATTTATTAGACTCTAATTTTAGCAGCACCCCCCCTATGCCAACCTATAAAAAGGTCAAGTGAAGGAACTCAACTATACCCCATCTCAATGTCCAGTTTGTTCCTTTCCAAGCACAGTAGTTTGCACCTGGTGGACCTTCAAGACATGGAATTCGCATAATTGAACCAGCAGATTCTATTTGTCTCTTGACCTATTTGTCCAACTTTGTGTAAATCTTCTACAAAAGTCTCCACTCCTATCTCGGACTCACATTTTCCAGTATGATAGTTCGTCATTTTGAACCAAGCCACTTAAACTCTAGCTTGAATTGGTTACATAAATCCTTTACACAATTTTGACTCATCTATAATTAATCATCATAATAAAATTGTTAAATTCCATTTATTTCCAATGCCATAAATCTTTCATACCACATAATTTGTAGTATGATTACATGATTAGCTGAGTAGCATAATTAGCACATTCCAGAGACCTAGAGCATGACCTTGGATTGAATTCTGTTAGCCCTCCTTATCTCATTATCAGTAACCCCACTCTAGGATTAGAAAGGCTGTTGCTCAGATATAAATCTTTTCCTTATGGCTCTTTTCCTGAGAGCCATTTATACAGGGAGAATCTCTCCTAATATGCTTTCTAGTTTCCCCTGCCTTTTCTTTTTTCTCTCAGGCTTAAGTGCAGTTAAATAAAATGATAGTTAAATTGATTTAATTTAATTTAATTTAAATATACACATTTCACAAAATGTCTTTCAGATATATATATATATATATATAAATTTCATATAAGAGCTAATTATACAATCAGTGCAAACTGCTGCTTTTTTTTAAGGCTAGCCTGGAACAAGTACACTTTCGCTTCCAATGCAATCTATTGGCCAAAGCCAGAGCTAACTTCATGGGCATATGATCTATGCAGCTGTGCATGGCTTAGAAAAAGGCTCTGTGCTTGGTTTAATGATCTACTATTGCCACCTTGAAACTTTTAATAATATTTGAACAAAGGGCCCCCATATTTTCATTTTGTACTGGGCCCCACAAATTATGGATCTGATCTTGGTCAAAACAAGTCACAAGGCCAGCCCAGATTCTAGAGAAGGGGAGGTAGGTGAGGAGTCATACAGATAGATGGGTAATACATGGCCATACATCAGACATGGGACAGGACATTTCCCTTCTGCTGCCTTAGTTTCCTAATGTACAAAATTATGGAGGAATAGAGCCTCCCTCATCAAGTTTTTAGCTGAATTAAATGGGATTTTTAGGGCTCAAAACAGAGTCTGAAACATTGTAAGTACTCAATATATTAATATTAACTCTCTTTAAGTCTTTAGTATATCTACTCCAATATATTTATAGGTTAAAATAATTTTACCTTTGAAATTACCATATCAAGTTTTGAAAGATACTTCAAATTGCCCTTGAAAATTTTCATGGTGCCTATTTCTTCACATCCACTTCCATTTATCAAATTGCTTAATTTTTCTTGAATCTGACTAGTGATTTATTTTCATTTTAATTAATCCATATTGATTTAAATATCTTTTTATTTTTTAGTGTGTTCGAATATATTCTTGCCTTATGCATTGCCTTTATTTTTCTGTTGCCTTTATGACTTCTGTTTATTTTTCTATGAGTTATTTTCTGCTATCTTATTAATTTGGAAAATTAACACCAAAAATACAAATAAAAAAGACATTATTCAAATGTTTTCTTTCAAAACCTAGAAAAGTTTATTCTTTGTCTCTTCTCTTTACATGTATGGTCATACAGGGGTTTTTATTAGGTGTTTGAATTTTTTATGTGATAAAATCTTCCTTCTGTTGATACTCTGCTATGAGTACATTTTTATTTTTATTTTGCTTTTAGGTTTTCAATCATTCTAGACCAGCTGTGGGCAAACTATGGCCCGTGGGACGGATCCGGCCCGTTTGAAATGAATAAAACTAAAAAAAAAAAAAAAAGACCGTATACCCTTTTATGTAATGATGTTTACTTTGAATTTATATTAGTTCACACAAACACTCCATCCATGCTTTTGTTCCGGCCCTCCGGTCCAGTTTAAGAACCCATTGTGGCCCTCGAGTCAAAAAGTTTGCCCACCCCTGTTCTCGACCTTAGGGTATTATTGATGAAAGAGATGGGGCAGAAAGCATGTAGATATGACTCCTTCAGGTAGAAGCTGGACAGCTGACATCTCCGAAGATGTGAGATGTGAGCTGAGAATAACAGGATGAGAAAGATTCAGCCTCGTGCAGAGGCAGAGGGAACAGGAGATGCAAAGACCCCAGAGATCTGTTCAGAATGAGCCCTAGAAGAGCAGCCAGTGTGGCTGAGAAAGTGTCTGTGAAGAGAAATGCGCAGAGATTAGCTCCAAAGGAAACCTTCATCAGCACAGGCTTTGTATCTGTTCTATGACAGTGGCCTCTATTACAAGTGACCCAATGTCAGATATGAACTCAGGGACGTCTAGAAAAGAGAATGTTGCTTGAGGCATGAATAAGATTGGCTTAGCAATTGGAGTCAAGGGAAATGTGAAGCAGAGTTAGTTGAGTCTTCAAAATAAGAGAATTTTTTCTCTATCAAAAGCAAAAGTCATGAAACAAAGACAAAGGATGATATATCCTATAAAATAACCTTATGAGAAGTAATTTATAACGAGAAAAGGAAAAGGCTACACACAATGGCATATACAGAAAATTTTCTAAAACAACAAATGCTTTATGGGAGTACTATAAAAAATAGTACTAACTGAATAATTCCAAGAAATATAAAAACTATAATCTTTTTTGATGAAAAGTTAAACGGCATTATTGTATGGCAGGCACTACTCTGGAGTAGGTAGATATGCATGGTTTACATGTGCGTGAGAAGATGTGAGCATGTGTATGTGTCTGAGGGAGTGTGTGTGTGTGTTTCAAAGAAATTTCAGAATAATTATCACAAAGTCTCACTGACCTGTTCTCTAGCTTCTGAATTCCACCAGCAGAGACAGACTCTCTCAGAGGTGCACTGGGTGCTACTCACTGGGCTGCATCCTGGAATTCATGGGTTTAATTAAGGTTAGATCATTGTGTGCAATAGTCACGCTTAATCTCCTAAATCAAAAGCTGTAACATACTACACTTTAGATTTTAAAGCAGAGTATTTCCTCCAAGAACAGTTGCTAAATGACCAACGAAATACCAATGGGAGGAGTGGTGAACCCCTACGGGTGGCTGTAATGGGATTGTTAAGCTGCACTGTTTTAAAGGAAGTTTCCTGGGAGCCCAGCAGCAGAAACATTGGATCAGACTTCCGAGCAGGGCCACTCCTTTTGATTATATCATGTGTGAACATATTCTTTACTGCCCCATCGAATATCAATATGGAGCTTGGGGAGGCGGACAGTCTTGAGGGATTGTATTCAATTCATGATGAGCATCCCTGGACCACTCCTGAGATCTAAACAGTCCCATCCTCCCAGTTCTGTGACTCCCTCACACATGCTGATTTAAACACGAAGTCCTGCTCTGTAGTATCTACCATGTGGACCAGTCACTTTCCAATACCAGGGGGTTTTGTTATACAACTTCTAATATATTTGATGAACTTTTTATATTATTATAATCATAATCCAGTCCCTGCTTCCCAAAGTTATATCCAAGTTGCCACAATAGAGATTGGGAGTCCCCAAATCTGCAAATATCCACCTTCACACACTATCCCCATGTACACGTACATGTACATACACACACACACACACACACACACACACACGTTTTTTTATAATGTCTGGGTATTTCCAGAAGTGACTTGTTCTATTGATTATCTTTGGTTTTATCATATCAATTTTTAGAGGGTCACTTTAATCCTAAGATTTGGGAACCTCTGATATTACTTTATACAGAGACCATGAGCTCTATATAGAAGGCAGAGAACTGACCTGCAGATCACAGTCCCAGTCCCAGCAGCGGGCAGGCTTGTGCTGGAGTGCATGTCCTAGGGCACTGGATGGACTTTTCAAGGTATTTACATAAATCGGCCCCAAATTGCAAATCAGTACATGTTACCCATAGTTGAAGAAATGAGCCAGAGCCAGAATGGCAAAAGGAGGAGAAAACATCAGGACCAAACAGCGAGGGAGGGCAGGAAAGAGGAAATGTGTGAGGAACAAGCCCAGAAGTTGAATGTACGATGGGCAGGCCAGATAAGCTGACAGAAGCTGTGATCAACATACGGCCACATGAGGGCTGTTTTCTCATCTGTCTGTGTTGGCTTGCATAGCTAGGGTACAGGTCTGCCAAGTTATGAGAAACACTCAGAAACACACAGCAGATGTCCTAAAAATGAAGGATGTTATCCAGCCATTAGAAAGAAGGAAATCCTGCCATTTGAAAAAAAAAAACATGGGTGGACCTTGAGGGCGTTATGCTAAGTAAAATAAGTCAGACAAAGACACATACTATATGATCTCACTTTTATGTGGAATTTAAGAAAGCCAAACTCATAGAAACAGATAGTAGAATGGTGGTTATGAGGAGCTGAGAGGTGGGGGAAATGGGGAGATGTTGATCAAAGAGTATAAACACTCAGTTATAAGACAAAGAAATTCTGGGGATCTAATGTACAGCATGTTTATTATAGTTAATAATAATAATAATACTGTACTATATACTTGAAAGTTGCTAAGACAATAGATCTTAAATGCTCTCCCCACAAAAAAAGAAATGGTGATTGCATGATGTGATGGAGGTGTTAGCTAATGCTATGTTGGTGATCATTTTGCAATATATAAGTGTATCAAATCAACATGTTGTACACCTTAAACATACACAATGCTACATGTCAATTATATCTCAATAAAGCTGGAAAAATAAACAATTAAAAACTAAGGATATTGAAAGTGTGGTATTTCTCAGTGTCCACTACTATAAAAACACAAGGTTCATACTAAACCACGGCAAGGTTAACTTATTCTTCTGGGAACAGTCTTCACTACCTCCTCAGTCGAAGACTGGGCTATTATAGCGCCTGGTTTCCTCAGCCTCTATAGTTAGAATGGGTCACATGGCCCTACCTGTGCCAATGTAAGGCCCTGACCTGGCACCGTTGGGAAGGGATAGAAAGCTTTGGGAGCATGAGGCCATGACTATCAGAAGCTTACTTCCCCGCTGCCCTTAGAAGACATTTCCACTATAGAAGCAAAAGAGATCCTCACACACAGTGTAAAGAACAGAAATAAAAGACAAAAGCCCTGAAGCCCAGGCAAGCGGGATGTGGTATTTACCCAGGACAGTCTGAGGTAACAGTCAAGAGGAGAAACATCATGCCTGAAGCATCTTCAAGTTTATATCTGGAAAGTGTTTAATGCCAGTCTGAGGAGATCATCAGGTGGATAAAAAAAATCAGAGAACAGTTTGTAAGCTGGAAGACCGAAGGGAGGGAAGGTTCAGTGTGCGGTTCTGAAGAGATGCTGCGATGGGGAGAGGGTTGCACCCCCTTTTTCTGTGCACTCCCTGTACTCACAGGGAGCATAGATACCCCCCACCCTCAGTGCGTCCTGGGGAGTGGGGGGAGGGCACCAAGTGTGAAATAAGAGGGAAAGAAACCTCTCTGGGTCAAACCCAGAGCTTCCAAAGTTCTGCCTAACTCACATTTTTACTCACACTTTTCGCTGGAAGAGCCAACTGTCAGAGAAAAGAACTGGGGTTAGATACTGGACATGAAACCCTCAGCTCTTTGATTTCCCTGAAGATCAGTGACACAAAGACAAAGAACAGGGTGAGAGGAGTCATCCCGTTATTCTTTAGAATAGTCACACGCTAACAGTGGCAGCAGCCCCTTGTTAGCCACTCTGCTCAAATAGCCAGCCACTTGACATTGACATTGAACATTGTTTCTCCAACTCCAGGCACAGATAGCCTTTAGGTTTCCTTCAAGGCTTCCTGTGTGTCAGCCCGAGCCACCTAGTGTCATTGAGACCAGTGTCACTCCTCCAGGTGCAGCTGGGACTGGGGCCCCCTGTCTGCTTTGTGCATAGGTCCCAAACTCCATTCTCCTCCCAGATTGGGAAGAAATGCCCCCTCTCTGATGGCCCAGGCTCTTTCCCTTTACATTACCCAATCTCACACCGAGGGGAGACTGCTTATGAGTTTAGACCAGCCGTGGGCAAACTACGGCCCGCGGGCCGGATCCGGCCCATTTGAAATGAATAAAACTAAAAAAAAAAAAAAAAAAAGACCGTACCCTTTTATGTAGTGATGTTTACTTTGAATTTATATTAGTTCACACAAACACTCCATCCATGCTTTTGTTCCGGCCCTCCGGTCCAGTTTAAGAACCCATTGTGGCCCTCGAGTCAAAAAGTTTGCCCACCCCTGGTTTAGACTTTCACAAATAGGTAGAATGATTAATATTCATCAACTTCTCTCTTATACTCAGAAAAAACAACAACCCTGAGATAGGAAAATTAAGGATCTGGCAACCTCCCTGAAACAGAAGTGGGGAAAATACAGGAAACATTACAGACATAGCTCTAATTTGGCATGGTTCTCTACAGCAGAAAAAGTAAAACCCAATTAATATGTCAAGAAATAATCACACTACATGGACTAATCTATATCCCATTTAAACTTCACATTGAATGTTAAGCTAAAATGTGATAAATGTTAAGTGTATTCAGGCCACCCCCACATCTCTAGGAGATGTCTGGTGGAAAAGTTTAAGAAGCACTGAAGTAGGCCAGTGTCCTGCTTTTGTAGGTGAGGGAAACGAGGCCCAGCCATGTGCCCAGGGGTTACACAGATCATTAATGGCAGATCCAGGTCACCATAGAGTGGCTAGCGGCCTCAGAGTGTGTGATGAGCTTGGGAAAATCACACCACTTACTTCTGTCTATCAAGGAGGGCCCTGGAGCTCAGATTGCTGAACATAAGGGACTCCTCCCCTTCCCCAGGGTCCTGCTGCTGTCTTTATAGGCGCATCACCTGTTCCATCCATTGCACTGACACAAGAGACCAGGCCTGCTGTAGTTAGAAATGATTATTCACCTTTCCCTGAGCCACCAGGACAACCCTTTAATTCTTACACCCATCATTATCTCAGTCCTCACTGGATGTCCAAGCCATCCACTTAATCCATGAACACCAGGACATTTTCCTCAAAGGATTCTGTACATTCATAACCTACCCAAGTTCCACTCCTTTCCAAGCTCTCAAACCTTTCCATCGTGATCTCTAGAATACTCCAACTGGTATCAATATAATTCTCTACTTTCTCGACCTCTTCTTTTTGTTTTTTTCACCTAAAATTCACTGACACCTGACCCACTCTAAGAGGATTGTTTCTTTGGGAACCCTTCAAGTGGTGACTATTTTTCTCTCTCCCAACCCAACTGCCATAGGCTTAGTGGAGGGTTAGGTACTTTCATTAATGTTTACTGCTTAATTATTTATCTTCCCTTTTACCCAAGACCCACAGTGAAATCTCTTTCAATGCACATGGCACCAGACCATACAATCCACTGCCCTTTTGCTTTGTTCTGAGTATTTGTGCTTCCCCAAAATTCATATGTTGAAACCCTAATGCCTGATGTGATGGTATTAGGAGGTGGGGCCTTTGGGCGGTGCTTAAACTGGGAGTATGGAGCCCTTAAGAGTGGGATTAGTGCCTTTACACAAAAGATTGCACAGAACTGGCTAGCCCCTTCTACCGGGTTACAGAGCAAACAAATTTGTAGTCTGCAACCCAAAAGAGAGCCCTAACCAAAACCCAACTGTTTTAGCACCCTAGTCTTGGAATTCCACACTCTGGGACTGTGAGAAATAAATTTATGTTGTTTATAAGTCACCCACTTTGTAGTATTTTCCTATATCAGCCTGAGTAGACTAAGACACTTTTTTGTTGTGGTCTTTTCCTGACTCCTGGTCACTCCCTTCAATGGAAGATTTTAGAAAGTGGCACATTACTAACATTACTATTTTTATTACTATTACTAGAGGCCTAGTGCACAAAATTCTCATGGATAGGGTTCCTAGGCCTGGCCGGCAATCAGGGCCAACCGGGGCTTTCCGGCTGCCGGCCAGGGCCTCCCTTCCTTCCGCGCCACCCCCTGTTGGTCAATGCATGTCATAGCAAGTGATCAGTCTCCCAGTCAAACTCCCACAAGGACAATTTGCACATTAGGCTTTTATATAGAGAGTTTATTTTTATGGTTTGTATATCCCATCAAAATAACAAATTCACAAAACCATGGGAGAGAGGGAAAGAGTCCAGGAGACAGCGAAAGCGAGAGAGAGAGAGAGAGAGAGAGAGAGAGAGAGAGAGAGAGAGAGAGAGAGGAAGGAGAATGGAGGATAAACAAGAAATACCTTAATTGACAGAACAGAGAAGACTAAATATGTCTTGAGCTGGTGGCAGTGGCAGCTGGGGTATGAAAACAATAGAAGCAATATGACTTCTGCCACAGCTTCACCCTACCCTAAAATGCACACAGATTTATTGTACCAGGTACTTCTGAAGTCAGGGAAGTCAGATGGAGTAATAAACAGTAAACGTAGTTGAAAACATGACCAAGAGCAGTGAGGAATCTGGATTTCTTCATTTGCCCTACAAATCCAAGTGACTTGTCCTTTCCCACTTTGGAAGAAGCCTGAATGTTTACTCTCTCAAGATCTTAAGTGAATAAGGGTTGTGCCTTGAGAATATGAAGCACAAGAAAGGCTAGAGATGACATTCCAATAATGAAATTAAGAGTTTAGTGACAATTTGCCTGTTGAAAAGTGAGGCCCCAGTTTCCTTTTCCTATTCAAACCCTGGAAGAGAACTTTATGTAGCATTCACAAACAAAAGATTAAAGTATTCCTTTTGGGGGAAACTAGCCAGACAAAGATAATAAAAGTTTCAAAGACCTGCAGCCATTGACCTTGGGTGGTCTCACAAATAAATGGCCATGTCTCTGCCTGATCAATTTACAATGAAGTGCATCAGTTGACAAGTGTTACTGCTCCACCGCTATGACCATCCCCCCAAAACGCACACAGTGAGTTTTCATATATCAGTTTAATGTATGCTGCTAAGAACCAGAGATGACCAGGCATTTGAGAAAACGCTTACTATAAAGACCAGAGATAAAACTCAAACAACAGAAAGGAAAATGGGAAAAAAATAATGCTATGAGTAGGAAAATCATAAGAAGAATTAGTTAATATCACCAAGTGATAAAATGAAAAAGATTGCTTCCATTACATTGCAAGAGGGTATAATAAAAATGAAGACTCTAAAGAAAAAGAAATAGTCTAGATAAAAATGATACTAGCATAAATTAAAAGTGCAATAGGCATATTTAGAGATAAGTTAAAAAAGCAGAACATTAAAAAAAAAAATCTCACCCTAGCTGGTTTGGCTCAGTGAATAGAGCATCGGCCTGTGGACTGAAGGGTCCCAGGTTCAATTCCAGTCAAGAGCACATGCCTGGGTTGTGGGCTCGATCGCCAGTAGGGGGTGTGCAGGAAGCAGCCAATCAATGATTCTCTCTCATCATTATGTTTCTATCTCTCTCTCCCTCTTCCTTCCTGTCTGAAATCAATAAAAATATATATTTTTTAAAAGATAATCTCTTTAATCACATTTGAAGAAAAAAATTAAAGATGCATCTAGTATCTCTTTCTCTTAAGGATATAGTAATAAATGTATTACATACACACATACACACACACACACATACACAGCATACAGTAAACTAAAGACCAAGCTCTGGATAACAATTAAATTAGAAAAATTATTAAGTCATTCATTAATAATGTTAATAATGCTACTGATTATATTTAAACTAGAGGCCCGGTGCACAAAAATTTGTGCACTCGGGGGGGAGGGGGGGCCCTCAGCCCGGCCTGTGCCCTCTCGCAGTCTGGGACCCCTCGGGAGATAACAACCTGCTGGCTTAGGCCTGCTCCCGGGTGGCAGAGGGCAGGCCCAATCCCTAGGTGCAGCCCCTGGTCGGGCTCAGAGCAGGGCCGATTGGGGAGTTGGGGCGCCGCACCCTGTCATGCACAGAGCAGGGTGGATTGGGAGGTTGCGATGCCACCCTCAGTCACAATCAAGGCAGGGTCGATGGGGAGGTTGCGGCGCCACCCCCTGTAACACACAAAGCAGGGCCAATCAGGGGGTTGGGGAGCTCCCCACTGTCATGCACAGAGCAGGGCCGATCAGGGGGTTGAGGAGCTCCCCACTGTCACTCACAGAGTAGGGCCAATAGGGGAGTTGGGGCATCGCCCCCTGTCACACACAGAGCAGGGCGGATCAGGGGCTTGGGGCGCCGCACCCTGTCACACTCAGGGCAGGGCCGATGGGGAGGTTATGTCTCTACCCCATCACACACAGAGCAGGGCCCGTGGGGGGTGGTTGGGGCGCCGCACCCTGTCACACACAGAGCAGGGCCGATCAGGGGGTTGGGGTGCCGCACCCTGTCACACACAGAGCCGCAGGGCGATCAGGGGGTTTGGGCGCTGCCCCCGTCACGCTGATCCCGGTGCCGGGAGGCCTCTTGGCTCCGCTGATTCCGGTGCTGGAAGGCATATTACCCTTTTACTATATAGGATAGAGGCCTGGTGCACGGATGGGTGCCGGCTGGTTTGCCCTGAAGGGTGTCCTGGATCAGGGTGGGGGTCCCCACTGGGGTGCCTGGCCAGCCTGGGTGAGGGGCTGATGGCTGTTTGCAGCTGGTCACACACCCTTCAGGGTAGGGGTCCCCACTGGGTTGCCTAGCCAGTCTGGGTGAGGGGCTGAGGGCTGTTTTCAGGCTGGCGGGTGACTGAAGCTCCCAACCGCTCCTTTTTTTCTTTTTCTTTTTTTTATTCTGGGCCAGCTTTAGCTCTGAGGCTTGACTCCAGCTTTTAGGCCTCAGCTGCTGAAAGCAGGTATCTGGTTTGTTTGGGGTCTATAATTGAAACACTGTTTCAACTCCAGCTCTGAGATCCCAGCTGGCTGAAAGCAGGTTTCTGGGGTTTTGTTTAGCTTCTATATTTGTAACAATGTTTCAAACTGCAAGCTCAGAGGCCAGCAGCGGCAGGCGGGGAACGTTGGAGTCCTCTGTCACTGAAGCAAGCAAGCCTCATGTTCGCTTCAAGCTGCCTGGCTGCCGGCCGCCATCTTGGCTGGCAGTTAATTTGCATATCGCCCTGATTAGCCCATGGGAAGGGTAGTGGAGGTACGGCTAATTACCATGTTTCTCTTTTATTAGATAGGATATTAAAAGCCAATTTTATAATAATTTTTCTGCTGTTTCTCCAGTGACCTTTAGTATAATCATACTTGTCTACCAGTGTACTAGTGTACTTAGTGCTTGGTAAATTGTATTCTTCATATTTCCATGTTGATGGTAGAATGGTTACAGTAATGGAGTTGAAAGCCAATTTCCCTTTATACATGTCTAATGGAAGCAAAAGGCTTTCATCAATCAAATTACAATTCTATAGATCTGTGCCGTCTACCTTAGAGTAAATATATAAGTTAAATATTATTTTCATGTCAGATTCATTATCTTATGTTTGCTTATCTTATTTTAGAAAAAGATTTCAACTCAAAAGCAATGTGAACAATTAGACATTTACTTATTTATAAATAGATTTCATTATCTTACTGCTGTCCATTTAGCAGTTTAAAAGAAATTGTGGGTATTGCCATTCATTTAATAATAGAATTAACAGAACTACTGGTATGGAAAAAGTTATAGAGAAGACAAATGAGGTATTGGTGAAGCAATTGCTCCCTTGTGGGTTAACCATTAAAGACCATAAGCCAATGAGCTGTGAGGAAGTTGGCTGTTAATGCTTCTTGAGGCACTAAATTTGCATGTGATATAAACATCCTATTTGTAGCATATGATTGCTGGAGGCTCTATGAGCCATTTGAATGGCAAAGAGTTAATATATTACTTTCTGTCCTTTGGTTTTATTCTTGTGGTATTTGTCAGAGAAGTTTAATTGCTCCAATGTTCTTTTAAATAATTGAAATGCTTGTTTGCTGTATTTTCCCCTTGATATAAGAAATGGCTCAAAATAATCCATCTTGTAGTTGAGTAATAACCATGACTTTGTGTTACATGAACATAAATAGTTTGAAAAGTGTTTTAAATGCTCTCTCAATTAAATTCAAGTGGTTAAGTGGAGAATTTTTATTGGTATGGGGCAAACACATTCTATTAACAATTTCTCACACTCTGTTCTCAATTTTATTTTCTTCTAAGAATATCTTCATCAGTTATCAAATCTGAAATTCTTAAAAGTTCAGATGTCATGTTGAACCAAAGTGGGGTTTTTTTTTTCTGAGAATCAACTCCCCTTGGCAAACATGACAGATACTGAGTAAAGTCCTGGAGGACAGGGAAGCCATCTCTAGTCACTGTAGCATCATCTCATGGTTGGCGGCCACAGTGCAGATTTAATGATTCCCAATAAAATGACTAAGACAGGTTTTCCTGAAACACACCATGTGACAGCTCACTGGGGACCAGGATAATCACCAGAGAAGTGCTCACAGACTTGAGTTCTATATACACAGGTCATCATATTGCTTGTCATCTTCTAAAGCAGTGGTTCTCAACCTTCTGGCCCTTTAAATACAGTTCCTCATGTTGTGACCCAACCATAAAATTATTTTCATTGCTACTTCATAACTGTAATGTTGCTACTGTTATAAATCATAATGTAAATATCTGATATGCAGGATGATCATAGGCGATCCCTGTGAAAGGGTCGTTCGACCACCAAAGGGGTCACGACCCACAGGTTGAGAAACATTGTTCTAAAGGATTTTTCTTCTTAAATCATTCTCTATCCATGATGGTGTCAACAAATTACCATTACCACTTTCTATCTAGAATCTATCTTTCCAGGGATAGATTTTAAGGACTGAACTCATTCATTTACCTATCATTCATTAATTCAAAATTACTGAGTGCCCTCTCTTTGCCAAGCATTGTTCTAGGTTCTCAGAACATAGTAGTAAACAAAGACCCCCCACCCCACTGTGGTGCTTACACCAGAATGAGTACAAATGGACCAAATTTACCGTATGTCTAGGTTTTTAACAGTTATATATCAATTAACAAATGCCTGAACAACATGCATTTTAATCTTCTTACCTTAAAAAATGTATGCCTTTATGATATTCATGTTCAAATTTAAAATTCTTAAACTCCTTGAAATTCCCACTAGAACATGTTTTTGTGAAAAGGAGAGACAGCCCCCAGCCTCTGGCTGCCAACAGATGCCTTACCTTTACCTACTCCCCTCACTCCCTCCTTCCTTCTGGCTGCAAAGGTCTTCCTGCAACTTGCGTGGATCCTCCAGGAATTCTCTAAGCCTGTCCAAGCTGAGTCTACATTTTCTGAAAGCAACTCTGGAGTATAGCGCACACTCAGAGAGGCCCACTCAGAAAGAGGTCACTTAATGGAGAAATTCTAAGGTCCTTGGTATTCAGAGTGGTCTCGACAGGGACTTAGTTCTCTGGATGAGCAGATCTTTCCATTCCCCCCACCAAGGACCACCTTCTCCTGTAATTCCAGTATGTAGAGCCTGACTGGGCAAACCATGAGGGTGAGCCAATTATTAAATTCCTACCCTAGGGGACCCTCCTTACCAATCTTGTAGAGTTGGCCTTTCCTTCTCTGACAGTGAAATCATCTGAGCCTTCCTTCCTTTTTGTTTTTCTTTTTCTAATTTCTTAAGGTAGAAATTTAGGTTGTTGATTTGAGATTGTCTTTTATAATATAAGGTGTCATAGTTAGAACTATGCCCCCCCCCCAATTCATATATTGAAGTTCTAACCTTCAGAATCTTAAAATGTGATCTAATTTGGAAATAAGGTCTTTGTCATTGTAATTAGTTACGTTAGGATGAAATCATTCTGGGAGAGGGTGGATCCCTAGTCCAATATGATGGTGTCCTTATAAAAGGGGAAATTTGAACACATACATGCACACAGGAAAAATGCCATAGGAACACAAAGATGGCCATGTACAAGCCAAGAAGAGAAGCCTGAAACAGATCCTTCCCATGCAGCTCTCAGAAAGAACCAACCTTGTCAACACCATGATTTTATACTTCTAGCCTTGAGAGCAGTGAGACAATAAATTCCTGTTGTTTAAGCTACTTGGCTTGTGGTACTTTTTTATGGTAATCCTACCAAACTGGAACATTTTAATGCTATTGATTTCCCTCTCAAGTACTGCATTAACTGTATCTCACCAATTTTGTTATTTGGTATTTTCATTTTTGTTTCATCAAAATATTTTCTGTTCCTAGAGAATTTCTTCTTTGATCCTTGGGATTATTTAGAAATATGCCAATTAATTTCCAAATATTAGGAGTTCTTCATTTAACTTTATTTAATGATTCATTCCATTAAAGTTAGAGAACAAAATTTATAAGATTTCAATTCTTTAATTTTTTTAAAGATTTGTTGTATGTTGCAAGACATGATGTTACTCTTGTTAAGTGTTCCATTTGAACTTGAAAAGAATGTTTATTCTGTTCTTTTCGGGTGGAGTGTTCTATAAATCTCAATTAGATCCAAGACTGTTAATGCTGTGCCTTTTACCTCCTTGCTGATGTTCTCTCTACTTGATCTATTGATTATTTAGAAAATAGGGTGGACATCTCCAACTCTAATTGTGACTCTGATTTGTGCATTTCTTCTTCTAGTTCCATCAGCTTTTGCCTCACGTATTGTGAAGTACTCTTATAAAGGGCATACACATTAGAAATGTTACCTCTTCCTTGTGAACTGACCCTTCTGTCATTATGCAATATGCCTTTGTTTCTGTGACTTTTCTAAGCCCTGAAGTTGACATTGTCTGATATTTACATAGCTATTCCAGCTTTGTTATCATTAGCATATGTATGGTATAGCTTTTCCTTCCTCTTACTTTTAACTTCCTTATATTATTATGTTTAAAGTGGGTATCTTAAAGGCAGCATAGATTTTGGAAGAGATCCAAATGCAAGCATAATTGTTCAATTCCTACTATGCACCAGAAACTTTCTAAATGCTGCAGATAATGCATAAAGATTGCACTTTTCTTTATGATGTCCAAACAGAGAAAATTAACTTCTTAGTATTGGCAAATTTAATTTGCCTTCTGAAGTCACCTTTAAGTCCATAGAGTTATAATATATTCACAATGTCTCCTATTTGTCTGCCTGGAATGTGAGCGTGGTGACCTGAGCAGGGCACTTCTTCTTCAGGGTATGATCACAAAGAAGACTGAGGGAGAAATGCTGGCATTAAAAAGTAGGTTAAGCATTGATAATGAGCTTCTTCTGGCTGGATCTGTCAGCCATGCGATTTTCTGCAGGGACCAGATCCTGTCTAAAGAGCCTTTCTCCTGACTGACTCTTCGTTACTGCCATTCCATTCAGACCACCAGTTTCCTGGTTGTCACTGCTAGCATGTAACACCTTTCTATGGGTTTCTAAAATTATAGCTTGTTTTATGATGATTACAACTTAGAGGGTTGTTTCCTGATTCCTTAACTGTCAGTCTGCAAATCACCATGTATTAAAGGCTAATTCTGTGGAGATTCCTGCAGATGGCTAATTCCTTCCTAATGCAGCGACCCTTTAATACAGTTCCTCATGTTGTGGTGACCCCCAATTTCATTGTTACAAAACGACCATAATTAAAGCATAGTGATTAATCACAAAAACAATATGTAATTATATGTGTTTTCCAATGGTCTTAGGTGACCCCTGTGAAAGGGTCGTTCGACCCCCAAAGGGGTTGCGACCCACAGGTTGAGAACCATTGGCTTAGGGAGCCTCGTCTTCATTTTTATGTGGTAACAATTCCCTAGCGTCATCCTAGGCACCAGAATCCATATGATCTGTAAAATAACAGTCAGTCTTCACTCCACTTACACTGAAGCCTCCGACTCTAATATCAAAGTGGTAACAGAAGATAAATGAAACAGGCTGAGCTATAAAAGGAGATTCCAGAAGTAAGAGCCTGGAGAGGTCTGGAGAGGGCTGATTCGGGAGGACCAGTACTAGCTAAAGAGGATGAGGGATAATCTTCAAGTATGGAAGAGCACGGTGGGAGGACATGAAATTTGACTGATGTAAAAGTCAAGTTCAAATAGCTGTGATCAAGCAACAAATAAGGTATTCATCATTGGGGATGACCTGGAAGATACAGATTCCCAACTTGTTGAGAAGATCAAAAGGCCAAGACATGGCACCAACTAAGAACAAAGACTCAGAGAAGTAATATAAGGGTCCAGTCATTAGACTAAGTTTGTGTTGCAGGTTGGATTCCCTAAATGATGAAGATTAACATGCAGGAATTTTATGTGGGAAACTCATGAAAACAATATATGTGGAAGGGAAAGGAAGGAGGTGGAATTAAGCAGAAGTTGTTAAACTATGATGCAGTTTCAACAAAGTTCTTGGCTGAGATTACAAGGAATCCTGAAAATAGGTTAACTCTTCTCAGTGTTGCAAGTTGGGGTCTTTATAGACTTGCTAAACCAGTCATTAGGTATGAGCTGGCCCAAAAGAGGCAAATAATCTTGGCCAAATCAGCTCTTTTCAGTCTCAGTATTTCCCAAAGAAGGGCAACCGCATATGTATGGCATATCTGCGGGAAGAACTTCCAGGACCTGGGAGAGTAAGTCCTTCAGTCCTGAAAGACAATCTGGGTCTCCACTATAGTCTGCCCCTTGCAGAACTCAAGTCCAATTCTTTAAATAAATTCTGGAAGTAGCTACTTATGGATCCCAGTTGTCTTCTCTTCTCCAGAAAGATCAGAAAAAGTTTCCTAGATCAAGCACCACTTGCCTTCTGATATGTATGTCAAAGGACAGTAAGTAAAGGATGATAGATCTTTATGCTTCTGGTAAACATGCATTACATACCTCCCTTACTTAGATGCTGGAACAACACAAAGTCCAGTAAAAGTATGGTAGCAAGAGATATAAATATAATTTGTGATAATTTATAGGGCAAAGACTATTATGTACATGTTATATTAATATTACCTAAATTAATCCTCATGGTATCCTGATCTGGGAAGTATTATTAATCCCATTAATCAATAAAGAAGCTGAAACTGATTAAATAGGTACTATCTAGTGGTACAAGAACCAGGATAGAGGGGCACAGTCCATTGGAAATGAGACTGCATTTAGTATACATTGACATCTCAAGCTCTTGTCTTCCTAGTCCATTAATGTCCTTCTGAGTGATAATGGCAGCCATAACTGTATTTTTAATCTCTCCAACTGAACTGTAGGACTTGGTCACAGAAGGCCAAAAGGATCATCTGCCTGTCACAACTGCCAGCTTGGCTGACTTAGGATCTCATCAACTCTCATCAGTATGCCCAGAGTGTTTTGGCAGGAATACTTTAAAAGTTTCACACAAATGGTGTTGCAGAGAAACATTTTTTCTTCACTTCCCTCAAGACATCTTTGTAAAGTCAGATATCTTTGGCTTTTCCCCAGCCAAAATACATCTAGTCTCCCCTTTGTGTCATATTCAAGGTCACAGACACCGGCTGTGTCTTTGGGGTTTTGCTAAACAATATTAAGCAAAGCTAGATGATAAAATAGTTTTGTTTGTACAGTTGATTGTAAGTGGGGTCAAGCATACAGAGAAAGGAGAAATATTTTCAGGGAAAGATAGCTCAGGGTTGAAGGAAGAGAATTTAGAAATGCTGAGACACAAAATAATATTTGGTAAGTATGGCTAGAAAAGTAACATATAAGAGGTTTTTATGGCAGGGTATATGGAAAAAAAAGTACATTGCACTCGTATCGTTAAAAAAAAAGTATATAGGCAAATTAAAGAGTTCAGACTTTCCCCTAAAGAACATGGGAAGATTTTGAAGTATTTCAAGCAGAAAGTCAACACTGGCCAAACCGCTCCTGTCACTCCATTCTTCCCATTCTACCTGCCTTTTAACACTAATCTCAAATTCCCATCAGTGGAAAATCATCTAGGAACTTCACTCTCATAGCTCCCGTCACTTGCATAGAGAAAGGGCAGTACAGAGAATGACTGAGGGGAAGGGGGCAGAGCAGCCCTAACCCGGCGGGGGCGCCACTGCAGAGGCTCCAGGTGACGTCACTCATAGGAAGACTGCCCAGGTGTGCTCCTCAGCTAAAATGTTGCAACAAGCAACTGAAATTACTTTTTTATAGTTCTAATCAGTCTGCTCGAGGAGGGAGTGCCCAGACTTCCCTATCTGCCAGCTGCCAGTAATCAGTTTGTTTGTTTGTTTGGATGGTTGGTTGGTTGGTTGGTTGGTTTTTATTGATTTTTTACAGAGAGGAAGGGAGAGGGATAGAGAGGTAGAAACATTGATGAGAGAGAAACATCGATCAGTCGCTTCCTGCACACCTCCTATTGGGGATGTGCCCACAAGCAAGGTACATGCCCTTGACCAGAATGAACCTGGGACCTTTCAGTCTGCAGGCCGATGCTCTACCCACTGAGCCAAACTGGTTAGGGCAGTAATCAGTTTTGTTTGTTTTTTTTTAAAAAAAAGGTACAAACAAGAGTCACTGTGCCCTGAGAGCCTGAGTTTTGCCTTTTTTCTCCTCTCTATTCTCTTCTCAATCCTGATTTTGACTTGGTTCCTCATTCCAATTACAAATGATCTCCTCAAAAGTGAGTAAATAACTTCCATGCAAATAACTAAACAACATGCAAAATAATTTTCTAAAAGTATCTAAATAGTAACTCTTTGAGAGTACCAAACACATAGAATGGTACTGTCAGTACATTTTTAATAAATTAAAGTAAAGCTGCTGACTCTAAGTAAACACATCTTAGCTAGTTAGTTACTTACCATGGTATTTTTCTCCCAACTTGTCAGAAGAAGCTCCAAAGAGGAAACTTGGTTTAAGAAAATAACTGACTGCCCTGACCGGTTTGGCTCAGTGGATAGAGCGTCGGCCTGCAGACTGAAGGGTCTCGGGTTTGATTCTGGCCAAGGGCATGTGCCTTGGTTGCGGGCACATCCCCAGTCGGGGGTATGCAAGAGGCAGCTGATCGATGTTTCTCTCTCATTGATGTTTCTGGCTCTCTATCCCTCTCCCTTCCTCTCTGTGAAAAGTCAATAGAATATTCTTAAAAAAGAGAGAGAGAGAAAGAAAATAACTGACTTAAGTCTCTCTCCAATTTGTGATTTCTTTAACTCATCAAGATTTTGATTACTACTATATTTTACATTTACTTCTAGAAGAGGTATTACAATAGATTTAAAAAAATGTA
The DNA here is from genome assembly GCF_014108235.1 of Myotis myotis. NCBI lineage: Eukaryota > Metazoa > Chordata > Mammalia > Chiroptera > Vespertilionidae > Myotis > Myotis myotis. The sequence goes on from NW_023416317.1 coordinate 47,921,916, forward strand.
AGTTTGGAATTTAAATCTTGGCTCTTCCAATTACACAATTCTGGCAAGATGTCTAGCCTCTCATCATAAGCCTCATATTCTCATGAGTAAAATGAGCATAACAATTTATAACTTTATAAAGTTAGTTTGAGGGGAATTGAAATAAGCAATGCAAACTCTGAGAATAAGGTTGAGACTTACTTTTGTACTCTGACTTACTTGTTAAATTCACCACCTCTTTATATATGCATGTTCCTAAGAAAGATGGGAAGATTTTATGAGCTATAATGTGCTATAAAACCCCCAATACTTAATAGCCCAGCCTGGAAAAGAATGAATCCACATAACATAGAGAATGATCACAAGCTTACATGGTTACACAGGAAGTCAAATGGGCCCTGTTGCTATGATACCAACTGTTCCAATATTCTGATTAATAGAACAAGAGAGCAAGCAATAAACATATCATTTAACATTAAAACACAGAAGTGTTGGAAAGTAGACTAGGGCACTTTCACTTTATTACTTAAAGTTAGATCTTTAAACATCCTATCAATAGAACTCTGATGTAGTTTAGTACTATTAGTGCTGTTGCAAGTCTTTAAGTATCTTTAATGATTTGGATGTTCCTTTAAAAACCAATTAGGAGGTCAGTATTCTCCAAAGCAATTCTTTCAAGTCTAGTAGATATAACTAGAAGATAATGACATAGTTAGCAAAAATGCTTTGTAGGTTAAAAATTCAAAGAAAATAAAGAGGACCAGAATTTTAAAACCTGAAGAACCTTAAAGATGTTCTTAGTCTTGTACCATCATTTTATAGGTGAAGAAATTGAATCCCAGAAAGTTAAGTGATTTATATAAAGTCAAAAAAAGTGAAAGTAGCCACAGAGGTTTCCTGATGGTTATTTGAATGGTTAGTAGGGGGAGGGGGGAAGCAAATACCCTCTCTTACCTCCCCCCTTTCTCTCTAGTAACCACCATACTGTTGTCTATCTAGCATTCCTTGTTATTATTAATTCCACTTCTCAGTGGAAGACAAAGTGAGTGGTTTCTCTGAACGTACACAAAGGGCCATCTGAGACGTAGTGAGGTGTTTTTTTGACAGCTGTAAGGAAGGTGATTGAACTAGGACAGCAGAAACCTTGCTAAAAGAATAATCATACAGTCTGCTATAATGAATGGGTGCATTTCGTTGCATTTATATGACAACATGTGATGAAATACACCCATTCATTATAACACTGTATAATTTGTATATTAAACTAGGAATCTATTTGTACATCACAAAGTAAGAAACAAATATGCTGATTAACAATTTCTCTGCCCTGGGCAAGTACACAGGTAAACCGGGCTGGGTACAAAAAACAGGTGATGGATGTGACAGGGGGGTATGGGGACGCTTCAGTGGAGAACCAGTTTCTGGCTCCTCATCCAAAAAGGACAGATGTATGACACTCATTGCCAAAGACCAATCAAAGATAGAAGAGCCCAGAAATCAAAGCTCCTGGGGGCGGCAAGGCAGAGTATGAAATAAATAAGAACTGTGGGAACAAATTATTCTAGTTATGAGGGGATCTGGCTGTCTACTGCCTCTCGCCAGTCCAAAATGTGACTTGGTCCTCATGAATCATATTACTTGTAGACACGCATACACTCACCCTGCCAGAGCTCTGCAGTTTGTCACCTGTGAAATGTAAAACAGACTCACCCACCCTTGGCAAATGGTATGTTCTCTTGAACTGCAATCCACGGAACCTTAAACATTCTGCCTGGTGTTTCTCCCCCTGATCTTCTCATTTGAGAGAATGTTATTTCAATGAAGAATGCATGCGTATTAGTCTCTTTTTTAGAGATTACTCTCCGCTACACATCTATCTAATAATCGCTTTGAGAAGGAGGTTGTTTTGTCCCCATTGTACAGATGAAAAAGCAGCTTAGAGAATTTATTGAATTCCTGGCTTGGGGACCTAAGGGTGGTAACTGGCAGAGCCACCACCTGAGTCTAGCAGGTCTGTACATGTCCCTGGCCTCTCTCTCCTGAGAGAGAGCTTGGATGAGCCCTGCTTCCTGGAATCAGACTTGATCAAACTTTCCAGGTAGGGTTGTCGGAGTTAGCAAAATACAGGATTATTTAAAAAATAGTATAAGTGTACCCTGAACAATATTTATGTTCTGTATTTTAGCTAGCAAGACTATTTTAAGGAGGATTTTTATTAAAGTAATGTATATACTGTATTCCCAGGAGACACCCTGGCTCTCTGTTCTAGATAGACCCACAGAACTACTCCTACAAATGTACTCCCTACGGAGAATGGCTATATATGAGTAATTTCTGAGTCCCCAGTTAGTCCTTAGCAGGAAACTTTTTATACATAGAAGTATTCAAAAATATATGTTAAATAAATTTACTAAAGTTAAGACAGATTTAACCTTATTTCTATAGTGTGGTAAAATCAATTATAAGAATGTTTAGACCAGCAAAATTGCATATTAGCAGTGGATACAAAATAAAAATAAATAGAAACCAAAATAAAAGGAAAGGAACGGATGATAATGACACTGAATTTGGAACAAAGAGTATAAAAATCTGACCAGCAAGACATTTTGCATATAGGTAACAGAGAAACATCTAGTTCAACCACAACCTCTTCTGAGCATCTTGCCTGTTTCCTAACCTAGAAATCTTACTACCTGTGACTAATGAATATTCCAGCACCTCCTCCTCGTCCTACTTTCGGGGCTGCAAGCTCTGTCTGACCAGTCTCAGGGACAAGCTGGACCTGGGAAGAAATCTCAAAGCCTGGTTCCATCTTCTGGTGACTTAGTTTCACCTCAGGGAGCTGCTAGCCTAGATCTGGACATTGTATCCAGCTCTGACATCATGGCAGACACTCATGGTGCCCGAGTGAGACACTCAGCAGTCCCAGTATGGACTGGATCCTGTCTGGAACCGCATGGGTAGCACCATGCCCATGTTTCAGTTGCCAACCGAATGTCATCACATTGCCTTCTCCTGCACTCCCCATTCCCTTACACTAATTATTAGTCACAATGCCATGTCACCCCCTTTGGGCACCACTCTTTTAGCACACAATGATGTTGCTCCATCTGGATCCATTTTTGTGCACATACACCCCCTTCAGTGCGCTTTTGCTTCCAGCAGCTAACACCCACTTCAAGGAGACGGTTCTCAGATTTTTGTGCCCCATTTGTCCACACCAAGGAAAGCCAGAGTGACTAAGAACTTACATTCCCCTTACCTTGGAGGCCTACTAGGTGCAAGAATACATAAACCTAATCTCCCTTTCATTGGGATTTCCTTGTGGCATAACTTCCTGTGACATAGCTTACACTCCAGAACCCCCCCCCCCCCCCCCCCCCGCCGGATCAGTCTAAGAACTATTCTCTATAAGACTTTGCTTGGTTTCCTCCCCCACTACCTTACTGACGTCCTCTAGAAGGACTTGCACATGGACCCTTCCTTGGGCTCTGTTTCTAAGGAATCCAACCTAAGGCCCCCATACTTGGACTGTCACCTGTTACCTTCCTGGCATGGAGCAGGACAGCTCTGGCATCTCCTGGCATTGACTTGCCCAGTAGGCAGATTTAGTTACAATCCACGGTTACTTCCATCCTGCTGTAGGGGTTTGATAAACCAGAGGTTCAAGAGCAGTTTCCAACCCACAGTTGGGACTTTTCTCTTTTAACAGGAGAAACAGGCCTTGTCAGGCCACAGACTCTCCAGGCAGGAAGTGAGCTCTTCCCTATTGGAATGGTGAGCTTTTTACCAGACTTTATTACTATTAAGGATTGCTACTGACTCCACTATTTGAAATTTATTCTTAGAACAATGACTGACTACTTGTCATTTTACTGCTATATATTTATTATAAGATACCTAAATTTTATTGTTCTTCACTTTTAAATTGCCAGGACATTTAGGGGAGACAGGTATTCATTGTCCCGTCAGTGGGCTTGATTCTCAAAGAAAAGTAACACTTTACTTTTCACAAAAGGTATGTTCTATGGCAGTGAAATCATGGGATTATGGGGTTACAGAAGCAATGATTATCTCCAATTAGTTGCTAGAAAAGGGGATGCAACAAGCAAAACTTGATCAAGGTCATCAAGGGAGGCCGTGACAAGGCAAAGAGGAAAGTCACCTGGAAGCTGTGTGACGTTCAGCTTAGCAGAGCTTCTCTCTGGATTTAATGTCTGTCTTTTGTGCAGTATCGTTTCCCTTTAAATCCTGTCCAAACAGAAACAGGATCATTTCCTCCTCTGTGTTCCCACAACCCACTGCTGCAGCTGTTGGGAACAATTGGTTGCAAGCAATAGTTTCCAATGCTAACCCAGGCACCTCGAGGGCTGGCACTACCTTAGTTGCCTCTCTATTTCTAGAGCCAAGGAGTAAACCATTCTCATAATGATTGTCTAAAATACTAATCCCTGGATTATTTAGAAGTGTGTTGTTCCCAAATGTTTGAGAGATTTTCCTGTTTTGTTGTGGGGGTTTTTTTGTGGGGGGTTTTTGGTGTTTTTGTGTGGGTGTTTTTTTTTACTGACATCTAGTTTGATTCCTTTGTGGTCAGAGAACACACTCTGTATGGGGGGAAAATATATTACAAGCTAAGGAAAGAATGGGAAGAATGAAACAGATTAAATGAGTCCAAAGAACATATAAAGACCAGAATGTTCTCCCTTTAGGCTTTCTCCCCTTTCTCTACATGGGATTAGATACATCCACATTGTAGAAGGAATATGGTGCTGAAAAAGTTATGGTGTGCCATGAAAATCATTGAAGGATGATCATACAACACTAGTTAAATCACTCTTTCAGTGTGTATTTGTTTATAAGCATACTGAGAAAATTAGTTTCCACAGAAAAATTGCTTTCCTGGACAACTCATGGTGAAGGGTACAAATAGCTGTCCATCTCAGGATGTCTCCGGGCACAGAGGAATAATAATATCTGAAAGGGGAACACCCAATAGGGCAAGAATGCATGTCCACTGGTAGGAGAAAGAAAAGCAGATGAGGCAGACAGAAGGTTGCATCAAAAATGTGTCCATCCAAATGGATGAACTCCACAGACAACACTGAGCTAAAGCCACAGACTCAAGAATCCTATATAATAAAAGCCCAGCGACCGAATGGCGGAACGACCAGAACAACCGGTCAACCAATCACTGTGACGTGCACTAACCACCAGGGGCAGACGCTCAAAGCAGGAGCTGCCCCATGGTGGTCAGTGTGCTACCACAGTGGGAGCACCACTCGCTGACCAGGTTGAGTGGCTGCTCCCGCTGTGAACCCCAGGCCAATGGGCAGGAATCTGAGCTGTGATCTTCACCTCCTCACCCCAGGTTCCTCCTCCTCGCTCCCTGCTGCCTCCTCCAGATGCCCGCAGGCCACACAATGCTGCCACTGCCGGGCTCACAGAGCTGACCCCAGAGGCTGGGTGGCGGGTCCATAGCTACTGCGGAACTGCCGCCTCTCAATTCTATTGTCCCTGGGCCTGGCAAGTGCTCTGGCTCCAAGAAAGATGCTGGACCAGGAAGCAGCGGCTCAGAGGGTGGTCAACAGCCACTGGGCTGACTGGGATGAGCGGTGCTCTCATAGCAGGCAGATCCCCACAAGCCACGCCCCTCCGCCCCCCCCCCCCCCCCCGGGCATGAATCCTGTGCACCAGGCCTCTAGTATATCATATGATTCCATTTAAGCAAACTACAAATGTAGACAAAGTCAACCTATTCTATTCAAAGTGGGTACACTAGTTGACCTTTTACAGACCGATAAGGAATGAAAGGGATGAAGGCTCTTGGCTGGCAATATCCTGTTTCTTGATCTGGCTGTATGGATTTATTCATTTTGTTTGTGAAATTTCAGCATGTTATACATTAATGGGTATTTTTTGTAGGGATGGATCTGTCATATTTCATCAAACATAAGATATGTCTCTCCCATATACATACATATGCATATAAAGGATCTGGATCTTTCTTAGCCTGAGCTCTGCTGTCTAATATTCATTTTTATGTTTGGATTCTAATTCTTCCTGTGTGTCTCTGACTCTCAACTCCATTTAGTTTCCTATGTAAAGCTTTCCTATCTAAGTCCTGCTCTATTCCCTGGTAACCTGGGATCATTAATTTTCATGTGCTTTCCCCTGCAACATACCTTTAGTTCCTGCATAACTTTCTTCTTCTTAAAACCTCACTACCTCCTTCTGGGAATGTTCCCAATAGACTGCGGGGCAAGCTTTGAGTCATTTTCTCAGTATGGCATTGTATTAGCCTGCTTGGTCTATGTAACAGTATACCACAAATTGGATGGCTTACACAACAGAAATTTATTTTCTCACACTTCTGAAAACTAAAAGTCCAAGGTCAAAATTCCATCAGGCTTGGTTTTTGGTGAGGAATCTCTTCCTGGCTTACAAGTGGCCACTTTTTGGCTATGTCTTCACATGTCCTTTGCTCTGTGAATGCACAGAGAGACAGAAAGCTCTAGGCTCTTCCTCTTCTTATAAGAATACCAGTCCTATTAGACTTGAGTTCCACCCTTATAATCTCACTTATCCTTAATTATCGCCCCAACAGCCCTATCTCCAAATGTAGTCACACTGGCTCTTCAAAATATAAATTTTGGAAGACCACAATTTAGTTCATAGCAATAACATCACCACTATTTTTTAAATTTAACATTTTTGAAGTCATATGATCCATTAAGTAAGCTTTTCTTCTGCTTGTGGGAAAATATTTTGGAGGATACAAGATTGTTAGCCTTCGAGTCATTAATGGGATTTAAACTCAGAGTAATCTTAGGAATGTGTTTACGATATTATCAACTTCAAAATAATTGTACAGCAATGATTCTATCATGAGCTGCCAAACTTCATACAAATCCAACACTCTGCATGTAGTTACAACCTCATGTCTATGTCCAAGCTTGTGGCAATAGTACGGTTTTGGCTATTTTTTGCTCCCTTTCCAACTGTGCACAGGGGCAACGTTGGTAAAGATGCTCTCAAGAGGGTGGCAGTAATGCAAGGCTGGTACAGGCAGATGCCTGAGCTATTGCTTTGTCTGAAAACAACTGAACAAGCCCCAGGGACCACTGTGCACCTGAACTTTCACCACCGAGTGCGAAGGTGAGCTCAATGCACTAGATGCCCCTAGCTCTGCTTATCTGGAGAATCAGAGGAGGCTGGCAGGCCCAGTAGCTCAGAAATGCACCATGTCTCCCTCCCCCTCATTTATAAGCTGGCTGTGGATCAAGGTTCAACTTTGCACATGCTAGGCAGGATCAGTCATTCAGGATGTAGCAGAACTGAATCATCATTGTATTTTTTCTGAACAACATATCCTGGTGACATAATAATTTCCTTTATTTGACTTTGTAGTCTTCTGCTTTTTATGGCCATAATGTACATTGAATTCTATAACTGTCCAAAGTTTCTGGCACACCAAAGGTGACAGAGTTAAAATTGTACAAAATTCAGGCCCTCCTCCAACTCCATTACTTTTGCCTGAGTCATGTCACCACTATTATTACTTTGTCTTTAAGTCGATTAATTCTTACTTAAGTTGATCTTAAAGGGAACTATCGTATCATTAATCTAAATGGAAAATCGGCATCCCATCTCATTATTCCATTCTCAAATAGAAGATAATTGGGAAATACATACAATAAAAGGCAAAACAATGTTATTGATGTCTAACTAAATTCAATGGCCTACAGAAGGCTTTGAACAGTGAAGACCTATCTCAGTTTTATTTTTAAAAAGGAAAAAAGCAAGTATTAGAATGATATTCAGTTTAGGCAGGCATCCTCCTTACTGCAATCAGAATGACCAATGGAGACTAAAATTTAAAAATCTCTACTCACCTGACCGGCATGGCTCAGTGGTTGAGTGTTGGCCTATGAACCAGAAGGTCACAGTTCAATTCCGGCCAGGGCGCATGCTCAGGTTGAGGGCTTGATCCCCAGCAGGGCGTGCATGAGGCAGCCAATCAATGATTCTCCCTCATCATTGCTGTTTCTCTCTCTCTCTTCTCTCCCTTCCTCTCTGAAATCAATAAAAATATCTATATACAGGCAGTCCTCGGGTTATGTCGGACTCAACGTACATCGTTTTTGTGGTTATGTCGCCATTTCACATTTATTTCTAAAAAAAAGAGTTCCGTCATTTCGATGTATGTACATATGTATTTTATGTTTTTTTATTATTTATTTACCACAAGTAAAGGTCAGGAATTATTATCTTTCTTTTAATTTTTTTTTTTTAGTGTTTCACTTAATTACTGCTGTGTATGTGTTCTATGTGAGTGACGTAGGTGCTTATGTAGGTGGGTTCCAACTTACGGCGAAAATCACGTTATGTCACACCATAGGAAGGGATCTCTGACTAACCCGAGGACCTACTTTATACAAAAGCCTAAGTCCAAACGGTAGCTATGATGCACACTAACCACCAGGGGGCAGATGCTCAATGCAGGAGCTGCTGAGCTGCGGTGACTTAGCAGCTGCAATTCTTGGGTGAAGCACCCAGAACCAGAGAGGAGGGAGCCCAATTCCTGGATGCGTCACCCGAGATTCGCCCTCTCACAATCCAGAACCCCTCAGGGAATGTCGGAGAGCCAGTTTTGGCCCAATCCCCCAGGCCAGGCCAAGGGACTCCACCAGTGCACTAATCTGTGCACCGGGCCTCTAGCATTAAAAATAATAAATAAATAAATAAATACATAAATAACTCTACTCAATACAATACTTTTAAAGCCATTTAAGTGCCTAAATGATAAGTTGCCCCAATTTTATACATTACCCTATTCACTTACTAATTTTGTGTACCTCAGTTTCTTAATTGTAAAATGGGTTTTATATTAAATGAGGTCATATGTAGTGCAAAGGCTCTTTCCTGGCTTAGCTGTCACTATTATTTGTGTCATCAATGTTTTTATCATTATCAATTATAATATTAACCCCCAGACATTTATTAGGTTCATACTAAGTGCAAAGCACATCTGACATACAGTAAAATATCTTTTATTCATGTCCCAATATTTAAGAAACGATGAGCCAGACCAGCCTCTATGTTAAAAATCAAGTAACTAAGATTCAGAGGAAAGGACAGTTAGTTCAGTTAAGGCCATAAGTCTACTTTTCATTAAGTTTACATTCTGCATGTAAAAAAGAGAATAAAACATGATGCATTTAGTCAAACCACCTCAAGTTTAATGTTAACATGTATTCATCACCTTTTGTCTTCTAAAACATCTACACTGAAATAAGCAGACTAGGTTGGGAAGTGTTCAAATGTTTTGTCACAGTCCCATCCTTCTGGTCTCTGTTCACTTCCTGCCCATGCTAGTTAGCATCAAAAGCTCTGCCACCTAGGCAGCCATTGGCTCCTCACAGTTCACCCAGATTTGGATCTGATTGGTTGGTTTCTATGCCAGTCAGTGTCAAAAGCTCTGCTTCCTAGGCAGCCATTGGCTCCTCACAGTTTACCAGGTTTGGTTCTGATTGGTCAGTTTCTATGCCAGTCAGTGTCAAAAGCTCCACCTCCCAGGCAGCCATTGGCTCTTCTGGGAAATCCAAAACATCCCCGCTGACAGCTGTCGCTCTCTCTAGGCCTATCTCCGGGCCTGATCCGCAGCCTCCACGGCAGCTGCAGATCAGGCCCTGCCTCTCTTGCCGCACCCTCCTCACTGCGCCTGCCTCGCCCCGCCCACCCACCTGCCACCCCGCCCTCCCACCAGCCGTCAGCCTTGCTGTGATAGGAGCCTGTGGGCTGTCGGGGAGGGACCAAGAGGTGCTCCATGCACTCCCTGGTGACGGTTCATTTGGTTGTTTTAGTCATTAGAGCCATTGGCCTTTTATTATATAGACAGCCTGTTTTATTCAATAAACATTGACTAGTTGAGGCCCTTGTTAGTTACTGTAACTATGAATGTAACTCCCTTCCTATGATCCATGAACTGCCTAGGAAGCTAGGGGACAATTCAGCATGACTCAATGTGGCAAGTGCTCCAACAAAGATTTCTCTAGAATTCTGGAGGGAAAATTTGGAAACCATGACTCTCTTGGATAAAGAGAATCAGAGATTCACTCAATGAGGAAGTGATATTTGACCTGGAGCATGAAGGAAGAGTAAGGGTTTTATAAATATAAGTCAAAGCAAATACTCCTGGCAGAGAAAATATTATGAAAACAGCCATAGGACCATGAAATTGGCTAGGAGAGTCACTAAATATTACATTTGCAGTGTGGCAAGTCATTGAGGTGTTTAGAGCCTTAAAATATGTAAGATGGCCGTGGACTAAAATGCTGCAGGGAAGAGTTTGGAATTTATTCTTTACTTCTTATTTCTTTTGTGTTTTAAAATGTGTGTGCTGATTTTAATGCATAGTCTCCAATTCTGTTAGAAAAGGGGTAAATAAGAAGTAGCAAAGCTTCATAAATTTTTATCTTTTCTGATTATTCAGTAATTTACGAACTTTGTGTTATCTTTGTTCCCTCTGCTTTTCATGAGGATGATTATTGATTTATGAGCCACCTTAATGTGGCTCTTTCGGGCATCCTGAATCATTCTGACAGCAGTTCTGTAAATAGATCAATTTATGCCTTTAAAATGTGATGCCTCCTATCCCAACAAACCATTATTTTGGCTAAACTCAGAGAGAGGAATTCTTCATACTTGGCAAATGAGTCTCTGAAGGGCTGAGTTAATATTATCCTTATTATGTCAACTGGAAGTAATCCAGCACACTGGACTTCCTTAAAGGTCACTTGTTTACTGTACAGCTCTGCCACCTAGGAAACAATGAGATGGCATTACTCAGTAGCCTTGGATAACTGCGCTCTCATCCGAATTGAAGGGGAAGAGAACTGTCCCCATAAATCGCTCATGAATTGACCTTTCAGCAAAGTAGGGGAAGTAATTCCTCGCATAGATAAGAGGTAAGCAGTCTATAAGAGGGGGGCAGGCCCTGGCCGGTTTGGCTCAGTGGATAGAGCATCGGCCTGCGGACTGAAAGGTCCCAGGTTCGATTCCGGTCAAGGGCATGTACCTTAGTTGCGGGCACATACCCAGTGGGGAGTGTGCAGGAGGCAGCTGATTGATGTTTCTAACTCTCTATCCCTCTCCCTTCCTCTCTGTAAAAAATCAATAATATATATAAAAGAGGAGGGCAGGATTTCTAGGTCCTTCGCACTTCCTTCTCCTTGTCATGACCATGTACCACTAACAAATGCTTTTTAAGTCCTTTCATTTCTTAGAAAAAAAGAGGCTGACATGGTAGAAACAGAAATGAGCTTACTGCCAGAATATCTCGATTCCTGTCTTTGCATCTCTACTTAACTAGCTGTGCTGGCATCGGAAAAAGATCAGTTAATGTTCTGAAATATGATTACTCTGTATAAAACAAGGAGCAACATTCCCTACCTGAGGGGTCACTGAAAGGGATGAGGTAATACATGTAACAGCTATTTGTAAATCATGAAGCTCTTAATAAATGTAAGATCTTGCCACTATTCATTAACACTGTGATTCCAAAAGGGTCAGGAATAAAACCTAAGTATGCTGATATCACCATTCTAACATTGCCATCAATTAAAGCTGTCTATATAGTATCCAAGTAATATGAAGTACACTGTCCATCATGTTTGTGGCCCCAGTAGAATAGGCAGGTAATAAAACAGGGGCATTCTCCAAGGTCAAAGTGTCATCTCATCTGCTCTTAGTTATATAGTCATTCGTCATCAGATAAACGCAAATTAGAGCAATATTTATTTACTGTTCAATTATGTAACCTCCTTGAACTTGGCCCCCTCTGCTTCTCTCTTGGGAGTTAGGCTACACAGAGAAAGGTCAAAGTTCTGGCTTATTTCTCCATGGAGAGTTTCACAGAGGCAAGAACAGAAGTCCATATGGGGAATCCTTGAGTTGCCCAATAATGGCTACCAAAGTCTCTAATTCTTGGGTTTATATTAGGAAGCTCAATTGCTTGCAAATGCAAGCAATTGGATTTATCAGCTGGGGTTGCGGGGTGGGGGGAGGGGGCGGGGGGCTGGTGTCATTTTGATCTCCACCTGTTTGACGCCTTTCTGTTTACCAATTGAGTGTCATTTGAGGCTCCTCTCAAACCCCAAAATCCTAGCATTTGGGTGTGAATCTTAAAAAGTAGACAGTGAGTGTCATTTTTGAAGCAAAGGAACAGTAGACATGCAGACCTATTGTCGAGTTGGCATTGTGGGTTTCTGACCTTGATAGCTTGCAGGGGCTCCCGTCGTGCATGGCCTGTTTTTATCTCATATAGTCTAGACTAGAGACCTGGTGCACAAAATTCGTGCACAGGTAGGCTCCCTAGGCCTGGCCAGCAATCATGATCTGTGCCTTCTGGCTACCAGCTGGGGCCCTTCCTTCATTCCATGCCCCCCCCTGGTGGTCAGCATACGTCATAGCGAGTGATTGAACTCCCAAGGAGACACTCTGCATATGTGCCTTTTCTATATATATATAGATGAATTACCTTTACTAAGTGCTGGCCTTATGACTGCTCTGTCCTGTGGAGAGTAGCTAAGTCGGGACACATGTGTAACACAGCCCACTCAGGTCCTAAGCAAATGCTTACAGGGCTGAGTGGGAAGACTTTGCCAAAAGGCAGGTCAGTCAGGCAAGGGTCTTGAACCAGAGGGTCCAGCTTCATCTGCTATTACAGGGGAGTTGGAGGGGGGTTTACATTACTTTAGGCATTGGTGAGCCTGACAATAGTTGCTGCTTTCAAGTTCCTGGGCAATTTAGAATCACAGAAGCAATTGTGACTGGACTTTTATGTGACTTGTCCATGGGTTCAAAAAAACTGCTCACCACATGTATTTAAGGTGACTTTAGATTTACATAGTTTTAACAATGCCTTTAGATTTCAGACACCCAGGCTGAGACTTCACCCATAGAAAGATGGTTCATTTTACTGGGGGGGGGGGGGGGGGGAATATATGAGGGCCCTTTATTATAAAGAGAGTGTGCCATGTTCTTGAGGTAAGAGAAACATTTTAAGGAAATTCTTGTAGACAAAAAGATTCTGAATAATTTTTAAAAGCCTATACTTGAAACAATAAGATCAATCAAGAAATTAAGCAATAACAAGTGCTTGAAAGTATACTTTACTCTTGTGGCAAGATAGGGAAAGACAGGTTGATTAAGCTAGAAAAGGAGAGAGCAATTCTGAAAAGAAAGATTAAAATTTTATAATCTGAACAGATATAAAGGGAAAAATTACATAGTAAAGCCCATGATAGACTGAAATAAGAAAAAAACAAGTGCCCTGGTTTACCTAGTTTTCAAGAGGGAATCAGAAGAAAAGGGAGCTGTCCCAGCTGTTCAGAGGTTTTGAACCAGTGGTTCTCAGCCTTCCTAATGCCGCGACCCTTTAATACAGTTTCTCATGTTGTGGTGACCCCCAATTTCATTGTTACAAATTGAACATAATTAAAGCATAGTGATTAATCACAAAAACAATATGTAATTATGTATGTGTTTTCTTAGGCGACCCCTGTGAAAGGGTCATTCAACCCCCAAAGGGGTCGCGACCCACAGGTTAAGAACCATTATTTTAAACAGTGGCCAGGGCCCAGAGGAATTTCATGGAGGCGGGAGACAAATTAACAAAGCAGACTGAAATGTCTGCACCAGAGGCATCAGGATCTGAGATCCCAAGAAGACATGGCCTCAAAAAGCTACTGATGGAAGGACCTTAGCAACAGTGATTTGGGAACCTCTCTGTAAAGATTGGGCAGCTCCACCAAAACCTGGGCAGACTTGAGAGGACAAGATCTGGAATTTCAGCACAAAACTGAAAAAAAATAATAAGCTTTAGAGTGGCACAGCTATCGTAGGTAGCGATATAGGTAAGGTCTGTATCCTTAGGGACACTCATAGCCACAAATGCCTCCCCAAATCAGATAAAAGCAATCTGTGAGCTCCCATTGGCATTTTTGCTGTGCAGGGATTAAACCAGAAACACAACATTCTAAAGCCTCTCACATTTTGCTTTTAATTGAAACTTATTTCTAGCCTCACAGAAGAAAAGTATCTCCTTCCTCATGATAAAGAAAATGCCAAACTTTAGAGAGTAAAAGTTTACTTGTTCTTAAAAGACAATAAATAATAAAAATTCTATAACTGAGAGTCTATGATTATAAAACCAGCAAATAGGTCCTCCTTGTAAGGATCCAGAGGATTCAGAGAAATTGGTATAGGTCTGTTCGGAAAAACAAACTTGATTTGGTCTTTAATGAAACACAAAGTAAACATGTTTATGGAACAAAAACACCACTAATATCAGCAAAGGTTTTCACAAGCTCTAAGAGTCTGAACAGAATATTTGCCAGTGTCTTTCATTTACGTCTGAAATTGACATCAGCCATCTTTTAAAGAAAGTGAAATTCATCGGCACAGTACAGGAAAAGTAGGTGGGTCCTCCCACCTCCGCCTTCACCCCCCTGCTCTGCACTTCCCTTATAAGTGGCCTGAGTCATTTTCTTTGGCTAGATTGACAAAGCCATTCATTTATTCTTTCATTCATTCATCAACCTTATTGAGCATCTACTCCACCATAGGCCACTTGAAGAAGTCCCACTCACATTACTGAGGGAGGGAGCAAGTAAACAAAGATTATGGTACAGTCTCTAGGGAGTCCAGTGATAGGCTGAGGTTCCTAGAAACTTAATTAGTTGGGCTACAGCCAGAGTTACAATTTCTGCCAAACACTGGGGCCGAGGGGGGGGAGGGCAGGGGGCCTGGGGGGTGTCTTTCCAACAATCCCCCTGTGCTGAGCATTACTTACTGTTTGTTCCCTGAGACATCTGTGAATTGGAGAGGTGTCCACAGGAAATAAACAGTATTCATGGGGAGTAGCTTTTTCTCTTTTGACTAGTACCCTCAGTTTCATCCTTTGCAAAATGGTAATAATCTATTTAAGGCAGACAGCCATTGCTATGTGCAGGACACTGAGCAACCTGCCAGGATCATCTTCCCCTTGTGCAGTCCAGAACTACTAGGCAGTATAGTTCAAAAGAAGATGCAGGAAACACTGCGCAGACAGAAGAGACTCCCTGCGTCTGCATGAAACTAATCCAACAGGCTCGCCCCTAGGGTTTTGCCATAGGCACCATTTCCAAGTTGGTGCTAATGTTTCCTTGCTTATAGGATCATTCCTGAACAGGTATCCTGACGTGCCCCTCACACCTACCCATCTTTGGACCTTTCTGCTTTCTCTATGGACTTGCCTCAGTCTTCATCACACCTGACACCATGTACTATTCTCCTGGCTCTTACCTCAGGCTTCTCCTGGCCATGCATCTCTCCTGGGGCCCTCTCAGATTACTGGGACGCCCCTCTCAGCATAAAACCCTATAGAAATCATTGGAAAATTGGGAAAGAAGCACAATTGACCAGATAGAATTGATTTCCTGTTCTGATGGAAATAACATAACTAACTTATAAAAGACAAAATTACTTCTTTCCAGGACAACAAATATTACCCACAGTGCCATATGATTCTGAAGTCATTTCCAAATCCAAAATAGTTAATAAGCACGAATGCATGTGGAATGAAGTCCTGATGTGTTCCTCAGATCTATTTGAACTATTAAATTATGTTCATCTTTATAAAAGATCCTGCCAAATTACAGAGCAGAGAGAACACTAATGTCTAATATTGTAAGATTTATCTGAGGTAAGAGGGTGGTAATAATTTCTGAAAGCATATGTTTATTGTTGACATGAAGAAACACTTTGTTTATCTCAGAAATCTCTCTACACAGTTGTGATGCGACTGCTTTACGAGACCATACTCAATGATGATTATAACATTACATCGTAGGCAGCCTGCCTGCCATAGGGGCAACATCAGCTGTAGACTTAGACTTAACCCATGTTAGATGCCATCATCTTAGCCACATCAGAACTTTGTGACCTTGGGCCAGCTCCTTAGCCTCGTTGATGTTTAGCTGTCTTATTATAATAGTGGGTCAAGAATACATATTTGACAAAATGGCCCACAGATCCTTCGATGAATGCTACCTAGTTAAATATGACTAAAGGTAAACTCTGTAGTTTAAAGATCTGACTTTATGCAACTGTATGCACATAATTTTAAAGAACTATTCAAGAAGCATATCTGAAGCAAGCAATGGGCCAGCATGAAGCCCTGTTAAATGCGAATAGTTTGCACAGCAGGACCAAAGAATGGAGCCAAGATGATGGAACATAAAAACAGAGAGAGGGCCTGGACCAGCAAAAGACAAAGATATTCCTTGTAATACCTTGCTAAGGGATTTGTCCTAATGCAGTATAAAACTAAGCCACTAATAGGTGTTTGAGTCTCTGTGTACAATGCAGCTATATGTCTACAGACACTGGTATATACCAGTCAATACGTTGCCATCACCTGCAGACTTCTCTCTTGTATTTCAGCAATTGAATATTTTTTTCTTTTTGTCATTTTGAACATTGTCCTTATGTGGTCTTGCTGCTACATAGACTTTTAGATTTTTATTATACAGAACGAAAAATAGAAAAGACAGATACATAAAAATAAAAGGAATAAACAACCTTAGAATATTTGCCATTTCTTTTCTGTTTTCAGCAGCAAAGCACGCTGGGTAAATAGAAATCACAAGCCAACTTCTTCCATTTTTCGCCCTCAGACAAACATACATCAAGTCTCTACTACATACCAGGCGCTGTGCCAGTGCTTGACAAGGATAAATGACTCCTTTCTCCAAGAAGGCCGTGGAGAGAACAGCAAAAAAAAACAGGTCACCAGCCACTCAGTAACTGTGACTGGAGCAAGCTCCTCGTGGAGACCAGCCATGGACTTCAGGATCAGACAAACCTGAGTTCAAATTCCAGAATTTCCACTTACTGGCTGTGTGACTTTGAGTAGATACTTAACATCTCTGAGTCTCAGCTTTCTCGCCTTTAAGGAAGGATCAACAATCTTTTTTGGAAAGTTTTAAGGATGAAATACAACAAAAATCTGTAATGGATTTAGCTCAGTGCCTAGGTCATGGGAAGTATTCAATAAATGCAGTGCTCATTTCCTTACCGACCTGTCCTTTTTTTCCAGATATTGCTCTGGATTCTAAAAGGATAATTGGGATGAAAAAATATCAACTTCAGTCAATAATTTTAGATGATTAGTAGCATATATTACTCTTTTCAAAGGACAGAGTGTATTGCTATAAGTAAAAACCACAGACATAGGCCAAGAACTTACAATCAAAATCTCTGATAGTAATTGATGGTCAGTAACTAAAGATTTCATTAGGACCATAGATTTGATGATTTAAAAAGAGCCAAAGGCTGGTTAAGGTTTCTACTGTTCTTAAAAATGGCATGTAGCATTTGCTATAGCAAGAGTTGAATGTTAGTTTCAACCAGATCAAATTGTTCACCATCTGTTCATGAAAAGATAAAACCCTTCTTCCTGTATAATAGATCAACCAGGGTTTAAAGAAAAAGAACTTGTCTCAAATTTCAGCATCAAATGCTGTTTATGTGACGACCTAAAATGGCACTCAGGGAACATATAAAAAGAGATCAGTCAGTAAAACAAAGCAATATAAACTTTGAAATGCCTTTCTGAATCTCTCTGAAACATTTTGTGTGTGTTTCATGGAAGAGTGTAAAGCCACAGTGGAAATATATTTAATAGACTCCCAGATATTTCAAGTAAATTTCACTGTTGTAAGCCTCTCATCAACAAAGTGCTATTTTTATCCTTTTCAATATTCAAAATCCTTTCAGGTGTTAACAACTTTTGCACTGTGCACAAAGGATGAAATGTCTCTGTAATATTTTGTATACAATTATGTATTCTATCATATTTAGATACAGTCCAGATGCCTCTCTCCTCCTATCTCCCCTGAAACTAACGAAACAGGAAAATAAAAAGCAGAAAACAAAAGAAGATCTTTGTTAAGCTTAGCATGCAGCCGCACGTTCTATGAGAAGGGACTTCACGATGCCATAAATATTGGATCTGGAGAAGCAAAAGCTGAGAGCAGTTTGCATTGACTAGAGTTGGCAAAGAAAGCAGAAGCCTCGCTGGAGGGCAGGACCCTATCTGCTGCTGCAGATTGAGAAGGCAGGAAGCCGAACCAGGAATACGTTAACATATGCCAGGTATGGAAGTGTGAAGGAAAGGAGAGAAGGGAGGGAGCAGGAAGAGAAAGTGGCTGTCGCAATTGTACAAGTGCTTAAGAGAACTGAACACGATACAGCTACGGAAAAACACCTGTGGCATCGGGGCTTGGCATGTGAAAGCCAGGAAGCCTTTCTCCGAGCTCAAGGCAAAAGAATTATTTATACCCAAAATAACAATAATGACACTTAGTGGAAAAACACATTTCATAACATTATTTAAATAAAAAATTAAACAAGGCCTCTATGAAATGAGACCTCAAAGAGGATATACAAGGATTCAAAATGGAGATTGTAAAGCAAAAGAAAGATATTAAAAGTAAAAGGTGGCCCGGCCAGTGTAGCTCAGTGGTTGGGCTTGGACCCATGAACTAGGAGGTCATGGTTCGATTCCCAGTCAGGGCACTTACCTGGGTTTCGGCCTCGATCCCCAGTAGATGGTGTGCAGGTGGTAGCTGATTGATGTTTCTGTCTCATCATGGATGTTTCTATCTCTCACTTCCTCTCTGAAATCAATTTAAAAAAACAAAAAACTTTTTTTTAAGTAAAAGGTGATACAGTCTGGGGCTTTTGTTTGTGTGTTTGTTTTTTGCTTAATCCTGTCACCTTTTTCACCCACCCCTAAATGCTCTTCTCCTCTAATAGCTGTCAGTCTATTCTCAGGGTCTCTGAGTCTGTTTCTATTTTATTTGTTAGTTTATTTTGTTCAACAGCATGGTTGTTGTCAGGGGGAAAGGTATGAGGGAAAGTGGAAGATGGCCAAAAGGGGATAAATGGTGGCAGAAAACAGACTTGACTTTGGGTGCTGAGCACATGATGCAATATGCAGATGATGCTATAGAACTATACACTTGAAACATGTATAGTTTTATTAACCAAAGTCACCACAATAAATTCAAATAAAAATAATAAGATAAAATAAAAAGTCTTCAACATATAATTTTTCATTTTTCATTGCACAATGTATGCATGATTTTAAATAAATAAATTTAAACAAAGTATTAAAAACAACAAAAAAAGTAAGAGGGCAGGAGCCATTGGCAGCAGGGATGGCAAAATCATTTTCAAAACTCCACAAATGTCCTTACAAGAACAGGCAAAACAACTGGAAAGCAAAAGACAAAGTTTAGAGAATCCAAAAGAATCTATAACCTATTAGAATTAACAAGGGAATTTAATAAAATCATTGGATACAAGATCAATGTACTAAATCAATTTTATTTTTAAATTAAAAGTTCAAAAATAAAATTCAATAATATATAATTAAAAATACATCAATGACATTATGATATAATTAGAAACACATCTAGACATCAATCTATGTGTAATACCATTATACTGGAAGCTACAAAACATTTCTCAGAGGAATTAAAGAACACCTAAATAAATAGAGGGATATACAAGTTCACGCATGTGAAAACTCATGTTGCACAGATGTAAATCATCCTCAAATTGATCTAGAGATTCTAAGAAGACCCAGTCCAAATCTCAGCAGGTTATTTTTAGTTGACAAGCTGATTTTAATAATTATATAAAAAGGCAAAGAACCAAAAGTATCTATAACAATTTGAAGATAAAGATCTAAAAGTGAGTTAGAAGACTTACACTACCATATATCAGGATTGACTACAAAGCTATAGTAATTGAGGTAGTGTGGTACTGTTGCAAGGATAGACAAAATGACCAATGTAATAGAATATTCTAGAAGCATATAAATATATAAACATTTGATTTAAGAAAAAGAAGATACTTCAAAATAATGATGTAAGGTAGTCTTTTCAAAAACAATGGCACTGAGTCAATTACATATCCATATGGAAAAAAAAGAATTTTGATGGCTAACTTACAACAGATATAAAAATCAATACCAAAGAGATCATTATTCTAAATATGAAAGGTAAAATAATAACTGTTTTAGAAGAAAATTATGAGATATACCCATGACTTTGGGAAAGATAACGTTTTCTTGAATAGGAAACAAAAAGCACTTATCAAAAAAGAAAATAATAATAATAAATTACATTACATTAAAATAAAGAACTTGTTCATTATACTATTCTATTAAGAAATTGGAAAGGCAACCCAAAGTGTGGGATGAGGTATTTGGAATAGATGTATCCAACAAAAAACTCATATATATCCTGCAAATAAGATAAAAGATCTATAATCCAAAAAAGGTAAAAGACTTGAACTGACATTTACAAAAGAGAATATCCAAAATACCAATAAGTATATAAAATGGTGTTCAAGTTCATTAGTCATATAAAACTGCAAATTAAAACCATAATTTTATATCACTATACACCCACTAGATTTATATTTAGGCTTGGCAATACTATGGTGTAACCAGTCACTACAGGTAGAATTATAACTGGCAGAATCACATTGAAAAATTGTTTATTAATGTCTACTAAATAATACAGATAACGCCCTAAATTCAATTCCTGTGCTTATAATCAACATTATTCATCAAAAACATATGGTAGGATATTATTCAGTATAGCCTCAAACATCTTAAATAACCCAAATGCTATCAATAGTAGAATGATCAATCAATTATGACATACTAGAGGCCCAGTGCATGAATTTGTGCACCAGTGGGGTCCCTCAGCCTGGCCTGCAGGATCGGGCCGAAACCAGCTCTCCAACATCCCCTGAGGGGTCCCGGATTGCGAGAAGGCACAGGCCAGGCCAAGGGACTTCACTGGTGCACAATTGGGGCCAGGGAGGGATTCAGGAGGTTGGCCAGCTAGGGAGGGACCGTGGGTCGGCTCCAGGGCATGTTCAGCCTGTCTTGCTCAGTCCCAACTGGCCAGACCCCAGCAGCAAGCTAACCTACTGGTCGGAGCGTCAGCCCCCTGGTGGTCAGTGCATGTCATAGCTACTGGTTGACCAGTCAACTGTCTGCCCCCTGGTGGTCAGTGCACATCATAGAGAGCAGTTGAGCGGCCTTAGCATATTATTAGCATACTAGAGGCCGGTTGCACAAAGAGATTCAAGCAATAGGCCTTCCTTCCCCTGACTGCCGGCACCGGTTTTCCTCTGGCACCCGGGACCCAGGCCTTTGCTCTGGCCACAGCAGAGAAGCCAAGACTCTTCAGTCATCTTCAGTCTTCAGTCATCTTCAGTCTTCAGTCTTCACTCTGTGCCTGCATATGCAAATTAACCACCATCTTTGTTGGGTTAATTTGCATATTCATCCTGATTGGCTGGTGGGGCATAGCGGAGTGACACCAATTTGCATGTTTCTCTTTTATTAGTGTAGATTACGCTTTGATTCATTGAACGGCTGACCAGACAACCAGACACTTAGCATAGTAGGCCTTTATTATATAGGATTCCTACAAACATTATACAATGACAGTGAAACAAAATACTGCCACATGTAACAGCAGAGATAAATCTCATAAACATAATATTAAATGAATGAACCAACACTATATGATTCCATTTATGCTAAGTCCACAAACAGGCAGAATGAATGTACGATGTTTATATAAGGGCAGAGGTGACCTTTGGATAGGAAGATGGTGAGAGTGAAGCTTCTGGGATGTTGTCAATGTTCTAGTTCATATACCAGTGGTGACAGTGTGTTCCCTTTATAAAAATACATCAAGTTATGTACCTATGATAAATATGCCATTCAATGTAATTGTTATACTTCAAAAATTGACTTTATAATAGAGCATCACCTCCAAAATATATATATTCCCAGATTTTTAAATATTATACATCATTTTATTTTAAAAAATACCCACTTGATAAACCAAAAAGGGAGGCCTATATCCTTTTCTTTGATTGTTTACTTTTGTGAGTACAGAACTACTAAAGTATTTTGAAATTGTATTACTTTGAATAGTGAGATCAAATCTTTTTGATGTTAGATTACCATTATATTTCTTCTCCAAACTGTTCATGCCTTTTGCTCAATGTTTTCTCTATACTAAATACAATTAGTAGTAGTAGTAGTCGTAGTCATCGTCGTAGTAGTATTTGAAGTTTCTTCATGCAGTAATGGAATTGATGGCTTACAATCTGTGTACAGCTATGAGTTCTGTGTGTTCTGTATGACCTTGGGAAAGTTATTCATCTTAAGCTTCACCTTCCCCATCAGAAAAACTGGATAACATCAACATCAACAATCCTGAAAAGGTTCACTTTAAGGATTACATAAGTATCTAGGTGGCATGGACATCAAAAACCCTTTGTTTTGTTTTGTGTCTTTTGTTATTGGTGGTTTTTCCCCCACAAATTTCAGTACCTACTATATGTACAGACTCATGGTAGGCATTGGATCTAGAGAAGGAAGAAAGACCATGTCTGCCTCTAAACCAGTGTGCTGACCAGCTGTCAGTCACAGAATCAGGAGTCTCCAGTTCTCTCATTTCCGTCAGTCACTTCATTCTGCTGGCTTCAGCTCCTCAACATCCCTCAGGGGGGTTCTTTCTTTTTCATCCCCATGACCACTGCCTGCACTCAGGCCTTCGTCTTTCTACCTGGATATTGTAATGGCTTCCTAACTAGTCTCTCCACCTCTCCCTTGTTCCTATCAGTTCAACTTCCTGCTGCCAGATGAATCATTCTAAATACCACTCATCATACCAAGCCTCCTATTTCCCTTGGCATGGATTCCATTCACTTTATCAAATCACAAAAGATAATTATTATCTGATCCCTACTATTTAAAGTATCATCTCTTAAGAGGTCCCAATTGGCCTTTTATGTTTCAAAGGTCAACATTACTAAACGATCCAGGATATTCATGTCACAGGACCTTGCATATGACACCCTTTCTCTCAAGAATACTTCTTTGGTTCTTTTCCTCCCTACAAAAGCATCTCAGACACCATCTTCTCTGGGAGGTCTGCTTGTCCCTGACACTTGAGATCCTAGCTTAGCTGATCCTCTTAGAAACTCCCTTAACCTCATCCCATCACTTGCATAATTGCACTTGGATCACTTATTCATTTATCTGTCCAATTCTGTACGATGTACGAAGGAGCAAAGGACATCCTTGGTATCACTGTTCCCTGAACCTGAAGAGTTCTCTAAGAATAAGTGAATAAGTGAACAAATGAAAGAGTATAAGATTGGACTGCCTCTCATGTCATGCTTCTCAGTAACATCCTCAGGATGATTTTCATCAGAACTGAGTAAAAGTCAAGTCAGGATTGAATCTTCTGGAAGGAAGAGACAAATGACAGTAAAATCTACCCTTTGTAGCAATGCAGAAACATTTGTTTTCTAGATGATATATCCTAGTACGTAGATAGTTTAGAAAGATGCATAGATGGATGAATGGATGGATAGACAGACAGATAGGTAGATAGTTGGACAGACTTCATACAATAGGAATAGACTAGTGTTTAATTCATATGCCCATTTCTGACAGAAATTCAAATGTCCTAAATTTAAGGGCACTTGAAGAATATATTATATTTGGAAGTTCTGTGTTATTATTCTCACAAGAATGATTCATCCCTCAACTTTCAAATTGCTCTTAAATCAAGGCTCTGGGGTTGAAGAAAAACAATCTATATTCCTTCGTAAGTGGTTGTGGAATGTAGATGATAAATTGTTCCTTTTTCAGGAGGATGAAGTTCATCACTTCTCTAGTTGCCTAAAGGATCTATGTTAGAGTTTATGTATTTGAGAATTGGCTCGTGTAATATAAATTCACCAAAAATAAAACCTTAAAATGACATCATATCTGTGCAGCCCATAGAGAGATGACTTAAGGCTTTCTTTTCTTGGTAATTTATAAAGGTGAAGATTTGGAGACCAGATCCTGAGAAAAATGACTAGAGTGTACTGTCAATCCATCTACAAATGGAACTCTTCTTCTAGAATTATGGGAATTATATGTATATGTAATGTTTCTTTTTCTATAGTATTTACTCCTTAACTGCTTCTTTATGAGCATTTTTTTTCTGTCAGGGACCAAGTTGTACTTATGTAAGTCTCCCCTGCAGCTCTACCACCGCATCTACTTGGTTCTTAGCAGTTGTAGGTTTGAATTAATTCTCAAAACCTCCTGTGAACCAGGTTGTACCACTCTTTTTTTTTCATAAAAACTTCTAAGGGGTAGAGGTCCCCATCCCCTATTGTGTCTATATCCTTTAGACATTCATTTGCAACAGACTTTTGCTTCTAATTTTCTATGTTATGAATAGGGACAGCTGCACATAACACAGCTCAGAGACCATGAGGGAAGCGGGGAACATCCATTACCTCCTGTGTATGCCCATTACTGCCATCATCCTTCTGCAGTTGAGCGTGAGTGGCAATCACAGCTTGTCAGAAAGTATGAAATATCCCCTATTTCTTTTCATACCACTGATTCCTTGTGACTCACTGTGTCATTAACTAAGTTGGTGACAGCTGTATCTGTGCTGCCATGAAATACGTAGATGGTTGTACCCCTCTTCCTTTTGGACTGAACATATTTGTTTGTGTAATTATTTGTGAATGTTGTGTGTGTGTGTGTGTGTGTGGGTGTGTGTGTGTGTGTGTGTGTGTGTAAGTTCTTATACTTGCATGCGTCAGTAAATGAGAGCAACCATAAGAAGAACTCTGAAAATTTACAAATAAGCACCAACGTAGAAGAGAGAGTTGGTATGTAATGGATCAAAGCAGAAACAGGCTTTAAAGAGATAGAATGATCCCAAGGCTAGCAAGAGTTGACATCATCTTGAGTGAAGATAGAAATACATCTAAATGTGAATGGCCCAAGACGAAGCAACTGGTAGACTAAGAAATACTGGGAAAAACAGGAAAGTTAGGGAGACAAATATTGTCAGTGCCCATCTAGTCCTCTCTGAGGCAAGTGGGTGCCCTGAAGAAATGATGACAAAATTGACTCTGCTTTGCACAAAATACTTCAGTCACAGAGACCGTAACTCTTGCTCATATACCATACTAACTAAAGAAACTTCTAGTCACAAAGTTGTTTTCTCAGCTACCTCCACACCAGGAAAAAAGATACCTGGACATAAGTAGCCCCGACACTGCACATGGATCACACACGTGTACATAAACACACCCAAATGCACACAGGATGAGGCTCAGGGCCTATATTGGAAAGCATGCAATGAGGAGAAAATGCACTCCTCTGCGGTCAGCTATGCACCAATATATATGTCAGATCACTGGAGAGCATTATGCTAAGTGAAATAAGCCAGTCAATGAAAGAAAAATACCACATGATCTCACTCATTTATGGATAATAAAGACCATTATAAACTGATGAACAAAAATAGATACAGAGGCAGAGCAGCATTGAACAGACTGTCAAACTACAGCGGGAAGACTGGGGAGGGTTGAGGGGCAGGAGGGGTGGGTAAGAGATCAACTGAAGGACTTGTATGCATGCATATAAGCATAACCAATGGACATAAGACACTGGGGGGTAGGGGAGGCTGGGGGAACGTCAAGGGGTGGGGGGGCGGAAAGGAGACATATGTAATACTCTTTGTAATACTTTAAGCAATAAAACAAAATTTAAAAAAATAATATAAGTCAGATCATTATTTTTTTAGCCTATCTGTCACCGGCACAGTCCCCACCAAGAACTTCTCAGAAAATAGAAACAGTGGTTTTCCCACACCTATGCATGCCCTTGCACATGTACTGAAGGATGCAGGCGGTACTCTCACCAGATCTTTTTACCTGGCCTGGGCACCCTTTGCCAGCAATGTGAGTGTTGGCTGATAATGGCTCCCAGTTGTCCATTTCTCAGGAGAATTCGCTGGATTGACTGGGTAGAACTGGCCTTCCCAGATGTTTATACCCACAGACTTTTCCTCTACCTCAGACAGCTAGAGGCCAATGACCGAGGGGCTACAAAAGTCGGGTCCCCTTATCTCAGGTTGAACCTACTGCAGGGTGCATTTTGTGCTCTAAGGCTCTCTGAGGGATCAGTCTGAAGCTGGTCTCTAACCAGTCTACATCCTTGCTCTATTCCTTCTCCTGCCCTATTCAGCTTCCCTCTTCCCCTTATTAATTTCTTCTCTACTGATTCTCCCAACAAATCATTTGCAATTGAATTTCCTTATCAGTCTCTTCTAGAAAACCCAACCTAAGACACATACAGATACACATATTTTGTAAACAATGCGGGTGTTTCCATGTGAAAACAGAATTCCAGTACTATATCCTGACCTTTTCTTAATTTTTAATTTTATTTTATTGTTTAAAGTATTACGAATAGTAGTACATATGTCTCCTTTTTTCCCCCCATTGACCTCTCCCTGGCCTCCCCTCTCCCCACCGCCACACCCCCTCCCCCCACACATACCCTCCCCCCCTCCCCTCCAGTGTCTTGTGTCCATTGGTTATGCTTATATACATGCATACAAGTCCTTCGGTTGATCTCTCCCCCCCCCCCACCCCGACCCCAACCCACCCTTGCCTTCCCACTGTAGACCTTTTTAATATTATTATGGCCAAATTATGGCTGATGGGATCCAAATCAACCCTTATGGCTTTCTCATCACTCGTGGACAAGGCCTCGGGCTCCTAATAAAATCATTCCTGGCCACAGGCTCCATATCCTGGTCAAGTTTCCAAATCTATTTCTGTATCCCTTAAGTTTGGGCCCCGTTCTCACGCATTCTCCCATTAGCTCTGACATCTTCATTAGAGTTGTCGCTTGGGTTACTAACGTACTTTAGCCTCATGTTCTCTATTTTTAGATATCCCTTTGAATATCTAAACCTTATTCTAGATCAGAGGTCTCCATTACCATCTGGCCCAAATAAGGATTCTAGAATATTTTTGTTTTCCTTCAAGCCTTGGTCTGGGTCTCTCACTGCTCCTACTCCTCCATCCTAGCTAAGCTGCAGCCTCAGTGCCCTCCCTGTGAACCAAGGGTCCCCAGTGCCCTGGCAGGGACAGGCTCAGAGTCCACAGCTTTGTAGGCCTGGACTACATTTGCTGGCCATGTCGACACTTAAAATTAGAGCCTGAACTTTAAATTGGGGTGATGGTTCTGTGATTCCCTCCCACCTCAAGTCACAGCACGTGATTAGAATTCAAAGCTCTGGTACCCAGAGACTCTCTGAAAACACCCCCTTGCCCAGGGAGTATCAGTGGATACCTAGAACCCAGACCCCAGCAAAAAAGCCTTCACTTGGTCTGGCAGATGCTATATTTTGAGTCAGTCATTCCCCCTTGGGACTATATGATCTTTTCCCATTGGCTCTTTGGTTCCTGGCCTTGCGTTCTTCATTCTCTACATCCTTTTCTGCCCACACCTCCAATCTTCCCTGGAATTAATGTGTCTTTGGAAGCAGAAGGGGCTGTTTCACTTCTTTCCCCTTACCTTCATCATTTTTTTTCCTTTTTCTTCTCTTTGGCCCACTTACTCAGAAGCTACCAGAAGTCTCCACAACTGGTCTTTCAGTCCCAATAGTTCACTTACATTTTCCTGACTGGAGATGTAGCGGGTCCCTCAAATTATCCTTTATTAATTTTTTATTTTTGTCTTCAAAATAAATTTTTAAAAAAAAGAAAATCAGGAAAGGGAATTTAGACTAAAATTCTAAACTATAGCATTTAAGATCAGAAGCTCTGGAGAGAAATGCCCAGTGATCCTATGCCAATTCCTTCATATCCAATCTCAGGGCCTCAGCATCCTCATCTGGAAAATGGGGATAATACTAGAACCTTATTCAAAGGGTGTTCTATAGGCAAATGGATACATTACATGTAAATCATTTAAAATGTGAGCCAGAAATAAAGTAAGCCCTCATGAATTATATATAAATCTATTCTCATGATAACTTTCTTTTATGTTTTCCAGAGCTTTGCATGTAGTAACTGCTCAAGAGCTGATCTCCCCTCCTTCCTTCCTTGTTTTCCTTTATAAATTCATTTGACAATAAAGAATGAATGTCTGTTCTGTCCAAAGCAACTTGCTAGGGTTTAGGGATTAGGAGCCAAATAAAAAGACAGGTCTGACCCTGTCCTCAAACAGCTTACAATCTTGAGGGGAGGCAGATGTGAAATAGACCTTTTCACGCAATGAGATCGTGAATAAAGAAAGATTTATAATTCATTTAAAGAAACGACAGGCTAAAAGGGGATCATGTGATCATAAAATGGAATCCTTAGGGCTATAACTTTCCCATAATAAAGTGCAAATCTACTATTTTTAATGTCAAGGATAGTATAACAGGAAGGACCAAGGCAAGAGAACTTGTTAGGAGTTTTAGGTTATCTATTCCAACTCAAAGTACAGTTGGCCTCCCGAGTTAAAATACTCACTGGCTCTGTTTATTGCTGAGTCTTCGGTCTGTAACTATTCAGTTTTTTTAATTTGTGTGCAAAGCCCAGAGGAGCAGGAGGAACAGCTGTTCCCTCAATCAGGAGCCCTCAAAGAGAAACACAGATCAGACAGCACAGAAGACCCGAGACGGCAGAGCGCTGCCCTTCTCTAGGGAAGGAAGGAAGTCTGCCAACCGCTTTGGTGCTGGAGGCTCAGGTTTACCCTAGTGACTGCACTGTGGCCATTGTGTGCAAGGTAACTACCTAGTCCAGGTTGCCTCCAGGGGCAAAGGGTGCATTGAGAGCAGACCTCTGAAGAAAAACAGTATGTTTCGCAAATTAGGACAGAACTCTTGAGTCTGAAAATGAGGATTGGTAGGAATGATATGCTGAGTCTTAACACAGGGTTTTGCTTTCTGAGACCAGAAGAATTCTCTCAATTTAAACCCTTCCCCCTTAAGGAAATTTAATTTTTTGTGGAATTGTGTAGAAGAAACAAACCTGGGCTTTATATGCAGGAAACAGGTTGCATGCGGCACATACACCTAGAACCAACAGGTCCTGCCCAGGGTTTGGGGTCCAATTGCCTTCTGAAGAACTGCTTAACTGCTTTCCGCTATTCCCGGGGCAGATTTCCACTGGATCAGCTCTAGGGCACACATTGAGACAATCCACAAATGATAAATCCTTAAGTCAAGAGGAAAGGCGTGGCAAAAGAGTATTCTCATTAAAAACAAGTAAACAAACAAATAAAAAACCTTTGACAACACATTTTTATTTTCTTTCGATACTGGCACCCTCATGCAAGTGAAATAGAAATTGACAGGCAAAGCATTGATTCACAGCAACATTTCAGGGCCAGAGCTAATATGAAAAGGAAGATTTATCTGAGCCACTGATGGAATCGCTATCCTCAGCTTCCATTGCAGAAAGAGGAAAAAAGATTCCGGTTGTTTACTCTGCAGACCCCAGCTGAGACTGACTTTAGATCAGATGCCTATAAATTACCCTCCCAAGGGAACTATTTTCTGAGGGCCATGGCTAAAATAAAATCTAAGGTTGTTGTTTTCTGGTTTGGGGTTCTTATTTTTCAAATTTTCAAAAGAAAAGGATAATCTTTTTTTAATAGTAATTATTTTTCTGTCATTCATTTTTTAAAAAATGTTGATAGCCAATACCATGATTAGTACAATAATGGGTGAAAAATGGTGTCTGCTTTTGAGTAACTATGCATATTTGGTTATATTAAATTTAATCTCTTGGTATTTCATTATATACCTCAAAGGTACATCTTCAGAACATGTAGTCCTGTTGACTGCATAGATTGCACATCAATGAAACTGGCCTTGGCTATCATGTGTGCACAATGATGGCATTATACTAAATTTCAATCAATTTGGTAAAAATTTAAAGAACTACAGTATATGATAACGTCACATTTAAAACCAGTGGCGAAAGAAGGGATAAAGTATGTTTGGGTCATTCATTGCCTATCCAGTGGGAATGCCTATGTCATAGAATATTTATAAAAAATTTTAATCCAACTATATACATAAATTTGTAAAATGAATAATTAAATTATTAGAAGAAACATATGGAAGTATCCTTCTCTTCTTTTCCTTTCCTCTTCTTCCCTTTCCCTTCTTCTTCTCCCTCTTCTTTTATCTGTATCTCCCAAATGTTAGAAGGAGTGAACAAGGCAACAGAGTGTTGGCATCCACGTCTTGACTCTTTCATCATTCAGGAAATGTCACTGATCCCTGAAAGGATGCCAAGCTCAGGCTGATAGTTGAGAAGGTAAATGGTGACCTCTTTCCTGCTCATGCAGATTTTACAGATGGGGACTGGGGAGATACCAACTAGGAAACAGGCATGTATGAGACAGTGGGTAGATGCTATGATAAAAGTACAACCAGAGTGCTACGGGCCAACACAGAAACAACACCTCTCTTCAGGGTGTGTGGAGGGAGGGTTAGTTAAGAGCAAGGAGGTGAGCATAGACCCTGAGTAGAAGATCCTTTTAATCTAAACTATAAAGCATCACTCAAATAAAGCTGCACAAAGAAGTGAGGACTAGAGAGCACTTAGGACACAAGGAACAGTATTCGTAAAGGCCCCTGAATGAAACAGAATACACAGCATTTGAGTAACTGCAGGGGACTCACTGTGCTTGGGGTGTGAGAGCAAAAGGGAAAGTGAGGAGACATGAGCTCACAGGTAAGCAGGAAGCCAGGTGTGAGGGCAGGGCAGGTCACAGACACTTCCCACTCACAGTTCCATGCACAACTCACAGCGGTGTAGTATGTATTTTACTTTTTTTTTCCTGTATTATTAATATAGGTAAGGGATCATTTAAAATTTGCTGTGCAGTATGATTTTCCATTTTACTTTAATTTTTCACTGAAGTTTAATGAACAGGTATAATATACCCTATTCATCAAACTTAAATGTTGCTTCTCATTTCAGTCATGTTTTGCCTGAAAAGGTGAATAAGTTATGAGGCAAGAACCCAAATCACCAATCAGCATAAATCCTGTCAAGGGTTAATTTTCTCAACTTGTTGCAGGTGTACCTATGCTGGCATCAGCATTTTATAAATATATAGATATACGCATACATGCATTTAAACACATACACCATATACACTGAGTGGCCAGATTATTATGATCACCTAACATTTGTAGGCAAATTAGCTATAATTTCCCGCTGAAGTTGCTATAGGGCCAGATCATTATAAATGTCTGGATAACACAACATACCTAAGTATCGTTGCTGATCAAGTTCATCCTATCCTGTTGATGGCGTATCCCAATGGAGTTGGCTTCTTCCAGCAAGACAATGCGCCATGCCACGGTGCTCGTATTGTGCAGGAGTGGTTTCATGAACATGAGGGAGACTTTACCTTGCTTAGGTGACCCCCACAATCACCAGATCTCAATCCAATTGAGCATTTGTGGGACGAAGTTAAAAGAGCCATCAGGCAGCTGGTTCCACAACCATCAAATCTCACAGAACTGGGCAGTGCTATTCATCAGGCATGGTGTCAGATTCCTCGCATCACCTTTCAACAACTCGTGGAGCCAAGAATCGCCACAGTATTGAAAGCAAAAGGTGGCCCAACGAAGTACTGATGGGGTAGTCATAATAATCTGGCCACTCAGTGTGTACATATATGTATATGTATATGTATCTCCAGATACCAGTATATAAGTGTATACACTAAGTCAGCTCCATGTTCATTGCTTAATGCACTGAAGGTTACATCAAGCAGTTGCCATAATTGTTTCAGGCAAGCACAATTAGGCACCACGGATTTTTATGCTAAGCTGCACAAGTCACTTGTCTGATCATATTTGCTGGTTCTGTACGTGACAGCATTTCTTGCTCAGGGATGTCGCCGCTTTTGGAAAACAAGAGACTCAAAGGCCCATTCCAGAAATAAAATGTGGGCTCCAGGTAACTGACCATAAAGAAGTTGAAATTGGCAATTAGAAAACAAGAAACTAAGCAGTTTGTTTCAGAACCTTAATGAGTTCTAACCTGTGGCCTCAAAGACCTGCTGTGGCCTAATGAACTAGCAACCTCATTTCTCCAGGCGAGGAAGAGACATTAGAGAAATCAAAGCCTTGTGAACTGGAATTCAGCTCTGAGGAGCACACCAAGCTTCCATTTACAAATAGAGTAGTGTTTGCAGTGCAGTGTTTCAGACCCAGAGAATTAATGGGGAAACTATAATATTTCTGACAAAGAGTATCCACCAAGTAACACTTTTTCCCTTAAAACCACCTGACAGCCTTCTTTCACAATAAGGTTAAAAAAGTATTTACTGATTAAATTTTTCTTAAACGGAAGTTTTCTTTTTATTTACTAGTAATTTGCAAATTGGATTTGGCTTTTATAGGAACAAAGCCATCATTTTAAGGAGTATATAAAGCTTTGACTATGGATACTTGCTTATACATATGCAGGTAACATAATAAAAGCATTTTAAACAATCTGAGGGGTCTAAATATTCTTTCCTTCAAAGGTGTCTCTTCACTGCTCTCCACTTTCTAGAGTTTACCACTTGTTCCTCAAGATGTACCATGTTACTTCAATTAGATTTTGCGCTTCTCAGGGACAAGCCCTTGTCCCTGCCTTGATATCCCCCAGATCAAAAGCTGTGCACATACTTGGTAAATTTCCAAGAAATGAATGAGACATGTTCTTAAAACATTGTTGTTTTATGTTCTTGTACACCTGAATGCTGCTCTCTGGGACCCAAATTAACATCCCTGTGGGACACACCCCCTTCCATCATGTTCTACCAGCAGGAACATATAAGTTTGTCTTAGCAAGTGTGGAGGTGAGACAAAAATTCAGGATAAATTGTCTCAAAAGTCTTACATAGCCTTTTTATCAGTTAACTTTGTCCTAAATAGAAAGCATACTAATTATAACATCTAATTTGCCACATGCATTGATTTCATGGGAGTAAAATTCTGAAAGTCAAAAAATACATTCTTGCATACTTTGGTTTTTCTAGAAAATAACTTGAACTTGTGTCCCACTTGGCTTTATTATCTTGGCCCCAACTCCCACAGGAAGTGCTATATTTTGATGTAGCAAAACCTCTGATTCCAAAGTCCTGACATAAAATGAAATTTCCATGTGGGGAGAACTTAAACCCACCAATTAAGTACAGGCACAGCATAAAAATAACTTTTAAATCTCAGCTATCATGCTGTAATGGAATATGCTAAAAAAAATTCCAGAGAGTGAAATACAAGTATCGGTTACTGAAATCTTAAGGATGATGATATGTAAGTACTAAAACTTAAATCAAGCTTCATTGGGGAATTTTGAATAAATTTTTGTAACTACAAAAATTTAAAAGTTACCCCCATTATATCCTAAGACATCAATAAATGCTTTGAAACACATATTTTCATGAAACCAGAAGCCCACTACTGCCTATGTGTAAACCAGATGACATGAAATAAGCTAGAATAAATAAGCCCTTTCTCAGTAACTAGATTCTGGTTCAGAAATATCAAGACTATTGATCAGAAATTTAAGTACTGATTTTGCCTTTGCTTTTTGTTTACGGGGTACTTTTTTGCTATTTAAATTAGTAGCTTATTATAATAAATGTATAGTACCTATTATATAATGTAAAAAACTCATTACCAGTACTCAAATAAGATAGGAATAGGTAGATAATATGGGAGTGACAATCCCTTATTCTTTTTCTACTGCTGAATCCACTTTCTAGAGTTTACCACTATTTCCCGTCTGGATTTATCTTTCCAGACAATTGCTCAATATAGAAATCACTACTATAAAAATGGGATTGTATTATATATACCAGTTAGGGTCACAGCATGAGACAGATAGCACCCTCAAATTAAAATAAAATGAGGAGAGTCAGATATCAAGTTGTGGCAGTGTGAATGAAGGGAGAATTCAGTCCGCCAGCGCCACCACCTCCCTAGGGCTGAGGGAGCGGTGCCAGACTGAAGACAGAGCAGGTACCCTGAGACAGCTGCCCCTAGGAGCTGGAGTCACCTACTCCTCTTAGGGAGGGAGCCAAGGAAATAAAACTTGGCCCTCTGCTCCTTCCCTCCAGTCTCCTCTGAGCTCCAACCAGCACCAGAGGGCAAGGATGCAATTTGAGGTCAGCTGAACAGGTCAGCCCCAGGCCCCAGCGCAGGGCGGAGAAGGGCAGGGCCCATGGAAGAGTTCCACCCGGTGGGATTCATTGTTGTGCAACTCTTGTTTCTCAGGGATTGATAAACAATGGACACTTTTGCCCTATCAGTCCTATGCATTCACTGCATTCTTTTTTCATTGTTCCACAGAATTCCAGTCACTTAGTGATGGACACGGGGGTCCCAGTTTTTCCCCAGCTCAAACAATGTTGCAGTGTCAGCCCTACATCTACAAACTGTGGTGAAGGGTATGGGATACTTCTCTCCCCAAGGAATTGCTGAGACAAAGGGGTTGCTGCTTACTGAAGAAACTAAAATGTTTTCCCATCTCCTCTTTTTAGAAACTGAGTGTCTCAGAAAGCTATTGTGCAGGAAATAGTGCAGGGAAAGTGGTGGTGACATGCTGCATCTGATGGATATCAACTCTAAAGGTAAAGAATGGTAGACAGAGCAGGAGAAGACACACACACACACACACACACACACACACACACACACACACACACATACACACACACACACACGTGCCATGCAAGGCATCCAGAAAACTAGGTTTTCAAGGTTCTCCTCTGGTCCAAAATGGTGTATGGGAAGTTCATTTTCTGAGACCCAGTACGTGTAAAAATGCCTTTGGACTGGATATAAAATTCTATGTGGGAAGTCCTTTTTCCTCAATGTATTAGAAGCATTGTTCCAATCATGTAACACAAAGTTAGGGTTATTCTGGTTCATCAAGTTTTAGTGGTAACTTCCCCCTCCTAGTCTCTCATTTCATAAATTATGTTATCGTATACTTTATTGAGGACAAAAAGTAAACATTACCCAAATTTTTCTTTGGGGTAAGTAGCATTCGCTGGTTCGCTTTTCCTCTGCATACATGGGAACATGTTCCCTTCCGGTCTGAAAGAGAATCTCTTCCTAAGCCTTCCCATGTTAACTTTGTATTTCTGTGCCCTCACATTTAGAGAGCTATAAGCAGGCCCTGCATTTTCCAACACACTGGCTGCCTGTGCTTCTCATGGTTTCCATCACCATCTTCCTGCTGCTGTCAGAATCCGAGTCTCCTATAAGGACTGGAGGGCAAGTCCTGTGCACAGCTCCTGACAAACGCTCAACATCAAGTTAACCCATATCTAGGGCAGCATTCCTGTGCCCATCTTCTCATACACTGACTCTATCAGAAAGTTGATTTACTTTGAGATAATTTTTAAGTCATATGCAAAAAGCAGTATAGGGGGATATGGGGTCCCCTTTTCACACTATTCCCAGTGGTCTTCCTACACACACACACACACACACACACACACACACACACACACACAGCTGCTGCTGCTGGCTTCCTGCCAGCACTGGTCTTTTTCTTTTCACCCTCAGCTGCACTGCATCCTGAGTGCCGTCCTCTGTGGAACGCATAGTGAAGAGTGGGACTGTTGGGCAGAGGGAGCAGTGCAAGGAAGGACCAAGTACTGCTTGGGAAGCCAGAGGATATTCAGTGAGGACATCTGCTCAGCAGCTTAGACCCTGAGTTTCTAACATAAGGACATACTAGGGACTTAGATAAAAGCCCTGTCTCATTCTCTCTTGCCTTGACATGTTGCTCATTTAGAGATGTTTAGGACTGGGTGAACTTCCAGTGTGTCTCAATTCCTTTAGGAAACTTGTACAAGAAATTAGCCTATTGCTGAACAATCTATAATAATAAAAGCATAATATGCAAATTGACTGAACGACCAAACACCAGACCATCCGGATGACCACGCTATGACATGCACCAGCACCAGGCCAGCCAAGGTGGGTACGATGCGATTGGTCTGGGGCCCCACCATCACCCTTCAGGGGGAGGCCCAGGCAAGGCGATCAATTTGGGGGTAGGGGGAATCTGCGATTGCCCCCAAAAGGGAGGGTCAGGCTACCCTCTGTACAGTGATTGATCGCAGAGCCCTGGCCGGGTGAGCAACTGCTCCAAAGAGGGAGGCCCAGGCTACCTGGCTGGCGGCGCTGCGGTGGATGGGCAGGGCCTCCCTCTGCAGGGAGATCAATCTGGGGGCCCCGCGATCTGGGGACCCCACAGAGGGAGGCCCAGGCCACCAGCCAGCGACGCTGTGGCGGATGTGCAGGGCCAGCCAGCAATCGCCCCACAGAGGGAGGCCCAGGCCAGTCAAGCAATCGCACTCCATGCCTGTCGCCTGCAGAGGGTGGCGACCAGTGGTGGGGGAGGGAGGAGACAGCACCACACAGATGGCAAGCAGTGGCAGCAGCAGGGGCAAGGCCAGCTGCTAGCAGCCTATGGAAGGAAAGCCCCGAAGGCCCTGGTCACTGGCCAGGCCTAGGGACACTACCCAAGGGGTCCCAGATTGTGCAGGCTGGGCTGAGGGGACCCCCCTCCCCCATGCACGAATTTCGTGCACCGGGCCTCTAGTATCCTATATTACCAGTGCCATTGAAGTGTGTGTGTGTGTGTTTTCACGGACATGTCAATGGGAAGATAATTAGGAAACTAAATCTGCTAACCATTGCAAGTGAAGCATTTGGAGCGTTAGGGATTATGTGTTTTCTATGGCTCACCCCATGGGGGCTAGTCACTATGAACTAGATAAGAGGAGGAAGTGCAATTACTTTTGGTGCCTCTATGCTGAAGAAACAAATCTCTCCCTTGGCCTTTGGGTTGGCTCCTTGAATCTGCTCTGATCATTCTTCTGGCACTGAGTTTTATTTCTCAAAATGCTACACAAGGGAGGTTTTCCACTTGGGGCATCTGGGCCCTTTGTCAGGACGGCATCTTCCTTTTATACTTCAGGGAGGAGCGCCTCCAGACATGGGTGGGAGTTCAAGTTCTTCTGCCACCAGCATCCATCCATGATTCTGAGCAGGAGCAGACCACGCAGAAGCCCCCCTGCACCCCCCCCCCGGCACACACACAATTCTCTTGTCAGCTGTCTGCTCCCCTCTTTACCACAGCTTAGAGCAAAAATGAGCAGTAGACAGAAGATAGGACTGCTCGGGGGCCATATCCAATATCCAAGAGGAAAGCAGGTCTCCAAACAAATTATTTGCTAGAATTCACTTTATTTATTATATAAATAAAATAGAAGGCAGTTCATAGAAAGAAAATTCTCGGAATGGCAACATAGGTACAGGCTGCCAGTTTTAACATTTTCTTACTCATTTTTAGTCCTTCTAAATGTGCTGACACAATTTTTAGAGTGCTATTAAGGTTAGCTCATCTTTCCTATTCTGCTTTATTTGCTTAAATGTTACATGTTAGTCAATTTTTCATGAAGCTATAGCATCTCTGTGAGGATTAATTTAAATGTCAGCGCAATATTTCATCAAGACTGTTCCATGGGTAATTTACCATTTGCCCTTGTTGGGGAATATTCAATTTGTTTTATTTTCAGGCATTATAAATAGTGTCATAAGTGATAGATTCGTGTGTAAGTAACATTCTTACAGGGGGTTTTTTAAAATTTATATTCCCAGGAGAAAAATCCTTAGGTCAAAGAACTGAATAGTTTCAAAACTACTAAAAGAGATGGTCAAATTGCTTTCTAACACTGTTCCGGTTCTCAAACAATGTGGGGTCATTTCAGCTCACACTAAAATGCTTATTTTTTCATGAGTGAATTTTTAACGCGACAGATCTGCTTTGTCCTTAGCCTGCATTACTTGTTTGGACAACTATTCTTGTGAGGACGATCCGCACTGGAATTGTGAGGCTCCTTCAAATGTGGTGGGGATTGCTGGTGGCTTTCTTCTGCCTTCACACAGAGGAGGCAAATACGCCTTCATTTACAAAATGTGAAAGGGCCCGGCATCATGCCAGTGGCGTGGCTCTGCCGTCCCTGAGCTGGGCGTAGGGGAAACTGTGCCCAGGGCCATAGCCACCATCCAGGAGAGCACTGAGGCCTGCCAGAGCTGTGCAACAGGGCCCTGGCTTTATGACCTGGTGTATGCTTTGACCTCATGGAGCCTCAATAATAGGCCCTGAAAAACAAAGGTAATTTGGAAAAATCAAACAAAAAAATTATCAAATAGACATACAACTAAGTATTCCCTCTAGTTGGGTAGGGAAAGCTATATTTAAAGAAATCATATGTAAAGTCTTTTAATTGCCTACTACTCTCCCCCCAGTTAGTTAGTAAATAAATTCCATGCTTCACCCTTAAAATCCAGATTTGTATATATTTGTCTTTATTTAGGATTCCAGTAAAATCCTTCCTACTCCTCACCTCCCCTCTTCTTAAAATGCAACACTTATGTCAAATGTCACCTCCTCTCAGCAGCCTTCTCTATCTAAATCAGTCTCCTCATCTAAGAACTCTCCATCTAGTTACCCAATTATAATGTTTTAATGAAACTTGTTTCCTAGAATTACGTTATCCGTAGTGTTGTCTAGTTGCTGACTATCTGTCCTCCACAGCTAGAATATAAGCTTCAGATGGCAGAGAGTATGTTTACTGCCGAATGCCCAGCGCCTAAAGCAGTGCCTGGCATACACTGGGCCCTCCACAGGGATCTGTTGCTTGGAAGCCCACTTGAAACTCATGTATTGCATCATGAAAAATTGTTGGCTATTTTTTCAACCTTGCTGAATAATGTTTTTATTAATCACCAACACATTACATATGGCCCTGCATGTAATAAGCATGTAGCCATGGTCAAGCATGTAGCCAGATCTTGGAGCAAAGAGCTCCAGATTTCTCTTTCAAGATGCCCCATCTCCACAGGACAGGTGACTGGTGCTGGAGAGAATGCTGACGTGTATGAAGACCTCATCTGTAGGGGAAATGGGTTTGACCTGATTTTTTTCTCCCCACTTCTGTGAGGCCTTTAATTGATGAGAGAAGAACTATGGAATTCCCAGGCTTTCATTCTTAGGGACTAACTGTGAGATTAATCCAAGCTCAGCTTTCGTTTGATTTTTGCTAATGCCTTCCCATCCTCCTTGCTATCACAACAGCCTGCAAAAATAGCCCTGCACATAAATTATGCATCAAGTCTCTAAACAGCCTGGTCTTTCTTTTCCTGCCCCAGGCCCACCCCCAGGAGAAAGTCTGGAAGGCTCTTATGTAGCACCTGCCATTGGACTTCCTTTTCCCTTGCACTAGATTCCTTTCTTTTCTGAAAGAAACAGATATTTGATGAGAATCTTTCTCCAAAACAATACGCATACACATGCACACACACAACATGCTAGTGAAATATATTTTTAAAACTCAAAGTGCAAAGCCAAGGTCAACATTAAGACATTTTGCTAGTGCCAGAAAATCAGAGGGGAAACTTTGAGTCGTCACTGAAACTAAAAGACCATGTGGTCGATCAGAGTAACCAAACCAGATATAGGCGTTAGAGTCCGGGTCTTTATTTAAACAAACCAACCAATGTCTTCAGGGAGGCAGCAGGGATATGCTAGTCAAGGCCCTGACTCCCTGCATAAGTAAATCTGGGAACGAAGGCAGTATGTTCCCATTTGTAAAATGCTCACATAATCAGCCCAAGGATAGGACCACAGGGCCGGTGAGGGCCCTGGGACATAGCAAGCAGCAAGAAAGTAACATTTCTAAACTGTGATCTGAGAGTGGAGACCGAAAATCTCCAATACCTTTGTGATATGGAAACTCAAAGCAGGAAACTGATATAAAAATGTGTCCAGAACATGTGAACCACAAAGGCCAGAGAAGAAATAACTCCGAAACTTCCAATAAGAATGAAACCACAAGCTGGAACCACATGAGACCTACACAGAGAGGATTCCTGTTGAAAATGAGCTCACAATCAAGTACGATAAAGTGCATGAGCAATAATCATCAGACACATCAACATGGAAGGTATTGTAGAAATTAGAAAATAATACAATTGGAAAGAACACTATTCAATTCAGTAAGATGGAGATGGCAAGGTATGAGAGTGGGAAGTACAAAGCTTGGAAAGAAAGAGAACTATTATGTATAGATGTTGTGTTTCTCTACACAGAGTATAAGAACCAATAAGTTGGTTTCTAAATGTAAGACAATTCACACACACACAAAAAACAGCATTTCTATCATCCAACAATAACCAAATGTAAGCTTCTATTAAAGTTTCTGTTCACAATAAGAACAGGAAGCATAAGATACTTTGGGAACATCCTATATAATAAAAGGCTAATATGCAAATCGACTGGAACAACCAGTCACTATGATGCACACTGACCACCAAGGGGAAGACGCTCAATGCAGGAGCTGCCCCCTGGTGGTCAGTGCACTCCCACAGGGGGAGTGCCACTCTGCCAGAAGCCGTGAGCCGGACTCATGGCTCGCGAGCGCAGCGGCACTGGCGGGAGCCTCTCCCGCCTCTGCGGCAGCACTAAGGATGTTCATCTGTCGGACATCCCCCAAGGGCTTCTAGACTGTGAGAGGGCGCAGGCCGGCTGAGGGACTACTCCCCCCCCAAGTGCACGAATTTTGTACACTGGGCCTCTAGTATCTAATAAAAGGTAAACATGACCTTTGTGGAAAAACTGTTCAGTGTTATGTAGGAGATAAAGGACACATGGAGACACATGAATAAATAAAGAGGTATGCTGTGCTCATGAATGAGATGACTCAATATTATAAAGATATAAATTCTCCCCCAAATTCATCCATTTATCCAATATCACTGACTCTGAAAGTCATAATACAGAACGGTCCCACAATAGCAATCAATGCTAAGAAATCTAACAAAAAACAGCAATTTTAAACTAACAATAAAGATATAGTAATTGAACCATCATTGCACTGATGTAGGAATAGTCGAATGGATCCGGACCAGATCAAACCTGATAACCCAGTAACATAACATTATGGGAATGTGGCATACATGGGGCCATTTATGCCTTATTTTTTAAAATAAGCAAATATAACAGGAAGCTAGATTTTTACATTCCAAGACAGTATGTACATAGATATATTTTTATATTTAATTTTTCAAATAAAAAAATAGAAACAGACTCACAGATACAGAAAATTGAATGATGGTTGCCAGAGGGGAAAGGAGTTGGGAATGGGTGAAAAAGGTAAAGGGATTGAGAAGTACAAATTGCGCTCAGCTGGCATGGCTTGGTGGTTGAGCATCTACCTATGAACCAGGAGGTTACGGTTCAATTCCCGGTGGGTCAGGGCACATGCCCAGGTGGCAGGCTCGATCCCCAGTGTGGGTTGCAAGAGGCAGCTGATCAATAATTGTGTCTCATAATTGATGTTTCTATCTCTCTCTCCCTTTTTCTCTGAAACCAATAAAAAAAAAATATTTTTTAAAAATAGTGCAATTTGATAGTTACAAAAATAGTCACAAGGATAGAAAGGACAGCATAGGGAATATAGTCAATAATGCTGTAATAGCTATATATATATATGGTGCCAGGAATACTTGAAATACTGGGAAAATGACTTTAGAGGATATCATTGTCTAACCCAGCCGTGGGCAAACTACAGCCTGCGGGCCGGAACTGGCCTGTTTGAAATGAATAAAACTATTGAAAAAAAAGACCTTACCCCTTTATGTAATGATGTTTACTTTGAATTTATATTAGTTCACACAAACACTCCATCCATGCTTTTGTTCCAGCCCTCCGGTCCAGTTTAAGAACCCATTGTGGCCCTCGAGTCAAAAAGTTTGCCCACCCCTGGTCTAACCACTGTGCTGTACACCTGAAACTAATCTATAATAAAAGTGTAATATGCAAATCTACCGAACGGCTGAACAGTAGAACCACCATCCAGATGACCTTCCTGACAAAGCCAGAGCTGCGAGGGCCAAGCCCCTTGCACAAATTCCGTGCATCGGACCTCTAGTACAAAATAGTACCAAATTCAAATTGTAATTGAAAACTAAAATTTTTTAAAAGCAATAAAATTTTACAAAGAAAAAGTTAATATTTTCACTCCATATGTCTCTTTGTTCAAGTAGGAAGGCCTGCAACAAATAAATTGGATTATATGTGGAAGTGCCAATGTGTTTTAAGAATTTGCTGTACTCCTGGGACAATGCAGGTGTTATGACCAGGTTACAGGAGGTTTCTGGACATTGATGAGGCAGAAGGGTCCTGCTGCAGGAGGAGAGGAGAGCAGAGTGTGTTTCAAAGGGTGTACTTCTGGATTAAGAAACCCTGTTCTAGAGAATTCGGCACAAATCTCTGTCACTTCTTTAGGGAAAGCCCAAAAGAGCAGTTTGCAATACCATAGCTTTAGGCTTGGTTTATATTTTACGGTCTTTTCTATTTATAAGATTTTTAAACAACTAGATAAGCTGAATTGTAGAGCCTGAATGTGATTTTTTTTTTTAATTGTGGAAGAACATACATAGTAACACAAAAGTTCAACTCAGAATCAAGCAAGAAAAGAGGTAATTTGTGGATGCAATTACATGATTGAGTGCATTTGAAAGATACCCTAAATGAGATATAGGTTTTCAAAACCTATGAAAACCTCTCACATAGATACTTAGTGCTTTCTTATTTTAGAACCAAATGATCATAATGGCATAGTGAAGAAATATTATGGGTAATGAAGAAATCACATTCTCTGCCTTTATAAGTGTGTATATAGATACATGTATATGTATTTATGTGTGTATTTAATTTAGTTAAATTAGAATTCAGAACTCAGAGATACCAGGGTCAGAAAGCATAAGGCAGAACAATGATGTACAGATGTTGTGTTTGTGTATAAAGCATGTAACAAGCAATAAGTGAGTTTCCGGGTGCAAGAAACTGAGCCTTTCTGAGAAACTTAGAAATGGTAGATCAGAGACTTTTTACATGGAAGTCAGGCATAGCAGAAAGCAATGGGCTGATTTACTAGAAAGAAAATCAGGCCATGTTTTCAACTGCCTTTTATCAGCAGAGATTTACAGTGAAATTCAGTGGGTCACACCCAAACATCTCATTGTGCGGTCTTCTCTTAGCAAGGTTATGTTGCATATTAAATCAGCATCATCTTACTCTCTAATGCCATTTTTATGTAAAAGATCTATTCCTCTTGTTTTGTATATTCAGGTAACTTACCTCTGTCCCTCTTGTTCCTTGTTTTAAAAATATTTTTTTATTGATTTTAGGGAGAGAGGAAGGGAGATGGCATGCAGGGAGGGAAGGATAGAGAGAGAAAAACATGGATCGGTTGCCTCCCATATACACCCTGACCACACCGGGGATCAAACCCACAATCACAATCAAGGCATGTGCCCTGGCTGGAAATTGCACTGGTGACCTTTTGGTGCACGGGACAACACTCAGCCAACTGAGCCAAACCGGCCAGGGCTGCCCCTGCTGTTCTGAACAAACCTCTGATCAGCCTCTTCCTCAGCTGAAGAGTTTGCCACCTAGGTGACAGCATCCCCTCTCCCCCCATGTCTGGCATCACCCTGTCGTCATCCTGGGTGACTTCAGTGTGCCCCTAGATGACACAAGCAAGAGCCTGACTTCTCAGTTCCTCCAAAGACTCAACTCCAGTGCCCTCCTCTTCACTTCTCTTCAGCTTCACATCCCCTGACCACGGGCTGGACTTCTTCATCACCTCAACTCAATCTTGAAACCTTGAGTTTTGATACCCCTGTTTTCCAGTCCTTAAGGCTTCAAGATTTTCTTCAACTCACTGCACTGGTCATTCTTAGAACTTTCCCTTCTCCCTTAAGTCCTGTCTGCCTCCACTTACTTCCCTATCAAGATTAGACCTCGGGTCTACAGAAAGCCACACAACCACTCAGACTGGGGTTTCTAAACTCAGTTCCCACCATCAAGGATACCAACACCTCTTTCCACGGTTCCTTGTTGGTATCCTCTAACTTTTTTATTATCAACTCTCCTACCCCAACACCTACCTTCTCACTATCTGCCTACTTCTCATAGAAATTCAGTACAGAGCACTTTACCTTCCTGCCAAACTACCTCTGAACATAGGCTGGCACTGAGCTGGTGCTGAGAACAAAAGAAAGTAAATCAGGGCCTCGGTGTGTGCCTGGAGGTGGGGTCTTGCAGTGGAATCAGCGTGGGTTCAATCTCCCTTCTGCTCCTTGCCTTGCTCCAGCTGCTTAACAACTTAGAGCTGGAGAATGGTTATGGATAAGGCTGACCTCTCAGCAC
Organism: Myotis myotis; assembly: GCF_014108235.1. Classification (NCBI taxonomy): domain Eukaryota; kingdom Metazoa; phylum Chordata; class Mammalia; order Chiroptera; family Vespertilionidae; genus Myotis; species Myotis myotis. Next base: position 47,966,166 of record NW_023416317.1, read on the forward strand.
TTGAATGGATTAAGTTAAATGAGACATAGGAAACCGCCTACCACACAAGTAATTATTGAACATTTTCACCTTGGTCTGGCCCTGGAGGGACTCACAAGCTAATGTGAGAGACAGCGCTAACCAAATCACCACCTACCGTATGAGAAGTGCACCTCAGAAGCATGACCACAGTGATGGGAGCTCAGAGATGGAGCAGCTCCCTCTGCCCAGGGCAGTTCCATGAGGGCATCCCAGGTGCGTGTGGTGGTTACATTATTTTTATAGCCCTCAACTACTATACCTATGTACTTATGATTTGTTTGGGTTTGAGAAAGAATTTTGGGAAAGGGAAGAAAAGGCTGCCATTCTAAGATTTGTAGGGAGTTTTTATATGAGTCAGTTCAGTGAGTCTCGGCATATTTTCTTAAAGCGAATATGACGTGATTAAAGTAGTTTATTATTAGAGGGAGAGCTCTCTTGACATGTTAGTCCCTCTGAGATCCTGGGAGCTGCCCTGCAGGATGCCCATCTCAGCTGGTAATTCGTGAGAAAGAGATGCATTTATAAGTGGCAGCTTTATTTATGAGGAGTTCTCTTCATCTGGCTGAGGACAGTACTGCTCTCTCTGCTTTATTAAACATTCTGAGAAGTGTGACCAGTGTTTTTAAAAGGAGTGATGCAAACCCTATATCTTTCTAGTCATCTGACTTATCACAGAGTGTGGTGTGCCTACACCTGCCCCGTTCACTCCAGGCTGGTTACTGAGAATCTCCCTGGGACAGCTCTGTGCTGGGCAGAGATGGTGATCAGAAGCTACTTCTGCCCTCAAGAACTACACAGTCACTGTCCACTGTGGTGCCTTTCATTTTTAGTAGATTTCCAACATCTAACTTGGAAGGTCAATAAAACAGATTAAAATCTATAAAGCATAACAAAGAATAATAGTTGTGATTGAAGCAAGGAAGTAAGACCTGGAGTTGCCCTCTTTGAGATCTGGTGAGTGAGGGTGAAGATGTTGTCGGAATTTTGGAAGAAAATTTGAAAAGCCCTCAGCATGGCGGCCCAAACTATGCTGTTGACAGGAAATCAGTATCATCCCCCTACAATCATTCCTCCAGATATTGTCTCTTCTGTCCAAGTACACCTCCAGAGAAGGAAGGCTGCTATACCATATGAAAACTGTCCATTTAACTTACTTTCACCTTTAAAGTTAGAAAATTTAATCTATTTTCACTTTACTTGCCAATCTCTCTCTATCCAAATATGACCCCTGGATTCAAAACTTCATTTTATAGAGACACATTCATTCCGCTTCATTTCAATGGTTCTGTCTGGGGCCCCCGAGGTCTTCCGTTCTCCTGTTATATCAATTGGCACTACATCTGCTGCCTTGGAATTCCCCTAAGTCACTGCTGTGTGTGTGTGGTATAATCTACATTAAATTGCTTGCTCCTTGAGGAAGTCTTGAATGTACCCTTGCTTCCTTTATTCCACCACACATAAACTTGCAGAGGTTGACCATCCACCCAATGTCATCATATCTACAATGGCATCCCAGTACCCCTTTCTCCTATTAAATATTCCCTAGGTCAGCGGTTCTCAACCTGTGGGTCGCGACCCCTTTGGAGGTCGAAGGACCCTTTTACAGGGGTCGCCTAAGACCATCCTGCATATCAGATATTTACATTACAATTCATAACAGTAGCAACAGGACAGTTTTGAAGTAGCAACGAAAATAATTTTATGGTTGGGTCACAACATGAGGAACTGTATTTAAAGGGCCAGAAGGTTGAGAACCACTGCCCTAGGTGCTTCCCTCTTTTGTTGTTGCAGTTTTTGCCATAGTGTAAAGTAAATTGTATTCTGTATTCCTCAATCTTTCAAAGGCAGTAACTTGTTAGCCATCCCTCAACCCCAGTTCATTACATTGTACCTGGCACCAGAGCTCAATAAATACTTCACAATAGTAAGGGAAGTCTCTATGCTTTTACCTTAGTTTCTATTGAGACCCCTGTCGTCATAGACTCAATAGTGTCTTCTGGTCCAGACTGTTATCTCTGGGTTGCACTTGGGGCAAGAGAATCTTTGGCAAATTTAGGAGAGCCTGTGATGTTCGTCCTCTCCCTCCAGGTGACTGTCACAGGCTCAGCCACTATAGACCTTGCCTCTGAGGGCACCACCACTCCACCCACGTTTGCCAGAGATTTTTGTTCTTTTAAAACAACTGCATTCTGGGAGCTTGGACCTCTAACTTCTCTTCAGTCCTTATGGGCTGGGGAAGTGGGATGTAACTCTTTTCTGCCCCCCTAATCGCTCCACTCTCTTACCTCACCAACTAGGACATCAAACACCAGCTTCCCAATCACAATCATTGGGAAGAGCTGATGATAACGACATCGGCTTGCTGGACTGCAAAGATGGAGGCAGAGAACACAAATGCTGGTTACCCAGGTAACCAACCATGGATGGAAACCCTACAGAGAAAAGGGTCTAATGGATTAGCCTGCAATCTACATACAAATCATTTAGCCCAATGCCTGACACATAGCAAACAGTAACAATATTATTACTCCTGTGCACTGGATGCAGTCAAAGCAAAATAGCACGGGGACCTTACTCTCCATGGCCTGGCATTCCAGGAAAGAGACAGGCAAGAAAAGAGATGTGTGTGTGTGTGTGTGTGTGTGTGTGTGTGTGTGTGTGTGTGTGTGTGTATTTTAAGTTAGATCTGATCAAGGTATTTCTCTGGCCTGGTATGTGTGAGTTGCACAAAATTTTTGCAGGGTCAAGAAAAACTAATAAAAGATGGCAACAAAAATCTGCAGGATATGGGAAGACACCTCTTGCCACAGTCTGTGACGCAGTGTGCTACTCAGTCTGGGCATGGTCAGATTTCATGGTTTCTCCTCAGGCATAGCTCCCACTGATGTTGTTTCTGACGAACTTCTAAATCTTCCTTTGTGGCTAAAATGAAGTTCTGCTGCTCTCTGGAAATAAAACAGGAAGTGATTTCTCTAGATGCTCATTTCATTCATCTCCAAATGTGTTTTAAGAGTTTGGGGACATTGCATTATCTATCGTTAATGGGGACATGGAAAGTGGTTTGCTGTCTTGCACTCTTCTAATTAGGTCAATAAACAAATATGCTAAAGAAATGCTATCTTTGCAAGCTTTTGCTGGCTGTGCATCTAAAGATTGCCCTGGAGACCCTCGCTTTAATTAGATTCAGTAGGGGGTCTAGACACTTTTATTGTCTTCAGAATTTTTCTGTGCCCCACTTCAGGCGTGAATTTAGGAAATGATGGCTAACACAAGACCCCAAAATGAAGCATATAAAAATATAGATTTATTTTTCATCACTTGGAAACTATCCTTACTAAAGCACTACTTGGTTTTCTGCTTTTCAAGCATTTATTTTCCAAATTTAAGGAATTCAGTCCTGTTTGTCACAACATTGGTGCTAAGCGTGAAAGCTGGCAATAGCCCAAATGTGAACCATAGACCATGTGGTTCATCTCTAAAATAGCCCTGCATCCAGTCAACACAGAGATCTGTGCATATACTGACACAGAAAAATCTAGTGGAAGGACAATATGTGTACTAAAACTCTATTTTTAATATAAATATGACTAGAAATAAGATGCCTGGGGAACAGTGTTCACATTTATATCTGAATTACAGGAGTATGTTGATTGATATCTGAATACTCTATTTTCTGAATACTGGTGAATTACTGGTATATTAGTAACTAGCTTAATTAAAACTAAATAAAATAGTATAAATTTAAAGAGAGAAATTAGTTTCTGTTCTAGCAGAGAAGTGCTACTGACTCTAGTGCCCAATGGACCTGGGAAGTGACTCAGCAGGAGGGACTGAAATTAGAGCACATCAGACCCAAGGGGACCCTAGAGACCCAACTGTTCTCCCTCCTTTCACGGTGAGGGAGCGAAAGCCCTAGAAGTTAAATACTAGTATCTTGCTCTAACACCTATTGCTCATTAGTGTAGTAACCGTGTTTATCTAACTCACTTTTGAATAGATTTCATATGCCTCACAGTCTTTTTTGTTTGTTTGTTTGTTTGTTTGTTTGTTTGTTTTAATGTATTTTTATTGACTTCAGAGAGGGAGAGGGAGAGGGAGAGGGAGAGGGAGAGGGAGAGGGAGAGGGAGAGGGAGAGGGAGAGGGAGAGGGAGAGGGAGAGGGAGAGGGAGATTGAGACATCAATGATGAGAGAAAATCATTGATCGGCCACCTACTGCATGCTCCCTATTGGGGATAGAGACCACATCCCGAGCATGTGCCCTGACCAAGAATCAAGAGAATCAAACCATGATTTCCTGGTTCATGGGTCAACATTCATAACCACTGAGCCATGCCAGCCAGGCATGCCTCACAGTCTTAAGAAGAACTGCTCACATAAGTCTGTCAACTTTGTGTGCTGCGCACAGCCAGACATTTTAAAGAATAGAAAATAATTCTTAAATGCAGTCACTGCTCGTAAATAAAAAGGTGGAAATTTTTGGAAATTCCTGGCACCAGCCGGGGTTGGCTTGGTAGAATCGCATGAGTATGATATTGGCCTGGATGGATCTGCTCTCCGCAGCCCCTCATCTTTCAGCAGTCCAGGCTCGTCCACTTGGCTCCCAAGACAGAGAGTGGAAACTGCAAGACCTCTTGAGGACTAGGCATGGAGCTAGTACAGTGCAATTTTCACCACATTATGTTAGTCAAAGCAAATCACAGGCCAGCCCAGATTCAAGCGGGAAGGAACTAGACTGCTTGACAGGAGGAGCTACATGGCCATGTTTACAATCTATTGCATGTGTACAAGGAAGGTAATCCGTCCCAACAGGAATAACCTAATGTGACCCTGTGTTCTTCAGGTCACCCAGACTCTAAAGATGAACCTGGATAGGAGGCTGAGCCAATTAAACAGCTAATAATAACTGAGTCCCAGGCTTGGGACTTCAACTTGGGCAGAACAAGGCTCTTAACCATGATTGCTCACCACTCAACTCAAAGAGCAGCTCTTCCGAGTTCTTATTCATATACTCAAACCAAATATACCCTAGTGCCTCCCTTTGAGCCTCTATAGCAATACACAGATCACCTGTGATAGTCCTTGTCTGACCCCACTATGTTGTAAAATCATGGTTCTACTTTGATCCCCTATTTTAAATTTTTTCTACTTGAGGGCAGGCACTTGAACTTGTCAATCACGGCATCTCCTGAAGCATCAAGCATAGCAAGTACATCGGGATACATTTGCTGCACTTTAGGACATTTGTGTTGATATTTACAACTGTTTGGTCTGTAGTCTTTTTTCTACTGTGCTCTCTGTGACAGACTTTGTAAACAATGTATATGTACGTTATAAAAATAACCTGCAGCAGAAACCGGTTTGGCTCAGTGGATAGAGTGTCGGCCTGCGGACTGAAAGGTCCCAGGTTCGATTCCGGTCAAGGGCATGTACCTGGGTTGCGGGCATATCCCCAGTGGGAGATGTGCAGGAGGCAGCTGATCGATGTTTCTCTCTCATCGATGTTTCTAACTCTCTATCTCTCCCCCTTTCTCTCTGTAAAAAATCAATAAAATATATTTTAAAAAAAAAATTTAAAAAATAAATAAATAAATAAAAATAAAAATAACCTGCAAACATCCGTTCCTAATGTCTTCCAAAGGGCTGTACAGTATTTTATATTTCTACCAAAATTATCTGAGGGTTCCAGCCTTTCCACATTTTTACCAACACTTGTTGTTATCTGTCATTTTCATTATAGTCTTCCTACGGAATGTGAAGTGGTACACTGTGATTTTGATTTGCATTTCCCTGATGGCTAATGAGGCTGAGCTTTTTTCATGTGCATACAGGCTATTTATATATATTCTTCGGAAAAGAGTCTATTCAGATTCTTTTTTTAATATATTTTATTAATTTTTTACAGAGAGGAAGAGAGAGGGATAGAGAGTTAGAAACATCGATCAGTTGCCTCCTGCACGCCCTCCACTGGGGATGTACCCGCAGCCAAGGTACATGCCCTTGACTGGAATAGAGCCTGGGACCCTTGAGTCTGCAGGCTGACTCTCTATCCACTGAGCCAAACCGGTTAGGGCTCTATTCAGATTCTTTGAATATTTTAAAGTGGGTAATTATTGAATGGCAAGAGTGCTTTTCAAAATATATTCTACATATAAGTCCCTTATCAAATAATTTGTAAAACTTTTTCTCCTCTCTGTGGTTGTTTTTTCATTTTCTTGAGCTTAGAAGCACAACATTTTAATTTTGATTATGTTCAATTTAATTGTTTTTTTCTTTTGTTGCTTGTGCTTTTAGTGTATATTCAAGAAATCATTGCATAAACCAAAGTCATGAAGATTTATGCCTATTTTTCAATTGATTTAATTTTAAAGCTAAAATTACCTTGCATGTCTTGGATAAATCTAATTTGGTCATAACATTACTTTTATAGATTTGATTTGAATTTCTAAAATCTGTTTATAATATCAGTGTCTATGTCCATGGGGTATAAAAGTTGATAGTTTTATTTTATTGTGATGTCTATGTCTGGTTTTGATACAGGTATATTGCTTGCCTCATTAAATGTGTTAGAAAATATTTCCTCCTGTTTAATTTTCTGGAAGAGTTAGAGTCTAATTGCTACTATTTCTTCATTAAATGTTTTGTAGAATTAAAATGTGAATCCCTGGGTTCAGTAGTTTTCTCTGTGGGAAGATTTTTAACTACAAAGTCAATTTCTTTGATATAAGAGTATTTACTAGTATGTTACCTGTTTCATCTTGAGTGAGCTTTGGATCTATGTATCTTTAAAGGAATTTGTTCATTTCCTCTAAATTATTGAATTGATTGGCATAAAATTGCACATAATATTCCATTATTATCCATGGATGCAAGGATTAAGGACTTCTGCACAGAGGTGTGCATTAGTGTACAATTAGAAGACTGTTTGTAATAGAAAAAAATTGTAAATATTGCCAATCTTGTTAAAAGATAAAATAATACACTCATACAATAGTACATTCACACAATGGAATATTATTTAGCAACAAAAGTAAGTCTTCAGTTGCCAGAGGCGACCAATCAATGATTCTCTCATCAATGAGGTTTCTGTCTCTCTTCCTCTCCCTTCCTTTCTGAAATCAATAAAAATATAGATAAAAGAAAGAACTGAGACAATATTATCAGACATCTCACCAAAGAAGATATATAGATGGCCAGTAAGCACTTGAAATGGTACTCAACACAATATCATTAGGAGAGTGCAAATTAAAAGCATCATGGCAATATCAGCATATCAGCACACACCTTTAAAAGGGCTAAAATCCAAAGCAATACACAACCACTCCCAGGTGAGATGTGGAGCAACGGGATGCTTGTTAATAGCTAGTATCATACTCAATGGTGAAATATTGAAAACTTTCTCCCTCAGGTTGGGAACAAGGCAAGCTGCGCACATCACCACTTCTTTTAAAATGTTTGGATGCCAGCGTTGGAATAAGGCAAGAAAAAAAGCATAAGGATTACAAAATAAAAATAAGCTGTCACTGCTCATAGATGACATAATAATTTACCTAAAATATCTAAAAGAAGCTAGTAACAAACTATTATAATTGTTGGCTATGGGTCATTATAAGAAATCAATTGTATTACTATATACCAATAACAAATTTTAAATTTTGATATCTTTTAAAATAGGCCCAAAACTATCAAATATGATTTAGTAAAATTTTGGAAAAATCTCTATATTCAACTACAAAACAATATTGAGATAATTTAAATAAGACCAACGTATACTGTATTTATGTATTAAAAAACTCAATATTACAAATATTCCAAATGTCCCCTAAGTTGATCTAACACTTCAATGCAATCCAATCAAATTCTAAGCATGTTTTTTATACTCATTGACACAGTTCCTAAAATTTAAATGGAAATGCTAAAGATCGAGTATATACAACAAAATATTAAAGAAGAATAAAGATATAAAAAATTATAACATGTCATGAAGATATAAGTAGGACAGCATAGTAGTGATATAAGGATAAAACTATGACAAATAAAACTAAAATCAGAGTCGATAAACAGGCCCAAATACATATAGTCACTTGATTTACATAAGCGATGACACTCCAGGGCAACAGGGGAGGTAAGCCTTTCGCTAAATGGTGCTGTATCACTTTGAATATAGATAGGAAACAAAGAATACCCTTTGGACCTCTTCTTACACCATATCCACACTCAAAAGAAATTCATATTGAAAAATAGATCCAAACATGAAAAGCCACATAATTATACACATTGAAATTGCTTTATCTTGCATAGCTTCTCAGTCTTGTCTGTGTTGAATAGAAGACAGATGAGACTTGGGACTGGGGAGTCAGCAAGGTGGCTGTGACCACAGGAATTGGCCTGGGGAGCCAAGCCCTGGGGACAGCTGACAGCAAAGGGCCAGAATACCTCTGCATCAAAACCACCTCCTGAATCCAAAATCAGCTAGTCAAAATATGCACGGCCTTCTTTAAAAATTAGTGCAAACACAAAATCATTTCTTTTCTTTTTTTTTTTTGTCCTCAATCAGCCATAGGAAGAATTTCACATGGAGTGCCCCATTTTTTCATATTTTTAGATTTAAATTTCTTACAACACCTTCTGTCACATTTGGACATCAGCTGTGTTGGTTTTGTCTGTGTTTACAGAGCAGAGAAGGCACGTTCTCTTTGACTGAGCACAGCTGTGTGGCAGCAAACTCTTGCAGAGCCTCAGCGCCAAAATAAACTATCCGTAAAAAGAAATTCATGTTAAAGCTACCGGATTTCCTGCGGGTTGCTTGTAGGGTGAGAGATCACTTAAGTACAAAGGTTATAGGGGAAATGTGGCCTTTTATAAAGAAAGACTCACAGCCTATATAGCATGAAAGATATCAAGTCTGTTGCTTTACACTTGAAAAATGAAAATATAGTCACAATTCAACAGTGAAAATTTGAAAATGGAAAACAATTTGCAAATTCTACCATTTTAAAACTTTCTATTGAACCTATGCATGAATACCAAAAAATGTCTGTATGTATCATAAGTATATGTACAGCTTATCAAATTTTCATAAATGAACACACCCATCCAGCTAGCACCCAGATAAAGAAACAGAATACTGCCAGCACCCAGGAAACCCCCCCCCCCAAATCGGGTTTTTTCCTGGCAATACTCCACACCTATTAAATGTAACACTCTCCTAATTTCCAGTAGCACAGATTCATATCGGCTGTTTTTGCACTTTAAAATATTGAACCATGCCTTACATATTTTTATGTCTATTTTCTTCTGTAACATTTTGTTTGTAAGAATTACTAGTGTTGTTGCATATTGTTGCAGATCCTCCATTTTCGTTGCTGTATAATATCTCGTTATGTAAATATATCACAATTGTTAATAGTTGATTGGTGTTTGGGTAGTTACTAGTTTGGGGCTTTTAAGAGAGTGCTTTTATGAATATTTTTGTACAGTTTCTAATACATACATTATGTATTTCTGTTAGGTATAGACCTAAGAATGACAGCTCACTTTAGAAAAGAAGTATGCCCTAGCCGGTGTGGCTCAGTGGATAGAGCGTTGGCCTGCAGACTGAAGGGTCAGGGTTCGATTCTGGCCAAGGGCACATGCCCGGGTTGTGGGCTTGATCCCCAGTAGGGGACATGCAGGAGGCAGCCGATCCATGATTCTCTCTCATCATTGATATTTCTATCTCTCTATCCCTCTCCCTTCCTCTCTCTAAAATCAATAAAAATATATTTAAAAAAAAAGAAGTATGAAAATTGGAACTGTACTGGTGTAATTAACAATGTATTAGAGATTTAAAAAAATGCAGACCCTCTCCTGTGCAGGGAAAGCATTTCTGAAATTAAACATATAGTCATGATTTAAATTTTTTTGAATATAAGAATAAAAGAAATAATAAGCTATGGGCTGAATTGTGTCCCCCAAGATCCACACTGAAGCCCTAACTCCCAGTACCTCAGAAAGTGACTGTTTGGAAATATGGCCTTTAAAGAGGCGATGACATTAAAATGAGGCCCTTAGGGTGGACCTAATCCAGATGAGGAAACATGGACACAAAAGGAGACACCAGAGAAAGACCACATAGGGACACAGTGAGAAGACAGCCAAGGAGAGAGGCCTCAGCAGAAAATTAACAAACAAAAAACAAACAAACAAAAAAAGAAAACCCTGCCGACACCCTGATCTTCAACTTCTGGCCTCAGAGAAAATAAATTTCTGCTATTTGAGCCACTCAGTTCGTAGTTATGTCTTATGACAGCCCTAGCAAACCAACACACCATCTATTTTTAATAGGGCAAATATCTTCTTTTATGTTGAAATAGCAAAAGCATTCCCACTAAGATTAGGAACAAGGCTAGGATAACTGCCATCACCTCCTATACTTGGTATTTTACTCACAGTCCTCACCAGCGTCATAAGGAAAAAAAAAAAGAAAGAAACAAAATAAGTGATCAGAAGACACAATCCCGAAACCATGGCAGATGACATAAGATGTAGATGTGACTCAAACTCAAATAAGAGATTTTAGCAAGACTGGTTACCTATAACAACAATATCACATTTTTATACAGTTAACACCTAGAAAAATGTAATTTTAAAGCATTTACAAATACCCCCAAAATATCATTATAAATATAAATATACTATAACTGGATGTTATTGTCATCAAAAATACAATTACAAATAGCTTAAATATATATTAAAATAAGTAAAACTTATAGAGGTTTCTGGGTAGAAAAGGTTTTAAGATTAAACACACACACACACAGCAAACCACAATTTTAAAAAAGCTAAAATCAACTCCTTCAAAAATCAGAACTTCTTTATACTCGGTGGCCCCCGTACATGGAGGACAAGGAAGACCAAATAGAGGCTGGCCCCTCCAGGTTAGCAGGTGGCAGGTTTAACAAGGAAGGGAACTTACTTAGGAGGCTTGTCTTCTGTGGTGGCCAGACGAATGGATCTCCAAACCACCGGGCAGAATCTTAGACGTTTATATAGAGGCCTACACGTGGTTCAGCCACGTATTCTGTCCGGGCGGTGTCAACACCTACTCTCTCAAGGTTCTGACTTTGAAACAGTTCCTGGGGAGCTAATGGTGGCTGGAGCTACATTCTAAGGGCAGGGGAGGGGATGAGGAACCGCCAATTGCCAGGTCCAGCTGTAGGTCATACCCTCTTGATGACGTCCTCCAACAATAATAAAAGGGTCAGAATGTATTTGCCAATTCAAAAAATTGGTAAAGGAATATTAGCATAATTCGAAGACATGTAAGAAAAAAAAACCAGACAACTCAAAAGGAAAAAATGTGCAGAAGTTATGAACAGATGAGGAAATTCTAGGGGCCAATGTGCATATGGTAAGAAAGTTTCAACTTCATTATTTCTTAAGGAAATGTACATTAAAAGCACAAGATACAAATTCACTCAGTGTCAGTGGGGAAATTTTTTAGATATGATAGCAAATGTTGGTTAGGATATGCAACAACAATTTCACTTTTGCTGGAAAGTGTAAATTGCATGTGCACTTACAAAAAACTATTGACATTTCCCCATTTCCCATTTGACATACGTATATCTGACAACACAACTGCAATACCCGCCACAATACATGTATATTGAGAGATATGTACAAGAATATTCAAGGAGGGAAGAAAAAATGAAAATCACACAAACTATCTATCCAGAGAAGCTTGGCAGAGCTTTGGTATCTAGGGACTGGGGGTGGAGGGGGAATGAGGGCTTGAGGGAGGGCGAAGCTTGTAGCACCTGCATAGCTGACCTTAGCTATCCAATGAGTAAACAAAACCAGACATTCACCATAAATCCTATTGGTAGTCCTAGTATCCCATGGCCCAAGGCCTCAAGCATACAAGAAAACTTTCATCAGGCAGAATATCCCAAGAGCTCAGAGCTCATCCCCCAGGAGCCAGCCACCTGCCAGCCCTGAAAACAAGCTTTCCTGGGAATGTGCAGGGTTGAAGCAACCCAAGCCTGTTACGTTAACCTTGACCTGCACAGTAACAGAAAAGAAGAAAGAAAACAGGGAAGAAGAAAAAAGACTAAATGTCTAAAAGCTAGAGGAAAAATTAAATGATAAATATTTTTTTAAATCTCAGCAACCAAATCTATTAAATCAAGTCAAGATGCTCAATTTAAATAATAATTTGGAGGGAAGGGAAATTAGTTGTAGGCAGGCTCTCAGCAGGGGGATGGGGGGGCGGGGGGCGGAGAGTGGGGCGGAGGGCTGATGTCAGAGAAGAGGGAATCAGAGATGCTGTCCATCCTCCACCTCTCTCCCAACTTCACATGCCCAGCAGTGTCCTAAGTTCTCCTAGCACCTGTCATGACAGAGCCCACCTGGTTAGAGAAGCCACCCACGCAGAGGCCTCAGGCATATACTCAGGTGCCCTCCTCTCTCTAGGAGGGTTGCCGGCTCTATCATACTCATAAGCTATGTAGCACGTTCATGAAGGCATCTTGGATTGAAAGTGTAGGGGCTGGCTGCTTCACTAATCACCTTAGTTACATCTTAGCCTTTTTCTCACTGTGTTTCAGCTGTTCTGTGAGCCCCATCTCTCTCCACCCCCAAGTATCTACATATTAAAGGAACACAGAGATTGTCCATTTACAGCAACAAAAAGCCTAATGAACATTTTGTCACTGTGAGCAGCAGATGGCTAAAAGTTTCCATGTTAACCTTCAGCAGAGGGGACAAATGAGAAAACGAGAGTGCCACAGGCTTGTGAGAGCCTGTTAGACGCCACCGCAAAGTGGAAAATGGATTTGCTGAAAGCATCCTGTCGCCACTTATGAAAAGCTGTCAGGGCTCCTAGTCCAATTACGAGAGGGGGGGGGAATCAATAGTGATCCACTTCCTTGTTAGAGGAATTGATTTTCCTGATAAAGTTCACAATATTCTTGGAGTTTGTCTTAATCATTTTCTGGCAAAATGGAACTGCCCCAGCTCTCCCAAATTGCATATAGTTCAAATGAGATCAGTGGGTTAGCCGTGTAGGGAGTTACAAATCAATTTCATCGAAGATGAACAAAAGATACCACCTACTCATCCTACTGTCGTCAAATATTCAGGTGTTTATTTTATCTCTTTAAAAAAAAATCTAAGGAAGGACCATGACCTTCCAGTTTTCATTAAGACCTTAGTACCAAAATAGATACCTGGTTTAATTCTTCTTGTTCTGATAAAACTGTACCTTCGGGTTTCGAAGACCCAGAGAGCTCTGTGTTCCAGCGCTCTTGCTGAACACATGACCTTGAGAAAATCATAACATTTCCCTGAACTGTTTCTTTGCCTTTGAAGAGCTTGCATTCACCAGTGCTGTGCATGATATATATTGTGGCTATGAGACAATTATGTGTAATTCAGCAATTACACACAATTAAGTAATTACATATAGCAGACACTGGGCCAAGTGCATCAACTCCCTGAACCTCCATAATCACTCCATGAAAAAGCTCTTAGTATAATTCTTTTTTAAAGGCAAGGACGCAGGCACTCAGAAAGGTTTAGGTATTTTATCCAACCTTAACTGTTATCCAAGGCTATGTGTGAACTCATTACTTGTGATTTTTTTCTGGTCGGCTGGAGCTCATGTTTTATATCTTCTCTACATAGTCTAACACACGACTATTTCACTACTATGTGCTTATTCAGATGAAAAATTCAGCATGAGAAAACTTCCTCTCTACATTCAAAAAGTTTCATGTTGTAAGTACCACTAAGCAGTGAGAGAGAGAGAGAGAGAGAGAGAGAGAGAGAGAGAGAGAGAGAGAGAGAGAGAGAACATCTTATGGCCCAAAGGCCAAACTAAATCCTTCCCTTCTCTTCTGATACAGCTCAGGAGCTAAGAATAGTTCTTACGTCTTTTTTTTTTTTTAATGGTTGAGAAGTGAAACAAGAAATATGTTGTGACAAGTGAAAATTATAGAAAATTCAAATTTTAGTGTCCTTAAATTTCATTGGAATATAGCCATCCCGTGTGTTAACATTTTCTGCAATATGGCTGCTTTCGCGCTATAACAGCCGAGTTGAGTAGTTTGGATAGAGACCGTAAGGTTTGAAAAGACTGAAATATTTACTATTTGGCCCTTTACAAAAACGTTTGCCAATTTCTGCCTTATGCTCAGGCTTTGCATTCAATGTGCTTTGGCTGAAAAAACATAGTTTCTTCGATGAGCAGACATCTGGGGAGTAAGCTGAGTTAGTTTGGTGTGGGGGTTTTTTTTTTAATTTTCTTAATTTATAATAGAACGCAGGATGGTTTAGTAGGAATCTCAGGGCTTTGGGCCTGGATGTGAACCTTGACTGGTGTTCTTAGCTGTCTGTCCTTGGATAAGCCATCTAAACATGCTCATTCTGTTTCCTTATCTACACAATCAGACTCATATGAATTTAGCCCACAAAGCAATCACGTGATAAATGTCAGTTTCCTCTCTCAGGGCCCCAGCGAGGAGCACGGGGAATGCATCACATGGTCTGATGCCAGCAGTTCATCCGATAGCCTAGACCACAAAACCATTGAAAAGCAAGGAGCAGACCTGCTTCCTGCAGCTTATTCACAGCACGCTTCAGCTCCAGCTGACCGGAAAAGCAACGTATTTCAGACAGACCATTTGGTGTAGCCTTTCCTTCTGGTAAATAGTCACCTACTGTCGCATGTGCCTCTCACCAGAGATGTGCTTAAATGCTAGACATCCAGCCAGCACCTCCTCCTGCCCAGCTCAGAGGAGGAACCCTGGAGAACCCCCACACAGCATCCCCACAAGTGGGAAAGGGGTGGGAGGGAGGGCACAGCTGGGGAGTTGGCCTTCTAACTGCTTAGCCACCCCAAATGATGAGGCCAGCCCCCTGTCCCTGCCCACACTGCTCGGCGCTGAAAACTCAAAGAACACAGCAGGCAGGCTTGGCCTGTTCAGTCAGCTCAAGGGTCCCTATGCCTTCCCCACTCGTATTCTTCATGGCTGTACTTCTGCAGGGTCAGAGTGCCTATGTGTGCTGGATGCGGCGATGCTTCCCCAGCCCCTCTGTGGCAGGCTGACGCACCCATTCCCAAACGTCTGTGAGTGATGTCCCCACGCAGGAGAAGTGCCCTTGACCAAAACCTTATGGTGTGTCATACTCTCCTTGCTCAGGAACAGCCCAGAGCTGATGAACAACTGGCACAGGGGCACAGAAGGCTGCCCCCTTGCCTCAAGACATGACCGCTGCACTACCCTCCGCTGCACGGCTGCTGCCCATCACCCCAGTGGGTCAGGCCAAGGACAGACTTCTCCTGACACCACACCCTTGCTCAGCTCCTCCCCATTTCCTATCTTACCACCTTAGTCTCTCTCTACCATTGATTGATTGATTGATTTTTGAAAAACACTCTTTCATTAAGTCAAAAATCCCTGCCTCCATCTCTGCTTCTAAGAAGCTTAACCTAAGATACCTCGAGTCACCCAAAGAGCTCGGGACTATACCAGGTCTGAACAGGCATGTTCCTCCTGCATCAGATTAAACATGGCCACTGGTTATCTTAATGGAGATGACAGCTCGACCCACCCACTCTGAGGAGAGGCCCAAGAAAGGGGCCTGGGAGCAAGGGGTGAGACCATTTCTCCAGGCAACCTGGCTGCACTGCTCAACTGATCCAGGCCTCAGAGAATGCCCTTGGCCGGGACCAGCAGAATGGGCTCCACCCCCACCCAAGATGAAGTTTCTCAAAGGACTGCTTTAGTCAACAGTCAGTGCACATTTGATTGATTACAGGGCCAAGTTTAGATATGGGTGGGGAGATTAAACAAGGGAGCTTCAAGGGAAGCAATTCAAAGATCATTCTATGAAATTATAATCTTGGACTTGAAACCTTGTGGGTGGTAATGGCTTTCTGAAAGCTGGTATAAAGGAAAACACTACCTTTTTGCAAGGTTAGGCCAAGATGAGGGCCAGGATAATATAGCAGGAAGTTTTGGACACTCTTAGGGAAGAGATGAATGGTTACAGAGATCTAGCTGAACCCATGGTCAACCAGGACCTTATTTGACCCTCAGTACAGCACTAACCTGATTAATGGTGGAGGGAGCTGAGGGTCCAGTCCATAGGAAGCTTAAGAGGACAGAGAAGGTCTTCTCCTCCCTTTCCCTCCACCAGGGGGAGCACGATGGGGATCAAAGTGGAGACCACCAGGGCTGGGAGGTACATATCTGGTCATTATGTCAGTGCCACACACTCTCAATCTGTTGTGTGCCCAGCCTTGTCTAGGGTGTCAGGAGACAATGGTCACCTGGTCTGCAAAGGTAATGGAAAGGCCTGAAGGTTAGATCTTCTACCAGATTAAGTGGGTTTTGCTTCAGTGATGATTAAGCCGCCAAGGACGTTTAAAGAGGATGAGAGGGAAGCGAAGGAAATAAGTTTGTCATAGTAAAAGGAATTATGCCTTCAAAGGCAAGTAGATGTTTCTGTGAAACATAGAGGGACTATGTAGCAATGGAAACTGAACCAAAGTCAAAGGACTTCGGAGAGGAAGGAAGGGCCAGCTTACGGGAAAAATGGTGACACATGGTGCGGCATGGGGGAGAATGTGGGTTACCCATTAAATTTGTGAAAGTAATTGTATGTCACAAGTTTATACAGTAGACTGCAAAGGGACATGAAAGAACTTTCTGGGGAGGTGAACTATTCTTTATGCTCATTGCAGTGCCGGTTACATAAGGTTAATATTTGTCACAAGTTATCAACCTGTGCACTTGAAATGTATGAATTTTATTGTATGTAAATTATTCCTCAAAGGTTATTTTACTTAAAACTTTAATCATCAACTAGTCAGTTATAGTATAACTTAAATCTTGATCTTGAAACTACAGAATTATATGAATTACATTGATAGCTAATTGAATTTAAAGAGATAATTTTCAAAGATAGCAGAGTTTACTTGAGCGAGAATGTACAATTCCCACCTTTTCATAATAAGCTATTGTTTTCTGAAACTACTTTGTGGAACAACTGTGTATATGTGAGCTGGCTGGATAAATAGGTTGCAATATTTGGGCTAGATGTCTGAGATTATTTTATTATTTTCAGATGGCTTTCAGTCCCCAAGGGTACTGAATTGTAGTAGACACAATGGAATGAACTAGAGTATCACTATTATTCACATTGCATTTTTAAAATTATGAGTTCTGTGTGTTTTCAATAATTATTTCTTGTATTTCAGGCATAAATTTGTTTTTGGAAAGAGAAGATTTGTTGGACCAAAGCTAAGAGAGATGGAAAGAGGGTAGAGATCACGCATTAATAAATGGCATTATGTTTAGAACAATGGTTGTCAACATAATTTTCCTCTAGCTGAATTTTGGGTGGTAATTTTTCTGTCTCTTGGCCTTTTTGTGGTCACAGATTCTGCAACTTCTCTAGTAAAAGGTGACTTTAAAAAAAATTAAAATGGTTTACAAATACACTTGGGGATTTGTCTGTTTGGAGGCTTAATGCTAAAATCTTTCATAGAAACAAGCAAATTTAAAGGTGTAAAATGTGTATAGTAAAACAAAAGAGCTGATATTAAGAAATTCTTTATCATATACTCTAAATTGGAATAGGAGAAATATTTGGGGGCATTTTTTCAATTTTTATAGGCACTAATATATTAAAGGTAAAGTTATTGCAGAATATTAAACTGGAGTGCCCTAAAATTTTATTTTTAACTTTCAATTATTTTGTTCTTAACTAGTATATTAGAGTTCTCCAGAGAAACATAACCAAAGGGATCTGAAGATATGGGTAAGCAACGCGATTTTATATAATATATACATATAAATATATATATACACATATATATATAGATATAGATATAGATATCCCACGTTCAAAGGCTGTTAAATTGTGTTATTTACCCATATCTTCAGAAAAAAATCACGTCTACTGTCGTGGTAAACAAACTGCTTCCCTATTTATGATGCTCTGGCCCTCTAGCAACTTCAGCATGAAATTATAGCTAATTTGCCTACAAACGTCAGGTGGTCATAATAATCTGGCCACTCAGTGTGTGTGTATGTGTATATATATACATATATATATATAATCTCTCAATTTTGAAAATAAATTTTAATAAACACTGCCATTAGAATCATTCAAAGTATGTATACACGTTTCGAGGAATATATATATATATATATATATATATATATATATATATATATATATATATATATAGAGAGAGAGAGAGAGAGAGAGAGAGAGAGAGATGGGGGTGGGGAAGAAAGAGGGAGATTTTAAGGAATTGGCTCAGGCAGCTATAGAGACTTGAAAGTCCGAAATCTTCAGACTGGAGACTCAGGAAAAGAGCTGCAGTTCAAGTGCAAAGGTGATCTACTAACAGCATTTCCTTTCTCTCAGAAGAGCCACTCTTTTTCTATTAAGGCCTCCAGCTGTC
The DNA here is from genome assembly GCF_014108235.1 of Myotis myotis. NCBI lineage: Eukaryota > Metazoa > Chordata > Mammalia > Chiroptera > Vespertilionidae > Myotis > Myotis myotis. Next base: position 47,984,649 of record NW_023416317.1, read on the forward strand.
TGAATGAGGCCAGCCCACATTATGGAGGATAATCAGCTTCACTCCAAGTTTAGGGATTTAAATGGTAATCTCATATATAAAAGTACATTTATAGAAACAGAATAATTGGCCAAATATCCAAGTACCAGGGCCCAGCCAAGTTGACACATAAAATTATCCATCACAGGTGGGAAGGAGGCAAAAGAACACCTTCTGAAATATAGCAAAGATGCCTGATAATCACATGCAATGGTACTGGGGATTATCTAGATATTAGGCAAATATTAATGTTCTTATTTTCTTTTCTGACTTCCTTCACTTGTTTCTGTAAATCTGAGTTACCACCTGGAGGCGTTACTTTAGTCCAATACAGCTTTGTTCCCACCTACCTCATTTGTGCTGCTATTGGTAAATATACTACATTATACATATATTGTTTTACCAAAAAAAATTAAATAAGAGGATAGAGAAGAAAATATACATTTATACTATCTTTTACAACCACATAGTTACCTTTATCAATGATCACTGTTTTAAATTGCTATCTGGAGTCACTTGCTTTCAGTCAGAACTTTCTTCCGTACTTCTTCTAAGATGCGTTGGCTAGAAACATATCTCAGTTTATGCTTATCTCAAAATGTCTTTATTTAACCTCTATGTTTCAAAAATAGCTTTGCTGGATATAGGAGTCTCGATGGACTGGTTTTTTCCCTCCAGCATTTAAATGTTATTCTACTGCCTTCTGGCCTCCATTATTTCTGCTGAGAAATAAGATGTTCATCTTACCGGGGTTCCCTTGTCAAAGATCAGTCATGTTCCTCCTGCTGATTCTCCAGATTTTCTCCTTGTCTTTGCCTTTTAGCATTTTTGCTATGATGAGTTTATTTGTGGATCTCTTTGCACATTAATTCTACTTGAAGTTTATTGAGCTTCCTGGATGTGTAGGTTTCGTGTTTGTCAATAAATTTGAGAGGTTTTCATCCATGGTTTTGTCAATACTTTTCTGCTCCTTTCTCTCTCTCTTTCCTCTCTTTCTGGTATTTTCATTACATGAATGTTGATACACTTAACACTCCAACATTTCTCGGAGACTCTCATTGTTCTTCATTACGTTTCTCTCTTTCTTCAGATCATACGAATTCTCTTGATCTAACTTCAATTCTGCTGGTTCTTTCTTCTGCCAGTTTAAACTACAATGAAGCCCCTCTAGTAAATTTTTTATTTCATTTAGTCTACTTTCAACTTAAGAAAGGCCATTTGTTCTTTAATATGATTTCTATATTGTTATTGATATTTTCTACTTAATAGGGCATTTTCATCATTCCTTCCTTTACCTCTTTCATCATTGTATGCCAATACACTCCCATCCTAGGGAATTTCACTTTTGCTTCTCCCTCTTCCTGGAAGACTGTCCCTCCAGGTAGTATTAGGGCTTACTTTCTCATTTCATTCAAGTCCTGGGTCAAGTGTTATTTCCACAGAAAAATCTTCCCTGCAAATCTATATAAAATAGCTGTCCCTCTTGGGTTGCTTCCTAGTTTCATTGTTTTCCATAAAATTTATACTGACTTGCATGATCACATGATTTTTTTTATTGTCCATCTCATACATTAAGATTCACAAAGCATAAAACTTTGCCAGTCATATTCATTGACAGATCGTTTCTAGAGCCTAAAATTGTTCTTGGCACAGAGTAGAAGCTCACCAAATATTTGTTATATAAATAGATGAATAAATAAACATGTCTCCCTGTACTAGGCATTTAAAGTGGGGAAATATGCTCTATGAAGAAGACTATGAGAGAGACAGCAAAGGTAATCTTCCTATCTCTGCCTGCTTAGGCTTGCTCCTCTGTGTCCGGAGAAGTAACTCCTACTCAAAAGGCTTATAAACCTTATTTTTTGCTCTAAAATCTCACAAATCCCAGGCTGCAAGGTCTGAGAGAGGAGGACCTGGTGCAGGAGGAGAAAGTAATTTAACTGTGTTTGATTTTCACAAAGCACACTCGTTTTCCAGGGTTGGGGAAAAATGGGCAAGAGCAAGCATGAAGAACCACAGCCACTCAGGGAAATGTTACCCAAAGAGCTGACATATTGCTCTATATAATCAGGTAGGTCATTCCCTGGTTCTAATTCTTCAAAAATTCCTTGATTTCCCCCAGAAAAAAAAAAAAGCCCCATATTTTCTTTTCATGTTTTATATAAGACTAGAGACCCAGTGCATGAAATTCATGCATGGGTAGGGTCCCTAGGCCTGGCCAGCAATCAGGGCCGATCAGGTTCCCCGCCTCGCTGTGCCTCCCTGCCTCCTCCTTTCCTCGCTCCCTCAGCACCCCACCGCTGAGGGTCACCTGCCATGTTCTGCGCCACCCCCTGGTGGTCAGTGCACATCATAGCAAGCGATCGAACTGTTCTCCTGGTCGAACTCCCAAGGGGACACTTTGCATATTAGCCTTTTATATATATATAGATCCTCAGATCTTATTTAATCATATTCTTAACATGATTAAAAGATCCTATAAGTCTCGGCTTTCCTTTCTAAGTGCAAACTTTCCCTTTCAAGCATTGCCTTGATAAAGTTAACTCAGATTTCAGGTCTCAGTTCAAATGCTGCTACCACCAGGCCTCCTCTGTATTAGTTAGGATAAAGCTAGCTGCTGTAACAAATAGATTGCAACACAAAAATAACTCAAACATAATAGAAGTGTGTGTTTCACTCGTGTAGCAGTCCAAGGCAGGAAAATTCAAGGACAAAGACTGATGTGGTATCCAATCTCTTCAGCACATGGCTTTTAAGGTTACCATGATTATATCCTTCCTGGTCAGTTGGAATAGGGTAGGACTATGGAGGAGCTCATATGGAAGATTCTATCGGTCAAACGTAAAATTGACACTTATCACATCTATTCGCATTCCATTATCTAAATGTCAGTCATATGGTCATGCCTAACTGCAAGGGAGACTGGGAAATATATTGCAGCTGTCTTCCCAGGAAGAGGAGGAGAATTTAAATTTTGACCAAAAAAAAAAAAAGTAGCAGATTCTTCCACAGAGCTCCCTTCTCTACCCCCTCCATCATTTAGTTCTATAGCACCTGACATTTATTGTTCACAAAGCCCAATGCACATGTTATATGTGAGTCTTACAAAGCCTATAAAGGCAGGGACTGAGTCTGCCTACTCTCCATTATATTCTTTGCAAGCCTGGCACATAGTAGGTTCTCAGTAAATATTATATTGAACTATGTGAAATTGCTGTTTTATTTGTCATGAAATATCTAATAACAGCAATTGAATAATAACTCTTAAAAGCACACCTTTGAGGGATGGGTTGTTTAGCAGAACATCTTTCACAGGTTGGTGAAAAGCTTTTACACAGAACTCAACAGCTTCCCAGCTTGCTTCTTCCCACTTGTTTTTAAGACTTGGTAGGTAATTAAACTCTTTGCCAGGGAAACATTTGTAGAACAAAGCGTTTTATGGACTCACTGGGAAGTCATACAGCCTGTGGATATTTGGGGAGGGGTGTGTGTGAGGGGGGTGCTCACACACAGAGTTCCACTGACTCTCAGGAGAAAGCTTTGTCATGCACGTTAATGAATGACAGACCTTTGGTTCTATCCCAATCAAGCAAACATTTGTTCAGCAGCCCCTATGAGCCAGGGACTGGCTCCAGAGCCAGGGTCACAAAGATGATTGCTTCCTTTCCAGGAGCCTATAAACTTGCAAGGGACTCATGATCAGCTTGTTTTGGAAATATCCCTTCAGCAGTTTTCAGAAGAATGGGCAGAACAATAGAAAGAGAAACCATCTGGGAGTTGGCTTTAACGGTGCAAGCAAGAGTTGGTGTGCTACATTCTTTTCTTTTTCTCCCTTTCTTTCCTTTGATGGGGATAGAAGGTGGGAGGAGTGGTGGTCATGGGAAGGGTTAAGGGGCTGGAGAAGCACAGCGACTCAAAGATGAAGCCATTGCCCTTCACCTGCTGAAGAGGAGAGCAGCTAAGGCACAGAACAGGGCGGCCGCAATGCAGATAGAGGTCCGGGTGGGTGTGCTGTGCTTGAAAGAAAGTGATCAGCTAAGAAGTTGCCCACTTCAGTTCAATCCCTTCAGATAGAAAAATCTGCCAGAAAAAAAAAAACGAAGAAAAATTGGGATCCCAAGCATGAAAGACACAAGGCGACACGGTCTTTTCCTGACACCCTTAACCCTTGGGTTCCACCTTCACCCTTACGAGCCGGTGATGGAGAAAAGGGAAGGCAAGCCCACCCCAGTGTATGTGCATTCCATCATTTGTCAAGCACGAGCCGTGTTTTTGCTGGGTCTTTGTTGTTCTCAGGCTCTGAGCTAAAAATAGACTTGCCAAAGAAAGCTCCCTTCAGCAGTTCTCAACCTGTGGGTCGCGAACAATGAGAATACATCCTGCATATCAGATATTTACATGACGATTCATAACAGTAGCAAAATTACAGTTATGAAGTAGCAACGAAAATAATTTGATGGTTGGGGGCCACCACCACATGAGAAACTGTATTAAAGGGTCTCGGCATGAGGAAGGTTGAGAACCAGGGCTAGGTGGTCCTACCAAGGCGATTTACATGATGAGCTTTGAACTTCAAGACTAATTTGGAACACTCCTGCATTTGATGTGCTCCAGGTGAGTGTGTGTGTGTGTGTGTGTGTGTGTGTGTGTGTGTGTGTGTGTGTGTGTTTTCAGGGGTGGCTGCTTTTTCACAACAGATTTCAATGAAGTTGAAAGTTCACCTCAACGATCTCAACTCTTGGGCCACAAATTAGGACAGGCGGTGGGGTGAGCATCGTTTAGGTGCCATGTAAACCCCAATCAGAACCTCTGCATGAGGCTACCAAATTCTTCTGCCCATTTTTCTCCTGTTTCAGGTTAAAAATATCTGCCCACGTAATTATACTCCCCTAAGCTTTCTGCCAAACCCAGTAACTTGGTGGGGATCATAATCCCCTTTTGACATTTATGGCGTAGCAAGTCAGCTGGAGAGTAGTCTGCAGTTGTTTCTGTAGAGGCTGAAGGAGTCCTTACCTCAAAGCACAAAGATCCTAGAGGCAGTCCTCAAATTGAGTCCTCAAATTGAGTGACATGTCATATTCAGGTCACTCTGAGCAGTGTCAAGAGCCCGAGCCTGAAACCTGGCTCTGTGGCTGCCTGCTCGGATGTGGAGCCTGCCTGCCATGCCCGGGAAGTGCCCGGGTCCCCGTCGTTAAATAATAAGCTGTCAGTGTTGACCCTGTCCAAGTGACCCCTTTCAGTAGCATGAGTCTACTGACAGGTCTGACTTCTCTTTCCAAAGGGTTCGTGTATAACCTGTCACATTATGAAAACACCTTTCAAAGACAACTTAGTAAGCCATTTTGACAACTTCATGGGATGAGTTAAATTCTAAAGATGAGGAAATGAAAACATGGGAGAGTTCATTGACTTGTCCGGGTTCATACTTGCCCAAATCTCAAGCATAAGACTAAGGGAAATAAAATTGATAATTATTTTGGTGGCACTCAATATCTATTTGTAATATGCCTTCCCATCCAGAAACAAGATACCTCTGACCATCTGTTAAAATCTCAAGTTTTGCCTGGCCACGGCGACCTATGATCTAAGAGGTCATAGTTAGATTCCCTGTCAGGGAACATGTCCGGGTTGCGGGTTCAATCTCCAGAGGGTCTGCAGAAGACAGCCGATCCATGATTCTCTCTCATCATTGATGTTTCTATTTCTCTCTCCCTCTCCCTTCCTCTCTGAAGTCATTAAAATATATTTTTAAAAATCTCAAATTTTGCTCTCCATTTACTGGTTCAACAATTAGGGATTAAGAACCTAGTGTGTGCATCAGGCATGTAGTAGCTTTTGTTATTATTTTGTTTTCTTTCATTTATTATATATAGGGTATCCCAAAAAATATATGCACACTTAACAGTTGATAGCTCAATTAATGATTCTTTCTTTTCAGATTTAACCCACTGGAATTAATTACGATTCAAAGTGTGTATACATTTTTTGGGGACATGCTGTATATGTTCTGCATAATTTTATAAAGTCTATTTTCTTAAGATTTTTTAAAAGTATTCTTGTTTAAATGAGACCTTGTTTGCATTACATTTCTCATTTATTACAAGTAGAGAGGAAAGCTACTGCCATTTCCACTTTAATTTTCTAACCAACCACCCAGTTGAACCCTCTAATGAGTTTTAATAGTCTTTAAGTTGGCTCTCTTGTGCTTTTCAGGTAGACAACTATGCCATCTGAGAAATAACAATACTATTCATTTTAACATTTTGCTATATCACTCCTTTCATCCTTCTTTTTTTCTCTGCTCTAACTACCTTCCTTAATTGAACTGTCTCATGTTGCTTGAAATAAAATACTCTATGTTGGAATGGGGGTAGTGGAGGTTCAGAGAAAAATTCAGCATTTCCATATCTCAGTGGTTTTCAGGGGTGGAGGTGGAAGCACGGCACAAAATCTGCTCTAGCCAGATTCTGAAAAATAAGCTTAGAGGGTGAGGTCTTTCTGGGAGAGCTGGAGGCAATGTTCTATTTTGTGCAAGGTTCTGATGCAAAGTGAGGATCTCAGCTATTGCTGCTCCCTCCAGAACCAGAGAACATCCCTCCCCTATGTAAGCAAACTCTAGGAACAACTATACGCAGGATTGCCCAGCATCTGGCTTGGCAGGAAGCAGACCCTTTGGCCAGCACCACGCAGACCACTTCTCCAGGTGTCCACATCAGTTGGCTTCTCTCATGTGTTTCCTGGAGTTGACCCACAAGATCAAGAACAGCCTTCAACTGGGGCTAGACATGACACTGTGGAATGATGGAGAGGCATGTGAGTTCTGGACTTCAACTGAATGGACTCAAACCCTGACCCACCACTTCTTGCCTATGAGACCACTTGGGAACTCTACCTTTCTGTGCCAAATTTCCTTAGCTGTAAAATGATTTTAATACGTATACCTACCTCACAGGGCTTTAGGAAGGAATAAATTAGAAAATGTATGTGAAGTTCTGAAAACAATGCCTGGCTTATAGTATGTGCTCAATAAATCTTGGCTTACTGCTGGGCAAGTGAGCCTCATTATAACTAGGGTTCGGTATGCTCTGGTGGGAAGACTTTGGGAAAGAGGCTTAAATTTTCCATTAACCTTTCTGAGCCTCACTTCCTTCATCTGTGGAGGTAAAACAACTTCTTCACTGAACTGTTAGGAGAATTACTTGAGCAAATGTCTATAAAACAGCTGAAAGGATAATGAAATAAAGTTGCTTTCCTTCCCATAGTGTCTTTATTAGATTACTAGAGGCCCGATGCATGAAATTCGTGCAAGGGGCTTGGCCCTTGCAGCCCTGGCTTCATCCGGATGACCTTTTGCTGTTCAGTCTAATTAGCATATTAGCTCTTTATTATATAGGATAAGTTCTATGAGGATGGAGACTCACACCTATGCCTAAACCCATCAGGGACTCAAACAGACACACCCATTAGCTCACCTTTTTTGTCCCAACACATCCAGCATTTCCCCTTATCTCTAAAAGTCCCAAATTCCAACACAGGGAAAACAGGAGATCACAGGAGCTGTCACATCATCATGGAGCAAAGCCAATTAGGTCAGAGCCCTCTCGGAAACCAGCTCCAGAACCGTGAGGAATAAATGTCTGTTTTCAAGCCACCTGACCTCTGGTATTTCACAGCATCCCAAACAGACTGAGACACCACCACTTATCTCCTCTGTTAATTGGTCCTAGGAAACTCCCCATGAAGCCATAGCTGTGGGTTGATGGTGTGACAGTGAAGGTGTGGATAGTATTCTATTTTTAACTGAATCATTTGTGCATGAGTGTTTGTAATTAATATTTATGTTTTATATCTTATTTGTGCTTATGCAAACAAGAAGGAAGGATAAAAGGAGGGGAGCAGGGAGAGAGGGAGAGAAGGAATAAAATCTTGAAAAATATACCCAAGAAAATGAAATATGATCAGCCAGTTAAGCAAGTGGTTGTTTTCTGTATTCTAATTAGTAGTAGAAAACTGAGTTGCTCTTTGATATCAACTCTGAGAACAATGTTTCAGTTGCTCACTAAATCTGAACTTACTAAGCTTTAGAATGGAATTCCTAGTGCCTGGATTGCTGGTGAGTTTAGACTCAAAGAATATATAAAAACTAACATGTTTGAAACATAAAATAATTGCTTATTAACAATATTAAGAACATTCTTACCTAAAAATGTGTCATCTCAATATATTGTGTTCTATTGCTAGAACACAATTATGCCATGTATGTTTTTTCCAAATTGATAAGCTTAAAATGCCTAATGAACTTCATAGTACAATCCCTTTTGATCTCCTGGTTCTACAAACAAAAGATAAACTCTAAAACTGACACACTCCGAGGGTCATAAAATGGGAATTACAAGGCTGAATACTTGCCAGCATTTGGTTTCAGTTTTAGAAGTTCTGTCTACTTTTTGCATTTAGGCTATTTCATGTATCTTCCTCTAGGCATTAGTCATCGTGTTTATAATTTTAGCAAGTCTAATATTTATGTGTTCAGTGAACACATAACAGAATTCAGGCACCCACACAGAAAAGGTTTTAAGAACTCTAGTAGCACTTTGATGTGGTTGTTTTAGCAAGAAAATGGACACATAGGATGCTCTCCTGGAAATATCTTTGTGATGATATGGAATTTTTAAAATTCCAACTATACAATTGGCAAAGTAGGTAGTTGTAGGTGGGTGAATGCATCAGGAAACAGCAACGGAATCATAATGCAGAAAGGATGCAGGTAGAATAGTTACATAAAGAACATCTCCCTGAAGGTCCTGATTTGACCAAAAGGAAACAGACCTAAGGCAGTGAGCAGATCTGCCGCGTTATTTTGCCACGCCACAACAATTATCTCTGGCTTTATGGTAACTGCCGGCTCAACTCTAAATCCCTATCTAGAACCTTTTAATCAAAAGCGACAAATGCTTGGATTTGTGAGGTTTTGATAATGCCAGATCAAATAACTGCATGTGAAAGGAGAACATCTGAGCTGGCAATACTTGGATTCCGTGTGCTCCAGGAAAAAGAAATATGTACTCATAGAAATGACACCGACAGAGAAAGCATTCATCTTTAAAGTGAAGGGTAGAAGTTCCTCTTGGATTTTCTGCCGTCCTGCTTGTTTTCCCTGCTCGCGGTTTAAAAACTGGGGTCAGGCCGAAACCGGTTTGGCTCAGTGGATAGAGCGCTGGCCTGTGGACTGAAAGGTCCCAGGTTCGATTCCGGTCAAGGGCACGTACCTTGGTTGCGGGCACATCCCCAGTAGGAGGTGTGCAGGAGGCAGCTGATCGATGTTTCTCTCATCGATGTTTCTAACTCTCTATCTTTCTCCCTTTCTCTCTGTAAAAAATCAATAAAATATATTTAAAAACTGGGGTCAGGCTTATATAGGAGCTTCAAGACGATGAATGCCTACAATAAATGCCTACAGGTTATACCAGCTGATCCTGCCAACATGAGAGGTTGTGCCCAAGCCAAAGCAAGCTTTAAAAGCATGCACGTGAATCAATGAAACAGAAAACCACCTGGCAGCACACACGTGCCCAATGGAAATGTATGCCGCAAAGGGACTGGGACCCAATTGTGGTTTTCTGGAAGGGGGTGGTAGAGTGGAAAAAAGAAAGGAGCGACAGCTGGGAGATCTGGATCGTCAGGATCACTTCAGCATTTTACCGGACTTGTGAGACTGAGTAAGACACTCGGTTTCCATGGGAGTCAGATAGGGATAACAATGTTTAGGCCGGGCTGGGCACATAGTCAGCTCTCAAAATGTTATTTATAATCATTCATATTTTATTATTATAATCTCCCAAGATTACTGTGCTAAACAAAAAATGCATATAGAAAAACTTGCAACCATTATGTAAACATAAGGAACTATGTAACTTACTGTAGGTGAAAACACTGTTGTTACCTGAACCTTTAAAAGTCAGACGATTGACATATTTTTGAAGGTATAACACGAAGTGAGAATGTTAAAAACGTTCTTGACAGTGATTGCAACCAGGAAAAAACTACCTATGTATACGGATAAGGACTGAAAGGGAACATGGAAAAATGAAAACCATCAGGGCTATAGCTAATAATCAGACATAATCCCTGCCTGGTCTAGAGAGTGAACACTGTATTACGATAAATGCTTCATTATAACAGGATACATGCTTCAGTGAATGAATGTATATAACCAGAGTGCACAGAGAGAACTGATTTTTGTAGGAGCTGGAAGAGAGCATGGGCTTAGAACATAAAGAGAAGGCAAGGTCCCACCAAAGAATGGGACCGTATCCTTGAAAACTATAGGGATCCAGTTTTGAGGGGCACTATAGAATCAGAATTGGGGACAAGGGCTTTGGAATCAGTGTTCAAAGCCTGGCTCTGTCACTTACTATGGTGGATTTTAAAAAGCAGCTCAAATCTTTCTACTGCCCTTCCCAATGGGAACTGGCCCCAATCAGTAGGGGCCTTCTACTGCCTTCCCAATCAGTAGGTAGAGTTCATGTCTTTATTCATTGCATCTGGCTTTGCCGTGTCATTTGCTTTGTGACACAAGCAGAAGCTTGACAAGCACTTGAGCATTGTGGCTTGTCCTCTCTTTGGGTGCTGGGAACACTGAGACCATCATGTGCACGGCCATTAGCCTGCTGTTGGGTAAGGAAGGGACTGTGAGAGCTAGCAGGTGACCTCAGTCATGTCAATGAGGCCAGAGAGACTGGGAGTGGAACTGCCCGGCTGAGCCCACCCTGATTGCTACAGATTTCAAAGAGGGAGAGTGATTGCTGTCCTAAGCAATTCGAACATGGTTTGTTATAGAGCAAAATCTAACAGGTACACTCTGCGGCTCTGGATAATTTACTTCACCTCTTTAAACTTTGGTCTCATCTGTAACATGGAGATAATAACAGTCATTGTCTCCTAGGTTGCTGAGAGTATTAAATATATGATGCATGGAAAATACATATAGTGCCAACACTAGCTAGCGACTAATAGTATGATGGCATACTTATGCCCAGAATTTCATTTTTCCAGAGATCAGAAGTGGCCCAATGGGATGCTATATGTGCTGTAACTATGAGAGCCATAACATTTCCTGGGACATGTTCTAAAAGTAAACAGTGGGGTGTTGTTGTTGTTTTGGGGGTTTTTTCAGTTTATTTGGATATTTCATATATCAGTTACTAGGTATTAAAATGCTATTTGGTGAAATGCTATGTTTCTATAGGTTTTCTTTTTCCTAAATTCAACTTTTTTTCTTAACCATTGCCTCTGCACAACAAAGTCTGGGCAGCTGAATTTTCTGTTTTCTGTAACTTCAGTGGAACATGATATCTTCCTGATTCATCTCCCATGGGGAGGAAAATCATACCTGACTACATCACAGGAAGAAGATGTGGGTTTGCTAATGGCCTTCTGAAAAAATTAAGTGCTAAGTGGTTCGATTCTTTCCACTCCTCTCTCTGAAACATCAAGGCTAACAGAATTAATTTTCTAAAAATTAAAATTCTGTCCTAATGGAACACAATTATGAAACTATGTGAATGTTCCCTTTTCAATAATGTAGGTTTAATTTTAAGTAACTTCAAATAATATCTAATAGACATGAGTGTTTATAGTCCCACTGAAGTCAGAATTTGATGTAAATTTAAAGTAGCTGCAAATTACTGTACAATCTTAATATTTTGAATGTTTTCCCCTTTTTAAAATTAGTGATATGCTAATATTTCACAGCTTTGATCTGCGCTCCACTGACCCTCAGTGCTCCCCTTCATTGTAGTAATCCTGAAATGCAAAACTTTGCTCAAGATAGCAGGTTTATCCTCCAAATACAATTATCAAAAGAACCTTTAGTAATGCATTTACAAATAGCAGTGTCCTGGCGGGCAACAGCATTGTCATACCCTTAGTCTAAGTTCTATCTGAACTTGAAACATGAATGTCTCTAAGAACATACGCAAGGGCTGCAAAACCAAATTTCCAATCACAAAGACAATTAATGAGGGAGCTTTCAAAAAGAGCCTTGTTTATGTTCAGAGCATCAGTTCCTCCATTTGTTTGAACTGATTTACGCCCTCTGTTTGAATTATATGAGCCTAGAAATAAAAGATACGGTACCTAAGTCATAAGGATACTTCTGAATGCCTGGCCGGCATGGCTCAATGGTTGAGCATTGACCTATGAACCAGGAGGTCACAGTTCAATTCCCGGTCAAGGCACATGCCCAGGTTGCAGGCTCATCCCAGCGTGGGGCTTGCAGGAGGCAGCCAATCGATGATTTTCTGTCATAAGTGATGTTTCTATCTCTCTTGCCCTCTCCCTTCCTCTCTGAAATCAATAAAAATATTTTTTAAAAAGGACACTTCTGAATCTCCCACTTGTATTTTGAATCCTAGTAGGGTGTTCAATTTGGAGGCAGTATAACACCCAAGAGTGTGGCTCTGTAATCAGAATGCCTTCACTTAATCGCTCTGTGCTCTTGGGCAAGATGTGTCAGCTCTCTGGGCCAGAGGCTCCTCATCTGCAAAGTATAATATTACCTCCCAGACCTGAGCAAGACAAGGCATGTCAAAGCACATAAAACAGTGGCTGCACATAATCAGCGCTCAGCCCATGCTTGTTGAAGGTGGCTAGAGCATTTGACCCTTGTTGAATGTGTCCTGTGATTGAGGTAGCATGGCTCAGACCGCTGTTTTGGACAGGCCACGATAGTCAATGTAGTAGGACCCTCACCTAAGGCAGAGGTTGCAACACTGAGGGATCGCCTATCAAGTTGGCTGGGACCAAACACTATTATATGATACTATATACTAGTATAGTCTGGGACTGTGTGGAAATTGTTTGAAGCAAGAACCATATGTAGCTTTAAAATTTTTTCTCCAAAAACCCACAAAAAGCAGCCTTTCTTAACTTTCCCCCTTCTCAGCAGATGCTTTGTGTCATGGTCCTTCTTTCCTTTATTTCTTACTAGAGGCCTGATGCATGAAATTCGTGCAAGAGTAGGCTTTCCTTCCCCCTGCTGCCGGCACCGGCTTCCCTCGCAGCCCTGGCTTTGTCCAGAAGGTCATCCGGAAGGATGTCCGGTCTAATTAGCATATTACGCTTTTATTATTATAGATAATAGAAGCCTGAAGGTTGAGGAGGTAAAGGCTGGCTATTAAGAGGAGAATGTTTAAAAACAAAAATAAAAACAGGGATGTCGCTGAGTGGAAAGACTGCACTAGAAGGTTGGATGACCTTGGAGAGGTGAATCACCGGCTCAGTGTTCTCATGGGCGGATTACCTTTCTAAGATCATTTCGAACTCCAAAAGTTTGGGACTGTGTGATGTGGAATCAGGGGAAAGTAAGTCCCAAGAAGAAAGAAGAAACAGTAGAAAATAGCGGCGGGGGGGGGGGGGGGGGGGGTGGCTATGTAAACAGAGGAATGGCTTCTCCAGGTTCGCACGGATTTTAAGATAGATGCAGGAATCTGGGGGTTTTCAGTATTACAAGAAGACAAACGCAGTAAAAATAAAAATTGTTCATGTACTCAGAAGTAGATTAACCAGTCGAATCATCTAAAAAGTTAGATTTCTGTTTTCAGAGGAGTTAAATCCCCTGAACGCGCTCAACGTTGGTGGCCATCAGGGAAAGGCAAATAAAGCCACAGAGATAGCATTCGAAACACTGCAGTGTCCATTGCAGGAAAAAGACAACCGGCAGGCGCAATCCGTGCTTATGCACGAGCACCAAGAGTCATGTTTGAGAATAGCCAAAGCAGCATTGGTCGTGACAGGCGAAAACTGAAAACAACCTGCCAGTCCATCACCACACAGCAGATTAAATACATCATGGCAGACTCGGACAGTCCAATTCTTCACAGCAGCGAAAGAGAATACATTCCACAGCACGCGTCTTCATCCATTTTAAATGATCTCTGCATAGTTTACTTTTAATGTAGTTTTAAAACTCTGTTTTCCTGAAATAAGTTCGGAGGAAATATGCTACAGCACAATGTTTTATGCAGTTTAAAACACACTAATGAACTTCAAATATCCCTACATGTGTAAGACATATATTTGTAAAACATTATAGGGGGTGTCTTGGAATGAAGGGAATTTTGAGTGGGAATTGGGTTATTTTCAGGACAATTAATAAAATGAATTAAAATGAGAAAGGGGATTTGCAAGCAATGATGATGACAATTCCAGGTCCCTTCACTACCCCCAAAATAACAATAATAAAATAAACAAACTCAGGAAATATAAGCAGAGAAGTATGCTCCTCTTAAGATGCCCAGAATGACCTTCCTCTTCTCCTTCTGGAAAACTGCTACTGACCTGTCAATATTAACCGTTTTCCTTTGGTGCCTGGCCAGTGTGACTCAGTGTTGAGCCTCAACCTATAAACCAGGAGGTCACGGTTCAATGCCTGGTCAGGGCACATACCCAGGTTTCAGCTTGATCTCCAGTAGGGGGCATGCAGGAGGTAGCTGATCAATGATTCTCTCTCACTATTGATGTTTCTATATCTCTCTCCCTCTCTGAAATTTCTTTAAGTGTTTTTCCCTTAGGTGAATCTTCCCCTAGCTCCTCAGTGATTATTATTTGTCCCTGAGTCTGCCTTCCTTATTAAGCTGGATTTTCTTTTGGTTCAGGGAATCTGCATATTTCTCTCTATATTCCTAGACTTCTAAAGTACCTGGTACCTAGTAGGTCTCAGCAACTGCTGATAAGTAAATCTGCAAATAAAATAAGGACTTCACTTATTTGGACATCTCTACTTATTTTGTAATGTTCTCTACTATCTTAAGCTGAATAATAACTCCTTACCCCCACCAACACACAGGAGGTAGAAGCAACACTCCACGGTGACTCACTAGACGGCTTCCTCAAAGTATTAGACCGCTGCTTGGTAGACTTGGGCATTGTGGCAGCTTGCATTTCAGGGAGAAAACAGGGGACAAAGATGCCATCAACAAGCACCTCTGGTCTGTCTGAATAGCAACCACATTGATACTGTCTCCCACTATATACCCTGGTAAGTTATCATTGTGAATGGAAGAGAGAAAATCCCCATTTTCTGGCCAACTCTGCAATAATAAAGACAGATGAAACAGGTATGTTTCCTACATCCAGGCTTTCTGGGTAAGTTGTCCTCAGCCATGGAGGGAAGAACATGGCATTTGAGGCTTAAGGCCTGAGTCATCTTTTCCAGGCCCCTTGTCAAGGGCCTAATGGATGGCCCAGGGCTGCCAAGTCATTGGAGGAACACAGAGGGTTACAGAAAGCAGGACAAAGCAGCAATAGAACCCTCCCTGGAAAACAGTGGAAAGAGAATTTTTGAGATTCATTGGCCCCCAGCACGACTCTCCAAGCTTTTGGAACACATTTCAAAGTAAGTGCAAAGCTTTTTAGATAAAGAGCAGGAACTATTCCCCGTTTTGGCTCAAGTTCCTGTTCTCTGTTTTGAAAGTCTTACTACTCACTTTCAGGGATGTCGTTTAAGATACATAATGATGAGCAAGTTGAAAGCTCATAATCCTTTAGAGATTGTAAATGGGCAGGTGACACGTGTTTCTGAATGTTGGGGCCCTATACACGAATGGGTCCCTGCCTCTCGGGGAACCAGAGCTCTCCGTGCCTGGCTGCCAGGAATGAAGAGTCTATGTGTTAGACTCTCTGAATGCTGGCCCTTTCATAATCCGTGACCCATTTAAACCTCCAGGAATCCTTATGATGCTTTTCCCCTCCCTCTGTTATGAACCAAAACTGTCTTTCCCAAGCTGACAGAGATCCAGCTCTCCCCAACAGCCATTTGTAAACTTACCTAAAATTATTACTCAAAGAAGTTCTCCAGCTCCAGGCTTTCCCTTCGTTGCTGTTGTTGTTTGTTTGTTTAAGCATTTTTTACTTATCAGTAAAAGTTACAAAGAAAACAGCCCTGGCTGATGTGGCTCGGTTGGGCATCGCCCCATGCACCGAAAGGTTGCCTGTTCGATTCCGGGTCAGGACATCTACTCGATTGCCTCATAGGGGGCATGCAGGAGGCAGCCATCATTGTTTCATCTCACATCGATTTTTTTTTTCTCTCTCTCCCTCTCCCTTCCTCTCTCTCTAAAAGGCATTTTAAAGAAAAACAAGAAACCATGGTGTTCTAAGAACCAAACCTGAACATCCCCTGCACAAGCACACTTCTATGTCTCTGCTGATACTGTATAGTCTGCTCAAGAATTCTTCCAGGGAAAATTGTAGTCACCTTCCAATTACACTGGAACCTTCTCCAACATCCTTTCCACTTGGTGGACCTCATCCTTCCCCTGCCTGTGCCCTCAAATCATGCTGTACAGACTTTTTTTTAATATATTGTTATTGATTTCAGAGAGGAAGGGAGAGGGAGAGAGAGAGAGAAACATCCATGATGAGAGAGAATCATGGATCGGAGCCTCTTGCATGCCCCCAACTGGGGATCGAGCCCACAACCCAGGCATGTGCCCTGACCAGGAATCGAACCAGGGACCCTTCAGTCCGCCTCAGGCTGACGCTCTGGCCACTGAGCCAAACCAACCAGGGCTGTACAGACTTCTTATACAACGTCTGCTTACACTGAGAGGAGCCTGAGGTTTAGAGTCTGAACCTAGGGGCTGTACTCTCTACTCTGCACTTAACATATCCCATTAGGGAAGTCATACAGCTTCTCAGATTTCCGATGACTTCATCTACAAAATGGGTCTAATAGCATGGTGCCTTGCCAGGTTGATGTTTGGGAATAAAAGACGCCAAAGGAGAAAAGAAAAGCAGGATGTTTTCAGATGGTAGGCACTGAGGCCCAACACCACGAGCTGGCCATGGGAATCACGGTGGGATTCTCAGATGCAGGGAATGGCCACACGCATCAAAGCTGGGAGAGCGAACAGACCTGGCATTTTTGAGGGGCAAAAAGGCCAGGGCGGGCTGGATCTTGTGCCTTTTAAACTATTACCCTGCACTCATACGAGAGGGTATATAAAGTTAAATGCTAATTACTAAAACAAAGAACCAAAAGTGATGAGCAACTTTTATCCGGATTTGGAGCAAAGCAATGAGAGAAGGTTGAAAGCATTATGCACTGTTCTGTTGAGCAGCGTTACTGCGAACACAGGTGTATGTGACCAGGCGGAAGGCTTTGTTTGCCCTTTTTACAAATTAATGAATGTGTAAATGAACCAGGAGTGGGAGTTTCCAGTTCAAGTTTGTGAAGATAAATTTCTGCACGCCTCATACTTCTGCTGGCTTGATATGTAACCAGCAACCAGAGTGAAATAAATGGACCATAAAAGGAAGCTACAAAAATCACAGGGTCCTGATACAAACTGGAGACTTCGGGTAATTCTTTGCAACTTGAATTTCCCCACGCTTCAGCAGCCTATGGTAAAAGTAAGCTCGACCATCGTTGCTCAAACATCACTCCAGCTGCTGATGCAGGACCTCCAGTCTTCTGTGAGGTCTCACCCCCAGGACAAGTGGGAGTATAAGTGAGATACCCTAAGGGGTATCTCAAAGGGGGCCGTGAAAAAGCACACTTCTGCTCATATGTGTGTTTTATCAGGTGTCCCCTGGGAATCACTTTGCTGGCCTACCATCCACTGACCTCCAATACATGAAGGGCATCAGTCCTCTCCACTGTCTGTCCTCTGGGCGTTACTATCAGTACATCAATGCCCCCTTAGTACCAGGCCAGGGTTGGTTTTCATGACAACGTGGGAGGACACTCATCCCTCCAGGACTTAGATTCAGCATTGCCATCTAGTCCCAAAGCAGCGGTGCATATGGCCCAAGCCTCAAGGCATCAAATAGGGTGCCATCCCTTTCTGCCATAGCCCTCCACCCACAGACTCAGACAACGCAGCGCCCTGTCCACTTCCACGCCTATGTCCAGAGATGAGCTGTGACCCTTTACTTTCCTGCAAACCATTGAACCGCACATTCACAGACAGCCATGACTCTCAGTTTAAGATCCTCTCAATCCAATCAAGACAAAATCCTTACTATCAAGGAGCTTGTGTAATTTTAAATCTCACTGCTTTGTGGAAACATCCAGTGTCTTTCTCCATTCAGTGCACGGACGGCACTCAGAGCAATGAATGCCGAGGCTACGTTAAGGCTCAGGGGGCCACCAGGGCAATCTCCTTTCACATCTCATTAACAAACACTGTGCCAGAGGCTGAGAAAACAAGATGAACATGACATGGTCCCTGACCTAGTGCAGCTCAGAGCCCAGCGGGAGGACAGGCAGCTTCATCATTGATTACTTAGGAGAGGTTGCCATGAGAACATGGTTTGGGACTTAAAATCAGATTAACGGGGTCAAGGAAGGAGATTTTTCAAGAGTAAAAAAATGGTTGGAGATGTGTTTTGAAGAATAAGGCAATTTAACTAGGTAACGTGTTAACTAGTCACAGAAATCCTTAGTCTTATGCATAATAGCTACCTCTCTTAGGAAACTGGAACTACCTGTAGTTTCCAGAACTGATCAAGACTTTGCTCCTGCGTTTCTTTCACATAAATCCCTTTCCATCTTACAGCTGCTCTTCAGTTCTTACAAAAGTAAAATAAAATCCAAGGTTGAAAAATTCCTTGTTGTAAGGCCATGTTGTAAGCCATCAAGCCTGGAATTGCCCATACACCATGGGGATTTCACTCCCTCGCATTAGATCAGGCTTCACATCTGTACACATTCATTCAAGTCCTATACTTTTCCTTATCACAGTTCATGGGAAATGCGTGAGTGTGTGTGTGTGTGTGTGTGTGTGTGTGTGTGTGCGCGCGCGCGCGCACACACATTAATTAATTCCTGTCTCTCTCACTGGGCTCTAAGTTCCAGGAGAACAGACTTAATCTATGTTTTCTCTCTGTTGTTCGTTTCTAGCACAATGCCTGGTACAGAAGAGATGCTTGAGAAAGTTGTGTTGACACTGCTGCTCTGTCATTGTGTGCTCTGTTTGCTGCTGTTGTGACGTTAGCTGTCAGAAATTGTCTCTATGGAACAATCAGGAATTGTGTTTTGAGGAGAATAAAGCCATGGTTATTGGGTTAGCCATCCTGGCCTGATCAAATGAGAGGCGATGGGATACTGTGATATCTAGAGCTCTCTGAGTGCCAAATGTCCAGTGAGAGGCTGTCACTCAGAACAGGTGTTTTCAATGGATGGAAAAAGCAATAAGTTCTTTCCAAAGGGCATGAGCTAAAGCGAACACACAGAACCAGATACATAATTCACAGGGTCCAAGGCAAAATATAAATGCAGCGCCCCTTGTTCAAAACTTATTAAAAATTTCAGGAAGCAACAGAAGAGCACTGAACCAAGTGCAGGAGTCTGGGTCACGTCACAGGCTGCAAGCATGAGGCTGGCCTTGCACACATTCACAGCTAGTAGAGCAAATCTAAACTTAAGTTTACTATTTTCTATTAGGAAATTAAGGATGGACTTTTGCATATTTTTAAGTGTTTTAAAAATCTAGATGTATTTCCTTTCCCTATGTAGAGACTGTATCTTCAAAAAATACTGGATCCACCCTAACTGGTTTGGCTCAGTGGATAGAGCATCGGCCTGCAGACTGAAGGGTCCCACGTTCAATTCCAGACACAGGGCATGTACCTTGGCTGTGGGCTACATCCCCAGTAGGGGTCCTGCAGGAGGCAGTTGATGGATGTTTTAACTCTGTCTCTCTCCCTTCCTCTCTGTAAAATCAATAAAAATATATATTTAAAAAAAAAAATCCTGGATCCTTCTGCCACTTTATCCAATGGGGCCAAGTCTATGTTTCCGTAATGTCTGTTCAGGCAGAATGGGCTGCCTATCTGTGAACGGCCCTGAACTCATTTCTATAGGGCAACACCCAGTTGCTCTACAGCGATGAAGGTCTGGCCGAGATTGGAAGCTCCACAGTCCAAAGAGCATGGATTTTGAAGCCAAAATGGGTTCTAATTCTAGCCCCACTACTTATCGTCCAGTCACTTAAAGCAAAGACCTGAGCCTCCCTAAAACCTCAGTCGTGTCATTTATAAAATGGAAGTAGTAGTACCCACCTAGCCCAAGAGTGTGGCTCTGGGCATCCAGGGAGACGAAAAGCCTAACGGGCTTTAGCTCCGGAAAGCACAACCAAGTGAGGACACAGGCGCATTTCATTCTCTCTCTGCTTTAGTCCCACGCTGAATGGCGGGAAGCCTGGTGCTCTCAAGCCAGGGAACCCCAGCTTTGGTCCCTGATCTCCGTCACCGAACCCTATAAATAACTTGGCTAAGTCACTGCCTCCCTTTGAGTGGCTGCTTCTCAGTGTGAGGAAGGAGGGAGTTGTTGCAGGTGGTTCCTCCTGGCTGAGTCACTCTCGGGTTTTCTATTCATTCCTGGGTTTGGTCGGAATTTCCCCGACCCCCACCCCCACCCCCACTCCCCGCCCCGCGAAACAATCACCCCGATCCTGCGGGTGCGCGCCCAGCCCCCAGCATTGGCTCTCACCCGCACGCCCCTGCCTGCCCTCGCTCCCGGCCCTGGCCCCGCAGCCCCGCCCGGAGCCGTCTCCCGCCTCCCGCTTCTCCGGGGTGATCATCCTGAATCGGAGCCCGCTCGCCCCGCTGCCTGGGGCTGTCACCACCCTTGGGTCGCCAGCGAGGTGGCTGCGGGGCGGGGCGGGGCGGGGCGCGCTCTCCTCTCCCCACGGGAGCGCGGGGGACGTGGGCAGGGCGGGGGTGAGGCCGGTGGAGGGCGCATCGGAGCCTCGGCGAGGATGGGAGTCCCTGGAACCCCGAGCTGAGCCGCCCAGCGCGCGGCGGGGAGGGCGCACCGGAGGAAGGCGAGCCCCGCTGTTCCTCCGGGAGCCCCGCACCGTGCCCGCGCCGCCGCGATGATCCCCCCGAGCGGCGCCCGCCAGGACGGCGTGGACAGGCTGCCCGAGGAGGCAGCGAGCGCCGAGCAGCCGCCCTCTCCGGCATCCACCGGCAGCCAGGAATCCAAGGTACCGCGCGCATTGCCCCAAGAGAAGCAAACTCTCCATTTGTGCCCCTCTCTGGCCACCTTGGTTTCCTCTGAACTGGCGCTGGCGCGGGGGGTGGGCTGAGACGGCCCCCTAAGTCCACCAGGTTTCAAGGACTGGTCCTCCCTTGAGACCTGAGTGTCCGGCTTGCCTCGCTGCTCCGGGTGCTGGACCACGTTCCTGTGGACCCAGCCTCCTCGCCCTCACACCCCGCGGGCTCCGCTGGGCTTCTGCCCCTGGAGCTCACGCAGTTCACCTGGACTCCGGGGTCAGCGATAGATCGCGCTCGTGGGTGCTCATGGCTTAATTGTTCTTTGCCTGTTTGTGCTCAAACGCCTGTGGGTATTAGGCGGCTTCTGGGGGCGGACAGCCCAGGGCTATTCCTCCAGAAAAGCCAGGAGGGCGTTTGCGGGCCAGCAAAGGCTTGTCTGAATCCCGAGGGTCTCCCAGACCCTCCGCTTACCAGAGCTCAGCCCGCACTTCGGATGCCGCGGGTTTCAGGAAAACTGGGCGGTGGGAAAGCTGTGGTGGCGGGAACGGGGATGCTCCTCTGGTGGAAGTTAACACTCGCGGAACTTTCATTTGCTTCTCTGAGTTACGCGAACACATACACAGAACCGACCCGCGGCACCTCTCCTGTCGCTGCTGCTCCGAAACTCTCGTGGGTGCCAGGCACCTGTTTGGCAACCTTGGAAGAGGATCCAGGGAAATGCCGCCGCTGGCAGGGAGATGCCGTTTGGAGTGAAAACTGTAAGATGGACTTGGTAGTTGGATGGGTTTTTCAGAAGTGCAAGGTTCCTGGCTCTTTATACAGGTCTCCCAGTGAGTTCCCCCAGCATATTGGGGGGTGGGGGGAGTCGTTGTGTAAGAGTGAAGGAAAGAGGGGTGCCAGTTTGGAGGGCAGGTCTGAGGGGGCAAAGGAACCCCCCCTTCTCTGCCTTCCCACACACCCCTGGAAGCCACTGACACATGGAAGGAGCAAAATCACAGCTAAGTGGCTTTCAGTTTAAGCGTCACTGGGCGCAGTACCTATCCCAGTCCCCGAAGTTAGGAGGTAATTAATCCAAGACCGAGAGCTCTGCATGCTTCTTATTTTTATGTAAATTTTTCTGCTAGATGTCTGACCAGGGGCATGTGTGTCAACTTTTCTAAAACACTTGGAAATAAGGGCAAAGCCTCACTTTGCAGAGTCATCGGGAGGAACAGGTGAGATGAGCTGAAGGCCACCCTGGTATACTCCCACCTGAGAAAAGGAGATGGCATCCATCTGGCCCCAGACGATCCCCTCCAGGGCAGCCTCACAACCCACACATATGTACCGCTCTTCTCCACCCAGAAGTGTCTGGGTGTCTCATTGTCCGTCCTTGACCATGAGTCACCTAAGTGATAGGGTTAGTGGCCATTTCAAAGGTGATCTAGAATACTGAAAATGAATGTGGCTATACTCAAGAGCGAAGCTGGCATTTATTGAATTTTAGGGACAGGAAAGGAGAGAAACATCAATGGGAGAGAGAAACATCAATCCGTTGCTTCCTGTAGGCACCCCAACTGGGGATCGAACCCACACCCTAGGTAGGTATGTGCCCTGACTGGGAATCGAGTCCGCAACCTTTTGGTGCACGGGATCACGCTCCAACCCACTGAGCCACCCGGCCAGGATGGCATTAAACTCTTTGAATTGGGCCTGTTGCTCTGCAGTAGGTGAGTTCTGGAAAGTGCTTAGCATTTAGATACACAGCAGCCGGGTTCAAGCACACCACATGGGTTTGCTATTTATAGATATCCTAATGTAAATTCTTTGGCAACACAAAAACTACCTATGTAATAGCCATAATTAACCACCAATTTATCTGGCTTATGGTTTCAGATTTGTACACGTCCGTGTTTCTCAAACACGCCTGAAGCCTGTTTACACATTCCTAAATTTGCTGTCATGGCTTAGGTGCTCTTAATCAGTGGAGATGGGCTATGCATTAGGGGGTGGGTGGGGGAGGGACATGAACCCCAGGAAATGGAACACAAAACAATGCAACCCGAATGAATTCTCCTTGGCACAGCCTTTGTGATATTCTCTGAGGGTCCCATGGTGTGGAGGAATGTGTGGTGAGGAGACAGGATGGCGAGAAACGGGGGCAGAGGCAGCCTCCGTTCATTCTACACCAGGAACGCCACAGCTGAAGGCTCACTGGCATTTGCAAGAATCTTCCTACAGATGAGAGCCTGGGGAGGAAAATGTGAGCACGACAGTAGCAATCATTCCATCTTACTCCTCTGAAGTGCTTTGTTTGTCTGAGCACCGAGTGGGACAAGCCTGGGCATTAAGCTTTCTCAAGAAACATTTTTAAAATAACTTTTTAAGGAAACCTTTCTCTCTGATGATAACAGTAACAAACACTTCTTGTAGAAATTTGCAACGTCCAAGCAAAAATAAAGAAAAGAATAAGATCACCTACTGGCCAAAACCCACCGGCAGCTACTGATAATGTTTGACCTATATCGTATGTCCTTTTTCATCTCTTTTATATTTGCACAATTGAGAGGACAAGGGTGCGCATCTATTCAATGCTTGCTACGTGTCCGGCACAACCTGACTGTTCAGGATTACCCTCTGAGGGCACTTGCACTGGTATTTCCATTTTATGGATAGGCAAGTGGAGGCTCAGAAAGATGACTTACCCTCAAGGACTCGTAGTTGAGTGACACAGCAAGGACAGGGACTCAGGTGGCATTGGTCGGGAGTGTGAGTTCTCGGCCACAGCACAACATCTCCCATTTCATCTAACATCCTAACCCAGTATTTTACATGCCACTAAAAGTCATTTACAGCAGTTATTTTGGCCTTCTTGTCTCAAGGAATATTTGAAAATAAATTGAGCCACAGTATCACATGAGATGATTACAAACCAATTCTTGTCCAGGTTCTAGATTTTGGTTTTGCTGCCCTTTCCCTGAAAGTATATTTGTGGAAGTAATTAAATGGAATATCACAGAATCATCTGGAAAATGAGGCCCACGACAAACCCCTTAGTCCAGAGGGTTCAATAGAAGAGGAATGATGATGATTCAATGCCCTGAGCACATAAAAATGTTTCCAGAAGCGCATTTCTTGGCAGATGCTTTGCGATGCTAAATCATGGGATTTCAGAATTGGAAACACTAAAGA
This sequence comes from Myotis myotis, assembly GCF_014108235.1. Classification (NCBI taxonomy): domain Eukaryota; kingdom Metazoa; phylum Chordata; class Mammalia; order Chiroptera; family Vespertilionidae; genus Myotis; species Myotis myotis. Next base: position 48,008,841 of record NW_023416317.1, read on the forward strand.
TCATCTATTCCAGGTAATTTTTAAATGATGGATAATTTTATTATGTAAATTTATTTTATGGTGGAGAATTTCAACATACACAAAAGTAGAGAGAACAGTATGAAGAAACATCATGTACCTAATCACCTGGCTTCATCAATTATCAATTTATCATCTTGTTTCATCTATTAACCCTTCCCACACACACACACTGGATAATTCTAAGCAAATTCCAGACATCAACTTATTTCATCTATAACTATTTCAGGTCACATCTCTAAAAGGCAATGCCTCCTTTTGTAAACCCATTATCACATGTTCCAGGTGTTCAAGGGTCAATATATTCTTTGGAGGTTCACGAATGATCTTTTGAAGATCCATAAACAACCAGAACATTCAAAATTGTGCAAGTACATGGACATGTGCATCATCCGGGGAACGGACTATTTAGCTTATACCAGATCAGTAACGTGTCTATACCTTCAACATTTATTTAAATATCCCCCTTTATTTTGTCTCTTGAGTCAATCCAGGCCCAGAGGGAGGTGGTGGTTTACCTAAGATCACACAGCTAGTTACTGGCAATACCCGTGTCTAAAAACCCTGTCTTGAACTTTGGATATCCCAATGCAGTTTCTTCAGAGCGAATTCCTGTAAGCACAAGTGGCAATGTAGTTCATATGGTTTTCTTTTTCATCAAAGTAGTTGAGTTGAAAAAGTTTGAAAGCCATGAACCTCTCCCATCTATCTTCCCACTAACTATTCCAGAAAAACCACAACCTAATTTATTTTCTAAGTGCTCGACAGAGAACATGGAACACTAAGGAAAAATTCACATTTCAGCGTCCCTTATTTCCATGAATGTCTTTTCTCCTACCAAGTTATTGACAGAATTCTAACAACATAGCTCTCTAATCCATTTAGAATTGGTTTCTTGGCATGGTGTTAGGTAGGGGTCAAGATTCATTATTGCACTGCACCACCAACTTTGCCATAAATCAAGTGACCGCATATCCAGTTTATGTGGAGGTTTCTGTAATGCCCCATTGGTCTGTTTGTCTATCCTTGTACCAAGGCAGCCCTGTCTTGATGTAAAGGCTTTATGGAAAAGTTTTGTTATCTGGCAGATTAAGTCTTCCAACTTTGCTTTGCTTTTTCAAAAATGGTTTTGGTTTCTTTGGGCCTTTGGCATTTCTATGTGCATTTTAGAATCAGCTAATCAATTTCCACAAAAACACCTGCTAGGATTTTGATTGGTATTGTAATAAATCTAGAAATCCATTTGGAGTGAAAGGACATGTTTATACTAGAAGTTCTTCCAATAATATATTCCACACTAGTATGTTTTCTTCTGCCATTAGCTGAGAACAGAATTTCATTATTTTTGCATTTGGGGTCTCATTAACTGAGAACATAATTGCATTACTTTTGCACATGGGGGCTTCCCAGGTCAAAATTTGAGCCTCAGGTCTGTGATTATGAATTCCCAGGGAAATTATTCATTCATTCATTCATTCATTTTCTAGCTATGCTTAAATTTCTTTATCATCTACCTGAGTCAGTGAGAAGTTTGATTTTAGTTCATTCCTTTCTCTTTTTCAGATCTCCAATTCATGTAGGCATCCAATTCCAACCCCCTACATTTATTTCTATTTAAGGTGAAATATGCATCAAATAAAGCATAGTGTCTTAACCATTTCTTCAGTGGACAGTTCTGTGGCATGAAATACATTCACATTGTGTGCAATCGTCACCACCGTCTGTCTCCAGAACTTCTTGCCAAACTGAAACTCTGTACCCATTAAATATTAATTCTCCATCCTCTCAATCAAGCCCCTGGGCCACCACTGTTCTATTGTCTGGCTCTATGAATTTGACCACTCTACATTCTTCATGTGAGAGAAGTCATGTAATATTTGTTCCTTTGTGACTGGCTTATTTCACTTAACATACATCTTCAAGGTCCATCTATGTTGTGTTATGTGTCAGAATTTCCTTCTTTCTTAAGGCTGAATAATATTCAATTGTGTGTCTATACCACAATTGTTTACCCATTTTTGTTTATCCACTCGTCTGTCACTAGACACTTGGGTTGCTTTCCATTTTTGGCTATTGAATAATGCTGCTATGAACTTGGGTGCACAGATATCTGTTCAAGTCCTGCTTGAATATATAGCAGGAAATGGGATGGCTGGATTACATGGTAATTCTGTTTTTAAATTTTTGAGGAATCATTATACTGTTTGTCACAATGGCAGCCCCATTTTAGATTCCTACCAGCATTGCAAAGGGTTCCAATTTCTCCACATCCTCACCAATACTTATTTTTTTTCTATTTTTTAGATCTTAATGGGTGTGAAATGATATCTCATTTTGATTTTGACTTGAATTTCCCTAATATTAGGGAAGCTGAGCATCCTTGCATGTGCTTATTGGCCATTTTGTGTATCTTCTTTGGAGAAATATCCATTCAAGGCCTTCGCCCATTTTTAAATTGGGTTGTTTGTTTTCTTGCGGAGTCAGTAAATTTGAAGGACAAAGATGCATTTAATTTTCTTATTGTTTGAATTGCATTTATTCACTAGAGAAGATTGTTTTACATATTTTTCAAATTATTTGTCTTTTTTCTTTTGTGAATTCTTTATTCATGTCCTTGTACATTTTAATAAAGTATTCATCCGTTTCCTATTGATTTTTTAGAATTCTTTATAAATATTAAAACCATGCTCTTCCATATATGTTGCTAACATTTTTCCAACTTATAATTTGTTTTCAATTTTATTACATTTTCAACATAGAAGATTTCTTTTTTTATGTCGTTAAATGTCACAAATTCATCTACGGTTCCTTCTTTCCATTTATATTTAGAAAAGTCTTCCCCACCCTGGGAGCAGATTAAATATTAACCCATATGTTTTTCAAGATCCTTAACATATACATTTTTTTTACTTTTATCACTTTACTCCATCTGGAATTTATGTTGATATGGGGTACAGAAGAAACACAATTTTTCCCCAAATGATTAATAAGTATTTCTATAACCATTTGTTGAATAATGTATTCTTTTTTTGAAATGTTACATTTACTATATAATAAATGACAATATGTATTGGGTTCTCTTTTAGAGTCATCTGTTATATTCTAATGATTTTGCATTTATTACTATACTGTACTTTTGCATTACTATTTAAATGTTTTAATTATTATAGCTTTTTGTTGTTGCTGTTAATGCTCACCTAAGGATATTTTTTCTATTAATTTTCAGAGAGAGTAGAAGGGAGGGGGAGAGAGAGAGAGAGAGAGAGAGAGAAACATGGGTGTGAGAGAGACACACTGATTTGTTGGCACCTGTACACACCAGCCCACACAGGCCGGGGATCGAGCCTACAACCAAAGTACGTACCTTTGACCAGAATCGAACCTGTGACCCTTCAGTCTATGAGCCAATGGTCTACCCATTGAGCCAAACCGGCCAGGGCTAATTATTGTAGCTTTATAATAGACTGACAATTGATAATATAAGTACCCTCCTGGGAGTTTTATTATTTATTTATTTAGCTGCACTCGCCTTTTTGTTTTTCCTTCAAGTTATAAAAATTAGATTTTGAAAGTAATTGCATTATACTTTTAAGATCATTTTAGTGAAATCTTCACAAATAATGAGATTTCTCATCCAAGAGCATAGTATATATCTTTAGTGACTAAAATGTCTTTTATGCCATTCACATATGCTTGGTAATGTTCTTCAAATAATTCCTGCCTACTTCTCTGTTAGCTCTGGCCTGGGTATGTATACGCTGGGTTACCCTTAAGAACCATCTCTTATATTTTCTTAGCTGGTTATAGCTGACATAGGAAATTTGCTTTATATTAACCTTATAATCTAAGATACTTTAGATTATATTTCTTATTCATTAGTAAAGACATACAGTGTTGCTTACTGGCTCAGAGCATGGGCTCTGGTATCAGACACAGCCATCTTGAAGTCCCATTGCGCCACTTTGGGCTGCCATTTAACACGCTTCTCTGTCCTTGACTCTCCTGGGCATCACTGTTCTTTCTGCAAAGTGAGCATCAGAATGCCCTCTGAAGCGCTGTCACTTGGGTTAAGTTAATTAGTGTGTGCTAAGTGCTTACCATGGCACCTGGTACAGAGTAAGTAAATGCTAGCTATTATAGGAGATTGTCATAATATCTCCAATAATAATTTTGCTTTTCTCATTCTCTCCCTTTTTTGGGGGGAGTAGGTAGGACCAATGTTTTGCTGTAAGTATACATTGTCTATAAGTGTACATTGTGCATTTTTAGTGCTAAGGAGTGGTCTCAGCTCCATTATATTTCAAGCCACTCTGGAAACCACTGCAAATGTAGACATACAGCCTGAGAAATATAAGGTGGGTTTTTGCAAATTTAACTTCAAGACAAACTCATTTCCAACTAAATCATTCCTTAAGCCCCCCCTTCTACACCAAGTCCCAATTTCCCATTCATGTGGCAATTAAATTAAGACTGTCTTTCTTGTGTGCAAGAAGGGTAATGTTCCTTAGCTTACTAAGAATTTCCATCAGGAATGGAAGTGGAATTGTTTCAAATGACTTCTTGGCAAGTATCAAGGTAATCATGTGATTTGGGGAGCCTTTGGCCTCTTTATGTGATGGATTATATTAATAGATAGCCTAATATTAAACTCTTCTTACATTCCTGGAAAAGGTCCTACTTGGCCATGGGGATTTTCTTTTAATAAACTGCTGGGTTTTGATGGCCAATGCTTTATTATTTCTACATCTATGTACATAAGGGAGATTGTTCTCTGACTGTAACTTTGTGTCCTTGGTCAGATTTTATTTTTAAGAATATGCCAAGTTTTAAAAATGATTTGTGAAGATTCCATGGATGTTTTTGTTTTTTTCTGTGGAACAGTTTATAGAACCCATCTCCTCTTTGAATGTTTGTGGTGGGGAAAAACTGTCAATAATACATAAACCTAGCACCCATTTTTTTAAAAAGATTGGAAAACTTTTCACTTTTTTATTCTATTTTTTTTTTGTTTGCTCAAGTCAGGTTGGTTAGCTTCTATTTTGCTATAAAATTATCCATTTCATTTAAATCTTTCTAACCTCTCTGGATGAGTTATTGTAGGACAGCCAGAGATCTTCCTTCAACCTTGCCTCCTCATCACTCTCTTTGGCAGGATTGCTAGGTGCTCCTATCCTGCGAACACCCTTGTTTGTAGTTCTCTGTTTATATAACATGAGTTCCTTAAATCTGGATTGGGAGTCAGGAGAGTTAAACAGCAGTGCTCACATTTGCACTTTGAAGGGTGAGGATAAGAGGAACCATTAATGTTGTAATATTGAAGCAAAGGATGGATTGTCATAGAGAGAACCGAGAGCCAGGGAGGTGAGCAATTCAGTCTTAAGAAAATGACAGAGAGAAAATGGGAAGGAAGAGAAAAGAGCCCACAGGAAAGAACCTTCAAAGGCAAGTGAAATTGCCCCGTTCCTCCTCAGAGAGTCACTTCACAGAGATTGATTGGGGGTGGACGCTGGGTTCAACCAAGAGGGCCCTTATCTGGCTGGAGACTACAGATAAAGTCAGTGAGCAGAATAATTGACTAGCAAGATGAGAAAACCATGGAGACAGGAAAATCTCAAAGGGTGAGGTAAGGAAGTCAAGAGAGCATTTAAGAGAAAATAAGGAGCAGGATGGAATGAGGTAGAAACAAAGTCATCAAGAATTCAGGCTGTGAACACCGTGTTTTACTGAAGCTCTTCTCTGCAATGTTGTTTGGTCCATGTAGGTTGTCAGACAACCCTCAGTTGGAAGGATTGGGTGTGAGTCCCAGTAATCTACACAGTAATCATCTTATGTGGCAAGAAGATGGCAACAAAGACCAGACTTGTTCAACAAGAAAAGACTTTGATTTGGGGGTTCCATTGGCATAAGTCATCTCTCTACAAAATGTAAAACCAGGTGTGGTTCAACAAGTAAGACCTTGGATTGGAATAATTTCCTTCAGTCAGGGGGTCTTGCTGGTAAATAATAGTTAACCTATATAATAAAAGCCTAATACGCTAAGTGTCTGGTCGTCTAGTGGGCCATTCAGCCAATCAAAGCGTAATATGCTAATGATATGCTAAGACTGCTTAACCACTTGCTGTGATGTACACTGACCACCAGAAGGCAGACACTCCGACTGGTAGGTTAGCATGCTGCTGAGGTCCAGCTGATCAGGACTGAGCAAGACTGGCCGGACATGCCCTGGAGCCCTCCCGTGACCCTTCCCCAGCTGGCCAACCTCCCATGTCCCTTCCCAGCCTCAATTGTGCACCAGTGGGGTCCCTCGGCCTGGCCTGCGCCCTGTCACAATCCGGGCTGAGGGACACACACACACACACACACACACACACCATGAGTGCATGAATTTCATGCACTGGGCCTCTTGTTATTTCTATAATAGAAAAACCTCGCTGATCATCGTTTTGGCAGAGGTCTGTTTCCTTTTCCCCGGGTTAATCTTTTTTCTAAAAGTACAATGGAAGTGCTCACCCTGAAGTTTAATAAGCTTAATGAGATTTTTAAAACTGGTTTCTTTAACTATATCTTTTCAGCAGATATTGAACCAAAGTTTCATTAAGTGGGGTATATGTGACTTGGGTGTACATATGAAAAGTCAATTGCAAATTGGATCTCTGTTCGTGGAACAATATTTTCCTACCGAGTTTCATTAAGAAATTTGAGAAGTTCCTTGAAAAAATGACAAAAATCACATGGCACAAATGCAATGAGTCTTTTAAATGAGATTCATGGTTGGAAATTGCTAAAATAATTTTCTGATAACACATTATTACTACTTTGCAAAGTTAGCTGCTACTTTTCCTCCTGAAACATTTTCTTGGAGTTCCATATTTTGGGGGAAATGAGTTCTTTCCATCGCAAAGAAGTCCAGGGAAACCTCATCAGGCAAGGGTGCTCAAGAGAGGAGGCATCCTGGAGAGGCAAGCCTTCCTGATAAGAGAGAACATGTCATTTTATGTTCCAAGCATTTCCCTGTTGGGAATTCTGCTTGCAAATTGTTCTATAATCTGGTTTCTATTTCCCTACTGTGAAAGGCAGAATATGTCGCATGGAATTTCATTCCTATACAACAGAACTGCAAATGCTTTGTAAATTTCAAAGCCATTATATTGTTTCTGTAATTTCCTTTTCCCGATTACTCAGAATCGCCCTTTTAAACACCAGTTATTGAACTTTCGCATGTTGTAGTTTTTTCCCTTGTACTAATGACTCCATACTGCAGTGTGATTCCAACATTTTTCTAACTCTCCCTGCACAAAGGCCATCTCTCTCTGCAGGATTCTTTGAGGCTTCTAATTTGCCCCTTGTGATTTGCTTTTGTATTGGAAAATAAATCACCAACTAGTTGGAATTTCATGGTCCTTAAAGCAAAATAGAAATTGAACCTAATATCAGGCAATTAAATAGAGGATTTGGGGGATGGGGGGTATTATGTTATTGTTTTTTAACTTTTACTTAATGATTCATCTGGTAGTGATTTCTCAGAATTTTTGCTTCCATTTCCTAGTTCTTGGCTGCATTTTCTAGAAGTCAGTTGCTGAGTTGCCCTGATAGGTTTGATATTCTTCCATTCTTATTCAAAAGGCAATGTGATTAAGCTGAAGTTGCTGGTTTCATTTGTTTCATTAATACATTTTTACCGATGCTTAATATGTTGATCAGTTTGCTAGTGATCATCCCCAGTAAACACGGCCTTCCAAATAACATTGTAAAAGATAAATTCCTAGGTGTGAGGTTTCATTATTAGCAGTTTCTATGGAGTGAATTTTTCTCTAACTGCTATATTGGACTTTATCTCTTCTACTCAGTAGAAAGCCTGTAAGTGAAATGATCAAAATAAGTATCTCATGAATAAGTTGCACAAAGCAAAAAAAAAAGGGGGGGTGGCAAAAGGGAAAAAATCCACCTTACAAAATTAAAGTGTGCAGTTGCCCTCGCTAGGTGGTTCAGTTGGTGGGAGCATCATCCCATATACAATAAGTTGTGGGTTCGATCCCTGGTAGGGGTGCATATGGGAGGCAACCGATTGATGTTTCTCACATCAATATTCCTCTCTCTCTAAAAATCACTAAAAACATACTCCTCGGTGAGGATTGAACATGCAATTTATGGTTCTTCTGATGAATAGAAGAAAGAACATGAGTAAAAGCCAAGAGGCTTCATGTCGAACCACACCTCAGGCCACTGCAGCCCCTCAAACAAGCTGCTTCTTAATCATGGTGAGTGGTCTTTCTTCCAGAAGGAATAGCATCCATCTGGTTCTGATGATCCCAGTGCTCTAGAATGTTAAGGGCTTTATGAATTTGTCTCAGAAAGCAATTTACATTGTTTCATCTGTGATCTGTTTGTTTGTTCTTGTGATTAGAATTATTTTGGCAATGTTCCTATCATAGACTACCCATAAGGTGACCTTTGCAGATAGCAGCAAGTCAAAAAAACTGATCCTCTGATTTGTAATAAATCATGGGGTTGAAGATGGGAGGTATTTTAAACTTGTCTGTCAGGATCCAAGAGCAAAATGCCAAGCCATCTAGCTTCATGGCAGGACCCATTCTGGTTCTTCATTGAAACTTCATTCAGAAGTTTGTCTACAGCCTGGTCAGGCAGCTGCGCAGAGAGCCTGAAGCTAGCCCCCACGGCACCTGTACCTGGTTCCTGGGCTCTGGACAGCAGCCGAGAGACAGACAGAGGCCCATGGAGAGAGCATAAGCTTTGACCTCATTTCCAATAGTGGGATTAAAATGCCACCTGTCAGTTTAAGCTTCATAATATTCTAGTACCATCTATGAAAATATATTAGGAAAGAGGGAGAGAGGGAGGAAGGGTCACTTTAGGTCACTAAACTTGTACATAGCCCCTTTTTCATTCATACTTTCTTCTCAGGGTATAGTAAGCATTAAATGAGAAAGTATATATGGATTACCATCACAGTATCTGGTATTAACTACATGTTCACTTTCATGAGAGCCAGGGAATCTATTCTAAAAGTTATATGACATTTTAAGGCTGAAAAAAGCTGAAATCCTATTTCCCTATTTGAGTAGAATAGATGTCAGTATGCTTGCTTTATTTAAAAAAGAAAACACACACACACACTAAAAAAATAAAAATAAAAACCCCTTAGATCCTGCCAGAAATACAATGCCTTTTCTAATGCATAAATGTGACAGACAGTCCTGATGGTTCTCAGAGGTATCATGCTTTATGTATCTGGCCCAGATTCTAATTAATTGGAGCAAGCCAGATCCCATAAATGAAAAGTGCTGTAATTTGGAGGTGACAACTAATATGTCATTGCTATTCGGAATTCCATTTCATTATCAGGTACAGCAGTGCTGTGGGCCAGCCTCAGAAGACCATCTCTAGGACAAGATTTCCAAAGGAGACAGTCCCTGCACAATTGATGGGGCATTTACTGCCTTTCTATGAGCATCCTTATTAATGCCACTGTATTTAGTTAAGGTAACACTAGCTGCATGAACCGCCAAAGCTTAATGGTTTGACACAGAGAATACGTATATTTCTCACTCATCCAATAGTCTACAGTCGGTGTATTAGTTTCTATTGCTGCATAACAAAATGCCGCAAATTTACCACCTTAGAACTACACATACTTATTATCTCACAGTTTCTGTGGGTCGGAAATCTAGGAACAAGCCAGAGGGCCCATTTGGCTAGACAATTACCAGAATGAAATTGAGGTGTCAGCCAGCCCTGCTATCTCATCTGAGGCTTGGGGTCCTCTTCCAAGGTCACAGGCTGTTGGAAAAATTCAGTTCTTTGCAGTTATATAGCTGAGGTCTCCATTTTCTTGCTAACTGCAGGCCAGGAATGCTCTCAGTAACTAGAGGCCACCTCAGGTCCTTGCCACGTGGCCACCCTCCTCTCATGACACGAGAACATATTTCTTAAAGGCCAACAGGATGGTCTCACTCCACTCTGCTAGGATGGTGTTTAATATAACATAGTAATCACCAGAGTGATCTTCCCACACCTTTCTCAAGTCAAGGGAGTGACTATCCCATCATATTCATAGGCCCTGCCCACACTCCAGGGGCCCGAATTACATACTCTTGCTCCCTAAGTCCTTCTTATCTTTTTCTTTCACTTTGCCTCCCTTTCTACCTCCTCCAATTCCTCCTCCTACGCCTACCACTATTCCAGTCATTCTCCACCAGGGTCTCTGTATATTTAGGAGACTCTGTTGGTTGCCAATCTCAGAGCCATGTACTCCTTTCTTCTGTCTTATAAAATGCCAACACTGCTCTGGGGTTCCCACCTTTCTCTATATAGCCAAGTTCTTTAGGAAACATTGTTCTCAACGTCAGTAACAAAGAGGTAAAATCCTCGTGGTGGTTTCATTTACCTCACCAGTGATTGGTTGAGGAAGAACATGTGTTACAATTTTGGCCAATGAGAGAAGGAAATTCTGATGAGAAGTCTGGGAAAGGGTCTCCACGCTGATGAGAACAAACTAAGGGAAGGTGCCATCACTGAATATTTGCAAACAGGTAGCCTTTTCGGAGCATGAAGGAAGCCAGCTTCAAGGCTGGAATGAGGAAGGCAAAGTAAATTGATGAAAAGAACTTGAGTTCTTCATGATGTCATTCTGCTACTGACTTATCCATCTCCAGTGTCTGCCTACATTACACCTCGTGTTATCTGAGGTAATATCCTGATTGCTTAAGCCAGGTTGACTCTGAGTGTTTTAATACTTGCCATTGTAGGTACTAAATGATTGTGTGTGTGTGTGTGTGTGTGTGTGTGTGTGTGTGTGTGTGTCAGTGCAAAATATTATAGTTTCCTTTCTTCCTTTCTTCACATACTACGGTTGGAAATAATAAAAATGATAATGATGATGACTACTACAAAGATAAAAACAGCAGTAATGTAGAGAGGAGCTACCTCTGTCCAGGGAATGATATCAAAGTCACCAGCATGAAATTTGCAAAATCCATTGCCCCTGATTTTACTGAGTGATGTCTAGGATATAAATATAGATTTGACATATTTCCAGTAGCCTTCCAGATTTTGGGTTCCCCAGTGGAAGATCCAGAGTAAGTGTGCCAGGACAGCTTTAGAGGAGCTGTTAATGATTTGGTATTAAGATCTCTTTTTTTATTACTTTGTTTGAGCCAAACTGGCAACAGAGGCTTTAGAGCAAGATCTCAGAGGCTCCTCTTAAAATCTTGATTGATTGCCTCTTTCCAATCCCAATCAGGGGAGCAGGGTGGCTCAACTCCAAATTTAATTGGTTTATGGATATTAAGGTTGTAAAGAGATAAATAGAATTCATGCTTAGGCTCCATTAGCATTGTGCCAACAGTGTTCATTTTTCCAATATACAGTGTTCAAGTGTTGTTGTATTTTTTTATTTACAGTGGGGCCTTGACTTACGAGTTTAATTCGTTCCAAGACCGAGCTCGTTAAGGAGCTCATTATCTCAAATTACTCTGTCAACTCAAAGCAAAAAATCGGCTGAGAGACAGCTGGTATCTCAAAAAACTCGTTAGTCGGGACACTCGTAAGTCAAGGCCCCACTGTATTGCCAAAAACATGCATTGCAGCAGTATAGATGATGTGAACTGAGTAGGCCTTGCCCCAGAAAGCCAAGTGAACTCTTGCGGGGTGTGTCCACCAAAAGTTTAGTTGGCTTACTAGTATAGTGCTAAGAGTAATCTAGCTCCTCTACACAGTGACTTTGACTTTGAAGGTATCCTGTACCCACTCAATTCATTCATGTGCATCTGGAGGAAGACAGAGCAGGCAAGTCACGCATTAAATTATCCAGGTAGAGTACTCCAGGTTAAAGGCTCCCCAAAGCCAAACAGATGAATATTCAACTGATAGAAGAAATCTGCCACATTTCTACTTTACATAAATCCAATAAACAGATGAGGCAAAACTAGGGCTTTTTGCAAAATGGGAGAGGAGATTTGTTCATTTTCACCAAGTCACATTGCTTGGGATAGATTAGCAGTAAATCTCTAAGAAGAATGGAATTTTTCTTCCCAAGGTGTGTGGAACTGAGAATTAAAGCTAAAGATCATCGTGGTGGTCTATTTTTAGAGAAGAATTATTTACTGAGAGTATTTGTCATTCATTCAGGAGGACAGCCAGCCGTGAGCCATGGCAGGCATCCGTAGGAACAGCCAGCTCTTGGAAGAAAAAGAAAAATAATCTTTCCATTCTTGAAAAGCATGACAAGAACATGTCATCAAGTCAAAGGCAGACAAGACAGGCAGTGAGGGAATGAGAAAATTTAAGGCATGTTTCTAGAGCATATGTGTGCATGTACCGCAGATGTGGATTTACTACTGTGTGTTTATCAGTGCCTGGCTGTAAAGATATGGGGTCAGTGGGTCGTGTGTCTATAGTGTAGGCTTCTGAGAATTTAAGAAATAACAGCTAATGTATATTGGGTTGCAACTATGTCCCAGACTCTGTGTTAAGTGCTTTATGGAGATTGTTTGAATGATCTCTGCAGCCTGTGTTTTCCATTCATGAAGAGGTTAATACAGCTACTAGGAATCCAAACCAGGATTCAAACCCAGGCAGCGTGACCATGTGGGCCATCAGTTCCCCAGAGCCCTCTGTCACTGGTTACATTACCATGCTGTAAAACAACCATGTTTATATATTTTTGTTTGTTTTGGAGAAAATCTTCAAGGGGAGCAGTTCTATTATCTGCATTAAAATAGAACTGGTACGTATCTAAGGCTGAGATAATTAGCCAACCAAATAAACATACCCATCTTCTTGGTAACATCGTGATGGGTTCAGCAGCAAACTGAGATTGAAAAGCTAGACACTCGGGCTGTTTGTAATTCCTGATTGGCCTTTGTCTTCATCTTCAAACGTATCTCATAACTCATACGGTTCACTCTGGTGCCTTGCCATCTGGCCTCTGGCTTATAAAAACCGGTTGGTGTGGTGTTTAGGACGGTAAATTTAGAGGATTTAAAGTGTCTTTACACCACATCGTCACATGGATACCTAAAGTCATCACAAGATTAACCCATCGAAAACAATTGACTGATATTTGTCCCCTCTTTCCATCAAACACGCTTCTTCCCACAGTCCATCGTCTCAGTGAGTGGCCGCTTCTCCAGTGGCAACTGCTCAGACCAAAAGCCTTGGACGCATCCTTGGTTACTCACTTCTCACACCCTACATCCAACCCACTACGAAATCTTGTTGACTGTACTTCAAAATATGTCCAAAACACACTATTTTTTACCATTTGCATTGCCATGGCCCTGCTCAAGCCGCCATCTACCTATAGAATGGTGGTCCTTTCTCCACACATAAGCCAGTGCAATCCTTTATTAATATACAGCTCACTCAAAGTCTGACAATGACTTCACATCACACGGAGAATGAATCCAAAATCCTTACCAAGGCCTCTGAGGTCCTACAGGATCTAGCCTCTGCATCGTAACTATCTTTATCCTTTGCTTCCTCCTCTCTCAGTCTATTCAAGTCATCGAACAGCCAAGCTCCTTATCATTCCTCAAACACACAAAATACAGTCCCATCTCTGGTTGAGAGAATGACCAAGATCGAAGTGTGCTGGTAGGGAATGCTATAAAGTGGCTCTTATAGAAGTAGCCACGTAAGATAGGCAATATTTTTACAACAAAGTTGAACCCCATCATAGGAAGTGAGGCCATGGGAGTTAAGCCTAGGAAAGAGTGTTCCTCTAGGGTGTGATCTCTGAGGGGCAGTAGTGAGAGGTCCCTGAATCTCCAGTAGGCCAAGGGATGTGACAGCAAGCAGCACGCACATCCTGCGATGAGGCAACACGGGTGGGGCACAATCATAAATTTTGGAGACCTGGATTTTGATTCCTGACTTCACCACTTACTGTCAGCATGACAGTGGGCAAACACTTAACCTCTCTGAGTGTCAGTCTCTTCATATTTCACAATTTTGCAGTGATTTACTTTCCTGCAATAATATTTTGACACTTAAAAATCTGCATATAACCACTGGCATGCTGTACCAGTTAAAGATAATCAGCTGTATGAGTTAAAGATAATTTTGGCTAAAAGTAACCAAAAAACCTATCTAATAAAGACAGGATATGCAAATTAGCTGTCACTTCACAACAAAGATGGTGGCACCCACAGCCAATAAGAAGGGAATATGCAAATTGAGGCAACAAAGATGGCCGCAGATGGGCCAGGACACTTGCGTCATTGCCATGGTGACAACGCAGGCATTCCACCCCACCCCAGCCACTCCGGGCCTCTGAGTAGCACGTGAAGGCAGAAAGGCAGTTCCAGGCCAGAGCGGAGGCAGAAAGGCAGCTCTGGGCCAGAGCAAAGCGGTGCTGGCAGCCAGGGGAAGGAAGGTCTATTCTTGCACAAATTTTAGTGCATCAGGCCTCTAGTTTAACAATAATTTAAACAAGTATGGGTTTGTTAAACAAGCAAAGCCACATGAATCTTCCTTTTCCCTCCTTGGCCACCTTCCCCAGTTGGCTTATGTCCTCTTGTTTACTGTCTTGAGTTAGCAGGAGGGCTGCTGTAGCTTTAGACACCATGTCTAATGTCCAAGAAAAAAAGGAAAAGAGAAAGGCAGGCCACCTAAGTCTTCTCTCTTTAAGAAATCAAGTCTCTGGAGAAATCTACATTGCATGTCCATTTCACTGGCCAGAACTGTGTCATAGGGTCATTTCCAGCTGTAAGGAAAGCTAGACACAGTGCTATTCCAAACATAGTGGAGGTTTTGTAAGAAAAAGAGAAGTAAAGAAAAAGGAAGTTGGGGATACGGCTAACAGAGTCTGCCATGGGGAAAGAAAAACAGAACAATGTAAATAGTAATGTTTGTTCCTAGAAAAAAACCTTTGGCCATAGGATGTCATTATTTCAATATATAGATTTATTTGATTTCCTAGTATTATATTTAGAATGTTTTTCTCCATGTTCAAAAATGGAATAGGTTTGTAGAATGTGGATGTTTCTATACTTTGGGGCACCTTCTCATCATTGACTTTTAGCATTGGTGTTTATCTTAGATTGAACAACAGCATGCATTTGGAACACAGAATTTGGAAGTTCTATGCATAGTTACATCCATTTGTATCTATGCATAGAATTTATGTGTCCTTTACATTTTGGGGGAACTTGCCCATTGAACATTGGGTCCAGCCACCTTTTTGCAGATAATTATTTTAAAGGAATTTCTCATTTTTATAGTAATTGAGATAATCAGCTATTTTGACATTTCTAAATTAATCTTAGCAAAGTATATTTTCTTAGAAAGTCATCCTTTTAATACAAATTTTCAAGTATATGAGTAAAGGATCTCAAATCACTTGCATTTGTGATTATACCTCCTTTATCGTTCAAAATTTTGCATATTTTAGTGGAGATGTTTTTCATTTTTCTTGGTTAGACTTTTTTTCTATTTTTAATTTTTTTTTTCAAAAAACTAGTTCTTGGATTTATCTATGATTCTCTTTAATTTTTGTGTTTATTTATTCAGCACTGTCCCCTGGTTTACTTGTACTTGCTTTGTTCTATAATTTTTAGTTGTATTCATAGTTCATCAAATTTCATTCTGTCATTTATGATGAAAGCTTTTATGGCTTTGCAATCATTCCTGAATACAACCATGATTATATCTCTTCAATTTTTATGATTATTATTCCCATCCTTATTTTCTGAGCACTGTAAAACAGGAGTAGGTGTGCGTGTGCACTTGCAAGCTAATGAGAAGGGGGGGGGTTAATTTCCAATTAGTTAGGTGTTTTTATGTTATTTGCCTTTTGATTATTAAATTCTTATTTTACAGCTCTGTGCTCATTTTATGTAGCCTGTCTAATCATCTATTCTATGGAACTCATTGAGGATTCCTTTGTGGTTGCTTATCAGATAATTTTTGGTGGGTGTCTTACAGGCCCTTGAAAAGAATATGTATTTACTGAAGTGTAAAGAGCTTGGTACTCATGATTAGAAATACGTTATAAATTCAACTGTTCAGATATTTTATACTTTCTTTTACGATGTTAGATTTGTCATGGATTGAAGGAAACCAGTTAAAGTATTTCATTACTGATTCATTTCTTTCTTTTTCATTTTTACAGTTTAAAAGTTTCCTCTTACATATTCTTAATGTTCTGTTCTCTGGTGCATAACAGTTTAAACTTCATTATGATTGCACCATTCACCATTGACTAACTTCCCACTCCGCCCCACAAACTTCTTTTAACTTAAATTCTATGCTGTGCAATATTATCTCCTTTGCCAGCATTTGTCACTCTTTGCTCATTCTCTTATTTAATCTCCAGGAGTTATTTGGGTTTTAGTAGGGATCTTCTAATCTACATTTTCAATTTATTTAATGAGGAATATAACTGTTAATATTTACTGTCATATGTTTGATTTTTATCTCTGTCATTTTATTTTCTGCTTCTGGAGGCTTTCATGCTCTTATTCTTTTATTTTCTTTTTTAAAAAACTACTCTGGCCATAACCGGTTTGGCTCAGTGGATAGAGCATCGGCCTGCGGACTGAAAGGTCCCAGGTTCGATTCCGGTCAAGGGCATGTACCTTGGTTGCGGGCATATCTCCAGTGGGGAGTGTGCAGGAGGCAGCTGATCGATGTTTCTCTCTCATCGATGTTTCTAACTCTCTATCTCTATCTCTTCCTCTCTGTAAAAAATCAATAAAATATATTTTTAAAAAAAAACTACTCTGCTATATGAACTTTTCCCCCCAATAAATTGAAGACAATCCAATTTTTTAAATATGCTAATGTCTACTTTTAAAATTTGACTAACACATTGCAACTATGTGCTCCTAATTATTAATATTGGAAATGGAATAGCACATCCATCTCCTCCTATATCCTAAATGAGGGTAATAAAAATAGGGTCTATCTGATAGGGTGGATTGCAGCCTGAAAGAGATGATACATCTAAGGTTCTAAATTATATGTAACACATAGTAAGGACTCCAATGTCAGTTATAACTAATCCAGGTGCCATTGTTGTTGTTGTCCTTGTTACTTGTCCTCCATACGAAATGAGGAAACAAGCACAGCCTGACTTTCTCCTCCATCTCCCCCCACCCCACCCCCATCCTCACTCCCCCCTCCCCACCTGCCTCCACAGCTTGCGTTTCGTTACTACAAGTCATGGTATTTTTATTACTGTTAAGACGCTTCTAAATTATGTGTCATCTGTTTCATTAAGTATGTATAACAGGTGAATTTTCTTTGTGAACTGTTTATAGCAGTCATTTTTAATTCAACCATGTTTAAATTATTCCAAGCACAAGTCCTTTTAAGCTTCATGTTTTCCATAGTTTCCAATCTTTTGTTTTCTTTGCTCATGAATGGTAATTTGTCTGGGTTAAGAACACTTGGGTCATAGCTTCATCTTACATTGTTTCATATGCTAGAAGAGGAGTTTGAAGTGAGGCTCGGGTTTCTTTCTCCGTGGATGGCCCATCTTCCTGCCTGTGTGCTTGGATGCCCTGCTCCACGCTGACACGTGAGGGTTCTGACAGGACACTCTAACCCACTGGCAGGAAAAGAGATGCTTCTTTTCAGTGGGCTGACCGACACAACATGGTGCCCTCCTGTCAGATCTGATCTTCGTTCCTCATTTAACCCAGGAACTCTCTTATCTGAGTGTTTCTGCTCTAGTCAGTCATTCTGAAGTCTTCAGGACCCAATTTTTTCTTCATATCTTCTCTAATAGTATCTTCTCTAATGATTTTCATCTTATTTGGTATTCCATGAGAGCTTCTCAAACATGCCTCCGTATCATTGAATAACTTTTTCTACTTTTACATTTCCCTATTTTTTTAATTTACCTTTATTGTTAAAAGTGTTACAGATATCTCCTAATAACATAGTCAGTGAATAAAGTCAGTTGAATGACAAACTGAGAAAAATACCACACAAATGACAGAGTTTTTATAAATCTACACAACATTTACATATCAATAAAAAGATCTATAACTTACTAGAAAAAGTGATTAAGTTTTAAGCATTTAGTTTCTGCCCATGTCAGAAAACATAAGTACCAAGCTTCTGGATATTGGTCTCAGAGATGTTTTTGTGGATGTGACTTCAATGGCAAGATAAACAAAAATAAATAAACATAGGACTAATGGAAATAGATCATCACCATTGAGCAAACACCAGGTAATAAGTTTTTTAGGCAAGAATCATCAATGGATGTTGAAATTAGAAGGCAAATGTTTGATGACAAACAGGATATTTGCATAGTCTCAAAGTATTTCCCCTCCATGAAATTTGTTCATTACAAAGAGAATACTAGTCATTTTACAGTGGAACAACCTGGCAAATATTACCTCAACTCAGAGACCAAATGCAATATCACATGTAATGGGACATATTGACATTATTTTGCTGCACTGAGAAGAAGGCATCACTTTTGTCCTATTCTTACCAGAAATACATAACTTCAATCTAACAGTGAGGAAACGTCAGAAAAACCCAAATCAAAGGACATTCTACAAAACACTGGCTAGTAGATCTTCTGGTCAAGATGGCAGCATTGGTAAAGACGGTACTCAGAACCTCCCACAACCACATCAAAATTACAGCTAAGCTATAGAACAAGCATGTCAAACTCGCGGCCCACAGCGAATATTTTTTGTGGCCCAGCTAATATAACTGTATGTAAGAAATGTTTTAATAAAAATTTCGTAACTTAATTTTTACAATATCCTGTTATACATAATTATTAACAACGAACTACAACATTCGCTAATGACTGATTACTATAATCATGTTGCATTCATTTCTCTTACGCGCAGGCGCACCATTTCTCTCCACTAATACTAGCAGCCAATATTTTAGCAGCTGATGGCCACGTCATTAGTCTTGTACTGACTTGTTTGGTGTGCACAACAGGAAATATTTTGCTTCCAGAGAACAAGAAAAATAGGTTTATTTGTGTTACACTTATTAATTTGTGCAGTTATTCAGTGTCTGGTAAGTTAATATTCAAGAAAAAATAATGTTCTATTATTTTATGGTAATGATTACTCCTTTATTTTATCCCTTTGTGTTCAGCATGTCTCTATTAAAATAAACCTACGTTTCTATGAACATTGAAGCTTTTGTTTTTTTGCGGCCCACATAAACTTAAACCTTGTTTATTTGGCCCATGTTAGCCTTTGAGTTTGACATGCTTGCTATAGAACAACCATCATTTAGAACCACCTCGTTGAAAAGAAATCCTCCAACTAAGGATCTAAAGAAGCCACATAGAGACTGGAAGGAGGGGAAAGAGGCAGATGGAATAAATAGAAGAAAACGTAAGTTCCAAGCTTCTTGATAGTGGTCTCAGAGATGTTTTCCTGGATTTGACTTCAATTGCAAGATAAATAAATACAAAAGGACTAATGGAAATAGAACATCACCATTGGGCAATACAGGCTGGTCCCACACCCAGGTGTGGCAGATAAAAATCAGGAGAGATATCTCAGCTGTGGACGTTCCCCCCTGAAGGCAAGGGGTTCCACCTCCACACCAGGCCCCCAAGCCCAGGGTCCTAGGGCTGGGAAGAAAAAGTCCCCATAATTTATGACTGTGAAAAGCAGCGGGGGTTGAGGGTGGGAGGTGGGGGGGCGCGGCTGCTGGAGTCCCAGGCATTCCTCTTAATGGGCCTGTGCTCACTCCCAAACTTACCCAAACTCACTCCAAGCTCCAGCGATGGGGCAGCAGCTCACAAGGCACCAGGGACATCTGGGAAGGAGCTGAGGTGCCTAGCATCAGGCTGGAGGGGCAGCTTTCCCCCACAGTAGTGCTGGCAGTGGCTACAGTTCCTTTGCAGAGCTCTCCCCCAGCAAAGCCGGTGGGAGCCATATACTGAGACTCCAACTACATGGACAACACTGTTAGCCCCGCCCTAGTGTCTGAGACCCCGCCCCATTCAACTGGCCAGCCAAACCCAAGCAGTTTTCAGTGGCTTTTCCATAGAAACAGCCAATCTTGGCTCATGCTTTTGACTTTCCTAAAATCACTCAAAGGTTCACAAATCCCAAATAAGCTGCACCTGGCCTCAGCATGCCCCGTGCATCTTGCTAAGTGGCCCCAGCCAGGATTAAATGCTCCAATCAAAAGACATACGGTTGCTGAATAAATAACAAAACAAGACTTTTACATATGCTACTAGAGACTCACTTCAGATAGAAAGACACACAGAGAATGAAAATAAAGGGATGAAAAAAAGGTGTTTCATTAAAATGAAAACAAACAAACAAACAAACAAAAAAAAAAACCCACTTGATAGCAATACTTATACCAAACAAAATAAACTTTAAAACAAAGGCTAAACAACAACAGACAAAAAGAACCCAGCGATTCCATTTCTAGGCACTTATCTCAATGAACCCAAAACACTAAATCAAAGAGACATCCATATGTTCATTGCAGAATTATTTACAATAGTCAAGATATGGAAGCTACCTAAGTGCCCATCAGTAGATGAGAGGATAAAGTGGTGCATGTATACCATGGAATATGAGTCAGCCATGGAAAAGAATGAAATCCTGCCATCTGCAACACCATGGATAGACCTAGAGGGTATTGTGCTGAGTGAAATAAGTCAGACAGAGAATGACAAATGTCAGATGATTTCACTTACAAATGTGGAATCTAAAAAGCAAAATAAATGAACAAGCAGAACAGAAATAGACCCACAGATACAGAGAACATTTTGACAGTTGCCAGATGGGAGCGGGTTGGGGAGATGGGTAAAAAGGTGGAGGGATGGAGAGGTACAAACGAAGTTGCAGAATATTCATGGGGATGTAAAGAACAGCATAGGGAATACAGTCAATAATATTTTAATAACTGTGTATGGTGTCAGATGGACACTAGATTTATCAGGGGGATCAACTTTTTAAATTATATAAATGTCTAATCACTGGGTTGTACACTTGAAATATATAATATTGTACATCAACTGTAATTTTAAAAATTTTAAATATATTTTTAAAATAAAATAGCACTGGCTGGTGTGGTTCAGTCATTGAGCATCGTCCCACACACTGAGAGGTTACAGGTTCTATTCCCAGGCAGGGCACATGCCCGGGTGGCAGGCTCCAGCCCTAGCAGGGGGAGTGCAGGAGGCAGCCAATCGATGTTTCTCTCATTGATGTTTTTCTCTCTCCCCCTCCCTTCCTCTCTCTCTAATATCAATAAACAAAATATTTCTAAGTAAAAGAAAAATCTATGCAATAAAAAAGACTTGCTAGTAGTCTCCCAAAGGGTCCAAAAGGTTATGAAAGACAAAGAAAGACTGATATAGATTGAAGAGACTTAGAAAACATAACCAAATGCAATGTGGAATCCTGGACTGGATCCTGGACCAGAAAAAAAAAGGACATTATGAGACAACTGGCAAAATTCTTATAAGAACTGTACATTAGTTAATCATTTTATATCAATGTTTATTTCCCGGTTGCTACTGATTTACTATGGTTATGTAAGACTTAGCATTAGGGAAAAGCAGGTGAAAGGTATTTTACAAATTTTCTGAGTAAACTTATTTTAAAGTAAAAAGTTGGAAAAAAGAAATAAATTCTGCAATTCATCACTGGGTTGCTCTTTCATAGGAAAGCAATCCAGAGCCTATTAAACTGAAAGTTCAGAATAATTCTCCAGCACCTAAGAGCTAATGTTTAAAATCTGTAGTCTTTCATTTGGTATATTCTGACTCTGGGTTTGTTTTCTTATCTAGAAGAAGCAGAGTTTTGTTGTTCATTTGGCAAAGGAAACGGCCCTTATCTTACCTTAATGAGATAGATTGTTAAAACCAGAGCAAGGCCTGATGAGTCCCTAAACAGAGTCGGGGTACTACTTGCTGCTCTGATTCTCCAAGCAGCCTTTAAAGCTGCAAGCTGTCTAATGGAAACCCATTCACTAGATTCCTGTAAATGTAAGCATTCTGCAGGGCTTTAAAAATGAACAGTCAAGGATCATGCACAGTGTAGGAGACACACAAAGGATTCGGCATACAAGTTGACTTTATTAGCCACATTTTTTCAAGACATAAATATTATGAATTACTATCATACAAAATACCAGAATCAGGCTATGGGAAAGGACTGCAGATGTGAACTCAGAAGCTGGGGTTCAAGTTCTGCTCCTGCCCCTAATTATCATTCTTACATAGAGATAAGGAAACCAGTTTATTAAGGGCCTGAACTGGGTGTTGTGCCCTCAGCGATCAGCCTTATTTTTCTCCTCTCACACTCCTCTAACAGGGTTGGTTAGAATTTTGTTCATTGCCTCTTAGCATTTAGGCATATATCATAGCTGTTGATCATAAGAATCTCATTGTCACGTATTGAAAGTTTAGTCCAGCTTGGCTGGCCTGGCTCAGTGGTTGAGGGTCAACCTATGAACCAGGATATCATGGTTCGATTCCCAGTCAGGGACATGTCCGGGTTGTAGGCTTGATCCCCTGTGTGGGGAGTGCAAGAGGCAGCCGATCAATGATTCTCTCTCATCATTGATGTTTCTATCTCTCTCTCCCTCTCCCTTCTTCTCTGAAATCAATAAAAAGTTTAGTCCATCTGAAGCAAAATGTTAGTCTGACAATTGTTTTTTGTTGGTTTGTTTGTTTGGGGTTTCTTTTTTTTTTTTTTGCTGCTGTTCCCCTCATTCCCACCATCAAACCTCCTCCTTGCTTCGATCCACAAACACCCCAGCTCGGGCCAACCCTTGGGTTGAGAACCTGCAATGGGAAAGTGAGCAGTGGTCTGTGCTTACACTCTGCCTCCACCTTGCTTTTCCTCTCCACCAATCACACACGTCCCCCACTTCTGAATGAATAGGTAATTTGACAAACAAGAGCTCTAGGACTCAATCACGTCCCACCTTGGATAGGTGATGAGTAGAGCAGAAGCTTCCCAGTGCCCCCAGGGCTCACGTGACTGTGCTGAGAAGTGTGTGAGCCTGTGAAACACCTCAGCCCTCATGGAGCCTGCATTCTAGCTTGGGAGGCAGATAATCAACAAACAAGCAAATGAGTACAGATATAAAATACAAAGTCAGGAATAAATATCATATGCCTTCTGATATGACATACCGAGGTCAAAGCATCACTTTTGTGATATTTCTACCAAAAACATGTAACCTGAATCTAATTATGAAGAAACATCAGATGAACCCAGATTGGGGGACATGGTACAAGACAATTGTTCTGTACTCTTTAAAATAAAAAAATGTCACAAAAGAGGAAAAATAGCTGAGACACTAAATGAGACTTAAAAATACATGAAAATTAAAAGCAATGCATATTGTATATTAGAAGCAGACCTTTTAATGCTGCGAAGAATATTTTTTCAAAATATGTGTAATTTTCAAAATTTGAATGAGTTGCATATTAGATAGTAGTGTTGCAACACTAATTTGTTATATTGTATTTACATAACAAAATACTTTTGTTTTGGGGAGATACCCAGTGAAGTATTTAGAAATAAAGGGTCATAATGACTGCTACTTATGCCCAAATAGTTCAGCAATGATAACAATAGCAATGACAAGAACAATTGCAATAATACCTATATTTTAGAGAGAACAATAAAAAGCAAATTTTGAAAAATGTTAATAATTGGTAAATCTAGGTGAAAGGTATTATCAGCATTCCTGGAAATATTCTTGTCAATTTTCTGTGGGTTAAAAAGTTTTCAAAATAAAAAGTTTTTTTAAAAAAAATAGTAATTAGTGCTCTGAAGATGGTAGGGGAGATGGAGCATTGAGGTTAGGGCAAGTCCCTTGTGAAATGACCTTAGAGTAGAGGCTGATGGAAGTGAGAAGTTAGTAAACTTTGAAAAGAAAAGAGCATTTCAGGAAGACAGAACAACAGAAGCCAAGGCTCTGACACAGCAGTGTTTCTGCCGTGTTTGTGAAACAGCAAGGAGACTAGAGGGGCGGAAACAGAGTAAGTGATGTAGGGTGGTGGTAAGAACGGTCAGATCATGTAGGGCCTTATAGGCCATTGACAGGATGTTAGAGGTTATTCTAAGTGTAAAGAAAAACTATTGTAAGGTGTTTAGCAGAGCTGCAAACAGTCTGCTTCCATCTTAGATAATCACTTTTGTCTACTTTGCATGGAGTAGTCAACTCTGGGTTCACACAGAAGAGAAGGTCTCAAATCACCAGCAAGGAAGTTTAAGCAGGATGCCAAAAAGAGTTAAGTACTTAAGGAGAATCAGCATTTTCCCACATAGATTGCATCCAGCATCTTCTAGGCAGAAAAAGGTACTGAAAGCCTTTGAAAATCATTGAAAATCTGGGGACTGGTCTTAGTGTATCTGTGTGCCTGGGGTCAAGGAGGGGTGACTAGACATAATGATGGGCAGGTGGGTGCCCCCATCCATCAGGAAGGGTCTTATATCCCACAGAAGGAACCTGGTATTAACCTAGAAGTGAGAGGGCCATCAAAGCACTTAAACAAGTTGAATTACATGTTTCAAAGTTGGCTCATCCTTCAAGGTTTGAAAGAATGTCCAGCCCCCATTTATCGTTCCTTTTTCTGACAAAGTAGAGCAGACAGCAATCACAACACTCTACTCATCGCTTGATAATACAAACATAGGGTCTCATGTCACCCTCAGATAGTTTTAAGCATGGCTACTTGTCCCCAGATTAGATCTTCAACTTCCTATAAATAGAGACTGTTGAAAGTCTTTTGTATTCCCTCCTTGTGCTGAATTGCCAGAGCTGGAGGGAACCTAGCAGCCACTGAACTCATCCTCTCCATTAACTGATGGAACCCAAGTCAAGGAGCTTCAGGGACCTGCTCAAACCACACAATGCATTGGTGGCAGAGCTGTTGCTTTACTGATATATTCATTTGTTACAGAAGAGCAAAGAAATACCAAGCACGCTTCCTAGAGAAAGGGAGGAACCCATTTATTAACACTAGTGACTAGTGGACTCTGGGAATAATTTCCATATCAGGGTGAAGTTAACATACAAAGGCTTCGCTTTTTATAATCTTTTGGGGTCTTTGTCTTGCAGATATGGTTCCGCCCCCTTGTGGGTTTACAGGAAGGCCCCCAGGTGTTGGGGGTTCCCAGGTCATATCAGATGATCTGTCCTGGGGCCAGTGATAACCTTCCCTGCCCCCCCCCCAACCCTCAGGGCAGTGCATTGTTCAGTTTTTGTGGCCTGACACGCCTTGCAAGACCAGTTTCCTCCTCACATTGACCACTGGTTTTTGCAGCTGTGACAGAGCCAGGTAGATGCAAGAAGATGATTTCCGATTTGACATCTCTATCCAAACTAAATCAAATCAGGAGCTGGAATATACTGTGCTTGCCTCAAAGGAAATGAGGCTATTGGTGGGTAAAAATGTTGGCAAGAAAGTTAGTCCTCATCACAGGCATTACATGTTTAAAGACCCCAATATTCACTCCCTCCCTGCAGAGCCCTGGGTGAAATATTTAGGGTGAGTGTGGGAAGAGCCCTAACAAACCACAGCCTAACTAGGAATAGAAGAAGCGAATCTGCGTGGCTGATGGAGTGTGAAGGGAGCTGGGTTTCAGAGGCAATTCGCACGGACTGTTCAGCTTGCTGCAGCATGACAAATAACCTATTTCCTTGTCATCAATTGATTTAATAATAACTTTTCAGGAAAACAAAAAAAAGAGTGAGCATTTCGACCAAAGGCACAGCCCTATTTAAAAGAAAACATCTAAAATGTGAACAGGAAAGGCACGTTCCTCTTAAAATCAAAGATGTAGGTCACATATGAGCATCCAGGATGAGACATTTGGACATTTGCTTATGGAATGTTCTCTGATGACCTCATTTCAATTCTGAAGCAAAAGCCAGTGTATTGTTGGTATGATCTTCAATAGCAAAGGAAATGTTCATAGAAGCGACTTCATGGTTAAATGTCAACAGACAGGAAACTGAACTGACATGGGGACTATGTCTCCTGGTTTATGCCTGTGTGGGCAGAGACTTGTTTGCTCTCAAACCTCTCCCTTCC
Source organism: Myotis myotis (assembly GCF_014108235.1). Lineage (NCBI taxonomy): Eukaryota > Metazoa > Chordata > Mammalia > Chiroptera > Vespertilionidae > Myotis > Myotis myotis. The sequence continues at coordinate 48,034,897 of NW_023416317.1, forward strand.
CCACAGAGTGCAGACCTCAGATCTGACTGTAATGATCAAGCGCATGCTGGTTAATTAACTTTATGGGCCACTGCAGAACCGACTGGTAAATCAATAGGCATGCCACTACAGTCACCTTCAGGCTGTGAGTCTGTGTTCCATTGCTCTAATGACGCCTGATTTCTGCTCTCCCCCAATTAATTGCCATTGAAGTGCCTCTCAACATGGCAACCACATGGATTATTGCTGAAATTCCAGCTGGCTCTAAAGCACACGAAGCAGAGGAATTGTACCAAAAAGAGGTCAGGGTGGAAAACCTTCTCCTGAAAGTCTGTTTGGGCTTAAGGGGCTTTGGTGTTAGAGAGACCTGTATGTGGATCTTCATTCTGCAACTTACTAGCCATTTGACTCTGTAAAATGAGGTGATAACCTGAAATGGGCCCTCTGTGCCACCCTCCCATCCTTCTACTGGGCATGGCTCTAGGCTGTGCTCTCTACTCTCTGAAGTACCTCTCCCAACTTCCAACATCTCCTCCTCCGTCTACTTCCCCTTTCTGCTCACTCAGGAGATAGACTTGTACCGGGGTTCTTGTTCAAGCATGAAGAAGGGTTCAGGAAATCCGGAGAAGGCTGTGTGTAGATTAAATAGGAGTCCAGAGATGAAATATAATTTTGAAAGGCATTTGGGGGTCAGAGGAGCCTAGTTTAAAGGAAACTGTTGTGCCCAGATTTCAAGGTTCCCAAAAAGCCCATCAGGGAGCCAGCGAGTCCGATGCAAAAGCAAAGAGTCCTTCATTTCAAACCTAGGTTTGGCTCCCCTGCCTCCCCTTACTGGCACAGCAGCAAGTGGCAGAGAGAGAAAACTCTGTGTGGAGAGAGGTTTTATAGGGGGTTGGGGTAAGGGGAGGAGAAAGGACTGTGGGCCCCGCCGATTGGCCAGGCGCGAGTCGGTGTCTCATTACACAGGATGTGGTCATAGTGATGGCGTGCACTTCCCTTGACTATCATTGGCCAGTCCAGAGAAATCCCGGGTGTGGCCAGCAGCGGCCTGGCCTCCGGGAAGAAGCCTTGCTGAGCACATGGCCAAGGTAAGATGGAGGGCATAGCCCTTACCCTGGGGCAAGGTGGAGGGCGTAGTCCTTGCCCTTTCAAAACTAAGATCTCCTCATCTCAGGACCCCATGCTTTTTATTAACATAGTTTGTCCTGAGGTGAGACAGACATATACACTTCAAAGGGTCAGGGTTTCTATAGAGTCCATTGTCAGATTTGGGGGAATTAGCCTATGGCTGTTCAGGTGTTTGGCCAGTAGGAGGCAATAACATGTAGATTAAGATGCCCTGAGCTGTCTGGTAGCAAACAATCAATTTAATGTATCCTATTCAGGTTTGGGGAAATGCCATCAGCCATTCCCAGATTCAGCCCTGCTGTCATGCTGGAATTGGCTTCTGGCAGACTTGTTTCCATTTTCATTGATAAAAACAGAGACAATCAAAAGAGAAGATCCACCCAGCTCCAACTGTCTCCTTATGCATCTCTCTCCTGATGGACAAACTGCCTCATTCCAATTGAAAGTCAACCTTTCCTCCCAGGCGCTACACTTCATCACCTCTCATCTACTCAAGGTCATCACTTCTCTCCTGAGTTCTTAAAAACAGGCTAAAATAATCTTCCCATGTTTAAACAGTGCAAAACAGAAAATCTCTCCATGACTGCCTCTTTGTACTCATGCCCTTTATAGCAAAACTGCCCATGCTTTCCCCCCACACACTTCCCCTCCAACCATTCTTTCTTAAAATCGGGCCAGTTAGGTTTTCATCCCACCACTTCACCGAATATGTTAAGTTCCTGTTTAGGGTACTTATCAAGATCTCCCAAAGACATTCCTTTTGCCAAATGCGACGGCCAACCCCTCCACCTCCAATGACTTGAGATCTAAGCTCCATTGGAAGCTGCCGGTCATTCTCTCTTTCTTGAATCATTTTCTTCTCATAGATTCTAAAACATCCCTCTCTTTTGTCCTCCTTCCTCACTAGCCCCTTCTCAGATTTCTCCGTTTGTCGTTAATCTTCTTGACATCTAACTGTTTGTTCTTAATCTTCTTGACGTCCAGGGCTCTGTCCTCAGATCACTTCTCTTCAGTGTCCGCACTCACTCTGCAGTGATGTCATCTAGTCTCATGTCTTCAAATGCCATCTATTTGCTCGCGACTCACAAGTGTGTTACTGCAGCTTGGACCTGTCCTCTGAATCCTAGAATCGTGTATTTAACTGCCTACTTGGCAGCAACACTTGGATTCGAAGCAAACATCTCAAACTTACCCAAAACTCTGATCCCCACCCCACTCCCTACACCACTGGCTTCTTCTCCAGTGTCCCCTCTTTCAAGAAGTGGCCCCCATTTATCTAGTTGCTCAAGCCCAAATTCTTGAAATCATTATTGACTCCTCTTTTCCTCATCCTTTCATCCAGTCCCTCAATAAATCCAATTGGTTCTACCTTCAAATTGTGCCCCAAATTCAACCACATCTTACTATATTAGGCCAAGCCAAAATTACTTCTTACCAGGATAACTGCAAGAGTCTGGTCTCCCTACTTCCACCATGCCCTCCTATAGTCTATTTTCCACACAGTAGCCAGAGTAACCCTTTTGAAATAAGGATCAGGCCCTGTCACTTTCCTACTCAAAGCCATCACCCTTAGGATAAATTCCAAAGCCATTGGCATGACCTGCAAATTCCAGCATGAAGCCCGCCCTTGACCTCTCTGTGCTTTCTCTCCCTCATTACTCTGTTCCAGACACACTGCCCTCTTAGAGTTCCTCAAGCACCCCACCTTGCTCTCTTGTAGGGGCTTTTGCCCTGGGTTTTCCCACTACCCAGAATGCTCTTCTCCGAAGTAGCTCATACCTTCACTTCCTTCATGTCTCTGCTCCAATGTCACCTGTCCCAAAAGCCCTGCTTGTTACTTTCTAAAGCCTGGCTCCGGCTGTTACCCCTACCCATATTATTATATATCTTCGATTATTTATTTTCTATTTCTACCCACTAGACATTAAAACCTTAAGGAGAAGGAATTTGTTTATTTTACTGCTATATCCCCAAAGCCAAGGACTATGTCTAACTCATAGTAGTAGCCCATTCATTAAATGAACTATTTTAATAAAGGAATGAATGATTCTCTAGTCATAGGTTTCCTGGGGTGATTGCAGGGAGTAAGGTATTTAGAGCAATTTCTAGCACATGGTAAAGGTCTCCAGACTATCTGTTCCTTTTACCATTATTGTTATAAACAGAATAGATGGGAGGTGGCAGTGGTGTATGGAAGCTAATCATTTTGTGACATCTGCTATTATCAGAGTTTGCTTCTATTTCTGCGTTTTGTATCTTCCCATCTGGCCTCTGCTCTTGTAGGGGTAATTGAAGAAAGCATGTGCCTTTGAGCTCGCTGCTCAGACTTTGTTTAACTTGGAGGCATTTCTCTTAAGCTGTCCACTTGAATAAGAAATGTCACATTGGCTTCCAAGGCCAATTCTCCCGCTTTTGAAGCAGGCAGGCTCTGAAGGTCTGACAATTTCCAGCTACATCTCTCAGAGCAAGGATAACGCTACAGGTTTCTTGGCATCGTACTAAACTTCGGGGAACAAAGAGCAGCAGGTGATGGATGGGTTTGAAGGGAGAAAAGCAGCACGTGAGCATAGAAGGGAGGCCAGACTGCACACTTGCAGGTGTCACCCATCGCCTTCCCTGTATTGGCAGCAGAAACCAGACAGTGATGCCTGATGCTTCACTTTGATCAACAAGGAGTGCCCCTTTATTCTTTTTAAGAAATCTGAAATATATAAAATAAAGGAGATTTTCTTTCCCACTCTGCATCCCTTCCCACCCTCCCTGACCACCAGTACTTCCATCCCCCTGGGAGAGAGGGGTAGCTCTCTCCATCCCTACATCTATCTCTGTCAACTCACCAGCATGGGGGTTAGAGGAAGGCAGATTTAATTTTGAACCTTGGTGTTTACTCACCTACGCTGTGTGACCTTGGACAAGTTTTTTCATATGCATAAAATTTTTTATTGATTTCAGAGAGGAAGGGAGAAAGAGATAGAAACATCATTGATAAGAGAGAATCATTGATAGGCTGCCTTCTGCATGCCCCACACTGGGAATCGAGCCCACAACCAGGCATATGCCCTAAGTGGGAATTGAACCAGTCATGGGTCCTGATTCATAGGTCGACATTCAACCACTGAGCCACACCAGCCTGGTTTGGACAAGTTTTTTAACCTCTCTCGGCCTCCATTTCTCCAGGGGGAACATAACAAATTCTTCATTGAATGGTTGGGAAGATGAAGAGGGATCACCTGGTGGAACACATAGGCTGGCTCCACACTCCCAGCTCCCTCCTCCCCTGTTCTGCCCCATCACCCTCCTTCCACTTGTATCATGTAGAAATCTCAGCTCTCCCAAAGACAAATATGATATGATTTCACTTATGTGTGGAATCTAAAGAGCAAAATAAACAAACAAACAAAATAGAAACAGACTCATAAATATAGAGAACAGACTGATGGTTGCCAGCGGGGAGAGGGATGGGGGCTGGGTGAAAAGGTGAAGTGATTGACAGCTTAGCAGTTAGAAAATAGTCTCGGGGAAGTGAAGTACAGCATAGTATGGTACCAGGTGTAGACTGGAAATATCGGGGAAAATACTTTGTAAAGTATATGACTGTCTGACCACTATGCTGTATGCCTGAAACTAATACAAAGTAATACAGAATGTAAACTGTAATTGAAAAATAAAATTAAAATAAGCATTAAAAAAAAGAATTTTCAGCTCTTCCATATGTTTGTTGTCTTCTGCTACCTTCATAATTGTGCCCTGATATAATCAGAGAAGGTGTTATTGTTCTATTTTTGTTATAAGGGTAGCCAATTTATTGAACCATCTGAACAGCTTAGGGCGGGGGGGACAGAAAATGACTTTATTTTGCGATGTGATAGCATTGGCTTTGACAAACCTCCCTCCCCCTCGTTTGCACAGCCCATGACAAAATCTCAGCAGATTCCTTAACTTCCTGGTCACTTTATTAAAATCTGTTCAAAGTAAACTCCAATGGTACCTCCTATTTGTCTCCCTTTCTCCACACTAGGCCAGCATCTAGCTCTAGCCAGAAGCACTTGAAGTGTAGAAAGTCTGTTCTGCTCCTTTGCTGCCCCAGATCCTCACCCCAGTGTGGCTCGGTCTCAGAGTGATTGTCTCATACCTCCCTCTCACTTACCTTTGCTGGAGATGGAGGGTCCGCTGCCAGACAAGTGCGGTGTCCCAGGGGCACATGACTCCATTCCCCTATATCTATCAGGAGTTGCTAGGTGAGGATATAGCAACAAACTCCAAAATAACTCAGGAGCACGTCCTTCTTCCTGCTTCTTCAACAGCCCCAATTCCTCTGGTGGGTTTGGACTGTAGGGCAGAGGTAATAAGACAAAAGAAAAGTCTTGTCTGGCCCACTGTTTCTGCCTTTCTATGAATGATGTTGCTGCTTCTCTGGCTAGCCCTTTCTGGCTGGAGATGCCCAGTGGGGCTTCTCTAGAGGACCCTGCAGGGCCTCCCCTCTGAACTTCAAGGGCAAAGTTGGTCTCACATGGCCACAGTCAACTTCAAATGAGCAACAAGGTACATTCCCACCACATACTAGGAAAGCGAGGAGAACAGCGTGGTGTCGTGTACACACAATAGACACCCAACTTAATGGTTTAAAAGACTAGCCCTCTCTGTAGTTGATGGTTCTGTGGGTTGACCATTTGAGCGGGACTCTGCTGGACAGTTCTTCTGGTCTCATTTAGACTTCTTTAGTCCTTGCAGGGAAGCAGGTGGCTCTGCCCCTGGGGTCTCACTTGCATGACGGAAGTGACTGGACCATGTGTCTCATATCGTCCTTCAGGCTGAATTGGGTTTGTTCATATGGCAGTTTGGCACAGTTCCAAGAGAGATGGCAGAAGCATACAAGGCACCTCGAGGTCTGGGCCTAGAACTGGTTTAAAGTCGCTTCTGCCACTTTCCATTGATCAAATTCCCCAAACCAACAAGATTCAAGAAGTGGGGAAACATGCTCCCCCTTTGCTGGGAGGAGCTATACAGTCACATTGCAAAGGGGAATGGGTAAGGGAAAGGGAGAGAATTGTGGTGTTTTTGAAGTCAACTGCCCGGCACTAAAGTCATCACATCTTTCTGATCTTCTTAGAGAGAAGTTGGGGGTTTGATGCAGAGCCAGATCAATCACCTTATGTGAACTATCCTAAAGGCAAAGTGACCTGTTGCATATAGGCCAGGTAGCCACTAAGTGGTTCATTTCTTTTATCTGGGCAGAGGGAAAGCTGCATGTGATAAAAATGCATAGTAAATACCAGAGACTTTTAAAAGGCCGCTGTGGCTGGGCTGGACAGAGCAAGGTGGACCGTGGTGCACACTGTCCTTGGGATCCAGAATGTGCCGGTCACTGGAGCCCATGACAATGAGCTTTTCTTTATATTTAAGAAGAAATGAAACTTTGTAAAGAATTTTAAACACATGCTCACATCTCTGTTTCCAAAAGATCCTTCTAGCTCCGATGTGAGGACTGGATTGGAGGTTCGGACTGGACCAACCCCAGACTTTTGGAAGTCAGAACTTTTCCAAGCTTTTTTATGAGTCCCAGAGGCAAAGAAGAAATAGTCTAGTTTGCCAAATGGTCAAAAATGAGCAGAAGGGCAAGGGAAAGAGCAGAGAATGTAAAATAGATAATTCCACAGTGTGTCCTACACACACACACACACACACACACACACACACACACGTTACTTATCCATATGCTCCAGACCCAAGCAGGCCTGAGAGTTACTGGCTTGTGTTCTCTGGATGGTTAAGCCAGATTGATTCTGGGTTTGGCAGTGGCCTCGCCTGCTTTGCTGTGTAAAGAGACAAACAGAAGCTAAGTGACCCTGAGAAAGGCCAGCAGAGGCCCCGGCATTACAGACCCAGCCTTTGAGCCCAAGAGTTTGTACTGTAATTCAAATTCTAAAGGCAAGTGGTATCAAAATCCAATGTCATGGGATATTTTGACAGCACGTTGGAGGGACCTCAAGGAGGCAGGGAGGAGGAGCAGTGGCAGAAGCTAAGGCAACAAGGAACCTCCTTCTGCAGTCTGGCTGCCGAGTTCCCTCTGGCACTGACATCAGCCCGCCCACACAGAGACCTCTATGAGCCTCCAGGGGCTGAGGGTGTCGGTGGGAACAGTGCAGTGCATGGAGCAGCCGCCTCACCCCAGCATGAGTCTGCACGATCGATCATAAGAGCGTCTGTTCTGTCATTGCATTGCAGCTCCAGAAACTAAAACGATCACTTTCTTTCAAGACCAAGAGTCTACGGAGCAAAAGTGCTGACAACTTCTTCCAGCGAACCAACAGCGACGTGAAGCTGCAAGGGGACATGCTGGCTGAGGTCAGCCCCAGCTCCAGCCCTCTTCCCGCCCCAGGAAGCCTGACATCCACGCCCACCAGGGCTGGCCTGCACCCAGGCAGCAGCAAGGCCCATGCCTTTCAGGAGCACATCTTCAAGAAGCCCACTTTCTGTGACGTCTGCAACCACATGATCGTGGGTAAGTCTTTCCCCTGCCACTTCCTCCAGGTATGTCAACATAAAATTGTGGGGAAACCCTGGGGGTTTGATGTGGAAAAGATGTACAGCTGTGTTTTAAAATACGGCATTGGAAAAGTCAAGAGGCCCATTTTATGTGGCTTTAGAGGAAAGGGTTGGGAACAAGGGGTAAAGTTAAAAGGTAAATTTCAGTGAGAATCTAACCTTTTTCTAAAGATATTTTTAATGATTTCAGAGGGGAAGGGAGAGGGAGAGAGAGACAGAAACATCAATGAGGAGAGAGAATCATTGATGAGAGCTGCCTCCCACAACCTGCGCATATGCACCGACAGGAAAGCGAACTGTGACCTCCTGGTTCATAGGTTGACGCTCAACCACTGAGCCACACTGGCTGAGCGAGACTCTAACCTTTTAACTGATGCACTTGACCTGTCATTGAATGGCTTGCCTTGTAAGTAGCATATGATTTAACTTCTGTCAGGCATAGATCATCTCAAAGGTCTTTTTTTACTTAAATATCGGATATTCTTTCAAATGAAACATGGCATGTTTGTTGCTTCCCAAAGAAGCCAATAGTTGTCATCATTGAACTCGAACTTGTGGTTTCCAATATGGTCAGGAAGGCAGGATTCTGCAACTCCCTTCACCCTTGACCAAGACCCAATTAAGGAGTATAATATTCAGAATGAGAGCAATGTCAGCCCCTCTTGTGACTGTACACAAAGGGCTTTCCTCGTTGAAAACCATTATCTACTCACATTCTCATTTTCTCATCACTATTATTCACGTGCTTCCTTCAAACAGGCCACATTCAGGATCAGTGCTGTGTCAGTCAAGGATTTCCACAGTAATGCTGGTTAAAAAATACTCTTGCAATTAATGTAGCTTACTTTTACTCTCAGTCAGACATCTTCAGATCATTTGGGGTTTAGCTGATCCAGACTCAGCTCAGTTTCTTTGTCTTCTCTCTTTCCCTTATTTCTCATTCTTTCCTTGGACCAGTGGGGTAACCATATCATGTTCTTCTCACGGCAAGGACAAGTGGAAGAATACAAAGCTCTTCTTAAGGCTTTGGACTGGAGGTGACATGTCCCTTCTACTGGCATTCCTCCCGGAGAATGGGGGCCAAGTTCATGTCAAGGGATAGAGAAGTGCACTCACTCTGCCTTGATATCAGGGACTTTAAAGCCACCTGCCAAAGGGCACAGGTAGAGGGACATGTGAAGAATGGTGTCAATCATTCAACCTACCACAGTGCTGAGGAAGGCCTCTGGATTATTAAACCATTTTGTTTGGTAGATTCTGCTAATTCTTAGATCCATACCACCCAGCCATTTCACTTTTCCACCTGGAAGTGAGGCCTGGCGTCTGACTGTGAGCATGGCGGGGAAGTGTCTCACCATGTTCCAAGCTCAGAATACTTAGGCAATTTGGCCTCCAACTTAGTTTTTGTGTCTGCCTCCTTAGCTTCTGTGTCTGACGCATCACTTTCAATTTCCACACAAATTTCCACCAGGCCTTTTCAAGGCAGTGCTATTCATCACCCGTAAGTAGGTGATGATGAGTCTCTATTTTAAATCTCATTGTGACCAGTGTGAAAAGACAAACAGAGCACGTGTTTTCAAAATGAGTAAGGGAAATGAATTCACCTCTGAGGAATGCCACCATCATTACCCTAAAGAGGATTCTAGGTACACAGCAACAATTCTGAGACTTTATTTTGAGAAAAAAAATCACACACAAAAAGACTCTGTGCTGCGGAGAATTGCACTATGCTTTTCTCTTATCAGAATTAAATGTACATTGCAGCTGCCTTTTTTCCTTAAGAAAGAAAGAGAAAAAAATACAGTCCGCAAGGCATGCTGTTCTTTTCAAAGATGAGAAAGTAAACCAAATAGTAGGCTCCTTCTAGGAAAGAAGAAAAGGGATTATAGAGGCAGGAGGGAACAGGGAGAGAGAAAAGGCAAGAGGAAGGAGGTGAGGAGAGGAAGAGAAGTGAGGCGAAGGAGAGGCTGCTGAGTGTTTTAACTTCTTGAAACCATGCCTGCCTTTGTCATCTGTGATAACAGAGCAGGGTTGCTCTGCCTCTTTTCTTTTTGCTCAAATCTAGTCTCCGTTCTCTACATATGTCACTGGAAGGTTTGCTTTTTCAAGCCACAGGTCATCTTTATATTCTAAATTCGAGGGAAAGACCACCTGCTGTTACGCTCTTAGAATGACATTTCAGAAAATATATTAAAGCAAATACTTTTTCCTTTCAAGGAGAACCAAGGGTTATATAATGATGGCCAAGAACAATCAAACCTCATCTTAGCAGTTTCCAGCTGATGGATATTTGTTTAAAAATAAAAGGAATCTGGCATTCTCGCTGTCTAGGATTTCTAAGTTGGAATGGACACGCAGAGTTGGGTTTACAAAGCCTCACATCGGGCTTCGCCTGCCTGCCTGTGCCTGAGAGCTGGCAAGGCTACATATTTGCCACAAGAACGTGACCAATAAAAGTACACCTGGACCCCAGCCTCAGTCCCCGCCTATGGGATTATAATTTCCTTAGCTCCTGCACTCTGTAACTCATTCCCTATTTTCAGCTTTGCCCTTGCCCTTGGACTTGACACCTGAGGCTGTTCCTCCCCAACTGATCTGGCTCCCATGCCACTTGGGTTAAGCAGCCTCTAGGAGATTGCTACTCTTTCTGACCTTCCTTAGATTATGCCTTTCCGGAAATTCTTGTCTCCTATACAAGCCAAAGGTGACCAACCCAAGCTTTCTTGGAGACGCCAGAGAAATAGACAGTCAGGTGTGTCTGTCTACCCCAATGCTGGATGTCCCAGTCTTTGAGTCAACAGGATTCAATACTCAGTCTTAGACTAGGAGAATCCTCTTGTACTTGGTTAGATAAATATACTCCCTCCACCAAGCACATCCTCTCTTGCCATCCTTAGCCCTTGGCAAGGGGAGTTGAGGGCGGGGTCCCATCTTTATTGTGCATCAACTTAACGTATTCCATCTATGACACTCTGTCTTTACATTGAATTAACTATCTACAAAGACTCATTTCAAGAGAGTTTTGGATTTCCGTGTGGTAATCTGAATCTTTTTGAAGTTTCAAGACTTGAATAAGTCCACATGCACTACTCTATAAATTAGGGAAGTTTTTCCAAGGAACTCCATTCTTCCATTTACAAATAGATTAAAAAAATGTTTTTAAATTAACTAAATGTTTTTAGTTGGCATTCAATTACAAGACACAGCATATTAAATGAATTCATGTTTTCTATACAAATATTTTGCAAAATGGCTGGATTTCATTGCCTAAAACTTCAAGTTTCCTTATACATTCAATGCAGAGTCTATGAATCATTCACTGTCAATCTGTTCGGTAGCAACCATGGGGGAGGGGGAGTAATAATAATGTCTTTGTCTTCGGTAAAAGTCCCTAAAGCAGGGCCTGAGATAGAGGTTCTTGTCAACATGGTTGTGGAGAGTGCCCTCAGGAGGAGTCAGAGAAGCAGGAGGGTCAAGGGAAGGAGTGAGGATGTGGTCTCAGCTGGAATTGGCTTCAGATTGGTCCCACCCATGGGGAGCTCTGGAACACAGATCCTATCACCTGGTGATACCACCTTGAGACAAAGGGCTGGCCTTTGTATATTTCTGTTACTCAGTCATTGACCATGGCTGCCCCCAAGAGGCAGTGGGGATATGACATCCCAGGCAAGGAGGACCCATTTGGCTGAGAACAATTCTCTGAAAAAAGGGCACCCTTGAGCCATTAGCAGCCATCATTCACAGCATCAGCATGATAAATAAGATGTGGACAAGGTACCAATAGCATCACAACCTCTGAAAACATATTAATTCTACAAGATGCAATATAAAAGCATCCTCCTCTAGGAATGAATTTAAAATGCAGATGGAGACTTGGCATTATTGTACTATAACACTATGTTACAATCGTCTATATATATAAAAGGCTAATATGCAAAGCATCCCCTCAGGAGTTCCACCAGGAGACTGGGAATTCAATCGCTCACTATGATGTGCACTGACCATCAGGGGGCAGTGTGGAACGAAGAAAGGCCCCAGCCAGCAGCTGGAAGGCCCCGATCAGCCCTGAATTTCGTGCACCGGGCCTCTAGTTATAAATAATATAACATTAGGAAATATTACATCATGCTGAGTCCAAGATGTAATATTTCTGCTCTGTTCTGCTCTGCTCTTCTTTGACCATTAGTTTAGTTGTTTCCTGACCTATTCTGACCTCATCCAATTGCTCAGAAAAAGCCAGATCAACCAAACTTGACTGAACACACACACACACACACACACACACACACACATCTCAAAAGACAAAGCTGGGTTCACTATCAATTAAGTTGTCTCTTGGCAGGAAAGGCCAAACAGAAATCAAGGGGAATATTAAAAAGCAAATGTCACCCGGCTGGTGTGGTTCAGTGGTTGAGCGTCAACCTATGAACCAGGAGGTCGAAGTTCAATTCCAGGTCATGGCACATGCCCCGGTTTGGGGCTCCATCCCCAGTATGGGCATGCAGGAGGCAACCAATCGATATGTTTCTCTCACATCAATGTTTCTCTCTGTCTTTCCCTCTCTCTTCCACTCTCTCTAAAAGTCAATGGAAAAATATCCTCCTGTGAGGATTAAAAATGAAATAGGCACTGTAGATTTGGGGAGAGAAGATTTTGCATGGTAAAATATATGTTTAGAAAACGCTGTACACTATACTCCCCTTGGCTATTCATAGCACACTAGCATTTCAAAGTCCTCCTGTCCTGAAAACTACCAAGTGTTCTCAGTGGTGGAGCAAGTGGGTTATAACTGAAGAGTTCTTTCTCCTAACATCTACTCTTCCCTAATTCATCTTGACTGCTACTGAACACTATTTGGCATGTATCTCTGCACTGTGACCAATGCAGAGAGCCTTTCTGATGCCTACAAAAGCAAATTCATTAAAGAGTTATTAAGACTTCAGTTCAGGCCCAATGTTCTCAAGAAACGTTGTACCCAGCACCGTTCAGCTAAAGGGACACAAAATGCTTTTTAAGCTAGCATCTTCTATTAGTTTCCTGAAATTGTATGTCTGCTGCCAAGTACTGTTTATTTTAAGAAACCTCTCACTGAAAATTACCTAGATGAGGAAGTAAACCACAGTCCATCCAGCAAAGATGGAGCAGAAATGGATATGGGCTGGCCTTAAGGAAGGAGGTCTCTTAGAGTCTCACACAGAAATGGAAGTGACTCCTGTTGGGCGCCAGCGTTATGCTCTCTCTGGGGCATCCATGGGACCTGCAGGTCATCACTTTGAAGATGTAAAAACCTGTAACCTGCCACCAAAAGAGAAGACAGGACAAGGGAGGTGGAGAGGACTACCCTTGATACCGTGTTGCTCATCACTCTCCCTCAGATGTCTTCCCTGTGGAAGGTCCTAATACTGTTTCCTGAGCCCATTTTCTGTGCCCTGGCATTTTGCTTCTGGAACATCTGGAATGCCTTTCCTTCCTTCTCTGTCTCTTCATCTATTCCAGTCTCAAATCGATCAAGACCCGATTAAAATTCTCCCACCAGGTCTTGCCTGACCACTTATTTTCTCTGAATTTGCTTGTCGTTTTCCAAACAGACTAGATTTGAGTAAGCTCCTTGAAGACATGACCAGGTTTGATTCATGTGCCTATTCCCACAGCAGCTAGTAGAGCACACACCTGGCAACTAGTGGGCACTTAAAAATAGTAATTAGTGCCCAGCCAGTGTGGCTCAGTGGTTGAGCATCAACTTGTGAACCAGGAAGTCCTAGTTCAATTCCAGGTCAGGGCACATGCCAGGTTGCAAAGACTTAATCCCCATTGGGGGGCGTGTAGGAGGCAGCTGATCAATGATTCTTATCATTGATGTTTCTATCTCGAGCTCCCTCTCCCTTCCTCTTTGAAATCAATAAAAATATTTTTTTAAAAAAGAAAAACAATTAGAAAGGGACCAAGTGGTGAAAAGAGAATCTTTATATGTGTGCAACTTTCCAGAAAATAAAAATTTCCCAAGTTGCCAGATGCTACTGCTATCTTATCAATGCAAGAAAGAAAATGCGGAACTCCATTCCTGCGAACTGTTTATTTTACCAGTAATTGAGTCAAGGCTTAAATGGTCAAACTTGGGAAAAATAATTTTTAAAATGCCAGCCAATGAAAAGAGAGTGTCTCTCTTAAATTATAGATCATAATGTTTACAAGTGCTGAATCATGACATAGAGGCGATCTTTCAGAAAAAATAGTGTATTTTTATTTTAGGAGCCTTTTTTAAAAAATATATTTTATTGATTTTTTTACAGAGAGGAAGGGAGAGGGATAAAGAGTTAGAAACATCGATGAGAGAGAAACATCGATCAGCTGCCTTCTGCACACACCCTATTGGGGATGTGCCTGCAACCAAGGTACATGCCCTTGACCGGAATCGAGCCCAGGACCCCATAGTCTGCAGGCCGACACTCTATCCACTGAGCCAAACTGGTTAGGGCTTTAGGAGCCCTTTAAGACCATACTGTATCAGAAAGAAATGACAATACAGGAACTATTTTCACTGTGTATATAACTGACCAGAGTGGAGATGACAATTTAAGGTGGTCTTTTGTTAAATTTTAGTCATTTCCTATAGGTCACCAGCTACATGCTATTTAGTAACATCACAGCAAATATATACTGCATATATGTATACATATACACATACAAATATACATATACACATACAAATGTATACATATACATATGTATATATATGTGTATATATATATATATATATATATACATTTCCATGTTCTTCCAACCTACTGTGCTACATTTATTTTCTCCTTGTTCCATCCACCAAGAAATAAAAATGGTGCCCAGTAGAAAGAAGGGAGGAGCAATCACTCAAGATGGAGCTTGGAGACAGAACGTAGACACTAACACTGCTGTGAATCCTGGATACACTTGGAGAGTTTCCTGAACTTGAAGCTGCAAACCTTTTCATGACTGTGCTATTGCTGATTCATGCCTTCCTGCTTGAGGTTCAGACAAGCATGACAGACAAGTGTACATTGGCCACCTGCCTCTAGACCCAGGAGCAGTACCATGGTGGAAGCAAGGGATCTGTAGGAAAAGGCCACCTCCCGTTATAAACACAGGGAGATAAAGAGCTGTTGGAAAATGTGTACCCTGCACTTCCATTCAGCTGCCATAACAGGGAATGCTCCACTGACCTACTTTAGAATGGTCACTTCGGTTGTGCAGCCACAGCGGATACCACATCATAAAATGACAGAACTGGGCCAGTGGTAAAAAATGGGGCATCCCCTGTGTGTGTCTATGGGAGACACCTGTACATTGTGACCCGGCCATTAAAGAAAAAGGATGAGGCAATAGAAATACATGGTTAAATCCAATAACTAAGGCACTTCTTTGTAGCTTATCAACACTGCCTGGTTGCACAAGCAGAAAAACAAAACATAGATTATTTTTCCACATGCTAAGCTTATCTGGAAAGAAAACCCAAAGCCTATAGCTCTGCTGCACTCCCCACCCCAACAACATGGCAACAAACAAGTTCATGTGTACACATACTTATACATGTGTGTAGATGTACACACCATACACACACTCTCTTCACCTTCATCACACAGGAAATGTGTTTCCCTTGACATAGCAGGATCATGTTTTAAAGAATTCACAACCACTTCAGCCTAAAACCCAAGCACCATCTTCACTCTGTTCCTAATGCCATAAAGAGAAGTAACAAGGGTCACATATCATTAAAAGTGAGGAGGGACCATGAACCAGCCTGACTCTCACCCAAAAGGGCTATATCACTTTGCATGAGATCTGCCTGGTATCCCTGTTTGAAAAAGAGATTTCAAGGAACATTTTCTGAGCATCTGTTTTTTTATTTTAAAAAGAGAAATAAAAAAATATCTGCTAGAGGTGATATAAAGATTGAGACGGTACCCAAAGCAGTAGTGCTCAGTTAGTAACAAGACAGCCTTCTCCCTGTCTTCCTGCCCTGCTGCTGACCTGCCCACTCTCCCAAGGTAGCCTCTCACTTCAATGGCCAGAACTTTGCTGCCCACATTCCTTGTCGATGCCGAAATACTTAAATGTGTCCACAGTGGAACAATGCATCTTCTTCCCCCATACAATCTGCCACTTCATTGAGGCCCTCTTCTGCTGGGGCAGATGGTACCTGCGTGCTCTCAGCTACCTGGCCAGAACCTCAAGGCCATCTTGGGCTCCCCCCTTCTCCCTCTCTCCAGAAAGCCCATCCATGAACAAACTGTCTCTTCTACTTCTGTGCTTTCTCTATGGTCAGGCCCCTCCTCCCTTCCTCTCCGCTCCGGCCCCAGTCCAGTCTTCAACACATCTCACATGAGCTGTTTCAAGAACTTCCTAAATGATGTTCTTTCTATCCATCTCTACAAATGCTGCCAAACCCCTTCTGAAAGCAAACAGACATCGAATTGCTGATTTTGTCAGGAATGCTTGTACTGCCTCCTTGCCTAAAGAATTGCTTGGTGCTTATTCTATAACCTCTGAGAGCTGACAAAGGTGAAGAAGTAAGGACTTTGTCCCATCTGATTTGCACAAGGCGAAACTTTGTTCGCTACTCTTGGCAGTCATCATCAATAGCACTGGTGAGCATCTCTAAGTAAGTGGATTGTTACAAATAAACTCTCAATGCCGACCTGCAAGAGGGAGCCGGGAGAGGGGCAGCTGGTGCAGGGGTCACCGGTGGGTATTTGCATTCTGGCTCTGCACTTAGTAGCTCAGCTGACCTTGGACAACTAATGTACCTTCTCTCAACCCAGTGTCTTTCCAATGGCATTGAAAATACCTAATTCATGGAATCCCTGACAAATTAAGTGGCATAAATGAGTGTTCTTTGTGAACTACAAAACTTAAAACTGTTCACTATTGTTAAAGCTATCTTTATGCGTGAAAGGTTGATACTAGTATTATGCCAAATCCCTAGAAAAGCACTTTGGCAGGGGGAGGAGGGAAGGGTGGCGCAAGAGGGAGCAGGGGCGCACATCGATTGGCCAATCCATTCTTGGGAGACCTGAGGATAAATATAAATTCTCGAGCCTTCGGCTGGAAGAAGAGTTGTGAAGAAAGCAAATGAGACCGTGAAAATCGCAGACTTCAGAGAAGAGGAGGCAGACAGCAGACATTATTTTTTTTTAAATATATTTTATTGATTTTTTACAGAGAGGAAGGGAGAGAGATAGAGAGTTAGAAACATCAATGAGAGAGAAACATCGATCAGCTGCCTCCTGCACATCTCCCACTGGGGATATGCCCGCAACCCAGGTACATGCCCTTGACCGGAATCGAACCTGGGACCTTTCAGTCCGCAGGCCGACGCTCTATCCACTGAGCCAAACCGGCTTTGGCGACAGCAGACATTATTAATACCGGGGTCAGGGGTGTCCAGTCCAGCTGTTTCACAGATGGTCATGAGAAAGTGATCATCCTAGAGGACGTCTCCTCTCAGAATTTTAAGCCAAACACACAAGACAAAAGGAAAGCTTGGGGGCCATGATATTACAGTGTGAACTGATGGCCCAGGGGGGAAAGGCTATGGACTCCAAACTCAAAGCTCTGAGCCAACCCAACTCCTGTTACTATTTTTAAAGTTCAGTGCGGGTGAGGGGCGGGGGAAGTAGGGAGAGTTTTTCCACTAGTAGTCAAGAACCGAAATAGGAAAGATCAACAGAGGCATTTATAAACAATGAATGCCATTAATTTTTTATAGCTAAGAAGGGGTTGGAAAAGTTGTAGTGTAGCAAGGAGTGGGGAATATAGGCAGGGAAAGATGGCCCAGGGGTCTTCACCATTTTTAAAGGTCCTTTCTGCTTGCTTGATAGCATTTCAAGTCACTGGCGAATGACTATATTACTGAATTTCCCGGAAAACTTGGAAACCATCTTGTTCAATTGAACTCATAGCAGGGGAGAGATAGGATGGGTTATTTTTAATCAAGGTCTCATGACTAGAGTTCAAGTGTGATGGAAAATATGTTTCCCCTTTTTCCCCTTTTGCAGAAAACTTTCTAACTATTGAGTGATATCTGAAGCTTAGGAGCAGTTTAAGCTGTATTGCTTTAACTCCAGAGCTCCAGCTCTTTGCAGTAGGAGGTCACCTAGGGTCCTTTCAGGGTGGTGAGGAACAGGTCATTGTAAACCCTGATGTGAGCTTTGCTTACCTTCCCAGCAGGCTGCAATGGGAAGACCATTAGCCCAAGAGGCCCGACACTAGTATTTTCATTCCTGCTCTGCCACGGAGGAGCAGTGTAATGTTTGTCAAAGCACCTTGCTTCCTTGAGCCGCAGTTTCTTTATCTGCAAAATGAGAAGCTGTATCTGGGAGGGCCAGTTGGTTTCCACACTAATTGGCTGACACTGATTGCCCGGAGAAGCTTCTAAAGTGGCACCATAGCCCAGTGAGAAAATGATCGTGATTGATTAGTGATGTCTGCCATGTACACAAAATGAAAGGCTTCTTCAACACCTGTACTATGTATTTGCCATTCCTAGGCTACTGATTTCTAAGGTAGGACTTCTCAGAAATTGAATACGCATGCAAATCACCTGCAAAGTTTGGTGAAATGCATACCCTGACTTAGTGGGTCCAGCTCGGGTCCTAAGATTCCGCATTCCTTATAAGGTCTCAGGTGATGTCAATGATGCTGGACTATGGGCCCCACTTCAAGTTGCAAGGCACTAAGGTATCTTCCTAATCAATTCTGTTCCACTTTTAAGACAGAAAGCCCCTAAGAACTGTGTAGAAGGCCTTAGGTACCTGAGAAAGAGAAAATGAAGTACAGAATGAACAGAGAAAATTGCTAATTCTCAATTTTTATAAGATTTCTAATCTTGTCTCTTGTGTAGATATTCATTTCATTCTTCCTTTTTTTCAGAAAATAAATATGGGATACTTAACAAATATATGGGGTCATACATGTCAATATCTGAACCAAGGCATATACAAAGTGCTTGGGAAGCTTCAACGAGGGAGCAGTCGTTCTATCTGAGGACGAAGATAGGAAAGTTCCATAGGGACTGTGGCATTTCAGTGGGGCATTAGAGGACAAATAGGAGTTCACCGCTCTCTACCAAACTCATTATAATTCTTAGGAGTACTTTCCCATTGAGGACAAAGAATGGAAACATGCCATATATTCTTTGAAAGAAAAATGTAACAGAGTCAGCTCTAGATTTCTCAAAAGCTGGTGATAGAGCCTACAAATCCATCCCGGTTAACCACCGCGTTCCTCCCTGTTCTTTTGGTAGACTCCTCACATGGAAGGCACCACATCCAAAAGGCAAGTCAGATGGTTACACTACTTGGCTTTGTTCTGAAATAGCATTTAAAAGGAGTTCTGGACCAATTCATTCTTTTATCCCTAATGTTCAAATGTGATGGATCAAAGATGCTATCAGAAAAGGTTTCAGTCAAACCTAGTTGATTAAGGAGGTGGGGGGTGCAATCAGGCAAGAATGCCAAACAGATACAATGTCAGGTGTGGATTAAGTCAGATCTGCTTTAGAATTCTAGCTCTACCCATGTACTAGCTAAATGATTTAAACTCTCTGATGCTCATTTTCCATCTGTTAAATGTGGAATAACACTAACTTGAAGGAATCATTATGTTAGGACTTGTGGAAGGTTCTTCATTCTTGGTGATCCTAAGCACAGTCCCCATATCAAGTGGCCCTAATCGTGACAGTCTCTCAGTTTTCATCTTTTCAGGAATAAAAACAGGCAGTTCTTTCCTGTACAAGAAGGAAGAGGGAATTTGTAATCAGGGTTCCTGGGCTCAGATCTCATCTCTGCACCCTTTCTCCAGTGGCCTTAGACCACGGACTGCCCTCCCTAAGCCTCAGTTCCCTCAGCATGAAAGAGAGCCAAAAATAATTGTTGCTCTACATCCGTTTCTCAACCGGGGGCAATTTTGCCTCGCAGATAGGGGTTCAAGACTTGGCAAATAAAAAGATAGGACACCCAATAATTAAGTTTGGATTTCAGAAAAACAACCTGTAACATTTTAGTATAAGTGTGTCACAGGCAGTATTTGGGATACAACTGGTTCATGCAATGTTTGAGATATTCTTAGAATAAAAAATAATTTGTTATCTTAAAATTTAACTGGACTTTTCTTCTGTTTTAAATATAGTTTGATTTCAGAGAGAAAGGGAGAGGGGGAGAGAGAGAAGCTTCAATGATGAGAGATAATCATTGATCAGCTGCCTCCTGCACACCCCACACTGGGGATCGAGCCTGAAATCCAGGCATGTGCCTTGACCGGGAATGGAACTGTGACTTCCTGGTTCATAGGTCAACGCTCAACCACTGAGCCATGCTGGCTGGACTAACTAGACTTTTCTATATTTAATCTAGAACCCTGTCCCTGGGGACATCTGACAATATCTGGAGATGTTTGGGGTTGTCACAGTTCAGGAGGAGGTACTTCTGCATCAGGTGTGAGGCCAGAACGGCTGCCAACCATCGTGCAAGGCACAGGACAGCCTGCCCCTCCACATACACACACACACATGCATACACACACACACACACACACACACACACACACACACACACGGCAAAAAATTCCCAGGCCCCAAATGTCCAGAGTGTAGGGACTGAAAAAAATCTGCTCAGAAAACTTGGATTTAAAAAATAAAAGTTCTCTGAAATCTATAAAGCATTGAAAGCTGTCCATTACATTTTGAAGCAAAAATAAAGAGAAATGGGCACCTTCGCCTTGTCAATCAGAGGCAATGGAGGTGGCCTCGTCTGTGAAGTCCACAGCTTGCCAGTCTGCTACAGAACGTGCCCTGGGTCACTCAGAGGAAGGCCCAGCCTTGAAGGCCACAGTTCCAGGAAAGGAAAACAAAGCCTGCTAAGCATGTCAGCGCGCACAGGGCACAGGCCGCGCAGGGGGTGAGGGAGGGGGGGCCGGGCACGCTGAATGATGGCAGGACATGGCGCCCAGGACAGCACTCCCCCCCCAAGTCCTAGGTCACGGCAAGCGGAGATGAGGAGTTGCTGCTACCTTTTGTTTTCCTAAGCTGTTGGGCTCCTGACCCAACCACACATTCCCAACAACGGAAGCTCCAAAATCAAAACCACCAAAGTGACTCCTCTCAACGTGACTTGATAATTCTTCAAAAGTGAAAACACTTCCTTTCAAAACTATGTAGTCTCTTATTTCTTATTACGAAGGGAAAACATGTTGTTTCTAGGAAATGAGAAAATGCAAATAAACAAAAACAAGAACTAAAAAGCTTTTATAATCCCACCAACCCAGAGAGAAATATTATTAATGTGCCCTGCCAGACCTTTTTACGTGCATGTATATGCTCATTTTAAATGAGAGTTTCCTAAATGTTTTGTTTTTACCCTGATTTTGACACTTTAATATTTTATTATAAATATCATATTATGTCAGTTATTATTAAAATAAAAAATTATCTCCGTAGCCAAAAAGTATTTTGTTTATGGGTGCACCAAACTTTCATTAATTAATACCTTCCTTACTCTGTGATATTTTAGTCATTTCCCATTTCCTAATATTAGTTACAAAGCTACAGTATCTTTGTAGTTAAGCCTTTGCAAACATATTTAATTATTTTCCTAAGACCCAATTCTGAAATTGCTGTATCAAAGAATTATTCATATGTTTAAAGCTTTTGATGCATGTCCCTAAAGTGACCTGAAAACAATGGTACCATTTTCCAATCCAAGCAGCAGTGTCTGGGAGCGCCCGTACCCCACATCCAACTACTTATAGTTATTTTTTCATTACTTTTCATCTTTGTACATTTGATGGGGAAAAAATGGATATCTTGCTATTTTCATTTCTAGTTCTTTGATTACTAATTAAATTTGCCATTCATTAAATCAGCGATTTTCAACCGGTGTGCCGCAAGAATTTTTAAAATATGCAATACCTGACTGTTTAGTGAGGGGCACTGACCTCTTTTCCCTCAGATTCTCAAATAAAAAAAAAATGGCAACAGCCAACATAACAATCGCCATTTCAGGTGAATGAATCAAAATTATACCTGTTGTTTTTGTCGGGTCAGCAAAAATATATATTTTGGGTGTGCCACAGAATCTTAGTAATTAGTTTATGTGTGCCATGAGATGAAAAAGATTGAAAATTGCTGCACTGCATGCTTAACTTTCAATTCAGTTTCTTTTATAAGCCCTCAATTTATGTCTTGGACAATATATTTTTGGCTTATTTATCTTTTCCTTTTAAATTGAAAGAAATGCTCATAAATCTCATATATTACAGTATAATACCGTTAATTTTATAAGGCAAATATTTTCTCCAATTTATCTGTACTAGTGAATATATTTTCATATAATCAAATTTACCAACCTTTTGGTATATTGTTTTCTCTCATAAAAATCTTACTTTGAAAGATCTTCTCTACTTAAGAATAAATAAGCTGGTGTTATATTTTCTTCAATTAATATAATAGTTTTAACTTTTATGTAAATCTCTTAAGACATCCACACTTTTGTTCAGAATATGCTATGAATTAGTGTTTTCCCAAAATAATTTACCAGGTGACTCATCAATATCTGTTAAATAATTCTGCTTTTCACTGCTGATTTGAAAGTCACTTTTATCAAACATTAAATTCTTAAAGATACTTAAGTATGTTTTTTAGATTTTCAATTTACTTTACTGGTTATTTTGTTAGTTCAGCACCAATAGCTTTCTGGTTTAATTATTATTGTGGTTTATAATAGATTATTTTTCAAAAATATTTTGCTATTCTCAAGTATTTACTCTTCAAAATTAATTTTAGAATCATTTTGTGAAGTCTCCCACCCAAATCCCATTGAGATGTCAGCTAGAATTCTGGTATATTTACAGAACTACTTGGAGAAAATTGGCATCCCTTCAATGGATATTTTTTTCTTTTCTTATTTAATAATAGCGTGTTGAGTACTAGCAACATCAGGCATCTTGGTCTTCTTTCCAACTGAAATAGGAATTCATTCAACAAATATTTATGGGGTATCTCCTCTGGGCCAGGTTTTGCTCTAAGCACTTAAGCTGCATCAGTGAACAAACCAGGGAAAAATCTTTGCCCTTTTAGAGTTGACATTTTAGTTGGGGAGACAATGGATGGATGGATGGATGGATGGATGGATGGATGGATGGATGGACGGACGGATGGACGGACGGAGTTTTCTACGGTGATGGGTAATGTGGAAAGAAGAACAATGTGAGGCGAACGTGATAACCACTACACTACGGAAACGCAGCGGAAAGAAGAACAATGTTAAGCAGGGTGGGAAAGATCAGAAATCCCTAGACCAGGGGCAGGTTGCTGTATCACATGAGATGGTCAGGGTAAAACCAGGTCTGAGCAAGACCTGAAGATGAGACGACTCTGAGGAAAGAGCATCCAAGTGAAGGAAACAAGTAGAGCAAAGCCTAAGGCAGGAGCATGCTGTGTGTAAGAACCAGCCAGGTAGCCAGCATGGGGTGCAGCAGAATTGATGAAGAGCAGAGAGGGAAGGAGGGCAGAGATCCTGCGCCATTATAAGGACTTTGGCTTTTACACAGTAAAGTAACTACAAGACTTTAATCTAATTATCTTTACAAAGGGTTGCTCTGGCTACTATGTAAAGAACAGACTTTGCTGGAATGGGGACAAGGATTGAAAGCAAAGACCATTAGGAGGCTATTATTACAGTAATGCAGGTATGAGATGACGGTACAGCAGGAAGAACTGACAATGGTCCAGATTCATGATATATTTTGAAGGAAGTACCCAGCAAGATTTTCTGCACGTGGGCTGCCTGGGGAAAACAGGGATGCTGCTGAGGTTTCTGGCCCAAGTTACTGGAAGAGTCATATTGCCATCAACTGAGATGGGAAACTGTAGGTTGAATAGGTTGATTTCTATGAAACCTTCTGTAAGCCAAAAGGGCACACAGGGAAGGGTAGCCCACTTCACTCTTAAGAAAGACCCACATTAGTTATGGTAACGGGCTTTTTTGCAAAAAAAAAGTTTATGTCTCTTTTCATGCTACAACAGCATAGAAACCATGTGGCCTCCAAAACCTAAAATATTTGCTCTCTTGCCCTTTACAGAAAAACTTTTCTGACTTAGTCTAACTCCTCAGAAGGAAGACAAAACAAAAACAAAATATCTGCCTAAATTAACGTCCAAGATCAGCCTTGTTGAAGGGTTTTCTTCTGTAGAGATCCTTCATTCTGTTGCCAAAATCTTCACATTCCTGGAATATAGGTGTTTTTCAAAGAAGGAATTGGAGGTCTCTCTCTCTCTCTCTCTCTCTCTCTCTCTCTCTCTCTCTCTCTCTCTCTCTCCTCTCTTTCTTCCCTTTCTAAAATCAATAAACTTATTTTGGTCTACCTCAGGTTGTTAGAGGCCAGTTAACTTATCATATTAATACATACTTTTACAAAACAAGGATCAACTTACTTGTTTGTAAATTGAGTGATAAGGAAGGGATTGGGATTTGGTACACACAGGAGAGTAGGATGTAGACCGTGCTCTACGTGGGTCATGCCTGATCCAGTCATGAGTTTAAAACATCCAGTTAAGCCTTAAGGAACTGGGAATCATGTTCTCAGGGAAAGTCACTATTCAGATAATACACCTTCCAGCCAAATCACCGCTTACTTTTGCATAGTGAGTTATGCCCATTGGGTTTCCCATTTTGTGCTCATGACACCCTTTCTCAGATGGGGAGACTCGGGCTCAGATAATTAAGTGTCTTGTCCAATGTCTCAGAGCTAAGGACTAATACCTAAACATTTTGATGACTTCTTCCAGCCCGCCATGATCTCTTTATATATCATGTATGCAAGTACAAACACACATATCCAGATATGAACACACACATGTAATACAATTTATGCATGGAAGTTGTAATAAGTTATAGAACAATTGCCCTGCCTTTGTACTTTCGTATGCTTCCATTTGTACTTCTCCCCTCCAACTCCACTCTTCCTTTTAAAAGATTCAATCAAGATGAGAAAACTATTTTTATTAAAGGCACTTATGACATCAATGTCATTTTCAAAACAAAAAAATAACTCCATGAATAAGAGCATATCAAAATTAGGAACAGCGGTGTGCACTTATATCGGCTAATGCATTTGCGGCCTTGACTCCTAATGCATTATTGATTGTGTGAGTAATCCCCAGCTTAGAGGGCGTGGCAATAGAGTCAGCTGTGGGAAGAACTCTCTGTTTCCTGCACTTTCTTTCTGCATGTTTTCAAGGGTCTGTACTGGGCTCTAGAGCAGTGGAGCCTGTAATCCGACCTTCATATACCAAGGGCCACATTATTGCAAGGGATTGACTTGACCCAATTTCCAGCAACTTTACTTATATTCTTTTTGTCACAGTAGTTCATGAGGCTAGTTTAAATGAGGTAGTAATGGTACTGAAAATTCTACAATAGAAACTATCTTATCCTATAACCCAGACTAACTTCCAATGAGCAAGCACTTTCAACTTCATTGGTTTTTTTCTAACATTTATTTCAATATTTCTAAATGCTGTGCTTCTACTACTATTTTTAAAATATATTTTCATTGATTTCAGAGAGGAAGGGAAGAGAGATAAAAACATCAATGATAAGAGAGAATCATTTATTGGCTGCCTCCTGCATATCCCCTACTGGGGATCGAGCCCACAACCCAAGCATGTGTTCTTTACTGGAATCAAACTAGGGACCCTTTGGTTCAAAGGCTGACACTGTCTATACCAGTGATGGCGAACCTATGACACGCGTGTCAGAGGTGACAAGCGAACTCATTTTTTTGGTTGATTTTTCTTTGTTAAATGGCATTTAAATATGTAAAATTAATATCAAGCCCTGGCTGGTTTGGCTCAGTGGATAGAGTGTTGTCCTGCAGACTGAAGGGTCCCAGGTTCGATTCCGGTCAAGGGCATGTACCTTGGTTGCGGGCACATCCCCAGTGGGGGGTGTGCAGGAGGCAGCTGATCAATGTTTCTCTCTCATCGATGTTTCTATCTCTCTATCCCTCTCCCTTCCTCTCTGTAAAAAATCAATAAAATATAAAGTTCGTTGAACTAAATGAGCTATGCACAATTATCACATTCCTTAAAAAATAAATAAATAAATAAATATCAAAAATATAAGTCTTTGTTTTACTATGGTTGCAAATATCAAAAAATTTCTATATGTGACACGGCACCAGAGTTAAGTTAGGGTTTTTCAAAATGCTGACACGCCGAGCTCAAAAGGTTCGCCATCATTGGTCTATAGCCAAACCGGCTAGGGCTCTACTACTATTTATTGATTAACCAAATATTTATTGGTTAATGAGAATTCAGCTCTCACCCCTCTAACACCCTCTCACTTGTTCCCTCTTCCTCACTCTCACCTTCCCAAAACAGTTGTATCACAGTCTTAGCTCCCTTGCTCTCATCTTCCCAAGTAGTTTTATCACAATTTTGTGTTCACTAGATAGTCAGTTTATACACTATTGTGACTATTGCAATCTTCTGATTCAAGCATTATACTGTGATTATATTTCTTTCCTTACATGGATTTTATATTTCCTCAAATTTAAAATCACCCTTTTCACTTGTATGCATGCATATAAGCCTAGCCAATGGACACAGACACCAGGGGTTGAGGGCATGAGCGGGGGGTAGGGGAATAAGGATACATATGTAATACCTTAATCAATAAAAAAAAAAAAATCACCCTTTCCATTTTCTTGACTTTCATGCACCTATAGTTGTTTTTTTCAAATGTTCCCATATAGCTGTCAAATGCCATATCTATTACAATATTGAAACCTCAAAAGCATCAATAAACTTCAAAGTTTGTTCCATGTTTTCCCACAAGTCTACTGTCTTATCTCATCTTGCAGCACCTGTCTAGAGCTAGTTCAGAGTTTTCAGGTGGACATATTATTTACTTCTCTGTGTCAGTTACTCTGTTGTGCACGGGATGTGCAATTTCCTCTTCCTTAGCTCATTCCCTCATCTTTCTAAGGCACGTCCTCCATTAGTTTTCTAAGAAAGGGTAAATAGAAAGTTAATATTTTGAATCCCTGAAGATCTGATAGGTGTTTATTCTGCTTTCATACTTGTTGGTAATTGGACTGGATATAAAATTCTAGGTTGAAAATTATCTTCTCTCCGAATTTTTAAATTCCACAGATTTTGAAGGTCCATGGTCTTCTATTTTTCAAGATGCTGTTGGAAAATCCAATCTTCCTCTTTTCTGCTAAAATTTATTGCTATTCCTCCAATCTCTGTCTTCCAAATATATGTTGAACTCTCTTCTGTTTTTGCTACTCTTCCCAGTAACCTTGTTATTTGGGATTTATACCGTTTTTAATTGTGGGCTGTAATTTTAATGGATTTTTGTATGAATAAGTGTTGAAAACCTTGTGGTCATTCTATCATGTTTACTCAGTGTCCAGTGGTATCTTTATGTTTCCAAGTATTTCAACCCCTACAATCCCCTTTGCATATATTTTGACACTATAACTATTAGAAACCCTGAGATTAGCTAATACTATTACCATTTTATGAAGAGACAGCTGAGGTTCTAGGAATGTTAATAGTTTTCTTAAGTTTAAAGAGCCAGCATAAGACAGATTTGAATTTAATTCGTGTCTTTCTCACTCTATTGAGGCATAGGGTTACGTTCAGCGATGTCTTTGTGATGGTGGTAACTATTAATAGCACATGTCAGACCACAGATTTCCCATATCTTGCTTCAAATGTGAGTTATTCTTTTGAACTATTCTCCGAGCCACAGCATACAAGCTTTCCTCTTCAATCATTCTTGTTATTCCAGAGTAGAAATTGGAACACCTAAAACCAAAGAATTGCTGATGGTCTGACTCGTACAAAACAGATTGTGTTAGAACAGACAAGGAAAACTGAAATTATGGTGTTCAGGTCTGAAGGAAAACATTCTTTAATATATAATGGTGCTATTTCAGAGTCCAGCACACAATGAAATAACTCTCTTCTTTGAAGCTTTTACTTGCATTTTTACAAAGGGCACAAATAGCTTTCCCTAATTCAAAAACAAAAAATAAGTGATTTCTTTGGAAGTCCAGTCTTTTGAAGGCATTGCAGTCTTTCAGCTAAGTTGTTTTCCTCGAAAATGAAAAAAGATTTTCCAACTACTATTTATGAACAAGCACACATAGCCAGTAATTTATGATGTGTTTATACATCACTTAGACTTTCTGTGGTTCTAACAGCAGACATACTTTGTGTTAAATGAGTTGTTCCTGAAAGGGTTTTTCAGGTATTACCTCGTGAAGGGTTTCCAGGTACTTTCCCAATCAAACATTTGCCCATTGGTTTTTTCCACTGAATGTCAGATTTTATCACCTTATTATCACCAAGCACATCTTCATGTAGGTGAAGCAACCCAAATAAAAGGAGAGAATATTTGGGTCAAGCAGTGAAAGAGTGAAACCAGGCAGAAACTTCTCTGACCTGAGGCAAACCATTCCACTGCTTAGACCCCCAGGCTGCATATCTGCAAAATAATCTCAAACAGCCCAGCCAGTGTTGAGCGTTCAACTATGAACCAGAAGGTCATGGTTCAATTCCAGGTCAGGACACATGCCCAGGTTATTGGCTCAATCCCCAGTGTGGGGCATGTAGGAGGCAGCCAATCAATGGCTCTCTCTCATCATTAGTGTTTCTATCTCTCTCCTTTCCTCTCTGAAATCAAGAAAAATATATTTTAAAATAAATAAAAAATAATCTCATACATATAAATGATCTTCAAGTCCTCTTTCAGCTCTTGACTGTCATCTCTAAGCCATCCATGAATCAGCCTCAATTTACTATCTAAATCAGGCACCACTGTTTTAATACATATGTGACTATGGAAGGATTTGTTTGTTAATTTATGTAATACCTTGACCATCATACTCAGAGCTGGTTATACAGTGACAAACTTAGCCTCATTGCATTCATAGTCCAGAGGAAAAGGCAGACAGAAACAAACTCTCAAAATAAATAAATGTGATTTTAGAAATACTGTGACAGAATGCTGTGAAAAAGAATAATAGGAAAAAGATCATTTAGACAATGGAAGGGGAATATTTCCAAGAAAGCCTCATTGAAGAAATGACAAGTGATTTGAAGGATGAGGAGTAGCAAGACAAGTGAAGAGTGATAGAATCAGCATTCCAGGCTTACAGAGCAACATGTGCAAAGACCCTAAAGCATTAAAGAGCTTGTGCTTTCAAGGAACCTGAAGAAGAGCATGTGGTTAGAGCAAAGTGAACAAGAGGGGGTTGGCCTGAGATAAAGTTAGAAGTGGGTTCCCACCAAATCATTAAGGACTCACGCTACTCAATAGCATACGCAGAAGAGCAGAAACAGGTGACCTATATAAAGAGCAAAGAAAGTGGAATTTTCTGCCTTGAATTGAGAAAACAATGAAAGTGGAGGCAGCTAAGATATTCTAGAGTAATGAATAGAAAAGGAGGGGGGCAGACCAAAGCTAACACCTTAGGTAGAAATTGGGGGGAAGGTAAAAGATTCTACCATAATAGTTTGCCCTTTTTGAAAGATTCATGCAAAGGTCATAGAAAAGAATTCCCTGGGTTATGGAAGTAATCACTTTCCCAGGGATTTCATACTAGTCACCAGCAAAGGGCAGGGTGTATCCTAACCAAAGCTCACTGTATGTCTGACAGGAACAAATGCTAAGCATGGACTACGCTGCAAAGCCTGTAAGATGAGCATCCACCACAAGTGCATGGATGGCCTAGCACCCCAGCGGTGCATGGGCAAGCTGGTAAGGGCCTGCCCCTGAGATCACTCCATTCAAACTCCTTCTCTGCAGCACCCGTGAGAACTGGACACCAGGAAGGCAGCCCTAGAACCCCTGGTCTGCCAGCTTGGCTTCCTGGTTGGCAAAGTGACAGAGCAGAGAAGGAGCATTGTCAGCCCAAGAGATGAATGCTCCACATGGTGACCAACTTGTCCTAGCTTTAGCACGGGAAGTCCCACATCCTAGAACTCTCCAGGTTTTAAAAGTGAAAGTTAAGCACCCTAGGAACCATATCCCAGCTCCAGGCAAACTAGGGTGGCTGGTCATTCTAGTACTTAATTGGCTGACAGCTCAGTGGGAGTCATAAGTAGGATAGAGATTAACCACCCTCCCAAAAGTGGAGAGAGTAATAAAAGTCTACAGCACTTTAATAGACTCATGGTGGCCCAACCAAGGGAGGTTGGGTGACCCTGGCCCATTCTGGACTGATCATACCATCTCAAGAGTGTGGGCTTCTTTCAGTACTGGTGCCACACATCACTCAAAAGCAACCCAGAGATTTCAAAACTAGGATGGCCAACGAATTGTAGAAGGAACCAAGAATTTCTACCCTGGAGATACTTAGGACATGACAGCTAACTTCAAAAAATAATAATATGTGTCACACAGAAGAGGGATTCTGTTGTCCTCTGTGGCTCCAGGAAGAAAGACCTAGAATCAGTATGTACCAAGTTTTAAGTCAGAGATGAAGTCACCAAAGACCTACCTCCAGGGTTAGTGAGAGCTCCCCCATCCATCCTCTGTCACTGGCAATGTCCAAACAAAGTAGATACCACTGCCAGGGACTTTGGAAAGGACTGTGGAATTCTAGCAAAGGCTGGGCCACTACGTTTTCTTTCAATACTGGAATACAGTAGTCAAGTTCTTAGAGAGTTCATCAACTTACTCTGATTAACAATGTCCTCTTCTTTAAAACCCTACCTCCTCCTCCAAAGGTTATTTCCACAAGTCAAGGCAAAGACCATGGATGAGAAGTCAGAAAACAGAATAGAATCTAGAACACAAAGCAAATCGTTCTTGGTAGAGCTCAATGAAACATAGAAAGGCTGCTTTCCCATTCAGAGGCTGATTTTAACCAACCACAATAATGAGCTGTAGTGAAATAAGGCATAATGGTCCATGGTATCCTGGGAGATAATGAGGATCCCAGACACAAGGGAGGCTGCAGTGGGCCACAGAGAGGGAAGCAGCAGGACAGGGAAGGGCAAGGCTGAGGCTCGCTTTCTGGATAGAGCGTGGCTTGCTTATTGCCACCCTCCAAGGGTATTCGATAGCACAAGTCAACATCTTGAAGGGAGACAAGGAGGTGCCCCTCGAAAAATCAACTGGTTTGATTTTTTAGAGTTCTTATGTGGTTCTCTTCTTCTCATCAGTGACAATAAGCCCTTCTCTTTCTCATTCTCTCCCCAGCCAAAAGGGTTTCGGCGTTACTACAGCTCCCCCTTGCTCATTCATGAACAATTTGGATGCATTAAAGAAGTTATGCCCATTGGTGAGTTGGGACATTGATGGGCTGAGTTGGGTTTTGAGCAGCAATGTCAGCATTCCTGGCTGCTGTTCTCCCAGGACTGCAGAACCCATGGGGTGTGTGTGTGCATTTGTTTGGTGGCTGATGGGGTCATGATTGTGTATTTTGCTGGAAGGGAAAGATAATGTGGACCCAATTCTGCAGGAATATGCATCCTCTCCCTAATGAAGCTCAAACAACACCCAAATCCCAAAGGCTGCTGATATGCTACCCCACCCATCAGCAGCATAATGGAGTGGAAAGAGCATGGGGTACGGCATTCCACAGACCTGGTTCAAGTCCCAGCTTCCCCGCTGACCAATGTGTGTCTGCACAAGCTACCCACCCTGTCAAACCCTATAAAATTAGAACAGTAATGGCTGTTTTTTATAATTGTTGTAAAATATAAATTATAGACCAATGCCTGAAAGGAACTCAGTGAATATCAGCTATTCTTCAATTGAGACCAAAAAAATGCCTTATATTTATAGACACTGAATTTATTCTTTAACAATATCATTCAGTGTACTTCTATTTTTCTCTCCCTAACAAAATCTCTACATCGATGTTTGTCTTTCAGGGAGCAGAGTGGCAAGTTTTAAACTAAAAATTTATACACTAAAGTGTTGGCATTACAATTCATGAAGCCTGGGAATGTCCAAATCTTTCAAAAACACTTGCTTCCTCCTGCAAACTTCAGATCTCAAAGGCTTCATACCTGGGAAAGCCTCACTTCGCACTCGATTAAGTAAAGATGATCTTTGGAAAGAACCTTGAAATTGGAGTCTGGGGGATGGATTATAAATGTAAAAAAAAAAGGAAAATCAATCCATCAGGAAGCATTTGGGAGCAGAGGGTGCCAGGTGTTGTCGGGGTCCCTAGCAAATGGGCACATGTCATGGGGGACACACTTGTGAGGAAAACTTGACCTCAAAAACCAAGTTTCCCAGGGGGGCAGTGGGTCTGAGCAGCACCTGCTTCTCAGGTGCATGGGATAGGCGATGCATGAGGCAGCCCAGGATATGTGAAAGGTGATTGGCTGCATTCCTGACAGTGAACTGAAACCTTTCTCTCAGATGAGCTTTCTCTTCTGTTGCAGCCTGTGGCAATAAGGTGGACCCTGTCTACGAGGCCCTCCGCTTCGGCACCTCCCTGGCTCAGAGGACAAAGAAGAGCAGCTCCGGCAGTGGCTCGGACTCCCCGCACAGAACCTCTGTAATTGTCCTCTTGGTGCCCTTGGGCAGGGTGGGGCTCAGGCACTGCGGTCAGTGGCTTCCGCCTAAATGCATCATGAGGGCGGCGCTGTTGCGAGTCAGGCAGCCTCCAAATGGAAACCCAAAAGCCTTTGGGCCATTGAAGGTTAATTTTCTGTTGCCAACACCCAGGAATCATTTAACTTTCCCCCTCAAAGACCTCACTCTTGGCTTCATGTTCCTTGACTTTCTCTTTTATATACTCATTCACTCCCCCGCCCCCCACCACCACCACCAATGTTAGATAACATGTGAATAGCACAGAAAGGTTTGACTCAAATAATGGGCAGAAGCAGGGAGTCCCAGCTGGCCCAGTTCTCCCTCCAGCTCCATCCCAGTTCAACAATACAGCCATTTCTCACGTTTCCTCAATCCTTTCTCTCTAAGGCAAGGTATACCCTTGGATTCACACACAAAAAAAAACCCTCCCCAGAGGTGCTTGACCTGTGATTTAGGGGGGCTTCTCTCCATGGGACAGTCACCCCTCCCACGCCCCTCTCCTATGTTTTACCTCGCTGGAAATGAGTGCTCTGTGCATGTCAAGACTTTGTGTGGACACTTCCCAGCAATCCAAAAGAAAAGCACAGACAGTGCTGGCTAGAGCAGGGAGACCTCTGCCCACTCACCTTGCCCTGCATCCTGAGCAGGCCTTTCTCACATCTCTGGGGTGAGCCACCACATCCTCAGTCCCTCTCAGCTCATGCATCCCCCGTGCCCGCCCGAGGCTGGCTTGTGTGGAAGGCAGATGCAAAGCCAGCCCGGAAGGAAGAGCAGAAAGGTTTCCCCAGACATGGCCTGACCTCATCAACCCCATGGCGCTGCCCTTGTGGGAGGAAACGCCTCAGATGCACTCCCAACAGGCAATGGCCATTTCGGCCTCCACATTCTGGGCTCAAGCCAAGAAGCAGCAAGACCATCAGAGAGCCCATTTGTCCAGTTCCCTTTCATGTCTAAAATAGCTTTGTTGCTAGCAATGTCTGGACCCTACAGGCTGGTTTTAGGAGCAAAGAGCATCGTTTTCTGAATGTCAATAAGGTGTCCATTTATCACAGTCCACTTACGCTTCCTGGCACTGGTTCCATCAGGGAAGATTTCTTGGAATTTTGCTCTGTGACAGCATTGTTCTAAAACCTGCAGGGAGACCAAGATAAATCCAACTGTGCTTAAGTATCTGTCACTTCACTCCTTCCCCGGAGTCCAACTGGACTCGATGGAAGAAAAAAGAAACGATTGATTGGTACTTTAAAATGCTTTTGCTTCCTTTCTGCAGGGGCAAATCATAATGCATTTTAGCCTCTTGCCGGTTTTGCGGTGTTATGGCCGCAAGCTAACATATTCCCACATCGCAAAGCTCGGGCCCACAGGTTGCTTTTCTCCCAGGGCTAGAGAGGCATTTGCTTTACATTGTTGGGAAGTCACTGCCTGGCTTGTTTCTAAATTGTTATGTCTCCTTTAATGGCTTTCAAGTGCTCTAGAATATAAAAGGTTTGATGGCTTGGGGAAGGCCTGCTGAAACCGAATTTAAAACACTTCCTGGGAGTTGGCTGACTGATTCATGAACAGTCTTCAGTTTCATAAAATTAAATGAACACAATAGCAACTTTTGTTCAGAAATAGTGAGCTTCAAAGGAGCAGGATGCAGAGGACTTGGAGACCCTGTGACATTTCTTATTTCTGAGGTGTCATGAGAGTAAGAAAGGCTGAGAAAAACCCTAGACAAGTTTTTTATAATAAAAGTTAGTCTCTGGAGACTGGCGCTAAAGTGCTCTAGAGCGGACTGGGAGAGGTAGGAAGAGAGCCTTGCCCTCCTCTGATAAGATACACATAAAATGTTTACAAAGTGTGACTCTTCATCGAGGCCCCTTAAATTCCTCTTTTATGGAGCCAGGCAGAGAGAAGTGGGGGCATCTGGCCTTAGGAGAGAGGCAATCTGAAAAAAGGGACGGTGCCCAAGAGGGAACGCACACCCTCTGAAGTTAGCCAGGCAGACAAGACAGCCGTGATTGGATTCTTAGGACAGTGTCCTGCAAATCCTACCTTCGATGTTCAGACATGGAAATCTCTGTTCAGTTGGCCCAGTGATGTGACATGCTCATCCAATGCTGTTCCCTCTTTTCTCCAAGACTTCGGACCTGGTGGAGGTTCCTGAAGAAGCCGACGGGCCAGGAGATGGGTACGACCTACGGAAACGCAGCAACAGCGGTGAGTGAGGGAATGAATGGGAAATCAGGTCCCGGCACAAAGGTGAATCGCATTAGCCTGAGTCAGGGGGCAGGGAAAGTCGATGTCCAGTCCCCTGGTTTCTCTGCTCGCCCTAGAATTCAACCGGGGCAAGTGCTCAGCATTCTGCAGAGAAACAGGGCATCGTTGCTGGTGGGTGTCAGTGATTTGACTACACTGTTCCTTGCGTTCTGTCTCCTGCATTCTCATGCCTTATGGCTTAACAAAATGGGGTTTAGGAGTCACTTCCAGACCTTTTGTTAATGCATCATTTCCCCCACTGACCTTTGCAAGATCAGCAAAGCCACGGAGAAGCTACTCCAGGCTACACCTCAAGTACTCGAACCAGGCGGGTGGTGGTGCCAGGGAGCGGAGTAGGGGCCTCACACTTGGCTCCTCCCCAGCAGAGAAAACTAAGTCCCTGGTATGTGCAATCTAGCCAAACATTCTTTTTTCAAAATTTATCTTTATTGTTGACAGTATCACAGGTGGTCCCTTTTCCCCCCATGACCCCCGTCCATCCGCACCTGTCCCCACCCCCAGCCTTCACCACACTATTATTCTTTCATTACTTATGCCCTGTTACAATGATTTCTAAAATAATTATTAGATGCTAACTACATATATTGCTTGCTAACATTAAGAAAAAGCTGCCTCTTAAACTAGAGTTTAAGGAAACATAATGAGCTTCTTATGAATTCATCTTGCCAATGCTCTCTAATGTGAATACTGGAAATTACTCAATCTCCACTCCATTATTCAAAAAAATATTTCTGGAGCATTTACCATCACCTGCAAAGGTACCTAGGTCACCAATGCTGTCCTCAGGTGGCTCATAATCTAGTGCGGCTGCATGTACCGACTTGAGTCATGGGCTGAGTGCATCCTCAAGGTGACCCCGCCCGACTCTGCATGGAAAGCGTGGGGATGTGCCCCTTGGATCAGTTTCCCACCTGACTGTTTGCCCTGCCTCTTCCAGACCGGAAACGGTATCCCACAGCTGCGTTGTCAGTGGCTGTCTGACAAGGTATCACTTTCCCTCCCTCAGTTCTAGGAACTCCGGTGTGCCCCTTGTCTCGCTGGGACTGTGCCTCTGTGAGTCCCTGAAGGCAGCACATGCTTAGCTTTCCCCATGACCCTTCCTCCTAAATAGCACGGGCCCCCTTCCAAGCCTGCTCACATCTGCGAAAGCACACAGCGAGGGTAAGGCTTCTTTTGCACCACGCGGGGAAAACTGCCCTTCAGGTCAGTGCACACATGCACTGAGCACTTAGCAGAGCCATTGGAGAGCCAAATTAAAGAGTGCGATGGCCAGGGGACCCTCACAACAAGCAGAGACACGGCAGGGCCATCCAGCCCAAGTCTGTCCAGCAACTGAATTTGGACAGCAACCCTAAGTCCTTCAGCATCTGGAGAACAAACTCACGAGAGACCGGGATATAAACCAGACGCGCCTGCATTTTCATGCTTCAGGTCTGGTCGGCTGCTCTGTCCCTGAGTCTGCCTTCCGCCTGCTCCCCTTACCTGACACTTCTCAACAATGTGATGGTCTCCTCATCACTAACCACGCCGGGTGTATTTGGTCCTTGATCCCTCCTTGCTCTGGAGACAGCCTGCTGGGCTTCGCTTGGTGATCACGTGGCTGTGAAGCAGTGACCCAGCCTCTCTCTGCCTCTATCGATTCATCTGTAAAGTGAGGATAATCCTATCACAAAATCCATTGGATATTTTCATCTTTAAATGAGATGATAAATGAAAATACCATGTATGGCCCAGCCGGTGTGGCTCAGTGGTTGAGCACTGACCTATGAACCAGGAGGTCATGGTTCAATTCCCAGTCAGGGCTCATGCCTGGGTTGCAGGCTCCATCCCCAGTAGGGAGCATGCAGTAGGCAGCCAATCAATGATTCTCATCATTGATGTTTCTATCTTCCTCTCCCTTCCTCGCTGAAATCAATTTTTAAAAAAATTTTTTTGAAGAAAATACCATGTATGCATTGATGACTCTGGAACCTCGTTTCCAGCACTAGGCTTCCTTGCTGCCTCCAGACCCCTGCAGCCTACTGGCCATGGCCATCTGAATGCAGAATAGGCATTTTAAGTTAACACTGGACTCTTGATTGCTACACACACACACACACACACACACACACACACACACACACACACCGGCTCTTCCCAGGTTGCCTCTGCTCAGTAAATAGGAACTCTATTCTACTAGTTGATCAGGCCAAACCTTTGGGCATCAGCCTTGACTCCCCATTCTTCTAACACCTCCTATCTGATCTGTCAGCAGGTCTTATCTGCTGCTCTTCAAACTCTTGCCCAGTATGTGCCCCTCACCTTGCCTCTCTGTCTCCGTCATCCTGGTCCAGCTCTACTGAAGCTGTCGTTCGCCCATTCCCTTAATAGTTACGGTCTTTATTTGTCCAGGGGTTTCTTTACTCCAAAAGCGGTCTTCATAGGATTTTATAATGTGAAGGAATCATCATTCATATAGGAATCATCAATATGAAGTAGGATTGCTATTATTTTTTAAATATATTTTATTGATTTTTTACAGAGAGGAAGGGAGAGAGACAGAGAATTAGAAACATCGATGAGAGAGAAACATCAATCAGCTGCCTCCTGCACATCTCCTACTGGGGATGTGCCCGCAACCCAAGCACATGCCCTTGACGGGAATCCAACCTGGGACCTTCCAGTCCACAGGCCGACGCTCTATCCACTGAGCCAAACTGGTTTCGGCAGTAGGATTGCTATTAACTAAGTCATCACAAGGTCATAAAGTGTCAGGGATGCAGCCTAGAGCCTCACTACTCCACGTGTGGCCCCTGGACCAGCAACCCAGGCAGCACTTGAGAGCCCGTTAGAAATGCAGAATCTCAGGCTGTTCCAGATCATCTGCAGAATCAGATTTTTTTTTTTTTAATCCTCACTCAAGGATATTTTTCCATTGATTTTTTTAGAGAGAGTGGAAGAGAGAGGGAAAGACAGAGAGAAATATCAATGTGAGAGAAACACACTGATTGGTTGCCTCCTGCACGTGTCCTGACCAGGGCCTGGGCCTGGGAGAAGCCTGCAACTGAGGCATGTGCCCTTGACTGGAATCAAACCCAGGAACCTTTGATCCACAGGCCGACGCTCTATCCACTGAGCCAAACCGGCTAGGACCAGAATCAGAATTTATATGTGAATCTCTGATATGAATCTTATTAAAGTTTAAGAAGCAGGATTAGAAATCATGGAACAAACCCCCCTCTCCCCCTACACACAACACATCCTGTTACATAAACTAAGGCGCTGAGTAACACACTCAAAGACTCAACGTTGATTATTCACCATCTCTTTTATGTGAAGGGGCATTTTTACTGACTTATTCAAAGAAATCTGTTAAAGAACTTAGCAAACAATAAACCTCTAAAAAGCTTTGGAGATCTATTGGCCATTCCTTTGATCAGCAGTAGCTTTCTTTACAATGCACCCTTGGAAGCAGGAGAGATTAATTATGCAGCAGTTTGCTTCAGAACATTTGCTTTGATTTGATTTAATCCTCTGTCCATGCAGTTTGAGAAACAACAGAGAAAACACCCTGCTTACGGGGTCCCAGGTCTCACTAGTCCTCTCACCGTCATGGCAAGGATGGTGCTGGCTTTGCAGAAGCAGCGCCTGAGCTTCCAGTCACAAGCAGTTCTGCATTACATGTTTCCTTTATGTTCTAAAACATGCACAGTGCACACAGATATTACTTCTGCCAAGCCAGGCAGCATGTCAAATCCTGGAGAACTATTTTTTAAAATATAGTTTTAATGATTTCAGAGAGGAAGGGAGAGGGAGAGGGAGATACAAACATTAATCATGGGAGAGAATCATTGATTGATTGCCTCCTGCATGCCCCCTACTGGGGATCGAGCCCCCAACCAGGGCATGTGCCCTGTCTGGGAATCGAACTGTGACCTCCTGGTTCATAGGTCGCCACTCAACCACTAAGCCACACCAGTCCGACCTGGAGGAGTATTTCCAAAGCCACCTTAGAAGAGGGTACAATTCATGTTCATTTCTTTACTGGTAAGAATGCAGTCTGCGTTTTCTTTAGAGAAGATCTTGGGCAGGTCTGAGCGTTTCTGGTTGTTGTTTTCAACACTACTGCTGGATGCATTAGAAATGTAGACGGGGAGAATTGTTGGTCTTCACCTTTGCTTTAACTGCCAGCGACTCCACGGGAAGCAAGGTAATGAGCAAAGGGAGAAGAAAAATCTAGGTTGCCTATTTCAGCATGAAATGCCAAATAATGATGTTACTGGCTGCCTTCAATAATTGCATTTCAGTCTAACTAGATGTGATCATAACTTTCCCGGAAAAGAAGCGGGGGGGTGCGGGGAGAACATAAGCAAGACAGATTCCTAGAACTATTCTTTGAAAAGGGTTGGGTGATCACATTCACTTGAGGATATTACAAAGCTGAATAGTACCTTGCGTTGCACTAAAGCAAAGAAATTCTGCCCAGGAAGAAAAATAGCAAGCTCATGTTTGTAAAATTGATGCTTGCCTTTAGTATGCACTGGTTCTATATCTCAAATTTTGAGTTGTCACCAGAAAAGAAAAGAAAAAAGGAAGCAAATCTTTTAATGGCTCTGTTGGCAGATGCCCCTGGTTCTGGTCCCCCTCCAGTGGACAATTCCCAAATTACAAATGCAAATATTATGGTTTTTTTTTGCAACACATAATTAGTGTCCAGATCATTTGCAATAACATGAATGGACCTAGAGAGTATTATGCTGAGTGAAATAAATCAGACACAGAAAGACAAAGGCCATCGGATTTTGCTTATATGTGGAATCTATAAAACACACAAAACAAAACAGAAACAAGCTCATAGATACAGAGAACAAACTGATGGTTGCCAAGGTGAAGGGATTAACAAAAGCGCGGTTATAAAAACAGTCACAAGGATATAAAGTACAGCCGAGGGAATATAGTCAATAATATTGTAATAACTAAGTATGGTGTCAGATGGGTGCTAGACTTATCAGGGTGATCACTTCAAAAGTTATATAAATGTCTAATCATTGTGCTATACACCTGAAGTTACATAATATTATATGTCAACTGTAATTGAAAAAAAAAATTTTTAAATTTTAAGTTACTGTAGACAAATATTAAGCAACAGAAAGATTATATAGCTATATTAACTGGGGGTGGACTTTAAGAACCCCCAAAAAAGAAACATCACTAGAGAATAGTATCATTACATGATCAACTTCACCAGAAGGTATAAATTCTAAACTTCCATCCACCTAATGTGTAGCCTTTAAATTACAGAAACTCAAAGAGGAATTGATAGAACCATTAGGAAAATTGACATTCCCCTTCATAGTGAGGGATTTTAACACACCTTTCAATCATTGGCAAGTTGGATAGACAAAAAAATTTAGTATAGACATAGAGGAAATGAGGACATGTTTGACAATTCTAATTGACTCAAAAAAGGACACTCCATCTAACAAATGGACAATTCAAATTCTTTTTAAGAACACTTGGAACAATTATAAAAATTGATCACCTGGTAGGCCACAAGCAAGCTTCATAAATTAATATTATATAGAACACATCTTTCTGACAACCAAAAAATCAATAGTCAAAAGATAAGTAGGAGAACCTATAATTTGAGAAATTAAAATAAACTTTTAAAAAGCTCGTGTATTAAAAAAGAAATGAAGTATATTCCAATGAAAATTGGAATATATTTAAAACTAAATAAGGGAAAACACTACATATCAAAACTGTGGAATGCAGCTAAAGTTGTAACTATAGACCTTTGAAACTATTCCATTAAAAAATAAGAAATGCTAAAAAGTAATCACCTAAGCATTATATTTAAGAAGTCAAAAGAAATAGAATAGAGCCCACCAAAGAAAGGCAAATAAAGATTAGAGCGAAATGATTAAATGGCAAAGATAGATAATAAGTCCTACAAGTGGTTCTTTAAAAATTAAATGCATAACACTTAACAATTTTAAGAATAAAACAGAGAGATAAACCAAAAGGCAATAATGAAAAGAATGACTATAACAGATCAAAAGTAAAATAAAGAATCTCATGGCCAACTGCACGCCGATACATTTAAAACTATTTTTAAGTAGGCAAATGCCAAGAGAAATGCCGTTGAGCAAAGTCTGACTCAAGAAGCGATAGAAGTAGAGACCTTGGATTTGCTCCTAATTCTGACGGAAATGGGATCAATGTTTCAAGGGTTTGCACCATGAAAATACCAGGCCCAGGCAACTGCGTAAGTAAACGCTACCGAACACTGAAGGAAAAGAGAGTTTCCATATTACAGAAGCTCATTCTGGACAACGAGAAGTGGCCAGGGGGAAGGATAGCAGCATTGTCTAATTTCGTTTATGAGGCTAATATGATTCTGACCTTAAAACCAACAAAGACAGTAGGAGAAAGGAGAATCACGGGCTAGTCTCCCTCTTGAATATGGAAGCAGAAATCTGAAACAAAATCCTAGTAAGCTGAATCCAATCATGTATTTTGAAAAGACAATGCATAATTACCAAGTTGGACTTATTCCAGGGACGCAAATTTGGGTCAATGTTAGATAAGCCAATAAGGTCACTGGCTGCATTATCAGGTTAAAGATAAGAATAATCATATCATTAGAAAGCACAGTAGTGAACATGGGCCTCACAGGACTGAAAAGCAAAAAAAGAAAGACAGAATATGGAAAAGGAACAGAAGACAGTCCTTTGGGGATGTGACGAAACTAAAGATTCATTTTGCATCTATAACACCAGAAAATATTGCTAGGTGAAATAAGTCATATCGAAAAGGATAAGAACCATATGACTGTACTCATACGTAGGCTATAAAACAGAAAGCAACCAACTCAGAGACACAGATAACAGTATGGTGGTGACCTGAGGGGAAGTGGGTAGGGGAGGATGAAGAAGGTAAAGAAGGTCAAATATATGGTGACTGAAGGAGATAGACTTTGGATGGTGAGCACACAGTGCAATATGCAGGTGATGTAGTATAGAAATGTATAATTGAAACTTATATAATGTTATTAACCAGTGTTACCCCAATAAATTTAATTTTAAAAATATGCCTGCACTAGGGATATATTCTTTGAATACTTGTTCTGAATGAAATTAGAAATCAAATTATTTTTAATAAAATAAATTTAAAGCAGCAAACATAAAAGTTGTATGATATATTTTTGGTAAATAGACTTGATTCTGAAAGGAATGGGTTTTATTTATTTTTTATCCTCACCCGAGGATATTTTTCCCATTGATTTTTTAGAGAGCAGAAGAGAGGCAGGAGGGGGAAGAGAGAAAAACATAGATGTGAAAGAGACACGTTGATTGGTTGCCTCCCACACGTGCCCTGACAGCACCCCTCCTGGGGTCAGAGCCTACAACCGAGGTACATGCCCTTGACTGGAAATCGAACCCGAGACCCTCATTCCACAGGCTAACGCTCTAACCATTGAACAAAACTGGCCAGGGCAAGGATTGGGTTTTAAAAATCATTTTGGCACTGTTCAGTTGTGCTTGCAACAATATAGTTAAAAACACATTTGGGGTCACTTCAAGTGATTTTTAACGTAGTTCACAAAAGTAATACACATTTCAAACCAGATACTTAAGGGATATTCAATAAAAAGCTAAAATAACGTGGAATTACCAACTTGTAAATGCCATCCAAGCTGTTCATTGCCTATGCACCTTATGTACTTCCCCTTTTTAGCTCCAATCAAATCTAGAAGATTCTCTTTGTGTGTTTTCATTCAATAATTTAATATTCTTTTAGAAGTTTCCGGTTTTCTACTTAGGGAATCAAATATTTACACCAAGATTTTAGGTCATCACATTATATCACCTGGCCTCTACTCATTTTCAACTGTCGAGTGGCCAAATATGGAGGCAGACAAGGCCCATCGGTTTGGGCCTTCCTTCTCCACTTACCTACCGACCAGAGCTCCTCCGACGAGTGCATCTTGGCCTCCTAGGGATGATGGGGTTGTGTCCGCAGGCTCTGGAGAAGAGACGTTTGCTAAGCATCGGCACATTTACAGGGGCTCTTGTTCTGAAGCGTGTTCTCTACACCAGTTACTGAGTCCCTCTTAGGGACATGGAGGTGCACTGACTGAAGTAGGGGGTAGAGCTTTGGGTGGGCTGTGTCTCTTCCTCTCCTGAGATTGCCTCGATAATCTACAGGGAGAACAAAGGGAAGAATAAAGCAGCGTTACGTTTAAATGTGGAGTCCTCTCAATGGCGGGTTAATTTGGACACCGTGACTGTACTCTATAAACTTGGAAACATTCGCCACATTTGTGTTTCAGGAGGAGACACGCAGTGAGAATAAGGCATGCCGTTGTCACCAGGGTACACCCGGCTCCTGGAACGGGCCATGGCAGAGCCCTCACCGCCACCAGGGGCCTGCCGCAGCTGTGCAATGGGCAGCGGAAACGCCTGCCCATGGTCAGAGCCTTGTTCTTACCAAAGGCCACCAACTGGCTGCTTAAACCCAAAAGGAAGAGAATTCCACAGCCCAAGAACAAACCAAATGAGAAACCACACTTTTACTCTTTAATCCGAATAATTGCCTCGGTGCACTGACAATAAGAGATCAAGGAACTATTTTGAAATTTAAAACTAACACTTTAATCTGAAAAATAGAATATAGATAACATTAACAAACTAGAAACAAGATATTGACAATAGATGAGGAAAAACCCGGTATTTAGAAAAGGTAATTCGGATACAATTAAATCG
Organism: Myotis myotis; assembly: GCF_014108235.1. NCBI lineage: Eukaryota > Metazoa > Chordata > Mammalia > Chiroptera > Vespertilionidae > Myotis > Myotis myotis. The sequence goes on from NW_023416317.1 coordinate 48,078,161, forward strand.
GGCCCTCCATCACCCTCCTTCCCATAACGAGTGATTGGATACATGTAACAGGGACGCAGGGCGCGGTTTCTGTTCATGAGAAGAGCACTTCCCAGGGAGACCCAGTTGTAAACACGCAACTGCCAGGCAAGCGAGAGGATGTGCCAGTGGAGGCGTGTGCAAGGGTGTGAGTGCGCAGAGCAGGCGGTGTAGAACCCGCACAGGGAGCCCGGGAGGCGTCCCACAGACAACAGGCAAGCTGGGCCACCGAGAACAAGGCAAAGGCAGAAGTGAAATAGACTCTGTGACAGGGAGTAAGAAACCAAGTTTTCAATCATGTTTCCAAAACACAGTGACTGGATCCATAAAACCCCTGCTTCCCCTTGTCTCCTCAGTGTTTACGTATCCAGAAAATGGCACTGACGACCTCAGAGACCAAGCGAAGAACTTAAACCACCAGGTATTTATGGGAGTCCCAAAGGCAGTGTTTGTTCCCACATATGTGTTACACACAAGTAGATAGAGACTCTCTCATGTGTACATTATACAGTTACATAATATAGCGGCTGTATTTTATAGTACATAATATATAGTTATTATATTTTTATGTTCATTTGTATATAATTAGCATAGAATCCATAGAATAGAATAAATCGATAGAATCAATAGAATAAAATAAAAGATACTTGAGCTTTGGATAGCAGAGTGAATCAAATAAAAAGGATATAGTTGTGCACAACTTTTGTTTGTTTTATAGATAATATGTATTTATTACATAATGTATTTCAATATAGTATAGAATTATATATTATGTAATACATAATATGTCTGTACATATTATATATATACATGTGTATATATTATACAGTTATGTTATATATTATATAATTTTTAATTTATCATATGTATTATAAGGTGTAAGCATTGATATAGCATTCATATTTAATTGGTTAATAATGGTAGCTAATATTTATATAACACAATACTCTTTATAGTCTACAAATCGGGGACAACAATAAAATCCACCTCACAGGGCTGTTGTGAGGATCCAGTATGCTCATGCATGTACCGCACTGCCTGGCACATGGTACGTTATCAAAACAGTAGTTCTTGTCATCATTACTGCAAGGCTTCACAGCCAGAAGATGGTGATCCCATGACATAACCAAAATCTGCCTGATGGCAAAATCTGTGCTTTCTTCACAGGATGAATGGACTAATTGCCCTGTATATACACCTGGTCCCCTTGGATACTTGAGACACCAAATTTTAGGCTTACTGAAAAGAAGTCAATTTTATGGATCACTTTGAAAATTATATAAATGTCTAACTACTATGCTGTACACCTGAAACTAATATAATATTGAATGTTAACTGTAATTGAAAAATAATTTTTTTTAAAAAAACTGAATTTTAGGAAATGAAAGTTGTGTTACTCCTATTCACATGTCCATCTTTCTATAGAGAGGATATTCTCACTCCTGGGGCCAATCCTGTATCACTTTTCATGAACAACCATATAAAAAATATTATTTGAAGAAAATTATAGTATTTCTCTTTTTTAAATGTTTTTATTAATTTGTAGAGAGAAACGGAGGAAGAGGGAGAGAGAGAGAGAGACATCGATGTGAGAAACACATCATGGATCAGCTGCCACCTGCACACCCCCTACTGGGGATCGAGCCCGCAACCCAGGCATGTGCCCAGACTGGGAATTGAACCAGTGACCTCTGGATTCAACCACTTAGCCACACCAGCCGGGCAAAAATTACAGTATTTCTGACAAAGACCTCCACATAATTGTTTTCAAATGGTTTGCAATAAAATCAATCTCAGCTAAGAAATTTAAAAAAATAAACCAGTGGTTGAAACGGTCTTTAATAACATTTAGCTCTTTTAACCCTTAAGAGCCATACACTGAATTACTTTGCATTCACTTCACCATTGCCTTTTTTTCCCCTTGCTTCTCTCCATTTCTTCCCCCTTCCTTCCCTAATTTGTCTTCATTTCCTCTTTCAGGGACCTCTTTCCAAAGACCCATTACAGATGAACACCTATGTTGCCTTGTACAAATTTGTACCACAGGAGAATGAAGATTTGGAAATGAGGTAAAAGCATTTTTTTACAGAAAAGAAAAAAGCAAGAATGAAAGAAAGAATAATTCAATTTGTGTTACCTCCGGGATATTTAGGGCGATTCTCACACTTTAGTGTGCATGCAGCCTGCAGGGCTGGTTCGCTGGGATTGCTGGGCCAGTCCCTGCAGCTTCTGAGTCAGCTGGTCGGGGGCGGGGCTTGAGAATTTGTATTTCTAACTGGTCTGCCGGTGACTACGCTGCTACTGACCCAGGGCCACACCTCAAAAAGCATGGTTTTAGCACACCACCAACAGAACTGCTCATGGGAGTTTTCATGAAAGTTGCGCTTAAGATGCACTTGTCATCCTGTGGAGTCCAGGCAATCAAAAAACTGTATTTCATCCCCAAATTAGCATTGATTGAAGAATCAAACTAAAGCCATTTCTTTCTCCTGCTGGAGACGGGCACCTCTGCCTGGCTCACAAGGATCCATCCCACTTATGGTAACTGACACCTGGGGACGGTAAGGTGAGCTTTGGGAATCTTTCTCTTGACCACAGTTTTTGTTCCTTGTGTTTCAGTGTAGAGTCAGCCCTCTGCTCACATCCTGTTTATTGTGTGACCTGAAGCACTTTATAAACATCTTAGGTATCTATCATAATAAAAGCATAATATGCTAATTAGACCGGACATCCTTCCGGACGACCTTCCAGACAAAGCTGGGGCTGTGAGGGCCAAGCCCCTTGCACGAATTTCATGCATCAGGCCTCTAGTAAAAGAATAAGAATGACCTCTTCCCCCTACAGTACTTGTGAGGGTGAAATGAGTAGTGCATAAGGCATACAGCACGGTGCCCCGTCATTGCGAGCACTCAGTAACTGGTAGTTATTCCAATTTGTATAATACGGTGTGTTCACTGGCCTGTCTCCAAGGAAAGGCTTGGCTCCCCTCCTCCACTCATGGCCCTAAAACGTAAGTAGCCTGGGGAGAAGGCTTTGGTGTTTCCCAATCCCAGAGCAGGGGAGAAAGGGCTGCTTTGCTCGTCCAATGGGCCCTTAGACATTGGTTCTTTCCAAGTCCAAAGAGAATGGAGAGATGTTAACACTAAAAACTACTGAAATGTCAGTCTTAGTGAAATCGCCTCCATTTGGGGTGGATTCCCCTTGCCTGAATGCCCCGCAGACCAAGTCCCAGTCATGTCATTCCCCTTAAATGGCATCCAGAGGGACCTGTCCCTCTGCCCTGAGCTATGTGGGTTCTCTCCATCCTCAGGCTTGTGCCACGTCCCAGGAATAGTCCATGTGTACTTGCCTGAATGTGGTTTCCCACTTCAGTGGAATCAGCCGCTCCCCTTCCTCCTCCCCAGAGCCCCTCAAAAGGACAGAGCTGCCAAAAAGGCTCCAGTTAGACCCTGTATCCCTGGTTCCACAGGCTATTGGGTCAAGTCCAGCAGCCCTCAGGGCGCAGCATTCAGCGAGACTCCACAGCAGATGCAGGTATCCTGCCGGAGTCTGGTACCTCCTGGCTCACACGGAGGTCAGCTGTGTTCAGTGTCCGCCCTGGTCTGCTCCCAGTCATTCTTGGGTCTTTGCAGAGCACAGTTCAGAGCCCGGAACTCAGCTCCTTAGATTCCTGCAGACGTTTAGGCTCTGAGTTTTCCCCACCATTGGGTAAGAATTGCCACACTGAAATCACCAGCTGGAGTTGTGAACACTGCTGAACTGTCCGGCATCGGTGCAGGAGGAGAGGTGGCATTTGTCAAGTGCAGGCCTATTCTAGTGGGGATATAACAAGCCCCGAAGGTTAGAGCCCCCCTAGGATTCATCACTGGGGTGGTATCTGCCCTTCAGCGAACGGTCCCCAATGGACTACCTGCTGATGAAGACAAGGATGACATATATTTACTTTGCAATAAATACAGTATATTTTGTTCTTCTTGAGATTGTCATTTGGGGTATCTAAAATTTTAAATTTAACAATTTCTTATTGGGCAGGTCCCACCGTTTTATATTAGAAAATTGTCTGAAGCCATCAGATGAGGAAAAAAAAAACCCACAATTTCTGATAAATATAGAATGTTACTGAGGAATGTCGTCTAGCTGCCTGTTGGTGGTCAGGCAGTTGCTGATGTGACATGTCATAACTTTTCATGCTTATTTTAGTGGGTTGCAGGCCTTTCACAGCCAGAGTGTCTGGTCACGAATCAAACATTTACAGTCCTCTTCGAGGCACACAGGACTATTCATCCCCAGGAGGGAATGTCTGCATTACACCGACTACAAGAATAGAGGGATAAGTCAGACTTACATTTTTTTTTTCTTCTGCCAAGAGATTCTAGGTCCCCATTTTAAAAGCCAGGCACTTGATTTAGAATGGGCAAGGCTATGCTTTGCGGATTTCATATAATTCTGTGAATGAACTGGAGCTTTGTGAATTATTGTTTTCTCCTTAAACCATAAAGGAGAAAAACAAATTCTGCTTAACAAAATAACCATTCTCATCCACCTGCATTGTGATCCAGGGAGCACGCTGGGTACTGTCCTCAGGAAAGAGAACGAAAGAAGCGAGAGTCCAGGGAACGTTAGGAGTGTGAGCTTGATGGCAAAGAAGGCCTAACAATCATAGATCCCTTCCGCAAGCATTTGTCATATGCCTGCTCAGTAGTAAGGAAAGCCTTTTCTGCCAACGGCTAGCAGTCCGGATCTCCCTATCGACTTCCAGTCGCACATCCTTACCTGCCTACCCTAGGAGTGGATGGCAATAGCAGTGCCTCCTTCCCTCCCTCCCACAAACCTGCCCCTTAGGGTGAATGACATCACCATCTGCCCAGGCTTCCAGCCACCAGAGACCTCTCTTTACCTGCATTCAGTTGAGTATACTGTTTCTTCTCTGTTCTCTCCTTCCTAGGGCGACTGAGTATTTAATGAGATCATTTAAAATAAAAGCTAGGATTTCACTCCCAGTACAAAGCAAGGTGCACACTATATTGTAGATACCTTCTGTTCATAATTTGCATCTTTTCACAATAGGTTTCATTTCCTAGTTTTCTGAACAACCTCATTAACACAACCCTAACACCGTCAAAGACTCTGTCTGGCCATTGAGCACATCCCGTGAGACTTTATCTCACTGGCCCCGTGATAAGGAGGCTGTGATACCCTGTCCCTCATCTTCTGAGCAGGTTTTGCAGTTGCTGGTATGACATGTCACGGGTATGGAATTTTACCACTGACATGAAAGACATGATGCCATCCTGTGTGAGACCTCCAGTTCATTGCTGAGGATTTGTGGTCTCCTAACATTAAAGGGCCACCCAGGTTCCTCTGAGTGGAAGAGCTTGTATAGTAAGTAGATAACCTTCTGTAATTAAGGGTCTTAGACAATGTCTACCAATAACCCTTATTATCAAGCTTTATAAAGAGCTGGGGAAATGGCACTTTATGGACTGCCAGCCTAATTTATGAGCAAAATTCTTTAAAATGCTACTTGAAATACAAACTGGAGAACCTTATTCTCATCAGTATTAACATCATTATCATCCCATATTGCCTCGTGCTGAATCATCCTCTTGGCCAAGTGGGTGGGGTATGTGTGTGATGTACTTACCTATGGACATCCATTCCCACACACTCACAGTCAGATCTGCATGAACACACACACATTCATGTGCACACATTCATACACACACATCTTGAGTGCATGCTTAGCTTTTTAAAGGAATTAAATCCTGCCCAGCCAGTGTGGCTCAGTGGTTGAGCATCAGCCTATGAACCAGGAGGTCATGGTTTGATTCCTGGTCAAGGGCACATGCCTGGGTTGCAGGCTCAATCCCCAGTGTGGGGCGTGCAGGAGGCAGCCAATCAATGATTCTCTCTCATCATTTATGTTTCTATCTCTCTCTCTCCATCTCCCTTCCTCTCTGAGATCAATAAAAATATATTTTTTTAAAAAATAAGAAAGTTTTGCCCTCCATATGTACAAAGTAACCAGTCCCATTATCCTCACTGCTTTGGGGGTCAGAAGTCTGCAGAGTCTTAGAGCCATTGCTTGTTATTCACACCAACGCACCTTTAAAAAACCAATAAGAATTACTTTTATGGCTTTGCTGAGTTGATATATCACATAAGCAATCAGCAGATGTAAATAACTCCAAGTCAACACAAACCCCTAAACATCGTAAGAACTCTGAAATAAAGGATCAAGAGTAAATAAAAGACTTAAAGATTCAAATGCATATTTCAGTGGCCATATAATGCCTGTTCCAAAGAAACCATTTTGGTTTCCCACATCTAAGTCATTTTCATTTTTATTAGTTCTCCCCAAACAGATTTATATGATAATGACCATGTTTCATAAGGGAATGAGATGGAAAGAGAAAAAAAGCTTAGGAGCCAAGAAAGGGAAAGCAGGAACTACTTTTCCAAGTTTATTAAATTCTAAGAAAGACACAAATTAATTGCCACTTCAGTGTGTTGGAACACCTACATTGGGGGGGGGGGGGGGCGGGGAGGGAGCTTCAAAGAGAAACCTGTCGGCTGCTGTAACCCCAAATAAGGATTTAGATTCTTGAGTCACCAGACTCTTTCCTGGCAGCCTGGACCTCGGATTTTTCCATGGGCGCGTCTGAATGAAGCCAGGCAGCTATTTGTCTCATTAGCTAATATTCATCAGAAGCTCTGGAGACGGGATGGCCTGAATTCATCTCATTCCGATTTTTTCAAAGCACCTTAGAACTGACTTTAACCCGTGCATGGCTGTTTCCTCCACTCATCGTGAGTGAGCACCTACCCTCTGCTGGGGGAACAATGCACAGGCCCTGTGCTCAGAAAGCTCAAGTGGGCAAGGGCTGGGGTGGGTGGCAGAGGAGTAGAGAAGACGGTGCCCTTCAGCGTGGGGTCTTGTGGGTGGGGAGGCACCCAAGCAGCCTTGGGAAACCAAGGAAGACTTGGCAGGCAGGTGGCATCACAGCCATGCTCGGGCTTCCGCTTGTTAATGCGCATTCTCTCTTCACCGCAAGGAAAGGATAGGGAAGAACAGCTCACATAACAGTCCAACAGGATGACTTCCAAAGTCACCAAACGGGGAGCGGGTGCGGATGCAAACTCCATTAGAAAAAGGGGTGGAGCGCAATCATTGCCGGTTCAGGGGCGTATTTATTTAGGTAATTGCATCCATTCCAGTCTTCATTCTGAAAAGACTGTCTTAAAATTCAGTGAAGCTTAGTGAATGGACACTTAGCTGTTTGGTTCATATTTAAATGAGACGATTTATAGGTCTTTACATATGGGGGGGAGGGTAAGGTGGGAGAACTAGAACCCAGAACTCACAGGTAGAAAGTAGAGTCAGGGCTGAAACCCAGGGAGGCGGACTTGGGGTCCAACTCATCTTTCTTAACCCTAGCGTTCTATCCTGCATTGTTGTGGTAGGATTCCTCTGTGATGAGGTTGCCGATGATATTTCAATCAGCAGGTTCGGACAGTGTATTCATGTATCCTGTGTTAGCCACTCACATTACTTCTTACAAGTCTATTGTTCCGCTGGTTTATAAGACCAGGAAGTTTGTTTCTATAGATTGTGTTCATGAAAAGTCACTCCTGTTCAAGGATAATTTTTTTTTAATTAAGATGAAATCATGACTCTTATACAAATACTAGAGGCCCGGTGCACAAAAATTTGTGCACTCGGTGGGGAGGGGGGTCCCTCAGCCCGGCCTGTGCCCTCTCACAGTCTGGGACCCCTGGGGAGATAACGACCTGCTGGCTTAGGCCTGCTCCCGGGTGGCAGAGGGCAGGCCCAATCCCTAGGTGCAGCCCCTGGTCGGGCTCAGAGCAGGGCCGATTGGGGAGTTGGGGCGCCGCCCCCTGTCATGCACAGAGCAGGGCGATCGGGAGGTTGTGATGCCACCCTCAGTCACACTCAGGGTAGGGCCAATTGGGGGGTTGGGGCACCGTCCCCTGTCACACTCAAGGCAGGGTCGATGGGGAGGTTGCGGCGCCACCCCCTGTCACGCACAGAGCAGGGCCAATCAGGGGGTTGGGGCACTGCCCCCTGTCACTCACAGAGCAGGGCCCATCAGGAGGGTTGGGGCTCTGTACCCTGTCACGCACAGAGCAGGGCCCATCAGGGGGTTGGGGCACCACCCTCTATCACCCGCAGAGCAGGGCCGATCAGGGGATTGGGGCGCCGCCACTCTCACACTCAGGGCAGGGCTGATGGGGAGGTTATGGCTCTACCCCATCACACACAGAGCAGGGCCCGTGGGGGGTGGGGGGGGCGGTTGGGGTGCCGCACCCTGTCACACACAGAGCCGCAGGGCGATCAGGGGGTTGGGGAGCTCCCCCTATCAGGCACAGAGCAGGGCTGGTCAGAGGGTTGGGGCGCCTTCCCCTGTCAGGAACAGATCAAGGCCGATAGGGAGGTTGTGGCCCCACGGCCTGTCACACACAGAGCCGCAGGGCGATCAGGGGGTTTGGGCGCTGCCTCCTGTCACGCTGATCCCGGTGCCGGGAGGCCTCGCGGCTCCGCTGATCCCGGTGCTGGGAGGATATTACCCTTTTACTATATAGAGTAGAGGCCTGGTGCACGGATGGGTGCCGGCTGGTTTGCCCTGAAGGGTGTCCTGGATCAGGGTGGGGGTCCCCACTGGGGTGCCTGGCCAGCCTGGGTGAGGGGATGATGGCTGTTTGCAGCTGGTCACACACCCTTCAGGGTGGGGGTCCCCACTGGGGTGCCTGGCCAGTCTGGGTGAGGCTGAGGGCTGTTTTCAGGCTGGGGGTGACTGAAGCTCCCAACCGCTCCTTTTTTTCTTTTTCTTTTTTATTCTGGGCCAGCTTTAACTTTGAGGCTTGGCTCCAGCTCTTAGGCCTCCGCTGCTGAAAGTAGGTTTCTGGCCTTTGCTTACAATGTTGTGATCCTGCTGGCTGAAGCCCGGCAGACTAAAGCAGGTTTCTGGGGTTTTGTTTAGCTTCTATATTTGTTACATAGTTGCTTAGAGTTGCAGCTCAGAGGCCTGCAGCGGCAGGTGGGGAACGTTGGAGTCCTCCGTCACTGAAGCAAGCAAGCCTCATGTTAGTTTCAAGCTGCCTGGCTGCTGGCCGCCATCTTGGCTGGCAGTTAATTTGCATATTGCCCTGATTAGCCAATGGGAAGGGTAGCGGTCGTACGCCAATTACCATGTTTCTCTTTTATTAGATAGGATAAAATGAACACATGTCAAAGTTGCTTTTAGACTCATTCATTAATGAGAGAACCACTAATATGTCACATCTGGTTCAAAGGAGAATTCAAGCATCACACATATGTGTGCGATCCAGGGTGCTGATGTGAATTTGCAAATACATGCAACACTGGTCAGTATTCACAGGGTAATCATTGATTACATTCCACCAGACACAATTCACATGCATGTCTATGGACAGACAAGAGTCATTGGCATCATCATCAGTTTCGTACAACTTGCAGAAATGAAAAATAATAGCTCAAAGACATTGAAGGGGGGAGGATGACTTGGGAGGGTGAGCTAGACACCCAGATCAGCAATCATTTTGGCCCATTTTGAAGTCTTTCACAATTTTTCTGACCGGCCCTTGTGTTCTTTTAGCAAATCTGTTGGGTTACACAAGCAAGTAGTACTTTACAGAGGAGAAAACTATGGTTGGGATGGCTCACACTTGTTAACAAGCCATCGAACCTGCTGGAGAATATCATTAAAATAGAGATTCCTGGGCTCCATCCAAGCCTACAGAGTCAAATCCCATTTGGAAATATGTATGTTAAGTGTTTCCTAGATTCTCATTATCCTCCAGATTTGAGAACAACTGATCCAAAAATAGACAGTGGGCTAGTGGCAGACCCAAAACCAGAATGCAGGTTTCCTGAGTCTCAGGCCTGAGGTTCAGTACACTCGTTGGATTTTTGTCTCGTAACTCATGTGATGATGTCCTTTACTGTGTAAGGCCTTATACACCTGCCATAAAAGAAGAAGAGGAGAGCCCTTAAGACAGAGTAAGACAGAATAAGACTCCCTTGGTGTCTCATTTCCATTCTCTAAGTACATTACTGCTTGGCAAATGCATCAACATAATTAAAACTGAATGTAATTCTAATGCACCAATTTGATTTAAAAATAATCTTCACAGTCACCAGGACATCAAAATGCAATTAGGGCTATTTGAGGAAAGTCTCTGATGCATTTTAGGTTCTGATGCTGCAGTGTGTCAAGAAGCCCAGATCTTCCCGAATGTCACTAATGTGTTTAGCTACCTCCCTCTCACTCAAATGCCTCTTCCGATTAGGTTCTGGGGAGCGTGATCCATGACAGTTCAGGAACATTCGCCAAATCCCATCCAAACGGCCCTTTCGCTGAATGCTTTTCTTCTGAGCTGGTCTCTGAACTTGGGAAAGTGCAGGCAGTCTTATGGATACCAGGCTTCAGACAAAATCAAATTGCCTCGTTCCGGAGTTCCTTGCTACCTACCGTGTTCTCAGACTGTAAAAGGCTCTGGACCAGGACTATGGAGAATGAGAAATGGGTCTAGCAAAAAAACTAAGCAGGAGATCTAAAATTAATGGAGCCCTTTGGCAGGCTCCCTTTTCTGTTTCCCTTAGCCTGGTTTTTCCAGGACATCTGTTTTGGCTGAGTGACTATGGCTGCCGTAAGCTTCATTTGGGGTTCTTTTTGCCTAATGAATGGGAAAGGGTGAGAAATATTAAAGATCTCTCCAAGTGCCTGCAGAGAAAATAGGGCAGTTCTGATGAGTTCTCACAGGGTTGGAGTAGAACAAGAGGCAGCCTGACCTAGTGGTGCTAGAAATGGACTCAAACCCTGCCTGCTAGTGTGAGGTCTCCCTAAACCTTCTCTCTCTCGTGTGACAACGCAATATGTCATGCCCACTTCACTCAGTGAACGTCGCTGTCCCCCTCCAGGCTCTTGAGCTGTCCTCCTCAATCTGTTCAGACTCTTTACTGTACTCAGCCCCTGGGTGGTGGGCCCCCAGGCCTTCCCACACCTCTGTGGTCACTACCTAAAGCAGAGGGGCAAGAGGTAAGAGGGATGTAAAGAGAGGAAGAAGCTTTTCTGAAACTCTGAATCACCCCAAAGATTAGTGTCTAAAGTCACTTAAGACAAGGGAGTTCAAAGGCTATTTCATTAGTCAACTATTCCTGCCAAAATCTAAGAGGACACTCAATTAAAAAGTAGTAATCACTAGATCTTCTAATTTCCAAGTGAAAAATTACATTTTAGGAAGAAATTAGAATTTGTAAATCCTTATTGTATATCAGTCACAGTGCTAAAGACTTCCACATATGCACCCTCATTTAATCCACACAATGACTTTGCAAAGTAAATATAGCTCATTATCTATTTGTTGTGCATAGTATGTAATTATATAAACATAAGTGAGGTAGCTGAGTCTTTTAAAGGCATATTTTGTTTTGTTTAGAGGGTAAATTTCACATTTGTTTGTGCCCCCAGCATAGTTCTCTTTCAGCAATCACACTTACATACTAGAGGGCCGGTGCACGGATTTGAGCACATGTGGGGGTCCCTCGGCCTGGCCTGCACCCTCTTACAATCTGGGACTTCTTGGGGGATGTTGGATAGCAAGTTTTGGCCTGATCCTCAAAGGCCCAATCCAGGCAGGAGAGAGCCCAATCCTGTGCGTTGAACATCTGTCCCCTGTGGCCAGTGTGCGTCATAGGGACCAGTCAACCAGTCATTCGGTCATTCAGTTGTTCAGTCGTTCGGTCATTCAGTCGCTTAGTATATATTACCAGTTTACATTTCATTCCCCTTTAAGATTACCAACATCTTAAGGGCAGTAACTATGTCTTATCAACAATAATAGCCACCATCTATTGGAGGCTTATCTAAATGTGCTTTACAAATATTACCTCACTTAATTATCAAAAGTATTGAGGAGATAGGTACTATTATTATCTTCATTTTACAGATAAGAAAACTGATTCTTAGACAAATCTTTTCATCTCTGTACACTCAGTGCACACCCAAAGCCTAACCTGTCATGAGCATTCAATAAATACTTGTCATATCATTTCCTTCAGCCCAATAGGCAGAGATAGCAGGATAAAGGAAGATAATATCCTTTGTATTCCAAAATATGCAGTCTATCCAAAACATTAGAAAAGCACAGAAGGCCCAGAGCAGCCTGCCTTGTACTTGTGCTTCCAAAGGAGAGCCGGTGAGAGGGTTCGGGTTGTCCCAGACCGTGGGGAAGGTGTTTCTCAGAAGCAGTGACCTCAACAAGGGGGTGTCAGTATCTCCACTCCTAGGAACCTATGCTCTCCCGGGGAATGGAGAGAGCTGAGCAGGGGAGGGGAGCCCAGGACAACTCACACTCCACCCTCCAGGAGCTCCCACCCTTAGAAGACCAAACCCTCTTCATAACACGTTGCAGAAGAGTTCCCTCTAGCTGGCTGGGCTCAGCGGGCATCATTCTTATAGTCAGTGCACGCTGTGCCCTCTGCCTCCCTGAAACCAGTTTACCTGGGGATGGAAGAGATGGGTTCCTATGTCCGAGTGGAAAGCTGAGAAGTGAGGGTGGCAAAGGACTACTGAGAATGAACCCAGATAGCAACCATCAAGCTCACATGCAAATACACATGAGCACACAGACACACTCACAAAGAAACTCTGTCCTTTGCCCCACTGACCCATAATTCTATAGTTAGCTTTTGTCATCTTGTTCCTTCTCTTGTTGATGACAGTTCCCTCATCATTTCAAGACGTTCCATAAATCATGATATAACCAACCTGAGACTCTTCCTCTGAGCTTAAGACAATTTTGACTGAGCAAACCAAAAGGGAAGGCCAGCTATGGTGCCCTGACCTGTCTGCACCAAATAGGAAGCGGATGCTTTCATGGTATATGAATTGTGCTAGACTTTGTATCATGCTATGTATATAATTCTGGCTTAGAGTACAGGCAGAATTGGTACCTCAGCTGAGGATGCTCTGATTAAATTAAGCTAAGGTAAATTTTTTTACGTATTTGGGGCCTGATAGATTCATCCCCAAGAATTTGGAAATAAAGATAGATTTAAATTATAAAATCTACACATAATAGACCAGGAACATCAGGTCACCTGAAAGAAAGAGAATGGCTGTTAGATCACAGCTGGACTTACTTCAGACATGTTTGAAATGTGATAACCTGAAATGAGAAAGAATTGTTCCCTAGGATGGGGCTTGGTCAGCCATCGAAGCATGAAACAATTGGAGGCAGAGAGTCATGCACTGGCAGTGTCCATCCTAGGACCAATCAGCACAAGGAGAATTTTAGGCATTAGGTTTCCATTGTTTTGGGGAAAATGGCAAGGCTCCCCCCGTGTAGAGCAGGTGGGCAGAATGCTTGGATTTAGTTCTCTTTTTTTATTGGTTGAGAGAGAGAGAGAGAGAGAGAGAGAGAGAGAGAGAGAGAGAGAGAGACATCAATGTGAGAGCAAAACATCAATCAGCTGCCTCCTGCACACCCCCTTCTGGGGATCAAGCCCTCAACCCAGGCATGTGCCCTGACTGGGAATCAAACCTGCAACTTTTTGGTGCATGGGACGACAACCAACCAACTGACCACACTTGCCAGGGCTGGATTTAGTTCTTTGATGGCAATGCATAGCACCCAACACCACGGGAAGGAGAAGAGAACTGGTTTGAGAAGGGCTGCCAAAAGGGCCACATGGGCTAGCACCTTGGAGTCAGGTAACAGCAGGCTGGAGCTGTAGGGCCAGTACCTGGGGTGAGCTAGGTTTCCCAGGCTACCTGTGAATTAGCTCATTTGAATAAGTTCACAGGTTCCAAGGCACAAAAGCAGTAACTAGTTGTCTGGTATGTGGCCCTGGAGCAATTCGGGCTGGGGCTGGTGCCTAGTGGCTGGAGTTTGTGAGCTTGAAGGGAATTGGTTGGGATGTTGACTTAATCGGCTCTTAAGGGAAACTCTCTAGTCTCTACCCAGAGTTTCAAAACTGGGTCAAGACACATTTAAAAAATAAATGTAAAACATTATATGACACAAAGTGGTTTTATTTTGCATGCCTACTCAGACCCATCGCCTGGAGCCCAGTGGAAAAGGATTCTGAGTGCAGGCTCAGCAGGGAGCATCCTGAGATGGATGGGTGAGGCAAGGTAGGAGTATGGGCAGCACAACTCCCACAGCTGACCGAGATGCAGAGAGCTGCCGTCTTGGATTCCAGGGCTGCCCTAGAGCAAGAGCCTCCCTACAGTGAAAAAGAGGCATTAGCTGTCTTCACCAGATGACTAGAGCAGGGACTGATCGCAGGCGTCTACTCATTCTTTATGACTGCATCTCGTTCATTTTCTTCATTGCCCTTAAGACCATTTGCAATTATGTATGCACATTCTATACTTATTATTTATATATTTATTGTTTCACTATATATTTGTGTGTTTATTATTCATCTTCTCACTAGAATATTAGCTCCAGTGGGGACTTACTTGATTCACCAGAGTATAGCCCGTGCCTAGTAAAACGGCTCTTTCGGAGTTGGCATTCTAGAATATTTGTTGAACGAGTCGATGAATAAATAAATGAAACAGCCCTACCTGGTTTGGCTCAGTGGATAGAGCATCGTCGGCCTGCTAACTGAAAGGTCCCAAGTTCAATTCTGGTCAAGGGCACATGCCCAGGTTGTGGGTTCGATCCCCAGTGGGGGACTTGCAGGAGGCAGCCAATCTATGATTCTCTCTGATCATGGATGTTTCTATCTCTCTCTCCCTCTTCCTTCCTCTCTGAAATCAATAAAAATATATTTTAAAAAATAAAATAAATGAAACAATAAATGGATGAATGTAACTCTCCTTACTCACCAAGCAATTTATTTTTATTCTGGTGGAGTTCTTTTTAAGGAAAAAAACAATCCCCATTACAGTGTCAGGAGTATGTCTGGTATTTCTCATAAAATTATAGCTTGTATCCAGGGAGTGCCTTATTCGTGTTTAGTTAACATGGCTCGTGCACACAGGGCCAGTCCACCTCTGGGCACAGAGAGGCTCTAGCTAGACTAGAAAAATAGAGGTTGGATTTAGCAGGATCCTCTTCCACCCTTAGGAAAAGGTGCCCC
This sequence comes from Myotis myotis, assembly GCF_014108235.1. Taxonomy (NCBI): domain Eukaryota; kingdom Metazoa; phylum Chordata; class Mammalia; order Chiroptera; family Vespertilionidae; genus Myotis; species Myotis myotis. The sequence goes on from NW_023416317.1 coordinate 48,093,315, forward strand.
CTCCCACCTCCAGTTTTATTTTCTACTTACAATTTCTACCAAACCATCAGCAATGTCTTTGAAGTTGATACTAACACATGGTTTCTCAGGTTATTAGGTTAAATAAAATCTGCTGGAGCTAGAAAGATTTTTCTGCATCGACTTTCATCCTTGCTGCTTAATTAAATCCCTCACCTGGGAAAAGAGTAATTTTCAGCCATCTTGCGTTCTGTGGCATCAGCATGAAACTGTGACTTTTGAAATACCAAAATGCCAGTTGTGTTTAATGTTTCAGGGGCAATAGCCTGTTCTATTTGGAATCCCCTACAGAGATAGATATTAACTGATGATTGAAAATGACAGCAGAGGAGATTGAATCAGAAGAGCAAAATGAGCACACAAATCTACTTCCCCTCTTTCTACAATTCCTAAAAATGTCAGAAAATATATTTTTTTTAAAGAGTACATCCATACCGGTACTAGGAAACAAGAAATAATGCTATCGGAGGCCCAAAAATGGGAGTTTCCTGGCAGCCTAGGATATAGAATTGAGCTGAAAACAATGAATATGCCAGAGACCAAGGAATGCTCAGGGGGAAAAAAAACAACTTTAAATGTAAGAGCACAAAGAGACACTGAACTCAGCAAGTTTACTGAAGAGCATGAGTTGTCTCTGGTGGCTTGTATCTCCACCCCAACCTGCGTTCATGCCCTTTGTCGTGAGACTTTGCAATTCCTCTTACCACCGAGGTGGTACCTATTACCCTATCCCTTGAGTCTGGAATGGCCTCATGACTTGCTTTGCCCAATAGAAATGACAATGCATAGAGGGAAGTAAAACATACATCCACACGCTCAAACACACATGCAGATGTGAAAATCAAACAAGAAGTGGCAAATCACGACCACATCAACAAAAACATGTAAGTCTTCAGTTAAACTCAAGTAATTCTTGATGAATGACATAGTGTGTATGCGCACGCACACGTCTAGAACAAAATTCCAAATTATGCCAGCATAAAAGGTGGCAGGCCAGGAAAGTAGAGCAAAAGTATAATAGGTTTTAAGAAGGTACTGAGAAAATATAATGACTAATTTTAGATGTCACTACTAAACAAAAGAAAACTCAAAATAGATACACTAGTACCTACTCACATATAAAGGTAAGTGTATGGGAAGGATCTAGGAGGAAACACAGGAAACCATTGACAGTGGTCACCTCTGGCCAATGCAAGGAGATTATAAGGCAGAATATGAAGGTCAACTTGCACCTTGAAACTTATCAACATCCAAATTTTGGAGTTTTTAACGATGCAAATATGATTATTTTTGTATAAAAATAAAGCTAAGAATTATTTTTTAATACAGCTATAAAATTTTACTTGCTTTCAATATGTAACAAAGCTATTTTCATGAGTGGGAAGAACTGGTAAAAGTCATGTTTACTTTGTTCCTGTGTATTTTAGGATCATTTGTATCAATGAAAATGTTGCTTCCAACTTCTAAGTAGCATTTTTTTTTGTTTTATCTGCTTTCTCACCCAACTCATTCACTTTGCATTCTAGACCAGGAGACATGATCACTCTTCTAGAAGACTCCAATGAAGACTGGTGGAAAGTACGTATTTCTCTTTCATTAAAAAAAAAAAAGAATCATTTGGTTACTGTCACTGCAATGAATGCTATAATTACAATGAATTGTGGATACATGTCTCCTTTTCAGGGGAAAATTCAAGACAGGATTGGCTTCTTTCCAGCCAACTTTGTTCAGAGAGTACAACAGAATGAGAAGATTTTCAGATGTGTTAGGACCTTCATTGGGTGTAAGGAACAGGGGCAGATCACACTGAAAGAGAATCAGGTGAGTAATATTGAGTCTGACCAAAATAGAGTAACAGCCATCTACAAATCTGAATGAGCAGGTCATATTCCAAGTCTTCACCTTGAGAAAAGATATACTCACTCCAACCATATGAGTGCAGTAGGATCTCAACATGCAAAACCAAAATGTTAGGAAGCTGACTGGGTGGTGTCTGTCCACAAGAGGAAATGTACGTAACATCATGGCAGCAGGATGAGGACGTCTGGTCCCCATGCTTTTCTCTGAGGATCACTAGTCTCTGATGTGGGCAGCTACTCCAGTTTGGGCTCTGTGCTGGTCTCCATTAATGTGTGGTTCACTTTTCATGGTCTCCTGGGGATATTTGGCTGTTACTTGGGGCTGTGTTGCATAGTTCACTGCATTTGCTTTCAGTCATAAAGACCCCCTCGTAAGTCTCCTTGTGCAGATTCCAAGCCTCTGCCTGCTCCCTGGAAACCATGACACTCCCTAACCAGGGACTGTCTCAGGCCCAGGCCCTGGATATCGCCCTACATCGAATGTAGAGATGAATGTGGGGTTCACTGTGATGACGTCGATTTCCTGAGAAGTGAGGCAGGAAGCAGGAACCCCCTGTACCTGTATGACTTCAGCCTCCTTGCTTCATGCTCCCCCATTTCCTCCTGGAATGTCGACAGAGACAAAGAGACAAGACAGGCACAGCTGAGCCCTCCGTCCAGCAGAGAGAGGCTTTCCTCCTGCCCCCTCTCCTCTGACTGCAACTCCCCTCCTGTCATGTCCTCACTATAGAGCAAAATAGTATGTGCAGGCCTTCATGTTTGCTCTTGATGTATTTGGGGATACTTTCAGAAATTAGACATGAGAAATTTATTTTCTCTCTTAATAAAGTCTCATTGGAATCCAGACCCAGATCCCGCTCATCACTCTCCCAAGGTAAACCCAAAGGGAGAAGTGAAAATGGGGCCTGATGCCATGTTTTGATTATTGGAAAAATAGTGAATCTGAAGGGACTTCGGGGCCTGAAAGTCCTCTCCACCACAGCCCCAGCACTGCCACCACTGCCACCCAGGCCCGTCCGAATCTCAGGACCCCACAGCACCAGGTGGCCCATAGAGGACGATGGGCCAGGAAGGAGTGTGGGAAAACTGGCATAGGAAACAAGGTAGCCTGATGCCTCCCAGAGGGGCCAGAAAGGAGAAGCCTTAAGAGACAATGATAGACCCCCTGGGACATTTCCAATCAGACCGTCTCCCTTTGCAGAACTGAGGGCAGACCTAAGAGAGGGGATCGAAACCTTCAAATACTGTGTCACCATTTTAAATGGTGGTTTTATAAACAGCCAAGGAGTAAGTGAAGTATTAATGATACAAGGGTGGTGAAAAAGTAAGACAAACAAAAGGGAAAAGAGAAAACATTGGAAGGTTTGTTGAAGGGTTTTTCCTTTGCATTTAAATTACTTTCATGGAGTAAAGTTTTAAAAACTAACTTTTAAAAGAAGCAAAGTTAAAAATACTCCATCTTATCTTCTGAATCCAATGATGTAAAAGTACACAGGGTTGCTGTGATTTTTCTGGCCCTCAGTTTTGCACGTGCTCAGGCCACACTGACACACACACACACACACACACACACATACACACACACACTCACACAGCACACCACCACATCCCACCATTACTGCATCTAATTGCAGTAGTTGTTGCTGACAGAAATGCAACATTCCATGGTTGAATGGCAATCTGTGGGGTTGGGTAGGGCATACTTAGACACTAGAGGCCCGATGCACGAAATTCATGCAAGAGTAGGCCTTCCTTCCCCCGGCTGCCAGCCAGCTTCCCTCCTGCACCCGGGACCCAGGCTTTTCTCGCAGCCCCAGCTTGTCCGGAAGGACGTCTGATCTAATTAGCATATTACACTTTTATTATTATAGATGTTTAAGACACAACACAGCTTTCAGCCTGAACCTAGAACCACATAGATCTGCCTGTAATTCTGTAGGAAAGTAACATAACCCCTGATAGGTGCCCAGCCTGGTGTTTCTTAAGGTGTGGTCTTTGGACCACCTGACTCAGAATCACCTGGGAGCTTGCTGAATATGCAGATTCCTGACTCCACCCTAGACCTATTGAAGGAGAACCTTTCAGGGTAAAAAGCAGAGAATCAGTCTCTTTTACAGACTCCCCAAGTGTTCTGATCAAAGTTAATGGTTGAGAATGACCTTTATTTTCATTGCCTCACTTTAAGTCCTATTATAGCTCTGTGAGAACTGAAGGCATTTTTATTTCCAATTACATACTCATCAACAAAAGCCACTGAGGTCTCTTTATCGCTACATAAATTCTCTATTTTCAAAGTTTGTCAGTGTGTCAACCAATTTCAGGGTCAGCCACTTGAAAGAAAATTTACATTTTTAAAAAATATGTTTTTATTGATTTTTAGAGAGAGAGGAAGAGAGAGGAATAAAGAGATAGAAACATCCATGAGAGAGAAACATCATCTTGCACGTCCCCTACTGGGGATGGATCCAGCAGCCCGGATGTGTGCCCTGACTGGCAATGGAACTGCAACCGCTTGGTTCCTGGGTTGACACTCAACCACTGAGCCACACTGGCCGGGCCAAAATTTACATTTTACAAATCTGTTATTGAGAAAAAAACTTAAATTTGTCTGCACTTTAGTATCCTAAATTATTTTAGCTATAAAATTTCAAAGCCTGCTTGTTAATGGAGGTGAGTACAATGTAGTAACAAGAACATGGAATCCAGTGTCACACCAAAATGGATCCATATTCTATGTGGTTTTGGCAGAGTCACCTGTGAATATCAACATTCCCATCTGTACAATGGGTATAGTAGCATCTCCCTCCTGACTTGCAGTGAGGGTTAAATGTTATCACCTGTATAAAGTCCCAGCACAGTGCCTGACCAGGGTGGAAGCTTAGTAAAGTTATTTCCTTTCCTGCCATCATCACTCAGAGTTAAGCCTAAATAGGGAATTCATCTGCAGTGGAAATGTCGCCTAAAATTACCTATTAAGCATCCAAAAATAGCCAGTATGATATTTATAGCCCTAAAAATATAAAGAGACAAAAACTCCTTAGCAGAGATATAGAAGAAATTTGATTCTGAAAATAAATGCATCTCTGATTAAATCATGTTTCTGCCTCTGGGGTAAATTTGTCTCAAAGTCATTATATTATTTTTTCAAAAAGCCTCTGTTTCCAAATCGAATTAAGTTACCCTTTTGTTGTGAACACAACTAGAGTCTGCCATGACATGAGTATGTTTTCTTCATTTTTGAAATTTTAAGAGTATCCTTATTAAACCAACTTTAAGCACCATAAACGTATTTTTAGTTCATTCCACAGCCTGTCATCCCTATAAAACTGTTTTCATTGATTCTTTGTGTTCTATAAAGCTTTATATAAATAAAAATATTTTAGATTATAAAACTAGACTGCATTTATTGTGGAGAAAAACTGGAAAAGTATAAAGAAGAAAATCAAGATCACAAGTAAATCACCCGATCTACTATTATTAACATAAGCACTTTGGTATATTTCCTACCAAACTTTTCTTCTAATTTATATTTTGATATTATATTCTGTTTAGTTCCCAACTAATTTTTTAAACTTAGTCACTAACTGTTTATGCAAACACAGTTGTTGTTTTTTTACAAATTGTATAACAAACATGTCAAATCAGAAGTTGATAAATCCATTGATCAAATCTGGCCTGGCTTTTAAATAAAGTTTATTATGACCAAGTTTATTAAAACATAGCCTCATGCATATATATAATCTGATACTGCTTTCACACTACAATGGTTGAGTTGGGTCATTACAACAGAGACCATATGGCCTGAAAAGCCTAAAATATTTACTATTTGGTCCTTTACAGAAAAAGTTAGTGGACCCCTAATCTAGGTGTACAAGTATCTAAGTATTCTATTGTTGGATGTTTAGAGTTTTTATTTGTTTAACTGCTATTGATAACTACAATAAACATCTTTACACCTAAATCTTTCTCCATACCTCTGACTACTTCCTAAGGATATACTTTAGAGCTTATAGGAAAACGTATAAAAGATTTTTACAATTCTTGATACATTCTACAAAATCGCCTCTAAAAAGGTTGGGCTGATTTATACCCACATCAACTGTTTATGAGAATATTCAGGTCACCACATCCTTGCCAGAATTGAACATTAGTACTTTTTATATCACTTGGTAGATGAATAATATTTCATGTTGATCTGCATTTCCAGGATAGTTAGAGAGGTTGAAATGTTATCACTATGTATTAGGCATTATATTTCTTTTACAGAATAATCGATTTGAGTACTTTACCTATTTTCTTGCACTATTGAAAAAATTTCCTCTCTTTCAAGAATATTTACAACTGGTTTACCACATGTGGCCAGCATTTTCTTATTTATCATTTGGCCTTTAATCTTAACGCTTCTCCCTTCAGAAACTTAGTAATTCTTTGATTGAACCATCTCCATTTTATCATATTTCCCTTCAAGTGTTAATCTCTGTATCGCTTTCTACTTTATCACTCTCCAATTCTTCCTAAGAGAACATTTCAAGAGACCTGCTTCACTTTAATTTTCTGAAGTTTCAATTCAGTCCTTCATTGCTTCTCACACAGATTTTAATTTAGTGATCATTTCCTTATAGTGTTTTCTTCTCAATTAGCCCCCTTTCTTCTGCAACATGTTCTCTTTACATCTCATTACATCATTCTTAACATCAAGAGATTCTTTCCTTAAAACAACGAGGCTAAGTCTTCCTTCAACCTACTCTACCCACTTATTCTTTCAGACATATGCACATATTTTCTGCAATATTTTCTTATGTTTCATAGTAACAGCCTTGATCCATTTATCTTGTGGTAAGCGGAACAACAGCCTCTTGTCCTAATCCTGAAAACTTTGAGCATGTTGCCTTAGCATGGCAAGAAGGACTTGCAGATGTGGTTAACTTTAGGATCTTGAGCTGGGAAATTATCCTGTATTATCTAGATAAGCTCACTGTAACCACAGGAGTCCTTATGAGAGGAGGACAGGAGGGTCAGAGTCAGATAAGTAGGCATGGCGACGGAAGCAGAGGTCAGAGAGAGAAATTGGAAAAAGTTATGCTGCTAGCCTTGAAGATGGAAGAAGGGGCCAGGAGCCAAGGCATATGGGTGGCCTCGAATAGCCGAGGGCAAGGAAACAGATTCTTTCTTACAGCCTCCCAAAGAAATGCAGCCCTATTGACACCTTGATTTTAGGACTTCTGATCTCCAGAACTGCAAGAAAATAAATGTGTTCTATCAAGTCACCAAATTTATTACAGCAGCCATAGGAAACTAATGCAAAGGGGACTTTGCAGGTAGATTAAGGTTATGGACCTGTGATGGGCAATATCTTAGATTGTTTTGGTTGGCCAAATCTAATCATTTGCACCCTTAACAGCAGTGACATGTATCTGACTAGAGTCAGAGATGCCGAAAAAGAGGGCCAAAGAGAGATGAGATCAGAGATTAATTGTAAAGAGGACTCAACCCACCCATACTGGATTCGAAGATGTAGGACTAAGCCACAAGGTAGGGAATACAGGTGGCATTTGAAGTTGACAGTCAGCAAGAAAGCAGGCACCTCAGTCCTGCAACCCCACGGAACTGAATTTGGCAACAACCTAAGTGAGCCTGAAATTGGATTCTCTCCTAGGGAAACAGAAAGGAAAGAGAAGAATAGGGCCCCGTTGACTTCTGGATTTTGGCCTTGTGAAACCCAGAGCAGAGAAAACTAGCCACGCCCACCAGACAGCAGACCTACAGAACTGTGAGATAATAAAGTATGCCGTTTAAAGCCACTAAGTGTGTAGTCATTTGTTACAACCATAGCAAACTAATACACATCTCGGGTTACAAAACCCAAATTGAGTCAAGCTCAGAAGGTATATTTTACTCGTATAATAAGAGATCTGGATTCAGGGAACTTCTTGGATTCCATGGTCAAGCTTCAGATTTTTCTACGTTTATGCTCTGCCACTGTTGCGATATTAGCCACCTCCCCTCGTGGCCATAGATGGCTGCAGCCACTCCCAGCATCCCTTCCAGATGAGGAGAGAGATTTTCTTCCTAATCCATCTCTTTTAAGAGGAAAACACACTTTCCCATCCTGGTTCATTGGCCGGAGCCACTAAGAGAAACACTAGCCAGGAGAGTAGAAGCAGACTTGCACCAATTAGGATTTACCTGAATCATGTTGCAGAGATAAAGACAACAGAACAAAAGTCGGAACTCGGCTGTGTGGGAAAAGAGCAGAAAGTACTGTAGATGTCAACCAACAGCCTCAAGCCATTTACTTCTCCTAGAACAAGGAGTGATCAGTGCAGAGCTGAGCTTTCCCAGTGGAAAAGATGAGTGGATCAGTGTGGGTCCAGCTCAGGGTCCACTCAGGTGTACTCAGGTCGACTCAGTTGGAGGAGCAGGTAATTATGCATGACTCATACTGACTTCCGGCACCTGAGAAGCACTTATCTAATGTTGGTCTGCTAGGTTGAGTTAGGATTTGCTTCTTTCGCCATTGCTTTTTCCCCCCAACATTCTGAACTCCTGGCGTACATAAAAACCACTTTCAGCTTTGTCTGTTACCCCCATAGTCTTTCTGTCTCCATTCCCACCCACTGTGTTTTATTTGTTGGGACCTTAACTCCCAGGAGACACTTGTGCCACCTCTATCTAATTTGCCCTACTTCCTGTCATTTCCTTTTCTAAGAGGTCCATAGCTTCTGATAATGTAGAAAGAAAAGCATTGATTGGGAGGAGTAGAGTTCCTAATAATAGAGAAATGGCTGCCCAGTTTTCAGCTCTGGGCAGCTGCTGAATCTGTGACCCTGAGACTGACCTTGGAGGAGGAGGTCTCTTTTAGGCTGGTAGATTTATCCTTGACACAGCAGCACAACTTGCTTCAGTCATCAACTGAGTTCAGCACCAAAGGTCTTAAAGAAATTCCAATCAGCTTCTGAATGGCCATCAGTCTTGGCATTTAGTGTTATGACCCTTCTTCTCTACCTCCAACCCTGTATCTTTTCATAGGTGTTTTGAGAGGAGGACTCAATCCAAGAGGCCAGGCAAAAAAAAATATTTTTAAATAAAATGATTGCTCATCTATGAGTGGCAATCATTTTAATGTTAATGAGTTTGGAGACATGCAGGGGACAACCTTAAATGGTATTAAGTACATGTGATCCCAGAAGACTTCGGGATTTTAACCAGATAGGGCCAAATGGGGCTGAGCCAATAGAGGCACTTGACCATTATGCAACAGAATTTGAGGCAACAGAGGAGAAGAAGCAGAGGGCCAGGGAGTGAGTCAGCAAGCAGATATCAAGTTGAGATAAGAGTGTGAAAAATCCAGCCCACCCCATTGTCTTTAAGAACTAGGGGGAGTGAGAACAGGTGAGTGGTAGAGCTACAAATGCACCAACTGGAGCAGAAGCATGGTGTTAACGTAGTAATACTATAGACTAAGAGGCCAAAGAGTGAATGCTAAGTGTTGAAGATTAACTATGAAGCTGAATTTGTACCCCAGCAAAGAGTCTAGGCTCTGGGGCATGAGATCAGGGAAGAAATGAGGTAAATCTTTAAGATAGAAAATGATAACTTGTATTTGTTTTATATTAGAAAGGAAAAGTCTCCGAGGGATGCTGCGGGGCTGGCTATAGCTGGGCTTGGTAGTTAGCTAACTGCTGGGCTGGCTGAAGATGGAATACTGAGTATGTGAGGTGCCTCTGCTCTGTATATGCTGTGCCCACCTTGGTGTTGAGATGCCCAGCTTACCACAGCTACACATGATGCAGCAAAGTCAAGTCCACACCATTGTCAACGAGCCAAGTGGACAGGTCAGGATAGGTCAGCAGTGGGAAGGAAACTGGTTCAGTCTTTGGAAGTCTTTGGCTGTAAAGAGGGAGGGGATATGGAGAGAGGAAGGAAGGAAGAGAATGAAAAAGGAGACACAGAAGGATGACAACAGGTAGCAAAAGAAATAGAGGGGAGAGGGAAGGAATGGAAAAAGAACTGCTTTAAATAAATCTGATCCTCTCCTTTCTCCACTTAAAATCCTTTAACACCCAACTGTTGATTGATGCCAACGTTCATTTTTGCCTTTTTCCCATGCTGCAGAGTCCTGATTTTTTGTTTTCTTGTCCATCTGTATCTTCTATGACTCAGGTAAATCCTAACTGAACTGATTGAATGGGTCCTATTCTCCTTCCTGGTGATTATGTTGGTGGTTGTCTTGTGACCCAGGTCCAGTCAGTGAGATTGGTCAGAAGGTCAGCTAAGGGACTTAGCAGGCTTAGCATGGCTGCATGTCCCCACATGCCTGGCCCCGGCAGCCTCTCTGGCTTTATCTCACACCATTCGCCACCTCCATCTCTGGCTGCATTGTTCTAGCTAGTCATTCCAAGGTGCCACAAAGTTACCCGCTAGGTTAGATCAGATTGCCATGTATTTTCACATCAGCACCTTTTTCTTTACTCATTAATCATTCAAAAATATTAGTTACTTAAGCTGTCAGTCAAGTTTTACGAAGTGTTGTTCACTGGATGATCAGTGACTAACACAGGCATGGTCCTTGCACTCAACATGCACAGAATTACTCAATGAAATGTCTTTCTTCCCAGTTCTGCTCAATAAACAATATGAGAGCAGGAGTCTGTCTTCACTAATTTCCAAGCTTCTGGAATGGTATCTAGCACATAGTAGGTTCCCAATAAAAATTTGTTGATTGAATGCAGAAAGCAGGGAATAAGACAGGTTCCTTAGACAATTGAGGGATCTCTGACGTGGCCTAATGAGTTAAATATTTGCTAGGATAATAAGCCATCCAGCTTGTCTGGGACCGAGGCATTTTCCAGGATATGGGACGTCCAGTGCTAAAATTGAGAAAGTCCCGGGCAAACCAAAACAAGTTTGTCACCCTATTTGTGACCCTTCAACCCAAAGGAGCTCCTCTGGTTCTCCCTCAGCTCCCACCCCTTTCTACTCACAATGAATCTTCTGAGCTGGTCTTTCCATTCCACCTCTAAATGAAAGGAAAGTTCCCAGCTCTGCCACTGCTTCCTAAAATGGTAGATTCTCAAGCTTTTCTTGATCCTCATTCATCAAGCTGAATCTCAGAAAGTATTCAATCCCTGGACTAGTTCCAAACCCAGGGTTCTGCCTAATTTTAAAAAAAAAAATTATTGTTTTGAGAGAGAGAGAGAGAGAGAGAGAGAGAGAGGCAGAACAAGAGAGAGGAAAAAAAAATTAGAGAAAAACATCTATTGTTGTTCCACCTATTTATGCATTCATTGGTTGATTCTTAGATATGCCCTGACCAGGGATCCGAACCTGCAACCTTGGCGTATCAGAACAATACTCTACCAAACTGAGCTGCCTGGCCAGGGCTGCCTAATGATTAATCAAACCTTTTCTCACAGAGCCACAACTTCCCACCCTCACACTGCTCTCTCTTTTCCAATTCAATGCCCCGCTGACCTCCGTCAGCAGTGATTCCGGTGTAGGTTCTAGCTTCTTTCTTGTTGACACTTGTTTTCTCTTTCCTTGGCACTCAGATCTGCCTGACTTCTGAAGAAGAACAGGACGGCTTCATCAGAGTCCTCAGTGGAAAGAAGAGAGGCCTTGTCCCCCTGGATGTCCTAGAAAATGTCTGATTGCGGGCCCCTCCTCCTTTTGCGGTAGGCAAGCCCTGCTGCGATGCCTCATCTCACACTGTGTCAACCCAGAGGAGCTGTCGCAATGGCCCGGCCACCCAGGAAACAGGGAGACCAGACTCAAGGATCTGAGACTGTGGAGTATCAGCCACAAGACAGAGTGTCCATTGCGCAGCATATCCTGGCTGCCCAAGGTGGGGATGAGGCCGAGAGAGCCACTGGCAAAGCTGAGGTCCCTACCTGGTGGCAGTAGCAGGACAGCAACCACAGCTGTTCCCCAGGACCCAACTCCCTCCCTGCCCATGTGGTGTAAGTTAACCCACTGAAGTGTACTCCAGTTTGCAGTGTGGCCCCAGTGTGAGGTTCAGGTCCATGTAGTCAAGTGTGATTTGGATTCCAGACCTTTGTCCTCAATACCAACCAATGAGCACCATCACATTTGAGACCCCAAGCAGTCCCTCTGCAGAGCACCAGGAAGTCCCACTTCCTAGCTCCCAACATTCCAGGGTTCCCCAGGACCCCTCACTTTGTGGTTGTGCTGTCTCTTCTGGGTCCTAGAGGTGTGCATTACATGTGAGAGCCAAGTTGATGTGTCACCAACTACAAAGACCTGACCTGCTCAAAGATGGCTGACAGGCAGTCTCCCCTGCTGCTCTAGGGACCGACAGGTGACAGCAGGACAGGAGGCCTGAACTCAAAGGGCAAAGTAGGGATAGAGTAGGGAAAGGGGCCCTTATTTATTGAAGATTATACAGCCCTTTCCATAATGAAGTCCTTTCCCCAAGGAGATGGAGCTGGGGAAGAGAATGTGGCAGAAAGCTTTCTCCATGCAGAGCTTCACTTTCATTGTATGTCTTCTGTGTTAGGGGAACATTTCCCATCATGCCATTTTGTGGGACTCCCGCTTGGAGGGCTGAGTCCACCTTGCAAAGGACCAGAAACATGGAAGGGATCCAATAGCATCTTAGGAGAAAATTAGACAAGTTGGAATCCATTCTTCTTTAGGGCAGTATATTCTACCCTAGCAGAGGGCAAATGGAAAAGAATCCTGAGTCCTTCAGCCTCTGAACGCAGAGGAAGGTGGGGCCTATTTAGCATCAACTAGGGGAGTCTCTGTTACTCTGTACTTGTACTAATGTTTACAAGAATGCAATATACTGTGATGCCTTCCTCCTCATTCCAACGTGCATCCCATTCCTCTTTAATATGGTTAAGCTTCACAATGACCTTGGAATCAATGTCAGTTTGATGTATTTTGGTGCAGAGCAATAAAGCATTAGAACAATTGGTTTTAAAAAGACTTAAGTGGCTGCATCCTGTGCATGTAAGCATCATTGGGAAACCAAAGCTTCATCCGTCTCCATGTACTTCTTTCGTTACTGCTCAGCATGAAGTTGGGAGAGGAAATTGGGTGGCTGCTGGTTTCACAGTACTTTGGATGCCTTACTCTTGTTTTCAAGCCAGCCCCCCTCTCTGATACAACATGTAAAACCGAGTGTATAGAGTTGGGCGGGTTCTTTGAGAGCCAGGGTGGATAATATGACTGCCGTTCTGTAACATAGAATGCCAGGTACCAACGCTCTTTGCCTCTAATTCAATATTCCATTTAATAAAAACAAACACGTTGGCTGGAAGGAGCATAGAAAACATGTGTCCTGATCTCTTCTTTCTGGTAGAATATCCACTGAAGCCCTTTGGTAAGGGGGTGTCACATCCTATGCAAATTTGCATTTAAAAGTCAGTTTGGCCCGGCCAGCATGGCTCAGTGGTTGAGCATTGACCTATAATCCAGGAGGTCACGATTCGATTTCCAGTCGGGGCATATGCCTGGATTTCAGGCTCCATCCGCAGTGTGGAGCATGCAGGAGGCAGTCAAGCAATGATTCTCTCTCATCATTGATGTTTCTCTCTCCCTCTCCCTCTTCCTTCCTCTTTGAAGTCAATAAAAAATATATTTAAAATAAAATAAAATGAAAAGTCAGTTTGTCCTTTGAAGAGGAGGCTGTGATAGGCAGCCTCTAAAGTGGTCCCCCGATGAACAATCCCTGCTTCCCAACAGTGTTGCCTCTGTGTAGCCCACGGCCACACTGAGTCAGGGCTGGTCTTACGAGACCAACAGAACACAGCGGAGGTGATATTGCAGGGCATGTGGGGCTGGGTCCAAGAGTCCTTGCAGCTTCTGCCTCGACCTTGTGGAAAATTCACCTGGGGGATCCTGAGCCACCATGTATGTTTGTCTACTCTGAGGCCACCATGCAGGTGGGGCCAGTGGAGAGACCACACGCTTCTGCAGTAGGTCACTCAATCCATTTTTGAGTGACTTTTTTAAATACAAAAATACATAACTGGAACAGGGACTTTGTAATTTGAGCCAATGCTAGAAAGAAGACATACTTTCAGCAAAATGAGGCCCAAAAGTTTTTGCAAACATCAAGATATCTCCAAATGCAAGATATCTACGTAGTGTGCCTTAGAGGTCTGGTCACCCAGATATTAGAGAAAAAGGCAGTGTTCCTCACAGCACAGACTGCCACAGATGCTTACAGAGAGAGAGAGAGAGAGAGAGAGAGAGAGAGAGAGAGAGAGAGAGAGAGAGAGAGAGAGAGAGATTGACTTTAGGAGCCACAGCATTTTTTCTCCTGCCTGTCTGCAGAAATAGCTAGAACAAGGATAGCTGTGACCCAGCAAAGTCTTGAAGATTTCCAAACCCCAAGAAGAGACTGGAAGAAGGGCCACAGTCGCAGAAGGAGATGAAATGAGGGCCTCAGGACTCCGACTCTAGGGAGGGGTCAGGGAAGGAGAGGAAATGCTAAAATGAAGAAGAACAAAGGTCCTGGGGAGTATTCTTCAGAGTGTGAGGGAACAGGCTGGTACCTCCTCACCTCCTGGCCTTTCCTCCAGCTGAGGGGTGGTGCATATGTACCTCACCCAGCGGAGCCGTGCCCCACACTTCCCCACCAATGCTGGAGGATGTGCATTCAATCATGCTGGGTTTGAAATAAGGAACTGGTCAAACCTTCCTCAGGCTTCCAGAAGGTGAAGAATTGAACTTCTTTTACCCCCATCACTAGCAGCCTGAGGCTTCCTTAGTGTGGGCAGTGGGGCTGCAAAGAGAACCCATGGATAGGTGACTGGCTAGCTACCAGTAGGGCTGATTGCACAGAGCACTGTAACTGCCTAACTCTCCACACCAAATTCATTCTTGCTCTCTCTCTCTCTCTCTCTCTCTCTCTCTCTCTCTCTCTCCCCCCCCCACCCTTCCCTCTCTCCCATCAAGAGAAAGAATCCAGTATCTGGGCTACACATTTAAATCAGCTAGTGGGGTGGTACATAGTAGGAGCTTATTAGAGTTAATGCACTTGGCTATTAAAGAGAAATAAAATCCATGAAAAGATCACAACACATGTAAATAGCCTTGTGCCAAATCCTGCTAAAAGTAAAATTAAAAATAAAAATAAAAGAAACACCATGAAAGTCCAAAAATGGGTCTAGGTCATGGCTGCTTCACGGAGAAGAGAGCCAGGAAGGAAACCTATTGGTCAGCCCTGGCCTAGAGCGAGGCCCCGGCAGCTGTGACAAAGTACCGTATGCTCACATAGAAGCTTCAGTTTACATCAAGTGAACCAGACTTCTTCACTCAGGACTTCCCAGAGCCTTCAATTTGCTAATTTTCATGGAGAGTCAATAAAGGGGGATTTAGAACCATGGAACACCTAATGACACCAGTCATAACATTCCAAGGAATATAGTTTGGCAACTGCTGCAGTAGAGAATTGTCACATAATATTGTATCCGCCTAATAGCGCCAATGCTTTCTGATACTCCCTCTCTTCCTACATCTCACTAAGATACCTGCAAAATGTTGAAAAGGACAGAAGTGTACCATCGTAGTACAAATGAAGGCTAACGGACAATCCACCCTGGAATCTGAGTGTGTAAGGAGCAGGAGAAAGTGGGATCTTTTTTCTCAAGGGGTGGAAAACACAGGAGGACCAGTAGCTGTATCTGACTTTGATCATTTTAGCAAGTACTGACCCACAGGACACAGGCTGATATAAATCTAGGAATAAAAGAAAAGTCCGCATTGCTCAAAATAGAATCCTCAGGAAACGGAGTGAGCAGGTGTAGTCCACGGATTTATCCTAAAACAAGACCCTTACAAACAAAGCAGACGATAAAAAATAAAACTAGCTCAATGACAGCCTGTAAAGGTCACTTGGATTCTGCTCAGTCGCCATTCGGTTGTGTGTTTTGTACAACACCTGGTGTTTGTGACCCTTAGAACATGTTTTGTTTTTCTCAGCTTTCTTACTAAGAGCTGTAAATAGTCCTCAATCTTTCTGTGGGTAGTAGAAGCTTTTAACTATACCTTGAAATTTTACAAGATAACAGCAATTTACTTGATAGTTTCTTTCTATAAATTTAAAAGAGAAATTTTTTTATCACCACATCGTCAATTTTTTTTAAACTATTGAGCATCTTCCATGCCCTCATGGAAGTGAGGATGCGCTGAAGACCTGAAAGACACCTGGAAAAGTAGAATGCTTATGTCCAAGGAAAACGGGAGATCGTCTTTAGAATTCCTCCTCCGGCCCCCTTTACTCGGATGCTCAGCTTGCTTGCCTGACCCCATCTTGTTCTACGCCCGGCAATATTTTTCTTTGTCCATCTTCTCCTTGCAAACCAGCTGTTGAAGATTAGGCGCTGAGTTCATTTACCATTTACTTTCACTCTTCGTTAAGGTAAAGATGTCATCCAAGGTTATGACTTTTCCTCTGAGTTCAGCTTTGGCCATATTAAAGTGTTCACATTTTCATTTATTTATAATTACTCTGTAATTACAGTTTTGATTTTTCTCTTAGGCATTTTATTTCGTGTGTGGGTGTGTGTGGGTGTGTGTGATTACAATCATTATGTGCTGTGGTCAGAAATTATGTTTCATATTGGTTTCTGCTTTGAGGAATTAATTACCATTTTTTATTTTGTGTTCTAATATATGAGTAATCTTTATAAATGTTCAATGGATGCTGCTAGAAAAGTCACGTCTGCAGTGTATACAGTTCAATATGTATTTACTAAATAAATGCTTAAAGTATGCAGGTCACCTATGTTCTCACTTATTTTTGCTCATGTTCTCGCTCTAAAATAAGGAAGTCAAGACCAGACAACAGTGGAGCTGAAATGAAAGACACTTTTCGAGGACCTCCAATCGCTTCTTTAATTTAGTTCCAGCTCTTAGAGCACAGTTCTCAACCTGTGGGTCGCGACCCCTTTGGGGGTCGAACGACCCTTTCACAGGGGTCGCCTAAGACCATCGGAAAACACATATATAATTACATATTGTTTTTGTGATTAATCACTATGCTTTAATTATGTTCAATTTGTAACAATGAAATTGGGGGTCACCACAACATGAGGAACTGTATTGAAGGGTTGCGGCATTAGGAAGGTTGAGAACCACTGTCTTAGAGGAAGGAAATGCCAGCTAGTGCTCTACACCACAGCGTCCCCTTCCACATTTAGGACTAATCACTAAGGACATTTCCTAAATAAACATTAAACATTATCTTTAGTTCCCTGGAGAAAACTCTAAAGAAACCACTTCTTAAGACAAGAGAATCCAAAAGTATTATCGGGAAACTTCCATACTGGATCAAGGAGCTTTGATAGAGAAGCTACAGGTTGAAATCAGGGATCACTGTTACAAGAGGACTACATTACAGCTCCAGTGTCTACTATCAAAGTAGTAAGAGAGAAAAATCACACAATGAATTGATAAAATGTATTCACACCTAAGAGTCTAAATCTGGACATGATGAATCACAAGCTGCTGGTTCCCACTTTCCTTTGGTCATCATGATGGTTATTATGTTTGCAGTGAAATTAACGAGTATGTGTGCTACTCACTGGGACAGATGAACCAAACCAGTAATACTGAAAATGTATGATTAGTGCTACAATATAGAAAGAACGGTGAACCACAAGAATTAGAACTAGATTGGTCTCATTAGGAACAAGGTCTACAAAAGGTCTTAAATCTCTCATGCCAAAAGTATTCTCACTTTCCAAAAAGGCAATATTAGGCTGGAAATGATAAGGAAGCTTTTCAGCTCTCGTAATTTCCCTAACACTCTTAGCACTTTAGTTTCACTAGAATTTTTGGGTGATGAGGGAGGATGTTTTGTGGAGATGATGTGGAGTTAGATTTTGTGGAGGTAAGGCAATTCTTTTTATTTCTTTAGTATAGATGTTTCCAACAGTATGCTCCCTTCGTGCTGTATTGCTGAATATTTGAGCAACGTTAGTAGTTATTACTATAAGATTGGGTGGGGAATAGAGGAGATGAGGAGAAGGGAGTGGGGTTGGCTGAGATCACAGGGGTAGAAGGAAGATGTTGCTTACTTCTTTAGGCTATATTTCATTCCAAACAAGGTCTAGCTTCATGCCTCCGGTCCAGAGAAACAGCCCAAGGAGAGTGAGTTATCTAGGTAAGACCTCCCTCATCCCACACCAATCCTGACATTTTAAACCCCAGAAAAAAAAATTAACTCATTGACTAATAAAAGTTAAAACATCATCAAAATGGAAAAAAACATACAGACTTCTTCACAACAGGGAGAACAAGGGTTTGGTTTGGTTTTGTTAACCACCGGCATCCTGTGATTGCGTCAGATTCCTGTCATACTCATGATGAACTTCACAAGAGTCTGTCTGCAAGAGAGAGGCCAGAGGCATGAAATTGCTTACCCTGACTGCTGCAAAAGTTGCTTTCCCCCCTTTCCATCATAGAGAAAAAGTTAAAATCTTAAATATTCAGGAATCAGTTTTATTAATATATATGTTATTGACTTCAGAGAGGAAGGGAGAGGGAGAGATAGAAACATCAATGATGAGAGAGAATCATTGATCGGCTGCCTCCTGCACACCCCACACTGGGTATTGAGCCCGCAGCACAGGCATGAGCCCTGACAGGGGATCGAACCTGACCTCCAGGTTCACAGGTCGGCACTCAACCACTGAGCCACACCGGCTGGATAGAAATCAGTTTTATAGATCCATAACTCATGCAGACATGTGATACTAAAACTGTAAAATTCAATGCAATGCAGCCGACCAAAGCAAATCTTGAGCTAGTGCTGGAAATAAAAAAAAAAACTCTGTGAACTTTAAGGCCCAAGAAATGTTACTGTGCTCACAAGAAAATAAAGCCATCTGAGGAATTCCAGGTAATCTTGTTGGAAAGAGGGCAGTGAGCGTGCAAGGACTCAGCCAGGAGGGCAGTCGCAGGACACAGAGCTGGACTCAGATGAGATTCCTGGCAATCTTGGGGTGGGGATGGAGCAGCACCTGCCACTAAAGAATCACTAGCACAATAGCAAGACTGAGCAGGCGTACTTCTCCAAACTCTTTGGGAGGTGGCTGCTGAAAAACAAAATACTTTTAAGATCCCTTGGTTTGGAATGTGAGACCCCCACGGGGCCAGCTGAAGTAACAACAGATGGATGCTAACCTGACTTGTAGGGAAGATGAGTCCTGTTACCTGCAGTATTACAGTTTTGCTGACGGAGCCTGCAAGCTGGACCCCACCTGAGGCTCCTAGAACCCTACAAGAGAACTCTTGAGCCCTAACCCAATGAAATTCACTTAGGACTTCTGACTTCCATCACTGTAAGATAATAAATTTGTATTGCTTGAGGCTCTGAGTCTGTGGTCATCTGTAACAGCACCAATAGAAAACCATTTGAGAAGGTAGAGAGATGATGGGGGAAATCTAACTGAACCTCATGGTGTGCCTTAAGAATATTGCCAAGGAGGACAAAAGCCTGAAAATACAGGTTAGGACCAAAGAAACAGGTCCCCAAACTCAGAAAAAGCCAAGCAAAGAGAATAAGAAAAAGCCCAATAGCATGGCAGTAATGTGTAACCAGTGTAGAGAGCTATAATTTCTTCTCTGGGAAATAATAGACTGAGCTAGCCTCTGGGGATGAGAAGAGTGAGGAGAAATCACTGAGGTTGGCCAGAAGAACCACATCTAAGCGAAGCATGCGTGAGTTCATACACACACACACACGCACGCACGCACACACACACACACACACACACTTTCTTATATGGAATTTATACTGGAATTTATAAAGATTTAAGCAGTGTCCTAGCCGGTTTGGCTCAGTGGATAGAGCACCAGCCTTCGAACTGAAGGGTCCCAGGTTCGATTCCAGTCAAGGGCACATGCCCAAGGGCACTTCCTCAGTAGGGGGTGTGCAGGAGGCAGCCAATCAATGATTCTCTCTCACCACTGATGTTTCTATCTCTCTCTCCCTCTCTCTTCCTTTCTGAAATCAATAAAAATGTATTTTTTAAAAAGAGATTTAAGCAGGGGGCGTTTTTTGGTCTTGAATTTCAAAACTATGCCTGTCTTGTTTTTTACACAAGAAGCAAGTCTGGTTGCCTAGGCCTGTGGAAGGGTCTCCACAGACCTCTCTCTTCTTGCATCTCTTTAACGCTTTCCTCCCCCACTGACCCCATCACCACCACCACCAGCCAAGACTACCACTCAGTTCCTACAGAAACAACCCGGCCTCCTTAAGGAAATGACACTTATATCTTGTCAATTTCAGATGCATGTACATGATTTTTTTTTTTCCTCCTCCCAATTTCTGTGTCTCCTGGAGGGGAAGGGTGAATTTTGGTCCCAGTGACCTCTGTTTTTGCATGATACGGGAGCAGGGTCAAAGATGAGCGCTGGTGCGAAATGATAAGGAGATGGTTGGGTGATGAGCATTTCTACCCCAGGTGCAATTTATCTTTGATTTATATTTCAAGACAGAGCCATGGTTACACAGCATAAGCAAATTACAAAACATGGAGGAAAGAGATGTCTAACCAAGAGAGGATTGGGGGAAATAAAGAGAATATAACAAGCTTGATGTGATTCAGGATGAGGGGAAAAAACAAGAAGAGGCTATGGGATGTCGTGAAATCAATATTCTGTAGAGGGTCGGAGGGACAAAGAGTCTTTACTGGGAGAGCCAACACTAAGGGGAAGATACTCTTATAAACAAGAGAGTGAGGCTAGAAATGAGGGAGGCCCATGCCTGAGTGGCAGAGACTAGAGTCATATTGGGCAACAACCAGAGACCCAGGCAGCACAGCAAGGCCAGCCAGTCTGCTTGGCAGCAGCATCCTGGCACCGTGTGCTCACAGCTCTCCCACCATTGCAAAGCCTTTTCTGGTGGTGGCTCTTTGGAGCACCTCAAAGCCAGAATCGGATTTCTAAAGCATCACTTGGCTCCTGTTGGTTCTCTGCTCAGAACCCACAGTGACTCCCAGATACAAGAAGCCAGCCCAGCCTTGGGGTCTTCTCCGGTGGCACAGATGAAGTTCAGCAGCTCAAAAACTGCTCAGCCCCGAACAGAACCATTCCATTGATATCTACTACTTCACGTTGGACCGGAGGGAATTTTTAAATTTTATTTCCGTGAATAGCCTCTACACACCTTGAGGCCACAGTGCTACATTGCCTTGGAGAAAAAAATCACCATCTTTTGTGAGAAGTTCAAGTACCACAAAATATTAGCATCATCAGAAAAGTTCCGAGTCCTGTCTGTCAGGTCCAACAGCTCCCACCAGATGATCATGACCTCTGCCTATAGCAGGTGAAATCAGTCAGCAAAGCCCATCAAGATAGTGATCAAGGTTAAGGCCTGGACTAGAGATTGGTTTTTGTCATGATCTTGGCAGGGAATGCAGGTCCAGCCCCAGTCACAAGGTGAGGGTTTGATGTTACAGATCCTTCACCACCTCCAGAAAAACAACCTAAAGGGCATTTGATGGCAGGGCTGCCTCCACAAAGCCCCTTTGTGCATCTACCCCTCTCCACCTCTATTGCTGTTAGAGACCGCTCAGGTCAGATGAGGGTTGGGGCAGGGAGGAGGGGAGAATAAGAACTGTTTGCAGTTTATGATTTTAAGTCTCAAGCCATGAATGATGTTAAAAGTAAAGTGTATTGAGTGAGTCTGTGTCTTAGATTCACTGTAAGTCTTGCCTTAGCATCCACAAGGAGGGACTGTGAGCCTTTTGCTCAGCTGTTCCAACCAATTGTCCCAGTCCCCATGCAGTGGAGTGACCGGTATGAGCTCTGCACTCAGACTGGCTGGGTTCCAGTCTGGCTCACCACTCACCCACGGTGTGAACTTACAGCCCATTTCCTCAGCCATAAACTAAATGCCAATATCAGCTTGTTCTCTTTATCTGAGTCCACCTCTGTTTTGTTTGTTCATTCATTTTGTTTTTAAAATTCCACATAAAAGTGGAGTTATATGACAAATCGTATGGTATTTGTCTTTCTCTGTCTGACTTACTTCACTTTGCATAATACCCTCTAGGTCCGTCTACTAGTATGTTGTTGCACATGGTAAGATTTCATTCTTTATATGATAATATTCCATTGTATATATATGTACCACATATGCTTTATCCAACCATCTATCAATAGATGCCTCGGTTGCTTCCATATCTTGGCTATTGTAAATAATGCTGCCAGATGGGAGGGGGGTTGGAGGCTAGATGAAAAAAGCAATTAAAAAGTACACATTGGCAGTTACAAAATAGTCATGGGATGAAATATAGTCAATAATATTGTACTAACTATGTATGGGGTCATGTCAGTACTAGACCTATAGGGAAACTATCTCATAAGTTATATAAATGCCTAACCATTATGTTGCACACTTGAAAGTAATATAATATTAAATGTCTACTGTAATTGAAAATTTAAAAATAGTTGTTTAAAAAATAAAATAAAACAAATAATGCCCATCTCATAGGGTTGTTTAAAGAATTAAATAGAAAAATCTTAGCATAGTTATGGTACATAGTAAGTACCCAGTGAAACATATATATATAAATGTACATCATGCATGTGGCAAGAATAACTTCTCTGACCCTACTTCTCATTCTAACTGACTGCCCAGTCAGGACTCATTCTGCTTTATAAGCTTTTCTCTCCTCTCTCTCTCTCTCTCTCTCTCTCTCTCTTCCTCTCGATTTTGAGCAACTTAAGGGAGGGACTGATTTTTTTATACACATTGGTGGAATGTTTAGCTGAATCTGTTTTCCTTATACCCAACACAGTTCTCCAGTAATAGTGAATGTTCAATTACTGGTTTGGGAATTAAACTGAAATTTTCTCCAAAACAGAGGTAATATCTGGGGTCTTTTCAACCCTTGAAATCTAGAGAGGGTCACTTGAGAGTCTGTATCTAGGTCATGGCCTGACAAAGTCTAAAGCCTCCATGTAAGTTGGTGCAGCCCCTGTGGAAAACAGTATGGAGGCTCCGCAAAAAATAATAAATACAACTAATGTGACCCAGGAGATACAGATACAGATATAGAAATAGATATAGATATAGATATAGATATAGATATAGATATAGATATAGATATAGATATAGATATAGATAGATATATCTTCAAAGGAAATGAAAACAGGATATCAAAGAGATATCTGCACTCCCATGTTCATTGAAGCAACTATTAGTTTGTTTTAATATAGTGAGAAAGGCATGGATTTTTTAAAAACACAAACAACCTAGATTGGAAACCCTGATTTAGTCTCTTACTAGCTTGTGGCCTCCAACAAATTACCTAACTTTTATGAGCCTCAGAGCTATTAATACCTACCAGAAGAATTTTCAAGAGAATTAAAGGAGATATTTATATGAAAGGATATAGAGTAGTCACTGACTATAAAGTTTTTGTTGTTGCCCCCAAAAGTGACATTATCGTATCGAGAGGCTATTGCCCTATTGTAACCTGTTGACTAAAAGTTTATTCTATTATATGGTAAATATTTTCAGAATATCTTTGTTCAACATGTGAATAGTTAATAGTTAATAAGCCAAAGTATTATATATCAGTCTCCTCTGTTTCTCCACTTCAACTTGTCCGGATACAACTGTACACAGAACACAACAGGCCCCCACCCCTGTTGACTGGTTGCAGTCTCCTACAAGAGCTATGGGCAAAATTCTTTATGCTTATATGGTCCTTATGTCTGAAACACTCAAAGCATTTTTCCGGAGATTAAATCAGGGCTTTCAGATTATCCTGGTTAATAAATGTCAAGTCTCCAATGTGAAACCTCAGAATATCCTTTTGAGGAAGGTGGCTGACAACGTTATCTTTCATAAAAATAAACTGAGGCGTGAAGGGGATAA
Source organism: Myotis myotis (assembly GCF_014108235.1). NCBI lineage: Eukaryota > Metazoa > Chordata > Mammalia > Chiroptera > Vespertilionidae > Myotis > Myotis myotis. The sequence continues at coordinate 48,117,060 of NW_023416317.1, forward strand.
ATCAGAAGGCTTGCTACAGATTCTTAACTTCTTATGTGCACTTCTATTTTATATATGACCACCAGTGTTTCGTGGGAACGCACGGAGTGTCAGCAGGGGTCCCCCACAGAGCATGGTTGTGGTCTCATGAGAAAACAAGCCTACCATTCTCTTAACACGGCTAGGAGGGTTGTGGGACATGGGGGAGGGGTGCCAAGGACGGGGTTGCCTTGATTGGGTGAAGAGTCCGAGTCAGTGATGTCGGCACAAGCAGATGAGCTAGAACTCCAAGGGTGCGTGGTTGTGGCACCTGTCATGAAAAGCACAAAGTTCCTATTTTAAGCTAAGTTCCTGTGGCTATAGTAAGCCTCTTCTCAGGAAGAAAAATAATGCCCAAGAGGGACTAAGAAGGGGAGCCTGCATGCATAGGGTGCGCTGTGAGCGCCAGCTTGAGACAGAGTGGACAAGGATGAGAGGAAGAAGCAGAAAGATTGTCACGTTGCAGAGTAATTACCTGCGTCTCAAAGATGCACCGCCAGTGGATCCTTAACTCAATCATGCCATTATTTAACATCTACTATCATTTACTCTACACCCAGTCTTTCACGTGGTTTGCTGACTTTGTAGGGTTTGCACTGTGACAGCATAGCTAAGCTGGAACTACATCTCCCAGAATTCCCTTCCTCAAATGGATCCACTCAGTGCAGATCACAAGAGAAATTTTGTATGAGCCTTGAAATATGGAAGTAAAGCAACCATCACTTAGATGGTGATGCTTGGACTCAAACAGAGACCGTCTGATTCCAGAGCCTGAGTTTCAATTTTTTACTTATTTCACCTTTAATTCCACATAGTTTGGCTTCTGTCCTCACCACTTTTTTTTTTTTTAAGAAAAGAGAGTATTTTCAACACTTCTAAAACATCTTCAGAAAACTTTCCTCCATCCTTCTTCTGGACCTCTATATTTTTATTTATATCTGTCCTTTAACTATTCAATTTTTTTTCCTGTTTCCTTAAGTAGCTCTCTGCTATCTGTTTGTCTACCACACACACATGCACACACATGCACACACCCGTGTGCACACACACAGATGTGACCATACACTCTAGTTCAGTGATGGCGAACCTTTTGAGCTCGGCGTGTCAGCATTTTGAAAAACCCTAACTTAACTCTGGTGCTGTGTCACATATAGAAATTTTTTGATATTTGCAACCATAGTAAAACAAAGACTTATATTTTTGATATTTATTTTATATATTTAAATGCCATTTAACAAAGAAAAATCAACCAAAAAAATGAGTTCGCGTGTCACCTTTGACACGTGTGTCATAGGTTCGCCATCACTGCTCTAGTTCCAAATTGCATCCTCAGCTCTTCAAACTGCCTAACCAACATTGGTCCATCAGCCCCTTTTGATAACCCAGACCTTGGTATTTCCCTCTGGAGGCTGCCTGAACCCTACACCTGCTACCCTCTAGTAGTAAAATAGAAGCAATCAAACATAAAGCACACAGGAGGCCGGAGACCAGATGAGAGAGAGACAGACAGAGAAGGGAAGAGGGGAAACTGAGAAAATCAGCCAAAGGAAACTTACCAGGGGAGCAGGGCAGAACCCAGTAAATTTTCTAAGACAGAAATAAACTCCCACAGGGAGGGGAAAAAAAGTCCAGGATGCTTTTATAAAAAAAGGGATAGGTCATGAACGATGGAGACAAAGGAGAATGAATAGAGATTTCCCAGAGAAGAGGAGTCAGAAGGTCCACAGCAGGATTGTCGGTGGACTGCACTGAGCAGCAAGAAGTTTAATATGAAGCCAATGACAGATACAGGACTAAGAAAGGAGATGATGATGCTCATCCTGAAACCAGCATCTGGAGCTGGGCAGAGCCAAAAGCTCAAGGGACAGATGTAGCATCTGGACCTGTGAATGCGAGAGAAGTGGTCACCCAGGAAGGACTTGCTAAGTTCTTTGACGCTTTGCTACATCAAGAAGCATGAACTGCATGTGTGAATGACCTCAACAACTGCTGAGAATAGAATCCGGGGTGACTGATCGGGGATCTGCCTTTTACTGAAAGCTCTCCCCCTCCACCCCACGTTCTCCTGGGAATGGGAACCTGCAATTTTCCAAGAATGAGACAAGCTCTAGTGCCTATTTTTCCACATACGTGCCAATATGACAGTCATAAACACCGAGAAGTAAACAACAAAAACTCAAACCAGATACAGAAGTAAAACTCGACTTTTTGGCCTCAGTATATTTGGTAATCTTTGCAGAGGAAAACTTAACTGACAAACTTATGGAGGTATCCAAAACAGAGGCAAGAGTAAAAACAATAGTTTTTCTTTCAATGGCGTCCCATCTATCAATTTTTCCTTTTCTGGATCATGCTTTTGATGTATCAAATCTAAGAACTCTTTGTCCAGCCTTAGATCCCCCAAATTTTCTTCTATTATTTTTTTAATAATTTTATCATTTTCATTTTCAGTTACCATTTATAGAAGATGTAAGACAAGTTGAGGTTGGTTTTTTGTTTGTTTGTTTGTCTGTTTGTTGCCTATACATATATGAATGCTTCAGCCTTATTTTGGGGGAAGGTTACCTTACCTCCATTGAATTGTTCTTATACCTTTGTCAAAAAAGTCAGGCATATTTCTGTGTTCTAGTTCTGACTTCTTTATTCTGCTCTATTGATTTATGTGTCTGACCCTCAGCTAATATTGCACTGTCTTAAATACTGTAGCTATTCAGTAAACATAGAATTAGATAGACTGATCCTTCTTACTTTATTCTGCCTTTTCAAAATTGTTTAACTGTTCTAGTTTTTATCTATATAAATTTTAAGAATACTCTTGTTTATATTTACAAAAAAATATTTCTAGGATTTTTATAAGAATTTCATTAAACCTACATATCAGTTTCAAGAAAACTAACATTTTTGCTATGTTGACTTTTTTTTTTCCAATCCAGGAACTTGATATGTCTCTCCATTTTTTAGATCATCTTTGATTTCTTTCACCAGTATTGTGTAGTTTTCAAGCTTCTGTCTTATATATCTTTTTTATTTCACTGGCCTAGTATCACTAAGTACTTCATAGAGGATGGGAAATGTTATTATTTCCTTTTGGACATGCAACAATATCTTAATTTTTTCCCTCACAGTTAATTCACATTAGTTTTTGATTATAGTGTTTTGAATTCAAACTACTTTTATTCGTAATTTAATTTTTTAACTTTGACAACATTTTAAACTTCCAAAAGTTTGCAATAATGATACAAATATATGTGCTTTATGCATATTTACTAATTCATATTTTTCTGTATTCGTTTATTTATTTTATCTCTACTTTTTATTCATTTGAGAATAAATTATAGACAAGATGTTTCTAAATAATAGACAAAATATTCATCCTAAATATTTCCATGTGGACTTCCTGAAAACAAGGCCACTTGTTTACATAAGCACTGTACTGTTATCAAGACTGAGAAATTTAACATTGACATAATCCCATTATCTAACCATCAGATATTATTTAAATTTCCCTCCTTGTCCCAATAATGACTTTTATGGCAATTTGCCTTTAGCACTTAATACAAAGCCTGATGTCAGTCTAATTCTTTTAATTCCTTTTGAAGTATTTTTTTTCTCTCCCGAAGGTTTTAGAATTTTCTCTTTCCCCTTAAATGTTTAAAACATTACCAGACTCTGACTACATTAAATTTATCTTCCTTAGCACCAGGTAGGAAATTATAGTCCGAAACTTGTGCCTTTCTTGAGCCAGATAAATGCTTTACCTTCATTTCTGATATTATTTCCTCTCCAACCACTTTCTCTGAAACTTCTGGTTCCTTTATTCTTTCAAGTAGTATTTACTGGGTACCCTCTGTGTGCCAAATACTGCTCAGTGAAAAGAAAAGTGATTTAGCCTCAGACAAAGCAACCGGCTGAGCTGATTATTCACCATCAAGGGCACAATACTTAGAAAGAGCAAGGCAGGACAGGATGCCCAGGATGCAGGGCACCCCAGACGGGGGAGCGGCCATTCAAATTCCCATGCAGCTAAACAGGGCATTTTGGAGCCTGAAGGCTGACAATTCCGAACCTTTGACCAGTGCTCTATTGGCTCAAAATAAACCACTCATATTTATACATATTAAATACAGAGACATCAGGAACGCCTTGACATCACACACACACACACACACACACACACACACACACACACACACATATATTCTTTGTGATGCAGGTTGCCAAATCTCTAAAAGTAAATAGTTTCCCTATGAACTTGGAGCTTTTGTGGATTTGAGGACAAATAACATTTTTTTCCTCACAAAACTTCCCTTAAACCACTTACTTACTCCAGGGGAACGACAAACAGCCTTCCATGGTGATTCTCTTCCTTGCCTGCCACCCCTCCTCTGTATAGGATTTCAATTCTCAGCTCTGCCCCTAACAAAAGCGTGATCCTGGGCAGTGATTTAACTCCTCTGAACCTTAATGTCCTCATCTGCGAAACAGGGGCAGTAAAAATACTTACCAGAGAACTTATATACTGACCTGGAGTGGGGGGTAAGGGCTGGGAAGAGGAGGGGGGGGGGGGGAAATGGGAGATATCTGTAATACTACTAACAATAAAAAATATATTTTTTATTGTAAGGCTAAAGTGCGATAAATTAGGATAGTGCATATTAAGTGCTTGACATAAAAGTGGCACAATGGCAGCATTCTGTAAATTAATACTCACATTCACAGGCAGACATGCTTTCCCACACAGGCAAGTTCACATGGTGACAGAAATCATAACCTTAAGGCTGCATGAAGCACATGCGGCAGGTCCCAATGCCTGATGCTCCTCTCCCCCAAGAGCACCTGGCCGCCAAGAGGACCAGCCCACTGGTGCTTATGACCCCCTTTCCAGACCTTGCAGACACTCTTCTGCACCCTGTGGTCCCTTTAAATCTGTTAACAGTGGTAGATAAGCCAGCGTTTAAGCTGACTCCTGTGGATGGCTCACTACAAGCACACCCTGTTGGTTTTACTTCGAGCCCTCAGAGGATCACAGCCTTCTAGGGTTGTATAGACTCTTCATTGACCACCTCTGTCAACTACTGAATCACCACAACTAAGGGATTATTTTTTAATTTCTAAATTATTTTTAATTAATATTAGAGAGAGGAAGGGAGAGAAAAACATTGATGTGAGAAATACATCGATAGGTTGCCTTCTGCATGTGCCCCGACTGGGGATGGAACTCAAAACCTGGGTATGTGCCCTGTCCAGGAATCGAACCCATCACTTTTTTGTTGCAAAGATGCTGCTCCAATCAACTAAGCCACACTGGCCAGGGTCCAAGGCATTATTTTTGTCCTCTGCCCAAATTCTATTTCTCAATCTGATTGGACCATAATTTCATTAAGAATTAATCAATCGTTATGAAAAATAATAGGTAATGGAAAAAATAAGTGTCTCACAACTCACTGCCTGGTGTAAAGGCACAGTTCCATCAGTAGGCACCTACACCACGAATAACTTCATCGTCATGGACGTATGCAGGGGAGTTTGACCACCAATGAAGATGAAAATTCAAAAATTTTAGGGGGTTTTCCTTCTTTCCTTCTTACATTTCTAAAATATCCTTAAATCCTCTTGAAAATTATCAAGTACCTGCTCCTTTGGATAAATTACAACATATGCCAGATGCTCAGAAAAACAGGCTGATTTCCTCTATTTCATAACTAATGTCGCTAATGAAGGAAAAGTATGAATTCCTAACATGAGAACACATAATAACACTTAACTCTTTTGATTCATTTGGATCCTCCCACAAATACTCTAAAATATATAAGACAGAGTGTGAGATCAATGCATATAATACGTTATAATTATTAATCATTAAAAATAGTCTCCTATAAGCATTTTGTCAGGGATTAATATGGAACACTATATGTATTCAGAAAAGGTTAAATGGGTATTTCTAAAATACTAGTAAAGCTTTATGCCAATTTTCAGCAATTCAGGTAAAACTCGCCCACATTTGTAATATAGTCTGTTTATTCCAAAAGATATAATCATATAACAACCTAGGTAGTAATGCCGAGAAATGTCTTTCCTGCTATTAGCTTTGGAAGTTTATTTTTCCAAAGCAGTTTAAAGCTATACAGAAATTGAGATCCAGTAAACAGATCACATTTCTGTTTTCTTTCCTGAAAGTTGTAATGTACCCTTTAAGGACATTTTCTGTGCCATAACCAACAATTTCCCTTTTCCTGCCTTTAAAATGGCTGTATCCATCGGTGTAAACTCATTCTGCTGTTCCTATTTGTATGTATTTGCTTTCAGATGGACTTCTAAAGTAGAAGTTACTTCCTTTTTCATATTACTGTAAACAGAACTATAACATCATTTTTAAATTTGCTTCAACTTGGAGCTAAGATTATGGAATATTCAAGCTAGACGTGAGAACAGTCTGGGTTGTGGGGGAAGAAGGAGATGACTAGGAGGAAAGGACAGAAAGATCAAGTTCTCTTTTCAATTCTACCATTGACAAACTATCCATAAATAAGGTTCTAGTGAGGTTGCATATAGGTATGTGTATATGTATGTATGTGTGTATGTATGTATGTATATGCTGGCATATGGATGTGAGGCAGATAGATGATAGGTAGGTAGATAGATAGATAGATAGATAGATAGATAGATAGATAGATAGATAGACAGACAGACATACAGGTCTCCCATTGGTTTGTTTTCCCTGAAGATTCCTGACTAATATCAAGAAGAACATCCATACCATAACTTACAGTGCATTAGCTTCCCACAGTGAACAGCCCCCATCCAAGGCTTATTCAGGCAGCTTCTCTTTCTCCCTCAATTACCTTTAGATCTACGTCATCTCATCTCACCCAGTTCACACAACAGCACTTGAATCAGCATCCTTAGATGATGAAGCTGAAGCTCAGGAAAGGTTAGCAACCTCCGCAGGCTCCTAAAATTAGTCCATTACAGTGACAGCTGTGCATCCATAATTATGTAAGTGTGAAATACATGCCTTTGCTAATTACTTTGCATTGATTCATCTTTGTAAGGTATGAGATGACTGACAACATTAGATACCTAATATGTGTGCCTTTTAGCCTGTATCATACTCTAGTGTTAGTTCCTTCACTGGAGGGTGTCATTCTAAAAACTTAAACTTATAATTTCTTTTTTTTTTCTTAAATAAACATTTTTATTGATTTTAGAGAGGGAGAGAGAGATAGAAACATCAATGATGAGAGAGAACCATTGATCAGCTGCCCCCTGCACACCCCACACTGGGGATGGAGCCCACAACCTGGGCAGGTGCCCTGACCGGGAATCGAACCGCAACCTCCTGGTTCATAGGTTGACGCTCAACCTCTGAGCCATACCATCCAAGCATGATTCCTTGAGCTTCTTGACTGATGATTTTGAAAATGATCCTGATAATTTCTATACTTTCCACTAGATGATCAAACCAAGCTTTAATGTTCAAGTCTTGGTGGTGATGATCTACTCTACTTATTCACTCCCTCAAAAAACACCCCCCATATGCTATATCATAAACTTCAGGAATTAAAATATCAAATAAGAAAACTGTTCATTCAGTTATTGACCCTGGTCCTATATTATTTAATAAGTTTGGATTTTGAACATTTTGTCTTTCCAGTGAAGCAATGATGCAAACTCTCCTAGGATTTACATATTAAATTTCCCCACTAAGCGGGAAATATGTTCCTCATCTGGTAAGTGTTTTTGGACATGTATTTAATAAAGATGTAATTCATAATTGATTTTCCATTAAAGAATCCCAGTTTGAATTTAAAGTTCATTTCAAAAAAAATCATCATTTGCAATGGAAAATTTTTTTCACATCTCCACTGGCAAATGAGTATGTGTCTAATGTTTCTGGTCAATTGAAATCTCACCTTCCCTCTCTCAACTTTGGAAAACCATGTTTCATGCCTGTAACTCTTGAATTGAGACTTCCTGCTTGATGTGGCTTAAACACCCAAGAGAAGTTCTATGAGTAGAGAACAATGGAACCTTAGGAGTCTAGATATTACTTATCTGGCACAGATCATTAATGGCTCATTATAATGAAAACCTTCTATGTGCCAGAAGCCAAACTCTGTGGCTGCAGACAAGTACACGGTCATCTTCTTGTGATTATAAGAGCTGGAGGAAAGATAATGTTCCTAAAAGGTAACTAAAAAACAAAGTAGGGAGTATAAAATTGTCCTATTCCTGGTATAGAACAAGTGTGGCACACATAGGGCCATTCCCATCACTGATCTCCTTGGCTGACATCATTGATATACTCCTACCCCCAATGCGCCTGGGTGAAGCCTCATCTCAGCATCTTCTCAATCCAGTGACCTGGAAGCCATGCCAATCAGTCAGAATAGGTGTATGTAATGACATCTGTTCGATATTTTTATATAGGTAATAGTCAAGGAATTTAAAAGAGGGTGGGATGATGTAAGAATGGAACACTTAGAGAAGACTTCTTGAGGAGAGTGAGACGTGAGCTTGAAAAATGGATGACAGGCAGCTTAGTGGAAAGAAGAGCTTAAAACATTCAGGCAGAGGGATTGGTGGGAACGAAGGCACATCAGTGGGAATTGGTTCAGTGGGTTTGGGATGATGAAAATCCCTTGCATATTAGAAGACAAACTTTACCGCCCAGCTGGGTGGCTCAGTGGTTGAGCATCGATCTATGAACCAGGAGGTCATAGTTGGGTTCCCGGTCAGGGCACATGCCCAGGTTATGGGCTCGATCCCCTGTGTGGGGCATGCAGGAAGTAGCCGATCAATGATTCTTTCTCATCACTAATGTTTCTTTCTCTCTCCCCCTTCTCCCTTCCTCTCTGAAATCAATAAAACTATATTTAAGAAGAAAAACTTTACCAACCCATGGCCAACTTCAGTGATTGCTTTCCTAGATCACAAACGTTAGATAGAAAACAGAGATATTCGTTTCCTATCTTCCTTTCTTTCCCTCCTTCAAGGATTTTAGGAATCCAAAAGAAGCATCCAGAAGGAAAAAAAATTACTTAAAACATAAAAGGACAATAGTCTCAGAAACCTGCAAACTTCAAAAAAATATACACCAGATGAAACAATTTATGTATATCAGACATGAGGTAGGTCAAGAGTTGGACCCTCTAATCTGCAACAAGAATGATGTTTAGTGATGTTACACAGGAATGTTCCTGGTGCCCTGATTCAACCCCAAAGGGGATTGGTTTTCAGCTCAGACTCCAATCAGGATCATTTTAGGAAAAAATACTTGTGTAATGCAGGACAAACTGGCAAAGCCACAGCACATGGCTGCGGGCTCTAGACAGAGAGCAAAGGCCCAAAGCAGAGAAAGAAACGTTTCCCCGACAATAAGGATGTAGCACTAACGCATGTTCCCAGTCATTTGACAATATTTAAAATAAACTCCAAGCAAGTATATACGAAGAAACTGCTCCCCCTACATACCTGCAAAAGGCAAAAATGGTGTGGGCTGAGCCCTAACCAGTTTGGCTCAGTGGATAGAGCGTCGGCCTGCGGACTGAAGGGTCCCAGATTCAATTCCAGTCAAGGTCATGTACCTTGGTTGTGGGCACATCCCCAGTGGGGGGTGTGCAGGAAGCAGCTGATCGATGTTTCTCTCTCATCGATGTTTCTAACTCTCTCTCTCCCTCTCCCTTCCTCTCTGTAAAAAATCAATAAAGTATATTTTTCTTAAAAAAAAAAAATGGAGTGGGCTGAGAGGAGCAATTAACACTCGGCAGAACATGGACAAAGAAAGAAAAGGAAGTCCAGACTGGATGACAAGAGAGAATATTCCCTTTTGTTTTTTTAGATTCCACAAATGAGGTCATATGGTATTTGTCTTTGAGAAAATCTATCTAGTTAAGGATTCTAACCAAACTTTAAGTGAAAACAGAGTAAGAAATTAGTATATGAGCCCCTTTACAAAATATCCCGTGTTGTTGTATGGACTTAGGTATAAATTAATTTCTTTGAAAAGTGTATATGGTTGTTATTCCATAAGTGGTTTCAATTGTGTTCAAATAGTCTTTATAATATTTTCTAAAATTCATTAAATGACCCCTTCAGATACAATTATGGATGGCTAGTTGACTAAGATAGACCTTGCTGGGATATGGCATTCAGAATTCTGTGCTCAGAGTGGACCAAACAAGTAAACAACCTATTTAGGTCAATGTCCCTTGAAGTAGAGCCAAGGGTATAGAGCTAAGTCCACACCCTGGAGGACTTAGGAGCTTATATTCCTATATTAGTCACTTGCATAGCTCTTCAGGCCAAGTAGCTTCCCTCAGCCCAGGGCAGTTTTCCAGCTGTGACACAGTAGCAGCTAACATTCACAGAAGCTGTGCAGATGGGTGCGCCAGCCTAGTACAGGGGGTCTGGGCGGAGTGCTACAGTCCCTTTGCAGAGTATTGTCCCACTTGGCCTTGTTTTTGTCTAGAAAGACTCTGTAAGTGGCAATGCAGGCAAACCTTACTCCAGTACCTTCAGACTTCTGTAGGACCCTTTGGAAACAGCTCCTCTGGAACTAGCCTCCAAAACCCCATTTTGAAAAGACATATGTTCATTGCAGCACTATTGTAAATAATTACAATAGCCACGATATGGAAGCAACCTAAGTGTCCATCAATAGATGAATGGATAAAGAAGAAGTGGTGTGTATATACAATGGAATATGACTCAGCCATAAAAGAGAATGAAATTTTTCCATCTGCAAAAATATGGGTGGACCTAGAGGGTATCGTGCCAAGTGAAATAAGTCAGACAGAGAAAGACAAAGGTCATATGCCTTCTGTGTGGAATCTAAAAACAAAAATAAATAAGTAAACAAACAAGCAGAATAGAAACAGACTGATACATACAAAGAATATTTTGATGGTTGCCAGATGGGAGGAGGGTGGGGGGATGGGTGGAAAAGGTGAAGAGAGTAAGGAGTACAAATTGTTAGTTACAGCATCGTCACAGGAATGCAAAGTGCCGCACATGGAATATAGTCAATAATATTGTAATAACTATGTATTGTGTCAGATGGGTACTAGACTTATCGGGGTGACTACTCTGTACATTAAATAAATATCTAATTACTGCGTTGAACACCTGAAATGAATGTAAACTGTAATTTAAAATTTTAAAATATTAAAATAAAAGACACCAAGCACTGGCGAAAGCAGTGAAGGGGCCAATCCTGATGGAATAGAGAAGGTGAAATGGAGAATCAGCCTTGTAATACCAGCATTGAATGAAGAGTTTGAGTAAACCAAGAAGGTACTAAGTTGTCCTCATTATCTTCTGATAAGGACCACAACCCACCTCCTTGCCATCTAATGCAGACTGACACTGGTCTGATCCTGGAGATTCTCTCCAGCTTCCCTCCAAATAATCCCATGTGGACAATCACCATCTGATGACTGGGTTCCTCATAAGTCTTCTCCACCCTCATCCCCAGCATAGATGAATATTGGGGAGCCTGGGGGCATGAATGGAAAGTATAAAATACGCTTCCCCCACACATTATTCTGTCTTGCCTATGGTTGGCCCTTCTAAACTTTACATTTACCCAACAAGACTCTAAGAAGCACCAGATGTTGTTTATGGCTATCCACCACCCAGAGGGAACTTGGCTAAGGTGCCAATGCTATTCTGCCTACAGAGTGTTTTTGGAGAAAAGCAGTGGGATGTAACAATTTACACTTCGATTTTTCTTTTATTTGTTCAGAATTTGGTGTCCCCTTCCATTTCTCCTCCCTCTCCTTTCACCCCAGCTCCAATTAGAAATTTTCACTGTACAAAATTCCACTCCACGGGAACCTATATCAAATTTAGAAAGCCACTGATATATAAAGAAACATCATTGCAAGAGGGTAGAACAGAGTGTGCCATGTAATCAAAGGCAATTAAAGACATTCACACAATTGTGAATATACACCCTTTGCATACACAATTCTGGAAAATTGTTTAGAAAGCTTACATACTGGGGCACTGGATGGTTTCCAACAGGCACTTAAGGCATAAGAAGCACTTACTTGAGCTTGTGAACATGAATTTTGTTTGTGTTCTTATGCATGTTTGGCAAACACAATGCAGGCTCTGCTTTCCTAGCATGTGGCCCTAAATAAAAAGAAATGTGTTAGCAAGTCCACCAAGAAGGACACTAAACCGAAAATGTCTTCTGTTGGATCCAGAGGGAGGCTGAGGTACACTGTTTTCCAGCTACAGGCAACATCTGGATACAGTCGCCAAGAGCTCTGTCTGCTTTGGCCACATGTAGCAGAGAGACCGAAAGCCTTCCCAAGACCAGTGTTTTCACTGCAAAGCTGCCCACCTGGAGTCAGTTAGAAGGGTGACATGTTCATATAAGCAGGACAATCTCACTCTGCACCTCTCAATGACCTCAAACATTTGCCATCTGCTCCAAGACATGAAAAGAACCATCTACATGCATATTGGATTTCTTGGATGGTGCCAGGGGGGAGGGGAGGGTGGGGGGTGAAGTTAGTGTTTCTTTCATCTCCTTTTATTAAATAAGAAACAGCCAGCACTTTGTAGTCCATCTACCTGGCTGAAGTAGCAACTCCGCTTGTTCTGTGACTAAGCAAGTTATATAACATCAGCCTCACTGCCTCATTGGTTAAAAAAAAAAAAAAAAGTCATTAGTAGTACCTGACTCATTAATTGTTGAAGACTGATAAGATGATAAATGTAAAGTGGCCACACAGAATAATCTCTCAAAGAATGCAGGCTTAAAGTATTAAATCATTTCATCATATTCTCCCTGTATTTTCCTTTGGCTTCAATGCAGAAAAGTCTACTCCACTAAAGGAGGGCGGGGGGAGAAAAACTTGATCTACCACTCATCCTTACAATTTACCACACCTCCATTTCCCTAAATGCCAAGCTCCTTGAAAGAGAAATCTGCATGTGGTCCTGCCCTCACTCCCATTCGCTCTCACTTCCCTGCTCCCTCCCCCACCTTAAGTGATGAGAGTCACTCATCAACAGTCTTTGCCGTGAGACTTTGAGTGTTTCCCAGGCTACCCCACTGACACGCTGACCAGATGACTGAAATGAATCAGTAGAGTGTGGACACACCTATCAGTAGAATGTTCACTCCCTTCATTGTGGCCTCTTGCATTCTTGCTTTCTTCCATGAGAACAGTATGGAAAATAGAGACTTTTCCTTCAGCCTGAGTCCTGGAAGGAGAAGATGCCTTGAGCCCAGGAAATCCCTCCAGAATCACAGCCAGTCTCAGCCTTCCTTTAATGTCAGAAGGAAATAAGTGTTCGGTTTTATTCTGTTGAGAATTGGGTTATTACTGCTGCTAAAGCTGACTAATACCTAGCTAGCATTTGTTCTTTTACCTACCAAAGTATCCCTACTGTAATACCAATAAGGGATGACAAACCAAGGACCACCCCTTCTTCATAAACTCCCGTTCCCTCACCACCCACCACCCACCACTCTGTATCCATCATTCCACTGGGTATTGCCATGTTTGTAACTGTTGGCTCCCCTGGCCACCAATTATTGACTCACAGGTGGGATCTGACCCCATCTTCAGTGGGAGAGCAGCATGATAACACAGAGAAGAATGAGAGGTTGCTTGTTTCTATCGCTAAATGTTCATACACAGGAAAGAATTCCTGACAAGGAGGGGTGAGGCCAGGATGACCACACACAGAGAGACAAGAAGGACAGAGGGTCCTCTGTTCAGATAGGAAGGATTTACCATGAGCCGTTTGGTGGCTGGTGGACAGCAGTTTGAAGAGATAGGTCCAGACAGAACAGGTTGGACCTAAAGTAGTTTGGAGCCAAGTCTTTCACGTCAAATATAGTCTTGACCAATGACTTGAGAAGGCATCCACATTCGTCCATGTGCTGAAGCTAAATCTAAAGGCAGAATCCAGAGACCTGGGTGAAGCTGATTGGTCCTCAGGGTTGGGAGGAGGACCATCAGGCAGACCTGGGATGCCAGGTTTCTGACAAGTCATCCCAGGAGTGTGAATAAGAGACTTTTTCGCCCTCGCTGGTTTTGCTCATTGGATAGAGCATCAGCCTGTGGACTGAAGGGTCCAGGTTTGATTCCAGTCAAGGGCACATGCCCGGGTTGTGGGCTCAATCCCTAGTGGGGAGTGTGCAGGAGGCAGCCAATCAATGATTCTCTCTCCCTCTTCCTTCCCCTCTGAAATAAATAAAAATCTGTTTTTTAAAAAGAATAGACTTTTTCACCTCCGATAGCAGCTTCTTAGAGCCAGCCTGGGCTCCACATTCAATTTGTTTTCAATATAATGAGTCTAATCACAGGGAGAAGTACCATGACCTCCAAGACACTACTCCAGTGGTTCACAGGGAGAGATTCCAGACTAAACACCAGGGTGTTCTGGGCTTTAAGGATAAAACAGTCCTTCACTTCACACCCCAACTGTGTTTTTAGTTGTGATGAGAAAGAGCCTTTTACTATCACATAACCATGATATCTCACATCTAAAGAAAGGACATATCAATAGAAAATCATGCCCAGCATAAGCATCATAGAAGGAGACTGTCATGATTGACACAAGCTGTGGAATTAAGCAGGGGTGGGTTTTAAACCCTGTTTGTCAATGGCATGAACTTGGGCACTAGTAGGAACCTATCTCAGGTTCACCTGTTTAGCTCTCTTGTAAAATGAGGAGTATATGTACCTCAGACTGTTGTCAAGATTAAGAGAGACATTATCCTGGTTTTCAATGAAGCGTTTGTTTCCCCTTTGGTATGGAAAATTGGAATGATCATACCTACTCCTCAGTGATTATCCATACTTCCTGCAGAGTCTCTCCTTTATTACTTTACTTGTTGTCCCTTTGATTTCCCATTTCCAATCCTTATTCCTCTTCTCAACACACACCCACTGGAGAGGAAAATTAGAGGGGTCTGCCTCGTGGTGTTCAAATCCTTTGACCCACTGCCCATGAGCTGGGGTCTGAGCTTCAGCTCCCAGAGCTGGCTTTTATATTTAGTTCAATCTCCAGAATCCACAGAATGCCCGGGTTATATTCTTCAGTGGTGGCAGAATGAGGTCGGGACCTTGTTTGTTTCTCCAGGTCATATGCATTCCACTTCTTCTCTGTATCTTAAATCCCCTTCATTCTAACAGCAGACTGCATAGATGTGCCATGGGGAGCTGACAGGGGCTTCTTGGTTGAGACTTTCTTGGTGGAATCTATGTAAATATCCAGAAAAATGTAAGGAATGTTCGCATCCTTCAAAAAAGAATATCTAGGTAATGCAAGTGACTGGGCTTTGCCTTGGTATAGAAAATGCTGCAGAAATCAGGTTTTTTCAAAAATCTTTACTATGTCTTCTTACAACTCACCGTGGTTCTTCCAAGAAAAAGGCATTTGAAAAGTCTTTTGGGGTAAATTACAACAAACAAGCCCCACTCCCCCTCATAAATCATGCTATTGCTCAATGATGCACTATCAAGGCAGACTCTATTTATCTCCCCAGAGCAAGCTTGGCAAGGATATGTTCAGAAAATATTGGTCACGTTATCATTCCAAAAGGTTATGAGAAGGATTTGCTTATCTATAATGATTTATGGAACTGACAAGCAGGTGCACAAACGTGGCCAGGAAATGCATATGGATAGACAGAACAGCTTAGAACAAAATTATGGTGTCAGGGCACAAAGCCAATCGCTTCATTGTATAATGGGACAAAAGAGCCGGGATTCATAAATCACATTTGTCAAGAATAAATACAAAGAGAACCAGACAGACCAGTGCCCCAGGTTTTTTCTATCTCTATCATAATTCCTTGGCCTGCCCTGCCCTGCCTCTGCCAGAGATAAGGGCGCCTATTGCTTTCTTGCTATCTCCAGATTAGGTCTAAACACCAATAAAGAAGTCACACTGGCTCCTGTCACTAGCTGACTTGCCCAGTGACTATTAAATGATTTTCTGTGATTTTATGATTTAAGCGCTAAGCAAGTGTATTTTGAGCAAGACCCCGCATCTATCCTATCCAGTGAATAAGCCCTCAGTGGCTACAAGAATGCCTGAATCCAGTTCTAGCTCTGCCAATGCCTACCTAAGCGTCTTTTGGCAAGTTGATGGTTCTCACATCTTTCCTTTTCAATGCTCTTAAAACATACAGCATCCGTTAGTTCAAAAAAGCTGAGATGATAATCCAGATGAATCAAAAGAAACTCTAGGGTGTCCCCAAAAATGTATACACACACTTTGAATAATTATAAAGGCAGTGTTTATTAAAATACATTTTATTTTCAAAATTGAGCTGTCAGCTGTTACAGTGTGTATACATTTTGGGGACACTGGTATATGAAGTCACACCAGGGCCCTAGACCCCATGGCTATTTCATTGCCAGGCTTCTGGGGGCGGGGGGGCAGTAGGGAAATGTTCATAAAATTAACTTTAAAGACATGTCTCATATATTTAAATGAAGAAATAGAATGAATGTATATAGGATATGTCAGTCTTTTTAATTCTGAAATTATATCATTTAACTTGTTAAAAAGAATAGCTAACCATCTGCTGATTTAATTGACATTTTAGCACAACCGAATTGCTCTGAAATAAAAAGACTTTATGACTTCCTGGTTTTTGCAAAACATTCTCTCCTCGTGTTTTATTGTGGCCCTAACAGTAATTCAAAGAAAAATAAATGTCAATACAACACTCCCTCCTGCCTCCTATAGTGCCTAGTACTATTTTAAGCTCTAACTACACCATGGGTAGCAATTGGTAGAAGCAACCTTGCCAGAAAAAGCTTTATTTTCACTCCTTAAAGAAGACAGCTAACCTCCAGGTGTTCCATTCAATGGGTACCGTGCAAGCTGCAATGCTTGTGCACTTGTTTTTATCCATTTAGAAGCCTGAGCTTGGAACACATACTGTTAAGACCATTTGCAGAATTAAAATGTGGAAGACATCACTGGATCAGGCCCTTGTCCCCTGCTCCCAGCCCCAGCTCTTCTCCATTAGTGGAGCCATACACCTACAAGGAGGTAGCACTCCCTCCCTCATGCATCACCTCCGTCCTTGCCCAGCTCCATCCGTGCTCTGCCTGGCTCCTGACTTGCTGGCTTATCTCCCATTTCCAGATTAGTGCTCACCTCCTAGACCTTCAGCTATTCCCATTTGGACTTTGTTGCTCTTCCTGGGACAAAGGCTTGTACTTGCTCTGTAGGTCCATTCAATTTTCAATGGGTCACCGATCACAACCTGATCCTCTCTGCCTGGATTACCTGGTCCTCCCAGAACTCCCAGAAGGAGATACGTGGCAGTTTATTTTATATGTGACCGTGGCATCCATTCGCAACTACCTTGGAGTATGGACAGAGAACCCTCCACTTCCTCAGTTCCTTAAGCAAGAAAACACAAAAGGATAAGAGACAGAAGAATTGACAAAGAAGTCAGATTCTCCCAGGTCAGGAAAACCCCAACAGATATGACCTCCAATTATTTTTTTAAATAATATTTTCAATCGAACTATAGCAGATGTATACAGTTCAAAATATGCATGTACAGGTTGATGGCTCATCAAAGGAATACACCCCTCAACCACCCAGATTCAGAAACAGAACAGTACCAGCATGCCAGAAGCCACTCTCACGTACCCTAATCAGAAACCCCTCTTTCCTCTCAAAGCAGCCAATATCATGATTTCTGTCCCCAGACATGAGTTTGCCTATGTTTGAATTTTATATAAATGAAATTACACTGAACCTCTTCTTTTGGGTTTGGCTTCTTTAGCGCAACAGAGTTTGTGAGATTTATCCATATCATTGTATGTAGATAATTCACTTTCATTTCTGTATAGTATTCCATTGAATGAATGAATACCCCCACAATTTATGTATCCATTCTAATGCTGAGTTGTTTATAGCTTGGAGTTACTACGAACAATCACGTTAGAAATATTTTGTACTCATTTTTGGTATATGTATGTGCACATTTCTATTGGGTAAATACCTAGAGTAGAATTTCCATCACAGACTTTAGCAAATGCTGCCAAACAATTCCCCAAAATATTTATATTAATTTACACACAATTAACTACCAGCAGTGTTTAAGAGAAGCAGAAGCCCTATTGCTCACCTATACTTGGGATTGTCAGTCTTTTTACCACTAACTCTTCTGATATATGTCTAACAATAGGGTATCCTAGACCCAGGCAAGAGTGGAACCTAATCTAGGCCACAGCTATGAAAGACCCTGCTCATGTCCTTCTGTAGTCATATCACCCACCAGAAGCCTGCTGGACCAAAGGCAAATAGAGCAATAGAAGGCCTTCCTGATATATACTGAACTTATACCCTCAAGATAGAAAATAAAACTTTTTTAAATTATTTTTTAAAACCTTTTTTTAAAAAACTTCATTATAAAAATATTTTTACAAAAATACATATATGAAGAAGGGTAAATAAATTTTTAAAAAGAGAAATTTTGCCCAGCCAATATTGCTCAGTGGTTAAGCATCAACCTATCAATCAGGAGGTCATGGTTCGATTCCCAGTCAGGCCACATGCCCAGGTTACAGACTCGATCCCCAGAAGAGGGTGTGCAGGAGGCAGCCGATCAATGATTCTCTCTCATCATTGATGATCTATCTCTCTCCCCCTCTACCTCTTCTCTGAAATTAACAAAAATATTTTTTTTCAAAAATATAAAATTTAAAGATTAACACTAAACTACATTACTCAAGACTATGCAAACTGGATGAAATGTATATTTTCCTAGTAGAGTATAATTTACCAAAAGTGACTGCTACTAAGATAGTTATGGGATATGAAGCCACTCTTGGGTTAAAGTATTTTGAGGTTTACTCCTAAAATAAAATTCTGAAAACTACTGAAATCAGAGGCTGCTATAGGGATCCAAGGATGCCATCATGGCTTTTCAGTATAAAAATGAGAAAATTGAGAAGATGACCCAGTTTGGGGTGGGAAGGGAATATGATTATATTCAGTTTCAAACATTCATCCTTATTTCTCAACAGTTAACTGTCAAAAAAAGGCACAAGAGGGCCACAGTGTTGATTTGACTCAGTTCTTGAGATTGTCAAGAAAATAATCAAATACATAACATCATCATGTGCATTCTCATCTATTACTTGTCAATCAACCTGACAACAGGCCGTTGTGATGGGCACCTAGAATTGCCCACAGTCACAGAAATAAACTGAATGATTATGGTTTGGGACAATGGATTCTGTTCTTGTCTAGAGTTTGAGGGGTGGATGTAGTACTTCATGAGATATTTCCACTTTGCTTTCTATACAGACCTTCCAAGAATCCTAAAATACAGAAGTACCTAGTGCAGCACTTATCACATAGTAAATGCTGGTGTTATAGTTGGGTCTTTCTCAAATTTAAGTAAGAGCATACCCTGGGAAGCTTGTTTAAATGCTGATTTTCCAGCTTGTCCCCAGAGATTCAGCATAAATCCCCCTAAAGTTATTCGGATATGTGTTTCCATAGACTTCATTTTGAGAAATACTACTATACAATTGCTTCTCTACATACGTGTGGTGAAGAACCACTTTTTCTTTATGTTCCAATCCATCACAGGCTTTAGTTTTATGAAACATAACAAAAACGAATTACCATAAAAATAAAACAAAAATCTATATACAAATATAAGTCTAAGTTTTTATTATTCGATTCAGCAGGTGTAAAATTACATATTGATAAATACATCAATTCATCACTAAATATAATCTGAAAACATATGATACAAGAAAAGAACAAAATCTCTGCATATTATTCATTGAAAGTGTTCACAGACACAATGAACATAATCATTATGATAGTCATAACTTTTTGTCATTGCACACTCATAACTAAACCAAAAATTATAGAGTTAGCAAGTCCCCACATTGAGCACCTATATGTACATTTTGCGCAAACACCAGGAGTTTGCTCAAACGCTGATATAGGTGAGGACATGTATATCCGCATTTAAAGGCTTTCATGAAACAAGTGCATGTGATATGCTAAATTGGATTAACAATGCTACTCACAAGGAACAACCAGACAGAATAGCTAAATGACTTCAGTGTTTTGTTTTACTAACACTCGTAGACTCAGGGTAGATAAACCATTCCCACAGAGGTATGTGGGCAGAAATGGAAGGAGAGAGCTTAAAGCCATTTCAGCAAGCTGATAGCCTTTCCTAATGCTTAACATGGCCCTACCTGGCATGCCTGCTTTGCAGCTCATGACACCCGGGGCTCACCATGAAGTTTATCACCAGAACTGCTCTATCTTTCATTCAGAGACAGAGGACTTGGTCATCGCTTGGAAGTGGCAGCAATGCCAAATTGCTATCAACATTCTAAACACATCCTCTCATTTGCACACCCATCTCCTCATGGGCCATTATCAGGTGGCCAACTAGCACAGCCCTCAGAACACACTTGGAATAACCCTGACCTAGAGGACCTGAAAAATGGGCATGTCCGTACTTCATTCTGCAAACACTCAAGGCAAACAGCCGCAGCCTCTTTGAAACATCGGAGATCCACTCAAAGGCCTGTGGAAAATTAGCATCTTTGGAGTAATGCATTTAACCGCTTAATGCCTCCAAAACCGTGCAGATTGCAAACGAGCCGACAGACATTTGTGTCTTCAGCTTTAAAATTATGCCATCGTCATACAACATCAACTTGACATTCATTTGTAAGGAGTATGTTTTTGTTTGAAATGCTTGTAAATAATAATTGTCATTTTACATTCATAATGACAGCAGAAAACAGTTTCAGCCAGACAAATCCTATTAACATGAACACATTGGGCTTTCACCAGCGAACAAAAGAGAGAGAAATCACGGGGATAAACTCTGGTACCCCAGAGGGAAAACAGAAGTGAATTCTAAAGGCGCATTTTCATTCCTGCCCTCACTGCTGAAACCAGACCCATTGGCAGAAAACCCCAGCATACAACCCAGCTAACCAATGGGTGTATGGAGTCAGCCCATACATGGGACGTATTCTCCTGCCCCAAAAGGCATATGGGAAACAAGTGTAGGCCTTAACTTGGCTTGGAAATTGTTTACAACCATTGACTCCTATGAAAAAGGGCTTTCATGGAAATATTTTGCTCTCTCACAGCACTGAATGGCACCCCATCTGTCTCTGTCCACTTCAACTCTGACTTTGGGGCTTTGAATGTCTCTCTCCCGCACCGCTCTCCGCCAATGGCTCTCAATCCCTGTGCCCCCGAAAACCGTAGCCACACAAGTATGCCTCCAACTGTTGATCACTGTGGGACACCCGCTCTTCCTGCAGTGGGGGATGCATTTAGGTCCATCGGCTGACACTGTGCTATGCAGGACAACTTAGAGGGGGACACAACTTGCTGGGAGTAAGAGGGGGGAGACACAGCAAAAAGTCAGAGTCAAAGGAGGAATGGGAGCAGCTTTCCCCTGGGTACATGCAAGAGTGTGGCCAGGGTAGGAACAGGTGAGCTCAAACAGAAGCAGGGTTCTGAGGGCAAACCAGAGACTAGTGGGGTGACGGATGCTTTATGGCAGCATGAGGCCTTGTCATGCAGCGGTTGGGGATTTTGTTTTGAGTGGTGGCTGGCTTGCTCGTGCCTGATTGATTTCTATGAGCCCTCCGAGGGCAGCGCCAAATAGCCAAACACAAAAAGGTGAGAACCCTGCTCCCGTCATCTCTCTTCCTATCTCCCAGGACAGTGGGAGGAAACCAGAGGTGGAAGGAGAACCTGGGGGAGGATCAAGTAATGCTTTAAAAAGAAGGTTCTCAACTTTCACCACATTCCAAACAATCAGAGTCTCTGAGAGCGACTCTCCCCAAACAATGGATCTCTCCTGCCCAGAACAGGGAGGGCCATTGCACAATGCCACCGTTAGATATCCAAGGTAAACTCCCCCGGACCCTGGTTTTTTACCCCCTGCCCTCCCGGCCCCCCCCCCCGCCTTTTACAGCTTCTGAAGTCTTAGAAAACCTGATAGAGAAACTATACATTTCTGGGGTCTTGAAACCTCAACCAAGCTTTTCTTAATAACAGGGCAGTGTCTCTCAAAGTGCAGCTCGTGTACCACCTCCATCGGAATCACCTGCATGCTCTAAAAATGAACATTCCCCAGGTGCCCCCGAGACCTCCCAAACCGGGCTGCCCAGGTGGTTATTCTCCTTAAGATGCCCTGTACATACTTCCTAAATTCCATTAGCATCCTCATTATGGAAACAGCTTGCCTCTATTGTCTTCATGTCTGAAATGGGCATACATGTGCTTTCCTGACATAATTTATAACAATACTCATACAGTGGGGCCTTGACTTACGAGTGTCCCGACTAACGAGTTTTTTGAGTTACCAGCTGTCTCTCGGCTGATTTTTTGCATTGAGTTGATAGAGTAATTTGAGTTAACGAGCTCCTTAACGAGCTCGGTCTCCGAACGAATTAAACTCGTACTTCAAGGCCCCACTGTATGTCTTCATCTCTGAAATGGGCATAGATGTGCTTTCCTGACATAATTTATAACAATGCTCATATGAACTTCTCCAGTACCATCATCTTAAAAGCAAAGGAAAGAAAATGGAAGTTATCACCCCAGAGCTGCTATGGGGGACCAGGCACTTTGTAATCCTCCCAACAACCCTGTAATGGTGGCTGCACTGCCACTGAAAGACACTGAGACTCTACAAGGTTAAGTGACTTGTCCAAGGTCATGCAGGAAGACCAAGATAAGTACAGATACAAACCCAAGTCTATCTGAACCCAGTCCCGGAGCAAGTCCCTCTGCATGACTCCAGGCTTCCCCCAATCTCACCCACAGCATGTTCTACACACTGCTAATTGCTTTGACTCATTTCAACACTTAGTTACTCCATTGGTTGATTCACCATAATATAAAATTACTCATACCTTTTGTACACAAGAAGTTGTCTATCATTATTTAGTATATAAATGAATGAATTCTGTGTAGGCTTTTAAATCTACAACACAATCATCTATTTCAAACTGCCAAGCCATAAACCTGCAAAAAAAAAAATTACTTGAACACCGAAATTTAAGCTTTTTCTATTGTTATTAATCAGAGAGTTGGCAAACTATGGCATGTGAGTCAAATCTGGCCCACAGCCTGTTTTCGTACAAAGCCAGCAAGCTAGGAATAATTTTTATATCTTTAAAGAGTCATTTTTTAAATAAAGAAAAGAATAGGTGACAGAGACCAGAGACCATATGTGGCCTGCAAAGCCTAGAATATTTACTGTCTAACCCTTTACAGAAAAGAAGTGCCAAGCCCCATTATAGATTTAAAAAATTATCATGCTAAGACCATGCATTCTCACCAGAGTGATTTCACCATTAAAAAAATGATTTTTAGGGGACTGGAAAAATTATACTCATTTTATGTATAAACAAAGAGAAACAGATAGTACATAAAGAGATACACAGCATATCTGTGGTTTGGGACATTTCATGGGGGAGGAGCAAGTAGGAAAACAACATCTACACAGGCTCCTTAAGGGACAATAAGGAATGAGCTTGAGAAACATGGTGCTAAACAACAGCTAATAGGTGGTGGGGGTTGGGGGGGTGGCTTCATGTGTGAGACGTCCAGTGTTCTCAGGTTCATCTTCATGGCCAAACTCAAAGGCCTTCCACCAGAATCAGACATGCCCACAGCACAGAGCTAAGTCACTGCCCCACCCTTGCCAGCCTGGCTCCAGGCAGCCATTTTATTATTAAAAATAAAGTCAAGGGCTTCATTTCTTGAACTGAGAAGCTCACATGTTGTCCCCATGTTTAGCGTTGGAGACATCTCACAGCCAAAGAGAAGAAGCACCCCCAGTTCTGTTGTATCAAGTCCAAGGACATTGAGTACGAAGCCAGAGAAGTAACTGACAGCCAGAGAGGTAAATCCTCCGTGTCCTTTGTAGCAAACATTCACTAAGGAGTAGTTTTCATTTTCTTTCAACCCACTCCAATCCACACCCCCTCCCGTGAAGCTGCTGCTGCCATGGCCATCAGAAAGCTCTATGCTAAACAACCCAGTGGGCACTGTTCCCTTCTCATGCTACTTGACTTCTCATAATCCTTTAAAATATCCCCTCCTTATTATACGCCCCTCTTCTTCTCCGCACTCCACACTTTGCTAATATTCCTCTTTCCTCCCTGGATAATCCCTTCCTATTTCCTTGTGCAGATCCCTCTTCTTCCACCTGAGAGGAATTTTAAGTGCCGAATATAGTCCTTTTCACGTAGTATTCTACATAACTCTTGAATAGTTACTTAGCATCCAAATAGAGTTCTTCTGTGTAGTCAGTTTTATCATTTAAAATTAACACAGGCAATAATGTGACGTCAAAGAAATTTCAAAACGTCATAAATTCCTCAGCCTCTACCTACCTATCTCATGCAACCCATTTTTTTCTGACCGTTCGTTCATTGTCTAACTATGTTCCACAAGAAATACAAGGGAAGGGAACCAGGCCCCCTGTACAAAAACAAACACGTATTGCTCTCCTTGTGAAAAATTAGGAATTACCTATCTCCTTGGGAGACCAAGCCAGGCTAATGAATGATGAAGCTCTGAGAAATCCTGAAGCCCTTTTCACCCTCAAGTTGATCATCTGTGTGTGACTCATTCCCAGTAAATTTATGCCTGAACATTTTGAGTCTTAACCAAATGTTGCCTCATTATCCCCAAGCTGAAACTACACTGAAAGCTCAGCCAACCTCTCATTTCCCTTTGACAGCTCACACTGCCAGAAACGCAGTCACTTCTGAGTAATCCTTCATTACTCCTTGGCTAGTGAATCCTCTCCAACGCCTCTGCCTTGGAGATGTAGCTCTTGCTTTAAGTATTTAATCTCCTTTCCTCTATGTCCCCTTTCCGTTGGCCCTCAGCCCCTACTCACAGCATTCGTCTGTGGTTTCAGCCCTAGTGCCATTCTTTCTTTTTTTAAGATGTTTTTATTGATTTTTTTAGAGAGAGAGGAAGCACAGGACACTGCTCAACCACTGAGCCACACTGGCCAGAACCCTAGTGCCATTCTTGATGCCTCCTCCTAAAACCAGACAAGTCCAGGGGCTGCCCAACTTGCTCAAACATCCTAAATACAATAAACTAGAGGCCCGACGCATGAAAATTTGTGCAAGAATAGGCCTTCCTTCCCCCAGCTGCCGGCACCGACTTCCCTCCAGCACCCAGGACCCTCCTGGCTTCCCTCTGGCTGCCCACAGGCACCTGGGACTTGGGCTGGCTTCCCTCCAGCCCCGGCTTGGTCAGGAAGGATGTCCGGAATGACGTCCAGAAAGACGTCCAGAAGACACCCGGTCTAATTAGCATATTACCTTTTTATTATTATAGATTATTATTATAGATAACAAAAGTGGGGAGGAGACAGACAGAGTGAAAACCTGGAACTGGATTCTAGTGCCATGCCCATTACCCCTGTGAGATCCAGCTACTCGCGGAAAGCACTGTCAGTGCACATATCTTACTGTTAACACTAAAATCCCACAGGATTGTACAGATAAACGCTACTGCAGACAGCAAGGCGCTTGAGGCCCAGAAGGGCCGCTGAAATGTGGTTTTAAAGAGTATGGAATAGCAGGAGAAAAGGTACATGTTACCCACCCAACAAAGACACGCAGCCAAGACTTGTCGGCTTCTTTTGAGGTTCTTCCTATAAGCTTACACTTTCGGCTTGATTAGCTCTGGCACCACCCCACACCCATAAAGTCCAAGAGAGCGTACAGTTACACCCCAGCCCCTTTCCCTGCCCTGGGAGAACCTGATGGATACGTATATTCATGGGGGCAGGCACTAAACTGACATTAATTGAGCAACAGTGTGCTGGTGCTTCAGACTTGCTGACCATTTTGTCCTCGTGGCCACCACAAACATTACTATCATTAGAATCACCTTCCAGATAAAGACACGAAAGGTCATGGTAGGCATGGATTTGTTGGATACATCTTAAATGTGACCTGCAGTCCCAAACACAACACAGCTATACGATGGTGGAGGCTGATATATGGGCCCTTTCTGAAATCGCCGTAAAGGGATAAATAGCTGTGAACACAGTTAATGACCCGTTGAAATAGAGATCAGGGCGGCCGGAGTTCAGAGAGGGGTTGCATTCAGCTATGGAAAATGAGGAGAATCCCCAGGGTCCACAGAAATCTCACAGATGCTCTGTCTGCAGCCTCGTGTAGGGCCGAATTATGGCTCTTGATTTATCTGATGGAAGGTAACTCCAGTAATTTTTCAAGGTCAATACAAGAAGCACACTGAAAGGCACAGCTCTGTTGCCCCTGAATGGTAAGAGAAAGTAATTGTAGCTCATCTGGGGCATCTTTGGAAAATAAAAAATTTATAATCAGCAAAACTGAACAGAATGTTATATCCCCTCTGCTTCCCAAATCCCTCAGAAAATGCTAAGGACCAGGAAACACGACATTGCACGGGATAGCAAATTAACTCAACTAAGTGTGGTTTGTATATGCAGGTTGATTCAAGACGTGACCTGCCTAACAAGCTTCAAGAACTGCCCTACATGGATCTGGCTTTCCCCCAGGGCTCATAAGCTACACAGTTCATTGGATCTGTAATTCTCAGAAACATCTCCCAGTGTCAGCCTTGGAAATGCCAATGCCAAGCCACCAGCCCCTTTCCTTCCGTGTTGTGATTATGGATTCAATGATTTCATAAACATATTGGTTGTTTCACATTTGGCATGGGGCTGTCTTACAGCCCCTACAATCTGTCATCACTGTTAATGAGATATCAACCTCCTCGTAACCCAAGCAAAAGAACATTCCCCGTTGAATGTCAGCCAAGAAGAAAACCCTCCGGAACTTGTGCAAACTCTGCGAACTCCTCTCCACACCATGTCCGGAATGGCCTCGGCAAATGGGCCAGCAGCAGGACCACACACTGAGAACCACATCTGCACCATAGGAAATGCGGGCATTGAGGATGCCTGGGGTCCTTTCCCTCCCCACGACAAGGACCACCTTAAACAGGTGACGCCCTGAAAGCAGGTTTCGCAAATGTTTTATTAACCCATTCTACACCATAAGCGTCTATAGGTGCAAGCGGTGGACCTTCCCCACACACCATGCAAGTCTATTTTTTTTAAAAAAAAAGTTTTCCCTAAGTGGCAGCCCTGACCAACTTTAAAATCATTTTTCATGAGAATTTCCAGCTAAAAATATTCGAGAACACCCGCATTGTAATATATTTTTATCATAGTCACTGCAAATTAACTTTTTTTATAAAATTCAAAATATTGTGGCGTGTGGGGATGGTTTCCATTTTGGACGCATGACAGTTAACTGGTTAAAGACCCCCTAATAGCAGGGAATGTTGAATTCAACACCCACAGGTTCTAAAGGCGTGGCTGTTGGATCCAACCATATAATATTTCCTAGAAGTCTTGTGTGACATCTTTAAACTTTTAGTATACATCTTACATCCCACTCCACAATATAGCCAGGCTCACTTTAGTACTTAAGAAGCTCTGGATGAAGGGAAATCGATATCCCAGGAAGTGGAAGCAGAGTTATTCCGGATGCCACGTAGGCTGTGGCCTTCACCCACACAAAAGCCCCCCTTCCACACTTTCAGACCCTCAGTCTTAGGGAGTTTTCTAAATGGAGCTGGTCTCACCTACTTTCAAGAATGGGGACATTGATAAGACTGGACAGAGCGCGCAGTTACAGAATATTCTCGATGTCCCCTTCCTTAGGTAAATTAAGCCATCCCCTAGATTCTTGCCAGATTTCACAAGAATTGTTGGCTTTGTGTTACTGTCAGTAGATTATGGGGCAAAAATATAGATATTTGTAGTTTTATAGTCATAGTCATGTGCTGATTAACAATAATTCTGTCAAAGATGGACGGTATATACCATGGGGGTCCAGTAAGATGACAATGGAGATGAAAATTTTCTAGCACCTAGTGACATCATAGCAGTTGTAAGGACATCATGCAAAGCATTTCTGTTTAGTGCTGGTCTCGGTCTATGAATAGTAATGCTACCAGCTAGAAATGCTGGGGGTGAGGGGGCACTCACCTGGACCCTGGTGAGCTTCCCACAGACATCTCCTTGTAGACCCTTGTAGTTCGTATTTTGATTGCAAGGTGCCCTTCAGCAATAGCCATTAGGAAACTTTGAAGAAAGAATGGGAAAATATAACATGGCTAATTTTAACTCATCTGTGTTAAGGCAATATTTTTTTGGTGGAGGGGGGATGCTTTTAGTTTCTGATTAAACTTGGAGTGGCAAATAAATCATGCTAATTGTTTGCATATAACCTAATGACAATGCCAATCTTAATATCAAAGCAATCACCAAATCAGAGCTCAATTTCTATCCAAAGAATCTAACATTATTTTTCAACTGAAATGCACATGTTAATATAGGACCCTCTGGCTCCCATCTCAATTTGGGATGCAACAGTAGTCTAGAATAGTTTGACCCTATTTCTTCAAAGATCAATTTTAAAAACCATCAGCTGAACATCATGGATGTATTAATATTGACCATTTTAATGGCAGCATCCAATGGTACATGCAAGTTGTGGCTTAACTTTTTGAGAAGCTGAGCTCGTTTGTGAGTAAAATGGCATCTCCAAGTCCAAGGAAGATAAACCACAGGCATGAAGAATAAAACGGGTGCTTGTGCAGGCATGGAAACAGCTTGTGAGCAGAGAAACTTACATAATATCCGCCACATAAACCCAAATCAACTCAGTTACAGGATTGGCCATGTGCCCATCCAGATTAGCAGAAGGGAACCACTCCAATCACACTGAGACCAGAAACAGTGGTTCTGCAAACATACAAGTGGGATGCAGGAATTTTGCTAAGCCTCTATTGTCGGTGGAAACCTCTGATTGCCTTACCAGAAAAGCATTGTCTTTCATCCCTTCCCCAGCCTTCATGGACCTTTCGCCTTCCAGAATTCCATCCAAAAAGAAAAATAAATAAACCAATAAATAAACTAATAAATAAATACATACATACATACATACATACATACATACATACATAAATAAATAAAATGGAATGATTGACAGCTGGTGATGGGGATGAGGAAGAGAGGTTATACAAAGCTGACAGACCTGAAGGGAGTGTGGAGACAGTGGGCCTCTCTCACCTCCCCTAGAGGCTGAGAGCCAGCTCATTTCAAGGTGGCTGAAAGGAGGGAAAGCGGAAGCCCACCTCCTCTCCCCACTCTCCATTCAAGGGGGATTCTGTGTGGAGCACAGAAGGTGACCTTCCAGGGTCACATAGTTAGAAGTGGGAGCAAAGAGACTTTCACCTCAAAGTGACAAGCACAAAGAGTACAAAGTAGATATGCTTCATTTTTGTTACAATCCAAGAGCATAAATTAAGGTAGAAGAATGTGACATTTGGGGGGTTTTGTTTTTTGGGGGGAGGTGATTTTTTACTATTAAATTTATTGGGTGACACTGGTTAATAAAATTATATAGGTTTCCAGTATCCAGTTCTATGATACATCATCTATATATTACATAGTGTATTTACCACCCAAAGTCAACTCTCCTTCCATATATTTGATTCCCTTTACTCTTTACTACCTTCCCACACCCCTCTTTCCTTCACAGTAACCTCCATAGTTTTGAACTTTATCACTCCTTTGGCATTTTATTTCTTTTTTCTTTCTTCCATCTTGCCTTTCTTTTATTCTCTTTTTCTTTTTTCTTATGGAAAGAATATGATTGTGCTATAGCTTTTCTATTTTATAAAAAGTAAACATTTTTATTCCTATTATCTTCTGTATAGCTGAACATGAGATTCAAGACTCAAGAGATTTTTTCAATGCACAGAGAAACTGATCACTATGTTATCATTAAATTATCCCCACTTGTCATTGGCAGAATTCTAAGATGACCCACAAATGGCATTTGCCCCTGTTTAAGTCTAACCCTTTGTGAGTGTGTGGAGCCTGTGAATATGAAAAGAAATTACTCTAATGATTAGGTTATGTTATATGGGACAGTTAACTTTAAGAAAGGGATGATGCAGATGGACCTAACTTAGTCACATGAGTTCTTTAAAAGCCGAGTTTTCTCTGACTGATAGCAGAAGAAGTTAGAGATTCATACATGAGAAGGATTCAACATGTCACTGCTGACTTGAAGATGAGGAAGGCCATCTGAAATGGACCTAAGAGCAACCTCTAATTGCTGAGAATGACCCCCAGCTGACAGCCAGCAAGAAAACAAGACCTCAGTCCTACAACCACAAGGAATTGAAGCTACCAATAGCTTGAATATACTTCCCCCAGAGCATCCAGATAAGAATGTGCTTTTGAGACCCTTAGTAGAGAATCCAGTCATGTCTTACTGAACTACTGACCTACAGAATTGTGAGCTAATAAGCAGGTATTGGTTGGGGTTTTTTTAATATATTTTATTGATTTTTTTTTTACAGAGAGGAAGGGAGAGGGAAAGAGAGTTAGAAACATGGATCAGCCGCCTCTTACACACCTCTTACTGGGGATGTGCCCATAACCAAGGTACATGCCCTTGCCAGGAATCAAACCTGGGACCTTTCAGTCTGCAGGCCAACGCTCTAGCCACTGAGCCAAACCAGTTAGGGCAGCAGGTATTGTTTTTAAACTTCTACGTGGCAATTGGTTATGCAGTAATAGTAACCCAATACACCAGTCTTGGGTTTAAAATAAGGATATTCATACAAAAAGAACAAGACCCAGGAATAAATTTTCTAAAAGATCTTGTTTCTCCTAGTAATTAAATGACTGGACATGGACATAAGCACCCTGGACATCCTACAATTGGCTTGGGGAAGGGGTTATCTGTTGAGAAAACACAGTTGCTTTCAAACAGTGTTTGTAGTTAATGATCACCCCTCTCTGATTCTTACAGTTAAAATGTTGAACTTTTGAGAGAGGAATAAAAGCTTTAAGTGCTTCAAGCGTCAAAGAGGACAAAAGAAAGGCTTTTTTCGGTATATCAATTTGCATTTGAAAAACAGGAGTCTTGGGAGTATTGATCTTGTCCTGCCTACCTCCAAACCTCACACACCGTCTCCTCTGAAAGGTGCTTGCTGAAAAGAGAAAGCTAAATATGTAAAAACCAGAAAAAGAAGATGCCAGTTGTAAATGTGCAGCTTTACCAGTGGGGCAGTGAATATCTCCCGAAAACGATGTTGAACTGTCACTACTGGGATAATAAGTTCAACTAACTGTAAAAATGTACCTCTTCAGAAATGGCTCTATGAAATTATCCTCTGGAAAATGTGAAACTTTATGCATCCATCCCATCAAAGGAGAATTTAAACACACTCATACATGTCCAGTTCACAGGTCATGAGAGGTGAGGGTTCTGTGTCAATAAGAACAGGTACGCTGCTAAAATCAAGATGCTTTTCCAACAGCAGCTCAAAGAAGGGGCCCTGGGCCAGCTTCCCAGATCTGGGAACAGGAACAATAGGTTGTTTGCTAGCTCGCCAGGCAGACGGCTGCCGCTGTGAGATTAAGGAATCTTCCTAATCCTTCATTCTAATCTTCCTTGGTCTTAACTTCCTTCTACAAGAGCTAC
The DNA here is from genome assembly GCF_014108235.1 of Myotis myotis. Classification (NCBI taxonomy): domain Eukaryota; kingdom Metazoa; phylum Chordata; class Mammalia; order Chiroptera; family Vespertilionidae; genus Myotis; species Myotis myotis. The sequence goes on from NW_023416317.1 coordinate 48,148,685, forward strand.
CCAGTTATAAAATACAAGCAATCGATGTCTTTAGACCACATTGTCCTATTTGAATCTGCAGCAAGTAAAGAGCAAACAAGTATCACGGTCCGTTGAAAGAATATAATGAGTTAAGCCTTTCTAAGTATTCCTAGCTTATAGCCCCTTATCAGGAAGCCAGTTCCTCGGCCTGCACCAAATCTTTTGGGCCTGGAAAGAGTGCAGGGGAAATGCTGTTTCCGCCGAGAGGGGGGCATGATGGAGGGGCATCCGTGCCCCCAACAAGAGAGAAGGAAGCAGCCCTGGCAGTTCTGGAAGACGCAGACTTAGCATGTGAGGAGACCCTGGAGCCAAGCTGAAACCGTAGTAAGAGAAATAAAGAAGTTGGCATCTGTTTCCACATCTGAACGTGGTATGAGTGAACTTGGAACCCTCCCACACAAACATTTCACAGCATGAAGGCTGTCTCTATATATATATCTGTTTGCAATCATCCTATATAATAATCCTATATAATAAAAGGCTAATATGCAAATCGACCAAATGGTGGAATGACTAGTCACTATGATGCGCACTGACCACCAAGAGGCAGATGCTCAACGCAGGAGCTGCCCCCTGGTGGTGAGTGTGCTCCCACAGGGGGAGCACCGCTCAACCAGAAGCCAGGCTCACAGCTGGTGAGCACAGAGGTGGTGGCAGGAGCCTCTCCTGCCTCCACAGCAGCACTAAGGATGTCTGACTGATGGCTTAGGCCCGCTAAGCCATCAGTCGGACATCCCCCAAGATCTCCCAGACTGTGAGAGGGCACAGGCCAGGCTGAGGGACAGGCACCCCCCCTTCCCCAGTGCAAGAATTTTGTGCACCGGCCTCTACTTCATTATAAGTATAGTAGTAAATGTAAAATAGAGAATTTTAATTGGATTTGATCGCCATTTAACACAGATTACAATATCATAGCATTGCAGACCTTATCTTCAAGGGAGCATAGAAGTGTAGTGGTTCTCAACAGACATTCACTTAAACTGCCCTTTGAGAATTGCTTACTGGCAGAGTTTTGGCATGAGGTCTGATTTCTTAAAGTAGCCAAAAAAAACCTCTTAAACTGACCCATACTGTCCAGGACACATCCTTAAGAAAAGCAATCCCTCTTTGCACTATAATTATGCTAGGATAACATCCACAAATGTTAATCTGCTTTTGCTTTGGCTGCTGCAGGACACCTGAAACAGCCAGAATGGTGGGGACCTGTGAGCTATAACCCCACAAGGCAGCGGCTACCAATGCACCCCGTATATGAACCATGTTGGGCAGGAGGAGACCGTGGGATGGATGGATCAGCCCAGCTCCCTCTGACAATGTCCTGTCCACATGCAGGGACAGCAGATGGAGGTAAGAATGAAGACACCTGAGGTCCTTCCACCTCCTTACCCTCACTCCCGGCAGAAGAGGTCGGGTGTCCACTACCTTCAGCTACTAATTTTAGCTTCCAGAACTGATTGATACTATGCCTGTGCTCTCATCATCCAAAATCAATCAGAAACTCACCAATGACATCACTGCAAATTATGGCTACTTTTAGGGAAATGTGTCCCATTTAAATGAGTCACATAATGCAAACACTATGTAGAAGGGGTCAACATAGAATAATAAGGAGTCCCTTCACAACCAAGCTCATTTGAATTTTAGGTCTATTTGCGTTTTAGCTTCTCTCTTTTTACCTCCCAGTCCCTTGATGGATGTGACATTAAAAGGAAAATGGTCTCAAACTGCATGGATGATCAAAACACAAAATTAAACCTCCTGGTAAAATACATTCTTCATAAATAGGTTTTGTATATACTTCCGGTAAATATATATTTGTTGGAATAAGAAATATGCTCATCTGCTCCAACCGTGGGCTCTGACACAATGAGAGGTGACGTGAGCAGCCCTATGACTTTGTAAATAAAAGGAAGGAGTAGACTTATGGTCTCTTGCCAGAGGAAACATGCAAAGCATCATAAAGCAAATATGCCTTTTCTACATCAAGTATGGTGAGGAGAGGGTCTACGTGCCCAAGCTCAGATCAGGACAGAGAAATGTAAGTGGAAAAAGCTATGGCAATGTTAAATGTGGCTGTGGCCACCGCTAACCACCATGCACTCTCAATTATGTGATCCTAAGGGGACATTTGCTCAGATCCCCTGGGTCTTCTCACTGGTTAACAGAATACACATTCTTTCTCAAGCGCACATAGAACATTCTCCAGATAGATAGCGTTAGACCGCAAAACAAGTCTTTACAAGTTTAAGGAGGTTGAAATCATACCAAGTATCTTTCCAACCACAATGGAATGAAATCAGAAATCCATAGCAGTAGGACAACTGTTAATTTCACAACGATGTGGAAATTAAACAACACATTCCTTTTTTAAATTTATTTTTTCGATGACAGTTGACATATAATATTATATTAGTTTCAAGTGTACAACATAGTGGTTTGACATTTATATAACTTACGAAGTGATCACCCCATAAGTCTAGGACTCACCTGCCTACTCTTGCCCCTTTTACTCAACATTAATATCAGAAATCCTAGCTAGAGCAATTTAGTAAGAGAAATAAATAGAAGGCCAAATTGGAATGGAAGAGGTAAAATTATATGCTATAACAGGGATGAACCTTGAGGACTATGCTAAGTGATATAAGCCAATCACAAAAAGACAAATTCCACTTATATGAGGCACCTAGAATAGTTACATTCATAAACTCACAGATGGGTCATTGCCAAGGGTTAGGAGGAGGGGAAAATAGGGAGCCGTTGTTCAATGAGTTTTAATCGTGCAAGATGGAGAAGTTCTAAAGATCTGTGGTACAACAACTTGGACATAGTTAGCATTGCTGTCGTGGACGGTTAAGTTGTTAATAGGGTAACTTTGTGTGTTTTTAGCACAATCAGAAAATAAAATGACGATGTCGGTGGTCATGGGAGTACAGGTGCTAAAGAGGTAGGCAGGGCTTCAACAATTACAGATTTATGAGTTATTTTTCCTGTAGATATTGTACCAAGAGGTTTTCTATAGAGTTCATCCAGTATTTGCAAAGTCAAATATCATGGAGCACATGTAGGATTTTATTTCACGTGGCTGTTGCACAGCACTAATACCAGGTCTTCCTTTCACCACTAGCACATGTATTGGTCTTGGTTGCTTCACACATTCTTATCACCTCTTTCCCGTTTATAATCCACATGCACTGGGTCCTCTTCCCAGCTCTGTCCACACTTCCCTTCCCTGCCCTGCCCTGCCCTGCCCTGCCCTGGAGCCCAGAAAGCTCATCTTGCTGGAATGCATCACCCAGCCTCATTGGCCCTCTGGCTTCTGGTTGGATTTGGCAAATGGAGGTGCCGTTAAACAACTGAAGGGAAAGGGCAGAAAGCTATGTGTTTATTTTCTGGATCCCTCCCTGCTACACAACACGTAGATGGTGTCAGGGTTTTTTTTTTTAATATTTTTATTGATTTCAGAGAGGAAGGGAGAGGGAGAGAGAGATAGAAACATCAATGATGAGAAATTGGCTGCCCCCCAGTGGGGATCGAGCCAGCAACCTGGGCTTGTGCCCTGGCCTGGAATCGAACCAGCGACCTCTTGGTACATAGGTCGATGCTCAACCACTGAGCCATGCCAGTCGGGCAGTGTCTGTGTTTTTCCACCCAAGGCCACAGCTCCATTCAGACAGACCCTCCCTGACAGCTGCTCTTGCCAAGTTCCCATTACTATTCCCACCCCTTGCCCACCCATTTGGCTACGATAGTGCCTCACCACTCCTTGTTGGTGCCTTTCATCCTATCTACACCTCGGCAAACACCTCCTCATTCAGCTCTCCTAAATTGCATATTGGCACAGGCCATGTTTTCCGCAAGACCCTGACCGACCCACCCCTGTTAGGATAAGGCGAGCACAGAGCCACTCCGACAAAGAATCTGAGCTGTGAGCAAGCGCCATGCTAGATTAAGCTTCCTAATTAATCCATCCCATCACTTCCAATCAGCACTACGAAAGCTTGTGCTAAGGAGAAATGTCTGTTGTGAAATCCTGCCCAGAGGACTGAGTCTGCCTCGAGGAAGAAGTATTCCAACGTCAGAGGAGGACAGGGGGCCAGGGGAGGGAGCCAGCCTTCAGCAGGTGGTGAGGGAGGGTCAGAACCCATTGCAGGGGGTTAGTGTGGGTGGCTCTGAATGGCCGGCCCCAAGAAGATTTGGTTCAGGACGGGTGATGCCCACAGCAAAGGGGCTGCAGAGGATTCTCATGGTGATTCATGAAAGCCTTGGCCTCTGATTCCCTTAAACTCACAAAGGAAATTAAATTTTCTACCAGATCTCTCCTCCGACTGGAGCCAGAGAAGCCTGTTGCTTATCCCCTTGGGATGCAGGCAGGGAAAAGAGTTATCTCGAGAAAATGCAATCACCTGGGTGTCCAGGACTGCCTCTGCCTTTTCTCCAACAGCCACGCCTGGTGGGAGGAGGGGAAGATGGTTAACCTGTACGGAGCACTCTGTCTCCTTTGGGATGACTTGCCACGTAACCCAGCAGGACGCTGCGGTAGAGGGGACCTTCCTGAGGAAACAAGTCAGGAGACAAAGCCACTCTAGTTCATAGTCCAGGGTCATAGAATATTGCCCTGCTTTTCCTAATCCACTTATCAAAACAGAACAAGGGGAGAGGGTGGGGTGTGGGGGAGGCATAAGTGGGTGAAGCACAGATGTTTAGTTGTGGTGACACTATTCTGTATGAAACCGTAATGGTGGGTGTATGCCTCTATGCCTTTGTCAAAACCCATAGTGCAACACAAAGAGTAAACCCTAATGCAAATTATGAATTATCATTCATAGTAATGGATCAATATTGACTCATCCATTGTAACAAATGTACCACATTAATGCAAGATGATGATAGTAGGGAAATGGTGTGCGTGGGATGGGGGGTGCCGAAGAATGGGGATATGGAACTCTCTGTTCTAGCTCCTCAATGATTCAGTAAATCTAGTCTGTACTAAAAAAGTAAAATCTATTAATTATTAAAAATTATATTAATAATAATCCCGCTCACTGAACTTCTCCCCTTTCTACTGCTTTGGAGTGCCTTGGCCTTTTTCACTGGGAGTACAGTTGGCCCTTCATATCCACCTGTCCCTTATCCTCAGATTCAACTAACCAATCCATCCACAGGTGGTTGAAACCAGGAATAAGGGACCTGAGGACGTGGAGGGCTGGCTCAGAAACTTGAGCATCCTCGGATTTGGGAATCCACAGGGGTTCCTGGAACTAACCTTGCAGGTCCCAAGAGGTGGCTGCATAGGCAGTTTTGTGACTGGGACTACTAGGCTGGTCTATACCCGCTGGACATGGGGGATGGCCCAATGCTAAAGTGTCAGCTGTGCCAAGGGGTCACTAGATACTAAGAGCTCAGCGTGGAAAAAGGGGAGGAAACCTCCTGGTTCATCATCTGTGGATTAAGGATGAAGGTCACAGTGGCGGGAGGACTTCTTCCTGATAATACTCTGAACAGGTGACAGAAAATCTAGAGGGCTACCCAGGCAAAGGTGGGCATGTTTTAATATGTGTTTGGCGGGGGGGGGGGGGGGGGGGAGGAGTAGGTAAGGGAGGGCTATAAGAAGTTACAGAGAAACTGAGTGAAAGCCTAAAGGTAACACAGGCCACTAATGCTTTCTGGACAAGGCAGAGGTGTGTCTCCTATACACTGCGGTAGCTTACATGTTGGGGGACAGTTCTTTACTCTACCCTTTCCCATGTGACTTTTCAATCCCTCCACGTAACTCCCATCCCTTCACTTCAGGATCAGCTGTAAACTTGCTTTAGCCAAAGGGATCTTAGTAGATGTGACATAAATCTGGCTTTTGCAGGGGAGCCTTCCCTCTTGGACCTCTTCTATTGTCATGACATTGACACGCCCTGGGTAGTTTGCTGGTCCAGGAAAAATGAGACACACTTGCAGTGAGAAATGGAATGTCCCAGGGGTTGCCCTCAAAGCAGAACCATTCAGTCAGGCCCCACTTAGATCAGTCCACCTCCGGCCAACTCCTGATGCATGAACAGAACAGTCCACCTGAGATCAACAGAGGCATATATCTGACCTAGAGATGTCTGCACTACATAAATGCTTCTTTTGTATGCCACTGAGATTTTTTTTGTGCTTGCTTGTTACATAGCAATAGCTAACTGATAGACTTGCCATATGTCTCTCCCCAAAAGAATTCAGGGAATTTTGACAAGGAAGCTAATCAATTCATGGACAAAGTCATCTGTGAAGCTAAAGTTAGGGAGTATTTCTCTCTTCTCCTCATGGAAGAAAGGGCAGGACAGTGCTGGAAACAACAATGGAAAAGGCATGGCTCTGGGTAAGATAATAAGCACTCATTCCTCCAATGTACGTCGCCCTAACCTCCTATAAGAAACAATAGTTTTTCCTAGAAGTTAGGAGCATTCTACATTGTTCTGGGAAACTTTTAGCTAATCCTGAGAGTTGGCAAGCAAACTTCTCTAGAAAAGTAAACATTAAATGTCCCAATACTTCAGGCTCACGCTCACTAACACACACACACACACACACACCCTCCAAAGCTAAATATTTCCAAGCTTTTGCAGTGTGCAGAGATCAAAACACATTTCCATCATAAAAAGAGAATTTCTTTTTAGAACAAACTGATCTTCCTCAACATATGAAAACTTACATTTCTAAAGCCATAGCCAATGGTGTGTCGTGGGCATAAATAGCACAGTTCAAGTCTCTAGCCTTACCATGTTGGCTGACCCTTAATAACTTTAAAAGGTTAGAGTGGTATAGGCCTCACAACTGTCAGCAACTCTGTTATTAAGGGGCAAAAAGTTTGTACAATTTGAACATTTCAGTCTGAGATCTTATCTCCTCTTCATGACAGCTGGTCCCAGCCAGGCAAGCTTGGGCTAAGCAGCTCTACCCGTGTATTGCTTCCCGAAGCCAGGAATTAGAGCTGTTGGCTGTAGAGAGAGAACCAGAACTGACATTCAAATTCGAACAATCTTTCTCACAGACAAAATTGGGGCAGAAATGAACCCAGACTTGTTTCTCACCCTCGACTGTGTCTGCAGCCCCCAGTGGACCCTATATCCCAGCGCACACACACACACACACACACACACACACACACACCCTGCCCCCCCATCTTCAGAGATTTGGACCCAGCCAGTGCTGCTCAGCTTGTGTCCCGGTGTATCCTGGCAGACAGGCTCCCCATGGCTGGAGCCACCCATCTGATGAATCAGGGCATTTCAGGCAGCAACATGATAAGGCTTTTCTAACCTTTAGGATACTGTTTCCAGCCTTTTATAGCATCAGTAGCAAAGTGTGAAAGTACTTCTTTTACCCGTTGTAAACACGTAACGGGTAAACCACAGCCTTTTCCTACCCTTCAGCATCACTTGGCATCTGAGCCTTTTCCCATTAAGGACTCATCCTCGGACCGCCTAACAGCCTCAGCTCATCCCTGTCCCCATCCTTTGTCCAAGATCCAGCCCATCGCTGGGACAGACAGGTTTCTCCCCTGACCTCTGGGGTGGGGTGAAACGAAGACGGGCAGACTAGGTGAGCGCCAGGGGCAGGACTGCACACTTTAGAACTTATCCGTGAAGCTTTTTCTTTGCCATGAGCAAGAACATCTCGATACAGTGACACAACCCTTATCTTGTCAGGCAGCAATATCCCATTCTGAGAGACGGAACCTAGCAGGGCAGAAAATGAGAAAGATACCAAACCCAGATTGTCCGGGAAAGCATTTATCAGAAGCCAATACATCTCAGATCCCTCGGGTACAAGATCAGGACGCAGGAGCCAGGCCTCGTGAAACTCATGTCACTCCCTGATCAGAAAGCTCAGCTTCCCCAGGCCGGACCACAGTGCCCTGGAGGCAAGGACGGATTTCCTGATAACCTGGGCCTGGCCTGGGAGAGGCCTTACGTTATGTTGCTCAGAGCGCCACCTGGTGGTTCCTTGAGGCTGTGCCAGCCTGAGGAACCTCTTAAAAGCACCCGCAAAATAAGGGTCAGAAAAGTCAAAAGTTTTGCTTTGCCTTTCATTCTTTCTTCCACCTGCTCACTCTTGTTTCACTGTCAAGATGTGTCTGGTCCCAACAATGAGCATGATGAGGAAAATTCAGTTTGGAATAAAGCAATGTTCTCCTTTGCTGGGGTGCATCGGACATGGAATCCGCCAGAAGCAGTGTTGGGGTGTGCCAGCCCACGGTGGAATGCAGCACTGTCTGTGGTTGTCCCCACACGTCCGCCCCCTCCATGGCTTGGAAAAGGCAGGAAATGAGGACGGGGAATGCCTTGCCTGGCTGCCCCTGGGACAGGCGGTCACCTTCCCTTGCTGTCCTCAGCCCAGCATGAGGATCTACGACAGCCACATTCGTCTGGAGACAGTGACACAACCAAGAGCCTCTTTTGACCTTTTCCAATCCTCTTTTAAATGAATGCTTCATCTCAGTGTTTAAAGACAATATCCAGCTCACCCCCAAAACCTTACTGCAAACAAGAATGAGGCTGGGGTCGCTGAACAATGATGCCCCTGAACGTAGATGCTTCAGCTACGACTCACGTTGCTGCCAGGATTGCGTCCTTTCAGCTCAAACCAATACAGGAAGTGACTATTTCCAGGTAAAAACAGTCACTGGAGCCCCTGCCATGTTCATCCTGATGGTGCCAGAGAAGTCACAGCAGACCAAGGGGACACAGAACATTCTGGGAAAGTGAGCAAGAGAGAGAGCTGTGAAGCATCCTGAGCAAAGCCGGCCAATGGGAGATTGTAAACTTTTGGCAGAATACTTTTTTTTTAGATGTATGGTTGGTGGGTGCTATTTTTATCCCCTCGGGTTTCATACAAGTCGCCTGTGTAATTCTTTGCCTTGGGGTATATGTTGCAGACCAGGATGCAGAAGCGACTCAAAGTTTGAAGCTTGCCTTTCTTCTGCCCTGTCACGGCCCCCCGATGAGGAAATAGGAAGTGTCCCAGAGGAGAAGGGAGAGGGTACAGGGCCAGGAGTAGCTGTGAGTCCCATGTCTGTGGTGTTGGGAATGACTGTGAGTCCATGAGTCATGGGGACAGCACTCCAGGGTGGTCACAAGACCTCAAGGAGATGCGAGGGTCAGGAGGCTGGACCGAATGGCCTAGAGCTCCCAGCCTCATGAGAAAGCCTGGCTCCGGGCTGGCCCAATGAGCTGGGGCGAGAGGTGTGTCCCGGCATTAACCAGTGTGAGCACATGACTGGTGACTAGAGAGGCCTCCCCTTTGCTTAATCCCTGGAATGACCTCAGGACCTTGGCACAGCCCCAGGGTAGAAAGAGGCCCACAGTAATACCTGAGGTGAAGTTTCCTGTCAACACCACAGAATGGGGCTCCCGCATGAGAAATCAGAGGAGGAGGATCCGGCCTACACACCCTAGGTGAGTCTCAGATTCACAGCACCCCAACCGAATGGGCAGGAGCAGACTTTGCACACACCTGCCACTCGAATTAGAGGGTCCCAGGGTTCTGGAACTATGACGTGGAGACTGAAGACAAAGACCCAGAAGGAAGGAATTAAAAGCCAGCCATTTAAAGCCCAGAGCCACACCCAGGCCCTACGGTGGGCATGCACAGGCCTGGTATTTGACCACATTGGTGAATTGTGGCTCCCAGATCACTAGTGAGGACCCCCTGGAAGCACCAATCAGAGCCAGTGATTCACAACTACAGCTCCTGGCTTCTGCTAATCCTCACCCGAGGATATTTTGCCTCTGATTTTTAGGGAGAGTGGGAGAGATGGAAAGACAGAGAGAAACATCGATGTAAGAGAAACACATCGATTGGTTGCCTCCTACAGGAGCCCTGACCAGGGCCTGGGCTGGGGAGGAGCCTGCAATCAAAGTATGTGCCCTTGATCGGAATCAAACCCAGGACCCTTTGGTCTGCAGGACAACACTCTATCCCAGCCGTGGGCAAACTATGGCCCGCGGGCGGGATCCGGCCCGTTTGAAATGAATAAAACTTAAAAAAAAAAAAAAAAAGACCGTACCCTTTTATGTAATGATGTTTACTTTGAATTTATATTAGTTCACACAAACACTCCATCCATGCTTTTGTTCCGGCCCTCCGGTCCAGTTTAAGAACCCATTGTGGCCCTCGAGTCAAAAAGTTTGCCCACCCCTGCTCTAACCAGTGAGCAAAACTGGCTAGGGCTAGCTCCTGTCTTTTGAAATCTCAGTAGAAATGGCCTGAGCATCCTCCCCCATGGGTGCGGGAAGTCCAGTGACTTCCCCGGGAGGCCACAATCAGGGTTTCTCCCTCTGCGGGAGAACACACCAGGAAACCAGACAGGGTAGCAACCCCACCCAGGAGAACGGACAGGGTCTCTGAGATGCCCGTCTTCCTCCCTCTCCAGACAGGCCTTCACAGAGAGATTTTCTTTTCCTCAGATACAAATTACATTACTCCAACCCCTTAAGACTTAGATCTATAGTCAGTTTTGTTCTCAAAAAGCAATTACTTGATTGTCAAAACTCATCAAGCTGAACACTTAAGATCAGTGCATTTTATTGTATGTTAAATAGCCCTCAACTTAAAAAAAAAAAAAAAGCAATTGCTATGGGTTTTCAACCTGGCAACCCAGACTACTAGATATGTCATCAAAGACATCTTCAATCTGTAAAAAGGGATACTTCCACACTTTGGGACACCCCAGATTTGGGTTAGGTTCATGAAGACTGAATATATAGTATCAGATTCTCATTCTAGAGCAGTGGTTCTCAACCTGTGGGTCGCGGCCCCTTTGGGGGGTCGAACGACCCTTTCACAGGGGTCGCCTAAGACCATCGGAAAACACATATATAATTACCTATTGTTTTTGTGATTAATCACTATGCTTTAATTATGTTCAATTTGTAACAATGAAAATACATCCTGCATATCAGATATTTACATGACGATTCATAACAGTAGCAAAATTACAGTTATGAAGTAGCAACGAAAATAATTTGATGGTCGGGGGTCACCACAACATGAGGAACTGTATTAAAGGGTCACGGCATTAGGAAGGTTGAGAACCACTATATCAAAGGATGAACTCAAACATTCTCAACGCCAGGAATCACCTGGGCGAGACAGACCCAGGTGAGCAGCCAGCGACACAGTGCTGGCATGGCAGCGTGCAGAACCGGCTGTATGGGGAAATATTCAGCAGGGTCTTTTTTCCTCCACTGGATTGGGGAAGAAAAAAATCCACTGTGCTTCCTCGAGCAAGTTTATGCTCCCTCCCTGGGCACTAGGTGTTCAACTGTAAAAGGAGTAAGATGAACAAGGTGATCTCGCATCTTAAAGTTTGTGGTTAATTCTGTATTTTAGCTACCGGAAGCACTCAGGCGACATTCACTGTAAGTCAGATAAGTGAGGCCTCCTATACGCGACCATCCCTCAGACGATGCCGCTGTTCCGAGTTGCTACTTAGAAAACCAAGGCTTAGAGCAGTGGAGACCACGCAGCAAACTGAACACGAGGTGCCTGAAGACCTCCACGCCACTGAAGAGAATGCATGCTGAGTTTCCAGGTTGCTAAGGGTACAATCACCACAACTGCCCTTTTTGGAGATGCCTTAGACCAAGCATGTCAAACTCATGGCCAGAGGGCCACAGGTGGCCCACAGTGAATATTTTTGCAGCCCAGCCAATATAGCAGTGTCGGCAGTTATTTACAATTATGAAAAGAAATAAGTCTCCTGTCAGATCCAGAATTACTAACATTCACCCTGGGTCAGTTTTGAAAGAAATCTCTGCAACAAGATTTCCCTCGAAATAGGAAAAATAGTAACAGAGAAGAGATGCCAAGTGTCAGGAAGAAAATATTAATTTTATCATTGCTCTTGAATATATATATATGTGTATATATATATATATATATATATACTTTTTGAAATAATCCTACGTTTCTATGAAAAATGAAGCTTTTGTTTTTTTGCGGCCCACATCAACTTAAACTTTATTTGCCCCATGTTAGCCTTTGAGTTTGACATGCTTGCCTTGGACCCATGGTTGGCAAACTGCGGCTCTTTGGCCCCTTGAGTGTGGCTCTTCCTAAGCCTTAGGAGTACCCTAATTAAGTTAATAACAATGTACCTACCTATATAGTTTAAGTTTAAAAAATGTGGCTCTCAAAAGAAATTTCAATCGTTGTACTGTTGTTATTTGGCTCTGTTGACTCATGAGTTTGCTGACCACTGCCTTAGACCAGTGGTTCTCAACCTTGGTTACACATTAGAATCACCTGGGAATCTTTTTAAAAATCCTGATTTCTGGGCCTCATCCTCCGGAAATTCTGTTTCTTTGTTACTAATGTTGTGGCCCCACCCCATAACAAAGAAACAGAATTTCCGGAGGATGAGGCCCAGAAATCAGGATTTTAAAAAGATTCCCAGGTGATTCTAATGTGCAGCCAAGGTTGAGAACCACTGGTTTAGACCCATAGTTAAATAGCCAGAGCAGGAAGGTCTCACGCCCCCACCTTAGTACTGGAATGAGCCCGCCAGCCTGCAGGTGTGAGGCCGGGAGTCAACCAGCGTGGAGAAGCCGACTGACTGCCTGCATCCAGGGGAGGGAGGGTCCAAAAGTCTCCCCGCAAACCAGCAGCTGCTAGACTGGGTGGGGCCTGCACGGCTTTCACCGCCGCAAAACAGAACCAGGGACCAAACCGCAGCCCAGTCCCCTGCCTGGGCTACACGGGGTTAAACTTGGCCGACTCGGCCCAGATGGGGTCATTGCAGAGGGGGTGTTTTCAAAAGATTAAAAACCAGTAAACACATTGCAGTGCAATACCAGCAAATGACATCCAAAGCTGACCACGTACCTGGTCCTTCCTGCCGGCGCCACTGCGGTTCCGAGCGTCAACAGCACCACCTGCTGCCCAGACCGCGAAAAGTCTGGCTTGCTTCTCTCTTTAAAGCCATTAACACAAGGGATTTAACCTGGTGGGTCTCAGGTGCACGAGCACGCTGATGAGGATCTGAAGTGCTCCGCAAGGTTGGTGAGCTGTTTGTACTTGTTTCCGTTTTCATGATAACATGAAATACGTAATACAAGCAGATGCCAGATCGTCGGAATGATGATGGAAGGGAAGTCATCCCACCGGATTCCAGGCCTTCCTTTATTTTGCATTTGTGAGGACTGGACTTGGAGGTTGTGTCAGGTGCTGCTGTTTTCATTGTTAGCGAAACAGAGCAGAGGTGAACTATCTTCTCAAGAAAGCATTTCTACATAGAAGCCAAAGGATGCAGCTGTGAGTTTCATCGTGACTGTAAAAACGTGCAGAAAACTGAGTCATTGCCGGGCTCACGATGGTATGAGCACACCTTACCCATCAGGATCTGAGAACAGGAGGGAGCATATGTCCAATGCAAAGACCACGTTGTAGAAGCAAAACAAGGTCCATCTCGTTGTGTTGGTGTAGATTATTAATGTCTCTTTCTTTGACGTCCGTTTGTCATTTTGTTTTCTTTTGTGGCTGAATATGAATTATAAGGATAAGAAATATCTACCAGTATTGTTTGAAATACTTAAATTATATAAAATGATTTACTTCTAACTTCTTCTAACCCAGTGGTTCTCAACCTTGGCTGCACATTAGAATCACCTGGGAATCTTTTTAAAATCCTGATTTCTGGGCCTCATCCTCCAGAAATTCTGTCTGTTACTAATGTTGTGGCCTCACCCCAACATGTGAAGGTGCAACCTGGGAAAACAAGGTGAGAGAAAGTGACTCTTCAGTCCCTCAGAGCCTTCAGAAGGAAGGCCTGTGCAGAAAGCTTGGAAAACACACACACACACACACACACACACACACACACACTCTTAGAAGCAGCAAATGTGGGACTACATGTCCCATGGTGCCTCTGTCATTTTCTTTCTTTTTAAATTTTTATTGAATTTATTGGGGTGCAATTGGTTAATAAAATGTAGGTTTCGGGTGTACAACTCTATAATGCATCATCTACCTACTGTATTGTGTTCCCACTCAAATCAAGTCTCCTTCCGTCACCTTTTGTCCCCCTATACCAGCCTTGGGCAAACTACGGCCCGCTGGCCGGAAACGGCCCGTTTGAAATGAATAAAACTAAAAAAAAAAAAAAGACCGTACCCTTTTATGTAATGATGTTTACTTTGAATTTATATTAGTTCACACAAACACTCCATCCATGCTTTTGTTCCGGCCCTCCGGTCCAGTTTAAGAACCCATTGTGGCCCTCGAGTCAAAAAGTTTGCCCACCCCTGCATACCCTCTCCTACCTCCCCCCAGCCCCCTCCCCTCTGGGAATCACCATAGTGTTGTCTGTGTTTATGAAATTTGTTTTTAATCTCTTCACCTTTTTCACTCAGCCCCCCAGCCTCCCTCCCCTCTGACAGCTGTCCGTCTGTTTTCTATCTGTGAGTCTGTTTCTATTTTGTTCATTAGTTTGTTTTGTTCATTAGCTTCCACAGATGAGTGAAATCATATGGCCTTTGTCTTCCTCTGACTGGCTTACTCCCTTCTGTCATTTTCAAGGGAGTCAGCAGGCAGAGCAGGGAAAACAGTGATGTTCAGCCCTTGAATGGTTTTTATGAGGTTGCAAACGCCAAGCCAGGCAGCTTGAAAGCAGCTGCCTCCCGGTTACAAAGGCCGGGCCCCTCCCAACTCCAGGCAGGGGACCAGCTCTGCCGGCTTTTCACCACCTTCTGTTGCTTCCCTGGCGGGGATTTTTACCCCCCGAGGTCAAGTTTGAAGAAAGAAAAGCAATACAAGGCATCGCCCTCCAATGGGGAGGCTCAGCTGCCCCTTCTAACAAGAGCTCCTTGTTGGTGCCCTTGGGCAAAAGCCAGGCCTTTTATAAAAATAGAGTCCAGCTTTGCTGATGCACTTTGGGGAATGGAGACTCTTCTTGAAAAAAAATGTTTTTGTTTTTTGTTTTTTAATGAGTGCAAAAGTGAAGAGCCGCCCAGGGCCACAGCCAGCAAGAGAGCAGCTGGGCCTCAAAGAAATGAGGAAAAGGAAACTGAGAGCCGCCTCGCAGGTCAAGGGCCACCATCATTTCTGCTGTGATTTTCTAGCTTCTGAGGCTTTGTCCACTGGCCACGTCTCCACAGCCAGGATCTGAGCCGCAGAGCAATTTTAATTGCTGCTGATGACTGAGGTGGGTGAGGGAGCTGGGATCTTCTTTGTGTACATCTGTCCGTCAGCCGCAGACATGAGAGCCCGACACTCTGCTTCTGTGTGGCGAGATCTGTCAGGAAATAGTAATTGGCGGTTCATCCTTCCTGCATTTCCCCTCTTTTCCCTTCAGTTCAAGCTGGTTTCGGGGCACATAGCAAGACAGAAAAGACAAGTAAGCCATAGCAACCAAGATCAAGTAATAGTTTAATGCAACAGTTTTAAAATTAAAAATAAAAATCCATGATTTTTAAGGTGGCTGAGGGGGATTCCTCATTCACTTCACCCTAATCCCAGCCCAGCCCAGGGGGGAATTTGGAGACCAATGGAGGATGGGGGGGGGGGGGGAGTTTGCAGAGAGAAAAGGAGGAAGAAAGGGTTCTCCCCGAACCATGGGCTTGAGTGAATAGAAAGAATTCTATAGGCTCTGGGAGCCCCTGAGGTCCAAGTGGGGACTCAGTGAGGGGTCAGAACCTCAAAGAAGAAGAATCAGTGTGACCAATGGAGATAAGACCATGGACAGTTGTACAATCGACTCCAGGCCCTGGGGTGGTAAGGAAACAGCAGAGCAGTGGGCTGGGACTGTGGGGGTGTCAGTAGTAACCCCATGGGAACTGACCAGTAAAGGATGGTAGTCACAGGACCACCCTGTGACTTGGCATTTCACAGGGCAGTAGAGCTGGGAGCATACAGTCAAAAAATAATTCATTTGACAGAAAATAAAATTATGCAATGACGGTTGCACACCTGTGGTTTCAGACTAATATAAATGTCTGCCATATCCACGTAGAGAAACGGATTAATTAGGCAACTTGCATTAAATCAAAAGATTAATGAGGCAACTTGCATTTAGATTCAACTTAAAAAAAAAAAAGAACTGGATGAATCTAAATGTGATGGAGAAACATGTCAATTTCAAATGACATCCTTGGTCTGGGGAAGAGTGCTCATTAAAATCATATTTTTCTGTTTCCAGAGTTACTTCCATGATGTTCCTGAATAAATCTCTCTGTCAAATGCCTGGGGGCCTTTGGTAATGGCTGACGTAAAATGAGAGCAATCGCAAGCCATAGGTCGCCCCCCACCCCCACCTCCCACCAGAGTTCTTTTGGGAAGTTGGAGCTGAGGATTTATACAGTATGCTTCCTTCTGTCGGATCAGGAGAGAGACCAAGATCTCTCAAGTGAAATTTCCTCTCAGGTCATGATGAAGTTATTGGCTTTCTGTTGACATAAATTACACAGGCTATCTCAATAGATAAAGCATCCTTTTCTCTCTGCGGCACGGTTTTCATAATAGCAGCTGGTTTCTCAATGTAATTTTTCTTAAGGTCAAATTTTCTTCGCCAGGTATCATCAGTGATATGAGACCTGTCAGAACAAATCTCGGTATACCTTTATATTCTCGTATTACTCAATTCCCAGATAAACATGGAGAAAAACAATACACCAACAACAAAATACATATCTGAGGCTTCTCTGTACAGTGTCTGTGTAAAACAGAAAGAGTACAACCCAAGGGAAAGAGACAGGTCCACCATTTATTCCAAGTCCTATCGCTTCCTGGAAAATAATTACAGAGTTTCCACTGTGACTGATTTCCAGATTCTAGGACACCATTACTGTAAGATACACCCTAGATTTAATAAGAGCTTTCAAAGGGAAAAGGAAACTCTATTAAGTACTTGTCAATTTAAACTGCACTCCAACGGAAGAAATGCTGAAATATGGAAGAGCATCCATCTTAGAATGAATGAAAAACAACCATGGAGATTCAATTTTACAGGAACTCAGTTTTGAGTATTTCCCATGGAGGGATGGCCATGGTGATCCCATCTGGGACCAAGGGCAAGGCCATACAACTTGGGAATATGAAGTAACAGAAGAGCACTGTCTTGAAGTCTAGAGCTAGTCCTGAAGGTACTGCAGGAATAATATTTTTTAATATTTTTAATTGACTTCAGAGAGGGAGGAAGAGATAGAAATATCAATGATGAGCGAGAGAGAAACATCAATGACTGGCTGCCTCTGCCACACCGGGTACTGAGCCCGCAACCCAGGCATGTGCCCTGACTGGGAATCAAACCATGACCTCCTGGTTCATAGTTGATGCCCTACCACTGATGTCCAACCAACCGGGCAAGAATAGCATTTTTAACAGCTATATTGAGGTATAATGGACACACAATAAGCTGCACATATTGAAAGGGTCCCCTTTGATAAGGTTTGACATATATACACCCATGGATCCATTGTTACCTTCAAGGTAGTGAACATACCCATCACCTCCACAGTTACCTGGTGTTCCTTTATAACCCCTCCCACCTGCCTCGCTCCCGGCAATCCTGATCTATGCTCTGTCACTGTAGACTGGTTCTCATTTTCTAGAATTGTATATAAATAGAATTACACAAAACATAGACTTTTTTTTGGTCTGGTTCCGTGTATTCAGCCAAAACTTTGAGTTTTGTCCACGTTGTTGCATGTATCAAGAGTTCGTGTCGTTTTATTGCCAAATAGTATTCATTGTCTATACACTCACCAGGTTATGGACATTCCAGTTGTTTCCCTTTTGAACTACAAGTAAAGCACCTGTGAACATCTGTACAAGTATTTGTGAGGACATATGCTTTCATTTCTCTTGTAAACATCTAGTAGAATGGCTAGGTCATAGGGTAGGTACATGTTTAACTTTTAAAGGAGCTGCCCAATTGTTCTCCAAAGCGGGGAAGACCATGTTACACCCCCCAACAGCATGTACAAGAGTTCTAGTTGCTCCCAATCCTTGCCAATACTTGATATGGTCCGTCTTCTCATCATAGCCATTAAAGTTAGCCATTGTAACAGGTGTATAGCGCTGTTTCGTTGTGGTTTTGATTTGCCTTCCCCTAGTGACTAACGATGGAACTACAACTTTTAGCAAGTGGAAGAAGACTGAACCTGTGCAGGAGGCCCAAAGGAGCAGACAGCGATGCAAGAAGAAAACCAGGAAAATGGGGCATCACAGACGTCAACCGGAGAAGCGACTCAAAAAGAGAGTGGTCAATAGAATCAAATGATGCTAATGTGGAGACTGAAGGTTCTCGTTTGGATTTCAGCCTCTGCTGACTTTATCAAAAGATGTTCCATTGTAATACTTTAAGCAATAAAAAAAAAAAAAAAAAAAAATGTTCCAGTAGCAAATCCAGCTCCCAGGCTCCTCCTCCATTTTCAGAATGAGCACCACTGCAATGCCTGCTGGGTGGCAGCTCTTCGGGTGTCTGAGTCCCACTCTGTGGGCCCCCTCTTCCGAGCCCCTGAGGTTAAAGCACCAGCTGGTACCCCCTTCCAGCAGTTCCAGGTTTCAAGGAAGGTCACGGGCCCGGTTTTCTGGGAAGCCAACTCTGAGGTTGAGATGAGCAGGCAGTGTTTTAGGGAGTGGTCCCAGGGTCATCACCTCTGGAAGAGAAGGGAAAGAAGCAGGACAGGGCGAGGGAGAAGTTGGCTGGGATGCTGCCTCAACCCAGGGCTCAGCCAATGCTTACTAGGAGAATGGCCCATCAGCATTGTCCCCACTGGTCACACCCTACATGGACCAGTCACTGGATGCATCTTGCCCCGGGAGGGGGGTCACCCCGTAGACAGTGACCGCTGAGCTGTCGGCCAACAGCACCAGCAGCTTATCCCTTCAGTCTTGAGGCGGGATCTGGCAACACACTGAGTGTCCAGGACAAGGGGTTTCTCCTCCAAGTTTCTAGGGTCTACTCACCCCAACCTTTGCCCTCGGCTCCCCACCTAGGAGTGGAAGTCGTTCCCTGCAGTTCATCTCTCTTAATTATTTCAGAGCCTCCTTCGTGCTTCTGCATTCTCCAGCACCTGTCTGAGCAATTCCTTCTACTAAACTCTCTAGTGCTACACCTTTACTCCTGACTGATCTACCTACCCCCCCCCCACCCCTGCAAGGGGGACTCCAACACTGGTAGGGAAGGGAGGAGAGGGCTGAGAAACCCGCACTTTGTGACTGATTCTGTGCCCTACTGACCAGGTTACATATAACCCAGAAGGTCAGTTTGGTAAATAATAGCATCATGTTTTGCTCTCAGCTCATGCACACTCCCAGCGTCATCTGAAAAGACCAACGTTTTGGCACAGAAATCTGGATTGAAATAATCCGGGAACAGGCCCTCTGCGCCCTCTGTGTCTGCCCTGCAGGTGGGAACAGGCCTGAACCCTCTTGAGCTCCTCCGAGCCGGAGCGTAATCCATTGGCCGCATGTCTGACACATTAATGCACTAAGTGGCTCCCTCGAGATCTGCAATGTTAACACAGTCGCAGCCTGAGTGCCTAACTTCACGCAGAAGTGACTCCGGCTCGGGGATAACTGGCTTAAAAGCTGTCTAGATGGGTATCAAAAGGGCAAGAAGGAATCCACGATTTCGTCTTTCCATTCTTCAGACTGCGCCAAGTCTGATTTTCAGCTAAGACTGACATGCTCCTGACTGAAATAAACAAACAGACCTCGCGGTTCATCAAGTGTCCATCACAACGTGTCTATGCAGCCATACTGGCACTGGGAGGCGTGTCTAAACCGGGCTTCCCTGGCTCCCACCACCAGCGCTGAGAAGGAATCAGAATAGGACCCACTTCAGTATTCAGAGCACGTTTTATTAACACAGAAAGACTACGATTCACCTTATTAATTTCACAGGGGGCACTGCGACCCCGGAAAGCACCACTCATGTCATACACCATGAACTTGATTACAAGGAGGAAACAAAACACATCATTATTACCAAAAACTCCATACTGGTAACAAGTCTTCCCCTCCTCACCCCCCTCCCCCCAAAAAAAGCCAAGTATTAAAGGCTTCAAATATGCAAATCTAAAATATGTTCCAACATTTAACGTTAAGACTCAAGTTTCTCTTTTAAAATAGACTGAGCATCTCTCCCTCCTCTGATTCTCCAATCACAAGAAGAGAAGACGCCCTTTGCATTGTGTTTCTCCTAAACTTCTATCCTCTGTCCTTGAGCAGAACCGAGGGCTGAACAGGGGCTGGAGGCGGAGACCACGGGGCCTGCTGGCTCCGGAGGTGGCCCTCGCTGCCTGGGGACGCCTCCTTGCGCTCCTTCTCCAGGTTGGCTGTGCTGGTCTTTCCAGCAGTTTCGATCCAGGGGTGCTTAAG
This sequence comes from Myotis myotis, assembly GCF_014108235.1. Classification (NCBI taxonomy): domain Eukaryota; kingdom Metazoa; phylum Chordata; class Mammalia; order Chiroptera; family Vespertilionidae; genus Myotis; species Myotis myotis. Next base: position 48,169,064 of record NW_023416317.1, read on the forward strand.
AACTTGGTGGGCCGTGTAGCGCTTTTTGGGGTCCACCACCAGCAACCGGCTCACCAGGTCTTTGGCAGCTGTCGGAGGGAGAGAAGGAGGAGGAAAATGAGACGAATGCAGGTGGTTCTGAATTTCTCTTCCCCATCCATGAACTGAACCCAAACATCCCCCTTAGCACCACGTGCTACCCTGGAGCAGCTTTGTCCGACGGAACCTTCTGCGACCACGGAAACCCTCCACCTCTGTGCTCCACGCTGGGACCACTGGGCGTTTGAAACGTGGCTAGTGCGACTAAGGAGCTGAATTTGTGTCGCATTCACTTTTAACTCACTCACATTTACATTTACACTGAGGTAGCCCCGTGCAGCTGGGGGCCACCCTGCTGGACGGAGCAGCTCTACAGGGTGTTTGTTCATTTCTCCCCAGGGTCGCGGGCCAGGACCACTGACAGCCATGGCGCCCAGCCCAAGGGGACAAATAGAGGCCACATCTGTCTACAATGTTTTCCATCTGTTAACCAAACTATCACGGTGTTAAATGAAAGATGAGCATTCTTCCTTCCAATGTGGATAAGTAGGCCTTCCTACTGACAACATTAAAGAACATGTGCGAAGAAGCCTAAGTAGTAAACAGTGCAAATTCACAACTAATTTCATTTACTGCCCCAAATCATGAGTGATTCTGGAGAGAGGTGGTGACACCTAGGGGGCCAGGGGGCAGGCAGGGAGGAGGAAAGATTTCTGGTTCTCCCAGGCTGGCTCTCTGCGCCTCCTCCTCCAATCACTCGAGAATACCAGCATCACGCCTTCAGGTCCTCAAAGGACGCAGACTGATGCAGCAGGAGCTAAAGGATGAAGCGCAACGTGTGGACAGCCCGCCCTGTGCAGGCGCTGCGGGGGGCGCTGCGCTCTCCTCGCACACCCGACCGAGACCCTGCTCACAGTCAGAACCCAGAGGGGCTCCCGTCCTGCCTCCCCTCTTCCCGAGCGTGGAGGCCCCGAGTCTCACCCTCAGAGATGTTGTCCCAGTAAGGGGCCAGGAACTCGAAGTGGCCCAGCTGGATGATGTCGAAGAGCTCGTCCTGGTCCCTCTCCAGGCTGCGGAACGGGGGGAAGCCGCACAGCAGGATGTAGAGGATCACGCCCGCGGCCCACATGTCCACCTCCAGCCCGTAACCTGTGCAGCGGAGGCAGAGACACAAGCGCAGCTGAGGCCGGGCTGGATCGGACGTGATGAGATAAGCAGTGGAGAATCCTGGCTCAGGCCCCAGAGGGCCTCAGCTCTCTGCACGCGAGAGCCACTTCCAAACATGGCTGCCAACTCCTACCAACAAGGGGTACACTCCAGGGCGACTCAGACCACGGCCCCTGGGTGACCCCTTATTACTGGTCTGTCATAAAATAAGCACAAGACATGGGAAGGAAACATCTGGAAACTCTCATTTGAATGGCTATGACGTCCAGTTGCACGCCCAAGGGACACACAGTGGACAGGGTATAGATCATCAGTTCAGGGTTGTGTAACACACGTGGTCAGTCCCACGTGGTGTGAGGGGTGATCCCTGATTTAGAAAGAGTTCTCATGCTTTGGTCAAGGAGAATAACTTCCAATATTCCCATTAAAACGTAAATGCCAGCTTAGCACTATCTCTAAGATCTTTGTTCCATATTAAACGAATATAAAATATGAAATATTAAAAAATGAAACATTAATCAGTAAGTGAGCAAGAGTCCCACACTTACCTTTCTCAGAAAGAATTTCAGGTGCTACGTAAGTCGGGGTCCCGCACACGGTGAACACTGGTCTCACCACGTGCTTGGCAAGGCCGAAGTCGGCCAGCTTCAAGGTCGTCGATTTGTCCTCATTCCTCTGAACCTGTAAGAAACCCAAATCCCCAAACCACCAAAATTGTGATGAGAATAAAGACGGAAAACTCCTGCAACAACAAGCAGAAGAGGTCAAGATAACAAACAATGAACCTACACACCCTTACAGTTTAGCCCAACACGGATGAACCCAATTTGATCTCAGTGACGGGTGCTCACATTTTCAAGTAACAAATTAATGAGCTGGATTTTATACCATATTGCCACACGTGGCTGTTTAAATTAAAAAACTGAAATTTGGTTTCTCAGATGCACTAACAGCATTGAAAGTGTTCAACGGCCATCGGCCATCGGTGACTAATGGCTACAAGATTGGACAGTTCGAGTGCAAAGCATTCCCATCACCACAGAAAGTCCTATTGGGCAGCACGACCTCGAACAAGAACCAATGATATTGGGAGTACAGACAGTTTTGGTGAGGACTAGGAAATACCTGTGGGCAATGCAAAGTCCGGGCAGAGGGGGGAAAAAAGAAAAAATATAGGAATTAGAATGAAGAAGTAGACCAACTAAGAGTGGAGGGATGTTAAATACCAGCCCTAATTGGGGGGAGCAAGGGAAAGGGGTGATTTAAGAATCAAACAGACCAGGAGGCTTGAATTCCAGTTCCAAGACTTGCAGCTGGATGGTCTTGGACAATTTCTTTACTGATCTGAGTTTCCATTTTCTCATTTGTTTAAAAAAAAGGAGGGGGTGAAAATTCTCAGCAAGTAGGAGTTCCATTCAGTGTCTGTAATCTGCCCTGCTCAGTGTTAGCCCTAGAGCAAGGGTGGGGAACGCCAGGCCTGCGGGTCGTATGAGGCCCGAGAAATCATTAGGTCTGGCCCTGCCAAGGCAACCGCAGGCAGGACTCGAAATTCAGTAAATCTCAGAGCTTTTCTCATAGCAACGTAAATGTATATGAAGTGAATCATATTAAGCAGAATGATGTTATAAATATCCAGATGGCCTGTGGCAGAAAAAAGGTTCCCCACCCCTGCCCTAGAGTGACCAGCAGTCCCAGAGTGCTGGGGACTCAGGGGGGTTCCCGGATGTGGGGCTTTCATTTTTAAACTTTCATTAAAAGACTTTTATTTCTAAAACAGTCTGATGGCTGTCTTAGTTTGCACATAATAAATCTTTTAAAAAGTAATGCTATGGGACTGAGATTTATGCTTACATATTGGAACTGACCATCTGGGTTCTAATTGTTAATATTTTTGCATGAAGGTGAAAGAAATTATGTCTGGTTCTTCCTTTAGATGCCACTTCCACCAAATTTTAGAAAGGGTAGAAATAGTGATTAAAAAAAAAACAAACAAAAAAAAAAACAGAAAAGACAGCGACCCTCACTCTGAAATGAATACAGAGAACTGGCTGCTCTCCCATGTTCTCATTAAAATACGTCCCACCCGACGAGTCTCCTCCCTTCCGAGTCCAGCTGGCTGGCTGTCTGACCTCTGGTCAGCCCGTTCCTACTGCCAGGTTCATCTGTCCTATCCTTCTTCACCTCGAGGTATCTGCGTGCTAGTTGATAGGAAAAGGTGGCTCTTTGATTTCATCAAAGAAATCAATCTCAGGAGGTGAGCTTAGCAAGTGTTTAGATGGCCATGCAAAAAATAATAAAGCTAAAGATACTAGTATATTTCAAATAAAAGAGGAATAACCAATGAAGGAGCAAACCTAGCATCTCTTACAGCCAGTAAAAGGCCCATCGGTGCCCCTCCCGGACCCTGCACAGCCTGAGGAATTTGTAGCAAAAGCTCTTTAAAAAAAATTTTTTTTAAATATATTTTTCTTGATTTCAGAGAGGAAGGGAGAGGGAGAGAGAGATAGAAACGTCAATGACGCGAGAGAATCATTGATCTGCTGCCTCCTGCCCGCCCCACACTGGGAATCAAACAACCTGGGCATGTGCCCTGACCGGGAATCGAACTGTGACCTCCTGGTTTCATAGGTTGATGCTCAACCACTGAGCCAGGCCAACCAGGCCGCGAAAGCTCTTTCTGTAACACATGGTAAAATGTACCGGCTCTGCCTCCTGCGGCTGCAGGCCTGCCTCAGATCCACCTCCCTCTGGTTCTCTTGGGGGCCTCTGGATCGGCCTCCTCACCTCCTGCAAAGGAAACTCTCTTTGCCGGAGTATCCAGTGTCATGCGCAGTGACAAGCACAGCCTCAAAAGCCCAATTGTCGGGGTCCAAGCTCCAGCTCGCCATTTCCTGGTCAAGTAACTTGCACTCTGTGTGCCTCCATTTCCTCATCTGTACAATGCGGATCCGCATGGCCTTATGGGACGGTGATGAGGATGAAGTGAACTAACATCTGTAACATCAACAGTGCCTGGCACCTAAGAAGCACAATATAAGTGTTTGTCAAGTAAAACCATATTATTTTAGCCACCGAAACAGTTCCCCTCTGAAGGCCAGGACTGACTCGGGCAAAATGAGAAGTTCAGAGAAGCTGGCATGGGTAACGCCCTGCTCATCACAGAACCTGCATGCTCAGGCCAGCCGTGCCCTGAGGAGGTAACGACCACACAATGGAAAACATACTGGGATGAGCCTGGTGATGATGTCACCCAAGGGAGAGACTCGATGGGGCCCCCGGAGCTACAGGAGAAATTGCCCACTTGTCTGCAGGCACATGTTCTCACATCTCTAATAAAACTGAGCAGAGGTTTGCAAAGCTCCCACCAGCACTCAGGAAGGGGGACAGGAGGACAAGAGGGAGCACTCTGGCTCTCCCTGTGTCCCATCAGGGCACAGCGACACCCCAAAATGCAGGGGGAGTGGGGCATCCACTCCCCACACAGGAGTAAGTTCTTTGCACTCGCCCTGCCTCCGGCCAGTGAGCTCACAGCTCCGTGAGCAGATATGTCTTAATTACTGAGTCTGAGTCACCACCGGCCAATCTCATCAATGTCTCCATAATTAACCCAGCCAAATGGGAAGGCGTAGACGTAGAACGAGAATGCGAGTCCGCCTTGGTGCGCGTACAAGACAGACATGGCCCGAAAGCAGACCAGAGAGGTAATTATTAGAATAATTTAGATTAGAAAATTGAGTTTGCAAGGGAAGGACAAAAAATAGCCCGCTGCCTCGAGTTTCCAGATGGATCATCTACATTAATCACATTTGCCGGGTGATTGTTGAAAAAATATGTCCCTCGCAAATATTTGCAAATATTTCCAAACAAACGATCAGCATTGAAAGCATTTGGCTGACTTCATACACTGAAATAAACATGTGAAATAACAAAATCACCAAAGGGTTCTATTAGCCCTGAGATGCAGGGAGAGAAAGCTACATAACTAACTTCACTAAAACAGCTCATCTTCCACTCGTTTCCAAGCATTTACCTCCCAGTTTGCCACCCCTAGAAGCCAAAACCCCTTTTCCTTGGTCTTGTCACTTCTGAGAATGTGGACTGTTCTTTGCTAAAATGCTAGATAAGCCCCAAGTTCTCACCACCCCTCTGAGTTACTCACCCCCGAGATTCTCCCTCGTGCATGGTGCCCAGGTAAATAAACTGTTGTTTTCGTCTTGTTAATCTATCCACTGTGAGCCTACTTTCCAGGGCCCCAGTCACAGAACCTAGGAGGGTAGTGGGAAAAGGTGCTCTTTCTCCCTCCCCTTCACCCTCCTGGGCCAGGTTTGGTTGAGGGCCTGCCCACAGCCCCAGACCTTGCCCTCACCCCACATCTCCATCTCTCTCATAATCTCCGATCTATCTAAACTCACTGCTCTGGGTCGAGGGCCTTCAGGGGCTCTGTTTTCAGTTACCTCTCACCTAAGGGTGTTCGAGATTAATTTGCACAGAACTGTAATGACTATTGACCCATCTGCATTCTTCACTCCCTTTTCTTTTCTTTTCTTTTCTTTTCTTTTCTTTTTTAAATATATTTTTTATTGATATCAGAGAGGAAGAGAGAGAGAAATATCAATGATGAGAGAGAACTGATTGGCTGCCTCCTGCACGCCCCCTACTGGGAATCGAGCCTGCAACCCAGGCATGTGTCCTTGACTGGAATCGAACCCAGGACCCTTCAGTCCACAGGCCAATGCTCTATCCAATGAGCCAAACCAGCTAGGGCCTCCCTCCCTTTTCCAGCCACACCAAGGCACCCTGCCTTGAATCAAGGTGGTCTTTATTTACATAAGCACCAGGTAACATCTGGATGGTCTCACAGCTTCAAAAGGAGTCATTACTTTTCTAACAATTAGCCCCCCTTCTCTCCTTCAATGGTAGGTCAATGTTAAGGGTGATCCTGTCGTTATCATCTCTGAACAGAAGGGGGCAGCAGAATACAGACCAAACAGCAAGCATCTCCCTAAGAAAAAAAGTATTTGATGTGGGTAAGGCTTAGGTATCTTTGCCAAAATCTTAATTGACCGTGCATGGTTCCTCCGACCTCTTCCTCCATGGTTCCCTGTTCAACTGGCTATGAGGACCAAACTGATCATAGAAAGCAATTCATATCAATATTCCTAAAAATCAATTTACATTTCGACAGCAAACAATACTGTAATATAAAAAAATGGCTGAAAAAAATAAGTAAGGACCAAGTCTCCCCTGGGATCTGACACATATCAGGCCCATGAAATGCCTTTGGAGCCTCCATATCATGCGAGTCTTTTTTAACATCTCATATCCATTCCACAAGCATTAATTTCTGGCCGAGGCCCTAGAAATAGCATAGTAAATGAAACAGGAAAACTTCTTGATTTTGTGAAGCCCTCTTTCTATTAAAAAATAATATTCAAAAAACATGTAATTTCAGATAGTGATAAGTGTTATAAAAAAGAAAAAGTGAGATAAAGGCTATGTTGTCTAGTATGGTATTCATTAACCACAAACCGCATTTGCTATTTATTTTTAAATAAGATGTAAAGTTCAAGTCAGACGCTCAAGGTACATTTCAACAAGTGCTTGTAGAGCTAGTGGCTACCGTACTAGGCACCGTAGATATAGGACAACTCCATCATCACAGAATATTCTATTGGACAGTGGCAGGGGGGTGGTATTTTATAGGGTAGTCAAGGAAGGATTCACTGAGAAAATAACATTTGAAAAAAATATCATCTTAAAATCTGAGGAGTGAGCTTTTCAGGTGAAGGAAATAGCAAGTGCAAAGGTCCTGGGGCATGTTTGGCCCGATGAGGAACAGCCACTGAGGGCAGGGCTGGAGTGAGTGAGGGGTGAGCGGTTGGAGTGAGGCTTTGAGAGGACGACAGAGACCACATCATGCAGGGCCTCTAGGCCATGGAAATGAACTTCAGCATCTATTCTGAGTGCCATGGGAAGCCAACAACAGCTCTGACCAGAGGAGTTACAGGTTCTGATTTTCATTTGGAGAAAGCCAGTCGGGCTTCCGTGAGGAAGAAGCTTCGGAGGAAGAGGAAGGACCAGTGAGGAGGTGACTGCCAGTCTCAGCAAGAGGTGACAGTGGCTTGGGCTAGGGCTTGGGCTTGGGTAGTGCAGTGAGGTGTGGAGAAGGTCATACTGAGGGTAAAAATAAGACTAGAGAATGGACTGACTGTGAGGATGAGGGGGGAGAGACGCAGGGGCGCCTCTGAGGTTCCTGACCCCCGAGCAGCGGGTCAGCGGTGGCCCCATCTTTCTGACGGACAAGGGTGGTTTCAGTGCAGTGTGGGGAGGAGAGCCTGGCTGGAGTTCAGGAGAGAATGAAACGTGGAAAAGAGCAAACGGTGAGTAGAGACACCTCTGTCAAGGGTGCGCGTGTGTGGATCATAAAAATGAGGCGGCAGCCGAAGGGGCATGTGGAGAAAGCAAAGGTTTGTTTTTGTTGTAAGTTGGGGATGTTACAGTATGTTTATTACAGTATGTGATGATGGACAGGAGGAAGGGAAAGCATCTGAGAGATGCCTCGTCCGATGGGATGAGGAGGCCAACGGGCCCTGTTTCAGCCCTGTTTCCAGGCAGGAACATGCCCCTGTCGGCCCTTACTCCGGGACAGATATTCTCCAAGGACCTTGCTCCTGCCTGACATCTCCTCAGGCTCCCCCCACACACACAACTCGCTCAGCTTTCTTTGCCGTATGTGGTATCTTGGCTGTTGGCCATAAACAACCTGGCCTGTCCACTTCCCACGCTGCGTGGGTGATCTGGCCATCATCGCCTCTCCAGCTCCTGTTTGCTTCCTCCCTCCTCCCAGGGCCCGGTCAACACCCCACAGCACATCCCAGCCCTGCCCAGCGCACACTGGCAGGGGAAGCAATTAACGCTGACATTTCTGCAAGCAGGAAATTCTCATAATTAAAACTTACTTCGCAAGATCTCAGGAGTCTAAATAACCCGAAGCGGGAAAGAGGCCTAGCATCCTGTCAGGAGATGCGATCTGCAGAAATAAACTCGGTAATACAGGCCTAACATTTTTTATTCCAGAGCCCAGTTATCAGATGTAAATATTTCTGTTGATTAAGACAACAAAAATAAGCTTGCTGTCGTCATTAAGAGCTCTCAGTGTCTTCAGAAAGTCTCTAAAAGCAGCAATAATTGCGATCAGCCATGTAATCAAAAGTTAGTTCTCACATAATCATTTTTCTAAGCTTAGCAAATACAGGTCTTAAGACAGACAGTAACCATCCATTCAAGGAAGAAACAATTGCTTTGATAATACAAAGCTCAACACTAGTGCAGAAGACTAAATTAGAGAATATTAACTGATGGACAGCTGTCACCCTGGAAACATTTACTCATATTAAACCTTAGAAGACCCAGTAAGTTTTCAATATCATTATCATATCAGCAAGTTGAGAGATGACAGCTTTCTAAGCCCAGACAATGAGCCCATAGTCAAATCCAACACAATCCAGATGTTTCTGAAAACCAGACAGTGCTGACATTAGATGGCATTTAGACTCCTGACACAGCAATACGTTGAACTTTACTCACCCAGAAAAAGGACAAATGGTGAATAAATATGACAGGTCTATTCATTTTTATAAATGCAAGCTGACAAAATTATCCACAGAGGAGAAGAGTTACTTATCTATTCCACATAAACAACTCTTGTATTTAGAATGAAAAAGTATAGCTACTCTCCAATTTTGCCTCTGTCTCTCTCAGAACACACACACACATACAACACACACACAACACGTAAACACACTTCACTGCCCTTAAGGGCACTAAAAACACATCTGACTGACCGTTAAATCCGTGAAGAGTTGCTAGGTGACTTCTCTGAGGCTGTTAGCTTATCCACACTAAATGTGTACCTTGCAGTTTTCTACTTCCTGAAGTGAACTTCTCCACGCCATCTACACCAGTGCTGACTTTCCATTTTAAAAACTGCTGACAAGTAAGTCCCTGCACACAAGTGAGAGTCTCTATTGCCCAAGAGACGGGCCAGCTCGACAGCCTGGTTCCAGGACCTTGTGGAGAAAATGCAAGCTCAGGTGGCTGTCCCCGACAGAAAATGACCCTGGAAGGTCAATGACTCATCCCGCATCCCGGAGAACTTGTACAGCTGGGCTACTGCTTTAGGAGGCACACGCCCACCATGTTTGGCTCATGAGACCAGCCCAGGCCTCTAGGCAGACCCTCTCCTGCTGAGACAATTGGGGGAAACATCAGAGGGGCAGTAAAGAGCACTATTTTGTTGCCGTTCCAAGTGGCCATAATGAACAGTGGGTAGCACATCACACGTGGAGATTACTTGGGCTCAGACCCAGAAGACAGACAAAAAGCAAGTGAAGAAAGGATGAGGGCACTCAGCTCGCACAAAAATGAAATTTTTCACAGAAGAGTTATTTGATGGTAATTCAGACCACAGTTCTGTGAATGTGGGAAAACACAAGGTTACTTGACTTACTGGTCAAGGTAGATCTCATGCCAAAACCGGTTTGGCTCAGTGGATGGAGCGTCGGCCTGCGGACTGAAGGGTCCCAGGTTCGATTCCGGTCAAGGGCATGTACCTGGGTTGCGGGCACATCCCCAGTAGGAGATGTGCTGGAGGCAGCTGATCGATGTTTCTCTCGCATCGATGTTTCTAACTCTCTATCTCTCTCCCTTCCTCTCTGTAAAAAATCAATAAAATATATTTTAAAAGAAAAAAAAGGTAGATCTCATTTCACCAGATAATTAGCTTGACTCACTCACTGCTTCATTCTCCTGGGGGGGAACAGTTTACGGATAGGTGAATGCATCGGGATGGTGTTTCCAGGCTGGGTCTACAGCCATGGCAATGAAAGGAAACAGGCTAACTCTCTGACCAAAAAATAAATCATAATAATATGACTCATCAAGATCCTCGTCTCCATCCATGATTGCTGTACCTGCAGCAATCCGGCTTTGAGTGCTGACTCACAATACCCACCTTAACATCAGTTATGCTGATGTCATAACAATGATGGCAGCTGCCACTGATGGAATCCTCACTACTTCCCAGGCAGCAGGATATGTCTGCGTTCATTCATTCATCCCGCTAACATTTAATGAGCATCCACCATGTGACAGAGCTGCTCTAGGTTTCAGGGTACAATCTGAGTAGAACCAAGTTCCTACTGTCCTAGAACTTTCTTCCCAGTAAGAGAAAGAAAACAGGAAATTAAATACAGCTGTACCAGACAGTGGTCAGGGCAATGAAGAAGAGAGTGGGATAAGTATGCTGTCCTAACAAGACCTCCAGAAGCACACTTCTGGTTCAGGAACACGTTGGGCCTACTGACTCACTGCAACAGGGAGCACACACAGCCCTGGGATCCAGGCACCTAAGAAGAGGATGTTCAAGACACTTATTGCAACACCTGGGCTGTGTTAGGTGATTAGGGGAAGGGTTCGAAAATAAAGCAGGATTTTGCTCTAAATCATATACTGTCAGGAAGAGGGAGTGATTCTATGACTGGGCACTGTAGTGACTCTTAACTACAAGGCAGTGAGGCAATCACTCCCAGTTGCCAGAAGGGGGAGATGTGGCCATGTTTGAGGTCTGGACAATCATGTTTCTATCTGCATCTGGAAATGACTAACAAGGGATCTTGCATCTGTCTTGACCCATCATGGTCAGAGTGGCCTTAGCTGATGCTGATGTTCCGTGGAATTGTTTATTTCAGTAGGAGAGACATTGCTGAGCGGGGGAGCCAGGCCGGCGGCCAGCTGTCAGGGCTGCTTCTCTCTCTCCTGCACTCAGTCCTCCTTCCACCTTCCAAGTCAGGTGCTACTGTGTCATTTTTCTTTTATAAACGAGAAACTAAGGCCCAGAGAGGGGAAGGACTAACCCTAGAGCAAACAACTAAGAAAGCCAGGATTCTAAGTAGGTTATCTGATGAAACCTATAGAATTTTACTAACCTATGTCACCCCAATAAATTCAATTTTTTTAAAAAAGTAAAGAATTTTTTTAAAAAGTCAGTTATCTGACTTCAGGACCAACCAGCCTCTTATCCACTCCACACACAGATTCCAGCAGTGTGAGCCTTTTGAACTCTCGCGGCAGGAAGTTACCTCCAAAAGAGTCAGGGGTGGTTTCAGTGGGAGAGAGGACATGAAGCCTGCAGGGCAAACGGCTACCAGTGGACACCCCGATACCTAGGCCAGAGTTCGTGCAAATGCCCAAGAAACAAGTCCACCTGATCAGTCCACCTGACAGGGATGAGGAAACATATTCCATTCTATTTAAACTGGAAGGTTTCTTTTTCAATAATCTCATCAAAACCAATCTAGGTCAGCAACTTATGAACTACAACCTAGGTCTTGAACACTGGAACAAGTAGGTTATGAGCATAAAGGTACTGTTCTGGCCGTAAGGGTAACAGCCATGAGGCAGCAGAGTCAGGCTTACCAGGAGGTTTTCCGGCTTGAGGTCCCGGTGCACGATGTTCTTGTCATGCATGTGCACGAGAGCCTTACACAAGTCCATGAGCATGAGGGCGGCGTCGCGCTCTGGGAACTTCACGTGTTCTATGATGGCATCGAAAAGGTCCCCGCCCTGCACGTACTCCATGATCAGGTAGATCTCCGTGTCCGTTTCGTACACTTCGTGCAACTTCACTATGTTGGGGTGAGAGAGGCTCTGGATAATTAAGATCTCGCTGTCGACCATGTCCTCCTTACCCTTGAGTTTGGCCTTGTCGATGATCTTCATGGCGTAGGCCTGCCTGGTCTCCCGGTGCCGGCACTCCTTCACGATGGCGAAGTTGCCGTCCCCGATGACCCGGCCGGTCTCGTACTGCTTCTCCACGTTGGCCGAGATGATGCCCGCGGGCCGCCGCTTCCGGCCACCGGGCCTCTCCGGCTTGCTTTCCTCTGCCCTCATCTTGGGCTCCTTTTCTACCCTTGCGGGTTGGTCATCTCTGGGAAGCATCCTTCTCCCGCCGGACACAGGTGGCTTTTTCTCCTTCTCTGCCTCCTGCTCCTCCCCTCGGGTCCTGGGCGGCTTCTCGGGGTCGGCTGGGTGCTCCCTGAGGAACCAGCCACCATGCTTATTCCTGGCATCTTTCTTCCCATCCTGCGGCCCCTCCTCTCTGACGGGCTGGGCTTCCGTGACATCCTCCTTAGCCTTGGCTGCTCCTTGCGGCTGACCTTCCTTACCTTTGGGGTCTGCGTCCTCTTTCTTGTCCGTGTTCTTGCTGGGTCTCAGCTCCTGAGTGGGGTTCCTGGGCCTGCTCCTGGGGCCGTCACCCTTCCACCCGTCCTCCCCGCCTGGAGAGTGGGCCTCGGGGGACCTCCTGCAGCTCCTGGTCCTCACCAGCTTGTCCACGTCATAGCGCGGGCCCTTGCCCAGGTCCAGCTCGCTGGTGCCCAGGGACAGCCTCTCCCTTTGCAGGCTCTGCCGAAGCTCCCTCTCTCTCTTGCACTTCTCACACCGGATGATTTCCCCCGAGGTCTTCTCGATCTCCACGCCCAGGTGCTTCTCCCCACTGCCATGCCTCTCGACAGGGCCTTCCCGGGGCGGCTTGCCGCCGGGCTCAGGCTCCCGTGCGCCCCTCACCCACGTCTTCTGGGCCCTCGCCCCGTCCTCCAGCCCCGGCTCCATGGGGGTCTTCCCCTGCCGTCTGATGGCTGCCTTGGACCCGGCAGCCTCACCGCAGCTCTTGGCCGGCTCAGCCTCCCCACAGTGGTGTCCCCCTTTCAGAGCCTTGCTATAGAGCCTGCTTCTCAGCCTCGGAGAAGGGACCCTGCTCTGCTGGCTCAGCGTCAGGGCCCGGGCTTTGCTGGGGTACAGCTCTTCCATGGCCGCCTGAATGTTCTTCAACGTCAAGGGTTCCTTGCCCATGGCGATGAAGGCATCCCCTTCCCGGAAGAAATCAGAGACACTCCGGATCTCCCTGCCCTTGAGGTTGAACAGTTTCCTCACGCGATCACTCTTCCACCGTGGGAAGCCCAAGGCCTCCGAGACGTCCGCCAAGAGCTGCTCGAAGGTCTGCACCGAGCGCCGATTGAGGAGCAGGGTGACCTTGCGCAGGGGGTGCCCGCCCGGCTTCACCACGGTCACGACCCTGGGCTTCAGGGCGCTGTTCTCGGCGTGGATGCAGTGAAGGCCGTGCTGAGAGCTGAGCACGGGCACCAGGGAGCCGCAGGGGCCCAGGCACGGTCTCTCCACGTGCCCCCGGCCAGCAGGCAGCCACGTGCCTTGCAGCTTCCGCTCCATGAATCTAGAGCTTAGATATTTTAGCGAATGGTCACATAGGCCTCGATGTCCTGCCAGAGGAAAAGGACAACAGAGTATTAGTCAAGATTGGGTTCAAGGAGCCTTTGACCTTCAGCAAGACTCTCCTAAAGGTTACTGGTTCTATTACAGTTTATAAGGGTGACCTTTGAGGATCTGTTTGAAATGATGGGGCCTTCATACTTTAGGTCTAATCGCTGTCTCCTCTATGAGAGACCAGGAGTGTGGAATAGAATCTACTTTGGGCCTGAGGTGGCTCCTGTAGGCCTTCCATGGACCCCCTAGGTTGGACCACCCCTCAGGAGCCCATTCTAGGCAAGGCCTGACTCTGAGAACACAACTCCTGCTTCCCTAAAGTGAGGTGACCTTCAAGGATCCACAACTGAGAAAAAAGGTCCAAGGTTTGCTACCCAAGAAATACCACCAAGAGGTGAGAACATTCTGGAACTTTACAGAACCTTAATCTCACCCACCTCAACTTTTCTCAGCTTGACTTTCAACCCACTCACGGCAAGGCAGTCTGTGAAGAGGTTATGTCACAGTTTGAGACAGATCTGGCTTTGAATCCTGGCATGGCCACCGACTGTGTGTGTGAACTTGGGCAAAGTACTAACATTTCAGTCTTTTCATCTATGAAGTTGGGATGCTAACACTCTCCTCCCAGGACTTTTGTGAAGAATAAATAACAAAATGAATACAATTTACTTAGAGGACTTAACACACAGGCATAGTAATTGGCAACTACTCATCCTGTCTACACCATCTAATTGTATGATCACTTCATCGGTAGTAATCTATTGAGAAGGTAGAACCTCACTGTGCACAGCTTCACCTGGCCTCACAGAGCTCCTGGACAAACAGCGGGGTGGGTATTTAAAGCTCTGATTGGGATTTTCTTGCCCTGTGGGGGTTAAAAAAAAAAGAGTTGACAATTTCAGTCTACATGTAGAAAGTTCTCCTCCAAAAGGTTTTTTCTCTCATTATTAAAAAAAAAAAAAGGAAGGAAAGAAACCATTATTTAATGTTCAGAGCATTTTGTTCATTCTCCTTGTATTTCCAGATAAACTGAATAAATGAATAAACCAAGACTCTGTGTTTCCTGATCAACTGTACCCAGCCAGCATAAACTAGAGGAGACAAAAAGCAGTTTGATTTCCATTCCCCTCCAGGTCAGGAAAGGAAACAGGAAAAGGACCAAATGTGTAGAGCAGCTCGACCATGAGGGTGGGCGGGGAGTTATTCAAGTGACCCCACAGGATCCATATGCCACGTCCCACGTGTAGGAACCTGCCGCCTGTGCCTCCTCGAAAAAGAAGCTACAAGTGACTTTTGAAGAATATTTGAATTGTGGCAAAGGCTCCTGTTGTGCCAGGATGGGCAACTTGACCGAGCGTATTTACCCAGAACATTTTTTTTTTTCGTTTTTTAATTATAACATACAATCTGTTCTGCGATGATTTCCATCTAGACACAGGTGTCAGAGTAGATGACGAGTGGTGGCTGGTACTGATCTTCCCACGTGCCATAGATTTGTGAGCTTAACCATCCCGCTGACAGTGGCACTATTTATGGGCATCTGTTATTCCTTTTCTTCTCGTGCTCCGTAGTCTGCCTCCGTATTTGTCGGAGAGAGTTGGTGCTGAGAGAGAGGGCTCCAGGAGCAATACTAGTTTGTGTTTCCTCAATGGAAAGATTGAAGGGTGCCAAGGAAGGTGACCTTCCAATGTATGTGCACAAAGGAACCTGTGTTCTCATTTGTTATTCCTATGGTGCTTCTCAGAGTAAAACCCTCAATACAGCCCGGCCATGTGCTCAGTGGTTGAGCATCGACCTAGGATTCAGAAGGTCATGGTTCAGAAGGTCCCGGTCAGGGCACATGCCCAGGGTTCAGGATGGAGGAGAGGGAGCAGTGTTTCAAAAGCCTGTAAGAGGCGCTGGGACCCAGGTGATGAGGTACAACAGAGTAAGCCGCACAGGCCCCAGGGCCCCGGGGGTGGGGGTGGGGGTGCGGCCATGTGGGGCCCTGAGGACACACTGACAGCCAGGGAACAGCAAGGGGAGGGGCCGTGAGGAGTGATAGAATGACCAAGGAAGAACAGGAGCCGTGGTGTACCTGAGCACAGGTGACATCCTGCCCTGGGGATTCCGAGGACACTGGCTGAGGTCCCGTGGGAGCAGGTGCAGCCACTGGGACTCCACGTTGGACATTAATATTAACGCGGCCTCGTTTGCTCCCAGGGCTGCCAAGGCCTCGGACATCCGGTGGCCACACAATCACAATCACAGTTCTCCCTGCCGGCTTTCCTCCAGACGGACCCTCTTCCCACTTCCGATCATTCCGGCACACGAAGCCTCTATGCTCCCTTTTGCCCGCAGTCCGTGGGCCACTGCGGGGAGCCTCTCCAGATGCCGCCCTGGCCCTGGTGTTGTCCTCGAGACACCTGATGCTGGTTCCCTTTGCCCGAAGCTTCCCGGGGTGTGTGGGGGGAGGGGAGGGAGGGCGGGGGCGGGGAGAACAGCTTATCTTTCTGTCTCACCCCTGGGTTTACTGTTTCCTCCCAACACTCCCAGCTCACCCACGACCTCATCGCTGGGGTGTCACCGCTCACTCAGTAAAATTCCAAGAGGGCAGGGCTCCCAGGCCAGCTGCTGTTTCCTATGCCCTGGATTTTGAATCCCCACTGTCTGTGGCAGCTCAGAGATTCACGATAACCCTGACTTGGGCCAAGTTTTGCTTTTCCCGGCGCTGTCCAGGTTGGCTCTTTGGACACGCCCCTTCGGAAGGAGAGCAGTGAGGACCCCCACCTGGGGCCAGTCTGCAGCTGACTGATGCCCGCAAGACTTCACCACGTTTTCCTTTCTGCCTCCACCGACCTGTGTCACAACAACATGCAAACACTGGACTAGCTGACTTTTTCCACGATCCATCCACCCCTATGGGTGAGGCTGCAGAAATCACTCAAAAAGCACTTCTCCATCTTCTGTGTGGAAAGACTGAGCCCATCTATCTCATTTCTCCATCTTCGTGCCTTGGTTTGGGCAGATCTTAGACTGATGTGAAGACCTTGGGAATCTCTGAACCATGTATCCGTGCTGGGCCCTGAAACCTCTCACCCTCATGTACCATATGCCAATCTGAGGGGCAGGCAGACACCTCCACCATTTATTGTTGTCCAGAACAGAGGAGGCAAAGGGTCTGTGGTTTTTCATAATTTTGACTTCTGGATAAGACAACCTTCATGGCCTTGGCGGGTGGGGCTCAGTTGGTTGGAGTCATAGGGTCACCGGTTGGCTTAATTCCCGGTCAGCACCCATACACACGTTTCAGGTTCAACCCCTGGTTGGGGCAGAGTATACAGGAGGCAACCCATCAATGTTTGTCACATCAATCTTTCTCTCTCATATCGATATTTCTTTCCCTCTTTCTCTCTCGCCCACTCTCCCCCCCCCCCCTCTTTCTCTCTAAAATCAATAAAAACATATCCTCCGGTGAGGATTAAAATAAAACACAACCTTAACGTACAACATAAAATTAAATAGCAAGTAAAACTATGGGAGAAGAAATGTGTCCAAAAGATATATAGCTTTCATTCATATTCAGGAGAGAATACACATTTGAAAAACAGTGAGCCTGTTTATGTAAAATAATAATAAGGGAATATTATGAATAACTTTGTGCTCATAAATAAGATAACTTAAATGAAATGGACGGATTCCATGAAAGATACATATTACCAAAGTTGACTCAAGGAGGAATAAATAAACTAATAGCTTCCCCTGTGCTATTTATCTGAAGCTTAGGTACACTGAGGAAGAACTTTCCATAAATATTCAAGACATGGTCATTTATATGACTGATTGGATTCATGGGGAAAATTGCTTATGTTGAAAAATATATCCTTTGTAAATATCCTTCAATAAAATTAAGGGCAGCAATCCGATCTAAGCAGGATGCAAAGGAGAATTCTAAGGAGGATCCGTGTTCTAGACACAAAGGCTGTGTGAGTGAAAATCTGCAAGTTAGCAATGAAAGGGCCAGTAGCCCACCACCCTCAATTTTCAAATGCACCTGCAGACCAGAGAGGGTAAGCAATCAGCCCAAGGCTACACAGCTAGCTAGTAAGAACTGAAAGAGTCCTTCCATAGATCCTCAATCTTCTTGAACAATGGCTCAGACGGGTGTAGGGGTGTCATTTGAATCACGAAATAAAGCAAAGCTCACAGGATCATCTAGAGGAAATGGAGCAGGACACAGGCCCATCCACGGGCATCGATTCCCCAGCAAAGCAGCCTCCGTTGAGCTGTGCCCTAATTGCTAAGCCAGCCAGAACCCCAACTGGACAAAATAAAGTCACACAGTGTTCCTGCAGCTGGCAACAAACAAGTGAGCTTTTCCCCGATGTCCCCATAGTGTTCTAAAAAAACACTGATCTAAAAAAACAAACTCCCCAAAGTGTTTTAAGATTCTAAACAAAGAAGAGTGATGGTGGGGTAAAGCAGATTGTGGTGCAAACTCTTCTTCTTTTAGGAAATTCAAACTGGGCTTGGGTTTCCTCTTACTTAAAAGTAGGAGCGCAGCCGGCATGGCTCAGTGGTTGAGTGTTGAGTTGTTGAGTGTCGACCTATGAACCAGGAGGTCACAGTTCGATTCCCAGTCAGGGCACATGCCTGGGTTGCGGACTTGATCCCCAGTAGGGGGCATACAGGAGGCAGCCAATCAATGATTCTCTCTCCTCATTGATGTTTCTATCTTTCTACCTTCCTCTCTGAAATCAATTTAAAATATATGTGTATATTTTAAAAGTAGGAAAGTCATGTACCATGACCCTGGCTGTAAAAAGGCATCTAACAGGCACCCCAAAGCTCTAGCAGTGGCCCCAATACCCCCACCTTGAGTGCCAGAGCCACGAGGGGCCTGGCCTATATCTCGGTGTTCATGTCCTCACTGGCAGGGGGCCTGCACGGCCCCACCTGCCCAGCTCCCAGGTGGCTGTGAAGACCGTAACGAAATGATGGACATAGGGGACCTGCATGTGGGAAGCACTCATGCTTGCTGGTTAAAGCAGATCGCCAACAGGGGCACCAAGGCGAGCCAGCCCCTCTGCTGAGAAGCCAACGCCAGAGGGCAGAACCTTACATCGTCCCTCAAACAGCCCAGGCCTTCCGAGGGCCTCCTATAAATAACAGTTTTCACAAAGACTGCTGCCTTCGGAGCCCTGAGAGGGTACACGGTGGCAGATCTGGCTTCCCCAGGAGTGGTGGTGAAGCTTCTGCAGTCTCCCTTGCGATGCTGTCTCTTAGCATTTGCCAAGAATATGTAATTGGAAGGGACGGGCTCTTCTAAATAAATGGGCTTTTCTTGGGAAGATTCCAAATACACAGACCTGGCGTCAGGCCTGGGGTGGGCTGGCCACAAACAGGTGTTGGGTGAAAGAACCCAGGAAATCCAGTTAATGCAAACAGCCTCCCCGCTGAGTGCGTAATCATCAGAGCGTGCTGGGTGATCAAAGCAACCCTGTCCTCAGGACTTCCCATGTTCCTGCCCCAAAGCCTCAGTAAGGAACACGCTACAGGCCAGCACAGCTGTGGATGCTGTAGGTGCCCACCCTCAGCCCCTCACCAGGCAGCGGCCCACCCACCACCGCTTACGAATACTGGCTGTTAAGGGGCCGCCACTGCTCACTTATCCCAGGAATTACCCTCTGCCGGGAGCCGCTCCACCCAGGGACTGACACACGCAATGCGCCTTCAGAGGGCAGCCCGTGATCCATGACAGGCTGACGGGCACCGGGAAGGGTACAAAAGCCCAGCCCCTCACCTGAAGGCAGGACCAGCTCCCGGGTGCAATGCATGCCCCAGAGCTCCTGTGGTTGCAACCACGCCCTGCTCCCCTCGCTCCCTTCTCCTGACAGCAGACTTCCCCTCTCCCCCCCCCCCCCCCCCCCCCGCCTTGCACAATCATGTGCACAGAAATGCTACTCTGAGGTTCTGCTTCTAAGGAACCTAGACCCACACCACTGCCCGAAATTATGAAAGGCCTTTACATGTTAAAATAAGAACGAGCACTCAGTGTTCAGGAGTTTTGTTTCCCCCCGCCCCCCCAAATTCTTCAGTAGAAGCCATCCTTCCTCTCATGTTTCATTAAAAACAAACGGCCCTAACCGGTTTGGCTCAGTGGATAGAGCGTCAGCCTGCGGACTGACGGGTCCCAGGTTCGATTCTGGCCAAGGGCATGTACCTTGGTTGCGGGCACATCCCCAGTGGGGGGTTGCAGGAGGCAGCTGATCGATGTTTCTAACTCTCTATCCCTCTCCCTTCCTCTCTGTAAAAAATCAATGAAATATATTTTTTTAAAAAACAAAAACGGTAGCCATGGTCGGTGTGTTCAGTGGTTAGAGCATCTACCTGGGTCCTGACAGGTTGAGGCTTCAATTCCTGGTCGAAGGCATGTACCTGGGTTACAGGTTTTACCCCAGCCCTGGTCGGGGTATGTGGGGGAGGCAACCAATCTATGTGTCTCTCTCACATCGATGTTTCTCTCTCTCCCTTGCTCTCTATCTATGAATGAATGAATGAATGAATGGTAATGAAACAACAGACCTATTACTGCTTGAATTTTTAGTGAATGGTAGTTAATTGTAGGTTAAAAAAAAACACAGTGCCAGCCTCCAGATAGCCAGAAACCGCTGAGAATGTTCGACACTGATTGAAGGCAGCATGAAAACTATAAAACTCTCCTTTTCTCCCTGCCCTTGGGATGGGCTGACATTTAAAACCCCATTCCCTCTTCTCAAGAGAGTAAAAATCCATCAAATATATACGTTTTTCTTTATTAACAGCCTCACTTAAGCCTACTTAAAGGAGCTGAGCAGGCGTGGCTCTGTGGTTGAGCATGGGCCCACTGTGTTTATGGCCGGGAGAACACCCTGAGGGCAGGACAAAGAGACACCAGCCTGTCTCCTAACCCGGCCCTCTCCACCTCCGCACCAACACTCCTTTCCCTTCTGAAAACAGCTTCTCAAACACACCTGCTTTGTACTTGTGATGAGGAAAGTGCAACTAAAATAAAGAGCCCCAGGCAGCCACCTGGCTGTCGGCTGTGGTGCTTTGTACTGTAGACAAAGCCACTGGAAAAAAGCAACGGGCTCATAAATGTGGCAGAGAACAAGGAAACCACAGGGGTCACCCCACTGGTTCTTGGGGAGGGGAGCTGGCTTATTCTCCATCTCCCCTTAATGTGAGGGGGGACTCCTGTTTTCCTTTTACACCACAGGACATGCTTGGAAAAGATCATCATCTTTAAGACCTACGAGACATCTTCAGTTATGCTGTTCTTACGGAAAACAATCAGCGCCTTTGAGTTCTAACGTAATATGAATGGCATTAAAAGAAAGGACTACACGGTCCTAATAGCCAGCACACAGCACATGTGTGACCTCCTCATGAGATTGCTGGGGCGGGGGGGTCTGCAGCCCTGGGAGGTCTGCATCTGTTGACTCCGTTCCAGAAAGAAAAAAAAGCCCAGCCCGCATGGCTCTGTGGTTGAGCATCGACCCATGAACCAGGAGGTCACGGTTCCATTCTCAGTCAGGGCACATGCCCAGACTGCGGTTCAATCCCCAGCAGAGGGTGTGCAGGAGGCAGCCAATCAGCGATTCTCTCGCATCATTGATGTTTCTCTCTCTCTCTCTCTCCCTCTCTTTTCCTCTCTGAAATCAATAAAAAATATATTTTTAAAAAAGAAAAGGAAAAGAAGCTTCATCTCCATCTAGTCCACTTGGTGTCTTTCTGTTTCTTTTTTCTCTTTAAATCAGTATGTCCATGATTGGGGTTATCGTAACTTGAACTCAAGGTGAGACACTGAGCAGGGCTGCGGGTGCCTTTTATTTGGTTTTCCATTAGCCAGTCTGACCTGCCAGGCCTGTCTTCAGTATCACTGAAGAACCAGCGTCCTGACATTATCTTTTATTATCCAGACTCAAATATAAACATGTTCTTACCAACATGTGTCAGCTGGCGAAGGGAAGACTATGATGTGGGGGCCAGTGATGTCTAGGACAGTCAGAGACACCTACAAGCAACGCTGAAAGTCGTAAGCGATTATGTCTCAGCGAGAAAACAGGACGAACCCAAGCTGTTTGTTGTCAGGCATCTGTAGCTCTGCACCTGCAGTGTGGGTGGGACCCTCTGATTCCTACGCAGCCCAACTCCTGTATCCTTTTCTCTCTCTCCCCGGATTTATTTCAGTTCTAGAATGTCTCTATCTGTTTATTCTGCGCCACCTACAAAGACAGAGTACATGGAACGTCATGAAATAGCTTTGTATGTTTTTACTTCTAAATATCATTAGCAAGTGGACAAACTATAAAGCCAAAATTTTTAATCATATAGTTTACGCTTTCCTACATAATAGCAATAACCAGTTGGAAAAATACAACTTAAAAATAAGAACATGTGTAATGTCAACGTAAAAAGGATTCCTAGGAATGACGTTAGCAAGAAACGTATATGATCAACATAAGGAAAACTACAAAACTGAGAGAGGACATAGAAGATCCAATTCAATGACTGCCCATTCCAGAATGTGAAGTCCTAGTGGGCTGAACACATCAATTCTTTCCCATTGTAATTTGTCACTGTGATGCACTAACAGGATTGTTGAGGGAAGACAGAAGAGAATTGAGTAATGAGTAATGAACATAGTAAAATATCTTACAGAGCTATAATTACAGCATGTTGGTACTTATACAAGAATAGCTGAATTTAAGTAAAAAGAAAACTGTAACCCCAAAATAGATACTTTTCGACATGAGAATCTAATGTATAATAAAAGATCCTTACAAGCTCATCAGGAAGGTAAAAATAATTTTTATTCAAGATTGAAAGAATTGGTTATTAATTTAGAGATAAAAATGAATTTGGATTTTTATTTCACAAGTATATGTCAAAACAATTTCATATTAATTAAAAGCCGTAGCCAGCCATAGCCGGTTTGGCTCAGTGGATAGAACAGCAGCCCAAGGACCAAAGGGTCCCGGGTTCGATTCTGATCAAGGGCACATACCTTGGTTGCAGGCTCAATCCCTGGCCTTGGTCAGGGCGTGTGCAGGAGGCAACCATTGATGTGCCTCTCTCACATCGATGTTTCTCTTTGTCTCTCCTCCCTTCTACTCTCTCTAAAAATCAATGGGAAATGTCCTTGGGTGAGAATAAGCCAAAAAGAGCCACAGCCAAACGTAAATCAAACCACTGAAGAGAGGAGAAGTCTGGAAATTAGAAACATTAAAGGAGAACACAAGTAAACGATCCCAGGAGTTCTTCTGTGTCCTACAGGACGCAGGTGTGAGATGGGCTGACTGACATATTGGCACCCACAAAGGGACAGTGCTGAGGCCGTGGGTCAGGTAGGAAGGTGCCACAGCCCATTAATGCCAGGAAGCCCAGTGGCTTCCATAGTAAAGCCTCTTGTTCCTATGAAGTCCCATGTGGACTGAGCAGCCTCCCTCCAGCTTAGATCCTCCAAGGTTGCCAAGCAGTGGGAGAGACGTGATGGCAGTGCCTTGGCTCTACCTGAGAATGACACCCCGTTTGGTGTGTTCAGGTCCTTGAACTAAGAGTTGCTTGGAGCATGGAGTATGCTGGGGAAGGCTTAGTCAAGGAGGCAGAGCTCAGTTCCTGAAGACGTATTAGTCAACATAGGCTCAGCTCTGCTGCGGTAACAAATCAACTTCATCATCCTAGTAATTGCCCCAAGAATGGGCCAACCAACTGTCAGAATAGGGACTGTGGACAGGGAATGAGAGCATCTGCTAAAGAAGGGGAGCACATGATATCTGGGGAGCACCAACTGTCTGCCTCAGCGGTAGAGGCACAAACTCCAGAGGGTTATTCTGGTTGCAGCCAATCTGAAAGCAACTCGGCATCTGGAATAAACTGAACAACCAGCTTCATGCAATCTATTCTTGCAACGACACTCTTAAAACCACGGCTATTGTTGCTGGGAAACCTGCTCCTCCAACCTGCCCTGAGACCCAGCGATGCTTCTTGACAGGTGCCCTGGACTAGCTCATGGGTGTGGAGATGGCTGGTGGGGAAAATGCCCTGCTACTTTGGGGGGATCCCAAGATGAAAAGGCAAGTAGTATGTGGTCTCTGGGGGTGACAGGTAAGCACCTGCTTATGAAGCGTTTGTCACAAGTTCCTAAGAGATGCAGCAAGGGCACTACACGTCTCCCTCGAGGTCCGCGGGGGCTCTGCCATGAAGGTGATGCCTGTACCAAGGCCAAGAGACAAGTAGAAGTTTGTCATGAGCGAGAGCAATCAGGGTCAAAGCCACTGCCGGCTCCCGTGGCTTCCAACAGTTGGTGCATTAGGTTAATAATTCACACAAAGAGGAAACACCAAGTTACAGTTTAAATTATTTAATGCTGCAAACTGCAACACATGATTTCACTCTAGCGACCACAAGGATTTGTTTCCAGTTTGTAACGTTTTTTAAGATTTATTTATTGATTTTTAGAGGTAGAGAGAGGAAGGGAGAGGGAAAGAGAGAAAGAAACATCTATGTGAAAGCGGAATATCGATTTGGCTGCCTCCTGCACACCCTCTACTGGGGATCAAGCCGGCAACCCGGGCATGTGCCCTGACCAGGAATCAAACCAGCAATCATTCGGTGCACGGACAAGACCTCACCAGCTGAGCCACACCAGCCAGGGCAGTTGTGAAATTGTTGTTTGTCTGATTGGGTGACCTCGTGTTCTCTGCCCCCCACCTCCCCAGAGTGCTGAGTTTCCACGTTCCCTGTTATGTAATTCCCCAGAGATTATTTAACCTGCACCAGGTCTGCTGTCTCCTTGGAGAATGTTGAGCATCTGAGTCCAAAAACACAGAGTGGAAAGTTGCTTGTTGGTGCTCTTCAAAACTGAAGGCAGGCAGCCAATCTCACGTGACATACTATGACGGCTTCTAACGCAGAACCATCCGCACTTCTCTCAATGTTTTTCACTTTCTCCAAACATGTGGAACACAAAACAGTGTGTGCTTCATCAGGCAAAAGGTCGCTAGAACCCTCTTCACAGACACAACAGAAAGGCTAGCAAAGCACCTCAAATCATCCCAATGAATGCTAATGAAGTATCCCCCAAAAGTAGACACCACAAAATGCAGCAGTTCCTGAGAAATTGGTTTAGGAACGCTCGAGTCAGTGAGGAAAGATGGGGTGATGAATGTGGCTGAACACAGCTCTGGCCTTGAGCTCTCCCGGTCCTCCTGTGGACACGTGTGGTCTTCATCCTGGTCAGCGGCACCATCAACTGCCCAGATCCCCGTGACTAAGCATCATCTCTACCTCCTCTTCTCTTCCCTCACCTCCCACATCCGGTCAATATCCCAGTCCTGTGGATTCCACCTCCAATATGCCTCCCAAATATGGCACCTTAACTACGTATTGCCTTAGCGCCCACCCTCATCACATGTGACCTGACCCATCTGTCTCTGGCCTTCCTCCCCTCCCCTACCCACACACCTGGACAAAGTGATGTCTCTAACCCACAAAGCGGGTCATCTCCCCTTCAGGAAACAGTCTGGTGGACTTCCACCTGTCCTCAAATTCTGGGGGAGCCTCGCACATATTCTAGGGGGCTCAGATGTTCTCTAAAATTATTTCCCGCTTAACTTTGTGCTTTCATTTTCATGATCACCTTTTTTAAGATCATCAATAGAAAATCAATGAAACATATTCTGGATCATCCGAATGACCACGTGATGACCAAGTGCTGCCACATTATTTCACCGTACGTATTCTTGCATTGATGATGTAGTAGGCAGCAAGAAATATTTTTTTAACTGTCACAGGCTAATGAGAAAAATAACAAATCGGACTAAATATCGAGCGAGGAAATGGCTGAGAGCATTGAGCCATCAGACAACTCAGGTGGCGTAGCACATAGCATACCAAATTCATAAGAACCCAGACAGGATCTCTTCCGCCTAAAGGGTAACTTGCAAATAATACTTCCATTTACAATAATATCTGCTAAGAGCTTTCACGTCACTAAATTCTCAGAACATGATCGTGCCCATTTTATCAATGAGGAAACAGAGGCTCAGAGTGGTTGAGTACCTTGCTCAGAATCACACAGCTTTGAAGTTTCAGAGCCAAGATGTGAAGGCAGTTCTGATGGACTCAAGAGCTCTAACCCCCGAAATGACACATTCCATGGCACCCTGCCATTTACAGAGTTCTGTGAACACTCCACCTTCGAGATCAGCCGAAGCAGCTCTGGAGACCTCCCTATCCCTTCATACAGCCACTGAACTGGTGCTCTCTCTACTCCATCGCTGACTACACACACCACGAGGCCTCCACGTACACCACTGTCCCGGAGAGACTGCCGGTTCTCCTGGGTACGGATTTTATGGGCTTGCTCGATAATGTTGATGAGCCCATGGAAAGATTTTCCCTTTTATCATCAAACAACCCTCTGAGGTTGGCTGGACAATCATGATTAAGTTAATAAAGGTGAAGACACTGAAGTTCCCAGAGAAGTCAACGACTTGCCCCAGGAAACCAGGAAGCCTCAGATCTCTGGGGCTTTCTTCAAACCCGTGGAAGACAAAAACGTGTGTGCTTCATTGGGCAAAAGGGTGCCAGAGCCCTCACATCCCTGACTCCCAGGACAGCCGTCTTCTTCCCCACTCTCCCACTCTCCTGGTATTTCCCTCTTCTGACCTACATTACCAGGTAGCTAAAAAAAAAAAAAATCTTTTTCAAAGAACTCCCCCACATGCTTTACCACCAGATGGGCCAAATTTAGCCACTAACTGGAGGCCACCAAGGAAAAGGTGGGGAAACTGACACCAGATATCATGGCCCCATGGATGCAAGGAAAGGAAACCTCATCAGGCAAGAGCCTCTGCCTACAGCAGCCCATCCAAACCCTGACACAGTGAGCCCATGTCCGGCAGAGGCCTCCTGGAAGGCGAGGCGGGTGGAGACCTGCCCACCCTCTCTGACCAGGTACCACCCCCCTGCAGTCTGTGGTGTGGTGGGTCCACTGGCCAAGACAGCCTTTTCTTCCCACTTAGTGGCTTTAGAAAGAAGCTGAGACATTAAACCAGCTCGACACTGTACCAGAAAAAAGCAAAACAAGGGCCTAAAATATTCAAATATTTAGGAAAACATGGGGGGAGGGGGGAGATTCCTTGAACTGGGAAAAAGGGGGATGAGAGAAGCCAAGAAATGAGATCTTAGGACAACTAAGCAACTCTGAGGCTCAGAATAGTGGGGTAGCAACCTGGTTTTGCTTTTCTGAGCAGAGCGCCCAAGCACTATGCCACCCCTTCTGTTGGGCACAAAGATGAGGGGGTTCACGGGCGCTGAACCCCTCCCTACTCATCCCATGCCTGGGCACAGGGCGCCCTCTGCCCGGAAGGAGGCACCTTGTGAGAATGCGTACAAAGGCTCTCTACGGGCCAGCACAGCTAACCCAAGATTAATGTTACAGTTTTACTGGGATCCCATGGGAAAGAAAAATGATGTTGAAAGTGAGAGGGTCTTTTTTTTTTTTTTGGTTTGGTTTGGTTCTCTAGGATCAGATCCTGGAATAAGAATCCCCATGAAAGTGTTTTATTAGGAAGTATCACTAGGAAAAACTGGTAGGGGAGTAAAGAAGTGAGAGAAAGAAGAAAAGCAAGCCCAGCAAAGACCCATGGAGGTCAGCTGACACAACTCCACCATGGGTCTCTGGAGACAAAGGAGGTTACGTCTCCAGTGTCCCAACCAAGGGCAAGGGAGCCGGACTATTTATACTCCAGCACCTCTCAGTCATTGGTCAGGGGCTGCCCCCAGGGGAGATGTCCATTCCCAGGCACTCCTTGCTCTCAGTTCCTTCCTCCAGACAAGCTGACTCCAGCAGCCCAAGGTCATCCTCCAATGAAGAGGAGGGGCTGGCAGTTGGGACCAGGGTACCTATGCCCACAAAGGTGGCAAAGGTCTCTGAGGAAATGCAGCATAGCACGGAGCATCTACCACAGTCCACTATCCAATATTTTTTTAAAAAAATATTTTTTATTGATTTTAGAGAGGAAGGGAGAGGGAGAGAGAGACAAAAACATCAATGATGAGAGAGAATCATTGACTGGCTGCCTCCTGCATGCCTCCCACTGGGGATCGAGCCCGCAAACCAGGCATGTGCCCTTGGCCAGAATCAAACCTGGGACCCTTCAGTCCACAGGCCGACGCTCTATCCATTGAGCCAAACCAGCTAGGTTGTCCAATATTTCTTTCTCCAAGCTTTGCCAAAGTGTTGGCCATGATAACACTGAGACCATCTCTGTTATTCTGAAGCCTCGGCAGGACCCCTTACCAGTCTTGCACTTCCCTGAGCTCACCATTGAAGACCCTGACCCAACGACCTTTCAGACCTCAACGGGATGGGTGACAGAGCATCTTTCAGAAGTCGTGTCCTGCCTCCGTCTTTCCCCAGTGGAGCGTTTGAGGGCACCGCCCAAAGCAATCCAAATACTGAACTGAAGTGCTTTTCTGAGGTGGTGCTGCCAGGCAAACCCAACACCCCTTTCCTTTTAACTTCCTGGGGCCCGTTTCGTGCTATGTTGCCCCATGGATAAGCGCCATGCGTGGCTACTGCTCTAGATGCCCCACTGATTGTGACCACAATCATTCAGGCAACACCAGCCCCGGCTGCGCGGGCAGTAACGGGACCAGCTTCACAGCTCCTAACAGTCACCCACGCACAGGACCACCGAAGGCCAGTATCCTCCCCGCGAGCCAATGATGAAGGCAGGACCCAGCTCCGAGGTGACAGCTGTCATCCCGGACGACACCTCAAGGAAAGGAAATGGGGCCAACAGGGAGGGGGGAGGCAGAGGGATGACTAACTTGGGGATGAATAACAACTGAGTTCCCTCCACAACCTCTCACCCCCCACTCCCAACAGGTGGGTACGCTGAAAAGGTGTCCCCAGCCGCCTCTGCCCACCTCACAACACCGCCCCCAGAGCCAGGCGTGGAAGGCCGTGTAAACGCGCTCCTATATTTGTGGTTAATTAATGGGACATTTCACCAACTCATTTTTTTCTGTTAATTCCCAAATGCTTTGCCTCTATCCTTTTTCCTGATGGTCCTCTGCGTGTTTCTTTACCTAGTTCTAAGGAGTCTCCTTGCCTTTAGCTGGGTCAGCGAGCTCTGGAGCCCTGGGTTCAAATCCCAGCTCCACCGCTCCGGGCCATGCGGCCTTGGGCAAGTCGGGAGTCCGGGCACCTCCGCGCTCTCAGCTGAGAAAACCGCGCTCCGGTTTGTGCAGTGGATGAAATGAGGTCAACCTTGGGGAAAGCACCGGGCAGGGTGAGACGCTCGCTCGGTAAATGTCAGCTCCCTCTTGGTGCCCTCCCCCTGAAGTGCACCTCACCTCGCAAGATGCCCACGCGTTTCTCTGGGAGCCCCTCTGGGTGGCGAGAGAGGGGAACCAGCTCCGGACAGCGGCATCCCCGAGCGAGCCAGTTTCGGCTGGTGTAGACGCGCCCGCGCGCACACACGCACATTGCACTCCGGCACCCCCGCGGGCCGGGCATCCCCCGCGGGTCGGGCATCCCCCGCGGGCCGGGCATCCCCCGCGGGTCGGGCACCGCTTCCCCACCCCGCACGGAGCGGAGTCTCAAGTTCAGGAGACAGTAGCGCTCCCACCCCCCACCGAGGCGGCGTCCCCGCCCGGGTCCCCGTCCCCGCCGGAGCGCCAGGCACTTACCCGGGGCAGGCCGCGCGGGGCAGCCGGGGGCGGGCCGGGCGGGGGGCGGCGGGCGCGGCGGGGGCGCTGCGGCCGGCATCGTGCGCGCTGGGCTCCGGGAGAGCGGGCTGGCGGCCGTCGCAGGGGCAGCGGCTCGACGGCCCGGCGGGCGCGGGAGGCGGGGCGCGACGGGAGCAGCCACGAGCCCGCCCGCCCTCTCTCCTCTGGGGCTCCCGCAGCCGCCCCGCGCCGCTGCGCCCGCGACTACGGGAACGTCTCCGGGGGCGCCGGGCTTAGCAACCGCGCGCCCGCCCAGCTCCCTGCCTCTGCGCCGGGCCGGGGTGCGCGCCGCGGGGGCCCTGGAGACCGGGCGGGCCCGGCTTGGACGTGCGCTCGCACCCACCGCAGCGAGCGCCTAGAGGCGTCCCCGGGGACCCCACAAAGCCCCGCCTCTCCCCGCCCGCCGGTCCCGCCTTTCCGCTCCTTCCGGCGCGCACCCCGCGGAGCCAGGCGGGGTCGGGCTTTGAACGTGCGCCTCGCCCACGCTCTCGGTGGCGGGCGGACCAAAGCCGCCCCCGGGCGCCCCGGCAATCCTCGCTCCTCCCGGCAGAGTCCAGACTGCCCGCTCCACTCCCTTCCTCCTACCCCGTCCCCGCCGCTGCTGTCACACAGGCTTTAGGTCCAGCAGCTGCCCTCCATCCTTGGTGCCCCTCGGATTCAGACACCTGCGCACACCCTGGTCCACACTCGTGGCCTCAGAGACACAGGCTGCAAAGCATCCCTCCAGCCTCCTGCTTCCTGGTACCATTGGCTGCTCAGTGCCCCTTCCCAGCACCATGTGCCCAACCCTCATGTTTGTAGATCCCAGGTCTGTAGCCACACAGACAGGGTTGGGGGGTGAGGGGTAACCATACACCATATTCTCAACTGGCTGCCAGGCTGGGAGAGATGATGAACGCGAGGGAAATCCATGCCCACTTCTCCACAAGTCCACAGGCAGGATTACAGCCTGGTCTTTTTATTATTATTATTTATTGTTTAAAATATTACATATGGTATTACATGTCTCTTTTTCCCCCCATTGACCTCTCCCCAGCCACCCCCAGCCTCCACACATGCCCTCACACACACACACACACACACACCCCAGTGTCTATGTCCATTGGTTATGCTTATAAGCATGCATACAAGTCCTTTGTTTGATCTCTTACCCCTTCCCCTCCCCTGCTTTCCCTCTGAGGTTTGACGGTCTGTTGGATGCTTCTCTGTCTCTGGATCTATTTTTGTTCATCAGTTTATGTTGTTTATTATATTCCACAAATGAGTGAGATCATGTGGTATTTATCTTTCTCTAACTGGCTTATTTCGCTTAGCTTAATGCTCTCCATATCCATCCATGCTGTTGGGAATGGTAAGAGTTCTTTCTCTTTTTACAGCAGCGTAGTATTCTATTGTGTAGATCAAGCATGTCAAATTCAAAGGCTAATTAATATGGGCCAAATAAATGAGGCATGTGGCCCTCAGGCCTCGAGTTTGACATGATTGATGTAGATGTACCAGAGTTTTCTAATCCACTCATCTGCTGATAGGCACTTAGGCTGTCCCCAAATCCTAGCTATTGTAAATTGTGCTGCTATGAACATAGGGGTGCATATGTCCTTTCTGATGGGTGTTTCTGATTTCTTGGGATCTATTCCTGGAAGTGGGATTACTGGGTCAAATGGGAGTTCCAATTTCAGCCTGGTCTTGATTTTGCCTCCATCCATCAGTTCACAGAGTGGCCTTGCCCAGCGTTGGTGTTCTGTGAAATTGTTCAGATTCGGCAAGACACGGAGACTGAGCTGATAGTGCCAGGTCGGCTCCCAGAGGCAGGCTCCTCTCTTTCTCACACCTCACAGGAGTCTAGAGGCCACTCCTTGTTGCTTCATCCTGAGGGCCACTTTTACACATTGCCTCTTCTCAGACTCCTTACCTCAGACACAAAACGGCTGCACCGGCCTCATGAAGCTACTGTGTGAAAAGGAACTTCTGCTTCTAGCCTGTTCCATGGCCCAAGGTTGATCATCAAGGACCATTTTCAGCGATGGGTTCACCAACATTGAACAAAATGACAAATGACTGGCCTCCAAGTCCCTCAACTGTTATTGAGGGCTTAGGGGGGAGACATAGTGAAATAATCAAGGAATGGGGAGTGTTATTATTTTAAGTAAAGCCTCCCTGACTAGGGAAGGTGGAGGGAAAAGCCTGAAGAAAGAGCCTCCAGTTTGAAGACATCACAGTCCACATTGCTTTTACCTTTTGCACTGCGAAACTTGGCTTACCTTCAAACAATTAAATAAGTCTTGTTTGCCAACCTAAAATAAGTAAATAAATGAGCCTACAGTAGTCCCCTTTACCCGTGGTTTCACGTTTTATTATTGTTGTTGTTAATCCTCACCCGACGATCTTTTCCCATTGGTTTTTAGAGAGAGTGGAAGAAGAGGGAGAGACAGATAGAGAAGCATCGATTGGTTGCCTCCTGCACAGGGATTGAGCCTGCAACTGAGGTACATGGCCTTGACTGAAATCAAACCTAGGACCCTTCAGTCCAAGGGCCAACCCTCTATCCCCTGAGCCAAACCGGCCAAGGCCATGGTTTGTTTCATTTTCCATGGTTTCACCCACTATCCACCACAGTCTAAAAATATCACATGAAAATTTCCAGATATAAACAATTAGTAAGCTTTAAATTGTGCGGTGTTTTGAGTAGCGTGATGAACTCGCACGTTGTCCCACTCTATCCCACCTGGGATGTAAATCACCCCATTGTCCAGCGTTGGCCACACTGTCTACAGACACTAGGCAGCCATTAGTCACCTAGTGGCTAGCTGGGTTATCAGACCCACTGTTGTGGTATCACCGTGCTTGTGTTCAAGTAACCCTTATTTTACTTAAGAATGGCCCCAAAGTCATTCACATAACTTTTACTACAAAATATTGTTACAATTCTTCTATTATTATTATTGTTGTTAATCTCTTCCTGTGCCTAATTTATAAATTGAACTTTATCAGGTTTATATCTGGGAAAAGACATAGTATATGTAGGGTTCCTTATTATCTGTAGTTTCAGGCATCCACTGGGGGTCTTGGAACATATGCCCTGTGGATGAGGGGACTACTGTGTCTGGAAATTTCTTCTGGGGTAAGTGCCCCTCATGTACTTACTTTCTTTATAGAAGCCTTTCCAGCCACTGTTCCTGGCCCTGTCATTTAATTTTAGGAGTAACGAAAACAAAGAAACTGAGCTCTAGGAAATAGTTAAACTTTTGTGAAGGAGAAATCTGATTTTGTGCAGAGGCAGCAGTCCGGCAGTGTTTAATGATTGGCTAGGTCATCATTTATACTTTAAACAATTACAATGAATACCTTGACTCAAATCATCAGGTTACCGCACAACGGTGAGGGATAAACACGATGCATCTGGGTGAGCACTGGAAGAAATTGCTAATTGCTTACTCAATACCTATTCTCTCTTTCTGACCTAGTAACAGACCCTGATTTTCAGCCAAGCACACTGCAACCTAGAATAAAGAATAGATTTCCCAGCCTCCCTTGCAGCCAGGACCGGCTATATGAAATGTCCCTGGCTAATAGAATTGGAAGTGTAGTGTCAGAGTTTCAAGTGGGCTCCTTAAAGATGCAAATGCTCTTAATAGATATATTCCTTTGTCCCTCTCCACCTCCTTCTTTGGTCCTGGATTTCATACATCATGTCTGTGGTAGGTTGGATTATTACTTTAAACTCTTCACTCTATCCCTCAGTAGAATTAGACAATCACCTTTTATAGTTCATGAAGCACACTTCCCTAACCTTGATTTTAAACTCACTGACTTTGGCCAGTGGTATGTTATTGGACATAATGTGAAGAGAGGGTTGGAATGTACTCCTGTGGGTTGGTTTGCCCTTGTGAGCTCCTGTCAATAACCCAGGTCAGCTGCCTCTCCCAGAAAGATGTGGGGAAACATGCAGCAGACCTAAACTTCAACCTGCTGCTCTGTTCATATTAAGAGAAACATTGAGTCCTAGCCAGTTTGGCTCAGTGAAGAGTGTCGGCCTGCAGACAATGGGTCACGGGTTCGATTCCGGGTAAGGGCATGTACCTCGGATGCAGGCTCCATCCCTGGCCCTGGTCGGGGTGTGTGCGGAGGCAACCAATCCATGCGTCTCTCTCACATCAAGGTTTCTCTTTCTCTGTCTCTTTCTCTCTTACACTCTCTCTAAAAATCAATGAAAATTTCCAGATGAGGATTAACAACAAAGAGAGAGAGACCTTGACATACTGTCAATTCCACTTCCATTCACCAAGTCCACTGCTCTCTCCCCGTCCTCCACCCATCTCCCCGTCACTGCCTTGTTCATACTCTCATGACATCCCATCTTGACCATCCCAAGCATTTCCTCCCCCACATTCTTACATCCTTTCCATTCTTACTCCCACATCATCAGCCTTACTGGAGACAAAGAAATCATGCTCAATATTACTCTCTCTGATTACATAATTTTCCCACAGAAAACCTGCCAGTGGCTCTATGTCCCCTGAGAGTTAAAATCTAAACCCCTTAGAATGATCTTTTTTAAAATTTTTATTTATTTTAGAGAAAGAGGAAGGGAAAGGAATAGAGAGATAGAAACCTCAATAAAAGAGAAACATCGATCGGCTACCTCCTGCACACCCCCACTGGGGATTGAGCCCAAAACCCAAGCATGTGCCCTCTTGGTTCATGGGTCAACATTTAACCACTGAGCCACACTGGTCAGGCTAGAATGATCTTCAAGGCCCTTCAACTTCTGGTCTTGTCTACCTGTTCACCCTCCCCTTCTGCCATTCTCGCATGGATACTCAGGGCTCCAGCTACTGCAATGTCCTTGCTTTCTCTTGGCTGCCATCTCTTTCCACGCAGCCCTGACTCCAGCACCCACTCCTCACAATGAGGAAACAGCCAAGCCATGATTCAAATCTCAACCATTCTGCCCTCCCTACCCCCAGAAAAATAGGAAAGTAGGGTGTCTGAAATGACTGCATGGCCAATCTGATCTCTCCCCAGTGCTGACACCTAACCCAGTCACTGGCACATGCCATCCAGCCAGTGATTCTTATCTACCTTGAAGTCAGCCCAAATGCCTCAGTCTGGCATGAAAGACTCACCACCACGTGCAACCCGAGTCCACACTAGTGAAAGGTCTCCAAAAGGAAGAAGTCAAAACCTCTGCCTAGGATAAAATATAGGATTTCCTGTGAGTGTCCTTAATGCGTGTAATCTACCTTCTCACTCTAGTTCCGATAACTGTGTGTCAGATGGATGCAGACATGATGTCAGGATGCATCAAAACATGTTACCTTCCTGGATACAAGCTCCTGCTTTCAAGTGAATCCTAGGGTCTGCTGAAATTGCCATGTGGCCCATCCTGATGCCCAAAAACATGGCACTCAGTGCTGCAGAGGCAAGATGCAGAGCATTGGTTCTGTATTATGGCAATAAAACCGCATTCATTTGCGAGCCTACTCATGAGTTCTCAAGTATGGAACAGTAACAACAGGGAAGCCCAAGACATTCTCAAGTCTTTGCAGTGTCACTGTAGATTCGGAGCAAGATTTCAGGTATCAGAGGATACATGTTACTTTTAAAACGTACTCAGAATTTCATAAAATACTGCCTATAATTAGATAGAAGAGCTAGGAAACTGAACTGGGCCTAAGTCTGAAAAAGCTAGGCTGTAGTACAAAAATACGTGGGTTCTCTATTGAAATACCAAACTTTCCTTCAAAAAAAAGAGAGAGGTAATAAGCAAATGCTATTCAGTCCTAAGACTCCAGGATAAGACCTGTAGGCACACAAATGCACATGCACATTCGCAAAATGCATGTATGGTTCATGCCTATGTATGAGACACACTGACACTGAGAATACTATAAAGAAATTCCTAAATTAGGGGCTCTAATTCTCTCATATAATAATTTAAAATAAATATACCAATGATTCCATTGGCATTAAATTCCCCCTGTTCATCTTAATGTTAAACAAAGAATAGAAGTCACCTAGGAAATGGGTGCTGTCCTCAAGGTTAAACAGAGAGAAAGTGGACAGGTATTTCCTGGTTTTAATATTTAGCTAAAGGTTGCTGCTCTAGAGCAGGGGTCTGCAAGCTACATGGATCTCACAGACAAACTCACCACTGCCAGACTGTATAAATACAGTTTTATTAGAAGACAGCCATACCTTTCATTTATATACTAGAGGTCCGGTGCACAAAATTCATGCACAAGTAGGACTCCTAGGTCTGGCCTGTGATCAGGGCCAATCTTCCCAGGCTGCCAGTAGCCGACCCTGCCCCCTGCCACCAACACCAGTCACCCTCTGTGCATGGGGTGACCAGCAGGGCAATCGCACCCACATCTGCTGCCACCCACCCCCGGTTTCCCTATCCCCCTTCGGGCGATCGGAGCCTGCCGGCCTGGGGGAGGGACCAAGAAGTTGGCCGGCAGGCCCTGATAGCCTGATTGGGGCCTGTGGGTTGGGGGCAGCTCCTGCACTGAGCGCTGCCCCCTGCTGGTCAGTGCGCATCATAGCGACCGGTGGTTCCGCCATCTGGTCAATTTGCATATTATGCTTTTATATATATAGATTGTCTATGCTACTTTTGAACACTTCTAACAGAGACTGTATATTCCACAAAGCCAAAAATATTTATTATATGGTCCTTTACAGGAAAAAATTTGCAGCCCTTGGTACAGTGGCAGCATATTCCAGGCTCTGTATGAAATGGAGAAGAGCAAGCCACCAAAATCTATTATTGATAGATTAATAAGGATGAGAGCTTTTCTGGGGAAAAAAATGAAAGTTCTTCAATCTCAACTTCAAGACAGTCGTTCTGTTTAAATGTAGCACTTTCAGCGTCTCACTCACTCGCCTCTCTGAACATGCTCAAAATCTCTACCAAGCAGAGAAGACCGACATGAGGGGAGAGATGAGCATTTCCGAACTATCAGAAGCTGCCACTTGAGTCATTTCTCTTAAACTTCGTAACTTGAGATAGGATCATTCTTGCCATTTTTCTGAGGCTATCTCCTGTTTTTAAACACTTGAGAAAGCTGAGTATTGGAGAGCTTAAGAAACTCACCCAAAGTCACCCAACAGGCTAATAAGTTGCAGAAGCAAAATTGGAAACCGGTCTGTCTGATTCCATTGCCCATGCTCCTCCCACCATATCTTGCTGCCTGGTCAATTTATTCATATATTTATCCAATTAATAATCATCAAGCACTTCAGGGGTACTTGCTATGTTCAATCACCAAGGACACAATGTCATCAAAAACAAAGAAGAGAAATTGATACCAAGGTAAAATTCACTTCAAATAAGATAGATGTGACCCTCTACCCCAGAATTTCCTCAATCCGTAATCTAATAAAAATAAATTCAGAGAAACCATATTCTTATGAAATATACTTAGATGGTTTTATTTTTTCTAAAAGATGCTGTGTTGACTAATTAGACTGTAACCCTGAAATATATGTATGATGTATATAGACTATCTATACAATGTCAGAGAAGATGCCTTGCTCATAAGATTTGAAACCATTTCTCAGACCAACTTGTTTTTTCTTTTACCCAGATTACCTTTGAATTTCTAGTAACCATCATATCAAACATCATTCCGGTGGCATAGAACCCACCAGACTGTGAGGAGTTATACACAGTCACTGTGCCAGAGTCTCTAACTTGGGTGTCATTATTTTTCAATATCATCCTTGGGCAATCTTTTTGTATAATGTTTTTAAAAAGTTGGACACAACAGGAAAGAGAAATCTGTATTATGTGTGTGTGTGGTAGAAGTTACCTCAGCTTAGATTTAAACTGCAAAATATAATCCAACTCATTTTTTAAAATTGTAGTTGGCATGCAATGTTAGTGACAAGTGTAACTAATATACTATAACTAATATACATATATTATATTAGTTTCAGGTATAAGCATAGTGATTCAGCATTTATATACCTTCCAATGTGATCACCATGCTAAGAATAGACACCATCTGGCCCTGTATGAAGTTGTTAACATGTTATTGGCTGTATTCCCTATGCTGCGCATTCCATCCTGTGACTGGAAGTTTGTATAACTCAGCTCTTGACACCTGCATGGCACATGGAGGGGAGAGGTGCTCTATGATTTTCACGCTCCGGGAGAAGAGATTGTTTTGGCAGCTGGGTTGTGAACTGGAAAATAAGGGTTGAGGTCAGGGCTTTGGGGCATCAGCCACTTCTGAAGCAAAAGAAGAGTATTTTTATACAGTTAAGGGCCTGCTCCCAGAGGCTCACCCACATGCGGCTTTGATAGAGAACAGTCAGCGGTTGGCAGCAGGCCCTCTGGGACCGTGTCAGAGGAGCCGGTGAAAATCACAGACATGATTAGATCACAGTGCCGGCCCTGTCCGCACGCTGGGAGAGGAAATGGACAAGAATGACTGCTTTTCCCACACTCAAGTAGAAATGTGTTGATATTAAATTATAAAGCCCTTGCTGGTTTGGCTCAGCAGAAAGAGTGCTGGCCTGGGGACTGAAGAGTCCCAGGTTCAATTCCGGTCAAGGGCACGTACCTAGGTTGCAGGCTTGATCCCCAGCCCTGGTTGGGGCATGTGCGAAGGCAATCAATCGGTGTGTCTCTCTCACATCAATGTTTCTCTCTTTGGCTCTCTCTCTCTCTCTCTCTCTCTCTCTCTCTCTCTCTCTCTCCCTTTCACTCTCTCTAAAAACCAATGGAAAAGTATCCTCAGGTGAGGATTAAAAAAATTTTTAAAGATGAGATTGTAAACTTTTTTTCATGTCACAAATAATGTAATAAACGACCTATTCTATGATTCCAAATGGCAAGTGTCATTGACATATCCAGTATCGTAGAAAGTCGAGATTATAACCACAAAGCTAAGATGTCACCATGGCAAATATTATGAAAGCAAAGCTAGGATACTCTCATTTCATTGGGAGTTTGGGCTGTGGTACAAATGACTCTCTCACTGGGTAGGATTTTCCCCCCAATATTTTCTTTTCTTTATTCATCAGAGAAAGAAATTAATATCAGTTTATTGAGCCTGTTTAACAGCCACATTCAAACAGTGCACCAAACCATGAAGTTCTTTCCGAGGCCAGGTCCACAAAGTGCAAACCAGGAGTGGAGGAAGTTCCCTCCCCACTCACACAGCCGTCCTCCCGGGCTCTGAGCACAATGCACCTGGTGACCTCACAGACTCTGAGCGGAGTCTTCAGGGAGAAATTGCTCCATGATTTCTGGGTGATGGCCCGAGTCCAACATCCAAAGCAACTAACAGAGCCATCAAACTCCTGCTGGCATCCCCACAGCCTACAATTGTGAGTTAGTGGAAAGAGGGAATTAGACAAGGAAACAGCGAGAGAGGGTGTGAGCCTGCCCTACTGTTCAGGATGGAGAGATAGATACTCTGGTGGGGGGGGGAAAAAAAATCCCTCTTCTACATAATCTGAAACTATTGCTATTAGTGTTGACATTTTCATGTCATGCTTTATAATATTTGAAAGTCATGATGATATTTTGAACTTAAAGTTGGTACATCGTGTGATCTGTGCCAGTGGTACACAGTGGTCTCAGTGTTCTTTTAATTCCCAAATAAGCATGTTCAACGAACCCCAAGGCACAGCTACGGCTGCAACAGGAAAGCAGGGCAGTCTCACTGGGGCTGCACAGCCATGGCCTTCTGCACATAGTCCTTCTCTTTGTCTTTTGCACCCGCATGGAACCTTCCTGGTTTGAAATTTCAAGAATTTTGCAAGTGCTCCATGAATCTCTAGACCATCCCACTTATACTGCGAGTGAGTGGAGAGCATGAGATCCAGGGAAATGAAACAGCCTCTTCTGGGTGAGAGAAGAGAATAAGAATGAGAAAAAAAAGAATTCCTAACTTTGGCCCAGCTGGTATGGCCTAGTAGTTAAGCATTGATCCATGAACCAAGAAGTCCCCAATTCCATTCCCGGTCAGGGCACATGCCTGGGGTTTCTCAGCCAATTGAAATGTTTACATCTCTCTATCTCTGTCCCTTCCTCTCTCTCTAAAAATCAATAAAAACACGTTTTTTTAAAAAAATCCTAACTTTGTTCTGGTTCACTTTTAATAATGTTATTTATTTCAGCATTTTAGCTACAAGAAAATTGGACAAAACTCCCTCAAACTGCCCCTAAGCTTCAGAAAAGGTAGAAACTGTAGATTTTTTTTTTAAGCTATTTTAGGGAAAGCACTTAAAAACGCATTTATTTAACAAAGCAAAACTGATCATTCCATAATTCCACAGCCCTTGGCAGCGTGATAACTTCTGTTTAAAAGAAGGAGCAGGTTTACTTGAATTCTTTCTGTCCCCGGAACTTTGTGCCCCGGCTCTCTAGGGCTCTCCACTGCAGAACAAGGTGCTCACCGACACGTGATGCAGGAACCAACAGTATGTATCTTAGTCCTTAGGGAAACGGAACTGGGAGAGTGCAAATGGAAATGGTTGGTATTGAAGACAGCCTAGATATGGTTTAAAGAATGTTTTCTCTAGAAAAATAAATGAAAGTAAATGACACACAGTGACAGAAGACTTGGTCCCAAAAGATGGCACCTCCTACAACTCGAACTTTAAGAAGGCATCACCTTGGTTCTTAGAACCTCAGCTATAGAGCATCTATTATGTACTAAGCTCTGTGTGACTGGCTGTATGTGAATTGTCTTATTTACTCTCACAATAATCTCTTTGTACCCATGTCAAAAATGAATCAGATGAAGCGACTCTCTAAGAAACCTCACAGTGATAAACCCAGCAACAAGACATTAATTTTAAAGGCTGTAATAAAAAGATTGATGACGGGGATGATGTGATTCAATGGTTGAGCATCGACCTATAAACCAGGAGGTCACGGTTTGATTCCAATCAGGGCACATGCCCGAGTTGTGGTCTCAATCCCCGATGGGGGATGTGTAGGAAATAGCTGACCAAGGATTCTCTCTCATCATTGATGTTTCTATCTCTCTCTCGGTCTCCCTTCCTCTTTGAAATCAATAAAAATATATATATATTTTTTTAAATATATTTTATTGATTTTTTACAGAGAGGAAGGGAGAGGGACAGAGAGTTAGAAACATCGATGAGAGAGAAACATCGATCAGCTGCCTCCTGCACATCTCCTACTGGGGATGTGCCCGCAACCCAGGTACATGCCCTTGACTGGAATCGAACCTGGGACCTTTCAGTCCGCAGGCCGACGCTCTACCAACTGAGCCAAACCGGTTTCGGCAATAAAAATATATTTTTTTAAAAAGGGACACAACTAGAGGACACTGATTCACTTAGGGAACAAATGTCATCAGAGGACATCTGACTTCTCTTTACATTTGGGAAATTATTAGAGGAAACCATCTGGATCAAACAGGAAATCCTGAGAGAAAGCAAGTGTGGGAACTCACTGTACCATTTCCAGTTCTCAATGAAAAAGTCCGCCTTTAAGGGTGTTAGAGACAGATGTCATTGCATCATGGGACTCGCCCATAAGAAACCAGGTCAATGGGAAAAAATGTGTTCCAGGGACATAAAAATGGTGCTGCTCTGTGAACAGACACCAGGGACTCCTGTGAGACCTAAGCCATGGAAAATGCAACATGACTCAGGAACATTCCGGGGAGCAGCTAAGGAGACTCCCAAGGCTCCTTCCCTTTGCTCACCCTGCATGAGCCGGATGAAGCCCATTAGGCTGGAGCGCTCAGGCAGTCAGTTCAGGGGAAGCAGGCGCTCCCCCCAGGAAAGGGACCCAAGGAAAAAGTTCATAGACGGGGCTGTCTGCCACATCCTCCAGTCCAACACGAATGCTATGGACAGGACACCGCCAGTGATGGTTGCTGTCTGCCATACCAGTCTTGGGGTAAAGGCCCAAGGTCACATAGGTGTCTATTTCCCCCATTGAAAGCCTGGGATAGGGTTCATTGCCCTAGTTAAGATCAAGCTTCATGTCTTAATAGGAAATGATAATTTTGGACTTACCTAAAAGAATAAAAAATATGAAAGGAAGGGATGGCCACTCATGGCCGTAGCCTGTTGAGCTTTGGCCAAGAGTCAGGTTGCTGGTCCTCTCCCTCATTTGCCACACATGCCCTCACTGCTCCTCGGGCCATAGGAGGTCCTCTCAGCCCTGCCAGCTTTGGGACAGGGGTTTCTCTGTGTGTGTGCACTTAAGATCCTGGGTGGTCCTTTGGATTCCCAGAGGATTTGCATCCTTCCCAAGATTGGCATGGAGATAAACCACAGAAAGAGCAGCTCTTAAAACACCCCTTGAAACACTTTAGTCCACTAGCCAGTCTCTAAAGGTCTCTGCGCTTCCGAGAATTCTCTCACCACCAAGGTAATATTTATCTAGATCCTTGCATGGTTTCACTTCTGAGTCATCTGAAAATTAAAAATTTACACACCCTAGAAAATAAGAGAAGTCAAATAAAAAATGAATAATGACAAGGTCATTTTCAATGACCGTATGCAAATGAATTGTGTTTCTTTTTTAAACACACATTTATAAGGTGTGTTTCTTTTTTTTCCAATTAAAGTTTGCTTTTGCAGTCTTTGGAGAGTAACAAAAAAAATC
The DNA here is from genome assembly GCF_014108235.1 of Myotis myotis. NCBI lineage: Eukaryota > Metazoa > Chordata > Mammalia > Chiroptera > Vespertilionidae > Myotis > Myotis myotis. Next base: position 48,210,963 of record NW_023416317.1, read on the forward strand.
TTAAAGAAAATATACATAATGATAGCAACCTGAATATAGATAGAAAGGGATGGGGCTCACCAGAAATTTTACTGTTACAATTTGTATACTTTCTTCTCGCAGCCCCTGCACCTACTCCTTCACCAGGTCCTGTCAATGTAACCTCTAAAGTAGCAAATCCATCCACATCTCAGCTACCAGCACCCTAGTTCAACCTACTGTCACATCCTGCCTGGACCACTGCCATGAGCCCCTAATTCTTATCTCCGCTTAGAATCTTGCTCTTCACCCAGCTATTCCACATCAGAAGCTGGAGAGGATTTCTTAGAAGGCAAATGTGACTGAGTCATGCTCTTGCATAAAAGTCTTCAATGGCCAATAAACATTTGAAATGATGCTCCCCTGTTTACTCATTTGAAAAATACAAATTAAAAACACAGCGAGATGCCACTACAAAGCACACAAAATAGCTAAAATTAAAAAGATGCAAAACACAAACTATAGGGGAGTCTGGAGAGAGACTGAAATGCTCATACCCTGCTGGTGAGAATGTAAAATGATGCCACCGCTTTGGAAAATAAGTTCGCAGTGTCTACTAAAGCTGAACATCCATCCATCCTGTGGATTATGCCATCAATGTATTCCAAAAATACATATTTATCTAGGCACTGTCACAAATATTCCCTGCAACTCATAACAGCCCAAAACTAGAAACTACCCACATGCTCATCCACACTACAATGGATCAACCAAATGTGTATATTCATGCAATGAGAATGAACAATCTACAGGTACAACTACAACAGATGAATCTCATGGACATTATTTTGAGTGAAAGAAGCCAGATAATAGAGTACATATTGTCCAATTCTATTTATATAATGTACAAAAATGGGCTGGAAGGAGTGGATAAAGGAGAGGTTATATTCTATACTCCCAAAGCTTGTTTCCCATGGGCTAGTTTGGGGGATGCACAAGAAACAGCCAGTCTGTGGGTTGGTTGCCTTATGTATTGTCTAGGAGTCCACCCTAGAAGGACAAGCAGAACTTAGGATTGGAGAGGCTGAGCCGACTGTCTGAGAGTCTAACGTTGTGCCAGGGACTTGACCTGCATTATCTTAGCTGACTTTGAGAAACCAGGAGTCAGCAGTTGCAATAAAGAAGCCTTTGACTGGTTGGAGAGAACTATGGGTTCACCAGGGATGAAGGCTTTATCCCAAAGTGCCCTGTAAGAAACATTGGTCCTCAGACTGAAGGCCCCTGGGTTCGGTTCTGGTCAAGGGCATGTACCTCTGTTGTAGGCTCCATCCCTGGCCCTGATCAAGGCACATGCAGGAGGCCACAAATCGATGGTCTCTCTCACATTGGTGTTTCTCTCTCTATCTCTCCCCTCCCTTCCACTCTCTCTAAAAAGAAAACAAAAATTAATGGAAAAAATATCCTTGGGTGAGGATTAACAAAAAAAAAAAAAAAGGAAGAAGTAAGAAATGAGAGGCTGGAGCACAGGTTTCTTGTAAGGAGGGCTTTGTCTGTGGTTATGGACCTAGTGACACTGAGCTTCAGACATTCTTTTACTTACAAGGGACCAATAATGAGAACAGCCAGCTACCAAACTTAAAATTAGCAGCTGGCAGTAAAAAATATGAGCTATGCCTGTTTAGTATACCAGACCCCCTGGTAATGTACCTTGTTTAATGCCTCCTACTGAGCTGGCATTTAATAAATGCCAGTTTCCCCACATGAGACTCTTTTATCAGCTACATAGAAAAACAGAAGCACTATGGGAATCAGAAAACAAACAAAAAAATTGAAAAATGGCAGAGAGCTTGAAGGAAATACATTAAGAAAGGATATACTTAGTGTGGCTTATTTCCTCACACAAATATAAAGAATGATTTACTTAGTGCTAATTAGAAGACTAGTGGGCAACTCTGAAAAGTGAGGTAATTCTCATCCAAATTATATAATGAACACACCAAATCATATAGCAACACAAAAGTGTTCCTACGCAATGATCTAAAAACTTTTCAATGAAAGGAAAGGTTTCATGAACAATAACACAACAGAATCAACTATTAGAATAAACAATAGAGTTTATCATGGTTTTCAGAAACATTAACATAAAAATTAGTTACAGGGAGGAGGGAATGGAGAGTTATTTTTCAATGAGTATAGTTTTAGTTTCACAAAATGAAAAGAATTATGGCGATAGATGGTGGTGATGGTTGTACAACATTATGAACGTATTTAATATAACTCACTGGACACTTAAAATGGTTAATATAATAAATTTTATATTATGTGTATTTTACCACAATTTTAAAAATCAAAGAAAAAATCAATAGCAACTCAACCATTTGGGGAAAAATCATTGGGCAGTATCTACTAAAAATGACCATATGCAAAACTTATTCTACTCCTAGTTTATAGAAATACGTACATATGTTCACCCAAAGATATGAAAAAAAAATGTCTATAAGCCATACTATTCATAATAGCCCATAAACCACAAACTACCCAAATGCTCATCAATCATAGAATGGTTTAAATAGATGGGGATACATTCACACAATGAAGTACCATACATCAACAAAAATGAATGATTTACATCCAGAAACAACAATATGCATGAATCTCATACTAGCAAACACATTATTGAGTAAAAGAAGCCAGATGCAAAAGTACAAACTATCTGATTCCATTTATATCTATATCCTATATAATAAAACCCTACTATGAAAATCAATCGACCGGTGAAATGACCGGTCACTATGATGTGCACTGACCACCAGGGGGCAGACGCTCAATGCAGGAGCTGCCCCATGGTGGTCAGTGCACTCCCACAGGGGGAGCGCCGCTCAGCCAGAAGCTGGGCTCATGGCTGGCGAGCGCAGCGGTGGTGGCGGGAGCCTCTCCCACCTCTGCTGCAGGCAGGCAGTAAGGAGCAAGGGGTCCTGGACTGCAAGAGGGATATCCGAGGGGTCCCAGACTGCGAGAGGGCACAGGCCAGGCTGAGGAACCCCTCCCCCCCCCAGGCCTCTAGTATATACAGTATAGAAAAGGCTAATATGCAAAGTGTCCCCTCAGGAGTTCGACCAGGAGACTGGGAGTTGGATCGCTTGCTATGATGTGCGCTGACCACTAGGGGGCGGGGAGGAACAAAGGAAGGCCTCGATCAACCCTGATTGCTGGCCAGGCCTAGAGACCCTACCTGTGCACAAATTTCATGCACCAGGCCTCTAGTAAGGTATAAACCAGGCAAAACGAATAGAGGAAGTTAGAAGGCAGGGTAGTAGTAGTTATCATTGTGGGAGTTGTGACTAGAAAGAGGCTGGGGGAACCGGGCGGGCTCTAGGGTCTGGTTACATTGACATGCTCAGCTTATAGAAATTCACTGAGTTGTCCTCTGATGATAGGTTCACTTCTCTGTATCATATGTTTAAAATAGATAACCTCATTTCTTTACATAAGCAAAAACTAATTAGATAATCTTCTAGGAAATAAAACACCATTGAAGGGGATCAGAATGTGCCATCCTAAATTATGCCACTTGGTTATTTGCTGCTGAAGGCAATTGAGAGAGAACAGACATAAAGAACACCCAATACCCTACGCTATCTGCCTAAAGACAGGATTTAAATTTCCCTTCCTAATGGCAACATAAATTTCCATTTGTACAGGTATCTCCTCCCTCTCCCCTACCAGGAAGATTCTTAATCACCAATCTTCCCAATAGAAAAGGCACCAGCATAACTCTACATGACAAATCTTAATAAATGATCCTTATCTTCCATTAGTTTCCCCATATATTTACCTTTCCACATTTACTGGCCCTAAAAGAACAGACTTAAAAGAAAAGAAAGCAAAAGTCACACCCTACCCCCACCCCAGGGGACCTGGAGCCTCCAGCAGATGGCTGCCACACTTAACCAGACCCTAGTTTCCACATCATACGGGAAATTTAGAGAAGAGCATGCTTGTGGGCTCAGCTCCCTGCATCACCTGCACTGCTTCAGAGGGGGTCCTTCCAGATCAGGCCGAGAGTCTGCTTCTCCCCTGGGGGAACTCCATACCACCTCCTCACGCTGCAGCTGCCATGGGTGAGTTCAAGGGGCAGAGGAGTGACAGGCCAACCCTGAGCATTGAGGGACAGAGCAGGTCATATACCAGGTGGCAGGCCATGAGGAAATGGAGATGCACTTTTATATATATTTTTTTAAATTAAATCTTTATTGTTCAGATTATTACATTTGTTCCTCTTTTTTCCCCCCATAACTCCCCTCCTCCCAGTTCCCGCCCCACCCTCCGCCCTCACTCCCCACCCACTGTCCTCATCCATAGGTGCACGATTTTTGTCCAGTCTCTTTCCGCATCTCCCACACCCCTTTCCCCCCCCAAAAATAGTGAGTCCATTCCCTTTCTATGTCCCTGATTCTATTATAATCACCAGTTCATTCTGTTCATCAGATTATTTATTCACTTGATTCTTAGATTCACTTGTTGATAGATGCATATTTGTTGTTCATAATTTGTATCTTTACCTTTTTCTTCCTCTTCCTCTTCTTAAAGGATACCTTTCAGCATTTCATATAATCCTGGTTTGGTGGTGATGAACTCCTTTAGCTTTTCCTTATCTGTGAAGCTCTTTATCTGACCTTCAATTCTGAATGATAGCTTTGCTGGATAAAGTAATCTTGGTTGTAGGTTCTTGGTATTCATCACTTTGAATATTTCTTGCCACTCCCTTCTGGCCTGCAAAGTTTCTGTTGAGAAATCAGCTGACAGTCGTATGGGTATTCCCTTGTAGGTAACTGACTGTCTTTCTCTTGCTGCTTTTAAGATTCTCTCTTTGTCTTTTGCTCTTGGCATTTTAATTATGATGCGTCTTGGTGTGGTCCTCTTTGGATTCCTTTTGTTTGGGGTTCTCCGCGCTTCTTGGACCTGTAAGTCCATTTCTTTCACCAGGTGGGGGAAGTTTTCTGTCATTATTTCTTCAAATAGGCTTTCAATATCTTGCTCTCTCTCATCTTCTGGCACCCCTATAATTCTGATGTTGGTACGCTTGAAGCTGCCCCAGAGGCTCCTTACACTATCCTTGCATTTTTGGATTCTTTTTTCATTCCGCCCCTCCGGTTGGGTGTTTTTTGCTTCCTCGCATTTCAAATCATTGACTTGATTCCTGTGCTCCTCTGGTCTGCTGTCGGGAGTCTGTATAATATTCGTTATTTCAGTCCGTGAATGCTTAATTTATAGTTGGTTCCCCATGATAACATCGAGGGTCTCATTAGTTTTCTTGTAGATCTCATTAAGTTTATCGGCGGCTTCTAAACAGTTCTTGAGAGACCTTAAAAGTGTGGTTCTGAACTCTATATCTTCCATTGACAATTTTGTCCTGTTTCTTTGTCTCCGCATTTTGTTATGCTTTCTTGGTGCACCCCCTAGTGGTCTTTGTGCACAGTCTTGTAGTTAAGCCTTGATTGTTATAGCTAATACCAGGGAGGGTTTGACCTCCAGGCCAAGTGGCTGTGAGAATCAGCTGTGTCTGCAGTGAGAGAACTTCTGTCCTCTAGGGAGGTGCTAATCTAGCCTTTGCCTGAGGCTATCCGGCAAATGCCTCTGTGCAGGGCTTGGGCGGGGTGGGTCGCACAGGATCAACAGGGTGGGCCGGAGAGAGCAGTTATGGCGGCTCTCAGTCCTGTCCCCAGGGGCTCTGCCTCTCTGAGTCCCAGCAACCGCTGCAAACCTCGGAGAGAAAGCTGCACTCGCTCTGACCGAAGCCAGACAGTCCCACTTCTCCCGTTTGAGTCTGGGTCCCTAAAGACTCGCCTGTATCTGGAGCTCAGAGTCTGCGACTCCCTCCCGATTGAAAACGCCAACCGCGCACTCCGCACCTCAGAATTTGACTTCAGCACTGCGCCTCCTCAGAGTGTCCGTATGCATTTCTCTTTCCTCCTAGTTGTAGGACTTCCACTCAGCCAGCGTTCCTGTGGTTCTGGGTGATGTCCGTTCCGTCTTTTAGTTTCACTTTTGAAGTAGTTGTTCAAGGCAGCAAACTCCGGCGTTAACCTATGCCGCCATCTTGGTTCTCCCCACTTTTATATTAAATGATAAATAACTACACCGGATCAGGAGATTTCGAAAAGATGGCTCCAGGAAGGGGAAGAGGTTGAGAAGAGTGTTTCTCCAATAAAGCCAACACAAGGAGTCTCCCCAATGGCCATGTAAGTCATGGGTTGTAGACAGAAAGAGGTGGGATTTCTTTCTGTCTTTGCAATGGCTTAGAGAATTGCCTGTGCTAGTTTATTCAATCACATTTTGATTATACAGTAATGACAGTGTTGTCTTTCTCTACTGCCTTTGCAACAAGGACTTCTGGGTCAGAAGGTTCTGTTTTTAATCTAGTTTCCCAGTACATTATAGTTTAAGGCTGGTGGTGCAGGGGAGAAAAGAGAAAATCCTTCTCCTCTACCCATCCTAGGTTCTTCTGGGGCCTGTACATTAGGCTAACAAAAGACAAGTGAACAAGAGAAAAACAAGCAGATGTTTATTAACATGTGTCTCTCTCATAACAGGGGAGCACTCAGTGATGAGAATCTCAAAAGGGTGGTTAGACCTGGGGCTTATAGCATCTTCAAAATAAGAGTGCATTTCTAGAGAAGTGACAGAATGAGGGAAAAGGACTTTGTGTGTCTGGGGCAGCAAATTGTGGGGAGGCAAATGTATGAGGAAACTAATGGTAGGTAAGGGCTAGTTAGTAAGGTTAGGTGACTCCTTTGGTGTCCTCTCTGGGTTGATACTGGTCTGGAGTTTTCTCCGGTGATTAACTTCCTTTTTTTTTTTCTGGTAAAGAGGGACAGGTACGGATCTAGGTGCTGAAGGTATAGAGTTGAATAAAATAGACAAAATTCCAGCTCTCAAGGAACTTATGCTCCCATGTGAAAAGACATACAATAAAGGAGAAAACAAACAAACGAGATAACTACTAATTGTGATAAATGCTATAAAGTGAATAAAGCAGAAAGCTGTGACAGAAAGTGACTAAGGAGCTAAGAAAGGTGAGCTTCTCCAGTGCTGCTGGCCTGGCATGGTCTTTGCAACTGAAGACTACAGTCCTCATCCTCGAGGGAAAAAGAGAAGCACCTTGGGGAGTGGGGGTGGATCCCTCTGTCATTTCAGCAGATTGTTGTCATCTGAGCCCTGTTGCCAGGCAACCCAGACATGCCTCAGGCAAACCTCACAGAGCGCTTGGTACCCAGGTAAGCAAAGCCAATTGTTGCCAAGCAAGACAGCTCTCACCCAGAGCACCATGGTGTCTGGATGGTCTTGCCCAGTAGGTCCTTGAAGGAGAGAAAGGAAGAGAAGTCATGAGGGATAGAGTCCTAACTTTTGGTCCATGGAAGAAGACAAAACTGAAACATCTTTTCAAAAAGAACAATGTCGACCACAGCAACGCTAAGCACGAGACTAAGAAAATCTTGGCCAGAAAGACTGTTCCATGTCTCTATTGTTTACACCCTCCCTTTCAGCTGGTTAGCCCTTGTGTCCGTTTGATTATGATGTGTCTAAATGTGATTTTTTTTCATTTCCAGTTGTCCTTTTCAACTCCAAAAGTTCTATTTGTTTCCTTTATATAATTTCTATCTTTTGATTGCTGTTCTCTAGATAGGTGGAAGCCATATCACTTTTTATGACCTAGCCTTAGAAATAACACAGTTTTCCTTCTGCCTTGAGATATTGTTTTCCTGGTTTCATTGAGTTCCCTGGCCCTGGGCCCCTAGGGCAGATGTACAGTGGCCATGAATGTGAAAGCCTAATGGAGGAGGTGAGGGTGTGGGAACTGAATTGGCTGTTCAGGAAAGAGAATTTACCAGCCTCTAGGCATGGCCTCAAAACTGGATCAAGACAGTCTTTTTTTAAAACTACAGCACACAAGGTCATAGTCCCTGTGGTCTTATGGACTTTATCCTACAAGATATGTACTAAGCAGCAGCCAGAGGGAGGGATCCTGCGGCATTTGAAAACACTTATAGGCTAAAAGACAAACATATTAGTTGCTGCTGCCCAAAATAACAGTTGGAACAAACAATAGACCAGCCTAAAAGCTTGTGAAGAAATATTGGGGGGGGGGGGGGATCAGAAAAGGGATTTTCAATTATTATTATTGGGATTGAAAATCCATTACAGTGTTCCAGTTACTATGGCTGCATAGCAAACTACCCCAAAACATCGTGGCTTAAAACAACATTTATTTTGCTTACAGGTCTACAATTTGAGTAGGTCTCAGTGAGTATATGTCCCTACTCTATTTGACATCACAGGGGCAAGGGCTAGAAGCTGAAGTCACCTAGAGGCTTGCTCACTTACATGTCTAGTGGTTGATGGCAGCTATTGGCTGAGCACTCAGCTGGGCTATTGGCTGGAACAGGAGGCCTCTCCCAATGGCTACTTGGGCTTCCTTACAACATGGTGGCTGGGCTCTCCAAGAGAAGGAGTCAGGTGGAAGCTATATCACTTTTTATGACCTAGCCTTGGCAATAATGCAGTTTTCCTTCTGCCATATTATGTTCCTTAAGAAACTAACAAAGTTCCACCCAGTTCAAGGGGTGAGAAAATAGACTATCTCTTAATGAGATTTGTCAAAGTCCCGGTAGAGTATGTGGGACTAGAAACATTGCTGTGCCAGTTTTTGGAAAATATAATCTATCACAGGAGAGGAGGGGAAGAAAACTGGAGACAATAGGGGGCACAGGAGAAATGAGGTAGGGGTGTCTCTTGGGCGAGAAAGTGAGTAGGGGCATGATTGAGCTTGGTTGCAAAGAGCCTGAGAGAAAGAGCAAGCGATCAGTGGCCTGCCCAGCGTGGAGGCTGAGATTGGAGAGGGTGGTTTCATGCCCTGCCTGACAGTTTTGTCATCTTCCTTTAGTGCAGGGGTGGGCAAACTTTTTGACTCGAGGGCCACAGTGGGATCTTAAACTGGACCGGAGGGCCGGAACAAAAGCACCGATGGAGTGTTTGTGTGAACTAATATAAATTCAAAGTAAACATCATTACATAAAAGGGTACGGTCTTTTTTTTTTTTTTAGTTTTATTCATTTCAAACGGGCCGGACCCGGCCCGCGGGCCGTAGTTTGCCCACGGCTGCTTTAGAGGCATCTGTGTTGTGTGCTGCTTAGGGCTGAGGATGCTGGGGTGTGGTGGGACAGGTGAAAGGTTTAACTGGAGTTGCAGGAGTCAGTGGTACATGATGCTGTACCAGATCCCAGATGGGTGCACGGCTCAGTCTTGGCTGGCAGGAAGGGCAAGTCTGAGAGCTGTCAAGGACATGGTGGGGCAGCAAAGAGCATTCCTTGTGTTGATGCTGTGCTAGCGAGGGGCAGAGCAGGGCACTGAGAGTGGTGAGGGAAGGGCAGGCAGCTTATCCTCTCCGCACCCGTCTCTACATTTGCAAAGCGGACACCACTGGCTTCTCAACGTTACTAGGAAACTCACATACAATGACAGCCATGAGACACCTGGTTCCAAATGCCGTTGGGGGGTGCACCACACAGACCCCATGATCGCTATGCTGAGGTAGCTCATGAGCGTTCTTTTTTTTTAAATATATTTTATTGACTTTTTACAGAGAGGAAGGGAGAGACATAGAGAGTTAGAAACATTGATCAGCTGCCTCCTGCACATCTACTGGGGATGTGCCCACAACCAAGGTACATGCCCTTGACCAGAATCGAACCTGGGACCATTCAGTCCACAGGCCGAAGCTCTATCCACTGAGCCAAACCGGTTTCGGCGCTCATGAGTGTTCTTAAAGGGAAAGGGACTAAGTGACAATTTGAGACCAGGAATAGATGGAGTCCCAGGTGTCAAAATCATCTTGTGATATTAATTCCTGGGGGCACCTATGGGAAGGCAATCAAGTTTGATAGGAGAGATGATCCACTTCTTGATGTGAGCCTGGCAGAGCTCAGAGCCACCCACGGGCTGTCAGAGGGCCTGGAGACGGGTTTCCCAGAGAAACTAGCTCACTGCCACTGCAAGGGAGGTGCCTCTGCTTGAAGCTGAGACTGACACACAGCCCCAGATCCGGGCTGGAAAGCAGCCAGGTGCCTCGCTCTGCTCGCTCTTCAGGGCCTCCGCACTCTCTCTAGTCTCCCCATGTGGACGAAGGGTGGCCGGGCCCTGGGGAGCCTGCTGGTGGACTGGCAGGGCAGCACAGTGGGGCAGGTGCACAGGAGGCCCTGCTCAAACAAACACTATGACAGTTTCAGACGCACCCACTCAAGTGCACACTCTTGGCCTTGATTCTACGTTAAGCTGTGAGCCAAAAATGTGTCTCATCTCTAGGGAGAAATGTGTCTACAACAGCAATTGTCTGCACCTGTGCACACAACCCACCAGGCCCCACAGATCTGGGGGCTGTACATTGGGCCTGGCAAGTAGTAGGTGCTCATCTCTGGGCCTTTCCTTCCTTTCTCCCCATCCTCCTGCCAGAGAGGCAGGTGCCAGTTCACTTAGGAAGACTGCAGGCCTGGTTGGAGGGCACAAAACATTCTTTCATTTTAATGGGTCCTAATCTATATATATAAAAGGCTAATATGCTAAGTGTCCAACCATCCAACCAGTTGCTATGATATGCGCTGACCACCAGGGGGCAGATGCTCAATGCAGGAGCTGCTGAGCTGCAGTGACCTGGCAGCTGCAGTTCTTGGGTGACACACCCCAAAACCAGAGAGGAGGAAGCCTGATTCCTTGCGGGGCTGCACGATTCCACCTTCAGCCATGGGTTATGTTGTTGCTGGGGCACTGTCGGCCCCGAATCTGGTTTACTGCACACTCACATTTACCTTCCACACCCTGTACAACAGCAACTTTGCTGAGTGCCCTCTTGCACTCTGGGACCCCTTGGGGGATGTTGGAGAGCCAGTTTCAGCCTGATCCCTACTGGCCAGGCGATTTCAGCCCCATCCCCCTGGGGAGGAACCTCAGGAGGCTGGCTCCAGGGCGTGTCCAGTCCATCTTACCCAGTCCCACACTGCCGGCCACCTCCTAATTAATTTCCTTTCAGTGTGCACGAATCCGTGCACTGGGTCACTAGTCCAATATAGGAAGAGGAATTAGGAAAGAGGGACACGTACAGAGGGAAGACCATGTGAAGACACAGGGCAAAGAGGGCCACCTAAGAGCCGAGGAGAGAGGTCTCAGGAAAAAAACAAGCTGCCAACACCTTGACCTTGGACTTCCAGCCTCCAGCTCTGTGAGAAAATACATTTCTGTTGGTTAAGCCCCAGCCTGTGGCACAGGCAGACCTTGGAGATACCGCGGGTTTGGTTCCAGACCATAATAAGGAGAGCGTCACAATAAAGCAAATCGTAATCTTTTTTTCTGGTGGAGGGTTTGCGTTCAATTTACAAAAAAATGCCAACATCTGTGAAACACAATAAACTAAGGTAAGTCTGCACTTTGTCAGAGCGGGCTGAGCAAAAACACACCTGCTTATTGTTAGTGGGGTGACGGCCCTAATCAAGAAGGCCTCTGTTCTCCTCTCCTTACATCAAATAGGTCGTCCCCCCCTCACTGCGCAGGTCCCTGCCCCTCCCTGCCTGACGCACCCACACACACCTACTCCCATCAGTGCAGGATCAGAAAGGGGTTTGTTCACCCTTTGAGAATGCAGGCTCCTGCTTTCGTTTTTAAAATATCTCCTCGAAGAAGGGTAAACAGTGTTGGTCCTTTGGCAAAGACTCCTTCTCAAACATATTTTCGGATTGCAGTTCCCTTGGACTAAATTGCCAGGACTTAGTTCCACCTGGACTCCCCCTGGGGAGCCTGTGCATCTTTTCCTTTTAATTAAATGCAAAGAAGAAACAGAAGGAATGAGAAATTCAGCCACTTGCACCGTCATCCCCCATGTCCCAACCCCCTACACACACACACACACACACACACACACGCGCGCGCGCGCGCGGACACATGCACACACAGACCCATTCTCTTCTCCGGGCTATGTGCTGCCTACTCACAAGCTGTGCCCTTGGGGCCCAGGACTGACAGCCCAGCATCTGCAGTGCCTACTTCTCTTCCAACAGGATTGCTGCTGCTTTAAAATTTTATTTGCAAGACCTCAATAGGAGTTCCCCTGAGAAAGTACGTAGTTGGAAACTCAGGTATCCCTGAAAACTCTAACCTGATTGGGTTCCTAAGTGCTGAGTTTTGATGAGCCAAGAGAATTGACAACCAAGGTCGGCCCACCTGCGGTTGGTCCCAGGTTCAGATGATCCGCAGCAGGCACAGCAGACCGCATCCTCACCTTGCGTCCACAGGGTCCCACATCTCACAGATATCCCAGCGGAAGGAACCAAGTGTTTTCCCAAGCTCTGACCCAGGAGCTCTGAGTAAAGCTGGAAAAGTCACCAGTGTGGTCTGTTCTGTTTCCTCCCGTGTGAAATCAGGAACGTTCCATGGGAGGGACTCTTGGATGTGGCCCAGCCGTGTACTGTCCCCAGGGTCCCACTCCTGGGCTGACAAGCCCAGTGACATGGTGGGAAAGAATCCCTGACGCTGGTTCACCGTTGTAGCTCTCACCCAGGAAAAGGGACTGTGTGCAAAGCAACAAAAAACACGCTCCTACCTGCTTCCCACTTCCAAGTGAGCACCTGCAAGGTGGGCAATCAAATAGCCAAAGGACTCCAGGAAACTGGAAACACCTGACATCTGCTTGGAAAAAAAACCTAAAGGGAGGAGGAAGTTGATGAATAGAAGTTAAAAAAGTTTTTTATTTTCATGAAAACTTCCATCCTCTCTGTCTCTGTACAGTTCAAACAAACTTACCTGTGATGGGCCAGTGCTGGAGAGGTGTCCCGAGGGACAGGCTGGCTAAAGCTCTCAGAGCCTTAGTTTCCATCTGTCTGATGGGTGTGACCTGGCATCTCTCTCTGGGCATTATGAGTATTCATGGGGTGGCACCTGAATGAGCCAGTACCGAAGTCTCATTCACTTAATGGCAGTGACTATGGCATTGTCTTGAGCCCCATGGTTTGATGAGTGTGTCTTCACGGCTCAGGAAAGAAGCCAGGGAAGGTAGCAGGAGGATAGCATCACTTGTGAGGTTCAAGGGCAACAATGCTCTCAGGGAGTCAGGTAAGTCTAGAGCAGTGGTTCTCAACCTTGGCGCACATTAGAATCACCTGGGAATCTCTTTAAAATCCTGATTTGTGGGCCTCATCCTCCGGAAATTCTGTTTCTTTGTTATGGGGTGAGGCTACAACACTAGTAACAAAGAAACAGAATTTCCGGAGGATGAGGCCCAGAAATCAGGATTTTAAAGAGATTCCCAGGTGATTCTAATGTGCAGCCAAGGTTGAGAACCACTGGTCTAGAGCCAAGATTACTAAGAGCAGGGCACACAAGGATCAGGTGACAAAGTTCAAGGTGTAAATGATGGACACCTAGGAAGCTGAGATTCCCTCATTCACAGCTGGCTGCAGATACACACCAGTTCGGCAGGGCTCAGTTCGATGAGAAGCAGAGGACCAGGCTAGACCTGGGAAGGACCTCCAGGGGCGCCTAGAAGAGCATCCTCTCCTACTGCGTTATCATCGCCATGGAACACACAACACTAGCTCTTCATCCCTCTCTGTAAACTCCTGAGTGGGTGGAGCATGCTCATATCCGACCACCTCTTTGAGCAACAAATATTCACCCTCCTGCACCTCTCCATTTTGATTTCTAAAAATACATTCATTACTTTTTGTGACCACAAATATACTCCAAACTATTTTTAATATATTTTTATTGATTTCAGAGAGGAAGGGAGAGGGAGAGACAGATAAAAACATTAATGATGAGAGAGAATCACTGATTGTCTGCCATCTGCCCACCCCCCACTGGGGATCAAGCCTGCAACCCGGGCATGTGCCCTGACCAGAATGGAACCGTGACCTCCTGGTTCATAGGTCAACGCTCAACCACTCAGCCACACCAGCCAGACTATTTTTAAAAGTCCAAGTCTTACAGAGTACTCAAGGCCACTACCACCAACCATTTGGAAGTACTTTAATTTTACAAAAATGATTTGAACCTTAGAGCCTCCTCTTTAGCTTGAGTTTTCAGTGAGAAATTGACCTTTGCCCTATTCCATAAGGACACATGATCTTTCTAAACCCCAGACCACAGCCATGGTATTCAGCCATGCCCCTGCTGAATGCTTGTCCCCAAATTTGGACTCTCCTAGGCACTCTGCAGTGAACATTTACTTGGGCATTTGTAAGACTGTCTCTCTAACATAAATCCCTAAACGTAGGAGTGCTGGTAATATACATACAATGGAACATTATTCAGCCTTAAAAAGGAAGGAAATTCTGCCTCATGTCACAACATGGGTGAGCCTTGAGGACATTATTCTTTATGAAATAAGCTAGTTGCAAACATACAAATACCATATGAATCCACTTATATAAGGCACCCAGAGTAGTCAAAATCACAGCGACAGAAAGTAGAATGGTGGTATCCAGGGGCTGAGGACAGGACCGATGGGAGATGTCCAATGGGGACAGAGTTTCCGTTTTGTAAGATAAAAAATAGTTCTGGAGGCCGGTCGCACAACGAACATGAATGTACTCAACTCCACTCAGCTGTATGTGCAAAAAATGGCTAAGCTGCCCTAGCCGGTTTTGTTCAGTGGATAGAGCATCGGCCTGGGGACTGAAGGGTCCCGGCTTTGATTCCAGTTAAGGGTACATGCCCGGGTTTCAGGCTCAATCCCCAGTAGGGGGCATGCAGGAGGCAGCCAGTCAGTGATTCTCTCTCATCATTGATGTTTCTCTCTCTCTCTCTCTCTTTCTCTCTCTCTCTCTCCTTCTCCCTTCCTCTCTGAAATTAATAAAAATATTTTTAAATGATTAAGAAACTAAGTTGTATGTGTATTTTACCACAATTTAAAAAAATAATAAACAAAAAGGTGGGAATGCTAAATCCAAAGGTGAGTCCCTTTTTTAATTCGAGTAGAGACTGAAGTGCCCTTGGGAAGGGCGGTAAGGAGTTTGCTCCCACTGCACTGTGAGGGCGCCCTTCTCCTGGCGCTCCGACCCTGGCGTTGTCAATCTTGTCGGCATCACGATTTGGAAATGGCAAATGGGGGCTGAGGGAGGGCAGAAATTGACACTCAACGTGCAGGGAAACAAAAAGATGTTCATGTGCTCAGCCCCTCCAGACCCTCAAAAGTGGCCTCGAAGTAACTTGGAGTTGCAGTTGTAGAACTCCGTGACACCGCCTCCGGAAATCCACAATTATTCTCACTCTCTTCCCCCATCCCACTCCTTAACCTTAAAACGATGACTCCAAATATCACAGACTGGCCTACATATTTCCCTGAAACAGCTGTCCTGCAGAATCACAAAAACTCGGGTTAAAAATAGTCTCAGTCCCTGAAAGAAGGTTGGGTCCCTGGGAACAAAGCCCTCTTGGGAACGTCCCCACCTCCATAAAGGGCACCAAAAGCTGACCCAGCTTTGTCCCCAGGGCTCGTCATCACTCATGACCGCCGCCGCCTGCCCTGGAAGCAGAGCCCTGAGCTCCTGTCCCGTCCGTGGTCCGTCTCGGGAAGACAGGAAGGGGAGGGAGAGTGATACTATCACAGCCAAGCTACAAGCTTGTCTCTATTTCCATTTTATAAATCCCCAAACGGGCTCAGGGACTTTTTTCCCTGTTGTCCACTTCCAACACCTAAGTCAAGATTGCATGCGAACAGCCTCTTCTTCATTGTGTTTTGTTTTTTTAATTTTTAAAAATATTTCAGACAAGTATCACATTATCTCACTCATATGTGGAACCTAATGAACAAAATAAACTGATGAACAAATAGATCCAGAGACACAGAAGCATGTAACAGACTGGGGAATCTCAGAGGGAAGTGGGGGAGGGTGGGTGGGTGGGAAGAGATCAACCAAAGAACTTGTATGTATATATTTATGCATAACCCATGGACACAGACAATAGGGTGGTGAGGGCCTGGGGCGGAGGGTGGGGGTGGGTTAGAAGAGGTCAATGAGGGAAAAAGGGGACATGTGTAATACTTTCAACAATAAAGATTTATAAAAAATTCAGTAACAGTTGACATACAATACTATATTAATTTCAGGTGTACAGCACAGTGATTAGACACTTATATAACTTACGAAGTGATCCCCTCTTCTGACACCATACATAGCTATTACAATATTACTGACTATATTCCTTTACATACTGGTGACTGTTTTCATAACTGGCAATCTGTCCACCCCCTTTTTCACCCATTCCCCTAAATCCCCTCCCATCTGGCACCCATCAAAATCTTCTCTGCATCTATGGGCTTGTTTCTGTTTTGTTTGCTCATTTATATTGTTTTTCAGAGACTTTTAAAAAATGTATCTGAATTCCCAGTGTGAGAAGCTAAATTCAACCTTATGGCTCACTTCAAAGATAGTGTGATGAAAGTACTGTTTCCCCAGGGCAACCCATCCCACAAGAAGGTCCCATTAGATTTTAGGTCCCATCACCACTGAGGAGGGTAAGATCAGGTGCTTTAAGCAGAGAACACAGAATTCTGAACAGGGTTAGAATTCAGCAGCATCCGGAGACAGATTTCTAAACAACCCACCTAAGCAACGCCTGCTACCTGGCTGATGGCTTCTCCCTCCCCCTCAGGGAGCACGTGGGGAGGAGTGGGAAGCAACTGTCTGCAGCTGTGGGCAGGCCTGTGTCTCAGCTGCGAGAAAGAATGAACTTTAACCTCTGTGCCCTTAGGGTGCTTGCTGGGTAGGGAGATGGCTCCCATCCTCTGGGTCACACACTTAAGGATGACCCTAGTGACACAGGTATCTGGCAATTACATGACATTGATCCAGGAACACATTGGAGACATCCTATACCGTGGATCGGCCTGCAGGAGAAGGCCAGGGGGAGAGAGAATGTACGCTAAGCTAGGCGTTGAGAAGATTAAGATGGTTATCATGGCTGGAGAATCTATGAACGCTGGAACCCTGTCCTGCAAGGATCCTGAAGCAGACAGACATAGGAGGAAAAATGGCCAAGAAAAACGGCATAATGCTGTGCCATTAGCTAAATACTGTGCCCCAAATGTGCAAAAACAGGACATATCCACAGCCCCCTGCAGATCGCAATCCAGTACCCAGGAACCTCCCCTCCCCCCAATACTCCTGAGCCTCTTCCCTGCCGATGTGCTGGGTGCAGGGGTGGTCAAGGGTGGCTGTTTGGGGAGGGGGGTGCGGATACATGATGAGCTTGCAGTGAGGCTGGAATGTCCACACTCACACAAGGGAAGTCTTTCATAGCGCAGGATGAAGCAAAGGGTGGGTGGGAAGAGAAGGGATGGGGCAGAGGCCTCTTGTTTTCGCACCTCATGCCCCACAAATGTTAGGGGCAGACTGTCCTTATGTGACAGCTGGCAGTGTTGGCTGCCAGTGTCCCAGAGGAACCAGACCCAGGAGCTGAGTGGAGAGAATCCTGTAACATTAGTCAGAGTAATGCCTCCTGCCAGTTGCCCTGGCAACCAAGTCTCCACTGCTGGCAAAGCCCTTCCGGGCCAGCAAGATGTCAGGGTCCCAAGGGGACGTGGCTAAGATGACAAATGGATGTTTCCACGGGTGGGTCCTAGGATCCCTCAGGGTACTAGGGCACTAGGACCCTCCCGCCCGGGCCAGGAAAACAGGTGAGATGGCTGGAGCCCTATCCTTCCAAAGGCAGACTGACAGGGTCTTGGGGACCCTTGACACACACCCCTATCCTGGACATCAAGGCAAGGCCCGGGCACCAAAGTGCCTGCTACTGGACTGGGCCTCAGGATTGGGTCATGGATGGGAATTACTGATTCTCCGCCCCACAGTCCCACACCCACACTCTAAGGGCCAGACGAGCTGAGGACATGGCTCCCTGGGAGTTCTCTCCAGGCGGCTCTTTCAGAAGGTGCTGACATAGAAGGAGCAGCACCGTCTCTCCCAGACCTGAGCCTCTGGGACCCTGAGGCATAGGACCAGAGGACACTTTGCTTCCTTAGACTCAGCTGTCCTGCTCACCCAACACAAGGAAACACTGGGATCACACAACCAAGACCTGAGGGTATTCAAGCCTTAGACCATTCATTTCTGAAAGGGGGAAACTGGGGCCAGTTGGCTATGCCCCCAGGCGGCCCACATGTCCATCACACTGCTTCCCCATCTCCATCTCTCGCCCCCGCCCCCCCAGGGTGGTGTTCATGGATCTGACTCACCCCAGGTTACTAGCTCATTAGGGGCAGGACAAGGACTCGACTCCAGGTCCCCTGCCCCCCAGGGCAATGTTAGGGGGTGGTCCCAATTGACCGCACTGACCAAACTGTCCACATGTGCATGCTCAGAGCATCCAAATGGGAAAGAATTTGCACAGGCGGGCCCTCAAGGGACACTGCGACCAGCTGCGAGTGCCGGGCTGTGCTTTGTCTGTCCCTGCCTTAGTTTTGGGAGGCACAGCAAGCTCTGGCCCACATCAATCAGCTACCAGAAAGAACCAGCCCAAGACCGACCCCTTCACTCTCTGCGCAGGGACTGGAAATAAACAAATGGACGGCAGCATATAAGAGAAATGATTTAACTTTATAAAATGTGATAATACAGCAAGATTTGATTGGGGTTGTTTATCTGGCAAGTGAAGTTTATAAAAAACACCTGGAATAAAAATTAGAAACGTAACTAATAAAAGTTAGAAACATAAACATTTTGAGGAAATAGTCATTTAGAAAGACAGTGACAACAATGAGCAGCAAAAGCAGCAGCGACGACGTGGGTGGAAAGTCGGTTCCGTTGTGATGACAAAACAATGAAGGGCCGAGGGGGAGCCTGACCTTCCGCTCTAGCCCAGCTGAGAGGCTGGGGAAGCGGCGGGCAGTGATCTCGAGAGAGGCACCAAGGCCTCCAGAATGGAACCCTATTGACGGCCGCTGGCCCAGCGGGGTGGGGGGAGCAATGCCTCCTGTACACCGACACCCCCCACCACCACCACCACCCTTCCTTTTACGGGCCTCCCAGCCTCGGGCAGTGATTCACAGCTGAGTCCCTATGGATTGGCACTGTACGACCGGCCTACTACTCTGTCCACCTTCCTAACCTGCATCGCTGCAGGCCGCCCCTGTCCCACGGGGTGAGCTCAGTGGGAGAAAACTCATCAGAATGTCAACCTGAGCTAGAATGACAAGCTGCCAGGGAGAACCAAGGAAACAACATACCCGGCTACACACAAAACGCTTTTAGAGATGTCTTCCCACAGCCGAGGCGGAGTGAGGGCCACCTTGGCGAGGCAGGCTGGAAGGCCCCCAGCATCATCCCCATCCTGGCCGCCCAAAGGACACGGGGGGATTCTTGACTACATTGTGAGGTAGTCTAACCATGACTTGCACATGTAGCTGGGCATGGCGGGGCGGGGGGGGGGGGGGGGGGTGGCGAGCAGAAAAGTTGCCAAAGAGAAAAGGTAACCTATATGACGAAACAAACTATGCTACAAGTAGGCTCGGAGATGACCAGACTGGATTGGGGTCAGGAGAGGCCGGTGGCAGGGCTCACACAGACCTGGGCACGCACAGCCCTGGCTGCAGCGTGTGGAAGGGGATGAGGGAACCCCTGGAGGGATGTCCTGGCCCAGGGAAGCCGCAACTCTGAGGTGAGGGGTGTCCCTCCTACTGCTCATGTCGTGATGGTTTTGAGCCAGAGAACCTGGGGATTTGGGGGAGGAGACCCAAGGTTCCCTTCAGTGATGGCTCCTCTCATCTGACGAGTTTCAGGGGAGCTAATACTGCTAGGCCTGAACTGGGAAAGCACTAGAGGGCCCGCTCGGAGGGAGCAGTCAGACCCTAAGCCACCTTGGAAGGAGCAATATCACAAAGCAAAGAGGTTGCTAGACTCCCCTACTTTTTTATGCTAATTGACATTCTTTTCTCTTCTGCTCCAGCACTCAGGATTCTAAGTCCGGACGGAATGTTCTGAAGGTTAGGCAGCAGCAGCTGTGTGGATCCTAGTATTTTCTCTGCTTTCCACATTTCCGTGAACGCCTTCTAGGACGGAGCTCACCGAAGTCCTCAATTTCATTTTCATATTCATCTTCCTGAACGATTCCTATTTAAAAAGCAAACAAAACCAAAAAAAAAAAAGAAAGAAAAACAATGTGCAGAATGGTGATTTTTCCCCACTCCACTGCAAAACAGAACACCCTAGTAAAACCTCGTGTTTCTGTAATTGTTTTAAATTAAAGGGGAAAAGGCCTCCCGCCAGGGTGACAGAAAGTGAGGATGCATCTGAGCACAGATGCTGCCTCCCAGGATGAGCCAAAGCCAAGGGAAGCCCTCATCTCTGGAATTAAGTTCTCTTACAGGCTGGCTCCTTTGGCCTTCTTTTAGAGGCCCTTTAAATGAAAGAAACCAAACAAAACCCAAACTCAACCACAGACTAGAGTTGATACATCAGTTACCTCCATCTTGAAATAATAGTCCCAGATTTTTTTTGTTGGCATAGACATTTGTGCCAAGGGCCCTCCAGTTCCCCCCAGCTCTGGAGTCTGCAATTTCCAGTAGCGTCTGGATTAAAAGGACTCAAAGAAGGGCCACCTGGGCCGGGCAAAATACTCAGAGCAAGAAGAAATGTGGGCAGGTGGGGAGGGGGCAGCAGTTGGAATGGGCAAGAGAGAAGACTTTCCAGATCAAATAGAACTTGGCAAGATGATTCTGACTGTCGGGAGAGAAGCCTGACTCATCCGACACAGCCCTCAATGTTCTGTGGGAAGACAATTGCAAGCTGCCCCAATGATTCAGTTTGTTTTCTATCCCAAGCCCAGGACAGCACTGACACACACTAAACACACATTAATAATCATTAACTTATATGCAAACATGTTTATCAAGGAATGGCTCTGCAATGCTTTGTGCATCCTTGGGAGTCACTGTTCTGAGTATGAGTAGTGACCGACCAGCATTGATAACAGCTCGAGTGGCAAAACATTTTTTAGAAAAAAACAACATAAACCCAGAATAACCTTCAGTCTGGTGGAGAAGCTCAGATACTGTGTGACAAAAAATCTCGCTCAGCGGAGCAATGGTGCTAGACAGACAGTGGTCAATGCTGATGTCCTAGACAGCCCCACGTCAGCCTGACCTGAACGTCAGCAGAACCAAGAACCATGGGACCCAGAGCACGGTCCTAAGACAAAGGGCTCCTTACCTTCCTCCTTCAGGTGCAGCTCTGTTTTCTTCAGCCACTCCCTCGCATCCTTGACTGACGGGATCAGAACATTGACCAGCCGAGTCATCACCTCCTTCGCTGTGGGAACCAAAGAACAAGGGCTCTGAGTGAAGGGGCTGCCATAGGGCCTCGAACACCCAGAATTAGAGCCAAAGCCCCCACCTCCCCAGAGCTTGTCTCTGTTGCTTCTCCCGAGGAAAACGGCAGACAAGGCCCCACAGCCCACTTCTGCCACCAGCAGCATAAACTGCGATTAAATGCTAGCCCGGCATCATTCCTGTGTGTCTGTTAAACCTTAAACTGCAGTGTCTGAATTATGGAATGATTCTAAAATATGCAATTTCACTCACTTTGTACGGAACATAACTTCCATTCCGTGTTGCTAAGAAGTAGCTAATTAGGAAGTTAGAGGAAATCTGATTCAAAGACCCATTAGCATTCTTATCATTAAGGGCTCACACTGGGTATGGCTTAAAGACCCTCCTAAAGGGAAGAGACCAGCTACACACCTACAGATCTTAGCACAGAGTGGGAGCTCAAGAAATGATCATGAATGAATGAATCAGAAGCTCAAGACTTTAAACATTCTCCCTATATTATCTCCATAGAACTAGGCAGTAAGCCCTATCCTTGTCTGTAAGGCCAGGGGAACCAGCCCAGCCCAAGATACTCAGGAAGTTTTTCATTGGGGAAAGGGTGGTCCAAACCATGGTGCCTTGCTCTAATTTGAGAACACACAGTCCTTACTTGTATTTCTGCAAACGCCAAGTTCCATGACCCCAGGTCAGACCTCAACACAAAGGGCTTGATTCTGACCTCTGTTCTCAAAGCCCAGGTTCTACCACGGCCTGGGCCCCCATTCCCGAGGGCCCCTTACCGCCAGCCCAGGCCTTCTGCCTGTAGAGGTCCTCCACCGCATCTGAAACCTTCCTGATGTTCTCCTGGACCTTCCTCTGCAGCATGAGGCTGTGCTCCTTGGAGCCCAGGTGACTACGAATCCACACGCTCTGCTCGATGTCCTGCACCACCAGCTTGCCTTCGTCGATGGCCGGGTCCACCTTCTCATGAAAGAATTCAGAGTATTTCTGGTAGGCCATTTGCTGCCTCTGGTGGCCTTCTAGGTGGATGTGATGCTCATAAGACTCGCTATTCCTCTCCCGACCTTCCTTGTCACCCAGCTCAGCCTCGGAGAGGGCCACCGCCTCTGAAGTCTCTCCCTCAAAGGCTTTACTGGGGCTGAAATAGTTCTCAGGACTTCGGGTGAACTTCACCCCGCACAGGTCGCACTGGGTCCTGTCGACGTCGGCTTTTTTGAAGATCCCGGTCCCAGGCTCCCTGGTCTCCTCCCTGGAACACCCCATCTGGGCACTCACCCTCCTCTTCCAGCTGATGCACAGGGCCACCACCAGGCACGCTCTCCTCAACTTCCGCTGGATGGAAGCCTTCCACTGCTTCTGGGACAGGATGGTGGCCAGGAGGTGGTCTCGGTCTTCCAAGGCCAGCTCATCCGTCTCATCCTGACCAAACTCACACTCTGGTTCGGCAAAGTAGCCCACGGGGTCCACGCAGAGCAGGCGGTTTAGTTTGACCTCCTCGTGATAGAGGCCGCGGACCGTGACCCCTTTGGTGTGCCCGCTGTCCCATCGCCAGTGGCAGTCCATCAGGTACTCTTCATCGCGCTCAAAGAGCAGGTCCTGCAGCGCCTCGGCCACTGACTTCACATCGGCCGCCATCAGCACCCGCTTCACCACATCCCGGAGCCTCTCGGGCACCTGGTCTGGGTAGTCGACGCTCATCAGCTGCAGCCTCTTCTCGATCTCCTGGAAGTGGCGGTGCAGGAGCGACTTGCAGAACGGCTGCAGGACCACCTCGGCATTCACCAGCATCACCAAGCACAGCACCAGGGTCCGCTCCGCCTCCCCGGAGACCACACAGTCTATGTCACTGAAGGCATCGAGCAGGACGTTGAAGTTCACATTCTCGTAGCCGCACAGCACCTTGACGAGGTAGGAGAGGTGGAACCGGAAATCCTGAATGGCTCTCGTCACATCCTTCGGCTTGTAGTCCTGAATGATGGAGAACACGTCCCCGAACTCCTTGTCCCTCTTGCTGAACAGAAACTCCCAGTAGTGCAAGAGCGCGATGTAGCTCTTGGGGAGGCACAGGATGGCACTCTTCCGGAGGCGGGCCAGGACCACCCCGCAGTGGACGAACTGGAACTCCAACAGGGCCACCGTGTTCCCAATGCTGGGGATGAGCGGCTCTTTGCACCTCTTGACCAGGACGTTCATGAAACGGAAAAAGAGCCTCTTGTAGTTTTCTGGGTTCCTATACACGTAGAGCTGGTCGATGCAATTCTCCAGCAGCCGGATGAAGCACAGGTGGGTCTTCTCGGTGCTCTCATCATCCTTGTTGGGTGCCAGCATGCCGAACTTCCCCTCTATCCCTTTCATCCTGCTGCCTCGGCCCCGGCCCCGTTCCTCTTTCTCCAACGCGAGAGCTTTGAGTTCCCGGTGGTAGTTGTCTTCCTCCTGGTGGAGCAGCTTCCCGAACTCCTCGGGGTAGCTGGACGAGAGCAGGAAGGCCTGCATGGCGCTCAGCCACAGGTCGGTGGACTCCCGGCGGCTGCGCGCCCGTTCGTTCTGAAACAGGAAGTAGATGTACTCCTTCAGAGCAAACCTGTAGGACCGGAAGGACTTGTAATTGGGTTTGAGGATCTCTTTGCACGCCATGGGGTTTTCGGACAACACTCGCTGATGGAAATGTTTAGGGAAGACTACACTCAGGAAGGACTTGCAATGGCCATACTTATCTGCAGACAGAATATAATCGATCTGTTCCAGTTCTTCAGCTAAGCTTTTAGGGAATACTTTCTTGGCTTCCAAAAGCAGCCCGTTGATGGCCACCTGGTGCATTTTCGACTGAACCAAACACTTGGCCTCACAACGCCGCAGAGGCCTGTGGTAATCTTCACAGTTTCCGTCCTCACATTTTAAGCCAACAATGAACCGCAGGCAGATGCCCGGGTAGGTCTTCCCCAGCAGGCTCTGCGTGATCTGACACAGCCTGCTAAAGAGGTGTTTGTTTAGGGCCAGTTTCACTTGGTCAGTCATTATCAAGAAATGATCTTTTGTTTTCTTCTCTTTCAAGTTTAAATCCAGGTCAAAAATTATTTTTAATATGGGTCCAGGGTCATTCTGAGCTATCTGGCAATACTTGGCATCCACTTGAGAAATCCCAAAAAACTCAAAGCAAAACTTAACCATATCCTTCTCTGCGTTGTTGGTGACTCTTTTGAGGGCCCTGACCAGATTGAGGAGGACTTCCAAGCCCCCTGGAGCCAAGGCCAGAACCTTCTGAGGGTCAGCCTCACAGTGGCTGGTGGCTTCGTAGAGCGCTTCTACCACGCCAGCCGAGTGGTTGAGAGTGTCAAACTTGAAGAAGGCATCCTTGAGATTCTGAAAGTCTTTCAGGATCACCCCCAGCAGGAACTGGGCCTCAGCAATGCCAAACAGCTGATTGGTTTGATAGCAGAGATCCAGGGCTTCTCTCAGAATGGCCTTGGTATGTTCTACCTCCGAGTCCCTAGCCACATTGAGGCGGGCAGCCTCCAGCAGACACGAGGCCTGGAAGTCCTTGTCGGCAGTGAGCCTGGCGGCCTCCAGCAGGAAGCCGTGTTGCTTCATCAGCATGGCAGCCTCTTCTCTCCGGCCTTCTCTGTTCAGCAGGTCTGCGGCCTCTGCGAGCCGTTTCCGAGACTTCAGGAACACCAGCTGGTCGTCTACGTCCAGCTTCGAGAGGACAGCCATCATCTCCTTGATCTTATTTGCACTCAGGTACTTTGCTGCAGCTTCCAAGTAAAACTGACTGGCTGAATAGGAGAGCTTGGATACGGGAAGGGTCTTGGTCCTTAGCATTGCTTCATACCTACAGGGAAAGATGACCCAAATCATAACTCATTGTCATGCACCAATAGAAAACTTCCTCCAAAATACAGCACAGGGCAACTTAAGTAAAATTGCCACATGTAGTATATAGCCTACTTTTCCAGGAGCCGAGAGGGGATCCAAACCCCTGCTGAGCAGAAATGCAGAATAACAGATTCTAATACCATGAGGGAGATCTCTGGGGGCCTCAACCACATGCTGTTTATAGATTCCTTGTCAAGTTTTAAACCCACCCATTTCCTCCTCCCCTTTGGAATAGCAACTAGGCTAAAGGCTCAGGAGGCCTCCACTGGGTCATGTATGAAACCTATGTATTTTAAAACTGAGGGTATGTGCACATACCTATCATATACCTATTTATAAATACATAGCTGAGCATCTACCAGTAGATCACAATGAAGCAAAATCCTAACTGCCCACTAGTGCTCTTACCTTTATATAGCCACATACCAGTGAAATTGTCATCTCAGCAGGTAAAGGTGAGAGGACAGAACCGTCACTAAGCACAAAATTGCTGTGCATTTTATATACACACTGGTAACCTCTTCTTCAGCCCCTTCTCTTCATGACCCTGAGTCAAAGCTTATAAAGAGCATGGAGAACACAGAGTCCTGTTCTCAAGATCTTGAGCCAGCACCGAGACCACCACTCAAGTGGAAGAAGGGTGACATGGTCAAGCCATTATGGAAGAACAGGGTGACATCACCCAAGGCAGGCAGCCCCAGGAAGCAGGGGTAGGGGAGGGAGAGAATAAAACCACCTACTTTTCCACTGCAACAGCAGCTTCTTCATAGAGCTCCTCTTGACAGTACATTTT
This sequence comes from Myotis myotis, assembly GCF_014108235.1. Taxonomy (NCBI): domain Eukaryota; kingdom Metazoa; phylum Chordata; class Mammalia; order Chiroptera; family Vespertilionidae; genus Myotis; species Myotis myotis. The sequence continues at coordinate 48,236,957 of NW_023416317.1, forward strand.
AAGTGCTAGATCAAATTCCTGAATCTGCTCAAAGCATCTGAAAGCATCTTGGTAGCACTGGCTTCGCTTATAGAAATAGGCGGCATCTTTTATCTAAGATGGAATACAATTTTCTTCTCTGAATACTCAGAACATAACACTTTTGATCTTAAAAATAAACCAAACATCTTGAGTGATGAATAAAATAATCATATGTCTTGCTAATTGTTAGAATCCATTGGAGGGGCAGGGGGACGACTAAAACACAGGTAATGTGGGGGAAACTAATTCCTTATAGCAGTGATGGCGAACCTTTTGAGCTCGGCATGTCAGCATTTTGAAAAACCCTTACTTAACTTTGGTGTCGTGTCACATATAGAAATGTTTTGATCTTTGCAACCATAGTAAAACAAAGGTTTATATTTTTGATATTTATTTTATATATTTAAATGCCATTTAACAAAGAAAAATCAACCAAAAAAATGAGTTCGTGTGTCATCTCTGACACATGTGTCATAGGTTCGCCATCACTGCCTTATAGGTAGAAAAATAAATGTAAACCCCAACCTCACACCATACACAATACACAAAATGAAGCTCCAGATGGGTTAAAGCTATAAGTTTGAAAGCTATTGGGGGTAATGTTTGAAACTATCTCTTGTGACTTGAGAGGTAAAGAAGGTCTTCAGCAAAACCCGAAACACACATTCAGGAGAGGAATGGATGGATTTGGTTACATCAAAACTGTTCAACAATGAACAAGTGAAACACAGTTAACAGAGAGAAGAAAAACACTGACATCTAGATCAGCACTGTCCAACTGATCTTTCTGTGAAGATGGAAATGTCCCATATCTATGCTATCCAACATGGCAGCCACTCACTAGGTGTGAATAGTGAGCAATGAAATGTGGGCAGTGCAATCAAGGAGCTGATTTTTTATTGCATTTAATTTTGATTAATTTTAATTGCCACATGTGGCTAGTGGCTACTGTACTACACTAGGCAGGTCAGAACATAAAATGGATTCCTGCAGCCATTAAAAAAAGAAAGAAGAAAAAAAAAGACTTTCCTAAAAACACAACAGAAAACTAAGCCAAAGATATAAACTGGCAGTTCACTGTGGGGGAAACTTAATAATCAGAGAAATGCAAATTAAAATATGAGATCCAACCATCTGGTTTGCAAAATTCAGAAAATCAGTACCCACTGAATGTGGAACCCACAGGCACCAAGTGGCATGACTGTTCTGGAAAGCTCTCACCTTCACTTGCTGATACTAAGTATATGCATACCCTGGGGCTAGTAATCTCATTTCTAACATCACATCTCCCGGTCTCACACAGAACTGGAGGAGACATCCTGCACTACAGTACCATGTCTGGCAGCCAGGAGTTGGTGGTCACTTGGGTGTCCACCACTAGGGAAATGGATAAGTAATGTTGAAGATGCCCACTGTGGAATTCTATCAGTGATCAGCAACCTGGCCAGACATAACACTATAGCAGGAGGTGGAAAAAAAAATGAAAAACAGAATAGATGTATTTAGATAAGCTTAAAATATACATGCACAGAAAATACTACTATTTATTCTTCCATTGCGCATGCACACGAGGACATATAGTAAATGCATTGGAATGGCTGCCAATAAGAAGAGAATGGGAATGGAGACTGGCTATGAAGAGGAAGAGGATGAACAAAATGAAATGCAACGAGCATGGACTTGTACCACGTTCATTGGTGGGCTTGCCACGAACAGAAGAGCATTCCACTCCTCTCCCTCTCACACTCCCCATCCAACCCATCACTTAATCCTGCCTGCTTGGCTCTCCCAACATTTCCCAGATATGACCCCTTCCCATCACCTCCATCACCACGGTGGCAATCCAGGCCACCTATCTCAGCCTCAGCCACCACTAGACTTTCTTGACATTTCTGCTTCTACTCTTGCTGCCTACAGACCTCTTGACAGAGCATCCAAATAATTAGCTTCATGTCAGTCCTCCAATCCAAACCTTCTACCGGCTTCTCCACCCTCCCTCCTCCCCCACGTGAACAAAGTCCAGTCCCCTACCATGGACTCTGAGGCCCTACATGATTTTTTTCCACCTGTCTCTTGCTCATTTTACCATTTCTACCTGGCTCGCTCTGCTCTGGCCAAAAGGCTTCCTTGCTGTTCTTCAACCTCGCCCACACGCTCCCATCTGTGGCCTTACCCCTGCAGGGATCCTTGGCCTGCCATGCCCTCCAGCAGTTGTTCTCAGAGTCTCCGCTCAAAAGTCAGCTCCTGACACCCCCTGTCTAAAACAGCAATACCTACCACCCTGTCTCCTCTCACCATCGCTGACATCTTACACTCACTGGCTTATGTGTCATCTCTTCCTCACACCAGAGAGGGAAGCTCTGCAGACAGAGCCCCTGCTTTGTCGCCTGCTGCTTGCTGAGCACCCACAGTGCCTGGCACAGCAGAGGTCCTTGGATTTGTTGAACATTTAACTTCATAGCTCTACTTGCTGTACCTGAGGTCCAAAGAGAAAACAAAAACCAAGTACATATGCCAGGCCCTCTGATAAACCTCAGCTGGGTCTAATTTAGTGCGACAAGCTCCATGAAAGACCAAAATATGCATAAGATTTGAGTGTGAGCCTCCTCTGTGTCCAGAGACCGCACAGACCTGAGAGCTCTTAGACCCACCTTCACATTGATAAAACCCCATAACCAGTGCATCTAACTGCCCTGGCTCCTTGCCTCTCCATAACCAGTACATCTAACCGCGCTGTCTCCTTGCCACTCCTCGACAATGCTGATTACTCTGAAAACATTTCCCTGAGTATGAGTGAAGGCCCCAATAAATGCCAATGTGCCCCCAGCTGAAGAAAAGAGGGGATGACTCTAAGAGGCAGCTCCCCACTAGGCCGGCTCTGCTCCATGAGGGGGTCCCCACTGCCATCCAGAGCAAGGGCTCTGAGAGGTTTCCAGGGAAACCAATGTTGCTCTCTGGAGAGGCTGGAGGCAGGCAAGGCAGAGGAATCCCTGAAAGGAAATCTCGCACTCCCACGGCCCCTCCCAGGCATTTCTTCCGTGGGGGAGGAGGCAGCACACACGTGGGGCTGGGAGCAGGGAGGCAATGTGGCTGAAGGATTCTCACAAAGGCTGCTGCCAAGCTGGTCAATTTGAGTAAAGCTGGTGATTTGGTGGGATGCCCCCAAAAGGCCAGAAGCTGGCTGAGGGTCCAATCCCAATTCCAGGAAGGAGCCTCAGCAAAAAAAAAAAAAAAAAAAAAAAAAGGGCCCAGACTCTCCCCTGGGTGGGGCTTGGAGCTACTGGAATGTTCTGGTCAAGCCTGCAGCAGTGGAAAGGAGGAGGAGGCTGTGGCTCTGGGAGCAGGCGGTCTCCACACTCTGTGGGCACTGACGTCCTGGAGGGGAGAATGCGGGCTGTGCTATGGCTGCCTGGGTCCCCTCCCCACCACTTTCAGAGGCAGAGCTTGGCAGGCTGGGAAGGTGAGGTGACAGATAGGAAGGGGTCTCTGGCTCAGTCATGACTGGCACTGGTAGGCAAAAAGGGGAAAGCAGTAGGCATAGGCTTGCAGTTGTCACCGCTTGGGGTCCAAGTGGTGGCATTAGAGTTTGGAGGGTGATGGCATTAGAGACTAAGGGATACGGAGAGTTTGGAAACTATTCTAGTTCCTGAAATCTTAGCACCCAGAACTTCCAGCCACACTGAAATTCCTATTCCAACCCATCTCCCACATCCTAAGTCACATCCCATAATAAACATGGGGCAGGGCAGGCAGCATGGGAGCCACACTTCAAACTTCCCCACAGGTCTCACCTCCACCCCACCCAATGCTCGGGGTGCTCTGAGGATCCAGGAGTTAATGCATTTCACATACAGACATGGAAACCTACCTCCCTCCTGGAGCAACACGGTAACCCACCAGGGCAAATGCACCAGCCACAGCTGGACACTGCAGAGCACTGCTTCTCAGACAATCGGCAGTGAAGGACTCAATGGTTTTACACGTCCAATCCATCGCCACTGATTCATTAAAACAAATTGCATAACTTCCAGCACGGTGATTATAGTCAGTAATGTTGTCATGCACATTTGAAAGTTGCTAAGAGAATAAATCCTAAAAGTTCTCGTCACAAGAAAAAAATCTTAACTTTGTGTGGTGATATCAAACTTATGGTGGTGGTCACCTCACAATATATACTAGTACATATATCAAATCACTATGCTGTACACCTAAAACTAATACAATGTCATATTCTATTCTAACTCAATAAAAAAATGTTCACTAAGAAAATTATCACCAGTTGGATGCATAGCAATGCTAAATTGTTATAAAAATGTCTAACTGCTTACTTTCATCTTCTGTGCCAATCTTGTTGCAGAAAAGCCATAGTGTGTGGCCTCAGCCAGCCTGCTGCCCACTGTGAGTCGTCGTGCCCTAGGCTAGCAGTCTGTCTAGCAGAGCTCTCTGCAACAATGGAAATGTTCTGTATCCGCGAGCACTTGAAATGTGGCTGGTGAGGCTAAGGAAATGGACTGTTAATTTTCTCACTCTCTAATTAACTTAAACTTTAAAATAAATAGCCACATGAGGCTAGTGGCTGCCAGAATGGTCGGTGCAGATCTAGAGCAAGTACAGGGAGCACAGAACAACCGCCATGGAAATGCCAAGCCATTCACCCAGACAGACGCCAGACTGCGAACACAGAGAAAGAGAAGAGGAATATTCTAAAGCCCGCCTTCCCTTTGGTTTGAACATATGGCCTCCCCATGGTTAATATCAGGTCTCAAACATTCCCACAGACATGAACACACACACACACACACACACACACACACGCATATCCTTGGAGCCCTCTGAACATTTGTGCAAATGGAGAAAGAAGGACTATCCTAGAGTGGACAAGGCCAACCTCTCCCTCTTTGGAGGACTGGAGCCCCTTCCTGAAGCAAGAGAGGCAGATGCTCCCCCCGCCCCCCATCTGCTCACAGGGAGCCCAGTTTTCCCAGGAGCAGCCGTGGGCCAGACTGTACCTTCCCCAGCCTCTCGCACAGCTGAGCGGAGAGCTGGAACTCCTTGGCGTAGCTCAGACACTTAAGGGACAGCTTTGGCTCATTGCATTCCAAATAGGTCTTAGCCAGTTCCAAGTACTCCATCTGCTTTTCCCTGTGAGGGGGAAACAAAACAGAGTTTCCATGGGACGTTGACCTAACACCAATGTATTTACCTGCTGAGCTCACCACAGCAAACCTGAAAGGACCGAGGCTCTTACTTGGGGCTGACTTTCTTGGATTTCATGTTCAGGGCGGTGTTGTGGGCCAGGGCCAGTTTCTCCTTCTCAAACGCACCTCCTTTCTGGTAACACTTGGCTGCAACCTGGAAAAGGCGAAAGGTTTTGATTCCCTGCAAGGGAATGGAGGTGACCAACAGAACCAGAGTGTCTGAGCTGACAAAACATGAGCCTCACCCCAGCCCAATCTGAGAGGGAGGAGAGGGAGGTGCTGGTGAGCTAAAGAAAACGGCCTCCAAGGATCAAGTCCAATAGTGTTACCGGCTAACACTTCACACTCAAAGGTTCCTTCTCAAAGTACCCGGCAGCCATGGGAAGGGTACAGAGTGCATACTTTTACAGGCCACCATAATAACACCCTCTGTTAATCATCCAACAGTCACGCATGAGAGGTTACATCCTTCTCTTGTACAGAGTAGCAACTTCAGGTAAGAGACACAGAGTAATTGGCCCAAAGGCACACGGTGGCTTTTCTGGGCTCAACACAGGTTCTCCCAGTTGGTGACTGTAACGGCTAACCGGTGGTGTTGGCGGAACAGCCTCAGTGCACCCACTGGGGGTAGAAATGGGGATAGAGACAGTACCAAACATATCCCAGAAGATAACTGACCAGACCCTTGGGACATGAAGATCTGTGTAAACCAAACAGAAGGTGGGCAGACAAGTGTCACAGGGGAGTCAGCCTGCACCCCGATCCCTGCCAGCAGAAAGCTGCTGTTCTCCAACAGAAATGCTGACACCATGTCTGCAAGCCCAGGCTACAGCAGAAAGTTCACATTCTGCCCAACAGGTAGAGATTGGGTCTCATGGGCAAGGGAAGGGTTAAGTGGCACTTGCTGATAAAATGGACAGGATGGCATCTCTTCTGCTCAAGCTCTTTGCTGCAGCACCCACAGCCCCATGGGCTTCCTTTTATTCCTGTGATCTGTGCCATACCCCTTACCACCACAGGGCCTTTGCATATACTGTTCCCGATTGAGATGTTCTTCCATCCCTTCTCTGCCTGGTTAACTTCATTCATCCCATAGGTCTCAGCTCAACACTCCCTTACTCGAAGCAGCTTTCCCTGTCCAGGACAGGTCGTTCTGGGGGCAGCTGGTCTCTCACCTCTGACATCTGCAACAGCTGGGACAGTGCAATCTTCTGTTTGTCTGCCTCGCTCATCATCATATCCCCACAACCTAAACACAATATTGGCCCCTAGCTTAATAGGAATCTGTTGAAGGAATGAATCTCAAGTAGTTCTCATTTGAGATTCTGGAACATTCACTGACAGGCAGCCAGAAACTCAATAAACCACCTGAGTCCTGAAGTCCTTTAGTGGAGTCTAAATAAAGTCGAAGAGGAGAAGGCTTTTTATAACATTCTCATCTGTGCTGGCTCCCCTAAAAAGACTTCTGCAGCTAAAGACTACATATTTACGAAAATACTTTCCAGATACGCCCAACAGTGCAAATTCTGTTTTCTCACCCCTTGGGATTCAAGGGTGGCCACAGTCCTTCATTCCTCCCTGTATCTGTCCATGCCCTTTTATCAAATAACCCTGCACCTTCTCCCATTATAAAGGCTGCCCATGTTCCCGCCCTTCTGATCTCAGCTGTGACTTGCTTGGTGAGCAGGACACAGGGAAGCAACACTGGAGCAATCCAGGCCAGGCCTCAGGAGGATTGAGTGTGTCTGCTGCCCTCTTTGAACCCTGCTCAGGTGTCATATGAACCAGCCCAGGTTGGCCTGCTGGAGGCTGAAGGGCATGTGATCCAGGAACCCCATCACCCCATCACCTGAGCCAAGAGCCAGAAGCAACCTGCTTGCCACCTGGCAGCTGCGTCCAGACACGTGAGGCCCCCAGCTGAGACCAGAACTACTCAGCTAAACTCAGCTTTGCAAACCCACAGAGCTGTGAGCTGCCTAAGTGACTTGTTTTAAGCCACTTAAGTTTTGGGGTGTTCAGTATGCAGAAAAAAGGTGAATCCTACATATGACTTACTTGCTGTAGACTTAAAACCACTTTCTCTGCCATAGGAGACAAAATTCTCCTAAGAATTTGGGGAAAGAAAACTCTTGGAATTCCTTCTCCAGGCATGTCAGATGGAAGACACCTCCAACAGTGACTCCCAGTAAGTTCTGACTTGTATTTTCATTGCACTCATCACTTCCCAGTACCTTCACTCGGGTCCAACGCTAAGAAATTCCAATGAAAAGAAAGATCATTAAAGCGGCAGGACAAGCTCTTCAGAGATATCACTGTCTCGGAACATTTCTTCGGGATTAGCAAGAGAAACTGCAGGCACTTTTCCGGTAACGTGTGAGGAGCTGGACCAAGCCTAGCATGAGCGCGGCGGCATGGAAGGAAAAGTCGTGCTCTGGCCCAGGCTCAGTTCCGGTGTTCTCTCAGGAAGCACTGCCTGCGCCTGCAAGCACGGGGCACTCCAGGTGCCTGCGGGAGCCAGATCTGAGGGAAATGTGCCTTTCCGTGTGGCTATGCCTGTGGTGGCCAGCCCTATTGTCAGTCACCCACACCCACGCCTACCTTTCTTGCCTAATGGCAGAACCTGCCTCCCATGAAAGGCCAGATAGGATAGCTCTCCCAGACTCCCATAGGGCCAGGCATGGGCATGTGACTGAGTAGTAACCAATGAGATGTAAGGAAAAGTCCACTGGGGACTTCATGATAAAAAAGAGACCCAGGAGAAGAAAGTGCCTGCCCTTCCTTCCTGCTTGGGATGCTGCTGAGATGGTTGGCACTGCCACAGCCATCATGTGACCATGAGGGGGACATCTCAGACAAGCTGCAGGTGACAGAAGGAGCAGACGGAATGAGACTGGGCCCATGTGGACTTGGTTGAGCTGAGGTGTCTGTGACCTGCAGGTGAAGATGTCATTAACACTGCATCACAGCAGACACACATTCAATGGTGCCCCACCCGAGACCATGTGATCTGGAGGGATAATGACTGTGGGGAAAAGAATGGGGCTCTTTAAGCTGGTTCAGTATTTTGAGAGGACTGCCAGTGATACCATTTCTCAGAAGAGCACTGCTCAGGCTCACTAAGATGTCCTGTGGCTAGAAATCAGTCAGCTCAGTCTAGTGAAAAAGCTTAGCCTATGCCCATCAGACTCAAATGGGCAGTGAAGTCTATGTCTGAGCAACTTAAAAAAAAAAAAAAGGACTAATCCATTACTGTTTTAAAATGTCATTTGATTGCCCTGGCTGGGTGGTTCAGTTGTTTGGAACTCAGCTGATCCCATCCACTGAAAGGGTCAGGGTTCAGTCGCCAGACAGGGCACATAGGGGAGGCAACTGATCAATGTTTGTCTCTCACATCAATGTTTCTCTAGGGCGCTCTCTCTCTCCCTTTTCCTTTCTCTAAAATTAATACACATATCCTCAGGTGAGGATAAAAAAGTTGTCACGTGTTTGCAGCAAAAGCTTTTAAGCATAGAACACAGGAGGGAAAGAAAATAACTAGTTGTGTTCCTTGGTGGAGCAAAAACCTTCCATTTTTGTATCACCACACGCTGGCCCTTGGCCAAAATGAAGGGCTGCCATGGTTGCATCGGGGAAGGAGTATGACAGGGAACTACCCTCATCCAGGGGTGACTTGATGTTGCAGGAAGTGGCAAAAGCACCATTACCCCGACCCTGTCCTGGTGGGAAACATGATGGTAAGAGACATGCCAGTGAGGCTAGATGAGGCCACCAGTCACCAAGACTTCCCCAGCCTTCTGGTCCAGCCCCTTACCTTCCAGCATTGGTGTTTGGCATAGTATTCCCCTTGTGCGATCCACTCCTTAGCAGTTGAGGTCTTAACAAACATGCTATCATCAAAGTCTAAAATGAAAAAGAAAAGTAAATTTGCTTCTCTGGGCATTTGTTCACTTAAACCTGTTTTTAGGGGATGAATTTTGTCCCCCCCCCTCACCAACCCCTGAAAATTTAAACATTGAAGCCCTAAGCTAGTACTTCAGAATGTGGCTATATTTAGAAATTGGGCCTAAATGAGGCTGTTCTGGTGTGCCCGGAACCAATCCAACTGGTGTCCTTATAAGAAAAGGAGAGCCCTGACTGGTTTGGCTCAGTGGGTAGGGCGTCAGCCTGTGGGCTGAAGGGTCCTGGGTTCGATTCCAGTCAAGGGCACGTACCTTGGTTGCGGGCACATCCCCAGTGGGGGGTGTGCAGGAGGCAGCTGATCGATGTTTCTCTCTCATCGATGTTTCTAACTCTCTATCCCTCTCTCTTCCTCTCTGTAAAAAATCAATAAAATATGTTTAAAAAAAAAAGAAAAGAAAAGGAGATTGATGCCAGGGGCTCGCACAGCGGAAAGGCCACCTGGAAGCCAGAAAGAGAGGCCTCAGAAGAAGCAAACCTGCTGACAGCTTGATCTTGAACTTCTAACCTTGGGAACTGTGAGAAAATAAGTTTCTGTTGTATAAACCACCTCGTCTGTGATATTCTATTACGGCACCCCTAGCAAAAGAATACATATGCGTTGTCTTTCTGGCACTCATTTAAAGATATATTATAGCTTACCAGACCCGGTTGTTGTGGGTTTCGAAAGGAGGGGATGGCGGTGAGAAAATATATTTTTTGGTTTTTGAACTTGGTTGGCCCTACCTTCCTTTTTTTTCCTTTTTTTTTTTAAATATATTTTATTGATTTTTTACAGAGAGGAAGAGAGAGGGATAGAGAGTTAGAAACATCGATGAGAGAGAAACATCGATCAGCTGCCTCCTGCACACCTCCTACTGGGGATGTGCCCGCAACCAAGGTACATGCCCCTGGCCGGAATCGAACCTGGGACCTTTCAGTCTGCAGGCTGACGCTCTATCCACTGAGCCAAACCGGTTAGGGCCCTACCTTCCTTTTCTATGACTATGGATTAGAAGACAGGTAGCAATTCTAATTCCTCCTTGAAAATCCAAAGCCACGTACCTCTTAGCAAACTCACATGTCGAGACTTTGGCAAGGGACAAGGTGATGGGATTTCACAGTGTTCCCAAATGTGCCAACTTTGCACTCATAGTGAGCAGTATGACACTCCCTTGGTGAACATAGACTGTTATAACTACCTGCTGTCAGACCCACCTGTTAGCCTCACTAGCCTGCTGGTGAGGGTATCGCTCCCCCACCCACCGCCCCCTGAGCGACACCAGGAGTGGGCAGCATTCTGCGGGTCTGAGCCATAGCTTCATCAAGCACATGATGACAGTGACTACCAGGACAACACAGACAGCCGGATCCGAGCTGAAGGGGTCAGAGACACCCAAGACAATGGATGTCAACCGGGGAGCCAGGCAGTCATGCCAGCTTTGTTTAGAAAGTGCAAAACCATGCCTTAAGCCTTGCAGCCTGACCCCTCCCTGCGGGTCCTCTGCTGTCCCTACAACACTGTGCAAAGATGACTCCGTAGCATTTTGTTCTGACTCGGTGTGCACTACCAGTGCCCTGGTGACATTTAACTCACAGCCAAGTGCTGCAGTTTCTCTGCAGAAGGCCAGTGAACGCTGCCACACTGTGCTGAAGAAACCCGAATCAGTCACTACACTCATCCCCAGCTCCCTGGCACAGTGGGAACAGATGTTCTCAAAGATTTGACCATGTGCTATTTATAACACAATTAGGACTGTACTTTTCTTGTTTTCTTTCTTTCTTTCTTTCTTTCTTTCTTTCTTTCTTTCTTTCTTTCTTTCTTTCTTTCTTTTGTTTTTTGGTTAATCCTTTATTTCCATTGATTTTTTTCCACTGATTTTCAGAGAGAGTGGAAGGGAGTGGGAAGAGAGAGTGAGAAACATCATGTGAGAGAGACATATCAATTGGCTACCTCCCGCACATGCCCCAACTGGGCTGGGGATCAAGCCTGCAACCTAGGTACATGCCGTTGACTGGAATTGCACCTGGAACCCGACACTCCATCCACTGAGCCAAACCAACTAGGGCATTTCCTCGTATTCTTAATGCTACCAAGACATAATAAATTGTAATCCTTTTTCATTTTGAATTTTTATATTTGTAAAATGCCTATCTTGATGGTCTCTTATAATGGGATGCCTGAACAGATTTTGAGAATAATGGCATGCAGGAAAGATTAAGGATGCCCACAGTAGGCTAACCCACTCATTTTCCTTTCAGTTGAGGAAGCGAAGGCCCAGGGAGAGAAAGTGGGACCTGAACAAGGTCATGTGGCTACACAGGCGGAGAACACTAATAAGATGCTAGGTTAACCCAAGCCTTTGACTCTTCCCACTATACCCCAACAGTCAGGGCCACAACAGAACATCTAATTCTGGTTCCCAACTGAGCCATTGGCTGTAACCAGAAAGAGCCTCCATACAACTGGATGAAACATGCTCAGGAAGCCAGCAAACATCTCTGTGCAGCAGCTGAGCCCAGCACTTGGCCCTGTCCTTGGAGAAATTAACTAAGACCTGGACAAGCCAACTCAACTGCTAACCCACAAGAAAGATCACTATTTTCTCCTTTATGCAGGGCTGATTATTTCTCCCGAGTTATCCTATCAGGAGACCTTCACTCCATTTTTTAATAACTAGTCTCTGTAAATTATGAAAATGTTCTTCTTTAAAAAAATGCAAACACTGCAAACAGCCTGGAAGGGCATAAAGTTGAGAAGCGGTGCCCACATCTCCACACCCACCAGTCCTCCTGGCACCGTAGGAGCCACTATGAATGGTTTCACACTGGGGGACACATAGGTCGTTTTTAGCTTCTTATCATTATAAACAGGGCTGTGATGAGCACTCTAGTTCATGTATCTTTGAGATTTTAAACAAGAATATCCTAGGATAGATTCCTAAAGAGGAATTACTGGGTCAGAAGCTATGCTCATTCTTTATTTTTATAGATATTGCCAATCAGCGATCCAAAAGCCCACAGCAATTTGTATTCTCCCAATAGAGCCTATATCCTCTAACCCTTGACCATGGCCCTCACTGGTGAAGAACAAATAAAAGATCTTCCCTAAAGGAGTTAACCCTCCCAATCCCACTACAACACACTGCCCATCACACTTTACCAATAAATGAATAGAGATCTCAAAATCTATGCCCTTTATATCTGACCCTAAGAACAAGTGGGAGTAACACACTTTCTATCCCACAGACAGAATATGTTAATGAGATCTTACCTTTATTTTCATCTGTCTTCACAACTTGGACAAAATTTCTTCGAATGAAATATTTAAAAGCAGGAGCCCGCTTCTCCGGGTTTTCATCGAAGATCCAGAGATTGGCGCGAGCCCGGGTGATGGCTGTGTACAGCTGCTTCAGCTCTCCGTTGAGGAGCTAAAGGTGGGATAAGGACAGAGACCGTAAGTCTTGTGCCTAGAGCTACAAGGTGACACACTTCAATGGGCTAACCCTGATTCTGGAGAAATACAGGAAGTAAATTACAGAGAAGTCCAGCAAGGCGATGAAGAACGAGGAGCTCACTGTGGTCTCGGCACTGATCAACAGCTCCAGCAGGGAGTACACATTAGTTCAGCACCTCCCTTGAATATACGGTAGTTTTATCTTTCAAAATAAATTATAGATTCATAGGAAGTTACAAAGATAGTACAGAGAGCCCTGCTGGTGTGGTTCAGTGGTTGAGCATCAACCTATGAACCAGGAGGTCATGCTTCAATTCCCAGCCAGGGCACATGCCCAGATTGCAGGCTTGATCCCCAGTAGGGGGTGTGCAGGAGGCAGCTGATCAATGATTCTCATCATTGATCTCTCTCTCTCTCTCTCTCTCTCTCTCTCTCCCTCCCTCCTCCCCTCCCTCCCTCCTCTTCCTTCCTCTCTGAAATCAATACAAATATATTTTTAAGAAAAATATAGTACAGTGAGGTCCCATATACCTTCCATTCCGTTTACCCCAATGGTCCTATCTTACACAATGACTCTAACTTATTTTTAAAAATTAAACCAGTCGTACACTTCTATTATAACTATCCAAGTACTAAATTCCCATGACTGACCCCATGACTGAGCACTGTAGCTGCAAGGTGATTATGACTTGGACCAGGGACGGCCTACTTGATTAAATAGTGCATCTTTCAAGACAACAACAGATGAGTGGCTACCTAGAAGTTTGCAAAGCTTAGGGGATTTAACTTCTATTTCCAAGAGCCTTCGAGGCATTTACAGAAATAACCTGATAGCTGCTATTTTGTTTGTTTTATACTTTGAGACATAAAACTAGGGTTGTACTTGAAGAGAAAGTAGTTTTTGGTTTTGCTGGTTCAATTTTCGGTGATGTCACCCTCACTTTCTTGAGTTCCCCATTACCCCTCAGTGGGGAATTCCATGGGACTTTTCAGCTTTGCCTCTGCCGGGAGCCGGTCCATGCTTGCTGTTTCAAGGGACCTGGCATATATGGCATACTGTTCTTAATATGTTTGCTCACCTTCTTGGCACTATGTGTTTTAACCAAGGTCTCTAAGAAAGGTTGTTTCCCCAGGTAGGGATTTTCCCCTGAGTTAGGGAGGGAATAAAACCTCTTAACTAAGTGCCAGGCGGGTAATTAATCACTTTAACTATGAACAATCATGCTTAAGCTACATAATCTTTACTCCCTGGAATGGAGATAAGAAACGCCCTAACCTTTGGAATAGAGATTGATAGGATTGGAATCAACTGGTATAAATACAGATGTAAGAAGACAGAACTTAGAAGACAGAACTTAGAAGACAGAACCTACACACAGAACCAAGAAGACAGAACTTAGAACACAGAACTTAGAAGACAGAACCTACACAGAACCTAGAGACAGAAGAACTTCGCTGGAGAGAACATGGCAAAAGATCCTGGACTGAACCTGACTACAGAAATTGGCAAGAGAACCTGACTAGAACCTGGTGACTGAACCTGGCTGGAGAACCTGGCTGGAGAACCTGGAGAACCTAGCAAGAGAACATGGACACAGAACCTGGCTGGAGATCCTAAGCAGAACCTCTCTGGAGATCCAGACCAGAACGGGGCTGGAGATCCTGGCTGGAGATCCTGGCTAGGCTGCTGATCAACTGAACACTGTCTCCGTGTCCTTCCTTCTTCGCCGACTCCGTCTACGCCTTTGGGAACCCCTGGACCTGCTAGGGTTGGACCCCGGCATGCCTCCTCAGTGACGTAGCTGAGATGTGAAGGGCAAGGAAAGCCGGGCCTCTTAACAGTCAAGGCTGCTGAACAATAGCCTCCACTAACTAGGATTCTGGACTTCACTTCTGAGTTGCCATCAGCAACATCAAAATTTCTGAACAGTTCTTGGGGGGAACAGAAGGTACAACCACTCCCTTCACTTTCTTACAGTGCCCACCCAACAGGCCCAGTTTTGCTGAGACCAGGGACTTTTCGGACACGGGTATCCCTGCCGCTCCCTCGCCTGCCTCCACTCCCCAGGGCTGATGTTCGGGAAGAGCCAAAAGCAAGCATTCATCTTCAATCTCATCTTCTCATCCCAGCCTGGGTCACTGGCTCCCTGTCAAATACCTGTGTGGACAAATGGCAGAAAATCACCTTGTACATTTCTGGATTCACGAGAGAGCGACTCTGAGAGGAGCTGGGTTTGTTCAGGGGCACGTCAATCAGCGGCCCGCTTGCCTCCCTGGAGTCGGGTGATGAAGGTGTAAACGAGGAAATGATCTTCCATTCCTTGTAAGCCTGAACAAGAAGGCCAGATTAAAGACCAACAGAACATGCTTTCCAACTCTACACACAGCCACCCCGAGCCTCATGGAGAATTGAGCCCCCCTTTTCCTGGCCTGGGGACCAGGCCGTCAGCCCCAGCTAGGAGGAGGGGGCCATCCTATGGCCTCCAAATGATGGGCTGGGTCTCAGGTTGCGCAGGCAGGGGTCAGGGAAGCTTCCAGGAAATCTCCCACAGATGTGGTCAGGACAGCTGGGAAGCCAGGCACTTGTGCCCACTTCCAGAGGAATGCCAAGGGCCCAAGAAGTTCTTGTTGGAAGAATTTCAACAGGCACTGGAGAAAGGAGCCCAGTGTCCTCGCCTCTTTTCACTACATGTTTAAAAGATGCCACTTAAGGTCAGCTGCTAAAACACATGAGGCAGCATTTTCTAACTAACTTGTTCACCGAGGATGGAAGAATATTCCAGAGCTGTGAGGTACATGGTTCAAGGTAAACTCTGAGCTCAGACAGAACAAATTCATATCTCAGTCCTTTCACTTATTAGCTACATGATCTTGGACAAACCGTTTGTCTCTTCTTGATCTCATTCTCTTGCTCTATAAAATGAGAATGCTAGAACTACCCAAGTTTGTTGGGAAAATAAAAGCAGATCATTAATGGTGAGTATCTAATACTATGGCTGATAGAGTTCAATATTTTAGCCAGCTTTCCCCTTTATGTAAACTCAAACCATACTGACTCTGTAGACTATGAATGGGCAATTTTTTCTCTCTAAAGGGTCAGATAATAAATATTTGGCTTTGTGAGTCCTATGGTCTCTCTTGCTACTACTCAACTCTGCTACGACAGCACCAAAGCAGCTACGGTCCATATGTAAATTAACGGGCACGGTGTTTTCTAATAAAATGTCTTTTTTAAAACTAAAATTGAATTTAATATCATCTTCATGGGCCACGTAATGTTACTTTCCTTTTAATTGTTTTTTCTTACCATTTTAAAACATGTAAATACCATTCTAGCCCACAGGCCATTCGAAAATGTCAGTGGGCTGGACTTGGGCCCTGGGGGCATGGTTTGCAGACCCTGTGTGGCTAAAGTACCCAGGTCACATGTAGTATTTAGAGTCCAGAATTCCTACGACATTTCAGATTTCATACGGTACCGTGACTTGTGAGAGTAGCTTGTTAACTCTCCTCTACTTTGCTTTGCTTTTCCTAAAGTGGTGCTACTTGCCACCTGTGTATCTCTTCAAGGTAAAATGGAGTGGATACTGCTCATTGCCTCTTGTCAGTTATTCCATGACTTAAACTATATAAACTTCAGGTTAAATGCTTTAAACACTATCTCTTAAATAAGAATGGTTATGCTAGTAAGCAATTATGGAATTAATCACCAGGTTCTGAAAAGAGATGTGAGTCATGTAATCATTTAAGTAGCTGGAAGTTACAAAAACCTCTCAGGGCATATTATGACTGTCTTCTCTGTAAAGGTGTTTACACAACCAAACTGTCTGCCAAGGAAAGCAGGCAGAGACATATATACTTGACATTTGGGAGGACCTCCCAGCAGACAGCATGGGGTGCAGACTGGCTGGTCTTGGAAGGGCTGGTGAAGCACAATGCATTTTAGAACCGCTGAGTGGGAAGAAAAGCTGCTCGCATGGCACCTGACAACTGTTTCCATGAATAAAACACATTCGACTTTCGAGACAAGCCTTTTAAAAGTGAGTCCGTGCATTTGTGCACAAAGACACAAGACCACAGGCCTGCAGCACTTCTGGCAATCAAGCAAGAAGCCTTTAAATCTTCCAGCTTCTTCTGGGACTCATCACAGTGAAGGAACAAGGCTCTGTTTCTACTGCAAGCCTACCGTTCCACTGTGGGGCCTGCAACCCACAAAGGTTGTGGTTATTGAAGTCCTTCCTGTCCTATTTGCACATGAGTGTGAAGGAAAGGACTCCCCACTGGGGCAGAATATAAATGGCAGGCACCCTTCCAAGTCCCCACAGGAGGAGAGTTTCGGAGTGACTGGGAGAATGACTGCCCCTCCCCAAACTGAGGCGAAATCCTACAGAAGGACTTGGTGTAACATTCCCTGGCTCCTTCCCCATCTCAGGAGATGGCCCTGATGACCTGTGGTTGAACAGGTAAACAGTAAATCTTCTAGAGAGAAAACTCACCAATCAGGGCAGTGAGACCCCCTCACACACGCACGCACACACACGCACATATGCCCACACACGCATGCTCACCCACATGGCTGGTTCTGCAAAGGGAGTGCCTGCCAGAAACACAAGCCAGGATGGGTGGAAGAGGAGGCCAGGGATGGGGAGGAGCCCTCCACAGTCCCCCATCTCAAACAGCAATTACTATTCAACAGCCTTCTGCCAGTCACCCCGAAAGAAACCCCACTTGTGCAGCCAGCCCACAGGCGACTGGGGACTCATGTGATCCTTGTATTTCCTCTGCTTTGATTAATGCATTTCCTTTCACGTGCTGATGCACACGTTGGGGTTTTGAGGTTGTAAATGACAGACTAAGGGTATGCTCCATTCTGGGAATGCAGAATTACATTGCCTGGTACCTTGGGAAGCACATCAGAGGTCTTTCTATAAGTCTTACTGTGCACAAAGGAGGGAGTGGATGTTACCAAAAGATTCCACTTGTGATTGTTTTAATTTCGTGCAACTCACTGAGCCACTGGTGGGAGCACAGGGTCAAGGTATCGCGGGCCTTTGCCATTTCCAGGATCAAAGTGAGACAATCACTGGGTTTTTCTTTCACAAACAGAGGCGACCACAAGCTACAGATCCATAAGCCCAGAGCTCCTTGAGCTTCTTACTGGCACAAGCACACAACTGGCACTTAATAAAGGACAGGAACAACAAACTCTTACCCCTTCCTCTTTAGGAGAGCCTCGGTCCAACCATGACCAATGGATGTATTATGAGAAAAAAAAGTTAGTCCTCAGAGATTAAAAATGGTTCCAGGGTTAATGCGAGTGCATCTGATTTTATTAGCAAAAGTCAACAGAAAAGGAATGCACTTAAGGTATGGCAAAGATACACTCTGTGGAAGGTTCTAGAAGCTGATTTGCATGCAGGGCTTTAAAAGGAAGGGAGTACAGTGAAATTTAGAACTCAAAGCCTCTGAGTTCATGTCTAGGCTCTGCCACTTTTCACTATAGGCAATTGACTTCATTTCCATGACACTCAGCCTTATCTGCAGAATTAGGGTAATAAAAATACACACAACCTCAGAGGGCTGGTGGGAGATAAAGTGAGGCAATGCATTCAAAAGGTATTTCACAAACTGTAAAGCACCCATGGCAACCTTAGCTATAGGTATTATCAAGTCAAACATGACATTTTTTCAAAGATCACAAAAAGAGTAAGGATTCCATGTAAAGGGTCAATTCTGGGGCAGATTTTAAAGTGTCAAAGCTAGCGGTGCTCCTGAATTGGCTATGGAAACAGCCCTTCCGAGCATGCGCCATGTGCAGTGGACGTCTGCAACAGGGACCAGGGCACAGCCAGCTACGTCCCCAAAGGAGACCCACAGCACAGTCAGCAGCCAGCCTGAGTCCCCACCAAAGACAGTGATGAAGAGAAATCAGTGGCTAGAAAACCAAGGACAGTGGGCTTGAGTTAGTGGCTCTACCCATAATGCACTGAGAAAGACCATCAAGTCAAAGCAATGAGCTGGCACAGAGGTCACTGGGGGTCAATCTGGGGACACTCTTGCTGCCATTGTCTGCATGGGTGACAAGCAGTGGTGGCGAAGCCATGCCAGAAGGGAGCCCCCAGGCAGGCGGCTGTTCTTGTCCCCCACATTACCTGATCCAATGGGCAGGAACCAAGCCTCATTTGTCTTCCTGGAGTTGTCTCTCTCTATGGACTGACCTTGCCCAGTTCTGTCCTCATTGGGTGGACTCTGCTACCCTTGCCTTCACTTGTAAAGCTCTCCTTAGAGCTCACTCCAACTTGAGCATCCTTGGGAGTCAAGGATAACAGTAGCTAGTGAAAACTGGCAGCTGGCACTTGGGTACCAGGCATTTAGAAGAAGGTGAATACAAGAAAATAAGGAAGGGCGGGAACCAGCCCATAACACACGGTGAAACAACTCATAGCCACTGTCAAAACCCACATCAAACACTCCAAGCCCCACACTAAAGGGATGATACTCCAAAACAGAAATAGGCACCTTTGGCAAACTCTCTTCTACTCAGCTCCAAATTCTCTTTCCCAGAGTGGCAGGGTAACTCACACATACACATGCATTGTGTGAAAAGAAGTCAGTATGACATACCTCGGAATCAGTAAAGAAGTTATAAAGGAGGACATCATCAAATTCTAAGCCTTTTGCTTCATAAACTGTTAGCACAAGCGCTAACCCCAGTTCTTCTGGAATTTTCTCCTTTGCCATTTCATTGGCTACAAGGATCACCTAGAAAAAGAAAAGGAAGATAGAAGGAAAAAAACATCAAATTCTACAAAGAAAAATCAGCTGCACCTCAGTCCTTTTCTATAGGAGGCAGTAATGTGATTAAGAAGTAGCCAGCATGGACTTGGTTGGCCAGGCTAGTGGAAATATTAGTAACAATTAGTCACTCACCCATCTCTGAAATTTACCCACTCTGGGAGAAGGGCTATTGAATTCTACCCTGTAGAATAGTTTAGCCTCTCAAACCTTTTTTTCAATTGCAAACTGCCTTTTATTTCAAAACAATCCCAAGAAGCTCACCTGGTGGGCCCCAAATTCAATGGGCTGGGTTTTCCTCTTGTTCCCTCGGAGCAAAATTGCTAAGTCGCTTACACTACAAGACTCCAGGACCGTTGGTTTGGGACCATCAAAGAGGCCAGAATCCCTTGGAAGGCGATCGAAAGATTCTGGGAAATAGAACTGAAGTAAATCCACTACTCCTGAGGCCAGATTGAGGATTCCTGGGATAAAACAGAAAATACATGTCCAATATTGAACAACATGACAAAATGGCTGGGATTTGGGGGTTTTGTGTGGGAGTTTTTTCCTGAGAAGCAGTACTGGTCCAGATAATACATATAATTGCAAGCCAATCTCCAGTTCTCATTAGATGATCACTTTGGCCCTGAGCCGTTCTTACTCCAGGCACAGTGGATGAAGGCAGAGGTTTTGTAGAATCTCATTCCTGACCTACATTCACATTAGAGAAAATTGCCTCATAAAGAAGAGTCAAGGCAGAAATGTAATCTGAACAATGGGAGTTGTTAGAATGCGAATATCAGGGGCCAGTATAGATGGTAAGGAAACGAGACTTATCCTGTCCCCTCTCATTGCCGCTTAGAGGACTGGAGACAACATTGCCATGGTAACAGCAGTGCTGGAGGTCAGCTGAGGCTGCAACCAAGGCCTCCATCGTCCTTTTCCACCAGGTTTATAGCCAGCTGAGAGAGAGCTATACCAAGAAACACTGTCAGAGCTGAAGAAAAGGTATTCTGAAGAGCTTTCTCCCTGGGTCCCATTTTTTGTCTAAGCTTAAGGTAATAGTGACAGTGATGCTGACTGAATGCTACCACTCAACAGGCACATTCACAGAAATCACCCCATTTTATCCTCACAACTGCCCAGTGAGACAGGCCAGATAATCCCACTGTGACAAACAGGGACTCCGAGGTCCGAGGAGTCAGTCAACACCTGTGAGGACATGAAGCTCCAATGCACGCAGATCCCCCTGGGTCTCTCCACTAGTCTTGGGCGCAAGTGCCCTTTGCCTAACACCACACAGAACACTATGTTCTTGGTAGATGACCATGAAATGGGCTTATATGTCCATTGCTGTTACCAAGTAGTAAAAGGAAGTTTTACTAATACTTATTAAGATATACAATATAAAGAAATCATGAGACCAGCCAGCATAGCTCAGTGGTTGAGCGTCATCCTATGAACCAGGAGGTCATGATTCAATTCCCAGTCAGGGCACATGCCCAGATTGCGGGCTCGATCCCTTGTAGGGGGCGTGCAGGAGGCAGCCAGTCAATGATTCTCTCTCATCATTGATGTTTCTATCTCTGTCTCCTTCTCCTTTCCTCTCTGAAATCAATAAAAATACATTAAAAAAGAAAAAAAACAATCTACGCCACAGCTTCCAAAGCAGCCCAAGGACAGTTCCCAAGCACCTCCCTCGTAGGTGAGTCCGAGCTCTGGACATACCCGAATGGGACCTGTAGTTCTGGTACAGCTGGTGGATCTTCTTGGGCTTCCGGACGGCACACTGCTTGTCCCCGGTGCTTCTGCTGGCGTAGTGGAACAGAGAGCGCAGATCGCTGAAGCGGAAGGCCACGCCCTTCATGATGCTCTGGGCTGTGTCCCCGGTGAGGAACATGGCATTGGGGTCATTGATGCATTTCATCAGCAGCGCGAGCTCAGCCTGCGTGAAGTCCTGAATCTCGTCGCCATAGAGCTCGTGGATGGACCACGGAAGCACCTTGAGCTTCGACAGCCTCCGGGACAGGTTGAACAGAACATCCTCTTCGTCAAAATAGCCCTTCTGGGACCTGATCTGCTGATACAGGCAGAAGAGGTTGTAGATCTCGCTCCGGTCTTCCTTGAAATTGGGGGACCGCTTCCTCCCTAATTTCTTATACTCTTCTTCCGTGAGTCTCCCCTCGGGGCTGCTGAGGGCCTCAAAAGACCCCTTCAAAAAAGATTTTATTTCTTTCCAAATCAGTGCAGGGTTGTAGGAGGTTTTCCCTTTGTGCATCCTGGGCCATATTTCATTGGTGAACACCTCAAATGTCACGTACACCCGGGGGTCAATGTCACATGAACGTGTTTCCGCAACCTTATCCTCCTCGACGTTGTCCCCATCCCCCTCAGCCTCCTCCTCCTCCTCCTGCCAGTTGGGGATGGTCAGCTCCTCCTGCGTGGACCACCCAACGATGGTTCTCTTTAAGCTGCCATCTTCATTTCTCAGAAAAAATGGTTTGGGCAGAGAAGCATCAAGCAGGAGGAGCAGCTGCTTGGAAGTGACGAACAGAGGGAAGTTCTCGTCCTTCAGGTCCTGGAGTTTGTGGACATTGGGTTCCAAGGGTTTGTAGTGGCTGGTGGCCTTGGCGGACTTGGAGAGCTCAATGAAATTCCTCTGCACCTCCTGGCATAGCACGTGGTTCTTGGTCACAAAGATCTGGTGTAAATGCTCCAGCTGCTGGGGACCTTCTGGGGCACATACTTCTGCCACCTGGCTGGGCCCCCCAGGGTCCTCACTGGCTGTCCCCGCACAGGCTCCGCTCTCCTGCTCCTCATCTATACTGTCCACTGTCTCCACTTCGATGGAACCTTCCTCTTCCTCGTCCTCCTCCTTCTCCTCCTCCTCCTCCCCACCGGGACCCTCCTTTCTGGGTTCCACTTCCAACCTTCTCCTCAGCCAGGCCTGCTTGGCCAGCAGCGGGCTTCCCGCCTGCTCGGCTTTCTCCCAGTAGATGTGGAATTTCTTCCAGAGCCGGTACAAGCAGCACGTCGTCTTCCCGGTGCCGCTCCGCCCGATCAGGATGATGGGCTCCAGCGGCCGGGGGTTGAGGTGGATCACGGCGTACTCGAGCTCGCCCACCCGGAAGGGGTACTCCACTGTCGCCGTCATGTCGTTGAGGATGTTGAAGGCCATGTTGGAGCTGAAGCTGTGGAACTTCATGACGTTGTACTCCGTCTGCACCGCGCTGGCCGGGGGGAAGTACTGGGGCTCCACAGGCACCCTGCCCTTCTCCGCCTCCGTGTCCTCCACGTAGCAGCGGGGTATCCGCTTTCGGATTCTCATGTTGGCCGACACCTGGCCTTTGTTGATGCCCCTCAGCTTCTTCCGCAGGATGCAGGACAGGCCGCGGTTGTAGGCGCTGCAGATGGCCCGGATGGAGTCCGTTAGCTTGCCATGATCTAGGACGATGTCCCAGATCCGGATGATTTCTGTGTAGACCCGCCCCGACTTCTCCATGGGGTGTGAGCTCCGCTCTGTGGTGATTATCTTCTCAGGGTTCTCGCTGCATCGAGGGGAAAAGTCGATGGCGAGCTCCCATAGCATCCGGGCTCCTTTGTCCAGCTTGGCCTCGAAGAGCTGGATGCTTCCTTTCAGGTGCTTCAGCCGCTTCTGCAGGCCCTGCGTCCACTCGCCGTTCCCTAGCTGATGGATGGTTAGGATGATTTTCTTCTTCATGACCTTGGTCATCACCTTACTGGACAGCTTCTTCAGCATCTCAGAGGTACACTCGATCTCCCAGGTCATGTTCTCGAAGTCCTGGAGGCAGGCCTCCACCTCCTGACAGCTATCCTGATCGCTAGTGTCCTCCCCGCCTCTGTGACCAGCGGGCGTGAGCTGTGAAGTCCCGAGGCCCGCCTGAGCGTGTCCACCCCCTGCCTCAGGGACAGCAGGGCTGTTTCCACCACAGTCAGAGCCCCCCACCCCCAGGGTTCGCTGGAGCTCCTCCCTCTTCGTTTCTGTGACAGCTCCTATCTCCAGGGGCTTGGAGTCCTGAGGACAGTCCTCCGGGAGGGACATGTCCAGTTCAACCTTCTCGATCAGGCGCGTGATGTGCTGCACAAGGCGGTCCCTCTGAGAACAGGGCCTGGCCACTCCAGACTCCTGCCTCGCCATCTGGGCATCCGAGAGAATCTCCCAGCTGTCAGGAACCATGGCCCCTTCGGGCAGGGGTCTGTCAGGGTCACCGCACAGCAGCGAATCAGATGGAACCTGGGACTTGAGCTGAGCCGTCTGACCAGGGACAGCATTCTTTGGGAGCTTCCCCGGGTGGGCAGCGGGGTCCTGCCGGCTCCTCCGCCGGCTCTCCGCCACAGCTTTGTTCCAGGCCAAGAGCAGAGGGGCGTTCTTCTTAATCCGGTGCCGTGCGTCTTTGCCCTCTTTGTTCTTCAGGTTGAAGTTGATGTCAAACTTGGCGAGCAGGTCTAGCAGCTTCTTCATGCGCTTCAGCGTGCCCCTCTGGAAGAGCAGGTGCATCAGCGTGTTCCCGCTGCTGTCCTGGGTGTTGGGGTTGAGGTAGTCAAATTTGGCGGGGTTGGACCAGAAGAGATCCAGCAGGTGGTTGAGGAAGTTAAAACCGATGTCAGCTGAAAGACACAAACAACACTCTGAGTGCTGAGCCCCTCTTCCCGGGGAACAGGGACCCCTGGATTTAAGAGAGATGCCGGCCAGGGGTGTCGTAGAGCACCTAACTTCCCCAAGTATTTGACAACTCGGTGGTTCTCAACTGGGGAAATTTGCTCCCCATGGACATGTGACAATGTCTGGGGCATTTCTGATTGTCCCAATTTGGGACATGCTACTGGCATCGAGTGGTGGAGGCCAGGGATGCTGCTAAGCATCCCAGAGAGCACAGGGCAGCACCCACAGCAAAGAATTACCCAGCGCAAATGTCAACAGCGCCAAGGGTGAGAAACCCCGAAATAACCTTATGATATTCCAGTCAGATCCTTTATGCCAGGACCCTTGAAAACCATGTAAACCAGGGGTCCTCAAACTTTTTAAACAGGGGGCCAGTTCACTGTTCCTCAGACCGTTGGAGGGCCGGACTATAGTTTAAAATAAAACTATGAACAAATTCCTATGCACACTGCACATATCTTATTTTGAAGTAAAAAAACAAAACGGGAACAAATACAATATTTGTATTTGCATGTGGCCCGTGGGCTGTAGTTTGAGGATCCCTGATGTAAATAAAGTATTCTTAGCTATGGAGCCAAGTTTGAAACTTAAGAATCCTCCTCAATCAACCCACCCTGATCATTCACCGTGATGGTCACTCCTTCCTGTCAAGCTACGGGCAGGCCTTGCCAGTGAAGGGGCTTTTTCCAGATCACTGGCTGGCTTGCCCAACAGGAAAAAAACCAGAGCATCGGTTCTAATATCCAGCCTCCTCCCCAAGGCAAAAACCGGTCTGAAAAAGAGGCCTACCATTGACATCCAAAAAGATGCGGAGAGCTGCATGCAGAGGTGTGTCGCCTTCCGTGAGAGAGATGACGCGGGGGTCCGCACCCTTGGTCAGGAGCAGAAACGCCAACTCGAAGTCCTGGTGCTGTAGGCACATGGCTAGCGGCCTCGCCTGGCTGTCCTGGAGGCCCTCGGGCAAGGCTGGGGGAGGGAGAAGGGCACCGTGAGCTGCATTCACATGACGAGGTGCAGCCTGGGCACTGGAGGCAGGGCAGCCTCTGCCATTATTCCCAGGGAAGAGCTGATGCTCACCTGACTGGTGGGGCCCGCTACCACCGCCTGGCAGGCAAAGGCTTCCCAGACCCTCAGAGTGAAAGCCCAGCTCCTTCCAGTGCCCTGTCTGTGGGCCTTTTCTCCCCCAGCTCTCTGGCTCCCCCTGCTGTCCCAGAACAGGACATGGACCCCAGCATCAGCCCTGCTGGGGAGGAGAACAGGGCCTGCAAACAACTGAACCCGGGTGCTGGCCTGACACCGTACCTGCCGCACAGTCAGCCAGTGATCAGGACGTGAGCTCCACTACCAACATCCTTTGTTTCTATGACGCTGCTTCCAGAGGATGCGCATCTACTGTCAATCGCCATCTTCCCTGACACCTCTCAGCCCCACCTCCCTTCCTTTAGCTCAGTCCTCCCCTCCCCTCGGCACTGCCCAGACCTCCAGCAGCCACACCTTCACTCTCTGCCCTTAGGCCCAAGCACCTGATCCCAAGGAGTTGCTCCCTAAGTGCTCGGTGACTCAGGAATAAAACTGGAATCCCACTGCAGCCACAGTTTCTGGGCTAAGGGAGTAACACTCCATTTAGGGGAGAGGTTTGAAGAAATAAACTATAGGAGGCATCCATCCACCTCCTGAAACCTGTGGGTACAGCCGATGCCTGGGGGCTTTGTATGGCACGTGGAGAGCCGAGGACCGATGTGTCACCACTCCCCTTAAACAGCAAAGCAAGCGGAAAACCCACAGCCAGGGTGCTCTTCCGAGTGAGCTCACTTCACATTCAAAACACCCCTAAGGAAGAGGGACTATTCACATTCCCGTTTTATAAGTGAACAGACAAAGGCACAGGGAGCATGCCAAGGCCACACAGCTAGCCATGGCATGAGTAGGGGTGGGAGGTGCTGCCAGAGCAGGTTGGTATTTCCAAATTCGTTTTAAAATAAAACCCAATCCAGCAAGACGCTGCACACTCCAGACGTCCACCCAGCCAAGTGCGATTGTGCTGATTAACGCGGCAGGTGCTTCCACCAACCAATTATTTCACTGTTTCTTTTAAAAACAAGCATCTTGAATCCCAATGTGTTGATTAGAAAAGAATGCCGCAGAGCTGACGAGGCCCCACGCAGCAGATGCCGTGCAGGGTCCAGCCTGAGGCCAGGAGGAAGTGACCGCTGCGGGCCAAAGCACTCCCTCCACGTACCTGAGGTTTCTCATAACTGTAATTCACAGAAATGCAGGCTTCCCACAGGGCACCACCCACTGGCAGGCCTCGCTGTTTCCAAGTGAGGAGATACGGAGGAAGAGAAGGAGCAGGATTTAAAGGAGCCTTCAAAATCAAGTGAAAAACACCAGGCCAGGCACGGCCTGAGCTCCCATGGGAGGGGAGCCCCGCATCTCAGCATGCTCACCTCCGCTGTCTACCAGGCGGCCCAGGAGCTGTACCCGGCGCTGGTCCCAGGTGCTGAGCGGGGGGATGATGGCACAGAGGTCGAGGCCCGAGAAGTCGCAGTCCGTGATGAGGCAGTCTCCCAGCGGAGGCTCCCCGCTCGCTTTGCGGGTCAGCAGCAGAAGCACTTCGGGCCATTTCTGTTTCTCCAGTAAACACTTGACGAAGGCGTTGGCGCAGTCGCGGTTAATGTCACAGACCAGGTCAGGAGGAATCTCTTTCAAAAGTAAGCACACACCACACTCCAAAAAAGGTTCATACGGTTTCTGTCCCCAACCACAACTTAGCTCATAGATGCGTCATTAACGCGTTACTGATCAGTAGTTTGAAGCACTGGAGAAACTATAAGCAAATAATGAATTACGAGGCATTGCCACCTCCCACCTCTACCCATGCCATTGCGAGCTGTGTGGCCCTGGCATGCCCTTTGTGCCTTCGTGGCAAAGCTCCTTGGGAAGGTCAGAAATACCCTAAGGCCGAAACGGTTTGGCTCAGTGGAATCAAACCCAGGTCCCAGGTTCGATTCCGGTCAAGGGCATGTACCTTAGTTGTGGGCCCATCCCCAGTAGGAGATGTGCAGGAGGCAGCTGATCGGTGTTTCTCTCTCATCGATGTTTCTAACTCTCTATCTCTCTCCCTTCCTCTCTGCAAAAAGTCAATATAAAATATATTAAAAAGAAAAAAAAAAGTTCTCCATTTAAAAAAAAAAAAAAAAAAGAAATACCCTAAGGTGAGTACAGCCTGGTCTAGGAGAACAGAATTTTTAATTGTCCCTGATTATCTAAAGTTTGTCATCCAAAATTCTTTTCCTTCCGATTTTCCCATAATGAAAAAAATTAACATTCCATTCTACAATAACCAAATGTCCCAATGTTAGCCAGTATCTATAGAAGAGAGAAACATCTGTGGTGTTTTTAAAAGGACAGCCTAAGCAAGGAGTAACTCTAGGAGGATGCATGAAAAACTAATAATGGAGGTTGCCTCAGGGACGGGACTTAGGGACTGAAGTTCACAGATGGATGATGGACTTTTCACTGATAGATAACTGACGTTCTGTGCTGGCTGTTTTACATGTAGATCATTACCTTTTTTGTTGTTGTTGTTAGTCCTCACCCAAGGATATTTTTTCATTGATTTTTAGAGAGAGTGGAAGGGAGGGGGATACAGAGAGACACATCGATTGGTTGCCTCCCATACACGCCCCGAGCAGGGTCTGTAACCTTGACCAGAATCGAACCCAGGACTCTTCAGTCCACAGGCCGACGCTCTATCCACTGAGCCAAACTGGCTAGGGCAGATCATTACATTTTTAAATCCATTTCTAAAAGATATTCAAAAAGTCTGAATGAACATAAATAACCTTTCACACAATTGAATTTGTGAGAAAAATTACCTTGCAGGGCTCTAACCTGTTTGGCTCAGTGGATAGGCAGTGGTTCTCAACCTTCCTAATGCTGCAACTCGTATGTGGGTGTATCTGCATGTGGGCAGACCCGCGTGGAGACGGACAGAGGAGCAGTGTCTCGGTTCCTAAGACCATTGAAAATATGTGTTTTCCGGTGGTCTTAGGCAACCCCTGTGAAAGGGTCGTTCGACCCCCAGAGGGGTCGCGACCCACAGGTTGAGAACTTCTGGGATAGAGCGTCGGCCTGCAGACTGAAAGGTCCCAGGTTCAATTCTGGTCAAGGGCATGTACCTCGGTTGCAGGCACATCCCCAGTAGGGAGTGTGCAGGAGGCAGCTGATTGATGTTTCTCTCTCATCAATGTTTCTAACTCTCTATCCCTCTCCCTTCCTCTCTGTAAAAAAATCAATAAAAATATTAAAAATATAATAATAATAAATAATAAAAATAAAAAATTACCTTGCAGGGAAGAAAGGAGGCGCAAGAACTTCTGGACTACATCTTGCTTCAGAAAGTTTTTATGCAGCAACCGGTTTCCTGAGTTCAGGTACTTCACCAGCTGCGCAGAGGCCTCCCGGAAAATGTTGCTCTCGCTACTGGGTCCTTCGCCATGGCTCAGTCCTGCAAAACAGAACCAGGTGATGCTTCCAAATAGAGATCACAGCTGCAGGAGATGGAAAAGTTACAATTCTGCACCCCACCCACATGCTTTGCCATGACCTTGGCAGCTCCTCCCACCAAGAGGTGAAGCCTATTCCCCTCCCACCCAATTCTGGCCTGGCTCCATGACCAGTTACAACCAGTAGAATGCAGTGGCTGTGGTTTTAGTGCAAGATCTGAGCCTAGGCCTCAAGAGGCCTATTAGTTCCATTCGCTCTCTTGGGACCCTAGCTGGTTTGGCTCAGTGGTTAGAACGTAGGCCCGAGGACTGAAGGGTTGTGGGTTCGATTTCCAGTCAAGGGCATATACCACAGTTGCAGGTTTGATCCCTGACCCTGGTGGGGATGCCTTCCGGAGGCAACCAGTGGATGTGTCTCTCATGTTTTTCTCTCTCTCTTTCCCTCCCTCTCTCTCTCTCTCTAAAGATCAATGGAAAAAATACCTTTGGATCTAAAAAAAAAAAAAGTGACTATATAAGTACTAAACAACAACAGAAACACTGGGTGAAAATATGCTAAACTGTGATTATAATAAATTTTTGTTTTTATATAAAACCATATTTTTACAAACTTCCTTCAATGATCATATTTAGTGGATATATATTAGGAGATTTGAAATTAAAACTAGCCCTAGCTGGTTTGGCTCAGTGGACAGAGCACCAGCCTGAGGACTGAATGGTCCCATTCAATTCTGGTCAAGGGCACATGTCTGGTTGCAGGCTTGAACCCCAGTAGGGGAGGTGCAAGAGGTAGTCAATCAATGATTCTCTCTCGTCACTGATGTTTCTATCTAGCTCTCCCTCTCCCTTCCTCTCTGAAATCAATAAAAATATATTTTAAAAAATTAAAACTAGCCAAAACCGGTTTGGCTCAGTGGATAGAGCATCGGCCTGCGGACTGAGAGGTCCCAGGTTCGATTCCGGTCAAGGGCATGTACCTGGGTTGCGGGCACATCCCCAGTGGGAGATGTGCAGGAGGCAGCTGATTGTTTCTCTCCCATCAATGTTTCTAACTCTCTATCTCTCTCCCTTCCTCTCTGTAAAAAATCAATAAAATATATTTTTAAAAAAAATTAAAACTAAAAAAGGTCTTCTGAAGTTGCAACAGTGCTCAGAAGTGTTAGAAAACAGAATAAATCATTTCAAAAAGAGATTTCGCTTTTGCCTAAAATCTTTCTCCCAAGCTAAAAAAGACAAACTGGTAAGATTTATCATACAAACTGGTACATTTTATTACACACATTTTAATCAGTTTAAATGTATGCAACCATCTCACTTCATAAAAGAAAAATATAAAAACATATAGCTATAAATGCATGAGATAAGACTAAATAGCCAAGTCACAAATATATGAATTTGCAGATGGAGGTTGGTTTACAGAGAATTAGTATTTTCTTGCTTTCCTTTCCTATTTTGTAAATTTCCTTTAAAAAAGAATATATTGCTTTTATAATAAGAAAAAACATATCATGGACACATTTAAGTAAGCACTGCATCCCTGCATTTACTGAATACAAGGCCTGTCTTGGTGCTGAGGGATGCGAAGACGGGAAACCTCGAATCACAGGCTCTGTCTGTGAGGGAAAGTTCCGGTATCCTCCAAGTGCTTGCTGTGCTAGAGATGCCTGCACCAGCACAGAGCAGAAAGCAGCTGGCTCCCCCTAGCAGCGGTTCTCAACCTGTGGGTCACAACCCCTTTGGGGGTCGAATGACCCTTTCACAGGGGTCGCCTAAGACCATCGGAAAACACATATATAATTACATATTTTTGTGATTAATCACTATGCTTTAATTATGTTCAATTTGTAACAGTGAAAATACATCCTACATATCATATATTTACATTACGATTCGTAACAGTAGCAAAATTACAGTATGAAGTAGCAACGAAAATAATTTTATGGTTGGAGGTCACCACAACATGAGGAACTGTATTAAAGGGTCGCGGCATTAGGAAGGTTGAGAACCACTGCAGGGCCTAAGAGACCAGAGAGAAAAGCTTCAGAGGGCTGGATCTGTTCTCACTTGAAAGGCCCTGCATTAGTGAGTGAGAGAAGGAAGATCAATCAATCTTGTTCTAGTCTAGGTCCTAAGGAAAGTTGAGCTTCCAGAGAAGGTGGACATGCTGCCATCTGGTGGTGAAAGGCAGGTAAAACAGTTACATAACCCTGACTCTTCAGGAGTGAACCCTGACTCCTCAAAGTGGACTCTGGCTTCCCTTGGCTGCTTGTAAGAATCCTGAGTCCTGCCCTGAACCTGCTGAATGAAAATCTGCATTTTAACAGGCTCCCCAGCGATTTGTGTGCACAGTTACGTCGGAAAGCTCTGGTTTAGAGAACAGCAGAAATATTCAGTGAGATTTCTCACCCAGAAGCAAAAGCCACCCTATCCACAGACACCATCACTAGCTAGCTCTTCCTGATAATTGTCATCCTGCTCTTTTCTGATTTGTATCAGTTCCTTTTGCTTTCTTTTCACTCAGTGTTCTCCTATGGTCATTCAATATTCCTCTAGCGCAGCAAGGAAACCTTCCTGGTTGATGGTCTGAAAAACGTTGCGGTAATCAAACCTCCAATACGTTTACCAACGACCACTGGGGGACTTTAGGCTTGACTGCCTCCACTGCCATCACAAACTACCAGTCAGCCCTGGGATGACACACCCCTCCTAATGGGCTTTTCAGCCAAGCGAGTGCAGTTGAGTCCTAGTAAGTAAAAAAGGACCAGCTGCAATTCTGAGTCTCTCCTCCTGGTTCAAACCTGGACCAGAATTAGTTGATGAAGGAGCAGAGAGAGGAAGGGAGAGTGAGACCCTGTCTCAGTAGATGAGATGTTTGTAAGATCAGCAGATTTTCAAAAATTCTATTGTACAAGGAATCGGAAAATATTTTAAACAATAAATAAAAACGAATGACATGCTAAAGTCTGTAACACTAAATATAGCATACATATAGAGTATTATAAGAATTAATATTAGAATTAATAAACAATAAATTGGCAAAGATAGTTTCGTTTTCTTAATTTAATATACCATTAAAAAAGGCATGTCAGTGATGACGGAACACATTCCAGTTTTGAAGATGTTAAAATGTGGGGGGAAAGGGTAACTGGGAATCAATGAAATACAATGCCTATATTCAGACATATTATCAACCAATAGGAATAAAATAAAGACTCTTCCCAAATTCCATAAGTCTACTACCCATGTCTCCTCCCTCCACGAAAAACGTACAAGTTGGTGCTCTAGCAGAACAGGAGAGAAATCTAAATAGACAACATGATCCAGAAGAATCATATAGAAGTAACAAAACTAAACGCAGCATACTGTATACATGTGGGGACTAGAGCCTAAGTAAAGTCTAAAAAGCATATACTGTGTGTGCACATGCATATATACACATATGCAATAATGTATATGTATGTTTCATTAAGTGTCACATCTCTTAAATTTTTTTTCATTTTTCAATTACAATTGACATTCAATATTCTATTAGTTTCAGGTGTATAGCATAGTGGTTAGACATTTATATAACTTACAAAGTGATCCCCCCAATGCCATACATAGTTATTATAATATTTAATGAGCAAAGGTTTCAGGACACTGGGTAATTCTTTCCTATGGGTCCAGGTATGCTACTTGTTGTAGAAAATATAACATTTATATACTCATCCTATCATGCCAATGCTATTTACTGGTTTTTAAGTTTTAGAATCAATCTATAGATGTAGCACAGAAACTTAAGAGTAGAGGAACAGAATGTAAATGACACAAATAACATTACTAGACATTCCTCAGCAATTGGGGCTGACTTGTTTAACTTCATCTTATACAGCAGTCAGTCAATGGATGCTGTCCTAAACTGATAAAGAAATAGGAATAGAAGTTAATATGTAAGTGCATAGTGTAATCTAGTGCAACATGAATGTATTTTAAATTGTTGGCTGTGGCTGTTTCTGAGGGTAGGAATGATTTTGGTTATCTCCTATTCCTTCTATTTTTTTTTCTTTTTTACTGTGTGCATGCGTTAGAAAATAAATCCCCCATAGCATCTAAAGGACAACCTGGCGAAGTTCCCGGAATATTGCAGATGCTCTCTAAATAAGAGTTGTCTCATTCTATCTTCCAAAAAAAAGGAAACAAGTTTTCCAAAGATTGGGAGTCTCATTTCCATCTTCACATACCAAGAAAAGATTAATCAATTTGTATCTAACATCACAGAACCAGTTTTTACAAGCCCCCCCTCAAAAAAAAAAAAAGTTAATTCACTGGAAGCTGTACCTGATAGGTCCTTAGAACACGCAGCCAGTTTTTCCAAGTGACTATTGATTTTCTCGATGGCTTTAAAGTTCTTATTCCTCTTCAGGACATCCACGGGGGTCCGGGACTGTCGATCTAGGAGGGTGGGGTCTGCCCCAAAACGCAGGAGCATCTGCACATCCTCTGTTTGTCCTAGGGCAGGCCAAAGGGAAAAGGGGGCATTGTCATGGTTCCTTCCGTAAGGAGATGTCCCCATGAGTGCTCGTCCTCCCAGTTTCCTGCCTGAGCAGCCCGGGGCAAGGGGACCACGGTCCCTCTGCTTGCAGAACCTAAACTGCTGGCCTTGGGCAACCCACCAAAGTCCCCGAAGCAAGGCGGACTTTGTGGAGTGGGAAGGACAATAGCTTTTAAGAGGTTCAGAAGTGCGCTCCTCTATACCTTTCTCCCCTCTCCTTGGCAACAAGCAAGGAGATGGGGAATCTGGTTACTAGGCAACTGTTACAGCTGTAAGGATAACAGCAAGCTGTGACTTCAGATTTCTTTATTCCCTAGAGAGGAAACAAAATATTCTTCCAGAAAAAAAGCCTGTCTGGGGACAGGAGAAAAAAGTGGCAATTGCTCTCCAATCGGGGTCTTTTTGTTGTCACTGTTTCCATCCTCCCAGCCCCTACCCTCTGGCTGCCAGCTCCGTTTGCTGCTTTGACAAATCTATTTGCCAAGCATCAAGGTGTCTCTGTGGTCACAGATGCAGCAGTCTTCATAATGGAACAGGTGTACTTCTGGGGTACAAAGACTTATGTGGGCATAGAGAGTTAAATGAATCAATGCCCGATTCCCAACGTTCATACCCATGCTTTCCTAAAATGCACTGCCTTGACCAAGCACCCGTACTCAAGGTATTGTCCTACTCATGGTGTTCTCCTTCCCCATCTCCCCAATAACAGCTGCCCTTCTTCCACTTTACAAAAATAAGACAAAATTTAAAAGGCCTGCCCTAGCCAATTTGGCTCAGCGCATAGAGCATCAGCACACAGACTGAAGAGTTCCAGGTTCAATTCCGGTCAAGGGCACCTACCTTGGTTGCAGATTCAATCCCTGGCTTGGTTGAGAGCAACCAATCGACGTCTCTCTCTCACATCGATATTTCTCTCTGTGTGTCTCTCCCCCTCCCTTCCACTCTCTAAAAATCAATGGAAAAATATTCTCGGGTGAGAATTAACAAAAAAATTAAAGTCCTACTTTTCTCTTCCCATCAAATATCTCACAGTAGTAAGCAGAATCCCTTAGATTCCTAGCACCTGGCATACATACACCTTCTCCCAGTTCTTCAAACAAATACTAATCCAAGGACTGCTGTGATGAGACTCTGAGAATGTAATTAAGGTCCCAAAGCAGTTAACCTTAAGATAATCAGGAGATTTTCCAGATGGGCCTGGCCTAACCATTTGAACCTTAAAGGTCAAAGGTGTAGAGGTCAGAGATTCAAAATACAAGAGAGATCTGATGCACAAGAAATTCTCCCCACTCTGAATATAGAGGGGACCTCATGACAAGGAATGTGTGTGGTCTGTAGAAGCTGGCAGCAGCCTCTGCCTGACAGTCAGCAAGGAAACTCAGACCCCAGTCCTACAACCACAAGGAACTGGATTCTGCCACAATCATGTGAACTTGAAGGAACGCTTCGAACTTTTTTTAAAATATATTTTTATTGATTTCAGAGAGGAAGGGAGAGGGGGAGAGAGAAATATCAATGATGAGAGAACCATTGATCAGCTGCCTCCTGCACACCCCTTACAGGGGATCAAGCCTGCAACTCAGGCATGTGCCCTTGACTGGAGTCGAACCCGCAACTCTTCAGTACACAGGCCAACACTCAATCCACTGGGCCAAACCGGCTAGGGCTAGGCCTCAAACTTTAGATAAGAATACAGTTTCATGGCCAAGCCGGTATAGCTCAGCGGTTGAGCGATGACCCAGAAACCAAGAGGTTTCGGTTCGATTCCCGTTCAGGGCACATGCCTGTGGGGGGCCTGTAGGAGGCAGCCAATCAATGATTCTCTCTCATCATTGATGTTTCTATCTCTCACTCCCTCTCCATTCCTCTTTCTCTAAGAAATCCATAAAAACATATTTAAAAAATAATAATAATAGCAAAGTCCCAGCCAACACCTGATTTCAGCTTCAGGAGACAATGAGCAGAAAACTCACTCACATGGAAGCCCATCTTCTAAAAGGGAGGCTGCTCCGGGTCCTGTAGGGAGGACGAGGGATGGAACCCCATTCCCATCCTACCACTGATCTGGAGAGTGGCATGGGTTCTAGCGGCCTGAGCGCCATCATCTGTGAAGCTGGACTCATGATACCTTCCTCACAGCTGTCCCTGAGGGTGAGTGAGAAAACCTGCCCGGGTACATGACACTGGTGGAACTTAATGACCCTTTAACTGTTGAGACACAGTTAGGGGCTGGCTGAGCCTCAGGGCCAAGGCTGGCATTGTGGAAAGTCATTTCTCGTTGTTTCTCCTAATGAGAATATAGGTATCTTTTTGAAGGAAGCAAGTATCTCTCAGACATGTCTTCAGTTCAAAGTTTTCTACACATACAAAGTAGATTTAAAAACACTGGATTGCCTATGTGTGTGTGTGTATCTATGTTCCCTCTAGCTCTATCACTTGAAATACATGCTCACAGTTGGAGCTTTCTCCTCAGTTTAGGCTGGAGCTGGGCTTCCAATCTCAAGTTTAGATATCCCAGAAAATGGGCTTTTATATCCTAGAAAAGTGATGGATACAGAAGTATTGCTCCAATTAAGTGAAAATCTAGAAAACACTGGCTGTGCCCACAAAGTTAAGCTTCCAACCTACTTCCCTTCACCCTTGCAAGCCCCCTTCTGAGATTCTCAGAGCTGCAATGCTGAACCTGGCCACTAGGTGACATCACACCTATCTCCATTTTTGTTCTTTTTTACTGAAAAGGGGTACATATTGCAGAGTGAAAAATATCATGAACATAGGGGTGCATATGTTCTTTCTGATTGGTGTTTCAGGCTTCTTAGGATATATTCCTAGAAGTGGGATCCCTGGCAGTTCCATTTTTAACTTTTTGAGGAAACTCCACACTGATCCTAGCAGCACAATTTACAATAGCTAAGATCTGGAAATAGTCCAAGTGCCCATCAGTAAATGAGTGGATAAAAAAGCTGTGGTGCATCTATACCATGGAATACTATGCAGCACCAAAAAGAAGGATCTCTTACCCTTTGAGACAGCATGGAGGGACGTGGAGAGTATTATGTTAAGCAAAATAAGCCAGTCAGAGAAAGACAAGTATCACATGATATCACTCATAGGTGGAATCTAATGAACAAAATAGGCTGATGAACAAAATGGATCCAGAGACACAGAAGCATGGAACAGACTGTCAAATCTCAGAGGGAAGGCGGGGGTGGAAGAGATCAACCAAAGAAGTTGTATGCATATATGCATAAACCATGGACACGGGCCACAGTGTGGTGAAGGCCTGGGGCGGGAGTAGGGGGGGCAGGGGGGGGCATGGAGGCAGGCTAAAAGGGGTCAATGGGGATAAAAAGGGGACATATGTAATACTTTCAACAATAAAGGTTTTTTAAAATGTAAAAAAATATATCATGAAATGATTTGTTTACTGAGATACCAATTATGTTTGAAACATCCATATGTATATTAAAGCAATTCTCTCTGTTGATTCCCCAACAAAAAAAAGAAAAAAGAAAAGAAAACTCACGCCGAAACCGGTTTGGCTCAGTGGATAGAGCGTCAGCCTGCGGACTGAGGGGTCCCGGGTTTGATTCCGGTCAAGGGCATGTACCTGGGTTGCGGGCACATCCCCCATGGGTGGCGTGCAGGAGGCAGCTGATCGATGTTTCTCTCTCATCGATGTTTCTGACTCTCTATCTCTCTCCCTTCCTCTCTATAAAAAATCAATAAAATATATTAAAAAAAAAAAAAAGAAAACTCAGTCACATCACTCTGGACCTACCGAACTGTGAGCTAATGAATGGGTGTTGTTTTAAACCCCTTAGTTTATGGTGGTTTGTTACATAGCATAGAAAACCAACGCAGCTACCCTTGTGCATTGTCCCAAATGAGCTGATGAAGATCTCCAGTAGAGGGCATGCAAGAGGCAGCCAATCGATGGTTCTCTCTCTCTCTCTCTCTCTCTCTCTCTCTCTCTTCTCTCTGAAATCAATTTAAAAAAACCTATTTTTAATAAAGGTAAATAATTTCATCAATGTCCTGACTTAAATAAGTAAATAAATAAATCTCACAATAAAATTCATAGATGGATTCCCGGCGCCCCGGTCAGCGGGGGATAGCAATAGAGAAACAAACCTCACGGGCTGCTCCTGGGACCACTGGAGAGAGAACACTGCAATTTCCTAGGAGGGCCCTCCAGACCAACAGCAGGACTTAGACTTAGGCTGTGGCCAGTCCACAGGCACATTCAATTCCAAGCCGACATGTTATAATCATCAGTTTTCGTATTTTTTTAAAAATCCAGCCTTCCAACGTCTCTTGCTATCAGAAGACAGCTGCAAGGCCTGGTTCCCACGATCAGCACTGACTGCAGCCAGCCCAGACACAAGCTCCCACTGCTCCGTCGCCTCCCTTCCACTGGGGCTGAGAGTCCATGACCATCTATCATCACAGCGACCCCTTTTCCAGAGCTGTGTGGGCGTGCTCACAGCTTCCTGTTTCACAGGCTAACAAGGTACATCTGCGTCAAGGAGCCAGCTTTTCCTCCCACGTGTCAGCCCCTTTCAGGAAGCCTGTCTCCCCCTGGAGGGCAGGGGAGGATGCAATTCCTGTGTTAGCTCCTAAGTGCCAGGAAGGCAGGATTATGTCTGTTGTCTGGTTCACAATTTATCTCTGGTGGAGCACAGATTTGGCATAAAATAAAGCCCTTAGTAACCACCTGATGGGGGCAAGAACAAATGCAGATGGAAGCCCATGTCCTTGAGTCATTCGACCCCACAGAAGCCATTCAAAGCCAAGAGCCCTGCAATTCTTCCTTCTCTCGCTCCACCTCCTCTCTGCACACAGCTTACCCTCCTAATCATGTTTAATTCATGGAAAAGTTTACTCCTGAGCCCGTCACAGGATGGACGGGGAAAACACAATGGCCTGTTAAGTGAGTTCGCAGATGCCTGAGGTCCTCCAGCCCACAGCACGCCCTGCACCCGGTGTCGCCACTTACGCTTGATGAGGTATCCCGGGGAGTGGGCGGCGACCACGTGCAGGACGGTGCAGCCATCCTGGTCCTTCTGGTTGACGCGGCCTTTCCATTCGGGCTGCTGCTCCATCAACCACCTGAACAGATGGTTTTCCCCTGAAGGGCATTAAGATGAGTTACTGATGTTCTCTTCTGCTTACAGAACACCAGCAGAGCAAGTCGATGTGTACCACACTGAGGCAACCGAGCGGGGAATCCAACACATGCTGCCAATGCCACACACAGGTGTGGGAGACACGGGAGCTTGTGAACTGAAAGTTTTAGAAAGTTATTCACAATGCACTGAAGTCAGCTTCCCTAGAAGCAAAGCCTAAGACATAAATTCTTGGCCATGTGACTTAGAGAGGGAGCTCGAGACCGAGGGAGGGGAGCAGGACAGGACAGGGGGAGGAGGCAAACAGAGATGTGGTCCCAGCTGCGTCCACTCGGGCCTGACCCCAGGGGGAGCTCTGGAGTGTGAACTGTACCACAGAGTTGGCCCACCTGGAGGCAGAGGTTGACCTCTGTACCCCCACGTCAGTCCCTGAGACCTGCAGGAGGCCCCTGGGAGGAAGGTGAGGCTGAGGGAGAACGTCCCTGGGATGTGGTGCCTGTTGGCAGAGAGCAGTTCTCTGTCCAAGCCTCCAGCACTCATAACAGGTGGGGGTAAGCATGGTCTAAAGAGGACCTGGGCCCGGCCGGCGTGGCTCAGTGGTTGAACTCAGTGTGGGGCATGCCAGAGGCAGCCAATTAATGATTCTCTCTCATCATTGATGTTTCTATCTCTCTCTCCCTCTCCCTTCCTCTGTTAACAAAATAAAAATAAAGAGGATCTGGGCGGGGCCTAAGAGCGCCCATCAAGTCAGTATTCTGAAGAGATTACTACATTACTATCATAGGACATATATTTTAAATTCTTTTCACAGACTCCTTTCCTTGTAGCTCCTGGGATGGAGGAAAGCCCCACTCTTCTGCCAATTCGGTAACACTACTTATCACCATGTCAGAGTTTTCCTCTCAGAAACTAAACAGGGATAAGCTTGATTGAAGACCTGATCTCACGGATACCTGCCTATTCTCATAGGAGCCGCCTTGAAGAGTAGACAGGATGAGGAATCGTGCCTTTCATAACCAGAGGCACACTTCTCTGGGTTCCAGATTCCTACTTTGAAGCTGGGAACATGGATCAGATTGCTCTGAATCAAACTTTACTTGGTGTTTTATGTAACAATCCCCGTGTAAGAATAAAGTCTCTTACAGATTCCTCAATACATGAAGTGAATGATGGCAGGGCAAACCTGGCTAAAGCAAAGGTGGGGGCCCAAGTCTTCAAGCCTCTGGCCACCACCACTCTCTCATTCTGGGAGATGATATGGCCTAGAAGAGGAGGACTGCCTAGACAAGTTCTCTTGGCCCTTCCGGCTCTAAAATGATATGGGTAAGTGTCCATCAGAGATGCCACACCTGCTTGGAAAAGAAAAACAAGCTCCCATCTGAAGTGTAAAGAGAGAGAGAGTTTTAACAATAACATTTTTAAGATGTTTATGGAAATAGAAGTCCTTGAAATTTTAAAGTCCTTTAAAGTTTAAAAGAACCACCAGCCATCTGTGTCGGCAACAGCCAGTGCTTCCCATCCTACCCCCACCACAGTCGGCCCTCTAGGCTACAGAAAATGAACCTGAACCTGGGAAAAGACCACATCTGCCTTTGCGGTGGGAGGACACTCCACAGCTCTCCTGGGAGCTCTGCCCAGCAAGGCTGTGGGTCCCGGGCTCCACCCTACTGCCAGGACCTGTCTGGGAACACAGACCCTTTCAATCCGGGCATCCTGTACCTACAAGGTCCCGGGAGAAATAAAAAGGATGCTGTTGCCCTGCTGCCTTCATGCATATGAATAATCAATCACTGAATATTTAAAACATCTGAACAGTCTCCATTCACGTGGCTAAATTCTTCTTTCACCTGAGCTGAGAGGAGCACCAAAAGCTCAGAGTCCGGGGCAGCTGGGAGGGTGTTACCCGGAGAACACTCACTTGCTTGGATACAGAGTCGCATGAGGGCATGAAGAGGGTATGGTCCTATCGTCTCGATGCTCGCGCCAATGGAGATCAGCCACTGGACTAACTTGGGCACCTGTTCCATTTTCTCATAAAGTCCAATGAAGACATATTTCTGGGAAAGAAAACACACAGGAACAACCATGGAAGTCACTGTAGCAACATGAAACTTTCAACTCCTTCACCCATAAAGCTCAGAATCAGTAAAACCTGGACTTGTTGTGGCCCAAGCAAACGATTATCATAAATAACAAATTTGCAGTTGGGCAGCTGAAAAAGAAGGTCCCAAATCCAAGCCCGAAGTAAAACCATATCCTTCAAAAAGCCACCTTACCTCAAAGAGACTTTTCAGTGATAACTCTGGGACGTGAATATTTCTTGGTAGTCGATCTTTTTTCGCTGACAGAAGGAGAAATGACTGGTGAAGGCAGAAAAATAAAAGATTAGAATAATGATGTTCTCCACATAGGTTATTAGAGCCAAAGTATCCTTAAGCTTTAAAACAAACAAACAACAAAACAAAATACCCTCTGAACCTGTCTCCTTTTTTTAGGCCAGCTGCCAAGCTTTTCAGCCTGAGCCATGATAATCAGAGACTGGTTCAGGGCATGTACCTTGGTTGCAGGCTCCTCCTCCGCCCAAGCCCTGGTCGCGGTGTGTGCAGGAGGCAACCAATCAATGTGTTTCTCTCACACTGATGTTTCTCTCTGACTTTACCTCTCTGTTCCATTCTCCCTAAAAATCAATGGAAAAATACCCTCAACTAAGGATTAACAAAAAATAAAATTAAAAAATGGAAGCTAGCTAATTAATATAGCTTAGTGAATTTCCATCTTTAAGGATGTTCTAGTTAAAAAGTTATTTTGGCGCCCTGGCTGGTTTGGCTTGGTGGATAGAGCATCGGCCTGCAGACTGAAGGGTCCCAGGTTCGATTCTGGTCAAGGGCACATGCCAGGGTTGCGGTCTTGGTCCCCGGTGGGGGGCGTGCAGGAGGCAGCCAATCGATGGTTCTCTCTCATCATTGATGTTTCTCTATCTCTCTCCTCCCTTCCTCTCTGAAATCAACAAAAATATATTTAAAAAAAGAGAAAAAAGTTATTTTGGCATCAAGATAAACAAATGCTAAGTTACAATGCCCCAGGGCCAGCAGAAACCAGTTAATGTAGAAGGTTTTTCTCCACAAGGGAGCCACCATCTCCTTTTACTTACATGCCATAATCCTTTCTTTGCCAACTTCTCTATTACCGATTGCCACACTTCTGTGGAGAATCCAATGGTGAAAATGTGATCAAAGTAGGGCAAGAAACTTTGCAAAACAATGGGGTCACCTGAAAAAAAAAATGCCATCATTTAGAAGTTTTAACTTGGGGAAAGTCTAGAACACTTGGGCAAAGGTCCCCTAATTAAGACCACACATAGACAAAGGAAAAATTAAAGATGTATGGAGTTGCAATCATTTTCAATTTGGGTGACAATCAATCCCCTAAGAGTCAGAGAGCATAATGTGAGCCACCATTCACTTAGCCCTTCTATTCACCAAGTCCAGCAACATGTGTTTACATTTAACCCCTCAAACATACCAAGAGGGCAGTGGCTATTACCTCCATTTACGGAGAAGGAAATGGAAGCTTAAGGGAAGTTACACAATTCACTTCCTTGAAGAAAAATGTGACAAATAGTATTCTCACCCAACAGATGAGGCACTATCACAAATGAGGTCAGGCTTCGTGGCATGTCATGCTGCTAGTTCATGACCAAAAACAAGACTGGAATCCACATCTAACAACTCTTTTAGTCAACACACATTCTTCTAACCTGGTAGCCCATCAACCTTGCAAACCACAGTTCTCAAACTCACGGATGAGAAGAACATCCAAGGGGATAGGACAGACAGACTAATATAGCGCCTCTTCGAGAGTTATTCATTTCCAAAAATAAATATCAAAATAACCATGTACTAGTATTATATGAAAGGCTACAAAATTTCCACAAGTATATTTTCCAAAATTTAAAAATTGGGCATGGGCATACTCTCCTTGGTAGAAAAGTTGGGGCTGCATCACCCCAAGAAGTCCCGCTAACTGCTCCCTCTAAGATGGGGGCAGAGGGAAACCACCCTGATTTCTCCAGGGATGGTCACCAAGAACGGTTGTGCATCCAGCCGGGCTCTGACAGGAGAAGGACTTTCGGAGGACACGCAGAGACGATGGGGAAGTGTAGGCAGGGGACAAGCCACGTGGTTCTGAAAGGGGATGCAGGCTGTAGGCCCTGGCGGAAGTGACCAGCTGGAAATCTGAAGATCTCCTACCTCTCTGTCTAGGGGACACGGTGGTGCCCACTTCTAACCCCGTCACTCACTGTCTGACATGCTCTTACCCCTCTCTGTGCCAAAATCTGTAGGGCTCCACCCACAGACCACAGAAGTCACTCTCCCACCATCGCAGTGGAACAGCTGGATACCTAACAGGTGAGTCTGTGGCCAGCAGTGATTTCCCCACTTCTGAAAGCCAAAAACCACACTCCACCAAGTCTAGCATGTGCTGCTATTCATACTCTAACACCTATAGAATCGGGATATGTGTTACAATCGATGTCGTGTCTCAGTGGCAGAACATAAACTAGTGGCTCATCTTAAATCAATGAGAACTTAAATCGGATCAAGCGTAATATTTGAAAACAACGGCCTGGTTACTGGCGGGACTTCAGAAGGAGCCCCTTTGTCACTAGCAAGGAGTATACTACACTGAGCTTTTTGGTTTTCTGTCCAGGCCACTGACAAAAGCCACCCCATGGGCCAGGTGATTACAATAAGAATCTAGTGGTGATGCTCAAGGCCTCCCATGCATCACTCCCAGACTGAGCAAGTGGGTCCACCGCTGAAGTGAGCATCACAGCCGCGACACTGAACACCACTGACAGCTTTCACAGGACTCTGCCAGCCCTTTCGGGTTATTTTCACAGCAAACCAGAATATTTTCTGAACACATTGGAGAAATATGCAAAAATCATAAGGAAGCACAAAAACACATAAAGCAAGTAGTAGTATAAATCGGGAAAACTCTATGAATAGCAATAGGAATTAGTCATCTTTACAAAGGCAT
The DNA here is from genome assembly GCF_014108235.1 of Myotis myotis. NCBI lineage: Eukaryota > Metazoa > Chordata > Mammalia > Chiroptera > Vespertilionidae > Myotis > Myotis myotis. The sequence continues at coordinate 48,280,241 of NW_023416317.1, forward strand.
GAGCCGCCAAAGCTTTCAAAATACTTTCTAATGTGAAAACCAGTTTTATTCAAACTACATAAATCAGCCACAAAAAACACCCTGTAATCATCTCCCCAGGAGCCTGAGTTCTGCAGGAGGAATTCAAATAAAATAACTAGGACTGGAAGGAAGAAAGGAAGGAAAGGAGGGAGGGGAGAAAGAGGGAGGGAAGAAGGGAGGGAACGCTTCCCCCGAGTCAGACTTACTGCCCATAGTGGTGAAGACTCCCACAAGGAAATCAGCAAACTGGCTCTGATCACTACTGCCCTGCAAAAGCTGAAGGCCCTCAAAGAACATGCGAGCAGCTTCGTAATGCTGGAGCAACTGCAGCAAGGAATAACCAGCGCGGTAGTATCCCTGGAACGAAAAAAGGAAAACCTTACCGTCTCTCCTCAAGTGCTGCTGAGAGGATGAGCAAGATTGGGGGGCTGGCGGAGACCCTAGAATCTCACTTCTGTGTAAACACAGATCTCTAACAGTCACTGCCCACCAGACTGCCACGTGATGTCCTGTGCAACATTTTTTTCTGTCATTTTCTAACTGCTAAGAAAATAATCACTTTCAAATCTATGACGTAGGCCACAGAGAGAAGGAAGCTGGCCTGCTTCCAATTACATGTGTAATTTATTTATCCATGACTCAAATCACAGCCTGTGCAAGAAGAGAGGAATGAAAAAAATCCTGCGACTACAGTGTTCTGGGAAAGAATGAGCTTGTCATGTAACTCAGAAATTGTTTCCTGCTCCTTTCAATCAAAGTAAACACAATTTGCACTGGGGATTTAGAGGGAAAAATTGTAATTACAAGCATTGAGAATTATGAAGCTCCACATTATAGGCAAAAAAAAAAAAAATGTATTTCTGTAGAGAGAAGAAAATTACAAGGATTAGTGATGCAAACGGCCTCCCATGCCCTGGCCGGGTGGCTTGCTTGTCGTCCCATACACCAAAAGGTGGGGAGTTTGATTCCTGGTCAGGGTGCATGTGGGAAGCAGCCCATCAATCAACTGATCGATATTTCTCTCTCAACTCTCTTTCTCTACTCTCTCTCTCTCTCTCCCCGTCCCCCCTCGCCCCCCACTTTGACCATCCAACTGCATTGGCATTTATAATTCCACTTAACAAATTATTTTTTGATTTGTCTTAACTTTCATTTGAAAGCTCTTCTAAACCTTAGAGAACAATCAGAAAAAGTGTTTTATTTTCCAACCAGGCAAGCTGGTACAGAATTTCCCATTTCTCTGACTTTTTCAGATTTAAGTCTCATCTTTTTATTTTGGACACAGGGATTAGGGGGTATCAGAATATGTCACCCCAAAATATGGGACATGAGGACTGCATAAATCCCCTCTCCAGGGAGTCTTTATGGCCTGAAGGAGATAGAAAGTCAGCACTGAGATGAGCCTGCACAAACAAACCTCGCTGATAGCCCTTATCTGCCATTAGTTTCTCCGTATGTTTATTTCTCCACAGTTCACAGACCCTAAAGTCTTTAAAACCCTGTCCTTTGTCTTGTCATGTCTCTACAATGTATCACGCTTCATTAAAAATGATATATAAACGCTCCGACCCACCCACTTCTTTGGAGTCTTTACTTCTTTTCTCAGAAGGACCCCATGTCACATAGAAAGTAACATCAAATAAAATCTGGTCGGGCCGGCATGGCTCAGTGGTTGAGCGTTGACCTATGAACTAGGAAGTCACAGTTCGATTCCCAGTCAGGGCATATGCCTGGGTTGAGGGCTCTATCCCCAGTAGGGGGCGTGCAGGAGACAGCTGATCAACAATTCTCTCTCACCATTGATGTTTCTATCTCTCCCTCCCTCTCCCTTCCTCTCCAAAACCAATAAAATATCTATACTAATAAAAGGGTAATATGCTAATTAGACCAGACGTCTTCTGGACGTCCATCCGGATAAAGCCACAGCAGCTGCAAGGGCCGAGGGCCAGCAGTGCAGGAGCGGGAGCCAAGGTGGCTCTGCTGCTGCCGTGGGAGAGGAGACAGAGCCACTGCTGCCACCTCCCCTTTCACAGAGGTAGCGCAGGAGAGGCCTCTGCGCGGGCTGGTCCAGCACCGTGGCCCCTTCTGCAGAGGCAGTGGGAGAGAGAACTGTGCGGTTCGGGTCCCAGTGCTGCCCCCTTCAACAGAGGCAGCCACAGAGGCAGTGGCGCAGGCCCGATCCCGGCGCCATGCCTCCGCAGAAGCTGATGGGGTGCGACCTGCTGTGCCTCAACCTCCCACAGCTCCTCCCCCAGCCGACCTGGCCTCACCCACCAGTGGGCGGAGGGCAGTGGCAGCAGCAGTGGGGTGATGGGGGCAGCACCTTCCCATGATTGGCGTGGTCACCTCCCGCATAGAGAGGCCAGACTGCTCCCTCTGGGGAGCGGGCTTAAGCCATCAGTAGGACATCCCCTGAGGGCTCCTGGACTGTGAGAGGGGACAGGCCCGGACTGAGGGACACCCCCCTCCAGTGCACGAATTTTCATGCACTGGGCCTCTAGTCCTATACAATAAAAGGCTAATATGCAAATAGACCAAACTGCGGAACAACCGGTCACTATGACACGCACTGACCACCAGGGGGCAGACGCTCAACGCAGGAGCTACCCTCTGGTGGTCAGTGCGCTCCCACAGGGGGAGTGCCACTCAGCCAGAAGCCGAGCTCATGGCTGGCGAGTGCAGCAGCAGTGGCAGGAGCCTCTCCCTCCTCCGTGGCAGCGCTAAGGATGTCCAACTGCCAGCTTAGGCCCACTCCCTGCAGAGGGGGAGGGCCTAAGCCATCAGTCAGACATGCCCTGAGGGCTCCCAGACTGTGAGAGGGCGCAGGCCGGGCTGAGGGACCCGTCCCACCCCCAGTGCACAATTTTTGTGCACCGGGCCTCTAGTCCTATCTAATAAAAGAGAAACATGGTAATTGGCGTACGACCGCTACCCTTCCCATTGGCTAATCAGGGCAATATGCAAATTAACTGCCAGCCAAGATGGTGGCCGGCAGCCAGGCAGCTTGAAACTAACATGAGGCTTGCTTGCTTCAGTGACGGAGGACTCCAACGTTCCCTGCCTGCCGCTGCAGGCCTCTGAGCTGCAAGCAACTATGTAACAAACATAAAAGCTAAACAAAACCCCAGAAACCTGCCGGGCTTCAGCCAGCAGGATCGCAACATTGTAAGCAAAGGCCAGAAACCTACTTTCAGCAGCGGAGGCCTAAGAGCTGGAGCCAAGCCTCAAAGCTAAAGCTGGCCCAGAATAAAAAAAAAAAAAAGAAAGAAAAAAAGGGGCGGTTGGGAGCTTCAGTCACCCCCAGTCTGAAAACAGCCCTCAGCTCCTCACCCAGACTGGCCAGGCACCCCAGTGGGGACCCCCACCCTGAAGGATGTGTGACCAGCTACAAAAAGCCATCATTCCCTCACCCAGGCTGGCCAGGCACCCCAGTGGGGACCCCCACCCTGATCCAGGACACCCTTCAGGGCAAACCAGCCAGCACCCACCCATGCACCAGGCCTCTACCCTATATAGTAAAAGGGTAATATGCCTCCCAGCACCGGGATCAACGGAGCCGCGAGGCCTCCCAGCACCGGGATCAGCGTGACAGGGGGCAGCGCCCCAACCCCCTGATCGACCCTGCTCTGTGTGTGACAGGGTGCGGCGCCCCAACCCCCCCCACACACACACACGGGCCCTGCTCTGTGTGTCGGGGTAGAGCCATAACCTCCCCATCGACCCTGCCCTGAGTGTGAGAGTGGCGGCATCCCAACCCCCTGATGGGCCCTGCTCTGTGCGTGACAGGGGGCTGCGCCCCAACCCCCCTGATGGGCCCTGCTCTGTGAGTGACAGGGGGAAATGCCCCAACCCCCTGATTGGCCCTGCTCTGTGCATGACAGGGGGTGGCGCCGCAACCTCCCCATCGACCCTGCCTTGAGTGTGACAGGGGGCGGTGCCCCAACCCCCAAATCGGACCTACCCTGAGCGTGACTGAGGGTGGAATCACAACCTCCCGATCGCCCTGCTCTGTGTATGACAGGGGGCTGCGCCCCAACTCCCCAATCGGCCCGGCTCTGAGCCCGACCAGGGGCTGCACCTAGGGATTGGGCCTGCCCTCTGCCACCCGGGAGCAGGCCTAAGCCAGCAGGTCGTTATCTCCCGAGGGGTCCCAGACTGTGAGAGGGCACAAGCCGGGCTGAGGGGCCCCCCTCCCCCCCGAGTGCACAAATTTTCGTGCACCCGGCCTCTAGTATATATATAAAAGAATCGGTGTCATGTAGTACTTGCATCTGAAGTAAAGCTTGCATCTGAAGTAAAGCTTTGCTATCATGAAACCTGTAAACAGCAAAGAACATGAACAGACTATGAATTTGGTGTCACTACTTCAGGACAAAATGAGCTCAGAGGATCTCCACTGCACTCCATCCACCAAGAGCCCAGCTCTGCTCTCCCCTACAAAGGCATTTCAACACTTGGCCATCATTGGTTCCGCCCTTCTCTGGGTATCACTCACATGCCCCATGAGCACCTGCGTGAAGTGCAAAGGGAGTTGAATGAGAAGTACTCCCATTTTAGAAGGAAGGGGAGGAGGCAGGCTAAGAGGAAGGAAGCAGCAGCTGTCCCAGTGTCCCTTGCACCATACCTTCACGTAGGTTGGATCCCACTGGAGACACTCCTTGGCAGCCACAAATGCCTCGTTCCATTTCCCAAGGTTGTAAAAGGCATTGGACTTGTTGCACAGGAGCACAGCCAAGTCCCTGGGGGGAACCCTGTGAGAAAGAACAAGCTGAAGGTCCGTAAAGCTATCTTCCTGCAAATACAGAAAACAATCCTTAAAGACCAGCACTCTGATCCTGACTGCTGTCATGCCCATGGGGTTTCAGCAGGAAATGTGCCAGGTATGGCTATCAGAGCTGACCCTTGTAGGCCCCTAGAAATCCTGGGGCACTTGCAAGGTACAATCTGTCCTTCCTCACTTCGAAATCCTCTGCTCCCAGCTTTTAATGACAAATGTTCTCAACACCTTGGTTCCATTTCCTACTGATCCCCACAGATCTCTTCCTTTTTTAGAGGCTGTTCCTAAGGATGGAGAGGATGGGAGTTTCCCACTGAGCGTGAGCAGAGTTCAGACACGGTGTGAACCGCTCCACATGCATGCTCCTCCTGATTGGAGGCAGAGCTTATCACAGGAGGGGCTGTTCAGAACACGTGACCACAGCATCCTCACGGACCCACTGGGAGAGACCCAGGTCAAGCACTATTCTATCATGGCAGGACCCAGAGTACAAACAAGGCCCACACACCATGCGGCTAATCTGCACTGCCCAATAGAGGAGCTACTATCCACATGTAGCTATTTAAATTTAAATGAATTAAACAAAATGTAAAATTCAGTTCCTTAGTTATATTTGCCACATTTCAGTACTCAGTAGTCACCTTCTTATTAAAGATCGTCTTCATGGTCACAGAAAGTCCTATTGGACAGTGCTAGTCAAGGATCTGAAGGCCATAACTCAAGCTCACAAACTGCAGTAAAACACATCCTACCCTCCTAAATTTGAACCTTGCTGGGAGGCAAGGTTCAAATTTAGAACCGCCGGCACTGTGTCAGGGCAGGGTGAGCCAGGCCTGTGCCCCTGCCCACTCTCTCTTCTATTTTCACCTCAGCCTTCATCCTGCCCTGTAGGAGATACAATTCCAAGCTCTGTCCACACCCCTGACCTTGGCCAGACCGCAGAAGAATGGATACAGGTAGGAGGCTCATGCAGGGCCTGGGAATAGGGTCCATGGGCAGAAACTCCTGGGCCCTAGTACCCACAGTGTGGACCAAAAGGTTTGAAAGGGTTCTGGATGAAGCCCCTGGCCCAACAGACTCCTGTGGGGAGGGGTTCAGCTGGGGAAAGGTCAAAAGGTCCCTGTAAAGCATGGGCAGGGTGGGGCCTCTCTTGCCTGGGTCTCAGAGTAATACAGCTGCAAGGTTAGTGCTGAAATCAGGTCAGAAGAAGGAGGAAAACACAAAATATATCACAATATGTTAACAAAAGCTCAAAAGCCATTGAATTCAAGACACACTGGGGGGGTGGGAGGGACAAGGTGAATTCTATGTTATTGAATATTTTCAATTGTGAAAATTATACCAATCATTAAAGAAAAGATAGGTGATGCAGATAAGCACAAAAATAAAGCAAAGGAAAAAATCACCTCTACTACTGTCCCCACCCCAGTGCTTTATGTGCCCGGCTCCTCTCAGCACCCATCATTCCCTCTAGGGCAAGAGATGAGACTCCAAAATCACAGAAGAGGCAGTGGGGCACCCAGGGGGTGACTGGCAAGGGAGCTGTGACTGGAGTGTAGCAGATGCTCTGGTGTCAGGCCCGATACCCTGGCCAGTGCAGCCATCCCCACCTGCAGTGAGTGTTGCCTGCAGCTAGGGCTCCAGAGATTTACCCTCAGCCTAATGGGAGCATCCGCTCCAGGAAGCTATGCTCCTCCCAGGGTCTGATTTGTGTGCCCCAACCCCCAATTCATATGGTGAAGCCCTAGTCCCCAGTGTGATGGTGTTTGGAGATGGGGCTTTGGGGAGGTGATTAGGTTTAGATGAGGTGGTGAGGGTGGAGCCCTCGAGATGGGGTTGGCTGCCTTATAACAAGAAACACCAGAGAGCTTCCTTGCTCTCTCTCTGTACCATATGAGGACACAGTGAGAAGGTGGCCATCTGCAAACCAGGAAAAGAGTTCTTACCAGGCACCGTACTGGCCAGCAGGATCCCAGGCTCCAGAACTGTGAGAAATAAATTCCTGTTGGTTAAACCGCCAGTCTATGGTATTTTGTTATGACAGTCCATGCTGACTAATACCGCCTCCCTCCCTAGGACAACTCCCAGAGGCTGGACAGCCTACAACCAATGATGGACTAACATGGGAATCAAAGGGTCAGCCCCTTGTCCCAAAGTGGGACCAGCTCTGCAGGACAACTCATCCTCCCAAGTTCACTGGAGATCAGGCTGAAGGGGACTCCAGGTGAGACAATATCCCTGCCTGGAGCCTTCCCCTGCCCCATCCTGCTTCCCTCAGTCCCCATCTCCTGAGAGCACTTGCTCTGCAAACCCCATGCACCTAAATCTCTATATCAGCAGGAAGACAGGCAGCAAGTGACGGGCAAAAGACACAGTGTCAGGAAGGTCCATGAAAGGCAACATGTGAGGGTCCGGGCAGAAGTCCCATTAACAGTCACACAGCCAGTAAGTGGTGGAGCTAAGATTTGAGCACTCACAGTTGGGGTCAGTCTGTGATCATAACCACTTTCCAATGCTTCCTCTTTAAGAAAGCTGGATGTTTTGCCCTGAATGAGGAGCTCTAGGCCCAGCTATGACAGTTCTGATCTGACCTAGGAAGGGGCAGAATAACAGAAATACAGGCCCAAACCAATTACACTCAACCCAAGTCCAGCTAGAGTGCAATACTATGGTGATAGAGAGGTAGGGTTGGGAGCCATGTTTCAGTAATTTAATTCGGTGTCATTTCTAAGTACAAGTTTAGGTTGTATGTACCCACAAATGCCAAGCCCTTGCTTCTTCTGCTATGGCTGTTCCCAAAATATGATCTGGGAACCTCAGGGGGGAAGGGTTCCCCAAGACCATTTAAGGTAATCCACAAGGTCAAACTTTAGTAGACTGAATAATGGTCCCCCAACAATGTTACCTTTTATGGCAAAAGCAGATGTATTTAATTTATGAATCTTGAGAAGAGTTTGTCCCGGATTATATACAATCACAAACATAAGGATGAGAGAGAGAATGAAACCAGGCAGAGGAGAAGGTGATGTGATGACAGATGCAGATTGAAATAATATGCTTTGAAGATGGAGAAAGGGGCCACAAGCCAAGGAAAACGGCAGTCACTCAAAGTTCAAAAAGGCAAGGAAATGGATTCTCCTCTGGCACCTTGATTTTAGCCTTGTTAAGACTCATTTCGGACTTCTGGCCTCCAGAATTGTAAGATAATAAATTTGTATTGTGTGAAGCCACTAAGTTTATAGTAACTTGTTACAGCAGCAACAGGAAACTTATACAATAATAATGCTAAGACATTTTGTACCTTTACACACTCATTCTCTCACGTGTTCAGGGGATGTTCAGAGGCTACATGACGTGTGCTATCAAAACAGATTGACTGTAGAAGCAGATGTGAGAAGCCAGATGTCTACTACTAAGACAGGCATTAAAAGGATTTGTGAAAATGTAAAATGTGCCAGTCTTCTCACCAAATTGTTTGCTTTGGAAAATATAGTTATTTTTCTTTAAAATATTTTATTTATATTAACGAGTAATGGATTTCTTATTGACATTTTTATTTAGATTAATAAATATAAACTTTAAATTTCTCTTAGTTTTAAGTTCTGATACAGACTTAAAACCTACATATTGACAACTAAAAACCTACATAAACAAAAGCTCTTTGGGTCCTCTATGACTTTAAGCATTATCATAATATAAAAATGTTTGGGAACAGGTCTACTAGAAGTGAAGGGGCAGGTAGAGAGGTGAGCCGCATTCCTGAGTGGTGAGCACTATGGCCAGGGGGTATATGGCATAGGTACTCCAGAAGATGAAACGAATGACAACTGAGAAGTTTGGAGACTTCTCTCAATCCAGGAACTCTGATCCCATAATCAGACAGAAGGGAAAGCTTTGTAATGTTTATCAACAGTCCCTCAAGTTTCACTTTCCATTTCCCTTATTACTCTAGTACAGTGGTTCTCAACCTTCCTAATGCTGCGATCCTTTAATACAGTTCCTCATGTTGTGGTGACCCCCAACCATAAAATTATTTTCGTTGCTACTTCATAACTGTAATTTTGCTACTGTTATGAATCATAATGTAAATATCTGATATGCAGGATGAATTTTCACTGATACAAATTGAACATAATTAAAGCATAGTGATTAAATACGAAAACAATATGTAAGTATATATGTGTTTTCCGATGGTCTTAGGCGACCCCTGTGAAAGGGTCGTTCAATCCACAGGTTGAGAACCACTGATCTAGTGTATTCTGTTCAGTTTCTGGGCTGACTATGTAGAGAAGATCAACAGGAAGTGAGCGAGAAGAAAACAGAAACCAGGCAGTGTGATAAATGACAAGAAAACTTAAGCAACTGAGTTCCCTTTTACTTAAAAAAAAAGTGGGAAGAAGCCGAAACCGGTTTGGCTCAGTGGATAGAGTGTCAGCCTGCGGACTGAAAGGTCCCAGGTTCGATTCCGGTCAAGGCATGTACCTGGGTTGCGGGCACATCCCCAGTAGGAGATGTGCAGGAGGCAGCTGATTGGTGTTTCTCTCTCATCGATGTTTCTAACTCTCTATCTCTCTCCATTCCTCTCTGTAAAAAATCAATAAAATATATTTAAAACAAAAAAAAAAGGTGGGAAGAAAATACAAACACTTACCCCCACTGGTATAACTGCAGAAGAACCTGGATGGCTTCATCGTACTTTCTGATGGCCAAAGAGAAGTTCCCATTCTTAAAAACTTGGTTGCCGGATTCTTTCAACAACTCAGCATAAGTTGCTGGGTCCATCCTGTGAGGAAACATAGGAAAGGGCTGGCTGCCAGGCCTGCACAGGCCTCGGTCCCCTTCCCATCTGCACTGCTGAGAGTCTGGAGAGGCAGTTTGTTAGTTCTGGCTCCACCCACCTGTAGAGGGCACACCCTGACAACACTTCTCGCCAGCATGGGACCAGAGTCTGCCTAGGTCACTTCTTCCTCAGTTCTTTTCTGACCTCAGGGGCAGAAGCCAGAACAGTGCCACTTAGCCTGTGTTAATGATCAGCTCTGCACTGAGCAAGGAGGCTGCTTCCAGATGCCCGACAGCATCAACCCGGTAGGTAGTTTGGCTCAATAAGTGGCAGTGGTTCCTATAACTGGCACGATTATTATGCTCTCATTACCATCACTATGCCCATAAGGATGCACTGTCCCCACTGTTCAGATGAGGAAACAATTCTCAAAGAGGTTCACGCCACTTGCCTTAAGATCTGCTAATGGCATTTCCCAGTTCAGACCCCAAATTCAGGCTTCTGCTCTTGACCACTATGCCACATCACCTGATGGTACAAGCAAAACTCAGCTGATGGTCCTTCTCAGAAAGGGGAGGAGGAGGTGCAGCGCAGAAAGCCACAATACACAAGGGACTAAGTCACAGGGCCACCATCGCTGCCTCTCCCGTCCCCCACTCTGCCTCAAACACTATAAAATACGTGGCAGAGCACTCGTGTCTGAGATTTGTGCCTGATTCTGCCTTCGCCTGCTTACTCGCCTGCGCCTCGCAAGAAGCACATGGTTCTCTCAAGTCGTGACTTTCTGTGTTATTCATTTTGTGCCCCTACGGCCTAGCATATCATGGGTACTTTAATATTTTTGTGTAACAGATTTGAATATCAGACCCAGAGGTCGACTCTCACTTCCTGATTCTCTCTGGCGTGGCCTGGGTAGTCGGAGAAGTGCTTGTAGCCCTGTCCACATGATGGGCCTCAAGAGAGCAGCTTGGAGAGCCTCCAGGAGGTAAGCGAAGGGGGAGAGAGGGACAGCAGGGAGCCTTTAGGATTTCCTCCTCCCAAAATAGCAGCGGGAAAGGGAAGGCAGTGGGGGAGGTCTTAAATATAAGGCTGATTCAGGTGTTTGCAAATGCCATGTATCTGTGGGGATGTACAATCCATTGGGGGTCTTACTGACCAACACAATTCTTAGACACATAATAATTCTTATTTTTATTGTTTCAAATCTTTATTTTTATCCTCACCTGAGGATATGTTTTCACTGATTCTAGAGAGAGATGAAGGGAGAGGGAGAGAGACAGAGGAACATTTATAGGTTGCCTCCCACACATACCCCAACTGAGGACAGTACCTACAACCTTGTTATGTGCCCTGACCGGGAATTGAATCCGAAACCCTTCAGTGCGTGGGACATTTCAACCAAATGAGCCACACTGACCAGGGCTAGTTTCAAATCTTGATGAGGAATTTCGGGTCAGGGAAAGCAGACGCACGTAGATGTAAGTGATGGCTTATTTTAAATCCGCCTGAGCGTATTGGAAATGGGGTTTTTTAACTGAGCTGCATTCCTCAGGCAGAGCTGTAGCAGAATGAGGCACATGATTCATAAGCAGTCAGAAGGCGAAATTCCACCGACATTTTTCATTAAATAATCTCTCGATCCTATGGCTCACACATTGACACACAAGTGACTTTGAACATGAAAACAGTTAAAGAGTTGATTGACTAGTGCAGGGGTGGGCAAACTTTTTGACTCGAGGGCCACAATGGGTTCTTAAACTGGACCGGAGGGCCGGAACAAAAGCATGGATGGAGTGTTTGTGTGAACTAATATAAATTCAAAGTAAACATCATTACATAAAAGGGTACGGTCTTTTTTTTTTTTTTTTTTAGTTTTATTCATTTCAAACGGCCGGATCCGGCCCGCGGGCCATAGTTTGCCCACGGCTGGACTAAGCAAATCTGAGCAGCAAACCCCCAAATTCTCCAGTGAGCCCCCAATGGGCTTCCCCCACTGTGCCTTCCAAAACACTGCCTTGGTTTTGCTCTAGAACCTTCTATCTGAGCCAAATCACTGGTGAGCTATTTGGTACTCACTGGGCTAAAGTCCTGATGTTGACCCCTCAGCCCCTTGAGAGGTCTGGTTGCTAGAACTCAGCGATGTGTAGCCTGTGAGTTCCATGACACCCAGATGGGGCCAGGGATGTGCTTCCCGACATCAGTGTCCTTGGCAGTGGAGTATGGTTCTCTACTTTTTAGTTGGTCAACTGGGGAGGGAACTCTCTGATATCCAAAGCCTTTAACCTGGTCCTGCCTGTGCTTCGGCTTCATCTCATAGTGGTAACAGCATCCCACGTGGTTCCCACTTAGCCATTTCCTAGCTGTGAAACTATGGGCACATTACCTGACCCCTCTGAGCTTCACTTTTTTGTCAACAAAACAGGGCTGATTTAAGGGTTAAATGAGATAGTGTAACTATAAGTTATGCACAGAGTGAGCTTAGCTCAATAGAACCCTCCTTCCCGCCCCCCCCCCCCCCCAATTGCTCTAGATCTGTGCTGTCCAATATAGAAGCCACTGGCCCCACGTGGCTAGTCTACATTTAACTTTTTTTAAAAAAAATATTTTATTGATTTTTTACAGAGAGAAAGGGAGAGGGATAGAGAGAAACATCGATCAGCTGCCTCCTGCACACTCCCCACTGGGTATATGCCAGCAACCAAGGTACATGCCCTTGACCGGAATCGAACCTGGGACCCCTGAGTCCACAGGCTGACTAAGCCAAATTGGTCAGGGCTACATTTAACTTTTTATAAATTCATACCCCCTTCACCCATTTTTCCCAATCCCCACCCCCACCTCTGGCAACTACCAATTTGTTTTCTATAAGCTGGGTTGGTTTGTGGTTGGTTGGTTGATTTTAGATTCCACATCTAAGAGAGATTATATAGTATTTGTTTTTCTCTGTCTGATTTACTTCACTCAGAGGTCCATCCATGTTGCAAACTTCAAGATTTCCTTCTTTTTTATAGCTGAATAGTATTCTTTATCCATTCATCCACTGGTGGACATTTAGGCTGTTTCTCTCTTGGCTACTATAAATAACTGCAATGAACAGGGGAGTGCATACACCTTTTCAAGTTGGTGTTTTTGTTTTCTTTGGATAAATAATCAAAAGTAGAATTGCTGGATCACATGGTAGTTTATTTTAAGTTTTTGAGGACCCTCCATTCTGTTTTTCATAGTAGCAGCACCAATTTATATTCCCACCAACAGTGCACAAGGGTTCCCTTTTCTCTATGTGCTCACCAACACTTGTTATTTCTTGTCTTTTTGATAATAGCCATTCTAACGGGTGGTAGCTTATTGTGGTTTTGATTGGCATTTCCCTGATGATTAGTGATGTTGAGCATCTTTTCATGTAACTGACTGTCTGTATGTCTTCTTTGGAAGAAATATCAATTCAGATCTTCTGTCCATTTTTAATCAGATTATTTGTTTTTTCTGCTTTGAGTTGTATGAGTTCTTTATACATTTTGGATATTTGCCCCTTATCAGATATATTATTTGCAAATATTTTCTCCCATTCAAAAGGTCGTTGATGGTTTTCTTTGCTGTACAGACCCTTTGTAGCATGATCTAGTTCAGTGATGGCGAACCTATGACACGCGTGTCAGAGGTGACACACAAACTCGCATGTGGCTGTCCAGTTTTCCCAGGATCATTTATTGAAGGAACTATCCTTCCCCCCAGTGTATATCTTGGCTCCTTTGTCATACATTAATTGACCCAATAGGCATGGTTTATTTCTGGGCTTTCTATTCTGTTCCATTGATCTATATACCTGTTTTACACCAATATCATGCCGTTTTATTTACTAGTTTAAATAACATTTAATCAATGCTATCAAAACAAGATTCTTTAAGGGCTTACCTGAAGAATTCAAACACAAAATATTTTCTATGCTTACAACTATAATAAAAATTATTCACGTCAGAATCGGGGGGGGGAGGTTATACTCCTCTAGAAACCAAGAGTGAGCTCTTACTGTTATGTGGGCAAACATCACGTTTTCATGTGCTTATATTTCTGTTTTTCTTGGTACCATCACGTCACAGGGGAAAGTGAATTGCCAACCCAGAAGGCTTTTCACTTCTAAGTAAGATTTGCCAGTTACATTCTCATTATAGGGAAGAATGCTCTTTACCTCTGCCTTAGGACACAGAAGGCTCCATTGTTGAGTCCACTTTTTTTAACAACTGGGTGGTCTATTTATAAGATGAAATTATTAAATGCAAGTGATAATAAATTAACAAAATGACAATACGCTTGAGCACCAACTACAGACTTTACATCATCGAGTCATTTTCTTCTTACAAGAAGCCCCATGAAATAGGTATGATTGTATCCCCATTTGACATATAGGGGAAATGAGGCAAAGAGAGGTCAAGCTATTTACCATGGTCACACAGAAAGTGGTTGAGCTGGACTCAAACCCAGATGGCCTGACTGGTTCAACTACATTCTGAAGGGCCAAGACAGAGGCCAAAGGCCAGCACCCGGTCAAATCACTACGGTATGTGACATTCTGCCCAGCACTGAGCACTCACTCCCCTGCCCTTTCGGTTTTGATAATGATGCAAAAACTAAAAGATAAACAGAGACGGTTTCACAGCTGCAGGTTTCACAGCTGCCACATTGGCTTTCGGCAGTTTCAGTACATCCCTAAGAGAACTCAAGGTCCAGCTGTTGGGAGGTGTCTTGGGCTGCCTAGCTACACAGAAGGAAGCAGAAGCAAGAAAAATACAGATGCACCAAGCAGATTTTGAAACAAGCACGTTTGAAGGAAAACAGATCCGGGTCATTATGGTTTTTATTAGTCACTGTGTGTATGCGCATGAAATTGTGTAACTAACTTACAGGAATAGAGCAAAAACTACCAACAGGAGTGGGCTCGCGGGCAGCTGAAATGGGCAGCAGAGGGCTTTACCTTCATACCTGATCTGGGTACTACTTGAAAATCTTGAAAGCAAATTAGTTTCCTTTTTTGGTTTTTGGTGGGTTTGTTTTTTTGTTTTTTGTTTTTTTTATAAAATCCTTTCAAAAGACCCTAAATGCAGTCAGTGATCCAAGATCAACTCTGGAATGCTAGGGGAAGAGAGAGCTCCAAACTGAGACCAGAGAAAACAATTCGCAAAGCTGATTCCTTCCTACTCGCCACAGGAAGTCAGCCAGGATAAGAATCCAAAGTCAGACTCATTCTGGGGACTCCAATGTGTTTTCATTGTTTTTCTTTCTTTCTTTCTTTCTTTTTTTTTTCTTGGAGGGAAGGGGACAAACACAGGAGGAGAAGAGTAGGGATTTTCTTAAGAAACTTATTCAAAATCCTTCAAAAGGCCTCAGGAAAAGTCTGAAGCATTAGGCCTAAGACTTTTCCACTTGGGTATCAAAATAGAACAAGAAAAAACAGATCATCCTGCCACACCACCTCAGCTGTTTCACCAGCCTGCCATAAACCTAGGGATGTCCCAGTCCATCCACTCTCCTTCATCCATCAACTTTAAATTATTCTGCCCCAACTTATAGTCTCATTAACCCCCAACCACACAGAAAAGCAAAGTCAAGTTGGTGATGCTAAAACCAGTTGACAAGTCCGGCTCTGAAATGCCCTTGTAAAATTTACATCCTAAAACTCATATTCCCAGCAAAAAGTAAATATAATAAATAACGGTCTTCCAGGCAGGGTCTCTTGACTGGTTTTAAATCGATACCTCTTTTGATGAAATTTTCACACTCACTCAACACACAGGTATCTCAGAATACTCCAATTTTAAAATTTACATAGCATCTATCCCAGTGATGGCGAACCTTTTGAGCTCGGTGTGTCAGCATTTTGAAAAACCCTAACTTAACTCTGGTGCCGTGTCACATATAGAAATTTTTTGTTATTTGCAACCGTAGTAAAACAAAGATTTATATTTTAGATATTTATTTTATATATTTAAATGCCATTTAACAAAGAAAAATCAACCAAAAAAATGAGTTCGCGTGTCACCTCTGACACGCGTGTCACAGGTTCACCATCACTGGTCTATCCTGTGCTAGGCACTGGGGGGACAGGGAGGTTGACTGAGAAAGGACAACCCATCTTTGAGAAGCTTACTGTCTATTAGGGAAATGAACATTAAATAAATAATCACACATGTATTATAGTTAACAGATTTTCCTTCGTAAGAAGAAAAAGTAGAGGGTTTAAGGAAGGATGTAAAACGAGAATATAACCTAAACTGTAGGAGGAAGGCAGGTTTCTCTTAGAAGTGATAGTTAAGCAAAGATCCTGAAAATCGGTCATTAGTCCAGTGAATAGTATGGGTAGATGTCCAAGAAAGGAGAACAGTATATGCAAAGGCTCTGAGCTTCACAGTTCAAGAACTGTCAGGTGGGTGGGGAACAGAAGTGAGGCTGGAAGAGTAGTAAGGGCTCCATTAGATAGATGAGCTGAGATCTTGAGGGACATCAGAAGGTCTTGGAATTCATCTTAAATGCAACTGGGAAAGCAGCCCTGTCCCTGACAACGTTCTGTGATGATGGAAATGATCTATTCTGTACTACCCAATATGGAAGTCACTAGCCACCGGGGCTATTAAACATTTAAAATACGGCTACTGCTACTAAAGAACTAAATTCTTCACTTTACTTAATTTTTAACTAACTTTAATTTGCATAGCCACATGTGACTGGCGGCTACCTTATCGGACAGTACAGCACTAGAGGGTTTTAAGCTGGGATTAACAAGAACTGGCTTATACTGGCTGCCGGCCAGATGGAGAGAAATAGGCCATTGCAAAACAAATACAGGACACGGAGTCAGTAAGAGTTACTGATGGGACTACATGAGAGTAAAGGGCACGAACAATCAACTCCAAAGCTTTTAGTCAAACTTTACTTTGCATTACAGAAATAGGAGCTTTGGTTTCAAAATAAATGCATATAATATTGAACTTTTACACACACACGCACAGCCTAGCCTCTGAGAATAACCATTCTGATGCCTTGCATCTAATGGGGTAAAGTATATGCTCTATGAAGTAAATAATTGGGGGAAATACATGACAGCCTGAGCACAGATCACCTGTGACTGTCAGGATGTACCAAGTAGAACTGTATCCCATAGAAAAATATATCCTGTGAGCCAATGTAGCATCATGAACCCCTTAGTGTTCCAGCAACAGCGGCAGGTGGAGGGTAGGGTTGGGGGCAGTGTCGGATACGGAGAGCCATTCTCCCCTCTAGGACAGAGGCCATCCCTACACCAGGACTGGAAAGGCTATTTCTCTGCTGCCCTTTTCTGTTTGTCTGTCTGTCTGTTTAAGGGGTAGGACACACAATGGAGGAGGTTGAAGAGTTAGCTGGAGACGAGAGACCAGAGGTGAGTTTAAAATTTTCTTCAAGTGCCATTTCTTTCATTATCAGGATATTTAGGAAATTTGGGGCTGGCTCCATTTACATTATTCTGGAAGTAATTTTCCTTATAGCACACACTCTCAAGGGAACTATTCGTCCCCCAAAAGGTTGAGGAGTGAATTTTTTTATTCTTTTTATGTACAAAGAATATATATGTGTATGTATATGTATATGTGTGAGAGAGAGAGAGAGTGTGTGTGTGTGTGTGTATATATATGTGTGTGTATATATATATATACACACACATATATATATAATGTAAATGCACAAATAGATAACAATGTGCATAACTGTGGTGTTAAAATGTCATGGGGGTGGAGAGCTATATTAGCAACAACAATAAAAAAAAGCTTATAAGGTTGGAGTGTGGCTAAAATGAAAACAAAAAAAGTTAAGAATCACAGCCCTAATGGAAACTGAGGAATAAAAAAAATGTTAAAAGTAAACAAAAGATCCATCTTTGGATGAATGGATAAACAAAATGTGGTATATACATACAACAGGATCCTGCCCTAAAAAGGAAGGAAATTCTGACACATGCTACCAACATGGATGAACCTGGAGGGCATATACTAAGTGAAATAAGCCAGAAATTAACCGACAAATACTGTCTGATTCCACCTGCATAAGGTACCTAGAATAGTGAAATTCACAGAGACAGAAAGTAGAACTGTTGCCATCTACAGAAAGCAGGTGGCTGCCAGGGGCTGGGGGTGGAGGCAGTCATTGTTTGATGACTTCAAGTTTCCGTTTTGCAAGTTCTGGAAATCTGTTGCTCAACAGATGTGAACACACTTAACATTACTGTACACTTAAAATAGCTAGGATGGTAACTTTTATGTTATGTGGTTTTTGACACAATTTTAAAATGTTTTAATCCTCACCTGAGGATATATTTTTTATTGACTTATTTTTAGAAAGAGAGGAAGAGAGAGAGGATGAGAGAAACAATGATGTGACAAAAAAAAACATCGATCGGTTGCCCCTCCCTCCCAGGAACCCTGACCAGGGATCAAACCCACAAGCTAGGTATGTGCCCTGAGCTGGAATCGAACCCGCAACCTTTCAATGCACAGGAAGATGCTCCAACCAACCAAGCAACTCGGCTAGGGTCACAATTAAAATTTTTTAAAAGTAAAAACAGCCATAGGAGTTTTTCTCAGTGAATAGAGCATCGGCGGCGGACTAAAGGGTCCCGGATTCGGTTCCAGTCAAGGGCACGTACGTTGGTTGCAGGTTTCCCCAACCTTGGTCCAGGTGCATGCAAGAGGCAACCAATCGATGTGTCTCTCTCACATCAATGTTTCTCTGTCTCTCCCTCTCCCTTCCACTCTCTAAAAATCAATGGAAAAATATCCTCAGGTGATGATTAACAACAACAAAAATAAAATAAAATATTGTTAAAGAAAAAAAATTATAAACAGCTCTATGGGTTTTGGTCAGTGGTCAGAGCACCAGCCCTCAGACTGAAGAGTCTCAGGTTCGATTCCGGTCAAGGGCATGTACCTTGGTTGTAGGCTCAATCCCCAGCCCCATCACATCAATGCTTCTCTCTCTGTGTCTCTCCCCTTCCTTTCCACTCTCTCTAAAAATCAATGGAGAAAATATTCTCGGGTGAGGATTAACAAAAAGATAAACAAATAAAAGTAAAAACAAACCAAAAACCCAGAAAGGAAGAAAATGAAACACGAATACACCAGTGTAAAAGAACATTTTCCAAACATGTTATTTCTACTCCAAGTTTGACAGAAAAAATATTTTTTTTCTCTATGTATACTATGCTATATGCCAAAATACCCAAAATATGGTAGTGTACCCAAACCTCCTGTCTCATGGTAGTACAGATTTACATGCACAGCCAGCAAAGGGAAGGCAGCCAAGATGCTAACTGACAAAGCCAGGCTAATGTGCTGGCCCCACGGTAATGACAGCAATCAAAACCCATCCCCCAATCAGAGTGATCACTTCATAAGTCATAGAAATGTCAATCACTACATTGTACACCTGAAACTACCTATAATATTGTATGTCAACTGTAACTGAAAAATAAAAATTAAAACTTTTTTTTGTTGTTAATCCTCACCGGAGGATATTTTTCCATTGATTTTAGAGTAGAAGGGAGGGAGGGAGGGAGGGAGGGAGGGAGGGAGGGAGGGAGGGAGGGAAGGAGGAAGGGAAGAAGGGAGGGAGGGAGGGAGGGAGGAAGAGAGAGAGAGAGAGAGAGAGAGAGAGAGAGAAACATCAATGTGAGAGGGACACATCAATTGGTTGCCTCCCACACGCATCCCGACTGGGCTAAGAATCAAACCTGCAACCCAGGTACATGCCCTTGACCAGGAATCAAATTCGAGACCCTTTGATGCTTGGGCTGATGCTCACATTGGCCACGGCAATAAAACAAAATCCCTTTTTAAAAAATCCTCCGAATCCTTTCTCAACATATACATATATCAAATCATCATACTATATGCTTTAAATATCTTATTATTTTCTTTGCCAATTACACCTCCATAAAGCTGGGAGGAAACATCATCCAGAAGGTATCACATGTATGAGGTTGGCAGTACTCAAAGGTAATTTCTATGATTATAAAAAAAAAAAAAAAAAAAAAAAACAACCCTACATTATACAAATAATGTATTTGGGCTTATAGTCAAATTGTCTGACAACATACATCAACAATTTCAATCTATATATATATATATAAAAGGCTAATATGCTAAGTGTCCCTCCTACCATCCAACCGGTAGCTATGATGTGCACTGACCACCAGGGGGCAGACACTCAATGCAGGAGCTGCCAAGCTGCAGTAACTAGGCAGTGGCAGCTCTCAGGTGATACACCCCAAAACCAGCGAGGAGAGAGCCCAATTCCTCGCGGGGATGCGTGATCCCACCTTCGGCATGGGTTATGTTGTTACTGGGGCACTGCTGGCCTCGAATCTGGTTTACTGCACACTTGCGTTTGTGTTCCACACCCTGTACAACAGCAACTTTGCAGAGTGCTCTCACACTCTGGGACCCCTCGGGGGATGTCAGAGAGCCAGTTTTGGCCTAATCCCTGCAGGCCAGGCCAAAGGACTCCACCTGCCAGAGGGACCCCGCTCACTCCACAGACGCCGGGGAGGGACTATGGAGGTTGGCTCCAGGGCATGTCCGGCCCATCTAACCCAGTCCCACCTCACCCCACCGGGCATCTTCTAATTAATTTATTTTCAATGTGCACGAATCCGTGCACCAGGTCACTAGTTGCATATAAGGAAAAGATATATTTAATAGGGATGTCCTAACCCATTTCCTTGGAAAGACCAAATTTATTTATTTTAACATTGTCATTGAAGTAAAATACAGTAATGTGCGTTACAAACACTAATCTTGGGTGCTCAGATCAGTTAATTATTAATCCATGTAACCCCATCCAAGTCAATATACAGCACATTGTCAGCTTCCAGAAGGTTCCCTCTTGCCCCTGTCTCCTGTAAACATACCTTCACCACTATATTGATCTCTAAACTATTGATTAGGTTTATCTGTTCCTGAACCTCGCAGTCACACTGGCAATTCTTGAGTCTGGTTTCTTTCCTTAAACATTGTATGTATAAGACTCACTAATGTTACTGTGTGTATCATGTATCAGTAGTTGATTTATCTTGTTGCTGTGCAGTGTTTCACTGCATGATTTATACTAGAATTTAGCCATTCCACCGATGGATGTTAGGTTGTTTCCAGTTTGAGGTAATTATGAATAAAGTTGTTATAAACATTTTTGTATATGTCTTCCAATGAATATATGTCTGCATTTCTTTTGAGTACATAACCCAGGGGTAGAATCGCTGGGTCACAGGGTACTATATACTTTTGTAGATACTACCAGTTTTACTCTCAATAGCAGTGTGTTGGGAGTATAAACTGCTCACATTTGTCAATAGTAGGTAGTATCAGTCTTTTTAATTTTAACCAATGTGGTATCTCATTGTGGTTTTAATTATCATTTTCCTGATGACTAATGATGTGTGCTTTTACATAAAGCCACATGAATGTCCGCTCTTATGGAGTGCCAAAAGACCCAATCTTAAAAGTAAAGGGTTATTTGTTTTGTTTTTAATAAGTAACCATAGATGACCACATGCCAGACCCACTTTAGCTCATTATTTAATCAATAATATCACTGCTTGGCAGCAGGGAGAGGAGTGGACTCTGGCCTGGACACCCAACAACCATTACTCAACTAAACAGCACACAAATGATAACAAGCTCAGGAAATACATTTTCTAAAGTAAGTGGCTAATGAGAGTTCATTGGACTCTAGTATGATAGCATGGTGTCACTGTAAAAACCAAAATCAGGTTAAACTTTTATGGCAGAAACTTGAAAGTTGGTCCTGAATATCAATTGGTGGTGTTTATAACTCAGAAAGCTCAGCACTACCCACTTGGCTACAGTGAACCATCCTGGGGCCTTCAAAGTAGCCACACCTGCCTAACTGAATCCCAGTTGTGTTTCTGTTACCACTCCTTCCCCCCAGAGCTATTGTCCTTATGGGAAGCCCATCCCAGCCCTAGTTCCTGAGGGTCTGATGAGCAAATCCTATCTCCCTGCCAGGGACTGGTTCAGGACTGGGTGTGGGACTCAATTTTGGCCCTTGAAACTTACAGAGATGTTTGTTAGAGGCTTCTGGGAACATTTTTCTCACTCTTCTGAATAAGCTTCCAGAAGCAAATCTGCCTGCCGTTTGAGGCACCGGCCAGTGTAGAAGTGTGGCTGTGAATCTCAACACTGCACGTGCAGATGTGCAGCCCCGAACTTCAGCCTGAGGATGAAGCCAACACCAAATGGAAGAGGCCAGAGCCCAGGGAATCACAGGACAAGACATGGGAGCCACTGGTTTGAGACAATCCTGAGGCCTGCCTTATGCATGTGGCTATTTACATTTTAATCTAAAATGACTAAAACTGCCCGGCCAATGGGCTTGATCCCCAGTGGGGAGCATGCAGGAAGCAGCCAATCGATGTTTCTCTCTCATCATTGATGTTTCTATCTCTCTGTTTCTCTCCCTTCCTCTCTCAAAAAAAAAAAAAAAAAATCAATAAAAACATATTTAAAAATAACTAAAACTAAACTCAGTGGAAAGCTTCAGGTCCTCAGTCGCTCCTGCCACGTTTCAAGTGCTCAATAGTCACGTGTGGCTGCCATACTTGACAGATACAGAATATCACCAGCCCTGAGAAAGTTCTATTGGAGAATAAAGTCCCAGACAGAATAGTAACCTCGGTGCAACATCTGAAATACTACCTTCTACTCGGTGAAAGACGTAGCCTTTATTGTGTGTGAGAGTGGCAGATGTGAGGGCTGTTGCCCCAAATCTTGGTGTGCGGCGTCTCTGCCCAGGGACTGGATGGCCCCACCTTTCTTGCATTACCCTAGTCCCACCACTGAGCATCGTGCCAATTTTCTAGCCCACACAATATCTAACACACAGGGATTAATAATATCTGCAATCAGGGTTACAAGTTCTCTTGGAATTACTTCTGCAGCATGTGTTGGATAGAATGTGGGGCCACAGGTCGTGCTGAGTGAACCCAGTCACATCTCCCCCAAGCATCTCAGTGCTCGCAGTAGTACAACGAGAAACTAGGTCATTGCTCCATAGCTTCCCCCATAAACACAGCTTCCGTTTCTATCCTACTTATTCCCTTAACAGAGCAAAGACCTGCAAAGCCAAGGTCCAACCTAAGAAACTGCTACTGACCTTGTAAAGCAAGCATGAAAAATACTTCCTGACATGATTTCATAAAGCAACTTGTTTTTTTTTTATTTGAGAGGGGATAAAATAGCTGTATTCTGCTGTTGCAGCTTTATCTCTGCTGAGTAACTGTTTAGAATTTTTGATTCAGCCAACTCTAAAGCCCTGTTTCCCTGGATATTCACATTAAGACCTGACTCACCTCAGAGTGACTCACTCTTGTCTCTCAAACCAACAAGTATTTCAAAAAACATGTTCTTTGTTCAATTCCAGATCATAAGTGGAACCCTTCACTATGTGGAGAAAGGCAGGAAGAGGACTCCTAGGAAGGTTAATTACATTCACACAGCTTCACAATGTCATGTTTATAGGCTTAAACTAACACAGGGATAAAATAACCTGTATCTGTTCAACCTGAGGGGACAGACACCGATTTTCAAGGAAAAAACAGGCAATAAACATTTTAATGAAAAAATATGTAAGCATAGGTATATATAAAATTCTCATAGCTTTTCTTAAGGGCTCCTAACAGAATATCCAATAACACTCATAAAATTGAAAGACTTACATGGATTAAAAAAAACTTTACTAAAAAAAAGGTCTTGCCCTAACCGGTTTGGCTCAGTGGATAGAGCGTCGGCCTGCGGACTCAAGGGTCCCAGGTTCGATTCCGGTCAAGGGCATGTGCCTGGGTTGCGGGCATATCCCCAGTAGGGGGTGTGCAGGAGGCAGCTGATCAATGTTTCTCTCTCATCGATGTTTCTGACTCTCTATCCCTCTCCCTTCCTCTCTGTAAAAAAATCAATAAAATATATTTTTTAAAAAGTCTTGACTTTTAAAAATACTCAACATGTTTCTGTTTGAACAACTTCACTATTATAAAATGTCAAATCTTCTCCATATTAATGAATTAATATTTTCAATAAAATTTCTATTTAGAAAACAGAATGTTTAAGGAGATTAGTGAAAGAATTCTCAACTTCATCGAAAAGAATAAACAAGCCAGAATAGCCAAATACTTATTAAAAAAAATAAGTATTAAGAGAAACATTTTCTCTACCATTTTAAAATGCATCTCAAACATATCTAATTTTAAATTGTAATACTAACATAAGAGTAGGGAGATCAATGGAACAAACAGAATATAAGGAAATAATATATACTATAAAAGAATTTCATCCATGATAAAGGGGGCTTTTTAAATTGATAGAGAAGAAATGAATCAGTTGGTACAACTGGCTAGATATTTGGAACAGAAGTTAAATTTCTCCTTCACACCATGTTGTAATGTAGACCAATAATGGAGACCTCTCATCCACCTCTCCTCCCCCTTCCTCCCTGCCCCCCCCCCCGGAAAAAGTCAATGCCCCCACCCCCAGAACCCCAGAAAATTCTATATTATATGGCAAAAGGGACTTTGTGGATGTAATTAGGATTACAGACCTTAAGACAAAGGTATTATCCTGGAAGATGAGGCGAGCCCATTCTAGCCACAAGAACCCTTGAAGCAGAGCACTTCCTCTGCCTGGGGAGAGCTGCCAGGGGAGAGGAGGGCGGGGGAAGGGGGTGGGAGAGGCGCAGCAGCAGATGTGCATGAGAAAGAGGACCCATCAGTGATGCCCTGAGGATGGAGGTGGCCTTAGAAACTGGGAAGAGGCTCTCAAGATCTCAGCCCTGCAGCCACAGGGAACTGGACCCGGCCAGCAACTTGAATGAACCCGGAAGAGGATTCCTTGCTTTCTCTCTAGGAGCTCAGCCAACCAGTACCTTGATTTCAGCCCTGTGAAACCTGCCAAGCCAACCCAGACTTCTGACCTACAAACTGTGAGATAATTACATAATTCATGTTGATATAAGCCACCAAATTGGTGATCATTTGTTATGGCAACAATAGAAAACGAATACACATCCTATACCAAAATTCGTTCTAAATGAATGAAAAAATGTTCATGTAAAAAAAAAAAAAAAGAACACCACAGTGATCAACCAAAGAACTTGTATGCATCTATGCATAACCCATGGACACAGACAATAGGGTGGTGAAGGCCTGCGGCGGGGGGTGGGGGGGGGGGCGGGCTAGCTAGAAGGAATCAATGGGGGAGGGGAAGAGGGGACATATGTAATTCGTTCAACAATAAAGATTTTTTTAAAAATAGAATGAAAGCCCTAGCTGGTTTGGCTCAGTGGATAGAGCGTCGGCCTGCAGACTGACGGGTCCCAGGTTCAATTTCGGCCAAGGGCATGTGTCTTGGTTGCAGGCACATCCCCTGTAGGGGGTGTGCAGGAGGCAGCTGATCAATGCTTCTCTCTCATCGATGTTTCTAACTCTCTATCCCTCTCCCTTCCTCTCTGTAAAAAAATCAATAAAATATATTTTAAAAAATAGAATGATAGAAATTTTTAAAGAAAACACCACAATGCCCTAGCCCATATGGCTCAGTGCATAGAGCGCCGGCCTGCGGACTTGGGGGGTCCTGGGTTCAATTCCAGCCAAGGGCACATGCCCGGGTTGCGGGCTTGATCCCCAATTGGGGGCGTGCGGGAGGCAGCCAATCAATGATTCTCTCTCATCATTGATGTTTCTATCTTTCCCTCTCCCTTCCTCTCTGAAATCAATAAAGAAATATATTTTTTAAAAAAGAAAGAAAACACCACAGCATAAATTGTTTATCTAAATACTATGTTGTACACCTGAAACTAATATGAAAATAATACTGAATGTCAAGTGTGTAGACGAAAGGGGCCACATGCTGACCTGACAAGCTCAGGGGAGGCCTGCATGGCAGACTTGCAGACTCAGAGACCTAAAGTCGCCACAAAGGATGGTCTGAAATTAAACTTTAAAAGCAGTTATGGTGGGCAGTTACGTCCTAGGCCGGTATCTTCACTGACAAAGTCAACCTTTACCTTACCTGAGCCTATCTGTCTTTTTGCATCTATGATAACATACCCTTGAAATGTCTGGGTAACTTGTAACTCTCCTTTTTTCTGGACTCCCTGGGGCACAACCAAATGTGCTGGGCGCCAGGACAGATAACCACAGATTCCTTCACTATCATGTTAATTGATCCTGCACCCACCTAAGTATGTGTCCATCATTTTACTTTTTATCCAATCCCAGGGGTTTCCCCTGCTTTGCTTTATCCCTCCTCCTTAATCTATCACCAATGAATTTCACGTAACCCACCTACGTCCCTCCTTTGATTGCAAATGTATAAATACAAATGTAACCTGCCATTCTCCGGAGCATTATCTCAATTTGTTGAGGTTCTGCTTCCCGGCATATGTCGACAGTTTGGCTCAAATAAACTCAGAAAAATTCTTTACAGGTTTTAATGGGTTTTTTTACGTTAACAAGTGTAATTAAAAAGTAAAAAAAAAAAAAATTAAAACCCACAGTAATAAAAAGAAACAAGCTGCTGACACACAGCAACATAAAGAATATCAAAAACATTATTCTGAGCAAAAGAAACCAAGCTCAAAAGAGTATGTACTTGTGATTCCCCTGAGATAAGGTTCCAGAACTGGCAAATTTAAGAAATCAAAGGGAGGGAAGGCTATGGAATGCGAAAGCACTTTCTGGGGGATGGAAATGTTCTCTATTTTGACTGGGGTGATGACCACATTTTAACTGGGGTGATGGTTCAGGGTAATGGTATCGGCAGCAGCCGCCCCTGCATGTAATTTGAGTGTAAACCCTGCAACATTTACAGAACCTTTGCTTTGTTGACTCAGCAGTGAAAATATTTGTTAAAAACAAAGCCCTAGTATTTGCCTGTTTTCTCAGGGCTTTCCTGAAATGACCAGTCAGTTAAGCGGCTAAGAGAATCTGAGAGACTCAGGCCTTGGATGAAGGGAGAGAAGGGTCAGTGCTGCAACATCTGAAAAGGGCCCCAACTCTTTCTTCAGGATTGTTCCTTTGGGGAAAAGGGCCCAGCTCCTGGTCCCAGGCCCTACTGAACCCTCTTCAGAGGGAGGGTGTCACCCTGGGAAGCAGCCTTTGGGATGGCTGCTCAGCTCACCACAGAGGCCTTCTCAGAGAGCGAGATGCCCAGAGGCAGGGCCTGGGGTGTGATCCGTGATCTGTGCCTCCGACCTGCAGGCAGGTTTGAACTTTAGGAGAAGTTCCTTCGGTGGTGGGAGCTGAGGCAAGAGGCTCCAGGAGGGTGGCCTTGCCCCCCACCCTGCGAAAAAGCCACTTTGGGGCGAGGGAATACTATGCCCAGAGACAGGAGAGGCAGAAAGAGGGTTGCCACTGCCTCTGAGGCCCAGCGGCTCCCCTGCCCCTTCCCTAATTATCAGTCATCAGCAGCCTTCCAGAACATTCCTCTTTTTGCCTAAGTAGTTTGTTTTTTCATTCATTCACTAGAAAGAAAAGGAGAGTGGATCGCCTACTTCACCCCTCCCTACAATTTCACATTAAACAAGGTCTTTATTAAGGGTGCCCTGTCCCTACCCTGTGCCGTGTCTCCAAAGCTCCATGCTAGCTAGACCTTTGTTTTCCTGCTTTCCCCAGTAGACTGAGCTCTTAAGGCAGGAACTGCGTCTTACTAAGTCTTATTATTTCTGCAACCCGAGGGCTCAGCGGTGTTGCATGAATAAATGATTTTCTGGCTTTTTAGCAGGGACAGATGATTAAGCTGGAGGATGGGAAAGGAAGGATTGTTTGTGGGGTGGAGTGGGGCGGTAATTTCACTGGTGGTTTTGGATTTCTGACCATCTCCTGGAAAGCCAAGAAATGCTTAACTGTCATCTATTCCCTTGGAGGACACACATTTAATAAAAGCCAGCCACGCAAAGTACAAACCAGAAACCACCAGATAAATCCAACCAAAATAAAACTGCCAAAGCTGCCAGCTACTCTGGGAAAACAATGGAGAAAGATATTTACACATTTGTAAGTTATCTGTTGAGAATTCAATGGTCAGCAAATAGTGCCACAAATTCCCATGTGAAATTATAGTCCCAGATATCAAAAATGTTCAAAGCAAAGCATAATCCCGTAGATTAGTTTGGAGCTGGCCAACGATAACATTTGTAGACAAAGAAAAGAAATCGAAAGGAACCTAATTAAGGTTGCCAGCTCTTTATTTTGCCAAATAAAAACTTTTTTTTCAAGTGTACCATCTTCTCTCCCCATAATTTCACAAAAGAAGGAATATTTTAACTCCCCCCCCCCAAAAAAAGGGAGGAAAATGTAAACTCAGTCTAAAGAAAGCCATTCTCAAGGAAGACTGAGCTAAGAACCTTACAGCACATGTTAGTCTTGAACAGTGTGCAGATGGTTTGGACCTTCAAAGGCAGATGTTTCAAGTCCCTAAGACCATGCCAGGCCCCTGGAAGATGCTCAAGAAACATCACTAAAGGGCACAGATGGATCAATTTCAACTCCTGGTTCTGCAGTGGAGTTTCAATCACAGGACCTCTGAAGAGAAAGGCTGCAAGCAGGCCTCCCTCCCAGTTGGTGGCTAGTGATGGGCACAATTTCTCCTCAGTGTATGCCACAGACTGGCATTTTCCCATTTTGCTATTTGAATGAGAGTAGTCCCAGGCAGCTGCATGATAACAAGATTTATTGAGCACTTACTATGTTCCATATACTAAGCTCTTCTTGGGCATTTGCTCATTGAATGTCCCTAACAATGCCAGCGAGAGATGTATAATTATTATCCCAGTTTCCCAGGTCAGAAAACAGGTTTAATCAAGGTGAAGAGATTTCTCCAAGCAAAGCACAAATCCAAGTCTGTACCAAAATCAGTGTTCACAAGCCCTAGGAGAGACAAGGTGAACACAGGGTGAGGGGAACTGGGGGAAACAGGAAGGATGGGCTTTAACATTAAAACCAAATATCACTAAAGGCAGAAAGCCCAAGAAGTTAGCATTCCACACTCTGCCTCAAGACAAACAAGGAAGTTAAGCATCAGCCAGCACAGGTCGCTCATTAATCTTGACTCCAGGCTGCCCAACAAGTGCCATATTCCTTTCATATTCCCACTCTCCCTAAAGCATCTGAGAGCTATAGATGATTGTAAAGTTTGGAGCAACCCCACAGAAGGTGGCAGCGCCACAGAAGTTGGCAGCCCCTGAACAAAGGTGCTTTCTCATTCACAGGAGAACTTGAGTTGAATAGCAGCCAGCCATCCTCCCCTCCAGATCTTTCCCCAAACCCCTCTGCGATGCTTTAAATGCTGGTTAATGGCCTCCATTTCACTTCCCACCTCAAGACCAGAGTAATCTACTTCTCCCTCAATCTGAATGAAGGGCAAGACAACCCAGCAAAGAGGCTAAAACACCATCCACTGTAACATGGGGAGGATCCAGAGGTGCCCAGGAAATCCCCATAAACAAAGCAGTCTCCCCCAGACAGGAACTCCTGAAGGGCAGCCCCTCAGCAGTGCTGGGAGAAGCATTTCTAACACCATTTCTAACACCACCTAACAGTGTCCTGAAACATGGGGCCTTCAACTTGGTCTTGAAAAAAGTGGCCAGACTGAAAGATCTATTCATCCATACTCCCAGCCTTCTAAATAAAACTCAGAGCTGTTAAAACACACACATTCTCTCTGTCTCTGTCTCTCTCTCTCTCTCTCTCTCTCTCTCTCTCTCTCACACACACACACACACACACCATACTTTCCACGGCTACTAACTCCATTTAGAATAAAGCCCAAATAGCTCAGATTCCATTCTAAGTCCTACATACACACACCCTCAACTTATCTTTCCAGCATTTTCCAATACTATGTGTCCACAATGTTGTATCACGCTTCCTCAAATTCATCTGGTTCCCTCCCTCTCCCATGCCTTTGCACAGCAATGTAACAGGGCTGGGACGGTGTCAGGAGGAGGGTAGAAGGATATGAATGTGTCCCCCTGATAGAAAACAAAATCCAGAAGCCTGGGATCAAGTCCCACTTTAGGCCTGTTATCAGGGACCCAATTCACCTAACTCTGGGCCTCAGTGTCCTTGGAAAATGGACAGTATCACCTATGTGACTGGACTCCCGTTTCCTGAGTCAGTCAACAAATACTGAGTGCCAGGCAAGAATGACCCACAAATATTGAGTGAATGAGCAAGAATGACCCAAAACACTGTGGTCCTTATGAAGTTTACATTCTGGTGAAGAGAGATCTATCATTTGAGGATTTCTCATAATATTTCTGTAAGAATTAAATAATATATGAAACACACTTAACATAGAGCCATATTTAAACATCAATATAGTAATAAGATTACTATATTGATGTTTAAAATATAAGCCCTTTTGTGCAATGTTATTCTTAAAAAGAAGCTGCTCCTTTTACCTGGAATGTCTGTTTCTCCTTCCCAACACCTCTCCATCTTTCTGCTGGGAAGGATTTAGGGCTGGGAATTCCTGAAGTGCTGTCTGCATCTCCTCTAATCCTTTCTCACGGCTCTGCCTGGTCTACCACCGCTAGCAGTGCCTGTCTTATATGTTTACATCCTCCATGAGACAGGGTCTGAGTTCTGTGAAGGGTGACACTGCCTTGAAAAACAAAAAGCAACAAGAGGTGAGAAGAGGTAAGACACTGAGAGGAGAAGAGGCATAACAGACAGAAAGTCTGAGGGCCAGATTAAGGGGGAGTTCAGACTTGTCACCAAATTTTGACCCTGCAGGTAGAGTGGACCCGGATGGGCGGAGGATGAGCTGGCCCAAGGGTGGCCAAAGAAGAGTGCCCTGGAGGCCACAACTGGACATGAAGCTTATCACAGTTCAAGGCTATGATCTGAGTATTCTTGTCACAGTGAATCAAATTGCCCACTCTTCTTGATGTTGTGCAGTTTCCTCCAAAATGGCCTGGTTTCCCCAAAATATGTCACTTTGGCATACTGATTATTTTGAATTAAAGGTACTGAGAAAGAGCCAGTGCAAGAAGGACACTCTGACCCTCCTTTGTGAGGTCCCATGTGAAAGGTAATCTCCCTGAACCAGGAGGGAGGAAGGAATTCTTATCACCACAGACAGGGAGTTTAGGGCAGAGAAAGCCACATAAACAAACCTTGTTACTTCTTCACCTATTACCTCAAACCCAAATCCCTCTGTCTTGTCTACTTTTCACAAATGTATTGTTTCTTTTTCTAAAAGATATAAAAGCTTCTTGCTTCGGTCATTTCTTTGAGTCTCCTATTTCTATGGGCCTCCCCTGTGTATAAAATTAAATTTGTTTTTCTCTTGTTAACCTGTCTTCCATCAATTTAACTCAGAACAGCCAAAGAAACTAGCAGGGAAGAAGGGAAAAATGTTTCCACCCCTATACCTCCAAAACGTCATCACCATTTTCTAGGGATAGCAATTCTGCCTTCCCCCACCCCACCCCTCACAAACACCCTTCCAAATGCTGCCATTGACAGGGGACCCAATGCTTAAAAAAATAAAAACATCTCAATCTAAATGACTAGAACTTCAAACACCGACATAGCTGAACCTAGACTTGGTTTGGCTCTGACAGACGCACGGGAGTCCCACCAGCTCATCAGGCTCACGGGAGCTCAGAATAAGGCCCCATAGTGACTACAGGTGAGCAGCGATACTGAAGTTCAACAACACCCAGGCAAATGAGGGAGTCGATTCAGGAAACCTGGGCCAGGGTATCAGATGTAAGGCTCATTCATGTTTCCAGATTTTCCACAAAAACAAGGAACTAGGCAAGGCTTAGTTAAGAAACTTAGACCAAGAAAAATGTCTGATCTGGCAGCATGGACAGCCTCACTGACCAAAGGAAGAACATTGCTCTTGGTCAGTGTCCTGAGGTGCCGGGAGGTTCCAGCATGCCGGTTTAGCCGGTTTAGTACTTTTTTTTACATTTTAAACCTGAATGCTCACCCTGCCACTGCCACTGCTCCCACTCTCTGCTAAAAAGTGTCATCTTTGCTAAGGAGACTATTTCCCCTTGAATTTCTCTTTCATTTCTAATAACTGGGATTTTTTGGCCTTAAGAACCTCAGGCTGCACTCTAAGGAAACTTGTTACAAAAGCCATGAGCCAGCTCTATCACTGGCTAGAGAACTGCAGGGAAGGCACTGACCTGTCAGCTCCACTTCCCCATCCGAAAAGGCAGAGGAGCGCTGGTTCCTCAAGGTCAGTTAAAACAATGCCACGCTCCTGACAATGGCTGGAGGCCCACACCTCAACCTTCACTCCAGCTCTTAAAAACATCCCAAGATCACTTTATCTTCCCCATCCAAACATGGGGTCTGCAGGCTCTACTCTGGCTTCTAAAGGAAACTTCATCCCAAGAAGCAAAGGTAAAATAATAAGAGGGCATACACCACAGCAATGGGCCTTTGGTAGCAGCCAACAAAAAACAGAACTAATCAGCACAGAGAATTCCAAGAATCCCACAAAAGCAAATTCTCTATTTGGGCCCTGAGAGCCATGGGCTGGGAAGTCAAGAGAATCAGTATCTAATCCCAGATCCCACTAGTGACTGACAGTTGATGGGCCTATTTCTTCATCTATAATATGTTCATGGCCCAGCCCTGACACTGTAGGTGTGAAATTCTGAGCAGAGACTTAAAGAACCGCCTTTGGAATGTATGAATACAGAGTCTGTGACAGCCTTGCAGTACTCTTCTTAAAAAAAAAAAAGAAAGAAAGAAAAGCAACCTATCCCCAATCCCCATCCCCCACCCTGCAGCACTCACTGGCTCATGGCAAGCAGCCAGGTTGGTGTGGACAGACAGAACGGGAGGGAGCAGACGCATCCATCCCCTAGCCTGCCTTTGCAGTCGCTAATGGTGTGAACCACACCACCATGTCCTGTGGCACTCTCATTATTCACGTAGGAATTTCCTTATCAAGTATAAATATCAGTCTCCATCTCTCCAACACCAACCTCTCCCTTCCAAAGTTACTTCCCAGGGAAAGGCTGATGTTCTCCCCGCCTCCCTGGAGATGTCCCAAAGAGAGCCTGCAGTTGCCACCTAAACTGATTAGTCAGTCATAAAATCAAGTTAATGGGTTATGACTAGCTTACACACACACACACACAATATCATTGTGCCTTATTATAGAGAGAATAAATATACTGCAGAACTCTTGTGGCAGTTTCGTATTGTATATGTATGTGGGTGGATGTGGTCTCCATGGCTGGTCTTGGTCAAAAGCAGACTAAGCAACATATGCCTAAGTGGGATCTGATTCCAGGGATGAATGCCACACCCCCCAAGCCACCTCCATCCCCTGTGGAGGATGCAAGGGCCAGCAGCGGGTACTGAGAACTCCAGCACCCGCCCCGCTCTTCCACAAAACACAGCTAACTGGAAAACAGTGGAAACAAACTTCTGACTCCCCTTCAAGGCGGTCCTTCCCATAAGGCACAAACAGATGCTCCATAAAAGACCAAGCCATCCGTGCAACAGCTTTGCCCGAGAAAGGTGCCTGGCACCCGGGCGGCTCGGCAGCGGGGGAGCATCTGGGTGCCCAGCATGCAAGGAAGGCCCTTTTGCTCCCTGATACCTCCTCCAGCTAAGGACTGACTGGGCAAACAGCAACTGGGCTGGGGACTAGAGAACTCAGAGCCCCCGTTCGCTCTCCTCTTTTGAGCATTATTTTCCAAATTGCACATCTCCCTCAAAACCCTCCCCAGGAAACACCATAGCTTGCAGCCTCCCAGAAACACCCCCGGCCTGGAAGGGGGCTGGCCCGCGCTGCACGCCCAAAGCAGCGCTATTCCCGCGGCGTGGCGAACGCTCGGGGCTCCCCGAGGTGCGCGCTGCGGGGGTGCGGAGCGCGCCGCCCGGGCTCCACGTTTGAAAACCATCGGGAGCAGAAGCCTGCGGGCTTCTGGGGGTTTCCCCTGCTCGGCCTGGCAGCTCCCCGGGAGGCCCTCGCCTCGGTTAGCCCGTTAGCCGAGGACGCCGGGCGGGCGGGGCAGCCCCTGTCGGCCCAGCCCCGCTCGCGATCGGGGTGGAGGGCAGAGCAAGAGGCCTGCCCGGGGCTGGGACCGCCAGGCTCCCGCTGCCTGCCAGCGGCCACTCTCCAAGTTCCCCGCAGATGCCGCCCCGCGCCCGGGAGCGTGCCCGGGGGCGCGTCCGCGGGGCTTCTCGGTAGAAGGTGCCGGCGGCCCCGGGGTCCCCTCAGGGGGCGGGCGGCGGGCCCGGGAGCCGCGGCTTCGGTCCCCGGGCGGGGACGAGGCAGGCCGCGCGCCCCCGCAGCCCTGTCGCAGCGCGTGCCCTCGTCCCCCGGGGCCCGGAAGGCCGGAGCCGCCCCCCGCCCGACCCCGCGCGGCAGGCAGGCAGGCAGGCCCGGGTCTGCACCCGGATGAGCGCAGGGCCCGCCCGGCCTCCGTCTCGGGGGTCGCCGGCCCCCCGCGCGCGCGGCCGCTGCCCGCCCGGAGGCGGCGCGGGGCCCGCCAGGCCGGCGGCTCCCCCCGCGCTTCCCGCGCCGCGTACGCACCTAATGGCCCGCGGGTCCCACATGGCCGGGGCCTGAGCGCCCGCGCGGGGCCCGCCGCCGCCGCCTCGGGAGCCGCTGGCTGGCGGGCAGGGCGCGGCGGGCGGCGCGGAAGCCCGAGAGCGCGGCCCTGGCGGGGGCGGCGGGGCGGCGCGTGCAGCGGCAGCGCGGGGCCCGGCTCCGGGAGGCGCGGCGCGCGGGCCGTGAGGAGCGGGGCGGCGGCGCGAGGCCCCGGCGGCCGGCCGTGTGCAGTGCAGACCGGGTCCAAGTTTCCACGTAGTTGCGGGAGCCGAGGCCTGTCACGTGCGCGTCGCCGCTGGTGGGCGGGGGTCTGTCCTGGGCTCCAGGCGTCTCGACGTCCCTCCGGCGGCGCGTGTGAGCGGCCGTGGAGGGGCCGCGGGCGGACGGTGCTCCGGGCCGGTCACCTCAGGGCCTGGGCGCACCCCCCACACACACACACCCGTCGCGGTCACCCGTGAGCTGCCCTCGGCGGGCTCAGCGCGAGCGCCTGGCCGCTCCTCCCCTCAGTCCCCTCCGTCCCTCCCACAGACCCCCAGGCCGCGGCCCGCGCCACCGCGGCCGCTTCCTGTCAGACCGGCCCCACATGCCCAGCACTCACTCTGGGCCCGCGCCTCTGTCGTCGGAGCCCCGGGGAGCCAGGCGGGGAGAGGCCAGCGAGGCCTCCGGCCTCTGGACACTCACGGCAGCGTCCATGGCGCCTGCCGTCGAGGGCGCCTCTCGGCACAGCCGGAAGTGGCATGGAACCTCCTGGAAGGGCAGAGGGACCCTGAGTTGGGGAAGTTAGGGCAACCTCGGGCTGCATTTCCGGCCTCGATGGAGCGCTCGGAGCGGCTCTCACACACATACATGCACATACATGCACACACTCACACACATACACTCACATACAGACACACATATACACAGACAGAGAGACACACATATACACACATACACTCACATGCACACACATACATACACACATACACATACATACACTCACACATACACACATACATACACAATGGGGCGCTCAGAGCGGCTCTCACACACATACATGCACACACTCACACACATACACACACTCACATACAGACACACATATACACAGACAGAGAGACACACACATATACACACATACACTCACATGCACACACATACACATACATACACTCACACATACACACATACACACACAATGGGGCGCTTGGAGCGGCTCTCACACACATACACACATACACACATACACATACATACACTCACACATACACACATACACACACAATGGGGCGCTCGGAGCGGCTCTCACACACATACACGCACACACTCACACACATACACACACTCACATACAGACACACATATACACAGACAGAGAGACACACACATATACACACATACACTCACATGCACACACATACATACACACATATACACATACATACACTCACACATACACACATACACACACAATGGGGCGCTTGGAGCGGCTCTCACACACATACACACATACACACATACACATACATACACTCACACATACACACATACACACACAATGGGGCGCTCGGAGCGGCTCTCACACACATACACGCACATACATGCACACACTCACATACACACACTCATATATAAACACACTCACACACATACACACACTCACATACAAACACACACATATACATATGCACACTCACAGACACACTCACAGACACACACACATACACTCACATGCACACACACACATACATACACATACATACACACATACATACATACACAATGGGGCGCTTGGAGCGGCTCTCACACACATACATACATACATACATACACCTACATACACACACACCGCCCCGCCCCTATCAGGTCCTCCATGTCTCAGTGTCTTGGGATCCCTTTCCCACACGCCCTCCACCCGCCCCTGCAGACGTTTCCAGAGAATCGAGGACCGTGAACCCCAGGCGCGCTGCCCGAGGACTTCGAGTCCAGAACTAGCCCCCTGGTCCAGTTAGTGGTCTTCTTGCGTCTGGGGTCTCACTTCCTCCCATTTCTCCTGTGCGTTCATCTTCCCCCCAATATCGCTGTGCACCCCTTCCCGTTCAGAAGCATCCCTTGGCATCCCACGGCCTCCTCCAGACCAGATCGGAGGCTCGTCTCATCCGGTGACAGTGTTACCCCGCCTCGAACACGATTCCGTGGTTCCCAAACTTGGCTGCACATCGGAATCACCTGAGCGTTTTTTTAAAATTACCGGTGTCTGGCTCCTACTTCCGGGTAGTCTGATTTAATTGGTATGGGACATAACATGGGGATCTTTAAGTTCCCCAGGCGATTATAACATGAAGTGAAATTGGGGAGACACTCCACAGAAGCAAAAGAGAAAAAAATATTGACCTGCTGTTCCACTTGTCCATGCACTCATTGGTTGATTCCTGTATGTGCCCTAACCGGGGATTGAACCCACAACCCTGGCTTACGGGGATGATGCTCCAAGGAAGAGCTACCCAGGCCAGGGCAACACTGCTACTTAATGTTTTGTACCCCACCCCCTACCCCCAGTTTTATGAATCTTCAGGCAAAAAATTTTTAGCTTGTGCTAGTCTGAAAACCTTCACCCTCTATATATAGTTTGGCTGCATATAAAATTCTAGGTTGGAAATAATTTTCCTTCAGAATTTTGAAGCTATTACTCCAGTGACCACTAGCTTCCAGTACTGCTATTGAGAATTCTGAAAACATCCAATTACCCATTCTATGTGACCTCTCTGGGTTTTGTTGTTGTTTGTTGTGGAGTTTTTTTCCTGGAAGCCTGAGATAGCTTCTTTTTCTCCCCAAAAGTTTCAAATTACACAATGATGTGCTTTGACATGGGCTTGCTCATCCATTCCAATGGAATGGATGGGTTCTTCAGTCTTAAAACTCAAGCTCTCTAGTTCTGGGAAATGGTCTTGAAATTTTTTGTTGGTTATTTCTTCTCCATTTTCCCTCTTTTGTCTTTTGGGAAATCTTATTAGTCCAATATTGAACTTCCAGAATTGGTCCCTGTAATACACTCCCCTGATTTTCAAATCACTTCTCTCCTAAAGTTAAGATTTCCTCAACTTTATCTTCTGATTCTTCGTTAAAAAAAAATTTTATATCATACTTTTTCCAAGTGTTCTTTCTTATTCTTGTGGCATCAGGGAAAAGTGGTCGTCCACCCCAGCACACACAAAACTGCCTCTTCTCCAGTTCCTGTGAGATGACGAAGGACTTGAACATGCTCTGATATCCTATATAATAAAGAGCTAATATGCTAATTAGACCGAACAGCAGAACAACCGTCCGGACGACCTTCCGGAGGAAGCCAGGGCTGTGAGGGCTGACCAAGGCTGTGAGGGGCTGCAGGGGGCTGCGAGGGCTGAACCCCTTGCAGGAATTTCGTGCATCGGGCCTCTAATATATATATTAGGCCCCAGGCCTTCGCTCTGGCCGAGTTCTGGCTGGAGTCAGCCCTGGAAACGTCAGGCTTAGTTGCTCCACTGGCCCCGTGGCCGTGAGGCCTTCCTTCTCCGCTGGCCCCGGAAACATCTGGCCTCGCTGCTCCACCGGCACCAGGCCGTCAGGCTTCGCTCCACCACTTGGAGCCTACGTATGCAAATTAACCACCATCTTTGTTGGCGGCTAAATTGCATATCACACTGATTAGCCTATGGGAGGCGTAGCGAAGGTACGGTCAATTACCATGTTTGTCTGTTATTAGATAGGATGTGTATATGTATGTGTGTGTGTGTGTATATATGTATATATATATATATATACATACACACACAAACACACACACACAAATGAAATGTTAAGCAGTTTTTTGTACAATCAGTTGGTCAAAGGGCTGAGACTAGAAAACACTGTTGTGCTCAGAATGGGTTTGGCTGTGCTTCTTGGACCCTGGGCTAGGTCCATCCTGGGTTTTGGTGCTAAAAAATGATGTCATTGAGGGCATTATATATTCATAACATATTACATATGCCTAGAGGCAGACATGTTTACACAATAGGAAAAACCACGCTGAAGCAAATCCTGTTTTCCATTTCCACTTCAGTAGAGCTGTTTCTTACCCTGTGTAGCACTCTGAGAATACTAATTGTGCCATATATGATACTGATCTAGCTTGATAACATAAGAGGAAGGGCAGCATGAACTATGTACAGTCCAAACTTGAAACATACAGATATATATGCCCTCAAACAGATCCACCCAGAGGTACACCCACACCAAGAGTTGTGCGTTCTCAGACACGTATACACAAAGAGTAAACCAATGAACATGCTCATTCAAATTCACACAGCTCCAAAAACACACTCACAATGATACTCTTCCTTGGTATCTTCACTTTAATTGAGCATAGCTATTCACTTCTGAACCCACCAATGCGCCATCCAATCCCTCCCCATAGCAAGAGCCTCTGAGTCAGTCCTGATAGAGGCAGATATACTATAATCAGTAGCCTTTATGCCCATACTCCTGACTATTGACTACACCCACCTGGAAGGGCTAATCCTGGGGCCTCCCATACCCTTAGAACAGTGGTTCTCAACCAGGGGTCTGAAGACATTTTGATGATCCTAACTCAGTGGGAGAGGGGAGAGAATGCTGCTTGCATCTACTAGGTGGAGGTCAGGGATGCTGCTAAACATCCAAGGTCAGCCCACCATAGCAGAGAATTATCCAGCCTACAATGACAATAGTGCCAAGGTTGAGAAACCTTGGAAGAAGGAGTGGGCAATTGTCCTGCCCTTTGCAACTTGCTAATAAACCACTGGGCGCTGCTTCTTCCTTGTTAACTGGCCATGGTTTACACCACAAGACCTCAACCCCGGACACAGCTACTTGGATCAGGGTGTGCGGTCAATGAAGACTAACCAGTGCCTACTCAGGCAAACTGGTGAGAACAGGGGCCATGGTGATTTTCTTGGACCAGACCACTTCTCAGCAAGTTGCACTGGAGGTTAAGTGGAGAGCCAGGGCAACTGATAGAAGCAAGATATGAAAAATGTTGAGAGAGAGAGCAGCCATACTGGCCATAAGGCCAGAGGCAGCCAAAGGTGTCAGGTAGAGAAAGAGATACACAGAGTGAAAGCAGTTGGCTGGGAAAGCCGGAGAGATGGACACAGATGCAGAGAGACTGGGACATCTTGATACTAAATGATCAGTAAGTGCTTGTCAGCAAGTGTCAGTGGGAACCAGGTTATCTTGAGGAAACATCCACTTTGTTTCCCAACTTCAGGAGGCCCAGCTGAAAGATGGTTTCTGCAAACCTGTGAGCCTTGCCTCACCCTTGTTACTGCCTATGACTTCATGATAGACCCTGTTGTGGGCTAATTGTGTACCCACACACAAAAAAATATGAAGTTCCCAGCCCCTGTACCTCAGAATGTGACATTGTTTGAGATGCGGTCATACTGGTTTCAGGTAGGCATCTAATCCAATATGACTGGTGTCCTTATAACGAGATGGCCACATGAAGACACAGCAACATGGGGAGAATGCCATGTGAAGATGCAGGCAGGGATGAGAATGATATGTTTAAAGCCAAGGAATGCCGAGGATTAACACCTGTCATCAGAAGCTAGGAGAGAGGCATGGAACAGATTCTCCCTCGGAACCCTCAGAAGAAACCGACCCTGTTGACTCATTGATTTGGTTGGACATCTAGCCCCCAGAACTCCGCGAGAATATGGTTCTGTTGTTTTAAGCCATTCAGTTTGTAGTACTTTATTACAACAGACCTAGCAAAGGAATATAGCCCTCATGACCTAAGGTAACCTAAGTGCATCTATGTTAACTCTTTGGCCCTGACCGTGAGCTTTGGAAGATTCCAGAACTCTGGCTCTCCTCGGACCATGCCCCTCTCTAGGAGGTGAGGAGTCCACTGGCCCAAAGGGATGTGCCCTCCACAACCCACACCCCGACCATGATCTGGGTCATAACTCCCTCCCTAAATGGCTCTGAGCTTGCTTTCAGAGTCTGGCCAGGCCTGATTCTTGAGTTTGTCTTTCTGAGAGTAGACCAAGCTTCTAGGTAAAGGGGTAGCAAAGGGCAGCTGTTGCCAGGAGCATGCGGAGCTGTGACAGAACTTAACTTGTGGGCTGGGGTGTGCACACGCATGTGCATGTCATGCCGTGGGACAGAGATGGGACTAGGAAGAGAAAGACAGCAGGCTGTGGGCCCCAGACCTCCATTTGTACAACTGCCCTCGCCCCCGAGATGATCGAGGTAAATCTATCTCACCCTCACAGAACAGGTTCTTTTGGGGCCAGAACCGGTTTGGCTCAGTGGATAGAGCGTCGGCCTGCGGACTCAGGGGTCCCGGGTTCGATTCCGGTCAAGGGCATGTGTGTTGGTTGCGGGCACATCCCCAGTGGGGGGTGTACAGGAGGCAGCTGATTGATGTTTCTCTCTCATCAATGTTTCTGGCTCTCTATCCCTCTCCCTTCCTCTCTGTAAAAAATCAATAAAATATATTTAAAAAAAAAATCTTTTGGGGCCCTGACCGATTTGGCTCAGTGGATAGAGCATCAGCCTGATGACTGAAGGGTCCAGTCAAGGGCATGTACCTTGGTTGCGGGCACATCCCCAATAGGGAGTGTGCAGGAGGCAGCTGATCGATGTTTCTCTCTCATCGATGTTTCTAACTCTCTATCCCTCTCCCTTCCTCTCTGTAAAAAATCAATAAAACGTTTTCAAAAAATCTTTTGGGGTTTTTTGTTTTTTTAAATAGAAACCAGAAATCTTGATTTTATTATGTGGAGTTCCTACTTGACTAATCATTTTAATACAGTGCACACCAAATAAAAGCCAGGCACTGACAGGCCAGCTAGGTCAGCCAAGTTTATTGCCACCAATAAAACTAAACACTATTCTAGATTGGGTTGGCAAGCTGAGGCAAGCTGGGAGGTTCCCCACATGGAGTTTGCCCTGAACTCGTGGAATTCCAGGCAGTTTGAGGAATTAATGATGGTGTTTTCACGTGTTGCTATTTTTGCAGCCCGATATGGCCTTTCCGCCCTCTTCCACCTGGTAAACGCTACCAGTCCCTACATGACTCATCTCCAACATCACCCTCCCATGGGTAAGCCTGGACTGACCCATCTGCCCAACCCAATCATCACCATTTTCACCACTTCCTGCTCACTGTTCCTTATTTATGTTTCTGTTCCAACCCATATCACATAGTTTTATAACTGTTTCCTTGTCATCTACTACTAGACAGCGAGCACCTAGGATTTGACCTTTATTCTGTTTCCAGCTCCCTGGCACTGAGCTGACACAATGCTTGTGGAATGAATGAATAAACAATGCATATCAGTAAGGAAACCAGCGTCAGCGCTAAATTGGTACTCCTGACAATAAATGTATGGACGATGTTTATGAGAGATTAGGCATAAGGCAAAATCATATTCATCAGGATGACCAAGGAATTTGCATTTGAACGGGGAAAATAATTCTCATGAGGGAGGGGGGGGGGGGAGTAAAAGAAGAACAACCCAGAAATGATTGGAGGACCGACAGAAAGCCTATGGTGGGCTCCAACGGCGAGGACGGTAGGGGAAGCAAGACGACGAATGAAATTAAGCGATGGTAATGGAGACTGGTAAAGGGGGCCGAGGGGGAGAGGGTTGTGCAGGGAAAACTCAGGGGGTGGGATGGTAAGAACAGGAGTGCTGCACTTGTAAAGGCTTTTGTTTCCTATGGTGACCTGACCATGCTGGTTGTTTTCCCCAACTGCACTCCTGGAGGGACTTGCTACTCCGGGAGCTGTGGCTTTCATTTCGGTATGCTGCCACCTTGAGGCTGGGGTGTGCAGTTACACCTGTAGGCGACAGGCTCAAATTTCACCTCCAAGAGGAAACCCTATTCAAGCCCAGCGCTTTTACCCATTCAATTTAAGAGCATTTAAATAGCATTCACAAAGGTCCTTTACATCAGTTGAGGTCAAGCAAAAGGAAGACCATACGTCATTCCTTTTGCAACCACCAGGCCCCTCCCTGATCCTCATTCTTTGTCTCCTGTTTTCCTCCAAACTAGTCTGTAACCCTTTTAGGGCAGAGGTTTATTCATCTTTGCTCCCCCCACAGGCCCTTGCACACTGCAAATGTTTCTTTGTTTTGTTTTGTTTTAAATGTCTGCTTAGTGCATTTATATGAAGATATCTTACAGCAAGTTTGTTTAAAGATCCAAAAACATGTGAAATGAGCTGTACACAAAAGTCCAAATGTTGTATGATTCCCCTTATGTGAGTCACCATATGCTAATTCACAATTAACAGGATACTGGTTACCAGGGTCCCAGGGGGAACGGGAGGGGTACTTGTTTAATGGAACGAGGAAAAAGTTCTGGAAGGAGAGAGTGGTGACTGTGAGTGCACCTTGTGCCACTGCACTGTATATTTTAAAATGGCTAAAATGGGAAATTTTATTTTGTGTGTATTTTACCGCAGTGAAAAAAAAAGAAAGAAAGCGGGTCTACCGCTATTAATATAAGACAAATAGAATTTAGGTCAATCTGGAGGACAGAGAGGGCCACTTCACTATGACAAAAGGTTCAAGTCATCAGGAAGAATTAACCATTCTAAATGCGTAGTAGTATGGTCCAAATAACTGGTATGTGTAAAGCAAAAGCTGTCAGACTCACAGAGCAATTCACAATGCTGGTGAGAGATTTTAGCAATGTTGTTTTGGTAACTGGTAGAACAGAAGTCAAAAATTCTACACATCAGCACCAGACAACATGCTTAAGAATGTTTATAGCAGCATTATTCACAACAGCCCCAAACTAGAAATAATGTAAATATCCATCAATAGTAGAAGGAATGAATACATTGTGTTAGATGTGTGCAATGGAATATACTACGCAGCAACGAAAATGAGTGAGCTACAGCTACATGCAACAACATGGAGGAATTTCAAAATACAATGTTGAGCAACTGAGGTCAAACATAAAATAACACGCACTATATTATTCTATTTATGTGACGTTCAAAAATAAGCAAAACTAGACTATGTTTAGGGATGCATATTTACGTGATAACATTATTTCTTAAAGGCAATAGAGTTGTTTCCTTTACAGAATTGTGGATATCTCTAAGGGTTTTGACAAGATTTATTTTATGGCCTGGGTGGTGGTTATATGAACATTTATAACTACTCATTAAGAGACAACTTTGTGTTAATGTACCTTTCTGCATATGTGTTCTATGTCACAATTAAAAACATTTTAAAAAATGAATTAGTGGAGTATATCTTCAAAGTTCCGCGGGAGAACAATTTTGAACCTAGAAATCTATGCCTAGCCAAGCTAGCTATCAAGATGGAGGGCAGAGTAAAGCCATTTTTACACCTATAAAGATTCAGAGAGTTTATCTACTATTTACCCTTTCTGAAGGAGATGAACTGAAGATGTTGGCCACGAAATCAAGTGTGAGGAGTGTGTAGAAAACAATGATAGAACTAACGCGTTAATCTAATGAAAAGAGATCCCAAGACAACAGCTTGCAGCAGGGTTTGAAAGAAATCTGCCTAAATTAAAACAGGTAAATGGCCTCCAAAAAGATGTCCTACAGAATACCAAAATAGACCGGGAGCAATTTTAGAATAAAAAACAACAACTCTCAGTGCTATGATGCAAAAGGCTTTTTTTACTTTTCCCAAGGTGGGGGGCAGGGCACAATAAGACAGTCCAAGAAGACAGGACAGTTAGGATCCAAATTTGAAGCAAACTAAAATGTGGTATGAATTCCAGCAACTATGGTAGCTTAAGAAAATAGACTGCATTTGATGATTTGCTAGGAACATTGTCCTTTGAGGGGTCCTGGGCTGTGACATTTATAAATATAGGAAAAAAATGTAATAAATATGTCACAATTTATTATTAATTTTAAACTTCTAGCATAGACCTGGAGACCAAGTGTGTGGGGTAGTTACGATTTCCAAACAGAATGTTATAAACCTTTTTTAACCTTGGCAATGTATAAATATAAAAGCAGAGTCCCCTAACCCTAATCACAGACTGTGTGGTCCAAAGGACTAAGAGGTAGAAGTGGGAGGAGGGACGGAGGCAGAGGCAGGGGCAACACAAATCGTTTAAGAATAGACTCTAAATTTGCAAAACTAACCAACGGAACGAAAACCAATTCAACTCTGAAAAAATGAAGCAAGAAGAATAGGAGAAATGGGGTGGTAT
This sequence comes from Myotis myotis, assembly GCF_014108235.1. Taxonomy (NCBI): domain Eukaryota; kingdom Metazoa; phylum Chordata; class Mammalia; order Chiroptera; family Vespertilionidae; genus Myotis; species Myotis myotis. The sequence continues at coordinate 48,324,642 of NW_023416317.1, forward strand.
GAATTTGCTAAGTTCTTACTTATCACAGTCTGCCATAGAGAGAATGTTTAGAGCTAATAAATTAATGATATTTGGAGATATAGGAAACCAAAAGACCTAATATAAGAAAAGGTCCCAAGTGTTTATTACTAGAGCATAGCAATGAGGGAGGAGTGAAGGCACCAAAGCTCTGTATTATGCCTTTTGGCATTTTTTATTTTTCTGTAAACCATTAATAGATCTGAATATACAGACTAAAGGGGAGTCTTTGGTGAGGAGGCATTCTTTTTCTATGTACACTTGCTATGGACACGTTCATGCCTGCTGCCCGGCACCATTCATTAAGTAGGCCCCTGTTGCCAGGGAAACCAGCTTTTCACTGATACCAAAGATAACGCTGAGAGGCCTGCTGTTCACCAAGCAACCTTTCTCTTGAGACGCATCACCTTCTGGAACTCTCTCTTGTTCTGGTCTGATGCTGTCCAGCTGTAGGAAGCTTACACCTGCTGTCTCCCACTCCCCTCTTTGTTGCCTGGGACGCTGGTCAGTGAGCATGATCTGCTGCCCTTGTTTTGTCACAAGCAAATCTGCTCATGAGAAATGAGTAGCAGTCATTTGTGTTTTTAAATGATATACATCAAAGCAGAGAATAGCATAAAACCACATGACTGTTTCCATACTTGCTTCAGTGACCCCAGGGGGAGAGAGGGAAAGCAGAGAGAGGGCTTTTTAAAAAGATACTAATTATGTTGATATACAAATAATGTATATTGATGCACAGGTCTTAAGCATGTATAGTTTTATGAGTTTTGACAAATCTATACACCTGACGAACCAAAAGCCCAGTCAAAATGCACACTACTTCCATCAACTCAGAAAGTGCCTTCTTGGACCTTTTTAGTCAATAATACACGTGCATGTGTGCGTGCGTGCACACACACACACACACACACACACACACACACGCCCTACTCCCATCTCCCTGACCTCTCTGCATCCCACTCACCCTATCCCCAACCACTACTCTAATTTCTACCCCCACAGTATCACCATAGTTAGAATTTTTCTGTTCTTGACCTTCATGTAAATAGTATTTCCGTTTTGTATCTGGTTTCTTTTGTTCAGGATGTTTTTGACATTCATCCATGTTGCTATGTGTATCAGATTAGTATTCCATTGTATGAATAGGATACATTTTGTTTATCCACTTCCTATTGATGGACATTCAATTTGTTGCCTGTTTTTTGTTATTCTGAATAAAGCTGCTACGAACATCCTTTAACAATTAAGTTTTTTTGTCACGTTTTCATATCTTGAATAAATACCTAGGAGTGAAATTGCTGAGTCATGGGGTAGGCTTATGTTTAACTTTATAGGGTAGTGAAACTTGATTCTCTTTAAAAACTGTAGTAAAATACACACAACACAAAATTTACCATCTTAATAATTTTTAAGTGTATAGTTGATGAGCAAAAATCACCACTATCCATTTTTAGGATTGTTTCCATGTTGCAAAACTGAAACTGTAACCATTAAATAACCCCCAGCGTCTGGCAACAACCTTTCTACTTTCTGTCTAGGAGCTTTTTAAAAAATATATTTTTATTGATTTCAGAGAGGAAGAGGGAGAAACAGATTAATGATGAGAGCGAATCATTGATCAGCTGCCTCCTGCACACCCCCTACTAGGGATCAAACCTGGGCATGTGCCCTGACCAGGAATCGAACTGTGACCTCCTGGTTCGTAGGTCAGTGCTAAATCACCGAGCCACACCAGCTGGGCTCTATGAATTTGTCGAGCTTGGCAATGTAATGGGATCAAACAGTACTTGTCTTTTAGTGACTGGTTTATTTCACTTAGCATAATGTTCTCAAGGTTCATCCATGATGGAGCATATGTCAGAATTTTCTTCCTTTGTAAAGCTGAGCAATATTCCATTGTATGTAAATACCACATTTTGTTTATTTATTCATCCATTGCTCTCATCTTTTGGCTATTGTGAATGCTGCTATGCACTTGAGTATAAAAATACCTCTTTGAACCCCCCTTCTCAGAAGTGGAAATCCTAGATCATATGATAATTCTATTTTTAATGTTTTGAGGAATGCCATACTGCTTTCTACAGTGGTTGCACAATTTTATATTCCCACCAAAAACACACAAGGGCTCCAGTATCTCCACATCCTTGCTGACACTTGTTTTGTGTGTGTTTTAATATATTTTTATTGATTTCAGAAAGGAAGAGGGAGAGATAGAAACATCAATGATGAGAGAGACTGACTGACTGCCTCCCGCACGCCCCCCACGGGGGATTGAGCCCACTATCGGGGGGGTGTGCCCTTGACTGGACTCAAACCTGGGACCCTTCAGTCCCCAGGGCAACGATCTATCCACTAAGCCAAACCAGCTATGGCTGTTTTTGTTTTCTTAGTAGCCATCCAAATGAGTATAAACTTGACTTGATTCATTTTTGTTATGGAAGTTTTAAACATACACAAAAGACAAGAGATCTCTCCATGTACACACCCTCAAGCTTTAAAAATTATTGACACTGGGTAGCACATAGAGAAGGACATACTTCTATATGGCTATGAGAGCAGGAGCAAGCAAAGATGTATTTGGAACTACCAACTAAGGGTAGGTAACGGGTGCTCTTCATGCCTGTGTTTAAGGCAAGGGATAACAGTCAAACTTACTTGGTAAAGGAGCAGCAGAGAAAGGCCACAATTAATGGGCCATAAAGGAACCCCTCCTACTTACCTGAGAACGTGAGGAACAAAAGCCAAACACAAACGCCAGAAGTGAATTCTCCATCAAACCCTTGATCGACATGCCCACGTTGGAAGAGCAGTGTTCCTTCAAATAGGGAACTCCTGAAATGAGTCCTCTAAGCAACTGCAAGCCTAAGTCAGCTATCCTTGAGCTCTACTCACCCTTCCCCTGCCAGGAATGGAAGGTACCTCTTGTATTAAACATATTTTCTGTATTCTTGATGATTTGGCATCTGGGACCTTGCTGATCCAAGAGACTGAGCGACCTAGGGCTGGCTAATTCCTGGATATTGCTACTTAATTCCTATTCCCCTTTGAGTGTACCTTTCATATGCAAACCAATTAATCCAGAGTATATGCTCTTGAATCACCTCCTTTTACACTCCAGGAGGCAATATTCCTCTACCTTAATCATAAAGGCCCTTGATTATAGTCATTTGTGTCTTCTCTTTTTTTCATAAGTCAATCCAGCTAAGGGTGCATAAGAAAAGCCGACTTTCTCATGGGGGGAAAAACCCATATAAATAAAGTCAGAAAAAAATAACACACTAGGTAAATATTTATAATTTATATCACAGGCAAAGGACTAATATCCCTACTACATAAGGAGTTCCTAAAAATTTTAAAAGGTCAACAGCCCAATAGAAAAATGGGCCAAAGATTTGAGTAGACAGTTCACAGAAAAAATACGGGATCCTTACACATATAAAAAAAATGGTTCAGCTGGTTGGAGCATTATTCCATACACCAAAAGGCTGCAGGTTCGATTTCCAGTCAGGACACGTGCCTAGGTTCTGGGTTTGATCCCCAGTCGGGGTGCATACAGAAAGCAACTGATGGGTGTTTCTCTCACATTGTTTTTTTTCCCTTTCTCCCTTCCTCTCTCTAAACATATTCTTGGTTGAGAATATAAAAATATATATTTTGAAAGAAATTATATAAATGGAGAGATATAATCATGTGTTAATCAATAGTATTGTCCTCCAAATAATTTTGTTTTTCCTTCCAGGCATATGGGAAGATGATACTCCATGAACTTTGGTGTGGTCATGTGATTTACTTTAGCCAATGAAAGTGCTTTAAGGACCTGGGTGAATTGCCATACTCTTTTCATTTCCCCCAAATGAGCAACCACACCCTAGAATGGTATCTTCTTGGTGGGCCTGAGTCTCACAATGAGGACAACTGAAGAGCAGGGATCAGTTAATGTTGTCTATGAAGGGTCACATGGTACTTATTTAGACTTTGTGGGCCACTCTATCACAATTATACAACTCTGACATTTGTAGAGCAAAAGTGGCCATGGATAATACACAAATAAATGGGCAAGGCTGTCTTCTAATAAAACTTTATATAGAAACAAGCACAAAACACATTTTACCTGTTAACCTGGTAAACCCCTGACCTAAGGCAAAGTTCCTGCCTAAGTGAAAGAAAAGTTGTGAGGTACTGAGATTTTTGTGGTTGTTATGGCAAACTACCTCCTCCTTATACAGAAACTAGTTGTTAAAAAAGACAATAACACATAAAATACTAAACAATGGCTTGGCTGGTAGTCAGGACACTGCTATTGAAAGATGGAAGAAGTAACTTATGCAAGGGCAATTCCTGTTATGGCCAGGCGAAATTGCCCCTTGAGAGAAGCTGGAAAGCCAATAATGTACCCTTTACTAAAGAAAACAAGTATGTTATACTTGCTATTGGATGCATTGGACAAAATGGACAGGAAAGAGATAAACTGAAAAGTTTCCAAGCAGAAATACAAGGAAATAGACATTCACAAATTCAATTACCTATTGAGTTAGGATGAGGCCACTTCTCAATTACAAAAAGATAAAAATGAGCCCTGGCCGGTTTGGCTCAGTGGATAGTCTGCCTGCAGAATGAAGGGTCCCAGGTTCCATTCTGAGTAAGGGCACATGAATGGGTCGCAGGCTTGATCCCCACTAGGGGGCGTGCAGGAGGCAGCTGATCCATGATTCTCTCATCAATGATGTTTCTATCTCTCTCCCTCTCCCTTCCTCTCTGAAATCAGTAAAAATTTATTTTAAAAAAATGAGAAATGCTTTAATCCAAAGGTTGCTTAAAATGCAGTTTTGCAGCAAGGGTGAAATCACTGATTATCATACCTACTGTTGAGATCTCTGAAAGAGTAACGTGCCTCAGATTAAAATCCAATTAAAAGTTTAACACTAGTTAATCCCTTAAGTTGGACAACATGGCTCAAGAAGGTTCTAAGGGTATGGCTCTCCCATCATCTGTTGGCTAGATGTCACTTTTGAGTTAGCTTCACTGAGGAGGAGTCCAGGACAATCTGCAGGTAGAAAAGCAAGTGAACTAAATAGTTAGTCACCAGGAGGGCTGACTGAGTCACTTCTCTAATATTTTGCTAAATTTATTTACTTTTAAATCCAAGAGCCAGAAATTGTTTGTAAAGAAAAATAGCAAATAAATAGTATGCTATTTCCTCCCAGGGTTGATGCTTACAACAGGAAAATGGACATTAACCCTTTTTTTTTTTTTTTTTATTAAATCCTCACCAGTGGATATTTTTCCATTGATTTTTAGGGAAAGTGGAAGAGAGAGGGAAAGATAGCAAGAAATATTGATGTGAGAAACACATCCATTGATTGCCTCCTGCACGGAGCCTGCAACCGAGGTGCGTGTCCTTGACCAGAATCGAATCCAGGACCCTTCGGTCCGCAGGGCAACGCTCCATCCATTGAGCCAAACCCGCTAGCAGAATTATCTTTTTATGATACTAGATGTAACTTTTTAGTTACTTAACTATTGTTTTAGTCCACTACATAGTTGTCCAGTATTTTTCATCCAGGTTCCTTTAGAAATTAAAAGAATATATATTAAGACTTCTATATCAAGAAGGTAATGACTTAATATTACATAGTGGACTTATGTAAGCATACCTGGATTTGAATCCTGGCTTTACTACTTACGTTTACTAGGGCAATCTAAATATCCCCCCAACAACATTCATGTAATAAATATTTGAGCCACATGCCAACCACTGAGCTACATTCTGGGAATACAATGTGATTTTTAGTCACAAAGAACTTCGTTTCATTTCTTAATTTGTAATATGTGGATAACAATTATCTAGTGAGCAGTCTAAGAGAGGACCACAGTGAAGGTCAAATGAGACTGTGAAAGGGCTTCCAAGATTGTAAAACACTACACAAACATTTATTCATTCAAACATTTATTGAAACGCCAGGCATTGTGCTAATCACTACAGATATAACATTGAGCAAGGCATGAGGTCCCTGCCCTTATAAAGCTTACAATATAGCAATGATTATTAACAAGTAACAATTAAGTGTGTTAAGTAAGTAACAATTTAGTGTTTTAAGTGTATGGTTGGGGGGAAAAAAAGGTACTTAGGGAGGGCGTAGAAGGGGCACATAGTCTAGTGAGCATCAATGAAGGCTTCCTAGAGGAAGTGGTATATAAAGTGAGACCTGAAGGATGAACAGAAATTTATCTTATCCTAACAGCAATGGTGAAAGCAGTGGAGTGATATGACCAGATATGCCTTTTGGAACAATCTGGCTGCAGTGTGGAAAAGGATCAAAACCAGAGAAAGGGAGACTAATGAGGAAGCTGTCGCTATCATTTAGGTAGGTTGATGGCCTGAATTCAAAGAGTAGCACTGGAGAATTAAGAAAAATGTAGACGGTGGACTTAACAGAAAGGTTTTTGTGAATGTTATGATGTATGAAGAGGGAAAGTCATGGATAACTCAGGTTTTGGCTTAGGCAAGGGCAACTGAATGGGTAGTAGTGGTGGTACCATTTACCAAAAGGGAAACATGACAGAAGCAGGTTTAGGGGCAAGATCAATGACATACTTACTGTGCTGCCTGAGACAGCAAAATGGACGTAAGTTGGCAAATTAGATATATGAGTTAGGAAAGGCTTAGAGAGAAGATAGAAATTTGGGAGTCATTTGCATATAGGTGATACGTGAAACCACGAAAGGAAATGGGATCAGTTAAGATGATGGAGAATAAGAAAACTTAACTATCCCAAGAACACAGATATTTAAGGGAAAGAGGTACCTGCAAAGACGACTGAGCATGCATACCTGGAGACGGTATCTCCCCGAAGCCAAGTAAACATCTACTTCAAGGACAGTGGTCGGTGGTGGTATCAGAGGGTAAGAATATTCACAAAAACTTTGTGAGCTTGATTGAGCAGTTTGAGTGACAATGTGGGACAACAGGAGTACAGACAAATCTTTAAAGAAAACTAGTAGGAATGGGAAATATAGAGACATAAGTTTTTTAAAAAAATAGTACTTATTTTAACTGTATTCACTGACACAACAGACCAGTAACAACTACTTTTTAAAAAATATTTTAAAAAAAACCTGCCATGCACTTACAGAATTACTTAACACAGAAAACAGTAAAATACACATTTTTCTTCTACGAATAAAACTAGTTTATAGCAAATTCTCTATTAATCATGGTCAATTTAAAATCCTTTACTTATATCTCCCCTCCCCACCCACTCAATGACTATATGATGCAAACTAATTTTATTATTACTGTAAGCAAAATATATACTAGAACTTCACAAAATGTACAAGACTTCAATATTTGAGGAACCAGGGTTAGAAAGCAGAAGCAGCTTTCAGGTATTCTAGTCATTCTTTCAATAAAGCACTTGCCATGAAAGAGAATACTCCAAACTATTGGGAAATTACTGGTAGATTTGTTTGTTTGGCTGGATTTTCATTGTGTTGTTTTAAGCCTACTCCGTTTACCAAAATCTCAACTTGACCATTCTTGACAAGTATCTTGTTATAAAACTTGCTTTTCTGTCCTCAATGAATTATATATAACAGATAGAGTCCTTTAATCTGGTTCAGTATTGATTACAGATTTATAAATGCTATTGTGAGCTACCGGAACATGTCGAGGCTTTTACCTTACCAGCCAAACTCAGAATGTTGGAATGGTCTCCCCTATCAAGTTTGCCCAACTTGTTCTTCTAATTTTGCTTCTACCGGTAATTTTCCCTGTCCCTCAAAATAAAATAATCTACACTGGGGGGTCCTACTGGCACTTTGAGAGGAATGATTCCTGTGCCAGGATGACCTATGCACTTAAATGCCATCAGAACCCCCCACCAACTAGGACAACCAAAAAAATCCCCTGTATGTCCCAACATCCTCTGGAAAGAGGGTTTACTGCCTCTGAATGAGAACCACTGACACAAGTTGGTTCTTTTGGCACTATTTTGATTGCTGAGGCATCAGTTCCTTCTCAATTCCTAGTTGTATCCTGGTTCCTTGAATTTGCTGGACTAATGACCATAGAATTATGTGTAACAATAGTTAAGACAGGACTTTAGCACACGTTTACAAATTGTACTTGAGGATCTATAAACTGGGTCCTGTTTGGAAGTCATTTTACATATTTGGCTTTACTGTACGATTTCCTTTTCATGGTTAACATAAGTTTGAAAATTACTGTTTTAGCACAAAGCCGATGGCTCACTAGAAATATGAAATTCCTAAAATCTGAATAAAGCTGCTTCTTGAGTTAAATACTTCTACTTGTGCACTGTCTTAAATACAGAATGTGGGGCAGCTTCAAAATCTCTAATAAATGCACTTCTATCAGCTAACAAAATCTGGTCTATCACTATAAAGTAAAAAGTTCCCTTTAAGCAGGATTTCTTTATAAAGCAGTAACACCCATGCAGATAGGACAAAGAAGCTAAAGTATCTCACACCTCCTGATCCTGCAGTGCAAAAATATTTTGCTTCATCCTTCTTGCCAGGGCCAAACATTTGTCTACAATAGAAAAAAAACATTACTAATGGGCAATCATTAAGATTCTATACTTACCATAGTCCTTTAATAGATGAACTAGTAAAACAGCACCCAATTGTGAAAAATTCAGGGAAACCTCCAATAATTGGTTAGTCTGACCTCCAAATTGCAGGAAGCCTTCTAATCAGCAATTTAAAAATAATTCTTGCCCTAACCGGTTTGGCTCAGTGGATAGAGCGTCGGCCTGTGGACTCAAGAGTCCCAGGTTCGATTCCGGTCAAGGGCATGTACCTTGGCTGCGGGCACATCCCCAGTGAGGAGTGTGCAGGAGGCAACTGATCGATGTTTCTCTCTCATCGATGTTTCTAACTCTCTATCCCTCTCCCTCCCTCTCTGTAAAAAATCAATAAGATATATAAAAAATTAAAAAAATAATAATTCTTGCTCCTAAAATTTTGATTATTTCCTCTATTAGGAATATCATTATCACTGTGGTGGATAGGGAAGAGGTCAGAGGGAGGAAATCTGCCAATATTTACTCCAGACTCACAAATGTTTTTTAAAAGTTTCAAACATTTTGACAGACAAGTACCTCCACTGAATGTTCTTCCTTTTCAGGAACTTCTGAACTTGCTATGTGAATTTCTGCAAATAGGCTCAAACATACAATTAAGGAGATGATACTTTTAGACTATATGTATCAGAATTGTAACATTTTTAAAAAATATGACCTAAAATTTCTTCAGAACACCTTAAAAACAGACTCCTAATTCAATTCACATCATCAGTACTAAACTTCTTTAAAAACAATTATGTCATAAAAGCAAAAGACAACAACGACTTTGACATTAAGTTTGAAAAGAGGTGTTTCATGTTCCAGTCCCATGCTGCCTCTTGAGATGAGAAAAAAAAGTCAGAAGAATCTCAGTTGTTATCAATTTGAATGAATAAACTTGGTGCATTCTCACGCTCCAAATGAGTAAACTTGAAAAGTCAAATTTTTGCTTTTAGGACTGGATTCTCGTTGAGTGTTGTACTACAAAAGCTTACGGATTAGGAGGATTTCTTGCTCTCACAAGAGCATCCCAGTGTGGCTCGATTTCAGTTGTGGCGATCCTAAACAGGGCGTGGAGATGCTCATCTGTTAACGGCTGGCTCAAAGTGTGCTGGTTTCTAACCAAATACGAAAAAGCCTTTTCGCAGATTTCACTGCTATCAAACAAGGATGCCACCTTATAGGCAACCCCTTTGATAATCGGGTAAGTTTCAGCAGACAATCCAGCATAGAACTGTCCCAGGTCTTTGTTTCTGTACTCCTCCCAAAGGTCAGAATTTGCTTGAAGTTTTGTTAGCTCCATCCTTACTGCAATAGGTGCATGTTCAGCTTTAAAGTTAAATGGATTTGCAAAGAGTTCTAAGTCCTTTTTAATGAACTTGAGGTCCTTGAAATGTCGATCAAATTCTTTTTGCAGGCGACAGATCACCACTTTGTACCTACCAGGATCAAGAATTTTGTCTTCTTCTTTAATATGCTGTTTAAGCTCATCAACGACTTCTCTCAAGGCAGCAAAGTGTGTGAGATTTTTTTCCTCAATATGTCTGTGCAGTAAATTCAGCTTAGCATCAAAGCTACAAATATGGTCAAATGCAGTAGCAGCAAAGACTCTATTGAATCGCAGTAGTTCACTGAGGTCTCGGAGGTGGTTCATAATATCCACCAAGAAGCCAAAATCACAAAGCCACTCTGGGTCTGAGAAATGGGCTGTTGTTGCCCCCACCGAAGCCAAGAACGCTTCGATCTCTCTCCTTAATGAAAATATTAGCTTTAAAGTCTTCCCTCTTCTCAGCCAATTGTTCAGACACCGTCCATTAACCCTTTCGCCATGCTCTGACTCCGATGAAGTTAGTAAAGCCTGGAATTCGGGTCGCCGGATGCCTCTTGTCTTAATCAACAGTATCCAGTCCGATACGGTACTTATGACCTGATTAACATCAACGTCGTAGGAGCTCAACAGCTCCAAGTGAAGGAATCCCGAGTAATGGATGACATTCCAACAGTTGGGGCTTACAGCCTTTTCTCGCATGTACGACACCAGTCCAGAGTTCTCACCAATCATCCGCAGGGTGTGGGTGGTGGTTAGTCCCACCATCCGCTGCAGGCTAAGCCCGGCCGTCTGCAGGGCCTCAAGGATTGCCGCCATGAGAGCACCAACACTGAAGTGATTCGTCAGATTGATAATGGTCAGCAGCTCTTCCTGCACCTCCAAGTCCACGTCCACGCCGCGGACAAAAACCAGGAGGTAGTTCTCATAGGCCACAAAGGCCTGGTCATCCAAGGCCAGGGAATAGGCTCGAAAGTCCTTGGCTCGGTTAAAAAGCTGGCTGCGGAGGTTCTCGTTAATGTTCAGGACCCTCTGCCGGATGGTCTCTGGGGATAAATCAATGCCACCCAAGACGCCTACGTGGTCCGGCAGCACATCATTCAGCATCACCTCCAGGCACTGGTACACAAAGTCCCCCTCACCCCCGCCGCGACCCCTCAGGGCCAAGAGGCGGGCGATGCCGAGGCCTGCCCGCGCCGCTCTCTCTTCGGGAGTGGGCGGGACCATCTCGGGAATGTCGCCCTGCCGCAGGCGCTCCACCAGGGCCTCCCGCTCGCCCTCCTCCACATACCGCTGGTAGTACCTGTGCTCGGCCTCGTAGTGGCGCCTGACGTCGCGTTCGCTAGCGGATACGACGAGGTGGGCGCAGACCAGGCAGCGGGCCCCTTCGCCCTCCGGCGGCTCTACCACCAAATAACGCTGGGTCCACTCGGGCCGGAACCCCCGAGCCTCCTCCACATCCATTTTGCTTCTCTTAGGTGTCATCCACATGATGCCGGAGGTTAGAAGAGCGGAGCAGATCTCCCGGAGGCTGCAGAGAGACTGGCGGAGTAGGAGCAAGCGCCAAACGCCACCTACGCTCTGCGCAAGATCACCCGAGTCGCGCGACACCGAGCTCCCGCTAGGGCATCTGCGTTCCGATTGGCCGAAAGAGCGGGCAGTGATTTCTGTCGCGCAAGCGCAAATCCTTCTCGCTGCTGGGCGGAAGCTGCTTTAGGGCGGGACGAAGAGGCCCAGGAACCCATGGACCTAAGGAACTTGACTGACGTTCAAACTGCCCAATCAGTAGCTCCCTCGCTCGGAAACGGCGCTGCCGCTGGAAAGGGTGGGGGAGGGGGGCCGCGCCGCGTACACAGAGTTAAGGGAATAGCGTAAGCACGAAGCACTGTAGTGATTGGCTGACGGCACGTCCAGTGAGCATCTCGACGTGACCTGGACTCCTCTGGCGCCAAAATGTCGCTTGTAGCGGGCGTTATTCGGCGGCTGGACGAGACTGTGGTGAACCGCATCGCGGCAGGGGAAGTTATCCAGCGGCCGGCTAATGCCATCAAGGAGATGATCGAGAACTGGTACGGAGGGAGTCGAGCCGGGCCTCCTTAGAAGCTACGACCTAACGGGCCGCGCAGGGATGGCGCGGACACGCCTCCCTGCCCTCGGCGGCGGCGTGTACAGCGCATGCCCACCGTGGCGGAGGCTTTGGGGGTCCTGCCTTCTCGCTTCCCGCGCGCTGTCGCGAGACTTTTCTAGGCTTACGGGGGGCGCACGCCGCGGGCTACGCAGTGTCGTTTTAATAGTGCCATTAACTAAAGGAATTGCCTCTCAAGTTATAGTCGCAAAAGATGCAAGTTTTCAGTGAGGGAGAAACATCTCTCTCTTTTTTTTAGCATTTATTTTTATTTTTTTATTGCTTAAAGTATTACAAAGAGCATTACATATGTATCCTTCCCCCCGCCCCCAAACATCTCCTTTCATCCTTCATCTTATCAGTTACATGCTTTTTCCAAAAAATCATGCACATTCAAGAGTACAAATTTTGAATTTTATTAAAAATAGTCAAGATTTTAGGACAGGCTGATGACCTTTCTCTGGGTTTAACTTGTGATTTTCCTGTTGCCAAATTAGTGATCCCACTTGGTGCTTTCCTGTCCTTTTATGGCGTATTCTGTGGATTCTGAAGTTTGGAAATGCCACACAATGTGTGGGGGGGGAAAGGTTAAAAACATGGAAAGAAAGATGGTGTAAACTGTAAACCTCAAAAAAGACATGTTCCTAACATTGCGTAAGAACTTTGTGTTAAAGTCAATTGTTATTAAAGAAACCCATACCTTAAAAGAAAAAAAATGCCCCCGCGGAGAAGGGCACATTTAAAGGGATTTGTTGTGAAAACAAACTGCCCGGGAGGGCGGGACTGAAAGAACAGTGGGTCCGACAGGCCTGGCAAGGGCCAGGCGGGGATTAGGAGGCAGACGATAGAGGGAACAGGGAACCAGGGCGGGCTTCTCCTTTTGACTTTAATTCATGAAGGCTGGCTTGTGTCTGCAGTGTTAGAATGAACACTGAACATGCTGGGCCTATTGTACTGTGCCAGACAGAATCCTGTACAACAAAACTAAACATTAGCTCAGTAGCTTATCATTAATTCCATAAGCAGAGACTTTTTATGGATCCAGTTATGCTTTTTTTAATCGTCTAAAGCAGCGTTTCTCAACCTGTGGGTCGCGACCCCTTTGGGGGTCGAACGACCCTTTCACAGGGGTCGCCTAAGACCATCGGAAAACACATATAAAATTACATATTGTTTACAGTAGCAAAATTACAGTTATGAAGTAGCAACGAAAATAATTTTATGGTTGGGGGTCACCACAACATGAGGAACTGTGTTAAAGGGTCGCGGCATTAGGAAGGTTGAGAACCACTGCTCTAAAGTTTTACATATGTCTCCTTTTCCCCTCCTCCCCCCAGCCCAGCCATCCCCACCCCAGGCAAGGCGCCCTCCCCCTCTCAGTGTCTGTGTCCATTGGTTCTGCTAATATGCATGCATACAAGTCCTTTGGTTGCTCTCTAACCCCCCTTCCCCTGCCATTTGTCTCTGAATCTATTCTTGTTCATCAAAGAATATGTTGATCATTATATCCCACATATGAGTGAGATCGTGTAATGCTTACCTTTCTCTGACTGGCTCATTTCGCTTAGCATAATGCCCTCCGGTTCCATCCATGCTGTTACAAATGGTAACAGCTTCTTCTTTTTTATAGCGGCATAGTATTCCATTGTGTAGATGTATCACAGTTTTTCAATCCACTCATCTGCTGATGGGCACTTACGAGTAGGTTGTTTCCAAATCTTAGCTATTGTAAATTGTGCTGCTATGAACATACAGTTATGCTCCTTTTAATATGTAAGTCAAGATGGCTAAACAACTTCAACTCAGGGGCTCCTGAGAAAGGTCTTTAAGTAACGAATTGTCTTATTTCTAAAATAAGCAATTTCCGTGTGAGGAATCCATAACTTATCTTTCTCACACAGCACCAGCCTGAGTCTGTTTTCTTTAGCAGGTGCTCTGTGCTTGTAGGCTAATCTCTGAAGGCACAAAATATTCATTAGCTTCTTAAAGAACTTTCTGCATTGCCATATTTTCTTTCCCCCAATATATATTTTCTGAAAGAAAAGGGAAAAGTGGAGAGGAACATGAAGAATTTTTAACGACATTTTAATAGAGTCATTTAGGAACCTGAGGCTCAATCAAGTTCGAGTAACAGATGGTTGAAGTAGTAGAGAAGAGGGTAAGAAAAAGGCATGTGCTGAAGGGACCTACATCTAACATCACTTTCCTAGAGGAACAGAAATGGTGGTGAATATCATCCTATTGGAGATGATGATTAGCCCCTTCTGCCTCTCCCCTTTCTCTAAACATAACAGTGTAGTCACAGAGCCTGTAAAACAAAGGGAAAACATGGATCAGACAGTCTTATATTTATTTGGACTTTGTTTTTTATTCATGGCTCATAGGAAAATTTGTGCCTTCAGGTAGTTACAGACTGATATTTCTTTTTCTGTTTGATTTGCCAGTTTAGATGCCAAATGCACAAGTATTCAAGTGGTTGTAAAAGAGGGAGGCCTGAAGTTGATTCAGATCCAAGACAATGGCACCGGCATCAGGGTAAGTAGAACCTCCGACTCAGAGGAGCAGGATGTTTGCGTGCTCGGTGAGGAAGTGGCAGAACCTTTCCCTGTTCTAGGAACTGGGCTTTAGTGGATGGGACTGTTTGACTGAAAAATTCAACAGCAACAATAATTGTTTATTAGTTCCTATTCTCTACTGGGCCCTGTGCAGGGGAATAAGGAGGTCAAAGGAGTGAGTCACGAGGCCATTTAAAGGATGAGTGTTGTGGGCAAAGAGAGCGATACCTGCAAAAACCAGGAAATGGAAGCATGCCTAACATATTTCAGGATCAGCAAGGAGGCCAGTGTGACTGGAACAGGAGATGAGATCTGAAAGATAAGCAGAATGTGGGCCTGTGGGCCTGTAGGTGGTTGTGAAATCTTCGGCTTTTACTCTGACTAAGGGGGAATGATGTTAGAGGGTTTTGAGCAAAGAGATAACATGGTTTAGTGAGTTTTATAAGAACCTCTTCTCTATAATTTTTTATTACAATTAAATATATCTGTAAAATACATCTAGATTTTTAAAGAAGTTTTATAAAAACTGGTAATCTTTATAAAATCCATGAGACAGGATAAGATTGTCAAGAGAGTGTGTGCAGGTAGAGAAGAGGGCCAAGGGAGGTGTCCTGGGTTACTCCACTGTCAGGGAGTAACAGAACCCAGCAAATGAGACAGAAATGAGACTAGTCAGGAGGAAGGAGCACCGGGCCAGTGTGGTGTTGTGGGTGCCAAGTGAGCAAGTTACTGCTCATTTAGAAACTCTTCGCCTCAGAGGAATATCTTCTTGGATTCATTCAAGAAGAGGGAGATTCAAAAGGATTTCGAAAAAAATGAGTAATATAATAATTTACTTATTTTTTGGTATCTTCTAGAAAGAAGATCTAGATATTGTATGTGAGAGGTTCACTACAAGTAAACTTCAGTCCTTTGAGGATTTAGCTAATATTTCTACCTATGGCTTTCGCGGTGAGGTAAGCTAAGGGTTCAATAAATGTGTGAGCTATCCGCCTGTGATGACATTTCTTCATTTGTCAGCATGTTTCTCGGTAGATAAACAAGATATGATACTATTTACTTGTTAGATAAAAGTAAATCTAAACAAACTTAAATTCAATTTGCCAAAACTGAGACTTGTTTATAAATATTTAATATACCATAAACTTTATCTATAGGGACCCCTGTGACATTATGTATTTCTTGATGGAAGAATGAAATACCACCTACAAAGGCTTCCTGTCCAAAAATAAAATGGGACTCTGATCAGTAGTTAAATTTAAGTACCAATACAGAGAAAATACAGGGGGCAAAGGAGCACAGTAAATGATACTGAGGTTGGGAAACGACATGATAAAAGACTTGTTTCCTTCGACAAATAAACTGCAAAGAGAAGAAAAGTAGAGAAGGGAGCAGGAACCTGTAGATGACAAGAGATTTAAGAGCCATAGGAACCATCTCCAAAGTATAGCCCTTCCTTGGATTCTGACTTGAGCAAAGTGTGAAATTTTTTTGAGGCACAGATATTTGAACACAGATTGGTCATTTGACAGTATTAAGAAATTATTGTTAATTTGCTTGGTTTAAAAATGGAGTCATGGGTTATTTTTGAGTCCTTATCCTTTAAGATATATACTGAAATCTATGTGGATGAAATTATATGATGTAGCATTGGAATATATGTTATAGAAAATAGACAAAAATATCTTTGAGACTACCATAGTATCTTAACTTTTTTTTCCCTTCCCCTCCCCGCCCTGCCTCCCCAGCATCTTACATTTTTATGACGACATTCTGTGGATATGTTTTCATTCATAGACCTACATAAAATTGAATGACTACATAGTATTCTATTTCATGTATACACTGTGGTCTATTCAGATGGTTTCTTTTTGAATGTTTATGCTCTTTGCTACTTTTTCCTGTGTAATGCTCTGTGACTATTCATGTGCATACACTGTTTTATTCAGTTATTTCCTTAGGGTATATTTATAGAGATAACATTCATAAGTAAAATATGTATACACTTCAAACACATTGTATTACATTTCTTAGGGTATATTTATAGAGGTAACATTCATAAGTAAAATATGTATATACTTCAAACACATTGTATTACATTTCTTAGGGTATATTTATAGAGATAACATTCATAAGTAAAATATGTATACTTTTCAAACACATTGTATTACATTTCTGTTGCTGCTTAGTGGCTTCAAACAACACAGTTGTTATCTTACAATTCTGGAGGTCAGAAAAGGGTGGCACTCGGTCCCAATTCAAGTGTTGGCAGGGCTGTATTCCTTTCTGGAGGTGCTGGGGTACCAAGAAGCTGTTGTGGAGTAGTTATTTGGGGGAGGAGAATTAGTTTTCCAGTTTTTTTATGTGAATGTATTCTATTTAATTTTTTAAAATTAAAAGGCAACCGTGACCCAGTCACTGTAATTTAGGTCAAACCAGATGCTCTCAAGCACCCTCTGGCTCACGGTGAGCCTGAATTGTTACAGGCAAGGGCAATGTTAGGGTAACGACCCTGGGGCTCCCCGATTTTAAGTATATGCCTCAGATCGAGTTCTAGCAAAGCAGTTTCCTTCTGGCTTTGCAATTTCATGGGTCAGTTTCTAAGCCCATGACCTCCTGGAGCCTTTGCCTAGCTGTAGGGTATCTTTGGGTTGTTATTTCACTGTAATTACAGAAGAAAATTTATTGAGGGATTTCTGTGTGCCACCCTGGTTCTCAGCACTTTGTACATATTAACTCTTTTACTCTTTTTTTAAATTTATTTTTATTTTTTTTATTTTATTGATTTTTTACAGAGAGGAAGGGAGAGAGAGAGCGAGCTAGAAACATCGATGAGAGAGAAACATCGATCAGCTGCCTCCCGCACATCTCCTACTGGGGATGTGCCCGCAACCCAGGTACATGCCCTTGACCGGAATCGAACCTGGGACCTTTCAGTCCGCAGGCCGATGCTCTATCCACTGAGCCAAACCGGTCTCGGCAGCTCTTTTACTCTTGACCACTCTGCAGGGGGGTTCTGTTATTACCCTGCTTTACATGCGAGGAAACTGACATAGTTTGGAACCCTGCGAGTTTGACTCCAGTGCCTGTGCTCCTCTCTACCGGCTCCAGCCAGTACAGAGTCCGTCTGCCAGTGGCACCCTCTCTCCCTGGCGTTATGTAGTACTGTATCCTGTGTATATGCAATGTCTTTCCTTACACAGGTCTCAGAATTATTTTTAATAATGCAAATTAGCTCAATTACATAGACCAGAGAAATTCTCTGAGCCTGAGCCGTATTCCTTATTAATGAACCAAACCTGCCATGGGCTACATTCACTGTCTCCTGAGATGCTGTCACACAGACCCCCTCACAGTGCCTGGTTGCATTTTTATATGCTATGATATCCTTGTGAAAGAGATACAGCCTTAGCCGGTTTGGCTCAGTGGATGGACCGTCAGCCCATGGACTGAAGGGTCCTGGGTTCAGTTCCGGTCAAGGGCACATACCTCGGTTTCAGGCTCACTTCCCGGCCCTGGTTGGGGCCCACAACCAGTCCATGTGCCTCTCTCACATCGACCTTTCTCTGCCTCTCTCTTTCTCTCTCTCTCTCTCTCTCTTTCCCTTTCACTCTCTCTCAAAATCAATGGAAAAATATCCTCAGGTGAGGATTAAACAAAAAAAGAAAAAAAAGAAAGAAGATGCAGATTTCAAAGGGAGAAACCAATCTTGATTATAAAGGGGAAAAATTGGTCATTTTTAATTTGTTTTGTCTTAATTGCATAATTTTAAATTTATATTTCTAAACATGTAATTGCTTACAGAAATTTTGAAAAATGTGTACAATATGACCTATTTGGAGTGACTCTGATATCCATTTTTGCAGTTCAGGCTTTAAAATTGTTAGAATGCCAAAACCGGTTTGGCTCAGTGGATAGAGCGTTGGCCTGCGGACTGAAAGGTCCCAGGTTCGATTCCGGTCAAGGGCATGTACCTGGGTTGCGGGCACATCCCCGGTGGGAGATGTGCAGGAGGCGGCTGATCGATGTTTCTCTCCCATCGATGTTTCTGACTCTCTGTCTCTCTTCCTTCCTCTCTGTAAAAAATCAATAAAATATTTAAAAAAAAAATAAAATTGTTAGAAGACAAATCATTGAGAATATTTAACATGTTCTACATCTAAACAGAATTGCTATTTATACATTAATTAATCGCTTCTCGGCCTTTGGCTAAGATCAAGTGTAGTATCTGTTCTTATCAGTTTAGTATTTATACATTAATTATTTGGTGTTCCTTTTGGACTTTTTTTTAAAAAATATATTTTATTGATTTTTTACAGAGAGGAAGGGAGAGAGATAGAGAGTTAGAAACATCGATGAGAGAGAAACATCGATCAGCTGCCTCCTGCACACTCCCCACTGGGGATGTGCCTGCAACCAAGGTACATGCCCTTGACCGGAATCGAACCTGGGACCCTTCAGTCCGCAGGCCGACACTCTATCCACTGAGCCAAACTGGTCAGGGTCCTTTTGGACTTTTAATATATTTTCCCTGGTGTTAGTAATTATGCTACAGATTCAATTTGATACCTTCCTTTGTTTTTAAAACATGTTATCAAAATGAGTGAACAGGGTGCGCATTGTTGCCGTGTTGATAGAGTGGAAGAGGCAGTGGCGATAGCCTTTCCCTGAATGATGTGGCGGGGTTGACTCAGCAGTGAATTTTTTTCATTCCATTTCCTTTTCTTCCTAGGCTTTGGCCAGCATAAGCCACGTGGCTCACGTTACTATCACAACCAAAACAGCTGATGGGAAGTGCGCGTACAGGTACAGCGCTGTCTTCTTTTTTCATCGATGTTCACCCAGAGGTGTGCTTTACGGCTGCATCTCAAGTAATCCCATCTACACAGCAGTGTTACCTTTTGTGGCTGAGCTCTTGGGTAAATTTTCTCGCCTCCCTTTGGATTAGGGGAGGTTATTAGATAATAATCTTATTTGAAGATAAGATGTGACATATCACATGTGTCTGGCAAGCTGTCTATTACACAGACATATTCTAAGTGGTAGGGTATTGCTTTGAGCTGACTGCAGGGCTGCGGCTGGGGTGCTGGAGGCTCCTGGTTGCCCAGCTGGCTCGGGAGCCACCACTCCCTGCCACACGTGCATGCCTGGGCTGGCGTGCCTTCTTGTGGGTGCCGCCGACCATCTGTCCTGCGGGCACAGTTTTCAGAAACTGATGAACGGCCTTGGAACAGAACAAAAACAGGATTCAAGGAATCAGAATCACATCTTTGGTTTTTTTTTAGGTTCTGGCCATTCACTGGTGGGCAGTTCTGCCTGTTTCTCGGTCCCTTGAGCAGACAGATGTGTGAAGTAGAGGGAGGTGGAGCATTTCAGCGTATCCAGCACTGATGCTAGAGGAATTTGACTCTGAATATAACTGCCCTAGGACCTGGGTGGAGGAGGGCTGATATGATTAGAATCCCTCCTCACAAAATGGGGAGCCTGAGGCACAACTTCCGTTCCTTCATCTCTGGGGCGTGTTTGCCCCTGCTCAGGACCTCCAGTGGCTCCCATTCTGGGGCAGGATGAAATCCAGTCATCATCATGGCAGCCAGCGCCTTCCTAACGTGCTCTCAGTCCACCTTCCAGCCCCTCTCTCCACACATCCCCTGCTGCTGTGTTTTCTAAAGCCTCTATTTTTCTCTTCCTGGGTTATCTTCCCTGACCTCTCCTCCTGAAACTTATTCCTCCCAGAGGCCAGATGAGTTGTCACCTCTTCTGTGACACTTCCACCTGCCCCCACTCTCACCCCAGGCTGGCTGTTTCCTTCTCTAGATCACTTAGCCCGTTGTTCTCCACTTTTGGTAAAAGTCGGTGCCCTAACTAGATCAAGAGCTTTCTAAGGCCTGTCTTTGTTGCCAGGGTCTGTGCAGACCTGGTACATGGTAGCCCCTCAATAAATGATTGCAGAATTACTGAAAAAAATTGACTGTCATCTTAGGCACTGGCAAAACTATTCTTTGTAGCTCAGAACTCAAGAACTAAAAGGCAACATTTGCTAGAAGAAAAGGGATATATACACTTTTTGGTATCCAATTGGAATGGTTATGGAAGTAGTGGAAAAATAAAGAAATGGTTATTAAGAAAATATATAACTTGGCTATATTTTAATGTGTCATTGGCATAATGTTCTTTTTTATCCGTTGGATAAGGAAGTATCTCTTCTGTTTCTATTGGATGTTTATAATCTGTTCTATTTCCTGATTAGAGCAAGTTACTCCGATGGAAAGCTGAAAGCGCCCCCTAAGCCATGTGCAGGCAATCAGGGGACCCAGATCACGGTGAGAATTGGGTTTGTTGGAACCCAAGGGAAGGGGATTGTTGGAAAAGAATTCATAGAAATATTGAAACAAAATTGTCTCTGAACTTTCTAAAAAACAGCAAAATGCATCTCTGCTAGTTAATAGAGAGCCCAGGATATCACCCTCTACACAAGATCAATGATTAATAGCTTTTGTCCACCCCCTCATCTTTTTTAAGCTGGGAGCTTCTTTTCTTGGGATGGCAGGGCAGTTGGCATTGGACGAACCTTGAGCTTGGCTCCAGAAGATGTCAGAGTCCCAGCCTTGCCTTCAGTGGTTGTGTGTCCACAGTCACGTCATTTACTGTCCCTTCACCTCACTTTTCTCATCTAGCCAGTGGAGTAAAGAATACCAGCCCGCTCAGAGGGAGTTGGAGTAATTTGAGTGTGTCATCAGGAGAAAGTCCATGATGCTGCCCTATTTCTATGATGCCACATGTGGGCTCTTCCCATTCTGTGGTTCTGTAAAGCATCCCACTGCCATGCATCCCACCTCTCCGCCTCCAGCCCCAGCTAGAGCACAGCTCCCTGGAGACGCCACGTCCTGGGCTCGATGAGGCAGGAACTGTGCTTCCAAGTTCGTGTTAACAGGGATTCACTCTCAGGTGACCACGCTGTGATTTCTAAGAACCCTGAATGAGCTCAGAAATGATGTAATTATTCTTAGTTTGAAAATGTTTGAATGCCGTGTGATATTACAATTATCTGTAAATTTATGTTTGCCCCAGTAAATCCTGTGCTATTCTGGGCAGGTCTGTGCATTATTTGTCTTCATATTCCCAGTACAAAGCGAAGGGCCTGACTTAGAGCTAAGCCCCAGTACCTGTTTGAGAACTCAGCGAGTGAAAGTGGGAGGCAGGAAAATAATGCCTAATTTCCTTTGTTAAGGCTGCCCGGGCTGTCGGTAAATAGTTGGATTCTTTGCCTTAACACCCAGCTGTAGGTGGACTGCTTGGTTCTTTATGTCCACATTTATGAATTTACAAGAAAGCTCAATCTTCTGTTCAGGTGGAGGACCTTTTTTACAACATTTCCACCAGGAGGAAAGCTTTAAAAAATCCAAGTGAAGAGTATGGGAAGATTCTGGAAGTTGTTGGCAGGTACAGTTCAGTCTCTGAGATCTCACCAGCGGGCTGGGCTCCCGTGCTTGTGAACTGAAGACAGCTGCTGGGCTGGGAAACAGCCGTCCTGGCTGCAGAATGTTGCAGGCCAAGGCTTAGCCACTAATTCTGGCTTTTCTCTCACGTCCCCAGGAGAGAGCAGTTGGTGTCTGTATCAGTGGGGATTCTTTGGTGACAAGCAAAACAGACTGACTGGCTAACTGGAGCCCAGAATAAATGTTTTTCTTCTCCCCCTGCACCCACCCTCTCTCCCCTCCTCTCCGAGCCCAGAATAAATTTATTGGAAGGCTGGGAGTGACTCACCAAGCGGGAGAAGCGTGGCCAGCTGCTGCTCGGGGAGGACAAGAACCACGGTGGCTTTGGCCGTCTCATGTCGTGACCCTGTTTCAGTTGCTTTCATTCTGTTCTTGGTTCTGCTCAGAGGTCTCTTTCCTGGGAGGGCATGTGGTTGGCGTAGCCTGGGTCCCCCATCATGTCCCATGTCCCTGGGGAGAAGATATCCTGATTGGCAGTCTGAGGCTGGGGAAGAGGCAGTTTCCCACAAGGAGACTAGGGGCTGTTAACAGAAGAAGGTGAAGGGATTCCAGGCAAGAGAAACAACGTTACGATAGACAATCTGCTGGCACAGTGGCTCCAGCATGGGCTCGCTGAGCCTGCGTTTCCTTGGATTATAACAGGCATGTTAACTACTTTGCAGCATTTCTGAAAAATCAAAAATGAATAAAACATTTGCCCCTAATAAAGTGGAATGGACCCAGACATCAAGGTTCTTTACTATTCCCTGGAATTGCATAAGTCAGTGTCAGAATATTCATTATCTCCTGGAAGTAAAGGAGCTTTAGTGGGTGGTTAGGGTCCGAGGTGTGGTAGAGCTAATTATTCGTTGTTATTGAATTAGTGCATTTTATTAGACACAGCCCTTGGTGGGGCAGGTGGGGGCGGAGTGATGACTAAGGGCTGGGAGGAGAGGCTGGGAGACACTGGTGTAGGATGTCGGGTTGGGGAAGATGCGGGTGAGGAGCGGTGTAATGGGAGGCTCTGAGCGAGAGTAAAGAGTGCGGGGCTGTTAAGCTGAGTTCTCAAGCTGTCCTTGAGGCAACCCAGACCTTTTGAGTTTATGAGAATAAACTAGGCGAGGAGGAAATTGTACTGAGATAGCCCTGGGTCTGGTCAGCAGCCTAGAAATGCAGAGTGGAACCCTGTCTTCTGTTGCATCAGCCACATTTAGCACTGCTAAGCTCCGCGAAGGGTCTGCTGGCTTACTGTCCTGTGGCTAAAATAGGACACATAATGTTTCCCTTTGTGTCTATCCTTGTTTACATCACTGACTCCACCAATGTATGTAGCTGAAAGGGGGCTCTGACATGCCTGGTGCACCTGGCCACTCTGCTGACTGTTTTGTTTTGTTTTTCTCCTTGCCAGGTATTCAATACACAATTCAGGCATCAGTTTCTCAGTTAAAAAAGTAAGTTCTTATTTCATAGGCGATAGTTACGTATCATACAGGGAAAATGGTTTTTTATGGTTTGCCCGTGGAGGTGGGTTACACTGTTGCCATCACAGCTGGGAGATAGTCACATGTATCGTCTGTTTCCCAGCAAGGTGAGACCGTGGCCGACGTGAGGACACTGCCCAATGCCACCACCGTGGACAACATTCGCTCCATCTTCGGAAACGCCGTTAGCAGGTATGTGATTGTAAAAACATCCTCCGCGTTCCATCACATTATTGTGGATAAGACAGCACCTGCCTTAAGAGTTTGCTGTAATCAGATACATTGAATCAAATGCTCAGGCTTCACCTTTGTTAACAGAGTTGTTATTTCATGTAACCAACACTCCTGGGAGCTGGTGTCTCTTAGATGGCCTGGCTGTAAAATCAGTGTGTTCCTCCTAGGACTCTGTCTGCAAAATAGAGTGTAGTAGGATTCTTTTATCCTCCAGTGCTCCCTCTTTTCCCTGTATTTTCATTATCATCCCGTTAGGATTGATTATCACTCAACATTGACTCATTGCCTCCATCTCCCAGGCTTTGTGCCAGAAGTTGAGGGTGTAAAGACGAGTAAAATATTCCCCGCCCTTGAGCACTCCCTCTCTGGTGGCAAGCACGTCTGTCAGTGTCTCCACGTCTTCACTGTCAAGGAAAGCCTCGGAGGGAATTGCTTGCATTACGGAGTCCTGATAGCCATCCCCTCGGCCACCGTTTCCACCACCACCCAAACCACCGTGTCCGTCACACATACCCAGCCAGCATCCCAGGACTGTACAAAGTCCAAATGCCAGTGTCATAATCTGAGCGGAAAAATCCCAACATCCTTCTCTCTCTATGCCAAGTGTGCCTCAGATGCTAGGGATACAGAGATGAAGGAGACAGCCTCTGACTCCCCTTTTTCAAACAATCATAAAAGCAGCAGCAGGAGTCACAGAACCCCGTTTTCCACTTTGAAGGACCAATTACTCATTCTTGGAGCAAAACCAAATTTCTAACTAGGGAGCAGTCAATTTACTTTTAATTACTTTTTTCTTACTAATTACATGGTAATGAATTAATTGTTTTAAAGTTTGTGCTCCCAGAGCTAAAAGTAATCTAGTGTACTTTTAAGTGAGAGTGTACTTTCTGGTGAAACTTTTTAGAGCTCCTTGACCAACGAGAAGCCTCAGTGTTCGTTGTTAGGACATTGCTGGCACCTTAAGAGGTGAGAACTCCTGCAGAGCAGCGGTTCCCAAAGCATGTCTCCAGGACACCAGCCTCTAGAGACGTTTTGGGAAGAAAGGGTTTTGTGGGTTCGCTGTGCGTGGGAAACACTGCCAGCTCTACCCTGTACTCAGACCCAGAGCACATGTGACTGCCCTGCGTGGGAAGCTTCCACTATAGCCAGGCATGCTCAGTGCGTGTCTGCCATTGGCTGGGTGCTGCACTATATGCTAGAGATACATAGGAGGGAATAGAGCAGAAATGATACCTGCCCTCAGAGGACTCATAGTCTCAGTGGAAAGATACACAAAATAATTATGCCATTCATTAGTGATTGTGCTAGATGCTGCAAAGGATATATGGCACAGTGGGAGACACTCTTGGGGCCATGGAGGGAGGTAGTCAGAGAAGGCTCTTTGAGGAAGTAATCCCTGAGATGCAAGGAGGAGCTAATGAGCTGACAATAGAAGTTTTCCAGGCAGAGGGACCGCACTTAGGAAGATGTCCCCTCACCCCCATCCTTACCCCCACCCACACCCACACCCCGGGCCAAAAATGAGTGTGGCTTGTGTGAGGACACCACACGGGAGCCCCATGTGATTCAGTATAGAGAGGGATTCAGCAGAGACCAGTTCTTTAAGAATCTCATCTTTGGGATGTAGTTACTAAGATAAATAAGCTTTAGCACATGTCCTGTCCCAGCAACTAGAGTAGTGCTTGCATACAGCGGGAGTGCTTGAAAACACGGACAGGACTGATGGGTGGGCCCAGAGAACCTCAGCAAACCAAGTCACGGGTCCTCATTTGATAGTTTGTTTATGGGAAGGAGCCCTGATTTTTCCAATTCACATTCTTTATAATGTTTGAACTTTCTGATCTGTTCAAAAGCCTCACAATTTCTCTTTTCCCACCAGAGAATTGATAGAAGTTGGGTGTGAGGATAAAACACTCGCCTTTAAAATGAAAGGCTACATATCCAATGCCAACTACTCGGTGAAGAAGTGCATCTTCTTACTCTTCATCAACCGTAAGTGCAAAAGAACAAGTAGGGAGATGAGTCCACAGGAGTTTAGGGACCATGGGACACTCCTGATCCACAGGTCTGATGACACAGGAACACCTGGTGTTGAAATGGGGTTTGATTAGAAGTGTTTATAATTAATTTCTGGTCTAAGTCTGCTCAGCCCTCTGAGATGTGCCCAGGAGAGGGCATGGCAGGCCCCGCGAGCCAGCGCACCTTCGTCACCTGCTGGCATCGGAGCCTTTCCAAGCAGGCCCTAGGCAGCTCTGTGATCTCCCCTTAGGTGGAGGGCCACTGCTGGAACTTGAACAGCAGGGCAGAGGGGTAGGCAATGTGAGTAAAGAAATTGAGTGCTAAGCCCCCTGAGATCTTTCTTTTTAAAGAATGAGCATTCTTTATAATATAAAGCACAGAGGTAAAAATCAGAGAGAAAATTAACTAAGGGAATTTGGAGTTTCCCAGATTCTTTTCCCTCTTTATCTCTCTGCTGACGTAGTGTTTACATGATTGCTGCCTGTGAAGCCAATATCAGTGTGCATTCTGCCTCTTGTAACCTAATTGCATGTTACATAGTTTTGAGAGACGGTGACAGAGCAATAGCAAGTAATCCCAAACACGGTCTCATTCCAGAAACAAGATGCATCTTTCCATGTGTTCAGTTCTTCCCATTTTTATCCCATAGGTCCTTTACCTTTAGCATTTGAAGCAATTCATAACTATTTTATAATTTTTGTTTTGTTTGCTTGCTACTGGAAATGGTATAACACCCCCTTCCATTTATAGTGATAACCAGCTATGAATGTCCTCAGTAATACATGACAGCAGTTGTTCAAAACAATATAGAAACAGTAAGGAGGGAGTCAGTGTTTTATGGCCACATTCTGTTAGGCTGATTTGTATTTGGCAGGGTCTTTTCCAGCTTCGTTGGGAGGGACGTAAGCTAGAAGGACTTCTAACAAAGCTCGCTTTCACCAAGGCTCAGAAAATGTTTTCATTTGTTGTTTCCTGACCATGAAGAGTAACTGCTTTGTAACATATGGTTAGCTACCGAACAGACAAGCAAAGGTCCCTGTGAGTGCCATCTGCGTATGTCACGTCCATGCTTCTGGTGGGCTGTTTACCACACAGGCTCTGCGTAACATTAGCTAATCTGGTCTTGCAGCCAAGTTCCCGCTAGCAGAGAGGGGTCAGGCTCTTATTCGGTTGTCTCACACGCTAGGCTCGCTCAGTTGGCAGGGACAAAGAACACTGGCAGGTCTCAAGTTCAGAAGGCTCCACAGAGGGCCCCCAGCTGTCCCTCTGTCAGTGCCCACACCTGCTGCAGCCTGGGAGACAGCACTGTGAGGTTATTGAGGGGGATGTCGTGAGCACCCAGAGAGGAATTCTTCCCTGATAAAATCAGGCCACTCTTCTGATTGGAATTAAATTGACGACTTGCACACACAGCTCTCTAGTAGTGCTTGGGGGGAAGAAGGCGAGGGAGGGCGGTTTACCAGCCCACTGTCTCCCAGCACGTGGCACATGTGACCAGTAGCCAGTGTGTATTGGCAGGATGAGAAGTCTGAGAGCTGATGTCAGACTACCCACTGCCCGGCAAGGACAAAGGCAGTCCGCGTGACTGACTGAGGGGGAGGGAAGTGGGCAGGCAGGACTTACTGCTACTTGGCGAGAGGAGGGACACCCAGGCCCATTGTGAGATGTGGGGAAGGAGCCACAGGGAAAGGGGGCTTTTCCTTCTGGGAGTCTGATGTGGGAGTCCCCCCAGAGGTGGTCTTCCCGAGGTGATCTCATGGCATGGCATGACTGTTCACCTGTCACCTCACCCGTCAGGACGGTTGTGAGCTGCTTCCTTCCCTCTTATATTTTAGATCGTCTGGTAGAGTCAACTTCCTTAAAAAAAGCCATTGAAACGGTGTATGCAGCATATTTACCCAAGAACACACACCCGTTCCTGTACCTCAGGTAATGTAGCACCAAACTGCCCGCCCACGAGGCACAAGAAACAGAATTCCATCATGCTGTCCTCTTTGAAACAGACGGCTTGCCAACAGCTGCTGGGAGTGAACCCCAAGCCCCACCAGCAAAGGGTGTTCTGTCCCTTCTCACAGTGCAGGGCGCTGTTCTCTTTCATTTGTTCACTCCCGTAGCAGAATCTCACTGAGGGCCGCCCAGGTGCCAGATGCTGTGTTGGTAAAACAAACATGAGCTTGCCTCCTGAACCAGGCAGAAGTTGCCCCTAACCTGGCAGAGA
The DNA here is from genome assembly GCF_014108235.1 of Myotis myotis. Classification (NCBI taxonomy): domain Eukaryota; kingdom Metazoa; phylum Chordata; class Mammalia; order Chiroptera; family Vespertilionidae; genus Myotis; species Myotis myotis. The sequence goes on from NW_023416317.1 coordinate 48,352,685, forward strand.
AACCCCTTCCGCCTCCTGGGGCCCTCCAGTGCCCCCTACTGACAAAGGTTCACATTGCAAAGCTCCATTATCACAGAGCAAGCAATGAAAGATGGATTTGGAGCTGAGGCATAAGTTGATAGCTTGCATATCCTCTCAACTGATTTTTTTTTTTTTAGAGAGTAAGGGGGAGAGAGAAACATCGATCGGTTGCCTTCCCTATGCACCCCAACTGGGGATTGAACCCGCAATCTGGAATTGCCCTGACCAGGAATCGAACTGGTGACCCTTCGGTGCACCGACCAGGGCTAAACGGACTTGTATTACATTTTAGTGATAGAAAGTTTTCTCACATATATTCTTGTTTTGATCTTCACATAATACCAACTAAAAGTAGGGGACAGGTTCATGTTTACAGATGAGAAAACCGACCCAGAGAAGTTAAGTGACTTGCCTCAGGTCACATAATAAAAAATTCCACTAGTTCTGGAATGATAATAACAGCTGACATAATAAATGTGCCAGTTACATGTAAAATGCTTTATATGAAATTAATCTCCACTTCACAAATGAGGACGCTGAGGTAAAGAAAGATGATGTAACTTACCCAAAGCTACACAGCTTTTCGTAGTGGAGTCAGCTTTGAACCCAGGTCACTCAGACTTGACCCTGAAGTTTTGACCATTTTGTCATTGGGCCTCCCCACAGCTTGGCCACCACATGTACGATGTGTGAACCCCCGCCCCCAGTCCTCCACCATGTGAGGTAATTGGTCTCTTTTTCTGCCAGCCTAGAAATCAGCCCACAGAATGTGGATGTCAACGTGCACCCCACGAAGCATGAGGTCCACTTCCTGCACGAGGACAGCATCCTGGAGCGGGTGCAGCAGCACGTGGAGAGCAAGCTCCTGGGCTCCAACTCCTCCAGGACCTACTTCACCCAGGCGAGCTGCTGCCACCTCTGTTTCTCTCGTTTCCTGTGGAATAGTGCACGTGTTGGACTGGCTGCTTCTTAGAGTCATTTAACTTGTTCTAATCCTCCATGTTGCCTATGAAACGGAAACTCTAGAGGCATGATTATATTCAGAGTAAAAAACTTGTTTTGCAAGAATTCTTGGTAGAAGAGGCCATGCACTTCCTATCGCATCCCAGCAGGAGGTGCACATTGACTTGTTCTGTCATTTCGGTGATTCAGCTGGTGACAGTCTGATTCCTTCATTGTAAAGCTTCTCCCTAATGGTTTCACCATCCTGGGTGGCCATAACCTGAATTCATTACTTCATTAGGATTGCAAGATTATGAATTTCTGATTTTATCATTTTTTCTGTTAATTTGAATTATTATTCTGTTAAGAAGAACTTTCCCTCATTTGTTAGAGCTATTTGGTTATCCTGAAATACAGTTCATACTAGAAAGTAGGATAAATCTGAATTCTATCCCTTTAATTATCATTTTGCAAAGTGTTCTAGTAATCTCCAATATGACATTTAATGACTTTTTTCTCCCTCTTTGTCTCTTCCTATTAATCATTTATGGTCATTTCTCTCTCTCTGTTTTGTTAAAACATCCAAGAATATTTTTCCCATTGATTTTTAGAAAGTGAAAGGGAGTTGGGGGTGCGGGGAGAGAGACATTGATGTGAGAGAGATGCATTGATTGGTTCCCTCCTACACATGCCTCAACTGAGGCCGGGGATCAAGCCTGCAACACAGATACATGCCCTTGACCAGGAATCAAACCAGCAACCCTTCAGTGTGTGGGCTGATGCTCTAATCACTGAGCCATGCAGGCCAGGGCTCATTTCTCTTTTTGATGTTCAAATTATTTCATCTGAGACCAAGGGAAGCCCCTTCAAGCTGGTGGTGTTATCCTTTTGACGCAGTTCCATTAATCTTTGATGGCTTATTTGTTCCTGGCATGACAAGATACTCTAGGTTCTCTTTGTACTTTCCCAGTCCATTTCTCCAAGGAGCTCTGATTTCTTTTAGTAGGGAATGGTATTTAGAGACTGTAATCTGGATCAGGGGTCCTCATAACTACTGGGTGGTCATTGCTTTGGGTCTTTCCAGTGGACAGAGCTAGGAAATATGTATATTTAAAAGTAACCAGAACGGTGGTTGCCAGGAGCTGGGGAGAGAGGAGAATTTTAAGGGTAAAGGACACAGGGGATCAGTTTGGAAGGATAAAAAGTCTGAAGATGAATGGTGGTGATGGTCACACCACAGTGTGAATGGCTAATTCACACTCAACTATACACTTAAAAATGGTTAAGTGGTAAATTTTGTGTTACGTATATTTTACCACAATAAAAAAATAAAATTCTCTTACAGCAGCAGCAAAAACCTAAAAATATTAGAGCTTTTCACTGATATTTCCATTTTAAACCAATTTTAAGACTATAAGGATTCAGTGAATTTTTTACTTTTATATTTATATATCTTTATTTTTATACTTCAAACTCAGGTCTGATTTGCTTCTGTAATAATAATTCTATTATGATAACCATACCTGGTTTGAGCTTTTCCCCAGCACTGCTCCACTCTGGGACCTGGGCTTCTGAACTTCGGATTCTGAATCTTCTGTCTTCTCTTTTGTCACAGACTTTACTACCCAGTCTTGCTGGCCCCTCTGGGGAGGCGGTTAAATCCACAACAGGCGTGACACCCTCGTCTGCTTCTGGAAGTGGCGACAAAGTCTATGCCTACCACATGGTCCGCACTGACTCCCGGGAGCAGAAGCTCGATGCCTTTCTGCAGCCTGCGAGCAAAGCCAGTCAGCCCCAGGCCATTGTCCCGGAGGACAGCACAGGCACCGCCAGGGCCGGGCAGCAAGATGAGGAAATGCCGGAACTCCCAGCTCCCGACGGGGCTGCCAAGAGTCAGAGCTCGGAGGGGATCGCGACAAAGGGGACTTCGGAAACGTCAGAGAAGAGAGGGTCCCCCTCCAGCCTGGACAACCCAAGGTATGGCCCTTCAGGAAAAGTGCAACTTGCCTCCTTTGTTCTTAATAAAACTGCCTCTAACGTGGACTGTTCATGAACCACTTGTCTCTTCTCCCTTTGGCCTCCGATGGGACAGTGCTGGGGCTTTGTCCACTGTCTGCCTTTGACTATGTCTTCAGAGTCTCCCATCATAGTGGCCTTTGAATTGTCTTATATGTCCATGATCCCAAGCATTAGTTAACAGCATCAGGAAAAAAATCAGACTTACCCTTTATTTTTAGTAATGACTTTTGATAAGGCCTCACAGCAGCGGTGGCTAGAGAGAAGCCTGAGGATTCTCTTTCATCCCCCTCAAACCCGCTTTCACTCCTTTCAGAGGAAACACACTTTCCCAGTTCAGGCTATGAGCCTCCCTGAAGCACGTGGCTGGTGGTGAGCGGGGGTAGAGAAGGCAGGACCAGGACTAATGACTGCCATTGCATTCTGAGCATTTCCAGTACAATCTGCAGCTTCTTGAAAGACATCACGCTGAAGTCTGTGAGGTGGATATTCATTGTTCGTGTTCAGGTACTGAACCTGGAGCTCAGGGTCATCTGCCCAGGGCTGCACATCCACTGGGTGGCCGACCACCAAAGCTCTGGTACTAACTGGCCATTGGAACTTGGATAAGTTATTTCATTCCTGTTTGCTCATTTCTTAGTCAGTCTTGTGAGACGATGTCTAGGGGTTGTTTCCCCGGGAATAATGAAGGATGCTAACTTTTATTGAGCACCCACTATGTGCCAGATACTTTACATACATTATCTCATGTCATGCTCTTAACAGCCCTGCCAGGGAAGTATTACATTTCTGTTTATTAGTTGGGAAACTAATACCACAAGCTGTTTAACCACACAACAAAGGAAATCTTTTAAAACCGGAAATCAGATTGTATTGTCCTCTGCTGAAAAGCAGTGGCTTCCTGTTGCACTTGGGATAAAACCCCTGCCCTCCCTCTGGCCCACCACTTCCCTCTCCCGCGTGGTGTCTGGCCGCACTGCTCTGGTGCCGACCTGAGCTCACAGAGCTTCGCATCCCTGTGCTCTCACTGTTCCCTTGGCCAAGGAAGACTGGCTTCTTGTCAGTCAGATCTCAACTCAGATGTCGCCTCTTACCAGAGGCCGTCCTTGTCCATTTAATCTAAAGTCCTCTCTCTCTCACTTCCCCACCATTCTATGATTTTCTCTTGTTTTATTTTCTTCATAGCATTTGTTGCTACTTAAAATGCTTTCTTTTTCATTGCTGTTTGACTCCCACTAGAAAGCAAGGATCGTGACAGCAGACCCCTTGTCGGCCTTGTTCATGGCTGAATGTAGTCGGTATTATAACAGTGCCTGATGGGGAGGTAAATGGAGCGCTGAACGAATGAGACTTGGGAAGGTCAGCTCACCTGCGGCTCTGCAGGGCCACACTAGGCTCCAGATTCCTGCCACGTGCAGGCCCGGGCTGGGCCCTGAGGGTTGGCAGAGAAGCAGCAGCGGAGAACAGACTGGCCTTGCCGGCCTGCTGCCGGGATCCTCCCAGATGTGCAGAGCCAGCACAGAGAGGCTGCCCCCTTCTCCAAGACGCAGGGCACCATCTGGACTGATTTGTTATTATTTTGTTAATTTAGAAAGAACAGTAGTGATCTGCCAGTTCCTTATCTCATTGCAGAAAGAGACATCGGGAAGCCTCCGATGTGGAAATGGTGGAAGATGAGTCCCGGAAGGAAATGACAGCAGCTTGCACCCCCCGGAGAAGGATCATTAACCTCACCAGTATTCTGAGCCTCCGGGAAGAAATTAACGAGCGGGGACATGAGAGTACGTAAGTGCCACGTCTGTCGGGGTCTCAGAGGCCCAAACTGCTAACGTTTAGTTTTTGGAAATACAGAACGTATTCAGGTGAGATGGCCACTGCAGCATGCTGAGCAAACCTCTGCCCTCCCTCCTGGAAGCCACCAAGTTCCACTCCTGGGCGCACTGGCAGGCTGTTGCTGCAAGTGACAGGCTCTGGGGGTCCTGGCTTCACCTCCTGCCACTCCCACTTCTGTGTGACCTGAGACTCATGACTTAACATTCTGTAAAGAGATTAATTGTACCCTCCAAGATAATTGTATTGATTAGAGATGAAATGTCAGTAAAACACTTGTTGCAGAGTAAGGAATCAGTAGATATTTTTATATCCTGGAGACAAAGCCTCAGAAATAGCTTTCCAGAATGCCTGAGTGGACAGCTCCATTTTGGGCCCCATTACTTCAAAACTAACGTTACGGTTTTAGGAAATAAAAGGGGGCTAGTCACCTCCCAGGGATGAACTGACCAGGGGTTGGGGTGTGTGACAGCGACTTGCCCCTCACAGCACTGACCCCACTTGGTGAGTCGGACAGTCATGTTCCAAGTGTGGACACCATTGCTCTGCCCTTGTGTCTACACGAGTGGGTGTGGCTTTTCCATTTTTCATCTGCAACAGATTTCTTGATTAAAATAGTTAAATTTCAACACTGCTATAAAATGTGTCTTAAACTATGACAACCAAAAGGAAATGGGTACCTTTCCCACTAATCCACAGTCTCCTGGAAGAGCTGTTCTGACTCTGGCCTCTGACATTTTCAGGTTTGAGTGAAGTCAGGATGGTCTCAATTTGCCTTTCTTATTTGCTCCCTCTTTTCTTAGCACTCGGGGCTTTTGTCTGCGTGTGTCTCCAGTGCTGGGAGGGTAAGAACTTCCTGTGACTAGGGTCGTGCCAGTTGTGGAAGTAGCTGCCACTTGGCGTCTGGTTTTTGTTTCCATGAAGATTTGCTCTGGTTGCGCTTTCCCTGCTATTGGCTTCCCCGCTGGGAGCCCTTAAAACCACTTTAAATAATGTCAGAAAGGTGGGCTGTTACTTGATGTAGTTAGCAGTTTTCCTGCGGGTAATGTTAGTGGACTCCCTCAGGTCTGGAATTTGCAGTTTTCTTTAAGGGTTTGTATCTCTTGTGCAAAGCAGGCTATTTAAAGTTCAATTTCAATAAATTTCTGAGTAGGTGCAAACTGTTTTCAGTGCAGGATAAAAATAACGTGCGTCTGGTTTGATGCAGTTCGGAGTCCATTGCTGAGGCTCAGATGATGAATTTGAATACTCTGAGATTGTGTATTCATACACATCATCTCATGTAAGTCTAGAATAGTCTGGTGAGGGAAAGCCGGTTGACTTTGAGTTGAATGCTGTACAGGGGTTTTGCGGAAGCTCGGATTTGGTGAGCTAAGGCCACTCCCCTTCATAGACCAACAGCCTGCTGCTCCCCCACGGAGCCGTGCCCCTGCAGGGAGAGAAGCAGATCCATTTCCCTGTGCCGACATCCCGGTTGCACTTGTTTGCGTGGTTATTTCAGCTGTGTATGGTCTGTGCAGGGAGGGATTGCGTCTGTTGAGCTCACTGCCTCATCCTTGGTGCCTGGCAGAGGACTCAGTAGGTGTTTGCCAAAGGAGTGAATGAATGACAGGAGCAGCCTGGGAGTGAAGCCTGACAGTTTTTATTCTGAAAGGATGTCCAAGTTGAACACACCGTCAGGCGACTCTCTGGTGTCTGGTGGATTTACCCATTTCTGGTGGCACATTCCTCAAATGAGGTAAATTTTTGGCCCCGTATTCAGTTACATGTTCCACAGAATTGGGCCCATTTCAGGTTAGTAATGCCTGAACTTATTTATTGCTGGTTCCATCATTTCAGTCTGTAAATTAATGAGGACAAGGAGTGTCTCCTAGGTTATTTGCTATCATTTGAATGTGAACGCGTGCTTAACATCTTATCCACAATTTTCTTTTCTTTTCTTGGTCTTCGGTGAACAGTCCTGGGTCTAGATGTACATACTCATATTGTCTGTCCCCGGGTGTTTCTCTGGTACATGAAATCAGCTCAGCAGACACTAGTCAAGTATCTTCTCGGTACAGAGTGTGCCACGCCAAGGCCTGAGGCAGGAAGGGAGCTGAATGAACCACGAGCCCTGCCACAAGTGCTGTGGGACTGCTCACGAGAACTGGCGGCAGCGGGAGGAAGAGGGAGACACTGTCACAGAGCTAGGGGCCCTTCAGCAAAGCCCAGCTGGGGGCTGCTGGGAGGGCCGCTGGGTGGGCTCAGAATGTGACTGATGTCGGGGCTGCTGCCGCTGGTGCACAGCCCTCAGGAGCTGGAGGACTGGCCCCTTCCCTGGGTTTGGCTTCACTCGCTGCTCCGGGAAGTGCTGGGACCAAGGCCTCCATTGTGAACGCAGATGTGTGTTTGGCTTGGAAGCGGAGGAGGATTTTGTCCCGTTTGGCTGCTGGCAGAATGGCAGGGACATGCCCACAGGCTTCTGTGCTGGGTGTTTGGGGGGAAGAATAAATGGAGGCCCTTCAGGTCCTGAGAAGAGGCTGTGAGGGGGTCCAAATGGCCTCATGGCACCCAGTGAGAAGAGCCCTGCCTGTCTTGCTGGTGGATTTGTGGCCGGCGGAAAGCAGCCTGCAAGCCTCGGGCTGGGGGCAGGCGCCGCCTCCGCGGCCTGTGCTGGCCAGGGCCTCCGTGACAGATGCGGGAACTCCGCTGCCTCAGTGCGCACACGCGCTCTCCTCCAGTGCCTCATCAGTCAGGGTTATTTGATGTTCTCCAGCTTTTAAAATAATCATTTTCTGCCCACGCAGAACATCCTGCAGAGACACTGAGTTGCCAGTGGGAACAGAGGGAACACTTATTCTAGAAATGAAGAAAACAAGCTTTTTTTTAAAAACGGGGGAGCAGGGAGTGTTGCAGGACTTGTTTAACAATAGCTGTGGTGCCCAAGCTTTAAAAAAAGCAAAGTAAAAACGTGATGTAAGGCTTACTGCTGTTTTCACACCCTTGCCCTCTGGGCTCCAGCTCCCCCCTTTCTATATATATTTAATGCAAAATCATATTTATAAAATATAGGTAGGCTCTACAGAAGAAAACAAATGAACACATGCTTAAAGAAACAGAACATTGCCATCACTTTTGAAGCTATTATGTCTTTGTTCCCTGTCCCATCCCTTGTCCTTCTCCCTTGGAGTAACCATGACCCTAAATTTTATTATTCTTTTCTTTCTTTTTATTCTAGTTTTATCACCCACATTTGTAGCCCTAAAAAACCTACTTTTGTAAGTTTTAAACTTTATATAAACACTTATACTGTATTTTAATGATAGAAATATATACACAGATGTTCCTAAAATTCATCCGTCTTGTTATGTATACTGATTACTTTTTCTGTGTAATGGATTCCACTTCATGACTAAGCTGCATGTCTGTTCATTCGTTAGAGGACTCACATGGCCTCGCCTTTGCCTCTCACACCCCATCGCCTTTCCACTCCTGAGAGGACCAGAACTTGGCCCCCTGGTTGGGAAGCTCTGCTGCAGGGCATGCACTTAGGAGAGTTACTGCCGGGTCATAAAATGACAGTGCTTTCCAAAGGGGTCGGATGCATGTACCCGTCCCACCAACAATGTGAAGAAGTTGCATTTGCTCCGCTTTTCCTCCAGTGTCTGGTCTGGTATCTGATGGTGGTTTTATTTACGTTTCCTTAGTTACTGATGAAGCTGAGTAAGTATATTTCCTCTTCTGTTAGGTGCCTGTCTGGTCTCTGACCCATTTTTCTGTTGGGTTTTTGGCCTTTTCTGATTTTAGGAGTCCTTTATGTATTCTAGGTAGTAATCAGATACATGGCAATATCTTCCCCCCGTTCAGGGCTCATCAGGTATTTTTTTCTTATGAACACTTCTTTTATGAACAGAAATTCATAGATTTAATGTAGACAGATTTTATGAATTGTACTTTACAGATTGGCTCTTTTATCTTATGTAGGAAATTATTCCTAATTCTGATATAATTAAATATATACTCTCCTAAAACGCTTATACCTAAATCTCATTCCACCTGGAATTCATCTTTGGTACATGGTGCTAGATTCATGTGAACATCTGATGTTCCCTAATACATTGTTATTGTCAATGTGTTTGGATTTAGCAAATACTATTTGCTCATAATTCTTTCACTCTGACCTTTCAGAGTCTGCCCTAAGCACATCCTTCAGTGGGGCCTTTGGCAAACGGAGTTTTGCTTTGTCTAATTCATTCTTCTTTTGAAAAGGTTGTTTGTGGGGTTTTTTTGCTTGGTTTAAAATTCAAGATTATAAATTATTATTTTAGTGCATTGAAGGTGTTATTCTATCATGTTTTTGGCTTCTAGTGTTGTTGAAAATTCAGCTATCAGTCTTTTAAAATATTTTATTACTTTCTGGGTAATCCCTCTTTTGTCTCTGAGTGCTCTTAGAATCTTTCACAACATCTCTGTGTGCCAGGTGTGGATTTGGTTGGGCCTCGTGGAGCTGAGGCTTGGTATCTTGCATCACTTCTGTTTCTACCTCTTTGTCTCTCTGTGCTGGATTCTAGAGAATGTCTTTAAATCGACTTTCTAGTTAATTACCTTGCCAACTTTGTCTAATCTGTTCTTAATTCTGTCTTGATTTTTAATTTCAGATATTTTTCATTTTTAGAAATTTTATTTAGTTCTTTTGGAAATCTCCTTGATCATTTTGATACTCTGCTTCTTCTGTTCTAATACCTCTTTATTGAACATACTTATTTTATCTTCTTTGCTGATATTTCCAGTCTCTGAAACCTTTGCAGGCAGGATTCTGTGATTTCTTCTGGATTCTAATTCTTTGAGTTTTGTAACTCCTGAGTGCTAGTTCCTGGTACTTTTTATCTGTGAGGAACTATTTGAAGCCTGGATTGGAGATGGATTTCCCCAGAGAAATTTGCATTTGATTCTATCAGGGACCTGGAAGAAGTCAGCCCTGGAATCTCTTTAAACTAAAATGTGCACGTAAGGTTTTCCCATAACCTGCTTTGTGTGACTCCTAGCTGCAAGGCATGTGAGGACCAGCTTGTGGTTATAAATTCTCAGGGATGTAACTTTTTCTTTACTCCCAACACCAAGGCTTGAGGCAGTGGGCACCTTTGCTTACTGCCCTTGGAGGGGGCAGGAGTGGACATGGGACATGCTGGTACTTGTCCTTCACACGTGGGTGCAGCCTTTGGGGTCTCAGCCTCACGTGTTGGGGAAGTGATCTCCTTTAGGCTCCCACTTCAAACTCTTCCTAGGCATCTGTCCTCCTTTCTCCACACCTCAGAGTCTGCAGAAACTAGAGCTCGGGACTCCTGAGGACACTCTGGATGAAGTGGCCTCGGGGCTCTCGTCACTTCTCTGCTTCCTGCTGTCTCAGATTGTGATCTTTGATTATTTCTGAATCCTTGGGCAATTCGTGTTGCATTCTGAAAGATTAGTTGTTATTAGTTTTATTCCTTGTTTGTGTTCGTTTTCAGCAAGAGATTCAGTTCGGGCATCTTGACTTACCTGTCTCTAGTTCGGGCTTGGTGCTTTGGACTGCAGCGGTGTTGGTGGGATGGCACCACTTACCTGTGTTTTGTTTTCCAGCCCTGCAGGAGATGCTGCACAACCACTCCTTTGTGGGCTGTGTGAATCCGCAGTGGGCCTTGGCACAGCACCAGACCAAGTTATACCTTCTCAACACCACCAAACTGAGGTACGTCAGTGAGCAGTGAAAGAGCAGAGCTCCTAGCAGAAAGGTCCTGGAGGCGCAGGCACAAAAGGCCAGGGAGAGCAGCAGCCTGACAGTTGGAAAGGCCCAGGCTTTGAAGTCGGGCAGACGTGGCTTCAAATCCAGGCTCAGCCATTTACCACTGATGTGACGGTGGGCAAGTTTCTTTCCAAAACTTCGTCTCAGACTTCCCATCTGTAAATTGGAATGAACTTGCAGGGGTTTGTGTATAAGAATGACATGAGAAACCCGGTGTTTGGTAGCTCTCTGAATGTTGGCTGCTGTGACCCAGGTGCTGAAGGCAGTGCTGGAAGAGAATTCTGGCACCTGCTGTGATGGAGGCTGTAACCGAAAGCAGAGCGGATGGCTCCATTCTTCCACCTTTGGTAACGTAGCGAAGGCTACAGTGACCACCAGACAAGCCAGGGGGTTGAGCACAGAGGGGGTGAGCCCAGCAGAGCCATTTGCTCAGTGCATAGCCAGCGACATCTATATGGATTGCTTCCAGGGACCTTGATGGATGAGCTCCTGCTGAGTCTAGAGCTGTTTAAATGTGTTGTCATATCGGTAGTACAGATGGGAGGGTGCTGCCACCTTCTCTGCCAGGCATCACTTGTCCACTGTGGGGCTCTTTCCCACCAAGCCTGCGGTGGTCTCACAGCGCTGCTTGGCCCTGTGAGCGGGGCAGCCACTATATGTTGCTTGGAGTTGCCACATGAGATCTGATGCCCTTCACCTAGAACCCGCCCCAGTCCAGAGCTCACTGTGGGCCACATTCCTCCTTGATACTGGAACTCATTCCGCCTGGGCGTGGAGCCCTCGGGTGCAGCGCTCTTCAGCTTGTCTTTGCTGGGAGAAGCTTGCTGGGCTTGTCCGGAGGCCTGGCTCTTACTAATTTGTTGGGGATTTTACTCCCCTTGTTTGTTCTTTTCCAGCATATCTAAGTGCATGATTCCCAATCTCAAATCACACTTGTGTTCAGGGTCTTTCATTTCAGATACAAATCCAGGGTGTCAGAAACCTCTGACAGCGCCAGGCGGGTGGGGACAGCATGGGTGATAGAAGCCAGACTTGGTCTTAGTGTTTGGACCTGTGCGTGGAGGCCGGCCAAAGCCCTGGCCACAGCACACGTTGGAATCCCAGCTCTGGAGGAAAAGGAGACCTTGGTAGATGGTTTAAAAGGTTCCCCAGCAAGGCAGAACCACCTGTGTCCCAGCCAGGTTTCAAGGGCTGGTTCTCCTTTTGTCCCCACTGCTTGGCTCTCAAGCATGGATTCAGCTTTTCCTTAAAGTCAATTCATTTTTATTTTCAGTGAAGAACTATTCTACCAGATACTCATATATGATTTTGCCAATTTTGGTGTCCTGAGGTTATCGGTAAGTTTTTTTCCTGCTTCTCATTCCTGAAATTTCAACAACTGCTCATTTCTGAAAATACCTTTACCCTAATATCTTATTTGTAATGTGGTAAATTTTTCTAAATATGCTTAGAAGAGTTTCTGTATTGTACAATTTGCATATGGAGGTATCTTTAATGATAATACAGGTTTATACAAAGAACAGCCATTTGGTAGCCAACTTAAACAAATGCTTATTATTATAGAAATTAATATATCTGCTTAAGAAAATTTGGAGATAAAAATAGAAATAAACATTCTCTAAAGCCTATGACCTAAACACAACCCCAAATGACAATTTTAGTCCATTTTTTCCAGGACGTTTTCATTGCCTAATTTTAGACTTAAAATCATTAGACTACATATCTATGTAGTTTCATATCTTCTTTCTACGTGTGACATACTCTAAAAAAAAAAAAGAACTTTCTAGAATTTTTATTGGGATCGTGTTGAATCTATGGATCAAATTGGGGGAGAAATCTTTTGTTATATTTATCCCTTAGTATTTCACATCTTTTGATGCTATTGTAAATGGCATTTTTAAGAAATTCCAATTGTTTTTTGCTATATATAGCAAAGGAACTTGTCCATTTAAGTCTTTTAATTTATTGGCATGAAGTTGTTCATATTTTTTATTCTTTTTCAACTTTATTAATCTCAAAGAACTTACTTTTGGTTTCACTGACTTTTCTCTATTTTTCTGATTTTTATTTCATTGACATTTGTTCTATCTTTATGTAATGTGATAATCTTTATTTAATGATATCTTTTATGGCCCAGTATATGGCCTATGTTAGTAAATGTTCCATTTACATTTGAAAGGAACTTGTATTATTGAGTAGAATGTTCCTTATAAAGGGCATGTACATCAAGTTGATGGTGATGCTCAAATCTTTTATATGGTGGCTTTGTCTTCTTGTTCTGCCATTTATTGAGAAAGGGGTATTGAAACCTCTAACTGTAATTGTGAATTTGTCTATTTCTTTTTGTAGTTCTGTTAGTTTTATCCTGTATATTTTAAAGCTATTATTGAATGTATAAACATTTAGGATTGCTAGGTCGTTTTGATTGAATCCTCAAAAATAAGAGCAGTGTACTGTGGGTTTATAACATGTAAGAGGAAAATGTATGACCACAGTAACATCAGAAAGGGAGAAATGGAGGAAAATTGAGGCATTTTATTTTTAACAGTAGATTTCAGTCTTCCTAATTAGGTGATTGACCTGAAATGTCATTCGATTTAACTAATTCACCCTCCCCATAGCTTCAGTTATGGGTAAGGCAGTAGAAAGAAACAATCTACCTAGTGATTTGCTAGAAATACGGAAGTGGTGTCCTTAAAGCTACACAGAGGGAAAGTGCCTCCTCACCGCCTCACCCCACCCACCTGCTCAGGAGGCTGTCTGTGTGTCACATCTCTGTTGAAATGGCCATTGAGGAGGAGGAAGAGGTTTTATTGTTGTTTTCTTGGGAATGAGTGTTAGATTTGTGGGTTCTCACCTCCTGTGGTGATCATGGTTTTGTGGGAATGCAGGCTTCATTTCGAGGTGCTAAACACTCGCTCCTTCCTAGGAGCCAGCCCCGCTCTTTGACCTCGCCATGCTCGCTTTAGACAGTCCCGAGAGTGGCTGGACAGAGGAAGATGGTCCCAAAGAAGGACTTGCCGAATACATTGTTGAGTTCCTGAAAAGGAAGACTGAGATGCTTGCAGACTACTTCTCTTTGGAAATTGACGAGGTGCGTGATGGCTATGTTTACGCCTCTGTAGTATTCTTCAGACAAGAGTCAAGTTTTGTAGTTGGTCCAAAATCAGGATGAGACTCGGCATTTGCATTTCTAGGTTAGACAAGTTTTTTCATTCATTCGTGGCCATTCCTGTCCCAGGGTGAAGGGCCCTGACAGGAGGGAGGCTGCGTCCAGTCCCTGCAGGCCAGTGACCCAGCACCTGCTCTCCCTTTCTTCCTCTTACCCCATAGTCTTTGAGACTCTACTTCTTGATATGCTCCTTGGTTGGTCCGAAGAAAAGGTTGTTCTGCTACATGTCAGGACAGAAAGCTCTCTTTTAAGTGTTTAGAGCTCCTGGCCCCTGTGCCCCGCCCAGTCAAGCACATGGTCACCAGAATCCCAGGTGTGAGGACAGACCTGGAGGAAGCTCTGGGGGGAAATGGAATGTTTAAATTACACTGTAATCGCATTATTTCTTTCCCCCTGTCCTGCCCCTTTTTTCCACAAGCAGGAAGGGAACCTGATTGGATTACCCCTTCTGATCGACAACTATGTGCCCCCGTTAGAGGGTCTGCCGATCTTCATTCTTCGACTAGCCACTGAGGCAAGTGATTGAGCCAGATCTAAAGTAGGTGGGCACGTGAGTGTGTGCTGGGGGAGAGGGCACAGGCCCACCTGCATTCGGAATGCTAAAGATGAAAAGGGTGAAGTAGCTAAAGGCCCTCTTCTCCTCCTCACTTACCCCAGCAGTATTCAGCAGTTCCAGTTTACGGCTTTAATGTGTAAAAAGTCACATTCATTTTAAAGTCATCGGTGATCTCCATTTAACAGTGAAGTGTGTTTAAAGCACATACTGATGTTGAGGTATTGAATTCTCTTTGGACCAGGTGAACTGGGACGAGGAAAAGGAATGTTTTGAAAGCCTCAGTAAAGAATGTGCTATGTTTTACTCCATCCGGAAGCAGTATATATCCGAGGCGTCGACCCTCTCAGGCCAACAGGTACTGTGGTGCTGCTGCTGGCAGCCCAGGACTGGGATGGGCCCTCACACCACCTTTAGGAGAGGAAAGTTGCTCATCTCTAAATTCCTAGGATTTCATTGCACATAAGGGAACAATGGTCAGCTTTTATTCGTGACTTTTATTCTCTTCTGCTGGCCTAGAAGGTACCTCCAGAGTGATCTCACTGCGAAATATAAAATCACAGTCAACACAGTGAGAGATGGGAGGTTGAGTTAGATTGTCCAGGGCATGTGGGTCCATATCCCCCATTTACAGCAGCTTCTGGACCAGCCTCCCAGTCTCTTTTAGCTTTTGCCTTACTCTACATCTGACCGCTGCTTTGCCAGGAAAGCAAGGCTGGACTGAGGTCAGGTGCCCCGCTCTTCTTACAGAAGGTCAGCTTAATAGAAAAATGGCTGAGGTGCCTGTTTCTGTGTCACTTTTTCCAGTCAGGTGACAATGCTTTTCAGTCAGCAACTATTTCGGAGAGGTTGGATGGGTGAGGGCAGTGGGGTTGAAATGGTCTAAGAATCAAGGGTAGGGCAGCAGCTGTACATGGTACAATGACCATCCTCGGTGATTACTTAGTCATCCTCAGGTGAAGCCACACACTCGTTTCATAGGGAGGAAACCAAGGGATAGTTGGCATGCTTAGTTCTGAGCCTATAGGTGTTGAGTAGCGATTCAGTCCTGTTGCCAAAGCCCCTAGGGAATAAATATCTCATTGCAGAGAAGGAGGTAAGGTAGCACACTTACCGAACTGTGCTGAGTAGCTCATTGGATTGGAAAAATGTACTTCAGTGAAGGATGGATGAGAAAACATTTCCCTTCACATGAAATAGCTACGGCTCAGTAGGAGAGGGGGGAGGGAGCAAAATAATCCCCATTATATTTCATTTCATTCTCTGTGGAGCTTCTAGGAAAACAGGGCTACGTGAAGACCCCCAAATTGGGTGGTGAATTAGAAATTTACTTTCTACTCTTGCTGCCCAAACACCATAGTCAGGATCAGACATTATGTTCGATCCTGCCACAGTAACACATTCCCCCGAATGGAAACAGAGGTTCTCGGGGAGAAAGCCTCATGAGGGCCTGGCTTCACTTCCCCCATTTCCTCAGGTTCAGACCAAGGATCTGAGAGGCTGGCATACATGCTTCACGAGCATCAGGTAACAGCTCATTATAAAGGAACAAGACTTTGCTGGTCCAGTGCATGTCAGCTAGGAAGCCAGTATGTACCGGGATGCAAACAGGGAGACATGACACCTAATGTCTTTTCCAGATTGAAGCGCCTGGCTCCACTCCAAACCCCTGGAAGTGGACTGTGGAACACGTTGTCTATAAAGCCTTCCGCTCACACCTCCTGCCTCCCAAGCATTTCACAGAAGATGGGAATGTCCTGCAGCTTGCTAACCTGCCCGATCTGTACAAAGTCTTTGAGAGGTGTTAAATACGGTCACTTACGGACACGGCGTGTGCTGTTCTTCCTCTGTACCCTGCTGCGGTAGGTCCTAAGGTTGAAGACTCACATTTGCCTTCTAGATAGTAGCACTCCTTATGCTTGGTGACTCGACTATAAATAAATTGTCAGATGTGTCTTAAGATTTCTTATTTAATTTCATCACACTTTAAAGTTTTTCTATATTGATTTTCACCTAGTATATACCTGGTAGTGTTAATCTCAAAAGCAATTTGAAAGCCCCCTGGACATCTGCTAAGAATTCTAAAGAGGACTTGAGGGTTTCATAGATAATGCTTTGATTTGATTCTTTATAATATCCGGTGATATGATGTTAGTTCAGGTGCCTTTATTTTTTTATTTTATTTTTTAATATATTTTATTGATTTTTTTACAGGGAGGAAGGGAGAGGGATAGAGCGTTAGAAACATCAATGAGAGAGAAACATCGGTCAGCTGCCCCCTGCACACCCCCCACCGGGGATGTGCCCGCAACCCAGGTACATGCCCTTGACCGGAATCGTACCTGGGACCTTTCAGTCCACAGGCCAACGCTCTATCCACTGAGCCAAATCAGTCAGGTGACTTTAAAAAAGGTCCTAAATATATAAAAGGCTCTGATGACACAGTCTATTGAGAAAGCTGAATTGATAATCTACTAGTACCTTCAATAACCAAAGAATAATTGATTCTTAATTTTAAAAAAGCTTGAGAGAAAAAATTACTCCTTCTCCAGTCTATAACTGGTATGAATTCTTAAGGAAGCCCACTTTGTTAATGGCTAGGACTACTACCTTAAGATGATTAAAGTTCTAGGTATTCTTGTTTGAAGGATGATGTAAAAATACAAACTATAGGTGCATTTAAATAAGCTACTTTAATATTAACCTGCATGAATAGAAATGTGCAGTCCCCATAGGGAAGAAGAATGCCTCTATTTTTAAGGTAAAATCCGCATTACAAGACTCAACGAAGAAAGTTGTTAGAAAGAACAGAAAATGACCTTATGAAGAAGTGGAGCCATTCCGTGTGGAAAGGATGGACGAGACAGATCCAGTTCAATGTGTGGAACTTCCATAAAGCAGACCCCAGCATCTCAGAAATGAGAGTCCGTGAGCCTGGAAGGCACACAGGCTGAGTGGCCATGGTGAAGTGGAAGAGCTGGACACACAGTCTGTTTCCAAGGCCACAATAGCTGGGCCTTGTCTGTTGGTTCCAGCTGTGGGATTCTCGGATACATCTGCTTTTGAGAGCATCCCTCCCCAACTAGGAAATCCTCTCGGTTCAGGACACTGGCTTCCATATTTTAAAAATAAAGGGCTGCCCTAACTGGTTTGGCTCAGTGGATAGAGCGTCAGCCTGCGGACTCAAGGGTCCCAGGTTCGATTCCGGTCAAGGGCATGTACCTTGGTTGTGAGCACATCCCCAGTAGGGAGTGTGCAGGAGGCAGCTGATCGATGTTTCTAACTCTCTATCCTTCTCCCTTCCTCTGTAAAAAATCAAAATATATTTAAAAAAAAAAAAAGGGCTAATTAAACAATAATGTATTCACATCTGAGTACCCTTTATTATCTACTTTCAGGTCTGATTTGATTCTCATGTGGCCTGGATTCATTAGACTTTCCCCAATACTTTTTGTGTAAACACACTGAAGATGCAATAATCATTCCCATAAAACCACCTTGGTTCTGAGAGCAAAAGAGAATCACAAGTTCTATAAAATGGCTGCACTCGATGATAGAAACCTCTTGATCTGGGTGCCTTAAAAATGAAACTGGCCCTAACTGGTTTGGCTCAGTGGATAGAGCGTTGGCCTGTGGACTGAAAGGTCCCAGGTTAGATTCCAGTCAAGGGCATGTACCTTGGTTGCGGGCACATCCCCAGTGGGAGGTGTGCAGGAGGCAGCTGATCGATGTTTCTCTCTCATCGATGTTTCTGGCTGTCTATCCCTCTCCCTTCCTCTCTGTAAAAAATAAATAAAATATGTTAAAAAAAAAAAAAAAGAAACTGAAGTTCTTTTAAAAAGACAAAGTTCTACATTCCAGAACTTTCCTTAAGAAGGAGAGAAAAGAGGGGCAAGATAAGGCACGGTTGCCATGATTTGTTTTAAAGGCTCCTCTAACAAAATGAATGTGTCAGTAGCCAATTGTCGTCAGCCAAAGGGTGTGTTTAATAGACTCTCCAGGCAGATGTCCCACCTGCCTGTCCCCCCACCCCCCAAATTGGGTTTGTCTGAGGTTTCATTCCACAAAGAAGCAGCAGATGAAATACCTTAAAAGATACAGCACAGTTGATGTTCAAGACTAAGGACCCTACTCTTACTTTAAGAGTATTAGGCCTTGGCTTTCCCTGCCCCATGCAATAAAGCAAGTTTTATATACACTCCCCATATCTTTTTCTAACATTTTCTTATATAAATTTAAATATTTTACAAAAAAGGCTTTTTTTCTCCAAACATATAAATTTTAGTGAAACATATATTGCCCGCCTGTGAACTTGTTTTTTCACTAAAATATAAACCTATCTGACATGAGGGAACATGTCTTTGACCACTGGAGATCACTGAAGTCTGAATTGCACTGTGGAGAAGGCACTTGTGTTTTCTCTGAGGTCTCCGGCAAGCAGCTCAGTGAGCACTCAGAATCGCTGTCCTCCACCGCCCGGGCCGAGGCCTCCGAGTGCCCAGTCACTGAGGCAGCTGGGGGCAAATGGTGAGTAAACTTGATGCTAAAATTACGGAAATAAAAAACCAAAATAAAAATAGCATGGACCAGTTCTTAGTCTAGAATTAAACTACAAACAAAATCCAAAGTGTTCATTCATGAAGATTCAAACCTATTTCATTCTCTCATAAATTATAAAATACAAAGGTGGCTATATTAATGACAAAACTCAAACAGTACTGAGAGGGGTTTGTCAATGGGCAGAAGTCCGTCCCTCTGGGTGGGGCCCAGAACTCCCAGGTAGGTGGTGGCCTCCCTATTGCTGGGCCAGAAGTGCTGTCCTGTTGGCCTTCATCTTCTCCAGCCGCTTGGCCAGGTGGCTGTTGGTCATCTCCACTTCCTCAATCTTGTCCAGTGCTGTTCGTAACTAGAGGCAGGGAGAACCTGGTCACTTCACAGAGTCAGAAACAAAACCAAGTGCCA
This sequence comes from Myotis myotis, assembly GCF_014108235.1. Lineage (NCBI taxonomy): Eukaryota > Metazoa > Chordata > Mammalia > Chiroptera > Vespertilionidae > Myotis > Myotis myotis. The sequence continues at coordinate 48,371,942 of NW_023416317.1, forward strand.
CCTTATTTCCAACTTTCCGGGACGTGGACGCGCTGCTGACTGATGGGCTCGCATAGGATCCCACAGCCTAATTTTTTTTTTCAATCAGCCACTCGTAAACAGTAATACTGAGTATTAGTCACAGACAGGATCTACAGAAGCTGGAGAAATAGACCTGATCTAAAAAATAAAAAGTCTCCCTTTTCTTATGTAACTGAACAAAACATAAAATGGCAGTCACTGTGTGGGTCAAACACCAACAGAAAAGAGTAAGTGACTCCACTGCTGTTTCCTTCAGATTGGACCCAGGATTAAATTCCTTATGCAACAAAGAATTTACTTCCCAAGGATATTTTCCTTTTAGGGATGTTTTCCAGAAAGCATGTTAGAACAAGTACCTCTCGTTGTAGCTTCCTTTTTTCTGCTTTCAGTTCATCTTCCACTTTCTCGGCATTCTCAGCAGCAGTTCTATATCTCAGCACCTGTCCCTCAAGCCGGCTAATCTGTAAATATGAGAACACAGCCTCTGGAACTGAGCACTAGAAGCCATCACTTTTTTGCAGCCAAGATGGAAATACAATGTTATTAAAACTCTAAGTAATCTAACACTAACAAGTCCCCTTAGGGTGAGTCATAGGTCCTCTCAGAGCCCAACTGCTATTTATAAATAAAGAAATGTCCCCAAAGGATTACAGCTGTAGAGTCATTATAAGCCAATTTCCCATGTTAAGTTTTATGATGACCATAGTGTTTAAGTGCCAAAGTAACATCACAGAAGGAGACTCACTGAATGGAAAAGTTTTTGGACATTTTGAAATGTGCAATAAAGCATTTTGTTATAAACTATGATCTCTCTGAATTCTCATGCAATATCTACAACTAGAATTACAGCTACAGTTTTCTATATTTTTACAGGAAACAGAAGGCGGATGTTCCTTGCCAGATGTTCTCTGCTGGCTTTCCCACTTTAATATAGAGCTTTTCTAGAGATCCAAGTGTAATGGCCGCCCAAAGGCATGCATGGGTTAGCCATTTAGATGCAGGAGGCAGATGTGTTTTAAGGGACTTTAAATCACTTGGCACCATTCGAAGTACTTACACTTTGCTCCAAGGTGGTTATATCCTGTTCTGCTTTTGAAAGCTTAAACTTGTATTCACTAATTTGTCTATTAGCATCTCCTAGAACAGAAGAGAAAAATCAGTCACCTCTGAGGGGTGAAGGTGTGACCCACCAGGCAATGACTCCCTCTGTAGCACAGGAGAGGGCCGTGCGGTCTAAGAAGACAAACCAAATGCACACAGGGCGACCATGGCACCTCCGGCAACCCAGCCCCTGGAACTGTGGACACTACAGAAGCTCTAGCACTTATGCTACAACAGTATCCCTCAGATCAGGAGTTAGAGGAAAATTCACTCTTCGCCCCATGATGCGTGTAGGTAGAGCGTTGAGCAAGGAGCCCTGTCAGCCAGTTTCTCTGCAGTCCTATGGCCCAGGGAGCCTCGGTGCTCACAGGCTAGGCCCTCCATTTTCCCGGACCCCAGCCCTGCACCTTCCCACCGCTGTCCTTCTGCTCCCCCATACCTCTAGTGCCCCTTGCTCCCCACCCCCGACTTAAGTCTTAACTGACCTCCAAGGTTATGCTCAATTTTCACCTCCTGCATGACTCTTAAAATAACCCTAACTTCTCTTGTTGCATTTTGCCTGTGTTCTTTTATAATAGTTACCATGCTTTCCTAACATTTATTTGTAAGGAGAGAGGCCCTGTCTAGCCTTCTTGAATCCACCTCTGTATCTAGCTAAATGCTTTGCACAGTGGATGCTTAATAAATATTTGCTGAAACAAATGCTTTTCCATACATATGATAATGTGGTATGGGTAGAGCTATATAAATCAATAGCTATACATTTGACCTAAGAAGTAAGTCATTTAATAAGTTTATAAATGACGGGGGAGAAAAAAATCCCTCCAACAAGCCAAATTTAATAAAAATATCCCTCTGAAATGATTATAGGGTAAGAATTATAAGGCTTACAGGAGAAAACCAAATATAATCTACCTAACTCAAGAACTTCTGTGCTGTTCCACATAGCTAAGGTTATAAATTATAAATAACTTCCTATATATCCTCAATGCAAACAGCTGTTCTAAGTAGACAGTTACTGTCACCTTAAAAGTAATGGGGTCATAAAACCCTCTCCCAAAAAGCCACCCTTGGGAGTCAGAGCCCTATTCTGGGCTCTAAAACAGAAGCTTCACGATCTAGTTCTCTAATTCAGCAACTTGTTATCAAAATGTGCTGCTTCCTTCTCACTCTCCAAACCACCCATTCCTTCCTGTTTTCCAAAGTCTAACTCTGTTGTCTCAGCCATTTCATCTGTGTTTTGAAATTCCATTCCACAACATCATACTTTACAGTCAAGGCAGTGTCCAGACCCAAGAGTCACAGGGTCCTTTTCCTGGTTTTCTGGTGCAAGGGTACTGCCTGCTTTTGTCTTTTCCAGCAAGCCCAGCCTGCCCATCCTTCTCAGCTCACCTCCATGTATAGCTGCAGGTGGTACTTCTCCCCACCTTCCGCAAATACCGGCGACCGCCTACCCACACTAGGACGCATTCACACATAAGTCTAGTACATTCCCCCTCAGGATGATTCCTTTTGATTTTGCTGCTTTAGGCCAATCTCTTCCAAATCTATTCCAGTCCCCTCTCTAAGACTGTTGACAATCATTATAGTGGTTTAGCTCATCATCACAACCTCCTAATCAATCAGCCTACCTCTTGTCACATCCCAGTCTTCATCTACCCTCCATGCCAAAACGACATTTCAGGAACAAAATATTCACCAGGAAGTATCACAAGGGTTGTAACTGATATCCAAGAAAGGATATATCCCTAACCTCAAAGGTTGGTATTAACAGTATTAATAAGCCTTAATCCAAGAACTCTTTTCTATTTGGCCTAATTCAGAACATTTAGGTGAAAAAGCCATGGAATAACCAATATTTTAAAATAAGTTCTCAGAAATGCTATTTGAATAGGAAAAGAAAAGTATCCCTGCTAGTGAATTATATAGTATCTACATAAGAACAGCTTCTGAACAGTCCCTACCATGGGAATGACTCTGACTACAGTAGGCATTTATAATAATATGGGGTCAAGAGTAGAAAGGGAGAAAAACTGGAGTAGGTAAATGGAGTAGGTTTACATTGTGGCCTTGCTTTAAATTCCATCTAATAAAAATTAGAGTTAACAAGAAAACAGAAAGTTCTGGAACTAGTCAATATTAGTGTTAGTTAGTTCCAAATATATCCCTCCAATTATTCCAAGATGAATTCCACAACATTAGGTAGGGTGCTGCTTGGGAGCTTCAAGCTGATGAGGGTATGGAAGAGGACAGTGTCAGGATGCAACTATTTGCAAAATGCTCCTACAAATCACTCTGCCTAGAAGGGAAGTGCTCTCATCATCCTGAAGCTCGCAGGTGAGCAGAAGCTTCTGTTCGGCCCCATTACTGCCCTGACTGCTCTTCTGGACAACCTGAGGACGAACCAATCTGTAAGAGCTCTTCTTGAGAAATGTGAATTACATGACACTGGCAGCCAGTTTACAATCCCGCTTCTAGGACACAGCCCAGGCCGACTGCACTTACTCTGCATTTCGATGAACTGCAAGTCCGAGCCGTTCTGCAGCCCGGCCAGGTCACCAGCCGCCGTGCCGTCGCCCCTGGAGCACTTCTGCCGCTCCTCCTCTAACTGCAGCTTCAGTTTTCTAACCTGCAGGAGAATCATGGGCATGTCAGCAAAATCCAGTTTGTCAAAGGAGGCAGATCCTCGTCAGCCACAAACATCATTCAGGAGCAATTTCCTTGAGTGCCCACCAAGGGGACACACTCCTAACGGTGCTAGGAGAAGCTGTGAGCAAACATCGAGAGGGGCGAGCGCCAGGACCAGCACCCATAAAAATAGCTCTATTTTATTATTTGTGTAGGGTTTTGGAACATCACTTTTCAGTATTATTTGTTACTTTTATTCAAAATGGAAATTCTATGGGCAGTTAGATATTTTTCTTTTGTTTTAGAGTTAGGTTAAATATTCTTACTTAGAAAATTTTCTATACACAGAAATACATTAATAAAGGACGTTCAGAGTAGCTTATTCATGATAGCCAAAACTGAAAATAATCCACATGCCCATCAACAGGAGGATAAACAAATTGTGGTGCATCTGCACAATGGAGTGTGATACATCTAAACTCAGCCAAAAAAGGGGAAAGTACAATTGACAGGCAACAACACGGCTGAATCTCAAAATAAGTGTATGAAAAGTGTATTCCAATTATATAACTCCATAAAGAGCAAACTCATCTAGAGTGACAGAAAGCAGATCAGTGGTTGCCTGGAAAGGGGGAGGGAAGAGGGTGCAGGAAGGAAGGTTTACCGAGGGTGCAGGAACTTTGACACATTATGAATACTGTCACCCCCCCAAGTTCATCTGTTGAAATCCTCAGAATACGATCTCATTTGGAAATAGAGCCATTGCAGATGCACGGAGTTAAGCTGAGATGAGTTTATATTGCAACAGGGAGGACCCCTAAGCCAATATGGCTGGTGTCTTATAAAAAGAATTCCAGATGAAGAGATACACATTCAGAGGGAAGACGATGTGACGAATGCCATCTATAAGCCAAGGAATGCCAAAGATGACCAGCAAACCCCAGGAGCCAGAAGAGAAGCAGGGGGCAGATGGCCCTTCCAGGCCTCAGGAGGAACCAACGCAGGGCTAATCCCATGTTAGCCTCTCATCTCCAGAACTGTTGAGACAATGCATTTCCATTGTTCTAACCACCCAGTTTGTGGCGGTTTGTTATGACAGCCCTATACAGTAATACAGGTATGCACATTTGTATACTTTATGTGCAGCCTATTCTACACCAATTATACCCTAGTAAAGCTGAAGTTTTAAAATTTGCAAAATAAACTAAAAATTAAAATTAAAAGGGACTCTGGGTTGGAGAAAAAAAGCAAGGCTCAGTGGAGAAAGGAGTGCCACTTGTGGAAAACAAGGAGATCAAGGGAACAGAAATGTATTGGATTCTGAGGCTTCTGGACCACACTCAGGCTCCACAATGCCAGACAGCTGGGCCGTACCTGTGGCAGAAGACGGAGGCTCTCTTTGAGCTCTGACTAGCCTAAAATGAAAGACCGACCTTTCCACACTGCAGGCTCCCAACCAAACACCCAGCCACATCAATCTTCACAAAAGCTTGGGCAAGCCTCACCCATTACCTCAGAGTTGCCCATCAGCTTTCTGGTTCCCCACTCTTACACTGAAGACCAAATAAACATGCTAAGAGCATCTGAAGGAAACAAACTGCAGACAGCAGAAAACCAAGCAACCAGTTGGCCGATATCCTCCGAGATTAGTGAAAATATCTGCGTCCTTGAAATGACTGCAGAAATAGAAACTCAACAAAAGTATTAGAAGATAAAGTTGAGAAACTTTTAAAAAGTAAAGCAAGAGACAAAAAGCGAGGTGGAAAAACAGGAGAGAAACAAGAAGTCAGAGCATCAGTGCCCGAGTCTGTCTCCCTCCTTCGGAAACCAGTCATGTTTCCCCAAATGCCTACAACTCTTACCATCACACAAGCACAATCCAGAGCAGTCTACCCACGCCCACACACAAGGGGAGGTACCTCTGGGACAAAGGGACAAAGCCTCCCATGCCTCTTCGTCCTTCAAGGGTCACTCAAGGTGAATCTGCATGCTCAGTTCCAGGTGGCCTTGCCAACTGTGTCCTCAACTCCATCAGCAGGGGTCAAGGGGAAGCCTGAGCACCAGGAACAAGTTCGCCACTCCCCTAACGGGGAAAGGGCGGGCGAGCGCTGCACTGGGACTAAATTCATGCTTCCCAGACACCTCTGCCCTTGCAACACACACAGGGTCACCACTATCTGCCTTGAGTGAGCCAAGACTAATCTCAATATCCCCAACACTATGTTTATGTCCATCTCAAAAAGGGTCATACTTCTACACTCTTCCCCCAAAGGCTCTGTACAGCTCTTTCTGTCTTCACCTCCTAATCTTTCCCAAAGCCTGAAACTCTTCCATTGTGCCTCTGGATTACCATTCTATTATCAGCAATGCCTCCTGGTCCTCCATCTCTGCTCTGAGCACTCCCTTTACCCCAGTGCTCTAACAGGATCCTGCTTCCTCTGCAGCCCTCTAAGTACTCCCACAGCCCTGTATTTCTCCCACAGCCCTCCCATTGCTGGGCCTGAGAATGGAATGGGTGTCCTCTTATTTTTTTTGCTGTTGCCAAACTATTCTCCCTCTAACCTCCCTAAAACTCCTAATCTTATCTCTTCCAATTATACTCACTACCCCTCAACATTGCCATCATCCCACTCTTTCTTCGCTGTTTTAGCTCCTGTCTCACACTCCCTCAAAACTATTCCTGTCTTAATTTTTGGCAGTTTCAAAATACATCTAAGTAATGGATTTCTCCTACAACTGATATCTCAGTTTCCGGAACACCTCCTCTCTAAGGATCTTGGCATCTGTCCCTTCTTGCCCTCAGCCACTCACTCCCACAGTCATGTACTATAGCTCACCATTTAGATCAGTGGTCACCAACCGGTGGTCTGCAGACCACTGGTGGTACGTGAGGTCCGAAAGGCTGGCAACCGCTGATTTAGATAACTGCAATCTCTACATACATCCAATCCACGTATCTCCTCTCTAACCGCTACTCCAAATCTTTCCAGCTCATTGTCTCGGGACCCCAACTCCAAAAATCATTGGATCCCACTGGCACTGTAATCCATTGCTTCCATTTCTTTCCAGTGTGCCTTGATCTTCCTGGATGTCCTCTCAAACCTCCTTACTCAGTTTAATTTCTAGGTCCATCACCACTCTGTTGCACACACCCTTGCCTCCTCTGCCTATTATACTCATCTGATAAAAGCTAACTGCCTACTCCATGCCTGCACCAATAAAGCTTAATGTGGCTGGAGAAACACAATAAATGCATTCACACAAATCTCTAATATAACACATAATCTGCTATTTATATATATAATCCTAAGCAACCAGCCAACAAGCCAACCAGCCAATAGCTATAATGGGCACTGACCACCAGGGGGCAGATGCTCAACGCAGGAACTGCCGAGCTGTGGTCACTTGGCAGCTAAGGTTCATGGGTGACACACCCAGAACCAGAAAGGAGGGAGCCCGATTCCGGGGTGTGTCACCTCAGAGCTGCCCTCTTGTAACCTGGGACCCCTTGGGGAATATCAGAGAGCCAGTTTTGACCTGATCCCCGCAGGCCAGGCCACTGGACCCCACCGGTGCATGAGTTTGTGCACCAGTCCTCTCTAGTTAATTATATTTCTTATTTATTGCTTGGTCTCCTACCACTAGAATGTTTGGTCCACTGAGGCAGTAATTTTTTTTTTTAAACTAATTTGTTCACTGAAATATCTCAAATGCCTAGAATAGCGCCTACTAAATAATGGATTTAACCTATCGTTGGAAAGTCTACAGCTAAATTAGTAATAAACATATAGAAAAGCAAGTGAAAGGAAAAGAACAATATCTGCTTTGGGGGAAATGAAGAGCTGTGGAAGAGATGAGAGGCAGTCCTAGATGCTACAAGGCTCCACTGTGAGGAGTATTGACAGAGTCTAATAACATGAAAGGACTGGAAAGACACTGTTCCCTTATTAGGTGGATGTGGGGATGGGAGGTATACATGTGTTGTAGGAACAGGGGATGAAAGAAAGCTAAATGCTCACCTTCCACAGATGGATGGCAATAGAAAATGCCAAAAACAGAACAATCGAGAAGCAATATAAGCATGTTATCCTATCTAATAAAAGAGAAACATGGTAATTAGCGTATGACTGCTACCCTTCCCATTGGCTAATCAGGGAGATATGCAAATTAACTGCCAGCCAAGATGGCGGCCGGCAGCCAGGCAGTTTGAAACTAACATGAGGCTTGCTTGCTTCAGTGACGGAGGAAACCAACGTTCCCCGCCTGCCTTGCCGGCCTCTGAGCCTGCAGTCTGAAACATTGTAACAAATATAGAAGCTAAACAAAACCCCAGAAACCTGCTTTCAGCGAGCGGGATCTCAGAGCTGGAGTTATACATTGTTTCGATTATAGAACCCAAACAAACCAGATACCTGCTTTCAGCAGCAGAGGCCTAAGAGCTGGAGCCAGAGCTAAAGCTGGCCGAGAATATAAAAAAAAAAAAAAAAGAAGTTGGGAGCTTCAGCCCTCAGCCCCTCACCCAGACTGGCCAGGCACCCCAGTGGGGACCCACACCCTGAAGAGTGTGTGACCAGCTGCAAACAGTCATCATCCCCTCACCCAGGCTGGCCAGGTACCCCAGTGGGGACCCCCACCCTGATCCAGGACACTCTTCAGGGCAAACCAGCCAGCCCCACCCATGCACCAGGCCTCTATCCTATATAGTAAAAGGGTAATATGCCTCCCAGCACCGGGATCAGCGGAGCCGTGAGGCCTCCCGGCACTGGGATCAGCGTGACAGGGGGCAGCGCCCAAACCCCCTGATCGCCCTGCGGCTCTGTGTGTGACAGGGGGCGGGGCCACAACCTCCCTATCCGCCCTGCTCTGTTCGTGACAGGGGAAGGTGCCCCAACCTCCTGATTGGCACCGCTCTGTGCCTGATACGGGGGAGCTCCCCAACCCCCTGATCGCCCTGCGGCTGTGTGTGTGACAGGGTGCGGCACCCCAACCCCCTGATCGGCCCTGCTCTGTGTGTGACAGGGTGCGGCGCCCCAACCCCCCCCACCCCCCACAAACGGGCCCTGCTCTGTGTGACGAGGTAGAGCCATAACCTCCCCATCAGCCCTGCCCTGAGTGTGACAGTGGCGGCACCCCAACCCCCTGGTCGGCCCTGCTCTGTGGGTGATAGAGGGCAGCGCCCCAACCCCCTGATCCACCCTGCTCTGTGTGTGACAGGGGGCGGTGCCCCAACTCCCCTATCGGCCCTACTCTGTGAGTGACAGGGGGGAGCTCCTCAACCCCCTGATGGGCCCTGCTCTGTGCATGACAGGGGGGAGCTCCCCAACCCCCCTGATGGGCCCTGCTCTGTGCGTAACAGGGTAAGGAGCCCCAACCCCCCTGATGGGCCCTGCTCTGTGCGTGACGGGGGCAGCGCCCCAACGCCCGGATTGGCCCTGCTCTGTGCGTGACGGGGGGTGGCGCCACAACCTCCCCATCGACCCTGCCTTGAGTGTGACAGGGGGCGGTGCCCCAACCCCCCAATCGGCCCTACCCTGAGCGTGACTGAGGGTGGCATCGCAACCTCCCAATCCGCCCTGCTCTGTGCATGACAGGGGGCGGCGCCCCAACTCCCCAATTGGCCCTGCTCTGAGCCCGACCAGGGGCTGCACCTAGGGATTGGGCCTGACCTCTGCCACCCGGAGGCAGGCCTAAGCCAGCAGGGCGTTATCTCCTGAGGGGTCCCAGACTGCGAGAGGGCACAGGCCAGGCTGAGGAACCAGCCTTCCCCCTGAGTGCACAAATTTTTGTGCACCGGGCCTCTAGTATACAAATAGACAAGAATGGTATACACCAAAGAATCAGGTAAAAGCACCAAGCAGGAATGGTTTGGGGTAAGGGTGGGGGGCAGGGCAGAGCACTTCCGGCTTCATAACAAAGTTTGTAGAACTGTTTCACCCTCAAACTATGTATCCTATAAGTTATTTTTAAAAAACAGGAAATAACAAAGAGGTAAAATATGAATTATCTTTTTATCCTTCAAATCTGACTTGAGTGCTGATATTTAAAATAAGCACATCTCTTTCTAGTGTACAACAGTTTGCTAACATTTTACCATGTGACTTAGTTACAATTAATATTACCTGTGATAGTAGCTCTTCCTTCTCTCCAGCAAGTTTTCGTAGCCTTACATCTAAAACAAACAAAAAAGGTTGTAAACTTAAATTTGTAATGATGTAGTATATGAACAATTAAAAATAATTCTACAAATTATGAAAGAGCAAATGTTACCTGATAAACAATTTACAGCTCTATCAAGACATGAAGGCTTGATGGTGTTAAGGAAAAATACTTCATTATTCAACACATATTTCCACACAACTGATATTTATCAGGGCACTAAATACACGTGCTCCCTAGAGCAGTGATTTTCCACTTAAAGACAAACTGAAGTACAAAGATCATTTCCTTGTTTCAAAACTTTGCAAGCTCTCCCTAGTAGACAACTCAAATGCTAAGAGTGCTCCCACAAGCTTAATTAAGCCCTTAGCAGGAAAAAACAAAATATGGGATAGGAGACAGGGGTCAAGAGTGGGACTGAGAAGAGAAGCTGGAACAAAAAAAACAAAAACAAAAACAGAGGAACACAATGCTGGAAGAAGCAAAGGCCCACAACAGCAAGTGGGGGGAGGATGGGCCCAGCTCTAAAATGCAGGCCATCAAGGGCTTATCAGGCTCTGTAGCAGGATCACTGGGACTGCTCCTGGCCTGGAGGGAGGAGCACATATATTACTACAGGCCCCTTGGGCTGAGGGGATACCCACAGATGAATAAAAGCAGCAGCTGACACCTAGCCAGCACCTCCTACAACCAATCAGGATCCCAGCTAACTGTGTTCGGTTTCTTCAGCACCTTCCAAACAAGCAGAGGAAACGCTCTGGATCATACCCTCAGTCCATTCTCTAGAGCAGCTCTCTCTCCTAGCATCTTCTGATTCATCAAAGTGCCCTACAATCACATTTCTGAAAGTCTGTACATTCGAGACTGTGCTCACTAACTTTAGAAGAGTTTTTTTACTTCCCCCACTCTTATAGCCCACTTTTCTAGGTAACCTACACATCTATGAAAACATGAAAAAGAGATCATTTTTTAAATAAGTAAAAGGAGGCTGATGATACAGTATCTATCTGGGTCATTTCTTCCTGTAGAGCAGGATTCTTAGTGGAGATAATTGGTAGCATCTGTGTGGTTTCCTGAGCGAGGTGTCACTAGATTCTCAAAGGGTTAAATTGAAGAGGCTTGGACTTTAAGAGGCTCAGAAGCCCTGCTCTAGAAATAACACTGATATCTGCCTTCTTGGTCATCTGTTTCTTGCCTTAAGAAATGAGGCGGCAAGAGCTGCAAGAGCCCTGGGATAAGCAGAACACAGAACCAGATGCTCTAGGAAGAAAATACACTTGGAAAGTCGCCTACCGGCCCACTGGTTCCCTGGGACCAGAAGGTTTATATTTAATTGAAAAAGCAATGGGCTACCTCTAAGTGAAAAAGCAATGTGTGTATACCCACAGTGCTTCCAGCTGGGGGACTTCAATGACCAAATGCTGGTCTCCCACGGTCAAGGATGTCTGAAAATAATGTGCCCAGATTTCTTCCCATTAAGGATCTAGATAAGGCTCAGACAGTCTTTGTGTAGTTTATGTTTTCCAAAATGGGAATTAACAAGCTGGAAGTCTAACAGGGTCACCTTAACCCAAGTCAAGGTAGCAACCAGTATCTTACCTAGAGGACCCTCTCCTGCGGACTCCAAGACCTGAGCAGCTTCCTGAGACACCACAGTGATGGCTCCAACCACTGGTTCGTGATTGACATCACCATTGGGAGTGCCGTCGGGGATTATAACTAAGCCATGTTTCTGTGGGGAAGAAAAAACCCAGCATCAAAGGATGGCCCACATGGAGGGGGCATGCTCTGTGAGGTGACTGACAACAGGTTGCCACAGGTAAAACCGGGTAGAGCTAGTTACATGGAATACAGCTCTGTAGAAGAAATGACTTAAGCCTACCAAATATGGACTGAAGAACGATCACTGTGGTTTGTACTCATGCCAGGAAAGATGACAGAATGAAAGGAAGGAAGAAGAAAGCGCTGAGGGACATGAGCTGCAGGCTGATGCTAACATACCTCTCCTGTCTTCACCGTCTCCTTCAGGTCAGCCAGCTCCTCTCTGAGCGTATCTCGCTCATTCCTAAGGCAGGCAATGTATTCCTTCTGCTTCTCTAGGGCCTGGTTTTAGACAGGGTAGCGAGGGACAGAATGGCACAGAAAAAAAAGCAAGTGAAAGGGAGCAGAGAAGTACCCGAATCAAATAAAGATAAAGGCATAAAAGACAAGGCAACATTAGGAGCTTGGAAACAGCAGTGAGAGATGGGAGGAAATACAAAGTTAGATGGATATATATCTCCAGAAGGGAGTTTTAATAGCAACTGGTAAATCATGCATAAATTCGACAAAACATGCTTATCACATCAGGCAAGAAAACGAATCTTTCTTTTCCAGTTCATGAACAAACAGGAAATGGAAAACGAAGGCAGCAGTAATAGTGAAATAAAGTTGGCCTTACTGATCTCCTAGTACATTTTCATTTGGCGAATCAATCAAACAAAACCCCCAGATTTCAACTAAAAGAGTTTATTCAAGAATATACTTGATTTAAAAAAAAATTCTGGAAGAAAAATGACCAGTATGCACAAGGTATTTTAATTAAATGTAGGCTGTAGTGATTTTTCTCCAAGTAGTGTGGCAAAATATTCCTCAAATACCACTTAATTAAAAATGGCTAATCTCCAAAAGGATTCTTGAGAACCTACTTTATTAATTTAATTAAATACAATTAAGAGTAATTTGGTTTTCTGATATACCTTCAAAATGTGAAAAACAAAAATAACACACTAACAAAATAAATACAGCCCACCTACAGAGGGTAGCAAATACGGATTTAGGAACCTGGCTTTTGAGTCCTGGCACATACTAACTTATCTTTGCCTCAGTTTCCTCATCTGAAAAAGGGGCAGGGGTAACCTCAGCTCCCATGGGGTGGGCACAGGCTTCAAGAGGCCTCGGTGTAAAGCCCCGCCTGCCATGCATGAGACGGGAGGGCTCAGGGGAGCCAGCTGCTGTTTCCATTTGCATTGTCCTGCCACTGCCTGAATCTCATGGCTGTCAGAACTGAGGACAGTGCAGAAGCAGGAACACACTTTGATCCTCGGGCCTCAAAACATACCCACGTTAGGCAGTCTATTCAGGGGCCTGACAGCTGGGCTATTTGAAAAAGCCTTTCTCCATCCATTCGTTCATATATTTAACATTTTCTGCCAGCATTCCCATTCATCTGAGTAAACTACAACAGGCCACTTTCTTCTTAGTTTATTGGGTTTAGAAGTGGTCAACTGCTTAGTGACTGGTTACTCAAGAGCTGGACAATCTTTAAAGACATTATAATCCTATTCTGCAACCAAACTGGGAGTAAGTAAGGGATAAGAGCAGCTACGATTTACACAGCCCAAACTACAATTTGCGTAACTCCAACTATATAGACAGTGTTATCTACACATATAAATAAGTATATCTATATAATTTCCCCCTTACATACCCTGTATTTTGTCTTATGCCCATTTCACAAATCAGAAAATTGAGGCTCAGAGAAGTTATATTTTTTTGCTCAATGTCACAGTAAGTGGCAAAGCTAGAAAATGAATCCAGTCCTTTCTGGTTCTGAAGCTCTTGCATACTTTTTCTGTATGACAGCACCATGAAGGCCACAATTCTGTTTCCTTGCTGTCGTCCAGATGCTGCTAGAAAAGTGGTCCACAGGGCAAGTCCTACTCCTCAATCAAACTGCAACATCAAAATCTAACTTCCTTTCAACAATTCACACTGTATGACATGTCTGGAGTCTGCCTGTGAATTAATAATGATTTTCTAAAATCATAAGGCATTAACACTCCACTACATTAATACCAAACGTAACACCAAGACAGCAAAGCACAGGCAATACTCTACCCTTGTTGACAGCTGGTGTTGTCTGCTGGGTTAGACAGTTGTGGTTATGGGTGTCTGCGTGCACAGTTAGGCCGTGCATCAGCACATGTACTGAGTTAGTGATCACTATCACAACATGCTCTATATAAACACCACCACCGGACAGAAATGATCTCTTAGGAACAGACCAATTTGAAACTAGGAATTCTAGCAAATGCTCGAATATGCCCTTTGCACCTCTTCCACATCTTACAGCAGCGAATTTTATCTTTACTTTTGGACTTTTTAATTTTGTCTTCCCATAATTATGGATGGGAAAATAAAATACATCCTGTAAGTGCTCCCACTTCACCACAAAGTTTCAAGAGGACTGAAATACCGTATAATTAGACCACATGTATTCATGCTGGATCTGAAATCCTCTGTATTACCTGACCATCTAACCACTACCCTTGTGTCTACATTCAATAATAGTTCCTACAGTGCATTTTTTTAGGGTAAAAAGTACATGCTTGTGACAATCTAAATAATTCTTTATCCCTGACCTAACCTCAAATTCTAGTGTCTTTGGGCATCAGGTTAACTCTCCATATAATTGCACAGGGTAGTCAGAATGGGAGTGAGTCTTATATTGGGATATATGGATATATAAGTACTTTATATATATATTGCACATGGCCACCTGGTGCTTGGAACAGCCTTGGGGATAAAGACATGAGCACTAGGGTCAGTGAGGAACTAAAGAAAACTGAACTTTAACAAGAGAATAATGGTCATACTCTTCCATAAAGTTACTAAATTTAAATCTTGAAAATGAAGTGAGAGATGAGTGATACATTAGGTAGTCATTGGCCATGTTGAAAATGTTGTAAGTCAAGGGAGGACCACATCACACGTATTAGGATGGCCACTATCAACAAAACAGGAAACATGTTGGTAAGGATGTAGAGAAACTGGGACACTTGTGCAGAGTTGATGGCAATGTTGGTGCAGCTGCCATGGAAAACAATATGGCAGTTCCTCAAAAAATTAAACCTGGAATTGCCATTTATGCATCAATTCCACTCATGGGTACATACCCAAAAGAGATAAAAGAAGGGTCACAAAAAGATATTTACAAACTCATGTTCACAGCAGCATTATTCAAAACAGTCAAAAGGTGAAAAGCAAACCAAGTGCCTATCAACAGATGATAGGATAAACAAAATGTGGTAGATACACACAATGGAATATTATTATCTTAAAAAGGGACATCTGACACATGCTACAATATGATGAACCTTTAGGACATATGCTAAGTGAAATAAGTCAGTTACAAAAAGACAAATACTAATGATTCCACTCATATGAGCTGCCTTGAGTCAGTCTTAGAGACAGAAAGTAGAATGGGAATTGGGAGGGGGTGGGGAGCGGAGGAGATTGGGAGTTGTAAATAAGATGAAAAGAGTTCTGTAGATAGATGGTGGCGATGGAAGCACGGCAATGTGAATGTACTTAATACCACAACTAACTCTACACTTAAAAGTAGTAAATTTTATGTTATTTGTACTTTATCACAGTTTTTTTTTTAAATGACAAACTACTGACACATGCAACAATTTGGATGAATCTCAAGGGAATTATGCTGAGTGAAAGAAGGTAATCCCAAAAAGTTATATACTGTATAATTCCATTTATATAACATTCTTAAATGGCGAAATTATAGAAAAGGAGAACAGATTAGTGGTTGCCAGGGCTTGGGACAGAGTAGGGGAGATAGTAGATATGGCTATAAAAGGGCAACAGGAGGGAGCCTTGTAACAGTGATGAAAATGTTCTGTATCTTGACTATTTCAAAGTCAATATCCTGGATGTGGTACTGTACTATTGTTTTGCAAGATGTTGCATTTGGGGAAAACTAGGTAAAGTACATACAAGATCTCTTTGTATATTTTTTACAATTGCATATGAATCTACAATTATCTCAAAAATGTTTTAAAAGTTAATTTTTTTAAATCCAAAGGAACACATTATTATATACCACATAGAAGGAAGATACCCCATATTTAATAATGCCAAGAAAATTAAAAAGTAATTTATATCTTAACCATCAGCTCAGCTTTTTGGTAAGAAAAAAATTGTTTTATTTTAAAGAGCTATTTTATTGGACTGAGAGTTTTGGAATTTTTCCTTGGCCAGACCAAAATAATCAGTTTAAAATACTGAGATAATTATGCAAAATAGGAACCACAGGCTTGCCAATAGGTGCTAAAGAAAATTATGTAAGGTCCTAAAAAAAACCCCATTCTAGACAGGGACCAGATTTTAAACTTTTAAATTACGTACTTTGTGCTATACATTTTTCACATCTCATTTTAAATTTCCCAAGTAAAAATTTAAATAAAATCAGTAGCGTACAATTTTAAAACTGTTAACAGAGTTGTTAATTTATACTCCAGAAGGCTCTTCTAGTTTTGGGTAGAATTTTAGAAACGTGGTATAAGTATTAGAAACTCTAAAAGGTAGCTTTATTTCTTTAAAGCAGCATTTTTCAACCTGTGGGTCGCGACCCCTTTGGGGGTTGAACGACCCTTTCACAGGGGTCGCCTAAGACCATCGGAACACACATATATAATCACATATTGTTTCTGTGATTAATCACTATGCTTTAATTATGTTCAATTTGTAACAATGAAATTGGGGGTCACCACAACATGAGGAACTGTATTAAAGGGTCGCAGCATTAGGAAGGTTGAGAACCACTGCTTTAAAGCTTTTGGTCTACCAAACTCTTCAGAAGTCATTCTGTTTCCCAGGTGCTCATTAGTGACAGGATAGGGTGACTGGAAGTGTGAAAAGAACTGGATACTAAACAGACCGTCCCTAACAATGGAGGGTGTGATCCACAGGGTTATATCTGTCACAAGTGCTCTTGGGGATCTTTGCTACCTTTCCTTAACCCACCTAACCTGTCCCCCCCGCCCCCGCACCACAGCCCTTCCCTGAGAAGGTAAGCCTCTGGCCACTATGGCTATGTGGTCCCCCAATTGCGGTACAGATAGCTCGTGCCATGAGATGGGGCTGCCAGTCAAAGGGCACACGGGATGAGCTGGTGGAAATCTTTTCAGCCTAAAGGGTTTAACAAAAAAGCACTGAAGACTTTTTCCTTATCTGGGCCCCTGCTTTGGGGAGTTATGAGGTTATAATTAGAGATGATGTCATAATTTGGCAGCTCTAGCAAATCTGACATTCTTATCCACTCCTGTAATTAAACTGATTTAATCTCTTCCTATTTTACTTACCAAGGATTTATGGAATGCTAATAACCTTTCCCCCAGCCCCACTCCTTTTCCTCTTGCTCCTTATCCGAATTCTTGCAATGTCAGGATATAAAGCTACCCACAGAGTTTGAATTAAATGCCTGTGGCTGCTTCTGGATAAGAATCCTGAAGAAATAAAGAACAACTTCCTTAGAAAGTTCCTACTCGTAGGTTTCACAAGCCCAGAGGCAGCGAGAAAGTAGAGTTCTTTCCATGCATGCTATCAGGTTTTCCTCTAGAAGTTTCTGTCATCTGCTTATATTTCACACTGACTAAATGCTTAAAGAGAGTCAAAAGGACAGATCTTTTGGAATCTCTAAGGTAAATTATATTGGTCTATTCCTCGTCGATGAGCTTGGGAGCAAAGCCCAATTTCACTTCATACCCTAATGCTTTTATCTTTCCAAAGAAGTGTCTCCTGGAGCTCAAACACCTCTTTTGTCATGGTGTCTACTTTCTGCTGCATACGCTGATTCTCCTGCAGAGGAAGAGGGGAGAGAAGCAGTGAAAGAGCAGAAAGAAACAAGGGAGGGGTGAGCGGAGGAAAACAGAACAAAAAGAAAGCTGGCTTAACAAAGGTAAAGGGAAGGTCTGCGAGGAACAGGGAAAGCAGGAGCCGCTCGCTGAAAGGAAGGATGACACCCGTCGTGGAGACAGGCCTCTCGGTGGCTCACCGCTGTAACAGTAAGGAAGGGGGCTGGGAATAAGCGTTCCAACCACAGCGATGTGGCAGCAAGCCAGCTACGGCTTGTGCATCCAGCTCCACATGTGGACTCTTCCTGAGAACTGCCTTTTCCAAACATGGAAAACTTACATTTCTAAAGAGGGAAATTCAGATTTGCTTATGATCCTTATCATAAAGAACAACCAGCAGTTTTAAATTTTATTTTCTTAAGCAGAACTAAAAAAAATACGAGACATATCTCAGCTTCGTCATTTTAATTTTTGTTAGAATCTATGCTAGAAAGAATATCATGCATTATAAATGAATACATCAATGTTTAGAAAAACTAGAAATCAGTATTTAGTAATTCTTAAACAACTCTTCTGTTTAGGCAATGATGCTCAATTAGCCTTTTATGTTTAAAAGGTTTTCTTTTATGCATTATTGGTAAATTATGATCTCCTACTTTCCTTAGTCACACATTTCTTATATATTTTACCATGCGATTCTGCAGACCAAAAAGCATTGTTTTGTCATACTCAAGATTTTTCAGTTATACATAAACATGGTTAGTAATATCTAAGAGATGTTAATTCTAAAAATAAGAAACACCTAAAATTAATTTAATATTTTTAAAGTTTGTATACCCAGCACCGAGTTTTTAAAGAAACAACAATGAAAAATTATAGAAATCATGCATTACAATTCCTCTTGAATGCCATCATCAAATTAAAAACTAGAATACTTAACTATTTCTAAGCTACTGAATTTGAGAAGCAGCGTTATTACTATTTTTAAATCATAAAAGGGGAAAAGTATATATCTTAATTTAGAAACAGAAGTAACAAGTGGCTGGCACAACGACACACAAAAATACAAAAGAACAAAAAGGGAGAGGATTCACATTTTCAAAAATACCAGCAGGAAATAGAATTTGGATAACATACTTCTTGCCATATATGGAAAAACTAAGAAAACTAATTTCCATGTAATTTTATATTTTTAAAAGTTATCTGTGTCTGCATTTAGAATAGTCAAATTTTCCTTGCTTTCAGTAGGCTAGTTTCAATTCAATTATTCTCAAAAATGAAGAAAAAGAACACAAACGCACAAACAGAAAAATAGTCATTTCTTTTCATCTATTAAATGGTTATTTATTTAAAATAGTTTTATACTGATTTCAGAGAGAGGAAGGGAAAGGGAGAGAGGGATAGAAACATCAATGATGAGAGAGAATCGTGATCGGCTACCTCCTGCACACCCCCTCCTGGGAATCGAGCCAGCAACCTGGGCAGTGCCCTGACTGGGAATAGAACCATGACCTCCTAGTTCAATGATGGCGAACCTAAGACACGCATGTCAGAGGTGACATGCGAACTCATTTTTTTGGTTGATTTTTCTTTGTTAAATGGCATTTAAATATGTAAAATAAATATCAAAAATATAAATCTTTGTTTTACTATGGTTGCAAATATCAAAAAATTTCTAAACGTGACACGGCACCAGAGTTAAGTTAGGGTTTTTCAAAATGCTGACACGCCGAGCTCAAAAGGTTCGCCATCACTGTCCTAGTTCATGGGTCAATGCTCAACAACTGTGCCACACCAGCCGGGCATAAATGTTGTTGTTTTTTTAAGTCATGTACAGGGAGAGAGATTAAGTGAGGCAGGTACCTAGGTGAAGGAGGGAAAGGGGGTGGGAGGTGGGTGTGGGTGGAGGTGAAGGTGTCTGAGTGCCCTGGGATGTGGATGAGTGAGTGTGGTAAGTGAGGCATCTCCTAGAGATCATTAAGAGATGGCCTTCCTGCTATCAGTCACATGTCGTCAATACTAAGTTAACATTAGAGCTCTTTGGTAAACACACTAAGATTAATGGGCAGGATCCCTTACCAAGTTACAAAAAACGACAAACTCAAAAGGAAAAACCGCAATTAGAGAAAAACAGAAATGGCATGTGAGGTAGTAGACACAGAAGGATGATAAATGCTTTCAAAGATCTTTTAGTGGACCACACTGCTTCCCATTCCTAAAAGGGTTGCCAACACTGATGCTCAGAGTCCCTCCACCAGGAGAAAGTTGAACTCAGCACTGTCCAGCCTTTGCCTTTTTGTATATAAGGTGCCTCCACAATTTTTTATTTTCATTTAGCCACCTCAGAAATGCATCTACCTCAGTGAGGATCAAGCTTCTTATTCCCCCAGAATCATGTTCCAAAAGACAGCATTCACTACATTCCAAAGAATGATGTACTCTGTAATCTTTCCTTTGCCCATTTCTTAAGATGTCTGTAGGAAAGAATGTGCTTAGGAATAAAAGACAATTACAAAAGCTTCTATTATTAAAAGGGGGACTGTTTATAAGGTTCATAGTATTAATTGTTTAAGCCTTTATGTTTCACGTTTGTAAAATTGTAGGGTACAGCCAAATATGAATAGACAAGTAGTAAACTCTTTGTAGTATTTTAACTCCTTTCCCTCCCAATGCATACCCCTCATCCCATTCAATGCATTTTTTCAAAATTAAATATTTCCTCAGTTCATGTACGTACCTCAATAAGCTCATCTCTTTGTCGAAGGCCTTCTTTAAGTTCATCCATTTTATGCTGCAGCACACTACACATATGTTTCTGCCTTTCTAGCTCCTGTTATTAAGCAAAAGATACAGTTTACACAGATAACGGCACACAACAAACCTGAACATCTACAATATAACAACATAGAGGCTAAGCTTGACCTCCAGAAACACCCCTGAACTGCCGGTGCAGACGAACCTTGCTTGAGAGCATTATGCTAGAGAAATAAGTCAGTCATGAAAAGACAAATATATGAGTCTACTTATATGAGGTATCTAGAGTAATACAACTCATAGAGACAGAAAGGAGAATGGTGGTTGCCAGGAACTGGGGGGAGGAGAAAATGGGGAGATATTTACTAAGTACAAGGTTTCAGTGTTACAAGATGAAAAAGTTTTGGACATCTGTTTTACAACAATGTGAATATACTTAACAGTCCAGAACTGTACACTCCAAAATGGTTAAGGTGGTAAATTTTGTTATATGTTTTTTTTACCACAATGAAAAGTAAAAATAATTTAAAAATAAAAAGTAAAAAAGCAATTTCTAAATATTGAAATAAAATGCAGGGAACTATATAACCAGTTAGCAATATAAGCAGAGGGACAGAAACTATTTCAAGTAACTTTTAAAAACAATAGTTGGATTATGCGTAGCCTAGCAGTCAAATAACAACCAAACAGAACAAAACGAAAACATAACTATTTTAAGTAATTATATTGTTGGTGGTAACGTTGGTATTGCTATTCTGGGTACTGTGGGATAATGCAATGAGCATAGAATGTAACGTAATTACTGTCATCCTCAGTGACTTTAAGAACTGAAAGTGGTAGTGTGGGGAAAAAAGAGATGTACATATATATAAGGAAGACTCTAAGTAAAAACCCTAGACTCCTGAACATGAACTAGAACCATAAGCATATACTCATATTTTGACTTTAAAAACTTTTGTTTTTTAATTATTTTTAAAACTATCCCACATACATGTTCACCTGATGCTAAAAAAGCTTATAAAACAGTGACGAACTTGGTGGCAAGTGCAACCCTAGCAATCATAGTAAGCTATATTGTTAAAATGTGCAGAGGGAAAATTTAATTTCACTAAAAGAGAAGTATGGACAAACAGCTGATTCCAGATCTGTACAGGAAATGTACCAGGTGAGCCTGGAACACCTTCTGTGCTAGATAGCAAAGAAGCTATCAAAAATAGACTCTTGAGCCCTAGCTGGTTTGGCTCAGTGGATAGAGCGTCAGCCTGCGGACTGAAGGGTCTGGGTTCAATTCCAGTCAAGGGAACATGCCCGGAGGTAAGGGCCTGAGGCGGGAGGCAGGAGGCGGTGGGGGGAGGGGTGCGGCGGACTGAAGGGGGTTGATGAGGGGGAAAAGGGGATATATGTAATATTTTCAACAATAAAAAAATTTTTTTTTAAATAGACTCTTGTCAAAACTTGGGAATCAACCTGAAGAGGTTCACATTAGTTAAAGGTTGGACAATTTGAAAATCAGTTAGAATCTATATATATAAAAACCCAATATGCAAAGTGTCCCCTCGCGAGTTTGACCAACTGGGAGTTCGATCGCTCACTATGAGGCGTGCTGACCACCAGGGGGTAGTGCAGAATGAAGGAAGGCCCCAGCCAGAGGCCTGCAGCTGGGGAAGGGAGGCCCCGGCCGGCAACCAGCAGCCACTAGGGACCCTACCCATGCACTAATTTCATGCACTGAGCCTCTAGTAAAATCTATAATTGATTAAAATCATCAAATGTTTGAATACTTGACTTCATAGGTATGACTATAAAAGAATGATAAACAACCAATTCCTTATTTTGAAAATTCATAAAGTAAAAGAATCAAGTCTTTATCTTGCCCTTCCTATTAAACTGTCTCACCTGATTAGTAAGAGATGAGGGGACATTTCTCTTTAAAGATGGAGTTACACTTTAATTTTCCTCTGCAATTTTAAGAACATCGTTTATAGAGCTCTAATGAAAACATATGTCGATTTCTGACCCATGTCTCCACAATGCTGTTTCTAAATTACTGATTAAAAATTCTCTCCAATCATTTAGAAAACAGCTTTTCTTGAAAAATGGGGGAGGGGAGAAGAAAAAGAAGAAACTGAACCATTGCATTGCAAGTCTTTGAAGCTTTGTGGAGTTCTAGCCAGTCAAAACAGGAAGAAATAAGTAATTAACTATAACTGTCCCAATTAAGAGATAGAAAATAAAGATAAAATTTGAGTTCTATTCTATTTTCAGAAACTAAAGAAGGTTACAAGCTTCTCTTTAATAAAATAAATCTTATAAAAATTTAAAAAGAAAAATATTTAGGACCTGTTATGTTCTGTCAATTTCCTTGGACCAATTGGTTTGACTGAAACATCATTCCCAGTATGCTACATTTTTTCCATTAAGCCCAGCATTTTTTAAATGGCAGATTTTAATTTTCTGATCCAAGAGAAAGGTGTAATACAAGATGAGCAGTTACCTTTGATTTTTCTTCATTTTCTCTATAAAATTCTGCCATCTGTTCCTCTTGTTCTTCAATAACATCCTTGAGGGTATCTACCTGGTAGATCAAATTGTTCTTCTCATTGTCTAACTGTGCATTAGAAACCATGGCTTTCTTGTATTTTTCTTCCACTTCAGACAAAGACTCCTAAAAAAAAGTCCAAGTCATCAGCCTGATACCTAAAATACCATGTTCACATACATATACGATATAGAATATATAACAGGAAAAGATAGCACTGGCACAAACACATGAAGATGCACTTTTGCAAAATACAAGCAGTTTGGGGAACTCCTTGTTTAGTAACATGCACATACAACAGGAGGATGATAAGCCAAAAAGGCCAACGTAAGAACTTTATATGCCCTCTGCTATCCAAGGCAAGAAAATCAAGCAGAAATGTCGCCTCTGAAAGATGAAAAGATGTGTACACAACTTGTATTTGTCAGAGTAACAAAATGAAGAATCACCAAGGTTTTCAGAAATGTTACTCTTACAGTTTTAACAACAAGCTATTTGGTATTCAGAATGCAATGATATAATAGAATACAGCCTCACTTTATATAAGTTAACTTCGTACTCATTATAATTTTGCTACTTCCTGGACATTTGTTTTCAGTACTTTCCTGGACTGCATAATGATGCTAATGTAAATGTATAAACATTGATTTATAGCAATTATTCAACTTTTAGTCATATCAAAATAAGTAAACAATAAAAAAATGATTACTAATAAAAGAACTACCACGCTCTGGCCGGCCGGTATGGCTAAGTTGGTTAGAGCATCATCCAAGGTGGTACGTTCAATTCCCGGTCAGGGCACATACCCAGGTTTTGGGTTTGCTCCCAGATTGGGGCATGTCTGGGGGCAACCAATGAATGTCTCTCTCTCTCTCTCTCTCTCTCTCTCTCTCTCTCTCTCTCTCCCCCTTCTCTCTAAAATCAATAAAAAAAGTTTTTTAAAAAGAACTACCAGAAAATGCCTGAAATTTTATATTCTGTTTTCTGCGTAAAATAGCTTATAAGTCTCTTCTTTAATGACTATGTCTAAGTTACTAATGCCTAGAAACTTTTTCAAAGCTAAAAAGAAAGAAATATGTCACATAGAAAAAGTCATCATTATTGGAAATAAATAACTAGTGCAAATATTTATCAAATCAAGATCAATGCTATTGAAATGAGAGTCCAGAACACTTATATTTATGATCAACTGATTTTTGACAAGAGTACTAAGACAACTCGATGGAAAAAAGAATAATGTTTTCAACAAATGGTTCTGGGACAATTGAATATCCACATGCGAAAGAATGAAGCTGGACTGCCATCTCATATCATACACAAAAATAAACTCAAAATGAATGAAAGACCTCAATGTAAGAGCTAAAACTATAAAACTCTTAAAAGAAAACATAGCTGTAAATATTCATAAACCTGGAGTAGGCAATATTTTCTTAGACATGACAACAAAAGCACTATCAATAAAAGAAAAAATAGAACATAAAAAATTTTAAATGTTTGTGCTACAAACAATACCATTAAGAAAGTAAAAAAACAACCCATAGAATGGGAGGAAATATTTATAAATCTTGTCTGATAAAGGACTTGTATCCAGACTATATAAAGGATTCTTACAGGTCAATAATAAAAAAGATACATAACTCAATTTAAAAATGGGCAAAGATTTGAATAGATATTTCTCTAAATGTACAATAAGCACATGAAAACATGCTCAAAATCATTAGTAATTAGAGAGATGCACATTAAAACCACTTCAGAGCTACCAGGATGGCTATAACCTACATGGCTATAATAAACAAAAACAAAACAAAGCAAAACTAAAACCAAGTATCAGTGAGGATATGGAAAAACTAGAACCCTCATACATTGCTGGTGAGAACGTGCAGCTACTTTGGAAAATAGTTTGGCAGATTCTCCAAATGGTAAATACGGAATTATCATATGACCCAGCAACTCTATTCCTAGGATTCTACCCAGGAGAAATGAGAAGATATGTGCATATAAAAACGTGTACACAAAAATATTCAAATCAGCATTATTCAAAATAGCCAAAAATTGGAAACAACCCAAATGTACATCAACTGACAGATAAAATGTGGTAAATCCAACAATGAAATACTACCCACACACATTAAAAAAAAATACACACAGACACCACAGATACATGTTACAACATGGATGAATCTTGAAAATATTAAGCTAAATGAAAAGTCAATCACAAAAGACAACATATGGTATGATTCCATTTATATAAAATGTCAGAATAGGCAAGTCCACAGAGACAGAAAGTAAATTAGTGACTACCCAGGGCTGAGTGTATGAGTGGGAGATAAGAAGTGGGAAATGACTGATAGAGGTTTCTTTTTGGGAAAATAAAAATGTTCTAAAATTGGGTTGTAGTGATAGTCATATTACTCTGTGGCTCTGCCAAAAAACACTGAATTTTGTACACTGTCAATGAGTAAATTTTATGGTATGTGAATTATATCTCAGTAAAGATACACACACACTTAATGAAGTTCAATAAACTAGGATTGTATTAACAGGCAACATTTATTCTAGAACTGGGAACAAATATAATCCAAATAAAAAATATAAGCAAAGTCAACTGTATAGTAATTTAAATATGGTAATATCTTAATATAATGGAGAGTTTAGGATGATTCTGATCCATCTTAAAGGCTAATAGCATCCAAAGTTCTCCTCACAACTCAGTCCATATAAAATGAAGCATAACTGCATGAACACTGGAATCTAAGCTAGTTCAAGCAGCAAATGCAAGATGCAATATGTAACACAAGAAATCTGACATAAAACTTATGTAATGTACTCCCCTTTAAACAAGATCACAGACAACTGTTTCAAATGTAAGTATCAAAGTAGCAGTGATTTTGATCTAGCTCACACAGGGATACACATTTAGAATTAGTTTTACTTAAATACACCTAAGGCAGTGATTTTCAAAGTGTAGGTTCTGAAGGAGCAACAATAGCATTATCTGGGACTTGAATAAAAATGCAAATTTTAACCGCCATCCCAGACACATTAAATAAGAAAATCTGGGAGTAGAGTCCGGCAACCTGTGTTTTAAAAAGACTCAGATAATTCTGGGTGGGGGAAAGTGGGGAAAAGCACCCAAAGGCAGACATACTTAAAGAACAAAGTCATGAACAAATGACCCAGCATCCTTTTTAATAGGATACAGATACATCACATCCTGTGCTTCAATCAGGTATTTTAAATGAGTTTTCTCCCACTTAAAAGTCATTTCAAGATAAATACAACCTGAAGTTCAATTATACACTGACCATAAATTAAGAAAAGTGATCTTATCTGTTTAAAGTCTCAGATAAATTTAATCTGTTCTTTTGTAGCCTTCAAAAAATGCAATAAATGGTAGATCTAAGGTAAGAAAAAATGTTTTAAATAAAATAAATAAACAAGTAAAAATGCCTGAGTGGCTTGCTTGCTTTCCTGATACATTATATTACACACAAGATTTAATATGAATGTATTTATTTAATGTGCTGGCTTTTTCCCCTTGATCCAAGATATTTCCAAAAGTCGTATCTAAAACCTTGAAAGCAGGGGCAGATTAAATCCTGAAAATTAGAGCAATAAGACTAACTGAGCACAGCGGCGTTCTAACCCTAGTTCTCCTCATGTTTACTGACAACATCACTGTCACACCAGCAGCTCCCAGGCTTCCCTCAAGGGCAGTCTCCATAGGACTTCCCTTCCCACGCTTTCTGATCTGAGTCTCACCTATAAGTTCCTTATGAACAATAATCACCTGCATGAAGATTTTGGCTGGTAGCCGGGCTACTTCAAATCACACCAGGGAGGCAGATGAAACCCTGGCCCATTATCCAGAGTCAGCTTTCTGAATGCCCTGCTTATGCTTTTTTAGAGGCCTGCTGTGTTTTCGGTTTTAAACAGGGATATGCATATGTTCAGAGAAACTTAATTTCCTCATATTAAGCTTGAACTTCATAATAAAACATAGGGAAGATAACCAAGTGCCATTTACAACCAAAGTGTCTGCCTCACATGATCACTTGCACTGAAAACTGGCAGCCATCCTTGCTTGGACAAGGTAAGGCCCAATTACACTGATCTCCAAATTCGTTAAGGCACTGAATCTGAGTCATCCTTTTTGACCTATAGGTTAAAAACAACAAAGAAAGAAAGCACAGGCCTCATGCTTCAGAGTCCTTCCTCCAGAGGGAATATTTATAACAATGCTCTTAGATCAGGGGTGGGCAAACTTTTTGACTTGAGGGCCACAATGAGTTCTTAAACTGGACCGGAGGGCCGGAACAAAAGCATGGATGGAGTGTTTGTGTGAACTAATATAAATTCAAAGTAAACATCATTATATAAAAGGGTACGGTCTTTTATTTTTTAGTTTTATTCATTTCAAACAGGCCAGATTCGGCCTGCGGGCAGTAGTTTGCCCACGGCTGTCTTAGATCCTTCTTCCCTCTGCCTTTAACAGAATTCGGTGACAGACACAGGCAATACTCTCTCATTTACCTTGGAAGAATTTTAAGGTCAATTCACAGTAAAAAAAAAAATAAAAATAAATAAATAAAAAAAATTCTTACAATACTTTTTAGGTGTTTGCCCAATTCAATTTTGTATGGCTAAGACACTATTTTACAAGGTTTAAAAACTGTAAGGTATAATGTTATTTAATAGTCCAAAAATCATATACTAAACATTTAAACATAAGCAGAGATTGGAAGTTCGCCTTTCCTATGCATTACAAGCTAAGCACATGCTTGAAAGACGAACACTGTTAGTGAAGCTATGTGCAGTGGGGTTAATAGAACTCGTGAAGCCACCATTACCAACACTTCTGCGTACAGACAGCATGCTTCGGCTGCAGAATGGGCCCTGATACCTTTAGTTCTTTAAGCCCCTGCATGTATCTCCCTTCTACATCCTGTATCTGGTCCTTAAGGTCATAGATATCCTGCAGGACATAGGAATGAACCGTTGCATAAAACCATCCACAAACATATCTTAAGTCTCAAAGAATTCAGATGAAAATGTGAATTGCAATGGAATATTCCAGAATAAAAGCCAAAAAAATCAGAGTACACAAACGTAACTGCCATTCCCAACCACTACTAAGGGCAAGCAGATCAGGTGACAGCGGGGCTGGAGAAGGTCTGGAGAATGTATCTAAGGAGTTAAACATTTTCTTGGCATTAACCCATGTTGAAACAGCATTAGCAAATGGGGGTGGGCTGGATATAGAAAAGAGAAAACTACATAAATTATAACATTTTAACATAAATTTTAGAATTTTATAAATCACAAATATTTAGCATAATCTTTAGCTAGAACTAGTAAAATATGTAGTAAATTAATTCTAAGCAGCAAATTTTACTGACTCATGCAGAAGCTTTTTAAAATGTAATAAATGGATATCAACAAAGTTTTCTTTCAATAACTTGGTTACTGATCACAATTAATTTTGGAGAAAGAAAGTAAATGGAGGGAAGTTAAACATAAAACTTTTCAACACAATGTCAAATGAGAGTATCCTAAGGACCCCAAGCATTTCCTCCAAATGTTACCATAATCCTTATAAGGAAAGTGAAGCAGGTTGCATTTTAAATGGAAAATACTGTTTCTCTTAGTCCTGGCCCTGCTGTGGATGCTTGATTTAGGTGGGAAATAACTGACTCAGGGCCTTAAATACAATTCTGTAATTATAGGCAGGAACAATTATCCAAGGCCAATATACACAGTTTCTGTATTGTACTTCCTCTGCCCCATTCATTCCCTCCTCAGTGGGTTTGTCTGTCTTTTATTCATTGATTCATTCAACAGACATTTATTGAGGCTCTGATAGGAGCCAATTACAAAAATCTCACTTCAAGGAAATCATTCTCTCGAAGAAATACAAGTAAAGAGCAAGCACAAGCAAAGTCTGAGGCTGGAAAGAGAACAGAAAAATTAGCCACTCTCTTTCCTTTCAGACCAAAGTCACATTCTCAAACTGTATTAATAATTTTCTCTTAAAGAACTCATACTCCTTTTCTTTCTACTGCATCACATTAAATGTTAGTTTCAGTATACTAGTATTCTGCAAAGAAGCCAAAAAATTGTTTCTAAAAAGCCACCAAAAATTGAGGTTTACCCGCAATTCACTTAATGAGGTGTCTGGATCTATTAAACTGCTGGTGTCCCCGCTTCCTCGTCTGGATGAGTTTCCACTTAGAGGGGTTGTTGCTGAGGCAGAATTTCGAGATGAAGGCTAGAGAAAAGAAATATGAGACTTCTAAGTCTTGCTTCTTTAAAAATGTTTGCTGTAGAAACGAAAAAAGGCAGGGTGGTGAAGGAGATCTAACAGTGTGGACAGAGAACTTACCAAAGTGCCACCCACAAGCAGTTCAGGTTGGCTTTGGGGAGGGGCACCCAGAGAAGGGCTCAGGCACTATAAGCATAACTCCTGTCACTCAAAACATTTTAAAGGAATCTAGAATTCATGATAACTAAGAAGGAAATAGTTGTGTAAGAGTTGTTTGTTTTCTAAGTTTATCTTTGCTACACTGTGAACAATACTGGGGTGAACACATCAGGTTAATTTTTAGATTTAGAGTTTTGTAATTGGTATGATAATTAGCAGTCCTCTTATTTATTTCCCTGAAGCTGCTTCTTTAGGATCTTTTCTTTTTGTAATATTTTGTTAGAGTTGGAGATGCTATTTGCAGCTGAGAACAACAACATTATGCATCACTATGATTTAGACTGCTCTTCCCACAATTAGTTGAAATGGGCGATTACACTGTTGGATTAAAAAATGGCATAGATCTGTGCTGTCCAAAACAGTAGCCACAAGCCCAGTGTAGCTATTGAGCACCTGAAATGTGATTAGTCCAAGAGGAGATTTTTTTAAAAGTGCAAAATATATACCAGATTCCAAAGGCTTAGTGCAGAAAAAAAACAATGTAAAATATCTCAATAAATTTTCATATTGATTATGGTGAAAATATTTTTGATATTTGGGCTAAATAAAATATATTATTTAAATTAATTTTACCTCTTTCTTTTACTGTTTTAATGTAGCTACTAGAAAATTCAAACTTACACACATGTGGCTTACTTACATTGGTGGCTTGCACTATATTTCAACTGGACAGAACTGGTATATCTTTTTTGGATACAGCATAAAAGTAATACTAATAATTTCCTTAAGATGACTATCAAAAAATACTTCTGGAAGAAAGTTAGGGACTTTGACACAAAGCAACTCCCAGAAAAAAAAGTTATTTTACTTCAAAGAAATAATTTATCTGAAAGGGGAAAAAAAATCTCAGCGAGTGTCACCACCATTCCTAAAGACACTTCATTTGCAGTGTCTTTGGTCCTTCTTTTCAGGACCAAATTCTAGAGGAATGAAAATCAAAACAACAGCCAAAAGCTTAGGAGGTGACTTTCAGGGAAATAAAATGCAGTGTCTTTTCTCTTCCCAGTGCTTCACATGATTCAACCTCAGAGGAATTTGGGGGTCAAGGACAGGAAATAGATGAAGAGAGGAAGAGGAGCTCCATCAGCTCAACTGTAGTAAAATCAAGAATGAAAGTAACTGTAATTGACCTTGAGTTTCATTCCCTTAGGACTTTATATACTCACTCTTGTGTAATTTTCAGCATACTGTTTGTCAGATTTCTCATCCAACTAGAAAAGAACAGAGATAAAAATCAGGGAAGATGCTTAGGCATGTTGATTTTTTTAGGGGGAAAAAAGAAGTGACCTCATTTGAGTTCTCCAAGTTCAACTGATGTTTGGAACCTAAAAGTAAACATGCTAAAACTGAAATAAAAGTTGAAATATATAAGACAAAATGTCAAGAACTTAAATTCTTACCATAAGGAAGACATTAAGCAAGCAAGCAAGCAAGCTCTTCTTTAGCAAGTTTACAACTTTTAAATAGATTTTCTTTTCATGGAATTTGAACACATTAAGGAAAACTATACATAAACTTAAATTTTAGTATTGCAAATGTTAATACAAAAAAATGTGTACACATCCACAGGAAAAGTGTGATACAACCAAAAGCTAAAAACTTTATTATCTAAACATTATTAGGACATAGGACACATAGATAAGACTAGTAAACTTAGCCAAAAAAGTTCCGATTGGACTAAAGCATGTTAAATATATCATCAAAAACAATTTCCCCACAGCATTAAGGATTCAGTTGTTTGTCTTTTTGTTCTATTTTGTTTTGGGGTGGCGTGTTTTTTTTTGTTGTTTTGTGGTGTTTTTTTTGGTCATACATACAAACATTTTTTTTTTTAAATCAAAGAGCACAACAAAAGAGTATTCAAAATAAGCCTTTCCCCTACTACATCATATCCTGACCTCCAATTCTCAATCCAAGAGCAACCATCTCCCAAGTCTTTAAAAAAAATTCTAACAATAGCTGTCCCAAATTCATTCTATATCTTCTTTTTTCCCTTATCAAGTTTCAAAGATTAGGGAAAGTACTTCATTTTTCTTCATAGCATTTATTGCTTCCTGACTGATATTAAATAATTTACTTATGTTTCTCTCTTTGACATAAGCTCTATGTCTGTGTTTTTTTCTGCAATCCTAACACCAAGAATAGCACCTGGCATATAGAACTCAAAATTTGTTGGATGAATGAAAAATTACTCTTACACCATCTATACTTGTAAACTGACCTCTATTTTAACAGTTGTATATGCACTAATATGCTGATAGGTTTTCAGGCTGTTTTAGGGAGACAGTGTTTCAAGAAGTGAGGTACCTCGCCCTAGTCGGTTTGGCTCAGTGGATAGAGCATCGGCCTGTGGACTGCAGGGTCTGGTTTTGATTCTGGTCAAGGGCACATGCCCAGGTTGCGGGCTCGATCCCCAGTAGGGGGCGTGCAGGAGGCAACCAATCAATGATTCTCCTCATTGATCTTTCTATGTCTCCCTCTCCCTTCCTCTCTGAAATCAATTAAAAAATATATATATATACACATATATATTAAAGAAGTGAGGTACCTTAAAGGTTTAGTCAAAAACTCTGACTTTACAGCTGAGGAAAGAGAAATTCAGAGGTGAAAGGTTGAACAACTACAAAATGCCAGATCTGAATCCAGATCTGTTTTGTGAATTTTAGTCCAAGTATTCATATTTACTTCTATATACTGTCCCAATTACAACTGGTGCGAAAAAGTCACATAGAGATTTAACTAAATAAAAATATACCCAGACTCCAGCTACCAAACCAACCCTCCCAGCCCAATCTAGAGAAGAGATTTAAAAACCTTCTTTCTTAGTTAATTATTAAAATACAAAACGTCATTATTTCTGGCTCTTTTCAGACCACTTCACTCTAACTTCCTCATATTTTCAAGTTTTTCTGTTCTTTTTCATTACATTATTGCATTCATTTTCTCAGTAAATACCTTTTATTATGAGTACTATATATCAATAATATTAGTACTACCTTAGACTTTGAACTCTTTTTGCTACTTCTTGCTGTAATTCTCTAAGAAGAAATTGATTTCAGTTTACGCTGATTTTTTAAAACTACATATGAAATGTTTTATAACAATCAGGCAATGACAGTTTTTATATTGGCATTTTTTGCCATAAAAAAGGAATAATCTTCCATTACATCTATACTAGTAAAATACATTGCCTAATATTTAATATGTTGTTCTTTAGAGTGAAAGAAATACTATACCTAAATAAACTGCCTTATTTTCCTCAGAGAACCTTCCAACCCTCTTCTACTAATGAACTAAGGAGAAAAACAGAGCATTCAGAAACATTTTTCTAGGCTGATTTGAAATCCTGTCTCATATCTCCCCTCTCACAAAAATTGCCCCCAACCCTCCCATTTTTTAATAGTCAACTTGGAATAAACTTACATTTTGGAGGTTGCATCACTGACCTAGTCCATCGCAACGTTGATTCTACTGCTTTCACTGTCTTCTGACAGATCCCAATTGTCGCAACATAAACTGGTGATGTGCCAAACCTCAGGGATTGTAAAGCCAGCAAAAAATGCCTAGAGCAGCCATGCCGCAGTCCAGTTATTTTGGCTGCAGTGACTTGGCCAGAGACTCTTCAGTTCTGTGCTCAGCCCTTGTGCTATATTATGTGCTGCACTGCGTTTCAACAACATGCTAGCTGAAACGTGGTATTCTAAAGCCCGGTGCTCTAACAGCCAGGAGAGGAGGTCTACACAGCTGCATTTCCCAAAGAGTATGCCAGATCCTGAAAGGCTTTTTAAAGGAAAAAAATGTAATTGTGTTTACTGTATTAAAGTATAAAATAGGGAAGGGTTGAAAAAAGGGTACAAATCTTCAGCTATAAGATGAATAAGCTCTGAAGATCTAATGTAAAACATGGCAACTACAGCTGATTTTAAAAATTGTATGTAAGTAACATGGAAAAAAAGAATATGCACTCATATGAAAAATGACCGTAGATTAGTAAGAAATCAGAAAACAAAGGCTGTATGCACTATATGATCACAATTCTGTAAAACAAGCAAGTTAAACTGCAATAGTGAAAATTAATGAAAATAATCAAATTGCTAAGAAAAAAAAAACTAAGCAAAGCTTTTATTTTGCCCTAGTAAGGCCTTGAGGACTTGTTCAATATTAACTATAGCCGACTAGTCTCAAAAAATTTCAAGTAAACATTATGCCACTGTGCTCTTAAATAATTAAATAGGTAATTTTCCCATCAAGAAAAGGGCACTTTTCTCCTTAA
This sequence comes from Myotis myotis, assembly GCF_014108235.1. Taxonomy (NCBI): domain Eukaryota; kingdom Metazoa; phylum Chordata; class Mammalia; order Chiroptera; family Vespertilionidae; genus Myotis; species Myotis myotis. Next base: position 48,405,526 of record NW_023416317.1, read on the forward strand.
TGGTTGTAAATAGAGAGTCAACTAACAGGCTTGTAATATTTCATATTAGTATTAATGTACAAAAAACGAGTGTACATGATGGCAAACTTTATATTGCAATTTTAAAGTTCAAAAGTAATATTTTCTTAAAGAATTTCAAATTATCAAGTAGTAAACAAAATCTTAAATATCTTTCCCATATTTCAGTGATAAATATGTATGTCTGGGACATCTGAAAATGCTTTGCTCTTGACATTATATAGATTGTTTCTCTTGAAATCTAAATTCCTTGATGATTTGTTAAAATTAGCACATGTGAGAAATATTTCTTAGAATATTTATCTTGCCCTGGCCAGTGTCTACAATGGTTAGAGCACTGACCTACACACCAAAGAGTTGCGGGTTCGACTCCTGGTCAAGGACACATACCTGGATTGCAGGTTCCATCCCCATTCCCAGTCAGGGCATGTGCAGGAGGAAAACAACCTCAACCCCCCCCCCCCCTCTCTCTCTCTCTCTCTCTCTCCCCCTCCCTCTCTCTCTCCCTCTCTCTCTCCCTCTTCCTCTCTTCCTCTCTTCCTCTCTCCCTCTCTCCCTCTCTCCCATTCTCTCTGAAAAGCAATAGAAAAAATATCCTCAGGTTAGTATTAACAAAAAAATAAAAAAGAGTATATATGTTGTTAAATCTTTGAAACTCTGCTTCTTCTTCAAAGATTAAGAGGACCTTTAAACTTTACTTTAACCTATGGCTACTTAGTTTTACAGAAAATTTAAAGTATTTATACTATAGTTTGTTTAATATAATCATTAGATTATAATTCTTTGTTAACTTCTAATTTCCATATACTGACTTGATAATACTATTCAGAAATTCTGTTTGGGGAAAAAGAAAAAGATCTGATTCTCCAAGTGTAAGAGTGAAGGGAACAGGGAAGGTTGGGGGGCGGGGGGTAGGTAAGAGATCAACCGAAGGACTTGTATGCATGCATTTAAGCATAACCAATGAACACAAGACACTGGGGGGTAGGGGAGGCCGGGGAAATGTTAAGGGAGAAAAAAAAGGAGACATATGTAATACTCTTTGTAATACTTTAAACAATAAAACAAAATTAAAAAAAAAAAAGAGTGAAGGGAACAATTAATTTAATACTCTCCTGAAAGAAAACAGGCCAAGGATTCCATTCGGAAATGGTTTAATTATTTTTTTTCCAGAAATGGTTTATTATTAATAATCAGTAAAACTGAGATGAGCACATTTACATTCTTTTCCTTTAATCTAGCCTGACCTACAGGACAGAAAGGAACACAATGTAGAAGAAAAGACAAGAGGTTGGAATAACATAATACGGTATAAATCAGGGCCTGGCACTCTTTTAGCGCGTCCTAGCTAGCGGTCATTAACTAGCTGACTATATACATATATCTGATCCACAATGGAGAAGCCAGAAAATACCTTTTAAATTTTTGAACTTATGGTCAACATTTTAAAATCTGGATATTTCACATAAAAATGCCTATTTCCAGCTTATCTTTTTAAAAATTCTGTGTGTGTTGGGAGTGGGAATAAGCTTACCAACATTAAGTACACTTTTTATTTGTCTACAATGAGATGAACTATAGGATACCCTTTAAAAGAAATATTAGAGACAATTTTTTTTTTTTTTTTATCTAGAAAGATGACCAGCAAATAGTTTAGGCTTTGCCAAGAGGCAAAATTAAGGATATTATATGTATAGGTTCTTAGATAAACATTTAAAAATATAAAATCCACAATAAATTGAAACTTTTTGAATGAAAACAGAGCATTTTAGCTGTAGTGATGAAAAATATATATACACATATATACCATTGACTCACAAGCTTTAAAATTACAAGAAGCTGACCCAATATGCAACCTGCTCTAGAGAATCTTTTGCTTATGTGATTAGGTATATAGCATGATTTGCTATACATACAAGCCATGTATATTGTGTGTATGTATATCAAGTCATCGTATTATACACCTTAAATATGTACAATTGTTATTTTAAAACTTGTAAATAAATCAAAATAACTACCCGGGGAAAGAAAAGTTATATTTAATTAGTAGGGGCAAGGAGAGATTTTTTTAAAATTGTCAACATTTTCACTTCTGTGCAGGCACTAAAATAAATTGCCACGAAATACATGTAAGAACTACATGACCACTAATTCAGACATCACAAATTAGAGACTAATAGAATTAAAAGTTTTTAAGAGATAAAGTAAACACAATCAATTAAATTTGTTTACATCTTGATAAAAACAGGGAAGGTACTACGTGAATCAGAAAAAGGCATTATTTCAGGGGAATCAGGAAAAGGCATTATTTCAGGGGAACCAGGAAAAGGCATTACTTCAGGAGAATCAGAAAAGGGCATTATTTCAGTCTTCTAATATGCAGAGATTCCTTGATCTGACCCAGGGTGAGATGGGAGTGTTACACAGCCAGGTTTGAGAGCCAACAATGCAGAATACTTACAGACTACACTGAAAATTACTTTCTGTGATTAAAGTCACTCAGAAATAGCTATTTAAATACAATCCGTGATGTTCTGAACATAAATAATTATCTCTCCATTAAAAAACTAACTTTCCTGTGAAGAAACACTGCCTCTCCTCTGCTTCAAAGTGCTTGACAATCAGGAGTGTGCTGGTCCAAGGGCAAAGCAACACTAAAGCAGCGACAGGGGTAATAAGGGGTAATAGGCTGTTAGATAAACCAGGCAAGTGGAGAGCTGCTGGGGGGGCGGGGGGGGGGGGGTGGTGGTCCTTCATTAAGACGAGTGCCCCACAGCATCTACTGGACAGTCTTCCCTAAAGTCAGTCCATGATGAATGTGAAAGCAGTGGATAGGCATTTCTTCACAGCAATGCTATAATCCAAATGTTTAAGATCTATTCAGATTCTTCCCAATTACTATAAATTAGTGACACTTTACTAAGTAGTATATTTTATTGTTCAACCTCTAAAGTTCACCCAGAACTTTATAGATGCATGAAAGCAAAAAGGGAAGAAAAATTTTAAGATCGATCAGAAATATCTAAATATGGGCTAGGTATTAGATGGTTTTAAGGAATTCTTTTAAATTTCATTAGGTAAAATAACGGTATAGTGAGTATGAAAAAACTTCTCAAAAGTTCAGTAGAGAGACATACTGAACTATTTATCCCAATAAATAGACACGATGAATGGGATTTGCTTTAATATAATTCAGGGGGGAAAGAAGGGCAAGGGGAAGAAAAAGACGAAACAAAATTGGCAAAATACTGGTAACTGCTGCAGTTGCTGATGGGTTTTCTTTTTATGGGGGAAATTTTCAACAGAAAAGTTTTTTAAAAATCAGAACATATCAATATATACATTCCAAAACAAAACAAGTAACTGTATTTCATGCTAGTGTGTTCAAATAAATATTTCCTGGGCAGTAAATTGAGTTCCTAGTTTTAAAACAGCTAACATATTACACTTTAGTTACACGCCTGAGACAACATAAGCACCCCATGCAATCCACTCACGCTGCTCAAATCCAGGACACTGGCATCATCCACCTCAGAGACAAAGCTCCCCCTGCGATTGGAGCGACTGAAATAATCAGCAGCAGAAACCTTTCAGTCAGGAAAAAATGAGATGCTTTAGAAGTTAAGAAAAGAGAGAAAAGAATAAGAACACTGGCACATGGGGGGAAGTCTTTTTGGTGTGTGATAAAGTATCATGAAATGAAATGAAATGAAATGAAACGAAGAAAACTACTGCAATTAGCCTAATCTAAAAAGTAAAAAGGAAATGTAAAGGGCTTCCTAAATAAAATCCCAGCTCCCTCAAATAAGCTTTATTCATCCCAACTGGAGTTCTATAAAGATCACATGCTGCTGCCTGAGGCCAGCACACTCTCCTGTGTTTAAGACATGTATCTCCAGGAGGATTCTAGTATAATATCTACCTAAAGCCTCTACTACATTTCACACATTTATTATCCATTATAACTATCAACTCTGTTAAGCACATATATGCTGAATGCAAAATTATTTTTGCATTACCCCATTTCCACAGTTCCCTCTAAAGACCTGGAACTGCAGAACACAATAATGAAAGAAGTACATGGCCTCCTTAGGTTCCCCAAACACCCAGTCATTTCCCACCTTAGACTCTGGCACTGACTGGGAAAGCTCTTCCAGTTCTTCAAGCAGCCGGCGTCTCACATTTCACGTCTCAGCTCAAAGGTCACTTCCCCCAGAGAACCCTTCTCTATCCAAAGGGACACAGACACACATACACCGACACCCCCAGTGTTGCCTATCTTATCACCTGCTTGTTCTCTTCACAGTCCCAGGGCTGCTTTCTTTCTGTTCCTTTCTTTACTAGTTTATTTTCTATTTCTTTCACTAGGCTATAAGCTCCATGAAGTCAGAAATCTGGGCTGGCTTATCCTTATTCCCAGCACTTAACACAGTGCCTTGCATATAATAGGTACTTCATAAACATTTGTTGAATTAATAAATGACAGTTTTTCCCTCACTCATCAGCTATTCCTTACCTCAGCTTGGATCACCTTGCTTAAAAACTCTTCCATTCTCTGGGGACCCAGTGCCCCCGAGCCCTCTGCTGCCCTCGCTGGGCCACCAGCAGCCGGGCCCACTATAAGTATATATTATAAATAATGCAAAGAAAGATAAATGGTCTTACAGAGGAAAAAAAACAAAACAAAACAACCTCTTCCCTTCCAGGAAAGAAATATGGAAGCCCATCCACAGAGACAAAGAAGGCTTATAACTATAAAGTTTTGCCAAGGGTTATATGATCAAGCAGTAATAACTTTATTCATAGTAACAGTAATACTTGTTTGATTTGCAAATACCTAATATTTTATTTGTACCTACTGTCTCAGAATTTTGAGTTATTTTCTATATAGTAATTCATTTAATCCATATATTAAGCCTACCTACAAAGATATTAACATCCACTGTAAAAATAAAAAAATTGACATTACCCCAGCCAGTGTGGCTCAGTGGCTGAGTGTCAACCTTATGAACCAGGAGGTCACTGTTCGATTCCCTGTCAGGGCACATGCCCAGGTTGTAGGCTCGATCCCCAATGTGGGGCATGCAGAGGCAGTCAATCAATGATTCTCTCTCTCTCCCTCTCCCTTATTCTCTGAAATCAATAAAAATATATTTTAAAAAAGAGAAGAAACTGACATTAACACACTAATAAGTTGTAAAAGTGGTTCAGGCCCAGGCACCATTATTTTAAAGTCCCTCTCTTTCTATTAAGAAGTACAAATCAGGGCACATGCCCAGGTTGCGGGTTCGATCCCCAGTAAGGGGCATGTAGGAGGCAGCCGATTGATGATGCTTTTCATAGATGTTTCTATCTCTCTATCCTTGTCTTTTCCTCTCTCTCTAAATATCAATAAAAACGTATTATTTAAAAAAATACAATTATAAAAATAGTCATTGGGATATAAAGTACAGCATAGGGAATATTGTTAATAATATTTTAGTACCTATGTATAGTGTCAGATGGGTACTAGACCTTTTGGGGTGATCAATTCATAAAGTATATAAATGTCTAATCACTATGTTGTACACCTGAAACAGTGGCAACTGTAATTGAAAATTTAAAAAATAATTTTATTATAAAAAATAATAAAATCCCTGACTTTCTACCCCATCACTTTTTGAGGTGCTTTCAGATAGATGTTTTGGACTTTTCTTTCTCCTTCAGCTTTGAGTGTGAGCACTAAATTGGCTTGCTAATGGACCAGGACTGCCTTTAATTAGACTGCTGGGTTTTGTGTGTGTGTGTGTGTTTTTTTAATCCTCACCCAAGGATATTTTTCATTGATTTTTAGAGAGTGGGAGGGGGTGAGATATAGAGAGAGAAACATCGATGTGAGAGAGACACACTGATTGGTTGTCTCTTGCATGCACCCGACCAGGCCTGGCCTGGGGAGGAGCCTGCAACCTAGGTACATGCCCTTGACTGGAATCAAACCGGGGAACCTTCAGTCTGCAGGTCAACACTCTATCCACTGAGCCAAACCGGCTAGGGCTAGACCGCTGTTGTTTTGTTTTGTTTTGTTTTTGACAACAAATCTCACAAACACTTGGTGTTTCCTTCTCTATGAAACTTCAAGTTTACAATCTTTCATAAAACACAACTCATTAAATGGCCTTATTCTATTTTTCTTTAGGGAATTCTAGCCTCTTAGTTATTGGGCTCTTTTTTCTAACTCTAAGCTGACACATCATCCTCACCAATGTACTTTTCAAATTAATTATTAAATAAAGCAAAAATGTCATCAGCTCCATAAAACTTCCAGCTTTATTAAGAGAGTAACCTGAAATTATATAATTATTTTAACACAGCTATTTTTTTGTCTTTACAATTATTACGCTAATTGAATTCTAAGACCAGAATTTTAAAATTTTGCCATCAGAATCTCTTACAAAGTTCACGGGTCTTAAAAGATGTATAAACAATGGTTAAATACACAACAAAGAAAGAGGCTGATGGCCACATGCTTTATATTCCATAGTTATGAGTTTTATACAATGTGGAAACATTAATTTTGCTTGAGAAATTTTGTTTTTGGTTCAATGTGCATATAAATATGCATAAAACAGCAACAAAGAATAAAAAGAGAAAATCTTTCAAATATACAATGACTAACACAGAAGAGGTGTGAAGAAGCAAGTTAGTAATGAAAGGTTATGTAGCCAGAGAATATGTACTGTCAGAAACACATTTTTGAAGGCAACTTATTCAGATAAGTTAAATCAGAAGAAAATGCTCATTTTGTCAAATACAAATTTCATTTTCCCACAGATGTCACGTGATCCACAATGGCGCGATTTTAAAATTTGTGTGTGTTTGCATGCAAACCACGCTCACCGCACTCTCCCTTCGCCGGCGACTGGAACAACCAGAAGATGCAATACTTGCAGTGTCGTCGATAAACTATAGATATTAAATGCAGATAATGAAAAAGATGCAATTTCACTACAGGTCTTACATGATTGTGAGTATATTAGGTAAGGTTTTGGGAAGCATTCACACACTCTCTATGAGCATTATAGTTGGCACCACCTACTGTGCACCATTAAATAAACAAGCTGTTTCAAGATATAATGAATGATCATTAAAAATAAAAAACATTTCCAATATGCACAAAGAATAAAATAGTACTTTATCTTTTATTTAAGTTAAAGAAAAAGGGAGTGGGAGGCATGTGTAAACCAGCCAAATCCAGCTTTCATGCTTTTAAAACCTTTAGGCTCTTTGGGATCCCATTAGGATCAATAGAAATATTTACTGTTTTAGTTTGAGAACTTTAAAAAATATTTTCAAATGAACTAATATAAGTCAAAGACAGAATTTCCTACCAGTATTACACTGAAATGATGTTCTTATTTTCCTTTATTCATTCCTAAGCCAACTAGTGAAGACATTTCTATCATCACCCTACACTCTTCTTCCTGTTTCACCAGCAGTACAAGACTCATGCTCAGTATGTGTAGGTTATCTCCATTCTGACATCACTAAGAAACCATTCTGGTATCACTAAGATAATAACTCTGAACCCAACTTGCAAATGAAACAGTATCTAGCCAGCACACAAGGACAAGATTCTATACTTGATGAAAACTTATTTATAATAACTTTGTTTGCAAGAGGCCATCATACTTGAGACATTAAAAATGCTACCAGGCCCAAGAACTGCCAAGTAGAATTTTATTAGAGGGTGGATTAAAAGTACACTTCCTTCCTATGTGAAAAGGCTTTTATCTCCTTAAATATCTCTGAGTAATTTTTTGTGCGTTTTGGAGTAGAATTCTTGAGAAGTGCCACTTGGAAACGGCAGGAGGATTGAGCCAAACATATATGTGTAAGAAAGCCCACATAGCTCATATATTCCACTCAACAAAGTAACATGTGTTGACCATTAACAAACTGCTTTAGTAATTTCTTCAATTTTGACACTGCCAAGAAAAACAAAGTAGCTCTTAAATTCATAATTAGCTATTGGAACTGTAAGTTAGTACAGTCTTTTTGGTGGGCAATATGGCACGATACATAATTAAATGCATATACTCTTTGATCTCCCCATTTCATGATTAGCAATTTACCCTGAAGATCTACTCATAGAAGTACACAAAAATATGTAAGAATGTTCATTGTACAAGTGTCTATAGTAGCAAAAATCTCACAGCCTGAATTGTCAACATTAGGAAAAATAATTTTTTAAATGTACAGCCCATGCACTAATAAAATAATATATCACCATTAAAAAGAATGTGCTGGCTCCAGCCAGTTTTGCTCAGTGGATAGAGCGTTGGCCCAGATTCGATTCCAGTCAAGGGCACATGTTCAGATTGTAGGTTCAATTCTCAGTAGGGGGTGTGCAGGAGGCAGCCAATCAATGATTCTCATCATCGATGTTTCTATCTCTCTCACCTCTCCCTTCCTCTCTGAAATCAATTTTTTTAAAAAAGGAAAGAATGTCCTGACATAAAATTAACTCTAAGAGGCATTCAGTGAAAAATTAAGGAAAGTGGTTTACTTTTTAAAAAAATCTTTTAAATTAAAAAAAAAATGAAATGATTCTATGTATTAATACAAAGATACTTTAAATAAATAAAACAAATGAGGAGCAAGTATATGTGAGTCTATGTACATACTGTTCAAATAAAGAATACCCACATATGCATAAAATATCTTTGAAAGGACATACAAGTACAGAGGCTGTGTTTGAGGAATGGAAATAGAGGGGAAAGGTGAGGGGGCTTTTACTTAGGGCTTTTCTTGAGCTAATATTACTTTTACAAATTAAGAAAAAAACCTTTAATATTGCAGAACAATTAGATGATTAGAATTGTTGCAGTTTTGTCTTTTATGAAACAATTCTTAAAAGCTGACTGGTTTTATTTCTTCTCCCAGCCTGCCGATTAAAGCGCTGGCAAGCAAGTGAAACGGGTCAATGCAGGAAACAGAGATGCAAAGAGAAACAGAGGGTAGCCGACTCAGATACTAAACTATGACCACCGAAGACACAAGAAGTTCCACACAAATGACAATTAAATATAAATTTAGAAAAACTCTAATGACACTGATTCCAGACTCATTTAAGAAATTACATGCTAAGTCACATTCATACAGAAACCACCAATTAGGACAAATTAGTACTTGAGTTTGTGTACTGCAGGAAAACGACAATCCATGCATCAGAGAGTGAAACACACCACATCCTCAATATTCTAAACTGTGAGTACAGATTAACCAAAGGTCTCTACAAAGCATGCAAAGAGGCCAAGTGCTCACCACAGGACTGCTTCGGGCTGAACTTGTTCTTGATGAGTAATTACTGTATTCAGATGGCTATAAAGTTTCCAAGAAGAAAGGTTTATAATAATGATCAGCTCCTTGTCCTGCTGGGAATGTATTAGTGACCTTGGACCTAACTAGCTCCTGGCTCTCAGGGTTAAGGCTACCGTTATTCCCTGGTCTGGGATTCCACCTCACTCCCACCCTCAAGATCTGCTAACCCAAGGCAGGAGGGAAGAGGGGGTGGGGTGCCCTGAGAAGCACCACTCTCATCCTCTTCCTGAGGAACTGATGAACAAGAAAAGAGGTTCTCTATTTATATCCCTCACACTTTAAGATGATTTCCAACAGGCACTTTCTCACAGCTTAGGTGAGAGTCACAATTGGCTAGCTGATGGATCGTAGCTTATAGAGTAATTACAGTTCAGATTAAATGACCTTTTCTTTGTAAGTAAACTGTGCCCACCTACACATCACTCTCCTCACCACCTCCCCCCGGTTAGACTTACAGTTCGAGAACCATAAGGGTTATATAGTCCACCATCATACAAGGACACCTAAAGAACAAAGGAAATACCATGTATCTATTCAGCATCAAAGTTATTTGGAAAATGTCCTAACTTCTCTGCAGTACTCGGTTCCAAAAAAGTTTTGAAGAATGGTGTAAGTGTACAGCCTCCCAAGGTGAAGACTGTGAAGGTGATAACATACGTTTTCATGCATAAATTCCTGCATTAAAACAAGTCTCATTAAAACTTTAAGCTCACACTTCATTTAAAAAGCACACTGGTTACGGTATTTCCTTTAATCATCATGTCATGAAACTAAGAGAACTAGCATTTATGAATTTATCCTTTTAAAAGAGGACACAGAGCAAAAAAGGTGAGGTCCAAAGCATTTTGTCCCGTCACAATAAAATTAAGTTATAAAGCCTCAGATACCCAGCCCACTAGAACAAGCCATACACAACAAACAACAGCTTGAAAGCGACCAACTCATAGCTCGCATATTACAGAGCTAATGTTTTGCTTTTCAGTCAGCTTGCTTTATTAGAGTCTAGTACTAATGTGGCCAAGGCCACAGCTGTCCCAAAGAGAACTATGACGTCCCAGGCACGGACGGCCATCTCACAAAAGTAGGCAAATGTAATGGGCTCATGCAAATCTATCTTCTCAATAGGAAACCAATCCTAAGCAAGAACCTACTAACACCAGCAGTATCTACCATTGTGAAGAGAATATGCTTATTTTTACTCCCCTGAAGTTTTGTATTTTAAGCAGAAGCCGCACATTCTGCAGTGCACATCACATTAAAGCCATGTGTCCTTCACTATTCTGGAGGAAAGATGGCAAGCCAGAGTCAGCACTATGGCAGCGGCCCTACCAGGAATACACAGGTTGGAAGAGGAAGATACAAACCAGACTGGCACTTTTCAGCAGACCAAAATTTGCAATAGGGGAGGCCTATGAAAAAAGCATATGATTTAACCCAAAGAAAAGCAGCTGGAAGCTTTGAAGGCAACACACTCCTCAGAAAGTACTAACCCTGGTACTCTTAGACGTCGCCAGAGGGTCACTGTACAGGGAAGAAGACTGCTAAGAAACAGAAACAAAACGAAATAATTAAGGTTTAAGTGTATGGCCTTATACAGAAACAGAGAGAGAATGAATTGCTCTCACCATCATGAGAGCAGAAAACTTATGTTTACTTCATACTCCATAATTCATTAGCAACTCCTGAGTGCTTAAAGTACTTAATGTATAAAGTGAGAAAAACGTAATCATTAGTAATTGTTTCAAATAGGAATTTTAAGGGATAGGAAAGAAAAACACTGGGAATTGTCTTCTATGAATGTGTTTAAGTCCCATTGGTCTCTGAACATGAATGTTAGGAGATGGGACAGCACACTAAGAAAAGTCTCGGGGAACGAGGGCCATGGCACAGGGCACGTGGCAAACTGGCCACATTTCAGCCACCAGCAGCTCCTGGGATATTTTCAGTGATCTCATGACACATGCCAAATGGCCTTAGCCTTTTTATTGGGGAACCAGAAAAATGAACTCTGAGTTATCGCTATAAACACTCTTTTCCAAGTGTTTGGAAAAGATTAGAAAAACGTATATTTCAAAACAAGCCATGGACAAAGTGCCTTAGTTTAATCAGTTAAGTGTACTGGTCACAATGAATCCATACACTACCAAGGCACAGCATTTCTTAAAAAGGAATTAAATCTCTCTTTTCCTGATGTCATTTGAAGACACAATTTTCAGTTCTTTTTTACCAAGCCTAAACAGACATGGAAAATAAGAGTATCTAAGTTGTGTGTGCAGGCTTGGACAACTGAAGTATTTTAAATGTACCGTGTGCTATGAATTTGAGGTGTTTTAAACGTATGGTGTGCCAAATGCCCTGAAAAAAAAAAAAAAGATTCTAATATTGAACAAATAATCACATTCTTCCCATTCCATTTATAGTGTAAATTTTCACATGTAAGCTGTTACTAAAAGGGCATCCACATGTGTACTGATGCCTACAACTTATTCTGAAATGCATCCACCAAAAAACTGAATTAATGGATGAATGAATAGGACAGTGAGATAATTATATGATAAAGGAAATAGAGTAAAATGTTAATGTAGAATCTAAATGGTAGTTACTAAGTGGTTACTACATAATTCTGTGAACTTTTTTGTGTGTTAAATATTTTTCATTAGAAAAAAATTGGGGAAAAATGGTACTCATTTGCTAGCATAGTGATTCAATAGTTCCCACAGTTTAAATTTACACTCACACAAACTATATGAATTCAGTTACTACAAACTAGTATACACAACCATTCACAGGTTAGTTTTAACTAGTCAAAATGCAAAATAGAAGATTACAAATGTGTTAAAGTTGGATAAAATACATGAAGACAAAAAACTGTGGACAAACCCGAGTGTAGTAGGCAGAGCTGGGTTTGCTATGTCTAAGACTGCTATAGTTTCTCTGGTCAAAGTAGAGGCCGCTCTGCAAAAACCAAATTAAACACATTTTTCTTAAGTTAAATGTTGTTAATTTAACAACACAGAAAGGCAAAATCTGATATTGCCAAACCCTGTATCTCCAAAACCATGACTTAAGGTTTACTGTTTGCAAACCAAGTACTTACTCATTTTTTACTGTAAAAACAAGATTATAAACCCACAGGCAAAACTGAATGGAATATGTGATATATTCTCATGTCATCCTCAGGAATGTCCTTGAAAAACCCAGGACAACTGAATAATTACCACTTTTTAAATCCACTTGGCAATGACACAGGTATTATTAAACAGTCATTTTTTCCAAGCTTCTCCTAGTCCCATTATTTGTCAAAATAAACTGATCAAATTAAATTATCAGAGAGAAAGAGAGAGCACACTAAACATGGTTTGGTCTCTAAACCATCTAAGGAGGTTAATTTTCGATACACTATACAAAACAGTAATTTTATGTATTGTGGTGACTTGAAAGGGAAAAAATTCTCTTTCTAACTTCTCCAGCCATCTTTTTTGTCCAAGGTTAAGGAAATTTAGGCAATCCCTGACTCCTTCCCCACCCCTGCCACTCCTGGCCCTACCTTCCTGTACCACCCCCTCAGGGAGGCCCCATGACTCACCTCTCCCCAGAGCTCCCAATACTCCACCCTCCAGGGCTTCTCAATAAAGTCCTCTCCACTAAATTCCTTCCTCCCTCTCCTTTCTACCAGCCAAGGTCTCCTGACCCTCTCTCCACCCCAGGAACGGTCAGAGCAGGGAGCTTGGAACTACACTTCCTCCGGCAGTACTGTGCAGCCTAACAGGAAAAGAAGTGTTCCTAGCACCCCAAATGGGCATTCTGGATTACGCCGCCCCCCCCCCCCCCCCAACACACACACACAAATGTTGCTCAGCAATGTGGCTGGAATGGAGAGCACTATTAGTTATGCAATTTAATTATATTGTAAGTTAAAAGTTTTCTGCAAGACAGCACGGGAACTCTGCCATCACATGCCTTAATGTTTCTACCAGAAAATTCATTCCAACTTCCCAAAATCTGACCTACTAACAAACTTTCGGAATGAAACCTATTTTTGAGTTTGGTACTGCCTATAGTACCACAACTAAATCAATTTAAATTTCTAAAATAAGGATAAGAATCTCACTAAACTTATTCGTGAGATATATTCCAAAGGACAGATCATAAATGAAAATATGCTGTTAATGAACTTCTTGTGATGAACACCTTCCTCACTCTAGTCCCTGAGGTTAACATATATTAACTTAATATTAATTCTTATAAATTTAAACAAATTTATTTTTAAATAAGGTTCTGATAAACCATGTTTCAGTATATTATCAAATTTCAATGATGCCTTAGGAGCACACCAAAGCAGTCATAATTCTTAAGTTCCCTAAAAGTAAGCAGTAAACTTTACAGCAGCACAACATACTGTGACAGGAGACAAAACAGAACTAACCAGTGGGTCTTTATGGGAACCAGAAGATCTCTTCTTCATTCCATAAGAGTGACTGTAAGAATGATTCTGGAAATACATTTTTTAAGTTAAATATTTGAAGATTAATGATCATACAATGAAGTTTGAAAATAATTTAATAAAGTTATAGACAGGTTCATATGAGATACAGAGTAATCTACATGCAATTCCATCTGTTAGTAAGTGATCCACTGAACTTGACTGGCTAAGGTATACCACCTCTCTACACATGGGCATTTCCCCTCCCATACCCCATGCCATCCAGCTCAGTGCCCAGCCAAAAAACAAAAACAAAAACTTAATTAGGACACCCAGCCAGGGAGGATGTTTGTGAGGACCTTCACCCCACACCTCATTTGAGTCCCTCTATCTTCGTTATGAAGGTATAGGTGACAAGAATCGTTCTTTGGGCCAACAAAAATAAGACTGAGATAACAAAGAACATGATATTGCATTGCCCCAGATAGTACTCTTAACCCCAGTGAGTGGCCCCACAGCATGCACTGCTGAGGGGTACAGAGCCAGATGGTACGGCTGTCCTGCGTAGCAGCAGCATTATTAGATAACAACCTTCTGTGAGTCCTTGGAAGATAGCACTGTCTTGATACAGAACTTCCCCTAGGAGTACAGAGCCAAGGGTGTATGTGGGATATAGGACAGCAACAGTACTAAACAGGTCAATTTGTAGACAAGAAAGCCAATCTAGATATGCACTGCTCACCGGAAATGAGCAAGTGCAGCTAAAGTGTCCTACCTACCAACAGTCTGCTCGAGGCAAACCTACTGACATGCACAGTTGATAACGAACCAGTTATTATACATTCATTTCTCTTTTTTGAATATGTGTACTTTTCCTTTCATACAATTCCTTGGACATTTTAAAAGATGTCTTACATATTTAGAAACTCAGACAATCTATTGACATAATATTAACCAAATAAAAACATGCTATACTTGGCGAAAATGACATGCCATAAAAAACAAACCAAATCAAGAAAAAATTAGTGTACATAACTGATGTTTCAGGAGTCATCATCACTGCTGGGCGTTCTGTCACCTGCTAGCTGTGACACCTAGCACTAAGCACACTGAAGCCTGTGCTACCACAGCTCAGCGTCTATCAAAACATGTCTATTAGGGCAATGAGCACATGCCAGCTAAATAGTCCATCATTTTAAGAAAATATATTACTACCAATCATAATATTGAAGAGGGAAGCAAATAATTTTTATCTGATCTTAAAATTCTAAAAGAAAAAAATTATTCAAACGTTAAGTATGCCAAAATTGCAAAACAACAGTTTTGCTTTGTGAGTCACATGTTTCCCCCCAAACATCATAACAAACCTGTGCAAGTTAGTCACAATCCATTATTAGCATCATCAGGGGTTTATAAAGTAAAATTACATTTAACAAAAAGTCATGCACTACATACTAATGATGAAAGTCTGGATGATCTGTCCTTGAGAGGATCATACTGGATTTCAGAAAAAGATGAAAGTTGCATTTCCAAAATCAGAATTATAAAAAGGGGGGGGGGGAATTAACATTTGAAACTTATTAAACTCCAAAATTATTAAACAAAAGTCCAAAATTATTAAACATAAAGGCTATTAAATGTGAATGAAAGAATAGTCCCCCACAAACTCTTTCCTAGTATAAGTTATTACTAATATGTAAAGTTGCATTTCTCTTTCAAATAGAGAGTTCATAATCAGTAAGGAAGGCTTTAATGCAGGAATTAAGCATTCGGAAGTCAAAAGATGTTTTACTTTGTATCACTGTGACTGTTACCATCATTTCCCATCCTTTGAACAAGGCAAAAACAAAACATGGACAGGCAATGAGGCAAGAGCATATCACTAATCACACTTACAAAAAGCAATGGCAGCACCAAAATAAGGGGAATTCCCCTAGACCTGCTCATGGACACCCTCTTGAGAAACTTGCCTCCTCAAGAACCTTCCCTATTAAAAATACTGAAACAAACTAGAAAGTTGGTGAGTGCACAGCATGGAATGCACAGTAAACATATAATTGTGGCATTAAATATAAACCAAAGAAAAATATGTAAAATTTATAAGATCAGAAAACTATATTTCATGTATAATCTTTAAGAAAATAAGATGTCCTGACCAGGTGGCTCAGTTGGTAGGAGTGTTGTCCCACACCACAAGGTTGTGGGTTCAACTCCCAGTCAGGGCACATACCTAGAGTTTGTGGGTTCTATCCCCAGTAGGGCGCATATGGGAGGCAACCTATCGATGTTTCTCTCTCTCTTTCCCCTTTCCTATCTCTCGCAAATCAATAAGAACATACCCTTGGATGAGGATTTTTTTAAAAAAGAAAAGATAATGTGAGTACCACCGCATTTGAAATCCAAAAATTTCAAATCCAAAGATTTGTGGTTTCCTACCATTCTTTTGTTAAGCATTCTAGTTTATATTTTTTAAGCAATCTTACCAGAAGAACAATGCATATTTAAAAAAAAAAAAAAAAGCAACGAGTAAGTTCCTCAGGTATTTTGGTAAATATATCTTTCTTCCGGCCAGCATGGCTCAGTGGTTAAGCATCAAACTATGAACCAGAAGGTCATGATTCGATTCCGGGTCAAGGCACATGCCTGGGTTGCAAACTTGATTGCCAGTGTGGGACATGCAGGAGGCAGTTGATCAATGATTCTCTCTCATTGTTGATGTTTCTATCTCTCCCTCTCCCTTCCTCTCTGAAATCAATAAAAATAAAATAAAATAAAATAAAAAAATAAAATAAAATAAAATAATAAAATATCTTTCTTTTGCAACTCTTCTACCAAGTTAAGATTTTAGGGAACAAGACTGAAAACTGATCTAAAGTAAAGTTTTCGTAAGTGTAGGTTGCTACTAATTAGTGGGTCATGAAATCAATTTATGGGTTCAACCAGCATTTTTTAAAGATGAAATAGAAAATAGAGTTTATCATGCACAGTAAGAATATTATTTTGTAAATTTTCAATATGTTTTGTATACAAACACACAGACACTTATCTGCATGTGTATACTGGATTTCGGTATAAAATGTATTTGTTGTAGAGGTTGCAGTTTGAAATACTGTAGAGGACAGAATTGCAAATTCTAGCTCTAATAAGGCAGTACAGTAAGAGTTCAAAAAAAACCAAAAAACAAGGTCCTCCCTTAATGCCCAATGACATGGTCATTTACAAAAAGATATCGAAAAAAAACCTCCCAAAATATGTATTTCAATAGTATAAGGCTAAGTGATACAATTTTACCAATGGTATAAATTCAGTGAAAATGGTATTGTAATAAATACCAAAAAGTATCAAAATATCTGCATTTGCAATGCTTTTCTTTTTTTTTTTTAAATATATTTTATTGATTTTTTTACAGAGAGGAAGGGAGAGAGATATAGAGAGTTAGAAACATTGATGAGAGAGAAACATCGATCAGCTGCCTCCCGCACATCTCCTACTGGGGATGTGCCCACAACCCAGGTACATGCCCTTGACCGGAATCGAACCTGGGACCTTTCAGTCCGCAGGCCGATGCTCCATCCACTGAGCCAAACCGGTTTCGGCAGCAATGCTTTTCTTATATTACTCTGAAACTAACACAGAAGGCAAGCAATAGAGTGTTATTACATATGTGAAAAATCTTATTTATCCAAAATTTTCTAAAATGTCTAAAGGTGTGCATTTAATGTGTGTGTGTGTGTGTGTGTGTGTGTGTGTTTAACTGATTTCAGAGAGGAAGGAAAGGGAGAGAGAGAAACATCAACAATGAGAGAGAATCATTGATCCTGCATGCCTCCTACTGGGGATCAAGCCAGCAACCTGGTCATGTGCCCTGCCTAGGAATTGAACCGTGACCTCCTGGTTCATAGGTCAATGCTCAACCACACAGCCACACAGGCCAAGATAAATGTGTGCACCTAGTAAATGATGTGCAATAGTAAAATGTCACTGTATGGCGACATATCCCTAAAAATAAAGTTCCTTCTCAAAAGAAATTTCATTTACTTCTCTTCTCAGTCAACAAAATATTCTTTTTGTTTTAAAAAATACCATGACTAAAACATGTATTACTCAAGCCACACATCCTAGCATATAAACTATTCCATCCTCCCAACCAGATAAGTTCGCTGAAGAGAACAGTCATGTCTTATTTCTTCTCATTCTCTCTGTAGCACCAATGGCATTTTCCAAAGGCATAGGACTTAACAAGCTGAATTGAAACTAACCTACTTCAATTTTCCCTTTCCAAAATATAATGCAGAGTTCATTCAGCTGGTTTAAAGAGATTGCTGAATATATCTGGTAGGGAAATCCATAATTTGGGCACCTTAATTGCTATAAGAACAACTGGGTAAAATAAGAATCCCCCTAATAAGTGACAGTTTGTATTTATATTGCTTAAAAACATAATATTTCACAAAGGAGGGAATACTGAAAATATGAAGGTCTAGCTAAAACGTTCCAAATCTGCTATTATAAGCTATCATAAAAAGTCTTTTTTAACCTGCGATACTTGTCTGAAGGTTTTCATTTTGGAAAAACGAAAAAAAAAGATCAAAAGAAAGTATAGCAAAATGACGGTAGAAACAAAGTTCAGTAAGTGTCAATTTCTATAAGAACGTACCAATACTCAAGCCCCCAGAACTCTGAGAGCAACAGTGAATGCATAATACTAACACTGCACATTTTTCTGGGCTACACACCATGATGTCTTTCCTTTTGGGTATACTGGCTCTGCTCCAATGTGTCCCCGGTATGTCCTTCGATGGGCTCTTCAAAGGAATTAAAGTGTAACAGTAAATGAAAACACACAGATTGCAAGCGTATTAAAATTATACTGAGGTCACTGACACATAACCAGGAACTAATACATACAACAGTAAAAATCTCCACGGTGAGAAATACCAATGTGTCCCTACAGCCCTAATTCAAGATCACTTCACTTTCTAATTTTGGCTGTCTACCTTACAGTATTTCAGTATATAAAGCAATGACCAAGATGTTTTTTAAAGCAACACACTGTTTCATTTCTAAACTCAGGGTTTTCATTTAATCCTCCCTCACCTAAACCTACCACCCAGGGTTTTGAATTAGGTTTGCTCTTTTCATTTTTATACAGAACGCTTATAGCACTGACACCATTTTCAACCCAAACAGCTTCTGGCAGGCCACCTTACAAGAAGGTAGTTACTGAAAGTTAATTGTGCAATAGGAAACATCAAAGTCCTAAAAATACAACATAACCACATCTGCTTCACATCCAGGTACTTCTAACATTCATACATCAAATACAAAGTCCAAAAATGTTAGACATTTAAATATACGGCTCATAAGAAAAATATGTTTTAAAAGATAGACAGAGAAATACCAAAACCCAAAAATTTAAGCAAACTCCAATAAAAGTTAGGTCAGTGCTTTAGATCATCACATTTATTTTTACAGAGAATAAAATTTAAAACACATTCAGCTTAATGTAGATGGTAAAGATAATTTAAAAAGCAAATCTGATGAAAACTTAGAACTTATAATATTATCTAGTTAAAAGGAAAAACTAATCTCAATTATATTTCTTTTAAACAATGTTATTAGTGAGCTTTCAGATTTATTGTGTAATATTTAAAATGTGTTGATGCCCTGGCTGGTTTGGCTCAGTGGATAGAGCATCAGCTTGTGGACTGAAGGGTCCTGGGTTCAATTCCAGTCAAGAGCACATGCCCAGGTTGCAAACTGGATCCCCAGTA
The DNA here is from genome assembly GCF_014108235.1 of Myotis myotis. Classification (NCBI taxonomy): domain Eukaryota; kingdom Metazoa; phylum Chordata; class Mammalia; order Chiroptera; family Vespertilionidae; genus Myotis; species Myotis myotis. Next base: position 48,425,101 of record NW_023416317.1, read on the forward strand.
GGGGGCATGAAGAAGGCAGCCGATCAATGGTTCTTTCCCATCAATGATGTTTCTAGCTCTCTCTCCCTCTACCTTCCTCTCTGAAGTAAAAAAAAAAAAGTGCTGAATGTACACACAAACAGTATAGTACTAAAATCTCCTACAGTCTAAATTTTAATTTTTATTTATTATTATTTTTTATTAATTCTCACCCAAGGATATTTTTCCATTGATTTTTAGAGAGCGTTGAAGGGAGGGGGAGAGACAGCGAAAGACACATCAATGTGAGAGAGACACATCGACTAGTTGCCTCCTGCACGCACCCTAACCAGGGTTAGGGATGGAGCCTGCAATCTTGGTACACACCCTTGACTGAAATCAAACCTGAGACCCTTCAGTCCACGGGCTGACACTCTATACACTGAGCCAAACCAGCTGGGGCTACAATTTTTATTTATATTTAAGTTGGCACACTGAATTTTTTTAAATTGGAACTTTACTCTTTTTCCCGCAGTAACAAATTTTTCGTAATTACAATAATGAATAAAATACTATGAGAGTTCTAGCTATAACTTAAATGTACTTAATAATATAATTTCCATAAAAAGAAAATCAACTCATTACTTTATAGACACTCTGTGTAAATAATTCCCTATCAGTTTACTTTAAAATTTCTTTTTTATTTGCAGATTTATTTTAAAGGCTCCCAAATTAGGTCAAACTTGGATGATTTTATCAGAGGTTTAAGCTAATATACAATAGTCAACTTTCCCTAAAGAACCCATACAAATTTACAAATAACCAGCTTGATAATAACTGTGTGAAACTTCATCAATCAACATTATAATGGAAAGCAAAGGAAAAAGCCAGACATTTTTAAAAAGGAGGAGAAAAGGGATTATTTTCAAAGCCCTCAAAGACATTCAACTTCTAATCTTTTGTTGACTAACTCCCTGTGTGATTCTTCTCAAAGTATGTGTGTGCACATATACAAATATGTGTGTGTGTATACACACACACACACACACACACACACACACGTATCTCCAGGGAGAAAGATGAAAAACTTATTACCTTAAAGTTTTTCTCCTATAAAATAATTCTGAAGCTGCTGATTAGATTTGTATAAAGGCTTGTTAATATTATTATAAACCTAAACTTTCATAATTAACCAAAATATTTGATTCAAAAACTGGCTTACTATCTTACTCTAAAAAGACAGATTATACTCACCAAAAGTAATATAACCAGAGTAAAGAATTATTTAAGAATACAAACACATCAATAACCAACATACTGGAAGATACTCAGTTCATTACAGTATATTTTTAGACATTATATAAGATGGGAAGAAAACTAGACTTAGGGGGAAATAAACAAATATAGACCTTAACATGATAGATCATTTTACTGATGAAACATCTTTGTGTAAGTATACCAATGTGCACATTAAAAGAATTGCTTTAACGTTTAAAGCACAAATCTTTCAGAGAGGTCAGTGTCTTAGCACAATATGCAAGCGTTTTTAACAAACATTTCCCATTTATCTTAATATACAACAATGCACGTTAAAAACTTGAGACATACTACCAAATGTTAATCAAAATGTTGAAGCATGATAATTTCTATAAACATGACAAGCAGGAATTTTTCAAATCAGTAGCTCAATTTTTCCATGTAATAAAACTATAATTAGTCACCCAAACTTCAAAACATTTATCATTTAATAAATTATTTTAAAAATATATTAATCACTTCTTGGCCTTTTGGCTAAGATCAAACATAGGCATCTGTTCTTATCAAGTTTAACATCTCACATATCCTCTTTCCGAGGACAACGTACTAAATGGTTTTTGGAGCAAGGGGAAAATTTTTTTTTAAATATGAAAGTAGGAAAAATCGGAAAGAACCATGCAGATGTCATTCTATAAAATCAATCTTATTATTTTGCAATAATTTTTTAAAATCAAAGGTCCTTTTATAAAAAATAGATGAACATATTTATGATTTTTAGCATTGATTTACTTACAGCAATAATTTGAGAGAAAGCATCAGTTTCCAATGAAAGAACTTTGCCAATATTTTCTTTAAAAAAAAAAAAGGCAAAGGGGGAAAAAAAGGCAAAGGAATATATGAGCATTATCTGATTGCTTAGCTATGGTGCTGCAGAAAGCTCAGACACATACGGTAAGCTTTGCTATTGTGTAAACAAAATACCAACCCTGTGACTGCCAAGACTTCGAATGGACAATGCATCCTCAACTCCCTGATAAAAATAAAAACAAAAGTTTGTGAGTGACTGCATTAAGTTAGTGAGGAAAACGTATTAGAGGCAAGTTTATAGGTTATTACAAACCAGAGATGGACGGTGATGACTGGACCGGTGGGAATACCTGGCCCTTTCTGAATCTTCCTGGGAAAGGAGAAAGTACATGGAGAATTAATCACTGAACAGAGGGTTGTCTATCGGAACAACTGGGCGAAGGCAGGTCAGTTCAGAGCACAGCCGCACATTCCTTACAGCAAGCAGGTATTGACAATTCGGTTTCAAAAGCTGAGTCTGGGGCAGCCACATGCTTCAGTGGGAAAGAAAGTAGAGCTCATCTTGGAAATGTTTTATTTTAACAAGTTTATGTATGTCTGACCATTTGAAGAATGTAATCTATATATGACAAAGACAGCTCAATATACCAAGATAAAAATAAGAAAGTATTCTTAGAAATTGAGTTTAGCATTAAAAAGTAGACTTTTTATTTTTTTTTCATTGTGAATGTTAGTTTATGCAAGGCAAGAAATGTTTACTTTGTTAGAGATGTAATAAAGAGACAGTGTATTGCTTTTAAAAGATTTGGGTCACAATTTTCTGCTCACTACAAAGAATTTCTTTTTTTCCTTTTCTGGAAAAGAATAGCTAAATGAAATAGCCCCTGTGTGTGTATTGTTAATATGAAAAACTACTTATAATTACAATTAAATAAACATTTTAGAATTGATAAAGTTAATAACAGGTATGCCTTATGAAGATTGCAAAGAAAACTGGCCACAACCTAACAGTTGACTAAATTAAATGCAATTCTCAACTTTTCCATTCAGTTATTAGCATTGGAGCATTAAGTCTTGAGTCATGTGAAATCAAATAACTAGTCCCTAGAACCTAACCAACTGAAACAGTAAGAAACTTCTGATCTTTCAGATTTTCAAAGTCCAAAATATTAAAGTGATTTGCATTGACTAACGTCTATATACAATTGGTCCAAATGGGGTCACAGTGGATAACAGTGATGAATCAATATCTCCAACACCCCGTGGCCATACAGCATGATCATTATGCAGGTATAACAAATAGATGTGGCTATGTCTGATGACTCATTTCAAATACAGAAATAGGAATTCAACTAAAACACCACACTTAATGCCTTAGTTTAGTCATGACTTCGAGTATAATTGCAAAAAACTCCTGTGTGTCATCTGCTGTGTACATTGACACATTTGATCAAATCTGTTCAGAAGTCTACTCATAAGCAACCGTATGATTCAATAATATCTCTTAATATCCAACAGGATATTCTTATCTTTAAGAAAATTCATCATTGATTTACATTTCTGTTATATAATAGAAACAGGTAATCTGTAAGAAGCCAAGCAAAATTCTTCCCTTTCTTCAACTATCAGGAGATACCACAAAAGTTTTGGGGGCAGATGCATTAGCCCAGCAGTAGAGGTACAGTTTATTAAGTGGTGGCTAGTTCTAGGCTAGTTAGCTTGGTTAGTTTAAAGAGCCTGTGCTACAAAGGCAAATTAATTCTACATGCCCCCTCTCAATATTATTTGGGATACTAGAGTGACATACATGGTTTAATATTCAGCCTTCCTTTTTTATTCTGTCCTTTCTTTTCATTCCACCTACCACACAAGAGCACTTTTTAAAAGCCTACCTCTAAAAAGCACATCCCACTAAAGATGAATTCATATTTATTTTCAATTATATCTATTAAAAATAATCCTAAATAAAAATACGTTATTACATATTGATATACTGCTATATTAAACAGCTTTTCTTTTTAGCCACTTTTGGAAAATGTCCTAAAAAGACTTTAAAAGACTACAGAATACAATGTAAACCCCATACAAGCCAGCTAATTTGAAATGAGAGAATATAGCTTATTTTAGTCATAAACTATACTGTAAACCAGTACTGTCCAATAGAACTCTCTATAACAATGAAAATGTTCTGTTTGTACTGTCTAATAGAGTAGCCACTAGCCACACATGGCTATTGAGTATTTGAAATGCTAGAAGTGCAACTGAGAAACTAAATTTTTAATATTAATCAATTTAAACCTAAATGTAATTACACATATATGGCTAGTGGTTACTGTACAAACAGTAAGGCAAGTTCAAAGCTACTTTTTATTACACCAAAAAGACCCAATACACATAGTTTACTAAGAGTCTGCCACACAGCACTACTCTTACATAAAAAGACAGGTATTTAGGTAGTTTTTAACTACTCCCTCTACCTTGAATACTTCTGCAAAGTGGTAAATATGAAGCAAACAGAAGGAGACCCTTGCATAAAAGAAAAGACCCTAGCACCACCATAGAAGCTAGAAGGGTCCTTGATGATCAAACAGTCTGATCCCTTCAAAGTTATAAAGCTGGGACCAGCATTCAGTTCTTTTACTCACCAGACAACTGAACCATATAGATTCCATCCTACACTGGGAAACTCTATACTGGTTACATAGAAAGAACATTAAGAAAATAGCAATGTATCCTGATTTATACTCAGAGAGTTCTCCTTATCTGAAAGAACAGTTTCATTTCCCAGTTATAGTAGTATTTATTTTTATATTTTAAAATGTTTTTATTAATTTTTAGAGAGGGAGGAAGGGAGAGGAAGAGATAGAAACATCAATGATGAGAGAGAATCATTGGTCAGCTGCCTCCTGCACGCCCTATACTGGATTGGATCAAGCCCACAACCCGGGCATGTGCCCTAACCGGGAATCAACGGATGACCCACTGGTTCATAGGTCAACACTCAACCACTGAGCCACACTGGACGGAGTCTACAGTAGTATTTAAATTGCCAGTTGGCTTTTCTTGAATTAACAGAACCAGGGCCCTGCAGAAAAAAAAATTCAGCAAACTGTGGGGTTTTTTACGTGCCAATTACAAGGCAGAATATCCAGTTCTTCTAAGTCAGGAAAACAGTATGTATTCATTGTCCTGGGAGTCCTTATTAGTATAAAGGAACCTAGGCTGAACTTATAGGTCAATGCCTTAAAAATTGATGTATATTTCTTTAAGGTTTTCTGGAAATTACTCTTTGATACATTTAAATTAAACTAATGGAAATGAAACATATTCTTATTTTTAAAAGTTCACTTGAAGTGAGAATAACATGGTTTTATTGTTTAAAAACCAAAAGCCCGGTGAATACACATGGCCATCTTCTCTGTCAAGAAATAACACTTAAGGCAGGCTGGAGCCATTCACTCACTTTTAAGCTGCATGCTACTGATTAAGACAGCCTGTTTAAAAGGAGAATCATTGGCTAAACTAAAGATTATATGTTTGAAGGCTCAGAAAGACTTAGGCCTTTCTTGTAGGTCCTTTTGTAACAGAAAAACACAGATTCGGCTGCCTGCCACAACAAAAACCAAACTCATAAGACAGGTGGTTAGAGCAAAAGGAAAGAGGTTTATTCGGGTGCTGCAACCTGGGAGACTGGTGGACTGCTGTCTCAAAGACCATCTCGCCTTCCTGCTCAAGCCTATAGTTCTTATAGGCAGGGCTTTTTTATCTACCCAATTATCTTTCTAGCTTTTGGCATGCTCAGTTTAAGAGCCTCCCCCTGCACCATCTTGGCCAATGAGGGCGACACCCTGGCACTCACTGGGCTCCCAGTCTATGGCAGGGATGGTGGAACCTTTTTCTGCCAAAGGGCTGTTTGGATATTTATAACATCATTCATGGACCATACAAAATTATCAACTTAAAAATGAGCCTGCTATATTTGGTCAAATATTTAATTAACTCACCCCTAATGCCTTGGCAGGGCCAGACCAAATTATTTTGTAGGCCTAATATGGCCCAGACATTCCCCACCCCTGGCCTATGATAACATTTTCATCTTGCAATCCGTTAGCAAATGTGGTACTCTCCCATACCTTCAAATTCTGGCTCTGCCAATGACTAAGCAAGTTGTTTATTTCACCAATCCTGTATCATCTTATCTATAAAGTGGAGACAGTGATACCTATCTTATAATGTGAAATGAAAACATATGTAAAAACATTAGGACAATGTTCACATACAGAACACTCAAAGTAAGCTTCATTCCTGAGCCTCATGCCCTTGCTTTCCCTATTCACATTCCAACATCCCACCCCAGCACACACAAAAAGAATTCAGAAATTTTTTTCATATGGGAAGATTCTCCTTTTAATAACTGATAATCCTATTGTTTGTATATACATTATTTATTTTATTATAAATTTATTAGTAATTTATATTTCATATGGTGAGTATCACATGCCAACTTCTATTATACGCTCATTGACAGAAAGTAGCTAAAGAGACTAGAATAAGATAAAAAGTAAGATGAAATATCAGTTTGAAAGGAGTAAAAGCAAGTGTCAGAAGAGGTTAGAAGTGATAATTATTCCTATCTGAAACTAAACCCCATCTTCTCTGCATGCCCAAGTCTGAGCTATCATTCAGAACTTGGGTTAGCTGACACCTGCATCTAAGCCTCTAACCCAAATTGTCCCCCTTCCATGAAAATCTAGCGCACTCATTGCCTGAACTGCACACATTTCACAGAGACGAAACTACGTTTATCTTCATGGCCTCTGAGTATGAGAATCAAATATTAAACTTTTAATATAGGCTTTTTGCTTATAATGTTTTGGTTGACCCTAAGATATTAAAATCTTAGGCAATTTAATTTTAGAACTATAATACATAATTAAAAGAAGAAATTAAACTAATATTTCCATAGAAAATTGCAAGCAAAAGCGATTTCTTTTATTCACACAAAACATTCTCAATGCACCATTAGTAATATTAATCCAGTTACATGCAGAAGATACTTTACAGATTCCATTCCCAAATAATCAAACATGTATTTTCTCTCTTCTCTAAAATAGCACAAGGAGAAGTATGACAAAGTTTTAAATTTATAGGTCAATATAGTCATAAATATTTTAATTCTGGTTGTACCCTAAAATGCTGCTATAGAAGGGATTTTCTTATAAAAGTTGCTGACTTAGCAATAATTAGACAGTAGTTTTTAACCCTTTAGGGATCACACAGTCCTTTGAGTATCTGTTGCTAAAAATACACATGGGGATTATATATATATATATATATATATATATATATATATATATATATATATAATCTCCACACACACACACATACGTACACTAGTGTATATGTATATATTTTTTTCAAAATTTTGTGTGACATTTTATGACTTCATGTCCCAAGCCTATTCACATACCAAGTTAAGAACCCCTACAATAGGAGACAACTGGGAAGCTCATCAACATTGGAAAAAATTCAAAGTTAGGAATGATTCACAGTAACTAAATTCAAAGTTAGGAATGATTCACAGTAACTAATATTCACAATTTGCTCTTGTAGTTAACTAATTTGGGAGTTGTGGTAGAAGACTTGAAAAGGAAATGGGATTACTGAAAAATTAAGAGTAATTTTCAGAGGAGATGGAAGAATGACTCTCAATGAAGACCCTGCTAATTTAGTGTGTGTGTGTGTGTGTGTGTGTGTGTGTGTGAGAGAGAGAGAGAGAGAGAGAGAGAGAGAGAGAGAGAGAAGTAGGAGGGAGGGAGGGAGGGAGAGAGAGAGAGAGAGAAAGAAAGAAGAAGAGGAGGAGGAGGAGGAGGAGGAGGAGGAGGAGGGCAGGGAAGGAGGGAAAAGGGAGCAAGAGTCAGGGGGAGAGGAGGAGAAAGGGAGAGAGGAACAAATTGAAGGGAAAGAAGAACAAACCCATAGAAAGAAAAAATACTCATCTACTAAAATCTTTCTTGGTCAGAAGTATTCCTTAGATGAGTGTGAGGTTGTAGACTACAACAGAAATGGTTGGACTCTAAGTACAAATTTTGATCACTAAAGACAGAAGAGAGAATCTCTGACCTTTATGTTCAAACATGCCAACCACTTCTACTTTGCAAACTATTAGTCAATGTTTTACTTCAAGATTGCATTATTTCAGCAAGTGATCACAACATGCAGGACAGGCAATCCTGGCCTACCAGCCACTTGTGAATCTGTCCCCACTTCCGATCAAAGGAATGATGAGAATGCTACAAATGCAAAAGTTTCATAAACTAAAGAGTTTCCAAGAGTTACATTCTCTGAAAAGTCTTAAATTAATTGTATATATTTGCCCTGAAGTGCAGATTGTTGACTCAAAGTTACACATTCAAAATACAGAAAATTACTAAGCTAAATATGTTCAATAATAAGAGACATATGGTTCTCTGTAGTTTAGAGAACCATAAATAGAAGTTATATTTAATAATTATCTCCTTATAATTTACTATAACTTCAGGAGTATAAAAGAAAATGCATTGCAACGTTTTCGTTTCAAGTCAAGAACTGCATTCAATATTTAAAACTATATATGAGGTTAAAAAATATTACAACAGCCCTAACCAGTTTGGCTCAGTGAAGAGAGCGTCAGCCTATGGACTCAAGGGTCCTAGGTTTGATTCCGGTCAAGGGCATGTACCTTGGTTGCGGGCACATCCCCAGTAGCGGGTGTGCAAGAGGCAGCTGATGGATGTTTCTCTCTCATCGATGTTTCTAACTCTCTATCCCTCTCCCTACCTCTCTGTAAAAAATCAATAAAATATATTTTAAAAAATATTACAACATATTAACGATCTTTCTTTTTGTTTTTAGCTATAACAATATGGAAACTATACACTTCTCTTATTACATTAGCAGAAGATATACCACCAATGTCAAAATAAAGCGCTTAGTACTACCCTGCAGGTTTTCCCCCTTTATATTAATACAGCATCATAAATATGTTTATGGGAATTTTCAGAGTTAGGTCAATATCAGAGGAAAGGTTAAAAAAAAAAAGAGCATTTGCTTCATTTTTAAGGAGCCAAATCTCAATATACCTATTTTTAAAATTTGATTTGCTTTTCTTTCTGGTGATAAAAGAATACTGAAATTTATTAACTACAGAAAAGTATAAGTACAATTAATCATAATTCCAACATAGACAAAGTATTGATAGTAACCGCTTCTTTCTAGTAGTTTTTGATCCTATATATGGGTACCAGGCTTTGTAACACAAAATTGGAGTCTGACAAATCTTACAGTTTGTTGCTATTGTTGTTTTTCATTTTCTTACACGAATATTTTCTGCCGTTATTAAATATGCTTAAAAACTATAAGGTTGAGTAACGTCACAGTGCTTTACTGTGTAGATATCATAATATAATTAACTGAAATTCTAAGACATTTAGAACTATAGTAAATAACATAGCAAGAGTTATATGTGTTTGCCGTTATTATTTAAAACAAATTTCACATTTAACTTGCTGACGTATAATGGATTAAGATACAAACAACAGGTTACACTCTTCCCAGTGTTTCAAAGGGAACTAGATCTACTTCAGAAGTAAACTAGCCAAATATGTTTTTTGAGACTAGCATGAAATTAGGGTTATTCCCCTCAATTACCTCTTTTTGCTGTCGTTCCAGTTCTCTCATGCGTATATCTCTTGCTTCTGCCCGGGCAGCCCGTTTTGCTGCCAGCCTTGCCTCTGCCTGAAAAATAATATAAAGGTTAAGCTTTGTTTAAAAAGAGCTACCACCACTACCTCTACCCCGGGGGGAGAATAAGGAACAAATAAGACACGACCTTCCATGGGGTGGAGACTGGGGAGGGCAAGATATCCTCTATCAGCAGTTCGACTGACTTCAGTCAACTCCTTATATACTCATTTCTCTCTCCAGTCCCAGAGTCTCTCCTGAAATCCAGGCCTTCACCTTTAACTGCTTGCCTTGATTACTCATTCAAAACATTTCACACAATTCATTATGTCTCTCTCCAAACTTGCTTTTCCAGAATGTCTTTCCCTAGCAATTGAATCATACAAATTAGAAACATCAGAACAAACCTCTATTTCATTTTGCACATTGCCAATGTCCAGTTCCCAAGTATTATCAGTTCTCTACCACTGAGTTTCTCACAAACCTATCCTGGCCTTTTTTATTTCTGCTTGTTTCAGGAACTCTTCATATGTCTCTCTCTTTAAATTGAGATACAATTCACATATTATCAAACTCACCAATTAAAAGTTTGGTTCTGTGGTTTTTTTAGTATATTCACAGGGTTGCACAACTATCACTACTAATTCCAGTATTTGCCCACGTGTACCAGTTGCTCCCATCTGCGGCCATTCCTGGGCTCTACTGTGCTCTATTAAGCTCTCTTCAGTCTGTTTGCTTGGCAGAAGTATTCTCTCTTATTCAGCTAAAATATTACCTTCTATGAAGGCCCGATTCCCTCTTTCATTGAGTAATGCTGTATGCACATGCCTCTACTGTGGCTTCACTACGCTGCATTGAAGTGACATGCTCTGTCACCCCACAACTTGCATGCCTCAATGTCTGCTAAGTAAACAAAAGAATTTCAAGCCACCAGCCGAAGTCTCAAGGAAATGAGACCAGGAAATAGCTTGATACACCACATGAAACAAAAATCTTCTCTCTGGTTTCTATCTTGTAGTGGTTTCCTCTGTTCTTGGCCACATCCTAACTCTGATTTCAATCTCCCCTTCTGATATCTACAGCAGTTGTTTCTTCTCATTTGTTATATCCGTGCCCAAGCCTTATACTAAGAAGTGGTTCAGCCAATGTTTGAAAGGGTCTACTGTGTGTAAGCTATTATGCTAGATGCTAAAAATACAGAATAAGATATGACATCTCTGCCCTAAACAAGTTCACAATCTAATTGAGGGAGACAGAAACACAATGTTTACAAGGAGGGAAGCATGCAAGAGGGAGCAATTAAGTTATGCCTGGCAAGGTCATAGCAGGCTTCTAAGAGGAGGAGACAGTTTAATAGTTAACATTTATTCAACTACCCAATTTTGGAAATTTCCCAGTCAGCTTAATTGGCCTTTCAGTAGCAAAAACCCTAGGAAGTTACTGTAGTCTACCAACCTCCAGCTCTAAACACTGACATAAATTTTACACTGGCCTCTATCTTTTAAAAACCTATATCCCCACCCTGGCCAGTGTGGCTCAGTTGGTTGGAGGGTCATCTGTGTAACAAAAGGTTGTAGGTTCGATCCCCAGTCAGGGCACATACCCAGGTTGCAGGTTCAATCCTCTGTCAGAGGGAAAGTGGGAGGCAACCAATCAATGTTTTTCTCACATCGATGTTTCTCTCTTTCCCTGACTTCCTCTAAGATCAATTAAAAATAAAAATAAAAAAGACTATACCCCCACTTTCCTTTATTTTTTTTAAGTATGCTCTGCCTTCTCTATCCCTCTATGACTAAGCACCACTTTATTAGTAGAGTTTGGATTTACAGAAAAAGACTACAAGTCTAAGTTAGAGAGCAAATACATTTTTAAATTACAAAGTATCAATTTCCTGGGAAAATTTTTCAAACCTCTTTTTTTAATTTAAGAAAGCCATAACAATGTGTAGGAGTTCTCATCTCCATGTATATTAATTAGCTTTGTACTTGTAGCCTCCCTTAGAAATTTATCAAGAAGGCCAATTTCATTCTTCTAATATCTGTAGCCACTTCTGCACAATAGATACTAAAATGGGACTTCCCTCATCAAACCGAAATTATAGATCATTGAAATCTATTCTCGAACAAAACTTCTTTTACAACAAAAGGGAGAGGAACCATGACTACTGTGTAACAGAAAGAACGTGGATTTCTGAGTCACAAAAACACCCTTTCCCTCCCTTTGTCACTTAGTCAACTTGATCAAAACTCAGATGTTACTTCCCTTGGACATAGTCCTGAAGAAGGAAGGCCCCTGGACAAGCTGGTTCTTTAGATACACTGCTACCAGATGCCTAAGGCAGCGCGGATAGGAGAGACCAATCTAGCAGACAAAATGCGTGCTCTATACTTATACTCAGTGATTTTAACCTCTTCTTTCTCATGGCACACATAAACTAATTTTTAAATTCTGCAGCACACCAAAAAATATATATTTTGCCAACGTGACAAAAAAATAGGTATAATTTTGATTCATTCATTGTTGTGTTGGCATTTTTTATTTGACAATCTAAGGAAAAGAGGTCAGTGCCCCTGACTAAATAGTCAGGTATTGTAAGTTTTAAAAATTCTTGCAGCACACCAGTTGAAAATTGCTGCTTATAAAAAGAAAAACAAACAAAAAACCAACAAAACAAAACAAAAAGAAAATTGCTGCTTATAAAGATACATTTTTATACAGACCAATTATAGCTACACAAAGCATACTCCTGGGTAGTAACACTAGAATTCTCCCCTCAGAATACAATGACATGAAAGAGCTGCTACAGATTTAACACTACCTCACAAATGTAAAATAAATGGGACATCACAATAAAAGGCCACAAAAATTCACCCAAGTACAAAACAAAGTTGGATAAAAAGTTAAACAAAGAATTACCATTTGATCCAATAATTCCACTTCTGAATACATAGACCAAAGAATTGAAAGCAAAGATTCAAACAAATATTTGTAAACCAATATTCATAAGCAGCATCATTAATAAGAGTCCAAAGGTGGAAACAACCCAACTGTCCATCAACAGATGAATGGATAAACAACGTGAGTTATACATGTGTATGGAAAAGGGTGCAGTAATAAACCATAAATTCTTTACTGTACAGGTCATGCCATGGTGGGTAGTCAGGCCCCAGACCTGTAACTTCTTTAGTGAAAAGTTTTTAAGCAAACCCTATCTATTGTTCTTGCGCATCAAGGTGAACATAACTTTGAAATGCCAGAAGTAATACCCTCCAAGGCGTGTAACCACGCTCAAGAAAGCACATAATCTGGTTAACTATCATGTAATCCAATCCCACCTTGCTTTCTTCCGCCTTCACATAATCTTCCTTACATTCCCTCCTTAAATTCTAAATGCGTAAAAGAAACCGAAACTGTTATTCTGGGGAGCATTGAAATCTTGCTCTCTAGCATATGTTATTAGTTTTGACTCAAACTCAAAAATTTCCCATAGTTTGAGTGTTTTTACACAGCTATACAGACACATAAAATATTATTTGGCCTTACAAAAAAAGAAACTTGACACATGCTAAAACAAGTGCAGCCTCTACTGAAAACAGCTTAGCAGTTCCTCAAAACATTAAACATTGACAATAATATCCAGCAACCACCTCCAGATATGCACCTAAGAACATATGTCCACACAAAATCTTGTACATGAATGTTCATTAGCAGCATTATTCACAATAGTCTAAAAAAATTAAAACAAGCCAAATGTTCATCACCTGATGAATGGGTAAACAAAATGTGGTCTTATCCATACAATGGAATATTATTCAGCTATAAAAAGAAAAACTGATAGAGGCAGGCTACAACATGGATGACCTTAAAAACATGCTAAGTGATAAAAGCCAGACACAAAAAGACACACTGCATAATTCTATTTATATAAAATGTGCAGAATAGACAAATCCAGAGGCTGGGACATGGGGAACATGGAGAGTGATTGCTAATTGTTATGGGTTTTCTTTTTGTGCTGATAAAACATTCTGCAATTAGAAAGTGGTGAGTGCTGCACATCCTTGTGAATGGACTAAACACCACTGAAATTGTATACTCTAAAATAACAAATGTTATGATATTTAACTTATATCTCAATTTTAAAATTTTTAGCAAAGAGTACTGGGTACATAAAAAAAATACAATGCCGAAGATAAACTAATAGTAAAATATGCAACATTTCAGTATATAAAATTCAATAAATAAAACAGGAGAAAAGAAATCTATCTAGTGATCTAGTACATTTGGAAAATGCCAACTTACACTTTTTTTTTAATCAGTCTTTATGAATTTCCAAGACAGGGATAAAATAATAAAGCATTTTTCAGACTTACATGACCACACTACGAAATAAACCCTAAGTAATTCTTCAAGGATTGTATTCCAAGGAACACATGTGGGAAATAATGATTAAACTTAATGGCAGTATACCAGAATCCAATTCAAACTATACTAAATTCTGTTAAGGGGTAACCTTACCTCTGATTTTAATATTTCTACCAGAGGTTCTCAACCTGTGGGTCGCGACCCCTTTGGGGTCGAACGACCCTTTCACAGGGGTCGCCTAAGACCATCGGAAAACACATATATAATTACATATTGTTTTTGTGACTAATCACTATGCTTTAATTATGTTCAATTTGTAACAATGAAAATACATCCTGCATATCAGATATTTACATTACGATTCATAACAGTAGCAAAATTACAGTTATGAAGTAGCAACGAAAATAATTTTATGGTTGGGGGTCACCACAACATGAGGAACTGTATTAAAGGGTCGCGGCATTAGGAAGGTTGAGAACCACTGATTTATACAATTAAATTAACGTTATCAGAATAATCTCATAATCAAAACCCAAACTTTCAAAATAATATGGAAGATAATATAACTACTACCGTTTCAGCAGTTACCTAGGCAAAGCTAGATGCTTATTTGTCTTTAATCCACAAACTAACTCCTTGAGGTACGGAAAGGTTCAGTAACTTGCCCAACAGTCCTTGGCCAGCAAGTACTGGAGCTGAGATTCACATCCTAAGAATCTGACTCTAGTTAACACTCTTAACCATGTTGCCACACTTGTATCTTTAAACCCAAAGTATAAGAAAGAGCATATCCTTAGACAAATAATAAAGGTTTACTTTGGTTAAATTATCCTAAGATTTTTCAACTTAACATAAATTCTTTCTTTTCAGAGAAATAGTACCATTCTGGTTCTTATTTCTTTGACCATGACTTTACTACCCCCAACGTAGGTAATCTCCTTTGCTGCACAGCCTTTCATCTTCTTATTCCATATTTTCACTTACCAGCCAATGAGAATGACTCAAATCCAACATCTCAACCTCTGACCAAAATCAAAGTCAACATTTCTGTCTAGTGGGTCTCTTATTAATAAACTTAGAGTGAATAAAAGCAAACTCCTTTTCCCCCAGTGAAGAGGGCTTGCTTCTCTATTTTCCAATCTACAGAAATGAAACCCGTGTTACATTTGTTCCAAACACAAGTTCTCGGGGCCTCCTACTTCCTAACCAAATCTTCCTGTTCAAGGTCCCTGGAATCCAATCTTTCATTTCCATTCCAACACTTTTCCTCTTCTAAGCATTCTGTTTCCTAATTCCAACTTCCCTTTATCCATTTCAACTCTCCTCCGCCCTTGATATTCCATACTATAAATTGTTGAATTAATCTGCCTGCAACACCAAGAAACAATCGAAATAAAACATCCTAAAGTAAAATCTGATTAGCCATAATATATTTTATGATGCCCAATATGCAAAAGCATCCTTATACTTTCTGAATTTTAAATGTGAATTCTGTTACTGCTTCAGATAAACACAGAACTAAAGTAAATTTGCTGTAGTTCCCAGGAGTACTGCAAATAAGCTCAACTAAGGCCAATCCTATTATAATGCTTCCATTTGTCCAGTAGGTCTACAAGTAAGGCAGGATCTATCCAATCCACTGGACAGTGCTTACTGTTTCCTTGGAATATAATCCACAAGTCAAATTTCATTTGGGAGTATTATTGGGGGGAAAAAAGCTATGTTTAGAATTATGTTATATAACAATAAACTAATAAATTTATATATTGTTATCTAACATAAAGCCCATCCTCCCCAGGGAATTTGCCCAACTATCTGATCTCTCTTCTGTCTTTATTTTCCCACTCTATTGGTTTGTTCCTCTCATCATAAGTAGGTTCTCTTATCTTTAAAAAAACAAACGAAAAATACCATCTGGTTAAATTCCACCTTGTCTTCTCTTTATAACTAACTTTTCTACTGGCACCTCCCTCCTTAATTCTCACTCGCATCAAATGACTGCATTCTGGCTTCTGTCCAAATCACTTTATTGAAATTGCTCATGCAAAAGTAACTAATGACCGCTAACTACCAAACCTAGTAAAATTTTTCTATTCTTATCTCACTTGTCCTATCTGACTTCAAACATCAATGATCACTCAATTCCTTCTTTAAAATCTCACCTCCTGGCTTTCTGCAATACCAGTCTTTCCTGGTTTTCCTTTTGACTCTCTGACCTCTCTTCCTCAGAATCATTCATATATAGGTTCATTTTCCCCTGCTAGCTCCTTAAATTTAATATAATAAAAGCTTCCAGGCCTGATCTCACTTTTTTCACTCCATGTTCCCGGCCTGAGTAATATTGGTAGTTTGCAAATCTTTATGTCCAAACCAGCCTTTCTTCCACAGTCCCTGATCAAACTGGCTCTTAAACACTGGGGCTGTGTGTCCCATTCCCCTACCTCTCTCCAACCATACTGCACTATTATTCTGGTAGTTTCTCACATGGTTCTAGTTGTTTCATACCCCTGTGCCTGTAAAGTGCTTAGGAAACAATACACAAAAATCCATAAAACAAGGGAGAACTTTTATTTATTTTTAAAGAATATTATTGAAATTTAGAGAAACAGAAAGGAAGGGAGAGGGAGAGAGAGAGAGAAGCATTGATGTGTGAGAGCGATGCATGCTCTCTACCGGGGATTGAGCCCCCCACCTGGGCATATGCCTTGACCGGGAATCAAACCAGCAACTTTTTAGTACGTGGGACAATGCCCAACCGAACCACACCAGCCAGGGCTATATTAGAACTTTTAGAAAATGAACAGGAAGAATATATTATTATTTTATTAAAGTGTTCCCCTGTTGTGGTGGGGAGATAGGCCTGGGAGTGGGGAGTGAAACAAAGGGTCCTGAACTTGGTTTATAATGTCTTCTTTCTCTCTTCCTGCCTCTTTGTAAAGAAAAGATCAGAAACAACTGTCATAAAATGTTGGTATCAGTTAATATAGGGTGGTGGACTCATGGACACATATATTATCATCAAAACCTTTCAGCATTTACTATTTTTCCAGAGAGAATAATACATCAAAACATACACTCCTGTATCTTTATAAAAAGGGGGTAACGTGGGGATAAGGACACATATGTAATATCTTAAACAATAAAAAATATATATATTTATTTAAAAAAAAAATTTAAAAAAATCCAAAAAAAAAAAAAGGGGGGGAAACCTTGCCCTGATCAGTTTGGCTCAGTGGATAGAGCATCAACCTGCAGACTGAAGGGTCCCAGGTTCGATTCCAGTCAAGGGCATGTACCTTCGTTGCGGGCACATCCCCAGTAGGGAGTGTGCAGGAGGCAGCTGATCGATGTTTCTCTCTCATCAATGTTTCTAACTCTCTATCCCACTCCCTTCCTCTCTGTAAAAAACCAATAAAATATATATATATATTTTAAAAAGGGAAACCTCTAGTTTTAAAGCTTTTGCCTACTGTGATCATGTAACAGTTTTAAAGAAAGGCAAATTAAATTTCATAATGCACTGACTGAACCATGTCTGTAATTGTCAGCCTACATGTATATCCATAATATAAAACCCATGCAACTGGCATGAGTTATAGGTATAATCTGGACCTTTACAGACTATGCTTAAATTTCAAGGAATCTGAAACACAAAATTCTAAGAAGTAAAACATTCATGGAAAATGACTAATTCAGGTAGCTAAGACTCAGAGTTTACTGTGTTTAATTTTGTTTATTCTTCCATGGCACTCATGCCAAAGAACCCTGAAAGTCAAATTAAGAGACATAATATTTATTGTGTTGCTATGGTTTCCAAATTAACAAATAAAAATCATCACTCAATTTCCTAGCAACATCCCTTTAGTAGAAAATCTTAGGTTGCATTTTTCTTAGATCTTACAATATAATTACATTGCACCACCTTTTTAAAAGCTTTAACCCATTTTCTTCTGCTGTCAAACTATATCTGCCTTTTATTCAAAGACCTTTTGATAGCAAAATATTCTTTTGGAATCAAAGAGGAAATTTAAGATTATAGACTTTAGTACTGAGGTCTAAGTACAACCCAATAAAAAGATAGTACAGGAAAACTGAAACTTTTAATCTACAATGACATATCTAACCGAAGGAGAAAATATGAATCAGTTCTAGCAGATATACTGGGGGTAGAGGGGAGGTTTTGCTAGTACAGTGTATTGTCTTCACATTTAGGTTAATGATACTATGTTATTTGAATTTTACCCCCAAATTCCTCTAAGTCACAGGAATGGTGAAGATTATGACATTGAACATTATACCAAATATTTTTCCAATCATAATGACACAAAACTAAGTCTTTGCTTTTAATAATCCTCCCTTCATTCTGGTTAGAGGGACAAATCAAGGGACAGAGAGATTTGAGAGTAACACTGGATGGAATAAAGAGAGATCTGCCCTTGATGGGCATTGGCTGAATTCATGCACTAATACCGACAAAAGGAATCCCAAATGACTGAAGAACAACTTAGATTTACACTTTCAAAGTATTTGTCTAATAAAATCAATAAGTACAAAGAGGGGGATATTTTATTTATTTTTTAACTGAGTAGAAATGGAAAGAAAAACATATACTTTTTAGAACTCTGAAAAAGTAACTCACATTTTAGAATCTCTTAAAAATTTTTGTGTACCATCACTGAGAACATTTAAAGGTATTTTAAATAAGAGCAATTCTGCCTCCTGTGGAGTTACTTTTTCAGACGAATCCAATTTGCATGGAGCAATCTGAACCAAACACACAATGATCAAAAAAGTGTCAGAGCTCAATGGCTCAATGGATAGAACGTCAGCCTGCGGACTGAAAGGTCCCAGGTTCGATTCCGGTCAAGGGCATGTACCTTGGTTGTGGGCACATCCCCAGTAGGGAGTGTGCAGGAGGCAGCTGATCAATGTTTCTAACTCTCTATCCCTCCCCCTTCCTCTCTGTAAAAATAAATAAATAAAATATATATTTTTAAAAAGTGTCAGAATTAAGAAAGACTCGAGACTGGACTTTGAAATCTTAGCTCTTTAGGGCTCTACTTGAGGAGTGATTTTCTTCAACTCTACACCTTCTCCCTAGGAAATTTCATCCACCCTCTTGATTTCAATTACCTTCTACATGCTGACAAGTCTCAAAAGATCTATCTTCAGCACAAACCTCTCCTTTGACCTCTTGGTCGACATTCCCAAAACTACCTCTTCAAAATCTCCACTTACATGCCTCACAGGCACCTTAACTCAACACATGCCAACACAAATACATGATCTTCCTTCCCCAAACCTCCTCCCCACTCTAATGTTCCCTACTACCCACCCAGATGCACAAGCCAAAACTTCCCCTGGCTGCTATACAACCATAGTCACACACTGACTGTCCAACTACTTACCTCTTCCTTCCAACCACCTCTCATCATCCCCACTGTCATCACTCTAGGCCAAGCCACCACTGCCTCTACAAGTCTTAGGAGTCCTCTCCCTCATCTAATGATGCCTCTTTCTGCTATAATATCAAACTTACAGTAAAGTCATCCTCATATGGCACAAATTTGATCATGTCGTACCACTACTTAAAATCCTTCAATGTTTTTCCACTGCTCTCATGATAGACCAAAATCCTAAACAGATTCTGTAAGTTCCTATCAGGGTTCTCAACCTTGCCCTATTGACAATTAGGCCAGTTAATTTTTCATTTGGGGGTGGTGGGGAAGGTTTACTATACACTGTAGGATGTTTTAGCAGTATCCCTGGCCTCTACCCACAAATGTCAGGAGCACACCCCCTTGTCTCTCCTTCCACACCCCTTGTGACAGGCAAAAATATCTCCACACTGCTAAATGTCCCCTGGGGGACAAAATGACCCTTGGTTGAGAACCACTGGCCTGCATGTTCTGGCACCTGTAACTAACCTCTGGCTACTCTCCTTTTTGCTGTCTAGGTTATTGACAGTGATATTATGTGAGGCACAACAGATCAGAGTGCAGAAGCCCAAATGTAAATTTCAGCTCTACCTCTTTCTAGTAACTGCAAATTACTTCCCTTCTCCATGCATTGGATTCATCCTTGATAAATGAGAATAGTAGACTCAACAGAGGTATGAGGATTAAATACATTTAAAGTACTTAGAACAGTGCCTGGCTTATAACAAGAGCTCAGTAATGTCAGCTGTTATTTTTGTTATCTGAATTCTCAATATTCTTTCAGCTCAAAAACTTGTCCCTTAGAGTTCCCTCTGACTGGAAAGCTCTTCCCAACATCTGACAATTCCCTTCCCACCCACACCCCTGCCCCACCACCTAAATAATTGCACTCATCCTTCAAAAACTATTTGAAATCATTTCTCAAGAATGCCTTCCCAAAACCTGAGTTGTCCTGTCACACACTCTATAATAAAACCATTTACTATTCACGCAAAGCACTTGACACAGTTAAATTGTTCTCTCAATTCCAAGAATACCACTGATTGTGACATATACTGACATACACTGACAATCACAGCTTTCGATTTCAGAAAAGAAATCACCATACTAAATGTAGACGTTAATTATGAAAGAAAAAAGGAGCTGAAAATTGAGGAACCAGTCCATTAGGTAATTACTTGCTTTATGTCTATTATCTTTTCTAGACTCTAAGCTACATAAGGGAAATGACATGTTAGCCCTTTCCATCCCATATCCTCTGTACCTGACACACCATCTGTGAAGAGTAGATGCTCAATAAACATTTACTGAATGAATGACGTTCAGAATTCATGGCTGTTTATTTGTTTTTAAGATTTTTTTATTTTTAGAGAGAGCAGAAGGGAGGAGAAAGAGAAGAACATCAATGTGAGTGCAAAACATCAATCAGCCACCTCCTTCACGACCCCTGCTGGGATGGAACCCACAACCCAGGCATGTGCCCTGACTGGGAATCAAACCAGTAATCTTTCAGTGCACGGGATGACACCCAATCAACTGAGCCACACCGGCCAGGACCATGTTTTTAATTCTCACCCGAGGATATTTTTTCCATTAATTCTTAGAGAGAGTGGAAGGGGGGGGGGGGGGGGACAGAGAGAGAGAGAAACACTGATGTGAGAGAGACAACCTAGGTACATGTTGTTGACCAGAATCAAACCTGAGACCCTTCTGTCTTAGGGCCAACACTCTAACCACTGAGCAAACCTGCTAGGGCCAGGCCATGTTGGAATAAACAAACAAAACAAAACAAAAAAACCTCTATTCTCTCCCAGCCAGGTGACTCAATTGACTGGAGTGTCACCTTGTATACCAAAAAGGTTGTGGGTTCAGTTCCTGGTCGTGGCACACACCTAGGTTGCGGGTTCAGTCCCTGGTCAGGGGGTGTACAGGAGAAAACCGATCTCTCTCTCTCTCTCTCTCTCTCTCTCTCTCTCTCTCTCTCTCTCTCTTTCTCCTCCTCCCTCAATCCCTCCCTCCCTCAAACCAATAAACATCCTAAGGTAAAGAATAAAGAACAACCACCCTATTCTCAAATAAAACATGGCATTAATGTTCTTAATTACTGCTGATTATAATTCTTCTCTGCATTCTTTAAAAATATTTTTATTGATTTTTAGAGATCAATTGAGCCACACAAGCCAGGGTGAGTCTTTGCATTTTTAAAAGCTAGTATCCTTGCCCTGGTAGGTGTGACTCAGTGGTTAGAGCATAGGCACGAGTACCTATTCCCATAGGTTCAATTCCCAGTCAAGGGCACATACATGGGTTGCAAATTCGAACCCCACCCCATCAGGGTGCGTGTGGGAGGCAACCAATCAATATGTCTCTCTCAAATCAATGCTTCTCTCTCTCTCTTTCCCCCCTCCTCCTTTTGGTTCCTCCCCTCCCTTCTACTCTCTCTGAAAATCAATGGAAAAAATATCCTAGGGTGAGGATTAACAACAACAACAATAATAATAAAGCTGGTATCCCTGCTGTATTTTATCCTTAACTTGCCAAGACCTAAAAATGAATAAATTATTCAAATAAAATAGCAAGATAACGATGAAAAGATCATTAGCTCTACTGAGCAATCAAGACTATCATTCCATACAACAATAACAATGAACAATATCTTTTAAACTAAGCACAAATGTTCCTTTTGTATCTTTCTCAGGCTGCGAAACCACAAATTTTTGGTTCCCATTACTGGATGCCGACAATGGCTATTACCTCCTTAGGCAGCAAAATGAAATCTAATCGGTGTCCATTAACAAATAAATAGATAAACCATATTTAGGATATACATACAATGAAATATTATTCCGTCATATAAAGGAATTAAGTCACTTAAAGGGGGGTGCAGGAATGAAATTCTGATACATGCTAGAACATGGGTAAATTTTGAAGACAGGATGATAAGTGAAATAAGCCAGACACAAAAGGACAAATACTATATAATTCCACTTATAAAATATCTAGAAAAGTCAAATGCAAGAGACTTATAGTAAATTAAAAGTCTGCCTGGCTGGTGTGGCTCAATGGTTGAGCACCAGATACCTATGAACCAGGAGGTCATGGTTCGATTCCCTGTCAGGGCACATGTCTGGATTGCAGGCTCAATCACCAGTAGAGGGCAGGCAGGAGGCAGCCGATCAATGATTCTCATCACTGATGTTTCTATTTCTCTCTCCCTCTCCCTTCCTTGCCTTCCTGTTTCTGAAATCAGTACAAACATATTTTTAAAAAATAAAATAAAATGAATGCTTAAAAAAAAAAGTTACCAGGGGCTGGGAGAGAGGGAAGTAGAAAGTTATTGCTTAATGGTTACAGAATTTCTGTGTAGAGTGATGAAAAGATTTTAGAAAGATAGTGGTGATGGTTACACAACAGAGTGAATGTAATTAATGGCACTAAACTGTAGACTTAAAAATGGTTAAAATGGCAAATTTTGTTATATGTATTTTAACAACTTTAAATAACTAATAATGTAATATACCAAAACCATTGGTATATTTGAATTACATACTTCCAATGGGTGAATTATGTTATGTGAATTATATCTCATTAAGCTATTAAAAAATGAAATCCTAAAGTTCTAGCAGCACAAATGTTAAACAGCCATAGAGCTTTCTTTCCTCCTTATTATTACAAGTAGGTTTATGCACCAAATATGTACACGTGTAAATTCTGCTCAACAAAAATGTCTCTAAACACTATTTGCTAGACTCTAACTCCTATAAAACATGTTCAATTTCTATGCCTCTCACTGATTTTTTTAGAATTAAAAGAACTGTGCATTATGAGCATTAATTTTCTTTAGGTCATGGATCTTGAAAGAAATCACAGAATTTCAGAGCTGGAAGGATTCTCAGCTCATCCAAAAACTAAAAGAGAGAGATCCAAGATGGTGGCGGAGTAGGTGGAAGTTGCACTCACCTCCTCTCAGGACCAAACTGGAATTACAACTAAAATATAGAACAATCAACCTGAATAACCAAACTGAAGACTAGCTGAACAGAAGTCTTATAACCAAGGATTTACAGAAGCCACATGGAAACTGGTAGGAAGGAAGAGATGAGAAGTGGGCTGGCCCCACTCTCACAGATGGTGGCTGAGAATCTGGAAAGATCCCTCAGCTGCCAAGGTTCCCCCTTAGGAGCGAGGGGGTGTCAACGCCATGCCAGGCTCTGCTGCCCAGAGTGCCAGAGCCAGGAAGAAGCACCCACATAACATCTGGCTATGGAGTTCAGTTGGCATTCTGTCCGCCAGGGAGATAGGAGTCTGCTTGAAACCTAGGCACCTTCTTTTTAAAAAAAAAAAAAAAAATTTTATTGATTTTTAGAGAGAGGAAGGGAGGGAGGCAGAGAGAGAAAAAAACATCAATGAGAGAGATAAAAACATCAATGAGAGAGAAACATCATCAGTGGGCTGCCTCCTGCACACCCCACTATTGAGATGAAGCCCACAACCCAGACCTGTGCCCTGATAGGGAATCAAACCGGTACCTCTTGGTTCTTGGGTCAATGCTCAACTGATGAGCCACACCAGCTGGGCTCAGCATCCTCTTAAAGGGCCAATACACAAAATCTTGTTTGCAGCCACTCAACCTGAACTCATACCCTGCTGAGGGAGTCACCTGTCTGGGCCCAAGGTGTAGAGGTCTGGGCAGACTCAGAGGATATCAAAGACTGAGTAGTGTGGCTCTAGGGTGGGAACTATTTCTCCCATCTTGCCAAGAACCTTACCAGTGGCTCCCCTTCACAAAGATGCACTAGTCCCACCCATCAAACTCGCAGCAGCCCCACCCTCTGGACTCCCAGAAAACCCTCTCTCCTGATTCCTGGCAGATCACCTTGCTGAGATAAAGCACTCCAAGAGATCCAGGCAAAATCCAGAACAAACTGAGATGTGGTTCTGGAACATAAGCCATTCCCCCCACCTTGCTGAGTGCCTGAGGAGTGCCTCCCCCTCACCAGAGATCCACTAGCCCCACCCTGTGGATTCCCCACAGCCCGGCCCTGCTGAGCTCAAGCTCTCCAGGAGGTCTAGGTAAAATCCAGGCCAGACTGATTGGTGTGGTTCTAGCACAGGGGCTATTTTTCCCTTGCACATTCAATCCCTTTGACCCTTTAGAGCCCTTCCTTCACACGGCCAAATCTTGGTCTGTTTGGGCCCGATAAACTCTGCTGCCCTTACCCTGACAATTCCATGAGACCTTGTCCCACCATAAAAGTCTGGGGAAACCCAGCGGATGGCAGCAAGCCTTCATGTACCCTGGGACTTTTGCTAAGTGGCCTCAAATCCAGCACTGGCACCAAGTTTAAGACTGTATCAATCTAGTCAACATCGCTCACCCCTACCTCTGTGATTCACTGAGAACCTACCTCTTGCAACTCAAGTACTACCAGAGGCTCTTTCAGTGACTGAGCCTAACAGGCAGCCATTAGGCGGATCTCGGGGGTGCCTTGCTGACCTGCCCCTGGACTTAGTGCTGGTGGAAACCAGCCTTGATGTGCAGCTTGGTCCGTCTCACGTACACCCAGGCACAGCAGAGGCAGCCACAAACCGTGGATCACTTTCTAGCTCCAAACAGGTTGCCCAGGACCAGACACAGACAGCATCTGACACTGATTTGCACCAAAGTCCCTCCCAAGAGTCCCAGAACAGACACATACATTGGCAAGCCTCAGTCAACATCAGAGAAGGATCCAATTAGCTACACAAGAGGCACATCCAAAGGGAGACCTCAGCAGTTAGTTACTGAACCTTGCTGAGGCAAATTCCACTAAGTGTGGTTTACACCTCACAGCAGCTGATACATTGTGGTCAGGGTCAATCCTCAATCAGCCAACCTGAGGGTCAACCCCACACATGAACAGGCTATTAGCAATCAAGACTCAATTACAACAGGAGGACTCACATAACCCACACCAGGGACATTTCTGGAGCACCCAGCTAAGGTGATCAAGGAGATTGTGCCACTGGTCACTTAAAAAAATGAGAATAGTTTAAGAGAACTTATAGACAACATTAA
This sequence comes from Myotis myotis, assembly GCF_014108235.1. Lineage (NCBI taxonomy): Eukaryota > Metazoa > Chordata > Mammalia > Chiroptera > Vespertilionidae > Myotis > Myotis myotis. The sequence continues at coordinate 48,450,703 of NW_023416317.1, forward strand.
GTATAATGACATCCTCACCATGGGGATATTAGAAGAATAATGAGAGCAAGAAATTGAGAACCTATTTGAAGAACTAATGACTGAAAATTTCCCTAACCTGATGAAGGAAAAAGACATACAAGTCCAGGAAGCACAGTGAGTCCTAAGTAAGATGAACACAAAGAGGCCTATACCAAACACATCATAATTAAAATTCCAAGGGTCAAAGACAAAGACAGAATCTTAAAAGCAGCAAGAAAAAGACAGCTAGCCTCCCATAAGACTGTCAGCTGATTTCTCAACAAAACATATCAGACCAGAAGGGATTGGCATGAAATATTCAGTGATGAAAAGCAAGGGCCTATAACCAAGATTACCTTACCAGCAAGGCTATCATTTAAAAATTGAAGGTGAAATAAAGATATTTCCAGGCAACAAAACACTAAAAGAGTTCATCACCACCAAACCAGTATTTCAAGAAATGCTGAAGCGTCTTCATTAAGAAGAAGAAAGAGGAAAAAAGAGAAACACAGTTATGAAGAATAGAATGCCAATAAATATGTACTTATCAATAATCACTTTAAATGTAAATGATTTAAATGCTCCAGCCAAAAGACAGAAGACAGCTGAATGGATAAGAGAACAAGACCCATTTACAGAGGGAGGCAAAGCAGGTTTACAGTTGTCCATATGGAAAATAAAACAATAAGTAATAATATAAAAATATACACTAATAAAAGAGAAACACGCAAATTGGTGTCACTCCACTATGCCCACCAGCCAATCAGAGCGACTATGCAAATTAAGCCAACAAAGATGGTGGTTAATTTGCATATGCAGGCATGGAGCGAAGACTGAAGGCTCCAGCTGGAGTGAAAAGTGAAGAGTGAAGAGTGAAGACTGAAGAGGCTTGGCTTCTCTGCTGCAGCTGCAGCGGAGAAGCCAGGCCTCACTGCGGCCGGACCAAAGGCCTGGGTCCCAGGTGCCGGAGGAAAACCAGTGCCAGCAGCCAGGGGAAGGAAGGCCTATTGTGTGAATCTTCGTGCAATAGGCTTCTAGTAAATAATAAAAATACAAGAATAAACTCTGTGTTTCACATACTCACAACTGTATAAATACCCCACTGACATAAATGAATATATCTTCCAGACAGAAAATCAACAAGGAAAGAGCAGCCTTAAATGACACACTAGATTAGATGGATTTCATTAATATCTTCAGAGCATTTCACCCCAATGCAGCAGAATATACATTCTTTTCAAGTGCACATGGAACCTTTTCTAGGATAGACCACATGTTAGGACACAAAACAAGTCTCAATAAATTTAAGAAGATTGAAATCAAATATCAAGCATCTTCTCTGACCATGATTATATGAAACTAGATATCAATCACAAGAAAAAATCTGAAAAACACACAAACACATTGAGGATAAATAACATGTTACTAAATAAAAAATGAGTTAACAATGAGATCAAGGAAGAAATAAAAAGATATCCTGAAACAAATGAAAAGGAGAACACAACAAGCCAAAATCTGAGGGACACAGGGAAAGTAGTCCTAAGAGGGAAATTCCTAGCATTGCAGGTCTACCTCAAGAAACACAATAAATCTCAAATAAACAATCTAACCTTACACCTAAAGTAACTAGAAAAAGAATAACAACATGGCCAGTGTGGCTCAGTGGTTGAGTGTCAACCTGTGACCACATGCTCAGGTTGCGGGCTTGATCACTGGTAGGTGGCATGCAGAAGGTAGCCGATAAATGCTTCTCTCTCATCATTCTGTCAATGTCTCTCTCTCTCTCTCTCTCTCTCTCTCTCTCCCTTCTTCTCTGAAATCAATAAAAATATATATTTAAAAAACAAACAAACAAAAACAAAAAACAAAGCCTAAAGTAAGTGGAAAGAAATAATAAAAATCAGAGCAAAAAAAAACAACCCAAAATAGTCTTTATAAAATACAAAAGATCACTGAACCAAGAAGAGCTGGTTCTTTGAAAAGAGAAGACTAGATTAATAAACTTTTAACCAAATTCGTCAAGAAAAAGAGAGGACCCAAATGAATAAAATCAGAAATGAAAGAGGAGAAGTAACAGCTGACACCACAGAAATAGAAAGGACTGTAAGAAAATATTACGAACAACTATATGCCAACAAATGGGACAATCTGGGAAAAATGGATAAATTCCTAGAAACAACAATCTCTCAACACTGATTCAAGGAGAAACAGAAAATCTGAATGAACTGATTACATCTAATGAAACTGAAGCTATAATCAAAATGTTCCCAACAAACAAAAGTCCTGGACCAAATGGCTTCACAGGTGAATTTTACCAAAGGTTCAGAGAAGAACTAGCACCTATCCTTCTCAAACTATTCCAAAAAAATTCAAGAAGAGGGAAGACTGCCCTGGCCTGTGGGCTCAGTTGACTGGAGCACTGTTCCGTACACCAAAAGTTGGTGGGTTTAATTCCCAGTCAGGTCACCAGATTGCAGGTTTGATCCCCTTTTATGGTGCATACAGGAGGCAACTGATTGATGTTTCTTTCTCACATCAATGCCTCTCTCTCTCCCTCCTCCTTTCTCTCTCTTTAGAATCAGTGAAAACCATATCCTGGAGAAAGGATTTATTTAAAAAAAAAAAAAGAGCCCAGCCAGCATGGTTCAGTGGTTGAGCATGAACCAAGAGGTAATGGCTCAATTCCGAGTCAGGGCACATGCCCAGGTTGCAGGCTTGATCCCCAGTAGGGGGCATGCAGGAGGCAGTCAATCAATGATTCTCTCATCACCAATTCCATCTCTCTCTCTCCCCCTCTCCCTTCCTCTCTGAAGTCAATAAAAATATTTTTAAAAAACTAAAATGTCCATACTATCCAAAGCAATGTATAGATTGAATGCAATTCCTATCAAAATACCAATGGCATATTTCATAGAATTAGAACAAACAACTGAATTTTATTATGTATATGTGCTGTGGAAAAGAGCACAACAATACAATTAAAAACTGGGTAGAAGATCTGAATAGCTATTTTTCCAAAGAAGACATAGTGATTGCCAACAGATACATGAAAAGGTGTTCAATATCACTAATCATCAGGAAAATGCAAATCAAAACCACAATAAGATACTGCCAAACACCTGTTAGAAAGGCTCTCATCAAGAGAACAAGAAATAATAAGTGTTGGCAAGGATGTGGAGAAAAGGGAACTACTGTGAACTGGTGAAATAAAAATTGGTGCAGCCACTATAGAAAACAACACAGAGGTTCTTCAAAAAATTTTAAATAGAACTACTTTATGGTCCAGCAATTCCATTTCTGGGTATTTATCTAATGAAAACAAACAAAAAACAACAACACTAACTCAAAAAGATATATACACCCCCATCTTCATTGCAGTATTATTTACAATAGCCAAAATATGGAAACAACCTTTTTGACATTTATCTCTCAGCTTCATCTGTTTCCTTATCTACAAATAAGGCTACTAATAATAAAACCTACCCTACCTAACTCACAAGGTTATTGTGAGAACCAAGATATGGAAGCACTTTCAAAATCATGAAAAGTTATAGAAAACAAACAATTAATGAAGGAGCTGGAGAAGATTCAGATCCAGTATAGCAGAGTGAGTGGTTGTATGCTCAGACTTTGGAGCCAGAGTTCATTTGTTTGAATCTAAGCTCTACTATTTCCTAGCTATGTGACGACCTTAGAAAAGTTACTTAACTTTTCTGTGCAATGGTTTCTTCATCTGTAAAATGAAAATAATAATAAAGCCAATCTCAGAATTTTGTGAGGATTGAATTAATTAATGCATTAATAGTTAGAATAGTGTTTGTCACAGAATAAGTACTCAAATGTTAGATGTTAGAACTTTATAACAATTTTGTAAATGAAGCATCGTACCCTCAAAAAGAGTTCAAATACTTACTGACAGTACAAAAAGAGCCTAGCAGGTGCTGGTATCCTCTCCCCTTTCAGAAATTTGAGTATATGCCTCCAATTTTGGAAGTAAACATTTTACATCGTTTCAATTTTCAACTAAAACTACAAGGCTTCCAAAATACTTTACTTATGCAAATATTTAATATGGTTGTAGAGTAATAGCTACTTTATTTCATTTTAAAATATCCTTTACCTTTTTATTTAAAAATATCTGATTTTTAAATTTTGTTAAAGTAATAAAAATTTTGTCATCAATTTTTAGATTACTTTTCTTTGCTTCAAATATTCTCCTACAGAATTTGACTTCTAATTCAAAAGCTATCTGAGTAGCTTAAAAGAGGAAAAATGTAACAATGAACTGGCCAAAAAAGACTGTGTAATATGTCAAAAGGAAATAGCACTAGTTCGAAATGAGTTATTTACTAAGAATAACTAAGAGGAAGTGATGAGGGATTAAATCTCACAAAAAAAATATAATTTAATAATGCAGTACTCTAAACAATTCAAATACTACATTAGTTTATGAGCAGGTCTGCAGTTATAGATAGAGTCAGAGTCTGAAATAAAGTTGGCACCTCACTAAGAAATCACAGCTAGGAGTTATCTTAAATTTCTAATATGCAACAGGAAATGTTGCTAGTGATTCAACAGGTGACACCCCTTCCTTTTTTTTTTCTTTTTCTGAGTTGTCAACAAAATGAAACAGAAATGCTCCAGAAGCCCTGCTACTACCTAAAAATTAAACATAAAAATTCCACTGCAATATTTAAAAAAACAGCTAAGACACTGAATCTGAGCAGATACCAAATAAGGATTATTTCTATCAACATTTATACAGTGCCTCCTGTGTAATATACATATTAACTGTATATAGCCCAATGACATCTATAATCTAGTTATCATATTTTCAAGATTCTAATTACCTTAAGTTTCAATATGAAGATTAATTTTAAATTTCAATATATTAGGATATAATTATAATTATAAACATCAATATATTAGTTCTAGTACCTAGAACTCACATTATCCACAAAAAGAAAATGAAAAATTAATTTAAATGAGTTGAATAAATATCCAAGTAAAGAGATGGCAACTATATTTTATTCTAATACAGTATTTCAGAAGTCAAATACATTATTTATAGCAAACATTCTGAAACTAGCTCAATGAATGAACGTCTATAACTCTCTAACCCCAGCATTTTTACAACATTCTCATCTGTACATGTCAGTGTTGAGAGGGGGTTTTCCACACACACCTCTCTGGCAATGTTACTCAGAGCTTCATCTTCTGCAGAAAATCGGTCTTTCACAGGTGTCCTTTTCCTTCCAGAACCAGGAGTCCCCATCTTGTCTTGATGGTCTTTTAACTCTGAAAGATAATTCAGTCTGTTTTCAGCCCTGAAATAAACAGAAATAGAATAATTTAGGATATTTCTCTTTGTGCAGTTTTAACATTCATTTATACATTCACTTTTTTTTTTAAATATATTTTATTGATTTTTTACAGAGAGGAAGGGAGAGAGATAGAGAGCCAGAAACATCGATGAGAGAGAAACATCGATCAGCCGCCTCCTGCACATCTCCCACTGGGGATGCGCCCGCAACCCAGGTACATGCCCTTGACCGGAATCGAACCTGGGACCCTTCAGTCCGCAGGCCGACGCTCTATCCACTGAGCCAAACCGGTTTCGGCATATACATTCACTTTTTAAAAAGAGAAATATTTATGTATATACATATAAATTAAAATTAATCATGAAATACTTTTTCTCATTATCAAATTATTCCAATTATATTTAGAATATTTAATTTTATACTAATTACTGAACCTCTCAAAACTTTTTTACCATACTACCCATGGCAACCTATGAGAACGTGTTATTACATTAGCCTCAGAAAACTGCAGTCAACAGTCATTTTACTTGTTTAAAATTACTACAGCTATTTCTAAAATCTATTTCCATTCTAGAGGCTAGAGGGAGGGCAGAGAGGAATTTCAGAAAAGTCCTTCAGCCTAAAGCTTTGAGAGAACACATTCAAAATATTTTAATGTAGGCCTTAAAGTTACAAAGGTAACTTGGCTTTTTAGTGTAATTTTAGAAAATTCCAATTAACCCATTACCACATAAAGGTCAAATGAAGGTTTATTTTATTGCAAGTAACAATAACCAACATTGTCCATCAACAAATATCTGAGTCCCTGCTATTGCCAGGTAGTATGGAGGTACCAAATATAGTGATAAACAAAACTGAAGTAGGCCGATGATTAAGAATATATTTATGGATCCATTATTGTTGTAAGTATTATAGGTCTATTTTTAGAAGAAAATAGAAGAGAAGAAAAATTAATCCTTCAAGATTAAATAACAAAGATGATTACAAAAAAGACCATCTAACTGCCTTTCTAACACAAGGTACATATTTGAAATTAAAGATTCTCATGGGAGTTGCATCCCAATTTGTATGAACTTCCACTTCTTGAGAAATACAGCTCATGTAGCTAAACACCCATTAACTTAAAATTTTTCTAATTTTAACACAATAAATTTGCAAAACTTCATTACACTGTGAGTCACAAAAGAATTCTCAAGTAAATTTGTCCTAACAGAATAAACTATATTAAAACTATAAGTGACTTTAATGTACTGGAATTTACTTGATTCAGGCAAAACAAAACAAAACCACTCCATCAATCTATCCACTCTTCCAAAAAAGTATTCTCCAAGGAAAATTCCAGCCATTCTCATTTTATCTGGCATCATTTCTTATTCCCCTTATGTTTGTCAATCAGAATGAAGAGTGATGATAGTTTATTACTCTGCCATAGAAAATATATCTGGATATAAGAAAAGAACTCATTTAAATGGAAACAAACAAAAGAATGAATGTCTAAAAGTAGCAGCCGATAAATCTGAGCTACTAATCAGGAGAATTTCTGAAAAACACAACTTTCTCATTAGTCTCCCATCCTCTTCATCCTCAGCATAATTTTAAAGATCGTTCATAGCTTACTTAATAGTAATGGTGCACAAATATTAATCACCTACTGAGAAAAAAAAGCAGCAGGCAATACAAAGTTCCTTTTCAGACTAGAATGACAATTTAGCTAACATACTACTGGGTATCATCCAATTATTGTCCTTCAGCCAGCTTTTCAAGGACACACTGAAAGACATTTCACAGAAGCATGAGACAAAAACGTAGGCATTTTCTAATTCTAGACACACAAAAATAATTACAGAAGAAAAAAGATGTTGCTGAAAGTATATGCAACAGTAGTTTCATTAGGAGGATAGGATTATGGATGCTTTTTTTTTTTGCTTTTTCTTGATTCTCTAAAATTTCAATAGCACTGGAGAAAGATACATGCATTTTTTAAAAATTAAAACATTCAAATCCAAGGCTCAAAGAATAAATTGGCCTCAAAGTGGATCACAACCAAATTAGGCACAATATACTATACAGCTGAGGCATACTACCTGAAGCCAATGATGATGGTACACTTTTGAATACACTTTTTTCTTCTCTTTCCCCAGAATCCATTTTGCTTCTTTCTTAACTAGTACTGCCATAGACTTTAGACCTGCCAGGATATGCCCAGCACACAGATTTACATAAAGAATTACCTTGGCCCTGGCCGGGTGGCTCAGTTGTTTAGAGCATTGTCCTGACATGCCAAGGTTTCAGGTTCGATCACAGGTCAGGGAACATACAAGAATCAACCAATGAATACATAAATAAGTGGAACAAATCTCTCTCTCTCTCTCTCTCTCTCTCTCTCTCTCTCTCTCTCTAACTCTAAAAGAATCAATAAAAAATTTTAAATTATCTTTTCTTACAAATGCCTCAAAACAAAACTGTTTCAACAAGCTTCAGGCTAACCAGTTTGGAGAGTAAGATGACAAAAGGAAGGGACAGCGGAAGAGAATAAACAGGAAATGGGAATAAGTTCTTGCCTGTATTCCTTGTCCTACCTACAGAGGGTATCTAGGTTTTTATGTGATTGGCCAGGTCTTATCACCTTTTTCAACTGCACAAGAGGCAGACCAACCATTACCAATTTAATAAAACAATCCAGTGCTTCGGGCCGGTGTGGCTCCATGGTTGACTTATAAACCAGGAGGTCATGGTTCGATTCCCAGGCACGGTCAGGGTTGAGGCTTGATCCCCAGGGTGGGGCATGCAGGATGCAGTGGATCAATGATTCTCTCTCATCATTGATGTCTCTGTATCTCTCCCCCCCTCCCTTCCTCTTTGAAATCAATAAAATATAAAATTAAAACAATCGAGTGCTTTTGAAGAATTATATTATTTGTACTCTGTAGGCAGGCATCCTTAAAGGTGTTCAGCTCCTATGCAATCTATCTTCTAATAACTCCAGAACATTCTATATCAGTGATAGGAGAAAACCTTAGAAGAAATATTTCTGGCATAGGCAATGGAAAACTGCTTTTCAACAAAATGATAAAAATAAGGATAAAAACTCAAATATATTATTTCTGTTTCTTATCCTAAAAGGACTTTCAGTAAGTTTCTATCCCAAAGGGCACTTTCCTGAGGAGCCATGCTACTCTCTCCCAGCTTTTCCTTAGTGGTATCGACTACACCAAGAGCTAAACCTTGGGATGTGAGGGCGATCTGGCTGCGACATCTGTCACCCCATTGATCGCCAGGGTTGATTCGGCTGATCTGGCTGGCTAGGCGGGTGTCCTCCTCCTCCCTCACAGATCCATGTGCGTCCCTCCCGAAGCTGCGTGCTCGGTCGAAGAGGACGACCTTCCCCCCGAGGAGAGGACCAGTCTTCGGTCAAGGGTATACGAGTAGCTGCGCTCCCCTGCTAGAACCTCCAAACAAGCTCTCAATGACCAAGAGCTAAACCTTTATACCAACAAAAACAAAAGGCCTGCATTTTGTCCAGTCCTTTACCCAGACAATGTCAAGCTGATTTTTTCCAGATGGTTTTGTCATTACGTATTGGGCTATCTAAGGCAGCGGTTCTCAACCTGTGGGTCGCGACCCCTTTGGCGGTCGAATGACCCTTTCACAGGGGTCGCCTAAGACCATCCTGCATATCAGATATTTACATTACGATTCATAACAGTAGCAAAATTATAGTTATGAAGTAGCAATGAAAATAATTTTATGGCTGGGTCACAACATGAGGAACTGTATTTAAAGGGCCAGAGGGTTGAGAACCACTGATCTAAGGTAAAGAAGGGAAGTACCTTCAGAATGCTGTGGAATATAAACCTTCCAAAATAGATACATCAGGAAGGCTTTCTCTTCCCCAATGATCTTCTCATATAACACATTTCTGAAAAACAGGCGTTTTGCCACATTAAGTGGCACTTCAATCATGAGATTGTTCCCTTTTGTGAGAACAGAATGTGTATGTAATGTCAGTATGTCACATTCTAAATACAGCACACTTAGTTCTGTCTGGATACTGATAGTTGCAGTTCCCTCATATCTAAGCATTTCATCATGGAAAACTCAAAACATTGGCATGGTAACAACTCTGCATCAGAGTTGTCATTACAGATAACTCTGGTCTGCACAATGAAACACTTGGTAGTTATTCATAAGCAATTCACGGTATCTGGAATGGCACCTGAACTAAAGGCAGTGTGACTGCAGTTGTTCCCACTGAACGGGATTTCAAGTGAGAGGGTGTGAGTTCATCTGATTGCACAAGCAACTGCTGCACTGTCCTTCCTACTGCCTGAGCCTTGGTTTCTTCATCTGTAGAGCATAAACAACTGTCCCACTATTTAACATGGTTAATGTGAGGCTCAAAGACATTAAGTGCAATCACTTAATAAACTTATAAAGCACCATAATTGTTTAAAGTATCTTGAATTAACTACCTCTTTTACATATTTAGTTTATAAAGCTGATAAAAGGGCAATCCTTGCCTTTCTTTACAATTTCATACTTTTAACTAACCAAAAATATCTTCAAGTTATTTCCTACACCATGCATTAGATGATATCATTAGCCATGGTAAGAAATTTTGCTAAAGCATGGAACAATCTGGAAAAAATAAAAATGCCTTAAAAAAATAAAAATGCCTATAGTATAATCATTATACTATTCAGTATATTTACATAATGAAATTTAAAAATGTTTAAGGTACTTTGTGGTCTTCAGTCTATTTTTGAAAATCTAAATGAATACACAGGTTTTGGGACTGTGACCTTATAATGGGTGTTATTAATAGCCTTATTTGAACACTTGACTTAGAAGAAAATAGAAGATAGAGGTCATTAAATGGTACACTTAAGATCTATGCATACCTTTCTATGTAATTTTAAAAATATTTATTTATTTATTTATTTATTTGAGAGAGAAAGAGAGAAACATCAATTTGTTGTTCCACTTATTTATGCATTCATTGGTTGTGCCTTGACTGGTGATCGTACCTGCAACCTTGGTGTATCGGGACTTGGTGTAAATGAACTACCTAGCCAGTCTATACAATTTTTTTTACTTCAAAAGAAAAAGACCTCAAAGCAAATATTGAACTCTAGTCAATGATGCACATACTGAAATATTTAGGGTTGAAGTATACTGATATCTGCTACTTATTTTGAAATGCATCCAAAAAAGTAGAAATAATGGATAAGAAGAATGAACATAGAGTATAGATAGGTGATAAAGTATAATAAAACATTATAGTGGAATCCAGATAGCAGGTACATGCATGTTCACAGAACTCTTTCAACGTTCCTGTGTGTTTGAAAATTTTTATGTTGGAGGGAAAACTAACTGGATGAGAAGGTAGACAACTAAGTAAACAATAGTCACAGGAACTGAGAACTGCAATAAAGAATATTTTCTTAATTTCATTCCACAATATTTTTTGGTTTTCAATAAACAAAATAGGACTAAAAACTAATGTTGGTCATCTCTGGTAAAACCATAATTTTCTACCAGATTTAACATTAACCATCACTCTTAGAGACATAATGAAATTCGAAGTAAATGAAAAACACATTGCTAATTTTAAGCAGAATAAACATTGAATTAACCTTTAAAATTAAAAATCTGACTCAAATCAAAAGGTCAAATTAGAACAAAAAAGCAACCACTAATGTCCTCAAAGTTCTGGGAAAAAAACACATCAATTTTTAAGTCTACAAGTTTTTATTATCAGGGAAAAATTATTTGAAATTTTCAGGTTTCCCTGAAGGCCTCTATGATTCCTTCCACCCCCTGTAGCTCACTCACTGGGGGGAAAAAATAATAGCAACATGAGATATTTTTATATGAGAAAGGAATCCTATATAATAAAACCCTAATATGCAAATCGACCAAATAGCGGAACGACTGGTCGCTATGACACACACTGATCACCAGGGGGCAGACGCAGGAGCTGCCTCCTGATGGTCAGTGTGCTCCCACAGGGGGAGCACTGCTCAGCCAGAAGCCGGTAAGGAGCGAGGAGTCCCAGACTGCAAGAGCTCTGGACTGCGAGAGGGATGTCCACCGAGGGGTCCTGGACTGCGAATGTTGTGCACCAGGCCTCTAGTTTTTACATGAGAAAGGAAGATGTCAACATTTTCCCTCTTTGGAGCCATGCTTGTCGGTCAGCTTTGTGTAGCTTAAACCTTCCTTAGATAGAAAGGGCAAACAAATATCCTGAATGGTAGGCAAGATACCAGAAGGCAACAAGGAGACATAATGCAATATAAGTATAATGTTCATGGGGAATGATTGCAGAGAAGAGCAGAGCTAACAAACAGCACAGCTGTGAGAGTAGCTAATCCAAGTGCCACTCCAATCCAGCGATATATACAATGAGTTCCCTTTAAGTTGCACTTACTTCTACTCATAAAAGTCCTAATACCAACACTCGGTTCCTTTTTATAAGAATAGAGAGAAAATGCCTGCCCATCATGGCTCAGTGGTTGAGCATCAACCTATGAACCAGGACGTCAGTTAGATCTCCAGTCAGAGCACATGACCAGGTTGCGGGATTGATCCCCAGTGTGGGGTGTACAAGAGGCAGCCAATCAATGATTCTCTCTCATCACTGATGTTTCTATCTCTCTCTCCCTCTCCCTTCCTCTCTGAATCAACAACAAAAAAAAATACTTTTAAACAATGGCTTAAATGGTAAATTTTGTCATGTATATTTTACCACAATTTAGGAAAAAAAACAACAACTTGGGATGGGTAACAAAGGTGAGTTTGGTAACAGAGGTTAACAGTGACTATCTCATTTCCTTGACGGTCCGCTTAGATATAGTAATATCCGTGACAGGAGAAGAAACATCTACTCCAAAACTGATCCCCCCAACCACCACCCCCCCATTTCTTTCTTTAGTCTTATAATCCTTGGGTCACTTAACTGAATTTTTTTTTAAAGCAACAAGATGTATGCTTACTAACTGTAGTGTTTGTTATTATTAATGATTTAAACCATTTAACAGGAAAATAAATATTTAAACATCCTAATCCTCTGCATACAGTATACTGTACTCTCTTTAACTTAGAAAACAGAGAGCCAAAAGATTGCTCCTAGCTGGTAAAATGTTTCCACTTAAAAAAAGTGGGGGGTGTTGAAAGAATAACAAAGCGATCAGAACAAGTAACTTAAAAATTAAACTTGTTGCCCAGCCTATGTGGCTCAGGGGTTGAGCATCCACCCATGCACTAAGAGGTCACCAATTCAATTGCAAGTCAGGGCACATGCCCAGGTTGCAGGCTCAATCCCCAGTAGGGGGTGTGCAGGAGGCAACGCTCTCACAGACATTTCTCTCCCTCCCTCTCTCTTCTTCTCTTTCCCTATCCCTTTCTCTCTCTCTAAAAATCAATAAAAACACACTTTAAAAAAATTTAATTTGTTTCCTAAAGCAGTAGGTATAATTTATAGCAAAAGTTGTTAAGCCCTGGCCTGTGTGGCTCTGTTGGTTGGAGTGTTGTCCTATACATCAAAAGGTCTCAGGTTCAATTCCTGGTCAGGGCACATACCTAGGATTTGTGGGTTTGATCCCATTTGGGGCGTGTAGGAGAAGCAACCAATTGATCTCTCTCTCTCTCTCTCTCTCTCTCTCTCTCTCTCTCCTCACCCCCTCCCTTAAAAGTCAATGAACATGTCCTTGTGTGAAGAAAAAAAAAACCAACTAGTTAAAATGTTGGTGTTCATAATGAAGGAAAACCAAGATATACAGAGTTCAAAGTGAAAACAATGGAAAAGATGAACTATGATTCTTTTAAAAAGGTTTTAATATCCCACTTCTGAAAATCAAAACATGCTCATATGCATGCTTTGTACAAGTAAAGCTTGTACTCTGAGGCTTTCCCAACCTCTTGTCCACCGTCTCACCTCTGCTCTGCTCTAACCTCACTTTTTTGGGGGGGGAAGGGAGAGGGAGTAAAAGGCTGAAACAGGGAAGGAAGATAACAGGAATAAATCAGGTAATAGGAATAGAGAAGCGTAAAAACCAAAAACACTGCAGTTTATTTTTTTCTTCTCACACTGAATACTAAAAACATCTTCATTATCAAATGCTACCAACCAAATTTCCAAGGGCAAGAAAAAACTAATTTCCTGAAGTCACAACCTAACCTAAAGTAAAGGAAAGGACAGGCTTTGCATCTGTAAATTAAGTCTATATGCCAAACTCCTCAAACAATCTTTACTGCAATACAGGTTACAATTAAAAATGATGACATGAACCTTGGTCCAAAGGGTGGAGCCCTAAGCTCTTTTACAGCTTTCTAGTCTAACAAGTGAGATCAGTTAAAGAACTTTAAACTCGAGTGCTTCATTGTCTAAGTATAGGAAACACCAAGGTTTTTATGAGAAGCACATGGTACAGGCAGCTATGCTGGGAGCTACCATCTGATAATAACCAAGAGTTTAAAGAGATAACTTCATGATATTGCACTGTTAACAGCTCTATGGGAAGAAGAGAATGAGAATTTGGGCAGAAGCTAATTTCTGTATGAACTCAAAATAATCCTGCAAAACAGCTCATCCTTTTGATCCCAATGACAAATGTGACGGTCTCTCAATTAAACTATTTCAACTAGGGGCATGGCCTCCCTATGCCAGTAATAGTAATGCTTTTCCCCTGTTGTAAAACATGTGGCTGATTCTTGGCAAACACTCTCAGAAACAGAATGTAATATCAATACTGATACAGTCCTGTGCTCTTGTGTGTGCACATTTTCCTAAAACACTTTCCTCATTAGTTTTCCTTGATCATGCTCTTTCCTTTAAAAAGGAAGACAAAACACTGGATCCTAGGGTATGCATGCTAAGCAGATTTTCACCCCAAAATGTAGCCTTAATCTTCTGAAGGCAAATGTCCTTTACAGGCTCCCTCTTCTGTGGATGCCACTTTCCCTAAACCGCAGGCCTTCCGGATTCACAGCAGGACCAGGACAGATTACAGTTATGTGGTAGGTTCTGTCAGGCAAGCTTTGACAAGGCCTCAAAATAGACCCTGGGCACCAGCCAGGGAAACTGCCACTCACAAGTTCCAACTTCATCGTAACACATTAGCCCCGTAGCACTTATTTTTCTCTAGTCTTTCTCATGTTAAAAGGGCAAAGATTCCTGAATCTCCTCTAGTCATGAGTGAGCTCCATAAGATAGAAATTAAAAATTTTAAACCTCCTTTATCCTGCTCACCACACTCTGCAAAGTAAAGACTGAATCTGTGCCTACCTCCTGCCTTGGGAAATTAACCCATCAATAGCACTCTGGTTTGCAAAAGGATTTTTAGATCTCAAACTCCACAGAGGTTTATTTTATTATGAATAGAGTGGGATGAAGAAGATAAAGGAAAAAGAGACTTGGGTTATTTATTTCCCTCATGACTAATAACATAGTAGCAGACTTCAGCAGGGCAAGAAGTTAAACGATATACAATGTTTTTAATCAATATTGGTCATAAAGTTCTAAAACAATCAACCTACTACAAAAGGTATTCATTTAACTATTACCAATTATAAATGAAGTGATTTGTCCATAATAGTACCAGTCCTTAAGCTACAATATATTTATCCTGACCAGGACAAATAAAATTAACTACCTGTTACTCTAAAATGTTTTAAATTGTCTTAAAATACAGTTGCAGTATTTTTTTAAATGGAAAGAATAATTAATACAAGTAATTAAGAGCTCCTTTCTCTTTCTGCAAGGTTAAGAAATAAGTTAACTTCTATTATAAAATAAAGCCAAACATAAGATTGAAATAAATTTTTAGATTTCACAATACTGCAATCACACTTTCAGAAATACATTCCATACACATACTCATGGACTAGTACAAAGACTTATAAATGAGTTGTTCACTATAGCAGCATTTGTATAAAACTACAAACAATCTAAATGCCTATTAATAGGAAATGGCAAAACAAATTACGAAAAATGAATAAATTATGGTTCATCTACATTAGGCAGGACATCCAGTCTTTTTAAAAAATCAGATGGGAGCCGAAACCGGTTTGGCTCAGTGGATAGAGCGTTGGCCTGCGGACTGAAAGGTCCCGGGTTCGATTCCGGTCAAGGGCATGTACCTGGGTTGCGGGCACTTCCCCAGTGGGGGATGTGCAGGAGGCAGCTGATCGATGTTTCTCTCTCATCGATGTTTCTAGCTCTCTATCTCTCTCCCTTCCTCTCTGTAAAAAATCAATAAAAAAAAAAAAAATCAGATGGGAAAGTGGTTCAGCAGAAGTAGAAGAGGATATAGGAGGGATAAATGGTGATGGAAGGAGACTTGAATTAGAGTAGTGAACACACAATACAATGTACAGATGTTGCATTATAGAATTGTACACCCAAAACTTATACAATTTTATTAGCCAATGTCACCCCAATAAATTCAATTAAAAAGTTTTAAACAATCAGATGGACTTATATACTAATATAGAAAGAGCTCTAAAGCATATCAAGGGTAAGAATGAAAGGAATAGGACATTTCTCCTAAACATATGTGATTACATATGTAATAGAAAATTTGGAGAAGGGTACACAGGAAACCATTAACAGTGGTTGCTTGGATTAGAGGGTGGGGGAGTGAGAAAAGTTTAGCATAGAAAGGAGTTTTCCTTTTCACTATATAACGTTTTCTTTTTAAATGTTTTATCAATTTTAAAATGTCCTACAAAAATCTACTGAATCCATAATGTGAGCATTCTCCTTCCATGTATGCCATTTTTTCCCTCTTCTTAACCACTTCTCTTATCTACTGCTGTCCCTACCACTAGACCAAAACAAAAGCATGCATATGCAACAAATCTCAGAGTTTCTTCAAGAAATACAATAACCTGGCCAGTGTTGCTCAGTGGTTGAGCATCAACCTATGAACCAGGAGATCACGGTTCCCAGTCAGGGCACATGCCAGCGTTGATCCCCAGTAAGGGGCGTGCAGTAGGCAGCCGATCAATGATTCTGTTTCATCACTGATGTTCCTATCTGTCTCTTCTTCTGCCTCTCTGAAATCAATACAAATCTATTTTTTTAATTTTTTTAAAAGAAATAGAATTCTGTCTCCCACCAAAATAAAGAAATAATAGAACAAATGAAAAAGTATAACATGATAAACCCAGTTTTTAGCCCATTGTTTGATTCCTTTTAACTCTGGCCCAATTCACTATAGGCCAATAAGTTTTAAAAGTGCAATGGGCAACACACACACAAAATCATTTTGCCCTGCTCAGGTAGCTCAGTTGGTTAGAGCATCATCTGGATATGCCACGGTTTCGGGTTCGATCCCCAGTCAGGGCACACACAAGAAACAACCAATGACTACATAAATGGGTGGAACAACAAATTGATGTTCCTCCCCTTTTTGTCCCCCTTCTTCTTTCTCTCTAAAGTCAATAAATTTTAAAAAAATATTTTAATTATTTCCACAGGTGTCCTATCTATCATCTTAAAGGGGAAAATGGAGGAAATGGACAGTTATTTTACTCACAGGGTAAATTTGCATAATTTCTTCCTTCTGAAGTTTAAGAGTTCTGAAATGATGGTCATAAAGTCTACTCGTTACTTGCAAACTGGACACGGTAGTATGTTTTCCTGGTTAAAGGACCATCTCTCCATTCAGAGTCTCCAGAGAGAAAGCAACTATCTAAAAGGAAAAGGTTATGAAAGGGCCTTTTGTAGGTGCAGTGATCATATGGTGCGGACTGAAGAATTTATTTCCTCCTAAGTGACCCTCATCAACATTCCCAGCACACTGCAGAGAGATTTTTTTTCTATCCATCATCAATTCTGTTCCTTTTTACACCAAGAGCAGGGTAACCAGTTCATAAAGAGCTTTGCAATAAACTGCTCCCTCCCTGTCATTTCTAGGAAAGATCTGTTGTTTTTGTTTTCAGAGATAAAGAATCTACTTTGTCAAATATATTCTCCCTATCACTTTTTCTTTCATTGCAGAGAGGCTTAAATCCTGACCTAAGGAGGCTTCACTTCAGTTTCTACCTGTCCAGACCATCAGCATGGTAACGGTGGTTTCCATGGGGGATTTTCCAAAAGGGGATCTCTGATCACGGGGAACTGAAACTCTTATGTCACTATTGGCTGGACAAAAACCAAAAGCAGCATTAGGGAACATTCTGAATTAAGAATCAATAATCTAGGAAACAAGATGCCAAAATTTAGTCAAAGAATTAAAGGAATTTGGTAAGCAAGACCAACAGGGTAAACTTACCATTACTTTATCACAGATAATTGAAGTTCTTTATAAATGAGAATCAAGGTAAAATAAGCTGAATTCCAGAAAGAAGAAAAGGAAAACAGTCTAAGAGTATCAAGAACTCTGTGATTCAAAGTTATTTTGCTAAACATTTTAAAAGCCAAAAGGATCAAGTTACATTTCAGCATAAAAAAGTTATTTCTAGTTTTAAATGAATTCATTCCAATAATAAATGACAACTTCAGTACACACTTTCTTCTACACCAGAACTTAAGTAAAGAAGTCACTAGATATAGTCTCATTCCACGTTTTTTTTTTAAATATATTTTATTGATTTTTTTACAGAGAGGAAAGGAGAGAGATAGCCAGAAACATCGATCAGCTGCTCCCTGCACATCTCCTACTGGGGATATGCCCGCAACCCAGGTACATGCCCTTGACCGGAATCGAACCTGGGACCTTTCAGTCCGCAGGCCGACGCTCTATCCACTGAGCCAAACCGGTTTCGGCTCATTCCACATTTTTAAAGATAGATTGGCAAAATGGGTGAAACCTTTCACTCAAGACTATTTCGTATACTGCAGGTTCTTTCAGTGAACTTGTCCCTGCCTTAAGGATGGTAGCTCTCCTTTTCACTGATGTTGTTTCTGGAGCCCTTCATTTATCTTCCACATTGAGCAAAATATGGGTAAAAATCACAACAATCCACCTAGGAACTAACAAACAATTCGACACCCAAACATTCTGCAAAAGTTCAATTTTTATTTCCTTACCACACTTCATGACAATAAATATCCAGCTACAAACTTAACCAAGTGTGATACAACACTTTCTATAAAATGAGTGAAGGCACCTAATAAAACAGGCAGCAACAAATGCCTAGCTTTCCTCTACTCCAATTTTAAGATCCAAATCAATGATTCACCAAGTAGTGACCTAACTTCCTATATGAATCACCCTTTCCAAAATTCTTATTCTACATCCCTAGAATACTAGATCATCATCTTCTGTATTTGCTAAACAGAACATGATGTTGGTAAAACAGGGTTAATTCTGCAAGACTGTCAAACCACAGCAAGCCTCCAATCCCGGCCAACTCACTCTTATCTGCAACACTGTGCCTCCTCCAAAAACAGATTTATCCCCAAAATAAAATGTTATCTTGAAAAAATGTTATTTTAAACATTAAGAAAACCAGCCATCCATCCCCTGCCTCTGCCTCTCCCTCTCAGATGCCATCACTGTATCCACACTCTCTTCCTTTCCTGGATTAAAAAAAGGAATGGCCACTCTGTTATCCTCACACACCTTTGAGTCAATTAACCTACTCGACAGGTGTTTTTTTTTCCCTATTTATGGCAGAAATGCTGAGTCATTAAATGGAAACTCAAAGAAAACGAGCTACAAATTAAAGTGTAGGATAAAAATATTTCCCTCGCCACATCGCAGCAGCCTGACTATTTGTATCTCCCGCAGTGAAAAAAAGTAGAGCCAACCCCTGAACTTTTCCGCTCCCCCCCCCCCCCCCCCCCCCGCTCATCCCGCTCTGCCCCCCATAATAAAGGAAACAAGGTGGGTTTCCGTAGGTCTTCCTGCTTCCCACAGGATCTTCCCAGGCAGGAGAAGCAGGCCTGGCTGGACTATATAACTTAATAATCCGGGTGTGCATAACACCCCCTATTAGTCAAGCATGAAGCCTGACGCTCCTAGCCAGCGCCAGTTATGCCTGCACTTCAGTTCGGGTCAAGGAGGAAGAAAAAAAAAAAGGCCACTAAAAAAAAAAAAAAAAAAAAAAAAAAAAAGAATGCTACGCCCTCCACCGGCCCGACACCGTTCCCTGGGTGGACCGGCTGGGACAGACCCGAGAGTGCCGCGTCCGGGAAGGAGGGGAAGGCGCCACGGGCACCCGGGGCAGAGGGACAGCAGCCCGCTCAGCAGCTCCAAGGCGAGCAACACCTTCCCCCGCGAGGACGCAGGGTGCGCGTTCGGCATCAGACGAGAAGCCGGGCACCGCGGGAGGCGGAGGGCGACCCTGACCCCGGAGCCCGCCAGGGGACGCGGCCAGCTCCAGCGGAGCCCGGCCCCCAGCAGGGGTCAGCGGCGGCGCGGACCCCGGGCTGCAGAGGCCGGGAAAGGGGGTCCCGGTCCCCGCTCTCCCCCGGACCGCGGGGAAGAGCAGCCCTTACCTGTCCCTGGACGCGGGCAGCGGCTGCGGCGGCGCCGCCCGGGAAGGGCCGGAGCGCGGCCCGCCCGCCGGGAGCCCGCCGGGGCGAAGAGCGGGGAGCAAAGGGCGAGGGGCGCGGAGGCGGCCTCGGTCCCAGGTCCCCGGCCAGGCGGGCCGGGCTGGACACGGCAGCTCCAGGTGCCGGCGGCCGGTCAGCCAGTCACGCCGGTGTCCCCGGGGCGCCGCGGCTCAGGCAGCGGGAACCAGCCCCCGGGAGGAGCCGCAGCCCGAGCGGCAGGCGGAGGCGGCGGAGGGGCGGGGCCACGGGGTCGGCGACCCGCTCACCCGGAAGTAGTTGTGGCCGCGGCTGCGGCCGCGCGCGCGATGGCTGGGCTTGATCCCGGCGGAGCCGTGTGCGCCCGGCTGCCCCGCGACGAGCGGCGCGCCGCCGGGGGGGAGGGGCGGGGGGGGGGAGCGAGGCTCCGGCCACCCCGCCCCACCTCGCGAGATGCGGGGACCCCGCCGGACGGAGGGGGCGGAGTGCGACCGCCGGTAGGCGAGGCCCGGGCGGCCTAGAGATGGTTCCTCCGGGTCTTCGACCAGGGCCAGGGATGTGAATGGATGCGCGCCTCTGTTCAAGGCTGCACCTGTCCTGGTCGCCTCTATACTGTCCACCCTCACGGGCTTGGGTAAGTGGGCCGGGGTGGCCGTTCCGACTGTAGGAAACGGGGGTGAGAGGGTGAGTGGGTGCGGTTGAAATGCTAGCAGCCCGATGTCCAAAATGAAAACGCGTGATTTTAAAAATCGTTTCCCGAGAAGACTGGTGGGGAGTGGGGAGGAGGAATGCACACAGAGTCCATTAGATACCTGCTAGACACGGACCTGTCATTCATTGCAGAAGCACCTCTGCAGACCCACAAGGTCCAAGGCACTGGAGGAAGACCAGGACCCTGCTCTCTGTGTGGTAGACCGATTTAAACAAGCAAGCAAGGTAATGGCAGATTGTGTAAGGCTCTGCAGGAAATGACACAACAGTGATGAGAGAGATTATGTACCCTTTGGCAGGATAGAATGGCTGGACGAGACCACTAGAGGGAAGTGGCAGTTGAGCAGCCTCCTGAGAAAAAGAAGGAAATACACGTAGACACAACTTTACCTACAGGGTTGGTTCTAGAACCCCCTGGATAAAAGCCCACGGATTCTATGTTAAGAACCTGTCCCCAAAGCCTTCTAGGGGCTGTTTCTGTGCTTCTGTAGTTTCAGGAGGCCTGCTCGCCCTGTAGATTTCATGGGGGTTTGGACTACATCATTGATAGGAGAGGTTCAAGGCATGAAGTAGGGAACTTTGGTCTGCAGACAGTGAGACCTCAACACATGCTTCATTGCATGATACTCTCGGCCTTGAAAGACGATTTCATTAACCTTTCACGGTTTCTCTTTCCGTGTCACTTTTTCTCAGATCTGTGAGCAAAATAACTTTTACCTGGGATCAAGAGGAGATTAATCTTGCCAAAAGAGCATACTATTTTATGCTCTGAATAAAGGATGAATGACATATTTTGCTGAATCAGTTAAAAGACAAAATTAAAAGCTGATTTGCAAGAAAGAGCACCTATTCAGGTAATAATGCATTACCTGAATAATATCAATAAACTCAATGATTTTTTTCTTTTTTTAAAAGACATATATTTTATTGATTTTTTTACAGAGAGGAGGGAAGAGGGATAGAGAGTTAGAAACATCGATGAGAGAGAAACATCGATCAGCTGCCTCCTGCACACCCCCTACTGGGGATGTGCCCGCAACCAAGGTACATGCCCTTGACTGGAATCGAACCTGGGACCCTTCAGTCCGCAGGCTGACACTCTATCCACTGAGCCAAACCAGTTACGGCGATTTTTTTCTTTTTTTAATATAATTTTAAATTACATATTTTTATTGATTTCAGAGGAAAGGAGAGGAGGAGAGATAGAAACATCAATGATGAGAGAATCATTGATCAGCTGCCTCTTGCACGCCCCCTACTGGGGACCAAGCCTGCAACCCGGACAAGTGCCCTGACTAGAATCCAACCGTGACCTCCTGGTTCATAGGATGATGCTCAACCACTGAGCCACAATGATGGGCCTCAATGTTTATTAAATATCAGTTTATATAACTGCATAATTAACCCAAAGATTGTTTGGATAATATTACGATGAAACTCTCTTGCCCTTTTTACTTTATTCTAACCACTTGTTTTGGCTCAGACCAAACTAACCGAGAAATATTTTGTTGTGTCTTCTGGGAAATCTGGGAGGGAGCTCACACTTATTGAGTACCTGTGATTTGCACAGCATTGTGAAAGCACTTAAATATCCCTTTCAGTACTGGACCAACCTTCAGATATGGGGGTTACTATACCCATTTTAGTAACAAAGACATTGAGATTCAGAGAGATTGTGCCTTGCCTAAGTTAACAAAACTAGTAGATGGAAGAACTAAAATTTGAACTCAGATCTTCTGGCCCTGATTCCCTTCACACCATGTTGCTGTACTTTAGTATTTATTTAAGAGGGCAATATAAGCAAAGTGTCCAGCCAAGCAGATTTCTATGTTGCTTTTAGAATTTTATTATGAAATATGCTTTTACATAGACTATACATGAGGCAATTTTGGTACTTCTCTGTGTTTTACTTCTCCCCTTATAGGATACTTGCTTTCTATTTGGCACCATAAAAACTATTCCAAAAAAAACAAAAAACTATTCCACTTGTTTTATGAGTTTATACTGTCATGTGTCTTTTGAACATTCCGAACAATGTTATAAAGTACTAGAGGCCCAGAGCACAAAATTCATGCACGGGGTGGGGGAGGGGGTCCCTCAGCCTGGCCTGCACCCTCTCGCAATCCGGGATCCCTCAGGGGTCCTAACCACTCTGCCTGCCTGCCTGATTACCCCAACCACTCTACCTGCCTGCCTCATCGCCGCTAACCTCTCACCTGCCTGCCTGATCTCCCCTAACCGCCTCTGCCTGCCTGCCTGATCGCCCCAACCCCTCTGCCTGCCTGCCTTATCACCGCTAACCACTCGCCTGGCTGCCCGATCGCCCCTAACCACCTGCCTGCCTGCCTGATCGCCCCTAACTGCTCGCCTGCCTGCCTGATCTCCCCTAACCGCCTCTGCCTCAGCCCCTGCCGCTGCGGCTTCGTCCGGAATGACATGTGGAAGGCCGTTCAGCTGTCTGGTCTAATTAGCATATTACACTTTTATTTTTATAGATGATGCTAACATTTTGTTATTGCAAGGGGGTTCTGACTAAATGCATCACTCTGAATTATTTCACAGGCAGTCTTTCCCTGCACATTTAGGACCTTCCTGCCAAAAATATGTGTTCCCATATCTTGATGGAATATTCTGACATGTGTATGCCCTCAAGTCTGTGTGGGCTGGCTGCTTTAGGGAAAAATTAATAGATGAAGGAAAATTTTGGAAGTGTTTATACAGTTCTGAGGAATGAGGTAGTAGGATTTGTACGTTTTTGTTCCTTTCATATCAGGTCCTTCACATTTTTCTTTGATGATGTCAGGAAACAAATTTTCCTTTTTCAAGAGCAAACTCTCATTTTCATGGTTTTCACAAAATTGAGTTGTATTTTGCAAGCATAATACTGTGTTTCCCTCTATATCCATCTCTGATAAACATTGTTAGTTCAAACATTAAAAATAATTACCACATTTCAGAGCCTGATATTTTTATTTGTAAAGAGTGTGTGTGTGTGTTGAAAGCATTTTCAAAATTTTGGTTAACTCCTTACAACTGTGTATATTTGTTTTAAATGTAACAAATATTCTCTTTCTAAAAATTCCTTCTTATCTAGACTTACTATTTATTCTTTTACTTTTGAT
Organism: Myotis myotis; assembly: GCF_014108235.1. Taxonomy (NCBI): domain Eukaryota; kingdom Metazoa; phylum Chordata; class Mammalia; order Chiroptera; family Vespertilionidae; genus Myotis; species Myotis myotis. The sequence goes on from NW_023416317.1 coordinate 48,474,342, forward strand.
TTGAAAATAATCGTGGACTCACAAGAAGTTACAAAAATAGTAGAGAGGTCCTGTGTGTCCTTTGTCCAGTTTCCCCATTGGTAGCCTCTTACATACCTCTAATAATAGATTACTAAAACTAGGAAATTGACATCTGCCTATCTTCTTTAAATTTTTCGTTTGTTTTTGTTTCATTATATCAAAAAATTACCATTTGCCACAATTCATTTCTATTGTACTTGATTTGGCTCTTCTCCCTTTCCTAGATAGTAAACTACCATCAATAAGCTTGCTATGGTACTCATCTGGAATTACAAGTTGACTAAAAAATTCTGGAGGTCAACATGCTTAAAAATTATTCATTTGTAAGATTTTTGCTTTTTTTCTGCTTACACTATTCCATGTCATAATAAACCTATAAATTTAGACAACCTGTGTATGTGTGTGTTTTATATAGCCTCTGACCCCTGAAGCAGGTTTGGAAACAGGTGAGTTTGCAATACCCATTGGACATCTAAGCAGAGATATCAAAGAGGCAATTGAATATGAAAGTCAGTAATTCAGAGAAAATATCCAGGTAGGAAATGTATGAATCTATATAAAGAATAGGAATACAAGTAACCATACCTGGAGAATCAATTAGAAATACCCAGAGTTTAGCCTAAAGCCTCTTACCCATGCTTTTGTTCTAGGCTGGCTTTGTTTGTAGATAGTTATCAGTTACTTTATACTGCCTTTCAGAATGTTTATATGCATTTCCGTCTGCAATTCACTTGTATTCTAAAGAGTTTAGACTTTTAATGTTGGGTCTTCCCAAGCAGATTACACATTTCGTAAGAAAAGATCTTACAATGCCATATCCCTGGAAGGTATTTTATAATGCTCATATAATAAACTAGTCTAATGTAGAGTTGTTGTGTTGTTTTGTTTTGTTTTATTTCTTTTGTGTTATAAAGCATCAATTTTCTTTTTTTTTCTTTTTTTATATAAGTTTCCCCTTTCTCTCTCTCTTTTTTCTTTTGCAATGTATTTATTGAGGAAACTGGGTTGTTTGTCCTTTAGTTTTCCCCATCCAGATTTTGCTGGCTACATCACTGAAGGGTAGTTTCCTCGGCATTTTAGTAAATTGGCGCTAGAGCTTAATCAGATTCATTCATTCATCCGTTCAATTAGTTTTGGCAAGAATATTTTATAGTAGGTGGTATGTTTTTTTTTAACTATATTTTATTAATTTTTTACAGAGAGGAAGGGAGAGGGATAGAGAGTTAGAAACATCAATGAGAGAGAAACATCAATCGGCTGCCTCCTGCACACCCCCACTGGGGATGTGCCCGCAACCAAGGTACATGCCCTTAACCGGAATCGAACCTGGGACCGCTCAGTCCTCAGGCCAACGCTCTATCCACTGAGCCAAACCGGTTAGGGCAAGCATCGATTTTCTTACAAATTTTTAATTTAGACACTTCTAGCTGTCCTGGGAAAATAAGGATAGAGTTAGAATTTTTGATCTTTTGCCACCCGTGCTCATTTCAAGTCAGACAAAAGAAATTTTCTTATCAAAAAAAAAAAAAAACTCAGCTCTCTTCCTCCATTTTGGCAGTAGACTCAGACTTCATGCCCAGCAAGATTTCAGTCCAGCATGAAAGAGATCCTTCCCAGTAGTTCCTGGATTCACTAATGGAACCAAAGTGATGACCCGCCCATCCCTAAAGAAATTAGCTGGAGCTGGAAAAATTCTGTGCTGTGATTGGCCAGTTATGAGTCATATGCTTCACGTCTGGTTCACCCAAAGAAGAACATAGACTATAGGAGAGGGTGGTTGCCCAGAAAATAAGTGAAGTACTGTCAGCAAAATAAGAAAATGAATACTAAAGGTCAAGTAACTACGCCAAGTAACGCAAAGGCCTAGGCTTTGTTCCTCCTGTAAGTTTTTAAAAGAAGTTCATAATGTCATGACACTCACTTTGACTCCCTTCCAATTTCATACACAATACTGCACTTACCCCTGAATCACCAGGTGAAAATATTAACTTGTCATTGATGAGTGAACGTCACAAAAAGGAAATGACTGAGTATAGAACTTAACCAGCTGGAAGGGTCAGTATTTCAGCACAGGTATGGCAGGTAGTTTCTTGTCCTACAATTCTTTCCTACTGTCAGTCACCTGAAACATTTATTTGCACTCAATACCCTGGGGCCAGGGTGGCTGCTAGCTAAGATGCCTGGGAAACCACTACAGAAGCCAGTGAAGATCCATCCGCTCAAGTTTATCTTCTAGAACAGTGGTTCTCAACCTTCCTAATGTCGCGACCCTTTAATACAGTTCCTCATGTTGTGGTGACCCCCAATCATAAAATTGTTTTTGTTGCTACTTCATAACTGTAATTTTGCTACTGTTATGAATCGTCATGTAAATATCTGATATGAAGGATGTATTTTCATTGTTACAAATTGAACATAAAGCATAGCGATTAATCACAAAAACAATATGTAATTATATATGTGTTTTCCGATGGTCTTAGGCGACCCCTGTGAAAGGGTCGTTTGACCCACAGGTTGAGAAACCGCTGTTCTAGAAGGACATTTACACACTGTGGAATCTTTTTTTTTTTAATATATTTTTTATTGATTAAGATATTACATATGTGTCCTTGTCCCCACGTTACCCTCTACCCCCCCCCCCCCCCCCCCCCGCCGCTCATGCCCTCACCCCCCCGTTGTCCGTGTCCATTGGTTAGGCCTATATGCTTGCATATAAGTCCTTTGGTTGATCTTTCCCCCTTACCCCCACCCTCCCCTACCTTCCCTCCAAGGCCCGACAGTCCAATCAATGCCTCTCCGTCTCTGGATCAGTCCTTGTTCATCAGTTTATGTTGTTCATTATATTCCACAAATGAGTGAGATCCTGTGGTATTTATCCGCTCTCCAGTTCCATCCATGCTGTGACAAATGGTAAGAGTTCCTTTTTCTTCTTCCTCTTCTTAAAGAATACCTTTCAGCATTTCATATAATGCTGGTTTGGTGGTGATGAACTCCTTTAGCCTTTTCTTATCCGTGAAGCTCTTTATCTGACCTTCAATTCTGAATGATAGCTTTGCTGGATAAAGTAATCTTGGTTGCAGGTTCTTGCTATTCATCACTTTGAATATTTCTTGCCACTCCCTTCTGGCCTGCATGGTTTCTGTTGAGAAATCAGCTGACAGTCGTATGGGTACTCCCTTGTAGGTAACTGACTGTCTTTCTCTTGCTGCTTTTAAGATTCTCTCTTTATCTTTTGCTCTTGGCATTTTAATTATGATGTGTCTTGGTGTGGTCCTCTTTGGATTCCTTTTGTTTGGGGTTCTCTGCGCTTCCTGGACTTGTAAGTCCATTTCTTTCACCAGGTAGGGGAAGTTTTCTGTCATTATTTCTTCAAAAAGGTTTTCAATATCTTGCCCTCTCTTTCCTTCTGGTACCCCTATAATTCTGATGTTGGTACGCTTGAAGTTGTCCCAGAGGTTCCTTACACTATCTTCATATTTTTGGAATCTCTTATCTTTTTTCTTTTTCGGTTGGGTATTTTTTGTTTCTTTGTATTTTAAATCTTTGACTTGATTCTTGGGATCCTCTTGTCTGCTGTTGGATCTCTGTAAATTATTCTTTATTTCAGTCAGTGCATGCTTAATTTCTAGTTGGTCCTTTTTCATGTCCTCCATGGTCTCACTATACTTATTGAGGGATTCATTAAATTTATCGGCGGTTTCCATAAAATTCTTGAAAAACCTTATAAACGTGGCCTTGAACTCTATATCCAGTCGTTTGCTTTCCTCCATTTCTGCCATTTGTGACCTGTTTCTTTGTCTCCGCATTTTGGCTGCTTCCCTGTGTTGATAGAGTGGCCCTGCGCGCCAGGTGTCCTGTAGGGCCCAGTAGCTCAGCCTCCCCAATTACCTGAGGTGGACACTCTTGGTGCACTCTTGGTGCCTTGGTTGTTGTAGGATCACTGGGAGGAATTGACCTCCAGGCCAATTGGCTGTGAGAATCAGCTGTGTCTGAAGTGGGAGAACTTCTGTGCTGAAGACACCCTTCTGGGGCAAGACTTGCTTCAGTGGGGCTTTGGTGCTCACTGAGTCTGCTCCCTGAGTGTGTCCCTTATGGATCTGAGGAGTTGCAATCTGGATGGTCCCCCTCTGACCACTGGGTACAGTGGCTCCTGGATCTAAGGAGGTGCTAATTCAGCCTCTGCCTGAGGCCACACAGCAGGAGCCATGAAGAGACTCAGCTGTGAAGCAATGCAAGCCGCTGCGGGGCCTTGGGCCTTCTCTTGGAAGTTCCGGGTCTGCCTGGTTGGGCTGCAGTTAGGTACATTCACATGCAAAAGCCTCTGCCGCAGCCTGGGTGGGGCGGGGTCTCGGGGAGTCAAAGGGTGGAGAAAGCAGCTATGGCTGATTCTCCTAAGGAGTCGCGCGTCTCAGTGACCCGACAATTGCTGCAAGCACCTCTGAGGGAAAGCCGCACTCAAGCTCGCCCGCTGCCCGACAGTCCAGCCTCTCCCCGCATGAGTCCTGGGTCCCCAGAGACTTCCCAGAACCGGAGTTCAGAGCAGTCGGGAGCTTGTGATTCAAAAAGACAGCCGCGTCCTCAGGTGCCACCCCCTTTCTGCGCGCGCACGAGCCGCCGTACCTCTGCACTTCACCTCCGCAGCTCCTCTGGCTCTCAGTGTGCTTTTCTTTCCTTCTAGTTGTAGAATTTACACTCAGCCAGGCTTCCTGTTGTTCTGGATGATGTCTGCTCTGTCCTTTGCGGTATTTTTCAATTGTTGTGGGAGGCGACAATTTCCCGGTGTTTATCTATGCCGCCATCTTAGTTTCTCCCACACTGTGGAATCTTAAAAGCAAAATGTATCTACAAATAATATGTTTTCTCTTAAGCTTCGTTTCAGCTTCACCATTTTCATTCCTTTCTATACTAACAGGTTACTTACCCTACAAGATGTCTGATCTGAATTGTATGGCATTTTTACATTTTAGTTCAAATTTTGCTGCAGAAAATTGATAACTTTGGTGAAAAGAGAATGTTGGCTCTATTCTGGAATTTGGGGTGGTTCCTCTGGTTTGCTGCTTCCCTGGACACAACATTGCATTCTCTGTTGTAGGACCTGCTTCAAGTTGGTGATGAGACTGGCAGAAAATCAAACCAAGCTAAATGGGTAGTTGTTGAAGTTAATCTCACCCCCTGGAGCTGTCGCAAGCCCTGGAATAGCCAGCTTTCATTAACAAACACAATACTGATCGTAATCACTGTCCTGTGGTCCTGTTCACCAAAATTTGGGTTTTGGAAATTGGATTTGGGTCTGGTTACCTTAAATACAATGAACCCTGGCCAGGTAGTTCAGTTGGTGAGAGTGTCATCCTGATACATTGAGATTGTGGGTTCAAGTCTCGGTTAGGGCACATATAAGAATCAACCAATGAATGCATAAATAAGTTGAACAACAAATCAATATTTCTCTTTCTCTCTCTACCTTTCTCTGCTTCCCTCTCTCTAAAAACCAATCAATGGCCCTAACCAGTTTGGCTTAGTGGATAGAGCGTCGGCCTGCCGACTGAGGGGTCCCAGGTTCGATTCCGGTCAGGGGCATGTACCTTGGTTGCAGGCACATCCCCAGTAGGAGATGTGCAGGAGGCAGCTGATCGGTGTTTCTCTCTCATCAGTGTTTCTAATTCTCTATCCCTCTCCTGTCCTCTCTGATAAAAAAATCAATAAAATATATATTTTTAAAAATAAAAATAAAAACCAATCAATGAATTTTTAATATTATAAAAAAAGTAAATATAATGGCATATAACCATTAAAATTCCTATTGTAGGAGAAGGTAGCATAAGATAGTGTCAACTATGCATTTAAATGTAAAAAGTACATTACTAAACAATATGTTCTAGATCAGTGGTTCTCAACCTTCTGGCCCTTTAAATACAGTTCCTCATGGTATGACCCAACCATAAAATTATTTTCGTTGCTACTTCATAACTGTAATGTTGCTTCTGTTATGAATCGTAATGTAAATATCTGATATGCAGGATGGTCTTAGGCGACCCCTGTGAAAGGGTCATTCGACCGCCAAGGGTGTTGCGACCCACAGGTTGAGAACCACTGTTCTAGATGATGCCAATATTGTTTAATATTATACAGACATAGGCAAATAATGGAGAAAACACCCAAATGTTAACCTTAAGAAATGGAATGATCAGTGATTTGATTTGATTTGATTTGATTGTTTACTTTTCCAAATATTCCTAGATGAAATGTATTCCATCTGTACTCAGATAAATTAATTTTTAAAGAAAAGTAGCTTATAATACCAATACCCCACCAAAATATACAAAAGATATAACTACAAAGTAGATCTATTATGATTCTCACGGCTCAAAACCATTGTAGATTTTTTCTCCTACCTTGCATACATCATTTGTTCTTTCATTTAAAAAAACAAAACAAAACTATGTACTGGATGCTGGGAGTAAATGAACAATACAGGTGTGGCTCCTGCCCTCCTAAAACTGTCTAGTGGAGATGCAAGAACAATCCAGCATGTCACAGCTGATAACAGAGTTTTGTGCATTCTGCATCAGAACACCTAACCCTCCTTTTACACATCAGATCTGGCTTTGGTTTATCAGCTGACAAGAACGTTGAGCTTCCACACAGTGGTGCTCGCTCTTAGTGCTTCAGTTTGAGCCACATCCCATCCTTGTTCACATAATAGTGTTCAATTGTTAGTGTTCAGTTACTTGAGTATTTATTTGCTCTTATTTCATAAAAACAAAAGTGTAAATACTAGTCATGGGAAATGTAGTTCTTATCAATGTAATTTGAATGATATAAAGATGGAAACCATTAGGCGTGCCAGAAGCAGTAAATTTTTAGCCTCAATCAGATAACCAGATATGCATGAAATGAGGCCAGTAAATTATGTGAAGGAAAAGAAGAAATGAGAGAACAAAAACATAATCCCAGAAAAATTTACTATTAAAGGTTGTACCTAAAATTTTAGGTGTATTCAGAGACTTTGATCTTTTCAGTTCTTCAGGGAAATATTCTTCCTAAAACATGTAAGTTTATTGTTCGCTTTTTAGATATTTTTTAAGGTATACTTTATGTTTGAATGTTGGAAACTGCCTGTGGTGGCTCACCACTGCCTACAGAATATGTCCTAAATCATTTATCACACCAATATTGTTAACATGGAAAAGTTTATAGTGATACTGAGAAAAGTTACAGGTCACCTATAAAAGTTGCTATGGTTAAGTTACTACATTAAATGGTAACTAGAGGCCGGGTGCACGAAATTTGTGCACTTGTGGGGGGGAGGTCCCTCAGCCCTGCCTATGCCCTCTTGCAGTCCAGGAGCCCTTGGGGCATGTCCAACTGACGGCTTAGGCCTGCTCTTCATGGGAGTGGGCCTAAGCTGGCAGTTGAACATCCTTAGAGCTGCTGCAGAGGCGGGAGAGATTCCCGCCACTGCCGTTGTGCTCGCCAGCCATGAACCCAGCTTCTGGCTGAGCGGCACTCCCCCTGTGTTGAGAGTCTGCCCCCTGATGGTCAGTGCACATCATAGTGACTGGTCATTCCGCCATTTGGTCAATTTGCATATTAGCCTTTTATTATATGGTAATGGTAATTGGTAAATGAAGAGGAAGAATAAGATATTTAATCTGCCCTTTTATACATGTTGTATTTTAGAATAGCCAAAGAGCTAATAAGGAAAAGTCCTTTTGTATCAAATATTTTCAACTAACAAATATAAACGAAATGATAAAATTTTTAAATCACCATTTTAGAAATATCTAATAAAATAATAGATTTAAATAACAATCATCAATGGCTAATAAAACCATTAGGTGAAAGGTTGATGGATAGAATTTATAATGGATGGGTTGGGTTGGCAGCACCTGGACCCACCAATCAATTTTAACATCGCTAGAAGTCAAACAGCTGTACATCATATGCATCATATGCAGTACAGAATCATATATCGAATCACCTGTGAAGTATTTTTGCTCATCCCAAAATACTTTGAGTTTGAATCCAGTCAAGCCTGTACATGTAAATATCCATTTTTGACAAGGAAGAGAATGAACAATAGAGGAAAGTGTCAACACCAAGAAGATGGAATTAATTAACTAGATCCATAATATGAAAAGTTCTGCAGGACAAATGACAGGATTTCTTTAATATATAATTACCTTAATAAATTTAAAAGATACATAAGAGACCTAACAACCAAATATAGCTCGTGGATCCTGATTTGACTAACCAGTTATTAACAGACATTTTTGAGACAATAAGGAAATTTGACCATAGACTGGATATTAAATGATAGAAAGGAATTATTATTAAATAAGGGTTAATCATTTTGTCTGTGTCATACTGTAATTGTGTTTTTGAAAACAGTCTTTTGTCTATTAGACATATACACTATGAAATTCTGTGACCTCCAGAGTTTCCTGCAAAATGCTTCATAGGGAATGGGGGGAGTGTTAGGACAGATGAAACAAGATTAGGTGAAATGGGCTGATAAGTTTTAATGCTTAGTAATAGGCACATGAGGGGATAGGCATGCTCTCTCCTCCTGTCCCCAAAGCTCTCTGCTCTCTCCTCCTGTCCCCAAAGCTCTCTGCTCTCCTCCTGTCCCCAAAGCTCTCTCTGCTCTCTCCTCCTGTCCCCAAAGCTCTCTGCTCTCTCCTCCTGTCCCCAAAGCTCTCTGCTCTCTCCTCCTGTCCCCAAAGCTCTCTGCTCTCTCCTCCTGTCCCCAAAGCTCTCTCTGCTCTCTCCTCCTGTCCCCAAAGCTCTCTGCTCTCTCCTCCTGTCCCCAAAGCTCTCTGCTCTCTCCTCCTGTCCCCAAGCCTTCTCTCGCCTTCCTCTCTCGTCCTGTCCAAAGCTCTCTGCTCTCTCCTCCTGTCCCCAAAGCTCTCTGCTCTCTCCTCCTGTCCCAAAGCTCTCTGCTCCCTCCCAACCTCTGCTCCCCAAAGCTCTCTGCTCTCTCCTCCTGTCCCCAAAGCTCTCTGCTCTCTCCTCTGTCCCCAAAGCTCTCTGCTCTCTCCTCCTGTCCCCAAGCTCTCTGCCCTCTCCTCCTTCCCCAAAGCTCTCTGCTCTCTCCTCCTGTTCCCCAAAGCTCTCTGCTCTCTCCTCCTGTCCCAAAGCTCTCTGCTCTCTCCTCCTGTCCCCAAAAGCTCTCTGCTCTCTCCTCCTGTCCCCAAAGCTCTCTGCTCTCTCCTCCTGTCCCCAAAGCTCTCTGCTCTCCTCCTGTCCCCAAAGCCCTCTGCTCTCTCCTCCTGTCCCCAAAGCTCTCTGCTCTCTCCTCCTGTCCCCAAAGCTCTCTGCTCTCTCCTCCTGTCCCCAAAGCTCTCTGCTCTCCTCCTGTCCCCAAAGCTCTCTGCTCTCTCCTCCTGTCCCCAAAGCTCTCTGCTCTCCTCCTGTCCCCAAAGCTCTCTGCTCTCTCTCCTCCTGTCCCCAAACCTCTCTGCTCTCTCCTCCTGTCCCCAAAGCTCTCTGCTCTCCTCCTGTCCCCAAAGCTCTCTCTGCTCTCTCCTCCTGTCCCCAAAGCTCTCTGCTCTCTCCTCCCTCCCCAAGCCTCTGCTCTCTCTCCTGCCCAAAGCCCTCTGCTCTCTCCTCCTGTCCCCAAAGCTCTCGCTCTCTCCTCTGTCCCCAAGCTCTCTCTCCTCCTGTCCCCAAAGCTCTCTGCTCTCTCCTCCTGTCCCCAAAGCTCTCTGCTCTCCTCCTGTCCCCAAAGCTCTCTGCTCTCTCCTCCTGTCCCCAAAGCTCTCTGCTCTCTCCTCCTGTCCCCAAAGCTCTCTGCTCTCCTCCTGTCCCCAAAGCTCTCTGCTCTCTCCTCCTGTCCCCAACGCTCTCTCTGCTCTCTCCTCCTGTCCCCAAAGCTCTCTGCTCTCTCCTCCTGTCCCCAAAGCTCTCTGCTCTCTCCTCCTGTCCCCAAAGCTCTCTGCTCTCTCCTCCTATCCCCAAAGCTCTCTGCTCTCTCCTCCTGTCCCCAAAGCTCTCTGCTCTCTCCTCCTGTCCCCAAAGCCCTCTGCTCTCTCCTCCTGTCCCCAAAGCTCTCTGCTCTCTCCTCCTGTCCCCAAAGCTCTCTGCTCTCTCCTCCTGTCCCCAACGCTCTCTCTACTCTCTCCTCCTGTCCCCAAAGCTCTCTGCTCTCTCCTCCTGTCCCCAAAGCTCTCTGCTCTCTCCTCCTGTCCCCAAAGCTCTCTCTGCTCTCTCCTCCTGTCCAAAAAGCTCTCTGTTCACTATATAGGTAGGTACATTGTTATTAACTTAATTAGAGTACTCCTAAGGCTTAGGAAGAGCCACACTCAAGGGGCCAAAGAGCCGCATGTGGCTTGCGAGCCACAGTTTGCCGACCATTGAGCTAGGGTAACACCTTCCAGAGCAGTCAGCCTTGACTGTGATCACTGTGGCTCCTCACGTGAGGGAAGAGGGTAGAGCAAGGAGAGAAAAGGAGGTCTAGATTTCCCACTGATCTAGACCTGTGGGTTTGTGCTGACAAACCAGAGACCTCCCTGTGGTGAGACGTTGTACGTTCTTCAGTTGGTAAAACAGGATTTACTCATTACCCAGTTCTTGAATTACACAATTGTATTATTACAGTTTATGGGAACTACTAACTCTGATTATGATTCAGAGGTGTGCCCCAGAGTATTCTTCCTCCTCCCTTGTCCCTTGTGTAATCTTGGGCAGGTTGCTCTTCTCTAAATTAGGTTAATAAATACCTTGCCTTTTTGCCTCCAGGGTTGTTGTGAGGATCTTAAGAGATAAAATATCGAACTATAATTTTTGTGAATTATCACACGCTATACAAATGTTAGGCATCATTACTACTCTAAGGGACTAGGTGATTTATATCTAAAAGCCCCTTATTTCCTGTTATTCTATGTTAACAATGAATGTGTAATTAGTACATTATAAAATTAGACAGTGAGAAGCAAATACAGAGAAGTGTAGCATATAGTGTGATCTTCCTGAATTCTCCTATGTTACATAGGAATTCCTGGAAATAACAAAAATCTTATCCAGTTAATACTTAGTAGTTACATCCTCGAATACATTCTCATCAACTGAAGAGACAAATAAGTTACCATATATTCCATAAATAATGCCTATTACTCTTTTATAATCTGAATTTCATAAGTCAATATTTCCTCTATTTCAATTGGGAACTTCTAGAGCACAGTTGCCAAACTGTTCTATTGCCCATGGAACAAATCTGGTCACCACCTACTTTGGTATGGCTTGCAAACTTAGAATTATTTTTGACATTTTGAACTAGTTTTGTTTTAAATCAAAAGAACAATATTTTAGGACACAAGAAAATTATATGAAATTTAAACTTCAGTGTCTATTTATTGCAACTCGGCCACACCCGTTTTGTTTATGTACTGACTACCGCTGCTACGGCCAGTTGAGTAGTTGTGAGAGGAACCATATGGTCCACAAAGCCTGAAATGTTTACTTTCTGGTCCTTCACAGAAGAGCTTGCCTATCCCTAGATTAGAGGCTTCAAAGGGACAGACATTTTTTAAAAAGTAGGTTGCTAGCTATCTCTTAGGATAAATAAACCTGGATTATATGGATTCAACTTATGCATATGCAATAACAGAAATTAACAGTTATGCTTTAATATGCAATGACTAGATTTGAGTCAAGTGAGTCCATTAAAAATTGACTCAACCATTCTGGAAAAGCTCTTTGGTAACATCTACTAAAGCTGAACACACTCATACCCTATGACCTATAGGTTCCACTTTCAGGTGCTTACCTAGGCACCTAACTTCTCTTTAACGGGTGTAGTCCTGGGATCACAAGTTCAAATACATACAGAGAGAGGGATCAGGCAAGTAGTATTAACTGCTGGCCAGAAGGGCATTTTTAGTGGCAGTGGTTTAAGTGTATACACTGGACCCCGTTGGCATATCCGCCCTTCACTCTTTTGTTCTGCCTCCATGTCTAGAGTTCAAGGTCCTGCCTCTACCTCTCAGTGGCTGCTTGCTCTTGGATAGACACCTTACCCATGTCAAGTGCCAATGATACAGTTGGTACTCTGTCCAGGTCTCCTTGAAGGGGAGTGCACCATCTCCTAGCTGCTGTGAGTATTGGCTGCTAGCAGCTCACAGCTGCTCTCTTCTCTGTAATCGCCTTGCCCCAATATGTTTGAGAAACTAAGCCCTCAGCTAATAACTGATGGTCATAGGGGTACAAAGGGCAGGCTCATTGCTTCAAGATGCGATAACTACAATGTCCTCACTCTCTAGACCTCACTGTGGGATCAGGCTGAGGCTAGACTTGCTTAGTTCTGTTTTCTTCTGCATCCTGTTTCCCTCACTGAGAGCACTCCCCCATAAATCACTTGCACCAGAATCTATCTGCTTCTACGGAATCTAAGCAAAGTCAAAGGGATCATAAGATCCTTTTTCCCAAAGAAAGAGAGCCTGGACACGCTGAGAGCATCAAGTCAATAGCAACACAACCATGAATTTCCGGAGCTCCGTTTCTTCCCTTGCCAGCTTTCCTTTGATTTCATAAAAGCCCCCAGGAGCTTTCCAATAATCCCCCTTGTTTTGGTTTAGGTCAGCCCAAGTCCATTTTCTTCCCTGAAACCAATATAACCTTCACTAATAAGATGGGTGATTCAGGCCTGACTTAACATAGCTTTGGAGATATGACCCAGTGCTTGGTGGGATAACATCAGTTGGAATCCTCAGGGAAAAGCTAATTGATTACTCTCCTGTTTCTTTGGCATAAGTAACTAGAAGTGTTGCTGGGAATGCTTCCCATCCTTTAATCCTTCAGGAATTCGCCTTGCTAGGAGCTCATTTGTTACCCAGGGTTGTGTTTCCCTGAGACCTTTCTGGTTCCCTGGAGGCAAGGAGAGCTAAATTCCTTCCACTGGTCATCGTCCTCTGGTGTATCTCTTTGTTTCCAGTCCTGTTCAGGAAGGCTCCAGAATCTCTCTGGGGCTTCTTATCACTAAAATCTGCTTTTCTACATCTTGTTCTCTTTGTGAGCATGTGTGTGCACCCATATGCAGGAAGTTTGTGTACATGTTACAAGAGCAGAAGGAGGAGGTGGTGGGGAAGTCACAGGAGGGTGGTCAGATTTCACATCACTGAAGTATGTGAAGGGTTGTAAAGAAAGGGCGACACCACACAAGCCTGATGAGTTCCACTCATAATTATTCACTGATTCCTCAGAAAATAGATCCTTCTGACCCAGACTCTCTCCTCTCAATAGTCAAAGGCAGCTTTTGTCAGAGCCAGTAATCGTGCCTCTACGCCAGTTTCATGTAGTTTAGCCCAAGACAAGTTTCCACCTGAGCCAAAGGTAGAGATAGCCAGAATATATTTTTAGATATGAGCCTACATTCTGATTTCCAGTGGGCATGTCCTCCTCTTCCCCTCCGTCCATTCGAGTAGCCAGTCTCAGGGCAGACATGCTACCGAGTGAAGAGTAAAAAGTTGACAAGTCTTTCTGGCTTGTTCCTAATAACTGGTAGTTGCCAAAGGAACTGGAAGGTTCCTAATAACTGATGGTCCACTGTTTGTAGAGCACCCACCGATGAGGTTCGATTGGCCCACACAGTACTTTTCTAAAGTATAATTTTGGCCACATAGGGCTCAGCTTTCCAATTTACCACAGTTCCCAGCATTCCTTATTGTCTATCACAGCTGACATTACCTGCCTGGCTTCTTTCTGTGTGCTCCTGTGTGCACCAGGCCTAAACCCATCATGGAAGGTTGTGTTAGTCTCCTATCTGAGGAAGAAACAGAAAGACTAAGAGGGGAAGATTTCCTCTAGGGGAAGGAGAGGCCAATTAGAGTCAATAATAAGCCAGGGCTATTCTTAGCATCATGGAGAGCAGGAAGAAACAGATCCCAGTTCGTTCTGGACTTTCAGACCTGGACCCCACTTGGATCCAAATGCCTGAGAAGGTAGGGGACTGACAGAAGGGGCTAAGTTGAAGGAGCAGTATTCCCAAGATAGGAGAGAGAGAAGTGTATGTGAGGGCCTAACATCAGTGAGGAAATTCTCTCTCCTAATCACTCTTTAACTCTCCTTACCCTTTCCCAGTGATTCATCCACCCAGTTATTAGGTGTTTTCATGATGTGTCAGGCATTGCTGCTTTTCCTCTTAAGGTATATTGATACCCCTTTGCCTTGAACAAGATATAGACAATTTTTTCCCTTATTGTTTCTTCATATATTATTCTAGAATTTTAGCTCTGAAAAAGCCACGAGAGCTGTTGAAGGCTTCTTACCTTCAAGTGGCTGGAAATGGCCAAGGGGTATGTGTGACAGTAACCCAAACCAAGCTCTTCACGTTCTTTCTTCTAGAAATCTGAGTCTTGAACACAGGTACATAAAGGTAGGAAATCTATCCCAATGTAGGCTCCTTAAAGAGACTGCCTACTCACTCCTGCTACCTAGACTACCCTTATTTCTCTTCTTTGAGGGGCCGGACAGGTCAAATTCTCTAAATTCTGTGAGCTTTCCCATATCATTCCAATGCGGTCTTTTAAAGGTCAGCTTCTATTGCTGGCAACCTGAGAATCCTGCCTGGTACAAAAACTCCCTGGAATATGTGAGATGTGAGTGAGCCTTACATGAATAGCTGGGAAGGATGAGTGGCTTGTTCCAGGTGAGAAGGACATTATTAGCAAAACCCCTCAAGAACTCTGCTTGGCCTGGCTCAAGGGGAGACTTCAAAGAAGTGTGAGAAATGAGGTAGAAGATGGGGAAGTCCCCTTTTACTTGTCTGAAGGTACATGGCCTTTCTCTGAGAGTGATGTTGTTGGACACACTTCTGGGCCATAACCAGGGCTGCAGATGGGCTTGGAGTCAAGCCAACAGAGAAGTATGCAGGGCACTTGAGAAACTGGGAATGGGCTTGGAAGTATCATCCATCTGGTGAGCTGAGGCAGCAAAGAATTGGGAACCATTACTGAAGAGAAACAAGAGCTATGGAAAGGGGAGAATATGAGGATGCAAGATTGTTTGTAAAGAACAGAATGGACTCTTGAGTCAGTCTGCCCAGGTTTGAATCCTGGCTCTATCACTAACTTTCTGTGATTGATTTCCTTACCCTTGCATGCTCCTTACCTCAATTTAATTTAGTGGCTTGCAAAAAACAAGCACTCAGTAATGATACCTTAGTGTTATTATTTTTATCAATAAAATGTGATGATATTAATCCAAGTTGTTTATTAACAGTTATTATTATTACCAGTTAAACTTCAGATTCAAAGCCACAGACCATCCCTGCATGCATACCCACCCACCCACAAACCACACCATTATACTTCAGAAATACCCTTAGGGCCCAGCCTGAAATTACAGAATAATATACCTGAGACACAACCAATGAGATGTCATAAAAGGAAAGATCCAACAGGCATCAACTTCTCCCTTTATGTTGAAAGGGAAATGCAACACTGAGCTATAGAAGGGACAGGGACCCAGATGACTGGTAGAGTTGGTACAATAACATGGGCTACTTTCTGTTTTGATGGGATTCTTGAAAACTAGATACAGATACAGCCCATGCTTCTTGGACAGGAGTGTGATGGTCCATGAAGTATTTGGTGCTTTCAAGGAACTAGATCTGAAAATGGGTCACTCGTGGAGTGATAGAGAAAGTGTTAATCTGGGAGTTAGAGGTCCTGCAGTCCACAGAGGGTCTATTGGACATATGAAAAGTGAATACAGACCACTCTGTCTGAATCCCCCTAATCTCATTCCTTCCCCACCTCATCCAGATGCTCCCAGGATTTCTGAGTTTTGTTTTTTTAAGGTATATTTTTATTGATTTCAAAGAGGAAGGGAGAGGGAAAGAGAGATAGAAACATCAATGATGAGAAAGAATCATTGATCGGCTGCCTCCTGCATGCCCCCTACTGGGGATAGAGCGGGCAATCCGGACATGTGCCCTGACTGAGAATTGAACTGTGACCTCCTGGTTCAACCATTGAGCCACACCAGCCCAGCAAGAGTTGCAATTTTAAATGGAGATGTCAGGGAAGTCTCACTGAGAAAGTGACATTTGAGCAAAGACTCAAAGATCAGCAACTGAACCATGGGTTATGTGGGCAGACAAAGGAGCCAGAGCAAAGGCCCTGAGGCAGAAGTATTCCTAATGTGTGCAAGGAAAGGGAAGGAGGACAGGTGGCTGTAGCACAGAAGGCAGAAGCATCTGGTTGAACAGCTATGTGCTAAAACGTGTTTATTCACTGGTCCTTGACTAAGCCCTGGTTGGTAGCATTTATTGAATGCCATGGTGTAAATACTCCTACCATCCTGGCTGGTTTCAGCCTACCAATGTGGCATTGCTAAATATCGAGTTGGGAAGAGAGGCTGTACAGTTAGTTGGCTCTTGAGAGTCGCTGTGAGTGGGCTCCAGCGCACCTCTGCCCGCAGGCTGCTGGATGGGAGGGTATTAAGCTCACAGTGGGATGTGGGCTGGAGAAATGGATTTGATGGTCCTCTGCAGAGTGCTAGTCATTGGAGCCAGGGGAGCAGCAAGATGACACACAGAGTTGGTTCAGGGTCAAAGGAAGGGCACAAAGGATAGGTTCTAACGCAGCACCAGCATTTACCTGCCATGTGAGAAAGAAGCCTCTTTGAAGGGGACAGAAGACGCCAAAGAGAACATCACTAGCACCAATCGTATGCTACGCTGTCCTGGAAGCCAGGGAGTAGGACTTCTCAGGGAGATCCCCGCTGCAGGATAAAGCAGAGTCTCAGTAATGCAAGGCTTGGAACGTGTCTGCTGCATCTCCAAGTTAGCAGGTTATTGCTACTTAGCCTGAGTGGGGAGAACAGCAGCCAGAGTATAGAGAGGAAGCTGGCATTTGGGGAGTGCTATTCGTTATCTACATAGCTAATTACTGCAAAACTAGTAGCTTAGAACAACAGTAAACAGTCATTAAAACAACAACAACATTATTATCTCCTAGCTTCTGTGGGTCAGGAATTCAGGAGCAGCCCAGCTGGGTCGTTCAGACCTGGAGTCTCTCATGAGGTGCCATGAAGATGTTGGCCAGGCCGTGGTCACCTGTAGCATTAACTAAGGCTAAGAGACCTAGCGAGCAAGGCGGCTCGCTCATGTCAGTGCTGGCTGTTGGCAGGAGGCCTAAGGCCGTTCCACGAGGAGCT
The DNA here is from genome assembly GCF_014108235.1 of Myotis myotis. Classification (NCBI taxonomy): domain Eukaryota; kingdom Metazoa; phylum Chordata; class Mammalia; order Chiroptera; family Vespertilionidae; genus Myotis; species Myotis myotis. The sequence continues at coordinate 48,491,520 of NW_023416317.1, forward strand.
TGCCACAAATATTCTAGAATATTCTAACAATAGGGCAACTGGTTTCTTCCAGAGTGGGTGATCCAGAGTGGGAGATGCAGTGTCTTTTATGACCTAGTCCAGTGATGGCGAACCTATGACACGCGTGTCAGAGGTGACACGCGAACTCATTTTTTTGGTTGATTTTTCTTTGTTAAATGGCATTTAAATATGTAAAATAAATATCAAAAATATAAATCTTTGTTTTACTATGGTTCAAATATCAAAAAATTTCTATATGTGACACGGCACCAGAGTTAAGTTAGGGTTTTTCAAAATGCTGACACGCCGAGCTCAAAAGGTTCGCCGTCACTGAGTTCAGAAGACATACACCATCACCTCCACAGTGTCCTGTTATTCACACAGAACAGCCATGATTCAGTGTGGATGGCAGCGCATAGATGCCAGGACAAAAGGAGCACTGGGGGGGCGGGGGGGCGGGCGGGGGGGTGTTCATCTTGGAGGCTGGCAACCACAATTGGGACCAGACATGGCAGGGTTGTAGGCCTGGTGAGGTTAATTGGCCTCGGGGTTGCAAACAGGACTCTGATATGCTTCATGAAATCCCAGGTATATTTGGGCTCCCCACCGAGTTGTTAGTCAGGCCCTCTGTGCCAGCACCCCCTCCTGTAGACTTTGAGTCACAGGGAGATGTTTTTCTGAGGACCATAGACCACAGGCTGAGGCCTAACACGGAGCCCTATTGTGGAGCGTATTTCAAACACAGACCCCTTGGAAAGTACACAATGGCTTGACCTAGAAACCCGTGTAACAAGATAGAAGTAGCATCATTCTCAGAATAAAAGAAGTGTATTTACCCTGACTCAGGGTAGCCTGAATGATCAGGGTTTATTACCTCTTTCTACCTTTACGATTCCATTTTTGCCAATAAGTAAAATAGAAGGTTTGGGGGAAATGTTATTACTTTGCAGGTTTGTGTGTCATAAATATGATGGTATACACACCACCGCCTATAACGTCTGAAGATGTGAGTTAAATCTGTGCAACTAGTTTTCTATGTAATCACCTCTCGGCGAATTCTGTTGCTGCCCTCTCGTGGCCACATAGAGTAATGACAACTAGAGTGATGCCTTTGGTCCAATGAAATCCTCCACCAGGCCATTCCACAGTTCCTCCTCCTGCACCATCCGGAAAGGTTCACATGGTGCCGGGCAGACTAAATAGCCATCGCAGATGGTGGATAACGAAAAATTGAATTCATTTGAGGAAAGGGGGTGGAGGATGGCATATCCAAAGGAAAGGCCTGCACAGCATCAGGAACTGGAGTTTCATCCTTATAGGCAGTCACTGGCAGAAAGCTCTTATCAGTGGGTTTGGAATGCGGATGGAATGCGGGTGTGCGATCAGGTGTCTGTAGGACAGTTTCAGTTCCTTATATGGTCTGATTCCTGGTGTCCAGCACGGTTTTCCTGGTCTTTGTCCTCCTGTAGCAGAAAGCTTACAAATGGCCATTAAGGATCATACTGCCCTATGGTCCTCTAACTAACCAATGGTCGTCTGGATGCTGGGTGACTACTTCCCATGCAACTTGCCAGTGTTTAAGGCAGTCTACACCTATGTTGTAAAGCTCTGATTATTAGGGAGTTCTTTCTGATGCTGAGCCAAATTCTGCCTTGGTCTAATTTCTATCCAACCTGTCCTTTTTCTATTGTCTGATTTTTATTTCTTTTAATATTTGAGGGCAGCTGTTTTACTAGTATCGTATTTCCACTTTTTTTTTTCTTGACTAAATATTTTAGCTCCTTTCCATCTCTTTACAGGATATGATTCTCAGAGCCCTCATTCTGTGCTTCTCTCTCAGGTCAGAGTCCCTAGAAGCAGTCTGAGATCAGGATTCTAGTGCAAGCGATTTCCAGGTGTGTGTGTGTGTGTGTGTGTGTGTGTGTGCGCGCGCGCATAAGGGATACAGGATGGGGCAGGGAACAGAGCAGAGCAAGGATGTGGTTTCAGCTGGAGATGAGCCTCATGCAGGCCAGCTCTGAAGCCTGAAGGGTACCCCAGAGTTATCCCACCTTGAGACATGTGGCTCAGCCTTTTGTACTGTGTGTCCCTCAGTCATTGGCTCTGAGAGTTTGGGGATCAGGGTAACCTTCAAAGCACAGTGCTTCCCATTTGGGCAAGGGGCTTCTTTAAAAAAAAAAAAAAATATATATATATATATATATATATATATATATATATATATATATAATTTCAGAGAGGAAGGGAGAGGAAGAGAGATAGGAACCTCCATCATGAGAGAGAATTATCGATCAGCTGCCTCCTGCATGCCCCATACTGGGGATGGAGCCTGAAACCCGGGTATGTGCCCTCCTGATTCATAGGTCGACCACTGAGCCCCACTGGCTGGGTTGGGCAAGGGACTTCTAGGAGCAGGGTACAGCTGTGAGTTGTCAGCAGCCAGCAGTCACAGTGTGTGCAGAATGGCTGCTCAGGAAAGGGGAACTGTGTGCCTTCTGGTAAGATCTCATCTCAGTCGTTACACCCAGACCAGCACCCACATGTCTCAGATGTGGTCTGACGTGTAGAATTCAAGGGAACCATTAAATCTCAGTCTCCGAAGCTCAGCATTAACAGTGTAGGCTCACCTTGAGGCTGTGCGAATCTAAACCCTGAGATGTTTTTCACATAAAATTGTTCCCAACCCAAGAGTCTTCCATCACATCTCCTGGCATGGTGATACCAAAAGCAAAAGCACTTTTATGATGTTAAAATGCCATGTTGCTGTTTTGATTTCACATTCTAGCCACCTGAGTGCTCTTTGAATCTGGATTTTGTTGTCTAACCAACACTCTCTGCTGTTACCTGCAGACTTTTAAGGGTCTCTGTTTGGTGACTTTCAACTTTCTTGTCTGTTCTTGACATCTAATGGCTGCTCATCTCTTAACATCTAGCTCTGCTGAGGTCTGGCTCATTGCTCCCGCCATGCCACACGGCTTTTCTGTTGCTGAAGTCCATTTAGCATCCCCTTTGAACTCTGGTTAAAATGCCTGAGGCCCAGGATCGAGAGAGTCAGCCGAGGTCTAACAGAAACCCCAGTCTGAGATAAGAAGACAGCTTGGGGGAGAATGAAGATGGCAATGCAGGTAAACGCCTCCCACAACCACATCAAAATTACAACTGAAATGCAGAACAACCATCATTCAGCACTGCCTGAAAGCTGGCTGGAAGGAAGTCCTACAACTGCAGAAGTAAAGAAGACAGCACACAAGCCTGGAAGGAGGGGCAGAGGCGCAGACCGGGCTGTTCTGACACCCACGTGTAGGGTGTTTTTAATTGGAGGGATAGCTCCACTGTGGGGGCCTCCTTTGAGAAGCAAGAGGTCCCAGCCTCACACCAGACCCCTAGTCCAGGGTTCCAGAGCTGGGAAGAGAAGTCCCTGTAACTTCGGGCTGTAAAAACCAGGGGCATTGTGGCTGAGGGTGGTGAAGGCCTAGGGCAGGGCAGGAACCAGGTAGAGGGGCGCAATGGAAGGAAAAAGGAGGACATCTGTAATACTCTCAACAATAAAGATTAAAAAAACAACAACAAAGGACAGCCTGGAACCCAGGGAGCTAAGGCAGCAATGCTGGGTGACCAATACTAAAAACTCGAGAGTACCAGCATAGTAGTCTTGGCCTTCTAGTAGCTTGGCAGAAGGTGGGGGAGGTGTCTGAGAATAATGCAGGAATGTATTTAACTAAGATCCAGAGTGGACTATGATTGCTTTGAACTTTATAATTTCTAGAGACTTACCCTTGATAGTTACCCTCCTCCATCCTCTGGGATAATGTTTCCTGTGTATCCAACTACAGCACCACTTTCAGTATGAGACCCAGAGAAGGTAGGCCGCATGATGCTCTCTCCCTGCCTCCATCCGGTAGCTGGGATGGAGGAGGTCGCCCCTCCCCCACCCCATTTCTAAACCTGATTGAGGTGATGGGCACAGCCTTCTCTCTGAGCCAGGCCTCCCTCGGCAGAGGGAGCCAGCTCACCCATATTTCCCTCTGCCAGCCTCGTCTAGCACTGGCAAGCCCTTTCTCCCCAAAGGACATGAAGGAGGGTCAGGACCACCTAATGTCACCTCCTGGACTCCAGAGATACGTGTGTCCCGCCCACCCTTTGGGAAACACTGGCTTGTAGCAGACATTCTGAAGTAAAGTATCATCTGATTATTCCATGGAGATTCCATCCTCCCATCGTCTCCATCACTTCCAGACCAAACCCCTAAAAACCTTGAGGGTAATGAGACTGCATATGGGTTGGGAACCACAGTAGCAGCCTATTCCATTAACTACCTAGGGACTATGAAATGCACTCCCTCTCCTTCCCCAGTTAGAGCCATAGAGCTTTATTTACATAAGCTAAATCCTCTTTTATTTGTTACTCTGTCCACCAAGTTCAGTAGGCCTTTTCCGTATTTGGGCTCCTTTACAAGGCCATTTAAATTGTGGTTCTGGCATTAAGCAGATTCCAGGGCGAAGGAAAGCATGCCCCCCAATGTAGGCACTAGGCAATTTCCCTGCTGGGCTGGCTCACCCTGGGTTTCAGAGTCACAGTGTCTGTCGACATTTAAAATAGGGAAGTATCGCTAACTAGGCAAAAGCATTCAAGTTAGAAAAGGTCACCGTGAAGAGTAAGTTCCCTTGCTATCCCCTCCCAGTTACCAGTTTCTGTGCCTCTTTAATCATGTCTGTCCTTCCAAGTAGATGTCAGTTGTGCTGTGTGCATGCTACATTCATCATTCCTTTGAAAACAGCTTTCTAGCCCTAGCCAGTCTGGCTCAGTGGATAAGACGCCGGCCTGCAAACTGAAGGGACCGGGGTTCCATTCCGGTCAAGGGCACGTACCTCGGTTGCGGGCTCAATCCCCGGCCCTGTTTGGGGTGTGGGCAGGAGGCAACCAATTGATGTGTCTCTCTCACATTGATGTTTCTCTCTCTTTGTCTCTCCCCTTCCTTTCCACTCTCTCTAAAAAATCAATGGAAAAATAACCTCAGGTGAGAATTTTAAAAAACGATTAAAAAAAAAGAAGAAGAAATAGTGTTGTAATAATATTTAAAGAAATCCTCTCTCCTTTCCTATCGCCTGTTTTAGTTTGGGTTTCCTCAAAACCAGAGACTGAAGCAAGGGTGCGCTTAGGTGCAAACAGTTTAGTATTAGGGAGGTGATTGGGGAGCAGAAGTAAAAGAGTGGAAACAGTGAAACAAGAAAGGGAGAAAAACCAACAGGAACATTAGCAGTGAAGGTATTATCAAGAATTTTATTTCGGATCTATTACATTTGAAATGATTCTTAGACATCCAATGAAGAAGGTAAGCAGGCACTTGGCAAAAAGTGTCCAATTATTCACAATTGGTGAAATGGAGGTGGTAACTTTAAGAAAGAGCAGGTGTCTTTGCCCTGGTGATGGGTGCTGGTTAACTGGTGATTGAGCATTGTATTGGACTCCATTTAGAGCAAGCATGTCCAACTCGTGGCCCGTGGGCCACATGCGGCCCATAACGAATATTTTTGCAGCCCAGCCAATATAACGGTATGTAAGAAACATTTTAATTAAAATTTCGTAGCTTAATTTTTACAATATCCTGTTATACATAATTATTAATAATGAACTACAATGTTCGCTAATGACTGATTACTATAATCGCGTTGCATTCATTTCCCTTACATACCTTACACACAGGCGCACCATTTCTCTCCACTAATACCAACAGCGAGTATTTTAGCAGCCGTTTTTCACCTCATTAGTCTTGGACTGACTTGTTTGGTGTGCACAACAGGGAATATTTTGCTTTTGGAGAACAAGAAAAATAGGTTTATTTGCGTTATGCTTATTAATTTGCGCAGTTATTCAGTGTCTGGTAAGTTAATGTTCAAGAAAAACTTAATTTTTACTTAAATGTTCTATTATTTTATGTTAACGATTACTCATTTATTTCAGGCATTTGTGTTCAGCATGTCTCTATTGAAATAAACCTATGTTCTATGAAAATTGAAGCTTTTGGGGTTTTTTGCGGCCCACATAAACTTAAACCTTGTTTATTTGGTCCATGTTAGGCTTTGAGTTTGACATGCTTGATTTAGAGTCATTCAGGAGATAAATAGTTTACTGGTGGGGCAGCTGCTTTCCAGGTGCCAAAATCACCCCTGAGCTCTTTTTTAAAAAAATATATTTGTATTGATTTCAGAGAGAGAGAGAGAGAGAAACACCAATGATGAGAATCATTGATCGGCTGCCTCCTGCACGCCCCACACTGGGGATTGAGCCACAACCCAGGCAGGTGCCCTGACTGGGAATCGAACTGTGACCTCCTGATTCATAGGCTGACACTCAACCACTGAGCCACACTAGCTGGGTTCCCATGAGCTCTTTTATTGCATTAAAAAAATAGTCCCAGATACTGCTTTTCACAAACCTTAAGTCTTCTTAGATGTTTCTCAATATATTAGTCCACAAAGTGGAAGCCATTATCACACTCATTTATGTTTCATGAAGCGTGGTAACAGGAATCGTGGGTTCAGCGAGCGAAGCTGAAAGCCGTGTTAATAATGCACGCTAAGTACAACGGATAGGCACTCTTGTCATTGTAACATCACTGAATGTGTTAGAGCAAAGAGGCACCAGGTGGCAACATGGTTCACAGCTGCCTCCCTTCTGCCGGGAGATTGGTAATGAAGAAGGGACCAGAGGTGAAGCTTTCGTTTCCAGCTTTAGGTTAGTGTGTCTCCAGGGTTAGTGAGCAGAAAAGCCACCTGAGGATGATTCTTACGCAATAGGCCTCTGTCTCTCCCTCCCCCTCTTCCTTCCAACAAATGTCTCTTAAGCGCCTGCCATGTTTCAGGCAGTGCCTTGGGCCTAGGAATCTGCATATTAACAAGCCCTCTAAATGCTTTCCAGGTAGTTGGTTCACAGAACACATTGCAGGAGGAGCTGGCATAAGGAAACCTGTAATGGAGACAGTGATCCTGTAACATCCGTTTTACCAGCTCCTAACCCATACACGCAGGTGCTGTGTTGTATTTAGGTATTCACCCTTCTCTGCTCAGCCGTGTGCTTCGGGAAAGGCTGGCCACAGACCCATAGGGCAGGTCCTGTTTGTTCTGTGGCAGTCATAGTTTTCCCATTCCCCTTTGCCAGGATTTGTTTGGAGGTGGCCATGTGATGCAGTTCTGACCAGAGAAACGGAGGGGACATCTGTAGGAGGCTTCCGGAAAGATTGCTCCCAAAAAGAGACACACTGGAAAAGATGGTCATTCCCCACCTCCCCCGCCCCTTCCCCCGGACATGGATGTATCTAGATGTGAAGGCTGGCACTGGGGCAGCCACCTTGTGACAGCGAGGGAGAGACTAGTCCAAAAATGAAGGCTGTCCACCAGGGTGACAGGGTGACCAGATGGGAAGAATGTTGAGGATGTTGTTGAGCTACCTAGTTATCCAGCCCTGGAGCTGTCCTTTCCTTGAACTTTCAGATGCGGGATAATCCATTTCCTTGTTGTTTAACCCAATGAACTTGAGATTGTTTTATACTTTCTGCTAAAATATTATGACTGGTACTGAATTTGTATGTGCACTTAAAAAAACATATATATTTAAATCCTTACCTAGTATTGATTTTAGAGAAAGGAAGGGAGAGAGAGAGAGAGACAGAGAGAGAGAGAGAGAGAGAGAGAGAGAGAGAGAGAGATCAATCGGTTGCCTCTCATATGCAATCTAACTGGGGACCAAACCTGCAACCTAGGTATGTGCCCTGACCAGGTATCAAACCTAAGACCTTTTGGTGTACGGGACGATGCTCCAACCAACTGAGCCACACCAGCCAGGGCCATGTATGCACATTTGATTCAGGGTTTAAGCTTTCTGTGATTTGCTATTTAAAAAATGTAACATAATATCTCAGGTAGATTCCCTAGAAGGAAATACTGAAATAGGGATTCAAGTGCACATGATTGGTTGAGGTTGTGCTCTCATGAGAAGCCAGTAAAAGAGGGAGTGAAATAGGATAGGAAAAGGGGAAGAGATGAATAAGGAGGTGGTCTCAGGCAAACTCTGTCCTTAGCCTGATACATGTGAGGTTCCGGATCTGCATTGTCAAATATGGTAGCCACTAACCACGTGTAGCTATTTAAATTAAAATTAATTAAGATGAATACACATTTAAAATTCATTTCTTTAGTCTCATGTCAAGTACTTGATAGCCACATAGAGCCAGTGGCTACCATATTGAACAGAGCAGACAAGTGTTTCCATCAGCACAGGAAAGTATACTGGACAGCGTTGTAAAGTGTAAATCATAACACAGAGATGCCCTGCCCTGATGCGTTTGCATTCCAGTGATGGTCAGTCATCGGCTGCCCTGTGGGGAGTGGAAATAACCTCACAGGGAGATCCAGAGAGGTGGCTCCTGTCAGTCAGGGGCCATTCCCGAGGGCAGAGCACAGGAGGTCACAGAACCCACAAAGCTCCAAATTCAGCACTGGGTGAAAAGATCTGGGTGGAGTACCAACGGCAACTACTATCGTGGTGTCACCGGGCATGAGCTGGGGTGCAGTGCTTTTGGCAGGGTGATTGGGCAGCACCCCTTCCCACTGATCCACATTTCAAATTCAGAATCTCTCTGGGAGCACCTTGGATCCCTATCTGTCCCTATAGTTCAGACAAATATCAACTGGATAAACATATCTGATGGGTGGGTCACTCCAAAGATACTAGGATTTCACGGGGGGACAATGAGAAAGGGAAATGGCCCAGTGAGTAAGACCTAGATAAAGTGCCTGAATGCCAAAGAGTGGTGGTGACACTGGGCAGAGCATGGAGCAGCTGCCAGGGCTGTCTCATCCAGCTTCTGCGTCCTATTAGAAAGAAGCTGAAGATATAAATGATTGTTAAGAGCTCAGTATGCTACTATAAGTAGATTTTCCTGTTTTATGACTGTCTACTCTTTGGTTACCTCTTCCTATGACACCAATTTTATAACGCCATTTATATATATAAAAGCCTAAGTGACCACCTGACCATCCGACCAGTAGCTGTGATGCACAATGACCACCAGGGGGCAGATGCTCAATGCAGGAGCTACCAAGCTGCAGTGATTTGGCAGCTGCGGTTCTCGGGTGGTGCACTCAGAACCAGAGAGGAGGGAGCCTGATTCTGGGGTGCATCATCTGAGAATCACCCTCTCACAATCCGGGACCCCTTGGGGGATGTAAGAGGGCTGGTTTCAGCCTGATCCCAGTAGGCCAGGCTGAAGGACCCCACTGGTGCATAAATCCGTGCACCAGGCCTCTAGTGTTCTATAAAGAGAATAGAAGTAATTCAGTCTTTCCTCTTGCATGGTTGATCAAAATTAGTGTTTGTTTGTTTTTTTAATTATTGCTACTTTAGAAACATTTCTTTTTGCTTCAGAGCTTGTATGGGAAATGACACATCTCTACCTTCCTCCTCAGCTTCTCAATTACAGGTTACTTCTCATCTGGGGGAAAGTCCTCTGATAACAGCCGTGTGATTGCACTCTCATTGGCCTTCCAACAGCTGCTGTCAAAGGGGCTGGTCCTGCTCCAGTCAGATGCTCACTGCCCTGGGGGTGGGGTGGGGAGGTGCTGCCAGTGCTGGTGGTGCAGGAGGAGGTGGCATGAGTCTGAGTCATAGTCATTCCTGAACAGGAAGCAGGAGGAGTTCAGATTCTCCTCCTGGGAGTCAGAGATAGAATCCAGAGGCCAAAAAAAGAGGGGGTGTTTTATCCATTTCCCCACAGCAGCCCAACTTCCAACTGCCAGCTGCTGCCACTCTGTCTGAGGGCAGTTCTCTGGCCACTGAAGCCCACTTCGCTCACCTGCGTGGCAGGCTGCAGGTGTCCAAGAATTACTGTCCCTCCCCTTGCTTCATCCCCACTAGCCTTCAACCAGTGACTCATGGAAGTTAGTGTATAAAAATACCAAAGCTCCTCTCCCTTGGGTGGGATACCTGAGTGTGAGTCTACACTGGCTCGCAGGATCACAACCGAGCTCCAGTCGTCCCCAGGGTAGATGGCTGGATAATGTCCCCATTTCTGTCTGCCTTTCCCATACTGTTTCACTTCCCCTCCTCCTGGTGTTTCTTTAGTTCCCAAATGAATGACTTGCACTGAGTCATTGTCTCAGCATCTGCTTCTGGGGGAACCCAATGAAGACATCAGGTAAAGCCCACCAGGGCAGTTGTCACTAGGAACTGGGTGATATGGACATAGTTCTGGCAGCTGCCCAGCTCAAGCCCTGCCACCATCATCGGGGCGCAGAGGCTGGAGTAGAATGCCATGCCTCCTCCTCTGCTGAAGAGTTCGTTTAGTTCTGGAGTGAAGCTTATTAACAAGGGTGTGAGGCACACTCCATGCCTCTTACATTTGATCACTCTCATTAGTTATAAAGCTGATACTTTGTCCTCCATCTGCCTGACTCCTGTGTTTATCTCTCAGTTGGCTCAGAACCTGAAAGGAGAGTAGCAGGTTATTAATTGAGCCTCCTGAGATCATTACAATGAGTATGGTAGGAAGATAGGAACTCAGAATGAGCTGAATCCAGGGAGATGGGACAGTGGGTGGCAAACTGCTAGTCACTGGCCTTAGGGAAGGAGCAAGGCTATGGTCCATAGAGGAGGAGGAAGGAGAATGAGATGCTAGGTGACATACTAGAATAAGAATTCAGGAACGGAGAAAAGCAAAAGCCAAATGAATAATCAGAACATTGGAGATGTGATCCTGTTGATGAGACCAGAGCTCAGTTATCAGACCTGGGTCACCGCAGCCAGAATGAGGTAACACCATCTGAGCTGATGCATAGCCTGGGGGGCGGAGCTAGTCAGATGCCTCCTTTAACAGGCTATGAGTGAACCTGGGTTGCAGCTGTGGACAAGAGAGAACCAATGGCTAAGCCTTACTAAGGCAACAGGCTGGTACTGATGGATTCAACGACCAAATATTTAAAAGACTAGCTCAATTGAAATATTAATTTTTATTGCATGTAATACTTTGTATTTAAAATAGTTTTTCTTGAAATATGAATGTTTATTGCATGTAACATTATTATATTTAAAACCGTTTTTCTTGAAAATAAAAAAATTATTAACAAATAACATAAAGTAAAATAAAATACTAGCTCAAGTCTACCCTTCTTGTTTGTAAAGAGGCAACACTGTCCTTTGTCAAGACACAGAGAGGACAATGCCATTCTTTAGTCTCCTTCCTCAGATCTTGCAGATGTTAGCCTGGAAAGCCCTCCTGCCTGGCTTGTATCTCTCATCTTCTCTGTTAATGTTCGTGAATCATGAGGGAACACCAGCTGCTCCAAATGGCTTCAAATGTAGCCAGATCCAGTCACGTTACATTCCCCGCATACAGATCAGGATTCTGTCAGTTACAGAGGGACCTGACGAAAACCAGCTTACGCAGAGAGAATTTATCAGTTCGAGGGTGAACTTAGAAGGTGGGAGGAAAAGCCAAAGAACCAAGTGTCTCAGGGACAGGAACCATGGACTCATTGTCAACAGGACTCTCTCTCCATCCAGTTCTCAAAGTAGTTTGCCCCCACTTCTCGTTGCATGTTCATCTCATTCTCTCTGCAGGCAGTCCTTTACAACACCTTTAATCCCCCGGCAGCCTCTCAAGCTTCTCATGTCATTGGAATGAGATCTGTCTGTCATTTCCCATGAAGGACACAGATTTATGCTGCTGAGATCTTTTGCCATTTCATAGCCCAGCATATAACAGGCAATTAATAAATACTCTTGCCCAGCCAGTGTGGCTCAGTGATTGAGTGTACATTCATGAACCAGGAGGTTGCTGGTTCAATTCCTGGCCAGGGCACATGACCAGGTTGTAGGGGGCATGCAGGAGGCAGCCAATCAATGATTCTCTCTCTCCCTCTCCCTTCCTTTCTCTGAAATCAATAAAAATAAATACTCTTGAATGAATGAATGAATAAGGTTATAAAGGCCCATGTGATAGAGATAGCCCTCATTGTTGTAGATTAATACACTCTATGTCTCTATCTTGAGACACTAGCTCATGTGTACTAGCTTCTGAGAGCTGTCTCCTTTCAGTGTGTTGAGGAAACAGTCTCTGAGCCTGCAAGATGGAGAGCTCTGGTGAATTCAGCAAGGTAATTAATGCCCTCCTGGACCACAGCCATCTCTGCTTCCTCAGATGACCACCTGGACTATACTATTGATGAAACATGCCTTTCCCTACTTGAATCTCTACACTAAGACCTTAACTATGAAATCTATATGTTTCAAACTTACCTTCACAACATTGTTATGAAGTAATCCTATATAATAAAAGGGTAACATGCAAATTGACCCCAACGGTGGAGCAACCGGTTGCTATGATGCACACTGACCACCAGGGGGAAGACACTCAACACAGGAGCTTCCCCCTGGTGGTCAGTGCACTTCCATAGGGGGAGCGCCACTCAGCCAGAAGCCAGTTCATGGCTGGCCAACGCAGTGGCGGTGGTGGGAGCCTCTTCTGCCTCTGTGGTAGCGTTAAGGATGTCCGACTGACAGCTTAGGCCTGTGGGGAGCGGGCCTAAGCCGTCATTCAGACATCCCCCGAGGGCTCCCAGCCTGCCAGAGGGATGTCTGACTGCCAGCTTAGGCCCGATCCCCCAGGGGTGCGGGCCTAAGCTGGCAGGTGGACATCCCCTGAGGGGTCCCGCACTGCGAGAGGGTGCAGCCCGGGTTGAGGGACCCTCCCTGTCCCCCTGAGTGCACGAATTTTCGTGCACCGGGCCTCTGGTTGTCAGATAAGATCTTACTGTCTCCATTTAATGGCTAGGAAAGTTCAGGCATATATTAGGCAGGTCAGGGTTTTCCAAGGTATGTTTTCCAGAGCACAAGTCCCCTTGATGATCCATGAAAAGGGGTTCTGCTGTAAATCATGATTAGGAAACCTCTGATTGATTCATAATACACCTTAATATAGTAAAGGTCCTGAAAGGAACCTTAGTTAAGAAACCTACATGATCTGAAATCTGCTTAACATTGATCAACCTCCCACTAAACCTCCTGCTTCTACACACATCTCTGTTCCCTCCTGTTTTCATAGAGGATCAGTCCCTTCATCTATGCCCAGCATCATATTCCCTCCCCCATTCTCAGGAGTCTTTCATCTTTACCTCTTTCTGCATCAACACTTTCTCCCTCCTGGACCTTTCCAGTCAGCATTTACATAAACTCAAGTCTCTCTCTCAATCCTTGCTTTCAGTGTGGTCAATGGACCAGCAGTATCGACTTCACCTAGGAGCCTGATAGAAATGCAGAATCTCAGGCTCCAGCCCCACCTGCTGTTACCTGCAGTTCAACAAGATCCCAGGTGATGCATGCGCATTAAAGCTTTAGAAAACTTGCTCTAAATCACAACCAGGTTTCTCTTGTAAAAATGCAAATCAGGTCTTATCTAATCTCTGCTAAAAACACCCCAGTTTTCTCAGATTCTTTCACTTTCTCCCTCCCTCCTGCAACTGCTAAAATTTCCCCAAACTAGTTTTCCAAGAATCTCCTTGGTTAACAATGGGCAAGTCATTGGTTCCATCTTGGTGCCTGACTCTCTTGCTCAGTGAATAAAAACAAAACAAAAACATATATAATTTTTATTACAGAGAGGAAGGGAAAGAGAGAGATAGAAACATCACTGATGAGAATCATTGATTTGCTGCCTTCTGAATACCTCCTACTGGGGCTTGAGCCTGCAACCCTGGCATGTGCCCTGATTGGGAATTTAACCGTGACCTCCTGGTTCATAGGTCGATGCTCAACCACTGAACCACACCGGCCGGTCTGCTCTATGAATTTTGCACTAATCTAAGAGTGCAGAATCCACTTGTAGAAGATGTTGAGCTTTTATCTGTTGTAGAAATGACATTTTCAGAGAGTGACAGTCATTTTCTGTTTGTTCGCAGCTCTTCTCTCCACTCCTGCAATTGAAAGGGGCTGACCCTACAACAACAGTTCCCAGGCTCCTTTGCCAAGTGGGTGCTGCCAGTGGAAAACTCTGGGATGACTGAGGGTGGGAGGAGCCGGAGTGTCTGCGTTGAGGTGGCTCCACCTCTGTGGTTCTGGTCCTGTCCTGGACTCTGTTAACACCGCCTCCTGCCCTAGGGCCTCCAGCCCTAGGGATGAGAGCAGCTCCCTGCTCTTACTAAGCTCTAGGTTGCCTCACTGTCCTTTGTTTGGCTTTTTGGTTTTCCCAATAGCTGTCTAACTAGGTCCCCATACCTGGTATGTTTTCCTGAGTGGATCTTGGCTGTTACATGGAGATATCAGAAAATGGGAGTTGGAGGAGAGAGAACATTTGAGCACTAGGCCAACACTACTTGACTTGGTAGACTACCTTGAAGTCAAGGCACATCAGGGAAAGTAATGGAGACCAGGAGGCATCTAATAGCACTTTCCTTTGAAAGCTGATGTCCTCCACTCTGGTGGGAAAGTTGTGTAAATAGAGAAAAGGGCAGGTTACTGAGGACAACCCAGCTCCCTGCATGGCAGCGTTTGATTCTCTCTGGTTGTCAGTAAGTCACAAACAAGTCAGTGTTATTGTGCAGCTGCCTACGATGGAGGTCAGAGGATTCGTCCCACAACAGAAACCTCTTCTCTGGCAACAACTTGTTTTGGCTGCATCCCTCACCTGTCTGGGGTGGGGCAGTTACTGAATTGTCACAGTTGGTGGTTGGGGCCTATTGTCAAATGTCAATATTTTCACAGTCATCCCACACTGCTGAGCTATAGCTCGCCTTGGCATCTGACCCTTGGCCCAGGAGGACAGGCAATTCTTTCATACACAGTGGGCAAAGACAAGGGAGACTGTCTTTTCCCCTCAAAGACTGTTCACGTAGGGGGCCAGTTCACTCTGAATAAGGCCCTTTCAAATGGAGCAAGAACAGAATTCTGGGACAGTTTACCAAGTGTGAATTTTGCAGGCTGGTTCTGTAATGAGATGTAAGCCTTAACATCCAAAACAAAGAAAATGTACTTTTTCAGAATATCGTATGAGTGTTTGTTAAAGTCCATCACCTTTCAGCTGTCAGATGATCAGCATTGTACTGGGCCTCCCCGGTAGACGATCCTGAAGCAGAGTGCAGGGTAGGTGTCTCTGGTTTCTCTGGAGGTTGAATCTGGAACTGGGGTGTGCCCCTTGGGGAGCTGTGGAATTGGTGTTGGGGGAGTTGTCCAAGTTGAAAGCACTCTCCGGAAAGGAATGCTTCTCCACCTTTCACAAGCTGCTGGAGGCGGGGTGGGTGGGGCTTTTGGCTGAGACTAGAGGCCCCATTGTCTGCCTGGAGTGAGGAGAGAGTGACCCAAGACTCTTCTGGCTGCCATGGCAACCAAGGAAAGCAACTGGTGGGTAATTGCTCCTCGTACAAGGTGGGCACACACGCTCATTCTCTGAGGGTCTAAAAGGTGCAGCCACAAGCATCCCAGACCCTTACAAATGTGCAACACTTGTCCTCTTGTTCCTGGGTTGAAAAGCGAAGCCTGATTCTTTTAATATGCCTCATCCACTTTAATTGTCTTCATCTATTCCTATAGGAACCTAGTGCCTGGAAACCCTTGTTCAGTAAAGATCCTTAGCTCATGTGTTAACAAATTTCTATGGTTAGGAAAAGGTCAGGAAAAGGCTTTATTTTTTAGCTCTAATTTTTTTAAATTACAAGTGGGATTCTTTAAATAATGATTGATGCTGGAAAAAGACTTATTGTTTACAATTCCTTTTCTTCCTCCTAAGAAGGCGGTGCCTAGTAACCAGAGGATCCTTGGTTTGCTGAGTGCGAATGCAGCTTCCCTGTAACAATGGCCTTTCCTGCCCAGGAGGATGGAGTGAAGAGATAGATATGAGACAGCAAGATTGGAGAGGCGTGCAGAGGAGGCTGTGATTCAGGGGAGGAGACACAGCGATGCCAGAGGCCCTGGACCACCCTGGACCAGGTGGAAAAGGCTGAGCCAAACAAGGCTGATATCTGCATGGGGAGACTGATGGCGACCCTAAGTCAGTGAGTAGGTGGTTTGTTTGGTAGAAAAGGTAGGTTTAATAAGATGAGTTGGAGTAAAGTACTGCGCACTAGACAATGGAAATCATGACTTTTGTTCCCCCTAAAAAATCTAGACTCTAGAAATTTTAGACTCTGGAGTAAAATATCCGTATTTCTCGATTGTACAAGGGAGCCTGTTTTCCTTTGGAAAGTCAAAGTACTATCCTGTCCTGAGATGGAGGTGGGAGGGGGCAGCACCTACCTCTGGGGTTCAGCCACATCTTGGTTCTGTAAAAGTGTTATATACAGACTAGAGGCCTGGTGCATGAGTATGTGCATGGGTGGGGTCCCTCGGGGTGGCCTACGGGGATCAAACTCCAGCTCGTGCCCCCAGGCTCGCAGCCTCAGTTCACACCCCCAGCCTCCCAGCCCCGGAGCCCTGCCTGGCACCCTCAGTGGCCTGGCACCGTCCCCTCATCTGCTCCACCATCCCCTCACCTGCTCCACCATCCTGCCTGCAGGGCCATCCATTGGGGCGGGGGATGGGGGGTGGGCGGACTCCCCCTGCCCGGCTTCCTCAGCACCTGGGAACCAGGTGGCGGTCCTGCCCCCTACCACCACCGCTGCTCACTGTCTGTGGGATGATTGGCGGATCAATCACCTTGCACCCACCTTGGCCTGGCTCCGCCTGCTCGCCTGCTTCACCATCCTGCCGCGGTCCCATGATCGTTGGGGCCCAAGGGGGCCCATTGGGGCCCGCAGCGCCTATACTGCCACCCGCTGCCAGCGCCTCATCTCCGACGTCTGCCATGTTCCACACTGCCCCCTGGTGGCCAGCGCACATCATAGTGAGCAGTAGAGCTCCTGGTCGAACAATTTGCATATTAGGCTTTTAATATAGGATTTCAAATACTGAAAACATAAAGAAAATCACAAAATGAAAAGTGAAATTTGTACTCCCACAGTTTAATTAAACTACTCAGGGTTGACCTATCCATAACTAATAGTTTGGTGTGTCTCCTTTGAAATTTTCCTAAGTCCTTATGGACACATACAAGATTGATTATTTGGCTCAAAAAGAATTTGAGGTGGAAAACAATTTTTCTATAACATTTTGAAGGTAATGCTCCATTGCCTACTTCTTCAACATGTTAACATTTTTAGGATAGTTAATACATGCTAGGGATGTGACTTTGTTGGGGCCCAAGGCAGGCCACCGGGAATAGCCCACAATGGCATATTGATGGCTTTGAATTCAAGTTACCTGACAAGCAGCTGGTGCCAGAAAAGCACCTTGACCCTCCCTTGTCCTTTGAGAGCAGGAAATAAATCTTTCATGTGACAAGTGTCCTCCGTGCACCTGGAGGACAGCTCTTATTGCTAGAGTTAAGCAACTCAGAGCCAAACAGTCTGTATAAACAAGACTTGTTGCCTCTTTTCTAATTTACTGCTTTGTTTAAATTTCTCATTAACACATACCCAAACCTTGCTTACAGTCCTTTCTAATGAGCACTAACTTTCCCCCCCTCTTTGTCCTGTCAATTCTTCACAAACTTATTGTTTCTTTGCCTAAAAAGTATAAAAAGACGCCTCATCTTAGGATCTGAGCAATCTATTGTGATTCTCCTATGCACACGTATTGAATTGTTTTTTCCCCCCTGTTAATGTAGTCTTGTATCAATCTTATTGTTTTATGATTAGTCCAGCCGTAAGAACTAAAGCAGGGTAGAGAGGGGGGGAATTCTCCTCTCCAACAAATTAAAAAGATAAAAAGGACACAAAAGTGAATCTCAATGCTGATACTTCCAGCGGCCTAGTGCCCTTCACTGATGCAACCACTTCACTGGTTTCTTATGTGTTTTTCTAGATATATTCTGTAATATCTGTGTGTTTACAAATCTACATACATACATTTTTTGATTTTTTAAAAATCTTTATTGTTGAAAGCATTATATACTAGAAGGTACATTTATTGAACCATATGAAATTGCCATTTTTAAAGTTAAAAAAATCAGCATTTTTAATCACACTAACAGTAGCATGCTATATACACTGCATTTGATTTCTCTCTTAACAAAAAATCTTGAGATTTCCCTATATTTGTATGCATAGAGCTAATGCATTCTTTTTTGTATTTTGTGCCTATTTCTTTGTTTTCATGGTAAACTATTACTTTACAATTTACATACAGTAAAAATAAATCTTACTTCCCATGTACAGATCTGTGAGTTTTAACACATGTTTGGGTCTGTATACCTACTACCACAATCAGGAAATAAATATTTCAAACATATCTTTGTAATCACCACCAATGACAAAGACAGAATACAATTGGCAGTAAGACACAATACTACCTACTGGCAGGTACCCTCAATCCCCATCCCCATTTCTATGCCTTCCCTATACATCAAGACAATATTTTCCTTGACTTCTAACACTTCCACTAATTTTGCCTACATGAAATCATGTAGTATACTTTCTTTTGCTTGCCATTTTTGCTCCCACATTTATTCCTGTTGTCATGTGATTACAATAGAGCAATGAATTGCACAATATTTCATTATATTTATAGCATTTTTGACACGCAGAATTAAAAAAACATTTAGATTAGATAATGAATTGAACTATGTTCTTTGTAATGGTTTCTGGAGTTTGTATTATACTTAGAAGGGCCCTGAGCACCTAAGATTATAAAGTAAATCCTCCCATGTTTTCTTCTAGTAATTTTTCAGGTGTGAGAAATTACTTCAACTTTTTTTTTCTTCCATGATACCAACTTATTAACCAAATGCTCATTTAATCCTCACAGGAAGTTTACGATGGATACAATGACATGTCTTCTTTTTGCAGATGAAACTGAAATATGACGAAGTTAAGTGATTTCCCCCATCTCAGAAATAATAAATGGCAAAACCGGGATTTGCACGCAGGCAGATGAGTTTAATGTGTATGTGCTTATTCATTCCACTACCCAGTCTTTCCACTTTGGGGGAACCCACCCACACATCTTGAATATGAGGCAAGTGCTGTTTTGTTTTATTTTTTAACAACACAAACACTCTATTCAAATGTTTGTTTATTCAGGAATCTGATTATCAAGTCCTTAGTAAGGAGCAAGGAATTTGACACCTTCTCCCTCCATTTCATCAACCTTGTAGTTTTCCAGAAGCCTCATTCTTGAAATTAGATTTTTTTTTCTCAGCCCAGTGTTGGGTTTTCCCTTCAAATGATTTTTCTCATTAAACTGTTGTCATCAGCTGTGTAAACAGCCCTAGGCTTGTCATGTAAACAATCATAAAACTGTTAAAAAATTAAGCAGGGCATGTCTCAGAAGAAAAGGGAGTGTTAAATATATTTCAGTTGGAGGCCAGGAAAAGGGCAAGAAGGTCTCAGGTTGGCTTCCAGTTCTGCCACGGATCAGATGACTCTGGGAAAGTCATTTTTTGCTCTTTTACTTTGTGCGTACCATGGGCAATAGCAATAATAATGCAGCCCTTCACTTTCCCCTAGTTTGCTTACTTTCTGCCTACAAGGGGTATTCAATAGAAAACAAAGATAGACCTCTAGGTGGTTTGGCTCAGTGGATAGAGCGTGGGCCTGTGGAATGAAGGGTTCCAGGTTTGATTCCAGTTAAGAGCACATGCCTGGGTTGTGGGCTCGATCCCCAGTGGGAGGCATGTAGGAGGCAGCCGATCAATGATTCTCTGTCATCATTGATGTTTCTATCTCTCTCCCTCTCTGAAATCAATTATATATATATTTATATATATACAAAGATATAAAAAATTATTTAAAGACCATTGTAAACTGATGAACAAAAATAGATACAGAGGCAGAGCAGCATTAAACAGACTGTCAAACTACAATGGGAAGCCTGGGGAGGGTTGTGGGGTGGTGGTAAGAGATCAACCAAAGGACTTGTATGCATGTATATAAGTATAACCAATGGACACAAGACACTGGGGGGCAGGGGAGACTAGGGGAAGGTCAAGGGGGAAAAAAAGGAGACAAATGTACTTCTCTTTGTAATATTTTAAGCAATAAAAAAAATAAAAAAATAAACCTGTTAACAGAAGGCAAAAAAAAAAAAAAAGCCTCAGGCTGAAAAATTGGCTAAACTCCTGGGAGAGTCATCATCTAAGTTTAGGCACTGATGTGCAGATCTTTCTTTCTTTTTTTTTTTTTTTAAATATATTTTATTGCTTTTTTACAGACTGGAAGGGAGAGAGATAGAGAGCCAGAGCCATCGACGAGAGAGAAACATCGATCAGCTGCCCCCTGCACATCTCCCACCGGGGATGTGCCCGCAACCCAGGCACATGCCCCTGACCGGAATCGAACCCGGGACCCTTCAGTCCGCAGGCCGACGCTCCATCCACTGAGCCAAACTGGTTTCGGCGCAGATCTTTCTTTCATGGGAGGTTTCCAATGGTTTTATAACTTTAATTTATATGCCATAGTGTGTTCTTTTGCAAAAGTAAATACAAAAACATAATATGTTTTAAATTGTTCTAATGAAGTACATTAACACAGTGTATGTAGTAATACAAATATTTCTATCTATTCTGGATCTCTGGTACTTGTTACAGCCCGTGTGTGTGTGTGTGTGTGTGTGTGTGTGTGTGTGTCCCATCCTATACAAATGTTGGCAAATCTGGCATATGAACAACACAGCTGTAGCACTTCCACATTTGAGGATAACCCTCTGATTATATAGGTAGAAAATAAAATACATATATATATATATTTTTTGCAATCAAGAAAGAATCAATGCTATCAATCGGTAGATCGTTTGGGAGCGGAGAGTTGAAAAATAGAGAAACAATATTAATGCGAGTCTCTGCCTCTGCAGTAAGGGACCCAGAGGCAGCGTGGTGGTGGGGTGGCTATGGGCTCTAAAGCCGCGAAGGTTCTGGGTTCAAATGCTGCCTCTACTATGTCCAAGCTGTGCTACTTTCAGTGAGATTCTTAACTTCTCTGAACCTCAGGTTTTAAATTTTTGTTTAAGACTTCCTTACACAGTGAAATTCAGTGTTTGCAGAATAGTTTTCTGGGGAACAGGAGGAGTACTAGGCACCGAAGACACAAAATCCTAACCATGAATACGGAACACAAGTGCACTGTCCTTCAGAGCCCGCAGCAGGTTCCCCGATCGCCCCTCTCCCACCTCAACGCTCACACACGTGGTTCGCAGCCGCGGGCCCGCCAGCCCCGCTCAAGGACACAAGTAGCGCCCGCTCCGCCCAACCCGGTGCGCGCCCAGGCCCCGCTCTGAGCGCATCTCCACGCGCATTGGCGGTGGCCGCACCGAACCCGGGTTCTCCCGCGAACACGCTCCCGCGTTCGGAGCGACACCCGAGCGCGCCTGTGCTTGTCCCCTATGGCGCTCCGTACACGCTCCCCGGGCGAGCTCCACGTCGGCCGCGCAGGCGCCTTGGGCACCCAGTTCACCTGCTGCCGTTGTCGCCGCCGCCGCCGCCGCTGTCGGGGCTGGATGGGGGGCCGAGGCCAGCCAGGGGCACCCAGAAGAAAGACACGCGGCGGCGGCGACGCCAACACCCGCAGGACGAGAGTCCGAACCGGCCCCGAGCCCAGGGAGTAGGCGGCCAGGCCCGGCCCCCGCGGTCCCGCGTGTAGAGAAGCCGGCGTCGCTGCCGCGGCTGGGTCTTCCTGGGCACTCGCCCCTCAGGTCTCATTCACACTCAGGACCACCCCCACGCTGCGCCATGTTCAAGAAACTGAAGCAAAAGGTCAGCGAGGAGCAGCAGCAGTCCCAGCAGGCGCTGGCCTTCACTCAGGTACTATGGCTGCCTCGCTCCCCCCGTGCCCATACCCCTCGACACCGGCTCCGGGCTGACAGGAGGCGCGGTTCTTCTGTGACCCTTGACCTCTAACCCGAGGATGTCCCCCTCCCCCGCCCCCTGCCCACCCGGGACTGGGAATGATTCCTGACCCGGGTCTCGGTTCAGGAGAGTGGGTAGGGGTGGCCGGATCCGTCCCGATCGCTGACCTCTGTTAGAGTTACCCCCCTTCCCGTCCCCCATGCCCGCCCCCGGCCTGAGAATAAGCGAGAGGGGCTCTGGACTTGCAGGAGTTTGAACCCATCTCCAAGGTGCCCCCACCCAGCCGAGACCCGTCGCAGGGGCGAGGGCGGCGTGGGAAACCCTGGCCCCTTTGCCGTCGCTGACCTCTGGGCTGAAGTCCCCTCTCCGAGGGGCCAGGATCCCGCAGGACTCCTGACCCGAGATGGAAGTGTGATTCCCCAACCCGGGGCCGGGGTGAGGGCCAGGGGTCCGGCCACTCCGGGCCAGGCTGCTTGCAGGAGCGCCGGGACCCGAGCGAGGCGGCGGCGTGGCCGGGCTCCAGCGCCCGGTGCGGTCACGAGTTAGTCACTTCGCATAACTTGGTTGATCCCGGGCGGGCGGAGGGGCTGACCCGGAGGCCCGGCCGGGCTGGTGCCTGGCCACCGCCTGGCTGCTGCTGCTGCTGCTTCGAGCGTCTTGTTACGTTTATTTTTCACGAAGGCTGTGGCTTCGGTTTGAGGTGACAGCTTCCCGGAAAAGGGGGGCGTGTTAATCGAAAGGAACCATCCCCTTAGCACCAAGGGAACCTGGTCTCCACAGTGAAGAGGAGCCGCTTCTGCTAAAATTTCTCCCCAGCCTTTCTGAAGCTCAACAGATGGAGCAAATTTCTCTCTCAATTTTAATTTTTGCAAGGAAGACTGAGTTTTGACGAATTCGGCATTTATAATACACGTATAACATGTATCTTATGTAGCTAACAGCTGTTAAATCAAACAACTAGGCACTACTATGTATTGCATTGAGTTTGTTCTGAACTATGAAGTTGATGTTCTCTTAAATTTAAGGCTTGTGTAGGGTAAAACAGTGCTTGAAACACATTGGAACAGGCCAGCAGGACAGTGATGGCTTGTTCATTCTCATGTAAAATGTACATAGTGACTAAAATTTAAGTAGTACCATGTACTGCGGCCTTTTCTGACTTTACAAAACACAGTTACTTAAGAAACAATGGCCCTAGCTGGTTTGGCTCGGTGGATGGAGCGTCGGCCTGCGGACTCAGGGGTCCCAGGTTCGATTCCGGTCAAGGGCATGTACCTGGGTTGCGGGCACATCCCCAGTGGGGAGTGTGCAGGAGGCAGCTGATTGATGTTTCTCTCTCATCGATATTTCTAACTCTCTCTCCCTCTCCCTTCCTCTCTGTAAAAAAATCAATAAAATATATATTTAAAAAAAAAAAAGAAAAAAAAAAGAAACAATGAAGAATGTAGGGAAGTGGTCATGTTAGTGAATGTCACGAGGTGTTTACATTTGGGAAAGTGTAAAATATCATTGATCCAGGATTCCATCTCTAGAAATTTAGTCCAAGAAAATTTAGGATGGGCTAAAGATTTAGCCACATGGATTTTCATTTCAATTTTTTAATACATAAAAATTGGCTGAAACTGTTCAGTAGAAATAGAAAGTTGTATCAGTTAGTCAGTTATGCAGCCTTTAAAAATACCTACATTTATTGGGTTCTTACTATGTGCCAAGCATTTTGTTTACTATTTTACACGGATTATTTTATTTTATTTTTTAATATATTTTATTGATTTTTTACAGAGAGGAAGGGAGAGAGATAGAGAGTTAGAAACATCGATGAGAGAGAAACATCGGTCAGCTGCCTCCCGCACACCTCCTACTGGGGATGTGCCCGCAACCCAGGTACATGCCCTTGACCGGAATCGAACCTGGGACCTTTCAGTCCACAGGCCGACGCTCTATCCACTGAGCCAAACCGGTTTCGGCAGCACACGGATTATTTTATTTAATTGTTCATAAACCTATGAGGAAGATAATCTTTTATAGATGAAGGAGTGAGACCCAAAGAGGTAAGTTGCCCAATATCACACAGCTAGTGTGAGAGCCTACAGAAAAGTATTAACATGCAGAGATACTTGTTTTAAGAGACAGATTAAAGAGCAACATATGGCCCTAGCTCAGCCGTGGGCAAACTACGCCCCGTGGGCCAGATCCGGCCTGTTTGAAATGAATAAAACTAAAAAAAAAAAAGACCGTACCCTTTTATGTAATGATGTTTACTTTGAATTTATATTAGTTCACACAAACACTCCATCCATGCTTTTGTTCCGGCCCTCCGGTCCAGTTTAAGAACCCATTGTGGCCCTCGAGTCAAAAAGCTTGCCCACCCCTGCCCTAGCTGGTTTGGCTCAGTGGATAGAGTGTCTCCCTGTGGACCAAAGGGTCCTGGGTTCAATTTCGATTAAGGGCACATACCTTGGTTGCAGGCTCCTCCCAGCCCAAGCCCTGGTTTGGGCTCCTGCAGGAAGCATCCAGTCGATGTGTCTTTCTCACATCGATATTCCTCTCTGTCTTTACCTCTCTTTAAACTCTCTCTAAAAATCAATGGAAAATATCCTCGGGTGAGGATTAAAAAAAAAAAGCAACATATGATCCCAGTTTTGTGGGGAAAAATATGTATATAAGTATATTTACATACAAACAGTGACAATAGTTTAGGAAGGATATGCGCAAAGGTGCTGGTGAGATAAGTATTCTTTTTCTTATTTGTAATGTTAGTTTTTCTTTATGAAAATTAATTGCTTTTATGCTGTAGTAAAAAGTGGTTGTTTTTAGAATAGTAGTAAAAAAGCTAGTTTCAAGCTAACATGTTAGAGTTTCCAGTTTCCATAGATTGCTGCCTCTGATGAGATGGTGCATCAGGATCAAATAAAATCATTTTGTGTACAAAAGATTGAAAACATTCCCATTTGATAATATATATAATCTCCAAACTGCAAAAGGAAATCATTACTGATCAACTACTGATAGAAATTGGATTCTGTTCTGGCCTCAGATTTTTATCTATTCAGAACCCTTTAAGATGAGTAGTTCTGGATTATTGTTTTTAGAGTTAAGAATTTATTGCATGCATGAATTGAAAAAGAAAACAAAAAACCTTTTTTGATGACAGTCCTTTTGCAGCAGATTACACAAATTCTTGTTTTCTTAAGCAAAGGCTCTTGAATTTGTATATTATCATTTCTTCATTTTTGGCTATAAATTATTTTGTGTTGAAGGCACCATGCCCTCAAGAATTTAATAGGGTGTGAAAGGCCTTTTTTTCCACTCAAGAGGATTTATTTGTTACTGGTCTAGGTTGAAAATTTTCCCTCAGGTGGGGTTGAATGTATTTCTCCCTAATCTGTGTCTAATTCCAAACCTTTATTCATTGTTAGTTAAACAGATCTTTGAATATTCTCATTTTCCCTTGATTTTAGAAAATTTCTAGTCTTTCCATTTTTATTATTTTACTTAAAAAAACACACTTTTTAAAAATTGATTTCAGAGAGGAAGGGAGAGGGAGAGATAGAAACATCAGTGATGAGAGAGAATCATCGATTGGCTGCCTCCTGCACACCGTCCCTGCTGGGGATTGCTTGCAACTCAGGCATGTGCCCTGAACTAATGGAACCGTGACATACTGGTTCATAGGTCGATGCTCAACCACTGAGAGCCATGCTGGCCGGGCTGAATCTTAGTATTTCTGGAGAAATATTTTGGTATATCCTTTTTATAAAAAGGTAAAAGCAGTTCAAGTGGGTTGGGATTAGCTTTTTTCTATTTTAATGAAGGAATAAATTAGGTCAGAAAATATGGCATCTTATATCATAAAGATTAAGGTTCTATAAAACTTTTGTTTTAGAGGTGTCTGTGTGGAGTGGTTTCTTTTTAATTTGTTAAAAATTTTAACTGTGAGTCCCAGTGGGGAAAAAATTGAGAAACTGATCTATAGAATACCGGGGAAGTGGATAAGGGTATCAGAAGACCTGTGTGCTAACCCAGATCTTGCAGTATGCACCGTGGACAAGCCACATAAGCATTCTGACTTCTTATTTTCTCATCAGGAATTGGGGATGAGATACTATCTGCCCCACTTACCTTTCAGATTGGTTGTGAGGATCAAAAGATATAAGTATTTGGAAGCTTTTGTAATTATAGAGCACTTAGTTATTTACTAGAGCCTGCTAAGGTGCTATGCTGGGTGTTACATTTGCCTTGAAGGATAGATGTAGTTTCTCTACCATGGGATTGAGGGACATGTACTCCTAGCATGGTGGTAGTGTTCACAGGCTGTTGTGGCAGCGTATACTAGTAAGAAGGCATTTTGGGAAAGGGTCAGTCATGGTGACATCTGAGTAGAGTCTTGATGGATAATGAAAAGTCATAGTATATACTGACAAGGCATTTAAGCCTTATTATTTCTAAAGGTGACTATTAGTTTTCTAATGTTGCCCAACAAATTACAACCGTAGTGTCTAATAACCCAGTTATTATTTCACATTCTGTATGTCAGAAGTCTGGCATAGTCTGACCCGGTTCTCTGGATCTCACAAGGCTAAATCAGGGTGTCGTCCAGACTGTGTTCTCATCTGGAGTTTCGGGTCCTCTTCCATGCTCAGATGGTTGTGGTAGAATTTAGTCCTTTGTGGTTGTAGGACTGAGGTCCTTATTTTTTGCTGATTGTTGAAGGGGACCACTTTCAGTTGCTAAGAGCTGCCCAAAGTTCCTTGCCATTTGGCCCCCATAGGCATTTGCTTTCTCCAGGACAGCAGGATTGCATCTCTCTGCTTTCTGCCTCTGCCTTTGCACTCTGGACTCATACTTGAAGGATTTGTGTGATTAGGTTGGGCCCATCAAGATAATCTTCTTTTAATTAATTCAAAGTCAACTGATTGATAACCTTAAATATACCTATAAAATCCCTTTTGCTATGTAGGGTCAGATAATCAGGGGAATGATATCTCATCAGACTCACATTGCAAGGGTCATTTGGGATCATCTTAGAATTCTACGTACTGCAGACTAAAATGGTTTTTCTTATACTGAAGTTGGGGCCTTAGTTATAATAATAATAATAGTCAGTTGGCAATACAAATATTAATTGTGAGCTTGTATATAACCATCAGGCTTCTTGACAAATAGCCTAGAAATTTGTGGTCAAATTTCTCATGGTTATAAAACTAATTAGACCAAATTTATTTTGAACGAATCTAAATCCTTTTATATTTTGAAGTGAGGATAACCCATTAAGGATCCAGGACCTTGGGATAAATGCTCAAGTACAGTTAGTTTTTCATGCATGTTTTATACTTTGTAGTCACATCCATTCTTTCATGTGATCTGTACTCTTGCAACTCCAGAGGAAGACTTACAAGTTATCAGGCCAAACTTTGCCAGGTGGTACTACTTTTCTGAGGCTAGTGTATTTTAGAGCCTTGTCTTCAAATTTATAAATCCCAACATTTGATTTTGCTAGTTTATCCAGAGCTGAAGAGGCTCTCAGTTACTGATTAGGCTCACATGTGGCCATGGTAAAAAGACATAGTGCCAATTTTTAAAAAAATTTTTTTTAAAAATTCTTTATTAGTTAAGGTATTAGTGCCAATTTTTTAAAACTCACAGTGGTGGTATACTTTTCAAGTGATTGGGAGGTCACTGTCTGGAGTAGCCCTTTCTGGCACCTGGGCAATTGGAAAGCTGAATTATTAAGGCAAAGATTACTTGGAGATGATGGGATCACAGCAGAGAAGTTAAGAGCTATTCCTTCTAGTCTTGTAGTAATTTTCTAGTTATTTTCCTCTCTTTTTGTCTCCCCCCTCAGTGGTCCTTTTATTAAAGGAGATATTAGATATGACCATTTAAAAGTAGATAGAAATGGAGCTCCTCCCTCTCATAGTGGCAGCCTTTGAAGTATCCACAGCCTTTGAAGTGGGCATGATTTGAAATTTATGGCTCTGGGTGTAGGAAGGATTTATTGAATTTCTCTCAATTTCAGTGAAAACTATTTCTGAAGTGCTCTGAACATTTTCATTTTAGTCTCAGTCCTGGGTAAACACTATCCAGTGACTGCTTTCCATTCCCATTTTCTAAGCACAATATTGATTTCTAGTCATACATTTTCTAGACATTTAAGACATTGGTTAGGCTTTAGCTTCATTTCACATTCAAACATTTTCTTGTTTAAAATGTTAAGATGTTACTGTTTCAGTTTTTATCCTGGGAAAGGATATCTTATTTCTTAAGGTAACTTCTGCATATAGCTAATTTCATCTATCACTTGTTGATTTTGTTGTTGTTCATCTTTTAGAAAGTGTGTGTGTTGGAATATTTAGTTGTAAGCTAGTTAAGCAGAAAGGAATTTATTAAAGAATATTTGGTAGCTTACAGATTTCCAGGATGGCCTGAAAGTCTGGGCTGATTGCTGTGTCCAGCTGTACGTGGGGACTGCACTAAGAAGAATGTTGCAGCTGCCTCAGCTGGGCAGCAGCATTGAGTCTTCCACTGCACAGCTCCTGTGTACAACTACATGAAGCCGTCCCCATATTCTTCAGCTGGTGAACTTTAGTTTTGAATGTTTATTTCCTCACATCACTCACTTATGACTCATGTGGGTGTGTTTTTCGGTGGAGTCTGGCCCAGATCACCTGCCCTCTATGCAAAGAAGACTGGGTCAGTGGTTTTCTGAGTTTTAACTTAGGGAGTTATAAGAGCTGTTTAGGAAAAAAAAGGATATTAAATTTTTGTCATTTTTTTTTATAGTTTCCCACTCCTCCCAATTAAACTGTTCTTTTTGATTTCTGCTTTTGACATAAAAATCTTTGTCCTATTCAGAGATTATAGAAATATACTCACATATTCTTTTATATTTTAATCTTTAAAGATCATTTAAAGCTTTAATATAGCTTAATATTTTATAGATGAGGACACATAGCCCTCAAAAATATAGTGAGGATCTGATTGGTGTCTCTCTCCCGTCATATAGATGGTCATTTGTCCCAACACCATTTATTGGACAGCTGTCTTTTTTTTTTTTAATATTTTATTGATTTTTTACAGAGAGGAAGGGAGAGGGATAGAGAGTTAGAAACATCGATCAGCTGCCTCCTGCACACCCCACTGGGGATGTGCTCGCAACCAAGGTACATGCCATTGGCCAGAATTGAACCCGGGACCCTTCAGTCCGAAGGCCAAGGCTCCATCCACTGAGCCAAACCGGTTAGGGCTGGACACCTGTCTTTTAAAAAAATTTACTTATTTTAAAATTTTATCTTGCAATTACTGTTTACATTCAATATTATTTTGTACTAGAGGCCCGATGCATGAAATTTGTGCAAGGGTCTCGGCCCCCACCACGGCAGCGGCAGCTGCCTCTACTTTGGCCCTGCTGGTGCGGCTTCGTTTGGAAGGTCGTCTGGAAGGACATACGGTCTAATTAGCATATTATGCTTTTATTATAGAAATTAATTTGGAGTTGCAATAGTACCCTCTTGTGGACATTCTGAGCAGAGACATAGAAGCACAGAACAGACTGTGGAACCTCATAAGGAAAGCAGGGGAGGATGGGTAGGTGGGAAGAGATCAGATAAAGAACTTGTATGCATATACAGGCTCTTAGGGACACTGACAGTAGAGTGATGAAGGCCTGAGGTGGGGTGACGGAGTAGAAGAGGTCAATTGGGGAAATAGAGGGCATGTAATCATTTCAACAATAATGATAAAAAAAAATAAAAAAATAACTTTTTAGTTAGTGAAAAAAAATAAATGGACTGGCCTCTCAGTATCTAGCTGTGGTGTGTAAGGTAGGCTCAAAGCAAGGCCCTTTACCAGAGAGATGCTTACCTGTGCATTGCATAGTATTGCATATTAGAGCTGGAAGGCACTTTAAAGATGGAATTGACAATCTCATTTTTTTTTAATGAACTTTTTTTTTTTAAAGAATAATTTTATTGATTTTTAAAGAGAGAGAGAGGAAGGGAGACGGAGAGAGTGAAATATGGGCTGCCTCCTGTATGCCCCCGACCCGGCACTGGCACCGGGGATGGAGCCCACAATGGGGCATGAGCCCTGACTGGAGATCTAACTGACAACCTCCTGGTGCACCGGACAACTCCCAACCAGCTGAGCCACATGGGCCAGGGCTAAATGAACCTTTTGTTTTGGAATAATTTTAACTTATAGGAAAGTTGCAAAGATAATACAGAGAGTATTCATATACTCCTCAACTGGTTTTAGTTTCCTTTAATACTACCATCTTATTTTACCATCACAACCTTATTTTACAGATGAGTACATATATCCCTGAAAAAGCTAATTTAGCTAAGATCATAATTCTAGTTGCTAGCAGAGTCAGACCAAGGACCCAGTAGGTAGCCTGGGTTTCTTAGTTGGTATGTGTTAGTTATCCTTTCCTGTTTTCATGTTTTTGCTCTTTTCCTTTTCCTGGGTTCTTTGATCATGGATTGAGAGAATGTCTACTCAGCACATAGTGTACCAGTCAATGTCTTTCTAATTTGTGCAATAATTTTTAAATCTAGGCTTCCTCCAATTCTTCAACACCAACAGGAACCAGGAGCAGGACGTCTTCATTTACAGAGCAATTTGATGAAGGTACACCCAATAGAGAGGTAAGTCTTAAGTTTCTTCTTTAATAAATCTCTCACAAGAAGCTTATTAATTTAAAATGTAATGCTACTGTTGATAACAAAATTATTTTGACAGTTCAATTTTTAATTCTGAGGCATATTCTTTTTTATTTTTAAAAAATATATTTTTATTGATTTTTAGAGAGAGAGGAAGGGAGAGGGATAGAGAGATAGAAACATTGATGAGAGAGGAAGTCATTGATTGGCTGCCTCCTGCATGGCCCCCACTGGGCATTAAGCCCACAACCGGGGCATGTGCCCTGACCAGGAATCGAATTGGTGACCTCTTGGTTCCTGGGTCAGTGCTCAACCACTGACCCACATTAGCCGGGCGGTATTCTTTTTTTGCAAATAGTAGTTAGGTTTTTGTAAAGTGTGTTTTCTTTGAGAATGTTTTTTTTCTTTTGAGAATCTTAATTAGAGAGTATAATATGCTCTAAATTTAATATTTGAAGTTTTTAGAATAATTTGATAACAATTCGTTCAATTGCATTATATGGGGAAGAGTCCTATAGTTTCAAGCTAGTGATTGGAAACTGTGAAAGTAACTTTACTCATTCCATGTGACTTGCACCTGGCACCATAGCTCAGCTTAGATTTTTTTCAACCTTTTAACTTTTTGTGAAGTTTGACACAGATAACAGAAAAGGTAAATCATAAATGCACAAATCAATGAATTATTACAAAGTAAATCCCCATGTAACCACCCCTCAGGTCTAGAAAAGGACAGTGTCAGCTACAGTGCTTTCCCCCAAAAAGATTACTGACTTTTTGGTATTTGCTTCTTTCCTTCTCTTTATAGTACCACTTACGTGTACTTTCTATTGTATGTTTTTTTTGTTTTGTTTTTGTTGTTCATCCTTACATGAGGATATTTTTTCCATTGCTTTTCAGAAAGAGTAGAAGGAAGGGAGGAAGGGGAGAGAGAAAGATTGATGTGAGAGAGACACATTGATTGGTTGCCTCCTGCACGTGCCCCTGGGTAGTCCAAGATCAAGGTGCCAGCAGATTCTGTGGTGAGGGCCCTCTTTCTGGTTTGCAGACAGCTATCTTATTATTATATCCTAGCATGACCTTTCCTTGGTGCATGTACCCAGGGAAAGGTGGAGGTGTGGGAGAATTGGGAGAGGGGCAGCTCATGTCTCTTTCTTTCTTTTTTATTTATTTTTTATTGATTTTAGAGAGGAAGGGAGAGAATGAGAGATATAAAAACATCAGTGATGCGAGAAAATCATTGATCGGGTGCCTCCTGCACTCCCCCTACTGGGGATCGAGCCCGAAACCTGGGCATGTGTCCTTGACCAGAATCGAACCTGGGACCCTTCAGTCCCAAGGTGGACGCTCTATTAACTGAGCCAAACCGGCCAGGGCATTTTTCCATCATGAGGAATTTTTGACAGCATCTATCCCTACCTCCCAAAGGCTCTACCATTACATTGAGGATTAGGGCTTCAATTATCAATTTTTGGGGGAACAAACATTCAGTCCATAGCGCTTACTTTGTTCTCTTGAATATCTTAGTTATTAGAGGTAGTACTGTACTGAGCATTTTACACACACATTTATAATGCTATTATTCTGTAGGATAGATTTCTAAGA
Organism: Myotis myotis; assembly: GCF_014108235.1. Lineage (NCBI taxonomy): Eukaryota > Metazoa > Chordata > Mammalia > Chiroptera > Vespertilionidae > Myotis > Myotis myotis. The sequence goes on from NW_023416317.1 coordinate 48,523,644, forward strand.
ATGGGATAGCTAGGTCATAGGCAAATTTAAAAATTGGAAAGATATTGTCTTGAAGGTTACTTCAAAACAAATATTTTAAAACTTTTATTTAGTATATGTTGATAGCAAAATAAACACTTGATAATATAGTTTTTGCATTAAAACTTAATGACATATATACTGTGCATATATTGGTGCATATATTGAAATGATCTGACAAAGATGTATAAAAGTATAAAGTATGGCCCAGTCAGTGTAGTTCAGTGGTTGAGCATTGACCCATGAACCAAGAAGTCACCAGATCGATTCCCAGTCAAGGTACATGTCTGGGTTGCAAGCTCGAATCCCAGTAGGGGGCATGCAGGAGGCAGCTGATTGATGTTTCTATCTCTCTATCCCACTCCCTTCCTCTCATTCTATAATTAATAAAAACATATTTTTAAAAAGTATAAAGTGTGCATAGTTTTCTTTGAGATCTCATTTTTTGTGCATTACTTGCAAATTTGCATTTCTTTATGATTTTAAGTTTAATGGTATTGAACTTAGTTTAAGTTTATAGATGTAACCAATGTGAATGAAAGTTGCAGTACCAATACTGTTTTTACCATCAGTGTTAATGGTATCATTCTTATACCCAGGATATTGGTTGATAATATAGTAGTTTATTGATTTACATACAGTACAGTTGAAACCCTGAAAATAACTTGATTACTACTATTTTAAAAAAGGATTTATCAGAATGCTTTAAAATGTTTTAAGTGAATATATCTTTTACAAAATAATCCTTTCTGAAAGGGATATTTGATCATTCTTTACAATAGGTTATGTTTTTGTTTGTTTTAAAGTTTTAAAAAAATTTATCTCTCATTTCTAAATTTTAATACTAAAAATTTTGTACTCAAATTCTTGAGTTGTAAGTCTAACTCAAGAAATAGCATCCGGCCCGGCTGGTGTGGCTCAGTGGTTGAGTGTCAACCTGTGAACCAGGAGGTCACACACAATTCGATTCCTGGTCAGGATACATGCCTGGGTTGGGGGCTCCATCAAGGGGAGTTCAGAAGGCAGCCAGTTGATGATGCTCTCTCATCATTTATATTTCTCTCTCTCTCTCTTTCTCCCTTCCTCTCTGAAATCAATAAAAATATATTAAAAAAATAGTAAATGCTGAAACTAGCAGCTATATATATACCAATGTTTGGAAGACAGAAACAGAACCTCCTCTTTAAGGCAGAGAGATATATACTTCCTGAGCTACTAAATTTTTTAGGGTCCCTTACCTACTAGGAGACATTAATTCATAGGAGACACATTAATTCATTATATACAGTGGATGCTAGCAGATGCCTTAAAACAGGCATTAGGACTTAATTTTCTCTTTGAACTCTGGTTAAGAAGGATGGAAGGGTTCTATGCTGCCAGAGTTAGATTTAGGGCTACATGCTAGAGCAGTGATGGCGAACCTTTTGAACTCGGCATGTCAGCATTTTGAAAAACCCTAACTTAACTCTGGTGCCGTGTCACATATAGAAATTTTTTGATATTTGCAGCCATAGTAAAACAAAGACTTATATTTTTGATATTTATTTTATATATTTAAGTGCCATTTAACAAAGAAAAATCAACCAAAAAAATGAGTTCGTGTGTCACCTCTGACACACGTGTCATAGGTTCGCCATCACTGTGCTAGAGGCTAAAGTGGGGCTCCCAGCACTGGTGAAAGGAGGTTGAAAAAACTTTTGCTGACCGATGCCTAGAGCTCTCTGTGGCCTATTATAAGAAGCTTCTGTCCCTAGGGAGGCCTCATGATCAAGAACTGAACCAAACCTCATCGAGGCTTAGTGATTGAGTCTGTGATAACCTGTATATTGTGATAGGTTAGGACACCCAAAGTGGGGCCTAGGGAATCAGATTGACTGAGGAATAAGGAAGGATGAGCATAGAAGGAAGGAGAAATACAATACTTTCTCAAAATGAGCCTGTAAATGAAAATTCTAAAACAAATGCTAAAAAGGCAGCCAATAAAAACAGGAATTGGGATATAAATTTACTCTAGGTGAAATTAGAATAATAGAGCAATTTGGCCCTAGCTGGTTTGGCTCAGTGGATAGAGCGTTGGCCTGTGGACTGAAGGGTCCCAGGTTCGATTCCAGTCAAGGGCACATACCTGGGTTGCCGACTTGATACCCAGTTGGCAGCATGCAGGAGGCAGCCAATCAGTGATTCTCTCTCATCATTGACGTTTCTGTCTCTCTCTCCCTCTTCCTATCCTCTCTGAATTTAATAAAAATATATTAAAAAAATAGGGCAATTTGGAAAGACTTTAAAACAAGTATCTTTAATAAGATAGATGAATTAATACTTTTCTTAAGAACAGAAAATTGTGGGGGAAAAATAGGCCAAAATAAAACTGGACTAGATAGATGTGAAAAAGAACTAAGTAGAAATGCTACTAATGAAAGAAAAATTATGTAAAAATATAAGTAAAAATAAAACTCACATTAGTCCCAGTTCAAGAGAAAAGTAGGGAATTCTAAAAGAATACTAAATAATCCCACTCAAAACACAGAGATAGAGATAAAGAAAAAAATTTTTTTCCCCCTAAGAGCAAGAGCCATGGGAAATAGATTAAAAGCTTTCAACACACATCTAATATGAGTGTTTAGGTAGCTTCATGAATGTTTAGGCACGTACAACTTCAGTCACTAACTTCAACTGTTGGCTTCAGTGAGAAAGAGCCAAATTAAATTCTTAGGACAATTTGATCAGAATTTGAACAATTAGAGATGGAGTTGAGATTGAATTTTATTGGGAGGAATATTTGAGAATTGATGCTGGTGGGACTTTCATGAACATAAGAAGCAATTGACAAGGACAAGTGGAGGGATGTAGCTGTCAGTGGGAACTAATTTTAATGTACTTTGCTTTTCTATGGGGCCAGAGTGTAAATTGTTTGGCAGCACCTTTTGAAATGTTTGGTCAACATGTTTTTCTCTACTGGGTATTAATTAGCTTTTGTGTTTTTCTCTTAAAATTTCCAATATACTCTTAAATTTGCAATTATTTCCTTGTGTGGGAAAGAGTGACTTCATTTCAAAATGAATTATGGAAGCTTAAAAAATTAAATTTGTATAAGCCTTTAACTTAAATAACATTCATTCAAAGCTTGTTGAGTTCCCAGGGGAGTAGACTTTTAGCAAGAGTATAAACTTGGATTGGATGATTCTCTAGAGCCAAACAGGCATAATAGTATATTTTAGTACTAATACTAAATTTTAGGATTTAGTATAAAGTCAGTTCTTGAATCCTACCCAAGGAGTACCAGTTAACATAAACACACACAAAAAATGCCTTAAAAAACGTTTGCCCTATCTATTAGATGGTCTCGTATTATAGGACCAGATGAAGAGTTAGTAAAGGCTCTAGTTAGTACCCATAACTCTACAGTACTGAGATGAGAAGTGTAAGCTCTTAAGCTTTTGCAGATATTTATATTTTTCCTTTTGTATATTTTATTTTTTAAAAAATTTATCTTTATTGTTGAAAGTATTACAGATGTTTCCCTGTTTTCCCCCATTGATCCCCTCCACTCTGCTGTAGATATTTATTTTCTGATGTAAGTTCTTTATTATATATCACATAATAGATAATACAACACACATTAACTGCTAAATTAATGTTTCAAAGGATTTTTTAAAATGTATTTTGAAATAATCATAGATTCACAGGAGTTTACAAAAATTTTTTTAGGTAGACCCTGTGTACCCTTCACCCAGTTTCTCCCAAAGGTAACACCTTGTAACACTGTGAAAACAAGGAAATTGACATTGGTAAATTATTTACATCCATAGAGCTTATTCAGATTTCACCAGTTTTATATGTATCATTAAAGGCCTGGTGCATGGATTTGTGCACAGGTGGGGTCCCTCGGCCTGGCATGCGCCCTCTCGGGACCCCTTGGCAGATGTTGGACTGCCGGTTTCGGCCCGATTCCCGCAGGCCGATGCTCTAACCAACTGACCTACTTGGCCAAGGCTTGGAGAAAACTTTTTTGAATATAAGTACAGATAAATGATTACTTAAAGTGTTATATGTCTTGGCCCTGGCTGGGTAGCTCATCTGGTTTGAGCATTGTCCCGATATACCAAGATTGCAGTTTTGATCCTGAGTCAGGGCACATATAAGAATTAACCAGTATTAACCAATGAATGCATGGATGAGTAGAACAAGAAATTAGTGTTTCTCTCAAAAAAAAAATCAAAATAAAAAAAAATCAAAGTTTTATGTGTCTTATCGTCCCATAAATTTCCATGCTGTGTTTTTGAATGTATAAAAATGAATGGCACAGTATTTGTTTTATGCTAAAGCTTCTGTTCTTTATCATGTATTGTTCCAATTGGTATAGACCAGTGGTTCTCAACCTGTGGGTCGTGACCCCTTTGGCGGTCAAACGACTTTCACAGGGGTTGCCTAAGACCATCCTGTATAGAGGTATTTACACTACGATTCATAACAGTAGCAACATTACAGTTATGAGTAGCAACGAAAATAATTTTATGGTTGGGTCGCAACATGAGGAACTGTATTTAAAGGGCCAGAAGGTTGAGAACCACTGGTATAGACTCTTATACCAACTGACATATTTTGTGCTGTGGTGCCTGTTGTATATATTATTTATATGCCAATAAGCAAGTTGTTTAAAGTTGGGCTTTGAGATCCTAAATAGTTCAACTCTTCCATTTCTGACCTTTCCCAGCAACTTATTATTTTGGGGGTGGAACGACGGTGGTAGTAGTGGTGCTGCAAGGCCATTATAGTGTTGTGCATGCTGTGTGGTGAGAACACTTTGCAACATGCCCTTATGATTTGTTTTTCATCATTTGTTTTATTTTTATACATCTGCTTGTTACACTGAATGAGACAGCTACTAGCCGGGATGATAGCAGAGCCTGCTTTTCTCTCTGAGTATACTATCTTTGCTTTGGATTCCTCCAAACAGCCTAAAACACAGGCTGACAGTGTGGTGAGTCCTTCCACCGCTTTCTGCATTCCCTTTGTGGGGAAGCTAAGTAATTCGGTAATTCTAGAAGCAAATCTCATGTTGCTTGTCACTTACCATCTCTCAAAGCATCTTCAGTGCCCTGCTAACCCTGCTTTAAAAAATCATAGTAAATTGCTGAATTCTGATGGCTGGTGTGTTTTCTGGTAACACTTTAACAGCAACAAAATAACACTTTTCATTAATGTAATGAAGATTACCTTCACTTGGTCTAAACTCTTAAGTTTTCTTTCTAGGGAATGTTTGTTCATTGACTAAAAAAAGGTATGCATTGTTAGAAAACCCTGGTAGTAGGCCAAGAATATTTTGAAATGTGACTCACATTTTTAGGGGAAAAATGCATTTTGTGTAAATCCATAATTAAATAACATTGAGTAGGTAGGTTGATTTTACAGTAACAAATAATTGCATCTTATTTTGGGAGAGGACAAGTTTTCTGTGTATTATTAAATATCTGAAAAGAAATAATGATCTCATTATTTTTCAACTGACTGAAGTCATATAATTTTGAATCTTGTATGTAATTTTGGGAAAGTGGAATTTTTTCTTTAGGTATCTAATTTCTTAATTTAGCAAATTAAAATTTAGAGGTATTTGCTCAGTAAGGTAGCTTTTGGTGTTAAATTGGACATTGAACTGGGATTGATTTTTTTTGTTTTTGCTTTTTTAAAGAATGAGAATTGGTTGAACTAATTTATTAGGCTGGTGATGAAATTGGAACATTTCTGTATTAATCCCTGCAGCCAGTAAAGACTTGGTCTGTATATAGCCACTAGCAATCCTAAAGTACATTCTAACCTTGGTTTTAGAAAAGAAAGCAGCTCAGAGTTCTGGTGATGTCTTTGCTTGGGTCTCAGGGAAAGAGGCCTTTCCTTGGTTCTGGTTACAAATAACACCTCACTATTTTCAAAACTGGTTTGAGAGGGACACAGGAATCCCAGTTAAAGATAAATTACCAACTTATCCTATATAATAAAAGGCTAATATGCAAATCGACCAAATGGCAGAATGACTGGTTGCTATGACATGCACTGCCCATCAGGGGGCAGATGCTCAACGCAGGAGCTGCGCCCTGGTGGTAGTGCGCTGACACAGGGGGAGCGGTGCTCAGCTAAAAGCCGGGCTCACGGCTGGTGAGTGTAGTGGCGGTGGCGGGAGCCTCTCCTGCCTCCATGGCAGCGCTAAGGATGTCTGACTGCCGGCTTAGGGGAGCAGGCCTAAGCCGTCAATCGGACATCCCCCGAGGGCTCCTGGACTGCGAGAGAGCAGGCTGGGCTGAGGGACACCCCTCCCCCACAGTGCACAAATCTTGTGCACCAGGCCTCTAGTTTAAAAATAAAATGATACTGCAATAGAGACTTTTTTTTTTTTTTAAAAAAAAAAGAAGAACTTCTCCTAGGCCCACTTCCATCTATATATACAAAAGCCTAAGCATCCAAACAACTGAATGACCAAATGACCGGTCGACTGGTCGCTATGATACACACTGACCACCAGGGGCAGAGGCTCAACGCAGGAGTTGCCCCCGGTGGTCAGTGCACTCCCACAGCCAAACTCCCGCAGCCCCTCCCCACAGCCAGCCAACCTCCCATGGCCCCTCCCCCTGCGGGCCAACTGCTCACGTCCCCGATTGGCCCTGATTGGCCCCAATCGCTGGCCAGGCCGAGGGATCCCACCTGTGCACGAATTTGTGCACTGGGCCTTTAGTAAGTATATAAAAGTAATTTGGCCGAGGCCGGTTTGGCTCAGTGGATAGAGCGTTGGCCTGCGGACTGACGGGTCTCAGGTTCGATTCCAGTCAAGGGCATGTGCCTGGGTTGCGGGCACATCCCCAGTAGGGGATGTGCAGGAGGTGGCTGATCGATGTTTCTCTCTCATCGATGTTTCTGGCTCTCTATCTCTCTCCCTTCCTCTCTGTAAAAAATCAATAAAAAAAAAATAAATATATATATATATAAAAGTAATTTGTATGGAGTCCTAGTGTATCATGAAAGAAATGCTAAAAAATTTTAAATGAAGGCATTAGAAATAATTTAAGTAGATTAAAAGTCTTTATAATATTATTTAAATTGAGTTTTGTTCAAATAAAAACTTATTTTTCCCCACATAACAAAGGGAAACTATAGCATAACCTATAGTAGAATAAACATTTAGAGAGGGCCTAATTCATTACATTAGGGAATCACCAGCTGCTGATTTTTCCTTAATTTAGTTTTTTTTTTGAAAAATATGTATCTTTACCTGTAATTCTAAAAATTACTGTATCCTTAGTGCTCAGCAACCAATAAATATTGAACAAAGATTGAACAAAACATAATTGAACACAAGTGTGGCAGGGAACCTGTGTGTGCTTTTAAATTAAATGCACTTTAGAAGAGTTTTCCTGTATCTAGGAATTGCCTCCAAGGAGAGAGTATTGGTACTGTTGAGTATTGACTTGTATTGAGCTAGTTCTTTAGGCTTCTGTGTGGGAGAAGGCCTTCAGAGGTCTTCTTTCACTGAAGGAAATAATTGTATAGGATTTAACAAGCATTTACTGAGCCTGTACTACCAGTCCTCAAGATGTTAGGTCCTGGGACCAAGACGAAAATGCAAGGTTTTCTGCTCTCCAAGATTTTATAAGTTTATATGAAGATAAAAATATCAACATACTATACACAGGAATTAAGGCTTAATAGAAGAAAATACAGATGTAGGGAATGTGTTAGTCCTTCAGGCAAGTTAAATGAAACTTCATTAAAAAAGGGCATTTGTTGGACAGAAATAGAGAAGGCATTACACGTAGTGACAAAATCTCTAATTTTGCTTCTAAAGGTTCCTAATTTAAATTTCAGGGAAACATAGGCCAATACTTCCCTTAGTTGTCTTGCATATATTTAGATACGTATATGGTATAACATATAAACTGAAATATTACACAGGGAGGAAAGGTTTTTAAATGTTATGCTGTGTTTGATAGGGTGATATTTCAAGCAATCGTAGAATAGCTTTTTTGTGTGGACTACAATCATGTGTCAAGTAATTTACTTAAAATAGAATAGGGACTCTCTTGCCACTATTCCTTCTAACCTATATATCTTATGGAGTTCTTTCATTCCTTTTTGCATAATTTAATTATTGCTTTTCACTGTACTGATTGGCTGAGAGATTTGTTGATCCCTATAAAATGTTTTTTTATTTTATAGTTTGTAGTATATATTTAGGGCTAGAAACATTACTTATGATGTTACACAAATATATGCCATGTATGCAACTTTTTAATTCTTTGAAATGGCAGAGAACAGGAAGATAAAAGTTAATTACTGTGTTCCTCAAACCTTTCTCTCCTGTCTAACTTTAAAAAAATGTCTTTGACTAATAAAATTTGATAACTCTTTTTATATTAGAGGGAGAAGGTATTTACATTTTTATTAGGGAAAAATTTAAACATATTACAAAAGTGGAAATAGTAGCAATAGTGGTATAAGAATTCTTTTCCTCCTATAGTATCCATTACCAGTGTCAACAATTAACTCATGCCCATCTTATTAGGATCCCTTCCCACTTCCCTAACCATACCACTACCACCCTTTCCATACATGCAGCTTACCCCCACCTCATCCTCACTGGATTATTTGAAGCAAATTTCAGAACTACTATTGTATCTAAATATTTTGGTATATATTTCTAAAAGATAAAGACAAAATATAGACCCACTATACATTTATCATACCTAAAAATTAACAATTTCTTAGTATCAAATACCTAATGAGAGCTCAAAAATTTGAGAATACTTTTGCAAAGCTGAGTGCCTTCACTTGTATTTTAGAATAAGTAAGGTCAGATATTTGACCTTTTCTTGGTCAGCTGTAGAATTGTAGGGGAAATGTGCTATTTAAAGACCAAGTTACTGAAACATACTGGTAGTGGCTAGTATTTGGTCAAATGCTTTTGTTAACAAAATTGAGATTATTTTATCATGAGCTACTTCTAAAGCTGTAATTTCAGTTAGATACTTAGTGTATTATGAATGCAATATAGAATTTTGAATATCAAAGAATCTCATCCATTATCATAGAACCTATGCTACTATGAGGTAATCAGCAGAATGTTGCTTAATTTGGAGCATTTGTCATATGAATAGGATAAGATTAAAACTTTCACATGTGGAATAAGATTATTTTTAATTATACGTTTTTCTGAAAATTGTCACAGCAATGTCATTTATACTGTTGGCTTCGAACGAATGAGGCATTTGTATTTCTTGTTGCCAAGATAATTTTCAGAGCTTAGCCCAAATATCTTTAATTTGAATATTCTTTTATTATAGGGAACTATTGATATTATTTCTTTTTCTGGATAGATTCCTGTTTGGATGAGTTTAGCTAATAGAAACCCTTATGTTAATTTTGTTGTGGGGGAAAAACTGGGGACATTATAATGGGAAAGGTATGTGATTAGCTTGAAATAAGTTTTGCTACATACTAATCTTCGCTATTTAGTTATATATATTGCAGCAAAATGAATTTTCTAAAATACTTACCATACTAGTTTTGCCTTGCATGAAGACATTCTAATAAATGAACAATTACTAATTTTGTTTGATAAATGTATCTAATAGGGCTTGGTACTTGGCCTTTGTTCTTAACAGTTTTAAAACTTTAGTCTTTTTTTCCTTTTCTTTACAATATCTCTTTGTTCTTTTTAGAATATATCTCTCCAAGCCACAAAATCTCCGGACAGTATTAATGGAAGTGAACTGATGACTCCTCAGGTATGTTATTCATTTTATTTAAAAAAATGGCAAGTCCTTTCAGAGTGTTGGTCAATCTATAATAGTAGCATTTGACTTTACATTGGAACAGTGATGTCCAAACATTTGATACAGTATGTATGGTAAATCTAGGTTTGTTGATGATTTCTTGGAAAAAAACTGTGATTTTTATATATACACCAGTCATGTAAGATTCTATTATTACTCATTTAAAAAATTAATGGTGGTAAAGAGAAAATGTTTTGAAAAAAGAAATACGACTTTATAGTTGTAAAGAAAATAGAGAAAGTCATATTGAAAGACGTTACGTTAAATAATTTGAAAGGGGATTATGAAAGAAATGAAATTTATTTTAAAGTTTGCTCTTAAATGTGCTAATGCAGAGAATTTAGGTTATCTTTGATACTCAAAAGTTATTTGTGATTGGGGCTAAGTGACATTCTTTTGACTCCTTCCAAAAAAGAAAGAAAAAATTCATGAAAAACATGATGATGGCAGTGTCGGAAGTGAACATTTGTTTACTTTGGCTTTAGTGATGATTATTATCATTAACCTGGCTATTTTCAGCTGTCTCTTTTGTAGGGAAATAACATTTCTAATTTTGTGAACCTGGAGCATGAATGTATACAAATTATGACCTAAATGATTTATGAACTAAATTATGTAGACTAAAAATCCTAAAATATTGTCTAGCAAATGTATAAATTACAGTTTCCCAAACTCCATGAAAAGGTCACCTGTGATCTGAGATCCTTTGGGGGAGGCTGATAAGGCTCTGGCCATAATCCGAGTCCCTGGGCTTGTTGACTCGGGCCTTGAGCAGCATCCCCAATAAATCCCAAGTCTTCTACAAATACATCATTTTCTATAGGTGCCATGAGGTAAGGGTAAAAATTGAGAGGCACCAAATCTAAATGGTACTGGACAGATCCAATGATCTTTAAGGAATATTATTAAAGAATATTTTTTGGAATACTTTTTTCCTTCTCTTATAGAATAGTTTAAAAAGACTAAATATAGTTACAAATGCAAAAAATAAAATGAAAGATAACTATTTGAGAGAGACTTAAGTTTTAATTAAGTTAAATAATAAACATGGGTGATATTCAGGAAGTAAGGCTCACTAAAGGCTTTGAACTTCCTTAAAAAACAACAAATATTTTCCTAAAAAAAAAAAAAGATAGCATTTACTGAGTATTTACTCTGTTGTCAGGCATTATTAACCATTTTATATATATGATCTCATTTAATTCTCATAACAAGGAGATGTTTTCACTTAGAGTCTGTTTACCTTTAAACAGATTTCTGACAAATTGGGTATTGGTTGTTAGCAAATTAGTAACAGTGTATGTTGATGAAGGGGTAGAATGCTTATTATGGTTGGGCATCTTGACAGCCGCAGGAAATCAGAGTTTATACCACGCTAGAAGAGATGGTAAAAGCAAGCCCAGGAGTTCATAAGGCATAGCTGTCTATGACCCTCTTAAAACTGGGTTGGACATCTTGTGTAAATTAATAATTTTGGCACACAATATAATAATTGTGGCATGGACATCATTTTAAAGGTTTACTCATTGTCCTTATTTAAGAAGGCAGAAAAGTGTGTATTTTAGAAAAATTTCTATTAAATACTATTAAATTTTAAGTTGTTTAATGCAGTTCATAATACTCAGCTAATGAAATTGATTCATTTATCTCCAAAAGAGAATGCGGAGAGCTGACCTTTTACTTCAAACAGACTTATAAAACTCAGATCTCTGAAAATAATTAGTACATGCCACCACACAATAGAGAAAAATACATTTTTTCAAAACAGCAGGTAATATTTGAGCATTTTTCTGAGAAGCTGTAAAATGGTTTTATTGAATCATAGTGTTAGTATTTTAGCAATTTAGGAGGAATCTAGGATTTAGTATTACTTATTGTATAGATGAGATATCAGGCATGAAAGTTTAAATTATTTGCCCAACGACCAGTGGCTAGTTACTGATAGTACTATGGAATTATCATTGCTAGACACAAAACATCACTCCAGCTATGTTTTTTTACCATGTATTGCCTCATTTGAATTTGTATGCTATTAAAACAGAATGAGAACTGAATTGATTAAATTCAGTAGAGCAAAATACAGGGATTTAAATGGCAGTTCTCATATGTTGTTTTTTTAATTATTGGGAAAATTATTTTATATTTAAAAATTCATGTGTGAATTTTTAAATATAAAATAAATTACAGTATTAACGTTGCATTTTAAATTTTTGTTGCTATTTTTGAGTACTGCCCGTTTATTTTTCAATAGTTTATTATGAAAATTTTCAAATATATATGAGTTGGAAGAACTTTAAAGTGAATAACTATATACCCTCCACCTAGATTCTTTTTTCTTTTTTTGTTTTGTTCCTCCACCTAGATTTTATCACTGATACTTCACTGTACTTATTTTATCACAAACCTACCTATGTATACATGCCTCTATCTGTCTCTCAATATTTACTTTTTGTTTTTTGTTTTTAAGAGGTGGAATGCTGTTTATTTATTTATTTGTAGTTGGTATATATTTCAGGTGTATAATATAGTGATTCAACATTTATATATTTTTTAATGTGATCACCACACTAAGTCTAATAACATCTGTCCCAATGCAAACTTACCACAATACTATTTTATTTTTTAAATTTATTTTTAGTAAGAGAAAATGACCAAATGTAATACATACATATGGTTGAGAATCCATGTACATGAGAGAGCCCGAGACCTCACATCAGGTTCAGAGATAGAAAGGAAACATGGTCTTATAAGACATCCTGAGCTAGGAATGAGGTAGGGGGCTCTGGAGGACTTCAAAGGGTCATTGCAGGTTGAGAAGAAGAGAAGATGCTTAGTAAACAGGAGTTTGTCCTGCCCTATGGATAGGTCAAAAGAGGTTATCTGATAATCTCTTATGGGCAAGACCCCTAATTAAAGTTCTTCCAGGTCAGTGGTCGGCAAACGCATTAGTCAACAGAGCCAAATATAAGCAGTACAACGATTGAAATTTCTTTTGAGAGCCAAATTTTTTAAACTTAAACTATATAGGTAGGTACATTGTTATTAACTTAATTAGGGTACTCCTAAGCTGGCCTTTGCTAAAAACATCCTCAATCTGATTGAGGTAAGTTCGCTGAGGTCGACCCCTTCCAACTCTCCCATCCACACTTGTCTTGTATACTTGTTTCAGATAGACGAGTGTGGATGGGAGAGTTGGAAGGGGTCAACCTCAGGGAACGTACCTCAGTACCTCAAAGCAATGTACCTCCCCTGTGCTGCGTATCCCGTGGCCCGCCTGCGCCACGTCTGTCTCCCGTCGCCCAACCGACCGACACCCCTCACTTCTTCTAATGCCACTTCTTCAAAATAGACTCGCCCAGGCCGAAAACCGACTTCTGCTCATGGGCCACGAAGTTTCAATCACACTGTATGTGCGCACCCGCACGTGGTATTTTGTGGAAGAGCAACACTCGGGAGGCCAAAGAGCCGCATGTGGCTCGCGAGCCGAGGTTTGCCGACCACTGTTCTAGGTAGTTAAGGGAGAGGCAGAATTTTCTCTTGTGCTGTTGTTAAAGTTGCCTTTAGCTCAAAACATTCGGCATACCCCAGAGGCACAGAGGCGCATCTTGGGGTGACTCATTCTGAATCCCCATAGTTCCCTCTTCTGAAACTTCCCTGGAGTTGGTTTGGTAAATTGTTATATATCTCATTAAACCAGTCTCAGTCTTGAGAAAAGTTCAGTTCACTTAAACTGTTGTGTACAATATATTGACTATATTCCCCTTCACCTTTTTCACCCATCTTCTCACCCTCTCCCTTATTGCAACCATCAGGCTGGTGACAGTGTGACAGGGGCAGATTTGTAGGTAAGAGATTTGAGACAAGAGAACAGAAGGCTTCCTTTTTTACAGATGTGCAGACTGAAAGGAAGTGACTTAGTGAAGGTCATTCCACTGCTCGGTGACAGACCTGGGACCTACACCCCAGTCCTCTGATTCCAGGTCCAGCACTTTTTCAGAAATAACCAGGTGTCTCTTATTTTTCATAAAACAATGTATTATGTTAAATGTCAGGGATTTTAATTGAATATGTTAGAGCTTTTAATAGGTTATTGCTGGTGATAGGGAATAATAGAAGTCTAAAGGTGTATTTTTAACCCACATATTCTGTGGTTTTTGGTTACAGTCAGGTGACACACAGACTTTTGCACAGAAACTCCAGCTCCGGGTGTCTTCCATGGAGTCTTTGTTTCGAAGTCCAATAAAGGAATCTTTATTCCGATCTTCTTCAAAAGAGTCTTTGGTACGAACATCTTCCAGAGAATCCCTGAATCGACTTGACCTGGACCTCTCTGCTGCCACTGTTGATCCACCCTCTGATATGGAGAGCGAGACTGAAGATTCGCTAGGGAATTTGGACAGCCTCAACAAAGAACAGTTGATTCAGTGGTTGCGAAGAATGGAACGAAGGTTGAATAGCTACAAAGGGAAATGTTCTGAGGTAGGAGCATGCCTTTTCTGCCTAAAGGAAAATTTCTTCCCTTTGTTCTCTAATTCATGTTACGGTGTGGCTTTTATACCTGTGGTTGGCAAAACTCTCAATTCCTTAGATATACTGGCTACTAATGATGGGTAATCTCTGGCAATATCTCGTTAAAGACTTTCAGTGTTTCAGGTCTTTTGTGGCAAGACTCTTAGTAAAGTTTTGGAGCTTATTGTCTGTAGCCTTCTAGTTCTCACACTCTGCCTTTCTGCTTGGACACCCAGTGCAGAGTTCATCACCTTGCCTCCTCACATCCTCTCCCTTGTTTATCTAAGTGCTGTGGCTTCAACATGACCTCTTCTGCTAATCAGATTTTCATTATTACAGACCCCAATTATGTTTTAAGTAGTTTGATTTTCTGACACATTTGTTTCACTTTCATTGTACCTACATTTAAATTTTGCCTCAAATGACTCTTTTAACTTCTATCCCTCTGAGGATGACACTCTCAGGTCTAAGTGAGGAAGTAGTGCTGCCCATCTCTCTTTTCAGCATCTTCCCTTCAGGTTGAATTTTATTAGTTCTCCCCATCTTGTGCAGTTGAAACGATCTTTCCTAAGGAAAACCTTTCTACAGCAAGTTGCCTATGGCTTATTATATTTTTTTTTACAATGCCTAACAGTTTATTGTCTTAGCAGTTTGTAAATCAGCATTATAGTTAATTTTAACTAATGAATAATAAAATTCAAAGTTAGTATGTAAAGTTAGCCATAGCTTCTATTTCCAATTATGGCTACAATATGGATAGTTTTAACCTGCAGCCAAAAAGAACAAAAACCCCTAGATGAAATATATAAAGTATTTTTTTTTAAACTATAGAATGCTGGCAAACTAGAAAGGAATTATTAGGCTAAAAGCTAGAGGCTGGCTGGAACCCAGAGATGTAAACAGGGCAGGAAAGCCATGTATCTCAGGAGGCACTTGTGAAATCAGGCAACTTTGTCCTTTAAAATTTATTTTTTATTTCTATCAGAGTTAATAATGGTATTTACTTTTATTTAAATTTATGTTATTTTCACTAGCTTAGTTATGGCTTTTAAGTTTGAAGCTGGGGCAACAGTAAAATTAATATTTAAGTGTGTAAGACACTATGCATTTGATATTTATGGTGCCATTTAATTTTGCATCATCTCTGTGAAGTAGATATCAATTAACTCTCATTTGTAGAATAGGGGTTAGAGACTCATAGAGACTTAATCTTAGACATTAAGTAACTTGCTTACTGTCACATAGGTAGCAGTTGACAGAGTCCTATTTGATTCTATGTCTTTCTGTTGTTCTGATATTTGTGCTACTGCAGAGTTATGCAACTCATTAGGGAAAAGAGCCTATAGACTTTGTCTTTACCTTTTCTACCCTATCTGGTCTTAAGGTAATAAGAAAGGGAGGGTCCTAGTCTTAGATAGAATTTTGTGTGTTCTTTTGTGTTCATAATCTCTGTTGCCAATGCACTTTCCATTGCTATCTGCCTCTTCACTCAAGATTTCAGTAGAGGCATGTAGGGGCACAGAGTAGCCTTCCAAGGAAAATGGCAAGGTTCAGAATAGGGGAGTTCTTCCTCCTAAAGCTGCAGCCTATTTCTTCACAGGCCACTAGCACTTCTAAAGTAAGGTCTAAATTGAGGCCACGTGCTTAGCTTTCAGATGAGTAGTGCTATATAGTTTATAGCAAGCATGTGAAACTCAAAGGCTAACACGGGCCAAATAAATGAGGCATATAGCCTGTGGTTGTGAGTTTGACATGCTTGGTTTACAGGTTTAAAAGATTTATCAATACATAATTTCACCAAGTTGTGCTAGAATGTTTACTAGTAAATATCCTAGTTAGATTACGTGGTTAAACATTTCTTTAGGAACCAGTTTTCAACTGTTGGTTATGAGTTCTTTTCATCAGATTTTTACACAGCCATAGTCACAGGTCCTATAACCAAAAGGAAATTTTAGAGATTAATTACATAGTCAAGCAAAAAATCACCTGGAGAGCTTGTTAAAACACACATTCCTGTGTTTCCCTGCTCTTCCTCCCCCAATTCCTGTTCAGTTAGTTTGGGGTGCGGCCCAAGAATTTCATTTTCTAGCAAGCTCCCAGGTGATGCTGTTGCTGATGGTACTGGTCAATGATTATTGTTTGAGCTGTCTTCTGCCTTTAGGCGAGTTGGCTCTAATTCCTATCTATGAATTAGGTCCTGATACTTAAAGAAGTACATGTCTAAGGTTAAATCAAAAGGAGATTTAATATCTTTTTTTATAGAGTTGAGTTCTCCTTTTATTTTTTAGAACTTTATTTCCTATTTTATTTAGTTTGGCTGTATATGCATCTAACGAGGTTGAATTGTTATATAAGAGAATTCTTATGATTTATTTTTTTGACTTTCATAACAAGATGCTTTAGTGGAGTTTAGAATAATTAATTGCATTTATTTAGGAATGACATGTTATTGATGACCTTTTCTTTATTTTAGCTTGTAACAGCTTATCAGACTGTTCAGAGAGAGAAGAAAAAGCTACAAGTAAGTGATTTGTTGGCTATGATATTGATTCATACATAATGTTAAAATTAGAAAGAATCTCATAGTAAAATAGTTCTATCCTCACTTGTAATAATCATATGATTATTACATATAGTAAAGCAGTAATAGTAAAGCAGTAATCTGCTTTACTATTACTGGAGATTTGATAAAGAGAAAAAGGGAGGTATCCCAGAGATTTTAAATGGTAGGGATGGGTGTCTTTCAGTTTGTGATCCCTAAAGTGCTTAAGAGGTTTCGTTTTAAGGCATGTTTTGCTCTTTTAGACATGTTTCCTAATGTCTTAGTTTGCAGGTTGCATCTTTTAAAATTTTTATTTTAGATATGTTCTTATTGATTTTAGAGTGAGAGGAAAGGAGAGGGGGAGAGAAAAACATAGATTGGCTGCCTCCTACATGCCCCTTACTAGGAATCATGTGCCCTGACCGGGAATTGAACTGTGATCTCCTAGTTCATGGATTGATGCTCAACCACTGAGCCACACTGGCCAGGCTTTTAGTTTTTTAAGAATATTTTCTTAAACGTGAGTTTTATCGAAGTGGCGGCGGCGGGGGTGGGGGGTGGGGTGGTGGTTCTGATTTAATTCATTGTATTATTAATATTACATAAATTCATTCTCAAAAGGTCATCTTATTCCCAAATTCTGTGTTTCTATGAATTGTCTATGGATTTTTATTTCTAGGTGTAGTATTTCTATCACTAAGTGGCTGTAGAGAATTGTGGTTGCATAGTCCCAAATATAAAGGGTGTTGGAGATAAAATGCAATAACTTTTGCTTTTTTTTCCTACATCGCTGTACATGCCCATATTGGCATGCCTAGAAACCTCTTTATTAAATTGATAAACATCCTTTCAGTAGACCCAATGGAATTAAAATTGTAAGTACTGCCAACACTATTATCAGTACTGTTCATACTATCTAACATTTATTTAGTTCTTACTGGGTGCCAGGCATTATGGTGTATTTAGTCCTTAAATCTCTTCTGTGAGGAAATGAGGAATAATGACTTGTTTATTGTTGCACAGTTTGTAAGAGATAGGGAGGAGAGCTGGGATCCCTTCCTGGCAGTTAGACGGCAGAGCGGGTGCTTGTAAATAACGCACTGCAATTTTCATCGCTCTCAGCACTGCATTTTCCTGCATTTAAAATTTTTATGTTATACCAAATCAAATAAAACCTGTGTTCATGGCTTTATGGGAGAAAGCCTTTGGTTTTTGTTTTATTCATTTACCAGGCCCCACAAATAGAACCCAGTCATACTCTTCTGGACCATATAAGCAAACCATTTGCCTACCTGTATCTCTCTGTTTTTTGTTGTTGTTAACCTACACAGACCAGCAAAGCTCCAAATTTACCCCATTTCTTTACCTCACTATATATTGTGCAAGAATATAGTTACTTTGTTTCCACAGACCATAACTTTTCAGGTTTAATTTTCAATTTAGTGAAAAGCACCTGTCTCCTGTTCACACTCCCTTTCTCCCCTTGCAGGAAAGGATGAATCACTTCATCTTTCATTATTACTCTTTTAGCTTCTTGAGTTTAATATATGATTACTAATTTAGCAATCTATAGTTCTCTTTGTGGTTTTCTCCTGGACTTTTCTTTTTTAATGTTTTTAAAATTGATTTTTAGAGAGAGGGGAAGGGAGAGGGGTAGATGGATGGAAACATCGGTGAGAGAGAAACATCATTGATCAGCTGCCTCCTGCAACGCCCCCTACTAGGGACCGAGTCTGCAACCCAGGCATGTTCCCTGACTGGGAATTGAACTGGTTACCTCTTGGTTCATGCGTCAATGCTCAACTGCTGAACCACACTGGCCAGGCTTTTCTTTTTTTTAATATAGAAAAGGACTGTCTTGTTTTTAAATTACAAAAAACCCCGTTTAAACAGATTGGTAATTGACGTATAGGGTGCAATGATATAAATTGAATTGCATTAGGGATTTGATTTAATTAACTTTTTTTATTTTTAAAATTAACATATAGTAGAATTGACTTTGTGGTTTGCATGTGATTTGTGTAATCATTACCACAGCCAGATGCAGAACAGTTCTGTCGCATCATGATTTAACTTTGTTTAACAGATTTTCAACATGGTTATACCTTAAGATTTTCAGTCCAGCTCTCCATCCTCAGGTTATTTTTAGATAAACAGTTGTAATATTGTAAAAATAATTCTTTTTGACTTGCTTTGTATTACTATGTCATGCAGTTGTTTGACCCAACTTTATATTTTTATTTTTAATTATAGGGTATATTAAGTCAGAGCCAGGATAAAGCACTTCGGAGAATTTCAGAATTAAGAGAGGTAAGTTGTAGTGACTAGTACTTTCAGAATAGTAATTAAATCTCTTGTTTTTATCAGAACTATTGTACATGCTGGGATAGTTTCATATGTACTTCAGTAGTTATAGCAATAACTAACCAGCCCAACCTACAAAACCAGGGGCCAATTCTTACAGTTTTTGTTTGCGTGGTTTTCCTCAGCTATATAGGGTGCCCCCCAAAATGTATACACACCTTCAATAATTATATAGGCAGTGTTTATTAAAATGTATTTCATTTTCAAAATTGGGCTATCAGCTGTTAAAGTGTGTATACATTTTTTGTTACAGCCTGTATATTGTTGGTGGAATTAGTGAAATAGGAGTCTTAGCAATAGACTATGTCTTAGGAAAGACATATTTTTAGAATAAAGTACAGCTGTTTAAATAAAAGATTTGAATCTAAGAAAAACTCTCTACATTGACCTCTGTTTCTTATTTCACCATGGATTCATGAAAACTTCATCCTGGACATGTTCTGGAAGACCATCATTAGGAAACTACTACTGTGAGGGAAAGTCAAGCTAGGAGTCTTTAGTGAAAAAACCAGTAGATGAACTTAGAGATCTTGGGCAATGTGGGCGTGATGGGGAACAGAGGACAGTTAGTGCCTCAGTGTTTTGAGAATTAGTAAATTTGAAACAGTGTAAGAAGAGGGCGTTGCTTATAAGTCCTTGAAAATATTGTTTGAGGAAAATTTTTAGCAAATGTGTGAGGGATGGATCAAGTCAGAGGAAGACTTCAGGTAAGAAAAGTAGGAATCCCAGAAAAATAGAGGTGTTTTGATGGGATATCTAAAATGTTCTAGAAGTTTGTTTCTAGCATGCCAGAGGAATAAGTGTAAGGGAAAAGCACCAAGGCCACAGGACTGAGCCCAGAGGGATAGAGGCCAATGGAATCAGGGAAGGGCAGAGAGGAAATTGTTAGAGGAATACAGACGGGAGCCCTGAAGCCATGGAAAGCAGGTAGCAGGTACATTGAGGAGATCATTATGGTGACTGCTATAGCACAGAGTTAAAGATCATTGGACTCAGTTAGGAAGGCTCATTAAGGACCTAAAGAAAGCAGCATTTTGAGTAGAAGTTTCAGGAATTTTTTTTATTCTCAGGAATTTTTTTTATCCTCAATTCAGCATTCATTACAACTACAAAATATTATTCTTGGATCTTCATATTCTTGAAGGATCAAAACTTATTTGCTGGTGTAAATATTAATGTTTTTTTAAAATACTAATGTTTTAAATACTGATTATCTCTTAATTATTGTTGCTGATACCTTATCTTAAGAGGAATGCAAATCCAGATTATGTTTTTAAATTTGAAAACTTCAAGTCTGTATTTTTTGTTTTATGCTAAAAACTACCTATAAAAATCCTTTATGTGTTAGGAGCTCCAAATGGACCAGCAAGCAAAGAAACATCTCCAAGAGGAGTTTGATGCATCTTTAGAAGAAAAAGATCAATATATCAGTGTTCTCCAGACTCAGGTAAGAGATTAAAAGTGTGAAATTTTTGGATAGAGAAAAATAAAAGGAGTTTTGATGGGATATGTAATAGGTTCCAAATGTTTTTAAAAATGGGGTATTTTTAAAACACTTTGCTTTTCCTCAGTTAATTTTAAGGATAATTGTTGATTTATTATCCTTTGGCTAACTGTGATATAATTGAAAGTAACAAATAAAAAATCAACTGCATGGGAGTAAACTTTTATTTTAATTGTTTCCCTCGGTATAGCAACAAGTATCTTTTACTCTGTCCTCTCTGTTGTAAAGAAAGTACTACTGCTATATTTTCTTTTGAATCATTTTTTTTTCTAATGAAGCACATTTTTCTTAGGTTTCTCTGCTGAAACAACGGCTACGAAATGGCCCAATGAATATTGATTTAACAAAACCACTCCCTCAAATGGAACCACAGGCCGAAGGTGTCACTGAAGAAAACACAGAGAGTGATGTAGTGGCAGTAGGTGAGCTTCATCTTGTCAAAACGTTAATTTAAAAACCAGAGGAGGCTGTTGAGAGACTCTAGGATATGAGCTAATAGATACGGGCCAAGATAGACGTGTAAAGTGTTCTTGATCCTAACATTTCCAGGAAGATGCAAGAGTTTTTGTTGTTTTTTTAGTTCTTTGTTGTCGTTATTCAGGAGAAAGTAAGTAATTGTTTTAAGACTTGACAATCTGTGAGTAGTAGCACCTCATTTTCATTATAATTGAAATAAATATATTATACTTTTAAAAAATTTTTATACTGTTTTATTGATAGCAATAGTTTTCATATAAACAGGATAGTTCTACTCGAGATTAATGAATATGTAATTGTTTGTTTATAAGTTTTTAAGTAATATTACTTACATGTTTCTGCATTCAAAGGTGTCTGTTCTTGCCCTATTATTTGCTATCTAACTGGAAAAGAGTAGTTAATTCTTTTCTTAAAATCCATGTATAGTCCTCCCTATTCTTTGAGGTGCATATTCAATGAAATTTCTACTTTTTATTTACAAGCTCTTTGTCTCCAAGAGATTTATGATAAACTTTTGGTCTAGCCAGAGCCACAGTAGCTGTCTGTCTGAGCAACCATCTTGTAAGGGCCCTGAAATTCCCCTGAGGGGTGAAAACTTCACTCATAAATGTAAGGAGATGGATAAAGGTGTACTTACCAGAACTCTTTCCTGGGACAGATTAGAATACATTGGAAGGAATACTTTATTAATCCTTTGGGATGGGAGCTAAGACAAAGGAAGGGTGCCCTCTCTTGCTGATCTGTTTTAGAGTATAGCAGAGTGTTGGGACAGTCCTATGTACTAACAGAATTAACTATTCTCATGAAGCCCTTATATTCCTCACTGACTGCCCCTGCTTGTGCTGCTTTATTGTTACTAGTTGGAGATGGAGCTTCTGCTAACTCACTGGAAATACTTCAGCAAAGAGTTAAGCGTCAAGAGAACCTACTGCAGCGTTGTAAGGAAACAATTCAGTCACGTAAGGAACAATGTACACTGTTAACCAGCGAAAAAGAAGCACTGCAGGAACAACTAGATGAAAGACTTCAAGAGCTAGAAAAGATTAAGGTAAAGAGCAAATGCGTTTTGTTTAATGTAGCCCCATCAAGCTAGATGCACAGGCCCCAGCGTGGCCTGCACCTCCTCTGCAAAGCCTTCTTCCTTCCCCTGTAGACAGCGTGGAGAGGGCACCCAAGTGCTCTGGGCTTCATATCAGTTACAATACTTTTGAGACATCCTGTGTACTGTTCTAGACTATGAGAAGTATCCAAATTAGATAAAATGTTTAGAGTTCTCATATGAGGAGAAGCTTTATTAGAGATGGAAATGAATTTTTAAAATTTTTAAAATTTTTAGGAGCTTCATATGGCTGAGAAGACTAAACTTATCACTCAATTACGTGATGCAAAGAACTTAATTGAACAGCTTGAACAAGATAAGGTAAAACAATACTTATGATACTGAATTCACTTTTGGAAGCAATTGGAAGCATTCAGACTTCTGCTTTCCAAAATTATTGCAGCTGCTTCCATGAAAAATATTTTTGTTTTAATTTCTAGATTTATATAACTGTTAGCATTAGTTTTGTGTCATGTGAAGCTGATTCTCTGATTTCTTGATTTATAGATTAGAATAACTTGTAAAAGAAATCTGTTTATAGTATATAACATGCTTCAGAGAAAAGTTATTTATAATTAAGGCATTGCTAAATATGGATGATAAAAGTATTATCTTTCAAATAAAATGGAAACAGAATCTTTTAGATAAATTGCCTAAAAAATAGACAAGCATAAATAGAAAGAGATTGGTAGTGTAGAGTTAGAGCTGCAGCTGTATCTGTGGCAGCAATGACAACTGAAACATTCATGGGCAAATAGTTTTGACTTAACTCTTTCAGTTCCAAGTTCTTGGGTCCTTTTTAAAAAGCAGCTCCCAGTTGGATATACACCATCCACCATTTTCTTTAATATGCTACTTTATAGCTACAGTAGCCATGCAATTAAGAACATGTCAAGCCATTGTATTGAAATGTATTGGCAATCTTTTCATTCTATAGTATCATTTTGCTAGGTTCTACTCTATACAATGTATGAAGGCCCACTTAAAAAAAAGCCTTTTTATTATGAAAAACTTAAAACACAAAAGTAGAAAGATTAATGTTATGAATTCCTATGAACCCATCACCCAGCTTCAACAGTTTACATCGCACGGCTAATCTTATCTCATTTGTACATTCCCAACCCCCATTATCCTCAACCCTTTGGAACAATGCAAGAAATCTTATCATTTCTTCCACAAGTATTTTAATGTATCTTTAAAGTAAAGGACTCTGTTTTTTATAAAAATATAACCACATAATCATGATCACATAAAAAATTTAATCTTAGTACAATCAACTATCTAGTTAGTTTCAGATTTCCCTTTTGTCTCAGACATTATTTTTCCATTTTTATGAATCAGGATTCAAATAAAATTCTTTCATTGCAAGTGATTGATATGACTGTTAAAACTTCTTTTAATCTATAGGTTTCACTGCCCTCTTTTTCTCTTTCCTTTTTCTATTGTGATTTGGTATTTTGGGGAAACTGAAGGCCATGATTTTGTTTTGAAATTTTATATAATAATGCCTCACTTACCCAGTTTTTATCTGTTCATTTAATTAGCCATCTGAAAGAGTCATACATTAAAGCAGGGGTTTATAAACCCTGAAAGCTATTCTTAAGGTAATAGCTGTCACAAAATCTTACTTTTCAAGGACAAGTTAAACCACCCCATTTTTTTGTTAGTCATGAATGACTGACTTGGTGGCCTTCATTTCTTGTGTAGGTTATTTGAGAGTAGGAAGACAGTAGCAATTAGAAAATTGGAGGAATGGAGGTGCCTCACTGACATAATAAGAATTAGTGGTGCATACATAGACTTTCACAAGGGGAAAGAGAAAAACAGGTAGATCTTCCCCACGGTCTTGGTCCACCCAGTGTGGCAGAAGAACCTTACACTCTCAGGAGCCTCTGAGGCTTTCGCCACGTTACAGCGCAGATTCATAATTATAGTTCATGAAGGGTCTGAGCCAAATACAAAAGGCTGTATTTTGTTCATTATAAACTGTTTACTAAGATGGGGGAAATATGGCAAACATTCATAAAAAGATTATAAGTTTTTAAACTAAAATATGTTTTTAATACTTAAAAGATTAAGCTTACTATTTTGATATCAGTAAATAAAAAATACACTGACAAGTCAGATAACCAAGGTTATTACAGTAGACAGTGTAGTATATAGTGAAAAACACAGATTTCAGTTTATAAAATAATGAAAAAATTCTTATGCTGTATTTACTAAGAAGTATTTTGTTTTCTGCCTTTTAAAGTAAGTTTGATACATGCTATTGATGATGCAGTTTTGTTATGCAAACACTTTAGAGTCTTCCCTTCTGTTTAGGGAATGGTAATAGCAGAGACAAAACGGCAGATGCATGAAACCCTGGAGATGAAAGAAGAAGAAATTGCTCAACTTCGCAGTCGCATCAAACAGATGACTACCCAGGGAGAGGAATTACGGGAACAGAAAGAAAAGTCTGAAAGAGCTGGTAAGAACTCAGGGGTTACTCATTTTATGTTAGAGCTCAAAAGTCATGTAAAGTGCAACTTTTCCAACCAATTTAGAAAAATTAAAGATTGATAGAAATGCTTAACTGTAGAGACTCTGTATAAGACACTGGACTGTTCCTCAGAGGAGGCAGGGGACGGTAAACTATGGCCTATTTATGTAGGGTTCTCAGCTGGTAATGATTTTTACATTTTCAAGTAGTTGGATAAAGGCAGAAGAATATGTGACAGAGACCATATGTGTCCTGCAAAGCCTAAAATATTTACTGTCTTGCTCTTTATAGAAAATGTTTGCTGATCACTGCCTTAAATAACTGCTATCTTACAGCTTTAGAGTAAACAAAATATAAGATATAGTTCGCTTTTTATTTTTTCATCCTCACCTGAAGATATTTTTTCCATTTATTTTATTTTTTATTTTTTTAGAGAGAATAGAAGGGAAGGAGGGAGAGAGAAACATTAAAGTGAGAGAGACACATTGATTGCTTGCCTCCGCACGTGCCCTGATGAGGGCCGGGTTAGAACCAGAAACCCAGGTATGTGCTCCTAAACTGGCCAGGCTGACACTCTAACCACTGAGCAATACCGGCCAAGGCTCTTGTCTGCTTTTTAAAGGAATAATGAATAATCCAGTGTTATACATAATAGCATTATGTTTTGACATAATAAATGCTAGGTTGTAAAGTGTAGGGACCAGCATAGTATTTTGACCCAACCAGCCCTCTCATACAATACTGAGTAATGCTAGGAAAGAAGGGAGAGGCATTAGAAAGTGGAGATGGCAGAATGAACTGGTGCCTTTAGGTTAGTGAGGATGTGAGTTTTGAGTTGGGCTTCAAATGAATAGGATGGGCCTAAAGAGTGAGGTGGGGCAGCACACATTTTCAGAGGCTACAAGACCATGAACAGGCACAGGGACCTTAGTGGGTGTGTAAATCAACTGAAAACTATTGCTGCTGAAGTGGGGAACAAAGTTGGATTATGAAGGAACTATTAACACATTAAGTGCCCAGTCAGTCACCGGTGACTGACACTATACTTTCCGTCCGGAAGACAAAACAGGCTAGGCGCTTCACGTGTTAAAATCTTAAAAGGTGAGTAGCTGAGTTTAGATTTGTTGTGTAGGCAAAAAGAAACCAGTAGTAGGAAAGTATAATGTATGGAAGCTAGTGTTTTACGTAGAAAAGAAATGAAGGGAAGTCAAACTTACAAGCAAAGGTAGAAACCCAGGTTTGAGGGACTAAGTGCTTTGGGCCACCTCAACTAGGATTGTGGCCTGGGAAGGAGGACGTGTACAGTCTGCAGAATTTGGTATTTCATCAACTCCAAGGGGCAGAAGAAAAGGAGGGATCTAGGATGACTCCAAATTTTCAGCTTAGGAAACTGAATTAATAGTGTGAAATCAGAATAGGACATCTAAATGGGGAAATTGAGGAATGGGGTGAAATGATGAGTTTGCTTATTAAATGCTTTTAATTTGAGCCAATCATGAGCTTTTCAAATAGAATTGACTTGTAGGAATCTTTAATAATAAAAGTGTAATTAGACTGCACAGCTGAATGACCTTCTGGATGTCCTTCCGGATGAAGCTGTGGTGGCAGGGGCTGAGGAAGTGGTGGTTAGGGGCTATCAGGCAGGCAGGCAGAGTGGTTAGGGGCTTTCAGGCAGGCAGGCAGGCAGGCAGGCAGGCAGAGGCAGTTAGGGGTGATCTGGCAGGCAGGCAGAATGGTTAGGAGCAATCTGGCAGGCAGGCAGAGGGGTTAGGGGCGATCAGGCAGGCAGGTGAGCAGTTAGGAGCCAGCGGTCCCGGATTGTGAGAGGGTGCAGGCTGGGCTGAGAGACCTCCCCACTCCGAGCATGGATTTCGTGCACCAGGCCTCTAGTCTATATAATAAAAGCCCAAGCGACTGTTAAGGTGGAACTACTGGAACAACCAGTCGTTATGATGTGCACTGACCACCGGGGCCATTCGCTCAATGCAGGAGCTGCTCACTGGTGGTCAGTGTGCTCCCACAAGGGGAGCGCCGCTCAGCCAGAAGCCGGTCTCACAGCTGGTGAGCGCAGCTGCCACGGCAGGAGCCTCTCCCGACTCCGCGGCAGCACTACTGAGCAGCAACAGCAGGCGCAGCGGCCTGGGATAAGTGCGAGCGGCGTGGCACCGTCCTCGATTCGAGCTCCTCCCTGGCTGCCTGCCACTTGGCACACTGCTACATCCCTTGAGGGGTCCTAGACTGTGAGAGGGATGTCCTGGACTGAGGGGACCCCCTTCTCCCCCCCACCCCCGTGCACAAATTTTGTGCACCAGGCCTCTAGTTTTGAAATAAAAAAATGGAGCAACTTTCAGGAGTCATTAGCTTAAGGTCGAAGCCTATGATTCAATCTGTAGGAGAGACTGATTTCTCTAAAAGATGAGATTTTACAGTTGTAGTAATGGCATTGGCAGTAGTAAAACCAGTGGCAGAATGATTTTCAGTTGATTAATATGCCCACTATGTATGCACTGCTGCTGCTGCTCCTACTGATAGCTAGCAGTTATTTTATGCAAGGCTCTATTATAAATGCCTCACTTGTATTTACTTGTGTGTGTACTTATATTTAATCATCACAATTCCTATGAAGTAGGTATTATTATTTTCATTTTACAAATAAGAAAACCCAAGAACATAGAAGGTAAATAACTTACCTACATTCATGCACAGAGAGTAAGTGTATAGTCAGGTTTTGAGTCCAGGCATTTTGAGTCCAGAGTCTGCTCTTAACCAGAGGGATGAGTTTAACAGAGAGAAATCAATTAAAAAGGCACCAAGAAGTCATAGGAATTATGGAAAGTTATACTTTTTGGGGGGAATATCAGAGGCATTTCCAGAAGTGGGGGAGATAGGCTGAAAACTTAAAAAAAAGGTCTTTGAATTTGGTGAGGATTTGATTCCCAGGATGCAGTTTCAGAAATGTAGAAACTAGATTGTAGTTAATTCACATGTGGGATAAAAATTTCCCAGATAACTATTCTAGTCACCTCTTTAATAATAGTCTTCCTCCTCTTGCTTCTTCAAAATTCAGATGTGTTTTGTCTTTAAATATGATTTACATAAGACTATATTTTTATAAATAATTGATAGCCTGTAAATTGAGAAAATTTTCTGTTAATAGTACTGTCAGAATATTAAAAATTAATAAAGGTAGGATTAAGACTTAAAGTTATTTAATATACATTCCCTTTGGAAAGTCTTTGGATTACAGTTTTAAGTGCTTTTATAGATATTTAAAATTTTATTTTGGGTCATAATTATTGAGGGCTGTGATAGGAAGTTGTAACTCATTCACACTGAAGATACTGCCTTTTAAGTCTATTATGGGAACTAGTTTTGGACACCAACTGCATTTCATCTAATGGTCATAATTGAGTCTGAACTGAACTGTTCATATATAAAATGATTCTTAGACAGTTCACATATAAAGTGGATATGCCAACTGACAAAAAAAATTCCAACTTATTGCTAAACATAAGAAAAGGTCTTTGAAAGGAAGTAGAGTTTCCATAAATAGTATGTGAACATCATCTGGTTCTTGGAGAATTCAATTGCTCTGTTAAATATTTGTTTTTTTCTTAGAGTTAAAATTCAAAGGCTAAATACAGGCAGTCCTCGGGTTACATTGGACTCAACTGTACGTCGTTTTGTGGTTATGTCGCCATCTCCCATTTATTGATAAAAAAGAAAAGTTCCGTCATTTCGACGGATGTACATATGAGCTTTATGTTTTTTATTATTTATTTACCACAAGTAAAGGTCAGGAATTGTTATCTTTCTTTTAAATTTTTTTTACTGTTTCACGTCATTACTGCTATGTATGTGCTCCATGTGAGTGATGTAGGTGTTTATGTAGGTGGGTTCCGACTTACAGTGAAAATCGCGTTATGTCACGCCGTAGGAACGGATCTCTGACGTAACCCGAGGACCTACTGTACATAAGAGCTGGCCATGTGAAGGAAACATTAATAATATTAAAGCTTGCAGTTGTTAAGATTTTTAGAAGTAAATTGTCCTGTATAATAAAAGGCTAATATGCAAATTGTCCCTCTACTGGGAGTTTGACTGGGAGTTCAACCAGGGGGCAGGGCTGGCTGGCCAACCCCCCATGGCCCCTCCCCTCGACTGGTCCCGCCCCTGGGCTCCCCTACCCCCCTCTGATTGGGCGGGCCCGCTGGACCCCACCCATACATTAATTTGTGCACCGGGCCTTTAGTATCTACATAAAATAATTACCAAAGAATACAAACTCTCCTAATGTATTTTCAACTGTAAAAAGTTTAACTCTGATATATTTAATCATTTTTGACATGTATTTCTTTGGCTTGCTTATTCTGGAGGTCAAAATTGGTTCAACTACATTCCCCATACTTTTAATGGAAAACAGTCTATTGCACTGCTCTTCTTAGTTTTTCTAGATGAACTGTGGTGCCGCCCATATGTTGGAGGACAAAGGAAATTGGAATGTTTATTATTTTTCAAAAGGACAGTTTTATCATAAAATATTGAGACTATGTGAACATGGTGACATGCCTAATTTAGGATGCTATATCAACCTATCGTACTTATTCTACTTTCTAGTGGAATTGTTAGGCATGTTTTTAAAGTATCATACTATATCATTCTTGCCTTGTTAAAATTATTTATTTTATTTGGTAAAAAAAGCCAAATAAATACATTTGTTATAATCATTTTACTACAACTGTTGACAGTATTTCTTTCTAGACACCACTTAAGAACAGATAGTCATATCTTTAAGTAAACAGATTTTTAAACTTAAAAATCTGGTGATTTAGCTTAAGTGCATAATACTGTATTTTATGGGTGCTAGGTATTATTGCTAATTGTCTAGAATATTATCTCTTAAATACAGTACCAGTAATAGAAAGTTAATGCTACTAATATTCACACTAGGTCGTGTGTGTCTGTGTGTGTGTGTGTGTGTGTGTGTGTTTCAATGAGGATATGAGGTGAGAGTAGTTGGCTAGTTATTAATGCAGGATATTACAAAAAACACTGGGAAAAAGAAAAAATTGAAAGTATATCACTGTTGTTTTAGTACACTTCCATTTAGTCTTTTTTCTAGTTCTTATTTTTACATTATTGTAAATAATATTTTACCATATTGTATATACAGATTTGCATGCTCCTTTTTTCTCCATTTAATATTAATATTATATTAGGAATACTTTTACACGTTGCTAAAGTACTAACATTTTAATGGCTGTGTCAGAATGCATGCACATCATTTACTTAACCATTTCCCTACAGATTAATGTCTAGATTATTTTATATTTCCACTATTATGAATAATACTATAACAATCCTGAGATACAACCCATTTCATATTTGAATTTTTTCTCAGGGTAAATTCTTACCTATAGACTTTTAGTCTTTTTTGTTAGTTACCTTTAAGTGATTTAAATAAAGCCAATATAAAAAGAGAACTCACGTTAGAATGTTAACTCCTACCCCCTCCTTTAAAATGTCCTTGCCTACAAGTATGCAAGATGAATAAAATATTCTGCTTGGATTAGGAAAGTTTCCAGAGTGCACTATCTTTGTAACAAGCTCTGTTTCCCCTCATGCACCCTGTCTTTGCTGAAGTTATGTGTTTTATATGACTGGCTGCATTTAAAAACTTAGATTAGCTTATGACATTCTTTGCTTTTTTATTGCCATGTTGTGTTTGTGGAGGAAATAAGTTTTTTTTATTAATTTGTATAGTATAGGTTTGATACACCAAAGACATTCAGTAGAATGTATTTATTTGATGTTTGAAAGACCCTTTAAAAGAGTTTATATATTTAAATAAAGTATAAGATTTATGCATATTTATATAATAAACAAAAATCACAGGTATATTTAAGTGCTATGTTAGTTGTTGATAATTTATGTAACAGAGTTTTCTTGGAGTCTTAAGTCTCACAAAACATCTTATTTTTGTGCATCCACACATGCCAATAAGTGAATCATGGTGCCTTTCCCAAGCCTTGTATGAACAGGACTGGGGTAAGGGCTATTTGTTTTCTTATCATGGTGCTTAGGATAAGCCTTACAAAGAAAATTCCATGTTTCTCAGGCAAAAAGAAAAAAAAAATATGCTTTAAAGTATAGTTAAGTCTGCCATGTTAGATAAGTTACATATTTTGGCACTAAATGAATAGCTGATGGAAAATGTATTATTTTAAATAGAATTAGAGTTTTATTCATTATAGATTGTTTATTTAATAGTCATGTATTTGTAGGTGCTCAACACATTGCTACAGTAGTAGCTATGCACCCATATATCTAGGTAGTCATTGCTACCCTGCACTTGTTTATGGCACTGTCACTGTTCTGGAAAACATCAGCAAGCAGAAGAACACATTTCTACAGAATCATACCTTCATCTACTCAGCTTTAGCCTAATATTTTCCAAGATCAGATTGATGTTTTTAAGGTTTTTTAATAGATAAATCTATATGGTTAATATAAAGTACATGAAATTTTGGATAGATCTATACATTTTAAAAAGTCAAAGCATAATTGATCTACAAAATGAATTTTCTTATGCATTTTGGAAAGTAGTTTAAAAAGTAGATCTCCATGGTACATGTGATGTTTATTAAATATCCGAAGGCCCCAATTTATATGTAAATATTGCAGTGTCTGGTTTGTGCCACTGGGTGGTAGTATTACTTTATTTTCACTTAAACTCTAGATGAGTGGTTTTCAAAATTTTTTGGTCTTATGGACCTCTCTATACTCTTACAATTTACTGAGGATTACAAAGAGCTTTTGTTTATGTGGGTTATATGTAGTGATATTTATTGTATTAAAAATTTAAAAATGTTTGTTTAGTTCATTTAAAAATAACAGTTATAAGCCTATTACATAGTATTAGTTAAATACTTTTATGAAAATTACC
Source organism: Myotis myotis (assembly GCF_014108235.1). Lineage (NCBI taxonomy): Eukaryota > Metazoa > Chordata > Mammalia > Chiroptera > Vespertilionidae > Myotis > Myotis myotis. Next base: position 48,555,403 of record NW_023416317.1, read on the forward strand.
TGTATTTTCCAAAACACAATTTTGTGTGCAGAGTGGCCTTGTTTTATATTTTTGCTAATCTCATTGTTTAGTGTAATAGAAGATAGCTGGATTTTATATCTGTTTTTGCATTTAATCTGTTGTGATATGTTGTTTCGGTTGAAATATATGAAGAAAATCTCCCCTCATGTAGATATGTATTTGGAAAGGGAGGACCTGACAGGCCCTTTGTAAGGGTCTCAGGACCCATGGATCTTTGGATCACACTTTGAAAACTGCCACTAGATTTGCTTTTATTCACAAGTGTTGATGATTAGATGGGAATTCTGATAAAAATTCTTTTGGTTGCTTTTTCTATTGATTTGCATTTTATTCATTTTGTAGTATAACCTGTGTTTTAATTTAATATCACATGCATTTTGCAGCTTTTTTTTTTTTGCTGGAATAAAGACTTAGGCGCTAGCTTACTTATTCATATTTTGATGTTTTCAATCAGCTTCTTAGGATCAACATTTCATTGAGGGACTGGCAACCTTCCCACATTTCTGCATGTTTGTTTATTGTCTGTAGTGGGAGTAGAAGTGGGTCTTGTTATTCTTATAGTAACATGTCCTCTGGAACAGTGCAACAAACCCGTAATGCTACTTGGAATTTCAGAATTCTGGCTTTTGTTATACGATTAGTAAGGGCATTAAGGATAAGGACAGGAAAAGGTGGTGAAGTGGCAAAAGCAAATGCCACATTCTTCCTACCTTTACCTAAGGATTAATTCTTCTATTTCTCTCTCCTTCTTACTACTTCAACTTTTGTGTGTGTGTGGAAAATTTTTCTTTATGTCACCCAGTACCTTGCATATGGCAGACATCCAAAATATATGATGAATGAATGGTTGGATTATTGAGCTGTTGCCAACATTTCTCATTTAATTCTTGCAATGAGCATTTGTCCCTTTTATAGTTCCCATAGATGCGAATGAACCTTATCCGAAGTGGAAAGTGAGGAGCTAGCAATAAAAGGCCTCCATATTTTACTTTTGGCGGAGGACTGTTAAATTTTTGCCTAGAAATATTTTCAAAGTTTTTTTTTAAATAAAAATTGCCTGAGATACATTGAATTTTGCTTTGGAAGAACACAGTGTGTTCTTGCAACATTCGGTGGCAGTTTGTGCTTAGCGTCCCGTTGGTGTGTGCTGTGACCGTGGTTTTCCCGAGCACTCTTGCATGTTGGCAGAGACTTGTCAGCTGTGCTGATGTATGCTTTCATTCTCCCCACTCACTTGTCCTTCATTGGTAATTGCAAGATAAACTATGTAGTTGTTCAGAACATACTTCTTTAGTACTCACATTAAGATCCTAGCATAGTTTCATTTGGGACACCAATTTACTGTACCTGGTTTTTGCAACATCAGAAAGTGAGATGTTTCTGGTTAGTAAGTAAACTCTCAGTGTATCCTCTTCAGCATTGAAATGGGACTCATTATTGAAGACAGACTTCCTGTAAGGAGGTTGCTTCATTTGTGGTACAGTGTAGAATCCTGAATGGGTTTGAAGTACGTTTCCTATGTGTGGATATATGCAATGTGTTTTAATGCCTTTTTTTGTATTTAGCATTTTTGTAAAGGAAGATGAGAATGGAAAGCAGTTGAGTTTTTTTATGTCTGTCTGAGGTATAACATGCTACATTTTGTTGAGTTAGAAGCCATCAGTAATTGCATGGTCCAAAAATTCTGGTTTAATAAGATATATTATTGCTCACTTGAACTTGATCAATGTCAGCATTCTTAGTTTTTAAAAATAATGCAAGGTAAGAGTTGTTTGTTAAATACAATTTTAAGTTTTATCATCAAGCCTATATATTCAAGTTGATTTATCATCTGAGGAAAAAACTGGGTGCCTCAGTTCTTGCATTTGAATAAGGACATTGAATTAAAAGATCTCTAGGTAGCCTGGCCGGTGTGGCTCAGTGGTTGAACGTTGTCCCATGCACCAGGAGGTCGCTGGTTCAATTCCCAGTCAGGGCACATGCCCGGATTGCAGGCTCAATCCCCAGTAGGGGGCGTGCAGGAGGAGGCAGCCGATCAGTGTTTCTATCTTTTTTTTTTTTTTTTTTTTTTTAAATATATTTTATTGAGTTTTTACAGAGAGGAAAGGAGAGAGATAGAGAGTTAGAAACATCGATGAGAGAGAAACATCGATCAGCTGCCTCCTGCACACTCCCCACTGGGGATGTGCCCGCAACCAAGGTACATGCCCTTGACCGGAATCGAACCTGGGACCTTTCAGTCCGTAGGCCAACGCTCTATCCACTGAGCCAAACCGGTTTCGGCCAGTGTTTCTATCTTTCTCTCTCCCTTCCTCTCTCTGAAATAAATAAAAACTTAAAAAAAAAAGATCTCTACGTATCTATAATAATAAAAGCATAATATGTTAATTAGATCTGATTTCCTTCCGGATGACCTTCTGGATGAAGCCGGGCCTATGAGGGAAGCCCGGGTCCCAGGTGACAGAGGGAAGCCAGTGCCAGCAACTGGGGAAGGAAGGCCTATTCTTGCATGAATTCATGCATCAGGCCTCTAGTAAAATTATACGGTTCTCTGACATGGTAGCAGAAGATGGGAGAGAAGATTAAATTTAGATGGAAAGAACTGAGGAACCAGATCTAATTTAATTATTATGATGGATAATCAAATGACTTAAGAACAGTGGATTAAACACTAAAATTAAAATCTAATGCAGGAGAATATTCTAAAATTTTCTGGTTGTGGTTAGAAAACTTCATTATTGGAAGATTATATCTAAACTTCGTGGCATGGATTTTTTTGTTTGAAAAAGTGAGAGCACTACATCTGTTTTTATATTGTACTGGATTCTGGAATTTTAAAAATAAAAACAAGGAAAATTCACTTGGAATTGACTGTATACAGTCTTGTTTTATTTTGCTTAATTGACAAAAGTTTTTCATTTAAAACTCTATTTTGCTGAAAGAATATAAAAAGTATCTTCAGGTTCTCCAGAGCCTGATTTAAAATATTTCTGAGAAGTGCTTCGAAATGCTAAGTTATAATTTTACATGCTGAATAATGACAGTAATGCAAAGATGCTGATGACATCCAAGCATTAAAAATGTTATCATTCCTTTTTCCATGTTTTCCTTTTCCACATTTAAACCATTAGCACAAACTAAGCAGTAAGCACCCTTACAGAATCTCTTTCCCATAATTGATCACTTTACTTGATTTCTAAGAAATTAGGAAATGAAATTTCTTGTTAGTAGTGAGATATTTTTTTTAAGTTTGACATGAGAATTTGAAAAAAAAAAATTTCTCAGGGGAGGATATGTTTGTTGATTTTTAAAGAGAGGAAGGCAGAAAGAGAGAGAGAGGGGAGGGAGGGAGAAACTTCAATTGTGAGAGAGAAACATGCCCAACCAGGGATCGAACCTGCAACCTAGGTACGTGCCCTGACCAGGAATCAAACCTGCAACCTTGTGGTGTACAGGACAACGCTCTAACTGATCCACACCGGCCAGGGCAGCACTAGAATTTATAGTAAAGGAATATCTAAATTAAACAAAGACAACATTGTCTTTTAAATACTTTATTTTCTAACATATTTATATCTAAGAGTTACCATCTTGTTGTTGGCAGACAAATACCAGTAAAACCAGTATAGGAATCTTTAAAAATAATTTCAGCTAATTAATGTTTCTTTGAAATTTAGAGTGTCAGCATTAGTTTTATGCTCTGGACATATAAAGTGAATAAATCAGATAGATTTGTTTTTATATCAAAGTTACATGGTTGTCCAGAGAAGTTTTTGTTTAAATGTTAAGCAATGTAAATTATGTTTCCCAGTTGTTAGTAGAATTCAGCCTTTCTTGCCTTTTTCTGTACTAATGCAATTTGCTATTAAGAAAATGCTTTAGAACAGATTCTGCCTTTAGGTATGAACTTGCTGTGCTTAAACAACTCTCCGTTAAGCCACGGTGTGGTTAATAAAAGCGTTTTCCCCCCCGAGATACCATAGGTTAAAGTTCCACATTTCTTAGACCACCGGGAGTGAAAATGCCCTATATATGTCAATGAACTATCCCCCCTGACATACATTTCTTGATAGGATTAAAAACCTGTCTTAATAATTGATGTTTTATTTATAGTCCATCTCAGTGGCAAAGAGAAGTCTGATGTCTTCTATTCTATGAGGGCTAGAGAAAATAATCTAGAATGATAAAAACAGTAGGTTTTTACAGGGTATCATTATGCCAGTAGAGAGTGTGTGTGCATGTACATAAACATACATATACATTGCACATGGGCATGCACTACACAAACACACATATAGATGTACACACAAATATACATAAACATACATGCATACATATTTTTGGTGCCAAGTTACCCAGCTGTTGCACCCAACACATCTAATTTTGTTTCATCTGGGTGAGCTGTTTGGCCTCCTTCAAGATCATAATACTCTAGATGTTTGTTTTTTGTAGGCCCTGATTTTTACTTATTTTATCTAAGAATTCCCTGCTGGTAGTACTTCTATACACCGATGAATTAGATAAAGTTTTCCAGTTAACAGTCCTAGCTCAAAATTTATACAGGAAGTAGGTTTCATTTCAAAATACATTGTTTAATTATGTGGTTCAGTCAGTAAATGTTAAAAACAACAACATCTGTTCTTTTACTACATGGTTAACAGGTTTTTAAAAGTAAGATTAGTCAAAGAATAACTTTTACATTAAAAATGTCCTAGTGAATAAATAATATTAACTAATTATTGATAATAGATAACTGCATATCAAACAAAAAAGCAATTAAAATTACATAGTACAGAAGTAGGTATAAGACATTGAGTTTCTTATCCCTAAGGGCAATTGTGGGTAGAGTGGGAAACCATTAGTAATTAAATATTTGTTTCAGGCTTCTGAGCTTCAGTTCGTATACGCATTGTACATCCTAATTCAGAACTCAATAACAAATTGGATTCAGTGACTGAACATTTCTTGTGGCTTTGTTGAACCACTTAGAAGTATCTCCTGGCTTAAACACTGATGAGTTTTTTAACCTGTCCTGCTACTGCTGCTCTTAGTTCTTTAAATTGAATTAAATTAAAACACTTTAGCTCAATGATAGTATTTCTTGAGATACTTGTTTTCTGCTGTTTTCATTATAGCTTTTGAGGAACTTGAAAAAGCTTTGAGTACAGCCCAAAAAACAGAAGAATCACGGAGAAAAATGAAGGCAGAAATGGATGAACAAATAAAAGCTCTTGAAAAAACAAGTGAGGAGGAACGCATCAGTCTTCAACAAGAATTAAGTCGGGTGAAACAGGAGGTTGTTGATATAACGAAAGTAAGAATAATCCTAGATTGAAATGGGCTACAGTAATTTGAAAACTTGAGTCTTATACTATTCTGACAATATTTGAGTATAAAGAAGAGTTATTTTGTATTTTAGAACTTGACCATTTCATGATGTTCAAGATATAGGAAAAAAGCACTTTGATGAGAAATGCTTGTATCTTTTTATATATACTTCCCAGAGGTAGTCTCTGCATATAATTTCTCTTTTATGTTTTAAAATCTTCTCTTTAATTTTTAATTACAAAAGATAGCATGTTATATATACTGTTCTATATTTTGCCTTCTTTTTTAAAAAAAATATATTTTATTGATTTTTTACAGAGAGGATGGGAGAGGGACAGAGAATCAGAAATATCGATTAGCTGCCTCCTGCACACCCCCTACTGGGGATGCACCCACAACCAAGGTACATGCCCTTGACCGGAATCGAACCCGGGACCCTTGAGTCCGCAGGCTGACGCTCTATCCACTGAGCCAAACCGATCAGGGCAAAATTTTATATTTATTTAGGGAGGTTTGACATTTGTATAAGATTAAGTCTTTCTGTCAGAAAGAACAAGGTCAGTAGCTTGTAAAAATATTGATTTCAATAAGAGGGAGAGGGAGAGAAAGAGGGAGGGAGGGAGGGAGGGAGGGAGAGAGAGAGAGAGAGAGAGAGAGAGAGAGAGAGAGAGAGAGAGAGAAAGAAACATGGATATGAGAGAGACATTGATTGATTGCCCCCAACCAGGGATCAAACCTGCAACCTGGGTATGTGCCCTGACCAGGAATTGAACCCACAACCTTTTGGTGTATGGGACCATGTTCTAACCAACTGAGCCACAACAGCCAGGGCAAGGTCAATAGTTTTTGATAAATAGTGCATTCCTGGAAAGCTAGACATAATTAGATGGGTGCAGATTGGGCAGCTTGACCATAGTGGAGCGCCCTCTCTGTGATTATCCTTATTTCCTCTACTGTACTTCCCAAACCTGATTGGTAAGGGAATCCCTGCAAGATGTGGAAAAGAGGCATCGACCCCACAGGACTGACTACTGCAGCAGCAGTATTAAATGAGCAATACTTTACTGATTTTTCTTTGAACTTTTGACTTTGGTGACTTGACTTATGTGGGAAATATTTTTTTTTTTGTTTTTTCCTCTTAAAAAGCTGTAGCTTGAAAATTGAACTGTAGCAGTATTATTTGATTGTAGAGTTACATATTTTATTCTGGATGTTTCACTTTAACTATCTGGCTCATTTTTAGAAATCCTCAGAACAAATTGCTAAACTACAGAAGCTTCATGAAGAAGAGTTGGCCAGCAAAGAGCAGGAGATGACTAAGAAGTTTCAGACCCAAGAAAGGGAATTTCAGGAGCAAATGAAAGCAGCTCTTGTAAGTATTTTGTTTTTGCTATAGGTCAACTTCACAGCATTATAAGTTGTCATCTCCTCACCCCTAACTTCCAGGGTCAGACTGCTGGCAGCATTGATCTTTGAGTCAAGAAGGGATAGGATGGAGGCAGAAAAGGGACTGTCAGAGCTTTTCAAATGATGAATGTTGACAAATAATAAGGTCAATCAAAGAAGAAGCTTTTTAGGATTGATGGGACAGTAAAAGAGCCCAGATCATTGAAAATAATTATGTAAAATTATGTAATAATTTTGTAGGAATTTATGGATTGAATTTATGTATTCTTTTTTTATTAAACATATTTTTATTGATTTCAGAGTGGAAGGGAGAGGGAGATAGAAACATCAATTATAGAGAGAATCATTGATTGGTTGCCTCCTGCGTGTCCCTTACTGGGGATCGAGCCTGCAACCCGGGCATGTGCCCTTGACTGGAATTGAAGCTGGGACCCTTCAGTTTGCAGGCCAATGCTCTGTCCACTGAGCCAAACCAGCTAGAGCAAATTCATGTATTCTTATGTAATCCACTGATTTTGACTGGTTTTCCATGTGGGGCTTTCTATTATAAAGAGTTGTTTCTCACAAATTACATAAATTTATAATCTAGTTTCTCTGCCTAGAGTTTAAAAAGGAAACTCTGGAGTGCAGGGAAGAGGTAGTGGCAATTGTGTGACCTTTCACATCAGCAGTGTTTTCCACACCATTTTAAGTAGTGGAAAAATAGTAGATGTAGTGGGGTTACTGGAATAAGATTTTTCATATCAATAGTAATTGTGGCAAAGACTGGCCAGACCACACTGTAAAAGGCACAGTGTCTTGTCCCTGTAGACTAGAGCATGGGAAGAGAGAGGTGATGATACTGCCTACCTCACAGGGCTGCTGTGCAGATCAAATGAAATGTATGATTCCTATAGAACAGCGGTTCTCAACCCGTGGGTCGCGAACCCTTTGGCAGTTGAACGACCCTTTCATAGGGGTCGCCTAAGACCATCCTGCATATCAGATATTTACATTACGATTCATAACAGTAGCAACATTACAGTTATGAAGTAGCAATGAAAATAATTTTATGATTGGGTCACAACATGAGGAACTGTATTTAAAGGGCCAGAAGGTTGAGAACCACTGCTATAGAAGTACTTTGGGAATGCTGAAGATTTATGTGGGTCTAAGGTGGTATTGCTTTTGGCACAGGAAAAATGTCAATCAGAACATTTGAGAATCACCCAAGAAAAAGAACAGCAAGAATCTCTGGCCCTGGAAGAGTTAGAGTTGCAGAAAAAAGCAATCCTCACAGAGAGTGAAAATAAACTTCAGGACATTCAGCAAGAAGCAGAGACTTACAGAACTGTAAGTTTATATAATATTCAGGTTCCAGAGCTCAAATTGGTTGAATATGAGAACTATGTTCTCTCTCCACTTGTAGAGAAGCTTTGTTTTACTGAGTTAGATTTGCATATACATGCACTTCATTTTTTATAGTAATAGCTATTAATGGGAGAGGTTTGGTGTTTGCTGCAGGGTGCTCCTGACTCTGCCTATAACTGGCTGCAGTATTGTCAGCCACTTACACTGATTCTTTGCACTCACACTCTGTTAGCATCTCCACTCCATTGCGTACTCACCCTGGCCCTTAGGAATTGGCCTCACTTTGGAGGTACCTTCCTGCCTGTCCAGCTTTATCTGGACATATTTTATTCTTTGTATGACATTTTGATTATTTCAATGCCCCACTTTTACATTTAAGTTTTTCCCATATTAAACATAGCCTTATAATAAACATATTTGTATATGTGTCTCAATGTGTACATTTTTAAGGCCCTTGGGCCCATCCCTCAGGAGTATATGAAATGTACACCTTGTTTTGAATAAATTGATGTCATTTATTCAGACTTTATATTCTGATTTAAATAGTGAAACAGTCACACTTACCTGTAATTCTAAACTGCTTTATTTTCCCATTTCCAACATTTATGTAAGATGACATGATGGAGGGGAATGGTTACTCAAGCCTAGATCTTCCAATTGCTAGCTTTGCAAATTAATTTTACCTTAATTTTCTTGTTACATGAAGAGATTGGATTTGGTAATTCCCAAAGACCTTCTCTGACATTCTGTGGCTCTGCCTTATTTAGCTCCTTTTCCTTCAGAGTCAGGATTGATATTTTTTATGAAGCAATAGTAATCTTTGGTAAAATTTGTGTAAGTTTCTTCTTTTTTCAAGTTATCTCCTGAATAATAATTTTTGGGGTTGAAAAATCATATACGTTATTTATCTTCCAAAATTAAGTTATGTAAGCAATAGAATATTATTTTAGGCCTTTAAAAAGCACAGAAAAAATACCCATCTTTCTACCAATAGTTATTGTTATCTACTTTATAATTTATTTCTTATTGACTATCCATTCAAAATATTCTTGAAATATAGGTAGTTGAAATAGTTATCCATGTAGATAGAAAGCGTCTGGAATTATGAGTTGTGCTCAAAATAGAATATTTTCTTTGTTATGTAATCCATTTAGGAATTGGGGACAGATTCTTTGTCCTTTCTAGTGTTTGGTGTGATATGTAGAGTTATTTATCTAAATTTTAATCTTTAAATAGGTGTAGACATCAGGTCATGTCTATTGTTACTAATAAACAAGACTGTACTTAATAAAAATACATCTGTTTTTATTAACAGAGAATTCTTGAGTTAGAAAGTTGTTTGGAAAAAAGCTTACAAGAAAGCAAAATTCAATCAAAAGATTTGGCTATTCATTTGGAAGCTGAAAAAAATAAGCACAATGAAGAAATGACAATCATGGTTGAAAAACACAAGACCGAATTGGAAAGCCTTCAGCATCAGCAGGATAACCTTTGGACTGAAAAACTCCAAGACTTAAGGCAACAGCATCAGACTGAAATGGAAAAACTTAGAGAAAAGTATGAACAAGAAAAAGAAACATTGTTGAAAGACAAAGAGAGTCTCTTCCAGGCCCACATAGAAGAGATGAATGAAAGGACATTAGAAAAGCTAGATGTGAAGCAAACAGAATTGGAATCATTGTCTTCTGAACTGTCAGAAGTATTAAAAGCCCGTGACAAGCTAGAAGAGGAACTTTCTATACTAAAGAATCAAGCAGATAAAGTGAAGCAGGAATTGGAGGCCAAGTTGGATGAACAGAAAAATCATCACCAGCAACAAGTTGACAATATTATTAAAGAGCAAGAGATGTCCATCCAGAGAACTGAGAAGGCATTAAAAGATGAAATTAATCAACTTGGGCTTCTTCTGAAGGAAAAAGATAAGCATTTGAAAGAGCATCAGGCTCATGTGGAAAGTTTAGAGGCAGATATTAAAAAGTCAGAAAGGGAACTCCAGCAGGCCTCTAATAAGCTGGATCTTTTTCAGTCACACCAGAGCACCACACATGAGCAGGCAAAAGCATATGAGGAGCAGTTGGCCCAGTTGCAGCAGAAGTTGTTGAATTTGGAAGCAGAAAGACTTCTTCTTACAAAACAGGTAGCTGAAGTTGAAACCCAAAAGAAAGATGTTTGTACTGAGTTAGACATTCACAAAATCCAGGTGCAAGATTTAAGGCAGCAACTTGAAAAACAGAATAGTGAAATGGAGGAAAAAGTAAAATCTTTAACCCAACTCTATGAGTCCCAACTTAAAGATAGTAACATAGAGCAGGAACAGACAAAGCAAATCTTGATGGAAAAAGAAAATGTAATTTTACAAATGAGAGAAGGACAGAGCAAAGAAATTGAAACACTCAAACAGAAATTATCAGCCAAGGAGGACAGTATTAGTGTTTTGCATGAGGAATATGAAACCAAATTTAAAAATCAAGAAAAAAAGATGGAAAAAATTAAGCAGAAAGCAAAGGAGATGCAAGAAACGTTAAAGAAGAAATTGTTGGATCAGGAAGCCAAGCATAAAAAAGAGCTTGAAAATACTGCTCTAGAGCACAGTCAGAAAGAAAAACAGTTCAATGCCAAAATTTTGGAAATGGCACAGGCTAACTCAGCTGGAATCAATGATGCAGTGTCAAGACTGGAAACAAACCAAAGGGAGCAAATAGAAAGTCTTACTGAGGTGCATAGGCAAGAACTCAATGATGTGATCTCAGTCTGGGAGAAGAAGCTTCATCAGCAAGCTGAAGAACTTCAGGAAAAGCATGAAATCCAGTTACAGGAAAAAGAACAAGAGGTAGTAGAACTGAAGCAAAAGATCCTCATAATTGGGTGTGAAAAGGAAGAGATGAGCAAGGAGGTAGCATGGCTGAAGGAGGAAGGTGGTAAGCAGGATACAGTAATAAAGGAGTTACAGGAACAAGTCCGCCAGAAGTCTGCTCATACAAATTCTCTCTCACAAAATGAAATGAAGCTGAAAGCGCAACTTGAAAAGCTGGAAGGTGACTTGAAGCATTCTCTGATGGAAAATACTTCTCTTCAGGAGCATGTAGTTGAACTGAAGACACTGTCAGAAGAAGATAAGCTTAAGGTGTCCGAGTTGACTAACAAATTGAAAGCCACAAATGAAGAATTTCAGAGTTTAAAATCTTTACATGAAAGAAGTAAGAAAAGCCTAGAAGACAAAAGCTTGGAATTCAAAAACCTGTCTGAGGAAATAGCAGTTCAGCTGGATATTTATGCTAAGAAAACTGAAGCCTTACTACAAGCTAAAACAAATGAACTAATCAACCTCAGCAATAGTAAGATTAATGTGGTTCTCTCTAGAATTTCCCATTGTCAACACCACACAACTAAAGTTAAGGAGGCACTACGAATTAAAACTTGCAAAGTTTCTGAACTAGAAGCACAGCTTAGACAGCTAACAGAAGAACAGAATACACTCAACAGTTCTTTTCAACAGGCTACCCATCAGTTAGAAGAAAAAGAAAATCAAATTAAGAGCATGAAGGCCGATATTGAAGGTCTTGTAACAGAAAAAGAAGCCTTACAGAGAGAGGGCGGTAGTCAGCAGCAGGCTGCCTCTGAAAAAGAGTCTTGTATCACACAGTTGAAGAAAGAGTTATCAGAAAACATCAATGCTGTCACATTGATGAAGGAAGAGCTTAAAGAAAAAAAATCTGAGATCAATAGTCTTAATAAACAGCTAACTGATTTGAATGCTCAACTTCAGAATAGTGTCAGTCTAACTGAGAAAGATGCAGCCATCTCATCACTAAGTGAGCGACATGATGAGGAACAGCGTGAATTGCTGGATCGGGTGCAAGATTTATCTTTGAAAGTTGAAACTCTGAGTAAAGAGAAAATTTCTGCTCTTGAACAGGTGGATCACTTGTCTAACAAATTCTCAGAATGGAAGAAAAAAGCACAGTCAAAATTTACACAGTATCAAAATACTATTAAAGAATTACAGATGCAGATTGAGTTAAAAACAAAGGAAGCCAGTGAAAAGGATGAGCAGATAACTTTATTGAAGGAAGACCTTGATCAACAAAATAAAAGATTTGAATGTTTAAAGGGTGAAATGGAAGATAAGAATAACAAGATGGAGAAAAAGGAGTGTAATTTAGAGACTGAGTTAAAAATTCAAACAGCAAGAATTGTGGAATTAGAGGAGCATATTACTAAGAAAACAAATGAAATTGAGTCCTTAAATGAAGTTCTTAAAAATTATAATCAACAAAAGGATGTTGAACAGAACGAAATGGTTCAGAAACTTAAGCAAATTCAAGAGCTAGGAGAAGAAAAGGACAACAGGGTCAAAGAAGCTGAAGAAAAGGTCTTAAAATTTGAAAAGCAAGTGGCTTTCATGAAATCTGAACTTGAAGATAAGAAGAAAGAATTGGAACATGTGAATTCAAGTGTGAAAAGCAAAGAAGAGGCGTTAAAAGCATTGGAAGATAGACTTGAGTTAGAGAGTGCTGCAAAATTAGCAGAACTGAAGAAGAAAGCTGAACAAAAAATTGCTTCCATCAAGAAGCAGTTATTATCTCAAATGGAAGAGAAAGAACAGCAGTATAAAAAAGATATGGAAAGCCATATGAGTGAGCTAAATACAAAATTGCAGGAAAGAGAAAAAGAAATTCACACATTGGAAGAAAAACTTAAATCAGTGGAAAGTTCACCACAGTCGGAAACACCGGTTGTACCCAGATCAGCAGAAAATGTGGCAGCATGTACTGAGCAAGAAGCAGCAGATTCCCAAGGCTGTGTGCAGAAGGCATGTGAGGAAAAGATCAGTGTTTTACAAAGAAATTTAATCGAAAAAGGAAAGCTATTGCAGAGGCTAGAGCAGGACAAAAAAGAGACTATTTCTTCTCATTCTGAAATGCAGTGCAAATACCAGGAGCTCTTAATAAAGTTAGAGCATGCTGAAGCAAAGCAACGCGAGGATCAAGTTCTGATTAATCATCTTCAAGAAGAACTTGAAGGAAAAAGCAAATATTCCTTGATAGTATCCCAGCACATGGAAGAAGAAGGAGGTACACATAACACAGGGGTAAAGCAAAACTTGGAAAATGTACTTGACAATGTTCAGAAAACCCTCCAGGAGAAGGAACTAACCTGTCAGGTTTTGGAGCAAAAGATAAAAGAGCTGGATTCCCACTTATTACGAGAGAAGGAAGAACATAGAGTTGAAATGGAAGCGTTGACCTCAAAATATGAAAAACTACAGGCTTTACAACAACAGAGGTATGGAAAAAATAAAGCCACAGAAATTTTGGAAGAAAGTGCTGAAGAAAAGTCCAAATCTCATGTGGTCCAACCCAAACCCCTTAGTAACATGGAGACTGAGCACAATGACCTGGAGTTTAAATTAGCAGCGGCAGAGCAGGAGAAGCAGAAGCTGAGCAAGGAGATTGTGAAGTTGAAGAAAGATCTTCGAATGTTGCGGAAGGAGCATCAGCAAGAATTGGATATAACAAGGAAAGAATATGAACAAGAAATGGAAGAGAAAATCAAGTAAGTTTTTTTTAAAGCATGAATATTTTTAAGGCAGTCCTTAATTAAGCCCCTGTTTTGTGCCTAATACAGTTAAGTTTCACCTACCTGAAGTATTAATAAATCTAATAAGTTAAATACTGAGGAGAAATAAGAACAATTCCAGGCAGAGGCAGTGTTTCCCCATGTCCATTTAGGGGGAAAAACTTTATTTTTCTTGTAAGGTCAAGGTTATTAGGTACACATCCAAGGAATTTTAAGTGGAACAGAAAAATTTTCTAATCCCCATGACCATTCTGTAGAGGTAATCATAGTTTACATATCCTTCCAAAGTTTAATGTGTCTAGACACACACGCACACTCATACACACACTTGCACTCACATACTGACACACATGCTGACACACGCATACACAGACTCACTCACTCGTGTGTCCTACTGAGCTCAGATTGTATGCACTGTTATGAAGGAAAAAGTCAACTCTTTACAGCTTATTTTTTTGTATGGCATTAGTTAACTTTCTATTTTTGTTATCCAGGCAGGAACAGGAAGATCTTGAATTGAAGCACAATTCCACATTGAAACAGCTGATGAGGGAGTTCCATACACAGCTGGCACAAAAGGACCAGGAGCTGGAAACCACTCTAAAAGAAACCATAGGTAAGGAAAATTTTAAATTCAATAAAGAACAAATCAGTATCAGCAGAGATTATTTGTCATTTAAGCTCAGTCTTTTCACACTGTGCTAAGTGCTTTAAGTAATTAAATTGAAGAAAATTTATTCTTGCCCAAGATAGTTCTGTAAAGGGAGCTTTCATTGCCTGGCCATGGCTTGCCTTACCGAGAGGAGAAGCAGGTAAATGAACCTGAAAGCATTAGCAAATTAATTGCCTTGTAAAGACACATCTGCTCTGTGAGAAGGGCGCATTGATCTGTTGATTTTTATAAAATTTTATTTGGAACACATGGATTCTTACTGAAATTGGGACATAGGTATTAATTCTTACCTAATGTGTTTTTTTTGTGTGTGTCCATTTTTTATTTATTAGATAAAGCCCAGGAAGTGGAGGCTGAACTTTTGGAAAATCATCAAGAAGAGACAAATCAGTTATATAAAAAAATTGCAGACAAAGAAGATGATCTAAAAAGAACAGCTAAAAGATATGAAGAAATCCTTGATGTACCTTATTTTCTCTATTTTGAAATTTAGCTGTAAGAGATTTCATGGTAGTGCTAAAGAAGATTGGGCTTGGGCTGTCAGATTTCCTGTTGCGTGTGTGTGTGTTTAATGTAGAGGTTTTTTATTTGTTTTCTTGGTTTAATATTATCCAAATTTATGTTTCTACACTGTATGCAGATTTATAAGGAGTCTAATTGATTTCTGCCAAGACTGTAGTTCCTGATCAGATTCTGCTAACTAGGAAGTACAGCCCCGTTGGCAGGTATTCGAGCAATAGAGTTGCTAAAGAAGGAATTTATTTTCTTATTTGTCTTTCTCCCAAAGTCAGGCTAAATTGTGAGAGAACTATACTAAGCAATGAGAGCTTGTGCTTGGATAAAGTGTAAATGTATGTTTTCGTTTGGCTACTTAGCTAGGCTGGGATCTTCCCAGAGGAGCCAGTTAGCTTTATTTCATCTCTACCCAATTTACATGGTTTTTTGTTGGTTTCAAGGGACAAAAAAGATGGGGGGAAAATGGAATGCATCAGCCAGATTTTTTATATTTAGTGGAAGAATACTTCAGTGTACTTATTCCACCAATGGTGGATTATCATTGTTATTTTTGTGTGTGAAGATAAGCTATGAATGCTAGTGAGGGACTCCAGAACATTTTAAAATGTAAAACAATGTACATTATTATTCTTTGGGTTGCAGATTATTTAGTTACTCCAAGCCTTATTTGATGAACCATTTGATGATTAAGAATGCATAAATCAGAGAATCATGCCTCAACTGACTATGGCAGCAATAGAAGTCTCAGTCAGGAATAGATTCTAATAATTTTAAATGTAATTGAAAGGCTGGAATTCCAGGGTATGACACATGCATATAAATGCCACCTTTTTATATTTTTTGAGCTTTAGATCTCATTATGAAAAGATTTGAATAATTTCACATTTTCTTATACTCCCATAGAGCACTTTGCAGGGGTAAACTGTACCACATCTGTAGAGTTCCCTTTGTGAACTTCTCTGTTTCTAAATGTGTGGGGTAGCAGATAATAGATTTTCCGAGGTCATAACAAATGTGTAGGTAGAGGGATGAGGGATGAGGGAGCAGGGAGAGAAGTTAGCCTCTGGTATGGTTAATCCTTGAAAATCTGCTCTTTACTACAGAAAATTAAGGGAATGGTCCTTCAAGCTTTGGGCTTAGAGTAGCAAAGCAAGTGGGCAGGAAGTGGAGGGTGGCAAAGGAATTGGGTTCACTCTCCCCCAAGCCCTTCCTGTGTCTTAGACCAGCACTGTCCATTGGAAATATAATGCAAGCCACAAATGTGAGCCACATATGTAATTAGACGTTTTTAGTAGCTACATTAAAAAAATAAGAAGCAGATGAATTTAATTTAAATATTTTAATTAACTAATTATTTAAAAAAATGTTATCTTGTCAACATGTAATCAGTATAAAAATTACATGTGAATTAAATTTTGATATCAATATGTTTTCATATTTACTGCCCACCTCAGTTTGGACTAGCCACATTTCAGGTGCCCTTGGCCACTGTTCTAAGATATCTAGTAGCTACTGTGTTGGACAGTGTGGCCCCAGACTTTCAACTGCGAGGTCTAGGGTTGACTTTGAGATTAAACAGGTAGTTCTCATCTAAACGCCCCAACTACATACTCTGTCTTGAAGAATTTCTTTGTAAAAATGTAAACATTACTAGAAGAGGATATTAATAATTCTCAGCAACACCATATTGCTTTGATTCTGAGACATACTCTGTTATCATTGTTCCCATTTAGAAATTTCTGGAATTGGAGTTTTATATGGGAATTGTATGTATTATGTAGTGCTGTCCACCTCCCCCCCTCAAGCTGTTATCCAGATTGATGATTAGTCTTAATGATGACATTATAAAATGCTATATTTTTGCCATCATGAAAATAATTCTGTGATGTTGTTAATAGCAAAATGGAGCACAGAAACATTTTCATTTTCCTGCCTTTACTATCTAGAAGCATTCTTAGCATTCCTTCTCCCATGTGAAGGAACTAGGAACTTTTGTCATCCTTGAGTCACACCTTCTACCTTCCTTCCTCAGCCCCTCACATGTATGTATATTTTCATACACCTTTAGGATATGAAATCTGCTTATGTTCTCTGACTTACTAGGCAAAGAAATCCTCTGTCTCCCTTTAGTTGTGTGTCTCCAACACAGTATTCAACATATGCAGGCTCTTAGGATGGATTTTTTCATTGAGTTACATTTCGTGTTCCTCTCCTCTTAAGTCCATGGCTACTGCCTTGATCTGGGCTGCCATCTTTCATATGGTCTGGTCTGCTGTATTAATGTCCCACCTGATCTTGCTGCTGATCTTTTTTCCCCTAAGGTATTCATCTCTTCCTGTCAGCATTATTTTCTATCTTGAAACAAACATGTGAGCATATCACTTCCCTCCTAAATGCCTCCATTGGCTTCCCATTATTCCAGTGATACCTCCTCCAGTTCAGTCAGTGTTCCATCCACACTGAGCATTATCTTGTTCATATTTCAAGCCAATGCTTATGCTTTTCTGTGTGCCTAAAGAGCATGCTCCCAAACTTCATGCATTATTGCATCTGTTACCATCTCTCTTTTTACTTTTCAAAAAAGCTTAAAAATTGTTTCACTTAGAAAATTTTTTTTGAATGGAATGTATTCAAAAAAATAAAAAAGATCAAAATAATATGAAACAGTAAAGTTGGAGATGGTCTATAATGAAAATTGTTTCTATTCCTGTTCTCTGTTTTCCATGTCCTGTGCCCCTTCTTCCTCCACAGATAACCATTAGTTTCTTGTGTAATATTCTAGTATTTCATTATGCAAACTGAAACATTCTTATTTTTTCTTTCCCACCTAAGGTTAGCTTTTTAAAATATATTTTTCTGCGTAATGTATACTTTCCTGCATAAAATATACTTTTCACTTATAGTATGTTTTGCAAGCCCCTTAAATGGAATTAGTTGCATCTGTTTTCTTTGGTGCTCATCTAAATTTATTATTTCACTTTTAACCTGATTTTTGTCATATATGCATATATACATGTGTAAATATATTAATGTATCAGTCCTCTCCCCTAGACTATAAGTATCTTGTGGGCAGGGATTTTATTATCATCTCAAGTCTTGAGGACCTAGCCAAATGCTTGGCTCATACTAGACACTGGGTAAATTTGAAGGAGATGACACATAGTAGGGCAGGGAAGAGTTTATTTGGGAAGAGAGGTGGTGACCTCTCAAAGGAGGGGTTGAGAGGCCCCAGTAAAAGAGCTTACCTAATGGCTTAGTCCCAACCTCAGAGCAATTTCACTAGGAGGAAGTAGCTCCTAAAGCTGCATTGGCTACAAACTGGGTTTCTTTTTGACAGTGATTGTATTTTAGTGATTTGGCTTTGGCATAATAACTAGTCTTTAAAACATAATTTCCACTTATGTGCATAAATATTCAGTCCAACTAGATTTTCTTGTTATTTCCAAGCAAGCAATACTTTTTGTCCTTCAAGAAGACTAGGAAGCTTTTACAAAGGAAATATACAGAACTGTTTCTTAAGTTAGAAATAACACATTAAGGATTATTTTGTAATTCTTAGTGGGCTTGCTTTAGATTGGTATCCCGTAACTGTCAAAGGAAATGTCAGGAATAGCTAATTGTCATATTAAAGTCTGGGCCTAACTGATTAAGTAGCTAAGAGATGATCCTTTCAAACAAAGCTAAGCCACATTGACAAAGACATCCACACAGGATATGCAATGGCAGAATAAAAACAGAAACCCAAGTATTTTAGGGATGGTGACTAGGTTAAAGTGTGCCTCTGGGGAGATGTTAAAGGAGATTCCCTACTTTGCTTCTGTTGAGAGAAGGGGTTCGTTCTTTTTCAGGTGGTCTAAGTTCATGACAAGTGGTATTTAAAATTAGATTTTCCATGTATCCCATGGTGGTTCATTGCCTTATTTTGTGCCATGGGGCCTATCTGGTTTTGTTTGTTTTTGAGACTGTTACTTGGTTCTGGCAAGTCAGCATCTGTTAAGTCAGAAACCTATTTATGGTTGTTTTTCCTGTTTAGACTCTTATTTAGCAGACATTTGTCCTGTTGTCATTACTTAAATTTGATCAGTATTGCAATTTCAAATGTTCTCTTAGCACAGATGTGACTCAAAAAATGTTTAGGTGTTTTTTGTTTTTGTTTTTTCCTACAGAGGTAGTTTTCTCTGTACCGTGTTGTCTCTCTGTGTTCTTTTTAATGTTTATCAACACATTTTTTAATTCTAAAGGCTCGTGAAGAAGAAATGACTGCAAAAGTAATGGACCTGCAGACTCAACTTGAGGAGCTGCAGAAGAAATGCCAGCAAAGGCTGCAGCAGGAAGAAAACCCTGGCAATGATAAAGTGAGTGGAACAGGTCTTTGTGTCACACGTTTCTTGAAAATGTCATTTCCAGTTTTTGACTCCCTTCCTAACACACATACCTCCCTCCTTTAATCCTAACAAAAACCTGGCCTTTATTTTATAGACAGTGAAACTAAGGCTCAAGGGGGTTAAATAAAATGTCCAAGCTCACACAATGTTATATTGGGAATTTAAACTCAACCTGCCAGACTTTAAAGCCTAGCCATTTTGGTTATATTAGTACTTCTCAGCCTGTTCCATGGAAAAAGCAGCAGAGGAAAGTGAACCCCATAGTCCAGAGGCATAGCTAAAATGCTCTATAGAAAGTGTGATAATTTTAAGTGTTTATATTTTTGTGTTAAAAATTCATGTGAATTTTAATGCTACTCTGTAATATAGCTTTGTAGTCACTTAGAACTTTTTTTAGTTATATACCTCTAAGAAAAACAATTCCTGCCCTGGCTGGGTGTCTCTGTTGTTTGGAGTATCTTCTGGGACACCAAAAAGATGTCAGGTTCAATTTCCAGTCAGGGCACATACCCATTGGGGTATGTATGGGAGGCAACTGATTGCTGTTTATTTCTCACATTGATGTTTCTGTTTCTCTAAGTATCAATAAAAACATATCCTTGGGTGAGTTCTACAAAAAGAAAAACAATTTCTATTTTTCTCCTTGGTTATTGGGTCAGATACAAATGTAATAGGATTATTTTGAAATATTGGACTGAATTCAAAGAGATCTGGTACTGTGTATCAAGGCATTTTATAATTCCAATCTTTTTTTTTTTTTAATATTTTATTGATTTTTTACAGAGAGGAAGGGAGAGAGATAGAGAGTCAGAAACATCGATGAGAGAGGAACATCGATCAGCTGCCTCCTGCACATCCCCCACCGGAGATGTGCCTGCAACCCAGGTACATGCCCTTGACTGGAATCAAACCTGAGACCTTCCAGTCTGCAGGCCGACGCTCTATCCACTGAGCCAAACCGGTTTTGGCGAATCTTTTTTTTTTTTAAACCTCTTTCGAGGACATGCTTAGAGAGAGGAAGTGAGAAGGAAAGAGAGAAACATTGATCTGCTGTCTCATACACATGCCATGACCGTGAGATTGAGCCCACAACGCAGGCATGTGCCCTGACCAGGAATTGAACCTGCAACCTTTTGGTTTACCAGACGATGGTCAACCAGCTGAGCCACTCTGGCTGGGCAATCCCTGTCTTTAAGTTAAGTTGATCTATGAAAGATGAGCCATATTTACCCTGTGGCTTTCTGTCCCACTGTGCACCCCAATAAGTGTACACTCACAGGGCATGTGGGCTTGAGTTTGAGAATCCTGTAAGTATACCATTCTACTTCCGAAAATATTCTCACTCATCCAGTGTGGTCTTTTCATAGCACTCTCATGAGGGTCTTGAGAAAGTAGGTGGGCACTGTTCATGTGTTCATTGTTGAGAGTTACAGAGAATTCATTACAGAATGTTAGTTACCAGGTAACAATTTTCCAGACACCATTTACATGGATAACCTTCCAAAACTGGAAAGAAGCCTGGATAAAGGGCTTTGCTATTCTGAGCCATTTGGTACCTGTGTTTCTTTAATAGCTACTAAGTTATTTTAGTTGTTTGTTTGTTTTTTCCTACTTGATCATAATGTGAATAAACCAGGTACTATAAAATATTACTTCCTATGAGAAGAATACATGTTCTTTTCCTTGGTATCAAAATAAGTATTCATGTTACATATAGTGACAGTTTGATTTGTGGTGGGATGCCATAGAATATGGAAAGATTATGAGATTAATATTCAGGTTTTCTGAGTCCTTTACCTTGTGTCATAAAAAAGGAGATAAAATAGCCTTAATTTTTATTCCTACTCTTAAGAAACACCTTTTTAAAATTTTATTCTTCATAAATTTTTATCCTCTTCCTTCTCAAGCATCTTTTGTTGTTTCTATGATATCTTGAATTGCATATGAGTATTGAGTTCAATGAAAAATAATTTGTGATTATAGCTCAGAGTGGATTCCCATAAATAGTTGTTTAGACATTTCCTTAAAGGGCCTATATGCTTTAAATAGATGTTAATATGTTTAATTTTTACAAATTATATAAACAAATACATGAATATATTCTTGTTGTTAAAGAGTCAGATAATACACCTCCCCTGCCAAGTAGTAATCATGGTTAGAAGTTCTGTGAGTGGCCTTTCAGTTTTTTTCTTGTGTTTACCAATGTTTGTGTATATCCACAATATAATAATTTGTATAGCAAAATAGACCAGGTTTAAAAGTAAATATATAAGGTCATCTCATTAAAATCTGACCACTCTCTTAAGCCTATAACACTGAATTCTTTTTTCCTTGTAATTTCATATTACTCTATTTTATTGTTTCTTAAAAAATGTCATTGTATACATTCATTTTTTTCTTTTCCATTTTCAGGCAACAATATTGGAGCTACAGGTAAGACTAAATCTTCATTGAATTGCACTGAAGGTAGTGCATTTTCAGGAGCATTCTGTGTTTTAAGTGAAAACATGAAGAGACTATTTTTAATTTTTTAAAATTCCCAAGCAGTACAAAAAGTGTCTAGACAGTGATGAAACCCATACATACACATTTCATATATGATCTTTTGTTCTTTCAGACACAACTAGCACAGAAGACTAGTCTGATCAGTGACTCAAAGTTGAAAGAGCAGGAGTTCAGAGAACAGGTACAGGTCTAATTGGTGCCTTTTATTTGAACTACCTTCCTTAATTTATGTTAGCATGTACTTGGATCTCTTTTAACTAATTAAAAAAGAACTGATTTAATAGTTGGCTTTGCAATTTTGTTTTACATTTATAGAGGATATTTCTCTAAATTCATGATTATATATACTTAAACAAGATCGTTTGCATCTTATTTCTAATGCTTAACATTTCGGATACAAATTTGTGTTTGTTTAATTTGTAATAACAAGTTCTGAAAAAGTTATTTTTGCTTTTATCAGAGGGAAAACATACTAACATCAATCTTCATTACTTTTTTCTAGTAGCTAGATTATCTTGACTTACTATGATTTGTCCACATGTTATCCAGTAATTTGAGTTAAATAGGACCATGAGTGTACACCTAGAAGGATGCACAGAACATAGAAACACCACTATATGTGTATCTGTGGTGCATGATCTTTAGTGGTCTTTTTCCAAACTGGAGGAATAGTGAGTCAGGTCAGCAGGCTAAGTTTGAAGGCTAAATCTCTAAGGATATTCCAGTTTTCTTAAAAATCAAACATATAAAAATCTTGATAATTATTGGAACTAGGTGATGGATGGATATATGGGCATTAATTGTACTATGCTTTCTGTATTGAATATGTTTGAAAATTTTCATAATATACATTTTTAAATTTATAAGGATAGGTACAGTAAGTCATCACTTAACATTTTCAATGGGTTCTCGTGCAACTTTAAGCAAAACGACATTTAGTGAAACCAGTTTTACCATAGGCTGATTTAATCAGAGTTAAGTTGCTGTGGCATATTTCTGATCACAAAAATATTACCAAACTTCTAAAGACCCAAAATACTTCAAATAATGAAAATTGAAATAAATGTGAGCTATACATATATTTAAGGTAGATTAATAAAAACAAATAAAATCCTTTTCCAACCCTCTTATTCCAGTTCACGGTCGTGGGTGGCTGGAGCCTGTCCAATGTGGGAACCAACCTGGACAGCATGCCCTTCCATCACAGAACACACCCACACCCACACCCACACCCATCCTCACTCAGACTGGGACAATGTAGACATTCCTACTGTGCACATCTTTGGGATGTGGGAGGAAACCTAAGTACCCTTAGAAAACCCACACAGACATGGAGAGAATATGTAAACTCCACACAGACAGTGGGCCCCGCTGGGAATTGAATTTTCCCCCTCATCAATGCTATAACAAGAAGTTGAATGAAACAACACTATTTGAGGACTCAGTTCCAGTTTTACTCTATTTTCTTCTAGTTCTTAGTGTTGTAACTTTTCTCATCTATTCTCAAGTTTATTGCTTTAAATGTCTCTTCTTTACCATTCTCACATCTTCAAACTGTCCTAACATAACAGTTTTTGTATTATTTTTATAGTGATAAAATACATATAACAGAATTGACCATTTGAACCATTTTTTTTAAGTCCTGACCCGAGGATATTTTTTCTGTAGACTTCTAGAGAGTGGAAAGGAAGGAGGAGGGGAGAGAGAGATGGGAGGATGGGGGGTGGGGGAGAGACAAACATCAATGTGAGAGAGACACATTGATTGGTTGCCTCCCACACTTGCCCCAACAAGGGGTGGGGAACTGATGGAGATACGTGCCCTTGACCAGGAATTGAATCCACAACCCTTCGGTCCAAGGGCTGACGCTCTAACCACCGAGAAAAACTGACCAGGGCCACTTGAACCATTTTTAAAAGCACATAATTCATTGACATTTAGTTCATTCACAACACCATTCATTTCATCACCCCAAAAAGAAGCCCCTTATCCATTTAGCAGTCACTCTTCAGTACCTTTTCCCTCAGCCCCCGGCAACCTCTAGTCTGCTTTCTGGGTCTATGGGTTTGCCTGTTCTGACTATTTACTATAAATAAAATCATATACTACATGGTCTTTTTTATCGGGCTTCTTTCAGTTAGCGTGATGTTTTTAAGATTCATCCATGTTGTAGCATGTATCAGTACTACATTCCTTTTTATGGCTGAGTAATATTCTGTTGTATAAATATACCATATTTCTTTATCCATTCATCAGTTGATGGATATTTGGGTGGTTTTACCTTTTGGCTGTTGTGAATATTGCTACTAGGAACATTGTGTACAATTTTTATTTGAACACCTGTTCCCAGTTCTTTGGGGTATATTCTCAGGAGTGGAATTGCTAGATCATATGGTTTAACTTTTTGAGGAACCACCAAACTATTTTACTTTCCCACCAGTAAAGTATAAGGACTCTAATTTCTCCACATTCTCACAACCAGTTTTTTTATTATAGCCCTCCTAGTATGAAGTGGTATCTCATTATGGTTTTAATTGGCATTTTCCTGCCCAGGCTGGTGTGACCTTTAGAATGTCAGCCCATGCACTGAAGGGTTGCAGGTTCCAGCCCTGAGCCCCCACCAGGGCCCCTGCAGGAGGCAGCGAATTGATGTGTCTCTCTCATATCGGTGTTTCTCTCTCTTCTTCTCTCTGTCCCTCTCCCTTTCTAAAAATCAATGGAAAAATTATCTTCAGGTGAAGCTTAACAACAACAACAACAAAATTGGCATTTTTCTAATAGTGTTGAGTATCTTATCATCTGCTGCGTATCTTCTTTAGAGCAAAGTGTATTCAAGTCCCTAGCTCAGTTTTTAGTTGGGTTATTTGTTTTTGTTGTTGAGTTTTAAGTGTTCTTTATATATTCTGGATACAAGTCCCTTATCAAATACATGATTTGCAAGTATTTTCTCCCATTCTGTAGAATGTCTTTTCCCTTTCTTGATAAGGTTCTTTGAGGCACAAAAGTTTTACTTTTGTTCAAGTCCAATATATATATATTTGTCTGTGCTTTTGGTGTCATCTAAGAAACCATTTGTATTTTATCTCTCTATATTCTGTTTTTGGGATTAAAAAAAATCTAGTGGCTACAGCAGTCATATTTATTTATTTATTTATTTATTTATTTACATATGGTTTCCATGTGAATTTTATGATGTGATTAAAATATTTGTTATTTTTAGATTCACAATTTAGAAGACCGTTTGAAGAAATATGAAAAGAACGTATATGCAACAACTGTGGGGACACCTTACAAAGGTAAGAATGAGCTCTCTCATATGATGTTACCATGTTGTTGGTATATTTATGGATGATTTTTATTTTTGTCTTTGCCAATCTAATTTTTTACAACGAATATATTTACTTTTGTGATTCACCAATAACAGCTGGTTTTAAGGAAAGAATAGCACAGTCTAAAACAAAATTAATGCATACTTGTTTAAAAATTCAAATTCAGTGTAGTACTGTATAAGTAAAACTGCAAGTTCCTACTTTTTTCTCCATTCTCCAAATGGACCTAGTTGACAATTGATGTATATTTTTCCAGACTCTTCTGTACATGTGCAAGCATTTATGTAATCCACTACATGCAGGCATACACAGTTATATATTTTACATGCTTCTGTTTTTTACTGTTACAATAAAGATATAATTACTAAATTTTAAATCAGGATTTAAGGAAATAGAACACAATTTTTAATTAGATTAAATAATGACTTGCTTTGGATTCTTTCTAAAATGCTTTTTTAAAAACAAGGGAAAACCAGTTTGGAAGTTTCTTATGGCTCATTGCAGAGAAGACTCCTGCTACAAAGATTAGTTGCTACAGCTAAGTCAATGCTCAGCAGTGCAGAGAAACAGGACAGCTTCTCTTTGGTAGTTTCAACTTAAGGATTTCATACATAATTTTTTTCTCAGTTTAAGTTATAAGATGATCATACATAGTTTGTTTAATAACCAACACATATAGGTATAACACTAAGTGCCAAACACTGTTATAAGATAGGTTTTGTGTGTCAACTCATTTAATCCTCTCAACAACCCAGGTGTCTGGTTGAATATGCACATTCATCTGTTCACCATGCTGAGTCTTTGAAGAGCAAGAGCAAAATGAGCACCCACTGTGCAGGAAAAGTATTAATTGCTTCTCCAGGAAAATAGCTATAAATAAGCAATTTGATGTTTAAAACAATAAAATCAGTTCTTTTCTGAAAAGTGAAAAACATTGTAAACTCTTACATTTTGTTGATCTAGAGCAGCAGTTTTCAGCCCATGTGCTGCAAGAATTTTTAAAACATGCAGTACCCGACTATTTTGTCAGGAGCACTTACCTCTTTTCCCTTAGTCTGTCGATTAAAAAAATGACAACAGCCAACACGACAATAGCTGTCCAGTGTGAATGAATCAAAATTATACTTTTTTTTTTTTTTTGGTCAGATGGGCAAAAATTCTATGCTGCAGAATTTTAGGAATTAGTTTATGTATGCCATGAGATGAAAAAGGTTGAAAATCACTGATCTAGAAGGATGAAACACATTATTTTTTGAAGAGAAAACAGTGTATTATTATTTAGTTCTTAGGTAAAGTGTGGTTTGAGTGAATTGGGTCTTCTAAAAATATATACTTTTTAAAAATGAAGGGGTGGTGGGGAGGGGAGGGGCCTAATATATAGTGATGGAAGATGGTTTGACTTTGGGTGGTTGGCACACAGTGCAGTATACAGATCTTGTGTCATAGAAATGTACACTTGAATCCTATATGATCCTATTAACCAATGTCACCCCAATGAATTTAATTTTAAAAATGAAGTATTCCAAACATACACATCCATGTGATGTAAATATTAAGTAGGAAGACTAGTTAACACCTAGGAAGCTGCCATCTGGAACATTGCCGTACCTCTGAGGCGCCTTGTGCTGCTCTGTAATCTCCTGTCTCTTTGTTCTTTCTCAAGGGCATGACTGTTACTATATATAGCATAAGGACATTTTCCCTAGTCTCTGGCTTCTTGATAAAGTTCTTAACATGGGCTTTTACTGTCCAGGCATCCTCACATTCCCATCTGCCTTCCCATTAATTCTGTGGTTTTATTTTCCTGTGTTCCTCTATCCCTGTAGGGATTTCCTATGACCTTAGAATGTTTTCATACAGCATTTAGATGTTCCTTGTGGCAGAGTGCCTTTCAGACTATCTACTATCTAGTGTGCCATACTACTGGAAGTTGATGCAAGTATAGACTTTATATAATGCATAATTATGAATTTATCAGATTAAAGTTTGTCATAGTATGATTTTATATATCTGAACTATATCTGTTCTTTACTTTTAGATTGAAATAGAGCTTAACAAATGAACTATAACTTTATAGTAGTCTTTTTAAGATGTTGAATCAAAATATTTGAAAATCATTATAATGGCATTAATGTTGCATGCATTCTCAACTTATTTTATTTATCCTGTGTTTCAAAACAGTTTTGAAAACTTGATTTAAACTTAGTGCTTTTTGGTTTGGAATACTAGGAAAACTAGAATACTATTCTTAGATACTAAACTCTTAATAAAATAAAAGTGATTGTTAACTTTAAATTTTAATCGTCATTGTAGAATATCTGAAGCCAACACATAATACTTCAGGCTTAAAAAATTTTTATATAGTCTTTTACAATTTTCATACCAAAAGAAAGAGGAGGAGGAGATGGAAGAGGAAAAATGTGAGAAATAAGGTTGCTATAATAATTTTTGTTTTATCTTACAAGGGAAGAATACCAATTGAAATGCTTCATGTATACACAATACAATACCATGCAATACAATATAATTAATACAAGAATGTGCATCTCTTTGTTCAATTGTGTGTGTGTGTGTGGTTTTTTTGGTTTTTTTTTAGTTTGTCTGTTTTGTAAGTTTATCTGGTTTTGTCTTTATAATTTGACCTGTTTTTTATTTGACAGGTGGCAATTTGTACCGTACTGATGTCTCACTCTTTGGAGAACCTACTGAGTTTGAGTATTTGCGAAAAGTGCTTTTTGAGTATATGATGGGTCGAGAGACTAAGGTATAAATCATATTTGGCATGTGGTTTAATTTAAAAGGAAATACATTTTTAATATACATATTAATTCCATATGTTTACTATTAACAGACCATTCATGCTAATAGTGGGTGACAGGTACCTTGTGTTATTGCTCTTAATTTACAGAAGTTAATTGGCAGATTTTGCTTATATTTCTTACATTTATAAGATATTAATTTAAAAAATACTGTTGGATGATGTTAAATACTAAAAATTAAGATTTCATTAACTTAATACTTTGTGAAGCATGTGGCTATTTTTATTTTTGACTTAGGATCTTAAAGTTAGAATAACAGATTTCATTTTCAGGGTGACTTAAGGATAGTGTGGAAGTATTGGAAATGATCATAATTAAGAATGACTGCTTAGGGATATTTACAAATATTTTACATTAATCACTAAAAAAAATCATTCCTTCATATAAGGAATATTGATCATTTAAAAATTACCACATCATATGAGTAATAATGCTTGACTAATTTGTTTTTTAGAATGTTAAATTTAGTGTAGGGTCTTTGAGCATATTTATTTCCTCTATAATGCATTTAAAATAACCTTATATTGGACTTTTGGTAAATATATCTTGAATTGAATTGAATGCATTTAGGAAAATTTATGAGTCTTTTCTCAAACAAAATTTTCCATTTAAAGCAATTTATTTTTCTGATATTGTTTCAAGTTTTTACTTACATGAACTTTTACATTGTCTATATACCTTGGCCGAGAATGGAACAGTGAGTTCGCTATTCTTAGAAGCAATCCTTGTTTTAATTTATAGGTCTGTGGGGTTTATTGAGTCATAGGTTGCTAAGCCAGTTTAGGGATTGATTTGAAATATATTTAAAAACCTGAAATGTAAGGGCATAAGAAAAACTCTTAAAAGAATATTATGAATTTATGGATTGTAGATTCAGCTAAACACTAGGAGTTACAGGGCTGGAAGTCCTCTGAGTCCTTAATACCTATAGAAATCTCATTTCATTGTATCAAATAGTTTCAAATTAAAATAATAACTAGTGTGAGTCTGAAATGTATCACTGGAGGTATATATTAATTCATAGTGATTCAGTGTCTTTGTTTCCTAAGACTTTTTTTTTTTTTAATTCAAAGGGTAGCTAAAACCAATTTTCTCCTTATTAAAACAAAGCTAATGAAATATAACTTTCTCTTATTACGTCTTTATTGGATAGTAGCCTGTGTTTGAGGTGAGGAGGACAGTTTATGTTGTCTTGTTATTATTGCAGGGAAAGGGGAAAGGCATGTTTTTTTTACAAAAAGCTTCTCAGAACTTTAGCAACTTAGGTCATTTGTGAATTTAAAATTATGATCCCAGTGTTGTGGCTAAATAAACTGTTTAACCTTTTCTTGGCCTGTGCCATGAAGAGACTGATGGCCCCAGCCTGTTTCTTTTAGAGGTTGAGAATATATGTGGGATGAAATCTCTACAGCGTTTAAATCCTGAAGAAAGACCCAGCACAGACATAAGGCATATTCTGGGGCAGGGCCAGTTCAGCCATGTCTAAGCTTGTGTTTTCAGGGCTTTGCAGGTAGTTGTAGATTGTGACTTGGGAGACAGCTGAAAGGGATGGCCTGCCCCATCTAGTACCTGGCTGGGAATCCCTGTCGAGGAGTACTCTCTCTACTCTTCATCTTCAGCATACAGGGCATTTTTTAGTCACTAAAAGTGCTGAGTAGTCTATCATTCTGCATTCACATTTTAGAGGTAAATATTGAAAATTGGTAGTAGATTTTCGACTTAATTTACTGCATATTTATTCAGCACTTACTACCTGTAGCCCTTTGTTTATCGCCAGGATGGATAGGGAGGTGAAATTTGACGACATCCCTAATTTTAAGGAGGTTACCATATACAGATGCTCCTTGACTTATTGTTACTTCCTGATAAACTGTCACAAGTCAAAAATATCATGTCTAAAATGTATTTAAGACACCTAACCTACTGAATATCATAGCAACATGCTCAGAGCATTTACATTAGCCTACAGTTGGGCAAAATCATCTAACACAAAGTCTATTTTATAATAAAGTGTTGATGTAATTATGCATGTTGCTTTTGCACCATCATAAAGTTGAAAAATTTAGGTCAAATCATTATAAGTCAGGGACCGTCAGTCCTAGGAAAGGGGAGCTGTTCTCAGTGAAGCATAATGTAATGCAGAATGAGATAAGCACAGTGTGCGAAGGCCAAGGAAAATGTCATGAAGAAGCAGGTGTGCCTACTGGGCTTTAAACGGTGGCTTAGATTTTGATAGATGAGCTCAGAGAGGAGGGAAAACCTAGACAGGATGTCCAAGGCAGGAAATTGAGGGTGGGTTTTGGCAAACATGTAGTCTGGTCCAACTAAACCACTGGATCTGTGAGGTGGCAGTGATCTGCTTAAGGCTGCCCAGTGTGGAGGGCCTGGAATGCTTTCAGATTTTACCTGGAGGTATTGGGGGGTAGCCCTGGAAATTTTTGTGAGTAGGGGTTGACAAGATCAGAGTTGTTTTAGACATCTTTTTGGCTGATTTTTCCAATTTTTACACATTAATAAATAATTTGAAATGGAGACCAGATTATGGAGACCAGAGAATCCTCTGGTTTATTGCAGTGGCCTCTGCAATTTGATTTTCATCTGCAGTTGTTTCTTGTCCAGCAGGATCTGTCACCCCACTTGTTTCTTCATCTGCCTTTGCACACAGTGTCTCTGATTTCATGAGGCAGGTGATTTTTTTAAGACCACATGTAAGACACACTTTCTTATAGTATGAAGTTAAGTATGCTCCCTCTTTCTTCTGTTGTTACACTTTCTTTTTCTTGGGTTTGATCCTTTGCGCTACTATTGACACTAAAATTCAACCTGTTCTCCTTTTCAATAGAAATTGTTTCTCATTGTAACTTTTATTGGAGTCTCTCCCTAAAGCAAACCTGGCTAGAGTCCACTTCCAAACCAGGTGGCTCATTTGAACTTTACTCCCAGGGCCTGAGGATACTGTACAGAGAGTAGATAGTTGGGCTTCTTTCCCGAGGTATGGCAGAGAGGTGGGCTTCTCCAGTAGTGTTTTCTGGCTTGAAGGGAAGAGCTTGAAGCCTTTATTGGGTGATCAGCTGCAAATTCTGAGGAAATTGCTTACAAATTTAGAGGTGGATTTCCCATTTCCCAATACTTAGAAATGTGAAGACACACTAGCGAAAGCTTTTTTATTTTTTTGACAGACATGCTTGTGTATCCTTGTATGTGTGGTTTCATAATGAATATAAATGGACTTTTGGGTACTTTGAACTTAATAAGCTATTGAAATTAAAGAAATTCTTGTAACTGTAATTCCTGAATTTAAAATTTTTATTATTTCTTAAAAATAGCCTTCATAGTTAATATACCAGAAAACATTTAAAATTGCTTCAGAGTATTAATAAAAAGAATATTAAAATAGTTACTACTTAATATTTCTCTTGCCATTTCCTGCCACATTTATGCTTCGTTTCTAGACTGCAGTTTACCAATATAATTTAAAGGATGAGGAATTTTGTAAAATGCCTTTGGAATTCTCCAAGAACTAAGTTGTTTGAAGTGGTATTTTTTTTTTTTTTTATCATCAAAATGGCAGAGGCAAAATAAAAAGAAAGAAGGAGGCTGAAACTAAAATGTTGCTGTGTTGGGGTTTGTGTTATTAGTTGATCTCTTAGTTGAAATAAGTATTAGAAATATGTAAAGTGCCTTGCCTAGGCTTTAGCACATAATAGGAAGTTTTAAAATGTTAGTTTCTTTCCTTCCTGGAAATAATTATACTTTTTTTGTAATGATGTGAGTTTCCAAAATTTTTGGTTAATTCCATTACGTCATCTTTTCCTCAGTGAAATCTAGTCTATCTCCTCCACCCCCAACCTCCCCCTGTCTCCCCCCCGTCTCCCCACACACACACTTAGTCTGTGTAGCAGTGAACAAGGAATGTTAGAGTCAGTTCTCTGGGTGATCCTCCCCTTCTCTGTAGGAATCCTCAGGAGAGCCCTAGCACCTGAATCTGTATGTAAGGTCTAAACTTGTTGTCCTACTTATTTCATAAGTGGTATCTTCTTTCCTCTCTGTCTCCCTCAAAACATCTCATCTTGATACAAAATAGGGAATTTCAACCTTTGAGGAGAATTTTCCACGAGCTTATGGGTGACAGTCTGACTTACGGTATATTTATTTAGATCTGCACAATTTATTATCTTGTTTTGCAAGCCACCATGTGTACTGTTTGATTCGTCATGTTTTCTACCAAACAAAACATCTTGTGTTTATTTAAAATGTAATTTGTATTTCTATTAGGTTGATGTGCTGCATGTTTTAAAATACCTACTAAGCATGTTCATGTTCATGCAGTAGCCCATGTTTATGAGATATATGATGTGATTTAGTTAAGCTGAACTTGGGAGTATCTAATTCTGATTATTTAGAGCATATGTATTGACAATACATCACTTACTAGATAGATTTCTACAAATAAAAAGCCTCATAAAATGAATGAGTAATAAAGTTGTATGTTAATAAGACAAAGGGCCAAGAGCATTAGAACTTTATATAGCTTCGTGCTATTGTAATTGCATCTTCTTAAAATAATGTCAGCCAGACATTGTGAGGAGTCCTTTCAAATTGAAGTTCTAGTGTTGGCTGTTATTTCCTTGATTGATACCTTCACATCATACTTCTTTGGTCGTGGCTTCCATTGAGAGCACTTAAGAATCTCACCAGCAGAACATGTCAGAACGGGCCAAGACTTCTGCTCTACATCTATTAGTGATCATCTCTTGCTTTTCTTGTAGACCATGGCAAAAGTTATAACCACTGTACTGAAGTTTCCTGATGATCAGACTCAGAAAATTTTGGAAAGAGAAGATGCTCGACCAATGGTAAGCTTTAAAAGTAGGTTACTAATAGAAGATGACTTTGTCTTATATACTTACATTCTATTCTGTCTTATTTACAAAGACTTTGAGTTGGTAAAAGAAATAAATTTTTTTTTTTTATTATACTATAGCCTGAAAAATGAGAGTGAATCCACAATAAGAAAGTTTAATTTAGGACAGATATGTGAATGGGTGTTTTCAAGGAAAGAACTGTCTTATTTAATAACATATATGAGGTTGATGCCCATATATGCTATATTGAATTTCCAGAATTAGGGCTATTTATGGGAAGGATAGAAAAGCCATTTTTCTGGTATAACTATTAATTATATAATGATGTTTTACAGATTGCAGTTATTTATTCTATTTTAGTTGATTTTCAAATATACAGTAATTCTAAGTGAAAGAATTTAAAAATATGTTTTTATTGATTTCAGAGAGAGGACGGGAGAGGGAGAGGGAGAAAAAAATATCAGTGATGAGAGAGAATCATCAATCGGCTGCCTCCTGCACACTCCATACTGAGGATCGAGCCCGAAACTGGGAATTGAACCATGATCTCATGGTTCATAGGTCAACACTCAACTACTGAACCAAACTGACTGCATGAATTTAAGCATTTTTGAGCTTGTGACATGTCCTACAAGGGAAATGTAGATAACGAAATTATTAGAAATCCTTGTGTGAAGTCAGCTGTGATTAAATCGGAACTAACACACATTTCATAAGTTATGCAAAATTCTCCATGCCTAACTTCTTTTTGCCCTGTTTCATGATCTCAGTACTACTCTTCTCTTTTATTCTCTCCTCACTGAAGCACGAAAAGATCTTCTCCTTA
Source organism: Myotis myotis (assembly GCF_014108235.1). NCBI lineage: Eukaryota > Metazoa > Chordata > Mammalia > Chiroptera > Vespertilionidae > Myotis > Myotis myotis. The sequence goes on from NW_023416317.1 coordinate 48,589,007, forward strand.
GTGATGGGTTAGCCTATATTTGAGTATCTCCAGAAAGAAGGACTAAACCAATAAGTAATTATCTCCCAAAGCATTCCATCTTGTCTAGACAGACTGTGTGTGTCTTAGAAAAGTTCTTGTTTACCTTGATCCCAAATCTCCCTTTCTGTAGTGGTCAGCAATTTGTTCTGGTTCTAACCCATAAAATTGATGCATAGTGAAAGATACTGCATGTGTAAAATATTTATTTATAATCTTAAAAGTAGTTTTGACTCTTGATTTTTAAAAGAATTATGTAATAAGTTATCATTGTCAAAACACATTGTAAACAATTCAGAAGCATTACACAGAAGGGGAAATCTTCATGATCTTCAGCCTCCCAGCTGTTTCACCATGCCAAGACCATCATTGTTTATAGTGTGGTGACTGTCCCAGATTTTCTAAGCTTTATTAATATGTTATTAATTACTCCTTCATCACTTAATTATTTCATAAAAATGAGAGTAGGCAGCAGCTTGCTTTTTCCACTTACTCTATTTTTATATTATGCCACCTCATTACAAATAGTTTTACCTCATTCTTTTTAATGGCTGATTTTATGATTATACTAGAGGCCCTGTGCACGAATTTATGCATGAGTGGGGTTCCTTGGCCTGGCTGGTGATCCAGGCCTATTCGGGGAGGGGTGGGGTGCGGGGGGGATGAAGGGCTGGCCAGCCAGGGGGAGGGAGGGGCCGTGGAAGGTTGGCTGTGGGAGTGCACTGACCACCAGGGGGCAGCTTCTGCATTGAGCATCTGCCCCTTGGTGGCCAGTGCATGTCATAGTGACTAGTCAACCAGTCAAGCCTAAAGGTCGCTTAGGCTTTTATATATATAGATGGACGTCCTACACTTTATTTATTTTTTAAATATATTTTATTGATTTTTTTTACAGAGAGGAAGAGAGAGGGATAGAGAGTTAGAAACATCGATGAGAGAGAAACATCGATCAGCTGCCTCCTGCACATCCCTTACTGGGGATATGCCCGCAACCCAGGTACATGCCCTTGACCGGAATTGAACCTGGGACCCTTCAGTCCACAGGCTGATGCTCTATCCACTGAGCCAAACTGGTCAGGGCGGATGTCCTACAATTTAATTCACTAGTTTCCTATTCATGGACACTTAGTTGGTGTCCAGTTTTTCAATACTTACGAGCATAGACCCAGGGGAGCATCTATATACATATATTTTGCAAGTTTTCCAATAGGATATTAACCTTATTGTGTTGTGTGTGTTGCAAATATTATTTTCTAGTTTTCCTTTTGATTTTGCTGCTTTTTACTAACTTCACATTAAATATAAATAAATAAGTAAAGTGGTACTTATAAGGTTGGTCACATTATCCAAGAATAGACTCAGATCTTATAAACAACACCTGTTTTTTCCTGTTGCTGTTTTAAAGCAAATCAGGAAGCTAGTTAATAATCTTGGATTATGACCATCTTAAAACAGGACATAGAATTTACTGCAGAAAGTTGCTGCATTAAAACTATGTTTGAAATTGGGTCCCTTTTTTTTATGTGTTTTAAAAAATATATATATTTTTATTGATTTCAGAGAGGAAGGGAGAGGGAGAGAAAGAGAAAAACATCATTGATGAGAGAGAATCATTGATCAGCTGCCTCCTGCATGCCCCCCACTAGGGATCGAGCCCGCAACCTGGGCATGTGCCCTTTACCAGAATCAAACCCGGGACCCTTTAGTCCACAGGCCGACACTATATCCACTGAGTAAGTGGGAAGTACATTTTTAATTATGTTTAAATTTTCAAATTAAAGTTACAAGTGAAAATCTCAGCTACGTAGTGTTATAGGAGGGAGGTATTACAGATTCCTTATACTTTGCCTATACTTCCTTGATTTGAGGAGATTTAAGAAACATTTAAGTAGAATCTGTTTAATCATTTAAAGCTCATATACACATATAACCCATGTGTTATATTAAGTCTTAAAACTAACCCAATAAGCTTTTTTTTCTCCCTGGCTTTGTAGTATACTTCACCTCGCAGTGGTATCTTCTGAGTAAACCATCAGTCTGTGCTTAGTTAGCATGTGGTGAGTGAAGAATAATGTCTTGTGTCTTCTGTGTTGCATGATACTAACCATTTCTCTGGAATTCTTTTGCTTTTTTGTTTAATGAATATATGATTTTGCTATGGGTTAATATAGGTGTTTTCCATTAATTCTGTTTAATAGATTAACAATCACCTCTATCAGTAAGATTATATTATTTTAGTGAGTTTTAGTTCTTTAAATATTACTTGAAAGTTTCAGAATTGCTCTTTTGAAATTTTGTTAAAGAATCCAAAAAAGTACTTATGCATTCTATATTCCTTTTAGTTTTTTTAATTCCCAAGAATGTTCTTTGAAGTCAATAAAGATTGTAAGAAAGAAATGAAAAATGAAGTGATATATTTCACAAATCCAGAAATTAAAATATTGTAAAGCTTACTTAGAGTCAAGGCTAGTCTGAAATAATGAAAATTAGTGAAGTTGATTTAAAAATAAATGCAGTTTTATTACTTCCTGGGATCAACAAAATAACACATTTGTCCTGTAGAGACCCTTAGGCAGCCTGCTTTAATTGAAGATGGCTATTTCTAGTTAGAGGCCCGGTGCATGAAATTTGTATAGTGGGAGGGTGGCTCCCTCAGCCCGGCCTGTGCCCTCTCACAGTCCGGGACCCCTTGCTCCTTGCTGCCCACCTGCTTGCTACGCCTTATCGCTCAGCTTGCTGCTCCTTAGTGCTGCCACGGAGGCAGGAGAAGCTCCCGTCACCGCTGCTGCTCTGGCTAGCCGTAAGCCCGGGTACTGGCTGAGTGGTGCACCCCCTGTGGGAACGCACTGACCACTAGGGGGCAGCTCCTGTGTTGAGCATCTGGTGCGCATCGGGTGGTCAGTGCGCATCATAGCGACCTGTTGTTCTGGTCTTTCCACTGTAATGGTCGCTTAGGCTTTTATTATGTAGATTTCATGTTATTATAGTGAAGTGGAGGCATCTAAAATATTTCAAAGCAGTTAACTGTCTTCACTATTTAAATACCCTTTCAATTACCTCCACATATTATTCATGCAATTAGCTTGATTTAGCACCCCCTAAAAATTTAGAGAACATTTTTACCTCAAACTTTGCTAGAGTTTTTACAAATCACAAATAACCTGATCATAATTAATAAACTTAATTATAATTAAAGCCTCTGATTGTTAATTTGGCTAGTATTCAGCTAACAGTATCAAGGTTTAAAATGTGAATATACAGCATTTAAAAAAACTGTTTAGCTTTAAAAATTCTTTTTGCCTACATTTGAAGCTCATTTTGATTTTAATATATATCAAGTAACTTGCCTTAGTGATTACCTAGAATTATATTGGTCATGTAAATCCCATATCAAACTCAGTACATCTTAAATTTTCATATATATATTTCAGAGAGTAATGGAAAGGGAGAGAGAGAGATAGAAATATCAATGATGAGAGAGAATAATTGATTGGCTGCCTCCTGCACGCCCCCCACTGGGGATTGAGCCCTCATCCTGGGCGTGTGCCCTTGATCAGAATCAAATCAAACCCTGGGCTCTTAGTCCACATGCCAACACTCTACCCACTGAGCCAAACCTGCTAGGGCAAATTTTTCTTTTTAAACAATATAAATATCGCATCATGCTTATTACATTATTGCATTTAAGTACTGTCATTAATCACTGGAAATGATTACTGTGTAGCATTTCTACTGACTGATTAATTGATTGACTATCTCAGCTTTTAGTTTGATTTGCAAAATGGTACAATAAACACTTATATACCCTCACCTGTATTCACCAATTATTAACATTTTGCCAAATTTTTTCACTTGATCTCATTCTCGCTCTTTCTCTCCATGTGTAGTTCCCCTCTGTAACATTTGACAGTTGCTTGCAAACATAAACTACACATTTTAACAAATATCTTTAAGAACAAGGGCTTTTCTTACATACTCATAATACAATAATCACTCTCAGGAAATTTAATATTAACATAGTACTGTTATCTAGTATATAGTAATACTTACATTTTTCCAGTTTCTGAAAGAATATCTTTCATAATTTTTTAAATTCCAGGATCCATTCAGAGATTGCATATTGCCGTTTATTGTCATGTTTTTCTAGTCTCTCCTTTAAATTAGAGAACTCCTCCCAGCCATTTTGTCTTTCATGATACTGACATTCATTTTTGGGTCATGCATGAATTTCTTCCTGCAACAGCTCAACCTGAGATTTTGAAATAATAACTGACATGGGAATTTAAATATAACAGAAGGGTTTTTTTTAAAAAAAAAAAATTTATTTTCTTGTTTAAAGTATTATAAATAGTAGTACATATGTCTCCTTTTTTCTCCATTGACCTTCCCCTGGCCTCCCCTATCCCCTGCATATGCCCTTATCTCCCCCCCCCCCCCAGTGTCTTATGTCCATTGGTTATGCTTATATGCATGCATATAAGTCAGAAGGTTTTTTTTCTTATCTTGTCTAGATTTCTAGGGCCAACATGATCATTGAGCTAGTTTTATAAAGAATATGATGCTATTTTAAGTACATCATAAGTAGTGGATTATATTGTTCATTTACAGATTGAGAAGACTTTAAAACTTTCTCTTTCCACTAAATATATATGAAAGTTTGTCTCATTTACTAAATCTTATTTGGTAATTTATTTATTTATATATTGATTTTTTTACACAGAGGAAGGGGGAGGGAGAGAGAGTTAGAAACACCGATGAGGGAGAAACATCGATCAGCCGCCTCCTGCACACCTCTCACTGGGGATGTGCCCGCAACCAAGGCACATGCCCTTGACCGGAATCGAACCTGGGACCCTTCAGTCCTCAGGCCAATGCTCTATCCACTGAGCCAAACCGGTTAGGGCTTGGTAATTTATTTTTATGGCTTTTTTTAAACCTCATATTTGATCTATGAGATTTTAGCATTTTAAGGCAACTTACTAGGAAGGTTTGGCATTATTTCTCATAACATTTTACATTTTTAAAGTTAGGTTTGTTAATTTCAGGTGAGGCATAGCTTTTACACCAAAATGCTGTTTGTCCTTTGCTGCCATGCATGCCATCCCTGAGAACTGCAGTATGTAGGAAAACCACACATTAGGGCAAAGGAGGAACTCTCTCCTCTGTAATGCAGTCTGAATTGCTGCATCCCAGAGAGACTGCTGAGTCAGCATGGTGACTCGGCTTTCTCTATCTATGACCTGGTAGCATTCAATATGTGGTGAAGGGCAAGAGCTTCAGTGTCACTTACAAACACTCTTTGTCAGGATTGCTGACTCCAGGTCAGATCATTCCAAGGTCATTGATTTTTAGAAGATTTCTGTACGACTTAATTCTTAGAAAATTTCTACTTCAATCCCAGGCCATAGAAGATAATTTAATTTTAACTTGAAACAACTAATCTCCCAAAGGGCTGGCTTTAAAGGTGTGTTTTTCTTTATCCTCTTTTCCTTTTACAGTCATGGCTTCGGTCTTCATCTTGAAGAAATGAGGAGAATCGTGTTGGGCAAGGTTGGAAGGCTGCACATTGCTGCTCTTTGAGAAAAGCTGTTGTTCAGGGCTCTTCCTGAAAAATCTGGCATTGGCCCACGGTTAGCCTTTAAAATAGGTCGTATCAGTGGGAAATGGTGTTAGTTTTTTCTTTCTTCTTTTTTCTCCTGGGAAGAGTTTTATGTTGTTTAAAATTTTTAAAATAACTAAACCTGATTTATGGACTCACTTAATGTTCCTTTCTTCCATTCTTTTTGTCTCTCTTTTAAAAGAACTGCTTGCCTTTTCTATTTATTTTTAGAGTGATTTTTAAAAAAAGACTTGTGCAATACATTTTGAGGTGAAACTTAGTGGGGGTTTTTCTGATAAATTAGAGCATTTAATTTACTATTTTATCCAGATTGATTTGTTGAATATTTACTAAAGACTAGTTCTTTAAGTTATGACATATGAGAAATCCAAACTGCAGTACCTCATTGTTTACTTAGCTTTTGTACTTATATTTTTCAGAGGAAAAAATACTACTGTAAATTGTAAATAGTCAACACATAACTATTGTATGCAAATCTGTGACTTGGCAATGTCATCTCGGAAAACCAGATAAATAAAGTTTATTTACTATATAAAATGTTCTGATTATGCTTTTTTTTTTCTATGTTGAAATCTACTTCAAAATAGTTAAGAACTTATTTTCTATCTGGGTGAATATAATGAACTATTTGTCAAGATGAGTATTTGGAAAGTTTTTTTATGTTCACAATTAGCATGGCCACGGATGGTATTTGCTAGAGATCTGCCAACCTGGAGACGCTTTCTCTTCCTGGACTAGGCCATCCTCTGATTTCTTTTAAACTTAGTGAGAGAGACATTTGTGGACACCACGAGATGGAACTGTTCAGAGGGTTTCAAACACTTTATATTCTAGCAAATACAGTGTTCAGTTTCTAGGTGTTATCTAACCTCTGCCTCAGGGTGGAATCTCAGTTTCCAGACAGTCTGGACCTTCGTCTTGCTGTGTATCGTATTGTGATAAAGAGTGGGGGGCTTGTGTGGGTGGGTGACCAGGGGTCTTCCCACAGCCCACACCTGAGAAAGTGCACAAACTGGATTTTAGACACCGAGGGGGGCAGGAGTGAACAGGAGTTGCTCATTTTCCTCAGTGCAGGCATGACTAAGAATAGTGGTGATACTCTCTCCTGCTACTTTTCCGGCAAAAAGGACAAAGCCTTACATTGTGTTCAGTGCTGGGGTCTCAGATCTGTCTGGGACATTTAAAAAAAAATACTTTTAATTTTTAGAGAAAGAGGAAGAAATTTGGGCTCATTGTAGTTGATTTGGAGGATATATATTTAAAAAACAATCCTCCAGAATCCCCCACCAAAATATTACCCACTGTGTTATAGAATTGTACACCTATGTAATTTTATTAACCAATGTCACTCCAATAAATTCAATAAAAATTTTTAAAAGATTTAAAACTATTACCAGTGTTGCTTTGGTGCATTTAATAATGGAGTATTTTTTTCTAATGAGAATGAATAGCTATATGGAAGAAGTGTGTGTGTGTGTGTGTGTGTGTGTGTGTGTGCGCGCGCGCAAACATGCCTACATTTATATGTCTATTATATTGTTGGCCATCAAAATTTCCTTTAAACTTTTTAATTGCTGTGTAATACTTTATCCTATGTATATGCCATCGTTTGACCCCTTTCTCCATTGTTGAACATTTAGTCATGTGTCCCTTTATTCGGTACTCCATGTTGGTTTTACTGTCCACATTGTCAACACTCTAGAAAATACATTTCAGGACCAGCCTTTCTCTCAACTGCCTTTGGGGCCAAACACATGGACACATTTCAGATTGCTGTGTCCTAGCTTGCCTGGCATCGTTTTCTCTAACATTCCAGAGATGTGACGCATGGGTGAACACTCCCAGCCAGTACACTCTGAGGACACTACATTTCAAAACTGGGCTTCACCCAAATGTGAGATGTCAAAGGCAAATGGAATAGCCGTGCCTAACGCATACTTTCCATGGAGGATGGGTGGGTGCAGCTGCAGGTGCATTCCTCCCGTCCCCCTTTTATAACAGTTTCCTCCTGCCCTCATTTGGGATCCCTTTAGTTAGGTTTTGTGGATGTTGTTACATTCTTTAGAAGTGTTCAAACACCACACATGTGAACATCACCTCATGGTGACGGTACAGATGCCAGGGCAGAAATGGCAACCTGCCAGCATTCTGCTTCTGTCAGAACCTGGGCCAAACTCGGAACTCAGGGCTGGGGAGATTCACACCATCTCTTGTATAACAGTTTCCTCCTGCCTTCATTTGAGACCCTCTTTAGTTAGGTTTTGTGGATGTTGTTACATTCTTTAAAGTGTTCAAACATCACACATGTGAATTCACCGAGGCGGTGAACATGTGAGACCCTTCAATGCAAACAACTTACGGAAACACTTCTCAACTCAGTACTCTGCAGCCACTGCCAATCGGTTGAGTTCACACATGACATCAAACCTGTTTGCCATCACAACTATGAATGTCTCTGATTCAGGGTCTCATCTCCTCCAGGTGTTCTGGATTTTACTCTCCAGTCTCTGGTCACCGGCCCCAGGCTCCTCACCCTCTCCAGGCAGGAGGCCAGGTCGTCATTCAGGCCTTCCTAGTCTCATTCTTTTTTCTGTTATTTTTATTTTTAATATATTTTATTGATTTTTGACAGAGAGGAAGGGAAAGGGTTAGAGAGTTAGAAACATCGAAGAGAGAAAAACATCGATCAGCCGCCTCCTGCACACCTACTGGGGATGTGCCCGCAACCAAGGTACATGCCCTTGACCGGAATTGAACCTGGGACCCTTGAGTCCGCAGGCCGATGCACTATCCACTGAGCCGGTTAGAGCACCCAGTCTCATTCTTGCTCTGGATGCCCCTTATGCCTGCTAGACCCCGGGCCACCCCCCACAGCCAAGCCCCGGGAATCCCAGCCGCTCTGAAGTGGGACACGGAGATCCTGGAGCCCGAGTCCCTGGCGCCTGTGGATATGTTGGCCACGCTGCTGGCCATCGGGGCTGGGCCGGTGGCTGTGTGACTGCAGGGAGCCCAGGCCCGGGAGTTGGGTGCTGGAGAAGCTGGAGTGGGCGCTGAAGCTCATGTTCAGGGAGGAAGGTGAGAGGCCAAGGTTGCTCAGGTTCGGGAAGCTCAACCTTTGAGTGTTTGTGGTGTTTTTTTTTTTAGTGGATTCATTTTAAAAGTTATGATTGAAGAATTTATTTAGATTTGTCATCTTAAACTGAACATTTATTGTTTATAAACAATATTGGAATATTTAGCATACGTGTTATTTATAAGTTTAATCGGTTAAATTTATCAACCTTCGGTAAATAGGGACTTGCAGAAGTAATTGGAAGGTTTTTTGAGTCAGGTAAATACATGAATACTTACAAAGGAAATCAATATGATATATTTATTAATGCAACAATTTCAAATATTAAAGGGATTTTTATGAAGTTAAAAAAAACCTCTTTTAAAGTATAATCAGAATAATGAGATTTTTTTAAAAAAATATATTTTATTGATTTTCCACAGAGAGGAAGAGAGAGGGATAGAGAGCCAGAAACATCGATGAGAGAGAAACATCGACCAGCTACCTCCTGCACGCTCCCCACTGGGGACGTGCCCACAACCAAGGCACATGCCCCTGACTGGAATCGAACCTGGGACCCTTCAGTCCGCAGGCCGACGCTCTATCCACTGAGCCAAACTGGTTAGGGCAATAATGAGATTTTTAAGCTGAACTTAATCATGGTTCTACATTTGTGATGCTGATCAATTCAATATTAACCTTTTAACCAAATAGTCTTTGAATGAAACTTACTCTTAAATCTTTCTGAAGATACTAATTACAGTGTTAAAAATAATTTTCTTCTTCTTTATCCTACAGCTCTGCTTTCTCTGGAGGTGGTAGTTCTGTTAATTTTTTTTCTTTATGTTACTGATTGCCGGGAACCGGTCCATGCTTGCTGTTTCAAGGGACCTGGCATATATGGCATACTGTTCTTAATATGTTTGCTCACCTTCTTGGCACTATGTGTTTTAACCAAGGTCTCTGAGAAAGGTTGTTTCCCCAGGTAGGGATTTTCCCCTGAAGTTAGGGAGGGAATAAAACCTCTTAACTAAGTACCAGGCGGGTAATTAATCACTTTAACTACGAACAATCATGCTTAAGCTACATAATCTTTACTCCCTGGAATGGAGATAAGAAACACCCTAACCTTTCGAATAGAGATTGATAGGATTGGAATCAACTGGTATAAATACAGATGTAACACACACAGAACTTAGAAGACAGAACTTAGAAGACAGAACCAAGAGAAGACAGAACCTACACACAGAACTTAGAAGACAGAACCTACACAGAACCTAGAGACAGAAGAACTTCGCTGGAGGGAACATGGCAAAAGATCCTGGACTGAACCTGACTGCAGAAATTGGCAAGAGAACCTGACTAGAACCTGGTGACTGAACCTGGCTGGAGAACCTGGACAGAACCTGGCTGGAGAACCTAGCGAGGGAACATGACTACAGAACCTGGCTGGGGAACCTAGCAAGAGAACATGGACACAGAAACTGGCTGGAGATCTGAAGCAGAACCTCTCTGGAGATCCAGACCAGAACTTGGCTGGAGATCCTGGCTAGGCTGCTGATCAACTGAACACTGTCTCCGTGTCCTTCCTTCTTCGCCGACTCCATCTACGCCTTTGGGGACCCCTGGACCTGCTGGGGTTGGACCCCGGCAACTGATGTTTCCTGGTGCCTTGCTTGACCAGTGAAGGACAGTCCTTGCTTGACCAGTGAAGGATAAGGTAGGTTGCTCTCATGGCTGGAATGACTTTCCCTTTGCATTTGTCTGTATCTGTTTGCCTCACAGGTCTGTCCCCAAATGCATGGGGCTACCTCTGCATCCCATGTCTATTCTGGTTTTTAAGACCTGACTTTCTTTTTTCAAAAATGTTTCATGCAACATACAGACAGAATAGTGGATAAAACACATATACTCACATAATGAATAATTATAAATCAAATACCACCAAATTAAAAAATAGAATATTGTCATTATTCTAGAAGCCCCCCTCCCAAGTGTCCCTTCCTATCAGTTTCTCTCCTCTTCTCTAGAAGTAACCACTCTGCTAACTCTGCTGTAATAACTACCACTTGTGTATGCAACTCGGCCCTACATTTTAATTTTGTCTTTAAACTATATTAAATCAAACTGTATGTATTTTTTTTCAGTCTTGCTTCTGTTAAGGTAATTAAAGAGGCAAGTAGCAGAGGGGCTCTAATGCCTTGGTAGCCTAGCCAAGCCAACCGAAGCCAGAGTTCATGTGTGGAACTGAGAAAATGAAACTCATGAGCCACCAATCACAAACAGCCCACTGGTCTTTCCTAAATAAGGCAACTGCTGCAGCTACAGCCAATGAAATGACTTCCTTGCTCAGCTTCCCTGTCTTCACTATAAAAACCCAACTGCTTTTGGTTCAGGGAGATGTGAGCCCAGCACATGGACTGGAGCCCACCTCACACATTTGACCAAAGGGGCCACAGCACACACCCCAACTCCATTGGAGGCCTTGGCCCCAGTGACAATGGTCCTAACTGGTCATTCGTTTCTATGCATAGCAAAAGGTAGCGACTATTTGTGTGATGGCCAATACCTGTAGGAAGTAGAGGAGCTAGTCAGCAGGAGAGGGCTGTGCAGAGAGGGCTGGGCCCAGGGGAGCGAGCATGTGGCTGGAGGGCCTTCTAGGTGACAGGCACCTCCTGCAACTCTTCCCTTAGAGGAGGCCCCATACTCTGCCAACCTTGGCCTGTGACCTCAGCATCCCCAGGATTGACATTAAGCAAGCACACGGTTTGCCATTGCCACCAGCAGCTGTCACGGGACCTGGGGGTGGGCATCCTGTGCCACAATTTGCTTCTTTGTCCCAGAAGCCCTGTTCCTACCCACTGTTACTCCCTAGCAGGGAGCTCTGCTTCCCTCTCAGGGGGCAGTATTGCCCTCAGAGCTGGTCTGGGCCCAGAGCACAGCAGAGCCCAGCCAGCAGACCTCACACCACCTTTAGGCCACTTGCTCTGGTTCAGCCAGGCTGCACCCTGAACTTTCTGATGCCAGCTTCAGACCCCTTTTTTCCAGCTGGACCCTGGACTGAGGTCTGACCTGATCCAGAATTTAATCAACAAAAAGAAAGGAAGAAGGCTTGCTCCTCCGGGAGTTGGCAGAGGCTTGGGAGAGCTGGAGGCGGGCCAGGGAGGAAGTGGCCTCAGGGGCTGGGCCCACAGGGCATGAGCTCCAGTCTGAGCTCACTCCGCAGACCCCAGGGTGTGGAGAATTGGCCTCTCTGCCCCAGGGTGGCGGGCTCTTGCCCTGCCTGGCTGGGGGTGGGCAGGGTGGGGATGTGACATGAGACAAATAGCACAGCTTAAGTATCAGCACTGGCTGAGAAATCCATTTTTCATTTGTTTCCTTATTCCCCCTGTGGCTCCTTTGATGTCCCTGCTTCATCGACCACAGCTAATTCTGATGGGCAGCCATGTATGTGCTGGGGCCCTCAGGTGACAGGGCTCGGTGCAAGTGTGGGAACATTGGCAGGACATTGGCAGGACATTCTGGGGCAGAACATTCCTTCTGGGCACTGCCTTCCCAGCAGGGACACCACAGTCCCTTCCTTTTCTAAGGCGCAGTGGTGGGGTGTGGCCAGGAGAGAACAGCTCCTGGGTCCTACTGTCGGCTTGGGCACCAAAACTTTTGTCCATTTACAAATACTCATCCTCCTCTCTCCTCCCTTCTCTCTTCAGCCACTGAGAAGGGCTGGTGTTTGAGGGAGGTTGTTTTTCCAGAAAAGCTTTGTTCTGCGGGTTGCAGGGGGGCCCCCCAGAAGAGCATTTCTGACACCTCCCAAGCAAGAACAGTATGTTGGGGGCTGCTGAGGAGACTACCCAGAGAGCTGCAGTCATATGCATACCTCCATGCCGGTGCCTTTTAAAACAAACTTTTTACTGGAGTGTAACGTACATGTAGAAAGTGGGTTAAGATTTGCAGGGCTAGGGGAGTCATCACAAAATGAACCTTCATTCAATCACCACCCGAGTCAAGAAAAACCCTGTGTCACCCAGCTAGCATGGCTCATTGGTTGAGCGTTGATCTATGAACCAGGAGGTCATGGCTCAATTCCTGGTCAGGGTATATGCTTGGGTTGTGGGCTCAATCCCCAGTAGTGGGCATGCAGGAGGCAGCTGGTCAGTAATTCTCTCTCATCATTGATGTTTCTATCTCTTGCTCCCTATCTGAAATCGATTTAAAAAAAGAAAGAAAGAAAAACGCCATGTTACCAGCTCCCTGAAGGGCCGCTTTTGCCCTGTCTATCACTTTCCTGTCCCCATCCCCAAAGTTACCTCTCCTATCTGGTGACATCATAGGCTCATTGGACCTGCTCTTGAGCTCCCTATAAATGCGGTCAGGTAGTCAGGTGGGAGGTGCTCCTTGTGTCCGTCCTCTTCTGTTCAGGAATCTATCTGTGGGATGATCCAGCCAGTCGGAGCAGGTAGTAGCACTTGGTGCATTCTCATTGGTTAGTTTATAGAGGGTGCCCATGGGTCTCGAAGAACCCTTGCAAGCAAGAGTGGATGTTAAGCGACAGCTTGACTCGAAAGAACATCTGAGCTAAAGCCAGCCCCCACCCGAGGATGGTTTCAACTGAAGCGACACCCCCTTTCCCAACCTGGCAAGGAGCCTGATTCTGTTTAGCCCTTCCAGGGCAGATCTGAGTAGGCCACCTGCCCCCTTTGGGCTTGGAGACCCCACTTGTAAAATGGCATCAAAGGAAACATTCAGCTCTGAGACCGTCTGATTTTGGGGGTCAAATTATTTCATAGGAGCAACCTCAAGCCAGAGTATTTCTAAATATCCTGGAAATTGCTCACTTCCTTGACACTTTGCTTCATTTCTAAATAGCCATTGGGTTCTGCTTCATCTTCCAGGTCCCCAGGCTTTGCCGACCAGTTCCTCATCCTACGAGCCATCTTCTGCTTTCATAGCCTCCTCTCGGTCCCCTGGCAGCCTGCACCTGCTGCTTCCCCGTTAAGCTGTACCTTCCCAGACAGCCAGGGGATGATGGCCAAGAACCAGCTCGGTCTCTCACAGGTTTGATTGTCACATCTTACACGTCACTGCTCAGGTCCAATCTCAATGAATTATTTGGTGCGCTGACATTTGTCGGCAACAGAGTGATCTGTAAAATAATAAACATTGTGCAAAACGCACACAAACCCTTCTGAGGCTTGTGAACGTGCCCATTGTTCTCCCTGCAGCCAGGCTAAACATTTCCTGATCCTTTTCTCACGGAGAGGCCACGATGTGGTCAATACCAACCACAAATAAGTCGGAGTTGTGAAATGTGCAGAGGCAGGCTCTGCAGGAGACATGACTGTACAGAGCAAAGCTTAGCCTCCGTTGGAGTTCATGTGCATGCTCCATGGCCCCTGCCAATGCCTGCTGATAGGCAAAGCACATCACCTGTCCTTAGTCACCAATACAGTGACCTTCAGTTCTCGGAGAAGTGACCAAGTGTTCACATGGGTTCTGGGAAGGCTTCCCCTGCAGCCCAGAGAACCTTAGAGGTGGGAGAGACATGTTGTGCAGTAGAGGAAGGACCTGAGAGTCGGGTGGCAAAAAACCTTAAACACTCAAAACTAACACATTGTGTGATACGTTAGGATAGTGGTCACCCCTTGGGGTAGTGACTGGAAAGAGGCCTGTGTAGGGCTTCTGGGGGCTGGTGCTATTCTGTTCCTTGAATTGGGAGCTGTTCTCTAGAGAGGTGTTCAGATTTTTAAAATCCATCAAACTGTATACTTATGATATGTGCATTTGTTATATTATGTAAGTTTCATTTTAAAAAAAAGTTTACTTTTAAAAACTGAATATTACCAGACTGGGATATATCTATATCTATATCTATATCTATATCTATATCTATATCTATATCTATCTAATTATATATACATAGTTGGTTTGGCATTCAGAAATAAATCAGTGCAATTCATCACAAAAGGGAAAAATCAAATGACTAGCTCAATAGATGCTAAAATTCAACATTCATTTATGTTAAAAACTAGAAAGAAGGGAAATGCTTTAATTTATAAATATTTAGTGGGGGAAATGTTGAAAACTTTCCAACCTGGATGCCATTTTCTCCATATCTATTCAACATTGTTCTCAGAGTCTTTCCCATACAAAATGGTAGGGGATGGGGGGAGTAATGAAGCTCTCATTACTGTTTGTGGAAATTCCCAAATAATTAGAATTAATAAGTGAATTTAACGAGGTTGCCAGATATAAGGATAATATACAAAAATAGATTGTATTTCTAATACTATAAATTATTAGAAAATGAAATAGAAGTCAGATGATGAAAAAAGTAGATGATCTGACAAACGTTGAATGAAAGAAATCAGATACAAAGAATTCATATTGTATAATTCCCTTTATATGAAGTCTGAATATAGGCAAGAATAAACTATAGCTTTAGAAATTAGGATAGTAGTTAATTTTGGGGATGGGAGAAGGTGCTGGTTTGAGCAGAGGCTTTTTGGACATTGGCAATGTTTCCTCTTTTAACCTGGTGGTGGTTGCATGCGTGTTTTATTTGAGATAACTTATTGCATTGTACATGAATGTTTTTACACTTTTCTGTATGAGAGTCATTTAGAAATTTTTTGAAAAAATATTATTTGGGCAGCTTGAGTTAGGTGATCCATAATGGTCAGTTGTCTGTAGCCAGATCAAAAGAGCCACGTGATTCAGGACAGCAGGGGTGAGAAGACAAGGAGAGGTGTGGGAGGGAGAACAAGAAGAAAGTGATCTTTTCTCACAGGGAGTTTACCCAAAGAACAATGGGTCTTCTCTCCTCTCCCCCCCCTCACCCTCCCCAAACACACACACTTATATCTGCATTTCTCAAATAAGTTGGCTTGGCTTAGCTGGGTGCTTATTCAAAGTCATGGTTTTAGAGTCTTGGGAGGAACTCATGCTCCTCTTTTCTTCTCTTATTCTTTTTTCTTTTTTCAATAGGCAATATTCTAATTGAGTAGTAATTCTACTAAATAAACACAGTCTATAATAAAACCAAACAGAAACTAGACTAGAGTGAATGGTGGTCGATGTGTGGATCTGGCTCATTGGGAGAGCCTTAGTTTATTCCAGAGGAGGGAGGAGGATGAAATTCCTCAAAGACAGAGTGTAGGAGAAGAGAGGAGGGGCATGGAGCAATTCTTTGGGGCCACTGTTAGCCTGTGGTCTTGAAAGATTCCCCGAGGGATGGACTGCAGTGGCAGGAGAGTGATCAGGGGTCCAGGGCCATCTCATGACCATGGGATGAGAAGGGATACGAGGGTACAAGAGGCAGGATGAAGGAAGATAGTATTTTGGGCACCAGATTGCATGTCATGAGTGAAGGAGAAGGGGCAACTGGAAAGGACACAAAGATATGGACCTACAGCGACTGAGAGCCTGGGCCTACCCCTGCCAGACAGGGGTGAGGAGAAGACTATGAGGAGGATCAGAGGTTCAGAGAGGGAAGAGGAAGACATGAAGAAGGGGCAGGAAGGACAAGCAGAGAAAAGCCCTTTGCTGAGTTTCCCTTACAAATGGGGCAACATTGGGCAACAGCACTATTGATTCAGAGCCATTCCCCCTAACCCCTCAGCTTCCTCCTAATCCCCCACAAACACCAAATGCTCCAGGGACTTCAAGTCTCTGTTCAAGAGGGTCAACCAGGTGGCCAAACTTTTAGAGTCTTTTCCCAAATGGATTTTTCTTGAAATTAATACTCTTTGGAGAAAGACTTTGCTCAGGATCAAGATCTGCTCGGTGGATCAAGAAAAGGGGGCACCTGCTCCAAGTCTTTGCCCCTCCTCTCACTTTCTTTTTTTTAAAATTTAAAATCTTTATTGTTGAAAGTATCACACATGTCTCCTTTCCCCACCATTGACCTCTCCCCGCCTACTCCCCCCTGAGCACAGGCCCTCACCCACCTACTCACTTTCTTAAAAAAAAAAAAAGAAAAGATTTTAAATTGATTTTTAGAGAGAGAGGAAGGGAGAAAGAGAGAGAGAAACATCAATGTGAGAGTGAGACATCAATCAGCTGTCTCCTACACACCCCCTACTGGGGATCAAACTGGCAACCTTTTGGTGTATGGGATGATACCCAGCCAACTGGGTTACACCGGCCAGTGAACACACAGGAACTTAAGGAGGAGTGGACAGGATACCCTGGGTCAGTGTCCCAGCCTCATCCATGGAAATAGAGAAAGAGGGTGGCTCCTTGCCCCTCTGAGGACCCAGATCAAGCTCCTTCTCATTGAAGACCACCTGACCTTCCCCCATAGGCCGGGATGCAGAAGGCAGCAGAGCAGGCCCCCTCCCTGCCAGACTGCAGCCCCAGGGGAGGGGCAGCTAAAGGGGCCCAGGGCCAGTGCTTCCACCTGGGGGTTTCCCTGAACAGAGACCTCATTCTTTCTGGGAAGAAATTTGCATGGCTGGCCCTGTGCCAGACACTCCACCATACAGGGTGCCTTTGGCTGGCACCGTCCCGGAAGCTCCCCCGGCCATGCCTGCTGCACATTCTCATCTCAGTGGCTGTGGTGATTAGATGCCCATGGAGATTAGCTTTCTGCCAGGGGCATGGAGTGCTACCCTGGCCAAGAGAACTGAAGTCTGGCAAATGGGAAACCTGGGATATGATTAGGGTGGGTAGGTGAAGAGGGGGAGGAGGAGGAAGAGAGCTGTCCAAGGAGATAGACGCTCTTTGTCTCTATGGGTTCTTTGTAAATGGGGCAACATTTGGCAACTAGGCATATTAGTTAATAAAGCCACCGTTTTCCTGCCTGCTGCCCGTCAGCTGAGCTCTCTCCTGGTGGCACCCACTCCTCCTACCCACAGACACACCCAAAGACTGTCCAGCACCTTTGGCTCTATGCATGGGAGCCAATGTGAAGGCCTCGCTCTGGAAATCATGGTTATCACATTGGCCAGGAAGCAGGGAGCCCTCTGTCCATCTCTTCCTTATTCTTTTTCACTCTCTGCCCTCTCTTCAGGGTGGTCAGCAAAGGAATGATCAGTAACAATAGAGATCACTGGATAGGGGTCAGGGGTCAGTGGGCAGATCTCCTTTGTTCTACCTGGAGCCGGTTCTGCCCAGATCCCACACTTCCTTCCCAACTCCTCCTGGGATTGGAAGCTAGAGGCCTCCCTATCGGGCAGGGTGTAGGGCTTACTGCCCATCAGTTAGGAGGGCTTAGTGTGGGCCAGTCCTTGAGGTGATAGAGGGTCACTGGGTGAATTTCAGGGGTGGAGAGGGAGTGGGAGAAGAGAGTGACCATTCCTCACCTGCCTGTGAACCAGCTCCTGTCATTATGTGATTGGTTGTAGCATGGCCACCTTCTCTGTACTCTATATTTACACCATACCACTGTCTTAGCACTTGGAAACCTGTATTCTACCTCCCTCAAAGCTCTTCAAGATCTGATCCAGCTCCTGCTTGTACACAGGCTCTGGGAAGCCTGGCCTAGCCAGTCCTGGCCTCACTGTTTTTCAAATTTGACACGTAGCAAGCAGGAGCCTTTGCCCACTTCCTAGGCAAAGGTTCTTCCTCCTCACTCATTCATTTGTTCTACCAATATTGACCATCAAGTGCCCATCACACATACAGGGCTAGCTGGCCAGAGGACTTGAGGATGACCCTGAGGCTCTTCATTTGATGGGTCTGGTGGAAAGTGGTAGGAAGATGAGAGAAGATGCAGGGCTGGAGGAAGTGGGTGAGTCCTATTTTAGATGCATTGCATTTAGGTGCCCGTAGAACCTGCATGAGGAGCTGTCCAATATAGAGATGGAGCTTAAAGTAGAGGAGATGATGTTAATCTTTCCAACAAGAGTTCTAGGCCAGAAAGCTTACCGTGACCTTTGGTTGTCCCTCATGCCCAGGTAATGGGTCACTGGTCACTGAGTCTGTGCTTCAAGCCTTTGCTTGGCTATTTCCTCTGCCTGAATACTCTCTCTGTAGAAGCCCTACTCCTTCCTTCAGGCACCCAGGTCAAAGGCTCTTCTTCAAACTCTTCTGGAACCCTCATGATGGGAACTGGCTGGTCTTTCCTCCTTTGGGTCCCACCTGCCTTGCTTTTCCCAGGTGGTCTGATAGGAGTGTCTAACCTGTGTCCCCTTGTGCCATGTGCTCCTGATGGCAAAGATGAACCCCCCTTCTGTGTCCCTCATGGTCCCCACCAATTCTGGCATGAACAAATGAATGAATGTTAATAATAGATGGTTTGAACTTCATTTTCTGGGCATACCTACCCTTACATCTGCTTCCTCTGCAGATGGGCCTAGAGGGCTGTTCTGCGTGTGTCTAGCTGAGCACAGCCCTGGCCTGGGGCTGAGCCATCTCCTGCAGACACAGCAGAAAGAGTCTGCCCTGTTGCCAATCCCAGTCCTGCCTCCAGGGCACACCTTGAGTTCAGCCTCTTGGTTGTGGCCCCGGGTGATCTGTGTTCCTGCCAATGCTGTGCCAGACAAGAGAGTCTGGAAGCCTCTGACCTCCCAAACCATCCTTTTCCTAATTTGCACTCAGAGATAGAGACATGGGTTGTGACATTTCTTAATTCTTCTATGATCATGGGTTGGTAAAGTGGAGCTGCTACCTTAGGTACAAAAGTGCTTCAGCGTTACTGAGAATTAGCCAATTTTGTATTTCTTCACTATTTTTGAAAGAGATTATTGCAATTATTGATGAAAGCCATCCTTAGTGTTGCGATACTGTGTTTCCAAACAGTGAGAGACCCTGGACCTGTCACCAGAAACCCAGCTGGTGATTCCAGTGCCAAACCCCGGCCCTCCTCTGTGCCCGGAGAGCAGGATCCCTGATCAGACCCACTATCTGTGGCAGGCTCCCCGCCAGGGCGGAGGCCCCAAAGCTTCCTGGAGAGCCTCAAAGACTTGAGTGGGTCTGCGTCACAGTCAAGATGATCCACAAATGTTCACCCTGGGACCCCGGCTCTAGGAGGCACTGAGACCAGAGGGAGGACCAAACTCAGGGGCTGCGACTCCCCAGGGGAGTCATCAGTCATCAGTGGGAGGCAGCACCTGGGCACACTTGCCAGGTGGCAGTGGGCTGGGCTTCCTCCTTCTCCTGGTGCCAAGCCCTGCCCAGGCATCTTTCCTTCTCCCTTGCCCCCTTGTCCCCTCCCCCCCTGGGTTTCTCTGTCTCCAGGAACTTGGTCAGGGGGTGGGGCAGCCAGGGGGCACCTATTGGGCCACAGGACAAACCCATGATGTCAGCAAGCCCTACATAAAGGGCTGCCGAGCAGGCGCAGGTGGCAGAGCCTTCGCTGGAGCCACCTCAGGACCCCAGGCATGAAGCTCATCTTCTCTGCCCTGCTGTCCCTCCTGGCCCTTGGTGAGTGCAGGGTCCTGGGGGCGAGCCCCAACGAGTGGGCATCCTGGTCTCTGTGCCCCATGAGGTGGGAGCCCCCGTCACTGTGCACCCCCAGCTGGGTGTCCTGGTCCCTGCATCCTGCGGGGTTGGCACCCAGAGCCTGCAGTCACTGGTGGTGCAGGGCTCCTTGGGGAGGAGCCGGAGCTAGCACTTCTAAACTGGTCCCGGGCAGCCTAGAGCTGTGCAGAGCTTCCCCAGCTCTATTCCAGCCTAGTGCAGCCTCCTCCAGGAAGTCTGCTGGGAGTGGTCTTCCTGAACCCTGTCCCATTTTGTCCTACTAGGACCTTTGGTACCCAAGGTACTGTTACAGGCAGTTACATGGGAGGCAAATGAGACTCAGAGTGGATGAGTGACTTGCCCAAGATACACAGCAGACCTGGGGCTCAAGATCCCAGCTCCTGCGAGGGCTGTGCTGACTTGGGCGAGGCAGAGCCCTTCTGAGCATCAGTTTCTTCATGTGAAGAATGGGCCAAACATCTTCCCACACAGCTGTGAGGGGCAGCAGCAGGGTGCCACCTGCTCAGTGGCAGGCACCTCCCCCCATCCGGGGGCAGGGGTGGTGGCCCAGACCTCCTGAGGAGACCTTTCTCAGAGGCAGAGAGATAGATTTCTGGTTTTAGATGTGCCCAGACTAGAAGGGACGACATAGAAGGGATGAAATAATTGTTAGCTCTGTACCTAAACATCTGAAGCAATTTCTGGGGTGTCTGAGGGCACAGGCCAGTGATGGACATTAGTAATGTCCTGTCTGAGGGGCAGGGCTTCCTCAGTGAAGGGGAGGCTCCAGACAGCAGCAGAAAGGGCTGTGATGGGCAGCACTGAGGCTGTGAGTGGGAGGGTCAGAGGGAAAGCCCCCAGTTCCATGCCAGCCCAATGCAGCCTCCTCTGGGACATCTGCTGGGAAGAGTAGTTAGCAGCAGTGAACTTATGTCCCCAACCTAGGGAGCACGGTGCCCCCTGTCCCTGCCTTCTGGTCCCCTTCTCCACACTCCTTCCCATGAGTGCTAGGCATCCCTCTCTTCTCTAAGGTGGGATTGGGCCGGGCCAGGACCAGCTGCTCAGGGCCAACTCCCTTCTGCTCCCTGACCTGTGGCCTGCTGGGGACTGACGGGGGGGTGGGGAGGGGAGCAGCGCCCTGGAGAGGCCGAGAGGCAGGAAGCCTTGCTTTCCCGGATGTGGCCATGGGCCACAGGCCAGGCTTTGGCTCAGAGTTGCACCCATTGTCACTGGAATCTTTGGTTGTCTTGGCCCCTGAGCCCTGGGAGCCACAAGTCTCCTACACGCCCTCCCCGGTGCCTCAAACACCTCGGGGCTGACTGTGCAGGGCTGGCTCACGAGTGGGGGAGGCAGAGGGCACATCCAAAGGGGAAGGGGCTTATGCAACCAGGTGTTTTTGTTTCTAACAGCTTTACTGGGTGCATTTTACATCGCACAAAATTCTCCTATCTCAGTGATTGTTAGCAGTGCTACTGAGTGGGGGAACCATCACTGTAAACCCGATGAGAACATTTCTATCCCTTCCTCATGACCGTTCATCCTCATTCCCACCCCGGCATCAGGCGGCCACTAGCCTACTTTCTGTTTCTATACACTTGCCTTTTATGGATGGTTCCTACGAGTGGCATCATGCAATAGGTGGTCTCCTGTGTCTGGAACCTTCCACATAGCATAAACCAGGCACATTGATATTGTACCCATCAGTTACTCCTTTTTTGTTTTTGTTTTAAAATATATTTTATTGAATTTTTTACAGAGAGAAGGGGAGAGGGATAGAGTTAGAAACATCGATGAGAGAGAAACATCGATCAGCTGCCTCCTGCACACTCCCTACTGGGGATATGCCCGCAACCAGGGTACATGCCCCTGACTGGAATTGAACCTGGGACCCTTCAGTCTGCAGGCCAACGCTCTGTCCACTGAGCCAAACCAGTTCAGACTCAGTCATTCCTTTTTATTGCCAATTCCATACTATGGATGTGGACATCCAGGTTGTTTTCACTTTTTGGCTCTTCTGGATAATGCTGCTTTGAATATTCATGCAGGAGTCTTTATGTGAACATCTGTTTTCATTTCTTTGGGGAATGTATTGGGCTAACGCTCTAGCCAACTGAGCTACCCGGCCAGGGACCTGGGTGGCTTGTAAGAGCTGTGAGCAAACCTGGTGCAGCCTTCTCCCCAGTTGCATAGATGGTAGCCACCAAGGCAGGCTGGCAGGAGAAGCAGCCTCAATGGGGGCACCCCGACCCATTTGGTCCACCATTTACTGCAGCTACTGCCAAGGAGTCAGGTGTCTTATCCTTAGCTCCCTGGGCATCCCTGGGGAGATGCTTATAGACATGACACTCTAGAGCAGTGGTTCTCAACCTTCTGGCCCTTTAAATACAGTTCCTCATGTTGTGACCCCCAACCACAAGATTATTTTTGTTGCTACTTCATAACTGTAATGTTGCTACTGTTATGAATCGTCATGTAAATATCTGATATGCAGGATGGTCTTAGGCGACCCCTGTGAAAGGTTGAGAACTGCTGCTCTAGAGGGACCTGGATTCTAGGCTGGACTTGGCCGCTGCTGAGCAGCCAGCCAAGAGCCGGTTTCCACACGAGGAGCAGGAATCCCTGCCTGTCCACCTCACAAGTGCCGGTGGGACCAGGCAGGTGGGAGAACCCCACCCACGGACGCAAGGGTTCATCATCACTTTTCTAGGGTGGGAAACGCGTCAGTCACAGGAAGGAAAGAACCCAGAGCTTCTGAAGGTCTCCTTGAGTTCACCGAGCAACAGCCCTCTCTCTGGCCAGGACAGCGCGCTTACTAGGCCAGGGAGATGCCTCCACCGGAGGCGGAGGCGAGAGGCCTGCCTTAGAGGCAGAGTGGAGAGGGAAGGGGCGGAGCGGGAGAGATGGCAGAGTCTGGAAAAGTCCATCGGAGGGTAGGGCAGCCTCTTCCGTGGGCAGTGGCTGAACCTTGGCCTTTCTCCCAGGACTGTGTCTGGCCGCCCCTAGGAAGAGCGTTCGATGGTGCACCATCTCACCAGCCGAGACAACAAAATGCTTCGCATTCCAGCGGAATCTGAGAAGAGTGCGTGGGCCCTCCATCTCCTGCGTAAGGAAAACCTCCTACACGGAGTGTATCCGGGCCATCGCGGTAAGTCCGGGCCGTATGCTGGGTGAGACCAGATTAATGGAAGGGAAGGGGAGGAGAGGGGAGGGGAGGGCAGGCGAGGGGAGGGAAGAGCATGGGATAAAATGAGAAGCTGTGCTCTCCCCTCCTCCCTCTGCTTTTCTTCCTGGGCGCTTGTCAGTGGGGCGTGGGCCTCTCTCATAGGACACGGCACTATTTTGAATGCAGAGATCCACATTCTAAAGTGGAGAGACCATGTGTGTGGGGAACCTGGGGTCTCAGCATAAATTGTTCCTGTGTCTCTCTTTAATTAAAATGTATAAAGCACTGTGAGGGGTGTGCTCACCAGAGTTATGCAGGGTGCGGCAAACGTAGGTTTACAGTTGTTCATACGGAACAGAATCCAATAGTTAATAAATAACAACACAAGAATAAACTCTGTGTCTCATGACTCACAACTGTAAACCTACGTTTGCCCCACCCTGTACAGGTGGGTGGGCACCTGAGAAAGAGGCAGCGTGCCAGCCTCAAGGGTTAAAGCAGTTGGGCTGGTGCCCATTTGTCCCAAAAGAGGGCCTCTCGGCTCATGCCACCTGACGCTTCAGAAGATCCTTCCAGCCCCAGAACCTTCTGGCCGCTTTGCTTTCAGGCAAACAAGGCGGATGCTGTGACCCTGGACGGCGGGCTGGTGTATGAGGCCGGCCTGGAACCCTACAAGCTGCGGCCTGTAGCAGCCGAGGTCTATGGGACGGAAGAGAGTGAGTTCCCCCTGGAACCCAGAGCTGGGGTGGCCGTGGCCTTGGCCCTGAGCTCTGTGGAGTCAGAGTGGATGAGTGACCTAGGTGGGGCCTTGGGCAGCATCACACTTGAAGGCACAGAGTCCCTGGGTGCTTGGGGCCAGAGGTGACCCATTGCGGGAGGACACCGGTTGCTTCTTGGGGGTCAGGACAGGCTTTGGGTAGCTCTGCACCCAGAGAAACTGCAGCTCCAGGCCCCTCCCACCAGTGGCTCCTCTCCCTTGGGTCCTGGCCATGAGCATTCCATTCTCCCTGGCCCTTCGCAGAGCCCCAGACCCACTATTACGCTGTGGCCGTAGTGAAGAAGGGCAGCAACTTCCAGCTGAACCAGATGGGAGGCGTGAAGTCCTGCCACACCGGCCTGAACAGGTCCGCCGGCTGGAACATCCCCATGGGCGTGCTTTGTCCGTTCCTGAACTGGGAAGGCCCCCCCACGCCCCTTCAGGAAGGTGAGGTGGCTGGGGGCTGGGGGTGATCGCAGGCAGGGAGGGGTCTCTACACACACACAGCCACTTTGGGACCACATGGGTGAGTGTGCAGATGACTCCAAGGTTAACCTGGCGGGCTCCCTGCCCCAGCTGCCCTGGGGAACTGGTGTCTGAACTCAGAACCTCACAACAGAGGCGACAGGTCCACAGGGGTGGAGGGAGGGGCTGCCCATAAGGAGCACACGGGAGGGGAGGCTGGCTGTGGCCAGGGCTGCCTCCCACACTGGTCCGTTTCTCTGTGTCCACAGCCGCGGCCAATTTCTTCTCGGCCAGCTGTGTGCCCTGTGCGGACGGGACTCAGTACCCCAACCTGTGTCGCCTGTGCGCGGGGACAGGGCAGAACAAATGTGCCTGTTCCTCCGAGGAGCCCTACTTTGGCTACTCCGGTGCCTTCAAGTGAGTGAGACTCTCTTCTTCTCCCCAGTGGCCCTAGTGCCACAGGTCCTCAGGCCAGGAGGCCTTTTCTGTGGCCCCAGGTAGAGCTCAGCCTGCCATGGGGACCGGAGAGGAGGTGCAGTGCAGACAGAGAAACGGTGTACAAGGAGGGTGCTGACTTTGCCCAGCGCGTGCTCCCCTCACCCCTACTCCAGCCGGGGAGCAAACAGTCCTCAGCAGTGGCCGCCTGGTCTCTCCAGAGAACTGTGAATCTGGCTTTGACCTTGTGTCGTCCTGGGTTCCGCCTGCTGACTTCTGTCCTCTCCCACGGACGGATGGATGGGCTGAAGGAGTGTTATCATGAGACAGCAGCCAGTCCCAGGCTCCCTGCTGTGCAGGATGGCGGGCTGTCCGGGCTGATGTTAGTCTATTTTACCTGGGCCCCACCCTCCTGCATCCCCCCCAAAGCTTGGAGACAGCGAGCCCTGCCCAATGGGCTCCCTGTGCCTTTCTGCCCCCATGCTGAGGCTGACACTGACAGCCCCCCCGCCCTCCCCCAGCCTCTGGGACTCAGGCAGTTTTGCAGAGGGAGGCCTCCCTGCCTCTGTACTGACCAGGGCTCACTTGCCCACTCAGTCTTGGGAGAAAGAACCACATGGCCAAGGATACTGAGACTTTGTCCTCTGGTGTACAGGCTTCAAAATTCTCTTTTATGGAGAAAAACAAGGTTTTGCCCTCTCGGTTCTTTTTTTTTTTTTTTTTAAATATTTTATTGATTTTTCACAGAGAGGAAGGGAGAGAGATAGAGAGCCAGAAACATCGATGAGAGAGAAACACCGATCAGCTGCCTCCTGCACATCCCCCACTGGGGATGTGCCCGTAACCCAGGCACATGCCCTTGACCGGAATCGAACCCGGGACCCTTCAGTCCGCAGGCCGACGCTCTATCCACTGAGCCAAACCGGCTTCGGCTGCCCTCTCGGTTCTTAAGGCAAACAGTGGGAGCCTCTGGCCAGTACCTGAGTCCTTCCTCCTCAGATTCTACCTGGAGGGGGCCCCTGCTGCCTTCTCAGTCAGGGTGCCCCACAACCCCCGAGCCCTGCCCTCCAAGGAGCAGCACCCATGAAGAAAGCCCTGTTTTAGGGGCACGAGGAAGAAGCCGCTCTGGGCTGACCCTCCCGTGCCTTCTCATTTCACAGGTGTCTGAAAGATGGGGCTGGAGACGTGGCTTTTGTCAAGGACAGTACACTGTTCGGTAAGAGCAGAGAGAGGAGCTGCGGTGCTGCCTCCTTTTCTTTTATCTTATCACTAGAGGCCCAGTGCATGAAATTTGTGCATGGGCAGGGTCCCTAGGCCTGACCTGTGATCAGGGCGATCAGGTTCCCTGCCTCCTGCGCCATCCCTCCCCCCCCCTCTTCCTTTCCTCACTCCCTCAGTGCCCCACTGCTGCTGGTCGCCTGCCATGTTCCGCGTCGCCCCCTGGGGGTCAGCGCACATCATAGCTAGCAATTGAACTCCCGGTCTCCTGGTTGAACTCCCGAGGGGACACTTTGCATATTAGCTTTTTATATAGATAGATAATTCTAAACACTAAGCTAATTAGATTCCTCAATTCCTGGCACACTGTTTTAAAATATATATATATATATATATATATATATATATATATATATATATATATATATATATTTATTGATTTCAGAGAGGAAGGGAGAGGGAGAGAGAAAGAGAAACATCAATGATGGGAAAGAATCATTGACCAGCTGCCTCCTGCATACCCCACACTGGGGATTGAGTCCGCAATCTGGGCATGTGCCCTGACCTGGAATTGACTGTGACCTCCTGGTTCATAGGTCCACGCTCAACCACTGAGCCACATTGGCTGGGCTCATGGCACACTCTTATTAAGGTTCCCCACAGGGCACAGCTCTTATTTTATGTAATTTCATAGTTTATACAATCAGTTTTCTTTAGATCAGTGTCTTCTGCCTTTCTCTTCCCCTCACACACTCCATGCCAAGGAGCTTGATATGTGCCCTCCCAGATGTACGTGGTCTTGTAAATGTCCAGGGCCCGTTTGGGTTCCTGGGTTCTAAGCTCACAGATGTTTTATTGAGCACAAGAACCCTCATTACTGAGCATTAGAAGTCATGCTGCTGCCAAGGTTTCCCATCTAGCACTTTGGTCTAGACATTTCTCTATGCTGTTGCACAAATGCCTAGTTTAGTGGTTCTAACTGCTGGTGGATGCTCCATGGAACCCGTCCACCAGGGTTTCTTATCTATCACCTTAGTGATGGCCTGGGTCATCCTTTCCTTCCCTTTACCACAGAGAGCTCCGCGACTCATGCCTTTATGTGTGTCCTCTTACTGTCTTGTTAGAGGGGCGGAAGGTGGGGAGGGGGGTGCAGGGGGGCGGCCCAGGTAGGATAGACTAACATCAGTTAGAGAGTGCCCTGAGAGAGCACACACTGAAGCACAGTAGCTGGGTATGCACAAATGACTCATTCTACCCAGAAACACTGGGGACAGACCCTTGACATTCTCTCCAAGATCTCCTGAGATAGACACACTACACTCACTCAGGACCTCAGGAGACAGGCCCGTCACACTCACCCAGGACCTCCAGAAACAGGCCCACCGCATTCCATCCATTTTTATTCTTTCTAGAGATGTGGGTAAGGCAGCACCCCCTGGCTGGTCCCTTGGTTTGTCTCCACCACATGACCCTTTTCTAGGTGGGGTTGCCATGGAAACAGATGATGTCTGACTCAGCTTCCTTGGCTCACCAGCACCAGCACAGCCCATATGATCCACTCAGAGCATCACTGGGCCGGGCCCTAAGGCTCGCTGGGCACTGTCTTTACCTTTCTGAGTGTTCTAGACTCTAGAATCTAGAGCAATCCACTGTCTTTCTTTCAGAACCCCTAATTTTTTCAACTGTGTAAGATATCTCTTCCAGCTCAAATTCCATGAGGGGAGAGGAATTGGGGCTCATGATTCTGCCTGGAGTAGGCTCCTCTGGGTCCTCCAACCCCCTCCTCTCCTCTTTTCCCCAGAGAACCTGCCAGACAAGGCTGAGAGAGACCAGTATGAGCTGCTCTGCCTAGACAATACTCGGAAGTCAGTGGATGACTTCAAGGAGTGCCACCTGGCCCAGGTTCCTTCTCATGCTGTTGTGGCCCGAAGTGGGGATGGCAAGGAGGACTTGATCTGGAGGCTTCTCAACAAGGCACAGGTATCCACACTCCTGCTGGGATTTGATGCCAGAGGTTCCTTCCTCCCCTTCTAGAAGCCCCTCTGTAGCCTCACTGGCCAGGCGTGTCCAGTGGGCTGCTTGCCTAGGCTGCCCTCTGGACAGCAGCAGCTATGAAGCCCCTCCAGCATTACTGACTAACAGTGTCTCATGGGCTGGGACAAAGCTGGGAGGACAATGCAACATTCTCAGGACCCCAAGGTGCTTGGACCCCAGCAACACCCTAAAGAATAAGCCGTGACTGAGCTACGTCACAGAAATGGCCTGAGCCCCTTACAGGAGGAGGGCAACCAAGCCTCCCGCTCTCAGAATCACCCCTAAGTTCCAGATACTCTTTTTCACCGTTGTGGTTTTGTTTCTTTCTTATTTACTGCGACATCAGCAATTCTATGTTGTCCTTAACTAGGAGAAGTTTGGAAAAGGCAAATCATCGGCATTCCAGCTCTTCAGCTCCCCGCGTGGGCAGAAGGACCTCCTGTTCAAAGATAATGCGCTCGGGTTTTTGAGGATCCCCTCGAAGATAGACGCTGGGCTGTACCTCGGTTCCAACTACGTCACTGCCCTCAAGGGCCTGAAGGAAAGTGAGTGAGGGCTGGCTGGTGCGGGTGGGGAGCCACAGCTGAGTCCCTGGGGAGAGCACCTCACACCCCCTGGAGCACAGGCGGCGGGGCCCTGTCCTAGAGCGGTCACTGCCCCATGTCCCAGCCACTGGAGGTCTCCGCCGTGGTAGGTTTGATGCAAGTGCGAGTGTCTCTGCCAACCAAGTGCGAGCGTTTCAATGTGTGGGAGTGACTCCGAGAGAACGTGTCAGCCCGTGATTAATGCTGCCACGTGTCCCTGTGCATGTCAGCCTCCCCAGCCCTGACAGAAAAGTCAGTCTGCCTCCTATGGGGTGAGCAAACTGCACACGGGACAAGAGAGCCGGGCCCCCCTGGGGTGAAGCCGGAGGCCTGGTGCACACTGCCCTGTGCCTGGGCTCTGGGCCTGGCTGGGGAGACCACAGTGGGCCCGCTCAGTCGTGGTTCTTCCCCCACGGGGGGGCTTGGCGTGGAGTGTGGGTGAACCCAGAGATGACTGCCAGCCTTAGGCGAGGTCAGAGCTGGTTCAGGGTCCCCTATGCCATCTCTGGGGAGCTGTCCCTATCTCTGAGTTCTGGAGCTTTTATCCTGTGGGACTGAGATATTAGGCAAGTCGTTACACTAAGGAGTGAAGGGTGGATTAGAAGCCAGGAGAGGAATGGGACGGAGAAACAAGGTGAGGAGGGAACCACCCTGGGAAGGGGCTGGGCGCTGACAGTGGAGGGGGCGAGGCAGATGCCCGGAGACTCTTCCATCTGGAAGTAGGATTAGGCCGCACCCACGGGAAGGCCAAGCAGGAAGGGTGCTCAGAGCGTAGCCCGGGCTACAGGGAGGTTGGCAGCGTGGGGTGTCCTTGGCCAGGCTCAGGGCCCCTGTTGATGCTGTGTCCCTCTGGGCAGCGTCCGCAGAGGTGGAGGCACGGCGCGCACGGGTCGTGTGGTGTGCGGTGGGCCCCGAGGAGCAGCGCAAGTGCCAGCAGTGGAGCAGCCAGAGCAATGGGACAGTGGCCTGTGCCACCGCCGCCACCACCGAGGACTGCATTGCCCTGGTCCTGGTAAGGCTGCTGCTGCGGGAGCCTGTGTGGCCTGTGGGTGGGGCAGCGGGCTCCGGAGGATTCCCCAGGTCGTGGGCATCTGCTTAGAAATGATTGGGCGCTAAGAGGCACTATGGTGAGGGTAGGCAGGGGGGACCCGGGGCGGGGGTTTCCTCCAGCCCAGCACACAGAGTGCAAACAGACACAGCTTTCTGTCAGAAAACTGTATTTTGTGGGGTTGCCACTCTTCCGATGATAAAAACAACGCACGATCATTGCAGGTAGTTTGGAAAAGATAGAAAGGTGTGATGTAAAATAATTAAAGAGAAACCAGCTGTGACTCACACAGAGAGACACCACCGCTGAAGTTGGGGTACTTTCCCACCCAGGACTTCCGGGGCCCCAATGCCTGGGCTGGCCACAGCACCGCCTCATACCTGTCAGGTGCTACTTGCGTCCTGTTCACTTAATGGTATATCCCAGCCACGTCACGTGAATATATAGTCTTTGAAAACACTTCTGAAAGAAATGACTTCAGGGTATCTCTTATGGGGATGTGGCTTGGTCGTGACCCTATTCCTCTTTGTCCCTTTATTTTGTTGTTACAATAACCCTGTGATGCCTTTCCTTGAATAGAAATCTTCATACACATCTCCAGTTACTTTTTTTTTAATTTTTAAAAATATATTGATTTTTTACAGAGAGGAAGGGAGAGGGATAGAGAGTTAGAAACATCGATGAGAGAGAAACATCGATCAGCTGCCTCCTGCACACTCCCTACTGGGGATGTGCCTGTAACCAAGGTACATGCCCTTGACTGGAATCAAACCTGGGATCCTTGAGTCCGCAGGCTGACGCTCTATTCACTGAGCCAAACCGGTTAGGGCTCCAGTTACTTTTAATATTGTCACAAGAAAATTAATACTGGGCCAAAGAGGGCGCGTGGGACCCTGATGACTCCCTGCTCCCGCGCACATTCCTCCTGCCGGGAGCCAATGTAATTAGAAATCGCAGCTCATTTGTCCATCAACTTCGGTGCAGCCCTTGGAGTGTAGTCAGCTGGTCCCATCTGTCTCCTGAGGGAGTGAGGCTGTGCAGGAGGGTGTCCCAAGGGCACTCCAGGGCACAGAGGGCTTGTTCAGGGGACAGAGGGCGAGTGCGGCCTGTGCAGGCTCTTTCCAGTGGAAATGACAGCAGGAAAGGCCGGTGGCTGGCTGAGGATTAGCAGCGCTTACGGCGTGCCCTTTGGTGCTGGGTTCAAACACTCCCGCCTCTTTCTGCTGCTTTCCTGGGACAGCTGCCATCAAGCCGTTCTCTCTGAGAGCGGCCCAGCCAGGCGGGACACGAGTGGCCTCGCCCTGATGCCGCAGAGTTGTTTGTCTTTGCAGAAAGGAGAAGCTGACGCCATGAGCTTGGACGGAGGATTCATCTACATCGCAGGCAAATGTGGTTTGGTGCCTGTGCTGGCAGAGAGCCAAAGTAAGTGTGCGTGTGGGGGTGTCCTCTCTGGTTTATTCCCCTGGGCCATGGGCTGGGGGGTGGAGGAGTCACCCCACTCTGTGGGTCCAGGTGGAGGCACTGAGAAGGATGGATACGTTCAAACAGGAGAATCAGGGGAAGAGTGAACACAAGGGCTGTGTGTTCTCCACAGAGCAAAGGTTCCTCTTCGTAATTCAAAAATTACAATGTGGCCCAGTAATTCCCCCGTGGGGTCAAAAGGTGCCTAAGTATAAGTTGAGTGTCGACCTATGAACCAGGAGGTCATGATTCAATTCCTGGTCAGGGCACATGCCTGGGTTTTGGGCTGGATCCCCAGTAAGGGGGGTGCGGGAGGCAGCCAATCCATGATTCTCTCATCATTAATGTTTTTCTCTCTCTCTCCCTCTCCCTTCCTCTCTGAAATCTATTAAAAAATTAGTTTAATGTATTTTAATAGCAAACTTACAGGAACATCACAGAAAAGAGACAACATTAAAAGCACATACTTGCATGTAGGGCAATCAGTCAGAAAGTATAGTGAATGGATGGGATCTACTGCCCATCAGTAAGAAATGAACTTGTTTTTTAAAAAAATCCAAATGCTGGCATTGTCCAGAAAAATTTAACAGGCTTATTTATATTGTTATAAAGTTGAACTGCTGAAACTTGTTTACTGAAGCATTTTTACATGCATTAATGCTTTATGTCCCCACTTTATATTTAAGAAATTTGCACATAAATGAAAATAGAAAAACTGCAATACCTAATTTCTGTCCCCTGTTTTCCACTTGCAGTATTTTACTTAGGTACCTTTTGACCCCATAGGGGAATGGCAGAGAATGTAACATTCAGAACTACCAATAACAGGAAAAAGAGAAAAATTTTTTAAAGAATGAAATGTTTTTTTTTTATCATAGCATATTCTTTTGTTTTGTTTTGTTTTGTTTTGTTAATCCTCACCCAAGGATATTTTTCCATTTACTTTTAGAGAGAGTGGAAGGGAGAGAGAGAGAGACAGAGAGAAACATCAGTGTGAGAAAGACACATCGATTGGTTGTCTCCTATACCCTCCATGGCTAGGGAACCTGCAACCAAGGTATGTGCCCTTGACTGGAATCGAACCCGGGACCCTTTAGTCTGCTCCTATCCTCTTCGTATGTGGTGTGCTAGGGTGGATGTCTTTTGGCACATGGATAGCACACAGGTTGGTGTCTTCAAAAAGCCCAATCAGGTAGACCTCATGCCTCCTGCAGAGCACCAACAGCTGCACCCTGGGAGCACAGATCTGGTTTGAAGTCCGGAGCAATTTCTTCTGATAACGTCCAATCGCACTGAGTGCTGGGGGACCAGGCCTGTAACGATGCAGTTTCTTCACCACACCAGTAGAGGGCGCACTCTCACCAGCAGCTTTGGTAGCCAGTTGCTTCCTAGGTGCTTTACCACGAGTGGGTTTGCAGGCAGTCTGCTTTTTATGAGCTGTGGTATAGAGACCTCTTCACTTAGCCCTTCTCCTTCGGCTGGAGCTGGCACTGGCCTTAGCGAGCAACGTTTTTGGAAATATTCCAGGAAAGTATAATATGCATACAGAGCAACGTTTTTGGAAATATTCCAGGAAAGTATAATATGCATACAGAGCAACGTTTTTGGAAATATTCCAGGAAAGTATAATATGCATACAGAGCAACGTTTTGGAAATATTCCAGGAAAGTATAATATGCATACAGAGCAACGTTTTCGGAAATATTCCAGGAGAGTATAATATGCATACAGAAAAGTGCACATAAGTGCACAACTCCATGGCATTTCACACTGGTGCGTCCCCCGGCGCTAGTGCCCAGATCGAGACACAGCAAGTTTCACAAGCCCCTGTGTGCCCTCCTGTCACCAGCCCCCTACTCCAGCAAGGGTATCGACTCCTGACCTCCCAGCGCACAGATCAGTTCATTTATTTTTGAACTTCATGTACAAGGAGCTGCACGGCGCATGCTGTTTTATCTCTTGCTCAGTGTTATGCTTGTGCTGTTCCTCCTTGTGGTGCGTGGTGTAGACTATTCAGCCTTGCATGGTAGTCTATTGTGTGGCTCTACCGCTGCTATTTATCCACCTGGGCCATTCCCGGGGGTGGCGCCTGTGAATAGCGCTGCTTGGGAACATCCGAGTCTGTGTCTGTGGTGAACACATGGGTGCAGCTCTGCTGCCTGGAGCCACTGGGACAGTCTTCAAATTCGAGTCCGCACTGTTGAGATTTAAAAGTTTGCGACTTCTCAATAAATCGGAGCGTTTCATGACGTTTTTGCTTGTCTTTCTTCTTTCAGAATCCGAAGAGAGCGGTAACTCGGATTGTGTGAATAGACCAGTGGAAGGTGAGTTGGAATCGGTCATTTTCAGGGTCAAGGGTAAGTTCTTGTTGCTGGAGGAAGAGGTGGCAGGTACTTTAAAAAACTCGCAGAAAGAAACGCAGCCAAAGTTCTTGTGAAGATGCAAGTAATTCGTAGACAATTACAACGGATGTTAGATTGACCTTTGCACTTGGCAGAGACCTTGCAGAGTTTCTCATTGCGTCCTGGCCACGTGGGAGGTGAGGTGTTCCATCTTCATCTCCTATGGATGAGGAACAGTGGCTCAGAGAGTCTCCTGATCTCACGCCAGGCCTGGACATTGATGCTGTGGCAGCTCCCGTCCCTTGTGCTAATGCCCTGCTCTGCACACCAGCCCCACCTGCCCGCCCAGAGCTGGTGCTGGCTCAGCTTCGGAGGAGCTGTGCGCTGCCCACAGTGGGAGTCTGTCAGGTGCACCCTGGCAGGAGGAGGACTGGCAGCGCAGGACTCAGCACCGGGCGGTCCAGACAGCACTTAGCCTGGTGGTCGCCATCGCTCTGGCCCAGTGCATAGTGCAGTTGGTGATTTATGTACCATTGGGGTCACGCTAGACCAGTGGTTCTCAACCTTCTGGCCCTTTAAATACAGTTCCTCATGTTGTGATCCAACCATAAAATTATTTTCGTTGCTACTTCATAACTGTAATGTTGCTACTGTTGTAAATTGTAATGTAAATATCTGATATGCAGGATGGTCTTAGGCAACCCCTGTGAAAGGGTTGTTTGACTGCCAAAGGGGTCGCGACCCACAGGTTGAGAATCGCTGTGCTAGACGTTCAGTGTTTGTTGCTTTAGTAGCTCACAGTTAAAGGTGAGTTTCTGGTTTATAACTCAGGGACAGGGTGTGGCTGGTCAAGGATGTCCCCAGCAATCACGGAAAGAATCAGCTTTTCTTACTATCTCGTTTCATAGCCCCAAGGACAGCAGCGTAAGCCTTGTGGCCCACCTAACAATGCGGTACCTGCGGGGGAGGGGGAGGAAGCATTGCTGATGGTGCTTCTTGACCAGCTTCGGTCTGAGGTGCGGACAGCTGCACCAGCGTCCATCTGCCAGGCCCCTGGAGATGAAGACTTGCTCTTCTGTCGTCCAAGGGTATCGAGCCGTGGCGGTTGTCAAGAAATCAAATGCTGGCTTCACCTGGAATTCTCTGAAAGGCAAGAAGTCCTGCCACACCGCTGTGGGCAGGACTGCAGGCTGGAACATCCCCATGGGTCTGCTCTTCAACCAGACAGGCTCCTGCAAATTTGGTAAGGAGTCCGGAGGGAGGAGGGCGGGCCACCCTGGGGTGGGCGTGGAAGGTTCCACAGGAATCTCAGGGAGGGAGAGGGTGGGGATTGGCAGGCCCACAGCCTGTATGGGTGTCAGCAAGTTCTTCGCGTGGCTGCCTCGCAGTCCGGATGCGTTGAATGGTTCTCTGCACACCTGCCCTGCTCACCCCACTCCGAGGTAACTCACTGGACTCTCAGTCCGTTTCTCTGCACATGGCCAAGTTCATCAGTGCAGTCCCCAGCTCAAGGCTTGGCCATGGGACCCTCTGTGGGTCCCATCAAAGACTCCTCCCCAGCCCCAGGCAGATTTCCTGCCAATGCCTGCAGTCTGAAGCCTTTCCCGATTTCCGGTGGGCCTTGGATTGGTGGTGACACGTCACTGCTTGTGACAATGGCTGTGTTCTCTCTGTCCTGGGCACTAGAATGAGCCTGACCCAGGCTGCATCCCCTGCTAGGTAAAGTGTGGGTGTGAAGTCAGGTAGGAAGAGCTGACTTCCCATGTGCCTTCCCCACAGATGAATTCTTCAGTCAGAGCTGTGCCCCCGGGTCCGACCCGAACTCCAACCTCTGCGCGCTGTGTATTGGCAACGAAGCGCGCCAGAACAAGTGTGCCCCCA
Source organism: Myotis myotis (assembly GCF_014108235.1). NCBI lineage: Eukaryota > Metazoa > Chordata > Mammalia > Chiroptera > Vespertilionidae > Myotis > Myotis myotis. Next base: position 48,624,485 of record NW_023416317.1, read on the forward strand.
ATAGCAATGAGAGATACTACGGCTACACTGGGGCTTTCCGGTGAGTGCCCCCCGGAGAGGGCCTGTGCCTCCAGCATCTGGGCATTGAGTTCTAAGGGGCCACATGTGGCCTGTCACAGCAGAGCCAGGGGCTACCTTGGGGGTCTGCTGATGGGCTGTTCCCCCACACTCACCACCCCAGAAGTGGGGGCTGGCACTGGGCAGTCTGTCCTCAGCTCTGCTGGGCTCCTCCTTGTGGCCTGGAGCCAAAGTCAACCTCAGGGGCCCTCAATGGCCTCATCCTCAAAGTCAAATGGATAGAGCCCGTGAGACCTTAAGTCCTATCTACAGTTCGAATTTATGGGGAAGAATCATTTTTCATAGCCACCACTCTCTCCCCCACGCTAGATCCTCATGCTTCCCATTTCACTTTTCTCTTTGATTTTGGCCTGAGAGATGGCAAAGAGAAAAAGCAGCATTGCAGGGCTATTCTCCACTAGTTAAGTGGAAAATAACAAAACAAAAAAAAAGTTTTCAGAATGATAACCACTTAGTTATTTACAGTGATGATCCACAACCCACCTTTTGTAATCCCATTTGTGAGGATTCTCAGTGGCACTTACTACATTAGGGATTTGGAGGGCCCAGTCCCTCTCTCCATTCTCCAATAATATATTTCACCAGCAGGTGGCATCATGCATCTGCGAGCAACATGGGTCAAAGGGTGGTATCGGAACTTTTTAGTATAAATTCAGTAGCATTCTCTCCAGGGATGGGAGGATATAAAAGTAGCTTTTACTATATTGTCTCCGTACCCCCGGGTGTGATTGCATCGGTCTCCATACCTCCTGACATTTCTCCAGATCTGCAGTGCCCTGTGGCTGCTTGTCCGTATTTACAGAGAGAAGCGCCAGAGCTGACAGTTAGCTCTGCATCAGCTGCCACATCTTGGCGAGTATGGGCCTCACTGTCGGGCAGTTGGTTTGTGTCATTTCACTGTGGGACATCTAAGTATCAGATCCCATAGGCATCTTCTTTGAGTTGATCAGGTTTTCCTTGGGAGCCTGGGAGAGGTAAGCGGCTATGAATGAACCTTCCAAGATATAGTTTTCACTCCATTCCATGATTTCAGCATTGGGCCTCTGCCTTCAACTGGGTTTGGTTCTCTAGTCCATAGTGTTGTTCAGGTTCAATCTCCCTGTGAACAAACCTTCAGTCTCTTGCCAGGGCGAGGAGGAGCTGCACGGGCTAGGAGGGCGCCTACCCTGCACCTATGTCGGCTCTCTCCACTCTTGTTCTCGGTCCCTTTCAATGGTGTTTCTGGTTGTCAAGCCTTTCGGGAGTTCGCCATTCACATCAGCTTTTTTTCTGGGCTTCCCCCGCTTCCAACTTATGTTACAGCTGTTTATTGCTCTGCTGGGTCAATTACTGCTCACCCACTTGCTCTCTAACTTCCAAATGTTGTCATTATCTTCTCTCTTTCTCTCCTTGTGCTCCTCTCTCCTGTCAGCTTAAAACTTAAAAAAAAAATCTCATAAATATCATTTTATTGGGACGTTAGGAGGTGGGAAGCTACACATATGTGTTCAATCTTTTATTTTAAACCTAAAGTTCCTGGAAATATTTTGTCTTTATCTTTTCTATGTTTACTTCAATGTTTCGAAATGTATATTGCAAATATTTATGAAAACTCTGATAGTTTCTCTTCTCCGGCACTGACTTTCTTTCCTGGACCATGTTAGGTGCCTGGCGGAGAATGCGGGAGACGTTGCGTTTGTGAAAGATGCCACTGTCCTGGAGAACACGAATGGTAAGCGGAGTTTCCCTTTCCCCTTCGGAGCAGAGTCTCTGGCATCACAGCGCCTCCTACTGGTCATATTTGCAGCTGGAAGATGTACAGGTTTCCAGACTTAAGTTAACTTGGAAATTTTTTACTTTGGTAATGTCTAGAGGTGTCACATTGATTTTTTAAAATATATTTTATCGATTTTTTTTTTACAGAGAGGAAGGGAGAGGGATAGAGAGTTAGAAACATCGATGAGAGAGAAACATCGATCAGCTGCCTCCTGCACACCCCCTACTAGGGATGTGCCTGAAACCAAGGTACACGCCCTTAACCGGAATTGAACCTGGGACCCTTGAGTCAGCAGGCTGACACTCTATCTACTGAGCCAAACCGGTTAGGGCATGCCACATTGATTTTAACCCCCCACACCTCTCTCTCTCTCAATCTCTCTCTCTCTCTCTCTCTCTCTCTCTCTCTCTCTCTCTCTCTCTCACACACACACACACACACACACACACACACACACACACACACACACCAGCAATGCTCAGTAGCTAATGTCTCCTGGCTTTCTCTAGACATCCACAGAAACACACCATCTGCCTGTCCCAGGCTATGGGAGACTGAATGTGGATGATACTACAAAAAAAAAAAAAAAATCAAACATATGCAAATGAAACTTCCCTTCATACAAGGAAGTAGGGACCTTCATTCAGCCCCATGTGAGTCACTGTCTGGAAACTCCTTGGGAGTAAATGGGGACAAAATCACAGGCAGATGCAGATGCCAGAGGATAGTCTATCAGATGACGTTGAATAATCACTCTCCTGATCTCTAGATGAAAAGCGTAATGACCAAATTCGAGACTCCAGAGTGCACCCCTCTCCTCAGTCCCACTCAGCTTCCCCACCCCTCCCCTCCTGCTCAGCAGGTGCCTTCCCATTTCGTCCCCTGAGAAAGAACAGCCCCAGCTTTCTGCCCTCCTCCTTCGAAGACATCAACAGTCACAGCCGCTCCTTCCTCCTCACATCGCTTGGGAGAGGGGTCAAGGCCAGACATGTAAACTTAGAATGACCCAATATCAAATGGACAAAGACAAGAGAATGGATGGAGTGTTTTCTTGAGGGGGGATGGCAGGAGAGTAGCAGAGGCCTGAACATGAACCCACACTTGCATGCACACAGACATGCATGTGACTCCATTTAGAATTTATGAACCATTCATCTAAGTGGTCTCCAGGGATCGGATGTCAGGTTTAATTTTAAACTTCTGTAGGATTTTACAACTGTATTTTATTGGGACTGACCAAATATATTTGAGAAACCCTTAGACATTCCTTCTTTTCTCAGGCTACACTAAGAGCATTTGAATATGAAAGGAAAGAGGAAACAATTTGTTCTTGAACATAAACCAGCTATTCTTTTTCTGGAACTCACTGGGAAATATGGCACAGATAGAGGGTTTTCTTCTTAGAAACTAAAAAAATAAATAAATAAATTAACAGCTTTGTCCGGCTGGCATGGTTCCGTGGCTGAGTGTTGACCTATGAACCAGCAGATCATGGTTCAATTCCCAGTCAGGGCACATGCCCGGTTGCAGGCTCGATTCCCAGTAGGGGACATGCAGGAGGCAGCCAACTGATGATTCTCTCTCATCATTTATGTTTCTATCTCTCTCTCCCTCCCCTTCCTTTCTGAAATCAATAAACAATAAACAATATTTAAAAACATTTAACAGCTTTATTGACATACAATTCACATACTATAAACCTACCCGTTCAGAGTGGACAGTTCAGTGGTCTCCAGTGCAGTCACTTCCCCCCTCTCTCTCTCAGAGCTGGCAGCACCCGTCCACGTTCTGTCTCCCTAGATTGGCCTATTCTGGACATTTCACATAAATTTCATCCTACAATATGTGGCCTTTTGTGACTGGCTACTTTCAAGGTTCATGCATGTATTGATGTGTATCAGTACTTCCCTCCTTTTCATGGCTGACTTCTATTTCATTGTATGGACACAGCATTAATATGTGTTTGACAACGCTTTCTTCTCTCCCCTTCACATCACCACAAGCCCAGTGGGTGCATTTCAAGAGGCCAGTGGATGGTGACACCCATCCAGAAGGCCCCTTGGACTGATGCCACCTTCTTCTTTCCCCAGGAAAGGGCACTGAGGATTGGGCTAAGGATTTGAGGCTGGAGGACTTCGAGCTCTTGTGCCTCAACGGCACCCGGAAGCCTGTGACTGAGGCTAAGAGCTGCTACCTGGCCAAGGCCCCAAATCATGCTGTGGTATCTCGGAAAGATAAGGTGGAGCACCTGGAGCAGGTGCTGCTCGACCAGCAGGTACGCACTGCCAGGGCCCTCTGCCCTCTCTCGGTTGCATGGGCTCTGTCAGGTGGGTCAACCAGCCCATGCCAAGCCTTTCTCTCCAATCCCCCTGCCTGAAGCTGGTGAGAGTATTTGCTTCAGGCCACGGGGCTGCCCAGAGTCTCAGTGAGAACTGTCCCGGGATTTCTAGGACCGACCTAACTTCTGCCCTCAGTCTCCTGCCCCTGGCCTTGAGCTCACTGCCTGCCCTGCTCAGTCCCTTCTTTAGTTCTTCAGGCAAAGACCGTGGCTGAGCCTTCCTCCCACAACTAGGTAGAGTGGCTTACTCAACGCTCCCCAAATCTGGGCCAACTGAGCAATGTCTAGACAAGGCCACTGCATTTGTCATCTCCATAAGCAGCTCCCCCAGAACTTCGGTAGCCTTGAGGCCGTCTCTGAGAGTGGTGTGAAGGAAATTCTACCACTTCCTTACAGTCTGCCATCTCTATTAGAACTCCTAGTTTCGTTTTAAAACATCATGCCCAACCAGTGTGGCTCAGTGGTTGAGTGTTGTCCTATGAACCAGGAGGTCATGGTTTGATTCCAGGTCAGGGCCCATGGCCAGGTTGCAGGCTTGATCCCCAGTGGGAGGCGTGCAGAGGCAGCCAATCAATGATTCTCTTTTATTGTTGATGTTTCTATCTGCCTCTCCCTCTCCCTTTCTCTCTAAAAAAAAAAAACACCAAAAAAAACCCCAAAACAAACAAACAAACAAAACACCCATCGCATCTCCAGGTGCACTTTAAAGATAGGGGCCCTGAAATGGTACCCATAGGCATAATAAGAGGCATTATGGAGCCCTCATGGTGGCGCCCGCACTGGTGCTGGTAAGAGGTCTGCTGTCGATGAGGTGCTCGGTATCCCAGCTCAGCCCTGTGGGAGGTCTGGGCGTGGAGGAGGAACTGTGGCCCAGGGAGGCCAAGTGCCCTGCCAAGGCAATGGCCTGTGGGGGGCAGATGATGTCCAGTGCAGACTGCCTCTCCGGGAGAGCTGGCCAGTTAGAAGGCTGCTGGGGACCGACATTTGGAGCAGATCCCCCAAACCCTCAGCTGTCACTTAGTCATAGATTAGGAAGGAAGGAGAGGTGGCAGGAGGTGAGATCTGAGAGGTCGAAGGCCTGGGAGCTGCCCTGGGTGGGTCTGCCACCTGGGGCCTGGGCAGCAGGAGGACGTGGGGCAGGGAACAAGTCCAGAACTGAGCTCCTTTTGGCCATGTTTGTCCCAAGGCTGATCCTGGCGGGAAGGGTGTCCTTGGTCTCCCTAATGCAGATACTCACCTGCTGTCCTCGGCTCCTCACGTGCTGTCTGCCCTTTGACACAGGCTAAGTTTGGAAGAAATGGACGTGACTGCCCAGGCACGTTTTGCTTGTTCCAGTCGGAAACCAAAAACCTTCTTTTCAATGACAACACCGAGTGTCTGGCCAACCTCCAAGGCAAAACGACGTATGAGAAATATTTGGGAGCGGAGTACGTCACGGCTGTTGGGAATCTGAGACAATGCTCCACCTCCCGTAAGTGGACTGTCAGTGGCATCTCCCAGAAACCACCATGGGGGAAGGTCAAGGTTGGCGGGCCAAGCAGGACCCTTGGAGGGAAGATGGGTATAAAAATGTTAAGGCAACGGAATGCCTCTATGCCTCAGCAAGTTACAATCTCATTGATGAGGTGAAAGAAATGGAGACTAAAATAAAGCAGGAGATAATATGCTGAATTTTATCATTCTGATAGTGACGGCCATGCAGTTTTTAGAAACTGACCATTTTATTCAGTAAAATGAAATGTGTGTGTATGTATGTATATAGACACATATGTATTGAGAAAGGGCAAATTCCGGTGTCTAGACAGTTACCCCAAATACCAACTATAGAGAATACAAATGCTCAAAATAGCATTTTAGCCAGAAATATGTACTGACAACAATTCAATCCTTTAAAAACATTAAGAAGACACCGCAGAGCACTGTGAGGCTCCAGGCGATGATGCTGAGATTCTGTGGCCCCAGGTCATCCAGAGTCAGAGGCATCCGATGGGGGAGGGGTGGTGGCCCACGGGTGGGGTGTAGGACCAAGAATCTCCTTATTAGTGGCTCTCAACTCGAGAGATTTTGCCCTTGAGGGGACACTTGGCAATGCCTGGAGATATTTTTGATTCTCATAACTTAGAGGCGCTGCTGGTACCTGTGGGTAGAAGCCAGGGACGCTACTAAAGAGCATAGAACAACCCTCACAACAGAAGTCCCGGCTGCAAATCGGGTGCCACGGAGGAGAGCCCTGCTCTCGCTCAGCCGAGGTCTCGGGGAACTGAACTGTGCTGCCCGTGTTTGTAGGCAACATTCGGAGAAACCCAGTGGGAGGGCCGTTCATGTGAGCAGCCAGCTCACGGTGGCATAGACTGCACCCCCCGAGGGCAGGGCCGGTCTGTCCAGGCTGAACCCTCGGCACTTAGCACGGTGGCTCATGTGTGAGTGAATGAGTGAATGAGTGAATGAGCAGTGCACTCTATTGCACAATCTGCACACAGAGGATGCACGTTCCTGCAGTCAGGGAACCATCAATGTCGGTGAGAGACAAGCTGGGTGGGAGTCATGTCACTCAGGCCAGAGCAGGGAATGGCCCAGGCTGGAGAGGCCACAGCTGCCATGTGCTGCCGTGGGCCGTGGGGAAATGTGAGCAGAGCAAGCATGACTAACGGTGGTGGGAAAAGGGCGGAAGAAAGCCTCTGTTTTAGTATCCTCCTTGATTGATGTCTTGATTACAAAAGAAATCAGTGTCTGAATCTCCTGCTTTTTTGTGCCCACAGCACTTCTGGAAGCCTGTGCCTTCCTGAGGAGGTAAAACCCAAGAAGATGGCCCAGTCCCACAGGGAGCCTCGGCCCTCGCTGGCACCCCCCCCCCCCCCCCCCGCATCCCCAGGCTCCCGGGTCCTCTTCTCCCTTCCCCCGGCAGTGTGCTAGTCACACCTGTTTCCACAATTCCCTGCTGTCATCCTCCCAAGAAATAAAACCAGAAATGCTGTTGATTTTCATTCCTTATTAAACATCGTTCATCTTTTTTAGAATTTTATGCTGAAATCTTGTGTCTGACCCAACACCTGCCTGCCTGGACCTTGGCTTCCAAGTTGTTCAGGTCCTGAGCCTCCTCTCTCCTGCAGTTTTGGGTGCGATGCCAGATGGTCTGGAGTCTCAGGCCAGAAACTGTTCTCCCCACCGACGTGTGGCTGGACATTGACTTGGCTGTCTCGGTGTGTGTCTGTGCATGTGTGTGAGAGTGTGTGCACATGTGTGCGCGTATGAGTGGAGTGAGTACATGTGTGTTTCTAGGGCAGGGGGAGAGAGTAGCGAATAGGAATCCAGGGATCAGTGGAAGAAACTGGATATTAAGAAGAATGATGAGTAGCTGGTATTTTAAGTAAATAGCAGCAGGTATAGTAAATATACAAGTGTAGGCTTCATGGGAAAAGGTGAAATACTTCTAACCCTTGGCCTTACTGGCCCTCCTTCTCCAGGTAACCTCTGGGCACTAATCCCCCCACCCCTTTCCCCAGCCAACCTCTTTACACCAGTCTGAGCGGCTGCCTTCAGTGTCTTCATTGGGGTGGGTGGGCCGCTCCTGCCTTTTCTGTGCTTCTATTTTAACCTGTTCATTCTCCTGCCTGGTTCCAGAAAAGGACTCCCCTGCCCCCCAGCCCAGCCTAGGAGCCTTTCCATCTCCCCTCTGAGCGCTTCACTGTTTCTGATCCTGCTGACCACCTGCTCCTTCTTCTTTCTTTTTTAAAACATATTTTTATTGATTTCAGAGAGGAAGGGAGAGGGAGAGAGATAGGAACATCAATGATGAGAGAGAATCATTGATTGGCTGCTTTCTGCACGCCCCCTACTGGGGATGAGCCCGAAACCTGGGCATGTGCTCTGCTGGGAACTGAACTGTGATCTCATGGTTCATAGGTCAATGATCAATTCTGAGCCACGCCGGCTGGGCCACCCGCTCCTTCTTGAAACCCTGTTCCCTCGGCTTCCGTGCCTCCTCCTATCTCACCTCCTTTTCTGCATTTTGGGGGGTCCTGCAAGTGTGTCCTCCATGATTTTCTTCTCCAGAGTTTTGTTTCTGACACACTGTTTTGATGCCACAGAAGGGAATTAGGGGAGAACCAAATGTTTGGGTTTTGGCTACAAATGCCCAGAGTCAGAGTCCCCTCACTGGGGGCGTGGGGTCCAGCGGGGCCCAGGGAGCTGCTCCCTCAGGTTAGTCACCAGGTCAGCCACCCTCAGACAGGCATCCAGGGCAGCATTTGCATGGCGGGAGGCGGATGGAGAGAGCAAGGAAAGGGAGGTAGTGATCAGCTGGGAGGTGGTCGTGAGTCATCCTGGGGGAGGGGAGGCTGAGCCCATGGGATTTCAAGGAGGACCCTGAGCCTTGGGCAGCACAGGAGATGGATGCTGGGGGGTGTTATTGGAATTTTAAAGGAGAAGGTTAGAGGACATGGAGACGCTTGGGTAAGGCAGGGAGAGATGGAGAAGAAGGGCAAAGCGCATTTCCTCAGCTTCAGCTTCCCCGGGGCAGCAGTGAAAGTTTCCAGTCATTGCAGGGCCCAGCGTGTGGGCTTGGTCTTAGCAGGAGAAGGGTCTCTCTGAAAGGCTGCTGAGATCTATGTCATAGCCTGGGGGCCGGGGTGTGGGGGGGTACTAGACACCACATCCACAGTGACAGCTCTCAGTCCAGTTCATGCTCCTGCGAAGGCTGGAGATGCGGGTGCAGAGCCCTCAAGCCACTCAGATGCTACTTTCTCGGGCCCTCCCTGTCCAGGCCACGCAGTTCAAACCCCTGACCCCCCACCAGACCCTCGGCCCTGCAGTCTTTCCTTCTCACGCTGGACTGAGTGCAGGCTGCGCTCTCGCATCTTCAACCCCAAGTTCCTTACCGACTTCAAGGGGAGCTCGTGCCTGCATTCCACGCAGTCTGCTCCCGTCTCCCTTCTCTGCCCAGGCAGGGCCATAGGATGCACCAGACCATCTAGGCCTTCCCCCTGCAACTGCCTTTGCCAGGAGTGGTTCCAGGGAGATGCTGCCTCCTCCCACTGTCCCCGTGGGGAGGACGTCCCACAGACTCAGGAATGTAATCTGACCTCCTGGTTGTTGGCCCTTAGGCCTCAGAATCCCAGAATGAAGTGCTCTCGGGCCAATGTTCTGCTCCAGGCCCTTTGTCTAAGATGTTGAATTTTCTCGAGCCTGGTTGTGCTACTTTAACTGCAAAGTACAGAAACAAACAAAACCAAAATCCAATAAACAGCCTTAACTTTCTGTTTCCTCCTCACTGGGTGGGGAGAGAGCCGCCGGGGGTCATTTCCTGGTCTGCTCCAGTGTTTCTCCTCTATCCTCTTCTACCAGGGGGTGGGGGTGGGGGGTGGGGAGTGGGGGGGGAGGAAGACCAGGCAAAGCGAATATGACCTTCAGGGTGAGACCACTCTTGTCCCAGCAGGCTTTGCTCCAAGGGACATGGACAAGCAGAAGCAAACACAGGCAGGACGAGCCTCTCCCGCACTGCCCTTCTTCTCGCCACCTCCGCCTCCTGGGATGGTGGCCTAGCCCTGCTGCACAGAACTGAGAAGAAAGCCTCAGATGGTGTAGAGGCACCTCCTCTTTACTGCGTCTGACCTGGTCAGAGGAAGTCCACCTTCCTCATCTTCCCTGAGGTGGAATTGACCTTCCATAGAGGTCAAGAGTCTTCAGACAAACCGACCCACTGAGACTCCCACACAGGACGCCCAGGCAGGACGGGGCAGGGCGGCGGTGCAGGGGAAAGGTGTTAGGAGAAGTGGCTGCAAAGCCCTTCATGGTGGCTGGTCCGAGAGCAGTCAGAGGATGGCCCTGCCCGGCCACAGAGGGCCCCTGGGCAAAGTCCAAGGGAGGTGCCCCTTTCCCGGGGTATGTACAGCTCCTTCCAGGGATGGCGGCCTGGGGAGCCATGTGGGTTGGATTACGGCCACTGTGTTCCCCTCACTCATCTGGATGCTGTAGGCAGGGTTCGACCTGCACAGCTGCACGGCCACCACAGAGACACAACACTGACCAGCAACAGGGTAGCCCCAACCCCTCCTTCCCTCTCCCAATGACTTCTGCATATTTCACAACTTCTCTCGTATTGATGCTACTTCCCCATACAGAGCACCATGCAGCAGCTTCCACCACAGGGCTCCCCTGGGGAGTCATTCCCGGTTCATCTCAGACATCCTCCAGTCAGGCCACAGCTTTATATTTAAAAAAAAATCTATATCTATATCTATATCTATATCTATATCTATATCTATATCTATATCTATATCTATATCTATATCTATATCTATATCTATATCTATATCTATATCTATATCTATTATTGATTTCAGAGAGGAAGGGAGAGGGAGAGAGAAATAGAAACATCAATGATGAGAGAATCATTGATCGGCTGCCTCCTGCACGCCCCACAGTGGGAATCAAGCCCTCCACTCAGGCATGTGTCACATATCAACACTCACCCACTGAGCCGCACCGGCTGGGCCATGGCTTTACCTTGTATCACCAGAAACTCTCCCTGGCCCAGCAATGACGTCATGCCCCGACTCCAGGCCACGTCTCTAGGACGAGTTTGGGTACATGTCCTCATCACTTTTCCATCTGTCTCATGGGAACTCCCAGTGGTATGGGCATAACAATTCTGAAGCCTCTGATGTGTGTGCAGGGTTGAGAACGTGAGTAAATGTGTTGATGTTTCTGGGACCTGGAGTAACTGAGAGAAGGAAGGGAGATGGAAATATGTAATGGGGAAAGCAAGGCTGAACTGCCATGGGAAGTATTAGTGTAGACTCATGATCTGGGTACAATTTTTTTAATTGTTTATTTTTGGTAATACAGGTCAACTAATGAGAAAAATGAAATTCTTTGGAGGGTAAAGTTTTGCTTAATTGGGGTTCAAAATGAGTATTCCTTATTATTAAAATAGATTATTAAAATAGATTGCAAATGTTCATCAATTAATACTGATCTGTGGTGAAATTGTACACATTTCATTCTTGAAGATGTCTTTTCTGATAGGTGCTGCCCAATACTGCTATCGGTCTGCAAGCATATGATTTTAATTGTGCATGTTTACCACCTGGAAGAAATTTACTGCCTTGCATTAGACCCTTCTCTCTCGATGTTTGCCTTTGAGCTGCCATGTCATTTGATGGCACACCGCTTCCAACTGGAGACTAGATGGATGCGCTTCAGGTGCACAGACTGACTCTGAGTTATGGCAATCTCTATTGGCCTTGCACTGAGTTCTGCAAAACCCCGGGCCAGTAGTTTGACCTTTGAACTTTTATTGTACCGGAAGTGTGGCCTGACATTTCTTGTGATTCAAACATTAGTCGTCAAGTCACTTTAATGCCGTATCTGTTTCACACGTAAGTGCGACTTTTGCCTTGTTATCCTGGGTTGAGTCAAGAAACAGAATCCATTTCACAGAAAAATCTAATTTTCAGAGCCATTCAGTGTCCTGCAAGGTAGATAAGGACAGTCCTTCTTGTTCAAAAAAATGTCAATCCTGGCCTTGACCTCTAAATATCATCATAAAATGGCTTCCCAGTGCTAAGCCACCAGACTGCTGTATGGTGGGGTGAGTCAGGATATAAAATTTTTAAAAAATATATTTTATTGATTTTTTTACAGAGAGGAAGGGAGAGGGATAGAGAGTTAGAAACATTGATGAGGGAGAAACATCGACCAGCTGCCTCCTGCACACCCCCCACTGGGGATGTGCCTGCAACCAACGTACATGCCCTTGACTGGAATTGAACCCGGGACCCTTCAGTCCGCAGGCACTCTATCCACTGAGCCAAACCAGTCAGAGCAGGATATTAAATTTTTATTTCTGGAAAAAGAAATCCACAGAACTGATGGTGGTTTTAAGTCCATGAGAGCCAATGAAGTTCATGTTGATACTAGTGGTTTAATGCACACAATGAATTAACATACTTTCCACAAAGTACCACAAATGAAAAATCACAGACTTTAAATAAACACCTTCCATTTGCAAAAGCTTTGTAAATGTGTCCACCTAAGCCTTGTTCTGCTTAACACATATTTTAACCACGATCAGTTGTAACAACATCTTTGCAGACTTCACTTTGGATTGTTCTGAATTAGTATTTTCTCAATTTCTTAGAAAATATTTTTGCCTGTAGTTACTGCCTGCAGACTGTTTTTGGAGGCTAATTCTTCACTCACTTCAAACTCACCATTGACTCAGTTGATAGCAGCTGTAACATCTGTCGACCCATCAAAAGCCAAAGGAAAACCCCTCAAAATCATTTGCATCATTTTTAAAAATTGACTATTGGTATTGTTCCCAATGTCCTCAGCTCTTCAAGCAACTGTCATCAGTGGAAAGCTTAACAGATTAATGAGTTTTTCTTCTCTGGACACATTTTAAAAAATTGCTTCAGTCAAACATAATTCCATTAGTTCAGCCTAGTTACATGGCTTTCCTCGCTTGGCCATTCAGAAACTTACTTTGCTTACAGCCTGGTGCCATGCAAAAGGAGCTGGTAACAGAAGTTCTTGCAGTATGAGAATGAGACTATTTATATAACCTCTAAAACCATTGAAAACAACACCATGTTTGACTTATGAATACCTGTGGTAAAAACAAAAAAACCGTGCGGAGAGGGCGCGAGCAGGTCTGTGAGGTGCTGGCTAGTTGGTTCTCCAGCCCAGAGACACAGCATGTGGGCAGCTCCTACAGCAACTGCTGGGAAGGGCCTTGACCTGGTCCGGGAGCGCCCAGCCCTCCCATGTTGCAGGCATTTGGTGGGGTCTGAGGCGAAGAGTGCTCTCCCTTGCGGGTGTGTTACTGGCCTTGCCATCTGGAAACAAACAGCTTCTGATGGTCTTTGCTGACAGGATTGAGGGCGGGGAGTGGGGGTGGGTGGAGAAGAAGAAGAAAAAAGTTGACTGCACACCAGGTCCAGGGGCGAAATGCCGATTTGGCCCAGCAATGAAACCACAGCTGAAACGGCCCTGCAACTCAGTCCCCGCCTGGTTAAGTTCCCAGTGGTCCCTGGGCATTCTCCAAGACCCATCTGGCCCTGCACAAACCAACTCCGCCATTTGGATGGGGTGCCCTCCTGCATCTTCCCAGTCCTTGCGGGAATTCCTCTGCACATGCGGTCGTGTTTGTTTAGCATTTTACCAGGAAGAGCAGTTCCAATGGCTTCCAGTTGGCCTTTCCCCCCATGGCTGCCCTCACTCCACAGAGAATCAATGCAGGGATTCTGTCCGTTGCTGAGTGTGTTTGTCCTGTAACTGGGGACATAGCTATTGGATGGCTTCAGGGACCCTCTGGACCCACCGTGAGACAGACCCGAGGTAAATCTCCAATGACCATCCAATTGCCAGCAGCCTTGAGAGGGCCGGGCCTTACCCCAGTTGTCGGAGGCTCGGGGAGGCCAGATGGCTTCTGTTAAGTCCCACAGGAAGACACACACCCCCTTTCCCAGCCCCTCCTGAGCATGGCCTCCCGGGAAGTAGCTAAAGGCCAACTCCCAGGGCAACATCAAGGGGCTCAGAGCCTAACATTTGGATCAAAGACGTTCTTCTGTTAGATGTGCCAGAGACAGTGCTTTGGAGAAGTTTGTTTTTCTCAGGGTCTATAAATGGGCAGCTGAGGACCCGCCTTCCCCCAATCCTCTGGATTTGTAACTTATTGTGAAAAATCCAGCGTGGTGACATTCAGGAACTCACGGGGCGCTGCAGACACGTGAGGAAGTACAGGGCGGGGGGGGGGGGGGGGGGGTGGGGGGGCGGGGGGGCCGGAGAGGAAAGAGCACTGATGTCAGACAGTGACAAGCCCGGACTGTGACGCGGCAGCTGTGCCATTGAAGCCTCAGTTTCCACTTTTCTAAAATGAGGCCGATGACCCTCGGTTTTCCCTGCAAGTCTGATCTGTGGTGCCGATGAGATGTCTGAGGAGGCACTTTGTAGAGGCGAAAGCTCTACTGAAATTCAGGCTGCGGGTGGGAGCCTCCGGCCAGGGAAGGGTGGTCCCTGCGTCACATTTGAAAAAAAAAAGGAAAAGACAAGATTATTTGTTGTGAAATGGAAATTAAAATTTAACTGGGCAGCCTTATTTTTTTTTCAACTTCAAATGTTACTGCTTTTTTGTTCACAATAGTAATCCTGTTGCCTGTTTTCAAATGTGTTCCATTTGTGCCCACAAATAAGTAGAATTGAGTTGAATAGAGGGGTTGTTCATGAGATTTCAATTATTCTCCCAAGTCAGAATGACCTGGAGCTGGTAGGAACTTTTTTGCATTAGGAAATAATTTATAGTCAGAACAGAAACACTGCCAGCTTATCCTGAATACATTAGCCACCTTCTCTTTTCACTGGTTGCTAGCTAATGCGGTAGCTTGTAGAGAAGCATGTGTTATTGTTTTATTTTTATTTGTTTGGGTTAATCCTTACCCGAGGATATTTTTCCCACTGATTTTTAGAGAGAGTGGGAGAGAGAGAGAAACATCAATGTGAGAGAAACACATCGGTTGGTTGCCTCCTGCACCTGCCCTGACCTGGCCCCGGCCCAGGGAGGAGCCTGCAACCAACGTACATGCCCTTGACCAGCATCGAACCAGGGACCCTTTGGTCTGCAGTCCAATGCTCTATCCACTGAGCCAAACCGGCTAGGGCCATGTGTTCTTTTAACCTTTAGGGTAACTGTCTGACATGGGAGGAAGACCTCACTGAATTTTTAACATTCTCACTACTTATGTGTGTGGGCTGTTGCATTGATTTTTAGTAACCATTTCACCCTCAGTCACTGTCAGAGTGTAGATCCTTATTCTCTGTACACTCTACGTTTTCATTCTGAAAATTCCGACAGGATTTGTTCTCTGAGTTCATCGCTGCACCTGCAAACATCTGCAAATGATGTCATTTTCTCTGAATTCTCTC
Organism: Myotis myotis; assembly: GCF_014108235.1. Taxonomy (NCBI): domain Eukaryota; kingdom Metazoa; phylum Chordata; class Mammalia; order Chiroptera; family Vespertilionidae; genus Myotis; species Myotis myotis. Next base: position 48,639,583 of record NW_023416317.1, read on the forward strand.
CTGCATGTGGTAGAGGTGGGTGGAGAGCCCAGACCCACTTGTCTCAATTAGTGGAACTGTCTCTGTCCCTTTCCTTCTCCTCTTCTTCAGGATCATAACCCTCTTTTATATCTGCTCGGACACTTTCTTCCAAGGTCTCCCTTTTGACATCTCTTGGTGTTTTTATTTGCGATTTAACTTCATTCTGGAGGAACCTTGTCCTAGTCTGCTTGGGCTGCCATGCAGAATACCATGGACTGAGTGGGCTTAAACAATAGAAATTGATTTCTCACAGGCCTGGAGGCTGGGAAGTCCAAGGTCAGGGTGTCAGGATGGGCAGGTTCTGGTGAGAGTACTCTTCCTGGCTTGCAGATATCCACCTTCTCACTGTGTCCTCACGTGGTGGGGAGAGAGAATATGGCAGCTTTTTGGTATCTCTTCCTATGAGGGCACTAATCCCATCTCAAGGGCCCCACCCACATTAACTCATCTAACCCTAATGACCTCTTAAAGTCCCTATGTCCAAATAACATCACATTGGGGGTTAGGGCTTTAACATATAAATGGGGGGGCAAAGTTCATCCATAGCCCCCCACTACGATGTGGAAGAGCCAGTGCTTGCTATAAACTGCGTTCCTATGGGGTCTCCCCAAGTGTCACCTGCTCTTCCTCCCTCCTCAGTGATGGAGGTGAAAGGTTGTGGTCCATGGGCATCTGCATTTCCTCTGTCATCTCTACTTGGGCCATGTAACAGAAACACAGGCACTGGGTTTCCCCAGGCAAACACTTCTGATGTGTTAGTCACAGGCTGGTGAGGCCTGAGGTGTTTGTTTCACTGAAAAGGACAAAACATACACTGTGCTAAACATTTCTAAACCTCATCGTATATGTACTATTGTGAAAGTAGAAAGCAGCAGTAGAAACATGGGAGGCTCACAGGTTGGCGATGTCTGGAGCGGCCAAGAAAACCTAGGGAATTCCCACAGAACGTGTCCCTTCACCTCTACCCAGCGCCTCCAGCTAGCCATTCTTTCAATGATTTGCAAGAAAATGTGTCTAAAAAATGGCTTCTGTATAAACAGGTTGCTTCGCATTTGAAATTCAGTCCAATTGGTTTTGAAAGTACATGTTCATCTCGTGTGTTTTCTTGCCCAGTATTTGGAAGTTTGGCACGCTGGACACAGCACGGGCTCTGGAGCAAATGACACCGAGGTTTGTTTCCCAGCCCGGCCACTCTGTAGCTGTGTGATCTTAGAGATATTTCCGAGCCTCCATTTCCTCCTCAGAGATATGAGACTAATTCCACCCACACCACGGCTGGGAAGTGAGGTATGAAGGAGCTTATGCTCATAAGGAGCCTAGCTCAGCACCTGAGACAAATCCATTGCTCACTTCCCCCTTTCTCAACTGTGTGGATTTCATAGACACACCTGTAAAACAATGAGGAAGCTCTCTGGTGTCTCTTCCTCTGAGGGCACTAATCCCATCTCGAGGGCCCCACCCTCATAACCTCATCTAACCCTAATGACCTCCCAACGCTCCTATGCCCAAATAACAGGGTTAGGGCTTCAACATATAAATTGGGGTTGGGGTGGGGGACGGGGGGGAGCGCACAGTTCATCCATAGCCAAAACATATATAAAACCAGGCATCCAGGAAACAAAAGCGATGTTTATTTGTCCAGCTTGATGGAAGCCGGCTTACAGTTGAGTGGAGTGGTCATGCTCTTCCCATGGCGTATCTTGTGCAGGGTCCTCGGTGGACGGAAGTGGACAGCAGCGAGAGCAGAGGCACCTCCGACACGCCTTGTCGAAGAGTGCGTAGAGGAGCGGGTTCACGCAGCAGTGGGTGCTGGCAATGATGGCCGTCACCTGGACGCTCCTGTCCAGGTGGTAGCGGCTCCCGCAGTCCCCCAGCAAGAAGGAGTCCTTGAATGCAGACAGGAACAGCACCACATTGTAGGGTCCCCACATCAGAAGGAAAACGACCATGATGGCGAAAACCAGCTGGGAAAGGTCAGACTTCCTGAGCATTTTCCCCAGTCGCACAAGGCAAACGATAAAAACCAGCAGTGGGACCAGAAGGCCCACCACGTTCACCTTCAAGGTCAGCAAGGGCTGCCAGGCCGTCCCCTGGCCCGGCAGGAAGTGAGGCCTGCTGCAGGGGCACCTGTCCCCCCGGCTGTCCTCCTGAGCCGTGCACTGCAGGACCTCGGGCAGAGCCAGCAGAGCAGCCACCAGCCAGGCCAGGCCACTGGCGAGGACGCCACAGGCCCTCCTCCTGGCCGCTGGGGACAAGCTTCTCACGTGGAAACACACCAGGTAGCTCTGCAGGGTCAGGAGGGCGTTGAACAATACCTCGCTGTGCAGGCCCACGGAGGACAGTGCCACCAGAACGGTACACGTGGGATGGCCCAGGGTCCCCCCGTGGGAGGCAGTGTGGGCCCGGAACGGCAAGGTGAGCGAGAAACACAGATTAGACACGGCCAAGTTTAGGAGGTAGATGTGTTCCACGTGCCGGAGTCTTTGGCATTTGACCAGGATAAACACCACCAAGATGTTGTCCAGGAGGCCCAGCAGGGACACGGCGGTGTAGAGCTGGGGCAGCAGCTGGGCCGAGAGGACGGTGGGGTCGTAGGAGGGGCATGGCTCGGCGCTGTCCTTTATGAGAGTCTCGTTGTCAAACAGAGGGTCGATGAGGACGTCATAATCCTCGTCGGTGTGATTAGCCATCGCCCGGCTGCCGGCACAGAGAAAGGAGAGATGATGTTATTGCAGCCAGCTGCACGGCCCTGGAGGGAACAGCAAACAGGTGAGGGCCCAGGCAGCACGCGGGGGGCCAGAGGACGCCTGCGGCTCAGAGAGTGAAAACAGACATTTCTTGACCCGTCCCTCCTTCCCGCCTGGGCTGCTGCACCCGACGCTGACACCCCGGGCGAACTCAGGTAAGCGGCTTCTAAGAACTTCATTCATTCTCTGGGTAGAAACAGGAGCCCGCCTGAAGGCAATAGGTAGGAAAGAGAGAGGAGCTCCCACGCGAGAGAACCCAGAGCCAGGGTGGCGGGATCGGCGTGGGTCCTCGTTCCTCCCTGTCTGGGAAGCTGGCTCACCCCCGGCAGCTTCCTGTGACAGGCTGGGAGCTCCGAGTTCTGCTCTCGAAGGACAGGAGCAAATGTCGGCAAAAGCGAAAGCATCCTCCGCCCCACATGGTCTCGCTGGCAAAATACACAGATGACTTACCCTCGGCCGGCCAAGCTGCTGGGACGGGCCTGGGACGGGAGACACCGGCTTCCTTCCAGCCCAGTAGGCGGTCCTGACCTTTAGGGGTGAGAGAAGCCACGGTGTGTCCCTGATAGCTCTGCCCCCCAGTCCCGGGGCTCCGGGATTAACTGAAATAAAGCCCCGTGAAAGCTCCCCCCGACCCCCCAGGCTGTGTCGCAGCCTCCGGGGGAAACCAGGAAGTTGTCGAGTCCTCCACCTCCCCCTGGACCCGCCTCTGATTTCCCGGGCCTCCTGGCTGCCCCAGATAAGGGAACTGCGTTTGGCTGCTGGTTGGCGATACGGAGGGAGGGCTAGGAAGGACCGTCTGACATGTGTCACTGAGCAGGGACCAGCTGCAGCCAAGTGTCACGGTGGCGCCTGCAGACCCAGGGGCCTGATGGCCACCTGCAGCGGCTTCTTAGCATCTGCAGAGCCCACACCTGGAACCCACCCGGGGCTCCCAGAACTTGTAGTGAGGACCCCAGGGACCGTGCTGGGTGTTTCTTGTCACTTTTGGCTGAGGGATGGGGTCTCAAGAGAGGATTTCCCCGGTAGTGGCAGCCACAGGGATATATCCCTTGGGAAGGGGGTGCAGACGTGGGGTGTCAGTGCAGGGAGCGTGGGGCTGCCGTGAGCACCGACAGCCCCACTCCATGGGAGCCGAGGGGTCAGGCGAGCTGTTAGGAGCTGACCCTGCTCCTGGAGGGAGAACCCAGCGCAGGAACATTCCACGGTGAGGACACGGAGGCAGAGAATGTGAGGGTGACAAGTTCAACCCCAGACAAGGCAGGGACGAGGCAGGGTTCGAGGCCGGAGAGAGGAAGCTGAGACAAGAGCCCAAATTTGGAGCGGTGGGCGAAGGTGGTGGGCGGTTGGGGCGGAGGGAGGACGGGGAGGGTTGGGAAGAAAACTGAACTGGGAAGAGGAACTTGACAGGACTGAGCAGTCTGTCTGAACTCCCAGCTCCAGCCTTTGCACCTGTGACCGGCCTCCGGGGGGACCCTCCTTGTGGATTGGTTAGCATGTATGTTGCTGGTCAGATGGCACCCTGTTAACGCCACAGAGGGGTTCGGGGTAGCATTCGATCCAGAACGTGGGCCTGTTAAAATAGAAATAAGGAAAGCATTTAAAGGAAGGAAAAACAAACACAAGAAGGACCCAGACGAACATGTGATCCAGCATTAAATTTAACTCAAAGGGCGACGCAGGCTGCTCCTCCCTGAGCAAGGGTTGGTGCTGGTGGGAACCGGGGCTGTGACCGTTTCCCAGCCAGTCCCCCCGCCCCCCCCGCCCCCACCATGGGCTCCTGTGAGTGAGGGTCACTGTGCCCTGGGAAGCTCTGTCCAGTGGTGCTGGCTGCGGCCCTGGGACCAGCAGAGGCCACCCTTCCTCCAGGGGCTCCATCTCCTGTGGCCGGGCTATTTGGAGGCTCACCAGCCCCCCACCTGCCCCCCACCTCCCCAGAACCTGGAGTGAGAAGGTGATGGCGGCTCTTGCTACTCTATTGCCGGATGCCCACTGGTCGATTGCAGGCCCGGGGATGAGAGTCAAGTCCAACGCTGAGACTTGAAAAACCCCGTGAGTACACGCCCTGCACATGATGCGGTTAAGTGGAGGGAAATTGCAGGCAGGCACCTCGAACGTGTCACGGGATTGTGTGAAACTGGAAGTTTCCCAAGAAAAACCACTGTTGTGTATATTCAGGATCACACTCACTTCCTGGAATTAGCAGCGCCTTCGCTTTCAGTATTATTTTGTTTTGGCTTGATTCCTAGCATTCTGCTTATCCACTGGTCCGTTCCCTGACCTCCCTGGAAGCCCCGGTTAAACCAACCCACTCCTCCCCTCCATTCTTTCTTTGAGTATGTGTTTCTAAGACCAGCTGGTTAACACCATTGAGCCACGAAGACAAGATCCATCACTAGCTTACCGTCTCCTGTCTCAACTCGCTTCCAGAGACTTTTCTAGGAAAAAAAAAGGAAAAATACCCACTGAGTAAAAACTCCCATATCCAGAAGGGTTTCTAGGGCTTTTCATATTCTAAGACCAAGTGCTGACTTAGGGCAATACGACAAAGAATGGAACCCACAAGAATGGAATAGACCCTTGTCTACATTGAGTGAGTTCTGCTAATAATATTTTGCTCTCCTTTTTAAGGATCTTGATTCCTTATAAAATTTTTAATCAAATCATGATTTACTCACACCAGTCAGGGTTTATCTGTGGTTTGGGAAGCCTACCCACTGTCTCTCCTGGTGATCCACTTCCTTGGATATTTGTAGTCTCCATGTGAGTTCAAATTTATTGGGGATTATTTTATCTGCATCAGCTTTGTGTGGCCTGAAGGGGGAGCACTCCCTTCTGGGGGCAGTTTTGCATTTGTTTGAGCCGGAAGCACTAGGGGCATCAATGGCCTGAGATGAGTTTTCTTGGTCTGCTTTTGTGGTCTCCTGTGCTGAGGGTGTTGTAGAATGGAACCTCACATTTGCATGAGGCACAGGTTTCGGATTCCCAGAGGAGATTCTTCCCTCTACTGCTTAGGGCAGCGGCTCTCAACCTGTGGGTCGCGACCCCTTTGGAGGTCGAACGACCCTTTCACAGGGGTCGCCTAAGACCATCCTGCATATCAGATATTTACATTACGATTCATAACAGTAGCAACAGTACAGTTATGAAGTAGCAACGAAAATAATTTTATGGTTGGGTCACAACATGAGGAACTGTATTTAAAGGGCCAGAAGGTTGAGAATCACTGGCTTAGAGCCTAGGCAAGGACTGGTCCACTGTCTCATTGTCTTCTGCCTGTGGGGGTGCATCTCTTCTAGTCCACCTTTTCCTAGCTTTATGCCAGGACATCTCGGTTCCAGCTCCCCATCTCACGTAGCCCCAGGCTTTGCCGTCTGCCCCATGTTGGAGTCACAGTTAGTGGCCTTTTTATGCACGTGGCCTTTGATTTGTCCACACCAGTGGTGATCAACAGGATAAATATCCATTGAGTAGTGTTTCAATGAGCATTTGTTGAAAAGTGCCATTCGTTTATTCATTTCACAGGTATTTCGTGCCAACTGTCCTGTAAGCCTTCCTTTCTCCGCCTCTGTCCACTCTCCTCTACCCTGCTTTATGTCCAGAGAGACTGATCTTATTACTAGTAATAGCAGACCCCCCTTAGCCTAAGATTTTCCGCTGGGTTTGGCCAATGGGGAGTTTCAGGTAGGAGACTGGAGGCTCTTTCCTGGTCGAGTCTCCCTCTTGGTGGGGCAGCTCTTCCCAGACAGCACCCTCCTCTTGGCCTGCGGTGGGAAAGGCGGCCCACTCTCACCAGCACTGAGCCCTGCACTGTGTGCTGAGTTCCCCATCCCCTGTCTCAATCTTTGTAAACAGCCCTCTCACCAGACTCCCCTCAGTTGCCCCACTGGAGTGTGCCACATGTTTTCTAGCAAGATCGCAGGACACATCTCCCGAGAGCCAGGACCTTTGCCCTGGGAGAAAATGATGAGCAAAGTATGCCCATTCCCTGCCCTCATGGCATTGACATGACCATCTAGAGCAGCGGTTCTCAACCTGTGGGTCGCGACTCCTTTGGAGGTCGAACGACCCTTTCACAGGGGTCGCCTAAGACCATCCTGCATATCAGATATTTACATTATGATTCATGACAGTAGCAACAGTACAGTTATGAAGTAGCAACGAAAATAATTTTATGGTTGGGTCCCAACATGAGGAACTGTATTTAAAGGGCCAGAAGGTTGAGAACCACTGATCTAGAGGGATATGGTCAGGTACATAACTGATTATAACCCAGGGAGTCATGTGATAGCCTGGGAATCACATGGGAGCTATGGGGCAGCCAGCCCAGAGGGCCCAGGGGAGGTGTCCCAGGGTAGCTGTCATCTAAGCTGAAAGCCCGAGTGGGCGTTAGCCAGGCGAGGAGTGCACAGGCCTCTTCTCCTCCCTGTTCCTCCCAATGTCTTCTTTTTTCAGATCCTTGAGGGACCATTTACTTGTATCTCAGAGACGGGACAAGGGAAGTGAAAGTAACATAAGGCAGGGTGGAGACATTTTATTAGTCATTGGCGCCTGTGACTGAGTATTGGTGGCAGAGAAAATTGGAGCCAAGAACTTGACTATTTGAGACGGCACTCCCAGGAATGCAGGGCTCTCAGCGAGGGCGTTGCAGGCAGTGGTCTTGTTGATCTAAAGGGCTCCCAGGAGACAACCTGGAAGGGACCCAACTGAGGTGGGACCCAGCAAGGGAGTTCCAACGGAGGCCTCAGCTGATCCCGTGAGGAGCTTTGGGCTGGGCTGGCCCTGAAGCGCTGTCCCACACTGAGGGAAGAGGGCACGGCCTCAACCGTCTCCTGGGAGGGGACATAGCCTGGCAGGCAGGTCCCAGCAGCTGAGGGTGGTTCCCAAGGAGGCGTGCAGCTGCCCCAGCCCCAGCCCCAGCAGCTGGGAGAGTGAGTGCATTGGCCCTAAAGAGGGCATCAGGGCACAACCCACAACTGCACATGCTGAGGGCTCTGGCTTCCCTGCACATTTTATTTTCCCTAAGATAAGAAACAGAAACTGAAGTGTAAAAAACTACTATGTCATAAGACCATGTGCCCACGCTGTGGTTGTGTAGGAGGAGTCACGTGACCGTTGTCCACTTACCCCTCTTGACTCACCGTGGTCATCAGGGCTCGCAGCGTGGCAGGAGAACTGAAACGTCCCCATCCCCACACCACCCTCCAGTTTTCCTCTTTCTCCTTCCTTATTTCATGGGCCACACTCTAGCCTTTGGAGCAAGCATATCAAACTCAAAGGCTAACACGGACTAAATAAACAAGGTTTAAGTTTATGTGGGCCACAAAAAAACAAAAACTTCAATTTTCATAGAAACGTAGGTTGTTTCAATAGAGACATGCTAAATGCAGAGGGCTGAAATAAATGAGTAATCATTAACAAAAAATAATAGAACATTTTAATAAAAATTAATATTTTTTCTTGAACATTAACTTACTAGACACTGAATAACTGCACAAATTAATAAGCGTAACACAAATAAACCTATTTTTCTTGTTCTCCAAAAGCAAAATATTTCCTGTTGCACACACCAAACAAGTCAGTACAAGACTAATGATGTGGCAATTGGCTGCTAAAATATTCGCTGCTGGTATTAGTGGAAAGAAATGGTGCGCCTGCACGTAAGGCGCGTAAAGGGAAATGAATGCAACATGATTATAGTAATCAGTCATTAGCGAACGCTGTAGTTTGTTATTAATAATTATGTGTAACAGGATATTGTAAAAATTAAGTTGTGAAATTTTAATTAAAATGTTTCTTACATACCATTATATTGGCTGGACTGCAAAAATATTCATTGTGGGCTGCATGTGGCCCGTGGGCTGAGTTTGACATGCTTGCTTTGGAGGGTCGGGAAGATTGAACAGTCCCTGGTCCAATATTAACCATTCTGTGAAGAGTTAAGAAATCTTTTCTTATGAACAGAGGTAAAAGGTAATCAACCAAGTAGCATCCTCACTTTAAAAATATTCCCTTTAACAACATTAAATCGTGACAGATTTTAACTGTACAAGACGGGGCTGGGCCCTGGTCCTCAGCCTGGGTGGGTACTCTGGGTCCTCCTGGGGTCAAGGCCCAGGGGGACTGAAGCTGTGCTCCCTGTCTACCCAGTACTCCTCCAGGGAGGGTCCCTGAGGCCCCCCGGAGCCTTTCCTATAGACTCCAAGGACGTGGTTTGAGCTGGCTGCTATCTGTGCACCGGAGTCTGAGGTACCCACCTCTTTCCCATCTCACATATTCAGCCATACCCTCTGGAAAGGATCCTCGGGAAAGGTCCCTCCTTCTCCCAGCAAACCAAGGCCTTCGAACCACAAAGGCTGGTCCTGTCCCCTCCGGAGAGCCCAGAACTTGGGGACAAAGTTGTGCTTTTCTAGGGGCAAAGGGGAAATATGGTTCTCTGTCCCTTTGCTGTGAGTCAGTGCAGGAGGAGACCAGGCAGGCGCTGGTAGGTTATCTTGCTTTTTGGATTGCATCACAGACCCCGTGGATGTTTTTTCCGCTCTTATCTTGCTTGGTGTCTCCGGGACACCGTTGACACTTCCTCTTCCTCCCAGAGCTCTGGCCTCAGCAGGGCTCTGCCTGTCCCACACACCTTCTTCTTCTCCTTGGGGGCTCCTTCTTGTCTGCACTCCTCAGGGTTCTGTGCTGAGCCATGTGTCCACTGCTGGGGCCCCCGATGTGCCCCCCAACCCCTGTGCTCTGCTGGGTCCAAGGCCAGCACATCCAGCTTCTCCCGACACTGCCAGCTGCATGAATTTCTAACTCAACTGTCCTGAACACTGAATCCCTCATCTCATATCCGGGGCCCCAGCCTTGACCTCCCTCCCTGCCTAAATCCAAGTCCTAATGAGTCATTCCCCTGGTAGCTTTCTTTCTTTTAAAAAATACTATAGTATATGTATTTTTTAATTGATTTTAGAGAGGAAAGGAGAGGGAGAGAGAGAGAGAGAAATATCAATGATGAGGGAATCTCATTGATCAACTGCCTCCTGCATGCCCCACACTGGGGATGGAGCCTGCAACCCAGGCATGTGCCTGACCAGGAATCAAACTATGACCTCCTGGTCCATACGTCGACACGCAACCACTGAGCCACGCCAGCTGGGCTCCCCTGGAAGCTTTCAAATGTATTAGCTACTCGCCACTCAGAGCTCTTAACCGTGGCAGAGGCCTCCGTTGTGTCCCCAGAGGAGCACTGCCAAAACTCTGCCTGGGGTCTCTCCTCAGTTTCCCTCTACTCACCAGCTTCCTGTCCCACCTGTTTCTACTCCCTTCTCACTCTCTCATGAAACTACTCACCATTCCCTGAAGTTGCCTCCTCCTGTGCCGGCTTGTTTCTGTTAGGGTCCCTGCAGAAGGTACACATGAGGCCGACAGTGATAAAGAATTAAAATTTATTAGGTTATCTGGAAACCAGATGGGCCGAGCAACCAGGGATGGGGAATCAGAGATTTTAACAGATTCTGGGAGACGTTTTCTGTGTGGAATTCTCTGGGCGGGTCCAGATTCTGGGCAAGCCCTGAAGGGAAAGTTAATGGTCTTTGCAAATACAATGTGGTCTAAGCGAAAGGGAATGTCGCTTGCGAAATGATCTAAATGTCAGTTTCCCAGGGGGAGAGGGTACTGATTCGATTATTTGATCAGGCCTAACATTCCAGCCTTTTTGTTTTATGGAATAGGGACAGAGGTCATTTCCTCCATAGTTATTTTCTGCTGAGAGGGGACGTCGAGATCATATGGGGATGGACTTTGATAGCAGTCGGCTGGAACACTGTACAGATGCCTCCTGGCTGGAGCGAGGGGTTGCAGCAGCATGATTCCCCGAGAGACTGGTTGGTGAAGGCTTGAAGGTGGTCCTGAAGGAAAGGTGAAAAATGGTGCAGAATACAGGGGTCAAAAACATGGATGAGGAATAGGAATGAGGAATAGGGATGTTAATGGTCCTATGAAGGAAGGTAGATACCAATTTATATTTTTTAGCCAGTAGTCCCATGAATTTGCAAAATATGATAGAGCCCTGGTTAAGCCCCTTGTGCCAGTCCCGACACCTGCCAAGATACTGAGGGTTATGAGGAGATGGATTATCTGGAGACAGGTAAAGACTAGTTATTGGGGGACGGGGAGGGGGGGGGGGAAGGCTACGTCTACGTTGGGTGAGAGACTAGAGTACAGGTTCCTGTCCAGTTGATCATCCCAGTTTTGAGTAGAACTCTGTCTCCTGCTAAGAAGGGATGCAGAAAAAAAATCCCTAGCACATGCCTAGATCATTCATTCTAGTCAGTGTTTGATTAGGATGCCAGGTGGAGTTCTATGTGATACCCAAGGCTGAGGAAACCTGTTGAGTGATTTGGGAGGTAAAAACTGGTCCTGAGGCAGCCATAACTGAGGGGACAGCCATGGAGGAGATAAGGCATTTACGGTCTAAGGTAATGGCTCAGCTGTGCAGAGTCAGAGTGAAACCAAGGTAGGCGACTGTGGTTCGGGACAACTGAGCTTTATGAGGGGATGCGTGGTGGCCCCAGTCGGACACAGAGGTAGAACGAGAAAAGAGTGGATGAAGGGGGTGTCTATTAAGATGCTGTGTAGAGGTGAAGTGGCTAATGGCTGTGAGACTAATCCCTCAAACCCCATAATAGAGCCTTAGGAGGGGACAAGGGTCCCAGCAAACTTGGGGAGGGCAGAATCAGTGGCCCCAGTGTCAGTTAAAAAGGCGATCGGCTTACCTGCCCCCACAATCATTCCCCGAGGCTCTGTCCTGCTGATGTAAGTCTGTGGGTCCTTGTCGGGGCCTGGGCAGCTCCAGTCCCAGGAGGTCTGGGAGCTGCACACTGGGTCCAGAGGGTGGCCTTGCTGTAGTGGCTGAGGTCTGACCTGGAGGGGCCAGACTACAATCTGATTTCCAGTGGCCTCCCCTTCTGCACCTTGGGCAGGGCCCAGGTGAGGGTCTCAAGTTTGGGCAGGACCTGGCCCAGTGTCCTTCCTTGTTACACTTGAAGCACAGGCCCGGAGGAGGCTCAGCCCTGACTCACGCTTGTTGGAGGACCGGCACTTCGTTTGGGGTATGTGCATGGGGTGGCTAGGAGCTGAAAGGCCTCCTGGGCCTCAGCCCTGGCCTGATCTCGCCTTTGTTTTTGGATTTGGGTCTTATGGTCTCTATTATTAAAGACCTCAAAGGCCAGGTTAACAAGGTCTCTTTGAGGGGTGTGTGGACCTGTGTCTGTTGTTCGAAGTTTGTGGTGTATGTTGGGGGCTGATTGGGCTATAACATGGGTGTTCAGAAGAAAGGGCCCCTCTGGGAAGATGGGGGCCAGGGGGGTAAATTTCTGTCAGGCCTCTGTGAGGAGGGGGGGAAGAGAGCTGGGTTTTTGTCAGGGCCCTGAGTGATTTCATTAAGTTTGTCATAGTTGACTGCCTTATGGGCAGCCTTTTGAGTCTGGCAATGAGACAGGTGATTATTTGGCTACAGAGCCGGCGCCCTGGAGAATTAACCTGATAGTCCCATCTTGGGTCAGTTCCAACCGGGTTGGCTGCCACGTCCTGTCTATGGAGGGAATGGTACTGAGCTGCTAGCCAGACGTGCTCCTTCTTCTCTGGGGTGAGAGAGGAGGACAGGATGACATAGATGTCGTGTCAGGTCAGGGCATAGGACTGAGTCAGGTACTCAAATTCCTTAATAAAAATGGTCGGGTTGGTGGAAAAAGAACCTAATCCTTTCCCAATCTGGGAAAGGTCAGACATAGAGAATGGTATGTGTACCCAGACTATGCCCTTGGTTCCTGCTCTCTCTCTCAGGGGTAGAACGGGCATGGGAATAGAAGTGGCTATTGAGGAAGGCAGTCTTTGGTGGCCTGAGAGCGAGGGTTAGGTGGGGAAAGACTGTATTGGGACTCAAATTCTCAGGATTTGGGCTCTCAGGGGCCTGGGGAAAAGGTGGTTGCTGGTTAGGAGGGTCTGGGTTTTAGGACTCTACTGCAGGTGAGGGAGGGGGCGCATAAGGGGGTGGAGGTCGGTGGTCTGCTGGGTCAAAGTAGATTCAGAATCCAAAGTGTTAGGGGGTGCTGTTTTGTGGGAAGGAGAAGGATCTGATGGGAAAAACAGGACTGACAGAGGGCCGAGACCAAAGTGGTAGAGTGAGATGATGGGTGGATGATGATAGAGTGCCCAGGGACAGTTGTGTCTCCTGTGGCCATGCCAAGAATCCAGAACGTTCCATCAGTCTGGAGGAAGCTGCAGCAATCTTGCCTGGGATCCCAACAGCCCACCACAGACCTGGGTCCTCCTGGATGAGGATGGGACAGGGTTTCTCAAACAAAGCACTGCTGACATGTGGGACTGGACACGTTTTTCTTGTGGGGGATTGTCCTATGTGTTGAGGGTATTGAGCAGCATCCCTGGCCTCTTTCCCAAATTGTGACAACCTCAATGTCTCCAGACGTGGTCAGGTGGCTCCCGGAGGAAAATGGTCCTGTGGTTGAGATCCACTACCCCAGAAGAATCAACTGTGGGCATGGGAGAAAAGGGAAAATATTTCAGCAGTGGCGTGCCCAACAGAAAACAAATTCTATGCATCTTGAAACTGACTGAGCAATCCCGGGGTTGCACTGAACAGGCGGGCACAGATGAAATGGGTCTGGGTTCTAAGCAGATGCGGCCCCAAATGAGGAAGGGTGTGTTTGGTTATAACATGGTCTCATTTGTGCTTCTGAGTCGGGGCCTGATATAAACATGAGACGCCAGAAGGCTGCCCCTTGGTCTAGGCTCCAGCCGAGCCTTTGTCCCTGCCAGGAAGCCAGTCTGACCTCCCAGCGCTGCCGCCCTCCTCGGCGTTGGGAGCGGGCCTCACCCCAGGCACGTTGTGGTTGTCTGTTTACCTCTGGGCTCTGTCTTTAGACTCTTACATCATTCCTTGAACACAGGAACTGGGGCCTGTGGTAACCCTAGCACCAGCTCAGTAGCTTCTCAATAGGTATTGGGTGAATAAGGATTTATTTAAAATGCAACTCCCCTGAATTCATGACACTTTCCACTGCACTCTGTTATTTACTCTGTCCGGGTGTGTTGGGTCATCTCTCCCAGGTGGTCATGAGTCTTCTCTCCAGGGCACTGCAAGCCACTGTGGGACTCGGTCATGGACATGATTTCTGGGAGTAAGAAGTTGTCTGGCTAACCTGGATTTCATGATAGGCAGGTGGCCTCTCTAATTTGTGTCACTGCAGTGGCCCTTGAATGATCATCAGAGGCTGATGGGGACTCTGTAACTGATCTGACTGATAGCCTCAGAACCCACTGATCAATGTTCATATCACAGTAATGGTGACAGTGCGGCCACCCTGCCCCCGCCCAGGCGATATGGAGCAATGGAAAGTCCTCACCCACAGAGGGGTCTTGCCAAGGAATCATTTCTGCAGCTGATTAACTGCAAGATCAAAGAAAATACAGAGCACAGAGATTGTTCTCTGAATCTATGAGTTTGTTTCTTTCTTGTTTGTTCTTTTGTTTTGTTTTTTGGATCCCACCTGTGAGTGAAATTATATGGTACTAGAGGCCCAGTGCACGAAATTCGTGCACAGATAGGGTCCCTAGGCCTGGCTGGTGATCAGGGCCGATCTGTGGGGCAACTGGTGGGATGATCGGGGACCCCCACTGGCACTTGCCTTGGCTGGCCTGGGACCTGCGGACTGGGAGCAGCTCCTGCATTGAGTGTCTGCCCCCTGGTGGTCAGTGCACATCATAGTGACCGGTCATTCTACTGGTTGTTCCACTGTTCAGTCAATTTGCATATTAGGCTTTTATTATATAGGATTTGTCTTTCTCTTTCCAACCAATTTCACTTAGCTCAATGCCCTCTACATCCACCCATGTTGTCACAAGTGGTAAGACTTCATTCTTTTTTTTTATGGCTGAGTAATATTTCATTTCACATCTTCTTTATCCATTCAGGAGGGTTGAAGGGCTGGGTGAAAAAGGGAAAGGGATTAAGAAGTACAAATTGGCAATTACAAAATAGTGAAGTACAATTTAGGGAATATAATCAATAATATTGTAATAACCATGTGTGGTCTCAGAGGGGTACTAGACTTAGAAGCGGGATCAATTCATACATTATTTAAATGTCTAACCCTCTATGCTATATGCCTGAAATTCATATACTATCGCATCTCAACTGTAAGTGAAAAGTTAACTGCAGAATTATCATTGCCGTCTCCAGGCTGACGCGGACTTCCAGAGTTTTCCAGCTTTGTAGGGATGATGTTTTACTGGAGAGTTAAAGGAATTGTTCCCAGGAGGGAGGGCGGGGCAGGGGGGAATTCTTTCACCAACAAAGTGAAATCTATATTCACTTGTGAAACTTCTCACACAGCAGCCCCCTTTCTGCACGAGAGACAGTCTCTCCGGCATTTGCAGCTGCAAGCTCAGCATGGGTGCCAGACATCCCACTTTTATTTACTTTTCACTTGGAATGGATGAGTCAAAGCATAATCTCAAACCAGCAATGACCGTGAAATACTCAGGGCCTCTTGTAGATACTTTATGCTGCCACTGAAGTCTAGATTCCTATGCTTTAAAAACCAGCTTGCTGAAGACAGTGCTAACGTTCTGTTATGAAAATCTGGAGCTGAATCCAGACTCTCCCTGGCCTTTGTGTCCCCCACTTGCAGCCATAGGGCAGGGGGTGTCTTCCGGGGACTGCAGCCCTGGCTCCAGCATGCTCAGCAGGACAGGCTGTAGGCAGAGGTTGTCAAACTCGGCCACACTGAGAATCACCAGGAACTTCTAAAAGTCAAAAATCCACAGGCTGCATTGTACACCCTCCCAATCAGGGCCCCTGGGGGTGGGAGTCAGCTGTCACTATTTGTAAAGCTCTCCAAGTGACTACCATGCGCAGGCTAGATGAAGCACGGCCCCCCTGAATCCCAGACCCACCTCCCCTGCTCCCACCCGTCCTACTCAGTGGCTCCCTGCTGGCTGCCCAAGCGTGGTGGGGAAGCACCGTGACCGAAAACACACCTCTGCGCTGGCCCGCCCAGATCTGCTACTGAAGCATGGTGGCAACCAAGCTTGGGTAAAAATTGCTGCTTACTATTTTCACCCTGCTGACTTGGCTTCTGTAATGATCTGCTTGCTAAAATAATAGAAAAGTTATTTCGATTTTCTGAACTTATATCAGTTATCCCATTCGATTGAACACTCCACTGATTGTGGTTTGAATACCCTCAGGGATAGTGATCTTACTGGTCTTTCGAAACACATTCCTCTGCACCTGGAGACCAGGACAGCACGATTACTCTAAATGGCCTCAGTGGCTCCAGATAATGTGCTTCCGTTGACTCAGTGGTCCCAAGACCCGAAACTGTAATTAATCTTTGTAACTAACTTGCTCGATCGAAGCGTCTGTAACAAACTGATTTTCGCAAACCAGGTTCCTCATTCCAAACCTCGAGATGTAATCAATACCTTTGTGATATTTGCCTACATAAGTCTGATGTTTCGGCCAAGAGGGCCCTACGAGATTTGGAGAGCAAATTGCCCTCTCGTAGTCCCGGCTTTGACATAAATGTGGCTCCTTAATTCGACGTCTTGAGGCGTCCTTGTGTGATTCGCAGGGTACACTACAACACTACCCCAGAATCTCTGGGGCTGGAGGTGGGCTCGGGCCCTCCTCTCTATAACGAGGGGGTTGGACTGGCTGATCTTCGCAACCTTTCCGGTTTCAAATTCCATGACGCCGTAAGTGATCAAAGCGAGGTGCTATCCATAAGGGAGACCGGAGGGTGTGGATGTAAAAGAAACCCACCTACAAACACTTGGTACCTGCAAGAGAAATGTGGGAGGGGCTATGAGAAAGCTTTGTCACAAGACATTTTTGGACCTTGTTGCAAGATCGTGAGTTCAGCGATCTGCAGAGATTGGCAGGGGCAGTTGGGGCTTTTATCTCACCGCAGGCACCAACCTGCGACCCCGTCCACACTCCTCTTGTTCTTCAGAAAAACAAGAGTGCCAGCAGACAAGCTTTAAACCGCTGAAGGGAAAAAGGCTCCATCTTCATTCTCTGTGGCCCAGGTGGTTGGGGGATGCCCTTGTTGATTGCTAACGTGGCCACAAGGGGGCAGTATAGCACAGCGTTCTTAACGAAGGCCTTTCCATTGAACCACGTTCGAAAAAGACTTCTTTCTACACATATACTTAACAAACCTAGTTACCACCTTCAGAAAAAGAAGCAAAAATAAATTCCTGAAACATGACAGAATTGCAATGACACAGAACTTACCATCAAATTAAAGAGCAAGAATATGGGGCCAAACGTAAAGAAGAGTTGTAAAAATGCTTGAAGAAAAATTCGGCACAATTATGACCTGTATAATTTAACGTATTAAGGTTTGGCGATGTTTCGGAAAAAACACAAGCAAGGTTTCTGCAGTGGATTTTATTGAAACGCGAAGGAGCTATGGAAATGCGTTTCGGTTTTGCCTTTTCTGTCCCTCCTGGCCAGGATGGTTGGGGAAGCTCTCGCATTGCCACTGTACGCCGACAGGTTAGACTAGTAGGGAGGGCAGTTAGATAGCCCACCTTATGCTCCGCTTCCATCTCCACTTCTAGCCTCCGGGGTAGCTGGTGGCAAGTCGAATACCTCCATCAGAAAGGTTGGTGTTCATGTTTGGTTGTCTGTTCTTCCCTCCGATAGAAAACAAACGACTTGTAAATGTAATCGTAGCAGTGGAAATGCCAATGCATTTTAACTAAGAGCTGTTTAAACTTGAGAACCCTTGGAATACAGGTGTAAACGGAATTCTAATTTATGAATTTGTACCTTATTCCTCCCTGCTAAGGACTTTATGCACGGCATGTACGCAGTGCCCTCCTTGGCAGGGGCCCCTGGGTGGAGGAGCAGGGTCCCTTCCCCCAGGGGATGGTGAATGGAGTCAGAACTCCTGAGAAGAGTAGGCAGTGTAGGGTCTAGGCCAGCCGTGGGCAAACTACGGCCGGTTTGAAATGAATAAAACTAAAAAAAAAAAAAAGGACCGTATCCTTTTATGTAATGATGTTTATTTTGAATTTATATTAGTTCACACAAACACTCCATCCATGCTTTTGTTCCAGCCCTCCGGTCCAGTTTAAGAACCCATTGTGGCCCTCGAGTCAAAAAGTTTGCCCACCCCTGGTCTAGGCCAAGGAGAAGTGAGGAAATGGGCGGAAGGAGCTCATGGGGGCGGGCCCTGGTAAAGCTGCAGACACCTCGGGCAGCTATTTCTTTATGTTCATTCCGGAGTCACTTATTAAGATGGAAAGGAGATAAGAAGTGATGTACATCAGCCCTAAAAGTTGACACCTTCCAACCTGCCCAAACAGCTGCCTTCATCGTCTCCCTTGTCCCTGACCCCGTCCCTCTACTCTAACTTCAGGCCCCTGTTGGCCTTCCTGGGCTCATGCCTCCTCTAGGCCTAGGAGATGGAAGGCAGCCCTTCAATGCTGTTTGGGCGAAGTTGTCTTAAGAGCCAGCTCCAGCTGTCCTTGTCTTCTGCGCATTTCACCCACGTCCGAGTAGGATGGCTGCTGGCTCTGCTGCCACCTGCTGGAAGGTGACAGCACAGCAGGCTGCAAACCTGGAAACCAGTGTGTTCTCAACCGTGAGTGTGCACAGACGTCACCTCTACCTGGCCCACCTGTGCTCTCTGCGGATGGGTCGCGTACACAGAAATCCACGTGGGCATCCTTGCCATCATGCAGCCAGGTGTTTGAGAGAGACTGTAAGTGAACAAAAAGCAACCTTTATGGCAACCAACCTCCTCCTCCCATTGCCTTCAACTCAGGACTGCAGGCCCATGAGGCCTTGCCGTTATCTAGCGCGCTCATTTGCAAACACACACAGCTGCCGAATGCTTCAACACACATGGGGTGCTTTTTTTAAAACAACAACAACAACAACAACAACAACAACAACAACGTGTCAACTCTTTTATTTGAGTCATAGAATTAAATTGGAAATTGAACCATTTCCAGGGTCAGCTGCTCAGAAACTCCATCCCGGAGGTAACATTGTTAAATACAAATTATTCTGGAAATTTGACCCAGGTACCGGGTCAACTTTTTAAACTATTCATACTATTTTAAAAAAATACAATTCTTAATACATGTGTGAAATTCTCCCAGTTACTTACAAAATGCTATCACAATTTAAGTGCTAGTGTCTAAATGGACTCTTCACTGAAAGAACAAGAATATCATTTATTATTTTAGATGGTGATTTTATTAGACACATTTTCTTCCAAGCAATTTGTAACTTTCTATATACATACAAAGACCATATATCTATATCTATCTATCATCTATCTAGATAGATATAGATATAGATAGATGATAGATATCTATATATAGATATAGATATAGATAGATGATAGATAGATAGATAGATACAAAGATATCAGAATGTCTGAATCAAGCCAGAGGCTGGAATCAGATGCTACTTATGCCCCCTCAACTGCCTTAAGAGGGAAAGATTAGGTACTTCAGTCACTTCCTGTCCACAACCACAACCCACAAGGTTCAGGTTTCAGAGTTTGAGAAAAAATCATTAACACCTCCTATTTTTCTGACACACTCTCCCGGGTGATTCTCACTCCTGTATGCTTCCTCACCTACTGTTGACTACCATGGTCCTAGCTACCGCAATTCAAAACACCCTCAGGCATGTGCTAAGTAGGAAAAGTAGCAACTGCAGCGAGGAAAAAAAGCCCCATAGTTCTCCCTTCCAAATGGGTAACTCTCTTAGAGTTTGGGTACGCGTTGTCTGGAGGAGGCATCGTTAAAGAGTATCTAAAGGCCCCACACGCAGCCCGAAACACAGAGGTTGATCAATGGTACTTTTTGTGGCTTATGCAGCTGGGGGCAGCCTGTTTCCAAATGAATGTGTGTCTTCTCCTCTCCGCCTATTAGGGTTAAATCCGGAAGACGATGCTTAGACAGTGTGGGGGAGGAGGGTGGGGTGGGGTGTGTGTGTGAGCGTGGCAGGCAGACTCTTAGTCACTTGGGCTTCCCTCACCTCTTGGCTCAATGCTTATAAAGCTCTGGGCTTTCATGGACTATGTAGGTTGCCTATCTGAGCTGGCAGTGTTCCTGGGCCTCAGGCACACGCATTCACACACCTGTTGCTTCAAAGCCTCCGGGAGATGCCTGGTGACTGCGCTGGGGCGGGAAGGATGCTCTGAGAGCTGGTGAATCAATGAGAGACAGCCAGAGTCTGTCCGCACCAGGCGGCGTGCAAGCTCACAAGACCCACCCCTCCTCTCCCACCTCCCCCTCCTGCTTTTCACCTAAACCTCCTGGAAGCCTCTTTTGGGGCATCTCCAGTCTGCATGTTGAAACCTAGGGTCTCTCTGTGCCCCTTAGCCCCCACCCCAATCTGCCCAGCTCTGCTGACTCTTACCCTAAATGCTGTGAATGTACTCGCCTCCACCCCACCCCTGCCTGTGACCTCAGCGGAGGCCTCCTCACCCTGACCTGCATATTGCTGGTCCCCCTGCCCTAAATGCTCACCTCCCCAAGTCCTCCTCAGGGCACCGGATGAACCTCTGCAACGCTGGCCAAGGCCCCTGCTCTACTGTCAGGTTCTTCACACCCCAGCCCACACCTTCCTCCCAACCAGTCACACAGCTCTGCCCTTGCGTGCAGCGCCTGCAGCTTGGGGCTCAGCATCCCTCTCTTCCACCAGCAGTGGGTCCCCCGGCCATGGACTCTCACCTGGGCCTGAGTGCCGGGGAACTTACTGCCCTCCTTGGAGGGAGGTCCCACGAGGAGACAGCCTTTCATAACTGACCACGTTCAAGTCTCTCCTCCCCACATGAGACAAGGACTGTTCTACACACACTTGCAACCTGTCCACTGCCTTGTGCAGGCAAGAAGCTACACAGCACGCGTCTTGATTCATTTTGTTGTGCCTGGTCAGGCAACCAAACTCAAGCATCAGCAATTCTTGGGGGACAATTTTTTATAATAAACTTTTGCAGGGAAGGGAGCATTCATCGATTGCTGAGGTCCGTGGAGGGCAGATGACAAGGTGGCTATTTCACCCACTTGTTTTGCTTCCAGAATGGAAGGGCAGATGCCAAATAGATGGGTGGATCTTTGGCCTTCTACGACAGCCACTTCCTTTCTGAAATAACTGCTCCCACCCCCAGCCTGGGGCTAAAAACCGAGTGCAGGTCACAAGCCAACAGAGATGTCCTGCTCCCCCGTGGAGCGTGTGTAGACAGAGCCCCCGCGCTCAGGGGCCTCTCGCTGGAAGATGGGGCAGCGTTTGAAGAGGTGGCGGGCGACGTGCTTTTGGAAGAAGCCTGACAGGTAGTTTCTGAACTTCTCCCCGACGAAGGCGTAGATGATGGGGTTGATGCAGCAGTGGGTCATGCCCAGGGTCTCCGTCACCTGCATGGCTTGGTCCAGCCGATTGGAGCTAGTGCAGTTGTTCAGGCCGAAGAACTCCTGGAAGGTGTTCAAGAGCAGGACGAGGTTGTAGGGAGCCCAGAAAAGGAAGTAGACGATCATGATCGTGAAGATGAGCCTCACGGCCTTGTGCCTCTTCTTCTCGTTGCGACACCGAAGCAGGGTCTTCAGGATTCCCGAGTAGCAGACGACCATGACCAGCAGGGGCAGGACCAAGCCCAAGATGACCATCTTCAAGGTCTGGAAATTCTTCCAGAAACGATACTGACTGGTTGGGTAGTGAGGGCTGCAGGTGCAACGAGACACCTCTTGTTGGGATTTGGTGAAGATGATTCCTGGGAGAGAGGCCAACACGGCCACCACCCAGGTGACCCCACTGGTCACCACCCCAAACGTGACCGTCCTGGCTTTTATAGCAAACACAGCATGGACGATTGCCAGGTACCTGTCAATGGTCAAGAGGATGATGAAGAAAATTCCGGAGAAGAAGCCGATAAAATAGAGGCCCGTCAGAAGCCGGCACATGGTGTTCCCGAAGACCCACTGGCCAGCTGCGTAATGAGCCCAGAAGGGCATGGTGAGAAGGAAGAGCAGGTCGGAGAGGGCCAGGTTGAGCAGGTAGATGTCAGTCATGCTCTTCAGCTTTTTATAGTTGATCAGGATGAGGACGACCAGCAGGTTGCCCACAAACCCGAAGATGAACACCAGCGAGTAGAGCGGAGGCAGCAGCCTGGCCGCGATGTGCCTCACGTTGGTTTTCTGGCAGGGCTCTGACATGCTGTAATCAATGTAATCGAATGTGGTTGGCACTTGATCCATCGTGGTTGGCATGTGATCCATTGTGCTCAGCCCTGTGGATACAGAAGCAGTGATCACTGATCAAGCCCCAGAAGGCACCGAGGGGCCCACCATGACTGCAAACGCTTTTACACATGAAGGGGGCCCTAACATGGATACATAAATTTCTACATTTAACTGAGCTCCTTTTTTTTTGGCAGGGGGGGCGGGGGGGACGGCACAGAATGAACTCTGAAAATAAAGGGAAAGCTTGCCACTAGCTTCCTTGCTTATTCGCTCTGTTGGGGAAACTCATGAAAGGACCCATAGCCACATGGAGTGGCTGAAACTTTAATAACAATTTCAAGAAATGGAGTCGGGCACCATCAGTCCAACACTGCCTTGCAATCTACAGCGAAGCTGCCATTCCCTGGAGTGGGCTTCCGTGAGCATCGCCTCGGGCGTGCTCTGGTCATTAGGTTTCCCAGGGTGCCAGGCATGCCACCCACTATGCTTCCCTGAGGCAACTAATCCTCAAGGTGACCCAGGGAGGCAGGTCACGTGACTGTTCCCTTGTTGCAGACGAGAATCTCCAAGTCCAGAGAGGAGGCAGGACTTACCCAAAGACACACGGCTGGGGAGCAACTGATTCGGAACCCAGGCAACCTACACTCACCCACCATGTCATCCTGTCCCTCACTCCTTGGTGAGAGAACCAACGGGCCGGGCCATCAGCTTGGTCTCTCTCTCTCTCTCTCTCTCTCTCTCTCTCTCTCTCTCTCTCTCTTGCCAAAACAAAATGGGCTTGCGGATGCTGGGTCCCCAAGAAGGTCCTAAGAGCCAACATCCAATTGTAACATACATTTGTCCCCTTTCCTCTGAAGTTTGTAACATGTCCCCTTTCCTCTGAAGTTTGTGTTTATAGTTCCTGAGTTGCGATGAGTAAGAGGTCTCCACATCCACAAGGAATGGCCAAGTGGGAAATGTTCCATCTGCCACCACCCTTCCTGCCATAGCTCCGTTCCTTCGCAACCCTCCGGCTTGCCCCAGCTCCCCACGTTCCACTTCTGGCCTGAGAAGTCTCTCTAATCCTGGGCAGCTGGGGAAGAACATCTCCCTTTAAAGTTCTGAGCCAGAAAAAGGAGCACACACGAACCTGTGCTGTGAGACTCATATGTTAAAGGGAGACTTTGATATTTGTAATGATATTAATTTGGGCAATTTTCAGCCTTCCTCTCTTCTGGGGGAAAAAAAAAAAAACCACACCAAAAGAACCAGACTGAGATGCAACTTCTGGTGGGGGGCATGTTCAGAGGGCATCCTGCCGGGGGGTTTTGTCCTGATCAGAAGGTAATCGCTACCCAGATTTCGCCAAGAATCCCCTCTCTGACAAAGCTTTCTTTTGAAAGGTCGGGGCTTCCAAAGAAATAATACTGTTTCCTTTAGAATTTTTCATTCATAATCGTGTTTTGTATCTTCGATGTTATCACCGTCTGAAATTCATTCTAAATTCTAAGCCTTTCCTGATCGTCGAGATGATCGTTTAAGATAGTCCTTTGAGCACCTGGTGCTTGTCTAATGTCCCCTATGGGTTTCCTGTAAAGGCTTGTGCTCATCACAGAAGCTGAGCTAACTCATAGGCAAAGTGACTGAGAGGTGACTTACCGGGAAGTTTCTGGTGGGGACGGATGTCTTAGCTCTTCTGACCAGCTGAGCTGTGCAAATCAAACATATAGCAGCAGACACACAGGAAACTTAAGCAGCTTCTACTTAAAGGGGGGGTGGAGTTGTAATGCCTACGTATATTGCAGGGCAAAAAAAAAAAAAAAATCAGTAAACAGTTCTCCTTTTTCTTTTCCTTTTTCACTTGAGCTTTAAATAGGCTGGGGAGTAGATTTCTGGTCTGTAACGTAGGCTTCCCTAGTTACACTGTTTTCTTCAGGTTCCCTGCTCATCCAACTACACAGCGTCTGTTAGGAAACAGAAGGAACGGTAGGATATTGGAACTAGAATATTCACACGTATCTAGTGAAAAGCCCTTGCTTTACTGAAAAACAAAAACAAAATCCCTGCTGTCCAAGGGGCAAATGATGTGTGCAAGGCCTCAGGGCTTGTCAGCGTGAGGCCCAAAGGCCGAGAGATCCCCATCCTCTTCCCATTTGTTGTCAATGAAGCCAACTCAAAACGACTTGAAATTGAGAGGGGAATCCTTCATAGTAACCCCCTGCCCCCCTTCACCCGCCCGTCTCCCCACCGCCTTGCCTACTGCAACTTACACACGCACTCAGCACCCTAAACGGTTTTTCTCTGTAAACGAAAACAACTGGTTACCTAAAGCATTTTAACTGTAGGCTCACCTGTGAGCGAACCCCACTGCCCGCCTTTCTCTGGGGTATCTAGAGGGGCACGTCAGTACGAGTTTTCACTCTACCTCTTCACTGTTTTGCAGCCCTCCGGCCCCGAGGGCATTGGTGGGTGCGTGTACTGTGCCAGGTATAGCGGCGGCGGAGTTCCCACTCCCAGAATATGATCTATCTGGAGCTGTGAGAACTTTTCAACATGAAATGGGCAACAAATGCCAGAAGAATAGGGTCGAATTCAGGACTAGATGACAATACTAGGCAGTCACATCAAGCTTTCTTGGTGGTAGGTGACTTATCTAAAAGCCTCAATTGTTGCCCGCCCAGCTTGGCTCAGTGATTGAGCATCGACCTATGAACCAGGAGATTACGGTTCGATTCCCAGTCATGCCGGGTTGCGGGCTTGATCCCCAAAGGCGGGGTGTGCAGGAGGCAGCCAATCAATGATTCTCTCTCATCATTGATGTTTCTCTCTCTCTCTTTCCCTCTTCCTTCCTCTCTGAAATCAACAAAGATAGATGATAGATAGATAGATAGATAGAGTGGTTCTCTGGGATCCTTGTACTAGTTTAGAGCTGCTTAGTATCAGCAAATGAGAAGCTGAAAGAGTGAAGCTGATGCCTGGTGCCTGGAGACCAGGGGAAGCCGGGAAAGCACAGGGATAGCCCCCCAATCCAGAACCGCCCCACATGGGTACATATGTTTGTGTGACCACAGAGCCCAATGGCTGGTCACCCTAACCAGGACAGGGAGCCATAAGGAAAATGTCCCCCCGTTCATCCTGTGTGTCATTCAAGCGGCAACGACTAGGAACCATACCCCGCAGTCATGTTGCTGGATTTCAACCCCAGCGCTATTTATTATGCGACCTGAGCAAGTTACGGAAACTCTCCAGGCCTCAGTTTTCTTATCTGGGAAATGGGGCAACAAATCAAACACACAAACCTACTCGATAGGTCTGTGGTCAAGATCGAGTGATACACAGACCCATAGACACAGAGAACGAGCTACTGGCTGCCCAAGGAGCTGGGTGGGGACATGAATTAAACAAGGGAGGGAATATTCTAGGTGGCCTGTGGTTTCTCAGCAGGGCTTAGGAAAATAATGTTAACGTCTATCGCTTCTATTGTGCTTATTCTGTGCCGGGTGGGTGGGGGGGAGGGGATATCAAATGATGTGACGAGTATAGATCCTTTTGCAGATGCCTGTCCTCTGTGGGTTAGTTAAGCAGTGAACTATAAAGGTGCTTTAGAAAGAGTTCACAAAACGGGTAGCAAAGAAATGGATGTAAAATGTCACAGAAGGCAGGTGCAGCTTTGGTTCTGGTGTTTCCTGCTAATACACTGGCGAGGATCTCAGATGCTGCTGGACATACCCTGCGTTTCTGCAGGAGACAGTGGTTGTTTCAGACTTTCTCACATGGAGCTGGGGCTTTGCTCCGTGTCGGTCACTGGGGTGGCTGAGGACCTGATGGCGTGCTCACCCCTAGAGGGTAGTGTGGAGCAAGGAGCAGGCTCCCTCGCCCACACTGTGGTGCCCACTCACCCTGTGCTCTCGGCCAAGAGACTTCCTCTCTAGGCTTCCATTTCCTCATCTGTCCAGTGATGTCTTAGGCCTGGGGGCCGGGAAGGCAGCTCCCCACTTAAATAGTGAATGACTCCGGACCACGGTGGTTTGGAAAATACACATTAGATGGGAATAAGGTGGAGACAAGGAATCACAGCTTAGCAGGGTGCCTGACCCCCTCCCAGGTTTCTGGGTCCAGAGGTGAGTTCAGGTCAGCGCCTGCGATAGGGGTCCGTCCCAAGATGCACAAGGGAGTGAGAACCAGTGGGAAGGGAACTTCTTCAGCATTTCATCAGCGAAACACTGTTCTGGATATAACAATGACAACAAATGAGCAGTGTATCCTGTGATTTTGTTTCCTGGTCTCTGCTTCCCTTGTCACTCGGTCCCTCCCACTCTCCAAGGCTCCCATCCTCAGAGGCAGGGCATTCAGACTTCCCGCCAGAAACAGTCTTTTGACTGCTCTGCCACTCGCCTCCGTATGATGTCCGTATTGGAGGGTGTCTCAGGCCAGTCCTTAAACAGCTGCTCTACATCTGGTCATTGCCCCCAAGTTCCAAGAGTTGCTTCACGCTCCATACCCAGGCCATCTCTGGACCATGTACTCAGAGCATCGTCCACAGGATGAGGAGAACATCGGTCTTCTCCTGGGGTTTGAGAGGTCACCTGCTTGAGCACAGGGAGCTCAAACCTGCCACAAGCAGCTCACATGAACATACCTGGGGCTCAAATGGACTGTAGGTCAGTGTCAGTCAACAGAGATAGGCTGTAAAAATAGCAAACGCATCCTTTAGTTTTTTTAAACAAATGTCTAATTATAAATCCAACACATGCTCATTGTATGAAGTTGGGAAAAACAGGAAAATGGGAAGTGGGAGGAAATTAGGCATATTCTCACAATCTCAAAACAGTCCCTCTCAACATACATTGTGTTTTAATCCAGACCTTTTCTTATGTGTACTTTTTTGGTTAATTGCCCTCCCATGTGTACCAGTTCCGGGTGCTGCTCTTTTTCTTATCAGACTAAAGATGACTTTGTAGGCACTGGCTCACATTATTCAACGTCTTATATCAAGGGTCCTCAAACTACGGCCCGCGGGCCACATGCAAATACAAATATTGTATTTGTTCCCATTTTGTTTTTTTTACTTCAAAATAAGATATGTGCAGTGTGCATAGGAATTTGTTCATAGTTTTTTTTAAACTGTAGTCCGGCCCTCCAACGGTCTGAGGGACAGTGAACTGGCCCCCTGTTTAAAAAGTTTGAGGACCCCGGTCTTATATAGTTCTTTAGCTGTTATTTTTATTGAGGTGTAACTGACATACGGCCTAGTGCACCAGCCGTAGGCGGACAGCTGGGAGAGGCACCACACAACCACCACCCAGATCGAGATGACAGGAAATGGCCCTGTCACCCTGAAGGCGCCCTTGTGCCCTGCCCAGAGACCAGCGCACTCTGACTTCTATCGTCAGGGATTCGATGTGTCTGTCCTTTAACCTCCTCTAACTGGATCCCAGACTCTGGCCTCCTTCCTGTCGGCTTCTTTTGTCCAACAGAGCCCTGTAAGTAGACAGCTGGGCGTTTCCACTGGTCACTGGTATGGACAGCTTGTTTGGATGTTGCTGTCAGTCTCTGATCTCCCCACCAAGGAAGACACTCCGGGTGTCCCCGAAGCCACCTTCACCAGGAGAGCCAGAGTCCCTATAGTCCTCGAAGAAAAAGGGAGAACCCACTCCCCCCCGCCCCCGCCCCACAACATGCACAGACACACACCCCAGCCAGGGCCACACTGTGTCACCGGTGTGCCTCAGCAATGATGCTGGCGTCCTGTGACTCCCATCGCCCTTCACCCTCTGCCTCAGACACCCGTCCTGAAGAGGGGTTGGGAGGGCACCATGGTGTCCTCTATTCCCGCTGTCTCTGTCCTCCAGACCTTTTCTAGGATAACCCCGTCCTCCAGCCCACGCACCAT
Organism: Myotis myotis; assembly: GCF_014108235.1. NCBI lineage: Eukaryota > Metazoa > Chordata > Mammalia > Chiroptera > Vespertilionidae > Myotis > Myotis myotis. The sequence goes on from NW_023416317.1 coordinate 48,667,498, forward strand.
GCCCCCGATGCCCTGGTAAATCATCAAGCCACATAGGCACGTGCAGACTGTCCACCTCACCCCTTGGTTAGACAAGGTGGAAACCCCCTAACTCCCCTGAAAAGTCTGCTCTTGGATTTGGGGTATTTTTTTCTTTCTTTCTTTTTTAATTGTTTTATTGCTTAAAGTATTACAAAGAGTGTTACATATGTCTCCTTTTTTTCCCCACCCTTGACAATCCCCTGGCCTCCCCTACCCCCCAGTGTCTTATGTCCATTGGTTATGCTTTTATGTATGCGACAAATCCTTTGGTTGATCTCTTACCCTCCCCTCCTGCCCCGCAACCCTCCCCGGCCTTCCCGCTGTAGTTTGACAGTCTTTTCTAGGCTGCTCTGCCTCTGTATCTATTTCTGTTCATAAGTTTATAATGGTCTTTATTATCCATAAATGAGTGAGATCATGTGGTATTTTTCCTTCATTGACTGGCTTATTTCACTTAGCATAATGCTCTCCAGTTCCATCCATGCTGTTGCAAATGGTAAGAATTCCTTCTTTTTACAGCAGCATAGTATTCCATCGTGTAGTTGTACCACAGTTTTCTAATCCATTCATCTACTGATGGGCACTTAGGCTGTTTCCAACTCTTAGCTATGGTGAATTGTGCTGCTATGAACATAGGGGTGCATATATCCTTTCTGATTGGTGTTTCTGGTTTCTTGGGATATATTCCTAGAAGTGGGATCATGGGGTTAAATGGGAGTTCCATTTTTAGTTTTTTGAGGAAACTCCATACTGTCTTCCATAGTGGCTGCACCAGTCTGCATTCCCACCAGCAGTGCATGAGGGTTCCTTTTTCTCCACATCTTCTCCAGCACTTGTCGTTTGTTGATTTGTTGATGATAGCCATTCTGACAGGTGTGAGATGGTACCTCATTGTTGTTTTGATTTGCATTTCTTGGATGATTAGTGACTTTGAGCATGTTTTCATATATCTCTTGGCTTTCTGAAAGTCCTCTTTTGAAAAGTGTCTATTTAGGTCCATTGCCCATTTTTTGATTGGATTGTTTATCTTCCTTTTGTTAAGTTGTATGAGTTCCCTATAAATGTTGGAGATTAAACCCTTATCGGTGATAACATTGGCAAATATGTTCTCCCATGCAGTGGGCTTTCTTGTTGTTTTGTTGATGGTTTCTTTTGCTGTGCAGAAGCTTTTTATTTTGATGTAGTCCCATTTGTTTATTTTCTCTTTAGTTTCCAATGCCCTAGGAGCTGTATCAGTGAAGAAATTGCTTCGGCATATGTCTGAGATTTTGTTGCCTTTGGATTCTTCTAGAATTTTTATGGTTTCCCATCGTACATTTAAGTCCTTTATCCATTTTGAGTTTATTTTTGTGTATGGTGTAAGTTGGTGGTCTAGTTTCATTTTTTTGCATGTATCTGTCCAATTTTCCCCACACCATTTATTGAAGAGACTATCTTGACTCCGTTGTATGTTCTTGCCTCCTTTGTCAAATATTAATTGAAGATATTGGTTCGGGTCGATTTCTGGGCTCTCTATTCTATTCCATTGATCTATATGTCTGTTCTTGTGCCAGTATGAGGCAGTTTTGAGAACAGTGGCTTTATAATACAGCTTGATATCTGGTATTGAGATCCCACCTACTTTGTTCTTTCTCAGGATTGCTGCAGCTATTCGGGGTCTTTTTTAATTCCAGATGAATTTTTGGAGAGTTTGTTCTAGGTCTGTGAAATATGCCATTGGTATTTTAATGGGAAGTGCGTTGAATTTATAGATTGCTTTGGGTAGTATGGACATTTTAATGATGTTGATTCTACCAACCCAAGAACATGATATGTTCTTCCATCTGTTTATGTCTTCTTCTATCTCTTTTTTCAACGTCCTGTAGTTATCTGAGTAGAGGTCTTTTACCTCTTTAGTTAAGTTTATTCCTAGGTATCTTAATTTTTTTGGTGCGATGGTAAATGGGATTTTTTTTTTTAGTCTCTCTTTCTGTAAGTTCACTATTGGTGTATAGAAATGCCATAGAATTCTTGGCATTAATTTTGTATCCTGCTACATTGCCAAATTCATTTATTAAGTCTAAGAGTTTTTTGATGGAGTCTTTAGGGTTTTTTATGTATAATATCATGTCATCTGCAAATAAGGACAGTTTTACTTCTTCTTTTCCAATTTTGATGCTTTTTATTTCTTCTTCTTGTCTAATTGCAATGGCTAAAACTTATTTTTACCAGTTGGGTATTTTTTTCAAATCACTGTCCAGACCTGGGGTGGATGCGGCCTTAGGTGCAGTGACAGAAGGTAGGTGCAGTGACAGAAGGTAGGTGCAGTGACAGAAGGTAGGTGCAGTGACAGAAGGTAGGTGCAGTGACAGAGGCTAATGTGCCGATCCAGGAGCATGGTAGGCTCGCTGTGATCTGCTCTCTATGCAACTCTGTGCATAACAGGATATTAGGTGGGACTTTGCCCATTGCCCCAGAACTGGCGGCTGTACCCTGAGGCTGAGGGCGAGGAGGTGTTAAGTACCCTGCAGTTCTAAGAAAACCACTGACACCTGGTCACACACCTTCCCCAGGGCTGAGTGACAGAACCAGCCCTGCCCCGCCCCCCGCCGCCCACCATGTCAACCCCCCCACTCCTGTCCCTATAAGGAGAAAACTGGTGGCAGAAAAGGGTGGTAGAAGTGGGTGGGATTGATGGGGAGGTGTGAGGGGAACCAAGGAGGGAGCTCCCAGAGAATTATATGAGGAAGGGGAGGCCAGCCCCACATTTTCTTTTTTTTCTTTTTTTTTTTTTTTGAGTAACAAGAATGTTTATTTATTTATTTTATTAAATATATTTTATTGATTTTTTTATTTTTTTTTTACAGAGAGGAAGGGAGAGAGATAGAGAGTTAGAAACATTGATGAGAGAGAAACATCAATCAGCTGCCTCCTGCACACCTCCCACTGGGGATGTGCCTGCAACCAAGGTACATGCCCTTGACCGGAATCGAACCTGGGACCCTTCAGTCCGCAGGCTGATGCTCTATCCACTCAGCCAAACCAGTCAGGGCAACAAGAATGTTTATTGACTGGCTCCTACATAAAGCCCCAGTCCTGGAAGCCATCAACAGACTCCACGGCCTTCACTAACCTTAAGGTCACTGACCCTTTTTCTGCTATAGAAGCGATGGGCCCCACATTCTTGAAGGGGGTCCACTAGGCAGCAGACCAGCCGAGCAAGGGCAGAGGGCGCTGGAGAGAAGTGGCAGGGGAGACAGGGCGTGGCACTGGGGCAGCAAGGACATCCCAAGGATGTGAGAGCACCCAGGGTCAAGTTCAAACCTGCTGCCAACGCAGCAGCGTCTCAAGAAGTTTCCAACCACAGTCACTCACCACACCCAGGCCCCCCACCCCCCTGAGTTCTGTGATTGAGCATCGACCTATGAACCAGGAGATTACGGGCTGCCTTGCAGAGGTCAGTCACCCTGCAGAGGCCAATCACCCGCCCAGACACTCTTCTGTCCTGCAAGGTGCCCGTTGGTGGCCTTTGCTGCTGGGGACTCTCACCCGAGGCCACTTCAATGTGTCAGGGACGTTTTCATAATGGGAGAAAGCCAGGGGGAAAGATGGGGTCTGGACGGCTTCTTCCCAGGAGGCTGCGGGCTCACATGCCTCCAGCTGCCCACACCAGGAAGATGGCGTGGGGCGGGCTGTGTCAAGCCCCCGACGCCACTAAAAGTCTCAGGATACCCATCCCGAGGAATGCTGCCCCTCCCTGGCATCCGCTGAACTCCATCAGCCCGCTCACATGCTCCCCCCGGGAGAAAGGAGCCTGGCGGTGCCCACTTCAGAACTGGAGGTGTCGGTACTTTCACACTGCACTCTCCTTGGTGGGGATAAATCCTGCCGGAGCTGTTATTACTGCGATGCAGGTCTATCGTTGTCAGTCACTTTCTCCTCTGGGCTCCCAGAAATGTTCACATCTACGTGTTTCTGTGCCCTGCAGTGAGCATTGTGATTTATAAATCACCCCACTCTCTCCCCCGCTCCCCCCTTCAGCAGTGAGGTCAAAGGGCACAGACATTGCCCAGCCGGTGTGGCTCAGTGGATTGAGTGTCGTCCTAGGCACCATTCCCAGTCAGGGCACATGCCCAGGTTGTGGGCTCCATCCCCAGTGTGGGAGGCAGCCCATTGATGTTTTTGTCTCATCAATGTTTCCCTCTCTCTCCATCTCCCTTCCTCTCTTTCTAAAATCAATAAAAACATATTTTAAAAAATAGAATGGAAAGGGCACAGGCATTCATATCTGGCACCTCGTAGATCCCCGGGTGTGTTTGTCACATTGGATTTCATTTAGGAAGCCTCTATCTATCATACGTATTAATTGGCTTTGGTGCTGCTTAGCAAACAACCCCCACAACTCAGGGGCTTAACACAGACCTCTTGCTGCGGGGACGTGTGGCCGCCGTGCTCTGCTCCCTGTGTCTTCTCGTTTGGTCCCCAGGATGCCTGGGCGGAAGGAGTCCTGGTCTGGGACGTCCTGTCTGTGGCTGAGCAGGGACAGTTAAAGGCTCAGCCCAACCACTGTTCACAACGGCCCATGTCCCTTCCGCTCACTTACCACCGGCTGGGCCACCTGTGTGTATGTGTGTGTGTGTGGGGGGGGGGGGGGTCCCGCCTGCAGGTCACACAGCAAGGACAGGCTTGTGTAATCACACGGGGAAGGAGGGAAAAGTTGCAATCATCACACCACAGAACAACAAAGCAGGCAGTTTTTTTTTTTTAAATTTTTTATTGTGGTAAGAGCCCTTAACACGAGGCCTACCCTCTTAAAGGATTTTTTAGTGTACAATACAGGATGGTTATTTATAGGCATGATGTTGTAAAGCAGACATTTAGAACTTACTCATCTTGTATAACTGAAATTTTACACATGTTGCTAAATGGGTAAAGGAAATGTGATATGTACAGAGCGGAATATTCTTCAGCCTCAGGAGAGAAGAAAAGCCTGTAACATGGGAGAACCGGAGGGCATTATATTAAGTGAAATATGCCAGGCACAGAAGGACAGGCACTGCCCGATGCCACTTACAGGAGATATTTAAAGTAGTCAGACTCATAGGTGAAATGGAGGGAGTGGTGGTTGCCAGAGTTGGGGGGAGGAGGAAATGGAGTTTTTAACCAACATGTTTTTTTAAAACAATATGATTAGAGCATTGACTCATTTTCAGAGTCATAACAATACCTACATTTCATCACCAAAACAGAATTGAATGCATTCATTGGGATAATACACATACCGGAAGGAGAAAGACACCCCCCCCCCCCGCCCCCCGTCTCTAGCCATGAAACAAGAAAGCAAAACCACAGTAGCTCCCAGCTCCTGAGAGCCAGGTTCCGAAAGCCCGTGTTTCTTGCATCAGATCAGACGTGCACCGGGTACCGCGGATGCACATTCTTAACCCGGCTCACCCGAGACAAGGTCTTTGCTGACTTAGGTGAACTAATCCCCTTCTTTACAAAGAAGGTTAAAGCTTTGCCTAGGGGTCAGCTTGATTTAGGAATTCCCACTGGCCAAAGGGGACAATCCAAGCATCAACACGGACATGGACATGGACAAAGCTGGAAGCATTCAAATATGATTACATCTATGCCTTCCTAGACTAACTGCTGCAAAACAAGATGCCTGGCAGCAAGTCAGAGAATGAAGACAGGGCTGGGCTGGGCTGGGCTGCCCGCTGTGGGGAGCGCTGGGATCAGCTGCTGCTATTTAGGTCGGATGCCTGGGCATCGCAGACCGCCACCCCCCTGACCTACAGCTGTGTCTGCTGAGCTGCAGCCCAAGACTGTAAGCTCAAAATCAGAATTGTCTCCATGATGAATACAGCACTTTCAGGCTGGGCGCAATAATAACTCTTAAACTGTAGGTTAGCACATTCACAAGTTGCAGTTTTCATCTTTAACTTTCTTTTTTAATCTATTGTTGTTTTTTCCCCCCACTGACCCCCTCCTCCCCACACCCGCACCTCCCAAGCCTTTGCCACACTATTGTCTGGGTCCATGGGCTATGCATAGGCATATAAATTCCCCGGTTAATCTCACCCCCCAACTCTACCTCCATCCCCGTGGAAAACATTTGTATCTCCACCCCCCAATACAAAGTCATCTTCATCGAGGCCGCCCTGCCTGCTGGTCTGGAGACACAGACACATGGCTGTTGTGTGATTGGCAGTGCGGGGGCCTCTGTCCTGTGCCCAGGCCCCTTCTCCGTCCTGAGGACCCAGCCCAGGGCTCCCACCCACTGTCTTCCCGCTTCCCGGCCACTGAGGGGTCCTTGCTGTACAGTTGCCTTCAGGGTCTCCCAGGTTTATTCTCCTGGACCCTCCACAGACTGGCCTTTGAAGTAGGCTCGCCCCACCGGCAGGGGGTGTGAGAAGGGCTTTGGGGAAGGCCTGGAGAGGCAGAGGCAGCAGAAGCTGCACCGTCAGGTCTGCAACGCAAGGCCTCGGGAGGTGCTGAGGGTCCTTTCTGGCCTCCCCCTCAGCCGATGCTGGAAACCTTCCTGGGGTGGTCTCACTCTTGCTATGGCCCTGCACCCCTGATGGGGGAACTCACTGGTCCCCACCCTTTTTCCTAATCATTGCCTCCCACCCTCCCCTTTCCCTGGCAAGACCAAGCGAGGGCTTTATTTTTCATCTCATTAGGGAAGGTGCATATTTCACAAACAAACATCTGTGCACATTTTTATAGAGGGCGGTGTGGCCCAAGAAACATGGGGGCAGTGGGACAATAGGTTTAACAGATTTCAAAGGAAGGGTGCCTGGTTGTTGTAGATAGAACAGAATAAAGTGAGGATGTGCCATGCACTTACACAGAAGAGGATCATGGGACCCAAGCAAAGCTGTCAAAAAGTGAGTACAGTCCCTTAGCTCAGGACCTGGGAAGACTTCAAAGTCAAATAGAGGTGGGAGGTGGGGCTCCGGGCCACTCCCTGCCCGGTTGAGCGAGCAAACTCCTTGCCTGCATCCCCACCCAGGCCCAGCCATTCTCACGCCTCCCTCCCCCTGCACGTGGCCGAGCCCACTCACCCACAGTTGTCTCACTGGGCACTTGATTAAAGAGACTGATAGAATCAGAGCGAGTGAAGAAATGGTGAAGGCGGGGGCAAGAGCGTAAGCATCGGCAATGAGGCATTTTCCAGGAACTGAGACGAGCTGGCTGCAGTCAGTCTCTACCCACAGCGCTTCTGGAATATGCCCTGAGTACACACTGGCTGTACAAGGAGTGACATAAGTCTGTCTCGGTACACGCAACCCTGAGGTTCCTGGGCACACACTTTAGAGATCTGCAGGTCTGTGTAGTTCAAAACCCCTGAGGCTTATTATCCTAGATGATGGCTATCTCCCTTGAAAGTAACAAGCAAATTGCTGCTCATTTACAAACCCACTGAGACGTCCTGCTCTCCCGTGGAAGGGGTGTAGGTGGAGCTCACGCGATCGGCGGTCTCCCGGTAGAAAATTGGGCATTGTTTGCAGAGGTGCTTGGCGATGTGCTTTCGGAAGAACACGGAGAGGTACCGTCTGAACTTCTCCCCGACGAAGGCATAGATGATGGGGTTGATGCAGCAGTGGGTCATGCCCAGGGTCTCCGTCACCTGCATGGCTCGGTCCAGCTGGCTGGTCCTCTTGCAGGTACTCAAGTCAAAGAACTCCTGGAAGGTGTCCAGGAGCAGGACGAGGTTGTAGGGAGCCCAGAAAAGGAAGTAGACGATCATGATCACGAAGATGAGCCTCACGGCCTTGTGCCTCTTCTTCTCGTTGCGACACCGAAGCAGGGTCTTCAGGATTCCCGAGTAGCAGACGACCATGACCAGCAGGGGCAGGACCAGGCCCAACAGGGTCCTCATTATCGTTTGGAAATTCTTCCAGCCGACTGGGAAGTAAGGGCCGCAGGAGTAAACAGACTCGTCAGCTTGGGATTCGGTGAAGATGATTCCTGGGAGAGAGGCGAACACAGCCACCACCCAGGTGACCCCACTGGTCACCACCCCAAACGTGACCGTCCTGGCTTTTAAAGCAAACACAGCATGGACGATCGCCAGGTACCTGTCAATGGTCAAGAGGATGATGAAGAAGATGCCTCCAAAATAACCAATGTGGTACATCCCTGTGAAGACTTTACACATCACGTTCCCCAGGGCCCACCAATTCGCAGCGGAATGAATCCACACTGGGAACGTCAGAAGGAAGAGCAGGTCGGAGAGGGCCAGGTTGAGCAGGTAGATGTCAGTCATGCTCTTCAGCTTTTTGCAGTTGATCAGGATGAGGACGACCAGCAGGTTGCCCACAAACCCGAAGATGAACACCAGCGAGTAGAGCGGAGGCAGCAGCCTGCCTGCGATCTGTTTCACGTCGTCCTTCACGCAGGGTGCGCTGTCGTCCCCATAGTCAAAGACGGTGGTGGGGTCTGCACCGTCCACCCGGATGTTTGTTGTAAGCAGAGAGTGAGATGTGGTCAGCATGTTGTGGCCGAGCTGGATCAACGTGTCATTGCTTCCCATCCTCCTCGGTCCTGCAAGCAGAGAACAAGATAACACAACGTAACTGCTCCAATTCTCCGTCTTAAAAGTATTCTTGCCCCTTAAGCAGCATCCAGTCTTTGTCTTTGCTTCAAAGTCATCTCCTTGAAAGCATGCGTGCTAGTGTGCCACTTCCCTTTATTCCTAGTAGAGAAGCTCGTCATCTTCCCCAACCGCTCTTTGCTAACACCACTGGCCACCCCAGAGAGCCCGACTCTCATTATAAGGCGAATACGCTGCACACTTGCTCTCTCCCTCCTCTGCAGGTGGCCCATTCCGGGATGATAATCCAGGAGACTCTGCTTGAAGGCTCCTGCAAGCACTCTTCTCCGATAAGAGGGGCGCAAGAGAAACCTCGGCCTGACCTTCCCCTCTTGTAGCTTGTGTTGGTGCTTAAGACCAAGACTGACGGACCCAGAGAAGTGGAGTAAATCTAAGCAGCGTCCCCAAGTCCCAAACCCACGCTTGTTATCTGAGAAAAGTGAGGCCCTGTGTTTAAGCCGTGATGAGTTGCCTTTTCTGTGACCTGCAGCCCAAAGTATTCTAACTGATAATCTTCTCAACTTTCTGCCTTCATCATTTTGCCAAAATGACTCTTGCTAAGGTTGCCATGACAACCCGATATTTAAATGCCCTGGCTTCATTTCAGTTTCATCCTCACTGAGCCGTCAATCCTTTTGATAACTCCTTCCGAGTAAAACAGGTTAGCTCCTCTCACCACTTCTTGTGAATTTTCTTCATTGGTGTCTCCTCCCCTTGCCCACACTGTAAGAGTCCCCAGGCACCATTCTTGGCTCTCACCTCTTTACCTTTTTCCTCTCCATTCTCTCTCCAGTGTTCTTCCTGAATCGTGTCACCTAATCTCAGGGTTCTAAGTCCCCTGAATGCTAGTGCTTCCCAAAGCTCTGTCTTCCAGTCTCATCTTTCAACTTCTATACCTCGGAGTGGAATTTTCCACTGTCTACTGCGTATCTCCCCTTGGACTTATCTATTGAGCGCCTCTTAGGAGCCATGCTCTGGTTTAGGCATTAGAGCTACAGCAGTGGGCAAAGTGGGTATCATACAGGCACCTCAAATTCCACTTCGCCCACACTGCACAGCCCTGGAAACTTGCTCTGACCTGTGGATTCTTATTTGGCTGTTGTCCTTGACTACACTACCCAAGAAGCAGAATTGGGCTCTTAGGAACCAGGTCTTAGGAGTCAGACAGACCTAGATTTGACACGTTGTGTAACTTGGGGTTAATTACTTCTTTAACTATCAGTTTCTTTATAAAAGAAACTAGTATAAAATATTAACTAGGCTGGGCTGTCATGAAGATGACTGGAGGCAAGGACTCAGTGCAGCACCTGGTGTGGAGACACGCTCTGTGTTGTTATGATGATGCCACATGACTTCTCCCTCATAAACTTCTACCTCTGAGATTCATCCCTCTGAGCCTCTTTCAATGGCCACTTCCTTGCCTCAGATGCTTCTCACTCTTGCCTTTGTTGTGGTCTCTCGTTTGCTCAAGGTTATTCCTGGCCATGCTCCCTTCACTCTGCCTTCTCTCAAACTGAAACTGGATCGTGCCCTTCTCAGCTTAAAACCTCCCGTGGCCCCATGATGTGTATGTGATGGGACTGCAAAGGCCATGCCCAGACTACTCATCACGCTTTTTCTAAACTCACTTCTCAGCTTCACCTCCAATCCCTCCTCAAATGCCAGGCCCTCTGCTCCAGACGTAGCTCTCTTCTCTCCATTTCCCCAGACTCATCATTTCCTTCAGGCTTCCATGGTTTGCACATACTGGCCCTTCTGCCTAAAATGGCTGGTGAGCTCCCTCCCATTCATCCTCCACTACCTCCTGCTCAAATTCCCCTTCTCTGAAGCCTCCTCCTTTATTGTTGCATGCCTCTAAGTAAGCCCATATCACCTTATCTTCTACACACTGTGAGCGCCTTGAGGGCAAGACCTAGATCATGTTTCTGTCTCCAGCTCTTATGATGGCGCCTGGCTAACGGAGGCACCAATAAAAAGTATGACATTGAACATCATCAGGCTTGATTCTCAGGACTATTCTTTCTTTCCTGGCAGTGACTTTGAATTTGTTTGTATCTCCATACACATCTTATCTTTTTATATGTTTATACATTCTCTAATTCCTCCTGTGATTGGTACATTTCACAGATCTTGCATTTCATATCACTGAGCCAGATTCTTGAAATCTGCAGCATCTACCCAACATCTCTGATCAAGTGCATCCATCCAAAGAATTAAAACTGTAATCACTTGCAGCCTGCTAGTCCTCTGTTAAGCTCCAGGTTCTATGCTAAAACTTTTCAGGCATTAATTAATTTATTCATGGCAACAAATGTGTGAGATAATGATGCATTTTACAAGTGAAGAAATGCAAGCATGGGTGGATTAAATGACTTTCCCAAACCCACAAAGCAAGCAGTGGCTGGGCTGGAACTGGGACCCTGGGCTGTTCAATTTCAAAGGGCTCAGGGCTTTCATCTCATTTCCAGGCTCTGAGAGCAGAGATGGGTGTAGAAGAACAGGTAACAGATTTTCTAGGTATTTCCCCATGCCTGAGAATCCACACTCACCACATGAGCATGTCCACCCGTGCATGTACAAGCATGCCCTCCCTCCTTACCTTGCACCCCCCCCCCCCACTCCCACCAGAGCACAGGCTCCATGAGGGCAGAGATCTTCGGCTTTGCCATGAAGTATCACAGTGTCCCAGAACCCAACCCAGCACATAGTTGCTACTAAATAAATATCCGTGGAGTAAGTGGTTAACAGAACTAGCAGGCTGCAAGTGACTGAGCAACAAATGCTCCACCGAGGACAAGATGCCCAGGTAATCCAGCGAGAGACCTTTGAAAAATGAGTATACTGGGGACCCACGCCCCTAAGTGCAGCAAGCTCTTGGGCGGCTCTATATTTAATCAGGGTTTAGTTTCCTCTTTTATATGGGAAAGTGTGGACTGAAGCAGTGGTACTCAATGCCGCACTCCAGTATCACACAGGAAGTCTGGCCGTTAGAATTATCTAGCCCAGACCCTCGCTCTGATGATCCAGATCAGGGTGAGGGAATACGAGGGGGTGACTTGCCTCAACCCCTTCCACCGTGTGTTCTCTGCACTTTGTTGTCTACCTGCACTGGCCTCTCAAAGGCCAGCCGCCTGCCTGCCAGCTTTCTCCTGTCACCCCAGCAACTTAGCTCCTACCGCAGCAGACACTTAGCGAGGTGGCTGGAATGCACTGGCCGAGGTGTCATTGTCAAGTGTCAGGACACGTCACCCAGAACCAATGAAAAGCTGCCTCTCAGAAAAGTAAGCCCCTCACTTCGGCCTCTGTGGGCCTCCTGGTTTAAGGCAAGAGGCACATTTTGGTTTGGAGCCTGGACTAGAGGGGGAGAAAATTCTGGGTAGAAAGTTCCAGCTCTTCAAAGCCCTTGGGAGTTGGGAGGGACAGAGTGAGAGGAGCAGTCGTTGAAATGCCTGGCTGTCCTCACTTTCTTGATTGTTCTTTTTTCAGCACAGCTCTCTGAATCACCTGGGCCCTGAGGGGTGGTCTCCCCCTGCTTTGCACTTCCTCATTGTCACCATGGTCTCGCTCAACATTCTGGGGCAGATGCCACCCTCCCCCCTCTCTTTCCACTTTTCTCACCCCCATGTTCCTGGGCTGTGCTGACCCTCAGAGAGCTCCCAGTCCCTGCATCTCCAGAGCTGAGATGCTCGGAGCCCATGATCCACAAAGTGATGGAAAATGCACGACTCACCAGGGGATGGCTTCTTCCAAGTGGCACTGGTCTGTCAGGTTTCTCAGCAACTGACCCAAGCAGATCTGGAGGTAGGAACTTGGTGTGCAGAAGTAGGAAATAAAGTTTCCTGCAGAGGAGAAGGCGGGGATACAAGAGTAAGGGTAAAGGTTTGAAGAAAACAAGAAGAGTCATGCAGTTCTTCTTTGCCAGCCGGGAACAGTGTCCGCTAGGTTGAGGTCTCCAGAGTAGGATTGATTTTGAAATCTTGCTTATGCAACCTTGAGAGTAAGTCAGACACACCCTGTACGTCTGCTCCTGTGTCTAACGACTCAGAGCTTCTTTATTTTGTGGGTCTCTATATCTAGAAATCTCTTACTCTCTCTCCTGCCAGTGATAATTTGCATGAAACGAGCTAAAGAGAGCTTCATGAGGATACATGCTAGCCAGGGCTGTTGATGATGGTGGAGGAAATATAATGAGGTTTTATGTGCAAAGTGCCCTGGTTTCAGTGGCATCATGGATTTAAGATCAGGTTAGAAATTTCATTAAAGAGAGCTTTTTAATGAAAGGAAATGCTCCATGGTCTTTTGTGTCAGAGATATCCTTAGTAAGAAGGGTCTCGGTGATAGGTCTTACTACTCAGAAGTTTTGTTAAAACATCATTGAGATTCTATGGAAATGGTGGAGGAGGAAGCACCAGGAATCTCTCTCCCCACCTAGACAACAATTTTCCTGGGAGAATCAGTCTGATTTAACTCTTTGGGAACCCTTGAGTCTGTTGATAACTTTCAGGAGTAGACTTGCCTGGTCAATCGCAGTTAGCTTTGGTCAATTTCAGCTCCTAACACAATGGCAGCTGCTCATCTCCCTGCACATGTTCCAGGTGGCCTTGCACATGTTCCAGGTGGCCTTGGCACACAACTTGCAGGAGCCAGGGCGGGCAAAAATTGGACTCTGCTCTCCAGATATGAGGGAATCTGTGCTCAGATCACTGGCTGCTGATTCTGATCTCAGAGGTGCACAGAGGCAGATAGTCATTGCCGTTGCATTTCCCCCCATTGCTGCAAGCCCATCCTCCTCTGACTGAAGTGACTTTTAGGAGATTTAAAGGGCCAGTGTCCTTTATTTTTCTCTTTTTCCTCGTTTGGAAGCCAGACATTAAAGACCAGGAGATTTAAAAGCAACTGCAATTCTGGGGAAAATTAGAAAGTGACCCATACATACCCAAGGAGAGGCACAGGCTCAGAAGAGACCGAAGAAGCCTTAATTTCACACCTCAGGCTAATCCTTGGCACAGACACAACTTACAGCAATTTAAAAATATAACAGAAACCATCAAACCCTGGAGAAGAGTTGTCACATTATTAGAATCAAATGCCCAGTTTTCAACAACAATAGCAAAATCATAAGTCATGCAAGAAACATGAAAGTATGATCCATTCGAAGGAAAAAAATCAACGGAAACTGTTCCTGAAAAAGATCTGATGGCAAATTTACTAGACAAAGACTTTAAAATAGTATCTTAAAGATGCTCAAAGAACTAAAGGAAGATATGGAGGAAGTCAAGAAGACTATGAAAGAACAAAATGTAAATATAAATAGAGAAAACCCTAAAAAATAAGACCAAAAAATTCTGGAGCTGAAAAATATAATAACTGAAATAAAAAATTAATTATAGGGATTCAAAAACAGATTTGAGCAGGCAGAAGAAAGAACCAACAAACTTTTAGATAGGATAATGGACATTAGTGAGTCTGAGGAATAGAAAAAACGTTGAAGAAACATGAACATAGGTTAAGGAACCTGTGGGAGTTCCAGGGGCAAAGAGGGAGAGAGAAAGGAGCAGAGAGAATATTTGAAGAAATAATGGCTGAAATTTTCCCAAACTTGAAGAAAGACATGACTATAAACATTCAAGAAGCTCATAAGCTCCAAATAAGATAAATTCAAAGAGACTCACACCAAGACACATTATAATCAAACTTTTAAGAGACAAAGACACACAGATAATCTTGAAGCAGCAAGGAGAAATAACTCATCACATACAGGGAATCCTCATTAAGATTAGTAGCAGATTCCTCATCAGAAACATAGTGCTATATCTGGCAAAATTGTCCAAGAGTGAGGGAGAAATCAGGGCATTCCACAATACATAAAAACTGATAGAACTTGTTACCAATAGGCCTGCCCTGCAAGAAATACCCAGGGTAGTGAGGTGCCCAGTGACTAGCAGCAGTGGAGCTTTTAGGCCTATACTTGAAGGGTTATAGGATAAACAATATTCTGGAGTTGAGTTGAAAGTCAAAGGATGCAGCCATACTAGGACATTGGCAACTCAGGAGAAGAGCAGGAGCAGAAAGTACCCTAACCTTTGGTTTCTACTCTGATCTCCTGCTAGTGCCTACAAGTGCCTGAATGCACCAGACAGAGGGATAAATGGGGAATCTAGGTGATGTAGCCCATAAATGTTTCTTGCAGGGGCTCAGAGTGGATCTGGGGAGAATGGTAAATAACCACACAACTATCAGGCCAAACTTTTTTTTTTGTCCATTTGTTCTCACCTGGTCCATGTAGATAGTCAGAAAACTGGGAACCTGAGTAAGTATACCTTAGAATTCTTCATACACATGGAAAGAGTTAGGAAAGATGCTTTTCCTTAGGTTTGAGACTCCCATATCTACCTGTGGCACATGGTTTCTGAAATTCTCAGTCTAGAAGAGGAGGGTAGCGCTTTGAGCAGACTTTGGGGAAAGCATGTCACTAGCCTCCTATTTCTGGTTTGCCTGCTGACCAAGCAGGATCACATGAAAGTCATGGCCGTGATCAACTCAGGATGATCTGGGACAGGGATGAGGAGACACTCAATTCTTCCATAAACCAATGAAATAAAAATAGTTCATGCTTCTCCAAAGAAGAGGGAAGAACCAGACCTACACTGGCCATGGGAAGTTTAACATTCTTGTTTATTTGTAGCAGCAGAGTTGAGGGTTAGATTACTGAAGCTGAAAGTTAGGTTTGTTCTAAGAATCTCTCTGCCTTTCCATGAATGATAGTACTCAAATAAAAACATGGGAAAGAGCATGGTTGGAGAGAATTATTGCTCCAACAAGAAGACAGGCAAGGTTTACAACAGCCTGAGGGTACTTCTATGCCTCCTTGTAACTTCTTTACTGTGATGATTTGTTGACACCTTTAGAAGATAAATTCTTACTTTTTTTTTTTTCAATACAGATGCTTTTGATGACTGTGGTTTCTATGGTTTGCATACTTCCTGTGACCTACTAAAATAGATTAGTGAGTTCTAGGATTTTACATCTTCAATTTTGGTTTAAGACAATGATCTGGACTAATATAATGCCCATAGAAAAAGCACAATTATAAAGAATACTACAAAAATAATACAAATTATTATCACTATTATTATTGCATGTGATAAAATAACATAATAGGGCATATAGTCACAGCAAGAAAACCCAGAAAATGCAAACGATTTTTGAAAAGGAAGTATTAAGTAACAGAGGTCAGGTATGAATGTCTCCAAGTTCATCACCATCTCCAAGTGAACCAAAAATAGACAAGAATATGTAATGAAAAATAGAAATTAAAATGTTATCAACAATGGTTATTTATATCTTTTTTAACTTAGAGTGTAGTGGTAGCAGATTGGATGTTTCTATACTTTCAGGCCCAATGAACTTTGGGAAAATAGAGGTGAAGTCAGGATTTTTAATACATTCACTTCCTGAAAAGCCTTCTCAAGTGACTTAGGGGGTGCCACTGGAACCCTGTACTAGGAAGAGAATCTTGTGTTCTTCTATAGCCCAGATGTTTTAAACTGTTCTGTAACTAGACTTAGATCTTAGTTTACATGCCTCAGACATGATAACAGTGGGCTGGGGCTGTTTTGGGGGATGAGAAGCTAGAATTCATTCTTACCACCATTACATACCATTCCTTTCCCTTCCCCCGCCCAAGGCATGGTGCGTAGGAGGAGGATGGGGTGAGTGCCTGCAGGATGCGGTTTCATACATGGCACAGGGGGCCATAGATACTGACATCACCTACCATTTGAGTGTGGCTTCTGAGATGTCCCAGGAAGGGGCACAATGCTGTAGCCAACTGCAAGCAACCCAAATAGTGCTCTTTATTTGGGTATAGCTGTCATGAGAGAAATCCACAAAGCTAGATGTGGCAGAGATTGTAGCTGGAGGACATGACTGAGGCCTTGCACTTGGTGGGCAGTGGGAGAGACCTTAACTAAGTGTGGCTAGTTGGAGATGTACCCAACTGCTGCTGGCTTTGCAGAAACCATAAATATTTGGTGGTGGGGAAAGGACAAATTTAGGAAGAACAATTCCCTTGTAATGCACCTGGGGGGAGGGGGGAGGAATAAAGAGGGGGGGAGGAAAGGATTAGGAAGAACAATTAATTTGTAATGCAACTCAGGTCTATTATAATGCAAATATAATGTGTATGTTCTAAAGTAGTATATGCTAAAAGCCAAAGTTTTTTGTTTATTTTACAAGATCAACAAAGTTGACAAACCTCTACCTACATTAAGAAAAAAGAAAAGATATAAGTAACTAAACTCGGATATAAGTGGGGATATTACTACTGACTTTACAGAAATAAAAAAGATAAGAGAATACTACAAACAATGTTTACCAACCAATTAAATAACATAAATAAAATGGCAAATTCCTAGAAACAAATAAATTACCAAGAATTGACTCAAGAAGAAATAGAAAATCTGAAAAAAATCTGTAAAAAATAAAGAGATTGAATCAGAAATTAAAAACCTCCCAACAGGAAAACATCCAGGACCAGGTGGCTTTACTGGTGAGTTCTACCAAACATTTAAAGAAAAGTTAACATCAGTCCCTCTCAAAATCATCCTAAAAATAGAAGAGGAGGGAACATTTTCTAACTCATTCTATGAAACCAGCATCACCATGATAGGAAATTCAGACAAAGAGAACGGCAGACCAATATTCCTTATAAATACAGATGAAAAACGCTCAACAAAATGCTAGCAAACCGAATCAAACAGCATATTAAAAGGATTATATACTATGGCCAAGTGGAATTTATCTAAAGAATTCAAGGATGGTTCAATATGCAAAAATCAACCAATGTAATTACGCAACAGTAACAGAATGAAGGAAAAAATATGATCATTTCAATTGACATAGAAGAAGCATTTAACAAAATCCAACACCCTTTCATCACCAAAGCACTTAAAAAAGTAGGAATGTGAGGAACCTTCCTTAAAGTGATAAAGGGCATTTGTGAAACTCCATAGGTAGCATCAGATTCAATCGTAAAAGACGAAACCTTTTCAGGATTCTAAGATCAGGAACAAGATAAAGATGTCCACTTTCACCACAGCTAGTCAGCACTGTACTGGAAGTTGTAGCCAGAGCAATCAGGCAAGGGAAGGAAATACAAGGCATCCAAATGAGAAAGGAAGAAGTAAAACCATCTCTATTCACAGATGATATGATCCTATATGTAGAAAACCCCAAGAATCCACAAAAACTTACTAAAACTAACTAATTCAGCAAAGTTACAGATAACAAAACCAATACACAAAAATCAGTTGTGGTCTTGTGCACAACTGATTGGAAACAATCGGAACAAACAATCAGAAAAGGAAATTAAGAAAATAATTCCATTCACAATAACATCTAAAAGAATTAAATACTAGGACTGAATTTAATCAAAGAGGTGAAAGACTTGTATACTAAACCTATAACACATAGCTGAAAGAACAGCACATGTTCATATACTGGAAGACTTAAAATGGTTGAGATGGCAATATTGCCCAAATCTATCTAAAGATTTAATGCAATCCCTATCAAAATTCCAATTATCTTTTGCAGAAATAGAAAAGCTGATCCTTGAATTCATATGAAATTTCATGGAACCTTGAATAGCCAAAAGTCTTAAAAACAACAACAACAAAAAGAGAAACTTCAGAGTACTTGAACTTCCTGATTTCAAAACTTACTACAAATCTACAGTAAGAATGGACATATAGATCAATGAAATAGAATTGACAGACCAGAAATAAGCTCATACATCTATTGCCAATTGACTTTCAACAAGGATGTCAAGACCATTGAATGGGGAAAGAATAGTCTCTTCAACAAATGGTTCTGGGACAACTGGATATCCATGTGCTGGACCCATTATTCACATCATTTACAAATATTAACTCAAAATGAATCAATGATGGAAATATAAGAGCTAAAACAATAAAATTCTTAGAAAAAACATAGAGGTAAATCTTTAAGACCTTTGATTTGAAATAAATTTTTAGGTATGACATCAAAAGCATGATTAGCCTGACTGGTTTGGCTCAGTGGATAGAGCATTGGCCTGTGGACTGAAGGGTCCTGGGTTTGATTCCAGTCAAGGTCATGTACCTTGGTTGTGGGCACATCCCCGGTGTGGGGTGTGCAGGAGGCAGCTGATCGATGTTTCTCTCTCATCGATGTTTCTAGCTCTCTATCCCTCTCCCTTCCTCTCTGTAAAAAAAAAAAAAAAAAAAAAAAAAAAAAAAAAAAAAAAAAGCATGATTAACAGGAAAAAAAATAAATTGGACTGCATTAAAATTAGAAACCGTTGTGCATCAAAAGACATTACCAATAAAGTGAGAAGAAAATATTTTTAAATCATGTAATTGCTAAGGGTTTAGTGTCCAGACAATATAAAGACTATCTCAACAACAAAAGGGCAAACAACCCAATTTAAAAAAGGGCAAAGCACTTGAAGACCCATTTCTCCACAGAAGATATGCAAATGACCAACAAGCACATGAAGAGATACTCAACCTCATTTGTCATTAGGGGAAACACAAAACCAAAATGAGATACTACTTCATACCTAGAATTTTTTTTTTTTTAAGAAAATAACAAGTTTTGACAAGGGTGTGGAGAAACTCTCTATGTTGCTGGTGGGAATGTAAAATGGTGCGTCAGATTTAGAAAACAGTTTGACAGTTCCTTAAAAAAAAAAAAGAAACATAGAATTATCATATGACTTTGAAATTCCAGTCCTAGATATGTACCCTCCAAAACTGAAAACAATCAAATACGGCTACACCAATGTTCATAACAACACAATTTACAATAACCCAAAGATGGAAACAACCCAAATGTTCATCCCGGATGAATGGAGAAGGAAATTTTGGTCTGTGCATACAGTTATCCATGAAATGGAATGTACTGATACATGATGCAATATGTGAGCCTCAAAAACATCATGCTAAGTGAAGGAAACCAGACATAAAGAGTTGCACATTGTGTGACTCTGTTTCTATGGAGTATCCAGAATAGGTAGCGTCAGAAAGCAAACTGGTGGTTGCTGGGGCTGGGGGAGGAGAGAGAGAGGAGCACCAGCTTAATGGATACAGGGTTTTATTTTGGGGTGATGAAAATGGTTTGAACGTTGATAGCGTGGTGGTTGCACAACATTGTGAATGCACGTCTCCCCTATGGCCCCTCGATTTATAGGTTTTTTTGTTGTTATTATTTATATGGCATTGAAGCCATATTCATATATGTATATGTAATTTTGTACCTTTTCATCTTTCCACTAAACAAGCCAATTTTTTTCCATGTTGCAAATTCTTTATAAACATAATTGTAATGGCTGCATTCTGGTTAAATGATAAAATGGTTTATGTATTTATTTATTCATTCATTCATTCATTCATTCATTCATTCATTCAACAAATGAATATCCAGAGTCTGTACCAGGTTAGGCTGGACAATGGATATAAAAAATTAATTGAAATATACCCATCCTTGGCCCTCAAGAAACTTCTGCATTCAAATGTAGTAGAAGGATGTTAAGCAACAACAACAAAAAACACATTAATATAAAACTACAAACTCGTATACATACAGGGACAAAAAAGGACAGGATTGTATGAAATCTAGCTTATATCAGAGAGTCAGGGTAGACTTATTTGAAAAGTAATATTTTAACTGATATTTAAAATATGAAGAACAAATAGGAGTTTAATATACAAGGTGATATAATAATGATGGTGGTGATGATGGAGATATTGATGGTGATGTTGATAGTGATAATGGTGTTGATAGGGACATTGATGGTGATGATGGTGATGGTGGGGATACTGATGGTGATGATGGTATGGCAGACATTTATTAAATGCTTATATAGGTACTGTTTTGTGGTTCACATATTGAGACCATTTAATCCTTATAACATTTAATCCTTATAACAATTCTATGAGCTCAATATTATTATTATTATACCCAATTTTTGCAAAAGAAACCGAAGCACGAAGAGATTCAGTGCTCCTGAGGTCAACTCAGTGCTGAGATAATCTGTCTGGCTCTACACCTCCTCTCTTAAAGAATCCAGGCAGAGGGAGACACAGGTGAAGGCCAGAAAGTAGAAAAGAGCTAGTTAGGAAAATTATGCATGTGTGATTCTTATTTTTTAAATGGACTATTTAAATATACAGAAATATTTAAAGAATAATGACAGAATGGTTGTGTACCTACTGCCCAACTTTAACAGTCTTATTTTGACATATTCACTCTATTTGTAAAAAGCAAAAATTTAGAGCTAAAACTGAAATTAATCTGTGTACCTTCCCCCAGTCTCCATTTATCTTTCTCAATCTTTTCCTTTCCAGGGTCAACTTCCTCGTTCTTATGCACAATTTATTTATTTTCCTACATTTGTAGTACTGTTTTATTTATTTTTAATTTATTTATTTGTTGATTGATTTCAGAGAGAAAGAGAGAAAGAAAGGAAGAAAGAAAGAAAGAAAGAAAGAAAGAAAGAAAGAAAGAAAGAAAGAGGTTAAGAAATAGCTTTATTATTCCACTTATTTATGCTTCATTGGCTGTTTCTAGTATGTGCCTGACCAGGGATCAAACCCGAAACCTTGGCATATCAGGACAATGCTGTAACCAACTTAGCTAGCCCGCCAGGGCCTGTTTTATGTGTTTTAAAATAAAGAGTGATATACAGCTTGTGTCTTCTGTAACTCCATGATTTTTAAGATTTATCTCACTCGTATTATTGCCTCTTTGAGGCAAATTGCTAAAAGTAGGAGTACGGTATCGAAGAATATGTTCACCTTAAACTTTTATGCACAATAGAGAAAAGCCCAGGAATCCGACCATGATTGTAACGGTTCTGGTGCAAAAGGTTTCCATCTGGTGAAATGAAACCCCAATCACTTCATGAAAGTTTTCATTGCATGAGTAAACCACAATTTTAAGAAAAGTTCTCCTGCTGATGGATATGTTAATTGATTTCAGTTTTTCACTATTTAAATAATGCAACAACAAGCCCTCTTTAGATACTTAGCAGAATTTCTCTAGGCTAATATATGCCAAAGCCATTGTATTTATTGGGGGTAAGGCTAAAAGGCTAGGTTGGGTCATGGAAGTCATGGATGACCTTGAGTGATAAGTTCAAGAGTCTTAGGCAATGAGGAGGAAAAGAAGATTTTGAATCCCAAACCTGCCTTAAATGAATTGGTGCTTTGATAAGGTAAATCTGATGGAGAGGGCAGTATAGACCGAGACCGAAGAAACCTACTAGATGGATGAGCTCGGAGGCCATTACAAGAATTGCCTGGTGTGAGGTAACTGAAAGGAAGGCAATGGAGGGGAAAAGATAGGTGGGTACAGATGAGAGAGCCAAAGGGAGAATGGGTAGGATTGTGTGTGTTACTAATTAGGAGCAGAAGTGAAGACATTAGCTTCTTATTCCACATCAGCTTGAGCAGTCTTCAAATTAGGGATTTTAGAGCCTCGCTACTCAAACACCCTGGAGCTTGTTAGAAAACCATTGGTCGAGAAAAAAGAGGTTTTCTGTAGTAGAAAGTGCACTCGATCTGCAGTGAACATTGAGTACGGGTTCAGTGCTGCCCCCTAATGATCTGGATGACCAAGCACAACCCATGCAGCCTTCCTGGGTAGGCAGGTCCTGGAGACAGACAGCATACATTCTGATTGCAGCTCTTCCAGGCCCACCTGGTGAGATCATAGTAAGGCCTCAAAAAATGGGAGCTCCTACTATTATTTCCTTATCTGCACAATGACACAATGGACCTAGCATTCCATGCTTCTGAGAATGCTCTCAAAGGTTGCCCTAGTTGACACTATTTTATCTGCAAGTGACAAGTGCTAAGTCTTATCTAGGAGTTCCTTGGGGGTAACTATGCTGATTTTCAAGGCAGAAGACTCAGTTGCAGTGCTGGCCCTTTCTCTCTAGACCTACCAACCCAGCAATTGGTTACCCTCCTTGAACCTCATCTTGGAGGTCATCAAATAGGTATATCAGTACCTGACTTTCTACTCTCAGAGATATTAAGAGAACTCCGCCCTTCCCTCACCGATAAAAAATGCAAAGTAAGAGCTCCTTTGTAAATCCTGATGTACATGCTCGTTATTATCCTGCTAATATAATGCATAAAGGGATATTCTTGCATTAGTAATCCCCCAACCTCAGTGCACAGAACTCTCTGGTAGGCTTGTTAAGACTGGCCTCTGCCGCCTGGGGTTTCTGATTCCATAGGCCTGGGGTTGGGCAGAGAATATGAATTTCTGACAAGTTCCCAGGTGCTGCTGTTGCCTGGGGACCTCGCTCTGAGAACCATGGACTGGGATGTCAACCCGGTACTGAGGAAACCTCCAAGGAGAGATGCCAATTCAGTGCAATGGATACATCATATTGATATGGGAGTCCACTGGAAAGAGCACAGGACAGATGTCAGGAAATGACTTTCTGGCCTGTCTCTGACCCTCGATAGCTCTGTGACCCCGAGAGAGCTCAGCGGCCATTCAGCCTCAGCGTTCCTCTCTGAGGTGGGAGGGGTGGACTTTTTTGAGAAAAGCTCTTTCAGCTTCCACATACCTTTAGTCAAGAAATTGCCCAACTCTTCAGTTCAGATTGTTTGAATTCTCCACTGTCACAGTGCAGACACTTAATTTTCTCAGGGCTGTTTCCCATTGACTGTTTTCCCCTTTTTTGATGGAGCAGTCAGGGAAGAGGGGGAAGCTTCTGGACTTTCTTTGTAAAAAAATTCAATTTCCATTCCTCTTTTTTTTTTTTTACTAAAATTTTATCTTCCTCTTTTTGTTTCTTGGTCCTGAGCCCTGCCTTTTCTGAAATGTTTCAGTTCCTTCTTTTGTATTTTTAGACCAACTTTCCATCTTTCAACAGATGTGCAAGGGTTCTTTTTGCATAGCTCTTCAGGGGGCAGGACCCCGGAGGAAGACCCTGTTTGGAAGAGACATGAAGTGGGTCCTCAAATTCTCTCTCCATTTCCTCAAGGCATCTGGCTTTAAGTGTTTTTGGTTTTGAAGCTTGCACTCAAAGCTGGAGGGCTGGAGTCTTCCTGGGAAGTCACTAATGGGAGTAAAGGCAAAGCCATTTCATTCAGTGATGCTCAGTCAACTCCGATCAAGACCTTTTTGCCTCTTCTAGTACCTTCTTTTTTTCCTTCTTTTATGATCTATTGAACACCTTTGGGAAAATAGAAGTATATGCAGCACAATACATTATGCTCACCAGATACTTCTTTCTCCCTCTTTTTTTTTTTTTCTGATCTCTCAATATTATTGGCCATGAGGTTAATAAAATGGTCTCTTACTTAGCAAATGCCTGAATTTCTTTAATCCTGAGAATAGATTAAAAAATCTTTCAGACCATGAAAAACTGAAAGTTAGGAAAAGATAAGGATGCCTGATTTTACTACTTCTATTCAACATAGTACTAGAAGTCATAGCCAGAGCAATTAGGCAAGGAAAGGAAAAAGAAGACATCAAAACTGGAAAGAAGTAAGATGATTTCTGTTGCAGATGACATGATATTGTATGTAGAAAACCCTAAACATTCCACACACAAAAAAGCACCTATTAGAACTACTAAATGAATTCAGCAAAGGGGCAGAATACAAAATAACACACAAAAATTAGTTAAATTTCTATATAGTAAATGAGCAAACCAAAAAGAAAGTTAAGAAAACAATTTTATTTACAATAGCACACAAAAAAGTAAAAATACTTAGGAATAAGCTTAACCAAAGAGGTACACTAGAACTATAAAACACTTAAAGAGGACAAAAATAAATGGAAACACAAACCATGTTCATGTATTGAAAGACTTAATATTGTGTTAAGATGCTAATACTAACTAAAGTGATTTAGAGATTCTACGCAATCCTCATCAAAAATCTCATTTTTTTGCAAAAATATAAAAATCCACCCTAAAATTCATATGGAATTTCAAAGGACCCTAACTAGCCAAAATAACTTTGACAGGGAACAAAATTGGAGGTCTCACATTTCTTAATTTCTAACTTACTAGTATATAAAGCTACGATGATCAAAACAGTGGTTTTGGCATAAAGATGACATATAGACCAATGGAATAGAATAGAGAGCTCAGAAATAAACCATCATGTGTATGGTCAAATGACTTTCAACCAGGGCACCAAGACCAGTACTTTCTTTTTCTTTATTGATTACGGTATTACATATGTGTCCTTATCCCTCCATTGTCCCCTCTACCGCCCACCCCTCCACTCATGCCCTCATCCCCCTGGTGTCTGTGTCCATTGGTTAGGCTTATATGCATGCATACAAGTCCTTTGGTTGATCTCTCTCTTATCCCCATCCTTCCCTACCTTCTTTCTGAGGTTTCATGGTCTGATCGATGCTTCTCTGTCTCTGGATCTGTTTTTGTTTATCAGTTTATGTTGTTAATTATATTCCACAAATGAGTGAGATCATGTGATATTTATCTTTCTCTGACTGGCATATTTTGCTTAGCATAATGCTCTCCAGTTTCATCCATTCTGTTGCAAATGGTAAGAATTCCTGCTTTTTTACCACAGTGTAGTATTCCATTGTGTAGATGTATCACAGTTTTTTAATCCACTCATCTGCTGATGGGCACTTAGGCTGTTTCCAACTCTTAGCTATGGTAAATTGTGCTGCTATGAACATAGGGGTGCATATATCCTTTCTGATTGGTGTTTCTGGTTTCTTGGGATATGTTCCTAGAAGTGGAATCACTGGGTCAAATGGGAGTTCCATTTTTAGTTTCTTGAGGAAACTCCATACTGTTCTCCACAGTGGCTGCACCAGTCTGCATTCCCACCAGCAGTGCATGAGGGTTCCTTTTTCTCTGCATCCTCGCCAGCACTTGTCGCTTGTTGACTTATTGATGATAGCCATTCTGACAGGTGTGAGATGGTACTGCATTGCCATTTTGATTTGCATCTCTCATATAATTAGTGACTTTGAGCATGTTTTCATATGTCTCTTGGCTTTCTGGATGTCCTCTTTTGAAACGTGTCTATTTAGGTCCATTGCCCATTTTTTGATTGGGTTATTTATCTTTCTTTTGTTAAGTTGTATGAGTTCCCTGTAAATGTTGGAGATTAAACCCTTATCAGTGATAACATTGGCAAATATGTTCTCCCATGCAGGGGGCTTTCTTGTTTCTTTGATGGTTTCTTTTGTTTTACAGAAGCTTTTTATTTTGATGTAGTCTCATTTGTTTATTTTCTCTTTAGTTTCCATTGCCCTAGGAGCTGTATCGGTGAAGATATTGCTTCGACATACGACTGAGATTTTGCTGCATGTGGATTCCTCAAATACTTTTATGGTTTCCTGTCTTATGTTTAAGTCTCTTATCCATTTTGAGTTTATTTTTGTGTATGGTGTAAGTTGGTGGTCTAGTTTCTTTCTTTCTTTTTTTTGCATGTATGTAAGACCAGTACTTTTAACAGGGTGTTGGGGATATCCACATGAAAGGAATAAAACCGAACCATTACCTCACATGACATAAAACATTTTAATTCAAAATGAATCGAAGATATAAATTCCAGAGCTAAAACTTTAAAAATCTTTGCCCTGGCTGGTTTTGCTCAGTGGATAGAGTGCTGGCCTGTAGACCAAAGGGTCCCAGGTTCGATTCTGGTCAAGGGTACGTACCTAGGTTGCAGGCTCCTCCCTGGCCCGGGCCTGGTCGGGGTGCATGCAGGAGGCAACCAATCGATGTGTTTCTCTCACATCGATGTTTCTCTCTGTCTTTCCCTCTCTCTTCCACTCTCTCTCTCTCTAAAATCAATGAAAAAATATCCTTGGGTGAGGATTTAAAAAAATTAAACTATAAAAATCTTAGGAGAAAACATAGGGGAAAAACTTTATTGACATTGAATTGGGCAGTGACTTCTTGGATCTGACACCAATGTGCAGGCAACAAAAGAAAACAAATTGATAAATTAGATTTTATCAAAATTAAAACTTTTCTTCATCAAAGAACACTATAACAGAATGAAAAGGCAACCCACTGAATTGAAAAATTATAAATCATGTATCAGATAAGAAGTTAGTATCAAAAATATATAAAGAACTCCTACAATTCAACAACAAACCCCCAAACAATCCAATTTAAAAATGGGCAAAGGACTTGAATAGATACATCTCCAAAGAAGAAAATGCAAAGCTCATGCAAAGCTATCTTACATCACTTATCTTTAGAGAAAAGCAAATCAAAATGCAGATACCATTCCCCACCCATGGGAATGATATTATTTTTAAAAACTCAGAAAATAACAAGTGTTGATGAGTGTGGATAAATTGGAAAACTTTGCTTTGCTGATAGGAATGTAAAATGCTATAGTCATTGTGGAAAAACAGTCTGGCAGTTCCTCAAAGAGTTAAATATAAATTACCTTATGATCCAGCAATTCTACTTCAAGAATTAAAAGCAGGACTCCCTCCCAAACAGGTGTTTGTACACCTATGGTTATAGCAGCATTATTCACAACAGCCAAAGGTAGAAGTAACCAGAGTGCTCATCAGCAGATGGACAGATCAGCACAATGTGGTACATCCACACTGGAATATTATCCAGCCTTAAAAGGGAAGGAAATTCTGACGCCTGCTACACCATGGATGAACCTTAAAGACGTGCAAAGTGAAAAAGCCAGTCACAAAGGGACAACTATGTGAATCCAGTTACATGAGGTTCCTAGAGTAGTCAAATTCATAGATACAGAAAGTGGCACAGAGGTTGCCAAGGGCTGGGGGGGAGGGGGGCGGGGATGGGGAGTTCATGTTTAATGGACACAGAATTTCAGTTGAGCAAGATAAAACAGAGGTAGATGGTGGTGATGGTTGCACAACTGAAATGTACACTTAAAATGGTTAAAATGATAAGTGTTATGTTCTACATATTTTACCACAATTAAAAAAAACAAAACATCTCTTTGACTGAATTTCATCATATCATGGGCTTGTAGAGCTGGGCGTGATCTTGCTGGTTATCGGGGCAAACCACCCGTGTTACAGCTGCAGAGACGGAGCCCTGAGCAATGGCCTGACTTGGTCGAGGCTGCATAACCACGAGTGGCACAGCCACGATGTGTCGGTCTTCTTTCTATTGCGCTGCACTAAACTCCCACGTGGCTTCCCCAACTGGCCATCTTGCCCTTGACTCTCCTGCCCCCAGCCCGACCCCCATCTTATCACACATCCCCTGCAAAACCTCCGGACTGCTCATTTGAGATTGAAGTTCAGATGTGTATTCCCTTGATTAAAATCTCCCATGCCACTCCCCGTGCCCGTGATGTAATGAAGATTAAATTCTCTAGTGTGGCCTAGCAGACCTTCTGAGATCTGCCTCCCTGCCTCCCCGCCCTCTCCTCCTGCTGCTACCCAACGTGAGCTCCAACCACAGCAAACTCTCTCTCGTTCTCCGAAGGTGTCACCCAGCTTCACACTGTCCCCTGCCTGAATGCCTTTCCTTCTCTCAGCGATCTGCAAGACACCATTTCAAGTGTCCTCTCCTCCAGGCAGCCTCAGGGATGCCCTGTCCAGGATCAGCCCCGCCCATGGTGATGCCAACACTGTACCGAGTAACACTGCTCCCACCTCCCACTATTATTGCCTTTGTCCCCTGCATTGCTGGACCATGAGTATCCAGAGGACAGGGTCCAAGTCTCTGATCTTATTAACAAGCTGTTCTCGGTCATGGCCGTGTGCCAGCCCCAGTCAAGGGACTTGATAGCAATGCAGATGTCCAGGCCTCTCCTTATACCTGCTGAATCAGATTCCAGCAGCAAAGTGTATGGCACATCAGGGGGACAGTGAATGACCAGCCTCAGATATTGGTGGGTTTATGCAGGAAAATGGGAGAGAAGCCAGAAAATAAGAAGGTTGGCACCATGGCAAGATCTGGTCTGGGGGAGTGCCACATGACATGCGCGTTCTAAGAAGGTGAGGTTATACGAATTGGGAGGAGAAGAGGCTGTGGGCAGAGGGTTGAGTGAGGATTGTAAGGGTTGTTTCTTATTTGTATTTCTGGTGCCTAATGTGGTGCCTCGTACAAAATAGATGCTCAATAAATGAATAAGTGAATCAATGAACTAGATAGCAGAAATAGAGTGCAAAACTTTGTCCTGGATTTCATCTCAACCGCAGACAGTGAGCTCAAGGGTCAGTGCAAAATTTTCCTTTGGCATCTTTTAGAATTTTAACTTTGGCCTCTTAGAATTTTAACTTTTTTTTTTCTAACAACTGAGACCGTGCTCATTACACTCTGGCCCTGTGGTGCTGGCAGGAGCGGAACATGTACTAGAACATAGACACACACACCCTGAGGTGTAAACAGTGATTGTAGCTGAGCTCAGCAGATTTCTGCCCCACTTCCCCTGCTTCTCTGAGTCATGCCTTTTCCTGGACACACACAATTTTTCTGTAGGTCAGAGAGGAGTTGGAGTTTCAAAGTTAGGGGTGTTGAAACCAGTGCTTCTCAGTCTTCGATGTGCACACGAGTCCTCTGGAGACCTTGTTAGGATGTGGATTCTGCTCCTGCGGGCCTGGGGAAAGCCTGAGATTTGCATTTATAAAAAGCTCTTGGTTGATGCTGAAGCTGCAGGGCCCCAGCCCACTGTGTGAAGATCAAGGTTCTGCAGAGCTTTCCAAGTGGTGTTGCCAGTGAATGAAAGGATCGAGGGTGGGCCAACAGGTTGAGCCCCCAGCCGCCAGTAGCTTCATCTTGTTTAGGCCAATATACTGAATGCGGCATTTTCTATGATGGTACAACACGAGAATAATTGAGACATACTGGACAAAAGCATTGGTTCTCTGGTCTGGGTAGGTATCAGAATCACCTAGAAAACTTGGTAAATCTACAAAGGGCCTCACCCCATCCTACATCAGAAACCCTGGTCTTCTAGATGATTCTGATATATATCAAGGTTTGAGAACCACTGCACTAATAGGTAACTTTAGATGCTCTAGGTAGTAAGGTCTAGGCTGCAGGAGAAGAGCAAAGCAACTGATCTACTGGTCATAAATAGGGAGACTTGCTTCCCCCTCCCCTAGTTTCATTGAGGTATGATTGACAAAAGCTAGGGAGGCTCATTTTTGTTCATACATTCATTTATGTATCCGGTCACTCAACAAATGTATGGACTTAGGCATGGTTTGAACGCAGGGCTCATGGGAGCACAGAGATAAGTCAGACATGAATTCCGCCCTCAAGAAGTTTACAGTTTAGTGGGGAGACAGATGCTAAACAGGTCACTGGAATACAGTTATCAGTACCTGGAGTTCATACTCTGGAAGAAATAGAGTAAAACAAGCATTCATGACCCATAAAATGGCTATTCTGGGCCAGTTGCTAGGTTACAAAGATGAATAAAACAGAGTTATGTCCACTAGAAACTCTTAGGCTAGTCACAAAGAAGGAATCTGAAAAGGTTAGCTTGTTGGGGTTCCTTGGAGTCCTGGATAATAACTCAGAGAAGACAAGGACTCTTCTGACTCACAGATTCTTGAAATTGATGCCTAGTGGGTCACCATGGAAATCAGACAGGTTCTCATTTGAGGAAGCTAGCTCTCACAAATATTTTTAAGTGCCTAAATGATAAGATTTTCTCCTGCTCCATCCCAATTACGTCCCATCCATGATCATAATCCATATCACAGGAAACTGGAGGGAGGTAGGGTTTTGATATTTAACCTTTACAGGGTTTCATCCTTGTTTGACATTCCATGGCCAATGATACCACCATTGTTGTCTGCAAACAGCTCCAATGCTTGATATTGCAAATCCATATAGGAGACGTAGGCTTTGCACACCAGAGAAGGGAGATGTGCCTCTTGCTTTTCCTCATTAGAAGCCTGCAACTCACTTCGAACAGAAATGGGTCACTTCCTCTGGCCCCTCTCTGCTTTGATGTTAAGGTTCAGAACTACGTGGTTAAAGTCAGGATTGTGAGAAAAGTTCGGCTGGTAGGATTCATTTCATGTGTCTACAGCTGCAATTGTTCTTGTAACAAGCTCAGTAGTAAGGTCATGGACCTGAAATAGAATGTGTTTGTCATGTTCATTGTAAACTTACAAACATTAACTATTATCATCATTTGACATTTTTAAGATGTATTTTTAGGCATCACTCTCGATTTCTTGCCAGTACACATAACAGTAAGGCATAGCTTTAGTTCTCATTTAAATTAGTGATAGAAAAGAGTTCAATGTGGTGCATGTTAGCTTTCCCCTAATATGAACCCGTGAATCAATTATTCTTAGTACCATTGTTGAACCGGTCTTCATTCTCCTTTAAGTATCATTCAGTACAATCCAATCACATTTATTTCTCGTTATTTGAGTTCCAAATGCCAAGATATATACTAGGCAACAGAGAGTCTGCCAATTCCTTGTTGTTAATGAGCTTCCTCAGGCATTCCTGGATTTACCAATTGGGTAACTTTGTTAAAAAAGGGAAATGTGGTTGGTATGGCATACATTGTCATGAGTGGATTTATGTTGTCCTGTAGTGGAAGAGTTAGTTGCTCTGTGAGGGGAGTTGGGTGGCACAAGGCCAAGGGATTAAGCAACAACAAAACTGGGGGTGGACAAGTGAGGTGGAACTGAGAAGTTGCTTAAGGAGCATGAGAAGGGATAAACCAGAAGTTCCTAAGCATAGTCAACTTATTGCAGAGAAATTTAGGTCAGAGATTGGGGGGTGGAAATAAAAGAGTGATATTCAATAAGCTCATGAACTTTAGACATTGAGTTTACCAGAATTAATGAGTAAGCATTTGTTTCATAAATCCTCCACCGCTTTCTGTCCCTACCCTCCATCCTTATCATGTCTGAGGCCCACCTTACCACTTGCCCCTTGGCACGGCTGACCCTTGATGATTAAGTCTTTTAAAAATATATATATAGTTATTGATTTCAGAGAGGAAGAAAGAGGGAGAAAGAGATAGAAACATCAATGATGAGAGAGAATCATTGATTGGCTGCCTCCTGCATACCCCCTCATTAGGGATCGAGCCCAAAACCCAGGCATGTGCCCTGACTGGGAATTGAATCTTGACCTCCTGGTTCATAGGTTGACGCTCAACCACTGAGCCATGCTGGCTGAGCTATGATTATGTCTTTTAATATTCATAAATTAGCATTTCATTATTCTGCCAGCCTTTGTGAAAGTTCAATGCCAATTTCTAGCATAAGTTAATATGCCAGAACTGAACAAGAAAATTTACCCAACACCAGTCTTTTGCCTTCTCTCTTATTCTTCAAATATTATTGGCAACAATTTTCCAGTCATACCTGCAAATTCTTCTATAACTCTAATATGATTTATTTGAATAAAGCTCTTTTGGACCTTAGCCAGCTTGGTTCAGTGGATAGAGCATTAGCCTGCAGACTGAAGGTTCCGGGGTTCGACTCTGGTCAAGGGCACATGCCAGGTTGCAGGCTCGATCCCCAGTAGGGGGTACGCAGGAGGCAGCCAATCAATGATTCTCTCTCATCAATAATGTTTCAATCTCTCTCTCCCTCTCCCTTCCGCTCTGAAATTAATAAAAATATATTTTAAATAAATAAATAAAAAGAATAAAGCTTTTTTTGGGGGGGGGGAATGGGTGTTTTCAATATATTTCATCTATCTTGGGCTTTAATTTCTTCTATTAAAAAGTTTATTTCTTTCATTATAAAGGTGATACATTTTGGAACAATTTATTAACATATATAGAGGAGAGTATATCTATAGTTCTACCATCAAAAATCTATGTGCACTATAGAGATTTAGCTTTATTTCTTTTCAGTGTTTTTTTTTCTTAATGTGTTTATTATTGAATGCCCCCAGTCACCTGGGCATTGGACCAGTTCCTGAAATTGTTGTGATAAATAAATGAGATACGGCTCTTATATTCTAGCTGTGGGAAAAGGGCATAAAAGTAAACAAATAGAAACTTTCAGAAAGATGAAGAGTGAAAGTAGTGTTTTTTATTCCCCCCACTGGTATGATTAAAACCCTGATCATCCTATGTAAAACAAACATAAGAAAACTACATATGCTAATGAAAGGAATCAAAGATCTTTGCAAATGAAGAGACTTATTGTGCTCATGGATTAGAAAGCTCAACATAGTAATGATATCATTTATCCCCCAACTGATATACAGGTTTAATGCAATTCCTTTTAAAAATCCCAGCAAGGGATGATATATATATTTGTAGATATAAACAAGATTATTGTTTAATTTATATGAGAAGGCAAAGGAACTAGATAGCTATAACAATTTTGAAAATGAAGAATAAAGTAAGAGAAACTAGTCTACTATATTTCAAGACTTATTATATAGCTATAGTAACCAAAATTGTATGGAATTAGTGGAAATATACTCACATAGATAAATAGAACAGAACAGAGAATCCAGAAACAGACCCACACAAATATGGCCAAGTGATTGTTGACAAAGGCACAAAAGCTACTCAATGGAGGAAGAATAAGCTTTTTAATAAATAGAAAGCAAATAACCCTCCCAGGCAAACAAGCAAACATATAAACAAACAAACATAAAACCCCCAAACCAAACAAAAAAACCCTTCATACCTTATACAAAACTCAACTCAAAATGGGTCATGAACTTCAACATTAAATATAAACAATACAACTTTTATTAAAAAAAAAAAAACACAAAGAAAACCTTTGGGATCTAAGGTTAGGCAGAGAGAGCTCTTAGGTTTGACACCAAAAGCATCATTCATAGAAGGAAAAAATTAATAAATTAAACTTTTTCTAAATTAAAATTTTTGGGTCTGCAAAAGATTCTCTCAAGAGGGTGAAAAGCTGAAGCCGGTTTGGCTCAGTGGATAGAGCGTCGGCCTGCGGACTGAAAGGTCCCAGGTTCGATTCCGGCCAAGGGCATGTACCTGGGTTGCGGGCACATCCCCAGTGGGGAGTGTGCAGGAGGCAGCTGATCGATGTTTCTCTCTCATCGATGTTTCTAACTCTCTATCTCTCTCCCTTCCTCTCTGTAAAAAATCAATAAAATATATTTAAAAAAAAAAAAAAGGGTGAAAAGACAAGTTACAGAATGGAGAAAATATTTGCAATAATATTCAAACTGGTTTTTTTTTCTTTTCTGATTTCTGAAGGTATAAATACTTGTAATAAAAAGGGCCTGTATGATTTCCTTATTAGCTATAAAAATGTATAAGGTAATATAAACTAATTACATGGTAGATCTCATCTTAAAACATTGTATATGATTGATTTTGTCATGTCATTATCTTACTTCTGGGCCTCTTGTTATATGATACTAGAGGCCTGGTGCACAAATTTGTGCATGGGTGGGGTCTGTCCAGCCTGCCCTGATTGAGGCCGATTGGGCTGGGCTGGCCGGGGGGAGGGGCCAGGGGTGGTTGGCAGGCCAGCCCTGCCCCCAATCAGGGTCAGGGTGGCCAATTGGGGGTGGAGCCGGCCTGGGCAAGGGGCAGAGGGAGGTTGGCCAGCTGGCTCTCCCCCTTCTCCCTCCCCCCCCCCCAACTCCCGGTTGAGGGGACAATTTGCATATTAGCCTTTTATTATATAGGATAACTCTTATTGTTTTAGTCATTAGTTGACTTTTCTGTTAGTTGTGTCTAAAATCATAATGATTCAAATTTACTCCAAGTGAAATTATTAATTAATTGAGAAAAGACTTTATGGTGCCCTAGCCAGTTACTCAGTGGTTAGAGCATTGAGCCCCCGGACTGAAGGTTCTCAGGTTTGATTCTGGTCAAGAGCACATATCTTGGTTGCAGGCTTGATCCTTGGCTGCAGTCAGGATGCGTGCAGGAGGCAATCAATCAATGTGTCTCTCTCACATTGCTGTTTCTCTCTGTCTGCCCCCCTCCCCCCCTTCCACTCTCTCTAAAAATTAATGGAAAAAATACCCTTGGGTGAGGATTAACAACAGCAACAAAAAGGGCTTTATGGCAACTGTATTTAGTAATTCACATAATATGTGTAAGCATATCTTAAATGGAGCCAAGATATCTCTAAACATATATCTATTCTGTAGCACATCAGCCATATACACACTTCAAAACTGTCAGAGAGAAAAGATTAGTTTTATGCCAGATGACAAAGGAGGAATATCATCAAAGCATTTTAAAAAATGACTGCCAACCTGGAGAATTTATACCCTGCTGATTTATCATTCAAGAGTGAAGACAAATTAGAGATCTTAAGAAGGATAGATTAGGGAATATTACTGTCTATTGGCACTCAGTAATAGAATGGTTAAAAAATGTGCCTCAACAAGAAGAAAAAGAAACCCAGAAGGAAATCATGGGACACAAAAAACAAAAACAAACGAACAAAAAAAAAACCCCACAAAAAACAGCTGTAAGGATAAAACCTGATAAAGTGTCTTGGTAAATTTAACTTCTAATGGAGGAAAACTTTGTTGTTGTTGTTGTTGAAAATGTAAAAACAAAACAAACTCAAAGCAGTGATGACTAGATGGTAGGAAAGGCTATTCAATGGGTGAAATATGAAAAAATCAGTTTGTGTTTAGGAGGAAAATATAAATAGTAAAAAACTTCAGGATCTGTTAGAAAAACGTGTCATTAAATATGCTAAAAAGTAAGAATAAATGCAAAGAGAATTGACTGCAATCTATAGCTTCTAAAATAGCAGGGTGAGGGTGGGGAGGACCAAAGACAGGAAAAGAGATTTAAGAAAAAACACACACATGATAAACAGAAAAAAAACCAAGATGGCTAAAATAAGTCTGATTATATCAGTAATCACAAAAAAAGGTAAATGTAAATGGATTAACATCATCTGTTAAAAGGCAAATTACCATTTACTGCTTTCACAAGAACTCCTATAAGAAAGCCACATAGATTGAAAATAAAGAGATGGAAAGAGGTATTCTGGAAAAAATATTAACCCAAAGAATACTGGGTTATACAGTAAAATCGAAGTAGAATTTAAGGAAAAACGCTTAATTTAAGAATGAGAAAAATGACATAATAGTAAAGGAATGATCTATTAAGAAAGTAATTTTCATTTTGTTAATATTATAGTTAAAATAAGAAATGTAAAATATCACACACTGACTTTTAAATAAATTTCACAAATAAAATAGTTTCCCATTTTTTAAGATGATAAATGAGGTTGCACCCACAGACATAAACCTTTATTGTATATAATGCTGGAAATTGCTGGATACATTTCAGATCAAGATTTTTAATGATAATAATTTCAAGTTTTTGATCATCACCACCAGTGAGAAACTTTAGTCACATAAGTAGGTGGTAAAAATTAAAGCAAAATATGTGCAGCTGTACAAAATGTTGCAATAGTTGAAATGATATTGGAGAATCTAATAGTTCTTCTTTCTCTTTCATTAACAAATGTGATGTTGACATTTCTTATCATATCAAAATACAAAAGCATATCAAAGGCAATCAAATGTTTTATATTAAATTTTAAAAATGAGGCAGCTCTCCTTTACAACTCACACATCATCGTTAGCGCAGTCACCCCGGCAGCTGATTTGGATGCCACGAACAGGGCACATCAGCCACAGGTGGACAGAAGTGGCTGAAATACACAAAGCAGAGAGCGGGCGCTGCTGCCTGGGGCTATGTCTGCCAGGAGCTCCCCCTGAGCCTCCCTGGCCCCCAACCTCCACCAGAGGCCTTGGCCTTGCTTCATTCCGTGGGCACCTGGAGCACGAGTGAACTCCTTCTACAAGGCCACAGGCCCCTTGTCCTTCACGGGCAACCGTGAGCTCTGCCGCTGGCTGGTGACGTTGGTGTCCACCAAGAGATGCCTCCTTGGCTGGGCTTAGCTCCTTAGTACAGACACAAGGGCTGGATGCAGGTCGAGCGATCGCTGCCTAAGGGGGCTACCAGGCGAGCTTCCTGAGTGAAGGGCTGCCCTCTAGGAGCTCAGATGAGGTTGCTCATGATAAGGCCCTGCCGGGCCCGGCTGACCTGAGGGCTGAACAAATCAACGTGTTACCACACACCTAAGTGCATTCATGGCTCACCCGCCAACGGAGAAATTCTGAAAACAAGAATCTACAGAGACCTTTGATAAAAGCTGACTGTGTCCAAGTTCATAATAGAGTTATTAGCAAATAGGAAAGAAATGGTATCACACAGACCACATTCTCTGACCATAATTTATGAAATGAAAGATAATTTTTATTTCCATAAAAACAAAACAAAAAATGGTTGTGAGACTGAAAAGTCGATTTCTAAATGCCTTATGAGTTAAAGGGAAAGCAGAACAAAAATCACAAAGCAATTGGAGCGAATGAAAGTGAAAAACGAGATCCATCACCCATAGTCCACAATTCTGAAACCCCAAAGGCTCTGAAAACGGAAACCTTTGTCCATAACTCCTTCGGTGGCAAAGCCTGAGGTGAGGCTACATACACTCTTCACTATTCCACCTCTAGCCAAATGGATGAAGGAAAAACAAGTGAAAAAGCACAAATAAGCACTACTAGCAAACCAGCTGCCATTCAGCCTTGTGAGGTGAGGAGCAGGCCCCACCCTGGCTGGGCTGAGCAGGGCTGTGTGAGCTGCCACCAGGTGGATTGCTGTCATCAAGGGTCACCTGCCCCGTGGGCAGGGGCAGCACCCTTGTCAGGGCACGACCTGCACAACTGTCCTTGCCCACCTTCCTCCAATCCGCATGTTGGTAAAACCCAGAGCTAGGAGCAAAGATGGCTTTGTTTTGGTTCGGTCTGGTTCCTCTTTTTAAAATAAAGCCATATTAACGTTTTTTGCTGTCTGTTCACCTTTCTGTATCTCACACAGGCCACATACACCCACCCAGCTCAGCCTGGACTCGCCACTTCCTTTTCTTAAGACTGACACATTAACCACCATGAGCATCTTTCTTTTTGTAGTTCTACAAAGTTCAGGCTCTTAACGTTCATACTTTTCATAATTCTGTATGCAATGGTTTAGCAATTTCCCCCTGTTGGATACTTCCCAGATCCATTGAAATATGAGAACTTAGGGGCTGTGGCTTTCTTTTGCTCCGGCTCTATAAAATGTCCTGTCTTCGTCCTCTCCTCTTTCTCCTTCCCTTTCTTAGTAGAGCCGTATGAATACAGTGGGGCCTTGACTTAGGAGTGTCCCGACTAGCGAGTTTTTTGAGATACCAGCTGTCTCTCAGCTGGTTTTTTGCATTGAGTTGATAGAGTAATTTGAGTTAACGAGCTCCTTAATGAGCTCCTTAACAAGCTGGGTCTCCGAACGAATTAAACTCGTAAGTCAAGGCCCCACTGTATGCTAATTGTAAAGTAGCGGTGGTTTTAGGCTTGCCTGGTTTGGTGCATATGAACAGCTCTGACTAATGATAATCAGGTGGGATGTCGGGTTTGATGATTTGACTGGGGATTCAACAAAAAGACATTGTCGATGCAACTCTTATGGTCCCTAACTCCACTGGCTGATTCCGAGTTGGTCTGAATTACTCACACGGCTGTTATATGGTTTCATTTTGCTGCATGTTCTCAGTTTCTTTCTCTTTGACCTACAAAAGTTCCATTAAAAAAATATATGTTTTTATTGATTATTTTAGAGAGAGAGGAAGGGAGAGGGAGAGAGATAGAAACATTGATGAGAGAGAAACATCAATCGGCTGCCTCCTGCATGCCCCCCACTGGGGATTGAGCCTGTAACCCGGGCATGTACCCTGAGTGGGAATCGAACCGGTGACCTCTTGGTGCATGGGACAATGCTCATCCCTCTGAGCCACACCAGCCGGGCAAAAGTTCCATTTTTTCTCATGATAGCTTGACACTGAGAGGCCTCGGCTTCAGCCCTGACTCCTCTAATGAATGGGAGACACTGGCCTTGGCTTGTGACCCTGTAGGGCCTCAGTTTCCCCAAAAGTGAAGAGGGAGGATCAGACTCTCTCCCAGCTCCAACAGCCCATGGAATTGAGAAGTTGTCTCTTGCTATGCATCCTGCGTTAAAGAAAGAAACGCAGCCAGGAGCCACCACCCTGCATGCTTTTTTCTCTGACGTCTCTTTTGCCTATTTCATTATGACTCGACGGAAGTGGAGTGAAAGACGGCAGGGTTACAAAAATGATTGTCTCCCTCGTCAAATGGGGGGTTTTTGCACTGCTTCTGAGCCCTCCCTGAGGGTGGTCTCCAGCTCGTCCTGGCTGACGCCCAGACTGACAAGCCCCCCTAGAGAGCTTCTGCCTCAGTAGGTCTGGGTGGGTGGGGCCCGAGACGGCTTTTCTATCCACATGTCGCTGGTACTGCTGGTCTGGGCATCATGCTTTGAGAACCAAGGCTCTATGCCATGGTTCACTGTGTTGTTCACTGTTCTGTCCTCCAGGTCGAATGAATTAAATGACTCCCCCTTGATGCCCTAGCCAGGGGTCGGCAAACTCTAATTAGTCCACAGAGCCAAATATCAACAGTACAACGATTGAAATTTCTTTTGAGAGTCAAATTTTTTAAACTTAAACTATGTAGGTAGGTACATTGTTATTAACTTAATTAGGGTGCTCCTAAGGCTCAGGAAGAGCCACACTCAAGGGACCAAAGAGCCGCATGTGGCTCCCGAGCCGCAGTTTGCCGACCACGGCTCTATGGGACCAGGCTCAAAGCTTGTGACTCCTGAATGTCCTACTCTCACCACAACCTCTTTCCCATGTGCCTGACTGGCTTGCTGAGCGCAGGAGACCCCATTGAATCAGCACCTCACTTCCATCCACTTGGGATAGGGGAAGGGCACCTGTGATCAGACTGGGAGCCTCAGCCCCCAAAGCACAATTAGTGGGTGCAGGTGTGGGCGCCTGAAACTAGTGGGGCCAATGAGCCTCTTCCAGGGGAATTTGGAGTTGAAACTGCAAGAGTTCCGCCTCTGGGTCTGGCAGCTCTGTATGGCAGACGCCCTCAGCCTGTGGAAGTAGAAACAAAGAAAGCTCATTTGAGCCCAGGAAGCGAAAGGCAGAGGTGAGAGAGGAGGGGGGAGTGAAGGAGTGCAGAGACTCCC
Organism: Myotis myotis; assembly: GCF_014108235.1. Classification (NCBI taxonomy): domain Eukaryota; kingdom Metazoa; phylum Chordata; class Mammalia; order Chiroptera; family Vespertilionidae; genus Myotis; species Myotis myotis. Next base: position 48,707,155 of record NW_023416317.1, read on the forward strand.
ATTTCCCCGGCGCCCATCTCTGTCGGCTGCCCATCTTCCAGGCCCTGCGGCACCTCTGTCTTCAGATTCCCCGAAGAGCCCTTGTGTCCTTGAAATAAAGTCCTCTCTTGACTCCCACCAGCGGCTTCCCCGGGAGGGGTTTGTGAAAATACACGGCTGGGTGTCGTTCAGAATTTCTGAGCCGGCAGGTCTGCCTTTTTGTCAAGTTCCCAGTTAATCGGATGCTGCTGGGAACCTAACTTTGAGAACCACTGGCTCACCCATGTCTCGGTTTGTGTGCTAACAGCTGGAGAGTATGGGTTCAGCCTCGTGCTCTTTCAGGTACCTCTGTATGGAGTTTTACTCCTCGATCCCCACCTGCCCCTTGGGGAGAGGGATGTATAATTACCATTTTAAAGATGAGAAAGCCTTGGTTGTGGGAAGTGAGTAACATGCCTGACGTCCCTCTCTCAGAGGGGCCAGAGCTGGGAGTCGAGCCAGGCCCATCAGACTTGGAAACACATGTTCTTAACTAGTACTTCAATTTCACTTCCCATTCTGGCCAAACTGGTCTGTTGCCACCCTCTGGACACCGCCCACACCCCAGCCCTCTGTGCCTTTGCTTATGTGCTTCTCTGCCATGGGCTCTGCTCCGTCATCCTCAGGGGCCATTTCAAAGGCTCCCTCTCCCGTGAAGCCCCTCCGGATTTTCTGCTGTCTCCCTACTCCCAGTCCAGGCAGTCAATAACTCCTTCCTCCTTAGAGTATTCTTTGCGCTTTGTACTTTGTCTTGCACCTTAACCGCCTGTTTCCCCAGCTCCATTGCACGAGGCTGTGAGCTCCTGGTGCCGGTTTGGGTTTGCATTCACTCGCCCCTCCCCACAGCGCCCTGCCCAGGGCTCAGGCACACAGGCATTCAGCAGAAGTCTGTTAGGTTAAACCTGGTGCAGTCTGTGCCCCTGGGAAATGAGTCTGTGGTGACTATTGGGAGTGTTGAGGGAGAATGTTGGTGGGAGGGATGGACAGGAAGTAGGACCAGGAGGTGGGAAGAGCTGGGCAGCCCTGCAGTCTCAACAAAGTCCTTGGGGAGCAATGGACGAAGGCTGTCCTGGAAAGGGAATGTGACTTTGGGCAAAGTGACTCTTTTTAGTCAAAGCGCTTCCAAAAATAAAAGGCTGACAGCTGAGGCTGTGTTGGCAGCACTCCCTGACCCAAGGGGAATGGACCCATCGCTCTGAAGGGAACCTTGGGGGCAGCATAACGATAACTGCACCCCCTTAGATGCCTCCAACCTGGTGCTTCCCTTCCAGCCCCTGCTGCTTGTACTTTCTGCATCTTGTACTCAATTCAGGCATTTGGGTGGTCCTGTCTGGCAATCACACCAGCTGATCACCCACACCCATACCCCCTCCTTCATTACTAACTGTGATTATGTTGAGGACAGCCTCCCTTGTAGCTAGAGGTGGCCATGCAGCACCGTTCTGGCCAATGAGACCAAAGTGAATATGTACTGGAGATTCCTGGGAAATTTTTCTTTCCTCGTATTGTCACTGCTCCTTCCTCCTCCTCTTAGTTGATTTCTTCTTTTTTTCTTCCTGCTTAGAATGCAAATAAGAAGCTGGCCGTGGACCAGCCATCTGGAGCCCATGTGGCAACCAGGGAGACGAAAGCTTTACTCTAGGATGGCAGAACAGAGAGCCGGATGAAGCAGCTGGGGCATCAGTGTGGGTAAGACAAGGCCATAATTAGTCAAGCCCCTCACCCCCTGTGGCTGAGTTTCTGTTGTGTACAGGTGGGGGAGACTCAGCCGGAAGGCACTGGAACAGCCACTCCTGGTATAAGGGCCGGTGTCTGTGCTGTCATCTCAGTGCATTGTTCTGTACACGTGGTCATCTAGAAATACATGGGCTGGAGCTGGGTTTTCTCTGCTGTGAAGAGCCTCCTCATTATAGCTTCATGCCTGGTAAGCAGAGCCATGTCCTGGGTTGGATCATCTCAGGGAAGTCTGATGGGCAGAGGGCAGGCGGGACAGCTATGTCCTCCTGACTTCCTGCGTGTGAAGTATTTGAAATGGGCCTTGAGGGCTTCGCCTGTTCTTCCAGCCCAGCACTCCTAAGTCCACTCCACATCCATAGTCAAGATTTGTCCAAGACCCAGCTTGTCCATGAAGCTTCCAGTAGCAACCTGACTCCAGGCAGCGTCCCCCTTCTACCCCATTGCCTTGACCAGTGTTCCTCAAACTGTAATGTGCCTACATGTTCTCTGGGGGTCTTGCTAAAAGTGCAGATTCTGATTGGGTATGTCTGGGGTGGGGCTTGATATTTGGCCTTTCTGATAAGTAACCAGGTGATGTGATGCTGCTGGTCCACCGACCTCACATTGACCAGTGGGGCCCACATCAGACCAGTTGGCGCTGTGGCTTCATGTGGAGACCAGGTCTTACATTTCCCCTGCACATCCCATAATACTTTCTTTGCTCAGTGCGGCATCCATGGCACTGCTTTCTAAATGTTTGGTGGGCACCATGGGAGCTATCAGAAATCCACCAAAAAAACCCTAATTCCTCAGACCTTCATGGATTGGAGTCAAGATCATGGGCACTTGGAGAGAAGAAAATGTCTTCACCCATCTCTCAGCCTCCCACCCCCACCTCAGTTTTGATTCCTGTGTTGAAATCCCCTCTCCTCACCTGTCCTTTTGCCTTTTCGCCTCAGCTTCCGCAGAAGGACCGAAACTAGCAACCTTTGAGTTTAAGTCCTCAGAGTAATTCCCTTCTTGCAGGTTTTGAATTATCGGCATGACTCATCTCTCCCCTGCTTGTTCAGAGCCTGCATTTCCTGTCCCCTTCTCACCCCCAAGCCCACCCACTCCTGCGACATGTCAGTAGCTTCATCAGTTTCTCTGAGAGACTCCCCACCACCTTGCTCTGTCATATCGACCTTGTCTCTGGGGCAGAGAGACTGGTTGATGCCTCCCCGGTCCGCACCTTCCTAGCTCCTTGTTGGTGTTTCCACGCACAGCTGCAGCTGCTGCTCTTGGGTTGCTGTGCTTTCTGCAGGAGACCCACATATAATCCAGGCTCATGGGTCATGGGGGCTACACACACAGGGACTGGGACCATGACATAGCTCAGAGACTGGTGGACTCATCACTCTATGATGGTGTCACCTTACCCCACGTCACCAGGCAGTGTCCAAGTCATCGTAACTAACACATGCAGATCGGCTGGCAACGGGAGAAACTGGGGACTGGCCTGGACTCGGGGCAGGAAAGTGGCTGGGCTGTGGAATTGCACCTGGAGGAGTAGGTGCATATGTAGCATCTTACCCTACACCCAATGGGGTGTCCTGACCCAGGGTCCTGATTCCATTCAAACCGTTCAGTCCCCAGGGGTGGGGCCTGGTGGTAAAAGGACAGACATCATCTAAACTAGCATCCAAAACCCAGCTGATCTGTCCTCCAGGGCCACACTGCAGATTGGGAAGGCCGAGGACAGCCAGGGCAGGGGGACAGCATCTTCCACAGCTTGGCAGGATTTCAGGGCCCTACAGAGATGAACTAGAGTCCATAGGGGCTACTATCAAACCTGAGTTGGAAATCACTGCCCAGAGCCTAAGGGGGTGAGGAGTTTCTCTTTCCTCCCCACGAGGGCAGCCTGGCTCGAGGTACGAGCTAGAATCTGGGGACATGCTCTTTTAGGTGGTGGGTTTGAAAGGAGGGACACATGCTTTCACCTTTATATGATTACTTTTGAAAATGTGCTGAAAGCAGGCTTGTAATCTGGTTGTTAATCTAGAACGGTTTGCTTTGTTAGAAGCAAGCATTTGGAGGGGAAAACTTCTATCTGCGGTATGAAGTCTATTCCTTATCTCATCAAGGTGTGCCTTTCAGCATGTTATATTGGGTTTATTTTTGGTCTATTTTGTTCTGTAAAATTTTGAAGCATCTATATAAGCAAATATGTTTGTCTTTTCTAGCCTCTGGATTCCTGTGTCTCTGTTGTTAGTCTAAGGAAAAGCCATCGATATTTGTGTGTTCCAGAAGTTTCTTTCTCTTGGGGTTTCAAGACATAGGAACATACAAAGTTGTACCGATTTTTTCCTTGTTGTACTCACTGTGGCTGTTAGACCCTCTAAGATGATATTAAGTTATAATGGTGGGGGCCGGCATCTATATATGGTTCCTGAAATGAATTGGCTTAGTTTTAATACTTTATCATTTGGGGTGATACTTTTAGAGGACTTTGGCAATTGATTTCATTACATATTGTTCTACAATTTCCCCTCTTTTAGAAATCATCGCTGCTATTTTATCAAATAATTTTTTCACTAGCTCTTAATACAATCCTTTGACTTTTGTTCTTTAATCTGTTAATCTAACACAGATAGTTTCAACCTCTTTCATTTCATGGCACTCATAAACTAATTACTATAATTCTGTGGCATACCAAAAATATTATATTTCTTGCCCATCTGACAAAAAAATTGGTATAATTTTGATTCATTCACATCTTATGACTATCGTTGTGTCGGCTGTTGTCATTTTTTTTACATTTGACAAACTAAGGGGAAAGAGGTCAGTGCCCCTGACTATATGTTTTCAAATTTCCATGGCACACTGGTTGAAAATCAGTGGTCTAATGCATTAAGAGAACAGAACTCCTACTTTGGGCTGCTTTTCATGTTCAGATAACATGAATTGACTAAAGAATAGTATTCTTTGGCTCTACTGCTGGATTTTATTCACTAATGCTTTGACTTTGACTTATGAACTCATAAGTAACATTGATATATAGTTGACTTCTATCTTTAAAATAGACTGGCCTCACAAAATAAGATGGGAAGTTTTCCATCTTTTTCTATGAGCTGCAATAACTTAAATAACATAGAAACGACCTATTCTTTAAACGTAAGGTGGACCTTAGCTGTGAAAACATTTGGTTCTGATATCTTTTTTAAAAGGTAGAAATTAGTTTACCTTCCTAATTTTCTATGTTAATTAATCTATTCGTAGTGCCACTTCTTCTTGGATGAATTTTGATCATTTAAAATTTTCTAGATCTTTCATTTCCTCAGTGTTTTCAAATGTGTCACCATAGTGATGGATGTAGAATTCATCCATTCTTATTCACCCCTTCCACATTTGTGAATATGTCCCCTGTCTTATCCCTAATGAATGGGCAGTTCCCAGAAGAACAAATCCAAATGGTTACAAAAATAATACAAATGGCGGGGTGGGGGTGGGGGTAGGGGGGTGGGGGGGATGGGAGGGGGTAATGTGGGGATAAGGACACATATGTAATAACTTAATCAATAAAATAATAATAATAATAATAATAATAATAATAATAATACAAACGTGCGCCAGCACACAAGTTCCACTAAAAGTGAGCCGTCACCCTGAGCGCATCACAGGAACCACAGTAGAGGAGTGGAACGCCTGGCGTGACGAGTTAGTGAGGGGCAGGAGAAGCGAGAGCTTTCCTCAGACACTGTCTGTGAACAAGAAGTGGTTGGTGCTGTTTCAGAAGCTAAACTGGTAGGGTCTTTCAGATCCAAAGTATATGCCTTGCGCCCCACCAACCCCACTCCTGGGAATCAATGCCATTGAAATAGCAGAACCAGAGTGAGGGGCAGTTATGTAAGAAGTCCGGCTGCCCAGCTGGAGACACCATGTGAGGAGCCCTGAGACCACCTGGGGAGAGAAAGATTTGGCCTCTCAGCCATGCCTATGAAGGGGCCAAACTGTGAGTGGAGCTGCCTGCATTCTCTGTCTCAGCTGCCCTGGAATACAACACACACACACACACACACACACACACACACACACACACACACCATTCAACACTTGTTCCTTAGGAAGTTTTCAGTCTTTCAGAACTCTTGTCTGTGCAGCACACTTGACCAAATCCTGGTTGCCTATCTCAGAATAGTTCGTAACTAGCTTCTCTGAGTCTCCTTTCTCCAGTTCCATCCACGGTGTCCTGTGTAACCAAATCAAACTCCCTAAAGTAGCCCTACGTTTATGGAATGGAAGGATAAGCAGGACTGTCTGGTGTCAGGCAGAACAGGGACTATAAACTTGGGCACCTCAGCAGTGGGTCTTCCTGGACCTGTTCCCTGGAAACCTGCCTCAAGATAACTCAGTTCTGTCTACTTTTGGTTCCAGACTGTTTTCATTGAGAGGTTCAAAACTATTTTATTGGAAACGTTTCAATCTGATCATGCAGTGTGGGTCATCCCCAAAGGCAGGCAGAAGAATGGGTGAGCATGGTCACTGTGGGAATTTCTGTGAGCTGATGGACAGCTCTCTGGGTGTTTATCACAGTCCACCCCTTGGCTACATACAAACATACACTTGATCTTTTTTTCCTGAATATCCAAAGGTGACCTGGGATACCAGGATAAACGTGAAAGCACTCAGACCCTCCATGGGGACCTGGAGGTAGTGGTGGTGGGTGGAGAGCAACTCAAAGTCATCAACCACTGCTGCACCTAGAAATGAGTTCTTGAGTTCACGGTCATCCAAGTCCATGTGCTCCCAGTGAGGTCAATTTCTATTGGACTTTCACTGTGAGCTCATATTGATCATCTGCAGGCTATGCACCAATGTTAAAGTTAACTGCAACCAGCATAACTTATACACAATAACAGGAGGAGTAAAGGCGAAAGAGAATTACCAACAGAAATAATCATACTTATTTTGCAACAGGAATGCAAGATCCACCCTCCACTCCTGTTTCCTGTTTCCTTTCTTTTGGCCACCGCCTCCATGGATGGAGTCTTATGAGGTCGCCCAATCTTTCATTCCTCAGTCATCTGAGACCTGCCTGCATAGGATGGTGGTAGTTCTGTTAACTCCAACTTTGGGGTAGAATAGTACAAGGAGATGCCTAAAATGTTTTCCTACATTTCACACATATGGTATACGCGCTTCTGAAATATATATATTTTTTCTCCCCCCGCCCCCTCCTTTTGTTGCCATTTCTCTAATTGAGTAAGGAAATGGCAGTTGGTCAGGTGGCATTCTCAGTTTCCAATTAAGGAGAACTTTGGGGGGTACCTTGGACACTAAAACTTTAAAACAGTGGAACTTAGCGGTGTGAGGACAGGAAGTAACATTGTGATCATTAGGTAAGAACTTGAGGTGTGTCACTACCTCCTGCCTCTCCCCACTTATCTCCACCTGCGGCCCCTGGCCCTGTGCACCCGGGCTGTGGTTTGGAGCTAGATCATCGCCATCGTCCAGATGGTCTCTGCTGGTAGCTTAGCTAAATGTTTCCATAATTTAAAATATTGATGGACTTTTTAGGCATTAAGAAAAAGAAAAGCATTCCACCAACGCATCTTAAGGCTTCTTCTAAGACTTCCTGAAACATCTATAGTTCTTGAAATAACCACACTAATATTGCTCTCTTCTTTTCTTTTTTAACACCTTATGAGTCATGAGACTAAATAGCACATGGATTTTTGACAAGCACCCAGTAGAGATATAACTCATGTAAGAATTCACTGCTACACAAAGTGGGGGTTGAGGTAATAGGAGATAGGGGGAAAATATGGTTAAAAGAATCTAATGTTGGCTTTAGCTTTGACCTTAGTCATCAGAAGGGCAAAAACGCTAGATGCCGGCATCAACATCATTTTGGGGATTTCTGAGCTTATGTATGATCGGTGGTCATGTGATCATGTAGGTTTCCATCATTTCAGTGCATGTAACACAAGCACACGTTTATTGTAAATAACCGAAAATTCAGTTCCAAATGTAACTAAGCATTTGGATGTAACTTAGAGTGGAAAATCTCTTTCTGTGTTTTATATGTTGAAATTCTGTCAACCAATTGAAACACAAGTGTACATTAAATATTGCAAGAGTACGATGCTGCAAAGCTACTGACAATATAAGCTGTCAATATTATGTGCAAAAATTAAGATGCTTCAAATGGTTAAATAAATAAAAAAGATAGAGTGGCGTTAAAACAAGTAATAAGATGCCTGGCAGGCATAACTCAGTGGTTGAGCATCGACCTGTGAGTCAGGAGGTCGTGGTTCATTTCCTGGTCAGAGCACATGCCCGGGTTGAAGATTCGGTCCCCTGTGGGGGGTGTGCAGGAGGCAGCCAATCAATGGTTCTTTCTCATCTTTGATGTTTCTATCTTGCTTTCCCTTTTCCTTCCTCTCAGAATCTATAAAAATATATATTTTAAAAAGACAAGTAATTAGAGACAGTACATGTTATCTGAATGCTATAGGAAGCAGATTGTGTCAGTGTTGGGCTGAGAGATATTTATAAACATAAATAACATTAAAAGGTAGAATAGAGATTATGGGGACTCAATTATATAATTGTCATATTTGCAGTTATTTGACTTGCTAGAATTATTCATAAAATTAAACAAAATGACCTTTAAGAACTATAGTTAATTTTTAGGTTGGTCAATTCCATTTCAGCCAGGCTCTTCCCAGGAAATTTTCTAAGTGAGAATTCTTCTCATCTTAAAGCAGAATGACAGGAGTCCCACCTCAAAATTTCCCAAAAGGACTCTAGAAGAATGTACAAAAATATCCATGATAAACCTTCTTTGAACCCAGCATAAAGAGAATATAAGGCATAAAGAAGAAAAAAACTTGTTGAGGAAAGAGAGAAACCACAAAGCATTTTATTTCACTAATCAAATTTCGAAACAATCGTCTTCACAAGAATGTTTTACCTTTAAAGACACAGCCTTTGTCTTCAAAAGACAACTGAAAGCATAGAGGTTAAAATTTAAAAAAAACCTTGTCAAAATGATTGCTAGAGATTGCCAACCCTTTTCAGAAATGGAAAGATTTTGAGATTTGTCCAGGCTGTGAATTCTAGATGCAAAGATCCTTCTAGAAGACATTTGACTGTCGGGATTGTGTGCACAAAAGGGTTCCTGACAATACTGAACATGCTGGTCCTGCTCGTCTTGTGTCCTGTGCACCTGGTGTTTGGACATGCAGAGACAACCAGGTATCCCTTCCTAAAAATAGGTTTTATTGATTTTTAGAGGGGGGGGGGGGAGAGGGAAATGGGAAAGACAGAGAGAGAGAGAGAGAGAGAGAGAGAGAGAGAGAGAGAGAGAGAGAGAGAGAGAGAAACATCGATGAGAGAGAAACATTGATTGGTTGCCTCCTGCACGCCCCCTACTGGGGATTGAACTGGCAACCCAGGCATGTGTCCTGACTGGGAAAAGAACCAGTGACCTCTTGGTGCCTGGGACGAAGCTCACACCGGCTGGGCAGGTATCTCTTTTTGTAAAAGTTTGAGAGCACAGAGGAATCACACTGAAACACAATAGGCTTTTATTTATCAGCTTATCAAGAGATTTCTGGTCTCAAACAGATAGCAACACAGTGAATCTGAAAGAAAAAACATGTATCGGATGGAAAATCAATAGGGCGAAATGTTCTGTAGTTGCCATTGAAAATGGAAAGCGATGGTGGAGTGATAAGTGACTTGCGGATCATCAGCAGGAGGTGCTTTGTTTGCACCTTTCAGCGGGGCTTTCCGAAAGCACCTGCAACAGGGCATCACGTCGCGGAAATGCTGGTCACACGCAAAAGGGGCGGAAGGCCAGGTGTAGCACTCGGGCTTTAGCAGAAGGTAAACCGTGCGACACATGGAGATAGCGAAACTGCTTCCACACACACGTCACCCAGTGGCACGGCATCCACGCTGGGTTCGAAAGGCTGTTTGGTGAAAAGAAGGTGTAATGCACGTTACTGATGACAAGACTGGGTAGTAGAACTTGCGAACAACCAACAGTTGTGAAGAAATAGCTGGTTTACTGGAACCCACTGAAGAAGTCATCTTGGAAGCACCGTCCTGCTGACTCAGAGCTGCTGAGAGGACCCTGCCCTCCTTCCTCCCCAGAGGGGTGTGTGTGACAGCTGGGGCAGTTTATTAATAAACACCAAATGCCGGTCACGTTGCTCCATGGCCCAGTCTTAGATTCAAGGTTTAAGAACCAGCTTTTCTCCGGTGCTTGTATAGAAACCCAAGTGCATGGAAAACTAGGAGAGATGGATGAAAGGAAAGTGAAGGCAGTAACCATGAGCCTGTGTCTTGGCTTGCAGTCCCCAGAAGGCAGAGTCCCAGATCCAGGCTCACGTGCTGGAGTCTCATCCGGGAATGTGATCTCAGGCAGCAGAGGTGAGGGACAGGGTAGAAAGCAGGGAAAGAGGAAGGACCAGGACAAGGATGCCTTGCGGCCACTACCCCGGGTACTGACAGCTAGGAGACGCTTCTCCAGACTGTCCATCTTGGGGATGGAGCTGGACACATTTCTCCATCAGCTCCAGTCTCCCACTCATCAAAGCTTTGCCCCAGTGGACGTCAAGTCCCCTGCATGTCTAGTTTGCACCTGTGGGTGCTGAGTGTCAGTGGAGAAGTCCTGGGACCGGTGAGAGGATGACCCAGCCCGGACCAGTTGCCGTCAGGCTGCACCTGTGCAAGGCAACGGGAGCCCACGGCAGAAAAGGCCAAGGGGATGGGAAGTGGCTCCCAAGAGGTGTCCATATAGTCAGCTTCTGAGAACAGTCATGTCTTCTTCAAGCAGCACACAAGGAAATCGCATTGTCACCAATGATGATATCTTTAATTGCAAGAGTTGGGGAGGAGACCAACTGTCACCTTAGTGGATTACCATGAGAGATAAAGAAAGGAAAGCTGAGTAACTCAGTGCCAACCTGGCTGTGAGTACTTTCCCAAACTGGCAACTAAACCCCAAACCGCTCCTCCACCAACCTCGGTTGGAAGCCAGGGACTATATCGTACCTCACACATGCTGCTGTGTGTGAGGTGACCACAGGAGCCACTGAACACCGACAGTCCTGAGAAGCGATGCCACACTTTAAAATGAGAGCGCTCACTTTTAATATGACATGGCAGTTATCATAGCATGTTTAAATGAGATCTCAGATTGTTCTTAAATCCCAGCGTTTTTTTCTCCTGTGATGGTGACCAACAGTCTTGGCCTTAGATGTGGCCAGGTACTGAGTTTTAGCTAACACTGGACCACTCAGCATTTACCTAAAACATATAGTTTCTTGGCCTCTAATTTAATATTGTTCTAATCATTATTTAGTGACTGTATTGGACAGTGTTTGCTCTTTGTTTGGGTTACTAAGAAGTGCATGGTCAAGTGCATGTTTACTGCTTTCAATGGTCAGGGCCTTAGTGTATGCAACAGGAATTCTGTTATGGCTTAATCTGACTCTACTGTTCTTATTTTCTATTTGCTCTTATTCTCTTATCTAATAACATCACATTTTTTAAAAAAATATATTTTATTGATTTTTTACAGAGAGGAAGGGAGAGAGATAGAGAGTTAGAAACATCGATGAGAGAGAAACATTGATCAGCTGCCTCCTGCACATCTCCTACTGGGGATGTGCCCGCAACCCAGGTACATGCCCTTGACCGGAGCCAAACCGGTTTCGGCAACATCACATTTTTTAAAAAATATATTTTATTGATTTTTTACAGAGAGGAAAGGAGAGAGATAGAGAGTTAGAAACATAGATCAGCTGCCTCCTGCACATCTCCCACTGGGGAAGTGCCCTTAACCAGAATCGAACCTGGGACCTTTCAGTCTGCAGGCCGACGCTCTATCCACTGAGCCAAACCAGTTTCAGCAACATCACATTTTTAAAGATACTTTTTATGACAGTTATAATAGAGCATAATAAGCAATTAGAAATAGCATTTCCTGCTCCATCCCTGCCCACTCGTCCAAGGCAACCACTTTCATTTCTTTTGGCCATTTCTCCTGGTGCTGGCCTCCGTGTTGTTAAGTAATATGCTTATCATGCGACCTCACAGTGAATCAGTTTTTCACATTATTTGTTGATTTCCTGTTCTTGTTTTCCTACTCATTGTTCTCTTTCAAACCCTGTGTTAACTTTTCTTTTAAAATTTCTGATATTATATTTTTAATTTCCAAGAGTGTTTTCCTCTTTTCTGATTGTTCCCATTGTGCCCTGACTGAATTCCTGACCCGGAAATTATATAGGACTGTAATGACTTGCTTCAGCAAGGGAACCAAATTTAGAAGAGCACACACAATTGAATCACTCTCTGATTTAGTTGCAATAACTCTACTGTTATTCTCCAAGACCCATCCGTTTTTTATGTAATGTGTGGCTCACTTGGTTTAGTGTCGTCCCACGCACCAAGAGGGCGCCGGTTCGACGCCCAGTCAGGGCACATGCCCGGGTTGTGGGCTTGATCTCCAGTAGGGGGCGTACAGGAGGTTTCTCTCTCCCATTGATGTTTCTCTCTCTCTCCCTCTCCCTTCCTTCTCTCTAAAATCAATAGAAACATAGTTAAAAAGGAGGTTTGATAGGAGCTTCTAGGTCTGCCTCTTTCTCATCTGTGAGGGGACTCCAATCTGCTATTTTCCCTGGGGGATAGTGTGTTTGTTTTGATTGGCAGGACAGGAAGTCTCCAATGGCTTCCACATGGACGATCCTCTCAGAGTAACTTTTCTCTACTGCCTGAAAGCCAGTGTGGGGATCCCACCCTTCGCTGACTCTATCTATCCCTGCACTGTACTTGGGGACTAATGAAAAAAAATCACGAGGTGGGTTCAGGGCTGGTTCCGTCCATAATGGCACAAAGTCACATCAAAACTCTATCACCTGGCTCTCATAAGCACCTACTCTGTGCTGACCTCAACGATTTCCTGGGTTATTTATTTACTTGCTTATTTATATTTATTTATTTTTAACACTCTCCTATTTATTGGCAAAGGTTCTCTCCTGGTTTTTTTTTTGTTTTATTGTTTGTTTGTTTGTTTTTAGAATTACTGTAATTTACAACTGGCATCCAATGATGCCTAACAAGTTTGAGTATCGCTTTTCCCAGTGCGTGTGATTCCAGCAAAAGTGGCTGATGGCTCACTTGGGAAAGGCTGGAGTGAGGGTTCTCATGAGTGGTGATAGCGGAAAGCTCTTCCTCAAAGACGTGTGGTTTCCTTATCAGCAAGAAGCATGGTTGTGAAATGACCCACTTCTGAGACTCAAGACAGGCCTGGTTTTGGCCAGACCTAGCATTTTCTTGAGTAAGTCGTGATAGAATTCCTGGGGTCGCCATGGTGAATGAACACACTCAGGGGTTTCTGGATGCCAGGTGACTTCTCGCGCCCTGATCGCCATCCTTTTTCTGTCGGCTTTTATAACGGCCACACCTATGCTGTTTCTGGCCAACATCCACACTTAGTATATCCCCTGAAATACTAAGATCAAGGATTGTATTTGAATTACAGCTCCTCCCACCGCCATTCCAAATGACCTTCCTCTCCAATCTTGTCTTCATGACAAAGGAGAGGAGGGTCTTCTTCACTACATATAGAGAGAGTGAGGGAGACTGATCAGAACCCACGTGATAGAGGTAATATAGTGTTCCAATCTTCCTTTAAGTTAATCCAAGGGATTCTGGCCTTTCCCGTTCACCTGGCATGGACCAGTATTTGGTCCAAATCTGTAGTAGCCCAATCAGAAACCTCTTCCAGGGGTGGGCAAACTTTTTGACTCGAGGGCCACAATGGGTTCTTAAACTGGACCGGAGGGCCGGAACAAAAGCATGGATAGAGTGTTTGTGTGAACTAATATACATTCAAAGTAAACATCATTACATAAAAGGGTACGGTCTTTTTTTTTTTTTTTAGTTTTATTCATTTCAAACGGGCCGGATCCAGCCCGCGGGCCGTAGTTTGACCACGGCTGTCTTAGACCTTAGCCATTGAGTTCAGTGTTTCTGATGAGTGCACATGCCAATAAATTCAGCCCAATCCAAAATTCTGTCCTGCCCTCTTTTATGAAGCACTCTCAAAATCCAAACTCGGGTTTCTGATACGACATATGAAACAAGTCCTATAATTCCTTACGGAATCGCCTTCCCTGCTCTGATTCTGCATGTTATCTTCTGGGCCATGTTGAATTCAAACCCTATTTACTATTGAGCGTGAGGAGTGGTACATGGGATGAGCTGTGAACTTTCTCATGATCGGGAAAACGGCTTCGTTGGGAATGAGGGGTGTAGAAGACAGCGTGTCCGAGGGCACAGGAGGCTCAGGGCTTCCCAGGTCCTCTGCATCCTTCCCGATATTCCCAGCCCCATGGATTCTCCCTCTATCTCAATGCTTTCCATTCATACATGGTTTTCTCTTGACTACGCAGGGCTTGCTGTGGCTCAGCATTAGCGAGGGCCCCCTAGTGTTCCCATTTCCCACTGCAACTGTAACTGAAACGTGTTAGCATGTAAGGGACCATTGGAGGCCAATTTGCCAGGACAAACTGAGCCAGGAAGAACCTTGTCCTACCTGAAAACTGAGAGGCTTTCCTCAGTTCAGAAAGTCATCTGTTTATATCTCTATGTATATTTGATATAATTGCTTTTCCCTCCTCTGCCTTATTCCTCAGCCAGGATCTGGGTCTCTAACATCTTTTTAAACCCTGCAGGCTTGTCCTGAAAATTTGTGTGAGCTCCATGTGCACATGAGAGGGCTGAAATTTTGGGGTTTTGAATTTGCCACCAGTGTGTCGAACCAACAGGACCCATGTGGTATAAACAGAAAGACTCTTTATCATTGTGTCTCATGTCCCTTCCAATTGAATTAGAGGGTGAAGTTCTAGCCCCAGAGAAAACTTGGGCAGCCCCACGACTTCTGTCATCACACTTAGATCCTAAGAGTCCCCTAACCACTTGAGGTCACAGAAGGACAGAGTTTTAATTCAGAAATAGAAGAGTCGATCCCCATATGGATATCAAAATTGATTTGACATTGACATCTTACTCTCCACCCCTGCTCCAAGCCGGCTAAGGGATGAACCTGTTGCAGGAGAGAGAAATGGGGGTGCCATCCTTCTTTCCTCTCTCCCTCCCTGGCATTCCTTCCCTCCCCCCAGCTTGCTAAGCGTGGTTTCTAGACCTCCGACTGGGTGGGCACTGGGATGGGAAGGGAAGCCGGGGTTAGGAAAGTTTCTGGCCCCGGCATAAGATGATGTGACCCTTGGGATGGGCAGGTGTTTAAGAGTTGATTCTTTCTCCCACAGACTGCCTTGTAGTCATTGGACACATCCCTGGGACTTTTTAACATAAGCTCTGGGATTTTAAAGAAATGCATTTTCCCTGACTGACCGCTTCCCACTAGCTTCTGTTGACTGGCATCCCCTGTACACACATTTGCTCATGGGGTCCCACAGACAAGCTCCATCCGGGCAGTCTTCTGGGGCAAGGTTAGAAATCTCCAGTCAGCACTCTCTCATCTGGTCCATGGAAAAGAAATCCCACAAAATCAACTCTCATGACCCTCGTTAGGTGGCCCTAACTATCTGAAAGTAGATCCATCCTAAAGTAGTGGCAGTTTTTCTCTACTTCACCCCCAAAGCAGCCAACTGGCCAGTCTCTTGTCCCCTGATTTCCTGGGTGAGAGTCAGACCCCAATGCACAATGCTTCCTGAGCCATGGTGACCTGTCTCAGGCTTACATGACAACTATATCATCAGTGACATTGGCATTGCTCTTACTGGGCTTGAGAGACTAGCACCCACCATGCCTTCCCTACCCCCCAAAATCCAGGGTAGGTGGCACCAGAAGCCCTCAACAAAGAAATATCCCCCTAACTGTCATCAGTCTAATCTCTTTGTCCCCAGTACAGGTGAGGGGTCTCAAGAGTCAGGACACCTGTTTTTACAATGCCTTTGTAAATTCTGCACATCCCAGATCTCTGGGCTCCTGCTTCCATGGAAACTTTCAATTTGCTACCTTGGCACAACATTATTCTACTTCACAATTTAACCCTATTTAGTTTGCCTTGAACTGCACCCAAGGTCAAGGTAGAACTACCCAGGGGATTTAAGCAACTTGTCTACAGACCTCACATCCTGACTTTCCCCCACAACCTGGTCTCCCTGGTTAAGGTATGACTATCAGAGCCCCAGACCTTGTGGGAGGTGGATTGTCAGGGTCAAGAAACTTCTCTAAAGGACAAAAAATGTGTGGGCCATGCAGTCTTTGTCATAATGACTCAACTCTGTCATGGGCAAAAGCCACTTAACCAATTGGTGAACAATTGAGCGTGGCCATATTCCAGCGAATTCATGGTGCAGGCACGGGCCGGATGTGGCCTGTGGCTCACATTACACCCACCCCTGGATCAGATCTGTGCAGAGAGAAAGAGAGTGGTGGCCCTACCTGTACTGGGATTTTACCCAGGGGCAGAAACAGAAGAAAACCCAGCAAAGTTATTGGCCCACAGGCTAGGAAAGAGAGGAACCTGCTTTGTTCAGATGTCAAGACTAAAATTTTAGTTTTGGAATTTGAAGAAAGCCCAGAAATTCAAACTGGGAAAAGATCATCTTTTTTATTATTATTTTATTGTTTAATAGCAGAGTATGATGCTCAACACAAAGAAGGAGAAACAGGAAGTCCACACTGTGGTGTGTTCATGATCACCTGCCATTGTCAAGGTCAGATGGTTCCACCATCTGTGTAGTGCCTTTTGGGCCACTGTGTGGTGCCAGTGGACCCCCCTGCCTGGGCACCACCCTCACTTCCACCCTTTGCTTCATTAAAAAGTGGTTCACAAACCAGTTCGAATATGTTACAGACGCTCTACCCTCCAGCCTTAACTGAGTGTTTCCAACACCCGCTTCCCGGGAGCTTTCCCCAAACTAGGAAGGGCCCTGGGCCTGAGTGCTGGGAAATCAACATCCCCCAGGAGCAGCCCTCAAGCGTGCAAAGTAAATACCCCAACCCCCTTACCTCTGGAGTGGGATAACTGAGGTGTGGCCTACACTGTTTCTCGGAGTTTCCTAGCAGTTTTGAGCTCCAGGCGCCCCCCGTGGAAGGAGCTTGGTGATGTACCCTTTGTTGGCATCTTCCTTTTCCTTCCCCATGCCCTGCTGGAGTTTCTTGTACTTTCCAAATAAACCCTCGGCTCTCCTATCCTTGCCCAGGCACTGCTCTTGGGGGAACCCAACCTAAGCAGAATGTCACTCTCTCTGTGTCCTTTGTGAAATGTCTTCATTCTGTTTTCTGCAGCAGGGTCCCTGGGTCGCCTGTCACATTTCATTATGGTCATTTGAGTCAGATGGGTCTCTTCCACTGAACAATGAGTGAGTTTTCTAGAAATGGGTCCCGTTTGATTTTGTTTGCATTACCGGCATTCCTCCTGGTCTGTGGCAGAGTGTTCAAGGCATGTGTGTGCTGACTATAGGACGCTGGTTGTGTAGGTAGAGTATAGGTGAAGAGGCAAATTTGAAGGGAATAGTGCTGCGCTACTTACCACATGAAGCAGCCACTAGCTTCACGTGATTGTTAAAATTGAATAGAAACTCCCCTGGCTGGTGTGGCTCAGTTGGTTGGACGTTGTCCTGTGCACCAAAAGGTTGCCAGTTCTATTTCTGGTCAGGGACATGCTTGGGTTGTGGGCTCAATCCCCAGTAGGGGTGTGCCAGAGGCAACTGATTGATGTTTCACTCTCACACCGATGTGTCTCTCTCTCTCCCTCTCTCTCTCTCTCTCTCTCTCTCTCTCTCTCTCTCTCTCTCTCTCCCCACCCCCATCCTTTCTTTCCTCCCTCCCCCCTCCTTCTCCCTTCCTCTCTCTAAAAAGTCAATTAAAAATGAATAAAAATTAAAATTTCAGTTCCTCAAACACACTAGCCATATTTCAAGTGCTCATAGCTGCCCTTGCTGGTAGTGAGCACACTGGATGGTGCAGATGTGCTGGGCTGGGGAGCACAGTGGAGCACCCTGAAGCCATGATTTGATTGTGGGCAGTTTCTGTGGGTCACAAAGCTCCTAAAAGCCTTCAGGGACCAGGGGAGCATATAAACAAGCACCTTTATCTGGCACTGTAATTACCTAAGGGCAGACACTACTTCTCAATGAAAGTCTCTCTCTTACATATGATCTTGGCCTTTGATTTTCTTCAATCAACCATATATCACTCCTGGTGCTCTAACATCATGCTGTCTCTTGGCCAAGTTCTTCTCTGGGTGCTCCTGCCACCTCTCTTCCCAGCTGTTGGTCTTTCGTTGCCTCCACACTTGCACTTGCCCCCTAACTTATCTCCTGCATGGTTCTGTGGCCTCCCCTCCATCCTCTGTGTATGACCTTCTTTATATTCCTAAGGCACCAGGTTGATAATTTTCTCAGAACCTTTTACTAGCTCCCCTTGCCTTCCCAACAAAGCCCAAGATGCTTTGCCTGAAATTCATGACCCTTCCCGGCCCACCAGGCCCACCCTTCCATCCACACATGTTCGTGCTCTCCCCTCTCATCTTTGTATTGGGCATTTCGTTGGCTTAAGGTGCCTCCCAAATCCTCTCCCTTTCCAATCCTGTTCCTCCTTCATAAACCTGCTCAAAAGCCACTTCCTCCATGAAGTCTTCCTCTCTCAGACTCCCCCTTCCTGGACCAGGCATAGCATTGAGTGTGTTCCTCTTTGCACTGGAGTTATTTGTTTCTGTCTTACACCCCTACTTAATGAAAGGTTTCCTGGAGGCAAGGATTGTGTTTTCTTATATATTTTGCATCCTTCCCTTAGCTGAAAGCTATGGTAGTGCATCCTATCTATATCACCTCACACACAGTGGTTGAATGGTTGAATGAACAGTGAGACAGGCATTTAGGAGTACAGTGTCTGTACATTTGAGGGCTAAGAAGTGTCTATGAGCAGGCCCTTTATTCTCTATACTGAAAATGCCAATAGAAAATCAACTCAGTATTAAGAATAGTCAGAGCAGGTGTGGCATACCATTATGTTGCTTGAGAGTACATAGCCATAAACTGTAAAAACAAAACAAAACAAAAACAAACAGAGCCTTTTTATCAAGCAAGGAAAGAGCTAGGCACCTTAAGAAGTAACATAATGGATTTATTGTATTTTGTGAAATACGTTTCATTCATGTCAGTAGCTGGCTGAAGTGAAGATTTAAAATATACAAAGCTTTGCCTGTTTGTAGCTGCATATCCTAACTCTCTAACACGTGCGTTAAAATGTATGTTAACTCTTCACAAGCAAAGCTCTGCTTTTCAGGGTTGACAGTAAGTAAATTGGCCAGCCATTGGCCTCTGGTAATGACTGCGTGGTGCATGGATATACCACAACCATTGTGTCTATATTTTTAATGTCTTCAAGAGCTTTTTCGGTGTTGCACCGGAAGTTCAAAGCACTGATGTCGTTGGCTCCAATGCATTTGCTTCATGTGCCCAGCGCATCTTCTTGAGGCAGTTTCCTGCATCTGACCTAAAATACAGCAGAGAGTTCCTGCTCCCCTGTTGACGGGGACACAGAGCTGGTTCTTTCCAGTTTCTCCCCGGGAAGGAAGAGGTGGCATTTGCCCAGGCGCACCACCACCTGCCTGTGGAAGAAGTGGCGCAGGTGCTTCCGGAACCTCTCCCCGACGAAGGCGTAGATGACGGGGTTGACGCAGCAGTGCGTGTAGGAGATCACCTCCGTCACCTGCAAGGCCACGTCCAGCTGGTTGCTCCGCACGCAGCTGATGTCAAAGAAGATCTCTTGAAAAGCGGAGAGAAGGACCACCAGGTTGTAGGGGGCCCAGAAAATGAAAAAGACCACCATGATGATGAAAATGAGCCGGATGGCCTTGTGCTTTTTCCTGCTGGGGCATCTCATCAGCGTTTTGATGATTCCCGAATAGCAGACCACCATAATGAGCAGGGGCAGAGCCAGGCTCAAGAGGTTCATCCTCACGGCATAGAAATGCTTCCAGGCGTCCTCCTCGTCCTCGGGGTACAGAGAACTACAGAACAGCATTCCGGACTGCTCCTGGGCCTTATGGAAGATAAATTCAGGGAGGGCCACCAGCCCCGCCAGGGCCCACGTAATGACACTGCTTATGATGCCAATAGTGACAGTCCGGGTTCGCAGGGCAAACACGGCATGGACGATGGCCAGGTACCTGTCTAAGGTCAGCAGGATGATGAAAAAGATCTCCCCGTACAAGCCGATGCAGTAAAGCCCCGAGAGCAACTTGCACATACAGTGGCCAAAAACCCACTCATTCCACTTCAGGTAGTGGATCCAGAAGGGCAGCGTGAAGAGGAAGAGCAAGTCGCAGATGGCCAGGTTGAGCAGGTAGATGTTGGTCAGAATGCAGAGGCGCCTGTACTTTGTGAGGATCACCACCACCATCACGTTGCCCAGCAGCCCGACCCCGAACACCAGGGCGTAGAGTGGGGGCAGCAGCTGGGTCCCCAGCATTTGGACGTTGGCTTTGACACATGGTGTGGAGAGCCCATACTCATAGAAGGTGGTCTCTCCCTCCATCTCAGGCCAGACTATTGTGGTTGCCATGTCTCTGGTCCCTGCGGTAGAAGAAGCAGAAACAACCCCACAATTAGGCACGACCACTGTTTCTGAATCCCAGTTGGTTTGTTACTTACCCAACAAAACCACATGTGACAAACAACCTGTGTGTGCAGAGGTACTTCAGTGTGTCCATCAGAGCTGCTATGAGGGAGGAGTCAGCAGTGCCAGATGGGAGATTGGAAAGTCAGCATGACCGCAATGAGAAAGGAGACAGAAAGGCTGTGGGTAGCAGTGAAGACTGGGGATGTTGATTTCTGAAAGCATTTGAAAGAAGTACAAAACAGGAGAGCACAGGCTGGAAAACAATGACAATAACAATAATATCATCGTTATTCCTATTACTGTCACTTTTAAGATAGTTTGCATTTTATGTTTCACGGTTTATATATGACTTTCAAAATCATCTTACCTATTTAAAAACTAAATGCTTTTAATAATAATAGTGATTATTGTTATTACAAAAAATGACCTCTCTCCCTGGCCTCATGATAACGTGCTGGTCACCATCGCTCATGGGGAAATTGAAATTTGACGAAATTTAGTTATTTACCCCAAACTCTCTGAATACAAAAGTTCAGGCTAGCCCTGGCTGGTGTGGCTCAGTTGGTTGGAGTGTCGTCTCATTCAGGTTATGGGTTCGATTCCCAGACAGGGCACATACGCAGGTTTCCTCTTGTTGAGGTGCATACAGGAGGAAACCAATTGATGTTTCTCTCTCACATGGATGTTTCGCTCTCCCTTCTTCTCTCTCTAAAAATCAATGAAAGTGTGTCCTAGCGTGAGGATTAAAAAAAATGTTTTTTTGCCCAGCCGGTGTGGCTCAGTGGTTGAGCATTGACCTATGAACCAGGAGGTCATAGTTCTATTCCCAGTCCAGGCATATGCCCAGGTTTTGGGCTCAATTCCCAGCAGGGTGTGTGCAGGAGGCATCCAATCAATGACTCTCATCATTGATGTGTCTTTCTCCCCTCTCCCTTCCTCTCTGAAATCAATAAAAATCTATTTTTAAAAAAAATATACATATATTTTTAAGTTCAGACTAGATCTTCAGTATCTATGACCAATTTTATCATCACGAGAGTCAAATGCAGTGATTTTTAAGTTTAACTTTTGATGGTGTAGCTATTAGATTTATTACTAACTTTATAACAATTACAGCTATAAGCAGTATTAACCTAAGTTAATTTACCCCCTTTCTGCTCCTCATAATCCTGAGACAAGCCTGTCATGTAGGCCAATGGGATGGATTCCTTATCAGATTTGATATTTTTAAGATCAGGATCCCCAGGGTCAGTGCCTGCTTTTCTTATAATTACAGACTTCACCGGAGAAAGAGGAAAACCAGACAAGGAGGGAGCCCTAGGAAGGACAGTCAATCCCTGCACTATTGCCTCAGAGGAAATTCTGATGACTCAATCCTCTCCGTGCAGAGGATGGGGAAAGACATGAATGCTTAAGTCAGTGGGTGTTTCTCCAGGCAAGTCCTAGAAAAGCAACAACTGGAGCCAATGGCCAGGACTTGTCTTTGCTCCCTGACAGAGCACTGAGCCCCCAAAGATCTGCCCTGCCAGGGGTGTGGGTGGGAGGCACAGCAGCCGACCCTGACCCTTCCTCTCACCAGCTGCAGGCCTGGCACAAGCCCTCACCTCTGAGCCTCATTAGCTCATCTCCAAAATAAGGATCATGATACTGCTTGAGGTTGTGGTAAGGACCAGATGAGACAGTGCACATGAGACCGCATGTGAAACTCAGAACAGCTGTAACATGGGAAAGAAGCAGAAGTGAAAGAAAGGCAACGAGAAGCCATTGCAGATGAAATTAGGGAAATGGGGGCTCTGTGGACCTGTTTGCATGGCTTTGTCCCAGTACATCAGTGACACAGGCAGGTTTTCCAGCTGGAACACGGAGGAATGGCCGATTGATCTGATCTCATCAGCAGTCTAATTCCTAATGGCATAATCCACAGCAGCTGAGAAAAACCCCACATCCTTCTATGTGTTGTGCATTTACAACCACAGAGAGCGTCCCTCTCTGCTTTAATGTCAAAGGAGTAGAGCTGCCCGCTCCAGACAGCAAAGGTGTAGTAACCTCTATTCAGCATTCATTCTTTGTATTTCCTTTCCTTCTCTCCCAGACTGATCTAAAAACAAGACAATTTAAAATTTTTTTCCCTGAAGTTTTGTTCAACTTAAACAAATCACATATCTTTTAAATCACATGTCACTTCCATAAAAACAACATGATCGGTGAGCTAACATTGGGGAACCTTTAGGGGGCGCTAGAGTGCAACACATAGGGGAGCGCACAAGCAGCTTCTAGAGAGTCAAGAGTCCAGAATTACTAGTCACATGGGGGTCAGAAATAGGAAAACTGGCTTCATGTAGTTAGATGCGCTTTTCATCTGTCTACACAGTCCTAGTGAAAATGAATACTTACATCTGAAATAGGAGGTTTGAATTAGGCTTTTAAAAACGGCTTTTTACATTTCAGAAAAATAAGACAACAATAGTAAAGAAACAAACATCAACAATAAAGGAAAGCAAAAAATGAAAGTTGAAAAGCACCCCAAATCTCATCATGCTGAGTTTAGCACTAATATTAACATTTCTCCCTGCGATGTGTACACATGGGTATACACTTTCCCCCCCGAAATGAGATGATGCTGCTGGAGCTGGTTCACTAATTACTCTTCATACAGCTCCACTGGGCAATGCAAATGAAGCCTCTGTAATGTCCAAAACTATTCGGATCTCTGTTACCAGCTTTGCACTCGCTGGGGAGCCAAAAACAGAATTCACAAATTGGAGTCAGAGTGGTTTAAACTTTGCCTGGCAACATATAGAGAAATTAGTAAAACCTAAAGTTGTTGCCAGCTCATAATTTTAGTTTCGTGTCTTCTCTCATTGGTCCTTTCTAAAATGGCAGTGGTGCCCGGCTGACATGGCTCAGTGGATGAGCGTCGACCTATGAATCAGGAGGTCACAGTTCATTTCCCAGTCAGGCCACATGTCTGGTTTGTAGGCTCAGTCCTCAGTGTGGGGTGTGCAGGAAGCAGCCGATCAATGATTCTCTCTCACCATCGATGTTTCTATCTCCCTCTCCCTCTCCCTCCCTCTCTGAAATCAATAAAAAATATATTTTTAAAATACAGGGTTGAGGCAGCCTCGTCCCAACCCTGAGCCTTTTGCTGGCATGTGCTGCAATGGTTTATAGCTAATGGCATCATGATCCATGGATTCTTGGTCTTCCTTGGACACTGTGACCTCCTCCAGGTGAAAGTGTTCCCTTAGCTCTGGCTGGAACCGAGACCCCTCTGTCAATGCCACACCCCACCAGGGTCCTGGCTCAGGTCCTGTGCCCCTTCAGAATGGACAGGCACCCAGGCCTCATACAAACCAGGAACTCTCAAGAGGGCAGACTAGATTTTTTTGCCGCCTGACCTCCTACTTAACTGCTATCCCATGTGGGCAAAGAGGTGAGTTGCAGGGAGACACCCTCTTAGGGTTCTCCCCAATTTATCAGAGTCCTCCGCACACAACAACTCCGGTCAAAGCCTGGCTGGGAAAGATGGGGAACCACAGGTGTGATGGCTTCTTCCCATGACCATTGTCTCTTTTCTCATGATTCCTGGAGGCAGAAGGAGAGGAGCCTCCTCCCCACATTCCTGTCCAGCCAGGTCCAAAGAAATATATATGTTAGGTCCCTGCCCACAGGAGGCAGGCGAAGAGACCTCATTATCATGTTGGGGCCAAGCCGTGTTGCAGTAGAAAATGAGCCCTTTGGGCCTGATATTGGCTTTGAGGTTAAGATCCCATAAGAGGCAATCCAAAGGGGTGCTGGTTCCCCATAATGGGTTGGTGTGGTGGAAAAGGGAATAGGTGACTAAGAAGTTTATCCCGGAGGTTGAGAAGCCTGAAGGGAAGGCGTCCCAACCAGAGAGAAGCCGAAGATTGCTATGTTAGGGCGTCCCACTAACACAGGGTCACCAGGGATCTGGCCCTGGCAGAGTGGACCCTCTTGCCTCGCATGTGAGGACTTTGGTGAGGCAAAAGCTGGCAAATCAGAGGGTCAAGGGAAGTGATGCTTATCAGAAATTTGAGTGGGTGGTGTGGTCTGGAGAAGCCTGCAGTCAGGTGTGGGGGTTCCCACAGGCCCGTGGTTTGGGCACCAAAATGTTCTGCAAGGACAGGAGCCAAGTAAGGGACGTGTTATTATTGCATTCTCTCACAATAAACCATTGTGTGTGGATGTCAGCCCCAAGGGGATGGTTAGGTTCTCTTATGTAGGGTAGAAGTATGCAACATAGGGTCAGGGTGTGGGTGCGCCAGATGGTCAAGCAGAAGGATGGAGGGGAGGGAAGGGAGGAGAGTGCACAGGTCAGTCAGGTGGAGAGGAGCTCTTATCTTGCAGATGCCAGCTGTCTTCCTCAAGCTATGAGAAAAGGCTTATAACAATGTATATTTCAGAAACACGTCTGAGCAGAAGAGATTGGGGGTAGTTCATCCTAACAATATATAGGCAGCCTCCCTTTTCAGTGTGGAATATTTAGCAAACACCTCTCCGTGTTGACAAGCATCGTCTTGTAGTCATAGGTTTAAATTTTAATGAATTTTGCAAAGCTGAATTGAGTATAATCATCTAGTATTTGGAGGCACTTCTTTAGAAAATATATTTAGGTTTAAATGCCATTTTAATGATCACAAAAAAACAAATTTTAATGATGACACTAAAGGTTGCTCCCAGAAACCTGGAGCACCAAGTCAGCATTTAATAAGTTTTAGAAATCTTATATATAACAAGAACCATCAAGCTTTCTTTGATTGAAAGAAATTCCTAGTAGTTCATCTCTTAGGAATTTACCCTAAAAGGGAAAACACAATTGTGAACAAAGGTGTCCATTGTGGCATCGTTTTCATTATAGAAAGAGACAAAGAAATGGAAATGGTCTAAATGTTGGACACATGAAGGATATTCTGAACAAACTGTAGTCCATTTACACAATAGAGTATTTATTATGCAGTCATTATAAGCAGTTCTGAGACCAGGTAGAAACACAGACAAATGTTCATGAAAAATGGAGAGAAAGGACGGTGCCTAAACTGAGATCACAACATGGAACTATGTGTACATATAAAAGGCAATGGACAAAAAGTAAAAATAGTGGTGGCAGGAAAGTGGATGATCATTTTTAAAGTTGTAAAATTTGAAATTTTTCTATATTTCCTTACAATTAAATTGTAACTGAAGGCTAGTGCTTAGAAGCAGTGACCACTGGAAGACTTAGCAAATACCTAAGGTAATTGGGTTGAAACCCTAGGCAAATTACTTGACAAAGGGCTTATTAGTACTCATCAGAACTTGAAACCACGGCGGAGACCTAAGAAACCTGAGGTGGAGGCTATGCTAGATGAAGCATTTGATTTTTGCTTGGAAATGTTAGTGGCTTGCTTCTCCTTTTTGATCTTGGCTGGAGCTGATGTACAACCACCCACACTGGAGACTTACTTTTAACCAATTTGGGATTCTGTGTAAATGGTCACTTTCCATGATTTGCATACAACACTTCTCTTAATGTGATCCAAGTTTACATGCAGGGAGTTTTTTCAAAAACCTCATCACAAGCTAACCTTATGGTCACCTAGAATTACAGATTAGCAGGTGATGGGGTTTTTCAAGTGGTCCAAGATTGTATCCAGAGCACTGTGCTAGATCCCAGGCAAGACATTTAATGCAAACGTTGCCCAAATGAAACGTAGTCAAGAGGAAACCCTACTCAGTGAAGATGAGCGAAGGAGCCAGGGGCATCCACCCTGCAGAAATGGCACTTGGGGAGGAGAGGGAGCAAGGTGCTGGCTGTGGCTGGGGGTGTTCAGCATGATCAGAGGGTTCAGCTTCCTGGCCCCTGGTCCTTCCACCCCCGCCTGTGCCACGGAGAGAGAACCACTGTCTCTTTTCTAGGTATCATGTGTGTTGTCATTGATATCACCCTTGTGAATTATTTTTTATTCTGATAGTTTAAATTTTATATCCTGCATCTAGTTCCATGTGGTTGAAAGTTATTAGAAACTATAATTTGTAATGATTGCAACATATTGTATAGATATTTGTGATTATTTAATCATTGTCTTATTGATGAATGATTGTTTCCAATGTGCACTTTTATAAAAAATGCTGCAATAAACATATTTGCCTGCATTTTTTGTTATTTCCTTAACGTAGATTTCCCAAAGCACCATTTCTACTTGCAGTCCATATTGCTAAGGCTCTTGATGCATTTTGCCAACTTGCTCCCAGAAAGTGTGTAACAATATATTTACTCTTGGGACTAGTAGGTGATGATACCCTTCTCAGCAAGCATCCATCAATACAGAGAAGGTTTAAAAAGTACATAATTATTTTGCCAATTATATGGCCACAGGGATGTCGTTATTGTTGTAACATTTATTTAATTTCTTTTTAAACTGTAATTATTAGTCACGCGTATTTCCTTTTCTATGAATTATCTGTTTGTGCCCTCTACCCTTTTTATTCCACTGGCTATATCTGTTTTTCTCTTATTGAGTCATACAGTGCTTTCTTTCCCCAGCAGAAGTAACTCAGCCTGCATGGTTCAATGTTATCATCACCACCTCTGACAAGAGCTGCAAATGTGTTCCAACTCCTATTGCTTCCATATGCTAAAGACACCATATTCCCGCCTTTCTCCCCCCAAACACTCATCAAATAACACTTAATTTCCATCTCCAGCCACTCCAAGTTTTCCTAGATTAGAAAAGATTTCTATCCCTACCCACCCTTTAACACGGGTTCAGGCAAAGCCGTCAACCTTGTAGATTCAGACAAAAAGACACCAGATCAGTCCACTGATTCATCT
The DNA here is from genome assembly GCF_014108235.1 of Myotis myotis. Classification (NCBI taxonomy): domain Eukaryota; kingdom Metazoa; phylum Chordata; class Mammalia; order Chiroptera; family Vespertilionidae; genus Myotis; species Myotis myotis. The sequence goes on from NW_023416317.1 coordinate 48,734,375, forward strand.
AATAGTCTGACTCGGAGTGGATTTTCAATGAAAACGTGAAACAAGTTTTCTTACAAGTCAGTATCAATAAACACAAAACTAGTAAGTGTAACCCTCGTGGAGTGGTCAGTCAGCTTCTCAATTAGTTGAGAATTTAGGAAAGCCTTAGGGAAGGCAACACGGGCACAGTTATGGGCATAGTGACCGAACAGGCATAAAAGGCTGAGTTAGGATGAGTGGGAGGGACAAACGTATCTTGCTGTGAGTGGGAGAAAGACAGGGAAATGGGAGAAAGCAAGAAGATAATGGACATATTTTATAACACACTCTCCCACTTCGGCCCCATGCTACTTACTAAACTGGGGTGGATCTTCCTCCCCTCTGCCTCCCTCATTCAAGAGCACTTCTGGGAGGTATCGCTTCCACCCACCTAGTCCCCTCGCTCCATCTCCTCTTTCCTAGAAACCTGACAGTCTACCTGGAAGTCTCTTTTAAATAAACGGCTTCTTTTGCATTTAGCAAATCCTCCCCCAAATGAAAATGAAAAGAAGACAAGTGGTACCTGCTAATTTAGCAAAGTCCTTTAGGCGTCCAGTGACAGCTTAGGTCTCGCCACTGATGAACTGGCGGTACCATCTGTTCTGAGTTAGGAAGGTGGGAAACAACCCAACTTCCTTTTCTGAACAGGCTACTGTCTCTGGTTTTGCAAGTTTTCAGAAAGATATCAAGTTTGGTGCAGTTCTTGTTTTCAATGATCAATATCGCACACTCAGTTGAGTAATCCGTAACAAGAACGCTGCTGATGTTGAACAGTTCCTAAAGGGTTCTTAAGGGTTCTGCATTTGCTTGGCATTGCTCATTTTTGAGGAAGGGGTAATAATTCTTTTTTTAAAAAAAATATATTTGTATTGATTTCAGGAGAAAGGGAGAGGGGGGGAGAGAGAAACATCAATGATGACAGGGAATCCTTGATCGGCTGCCTCCTGCATGCCCCACACTGGGGATCAAGCCTGCAACCCAGACATGCTCCCTAACCGGGAACCAAACCGTGACTTCCTGGTTCATAGCTTGATGCTCAACCACTGAGCCACACCAGCTGGGCAGGGGTGATGATTCTCGAATAATTATTGCTTTAACCCATGGAGAAGCAGGATAATGAAACAAGATTGGAATTTCCCTGTGCAGGAAGAATGTTGACTAGAGATGTGGTCGGCAAACCGCGGCTCGCGAGCCACATGCAGCTCTTTGGCCCCTTCAGTGTGGCCACGAAGTTTCAATTGCACTGTACGTGCGCGCCCGCACGTGGTATTTTGTGGAAGAGCCACACTCAAGGGGCCGCAGTTTGCCGACCACTGGACTAGAGGATAACTTAATTGTTCTGCAGAGCTCAATAGGCTATTTCAATGAGGCAGGTTGTAGCACAAGGTTTCACAACCCAAGAAAACTGGAGTTCGAGTTTCAGTTGTAGTACCTACAACTGCATGACCTTGGGTTAATCATATAGTCTACCTGGACCTCAGCAGTCTCACCTGTAAACTGGAAATAATAACCACATCACAGGAGTGCTATGGAGCCAACTGGATAAATGTGCAAAAGGGCTAAGCAAGCATGATGTGGGTAGAGTAGCATATGGCATAAGCTTCACAGGGCAGAGCCCAGTGCCTGCTTCTGTGCAGATGAGTGCAGGGGACTTAGCACGGTGCTGGGCACAGAGCCGGTGCTCACCCTACATTCCTGGGAAGAGCTCTGACCATGTTTGGTGCCATTTTTGATGAAATGGCTAAGTGGACAAGTCAATGAAATTCACCACGTGTTTATGAACAGCTGCTAGGTAGGTTGGACTGTGCTATATGCTTCAAATGATGCAGAAAAGATAGGAAGAAAAGACAGACATTCTACCAGGAGGGCATCTGGGCATCCTGGGGCTGCAACTGGAGGGGGCTTAGCAGCCAGCACTCAACCAGCTGTGTCAGCAGAACCCCTGTCAGAGAAGAGGTAGAGGAACTGGAAGCTTCTGGTCTGAAAAAGAGAAGCTAAGAAGTTCTTAGTTATTTTATGTTATTAGAAAATTGGCCTTTGCCATGGGTTATATGAGGCATCCCTGGGTGGAGAGGTTACAAGGGTCTGATTTCTAGCCCCTTGAACAAGAACGGTGTTAGGAGGGTCTCCCAGAAGGGGGGCTGTCTTGGGAGCCCATTTCATTCAGAAATTCAGCTTTAGAAAAAGTTAAAACGGGGGTGACTTCACGTGAGGATAAACACAACCACATACGATTCCTGATAGGAATATGACTCAGGAGTTTGTAGACTCTGGCAGGCCGTGAGGTGACTCCGAGGATCTCGCTTAGGTTCTTCCCACGTGCCCGAAGCTTTCTCCTGGGTCATTTTTGGTATCAAGAGCCTCAGTGTCTTTCAGGTTGTGGCTCCTCTTTAGCTATCACTGGTTAAACTAACAAATCTAGCCAATGTATTTGCTGTCTCTCTTTCTTTTTTTTTAATTCAGCCCAGTTTTTACCCTTCCTTTTTTTCAATACAGACTCCATTACAATTTTAAACCATCTGTAAAGACTGTAGACGATGTCTCTTATGATCCAAGCATTAATGTGATAACTATCAAGATGATGCCTGTGTCCTTAATGGAAGGACTGTTGTGTTCTCTAATCTGCCACACAACACCCTCTACGAGCAATGGCATTATGCTTCTCTCCTACACTGTTTGGAAAACACTCACGGAGGTTCAGAGTACACAAAAGTCTCTGAGAAGTCCTGCAGTGAAGAACCGATTTATATTCTGTTAACCCAGAACGTCCCAAACCTATTCTTAACATTGAAAAAAGTTCTTCTCCAAATAACACCCATTAACATCCCTCAGAACTGGGGTTCCTTCGGAGAACTCTGGGAGATGCTGGCCTCCTGCGTGGCCATCAAGACACAGTTGCAAACTGCTCTCTGGCCCATTCTCTCATTTTGACAGGGGTCTCCACAGCGGCCCCAGGAGGTCGGCAGGGATGCTCTTGCTACCTTGTGTGATAGACGAGGAAATGGAGATTCAGCAAGGACTTGGCAAAAGCCACCAAGAGAGTGACGGGCAGAGCTGAGACGACTTCTCAGGTGCTCTTTTCCACCTGCACTGTACAGCTGTCAGAAGGACAGGTCCCTGCTGTCCTTCAGCTGAAGATGAGGATGACATTGTGACCAAATGTGAAGGCAGGACCCGAACCGTTTTCCCTGAGGTCTACAGGGGCTTGTTCTGTCCTGGTCCTTCCCAAGATGGACAAGTTATTGTTGGTGCTGCTTTCAGGCTACTCATGCTCCTCAGCTCACAGGTATACTAAGTTATATGGAGCAACCTGACCCCAAAACTATTACCCTCCGATCTTCCAGATTCTCAATGTCACATCAACTAAAGCAGGAATCTTTCAGGAGGAAACAACCAAAACAACAGCCAGGACAAAGCAAGCAGCAGTCAGATTAGAACATAGCAGCATGTGAAAAACAAACAAACAACCTTCAGAAGTTATGAAAGGGCCAGAAGTTTCTTGCAGGAGAGCTCAGGTCAACCCCAGCCTTGAGTGTGTGAGAGGAAGTAATTGCCAGAGCAGCAGGGACGAGTGCACAGCTTCCTTTAATTAGACCCATCCTGTCCCAGCTCCTGGGGGCAGGGTCTTGGGGCCTCCCTGGGACAGGAAGGTTGGGCTCAAGCCAACAGCTCCTTCCACTAATCTTTCTCTCAGGAAGTTATTGGAAGGATCTTTGTAGCCAGCAGGGCCAGCCTCTCGCACATTGGTGAAGTGTCTGGGTAGGTAAAGGCATAGGTATCACTTGACCTACCACTAGACAGCTTTCCAAGTGGTTGTACCAATTCAGACTTCCACCAGCAGTGTCTGAGCATTCCAGTCGATCCATGTTAACTTTGCTTCACAGAAGAGGAATGAGACACTTAGGAGCTTAATTAGCATGCCCACAGTCAGTAAAAGGTAGGCCTAGGACAGTGATGGCGAACCTTTTGAGCTCGGCTTGTCAGCATTTTGAAAAACCCTAACTTAACTCTGGTGCTGTGTCACATATAGAAATTTTTTGATATTTGCAACCATAGTAAAACAAAGATTTATATTTTTGATATTTATTTTATATATTTAAATGCCATTTAACAAAGAAAAATCAACCAAAAAAATGAGTTTGCGTGTCACCTCTGACACGCGTGTCATAGGTTCGCCATCACTGGCCTAGGATGTAAATAAAGGACTGTCTGATTTCAGAGGCCCATCACTAACATGCACCCCTCCACATACACCCTATTTTCTGCACAAAGGTGGCAAGTTCCAGGCCGATAGCCATCATTGTCAATCTGTTGCCTTTTTTTTAAAAAAAAAGAAATATTTTATTGATTTTTAACAGAGAGGAAGGGAGAGGGAATAGAGAGTTAGAAACATCGATGAGAGAAAAACATTGATCAGCTGCCTCCTGCACACCCCCTACTGGGGATATGCCCGCAACCAAGGTACGTGCCCTTGACCGGAATCAAACCTGGTACTCTTCAGTCTGCAGGCCGACGCTCTATCCACTGAGCCAAACCGGTTAGGGCTCTGTTACCTTTTTACCTCTCTCTTTCACCATCTATCTGTGGACAGGCTGTCAAAGAGGGGAAACCCAACCCAGCAGTCTCATGGGATGTTCCCAGGAAGGGGACACTGGGGCACCTCATCTAAAATCTTCATTTTTAGAACATTCAAAAAGCAACCATATCTGTTACTTGGTATAAAAGAAAAACAAAGATTCTTTTTAATTGAAATTCTTTAAGTGTGGCCTGGAAATTACTCTGGAAGGAAATAAATAGAGGTTTCCTTCAAACACCTGGAAAACTGTAATTAAATACATTAGGCCTCATATAGAAAGCTAAACAGTTTGTGTTTTTGCCTCCCCGACAAAGTTTATGTAAAGTTACTCAAAAACTAATTGCAAAAATTTAATTAATGTCATTTACTGTCCATAACCTAGGACAAGTAAAGTTTAAAAAAAAAAACAAACTTTAATTAGCCAATTTAAATTAATTTGAAATAAAGTAAATAGGAAGAAAAATAAAGTCTTCATTTTTACAGATGAGGAAACTGAGCCTTGAAAAACTGAGCATTTTCAAAGCACGTTCAGGTTTATGTTTCTGCATGGCACTTTGGGGCGGACTGTGAGAAAGGCTAATGGGGACAGAAAAGCAGATGGAAACTGAGATAGACTCCAGCACAGAGCAGGTATTGGTAGCTGTGGAGAGAATCGTGATAAGCATCACTTATCAGACATTTTCCCTTGTGCCCCTGGCATTTTTCACACAAGAAGACCTCGTGCATCCTCCTATGAGCCTCAGCATTCAATATTCTCATTTGATGGCGGGAGAACCAAGACTTAGAAAGGCTAGTGATCTGCCCATGTCTCAAGCGGAGAGCTGGGATTTGAACTTGGCCTGTGTTGGACCATTGCAAGAAACAGGAGCCCGGACTCAGAAGAGGTGGCCAAACTCTATCCTATAGACCCGTATTCACTTCAGGCTGGAGGCTCCTCTAGGTAAAATCAACTCTGGGGGATTTTGAGGGTGGTGGTGGGGGAGGGCGCAAACTGGGGAGAAGAGAGGGACAGTGAGCAGTCAGAAGTGCAGAATGTAGGGGACACCAAAGAGAAGCTGCTGCCTCTCTAGTAGCCAGGTCATTTTGAGGAACAAAGGACTCAGTGTTCCGGTTTAAATCCTCCCACTTACAGTCTTTATTTTTTTAAAAAAAGAGGCTACTCACTGACCACAGGAACTCCACGCCCTGCATCTGCCTATCCCTCCATTTTCAGGCCTCAATTGCTCCACAAGTTCTGGGAACACCTCATTGCCCCTCCTTCGCCCAACTCAACTCCACCCCACTCCACCCTACCCAATCCCTTTAAGACAGAGCTCTCCAGGGAGAAGTGCAGTCAAGTGACCAAAAAAAAAAATCCTTTTAGTGAACTCAGCTCCAGGAACTGGCCACCGGTGGGCATTGTGGCCATTCATGGACACCCAACTTTACAAAAAGAAGAATATTTTCCCTTTCTTATTCTGAACACCTGAGCACCCCAGAATCCTATCTCCATCATTACATAGGAAGCTAAGGACTTCCTACTCTATCAGGACCTTGAACCTTGCAAACAGAGACTCTGAAAAGCTCTAGAAACAAAGACTTCGTGGACAAAATCCCTTGATGCCAGAGTAAGTGGCACCTATCTTTTCTATCTTGTCAGTTTCTGTGTAGGGCAATCTGATTTGAATACATGCAGGCAGCTGGGCAGGACTGTGGTCCTGCTCACGTTGCAGGGGATCATTGCTTTATCTATCTCCACAAAGAGGAGCGGGGGAGGGATTCTTCGAGGACCAGGCAGATGTCTGAGTAGCCTGTTGATGCATTTGTAAGGCAGTGAATTGTGTAGCCATACCGAGAGTGGGTGGATTTATAAGACTGGGTACTCATACATAAAATAGGTTTTCATTTTTGCTAAATAAGGGAAGCTTCCTTGAATGATAGGTTGTTGGCTACTGATTTAAAAAGTCAGCCCAGTATTAAGGGACAAGGGGCACTTTCTGTGGAAGGCTATTCAAGAAGAAATTACTTGCCAAGTTTCCCCCGTGTAAATGAAAGCCATACATGTTGTATGAAGTCATTGTAGCAAGAGGGAGGTAGGAATTAGAAAAGCCTCTGTAGGTGCAAGGACGCTCTGGTAGTGAACGAACTTCTTAAGAAGACTAGAACCAGGGATCCTCAAAGTCAGACAGTGGGCTGAGCTTGAAGGAGGTAGAATTTCACCCACCTGAAGGCAGGGAGTTGGCCAGATGACTTCTTGGGATGCATCTATTCTGTTTTACTAACAAAGAGGCAGCAGAAGTTTGTTCCGAAGATAGAGGGGCATGGAGGCTGCTTGGAGGTATCTACTTCAACTGTTCCTCCGTATCTGGAGGGTCTCAGATTTCCAGAGTTAGAAGTTCCCAGAAGTTTGCAAAACCTGCCACCAGGCTGTGTGCCACTCATTGACTTTTTAGTCCCCACTCTGACTAGCAGGACAACTCTTGGCTATTGAGACTGGGGGGCGGAGGTGGGGGGAGGGGTGATGTGCTGCTAAATATTTCATAATGGGTTCTCCTGAAAAGAGCCTTGATTTCTAGTCTTGCCAATTTCCACGTGTAAATATTCCCACTACGGTTGATTTCAAGCTACTAAATGCTGAATGTGGAGTTGGGAGGACATGCAAGCAGTTGGTTCTTGTGAGCCAGGATAAGCCAGCTGCACACCACCAGGCCTGGTGTCTTTACCCTCGCAGACTGCCCTTTCTCTGCTCAGAGACTCATCAATTCCCAGGTAGGAGGATAATGGCATTGAAAGGTTCCTGGCTCCAGGGCCAGAAATGACCACTGTGTAATGAGCTTGGGGCAGACTTTTACAGCTAAGACATGGCTGTAGGTTGGATGGCAACAGGGTCCTTGGTTTCTCCTCCAAGGCCCCACCCCAGCCCATCTCCCTTTGGGAGTGAAAGGTTTGGAGTGGGCCGGGGTCGAGCACCTATGACATGAAGCCATCATGTATCAAAAGAACTTTTATTTCAGGCGTCTGGGTGCAGGTGGGCTGAATCCGAAAAAAGGAGTCAGCCTTGACTGAAGGAAGGCTTTTGTCAGCTATTGCTGGCTGCAGGCAGTTTCTGTTGGCATAAGGGTCCGGTCCTTCAGTCTCCCATTGCCAGGTGTCCTCTGGTTATCTAAGCTATACGGTGCTCAAGGCTGCAAACTTCTTGCAAGATATCTGCTAAGCACAATAAGTTTCTTCTGCCCCGTTTTATTCTCTTTAACCCTTTCAGGGAGCAGTGTGTCCTGGAGTTACTACATGGTGCCCACAAGTTGGGAAAACAGGGAGTTGGAGGTTGGGGGTATGGAGATGACTCTGTTTAAATAGTATCTGACAATGCTGGCTCAACGTGCCTTCGCCTTGACCAAAATTCCCCCCCAAAACTGGGCTCATGGGGTCAGTCTTGCACTAGTTGCTCTTTGTGCTTCCAAAGCGCTTGTTGCTTCCGCTGTAAACCCACTGGGCCCCGAAATGCTGACTGTTGAGCTGATCTGCCAGCACTGGCAGTGGCAGCAGAAATCAGAAATTGTTGACACAGCTTTGTTAGTGACTGCCGGCCTGGGTTTCTCCAGAAAGAGGGCTAATTATTCAATCAAGGGGCAAGTCCAAAGGTGGAGGAGTGAGCCAGAGGAATGGATTTGGCAGGAAATAACAGCCCCCAAGCTGGGGTGCCCAACACCCCCCATCTGCATTAATTTCCAATGGTCACTGCAGAAGTGTAAATTTCTAAGCAAGAAGGAAGCATTCATTGAGCAGTGTAGAAGGAAGAGCACTAGAGATTCCAGATTGAAGATGGGGATTCTGATATTGTTAGGGTCACCGAAGGAGGAATGCATGAGGCCGAAGGTGGTAAAAAAAATTGTAAATTTATTAGGTCATCTGGAAACCAGATGGTCTGAGCCCCCAGATAACATCCCTGACTCAGGGATGGGAAGTCAGAGATTTTAAAGGACTCTAGATGGGCTTTTTCAGCATGGAATTCTCTGGGTGGGTCCAGATCCTGGGCAAGTCCGGAGGGGAAAGTTACTGGTTTTAGCAAATAGAATGTGGTCTAAGCGAAAGGGAATGTCAGTTTCAAAATGATCTAAAGGTCAGTTTCCCGGGGGAAGAGTATCAATTCGATTATTTTATCAGACCTAACATTCCAGCCTTTTTGTTTTATGGAATAGGGACAGATGTCATTTCCTCCATAGTTATTTTCCGCTGAGAGGGGACATCGAGATCAAAAGGGGATGGACTTTGATAGCAGTCGGCTGGAACACTGTACAGATGCCTTTTGGTTGGAGTGAGGGGTTGCCGCAGCATGATTCCCTGAGAGACTGGTTGGCGAAGGCTCAAAGGGGGTCCTAAAGGAAAGATGAAAAATAGTACAGAATACAGGGGTCAAAAACATGGATGAGCAATAGGAATGTTAATGGTCCTATGAAGGGAAGTAGCCAGGTATACCAATTTATATTTTTTAGCCAGTAGTCCCATGAAGTTGACTGACCTCTAATCTTTGTGGCCCTTTCTGTTAGTTTTTGGATGGCATCCCTGACTAGGCCAGACTAATTGACGTAAAAACAGCATTCTTCTTCAAGAAAGAGGTGTGGTTAGGAGGTGTAGTCCGCTCCGATTTTGGAAGGTGACAGCTGCTAGTGAATCTATCTGATCCTGAATTTGAACTAAATTTTTGGCAATGTCATCTAGGCTTTCTTGTAGGTCCTGAGACAGGAGTTCAAAATATGATAGAGCAGTGGTTAAGCCCGCTATGCCAGTTCCAGCACCTGCTGAGATACCATGGGTTATGAGGAGAGCGATCATTTGCACTGCCCTTTTGTGTTGGATATGATGGGTTATTGGGACAGGTAAGACTAATTATTAGGGGCTATGTCTCGTTGGGTGAGAGAGAGACTAGAGTACAGGTTCCTGTCCAGTTGATTGTCCCTGTTTTGAGTAGAACTCTGTCTCCTGTTAAGAAGGAATGTAGAAAAAAAAAAATCTCTAGCACATGCCAGATCATTAATTACAGTCAGTGTTTGATTAGGATGCCGGGTGGAGTTTATATGTGATACCCAAGGCTGAGGAAACCTGTTGAGTGACTTGGGAGGTGAAAGCTGATCCTGAGGCTGCCACAGTGTCACTTGTCTGGTTTTGCTGCTTTTCTGGGCCTGAAGGCTTAGATGTTATTTTTAGGGAGGAAAAGGTCAGGGGTCCAAACTGCCTGACTAGTGATAGGGAAGGGGAGGATAGGTTACCCTGGGGGCAAGGTTCTTGTTTTCCCAGTTTTGTCCAGAGCTTTCTGCCCTGGTGAGTTTCTGTACCTGTCCCATCGTCCTTGCTCTGGGGGGCTCTCTAACATTTCCCTCCTCAAGGATTTTTTGGCACTGAATTTTTTTCCTTCAAAGCTCTCTGTCAAAGGGACGATGAGGCGGTTGTGTTACAAAAGAAAATGAGGTGCTTGGGCCTGATCTGCTCCGTGAATTTAAGGTGGTCAAGATTTTTAAGGAGATAGCCAAGAGAGGTCATTTTAGGGGATGCGGAGGGAGTGTTCCCCATGATAAGGAGAATTAGTGTGGCCCATGAGAGAGGAAGGGTGAGTGACAGACCATAAGTCCAAAGGTGACTATTTAGGGCAGACATCCCTACCACTATACAAATCACCAGGAGAAACAAGGGTGACCCTCCAGATGGGGCATCCCCAGTTTAGAAGGACCTGAGGCTGTACGGCCAAGGAGTCTTCTGGCCTAGCTCTAGGACTTTCGAGAAGAGAGACTTTTGCAAAGCCAGTGAGAGTAAGTGGACAGAAGACTCGAGATGAGGAAAATATTCACTCACCTAGAGAAGATTAGCCGGTGTGGGGTGGAGGGTCAGCAATGAGAAGGAGAGGTTCCCGATCTGGTGTCCTCATTGTCTGGTTTGGGAGGAACCATAAGGAAGGAGGGCCCTTAATTGAGTCCAATGATCATGTCACTCTAGTAGAATTGGAAGTAAGCCCAGGACGAGCTGCCACTGCCTACCTCTCTCTGAGGAGCAAACTTGGGGTGACCAAAGCCGGGGCAATGGCTCCCATTCCCCAGGGAATCCTCCTGGCACCAAATGTTAGGGTCACTGAAGGAGGTATGCACAAGGCCGAAAGTGGTAAATAATTATAAATTTATTAGTTCATCTAATAAACCAGATGGGCTGAGCCCCCAGATGGCATCAGCACCTAGGGATGGGGAGTCAGAGATCTTAAAGGACTCTAGGCGGGCTTTTTTGGCAGGGAATTCTCTGTGCAGGTCCGGATCCTGGGCAAGTCCGGAGGGGAAAGTTACTGGTCTTAGCACATGGAATGTGGTCTAAGTGAAAGGAAATGTCAGTTTCGAAATGATCTAAAGGTCAGTTTCCCAGGGAGGGGATATCGATTCGATTATTTGATCAGACCTAACAAATATAGGTGCCACCTACTTTATTGACTAGTGTTTAAGTCGAAGCAATTCAGATTGGCGGCAACATATTGAAAATTTCAAAGCACAGTTCATATGAGAGGGGCTGTTGTGTTTATCATTGTCAAGCAGAATTAACTTTCTAGATTTACTACATAGAGATGGGGGGCTGGGCGTAGGAGGACATCAGCCAGAATAGGATTGCAGCCTGGGACACTTCTGGTGGCAACAGGCCTCAGGGAAAGAAGTCCCCTAATACTTACTAAGGTCCTAGTAAGTGCCAGGGTGGCTTTTCTCATACTTTACCTTACAGTAGCCCTTCAAGGTAACTGTTACTTTCCCACACTACAGGTGAGGAACTGAGGCTCAGGGAGGTAGATTAACTTCTTCAGGGTCACACAGCTGGTCAGTTACACCAAAGCCCATGCTCCCTTTGGGGAGGTGCCTTCAGTAAGTGGTCAGAAAGAATTGAAAAGGAGGGTTAAAATGCCGGAGTTGAGGAGTCCTGTAATAGCAAGCTATCGTTTTGTTTGTGTTTGTTTTTGCTTGTTTCAAGGCAACCTTGGGTAAAAATATTTAAAAGCTTATTTCAGCGGAACTGCAGCGTCCATCTGGTTGTTGTGTAACACCTCCTGGCTTGAGGCTGTTCTGAGCTCTTCCTCCTCAGAAGCTCCTCTTCTCTGGCCAGGTTGCCCCACTCCCCCCAGCCTGAACTTTCCTCTGAATCCTTACAGCTCTCACGGGAGGCCTACAGTTACTGTAGACCTGCCTATGCCCCATCAGGGCCGTGTAATGTGGGCCAGGCTGAGCTCACCCTGGTGTCCCTGATGCCTTCTATGAAGAGACGGGGTTGGCTTCCTAGAATTTCACTATGGCAGCACTACTGGGGTTTGGGTGGGATAATTTCTGCCCTGTAGCACATCCTTGGCCCTGCCTAACAAATGACAGGAGCATCCCTAGTCTTTGTGACAACCAAAAAAGATCAAACGTCTACACATCTTCACATGCTCCCCACACCCTATGTCACTCCAGCTGAGAAACTTTTTAGCCCCAAAAGCCATGAAGACCCATTGGTTAGTTTTTGACTCTCAGCCAGGACTGTTTTCTTTCCCATGTCCGTCTGTGGACTCCAAAGTGCAAGGTCATTGCTCTGTGATTGGAGGCAGTGGTTTCAGGGATGGGCACCGGGTTGGAGCTCCAGCTCTCATTCTCACCAGATATGTGCCGTAACCACTTGGGAATTCTGTGACATCGCTTCTAAAATGGGGAACAATAATGGTACCCCTCCAGGCTTGTTTAACACCAAGTCCAATGCCAAGTGCATAGGAAACATGAGGGAAGCATTAGTGATGAAGAATGTGGGGAGGTCTCCCTTTGTCTGGGTTCTCCATCCATCGGACTCTTCCTTCACAATGCTCATTGCCAAAGTAATTGAATTCATGACTTGTGCACTCAGTTGTTTACTAGCCCTTTCCCCTCCATTAAACTGTAGTTTCCACGAGGGCAGAGAGGACCTGGGTCCCCCTTGCTCAACGTTGGGTCCCAGGGCGTGGTGCACAGGAGTTGTCAAGTGGTTGAGGACATATAATCACTGCCTTGTCTTTGTTGTCCATAGCCTGCTGCCTTTGACAGCAAAGTAAATACAGAAACCATCTTCCTGGACCCAGGGGAGAAGCCAGCATGGAAACGTCAACCACTCCAAAGTTCGATGATGTGACCACAGAATATGACTATGGGGACTCAACCCCATGCCAAAAAGGAGAGGTGAGGGCTTTTGGGTCTCAGCTGCTGCCCCCCTTGTACTCCCTAGTATTTGTCATTGGCCTTGTTGGCAACATCCTGGTGGTCCTGGTCCTCATGCAGTACAAGAGGCTCAAGAGCATGACCAGCATCTACCTTCTCAACCTGGCCGTGTCTGACCTGCTCTTCCTCTTCACGCTGCCCTTCTGGGTTGACTACAATCTGAAGGATACCTGGAGGTTCAGCGAAGGCACATGTAAGTTGCTGTCGGGGCTTTACTACATAGGCCTGTACAGTGAGATCTTTTTCATGATCCTGCTGACCATCGACAGGTACCTGGCCATTGTCCATGCCGTGTTCTCTCTGCGGGCCCGGACTGTCACCTTTGGTATCATCACCAGCCTCATCACCTGGGTCCTGGCCATCCTGGCTGCCGTCCCAGGCTTCTACTTTTCTAAGATCCAGAAAGAGATCAGTCATTACACCTGCAGCCTTCATTTCCCTCACCAGCACCTAAAACAGTGGCAACAGTTCCAGGCTCTGAAACTGAACTTCCTGGGGCTGATTCTGCCCCTGGTGATCATGATCGTCTGCTACACAGGAATTATAAAGATTCTGCTCAGACGTCCCAATGAGAAGAAGTCCAGAGCCGTCCGCCTGATTTTTGTCATCATGATCCTCTTCTTTCTCTTTTGGACCCCCTACAACCTGACTATACTTATTTCTGCTTTTCAAGGCGTCTTTTTGGTTGATGAGTGTAAGCAGAGCAAACAGCTGGACCTGGCCATCCAGGTGACGGAGGTGATCGCCTACACGCACTGCTGCATCAACCCCATCATCTATGTCTTTGTGGGTGAGAGGTTCCGCAAGTACCTGCGCCAGCTGTTCCACAGTCTCCTGGCCGTGCCCCTGGCCAAATGGCTCCCCTTCCTCCGCACCGAGAGTCTGGAGAGGACCAGCTCCATGTCCCCCTCCACCGCGGAGCAGGAGCTTTCTAATGGGTTCTGACTAAGGCCCCTGCAAGAGGGGCCTGGCAGGCCCGCTGGTGGAGAGGAGGCAACTGGGCTGTCCCCGCCAAACCTGGACCATAGGCACAGCGTGGAAAGACGGACAGTCCCTAGGGTTGAGGTGGTCTAGACTAAATCACCTCTGGGGCTTGAGTCTTCTCCATGAACTTCTCCCTGGAAATGAATGAGTGAACTGGAGAACATTCCAGAAGACTAGACAAAGGGTGCCAGTGCAGGGCGTGGGCCCAAACAGGGTTTCAGATTTGTGAACATTCACATTTGTAAACAAAGCCACTGAGCATCCCCTCTCCTCTGTCCCCAGCACCAATGAACTTGCAGATAGTGATTTCCCACCGTTGACCTGGCTCAGAGGCTGGAGCCATTCAGGAGCCAGCAGCTGCCTCCACTGCAACCCCCACCCCACTGCAGGGTCTGGGCTCCTGGAAACCCTGAGAAACATAGAACTTGTGATGGAAGAACTTGAGATCTAATGGGAAATAGGATTGGGAAACTGATGTTGGCAGTGGAACTTCCCTTAACGATGATTTTTGTATCCACAAATAACAGTTCAGGCAGTGGTCTCCACACAGACCATGTGGGTAATGTGTGTACTTGTGGAAACAGCCATAGAAGGGAGGGAGTCATTATTCCCATGACCATTCCTTTCTTTCTGAATATTTCTGGAATCTTCCTTCCCTGTCAGTCAGGTGCTGGGGCAGGAGATTCCGATGGCTTTATGGCAGAAATTACTAACAGGCCAAAGGAGACTGGCTTCCTTTTCTTCCTCTGGATCTCTGGCTCCCACCTTGCGCCCATCATCAGAAAAACGACCAGTGTGTGAGCTGATGGCGTTGAGGCTGGAAGACAGGAGACTGTCCACAGGCAGCATGGGGTGGGGACTCTGTCTTGATGTAGGAGGTTGAGAGGGCCCTAAACTCAAACTTATTTATCCTAAATGTCTCTAACACTTCACCGTTCACCAAGCACCTCCCATTTATCATAGCTCTGTTTCTAAGATTTGTATTTCCTTAAAAATCCTTTTCCAATAACAAAAATTGTTTCTAGAAATGCTTTAAAATGCAAAGGGGGAAAAACTCAGACATCAAAATCACCCACAAATCCCACTGCCTATAGGCAACCACTGCACGTTTTTTTGTATACTTTCTTTTCATTTGTTTTTTCTCTGGCGCATGTTTATGATTATAACAAAGATGGACTTCGGTACTCACCTTTCTGCTTGTTGTTTTTAAGTAGTAGTATGTGCGATTGCTCTTCCAAGTCAATAAATTATCTCAAAGCTTTGTTTTGGTGCCTGCACTGAATTCTATGGAACAGATACACTTGAACTTGCCCATTTTCCCCATTTTTGCTTGCGCAAATCAATTCAATCCCACGTGGCAACTGAGGACCTGCTCCAGTCAAAGCAAACCCTGGGAGACACAGGTACAGGATGGAGGTCTGTTCTCGAAGAACCTTCTGCTCAGTGAGGTGGACAGACACAGGGACACCAACAGAGCCCAGATGGGATGGGCGGGGCAGCCATGGAGCCTATGGTGCCAGGACAGCCAAGGGGAGGAAGGCATGCACCAATCAGAAAGCATCCTAAGGGACTGGGCACCCCACCTACAACACAGTGACACCACTGGGCTGGCCTCTCTCGTTTTAGACATGCTCTTACCAAGCCACCCTCCCATTCAGGTGGGGACCTACTATGTGTTTTTTTAAATGTTTTTATTGATTTCAGAGAGAGGAAGGGAAAGGGAGCGAGGGATAGAAACATCAATGATGAGAGAGAATCATTGATCGGCTGCCTCCTGCATGCCCCACACTGGGGATCGAGCCAGCAACCTGGGCACTGACTGGGAATTGAACTGTGACCTCCTGGTTCAAGTGATTGATGCTCAATCACTGGGCAACACTGGCTGAGCGGGGACCTGCTATGTTTACAGGTTGTCTTTGTGCAAAGAAACTGGTACCACGAAGGTTTAGCAAACTTTTGTCTGAGGAGAAGGAGGTCACACTGCCCTAGGGTTTTCTTGACCCAGCAATCCCACTTCCGGATATATATCCAAAGGATCATGATCTCAAAAAGAAATCTGTGTCCCCTTGTTTATTACCGAATTATCCACAATAGCCAAGGGATGGAAATAACCTGTTAGCAGATGAATGGGGGAAATGGAATGACCCAAAGCCGAAGTCCCATTCTGGGGTTTTTAATGTGTATTATTTTATTTTATTTTTTCTGTGTTTTTTTTTTTTTGTGGTAAGATACACATAAAATATACCATCTTAACCATTTTTAAGTGCACAGTTAAGTGGTAGTATAAATACATTTATAATGTGCAACCATCACCACCATCCAGCTCCAGAATTCTTTTCATCTTGGAAAACTGAAAGTCCATACCCATTAAAAAATAACTTCTCACTTCCCACCCGACCCCCAGGCCCTCACGGAATCGTGGGATCACGCAGTATTTGTCTTTCTCTGAGTGGCTATTTCACTAACCATAATGTCCTCAAGTTCCATCCATGTTGTAGCCTACATCAGAATCGCCTCCCTTTTTACGGCTGAATAATATTCCATGGTACATATATACTACATTTTGCTTATCCACGTATTCATTGATGGATACTTGACTTGCTTTCATGTTTTAGCTATTGTGAATAATGCTGCTATAAATATGAAGGTACAAATATCTCTTTGAGAACCAGTTCTTGGACATCCCAGGAACTACGAGTTTGAGGTATTTTACAGTTTCAATATTAGACTGTAGTACATTCCTTTCAAAGTTGCTATATCTTTGCAGAGCGGTTTCCAGTGGTTTGAGAGAAAGCCGTGGGGAGCAGGGACTGAGGGTGACAGTGTCCAGGGGATTCCAAGATTCGAGAATGGGGCTGTGCCCAACAGGTGTGCATATCCCACTGACACTGATTAATTAAAAATATAATCAAATATTATGTTTTCTTTCCATTTGTGTTTTCAAACAGCTCTACACAAAAGCACTTAAGTTGTTTGGATCTAACCACTTAATAAGCGGAACGGCTTGGTGTTTCTTTCGGCCTCGGGGCACTGAGGGAAAAGTACTCAGATGGGAGGGACTCTGTGAACTGAGAATTGTTGGAGCTCCTCTGGACTAAGGACTTGCTTAGAAGCTGGAGTGTATGTGGTTGTGGGAGCTGGCACGAGTCTGTACAGGCTGTCGCCTGGCATCCAGGACTGGGAGGGAATCTGTGCGGCTCAGCCACACAGGCAGTCAGGGAGAAAAGCTAGATGTGGACAACGGCGAGGACCAAGTGCAACCTGGCAGGACTAACCGCAATGCACGTGGACAATTAGGCCTCATGAGGACAAAGCGTGTGCATAGGGACCTGCAGGGAAGCTGCCCTTACCCATGCTGATGCCAGGCGCCCAGCCCAGGGCTCAGGAGCAGCGGGACCTGCAGTCGCTGTGGGGCCAGGTGCTGCCCAGCAGGTGGACCACAGTGCGTGGAAGCCACCACGGCCCGGCACCTGCTTGCATCATCAGAGCACGACATTGTTGCTTCACTCTTACAGATGGCTCGCTAATGATCTCTCCTGGCGGACACTCACATGGACCCCTACAAGCAAGGGCTTCTGGGAAATGTTAGTCCAGTTTAACTAGACTGACACTGGACAAAGCCACCAGAAAGGGTGGTGTTCATTTTCATCTGTGCCCTCTTTCAGTGCTATCCTTTAAAAAACAAACAGCCCTGACTGGTTTGGCTCAGTGGATAGAGCGTCGGCCTGCAGTCTAAAGAGTCCCAGGTTCGATTCCGGTCAAGGGCATGTACCTTGGTTGCTGGCACATCCCCGGTGGGGGGGTGTGCAAGAAGAGGCAGCTGATCGGTGTTTTTCTCTCATCGATGTTTCCGACTCTCTGTCCCTCTCCCTTCCTCTCTGTGAAAAATCAATGAAATATATATTTTTAAAAAAATAAAAAACAAACACACACATAATAAGAAAATCTATTCTTTGTGAAAAAAAAGAAGTGAAGAAAGAAAGGGAAGAGGGGAGGGAAGAGCAAGGGGGAAAGTTGAGGAAAGAGAGTCAGAGAAAAGAAGATGAGAAGTTGTTTCTGAAAAGGACAAGTTTTGGATGAGCATTTCAGAATGAGGGTTTGGTGTCAGTGGAAACCCTGAAACATGACAACCTCTGGGAACCAAAATGTTGGGTAGGATTTCCACAGTGTGCGTGGGGAGCCAGGCGGCACCCGGGGTGGGAGGGATGAGCTGGCAGATGGTCAAGAGCAAAAGGCCACCAACAAATATTGAAGTTGAGACTGGCCAGCATGGCTCAGTGGTTGAGCATCGACCTATGAACCAGGAGGTCGCGGTTCAATTCCTGGTCAGGGCACATGCCCGGGTTGTGAGCTCCATCTCTAGTGTGGGGTGTGCAAGAGGCAGCTGATCAATGATTCTCTCTCATCATTGATGTTTCTATCTCTCTTCCTCTCCCTTCCTCTCTGACATCAATAAAAATATATTTAAAAAATATATTGAGTTTGAGTTTTCTATCAGGAGATGACTCACACTTTGAGCACAGGCTTTCTAAGATGGTATTTACATGCCAGGAGACCCTGGGTAACATCCCTCTGAACTTCACTTTTCACATTAATAGAAAAGTGTAGTTAAAATAGTGGGAGTTATAAAGACTTGAGATAAAGTCCTTGTCAGGTAGTACTAATTGCTCAGAACCCTCCTGTACCCACAACTCCTACTGCTGAACCGCCTACTGCTCACTCCTCCTGGGTCTCCGGGCCTCTTTCTGCCTGGTAACAGTGGAGCAAACTGGGTGGATTGCCGCAGAGCTGCAAACGGGGATTTAATACCTTAACTGCCTATGAGGAGCTGCTGCCCCAGAGTGGCCCCCATATTTTATTTTTACTTCTAACAACGTTTTCTGAAAAGGAAGTTTGAGTGCCTTTTCTTTGAAACAGAGTCACACTTCAGTGATTTCCTTGTATTACTGTGATGCCCAAGACACCTTCAGGAAGCTGATGCTGTGGCCATTCACACTTGACATCACTGGGGTCGGTCAGGATGACTGCTGAGCCCTTCAGGCCTTCCTTAATTCACTACTTGGTTCTCGAGAAGGAGAAAAAAAGGAGAAGTCACCCTGGTAACTTTGATTCTGAATATGTGTCTTTGCAAAATTGCAGAAGTTCAAGCAGCTTCGTACTTCTGTTTTGTCAAAATTCAGGTTTCCTTTATTTTCACCAGGAAGCAAGGCTGGGGGTTGTCCTGAAAGTAAATAGAATGGCATTACTAAATGTGACAACAGAAAGGCTGCAAGGATGTTGCCCACAGCTGTGCCTGTTCTGAGCGAGAACTAGACACTTCCTGGAGGGCCGGCATTCATTTAAAGCAACGAATAAAATGGACTGCTGCTTCCTGCTTTCTTGGACACCTTTTATATATTGAAGATAAAAGGGGGAACAAAAAAGAAGCAAACAAAAAACAGAAAACCCCAGGGGATTGGTCAAATAGATCCAATAATGATGTTCTGCGGCCGGCTTGTAGCAGCCACAAGAACCAATTGCGTGATCTCTTTCCCAATGCCATAATAAGTCATATAGCATTGGTAACTTGGAACTGGACATGGTTAGCATATTTACACCAGGGAAATTGGCAATGTTACAAATCGGGGCTGGGGTTTTTATTTCTTTGTTCATTTTTCTGGGTTTTTTTTGCTCATTTTGAGAGACAGTGGTTAAACATGAGGACCCCACTGTTTGTAGTATATTCATGAAATGGAATTTTAAGCTCTTATCAATATTAACATTACAGAGAATGTTTAATAATAAAATAGTATGTGTATGGGAAAGATCAACTTAGACCCTCACCTCACACTACACACAAAGATTAACTCAACATAAGTCAGACTTAGATGTAAGAGCCAAAACAAACATTTAAAAGAAGACATAGAAGAAAATCTTCAGACTTTGAGCGAGGCATAGATTTGCCAAATGCAATACCAAGAGCATGGTTCATAAATGGGGGAAAAGTGAGAAAATGGACTTCATCAAAATTCAAAACTTTTGCACTTCCAAAGATAACATTAAGAAAATTAAAAGACAGGAAATAGACCAGGAGAAAATATTTGCAAAACACATATCTGATAAAAATACTTTTATTCAATACTCACAAAGAACTCATACAACCTAAACAGTTGTAGTCACAAGTAAGAAAGAGGAAGATAGAGGGAGATTTGGCTACTGAAGAAGGAAAGGCAATGCAACAACAAAAGCAGAGACTGGAGTGAGGGGAGTCACAAGTCAAGGAATATGTCAGCCAAGAAGATATTGAAAAAGACAAAAAACAGATTTTTCCCCTGGACCCACCAGGAGGAACAAGGTCTGCCAACACCTTGATTTTAGCCTCATAAGATTCGTTTTAGACTTGTGGCCTCCACGACTGCAAGAAAATAAATTTGTGTTGATTTGTTACAGCAACAATAAGAAACTAATACAGACACCCTGGTCACAATTTCCATCCTTCCTGGAGCTGGTCATCCAATCACCATCCATCACTTTACTCCTTCTCTATCCAGACACTTGATCCCAAGCTGTCCTCATGGCATCTATTATTTTTAATATTTGAAATTTTATTTCAAGAATTTCTTGACAACTATTGAATGTTGCAAGACTAGGATCAAAACTCACTCATGACTTTTAGTTCCACATTTGACCCTTTTGGAGGTTGAAAAACTCTTTAGATGGTCGTTTCGATGTGGCAATACCCCCCTGTGATAGGCCAACAGAAAGCCATCCAGCCCCTTTTGCATTCTTCTAGTAACTGGGAACTTGCTTTCTTCTATGAATTTACAAAGAAAGTGTTCCCTTGTTCAGGCCAGCTAATCTCTAACTAGCCTGAGACCCAAGAACTAAACAACAGATGTTGAAAACAGAGGAGCATCTGAAAACCGGGATCAGAATTGAGACCTCACTTCTAACCACCCACATCTAGAGCATTTGACCAGCTACTTAGTATGAAGGAGCTACTGAGTTATATGTGTGGCCATCGTTGTATATATGCCCCAACTGGTTGTTATTTTCACCCAGAAGTAATTTATCCATTGTATTCTTTTGATTCTCCCCAAGTATTGGGAGAGTGGGGAAAGGGAAGTAGACTTCATTTGTTTTCTAAGTCCAGAGATATTCAGATCTTTGCAATCAATTTTCCAGAAAAGTGTCACAGGGTTGGTTCTTATTGTCCTAGTTGTAAGGTAAGTCTTTTCCACTTTTGACGTGGTCACAACGTAGTTGTTTCCCCTGAACTGGTTTCCATCCCAGATCTTACCATCTAGTTCTTGTGCATGACTGATGTTTTAAGTAGGAGAGCACGAATTTACTTTCTTTCCTATGAAATCTCATCTTGTTGGTTTCAGTTCGGCAGCCCAGTTTATCAAGATCCATTGGAATCTTCATCTTTGCTGTTCACCTTTGCATTGCAGTCATAACCCATGTTCTCCCTCTCAAAATTGACAAGCTGTAAATGCTTCATGAAAGGTTATTGTGTCAACTGTCATAAAATCAGCTCTGTAAGAAAACTGAAAATTTGAGCTGTATTCACTTTCTCTCCCTTGAGGAAGTTAAAGGTCAATGCAGTAGAGATAGGAGTAGTACAAAGTTCTTTGGGCACTGTGGCTTTGGAGCCGTGGTTACAGAGCTGAGGATCCAGGCATGTACTCATGCATGTGCACAAAGAGCAAAAAGAAGAGGGCTTCTGTGAAAGAAGGGGATCTGGGAGGGTAGAACCAGCCCATCGAGATGAAGATCAGGAAGAGTGGACACCAAGACTCCTTGAGCTGCCTTGTAACTACTTGCAGGACGTTAAAGTTGTTATCTGCTCTGTTTTTAGGTCCCGTGGAGTGAAGGAGAGAAGGAACTTCAGCAATTCGAAGGCACCTTGCAGGGAGATCAACTCATGAAGAAGGGAAGCAGATATGATACCTACCACTTCCTCCCCATTGTCCAGGAAAATAACGCGTATATTAGACATGGAAGGGGAGGAGAATGATAGCACAAGGGGCAGGGGGCAAATATTAACACTGGGTGTATCTGGACCTTCCAGCCTTCTCGGCACCCAGCCAATGCCACGTGACCCGGAAGAACCCCTCAGCACCCAAGTGAGTGTGGGCAGAATGCAAGGCAGTTGAGGGAGGAAGGGGGTGCTTGGATCCCCAGCTCAGATCCTTAGGCAGAGCCATCCCTGTCCCTGCACAGGTGGGGAGCAGCAAGATAGGATGGAAAGCAAAGTTCTCTAAACTTTTTTAAAAAATTATTTTTTTATTGATTTCAGAGAGGCAGAGAGAGGGAGAGGGAGAGAGAAACATCAATAATGAGAGAGAATTATTGATCAGCTGCCTCCTGCATGCCCCCTACTGAGAATCAAACCCTAACTTCTGGTTCATAGGTCAACACTCAACCACTGAGCCATGCTGGTTGGTCAGGTCTCTAAACTTTTGATGACAGGCTGCTGTCAATAAGTGCTGGGCAAGTATCTCCAATGTGGGAATACTAATTTATTTATTATGATATATGTGTTCCAGCTCCACTTTTCTTAGCTATGTGACCATGGGCAACACTTCATTTTCTCTCAACCTTGGTTTCCTCACCTGGGAGGTGGATATTGACCTCAGTATTCACTACAGAGGATGTAGAGCCTTGGGGAGGGTTCAGAGATACTTATACCGCACAAAGAGTGTGTGACATCTGGGGATCAGTCAATAAAAGCTCATGTCTCTAATTATGACCAAGGAAAATGAGGAGGGGACTTGAGGAGTCCTGGTCCTCAGTCTAGTTCAGTCCTCCGTGGCCTGAGCAGGTCATTTTCCCTCCCGGGTCTCAGTTCCTCCATTTACAACAGGAAGCCATTGGGCCCAGCACTGACATCGCAGAGGAAGCTGTAGACAGGGGTGTTAGGTCTGCACTGAAAGACACTGAGAGAGTTTAAGAAATTGTATTGCATTCTCTCACAGCGGGCTGAGAACAGTGTGTCAGTGTCAGCCCCCAAGGGGATGGTTAGGTTCTCTTATGTAGGGTGGAAGTATGTAACACAGGGTCAGGGTGTGGGTGCGCCAGATGGTCAAGCAGAAGGAATGAAGGGGAGGGCACGAGTCAGTCAAGGGAGGCAAGGGAGGAGAGTGCACAGGTCAGTCAGGCAGAGAGGAGTCCTTATCTTGCAGACACCAGCTGTCTGTCCCAAGCCATGGGAAAAGGCTTATAACAATGTATATTTCAGAAACACGTCCAAGGAGGAGAGATTAGGGGTAGTTCATCCTAACAAGGGGAACAATGATCAGGGTTGTCCTGAGTCCTTGTGGGGTGAATAACCTGGTCCAGACTCAGTCAGATAAGCCTTAAGCAATGATCACATGATCTAATCCATTAGACTTTATATTTCCTGTCTCATTCACGTGACCAGCTTAGGGTATGGTTGTCATTTGCTACAGTAACAAAAGAAACACCGAAAGCTTGCTGTCTTAAAATACCAATACTACTTATTATCTGGCATAATCCTGTGGGTGCTGAAGGGTTCTTCCGGGTCACGTGGCATTGGCTGGGTGCCGAGAAGGCTGGAAGGTCCAGATACACCCAGTGTTAATATTTGCCCCCCGCCCCTTGTGCTATCATTCTCCTCCCCCTCCATGTGTAATATACGCGTTATTTTCCTGGACAATGGGGAGGAAGTGGTAGATCTCATGGCCTGCATACTTTCTAAACACTTCAGGGTGTATTTCCTAAGAACAAGGACATTCTTTTGTGTAGCCACAGAACAATGATGGAAATCAGGAAACTTAACATCCATCAGATGCACGGTCCATAGTCACATTTTTGCCAATTGCCCAGAAACAGCCCTTGGCAAGCTATCTCCCAACTTGGGATCCTGCTTTGCGTCAAGCTGCCACATCTCTGTTTTCAGCGGATTTTCACCTGGAAGAGCCCTCGGCCTTTCTTGGTCCACACCTGCTCTTTAGGCAAGTGGATTTCTGTGTGAGGGCTGGGGGTGCTTAGAGCCATCTCCTTCCTGCCACACCTGCTGCCTGCCTTAAGAGTCCATTAGAGTCCATTAAAGTCCATTAGGGACAAAGAGTCTATTTGCTCTTTGTCCCTAATCCTTCTGGGGGTAGACCAGGAAGTCCCACTGAGCAGCCTCGCCCTGGGGCTGAGAGAAGAGACAGGGAATGTAAAATATTCCTTCTGTGTTGTTTTCTTGTGACTTCTTTCCAGCCAGGAAAATGTGATTCTGGTAACCCATGCTTGTTCCCTTTTCTTTTTAACCACATTTTGTTACAAAAACAATATGCTGGCCATCATAAAGGGAACTTCCCAACAAGGACTTTCCTCTCTGAACCTGTTTATTTTGACATGTGCAGGTCTAGTGATGCATTTTGGGTTTTTTTAACTATATTTTTATTGATTTCAGAGAGGAAGAGAGAGATAGAAACATCAATAATGAGAGAGAATCATTGATCAGCTGCCTCCTGCATGCCCCATATTGCAGATTGAGCCCACAACCTAGGCATGTGCCCTGACCAGGAATGAAACCGTGACCTCCTGCTTCATAGGTTGACGCCCAACCATTGAGTCACGCTGGCCGGGCTAGCAATGCATTTTATATACTTGAAGCTGCTGTGCTATGCTTATGTCCTCTGCTTTTTCACATTTTCTAAAATCTGATTGTTCCCTGTCACTCCCCTCCATGTAGGACACTCAGAATAAAGTGGGGACATGACCTCCAGTGGCTTGGGAGACCCCTGCCTGTTCTCACCCCAACGCGTGGTTCCTGTGCTCCCCACAGCAGACACCAGGCTCTCTCTCAGCTCAGCCTTTCCCTGCCACGGATCCATAGTGCCACCTGTTAAATGTCCCTCGGCGTGGCCTAAACATCACCTCTTGCTCTTGCCACCCCAGCTGCTCCCTCAGACCAGACCAGTCACTCTCACTGATTCCAAGTAGATGTTACCACTGTTTTGTAAATGGGCTCACGTGTCTGCCTCCCCCACTGACTGTCATTTCCTTGGAGTTCCAATGTCCCCAGCACCAGGCTTACCACATGGAGGTACCCCCGGAACTCTGGGGGTGAATAAGGCAGATGTGAGGAACAGTATCAGAACCCTTTTACTCTGATTTCACTTCCAAGCCGTGCTCATAACACTCCTCTCTTTGAGCATCATGACATCTGCTGTGCCCCTCCACCCCTCCCGCATCCCCGCCGGCTTCACCCCCTGGTCTGACAGCTCCTTTTTTGGATTCTAAGTCTGTTTAACAAAGGTTCTTTGCTTGATCAAACTTGAATCAGGCTTCTGAACATTCTCCTAGGCCCATACATCAGGGCACTTCTTTGTAAAATTCGGTTTTTAGCAAGAACCCTGCAGAGTGGTTGTAGTAAGAGCTTCCATCCTTGATATCTGATCACCCTTAGCTCCTGACTGGGTTTCTCAGGCTCCACCACCCCCCTCACCAGCCTCAGCAAGAATCCTGGTACCTTGCTTTCGCCAGAACAACCCCCTCACCCTGCGTGTTTCCTGGTAGTAATTTTCCACGCACTGCCCCCACCCATTCCTGGGTTATAAATTCCCACTGTTGTTCTCACTGCAGTGGTCCCTGCATCCATTGTGATGGCTTGAACCAAGTGCTTTCGCACGTGTCAGTGAACTTGATCCCCTCTAATAATTCCATCTCCCCCGGGGACCAGCTGTGTAAAAAGGTGCGCTACCCTTCCGCCCTTGAGTTTCTTGACCTCAAATTCTTTGTCCTCCCCACCCTTCAGCCACCCACATTACAAACCTTGTCACCTCCAGAATCTGCCTTACCAAGAAATCTTTAACTTAGCATCTCCCCCTCTGACCACAACATCCTATTGTTCCCACCCCCCTCTTACCCTCCCTCAGTATATCACTCCCTCCTGTTTTCCACCCCGTCAAGACCTCTGGCAGCTTGGACTGCTATTTTTATTATTATTATAATTACTAGAGGCCCGATGCATGAAATTCGTGCAAGGGGCTCAGTCCTCGCAGCCCCAGCTTTGTCCAAAAGGTCATTCAGCTATCCAGTCTAATTAGCATATTATGCTTTTATTATTATAGATAATTATTATCAGCCCCATGCTGTCTTTTTGTTTTGTCTTGTTTTTGTTAATCCTCAACCAAGGATATTTTTTCCTTTGATTTTTATAGGGAGTGGAAGGGAGGGGTTGAGAGGCAGAGAGAGAGAAACATCGATGTGAGAGAGATACATCAATTGGTTGCCTCCCTCAGGGTGGAGCCTGCAACCGAGGTATGTGCCCTTGACCAGAATCGAACCCACGACCCTTCAGTCCGTGAGCCAACACTCTAACCACTGAGACAAACCAGTCAGGGCCTCATACTGTCTTGACTTAATTCTTCCTTCAACCAGACACATGGTCACTACCTCAGTCCATCTGGTCCCAATACACTCTACACGCTGCCCTTCTGGCACCTCTGCCTCAAGGAAGCCTGGCTCTATCTAGCAGTTCCACTTCTGTATGGATGCTCAGCCTTCTAGAGAAATTCACCCAGGGGTGAAGACTCCACAGACTCATGGTCTCCAGTGTCAAGTCCTGGCTCTGCCACTTCAGGCCATGAAATGCTTGTTACTTCATCTCTGCAAGACGTGGCTTCCTCACCACCAAGTGGGAAGCAAGAGCACATGGCTCTCTGGAGTGCGGGGAAGGTCAGCGCGGGCATGCAGCACACTGCAGTAAATGTGAGCGACAGCAATTGCCATCATTGCTGATGGCCAACCCTTCACGCAAGGGCAAGGGGAGGTTTCTCTGAAACCACTGACAGCTGGTCCAAGCCTCCGTCTTCCTTCTCCAGCCCCTCATCCCGCCTCTTCCGTGATCATTCACCACTCAGCTCCTCCTTCATGGAGGAGACGAAGCCACTGGCGTAAAGCTGGGCATTCTATCTCATTCTCATTTGTCCGCACCCTCTGCCATTCCTAGCTCCATGTTTAGGATGTGCTCTTACCCTATCCCTGCCCAGGGCTGATTCCCCTCTTCGGCCTTCAGGTGTTAACCTGCCCCTTGCCCTCATGTCGGCTTCCATCAGCGGGCCCCTCACTGTTTTGCACCTTCGACCTCTCCAGTGACCCCGTCCTTCCAGCAACAAAAAAGCGAGCACCTAAGGAGACGTCCACTTCTGAGAAGATGGAGTCAATATCCTTTTCCTGTTCCCTTCTCTAAGTACAACTAAAAACCCAGGACGTTATAGATAAGACAAACATAGGAAGACTGAAAGGTGGAGAGAGGAAGAAAGACTGATTACAGATCACAGGACTAGAGGAAGTACACAGTGGTGAGTTACCTGGGTTTTCGTCTTCCCTTATATATACCAAAATTGGAGCTGAAGAAGCCAGCAACCAGGAAACACCAACAGGGAAGGAGGCAAAAAGCCCTGCTAGGGCTGCCGTAACAAAATACCACAGATTGGATGGCTTTGGTATTGGGATATGCTTATCTCATAGAGGTGAGGTAGAAACTGTTCCTTCCTCTTTGATTTTTTAAAAGAGTTTAAGAAGGATTGGTGTTAATTCTTCTTTATATGTTTGATAAAACTCACCACTTAAGCCACAGGGTCCAGGACTTTTCTCGGTTCAGAGATTTTTGATTACTCATTCAATCTCTGAACAAGCGTTATCTGAATACCAAAGCTAGATGAAGAGACAAGAAAACTACAAACCCATATTCCTTATGAGTATTTATTCAAAAATCCTCAACAAAACACGAATAAATCAAATTCAGGAGCATATTAAAAGGAGTATGTATATACCATGACCAAGTGGGATTTATTCCTGGAATACAGCTATGGTTCAACACCTACAAAACTCAATCGACATAATATACCATTCAGGAACTACAGCTACAGTGTCAATAAATCATTACAGGCTTTTCTGCTTCGTATGCGCTTCTTCCACATTTTGTATTCTCATCAGCATGTGACCCGTTCTGACTAAATGGATCAGCTGAGATTGAATTGACTCATGTATTTCAGCAAAAGCGTGAGGATGTGTGTGCGGATGGATGGACCTCTCATTCACAGCTGACGGAGGTGCGTGAATACTTGCTCCCTCTCTAGAGGGTGTCTTTCTCTAACTATATTTTAGATCTTAAAATTGTTCATATCTTTTGACCCAGGAATTTCATTTCTAGATATGACCCTAAAGAACTAATCAGGCATAATGCATGCAAGAATATTCAATGTTCTACCAGCATTCATACTGAAAAGTGAGAGAGAGCTGAACCGCCTAACAGTATGTGTGTGGCTAAATCAATTATGGTAAACCTGTGTGACTAACTGTATGTGGTTATTACAAATTATTCTAGAGAACTGGAATGATATAGGGAAGTACAATGCCGTGCTAAGTGAGAAAAATGGAAAACAATTTGATTTCAATTTCACCCAAAAAACCTAGAAGGAAATACTTCAAGTTATAAGTGGTTCTTGCTGAGTTGTCTTATTGATTGGGGGGTGAAGTTTGTTTTTATTTTTGAGGTAGTTCTCTAAGTTTTTGTTAGTAACTCTATATTTCCTTTCTAATGGTTTTCATTTATTATGAACTATTTCAAACATTCAAAAAATAGAAAGAAATGAGCAGATATACATTAGGTCTCTACCTCATACAATAAAAAAAAATAATTCCAGATTAATTAATTAGTTCCAGATTAATTAATTAATTCCAGACAGTGGAATGGAGAGACGTTGGTAAGAGAATATAGAAGAGCCTGTCTGATCTCAAGGTGAAGACCTCAACTGCTGACCTCTTTAGCAAAACATGTGCTGTTTCAATATTCCCGTCTAACAAGCCAGCCCAAAACTCAGTGGCTTAAAGCAGCAACCAGCTTTCCCTGTTGACAATTCTGCAGTTGAGCAGTTAAGTCTGGGCTTAGTGGGGCAGGCCTTTAGGTCTTAGCTGGGCTCATTCGTGTAACTGTGGCCGGCTGTCAGGTTAGCTGGGGACTGGGTCAGAGGGTGTCTGGGCCACATGTCTATGGTCCAGGAGGCTAGCTTGAGCTCATGTACCTGGCAGCTGGCAGAGTTCCAGGCCTCTGAGCTCAGAGCTCCCACAGCCTCACTCCCACTGCATTCCCTTGGCCAAAGCAGGTACTGAGAGTCCAGTAGGGTAGCGATAGTACTACCTCCTGCCTGGAGGAGCTGTACAGACATTGCACGGATGCAGGAACGCAGGGAGTGGAAAGATTGCGCCATCTGTGCAATCGACCATAAAGTATACAATGCACAAACCATAAAGGAAAAGATTGATAGTCTGAATACATAAGAATTAAAACTTCTAAAAAAAAAAGAAGAATTAAAACTTCTGCATGAAAAATGACACCATATATGTATTACTCTTATAATCATAAAACAAAGTTAAAATAAAGATTTCAGGATACTGCACATTATTTTTTTTATAAAAGCCCTGAAGAAAGTATCTATGTAAAAATCTGAACTTCCAAAGTGGGGGAATTATTAGAGCAATAATTTCACTATAGTTGGACGCTTTCTCCTCAGACAGGCGTATTACAAGACTCAAATAGTAAAGCCCACCTCCTGCATTTGAAAAGGAATTCCATCCACAGAAATTCTTATTACACATCTTATTACATGGTACAATAAATTGTGTCTATTTAAACTGTAAGTGCTGCCTTAGCTGGTTTGGCCCAGTGGATAGAGCATCGGCCTGAGGACTAAAGGATTCCAGGTTCAATTCTGGCCAAGGGCACATGCCCGGGTTGCTAGCTCGATCCCCAGTAGGGGGCTGCAGGAGGCAGCCAATCAATGATTCTCTCTCATCATTGATGTTTCTATCTCTCCTTCTCCCTTCCTCTCTGAAGTCAATAAAAAAGTATATTTTTAAATAAATAAATGATAAAATTA
Organism: Myotis myotis; assembly: GCF_014108235.1. Classification (NCBI taxonomy): domain Eukaryota; kingdom Metazoa; phylum Chordata; class Mammalia; order Chiroptera; family Vespertilionidae; genus Myotis; species Myotis myotis. The sequence goes on from NW_023416317.1 coordinate 48,764,056, forward strand.
TAAGTGCTTCTTCATCTTAATTTTTCTCATTCCAGGAGGATTATCGAATCAATCACCAGAACCTTGGAGGTCTCCTGCTAAAGAAGCAGGAACATTGAGGGGCTTGAACTTTCCTGTCTTCAGAGAGAGTGAGTAGGAAGAGACTGGGTCTAAGCACAGACTGAGGGACCTACACTTTTTCTTTTTCGAGCCGGGGCTCAAAAATCCAACCTTTGCCTTTTGTGTGACTCTGGAAGTGCCCGAAACACCAGCCCCCGTGGCCCCCTCCAAGGCCAAGCGTGAACAGTTTGGGTCAGACCATGAGTTACCCAAGTGGCTCATGGCCCATCACAGTGTGAGCAGAGGGTGTTGCGGTGTCTCCAGGACGTGATCACAAATGCAGCCCTGAGCAGCAACAAGCCTGAAAGCAACCTTTCAGCTGAGAGCAGCAGCCCTGGGTCCTTCCTGGCTTGTACCCATAGATGAAAAAGAAAGGGAGTACCAGAGATCGAGTGAGGGGCTGGGAGTGGGGGGCACAGAATTCTCTGGGTGCCTCCACTCATTTGCCCATCCTTCAGACCCACCACACTGGCCAGCATCCTGGAAAGAGCCCCTCATGTAAATAACACACGGGTAGTGAGTGAGTCACCTCTGTCTTTGAAGGACCGACCAAGGTGAGAGCTGAGAGCTGATGTAATCTCTTCACCCAGCTTCCTGCCCAAGTGGCTAGAACACCCATCACGACCCTTGCTGTCTGCTGGCCCAACTCTGCAAGGGGGAGGGGGCGGCAGCATGGTACCCCACCTACATATGTCAGGGCCCTGCTTAGATCCCTGGGGCGTTGCTTGATGATAAACATGGCGATTTTGCCTTTACAATTATTTACCTGCACCTCCAAGGGCCACAGGAAGGGTTCACAAACACTTGGTTTCTCACAGAAACGCTCTGCAAAGGGGCAGGGGAGGGTCTCTTTCCCTTTTAGCCACCAGGAAAGTTCAGGTTTTAATCTACCCTTCACGCGGGGGAGGGCAAGGCCCCAGGACCTGGGAAGCACGGGCCTCCCTTCCCCAGTTTGGGGGGAGACTCCAGCCGGCTACCCTAGGAACGTGCAGAAGGAAGTGACTGAGGAACAGTGGCCAAGAGGAGGGCAGTGTGTTCATGACCTGGGAGATGGGAACAGCTCTCCTGGGGGGCGGGGGGAAGGGGGCAGGTGCCTCTGGTTTGCTTTGAGTTGATGGTATAGCAAGGAGCGTGGCAGAGGCAGGTCGGTGTCATTTCTGTGAACACTGCCTCCAGTTGCCATGGTGTCCACAGATGCTGAGATGCTCCTGTGGCAGCTCAGTGCACAGGAAGTGCCTGACCATGTGTGAAACCGACCCTTATCTCAGGTCTAATCTCAGAAGGGCCACTGCATGGGCCCCGGGAGGTCTCTTCCTGTGGGCTCAGACTCCCCTTGGGGGGCCCCCTTTTGACACCTACGCCATCCCACCTCTGCGTGGAGTGCAGTCATTTCCCGCAACAGAAAATTTCCAGAAAATTGCTTCTGAAGTACCCCATCCCCCCAGGCATGCAGGCAGGTGAGCGGCCAGGAGCCAGCGGTCCTGGATTGCAAGAGGGATGTCTGACTTTGCTTTGGCTTTATTTTGTTGGTTCTGTTTGCTTTTAATAGCTCTTTGCACAAATGTATTAGCCTGAATGGGGTCTTGGTACCCCATCCCCCCACCTCAAATCATGGGTGTCATGGAGACGACAGTGACCTGAGGGGGAGGAAACTTTATCTCTGGAAGAGCAGGGGAGCCCCCACGGTGACTGTGGAATTCAGTCTGTTGTACCCAGAAACCTCTCCCCCAAGAAAAATGATGCTGACTCAGCTGCTGAGAGACTCAGAGACTCCAAGAGGGCTGGGACACTATGACTGAATAAAAGAGCATGTGTTCTGCCCTGGCCAGTTTGGTTCAGTGGATAGAGCGCCTGCCGCGGACTGAAGGATCCCGGGTTCAATTCCGACCAAGGGCACATGCCCAGGTTGGGGGCTTGATCCCCAGTAGGGGGTGTGCAAGGTGGCAGCCGATCAATGTTTCTCTCTCATCATTGATGTTTCTATCTCCCTCTCCCTCTCTGAGATATATATTAAAAAAAGAGAGCATGTGTTCAGGAACCATCACTAGGTCCTTGTGAATTTTGTATGGTTTCAAGGCCCCATGCGAACAGCCCTTGCATGAAGTCTGCCTGCGTTCCTCCATCCCCAGCTGCCTCCGATCTTGCCCACCTCCCAGCACTTCCCAGCCCAGAGCCTGGGTTGGCTTCTTCTGTGGCACCCTCATACCAACTGAAACACTGAATGACTGCAACACTTTAAAATGTTCTGACTTCAGGAGCAAGAAGTGGTCACTACAGAACAACCAAAAAAAGCACAAAGAAGAAAATTTTTAACAAGAAGAATGAACCAGACTGAATGTATTTCCCTGCCTTCTACAACACCCTTTTGGTGCTTCTGGACCATGGTTGACTTGAGGCAGCAGAGCACAGTGATGAAAAGTGTGGCTCTGGAGTTGGACCGCCTGAGTTGAAAGGCTCGGTGACCTTCAGCAAATCAGTTAACTTCTCTGAGCCTCAGTTTCCTTATCTGTAGAGGAGGGATATCCCTCATGGGTTTGTTGTGAATACAAATGTATCTAAAGCACTTAAACAGTGCCTGGCCCATGGAAGCACTATATTAGCATCCACCATGTTCTTGATTTGTTCACAGTCTCATGGAGTTGAGCGTATAAAGGTCAAGGTTACTACTCTAAGTATCGCTGCATTGACCATCATGGTGTACTGTGTGTGTGTGGTTTTTTTTTTTTTAAGGATAAATGGAACTTCTGCACATTTTTAAGGTTTTTATGTGTATGTCAAGTGCCTTTCTATTGACATGGAACCAGTTTTAAAATCACTAGTGCGTGTGACAACGGTGCCCATCGACAAGGAACGACGGAACATTTTGAGGCAGAGGAAGACCTACCAGGTCATAGAAGGCTCAGCAGTGTCCTACTCATCCACCTATTACTACTCTAGATAGTATTGGGCTCTACGTCAAACCAAGACCTCATTCAGGCTAATACATTTGTGCAAAGAGCTATTAAAAGCAAACAGAGCCAACAAAACAAAGCCAAAGCAAAGGGTTTTGTTTTTTTTCCATTGAAAGTGGGAAATGCATGGAGTCGTCTATGCTTTTTAATATTAATTGTATTAGGTGGAAGTCGAAACAGATGTCATATTCCCCCCCACAAATCCAATAAACACCAGAGTTCTGTTGTTTTAAAACAGGCAAAAACACTCCAGCGGCTCTCAAACCAACAAAGGAACAAATGTCACAATATATACTGCTTTGCAAAGTGCTGTCGAAAGCAGAACTAGAATGTTCATTCCTGACATCTCTGAGTGGCTGGCCCAGAAGCGAGTGATGGCACTGCGGTGGGCAGCAGGCGGAAGTGCACTGGAAGCTGAGTGGACAGAACGTGCAAAGTGTGACTTAAATCCCCAATTTTAAGGAAGTAGGTGGAGAGGAGCAATTTCTAGAATAGAAACCCTTCCTATCAACGTGTCAGGGATAAAACCAAACTCACAACAAGCACAAAGAAGAAAATAAGCATTATTTGCTATCTCTTCCCTCACTGGTCACACTCATTAATTTGAATATGTGTTTTACATTATTGAAATCATGTGATACATACAGTTTTATATTCCTTTTTTCACTATGACATCAAAAAATTATCTCACATCATTAAAAATTGCCCACAAACATCACTTTTAAGAACTATAAAGTATTTGTAGATGATACCATAATTTTCTTATTTCTTTATTGGTAGATATTTTCCCCAATTTTTCTTTTTTTTTTATTGATTTCAGGGAGAGGAAGGGAGAGAGAGAGAGAGAGAGAGAGAGAGAGAGAGAGAGAGAGAGAGAGAAACATCAATGATGAGAGAGAATCACCCATTGATCAGCTACTTCCTGCACCCCCCCGCCCACACACACACTGAGGACCGAGCCCGCAACCCAGGCATGTGCCCCAACTGGGACTAGAACTGGTGACCTTCTTGTTCATGGGTTGATGCTCAACTACTGAGCCACACCAGCCAGACCCCAATTTTCAATATTATAAATAATACAACAATAAAACCACTGTGTATGCTATCTATGTTTTCCAGAGATATACTTCTCTCTTAACTTTTCCTTGTAAACACCCAGAAATAACTATGGCAAATTTTGGAAAAGAGAAAACACTCATATTGTTATGAAAATAGGGGTTAATGGGCTGGTAAAAGGCAAAAATATTATATTATAACATATCACATTATTAGAATATAATTTTTCCCACAAACTTGAGGATATTTGAATCATTTAATTATTTCCCAAATTATCTACAATGAATATATATTACTTTATAACCAAGAAAACGACAAAAAGAGGGTAATTTGTGAAAAAAAATTCAGGAAGTGTCACTTCAGGTTGGCCAACATATGTGTAATAGGAGTTTCAAAAAAGAAGAGGAGTGAAAATGGAGAAGAGAACATTATCAAAGAAATACTAGAAAAAGATTCTCCCAGGGCTGAAGAAAGACAAAAGGATTAGTCTGAAAGATCCCGAGTACCTGGTACAATAAACAAAGAATAATTCATAGAAGCAACCTCATGGAATTTCAGAGTTCTGATAATAAAAAGAGATCCTAAACACTCAGTGAGAGACAAGAAACAGATAACCAACTAGAGACCAAGAGGGACATCGCCGTCATTCTTCTCATCAGCAACACCGAGGCTTGAAGACAATGGAGCAACTACCTTCAAAGTCCATAGAAATAATTTTGTACCTAGAATTTGATACCTTGTGAAACGATGTCATGCAGGAACTTGGATTCCCATACAGTTTCTGGAAATAAAATTACTTGATGATGTACTACCCAAGCAAGAAAAGAATATGAGAATTAAAACCAATTAAACCAGCCTCGAAATGCAATTTAATGAAACTCCAGTATAATGTGCAGTTGGCCTACCCAAAGGTCTGTATATTTGGAACAAATAAATGATATAATTCAAGAGCTGGAAGGTATTTGTAATATTATAAAGAAGATACATGCTTCTTTGTCAATCAACTAAAAATTCCAGAAAATGATGTTATGAACACACACACACACACACACACACACACACACACACACACAATCATGGCCCAAATATAAAACCAACCAAAACGTATGATTTTGTACAGTCGATGGAGCCTAAGAAAAGAAGACCCACTTGGCCTTGACATTGGAACACTCCCCCCTACAGATCCCAACATAATACCTGCTTCTGTAGAGACTAATATTTACAATATCTGTACTTTAAATACAGCCTGTTCGTTGGCTTTAAATGATCAGACTTAACTGACAGAACATGGAGAACAAATTTACTAAACAGAAGGCATGTGCTGGAAGCCTTGGCAACATTACAGAGGTGGTACAGCTGAGAGAGGGTGAGGAGTAGATGGGAGAGAAACAGTGGACAGAAGAAAAGGGGTATTAATTTTCCACCTTACATAGAGGGGAACCAAGAGTTACCACCAACAATTAGTGGGTCAATAAACAGAAATTGAATATTCTGTAAAATCATAAGGTTAACCATCAGAAGAAATAAAAATACACAGCTATCCATGATTTGCAGGTGGGAGAAGGGGATCTGTAAGTGAATAAGTTTCTCACCTATTGCAGCTAAAAGTTCTTCGATAGTACTTGGAGCTGATAATTGAAGATGTAGGTGCAGTATGCTACTTAGCACTATCAAGATAAATACCAGAAGAAATAGAAACAGAAACAATCAAATGAAGAAACCTATTAGGAGGAAACTACGAAAAGAATGGAAAAGAAGACTTACTTTTATGGTGTCCTATGTGTTTTTAATGTTTATTTCCAGGCAACTATATTTTAATAATTAAAAAGCAAAATAAGAAAAATACCAAAGGATTTTAAAGTAGCAGATATGCATCAGGTCAAAAAGATAGAGTAGGTGTTTTTTTCCCTCTGTTTTCTAATGATACTGCATGTAATATGGTATTTGTTATTGCCATAATGGAAAAATTCATAAAGAAAAGAGAGAAATAATTAATGCATTATTTTTATCACATCATAGAAGTTGTAGAAAATGGGGATGACGAGGCAAAGAAATGCATCTAAAATATCTGTGGGAGGATTCTACAATGGTCATAAAGGCCAGGCCAGCTGTGTGATCTTGGCTAAGTCACTTAGCTCCTCTGGTCTCGGTTTCCACCCCTGAAACACTGAGGAGTTGCCTTTAGAATTTCTCAGGCCAAGTTCAGCTCCAAGAATGTATGAATCTCTGAATTTCCAGCAACTGTGAGCATTGCCATTGAGATCAGTGACCCAGGCAATCTTGACTACAAAACAACTGGGTCCTCTTTTCTGTTGTTGAGGGGTTATTTCCTCTTGGAAGTTGAAGCTGGGAGGGGCTGCAAACTTCATGTTTTTCTAACAGAATTGCAGTTGTTTGCTCCAACAACAAGTACAAGGTCCACATAGATTATTTGCCCTGGTGTGCGCTCAGAAAAAGGCCAAAGGATATGCCCCAGTGAGGACCAAGGATGTACCCCAGGTCCGCCCCAAGCCCTCGAAGAAACCTGTCATCATTGGGGCTGTTGCTGTTTTACAAAAAAAAAAAAAAAAAAAAGCAGTAAGTGTGTTGAAAGCCATAACCACAATAAAACTGCCACATCAATCCGGGAGGTATTTTTTTACTAATAAACACAGGAAATCACACACCACCAAGACCCGGCTAGAACCAGATCCCGCTGCCTGTGGGGTTCACCATCTCTCTAAGTCTTGGCATTTCATCCACATTGAAGTTCTGCCTCTAGGAGGTTATTTACAACAGCAACAAAACAGAAATGAAAACAGAAAGTTTGTGGTGAGATCAAGTAACAGATGGCAATTCATTTGCTCGTTGTAATACAGTGTCTGAAATTGTCGGGTCATGTTTTGAACACTGAGGGGCAGTATCTAAGGAATATCCACAGGTCGGTGGTAGATTCTATACTCTTGCCATAGGAAGTGGTCTCCAGAGCAGCGGCATCCCAGGAAGCTTTCACATGTACAGAAGTTTAGGCCCCAAACAGACCTGCCTAATTAGACATGGCTTTTTACCAAAATCTCCAGGTGACACGTTTGGGCAATAAAGTTTGAGAGATGCTGGTTTACAAGACCTGTGATGTCCACACACCTCCCCACATCAAAAACTGAGGATTTAACTGTACACAAGGTCAAGTGCCTAAGTCCACAAGAAAGATGGTTGTTGTTGTTGTTGTTATTCTTATTATTCCTCCCATGTACAGATGAGGAAACTCAGGGCACTTCCGCAGGACTGGGCTACCAGGAGCTTGCAGAGGAGGCTTAGAGAAGTTAGAAACTTGCTCAAGGTCATAGGTAGCAAAGGGCAGAATTGGGATTTGAAACAAGATCCTTTTGAAGCCCAGACTCGTATTCTTAGCCATTACTTTCCGTTGCCTCGCTAGAGTTGACTGTTTTCAAGGGACTCCAGCAGGCTGATATACAGGCTGCCACCAATGAATTCAGTCGGTAGCATGTCAAGAACCGTTTTCCAGAAGATCATCCTTAGGAGACATCCTCAGTAAACTTCTTTCTCACCCCTCCCCTGACCATCAGGGGCAGATATGGATGTTCTGGAAGGGATCCTGCCCAGAGTTTTGTACTAGAGAGTGTGACCCCTCTAGGCAACTGAGTCTGAGTTAGCCAGCCCTAGAAACAAAGCCTAAGAAACGCCTGTGTTTAAAAACAGAAGGCAAAGCTTCCGGGAAGGATGGCCTATTTTATACCTTACAGTTTCAGAATGACTGCGGGCCCCTTCACCTACCTCCTGTGGGCTAAACACCATCATCTACCCTTTGACACTCTTGGGTCTAGAGACAGAAGGGGAAGGAGTAGAGGCAATTGCAGCTGGCAGGAACCTTAATTTTCAAGAACCTAGGTCAAGGTTCCCCGAGCCCCTCATGGTATGACTTGGGGACATGAGGGTTCTCTAGAAAGTCATGCATGCTTTTCCTGGGAGTGGGGGGTGAGAGAAGTGGGAGGACCCAACAGCGACCTTCTCAGCAGTCCATTCTTCAGCCCCACTTCCTTGGTAACACCAAATGGGGTTCATCTTCTCTATTGGCAAGAACTAGATTCGGCTGCAAAAAATAGAAATGATGATCATGATGATTGTGATGATGGCTTAAATCAATGCTCTTCAAATCATCATGTGCTTGTGAATCATCTGTGAACCTTGTTGAAGTACAGATTCTGATTCAAAAGGTCCGGGGCAGGCCCTGAAGTTCAGCATTCCTCACAAGCTCCTAGGGGTGCCTGTGTTGCTGGACCACAAAGCACAGAGAAGTGAGGGCTTCCACAAGGCACAAGCTCATTCCTCACTTAGGTACAGAGCCCCCGGAGGCTGACCCTCCAGCTCTAGGGCACCATAGCAGCATCAGAGGCTCCAACTCTGAGCTCTCTGTTCTTCCCTCTTCAGCACGTGGCTTCCATCCTTAAGCTCACCTAGGAGTCCAAGAAGGATCGTGGAGACCCAGCCCACCCAGCCATGCTGCAAACCTGCAGAAGAGTTGCTACTAACCAAACCAGCTCCTCTGAAAGAAGGTATGCGGTCCTTCTGCTTTGTCCCTTAGCCACTCCTAACCTTCATAGGAGGGGAGAATGGGGGCTGATGGGCAATTAGGATGTCTGCGCATCTCTTCATCCCACCCATCTTTCCATCATTTTGAAACTTTAGAGGAATACAACCTTGGTGGCCCCTCTTTTCCAGAAATTACTCTGGGGAAGAAGAAGCTGGGCCCCACTGTGCATTGTCTGGGTGACTATGAGCCATGGGTAGGAGCCAGTGAGAATAAATGAAAACATGCTGACAGCAGGGCAACAGAGAAGATGAATCCAGCGGAGTGGTCTGAAATCTGCTAGAGTCAGGCAGAAAAGTAAAAGACCATGGGCAGACCTTGTGTCCCACATTTGAAAACTGTCTTTGGTCTTGCTTCTGATGCTTAAGTTCTACTTTATACCCCCATGGGCCTGACAGCCTCTTTTAGTCTCCTTGGACCACAAGTCCTTTCTGCCATGTTCCAGCTGGACTCTTCCCACTTTCCCTCCATACCCGGAAGTGCTCCAGGCAAAGCCTGGAGCCTCGCTTTTGGCTCATGCCACTAGCACCTGATCTTACCCCTTCTGGGGTCCCTTCTCATGCTTTGACTAGAACCTCCAGTGCTAAAACCTGCCAGAATCATCAGAAGTGGCTGCAGCCAATTCCTTAACGCTTTAGGTATTTTTTTCTATGTCCAATGCCCCCTTGACTGAAACTGCCTAGCATGCAGCCCCCAACCCACCTATCCACCTACCTAGGGAAAGCAGTTCTGGGATAACTTTTGGACAGGGGTGACCACAGAGGGGACCAGGAGTGGACACCCTACTATAGATTGCTAGTGGCTTATGACATGGTCTGATGCAAAGGGAACTGAGAAAACTAAGATGGTAACATTAATTGAGCCAATCAGAGTCCCTCACCAGGGAATTTAACATGAAGTTACAGGATAGAAAGAGGCAGTCATGGTTGCCACTGAGTCAGATTAAGGATGCCTCAAACTCCCATTGATGATGTCCCCACCTCTCAACACCACTGAGCTTGGAATTTCCAACCTGGTGTTATTCATTCTGCTTGTTATCTAGGAACTCCACAGATTCAGACAAACACAGTTGACATCCTTTTCTGTTCATCTAGTGAAAATGATCTGTGACATCTTGCGATGTGTACAGTTAATGCTGTGCGAGTTTCTGGTTTTGATGCCTGCCCTGCTGTAGTAATATGTGTCCCTTCCTGGCTGAAACTGCCCTTCCCACAGGTATTCTCTGTGCTAAGGTGGTCACTGATTGGGCCAAAGGAGTCCAACCATAGGCTTTCCAGTTGCTGCTGACTCGTGTTTTCCTAAAGGTAACAGTGGCTCAGCTGCCATGGTCAAACCCCAATAACATGGTTAAAACAAATCTGTGTTTACTTTTTTCTCTTGGGGAAGTCTTTGCTAGTCTGGCAGCTCTATTCAGCAAAGGTGTCAGGGACCCAGGCACTTTCTATCTTGTTGCTCTCCCAACTCTATAGTTTTGTCCTCATCTTCACTGTCCAAGATGGCTTGCATCATCTGCATTCCAGTACGTAGGAAAGGAAAAAGGACCCTGGAGGACATGCCCCTCCCCTTTAAACCTGGAAGTTGCACAGATAACTTGCACTCGCATCCCATTGACCAAAACATGAGCATATGGCCTCACCCAGGTGCAAGGAAGGCTGGGAAATGTTAGTCCTATACTAGTCAGCTATGTGCCTAGTTAAAAATCAGGGTTCATATAAAATAGGGTTACAGTTGTGAGTACACAAAACACAGAATTTATTATTTATTAATTATTGTATTATTTTCCATACAAACAACCATAAAACTACTTTTGCCCCACCCTGTATCTGTGCCTCGCTAAAAATTGGAAGTTCTATTATTTTGAAAGAGAATGAATAGGAGGTGGCATGTCCAGTTTTGGCTGGTCGGACCAGCTCCGTCTGGAGTCTGGGGCCGGAGAAACTAGACATGATTACTTATTGAGAGTAAGAGGAGATGGAGGGTGACAGGCCGAAAGAGTCACAGCCATGAGGCTCATGAAAGAATTCAAGAACATGGATGCACCCCAAACCACCTGTGACACCAGGCAGCTCCCACTCCTGCTCCCTGCTCTCCCACAAGGGGTCCTCTTGGAAAACTCCCTTCTCTTAAGGAGCGCGAGACACTCAGAAGTCTTTGCTGCAGGTCCAGGACAGTCCTGTTGTAGGTGAGGTTTGAACAGTGTTTCAACAATGGTCCCATTCTCCAGATGAGATAACTAAACCCTAGGTGCTTCATCATCTGTCCTCAGGCAAAGGAGAAAACTGCATGAGAATCTGCTGCTTCAGCTTCTTGATCAGAGATGAAAACAAGCCATCGGTACACGTACACGATGCTATCTGGCTTCCTCTGTGTGGAAGGTGCTGATAGAAATCAAGAGGGTCCTGTTTGCCAAGACCACAAGTTCCGGGTAAGTCAGCGTAGAAATACATCAATAAATGAGATGGGAAGCTGGGTATATAAACGGACACTGAACACCTGACACACAGGCCTCACTGAGGCCCCGAATGTGTGAGGTCTTTGTGGAGACCACTGAGCAGTTAGCCACAGTGCACACACTAGGGCAGGGGCCCTCAAACTACGGCCCGTGGGCCACATGCAAATACAAATATTGTATTTGTTCCCGTTTTGTTTTTTTACTTCAAAATAAGATATGTGCAGTGTGCACAGGAATTTGTTCACAGCTTTTTTTTTTAACTATAGTCCGGCCCTCCAACGGTCTGAGGGACAGTGAACTGGCCCCCTGTTTAAAATTTTGAGGACCCCTGCACTAGGGCCTGAGGACAGGTGGGAAAGGAGAGTGCGGTCAGGACCTGGGCCCCAGCTAGCGCCAAGGGGGACAGGATTAGTCTCAGGTCCTGAGGGCAGAAGTCCTTCTCAGAAGGCAGAAATAGTTCCTGAAGAGGATGGCCAGTATGATACCTTGCCTGACAATATAACTTTCAAAAATAAGACACCCAAGTCACTTCTCAGGCCTTAATTGATTTGCAATATGCCTGATCTGGCAGTGGGCAAGTCCAGAGGTCATAGGCAACCCGCAGCCCCAAGCGTGGGTGTCTGCCAGACAGGCTGGCCACAGGCCAACTGCACTGGAATTCTGAGGTCTCTGTTTGGGCCTGGAAGGTCCTTGGGTTTGGATTCAGACACACTGGGCAGCATGGAGAGGACACAATGGGTGACCATGGTCCATATCAGCAAGCATCGGGGGCTCCAGCAGCACAGGGTTCCCACAAAGAGTGAAAGTTTGGTCCTGTTCAGCAACTACTGACTACTGTTGATGGTGAAAAAATTAAGCAGATACTTAACTCTCACCAGCATGAGCGAAAAGGGGAATCTGTGGGCTGCATAAACAAACCGCGCAAAGTACAGCGGTACAGCTGGACCCAGGGACGGCCAGATTCAGAGATTCAGCTGTTATCCAGACTTCTTCCCCAGGTTGGGCTGCTATCAAAAATACCACAGACTTGGTGGCTTAAACAGCAGGCATTTCTTTCTCACAGCTCTGGAGGCCAGGAAGCCTAAGATGAAGAAACTAGCATGTTAGTGTGTGGGGAGAGCCAGCTGCCTGGCTTGTAGAAGGCCACCTTCTTGCTGTGTCCTCTCCTGGTCTCCTCTCTGTGTGAGTGCACATGGGAAGAGAGCGTGAGCTCTGGTGTCTCTTCCTCTTCCTAGAAGTGTGCTAATCCCATCATGGGGGCCCCAGCCTCTTGACCTCATCCAAACCTAACTACCTCCCAAAGGCCCCACCTCCTAATACAGTCACATTGGGGTTAGGACTTCAACATCTGAATTTGGTGAGGGAGGGGTATGGGATATAACCATTCAGTCCATGACAACTTATGTCTCTGATTTTTTTTGCATTTTGAATTCATTCTCACAATGTAGCTTTCCCCCCCATGGCAAAAGCCATGAGTGCATGCAGCTTTGGACCTAAATACTAGCGAGGAGAGAGAGTGTCCTCATCAACTCTGGGTTGAAAAAAATGCCTCCAGCAAGTCTCTTAATTGGCTTTGCAAGCCACTTGCCTATTCCTGGACAATCACTTTGACCAAAAGGATGTGGCTACTCTGATTGGCCCAAGCAGGTCACTGATGGTTGGACTGGGAAGAAGCAGCTTGCCCCCCAAATGAGGAGTGCTGCTGGAGGCCTGCCCAGCAACAAATGCCCATTGCTAAGGGAGCTGAGGGCAAAAAGGATGAAGTGGGAGCTGTGCTGAGCTAGTGAGGGGCACTAATGGGGAATCTGTGAGAGATGCCTGGGGTGCCTAGAAATAATTCAGGGTATGTTTTTGTAAGGGGCTGAAAACCATGAAATGAAATAATGTCTTGTAAGCCAAAGAAATGCTCTTTATTACTATTAATATAGAGATTGGGGTGTTCTGGTACTGTGATGTGTACCATTGACTTTGAAATTCTTCAACACTGAAAGTGCTATCTAAGGGTGAGTCACTCCTTTTAATCCACACCCTAGAGGACTCCTGTCACCCTAACTATGGCAACTCCAATGGTGGTCATTAGAATTTAATCAGAAGGCCATTTGTGAGGCAATACCTCTTCTGGATGTCCACCCCCAAATTTTGAAAACATTTATTCATAGAGATATATGTACCCCTATGTTCATTTTAGCATTATTCATAGTAGCCAAAACATGGAAATAACCAAAGTGTCCTTCAATAGATGTTTGGATATATATAACAGAATACTACTCAGCCATAGGAAAGATAAAATATTGCCTTTTGCAACAACATGGATGGATCTTGAGAATATCATGCTAAGCAAAATAAATCAGACAGGAAAAGTCAAGAACCATATGATCTCACTCACATGTGGGATATAAAAGCAACAAATGAACAAACAAACAAAAACTTACATACACAGACAACAGTATGGTGATTACCCGAGAGTAAGAGGGGTAGAGTAGAAGAGGGAAAATGGGTCACATATATGGTGACAGAAGGAGAGTTGACTTTAGGTGGTAGGCACACAATGCAATATACAGATGATGTATCATAGAATTGTACATTTGAACCTATATAATCTTATTAACCATTGTCACCCCAATAAATTTAATAACATTTTATTTTTTTAATATTTTTATTGATTTCAAAGAGGAAGGGAGAGGAAGATGGAGGTAGAAACATCAATGATGAGAGAGAATCATTGATCAGCTACCTCCTGCAAGCCCTGTGGGCCTGAGCCCACAACCCAGGCATGTGCCCTGACTGGGAATCGAACCTCCACCTCCTGGTTCAGAGGTCTACACTCAACCATTGAGCCACGCTGACTGGGCTTAATAAAATTTTGCAAAGAAGAAGGCCATAGCCCAGAGGTACTCCCACAAGTGCTTCAGCTGTCTTTATCTCTGATCAATACCAGAGGTCCTGTTAATTAGCATAATGCATGGAGGAATGGGCTTTCATTGGTGAAACATGGAGAAACTCCCAATACATAGAAACAGGGTATTAGACTCTAGTGAGCCTTCCTCCTTCCCTCTTAGGAATGCTGCCCATGGCCTATATCCAGCTGCTGATTCCAGAGAATATGGGCCAGCCTGTGACTGATTGGATGGTGCGCCAATCCCACTATGAGAGTCTTGTCACATTTGCCCCCAGTGAAACTTTCTTTCATGCACAAAGCTCCCTACAGAAGAGTGTTTGGACTTTATCAAGCACGCAAGGCGGACTGATTGGTTTGCGCCTACTTGCTGATAAACATCTGTTTGGGGAAGAACTCAGCATGAGACTTGCTTGTCTGGGGACCTGGAGCAGGCTGCAGGGAGAAGCTTGCCCTTACTCCTGTAACTAGTGGTGGCTGCTGATAGTAACCAAAAGGAACCCCAGGGTTCTATGTGACCAAAGTGGGGAGTAGAAGGTGCCTTTGCAAGCCGAGGGGCTCATCAGTTTTCCTCAGAAAGATCTGTCATGCATTAGGTCTTAGGGTTCCAACTGGGGCAGGAGTCCAACCCCCAAAGATGGGGAAAAGCTGTTGGGTACAAGGCAGGACCTACTCAGAGTGAGACTGAGAAATGAACAGGTGTCCATGAGACAGAGAGGAGGCAACCCAAGAAATGAGGCAAAGGCCCAGTAGCCAGATATGGAGGATGACCTTGGGACCCAAGGATGACCTTGAATGTGGGCCTCAGAGTGTGTCACAGCCCTCTTAGAGACCTGGCGGAGGGGAACTTGAAGGGAGCTTAATGTTGGATGGGGGGTGGGGGGGGAAGGGGGCTGCAGAACTGAAACCAGGCCAAGGCTGGCAGCTCTCTACCCATCCAGGGCCACCCGGACTATCCCAAGGAAAAGCAAAGAGATTGGAACTCCTGATGCCTCACTCTAGCGACAGCTTTGAGTTATGAATCTTTCTCTGCACTGACCACCATGTTAAAGATCATTGCAAAGACTGTGGAGAAACATCTCTGTAGCTACTGGCATGAACGTTTCTTTGAGAAGTCTACTTTTCAAAGGGTGGAGAGGGAGTTTCCAGCCTCGACTTTGAGTGCCTCCTACATTTTCTGCAGAAGGAAGGGGCTTTTCTGGAAGGCAAAGGAGGGAGGAGGAGGGGGAGGGCTGGTGTCGAGGTCAAAAAGGCAAGGAAGAGAAGAGAGTTGCGCCCACAGCCCAGAGGAAGATCTCAACAAACCTGCTGAACACATATGTGTGAGGTTAACTGGCCCTTCCCCCAAAACCCCTGAAATCTTTAGCAAATTCCCCACTGCTCATTAATGCATGTGTACCTCCTACTCCCTATTTAGTCATGAGTAACCACACCGTTCCTGCTGGTTAATACCAACAACTGCCACTAGTTAAAGGACTTGAAAGTCACCTACCACCTGCTCCCTCCCTGCCCAATGCCCCTTAACCTCACTCCAGGTCACCTGAAGAGCAAGTCTCAGAATGAATTCTGCCACAAATACTGATATTTGTTAGTAACCAGGAAATCCTTTCAAGTGCAAGGAAATCGTTTGGGGCCACAGAGAGGTGGTGAGGATGAAAACAGAGACCTCAAGCGAAGATGAACATATCTTAGTGAGAACTGATGTAGATGGCTTTCTGCATATTTATTTATACACACCTAGTACTTCATCCCAAATCTTATTGGAGTCAGGGACTACTTATTTTGCTTTCACAATCGCATGTGACCTCACTCCCCAACCAGCAGGGGAGAAATATGATAAAACGTGAACAGCATACAAATGAGCCTTCTGCACTGTGAAACGTGAATGACTCTGTTCTGCGAAGGTGTAGATATTGAAGGTGTGACTATGGGATGTTGTACCTCCCAAACCAAGCATTTCCCCCCAAGGTGTCCAACAGGAAGATCTATAAGGAGATGTCCTGGAAGAGACACAAAGGGAGGAGCAGGCTTCATCTGCCCAGCTGCAGGGGCGAGAGGAGGTCCTATCCAGCTGCAGGGGCAGAGTGTCTGGCATCTGCACGGTACAACACACGGAAACCAGGTGTGCATCCGGTGCTGGGGTCCGGCCAGCCATACACCAAGAGATGCAGAACTCAGAACTCAAGAAAGAGGACCCCAACAACAGAGCCTTCCAAATTCAGGAAGATGGAGAGTGTGGGTAGAAGGGCACCTGGGACAACAGTAGGTTGGTTATAAGGCTGCAGCCACTAGAGTGAGATTTGGGAAGAGCAGAGGACTCCAGCTCTGAGCAGAAACTGAGGATAACAGGAGCAATAAGAGCAGGTTCTGGAGGGACTGAGCCCATGACAGGTAGAGGTTAGGGACGGAGAGTGAGAGAAAATCCCAGTTACCAAAAACCACGTCAGGTCAGGGCACACAGGCCATTCCTGAGGCTTAGGCCTGGTATGTTGAGCTAAATCTCTTTGAAGGCTCCTTCCTAAGGTCAGGGCTAATGCCAGAAACAGAAGGTTTTTCTTTTTTCTTTTTCTTTTTTATTGATTTCAGAGAGGAAGGGAGAGGGAGAGAGAAATAGAAACATCAATGGTGAGAGAGAATCATTGATCAGCTGCCTCCTGCACGCCCCACCCTGGGGATCGAGCCCGAAACCCAGGCATGTGCCCAGACCAAGAATCGAACCGTGACCTCCTGGTTTGTAGGTTGATGCTCAACCATTAGCCACTCTGGCCAGGCAGAAGGAGTGTTTTAATCAGGAGGCATGCAGCTGCAAGTAACCTGAACTAAACTAAAAGTGAAGCTGAACTAAAAGTGGCTTTAACGAGGAAATCATTGACTCACAAATGAAAAGACAGTAGAACAGGCCTACAGCTGACCAATACAGTGGCTCCAACTCCACTTTTTGCTGACTTTTTTTTTTACTCTGCCTATCATGGGACGGTGGCTTCATCTGTAGGCTTCATCCTGCCATGCTGGCCTTGGGTGTGGACAGAGTGACATTGCAGGGTCGGCTCCCTTTGGGGCTATGAACCATGTGGGCAGGGTAGACACCTGCACAAAATCATTCTTCTGTTAGGAAGAAGGAAGGGAACGATACCGAGGGCAGGATGAAGTGCAGGTGGGTGGCTGATTTGGGTTCTTCCTGCTGATCCTCTGACCAGCTGTGTGAGTTGGGGGAAGCCACTTCCGCTCTCGAGGCCGCCTATTTTTCATCTTATAACAAAAAGATTAATCTAGAGCAGTGATGGCGAACCTATGACACGCGTGTCAGAGGTGACACGCGAACTCATTTTTTGGTTGATTTTTCTTTGTTAAATGGCATTTAAATATATAAAACAAATATCAAAAATATAACTCTTTGTTTTACTATGGTTGCAAATATCAAAAAATTTCTGTATGTGACACGGCACCAGAGTTAAGTTAGGGTTTTTCAAAATGCTGGCACGCCGAGCTCAAAAGGTTCACCATCACTGATCTAGAGAATCTTTAAGGGGTCTTGGACTCTATGCAATGAGATGTTCACGGATTACTCAATGCGGGCCTTCGAGTGTGGGAAATGATTCTAGTCGTTTGTGGAAGATGGTACTTTCCAGAGAAGACCCCAGCAACTTCTCCATCCCACGCGCCCATCGGCAGTGGAACCTTGCCACTCCGCCATCAGGAGACGGAGTCTGATTCTCAGTCCCTGGCATCTGCGCCAGCCTGATGACTCGCCTGGACCCAGCGGGCCACAGTAGCTTATACCTATTAAACTATGGGAGAAGTGACACTGAAAAGGCCGTGCAGGCTCCAGTTGGTTCTCTCAGCACACCAGCTGCAGGAGAATCCAGCGCCATATAAGAAACCCAGCTACTCTGAGACGGCCTTGCTGGAGAGGCCGTGGGAAGGCGTTCATGTGGACAGCTCAGCTGAGCTTCCAGCCCAGCGCCAGCATCAGCTGCCCACAGTAAGTGTGCACCACCTTGGACCTCTAGCCCAGGCTGACCTTCAGTTGACTGAACCCTCAGCTGACATCATATTGCAGCTCCATGAGACATCCCACAGGTGGATAGTCCCGCTAAGCCCGTCCAGAATTCCTAACCCAGAATATCAAGAGCAAAAGAAGAGGATTGCTGCCCTAGCCGGTTTGGCTCAGTGGAGAGAGTGTTGGTCCTCAACTGAAGGGTCCCAGGTTTGATTCCGGTCAAGGGCATGTACCTTGGTTGCAGGCTCGATCCCCAGTGGAGGTTGTGCAGGAGGCAGCTGATCGACGTTTCTCTCTCATCGATGTTTCTAACTCTCTATCCCTCTCCCTTCCTCTCTGTAAAAATCAATAAAATACATTTTATATATATAAAAAAAAAAAGATGATTGCCATCCTTCACCCTTACGTTTCGGAGTGACTTGTTATGCATCAGTGGTAACCAGAATATCCTTAGAGTGGAGTGGGCATAAGTGAACCAGGAAAGATTTAGATAACTTCGAGAAGTTGTTTCTGATAGTTGCAAAGCATTGAAAATATTTTGATTCTTTTTTTGTGTGGCTACTTACGAAATCAGGAGGAGAGATTCTTTGAGGAATGACCTGGGGGAGTCTTGCCAGGAGGTCATAACAATGACCTTCTCATTTAGGCAGCCCTTTGGAGTTTGTGAAGGGCGAATGAACTCAGTTGAATGTCAGAACTAAGGGCTAGGGCACAATTCAAGCCCCATCTTTGTTCAGTCCTCCTCCTGGAATTCCTGGCCTTGCCCACCTGTTTTTCTTGGAGAGAGAACACTAATGGATGAGCAAAACCTCCCTTCAGTGAGCACCCGTATGTAATGGGCCAACTTCCTAATCCTCTCCACATTGTACCTTCACATGGGGACAGCAAAGAGGGCTGACTGGAGGCCTCTGAGCTACCAAGTTTCCTCGTTGGCCCTCCTGTGCTCCTCTGATGGTCTCAGGATCCCGCCCCAGCAGCCCCTAGTACAGCTGTTTTTAGCAGCTTCTGCCTTGACTCTTAGCAGTTGCACCTTTGATTAATGGTTTTTCTTGAAGTTATACAATCAAAACTTACGATGGCTCTGTGAGGTGGGCAGAGCAGATGTTATTAACACTATCGTGGTAGCCAGCCTTCGAGATGGCTCCCAATAGTTTGTACCTCCTGGTATTCACATCCTTCAACAGGTTGAGTTGGGTAACAAATGGGATAGTTTAACTTTGGAGGCTATGGTATTATCGAGTGTGGCTTCTGTCTTGCTCTCTCAGATTGCTTACTCTTGGAAAGGCCAGCTACCATGTCAGGAGGACCCTCAACCAGCCCCATGGAGAGACTCCTGCAAATAGCCTTGTGAGTGAGCTGTCAGGAAGCAGACCCTCCAGCCCCAGTCCAGCCTTCAGATGACTGGGGCCCCAGCAGACACCTTGACCTCATCTCATGAAAGATCATGAGCCAAAACCACACAACTGAGTTGCTCCTAAATGCCTGACCCAAGAAAACTGTTTAAGGTAATAAATGTTTATTATTTAAACTAAGTTTTATATATATTTGATTTCAGAGAGGAAAAGAGAGGGAGAGAGAGCTAGAAACATCAATGATGAGAGAAAATCATTATTCAGCTGCCTCCTGCACGCCCCCCACTGGGGATTGAGCCCACAACCCAGGCATGTGCCCTGACCAGGAATCTAACTATGATCTCCTGGTTCATAGGTTGATGCTCAACCTCTGAGCCAAGCCGGCCAGGCTAAACTACTTATTTTTAAAGGAATTTTAGAAAGAGTAATAAGTAATTACAATTGAGAAGCTGAGGCTCAGAGACATACAGTGACTAGCCCAAAGTGACACAGCAGGAACTGGGAAGAGCATCCTCATCTTGTGACTGCTGACTCATACAGACAGGTTCTGTTAGTTCATGACTCAGCAGTTCTCTAATTTAGCCCCAGAAGAGGGAGAGGTGAGGCTGTAGGCATGGAGCAATGACGGCCCAAGCAACCCTGCCACACTCAGGCCCCAGACCCACCAGCTCCTCCCCAGGAATCCAGGGCTAGGGAGAGCGGCTGAGACCCTTGGCTGCCATTTGCATGGGGCCTCCATGACGAGGAGAAACAAGCCAGCATCCCGACCTTCTCACCTGGACAGACCCCCACACACGTGTTCTGGGCCTCGGCCCTGACCACTAAGGATACAATTGCTGAGCCGCGATGCTGCAATCCTGCTGGGCTGTGGCACAGGTGTGTGTGTGTGGGGGAGCTAGGGCCTAAGATCCCCAACTCAGAGTCTGGCCTGGTCTCCAGTGCCCTCACTGCTGACTCCTGTGTCCTCTTTAGAGAAGTCACCCCAGTGAGGGGTGCTTTCAGTTCCCATGTGAATCACTGTCCACATGATCACCGGTCACCCTGCCGCAGGCTGTGCCTGTGGCCTACGTGAGCTCTCCGTGGTGACAGTGCGGGTTGGTGATGCGGTCCGCCTGAGGCAAGTCTATCTGGCTGTTTCTTCATCCTCCCAGCTAAATGGGACTTATTCCAGCAAGAGCCACTATGCTCCCCCCACCCCCAACCCCCTGGGTTTGGGCACATCAAGAGGGTGGTTTAAGACAAAGGGTAAGCAGTTCTTGCTTGTCTTCAGAGTCTCAAGTCCAGCTGTTGGCACTGTGGAGGGAGCAACAGATAGAGGCCTAAAGCAGGGGCTGGGATTGGCAGCAGGAAGCGGAGAAATGCTCACGGGATGGGTATAGGATGCGGCGGGGAGCAGCTCCTTGGCTGTGCAGACCTGTGGAAGGGAACAGGGAGAGACCTGAGGCGGTGACATTTCTTGATAAAGGACCTTGACAGCCCAGCGGAGGGTCTTATGCCTATGACCTTATGTGGCATTTAAGGACTTCCATAATAGAGGAGGAAAAAACCAGGTATAGGACACCTGGGTTCTAATCTAAACTCAAGATTCATCACTTGGATAACCTTGGAAAAGTTGTTGGCTGATCTGGACCTCGATTTCTTCATGAGTCAGGTCAAGCAAATGATATTCAGACTGGGTTCCCTGGGTTACCTAGGGTTCTGCAGACCTACCTTAGAGTTTGGCATTGGGAGGGAGCCTCTAAACCAGTGCTGTCCAATAGAAATATAAAGTGAGTCACACATACAATTTAAAAAATTTTTAGTGGCCACATTTTTAAAAATCTAAAAACAAATAGGTAGAATTAATATTAATAGTATCTTTCAACATATAACCAATTTATTGCGTTTATTAAGATATTTTATATTCCATGCTTTGTACTAATTTTTCAATATTTGGTGTATAATTTGTGCTTAAGCACAACTCAATTCTGACTAGCCACACTTCCTGTGCTCAATAACTGACCTGTGCAGAGAAGGCAATCAAGGCTTTAAGTAAGAGCAGAAGTCTCTCCCTGGTGGACAAAACGGAAAGTGCAGGAGAGACCAAAGGATTTAAATAAGTAAAACACCTGAAAGCACAGAGAAGACTGATGTGTGTGGGGGGGGGCGGGGGGGGGTGGGGGAGGAGGGGGTGCAGGTGGCTCAGTCCAGCCAGAGAGTAAAAGCAGGGGAAGGAGCGTATCAGAGAGGCCATGAACTCATTTGGTTTCCTCCAGCATCATGGGTTTTCATGACATCGAGTCAAGGTCTCAGTTCCTTGATTTAATGATCAAGTATAATGCGGGCACCTGTGAGGGCATCTGGGGAGAGCACGGGCCAATCAGAGACGTAGGTCACGGCCAAACTCCCGAGGGATTTGGGAGCGAGAACTGATGCAGACTCACTGCTGGGAAGAGAGGGAATGTGTCCCGGGAGATGGGGCACGGACAAGGGTGTGTTGAGCAGGGAAAACCTATTTGGACAATAATCCAGGCTGCAGAACCATCAAGGCAAAGAAGCCAGAGGCATTCAAGAGGCAAAATAGCGGAGGTGTTAGGAATAGACTCTGGAGCCAGGTTCGCTGCTTGCTGGCTGTGTGACTTCGGATAACTTACCTCCCAGGCCTCAGCGTCCTCATCTATACAATGGAGGCAATAATAGTTCCTGCCCCTTGTGCCTGCAGTGTGATGAGTTGTGTTTGTGACAATAGATTCTTTCTTTCCTAATAGCGTATGTCAAATGCTTAGAATGGAGATAAGAAAGTGCCATGGCTTGCCTATTATAATTACAGGGATTTCTTTAGAAGGACCACGAAGGAGCCAGCCTCGTCCCCAGTGAGTTGACATTCAAGTGCAATCATATGACAAGTCTGTTCTCTACT
Organism: Myotis myotis; assembly: GCF_014108235.1. Taxonomy (NCBI): domain Eukaryota; kingdom Metazoa; phylum Chordata; class Mammalia; order Chiroptera; family Vespertilionidae; genus Myotis; species Myotis myotis. The sequence continues at coordinate 48,786,349 of NW_023416317.1, forward strand.
TGGAAATGGCAATATTGTTTCAATAGAGGGCAGTGGCCCACAGCGTATCTCTCTGGCGCCTTCAAATGGAAACTGCCAACACAGCCAGCTTCCTGACCTGGTGGGGACTCAGGACCACGGAGGTTCAGCCCTTGTGTTAGGGTTCCCTCTTTCCCCAGGGAAAATGTGGGTGTATCCGGATTCACAGTTCTCTCTTTTAACTTTGATGAATTCAATGATCTTCTCATTTAAAAAATAATAATAACAATGGCTTCGGTTCGTGGAGCCACCTCTAAGCGGCAGTCAATGACCAACATCCCATCTCCGCCATTCAAGTCTGCAAGGCCTTTGTCTCCCATTTCAAAGCTGAGGACCCTGAGGCTCAAATGTCATCAGAATTTGCCTAAATGACAGGATTCCCTGGAGCATAAAAATCTGAGCCCTGGGCAGTGGTGCTCAATCTTGCTGTACCTGGAATCATTGGGTGAGAAGGAGGTGGGGGGGTTGGGGAGGAGGGGAAAATCCTGGCAGGGCAGGCCTGCCCTCCAGGTCAATCAAACTGAAACCTCCCGCTGTGGGACCAAGACATCAGTGTTTTTAAACTTCCCGAGTGAGTTAGTGTGGAGCCCAGATTGAAAGCCACCCATTCGGAAGAGGTTGGTCTGGTTCCCAAACCTGACCAATCAATCCCCAGTATCATGCCTGGAACATTTTTGCACGGAATTGAATGGAATGTTCTCCTCACCATGGCCTGCTGCAATCATTGGTGGCCTGTGCCAAGAGGAATACGTATGTATGTTCTTGAAAACTCCAGTGTGCGTGCATTTAGTTTATGTAAGTGACACTGTGCCATCAAATATCATTTGGGATGCTTTTTTTTATGCAGCATGAAGTTGTTTTTAAATATATTTTTATTGATTTCAGAGAGGAAGGGAGAGATGGAGAGAGAGAGAGAGAGAGAGAGAGAGAGAGAAGAGAGAGAGAGAGAAACATCAATGATGAAAGAGAAACATTTTTCGGCCGCCTACTGGGAATCGAGCCTGCAACCAGGCATGTGCCCTTGACCGGAATCAAACCCGGTACCTTTCAGTCTGCAGGCCGATGCTCTAGCCACTGAGCCAAACCAGCCAGGGCAGCATGATGTTTTTTTGAGCTAGACCTCTTGCATCTGTAGTAAATGTACTTCTGACTTCTGCTTTGTCTTCCTGCGTGTCCACGTATCAACATTTTATGTGTCCGTTTCCTACTAACAGACACTCCAGATTTTGCCACCAACTACGCTGCCCTGAGCATCTTCCCGCTGTCTCCTGATGACCTTAGCCACGTTCCTCTGGGTGCGCAGCCTCAGAGTGGAGCTGCCCAATCAGAGGGAACGTGCAGCCTTAACTTGTCCCAACTTGTCTTCAGGACACTACACCAATTCACACTCCCACAAGCTCGCCTCCCAGGGCCTCCCTTTCCCCATCCTTGTCAGCCCTTGACATTCTCTGTGGTAGGTCCCCAGAAAGCAGCCAGGCGGAGAGATGTTATGAGACTTTTAAGAAATGTTATTGCGCTCTCCTCTCTCACAGTAGGCTGAGACCAGTGTGTGGGTGTCAGCCCCGAGGGGATGGTTGGGTTCTCTTATCTAGGGCGGAAGCATGCAACATAGGGTCAGGTTTCGGCAGCGCCAGACAGTCAAGCGGAGGGAATGGAGGGGAGGGCACGAGTGGGGCAAGGGAATTAAGGGAGGAGAGGTCACAGGTCAGTCAGGCGAAGGGGGATTCATCTTATCTTGCTTCTGAAGGCGCCAGCTGTCTGCCCCGAGCTATGGGAAAAGGCTTCTAACAAAACATATTTCAGAAAACATGTCCAAGTAGGAGAGATTAGGAGCTGTTCATCCTAACAATCTGACTTTCTAATTTTTGCCCAACACATGGGTTAAAAAATGACATCTGACAGCTTTAATTTGCATACACCCGAGCCTTCCAGACTTGAATTCACAACTATTCCATGACTTGCCTCTCGCTACCTCTGTAGTCACATCTGTCCCCACCATCTCTAACCCCTGGCAACTATGCCTGCTTTCCATGTCTATGGCTTTGTCATTTCAAGAGTGTTATGTAAATGACATTGCACAGTACGTGACCTTTTGAGAGTGCCTTTTTTTTTTTTTTTTTTTTACTAATCATAAAACCCCTGAGTAGTAGTCCATGATATGGAATTTAGCCATTCATCTATTAAGAGACATTTTGGTTGTTTCCAGGTTGGGGCTATTAAGAATAAACTTTCTATAAACATGTATAGTTTTTTGTGAAAACATGAATTTTTATTTCTTGGTCATAAATGCCTAACAGTGCAATTGTGGGATCATACAGCGTATGTTCTGTTTTTTTTTAGAGGACAACCCAGAACAAGGCAAGGATGTCTCTTGTATGTTGACTCTGATGAATCTTCCAACCCATGAAAATGGTATGTCTCTCCATTTATGTAGATGTCCTTTGCTTTATCTGCATTTTGTAGTTTCAGCATACAGTGGGGCCTTGACTTACGAGTTTAAATAGTTCCGAGACCGAGCTCGTTAAGGAACTCGTTAAGGAGCTCGTTAACTCAAATTACTCTACTAACTCAATGCAAAAAAATCTGCAGAGAGACAGCTGGTATCTCAAAAAACTCATTAGTCGGGACATTCGTAAGTCAAGGCCCCACTGTACCTGTTTTGTACACATCTTGGTGATTTATGCATAAGTGTTTCTTTCTTGAGAGAAATGTTATACATTAATTGTACGTTAATTTTGCTTTCCACACTTCTATTGCTACTGCATAGAAATACAATTGATTTTTTTACATGTTGCTCTCGTATCTGCAGCTTTGCTTATTATTCTAGGAATCGTTTCAGTTTTTTTTTGTTGTTGTTTTTTTTAATATTCTCTGGTATTTTCTATGTAGACCATCTTGTCATCTCTGAACAGGGACAGTTTTATTTCTTCCTTTCAAATAAGTATTCCTCCCTCCCCCGCCCCCTTATTAAGCTGTCTAGGACTTCCAGCACTAGATTGAATAAGAGTATTGATAGCTGACATCCTAGCCTTGTTCTCAGTCTTATGGGGAAACACTCAATCTTTCACCTTTAATATGAGGTTAGCTATAGGTTTTTAAATAGATATTCTTTATCAAGTTGAGGAAGCTTTCCCATCCCTGTTTTTTCTGAGAGTTTTATCATAAATGGCTGTTGAATTTTGTCAAGGGTTTTTTTCTATATCAATTGATATGATCATGTGATTTTTCTTCTTTAGCCTTTCAATATAGTGGATTACACCATTGACTTGAAGTCAATCTCTGGAATAAACCCCATATGCTACTTGCTAATATTTTGTTAAGAATTTTATTCATGTACATGTGTGAGGGGTAGTAGTCTGTAGTTATATTTATTTTTGTACTTTCTTTGTCTAGTTTTGGTATCAGGTTGATACCAGTCTCACAACATGAGTTGGGAAGTGTTCTCTCTTCTTTAAACATTTGGAAGAATTCTCTAGTCAAATTATCTGAATCTGGAGACTTCTTTCTTGAGAGTTTTAAATTATGACATCAGTTTCCGTAATAGTTGTCAGGCTAATCAAGTTATTTCAAATTGGTGAGTTGTGGTAGTCTGTGTTTGTTGAAGAATTAGTCCACTTCCCTAAGCTGTAGGGCTGTTCGTAGGATTTGATTATTATTTATTGGTGGCTGCAGAGTCCGTAGTGCTATCTTCTACTTCATTCCTGGTATCAGTCATTTGTGTCTTTCTCTTTTTTGTCATTCTTCTAGAGGGTTATCACTTTTATTGATCTTTTCAACCAGCATAAATTTTTTTTTATCTCATTTCACTGTTGGTTTTTGTTTTCAATTTTATCATTTCTGCTCTTATCTTTATTTTTCCTTCTTTCTACTTAACTTGGATTTATTTTGCTTTATTTTCTATGTTTTTAAAGTAGATATTTATGTGAGACATAATGTAGGCATCTAGTGCTATAAATTTCCCTCTCAGCACTGCTTTAACAGTTTCCCACAACGTGTGATGTGTTGTATTTTTATTTTATTCAATGTATTTTTTACTCCCCTAGAGACTTCCTTGATCCTTGGATTATTTAAAAGTATGCTATCTAGTTTCCAATAACTCACTTGGTGAAGATTTTCAGGCACAGTAACTTGGTTTACTATTTTATTTTATTTTATTTTATTTTATTTTATTTTATGTTTTCCCAGCTGATAATTTTATAGTGATGATGGGTTACAAAGAGAACCACATCTTTTGTTATTGAAGGAGCCTGGAACTTGGTGAGCTAACTTTGTTGATATGGAAACATATATAAAACCACACATACATTCATGCACACATACACACACACACACACACACACACACACACACACACACACACGGCATTCTTATACCACACTTAACCAGCAGAGCTCAAACTCTCATTTTCAAAAAACAAAAAAAAAATAACACCCAAGAAACAGGAAAGGGAAGAATAAAAATACCAAGTCAGCAATGCATCTCTAAAAAACTTAAGCCAAACCAGAAACCTCTGGCGGAAATATCAGATTTGGGGGTGACCATACACAAGCTGTATTTCTTGTAGGTTAGCAACACTCACCTCTAAGCCAATGTCCTCCCCTCCTCCCTCATCACTGCCCCCATCATAGCAAAATCAATCTACCCATTCTGCTTTGAAAATTTGAAAAAAATGAAGGGCACTCCATTTAACACAACAGTGGAATGGAAATTTCAGGAACTAAAGATGTATCACATAGAAAGACAGGTTGTCCTGTATCACATAGAAAGAAAGGTCTATCAGCAATTCAATGTCGGACAGATGATAATTCCCTTCTCTAATGGCATGTGCTGAGGAGCATGGATGTAGTCTATTTATGGGTAGCATATAGAAACATATAAGTATCTTTATAAGGCCTTTCCCTATCCATCTGGTAACTATTTCTGCCTGCCTGGTTTTATGGTTTCATTTCTTACACTTAAACCATACCAAGTGGGGCTTTATTTACATATCTGGCAGTGTCTAGGGTCACGCAGAAGCCAAGCCAGAGAGGGGGATCTTTGGACTCTCAGCTCCAATTGTAGAGTAAGGGAGGGAACCCCACCTTCCCCGCTTAAGCTAAGGGCACCCAATCAGTTTAGGCCAGGGCTTTGCAACCTCGGCACCATTGCCACGTTGGCAATTTTCTTTCATGCAAGTTTGTCCTGTTTGACTCCATCCTTGGCCTCTACCAGCTAGATGTCATGAGCGTCTCCCCAGTTGTAATAACCAAAAATTCCCCCAGACGAGAGACACTCGTTGAGACAGATGCCTCTTCACTTCTATTCTGGATGTTGTAGAAGCCATGTTGGCTGGAGCCATAGCAGCCTTCTTGCCATCCTGAGGAGTGAAGCCACAGAAAGGCTGTGGCTGGGGTAAGAGACAGAAAGGGCCCTGACTCTTGGTGACATTGCCGAGTTGCTGCACCAGCCCTGGCATTTTCTTCCTAAGGGAAATCAGCAGCCTCCCACTACCTAAGCTGTTGTAGCCATGTGCTCTGTCCCTTACAGCCAAGAGTATCCCAGTGAATCCACTGATCACCCTATTCCTCTACTGAGACCCTCACTAGGTCTCATTCAGCATGAATTTCAAACTCCTTAGTTTAACCCAAAGGCCTTTGCCTCCCTCTCCTCGTGTCTCACCAGTCCTCTCCTTTTGAGCCATAATTGGAGTCCTTCGAACCAGCCCTGATTCTCACATTGGCTGATCTTCTCCACCTCACGTCCTTCCTTCTTTTGTCTTCCTGTTCATTTCTACTCACCTTCCAAGAGTTAGCCCATGTCAGTTTTCCCTGGAAGTGAAAACTTCCAGTGCTCCCAAAGTGTGGAGAATTCTGGACGTTTCTAGTACCACTAATGACTAAACAGATACCCGAAAGCTTGGGGCCCCTGGAAGATTTCCCTGAATCTCCATGAGATGCTTTGGAAGCATGAACCCACAATTACATAACACTCCTCTCACTGGGAGTGGTCACGTGTTTCCGTGGGCGGGGAGTCGGGCCTCTGTGGCTTCTTGTACCAAGACAGAGTGCTGGCTGGCTGGTCCAGGGTGAGTGCTGTTGATCGGCACACCAGGTGGCCTTCGTGGTAAGGATGTGCCGTGTGTGAGATGAGCTGGCCAGAACCGAAGGCATCGGGCACCCAGTTCAACCCAAAGAGGCTGCGCATCTTTCCAGCCTCAAACCCTGACAGTCCTGCCTCTCACGCTACACACCTCATCCGCTCTGACTCAGCGGGCGGCCCAGAATGTCACTACTGCGTGTGTTCCCCGGCACCTGGCGTTCAGCCCTGGATGACTCCTACTCGTCCTTCAGAACTTTCTTTGACATCACCTCCTCTAGGAGGCCTTCCTTGCTCTCCAAGGCTGGTGTGCTCAGAGCCAGCCGCTCACATCGCACTTACCACCCTGCATCCCGATCGCCCATTTCCACACCTGTGAGCCTTGAGCATCTTAGAGGCAAGGAACCCGATTTAGTCCTTCTCGAGCCCTCTGCACCTAAAATAATGCCAGGCCTGACATGGCACAGTCAGTGTGGTGGGTGCCGTAATCCTCTGCAATTCATCTAGGGAAACTGAGGCACCAAAACTACATGGGCACTGAATCCTGAAGTCCAAGTTGAAACCCTAGCAGCCTAGTTCCAGCGCCCCTGGTGTTTAAGTTCACTGCTTGGCTTCCTCCTCCTGAGCCGCCTAGACACTTGTTACAAAGGCAGAGGCCGGCCTGGGTCGGGTAGGGCCTGGGAAACCTCGTTCATCATGAGCCCCAGACAGCACTGTGTCCACACCAGCTTCCTGCTGAGAAAGGATGGCCGTGCCCAGGAGCATAGGGGAGTCCAAGGCTCTTCAAGGCCCCGCCTTCCTGTGCTTGTCTCGCTAAATCACAAACACATCCTCCCTCTTCCCCAAACTCTTGTTCTGCCAGGAATGCTGTCACCTCCCCTCCACCCCTACCCCCACGCTGCCACCCGCCCAAGCAATAGGGGAGTGAGAAGAGGACCTCCTCCCCCTACTCATGAGGAGCTGGCACATGCCCTGAGCCCCAGGGACATCCCCAAGGACCCTTTCAGAGGCCCCGGGGCAGGCCCAGAGGCCCCAAGCTTCTCGGGTGTCTGTTTAGTCATTAGTGCTACCAGAAACATCCAGAATTCTCCACACTTTGGGAGTACACCCACCGGGGGCCAGTCCTCTAACTGCAAGCCGTGGTTGCCCTCTGACACCCCGATGGTTCCAGAGGCGCTTTGCTCTGATTGCAACCTGGGAAGCGAGGTGGTGTGTCCAGGGGCAGCCCCAGCCAGCCGCCCACCCGTGTTTCCCCAGCTCCCGTTGTGCATACCCTCCAACATGGTCCAGGGACCAGAGCATGCTTCTAAGGAAAGGGCCTCTACCCGAGTCAGTGAGTTTGCTGCCACTTAGGTCGAAGGGGTGCCATGTGAAGACTTGGCAGGTGGCCCAGAGCGACTCAGCTGTCACTTGGGGGATTTCCCGGCTGTGCGGCAAATGGAAGCTGAATAGAGGGGGCACCTGCCTTCAAGCCACATCAAAGGCAAGTTGCTGGAGAGTTCACAAAACTCCGGGTGGTGATGTTTATCTGAGAGTGTGGGATGGCAGCAGGCAGGATGGAAAATAGCCTGGGATTTCCCCCTAAGCAATCTTACATGTTCTGTTGTTTCCTAAAGCCCCAAATAGCAGCTTAAAATGAGCACCATTTCATCATTTCTCATAATTTTGTGACTCAAGAACTTGAGCGGGACTCAGTTGTGAGTGTGTGTGTGTGTGTGTGTGTTGTATCAATGGCGGTCCCTTGGTGCTACTGAGCTGGTGGATGGCTTTTGGCAGAGGAGACTGGTGAGCTGGCCCAGACGCTCCCATGTGGTCTTACCAGCACAGCAGCCACATGACAGTGGACTTCAAAAGTGGTGGTTCAGCCTCAGCCAGTTTGGCTCAGTAGGTAGAGCATCAGCCTACAGTGAAGGGTCATAGGTTCGATTCGGGTCAAGGGCACGCCCACCCCCAGCCAGGTAGGGGCAGTTCAGGAGGCAACCAATCAATGTATCTCTCTCTGTCTCCCCCTCTCTTCCACCCCCTTAAAAATCAATGAAAAAATATCCTCGAATGAGGATTAACAACAACAACAAAATACAAAAACAAAACAAACAAACAAAAAAACAACCTGGTGGTTCAGGGCTCCCAACCAGAATGTCCCAAGAGGTCCAGCCGAAGGCTGTGGACTTCTCATGACCTAGAAGTCCCAGAATGTCCCTGCACTGGGTTCTATTGGTCAAGCTAGTCGCTAAGACCGGCTCACATTCAAGAAGAGTGGGATTAACAGTTAAAACTTCACGCTCATATTTATTCTCCCACCCAAGAAGAGAGCTAGAAAATACTTGCTAGGCTCATTGTGGGGACTTTTTAACCCCACATTTGCTGAGCTCCTACTGTGTGCCAGGCACTGTCCCTAACACTGGAAAGAGTGAGAGCAAAGTACAAGACACAACGTGGTCCCTGCCCTCACGGAGACGGTGCTCTAGACAACCGTCTAACAAATAGTCACAGTGTCTGGCATCAGTGCTCACCACATGTTGGCCGCTGGCATTATGATTGCTCCATACATCATTATTGAATGAAAATGTTGTCATAAGCAGAGCCATGCTTTGAAGAATGACAGGGTGCAAAAGAACACAATCAACACAAGAGCCTGACCTGTTCAGGAGGCGGAAGGTTAAGCCCCGGAGGAGGAGGAATGAACTAGGGGAGGGTGGCCGGAGAGCCTTCAGGCAGAGGGGACAGTGGGTGGCGGAATGCGGTCGGCAAGGGAAGCATGCACTGAATGGGGCAGGATGGGGATGGATCACCCATAGCTCGGAACTGGTGTCTTACCTTCTCCACCCTGCCCCATGCTCCCATGAATGGGCTGTATCAACAGGCTCTCTCACTTCCTTGCTGGACCAGGGGAAGGTACCAGCAAGAGTTGGATGGAGTGGAGTAGGGAGGAGAAAGAGGGAGCATGTATTCCTCTGGGTCCCTTTCCGCTGGGCTAGGGTTGGAAGTGACTTGTTCCTCAGCCAAAGGCCAGGTCCCAGGTCAAGCAGCCTCCTCCGAGCTGTAGGTCTCACCAGCCCCTGCAGTGGCTTTCCCCTGCCCACTCTGCTAGGTCGGGGGCGCTTCACCAGTGCTCCTTGCCTTCTCCACACCCTGACCCATGGCCCCAGCTGCCTCCAGTGCACTCTGAGGCTGCATGCCACTCCCCCCACACTCCCTGCTGTTCTAGCCAGTGACTGTGTTTGGCAGGTAGTAGATCCCTTTCATTCCTGCCCGAACCAGAATTCCCCTACGCCAGTGGTCGGCAAACTCATTAGTCAACAGAGCCAAATATCAACAGTACAACGATTGAAATTTCTTTTGAGAGCCAAATTTTTTAAACTTAAACTATATAGGTAGGTACATTGTTATTAATTAGGGTGCTCCTAAGGCTTAGGAAGAGCCACACTCAAGGGACCAAAGAGCCGCATGTGGCTGGCGAGCCGCAGTTTGCCGACCACGGCCCTACGCTCTGCTTGTCTGGAGGTCTTGGTTCCAAAGACACAACAATGATTCCACTGAACTAGAAGTTGAGGCTGCCATCCAGACATTTTGGGTCCTCTTACCTCTAAATCAACAGGCAAAGGAGGGATTCACTGCACAGGCTGGCATGTAACTGACCTGCTACTACACAGTAGACGTAAGAAAGAATATGTCTGGAACATGGGTGACTCCTTGGGGTGTCTCTTAGTCCTATGTGCTGAAATGCTAATGGTCCAGGTTTTAGGAATGAAGGGTTGGATCAGTCAAAGAACCATGACCACCTAAGGTACTTGCGGAGGGCAACGAGAGTATGGAATGGGTAGTGAAAGAAGGTAGCCGTCAATACCAGCTATGACTATGTGGCCAGATGCAGAAATGCGAACCAGAACTGTTTGTAAGTATCTCTTCCTTATTTTGTCATGAATATGTCTATATACGTATGTATTAAAGCAAATAAATTTGTCTTCCTCCTCTTACCCTCTAACACAGTGATGGCGAACCTTTTGAGCTCAGCGTGTCAGCATTTTGAAAAACCCTAACTTAACTCTGGTGCCGTGTCACATATAGAAAGTTTTTGATATTTGCAACCATAGTAAAACAAAGATTTATATTTTTGATATTTATTTTATATATTCAAATGCCATTTAACAAAGAAAAATCAACCAAAAAATGAGTTTGTGTGTCACCTCTGACACGCGTGTCATAGGTTCGCCATCACCGCTCTAACATAAGATATAGTAATAACAAATAACTGTACATTATGTATTCAAGTTACCAGATATCCAGGAAAAGAGTATCACCCAAGAACTTTGAAACCTGTCTAGGGAAAGGCTTAGTACATTCTCAGTTGTACCCAAGATAGTGGTATCATGTAGGAACAAGTATGACTTTGTTATTGTAACTGTGTGTATACTTGTTATTATAAATGTATCTATAAATATATATGTATATAGTAACTATATATATTTATAATTTATATTACATATAAATATATGATTTGACAGTGTGTGTGTGTATATATATATATACATATTTATAAATATATCTAAATATCATATATATGTATGTAGGTGTATATATACAGGGTGTCCCAAAAAATATATACACACTTTGAATAATTATTAATTCAAATGGGTAAAATCTGAAAAGAAAGAAACATCAATTGAGCTATCAGCTGTAAAGCGTGCATACATTTTTTGGGACATATATATATGTGTGTGTGTGTGTGTGTGTGTGTGTATGTGTGTGTGTGTGTGTGTGTACTAGAGGCCCAATGCACAAAATTTCTGCAAGAGTAGGCCTGCCTTCCCCCGGCTGCCGGCACCAGCTTCCCTCTGGCACCCAGGACCTGGGCTTCATCCAGAAGGTCGTCCAGTCTAATTAGCATATTATGCTCTTTTATTATTATAGCTATGGAGAGAGAGAGAGAGAGAGAGATTGCTTTTTCATCCTACTGATGCTCTTTTTCTGGTACAACCCTGCCTAATACATCTACACTAATAAAAGACAAACATGCAAATTGACTGTACCTTTGCTACACCTTAAGCCATGCCCACCAGCCAATCAGAGTGGCTATATGCAAATTAACCCAACCAAGATGGCGGCCGGCAGCCACGAAGCTGGAGCGAGCAGGAGGCTTGGTTGCCCCAATGATGGAGGAAGCCAAGCTTCCCGCCTACCGCAGCGGCTCTGAGCTCCACTCAAAGCAACAAAGTTTCAATTACAGAAGCTAAATACCTGCTTTCAGCCAGCCGTGGCCACAGAGCTGGAGCGAGCAGGAGGCTTGGTTGCTCCAGTGATGGAAGAAGCCAAGCTTCCCGCAGCCAGCTGCAGCCTCCGCAAAAGGCAACAAAGTTTCAATTATAGAAGGTAAATAAGTCCCAGAATAAAAAAGAAAGAAAGAAAGACAGGAGAGGCTGGGAGCTTCCATCGCTGGGAGGCTTGGCCAGCCTGAAAACGGCCCTCAGCCCCTCACCCAGACTGGCCAGGCACCCCAGTGGGGACCCCCACCCTGAAGGAGGTGTGACCAGCCTGCAAACAGCCATCAGCCCCTCACCCAGGCTGGCCAGGCACCCCAGCGGGACCCCCACCCTGATCCAGGACACCCTTCAGGGCAAACCAGCTGGCCACCCATGCACCAGGCCTCTATCCTATATAATAAAAGGGTAAATATGCAAACTGACCCTAACAGCAGAACGACTGGGAATGACTGGTCACTATGACACACACTGACCATCAGGGGGCAGATGCTCAATGCAGGAACTGTCCCCTGGTGGTCAATGTGTCCCACAGGGGAACTGTGCTCAGCCACAAGCCAGGCTGCCAGCTGCCAGCACAGCAGTGGTGGCGGGAGCCTCTCCCGCCTCCCCAGCAGCACTAAGGATGTCCAACTGCAGCTTAGGTCTGCTCCCTGCTGGTAAGTGGACATCCCCCGAGGGCTGCCGGCTGCCAGAGGGATGTCTGATTGCCAGCTTGGGCCTGATCCCCCAGGGAGCAGGCCTAAGCCAGCAGGTGGACATCCTCCGAGGGGTCCCAGACTGTGAGAGAACACAGGCCGGGTGGAGGGGACCCCCCCCCCCCCCCCGCCCCAAGTGCATAAATTTTTGTGCACCAGGCCTCTAGTACTTCAATAAAGTCAAACCAAAAAAATAAATCTGGACGGCTACAGTGGTCATGTGTAGTTGGACCTTGGTCAAGTGAAAGTAAAAAGTGGCCAGGCACCCTTTCCTCTTTTTTGCTAGAAACAGGAAATGCAAGCTGCCTGTTATATAGAAGTAAAAGTGAGAGTCCTTTTCTCTTTTCTCTTTATACTCAAAACTGGGAATCAGGGAACTAAGATTTCCCCTCCGAAATCAACTAGCAGATTTGATGTGCACAGGCTGAGATCGGTGGGACTGAACCCAGACACCGTCTAGAAATAACATGACTGAGAGCGTGGGTACCCAGTGCTCTTCCCAAGCAAATGAACAAGCAGGGGCAGTGCTCCAAGTTCTGCCCGTTGGGAGGCTTTCCCCTCACCGCTGTCCTTCAGGGATGTCCAGCAAGAAGCTGCAGTGTGCCTCTCCAGTGGACCACCTTTGGGCGGTGTCTGCAGATCACGCAGAACCATCTATAAACCAGACATGAGTTTTTCTCCTCCTCATTCAACTGGACATAGGGAATTCCTCGTGAGGTCATAGGTGTGTGGCTGGGAGTAAGAAGGCAGTGTAGCAAGAGTAGGGGCCGTGGGCATTTGGGTCACTTCCTCACGTAACTTACTTGTGCTTTCAGGGCCTGCTTGGTCCTGTCTCATGTAATGGGTGTCCCAAAATTCATGCAAGAAGTAATTTTGATAGAAAAGACAGATTTATAATTAAAAATTGTAAATTTTTATTGATTCATAAAGTATACAGTATAGGGTTATGTATGGAATAGCATATCGGGTAAATGGCCTCCACGGCTTTGCTGGCACATACACACTCTTTTGTTATTGCCTGAGCAGCCACATTTTCAAAGAAGAATGGTCCGATGATGCTTCCAGCCCAAAATCCACACCAAACAGTGACACGTTGTGGATGCACTTGTTTCTCAACAATCACTCGTGGATTTTCTGAACCCCAAATGTGACAATTTTGTCGATTAACAAAGCCATCAAGATGAAAATGAGCCTCATCGAAATTCAGCCACATTTATGCAAAAAACGGTCATGGAAAATTTCAACAAAAGAGTGCGTATGTGCCAGCAAAGCTGTGGAGGCCATTTACCTGATATGCTATTCCATACATAACCCTATACTATATGCTTTATGAATCAATAAAAAATTTACAATTTTTAACTATAAACCTGTGTTTTCTATCAAAATTACTTCTTGCGTGAATTTTGGGACACCCTTTATAACACCTCCATTCGGTGATGGCTTGGTGGGTCATACAGAGGTGGAAGGGCTGCTTCTCTTGGCAACGAAGGGGTTCTATATCCCCAGCTTCCTTGGATCTTCCCATATGTCCCCGTCCCAATTTTCAGGATCTCTTTTTCCCCAGTGAATGCCCTCACTTTAACAGAAGATACCCTGCGAGGCTGTGGATTTGGTTTGCATTATGATTTGGCCACTGCAGGTCGAGAGGTGGTTTGGTTTTCAGAAATCTCAGTCTGCGGGCCACAGGAGATAGATTTCTTTAAGGACAGATCTAGAAGTTTTCATGTCACTCATGCAAAACTTGAGCTGACAATCTGAAGCCCTGAGCTAATCTTCTTTGCTCACTTTCTCTAGGACAATGGAGAGCCACCAGCCAATGTCATGACACACCTTAGATTGACTAAAGCATCTCAAAGTATCAAATACATGGATGGTCACCCAGAACCTTGCCTTTGTAGGTATTTGATTAAGAGCACACATTGGCAATATTTTCCCTATCTCTATTGCCCATCACAACAAGATGACTTTTTTATCACCCACAGAAGTTTCATCATGCCCCGTTGTAGTCAAAGCCTCTCTCCACCCTCAACCCAGGCAACCACGGATCTGATTTCTGTCACTGCAGATTAGTTTGCATTTTTTACAACGTTCTATAAATGCAATCACCCAGTGTATCCTCTTTCTCACTTCCTTCGCTCAGCATCATTTTGAAATTCATCTGTGTTGTAGCACGTGTTAATAGTCGGTTCCTTTTTATTGCTAAGAGTATGCCACTGTATGGGTATTCCACAGTTTATGTACCCATTCACCTGATGATGGACCCCTGGACTGCTTCAAGTATTTGCGCTATTATAGATATAGCTGCCATGAATAGCAGAAATAGCTGCTATTTTGAACAAAATTTTGTATGGACATTAATTTTATTTCCTTTTTAAAAAATATGTCTTTATTGATATGAGAGAGAGGAAGGGAGAGGGACACAGAGAGAGAAACATCGATCAGCTGCCTCCTGCACACCCCCTACTGGGGACTGAACCCCCAACCCAGGCATGTGCCCTGACCAGGAATTGAACCAGTGACCTCTTGGTTCATGGGTTGACGTGCAACCACTGAGCCATACCGGCTGGAGCTGGTTTTTGTATTCTTGAGTAAATACATAGGAGCGGGATGGCTGGATCACATAGGTGTGTGTTTAAATTTTGAAGACTCGATCAAATTGTTTTCCAGAATGGTTATATCGTCTCTTCAAGTTAAAGCTGTCACCAAATAGCCCTTCATTGATCATGTGGGTCAAAATCTTTGTGTGGAAAGAAATCAGTGTTGAAATGAAATCTTGAAATGCTAGTCTGACACATATAATGAGGACTGAACCTCCTCCAGGCGTTTCTAAGATCGGTAAGAAGACAGATGGAGGGGGACATTCCACCCCAGCCTAAGGGGTCAGATACTGTTTAACACCCCAACCCCAACCCTACACCCAATCTTGGAAAACAGCTTGAACCAAGCCATCCCCAAGAAACCTGAGTCCTCGGAGTCAGGCAAGCTGAGCTGAATCCCACTCAGCCACATCACAAAAAGATGCAGAATTTGATCCTAGATTGGATCTTGACTGGGGGGGAAATGCTATGATAAAGAACATGATTGAATCAACTGACTAAGCAGGAATACCCATGAGTAGATTAGACACCAGTGTTAACATTCACACAGAATTTACTGATGTTGATAACTGCACTTTCTTGCTATTTGACTGTGGCCCAGTGACTTACCTCTGGGCAGCTCTGCTGCCTCATCCATAAAGTTCAAATATGGGTAGT
This sequence comes from Myotis myotis, assembly GCF_014108235.1. Taxonomy (NCBI): domain Eukaryota; kingdom Metazoa; phylum Chordata; class Mammalia; order Chiroptera; family Vespertilionidae; genus Myotis; species Myotis myotis. Next base: position 48,801,652 of record NW_023416317.1, read on the forward strand.
GCCCTCCTTACTGAAGTGTTGCCATGAGGCCTAATCAAGTCAGAGGTTGGCAGAGAGATGGAGGCTCCCGAAAGCCATGCTTGTCTGTGCAGATCCTCCTGCTAGACAGGCAAGGATCCCAACAGCCTTGGGCTTTTGAAGTTATGGAATCAGGGCTTCCAGAGGGGCTTCTAGGAGTGACCTCTGTTCACTCCTTACCAGCCTGAACCCACTTCAGAGGGCACCTAGGGATACAACTTAGGAGAAGCTCTCTAGCTCCCACTCCAAGGTCCAGATGTCTTACCTGCTACAGATTCCGCCAATGAACAAACGGACTACTTGGCTAGAGGGGGAAGTTCGGAGTATTATACTAACAATAAAGACTTCTGCAGGAAACAAATGAGAAAGCAAGGCCATTTGGGTGACTCTTTGAGGAGGCGGAGACTCTCTAGATCAGCGGTTCTCAACCTGTGGGTCGCAACCCCTTTGGGGTCGCCTAAGACCATCGAAAACACATATACAATTACATATTGTTTTTGTGATTAATCACTATGCTTTAATTATGTCCAATTTGTAACAATGAAATTGGGGGTCACCACAACATGAGGAACTGTATTAAAGGGTCGCGGCATTAGGAAGGTTGAGAACCACTGCTCTAGATCATGACTTCATGCAAAAATAACCCGATTGTATTTGCAAAGAGGAACTTGGGAAGGAAACACAAGAAATTAATCAAAGTGGTTTGAAGGAGGACAGGAGAGTAAGGTTTTGCACCATCTACTTTTTGTTTGTTTTTAGCTTTTAAACTATCAATTTGAAAAGAATTTCAAACAGAGAAAGACTAAGAACAGCACATACAGAACTCACACTATTGCCACTGTCACTGACTGTTGCTAACATTTTGCCCCACAGCATTTTCCTGTGTGCTTGCAGGCATATTCTCTCTCTCTCTCTCTCTCTCTCTCTCTCTCTCTCTCTCTCTCTCTCTCTCTCTCTCTCTCTCTCTCTCTCTCTGAATTACTTAAAAATAAATTGCATAGCCCATGGCTCTTCATCCCTAAATATTTCAGTGTGTAATTCCTGAGAATAGGGATGACACATTACATAACCACAGTGCAGTTATCAATGTCAGTAAATTCTGTGTTGACATTAACATTTGTGTCTAATCTACTTCTGGGTATTCGGCTCAGTCAGTTTATCCCATCATGTTCTTTATAACAAGTTTTCCCCTCCAGGCAAGATCCAACCTGGGGTCATATCCTGCATCTGGCTGTCATGTCTCCTTACCTCCTTTAATCTGGAATCATTTCTCAGCCTTCCTCACAGGGACATTTTTGAGGAATAGAGCTCCCCTCTTTCTTTTTCTTTTTATATTAATTTCTGAGAGGAAGGAAGAGGGAGAGAGAGTTAGAAACATCGATGATGAGACAGAATCATCTATCCTCTGGCTCCTCCACACCCCCCACTGGGGATTGAGCCTGCAACCGGGCATGTGCCCTGACGGGGAATTGAACGGTGACCTCTGGTTCATAGGTTGGCGCTCAACCACCGAGCAACACCAGGCAGGCAAGCTTCCCCCTTTCTTAATAGAGCATTTCACATGTTGAGTTTGATGAGTTGTCATCTTTGGATTTGGGTTATGCCTCCCTGGCTAGAATAGTGATATTGTGTCCTTCTCAGGACATCACATCTGGAGGCACGTGATGTCCACCTGCACCCTCGTTGAGGATGTTAATTTTGATCATTTTGTCAAGATGTTGTCCAATTTCTCTGCTATATAATTACTATTGTTTAATAAGTAGCCTGTGTGGAGACACTTTAAGATCATGAAAATATCCTGCTTGTCAGTAAAATTCCTCACCCTTAGACCTAGTGTCCATTGATGGCTCTTGCTTGAACCAACCTTCACTATGATGGCTGCACAGTGATTTTCCAACTCCAGCTCTGCCTCCACTTTGACCTGCTGGCCTTCAGTCCTCTCCTGTATGCAGAGCCCTCCCCTCTAACCTGTCTATTGTCTTACTTGCTTTCTTACTTACTATCAATCTGGAGTTGTTTCTCAATATGTATCTTTGATTTTGATCAATGATTCACATTGACTCCTGTGACTGTATTACTGGTGCAATAAGAATAATGTACAGTGACCTGCAGTGACCTTCATAGGGTCACAAATTTCTGTAACTCTTGAAGCTAATGCTATTTCATGTCCTCCTGTAGATCTAACTCTGCCTTAGACTCTGACATTAATAGAAGGCCCCACGCTCTCCAGCCTAACACTTAAATAGGTCACACTGACTTCAAAATCCAGATTACATTGGCCCTCGCAAATACATACCCCCCATGACAGGACCTCAGCACTAGTCTTCCTGACCCTCATCTCCTAAAGCCTATTCAGTGCATGATCAGGTACCTGACATGGTCTCATGTGTTGTCATCAACAAGGCTGCAGTATTCTTCCTTTCCATCCCTTCATGGTATCCTTGGCCTGCACGGCTACCCAAGGCTGCCCCTTATCACTGCCATGGTTGCATATGTTCCCTGTGAACGTACTGCTCACTGGAGCCAGGATGCGCTCCCCAAGGGCTCCCAACGCTGCAAGACCTTTGATGTGAATAGGCCTATGCCTGGTCTCATGTCCATGGGGCTGAGGCTCAAACAGAGCCATCCGTATTGCTGGGCTTGGTCCCATTAGATCATGAGACCGTGGAGACCTACAGTCAGAAGTTCATGTATTAATAGCAATTCATTCCTGCCAAGGACTCCACTCTGATGCTGATGCCAAAGACCTCTGACGCTGTTCTCTGCCCTGGATCCTACTTTCCCACAGACAGGTCCAGACCTTAACAGTGGTAACCAGGTCGCTGTCCACACTGTGCTATACCCAGGACTGGACTTCTCCTTTTGCATGTTGAGTCCACATGAGGCTGGAACTCAGCCCCACCTCTGTGCAGCCTGACCAATGTTTTAGAACTTCCTGTTTTAAAATGTATATACTGACTCTGGAAAGGAAGAAGTAAAACCATCTCACTATGATGATGGCATGATTTTACAGGAAAGCCTAGATTTATAAAAACAAAACAAACAAAAAACTAAAACACACACACACTATTAAAGCTAGTAAAAGATGAAGAATATAAGATCAATATATAACAATCAGTTGTATCTTTATACTCTACTAATGAACAATCTGAAAATAAAAGTAAGGAAACAATTTCATTTACAACAGCATAGAATTAAATACTTAGGAATAAATTTAAGCAAGAATGCATGAAATCTGTATATCAAAAACCACAAAACACCATGGGAAAAAGTTAAAGAATACCTAAGTAAATGCAGTGTTCATGGATTGAAAAACTCAATATTGCTAAGATAGCAATACTCCCCAAATTGATCTACAAGTTCAATGCAATCCCTATTAAAATTAATTTTCCATTTATTGATAGTGTCCTTTGACCCACAATAGTTTTATAGTTTTAGTTCTTAACAATTGGGCCCTTAATCCATTTTGAGTTAATTTTTGTATCTCACATGAAGTAGGAGTCCAAATTTATTCCTTTGTATCTGGTTGTCTCTGCAACATTTGCTAAAGAGGCTAATATTCTCCCACGGAGTAGTCATGGCACCCTTGTTGAAACCACTTGCAATCACACTCCATTTATCTATTTACAATCTTAAACAGAAGAATACAGTTGGAGGCCACATACTTCCTGATTTCAAAACTTACTACGAAGTTACAGTCATCAAAACAGTGGAATGCTGGCCTAAGACAATAATGGAATATAATTAAGAGTTCAGAGCTAAAACTGAAAAACTTTGGGCAGGAAACAGGTACAAATCTTTGTGACTTTGGATTAGACAGTGGTTTTTTAACTATGACACCAAAGCCACAAGAAACAAAAACAACTTATAAATGTACCTTTATCAAAGTTAAAAACTTTTGTGTGTGAAAGGACACCAGCAAATAATTAAAAAGGAAACCACAGGATGGATAAAGTTATTTGCATATCACATATCTGATAAGAGACCGGTGTCCAGAATCTATATATATAAAAGCCTAATATACAACGTGTCCCCTTGGGAGTTTGACTACCCATGAGTTTGATCACTCACTATGACGTGCGCTTACCAACAGGGGGTGGCATGGAATGAAGGGAGGCCCCGACCAGCAGCCGCTAGGGACCCTAGCTGTGCACGAACTTTGTGCACTAGGCTTCTAGTATATAAATAACGCTTTTAAGAATAAAAAGCCAAATAACCCAAATTTTAGAAAGGCAAATGTTCTGAATAGATACTTCCCCCAAAAAATACCCAATAAAGTAAATTTCCAAATGACGTGGAAAGGTACTCAACATTGTTATTCATTAAAGAAATGTAAGCATAAATCATAATGAGTCATCATTTCATACCCTATCAATTTTTTAAAGGAAGGAAACTAACAAGTGTCGGTAAAGATGTGGAGAAATTGAAACACTCATACAACATTGGTAGGAAAGTAAAATGGTGCAGCTTTGTGAAAAACAGTTTGGCAATTCCTCAAAGAGTTAAACATAAAGTTACCATACAATCCGGAAAGTTCACAACCCAAGAGAATTAAAAATATATGTCCAAATAAAATGTGTACATGAATGTTCAGAGCACCATTATTCATAATAGCCAAAAAGTCAAACAACCCAACTGTCCATCAACTGATGAATGGATAAATGAAATGTGGTTTAACCATACAATGGGATTATGCAACCATTACTTAATCAGTTATTTAATCTTAAAAAGGAAGTACTGACATGCCACAATATGGATGAATCTTCAAAATGTGCTAAGTGAAAGAAGCCAGACACAAGAGATCACATATTGTATGATTCCATTTACATGAAATGTCCAGAATTGACAGAACCATGGAGACAGAAAGTAAATTAGTGGTTGCCAGGGGATGGAGAGAGGTGGGGAGTGGGATTGATTACTAACAAGCATGGCATTTCTTTCGTGGGGGGTGGTGATGGAGATGTTCTGAAATTGGATAGTAATGGTGATTGTACATTGTGAATATTCTAAAAACTTCTGAATTCCACAATTTAAAATCATAAATTTTTGCCTGGTCAGTGTTGCTCAGTGGTTGAGCATTAGCCTATGAACCAGGAGGTCATGGTTCCATTCCCGGGCACATGCCTGGGTTACAGGCTCGATCCCCAGTAGGGGGCCTGCAGGAGGCAGCCAAACAATGATTCTCTCATCACTTGTTTCTATATTCCTCTCTCTCTCACTTCCTCTCTGAAATCAATAAAAATACATTTAAAATAAATATATAAAATAGTGAATTTTACGTTACATGAATTTTATCTTAATTTCAAATAATCATAATTATTTATAACCGGTACATTAATCAAATACAATTTTTGATAAAATAAAAATACAACTTAAAAAATACATTATCTTTTAATATCCCTTCTAACTCCAAAATTACCTGAACCTACCCTTGATAGATTCCAGGTAGGAAGCCTGGTGGTGGGAGGAGGAGGGATTAGTGAAGACTCCATCTCCCACCTTCCTTCAACCTACTTTTGGTTTCTCATGAGAAGCACCATTTCTGCCTGAGACGCATGGAAAGAGGTGTAGCTATAGGTGAGTTCCTTTTAAACTTATGTTCTCCTCTAATTTTAACAGGAATTCTTAGACTTTGGTGGCCAGCAGAACCACCTGATGAGCTGATAAATGTGCAGATTCCTGAGCCCTCCCTCCAGAGGCTGATTCCATGGGTCAGTGCGTGGTGCTTGGAGTAGAACTGTCATATATAACACTTTTCCTTATGCTAAAGAAAGTAGAGGGGATTAATTTGTTATAAGTTTTTATGTAAGGTATGGTTGTTATTGGTATTTAGATAATTTAGAACTGTGTTTCTCAATCCTAAATATATTGCGGACCAGAAAGATAAGTTTACTAGGGTTGAGGAGGCCAAGGAGATGGGGAGGGAGAGCAATGACAGGCAAAGGGGAACCAAACTAGAATGTAACTCAGAGTGGTTTAGGGTCTGGCAACATTCTCCTTCATATTCCTAAGGCCTTCCGGGCCCAGACTAGGAGTACCTCTCAATTTTTGAGCAAATGAATGAATAACCAACAGAAAAGTGGAGTGGTTTTTGTAGATGCCCAATATCCCCTTTATTTTTAATTTGCTGAGAGTTTATGTCATGAATGGGTATTGAGTTGTGTCAGATGCTTTCCTGCTTTTATCAAAAAGGATCATATAGTTTTGTCATTATTCTGGTTAATATGGTGAATTATATGGATTATTTTTTAAAAGAACAATTCTTTTTTAAATCGATCGTTATTGATTTCAGAGAGGAAGAGAGAGGCAGAGAGAGATAGAAAAATCAATAATGAGAGAGAATCATTGACCGGCTGCTTCCTGCATGCCCCGCAATGGGGATCGAGTCCACAACCCGGGCATGTGCCCTGACCTTCAGAATTGAACAGTGACCTCCTGGTTCATAGGTCGACACTCAACCCTGAGCCATGGCAGTTGGGCAGATTAATTTTTCAAATATTGAACCAATCTTATATTTCTTGGATAAAGACCACCTGGTCATGGTATATTATCCCTTTTAAATATATTGTTGGATTTGATTTGCTAATATTAGGTCAAGGGCTTTGCTTCTATGTTCATGAGGAAGTTTGGTTTGTCATTTTGGGTGGCGGGGGTTGCAATATTTTTGTCTGGTTTTGGTATCAGGATTGTGCTGGCCTCATAAAATGGCTTGGGAAGTATTCCATCTTATATTTCAGATAGTTTTTATAAGATTCATATCATTTCTTCCATAAAGTTTCACAGAATTCACTAGAAAAGTCATCTAGAGTTTTCTTTGTGGGAAAATTTTTTTATATAGTTAACTAAATTTCTATAATAAATGCAGGACATTTCAATTTGCCATATCATTTCATGTCTGTTTTAATAAGTTGAATTTTTTAAAGTTTTTTCCCCATTTCATTTAAGCTGTTGAATTTAAGATAAAATTAATATATTTCTTTGTTATTCATTTAAAGTCTGTAAGATCTGTACCAATCACCATTCTTTCATACCTGCTGTTGACAGTTTCTGTTCTCTGTTTTCACTCAATCGAGCTAGAGTTTTATTACCTTTACAAATATTTTTCAAACAACCAGATTTTGTTTTGTACATTTTCTCTCTTTTATTTTATATTTCTTTATATCTTTATCTTTATTATTTCCTTCCTTCTACTTACTTTGTGTTTAATTTGTTTTCTTTCCAGTTTCTGAGCCACCGATTTTAGATCATTGATTTTTAAACCTTTCTTTTTTCTAATTAAAGCATTTAAAGCTATAAAATTTTCTCTAAGCACTGCTTTAGTTACATCTCATGAATTTTGATATGTGCTATTTCCATTATTAATTATTATTCAGTTCAAAATATTTTACAATTTGCCTTGTGATTTGTTCTTTGACTCATAGAGTCTTTAGAAGTATGTTGTACTTCCAAGTTACCGAGGTTTTTCTAGGTATCTTATTGTTATTTGTTTCAGATATTCTCAGTGTCTAGATGGAGCCCTCAGGCATCCCAGAGTCCACCACCCCTTATGATTATGATTCGCAGAGCCTTTTGTGTGAGACTCAGACCTTCACCTTTGCGACCTTCAACACCACCATCCTGTACTGCCTGGTGTTCTTCCTCAGCCTGGTGGGCAACAGTCTGGTGTTGTGGGTCCTGGTGAAGTATGAGAGCCTGGAGTCCCTCACCAATGTCTTCATCCTCAACCTGTGCCTCTCAGACCTGGTGTTCTCCTTCCTGTTGCCTCTGTGGGCCTTGGTGTACCACTGGGGCTGGGTGCTGGGAGACTTCTTCTGCAAGCTCTCCAACATGATCTTCTCCATCAGCCTCTCCAGCAGCATCTTCTTCCTGACCATCATGACCATCCATCGCTACCTGTCTGTGGTGAGCCCCCTCTCGTCCCTGAGGGTCTACACCCTCCAATGCCGCGTGTTGATGACCACAGCTGTGTGGGCCGTCAGCATCCTGTCCTCCATCCCTGATGCCGTCTTCCACAAAGTGTTTGATCCTCCAGAATATTCATCAGAACCTTCGAAATGTGATTATTCAGAACTCAAGTGGTACCTGGCCTCGGTCTACCAGCACGTTGTCTTCTTCCTGCTCTCCATGACGATTATCCTGTTCTGCTACGTGGAGATTCTCAGGACCCTGTTCCGCTCGCGGTCCAAACGGCACCACCGGACAGTCAGGCTCATCCTCACCATTGTGCTGGCACACTTCATCAGCTGGGCTCCCTACAACCTCATCCTGTTCCTGCAAACACTGTTGAAACTTAAGATCATTCAGAGCTGCAAGGCCTACTGGCAGCTGGATTATGCCTTGCTCATCTGCCGTGATTTTGCCTTCTCCCACTGCTGCTTCAACCCAGTGCTCTATGTCTTTGTCGGGGTCAAGTTCCGCAGACACCTCAAAAGTCTGCTCCGGCACTCCAGGCTCTGCCGGTCACAGGCGCCCAGCCTTTCCCCGGTACCTCACTCTCCAGGTGCTTTCCACTCTGAGGGCGCCTCCTTCTATTGAAAGGGAGTTTGGCGCTGCAGGTTGAGATGGACAGAAGAGATGGAGGGGAAGCAAAGAGAAGTGGTACAAGAAAGAGCATTGCAGAAGGCACAACACTGGGGACGCTACGGCTGCAGGGGTGGGAGGTGAAAGAAATACCTTATACCAGGAGGTCCTATTGCAGAAAAGGGGCTCCCTGCCTGGAAGTTTTATGTTGCCATCAAGAAAAACACTTCTTGGATTCTGAGTTTGTTATTCATTCCTTCACTTATTCATTCATTTAGACATGGGTTTGTTATTATTACTTAGTTCAGAAGGTTCTAAAACATAAGAGGATTCCCAGAAAGGAGCATCCTTCAAGACTTGAGGAGGGGCTGAAACTCATGTGTGATAATTGTGCAAATGTAGGCTGCTGGCAAGACAGTCTCTCCCATTCCTGACTGTACGGTTATCCCAGCTAATTTTAGAGAGCATTCCTCAGTGACGACTGGATGAGGACAAAAGTACCCACATCCTCAAATAAGCATAGTCAGACGAAATCTGAATTCTAAAAACCTACAACTAGACTGGAGATGTGTTCTGTATCATAATTTCAATTTCTAGCATATGTAGTCCATAGATCTTTTATTGAAAAAAAAGAATGAATGCAATAAGTGCTGCCGTCTGCATGAAGCAAGTACTTGGAGGATATCAAGATGAACAAGGTACCAACGTCCAGCTCTGAAGGCCCAGGCTTGCATCCATCTTGGTGAAGGCAGCCAAGGTGAAGATTCCTCCAATATCTCATTCTCTCCCTGTAGCTATTGATCTGACACTTCAGACTCATCATGTTCCACCTGGAATGTTCTCCTGCTTGGTTGACAGCACCAGCTTCCCCCTGGTTGCTCACCCTCCAAACCTGAGTCATTTTCAAGCCATGCGTTTCCTTTCCTTCCACTCCCACAGCCAAGTTCTATTGATTCTGCCTTCCCAGTGCCTCTCAGAGTTGTTCTCGCCATTGCATGCTCATGGATTCATCCCCAATGGCCTCACTTCCTCAGCATCTTCCTGTTGCTCATCTCTTTCCCCACCAGCATCCTCTGCATTGAAACCGAGCTGCGCAAAACCCTTAGGCAGCTCCTTATTACCTACAAATAAAGCCCACACACCTTAGCAAGTCCTTCAAGGCCCCTGAAATCCACTGCTAGCTAACTTGTGCATTCTATTCCATCCTAAGCCCCCATGCCACCAGCGTGGCATCCAACCACAAAAGACCCAGTTTCCTCTTGGCCTCTGCCATGCTGTCCCATGCTGGGCCAGGGACACTTGTCCTTCTGCTCCCTAATCTACAAGCCCCAGCTGAAAGGCCATCTTCTTCAGGAAGCCCTCCCCCATCTTTAAATCAGGAGAGCACTCTCTGGTTGTTGTGGCACTTTGCTTGTCCCTGAAAGATATTATTTGTCACTTTCCACCACATGTCATAGTTATGCACATGCATGTCTTTTTTAAAAAAATATATTTCATTGATTTTTTATAGAGAAGAAGGGAGAGGGATAGAGAGTTAGAACATCGATGAGAAACACCGATCGGCTGCCTCCTTCACACTCCCTACTGGTATGTGCCTGCAACCAAGGTACATGCCCTTGACCGGAATCAAACCTGGGACCCTTGTGTCCGCAGGCTGTTGCTTTATCCACTGAGCCAAACTGGTTAGGGCTGCACATGCATGTCTTATCTCCCTGCCCCATCAGACGGCAAACTGGCTGAAGGCAGGCACCTGGTCCTGCACCCTGCCAAGCATGGACCCTGGTGCTCTGTCATTGTGTACGAAGTGGGAGCAAAGCGTGACAGCTGTCATTATTCTTCTAATTGATTTTTGGGGATGTGTGCCATGGGGCACTTTCTACCTTCCTTGCCCCAAGCTACTTCCTTATCAATATTAACCTTTCTTTCCTAGTCTACACTCAGAGTACATTGCTTAATCTTCTAGGTGGCAATGACTATATGCTTAATCTTCTAGGTACCTTGTTGGTACCTTTATCTCAGGGTTGGAGATAAAGTGTGAAACAAGTCCTGTGTGAATCAGGATGGTGGAAAATTGGCTCCATTTAGGCCTTAGGCAAAATTGTCCGAGGCCAAGTCTGTCTGGAGTGTTCCCTGGCTCAGTTCCCTGCCTTTTAGTTCATGGTGCGCATGCTTGCCTCTTCCATGGTCCCGTAGCTTCACATCCAAGGACCACCCTCTAAATTTTCCCATACCATCCAGACCTGGTCCCAGTCTGTGAACCTAATTCAGCTCTGGACTAGGGCCTTTAGAAAAGCTCCCCAGCTGATTCTGACATGTACCCTACTTAGAAACATTGGGTGCAACTCCTTGAAAATGGGAATTCCAGAATCTTCCACAGTTCATTGAGGAAGACTTTGCAGAGTCACTGTGGCCCTCAATATATGTTTATTGAATAAAGTAGTTACTAATACAGCCCTCAGCTGGAGCCTGGAGAGCTTATAAAGCATTTTCCCCTTCAGTTCCAGCTATTATTTCAATACTCTAGTTGCCATTGGGTGGCCATCCTTGGAGGGCATTGACCTTGCTAGGGAAGAGTGAAGGTCTAATTTTAAGAATTGGTCAGTAACACCTGCTGGAGAAGGTTGAGTGGTGCACCAGTGAAGGGACTAGCTAACCAATAGGTGGGCCATCACCCACCATCTGTGGAAGAAATAGCTCACCACCTAAGGAAAGAGATGATGAAATGGTTTGGGGGGGTCTGAGCTAAGCCTGTGGGCTTCTATCAGGACAATTTGGCATCCCCTTAAACTGGGATTACTTAACTTTTGTCCAACTTTTATTTAGATGGCAGGCTGAGGCCAGGGAGCAGAAAAACAGAGGATTCCAGATTACACACCCACTTGGCCAAACCAAAGCTCCATGGGTTTTGAGCCCACTCTTCTTAGAAGGCAGGCTTAAGGGGTCTTGTATCACCAGAGAGCATGGCCTTTGAGAGGCTTGATCCACTGTCTCCTTACCCCATCCCATTCCTTCAAATCCCAAGATGCATATCTAAGTATTTCTTTCAACAATTACAGCCATATCCCTAGGAGAGTTCATGAAATACAATCATGTCCATCTCTACATTTCTAGTGATGTTTTGGCACTCCCAATAGACTAGCTCTGAAAGTGATCTTTATCCAAGAGTCTTCTCCTAGTCCAGTTCCTTGGGAATGCAAGGAAAGAGGCATAGAGACAGAAAGGTCAAAACTGGAAGGTAGAGGGACACCCTATCAGAAAGGGAGTGTGGGTAAGGCCAGGGACTGTACTCTACATTCTCTGACCACACCCTTCATCAGCTACAACCTCCTGCTTTCTTCTCCCTCCACCCACTAAAACTACTGTTCAACCTCAACCGGGCTCTTGTGAGCCTATCCCTCCCCTAATAGTTGAAATATGATGCCCTGGTCACAGGGCTGCAGAACTGCCACACCAGAAACATATAAAATCCCCAGCGGTACCCAAGGAAGATCTTCTTCACAGCATTTCCACCTCCACACTCCCTCAAACAAAAATCAAGAGGAGAGGAACCTTGCTGATCTCCAAATAGGAACGTACCTCCAAGCCCAGGGCAGCCCCAGACCTCAGATAACCCTAGCCAGAGTGGAACTTCCTCAACAGCACAATCTGTGTTGCATAACTAGAAACTGCCTTGGTGCCCCACAATATTTGTGGTTGGTTGACCAAGTGGATAAGGAGACTCTCTTTTTGTTGTTTTTTTGTGTGTTTTTTTCTACTTCCATTTCCTCTTCTGACACTTGCTTATATTACATCCACCTTCCAGTCAACTCTAGGTACCATTCATAGGCTTCCCATGGGTTCTTCTCCAGAGCCCACCAGCCCAGGCATCACCTGGTTTGTTGAATTCCTATGGCTTTCATTTGTGAAAGCTGCCTCTGGTGGGACAAAGAAACCCACAAGCATGGAAAGCCCAGTAGAAAAGACCCCCAAAGTAAACTGGCTGAGAAGTCTCTTGGGATTTGAGCCCTGGACTCAAACCCCAAATCCAAGCTCTTTACTCACTGTGACCTTGGATCCCTCAGAGCCTCAGTGTCCTCATTTGTAAAACTGTATGTCAACAACACAAAGATTCTATGCACACAATGGAGGTGCACATGAGGTTATGTGTGTAAAGTACTTGCTTTGTAAATCATTCAGCCCAGACTAATATGAGTTACTATTGTAATCATCTAATAAAAACAGAATCATTGTATCATATGCACAAATAAATCTCTACCCAAGATCATTACATGAGATTCCTAAAAGTTCTCTGCTTATGGGGGGAACTGGGTTAGGGTTTGGGGTGAAGGGAGGGACACAGAAGAAGGGTTGGAGATAAAGTGTGAAACAAGTCCTGTGTGAATCAGGATGGTGGAAAATTGGCTCCATTTAGGTCTTAGGCAAAATTGCCCGAGGCCAAGTCTGTCTTGAGTGTTCCCTGGCTCAGTTTTTTGTCCCTATCTCTCCTCTGGCCTAACACCCACGTCTCTGTCTCCAAGTCCAGGGCTTTTTCGTATCTCTTAATCTAACTGTGTCTGAACAAGGACCAACCAGAAGGAATGATACTGCTTTCTGCTCGGAATTTCTTTTTCACACTAAGTCTTTGGAACTCAAGTGTATTCTGCACTTACAACACATGTACAATAACTCAAACTAGCCACATTTCAAACTCTCAAAAGCCACACACGGACGGGGCTGCTTTCCCCAAACCATGGTGTGTGTGTCCTCGGAGACTGAAAGATTAACCCACAGCCAGATGCAAGGGAGAACCAGTAGGCGTTGTCAACCTCGGCTCTGCGGAGCATGCTGGGAGTTGTAGTCTGAGCCCATCTGTCGCTGGGGTCCGATGGGCGTTGTAGGCCTCGGGCTTGTGGTGCATGCCGGGAGTTGTAGTCCGCACCCGCTTGTGGCGGGCTCTGCGTATCATGGCCGTCTCCGCCGCGCACCCGCAGTCTTCCGCTTGGCCCCAGAAAGTTTCGGTTCTGCCCAGCGGTGGACCCACTAGCGCGTAAGTGCCACCGGGGGGCCGGCCGGACCCTGGGGGCGCCCAGGTTGCTCTCAGTCCCGGAGCGGAAAACTTCAAGGCACCTGTTGCCCTTTCCGTTCCCACCCCTCCAGGGTGTCCCGCAGACACCGATACCCTGCCCAGCGGGCCTGGGAAGTGTCCACAGCGGGTGAAACTGGCGAGGGAGCCCAGGCTATCCCTGGTGACCAGTTAGAAAGACCCCCCAACGCCAGCTCCAAGACCTCCAACGGCCGAGGGGCCGCAGAGGAACCTCCCGGTGGGGGTCTCAGAACAAGCCTGGGGTGTTTTAGGCGCAGCGGGGAGAGGTCCCCAGCCTTCTGCTCGCATGGTCCAAGGCACTGACCTGAAGAAGCCAGTTCCTGGCTCAGCTGGGCCAGGACTGCCCAGACCCTTCACTTTCCGCTGCTCCACGGATGCTCTGGTCTCTCCCCTCCTCCCGTAAGAGGTTGGTTTGTTCATCCCGAGACATCCATCCTCAGATCACGGCCCTTGGCCCTCTACCCACTGCCCCTTGTGCCCAGACACAGGCTCTCAGGTTGGCCCCGGCCCTCCTTGCTGAAACACCGGTGGGTTTGTGCGTTGGCTCCGGTGTGGCTGCTCCGCACTTGAGCAGAACCTCGGCTGGGGGACGTAGAGGGGGTGCTGAATGTTGTTGTTATAAGAAATCATGTGTGGTTGACACATTAACCACGTGGCTCCCTGTTCGTGCCTCTTCTGATGCCTTTTGTCACTCTTCACAGTTGCCATTGGCTGCCCTCCCCAGGGGAAAAATAAAAAAAATTAGAGCACGTAGTGAAACCGCCTCTCTGCCCCTCTGCGCCCGCGTCTGACCGCAGCCGCTTCCTTTTCCGACAGAGAAATGGGTCAGGGGCTCCGAGGGCAGAGGATCAGGCCTTAATCTGCTCACTGCCCTCCTGCCGCCGCCGCGGGCCTTTCGGTCTCGGTCGCAAGCTTAACTTCCCTGCCATCTGCCTCGTGCGGATGCTGGGGGTGCAGCCGGGGGAGCGCTGCCGGCTGAGGTTTCCTGCTTTCGGGGGCTCCCACCTGAAGTGGGCCCGGGGGGAGTGGGCCGCCTTCTCCCCCTTCGGTGACAAGAACTGCTTAGAAAGGATTGAATGCCCCGTACCGGTTGTGGGCCGTTACTATCTTCACCCCGGAAAGCAGAGTTCATTGTCTCCGGGCTGGGCTGTGTGGCCTTCTTTGATTAAATGATTCCTGTTTTAGGAACCGGGTTTTCTGCCTCGGTTCGTTTTTTAATTGTTTCCAGGATTTGGTTAGGAAAATAGTTCAACGCACAGACTCTTCGAAAGACTTGTCTGGTGAACGCAGACCCACCTGTTCGATTCTAGGACCAATATTTGACGTCGGTGATTTTTGTGCGTTGGAGTCAGTCCTCCAGCGGCTCCTTGGATGGTCTTTGCTCCTTGTGGCTGGTTTCAGGGCACCGGTGTGGGCACCGGAGCCACGCTGTTAGCCTGGTCCTTTGGGGGCAGGGTTGGCACCCACAGATGTTTGTGATGAGAAGAACCATTTAGAGCAGATATCGGGGAGGAAAAATTATCCTCTGCCCTTCAAGGTTCTTCTGATGGGACTAGTAGTCAAATTGACACGAGGCAAATTAGCAGGAGAAAAACAAATTAAGGGTTAATCACATGTATCCAAGGGAGAGACCCAGGGAGAACTGTGTAACGCACCAAAATGGTGGAAGCCAACACCTTCAGTACCACCTGCAGCTAAAGACAAAAGCAGATGTTGGGGGTGGAGGGTCCTTTCTGGGAGGGTCCAGGGTGAGGCTGTTATGCAGATTTAAGCTCCTGCCTTCTCCAGTGCAGGCAAAAGCAGGCCTGGTCCCCTGAGGGGGAAACATCCTTACAAATGGAGATTGCCCTTACAAATGTAAATGGCTTTTACAAAGCGTAGCTTCTAGGTATTTTGGGCTTCTGGCACCTCTGCTGTTTCTTAAAATTAACTGGCCTGACGTGATCTGTATCCCAAAGAGGCCCACGTGGAGCGGTTAACTGCTTAACCTTCAACCGCCAGGCCGGGGCAGCTGGTGACGTTGACCCGTGTTGGTCACCGAGGCCGTGGGCTGCTGCCACCAGAACGCACAGCTGCCCTCCACTCCTGGCGGTCCTCCTCTTCCCTCTCGGCTGATGGGTTTTCTGGTGAATCCAAGGACAACTTGGGTGAGTCAAGACCAGAATGCCTTTAAACTGGAGGCAGAGGAAGGGTGTTGTCTAGCTGTGGTCTCCTGGTGAAAATCACTGCTAGGAACTCAGAGTTTGGTGCCTCATTCACCGAAGCAGCCCCAGTCGGCAGAGCAGGTAAGGCTCATGAACTGGTATCATAACTAGGCAGACGCTGCCTGTGAGCAGAGATGAGTGGAGACTAACTAGGCAGAAGCCGCCTGTGAGCAGAGATGAGTGGAGACTAACTAGGCAGAAGCCGCCTGTGAGCAGAGATGAGTGGAGACTAACTAGGCAGAAGCCGCCTGTGAGCAGAGATGAGTGGAGACTAACTAGGCAGAAGCCGCCTGTGAGCAGAGATGAGTGGAGACTAACTAGGCAGAAGCCGCCTGTGAGCAGAGATGAGTGGAGACTAACGAGGCAGAAGCCGCCTGTGAGCAGAGATGAGTGGAGACTAACGAGGCAGAAGCCGCCTGTGAGCAGAGATGAGTGGAGTTTGGCCTTGTCAACATCTGCTCACCTAGTGGCTGAATGTCATTGTCTTGCTCAAGAGATAAACAGTGTTCTCTATTTGTAATCTCAGTGCCAGGTTTGTTTGGTTTTGTTTTGTTTTTAAGCTCTTGATTGGCATAAGAGCCTCTGTTTGAGGAACTAAATACACGAGTAGAGTGGCTGTTGAAATGTTTCCACGGCTGTCTGTTTATCTCCTTGCTGTTTTTAGACGTGTCACTGTGCTGTCCCCATAGTAAGAGGTTCACCCTCAGAGCACGTGGGCTCCGTGGCTTTAGAAGATGAAGGTGGCAGAGATGTGCCGAGTTGTGCAGGAGGCATGGTCCCCTCTTCCTCGCGTTGAAGCCACTCGGCCTGGTGGTTGTAGTGACCACCAGTGGTCCTTCCTGTTCATGCAGTTCTGGGCGGCATTAGAAAGACACCGAGCAGCTGTTTATAGCTGGGCCAGGTCCTGTTTTCAGGGACCAGGTGTGTACGTCAGTGTAGTTCTGAGGACTGACTTAAGGAGAGCCTGAGGTCTGGTTACAGCATTGTGGCCCTGCGGCTGGTTCGGGGACCCAGGGGCAGGTTTGATCAAACCATGGGAAGATGTAGGTAGTGCACCTTCAGCCTGAGGCAGAAAACTCGTAGGGACAAACTTGCAATTAAAAAAACAAACACACAACGGAAGCAGAAAAAGCATTCTAAGCAAGTCACTAGTATGCAGAAGGGTAGGTAGGGCAAGAGAGCCCCTGTAAGAGGGCCCGGATGGATGGACAGCTGAACCACAGGTGGTGTCCATTTAACACAGAGCTGGCAGGAATTTCCCCAAGCTGAACCTGCAGCCTTGGTCAGGGAGGTGCAGCTCTTAGTAGGAGCCTCAGCCAAAGTTAGCCACTGAGAGTATCTGTTCTTCTCTTTCCCCAACTCTTGAAGGAAGGTAGAGGATCACCTCCCCACATTGTACCAAGAAAACAAATCTAAAAACCACCACACACAAGGTAGGAGGAGGTCAAATAATGTCCCCAGGACAAACAGATTTGCTAAAATTGCCTGAGAATAGTTTGGTGAGCGAAACATACCATGGTTCTCACCCAATCGTGGTGTGATCTTGATTGCATTATTCATCGCATGATAGATAACGGAAATTTCACATGACCAGTCTGATTCCAAATTCAAAGAGCATCCAGATTGGCAATACTCGGCTACAACTGATAAAAGAGAAGACCGTTTTCTTGCCCATTGCCACAACTCCCACAATCCTAGTTCTTGCTTGCCCCTCTTATGTGCCAGCATAGCCCCACCCCATACCCCACCTCCGTAACCACATTGCTGCTCTTGTCACCCAAGGAGCACAACCTAACTCAGATCCATCAATACTTCCCACACCCACCCCTGTAGTGTTCCTGTTGATGGTTCCAGATCTAAACTTCCAGGAGTGGAGGAAGCAGAGGGCCGTGGGGAAGGCTGGGTGAATGGGGAGGTGGTGGTAGTGGCCGTGGTTATTATTGTCCTGGGTGAGGGAAAGGAGGCTTCTGGGTAAGGCTGCCTCCGGGTCAGAGCTGTGGTACACACTCTCCTGTAGACACACTTAATCCATCCAATCCCTAAATTACATAATTCCACTCATTCTCAGAGTAATACCTATGGTATTGCCACAATAATGATGATATAATGTCTGCATTTACAACTTGACTTTTGAAATGCATTATTTTAGTCAACATAAAAGTATTCTTATGCTCAATAAAGGCAAATTGAAAAATCAGAGAAATAGTTTTTTGGGGGCAGATTTACCTATGTTACTCACCACTGCAGGATAATTATCATTATTTACATGTTGCTGCATTTCTAGTACATTTCTATGCCTAAAGTTTAATTTGGTTTGTGGAGCAAGAGTCAGTGGTTTGGTTTGTATTCATTCATTCATTCATTCATTCATTCATTCAACAAGTAATTTATTGAGGGCCCACCAGCATAGTCAGAACTGTGCTATGTGCCTGGGAAATGATGAATAAATAATGAATAGCGATGGAGCTTACAGACAAGTGGGAAAGACCGATTAAACAAGAAAGTACTGGACGGGTACTGCAGGCGAGTCCCCATGCAGTGGGGGCTTAGAATCGGGAGCAAAGTAGAGTTTGCCAATGGGTTCACCTGTTTTCATCACAGTGCTTCTCAGGCCTCAAGTGATCTCTTAGTCTATAAGCTTGTGCAGGAGGCGTGGTCATGCTATCTGCTTCTCCGCCCTGGAGCATGAGTTCCTTGAAGGTCTGGGACTCCACCAGCCTGTTCACAGCTGTAGCCCATCTCCTGGACCAGGCCTGCCTCTTAGAAGTGGTGCCCAGCAAACCCCGTTGGCTGGCAGGAGGTTTGTTAGCACATATGGGTCACCTGCTGTCTTCCTCAAGGCCATGTTTAGTGGCATAGCACATCCTGCCAGAGATTCTGTCCGCAATTCAACATTGGCCGGCCTGGCTCCCAGGGTACAATTTGGGGCACTGCTGTGTTCCCACCTGCTTGGGGTTTGTGCTGTCAGGGGTAGGTGCACCTGCTTGTTCTCGCTTGTTTGTGCAGCTGTCCCGGAAACTGCCCACATTTTCACACGCACATGCCATTGTGGCCTCCCTGCTTTCTCTGGCTTTCGATGGCACTGCAGCCCCAATTACCAGTACTGATGGGTAGTGCTGATGGGTAGCCCTTCCTGGGAGCAGCTGCCCACCTTCTTGGAAAAAAAAAAAAAAAGACAGCTTCCCCCAGGCCCAGAAGCACACCCCCCATCCACAGGTTCCTCTTCACCCTGCTCTCCTGGGTCAGTGGGCAGGAATTGCGGCCAGATTTGTGTGTCTTCCAGGACAAGTGACCAAGAAACCTGAAATTGTTGGTGGGTGGGTGGGCAAGAGAAGGTTCAAGAAGGGATGACAAAGTCTGAAGTCTTCATTCCCTTTAAGAAAAGGAGATGATTGCAAGCCAGAAGGTGTGCTTGGGAAAGATGACCCAGGCATACAGTGGCTCAACATTTTAATTACAGTCGAAGGGGTGGGGTTGCCTCAGGAGCCTTTGCTCACGTGAGCTGAAATGTCTGCTCTGAGCTGGCCTCTGACAAACTGCTGAGCACTCGCCCAGGCACCTTGAAGCTGGTGAGGGCAGCCTGACTGCCGACAGCCGATTCAGCGCCGAGCCAGCAGCGCCGTGGGCCTTCCCAGCCGCAGGTACCTGCCCAGTGCCCCCCTTTCCGTAGGCGGCTGAGCCAGGCCAAGGCAGTGGGTTCTTCCAGAAAGGCTTGCTGCTTTGGCTGATCTGAACGGGTTAACATCCTTTCTTGGTCTGGGTGGAATTTACAACTGGTGTGTTCCACCGTGTTTGAGAGTGGGAGGAGCCCCACCGGACGGTGTCCTCTCAGGGTCAGTTCTCAGTTACTGTGTTATTATCAATACTGGTTATTGAACAAGTAGGACAGATTTTGAGAGCAAGGCATGGTTGCCTTTCATGCCCCAAACCTCCTCCTCCCCTTCTCTTTTTTTTTTTTTTTTCCTCCTCAGACCCTTCCAATTCTTCTTTCCTGATGTAGCTACTCACACACTGTATTGCCCCTGCCAGAACCCATTTCTGGGCAACATGAATATTAGTCATTTGCACCATAGAATAAATAAGTTTCTGTGAGTCAGTCTTTGTATCTTGATTTGGGACTAAAGGGCTGTGTCTGTTGTTTAAGCATTTAGGACTTCTGGGCAGGAATAGAAGGAATTTTCAAGGTGGGGGAAGGTCATTTACCTCTAAAATAATTTTTAAAAGTGCATATAGTCCCCTTTCCTCTTTCAGAAGATTGGATGTTTTCAGGCATTCTGGCTAAGCTTAAACATAATTTTCAGAACCGCGGGATTCCTGGCGCTGCCGGGGGAATTGAGAGCTCGGTCTGTGATCACAGAGGACTGAGCCTAAAGGGGGCAGCCTGAAGAGCTGATCAGACCATGCAGTCCCGGTAAGAGAAGAAGCTTACAGAAACCAAGCCTTCCCCGTTTCCGCGGCCGGCGTTTGTTTGTTTGTTTTCACTGAATCCTGTTCATGGGACATTTCGGATACAGACACTCACCTGTGCTGAAGAGAGGGAGAGTGTGCGGAGGAGTGGAATCTGGGGAGAGACTGAGGAGAGAAGGGGGGCCGGGAGAGGTGGCAGCGAATTGAGTGCTGAGACACCCCTGAGCCCACGTCTGAGGCAGCCATTCTCTCCGGAGAGTGAGACTCCTCCCCCCAGCCCCCAGGCAAGGAGCACAGCCACACCCAGATTCCACCCTGTAGGAGATCAAGGATTAAAATAACCTGATCAGTCCCTGGGAGTTAACAGGGTCTGGCCTATAGAGGGATTTTCAATCCCAGCAACAACACAGCACTGGTAACTCTTACGCAGCCAGCTCTGGGCAGTGAACTTCCACTGGACAGAGAGGCCCTGTAGCCTCAGAGGCCAACCCCAGAACACTGCCACCCAGAGGCTGACCCACAAACTGACTCTTTGCTAAACACAAAATAAGGCAGTCTGGGAAACAAATGCGGCTTGCTTTAAAATAAGGACTGTGGTTTACAACACAGAGGAACAGTGTATCGCAGGGAAACTCAACACTCTCCTGAATACCGGGCAGGTCTAAGGCGAGCCACACTGAAGAATAGAAGAACCGAAGGACCTTCACTACTGCAATATTTTTTTTTTTCTTTTTTCACCTTTTAACTAAGAAACCAATTTTTTTTCTTTTTTTTTTTCTTTTTTTTTTCTTTTCCTCTTCTTTTTTTTTTTTCTTCTTTTTTCCATCACCTGATTTTACCCTTTTAATTACTACCTTCTTATTTTTAACCAGTATTATTACTGCTACCATTTTACCATTTTTTTTAAAGTGCCATTTTATTTTCTCTTTATTTTATTTTGGGATTAGTGTTCTCCATTCTATTTTCATTGTTATATTATTGGTTGTTTCTAGTTTGCATTTATCTCCAGGGAGCTGTTGCTGGAATTTGTTGGGATTAATGGCTGTTCTATAGGAGCATTCTCCTCATATAAAAAGTCTCTTCCCCTCTTCCACTTCATTCTCTCTTTTCGCTCTTTTTTTTTCTTTTCCTTTCTTTTCTCGCTTTTACTTTCCCCCCTCCTTTTTCCCACTTTCATTTTTGCACTCCTTTTTTTGGTCCCTAATTTTCTTTTCTTTTTTCTCTTTTCTCTTTTTCTCTTCCTTCTTCCTTATCCCCTAATTCTCTTAATTCAGGTGGTCACCTTTATTTGGGGTTATTAATATCGTGAATATATTTGTGTATAGTGCCTGGTACGTGGTGCCTTGTTGTGTTGTATTTTGTGCCTTTAAATCAACACAGCAGATCCAAGCAACAGCAACCTCCTGAGCACCACACCCTCTGCTGAGGAACAGCAGCTGTACGTGAAACCTCACCCCACCAGCCAGAAGAGCCACCACAGCTGTGAACAGCACCCACCAGAGGAGTTGCTGCCAACTGAAGAGCAGCTGCTACCGCAACCGCCCGAAGAGGAACCGCAGACCAAGGAGTCACTGCCACCAAGGGAGCAGCCACTGAACGACTCAACGTCTAGATATGTCAGTGAGATCAAACATGGGTAGACAAAGAAACCCCCAAAGGAAAGAGAAGGAGGACTCTCCAGAAAAGCAGCTAAGTAATACAGAGGCATGCAACATGACAGAAAAAGAATTCAGAATAAGGGTCCTAGAGTGCATAAACCGGATGGAGGAAAAAATCGACAACCTCAGCAAGAAGCAAGAAGAAACAGATGAAAAAATCGATAACATATGGAAGAAGCTAGAAGAAACAGATGAAAAAATCGATAACATATGGAAGAAGCTAGAAGAAACAGATGAAAAACATAATTTTCAGTTGTTGGCAAGAGAATCCAATGTCTTCCTAAGTAGTTAGTGTCAGAAGTGAATTGAATTGTGGGACACGCAGTTGTTGTCGGAACTGGTTCCTGCTGTGGGAAAAAGCTACACATTTGGTGTCAGAAGTGGTGTGAGTTAAAAAAAAAAAAGATAAAAAGCTTCATCCCTCAACCAAAGGCCAAAGTTATCTAGAGACACAGGAAGTTGACCGTGGTTTGGAGAGAGGCAGTGCCCTTGCCCCTTTCTGTGTCTTTCATTGGTTAATGACCTCAGACTAAGGAAGAGGGAGGGCAAAATGCTAAGTCCATGGAGCCAGCATCCCTATGGTGACCATGTCATGTCTTCCAAGGAAGCTCTGACTTCCCGAAACCGTGTGAGGTGGTGACCCGCAGCCTTGGTGGGAAGCCCGCCGCGACCTACAGGCCCAGCAGCCGGTTCTTAGGGCTCACCAGCTTGGTGGTGACGCAGGCTATTTGGAAAAGCAGCTCAGGTTGTTGGCAGCTGGCACAGCTCACCCCGTGACCCGGGAACTTGGCTTCCGCTGAGCACACTGCTGGGTCGGGCAGGGAAGGCCTCCTGGGCTCGGGCCCACACAAGGGCAGCTTCCCCAAAGCGCCAAGAGGTCTTGAAGGAGCAAGTCTCTGTCTCTGTCTGTGTTCAGGCTCGTCATGCCAAGGTGACAGTTTGGTCTGCAGACGTTGTTTCCCTCATGCCAGACTCCAGAGAGGGCTGGTTTCTAGGATATGCAGCTGGTTGTATGGTTCCTGCATTGTCCTGGCCTGAGCCTGCCAGCTTTACTCCGCCTGCTGTTTTCATGCCCTTCCAAGCTCCGCCCTCTCCCAGGTGTGCCAGTCTTGCCTCAACTTTGAATAAACACACAGGCCCAGGAGGCTTCCTTTGAGGACTCTTGGGGTATTAGTCATCTTCCTCCGAGATTAGTCCTCCCAGAAGCTGCAAGGCTCTGTGTTGACAGCATTCACAAAAGAGGGACGTCGGTAGAGAAACAGGCTTCCCGGACCCGCCTCCCTGGCACCCTTTCCACCTTGTGTCTCTCTGAAGACCTGTTCATTTTCAGGCCTGGCCCGACGCGGGTGCCATCACAGTGTCCCCCTCCCCCTCCCCCATGCAGAAGGAACCTTCCCTTCCCCGGGTCCCACCGCAGCTCGTGCTTGTCGGGTATTTACAGTCAGGTGACCACCACCACAGTCGAGGTAGAACAGAATTGCCCCCCAAATTTCTGCATGCTCTCATAGTCAAAGCCTCCCTTCACCCCAGCCCCTGGCAACCACTGATCTGGTGTCTCCCCAGTGTTTTGCCTTTGCAAGAGCATGCACGTGGATCGGAAAGCATATAGCCTTTTCAGTCTGGCTTCGTTCACTCAGCATAAAGCACTTGTTACGTGTATCTGTGGTTCATGCCTTTTCACTGCCGAGTACGCATAACATTTTACCCAGATGTCTGCATGGACCTCTTCTGTCCTCTCCTAATATCTGTATGTTTTTCTGTCTGTCTCCTCGGTGCCCAGCCAAGCCCGTCCAGGGCTGGCCTGTGCCTTGCCTGCCTCTGTGTCCCCAGCCCACACATAGTAGGCCCGTGACAGAGCGTGGGGCCAGGGCAGCTGGGCACTGCCTCGCCAGGGGGTCCGAAGTGTCTGCCTGGGCAGCAGGGCCCCTGCAGAGGTGTGGCCCAGCCTGGGCGCCGGCTCTCTTCAGGCCCTGGCTGCTCCCTGCTCAGGCTCTGTTCAGCAGGCGACCTGGACAGATGGGGCTGGGTGGTCTGGCCTTTTGTAACCGCTCCCACCCTCAGTTTGGTGTCCGCGATGGGCAGGGTGCCAGCACTTGCTGGGGGGGCTTTGGCAGGTTCTCTCTGTTTCCCCCGACTCTCTGGGGCTCCGTGTCAT
Organism: Myotis myotis; assembly: GCF_014108235.1. NCBI lineage: Eukaryota > Metazoa > Chordata > Mammalia > Chiroptera > Vespertilionidae > Myotis > Myotis myotis. The sequence goes on from NW_023416317.1 coordinate 48,825,697, forward strand.
GAGTTACTGGGAGTGTGTAAGTATGCGCCTGTCTCGTTCCTCCTAGGCCAGAGAAGCCCTCTCTGGGCCTTGTTTTCCCTGAGTCACAGCTGCCCTAGCTTGTTAGTTAAAAATAGGCCTGGCATACCCGCCCTGTGACAGGCCCTCCCCACTCAGGCTGACACTGGCATGCTTACGTAAATATTTGTAGGAGCGCAGGTTGGGATCATTTCTATTCCAGGATCTTCTTGCCTTGACTCCTGGAGCAATGAGGGGACGGTGATGGCGGGAGAGTGAGGGCCAGCACGCGTTAGAAACACTCGGGGTAGCAGCACATTATTTGGGAAGTGGCTGGAGTTCAGGGTGGTTCCTAGAAGCCAGTGCGACTGGTTGGTCATTCGCTGTAGTGACAGTGGCTCAGCTGAAAGTCCAGTTTGCAATCAGACTGACCAGGGTTGTTCAAACCCCATTTCCACTCCTTGCTGGCCCGTGGTCTTAGACAAGTTCCATGACTTCCCTGAATGCCAGTTTCTCCGTTGTGCATTATCTACCCTGCTCGGGCAGTTGTGGGAATTAAAATGATCACGTGTGTAAAGCGCCTGACAGGGCCCTGCATCGTTTAGCGTGGCTGCTACTATGGGCACCTCTAGTCTTGCCAACTGCTGTGCCAGCAAACACTCCACCTTTGCATGGGACATTAAGGAAAGAGCTAGAGGTTCTGAAGGAAGGACACAGGAGTGTCCAAATGCATGCCCAGGCCTCTTTCCAGTGCTGCTCAGATCTCATCATTGGTGGGTTCAGCCACTACAGTGTCCTTAAATCACTTCAGCAGCTGCCCAGTAGGGCTGGTAACTCAGGACTCACCAGCCGCAAGAGGACAGTAACTGAGCTTAAAATAGAAGTGTCCCTTGAGGGCTGCGCAGGCCCCTGGGGAAAGGCCCGGCAGTGTCTGCCCATCCAGGCAGAGCCGGACTCTGGGCATTGGGGCTGCAGACCTCTCCCTGTGAGGCAAGCCAGGCTTCCTTGGTTCAGAAGCCCTGAGGGTACGTGTCCTGTCGCCCACTGGTTGCAGAGCCGCCCTCGGAGAAAGCAAGGCGGGGAGGATGCTGGGAGCTAGGGGCTAGGGGTAGCCGACGACAGAGGCCTGGCAGGCCAGTGGGCTGGGTGGGTTGGACTAGTTCTGGCCTTGGTTTCGGGGTGTGAGGGAGCCACTGGGAGGCATTTTTAAAGGTGGAAAGTGAAGCCGTGCTGTCTAAGAGGGCAGATTAGGAGAGGCTAGGCCAGGCTATTTGGCTGATGTTTTTTGTTTTGTTTGTTATTTTGTTTTTTTCCCATTGATTTTTTTTTTTTTATGGGAGAGTGGAAGATAGAGAGAAAGACAGAGAGAAACATCGCTGTGAGAGAAATACATCGATGGTTGACTCCCACAGGAGCACTGACTAGAGCAGGCCAGGGAGGAGCCTGCCACCAAGGCACGTGCCCTTGACCGGAATTGAACTCAGGACCCTTTGGTCTGCAGGCCGACGCTCTATCCACTGAGCCAAACTGGCTACGTCTTGTATTTTGTGTGTGTGTGTTTTTTAAGGCCCCAAACAGGTCATTGTGTCTGAATATAAGTGTTTCAGAAGCCAACTAGGGGATGCCCACAGAGCAAGGCCCACACAGAAAGGTCAAGCCCTCCCCATTGCAGGAAGATGCCCAGATGGGGCAACTTTGTGCTCAGAGCAGCATCCCTCTGCTGTTTGTACATTTTGTCTGACTGGTGCTTCCTCCCCCTGCAGGGGCCACCATGGAATCTGACTTCTGCTGACGGGACCCAGGCAGGAGGGCACAGCCGAGACCGCGGCCTGTAGCCAGTCGCCATGGCTTCCCCCAGCACGGATGGCCAGCTCCAGAGGATCATCCGTGATTTGCAAGGTACGGTCAGGCCGCCAGGCATGCGGGTTTGGTGTGGAGGGAGCTGTGACTGCTTTTGCTTTTGCGGTTGAAGTTCAGCCCTTTCATCTGTGTTCACACGGGGAGGGGTGGGGGACGTTGATTGGAGTCCTCAGGACACATTATATTGAAATATTCGGGGCTCAGCTGTCCATCCTGTATGGCTGGGAGACCCCAAGGGCCCTCCTCTCTGGGCACTGTCAGGGCACTTTGTAAACAAAAATCAAATACTCCTTTCCAGGTCCGGGTCTGGTTTCTGTGTGTGTGTGTGTGTTTGTTTGTGTCTGTTTTCCTGGCTGAAGCACGCATCTCTGGGCTCTCTCTGATGGAGATGGGAAAGAATATTCTCCTCTCTGAGCAGGAAGACCAGATACCAGTCTTTCTTGTTTTGCTGTCTCGCCTGCTGGCAGTGGGCAGGTAGCCTATCCTGGACGAACTCCGGAACTCCGAGCTCCGGTTGTGGGCCTGCTGCTCTTAGGCATCGCCAGGCGCAGGAACTCAGCCTGAGGGTGCAGAGGAAGGCCCCTGCCATCCCGCCCCCCCCCCCCCAATCGCTCAGTGCACAGCAGTGATCTGACCTCTCTGCCAGCTCCTCGTCTGTAAAATTCTACATTGTCCTTACTCTTTTTCATGTTTAAACAGCTCTGATGTTGGGATCATCTTAAAATTAATTGCATCTTAGATTTGTTGAAGTAAGGCACTTCCTGACTCACACGGCTACATTAAAGGAGAAAGACTTGCAAAGGCCTGGCCCCTAGCTGGGCCTCATTAACAGAAGCAGGTACTGTTGTCATTCTTGCGATTGAGACATGACTATTTGTACATTCTGGGTCTTCTTGAAGCCTGGACTTCCCTGTACTGAGCGGTGAGGTGATAGTGAAGGGAGAGTGAAGAAACATGACCAGAACGAAGGATAAGGCTTTCTGGCAGCCAGTGTTAGGGGACTGCTCAATGATCCATCCACACAGCAAACATTTGTTGACCAAGCAGTATGAGGCCTGCATGGAGGGCCTGCAGGGATGGCCTGGGGAAAATGCCCACCCAGGGAGCTGTTGCAAAGTGCCTGTGGGCTCTCGGGACACCTTAGCGCCTTCTGACTTGGCCTTACGTCCCTGGGGGTGGACACAGCACTTCACGATTGCGAGGTGCTTTGCCATCATCTGACCACTGCCGCCTCCTGCTTCCCGGTTATCCTGCTTGTCTCCTAGTGGTTGGCCTCCACCTGGTTACGTGTTCCTGTTTGTTGTCTTAAAGATGCTGTCACAGAACTAAGCAAAGAATTTAAGGAAGGAGGGGAACCCATCACCGATGACAGCACCAGCTTGCATAAGTTTTCTTACAAACTTGAGTACCTCCTTCAAGTAAGTGACTCTGTAACGTGTTGATTTCTGCTCTGTTGTCTTGTTTCCCTGATGGGTGACTTGTCAGCTTTAAGGATGTGGTCCAGGAAGCTCAGTGGAGCCATTAGGCCATCCTGGTTAGACCGAAGGTCAGAGCAGTCCCCATCGTGACTTGGCCTCCAAATGCCATCCTCTGGGGATTCGGCAAGTTGCCCCTTAGGACAGTGGTTCTCAACCTTCCTAATGCCGCGACCCTTTAATACAGTTCCTCCTGTTGTGGTGACCCCCAATTTCATTGTTACAAATTGAACATAATTAAAGCATAGTGATTAATCACAAAAAAATATGTAATTATATATGTGTTTTCCGATGGTCTTAGGCGACCCCTGTGAAAGGGTCGTTCGACCCCCAAAGGTGTCACGACCCACAGGTTGAGAACCGCTACCTTAGGAGGATTTGGGAACCCAGAACATTCTTTAGAGACTTAGGCCAACTTAAGCAGGTAAGAAGGTTTCTGTATAGCAGGATCTTAATTTGGGGGAGTCACGTCCCCTTTTGAAAATCAGGTGAAAGCTATGGAATCTCTTCCCAAACAGACATGCACATGTGCACACACCAGTCACATTTTGCAGGAGCATGTGGGCCTCTGACTGTGCGAGAGCCTTCCTGCCCAAAGCATTATGGTCCGTAGGCCAGCAGCACCAGCTCACCCAGGAGCAGGCTGGAAATGGACGCTTGGTCCCCACTCTGAGTCAGCCCAGGGAGTTTTCTTTCACACACTTGCAGCCTAATGCTTGTGTCCGCTGGTTCAAGTGCACAGACCAGAGAACTCTGCAGATGCAGAAAAGTACGTCAACTACAACAGGAAGGAAATGGACCGATATGTTAATAGAAGTTAATCTTAGGCATTATAATCTTTTCTATTTTTAAAAAATATTTTTTATTTTTATTGATTTCACAGAGAAAGGGAGAGGGAGAGAGACAGAAACATCAATGATGAGAGAGAATCATTGATTGGCTGCCTCCTGCATGCCCACTACCGGGGCTCAAGCCCAAACCCAGGCATGTGCCCTTGACCAGAATCGAACCCGGGACCCGTCAGTCTGCAGGCCAACACTCTATCCACTGAGCCAAACCAGCTAGCACATCTTTTCTATTTTTTAAAATCCAGATTTCCTAACATATCTGCATGTCTTCTATAGTCAGAAAAAAAATGCTGTAAAGTGTTGTGTTATAGGAAGATACACCTATACATTTTGAGCACCATTAGTTTTCAACTTCACATCCCACCAAGGTATACAGGATGAGAGCCCGCTGGAGGGGTGCCCCAGCCTGTTGAAGACTCCTGCCCCGTGCCCTTTCAACCTGTTCTCTGTTTTACTTTGTGAAGATATTTATGGACTTCTTTTTCTCATGTAGCCAGTTTTGGTTTTGGATTTGAAATGATTCATAGCTGACACTTACTTGAATTTATTCTATATGTATTAAACATTGATGTAACGGGATAAATCCCACTAACTCATTTTCCTAAATTGAGACATAGTTAACACACTTCATGTTGCCCTTAAGACTTTTCACTTGTATTCCTTTGTCATAAGTTGTTATATATCTTTATCAAGGTTGTTACTAGCAAACTTGGGTGGTCTCCCACCCAACTCTATGCATAGAGATCTCTTCAAGAGATAATTTCTTTTTTGGGGGGAGGGGGGACAGGGGTTTCTATTCCTGAATCTTAATAGTTGTATGACCTTGAACTAGTTACTTAACCTCTCCCAGCCTCAGATCTGTAAATTGGATTAAAGCACCTTCATTTGACAGTAAATAGAAATAATGCCCGTAAAGGGCCTTGCCCAGTGCCAGGCAACCAAGAAACTATTGTTAGTGATCATTTAATGAGATGAACAGCAGTGGGTCTGGACTGCCTCTCTCTGTCCCTTTCCCTACCCAGTTCGATCAGAAGGAGAAGGCCACCCTCCTGGGCAACAAGAAGGACTACTGGGATTACTTCTGTGCCTGCCTGGCCAAGGTGAAGGGCGCCAACGATGGGATCCGATTCGTCAAGTCTATTTCGGAGGTAAGCAGAGCAGCCAAGGACCCCACGTCTTCCTGTCACCGGTCTTCAGCGTCTCTTTACAGAGAACTCTGCTGCAGACAGTCAAGTGAGGAAGTGGTGTTACGGGTGGCGAAGTTAACACATTAGCCCAGGTACACTCAGTGCCCACTGTCGATGCAGGGAAGCCGCCCACATGAGCCTTCACCCAGCGGGCCTGTTACTAGACCGCAGCCCACACGCACAGCGGGCTGTTCACACTGTGGTCGGCCCATGGGCCCCCGGAGGTGTACAGCACCTGCTGAAAGTCAGTTTCTTAGATAAATTCTTCATGTTTGCTGGGCTGTTTGCCTGCAGGTTTTCCAGAAACCTTAGATTTGAAATGAAGAGAGTGATGTGGGATCTTAAGAGACATTAAGTGCTGGTGTGCTAAGCAGCTTCCCACCTTAAGTGCTGAGCCCCTAGAGCAGAATGCCGTGGCTCCTCCGTTTTGCAAAACTCCAGAACAATCTCTCTGTCTCTCCCAAGTATCCCACTCCTGAGGAATCTCTTTTTCTCTCAAATGCCTAGTCCATCTGAGAGTAAGAACTTTACATATTAGGGAGCAAGTGACCCCCTGGATTTAGAGCAGGAGGCCTAGAGGATTTGGACATTTCATCTTTTCAGTGTCTTGTCTGTAAGTTTAAGGATACTTTAAAGGCAGTACCGTGCTCCTTGGCTGGCCTCCTGCAGAGACCGCAGAGTCAGGTGCTCCCAGGAGAACTCCTTTCCAGCGCTGGAGCCAGCTGGTTTCTTCTTATAGAGAATGACAGATACGCTGGCATGAGGGCTGGGCGTTTTCCACCAGCTGCACCTCTGACATCTGAGATCATGAAAGATCCCGACTTGAGGAGTTTGTTCTGCCAGTGTCTTTCATGTCCATGTAGCGCAGACGGGTCTTCTGAGATCTTGCCTGGTGGGCCACTGGGTCTGTGATGTAGAGCATGCTTGCTACACCCCAAATCTGGAGGGGGTGCTCAGTGTTGCCCTCCTCTCCATACGCTGAGGAGTTCCCTTGCACTCCATCGCCCTCTCCTCACAGCAACTGCAGCCTGCGACCGCTGACCTCCAACAGCTCAAGTCTGGAAGTACGTTTAGTTTAGTCCTCACGGCCCAGGGTTATGAAATGCCTCCATCTGCTCTTTAGCTGGTTCTTATTCTTTACTCACAACTGCAGTCCAACCTTTCGAGGCCAGGAAACTGTCTTCTAGAAGCAGGAGCGTTCCCTGCTCGTGCAAACATTGTTGGGTTTCTGGTGGCTGACATAGGCCCCCCGGCCCAGAGGGTGCAGTCCTCTCATCTGTTGAGGACTCTGCTCTCTGGGCACCACTGAGCTTGGGATGTCACTGGCAGGATGGGCTGCTGGTACTTGGGTTGACTTTAATCAACTATCAAGTGTCATCCCGGCCAGTAAGCCAGAAGGTAAAAGTTCATGAGCAAGAGCATTGCTGGGCCCCTCTGGCCCCTTTGGGCGGAGGCAGCCATGTGGACTAAAGCAGTCGAGGGCTCTGACCCGCCACTTCTAGAGGTTCAGGATGGGCTCACGTTGGGCTCTGTGCATCTCCCCACGAAGGGCAGAAGCAGAACCTGCCTTCAGTTTGGTTGTCAGGCTCCTGGCACATGGCCTGCGTAAAGCGGAATCAGCTCTCATGTACCTTGCAGACTTCCTGTCCTCGCTGCTGCTGTATCGCTTCCTGATAGACTGCATATAGTCTGATTGATTGCTAATAAATTTCAGGAATTAAGCCATAAAAGTGGACTCAGGATCTTAAAACGTAGAAAATAAAATGGCTGGGCAGTATTTTCATTTGTAATACAAGGGAACCACTGTTCTCTTCCCTAAGGGATGTTTAAAAAGACCTTAAAATAAATAGCTCCCTTTCTGTATATAAAATACATTCCATTAATGGGCCTGGTTAAAAACAAGACTCACGCCGAAACCGGTTTGGCTCAGTGGATAGAGCGTCGGCCTGCGGACTGAAGGGTCCCAGGTTCGATTCCGGTCAAGGGCATGTACCTTGGTTGTGGGCACATCCCCGGTAGGAGATGTGCAGGAGGCAGCTGATCGGTGTTTCTCTCTCATCGATGTTTCTAGCTCTCTGTCTCTCTCCCTTCCTCTCTGTGAAAAATCAATAAAATATATTTAAAAAAAAACAAGACTCACGTGTTTTCCATTAAAAAGGTAAATGTCCCAAATGCTGTGACAGTAGCCGTTTTGCTCCTAAAGACCAGCCGCTCCCTGGGAGCTCACAGACACGGCTGTCCTGTGAGGTTGGCTCGGTTCCATGGGGCTGGTGGGGGCGGTGTTTATGTGACAGACACGCTTCGCTTCACCGCACCCGGCTCAGCTGTTCTCGCTGCCCGAGTTCCCTAGCCGTCACCACTGGACACTTTGTTCTCACTTCACTCATCAGTGGCAGAAGTGCTTGGACATAGTGATGTCATCAAGATTCCCCCTGGGCATCTATCACGGCCAACCGACTGTAGACAGGCCACGCTGCCACCCACCTCCCTCCAGGCATCCTGACTTTACCCCAAACCCACAAAGCTGACATGGAAAAATGTCTTGCAGCCTTTGTGATTATTGAGGTTTCACACCTTTTTATTTTTTAAAATGAATTCATGTTGTGGTATCATCTCCTTAAGTGAACCGTGAGAAGTCGGATAGCTCTGAGCTAAACGGTGCCTGGTCTTCTGGAGCCGAACCATCGGCGGTATGAATCCGGATTTGCAACTGGTCTCACGTGTCTTCTGTGGCTGTCCCCTAGGTCTCGTCCATCTTGGCTGCTGTGTGTCCCCAGCTGGCAGAGTCTGACCAGCACTCTCCCTCTCCACAGCAAGCTTCCAGAAACCTTTAGAAACCATGTTTTGTTATGGTGGGGAGAGGTTTCGAAGACATTCCCGTACCCAGGCCCTCCATCCAGCTCCTCCACCCTGAAATAGAACTGTGCTCCTTTTTCATGACCCCCGCGTAGCTGGGCCACCTAGACGCACCCCTGCTCTCCGCACCTCCCCCACCCCCCCACCCCAACACCTGCTGACTAAATGCAGTGAGTTGGTGTAGCTGCAAAGAAACCCACCAGGAAAGTGTCGACGATGCGTGCACTTCACTGCTGGTTTCATGAGGGTGCAGAGGAGGCAGTTATACAGTCATTAGAACTTCTTAAAAGTCCCCTTACCCAACCCTGCCCTTTGCCCTCCTCTCTCCTCCTCCACAAGGGCTCCAGCCAAGCCCTGTAGGCCTCTTCCGCCAAACAGCCCAGACTAGCCACGCTGACCAGCTCTCGCTCAGGCTCACTTCTGGTGTGAGAAGTCCGTTTTCGGCCTCCAGGTTTCATTCTGAATATTCCAAATTAAATCATCCAGTGCTTTTCTGACTCCAAACCCAGAGACTCTGATGGAGTAGAGGAGGGGCAGTGGCACCCCAGTGGAACCCACAGTTGTTCGGAGCCTCGTGAACACATCTTTCTGAATCTGCCTATAGGTTATTCCACAGGTTATTCTTGGATGGAGGCCCAGAAGAAGGTGACCCACTTCAGGCCTCGCTCTGGGGGGTGATGTTATCAGATGTTTGTGTCCTTTGAGGAACATGAGTGAAGCCAGTGTACAGGGTAGAACTGGGTGGCGTTGTCTGTGCTGTTTCTGTTTTATGCAGGCCATCTATGGGTGCTCACAGACATGCGCCATTATTACTTAGGCTAACAGCTCTGCATCCCCATGTCATGTTTTTCCAGCTCCGAACATCTCTGGGGAAAGGAAGAGCATTTATCCGCTACTCATTGGTGCACCAGAGGCTGGCAGACACCCTGCAGCAGTGCTTCATGAACACCAAAGTGACCAGGTAAATGCCGACAGCTCTGGGTTGACCCTGGTCCATTCACAGGTGAACCCAAGTGCCCGGTGAATGTAATGACACCTGCGGCTGCAGTGTCTGCCCTTGTGGTACAAGCAGAGCCCTCCCGCATCTCATCCTCACGTGGGGGGCAAGGAGCACTCCCCGTGCTGAGTCTGAGTCCTAGAGCAGGAGCCTGGGTCCAGATTGACAAGCAGTTTTCCCTGGGGGTGGCATGGCCTTGGCAGGCACTAATGAGAGGACACACCCCCTGGTCACCCTGGCCTGTCTGCAGAATCACCTGTGAGGTTTTGAGCCCCACTGAGCCTGGGCCTCACTGAGGTAACCACCTGCCAAGCATGTCTGGGCACCCTGGAGGTCATGATGGGCACCGGTGTCGGAACCTTTGTGCCACTAGTGATGACCCCTGGGGTGGGGGAGGGGTTGAGTGTGTAAAGCAAGTGGAGTGAGTGTGTCAGACCAGGACCCCTCTTTCAGCTCTGCCTCCCTCTCCCTAGGGAGCATGCCCCCAGGTAATCAAAGAAATCATTGCTGAATTTAAAAAAAAAAATAGAACTGTTGGGAGAACATACTTTGTTTCATTTTGTCACCTTTAAGATGGATTTGCCTAAAGGTGTATTTCTCACACAGTGACATGTGAGGGGCTTTGTGAATGCATGTGAGGTGAGAGAATCTTCACACATTTGATTTGCAGGCTGTTTAGTTCTAGTCTTTGGTGAGAACAGCTTGGCTTCCAGTGTTTAGCAAGCCAAGTTCACGGGCATCAGCCAAGTAGCTCTTTAAACTCAGCAGTGTGTCCTTTTAAATTCTTCCTGCTCCAGGAAGTGAACAGCGGACACCACACAGTGCAGATCTTTTGTTCTTTGTCTTTTAAATTGGTGTCAGGACAGAAATTAGCGGTGAGGTTAAAGTCCTGTAATGAATTCTCCAGGAGGAATCGCAGATGAGACAAAAAGAAAGTGTTCTGTCCCCTACAACTACCCTTTCTGGGCAAGTAATTGAGATTTAAGGTTTCTCATATCCTTTTTGGGAAATAGAACTAACAGAAATAATAACTGTATAAGTATCTAGTTCATCTCAAATTTCTGTGAAGAGCAGGTTTATAGGGGAGTTAGGAGCTGCAATGAAAATCACGCGGGGGGGGGTGGGGGGGGCGGCGGCGTGTGTCTGTCTGTCTGTTCGCTTTAATAGCCTGTGTTAGAATTGGATGGGGCAGCGCCATGCTGAGAGGACTCAATCCACTCTTTCCTTTCCTGCATTTCTTGTAAGCACACCTTGTATGTTTCCCTGCAGCGACTGGTACTACGCCCGAAGCCCCTTTCTGAAGCCGAGGCTGAGCTCTGACATTGTGGGCCAGCTCTACGAGCTCACTGACGTTCAGTTTGACTTGGTGTCCAGGGGCTATGACTTGGACGCCGCCTGGCCGACGTTTGCCAGGTATTGTAAAGAATTGCTTGGTTTAAAAGACGGGGGGCGGGGCGGGGATGTTTGAAATTTTGAAAATTGCCACCAGTCTACTCAAAGGACTTTTGTGTGCTCAGTAAATACACAAAGCTTCGCCACTCTTATGCCTGTTAATTGTACAGACTTTGTTGAACTGTGACTCACTAAACATCTGAAGGCTCCAACCTTAAGCTGACCTAATTGGCCAGGTGGCATGAGAGGAAATGCATATACAAAAGCCAGGGTTTTTTAATGTTAAGGGATGTGTGCCAGTCTGGGGAGGAGCAGGTGGGCTTTTTCCCGTTCGTGTCCCTGGGGGTTAAGGAGGCCTTCCAGGCAGGAAGAGGGAGTGGAAGCTACAGCCCATCCATGGAAGGGTTGCTGGGAAGGTTGCCATGTTTTCACTTTTTACACCAAGATGGTGCTCAACACGTCATCCCGCTGAATCCTGACAACGCACCAGGAGGGTGAGGCTGAGGACATGGGCTTAAAGTGGGGGGACTTGCCCAAAGTCACATGGCTGGTGGGCTGCAGAGGCAGGGCCTTGCACCTAACTCCCCAGGACAGCCACCTGACTCGAAGCAGGTCTGTGAGCCGTGACCATGAGCCCCTAAGCACAGTGTGACCTTATGGACCACGTTGACTGCTCCTTGTTCCTCACTAGCAGACAGACTGAGGCAGGCACCAACAGTCAAGGAAAGTTTAAACCAAAAATTGGGAAATACTATGCTCACTTAGGTGTTGTTTGGCACAGGGAGGAAAGCCATCATGTTTAAACTTTAACAGCGGAGTCCCCCCCAACACACCTGGTTTCCACACGTGCGTGCGTGTGTGCATGTGTGAGTGCGTGCGTGCTTCCTGCTGTGATACAGGTGTGTCTGTTCTATGCCCCGCAGGAGGACACTGGCCCCCGGCTCCTCTGCCTACCTGTGGAAACCCCCCAGCCGGAGCTCCAGCATGAGCAGCTTGGTGAGCAGCTACCTGCAGGTAATGCCGGAGAGGCTGGGGTTTCCCCGCCGTAGTGTCAGCCAGGGTGTGTCCTTGCCCTTCGCACCTCAGGGTGATGTTCTCAGACACCTTTGTTCCGGCCAGAGCAACGAACCCTCAGTTACACCCAATATTTTCTAGAGTCCAGGTTTTTATGACCAAATAGAGCTTAGGCCTCTTAAAAGGTAAATTCTTTTAAAAGTTTTAAGGTATTTGAAAAGAAGCAGGTTAACATTCTGGTTAAAAGCGGCTGAGTCAAATCCCAACTGTCACCTACCAGCTGTGTCCCAGGAAGATGCCTGACCCTCTGGAAGCGTCAGCTCTCTCACCCATACGAAGGGGATCGAAAAATCACCGTAGCTGAGTGGATGGTTGTGGGGGTGGGTGCGGGAGCACGTGGACTGTGCATAAGGGCTTGACACAGCAAATGCTAAATAAGTGCTGGTGGATAGGGTTAGTTTTGGTAGAAATGTGAATGTGTCAGAGTTGTATATAGTTTTGTGGGAAAGGCTGCTGAAAGTAATCAACAAAACAAAATAAAGGGACGCAACATAAGCAGCATTAAGATTAGAAAATGGATTTCACCCTGTTTTGTGGTCTAATCACCCCAGGAGTTGTGGGCATAGTGCGTGGTGGACAGTAGTTTATGTAAGTTAAGTTAGTAACATTTTTATGTTACTAATGCACAGGAGGCTGAGTGGGAAGCAAGTTCTGAGTCGCGGGGCTCTCACGTGTGTGGCCCTGGATGTTCAGGGTGTGCTGCTGGCAGGTGCTGAGAGCTAAGGGTTCTCGTCCTTCGAATAGCTGGATGGACTAAGCTTAGGTTATATAATTGCTATATTGTTACTTCTGTTCTCATTAAACTCTAAAGCTTTTCCAAATAGCCGTGTAGCTTCATCCCAAAGCCATGTTTTTGTTGTTTCCCCCCCCCTTTTCCCTTCCCCCCACCCCCAGACTCAGGAAATGGCCTCCAGCCTTGACCTGAACAGCCCCTTGAACAACGAGGCCCTGGAGGGCTTCGATGAGATGCGGGTGGAGCTGGACCAGCTGGAGGTGCGGGAGAAGCAGCTGCAGGAGCGCATTCAGCAGCTGGACCGAGAGAACCAGGAGCTGCGAGCAGCCGTCACCTCACAGGGGGAGCAGCTCCAGGTGGAGAGGGAGCGGGCCCGCGCTGCAGCCGAGGACAACGTCCGCCTAACGCGCATGACGGCTGAGCTGCAGAAGCAGTGGGAGGTCACCCAGGCCACACAGAGCACCGTGCAGGAGCTGCAGAAGTGCCTGCAGGCCCTGGAGCCAGGCCCCGTGGAGAAGGAGGGGGATTCCCACTTGGCCCTGCAGCGGCTGGAGCCCATGCTGCAGCGCCTGGCACAGGAGCTCGAGGCCACACGGAACGCGCTGGGCAGGAAGGACGAGCTTTCGGCTAATGTCCCAGGTCCGGGCATGGCTGAGCAGAAGTCAGATGTGGCACTGGACACAAAGGGGCAGCCAGAGCTCGACCCCAGTGCCTCGGCCCTGACGATCCAGCAGCTGGGGGAGAAGCTTCACGCCCTAGAACAGGAGAGCACCAAGGTCCAGGAGCTCAACAGGCAGCAGAGCACGCAGCTGGAGCAGCTGGCCAGGGAGCTGCAGCTGAAGGAGGAGTCCCGTGCCGGCCTGGAGCGCGTCGTCAGGGAGATGGCCTCGCTGCAGGAAGAGCTGTCCGCGAAGAGGAAGGAGGCCACCCAGCTCCGGCGCCGGCTGCAGGAGTCGCTGGCCCACATGAGCACCATGGAGGAAGAGCTGGCAGAGGTGAGACAGGTCGAGCGGCAGCAGCGTGAGGAGAAGGAGCTGCTGCAGCGCGAGGCCAGGTCCCTGACACGGCAGCTGCGGCTCCTGGAGACCCAGCTGGCACAGGTGAGCCAGCGTGTGAGCGACCTGGAGGAGCAGAGGAAGGAGCTCATCCAGGACAGAGACCGCCTCAGTGAGAAGGTGGGGACGCTGGAGCGGCTGGCTGCGCAGCCAGGCCCCGGCCAGCCTGTGGCAGCGGAGAGCTGTGAGGTGCTGGCCCCCCAGGATTCCGCCCTGCAGGAGGGACCGATGGATGGTACTACAGTTCAGGGGAGCAGCCGGGAGGAGGAGCTGCGGCAGGCCAACATGGAGCTGGAGAAGGAGCTGCAGAGCGTGATGGCCCGTAACCAGCGCCTGGAGGACAAGCTGCGTGCCCTGCAGGCGGATTACCAGGCCCTGCAGCAGCGGGAGGCAGCCATCCAGGGCTCCCTGGCCTCCCTGGAGTCCAAGCAAGCCAGCATCCGGCACATGGGTGACCAGATGGAGGCCAGCCTCCTGGCTGTTGTGAAGGCCAAGGAGACCATGAGGGCCCGCATGGCCGAGAAGGAGGCTGCCCTGCAGAGCAAGGAAGCCAAGTGCCAGCAGCTGCGGGAGCAGATGGAGCAGTGCCGAGAGCTGGCAGAGGCCCGGGAAGGGGAGCTCAGGGCTTTAGAGAGCCAGTGCCAGCAGCAGACCCAGCTGATCGAGACCCTCAGAGCAGAAAAAGGCCAACAGGGGCTCAGCCCACCTCAAGAAAATGCATCCCAGGAGCTAGCTGCCCAGCTGGCCCTATCTCAGGCGCAGCTGGAGGTCCATCAGGGGGAGGCTCAGCGAGTGCAGGCTGAGGTGGTAGACCTCAAGGCCAAGCTCCAGGCAGCCCTGGGTGACCGAGAGAAGGTGCAGAGCCAGCTGAGCGTGACTGAGGCGGCTCTGCAGGAGCACAAGGCCCTTATGCAGCAACTGAAGGAGCAGAACGAGGCCCTCAACAGGGCCCATGTCCAGGAGCTGCTGCAGTGCTCAGAGCAGGAAGGGGCCCTGCAGGAGGAGCGGGCCCAGGAGGCCCATCTGAGGATGGAGGAACTCCAGGCCCTGCAGGAGGAGCTGTCCCAGGCCAAGTGCAGCTCCCAGGAAGCCCAGCTGGAGCATGCCGAGCTGCAGGAGCAGCTGCACCGGGCCAACACGGACACTGCCGAGCTCGGCATCCAGGTCTGCGCACTGACCGCGGAGAGGAAGCGGATGGAGGGCGTGTTGGCCTGCACCGTGCAGGAGCTCCGGGACGCCAAAGAGGCAGCCGCCAAGGAGCGCGAGGGCTTGGAACACCAGGTGGCGGGGCTGCAGCGAGAGAAGGAGAGCTTGAAGGAGAAGCTGAAGGCGGCCGAGGAGGCAGCTAACTCACTGCCTGGCCTGCAGGCCCAGCTGACCCAGGCCGAGCAGCGGGCCCAGGGCCTTCAGGAGACTGCACACCAGGAGCTTGACACCCTCAAGTTCCAGCTGAGCACCGAGATCATGGACTATCAGAGTAAACTTAAGGTAATCCTAGCCTTGGCCAGGGGCTGCACCTGTCTCCTGCGGCAGGACCTGGTGGGTTCATGAGGGGATAGGACGCACCTTCAGCCACGGGCACATGAGGGCCCAGGTGTACATAGTCCCGTCCCGCCATCATAGCTCACAGCATCCTCTCTGTAGGAACATGCTAGGGGTCCAACATTGGGGAATGATGCCTTAGCCCAGAAATCTAAACTCAAGGCCATGGCTCACAAGTTTGGCCCAGAGAATTTTTTTTAAATTAATAGTCAACATCCAAAGAGCGGGATGTTTACACATTCAGTTTGGGCACTTCTTTCAAAATCTTGAGCGATTCCTTTTATATATATATATATATATATATATATATATATATATATATATATATGTATATATATATATATATATTTTATTGATTTTAGAGAGGAAGGGAGAGGAGAGAGAGAGAAACATCAATGATGAGAGAGAATCATTGATCCGCAGCCTTCTGCATGCCCCCTACTGGGAATCGAGCCTGCAACCCTGGCATGTGACCTCCTGATTCATAAGTCGACGCTCAACCACTGAGCCATGCTGGCTGGGCTGGAATCTTGAGCGATCTTAAAGCCTATGCCCTCCTCCTCGGTGTGGCAGCGGTCAGCAGGAGCTGGGTGGGCACTGCCCACATTAAAGGGGGCCTGCATCCTCTGGTATTTTCCTTGCAATCCTTTATGCAGTTACCCAGCCCATTCGGGGATGTGAGTTTGAGACCCCTGCTGTAGCCTCTGTGACCAGTAGTCCTGGCTGCCTCGAGGCCTGTGTCTGTCCCCTCAGGTGCCATTCTGCCAGCAGGTGCAGTTGGAGGGAACTGACTCAGTTATCACAGGGCCTTGGAATAGATGAGAACAGCAGTTAACCACGTGCCTTTGATGCTGCACAAAGAAAAAGAGTTAAAAGTGAGGACAGGGATGACTGTTCTCATCTATTCCAAGGGCCCCGTGATAAATGGCATTTGTTTGCACAGATGTGCCTCCTATTGCCCCATCCCATGCAGCTCCATGGGGCCCAGAGGCCACATTTCCCTTGCAGAAATGAAATTCCAAGTTGGGAGACCAAGCTAAGTCTTTCAGTAAACTTAAAAGAGTTTTATTACCAATGAAGCCTGACGCCTATTGAGTTTGGGGGAAAAGAGGGAGGTAGCTTGTTTTTACCCGTTTGGGGAATGTGGCTGAGGAGTCTCAGAGCAAAGACCCCACGTCTTTGATCCCTTTCTCGTCCTCTCCAGACTGCCAGCGAAGAGTGCAGGAGCCTCCGGGGCCAGCTTGAGGTACGGGGCCAGCAGCTGCGGGCCGCCAAGGAGGCTGTGGACAAGCTGGAGGTAGGCCTGGCTGGGAGTGCCCCTCTGGGAGCCCTGATCAGAGGCTGGCACCTGGGAAGGGAGACCGATGTGGTGGCCTCTACCTGGTCATTTCCTCTCTCAGAATGAGGACCCATCAGGGGCGAGGGGATCTGGTTTGGTTCTCACTGGACCATTGAGGGGCTCCCCATAGGACTTCCCATTCCCAAGGTGAAGGGGTCATCAGTCCACTTTTGCAGACACCCCGAGTTTGTGTCATGGTCCCTTCCACTCCCCGGACACCTGGCTGGAGCTGCCAGATGTGTTTTTCACGCAGCCTCTGGCAAGGAAGTTGTCCTCTAGTCATCCCTGCAGATGTGCCCTGAGTCAGTCTGAACTGAGCAGGGACAGGGGTGGCACTAAAACCACAGTCTTCAGGGCAGTGACCTTTTTCACTGAATCCCGCTCCCTGCCGCCCACCCCTAGCCCCACCCTGGAGATCCTGACCCCTGCCTCCCCTCCAACCACCACAACCAGTTGCCATTGATGCTTAAGGGACATCATTACAAATCGGAGTGTGTCACACGCCACAGACGTAAAACAAAGGTTCTTGGCCTCACGTTAAAACAAGCGAACAAAAGTCCCTCCAGTTGGAAGGGACCAGCCAGGTGGTGAGAGCACAGCCGTCGCCGCATGGCGTCTGACACGTGCTTCTGCGCCTGAGTCTCCGCCCTGCCGTCCTGTGCCAGGCCACCCAGGCAGACCTGGGAGAGAAGCTGAGCCGCACCAGCAGCCGCCTCTCGGAGTGCCAGGCCGCCGTGCTGAAGAAGGACAAGGAGGGGGCCGCCCTGCGCGAGAACTTGGACAGGTTAGTGATGCGGCCCTCCCACGCGCCCAGTGGCAGTCTTCAGGGAAGAGGTGTTGGGTGCAGTCATTTAGAAAGTCAGGACTTCGTAAAACTGAAGTCCTTTTTCAAGAAAAGCCACAGAGCAGAAAGTGCTTGTGCCGGAAGCAGGCCACCGAGAGCCTGGCCATCGCCCCTCACAGCCCTGTGGACGGCAGGCCCTTCCAATTCCACTTCCTTACCCCTGGCAGGCGTGTTTCAGTCCGGTAGCGTCGTGTTTTGGAAAAACTAACAGGAAGTAAAAGTTGGGATGTAATAATGGCAATAAAAGCAGCAGACGCTTAAATAATGCCTGAAATGGAACAGGCACCGCCTTAAATACTTCGCATCTAGTTGCCCACTTAATCCTCCCAACAGTCCAATGAGGGTGGTATTATTTATTCCCATTTTATAGATGGGAAACATGAGGCTCAGAAGAGTTCATTTGCCCTCCCAGGTCAGACAGGGTGTAAGCGATGGTAGGATTGGAACCCAGACACTTTGGGCTCCAGAGGTCTGTTTTCTCAGCAATATCCGGACAGACACGTGTTCTGTTTTACTGGGGGGCACTGGTGTTTGTGCGCGTGTGTGTGTTTCCCCACTATGGAGGTGCCTCGAGCTCTCCCTCATTTCCCAAGCTCGTCCCGACAGTGAGCGAGTGTGCCAGGGACCCTGGCCGGCTTGTGTTCCCACAGCCACTCTGGTGCTGTGTCTGTGCAGAGCACATCACGCTCTCACCCTTTCCTCAGGGTTTTTTAACCTTACAGTTGGGGCCTATGTGTGGCCCGCCCCTGCGCCTGCCCCCTGTGCCTCCCCGAGCCTCCTCGTCTTCAGGCTTAGGGACCGCCTAGAGCACAAGCCCACCGCCTGGCGATGGGGCCCAGCTCGTCCTGCTAGGGGCTGATGAAAACAGGTGTAGCAGGAGGAGATGCAGGGACCGAATTGCACGTGTGCCCTGCTCCACCCCCCAAGGCAGGCACCCGAATTGTGCCGAGGGTTTTACTTTTCTACTCACCCCGTCTCCCCTCCTCCTCGGAGGCTGGGCCCACCAGCGGGAGACACAGCGCATGTTGGGTGTTCAGTGGCTGGACATGCATTCCTTCCCACCTGACTCGTGGCTCCGTTAGGTCACGCTCACCTGGCCGTGTAAATAGAACTCCTGCGTTGGTGATGGGTTGTTGTTGTTTTTTTGTGTGTTTTTTTCCAATTTTTATTTTTATTTTTTTATTTATTTATTTATTTTTAATTAAATCTTTATTGTTCAGATTATTACATTTGTTCCTCTTTTTTTTCCCCCCATAACTCCCCTCCTCCCAGCTCCCGCCCCACCCTCCGCCCTCACTCCCCACCCACTGTCCTCTTCCATAGGTGCACGATTTTTGTCCAGTCTCTTCCCGCATCTCCCACACCCCTTTCCCCCCCAAGAATAGTCAGTCCATTCCCTTTCTATGTCCCTGATTCTATTATGATCACCATATTATTTATTCACTTGATTCTTAGATTCACTTGTTGATAGGTGCATATTTGTTGTTCATAATTTGTATCTTTACCTTTTTTTTTCTTCTTCCTCTTCTTAAAGGATACCTTTCAGCATTTCATATAATACTGGTTTGGTGGTGATGAACTCCTTTAGCTTTTCCTTATCTGTGAAGCTCTTTATCTGACCTTCCGTTCTGAATGATAGCTTTGCTGGATAAAGTAATCTTGGTTGTAGGTTCTTGGTATTCATCACTTTGAATATTTCTTGCCATTCCCTTCTGGCCTGCAAAGTTTCTGTTGAGAAATCAGCTGACAGTCGTATGGGTATTCCCTTGTAGGTAACTGGGTTTCTTTCTCTTGCTGCTTTTAAGATTCTCTCTTTGTCTTTTGCTCTTGGCATTTTAATTATGATGTGTCTTGGTGTGGTCCTCTTTGGATTCCTTTTGTTTGGGGTTCTCTGCGCTTCCTGGACCTGTAGGTCTATTTCTTTCACCAGGTGGGGGAAGTTTTCTGTCATTATTTCTTTAAATAGGTTTTCAATATCTTGCTCTCTCTCATCCTCTGGCACCCCTATAATTCTGATGTTGGTGCGCTTGAAGCTGTCCCAGAGGCTCCTTACACTATCTTCATATTTTCGGATTCTTTTTTCATTTTGCTTTTCCAGTTGGGTGTTTTTTGCTTCTTCGCATTTCGAATCTTTGACTTGATTCTTGCGCTCCTCTGGTCTGCTGTTGGGTGTCTGTATAATATTCTTTATTTCAGTCAGTGTATGCTTAATTTCTAGTTGGTTCTTTATCACAACATCGAGGGTCTCATTAGATTTCTTGAGGATCTCACTACATTTATCGGCGGTCTCACCAGTCTTTTCGAGGGCCTTACTAAGTTTATCGGCAGCTTCTAGACAGTTCTTAAGAGACCTTAAAAGTGTGGTTCTGAACTCAATATCCTCCATTGACAGTTTTGTCCTGTTTCTTTGTCTCCGCATTTTTTATGCTTTCTTGGTGCACCCCCTAGTGGTCTTTGTCCGCAGTCTTGTTGCCTTTAAGCCTTGATTGATGTCGGCAATACCGGGGTGATTTGACCTCCAGGCTAACTGGCTATGAGAGTCTGCTGTGTCTGTAGTGGGAGGGCTTCTGTGCTGGATCTCTAGGGCGGTGCTAATCTAGCGTTTGCCTGAGGCTATCCGGCAAATGGTTCTGTGCAGGGCTTGGGCGGGGCGGGTCCCCGGGGATCTACAGGGCGGGCGGAACAAGCAGTTATGGCGACTCTCAGTTCCTTCCCCAGGGGCTCTGCCTCTCAGAGCCCCAGCAATGGCTGCAAACCTCGGAGAGAAAGCTGCCTTCGAGTTCCGACCGAAGCCAGACAGTCCCGTTTCTCCCGTTTGAGTCTCGGTCCCCAGAGACTCGCCCGGATCTGGAGCTCAGAGTCTGAAACTCCCTCCCGATTGAAAACAACAACCGCGCCCTCCGCCGCCAGCCCGCTCCGGCGCACACTCCGCACCTGAGTATTTCACTTCAGCACTGCGCCTCCTCTGAGTCTGGGTATGATATTCTCTTTCCTCCTAGTTGTAGAATTTCCACTCAGCCAGCCTTCCCGTGGTTCTGCGTGATGTCCGTTCTGTCCTTTAGTTATATCTCTGAAGTGGTTGTTTGAGGCAGTGATCTCCGGCATTAACCTATGCCGCCATCTTGGTTTCTCTGTCATGGGTTGTTGTTTTTAACGCAGTAATAGTGGTTGGTTGTGAGATCTCACACCATTGTTTTAGCTGCTCCAAGTTGCATTTTCCATGTGACAGGAGAGGATTTTTTGTTATCCACTGTGCGAGCAGGCTGTGCTGGTCTGTGTGTACTCATTTAGGAGGACAGGGTCTAGTGAACAGCCTCCTGACGACATTGTGCTGGAGGTGAAAAGGCTGGATGAGATGCAAATTAGTTCGTCTCTGCAGAGCCCTCTGTCTACTGGAGCTTGTACAAACATCTTGGGGGCCTTGGGGTTTAGAGAGCATCCTTGGCAAACCACTGCCTTAGGGGATAGCCAGGCTGAAGGTGGGGTGGGCAAGGGCTGGCCGACAGCGGCTCAGCCAGCATGCCCTGCTGGGCTGTCAGGTAGCACATCGGGCCGTGCCCGTGGAGCACCTGCTGTGTGCCCGGCGCCATGTCTGTGTAGAGTTGCAAAGACACATGAAGACTGTCCTCCTCCATGTGGTCACCTCCAGGAAGCTGTGCCCCTCTGTCCTTTCTGTCCTGATTCCTTTTCCTCTTGCAAATACTCCCCCCTCCCCAGCACTAATCCCTGAGTCTTGTCCTAGGGCTCCTCTTAAAACCTCATTTCAACTCATCCTGGGGTGCTCGAGTGCCTAAGGTTACCTGCTCTTCCAGAATGCCCCTTGTGTTTGGTGTGAAGAGTTTGGGTGTGTGAGGGGAGTCCTCGAGGCCAGGGGGTGCCCCACCTGTGAGCAGGCAGTGCCGAGGGGCTCCTTCACTGTGGGGGGTGGCTGGGAGGGCCGTGGGACCCTATTAGAGGCCCAGGGGAAGCGGGAAGGAGTGGGGAGTCAGGGAACATACCACTCCTCCACCAGGACCCAGAAGGAACTTGAAAGAGCCACGGCAAAAATCCAGGAGTATTGCGGCAAACTCTGCCAGGAGGCTAGAAGCCGGGAGAAGAATGACCAGAAGATGCTGGCGGACCTGGATGACCTGACTAGGACCAAGAAGAACCTGGAGGAACGGCTGATAGAGCTGCTCAGGTGAGTGTTGGTGTTTCTTTAAAGACATGCAACTGTTCGTAACAGAACTCTTCGTGGAACTGCGCCCCCTCCCCATCTGCCACACACACACACACACACACACACACACACACAGACACTCACGTACAGGTTCTGCTCAGGCCCATGGCAACCTAGTGAGAGTGGATTTCGGCTTCACAAATTTTTTCAATTGCCTTATAATTTTCCTAAATTAGATCCATGCATTGCATAGCGATATTTTCTTAGATCTCTTTAGTCTGTGGGTATCCCCACCATCTCTCTTAACTTTTTTTTTCTTTGCAATTTATTTTTGAGAAAGCCAGGTCATTGATCTGGTCCTTGCATCCCCATGAGGTCATCTAACGTGTTCCCCCAGCCTTTGTATTTCCTATAAATTGGTGGTCAGAGCAGTGCTTCTCGGCTCTGACTGCCCATTAGCATCACTGGAGAGCCATTAAAAAAAATAAAATACTTACGTCCAGGCCTCACCCAGACCCAGTGGGAGTGGGTTCCAGGCATCAGCGAGCCAGAGCCAGAGCCAGAATCTCTGCTCTGCTAGAGGCTTGCTCAGACTCAGGTTCACACTTGTGGCCAGGACGCTGCATGGAATTGGCTTAGAGTTCTGAGGCGTGCAAGGGCCACATCGATCTGATAGCCCTTTCTTTGAACGTTAGCGGCCATTGATAAGCAATGCTAGACCTAATCATTTATTTGGGCTTGCAAAATGGTGATATTAAATTATAACTAAGGTGGACGTTTAAAAACGTCACCCACATGTCATCAATGAGCAGACCTGAGACCTCTGAGCACAGAAAGCTTCCCCCGATGGGTGAGGAGGAAGCCCAGGTCCGCGGCATTCCCACATTCCCAGGGTGTGGGTGCCTGGCCTCCTGGGACAGAGAGGACAAGTTGTGGAGCAGCCGGGAGAAATGCTGGTCCTGACAATGTCTTGTGTGCTGGGAAAGCCAGTCGATTCCATGTTCTGGCTTTGGGGTTAGGGGGTTGGTCTGGGGTTGCTGTGAGGTCCCTGGCTGGGTGGAGCCTGTTTCCCTCAGGGCTGAGGTGGCTCTGGTGTTGGTCATCAGGGCTGAGGTGCTGCTGGGCCATGTTAGGCCTTAGGATGGTGACTGGGATTCCATCCGGGAAAGAATTAAACTGTCCCATGTCAGAATCCGGGAGCCCCGAAAGTGACCAATGGCAGCAGTAAGGATGTCTCTGTACACGTCTTCCCTGGTGTGTTGGGCACATTCAGATACTGCCAGGCCTTTCTCAAAAGCCCCCGCTTCTTTCAGACTTACTTCCTGGGGTGACTGCTGTCCCTCGGGGAAACACGGGGTGATGGACACCATTCAGGCTGGGAAAGCTTTGATCCCCTGCAGTGATTCAGGGGTGGGCAAACTTTTTGACTCGAGGGCCACAATGGGTTCTTAAACTGGACCGGAGGGCCGGAACAAAAGCATGGATGGAGTGTTTGTGTGAACTAATATAAATTCAATGTAAACATCATTATATAAAAGGGTACGGTCTTTTTTTTTTTAGTTTTATTCATTTCAAACGGGCCGGGCCGTAGTTTGCCCACGGCTGGATTAGCTGGATTAGATGCTACTTGAACCATGAGCCATAAACGCATAAAGGCCCCGAGCACATTGGAGATGTGAGAGGGCAGTGTGCTTGTGGTTCTTGGCTCACAGCACACTGTCGGGCAACCACGACAGCACGCTGTAGCTTCAGCTCTCGGTGGACTCGTGCACTGTCATCTAGACGCCTGAGCTGTGTCACCCTTGCCCGTGCCGGCCGCTCTGCAGGTGCCAGAGCCTTTTCTGCACGTCCCAGGTCACCTCTGTGCCTTGACGTGTGTGGTGCCGGTGAAGGGCCTGCACATTGAAGGGGCCTTTGGAGTCTGGGGTGACAGGAGACCTTGAGAGGGTGTGCTTCCAGGGTACAGGTGAAGTTTCCTTCTGTGTTTTGGGGAATTTGGAGTCAGTTTTTAAAAATGAATCCAGGATAATTGTATTGTTTTCATGGATTCCTTCTTTTTCCTGACGTGGCTCTGTCCCAGGGACAAGGATGCGCTCTGGCAGAAGTCCGATGCCCTGGAATTCCAGCAGAAGCTCAGCGCTGAGGAGCGATTCGGGGACTCGGAGGTGAACCACTGCTTTGACTGCAAGCGCGAGTTCAGCTGGATGGTGCGGCGGCACCGCTGCAGGTTAGCAGGCCGCACGCTGGCCAGCACCGCCCCTGGCAGGGCCCGGAACAGGGCAGGCAGCCGACGGGCCAGCCTGAGGCTGGGCCCACCAGGACCACAGTGCTTTTGGTTGTAAGGGACCTGGGCGAGGAGGGTGTCTTAGGCAGGGTAATCGCAGGACCCCCAGGGATCCTGAAGGGAAAGAGCCTTGCATACAGATGTGTGAGTGGAGTTAGGGGACCCGAGGGGATGTGGAGCACCCAGACCAGCAGCCCTGACCCTCCCTCAGCCTGAGGGACCAGAGGGGAAGGGTATTACTGGAACCCAGGCCCGTGGGGCTAAAGCTTCCCTGGAGGAGCACAGAGCAAAGACCCCTGGGGCCCAAAGAAGGGCAGACAAAAGCGGGTCTCCAGTGGTGGCAGAGGGGACATCGCACAGGCCTGGGGTCTTTCTCTCAGGGCCTCGGCCACACCCGGATCCGGTGTCAGGGAAGGTGGTCTTGACTGCACACTTTATCCCCCAGCCTCCTACAACCTTAGGAAACAAAACATTCTCCCACTAATCCTACCAGGATGGCTTTTTTGGAATCTTATCAGATGGGCCTTATGGCCACATTCTAAAGTGGGGGGCAGAGCCAGGTGTGAGGAGAGCCATGTGGCATCTAGAACCCAACCCAGAGCCCCTCTCTGGTGCTGAGCAGACGGCACGAGGCCCACAGCACCGTCCTCACAGCCCCTGCTTGCTTGGTCCCCAGGATATGCGGTCGCATCTTCTGTTACTACTGCTGCAACAACTACGTGGCGACAAAGCCTGGGGGCCGAAAGGAGCGCTGCTGCCGAGCCTGCTTCCAGAAGTTCAGCCCCGGCTCCCCGGACAGCACCAGCTCCGGCACCAGCCAGAGCCAGCCCAGTCCCACTCTGTCGCCAGCCCCGGCTGGGCTGCAGGCCGCCGGAGGCCAAGGTCAGACACCTGCTGCCGCCCTCGGTGTTCCCCAGGTGCCATCCCCACACCGCTGCCCTGTCTTGGCTAGTTAGCTGCCACAGCTCAGTTCAGTGTTTTCCAAACCTGGGCACTAGAGAGGTAGAAAAGTGTAGTCCACCAATTTGAGACTTTCTTTATGATGCACTTGGGATTGAACAAGATTTGAAAAGGGAATACCTTTCTGCCAGTGTGCTTCAGCATCGTGAACGTGAGGCCTGTGTCCCTGTTAGCTCACATGCTACCAGTAACCGTACCCCACACATGAGCGACGCTGCTGTCTCCTGCAGCCTGGGCCCCGCCGTCCCACCCTCTCCCCCAGAGTGACTGAAGGCCAGGAGAGGAAATGTGTCTGGAAATGACCGCCTCCTGCACGCCTTCCTGGGGCTCATGGTCTCTCAGCGGCCAGGGAGGAGGTGTTCTTCATGTCCTTTCACTCGGTGAAATAAAAGGAAGCGGGATTTGCTGCTCCTGCTCCCAGCACGGCCCACCTGGCCAGCTCAGGCTGCTCTCGGGGGCTGGCCTGCGGGTGTCCCGGGAGGCAGAGCCGGCATGGCCAGGGCCGAGGGAGTCTCATCTCTGCTCAGGCAGCGCTGCCCGCTGGGCTGCTCCCTGTGGGCTCCTTGGCCTCTGCCTGGATCCAGGGCCTCCAGTGTCTTTTGTTTAACTGGATCCTCGAGCAGGTTGGCAGCCTCATCACCCACAGTGGGCACAAAGAACCGCTCGGGGGGCGGGGGGTGCTTGGCACAGCTTTAGTATTTCTTCGCATCTTTTGCTCATTTGAAACCTTTAAGTTCTTGAATTTTGAGAGTCCTTTATATGTGCTGGATACAAGTTATTTACAGATATGTGTTTTACAAGTATTTTCTCCCAGTCTACAGCCTGTCGTTTCACTTTCTTTCAAACAGCACAAGTTTATAATTTTGATGAAGGCCAGTCTATCCATTTTTTTTTCTCATGGATCAAATTTCTTTATTTTGTGTATCATATGTATCTTTGGTTAACCCAAAGACTCAAAGATTTTTTCAAGTTTTCCTAGAAGTTGTACAGTTTGAGGTGGCACGTGTGGGTCTCTGACCTGTTTGGAGCTCATTTATGGATATGGTGCAAACTCTCGGTAGAGATTCATTTTTTTTTGCACATGGTTGTCTCATTGTTTCACTACCATTGGTTGGAAAGTGTATTCTCTTCCTGTAGAACTGCCTTTGCATCTTTGTCAGAAATCAGTCTAGTCTTCCAATCCGTGAACATAGTACAGCTCTCCATTCATTACTGTCTTGTTTTATTTCTCTCAGTGGACATCACTTTGGGTCCCTGATGCTCCTTTGTGTCTGGGTCTGTACAAAGAAACCAACCCCTGGCCCCCTTTTCAGCCGTTCCTCAGCCCTTTTATTATGTAGACTTCGGGCAAGAGGAAGAACAGAACGTTCCTTCTAAAGCACGGCCCGTCCCAGGAGCCATGTGGAGGGACCGTCCCGGTAGCCATGTGGAGGGCCCGTCCCAGTAGCCATGTGGAGGGCCCGTCCCAGGAGCCATGTGGAGGGCCCGTCCCAGTAGCCATGTGGAGGGCCCATCCCAGTAGCCATGTGGAGGGCCCGTCCCAGTAGCCATGTGGAGGGCCCGTCCCAGGAGCCATGTGGAGGGCCCATCCCAGTAGCCATGTGGAGGGCCCGTCCCAGTAGCCATGTGGAGGGACCGTCCCAGGAGCCATGTGGAGGGCCCGTCCCAGTAGCCATGTGGAGGGCCCGTCCCAGGAGCCATGTGGAGGGCCCGTCCCAGGAGCCATGTGGAGGGCCCGTCCCAGGAGCCATGTGGAGGGCCCATCCCAGTAGCCATGTGGAGGGCCCGTCCCAGTAGCCATGTGGAGGGCCCGTCCCAGTAGCCATGTGGAGGGCCCGTCCCAGGAGCCATGTGGAGGGCCCATCCCAGGAGCCATGTGGAGGGCCCGTCCCAGGAGCCATGTGGAGGGCCCGTCCCGGTAGCCATGTGGAGGGCCCGTCCCGGTAGCCATGTGGAGGGCCCGTCCCGGTAGCCATGTGGAGGGCCAGATGGGAAACTGGTTGCTCGTAGGAAGAGGAACCTTCTTTTTGCTCTGACTCAGTGGTGAGTGTTCTGGCGACCACAGAGGGTGGCCCTGTGCCAGGGCACTGAGGTCACTTGTTTTGATTTCTGATATTTCCTGTCTCCTCTCGTCTCTCTGCCTCCCCCCCTCCCTCCCTCCCTGTCATTCTCATTTCTTCTTTCTTTCACCTCGGATCTGCCGTCACATTTTCCATGACATATGCAAGAGGGTGCTTGTGGGTGGGGTCGGGCACAGGAGCACGCACAGGGCATCTTTGCTGCCAAGTGGCCCGCAAAGCCCAGCACCAGTCCCCTGGTCAGGACCACAGTGGCCGCTACAAGTCCTTGAGCAGAGGGAGGCCCCCACCCCCACCCCCATGGATTGGGATGAAAATGCAGGCCAGACAGAATTCAAAGAGGCGTGGAAAGGCCCTATCTCACAGAGCGAGGACTCGGCAGCACAGAAGTGCCTTAACTTTTCCGTTCGGGTCTTTTCTGATAAGGTTTTGCTACATGGTTTCCCTTCTAAACCAGGGGCTTCAGAGGCCGTGTAAGAGCGCGAAACCTCTCCAAGCCCCTGACTGAAGGGCTGGAGAGAAATTAAGTTGTGCGTCTAGTTTCCTCTGGAATCCCCACTCTGCTTTTCTGGCTCTTCCCAGTAGCCACGTCCCAACAGCCACTCCTCGCACATCTGGGCAGAGGAGCTATCGTTGGGTGATTCCCCACTGTGTGTCCCGGTGGCCTGTCCTGCGTGGCCGCACCCCTCACATCCCCGAGGCTCCCTCCCATCCTGTGCGTGACCGTGTGTGTTTCTCCTCTCTCCTGGTCTGCCTCTTCGGTCCAGGTGCAAACCCAGACTTCAGGTCACCAGACGACACTGTGTTCGACATCATCACGGACGAGGAGCTGTGCCAGATACAGGAGTCGGGCTCCTCCCTGCCTGAAACGCCCACCGAGGCCGACTCTCTTGACCCCAGCGTGGCCGAACAGTGAGTAGAGGTCACCGCCATTTCCCGAGTGCTCGTTCAATGCCTGGCCCTTGCACTTGCTTATCAAAGGACCAGGAAAGTCTGGAGCAGCGGTTCTCAACCTGTGGGTCGCGAACAATGAAAATACATCCTGCGTATCAGATATTTACATTACAATTCATAACAGTAGCAACATTACAGTTACGAAGTAGCAACAAAAATAATTTTATGGTTGGGGGTCACCACAACATGAGGAACTGTATTAAAGGGTCGCGGCATTAGGAAGGTTGAGAACCACTGGACTCTGGAGGATCGCTGTCCTTGCTGAAGGGAAGGGGCCTCGGCACAGTGCTGGGGAGCAGTGGCCCTCAGGGAGTTCAGGGCTTGGGATGGTCACTGTTGACCTTGTCAGAGACGTCCCGGGAAGGTCAGTGGTCCCGGATTTCAGCATTAAGGCCTTCCTGGGTGTAGGCAGCTACAGTAACCTGCTCAGGCTGCCATAACAAAACACCCAGACTCGGTGCTGACACACCAGAGATGAGTTTCTCACTGTTCTGTAGACTGGAAGTCCAGGTCAAGGAGGTGGCAGTTTGGTTTCTTCTGGGACCTTTCTCCTTGGCTTGCAGACCATGACCGTGCCTCCTTGCGTGGTGTCTGCACATCGCCTTGGTGTGTCCTGCCTCCTCCTCGCACAGGATACCACTCAGGTTGGATGAGGTCCCCTGGTCCAAATGCAGTCACTTTCTGAAATCCGGCGGTTTAGGACCACAGCATGAGTCTTGATCTTGCCAACTCGTATTGACCTCTCTGTTCCTCTCTTCCTCCCGACTTGAGAGGTCGCTGTCACCCAGGATTTCTGCTGCACTGGAGGGGATGCATTTAATCATCATGGGAATCTCAACAGGAGATTTTAGGCGTCAGGGTACCTCCGTATCCAGTGTTCTTTTACTAAAGAGTGACTGCACATACCATGGTGTGGCCTCATGGTTAAAGCCATCCTGATCACCCAACCAAGAGAGCCCCTGCTCATGTCGCTTCTGTGGCTTTGGGCCTTTTCCTCCTGGAACCCCAGAATTCTTCCCGGACTGCAGCAGCCTGTGCGTTCCCCCCCACCCTCACAGCCCAGTAGTCCCCAGGGCGTGCTCCGTCCCATTAGCGCTAAGTCGCTGTCTGCCGTCCTCACCTGGCCCCTCTTCACTGACGGCGCCTCGCCTCCCAGCCAGGTGATGGTCAGGTGAGCAGGACCGAGCTTCGGGCCTGGGAGGGCAGCCTCGGCTGCAGCTGCATGAGAAAGTGAGCCCCCTGCAGCCTTCTCTCCCTGGCCCTTCCCCTTCCCCTTTCTCAGCAGGAACAAAAACGGAAGATGTTCTGAGTGACAGATATGTGCGTGTCAGTCACGGGAATCAGGAAGTGTCCCAGGGAAGGAAGCTGCCAGCGCTTCTGGGAGGCTGGCCTGCGTTGTGATGTGTAGGGCTGAGCTGGCATATCTGCTGTGTGCCCATTTCCTGGCACCTAGCGGCCCCCTTGTCTTCTCCAACGTAAACCACTCCAGATGCCCAGATGATACTGAGCTCAAGCTCACCCACACAGCATCATGGCTGGTAATGCTGTAGAGCTGATGCTTTGTGGGCGTGTGCTTTGGGGAGCTGTGGTGGGTTTGTCGCCAACCGGGAGACTTGATGCCTGGTATCTCAGCAACAAAATGAGGACAGGATATGGTGATGCTGATTAAGGTTAGAACGTCACAGTGTGCTTGGGTTAACCAACAGCTCTGCCTTCGGGTAAGTGAAGCTGCATAAAACCTCACCAACTTTGGGGGGAGGAGAAAGGCTCCTCACTGGGGTCCTAGCCCTCGTTCTGCTGTGTGAGCCTTGGGGGGTATTAGTCTCTGAATTAGTTTCCTCGCCTGCAAACGGTGTTGGCAGTTCCCAGGAACCACAGACCGGGCCCATGGAAGGGGTGCTGCCTTTGGAGCCCTTAGAGGAGAAGGCTGGAGTGCACGTCCTGACCACTCCTGGGCCGCGTGTCCTTTGCTCTGCCTCCACCCCTCTAGTGGGGGCAGCTTCAGGTTTCCCTCCCGCAGCACCCTTTCCCCAGCCAGCGCGCTCACGGAGGTCACCCGGGCTGCTTCCAGGTTCCCCTGCATCAGGTCACCCTGTGTTCACACAGGACAGGGCGGCCATCTGTGGTCTTTACCAAGTGTTGCAAACATGGTCGGCGAGGAGCACTTCTTTACCTTCAGACCCTGAGGCCACACCCCAGGCAGAGTGCCCACACCCAGCCTGCTCCCCTGCTCCCCGTCCTCCCTCTGTTCCTTTCCCTGCCCCTTCACCAACCCCTCCCCCACACACACCCTCCCTCATCTCCAAGGCCTTTATGACGTGCTGGTGTGCGTGAGAATAAGGGGCGGAAAAGAGCAGGTCTGAAGGTGGGAACTTCGACTACCGGGCTGTTGTGTGGATGGAATGAAATCAAGACGCAAAAGCCCTGTGGCCTCCGTGGGCTGTGCCAGTGTCTGTGGCCAGTAACGAATGGCGTGTACCCAGGGGAGGACGTGGAAAGTCATCCCTACTCCCAGGTGTCTCAGATAAGGGCCCAGAGAGTGTAGGACCAGGGAGTGACGAGGCAGGAAGGTGAAGGACTCAGCTGCTGTGCGGTTCCTGGGGACAGGTGGGTGGGTTTGCTAAGCTGTGGAAGGGCCAGGGGTGGGGTACGGACTGGCGGTGCCTGGTCGGGGAGAAGCCAGTGGTCCCAACAGTGGCCCTTGTGCTGCTGTGGCCAGGCAGCCCCCAGCTTGGCCCTCGGAGTGCACTGACCGGGCCTCACTGTCGCTAGCCAGGGGTGTGGGTGGTGACGTGGGCCTGGGGGTCTGAGTGACTTTCCCAGGGACACAAGAGGTGGGGCTGCCACTGAGCCGGTGTTTGAGTGACCCAGGGCCCTGCTGTCCCCTCACCACCGCTTCCCCCCACAGAAGCCTGTGGAGATGCTGCAGGGCCTCGCCGCTTGTGCGGGGACACTGTCAGGAAAGTCGGGGGCTAGTGGCCTCGCTGTCAGAGGTGCTCAACACGAGGTGGAGGCACACAGGGAGATGACGGCAATGCCCCATTGAAGCCAATTTAAAGAAGGTAAATGTCGGCCTTGTCCCCAGGAAAAGAGCAGATCGTGTTGTTTGGGACGGACGCAGTGGTCGTGAGGCCCGAGTATAGGAAAGTCACTCATGGATGCATTGGGCACGGTGATGAAACAGCAGGTGGGGTCACGCGGACCCTGTGCCACTGGCACGGGGTCACGCGGACCCTGTGCCACTGGCAGTGTGTGTGGCATGCCACGCCTCTCTGAAGGCGCAAAGCAAACCCTCCCAAGCCTCGCCAACACAGCAGCTTCCATCTTGTGTTGCTAGTTTTTGTCTTTTCAATTTACCGGGGTGACATTGTTAATGGGATTACATAGGTTTCGAGTGTACACTTGAAACATCATCTGTATATTGTATTGTGTGCTCATTACCCTAAGTCTACCCTCCTCTGTCACCATATATTTGACCCCCCTGACCCTCTTCAACCTCCCCCCACCCCTCTTCTCTCTGGCAACCACCATACTATTGCCTGTGTCAATGAACTTTTTATTTGTTTCTTTTGTTTGTTCATTTGCTGCCTTCTGTGTTAATGTCCTTCACAGTGAGTGAGAACATAATTCTTGCCCTTTTCCATCTGATTGATTTTGCTTAGCATGTGACTCTCAGGATCCATCCACGCTGTCGCAAATGGCAGTGTTTCATCCTTCCTTGCGGCTCAGTAGTATTGCTGGTTCTCGGGACAAAGAGCAGTCACTTCTGCCGTTTGGGAGCCCTCCTGCCCGTGAATGCGAACTGTGCCCAGTGTTCTGTACGCAGGTCTCCAGTCCGCAGCCAGCCCTGGGAGGTCGGCCGTGGTACAGTCCATGTCTCACCAAAACAAAGGTGAAGAGATTACCACGTAGTGACGGGCAGAGCTGGATCCAGGTCTGGTCTATCTAAACCTCAAAACCGCACTGTTCAGCCCATAATTCTGCCTGCATAACAGCTGATGTCAGCTGTCGTCCTCATTTCGGCGAGTGACTTGTGACTCATGAACCAAAGAGGCAACTTTAAGCCTATTGAGCAGAGAGTTAGGATCTAGTAGACACAACACGCACAGTGTCTGACATTTAAAACTCTGCCTCATTCCGTGACCACATTATGGAGATTAAACAAATACGCCTCACATGGTGGGCAGGAGGTTGGAAACCACGGCCAAGGAGCTGGGTGGTTTTCACTGGTATATTCCACGTCCTTGGTAGAGCAGTGCCCTGAGAGTTTGTAATCTTAACTTCCTTCTTGTGCCCTGGGCCCACAAATAAGCTCTTGACCTATCCCAGGCATGCCACATTAAAGTGGAAAGTGCCCAAGGGGTAAAAGTAGTTTGGAGACTTTTAAAAGTTTTGTTTCTTAGTCATGAAAATCATATGCTGTTTGACATATGTGTGGAAGAGAGAATTACATATACATAAAGGATTTGAGCGCATGTGTGTGAAAGGCATAGGATATTTGTGTTGTTGGTTTTTAAAAAAATTTTTTTATTGACTTCAGAGAGGAAGCGAGAGGGGGAAAGAGGTTGAAACATCAATGATGAGATAGAATCATTGATCGACTGCCTCCCGCACACCCCCTACTGGGGACCAAGCCCACAACCCAGACATATGCCCCAACCTGGAATCAAACCGAGACCTCCTGGTTCATGGGTCAATGCTTAATCACTGAACCACATCGGCCAGGCAGATAATTCAATTTTAAAATGAGCAGACCCAGCATAGACTCCTTTTCAGAACACTTCTTAGATTCATGGTGATCTTAAACTTGGCTATGCACAGTTTCTAGCATTCTGTGGACCTCTGGGATTCTCAGCCGACTCAGTTGTTTTGGCCTGTTCATATTCCCTGGTGCAAGTCCTTCCAGGATTAATCACAGAACAAGAGCATAAAAGTTAACCCAAAAGTGAGGCAGAACCTGACCTCCTTGGTGAGGAGCCCAAAGGAAAGGGTCAGCACCTGTTCTCATGGCTGCTCTCATCCCTGCCTCCCAGAAACCGGAAGAATCTCCTGAACTTGGGAGCTCAATGTCACCTGCTATCAGCAGCTCTGTGGTCATGGTACCTCTTCAACCTTCATTCTCAGTCTCAGTGAAGGAGAATCTGGGGTTTTAGAGTCACACCATTCCCGCTGGTGTCAGAATTCTCGGAGATGGAGGAAGGAAACCCCTTAAAGTTTCTGGCTTCCCCGGTGAGCTTTAGGCCTGGTGTTCAAGGAGAGAACAGGTGTGTTCACGCCTGAGAAGAAGCATTGCACACCAGCTGCAGCGTTGGGTCACTTCTCCGCAAAAATGCACAAGCTATAAACAAAGCCTTCCCCGTCGCCGCCGGAAGACACGGCATTCTGTGCTCCTGCAAGTTCCTGGGCAGCTTCTCTGAGCCCCACGGCCTACAGCTGGAACATGCTGGTTCCCTCCACTTGCTGGGAGGCGGAGCACGTCTTGGAAGTGTCCTCCGAAGACTTCGGCTGGCTCCAGGCTCCCACGTAAGGGAGGCAGCCAATGTCTTTCACAAGTTTCCAGAAGTTCTTCCGAAACTTCAGGCCAACAAAAGCGTAGAGCACAGGGTTGAGGCAGGCCCGCAGGTAGGCAATGGCCTCCGTCACGACGATGGCATAGTGGTAGCTGGTCATGGTGTGGTACACCCAGCTCGTGCTGCCTATGAGCTTCACAAGAGTGAAGGGCGTCTGGGTCAGCAGGAACACAGCTACCACCAGGAAGATGATCTTGAGAGACTTGTGGTTCTGGAAGCCTCGGGCATGAAGCAGCGTCTTGATTATGACCGAGTAGCAGACAATCATGGTGAGCAGTGGCAGGAAGAACCCCAGAGTCATCTGGGTGGCGAGAACCACAGTGGAAATCGTCTCGTTGTGATCACAGACCCACTTGTCGTACTTATGGACATCACCATAGATGATCTGTGGCAAGGCCAACAGCAGGGAGACCACCCAGATGGACCCGCAGATGGCCTTGCCCCAGCTCATCCGCTTCGCTTTCTGGTTATAGGCCTTTGTGGCCCGGACCACCGCCATGAAGCGGTCCACGGTGATGCAGACGAGGATGAGCATGGACGTGTACAAGTTGAAAGTATAGACGCCTAGCAGGATTTGGCACATCACCTTGCCGAAGACCCATTCATGCATGCCTGCGTAGGCCCAGAAGGGCAGGGTGCAGACAAACACCAGGTCAGCCAGGGGCAGGTTCACCAGGAACATGTCCGTCAGGCTCTTCAGCTTCTGGTAGAAGATGTAGATGACCAGCACCAGCGAGTTCCCCACCAGGCCACAGAGGAACACGGCCACGTACATGCAGGGCAGAAAGAGCTTCTTGAACTCCAGGAAGTTATTGTGCTCCTGCTTGTTGGCGTTGGACACGTTGAACATGCTTGCAAAATAGTCGTCATCCTCCATAGTGTCTGTTCTGATGAACACCTGTGAGTCAAAACACAGGAGTCATGTTTGGGCTGAGAGCCCACACCCCACACCCGTCTTCCCACTGCCCCCTTGCCCAGCTCCGCCCTGCACAGTCTAGTACACGAGATGGCCAGTTCAGTGGGGAAAATGCTCCAGTGGGACAGGGAATTCTTCATGAGCCTTACAGTTCTCAGGACTCACCTGCCTGGGAGACCATGCGCATCCCAGAAAACCTGTGCTCACTTCGGCCTCAAAGGGCACCTGTGGTGACATGGGGTCGGTGCTCTTTGGTAGAGCAGCACAGCAGGGCCTGCTACACCTGCCCAGGCCTCACAGCATGTGCCCGCCCATCCTGTGCCCCACCTGCTGTTACATTGGACCCCTGAACTACTCATGAAAGCCAAGGCACATTTCCCCCAGGAGGTGTCTGGGGGATGGCCCATCCCTCCTGCCTTTTGCTCTCAACTACATAGATTTTAAAGGACGACTGATAGAAAAACCAGGCAGAGAAATGCACGTGGCTGCCCAGCACTTGGGCTGAGCCGGCCCCTGACCAGGGATTTGGGAGTTCTCACACCCCAGCCTCATCTTTCCCCTTTATCGCCTGTCCCAGTGACAGTGTGCCCCTCAGAGCCTCATTTCCTGAAGATACTTTGACCTTTAGGCATCTCTTAAGAGGTAGGTTTCCTTAGAAGAGAACATGGCTTTAGCTTTTATGACTAGCAGTTTAGGCTGAAGGGTCTCCTTTAACAAATGGGAGCCCTGGTTGAAATGGCCAGCTGGGTGGGTGGCCAGAGGCCGGTGGCAGGCCTTGCAGTAGGCTTGTAGCTAAGTGCAAATAGCTGCCTCTTTTGCCTGGGGCTCCCTGCCCTTCAAGGCCCACACTTCCCTTTGACCCTTCTCTTTGCCCTGTGACCCTGCCAAGGACCACAGGCAGGACATCACAGAGGTGATGTGACCCATGGCGTGGGCATGGGCACCTGCCTGCAGCAGCTTCGAGTTTGGAGTGCCAGGCCACTGGCCTGCAGATTCTCCACACACAGTGGCTCATTTCCAGGGACCCAGGGCTATACCTTGCCAGTACCTCAAGAAGATGGGTTTTTTGTGTTGCGGTTTTTTAAATGAAAACACAGGTATTCTTTATTGCAATTTCATAGTTGAAAGGAGGCAGGTATTTGGATTAGCAAAGTCAAAATAACCACCGTCAAAAAAAAAAAATACATCAGCCGGCCAGACAAGGGCACAAACAAGGAGGCCTCATCTCTCCTTTCTTATCTCCTCGAAGACTTCTGACTGGAAGTGGCATCAGCCCTGGTGCTGTCCCCTCAGTCTTTTCTGGGGACAAAGCACCCTTCACTGCAAGGAAGGGCCTTGCCTTTGGGTGAGACTACGCAACAAAAAGTCCCTGCTCCTCGTCCGGCCGCGGTGTCTCAGTGGTTGAGCACTGACCTATGAACCAGGAGGTCATGGTTCGATTCCCAGTCAGGGCACATGCCTGGGTTGCGTCCTCAATCCCCGGTGGGGGGGGTGCAGTAGGCAACCAACCAGTGATGCTCTCTCATCGTTGATGTTTCTAATTCCCTCTCTGAAATCAATAAATCGGATTTTCTCAAAACCTTAAAAAATTACTTTCCCTTCTAGAAATGTGAAAACCATTTACTTCCATAACCAAAGTTCTATGTTTATTTCTGAAAATAAAAAAGGTAATATATGCAACTTTGGAAATAGTGTAAATGTCTAATAATAAAAAAAATAGCTAATTATAATTCAGACAAAATAGAATATAACTAATGTTTAGTGCTTTTAATATTTTTAAAACGGTAACGCATTTGAATTGCTCAGAAGAGTATAAGCACAGACTTAGTATTGGCTGTTACTATTGCAGTGAGTAGGTGACAGGGTTATAGAGTTGATCATGGTTCTTAACCTTTGATCATAAACCCCTTTGAGAATCTCATCGAGGCCGCAGACCTTTTCCTCAGAAATATGTACACACACTTGCACTCCTGGGGTCCGTGAGCCCTTTGACACTCTCCCACATACCTCACCACCCTGGCCTAAGAATCGACGATAAGCTATAGGGTTTTGACTATATTTTTTTAAAAACAGAAAAATGACCAGATTTTATCAGCAGTTCGCTCTGGTTGGTGCAGACTTATTTCCCTTATATTTTCCAAAAGTTCTATAGTGGTGAACCATATTCCAAGAGAGGAGCCTGGCTTACTAAATGCAAAGGAAACAAAAACAAAGGCTATTCAGTGAACAGACATAGACAGTGAGTCTCCTCATCTCCCGGGAGGGTCTGACTCTGCTGTTGCTCCCCACGACCATTCGCTTCCAAGCACGTCCAGTGCCCAGGACCCAAAGTCATTTCTCTAACCCTCGGCAGCAAGCAGCAGAGATGGGATCGGAACCTGGAGCAGCTGCGCGCTAAAGCCTGGGCATTTCAGGGCGGCTGCTCCAGGCAGGAATCTGAGAGCCCTGGCTCTTACCTATAGAGAGGAAGACAAATGACTCACCCACCAAGATGCCTTTTCAGTTTGTTCCAGAGATGAGCTGTGCTCAGCAGTAGGCTCTACCTCTGCCTCTCTGTGACGTGGCCCATGTTTCCGCTGAGTAGTTTTGAAGAACCCTCGGTTGCTGATTGGAAGAGGCCCAACCCATCTTGCAGATCAGAATCCACATGACCAGTCTGCACCCATGTAATTTGGGGTCAAAGATAGGAAGCTGTGGCTCCGTCACTGAGACCCCTCTGCCCCCGGGCTGGTGACCGACTCGCCCGCTGGGACCTGAGAGGGCTTTTCTTTGTAAACCGATGGCATTCGAATCTTAAAATTCTTTCATTCACTAGTCATGCATCTCTTTGGAATAGTTTGGGTCTGGACCAATGCAGAGTGCATGCTCTGGTCTCGTTCTGTGTATGCGTGCAGCTCCAATGTGATAGCCACGGATTCTCAACCCTGCAGAACTGTTACCCCATTTAATAGATGAGAACACCCAGGGCCGTAGTTGAATTAGTCCCATGTGCACACAGCTAGTAACTGGCATTTCCAGGCTACAAACCCAGCTCCGTCACTGCCAGGCCAATGAACCAGATGGCTTCTAGGTGAATGTGGGTCTGACATGGGATAAGCCAGCCATGTCATTTAGGACGAGTTCAACAGCTGGAGCTGGAAGGGCCTGAGCCTTGTCTCGCACATACTCGGCCATGTTCTTCTCGCTTAGTAATCACTTGTGCCCCGTGGGGCACACCAGGTCTCGGCCTGCTGCCCCCCACACGTGCCTTTTGTGATCTGCCTGTTTGCAGTGCTGCTTGTTTCAAGGGCATTCCTTTTCTTGGAAACAAAACTAAGCTGCTTAAGGGGAAGTAGCCAGTCATATGCCTTGGCTTCCCACTGGCGTACTGCAACAGTTTCTAAGCAGGTGAGGGGAGAACCGGAAGGGCATGGCAGCCGCCTGCCGCACACTCATCGGGGAAGTCATGCTGCGCTGACCTGCCCGCTCTTCCTCAGCACCTGGCACTCTCGGGCCAGAACTCTAGTTAGGATGTCGTGACCCAGGCTGAGGCTGTCATAGCTGCTGGCAGAAGAGGCTGCCTGCAAGACTTTGGTGGGTGACAGGGCTGTGGAGGGTAAGTTAAAAGATCCTAACAACGGTAGCCTAACCAAAGGGCACCAAAGGGCTAGGGAGGTGTGGGAGGGAGTTGGGTGTGGCCTGCTCAGCGTCGCCCCCAGGTGTTGGTTGTGAGACTGGGCCTGCAGGTTTGTCTCTTGTGGCAGACCATAGTTACCAAGTAATCAGAAATCAAAATACCCGAACTGTTCTTCTTCACTTGGTTTTTAGGCAAAAGGAAATCAGTGACTAAAACAACAACTACTAGGAATTTACTTTAATCGTAAAATAAAATACCCCAATCCACAAAATGACTCACCCCAACCTTGCAAACTGGGCTGTTCACTAGAGTCTCCTGCAGTGACGGGCACGTCCTGGATCTGTGCTGTCCCGCACGGTGGCCGCTAGCCCGTGTGGCTGCTCAGCGCCTGCTGTGTGGCTAGTGCAACTAAAGAGTCACATTTTGTAGCTTTAAAATAATTTGGTGAATTTGAGTTGCCATAGCCATAGCCAGTGGCTATCTGTTGGACAGTGCAATTGTAAACCAAAGACCTCTGCCGCTCACAGGGCCCTGCTCACAGATGCAGGCTGCCCTGGGGGACTGCAGGACTCTCATTGGTCAGAGCACCACTCCTAACTGCTGGGCTCGGCCAGAGCCGTAGATGGAGCCCCTGAGGAAGATGGTCAGCCAGACCCTTGGGCCATAGGGGCCTTGCAGGCATCCTTTCCTGCCCAGCCCATCCAAACAAGCGGGCCATCTGCTATCCTATCCAGAGGTCTGCAAAATTGACATACAGCAATTCAGTAAAAAAGAGCCAAGGCATTTTGATCTGTGGGAGGAAAATACTAGAGACTGCAGAAACCAAGCTGGAGGACCCCACCCAGGATCCCTCCTCCAGGCCACATGAACCCCTGAACTGCATTGCCGGGGACTTTTCAGCATCCACCTCGTCTGTGATCGCCACTTTCTTCTTACTTGGTTCTAACTTGGAGCCTTGCCCGGCTGGCATGGCTCAGGGGTTGAGTGTTGATCTATGAACCAGGAGGTCATACTTCGATTCCCGATCAAGGCATATTCCCAGGTTGCAGGCTTGATCCTAGTGTGGGGCATGTAGGAGGCAGCCAACCAATGATTCTGATCATTGATGTTTCTACCTCTCCCTCCCTTCCTCTGAAATTAATAAAAATATATTTAAAAATAAATAAGTAAATTGGTCGTGTCCTCCCTTGGGGGCATTTGAGACAGAAAACTGCCTTAGCCTGAGGCACCTAACCTGGACACTTACTGGGCACAGTCTGTGTGCAGGGCACGTGCCCAGGGATGTCGAGATGAGCGCCTCGGGGTGGAGCAAGTTGACGTAGATGCCTGTGCGTGAAGACAGGTCCAGCTGGACTGGCTGTAGGCTCAGGGAAGTGTGGCATGTCGTCTTCCCCACGAGGCTGCTGTGGCTAGCGTTAAGCTCCCAGGGCTGCAGCCTGGCGGGAGGAAGGTCGCTTGTGGGCAGTGAGTTTGTCTTGCTCCTTTTCTTAGAAAAGCACGTCAATGACAACAGAAAGAAATGGGTCTGGGAGGGAATAGGCTGCCCCCTGGTGGCTGTGCTTTTGTTCCCTGTCATTCTCACATTTTTTAATCCTTGGGCATCTTCTAACACAGCTGCTTGGACATTTTCTACTACATCCCACAGTGAGAGTACATGTTACCTGACCACCTGGGTGTGGACATGTGTAGACTCCAAATCAGAACAAGAGCCTCATAAAACGATACTGAACCCTCCCCACATGCATTGGTCATTTCCAGTCTGTTTTCCTAATGTTGGCCATAACTTACTCACAACCTATTACGTGGGTCATGACCCACAGTTTGAAAATCTATTGAAAACTACTCACTACCTTCCCAACTTCATCGCCCACCCAGGCATTCTCTCCCCCACCCCTCCCCCACCCCCACCCCCACCCCAGCTCCCTCTCGCGGGGCCTCAGGCAGGACCAGTGAGGGTCTGAGGCACCTACTCTGGGAATCATCTCCTTGCAGGTTGCTGGGGGTTGTCTGTCGTCATGATGGTCAGAGAGAGGGGAGACACAGAAAGAGAGGGAACAATAGGTAAGGACATCTTTTGTCCTAAATGTAGGAAGATGGAGAGAACCCGCTGTAGTTTTCAGAGTTTGTTTCATCTTATGTTATAGATCTTTCTCGTTTACGGTGTTTCCACTTTGGACAAGGATAAAAGCAAATGAAATGAGGTCGGCCTTGGGCCCATCTCTTCTCCCCTGGACCCCTGTCTCTTGAGCTGCTTCTTGCAGGGACATTCTGTGATTCTGTTTGTCCCAGGGTCAGAGGTGGGGGATCTGGAAGCCATGGTTAGAAGAGCAACAAGAAGGGAGGAGGGCAGAGGTGGGGCAGGGCCTGGGGGAAGCGGAACGGCAAATGACAAGGCTTGCTTTGGTGGCAGCGGGCGAAAGGGCTTAGCCAGAGTCACGCAGTTAGTGGCAAAGCCAAGACCGGAACTGCCTTGAAGTGATTCCCAACACCCCACCCCGAGCTATGCTACTTCTGCCCTGAGCCACAGTGGGCTCCAGTGGGAGGCTGACTGTCCCGCTGGTCATGGGCTAGTGTGAGTGGTGCAGAGACAGCCCCAGCCAGGCACCTGGGCGTTCGTGGGTGTCTGGTGATCTAGACACCCCTGGGAGCCCCCAGTGCCAGCTTTCACACACCCCCACGTAGTTGCGCCCCGAGAGCAGATTCCCTCATCCCACGGCCTCAGCACTCCAGCAGTAGGCAGACAGGAGCAAGGTCAGGCAGTAGGAGCTCTGGTGGCGAGCAGGCTGCCCAAAGGAAGCCAAGAGGTCAGAGCCTCTCTGTAACTCAGCTGGCGTGGGATGGGGGGTGGTCCATGTGTGTATGGTCGTCCTGTCCCCACACCCGCGGGGAAGACATTAGGGAGAGCACTGCAGCCCTATTGTCCTCTCCCACCCAGTGCCCTCTGCCCACAGGGTATGCGGGCCTGTCTCACGACCTCCGGATTGAAGGGTTTCCATGGGGTCTGATATTGGCTACATGACTCCAGCTGTGGGCCTCAGGCTGTGGGCCCCTGTGTGCTGATAGCTAAATGGCTGTACTCTCATCACATTTCAGGGACACTGCATCGAGCTCACTAACCCCTGAGGACCCTGAAGACATGGCCCTGGGGCAGGACACGGAAATCTGCTTGCTGAAGTCCGGGGAGCTGATGTAAGTGCCCATCCCCAAGCGGGGCCTCCCACAGCAGTGGGTTCACGGCAGAGGAACTGACTTCCCAGTGCCGGAGCTGGAAAGCACCCACAGGCTGACTGGGCACTGGAGGTTGTGCTTTTTTAGGTATAATTCATATACAGTAAGACCCTCTTTAGAGTGTGTAATGCTTGGCCTTTGACAAATAATACAGTGTAATAGTCACCAGTCATCCTGCCCAGCCCACACTCAGCTCA
Source organism: Myotis myotis (assembly GCF_014108235.1). Lineage (NCBI taxonomy): Eukaryota > Metazoa > Chordata > Mammalia > Chiroptera > Vespertilionidae > Myotis > Myotis myotis. The sequence goes on from NW_023416317.1 coordinate 48,866,858, forward strand.
GCCAGCAGCTCATACGATCTCAGGGACCTCAAAGCCCACCCAGCTCTGCTCCCCACTTGCTGCTCCGTCTTGGACAAGTTACCTAACCTCTCTGAGCTTTAGTTTTCGTTTCCACCCCTGAGGCGAGCAGTCTCAACCCTACCCCCGGCTCCCCAACCCAGAGGACCAGAGCCGGGAAGGAGGCACCACATAGCATCTGGCTGTGAAAATCGGGATTCTGTCCTCCTTGGTTTCCTGCTGGAAACTAGGTGCCCCCTTTAAGATCCAGCACAAAATCTGTTGGCAAATACTCACCCAGGGCTCCAAAGGAGGGAGGGCGGAGGGACTAGAGTTCTGTGAGGAGAGACTGGGGTTTGTGGCTCCAGGGAGAGAGCTGAAGGAATGGCCACCAGGGTCCTTGCCCTAAGTTTCTCTCTTATATTGTAGATGCTATCTTTCTTGGGTGGAGCACTCTGCTCCGTCCAGCATCAGCCTGGGGGAAATGCCAAGAGCCCCACCCTCCAGGCTCCCTATTGTCCGACACAGCACAGATCACGTCCTGCAGAGGAGTCAGCTGCTTGGGCCCCGAGTATAGAGGTCCAGACAGGTTCAGGGAGTGTTAGTGACTGAGTTGTGTGGCTCTGGGGTGGGGGCCACACCCCTTACCTTCCCCCAAGACTGACCATTGCCTCCCTTTCACAGGAGAGGCAGAATCTGGGACAGACAGGGTTATGTGGCTCTAAGATGGTGTCAGTTTTTCCCCTCACACGCCCAAGCAGTGCAGAGCCCTTCACACAGCCAAGTCTTAGTCTGTTTGTGCCTGATAAACTCTGCTGCCTCCCCCTGACGACTCCCTGAAACCCTGCTCCACCACGAAGGTCTGCAGGCACCCAGCAGCTGGCGGCTAGCCTTAGTATACCCCGGGACTTTAGTGAGTGGCCTCAGATCCAGCACTGACCCTGAGTTTGAGCCTGTATCGGTGATAAACACCACTCACCCCTCCTCCCTGGTGACTCACTAAGAACCTACATCATTCAACCCAAGTACTGCCGGAGGCTCTCTCAGTGACTGAGCCTAACAGGCAGCCAGAAGGCAGAGGCAAATCTCAGCGTGCCTTGTACCTTTTACTGACCTGCCCCCAGGCTCAGTGCTACTGAATGCTAGCCTTGGTGCACAACTTGGTCCTACACACTCGCAGAGACTGTGGAAGCAGCCACAAGCTGTGGGTTGTTTTAAAACTCCAAACAGGTTGCCTAGGGCCAGTCACAGGCAGCATCTGACATTGACCGGCACCAGAGTCCCTCCCATGAGCCACCAGAACCAGCTAGTGGCAAGCATCAAACAACTCCAGAGCAGGATCCAGTTACCTTCCCAAGGGGCACCAGACCCTGCTGAGGCAAATTCTGCTTTGTGGTCAACTCCTGGACACAGCAGCTCATACACTGTGGTCAGGGTCAGTCCTCAGTTAGCCAGCCTGAGGGTCAGCCCCACACTTGAACAGGCAAATCAGAATTAAGACTCAGTTACAATAGGAGGGCTCCTATAACTCACACAGGGACATTTCCTGGAGCACCCAGCTCCAGTGGTCAAGGAGACGGTGCCACTGGGTCACACCTACTACGTAAGACACCCTATGAAGACTGGGAGACATAGCAGATCTACCTAATACACGGAGACGAACACTAAGAGGTAGCCAAAATGGGGAGACATAGAAACATGCCCCAAATGAAAGGACAGGAGAAATATCCAGGAAAAAAAAACCCCAAATGAAATGGAAGCAAACAACCTACCAGATACAGAGTACAAAACAATGGTTATAAAGATGCTCAAGAGGCACCTGTCTTGCCCAGCCAGCTGGCCAGGCTCCCGTTCCCGGAAGAGGCAGAGAGGGGAGCGCTGGGCCGGCCCGTGGGCGGGCGATAATGCCGAGCTTCTGCACGGCCCCCAACTGCACACTGAAGAGCATGTAGTCTGATTTGGCCTTCTTCAGGTTCCCGAGGGATCCGGCCAGATGCCAGAAGTGGGTGGGAAATCGTAGGAGAGCAGACTTAGAAGATAAAACACCTGAACAACTAAATAAACATTATGGATGATGTGCCAGACACTTTGAGACTTCTGTGATCTGTGGAACTAGTCCTTACAGGACAGTTCTTCAAGACAATGCAATACCAACAATATTTGATCTTACCAGTCATTTGAACAATCCACATAGTAGACACAGAAAACAAATACAAGAATTGAGTGAAGATGAAATCAGGACACTGAAACAGAAAAATAATGAGGAGGCATGGACTCTGGCAAAAAAAGAGGGAAGGATATTGTGTGTAGAAGTAGAGTGGCTTGAAACAGGGTGCCAGGTTTGAGGCACTACATTCATTTTGTTGGAGCTTTTAAAACCCATGATGTTGACAAAACTTCTGAACAGGAACAAAAACATAAAGAAATCTACAACAGCAATGCTCAGAACTCCAGTGCAGAAGAGGGTGGAGAACAGGATGAAGACATTTTACCTTTTAACCCTTGAAGAGAAGGAAAACTAAGAATACTTAAAATCTTTATTTGAGATTTTGATTCTTACGGGAAAACAAAACATACCTCTATGGACATGAAGCTGATGAAATCCCAGAAGGTCTCTTTACTCCTGATAACTTCCAGGCACTGTTGGAGTGCCGGATAAGTTCTGGGGAAGAGGTTCTGAGAAAGCGCTTTGAGACAACAGCAGTCCACACGCTGTTCTGTTCAAAAGCACAGCAGCAGCAGGTGCTAGAGGTCTGTGAGAGCTGCGTGCGGGAAGAAACACTCGGGGAAGGGAGAGACTCGCACTTCTTTTCGATTACCATTGATGACGTAGTGGACATAGCAGGGGAAGTGCCCTTGCCCGTGTTGGTGAGGTTTGTTGATGAAACTCATATCCTGAGAGAAGAATTTGTGGGTTTCCTGCCTTATGAAGCTGATACTGAAATTTTGGCTATGAAATTTCACACCACGATAACTGAGAAGTGGGGGTTCAACATGGAATGTCGTCGTGGCCAGGCTTACATTGTGTCCAGTGGATTTTCTTGCCAAGATGAAAGTTGTTGCTTCTAGACCTTTGGAGAAATATCCCCAGGCTGTCTACACACTCTGCTCTTCCTGTGCCTTAAATATGTGGTTGGCAAAATGGTGCCTGTTATGGGAGTGTCTGTTAGGAACAATTGAGGAAGTTCTTTTTTCCATCGATCACCACAACTGCTTTTAGAGCTTGACAGTGTAATTTCTCTCCTCTTTCAGAACAATGAAGAAAGGGTAAAGAACTGAAAGAAATTTGCCATTCTCAGTGGACAGGCAGGCACGATGCTTTTGCAATTTTAGTGGACCTCCTACAAGCACTTGTTTTATGTTTAGATGGTATAAATCATGATACAAATATTAGATGGAGTAACTATAGCGGGCTGAGCATTTGTACTCTGTAGTGCAGTAACAGATTTTGATTTCGTTGTTACCATTGTCATTCTTAATGTTCTATCTTTTATAAGAGCCTTTGGGGAAAATCTCCAGGGGCAGACTTCTGATGTCTTCTTTGCAGCCAGTAGCTTGACTGCGGTGCTGCATTCGCTAAATGAAGTGATGGGAAATAGTGAAGTTTATCGTGAATTTTGGTTTGAGGAAGCCACCAACTTGGCAACCAAACCTGATGTCCAGATGAAGCTCCCTGGGAAATTCCACGGAGCTCGGCAAGGGAACCCAGAGTCTCAGCTGACCTCTGAGGGTTACTAGAAAGAAGCTCCAAGTGTTCCCACAGTGGAGCACAGTATCCAGGAACTGAAAGATATAGTCTCAGAACAGCACCTCAGAGCTCTTAAATGCTCATCTCTGATCCCCTCTGTCATGGGACAGCTCAAATTCAATACATCGGAGGAGCACCATGCTGACGTGTCCAGACACAACTTACCCAGTCCTGATACACTCTCAGCTGAGCTGCATTGTGGGAGAATCAAGTGAAAACACAGAGGAGAAGATAGAGAGCCTCCACCCACCATTTATGAAGCCCTCCACCTGCCAGACATCAAGGTTTTCCCTAGTGTTTATGCACTGCTGAAGGTCCCGTGTATTCTCCCTATGATGAAGGTTGAGAATGAACGCTATGAAAATGGGCGAAAGCGTCTCAAAGCGCACCTGAGGAACCCTTTGACAGACCAAAGGTCCAGTTACTTAGCTTTGCTTAACATAAACTTTGATATAAAACATGATTTGGATTTAATGGTGGACATATATATCAAATTCTATACAACTAAGTCAGAGCTTCCTACAGATAATTCCAAAACTATCAAAAATACCTGAGGGGCTATTGAAATAGGTTTTCTCTTATATTGGATATTGAAAAAAATCTAAGAAATTCGAAAACATAGAAAAGCTATAAGGTATATGTAGGCCACTTAATCACTGGATATCTTGAGTGCATTAGCCATTGGTGATCTGACGGTTTAAATGGCCCGTGTGAACGCTCATGCTTGGAGAACTAACTGTCGTCCAGAGGGTGGCGTTGAAAGGGCCACGCTGCACTTCTACGTGATCTCTGCTAATGTCATTTTAGACGTAACATTTATTATCGGTTCTTTGAAGAAATAAATTTTGAGGAGGTGTGGGAGGAATGTGTTTCATAAAACTTTACGATGAAGCGCATGACTAATCTTTGAATAGCAGGAGTTTTAAGAATGCTATTAGAAATCTGTAATGGACAGTTAAGGGAATTGCCAGATAGTGAAAGAAACGTGAGCTTGCCAAACAAGGATTTCAGTGTAGATTTTGTCTTTATTCAATGATCTTAAAGGAACAAGTTACTGTTAAACATTGAAGGAAGAATCTGCCATTGTTCTACATCTGGGTGTTGCTGTATACATTCCTTTGTTGAGCCTATATCTTCATAAGCTTTTTAGTAAGTATATGTCAAACACTTCTGTTTCATGGTCAAGGCAGGATCAGAGGCCATGGGTACTGACAACAGATTGGTCTGTTTTATCTTGTCTTTTTCCATGACTGTATCTACTGCCTTGTCTTGATTTATAAGCAAAACCTAGAAAACCTACAAAAAATGTGTTTTGTCGTTTATCTAGGAATAACACAGAAAATATTGCTATTATTTTTGGTGAAGAAAGTCAATTTTGTACAGTTTATTTCGATGTAAATAAAATGTGAATTTGTTTTTTAAAAAAAAGGTGTTCAAGAAACTTAGTGAGAACTTCAACAGCATGAGAAAGGACATAGAAACCATAAAAAAGGACCAGTGAGAAATGATTAATACAAAAATGTGAAATGAGGAACATAGTATAAGAAATAAACAGTCAGCCCTAACCGGTTTGGCTCAGTGGATAGAGCATCGGCCTGCAGACTGATGGGTCCCAGGTTCGATTCCAGTAAGGGCATGTATCTTGGTTGCAGGCACATCCCCAGTGGGAGGTGTGCAGGAGGCAGCTGATCGATGTTTCTCTCCCATCGATGTTTCTAACTCTCTATCCCTTTCCCTTCCTCTCTGTAAAAAATCAATAAAATATATTTTTTAAAAAGAAAGAAAGAATCAGTCAGTTAGATGAAGTAAAGATTTGAATCAGCAATTTGGAAGACAAGGTAGCAGAAAATATCCAATCAGTGCAGCAAAAAGAAAAGAATTTAAATAATAACATTGCATCATAGGGGTACCTGAAGGAAAAGTGAAAGAACAAGGGTTTGAGAAACCTAATTGAAAAAATAATAAGTGAAAACTTCCCTGATCTGGAGAAGGTAAACGAAACATAAGTCCAGGAAGCGTAGAGAGTCCCAAACAAGATGAATCCAAAGAGGCCCACACCAAGACACATCATAATTAAAATGGCAAAGATTAGAGACAAAGAGAATATTAAAAGCTGCAAGAGAAAGGCAGTTAGTTACCTACAAGGGAGCTCCCATAGGATTGTCAGTTGATTTCTCAACAGAAACATTTCAAGCCAGAAGGAATTGGTATGAAATAGTCAAAGTGATAAAAATCAAGGATCTTCAACCAAGACTATGTTACCCAGCAAGGTTATCATTTAACATTGAAGGAAAAATAAATAGCTTCCCAGACAAGAAAATGCTGAAGGAGTTTATTACCATTAAATCAGTTTACCCATGTTGATCAGGTCCCTCTCTGCCTTTGTTTTTTTAGGGTAAAATTGCCCTTCACAGTGGATGAGATTGCCAGCTTTGGGGAGGGTAACAGGGAGCTGTTTGTGAGGTCCAGTACCTACAGCTTCATCTCCATCACTGTGGCCGAGACCGGCCTCACCATCAGCTGGGTCTTCTCCTCCGACCCCAAGAGTATCTCCTTCAGCGTGGTCTTCAGGGAGGCAGAGGACACTCCGCTGGATCAGTGCAAGGTAAGGAGGCCAGCTCCCTGTCAGCGGGCGCGGGCTCACATCAGGACGCCTGGCCAGGCCCTCCCTACAGCAGGGCCACGGCCGTCCTGCCTTCTGCTGGGCAGGCCTTTCTTGAAATGTTCAGGGCCCCAGCTGTGAGAGGGACACGGAGAGAAACCAGGGTGGGAGAGCCCTCTGGCTGCATCACAGAGCAGGCACGGCGTCTGGGCTTGTCCAGCTTGGGGAAGGAGAGACCTGAAGCTCAGGAGAGCGGTCTTCAAATGTCTGAAGGTCACTCCTTTGTCAGATAGCTTCAGTCTGACCTTCAGATAGATCAGTAGGTGAAACATTGAGGAATGCAGACGGAGGGCTCAATGTAAGGATTATTTTTTAACAGAGTCGTACAGAGCAAGAAGTATCACTGTGAGAGATCACCATCTCCCGAGATCCCTGCTTCTGGTCATTAGCTTTGGGTGTTCAACATCTCACCACAAAAACAGCCACTGTCACTTGGGTTGGTTGGGCTTGAAATCTTCACGCCAGATACCAGTTCATACGCTCCTGAGACAGCCTAAGCTTGCAATATTGACGGTGGTCTGGGCCTCACGTTAGAAACACCTGGGGAGCGTCTTTAAACCCTCCGCCAGTGCCACTCCCCAGACCACGAAGTGAGGTCCTCGTATGGCTTGGGCACAGACATCCCTAGTGATTGCAGTGAGCGGCCAGGTTGAGGGCCACGGGGCTGGATCAAGGGGAGGAAGTCAGAGTGCAGAGGGTGGGGTGGAATTTGGAACACAAGCAGGTGAACAGGACCCGTGGTGGTGATTGAATGTGGGGTGAGGAAGAGGGTCAGAATCCATGCCTGTACCTCTGTGGGGACAGGGTGCAGAGGACAATGGATGAGAGCTGGTTTGGGTAAAAACCCCAGTTCCGTTCGAATCACTGAGTGGCGGGAATGGTGAGGACAGTCAGCCACGCTGGACGGGAGCTGGGGGTGAATCCCAGGCCTTAATGTGGTTGCCAAATCTCCATTTTCCAAAATTGCAAGAAACAGGATAGAGAAGAGCAATTTGGGGTGCCCTGGGGGGCTCGGGGTAGGGGTGGGAAGGCCCCTGAGCTGAAGGCAGCCTCGTTCATTCTTATCTGAACACTGCTCTGCCCTCTCATCATTTTGGGGGCTGACAGCCATGCCACCTACCTGGCTTTGGGGCACTTCCTTCCTGAGAGGTGGTGATGCCCCAGCCCGGAGGTCCTGGAGCCTGTGGTCTGAGAGTGGACCCAGGGTCACCTGCCGACTGGGCACCCGGAGGGTGGAGTCTCGCTCTGTGGGGCAGGTCTTCATCCGGTTTGCAGATAAGCAAGCTGAGATGCGTAGTGACTTGCCTGTGTGGTTGTTTGAGCAGCAGTGATACCAATGCACTTACCAGCTCTGCCCTGACCCTGCCGCACAGCCAAGAGCTTATACCAGCACCTTTGCTGTTCACCCTCCCGGTCCCCAGGCCCACCAAGCGCCTAGCACTGCAACCACCCAGATTAATACTGTGGGTGTTTGTGGCCGGGAGGGAGGAGGTGACTAAATCAGATGTCCAGACCTTTGCCATTCCATCTGCCCACATGTGCCTGAGCCCTGGGTCTCTCCCCTTCCCAGTCACTCACCTGCCACACCTGTGTGGTTCATACCAGGAATCACGCCTCCTCTCTGGCTTCCAGGTGCCTTCCTGGGTTATGACCACCATTGTCTTTCCCACAGTGGACGCCAGGGGGCAGAAGAAGCCCATCTATGGGGGGAGTGAGCTGGGTGCTCTGTTGCTCCTCTGCCTTCACAGGCCCACTGTCCCCAGCCAGCTGTAGGTGGAGGTGATTATTTCTGCCTGAGGTCCCCAAACAAACAGATGTCACCCTGAGGAAGGTCTGGCACACGTCCTCAGCATCTGTCCTAGGTACCCCCCTGTGTGGCCCCCTGACAGCCTGGGTCTTACAAGAAACAACGGGCGCAGTGTGACTGTGGAGGTGCAGACACAGGAAGTATGCTCATGCTTGCAATCTGTTCACAACCATTTATTGAGCTTCTGCTCTGTACTGGGCTCTGGGGCCCGTGGGATCTGCCCTTGAAGAGCTCACAATAGAACCAGAGCCCCTAGTGAAAAGGCAGCCATGATTCACGGGGTGAGTGTCATAATCAGAGGGAGTGGGCACTGTGGTCACCTAACCCAGCCTGGGGGCCAGGGATTGGGGCAGGAGACCCTGGGCCAAACCAAGGAAGCATATGGGGCCATGGGTTAGAGAAGAAGTGTCCAGGCAGGAGCAGCACAGCAGAAGGCCGGCCCTGTCTCTGGTGGCACCGGTCAGAGACACCCCCCCACCTTGCCACACCTTCTCCAGGGTGACTTCCTCCATGCCTGGACACCGAGCTTAGAGTCTGAATTTGGGAAGGCACTTGTTAAAGAAACAGTACACCAGGAACTCGAGGCTACCCTTGTGAGGACCCAGGCTTGGCCAGAGAAGCTCGATGACCACCTAGGGCCACAGAGGGAGTCAGGGGAGGAACCGGGACTGGGAACAGGACCTTTAAATTCTTACTTTTTAAAAAAATATATATTTTTATTGATTTCAGAGAGGAAGGGAGAAGGAGAGATAGAAACATCAATGATGAGAGAGAAACATTGATCGCCTGCTTCCTACACCACCCCACACACACACACACTGGGGATTGAGCCTGCAATCCGGGCATGTGTCCTGACGGAATCGAACCGTGATCTCCTGGTTCATAGGTCGATGCTCAACCACTGAGCCATGCCAGTCAGGCTAACGTCTTACTTTTCAAATAGCTTTATGGAGATATCACTCACTATTTAATATGTACAAGTCATTGGGGTTTTGTTTTGTTTTTAAGTTTATTCACCGAGTTTTGCAACTACCACCACTGTCTACTCTCATATCATTTTCATCACATCCCCCCAAAATATGGACCCACTAGCAGTCCCCTCTAACCTCTACCCAGCAGCCACCAGCTCACTCTCACTATGGACTTGCCTATGCTGGACATTTCATGTGAATGGAATCAGACAGTAGGTGGCCTTTTTAACTGGCTTTTTCCATTTAGCATAGAACCTCGCTTTAAACCAGGACCCCATGACACCAGAGCCCATAGAAAGATCAGTTAAACCAACGTGGACTGTTTTACAGACACATCACCTACATCAGGGCATGGCCACTCAGGCATGGAGGCCAAGGAGGTGTCCGCAGACATCACCGCGGAGCCCTGTCTCCGGTTTATGCCATTGTCGTCCCGTCACCTCAACTGCATGAGCTCTGATACCAGAGCAGTTATGACTCTCCCCTAGACGTCTTGGTGTATTTATTTAAAGTAATGAAGAGTCTTATTTTAAATGTATCCTCTTTAGAGGACCTGCCTTAGCGAGCCCTTGGTTGTTGCTTTGTCGGCAAGGCTGTGACTGTAGGTAGGAGATGCAGGGCGCACAGGTGACCCTGTAGAAAGGGCAGGCTTTCTGCCCAGCAGCTCCTTCCTACCGTGCTTGCAGGAGGTCTCAGGCCAGGCTCAGAAGTTTTAAGTCATGGACCCCATCCATGACCTAACCACCCCAACCACTTAGCTCCCCGGGGACCTCAGACCCCAGTGGAATTAGAATATTATCGAACATGAATGAAACTTAACGAGATAATGTGCAGAAGTAGCTGCCTCAGAGCCCACACATAGTAGGTCCTCATGTATCTCTGTCCCCTCCAGGCTTGTCTTGGGCCCATTCTACTCCCTCACCACCAGCAGCCTCCAGCCAGAGCGAATGTACTGTGTGTGGTGTCAGGAACACACCCAGGCACTCTCTCCCATGTCTTCGGGGTCTCCCTTTTGATTTCTCTTTTACTCGTGTTATTTAGAAGTGTGTGATGTAGTTTCCAAGTATTTGGGGATTTTGCAGAGATCTATTCATTTTTTTATTTAATCCCATTGTCAGAAAACACACTTTGTCTAACTTGAATCCGTTTAGATGTAAGTTGTTTTTTACAGCCTAATAGAATACCTGGTGAATGTTCCAAGTGCACTTGGAAAGAATGTGTATTCTGCTGTTGGGTGGCGTGTTCTATAATTACCAATTAGGTCAAATTGTTGATAGTGTTGTGCAAGTCTTCTATTTCCTTTCTTTTTTTTAAGTTTGCATTTTTTATTAATTTTTAGAGAGAGGGGAAAGGAGAGACATCATTGAGAGAGAGAAACATTGATCGGTTGCCTTCCATACAGGCCCCGACCAGGGATCGAACCCTCAACCCTCCATTATTGAGAGATATTGAAATATCCAACTATAATTGTGAATTTATTTTATTTCTCCTTGTAATTATACCTTTTTTTTTTTTTTTTTTTGCTTCATGTGTTTTGAAGCTCTGTCATCAGGAGCATAAATGGGTAGGATTATGTCCTGGTCTTATTCTTTGATATAATATTCACTTTGATATTAATATAGTCAATCCAGCTTTCTTTTGACTAGTGTAGCATGGTACATCTTTTTACATCCTTGTACTTTTAACTTATTTGTATATTTACATTTAAATAGCATTTCTTATAGGTGTGATGGGGTTGGGTCTTGCTTTTATCCAACCTGATCATCTCTGCCTTTTAATTTGGATGTTTAGACTATTTACATTTAATGTGATTATTGATGAGATTAGGTTTGCCTATACATCTTCCTGTTTGTTTTCTGTTTGTCCTGTCTGGTGGTTGTTTCCTTAGCAGTGAGCTAAGGCTCGTCTTGTTCTCTCAGAGATCCCTGACCTTCATTGCCTATGTCCAGTCTCTTGAAAACTGCTGCTTTGTGTCAAACTGGGGCCAACAGGAAACAGCCAGGCAGACGGATATTACCTAGAATGAGCCCCAGCTTCCTAAAGCCAGAAAGGGGCTGTTTCTGCAGATGGTGGGCGTTCCGGCACTGGCCATGGTCAGAGGGGGCTGGGGTCTACTCCTTTGGGGTGTTGACCAGTTCATGATCTGGATGAAACTCATACCTACCCCTGCGACAAGTTATCACCAAACCATGGCGTGTGGAAGGCACCCCACTACTCCTAGGGGCTGATCCCAGCCCAGCTCAGCTCTGACCTCAGACAGGGCACTCAGTTTCCTGCCCCAAATAAAGGGTCTTCCCAGAGGGTCTATGGGGCCCTTTCAGCCTCTGATGGTTTTCCTTACCTGCTTTTTCTCCCAGGTCCTCATTCCCATCACCCGATGCAATTCCCACAAGGAGAACATCCAGGGCCAGCTCAAGGTCCGCACACCAGGCATCTACATGCTCATCTTCGACAACTCCTTCTCCAGGTAGGGGCCTCCTCATGCATCAGCATCCGGACCACCGACCTGCCACCTGGTCTCAAGAACAGAGGTGGACATTGAAAATAGATTAATTAATTATCATTCTTTTATTATTAAGAGTTCTTTGATTTTAGACTCCTATACTACAGTGTTCCAATGTGTTGCCAGTTTTATAAACACACAAGCTGATACTTACAGCCATACTACATGTCGGGTATGTTCTCAGCACCCCCACACTTACGGACTCACTTCTGCCCCACAGCATCCCCAGGTAATAGGGACCATCTCTCTCCTTAATGTTACTGCTAAAGGCTGAGGACCAGGGGTAAAGGAGTGACATTCCCAAGTCACACAGATAGTGATGGAGCCAGACTTGAATACAGCTGGCCAGCTCCAGACTCCGGCCGGACTCAACCGGCTTGCTCTCCTGCCTCTCCGATGTCCAGGTTCCCCATGTCCAGGCCACAGAAAGGCTCAGTAAATACAGTGGAAGGATTCAGTGGGTGGGTGGGTGAAGTGACAGATTGTTGAAAGAGAGAGGAATAAAAGAATGACGGCTAAAACTAGGGATAAACAGGATAGAACTGTGAGGCGAAGTCCCTGGCCTGCTTGTCAGGGAGCAGGGGCTTCGTGTGCTTCCTCTGGGAAGCCCTGTATCAAAGCAGCAGGTCTAGGTCCAGGAGTGGAGGAGTTGGGGGGTGAGATGGCAATGTAGGGAGATACGGCTTGAAGGGCAGCCAAGGAAGGACGTGGGAGAGGACCAGCATTGGATGAGCATCGCTCATAAGCCAGGGCTCGTGGAGACATGAGACAGGGGAGCTACGGTTATGGCCACTTATCCCTTTGATGTCTTCTGGCTCCAGCATAAGCCCTTAATTGGGGCTGCCTCTTAGGAGACCTGCCTGATCAGCACGCAGCCACGTCTCTTCTGTGTGGTGCCCAAATCCCCCCACCTGGGCCCCCTTCCCAATCCACTTGGGTTTTCAGCAGAATAACTGGGTAGAGCACTCTGAAAGTCCATGGTGATGTTCATGGGGATGTCCCAGGGCCCCTGATTCTTTGCAGAAACAGAGCTCAGCTGGCCAGACAGGAAATTGGGTGCAGCCCAGGCCTCTGAGCAGAGGTCCCCTGTGCCAACCGGCACCCTCACCCTCCAGGCCTCTGCAGCCTCGGCCTCTCGGCTCTCAGGGTAACACCCTCCATGTCCATCTCTGTTTCCTCAGGTTTGTCTCCAAAAAAGTATTTTACCACTTGACGGTCGACCGGCCCGTGATCTACGATGGGAGTGATTTCCTGTAGCCTCCGCACCTGGATTTCAGCAGTTTCACTTCACCCACAGGAAACACTACTCTCTCACCTGCCACATAAAACACTACAACAAAAACAACAAAAACAGCCCAGCCACTCCAAAGCTGATCAACTATGCAATTCGACAACACCCTGGCTGCTCTCCTGGCTGCATGGTCCAGGCAGCGTGCGCTCAGCCCACAGCTCAGCTCCCGTGGGCTCACACAGCCTTTCCCTCGCTGCCTCGCCCCCGAAGGGGCACTGCCGGAAGGCTCACCACTCCTGAGCACAGTTGGCTCCAAGCCTCCTGGGGAGTTTCATAGGCCAGAGGTGGTACCTACCTCTGCCCATGGGAAGAGTTGCCCTGCTCTGCCAGCCTGGCCCGGCATCCTGAGAGACCATGAGCCAGATGCCCTTGCCGGACCCAGTGAGGCCTTGGGCCCCAGGGTCATCTTGAGAGTCAGGGTGCCAGGGACCCTCACGAGACCTCAACCAGCCTCCTCCGGCCATGTTCCTGTCAGCTTGGCGTTGCTCCCACACTCAGCAATTCCAGCGGCCCCTCCAACTGCCCCTTCCTCCTGGGCCTTCTGCTGGGCAATTCTGTCCGCGAGCAAAGCCCTTCATCACCCAGGCCTCTCAGATCTCCCCTAAGAATCAGAACTGAAAGTAATCCAGGGAACAGAACCCAACACACTCAGGGGCCTGCAGAAGCCACCCGATACAGACGGTGAAAGCCCAAGACCGATTAACACCAATGTGTGATGAGAAAGCAGGCTCGTGCTTGGCCTGCAGGTCCCACTTCTCGGCTGCTGGCCTTCATTTATACAAATAGGAGCTGCCTCGCATGCAGATACATTTACTAATGATCATAATCAGGATGAGAACCACTTTCAAAAACGGGGGCTCCTTAAGTCTTAGGTAACTCACGTGTAAACATGCACGACTCATGAATCTGCTCTGTTCACCATTTGGTCCCGATTCCCTGGCACCACTTGCCCACTTCCTGCTGCTCAGCTGGAACCTGATGCCCAGGAGCCACCTCCCCTGGGGCAGATGTTTCCTTTTCCTGGTCTCTGGCCCTTTGCTTCGCCCACCACAGAAGCTCACCTTTGATGGCCTCTGTGCCTGTTCAGAGGAGCCAGCCACCTGTAGCCAGGGCCTCGGTCCTTCCTGCTGAACAGAACATCTGACGAGGCAGCCCATGCTGACCGGGGCTGAGGGAGAGAGCGCTGGGCCCCAGCAGCCCTCTGTCATCCATGAGCCTGGCCTGATGGGTTCTGAGAGCTTGAGGCTGGGTCAGGGCCCCCCACTAAGAGCAGCACCGATCCCACTGTGCCCCAGCAGAGCACTCCTGGGGCAGGGGTTGGAGGAAATTGCTTCTGCAATGGGCTCAGACCCCTCGTTCAAGCAGGAGACCGGGCACTTGGGTTCGTTTAAGTGGGGCGTGGGGAATGGTGAACAACCTTCAGGAGAAAAGCTGGGCCTGTGCTCTCCTTGGAGCCACCAGAGCTCTAGCATCTACGGCCAAGGGCCTGATGGCGCCCTGCACCAGAACCACACGGCAGGGCCGGAGACCTCACAGCATGTGCTTGTCCTCAGGTGCGCCACAGCCCGAGACTGAAGGTTTCAGAGCTCGTTGTTCTGCCTGTGAGTCCATCCCCTCCCCCCCTTCCAGGAAAGCGTAATAGAAAGTAGCTGCTCACGTGAAAGAAACTAACAGTTAATGGAGAACGCAGGGCAGTCTGGGATCTGGTGAGAGCTTAGCTTTCGCAGGATCCCGGGAACTAGCATCTAGTGAGTAGCTGACGGTTCCTGTGAAAGGCCTGGGACATTCTATTCAAGAGGTCCTGCTGCAGCTTTAAGACCACTTGCCTGTCAACCCAGAGCCACTCCTGGGGAGCAGGGACCCCTCATGGTGAGCACCCCTGGAGTGGTGACTGCAGTTGCAAAAGGGCCTTTGGTGGTGGGAGGACTGTCCAATCCCCAGTCATGGCCGGCCCCAGTAGCGTATTTTTTGTGTTGGATGCACTCCTGTCCGTTACTTTGCATGTGAGTTCGGGTTTGCTGTGCACTCTGCAGCCGGAGACCACCTTGGCCTCCTGAGGTGTGGCAACAGCTTTATTATTCTAAGCAGGGTCCCAGCTTTACTGAGGCTTTGGGGTTGGGGTACTTTTAAAATGCAAATGACAATGAAGACCTAGCGAAGGTGGTAGCCCAGCCAGTAGACAAAATGGCACTGGAAATCAACAAGGAGGAAACACTTCGGGGTCCCAGGTAATTAAAAAGGAAAAACAGCTGGCCCAGCTCTGAGTAAGTCACTTATTTTTTAATATTGATGCTGGTTGGCTTGTTCACTACGGCCTCAGAAGCCACCACTAATCCAGCACCCTGAGCACAGGGCCTCTGTCGGGAAGCAGGTTTGGGTAAAGTGTGGCCTCTACAGAGACAACCGCACTCAGGTCGACCGGACCAGGAGCAGACAAATTCTCCAGCAGGAACCTGGAATGGGAAAACCCCATGGGGTTGAAGTGGAAAGAAGCTTCATACTGTAACTCAAAAACGAAGGGGATGGTTTCTCCAAACATGTTCGTTGTCACCAACGTAACGCGGTGAAGCCATTTCACTCATGAAAGGAAGTCCCCCGGCTGAGGATGAAACCTCAGTCTGTGGCTTATGGTACCGATTAGATGTCCACTGCTACACTCTCAAGACTGTCATTTCTTAAGTCTGTGTTGATAACTCCCTGTGAGAGCCCCATCCTTGGGCGGGGGTTGAGAATTATAGCAGAGAAGCCCTTTGTGGTGCTCAGAGCTGAAGATCGCCCTTCACAGCCGCTGCTGTCAGCTGTCCATCTTACAAAACTCCCAAAAGGCGCTTTTTAGTGGAACTTTGGGTAAGTTTTTCTCATTTCATTGTGATTCTTTCAAGGAAATGGGAAAGACTGAATAAAGCCCTTTCCCTCTTAATCACTTTAAAAATAATGAACCATATCTTTAAATATCGGGAAGCATTTTGATAAAAAAGCTTCCATAGAACCTGGTTATCCAGAGACGCTCTTGCCTGGTGGCCAGAGCAACACCCAGGCCTCCGGTGCACGGCTTCTGAGCGAATTGCACTTAAATCGACTAACCCTCAGTCCTCCTGGCCTTATGGGATAGTGGGCCTGGGCACCCGGTTCATTCTTACCTGCCAAAGAATTATCCAGAAGCACATCAAATGCCAACACCCCACCTGCACAGTGGGGGTGAGAACCTTTTGTATCCCCAAACATTTCTTTACAGCTTCTGCTGCACCGTTTGGAAGTGTATTTTTAACCTCAGGATTTAAATAAACACTATGACATTGAGGATGGTGTCATCTTTAATTCCATTGGGACGTAAGGCACACAGTGAAGTTACCCAGACCAGAGTCAGGTTAAGCTGCCTTGCTGGAAGATTGGTTCTGAGAAGTCCAGCACGGCCTGATCTCTGGATACTTCCCAGCCCACTCGGGCGGGTGTTGAGACCTGCCTGGGCCAATCCCCATTCCAGCCCAGCACCCTCCACCAGGCAAGCTGCCCTCGGCTCACATGTCCCAGCCCTTCCAGGGTACAGCGCTGTGAGCAAAGGGCGAACGTCTGATTTACCAGAAGAGTGGGGTGGGGAGGTCATGGATGGCTTAAAACCACAATTGGTCCACCAGTGGTACAGGCCGGGCAGCTGGCAGAGGGAGGAGTGCGGGCTCCCAGCTTACACGGCTCTAGTGGGTCAGGCCCGGGGCGGTGTCCCCGTCACTCCTGGACCAGTCAGATTGAGGTCAGGCTGGGCTGTCCACACCTTACACTCCACACCTGGGGATGCTAGAGCTCCTTCCCTTGGTCTCCCTGTGCCTCATAGAACACCTCCCAGCCCCCTTCCCTGCAACCCTCCCCATTCTCCCGTGGCCTTCCCTTTATTCAGCTATTTGGGAGGAACTTTCTGCATCTGTGTGCTCCCTGGCTCCATTCATCCCCACCTCACTCTCACAGCATTGAGCACTGCCAGGGTGATCCAGTTACTGAATCCTTAGGGACACTGGTCGGTCCCTATGCCTTGGTCAGCTGTAAGCCCTCAGCAATGCCGTTGGCAAACTTGGTGAGGGACAGAAGCTCCTGGAACTCCCTTGGCCTATGAGAGGTTTGGAGAGGGTGCAGGTGAGGTGAGCAATCAGTGGCCCCTCCCCCTGTCCTCCCTCTTGTTATGTCCTCAATCCAAGCCTCACTCTGTCCAGCGACCGGCCTGAAGTAATGGAAGATTGGTTCATCCTAGCACCCGAAACAGCACAGAGGAGGGGCCTCTGTAGATGGAACAGTCCCTCCAGAGGCTTGGTGGCTTTGCGGGGTGGGGGCTGGAATCTGAGGGCCTTCATGTCAGAATTCCCGTCGCACCTCCCCCACCCGCTAAAGCACCAAGCAGCCCAGGACGCCCTCGGTCTGCCCCAGGTTTTCCAAGGCCCATGCTTGCTCCCAGGCTCCTGGCCAGCTCAGTGCCACCAGCTCCGTGGCACGTGGAGGGACCACGCCTCCTCAGGCCACGTGCGCCCCTTGGTGCTGGGGGATGTGGCGACCCCCAGGTGACTCAGAAGGACACTCAGCAGGGTCAGCCCTCTCGGTTTGAAGATGCGTGGGAAAAATCTGGCGAGAAGAGCTCGCCACCCACACATCTGAAAAGCCAGATAGATCGTGAAACCGGCCGCCCCAGAGGAGAAAACGGACTTTTTTGAGGGAGCAGTTGAAGCTGAAGCCATGAAAAGGCAGGGGGAGGGCACAGCTGCTCTGAAAGCCCTTCAGAGGGGGTGAGGGTTGAAAGAAAGGTCAGCCTTTTGCTTTTCCCACGCCGCGGGCTCCTGGGGGGAGATGGTAAAGCCGGCAGAAGCGCGATGGCCAACCTCGGCCTCTGATGTGTGCCTCCTCCCTCCCCGCCGCCGAGCCCGTGGGAGGACCGAAACCGGTGCGGTTTCCTCACACCTCTGGCCCGTGTGCACTGAGGTTATCTCCGAGCTCGCAGCCCCAACTGGAGGCTGGAATGAATGGTTTTCTTGGCTAAAAAGGGAGCGACGTGAGACAGGCCACACGAGACCTGAGGTGCGTGCGTCTCCTGACCACGTCTGGCTTTGGGCCCGTGGCTCCGTGGACTCACCCGAGAAAAGGTGGGTCCAGGAGGCCCTCCCCAGCTTTCTGCTCCCAAGGAGCCCAACTGAGCCACGAAAGAAGGAGCCCATTCCTGGGAGCCTAAAGCTGTCTGTCAGGTCAGTGGGGCCGCACTGTCTTCTCCCTGGAGGGTGTGTGTGTGTGTGTGTTGGGGGGCTGGGGGGGGGGAGGCTCTAAGGATGAGCGAGCACAGAAGGGGTGAGGAGAGGGAAAAGCAGGAAGGGCCTTCCCCGAGGCCTCCGGCAGGGCTGGACTGCAGGCAGGTTAGCAGAAGTCACCTTGCTCATCGGAGGATAAGAGCGGTGGGGAAGGGGCAGCGTTGGTGTGGCCAGAGCCAGCTACCCCGTCCAGTGGAGGCAGCATGTTAGTGGAATGGAGACCTGGACCGTTTACCAAACAGACACCAAAGGCAGTGACAGCAGGCGGGGAAGAGGCAATCGGCCTGTTCCTCTGACTCCGGCTGCCTTCGAGGCCTTGCGTGCATCCACAGAAAGGCACTGGGGAGTGCAGGCCCCATCCTGCTTCCCAAGAGGCCTTGGCACAGGAGACGGGGTCCACGCGTGAAACCAGAAGCCTTTGTAAAGACAGCCCTGGCCACCGGCAAGGACGCCCACTGAACGGTTGCATGTTCTCTTGCCCTGGCTGTGGAAGAGGGAGGATGGGGAACCAGGACCCATCTCGAATCAGGCCCAGAGCCTCCTGGGTCGCCAAGGGTTCAGACATCAGAAAAACCCCAAGGTTGACCCAGGGCTTCGCTTTGCTCCAGAGTCAAGCTGTTCATTTAGTGTCAGTAAATGTAAAGCAAGTACCAAAGACTTTCTTATTTGGGTTCCCTGGTGGCCTGTTAAAATGCAGATTCATGGGCACCACCCAGTCAACTCTGGTCCATCTGAGCTGGCTCATTCACAAGTCTGCCCGGTGATGGAGGCAGAGCTGATCTGGGAGCCACTTCGAGAAGGTCCTTGAGGATGCCGCTGTGTCACCACTTTGGTTAAGACTTGAGGAAAGGGGGTAAGATGAGCTAATGGATCTATTTCTTAATTTAACTCCAACAGCGACCCTTAAATCTTGGAACCGGGACTTCTCCCTCAATGTGGTGGCCCAGCCAGATGCAGTGATTGAAAGTTCATTCTCGGAGAGGAAGGCATTTCTAAACGAATCCCCTCGTATGAAAATATTCTACAGGTAAATCTTTTTACACCCACATTTTTTTTATGGCTTGTATTTATATTCAACGGGCATGTTGCTAACTGGCAGATCGCTTGTAAATGGAAACAAATCCCTTCCCCAAATCCAAACTAGTTCCCTTCATGTCCAAAATTTAAGAATCAGAGGAAGAAATGTGAGTTTGGTACCAAAGGGTATGAGTTGATGGGAATGTCTGAGCTATTTAGAGAAGATGCTATTCCCGCTGCTCATGCTGAGATGGCTGTGGGCGTGGTTTCTCTAAACCAGTGGTCGGCAAACTGCGGCTCGAGAGCCACCTGCGGCTCTTTGGCCCCTTGAGTGTGGCTCTTCCACAAAATACCACGTGCGGGCGCGCATGTACAGTGTGATTGAGACTTCGTGGCCCATGCACAGAAGTCGGTTTTCAGCCTGGGCGAGTCTATTTTGAAGAAGTGGCGTTAGAAGAAGTGGGGGGTGTTGGTCAGCGCAGGCGGGGGCCTCAGGATACACAGCACGGGGGAGGCACACACGATTCGTGCACGAGTTGAGTGAGACTGGCTACAAGACAAGTGCGGATGGGAGAGTTGGAAGGGGTCGACCTCAGCGAACGTACCTCAATCAGATTGAGGACGTTTTTAGCAAAGGCCAGCTTAGGAGTACCCTAATTAAGTTAATAACAATGTACCTACCTATATAGTTTAAGTTTAAAAAGTTTGGCTCTCAAAAGAAATTTCAATAAAATGGACACATATGTAATACCCTTTGTAATACTTTAAGCAAAAAAAAAAAAAAAAAAAAAAGAAATTTCAATCGTTGTACTGTTGATATTTGGCTCTGTTGACGAATGAGTTTGCCGACCACTGCTCTAAACCATTCTCATTTCACTGGAGCATAGATTATGAGATGATTTTTTAAAAGTCCTCTATAAACCAGGAATTACAAGGCCAGGGTGGGGCAGAAGATGCCTTTGCCCAGACTCTGACCTACTTTCCATGTTAAGCTCCAACATCTGAGGCCAACTCAGATTTGGGAAAGCAAGCACACCCACTCAAAGATTGCAGACACAGAACACGTGACAGCTTTTCATTTATTGAATCAGTTACCGGAAGTGTCCAAAGGTCTCGTCCTCCATGGCCGCCATCGCTGTGTACGTAAGCCCATCATGGGAAGACCACGTGTCAGCACCACCCTGCCATGGCAAAGGCCTCCTGGGAAGGGTGACCAGGTCAGAGCGGCAGGCGCTCACGGGGCTGCTTGCTTCCTCACGCAGGACTGTTTGTATCAGCCACCGTGGGCCAATGCAAGAGATCATACACACACACCTTTCTCAGGAGGGGGCCGGCGGCAGTCTGAGCCACTCCAGCCCACTCTAGCCAGCCCTCCCTGGACCCCCCGCTCCTCTCGCTGCCTGTAGGGAAGGGGATGGCGTTACTACCCAAAGGACACAATAAGCCATTGCTCCAGGGTGTCCAACTTTACTTTTCCAAAGTTTCCTGGCAGCTGATTTCCGGTACCTGCAGTACAAATTGGACAAATGACTAATTTTACATTTTAACCAATTTATTAGTTCAACATATTGTGTCTACTACATACAAGGCACATACACCCGATCAGAAACACACACAAAGCTGCTTGTCCAAGGGCTCACCCAAGGAGGCTGCCATGTGAGTTGCCTGTCCCGGGAACTGTCTGCAAACCAGTTGGTAAGCCATACAAAGGCCAGCCTTGTGATTCTCAGCCACGGGCTCTCACCCGACAGAGCCTTCCAGAGCATTCTCCCAAAGCGGAGTCCACGTGGCACGTGGCCTCTCCCTGTTGCTGGGATGCAAGGATCTTGTATTCCCACTATAACCTCAGTGAGTAGAAAGGTTCATGGTACATAGATGAATGCTTGTTGAATGAATGCATGAGTATTCTGTAGGCCTGAACGACAATTTCAAAAGACCAGATTTCAAACTGACTACTTCAAAACAATGACTTCCACTTGACTATACATGTTGTGATAGGTCAACTTAAAATTAGGTGTTTTTTTTAAACTTTGTGGTTGAAAAGCCATGTTTGGTAATGGAAACATCACACTTTATTCACTTTATTCATTTTTCTGATGCACAGAGTTCTAGTAAAATGTAATGATATACTATAATCCCCCTTTATTTCAAAAAGCACTCACACAGTGTGTTTTCTGGAAATGTTGGATGATCACAACTTCCTCCTGGATTTCCCCGTGTGGACTCTTCCAACTTTTTATCTTAAGATGAGTCTGTTCCTGAAACCTCGTTTAATTTGAGTGCGAAATGGTCCTACTTATGCAACCACTTAAAAACGAAGGCAATTTGCCAACAACGAATCTTAAAGCATAAGAGTCACAGCATGTCTTCCATCCTGCAGTGTAGCTGTTAGGTCCGGACAGTCCATGGTGACAGTGGGATCCCAAAGGAAGCCCTTGGAACTGGGCGTGATGACGTGTGTTAGGGCGCAACTCAGAGTTCGTGGTCCTTGTGCTGTTCCCACATCTCTTTTCTTCAAAATCAGAGGGGACGGTGGGCCTGCTGGCACTGTTTTGCCAACCAGCCTACACTGGCCAACGTCCTATTTACCTCTAGACTCCTACCGGGTCACCATCACACTATAGACTCTAGACCAGCGGTTCTCAACCTTCTGGCTTTTTAAATAGAGTTCCTCATGTTGTGACCCAACCATAAAATTATTTTCGTTGCTACTTCATAACTGTAATGTTGCTACTGTTATGAATCGTAATGTAAATATCTGATATGCAGGACGGTCTTAGGCGACCCCTGTGAAAGGGTCGTTGGACAGCCAAAGGGGTCACGACCCACAGGTTGAGAACCGCTGACCTAGACTGAGAGGCGATTCAGTGACCTCCATCCTGGCTCACCCTCCTCCCATCCTCCATCCCCCATCCTCAGCTCCACGGGGCCCATGACACGTCACACCAGAACCACAGTATCGAGAGGACCCAGGACGGAAGAGTTGTGTTCTCGCCCACCTGCGCACTGTTATTTAGGTTCGGCCCATGCTTGTTCCTTATTCTTCCAAGTTCCTCCAACGACATCTGGGTCTCCCGGGAATGGTGGCCATGCCGATGGCTCTGCCCATAGACTGACCTTGCAGCAGTCACCCTCCCCTTGACTGTGAGCAGAGCTTGTGGGACTGGAGCCCTTGTTGATGTGCTGGTCTGAGGCCAATGGTTATTCCATCAACTGCCCCTCATGGGATGGGTTAGCGAGGCCTTTGTAGGACCCCCTGTGCTCCCTCGTTGCTGCCTGTTTTCTGCGCACTTTCCCACTGACCCGTCGTTTAGAAGCGGCAGGAGGTGAAGGAGGATGTGGCAGGGTCCATCCAGGCTTCAGTGTCCCCTTTGGAAGGGATGGCCTGGCCTTGAAACCACGGTAAGTCCCGGCACACAGAGACAGGTGTCCTCTAGACACCTGCGAAGCTGCCGGGTCAGGCAAAGCTGCTCTGACAGTCCTTGGCAGTTCCCTGGACTAACTGGGCAAACCTGGGAAGTAAGTTTGACCAGAGGAGAGAGAAATGGGTCGGCCAACATGGTGTCCAGGTCTTTCGGAGATTCTTTTTCCTTATCCCAGTCTCTTCCTCACCACACTCCTCATATGGCTCTTTTCTCTGTAATTGTACATATTTAAAATATCAGGACAGAGTGAAGAAAATGACCAGTAATAGATATTTTAAAATGTACATCAAAAACTATTTCTAGTTTACCTAAAACTAACATAACATTGTATAACAACTGTAATTGAAAACTAAATTTAAAAAAATTTTTAAAGCATTTTTCTAATATATGAAATATTTTCAAATGTGATCAAATTGCCAAACAGCTAAAAGAAAGACGCAAAAAAAAAGATATTACTTTTTTCCAGTCGAATGTTTAAGTTGAAAGCTTTAAACGTGATAGCTGTATACACTAAGCAAGGAGAAGCATGGAGGCCGATGCCCTCCCAGCAGCCTCAGCAATGAGAGGGCCGGTGGACCAGCCCATTTACAGGGAGCCAAGTGGACCCTCACAAAAGCCACTGAGCTGAGCGAGCCCACAGGGGACCCGGGGCTGGTCCTCCCTGCACGGTCTGAGGAGATCGTTTCCATGACCCCAGTGGGCAAGCCGACTCCTCGCCACATCAGCCCTGAGGCAGGTGTGGAATCGCAGGGCCTCTGGCAGGACACAGAAACGGGTTGGAAGCCAACTGAACCCAGATGACTTGCTGGGATGGTCAGTCGCCCAGGGGCCCAGTGGCCAGTCCTGCAGATCGTTTCCAAACAGGCCCAAGGACCCTCCCTGGCCCAGAGCAGATCAAGGAGACCCGGGGGGACTGGATCTGAGGTTGTCTGGAAAGATTCTAGATTAAGACCTAGGCATAGGCATCAGCCTCAAAACCAGGGCAGAAACTCCTCAAAGATGGAAGTTTCCGTGAAATCTTGTGCAGTGGCCAACGCTTCGGTGTCTGCTTTGGAAGGGGTGGCTACAGAACTGAAACCATGGCAACTCCGGTGCTCTGAGAATCTCAGATGCCTCCCAAGGTCAGATGCATGAGTGCTCGGGCCAGGGGGGGCCGGGGGAGCCTGCATGCTGTCCATCAGTTCTCTGAAAATCGCAGGCATGGCAGCCAGGAGTCAGCAGCCCCGGATGCTGCCCCAGGATGGCTAGGCAGTTTTGAAAAAATCTGGCTTGGCGAATTCTTACTCAAACTAATAATATTCCAATTATTCCTTTCTGAGTTGTCTCTCTCTCACTTCCTCTTTCTTCTGTGGTGTCCCTTTGGTCCCATCAGTGGGGAAGCTGTGTCTGTATTTATTATCACTTCCAAAGGGACCATCCACCCCTGCGAGACGGTCCCTCACAAGGAGAGAGCCCCTGAAGTTGTCTCCAGGAGCACCGAGGACATCTTCAAGCTACCCTCTCTTCTGGCAAAGGAGGCCCACTGAGCCTGGCTGATGCAGCCCAGGTTCTTCAGGGTCTTCACAAGATCCCGGCGGAATCTCTCGCCCACAAACACGTAGAGGACTGGGTTCAGGCAGCTGTGGAAGAAGGCAATGGTTTGCGTGACCTGGAAGCAGATGTCAAGGTTGATGGAAACAGCACAGCTTGAGATGAACCGGGCGTAGGCGTCGATGGTCTGCACCAACAGGATGCAGTTGTAGGGGAACTGAGATAAGACAAAGACAGTAAGGACGGTGATGGTCACCTTCAGGGCCTTGTGCTTGGAAGACTTCTTGGCTTGGGTCAGAGTGTGAATGATGATGGTGTAGCAGCAAGCCATGACCACAAAGGGAAGGAAGAACCCCAGGATCACCTTCAGGGTCAAGACGACCGACTTCGACTTGGTACTCTCATCACGAGGGTACACCATGGTGCAGACGGTGATGTTAGAATCCCTCTTGAGTTGGCTGTACAGGATTTCTGGGATGCAGAGAGCGGCCGCCATTACCCAGACGACAATGCAAACCATTTTGCTGTAGAGAAGCCTTTTCTGCCTCCAGGTCTGCGCTCGCGTGGCCTGGGCAATGGCGATATACCTGTCCACGCTGATGCACATGATCAGCAGCCCACAGCTGTAGAAGTTCATCTTGTACATGCTGTTGACCGCTTTGCACATGAAGGTCTGGAATTTCCACTGGTCGGCAGCGGCGATGGCCCAGAAGGGAAGAGTGGCCAGAAAGAGAAGGTCGGCGATGGCCAGATTCAGCAGGAACATGTCCGTCATGGTCTTCACCCTGGTGCAGTACCAGTAGACGAGGATGACCAGACTGTTGCCCACGGTGCCCACGATGAACACCAGCCAGTACAAGGGCGGGAGGAAGTGGCTCGCAAACTCCCTGACGTTGTTTTTCTTACAGAAAAATTCCAACCAGTTTAAGTTCTCATAGTCATCCATGGAAGACGTGGAGTCATAGCTGAAGTCATCAGACAGATTAGGGACAGGACTCTGCAAGAGGACGCAAGACGGCATTAGGTCAAGGACACTCTTTTGGAGGCTCTGATGGCAGAGGCATGGACCGCTTGACCCTTCCAAGCCCCAAAGCCTTTGATAAGACAAAAGAAATATACATGCAGAAAACAGGGATTCTGAGAGCATCTGCTTGGATCATAACATTTATTTATTCAACAAATGTTTGTTGAGCACCTATGGTATGTCAGATACTCTGTATGTGCTGAAGATACAGAGGTGGATAAGTCAGCATGGTTCCTCTCTCCTGGAACTCACCGTTCATGGAGGGCACACACAAGGGGTGAGCAATTGCAGGACACGTGACAGGTCTCTCATGGGGCAATGCCCCTCGGGACCACTGATGGGCACAAACTGTTATCACACTCTGCGAATGATGCTGACTGCCCCTTCTCCTCTCTGTTCTGTCCTCCCCAAAAAGGTCCTCAGAGGCTCTTCAACTTTTCTGGGTCCAGATCCCTCTGAGACTTCTGAGAGCTATGGGTCCTCTGCTCCAGCAGCACCAACCGTACCCACACATATGAGCACACATGTACACACGTGCATGCACACACATTCACACACTCTCACACACATGCACATACACAAGCCCCAAGACAGGTTGTACCATTTTTAGGGTCCCTTATTCAAAATTTGTTAAGAATTTCAGGCCCTAACCAGTTTGGCTCAGCGAATAGAGCGTCGGCCTGCGGACTGAAGGGTCCCAGGTTCAATTCCGGTCAAGGGCATGTACCTGGATTGCAGGCACATCCCCAGTGGGGGGCGTGCAAGAGGCAGCTGAATCAATGTTTCTCTCTCATCGATGTTTCTAACTCTGTATCCCTCTTCCTCTCCCTTGCTCTCTGTAAAAAATCAATAAAATACATTTAAAAAAAATTTTTCAAAACAGTAGAGCATTAAATCACACAAGTGGCACCTCTAAGTACAGGGCCCTGTGCAGTGTACAGGGCAGACTCCCATGATGCAGTCCCTCACAAGCACACATACACATGCAAACACATGCAATTCATGCATAGATTTGCACATGCACACTCACATATGCACAAACATGCCTGCCCTCTTGCACACATGCACATATACACATATTGCACACACTGTTCAGACACATGTACACACATGCATGCCCACATAACACCCCTCCTTATAGTTTGGGTGGGTTCCTGGCCCAGAGTCAGTCCAGAACCCCTGCTAAGGGAAGTGGAGATTGGGCTGGTGATCAGAACCCTGAGCCATGAGCCCTTGAGAAAGGGATGGAGGGTGGGAGGGAGCAAAAATCTAAAATTGCATTTTCCTCTGTCTTCACAGCATACCCCAAAGGGCTTCTGGTTCTCCACATGTGTAAAGCCCTCTGCACTGCGCATCGACTGCCTCTATGGGGCGCTGCTCAGCGGGGATCTTACCCAGGGAACCCTCCCAGAGAAATCCCTCCCCCACCCTGGATTCTTTCCCACACCCCCAGAAAGGGCAAGACAGGAGTGCATTTCAGGAGCTATACTCACTGTGAATTCTAGGGGTGTCATGGTGCGTCAGCAGCAAGCTCGCTTCTAGAAAGAGAGGGCAAAGATAAAGAAGAGGCTTGTCAAGGAGCAGTGATACACACCTAATGGTGGAGGTTCAATGTTAAATCTGTTTTCCTCATGAAAAAGATCGCAAGCAAGGTTGGGGTGCACGCCGTGCCGATGTCAGTCAGATAGTCTACATTCCAGAATCATCTTGATTGTTCACGTAGACGTGAGCGAAGCCTTCCTCTGAGGGCCCTGGCGCCTTCCCATTCCAGCGTCCTGTCCGTCAGCCTGGCTTCTCTTGGCTCAGCTTCTCTGTCAGAGTCTGTTTACCTGAATCCCCTCTTCCCCATGTTATCAGCCTGACGACCCCAGGACCGTGGGTGACTTGGGAATGCTCGGGCCCAAACTCCGCAGGGGCAGGGGCAAGGCCTCTGGGTAACCAGGTGGCAAGAACATGAAAGGTGGGTGGCATCTGCCCGCATCGGAGTCCCTCTCCCAGAGGGCCCAGCGCCCCAGCACCTGCCTGCACGCTGGCTTACCAGCTCAGAGAAGGGTAAAGGGCCCTGTTTTCCCTGGATCCTGACTCCTGCACGAAAAGTAAGTCCTAGGTTTGTTTACCAAAGAAGAGGTAGTGACCTCATGTACAGGCCCTGGCTGACCGCAGGCCGGCTCCGCTGCTGTTTCCAGGTATTTGCATCTCTGTGAAAGCCACATGCCTGTAGGACCGAGGGACCCACATCTGGACTCCCTCAGGGCAGGGCCTGGGCCTGAGCGGGCGGGTCCTCCCACTCTGTGGTGTCCAGCGCCACACCCAAGCTCTAGAAGGAACCCTTCTCCGTCATCGTCATCGATCCCACCCTAACCTGCTGGTTTCCTTTTCATAACACAGCACCGTGACTCGTCCTGCTTTTCTGAAAGCCAGTGGTTTTCAGTGCATACCGTGTGAGACAACCGCTTTGGAAAAGCATTTGCCAGTTTCTTAAAAAATGAAACATGCCTACACTCTCCGTGCGCTTCGCCATCCCACTCCTGAGTGTTTGCCTAAGAAAAATGCAAGAAAGACTATCCACACAAACACTAAAGCACCAGTGTTCGCAGCAGCTTTACTTGTAACAGTCCCGACGCCCTTCAAGCGTAGTGGAAGGATGAGTAAAATATGAACCCTTGCTACAGAGTGGAGGCGAATGGCTGGTACACCGGCTGGGTGAATAGCTACCTGTCTTTGATTGTCGTTGGACCGTGGTTATGGTTGGTTACCGCTGGATTCGGGGTGCACACAGGGATCGCTGAGAATGGTGTTGGTGAGAGGTCG
Source organism: Myotis myotis (assembly GCF_014108235.1). NCBI lineage: Eukaryota > Metazoa > Chordata > Mammalia > Chiroptera > Vespertilionidae > Myotis > Myotis myotis. The sequence goes on from NW_023416317.1 coordinate 48,894,923, forward strand.
GGGACGGGCCTCCAAGCGGCTGTGGGGAGCGTAAGTTTAGGTGATCTTTTTGGAGGGTGAAGCCGTATCTGTCCAAATTACAAAGCACAACGGCTCTGACTCAGCAGCTCATCTGCTGGGAACACACCTACTGGTATTATCTCAAAAGAACACAGAACCATGCACAGGGCCATGTGCCAGCATTCCCCCCCAGGACAAAAAACAAAACAAAACAAAAAGCTAGAAAAAACCTAACTATGCAGAAACTGGTCATATTCCAATGCATCTGTTCAATAAACCACCCGGAGCCAGTAAATAGAATAGAATAGACCTCACAGTCATACAAAGAGCTCAGCAAGATCATTAGGTGAAAATGTCTGGTGTAGAAGGCTGCGTTGTGTGACCTTTTAAAATCTACATAAAAGGTGACACACCTCACAGCTGATTCGCACTGAAACATTGCCTGGCAGGAGCTTGAACAATGAGGGCCAGTGCAAAGTGAGACTTTCATTTTTTCCTTTACTTTGTGCATGAAGTTTGACGAGCTAGCATAAAAATAACCTGTCAGCTGTACTTAAAAAAAAAAAAAAAAAAAAAAAAAGGCCCCATTGCTCTTCTGCTTCCTGGACCTGTTTGCAAAGCTCGTCCGGAGGAGGAACTCGAGCCGCCCAGCTGGCCGGGGCCGCTCGTGGAGCGCACGTCTGTCTCCCATTCAGTTCTCCAAACTGCTCTGCGTCTTTGAAACCCTGCGCTGGCTTTTTATAAGGGTTATCTCTCTTCCGTGACAAGGGTGTTTCTGGCTCATAGAAAATTTGGAGAGAGCCAAAGAGCAAAAACGAACCATTTTCCTCCCCAGACCTAGACACCCCCGGCGGCCTTGCTCTCCATTCCCCTCTGTCTTAGTCAGAATACTTGAGTATTTTATTTGTAAACTGCGAAGCCGCAGGGCGCGCTGTCATTTTCTTCTTGCCCCTGAGAAGGAGGGAAAAACAGAGCGGGGAAACCCCACATGTGACAAAAGGTACAGAGACTGTTGGGAGTGCCCTGGTGCCTGACTCAGTGATGCCCCACATCTCTGCCCCTGCTGCTCAGAGTCGCCCCGTCCCGGGCTCTGCACCTAAACTGGAAAGCCCGCCTGAGTTTTGCAGCACAGTGAGCTGAGGCGGGGGGAGCACCATGGGCCAGAAGTGAAAGACCCCATCTGGCCCTGGGCATCCCTTTCTGCCTGTGGACCCTGGCAAGGGGTGACAGATCCTCACTGAGCCTGGGTTTCCTCGTCTGTAAAAGGGAGGTGACCCCGGCCAGTGTGGCTCAGTGGTTGAGCATCGACTTATGAACCAGGAGTTCAGGGTTCGATTCCTGGTCAGGGCACATGCCCGGGCTACAGGCTCGATCCCCAGGAGGGAACATGCAGGAGGCAGTCAATCAATGATTCTCTCTCATGATGGATGTTTCTTGCTCTATCTCTCCCTCTCCCTTCCTCTCTGAAATCAATAAAAACATGTATTTATAAAAAGGGAGATGATAGCCAACCTTCTCCGAGGGCTTGTTGGGAGGGTCAAGAGCAATGCCGTGCATGAATGCTTTTTGCAGAATGCAGAGAGCTCTGTGAGAACAAGGGGACGGTCTTCATCCCACAGCTCACTTACCAAGTGTGCCTTGATGCCTGATTCACTTGCTTAGCTTAAACAGTGTATCAGACATGACCTGTGTCCTCACAGCTCATGGCCACAAATACCAACAATGGTGAATGCTATGAAACGCTTTTGGGAATTAGGAGAAAGAAGTCACATTCTCCAACGCTGGGAGAAATCCAGGAGGGCTTCACTGAGGAGGTGGTATTTTTGCTGGCCCTTGGAGCCTGGAGATCACAGAGACACATACAATGAAGGAAGAGAACATTGCTCCAGGGCAAAGAAGCATATCAACAAAGGCATGAAAGCCAGAAAGCATGAGATGTGTGCCCCTCGCATCTTCCTTGGAGGCAGAGGAAAGCGAGAGACCTGCTGAGTCTCCAAAAGTGGAACATGCCTCTTAGACAAGTTAGCCTGGAATCAGTTTTTCTTTCTGTTCTCTACTGTCCTCACGTAACCAAGATTAAAGTGAGCAGGGAGCAGCTGTGGGCGCAGTAACGCCCCCCATCCATAGACTTCATGGCTCACAGTAGTAAACCAGCAAATTGGACACTTACATGAGTCAGGAATGTGGGCCCTTCCTTTGATCTTTGTCCAGTTTGCTACAGGGTCAGGCCCACCCCCCAGGTCCCCATAGGCACTGACCTGGCCCCCAAGGGCTCCCAGTGGGAGCCTGTGAACGGGGCTCCTGAGTAGACAGGCAAATCATGGAAGAAAGAGGCTTCCATTAGCTCTGGTTTGTTCCATCTGCAGGAGATGGGCATGGGGACTGCTGGCTCACCCCACCCCAGGCCGGCACTCAGCACAGCTCACCTGCCCTGCCAGTGGCGGGAGCAGCAGCTGATTAAGAACTCAAGAGGGGTATGTTTGAAAGGCAAAACAGTATTCATTGATGAGTCATTTAAAAGAAAGCAGCTTGGCTGATTTCTGATTAGAAAGGAGTCTTTTCACACCGTACCAGGAAAATCCCCCCAACGCAAGCACGCATCATGAAAGAAATGAAAACACAAACGCCTCTTGTCTAGTTTAGCCGCTGTTAACTTTCCCAGACACCTCCTCCTGTTAGATGATTCCCTGCACACACACACACACACACACACACACTCTTAATGGTGAGGAAATCCGACTGCACACACAATGCTCTGTCTTGCTTTCTAGTGAACAGTCCCTCATGGGCCACTTTTAATGCCAATTTAACATGGAGCCACAACATCCGATTGGGTGGCTGCTGAGTATTTCGTTGTCTGGATGGGCTACAATCTATTTGACCCATCACCTCCTGGGCATGTCACCGCTCACCCTGGAAGCCTGGTACTCATGACCACTGAACACGTACACAAAAGCCTGGGTCTTAGAAGCTATTGTGACTGCACACAGCTGAGGGCACAGGTGGCCCAGGGACGTGGAGGAGGAGGTAGCGGGGTACTCACCTTGAAGGGCAGCACGCGAGAGAAGCTCGGGGAGAAGGGGCCGCCAGCTGTGCCTGGGAGGGGCTGGCTTGCTGTCTGCCTGGGACGAGAGGCAAGCCTTCTGAGCAGGCAGCGACCCGGTGAAAACAGCACAGAGGAAGCCAGGCCACCCCTGTCGGTGCTGTCACTGGTGGGGTGGGCCCAGAGGGTGGGGAGTGGGGTGTCACCAGCTGCAGCTTTCAGCAATTCGCAGCGTTGATGGTTTGCAACCAGAAATGAAAAGCCAGGGGAAGCTGGGCTAAGCTAAAACCATCTCTGAACACACATGTACAGGCTGATCATGCAAGAATAGAGTTTTTTTCCTGGACGGTGCGGCTGCTGACAGGAAAAGGGAAGTGGAGAGTCCCAGTGAGGGCCGGACCGTCAGCTGGTGAAGGTGCATCTGTCAGGTCTCTTCAGGTGCTGGTGTCTGAGCAGGCCTGGGGGATCGTCGCCCCAGAGCTGTCCATCACCTTGGGACCCTTTGGCCTTGACCTAAACCCATTGAGCCGTGCAATCCGATACAGTGACTGGTAGCCCCATGTGCCTCTTTAATTTAAAATTAATTCAAATGTGCTGAAACCGGTTTGGCTCAGTGGATAGAGCGTCGGCCTGCGGACTGAAAGGTCCCAGGTTCGATTCCGGTCAAGGGCATGTACCTGGGTTGCGGGCACATCCCCAGTGGGAGGTGTGCAGGAGGCAGCTGATCGATGTCTCTCATTGATGTTTCTAACTCTCTATCTCTCTCCCTTCCTCTCTGTGAAAGATCAATAAAATATATTAAAAAATAAATAAAAAAAAATAAAAATAAAATTAATTCAAATGTAACTAGTTCCTTAGTCACACGAGCCACACGGCAGGTGTGAGATAGCCGCACGGAGCCAGGGACAGCGTGCCCGTCCTCTCTGGCATCCTATCGAATGGCACTACGTTAGCCAACATGTGGCACAGACCTAGGCACACAGGGAATGCTGGGGGACCGCAAGCACCGTAAACTCGGGGTCACCTAGAGCAAGATTTTATTTGGACGTGGCCACTATACATCAGATACATTAACACTGATCATATGTTTCATTTTATTCATTATGGGTGTTTAGATGAAATTTTGGAAAAAGCCTAAACTTACAAAATGTGTTTTTTAAAATATATTTTTATTGATTTCAGAGAGGAAAGGAGAGGGGGAGAGAGATAGACACATCCATGATGAGAGAGAATCATTGATCGGCTGCCGCCTACATTGGGATGGAGCCTGCAACCCGGGCATGTGCCCTGACCGGGAATCGAACTGTGACCTCCTGGTTCGTAAGTTGATGCTCAACCACTGAGCCACGCCAGCCGCCAGCCGGGCCAAAATGTTATGTTTCTAACGAGGCTCGCAGCGGGAGTCTCCCCAGCCACGTCGATGGCGGCCTTGGATCGCGACACAATTGCACCCCCGCTGGGCTCAGAGGAAAGCCCCAAGTGGGTCCCCTGCTGTGATTATGATAGAGTCTTTCAGACTTGCTCTGAGGACAATCACAACCACAGTCCCGTGGAGACAGTTCCCCTGGTCAGTGCCCCCCCACCCTGTGGACCCGGCGGTGCCCTCCAGCAGAGTGGGCCTCCCAGACACAGGGCCCCTCAAGTCACCATCCATCTGGACAGAAAAGAAAACAAAGGGTGAGATGCAGTTGGATTGATTACCTACATAGGAAGGGCCAACACTCAGCCCTCCAACGGGCGCAGTAAGAATGAAAGCAGTGGTTGATGCAGCCGCCGCCTCCATGGAGCCCTGAGTTCCCTGAGCGTCCTGTCGAAAGGGTGCATGGCTGGGAAGCAGCCCCTCGCGCCTCCCTCTTCACTGGCCACTGTGACAGAGAAGGAAGGGGCAGCAGAGGGAGGACAATGCGCTGCTAACTGCCTCTCCCGCTGTCTTTGCGTGGAGAGCCGTGAACCGGCTTCTCCCTGGGTCTGACGGGGCGGGAAGGCTTTCGGGAGGCTAGGCTGGCACGCCCTGCCCCTGTGGTGCAGGAAGATGCTGGGCTTTCCACCTTCTCGGGGCCCAGGCTGTTTCTTCCCCAGGTAAGGGCATCCCACTGCTTGCCCACCTGCTGCCTGGGTGAGAGGGTGGGAGGAAGGGAAGTGGGGCAGGCAGTGGGGGAGAAAAGGATTAAAGGCACCATAGGGAACCCTGGGGTCCCATTAGGTAGCCTCCGGGCCTGGAAGAGCTGCCTTAGAACTCCCAGGTCCCCTCCCCGGGGAGGGGGGTGCAGAGAGGAGCCTGGTTGGGGGTGGGGGGCACGAGGCTGCCGGGAAGCGGGAGAGAGGACCCACTCATTTCTCGGAGCCTGGGACCGATGTGGTTGTGGTAGCTGTCGTGGGTTTAGGTTCGTTCCCCGGAGGGAAAGCCCCATTCTTTTGTTTTCTTGGCTGCGTTTCTCTCTTCGCAGGTAGAATCCAGGGCTGGGCGGTTCTGAGAGGTTGCAGGTTCCCCTTTGCAATGGGCATTACTCTGCATTCTCACCCGGCGAAGGGGAGTTCCCGAGGGCAGGGCCGGGGTCGCGGGGCCGGGTGCGGGGCTCACGCTCCAGCATTCCCACGTTCTGAGCGCCTAACACGGTTTGCCTGCCGCCCTCCGTTTCCAGGGCCTCCACGTTTAAACCAGGCTCGGGTCTGTCCTCCTTCTGAGGCTCCCACACATCCTGGGAGAGTGATGATGTGAGGTGTCTATTCTTCATGGACTAAGGCCTTACCTGAACCTGGGGAGTCCAGAGTGTCTGCAAGGGGTTCACAGGAGCCCGGTGGGGAGAGTCTGAGGGGGGCAGTGGCCAGGGCCCCAATGGCAAACGTCCGAGGGATAAATCTGTAAGGACTCTCCTTCTGCCCACTGGTCCCATGAGGCTGGGGACCCTGGGGGCTTGGCCATGGTTGCAGCCCAGCAGCGATTGATGTCTCTCTCTCTCTCTCTCTCTCTCTCTCTCTCTCTCTCTCTCTCCCTCTCCCTCCCTTTCTCCGCCTTCCCCTCTGAAATCAATAAAAATATTTTTAAATTTTTAACAAATTAAAATTGGCTTAAACTTAAATGTAAACAGCTACCTATGGCTAGTGGCCACCATGGTGGACAGTTCAGGTCTGGACGGACCACCTTCCAGCAGCTGATATCTCTCCCTAAGCCGGCACCTTGGGACGGCTCTGTCTGTGATACAAGCCTAGACCTCTGGGGCTTGGGGGCCACTCTCCTCTCGCCAGGGGCAGAGGGGCTTGAAGGGGAGCCCCTCCCTTATCTTTTGCCAGATTCAGTGGCCATGACTAGCCATTGAAAGCGAGGAGGCCGGATAGGAGGCAGTTGTCAGAGGCAGAGAGAGAGAGAATGAATGAATGAGTGGCGGTCCCCACCCTGCAGCAGCGGGAATGAAAGGGATGGGGGCCACAAGAGCTGACATACGACAGGAAAGGGGAGCGCAAGGTCACTTGGCGGCTCCGGAGAGACTTGGGTGCCTTCACAGAGAGGGGTCGTGAGAGGAAAAGTTGGTTTGAGCCGACAGTGACGCACTTAGCATTGGATGTGATGTGGTCCAGGGATTGGAGTGGACATATCTGGAGCTCAGAGGGAGGTCAAGAGTTCATCTTGCAGCCTCCAAGCTCTTGCAGAACCTGAGCTATTTATAAGGGAGATGAATGTCCTCCCCACTTCCTCCGTGGTCTGTGCCTGCAGCAGGTGAAACGTGAGACCAGTTGCAGGATTTATCTCATGTGCCCCAACTCTTAGCGATAAAGCTCAGCCCTTCTGCCTGGACACACTTGCTCACTGGAAGAGCTCAGCTGAGTCCTTCACTCAGCATCTCCATGTCACATTCCTACTCTGTGCCTGCTCTGATCTAAGAGACAGTGGTGAAGCAGTAAACGAGACAGATCATATTAAACTAAATGACAGAATTGGAGCAGAGAGATGACAGTGTGGCTTCGGGAGGGCTCGCTAAAGAGATGACATTGAAGAAGAAGTCCCCATAAAGGTGAAGACTGGGGAGACCATTCCCAGCAGAGGGGGCCAGTGGCAGGAAGAGTTGGCCGTGCCCCGGGATGTCAAGACCATATGCTAGGGACAGAGAGGGCTGGGGGGCAGCCAGAGAAACGGTGGGCCCCCTCGTGCGGGGACTAGAGGCCAGGGTCGTCGTTTTGATCTGATGCCAGGCGTGAGGTTTACATAAACGTAAGAGGTTTACACAGACAGTGACATGACCCGACCTCCACGTCTCACAGCTCACGGGCTGCTGCGTGGGAGACTTCAAGGAAAACAGCAAGAGCTCGCGTGGTTTCTCTGCAGGCTCTCGGCGTGAGGCCCACCTGCCAGAGCAGCTGGCGGATCCCTGAGCTCGGCCCGCAGGAGCCAGACCCCGCGCCTGCCGGCCACTGTCCCTGCTCCCTCTCTGACTGTAGGGAGGCGTGGGTGTGAGTCCGAACACCCATGTCCCTCCCTCTCTGACACCCAGGCTGAGGGAGGGCACCCCGCTGACGGCAGGTAACTTTTGCAGCGCTGGTGACAACCAGACCATGAGATGTGCTGATGGCTTTTTAAAAAATAAGTTTTGCGTTTTTTTAAAAGCAGTTTTGGGTTCACAGCAAATTTGAGCAGAAGGTACAGAGTTCCCACACGCAGGCATCCCCACCAGAGTGATTCATCTGTTACCACTGATGAACCTCCACTGTCGTCATAACCACCCAGCGTCCACAGTTCACCCGAGGGCTCACGCTTGGTGCCGGGAGCCGGTCCATCCTTGCTGTTTCAAAGGACCTGGTATATATGGCATACTGTCCTTAAAATGTTTGCTCACCTTCTTGGTACTATGTGTTTTAACCAAGGTCTCTGAGAAAGGTTGTTTCCCCCAAGTATGGATTTTCCCCTGAAGTTAGGGAGGGAATAAAACCTCTTAACTAAGTGCCAGGCGGGTAATTAATCACTTTAACTATGAACAATCATGCTTAAGCTACATAATCTTTACTCCCTGGAATGGAGATAAGAAACGCCCTAACCTTTGTAATAGAGAGTGATAGGATTGAATCAACTGGTATAAATACAGACGTAATAAGACAGCAAGAGACAGAACTTAGAACACAGAACTTAGAACACAGAACTAAGAAGACAGAACCAGGAGGCACAGAACCTACACAGAACATTCTCTAGAGACAGAAGAACTTCGCTGGAGAGAACATGGCAAAAGATCCTGGACAGAAACTGGCCTCAGAACCTAGAGACAGAACCTAGCGAGAGAACATGGCAAAAGATCCTGGACTGAACCTGACTACAGAAATTGGCAAGAGAACCTGACTAGAACCTGGTGACTGAACCTGGCTGGAGAACATGGACACAGAACCTGGCTGGAGAACCTAGCGAGGGAACATGGCTACAGAACCTGACTGGAGAACATGGAGATCCTAAGCAGAACTTCGCTGGAGATCCAGACCAGAACTTGGCTGGAGATCCTGGCTAGAGATCCTGGCTAGGCTGCTGATCAACTGAACGTTGTCTCCGTGTCATTCCTTCTTCGCCGACTCCGTCCACACCTTTGGGGACCCCTGGACCTGCTGGGGTGGGACCCCTGCAGCTTGGTGTTGTAGGTTCTTGGGGTTTGGACAAAGGTCTGATGACGTATCCACCCTGAGAGTATCGCACGGAGTAGTCCCACGGCTTTAGAAATCCTCTGCTTCTTCATTCCTCTCCCCCAGCCCCCCGCAACCACTGATCTTTTTACCGCCTCCATCATTTTGCCTTTTCCAGAATGTCTTATAGCTGGAATCATGCAGTATGTAGCCTTTTCAGCTTGGCCTCTTTCACTTAGTAATATGCACTTAAGGTTCCTCCACGTCTACTCATGACTTGATAGCTCGTTTCTTTTTATCACTGAGTAATATTCCATTGTCTGGATGGACCACTTTCTACGTATCCATTCACCTGCTGAAGGACATCTTGGTTGCGTCCAAGTTTGGGCAATTGTGAATAAAGCTGCTGTAAACATCTATGGGCAGGTTTTTGTGTGGGCATACAGTTTGAACACGTTCAGGAGAATTCCAAGGAGCATGCTTGCTGGATCATAGGGTAAGAGGAAGTTTGTTTTGTAAGAAACTACCCAACTGTCTTCCACGATGGCCGTACCATTTAGAATCCCCACCAGCAATGAATGGGGGTGTTTGATGCCGTCGTGTCCTGGATGTTGGCCATTCTAATAGGTGCGTAGTGGCATCTCATTATTTTAACTTGCATTTCCCTGATGACATATGACATGGAGCATACGTTCATATACTTATGTGCCATCTGTGTATCTTTTCTGGTGAGGCGTCTGTTCAGATCTTCGGCCCATTTTAAATTCAGGTTGTTTATTTTCTTATTGATGAGTTTTAAGAGTTCTTTGTATATCTTGGAGAAGAGTCCTTCATCAGATGTATCATCTGCAAATATTTTCGCCCAGCCTGTGGCTTATTTTCTCGTCCTCCTGACAGAGCAGATGTTTTTCACTTTAATGAAGTCCAGCTTCTCAATTCTTTCTGATGGATTGTGCCTTTTGAGTTGTATCTAAAAGCCATCGCCACACCCAGGGCTACTCAGGTTTATCCCCATGCTATCTTCTAAACGTTTTCTAGTTTTGCACTTTACATTGAGATCTGTGATCCACTTGAGTTGATTTTCGGAGGAGGTGTGAGGTCTGTGTGGAGATTCACTCTCCGCATGTGGATGGCCAGTGGTTCCAGCACCATTTGTTGAAGAGACTGTCGGTGCTCCATTGAATTGCCTTTGCTCCTTTGTCAGAGATCAGCTGACTATATTCATGGGGGTCTATTTCTGGGCTCTCTATTCTGTGTCATTGATCTAGTTGCCTGTGTTTTTCACCAACACCACACTGTCTTGATTGCCAGAAGGGTGTTTAACTAGGGGGAGTTTTGTGAACCTAAAAATCAGACCATTCCGTTTTTAACTCTTCTTTTCCTAGAAGAAACGCAAATTACAAATGGACCCCCATCCCAGAGCCTCATCCCGCCCCCAGTTGCGCCCGGGATTTTGACCCTCACCCTGTCTCTGACCCCCTGGTGACGCTGATAGTTGATAACTTTTTTCAAACGCTGAAAGTTCAATGGCTGGCATTTAAAAGTCAGAAATTTTCCACGGCATTAATATAGCTGTGTCAAAACGTCCCGTTTCAAAATGGCCACATCAGAACCACCACATCAAAGGTCAGGCCCCTACGTGGAGCTCAGAGGAGCCTTCCTGATGGGCAGCAGCTGGCCCGGGGCTCTGCTGCCTCCTCTCGCCACACACCTGAGCTGCTACCTGCTGGATGGGGAACCCGAATTCAGACCCCAGCCCAGGCCTCAGAGTCCTCACAGGGCTCCACCTGAGAAGCGACTGCTCATTTTTCAATATTAACCACGTTTAAAAAAAATACACCAACAAAGGTCATGCAGCAGCCTTCCCAGACAGTCCTACGGCCCAGACAGAGTCAATACGTCTCCAGCTGTAGGAGTTGGACCCCGGTAGTTTCTCGCTCTGACAAGCCCTGATGAAGCTTCTCCCCCTACATCCGAGATCATGTAGGAGGGTCACCTGCTGTCTCGGCTCCCACCTGCGGTGTCTTGTATTGGGGGGAGGAGGGGAGGGGAGCCTCTGAGCAAGGGTGGGGGACAGTTCCCCTTCCTCTCCCCATTCTTGCCAGCACCCCAGAAATGACCCGCCCTTGCTTTCTGTTGGCCTCAAAGACTTAGCTCATTTCTCTTTCTGTTTTAAGGCCCCTGCTATCTACCCGATTTCCTGAACTTCCCCCCATCCCACCCACCCCCGGGAATGGCCAAGGAAGAGAGTCGAAAGGTCCGTACTCGGGCGAACAGTGCTGGGATGACTGCCACGTACTGTGGGACCCTAGGTAAGAGCCTTCCTTTCCTGTCTGTGGGGTCAGTGCCCCTCCAAGGGTTGCCGTGAGGGCAACAGGGCTAAAGTGGGGAAGAGCTGAGTCAAGGCCTGGACCTCAGCACAGGCCCAGTGAGCGGTACTCTCTCTGGAAGGTGTCATCGCGCTGTCATGGTCACACCTGGGGCCTGCCCCGTCTGCACGTGCTTGTAGGATGGCCTTGTCCCAGAGCCTCGTTCCTCTTCTGTAAAGCAGGGTGTCAGTAATTACGCCCCAGGGTGCTATCGGGATTGCTATCTAAGACGGTGATGTTCAGGAGGTGCCAGAGCAGCCATACTGATCCTGTTGTTATTTAAAGATTTTATTTCTAGCCCTGACCAGTTTGGCTCAGTGGATGGAGTGTCGGCTTGCAGACTGAAGGGTCCTGGGTTCGATTCCAGTCAAGGGCATGTACCTTGGTTGCGGGCACATCCCCAGTGGGGGGTGTGCAGGAGGCAGCTGATCGATGTTTCTCTCTCATCAATGTTTCTAGCTCTCTATCCCTCTCCCTCCCTCTCTGTAAAAATCAATAAAATATATATTTTTTAAAAAGATTTTATTTCTAGGCACTACAGAGAAATTCAATAAATGGCCAGGGTAGGAAGAGCACTTAAATTCAACCCAATTAGCAGGCTTGCCTCAAGGTCGCACCCTGGATTCCCCTTTCTAACAACCTTTTTTCTTTTTAATTTAATATAATTTGATTGTTTTAAAACTTTATTGTTCCAAGTATTACAAATGTCCCCTTTCCCCCTGTTGACCCCTTCTACCGCACTCCCGGCCCCTCCCCAGGCCTTCCCCCACTAATGTTTGTCCATGGGCGATGCATATAATTCCTTGTTTAGTCTCTTCCCGTTCTTCCCCTTCTGAAATGCGTCCGTCTGTTGCATGTTTCAATGTCTCTGGATCTGTTTTGTTCTGCAGTTTATTTTGTTCATTAGATTCCACATATAAGTGAGATCACATGATACTTGTCTTTCTCTGACTGGCTTATTTCGCTTAGCGTAATACTCTCCAGGTCCCTCCATGCTGTCTCAAAGGGTGAGAGATGCTTCCTTTCTTCAGCTGCATAAAAAGCTTTTTTCTTAATGCTTCCAAAGCCACTCGGAGATTTCCCAGGGTTTCCGCTCCTGCTCCTGGGGAAGAACAGTGCAGGCTTCCTCTTGACTGGATTCCCAGCTTTCTCCAGGGGAAGAGAAAAGAAAAGGAAAGGAAAGGAAAGGAAAGGAAAGGAAAGGAAAGGAAAGGAAAGGAAAGGAAAGGAAAGGAAAGGAAAGGAAAGGAAAGGAAAGGAGAGAAATGTCCTGAGCACCTAGTTTGTGCCAGGAGCTTTACAAACACCACCTCATTTAAATCCCATAATGACTCTGTAAGACAGAGAGTGTGTCCTTTTTAAAGATAAGGCAGCTGAGTCTTTGAGCAGCTAACTGAATTTCTGGAGATGTTCTCTAAAGGAAGTAAGCGAGGGATACCAGTTGGCTATTGCTGCATAACAAACCAGTCCACAGTTTAGTGGATTAACACAATGATTATTATTTAGCTCATGATTCTGTAAGTTGCGATCTTTTTAAAGACACCGCAGCCCTGCAGCAGGTACCAGCCAGGACTTCAGCCTCCCCTGCCTCTAGAACAGCCGTGGGCAAACTACGGCCCGTGGGCCGGATCCGGCCCGTTTGAAATGAATAAAACTATTGAAAAAAAAGACCGTACCCTTTTATGTAATGATGTTTACTTTGAATTTATATTAGTTCACACAAACACTCATCCATGCTTTTGTTCCAGCCCTCCAGTCCAGTTTAAGAACCCATTGTGGCCCTCGAGTCAAAAAGTTTGCCCACCCCTGCTCTAGAAGCTCCTTGGGCAGACGGGCAGACGGGACCCCTCATCTGCCACCTCACATCCCCTGGGAGCTTGTAAAAACTGCAGAGTCAGGCCCTGCCCCAGACTCACTGAGTCAAATCTGCATTTTTCAAGATCCAGGGGACTTGGGTACTCAGTATAGTTTGAGAAGTTGGTTTTGGGAATAGGACTGGGACTGGGGGGGAAATAACAATGATAAGGAGGGTTTTGTCTTCATCCGTCAGAGAATTATTTGACCTTGATTTAGCCAAGTGCATGTTATTTATTACTTTAATTTTACCAATTTTCAATGGTTAAAAAAATAAATACCTGGGGAGGATGTGGTTTCTTTCTAATATGTATTCTTCATCAGTTGAAGCTCATCCTGGCCCTGGCCCTGGCTTTGACCAGGGCGATCTTTCTAAAGACACCGCAGCCCCGCAGCGGGTGCCAGCCGGGACTTCAGCCTCCCCTGCCTCTAGAAGCTCCTCGGGCAGACGTGACCCCTCATCTGCCACCTGCAGACTTTGCCATGAGGGCATGTCTGAGTTTTTTCCGCCTCCTCCCCAGCAGCTGAGAGGAGACCACAGCTACAAACCGTCTACACAACCTCACAGCATCTGTTTTGTTTTCTCCCCGGGCCCAGGTTTTACTGGGACTTATCTGAGCCCAGAGGTTCTAAGTGTGTTTCCTGGGCCACCAGCAGCCCTGCGTGCTGGTTACAGTGTGGGTGCTGCAGGGCCACAGAATCAGAACCGGGCTGCCCAGGAGTCTGCACTTGAACAAGCCCCCAGGTCCTGCTGCTGCCACACCAGCCGTTCCCTCCTGGGTCTGTTTGTCACAGACCTCCCCTGGGCTCCCAGTAGCACCTCCTCTGTGATAACTCCAGCTTCCTAGCCACTTTATCTTTTTAATTTATTTTTTATTGTTGCCTAGATGCTTTTCACAAAAAAAGCATTTTTTGAGCCTGTTCTCAAAAAATGGCTGGAGCCTCTCTTTATAGAATCTTTTCATTTAATTTGATTTAATTTTTATGAGTCTGTTTCTATTTTCTTTGTTAGTTTATTTTGTTCACATATGAGTGAAATCATATGGTGCGTGTCTTTCTCTGACTGGCTTATTTCAATTAGCATAATACTCTTCGGGTCTATCCGTGCTGTCTCAAAGGGTAAGATCTCCTTCTTTTTAATGGCTGAGCAGTATTCCATTTTGTAAATGTACCACAGTTTTTAAGCATATATTTGTATTGATTTCAGAGATGAAGGGAGAGAGAGATAGAAACATTAATGATGAGAGAATCATTGATTGGCTGCCTCCTGCACGCCCTACACTGGAGATGGAGCCCACAACCGGGAATTGAACTGTGACTTCCTGGTTCATAGGCTGACATTCAACCACTGACACACACTGCCCGGGCCACCACAGCTTCTTTTAACCACTCATCTACCAATGGGCACTTGGGCTGCTTCCAGATCTTGGCTATTATAAATAATGTTTCAATGAACATAGGGGTACATATATACTTTCTGATTGATGTTTGGGGTTTCTTCTTACACATTCCCTGAAGTGGAATCATTAGGTCATGAGGCAGTTTCATGTTTAATTTTTGGAGAAAACTCCACACTGTTTCCCACAGCGGCTGCACCAGTCTGCATTCCCACCAGCAGTGCACGAGGGTTCCTTTTTCTCCACATCCTCGCCAGCACTTGCTGTTTATTGCTTTATTGATAGCCATCTGGCAGGTGTGAGATGATATCTCATTGTGGTTTTAATTTCCACTTCTCTGACAATTAGTGATGTTGAGTCTATGGAATCTTTTTTAATGAGACAATAAAACAGGGTGAAAAGGATCATGTCACAGCTCCTTACTCCACGCCGTGCCCCACCTTTGGAGTCTATGCTTGTATCTGCTCCCTGGCCTCATCCGCATACATGAGAACGAACTGCAGAGAGCTTGGGTCTCCTGCCCCTGCCCCTGTAGCCCCGCTGCACCCACTTCGTGCCCGTTCCCTCGAGCCCCCAGACTTCAGCTGTCAGCCAGGAAGATGCCCATGCAGATAAGCTCCCCTGCGGTTGAGGGTGAGTCGGTGAGCCTGGGCCTGCCACTCCTTGCTGCCACCTGCTTGCTCCTCTGTCTGTCACTGCGATGAGCCCCTCAGATAACCCCAGACGAGGGCCACAGACTTACATCACTTCCTTAGATGATCAACTGACAAGCCAGGGCCCAAATCCTAAGCTCCCGCTGCAGAGAAGATTCCCACCAGGAACAGCTGGCCCTGGGTGGCTCACGCAGCCTTCCCTGGGCCAGGAAGCTGCGATTCCGAGCTTGGCTGGAATGGGCCTCTCTTGTTACTAGCCTGTTCTTGGTCTTTCTTCTTTGCTGTTGCAATCTTAGGGGCTTCACTCCGTTTTCTAAGGGTGTGTGGGTGTTAAAGTCACGCTATGGAAAAAAGATGCACACACATATACCGCAGGCTTTTTTTTTGGTCTCTATGCAAGCAGATGTTTTCGTGACTTTCTGAAATAAAGAAAGCTGTTACTATTTTGCAATTTCTCTTAGAAAACAAATTCTGTTCCTACAAACTCAAAAGAAAAAGACAAATAACCCCGACTTTAAAATATATGAAAAGGTGAAGAGGCAGTCATTCCCAGAAGAGGTGAGAGAAACCACTGGCATGGCTCAGTGGTTGAGCGTTGACCTATGAACCAAGGGGTCACAGTTCACGTCCCGGTCAGGGCATATGCCTGGGTTGCAGGCTCGATCCCCAGTGGGGGTGGGGATGCAGGAGGCAGCCAATCAATAATTCTCTCATCATTGATGTTTCTCTCTCTCTCTCCCTCTCCCTTCCTCTCCGAAATCAATGGAATGTGTTTTAAAAAACATTTGCACCCGGCAAATAGGCAAATCTTTGTGAGCTGACTACTGAGCACTGGGGTGGGAACGAGGTGCTCCTCCAGTCCTGAGTGTGTGCACGTTGGTTCAGCCACATTGGGGGGGGATGATGGCAGGATTGTGTCCCTGTGTCTCAGCAATCCCACAATGGTGTCCCCTTTGGAGAAAATTCATGCAAGCTCACAAGATGGTTGTGGTGAAAATGGAAAACAACCCACGTGCCCATCCATAAGACAGTGACTTCATAAAGGATGGTACATCCATTCTAGGGGATACTGTGCAGCAGCTAAAAAGAGCGAGGTGGGCCTATATGGACTAACATTGAAAGATCTGCTGGGTATGTTTCTGAATGAACAAAGCACATTGTAGATATGTTCAATAGAGTGGTATTTCTGGTGGAAACAAAACGAAACACCAAGATGACATTCTCTATATGTCTAGGAAACTATTCACATTTATAATTGCAGAGAAAAGACTTCGGAAGGAATCATACCCAGGTGGTCACACTGCTTACCTCCAAGAAGAATTTGGGGGTGGGTGGGAGGTGGACAAGGGGGAGTTTAACATGGTCTGTAATCACTGACTATTCTACCATGAGAGTGTATTCAGGAGTAAATTGCATAATTAAACATTTTAGGGTTCTAAGTGTTTTTTTCTACCTGTTAAAAAGTACAAAAATGCTGTAACTTGTCTTCAGTGTTAAGTAGACTTTGTGCTTGGGCAAATATATGATTATTTCTCATTAGAAAGTTATTATAAAATCATCCCATTTGTCAAAATCGCTCATTGTTCATCTGATAGTTAAGAACAAAGATAGGTTCTCTGTTCAACAACACACACACACACACACACAC
The DNA here is from genome assembly GCF_014108235.1 of Myotis myotis. Lineage (NCBI taxonomy): Eukaryota > Metazoa > Chordata > Mammalia > Chiroptera > Vespertilionidae > Myotis > Myotis myotis. Next base: position 48,911,482 of record NW_023416317.1, read on the forward strand.
ACACACACACACGCACGCACGCACACACACCATCACTCATCCCGGGCATAGCATTTCCAGCCTGTGCCACAGTGTGCTCACTTTCAGGATGTCTAAACCACATCCAAGCGGGCCATCTGATTGACTGATAACTTTGTTTCCAGGCTTCCGTGCCACCTGATTGTCAACTCATAATTTCAGAGCTGCCAAAAACCAAGAGACACCTGGCTTAGTGGTGGTGCCTGGGTCTGTGGGTGTAGCCCGGCAGCCAGGCGCCAGGCTTCCTGACCCCAAACCACACGGCTCCCCATGTGGCCTTGTAACATGCTGCCCTGTCCCTCCCACCAGCCTGAGCTTCAGAGCAGGCACCGGGGAGATGGTGACAGGCCTAGAAGTCATCTCAGGAACGTCTTTATTACAACTTTCAAATCCATACCCCCACTTACTGAGGCGGTGCTGTATAATGGAAAGACATGGAGATTTGAAGGAAAATGTAAGAGCAGATGTCATGGGGACTCGAGGACTTTTGTTGGCATAATCACTCTCTCCATGGGCGGACTCACTGAAGAAGCCAAGTACAGGCCTAGAGCAGCGGTTCTCAACCTGTGGGTCGCCAACCTGTGGGTCGCGATCCCTTTGAGGATCAAACGACCCTTTCACAAGGGTCGCCTAAGACCATCGGAAAACACATATATAATTACATATTGTTTTTGTGATTAATCACTATGCTTTAATTATGTTCAATTTGTAACAATGAACATACATCCTGCATATCAGATATTTACATGATGATTCATAACAGTAGCAACATTACAGTTATGAAGTAGCAACGAAGGTAATTTTATGGTTGGGGGTCACCACAACATGAGGAACTGTATTAAAGGGTCGTGGCATTAGGAAGGTTGAGAACCACTGGCCTAGAGTAAATGGTTTTAGACAAGAGGTCAGAAGATGATGTAAATGTCATTTTGGATTCTCCCAGATTCCGGGGTGACTTCCCCTTCCTGGATCAGACATACTTAATTATTTTTATTCCAATGAGACGGGGGGTGGTAGGACACAAAAATCAGAGCTTCCTTTGGACTTTCATTCTTTGCCAACGCCATGCCAAGCCATCTGCAGACATTATCCACACCGCTTCCAGCACCTTCCACAGACAAGGGTTCCTCAGTGATACAAGCAATTATGGGCTCAGAGTTGGCTGTATTGCCTTCAAAATTAGGAAGATATGCTCCGTCTTTGTCCTGTCCTCTAGGAATATCCTCATGAGTCTTGAAGCATAAAAACGGGTTACGGTCTGCCTCCTAAGGGTCTCCTGGGACAAACGTGCAGGGTCAGCAGGCTTGGGTGACTGATGCATCCCTCACACAGCAGGACTGACCTTGCCAATGGCCTTGAGCCAGAACCCTCCGTCCATGAGCAATGCTGGGATTGCCTGTCAGTGGAGGCCTCCATGACGATCCTTTGTCTGTTCCTCCCTGTCTGAGCCTGTTCAGTGCAGACCTGCTGGCCTGGGGGCGGGGGACTCTCTCTGTTTCTTCCTAATGACTCTGTGTATCTCTGCTCTGGCCATGATGTGTACGTTTGATGGCTGACAGAATCCTTTCAAACTTTAATCAGACAACAAATCCCCTGGGAATTGTGTTGAAATACAGATTCTGGCAGGTCTGGATGGAGCCCGAGAGTCTGCATTTCTAACAAGCTTCTGGGCGACGCCCATGCAGCTGGGCCAGAATCGCCCCTCAGGTAGCAGAGTTGGGAGACGTGGGGAGAAGGCCTGCCTTGCAGTAGCCACCTGAACAGAGAAGGATTGTCAGGGCCTGAAGGACCTTGTAAACGCTCGTTCGTGTGCAGGGAAAATGCTGGCTGATATGATTACTTTATAGTATATAAATCACATGCTTGCTTTGGATTTAGAGGGAGCTGGATTTGTCCCTCTCACCACCTACTAAGTGGAGGGTTGAGCAAGTCACCAATCTCGGTTTCCTTAGGTATAGAAGGGGGTGGTTATTATTTAAATAAAGATATAGTTGCAGACACTCTGAATATATATGTATGTTCTATACATATATCTGTTCATCTTTTCTTTGTTAAGCTGAATGAACAAAAGTTGTGTGTGTGTGTGTGTGTGTGTGTGTGTGTGTGACTCACTGAATGTTGCTGCTAAATGCTGAGACTTGAGAACCAGGATTTGGCTAGAAATCCCCTCCAAAACAGTTCAAACAAGCAGCTCTGTTGAGAGTCATCTGGCTTCCTATGGTTTACAGAGCTTCTTCGGGGACCTAGAATGATTTATGGTTTGCTACCGCAACTCTACGAAGCTAGTTGTTTCAACCAAGTTACTTAACCCTGAAATTCAGCAGAGAGCTGGGGCAAGTCCACTCAAAAGAAAATTTATCCCCTGAATTCTTCAGATCCCTGGAGCTATCCAGGGCCAGAACTTGGAATCTGTTCCATTGAGGCCAATATTTATCTCTGGCTGAGATGAGTTTTCTAAAGAGGTGCTAAACAGTGATGAGGAAACTTGCAGATCTTATTATTTCATTCCAACCCATTCCAAAGATTCTTTAAGCCAGGCTGAGAGGTGTGTTCAGACTGACAGATCCCAAGAACAACTTTTTGAGTTGAGGGAATTTACCTGGAAACATGGATATTTCTGGCATAAATATGGCCCCCAAAGTGCCCATCATCACAATTTTCTTTCTGCCCAGCCTTGTCATAAGCTCTGCATGTGCACCATCTCCTTTTATCATCACACCCTCCTTGAGAGGTGGACACTATTATTTCATTTTACAAAAGAGGAAACTCAAGGGGAGAGAAGTTAATTAACAAATGACTTTTATATATGGAAAATTTAACTATGTTATTCTTATCTGCACAATGTAAAATTAAATTATTAACCTGTTTAATTTGATCTTTGGAATTCCCCATGATATAATCAAGGATGTATCCACAAAGCTGAATATCACAGCACTATTGATTATATTGAAAAACTGTTAACCCAAGTCTAAAATCAGATACTGTGTATCCACACAGTGAAAAGGTGTATAGACATATATATATATTTTCGAAGAATTTTGAATGACATGAAAAAGTTCTGATATAATAGGACGTGAAGAAATTAGGGTATTTCCACATTCATTTATTTATTCTCAATGGTTATCGAAAGCTTGCTTTTCCAGCTTAGTGCTAGGACTACACTGATGCATCAGGTCGACTTGCCCTTGTAGGACTTACAGCCTGATGGGTGTGAAAATTTAACAGAAGAAAAAGGTCTCAAAATGTTAGCAGTTGTCTTCTCAAGGAAGTGTGGATGCTATTTATTTTTTCGTCTTCATTCTTATCCAATTTCCAAATGGTCTATATTAAGCATGTATTTTAAAAGATTCATTGAGATATGATTGTCACACAATAAACTGAAGCTGTTGACAGTGTACAGTTGGAGAAATGTTGATATAGTATCCGCCCCTGAGAACACCACCACAATGAAGCAGTGAGCACATCCATCACCCCCAAAGGCTTCCTTGTGCCCTTCGGCCATCCCTCCCTCTCTCCCCATCCCTACTCCCCATTCAACCACCCATCTGTTTCTGGTCACTGTAGTTTAGTTTGCATTTCTAGAATTTTATCCAAATGGAAATGTATAGTATGTGCTCTTTTTTGTCTGGCTTCTTTCACTTAGCATCATTATTTTGAGATTTACCCAAGCTAATGTGTGTATCAATAATTGTTCCTTATTGTTGTGGGAGAAAATGGGTTCTTGCGGTGTCAAGAGAAAAGAATGTCAGGGGCACACGCTTGGGAGAAGTATAGGTGCAAGATTTGTTGGGGTGAAAAGAAATAATATGCCCTCGGGGATGTAGAGAGCGGGAAGGCTCTCATAGCGGCTGCCCCCAGGTCCTTGCCAATCCTCCATATATTTCCTTGGTTTCAGGAACAAGCAGACTGTCTTTTAAACTAGCCAACCTCCTTCCTGATTTTTCCCAGCCTGTGCTGGGCCCTCCCCCTAACCCATCCGTTTCCTGGGTCTTCCGGGGTTCTGTGCCCTTTTCCTAGCTGATCCACTTCCCAGGTTTTCTCAGGCTACACTCCTCCCTTTCTGGGCACTATTTTGGCTTCTACTGCGCATGCCTCAAAGTTCTGGCATCTACGGGCACGTGCTTAGCACAAGGACCTCCCTCTGCACCGTCTCGGCTTCTACTGCACATGGGCCCTGCAGAGGATTTTCCCCCTCGTTGTTTATCCCTCTCCCCCCCCACACCCCCCACCCCCACCCCTGCCAATCTGTTTTCTGGGGGGATTGGAAAGCCAGTCTTTCCTGCCTGCTCTGGGATTAATGTCCCTTGGCCCAGGATGTGGATGTCCCCTGTAGCTTCTAGTTAATTAGGCTTAATTAGATGTCTGGCTCTCTTCTCTTTCATTATGGCCTAACTAGAGTCCCGATACACGAAATTCATGCAAGAGTTTTGGCCCTCACAGCCCCGGCTTCGTCCGGAAGGTCGTCTGTGCATCTGGTCTAATTAGCATATTACACTTTTATTATTAAAGACTAACTGCCCATGCTAACAGTACTGTTGACTAGTGTTCAGTTGTGCAGCTTTCTCACACAGTCCGTTGTCGATTCCCTGGGAAGGGATATTGTGACTGCTTCCAGTTTCGGGCTGTGACATGCATGTATGCATGAAGGCATGAATGTTTATGGCAGCAGCATTTGTCACAGCCAGAAACTGGAAGTTTCTTTTCCACCTTGGAGTGAAATGGCTGGGTCACCTGGGAACTCTATGTTTAATTTTTGAGGAACTGCCAAACTGTTTTCAAGTGACTGTACCATTTTTATATTTCTACCAAGAGTGGATGAGTTCACCGTTCCTTCTTTTTAAAAATTATGTAAGAATTAAGTGAAGCTCTGCTACCGTAAAAAGAAAATTTCAGAAATATAGAGAGTATGAGAAGTTTAAGTTCCCTTTTATTCTGTTTCTTTTCTCGTTCATGTTATTATTGTTGTTGTTGTTGTTGTTGTTATTAAAAGTTTGGTGCATGTTTATCCAGAGCTTTTTCTTTGCATGTGCATGGCTGTGTGTGTATATGTGTGTGCACGTTTGCATGTGCACGCATGCATGTGCATGTACATATTTGCATGTGTATACATGTTTTCATGTGCATGTCTTGTGTGTTTGCATGTGTTTTGCTTGTGTGTGTGTGTGTGTTCATGTGCGTACATGTACATGGATATAAGTGTGGTTCTAGGATACCCATTGCTCTGGCTTCACTCTCTGCACAGTGAGGCCTGGGGGTCTTTCCTTGCCAATGCTCCAGGCTCTACCACAGTCTTGTGAACTGTTGCTGAGTACCTACTCCAGTCATCGGGGAAATGTGTTTTTCACCGTGGTTAGAATTTTACTTGCCCATCCCATGAAAGAGGCAGGTCTCTTCAAAATTTTAAATCAATGTGACACTTGGTGAAGTTCCTTTTCCTCCTCATGACTGAGGACAGGCTGCCGGGGAGGAAGGACTGCGTTTCTCAGGTTGATCCTGGCCTGCTGGTTGCACACAGGTGGGCCGCCCTCCCTGAGAGTGAGAGAACGTTCCATGAAAATGCTGGAGGACCAAAGGTTTAGGCTCGGACCCTTGGTGTGGGCTCCTCTGTGTTTGTGCCAGTAGAACCGCCCGGTGCTGTACTTGGTGGTGAGGAGGCTCACTTGAGATGAGTCATCCTGAGAAGGGCAAAAGGGCTTCACCTCTTCAACTCTCAGTTTTGCAGATGAGTAAAATTAGGTTTCTCTTTATCGTGTCAGAAATTTACCACATTTTCCCAATGTGGTGAGAACCTACTCTCCTCTTTAACATAGACGGCATCAAATGGTCCCTCAGCAAGTACCTGGAGCTCAGTCATTTTCACTTACATAAAATTAGGACTATACGGTGATATAGTTGGATGCTCTGTCATAAACCAGTTTTCATGTTATTAAATATTTAATCCAAAAGTTAAATCCAAATCTTAATGGCTAATGATTTCACAATATTTCAGATATGGACATACCATAATTTAACCATTTCCCATGGCTGATTGATTTTTACTAGTAGAGGAAGAGTTTGAGTAGCACTGAGGGAAGAAAAGTTATCAAAATCATTAATTGTGATTAGGAGTAATACAAAAAATATTGTTATTTTTGGTGAAGAAGGCCAATTTTGTATAGTTTATTTCAACATAAATAAAATGTGAATGTGTTGAAAAAAATCTTTAATTGTGAACATGCTGAAATTAAGTCAATTCCCAGGTTTTCATAAATTGTTTTACTTATCTTCTTAGGATAATGCCTTCCTCATTATTTTGAACTGAACATTTAATGCTATCCTTTTTCATTTTACTCACCAGCAAGACATCAATCTTTAGATGATGTTGTACAAAATTTGTACTCATTATGTGATAGCAACTTACAGTTACATAATACTTGCTGGTGTGGTTGTCTCTGATATGTGTGGCTGCTAAAAAGTCTGTGTGTGCTCATCCATTCCATAGGGGAACCTGAACTTCAGTCTATTTCATATGCACTGTCCCACTGTGTGTCATCCGTGAAGAGTAAACTAGAGATCATGACATAACCCCCTACATACCTCAAGATGTATTTCTAAAAAGTAAGAATACTTTCCTACATAGCAAGCAATAATGCTACCACTGCAAAAATTAATAATCTAATATCTGCATCTATTCAAATTCCCTCAAAATGTTTTGTAGCTGATTTGTCCAAACCAGGAACCACACCCAGACCATGCATTGCGACCGGTTGTTAACGTCCCATTGGTGTCTTAGTGTAGCCTCTAGTCTTTTCTTCGTGAAATCTCCTTATTTCAGCCACTGGGCCTCACAGGGCCCCCTTGCTTACCTGTGGTGTCATTTAACTTGTTGCTCTCTCCCCTGTATTTTTTTTTATTGATTGCAGAGAGGAAGGGAAAGGGAGAGAGAGATAGAAACATCAACGATGAGAGAGAATCATTGATTGGCCGCCTCCTGCATACCTCCTATTGGGGATCGAGCCCACAACCTGGGCATGTGCCCTTGACCAGAATCAAACTCAGGACCCTTCAGTCCATAGGCTGACACTCTATCCACTGAACCAAACTGGCTAGGGCTCCCCTGTATTTCTTTGAAGTTACATCTATGGGACTTGCTTCCAGGCTGCTCCACACATCTGTACCGGTTCCCAGTGGAGGATGCAGAGGCTACAATTACTCTGCAAGTTTCTCCCAAGGAAGAGCGACGTTCACAACCAATCGCTCAGCTTTACGGCTCACTTGACCTCCCAAGAGCAGTGACCCCAGAGCCTCGGCTGGTGTCCGACAGACCTATCAGACCCAAAATACATTTCATGAACAAGGAAATGAACTTGATTTGCAAAAGTCCATAGCTGGCCATATACAGGGTGGGGCAAAAGTAGTTTCACAGTTGTTCGTATGGAAAATAATATAATAACTAATTAATAACAATACAAGGATTAACCTGTGCTTCTCATACTCACAACTGTACATCTCCTTTTGCCCCACCCTGTGTAATTTTTATTTGCTCAGGAAAAATGACCTCCACATCGATAATAATGATAATAACCACCAGGCAGGGAATAAACGCTTTGACAGTGACTTAGGCAAGCCACGTGGCTGCTTGGGACCACGGTTATCTCCAAGTCAAGTTTGTAATAAATGATATGAATGCCCCTCGTGGCTTTTAGCTTCAATAAATAGATTTCCCTTTCAGGGAAGTCTTCCCATTAGTTACCTGGAGAGATGTAACTGGTGAAACCTCCTAAGACAGTGATGGCGAACCTATGACACGCGTGTCAGAGGTGACACGCAAACTCATTTTTTTGGTTGATTTTTCTTTGTTAAATGGCATTTAAATATATAAAATAAATATCAAAAATATAAGTCTTTGTCTTACTATGGTTGCAAATATCAAAAAATTTCTGTATGTGACATGGCACCAGAGTTAAGTTAGGGTATTTCAAAATGCTGACACACCGAGCTCAAAAGGTTTGCCATCACTGCCCTAAGAGAAGGGTTAGACCTCAAGTCAATTGTGCCTGAGTTTGTAATAACATGCCCATAGGGCCAGGCTATGGTCTCACCTAGGGTCTCATCTGTAATTTTGCCCCTTGTATCTGCAAATAAGCAGCATGACAACACACCATACACCACACACACACACACACACAGACACACACAGACACACACACCTTTGCAGATATCATTCATTCATCAGCAGGGACAACCTACTCATGAGACCTTTTTTAAACACCCCTCCCTTCTCCCCCCCTCCCCCCTGCACACATTGAAGTTGTATGTAGTAAATGGTTCTCATCTAAGATGAGCAGCCAGTTAGAAAAACCTTTTAGGAACAAGGCAGATGTGTTTGATAGCTTCTGGCTCGGAAAAAACACACATGCAGCCAATCAAACAGCACTTCTGGGCATTCTGAGCTTTCGAGTTTTAATCAGCGTTCTCGATTTGACTCACCATCCATCTTTCCTTTTACCATTAAAAATAAACCCTCCCTTGAACTTTTGCCCTCGGAGGGGTGTTTTTCGTTGTTGTTGTTTTGCTTCTTTGCATTCTTTCAACAGAACTAGGATGCCCACAGGGGGTGACTGAGATTTGGATAAGTGCCACTCCCGGTGTCTCTGGTTTCCCAGAAATGATGCCTCTCAGGACTAAACTCGTTTGTTCCTACAAGGCCGGTGTGCTTGGACCTTGTGCGTGTTTTCTTATCTTTTCTCTAAAAATAATCCCAAAGAAATATGCCCAAATGAGAGTCAAGCAGGAAAATGTGGGCCATGAACTGGACCAGAATCAGCTGGGAAACCGAAGCTGAGCATCTCTCCTCCTCACGGAAAAAAAGAGCGACTTTTAATTACGGGGCGAGGGGTACGTAACTGGCTCACAGACCATAACTGGCTCCACTACTCCGTGTTTATTACGGAAACCCCGTGAGCCGCGTTTCCTGGTTGGGCCGGGGCTATGAGACCAGGAGAGGACACAGCCTGCACCTCCACTCCCAAGCCCCCAGGGAGCTCCCTCCGGCCCCTTGTGATCCAATTTCAAAATGACTTGTCTGTTCCACCTGCTCTGAAAGTCCCGTGGTGGCCTCTTGCTGAAACATTTGCATCCGGCCTAAGCATTGGAACAAAATCTAAAATAAGGAAAGATTCATTTCAGGCAAAGAAAATCTCCCACAATTCTAGTGTTAGAGAATTCGGTTATTCCCTTTTGCTCCTTTTCATCACCTACAGAACGCGTTTATTAAGATAAGCTCGTGATAAATGCCATCCAGCATTTAATTAGCTTAGGATTCCCAAGCCCTTTCTTGTTCATTTCTGTTCTTCCCCACTAACACACACATACACACACACACACACACACTCCTGCACTATGCATATATATGCACACACATGTGCACCCTACATGCATCCCCATACGTTTATACACACGTTGACACAGCCATACACAACACACACATGTATATGCACACACACGCACATACGCTCATGGACACACACTCTTCTTACATTCTCTTGGCATAATTTCTTTTTTGTTTAAATATATATTTGATTGAATGCAGAAAGGAAGGGAGATGGAGAGAGAGAGAGAAGTAATCAATGATGATAGAGAATCATTGATTGGCTGCCTCCTGCACACCCCTTACTGGGGATTGAGCCCACAACCCCAGTCATGTGCCCCGACTGGGAATTGAACCCTGACCTTCTGGTTCATAGGTCAACACTCAACAACTGAGCCACACTAGACGGGCTCAGCATAGCAAATTTTTTTTTAAAATACAGGTTAATTTTATTAACCAATGTCACCCCAATAAATTTAAATAAAGTAAAAATTCGGGAAGAAATCAGTTCCCATGTCTGCCCCATGAGCTGTATTACCCACTCACACACCCACTCTCACTCCAGGAAAGCGACTTCCTGCACTTTGTTTTAAAATTCAACTGTTAGAGCCGTTTTCTTTCAGCTGTAAATAACTTTTTCAAGGAGCAATACCCCCAAATGCCTTTTTCTCAGAGAGCATCTTAGAGCAAGCATGTCAAACTCAAAGGCCAACAAGGGCCAAATAAACAAAGCATGCGGCCCACTGGCCATGAGTTTGACATGCTTGTTCTGAGTTCAGTCAGTGGATTCCTCGCAAGGATGAGAAAGTAAACAAACCTCCCCCAACAACCACAGCCTACAACTTGGAGTGAACAAACACCAATTTCTATAGTAAACATCCCATCACAAATTTTGCGGCCTCAGGGGTCAGATCAACAATTCGTAGAATTATTGTTTTAATGATGACATTACAGGAAAACTATTCGCTCTTTGGGGAAAGACAATGAGATAAAATAGTAGTCCAGACTTAGCCAAGTTCACTACCCTTTTTATTTGGATCAAACAAAGGCACTTTCACAGCAGTCCTGTCTGCAGCTTCTCATTCTCTCAAGATCTCTCTCTTTTGTTAAATTAAGGTTGTCTTTTTATTCTACTTTTTGTTTTTATAGGATATGTAGCATATAAGTATAGTTTGCAAAATACAGCTTGTGGTTTTTAAGTTCAACAAAGAATAGAAAAGATTTTAGGGACGTTAATAGCTCATCTCCGTGGCACTAGGTGAAAACGTAGGTGAGTGTGTTAGTTCACCCGTCACTTTGAACGCTTCTCTGTCACCATGTTTACCAGAGGTGCTGTGCTCCGGCGTCTCCCTTGCCCTTGGAGGAAATGTCGAAGGGGTCATCATATTTGGGCTAAAGTCCTTGTACTTCTAAGGACGCACGGAATCTTTCCGAGTAAAGAAGATCAGCACAAGATGATTTTGTTGTGAGTCAGTTGGTGTTTCTTTCTTGACACCATATTCTGACAGTTGTTAAAAGAGAAAAATACAGTAGCATTGATTTTTCATCTACTATTCATGTCTTTATTCACTGTTCTTGGGAATGGATGTAAATTAGCCAGTTTTTTTTCCTCCTAAAAATCAAGTGTGTGAAAGGCTTTAAAATATATATATAAATATATATATATATATATATATATACACATACATACACACACACACACACACACATACACATATATATCCCATTGATTTAATCCATTTCACAAGAAAAAAAGCAAAATTAAAAGGCATTAAAACCAGCACTTCTTTGACAAAATGAACATATGGTTAACTGATTTGAAAAATTACAAAACACTGTTTTTTATACATTAGAAATAAAAACCAAACACAGCGGTCTTTATTTGCCCAATAAAATTTCTAGGAGGTTTAAAATTATTTTTTAATTTAAATATTTAAGTATGATTCTTAGCCCATTGGGCAATTTTGTTGAAGTGATTAACTTCTAGGTTGGTGTAACTAATATATTCCTCAGTCCATGTCAGGCATGCGAGAACCATCACTTTCACTTTCCAAGATCCGATTAAATTTTTATTTTAAACTCTCATTTCATGGGGAAGGAGGAGAATATGCATCATTTTGTACCCCACTCACCCAACCTCATGCATGTTTTCCATGAAGCTGATCTAAATTCCAGTAGGAGGAAGTTCTTAATTGATGAGTGCTGTAGACCTATCAGAATTATATTTGGTTATTGTATTGCTTTTTTGTTAGTATTCCAGTTAAGAGGAATGGGACCAGGGGAGTAGCTATCAGAATGAAGAAGAGGGGATTGGCGATTTGGAAAATCATTTCAGGAGATATCATCACAGATACGCTGGGAGCAGCAGGAAGGAAAGGAAAACTCATAGATGCCCCTGAATCGTCTCATGGGTGGATGGTGAGAAAATGATTGGTGATGCAATGGGGCCAAGACAGACTGGGGGGATCTCCGGGTGCACTGAATTCCGGTAGCCTTTGGGACACCCCATTGGAGAAAACCCGTAAGCTACATAGGAGTTGGGTGTGCAAGTGAGAAGCATGGCTTGAAGGTGCAGATTTGATGGCCATCCTCAGACATGACAGATGCAACCCTGGGAATGAATGGAGTCGCACAGACAAGGAGGGGACAGTGCCAAGACAGAGCAGCTGAGCAGGGACTTTCAAGGGACATCAACTTTCAGAGGTGAGCAGAAGCAGAGCCAGCCCTGGAGAGTGAGGAGCAGAAAGGACAGGGCAGAGCAGCAAACACCAAGGGAAGGAGGAAAGAGGAGGTCCTTGCTGCGGAATGCTGCAATGCTGACTGAGATGAGGCACTGGATTTGGCACCCATCAGGCCATCTGGTGGCTTTCGAGGAGTATGTTTCAGTAGAGAGGAGAAGAAAACAGCCAGATTTCAGGGTGACTGACAGGTGACGTGTGAACTGTCAAGAGAGAGTATTCTCTCAAGGAGTTTAGCAAAAAGAGAGAAGGGAAAAGTTTGGGCAAAGGACATGTCAGTTTGGGGTTAATGTTTGTCATTGTTTTGTTACATTTTAAATCTGGGGGAGACTTGACATGATTTTAACCCGAAGAGGGATCAAAGAAAGAGGAAGAGATTGAAGATATAGGAGCTAAAGCAAATAAAGAGCCCTGGTCAGTGGCTCAGTTGGTTGGAGTATTATCCTCTTACACACACAGAAAAAGGTTGCAGGTTCTATTCCCGATCAGGGCATACACCTACATTGCTAGTTCAATCCCCTGTAGGCTTGTGCATGGGAGGCAACCAGTCAATGTTTCTCACATCAATGTCTCTCTCTCTCTTCCTCCCTCCCTCCTTTCCTCTCTCAAATAAATGAAAACATATCCTTGGTGAGGATTTTAAAAAGAAAGAAAAACAAAGACAGGGCATCCAGCTTTCTTGGTGACCTGCAGTTTCTGCCTCATTTCTTCTTTAAAGAAAACAGAAATGAGGCCTGACCATTAGGAGGAAGGTGCCTTCATTGTGGTGAGCACATCAAACAATGGCAAATGAAACCAAAGGTGCTTTTGTATCGGCTTTTATTTTCTCTTTACATCATTAAATAAAAGTAAAGTCCCTTCAATAATGAAATTCAAATTACAAGCATATATAAAGTAGAGATCAACCACCACCACCACCACCACCCCCCCCCCGACATCTATCACCTTCTCTTATCCCAGCCCAGATTTGGGGCTAAGGAGTTTATTGCTCTGCCTTCCCCAATTTATCGTATGTGCATTAGTAACTAACTAGCTGGGATCTTACTACGACTCCTATTCTCCAACTTGACTTTTCATTGTATTACACATCTTTCCATGTCCGTGCACATGAATTCTTCCTTGTTCTTTCTGACAGCTGCTGAAAATTCCACTTCCTGGCAGCATAATTTAGTTAGCGTTCCCCCAAAGCAGGAACATTTAACCGATCTCAAGATTTTTACCGTATCAAAACCTCAGTGAGCATCTCTGCACACATCTCGGTGCCCTTGTTTTTTGTTAAATAAATTCTTAGAAGTGAAGGCAAATCACTGGGTCAAAGGGTGTGTGCATTTTCAGTTTTGATACTAATTTTTAGTTTGCTCCAAAAAAAAAAAAAAAAAAAAAGCCATACTGCTCTGTCCTTCTACCAAAGTTTTGAAGAATGTCTTTTTGCTCATGCCCAAGGCAATACGGAGTGGAAATCATCTTTAAGTATTTCTTGGCCTGTTGGTGGCTCACGTTGAGCAGAAATGCAGGGCTATCGGGGAGCTTACTTTTCTAGAAAAGCAGAAGAGGGGTCATCTGTTGGGTTTGAAGAGGAGGAAGGGGATGGGTCTGTGAGGACTAGGACCACTTTAGGAGACAGCCACTTAGGGGAGGTGGAGCAGCAACTGACCCAGAAGGTCTAAGCAGCTGGAAAGCCCAGAGGAAGTTGGGGCGGGGGGTGGGGGGGTAGTCCCAACATTTTTATAAAGCCAATACAGTCAGTTATGTGACTTTTCTGGTTTGGCAGCAAGACCCGAAAAGTGGGCAGCTGGATGGATTTATGGCTGGAATGGATCGAGTTGATGGTGTAACAGAGTCACCTGGTGAGAACAGACACTTCTCATGGTTGAGTGATGATGTGGAGGTCTGCACTTGGGAGCATGAGAGGTGAGCCGGGGAGAAGGGCTGATCGAGCAGAGGGACACAGAAGGTCCAAAAGACCACAGTTCGGTGACAGTCAGGTCAGGGGCAAGGCTGAAGGAGAGTGAAGGAGTTGGTGGGGTGCGCAGGTAGCTGGTGATGACCAGAGAGGTCTTTCCTGAGTTCCAGATGTCGGCGCTGCCATGGCCACTGCGGACTATGGTGAGGTGTGGGCAGCGGAGCAGGTGCTACAGGGAAACAGAGCTAAAGGTGGCTAGACAGCCGCAGGCAGAGCCAGGACAGAGCGGGGCCGGGTGGGTCCTCACGGGGATGGCAAGACGGGGTGGAATCCGATGCCGCAAACCTCGGGTGTGCCTGAAAGAGTGAAGAGTCAGAGGTTTTTCTACTCATGACTTATTCACCGATATTTTTAGCAAAGCAGTGATATGTTGGCAACATTAACTCCTAAAACTAGATGCTACCCTAATATTTAAACTCTTGGGGTTTGTTAGGGAACTCACAAGTCAGGCCGTTTCAGGTTTATGCTCTCTGCCCTTTCTACCTTGCTTCCCCAAGCTAACTGTCTCCAGCCCCAAAAGATTCCACTCAGGGATCTTCCTCAGTGCTTGCCTTGGAGCCTTAGATTGAGCTGAGTGCCCCTTACCTGGTTTCCCAAAAGATGACCACATAATGCGGGCATGACCTTCTCATAGGTCTGTCTCTCCTATCACACAGGAGCCTGGAGCAGGGACCTTGTTCCTATCATCTTTGAGCTTATTATCTTCCTCAGTGCTTGCCTGGGAGCCGTCCTTGCAGGAGGCTTCAGGTTGATCATATAATAAAGATTCCTTCCTTCAAGGAGCTTGAAATGCAGTCATGGGAAGGACAACCATGCATAAACCAAGAATGGCATGTCCTTCATTGCATTTACCCATCTCATTGAGAAAACGTCCATTCTTGAACACAGCTTGCACGGGGCCATTCAGACCTTCCAAAGCATCCGACCTTTGTAGGCAACACTTCCTGAGAAAACTGAAGTGTTTTTCACCTTCTACGATGAATGCGATTGATGAGCACCCGTACACTGACAGTGGTCCCGTAAACATTTAGCGAAGGTCGCATCTGGGAGTGCCGACCTCCCTAAGTAAGACCTAGTACAGGCTCTCCAATATTATGTATCTCTTTCTGCAATTTGAAATATGACAAATAGAAATCTACATCTCTGGATGCTTCTGCTGCCTCACCCGATGCAAAGTCTGGCTCCTTACTCAGGACAACCTTCTCTCCCTCACAATCCTCACGCCCACCTACAACTATGCCGCACCCCCTCTTAAAGCCGAGCCCAAATCCCACTGCCTTCTGAACCTCCCTTCACTTTCAACAGAGGTGACCATGCCCTTCTCTGATGCATGCCACTTATTGCTGCTTTGAGAGGGTTTTGCAAGCCTGCTTTCCCCCTTGACTTGTTTATAAGGCCATGGGTGAAGGGGACAAATTCCACCTTGCTCACTGTCCCCTTCCCTATAATGTCTTTCATGTGTCCAGTGTTCCATGAGCAAATCGCTGAACACAAGAACTGAGCTTGTTGGTCTAACTCAAACATATCTGTGTACAATAGGGTGACGGATGAGGATTTGGCGCACGTCACCATATTCACAGCAAATTTTTCTTGTACTTCACAAGAAGGTATTCCTCACAACCAATGCCTGACTTGTTTTTAGGTAGGCTTACCTTTTTTGATGATTTTGTTGTTTGTTTCCTCTGGGGTTTTTGAATGTGTGGAGAGTTATCAGTGAAACTAATCTATCATTTTGGCTAAGACATTAGCTTCATCCACACACTCTTAAAGGGAGTTGGAGTGTTTTATGGTGAACCACTTCCTTGCCTGACCTTCTTTAATGCCTGTAATAGTGATTTTACTAATCTAATTTGTCAGCACCCTCCAATACTCTGCCGGCCACTAGAGCAGTTCGAAACCAACTACTGAAGGAGCAAACGGCGGAAGAACTGAAAATAACCTCTTACACTAAAGACCCACTCAAATGCCCTAGCTCCTGTACAGGCTCTTTCGATCCTGGGCTCTTCCCTTCTTGAAAGTCTTGGATACGTTCTCAGATGTAGCTGGGCAGGGTCGGAGAAGATGGCCAGGATCCATGACATGCAGGATGCCATATTCCAAAAGCTCTGCCTTCTTCAAGATAATCCCCCAAACGATTTCCCTCTAAACATTTCCCACCTACTACCAATTTAGTGTTTCTCAAACCTTCCTCTTTCCCATATGACCTTCAAGATTTTTGCCTTTTCTGCATACCACCTCTATTACTTGTTTAGGAAATGATTTTCTGGCCCGGCCAGCATGGCTCAGTGGTTGAGTGTCGACCTATGAACCAGGAGGTCATGGTTCGATTCCCAGTCAGGACACATACCCAGGTTGCAGGCTTGATCCCCGGTGTAGAGCATGCAGTAGGCAGCCGATCAGTGATTCTTTCTCTCATTGTTAATGTTTCTACCTCTCTCCCTCTCCCTTCCTCTCTGAAATCAATAAAAATATTTTTAAATGATTTCCTCTTTTTTACTAAGGTAAAGCCTCACCTTAGTTCCCCCAATCTCACCCAAAGATCTATAGAGTAGGGGGACCTACAGCTTCGTGAATCCCTCCACTGCTCCCCTTAGATTCCCACTACCATGGCCACAGAACCTTGCACACAAAGGGGGCTCTATAAATAGTGGCTGAATGGGTGATTGTCAACCCAGCCTAGAAGACCATGGTCACCTTCCCACTCCTCCTTTGCCTAGTCTAGCTTGTAAGCACCTTGAAATTGGTGGTCCCAATGGTACCACCAGTTTCTGGCCATTTATAAACTCCCAAGAGCCTCATTTAGTAAGAATCTAAAAAGAGTTGATCTTCATTTTATTTATGTTGTACTATACTAGGAGGTATTTATGGTCTGGTTTGTATGCCTCCCATCCAATCCTTCAGAACTCTCTCTCACACACACACTTTTAAAAATTGTCACAACAACTTAAAAAAACAGAATGAGACTAAGAAGCTCACTCTTAAAGTAGGGTGGGAATGTTCTGCCTCACAGCTCGAAGTGTTTGCTTTAGTGATCAACCCAAGCTAGTAAACAACCCAAAGCACAAGTTCAGCCTTTTCATGAGCCAAATTCATCAGTTGAAGACCAAAATACGTGTTCATATTTGCTGACACTATTTAGACAGCTTATGTAACAACCCTCCACTCAGCTGGATAGATTGGCTAAAAGTGATATGACATCCTTGGTACAGAAGATTTTAGGTTAAAATAGGATTTTAAATAAAAACAATGAGCTGCTTTGTAGAACAACTTACAAAATTCCCAAGCCATGAATATACTCACAAATAAAATATGTGGCCACTGCTTTAGTCCCCCTACATTAACAACACTTAGCAAGCACAGGAGTTTGCATGTTAAGAAAATACACTTAAGTTTCCTTTGGCCGAAACCGGTTTGGCTCAGTGGATAGAGCGTCGGCCTGCGGACTGAGGGGTCCCAGGTTCGATTCCGGGCAAGGGCATGTACCTGGGTTGCGGGCACATCCCCAGTGGGAGATGTGCAGGAGGCGGCTGATCGATGTTTCTCTCCCATCGATGTTTCTAACTCTCTATCTCTCTCCCTTCCTCTCTGTAAAAAAAATCAATAAGATATATTTAAAAAAAAAAAGTTTCCTTTGAATACAAACTACTCTTTTTTTGACAAACAACTCTATTTTCTTAAATGTCATAAAAGTGTTTATGAAATTCTTTCTTTGCCTTGGATCCACACCTGTGACCTTCTATTCAAGTCACCTTCTATGTGAATTCAATGAATATCTATTATAGTTAGAAAGAACAGAAGACAGTGAGGATCAACTATTGGAATGGACTATATCTAGCCCATAATAGGCACTAAATAATGGCAACTATTATTACCAAATTCAGCACTCACTCACTGAACAGAAATGTGAGAAGAGAAGTGCATGGTAGGGCAGACATTTCTCTGAGCTGGGAGGGGTCCTGATGGAGTGGGGGGGCTTCAGAACCTACCCTTTTGGACCTTGCAGGGAGCCAGAGATTCTGCCCAGAAGCCACTGGGAGGCCAAAGTGAAGTCGGGCAGGAAATGAAAAGAAAAATGAAATTCTTGATACCAGAATATAATTAACACCCACCGTCCCAGAATAGTTCACATCTGCTTTCTGGTTTTGCTCTTGAAAACATATTTATATTAGTTTCATCCCAAACTCAAACCTCAGATGTCCCCACCCAACCCTCTGAGGTCTTGGACATGTGACTTTGGCTCTGGGTCCCTTCTTCCATGAGGTAAACAGGGGGAACCAGATCTCTAAAATCCTTTCTAGACTTTTAGGTCCCCGTTGTGATCCATTTTAAGCTGCACTGTGGAGTGGCCAACATCAACATAACCCAAAAAGCATTACCTACGTTACTGTATCTATTCACGAGTCAGGGCTAATGCCAAGCACCTCTCCTCCAGTTTCAGGCCCCCGGATCTCAGAAAGCTCCCCTCTCTGTGCTCCTTATTCTGTCCGTGTGTTGAGCTCACTTCCTAGCTTACTCATTGCCTCCCCAGAGACTGCACCTGGCTCACAGTTCTGCCTTCAGAGCCCACAGAAATGCCTCCTCAGCGGCCAGTGCCCACTCAATGGCTTTCACCCGCCCAGCCCCAACCTCGCGGTATCTGCGGTATGTTTGCTCTCCTAGGACCGCGTTAGTTGAAGAGGGGGCCGGGTCGCCCCTGGGGTGTCGGAAAGGACCCCGGCCACACGATGCCTTAGACTGGCTGGGGGTGAGGCCACGGAAGCCTTCTTTCAACAAGCTTGCCGGGTGATTTTAGGCATAATCGTCTGAAATTCGCTGCTCTTTCAACAGCTTCGTTAGCATTGTGTGTGTTTTTATTTAAGGAAAAAGCGTGTTTTATTCGAGATATTTTTTAAAACCAGGAATATAAAAGAAAAAGTGGGCGGGGTGGAGAGGGTCGTTCAAAGCTCTAAGGTGCAGGAGCCTGGCACCCGCTGGTGCTGTCGGCCCATCTCAGCCAAGTAGGAACTCCTGGAGAGAAGAGAAAGTCTGGGGGGAGGGGGCGCCCGACGACGCCCCGGGAAACCGTAGAAAGGTCGAGAGTCCGTCGGGTGGCCACGGCCCTCGGGGTCGCCAGGCTGAGAGCCGTAAGGGACCAGCCCTGCGCAGCATCAGATTCCAGGCTCGAGCATGGAGGCCCCAAGCAGCCCCGCCCCTCCTGTTACCTTGGTAACAGCGGCCGGCCCGCAAACAGCGTGGCACGAAAAGGTGGGACTTCCGTCTCTGGGAACCAATGCGCATGCGGAGGCCGGACAGTCACAGGGCACTTCCTGTCACGTGATCTTAAAAAACCACTAAAAGTTTCTAACTCCGGGGTCACGTGCCTCCGTTGCCATTAGCAACCAGAGGCTTCTAAACAGCCCGCCCGCCCTCCGCAGCCGCTGCGGTCCAACCTCCTTGGTGGTCCCGGTTTGGCGGGGCTGCGCCTGGCCTCTCCCGCTCCTCCAGGCCGCTCACTCCGGCCGCCGCCATGGTGAGTAGCGGCCCGCCGGCACCGCGCCGGGAGTGGGCAGTGGCCGGGGCCGGAGACGCGGAGCGGGGCCCCGCAGTGATGGCGTGGCCTGCGGCGGGTTTGAGCCCGCTTCTGGGCCTCCTTGAGGAGGGGAGGCCGCGCCGGGTGCGGGGCGCAGGTGCCTCAGCCGTAGCCCGTCCGGGCTGGTCCTGGCTGAAGACGCCCCGCCAGGCGGCCTCGCTCTGCCGCGTGGCGTGCGTTGCTCCTCTCCAGGTCCCACCGCGCGGGCGGACGGCGAGGAGAGCTGCCGGGGCTCGCTGCCGGCAGGATTCTCACTCGCTTCCAGAAACTCCAAGTTTTTACGCGCGCACACACCCTTTGACAGCATAAACAATTATGTGTCGAGGAGCCGAGGAGGGAGAACGCGGTTGAATCCAGCTTTCTGATGTGAGAATGACTTTAAGAGTCCAAGCCTCCCATTTTACAGCCGAGGGAACTTGGGTGACATTTCTTTTCGTTTTGACCTGTTGAAAAGAGGCCCCGTTTTCCTGTATGTGAAAACAGTGTAGCTGTAAAATGAAAAGGCATTTCAGTAATCTTAAGCTCATAGTTGTCAAGCTGTCATCTGGTTTAAAATCAAGACCAGCTAATGGCTATGTCAAAACCAAATCTAATGCATAAAGCTGTATTAGAGGAAGTAAAGTTGAGTTGCTGTAATAGAAATCTAGAAAACAATGGCTTAGAGAATACAGAGGCTAGTTCCGTCTCTCACTTAACAGCCATCTCTGCTCATCTCAGGTGAGTGGGTCAGTGCTGCTCCATGGAGTCATTTAAAGGTACAGGCCCCTTTCATCTTGCTGCTCCCCCAGCCGCTAGGGCAGTGATGGCGAACCTTTTGAGCTCGGCGTGCCAGCATTTTGAAAAACCCTAACTTAACTCTGGTGCCGTGTCACATAGAGAAATTTTTTGATATTTGTAACCATAGTAAAACAAAAATTTATATTTTTGATATTTATTTTATATATTTAAATGCCGTTTAACAAAGAAAAGTCAACCAAAAAAATGAGTTTATGTGTCACCTCTGACACGCGTGTCATAGGTTCGCCATCACTGCCCCAGGACATGGTTGCTGTCTGCAGGTTCAGGGTCATCACCGCCTCCTCCAAGGGTCAGAGAAATGGGGTGTGGCAAAGCCCTCCCCCCCACACCCCCATCTTCAGGCCCAGGCTTTGGAAGTAGCCCTCTTCTCTTCTGACATCCATTACTGATAAGTAGGCGTGTGGTCACCCCTGACTGCAAGGAGGGCTGGGAAGTGTCCCCTGGTTGGACAGCCATGCACCTGGGAAAAAGGGAACAGGATTTAATGGCCATCTGGCGTCTCCACCACAAGATGGCCTGTGTTTTCATTGTTGGTTCCTTTGTTACAGTTTCAAGACTAACAAATTACTTCTCTCTCTTGCAGGCAGAGTTGGGCCTAAATGAGCACCATCAAAATGAAGTTATTAATTATATGCGTTTTGCTCGTTCAAAAAGAGGCTTGAGACTCAAAACTGTAGATTCCTGCTTCCAAGACCTCAAGGAGAGCAGGTATCCCGGTGGGAACACGGGTCCTTCTGGCAGCCCATGTGGGGAGGCTGTGGCGGAGGCCATGCAAGCCACTGCCGGGATTATCGTGGTCCGTTACCACTGAGAGCAGCTACATAGCCACATGGGTGTGTGAGACTCAAATTAAATCGTGGTGGGAGCAGTCTGTTCTCAAACCTGCACGCATAAGGGGTTGCAGTGGGACCATGGGCATGTCACCTCTGCCTCCTGCGTCTGTGTTTCCATCTGCAGAGTGAGGGGATTGAAGACGTTGGCCCCAAAATTCCCTTCTATCTCAGACACTGTCTGTGGGAGATGAATTTTTTTAAAATGTATTTTATTGAATTTTAACAGAGAGGAAGGGAGAGGGAAAGAGAGTTAGAAACATCAATGAGAGAGAAACATAGATTCAGCTGCCTCCTGTACACTCCCCACTGGGGATATGCCCGCAACCAAGGTGCATGCCCTGGACCGGAATCGAACCTGGGACCCTTCAGTCCACAGGCCGATATGCTATCCACTGAGCCAAACGGGTTAGGGCAGATTTTTAATGCTATTGTTGATGAAGATGATGATGTTCACTTTTATGGAGTAGTCAGTGGTCCATGGAGTTTTAACTGAGAGAAGTTAGATTTTTTTTTTGTTTTTATTTTCAAGTCTCAAGAATGGTAGGAGAAGCAACATATAATTATCATTGATTTTCTCATAGGCATTTACTACCATGTGAATAGTTCCTACAATTATTGAAATGCTAGGTAAATAATAGAAAGAAAAGAGAAATTGTAGAGAGCACCTGGGAAGGCACATGAGCTGATTGTCGACTGAGTCCAGTGACGTTGGCAGAACCACGTCCTGGAAACACACTGTGCCAGATGCAGGTGTGTTGTCAGCCTGACCCTTAACTCAAGCACCAGGAGGTGGGTTTCATTATTTAAGTTCAGCTAGGCGCAAGGAACGAACGCAATTATCCGGGCTCAGCCAGGAGTGACAATTACAAAGAAGCCACAAGAATGAAGAATTGCCGCTTGATCCTTAACCATGATTTCACATAATTCCCTTTGCTTTAAACTCTAGTAAAACTTCCTAGAATCATGCTGTATAATAAACAGTGTATATAATAAACACGCTGCACCAGTTCTGGGTCACTGTCTCTCCATCAGAGGGCAGCTGTCCCACCCGGTCCCAGCTTTCCCTACTGTCTCTGTGTCTGTCTCTTTCTTTTTCTCAATCCCCTGTCGGCCCTACTCAGGACTCGTCATCCGCTCTGTAGCTGTGCTGGTTGTGGTAGAGAGAGAATACTTATAAGAAATTACTTCTTCCAGGTGACTTTTGAAATTACTAACTGACAAGATGAATTTCAGTGAAGAATAAAAAGATTTTTAAACTGAAAAATTAAAGAAAAAAGTAAATAATTTGGGGGAATGTCTCCGAGCATGTACTTGTATTAAAGGATGGCCATATTTGAAGAATGAGCCACAATTTAATCGCTTAAATAGACATCAAAATTTAATGCAGCTTAAGTTATTTTTAATCTGCTTTATTAATAAAGGGGAAGGCTCCCAGAGAGATTGTCACAATAACCTGTCATCCCCTCCATGTCACAGTGCAGGTTTCTTTTATTGTGTAAATGGTTTTTGTTGTTCATGCGGAAGTTTGGGTTGTTGCATTGCAGGCTGGTGGACGAGACCTTCACCATAGATGAAGTCTCCGAGGTTCTGAGCGGCTTGCAGGCTGTGGTTCACAGCGAGGTGGAGTCGGAGCTCATCAACACGGCTTACACCAACGTGTTACTCCTGCGGCAGCTTTTCTCGCAAGCTGAGAAGTGGTACCTCAAGCTGCAAACAGATATCTCTGAGCTTGAAAACAGGTAATAAAATTTATACCTGCAATTATGACAATAGCAGCCCAAGCATGTTCTTAAAAGTTAGTGAATGTCTTCTTGGGGCAGGTGCGCAAGAAAATTCAGGCTGGGCAGTGGCAAAGCATGGGTCTTGGGTGTCACTTGACGTCCTCTTCAAAATTCTCTGCTGCTACTGTTCCTGGGCATTAGAAACGTATGAAATTGCCTTTTAGGCTGTTGCTAACTATGCCTTACAGTATATTTGGTAGCCTGATCAGCATTACAATAAACCTTTAGAGATAGGTCAACTAGACCTATCTTTTAAATAGGAAATGTAAAAAAATGTTTATAATCCAAACATCATCAAAGAGCTCATTAATTTTTTAAAAATCGGCAAGCTTGAAACATCCTAAGAAGTCATGCAGAAATCAGGAAAGACTGACCTCTGACCCTGGGGCTGTGACCTAAGCACAGCTGCAGCTGGTAGGCCACGTGGAGAGTGTGGACCACACGGTAGGGCCTGCGGTAGGGGAGGAAACCATGAGTAGGCTACTGGCGAGTAAGCGAGAAGCTGGCTGGGAAGGGGCTTGGACGGGCAGTGACTGCTTCCGGCCGAGGCGTTCGCAGCGTCATCGGCGCTCACTCCCCTTTACAAAGGAGAGGAAGCAGGCAGGCGGCTCGCCCGAACCACTGTCTCTCTGGGACTGTATCGACTTTTCCAGGTGGCTCGCACTACTGTAACCCCATCTTTGTGAGGTTCCTCTATGAAAATCAGTTTGTCTTTCTTGAACATCTACGAGCTAATGATGCATATTATAGGATAAGCTCCCGATAGCACCGCAGAAATAGAGTTGCCTGCAAATTTCAGACGTATTTGTCTAACGTTGTAGTTCTAGCGGTTAACAGGGCACACTCAGTGGGTGGCAAGTCCTAGGTGCTGTGGCTGACTCAGGGCTGAGGCCTTGTGCTTGGACGGTGACCGTTGGTAACTAGATGTTACCCTGACGTGGGGAGGCGTGCCTCTGGCTCTCTTTTCCCAGCACGTGGGAGATTGGCTCCGGCGATTGTATTCTTGTGTGTGTGATTTTATTATAAATTCATTTTAAATAAATGTTTTTCATATTTTCTTTTTATCATCTAGGGAATTACTAGAACAAGTTGCAGAATTTGAAAAGGCAGAATTTACATCTTCCACTAAAAAGGTAATTTTTGGTCATTTTAAGTCTGTGCCTTAATAGCCAGTATTTAAAGTCCCCAAGTTACTCCGGGAACTCAGAGGTGAAAGTGAGAGCCCTCAAGGTAAAACTTTCTATTTAAGAGCAGGATTGAAAAACTGTCTCAGACTTTCAGGCAAAAGAAGAAAAGTTTTGTAAATAACTGTGAAAGCCTGTTTGTGTCCACTATCTCTCACACAACACACACACTCCCTGCCGTCCACCTGACTCCTGCCATATAAACTCTCCGCTCCCATGATGCAGAGCACAGGCATGTCCGCCCACCTGTGCACACATCCTGGCTCTGTCACGCTAGAGCTGCGTGACCTTGAGCAATTTACCTGAAATGGCTGAGCCTCGTTTTCCTCGTCTGTCATGTGGAGATCATACTAACAGGAGCTACTTCTCTCTTTAAAAAAAAAAAAAAATATATATATATATATATATATATATATATATATATATACACACACACACACATACATACACATACATAAATTGGTTTTTTTACAGAGAGGAAGGGAGAGAGATAGAGAGTTAGAAACGTCGATGAGAGAGAACATTGATCAGCTGCCTCCTGCACCCTCCCTACTGGGGATGTGCCCGCAGCCAAAGTACATGCCCTTGACCGGAATCGAACCTGGGACCCTCGAGTCCGCAGGCTGACACTCTATCCACTGAGCCAAACCGGTTAGGGCATACTTCTCTTTTTAATCCTCGTCATTTGCAATGACTACTTGTTGCCCCATAAAATCCCCCAAAATGCTGCTGAGAGGAACCCGTGAATATACACATACAAACAGTTTCCCAGGTATTCCTGTGGAACACATTTCTGCCTAAGACATTTCTGGGTCAGAGGGAATGGATTCTTTTGTTTTTTGTACACATTGCTACAGTGCCAAGTAATTCTTCATCTGCAGTGTAGTTGCCTAAGTCCTCATCAGTATTACAGTTTTTCCCAGCATCTGGGTTCATGCAGAAATCTGTTTCCGCTCCCACAGGTTAAATGAAAGGGTCATTTTCAATCCCAATCGTGAGATGCCAGGGTTTGTACCTGCTCTGGCTTTAAGCACCTTCCCTCCTTTCCTTCCATCTGTATTTTTTACAAAAGATATGGGAGGATGGGTTTCATGTTTGTCTCCCATTTGTATTGGGCCCTGGGAACCAAACCCACGCGATTCCCCTCGCCCAAGGAGCTGACTTCCCCGTGGATGTGCCTACACAGCATCTCCATTTAGAAAGTGCAAGCGCTCCATGATCACACGATACATTCCGTGCTGGTTTCAGTTCGGCTCCTGTATTTCATTTCAGCCCATCATAGACGTCATAAAGCCAAAACTTGCTCCACTTAACGAGGGAGGAACAGCAGAGCTCCTGAACAAGGTAATGTTGCCATCATTTGGGGGGCGCAGATCCTCCTCTCCATCCTCTCCTTGCCTGCACAGCTCTAGAGTGGAGACCCTGAGGAGGAGGAGGCTGGGTCAGGGTTTGGTCCACAGAGAATTAGTCTGTTGTTGTTTTACTTAATGGTACCAGTGGGCCAGAAGCGGACATACTTACTTTCTCTAGCAAGTCTGAAGCAGCTCTTTAAAAAAAAAAAGTTTTTCAATTACAGTTGACATTCAATATAATCTTATATTAGTTTCAGGGGTACAGCATAGTGGTTAGACATTTATGTACTATACAGAGTGATTCCCCCGACAATTCTACTGCTCGCCTGGCCTCACGGTTATTCCAGTACCAGTGAACGTGTTCCTGCGCTGTGCTGTACATCCCCACTGAGCCGCGCTCGTTGCACTTGCTCATGGGGGAGTGAAGAGCATGGCATTTTGGACATCATTTATTGATGGGCATTTGAAATTTATAATCTGTGCTAACAATAAAGGGAATTTTACTAGTACTGAGAGGTTTATAAAAATTAATTACCAATATACAAATAAATATTTTTCATGATTCCTGTATTGTCAACATTATGCTAGATCTTGTTCGACAAAAAGCAGTCCAATACCTGGCCTTTTACCCTCATACACCTCCCAGTCTCGTGGGAAGGGGGAACGGGGATTCTGGAAGCAGAGAGAGGGAAATGCTAGTTGTTGCCACAGGTGCCACCGGGCGGCAGCAAAGACGCAGGGGTGAGTGTCAGAGGAGGACAGACTTGGGGCAGGCAGGCTGAAGAGGAAAGACAGGTTATGGTCAGAGGGAAGAGAAGGGCGTGGTGGGAAGCACGGCGGAGGCTGGCAGAATGGGGCTGGCAGCACTCTGGCGCAGTGGTGCAGGGTAGGCCGAGAATAGAAGGGAGTCGCAGGATCAGGTAGGTGAGAGATGGCAGGGAGGGTCTAGGCAAAGGCTGAGTGGGAGGCTGAGAAAGTCTGAGACGTGAGAGAAGCAGCTAGGAGTCTCAGAGTCAATCAACAGAGACTCCAGGTGCCGCGGCCAATGCGCTGGGGAAAATGGGATGTTACTCATAACCAGGGCCTGCAGGTTTTTATTATCTATTTTAAAATGAAACAAGTAATGTCAACTATTAAAAATTCTTTGGCTGAAATAACACAACTTTAATTTACTCACAAAGGAAATTTTAAGGCTTCAAGAAGAGAATGAGAAATTGAAGTCCAGGCTGAAGACCATCGAAATGCAGGTACCTGAGAATCACGCTAACGAACCCTGGGAGTTACTCACAGGCTCATCCTGACCGTGTTGTGTTCAAACTTGACTGCAGGCTATGAACGCGCTGGGTGAGAAGTCAGAGCTGGAGAGGGCGCTGCGTGACTTACGGCTGGACCAGGGCAACCAGAAGGTGAACTAAGGCAGCTCTCTTACGTTGGCTGAACAGAGTGATGAACTGAACATTAAGTCCTCATTACTGTTCCTTCCCCACCATCACCCTCACTCCCCCACTGCTGTTGTGCTGCACGGGGACCTCCTGGTCCAGGAAAAGCCAGTGAAAATGGCACCCATCACTCTGCCCTCCAGGGCCAAAGACACATACACAGCTCACGTGTCCCGAGAGCTTGTTAGCATACAAGATATATATATATATGTATATATATATATATAGCTTTAAATATATATTTTTGTTGATTTCAGAGAGGAAGGGAGAGGGAGAGAGAGATAGAAACATCAATGAATCATTGACTGGCTACCTCCTGCATGCCCCACACTGTGGATTGAGCCTGCAACCCAGGCATATGCCCTGACTGGGAATCGAACTAGTGACCTCTTGATTCATGGGTTGATGCTCAATCCACTGAGCCACACAGGCGGGTCATAAATAATTTTATTATTTTTCCATGTGTATCATTTAAACTTCTTCACCAGGATTTTTTAAACTTCAAAATAAAACCTGTTTGCCATCCCAGCACTGAGGCACACAACCCTGTCACATGTAGAATCTCACCTCTGTCCTGCTCCTCTTCGGAATCCCTGCAGTTCATAGGTCATATTTTACGTGTTTGGAAGTCAGTGAGCCTGCTCTCTGCCATGTGCAGGACACCGTGCACTGAGGGCTGAGGGTGAACGAGGGAGCGGGGGCTGGCAGCACTGGGAGCCAGGGTACCGGCTGGGGAGGGAGACTGGCTTGCACCTGCACACCACCTGCCTTCACCTCCTGTGAAGGTGAATCACTGTTTAGGGCGTCAGCATGAACTTACGCTCACATGTGTATTTTCATAGGATTTTATAAAGGCCCAAGACTTGAGTGACTTGGAAAACACAGTTGCCGCTTTAAAGAGTGAGTTTCAGAAGACACTCAGCGACAAGACAGAAAACCAGAAGTGTCTGGAGAAGAGTCTAGCGACGGCCAAGCACGACCTGCTCAGGGTTCAGGAGCAGCTGAGCATGGCTGAAAAGGTCCGATTTGTCTGTGAATGTCCATGGGTGGTGGGTGCCGTAGAGGGAAAGTATTGGGCGAGCGCTGGACAGCTAGCTGCACATTCACATTTTCCTCCAGGTGCTGACCAGTATGTGTTCTAAAGATTATCATTTCTGGGCACTGAAATTCTTCCATCTTTGGCCCTAAAATATCTGTGATAATAAAAATCTCCACTCCTTCTGTCATGTGGTCGAATATTCCACTTGCCCTTCCTGCCAGTCACTCCTACAGCCTGTCAGAGGGATGGGTGACTTTTTTTTAAGGATTCTATACCTTTAATTTGTAAGAATTTGGGAGCAAAAATTTAAGTAATTTAAAAATCCTGAAATACGACTCTACTTTGGGATTTGGAAAAAGATCGTGCTTGTTTCGCCTGAAATTACTTTACTGTTTCAAATACCTTTCCCATGTCTAGGGCAGGGGTCCTCAAACTTTTTAAACAGGGGGCCCGTTCACTGTCCCGCAGACCGTTGGAGGGCCGGACTATAGTTTAAAAAAAAAACTATGAACAAATTCCTATACACACTGCACATATCTTATTTTGAAGTAAAAAAACAAAATGGGAACAAATACAATATTTGTATTTGCATGTGGCCTGCGGGCCGTAGTTTGAGGACCCCTGGTCTAGGGCATAGCATGCTTGAGTGATTTGCTAACATTATGTTTGGAGAGACATTACTGTTTTGTTGGCTTGTCATTTGAAAGAATATTTTTAAAGTTTGGATACTCTTAATTTTATATGAGTATGTTTTTTAAAGAAATCCGAAAATAATATAAGCAGAATGTTGGTAAAATTAGAGCAAAAAATATACACTTTCATCAGATTTGTTCATTCCTTCCTTAACTACTTCTTAGTAGTGAGCTGGCATTTTTCACTGTGCAGGAATTAGAGAAGAAATTCCAGCAAACAGCAGCCTACCGGAACATGAAAGAGATTCTAACCAAGAAGAATGACCAAATCAAAGACCTGAGGAAAAGACTGGCAAAGTACGTCGTGCCCATCTGCCTCGGGTTTTTCTCTCTGCTGGGTCGATGTCTGTTCTTCATTAAACCTAAGCTTGTGTCCAGAGAGGTCAGGCCGGTGGGCACTGCTCTACCATTTAGTCCGAAGCCTGCATCTGAGACAGCAGAGGAGCTTTGGCCTGGCCTTGTCTGTAATGCCCACCCGGGCTTTTAGGTCCAGCCCACGACTGCTCTAGGCTACTCTTGGCAGTGGATTCAGGTAGCAGGATCTCGGGTGGGAAACAGCCAGCTGGCAGGGCAGCATGGGGCATTTCTCCTTCACGGTGTCCTTGCAGCATCCAAGACCTGGTCGTACTGTGCCCTCAGGTGACAATTTAGGTGCAGGAGAATGAGATTCACGCAGATGGATGCCATGGCCAGCATGGCTGAGAAGTCCATGCTCACAGAGACCCCAGTAGGGACAGTGCAGTTACAGGAACTCGCCGTGCAGAGGGAGGTCTCAAGTCGTGGCCGCGCCCACCACATACTTGGAGTTTGCTCACAGTCCTGGTCCAGATGGAGTCTACTAATCAGGGCCACTTTTGTCATCAGCAGTTTTGTCTGCAAACTCAGCTGACATTATCCTTATCAGGGTTCCAGGGGAACAGCTAGGAGGTGAATCTGGGCTCGTTAACCCTTTACTCGCTTAGCTATACCAGCTAGTGGTGTGGATCTGAATGTAGATAATGACTGAATTTCTACTCTGCCATCACGGATCTAACTGTCAGATACAGAGGCTTGAGTCTGAAGGCATCTTAGCAGTTAGCCGGTCCGTTCTGCCTGCTGCAGGAAGCCCCTCCCAGTCCCCACATGCCTGACTCTGCCTCAGCCATACCGATTTTTAGGTAATTTCCACACAAAGGTGGAATATTGGCGCTAGATGAAAGGTAGATCTATTTTCTACAATGTCTGCAAGTTCCATCTTATTCTAACCACTTGTTTGCATGTAGCTAACATTTTTCTATATCATGTTGGTTTTTTCTCTTTAATGCTCAGGAGCCCAGGTATAGGGGACAGTAAGGTTCAGGGCCTCAGGGCTGGTAGACTTAAAGTGAGAAATGCGGTGTCACTGCTGTAGTCACTGGAGATGTTTCACGTCAGCTCATCTGGTAACAGTGACAACAAGAGGGCATCATGATGTTATGCTCTTAAGTTAATAGGTATCTCTTTCCAGATATGAACCCGAAGATTAAAAGCTGAAGGTCTCATCCGGAAGCTGCCGGAGCGTGAACACCAGCTGTTCTCACCTCAGGCATGTATTTTGGAGAAGTTTGTTGTATTCCCTCTTTACCTTTCTAGTGTTTAGACTTTGCTCCGGCTGTTTAAATTGGAGTTCCTGTTTTCAGTTGCCTAAGGACAGCCTGGCTCTGGCCGTTGTCCCAAACCCGTCTCTGCGGAGTGCTCCCGGGCCTTGGCTCACGTGCACTGAGTCCCTCGCCGTAAAGAGATGTTTAGCGGGAAGAAGGGTCTCAACCTTTGCAATCCTCTGAGGAGAACCCCCTTTTAGCAAATGTTAAAGCGAGCAATCTCCCTACCTGTGCATTCCCAGGGTAAATACAGATACAGAGTTATTGAAGACATTACAAATAAACCTTATTTTTTAAAATGAAACCTAATTCATTTTCTCTATTTGATCATCAAGAAATATATGAATTAATTGGAAATGTAAATACCACCTATTATAGGCAACATTTTCACCGATTATAAGGAAAATTAACAGTGAACGAGAGAATTTACTAGTAACTTCTGCGGTCACCTCCATGCTGTGTTTATCGACGGAGGTTCGGACTTTTTTGCAGCCCAGCTTACCAAGAAAACTGATGGAGAGGCCAGGTGCACCCTGTCCTTCCACAGCTGAGAAAGTGTCTGGGCTCCACATAAATGGACAATAGTCCCCCTTATCCACGGTTTCACTTTCCATGGTTTCCGTTACCGGCAGTCAACCTCAGTCAGAAAATATTAAATGGAAAATTCCAGAAATAAACAGTTCATAAGTTTCAAATTACACACACAGTTATGTCCCAGCATCTCCTATTGTCTGCTCTGAACAACGGGACGGCCACCACTGAGCTCCGCAAAGCTGATGTGACCTCCCTTAGTGTTTCGGTGAAGGGAGTATCCCCTGCCCGTGCTGGGTCCTCCTGTCCTAGCCATTCTAGCACACCACCCCTCGGGCCTTCTGACCCTCAGTGCTCTGCAAGGCGGTTGTGGAACCCGCCTCATTTGGGGGATGCCATCATTGAGCAGTGTCTTGGAACCGGCCTCATGTGTCCTTGCCACGTGCCAAATCCTAAAGCAGAAGAGAACCCCCACATCAGTGAACCCAGCCACCACCTGTTCTCGCTCCCACTGGGCCGACATCCTCACGATCCACGCCCACACGTGCTTGCCCGTTCCCGCCAGCCCGTGTGAGCTAGCCAGGGCTGCAGCTCTCCTGGGAGTGACTCATGGCCTCCCCAGCAGGGCACCGCTCCTCCATACAGGCCGTGCTGCTGCTCACCCATGTCATGGTTTAGGAGGAACAAGTGGAAGTGGGCAGATCTTGGGGAAGACAAAGGTTATCCTTTCAGTCTTTTCTCCCAAGAGAGGCCTTTGAATGATTGCCAGATGGGGGAGACTGCCCTTCTCTAGCACAGGGTCAGAGCCACCTGCTAGACCCAAGGGTTCAGGGGAACTTGGGGTGTCAAGGTTCTTGAGGGTATCTGCCCAAATGGGCTCACTCATGTCTGAGTCTCGTTCCTTCCCAGAGCCCTCGCTTAAAGGAGACTTTCTAGGGGTGTGAATTTTGTCCCCTTTGTAATGATCCCTAATGATCCCATCTGGGCCTGATTCTCAGCAGGTTCTATTCTCTGCAGTTAGGTGGTAGGGGTCTCTTTAAATGTCGCCATGTGGCATTCGAGTTGTCACAGCATCTCCTGAGGGGACAGTTGGCTAGTCAGAACCTGCCCCTCTCTTCCTTCATCCCAGTCCATCCCAGGTGAGAGTTCTCACCATCGGGCTTACCACCAGCAGCGAGGTCCTGCTGTCGTCTGGCTGCATCCCGCGTCTCATTCTGAGGGCCTGCTTTCTTGGGCCACTTCTGGCATCACCTCTTTTAACTGGGCTCCTCTAAAAGCAGGCTCTGAGACAAGGATTTTGGTTCAAGTAGTTTATTATTTGGGGTGTTCCAGGAAGCACTATGAGTGTATGGGGGCAGGAGACAGGCAGGGAAGGAAGTCAGTACAGTAGATGACACTGTGGACCGCCACCCTTAGTCCCTCTCCGGAGTGAGGAGGCTAGAGCATGGTCCAACTCCTCATTTATCAGGGTGATGTTACCTCCGGCACTTCCTGTGCCTGGCTGCGCAAGTGCAAGCTCCGGCCAAGAGAGGCCCCCAGGGGCAGAGACACCAAGAGCCTCCTACTGGCCACCTGCAGGCTGGGGTGAGCATGTGGTTCCACGGTGAACTGGGAAGACAGGAGAGTAAATGCAGTGGACATTCTGACATGCTGGCCATACTAACCAAAGGATGAACTCACGCTCGAAGAAATCACAAACCCTGTTGAGCCTTTTCAGCCCCCTGTGCTCAGATAGCCAGGCCGCAGCTGCCTTTACGTAGTTACAGCCCTGAAAACGAGTATCCCTGGACTGAGCACCCAGACCAGACCCCGTCTTAGTGACTCAGGCCTGTCGTGGGTGCTCAATCCAAATGTGTGTGAAACTGAACGTCTGCTCCCTGCGCAAGCACAGGTGAAGCCATGAAAAACCTTGATAGGTTGACCAAAATTAGATATTACCTATGAGTTGATTTTCTAGTACTAAGGTCTCTCCATATAAATGATCAAAACTTTAAAATCAACCATTAGAAAAATCTTTACTATGGGACATAATTTCCTGTCTTAAGTGGTGAGTCATAAGCATGATTTTATCTTTTCCTGATGACTCCAAGTTGCTCCTACACTATTACAAGTGACACCTGTAACAGTGACCTGTATTGCAGTGGCCCCAGAGCTACTGAGGTGTGGAGAGATTTTTGCCCCTATAATACGTGGTTTGCAAGCACTGTGTTTTTTGAGCTGTTGCGTCTGATTTTTATGGTTTGCACACATCCACCCGTGTCCTTTCCTATCGGACTGGCAGCTAACACTCTGGTTTTGATCAATGTGCCAATCTCTGTTGCCATTTCTAATGGGCTTGGGAAAGAGTAGCTTATTAGAATTCTGTGCATCCTCAGTGAAGGCTTAGAAACTCCTCCTGTGTGAGTGAAGTGCAGAGACTTTGTGGCATCTTGGCAGCTCTATTTTAGATTGATTTGTAAGAGAATGTTAGGCAGTTTCCGGGAAAATGATTTATTTCTCTTGCCTTATTGCACTGGCTATGACCTCTAGTGCAGTCCTAAACAGAAGTGGTAAGAGAAGGCATCCTTGCCTCACTATTATCCAATAAAGGATAATGTTTGCAACTTTCTGTATTAGATTAAGGAGGTGCTTTTCCATTCTCAGTTTGCTGTGAGCATTTATAAAAATTGCGAATGGGTGTTGAATTTTGCTAAATGCCTTCTCTGTATCTATGGAGATAATGATATCATTTTTCTTTTTTTCTGTTAATGTTGTGAGTCACAACACTTAATTTTCTAATGTTAAACTGTCCTCAGGTGCTGAAACGTACTCCACTGGGTCATTGTTGGTGGGTGCTGGAGTCACCCTGTCACGTGCAGGCAAGAGCGGACCCACAGCTCCTCTGTCTTGGCAGAATGCCTTGTGATTTTGAGGCGGGGAGGCCCGGGGGGACCTGCTCCGAGGCCATCTCCCACCCGCCTGCTTGTCTTCCCGGGAGGCTTCTGGTGAAGTCCGGTGAGCTCAGACAGACCTGCGGGATGTAAAGCTGCGGGGTGCAGTCTAGACGCGGCCCCTTGGCAGCGTGGCCTCCCACGCTCATGCTGCCGTCACCCGCCCCTGGTGTTTCTGTGCTGTCCTTTCTGGTGTGTGAGGGGAGGACCAGGGAGCTGGCACCGGTGGCTTACTCTCGGCCTTTGATTGTCTGCCTAAGTAATCAACTGCCTGAATTTAGAAGTGATCCCTTGTATCGTTACCATTGGACCCAGCAGCCTTGGCTGCTGCTCTGTGCTTGGTAATCCAACTTCAGGAATAAAGGACTGTGGCCCCAGCTACTGAAGGGTCGCTGGCCCCAGTTTACACTCCCCTTCAGAGTCCGTGGGGGAGTGGAAAGCCCGGCCCTTCCCCCAGTGTGGGGCTGTCCTGAAGTGTGTCTTACCTTCCGAACTGCCCACGGGTTCGAGAGCCATTCGTTGGATCTGCCTAGTCCTGCCCCCTTCCCTCCCCATGACCTACTGTCCTTTTATATCCTGCTGGGTTCTATTAGCTGTTACATTATTTACGATTTTCGCCTCAATATTCCTGTGAGTGATTGGTCTGGAATTTTCCTTCCTTGTAAAGCCGCTGAACACCACCAATAGTGTTTCTGAATCAATAACTGATTAATATTCAATGCAACCTTCGCATTCTTTAACCAGCGTTGACTTGGCTTCGTAAGTGAAAACAATGCGTTATCAGAGTCAAGCCCTCTTCAAGTCTTCAAGGAAAGACCGGGAGGGTGAGTGGTGAGGATAATGAGCAACTACCCGCATCCCCAGCACAGCGGCCGTTAACGCAGCCAGGTTTCCTTGCATGACCGAGGCCGCCCATTGGTGCCCGGGGACTGGCTGTGGCAGGGAGACGCTGGGCCGCTGTCTACAGCGTGGGCTGTACACGGTGCTGTGTGGTGCGCATCCTCAGTCAGGCTCTCAGGACTCTGCTGTCTGTCGCCTTGATTTTATGTTTTCTGCTTCCTTAGACTGTACATTTTTGCCATATATTTTTGGACTCAAAAATATGTCTTTAGACCTGCTCCAGGGTCTAAATTGACTGCCAATCAAATTGGCTGTCCACAGCAGCCAAAATGCATTACATTTTTACAGCTACACACACTGTGGACCTGTTCCACAAGTTGGACATTAAAAGTAAAATGCAAAAAAGACAGACATTATGATTCTGCCTGTAGAAGGTGCAAAAGCAAGCTATGTTTTTCAAGGTGTGTGGACAGAGAGTAAAGCCATAAACAAAGGGGTAGCCGTGGGGTTAGGTAGGGAGGGAGCTGGCTGTGGCTGTGACAGCAGCAGGGACCCTGGGTGCCACAGAGA
This sequence comes from Myotis myotis, assembly GCF_014108235.1. NCBI lineage: Eukaryota > Metazoa > Chordata > Mammalia > Chiroptera > Vespertilionidae > Myotis > Myotis myotis. The sequence continues at coordinate 48,946,727 of NW_023416317.1, forward strand.
AGGTTTGAAAACAGACTTCCTTTTTCCGGGGAGGAGGGAGGGCACAACTCTGGACTCTCGGAGGGAAAAGTGGGGCTACGAAGAGGGATGTAGAAGCTAAACTGAAACATAAAGAAAAGGGGAGAACTATGCACCCACAAAAACAACAACAACATTTGAACTTAAAAAAAAAATACCATAAAGAAACAGCCAGCATAGAAGTTAGGGGCATGGTGAGCTCTGGGTTGGGGCAGTGTGAAGACACGGAAAGGACAGGGTGAAGATACTTGGCGTCTTCACTTGGGTGGTGGCTGCGTGGGCACCAACATTGTAACCGTTTGTCACGCTGCACACACGTGTATTTGCTGTATGCCGTGCCCTGGAAAGTACTGAACACATGCATGGCAGATCATGACACTGTAGCTCGAGGTGGCTGCAGGTGTAGAAATGGGCACCGCGAAGTCGGAAGCGCCCTTTCAGCAGCATGAGGTGACCCGGCGGGCATCAGCCTGGCAGAGTCGCTCTGAGCTCTCGAGCTCTTCCCGGGCAGCGTGGCACCTGGGCAAGCAGGGGACAGGCTCTGGGCTCCTCAAGGTCATGAGAAGCAGTTTGTGTTGCATATACATCAAAACGACCTTGAAGATTCTTTTCTATGGGCTCACTGTATTTTTAGAGAAGAAATTGAAAAGGTGGCAAAGCAGAAGTGGACCGTTCACTGGGGCTTTGGGGACAATGGGATGGCGGGGGGGGGGGGCACTCTGTGGACGTTAATAAAACACATGCAGAGTGCTGGTGGCAGGGACCTTCCTCTCCTGGGAAAAGGTGGCCTCGCCAGCCGCCATGCAACGTCTCAAACTTTCAAGAGACTGGCAGACACGTGGTTCTCCAGGCCCCCGCATCCGTGTTTTAACAGCTGGGTTGACCCTGACGTGCAGCCAGGATGGAGAGCCCAGCGAGCCCGACACTTCAGCGTGTCCGCAGACCCCTGGGGGTCTTGTTAAAACCAGGTTCTGACTCTAGGGGCCTGGGAGGGCCTGGGAATCCGCATCCTCGCCAGCTCCCTAGTGGGTCCCTGCTCGTCCATGGACCTCATGTTCAGCACCGAGAGATGGAAGAAGTCCAATCTAATTTGAAGTGTTGAGCTTGTGCAATGAAGCCGTGTGTTTCCTGGCAGAGTGGGATTCCTAGGGCTCCTCTCCCATTGTGAAAGGAAAGAACAACTCAGAACAGCACAGCCGGACACGGGGAGCGTCCTGGGGGGTCGCTGATTGAGACCACGAGGCCCCAGGGACACGCTGACCCTGGAAAATATTTTCAAAGTGCTCCGTCTGTTCTCCACCAGGTTTCGCCTTCTAGTTGGTCTCAATTGCTTGTTCCCAGCAAAAACATGTGAGGGGAAGAAATAAATTCAGCCAACACCAACAAGAAGTGCGGAAGGGTTCGTGGCTGCTCTCGGCCCAGGGTTTTCAAGCACGCGGCTGCGTCTGCCTAAGGCAGGGGATCAGCTGAGTGGTCGTGGGGAGAGGCCACAGTGTTTTCCAGGTCAGCTCATTTCTGCATCTGTTCTCTCTGACCTGGAAAAAAAATGCCTGTGTGTTCCATTCGGGCCCTTCTGAGCGATGCCCTCCTGGTGGTGTTTACCCAAGTTAGTGCCTTTGGACAACACAAGTGTCAGTTTCCAGAAAATCCTTTCACTTTGCTCTGTGGAAACAGTTGTCCTTCGGAAGCGGGCGTATGAACAAAAGAACACAGTCTGTTTTCTTTTCTTTAATGCCACTCCAAGTCTCAGGGAGCCCTGAGTCGTTACGCATGTGTACTGGTGAATACATCAATGCAAACGTATTTAAGCATTTGCCTACGTTATTTTAGGTTAAATCATCTTGCTTTCAAGCCTTAGACTTCTCGTTTTCTTTTCTCTCACTTTTACAGCTGCCATTAGAGTCATCTGTGTCCCATCTGGTTTCTAATAATCTCACAGCAGAGCCAGAAACAGTCCGAGCCAGCAGGGCACCAGCCCCCATTCTGTGCAGCCACCTTGCCTGTGGGCCTGGCCAGTAGTTCCACGCCATCCTGGGGGCCTCTCTGCCTCCTGTTCGATTTGCCACATAGTCTGAATCGCTTGGGATACTGTCTCCATTTTGCAAATGTAAGATGTAAATTCTGAAAGGTTATACATTCTTTTTCCCCCAAGTCCATCAGCAACACTGTTCATTGCCTAAGTGAATGTGCAATGTTACAATGTTATACGTATATACTCCATATAAAAACTAAATTGAGTACATTCTCTGCAAGTTAGAGGAGGAAAGACAGTGTTAAATGACCCTGTATGAAATAATCAGACAGATTCTAAATGTTAGACATTCTGCGATTTAAACAATTAGCCTAATCTCTTCAGCAAGTTAATAAGGTGGAAAAGTGAAAAGGGGGGAAACTATCCTAAAAACACCTCTCTTCATAACCAAATGCAATGCAGGAACCCTGATTGGACCCTGGAGAGCTATCAAAAGCATTGGGCGCCCTGGCCAAGTGAGTCAGATGGTTGGCGCGTTGACACATGCACCAAAAGGTTCAATCTCCCATTGGGGCAAGTATGGAAGGCAACTGGTCAGTGTTTCTCTCTCTCTCGTCCTTACCCTCTCTCTAAAATAAAAAGCACATCCTCAGTGAGGATTTAAAAAAAACAACAACAAAAATCGGGGGACAGTTCCTGGACATTTTTACTTGGCATACTTTCACAAAGTCTGCAGTTACTCACCAACTTAGAACATTTCAACTCATATTGCTCTTAGAATGGAAGAGAGAGGGAAAGACAATGTGAGAGAAATATCGATGTGAGAGAAATCCATCGATGGGTTGCCTCCTGCACGCACCCCGACCAGGGCCCAGGCTGGGGAAGAGCCTGCAACCGAGGTATGTGCCCTTGACCAGAATCGAACTCAGGACCCTTTGGGCTGCAGGCCAGTGCTCTATCCACTGAGCCGCACCAGCCTGGGTGGGACGTGTTTCTTAAGATGCCTCTGCCCAACATGGTTCTGCCCCTCTTGTCCCCAGGACCCTGCAGAGCCGGGCACTCGCCCTCGGCTGGCCTTCCTCCCCCGTTCTGGGCACCCTCTGCTAGGTGGCAGCACCCTTACTCCCATCTGTCCCCAGCTCAGGAGCCTCTGCAGGCTCCCAACCACTCGCACCCGGAGCCGGCTCCTCTCCCCTGGCGGCCTCTCCCTGGGTGTGGCTGGGCTGTTTCGGTCCTGCCTGGAGCAGCTGGTCAGCTCTTATCTGCTCCTGTGAGATCTGGTGCTGCCGGGCAGGTCACAGGGAGGTCACCCCTCCCACCGTTGGGTGTGCCTGCCCTGGGGCCTTGGGGAATATTCCCAGATTCCCCCCCAGCCCTCCACCCAATTCAGGGGAAACTGGCCTTACCTGCTCTCCTGGGCCAGGTGGCTCAGTGGTTGTGTTTTGAGAGTTTATTTCAATCTGCCGTCCATCCCAGTTGCGTGTGTACACGCTTCTCCCTAAGTTACCTGCTGTTCTACCTGTCCAAGATTCGAGTTCTACCTTATTGTCTCAAAATCCCACAAATTAAACTCTCCTCTGCAGTGAGAACTTGGACGTGGATTGAGGGCTCACCATGATGTTCTGGAGCGTCACGATGATGATGATGACGTATCTCGAGGTATATTTCTTTCCTCTCTTTAAATCCTACTTAGGATTCATTGGGCTGCATGAATCTGTGGTGGGAAATGCTGAGCTCTTAGTACTTGTCCCACTTCCTCTCTTCTAGAATTCTAGGTAAGCATATAGGAGACCTTATTGCCCTACGTATCTTATGTATATACCTTTGCTTGTTCATATTTTTGTCTCTTTATTGCTCTCTGCGATGTTCCAGAAACATTTCTTCTGGCATATCTTTGAGTTCATTGAATCTCTCCTCAGTTGTGTCTAATCCAGCTTTAAACCCATCCACTGAACTTTTAATTTCAGTTATTGAATTTTTCATTTCTAGAAGTTCCATTTGGTTCTTATTGTAACAATCTATATTATTTTTATTTCTTGTTCTTTTATTCTCTGCTTTTGTCTATCAATAATGGATATAGGAGTACAGAGATCATCATGATGGCAAATGTGTCCATTTCTTCGTCTAGTCCTATCAGTATTTGCTCCTTGTCTTTTGAAGCTATTTTATTAGTTGTATTCAACTTTGAGAATATTCTTTCTACTGATAGATAATATTCATTTTCATCACTAATAACACTTTTAGTTTAAAGTCTATTTTGTCTGGTATTATACAGCTCCTTTTGGCTTTCTTTTAGATAACGTTTTCCTGGTACATCCTTCTCATCATTTTACTATAAGTTTTTCTGTGATCTTATGTTTGATATGTCTCTAATAAATGACATGTAACTGGATGAATTTTTTTATTCCAGTCTTATAGTCTCTGCCTTTCACCTGGTCTATTTAATCCATTTATATTTGCTGTAATTACTGATATATTGAACTTATTTTCCCTATCTTACTATTTGCTTTTTGTTTTGAATTTTTAACAGCTTTTTTTTTTTTTTTGCTTTCATCAGGCTATGCAATATTAAGTAATTAGAACTCTCAGGCTGCTGTGGGAATATTAATACATATACATGCATTGTTATAACCACTTTAGGGATCCTCTAGCAAAGTTGAAAATACACACACACTATGTTCCAGCAATTCTAACCATAGAAATGCTTGCATATGTGCACCAGGACACATGTACCAGAATGTCCCTAGCAGCATTCTTCATAATCGCCTGAACTCATAAATAATCCCAGTGTCCATCATTAGAAAAACTGATAAATGATCTGTGGTTGTACCCTTATAGGAGATACAGTAGAAGAAAAAAAATCAACTATAGGTACATAAACCAACTTGAATGAAACTTAAAAAAACAAAAAAAAACCCCACATGATGTGAGGCAAGAAATGTTAGACACCAAAGAATAACCACTACATTGTTCCACAATATAAAGATCAAACACAGATAAAACTAAAGGGTAGTGTTCAGGGACACATGCTTAGATGGTAAAACCTCACTGGACAGCAAGGATGGACTGTCAGTGTGGCGGTTCCTGGACAGATTGCATTCGTCCTCACTGAGGTCTAGAGACCACATGACTCCCTTAGAAGAGATGAAGGAGCGAACAGAGTGATGAGGGATGGAGGCAGGGATGTGGACCACACACATGCAGGAAGAGTGGGGATGAGGTGGGAGAGACGCCAGGGCCCCAGGAGGGAGCAGGCCCTCGCCCAGGAAGGCTGGCAGGGGCGCCTCGGGATCTTTGTTAAGTCATCAGTGGGATGAGGGGATGGAAAGAGCTTTGAGGCACACGGAGCAGCGCTAGAAACCTGGGCCAGGGCCACGGGGCCTCAACCAGGCATGGTCTCGAAGGACGAGCAGTACCGGGGCCCTGCTGAGGCCTCATGACCCGGGTTTGCAGCAGACCCACCCACAGCTCTGGGAGGCTCTTCAGAAGCCTTACCCGCAGTGTGGGAGCCTGGTGATCCTCAAGTTTGGGTGGTGCAGGCTGAGAAACAGTGAAAGCATTGGGGACAGAGGTGGGTAGGAGGGAAATATGTGGAAACGACCAACCCTGAGGTCCAGGCCAGAGGGAGGCACTGAGGACACAGGAGGGCCAGACACAGGTCCCAGGAGAAGAGAAAGGCTGCAGGAGGGTGGGGACTGGGGTGCAGAAGAGGGTGTTGGGGTTTCCCGTGGTGCAGCTGGAGTGGCTTCAAGGAGTGGCTATGGGCAGCGAAGAGCAGAGAGAAGGAAGCTCCCATCTTTCCTCTTCCTGGGACCTGGGACAGGGAGGATGGGGGGGGCGGGGGGGAGAGACAGCATTCACTGCCTCGTCCAAGCAGCCGCCCACAGTCCAGGCTCAGAGAGGTGAAGCCCGTGCAGGAATGCCCACTGAGTCGGATTGTCCTGCATGACGGAATGTTCTAGGTCCGCGCCGTCTAGCTCCGCAGCCATGCACACATGGGCCACCGAGCTGGTGAAAAGTGGCAGGTGTGACTGAGGTCCTGGAGTTTTCATTTTATTTCATTTTAACTGAGGCAGAGCAGTCCCATGTGGCCAGCGGCGACCACGTGGGCCAGCACGAGCCCAGGCCTCCTCCAGAACAACGGTGTTCGCTCAGCTGGGGGTTCTGGTTCTGTTTGTTAAGGTCCTGGGCTGGGCAGTCCTCCCAGCAGCCCCAGCGTTTCCCCCGCGGATCCTCCTCCCGGAGATCTGCACGTTGCCCTTTGCTGAGCGGGTCTCCGCAACAGGCTCTTCACTCATCAACTACCGTCTAGTGAGACTCCACCACGAGCCCGCACGAGGGGGAGGATGCAGAAGGCTCGCTGCCAGCACAACCCAGAGGGGCACGCCGTGCACCGTGGGTGACAGGGCAGCACCGACACAGAAACACGTGCGCCCGGGCTCGGGGGCATCGGCTGCCAGGAGGGTGTGGGCTCCTTAAAAAGGGTGCGTTTCACCGGGGGCAGGAAGAACAGGCGTTTCTGGCTGAGGGAACGACCCACACGTATTGAAATGCACGTTTTCCCGAAGATGAAAAGTCTAGCTACTCCTAGAAGGTAGGTGAGCAAGGGTCAAATTCCTCACGGCTTTACAGACCTGGCTGAGGACTTTGGACTTGATCTCGCTGGGAACTGGGAGCCCCTGAGGGGGGGTAAGCCGCAGCGCTCACCAGGGCTGCTATTGAAAGCTTCGTGGCCGTGATTAGTCAGGTGAAAACTTGGCAAGCTGGCATCAGGCCATGACCACACCTGGGCAGCTGAGCCACACGGACTGAGTCATGGCCGTCCCCTCTTTCTCCACCCTTATCTGAAAATCAGATAACTCTTGGCATCCTTCCGGGAACTGTGTCCTGAGTGATGGCTCTGCCACTCCCCCGGCTTCCCAGCTATACCCAACAGGGACTCGTGAGCTGGTTGTTAAACATGACCATTATGAAAAAAAAAAAAAAACAGGTTATAAATGCTCCATACCCACCACTTCCTAATTACTTACAACACGATCATGTATGCGCTTGAGGTGATGGATGGCCATTGTATATGTGTCGTGGGAATTGAATATAGTGGTGTGCCCCTGCCTGCCTCTCCCCAACTCCACATTCAGGGGAACCACGTTGGTAGCTTGGAGCTGGCCACCAGGGGAGTATTTACACCACAGAAATTGGCAGATGCTGCACATCAGAGCTGCGGCTACAGAGAGCTGGTCCTTAAACACTTTCCAGCCACCACCACTAATCTCCACGCCCTGCTCTGCCGGCTCCTGGTGAAAGTGCACTCACCCTTCCCAGGCCTGTTCTTTGCACTTCTAGCAGCCGCAGCAGCACAGCTGGTCTGGTCAGATTAGAGCTATCGGGTGGGTTTCAGGAAGGTGTGGGGAGCCTCTGAGGACTTAGCCCTGTTTATGGGGCTATCTGGGGACGTCTCTCTGTGCTGCCTCTGCCCCCACTGAGGGCTGCATACCCTGGACAGGCTCCAGAGAGTCTGGCCATATGGATGGAGGGAGGGGCTGGCCTCATCCTGACTGGGGTAGGGAATTGAAGAGGGGCCTTGCCTGTGTCAAACCAACATAGTCCTAGCAGCCTCCTGTTCCAGGTGACAGACAACTGTGGGTGGCATCTCTCCAAGGTGCCCAGTTCCACAAAGGCACCTTGTAGCCAGGTACTCTCAAGGGAAAACTCATTTGTGAGAATAAGAACACCAAGCAGATAGCTGGAGGCAGCAACATGCCTTGTCTAGTGCCTTTGTGCCTTTGTAATGTAAAGGCAACAACATTACAAAGGCGGCAACACTGCAAGGGCAGCCTATCACCCTAGCTGGTTTGGCTCAGTGGATAGAGCGTCAGCCTGCAGACTGAAGGGTCCTGGGTGCAATTCCAGTCAAGGACACATTCCTGGGTCGATCCCCAGTAGGGGGGCATGCAGGAGGCAGCCGATCAATGATTCTCTTTCATCATTGATGTTTCTCTCTCTCTCTCTCTCTCTCTCTCTCTCTCTCTCTCTCTCTCTCTCTCTCTCTCTCAAATCAATAAAATACACACACACACACACACACACAGGCAGTCCTATCTACAGACTGCTGAGGCAGACTGCCACAAATTTAAACTCTCAGGACTATCTTCATGATCTTGGAGAAATTTCTTCACCAGGACTTTTCTATTTTTTAACTAACGGAGAACACTAGAGGAAATGATTGGTAAATTGGACTTCGTTCAAATTAAGAACATCTGTTTATCAGAAGACACCACTGACAATAAAAAGGCAACTCACAGGCTGAGAGAAGAAGTGTGCCATTCATGAAACTGACAAAGAGCTCGTGTTTCCAGAATATGGAAAGAACTGTCGGTAGAAAAAGACAGACAAGCCCTAGCCGGTTTGGCTCAGTGGATAGAGCATTGGCCTGCAGACCCAAGGGTCCCAGGTTCAATTCCGGTCAAGGGCATGTACCTTGGTTGCGGGCACATCCCCAGTAGGGAGTGTGCAGAAGGCAGCTGATCGATGTTTCTCTCTCATCGATGTTTCTGACTCTCTGTCCTTCCTCTCTGTAAAAAATCAATAAAATATATTTAAAAAGAAAAAGAAAAAGACAGACAAGCCCATTAAAAACAGGCAAGAGGCTTGAACAGACACTTCCTGAAAGACGACATCCAAATGACCCAGTTAGCCTGCGGAGAGGTGTGCAGCCTTGTTAGCATCAGGGAAGTTCACATTCAAAGCCACAGGGTGTGATCGTGACACACCCATGAGCCTGTGTAGAGCTTTAGACACAATGACAAACTTCAGTGAGGATGCAAAGCAACCGAAACTCAGGGGAGTGCGAACTGGTGCAACCTCTCTAGAAACGGTTGGGCCATATCCACTCCAGCTGACACCCACCCACCCTGTGGCCCAGAAGTGCCCAGCCGCAAGCGCCTGCGTGGACCCGACGACACGTACTAGAATGCCATTACCGCTTCATTCAGGACAGCCCCAGCCTGGAGACCACACACAGGTCCAGGAGTCCTCGACCAGTGCATTCACACGGAGCACTATGCAGCCGTGAGGAGGAACAACCTACAACTCACCCCAAGGCATGAATGGGCCCCCCACAGGAAGCCAGGCACGGAAGAGCACGTATCTGAGTCCATGTATGTACAACTCAGAGCAGCAGCAAAAGCCAGGATGGCGGGCTCCTTCGGGAAGGAAACCGGTGATAGGAAAAACTGTCTAGATTCCAAATTTTAAAGTAAAAAATAATTTTTCCTGCTGGATTGCCGGATTTTTTGCTTTGCTGGATTATCCAGCTGGATTGCTGGTTTTTCCGCTTTGCTGGATTTTCCTGCTTTGCATTTTGGAGGTAGAAAGTTCGAGGACAGGTAATGTGCCAAGGAGCCTCTACCTCCCTCACCACACCCTCCTCTCTCCTCTGCCACCAGCCAAGCAGGAACTCCAGGGGAAGTCCAACTGGGGACTGTCCCAAAGTGGTGATATCATTTTGGCTTCAAGTAAGAGTTCCACTAGCAACTTGGCTTTTCACTTCTTTTTCATTGTACCCATGTATGTATTTGCTCATCAAGCATATTCTTAGCTCTTGCTGTGTACCAGGCACTGTTCAACATGTGTCGTCATATTAGCTTATTTCGTGTGTTACACATGCGTTCCTTCAGCCCGCTGGGGATGTATCATGTGGCCTCTTTACTGGGCACTTACTATGGACCAGGTAGTCAGCTAAGTTATCAATTCATTCTCACACGAGCCCTTGGGAGGTGGGGGAAATGTCTGTTCCCATCGCAGACGAGGAAACAGAACGCAGTGAAGTCAGTGGCACAGCTGGGACTGGAAGCCAGAGAACCCCTGCATTTCTACAAGCTACTGGGCTCAGCCAGTCTGGTGACCACCTTGCACACAGTCACCTAGCAAGACCGGTGGAAATGGGAGGTTTCTGCGGCCCCACCCCGAGCCTAGTGATCAGACTCTCTGGCCCTTAGGCTGGCGGAGAAGCAGCGTCCCCCATGGCAGTCGTTCAAAACCCAGTTTGGGGCTGCACAGGACACTACAGAGCCACACCCCAGGCCAGCCGTGGGCAAACTACTGCCCGTTTGAAATGAATAAAACTAAAAAAAAAAAAAAAAAGACCGTACCCTTTTATGTAATGATGTTTACTTTGAATTTATATTAGTTCACACAAACACTCCATCCATGCTTTTGTTCCGGCCCTCCCGTCCCGTTTAAGAACCCATTGTGGCCCTCGAGTCAAAAAGTTTGCCCACCCCTGCCCCAGGCCCTGCACACAGTAGGTACATAGGGCTGGTCTGTTGAGTGGATAGACAGAAATGGGGCTGCCTGTACAGCTCTTCCTCTGGAAGGGAGCGGAGGTCCCTCAATTCCTTCATGTCTCCTCCTCTGGGAAGCCCTCCCTGACCATACCAGCCCAGCGTGGTAACGGCTAACGTAACCCTTGCTTTGCCTCAATTGTCTTCCTTGCATCTAACCATGTTATATGTGGACTACAATGAAATTGTCCGTTCTGTGTGTCAAAAATGAGGAATGGGACATTTTATTCAGGTCAGTTCTTAAGTGCGTCCCTCTACCACAGCGGTTCTCAACCTGTGGGTCGCCACCCTTTTGGGGGTCGAATGACCCTTTCACAGGGGTCGCCTAAGACCATCGGAAAACACATATATAATTACCTATTGTTTTTGTGATTAATCACTATGCTTTTATGTTCAATTTGTAACAATGAAAATACATCCTGCATATCAGATATTTACATTATGATTCATAACAGTAGCAAAATTACAGTTATGAAGTAGCAACGAAAATAATTTTATGGTTGGGGTCACCACAACATGAGCAACTGTATTAAAGGGTCGCGGCATTAGGAAGGTTGAGAACCACTGCTCTACCAGAATGTCAGCTGCAGGAAGGGTGACAGCCCTGTGCCCAGACAAAGCACACAGTAGGCACTCAGTAAGTGCCAGGGAGGTGTTGACCACTCTAAGGAGCTCCAAGGCTCCCCGCCCGCCCCACGTCCAGCCCCAGGGACGGGGCGGCGCAATCTCCGGCGCCTTCCCGGCCGCGGCGGCCAGGCGGGGTGGGGCCGGCCGTCATCCATTTACCAGCCTCGCCCCTCCGACGGGCGCGCCGTTAATGAGATTAGCAATTAAAAGGCGGGCGGGCGTGCGACGGGGCCGCGGGGCCACCCCCAGGCCGGGGCGGGACGCGCGCCTGGCGGCCGGACACCTAAACAGCCGAGCAGGCGCCGGAGCGGGAGGCCAGCGCGCAGACCCGCGACCATGGAGAAAGCGCGGCCGCTGTGGGCCAACCCGCTGCAGTTCGTGTTCGCCTGCATCTCGTACGCCGTGGGCCTGGGCAACGTGTGGCGCTTCCCCTACCTGTGCCAGATGTACGGCGGAGGTGAGTGCGCCTCGGGGCGCCCGGACCCCGCGGGACGGTCGCCGGCGCTCCCGGCGCAGAGCGGCACTGAGTCCCCACACCTGGAGGTGCGCGCTGAGACTGGCCCCCTGTTCCATCCGAGGCTCGGAGAGTGTTGGTGTGATTGCCCCGATTTGCAGAGCTGGGAAGGGGACTCAGGGGCAGCCAAGGCGCCCCCCACGCCCTCTGCAACCCCAGCCCCATTCCAGGGGCGGCCAAGCCCCCTACCGTACCCTTGCTGGCCAGGCTAGGAGAATGAGGGACACTATTTTGAGAAGTGGCAATAGTCTGAATTCTGAGTGTCAAAAGGGAGCAGGAAATTGCCTTGTTCAACAGAAACTCTTACACTCTAGCTCCGAAACTTATGTTCCTGCAGCGTGATTAGAAATGCAGGATAGAGGATCTTGAGCTATTTCTTCAGATTTTTTATAAAAGGATTGGTTTGGTTTGGAATCACAGAGGCCAGGAAGGCAAATCATTCCCTCCCTCCCTCCCTCCCTCCCTTCCTTCCTTCCTTCCTTCCTTCCTTCCTTCCTTCCTTCCTTCCTTCCTTTCTACAATTTTTTCTCTGAAGCATCGCAGCATACTCACTAGGTAGACAGCACCATACACCGCATTCTCTTAACGTCCAGAGAGCCGGGACACCTGTGCCATGGTCTGGAACCTCGCGAAGGCCAAGGGCCTTTTGGAAGGCAACGTTGGCGGTAGGGATTGAAGTTCAGCGTTTTTGAAAATGTTTCTCTTAGTTGTTCCATTTCTAAAATTCTACCTAAAGGAAATATGAGAGTCCTGCCAGAAGGTGGATGATACAGGAGCGTCTCCATCTCTCAATAAAAGCAAAACACTGGACACTCCCAAGCCCTGCACTGAACGGGCCCCTGGCTCGGGAAACGTGGACCATCCATGCAGGGTGCTGCTCACAGCCATTAAGCCAGCGTTCCAGAAACTGTTATGCATCTTCTCATTTCATGCATTAGACGGAGGGAGGGAAGTCAGAGTCAAGGCTGAATAAAATGAATGATCTCAACTTAAAATATGCAGAGAAAAGAGAATGAAAAAATATACCAGCATGTTCACAGTAGTTAGTTACCTGTGGGTGGTGTTGGCTTACCTTATAGGGTGTGTGTGTGTGTGTGTGTGTGTGTGTGTGTGTGTAATGTCTTCTATAATCTGCATGGATTTTTTTTTTCACCATAAAGGACAATGAAAGATGTCAGGCCAAAGTATTTACAAAATTTAACCCACTTAAGAAGACTAAGACCTAAAACAGTGCTCCCCCTCTCTTGCCCCCACCACTCACAAAAACAAAACCTCAACAAAAAGGTTAATCCACAGAAGGTTCTTTTTTTTAAATATATATTTTATTGATTTTTTACAGAGAGGAAGAGAGAGGGATAGAGAGTTAGAAACATCGATGAGAGAGAAACATTGATCAGCTGCCTCCTGCACACCTCCTACTGGGGATGTGCCCGCAACCAAGGTACGTGCCCTTGACTGGAATCGAACCTGGGACCTTTCAGTCCGCAGGCCAACGCTCTATCCACTGAGCCAAACCGGTTACGGCAAGGGTTTTTTTTTTTTTTTAATAGTGCATTCTTAATTCTGACTCTTTTTTTTTTAATGTTAAGGGCATAAATACATCCTAATTATGTGAAGGGTGTGTGTGGCCATATGCCGTAATAGTGCCATAACTGCCTTTTGAAATAATTATTTGTCAGGATGCGATTTCCCCGTCATTCTGTGTCAGCACACCTACCCCCGCTACCTTTATCCTTTCCCAAACTTCGGCCAGGTGAGCCTTGCTGTCACATGACTATTCCATTCCTTGTCTCTAACAACACCATCACCTGGGTAGTCTACAGGTGGACACAATAACGCTGAAGTAGAATAGATCTAAGGTGCTGCTGGGAAAACCACAAGACCTTGAGGACTTGGGAAAAGGAAAGAAACTTGTGGCTGGGACAGAGTATATTACGTTGGTAGGTAGCTAGAAAGATGGATGGATGATGGTTGACGAAGGGATGGACCTGGAGAAAGGATGGAAGGATGGAAGGATGGCCGGGTTGGGGGATGGACGGATGTTGGTTGCGTGAATGGCACCCTCTCAGGCTTAAGTGTCTATAGCAGTGGTTCTCAACCTTGGCTGCACATTAGAATCACCTGGGAATCTTTTTAAAATCCTAATTTCTGGGCCTCATCCTCCGGAAATTCTGTTTCTTTGTTACTAATGTTGTGGTCTCACCCCATAACAAAGAAACAGAATTTCTGGAGGATGAGGCCCAGAAATCAGGATTTTAAAAAAATTCCCAGGTGATTCTAATGTGCAGCCAAGGTTGAGAACCACTGTTCTAGAGTTTCTCTGTCTCCTACTGGCCCGTCTCTGTGAGGTGGAGGGGGGGGGGGGGGGGGGGGGCGGGGGGGCGGTGTCAGAGGAGGCGCCAATAAATACTTGTTGGGTGAATGAGCCAGGTTCATTATGAAAAGCGCAGGGTCTGAGGCTGGTGGTTTTCTGAGCCTTTTGCTGACAATCGTGTCGCCTATTAATTAATAAGTGATTTATGTCCCCCCAAACCCAGGCAGCTTACAGATCCATCCTTTACCTAAAGCTAAAGGGTAAACCAATCACCCAGATCACCCATAAAAGGCTCCGAGTGTAAGTAACTTCCTTCCAAACAGAGCTGTGACCTCCCACCCCCGGTCAACAAAGAGCTTGTTGATCAGCTGCAGGGCCGCGCTGTGCCACATACTTCCCAGAATAAAACCGATTAGGGGTTTGTGCCCCTTCCACGGGGCTCTGTCCACGACCAGGGCGGCTGGTTTCCTCCCCGCTCTGCTGGCCGGACCCAGCCAGAGGAATGTTAATTCCGCAGACTGCACGCCAGGTCCCAACCACCTCGGTACAGCAGGCTGGCCCCGGGCGGCGGGGGAGGGCGTGCAGCTGTAGGAACCACACACAATCTCTTCTGGAAAAAGCTGGCAGGTCTGGGCGATCATGTCAAAGTCTAAGTTGTTCAGGAAGCAATCGAGATGCAAATGGGCTGCACACCAAGGTGCAGAGAAAGGTGCGCCGGCGGCTGGTGGTTCTAGAACCACGCGCTCCAGCCGCGGAGAAACTTGGGGCAATGAGAATGGTTGTGCGGCTGGTGGAAATCGGATTTTTTTTTCTCCTGAATTTTCTCTGTGGGCTATTTGAACCATAAAGAGAGGGAATCAGAGGCTACCTGACCGTGCAGTAGGGCAACGACACTCTAAGCCTGGATGTCCCCTCCCCGCAAAGCCCCTGCTGCTCTCTCCAGTGTGTAGGATCTTGGTAAACTGCTGGACCCCACGCCCAGAGATTCCGTCTCAGGTATCCGCAGGCGGGCAGGATTCTGCATTTCCGACAAGCTCCCAGGCGGTGCCCATCAGAGCTGCTGGCCCACGGACCACACTTTAGAGGAAGCCACTCTCCCAGGCACTAGCTGCTGGGAACCAAGCAGTCGGGGGGCTGGTAGATGTTGGACAACTGGCTTTGGTAGCGCAGGACCTAGTTTGTAGCATTTGCCAATTACCATGGTGTAAATGCTCCCACCATGGCTGGTTTCAGACTAGCAGAGTCACATCTGGGATGCGGGGTTGGGAAGAGATGGGCACGGCCAGCTCTTGTGAGCCAGGGTGAGCCGGCCCCGGCACACCACTGGAGCCACAGCCCTACAAGCCAGCACCAGCCCGGAACTGAGCCACACCAGGTAGGCTTTGTAGAGAACAAAGGTGTGTAAGTACAGGTAGAGGAGGTGTTTGGAAGCCTGCGGAAACTTTGCCCTGAGAGTGGTAGACTCCGATTTGTCTCTTCGTGGGTCTCAAAGAGGTAGAGCAAGATACAAGGGCTTGCGGAGATCAGTTTCATACAGAAGGAATTTCTCTTCTAGTGAGATTCTTGGGTTTAGCAAACAGATAAGGTACTGTGTGTGACAATTAGGAAAAGAAGTGGCAACATGCTCTAGAATAACAAATTTCTGTGTTTTGGAGTTACAGATGTAATACATCTCCATGGTATAACATTTAGAAAATAGAAAAATACAAATCCATCACCATTTATTAGGCCCCCTTATGTGCAATTTTTACCTCAAAAATGTGTGAGCTCTATGTCTCGGTGTTAAATATGTTTTCATCACTTTACCTGGGACTAGTGAGCCCGCCAGTGACACACACGGGGAGAAGTCCTGTGGGGCGTGCATGTGTTCCAGCTGCTGCGTAGGCACTTTCTGTCTCCCCGGCCCTCGTTCCCGATGGAAAATCCTTGGGCTTGCTGTCCGTGCCTCAGCTCTCCTCTTCTCATTTCCACTTCTCCGCCCTTTTCCTCTGGGCTGCAGGATCATTGCTCAAGGCTGTATTCATATTTTTCATCTTCATGTAATCTTGTTTCTTCTTGAATTGTCTTTTCTTCATCATTGCCTGATGCTGTTCTATAAACAGTGTCTCCTTGGCTCTCAGAGACCAAGTTTTAGACATTATCTACACAATTCTTCTGTTTCTCCCTTTCTGAGGGTGGGGACACAAAGGAAAGTCAAAGTTCAAAGGTTTGTAGATAAAATAATAGTCCTCTATCAGCGTTAACTTTTTTTTATTGATTTTAGAGACAGGCAGTTAGAGACATCGATTTGTTATTCCACTTATCTATGTATTTATTGATTGCTTCTTGTATGTGCCCTGACCAGAGATGGAGCCCGCAACCTTGACATATCAGGACGATGCTCTAACAACTGATCTACCCGGCCAGGGCTCAGTGTTAATTTTTTTATTTTGCTGATTGCCTGGGATTATGTGAGAGAATGTCCTTGTTTGTAGGAAATACACGCTGAAGTATTAAGAAGAAGGAAAAAAGCCCAGCTTGTGTGGCCCAGTGGTTGAGCGTCGACCTATAAATCAGGAGGTCACGGTTTGATTCCGGTCAGGGCACATGCCAGGGTTGACAGCTCAATCCCCAGTAGGAGGTGTGCAGGAGGCAACCAATCAATGCTTCTCTCTCATCATTGATGTTTCTCCCTCTCTTCCTTCCTCTCTGAAATCAATTTAAAAAAAATATTTTTTTAACACATTAAGCACCCAGCCTGTTTTGTCTTCCGGACGGAAAGTATAGTGTCAGTCACTGCTGACTGGGTGCTCAACGTGTTAAAAAAATAGTGGCTAAAATCACAATTAGTTATTTCTCATGGTTCTTGGGTGGGCTGCATGTTTCTCTGCTGGTCTAGTTGGGCCCCTCACACGTCGGAAGTTGGTACCAAGTTCGCGGGCCCTCGGTCTTCCTCGGGTTGCCTAACAAGGTGGTCTCAGGCCAAGTTCCAAGAGAATGAAGGCTCCTTCTCCCCACATCCCATTCGATAAGGCAGGTCCAAGGCCAGCCAGATTCACGTGTGGGATGTGGACTCCACTCCTCGCGGGAGCAACTGCACAGAATGTGGCTGCGTGGAATCTACCACGACATGTGCCCCCAGGACACGTGGGAGCAAAGGCGCCTTCTCAGGCCTCTGTCCGCCTCTCCCTGACGCCAGAGTCCCCTGGAGCAGAGCCCGCGTCCGGACTTTCACATGCGGGAGCCTGGGGAACAGTCCCATGAGAAAAGGGTGGGTTAATGGACTCGTTTTCAAACGGACTGCAAACCAATTTCTCTTTTATTGACATATATTTATATGCAGAAAATGTCGGGGTTTTCTGGTGTCCAGCTCTGCGAGTGCTGACAGATGCAGTGGTTGTGTTACCGTCGCCACAGTTGTGCCCTTTACAGTTAATCCCACCCCACTCCCTGCTCCCTCGAAACCTCAGATCTGTTTTCTGTCCCCACAGGGTTGCTTTCTCCAGCTTGTCATAGACATGGAATCCCACGGTGCGTAGCCTGGATTCTGGCGGCTGTCACTTAGCACAGTGGTTCTCAACCTTCCTCGTGCCGCGACCCTTTAATACAGTTCCTCATGTTGTGGTGACCTCCAATTTCATGGTTACAAATTGAACAGAATTAAAGCATAGTGATTCATCACAAAAACAATATGTAATTATATATGTGTTTTCCGATGGTCTCAGGCGACCCCTGTGAAAGGGTCGTTTGACTCCCCAAAGGGTCGCGACCCACAGGTTGAGAACCGCTGAAGGCATAATGCTTCTCTGAGATGCTCCCGGGCTGTTGGGAGCGGCAGTAGCGTGTTCCTTTTCGTCGCTGAGTAGTTAAGTCTCCCATGTGTGGATGTGCGGCCTGTATCACCCGTTCACCCATAGAAGGGTAATTAGGTTGTTTCCAGTTTCCCACAACTGTGACTAGAGCTGCTATCAACATCGTGTATAGGGGTTTGTGTGAAGGTGAGTGTTCATTTCTCTAGAGTTAACACCAGGACTGGCATTGTGGGGTCCTGTAGTAAGTGTATGCTAAGTTACAAGAGACTGCCAAGCTGCTTCCCAGAGAGGCCGCAGCTTTTTCCATTTCCCCGGCAACTATGGGAGCTCTCAAACCCTCCCGGGCACTTGGTATTGGCTTTACTAAGTGGCTCGTGAATCCGACAGCATCCCGTCCAGCACGGGAAGGGGCCCCCAGCATCTTCGAGTTGAGCCGTTCTAACGCGTGTGCAGTGGCATCTCACTGGGGTTTGAATTTGCATCGTCTTAGTGAACGCTGATGTTGAGCATCTTTTCACGTGCTAATTTGCCATTGATACATTTTCTTTGGTAAAATGTCTGCTCAATTTTGTTTTGTACAGGGTTCCTTTTTTCTCTCATTATTGAGTTTTGAGAGTCCCTTATATGTTCTAGATACAAAGTCTTTATCAGATATGTGTTTTGTAAACATTTTCTCCTAGTCTGTGGCTTGTCTTTTTATTCTCCTAACGCTGTCTTTCACGGAGAATTAAAAGGACGTCCCGTTTGTCAATATTTTCTTTCACAGGTAATGCTTTTGGTGTCATCTCTAGATCAGAAAGATTTTCTCGCGTGTTTTCTTCTAGAAATTTTTAAAAGTCTTGAGTTATACATATAGGCCCACTAGAGGCCCTGTGCATGAAATTCGTGCACAGGTAGGGTCCCTAGGGCTGGACAGCAATCAGGGCCGATCCGGTCCTTCCAGCTGCTGGCCAGGGCCTTCCTTCGTTCCACGCCTTCCCCGGTGGTCAGTGCATGTCATAGTGAGCAATCCAACTTCCGGTCTTTCAGTTGAACTCCCGAGGGGACACTTTGCCTATCAGGCTTTTATACATATAGATGATGCATTTTGAGGGGTGGGTTTTTGGGTATACAGTCTGAGATATTGAAGTTCGTTTTCTCTGCATATTGTTCTAGTTGTGTGTTTGGATATTTGTGGGGCAGTATAATGGAGCCCCATGCTCCATTATCGGGCAGAGGGCCATCGGACTGGCCCTGTCGCAGGGACAAGCTTTCCTGCACCTTGCTGTGACTGTTTAACACCCTGAGCTTTACTTGTAACCACAGAGAGTCTGGATATTGCTCCAGGCAGGTGTGTCAACACCACCTTATTCTCAGGATGCCCTGGGTGGGCCCCTGGTGGACTCCTTGCTGGCGAGAGAAGCCTAGGACGGTGCTGAGATGCCTTTCTGCAGGGCAGGAGGGGAGCAGCCGGCGTGTCTTCAGGGCCCAGAAGTGAGAGGGCAGGGTTTGTTCTAGGCCCCAGAGGAACAGGAGAACCCCGAGGCCTCACGGTGCGGGCCCTGCGCTCCTCCTCTCTGCAGTGAGAGAGCCACTGGGCTCTGCCTGGTCGCGTTCACTGCCACCTCCTCTGGGATTTATACCCAAGGAAATAACCACACACGTGGGCCAGGCTCTGCGCCACAGCTGGGATTGGGATGGCAGAAACCTAGCCACAGACCAAGTGCCCAAGGACCGATGGAATGAATTCTGGACCCATTTTCCTAGTGGAATGTTGCAGCTACTAACGGGTGACGCAGAGGTGCATGGTGTGTTGGGAGAGGGCCTGGGAGACCCCGGGGGTTATAGGGCAGCACACACCCGCAGTGGCGGCGTTTTTGTGTTAGCTGCTTATGTAAGCATGTGTGAATTTCGTTGTTTACCTTGAACTTTCAGAGCCTGTTCCTCTGTAACCAGACCTTAATCCCTGCACTGTAGCGTCAGGGTTTTTATTATTCAGATCCTGCCCTCTTTCCCACTGGACCTTTTTCTCAGGTTCACAGCCATGGACCTGGGGGAGGAATGGCCATGGCCGAAGGGCTGCGGAGAAGGAGGGGCGGGACCAACAGGAGAAGCAGTGGGTCAGGCATCTGCCTGGAAGGGGGATGGTGTCTGATGTGGTGACCCCCACACACAGGCTGCCTGCCGCTGTCCACGTGTGGGGCAGAGGGGGGGCATCTGTGGCTCCGTTCGCTGGCTCCCACTATCACCAAGGATGCTTGTCTACAGATGGCTCCTTGGGAATCAGTGGGTGTAAAATTTAGTATTAGTCAGTTTCATTAAAATGAAATTTTAGGCCCAGCTGGTATGCCTCAGTGGCTGAGCGTTGACCCGTGAACCAAGAGGTCACCAGTTCGATTCCTGGTCAGGGCACATGCCCAGGTTGCAGGCTCGATCTCCAGTGTGGGGCGTGCAGGAGGCAGCCGATGGATGTTTCTACCTATCCTTCTCCCTTCCTCTCTCTCTAGAATCAATAAAACATTTTTTAAAGATGAAATTTTAGGCTGAAGGCCACGGTATAAAACACACATATAGAGGTGCTCTCTAAAAGGAGGTGGTAGCCTAGGCTCTGTCTATTGGGGACCCCCAGGCCTCCCCACACAGACACCACAAGCCCCTGCCTTATCTCTGAAGATGTGAGGCTGGAGGACTAGCTTGTGAGCTGGACCAAGAAGAGGCAGCTGACCTTCCTCTGTCCAGGTGATCCCTCCAGGGCAGGGAGCAGGGCGGCTAATCTCCTATCCACCCCACACCCAGCTCCAGGTCTGGCCTGGAGAAAGTGAAACAATTGTTCCGCACATCCTTCCTGGCGGGCACATCGGGGCTGCAAAACGCCGAAAGCCATATGTGAAGGTGGGCAGCTGGGTGGGAGGACTCGGGGATGATGTGCAAAATATTTAGCAACTCTGTGTGGCCGGCCCTGACTAACCATTAGTCACCACAGTGGAGGATGGAATGGGGATTTTATTGTTTGTAAGTGACTGTATTTATAGCCACCGTACCATAGATACGGTGAGTGAGCCAATGGCCATTCCTTAATGCAACACAAGAACGTTCATCATGCGTAGTTTGCAGGCCCCTTAAGAGGTGTTCTCCTTAAGAGTCTGGATGTTGGAGATTCAGCAGTCAAACAGATCTTGGCAAGTCTCTTTTTACACAAACACATGATTAGGCGATTTAGCCGCTTGGTGCTACAACGTATTTGTACTCTCACTGGAAGTGGAGCCAGCACTACATGAAAATTGGGAACCTATCAAATTCGTGAGTAATACCTATTACACCTCGTAGCAGTAAGAACTATTGTCCCTGTGCTGGTGGCAAGAATGGCACCAGGTGTGAGGCCCTCGGGGTCAGACCGGACCTGGGCTCAGCAACCTCAGTACTTGAGTTCTGGCTAGGAAAGAATTCAGAGGCAAGACTCAAACTCTAAGAGAAAGTTTATGTAGAAGGTCACAGAGGTAGAAGAAGTGAAAGGTAGAAGACATGGGCTCAGGAAACAAATTACAGAAGCAAAAGGGTCCTTGAGCTTAGGAGAGAGGAAGGCAAAGGCGGGGAGGTGGGGAGGCAGGGAGGTGAGGAGTGGGAGAGCGCTCGGTCCTCCATCCTAAGCGCCTTTAAGGGTGGAGATTTTAGGGGAGGTCCCAGAGGTGGACCTCAATAGAATACTCATCAGCTTTCCAAGTGTGTCCTTGGGTCTCCGGGTCTCCGCTGACTGGTCAGCTCAGGGGGAGGGAGTCCTTCATCATTGCAGCTGGGCCTCCGGGCCTGGAGCTGAAATACAACCGAGGCCTAGATGTTATCTCTGGGGAGGAAAGGTCAGGAGGTCGAAACCGTGCCAGCCAGCGATATGCTAGGGAAGGAAAGTTCACCCTGTGGGCGAGATTCCTGTGTTCCCAGTTTCACCCATTGCTAGGCACCCGGGGCGTTCCACCCTGTGGCCTCTGCACCTGGCCCATCGTCCTTGTTCTGCTCAGGTCTGACTGCCTCCCACATCATACTTGGATTTCAAACATTTTATCTTCTTTCAGATGAGAACACACACACACACAAAAACAAACCTAAAAAAAAACACACAAAATAACCCAACCCCCGTAAAAAACATACACTTTTCTTAAAGACCACTTGCATTCCTCATTTGAAATATAATCAAACTGATGAAACTACATTTTCACCTTAAAGACGAGTGAGTAAAATAATTCCAATCAGTGTTACTATGAGCTACAACGTCAGCCCAGCTACTTTAATGACGACGAGTTCAGATCTCCCAGGGCGCCAGAGCGCTACACTGAGCTCTCACCACCAAGGCGAGAGAAAAAACCCACTAGCAAACACATGAGTTGGAGCCTTTGTTGTGATTTTTAAAGAATCTTTAGATAAACCATATGGATTAGAGAGGCAGGTAGGAAAACCAATGTTTGTGTCGCACCCTCCCTGCTGTGAACTGTCTCACAGACCCAGAGTTCCAACATTCTTGGTAAAATAATGTGGAAGGATCCGTATATGCCACAAAGATTTTCACGGGCATGGCTGGGTGTCATCATCCAAGGATAGATGGCTGAAGAGAGATGGATGGATGGATGGATGGATGATGGATGATGGATGATGGATAGATGAGAGGAATGACAGGTGGAAGAGTGTGAAGGCAGAAGGTGGAGGATGAGTGGAAAGACAGAAGGATGAATGGGCAAGTGGAGAGATGGGAGGGAGAATGGGAAGGAGGAAGGAGGGAGGGAGAGAGGGAGGGAGGGAGGGGGAGAGAGAGGGAGGGAAGGAAGGGAGGGAGGAAGGAAGGAGGGAGGGAGGGAGGGAGGGAGGGAGGGGGAGAGAGAGGGAGGGAAGGAAGGGAGGGAGGAAGGAAGGAGGGAGGGAGGGAGGGAGGGAGGGAGGGAGGGAGGGAGGGAGGGAGGGAAGGAGGAAGGAAGGAAGGAAGGAAGGGAGAATGGGAAGGAGGAAGGAGGGAGGGAGGGAGGGAGGGAGGGAGGGGGAGAGAGAGGGAGGGAAGGAAGGGAGGGAGGAAGGAAGGAGGGAGGGAGGGAGGAGGGAGGGAGGGAGGGAGGTTGGTTGTTGGCAGGGAGGTCGGGTGGTTGCGGAGTACAGCCCATTGGTGACCTGGCTGTTGGCCCTGCACGCCACAGGGAGCTTCCTGGTGCCCTACCTCATCATGCTCGTTGTGGAGGGGATGCCGCTCCTGTACCTGGAACTGGCGGTTGGACAGCGCATGCGCCAGGGCAGCATCGGCGCCTGGAGGACCATCAGCCCCTACCTGAGCGGTGTTGGTAGGTGATGCTCTCAAGCCTCCCCCACCGGGAGACCCCCTCCCTGTGTCCTGGGCAGCCCCGGTGGGGGTGGGAGCAAAGGGTAAGCACAAGGCCCAAGAGAGAGCCCTTGATGGGGATGGACAGACGGCCCAGGAGGGACTGACTGCCACAGAACATGGCTGAGCAGGGCTGGCTCCCCGTCCCCAGGAGTGAGGAAGGGAGGAGGCACAGGTGGGGACCTGAGACCGCATTGCTTCTCTGGACCGCAGGTTGCTAGTCTGTAAAGAGGAAACAGCCGCCCGCTGGGGCTGTGCCTCAGTGTCCTACTAACAACCACCTGGCACTGCCCCCTGCTGGCCCTGAATGGCACCTGCTCTCAGCGAGCACTGCGTGTGCCAGGTGCTGGCCTGTAGAGCATATGCGCACACATCAGCCCATTGCATCTTCTTCCCACCACTGAGAGGCTGTAGGGCTGTCATCAGCATCTCGGGTGGACGGAAGCTGGGCGCGCCTGCTGCCCGACTGCCTGTCCGCCCTGAGCCCGGGTCCTGGGCACCCTGGGGAGATGGTTAACCTGCCTTCACACCCTCCCGCTCCTGGGCTGCCTCTGCCAGCAGGAGGAACTTTGACCAGCGATGCCCACGCTCTGTTCTGCCAATGATCCCGCCCCAGACAGGATGCCAGAGTGACATCCCAGGGGCAAGGAGGGCGTAAACTTGTCCGTGACTCTCTCTGGCGCAGGAGACATGTGCCCAGTGCCCTCACGAGTCATCTTCAAACCCGAACTGCCTCCCACCGTGCGTGGCTGTTAATGTTTAGCACGGAGGTGTGTGGTTTGACAGTCCGCCCAGGCGAGCAATCCCAGAGGGCTTCTCCGAGGCGTCATCTGCTGCTTCTAGAAAAGAGGCCAGATGTTTGTGCCCAACGGGGGCTGGTGAATGTTTAACCACCGGCTCTCAGGTGGGGTGCGGGAAGGCTGCTGCGTGTGGTGTGAACACAACACCACGGCCAGTTTCAAACTCCTGAGATGTCCCGGAGCCAGGGGCTGGGCTGGGCAGAGGCGCGCACGGGCGGCGCCTGCAGACACCGCTGGTTGTCAGCCATCCCCTGCTCTGCTGTCCTCTCCCACTCCCACCCCGGGACCCCTGCACCCCACACACCTCCTCACACCCCTGCTCCCTGCCACCCCAGGGCGGGGATTGGCCCAGGTGACCTGACTCAGGTGAGCCAGGAGGGGGCAACCACAATGTCTGCCTCTTCCCAGCCCGGGTCTCAGGCGAGCTCTGTGCCCGGTTTTCTCCTCTGTGAGGGGATAATGACGCCCACGGCACATACAGTTCTTAGCACAGCAGCTGGCACTCAGGGCTCCAAGAAATGCCACTCCTCCTGTCCCAGGAGCCGGGAGAGAGAAGCGGGACGAGGCTAACCCTTAGCAGTGCCCGCAGACCCTGGTCACGGGGAGCCCCACACACCTGCTGCGGACGTTCTGCCAGCCCAGTAACTGCAGGGGTATCCTGGGCGCACGGGGGTAGAGGGGGCGTGGAGGGGGGGCCAGGGCTGCTGGCGGGCGGGGACGGCCCCTCAGCGCCCTCTGCTTCCCACAGGCGTCGCCAGCGTGGTGGTGTCCTTCTTCCTGTCCATGTACTACAATGTCATCAACGCCTGGGCCTTCTGGTACCTCTTCCACTCCTTCCAGGTGAGAGGGGCCGGGGCGTGGGGCGGGGCCAGGGCGCAGGGCAGGTGGCCACCGGGACAGGCCGGAGATTGAGGGTCAGAGTTCTTTTTTTTTCTTTTTAAATATATTTTTATTGATCTCAGAGAGGAGGGGAAAGGGGAGAGGAAGAGATAGAAACATCAATGATGAGAGAGAATCACTGATCAGCTGCCTCCTGCGCGCCCCCCTTCTGGGGATTGAGCTTGAAACCCGGGCATGTGCCCTGACCGGGAATGGAACCATGACCTCCTGGTTCATAGGTTGATGCTCAACCACTGAGCCACACCAGCTGGGCTGCGGGGCAGAGTTCTGTTGTCATAGGGAGTCTGGCCCTTGTCCGCTTGTGTATTCAGTCTCTCTGACCCACGGTAGAGTTAGGACTGTAAAGTGTGTGGAGCCCCGCGTGCACCCCCTCCCTGCCTCCCCCTACTCCCTACCTCATCTGTGCCCTCGACAAACCCTCTGACTCCCTGGCTGCCTTCAGGGCTCCCACCACCTGCCCTTGGGGACCAGCTTTCTTCTCCTCCAAAAGCCTGGTGTGAGGGCCACCTCCCATCCTCCCCCCTGACCTTCGGCCTCAGCCCTCACCTCTCTGTGTGATGCTGTGTTGACCCCAGGACCCCCTGCCGTGGTCCGTCTGCCCACTGAACGCCAACCACACAGGCTACGACGCGGAGTGTGAGCAGGCCTCCTCCACCAAGTACTTCTGGTACCGGAAGACCCTCAACATCTCGCCATCCATCCAGGACAGCGGCAGCCTGCAGTGGGAGCCCGCGCTCTGCCTCCTCCTGGCCTGGCTCGTAGTCTACCTGTGCATCCTGCGGGGCACCGAGTCCACCGGCAAGGTGGGGGCAAGGTGGCGGGGCTGGGGTGGGGGGGACGGCAGACTGCCTCCTGCCAGCGAGGGGCAGAGCTGGCTGGGGGAGGCGGGCGGGCGGTGCGCTGGCACAAGCCACTTGCCAGGTAAATATAAAGGTGGTCAGAGGTCAGCCCTCAATCTCAAAACCAGGCCTTTCCCGCCCCGAAAAAGACAGGCATTTCTGGGCCAGCCACACTGCCCAGTAGCACCAAGCAACCAGACAGGGAGTTTTCCCTCCTTTAAAACCTTAGATGGTTGAAGATTTCCCAGAGACACCTGCCCTGCTCTCAGGCCTCCCATGGGCACCGCCTGAGAGCTTTGGCCCCTCCGCTGTCTCAGTCCACCCCGAAGGTTCTGGTGATCAGCGAGGGGCAGCCTGAGTGCTGGGGTGTTAAAATGCACACACGTTCCTGTGGTGGATGTGCTTGAGGGCGGCCCCGATCCTTCCCAGAACGAGGCCAGGTTGAAGGGAGGTGGAGGGCCGGCCTCTGCTCTGCGTTCCTCTTCTCTGTGGAACCAGGGATTTCCTGGCACTTACGGGCCTGGCGACCACGCCCCACCACCCGTCTCCCAGCCCAGACGCAGGACCTGACGAGACCCCATGCCTTCCCTGCTGTCCGCAGCCTGAGCCCAGACAGCATGGTGTTTCCTGGGACGGAGGGTCTGCTGTAGGCAAAGGGCCTGCTGAGGGTCTGGCCACATCTCCCGGAGCCTGACTCTGCCCTCTGGTGCCCGCAGGTGGTGTATTTCACCGCGTCGATGCCCTACTGTGTGCTCATCATCTACCTGATCAGGGGCCTCACGCTCCACGGGGCCACCAACGGGCTGCTGTACATGTTCACCCCCAAGGTACGAGCCGGAGGGACAGCCTGAGGTGCCCCATCTTCCTGCCCCTTCCAGAGGGCGGAGAGGGCAAGAGGGAGGGTGGAGAAAGCTGTCCTGAACCCAGGAGGCTGGTGGGAGCCCCCAGGCCTTGGGTGGGGATGGATGACCTGCGGGTGCTGAGTCACCCTCAGCCAAGCAGTCCCCAAGCCCTGTGACTTCTGGGCATTGCGTCTTCTGTCCACTCCCATCCTCGTCCTCACTGCCTCCCACCTACGGCTGCCCCATGTCTGGCCTCCTGGCCCCAGTCTCACCCCAGCCCCGCCTTCCAGCCTGTGGACTAAGTTATCTGCCCTGAGCATCATCTCGGTTTCCCTTCGGGGCAAATCCACTCTCGGCAGGGGTTTCGGGGTCCCTCCCCAGGCTCCCCACAGCCAGTCTTTGTCACGGTTGCCTTGGGGACAGGACAGGTTCTTCATTTAGCAAAGAATGGCCCCTGGGAACAAATGGCTGTGGTGGCAGCCCCCTCCAAGAGCCCCCCTGCCGCCACATCACCGGGGTTCAACCCAGACCTCGGCCTCACCACCAGGCCCCGCCACCTCCATCTCGGGAGACCCAGGCCCGTGCAGTGCCCAGCTCAGGCATCGGGGGCCTGGTTCCTTTTGAAGTGATTTCACCCCACACTTCCCACTGCACACCTCCCCCGGGGAAGGAGCTGTGGGGACACGCAGGAGGGATGTTTCATCTGCTAAGGATGTGCCAGGCAGGGTCCTCCAGGGCCGCCCTCCCTCCCCTGCCCGAGAGGTTGGGGTCCCCCCACCCCCCTGGGCTCACAACCCTGTCCCTGCTGGCTTCCAGCTGGAGCAGCTGGCCAACCCCAAGGCCTGGATCAACGCAGCCACCCAGATCTTCTTCTCGCTCGGCCTGGGGTTCGGCAGCCTGATCGCCTTCGCCAGCTACAACGAGCCCTCCAACAACTGCCAGAAGCACGCCATCATCGTGTCCCTCATCAACAGCTCCACCTCCATATTCGCCAGCGTCGTCACCTTCTCCATCTACGGCTTCAAGGCCACCTTCAACTACGAGAGCTGCTTGAACAAGTAAGCCGGGCTGTCGGGGAGCAGGGTCGCAAGGGGCAGGCGAGTCTCCAAAACTCAAGCGGAAGGGGCACTGGGGAGAGGCGGATGCCAGGCACCCAGGGGTGTGGGGCACAGGGCACCCGCCTTGCAGTCCTCGATCCAGTGTCGAATGCAGGCTCTGCCCACGGGCAGCAGCAGCTGGAGGCCTGTGCCGACTCAGCGTGTGCCCGAAGGGAGGGGCACCATGTACTCAGAGCCCTCAGCACGCAGGGCATCCACAGCCTTCATTTCTTCGGCCCCAGAAGCAGCCGAGAGCTCCATGGCTGAGCCGTGGAGATTCCAGAAGCTGCTCTCTGTGATCTTTCCCAAATTCGAGAAACACCCGCAGGCACCCTGTCCAACAGCGTGTCACTAGCTGCGAGGGGCTCCTGACAAGGTTAAATGTCAATTTAACGCTTCCTTAAACGTAGATTTTGATTTAAATCAGCGGTTCTCAACCTGTGGGTCGTGACCCCTTTGGCGGTCGAACGACCCTTTCACAGGGGTCGCCTAAGACCATCCAGCATATCAGAGATTTACATGACGATTCATAACAGTAGCAACATTACAGTTACGAAGTAGCAACGAAAATAATGTTATGGTTGGGTCACAACATGAGGAACTGTGTTTAAAGGGCCAGAAGGTTGAGAACCACGGATTTAAATCAATTCCTCGGGGCCACATGTGGCTCCTGGGGGCCACAGTGGACGGCACGGACCTGGGACATTTCCCATCACAGACGCTCGGCCGGACAGAGCCGGACAGCGGTCACAGAGCCCGCTGTGCGCTTGGTCCCTCTTGTCACCACTGTTCCTACTCGAGGCTTCTTCAGAGCCCCTCTAAATACCTTGCCCTTTAAAAGGTCAGCAATTGCCCGGCCGGCGTGGCTTAGTGGTTGAGCGTCCACCTATGAACCAGGAGGTCAGGGTTCGATTCCCGGATTGTGGGCTCGATCCCCAGTGTGGGGCGTGCAGGAGGCAGCCGATCAATGATTTTTCTCTCATCGTTGACGTTTCTCTCTCGCTCCCTCTCCCTTCCTCTCTGAAATCAATAAAAGTATATTTTTTAAATAAATTAAAGGTTGGCAATCAGTAGATTCCTCTGGCGAGGACCTTACATAATCAGAAAAGAGGAGGCGGGCGGGGGGACAGCGTGGGCCCGAGCCCCCAGCAGGCTGGCGACAGCGGCCTTTCTGTTCGCGGGGGTCATTCTCATGCTCTGCCCGCAGGGTGATTCTGCTGCTGACCAATTCTTTCGACCTGGAAGATGGCTTTTTGACAGCCAGCAACCTGGAGCAGGTGAAGGGCTACCTGGCGTCTACCTACCCCGACCAATACAGCAAGGTGTTCCCACTGATTAAAAACTGCAGCTTGGAGTCGGAGCTGGACACGGTAAGGCGCTGGCAAGGTCTCAGGGACGGAATTCTTCTCCCTCCGCCTCTTCCGGGAGAAGGGAGGACGGGCCACCCTCCCCCCGGCTGCTGCCCGGGGACACTGGTTCCTTTGGGTGCTCCGTGCCCTTGTTTCCTCTTCCTTTTAAATGTTGAAAAGGCAGAAAGTACGAAGAATCCTATAACCGGCACCCACGTGTCCACCACCTGAAAGAACCGTTGTAAACACTTGTCATTAGGGGCTCAGACGGGGCGCTGGCCTGCAGGTGGGAGAGCCAGCTCCGAGGTCCCCCACAGCTTAGCGTCGGGGGTGTCCGGGGAGCCATGCGTCCCTCGGTGTGTGACTGGGGTCTTGTCCCCGGGGGCAGGCCGTCCAGGGCACCGGCCTGGCTTTCATCGTCTACACCGAGGCCATAAAGAACATGGAGGTGTCCCAGCTGTGGTCGGTGCTGTACTTCTTCATGCTGCTGATGCTGGGGATCGGGAGCATGCTGGGCAACACGGCCGCCATCCTCACGCCCCTGACCGACAGCAAGGCCATTTCCCGCCACCTGCCCAAGGAGGCCATCTCCGGTGAGCGGTGGGCGGGGAGGAGGCGGGACTCGGGGAGGGAGGATGTGGGGACCAGCGACCTCACAGGAGTCCTGCCTTCACCTTCTCCTCCCCCTGGGCAGTCGGGACCTGGCACGTGTCAATCACCCCATGCGTCTGGCTCTCCACCCCAGGGGGACGGGAAGTGGCCACCCCGACTTGGGGAAAAGGCCAAGCTCCCCAGCCTGGCACCCAGAGCTCCCAGGCCAGGAGAGACGCCGCTTTTGTCCTTGTTTAATTGAGGCATAACCGCTGCGGCGTGTACATTCCTTAAGCACAAACTCAGTGAACTTGGCGTATGTATCCGCCCAAGTAACCACCACCGACCCAAGTCAAGTCCCCTCTGGTCTCACTGCCACCGTTTTATGTTTGTTTCCCCCTTTGTTGGGCTCCGTGTACATGAAATCACACGTATGTGCTCTGTGTGCGGTCTACACCCAAACTCTAGGAGGCCCACCCACACGGTGACAATTAGCGATCGGCTGTCCCTCTCCTGCCCGTGTGATAAGCCATTGTAAGAGCAGACACCCATCTCTCTACCATTCTGCCCTCAGTGGACAGCAGGGTTTTAGGGAAGAACCTAACCTCCCAGTCACTCCGCCTCCCCTCTGCTCCACTCCAGCCCTGTGCACCCACCCCTTCCCTTGGTGACACCATCCACAACTGCTGGGGTCCAACCCCAGCAGGTCCAGGGGTCCCCAAAGGTGTGGACGGAGTTGGCGAAGAAGGAATGACACAGAGACAGCGTTCAGTTGATCAGCAGCCTAGCCAGGATCTCTAGCCGAGTTCTGGTCAGGATCTCCAGCGAAGTTCTGGTTCGGTTCTCCAGCCAGGTTCTGTAGCCATGTTCCCTTGCTAGGTTCTCCAGCCAGGTTCTGTCCAGGTTCTCCAGCCAGGTTCAGTCACCAGGTTCTAGTCAGGTTCTCTTGCCATGTTCTATCCAGGTTCTGTAGCCAGGTTCTCTCACTAGGTTCTGTCTCTAGGTTCTGTGGCCAGTTTCTGCCCAGGATCTTTTGCCATATTCTCTCCAGCGAAGTTCTTCTGTGTGTAGGTTCTGTGTCTAGGTTCTGTCTCCAGTTTCTGCCCAGGATCTTTTGCCATGTTCTCTCCAGCAAAGTTCTTCTGTCTCTAGGTTCTGTGTAGGTTCTGTGTAGGTTCTGTCTCCTGTTGTCTTGTTACATCTGTATTTATACCAGTTGATTCCAATCCTATCAATCTCTATTCCAAAGGTTAGGGCGTTTCTTATCTCCATTCCAGGGAGTAAAGATTATGTAGCTTAAGCATGATTGTTCGTAGTTAAAGTGATTAATTACCTGCCTGGCACTTAGTTAAGGGGTTTTATTCCCTCCCTAACTTCAGGGGAAAATCCCTACCTGGGGAAACAACCTTTCTCAGAGAGATGACCTTGGTTAAAACACATAGTGCCAAGAAGGTGAGCAAACATATTAAGAACAGTATGCCATATATGCCAGGTCCCTTGAAACAGCAAGGATGGACCGGCTCCCGGCACACAACGTCCCTTCTCCCAGCCCAGGTCTTTGAAGTACTGCCCACCCTTGGTCAGTGCCCTCCACATTGAGCAGCCGCCTCACACCTGCAGCTGCATCAGCGTGCTGTTAGCTGCTGGCCATACAAACCCCCTCTCCTGCGGGACCCCTCAGGCAGGGCTCGGTGACTGGTACGATGTCGGGTAGCAGAGGAAGGGCAGGAGGGAGCTTAGGCCAGTACTTGGTGGGGAGCCCAAGAGAGGCAGCCGAAGGAGACCCGGACAAGAACCCAGATTCTGGAGGCAGAGGGTCATTGGCTTCCCCATCTGTAAAAGGGGCTCCTTGATTCCTGCCTTGGAGGCTTAAGTGCTCAATGCGTGGCAAGTGCCTGGGCCGCGGTGGGAGCTGTGTAAACATTCGACTCTTCCCTTCTGCCCGCACCCCTCTGGTCAGACATGACTCCTCCCTAGGAAGTCCCCAGAGGGTCGCCCGCAGCTCACATCTCCAGCCCCAATTCACAGCCTGGGCCAGATCCCCTAGGGATGCTACAACCTTCTCTTTTCCATTGAGCTGGTGCCCCCTGCAGGACAGCTTTGTGAATTACCATTGATGCTGCCCGCTGACACTCCTTGGGACACCTTCCTCCACTCCCAAACACACACACACACACACACACACACACACACACACACACACTCAGAGAGACCAACCCACATGGATGAGCCCATCAGCCGAGTCCCCCGGGCGCCCACGGCCCTGCTGGGGCAGGTGTGGGTGCAGGCAGGTGAGCCGTGTCTTGGCCCAGGTCTGGTGTGCCTCCTCAACTGCGCTGTGGGCTTGGTGTTCACCTTGGAGGCCGGCAACTACTGGTTCGACATCTTCAACGACTACGCGGCCACCCTGTCCCTGCTGCTCATCGTGCTGGTGGAGACGATCGCCGTGTGCTACGTGTACGGGCTGAGGAGGTGAGACCCGCCCCACCAACTGCTGGGCAAGCTCACCCACGGGAACACCCCTCTCTCGGCGGGCATCGCGCGTTCTCCTTTAAGCTTGGCATCTTTCAGGGCTTTAATCTTCCCCCAGATCTCAGCTAATTCTCTGCCTCACTTCCCCCTCAGCTGGCCTTCAACCTTTATCTTGCCTATTTCCTGTGCTTTTACTTTTTATTAAAGGACTAGAGGCCCGATGCATGAAATTCGTGCAAGAGTAGGCCTTCCTTTCCCCAGCTGCCAGCACCGGCTTCCCTCTGGCACCTGGGACCCGGGCTTCCCTCCCAGCCCCGGCTTTGTCCCGAAGGGCGTCTGGTCTAATTAGCATATTATGCTTTTATTATTATAGATATTGGCCCCATTGACCCTGCTGAACCCCAACGGCTCCAGGAGCAGGCAATCCTGCCTCCAGGCACTGGCTGTTCTGACCCTTGGCCGACACCAGCATTTTTTTATACATATATTTTTATTGATTTCAGAGAGGAAGGGAGAGGAAGAGATAGAAGCATCAATGATGAGAGAGAATCATTGATCAGCTGCCTCCTGTATGCCCCCTACTGGGGATCGAGCATGCAACCCGGGCATGTGCCCTTGACTGGACTCAAACCCAGGACCTTTCAGTCCGCAGGCTGACGCTCTATCCACAGAGCCAAACCAGCTAAGGCTGAAACCAGCATTTTTCAAGCTTGCTGACCAAAGTCCAGTTGATAACCCAGACCTTAAAGTCTGGCAGATTCAGGATGTATGGTTCTCAACCCTGGCACAGCGCAGCCCTGATGCTGGGACGTGTGACCGGGCTGAGAGCCACGGGTCTAGAGCAGTTTTCAGACCTGGGCGTGCACTGGAGCCCCTGGGGACTGGTTCTCACATCCTCCCCTCCCCCTTCATCCCCAGGGTGCTGATTAGGTGGGTCCAGGTGGGGCTCTAGCTGCAGGTGAGTCTGGTCCCAGAGCGGCAGCATCAGGGAGCTTGTTAGAATGCAGGATCTCGCCCTAGCTGGTTTGGCTCAGTGGATAGAGCGTCAGCTTGTGGGCTGAAGGGTCCCAGGTTCGATTCAGGTCAAGGGCACATGCCTGGGTTGCGGGCTCGGTTAGGGGCATGCAGGAGGTGCCGATCAGCGACTCTCATCATTAAGGTTTCTCTCCCTCCCTCGCCCTTCCTCTCCGAAAGCAATACAAATATATATTTTTAAAAGAATGCAGGTCTCAGGCCCCCAAACCCCTGAGTCAAATCCACATTGTGGCACATCCAGGGGGTAGAGGCCCATTACGTTTGGGAACTGCTGCTCGAATGAGAGCCTGCTCAGAAGGGCTGTACCAAGTCTTCCCCACCCCAGTCTTTTATCATCTTCCAAACTGATCTGGAGGTGGGTCAGGGGACCAGCTGGGACCGTCTAGGAGCCAGGCCCCTGGTGCCGTGTCCCCCACTGTGCCCCTTGGAAGCCATTCTGAGGGATTTCCACGATCAAATAACTCCAGGACATAAATTAGAGCCAGATTTCTTTGCTGTAGGATTTCTCAGACCCTTGAAGATAATTGTGAATCTCAAAGAGGGGGTTGTAATTTGCAGTATTTCCAAACTTTTGTGGTCAAGGAATGCCTTTTTATCGGCCCATACTCCTCCCCCAGAGCTAGTAACACTGTGAGGACTTTAGTGTTAGACTCACCCCGTTTTCCCGAGAAAGAAGGGTTTCCTGGGACGTTGGGGCTTTTTCAGTGCTAAACCCAGGGAAGTCCTGGGTAAACTGGAACATATTGGTCATCTAGGAAATGCCCAGAGGAACAGAACCTAGAGCCCACTGGAGGCGCTGGAGAGGGGTACAAGTCCATCCAAAGCGGGTGTTGGTAAATGGCCAGATGGAGGGAGAAACCAAAGGTGCCCTGGGGATTTCGTAAGCAGCCAGATATGAGGATGACCAGCAGAGGGCAGTCTTTCTGCTTGGACGGGGGACGGCGCCATCTAGTGGCCACTTTGCAACAGTGCCATGCGGCCTTTCTGCAGCTCTTCCCACGTTTCTCTATACAGGAAAGTGGAGGGTTGGGGAGGTAAGGGAACAAGAGAACCCCACACTTTCTGCCTTGTATGGTCTTGAAAATCCCAGTGTTCACATTATGCACATGAGTCTTCGTGGCCTAGAGCCTAAGGTCTGGCTAGGTCAGCGGCCACACAGAGGCAGCTAGAAGCTCATGGGGGAACTTAAGACAGGCCAGGGGTGGAAGTGAGGCAGTGGCTGTGGTTGCACCTGGTGACAGTTTCACTCCACCCCAACCCCACCCCTCCTTCAAGGCTGCCTCTCCCGTCGTGCGGAGCGGTTTTAAAGCCCTTGGACTGGGTCAGCATTTCCCAAAGTGCCGAAGATCCTTTTCATACGTATTTGTGTGCATGTTAAAAATATACGATTATCCTATCAAACCCACAAAAGAATGGATGCTGTTATGCTATTGCTAAACTTAGGCAAAAGAGTCCATTTAAAGAAAAGGAAAGAAAGACAGTCTGCAGACATGATTGAACACAGTAGTGGTCTTCGGGCAACCACACCTGGGCAGCTCCAACCGCCGGGCCATCACCCTTGAGTCCCAAGTCTGGCTCTCCATCTGCCCCAGAAAACCTGCTGTGGTTTCAGGGGACAAAAGAGAGTCCCCTCTGGGGTGTTTGTAATGGGGAGTAGAGTCGCTGGCAGACCCCCAAGCCAGGAGTTGCCCTGGGGGTCCCCTGGCATTGAGACTGGTTGGACCCCTGTCCCAGGCTCTCTGATCCCACCATTGGTGGGAGCTGCCCTCTGGTCTATGCCAGCAGCCTCCATCTGAAGGTTGGCATCAGAAAGATGTCTCCTGACGTCCACTGATCTGGGGGTGATCGCTTTGCACCCCGCTCTGTCAGCCTCAGCCCTTCTCCCCATTCCATCCCCAGAAGGAATCAGGGAGGGAGGCCCCATGTTTGTGTTCATATCTCCGTGGACCCAGAACAGAATCTCCCCAAGCGAACAGGGATGGGCAAGCTGGGCTCCCCCTCGCTCCAACATCGTGGCTAATCCAGACTTTCCCGTTTTCCAAGCAGATTTGAAAGTGACCTTCAGGCCATGACTGGCCGCACTCTGAGCTGGTACTGGAAGATCATGTGGGCTGGCGTGAGCCCGCTGCTCATCATCAGCCTCCTGCTCTTCTACCTGAGCGACTACATCCTCACGGGGACCCTGCAGTACCAAGCGTGGGACGCCTCCCAGGTACCTGCCCTCCCGGGGCCCCAAGCTGCCTGGAGAGCACAGGCCTTAGTTTTCTGAAACCAAGGAGTTCCTGCCATGGCGTGGGCAGGTCGTTGGTCACAACAGGGCAACATCAAAGCTGTGGTTTCAGTGCTAAACGTACCTCAAAGCTCAGCACACAGCCTCACTGGCCCCACTTCAAGTGCTCAGCAACCCCTTGTGTCTGGTGTCGGACATGGCTCATTTCTATCAGCCCAGAAAGTTCTACTGGACTGTGCTGGGCTAAGGGCCAACCCCCACGTCCAGCTGCCCTGCCCGGCATCTCAAACATAATCACGTGCAGTTAT
The DNA here is from genome assembly GCF_014108235.1 of Myotis myotis. Lineage (NCBI taxonomy): Eukaryota > Metazoa > Chordata > Mammalia > Chiroptera > Vespertilionidae > Myotis > Myotis myotis. Next base: position 48,982,100 of record NW_023416317.1, read on the forward strand.
TCTTTTTATTTTAAATATATATTTTTATTGATTTCAGAGAGGAAGGGAGAGGGAGAGAGAGATAGAAACATCAATGATCAGAGAGAATCATCGATTGGCTGCCTCCTGTACGCCCCACACCTGGGATCAACCCCGCGACCCACGGATGCTAACACTGAGTCACACCAGCCAATCGGTGATTAGCCTTTAGGCCCTAGAGGGGGTTACTCCTTAGCGGAAGCTCCAAACAATGGCTATGCAGGCCATGAAGTACAGGGAAGAGAAAGAGGACGAGGCGAGTTAGTCTGCCCAGCACCCTTGCTAGTGAGCCACCGGGGGAGCCGGAGGGCGGGGCGAGCGGGGAGGCGGGGCGAGCGGGGGGGCGGGGCGAGCGGGGCGGCGGGGCGAGCGGGGCGGCGGGGCGGCGGGGGGGGCGGGGCGGCGGGGCGAGCGGGGGCGGGGCGGCGGGGCGAGCGGGGCGGGGCGAGCGGGAGAGCGGGAGGGCGGGGCGAGCGGGAGGGCGGGGCGAGCGGGAGGGCGGGGTCCGAGGGCCTCGCGCGTGCTCGGGAAGGGTTCCACGTGGGCGGGTTCCACGTGGGCGGGTTCCACGTGGGCGGGTTCCACGTGGGCGGGTTCCACGTGGGCGGGTTCCACGTGGGCGGGTTCCACGTGGGCGGGTGCTCTGGGCTGAGCTCCGCTTCTCCCTTCAGGGCCAGCTGGTGACCAAGGACTACCCCGCGTACGCGCTGGCCGTCATCGGGCTGCTCGTGGCCTCCTCCACCATGTGCATCCCCCTGGTGGCCCTGGGGACTTACGTCTTGCGCCGCCTCGGGCGGGGAGACCCAGCGCCCGTGGCCTGAGGACCGGCTCCCGAGGCCGCCGCCCACTTTCACGCTATTAGTTCCAGGTGGAGCCTCCGCGGCCGCTTTGCAAGTATTTACGCCGGAAGCCCTGAGCGCGTCGTCTTCCGGCGGCGCCTAGAAAGACCTAGAAGGTGTGGAGGAGGAAGGCCCCTCGGGCACCGAGCGCCCCTCTGCCCTCTGCCCCGAGGGAGGCCGCGGCTGTCTCCCTGTCGCCACAGGGGCAGGTGTTCAGGGCCAGGCGCGAGGCCAGCGGCCTCCTTGATTCTAGGAAAGGCCTAGAATTAGCGCACACTGTGAGCTGACTTTTGACTACCATTTTTATGGAATAAAATTTAAGCCATTTTTTTTTTCTAACGAGATTCCAAAATATTAGAGGGGCCATCGTTTGAGAGCGGGCTCTTTTAAGTGGCGGCGAGGGCCCGTGCAGCCCGAGTCCTCTCTGCAGAGCGAGGATGCGTCCCGCTGCTCCTTCGCCCGCAGGGTGAGTGGCCGGAGGGAAGGCCTTTGCGACCCGGAGGGGGGGGGGGGGCGCTGTCCTCTCTGTGGAGTCGCTCACAGTAGGTCCAGCCCTGCCCCCCCACAGAAACTGCCCCAGTTGGCCGCCTTCGGGGGTTATGTGCGGGGTCCGCGGAGCCCCGGCCAGGGAGGGAGTGCCAGCTTTCCCATCGACTTCCTGCTACATCGGGGCCCGGCGGGCGCCTCTCTGTAGGAAAGGCCAGGAGCAGTACTGACGGTCCATTTAAATTATTTATCTGTACATACGTTTTCTAAAGTGTACATACTCCAGCAGAGCGTCTTGTAACCGGAACCACTGTATTTATGATAGAGCTTTCGTCCACCACCGGCCTGGTCTCCTGTCGTGTTTTCACTGCGGGAGGGGGTTCCTCGAGGGTGCGGTCCCTTCCTGCCCTCGGGCCTGTGCGTCCCTAAGTCCTGGGGTTCAGGGTGGTCCCCGGGTCGGTTTGTGCAGACGCCTTTAAGACTTAAGCACTCGCTTGGGACCTCAGGTGGAGATGTTTGGTTTTTTTAAATATATTTTATTGATTCTTTACAGAGAGGAAGGGAGAGGGATAGAGAGTTAGAAACATCGATCAGCTGCCTCCTGCGCACCCCCCACTGGGGATGTGCTCGCAACCCAGGCACATGCCCTGGACCAGAATCGAACCTGGGACCCCTGAGTCCGCAGGCCGAGGCTCTATCCACTGAGCCACACCAAACGGGTTAGGGCTGTTTGTTTCTTAATTCGTTTCATGCCGCTCGCTCTCCTGGGGCCTTAGGACGGCTTCCTCTGTCTTGAGCTGCCCGCTTATCGGCACTTCCGGCCTCACCCGATGGCCGGTTATAAAAAGACCCCTTGCCTTTAAAATGGAGGCACCAGCGTTTATTTACCCCGCGTAGTCAGCCCGCTGATTTCTCATCAGGGGTTTTTAGTGTTGAGAAACCTCGGATATCAGGTGTGAAGAGTGAGCGCACCCGATGATGGCGAATACACAGCGCAGGTCTGTCCTCAGCCCCGCCCCGCCCCGCCCGCAGCCCCCAGGCCTGTCTTACAGGGAATACAGGCCGCCTTCCGGGGTCAGGCACCACCAGGGGGTTTCGGCCCCACATCGGCCCCCAGGGGCGTGGAGACCTAGACCATCACTTCATTCACAGTAACTATTTCAGTGCTCTCCACCTGGCTGCCTATCCGAACCACCTGGGAGCATTTAAAACCCCGATGCCCAGGCCACGTCCCGGAACCAGCCAAACCTGAGAACCAGCATTCATTTAAGAAAGGAGGAGCCCTAGCCGGTATGGCTCAGTGGATAGAGCGTCAGCCTGGGAACTGAAAGGTCCCAGGTTCGATTCCGGTCAAGGGCACGTGCCCGGGTTGTGGGCTCGATCCCCAGTGGGGGACTTGCAGGAGGCAGCCGGTCAATGATTCTCTCTCATCATGGATGTTTCTATCTCACTCTTCCTTTTTGAAATCAATTAGAAAAATATATTAAAAGAAAGACAGAAAATGGTCCTGGCACCTGCGTAGGTTGTGGTCGGCGCCAAAAAAAAAAAATGTGTGCGTGCGTGTGTGTGTGTGTGTGTATATATATATATACATATATATATACATACACACACACACCAGGAGGTCGCCAATTTGATTCCCAGTCAGGGTATATTGCCCAAGTTGTGGGCTCCATCACCACGTGCAAGAGATAGCCCCACTGATGTTTCTCTCTTTCTCTGAAATCAATTAAAAAAAAAAAAAAAAGGAAACTGTATCCTACATTTAGGAATATTTACATCAAAATGACCTTTAAAAGTTTGAAAGTATTTTTGAGCATTTCCAATTGTATGGAAATGTCACTTCCACGGAATAATTTTGCTCAAGGAAGTCAAATCAATGAACTCCCATTGTTTATAGAATAATGGGCTCCCAGCAAAGCTGTCTTGAGTTTCAGTTCACTTTTTTACTTTGGTTTCTGCAAACTTCATGAAGAGCAGACTCTCTCTCATTAATTCTCTTGAGCCAATAATAAGATTCTCTCAAAAAGCTCTTTGTTGACTGTTTTCTAGGTACTTTACAAAAGCGGTCATTTTGACAATTGTTCGCCCCCTCTGCAATAAGCTGGAGAGAAAGAGGGACATTCCGTTCCTGTATACTTCATGGTAACCATGGTGATATGGCCAGATCACCAATGCCGCAAAGCTTTCTATTTATACTAGAAACATAAGAACCCTGTCTTAGTTCTTAAAAAACACACACACAAAAAAAACTTTATTGTTGAGAGTATCATAGATGTCCCTCTCCCCCCTCTGCCCCTCCATTGCTCCCCTCGCCCAGTTCCCTCCCCACCCCAGGCCTTCACCACCCTATTGTCTGTGTCCATAGGTAATGCATATATGACCTTTGGTTAATCTCTTCCCACCCCCCCACCCCTTCCCTGTGAGATTCGTCAGTCTGTTCCATGTTTCCATGCCTTTGATTTTATTTTATTCATCAGTTTATTGTGTTCATTAGATTTCTTGTTCATTTATTTTTAGATTCAGTTGTTGATAGATATGTATTTATTGCCATTTTACTGTTCTCTTCCTCTTTCTCTTAAAGAATACCCTTCAACATTTCATGTTTTGAACTGTGTATCCAGTAGTTGGCTTGCATTTCTTTCGTTTGTGACCTGTTTGTCGCCGCATTTTGGCTGCTTCCCTGTGTCTGTTTCTGTGTATTAAATAGAGCAGCCACGTCTCCTGGAATTGGTCGAGTGGCCTTGTATAGCAGGTGTCCTGCAGGGCCCACTGGCTCAGCCTCCCCAGTCGCCTGAGCTGGGCCCTCTAGGTGCGCCCCTGTGTGGGCTGTGTGCACAGTCTTCTAGTTGAGCCTTGATTGCTGCGGGTGTCACTGGGAGGAGTTGACATCCAGGCCAGTTGGCTGTGAGGACCAGCTGCGACTACAGTGGGAGAGCTGCTGTGCAGGAGACACCCCTATGGAGCAGGACTTGCTTCGGTGGGGCTTCGGTGCTCACTGAGTCTGCCTTTGAGTGTGTCACTGTGGATGTGTAGAGTTGTAATCTGGTGTGGTCTCAAGCTGTCCACCGGGTGTACTGCCTCTGGGGCCTCATGGGAGGCGCAGTCCGCCACTGCCTGGGTGGCGGCAGGAACCACAGAGATATTAAACATGCCTTCTATTTGTATTGAGTTTGGAAGCGCCCAGGCGAGGCCCAGCTGTGAAGCAAAACAGGCGGTGCTAGTACCAGGTTTTGGGCTGCTTATTGATAGGTTTGAGGCTGCTGCTGCTTATTGAGAGATTTTAGAAAAGTCTGAAGCCTGAGCCAGGACAGGCCGTTCATATGGAAAAGCTGCTGCAAACAGCTTGGGTGGGGCTGCAAATTGGATGGGGCAGAGTGAACAGTGTTGGCTATGCTGATGGAAACAGATATGGCTGCCAGTCAACCCTGTGCCGGAGGAGGTCCCAGCACAGGAAAAATGACCCCTGTGAGCACCCCCATTTGGGAGAAAGCCACCCCCCCAAATTCCTGCCCTGATGCCAGACAATCCAGGTCCTCCCTGTGTGTCCCTGGGTCCCTGGCGCTGGAGCTCAGAGGAAGCGGCACCATGTAAGTCCATGGCTGGCCCTTTAACAGGAACACCTGGGAACTCCAGCAGCCTGTGTCACTGAGCCACAATCCCTTCCGGAGCTACGGGGGCTATTCTCAGCTCTGGAACCCTGTGCTGGGGGTCTGGTGTGGGACTGGGACCCCCTGCTTCTCAGGGAAGGCCTCTGCAGCTGAGATATCCCTCCCGGTTACAAAACACAGCGCACGTGGGTTTTGGAGCCTGTCTTGTGCCTCCGCCATTCCTGTAAGTCTTGATACACTTTCTTCTCTAGTTGTAGGACTTCCATTCAGCCAGATTTCAGGTGGTTCTGAATGGCAGTTGTTCTGTTTTAGTTGTAATTTTGATGTGGTTGTGGGAGATGGCGAGTACTGGCATTTACCTACGCCATCATCTTGGTTCCCCCAAGGAATCAGGTGGGAAGTATTTGGTTTTTAGCATTTGTCATCATAAAGCCCTAAACAAGTACTGGTATGTCTATAGGTCTTTTGTCATTTACTGGCTGAGGTTTTAAAGACTCCCCTTACTGGTTGTGGTAGCAGACATCTAAGATGGTGCCCAGAGACCCCCACCTGCTGGCATTCATGCCCCCTGGACCCCTCCCCCCTTGGGTGAGCTGGATCGAGCACCGTGCAGAGAAGGTGGTGAGAATGATGGACATCTCTGAGATGAGGTTATAAAAGACTGTGACTTCCATCTTGCTGGCTTGGGTGAACCAAGCTGCCACGTTGGAGAGGCCTTCGTGGCAAGAAACCTAGTATTTTAAGTGTTTATCATAATTTATTTGTATTGAGAGAACTCAATTTCTTCTGGCATCAGGGCTGTTAGGCAAGCGGGAAGAAACTCCAAACCCTCACCTGTTTAAGCCACTCCCCCAGCCCCCTCCCTGCCATACACACCCTTCATTTCTCCTTCTCTGACCCCCACACAAAAAGTAAGTCCTGTGCCATCAGGACTGATGAATCTGCATCAAGTGACACTGGGGATTATGCCCCCACGACTCCCACCCTGTCACTAAACCCTGAATGGGACAAAGCTTTCATGTTGGAGCTAGAAGGAAAGAGAGCACAAATAGAGGACCTAGATAATACACTAAATCTCTCATAAAATGCCCTGGAAAGGCACAGATCACCAGGCAGGGAAGGGAAGGACATGGGAGGGCATGGTGGCAGAGAATTCCTGAAGCCCCTCTGCAGGAAGACAGCAAAGGAAGCAGGGACAGCCACTGCAGAGCCACACAGGGAGGGGCAGGACGCGTCCATGGCAGTTTCACATGGTTCACGGGGGCTGTATATCCCAGAGGCCATTGCCCAGGAACCATCTCACTCCCTTGTGCGTTCGAGGGCCTCCTTGGCACCAAGGTGTTCAGTCAGCATCCCCTGACTCTCACTGACCCTGTGGCCTGAGAGAACATTTTCTAAAAAGCAATACAGTGGGGCCTTGACTTATTAGTGTCCCGACTAACGAGTTTTTTGAGATACCAGCTGTCTCGGCCGATATTTTGCATTGAGTTGATAGAGTAATTTGAGTTAACGAGCTCAGTCTCGGAACAAATTAAACTCATAAGTCAAGGCCCCACTGTATCCCACTTCTCAATTGGGACCTGTATTATTTTTTAAAGTAAACTGCAATCTGGAGTGGGGACAGAGGACTTCTTTGTATGGACATTATACTTCACTAAATATTCCCCCGGTTTTATCTGTAACTAGGAAATAATTAGAAGGATGAACACAGTTTAAGTGATCATAACTAGAAAGTAGGGTTTCTGGTTCCCTTACATTGTCTAATTTTTATGTAATGACCTGCATTGCTTTGCAAGATTTTAAACATGTAATAAAAAAGAACAATCCTTTCAAGACAAGTGCAGGAACGACACCGACAGTAGTTAGAAAATATGACATTTTATTTTCACTCAGGATGTACAGTACGTGAATTTGGAAGTGAAATCATTGCAGGGTTCTGCAGTGTAGAACCTTACGATCGGCCCACCATTAATTAGTCCATTCATCGCAAAGCAGCCGCACCAGCGTCAGCTCCATTTGTGCTGTAGTTGAAATGAGCTCTCAACGTGAAACACCCAGTAGCATTTGAGTAATAGGTTAAAGCAGACATGAACTAAGTTTCAACATTTCATCTTTGGAACAAATTCTGCTTATTTACATGTTAAGAATAGGTATTCTAATTACTTTCCCTATTGTGAGTTTTAATGACTGATTTTACACTACAGAAGGTTTGCCAGCTGTTTCTTTAGTTTCTAAAAGCAGTAACTTATTGTTTATAAAAGGTGATGTTGAAAAGGCGCTTTTAGAGATATTTGAGGAGAACAAGATTACTACTGAAAGAACACATGTTTTCAGCATCACACACATGGCTGCATATTTAACTGAGCTGTTTTAAGACAGTGGCAATTGTACTACCTCACATACTTTCCTACCATTTAAACCTCATAATTACAGTTTGAATATACAGTCTGACTTAGACCTCTGCACAGCCTCTAAAGCATGGTTTTCAGGTTTGTTTTTATACATAAATTCAGAGCTGAAGTTGGTCCTTGATTTGAAGAACTGTGCTACCTGGAAGCACTACATCTTACACACACTATTGATGGCTAACAGCAGCTTTACAGGGGGAGCATCCCAGCGGTACCTCCCACACCACCGACCCCGGACAAGAGCCTCTCAGAGGCCCACGCTGCCTTAACGGGTCCAGAGGAAGCAGCTGAGCAGCCAAGGGCAGTCCTAAAAACAGGTGACTTTGGACCATTAGCATAAGAGAGAGACTTTACAATCTTTGATTTCATTTATACCCTTTAAAAAAAGTATAGCATACCTGAACTTTCCATCACACTTGAAGAAGCTGAGCTAAGGCAGCCCCACAGAGACTCCCAGGAACACGGCCCCTTCTCTTCCCACCGCGAAGTCATGGCTGTGTTGTCAAGCTCCTTGATGAATGGAGAAGACTTACACTTTATAAGCAGAGCAGTTAGCGTCCATTAAACTTTTAAGAAGAGTCCGAAGGTGTGTAGGAAAGTATGCTTGCCAACAGTAATGCTTCCATAGTGACGATAATGAAACTGAGCTAGATGAACAATGGACTGTTTTACACAATGAAAGCTAGATTTTTGATATATATTACTTATTCTCCAATAGTTGATTAAACTGACAATGGACAGATTCCTTCCCTCTGTGAGCTGAATTCAGGTTATGTTTGAATTACAGAACAGCTTCAGATTATAAACACAGCGTCCGACAGTAGAGATCACCAGGCAGATCACCAATGGTCAGTCAGCGCCCCGCACAGACAGATGTGCTCGGGGTAAAGGCTTCCTAAGACCTCGGCTCCTGTGGAAAGCGGGTCAGTAAAGACTCCAGTTCTGCAGGATGGAGTCTTGCAGGCCAAGCCGCTTTCCACAGACACACACTCAGTCTATCTTTTCTTTCTGGACCAATCTGGGAGCATCGACAAAATCTTTGCCGTTGTAAAGGATAATAAAAAATGTTCCAACGCTTGCGACTCCCCAGAAGAGCACATAGGCCAGTGTTTCTGTCCAAGTGTCACCTGTTGATACAAAAAAAAACAAAGAGTTGATAAGTAAAAGTCATTTACTGAGACCAGAGCCAATATTCAGTCGTTCAGCACATCTTGGACATTAAAAGTTTACAAAATACAGAACCTCTCGCTTGAGCTTTAGGCCAGCAGTTCTCAAGCTCTGGCCGGGCTTGGTAGCCTATTTGAATAACATACATGTAACCACTGCTGAGGGCACTTCTCAGCTCTGCAGCTCACGAAGGTCAGCAGCAGGCCAGGCGAGCTGGACTTTGCTGCAGTCCCTGAGGAGTGGACCTTGTGTACCCTGTCCGTGTGATCACACTGGCCTTGGTGGAGAGGAAAGCAAGGTGGGGACCCACTCCTGAGGGCTGTGGGAAAGCATGCTGCATGGGGGTCCTGGAAATCAGACACTACTGTATATAAACACCACAAGGCTCATTATTTCATAGCAAGCAACTGACATGAGATGTTACCATCCACAGCATTCAGTCTCTTTCTACTTAAAAACATAACAAAGTCTGTGTGATTGCTTATCTTCCCAGCTCTTGAGTCTCAAAATTCTTCCTGGACAAAGGAGAAAGGGGGCTCCTCACAAGCCCCCTGCCTGCCTGCCCCCACCGTTCCCCAGACAGCTGTCCAGGTACTCAGGCCATGCCCACCCCTGGCTCTCCTGCCTCTCCAGAGGGGGCTCTACAGGGAAATGTAAGTCCACAATAAAAAAAATAAAAATAGCACAACTAACTCAACAGTGGGGGGACTCCCAGGAAATGGCATTGGGCGGTGTTGTGAAGAAAGCAGTCAGAGGATTTGGGAGTAAACAGCCTGCAGGCCTGAGGGACCAGGAAGCACATGCTGGCTGGCTCTGTCCCCTTCCTTCTGCCCACACCTGACATAGGACCATTTGTGCCACACGGCGATCCCTATGCCCTCCAGCCCTGGCCTGTTATTACACTATGAGCTAAGAAGGCTTTTTACCTTATTAGAGTGGTAAAAAACAGTGCACAACAGAGATCACAGGTAGTTTGCAAAGTGTAAACTATTGATTATCTGACTCTTGACAGAAAAAATTTGCTAAGCCAGCCCTGTGTTAGAGCAACCACAGGCCGCCTCCTTCCCCACAGTGGCTGCTGCAATGCTGACCACCGAGGGGATGCAGATGAGAGGGACTGGCTCCCTTCCAGGAGCGGGCAGAATCTGTGTGGTGGGGGTGAAACAGGAGTCCTTCGTTCAGCAAACTGAGCGGGACTTCCTACACCCCGGGTGCAGGCAGTAACCAAGGAGAGAGACCATCTATGCACTCAGGAAGGTGCTGATCCAGTGAGAGAGGGGTGTGCAGATCCTTACCACTGAGAGGCACACGCAAAAAAGAAATCCTAGGTGCTTAGGAAGTTAAAAGGGGGGCGGCTTACGAGTGCTATGGAAATCAGAGGAGGAAAGGGCGTCTGGTGGGAGAACCAGGGAACACTGTGTGTGTTTTTGGAGGGCACATGGGGGCGGCATCTGAATAGGGTCCAGGCTGAGAAATGTTAGCCCAAGGAATGCAGGGAGGGGGTGGAGACTGGAGGCTGACCTCAGTACAAGAGCACAATACAGCCCAGGCAGGCGCCAGAGACTGCAGAGTACTTAATGGAGGCACGTGAGTCTTAGGTGCTTAGTAACTTAGTAACAAGAAAATATTGAGAGAAAAAAAGAAAACCAGTGAAGACCTTGCAGCTCAGTCCATAGGCAATTTTGCTCTCAATCTATTAAAATTTAATAAGTACTATATTAACCTACTAACAACATTTGTCCAATAGGTGATTGGTTAAATAAACTATAAATCCATAAATGGAATACTTTGGAGTCTTTAAAAATAACATGGAAAAAACAGTGGAAAAAACAGGTTTTTAAAAAATGTATTTCACTTTTAGAAAAAAAAAATCACACTTATAAAGATTAAAACATCAAAATATTAAGAGTAGTTAGCTTATCTCTAGAAAGCAGATGATAACAGGAAAAAAACATTTATGAAGCCACCGAGTATATTTTTTCCTCTGGTCACATCTAAGGACTAATCTTATCTGTTCATTCTACTCACTGAATTTCTTTGGGGAACATCAAGTGTTGAGTAGATTCTAAAACTCAAGATGCTATACAAGGAAAGTTCAACATTCTAAACGAGTGTAAGATGGTGAAATAGGAGCAGACTTACCAGCCATAAGGAGGCAGATAATGCACATTGAAAAGGCCACGACCATGATAATAGGCAACTGGGAGAGAGAACAGAGAGAAAACATCAGTAAGAATGCTCCCTAGTAGTTGCATAATCAGTTTGCTTTCCCTGAAAGAGAATAAACCTCATCCGCTATCTAATATACAAGTATCTTTTTTCAAAAAACATCACCACTTAGGGGTTAGTCACAGCTGCCTAGACCTTTAGATGGTTAAGTAATCAAACGTGAGAAGCATGACTTTGCTCCGAATCAAGTACCACATGGAGGGCAGCTGCCCAGATGCGAGCCAAGGACACCAGGCCCCCTTCCTTCCAGGACTCTGCCCACTGGAATGGGACCCCAGAGTGGCTCCTGCAAGTCTGGTAAAACAAGTCAAAAAGGAGAGAAGTACCGGAACCGTATAAGCACACCTTGTTTTATTGTACTTCTTACTGCGCTTTGTCTTTTTTTTTTAACAAATTGAAGGTTTGTGGCAACCCTGTGTCAAGCGAGCCCGCCAAGGCCATTTTCTTACAGGCTCAGGTGATGGTTAGCATTTTTTAGCAATAACTGTTTTTTTTTTAATTAAGATATGTACATTGCTTTTTTTAAGAAATAATGCTATTGCCCACTTCAGACTACAGCACAGTGCAAGCTTTTACATGCACTGGGAAACCAATAGTTCCCGTGACTCACTGCGTGGCGATACCCGCTGCATTGCGGTATCTGGAACTGATACCGCAGTATCTCTGAGGTATATGCCTGTACTTTGCCTTCTGAGACACAAGGTTGCCTCCAACAATCCCTGCACGTAAGGGGCGTGGAGTCTTCCTGAAATGAAAAGCCTTTTACGTTCCCCTTGCTATGGTTCTTGCATTAAAAGGATGTGCAAGACGGAGTGACATCTGAAAGAAAAATGCTCCGAAGTTTCTTTACTCCTCTCCCAGTACACTCCTAGGGGAAACCGGAGCATTTGTATTCCATGTAGAAATCATAAATGTTTTAAATCAAGGGGAGTTGGCACCATCTATACCCTCAGATACAATGCTTTTAACAACTTGAAAAAATAAAGGTTTCTTACCGCCAGAAATTTCAAATCCCGTGCAACACTTAGAGGACTATGAGATTCTAATTCGTCCACCGAGTAGTTCCCCAGAAACAAGTCTATGGCGTCCTAGAACAGACAGAAGAAAACCATTAACTCCCAAGTCAGGTGTGCACACATTACTGAGGAACAGTGCAAAGGTGCAGCCACCAATGACCAATAATGAGCATCAAATACAAACTCACTTGTCTGAATCCATCAGAAAAGTTGTTCTTGTAATACCGAATCAGTGAGTTCCAGCCGTCCTTTACAAGTCCCAGCTGAGTTCTCTTCCCAGTTCTGGTTGAAAGAGGTCAATTTTGAGTTACATACAGTGGGACCTTGACTTATGAGTGTCCCGACTAACGAGTTTTGAGATACCAGCTGTCTCTCGGCCGATTTTTTGCATTGAGTTGATAGAGTAATTTGAGTTAACAAGCTCCTTAACGAGCTCGGACTCGGAACGAATTAAACTTGTAAGTCAAGGCCCCACTGTATTTGCATATTAAATCCCCCCAGTTTTACAGTGTGAGAAAAAGTGACCAGTAAGTGTGTGTTACGGAGATAAGGGAGTTACAACAATTTTTAAAATCAACCTTGAACCTATAAAGGAGCTACCTCATAAATGACCAGTAGTGGGGTCCAAGAAATATGTATTCTCTTTCTAAAACACCACCAAAGTAGCACAAAGAGAAAAAGCATTCAGTTCCCTTTGCAAAGACCAGAAATAAGAGGAGAAACACAAAGTCCAGGTTAAGGGGTACGAAACAGCAGAAAGGCTAAGAAATCCTATTTTGCTCCCAGGGAATCCACACAGCGGAAAAGGCCCACCCACATCAGTAACAAATTCAGTGGTCCCACCTCTCGCTATCCGTGTGGTCCCAGGAGCAGCGTCAGAAACCAGGTGCTTGCCTAGAGGTGCAGAATCTCAGGCCCTAACTAACCAGGGACTCGGGGGCCCAGTACATCTGAGAACTGAAGAGCTGCTGTTCTCAGTCCTCGCTGTGCATGTGAATCACCCAGGGAGGCGAAGAGCCCACGAGCAAGCCTGGGCCTCCCCCGACCTGACTGGGCTAATGGGGCCCGGGCGCTGCTGTTTGCTCTTACTGCTGCTGTCGGAAAGCTGGCCAGTGTCCAGGGGGCCCAGACCTGTGAACGCCGTATCGAATGTTATTTAAAAAGCATGGCTTGCCTGGTAAAGTCGGTCTTCAAGGCACCAGTTCCCGCATACTGTTTGGCACAAGCATTTGCGTTGTCAGCCCAGGCTGTGAAAAAAGTAAAAAGCAGCTGATGATGAAAATGACAACCAGAGTTCTAAATCTAAAATATTAATTTATTTCAAAATTTGAGTAACTTTGCCTCTATTAAACACCTACCATTTTTGTAAATCTTCTCAAATTCATCTTGTTCTTCAAGCTTTTGTCCCACATGCAAAACACCTAGTCTCTGAAATGAGAAGGACCCCCATGTTTACATCTACTAGATTTCAGCACCCAGGATTTAAAAGAAAAAGCAGACCGTGCTGCCCTAGCTGGTTTGGCTCAGTAGGTAAGAGTGTCGGCCTGCAGACTGAGGGGTCCCAGGTTCAATTCCGGTCAAGGGCACGTACCTTGGTTGCAGGTTCCCTGGCCCTTGTCGGGGTGCATACAGGAGGCAACCAATCATGTTTCTGTCTCTCCCTCTCCCTTCCACTATCTCTTAAAATCAATGGAAAAATATCTTCAGGTGAGGATTAATTTAAAAAAAAGGACAAGAAAAAGCAGACCATCCTCAAATCGCTTCACGTGGTTCGTGGTTCCTGGTTCCGGCTGCAGGCAGGAGGTGCTTTCCTTGTTGAGGTCCCAGTGGACCCAGGCCCTCTGCCCAGCCAGGGGCAAAGCCTCTCTGAGGGCTCCCCCGCCGCCCCAGCACCAAGGGAACAGGCAGGGCTGTCAGTACTTGGGGGAGGAGTGGAGGGAAAGGAAAAGGAGAAAGTGAAAGCTCCTGTGAGATTCCTGCCATCGCTTCCTCCTTCCACTGCCTTTACCCCTCTGCCTTCCCCACAATTCACCATCCCCAGGCTTCCTCACCCCAAACTTACCCCCTAACCAGCAAGAAATGGATGAATTCTACCTGCCCACAAACTGCATACCCGTGCAGCCCTTCACATATCATTTCAGGATTCCTGGGCACCCGTGGCTCCCCTTTGGGTTCACTGGCCACTGGTTAGAAAGCCCTGCGTTGGGCTTGGTCGTGGACCCTCAACCCTCTCGGAACCACCGTCTTCTCTGTGTCTACCCCAGACACAGCACAGGTGTGGTGACCTCAGTGACCTCAGCGGGGTAGCAGCTCTGCCCTCACTGGAAATGGACAGAGGCACCCCTGGCGTCCCCACCCCAGCCGGCACTGATGACGCCAGAGAGGTTCCTGCCCCGAGTGTCTAAAATCGGTCAGGTTTATACCACCATATTCAGCACTAGAACAGTTCACTGTAGCTTACAGAACCTGGTTAAAGTAGAGTTTTGTTCATCAGCCTTGGAAAACACCATTCCTAATGTTGCCGCTATTGAAAAACACACTCTGAAGTCAACCCAACAGACTGACAAGCACCCAATTCAACAGGAAACTGGAGAACCTCCAATAGGGAGTCCACGCCCTGGGCACACGCTACTTTAGGGTTCGGGGACAATTCATCCCGGGGGAGGTACTCTACTGCTACAGTTCCTCCCTGGGTGCCACAAAACCTCTGTGAACAAAGTTGAATGCTTCCCAATTATTTCAGCAGGAAACCATTTGGGATGCATTTTTGTTTGCCTCTCATAACAAATGCCAATGTGATCTAGAAAGTTGGATGCTACATATTTTTTAAAAATATATTTTATTGATTTTTTACAGAGAGGAAGGGAGAGGGATAGAGAAACATCGATCAGCTGCCTCCTGCACACTCCCTACTGGGGATGTGCCCGCAACCAAGGTACATGCCCTTGACCGGAATCGAACCTGGGACCCTTGAGTCCGCAGGCCGACGCTCTATCTATCCACTGAGCAAAACCGGTTAGGGCAGATGTACATATTTTTAAGTCCAAACATAAATAGAAGAAAATATTCACATCTATTTTCCAAAACAGCATGATCTCAATGATGAAGCAAAGCTGTGTCAGAGCTTTTTACCTGGGAGTCAATATCCTTGGCCAGTAGTAAGAGATGCAAATGAAAACAACCTGGAGGTACTACTGTGCACTATTAAAATAGAAAAAAAGTTTTAAGTGAAAATATCTAATGCTGGCAAGAGTTCCATGAAATGGATCACTTACTGATGTCCGTGTAAGTGATCCAAAATGGCATGACCCTTGTGAAAAAATGTGTGTGTGTGTGTGTGTGTGTGTGTGTATATATGTGTGTGTGTGTGTGTATATGTGTGTGTGTGTGTGTGTGTGTGTGTGTGTGTGTATATATATATATATATATATATATATATATATATATATATATATATAATTCCCTTTAACCCAATAATTGAACTTCCAGGAATTAACCCAAAGGAAATAAAGTAACAATGATACATGCATATATCCTCTCTACAGTGTTATTTATAAGCCAACAATGTAGCAACCTAAATGACTTGGTATAACTGAATGCAACCCATAAAAATTATGACATATATGATGCTACAGGAAAGTGCAAGACTGAAACTTGCACATGCACATACCGACCACGGAAAATGCACAGCCACAGATGGCAAGACACAAAAACAACATAAGCTGGGTTAAGGTGAGGGCAACATGAATGTTTTTTGTTACTGATTTTTAAAGATGAAGTTTCTTTAATTTTTTGCTATACTGTTTAATAAAAGAAGAGAATGCCCTAGCTCCGTGGTCGGCAAACTGCGGCTCACGAGCCACATGCAGCTCTTTGGCCCCTTGAGTGTGGCTCTACCTAAGCCTTAGGAGTACCCTAATTAAGTTAATAACAATGTACCTACCTATATAGTTTAAGTTTAAAAAATTTGGCTCTCAAAAGAAATTTCAATCGTTGTACTGTTAATATTTGGCTCTGTTGACTAATGAGTTTGCCGACCACTGCCCTAGCTGGTTTGGCTCAGTGGATAGAGCCTTGGCCTGTGGACTGAAGGGTCCCAGGTTCAACTCCGGTCAAAGGCACATGCCCAAGTTTCAGGCTTCATCATAAGTAGGGGGCGTGCAGGAGGCAGCCGATCAATGATTCTCTCATCATTGACGTTTCTCCTTCTCCCTTCATCTCTGAAGTCAATAGACAAAGAAAGAAAAGAAAGGAAAGGAAAGGAAGGAAAGAAAGAAAAGGAAGGAAGTAAGACAGGGAGGGAGGGAGGGAGGGACTGCACCTGCAGCTGGGCCTGAAGCGAGCGCCGAGCTAACAGACTCTGGATCACGTTGGTTCTATCCAGACAGTCCATGCAGTTGCTGCGGAACACGCCCTCCTGATTCGTCACCACCTTGCCAGTAGAGTCCACTAGAAAATAACTAAAACATATTTGTATAAACACTCTCATAAAAGTCAGTTAAATCTACCAAGGACATACCTCTTATAACACAGGACTCCGATCAGTAACATTATTAAAACCAGTAAATTGAAATGTCAGACAGGAAATGCACGATCCAGGGATACTTGGTTACCACAGACCAAAAAGACGTTTGAAGTGCTGAGGCAAGTGAACTCCCCACCCAAACAACAACTGTAACATCACAGGTCATTTCACCTAAATAGTGGTCGGCAAACTGCGGCTCGTGAGCCACATGCGGCTCTTTGGCCCCTTGAGTGTGGCTCTTCCACAAAATACAGACTTCTGCGCATGGGCCACGAAGTTTCGATCACACTGTACATGCGTGCCCGCACATGGTATTTTGTGGAAGAGCCACACTCAAGGGGCCACAGAGTCAACCACTGACCTAAGAGATGTGAAGAAGCTCAGCTTGAGATTGTAAAGGTTGCCATGGCATCAACCATGCTTCCCTAAGGCCAGAGGAGGCTTCACCTGACATAATCATCCCACCTCCGTCCCATGTGTCAGGATGTCTTGAAACACGGTCCCTGTACTATCCATGTCAGAATTCCCTGTTTGTTCAAAGTGAAGGTGGCTGGCCTTGAGGTAAATTAAGAATTTCTGAAGCAAGGGTTGGATGTTACGCATTAAAAACATTTTTAAATCCTTTCTTAAAACAAATAATAAAAATTTTATAACATGTATTTGAAGAATCAGTCTCCTTTTCTCCCCTTACCCACCAGATGTCTGCACTGGAGCCAACCTGGTCTCCAGTTCCTGAGTCTCCTGCAGTGTTAACAATCTCCTCAGAGAATGCTCTGCACTCGAAAATTCGACAAACACACATGGAGGCAAAGAGCATGAACTCTGACAGCAAGCAACTGATTTGCTAGCCTTACTCCTTAGGCAACTTAACTAGCTGTGTGACTTTACATGATTAACCTAATCTCTCCAAGCCTACATTTTTACATCTACAAAATGGAAGTGACAGCACCACGCTGGGCTGCTTGAAGGTGTGAATGATAATGCACAATGCACACAGAAGTCAAAGTGCCTGGCAGACTGCATGAACAGCATGTGATGAATACTAGATAATACTAATTAAGGCAGACAATTGACAGGATGGTTTCCATTCCTTCTTCTAGCTTTAAAATAAGACTGACGTATGCACAAAGTACAGTAAACCTGTGAACAACACAGTAAATAACGTGGTAAACGCACACAAAAATGCTATGAGGACATTCAGACCCTTTGATCCACTAATTTCTACTCTCAAGAATTTATTTTAGGAAATAATTTAACAGAAGTAACGTATGTACCCAGAGTGATTCACTGCAACACAACCTTTCATGGCAGGAAGAGAAAAGAAAACAAATACTTAACCAAGGAAAGCATTTAACTGAAACTGTATCATGACACAAGGGAACACAGAATGCCGTTAAACACAAGCCTCACAAGGACTAGAAAAGCTAATGACACAAATCTGTGACAATGTTTAGTGAAAACAACTGAATATTAAACAGTGTAAGTTAACTTCAATTATGCAAAAAATTATTAATGTGTGAAAGATAATTCATAAAAACACAAAAATACCCTGTTATGGGTCATTTTTAAGAATTTAAAAATATTTCTAAATTATAATGTCTCATCTTTTCAATATAAAAAAATCTAGTCCAGCCGGCATGGCTCAGTGGTTGAATGTCAACCTATGAACCAGGAGGTCACGGTTCGATTCCTGGTCATGGCACATGCCCAGGTTGCAGGCTCGATCCTCAAGTGTGGGGAGTGCAGAAGGCAGCCTATCAATGATTCTCTCTTATCATTGATATTTCTATCTCTCCCCTTCCCTTCTTCTCTTAAATCAATAAAAAATATGTTAAAAAACAAAAACAGAAACAAAAGAAAACTCTAAAAATAATAGTATGGACAAGTGCTGTCAACCCAGGGAAATGTATTTGTAAGTCTGCTAGACAATGAATAAATATGGTTAATATATACACAGACCTCTTTCCACGACCACCATAGGGAAATAAATAGCTTACCTTAATTCATCCTGCATTTCTGCTACCCGATCCAATAAAATACTTAGTCGATCCCATCTCATATTTTTACATTCCTTATGGAAGTCAAAGGCAATATATCTACCAAAACAAAAGATATTCAAAACTGACCAAAGGTTACTCACTTTCCCTCTAACAACAATACCGTCCTAGCTGACTATCCTCTCTATATTACAGCACACAGCTATCCTGGGACAGCAGGCCCCCTTCCCTCCAGGTTTACACTGTGCACACACCCACCTCCTCTCGTTCGTAACCTAGAGGGAAAATGCACCCACTCCTGCCTTCACATGCTCTCCTAGAGGCCCTCAGACTGAGAACAGAGCAGCCTAGCTCAGTGCAGGAGTGAGCTCAGGTGCAGCAACCAGGCGTGCAGTATAAAGGAGCCCTCTCCAACTGAGTGTCTGTCACATGTTTATACTTTACCCCCGTGTGCAAAGGACAGGGTCCCACTGTATTGTTTTTCAAAGTGATTAAAATGTTCAAAATGGTTAGATGGTGTGTACTAGGGAAGAACAGAGGCAGAATGGCCCCCACTCTGGTTAGTTGCTGACCATACTAACAAGAAATTTCCTTTTGCCAATATCTATGCATCACACACACGGTAGAATTTTCCTGTTTGTCAATCTATGATGGGCTGTGTTCAGTTATCAGATACTTAAGAGACACACATCTTTTCAATGTTAAAACACATTTATCAGTGAAGGCAGCCTACTATGAGCTGAAAAATGCCCCTTGAGAGGGGAAAATTATGAACCAATTCCTGAAGGTTAAGGGGGGAAGAGTGGACAGAGGACCTGAGCACTACAGACACATGAAGATCCTCACGTGTCCCATTTCTGCCTAACTTCCCTCTCAGGCTCAAGCCGAGTCACAGGGTAGGACTAGAAGGACACTGCACTCGTCTACAGAGTTCAGTTCAGAGGAGGTGTCTGCTCTCGGGTGACACCTTTGGCTCCTAGAAACTGACGGGGCATCACCAGACTGTGGGCTTGTTCTAAGAAGGTCAAAAAAGGGTCTCCTATCACTTCCATTATTGCAGGTGAGAAGTTAGAAACAAAACTAGAAATAAGTATGAAAATAGAGGTTAACCAACTGAGAGGTTTGGCACTGGGAAGACGGGAGTAAGGGAAGCATTTTCAGTGACAGCTCCAATAAAAGTGACACTGTGACAGTTATTTTTGGAGTGCTCTGACCAGAAGGAATAGCTCTAGACTTGTTCAAAGAATTTAAGTAGTTCACTGGTACATTTATATCTTCTAAGAAGGAGTTACATAGTTTTATTTTGATAATATAAAATATTACATAAAATAGAAAATATGATAATTTTAAGTATATTAGTCTACTGCTGAACCCCAAATAACCCAGTACTATTTCTTTGGAAAGTTTTCCCCGTGTCTGTGACTCCTTCCTACCAAAGCACAGCCCCTCCTCCACCCCAGTTCCTGCCACAGAAAGCTCCAAATGGGCTGACTCATTACCTCGCACCTCTCCACAGATAACTGCTGATCTTAGAATTGCCCTCTGTTGACAAGGCTACACAGGGTTTGCAACTGCTGCCTGGTGACTTACAGGAGAGGCCAAGCTGCTGCTCTAGACAAGGCCACCATGCCAGAGTAAAGTGCTCCAGCTCATGAGGGGGCTGCGACCACAGAGACCACACGAAGCTATCACAAGGAAATGTAATTCGTGGCCCAGTGACCACAGTGATGCAAAGCCTCTAGAAGGGGATTTTAATCAGGGACTAAATTTTTGCAAAGTTCAAATTAAACTCAACTGCTAAGAAGTTATTCTGCAATAGAAATTATGCCAGAAAATTTCAAGCCAACAAAATCATGCTTTGATCTAGTATTAAAAAACCAACAAGTTAAAACATATGTCTATGAAATATATAATACTAGAGGCCCGGTGCACAGATTTGTGCACTGGTAGGGTCCCTCAGCCTGGCCTGAGGGGATCAGGCCAGAACTGGCTTTCGACATCCCCTGAGGGGTCCCGGATTGCGAGAAGGTGCAGGCCAGGCCAAGGGACCCCACCAGTGCACGACTGGGGCCGGGGAGGGACTGTGGGAGGGCTCCAGGACGTGTCCAGCCCGTCTTGCCCAGTCCCAATCAGCCGGACCCCAGCAGCAAGCTAACCTACTGGTCGGATCATCTGCCCCCTGGTGGTCAGTGCACGTCATAGTGACTGGTTGAATGGTCAGACACTTAGCATATTAGGCTTTTATTATATAGCATAGGATGTGGGATCTATATACTTGTGTATGTGTGCAAGTATACATCTAATCCGAAAAGACCTGTAACAAATTTATATTGAGGTACCTGATCATTCCATTTCCCAAGGAGGACACCATTGTTGCAAATGCCTGTTCAAGTGGCTTCTCGGAGCCCTTCTGGTTAACCTGTAAAAAATTTAAAAACACTATAGCTTTAAGTTGCTTTAAGTTTATTTGAAAGGAGAGAGTGATGACCTGGCCAGCTAGCTTAGTTGGCTAGAGCATTGTCCCAAAGTTGCAGGTTTGATCCCGGTCAGGACACATACAAGAACCAACCAATGAATGCATAAATAAGTGGGACAACAAATCAATGTTTTTTTCTCTCTCCTTTCTTCCCTCTCTCTCAAATCAATAAATAAAAATATAAATTTTAAAAAAATAAAAGGAGAGAGTGACATCAGCAAAATGCAGGACCAGGAAGCTCCAAGCTCTTGTTCCCTTACAAAAACAGAGAAAACCAGAAGCTGTCAACCAGCTTCTTAGGAGCTCTGAAAAACAAAGGTTTATAGCAACCAAGAAAAAGTCCAATCACCAAAAAGCCACTCCTACGTATATAGCTAAAGGAATGGAGAGCAGGGATTCTTACACCTCTGTTCAAAACAATCCAATGTCCATCAATGAATAAATGGATAAACAAACTGTGGTACACACATATAATGGAATATTATTCAGTCTTAAAAAGGAATGAAATATTGATACATGCTGTGACATGAATGGACCTTAACAAATTTATGCAAGGTGAAATAAGCAAGACACAAAGGAGCAAGTATTTGAACAGGTAAATTTATAGATACGGAAAGCAGATCAGAGTTACTTGGGGCTGAGGGGAGACAGATAATAGGAAGCTAAGTTTAATGGATACTGAGTTTCTGTTTGGTATGAAGAAAAGTTGGAAATGGTCAGTAGTGATGGCTGCACAACATTCTTAATGTCACTAAACTGCACAATTAAAAATGATAATGATGAATTTTATGTCAGGTTAAAAAAAAAAGTTTGTTCTGCTCCCCTAGAAACAAGTAAGAAACATACCAGATTGATTATGACTTGTTTTCCATAAATAATTAATTGTGAATCAAAATGCCTTTGGAAACCATCCATCTAGAGAAGAAAAGAAGAGTTATTCACTTTACCAGAGGACACTGTAAGAATACTTATAAGATGATGTAAAGTATCTCCTTAAATATCCTCTATAGAAAAATGTCTTTTAGATATTCTAAATACCAACTAGTAAATAGCAATTATAAGCCATTCTACTCCAAGATGAAATATTGCTACTTTAACTCGGAGCACAGTATCAAATAGAACACACTAAATACTCTATTCTGCCTTACGAGGAAAAAATACATGCTCTATATGTAAATTACAATGCCAATAGGCTATTTTTAGCCAGAAAGGAAACCATGGAAGATACACACATGATTTGCTACTTTGTTGATCTGCGGTCGTGGTTTGTACTTGAGGTTTGGTCTTTGAGACCAGAAAACTGGTATTGATCCTCGAGTCTAAAAAAAAAAAAGAGAAATGTGAAAAAAACAAACAATATCAAACATACACGTAAACTTGTTTTTCTCACCTTACATATTGTCAGGGGTATATACATATCAATGACCACAAAGGAAAAATATATATACAACCTACCAACTATGAAAGAAGTCCATGTATGCCTGCTCCTAATCTAAAGTTCATGTATTGTGGGAATACATTTGAAAGGCCCTTTTCTGCTTCTGATTTTATATGCACGTTGCTAGTGTAGTACAGTTTAGTGTTTCCCTAAATTCTAAAATAAATCAATTTATCTGAGTAGAAATTAATGTTATGTCTGTTATATAATCTGGCATTATAATAAAACTGGAAATGAGTATGTCTATGAACGTATATGTTTAGCTACTAATGCTCTGGAGCAGCAAGTGCTCCACAACTCCTTAGGGAGGCAACGAGAAACGGAGATTATCTCACAATGAAGTCAGCGCAGGTAGAGTCCGCTGTCCCATCATCCCTGCCCTGAATAAGTCTGAAGAATTAGGCTGAAAGGTGGCTCCTTTCCATAACCCCGGCACCTCCTATTCCTACCCCTCTCCTTTAGGGACCTAATTCAAGGGAGGAAATGCCAGAAAGCTGAGTGTCAGGTTAATGGAATACCCTTGTTTTGGGTGAACTTATTCCACATTGTAGACAAAGATATTACTTTTAAAAGGAGGAGAGCAGAGAGAAATTTCAATAACGTGACAGAATTATGACCCAAGCAGAAAGGCCAGCTCACCTGGCTGGCTGCCCAAAGACATGTTAACTTGCCTGGACAAATGAAGCTTTGCTTCCATTGTAGTGAACAATTTGTTCTGTTTCTACAAAGTTAGCTGCGTGGCCTTCAGAATCAATCCCTAAATTGAAAAAAATTAAATTAACTATGTTTATCACATAAGAAACACACCAGAAACTCACTAGTTCAGTTTAACTTAGAGAGAATTAAATCAGTTCAAATTAGTGGAAAAGTACTTATAAAAACAAACGCATTAACACATGACCAGAAAGCTAATAGATGCTCATTTTAAACAGGCTTAAAGGGGAGTATTAAGGACCTGTTAACAAATAAAGTTGGTTGTTATTTAATATTAATATATCAACTGTTTATACATATACAATCCTATGATTCCTCAAAAACAGTGTTTCTCAAACTTGAGATATATTGTAAAGGAAAAAAATTACAAATTCTCAAGGACTCCTGAACGTTTGTCCATAAATCCCAGGGTGTTTTGTTGTTTGTTTTTTTGGTTAATCCTCACCCGAGGATGTTTTTTCCATTGATTTTGAGAGGGTGGAAGGTTCTGTGATCTTAACCACCTCACTCAGTGTCTCTCTTCCTCTGCTGTATTATCTACAACAGGGGTCCTCAAACTACGGCCCGCGGGCCACATGCAAATACAAATATTGTATTTGTTCCCGTTTTGTTTTTTTACTTCAAAATAAGATATGTGCAGTGTGCATAGGAATTTGTTCATAGTTTTTTTTTTTTAAACTATAGTCCGGCCCTCCAACGGTCTGAGGGACAGTGAACTTGACCCCCTGTTTAAAAAGTTTGAGGACCCCTGATCTACAATAAGGGCGAGTAACCAAATAACTCCCTGGCCCCAAACTTCTACGATTTATCTAAAGGTCCACAGGATTTTACTCTGATAGTCTGGCAAAAAAAAAAAAAAAAGAGAGAGAGAGAGAAACTCCTTTTCATAATGACAGTACCTTTTAATACAGATTTTAAATGCTTGGTTTAAGGAAACTAGCATTTGCTAGTACAAAGCCTAGAAAACAAATGTAGATCTTTAAAGTTGAAGGCATAAAGTCACATGTCTAGCTTTATGCATGCAAAGAAACCAAGAATAATAAGAGAAAATACTTTCTGCTATGATTTCAGGTTACTGAAACTACAGAGTTCAGCTTGCTGTCACACATCCAGCAAATAACATGATCGGTGCCTCTTAGAGCAGGAAGAAGCAGTGTATAGGGTCTCTTAACGTTTGCAACATAATACAGTGGCTGGAGTAAGGCACAGAAGACCTAACTAATTCGTATAATGAAGCAGCAGATAAGTATCTATTGAGGCTTTCAAATGATAATGAAAACAAATAAAATACAAAAGATTACAGTAATGTCACATTCAGTAGTGACAGATATAACCCAGAACTGCAGCATACTGGACAAAATTATTCCTACCTCTCACGTAATAGCGCACGCCAGCTCTGAAGCAACTCCTCCTCGAGATGAGAATCCAATCAAAGTACTTTCCATTAATAGAACACGAGTGCATAGTAATAACTTAACTACATTAAGTAAATATAACATACAGAGAAATCACGTGTATGAAAGAGAGGAGTTTGGTATGACTAAATCTACCTGGATGTCTATAGAAATCTCAAGCTTCACATGTCCGAATGGAACCCTGAATACTCTTCAGCCCCCCTCCCACCTCTAGGCTCTTCCCCACCTCAGTGGATGGCTTGTACTCTGGTCAAAAGAGTAAATTTTCAGAAACCACCTCTCTTCCATATCCCATGTACAAATTGTCAGAAAATCCCGTTAGCTCTACCTGCAAAATATATCTAGAACCTGCCCATTTTCACCACCATAACTGCTATCCTCTAAGTCTTAGGCAACGGTGCCCCTCACCTGAATTACTGAGGCTGCCTCCTAATCATTCCTTGCATCCTCCCTTGCTCTCCTTTATCTTCTCATGCCCACCCTCTATTTAGATCCCAACAGTTTCTCATCACGGCTGAACTAAAAGGCATGGCCTATTTGGCCCTGCATAATCTCGGCACAGCTACTTCTCTAATCACTCCACCACTCTCTCTGCTCCAGGCATGCACCTGCCTTGGGACCTTGGATCTTGTTGATCTCTCTGTATGTATGCAAAACATGTGACTATACCTCTAATCAAGAAACTACATTAATTTAAAGCTTCACATTAAGCCTGTGACAACATTATTTCCTCATGAATAAACTATTCTAAAATCGCCTAGACAGGAAGATCACCTCCATCTCTGCAGGGCACCGTCCTGATTCTAGGCACTCATCAGCATACAGTGCTTGTCCTTCAACAGCCAGCTCATGTTCCTTCCCTATTTTTATTATAATCTCCATGATAAAGATTAGTTAAAGTAAACTTACAATTAGATAATTATAGAATGATAAATTGCTTTTGATTCTGCAATATTTGAGACTCTCCTCATGCAATATTTGAGGCTGTCACTAAATCTGCCTTGTAACAGTATTCAAACAAAGACTGCTAGAAAACTAGAGTATCATGTAAGGATACAGCCGTGTATTACTGGAAGAGCAAACCGATGGACCTGAAATGAAGACATACATTACATTTAGGACTAAATATAGTTTAAAAGTAAACAAACAGCACTATATAAAATGTATTCACACATGAGGAGGTAACATACAAGTATAACAAGGTAGTAATCTTATGGGTAACTTAATAAAGAAACTTCTCTCATGTAACATTATCTTTTCAATTAGAAAATTCAAGAATGTGCTATAATTGTTTGGGCTTGACTACTCAGATTTTAGAACACTAATGAAACCACTGCAGTTGCAGAACATTTTCCTCCCTCCTTTTCAGTCTTTGTCTCCAACGACTCCACTCCTCTAGGGAAAAGATGTGCCCACACTGGCTGTCTGCAGCTCAAACTACTTTGTCCCCAAAAAGAAAAGCACATGACAAAAAAAAAAGCCATTAGGCAAATCTGTTTAACCAGATTCACTATATTATGCCTACTGGTTGGTCCTCATTGTTTGTACTTCATTTGTATAAACTAAGGACAGAGGAAGGTGACGCCTATGGAATCACATCCCCACAGGAAGACAAATGCAGAGCTCTCCACTTGCCTGGGTCTTGGCTCTGGCCCCTCATTTCTCCATTATTCGTCCACTAAAACCCATTATCTCTCTCTTACTTATAAAAACAGTGTATTTTTACTTAAGGCTCCTACAGGAGATACAACCTGAGATGGCAGACCTGACCCAAGTTTAATAGTCATAAACAGAGTTAAATCAGAATTATTTACCCAAATCTTTGGTGATCAGGGAGCCATTTTACTATGTATGCAATTAAAACTTGGACTGTAACAAATAAGCAGGTTTTATTTAGTGTACATTACCTCTGGCTGCGCAGAAAGTTCTCTCAGAAGGTGACAATTCCATACAAACCGCTGATCTGCCTAAGAGAGAAGTTTTACAATTAATAAAGCATCTCTTGGCAAGGTGAGTTTCTACAGAAAGAAAAATATGACAACCAATGTTTCCACCCAGTGGCTTTGACAGGCTCCAAACAAAACCCTTCCCCTCAAATAGGGCCCTCCTCTTCTGGGTTTCCTGCCTCACTGCCTCAAGCCAGTGCTGCTGGCCCAGAAACCTGGGAGTCCTCTCAGGATCTTTCTTGCTCATGTATTTCGTCAATTTAGTCCAGTCTTCTTCCAAATCTGCCCTCTTCTACATCCCTACTCCCACCACCTCAGCAGCACTTGACTCCAGCCTAACTAATCAAGTCAAGTCGTGGCCTTGCCCCTCCCACTGGTCCCTCCACACGCTGCCAGCAATTCTCTAACAGGACAGGTAGGTCAGGTCTCCTGTCTGCTGGGAAGTCTTCGCTGGCTCTCTGTCATCTAAAAAGCCAAAGTTTCGCGTGGCCTCACCAGGCCTGGGATCTGGCAGCCCCTACTTAACTCTCTGATCTCATCTCTGGCCATTCTGATGTTCAAATTATAAATACATAAGAAGCTCCTTCAACAACTCAGTAGATTAATCAATTCTCTCCATTCTCTTTATAAAACACACCAACTGACACGCCACTCCCACCCCACCCACGACCACCAGCTGAGAGTTGCAGGGAGTGGCTCTTGTGCTTAGTTATAACCAGGTGGATGGTACACTTCCCGAGATTCAGGTGTGTGTTTCACTTTGGTCTGGGCCAGTTGTACTTGTTATTCATCATTACACAGTTTAACGAAATATTTTGTAAATCAATGAAATGTGATTTAAAAACAAGCTGCTGTTTCTATAGAGCTGAATGGTTTGGAATTTAACTTGATAAAAGGCAAACTGCTGAAACAAAGTTGCTGCTGAATTAGAAGTGGGAGTGGCACAGCGAAAACCTATAGGATTCTGCAAACAGATTGCTCTGTGTCAGAATCTTTAGAGATTCAAACTGGGAAGTGTAATGGATGTAATTTGTCCAGAGAAGACAATTAGGAACCAAGGAACCAAAAACAAAGAAAAGCCTATGGTCCTACATAAAAAAACTGACCAGTCAATGTAAAATTTCACGTGAAGCTAAAACATTTAAAGCACAGGTGATGCCATTATCACTTTTGTGATTCCCTATGTTAGCCTGAATGACTCTTGATTAGCTGACAAAATATTCCTTCCGCATCCCCAGATGTGACAGCTTCTTTTTCAGTTTAGCCTAATACTGTCACCATCTCTGCCCAGAACCCCCCTCTCCCATTGTCACCTGACCACTAAGGTCTATTCATCATTCAATCTCAACTCAAAAGTTATCTTTGTAAAGCCATCCCTGACTCCCGCAGACAGAACGAGACCCACCTTCCTCAGGACCCCGCTACACTTGGCACAAATTGCCACGGCAGCAAGTGCTCCTTGTTTTGTGATTGCCTGGACTTCGCTTCCCCAGGAGACTGCAGGCTCCCACAATGCAGGGCCTTGTCAGTTCATTCTGTGTCCCTAAGTGGCTAATACAATGCCTGGTCCACAACAGGCATCTGAGAGACATTTGACAAATGCAGATTCAGAATGTAGTAACTGCTTTAAAAAGCAAGTTTCTTTGTAGTTAAAAGCCAAATTTCTTGATTGCTTAGCTTACATCTGAATTTATAGCCAAACCTACATAAATTGTACTAGATTAGAGTATGAAATCTTAATAAATCTTAATAAATCAACTAAAACATTGATTTAGGTTGAACTAAATGAAATTATCATTTTTATTGGTCAAAACTGGTCAATTACTGGCAATTTCTTATGGTTCAATCTAATACATAACTGACAGCAACCTTTTAAATTCTCTCTGCCACCTAAACACAACTAAGGTTTGTTAATAAAAAATCAAGACAGCAATCATCCAGGTTCCTACAGCAGCACTTTTAAGATGAGATAATTTGAGGCCTAGTTTTAAAGATATGTTCATCTTTAAAAAATAACAAAAAAAACCCCATCTTAAACAAAAAAAGCAAGTTCTTAAGTCATTAAGTTGTTACTTTTTCAGCTGCAAAAACTGTAACTCCACTGCAGAAAGAACACTCACTGCCTGTTAGAACATCTATTTTATAAGCATAATTAAGTTACTAATATCTGTTAAGGCTGTAGAACACCTAGAGCTAGGGGATTACCAATGTGTGTATTTATACTGCATTTCTGACTACTTACGTCATGGCTCTCAGTCCTGTCTGTGTAATATACAGACTGGGGTCCTAAATTGGGAATTGACGTATATCTGAAACATGGTAAGTTTTCAAAGCCCCATACATAATCCTGATACAGCCAGGATTTAGAAAAAGCAATATATATTTTTATGGAAGAAACAGATATGCCCCTTAAAAAAAGAACCCCAAATAAGTAAAAATACCTGTCAATTAAGCTTACCCTTTCCAAGAGACTCATTTCTTGAAACTCTGGACTAGTGTTGGATAGTCGCTGCAAAGTATGGGTCAAATCGTATGTGGTTGAAAAGTAAAACCCATCCACACTCAATACATGGTTTATCATTGCTAGGAAGGTTTTATTATCTTGTAACTGTAAACAAAGGAGATAAAAATAAATCAGTCTACCTCAGACCTGAAAGGAATCTGTCAACATGAAGAAAGAATGAAAATAAAAACCTGTTAGTCTGGCCCTATTAAATATCACTGGCACAAGGATTGGGTTGGGGGAGGGGGAGGGATGCTCACCATTTCCCCAGGACCTAGGACAGTTCCTGACTCCAGATGATACTCAATAACTAGTGTAACGTATGACTACATTGATGAGGCAGAACTCCTTCCCTCTGATGTCCTCCACAATTTTTACTCTATAGGCAGAAGAGTTATTTTAATGAAACATCACCAACTTAGGTTATGACCTACTGTGTCCCAGATACTTTACATAGGTTTTCTACCTTCAAAAACAACCCTGCTAGATTAGTATTATCCTCATTTATCAAATGAAAAACATAAATTCACGAAGGGCCCAGTAACCTAGTAAATAACAAGAGAATAATAACATCTCGCTCTTAAGAAACTTTACTGGTTGGGGTAGAATTCTTTTCTTTTTATATTAAAAAGAAAAATCCTGTAAAAGTAATATCTATCTTTATTTTCTGGTAATAATTTTAGCTGGCTTTCCCAATAAATACCAAGATTGACATTTATTTTAATCTTTGTTTTAAAAAATAACTGTTTCCCTGGCCAGGACACAAACAAGAATCAATGAATGCATAAATAAGTGGAACAGCAAATGGATGTTTCTCTCTCTCTCTCAAAACAATCAATAAACAGAGATTTAAAAAAATAAATGTTGATGTTTGGTAATTATGAGACATAAGCACTTTGTTACTATTAGTAAGTTCACCTTCACTGAGACCTCTCGCTGTGTATTTAGAGTCTCTTGAACAGCAACAATAACAGCATTCGCACAGTCAGCTATTTCTTCTACACCCCATTTATGTTCAATTTGAATTTCACTCCTAGAGTTGTCACTTTTTGTCTGCACTTTCATCTTTAGTGGGATAATCTTTAGTTAGTATACCAGGATAACTGAAATATAAACCATGTTGTTGGAAGACTGATATTAACTAACCATGCTAACTGAAATCCATGCATACAGGAATCGTGCAAAAAGAGGACTGTTTGAACACATATACACACATATTTATAGTCACATGTGGAAAAAGTGAAGAAAAAAATTTTATGGGGAAAGATGGAACATAATAGGATGAGTGCAACTTCAAAGGTATCTAACATTTTATTTCTTTTACAAAAAAAAAATGTGAAGTTAAAATTGGGTGTTGAGAACATGCATTTTCTGTTTGTCCTTTTCTCTCCATATGAAATTTCAAAATTTAAGAACTGAGTCAGTTTAAAATACAAACCAAGAGAAATTAAATATATGAAGAATTTTTTAAATACATTTTATGGCTAGGTGTAAAAGTATGTAAAGTGACCTTGCTGTATGGTTAAATAATTAGGCTTAAAAAAATCCAGCAAACATTCTTTGTATTCCACCTCCCTCTCCACCCATGGTACTACTTTGGGATTTGCAATTAGTAAGTGCTTCCATTTCTTACCTGAATATCAGTTAAGTGCAACATGGTCTTCTTATAAGAAAGAATATCAAAATCTGTTGCTTTCCAGATTACATGATTGAAAAATTCACCTATTTTTATCTTTTTGGTAATGACAATTAGATAATTTCCTGCAAAAAAAGCAAAGCCAGACTCAGATAAATATAAAAAGGCAACTCTAATGCCAAAAGTAGTAAGTGGTCCTTGTTTTAAACTCCAAAAGCTAGTGAATGAGACTGTATTGTGCTATACAGAGAAAAGGCCCATACTATTTTAAAGCAATCTTATAATTTATAAATAGTAAGGCCAGTATATTATTTAGAAAAATTCCTATTGAAAGTTCAAATTATTTTTCTCAAAAAGATAAACGCAAAAGCTTTTGGTAGCTGAAGCTGTGATCTTAGCAGATCAAAGTAGAGACAGAAGATTCCCTTTCCCTTTCTTCCTCTCTCTCTCTCTCTCTCTCTCTCTCTCTCTCTCTCTCTCTCTCTCTCCCTCCCTCCCTCCCTCCCTCCCTCCCTCCCTCTCTTGTTAACCCCAAGGCAGACAGGCTTCTGCTAATACACTTCTCAGTGTGTAGCCTAAATTAACATAGTTATGAGATCTGGCCTCTGTAGGACAAGGTCCCATCTACACCACTCCTATGTCCTTCATGTCTGTCATTCTATAATGTTAGAGAAAAGTGCTGGGGCAGTAGTATAACTGGTTAATGCAATGTTACAGATGGTTCCCAATTTATGATAGTTTGACTTAGGATTTTTCTCCTTTACGATGATGCTAAGCGATATGCATTTAGTAGCAACCATACCTCAATTTTTGAATGTGGATCTTTTCCAGGCTAGCAACATGCAGTAGGAGACCCTCCCGTGATGCTGGGCAGTGGCTGAGGGCCGCAGCTCCCAGTCAGGCACACGATCATGAGGGTAAACAGGTGTGTTCATGTATCAGAGATGCTGCCCAGCTGTAGGCTAATGTGAGTGCTCTGAGCACCTTTAAGTTAGGCCAGGCTAAGCTATGAAGTTCGGTAAGTTGGGTACATTACATGCATTTCTGACTTTGGATATTTTCAACCATGTATGATGTGTTTATTGGGATGGAAGCCCATCGTAAGTCTGGAGCATCAGTACAAAGATGAGCAGTCAGGCATCAAGGAGCCAGCACAGCACCACGCACAATGCACCAACCCTGATCCTGGCCACCACCTCCCCCCACAAATAAAACAGGGTAAGCCTTTCCCACTAATTAATTCTTTTTCTTTTTTTTAAATATATTTTATTGATTTTTCACAGAGAGGAAGGGAGAGAGACAGAGAGCCAGAAACATCGATGAGAGAGAAACATCGATCAGCTGCCTCTTGCACATCTCCTACTGGGGATGTGCCCGCAACCCAGGCACATGCCCTTGACCGGAATCGAACCTGGGACCCTTCAGTCCGCAGGCCGACGCTCTATCCACTGAGCCAAACCGGTTCTGGCTCCCACTAATTAATTCTTAAGCTCTGTTCAAGGCTCTACCCA
The DNA here is from genome assembly GCF_014108235.1 of Myotis myotis. Taxonomy (NCBI): domain Eukaryota; kingdom Metazoa; phylum Chordata; class Mammalia; order Chiroptera; family Vespertilionidae; genus Myotis; species Myotis myotis. The sequence continues at coordinate 49,014,035 of NW_023416317.1, forward strand.
CAAGTGCCCTCCCTGGCAGTTTTCCTATGTACATCTCTCTCCTAGATGCTGTCACACTGTACTGCAGTAATTTACTACTAACATGCCTTTCACTAGCTGTAAAGTGAGACCAAAAGGGACGTAAATCTTTTTTTTTTTTTTAAGTATTGCATATTTTCTTCTTCTTTTTTTTTTTTTAATATATTTTATTGATTTTTTACAGAGAGGAAGGGAGAGAGATAGAGAGTTAGAAACATCGATGAGAGAGAAACATCAATCAGCTGCCTCCTGCACATCTCCTACTGGGGATGTGCCCGCAACCCAGGTACATGCCCTTGACCGGAATCGAACCTGGGACCTTTCAGTCCGCAAGCCGACGCTCTATCCACTGAGCCAAACCGGTTCCGGCTTCTTCTTTTTTTAAAATTATCTTTACTGATTTCAGAGGAAGGGAGAGGGAGAGAGAAACATCAATAATGAGATAGAATCATTGATAAGAGAGAGAGAGGAAGAGAGAGAGAGAGAGAAACATCAATGATGAGAGAGAATCATTGATCGGCTGCCTCCTGCACACCCCCTACTGGGGATTGAGCCTGCAACCCAGGCATGTGCCCTTGACCAGAATTGAACCTAGGACCCGTCAGTCCGCAGGCTGATGGCCTATCCACTGAGCCAAACCGTCTAGGGCAGGACATACATCTTTTATTACTTAGCACAGTACCTGCCACAGCATGAATTTTTTAAAAGTTCAATGAAATGAAATTTAGACTAACAAAACCACTTTCTAATTGCTCAGAATCAGGTAACATTCTCTAACATGCACTATGTCATATTCAACTCAGTCCAGAGTTGAAAGTAGAATACTCTGATCCATCAATGCATTAAGTTATTTACTTAAACCCTCTTAGAATTTATGAAAAATTCATTTTTAATAAAACCTCAGGCTGATAAATTTAACCATTTGGGGTATATTATTTTTAGAAATTAATGACAAATATTTAAATCTACAGATTATTGCCTAAAGCATGACATGAAGTGCTTCTTCATCATATACTCCAAGTGTCAATTTAATTACCTTATTTGTCCATCTTAGCTTATTTCTTATTTCTTCCTTACCTGCCACCAGATGGATTGTGCCCAGGATACCAAATATTGGTCTTGTGACAGCTGAAGGAGGAATATCTTTCTTGACTTTAAAAGAGAAGAAAAAAAAATCACAGAACACATTCACCAAAAGAATGGGATTTCAACAATTACTTCTATTAAGTAAACATACATGATTTGTTGTTACAAAACAATACTCCTTCATTAGTCCTCCATTTGGGCAGAATTTAAAATAAGGATGTCCACATTTACAAAGCTCTCTGCCTGTCCCGAATATGGTGTCAAATGTAACATGCTTAAGCACTCCTACCAGGTAAACTGTGGGTTATTTCTAATGTCAATTTTCAACTAAATTTATTCAACCTCTTGCCAGAAGGTCTTTATCCCTTTAAGATAATTAGAAAGTAAGTGGGAGGAGTGTTGAGACATGATTTTAATCTCAACATGCAACTAATGGAATGCATCGAAGACTTGCCTAGCTATGCCTGAGAATGTGGGAAGTGAAGGTGAAGGTTCAAGGGAGATAGAAGGAAAAGCCTCCTCCTCGTGTCTAATAGTAATTTGTACAGTAGGGAGGCATCACCATGAACTGTGACTTTATCAATGCCCTTATTAATAAATTAATCTATTAATCTTAGACTATAGGGTTCATTTCATAACTGTTAAACTTTTAGCCAACATGTTTACAAAACATATTTTGCAGAACTCCAGTTTAGGGAATAATGCCCCAATAAATAAGCTTAATTTACTTTGCCCACATCATCCCTAGTCCCTCTCCCAGGAAGAGTGAGAATGCACAGGAGAATAAAAGCTCTGAGAAGGCCTAAGGTAAAACAAAACTGTCCCACTGTATCATTCATGGTTTTCCAAACTTATGTGACTAGAAATCTTTTCTTTCGGTCACAGTTTAATTATCACTGAAACACTGTTGTAAATCCAAGTTCTTTTTTCTAAAGGCAGTCCTATTATTCTGAAGAAAGTAATTCTCAATAAGGTCTAAAATTCACTTGCTTTATCTAGTAATCCAATTTACTCAGCAATGTTATCGCACAATTAACAACATGAAATATAGGAATATGAGTGTGATGAAAAGCACAAAGAAAAATCTGAGTATATTGAGGTCATCTGATGAACTTAAATAGAGCTATAAGTTATATTAACTGGAGTGGAATAGCAATAAAAATATGATAATTTTAATAGGTTAGTTTTTCATGGAAGAAAGTAAATCCTTCTTTTCATGGCAATGGTCTGCATTTCCAACTGACAGAGAAACTGAGCAAGTCACCCCTCATCATCACTGGCTTTAGTCTAAGTATCTCTTCATGTATTTACTGACGAGTGTGTGGTATTATCTTTACCCACTATTAAAAAAAACTATTCATGACCCACTCAAATGGGTCTGCAATCTCTACCCACAAATTAAATATCACTGAAAAGTCAAAAACAATTGAAAATACATTCATACTAAATAGCTTTTATCAATAGGTTGTATCAATAGGGGATATAGAAGTAGTGTAATTAAACTTCAGGAGAAGGTCACTGACATTGGTTAAAACCAATCAGCTATATTGAGCATCCACCAAGAAATGTCAAATCAAACTGAAACAGAGATCTAATTCAATTTGGTCTAATGAAAACTAGATTTATGGTCCTTACCAGACTAACCACATAACCAAGGAAATGGAAATGTATAGTCATGCCTTTCTTGCACTTTATTATCCTATGCAATGTTTTCATATTTCACCTTATGTGTTGAAAGGATATTTACTATGTCCTCAATGCCTATTCCATGGTCACTCAAATGCTGTACTCAAGAAAAAATACAGAATTTGGTCTAGAGGTGAATTTTTTAAACAAATGAAATTCTAAATGTGATAATGGTACATTAATTTGTCACCAAAATTATTTCACATTAATTTAGTCAGAAATCAGTGTTCTACACAACTGGGGGGCGGGGGGGGGGTTATGGGGGACAGGGGGAGAGATAAACCCGGTAAGCAAAGCCAAAATATAACTGGACAGATGGATAAGATAGATAATGCTTACAAACATTATTTGCTTAAAACAGAAGTTGTAGTCAGTAATGTTTATATTATTTTTCATTCATTAAATTACCCTCACAGTCATGAATATTTTAAAAACAAAAGCTGGTATTAACATTCCACATACTTAATGCTAAAACAACCTCCTCACACTCAAAATACCTTAAATCTTACAGCTAGAAGGAACTTGGACATCAACAAAACCAATCCTGTAAAGCAGGGGTCCTCAAACTACGGCCCGCGGGCCACATGCAAATACAAATATTGTATTTGTTCCTGTTTTGTTTTTTTACTTCAAAGTAAGATATGTGCAGTGTGCACAGGAATTTGTTCATAGTGTTTTTTTTTAAACTATAGTCCGGCTCTCCAATGGTCTGAGGGACAGTGAACTGGCCCCCTGTTTAAAAAGTTTGAGGACCCCTGCTGTAAAGAGTATAGATAAAGGAACAAATAAAGAAATAATGATCTTTTTAAGTCCTTACAGATTGCAAAATTTTCAAAATCATTTCTCCTTTTCGGAAAAAGGAGAAAGCATAAAATTAATGCATAGAAATCAAATGAGGTAGCAAGAATTAAAACTTTGTAAGATACTCAGAGATCCACACACTGGCACACCTCTGATTAGTTTAATGACTGCAGCTTAGGTATAACATCTTTCTGACACTTGTAAACCTGGCTGTAAAATACCTGAGAGGGTAACCTCTGTGGACACCCGGTCGATGATAAGCACATCATCCACTCCATCATCACAAGCTTCCACATAAAATTTTTCAGTTGTGATATGCCTAGGAGAAATTTAAAGCCATAAATAACTAAACCAAATGAAATAGACTCCTAAAGAACTACTTACTATAACAATTTCAGCCGGGTTTAAATTTTACATCATTGTCCCAGTTTCTGGATTGGTGAAGCTGTTATGCAGTCCTTGTGTGTTCAGTACCACTCTTTTCACTTGTATATTTAATGCTGACAAGATTTTAATTTGCTGTAAAACCACCAATTTGACTCACACAAGAAAATCATAATAAATTCTAATTTACCATATCTTCAACACAGTTCAGAAGGTAACACAGTAGTTAATAGCCCAATCTATAGTACCAGACTATCTGTACTGTGTGACCTTGAGCAAGTTATTCATCCTGTCCGTTCTTCAGTTCTGATACCCATCAAATAAGGTTCTCATCCTGACTTTGCTATTACTGGCTATGTAATGCTGGCCAAGTTACAAGTGTCTACCCCATGCCAGGCCCTGTTCTAGGTATTAGTGTACAAAGTCCTGGATCACAGAGCTTACATTTTAATAGGAAAGACAACAAACATACTAGGAGGTAATCCAGTGACTTCAGGCAGTGGTAAATGCTGGTAAGAAAATAAAGGTATGTGGGAGATTCTGGGTGTGGGGGGTGCTCAATCTTGGGGGTTAAATGAAACAACGTGTAAAAGCTCCTGGCACAACTGTGATCAAAAAGAAGGGAGAAGTGGGGGAATAAGAAAAAGAAGCACTGAAATATTCAACAGCCACACTATTGGACTATTCAACAGCAAGGTCTTCAAAATTCTGAAGGATAATAATTTCTAAGTGAGAATTCTATATATAGCCACACGATCAAACAAGTGTGACAACAGAATAGAAACATTTCCAGGTGTGCCATATCTTAAAAGACACCTCTTTCACTCTTAGAAAGAAGGAAAGATTAGTTTCACAAAAATAGAGTAAATCGAGAGTTAGACTTGGAATTCCACACAGGAGACGTGAAAGAAATGATGGTGCAGAGAGGTTCCAGGACAGCTCTGTGGCCGGACAGACAGCCTGTCCAGATTAAAGCAAGGGCAGAGGCTCCCAGAGTAAGCCTCAGAGAATAAAATGAACTGAGTTTCCTGATATGTTTGAAAGGAGTTTTACTGCTGAAACTGAAGATTAATTAGTGAGAACGACACTGAAAGTTAATAAAAGTTAAAAGAAAACGGTCACTTTTTCAATTCCAGAAAATAACAACACATTTTTATAAGACTATGTAATTAATTATACTATACTCCTGACTTCATTTGAACCACATCTACATAGTAACCATAACAATATGACCACTGAGTATCGTAATATAACTACACTGAGGAGAGGAGAGGAAAAGAATGTGGTATAAAAGCCTAATTCTCATCTTCTAAAGCAGGAAGTCATCAGAAGACGAAAAATGAAAAAACCAGGAAACAGCAGTACAGACATGTTGTTCTAGAGTGAAAAAGCAGAAGTGATCGCTTGGAGAGTTGAAAGTGGATGTCTCTGGGGCAGAGGGGACAGGGAGTGAGAAGCGCCGTAGGGCGGTCTCTTTCATTATAAGCTTTGTGTACTGTTTACTTTTAAACCACATACATGTATGAGATTAAAATAAAATTAAGAGTAACTGTGGATCAAGGCAGAGAGTTCTGGTCCAAGGGCCCTGACTTCTGACGGATGTCATCTCTCTGGGAGATATGGCAGGAATCTAAGTGCTGGTGCTGCCAGGAGGCTATTCTGATAATGTGACTGAAAACAGCTTAAGAATTTGATAAGAACGGTGACTGCCAGCTAAGAAGAGTAATGACAAGTAATGACTCAGAATCCCACTAGTCATAATAGCAGGCGTCATATCCCAACTCATAGTCCCTTTGCTGTCTTCCTCTTCTTTCCCTCCTTCCACTTCCCACCCCTCATTAATTGGCCTTAACAATGATCTGAAGTACAACAGATTTTATTCTCTAAGTTTTATGCTTCCCAGGTTTCATTTCAAAAGCTAGCGGAAACTAACTTTAACTGTCCAGCACTTACTGAGTCAGAAAGACTTAAGTAAACACCCGGTGGTTTCATGTTTGCTGGTAAGTATGGTTTTACTATTTTTGTCTTTAATCTTCACCAAACAGGCTACCAAGCCTCTGTTGACAAGGACTCTAAGCTTATTCATTCCCCTTGGTATTTTTCACACAAAATGATGGCAGACGTTCCAGTCAATTTTCTTAGACTATAACAAACACCTACATTAAGTTGTTTGTTTTTTTCTTTTCTTTTAAACCTCACCAGAAGATATGTCTATTGATTCGACAGAGACCAAGGGTGGGGAGAGAGACAGAGGGAGAGAAAGGAAGAGGGAAAGAGGGAAAGAAAGAAGGGGGGAAGACATAGATCTGAGAGGGAAATGAAGTGAGAGAGAAACCTCGATCATTTGCTTCTCCTAAGTGCCCCAACTGGGGACCAAACCCACAACCTAGGTATGTGTCCTGACCAGGAATCAAACCTGAGATCTCTTGGTGTATGGGACAAAGCTCCAACCAACCAAGCCACACTGGCCAGGGCTAAGTTGGTTTTTATATGTGGCCTTTAACTGATGTCTTCTTTGGCTCAATGACAGACAGAATAAACAGAATTTTAAAAATTGTTTTCCTTTCTCCTAGCAAGAAAAGATCTTGACAGGTCAAATTTTAACTGGATTTGATGTTATAATGTAACTAATAAAGAGGAGAAAGAGGGAGCAGTTTGTTTTCTCTGATTAGAAAGTCGACAGTGTGTCACAGAAGCCAAGTTTGCCAGCAGTTTTTCAAAATTAACTAGTCAACAGGCCATACTGAGTTTTTGATGTAATAAATACATGGAAACCAAGACAAAAGACTCAATCATAACCAAAAATCTAGGAGCAAATCCTCTCCCTAATGCAAAAAGAAAGGTCCTCAATTACTGTGGTGTCGCTCATTTCTATAAAACTATCTCACATTGCTTATTTTATGAAATAGATTTTAGAAGTTAAGACAAGGGGAACCCTTCCAAGAATATGATTTGCTCCTTAACTATGCTGTTGATAAAAAAAAAAAAATCTCAAGTTCAAAGTGATACTGTATACTGAAAAGAACTCTGGTCCTATATAAACCTCTGGTGAAGTTATCAGAATCCAATGGGTATTTTAACCTCTAACTGAACAAGAAATCTACCTTGTTTCCTTCAAGACAGGGATTCAATATCAACCCAGAGTTCTAGTTTCTGTTAAAATGACAAGTATTTTGGGAGATAGCTAAAAATAACATAATACTAAAATAACAATTCCTATTGTCAACTTTCATTTGGTTGACTTTTCCTTTTATGGATTACTGCCCAAATATGGGACAAAAAAAGAAAAAGAAATCACAGGCAACTAAAAATTAAATTCAGGGCGGGCTGCAGGGGGTTAATGGGGGGGGGAGGACATATGTAATACTTTCAACAATAAAGAACTATTAAAAATAAAATTAGAAAATAAAAATTAAATTCAACAAGGGCAATTCTATTATATTTAATATAAATACACTTAACCTTACAGTCACCTGGGATTCAATAGCTTTTTTTTTTTTAATGTATTTTTATTGATTTCAGAGAGGAAGGAAGAGGGAGAGAAAGAAACATCAATGATGAGAACGAATCATTGACTGGCTGCCACCCAGGAATGTGCCCTTGACCGGAATCGAACCTGGGACCTTTTGGTTCGCAGGCCGACACTCTATCAACTGAGCTAAACTGGATAGGCCAGGATTCGATAGCTTCTCAGAGTGCTTTTAAGAAATTACCCTTGTTAAATTTTAAGACAAGCAATATATTTAATTATAATATAAACATCAGATATCATTTTTACTTTCAGTGTTGGCAATATGATTTTCTAGTATCTGAAAAAAATACTTTTCCCCCATGTAACATTTACACATTTCAGGAAATAACTGACCTCTTCAAAATCCGGTCAAACCACAATGAGTAAAATTAACCTACTTCAAAAATATTACTATTTGCTGACCTCACACCCATTAGAATGACTATTATCAAAAGCAAAACACAATAGAAAACACACGTTGAGGCTGGGGAGCAATCGGAATCCTTGGGCACTGTTGTTGGGAATATAAAAGGATGCAGCTGCTATTTGAAAGCAGTGTGATGGTGGTTCCTCAAGTCATTCCTGTGAGCTTCCTACACCCATACCCAGAAGGTGCTCCCACCCATCCTCATCCCTCCTCCCTTTGGGTCCCAGCAGAATCTCCCTCGTTGAGTGACTCCTTGGACACCTCTCCTATAGTCCAGGTTCATCCCAGACCACCCAGAAGCCCAACCCAATTCCCAAGTCCAAGCTGATATTTCTAGGAAGCCAATTCATTGTAATTCCATCTTCCTCCTCAAATCCTTGAGATCCTATTTATTTCCTATTCTGTCCATCCTAAAACCTATTCTCTCCAAAAACCAGTCTCCTTCATGAAACCAGATCTAAATGCCACCGAATATGAAGCTTTAATCCACAGCAAAATCTTCCAGAGCTCCAGGCCCTCCAAAGAACGCTCTTCTATCAGCTCAGCCCAGCCCCAACATACCTGTTAGAGTGCCTAAGAACTACCAGGACAGCTGGCTGAACTTGCAGGTTGCCAGGCCTCAGCAGGCCTAAAAGTGGAGCTTTGGAATACACATTTTAAAAAAGCCCAGCAAGTGATCTAATGCAGCCTAACACTAACCTAGACTCTCTAGCCTGAACCTCCACCCAATCAAGGCCTTGGAAACAAACTTCAGATCATTTGTGCCTACATTTATGAGCATAATTTTAGCTTCCCTCCATCCTTCCTTGCAGAGAGATGTGTGAATAACCTGAATGTTCATTGTACTAGAAAGACCACATATGTCACAGTGTATCTTAGTTTACATCTGTTCTCAGGGTTGCATGTATCTGCCCTTACAGACCTCACAGCTATGACAATCTTTTAAGAAGAAAGGCAACTTCCTAAGGGAGGAAACAATGTTTCTTCAGAGGTCAGCCTGCCTGATTCACTTTCTAAAGGATTTCTTGCCTTACACCGACTTCAGTTGACCTTTTAAAATAATTTCTTTAAAAATGCTTTGAATGTTTCCAAGAATGGATTTGTTGTAATTATTTTGTAATTTCAAATTTTTATCACTGACATTATCCATGAATACACAAATCACTTAAAAGGAAAAAGGAGTCATAAAATATTAAGAACTGCCTAGATGTTTAAAAAGTATGAATTTTAAATTCTGAACAAATCAATATTCTGTTTCCTATATTAAAAAATCCATATGGACATAGCTATTTTCAATTATAAGTGACTCATTTCTATACCAGACATGTCTGCGGACTAAGACAAGAGCAATCTGATAAGAGGGAAAAAAAGGTCACTTGAATAATGCAGTGTAATGGAAAGATCACTAGACTTTGGGCCTGCTGTTCCAAGACCAGTTCTGCCATGGCTGGGCTGTGACCTGACTGCGGGGCAAGGGCAACTATTTCCCTGTCTTTAGCCGATGACCTCAGAGCCTTTGGAAATACATTAATATACATGAAATGACTTAAGTTGCTGCTACTTCAAAGGCTACAATCCAAATTACTCCAGACTGTGCGATTTTTTGCAGTGCCGGTAGGTGTTCTACGCTGGAAAGTTCCTTTCCTCAGGTGAGTCACGGAGGATCTGCTCCACCCGAGGGTTTATACTAGGTACTGAGGAGGAGGAGAGAGAAATCAAGGCTAAGAGGTTCCACATATTTGCAACCTAATTGGAGAAAAAAGTATTTATAGTGATTTCATCATTTTCTAGGTGGCAAAGTGAGTGTTGCACACAATGATCACTGTAATTCTGTCTTCTTGTCCATGAGACAGTAAATATACTGTTAGTCAATCCTGAGACAGAATGTGCAAACCATATAGACGTTTTTAGTGTCTCATCCTTGTGACAGTAGACTGGTCTGGCAGCCCAGTGAAGGGAATGACGTGGAAAAAAGGCTTCTCAGAGAAAGTGAGCATCTGTTAAGTACACTGGGAATTTCATCCTTAAAATAATCCCATGAAATAGTAATGTTCTCATTTTGTGGATGAAACCCATTTTAGAAAGAGAAGTGACATGGCCAGGACACAAAGCAAGTAACAAGGTCAGGATTTGAATCTAAGTCTGTTCTGATTTAAAAAAAGTTTGATATCTCTCAACTCTATCACAGATATGCTCAGTAGATAAAGAGGGGAGAGAAGAAGAAGGCATTCTGGCTAGAAGGATAAAAATAAGCCCAAGCTTGAAGCTATAAAAAAAAAATTGCCAAGTCTAGTGGGAGTGTGGGGGGAGAAGGCACTGGGAAGTTTTGTGAAATAAAGTTAGAGCACAGATTGTGACGAGGCTAAAAGTACAGATGGCTTACAAATGGGGACTTAATCCTAAAGATCCATAAAACGGAAATGGAGATTGTAAGCAAGGGAGTAGAGGATGAAACCAGAGCACTTAGAAAGGTGAACTTCATAGCAGGACAGAGATGGACTCCAGAAAGTGTATGGCATGATACAGAACAAATTATTATTTAGAATTCCAAGCACCTCAATATTTAAATAAACCCAGTAACAATACTTTTATAATAAAATATTATCAAACTATCTCTTGTATGCATCTTTCTTAAAACACATCTCGAGCGCTGGCTGGTGTGGCTCAGTTGTAGGGTGCTGTCCCATGAACCAAAGGGCTGGTTCCATTCCTTATCAGGGCACACGTTTCTCTCTCTCCCTCTCCCTAAAATCAATAAAAACATATTTTTTTAAAATCTCAAGACACATTTTTAAAAACAGCTCTTGTGTCCTACTAACTCTAATATAGGGTGGAAACTCCTTCCACCTCCAAATGCATCTAAGAAAGAACACTCCTTAGATCAGGCCACATTTAAAAACCTTGCCCAGCGTGCCCACAGCAGGAAGGGCCAAAAAGGAGTAAGAGGGGAGATTTCAACTCACAAACTCCTTAAAGAAAAACAAAGTTGCAAAAAGGCTGTATCTTTACATTTACAGAAACACTCAAAACGTTTTGTCAGGGAAACAAGGACTGACAAATTAGAGACTGCCTTTCACTAACCCCAGATTTACTTTTCGCCCACAGTTATAGTTTCCACTTCCCACACACAATCAATACAAAAGCGTCGGTCTCATCACTGTAGGGCCCAATTTCCTTTCTCTTATGGATGTAGAGCTTTTTTTTAAAAGGTCTAGACTGGTGCACTTCGTGCCTCCTTGGCAGCTCAAGTTCCCCATCCCATTCAATCTTTACCACAGGAAAATTCAGATGCATTCCGACACCGAACTCTGAGCTGCATCAAGCCTAGGCTCCGAGTTGCTTAAACACACTTGAGACCTGGCGCCGGATCATATGAAGCCCTTTAGTCAGGATCAGATGGATGGCAATAACCTAATTAGCCAGCAGAGCACACGTGACACCGGCCCCGCCGGCACCCTGGGTCAAAGACACAGCTGGACTCATTCACCAACAAGGTGATCACCACCTTAAAGGGGAACTGGGAGAGAATACGGAAACTTGGCCAGGAAAATCTGGAGGGAAGTGTGCAGCTGCGGTTTTCAAAGAGAATTTCAGCAGTAAAGAGAAGCGGCAAAAGGGCATGGGCTGAGGGAAGAGTAATCATCTGTTCTACCAGATACCTGGTGTTGCAAGGACCTCACTCCCTATTCTGCATCCCTCACGAAGTTTGAACCTTCGAGAAAGTTAAGTGAGCTTGAGGTGCTGGGGAGCATAGCAAGTGCCCAAACCACATTTTGAAGTCTTCCTACCCCTGCCAAGGAAACGGGATATCTATGCTTAAGTACCAAGATATTCTAATTCATGGAGGGGACGGGTAAGCTCCTCAAAGATTACATCTTGCTGCTGCCGCCAAAGACCTTCTCAGACTACAGCCACTGGATTTCCAGTCTGGGGCTCAAGCATTCAACACAAAGTGGGCAGAGCAAAGTTATTCGCAGACAAGACCAGCGTAGGGGCCGGCCGGTCACGCTAAGGGAAAGGCAAGTTTTTATTTTTCCGAGACAAGCCAAAATAACCTTACAAATACCTAATGTATAACCCCAACCACCAGGGCCTGTTCGCAAAGCCTCAAGGACGTGGCTTGGACCGAAAAGTCGGTCTGCAGCGCCAAAACCCTCCGGATTAGCCTCTGCCTGTCAACGTGGACTCCAGCCCCTGCTTTGTGCTTGAGCTGTACAATATCCAAAGCCAAGTAAACCTTCCAGGACCAAGACTACTTACTGACTGCACTTTGCTTTTACCCCCCGCCCCTCCTGCATCCTAAACACGGGTCAGGGAGGCTTCATGCCCAAAGGTTTGTCGATTTGCATATGGACTCCCACAAGCTGCCCGGGTCCATTAAATAAGAAAAAAACTTTCTCTGCTGAGTAGTAAGGACACAACTAGCCGCCACCTCTCCAAAAAAGCAAAGAAACAACAACAAAAACCCACGTACACACACACACACAAAAAGTGAGGACCGTGAAGGACTGCATCCCAACGCCGAGCGCGGCTGGCGGACGCCGGCCTGCAGCTGCGCTCTCCGGCCGTGGGCGTAGAGGCCGCGCGGGACGGAGAAAGGCGGGCGAGACCGCCGCCCCCGGGCCTGTGGGGACTCGGCGGGGCGTTGGGGCGGCCGCGCCGGGAGACGAAGGCCGAGCCGGGAGACCAGGGGCCCCGCCGCCGGCCCGCCGCCCAGGGACCCAGGAACCTTCCCCGGGGCCAGCGGCCCGCACCTGCCGCCCGCCCGCCCGCCGCCCCTTTCGGTCAACAGCCTCCCGCCCGCGGGACTCACAGCTTCAGCCGCTCGTAGGTAGTCGCCGCCATCCCGCAACACCACCTCTTTCCTCTTCTTTCTGCCCGCCCCGCCCCGCGTCGCCACCTCGGCTCCGGCGCTACCGGTCACCCTGGCGCGGCGGCTGCAGCGCCCAGGTCCCACCCCTCCTCACGCCCCGCCAGGCCAGCGAGCGAACGGGAGGCGGCCGTGGACAAACTTCGAGCGCGCACTGGCGCACGCAGGAGACGCGTCGCACGTAAAGGGATGGAGCGCAATGACGTCGCCGCTGCGGATTGGCGGAGCGGGTTTGCAGGGGGAAGGAGGAGCCTAAGGAGCCCTAGGCTGGCTCTGCGGCGGAATTGCAGCGCTGGTGTCAGGAAGCCTGTTGAAACTGCGTAAGCGGTAATCTACATTGCTGCGAGGGTTTGGGGTGTGCCGGGCCAGTGGCGCAATGGATAACGCGTCTGACTACGGATCAGAAGATTCTAGGTTCGACTCCTGGCTGGCTCGAGGCGTACACTTTTGCCTCACCTGGGTTAGATGATCCAGGCCTTTCTTGGGGAGGACTTATGATTAAAGTGTAAAGGCCAAATATCTGAAATCTTAACGTTATTTTTGCCCGAAATGTCATCTTTTAAGCTGTGTTTGGAACCCGGAGTTGTACGAGATGGTTTGTAAATTGCAAAGCTCCCTAGTAATGATCCACTTGAAGAGTCTCTGTAAAACGGGGCACATTTAGGAAGGCACAGCTGGAAAGGTAGCAGTTTGGAGTGCGGTGGGCAGGGGAGGAGGAGCGTACCATGGCCGGAGCTTAGCCACCGGATGACGCAAAGGCGCACTGAGCGCCGCAGTTCTGGCCTTTTCCCGGTGGAAAGGAAGCCGGGCGGTGGTATGGAGAGCGGTGCACTGTCAGGTTACAGGGGTGGGGGAGTGGGCTCCATCCTCGACCCGCTTTGGGGACGGAACTGCTGCAGTGCGGCTGCGCGCCTCTGAGCCGCTCCGCGGTGCAAGGAGTCTGCAACTCTGTCCTTTGAGATCTCCGGGTCCCAGGGTAACCTGGCCCCACAATGCCATAGGGAAACCTTAAGACACGGTGTTTTTACGGTAAGAAGACCCAGGCAATCGCGTCTAGTCCCCTCATATAGGTGCCTGGCTCAGAGACCTGGGAAAGCCCGAAACGTCTGCGGTGGAGAGGGGACTCGAAGCCCGGGAGTGGCCGAGGCATCCAACACTGTCCATTAACCAGTCACACTCATCGATTGATTAATCTGTCCAATATAACGTGTTTTCCTCCTGAGGAAATATAGAAAATTTGTAAACTACCGAAAATTATTGGGAATAAAAACAATGCCAGTTCTCATCGCGAGATCATTACTATTAACATCATAATTTCCCCCCCTAGAGGCCTTTTTTTTTTCTTCCACATTTTTAATATGGATTTACCCACACGTATTTTTCCAAATCCCCGCTTGTACCAGAAATGTCTGTTTTCTTATTGTCCCTTTAGCTTTTGGCCTGAGATTTAAGGTCATTAAATATTCTCCGAAGATATTTCATTAGAGAATATTTTAAGCATTACTCTTTTGTTGGGAATTTGGGTTGTCAGTTTTACACTTTTTAAAAAGAATTGTGTTGAATTATTTCATATACGTCATAAATTTCTAGATGTGAAATTATCAGGTTTTCATTTTTTTGTTGTATTTTTTTATTTTTATTTTTGGGGTGTTCATTTTTAAGGTCCATTTTATGGACATTTTTACCCCATGGTACATATTTTAAAATTGCCCTCCAAAAAAACCCAATAAACTTCTATCAATAACATGTTTCCTTGCATTCTAATCAGCACTGTTTTACAAGTTTCATTATTTCCTTGCAATTTTCATAATTGAAAAACGAAAGTTCCTTTTACTTGATGTATATATTTTCTCTTGGTATAGGCATTCAATGTTTTCTTGTAGATTTCTTAGACTTTTTCATAATATAAAGGATATGAATTTTTTACTATCAAAGATTGCATTGCAATCTTTTCCAGTTTATTGTTTACCTTTTCCTTATATTTTTGCACCTAGAGTAATTTTCACTATCATATATTCCAATGTACCAATATTTTTTACTTTATGGTTTCCTCTATTGCATATGGGCTCTTTTCAAATTGTTTTGTGTTTGTATTATTTTTTCCCATTTACTTTTACTCCATTTGTAATTTATTTTGTTGGTCATTCCAATGGAAAAATCAAGTAAGCTGAAAGCCACATTTTTATTGATTTCAGAGAGGGAGAGCGAGAGGGAGATAGAAACATCAATGATGAAAGAGAATCATGGATTGGCTGCCTCCTGCACTCCCCACACTGAGGACCGAGCCCGAAACCCAGGCATGTGCCCTTGACCAGTATCAAACCTGGGACCTTTCAGTCCGAAGGCCAACGACGCTCTATCCACTGAGCCAAACTGACTAGGTCCCTGTCACTCTTAATTAAGCAATTAAGGCTGTAAGCTCTTTACTTGGACTAATTCAATACTACCACAATTCCCTAAGGTAAGTTCTGTTATAATCCCCATTTTTAAATATCAGGAAACTAAATTTGCTTACGGTCACTGAGCAATTAGGTGGTGGAGCCTGAGTTAGACCTTGAATCTGGGCTCTTGACCCCAAATCCATTCTGCCAGTAGGCTTATTGTATACCAGAGGGTGACCACATGAGTGGACACAGGGCCATTCCCTCTCTGGGCAGGAATGGTGTTCCCATATGCTCCTCCCTCCCATACCCCTTGCTAGTTAGCAATCAGAAGACCTCATCTCTCATACATTGCAGGAGGATGTTGACGGCTACATAACTAGGCAATATAAAATTTCCAGCTCCATTATAACCTATGGGACCACCTTTGTATATGCAATCCACCATTGACTGAAACCATGGTCATCTCAGGACAAAATTTCAGTCCCTTCCCCGTTCTGACACCCATATGTTCCTTTAAGAATCCAGAGTTCTAGTGTCCGGGGGTTCAGTTCCGGTTCAGGGCACATGCCCGGGATTGCAAGCTTGATCCCCAGTAGGAGGCGTGCAGGAGGCAGCTGATCAATGATTCTCATCATTGATGTTTTTTTTTTTTAAATATATTTTATTGATTTTTTACAGAGAGGAAGGGAGAGAGATAGTTAGAAACATCGATGAGAGAGAACCATCGATCAGCTGCCTCCTGCACACTCCCTACTAGGGATGTGCCCACAACCAAGGTACATGCCCTTGACCGGAATCGAACCTGGGACCCTTCAGTCCGCAGGCTGATGCTCTATCCACTGAGCCAAACCGGCTTCGGCATCATTGATGTTTCTACTCTCTCCCTCTCACTTCCTCTCTGAAATCAATAAAAATATGTTTTTTAAAAAAGCGGGGGGGGGGGGGGGGATCCAGAGCTCTAAAAGGAGACCAAACGCAGTTTACAATGAGCTTCCTACCCCACACACAAAAGACCCGGCCAACATTATCAAGTTGGAGAGCACTTTAATGGTCTACAAATTGATGCAGTTCTATTGTTATGACATGTTAAAATCATTTTATAGAAACAGTAAAACTTCAAATAATTTTTTAGGAACAACATTGTGCATAACTTTATAGAAACAGTACATTTTTTAATAAATTTGTAGAAAAGAAGAGACACCGAGGAAAATAATTTTCTCTGCACAGGTGACATTTTCATGCTCTCGATGGAAATTTCCCACATCTGCCCCGTTCTGGCTCAGCACAATGGATAGCCAATATATGTTGTTCATTTTTTATCTATTACTTTAAACAGTTACTTCCAATAGTCACTGGGAAATTAGGACTATTCGTGGCACAAAGGAGAGCACAAAGAATTTGGTTTTCCTGGCAGACAGGGTCTTATTAACAACCACACCAAGCAACCAGTTTGGGGGGCAAGTCTCGCACATATTCTTTGCAAGAGTATCAGCAGCCCTCACGGTTCTCACACTTTCACACAAAAACGGCCTGCAAAGGATTGTGGATAATTCTCAAGTCCTAACATTCCTATTTTTCCTTTTGTGTGACCCCCGCCCATGGAAACAAAGGCGATGGCCGCCCTTGAAGGTGATGGAACTCCGCAACAATCCCTTCCACCACCCAGGACTCAATGGCATAACCTCAGGACTCAGCTGAACGAGGCTGTCACTCCAGCACTAACCGCCGAGCAAGTAAAGTCCTGTGGGGGCAGGGCAGGGGACAACAGGCAGTGACAGGGACAGGACTAAAGGCGCTGCCATGGTGAGAGATGGATAAATCACTCTTTACTCAGTGACAGACGGGAAACATCAGAGACAGAGATCCTGATAGAGCGGGCCAACCTGGGTTACAACCTTTAGACCACCCAGGCAGTTTTTGAAAGGCCCGACCTGAGGGGGTGGGGGAGAGGCGATGGGAGGCAAAAAAAATAAAAAATAAAGGGCAATGAGGCAAGGGAGAAGGCTGGAGGCTGGTGCTGGGGTTTGGAATCAGGCCATAATTCTCTCCTCACTTAGCTAAAGTCAGAGTTGTCTAGGGAACTTGGGAAGGGCTATTTGCTCTAACTTTTACAACCAACATATTCATCCTGGTCTACCAGGCACTTGTTTTCTAAGTACAACCTCATTACAGGTCCACTTGGCTAATAACACACAGAATGTTTAAAATAACCAGGTAGGCGAACATCTCCTTGTGGCTTATGTGCAAGGGCCTGAGCAGGAGAGAGAAACTCGGGAGTCCTGCCTGGTACCCTCTCCAGGGACGCAGATCACAAGAGAGGTTGCTGCCCGGGTTTCGTCTGGTAATTCTCATTGTTCTTCAATGACACAAAAAAATGCCATATTGACAGCGAGATCTGAATCACCCCAATAAAGGCTATTTTAAAAATCTCACTTCAAAGACGGAATCACAGATTTAACGAACTAGTTACCCAATCTGCAAACAAACGCCTCCTACTTCTGTCCGTGGCTCTCTCGCTGGACTCGAAAGTGGAACAAAGGTGAGTCCGCGAGGCCAGAAACATTCGTGGTTGGCAAAGACGGGCTGAGACGCGTTGGCTGGCTTCCTCTGCCCACAGCCTTGCCCAGGCTAAACTGGATGACTTGATGGGGAGAGAGGGGTGTGGCCCCAGGGGTCCCTTCCCCAGCCCCACTCATTCACAGGTTTTCAGGAGGCTCAGCCTATGAAAAGGAACCAATGATAGCACATAGTCTGGAAGTGGCATCTGGCCAAAGGACCCCAGTAGAATGACTTTCATGCAACAACCCATGGTGTCAATTCTCGCATCTTACAGGCAACTGTTACCGAATGAGCCAAAAACGTGACCTGGAAGGGAAGCTGGGCCAGGGGGAAAGTCTGGGAGTCCCTGGGTGTCTCCCCTGACCACCCTCCTCGGCCCCAGTCCCCCAGGCCCCTGGCTCAGGGTGCCAGGTGAGGAGGCAGAGGGCAGACGCCAGCTGTCGTGCCCCAGCCTAGCTGGCCGTGGTGAGATGGCCCCAGTGCTCCAGCAACAAGGCTCCGAGTCCCTCTCCACAGGCTGAGAGGGCAAATGCCAGCCCACCTTTGACAAACATGAACGTATGTATCTTATTGAAATACCAAGGGATCCTGACCTCTGGCCTCAGGACTGTGACATGCAAGGCAAATTGTGCCTCCTCAGTTCAGAAGTTGCCTTGAAAACTCGCCAGGGGGTGGCCCTCCAGACCATGCCACCCCCCGGGAGCCAGCACGAAGAAATAGGTAAGGCAGTAGCACCCAGTTTCCACCTATTCCCTGCTGGCCTTTGGTTAGGGGCACAGGGCCCTGACCCACTGGAGTGTGGCTGGCATGAAGCTGGATGTTCCTAAGGCACCGAAGAAGGAATCTGAGCCCACGGCGGCGGTCCACTTCCTCCTTGACCTGCGATTTGGTGATGCTCGTATCTGTGAGGTATTTTGTGTGTGTGGAAGACTGAAAGTGGAGGGAAACAGTTAAGACAAAAGAAGACAAAAGCACTGTACCTAATACCGGTTTCTTCCAATGTAATAATGCCGGTGCCAAGATTGGGGCAAGAGAGAAACCCGTGAAATGACTGTAATAACTTATCCTCAGGCGCGCCCTCCACCGGGCCGAGAGGCCTCACACACGCACACACACTCCTCGTGGGTAAGGGGGTGGCTCTCAGGACGCGGGACTTCCAGAAGCCCAGCCTGACCTGAGCTGAACGGGCACGTGGGATCCTGAGACCTGCCTTTGCCAAAGCGACTCCCAAGTCACAGACCCTGGAGAGCGCCACAGGGGCAAAGGGCAAACAGTGGGCCAAGAGGCCTGGTGCCTGCACCAAGGTCTCTGTCCCAGGGCACTCCGCTAGGCTAGAGCGGGGCAGGTCTCCGCCAGCCCCCCCGCCGCCCCCCCCCTGACTGCCCACAGGGAGTGCAGATCTGCGGGGACACGCAGAGTGCTGGCGGGGGGGGGGGGGGGGGGGGAGGGCGGGGGACAGGAGGGCGCCCCCGTCTCGCTTATTTCAGCATTGGCTCTGGTTCACCTAGAAAATGCTCCCTAAGATGCAGAGCACGTGTTCGGGCTTCCCTCTCGCCCTAACACCATTACAATTTGCAGCCCTTCCACCGAATGAAGCTCTGCGGGGGAAGGAAGCCCTAAATCACTGCGCGCGCGCGTGGGGCGGGGGGGGGGGGGGCACGTGGGGTGCAATATTTCCCTGGAGGGAGAGGAAGGGTTGAATGCATCGGCAGCTGGACCCTCTCCCCCAAGATATTATGAATACGCTCAGCGCACACCTTGCCCTCTGAAGCGACCACCTCCCGCCTCAGGCCGCCCGCTTGCTGCAGCGTCTTCCTGAGCGTTCTGATGCGCACAGGGCAGCCAGCAAGGCCCTTGGAAAGACACACCCCAGACGGGTAGGGTTGAAAGGAAAGGGCCCCACGCATGCGCACAGGCACTCGCTGGCCACGCCTCCCCCCCTCCCGCCCCCCGAACTCCACTCCCAGAATCAACAGGCGGACTCGTCCTTTGCGCCCTGGCCCCTCCCCGCCCCGCGGTCTGGGAGAGGCTCCGCTAGAAGTGGTGCTGGTGCAGGGCCGCGGGCGAGGGGCCTTTCTCCAGCCGCTTGACGTGGCAGGGCTGGCAGAAGAGATGGTCCTCCAGGGGGTAGCAGCGGTGGCCGTCCTCGTCGTTGAGCTCCAGGCCGCAGTCCTGGGAGAGGCAGAAATGTCCAGTGGCAGGCAGCCAAGCAAAAGGGCTGCCAAAGGTCGGCGTCCCGGGAACCAGCGGTGTGGCTCGCTGGGGGTGGCAAACGCAGGGCCCCAGCCCCCCTCCCCGGGGAAGGTCTGGGCTGCACTGTCCCACCCCCGGGCCACCGGCCACACGTCCCCCTCCTGCACTTGAGATGGGGCTGGTGGGAAATGGGATGTGATGTCAGTGTAAACACACGCCAGATTTCCAAGACTTAATGTGTGTGTGTGGGGGGGGGGGGGGGGGGGGGGGGCGCGGGGGGAAAGGATATAAAATGGCTCATGAAAAATTTTTTATAGTGACTACAAGTTGAAATGGTAACACTCTGGATAGAATGGGCTGAATAAATTTTATCACAAAAATCGATCCCGACTATTTCTTCTACCTTTTTATGTGGCTACTAGGAAACAAAATGACACGCAGGCCCTGAATCTGTGGTTCTCGATTTCCACCGGACGGCGCTGGTCTGGATGTGTGGAGGGGACAGTGGAGCTTGTAACTTCACCTTTGCCCCCAGTGCCTGGGGCACCACTGACAAGTCCCACCTACTTCCTCAGCCCCAGAGGTGGGATGGAGCTATCTGTACTCACACCCCTGTTCTCCTGCCCCAAACCAACCCCCCCCCCGCCCCCCATCACAAAATAAGTCTCATCTCCTTGCACTTAGTTCTGGCCGGAAGGCCACGGGCTCTTAAGCGTTTGCACCCTTCACAAGGCTGGTGAGGGGCGACCCCTGGCTGGCCTACCGGTCCTGGGCACCCATGGCTCCTTCAGCCTGGGGGTCATACAAGGATAGGGAAGGGGCAGATGCCCCCCCACCCCACCTTCACACCGATCAGCCACATCCCTGTTTCCAAGGGGGGTGAGGTGGGGGCGAAATTTCTTCATGATTTCCAGGGCTCGGCTCAGAACGAGGCTCCTGGCAGATGGAACAGCCTACACAAGCATGTCAAACTCGCAGCCAGCGGGCCGGCCGCGTGTCTGACAGGCTTGGTACAAGCTGGAGGGGAGGGGGTCTAGTCCCCACATCGAACACCTGCCTGAAGACATGGCCCCCAAACAGGACCTGAACCCGCATTCCCTATGCTCCTCCCACTCCGCAGCTTCAGGCGGGGCAGCTGCCACGGACTCAGGCCTTAGAGAAAATAGTAAAGACCCTCATGCCCAAACATCTGCATCCTCTCCGACCTCTCCTCCCCCTTCCGCCCCCAGAACAGGCTCCATCCCATCTCCTCCATCAGCTCTGACGGCAGCCCCAGGCCTGAACCTAACCGCCTCCTGCCACAGTCAACTGGGCCAGTTTCGTCTTAGACTGCTAAGCGGGTTTGGGGGCCTGGGCAGGGAGAGGCCTACCTCGCAGTGGTAACACTCCACGTGGTAATCTCTGTCCATGGACACGACACGGATGGTCTCATCTGAGCCCTGGCTCAAGAAAAAGCAGGTATGAGAAGTTGGGGGGCCCACTGGGTTCCACATGCAGTGGGGGTGTCGGGGGGGGGGGATTCTGAGTAACAAGCAGGCGGCCTTAGAAGATACTAACACGGGGGGAAAGGGCACATTGACTTATGGGAAATGGAGGGACAGGAGTCCCACCCTCTGGGATGTCGTTGACACTGAAAAAGCCACCTGCTCACCTTCTACGCTACGAGTTAGCATTACGTCATTACGTCGGAGAGTCTGCCCTGACTGCGGGGACAAACAGGGCACCAGCAGGGCATTGGGCTGGGGAAGCCGGCGAAAGAGAAAGGGGCTCCTTGGGGAGGACACGAGGGACAGAGCCTGGAAATGACCCCAGGAGAAATTCCTGTCGTGGATGGCCCGGGTCTGAGGGGCATCTCACCTCAGGTGGAAGGATGGGGAGCCCGCAGGCTGCACACTTGGGGGCCAACACCCTGTGGGGAGAGCAGAGAAGCCGTGAGTTGCAGGTTGTGCTTCTGGAGGGCAAGGCCCAGGGTTCCTGGGAGCCCTCCTCCCAGCCCGGCCCTGCCCCCTCCAGCCCTGGACAGAGGGCCTGGCTCGCTCACTGGGACTCGCTTCCTCAGGCTTCTTCGGGACCCATCCCCAGCGCTAATGAGCACATCTGGCCCCTCGCTCTACTCGGAACAGAGACTGACTGTCTGCTTTCTCCCCTTGAGGAGCCTGGTACAGGCCCAGGCACACCGAGGGTGGAGCCAGCTGAACCGGCGCCGTCTAAGTTAGCAAAGCTGGAGCCACAGGGCCTGGAGGATGTGATCTGGGGTTTTGGTGTTTTGTTTTCCAGTAAACACAATTCTTTAATCAGTTTCTGTCTGCACAGACATCGCTGAGCTCCAAGGCCCCTGCTCCACCCCTCAAATCATGAGGCCTTTGCCGGGCTGTGGGCTAATGGACAAGCTGCCTGTAGACAAGCCTTAGCAGGTGTCTGCTGTCACTGCTGTGTGCCTATCGCGTGGCTCACACGTGCGGCTCCCGGCCCTTCTTACTTGTGGTAATCTCGGACACAGTAGATCTTGTTCTCTGAGTCCACAGTGAAGGGCACCCCATCCAAGCACTCGTTACAGATGACACAGCGGAAACAGCCAGGGTGGTAGGACTTCCCCAGGGCCTGCAGGATCTGGGGACACAAAGGACCAGGCGGGACTCAGCGGGATGATGGGGAGGAAGGGAGAACATCAGGCGGAGGGACCACGTGAACAATCACGCCACGCGAGGCACACACACCAAGTTTCACGTGGACCACGGTCAAGAGGCGACCGGGCAGGAAAGCTAGTGCAGTCACATGTATAAACGGGAGGAGGCCAAACAGGACCTTCCTCCCGAGTTCATAAAAACTCCGGGAGGGAATTTCAATGGCTCCCTGTCAGAAAGCCTATGGTTCTTTGTAGGAAATGGCGCATAGTAGGACCACAAAAGGATCCATCCCGGATCTGGGGAACAGCGAGTACGTGGAAAGGTTAAAGGAAATTCCCCGTGCAAATGCAGAGCTCGGAGAAAACCTCCAACTCCTTCTCAGCGGCTTTGACCCTGCGGCATGCTAAGCCGTGACTCGGCCGATTATCTCAAATCCAAGTGCAAGCAAAGCCTCTTTGTTGTTGTTGTTGTTTTGTTTGTTTTTGTTGTTGTTGTTGTTTTAAACACAAAGAAGAGAAAGCCCATAAACCTCCTTCCTCTCAGTGTCACTGACCCGGATGTGACACCTGGAACTGTAAGAGGCCACCCTGAAGTCTGGATAGCGCTGAGACGCGAAGGGAGGGGAGGGGAGAAGAGCTGGAAAGAATGTCCTTGGTGACATCAGCACGTAACCAGGTTCACCCACTGTGGAACTGCCCACCTCCACACTCCTGTTCAGTGAGATAAAGCATTGTTCCTCTTAAGTCGGTGGTTCTCCAAGTGCAATCCCTGGACCAGCAGGAATGAGTATTCATGTCCACCGGAGACATGCCTGAAAGTGTTCACAGCTCTATTCCTAAGAAGCCCCCAATGGGAACCACCCAAACCCCACCAGCAGGAGAACGGATAAGCAAACTGCTATAGCCCTACGATGGACTTCCACTTAGCAAGGAAAATACCTACGCTACCAACACAGGTAACCACCAACGAATGAATCTCAAAAACGTTTTCCCAAGTGAGAAACGGCAGTCCCCAAGGAGTCTACACTGTGTGATTCCATCTACACGGCGCTCCAGGACCGGCGAAACAGATCGGAGGCGCGAGATGTCAGGATAGTGGGGACCGCTGTGGGAGGGGGATCTGCACGGGGAGGGGGCCAGGGAGGAACCTTCTGGGGTGCAGACTGCGGGATGTGATCTACGTCCTGATCTGGGAGGTGCTGACGTGGGCATCTGCAAGTGTAAAAATTCACCCAGCTGCATGCATACTTGGGGTGTGTGTGTCCTTCACTCCATGAGTTGCTTCTCAATAAAAATGGTTGTTGTTGTTTTTTTAAAGGCAACACTTAGCAATTCCCTTCTCCTGAAAGGAATGAATGGATCAGTAAAAAGAGATTTAACTCTTTACACCTAAAACGAAGTTC
This sequence comes from Myotis myotis, assembly GCF_014108235.1. NCBI lineage: Eukaryota > Metazoa > Chordata > Mammalia > Chiroptera > Vespertilionidae > Myotis > Myotis myotis. The sequence goes on from NW_023416317.1 coordinate 49,037,983, forward strand.
TATGTCATTTTCTCTAGTATATTAAATAAAACCTCCAGGGCCACTCTGCATTGGTGAGCACCTGATCCTGAGACAGAATAAGAACTCCGTATTCCTTAGGCCCACAGCCTTACCCTATAAGGCAGGGCTGGGGAACACCCACCTGGGGGCCGCGTAAGGCCTCAGAAATCATTGGGTCTGGCCCTGCCAAGGCATCAGGGGTGAGCTAATTAAATGTTCGACCAAATGCAGCAGGCCGATTTTTAAGTTGGTAATCTTGTATGGCCCATGAATGATGTTATAGATATCCAAATGGCCCTTGGCAGGAAAAGGCTCCCCACCCCTGCTCTAAGGAGGCCAGGAAGGGGAACTATTTCCACTGAAGAGAGAAAGATAATGTGGCCCAGGACTCGCTCAGAGAGCCAGTGGCTCAGCAAGGAACAGAATGAATAAAATTTGCTCCTTGTTCCCCTGGTTCAAAAATTCATCTTAGGCCCTGGCTGGTGTTCTCAGTGGTTAGAGTGTTGGCCTGCACACCGAAAGGTCTCCAGTTCTGTTCCCCGTCAAGGGCACATACCTGGGTCTCAAGTTCTCTCTGTCCCAGGTTGGGGCAGGTGCAGAAGGCAACCAGTTGATGTGTCTTTCTCACATCAGTGTTTATATTTCTCTCTCTCTCTCCTCTCTCCCTTCCTCTCCCTCTCTCTTCTTCTCCCTCTCTCCTTTCCTCCCTCCCACTCTCTCTGAAAAGCAATGGAAAAAATCTCCTCAGGTGAAGATTCACAACAAAAAAATATTTTTTTTTATTAAGTTTTAGGAACAGACTGAGCCAGGCAGAACAAAAGGGGAAAAACACAGTGTTTATCTAACTTTCTGCGCCTGACTCAAAGGCAGCTGAGAATTCCGTAGTAAAAACAGGTTCCATTGGACGTCTCAGCTAGGATGCTGCAGGGATCACAGGAAATCAGAGGGAGGCCAGCGTGCGGACAGCCCAGGGCAGAGAGGATCATCGGAAACACAACACTGTGTGGACTGGAGGGCTGCGGATGCGAATACCCATGCAAGCCAACATTGTGGGTCCTGCTACATCGAACGGGGTGTATTGCATAGGGTCTGCTTTCCATACAACCAGATGTTAATAAATACTGCAACCACAAGTCGAGCTAGGAAACACCGCTCTCCGTGGTTAATTCCTCTGTTCTCTGCAGGCCTCCCCCTCTCACCGGGCTCTTATCTTGTTTGGCTGATCCTACTCACCATGTCCATGATCAGATGGCCACACAGAAAACACCGGTCAGCTGACTGCTGGAAGCCAGAGTACTGCAGAGGAAAGAAGAGAGAGAGTTAACCCAGGCAGGGCCGAGGGATCCAGCCTCTCCCCGGCCAACCATGAGGATAACAATGCCGTTCTCAGAAAGATGTGTCATTCTGCTCAGGAATCTGTCATTTCCCCGAGGACAACACAGCTGTGTGATGACTCATGGAATCATTTCTGTCACAAAAGCCATGACGCATACGAATACCACTTGCCCTGGGCACCCATGGCATGGCAGAGAGGCCTGAATCCCAGCAGGCCGTTCTAAGAGGAGTTCCCAGGCATCACCTACAAACTCTAAAAAATGCAAATGATTAGGATATACAGCCCAACTGGAAACTCAGGGGGTGGGGCCCAGAATCTGTGTTTTCCTTCGAAGGATTCTGATGCATGGTCAAGTTTGAGACCACCACTCCAATGAATCCTAAAACAATTCTGCAGCATACATGTTAACCGTTTCTCAAAAGGGAAGCTCAGAGAGGTTACGTGACCTTCTCGAGGTCACACAGCCTCTAAGGGGTAAGGACAGGATTCAAATTCAAGTCAGTTTCTGGTTAAAAGGCCAATGCCTTTTACAGTTAGCTTCAAAGAAACCCGGTAAGTGTTATCTACCTTACACACACACACACAAGCAGCAGGAGTCTTAAAAGAAACGAGGAACTCTCTTCAGAAAACATACGAGATACTACACCCTGGGACAGGGGTCCTCAAACTATGGCCCGCGGGCCACATGCGGCCCGCTGAAAACATTTATCAGGCCCGCCGGGTGTTTTTGCTGCCGCTGTGCGCATAGGAATTTGTTCATAGTTTTTTTTTTTAAACTATAGTCCGGCCCTCCAACGGTCTGAGGGACAGTGAACTGGCCCCCTGTTTAAAAAGTTTGAGGACCCCTGCCCTGGGAGATAGTAGAGTTTCGATATTGCAAATATTACTTAACGGGGGAAATGTCATGGAAAGGAAGGTGGGGAAGAAAAAGGGAAACTTTCTGCAACTCCCCACCAGTTGTGGCTTCTGCTGTCTGGCACCTTCTCCCGTTCTAGGGGTAACAGCAGCTCTGCATTTTCACTGGGGACCCCACCACTCCTGTGGGACTGACCCCCTACTGTGTTCCAAGGTGGGGCACAGACTCGGCCCCGGCCAATCAGAGCCTCGCATTTCGCCAGCACCAATGACTTTGCCCAAGGATGGCCATGAGACCCAACCAGAGCCATGGAGACCCCAGGCACTGCCCGGCCAGGCTCTGAACGAACGCGGGGCCCGCCCATCAGGCCATCGCTTAGGGCCCACCCGAGTCTGACACTCACACAGAGAGAGCTCGAGGCGGGGCCAGAAAGAGAAAATGACTCCCGGGGGCCTTGCTGGGGTGAATTGCCTTTTGGCCTAAGCCAGCTTGGGTGTGCGTGTCTGTGCCCGGCAAACATGAGTCACAGGCATCCATCCACACAAGGAAGCTGGCCCGGCCCCTCTGGGTCTCTGGGTCTCACAGTCCTCAGCCCTGAAACGCAGGCTCAGTTCAGCTCCCTTTCCCGGCCGCCCTCTATGCTCAGCACTGAGCTCGGATCTCAGGGCCTGAAGGTGGAGAAGCACGCTCATCCCTCCCGAGGGGCTACAGTCTCCACAGTCCGGAGGGGGAGGCTTGTAAAGGGACTTGATGCTGTGTGTTAACTGTCTGCCAGGGTGGGGGGCTGCATGGAGGAGGCGAGCCCGTGTCGGGGCAGGAGGGACAAGGAAGGCTGCGGGAGTTACCCCGGCAAAGAAAGGGTGAAGACATTCCAAGCAGAGGAGAGGGCACAAGCTAAGGCAGGAAGGGAGGCTGGCCGGCGGGCAGAGCATGGCAAGTGCAGAATGAGTGAGTCACAGGCTGGGAGGGGCAGGCTCCTGACGCGGACAGCTTTTCTGCACATGCTCTCACCCTGGGGGTGCACCCAAAGGCCGGGTGCACGGGCAGATAGTGTGGAGGAGGGCACCGGGCCATCCGGGCTGGGCCACGCTGCCATTGCCAGCTAAGCAGGCCCAGGGAGGGCCTGGTGGCACGAGGCTGTGTGTGTGGCTGCATTGGGACCGGCGGGAAGAAGGAGGGGACAGGGGGAACCTAGGACACAGTTCTCCGAGGTGAGGACCCAAGGCAAGGTGATGTTTCTGCTTCTGGAAAGTGGAGTGGGAGGAGCTGGGGGGCAGCCGGGACTGTCCTGTGGGCGGTGGGATGTCAGCAGCTGGCCTCAGAGGTGACAGGGCTGCACACAGAGGGACTGTGCATGCGTGGGGGAGGCTGGGTCCGTGGAGGGCAGGCAGAGGGAGACGTGAGGAAGGCCTGCATCCCAGTCCGGAGGTTTTTTTGGGATAAGGGATGGAGTAGGCAGAAGTGGGCAAAGCAACAAGAGGACAGGCCGAGTGACCCTCAAGTCCCTTCAAAGCACAAAGCTCCGTGGCTTGTCGTTTGCCTCGGGCACACGGGCCACCCCACGCATCTCCAGAAGGAGGGTCAGGGCCTCTTTCGGGAGCAGAGCGGCCACCCTCCTCTCCCGGCCGGGCCTCCCGCGTGCTGCCCCCACCCCCCCCACCCCACCCCTGACCCCCGCTCTGGCAGGACTGTGGGGAGGGAGGCCTGGGGGTCAAACTCACCAGGAAGTCTTCCTCACAAAACACTTTGCCGTTGACGAAATAAAAGGCTTTTCCTCTCAGCTTCCGGCCTAAGGGAAAAAATTCAAATTAAAATAATGTCCCTTGCTGAGTCAGACCAGCAGTGGTTAGCGAGAACAGCACTAATAATGACACTGGCAGGCAGACATTCCCCGCCACGAGGGTGTTTGTTTGTTTTTAAGTTAAGTGTTTATTGTTGAAAGTATCACCTATGTTCCCCCCACCTCCACCCCTTCTTGGAGCAAGGTTGTGAGAGAAAATCTGGTATGAAATATTCATAGAATTTAGAAAGTTCAGATGATTTTGACCCAAAAATTCTACTGCAAGACAATAAATAATCAAAGTTCAATTGTTTAAAGGCTCTTCATTCCGGCATCATTTATAACATCTATGAGAAATGAGCGGCGTTTAATTCTTATAAAATAAACGACAGCATCTATTCTATTAGGCAGCCATAAAAAAGGATTGTTTTCAAAAAGAGATGTAAGGACCCAGTGACATACTTAAAATTCTTTAAAAGGGGAGGGAGGTATAAAAGTACGTGTGACTGTGTGTGCATATACCTGGATATACAAACTCACACACGTATATGATTGCAAAACTGTATGTGCGCTCACACACTTCAGATGTAGACCAAATGTTAGTTACCCTCACTTCTAGAAGGTCCTAGAACCTTCGCAAGTATCTCCTGACTCTGCTAAACTAGGGGAACAAGACGAGTGCTTACAACTCCGTGATGTCAGAGTTCACGAACAGAACCCCCCCGGCAGCCTTGGAGGTTAAGTTTCATTAGTTTTCTTCATTCCAGGATTTCCCACGGGGATGATAGGAAAGGAGGTGAGGCTGCAGCTGCCGGTGAGGCCACGAGAGGGAGCCAGAGGCCGCCTGAAACCCCGCACCGGCCGTCCTAGAGAGGTGAGGCTTCTGACCCACCCACGGGGGCAGACACCCAGCTCTGAGCCCCCAGCTCTGAGCCCAGGAGCCGGCCCAGGGAGTTCTACGGAGTCTGAGCCCAAGCATCTGGGCTGGGAATTCCGTTTGTTGTTTTAATAGAGGGCGGATTACCTCTGTTGCAAAAATCATCGGGAAGATCATTAAGCATGCAGGGCGCTGAACCCTCTCACAGTCTAAGAAATGCAAATTAAACAAGAGCTTTTTCACTTATGATTATCAACAAAGACTTTTTTTTTTAAAGTGATCCCAGTCGTGACTGCAGCCATGACATATTTCTGTGAGCTACTGATGAGAGTGTAAAATGATAAACTCTCTTTGGAAAGGAAACTTTAAAATGTTTATCTTTGATTCAGTGGGGCAGTCTGGTTCTTAGCTTAGGGAAAGAATCTGACATGTGAATAAATATTTACTTCGATCTAAATTGCTAGCCTTAGAGAAGGACTACATGAAACAGGGCACATCTAAATGTGAAGACATTATGTAGCCATTTAAAATACCATTCGGTTAAGTGTTTCAGTGACACTGGAAAAGGCTTACACTATAGAAAGACACTCAAATACATTAGTAAGTGAAAAAAGCAAGCTGACAACTGTATTTATAGCACAACCCCAGTTCAGCAACTTCACACACACACACACACACACACACACACACCACTGATGTGCAAAAGAAAAACCTGGAAGATTGCACACTAAAACTAGTAGCGGTTACTACTGGTAGCTAGCGTTACAGAGAAATTTCACTTTCAATTTTATAAATTAAAAAAAAAAAAGACTTATCTACTATTATACAGCATTGGCAGGCTGTAATGAAGGGAAGCTTCACTTACCACTTTATTCATTTCAATATTTGAAACTTTTTTGTAGTATCAGGTACACAGGTAGACGAAATGAGAAATTTTACTTTTTGTTTCATAATTTCTATATTAAAATTTCCTAGAATTATGTATTGATAACCCCAAACACTTTTTAACTTAAAAAAACATGCTTATGTAATAATATGAAAAATAAAAAAAGATGTAAAGATTGTGCATTTCAATTACGTAAAGAAGAAATTCGAAGAAAAAAGATGAGAAAGGAACCTGCCCAGGGGACGGTGCCTGTGTGTGGACATAATGGTGTCTGCATCCCAGGGGGCGCGGCAGGGGCTGCGGGCTGTTCATGCTTTGTTTGCTGCTTTATACTTTCCTTCACCGCCCCAAGCTTTAAAAACAAGCAGGTATTACTCTGTTCATTTAAAAAACTGCCAGTGCCCAGGGCTGAGAAGTCCTAGGTCCAGAGGTAGGGAAGGGGCCTAGCAGCTGCTCCTGCATTTCCTTTATTAAAAAAAAAAAAAAAAAAAAAAAAGAGGCCTGGCCGGTGTGGCTCAGTGGTTGAGCGTCAACCTACAAACAAGGAGATCACGGTTCAATTGGGGCGTATGCCTGGGTTTTGGGCTCGATCCCCAGTGTGGGGCATGCAGGAGGCAGCCGACCAATAATTATCTCTCATCATTAATGTCTCTCTCCCTCCCCCTTCCTCTCTGAAATCAATAAAAATATAGTATTTTAAAAATAATTGAGGCCTGGCCGGCGTGGCTCAGTGGTGGTTGAGCATCACCCTATGAACCAGGAGATTATATACAGTTTGACTCCCGATCAAGACACAGGCCTGGGTTGCGGGCTCACTCCCCAGTAGGGGGCGTGCAAGAGGCCACTAATCAGTGGCTCTCTTGTTTCTTTCTCTCTCTCCCTCCCTCTTCCTTTTGGAAGTCAATAAAAATACATTTTTTAAAAATTGAGGACTCCCCCACAGACCTGAGAGGAGTGGACCTGGATCTGCCCCAGTTTCTACTTCAGTTTTAAAAAACCATCTAAGTTTTGACACGGAGTCCCACATAGAAATTTTTTAGTTTGTCTTTGGTCAGTGGGAGAGAAAAGCTAACATCTGTTGATCGCCTTCTGTGTTTCAGGCACTGCATTTAGAACGTGCATATATTAAAAAAGCTTTTTTTTTAAAAAATATATTTTATTGATTTTTCACAGAGAGGAAGGGAGAGAGATAGAGAGTTAGAAACATCGATGAGAGAGAAACATCGATCAGCTGCCTCCTGCACATCTCCCACTGGGGATGTGCCCGCAACCCAGGTACATGCCCTTGACCGGAATCGAACCTGGGACCTTTCAGTCCGCAGGCCGATGCTCTATCCACTGAGCCAAACCGGTTTCGGCTAAAAAAGCTTTTTAAATGTTTAAAAAACACTGTCACACGTCCCTTTATCATTAGCGCCCCTTTCTGTCCCTGTCCCTCCGTGTGCCTCTTACGAAGTCCACACGTCTCTCCCTGTCACCTCCTCGGGGTTTCAGTGCGGAAAGGGCTCCCCAGAGAAGGAGGCGGAACTAAAACCCACCCCATGTCCATCTCTCGGAGCAGCACAAGGAGGCAGGCACTGATTATTCTTGGGAATCCACTGGAAGTGACACTCCAGGATTGCACCCATCTCTCCAGGTTCCCCTTCCTCTTCAGAGAAACATAACACTCATGAGTTCAACATTGTCATCTGCATTTGGTAAATTCTGAGGCTCAGAGAGGCGCCCGGGGGGTGAGCAGGCAGGACGGGAACCCGGGTTTGTGTGACTCTGAGCGCATGTGGGTTGCACGGTGCCGTGAGCCCCCCTTTTGAGTGTACACTTATGCGTGGAATCCAGCGTAGCTCCTCCTACCAGGGAATGGAGAAGGGAATGTCCACTTTGACGCACTTTCTACTTACTGGGCACTTTACCTACAGTGTCTCCATGATCCTGACAATCCCGTGAAAGTCTCTTGCGATGGCCCACGTGTGGGTATAACTTGTTGGGACCACAGGCACGTTGAGGGGAAGAAAGCAGCAAGCAACCTCGTCCTGAGAAGCAGGGAGGAGGCAGGGGCACAGGAATCACTCCAGATCTGGCCAGTGACGCAGCCACCAACTAACCCGGAGATTCCTGGAATCACTGCTGCTGCCCTGGGCGCTCCAGGCAAGTGCAGGACCCAGAACCGCGCTCACCGACACACGAGCCAGAGCAGCCGGCCCCCACTAGGTGGCCCCAAAGCACAGCCAGGACCAGACCCTTTCTCACAAGTAAGCAGGCTCTGGGTTAGCAGAGTGATGGGCACTGCCCAATGCGGCAGCCATGAGCCACATGTGGCTAAATTTAAACTTTAATTAAAGTGAGATGTAATAAAATGTCAGCTTCTCAGTCGCCACAGCCACATTTCCAGTGCTCAACAGCCACACATGGCCACTGGCCGCCACATGGGACCATGTGAGTCTAGAGTTCAGAAAAGCCGCCAAAGACCTGGAGGCCAAATGAAGGTAGAGAGGGGCGGACGGAGAGGCAGCTGCAGGGCCACGGACACATTCCCAGCCGGTGGCATCGGGTCCCTGGGACGCTCCCCACGGAGCACGTGCCTGGGCTCTGCTCTCTAGATTTCAGGGATCAGACTCTCTGCCGGGGGAGCCGGGCGTCTGCATCATGATAGGCTCCTCGCGGCTGTGACTGACGCACGGTAGAGCGTGAGGACCACGGATGCGGGGGGAAGAATGTACACTGCATGTACACTGCAGGCCACCGAGGACAGAGCGGGACCCCAGTCCCCCATGCACCAGCCGTGCGACCACTCTGGGACTCCACTTCCTCTTGGGTAAGTGGGCGTGGAGCTGAGGCAAATGAGGGGGCCGTGAGAAGACACAGCAAAACTCCCTGAACACTGATTCATATCACCACCAGCGTCAGAGGCGTGCAAGTGCCGATGGAGACCGGGATGCAAAAGAAATTGTTGGTGAGGAAACACAGGAGAGAGTGGAAGTGAGGAGGGGAGGGAAGGGAAAGGAGAAGGAATTTGAAAGGGCCTGTATTAGTCAGGGTCTCCAGAGGAACAGAACTAAGTGTGTGTGTGTGTGTGTGTGTGTGTGTGTGTGTGTGTGTAAACAGATTTATTATAAAAGCAATTGGCTCACACAATTACAGAGGCTGACAGGTCCCAAGGTCTGCAGTCGGCAAGCAGGAGGCCCGTAAGAGCTGACGGCGTGGGTCTAGTATGAAGGCAGGAAAAAGCTGATGTCCCAGCTTCAGTTCCCTCCTTCGTGGGAGGGTCAGCCACGGTGTGGTATTCTGGCCTTCGGACGACTGGGTAAGGACCACCGTTTTGGAAGAGCAATCTGCTTTACTCGGTCTACCAACTGTCAATCTCATCTAGAAACACCTTCACAGACAGACACACCTAGAATAATGTTTGATCCAGCACGTGGGCTCCGCATGGCACATCAAGCTGACACATGAAATTAACCACCATAGGGGCCAGACTTGGGACAGAAACTGAAGATTCTAGGGGCAGGATTTAAGAGAGAAGAGGTGCTCTTAGCAAAACGAGAGAGCCAGGGACACCCAAGTGGTGTCTATGATACCTGAGTAAAGTTCAGACCTCCTCCCTAACCCCAGGGTTCTGGCTCTGAGATGAGGCACCCAGAACATCTTCATGCCAATTAGGGTGTGGTGCCCCCTGGCATGTGGCACACTCTCCGTTCTCCTCTGAGGGTTGGGGTGGCAGGTGACACATTGGGTACAACCAGGTCTCGGCCTTGGTCTGGGATTACTGCAGGAAAGGAAAGCAGATTCCCACCCAAAACCACGCGTGTGCTTGGAATGCAGGTGTGGCAATTCATGATGTAGGCCACACTGGAGTTACCTGCACACTACAGGTCAGTAACGCCGACTCCATTAATGTCACCGGCACGAAGCATCTGATGTTCTTCTACGTCAGGGACTGCGTGGCCTCTGGTTGCATCAACAAAGTCTGACCTAAGACACCAAGCCTGCCCCAATTCCAGGGACCCAGCGGGCCTGGGTTTGCCAGGATGGACACGAGCCTCTGACCGCACGCCAAGTCAAAGTCCCCCCTCCGCTCTCTTCCGACCCGCACAGCCCTCGGCCCAGCTGTCTATTTCGGTCGTTTCCTGGTTTCTCCCTCGCCCGCTGATTTCCTTTGGGATCTGCCCACTCTTCCTTTCTCATATTCTTGATCTTCAGCTTCCTCCTTAGACCCAGCTGACTCCCCCGGCTGGTGCAGAAATACTGACTAGGATGAGAAATACTGGGATGACTCAACGGCTCTGAAATTCAGGGGTCAAAGGCCTTAAGAAGGAAGAGAACCTCTGATCAAAGCCCTGGATCCATTTCTCTGCTCGGGGTGCAGCCCGCTATCACTTCCTGTCTCCCCTCCTCCAGGTCCCAGGCGCAACCTGCACTCACAGCCCAAGAGCATCCGAACACTCGACCCTGTGGTCCCCCAGCCCCAAGGCAGCGGCTGGATCCGAGACGTCGTGGCAAGACCCCATGCCCGGAGCTGGCTCCCGACTTCAGCACACATTCTCTCGAAGCAAAGGGAACATTACAGTGGCTGACGGCAAGGGCTGCGGGCCCACACGGACCTGGGCTTGAGTGCTGGCCGCCGTACTTAACCGCCACGTAGCCAACCACAAGCAAACTGAACGCTCCAAGCCACTGCCTGCTCGTCTGCAAAATGGGGGTGATGACAGTACTGAATGCACTGGATTGTTGGTTACAGGATTTGGGGAGCTACTGTGGGCGGAGGGCTCGGCGAGAGGTCAGGCTGACAATGAGCCAGAAAGCTCACCTACAAACTACATCAGGCCCTCGGATAATGTCGTTTTATTGTGACCCTGAAGAGGTGCCTTAGGAACGTAACTCTTGTTTATATCCATTAGCTTAAGATGACACCGACTTAGACCTCATTTTGCTTAAAGTCGCGGTGACATTGAGTGAGGCCTGGCTATAGTTATAAGCACTGCGCTGACCGTTCCCAGCAGGCAGGCCTACTGCGGCCTGAGGGTGACTTCCCTGATTCAGGCTTCACCGTTTCAGACTGTGAGCCTTTTCAGTCAACAATAAAGTCAACAGGATTTCAGGGGTGGTGTTTAGACTTAGGAAGCAGCTGACCAGAGCCCCCTGGACTGTACAGCTCACTGGGCAACGCGCCACCGGCCACTGGTTGAGTCACCAGAACCTCTGCTCCACACTCCGGGCCTATGTCTCCTTGTTTTATTGACCTGAAGGAAGAAAACGGCACTTTTTCAGGGTTCCACTGACTCGGACAGCCTTTCCCCGGACTGGGTCTCAGTGTGTGAGATTTCACTGTAAAATCCATGCAAGTCCTTAACAGGTATGGATGCTTGGGTTTTGGAAGGTGGGATGGGCCATGGTCTTTATTCTTAATTTTTGTTGTTGTTTTTTCCCCCAAGGTGTGGCTGGCAGGTCACAGTGTGCCCCACCCCGGGATGTGAGCTTGGGTCACAGCAGTGAGAGCCACCAGGTCTGGCCTTGACTCGCACATCCCAGCACTGTCCCGCGTGGACCCGCCCGGCCCTCGGTGGCCTTCCTCTGCGGCCAGGTCGGCACTGGGCACAATTCCTGTCGGCATAATCCTCACCCCCAGGACCCGGGCGCCCCCTGTTCCGTGAGCCCCGGGGAGGTAAGCACACAGGATCCCTCATCTAGTCCATCACCTGCCAGCTCAGGCCATGGACACCAAGAGCAGCCATGGACCCAGCAGGGAACGCGCTCGGTGAGTCTTTACAAAGTGAACAAAATCTCACGAGCTGGACTCAGAGCCCTGCCTCCTTCGTCCCCCAGTCTGTTCTGCAAGGATCCAGCGAGAGCTCCACTTGACCCCAGCACACCGTTCTTTCTTCTCATTCCACCCGGGGCCACCGGTGGGCGCCAGCGTCCCCTCAGACGGGCCACTTGACGCACGGTGTCCAGACACAGGGTTTGTGGCCGCCAGCCAGGGCCATGCCTGCCCGCTGCACGGACCCTCCCTTCCGCTCCACAGTGTGCCAGCTGGGGACACGGCCTCCTGGGTGGGCAGGGCCTGCGGGGGGGGGGTTGGGGGGGGAGAAGGGAAACCCAGGGCACACGTCTCCATGGCAACCAAACACACTGGCTGCTGGCGGAGCAAGGCAAGAAAGAAGGGGACTTTTAAGAAACTACAGAAACGCCCACACATTGCACTTCTGGGAACGAACACCAAGGAAACGCTTCAGCAAGGGAAGAAGGACGCATGCACCACGGCAGTCGGGGGCTGTGGGTGACGACCCACAGGCCGGAAGTGAGCTCCAAGTCACAACACGGGGAACAACTCCCGGTTACTAGGCAACGGTGACAATGCTTACTATGAAGACTGCGGAGACGTGGAGGAACGTACGACAAAATAGTAAACCAAAAAGGATATGACGCTTTAGATGCTACGATTACAATTCTAAACATTTTAGAGACCTGTGGGCAAATTTGTACACATTTGGACAAAGCCTCGAGGGGAAAACATACAACTACAAGCCCCAGTTTCAGTAACATCGCAGGTTTCAGCTTCTAAGATGTTCTTTGCAGCTGCCATGCTGTTGTCACAACCAAAAGTGAGCTTAACGTTGTTGCTGCTTGTGAGCGGAGGGGAGCCAGGGCGCCCTAAGGAACCCGCACCCTCCACAGAGGAAAAGGCCCAGAGGAGACACCCTGGACCCTCCCAGCTCCCCTGAGGGTGAGAGGCTGTCGGAGCACCTCCCAGCTCCCCTGGGCCCGTCACTGAGACGAGACAGCTCTCATCTCTGATGAGGGCGGGGCTGCACCTGGGACTGGCTGCTCAGCGTCCCGCAACCGCCTGGCCATGTGTGTCCTTTTCGGTGTGTGGGACGAGGACCAGGCAGCTGGCACGTCTGGCACATCCTTCGTTTCGTTGTCTGCGAAAGTAACAAACTGCCTGAACCTAAAAGCAGCTCACTGTATCTTCGCCAGTCAGGTCAGTGGGGCCTCGGCCTTTCCTGGATGCATGTGTGAGCGGACAAGACCCAGCATTTTGTTAGTAAATTATCAATACGATCAAGGAAGCGGGTGTGCGTGCGTGCGTGTGTGCGTGGGTGTGTGCGCGCGTACCTACAGAAACACGCCTCTATGGTGTTTTAGGCTAGATTGTTTTCATAAGTGAAACGGGAAACAGGAAAACACATGCACCCCAACAGGAAAAACCCGGATGTGCATGGCTGAGCTGGATTTGGGAGCCTGGATTCTGGGCCGGCTCCACCCTAGGTCTCCAATCTTGAGCGACTTTCTCCCGTCTCTGGGCCCCCATTTCCTCTTCCCCGACGAGGAGGGGTGGACCCCGGCTGGACCGTCCCCTCAACGCTGAGGTTCGCAGACACACCTGAGGCCCCGCGGAGCCAGGCCACGGGGAGCCAGGCCACGGGGAGCCAGGCCACGCAGAGCCAGGCCACGGGCGCCCGGGCCTCCTGCTGCTGCAGCAGCTCCAGGGCAGCGGTAAGCCACCAAACCAAGGCAATTCCTTCGGGCGGCTGAGAGAGGCTGCTCAGGCACAGGCCTGGGTCTCCCCGGCTCCCTCCGCGTGGAGAGGCGGCTGTGTGTTCACACGCCCAAGGAGTGTGTGCAGGCCCCGTGCAAACGGGAATGCGGGACACCCTCTTTCTGACGGAGTCCCGTCCCTGTGCCTTCGGCAGCCCCGCTCTGGGGCCTGGACGGCTGGCACGGAGTCACGGAGCGTGTGGTCACGGCATCCATGACAACACCAACCAGAAAGCCGGGCACATCTCCCGGCTGGGGGAACAGGGAAGGCGCGTGGAAAAGGCAGCCGCTGAGCTGGGTCCTGAAGGCCGGTCAGAATCTGAATGTACAGAGCGAGTAGAGAGGGGAGATGCTAGGGAGCTGTGTGTTCAGAGACACGGATGTGGAGAGGAGGAGGGCTGTTTGACTTGCTAAGTTAGTAGGAAGCGATGACAGAGACCAGACCACAAGGGCCTTGACGGCTGGACCAAGCCAACGCCCACACACGCCAGCTACCCTCCTGAAGCCTGTGGGCTTGTCAGAATCTGAAGCGAGAGAAACCCAACCATTGAGGAGCTGACAGCGAGTCATGCGGCCACAGGAGGAGCCAACTGACTCATTAATATACTCCTCCCCAACAGCTTTATTTACTTATTTATTTTTAATATATTTTTCTTGACTTCTGAGAGGAAGGGAGAGGGAGAGAGCGACAGAAACATCAATGTGAGAGAGAATCACTGATCAGCTGCCTCTTGCAACGCCCCCTACTGGGGATCGAGCCCGCAAACCAGGCATGTGCCCTTGACAGGAATCGAACCCAGGACTCTTCAGTCTGCAGGCCGATGCTCTGTCCACTGAGCCAAACCAGCTAGGGCTTTCTTTTATTTTTAATCCTCACCTGAGGATATGTTTTTAGTTGATTTAAGAGAGAAAGGAAGGGAGAGAGAGAAAGAGAGAGAGAGAGAGAGAGAGAGGAACATCGATATCAGACAAACATAAATTGGTTGCCTCTGGTACATGCCCTGACCTGATTGGGGATCAAACCCACAACCTTTTGTTGTACAGGACGAGGCTCCAACCAACTGAGCCACCTGGCCAGGACTCCCCGGCAACTGTCTTAGTTCAAATGATGATCGCTTGAGAAGGGAAACAGCCTCTAATTAATATTTTCTTTTTCCCTGGAAAATAGAGCAAATATTGAGAAATACTTTGGCACAACTCTTGTACAGATGGATAAAACAGAAACGTGTCAGTGAGTGAGGGAATCAGTAAGCTGTTATAACCGGGAGACTGTGGAGAAGCACACGTACGCAGGACACCGGAAACGCCGAAGTGAGCGTGTGGGTCTCTTCCCTTTTGCGGCCACCGCAGAAGCGCCAGCGGTTCCATCCCTTTGTGCTTTCTGACCGGAGCAGGAACCATAAAAGGCACTTCACTGCACCTTCCCACATTCGCAGGAAGACTGTGTGCTCTGCCCTTTCCAAAGAGCTGAGACAGAAGTGCAGTGTGGACCCGTGCCCGTCCGAAAGGATGACGGAGCTCAGGTTGTTCGAGGACATCACTAAGGGCAGCAAACGGGCAAAGGAGCCCAGGTGGACAGGAAGAAATACGTCATCGCACTGGACGAGCGCGGCGGGAGGAAGCGAACGGTGCGCCTGCGCACGTGGGCATCCGCCCAGCCAGGCGGTGACCACCACTGACACTGGACAAAGACCGCAAAAGGATCCTTGAATGTCAAGCCACGCAGGAAAGGAAAAGGGAAAATTCAAGGAGGACACAATTGAGAAGATGCAGAATAAAGTAATATTATGTACAACTTTCATTAAAAACTTAAAGAGAAAAAAAAGAAACGCTGAAATAAACTTGCTAAACAGACGCAAAACCAACAGCAGTTGACGCCACAGGGCCACGGTCAACGGCCCTCCACCAGGCGAGTGCATGTCGCGGCGGGAAACACGGGTGTCGCCAGCAGGACCAAGCAACCTGCAGCGTGTGACCTGGCTCAACGGCAAGGCCAGGCCCCGATAGCCTGGTGACCGACCACAGCATTTCCACTCAGGACACGAGGAGACTTAGGTCCGTTTCCAAGCCTTCCACAGTTTTCCCTACAAAGGTGAGTACTGCCCTAGCTGGTTTGGCTCAGTGGATAGCGCGTCGGCCTGGGGACTGAAGGGTCCCAGGTTCGATTCCGGTCAAGGGCATGTACCTTGGTTGCAGGCACATCCCCAGTAGGGGGTGTGCAGGAGGCAGCCGATCGATGCTTCTCTCTCATCGATGTTTCTAACTCTCTATCCCTCTCCCTTCTTCTCTGTAAAAAAATCAATAAAATATATTAAAAAAATAAAAAAGGTGAGTCCTGATCAATGCACAAACTGTGCATCTCAGGCAGGGGTTTACGGGACAGCGCAGTGGGGACTGGAGCGTGAGGTTTCCAGCATGACAAGCCTGACGTGGCGAGGCGGCGCTCCGAAGCCACTCAATGTCTCGCCAAAGTCCATCCCAGGCGAGGCCTGGTGCCCGGGGACCAGTCACCTGACCGTGATGGGCCCCGTACTGGTAGCACAAAACCCTGCGCAGGAGGCGCCATCCTTCTGGTGGGACCACAAAGGGCCAAGGCCAGCGGCATCTTCAGGACGGAGGCTCTTCCCTCTCCTCCCTTTCACGGTCCCCACGACCTCCCCCTCCCCCGCTGCGCCCCGCACACACTCACTGCAGGCCGCACAGGTGAAGCAGGCGTCGTGGTACAGGTTCCCCATGGCCTGGCAGGCCTGGCCGGCCCCAAACACCCCTTTGCTGCATTTCACACAGGAACCTGCAAGGGCGAGAACACACCGGTGAGTCAGAGGGAAACAGTGTAAACTGAGTCAGACACAGCCAGTGAGCAAAGCCAGATGCTCCTCCCCATAAGCAGCACGTCACCCACCCCATGGGTCGCTCCTTTGCAATGTTTTCCTCTCTCTCTCTCTCTCTTTCTCTTTCTCTCTCTCTCTCTCTCTCTCTCTCTCTCTCTCTCTCTCTCTCTCTTTGCCCTGCATCAGCCTTTCAAGGGTCAGTGCTCCCACCACAGGGAACGGCCGCCAGGCTGGGCTTCAGGCCCTACCCTACTGCCCTCCGCTCTGCCACGCCTCCATGTTGTCTGCTACTTCCTGCCGGAGCCCCAGCGTCTCCCACCTTCTCTAGCACAGAGTCCAAAACCCTGCACTGTCATGAACACATGCAGAGCGCACGGATGGCAACATCTCAGCTCAATGGTTTCCTTTCAATCTCAGTGGGAACCACGGACTACCATCTACTCTCCTCACTTCTTACAGAAGTGTCCGGCCCGCACCTTCCCAACCTGCCCCCACCCCCCTGTGCTGGGTCTTAGCTCTTAGCCTTGCTCCTGGGCTCCCCTGCCTGGCACCCTGCGCCCACCCTCCATCCCTCCAAGTCCTTCGGGTCTCTCCCTCCCTCCGGCTCTCTGGCTCTGAGGCGACACGGCGGACCTGTAGTCACAGAGCCGCTCCAACCTGGAACTGTCCACCCACTCACCTCCCACGTGGCTTGAGTTAAGCTCTAAGGCAGTGGTTCTCAACCTTCCAAATGCCGTGACCCTTTAATACAGTTCCTCATGTTGTGGTGACCCCCCAACCATAAAATTATTTTCGTTGCTACTTCATAACTGTAATTTTGCTACTGTTATGAATCATCATGTAAATATCTGATATGCAGGATGTATTTTCATTGTTACAAATTGAACATAATTAAAGCATAGTGATTAATCACAAAAACAATATGTGATTATATATGTGTTTTCCAATGGTCTTAGGCGACCCCTGTGAAAGGGTCATTCGACCCCCAAAGGGGTCGCGACCCACAGGTTGAGAACCACTGCTCTAAGGTCTCTGAGCATCAGTTTTTAGTTGGAAAGTAGAGGTTCCTCCACCTGCCCTTCACGTTTGCAGGAGCAGCAGCGAAGGCTGCCTGGCAACCAAGGGTTCTGAAGAGTCACCTGTCCTGACTACCGCAAGCCAGGAAACACCCGGCCTGGGATGTAATGCCACAATCTACAATCACCCATACATCAGGGAGAGGGGGCCCCTTTCAGGGTCACCATGAGAGACACGAGTGCTTCGCGCAGGGCCCCTCATTTGGTGGATGCTCGGGAAACAGGCACATAGATAAAAAGGGTGGTGCTAACGTCACTGCACTCAGCAAGGAGTTGCTTCAGCTTGAAGGGAGCTCTACGAGACCTCCCAGGCCCCAGGGCCTCCCCCTGTCGGTCTGTCTGGGCCAACCTGAAGCCGCACCACCACAGCCAGGCTCTGGGCTGGTCCCCAGAAAGCAGGCCCTGGAGCCCCTCTTCCAAAGGACTCCCCCCACCCCAGGCAAGCAAAAAGCTTCACCAATTACATACAGAATGCAGGACACACACACACACACATTTCTTTTTTCCAGGGAAATATACCAAAACATAAAGAGGTGTTTCTTCAGGTTGTAAATTTATGACTGCTTTTACTTCTTTGCAGTGTCTGTATTTAAGAAATAATTCTTGTAAGGGCAGGTAAAAAAAAAAAAAAAAAGGTGTAGTCTCAAAAAAGGTTTGAATATGTCTAAGTAGATGGTGTGATGTTAAGCTGTTGAAAAATCAATTCTGTGTACACACATCTATGCATCCAGCAGGCGACCAGCTCTCGTGCTCGGTCAGCAGGGGCTCGGGCGTCCTGCTCTAACTCTGGTTCCGATCTGCCGGGCTGTCCCCGGGCTGCCAATCCCCAGCCTTCTGCCTACAGCGCTAAAAGCCCTGTGTGTCACAGTTCCTGTCACCCCAAGATGATGAGCTAACGGTACCACCTTCAGAAATTCACTCGCACCAACCCAACAGGTCCACGGAGAACACGCCAAGCCCAGGGCCCTCGCGCTGCAGCCAGCTCCCTGAGAAAGCGCGCGAGGCCGCCTGACGGTGTCGGCCAAGGAAACTGGCTCTGGGGGGAGTTCGTTTATTGAAAACTCCAGAGAAGGCAACTTGTAGTTCAGTTTTAACATTATGAAAATTTTCAAATGAGCAGAAACGTTGAAAGAATCATCCAGGAACACCCTCCCCACGTCCGCCCACCACCCCAATTCTATGACTGTTAACATCCATCAACCCAACTATCCATCTTATTTTTTGTTGTGGTGGTTAATCCTCACCCAAGGATATTTTTTTCCGTTGATTTTTAGAGAGAGTGGAGGGGAGGGGGAGAGACAGAGAGAGAAACATCGATGTGAGAAAGACACATCAATTGGTTGCCCCCGACCAAGGCCGGGGATCGAGCCTGCAACCGAGGTAGGTGCCCTTGACCAGAATCGAACCTGGGACGCTTCAGTCTGCAGGCTGATGCTGTGTGCACCGAGCCAAACCGGCCAGGGCCCATTTATTTTTGATGCATTTCAAAGTAAGTTGCAAACAGACGTCCATCTCGCCTTGAACTCTTCTGCCTGCAAATCATTGCCTAGAGTTCATTATTTCCAAGCAACAAAGGCTGGCTCATCAACAGCAACCGAAGCTCGCTCCGAGCAGATGGGATGGTGCCTCCAAACGTGAAGATAGCTGCTCACCAATGCGAAGGAAACCGCCCCCAGGGGCAACACCACGTCTTCCCAGCTGAACCTACTGTAGAAATGTTACTGCAAAGGGCAGAGGAGCCCTGAGGGTCAAGGGCATGGTCAGCCCTTCCACGGACCACGGGTGAGCCCAGGAAGAGGACCGGCCTTCAGGACCCCATGCCAGGGAGGAAAGCATGAGCACCAAGCGCCTGAGTGGGTGGGATGCTGTCCACTCACAGTGAAGACGTGAGCGCATGTGGTTTGGGGAGTAAGAGCAGAACGGCTGTCCCACTCCTGCTCGCAAAGCGCATGGCAGAATGGACAGCGCCTTCAAGTGGACTCAGACAACCGCCAGGCCCCGGGCTTCCTGCTAAGTTATCTCCCCACGTCAGGCCTTCCTCCCCTCCTGGCAGCCAGCCAGCGACGCGGTCTTCTGGCTTCCTCCCGATCTGAGGGCTGAGACCTACTGCTTCAACCCGGCCCCGCCCCCACTCGCTCTGATCCCCGGGCTAGTCCTCCTCCGCCGTCCTGGGGGCTGGCTGACATCCTCTCACCACGCTGACCGCTGACCGTCTCCCACAGACACAAAGCAAGGAAGGGCCGCCCGTCACAGAGTCAGGAAGGTCCCCCAGGGAGCCACGTAGGTGGGGAGCCATGTCATCCCTGTGGCCTGTGGTAAATGGACAGAAAAGCACCACGTGGGCAGGAAATACATTTATTCCTCCTCTGGTAGTAAAAGCAACCAAAGCCAATGTCACGTTTTAGGAAATAAGTGCATCTGCCAGGCCCGGGCTGGGTCTTCTTCAAGGGAAGGAGCCAGCACCCCTTTCTGCAGCCCGCGCCCCAGAAGGACAGACGCTGTAACGTGCTGAAGGCCGCACGATGGCAGGTTTGAGAGACCGAACCAGAGCCCTGCCTCAAAGGCCCTGTTAGCCCCATCTGGCTGGCAGATGTGTCTATTCCAGCCACATGCAAGGGCCCCCCGAAAATCAGGGGGCTCCTTCCTCACCCTCTATGTCACCTGCCCTGAAAATCCTCTGTGCTCCACCTCCTCACCCCTCCCTCTCCTCTAACATCTGGCACCACCGATCTTACTGTCTCCATAGTTTTGCCTTTTCCAGAATGCCACACAGCTGGAACCATACAGTGTATGTGGCCTTTTCAGACTTGGCTTCTCTCAGTCGTGTACATTTAAGGTTCCTCCATGTCTTTTTTAAAAATATATATTTTTATTGATTTCAGAGAGAAAGGTAGAGGGAAAGAGAGAGAAAAACATCAATGATGAGAATCACTGATCGGCTGCCTCCTGCACACCCCCTACTGGGGATCAAACCCACAACTCAGGCATGTGCCCTGACTGGGAATCGAACCGTGACCTCCTGGTTCATAGGTTGACGCTCAACCACTGAGCCACACCTGCCGGGCCTAGGTCCCTCCATGTCTTTCCATGGCTTGATAGCTCATTTCTTGTTAGTGCTGAATAATATTCCATCAGTCGGATGGACCGCACTTTGCTGATCCGGTCGCCTATGAAGATGATGACATCTTGGTTGCTCCCCGGTTTGGGCAATGGTGACTGCAGCTGCTGTAGACATTGACGGGTGGGTTTTTGTGTGGACACAGGTTTTCAGTTCCTTTGGGTGAATACCAAGGAGCAAGACTGAGGGACTGGGTGGTAAGCACATGTTTAGTTTTATAAGAAACTGCCACAGGGTCTCGCAAAGTGGCTGTATGGGATTCTTTTAAAATCAGAATATTCCCACGGGAAGGGCAAGGACGAGGGGCCTGTTTTAAGGGATGCCCAACAGGAGGCGAGAGCCCCAGCGATGCTTCGAGCACTTGGACCACCTCTCTTGTGGTTCGTGGCTTTCTGCCAGGTAATGCTAGGATTACACGTCTCCTCCCCGCTATCAGAAAATAAGCTTGCTGAGGGCCGGGCCTACTATACACTGTGTCCCCTAGCGCACAGTAGGTATCAAGCAGCACGGAACGCACTCAGAGCCAGAGCTGGGGGAGGGAGGGCGGTCTAGCTTCAGGGAAAGTTAAGAGAAGATGCAGAGAGGAAGGCCAGAGGCATGTGTGCAACTGTGGGATGATTCATGTGATGGCGATGAGCCAGCTGAGAGGAGAGGCTGGAGGCACAGAAACTCCAGAGGGGGCCCCTGGGACACGGGAGGGGCTGGGAAGTGACCCTCTGAGCCAGGGAAGGAGTGAGGTGCCCGAGAGGGGAACAGAGAGACACTGCACATCTCGGGCAGCAGGCAGGGCTGGCAGAGAGTCCAGGGCTGTCACCAACCCACATGGCCCAGGCCTGTGTGCTGCATTTGGGTGAGTCAGGGCCTGGGCAGCCGTCCAGAGCCTTATACACAGACTTCCATGGGACAGAGAAGGAAAAACAGCACCGATGACAAACGCTACTAACACTATGACTTACTGTAATGCAATGTCCTCTAGGAGCCGGAGCACCATAACAGGCCTTCCTAAAGCTTCCCCACTCACCAGAAGTAAACAGGACGTTTCACTCCTGAGGGAACGTGACATTTTATTATTAATGTTGTCATCGCCACCCTGGTTATTGTTTCGGCTCCACATTATCGGCATCGTTGAGATAAGAGCCAGGCTGGCCTGACTCTGCACAGCAGGGGTTGCTGTCAAACTGCTTAAAGGGGGAGAAACTTTTCTCAAAACAAGTATCAGTGGAACCTCAACTATAGACAACAGGCCAAAGGGAAGCCACCCTATGATTTGGGTGGGACAGAGACCGCTCTGCCTCCCGTAATGTCGGGTCCCCGACTGAGGTTCCAGGAAGATTATTTGAGGACCAATGACAGCGAAACTGATCGAATGCAGGCTCCACCCAGCCGGCCCTCCCTGGGAAATAAGTTGTCCCAAGTTGGTATGAAATTGTCTCCCGCACACGGGGCCAGAGCTAAACGCGGGTTTAGGGCCGTGGCACCTTCCCCGCTCCTTGCAGAGGCAGGATTTACACACAAGGCGCCAGCAACGCAGCCTCCTGCCTTCGACAGCATGAGACCCTGCAGCCTTCATCCCACTGAACAGACAGCCAACCGGGGTGATGCTGAGTCAGCATCTTCTGTTGTCCCGATGAGGACTGAAATACACACGCTCCATCAGACTAGGCGGTAGGTGTGGTCTGCACCCCAGCTCTCATCTGGGCCCCTCCAGCCATTGCTCCTCTCTCAGGGAGGAAGGGTGGCTCCGGAAGCTGCCCACCCTTCACTGGACATGCAGGGGCAGCCTCTCTAGCTGGGCTGGCCGGATGCTGCACAGCCTGGGGATCACACAGCCATCACCCACCTACTGTGCTGACAGGGGTTTGTGGAAAGAGCCAGGGCATCCAGTCGGCATTTGGGTGCGGGCTGGGAGGGAGCAGGCCTGCCTGGAACACACCTGAATGAATGAGTCCAGACACAAGTTCAGTGAGGCTTTTTCTCAGCTGTGGCCCTGGGCAACTCTGCGATCAGCGGGTTCTGGAAGAGGTGCCAGGAGTCTGGGGCAGAGCTGGACCAATGACCCCTGCCTCCCATGCAGGGGGCCGCTTCTAGGTCCGGCTGTGGGAATCCGTGGAGATGCCCACCTCGACCTCCAGGGATGGGTTTCCGTTTGGGGGCGGGGCCAAACCACCGCAGGAGATGCTAAGGTGCGGCGAAGGTTGAGAGCCATGGGTAACACCACACCCCACCTGGCGCCCGGGGCCTCCCTGCCTCTGCCCTCCCTGCCACGCACCCTGCAGTTCCCAAGTCAAGGGGAGAACTCTCGGCAAGCCACAAAGGAAGTACTTCAGGGCATTCTGTGCTCTGGGGCCATTGCGCCAGTCTGCTTTCTTCACTCTGAAATCTGCTTAAAACCAGCCATGGCTTCACTTCACTGCAGTGAGAAAGGAAGTTTCTATCACAGTTCCCCTGTCACTGTGAGCTGAGCTGGCCTTGCAGCTGCCCAGCGTACTCCTCCTTCCCTGCCCTCCACTCTCCGAAGGAAGAAGAGACCCCAGGGTATCCCCGTGAGAGCCCCGTGCCCCTCCGACTCCTGCAGCCGCTGGGCCTGCAGCTTTGGGCTCCCACTCTCTGTCCTTCCCTCACGCCGGCCTCTCCGCACAGAGGCCCATTTGCTTTCTCAGCTCTAATCTGACACGGGAATGGCCCACCTGCATAGGAAGAGATGCGCCACCTTGCCAGGAGTCAGACACCAAGGAGGGATGCCACCTGTCACTGACGCTGGCAAAGATGGAAAACAATCACAGCTGTCCCCGAGGGAAGAGAAAAGGGCGCTCGGAGCTCTGTTAGCAGACGTATAAGTGGACCACTTTCTGGAAGGCAGTGTGGGACAACGTGCGGGGGAGCCTTAAAAACCTTCACGCCACCCGGCTGGTGTGGCTCAGTGGTTAAGCATTGACCGATGAACCAGGAGGTAATGGTTCAATTCCCAGTCAGGGCACATGCCCGGGTTGTGGGTTCAATCTCTCTCTCCCTCTCTGAAATCAACAAGAATATAGTTTTTAAAAAAGCTTCACACCACTGGACACGGTGATTTAACAGCCCAGGCTGCAGCACTACAGGATTCTCGTCATTCCCCAAAGTCGCCTCCTATAAAGTCACCGCAGATACTGAGTTCACAGATACTGAACCGTGGATCCTAGAGGAAGCACAAGGTTAGGTTCCCGCGAGCCTCTGGTCGCGTTTTCACCAACCAATCAGTACCTAGCGTTGTTTCACCCGTGTTTCTGTTTAAAGACGCCTTACTTAGTAAATACTGTTGATTTATTAACACTGAGCTCACACCAACAGTACTTGTGACTCACGCCTCAATGAAGCTTATGTAACACATGTTTTCTCCGTTAGGACATGTCAGAGCCCTCTCACGTTCAGGCATACGGGCAGCACTTCAGCGCGGCTCTTGGGTCACAACAAAGAGCACAAAAATGCAAAAAAGCGTGCCACTGCACAGACCACACACGGGACACTTGTTCACCGTCCAGGCCTCAACCGGAACGTCTGCGGGCAGCCCAACTTTCTCACTGCCCTGGGCATGTCCCCAAACGACCGCCAAAGAGCTGACTATTGACTTGCGGGTTACAAATACACGTTAGCCAGTAGGCAAATTCGCAAAACACGCCCTGAGTAATAAGGGCCGACTACATACGAATGCTGTGGGAATCCATTTATATCACCTTTTAGGACAGGCCAACGGATAAAGGATGGAAAAGTCAGAACAGTGGTTGCCTGGGGGAGGGAAATGACTGGGAAGAGGCATGAGGGAGCTTTCTGGGGTTGGAAGTTCATATATACAATATATATATATATATATATATATATATATATATATATATAAATTAAAATACGTTTTTATCGAATTTTTCAGAGAGGAAAGGAGAAGGATAGAGAGGTTGAAACATTAATGAGAGAGAAACAAAATCGATCGGCTGCCTCCCGCATGCCCCCCACTGGGGATCAAGTCCAAAAGCCAGACGTGCCCTGACCAAGAAGTGAACTGTGGCCTCCTGGTTCCTGGGCCAACACTCTAACCACTGAGCCACAGCGGCGGGTGGAACTTGCTATATTTTGATAGGAGTGTGGGCTACACGGGTGCATGCATTTGCCCAAACTCCAGGAACTAAACATTTCACTGTATGTAAATGTACGTTTTTTAAAAACACGGCCACAAATTCCTTGACACCCCTTCCCTTGAGAGGTGGGGGAGGGCTGGGATGGTCAGCAGAGGCCTGGCGTGTCCAGTGCGGAGGTGAGACGCCCGCAGCGCAGAGCCGGGCCCATTCTCCCGCCTCATCCTGTGCTCCCTTGGCTCTCTGTCTGGCTCTACACTGGGGCGGAGCTGCCTCTCCCCACAGCCCATGCCCACTGTCAGGCCTGGGTAACCTGGAGAGGTGGCAGGCACAGGTAGGCCACGGGCAGAGGAGGGGCTGACGGCTCTAAAACTGACCTCCATGGCGCACCGACAAAGGGCCTCTGTGTAAGCCGGCCACCTGAGCGACCAGCCTCAGCTGCGTCGTCAGAACAGGCCCCGGACAATGGGGTCTTTGGAAGCTGCCGGGAAAGCTGCCCTGACTGGGTCACCCGCGCCTGCGCCCGCACCCAGGCAAGACCTCCAGGGCTGGCAGAAGGCGCAGGGTGTGGGCAGCCTGTCAGCTAGGGCCCCAGAGGAGTTGGATCCCAAAGGGCCCTCCCTCCCACCTGACAGGAAACAGCAGTTTTCACTTCTCTAACTGCAGCAGGAGGGCGGGGGCGGGGGGGGGGGGGCACAGTCTCTGGATGCACTGCCTCTACTCGCTGCACAGAGTGTTTTTAAGGTTCTGGAAAGTTGGCTCAGCTGCATGACCACCTGCTGGGTCATGCCCCATGCAGACACCAGCTCAGGGCCCCAGGGTGTCTTCTTCGTCCATCAGAGCTCACGTGAGCCTCAGTGAGCTCAGGGGCGGGGGGTGGCAATCATGAAATCTGTCTCCCCTGGACAAATAACAATGGATTTGGCCCGGCCTTCGTGGCTCAGTGGTTGAATATCAACCTATGAACCAGGGAGGTTACAGTTTGATTCCCGGTCAGGGCACATGACCAGGTTGCAGGCTCGATCCCCAGTAGGGGGCGTGCAGGAGGCAGCCGATTCATGACTCTCTTTCATCATTGATGTTTCTATCTCTTTCTCCCTTCCTCTCTGAAATAAATAAAAACATATTTTTAAAAAGAAAAAAATAAACATTTGTGGATTTGAATGAAATCAGTTGGGGTTGGCTCTCAGATGGGACAAGGTAAAGACGCTTTGATATTTGGAGAAAATAATCATTGTAAGTGCATGGTAAGTGCTCGCACGGTAAGCAGTCCCCATGCGCCACACCCAGTTCCAAATGCTTCACACAGCACAGCCCCATCCAACAGGAACACACTGCAGGCCATCTGTGGTTTTACATTTCCAAGTAGCCACGCTTAAAAAGTAAAAGCAGGTGAAACCAATTTTAAAATACATTCACTTAGCCCAGTATAGCCAACGCATTCTCATTTGAACACAAAGTCAATATAAAAATATTGACGCGCCGTTTACATTCCCCCCACATACCAAGTCTTCACAATCCAGGTCTATTTCACACGGAGAGCACAGCTCAATTTGGACTGGGCAGCTTTCTTTATTTTTATTTTTTAAACCCTCACCCGAGGATATTTTTTCCATTGATTTTTTTAGAGAGTGTGGAAGGGAGGCAGGGGAGGAGGGGCCCTGGAGACACAACAGTGAACAGGACAGATGCCTCCCTGTCATGGAGCGCGCCTTCCAGCAGGGGGAGCTAGGCAGTAAGGCTCTGTGTACAAAGGGAGCCCCACTAATCTTGACTCAGTCCCCTATATACAGTAGGTGCTCCAAAAAGGCTGTTGAGGGCACTGGTGATTGGGCTTGGAACTGGATATGGTGGTGGACAGAGGTGGGTGAAAGGTCTGGGGAAGGGCAGGGGCGGGAAGGTGAGAGCCATGGGTATGCAACAGGAGTCAGTGACGCACTGGGTTCACCCCCACACCCCCAGCAGCAGAGCTGCGCCCGGCCAGGCAAGACAGAAACACCAGGCTCACGCAGGTTACATGCCGGCGACTACAATTCCCTTCTCCTCAAAATGTGGGCAGGTTCCCAGGCGCACAGGGAACAGGACTTCTCCTGTACGATCTTTGAGGTCCAGCACCTCCATGTTCGGCTTCCACTGGCCCACCTACCATAGCCACCTCACCCCAGTCCTCGCCCAATAAGCTCGTCTTCATCTGTGACACGTCAGGGTCCGACTGAGGTCAGCCCAGGGCGTCAGAGCTACCGCTGAGCACGTCACCGAGATATTACATATGGTATTCACTGTGTCTCGGCCCACTACAATGTACTGCTAAGCCAACGCTTCCAATTTTTATTCTGATTGCATAACATTACCAATACATATCATGATTCATTCATTCAACAAACACTTTGAGTCACTTCTATAGACCATGCCTTGCGTCTTAGATTTTAGATCTTATCACTAATTCAGTGTTTAGTTTTATTGCCTCATTTTCCTTATTTCTTAAGAGCTTCTTTATCAGAGAGCTTAAATTCCGCCCCCCCCCAAAGGAATGTCGTTTTGATTCCATGGGCCAGGCCAACGATGAGCAAGCGTTATTGGTGGGAGAAGGGCGCTTCTGAGTCACCCTGGCTGGGACACGATGATCTTAGGGAGGGACCTGTGGACCAAATAAAAAAAGTGCCTGCCATCGCCAGCCACTCGCCTGCGGCCCAGGGCGTGCCCACTGACACACGGGTTTTTCACGCCCTCGTCACCCCAGGCTACTCCACTCTGTTGCTGGCTCCTCTTCCAAGTTCAACAACGGACACACACGCCCCACACAGTGTCTGAAGCAGGTCCCAAACACCATCACCCACAGCCCTCAGCCCCGCAGCATGGGAACGCAAACAGAATCATAACGCGCACAGGACGCCCACTCCCCATAAGGGGAGGAAGCGGAGGGCAGGAAAGGTGCCCTGGCTGGCACAGCTGCAGCTTGCTCCCCTGCTGCCCGCGAGGCCAAGGTGAAGACAGCTCCGTCAGCAAACGCCCTGGAGCCCGGCCATGGCCGCCGCCAGCTGGACCGCCCGAAATCCTTTCTTTCTAAATTCATTCCTACGGCATCATCAGGGAGCAATTTGAACTGAGGTGCATGGGGGGGGGGGGGGCGCGGGGGAGGGGGGCGGGGAGCAGAGCAGGCGACATGTCAGCAGATGCAAAACCTCCACCTGGCCCTGGGCCAGTGCTCACCCTCATGTGAGCCAATAGGGTCACAATTGGGCTCCATCCACTGACAGGTAACTGTCAGCTCAGCAGACAGGAGGCTCCAGAGAACAAAGGAGCTTCGGGAGGCAAATGGCAAATCCGCTACTGTCTCGTCACGCTGAAATGACCGTCACGCGCTGTCCAGCCCAGAGCCTGCTGTGAGGGGCGTCCACCCCGACTCAGGGCCTGTACTATCACAGGGGCGCCATGTCCTCTTGGTCCTCAAATTACCTGGGTCTCTGCACCCCTGGGATCAGCTGCAGGGAGACTCAGGCTAAACTCAAGTCCCCTTCTTTTGAATGACAGGCAGCATCATGGCAGGCTTCCAGAACGTTCTATATATTTTTTGGGGAGGAAGATAGAGACCTCTGATATGCCCCCAACAGGGGAGTAAGCCGCCCTGGCCCTCCCCGGGGACACCCACAGAACAAGAAGGGAGAGGAAGGAACAGGGCCAAGTCTAAACTCGTGGCTCTCAAAACTTAAAATAACCTGGCCACGGATCCTAAAAGCATTCGCTTTGGAACACTCGGGCCGAAAGTCTCCAGCCTTCCACGCTGACCCTGAGACCTGTGTCCAGCTGGCGTCCCTGGGAGGGGACACATGAAATACAAAACCTGGAGCGGAGATAAATATTTGCTGGCAAGTGCTCTCCACCCCCCACTCCCCCCCACCCCGTGACGCGCCTGGAGACTTCGAGGCCCGCCTTGCTTTAGGGTAAAGTTTCTGTCGGTTTGCCAGACGGCCTCCAAGCATCGTTCCATCCCAAGTTTGGGTTCATTGCCTTTGCACATAGCCTGGGGTTGATACCGACCCTTAGACCAAAGCATCAGAACTGTCCCCAAGAATTGCCTGGGCTGGCACCCCCCCATCCTTGCCCACAACACTTGGGGGAGTCACACAAGCACCCTGAGAGCATGCCCCTCGCCCTAACCCACACCCTTCAGAAGAGCATGAGAAGTCAGGGACCTGAGGGGCTGTGGGCAGTCAAGGCCACGGTGTAGCGCCTGTATGCGCCCCTGACCTCCAGGGCTCCATCACCACCCTGCAGAGAGGGGCAGAGCTCCAAGCATGGGACCCCGCTCCTCCAGCCAGCTCGGGTGCCCCTCCATGCCACGCCTTCCTTGTTGCTCCACAGAGAAAGGGAAGGCTTCAGCCCTGACCCACTTGTGGCCACAGACCCCCCTGAAGTTCCCTTGGCCAGGAAGCCGCTGTGTTCCCGGGAACTGAGGGTCAGCGGGCACAGTGGCCAAGACCTCAGACTCAGCAGCCACACTCAGCACAGCTCCTTACTAAATGCGTTAGGCTGGTTACCTCAGTTTGCCCATCTATGAAATGGGGATAATGAAACAGGGTCATTGGGAGGATTAAACAAGCTAATGCACAGGAGATGATTTGCAAAGTGCCTGGCACAAGGCAACTGTTCAACAGATTTCAGCAAGACGATCTCAGAGCCAGCACCCCAGCTAAAAATCCCTTCTCCCTCCCCTTCACACCCTAACAGAAGCCCCCATCCCTTCAACAGACATCCACTGAGGCCCCACCTTGTGGGGCCCCGACAGTACCAGGCCCCAAGCCACTGCCCATGTCCGATGGCCCAGACGGAGACCCAGAACTGCCGAGGACATGACAGGAGTCCACGGAGGGGGCCTGGGACACGCCAGGAAAAACAAGGTCACTGAGCCCCACGACCGGTGCTCGCAGCTGCTCCCCCGCACTGAGGACCCCAAGTTCAACTAGAACGAGAGTCTCAAAAGGCCTCTGGGGAGGCGACCAGGCCACACAGTGGGCCCGTGTTTGTTCCTTTCTCATCTCACTTTCATCAGACGCACTCTGCAGAGCAAACTGGCCTCTCGCTCAGAAAACGCTTCTACTCGGGCCAGAGGGCCAAGCAGCACAGCCCAGGTCGCAGCCCGCATCCCGCAGCCCGTAGCCCTCAACCTGCCAGATCCCACACCCCGCCAGGCTCCGGCTGCGGCTCTGCACCGGGAACTTTCTGCAGAAATCTCAGACTGACGGTTCTGAGGACGGCAGGCATGCCAGTGACTCATGCTTCTTGTTTTAAGCGTAACTGTATGTATTCCCAGACTATCTGCAGTGCAAGTGATTACCACTTACAACTGAAAGTGTCTGCAACTGAAAACATTTTTAAAAAGTGATTTTTGATTCTGTAGAGGCCGGGAAGGGGGGTGGTTCTGTGCAGCTCTCAATTCCCGCCATGGCCGGCAAGGCTGCCGCCCGGCTCCTGCTCCCCAGGTCAGCTGAAAACCAGGCACTCAACTGGCCAGAAGCGGCCAGCCCAGCGCAGAGAAAGCAGCTTGCCCAGTGCCACACCTGGGCTGTTGGTGGGCCGGGCCCGGAACACCCGGCTTCCTCACTCTCCAGTGCCTGCCCTGCTCCCGCAGTTCCGTCTCCTGTGCAGGAGCCCTAAGTCAACACGTGCGAAGAAATACAACTGAGAAACAAACCTCTGGCGAGAATGGCCTTGCCTGAGGTCAGTTTCAGCTCTGGATTGCTAAGGAGAGCAGGAGAAACAGATGGGAACACAAGATTCTTTCCTGGTCCCGCAGGAGCGCGGCAGGAACACCATCCCGAGGAGGGAGTACCTCAGGGAGATGCCGACGGGACCAGGCAGCCACCGTGGGAAACCGATGTCAGGACCTGCAGCTGGAGACCGAGGCCCCCAGGGGACCGCAGGGGCGGGAGCACCGTGCTGGCCAGAGGACGTTGGCTGGGGAAGGTCAAGGGCAAGAACCCCGTGGTGGGAGGGAACACAAGGTCAGGGGTCGGCGGGTGTGACGGGAGCCGAGAGCAATGGGCTGGGGCACAGCCACGGCAGGAGAACCACGGTGTCACCACCGAGTGCAATGGCCTGGGCCTGACCTCTCGCGCCCTTCCCGGCAGCACTGGTGCTGAGCGCGCGGGGGCCTGACCGAGCCCCTTGCGGACACTGCGAACAGATGGACCCCCCTGGACGAGATGCGGGCGGTGATCATCCTCGCCCTGGAACCTCTGAAGAGCGATCCCACGGACAGAGATGGCAGAAAGGGATGGGGCGAAAGGATGATGGGAATTCCATTCCTTCGGAGAACACAGGGGATCAGTGTCCGAGCCCTGACCACTGACCACACAGGAGCAGCCACAGGGCAGAGCGAGCTGGACAGCGCAGTGGGCGGCGATGGAGCTGGCCGTGCTGGTGTCCCAGGTTCCTTGCTATCCACAGCCCATCTGCACTCTGACCCCCACGCGCTGCCCATTCATCCCCAAACCTGCCATGAAACGTTTTTAAACTCGCTTAAGGTTTTAGAAGTTACTTCAAATCACACGCTTGCTTAAAACTGTTGGAAGTCACGGCGATGGTTATCTTTCAAGAGTGACGACAACTGTAAGGGGCGCAGGTACGGGGGCTTCTTGGGTGCTGGTCCTGTCGGTGTCTCGATTTGGGCGCAGGTAACATGGGTGTGTCCACTGGGTGAGCATCTACAATATGTGTCTATTATACACCAAGAAGGAGTTAAAAGACATATGTCCTCCTGCTTTTGAGGGGAAGATTGCCAGATCTACTAAGAAAATGCACACAGGCTCCAATTTCTAAAGGGCTGGGTGTCCCCAGAGCCCAGGTGTGCACCGCAGGGCTAGACAGGCGGGGCTGGAGTCCTGGGTGCCACTTACAAACGTCACCCGGAGGATCAGGAATTTACTGCCATGGCAACGGACACCTGGATCCAAGCGACGGCCCGGTGTCTCCAGAAGGAATTCGGGCGCATTCCAAGGCGATGGCCTTTGGTCACGCCAGCTCCTCAGACAGAGCCTGAGGGCCGATAACCTTGTGCCGCCTCCACTTCAGCACAGGTTCAGGTTTACTGACCTGCCTGGCATTTGGGGGTATCTGGGGTCACCCAGGCAGGCAGGCCCGCGTGGCGGCTGGGGCTCTCCTCTGCCCGCCCGCACCTTTCCCTCCCCGCACAGGTAAGGTCCCAGGCAGCCCCCTGCACGCTAGCCTCTGCCTCAGAGGCCGCTTCCAGGAGACCCAGCCTGTGACAGGCGGCTGATGAGTGTCCTTTCTCCTTAGAAAGGAGGATAGACCCCGTGCAAGGAAGATGAACGTGCGGAGGAAAAGGCGGGAAAGATTACACAAAAGCACCCTGTCCTCCTCCCTTCCTCTGCACTGTAAACAGTGGTGCTTAAGCAGAAGCCCCATGGCACCGGGCGGCTTCCCCCAAGAGCGAGGCCGGGAAGGCGGGAAACCCGAGGACGTTCTCCTCGCAGCATCTAGTCTGTCCTGAACGCTTTCCTCGTGGACAGAAGGACACAAGAGACCACAGAGGACTCCCGGAGAAGAACGAGGGGGGGAGAAACACCCCCGTAGGACCAGGTTGTCATGAATCCACAAGGACGGCCACAGAAAGTGCCAGAAGAGTCCGCGGTGACCACTGATCAATAACTGGAAACAGAGGTGTCCTCAGACTCAGTGTCCTCAAAGGTGGGGATTCCCGAGTTCATGCACAATGTCAAGTACCCACAGGACACCTGTGTCTGCCCCAGGAAGGGCCTCCGTAACACACACACACACACACACACACACACACACTTTGCTCTGCTTCTGGCTAGAACAACAACATCGACTGATCACGACGGTGCCTTACCCTGACCCTCTGGCAAGAGCCGTGTCTGCAGATATTCTTCTATGTGAAGGACAAGCTCATCATTATTTAACAACTGCAGGGTGCGGGGCAGCCCAAGTCTTTCCAATGACCCCAGATCTGGGGAAGGGAAGGCGAGCCCCTCGGCCGGCCCAGCCTCCTTGTCCCACAGATGGTGGAGGCCTGGAGGAGAGCAGGGTTCGCTCAAGGCCCCACGGTGGGGCTGGGCCCAGAGCCGACTGCCGGATGCTCAGAGGACAGACGGCCTATGCCACCCGGCCAGTCACACGGAGTGATGGAAGCTGCCACCAGGCATGGGCAGGCCCTCTCCTCCATGCTGGGCAGTGGGTAGGGTTCCCGGCACAGGCTCCACAGAGAGCCACCAGGCAGCAGCTGAAGGGCACACAGCCCCCAGCCCCGCAACCCCACCCCCGGGAGTTTATCCCACAGCTCCGTGTGCACCTCACAGACGGCCCCTTTAAAGGCCCGCCAGGGGGGGCTGCTTAAGTGACCCGGGGCACATGCCCATGGCGGTGACTGAGCCAACTCCACACATGCCCATACGGGGCAACTGCCAACACACTGCTCAGGGGCAAAGACAAAGAGCAGGTGACAGCATGCCACCACCGTCACGGGCCGAGATACATATTTTCATTATACACAGCCAGAAACAGGGGAGGAAAGAAGATTAATAATTCACCACATGTATCTTTACGTCTTTGGAACTTTCTACATGTGAATAATGCAGTCAAGAAAGCAAACGATTCCCTTCACATGAAATATCCAGAACAGTAAATCTAGGCAGAGAGCAGCACGGTGGCTCTGGGGGCTGGGAGAGAGGGGCGGGGGGGCAGCAACAGCTCTACGGGGGCAGGGCTTCCTTTGGGGATGACGAAATGCTTGGGAACTAGGGAGAGGTGGCGTTTGCTTGCACATGATGAACGTACTAAATGCCACCGACGTGTTCACTTTAAAATGATTTTGTTACGTAATGTTTGCCCCAATTTTGAAAAAGCCATAAAAATGAATGAATGAATGAATGAATGGGGTTTTCACAGGTGACCTTGGGGGGCAGCTTGGCAATGCTGTGAGAGGCATGGCCCTGGCGGCTAAGCGGGGGGCTCCCATCCCACCACACCCGGCACCACCTAGGAGACCTCGGGGACATAATGGAGCCTCGCTGAGCTTCGGTCTCCTCCTCAGCGCAGTGGACGTAACCACAGAGCCTGCGTCCAAGGGTTGCTGTGACGAGTAAATTAAAGAGTCCACGCCAAGTGTCTAGCCCAGCGCCTGGCCCCACCCAGGCCCCAGGGCCTCCGCTCCTGCTGTCTGCCCCGCTGAGCACTGAGCACGCCCTCTCCCTGGGCAGACGTGTGGTCCACTCCCTCGCCTCCTTCATGTCTCTGCTCAATGCCTCCATCTGGATGGGACCTTCTCTGACCACCTGATTTAAAACTGGAACCCTCCCTGCCCTGCGGCTCTTCTATCCCCTCCTCCCCTTAAACTGGCTTCTTTATTTTGTTCACGTCCTGTCTCCTCTACTGCACTGTCCTCTCGGGGAGGCCGTTTCTGTCTGTCCCCTTCTCTCTGTGCCCCAGGGGAGACGCTCAGTAGGTACGTGTGGAATGAACGAATGGTGTTCACTAATACATCCGCTCTCATCCGGAGTGTAATCCTGCCTCCCTGAAAAAAGAAAGCCGTTGTCTTGTTGTTTAAGCAGCTTGAAACAAAAGAATCAAACCAAAGCCTAAATTTAAAAACCCACAGTATTGCCAGCTCAGCCCTAGCCCCCAAAGGGAGCCATCTGCGGAGAAGAGGCAGTTCTCTGCGAAATGACGCCACGTGCTCGAAAACATCAACCACCAAAAGTCACCCAGTGCGGGGTGACGTGGCCACCTCGAGGCTCTCAGGAGCAAGAACACAGTGCCAGCCCGGCCAGCGTGGCTCAGCGGTTGAGTGTTGACCTATGAACCAGGAGGTCACGGTTCGATTCCCCGTCAGGGCACATACCCACGTGGGCTTGATCTCCAGTGTGGGGCGTGCAGGAGGCAGCCGAGCAATGGTGCTCTCTCATCATCGATGTTTCTATCTCTCTCTCCCTCTCCCTCCCTCTCTGAAATCAATAAAAATATATTTTTTTAAAAAAGAACATAGTGTTACCACGGGAGCCTGGGACCCGATGCCCACCTAGGGACAGAATCGTCCATTCACAGAGAACAGGGAGGCTGGGAGCAGCCAGCCTCCCCGCCCCACCCCCACCCCCAGGGCCTCCCCTGCCCCTGCTGTCCACTCAGCAGACGGTCTCCCCAGTGGGACTCGGCTTCCCAGGGCTCTCAGGCCTCAGAGGGAGAAATCGTGACCCCAGGAATCCAGAGTTCAAAAATGAAAAACAAAAAAACAAAAACAACCCCCAAACTCTTCTAAAAATAGGCTCTTTCAATTAGGTCCCCTCTGAGCGGCCACAGCCTTACTCCACAGAAGATTCGCTCGCTGCTTCCCGCGGCCTCCAAGCCCTGGGCGGAGAGAGCCGAAGCCAGCCGTCTCCCAGAGCGTGTGGTTTCAAAAGAACATAAAGCAAAATCTGCAAGTTTGAGCAAAACCAGAAAGGAGCACCTTCCATCCTATGGTCAGCAATCTGCGGGCTGGCGGGAACCGGGTGGGTGTGGGGGGCTGAGTCAGGAGGCAGCTCGTCCACGGGTCTCAAATTTCCTCGAATGTCAGGCTCACTCACCTGGCTGGTGAACATGCGGATGGCCGGGTCTCACCCCAATTTCTGAAGTAGTAGGTCTGGGGTGGCGCCCTATAATTTACATTTCTACCCATCCTCAGGGGAAGGGCTAGAGAGAGAACCACTGCTCTAGAACAAATAGTTTCATGTTAGTGTGACACCTGCCTCAACTACACACGGTACCTGCAGACAGACAGACACACACACACACACACACACACACAGCCTTACAGAGCCCCTGCCTGACCACTGATCCTCAAATAGCCAGACCTGCCTGGCCCAGCCAACTACTGAGGTACCGCTCAGGGGCATGGGGACCAGAGAAAGCTGCTCCCATTCAAGTCTGAATGAGCCAGTCACCGTGAGGCCCGAGGGCACACCCAAAACCCTTGAAAACCGAAGTCACAGCATTTCCCTTTTTTGAAAGCAGTCACAAGCGATCCCACCCGGCTTCGCCCTTCACACATGGGTAACCCCCAGCTGCAAGATCCGCTTTCTGCCAGGGATGCTTTCAAGTTTCTGAATCAGAAGAAGTAGCTGAAAGAGGAAGCAAAAAAAAAGGGCAGGCCACTCGAGAGCTACAGCATCCCTGGTGGCAACCCCATCACCCCCTGCGGGCAACTCCATTGGCCTCTCACTCACCAAAGTAATCGGCCTTCGGGTGAGCATCCATCTCCTGCTCCAGACGCTGCGTGAGGGCTTCTAATTTCAGCTCGGCAGTCGAGGGCCCAAGCTCGGGACCCGGGGTGAGGGTCTGGCAGGGCAGCCTCACTCTGTGGGGGCTGGGGCTCTCTGGGAGCACAGACCCCAGGCCACCCTCAGAAGACCAGCCAGCGGGACCTTCTTTACAAGATAACTCAAGTGGGGTGGACATCACTGGAGGGACACGGCTGATGGGGCTGAGCTTGGGACCAGTGCCAGGGTCTGTGCAGCCAGGCTTGGGACCCAGCCCAGGGGCGGCATCCAGCTGCAAACTGTCCATGCTGGCTGGCAAAGATGATGGCCCAGAACTAGAAAGGTAGGATTTGGGCCCATCCTGGAACCAGGACTGAGGGTGCGCATTTAGTTTGGGCATCGTGCCTGAAACCTCACTCCGTGCCCCCGAGTTTGTTCTTGGAAGAGCTCCTTGACTGGGGCAGCTCCCTGAAAACGGGGTTCTGGGCTGAGTGGGCCCCAGGAGGGCCCCGTTCTCCAGGCCTGGGGAGGGAAGGCCAGGGCGTGCCCACTGGGAGGAGGCAGTGGTCCAAAGACCCGCTGGCTTCTCACTGCTGCGGCCATCACCACCACCGTCCTGGCCGCTCTCAAACGACCGGCTGGAGCTTGGGGAGAACTGCGGCTGGTACAGGTAAGGGTCCCTGGAGGGTGTGGGTGGTGATGGGTCACCGCCTGGGGCGCCAGGCCACCCAGTCCCTACACCCAGCCTGATGCCGGGAGGCACTCCTGGTTCTTCACCCCACTTCGGGCTTGCCAAGGAGAGGTTGTCATAATAGTCTCCATGGGTGAGGCAGGAAGGGTCCTCGCAGGGGCTCAGCCCGTGGACGGCGGACATCTCGGAACTGGCCGGGCTCTCCTTGGAACCACAGTCCTGGCTGCTAGGCCTGGTGTGGCCATACAGCCTGGCCTTCTGTTCCTGGGCTGGGTACACGGGCTGCCCAGCAGCGACGGTGGTGACTGTCCCAGAAGCTACTGTCGAGGCAGCCAGAGGGGGCTTGGCAGCGCCGTCCATGGTCAGCCTGCTGCCTGCACCAGCTTCCCGATGGGCCTGCGGGCCCGGGCGGCCCCCGCCGTTGACAGGTCCTCGGCCGCCAGCCCGGGGCAGGGTCTCCTCCTGCAGGAGCTGCTGCTGCTGCTGAAGGTGGATCTTGGCCATCTTGGTGGCAAACACCCGGCGTGTCTCCTCAAACTCCGGGTTGTTGCCTGCACCCTTGTCCACTCGGAAGAGTCCATCCTTGGAAGCCTCGTACATGTTCAGGTCCTCGATGAATTTACTGGCCTCCAGGCCCAGGTCCTGGTACTTGTCCATGTTGCTGAGGGGTGTGGAGGCCTAGGCCAGGGGCCGGGTAGTGTATGTATGTGTGTGTGTGTGTGTGTGTGTGTGTGTGTGTGTGTTTGAGGGGGCGGCCAAGAACAGGGGGTTCAAGTCCAGCCCAGAACAAGTAACACCCTCCACCTGCCCAAAGTCAGAGTCATGACCCCGGGCCTTAGAGTCCAGCCCCAGTCGAGGCCTCAAGGCCAGAAGCACCAAGTTCTCCTGCAACTTCTTTTCCCCTCCGAAGTGTCCACGTGGGGGCAGATGGTGGCGCTTCCCTGTCCCAGCTTACTCTGCGTTTTCTCTTTTTCAAATCATAAAAGGAAAAAGAATAGGAAAACAAAACAAAACAAAAAGTCACATCCTCTTTAACCAAACTCGGAAACGCACAAGGCAGCAGGCGCGGAAGGGTCCGGGGTGCAGCGGGTTTACCCAGAGCGTAGAGGCCGCCAGACGCGCGGCCGGAGGCGCAGGTACGTCCTGGGCGCTGGGTCCCCGCGGCTTCCCGGGCGGCCGCGGGGCTGGGATCGCGCCCGCGCCGAGCAGGAGCGGCCCCGCGCACCGCCGGCCGGGCGGCGG
This sequence comes from Myotis myotis, assembly GCF_014108235.1. Taxonomy (NCBI): domain Eukaryota; kingdom Metazoa; phylum Chordata; class Mammalia; order Chiroptera; family Vespertilionidae; genus Myotis; species Myotis myotis. Next base: position 49,075,585 of record NW_023416317.1, read on the forward strand.
GAAGTTCTCGGCGGCCGGGGCGGGCGGCCTATTGTCCGATCGATCGCGGCGGCGGCTGGACGCGCGCGGGCCGAGGGCGGCGGGACGCGGAAGTGAGTGCGCCGGACGCCGTCCCCTCGCTCGCTCGCCCGCCCGCCCGCCAGCCCGGCACGTCCCGGGCCTGCAGGAGGCGGGGGCGGGGGAGGTGGCCACGGGGCGGGGGCGCGGCGGGGGGCGGGGCCGGCGGCGGAGGGCGGGCACCCGGGGCAGGTCTACAGCCCGCAACGTGGCCCAGCGCCCGTCCCGCCCGTCCCGCCCGGGCTGCGGAGCCCCCGAGTGTGTTCCGCACTTAGGTCCGCGCTCCAGCGCCGCGATTGCGCGGGGTTTTCCTGCTGCCACCGCCGCCCCCTGCGAGTCTGGGCGCTCCGCCTCCCACTTGCCCTCCCCCCCACCCCCCCCCCGCAGCGCCGTGCGGGGGGGGGGGGGGTGGGCCTCCACGCCTAGGCGGCCTGCGTGGCCCCCAGGCGGCCGGTTTACAGGGTGCGGGAGTCTCAAAGGCGCACGCTGCTCGCCCCGCCGTGCCTCAGTTTCCCGGGCAGGAAGCCCAACCCGCGTGTGCTCCGGGGATGCGTCCTCTGACCGGGCTGTGACCGCTGCCCAACTTGTCCGAAGTGCAGGAGCGGAGGCCCGGCGTGTCACCCGTGGGCTGGCCCGACGTCCTCTTGGACAGGTGGGGGGACTAAGGCGCAGAGGGGGACGTGTCCAAGAAGCCGCCGTAACCAGCAAAGCCTGGTGGAGCCAAGTCCTCTGAAAAGGAAAAAGTCATGTTCTCATCATTGATGTTTCTATCTCTCCCTCTCTTTTCCTCTCTGAAATCAATAAAAATATTTAAAAAAACAAATATCACATGCTCTCTTGAGGTTGATCTCGCTCTAGGAGGGGTGCAGAGACAAGGGACGGGCTTGCTTAAGGCAAAGAGAAGCCTTTTACGGAAGAGGTTACACGCCTGGTGCATGACTGCCCCCCATGACGTGCCTCGCTGAGAATTTATGATCAGATCACCCTTGGAGATTACTTTCCATAGAACCCTTTTTTGTCCACACCCTCCATGCTGACCCTGGACCTAGACTGACACTGACTCCCTGCACCGCCTTCTCACACGGTCCCCTGGAACTGGCGTGGGGGCCTTTCCACCCTGGTGTGTACCGGGCCTCACCTTGAACTTCTCAGTGCTCACCCTTCCCATCTCTGCTCAGTCACCTCTTCCTGGAGGCTGAGTGGTTTATTTGTACAATTAAGTCTGTGGAGCACAGCTGTAAAGACGTATACTAGAATAAGATATTCTTATTTTAAATACTTTTAATTTTTATCTACAAAAGCAATCCATGTTTATGGTAACAACTTTGAACAATAGAGATACATAAACTTTTTAAAAAGTTGCCCGCAATCCCCTTACTCAGAGGTAATTATTATTATTAAACATTATTACAGCCTTAGGGATTCAGTAATACTTGTTAATAAACAACACGATGACTCATAAACTGAGTAATTTGCTGACAACATTTCTAGAGCAGTGGTTCTCAAAGTGGGTCTTGGAACCAGCAGCGTCAGTATTGTCTGGAACTGGTCCAGGTCCGTGGTTCCCAAATGCATTAGGATTCCTCGGGGAGCACGTGAAAACACTGGTGGCTGGGACCCACCCCCAGAGTTTCCGACTCAGCAGCTCTAGGGGGGGCCAGGAATGTGCATCCCTAACAAGTTGCCCGGTGGTGCCCATGCTGCTGGCTCAGGAGCCACGCTTGGGAGCCACCGGCCTAGAGCCCAAGTGCCCTGCTTCCTCCGAGCACGGCGGCAGTGAGGACATCTCTCGGAGTGGAAGGCTGTGGCCCACTTCGCCTGAACCCTGAGTTCTGGGGGGTGTAGCTGACAAAGCACTGGGGACACAGAGTCTACAAGCCCAGGGCCAGCTTCCTGTGCGTCCAGTGCTGACAGCTGGTAAGCCTGTGAGGCAGCCACATGCTCCAGCCAGGGCCTCCTGCAAGTCAGCCTTCTCTTTGCATCCTAGTTGGGCAGCTGCCAACTCTTTGGTCCCCTCCCGCCTCCAGCCCCATCTTGGCCTGCCTGGAGTGCAGGAGGAAGGATTTGGGCAAGAATGAAGTAGGTAAGTACATAGGTGTGGGAATCTTGGAGCGGTCGGTGGCTCTTCGGATTACTGAGGGAAATGGGAAGGCGTCAGCTGAGAGTGAAGCCAGGAGAGTAGCTGGTGGGGCTTGGCCATCTGGGGAGTAAGAGCCCACTGCCTAGACAGCATGTGTGATGGAAGCATGAAGGCTCCCACTTGCTCCCACCCTCCACCGAGATTCTGGGCATAAATGTCCATGAGGCCAGCCAGCACGGTGGCATGGTTTTCCGCAGATGTGGGTGTGTGGTGGGTGGTGAGTTGGGTCTAATCAGGGCTGGCTTTTGCCAATGAATGCAATGTAACTAGAGTGAGCAAGGGAGTTGCCACTTCTCCTGCCTACAGCCTTGATATCCATGGGACGCCCTGGCTTATAACCTTCAGATCTGCACTCAAAGGTCACCTCTCCAGAAAGTCCCCTCTCTCCATCCCTGTCCTCCTCTGACACCACAGTGGACATCTGTCTCCTCACTAGAATGCAAGCCCCTGGCCATGGATCGCCGGCCACACTGTTCATTGCTCTACCCCAGGAACCTAGAATGGCACTTGGCACACGGCAGGCCCCTCCAAATGCTTGGTACATGAATGAATGAGTCACAGCAGAAAAGGGAGTGCAAGTGTTGCCATCTGTAAGTGGAAAGAATTAACTGGACTGAAGGATGACTCAGATTCGGAGAAACAAAGAACGGATACAAAGCTAGGTTACTACTCTAATAGCTTTGTATGTCACTGCCAACCTGTAGATCTTGTTACCTTGTACTAAATATTTGACCTACGTCATAGATCTTCTATATTGCTAGTCAAGAGGATGACTACATATAAATATGTATACCTGTACATTTGAATGTATAAAGGCTATTTGAAGAATAGCTGTTTGCACGCAGACATTTACTAGTATGTTTTGCATATAGGTGTGCATAAAGAATTGTTGACCGAAGGGCATTTGAAAAGCCCTAATGCAATAGACCGTAGGCAGTAAACTGTGCTCAGACAGCCTATGAGTTACCAGGAGCCCACGAGGTAGGGGCCCTGTCTCTGGACAGAGCCCTGCTTATTTTGCAGTTAACTGAAAGGGCCTTTCTGTCCCTTTTGCTGGCGAAGGGGAATGTCCTTGCACACAATGCTGTGTGTGTCCTGCGGCTGGAGAGCCAGCTCAGGGAGAGCTCTGAAAAGGATCTTTATACTTCAGCTGCGCAGATGGATGAAGAATTAAGAACCCAGGTTCCTCTGGGCTCTTTCCACCCCACTGATGCCTGGAGCGGGCCAGGAAACCATGGCCCCTCCAAATCTGCTTCCTGAGCCTTGGGCTGCTCTGCCCCGAGTTCCACTGTGAATTGCCCCGTGAATGGTGGCAAGCAGCTTCGATGGAGGGCCTTTCCTGATGCTCATAGTGAGGCTTTGTGTCCTGACTGTCTGCTCTGAAAAGCTGCCCAACCAGACCCAGATACCAGGGCCGTGACCTTGCCCTGCGTGTGCCGCCTGTGCCAGGCAGCTGTGCCTACTCTCCCCAGCCTCTGCCCTGCTGCGGCCTCCGCCACACAGGAAGACCCAGGTGGGGGCATGTGCCTAGCCACAGGCCCCACGTGACTCCCGCAGGCCTAGGGGGGGGGGGGTGCCCGCTGGCCCCGCCCAGCCCCTCCGGGGACACAGGGACTGGAGTACTGATTTCTGAATCAGCTACTGTCTGCTTACTCTTTTTTTCTAAATAAGCAAGAGATGTATATGGCTTCAAATTCAAAGGTGCAAACAAGGACAGGGAGAAAGGAATACGTCTCCCACCTCTGAGCCTCAGGCAAACAGGGACCCCGTAAGAGACAACACCATTGTATCACCAAAGTGCACAGGCATGTGAATTCTTTGTGTGTTTTAATGATTTCAGAGAGGAAGGGAGAGGGAGAAATACAAACATCAGTGATGAGAGAGAACCATTGATTGGCTGCCTCCTGCATGCCCCACATTGGGGATCGAGCCCACAACCCGGGCATGTGCCCTGAGCAGGAATCAAACTGAGAATTCCTGGTTCATAGTTGACCCTCAACCAGCTGAGCCAAATCATCTACCAAGTGGGCCGTGTGTGTGTGTGTGTGTGTGTGTGTGTGTGTGTACGCTTTAACACAGAAGGTAAGACTGCACTGCCCCTTGCTTTTTGCTCTTACCCTTGGAAATCTTTGCACACCATTTCAAATGTGCTGCCTCCACGAACATTCCTCTTCGGGCGAGTCATGCAGTTTGTAACCAGTCTCCCGCTCACGGCCTCTGTGTCCACGCTTTGGCGATTACACCCTGGCAATGGACAGCTTGGAAACCCTTTCACACCTGTGCGAGCCGCACACCCACGAGGCACGCGTAGTCTCGAGAATCCCACCAGGCTGCAGAAATGACGGGCTGTCCGGACCTCACCTACATTGAGGATGTCTGCCTTGCTTTCCCCTGGTTCCCATCCCACTGCGGGCAGCGTTTCAGGCCGCTGATGGGTCACAGCAAGAACAAGAACAGCCGTGGTCGCTCACACGTCACAGCACCCACTGTGCTCAGCACCCGCTGTGCCCAGCACCACCCTCTACGCGCGACGTATGTGAGAGGAGGATGTGACGTATGTGTCCGTGGGCTTTGCAGACTGGAGGTCATGGGCTGGGCAGTTTCGGGGCGGGGAGAGGGTGCGACTTCCCCAGTCTCCTGGGATGGGGGGCTGGACCTAGTTTCTTTGGGTGATAAAGATGTCAGAGGGGACATCTGTGCTGCCTGTATAAAGCAACCTCAAACAGAAAAAAAGTGTCCGTGACATTTCCATTAGTCAACATGGTTGGGGTGTGAACTGCGAAAGAGGCTCCTCAGGGCTTGAGGGCGGCCTGAGGACACCTCAGGGGCTGGAGAACCTGACCTATGAGGTTCCCACACCTGGGAGAGCTGGCCGGCCACCACCGGGAGAGTGGGAGCCCTGCAGACAGGAAGGAAGGCTGCCCTGTGTATTTTTGTCCCTGATTTCACAACTGCTGACACCTTCCCACCAGCCCTTCTCCTTCAAGCCTCAACCGTTTAGGAGATAAAATGTAGCCCTGAGGCCAATGCTGTGTGTCAAGCTCCTCAGTTTGGCTCAGCCAGTCTACTGGGAGCTCAAAAAGGGAAATGCTGAGAAGTAGGGAATACTCTAATCTCCATCCTACGTATATAAAAAAAGGTGGAAAGGATTTGCTCTGCCTGGTGGACGGTGGACGGGCCGTAGACACAGCAGGCAGCCAAGGGGTGCGGCCACATCTGAAGGCTGGTTGGAGCCACTATTTTTTTCTTGTCAAAATAAATGGGCCTTTTGTGTTGAAAATGATTTCATGGTTTGCTTGCCTCTAAAGCAGCGGTTCTCAACCTGTGGGTCGCGGCCCCTTTGGCGGTCGAACGACCCTTTCACAGGGGTCGCTTAAGACCATCCTGCATATCAGATATTTACATGACAATTCATAACAGTAGCAACATTACAGTTATGAAGTAGCAACGAAAATAATTTTATGGTTGGGTCACAACATGGGGAACTGTATTTAAAGGGCCAGAAGGTTGAGAACCACTGCTCTAAAGACATCCAACCCTCCTCGACGTTCAAGTGCCACTGGAACCCCTGTGAGCTGGCCGTCCTGGGTGACCTTCCAGGGAGGACCGGGTGGGGACTCCTGCCTCCCTCCTGCAGCCCCACCTACTTGAGAACTGACCTGGCTGGGGTTCCTCACGCCCCAGGCTTCCTACCACAGGGGCTAAGCAGAGACAGGGCTGGGAAAGGACCACTGGCCCTCTGGGCCCTCGAGGGCCTTGTGATCAGAGGACAACTGCCTGATGCCCGGATGTCACCCTCCAAACCCAGGTGTGCTGAGGCCACACCTCCCACGGCCACTCCCAGCCCACGCTGACCATGGCGGGGGTACTAAGGCAGGCCGGTCCTGCAATGTGGGGGCTCCCTGAGAGGCACCTTGATCAGGGCGCTGCTTTAGACAACTGTCTAAGACCTTCCTTCCTTCTCTCCTTCCCAGGGGTGGACCTACATCTCAGTCTGAGGGCTCTCCCAGCCTCCCCCGCCCCCCTCCTGCACAGGCGCTTTCTCCAATAGACCTCCTGCACACCTGCCTCATCTCGGCCTGTGCTTCTCAGAGGACTCCATGGACACAGCTGGAACTGATGGGAGTGCCACAAACAGCCCCCATGTTTATTGCCTAGAGGCCAAGGTCAGCCTTACTCACAGTCTGGGCCAGGGGTGGGGCCTCAGGCCCACTGCCATATAAGGCCCGTGAAACCCTCTGGTCTGGCCCTGCCAAGGCATTAGGGGTGAGTTAATGAAGTGTTTGACCAAACATAGCAGGCTAATTTTTTATTGTTGTTGTTAATCCTAACCAAAGGATATTTTCCCACTGATTTTTTTTTTTTTAAGAGAGAGTAGAAGGGAGGGGGAGAGACAGAGAGAGAAACATCGGTGTGAGAAAGACAAGTCGATTGGTTGCCTCCTGCACCCGCCCGGACCCACTGGGACCAGGCCTGGGGGGTTGAGCCTACAACTCAGGTGCATGTGCTTGACTGGAATCAAACTCGGGACCCTTCAGTCCATGGGCTGGCGCTCTATCCACGGAGCTAAACCGGCCAGGGCTAAGTTTTAAGTTGATGACTTTGTATGGCCCACGAATAATGTTATAAATGTCCAAAAGGCCCTTGGGAGAAAAAAAGTTTCCCCATCGCTGATCTATGCCAATGCCTGTCCATAATCGGGATCGTTATTCTGTCCCCTTGTGAAGAGACACAAGTTCTCTCGCAGGAGGGGCACACTGCATCCCCAGAAGCCTGCCGCAGGGGCTCACACTGAGCCCCCCACTAACCACGTGTCCCCATTATGGGCGCCTCCATGAGCTGGCAGTTCCCACATTCCCAAGTGAGTGGTGACACATGACTTCACTCTGAAAAGCATAAAGGGCTCCAGGGCTTGGTCAGCAGTTCCTCTTCATGTTTGGGGTGGAGAACATGATGTTGTTGACCTTAACCAGGGCTTCTGGGTGCCATGAGATTAGAGAAAAAGAGGCAAAAAACAGAAGCAAACCCACAGATAACCCACATGTTGGGATCAGCAGTCAAAGGATTTAAAAAATAACTATTTAAATATGATAAAAAATTTATAGAAAAGGATAGACAGATCTAGTAAAATATGGAGTAATTCAACAGAAAAATAAAAACTTTAAAAAAAACCAATGGAAAAATTTCAACCGAAGTACAGAGTATCTGAATTGAAGAATTCATTGCGTAAGTTCAACAGTAGACTGGACACAGGAGAAGAAAGAATCGGTGAACTCAAAAAAGCATGCCAGTAAACATATAATTATCACATGACCCAGGATTCGCACTGTTGGCATTTATCCCAGAGAAATAAAAACCTATGTTTACACAAAACGCGCACACGCATGTTCACAGCAGCTTCATGGATAATAGCCCCAAACTGGAAACCGCTGAGCTGTGCTTTAAAGGGTGGATGGTTATACAAACTACAGCATGTGCCTACCCTGGATACACCTCAGTAATAAAACGGAATGAACTATTGATAAATGTAACAGCTTGGATGAATTTCAAGGGAATTGTGTTGCGTAAGAAAAGCCAATCCCAAAGGTTACATACCATATGATTCCGTTTATATAACATCCTTGAAATGACACATTTATAGAGATGAAGAACAGATTAGTGGTTTTCGGGGCTCAGGGCTGGGCTCAGCAGGAGGGATCCTATTAGCGATGGAAGTATTTGGTACCTATATATATATTGATTTCAAAAATAAAGGGAGAGGGAGAGATAGAAACATCAATGCTGAGAATCATTGATCGGCTGCCTTCTGCACGCCCCACACTGGGGATTGAGCCTGCAGCCCGGGCATGTGCCCTGACTGGGAATCAAACCGAGACCTTCTGGTTCATAGGTCGATGCTCTACCATTGAGCCACGCCATCTGGGCCAGGAGGGGATCTTGTTGTAAGTTCACTTCTATTTGTACCTCGTCTGTGAAGTGGCACAACATTAACTCAAGGAAGACTGTTATCCGTAAGGTTGCATGTTGTAATTTCTAATAACCAGTAAAAATAATACAAGAGGCATGATAAACATATCTATTCAATACTCATGACAACTGGGTAGAATGGGCATCACCACTCCATTTTGCAGATAAACTGAGGCTTGGAGATGCCAAAGCTCCAAATTTTTGGAGCCCCCGAGTCCACTGCCCCCACCATCATCCCAAGAGACAGCACACTTCCTCTGTTCAGGGCCAGTCTCGCAGGGGAAGGAGCGTGGGGAGAGTTGGGGACCAACAAACAAACGTTTGGAGTTAAAATCGGTCATTTATACCCTGACACAAAGTCGGTCTGCGATTTCACACATCTCAGGGGTGAGGCTGGAGTCTAGGACAGAAGGCAGGCGGCCACGGGCAGGGTAGGGATGCATGAGTCTGCAACTGCCAGCTGTGCTGCAGCCACAACCAGCAGCTCTCACAGAGTTAGAAGGCAGACAGTTGTCACTGGGGAGATGTCTGCAGACCCAGGTGTCAGCAGACAACTGCGACATTTAGAAGACAGATAAGATAGCGTCTCTATCACAACTACGCAACTATGCAAAAACAGCCACAGACAATTCATAAGTAATTTAGCATGGCAGTGTGCCAATAAAACTTTATTTACAAACACAGGTGGTGAGCCAGATGTTTGGGCCACGGTTTGCCAGTCTCTGCTATTATTCCACCATCCAGTGGTTTTTAGTTCTGGCCCAGAAAGGGTCATTCTGTCCACCTTGAACCGAGCCTTAGGCACGTCCCTGACAAACAGCTGTGACTTAGATTAATTCTCAAGACTAATTTGCCTCCCAACAACTCCCCACTTACATGGCTGTGAGGCTTATCCTATCAGACAAAAATAAGTGACCAGCCCGGTCGGCGTGGCTCAGTGATTGAGGAGCAACCGATAAACCAGGAGGTTACCGTTCGATTCCCGGTCAGGGCACATGCCCAGGTTACAGGCTCCATCCCCAGTGTGGGGTGTGCAGGAGGCAGCCAATCAATGATTCTCTTTCACCATTGATGTTTCTATCTCTCTCTCCCTCTCCCTTCCTCTCTGAAATCAATAAAAAATAATTAATTAATTAATTAAATGACCAAGTGCCTCTCTCCACAAAGCAGACCTTTTACTGTGGTGTGTGTGTGTGTGCTATGTGTTTTGTGTGTGTGGTGTCTGGATGTGTGTTGCATGTGTGTGGTGTGGCTGTGTTCTATGCTGTGTATGCATGTATGTGAACATGTGTTGTAGGTGTGGTGCATGTGTGTGCTATGTGTTTTGTGTATGTGGTGTCGGATGTGTGTGTGGTGTGATGTGTTTGCATTCTATGTTGTGTGTGTGTATGTGAACATGTTGTGGGTGGAGTGTGTGTGGATGCGTGTCAAGGTGGAGTGGGGGTGAGATGTAAGTCTCCAGGACAAATTCACAGTGCAGCATTCAGGGATGTGTCACGTGTCCACCCCGTCAACAGCCGTGACCCTCGGGAAGCAGGTATCTGAGGAATTTCCCAGGTTGCCTGAGGGCATCTGGGAAGCATGCCTTTCTCTACCTTTCAAAATGCCCCACACCCTCCAAACCAAAAAAACAACAACACTCCAAACCCACTCCAAAAGCCAACATGTGAGTCTCGCGGAGGAAGGAGTGGGGAGAGTTGGGGACCAACAAACAAACGTTTGGAGTTAAAATCAGTCATTTATACACTGACACAAAGTCGGTCTGCGATTTCACACATCTCAGGGGTGAGGCTGGAGTCTAGGACAGAAGGCAGGCGGCCACGGGCAGGGTAGGGATGCGTGAGTCTGCAACTGCCAGCTGTGCTGCAGCCACAACCAGCAGCTCTCACAGTTAGAAGACAGACAGTTGTCACTGGGGAGATGTCTGTAGACCCAGGCGTTAGCAGACAACTGCGACATTTAGAAGATACACACTGACAATCAAGAGTTTGGAAATAAGGACTGACCTGGTGGCAGAGGCAACTAGCTGCCCAGCAGGGTCCACATGGGGTTCCCCTTGCCTCCTGCGAGTCGTGGCTGGGAAGTGGCTGCCCAGCAGGGCCCACACCTGCCAGCCCCGAAGGCAGTGACTGAATCTGGCAGAGAGAAGCAGGCAGAAGTGATGCATGTGGGGGGAGGATCACGTTCCTCTACCCTCCCAGGCTCTTTTGGCTGCTCTAATAATTAAATCTCCACGAGACAGATTAGAGCAACAAGAGAAAATGACCAAATTTAATTGCATACACATGGATGGGAGCCCTGTGTGCATGAGAGAGACTCACGCGCACAGGGGTTCCGAGACAGAAAGGGGACGCCTAGAGGACACTCTGAGCCAGGGATGAGGTCAGCCCCGGGGCCTTCAGGGGCAGGAGGTCATTGCAGGATGGTAAGAGCAGATGTTCCCTGATTAGGTGTTTTTCCTGCCCCACCGATTGGTCATATAAAGTTATCTCTGGTGACAACTCTTATTACGGGCGAGGCAGTCATGCAGACCACTGGCCTCTGGTGTCCTCACTGGAGAGGAAGCAAACTCTTGTGACACGGATGAGGGCACTGACCCCATTCACGAGGGCCCCACCCATATGACCTCATCTAATCCTAATCACCTCCCAAAGCCCCACCTCCTAACACCATTCATTGGGGAGTAAGGTTTCAACATATGAATTGTCGGGGAGACACAAACATTTAGTCCATAATAGTAGTCAATTAATATATTAATAGAAAACTAAGCTATTTCTTAGAAACTAAGATGTTAACGACTAGGAGGTTGACAACAGATAATGGAGCTATTAGGTGACACTGGCCTAGGTTCCCTCTTCTCAGCCATTTCTCTCAGCCTGTTCCTGGTCAGCGGCTGCCCTGTGTCCTGCCCACTGACAGTGAGACCCTCTGGGGACCACCTGACAAAGCCACTCTGGCCTGCCCTGGCCTCTTCCCATCACCAGGTGTCTGACCTCTGGGGTCAGATGAGACCTGGGTTCAGCAACCTCAGATCTTGAGTTCTGGCTGAGAAAAGAATTCAGAGCCAAGACTCAGACTCGCTAGAGGTTTATTGGGCAAGCAAAGAGAAAGTACACCCAGAGAGGAATTTCAAGATGCCCTGGGCGTGGCTAGGGCTCCTTTTAGCCCCTCAGAACGGGGGTTAAATGCTTTCCTCTGCCAGCTGACTTATCAGGGCCTGTCCGGTCATCTTCTGTCCTTGCCTGGAAGTTAGATGTGGCTTCCTCCGGCCCCCTTGTTTTCCTCTAGGGGTGGGGGCCTACCACATGGCTTCACCATGTACCAGGGGAGAAAAGGTCAGGAGAATCCCACCTGCATGACCGGAGGCGTTCTAGGGTGGAGAGGGGTCCCCAGGGCGAGGTTCTGATTAACAAACTTATCTCTAATGCTTGCTCTGCGTTCTTCCCATTGCCGGTGGCCGGGACATTCTGCCCTGGTGACCTTCTGCACCTGGCCCATCGTCCTTGCTCTGCTCGTGTCTGTCTAACTCTAACTGCTACCCCATTTCCAGTGGAAGGGACAGGCCTTTTCCCTGATGAATGACATGCCAGACCCAGTGAAGGTCATCACCCACCGGGCAGCCCCACCTCCCCTACTGACCCCACAGTGCCCATGACACCCACTGCGCACAGCCCTCACCTGTGTCTGAAGAAGAGGGGCCCAGGCCTGGCTCTCCTGGCTCTGAGGGCAGCCTGTGAGGTTGCAGCTGCGACAGGCGTGGTGGTGTGGTCTCCTGTGGGTAGGACCACCCCTCACCACCTCCAGATGAGGCTCTCCTGTCCTGTGTGGAATGATCTGGGAGGACACTGCCCAGGCTGCTGTGAGGCCAGCTGCTGCCGCTGTGGCCACAGCCCGGGCAGATCTCCCCACTCTCCCTTCCACGGGATGCTCCTAGAGGTATGTGGGGTTGAGCAAAGGTGACCCCCTGACTTCTAGATCTCACTGATGGGACCCAAAGGAGGCTCTGTATATCTGTCTGTCAGAGGTGATGGCTTTTCGGGAGTGGTCTGTCCCAGGCTCCCAGAGAGCCCAGTCCTCTCCCCACACTCGGGCTGAGCTGGGTGCCTCAGAACACGGGGCGGTGCTCCCCCAGGTGTGTACCCCCAGCGAGCGTCTCCCCGCCACAGATGAGGAAGGAGGAGCTTGGCAGGGTGCCTTGGGGACGCCTAGAGGAAAGGTCAGAAATGGGGCTGCCTTGGAGAACGCAGGAGGTTCGAGGGCTGGCTGGCATAACGGCCTTGGGGAGCAATGCGGAGAATCTTGGCTCTGTCACCTTTTCGAGCATGGACTTGAGCAAGGCCCCTTCTATGGTAAACACTGAGAATAGGCACTGGCACCAATGGGTCCTCCAGACATGGTAACCGTTCCAGCTGCTGATATCGGGGATCACGCCCGTGGCTCCGGCATGCTGGGTGGGGGCGAGGGCATGCTCTTCACAGGTCAGGCAAGGACTGCAATTCAAGTTCAGGGCCGAGGCGCAGGGGAGTGAGTCACGAGTGCTGGTGTCCTGTGCCCCTCCCACACGTGGGCAGGCGGAGACTGATGAGGCCTGGAGTGGGGTCCACCCTTGGATTGGAGCCTCTGCCCACAGGACAGGCCTTTCCTGGCCGCTCCAGGCTCTCCCTCCCGGCCAGCACCCTGGGGAGACTGCCCTTTGCTCATTGTTGGTCACCCCAGATTCCGGTCTTCAGACTCATCAGCTTGGACGAGAGCCTCCAGCCGCCCACCCTCTGGGCGTCAGACAGGGACCCAGCCCCAGAAGCAGATGTTCTGCTTGTTCCTCTCACAGGAGGAAGGGAGAGCAAACTCTCCTCATCAGGGGGCTCACAATGCAGCAAAGTCACCCCTGATGCTGCTGGCAGGACCTCTGGGTTTTCTTAAAAGCAGGGGGGAGGGGGGACTCTGCATGAAATGAGCAGATTGGGGGGCAAGAAATGTCATCTCTTCTCAAGCGAGTCACAGGCTCTACGAGCCAGTTTTGTCATTTGTGGAGGGGCCTTCTGGTTTGGTCGGATCCGTCACCTGGAATCCCATGGCACAGCCCCGAGCCACAGCCACGGGAGGGCAGCTGGAGGCGGTCAGCTTGTTCAGACTCCCTCTGGCACTGTATCACCAGGCAGGTCCTGCCAATGGGCCCAAAGCCTCCAAGTTCAGGTTCTCTTTTTCCTCCACAGGCCTGGGTCCTATCTGCACCCGGGATGCATCTTCTCCTAAACTTTCCCTCCCTCCCTCCCTCTCTTTCTTTCTAAACTATTTTTAAATGTTTTTATTGATTTTTAGATAGAGAGGAAGGGAGAAACATTGATGAGAGAGACACATCGATAGGCTGCCTCCTGCACACCCCTACTGGGGATCAAGCCAGCAACCTGGGTATGTGCCCTGAACCCAGGACCTCTTAGTCCAAGCATGTCAAATTCACGCTGGGGGGTGGGGGGCGGGCGGAGAGGCCGCACGTCTCCAAGGCATGCGGCCCGCAGCTTGTGCATTCTATATGCTTGCCTTAGTCCATGGGCGATGTTCAATCCACTGAGCAACACCAGCCAGGAACTTTCTCTTCTTTTCAACCAAAGATAATAGACATCAGCCTATTCTTCTTCAGGCAAGATCAATCATTCATAAGCCGTTTCCATTTACCGAGAGCCTGCGCCATGCGCTTTACCGTACACACGTTATCTCACTTTATCCTCACACCCCGGGCGTTACTGTTACTCCTATTTACAGTGGAGGAATCGTGGTTCAGAGAGGGTCCCTGGCTTGCCTCGGCCATGAGGTTTTCAGCGACCGAGCCAGTGGGTCACAGAGCCCAGGGCTGGCCGAGTGCAGAGCTCGAGCCCTTGCCCACGTATTGCTTTGTCCACCAAGAACAGGGGAGTCTCATGAAGGGAACGCTGTCTTCTGTTCTGTCCTCAGGTTGCAAGGTCCTCAGGCTCAGAGGTGAGGGGGAGCTCCCCACACCTGCCCAGGCCGAGCGACTGCAAACGGGAGCTTCGTGGGCCGGTGTCGGCTGCTTTGGCTTCCACTTTCCACAAGAGGAGCATCTTTTCCTGATGGGGGCTCGTCTCCATGGCAGCCAGATGCCCTGACGGGGAGGAAAAAGACCTAAGGGGACAAGTCTTTAGCTCATTTGGAGCTTCACAAAATTGTACATTTTGATGTTTTCCTCCAATTCCTGAACCAGTACACAGCCAAAAAAATGTGAAGAGGCCAAAAAAGTAAACAGAGGGAAAAGATAACTTGTAGGACTCAACCGGTGATCTGTGGGAAAATTTCCTTCTCTCTGTGTAAAGGTCAGAATTAAAAAGTGACGGTTGGAATTGCATTTATACGTATACTGCTTTATTCATGAGCAAATTTCCATACTACATTTTTTAAAAAATCCACCCTGCCCAGCTAGAGTGGCTTAGTTGGTTGAACCAAAAAGTTGCCAGTTGGTTCCCAGTCAGGGCACATACCTGGGTAGCAGGTTCAATCCCCGGTCAGGCCACGTACAGAAGGCAACCGATCGATGTCTCTCTCTCTCAATCCTCTCTCTAAGCACGTCCTTGGGTGAGGATTCACACACACACACACACACACACACACACACACACACACACACACACACACACCGTTTTTCTTACCCAGTGTCCTCAGGTGTGCGTTTAGGTTGGGATGAGCCATGCCTGTGCTGCTTTAGGTCTCAGGGATCATTTCATTCTCCTGGGCAGACAGCTGTGGTGCCATCTGCCGTGGGGCTTCCCCGGCACCGCTCTCCCTGTGCACAAACTCGCTTCATTCATTTCTCTGATAGAAATAATGCTGGCCTTGACCTGGAGCTTGGGTCTCCTGCTGGATGGGCAACACCTCAGCCCTAAGGAACCCACACCTGGCCCTGTCCCGCGGGCACCGCCCTGACTTCCCGGCTTCCCAGACCGAGGCCCTCACAGGAGGGGAGCCCCAGCGACTCTGCTTGAAATGCCGCTTTCGGCCAACACCTCAACTTTCCCAACTGTCGTACTTCAAGCAAGATTCAAGGGGGGACTGGTGGCCCAGAGGGGGCCGGGAGGGGATCTGGAGGCCAGAAGGCCTGGGCTTGGATCCTGGCTCTTCTACTTATTAGCTGTGGAAACAGCAAATTACTGAAGCTCGGAGCCTGGGTTTCTTCATATTTATGAGAGATACTTCCTTCCCTCCAGGGTGTTTGTGGGAATTAAATGACATAATGCGAGAGAACTTGTCGAGTCCAGTTTTGACCTAATCGAGGCAGTTAATAAAGAACTGAGATCACTTCCTACCCCCTCCCCACCCCCAGGGAGGAGAGCTCTCGGTTCTGCTTCCACTGTGCTATCTCTTAGTGCCGCTGAGCCAAAGCTTTCTCCTCTTGGAGAAAGTTCTCCAAAGCCGCCCCGGTCAATCCAGGAGCCGCGAGGCTTTCCTGGCCCTGGCTCTGGCCAGACTGTGCAGACAACGGACTCCCTGCCCTCGTTTTGTTGATGGGGTCAAGACCGCTCGGCTTACGGGAGGAATAAACAAGGCAAGCAAAAACGCCCTTCACTCCTCATACCAAATGTCCTCACCCATTTCTTATATTTCGTACGCGTTTGCTGGCACATGGCACGGGCTGTGTGCACTCAGGCCGCTCTGGGAACGTCTTAGATGCCTGCCTGGAGCTGTGGCCCTGCCTTCCCTTCCGTCCTCATCTTCCCAGCTCACTCCATCATGCTGCGTTTCTGGACCAAACACGTCCCACTGAAGCTGGACACGAGGGAGAGAGGACTAGTTAGACGCCTTGGTTCAAACGCAGCGATGAACCCGGCGGCTCTCCTGTGGAGCCTGCCAGGTTCCGGGTGCCCAGCGGACCGAGGGTCAGCTCGATCAGGGTTTCTGGGCATGGGGACCAGGCACAGGATTCAGTCCGAGCCAAGTTTGAGAGCCAGTGACTTAATCGCTGCTGCTAATGGGCGGCCTGTTCCCCATGCGTCTCACTTTATAGCTTCCACGTGGAGTTGGGCTCACAGCCAACGCTCTGATGGTGACGGAGAGCCTCAGTCTGGTCCTGATTAACTCCAGGATCACACAGATGTCCCGGAGTCATACATGACAAACATTTTATTGCATTAAGAAAGGCATCTGTTAACTGCTGGGCTGCAGGGGGACCGCCCCTGAGGCCACTTCAGAAAAATGGCCGAGAAAAAAGATTTTCAGCGTCACACAATGGCTAGCTGCTCCCCCACTTTCCCCATCAATATTCCTCAGTGGCTACGGTCAGTTCTGGTGGGAGCAGCGAGTTGCTGACTTCACGTAAAGCCAGGATGATCCTAGTTCGCCACCAATACAGGTGCATTCCTGGCCACCTCCCAGCAGCCGGACTGGGGCGGCTCGAACACGGGAGGCAACGCCGGGTGGCGCCCGTCCCATCCTCTGTGGTGAACCCGCTCTGGGGACGGTCTCAAAGGCAGCGTTGCCATCTGGGGCCCAGTGAGCAGACTCCCTGCGGGGCTGCGGTGGCTCTGAGATTGGTTCCATCCGCGGCTGGAAGCGGCTTGGTTCTGCCTCGCTGCACAGCAAATGTTCTACCCCGCAGGGGCGGTTAGCTGAGCGGCTCCTCACTCAGGGAAGGAAGTGATGCTCCGCCCGGCGGGTGGTGGGCGCATCCAGTGGGGCGGGGGAGGATGCCACCTACAGGGCGGAGCTGAGGAGCAGTGGGGACACTGGCACAGGGACTGGCACCGCAACGTCTGAGGACTCCGGCGTCCATCCACGTGCTGGGTGTTTGGACCCACACGGCTTTCCCATCTGGCCTGAGCGAGGAGCCACCCACCATGATGCCCAGGCTGTTACCCGTTCAGAGGGACTGTCCACGCTGCTCCCAAGCCTCAAGGGGCTGCTCGGTTTACCCACAAGTTCCTGGGTGTCCCTGGGGGGTGCCATTTCTGGATCCAGAAGCACCAGGCTGCTTGAGAGGCCTGGTGCTATGCCCATCACTTCCTGTGCCTGCCCGGCCGTCTCTGGTGGCTTCAATGGGGTCAATGGCTTCCTCCACCAGGTAATGCGGGGGGTAGGCTGCCCCCCCCCTCGCCACCACTCATCTTTCTCCTCTGCCCACCCTCACCCTGCACCAGGCCACACCACAGGGCACACTGCTGACGCCCATCTGCCAGAGCGCGAAGGTAAACATTCAGGACTTCTGTGTTTCCCCGCCCTGGCCAGCATCTTCTTCGTCGTCCAGGCCTGGACGGAGGTCCTTTGGGGACCCGGTGGGGTCACTCCTGCACCAGGAAGTTGATAAGGGCCGTCCTGGGTGAGAGGAAGGCCTTCTTGATGCTGCGCCCCTGCAGGAGCCTGGCGCCCAGCTCGCTCTGCAGGACGAGCTCGTGGACTTTGTCCTGGTCCTGGGCCACGTGCTGGGGCACAGGGACTTTGCCGCAGGCTTTGTTGTTGATCTGAGGAGAAAAGCCAGAGACAAGCAGGGCTGAGAGACAGCAGCCAGGTGCCCAAACCCACTTCCTGCCAAGGGCCCGCTGTCTGTTGGGGGAAGGGAGGGTGGGGAAGGAAGAAGGACAAGCAACACCCGCTTCTTGGAGGACCAAGTGCAGTGAGAGAGCGAGGAGCGAGAGGAATTTGATGTAGCCTTTTTGCAACACAGTGTTCAGAGTGGGTGACCTCCATGGCCGACCTCCTCACCATCACCACCTCCCCGCTTGGAACCAAGAGCAGGTGAATGAAGCTGAGAGAGGTGGAGACAGCTGGAAAGGAAGATAATCACCCTGTAATGCGGGACAGGTTTATTTTCCCACTTTCCAACCCCGAGGGCATGAGGGTTCATGCGCAACATTGGTACCTGGTGACCTCAGACAGAGATGCGGGCAAAGGAGATGGGCGGGCAGGGCAGGATGGGCCAGAAAGACCACAGAACCGCCAGACCGACAGGACAGGCCCTGCCCCGCAGGCCCGCCTGCGCTGGGGGCTGCGGGAACCACTCACCAGCACGGCCATCTGCACCACGTCGGGCGGCTGCAGGAACTGCGGGTCCACAGCCGGCCAGGGCTGGAGCAGCACGCCGGCGTCCCAGGCGTAGTGGGTGCAGAGCTTCCTGGGCACCAGCGCCAGGCCTGCAAGGTCAAGGTCAGAGGGTCACTGAGAGCACTCAAGGCTCCGGAGGCTGCACCATGGCTTTTCCGAGCCTACCAGCTGCTCCCCACTGACTCTGGCCCGGCTTATCCCCAGGCTACAGGCAGCTTTTTCTCACAGTGCCCAGAGCTGTGATGAATGGACACGCGTTCTAGGGAGACCAGGCTGCTGGTCCGCGCTGGGCCCTGCAGTTCTGTCGGGGACGGAACACCTCTGTGCTGAGAGCGGATCCCCAAACCCCAAGCTGCTGGCTTCCTCTCTGGGCCGCGACTACGGTAGTCTGAGGGCCCCACGGCTTCTCTCCACCTCCACGAGGCGTTCCTGCCAATCATGGAACTGGAGAGAGCTGACCGTGGCTCAGGGTGGGTCAGACACACAGCGGCAGAGGAATGAATCCCCGAGTGCTTCCCGCTGCACCCTGAGCTGAGGAGCCGTGCCCAGGCGCTCCCTGCTCCGTCTGCACCCACAGGGCTGCAGGGCCAGCTGTCGGTGCCCAAGCTTTACCTGGGGCGCCCACAAAGGAAAGCTCTGATTTGGAAGCCTCTGCAGATCCCGTGAGCACAGGTGATGCCCCCAAATGTGCAGGACGTACACACATAGAGAAACAGATGCCTGGGCATTACTTAAAAACACACACAGTCAACTTTCCTAATCTTTTTTTTTTTTTTTTAAATATATTTTATTGATTTTTTTTACAGAGAGGAAGGGAGAGAGATAGAGAGTTAGAAACATCGATGAGAGAGAAACGTCGATCAGCTGCCTCCTGCACATCTCCCACTGGGGATGTGCCCACAACCAAAGTACATGCCCTTGACCGGAATCGAACCCGGGACCTTTCAGTCCGCAGGCCGACGCTCTATCCACTGAGCCAAACCGGTTTCGGCTACTTTCCTAATCTTATTCAAGCAGTTCTCCTCCCTATTGGTCTGTGATATTTCTTTTACAAACCTTATCCTAGAGATGGCTTGGGAGTATTCACCGCGAAGCTATTTGACGTGCCCGTCTGCGAGGAGGTGGAAACTCGCCTCAACGTGAATGCACACACCCTGCTCCCTTCGTAGGAAAGGCCTCGCCACCAAAAGCTGCGGCCGCCCTGTCTCCGCTGCGCGCTCAGTGACGCCCGACGCACCTCCTAAGCACAGGCTCCCTGTCTCGTCGAGGACTGTGTGTGACCGACCGGCAGGGCCACAGGCCACGGGCCACTCTGAGCAGCACTGGTCCGAGTTACCCTGCTGACCTCGTCTGGATTCTTGCGTTAGTACCACGGGCGTCCCTGCCGCAGCTTTGTCTGTTTTCCTATCCGGCGCTCTTGCAACCCCGCGCTGTCCGTCCATCTCGGGGAAGCGACGGCCCCTCGGGTCGGCGATCGAGTGGTGGACAGGACAGGTCCCTGGGCCCCACTGGCCTCTGGGAGCTGGGGCTCCTGTGCTCGCCAACGAACCCGCTTTGCTTCTAACACATGTGCCTCCAGCAGAAGCAGGAAGGGAGCCTATTGACACTCACGTCTAAGTAGAAGGCGGAGGTCACGGAGCGAGATGGCCATGTCCTTATTTTAGCCGCTGGCCCGGGATGGCGGGTCCTGTGACCCAGCCGCACTGGGAAGAACTCAGGAACCTCCGCCAGGCATCGCACAGGATGCTGCCCGATGGAAGAGCCTTGGCAGAAGCGGTTACAAGTTCCCCTGTGAGTGGACGAGGAAGCCCGGCCTTCCTGGAGCCACCCGGATGCGTATTTATAGCGGCCGGCCCACGAGTTTCCATATGGACGGAGTGGGCCGTCCTGCCAGCGAGGAACAGAAACCCCCCGGGGCCTATGCAGGCTCTGCCTCCCGCTCTTTTTAGGAAAACAGAGGCCCCTGACATTTGCACAGCAAATACAACGGTTTCCGTACGTCAGGCAGGTCAGGGCGAAGCTGGCCTGGGGAAGCTCGTGGAGAAAGTCCGAGCGCAGCTGGGAAGTGGCCGGCCTGCACACAAGGCCACCACGCAGGCCCAGCCGGGCCCATGGCCCCCCTCCGCCCCCCTGGGAGAGCTGTCGTCACTGACCTTCCTGGGAAATAACCGAATCAAACCCCCTCCCACTCGGAGAGCTGGCGAGGTCAAGCCACCGGAAGAGAGTGCCGGGTGGTCACGGCTCCTGTGGACGCCAGGCCTCCCCGGGGCCAGCCTCAGGCCTCCCCGGGGCCAGCCTCAGGCCTGCCTCTTACACACAAGGGGGGACGTGGGGACGCTGTGGCGTCTGACCCCCGTGCCTCGTCCAGCCCTCGCCATGCCGAGCAAGTGGACAGGAAGCGAGGCCGCATCACTGTAGCCTTTGCCCACAGAAGCCCTGCGTGCCCTGGTAACAGACCCAAGTTGTTAACACAGGGGTGTGCCTGGCAGCCTGTGGCTGAGGACACAGCAGAACTGCAGGCTCAGCGAGTGTCAGCTGGGACCCTCGATGCCTGGGACCGGGATCCTCGGCTCAGAACAAGTGTTCACACCTGGGACCCTGGCACCCACCTGCCTGAGGTGCTCCCCTTGGCTGGCATTAGCGTGCGGGACTGAGCTTCAGGACCGTGTCCGTGCTGCTTCCTTGGGAAGAGGTCCCTCACGGGGATCAGAACTGCGTTGTTGGTGAAACTGTTTCCTGGCATCTCACACCTGCAGGCACTTCCCAGCTGCGCTCGGACTTTCTCCGTGTGCTTCCCCAAGGCCCCCCCCCCCCCCCCCCCCGACCTGCGTGACGTACAGAAACCGTCGTATTTGCCGTGCAAATGCCAGGGGCTTCTGCTTCCCTAAAAAGACTGGGAGGCAGAGCCTGCATGGAACCCGGCGGGGGTTTCTGTTCCTCGCTGGCAGGACAGCCCGTTCCCATCTATATGGAAACACTGTTGTTATTTTTATTTATTATTATTAATATTTTTAGAGAGAGTGGACAGGAGGGGGAGAGACAGAGAGAGAGAGAAACATCGATGTGAGAGATACATTAATTGGTTGCTTCCTGCATGTGTCCCGACTGGAGATCTAGACTGCAACGCAAGTACACGCCCTTGATCAGAATCGAACCTGTGACCTTTCAGTCCATGGGCTGATGATCTAACCCAGCGGTTCTCAACCTGTGGGTCGCGACCCTTTTGGGGGTCGAACGACTCTTTCATAGGGGTCACCTAAGACCATCGGAAAACACATATATAATTATATATTGTTTCTGTGATTAATCACTATGCTTTAATTATGTTCAATTTGTAACAATGAAAATACATCCTGCCTATCAGATATTTACATTACGATTCATAACAGTAGCAAAATTACAGTTATGAAGTAGCAACGAAAATAATTTTATGGTTGGGGGTCACCACAACATGAGGAACTGTATTAAAGGGTCGCGGCATTAGGGAGGTTGAGAACCACTGATCTAACCACTGAGCAACCGGCCAGGGCTGTCTCTCGAATGCTGCTAGTTCTTACCTTTCCTTGCCTCCTGTGTCTTCACTCTTGGAACGTGTTCAATCCTCATGAAGTCCCTACAATCACCTCCTCAACTCCCTTTCCTTCTAAATCACTACCCAGTGTCACTGAAAATCACAACCCCCCAGTCCAGGGCTCACAGAACCCATCACAGAACACCCCCACCATGGTTGTCCCCTCACTTGGAGCCGGTCAGGGCAGCACCCAGTCACCACTTCCTCCTTGTGGTTCCCTGTCTCTGCGGCTCCCTTTGGTCTTTGAAAGACTGAATGACGTTTTTGGCTGCGTGTGTGGCCAACGGCACTTATTTCAGGAGCCGGTGCTTTCTGTGTGACTTCCGGGCCCCTGGTCGGCACACGCGGGAAGCGCCGCGGTGAGGTCTGCTACTTCTCAGAGGCCCCGGATAAAAGCACTGTGGCGACCCAGAATTCTAGGCGGCCCGTCTCCTGCGAAACGTCCCAGTGGTCACAGGAGACCACTGAACACAAGGTTTGGGGGCCCAGGGCCTGGGATCCGCACAGCCACCCGCTCAGCACCTGTCACTTCATTTCCATTCCCACCAGGGGCCACTGCAGGGTTCAGCGTGGCCCTCCTGCACCTGCCAGGCCCGGGACTCGGGGCTGCAGAGAAACACACCGATGACCCTCGCTTTCCTAAGTGAACTGAGACTCGTTTGGGCAAGATGCTTTAACAGCAAGTAAATTCCATTCTTTTCCTTCTAACAAAGAAAAAGACTAACACCTCATACTATTGTATAAAATAGTTCCATATCATATTAAAATTACAAAAAATGGAGATGAGGAAAGGAAAAGAATAGTTAAAGAAGGTGGCTTAATGCAGAGAATGTTCAAATTATTATTTTTTAAAATATTTTTAAAAATTGATTTCATAGAGAAGAAGGGAGAGGGAGAGAGGGATAGAAACATCAATGATGAGATAAAATTGATCAGCTGCCTCCTGTATGCCCCATACTGGGGATCAAACCCACAACCTGGGCATGTGCCCTGACCAGGAATAGGAGGGCATGTCTCCTGGTTCATGGGGTGAGACAGTCAACCACTGAGCCACGCCGGCCGGGCTCAAATTATTTCTTAAGAGGAGAAGATGCGGGTATTGCAGCGATGGCCTTTCAGAACCACCAGGGGCCCTATAAAACGTCCTCAATGAGCTGCCCCAAGACGGGAAAGCACAGGGAAGCCCTGCCTTTGGCTGTCACCTGACAGCAGGTCTCACGCTGAGGACACAGCTCACCTGCCTGTGCATCAGAATCACCAGGAGCCTTTAAAGCAGATTCTCCCACCCCAGAACCCAGAACCCAATCTCCAAGGGAGGGTGGGGCAGAGGCATCCACACGGATCCATCTGAGCCTCAGGCGGTCACACCGGCTGCAGTGCCCGGCTGAGGAATCAGGGGCCTGAATGGCAGCCTCAGTGGGTGCAGTTCAGATCTGCATTGTCCGTCCGGGGCCCCTTTCTCCATCTGTGAAGTGGGACTAACCATGAGTTTCTATCTTAAAAACATGACATGGGTCATGACGTGTGGGCGCCAGGAGGCTCGGTGAATGTTCTGCGGTGACATCGGTACTCTCACTGTTCCAAAGGGGGAGGTGTCTTCCCCTCTGGGCGCGGTGACCACAAAGCAC
This sequence comes from Myotis myotis, assembly GCF_014108235.1. Taxonomy (NCBI): domain Eukaryota; kingdom Metazoa; phylum Chordata; class Mammalia; order Chiroptera; family Vespertilionidae; genus Myotis; species Myotis myotis. Next base: position 49,098,989 of record NW_023416317.1, read on the forward strand.
CACTATTCCGAGCACAAGACGAGCACAGATGCCAAACCCCGGGCCCCGGGCGCAGGACACCTGAGTCCCGCATCAGGTTCTGCAAGAGGCTCAAGCACGTGCTGGGGAGCAGTGACTTGTTGGGCGAGGACGCCCACCTACCTGCCCAGAGCTCGGAGGTGATGTGAGGGGCCATCGGAGCGGCCATCACCAGCAGGGCACACAGAGCGTCCTCGAACTCGGGGCTGTGGAGGACGACTCTCGGAGAAGCTTGCTGCGGGGAAGAGAACACGGATGTAAGACTGCGAAGGCACGTGGAATACGCACAGCAAGCACGCCAGGACGTAGCTGACGTCCAGACACTCCGCAGGCTGGAAGCAGCCTTCTGGACCAGCCCTGTTGGCTCTGGACCAAGAACTTTCCCCATTAGATGACAGTATTAAAAACAGCTTCAGCAGTACCAACAAGTACACCACTCTTAACTGAGCACTTACTGTGCCCTCGGTCTGACGCCCACTCCTTCAGCTCTCACACGGCCCTCTGAGGGCGGCGTTCTGACCCCATGGGACAGCGGGAGCAGCTGAGGGTTAGAGGGGAGTCATCTCCCTGGGCACATGGCTAACGTCTACCCCAGTTTTTATCCATCTTCTAATATGGCATGTTTAACTATACTAAAAGTGGCAAGCCTTAGGTAGTTCAATCTATAAATCTCTTCCCCTGTTCTTAAAGGCTTGGAGAGGGCTTCATTATAAAAAGCATGTGTTAATAGTTTTAAGAGTTAATAGTTTAAATGTGTTAATACTTTTTTTTTTCTTGTCCAAACAACTAACCCCTTGCCCAAGTTCCATTTGTTGGCAAGTCCTTGGCCGGGCAAGAAAAAGGACAGTCACTTGTCCCAAGGCGATGAGACTGTCCTGCAAAGGCGGACTTCTGTTCTCAGTGAGAGCAAACCTGACTGGTCTAAGTTAAAGGAATTAAAATGTTAATGATGCCGGGGGGTCAGGGGTGGGGGGTAGTCACAGGAGCCCAGGCAATGGGAGCAGGAAGAGGAGGCACAGCGGGAAGGCTCGGAGGCCCTGGGCTGCTCCTGGAGTTGTCAACCCACCACCTAGGCCTGTGCATCCTCATCACCAAAACACGGGGGAGGGTGGCGGAGGGGGCTAGGACCAGATAATCTTTCGGAACCTTCCAGCTATAAGACAAGGCTGTGACTATGGACAAAATGCTTCTTTGAGACAAAGAAGGTGACACCGTGGTGCTGCTCAGCCCCCGGCCTGAGCCCTTGCCGGCACCTCGGCCACAGCCCACGGGGACAGACAGGCCGCTTACCAAGAGGGCCCCGCTGAGTCCCATCAGATGAGAAATGGCAGAGTTCAGAGAGAAGTCCTCCGTGAAGTGGGCGGTCACCTAGGGGTGAAAGTTGAATTATTCACTTTCTTCAGAACTCCTCCAAGCTTTCCACAAAGAAACAGGGCCTCATCCAAAAGTGTGAATTGAATGAATGCGACCGTAGCTATTTATACGTGTTCACTGGCTCAACTCATCACAATAATGTTTCATCAGCACAAAGAGTGCTAAAACCATGTCGATGGTTCCTCTTCCCCCACAGCTGGGAGGTGCTGGTGCTCGTGGCGGGTCCTTAAGAAAACGCGGGGAGCAGGAGGCAGGACCCCCGACGAGTAAACACGGAAGCCAGAGTGGACAGGAGACGGGTAAAGGGCGGCCCGTCCCCTCGGCTGCGCGGCTTCGATTCCTAAGGAGGAGGATCAACACGTGGACAAGGTTCGTCCTCCATTTTCCAACGTGCAGTCGACCTCGGACCACGAATACGTTTGTCAGCTTTGCCCTGTGTGTGTGCTTTCCCATTCTGACCACGGGCGAGGAGACAGAGAAAGAACACATCTTTCAGATGTCCAGAGTCCCCGCTGTGTTGAAATAACCCACTGCTATTCTCTGACAGGGCAGAAGGACTTGCCAGGCCCAGAGAGAAAGTATGTGGAATGAAAACAATCCCTCAGGCGCCACTCAGAGCACCAGTGCACTCCCTGCCTCCGGTCTCCACGCCAGAGGACGGAGGGCGGAAAGGAAGCCGAGGAGGTGTCCCCAAACGAGACCAGGCTGCGCCCGGGGCCACGTCAGGTCACACGGCCAGAGAGGAACAACACCCTTCTTCAGTGTCATCGGCTACCAGCATCCGGAAGGGACCGTGGCTGACTTTATACATTTGAATCAGCACATTAAAAAACAGCAACGCAGCCGAGGAGCATCTGGGGTCTCTGGTACCCGTTAAAAATGGCTTCAGAGTTCCTAAATGCCTTCTTTCAGAGACTGACATTTTTTCACCAAGTTCTTAAAAGGCAAATGTCGCCCTGGTGGCTCAGGTGATGGGAGCATCATCTTCCACACCAACAGGTGGTGGGTTCAATTCCGGGTCAGGGCACATACCCAAGTTGTGGGTTAGATCCCCGGTCGGGGCACATACAGGTAACATCACTACTTCTCTCCCTCGCTCTCTAAAAATCAATTAAAAAAATATTCTCAGGTGAGGATAAAAAAAAGTTCCAACTAAAAAAAAAAGAGGCAAATATCATTTTATTAGAATAGACTCCTAGATTTAAAAAAAAATTAAAGGGTTTGTTATCAATGAAGAATATTTTTAAATGATTTAGACAATAATACACTATTCTCTAAGAATATAACATGAATAAATTGTTTATTTGCAAACATTAACCCACAATAACTCACACAGATACTGTGCAACAACGTCACTGGCTGGGCACGTCCTGCACCAGGGAACTTGGATTCTAGCCTCTTGGCTCCTAACTAGCTGTGTGACTTTCCGCAAGATGCTTAACCTCTCTGTGCCTCATCTCTGTCCCCATCTGTAGAATGCGGATGCAAAAGAAGAGCGTCCTTCATGCCCTTTCACCTCTCAAATTCTGCTTCTGTTGCTCTAAGGTGTTAGAGCTGGGCTCTGCCCACACATGTTAGGTATGGACACATGGAGAGCAGGCAGCTCCCTGAGATCCGGGCCATCCTTAGAGGGGCCACCTCCGGAGAGCAAGTCTCTCCACAAGAATGCTGCACTTTTGCTCCGCCTTGGCGAAATATCAAAGCAGTAGATGGATTACTCAAGGCCAGTGGGGCTACTACAATGAGGAGGAAGGTAGCCACACAAACCTCGAGTGCCCCTTACAGAGTCACCCAGTGTCCCCGCAAAGTCTCTGACCTGAGAGATGATCGTGTTCTTGAACGCCCAGAGCTTGCGGGCCTCGGCTCTCTCCTTGCTGCTCAGCCTCTGGGGCCTGGGAACCTCCCCGGAAGCTCTGGCCTCAATGAAGCGGGTTACCAAGGACCACAGCCGCTGCTGCCATCTGAGCACACCGGGCAGCGCGTCGGCTGCGATGGTGTCGGTAGATGAGAGAGAAAGAGAGACACATGGGAATGACTGGGTTACTCCTGAGCCTCAAAAAGCACCTGTGAACTGAGGACACACCTGGTTGTGCCCCGTGGATGGATCCATGGGCAGGTGGATGGTCCTCCCTGGCCGCCACTGTCTGGGAACTCAGACCAGGGTGATTCCATCAGATCTCAGCGACCCAGACGCTCTGAGCACCAGGAGGCAAGGCTGCTTAAAGTGCCGCCCATGTCTGTCCCTGCCCTCGGAGCTCAGAAGCTCGGCCAGGATGTGCGCACTGCACACTGCCTGATGAAGTGTCTGTGGCACAACAGGGAGCCTGGGGACACAGTCCCCATCTCACCGGGGCAGGTAACACTCAGGGTGGTGGTCTGCAGACCGCTGGGAGCCAACCGCATACAGCACGAGCTGTTTGCACACCACGTGTCCTTGCCAGACGTGTGGACTGCCTATGCCAACCCTGCTCACCCAATCTGGGTGCTGATCTGATTTCCAGGAGAAGATGCGCGCCTCATCCTGTCGCCCTGGATCAAGGGTCAGCCAGATGAAGGCCAGGCCGGTCTTTCCTCCTGGGCCACTGTACTAGGCGCTCCGAAGCCTGATGCACACTGGGAAGGCTCGCTAGGAGCAGCTGCCTGGAGGCTGCCTGAAGCGGGGAGGGAGCAGAACTGCGCCCCCAGGTCTGCACTTCCTAATCCCGGGTTCTATGGCAGCCGGCCCAGGACTGGCGCCTGTGACGGCTCCTCCGGCTCCTCCAGCCACCCTGCTCCCTAGACATGAGGTGGCAAACTAGGGGGCGATCCAGGCATCTGCACGCATCTTCCCGTCACACGCATGAGCAGATCACCGAGGAAGCGTGAATGGCCGCTGGACAGGGATCCAGGACACCCAGATTATTTTACATATTTATCATACATATTACTTGTAAGTATGTAATAAGCATGCCACATACTACCCATGTTAAATATGTAATGTGTGTATTAAAGACACTTATGCTATTTATAAGTATGTGATGTGTACATATAACAATATAATAAATCCAAGAGGAGTTTCCTTCATGCCGTTGCAGATCTAAATGGCTTCGAGAGAGACTTCCCCGAGGGGGCTCTGGAGGCCGTGGCGACCAAAGAGGTCCCGTAACAGCAGGCCCAGGTCCAGGCCCAGGCCCAGGCCATGTTTCTGGACTGGTGAGGGTGATGGCACTTCTAGAAAAACCCTGTCAGGGCAGACCAGGGGCCCAGGGGCAGCATGGAGGCCAGTCTGGCTCCAAGGACACGTTCTCAAGGTGGGTCCTCGTGGAACCTGGGTCCACGGGCTTGTCGGAGGCAGGCTCCTGGGCCTGCCTTGGGGCCGTGGCAGCAGGGGTGAGGACGGGGAGCCTGTGATGCCAACGAGCTCCCGGGTGTTTCAGAGGCTCATTCACCTGAGACACTGGGCTCCCAGGGGCACCACCCTGGCTGATGCGGACAGATGGCCACGCACTTCACGGAGCCCATCTCCAGACCCCTCTCCCACTGCCTTCAGCCAGGACAGCGGCGTCCCCGAATGCCTTCGGCATACAGGCTGATGACAAAGGGGGCCGAGCAGGAAGAGGCAGGCGACTTACTCTTGACGTCCCACAAGATATCCTTCTCTGGGGGGGCAGCAAAGAGGAGGTAGAGGCGGACCGTGTCGATGCCGTACTGCTGCACCACCTCCTCGGGGTCCACCCCATTGTGCTTGGACTTGCTCATCTTCTCCCACGTCACCTCCAGCGTCTCCTTTGTTTTTGCATGAACAGGGACAGAACCTAGATGCCAAAATAATACAGAGGTACGGCGTGTGCACCTCTGAACTGATTCTATGAAAATACATTCAATAAGAAAACAGTGGGTGAGCAGTTACAACTGCCCACGGGAACACCGCTAATTCACTGAACAAGCCCCTCTCGCTCCATCCGCATTATATGACAAAAACTGTTTTTATGTGAATGAGGCTCACCTCCCACCACAAATCTTCCTTCATGAATATAATCTTTTCTCAACCACAAAATAAGACAAAGCAATCTCTCCTTTAATAAAAGCATGTACCGAAAGAGGAAATGAGGAAGGATAAGAAGGACTCATACGCATTGCCGTTTTCTTTGTGGATCCGGGGTTTCCTATGGGAGCTGGCGGCTGACCAGCGAGGCCTCAGAGCAGCACAGCGCCCTGCGTCTCGGTCACTGGCCTTTAGTCCAGGTCTTAGTCACCAATGATCTCACACTGTCAAGGCCACGGAGCTAACTCACTGGGCTCACATGAATGTGGTCCCTCGATGCTGCCAGAGCCACGCCCTGTTCTTGGAAGTGTCTCCTTCCCACCCACACGCAGTGGCCCAGGGGGCGCTGGCAGAGGAGGCCCGAAATGGCCATGTTTGGAGGAGGCCGGGGCCAGGAAGGACATCTGACCAGGCTAAGCCTCTTTCTCAGGACCTGGAACTAGGAGACAGAAGCTCTGTTTGGATGGCGTTGGGCACTGCAGCCATAAAAACCAGAGAGATGGGGCAAGACCGGGCACAGTGGCTCCCTAAGGTCTCTCTGCAAACGGAAATGAGGGGCGAGCAGAATCCAAGCCTGGAAAACAGGACAGAGAGAAGCAGGAAGAGGAACCAGGGGCTGGAGGAGAGGGAGGAGAGAGGAGTGGCCTGGGGACGTCCCCCACGAGGTGAGGCTGCTGGTATTTCCTGCAGCTGCGCTGGGGTGATGCCCCCACATCCTTGTGCTAAAACCGTCAAACGCCCAAGGGACCGAAACATGTGCCTAAAAGCCAAGTCCACACTTCAGGAGAGGAACACACACAAGTGGATGGAGGCCTACCCTGCTGACCCTCGGTTTCGCTCCCGGGGACAAGTCTCCGTGAGAAGGGGAAGATGTTCACAACACTGGCCTCGGAGCAGAGGGAGCTGTTGGGTGCAGGCTGTGCTGAGGCTCAGGGAACCTCTGCCCCCCGGGGCCCCACCGCTGCTCCGGGCTGTGCTGAGGCTCAGGGAACCTCTGCCCCCCGGGGCCCCACCGCTGCTCCGGGCTGTGCTGAGGCTCAGGGAACCTCTGCCCCCCAGGGCCCCACCGCTGCTCCGGGCTGTGCTCGCATATACAGCCCTGCTGTGCGAACCAGGAGAATCAGGAAAAAGGCATCTTTCTGGGCAGGGAAGCTAAGGAGTTAAAATGGCCCCTCTCGGCAGATGTGGCCCTGGGGTGCCTCGTCTGGTACGTGGCTGGCTGTCAGGCCTCGCTCACGCCCTCGGCTGGTGCCTTTGTGCCCTGACCGCTTCCCTCAGAGCTGGGTTTATGTGCCCCTGGTCCGTGCTGGAGAAACACTGCCAACTTCTGCTTCTCCAGCTCCTTTTTCTCCCACGGTGACCATTGCTAACCGGACATCTGACCGCTTTGATTAGGTAACTCCTCTACTGCTTGGTGGGGGAGGCTGCCGACCATTTAAGGGGTGTTGGCTTCACCTAATCTCACCCATTATGCACTGGTTTCCTAAAGAATTTCAGGGCCACAGTGCCGGGGGTTTCTCACAGCTGCCTCCGTGTCACCCCCTTCCGCATTTTTGAACATGCCGTTTACTTTGTTTGTGTGCTGGGTGCACAGGACATGTGCTCATCACGCCACCTAAGGAGCCGGTGGGAGGTGCTCTCTGTGAGGAAGAGTGAAGCACAGGGTGGAGGGAGAGGGAGAGGCTCAGGAGAGCAGGGGGTGCTGTCCAGGTAATGAGGGAGGGCGTCCACCAGGCAGCGCTGGACCTGGACGGGTGGCTGTGGGGGCTGCGGGAGCAAGTAGAGAGGTGGCCCCCAGCTTCTCCAATGTGCCTCTAGACCACGTGGCAGAAACGCGGAGGGACCCCAGTCTCCTGGCTGGGAGCTGTCCCTGACAGGGGCTGTCAAACACGAGCTGGAACAGGAGGCGACGCCCGACTGGCTCCATGTTACATACGGATGAACACCCGCCAGTAGCTAACAGGCTGGATTGGATGGGGCCTGGCCACCTGCAGAGGGCGGGCCCAGAGCCAGCCGAGGCTGAGACCAGGAGGCCACAGGCCCCGCTCCTGCTTCGCACCCAGCCAAGGCCTTTGTCAGTGGCTCTCAGGCCTGGCCTGGGTCCTCTGCACCCACCTGGATGGGACCGGATGGGCCATTCTTACCTGTGAGATCGACTTCCTCTCTCCGTAGATACTGACCAGATGGAAGGCGGAAGGTCTGCCCCTTGATAAGGCCTTGGGCCAGCAGCTTATGGAAAGGCTCTCTGCGAAAAGAGCAGGCGAAGAAGACTGGTGGGCGAGGTATTCAAAGCAGCCAGAGGACAGCAGTTGGAGAGAGAGGGCCGCCCTCTCTGAAAACAGGTAGGCTGAGCACTGCCACCTGTAAACCCACTTGAACAAATGGCTCCTTAGAAATTAGTGGCAAGCCAAAACCGGTTTGGCTCAGTGGATAGAGCGTCGGCCTGCGGACTGAAAGGTCCCAGGTTCGATTCCGGTCAAGGGCATGTACCTGGGTTGCGGGCACATCCCCAGTAGGAGATGTGCAGGAGGCAGCTGATCGATGTTTCTCTCTCATCGATGTTTCTAACTCTCTATCTCTCTCCTTTCCTCTCTGTAAAAAATCAATAAAATATATTTAAAAAAAAAAAAAAAAAGAAATTAGTGGCAAGAGCCCTGGCCACGGAGCTCAGTTGGTTAGAGTGTCGTCCCAATACGCCAAGGTTGCGGGTGCGATCTCCAGTCAGGGCACATACAAGAAGCAACCGTGAGAGCGCAAAGAAGCGGAACAAGTCCACGTTCTTTATTCCTCTCTCCTTTTCCTTCCTTCCTTCCCTCTCTCTCTCTCAATACATAAATAAATAAATAATCAATAATACAATTAACATAAATAAATAAGCGGTAAAAACATTAAGTCAGACCAGCAGGTACTAACTTCTTTTGGAAGGCCTGGATTTGAGCCTCCATTCTGCTTCTCAAGGAATTCTACGAGCCAAGGCAATGCACTCGTTCTCAGCATCAGCGCTTATCGTAAAGGGAGGCAGTAGAAGTCTGCCTCAAAGGCCGTTGGGGAGATGAAATGGAATGATCGCGTGAAAACACTCGTAAGGTTTCCAGAACCACACGGAAGGGCCAGGAGGACACGGAGGTTCACGCGGGCTGTTCACACAGTTACCTTCCCCTTAACCTTACATTCAGGGCCTGCGTTAGACATTTCTAACTCATACAAATTATACACGAATACACCCTTTCTGTTCATCGAACGTCAACCCCCCCACCCCCCAGGCCTACTCCCCTCTGAGGAGGCAGTTATTCTTAATAGTTTGGTGAATATCCTGGAAAAGTCTGGAGACTTTTTCCAAAACCTTTTCCATGCAAACCTGTATATACACATATATGGTTGTAGAGACTTCTGGGTGGATTTAAATCGTTGCGGTCATAGTGCACGTTACTTTGTGGCATTTCGTTTAACAATACGAATGCCCTTTTTTTCCACAGCAGTCCATATAGATCTGTATCATTTTTTATGTTATTTTTTTTGTTAATCCTCACCAGAGGATTTTTTTCCATTGATTTATTTTTTATTTTTATTTATTTAATTTATTTTTTTAGCGAGGGTGGTAGGGAAGGGGGGAGAGAGAGAGAGAGAGAGAGAGAGAGAGAGAGAGAGAGAGAGAGAGAGAGAGAGAGATGTGAGAGAGACATATCGCCTCCCGCATGCGCCCTGACCTGGGCAGGGAATCAAGCCTGCAACTGAGGCACGTGCTCTTAACTAGGACTCGAACCCGGGACCCTGCAGTCCGCTGGCTGATGCTCTAACCACTAAGCGACCGGGGAGGGCATTTAGCTTGTATTTAAACATCTCGTGTTCTGCAATATAGATGGCTTATAATTTATTTACATTGCCTGTGTTTTCTTTTTCTTAAAAAAAGGAGTTTTAGTCACACCTTTACTGGCTGAATAGTAAAATACAAACTTTTTCTCTAAAGAGGACAAGTTGAGGTTGACCCTCACACTGAATGACTTCATTTCAGATTTAAAATGTTTACTCTGAAGAGTCCACCTGATTCAGCTTTGAGGCACGTGAGCAAGAGCTACTCTAACTCCACGAATGACCTGTGGAGACATGGCTGCTCCCCGGGTCCGCGTTTCATATCCATGAAGACACGGGAGGCTCAGTGGCGTTCCCATGCACGTCGCTGGCAGCCCGCCCTCCCTCTCCACATGCAAACCTTGGGCTTCGAGTTCACCTACACAGAGTGGCTTTTATGTCGAGGTTCAAGAAACCCAGTCATTTCAGAGGGGGCGCCAACCACAAACTCCGCTCTAGTGAAGGGGGGCTGGCTGTGCTCATGTCACAGGCTCTCCCGTGGCCCACAGCCTCTGACGCTCTGATGCAGAGGAGGTCCGCTCCTGACAAGGCCTCTGGACAGGCCCCGGTCGCACACTGCGCAGCCCCCGTGGCTGCGAGGACAGAGGTGGTTCAAAGGGATTTGGGGGAGGCAGGGGGGTAGAATTGATCAAAGAGACTTGAGCAGGAACGAGATGAGGGTCAGCTAGACAAAAAGGACCCCTGGCCTGCGTATGTAAAACCTTGTTATGAGCAGTGTACGTGTGTACATGCTGCTGCCCGACGCAACTTCCCCGCAGCAGCGCTGGTGCGGGAGGATGCGCGTAACTTCCCGGCTGCTGCCTGGGGCTCCAGTGCTCCTGCGCTCGTTCTCACTGCGAGTCCATGGCTTTGGTCACTTTTACGTCAGATTTTTAAAAGATGTCTTTGGGGTGGAAGGAGGGAGGGAACAATCTAAATTCCCAAAGATAAAATCAGTAGCATTTAATCCTCAAGAAGGGTAGGCGAAGAATGGAACCCCGTTCTCTGTTCTTGCAGTTTATCGAGTGGCGCAACGCCGCCACCTTCTGGGAACGAGCGGAATTGCAACCTTCCAGCAGGCGCGCCTTACTCCAGCGGGCAGGCGGCCAATTGCTGCACTCCTCAGGCCTCAGAAACATAAACCTTTCGGGGGTTTTGTTAATCCTCACCAGAGGGTATTTTCCCACTGATTTTTAAAGAGAATGGAAGTAAGGGGGAGGGAGGGACAAAGGGAAGGAGGGAGGGAGCGAGCTAGAGAGAGAGAGAGACATCGATGTGAGAGAGACACATCAATTGGCTGCCTCCAGCTAGTGCCCTGACTGGGACCAGGGACTGAGCCTGCAACTATGTGCCCTTGACCGGAATTGAACCCGAGACCCTTCAGTCCAAAGGCCAATGCTCTGTCCACTGAGCCAAACTGGCTAGGGCAAAAAAATCCAACTTTTACAAGCAGTTCAGCACACATACTGAAAAGCATATAAGTCCTAGGGGTCAAACTTGATGAATTTTCACAACATAAACACATACACTGGTGTAACCAGCATCCAGGTCAATGACCAGAATGTGACCAACCACCTTCCAGGGGCACCACCAGCCTAGCTGCTGACACCATCGCTTATTTCTGCCTGTTTCAGAACCACTTCTAGCCCTTTTGGAGTGCGTGTCCACCCTGGAGGCTGTCCCCAGAACTGGCAGGCGGGACTCAGAGAGCAGGGCAGAATCAAGGCCTGCTCCTTGCAGGAGTCGGTCTTAATTTCTCAAACACAGGACACAGCCGGTAGCTTAGGCTTGCCGGGCCCTCCTCCCCCAGCCGTCCTGGCGGCATCACCCAGAGCAGGGATGGCGGGACTGCCCAGGGGCCCTGACCCCCCACTTCCCAGGCACCGCAGATCCTGGCAGCTCTCCCCGGCTGCCTCAGACTGAGCATCGAATTCTTCTTAGTACCACCTTCTCAGAAAGCAGAGTCACCATGTGAATTTATGATTTTTATCCAACAGGTGTCTACTGGGTGCCTCCTATGTGTCTGGTGCTGAGCCAGGCCCTGGGGATGTCCTGGTGGGCAAAGCCCCCCGCCCTCAGGGAGCCAGCCCTTGGCTCTCTCTGGACCAAACCACTGCCCGAGCACCCTGAGAGCTGGGGGCAGGGGGAGGGGGGCGGGGGGCTTTTGCAGGGAGAGGTGCACTGATAGATTTCAAACTGTCCACTTCAAGCTCAAAGGAGGAGCAGCAGGAACAAGGGAATGAGAGTGGAAGAGAACCCCGAATGTTGGCAAGGAATTTCAGTGGGGAAGGTGCTCCCCAGCTCCTGAAACTGCTCATTCCCGTGATCCCCACCCTGACTCTTCCAGGGCCCCAGGGGGGCTCCACAGGCCTATGGGTATCTGGTTCTCATTTTCTTGGCTGAAGCCAGCCACATCCGCCCCCATGTGCAGTTTAGCTCTAAATGAGGACTCACACTTATTTATTCAACACACATCTGAGCAACAACTGGGTGCAGAGCACTCTGCAATTAATCAGAAAGCTCACAGCAAAACGGGCGCCCGAGACGTGCTCATAAATAACACTTGACACCTTCAGGAGGGCACCAGGTGAGATGCGAGGGGCACAGTGCCCGGGGGTGAGGGTCAAGGGGACGTCAAGGGCCCTGCTGGACCTGGAACAGTCCTGCTGCAGTAGAGATCACACCACACTGCCAAGTTCATTATCAAGATGCACGCCTGGCGTAAGGCACTTCCCATTGTTTGTGCGTTCATTCACTCATTCATCACAGTGGCTGTGGACTGGGGGGGGGAGGGGGTGTTTAAAAGAAAGCGAAAAGCCTGGGACTCTACACCACCAACAAAGCCCTCTGACTGGGGACCGTCCAGAGTGGGGGCGGCATGCGGGGCGCTGCCTTGAGGACGGCCCTCCACGGCTTCATGTCATGAATACACATTTGTGCTCCTTGTTCTGAGCGGGCTTCCTCCTTGCTCCTTTCACACCACCGCTGGGGGTGGGCTGCGTTGCTTGCACTGCAGCTCAGCTGGGGGCATGCAGAATGGTGCATCTTCGTGCTTCCTCGACCGTCTGGACTGCACTAACTCAGAAATTACAGCTGTACCTGCTGGTCATTGAAGGCCCCTTTATCCCACTAAGAAAGGAAGGGAGGGAGGAGAGAAGGAGGGAAGGAAGGAAAGGGAGGGAGGGAGTTGCTAATTAATAAAAGAAACAAGGAATTCAGAGCATAGATCGATAGGCTCTTTTAAACACCCTTATGCAAATCATTGCGTGCAAGGAATATGCTAAGCAAGATGTGGCTAAGAGGATCCCAGGGCTCATGAGGGCCCTAAGCAGTCCCTGTGGATGGCACTGACCTACTTAGAAAGCCCTAGAGGGTCTGCTGCCCACCCTTCGGACCAGGTCTGGTGGCTAGCCTGGAGATCTTGGAAAAAGAAAACAGGAAGCCATGGATCTCTGAAAACATTTCCAGCTTAGATTTTCCAGACTGAATTCACCTCCGCCTTGGACCATTATGTTCACAGCATTAGCCAGTTTCGAAGCCTGAAGCCATGGCTCATTCTCAAAACATTACCATTTCTGTTTCCTAGCAGCCAGCCAATAGCGCACAGGGAGACCTTGCTAATACAGGGAGACCCAAGCGAAGCTTCTCTTCTATTCCCTCCCCTCCCTTCTCCCAGGAGCCGGCTCTGGTGTGGTCAGAGGAGCAGGAGAGAGCTCCTGGGGTCAGCAGAGGCTGCTAACAGGGGAGCAGCGAACTGTGACCTCCTGGTTCCTGGGTCGATGCTCAACCACTTAGCCACACCATCCGGGCCTCAAATATAGTTTTAACCCACGGAGAAGAAGTCATGAAAGCAGCCAGGCCCTGTCCTATACCTTAAAACAGGTAGCCATCGAATGAGTCACTGATTCAGTTACTTCCACAAAGAGCTGCTCTGAAGCTGGAGCAGCGTGCCCTGCCGTGAGGAGCCAGAAGTCACTTACAGCCTTTCTGTCTAGACCCGCGTGGGACAGGAGTGCTTCCCCTGCTGCACTGGGCCTTTGTACTTGACCTCCATCCGATTCTCCCTACCCCAAGGAGAGCCCGTCCTTTGAAGAACATACACTTGTATCTGTTTATGTCAAGGGGTTCAACTTGATTGATTTAAACCAGGGGTGGGGAACCTCCGACCCGCAGGCTGTACAAGGCCTGCGGAATCATTCGGTCTGGCCCTGCCAAGGCTCTAGGGGTGAGTTAATTAAATGTTTGACCCAATATAGCAGGCTAATTGTTTGTTTTGTTTTGTCTTTGTTCATCTTCAACCGAGGAGATTTTCAAATTGATTTTTAGAGAGAGGGGAAGGGAGGGGGAGAGACAGAGAGAAAAACATCGATGTGAGATAGCTACATCGATTGCTTGCCTCCCGCACGCACCACGACCAGGGCCAGGGACTGAGCCTAACAGGCAGTTTTTAAGTTGATAATTTTGTATGGCTCTCAAATGATGTTATAAATATTCAAATGGCTCTTGGCAGAACAAAAGTCCCCCACCCTGAAAACGAATAGTCTCCAAGAGTGCACACCACCCGCTGGTGACAGAAGCAGGATCCGATGGGCATCCTCAGGGGTGATCTTTATCCAGCGAGGTACAGAGGTTTCCATAGAGAAGGAGTCAGAAAGGCAAGGCAGAATCACAAATCCTACCACCCCCGGTTCAAACACGTGAACTCACTTATTACCCGCGGATTAAAGCTGTCAACGTGTTTCGTTCCTGACACGGATCAGTTTATTTTTACTCGCAAAGCTCTCTGGGTCTAATGAGAAGAAAATTATTTTATGTATTTAATTTGTCCTGAATTAGTTTTCTGTACAGTAGATTTCCCATCCGTGTGGGCATGCACAGACCGAGGGAGCAAGTCTGAGCGCTCCATGCGCTGCTTGTTAATGAAACTGACTGCCGTCTGCACCACGGAGGTTTTAAAAGTAACATTTTTTTGCTTTTAAAAATGTAAAAACACAAATCCTTTGACCCAGCACTCCCCAGTGTTAGGACTTGAACCTGCAGACAGGATTCCAAACACCTGCCAAGAGTATCGGTACAGAGTCATCAGACTTTTTAATTTTTTTGTAACAGCAACTGAACACATAGATGACTGCTTAAATAAATTATGGCATATCCTTATGGTGGGACACTACGAATAAGTTAAAAAGAACAGAATATATATATTTAATCCTCATCTGAGGATATTTTTCCATTGCTTTTTAGAGAGAGTGGAAGAGAGAGTGAAAGACAGAGAGAAACATCGATGTGAAAGAAACACATCGATTGGTTGCCTCCTGCACGAGCCCCGATGAGAGCCAGGGCCAGGGAGGAGCCAGCAACCAAGGTACGTGCCCTTGACTGGAATTGAACCCAGGACCCTTTGGTCTGCAGGCCGATGCCTTATCCACTGAGCCAAACCAGCTAGGGTAGAGCAGAAGATTTTTATGTGCCGACATGGAAAGATCACTACGTTATATTATTGAATCAAAAAAAGCAAAAGATATACAAATAATATATGTAACATGTCAAAATGCATATATCAATAGGAACACAGAGCTATGCAAATTTTTTGAGGGGAAGAAATCAAAACACTGTTAGCAAGTTGAGGAGAAGTGTGCAGGGTGGGGTGCAGGGAGGACATTTCAATGTTCTCTTTCTGTGTAGCTAAAACATTTTAATCTTAGACATGTATAATTACTTTCTATTGTTAGTCAGGGTTATCTGGCTGGGGAGATAATCAGACATTTTCCTATTTTTCTTTGCAATTAAAAAACAGACTAAAGGCCCTGGCCAGGTAGCTCAGTTGGTTAGAGTGTTGTCCCAATAAGCCAAGGTTGCAGGCTCGAACCCTGCTCAGAGCACATACAAGAATCAACCAATGAATGCATACATAAGTGGAAAAACAAGTTGATCTCTCTCTCTCTCTCTCTCTCTCTCTCAAATCAATAAATAAAAAATTTAAAAATATTCTAAAAGATGTTGCATTAAAAAAAGGACAAATGAAACATGTAAAACATGGTCATCGAGCTGGCAAACTCACAAAAGAGAACTCATAGTTGGACCTTCACTAAAGAACACAAGAGCTATTCTAAAGCATGTGATTTGAAAAAAAGGGACATGACTTCAGATGTTAAGATCAGAGATGCAAGAAGGAAGAGTGAGAAAAGATATAGCAATTCCAACCACATTCCCATAGATACTTCTGTGGATCTGAGAAGCTGAATCTGAAATATACACGGAAGAGCAAAGGTCCAAGCACGGCTAAGATACTCCCAGAGAAAAAGAATAAAGTAGGAGGACTTCCCTTACTGAATATTAAGACTTATAAAATTAAAATAAATCCAGTAAATAACTAGCACAGCAAAAACCAAATAAACCAATGGAAGGAATAAAGATCCTATAATAGGCCCTTGCATATATATGAAAACTTGATTTATGAGGGAGAGGACTCTACTGATCAGGGGGGAAATGGATGCTACTGAGACACTAAAAGCAATGAAAGGTTATTAAAATTTACTACATTCAATTATGAGTTTTTGTTCATCAAAAGACATAAAAATAAGGCAAGCTAAGGACTGGGAAAAAATACTTGCAATTCCTACAGCTGAAAAAGCATTAGCATCCAGAATAACTCAAGAATTTCTACAAACGCCCTGGCTGGCTTGGCTCAGTGGATAGAGCGTCAGCCTGTGGACTGAAGGGTCCCAGGTTCGATTCCGGCCAAGGGCACATGCCTGGGTTGTGGGCTTGATCCCCAGTGGGGGGTGTGCAGGAGGCAGCTGATCAATGATTCTCTCTCATCATGGATGTTTCTCTCTCTCTCTCTCCTCCCTTCCTCTCTGAAATCAATAAATATATATTTTTTAAAAAGAATTCCTACAAACAATAGAACACTACCCAGAAGAAATATGGGCAGCCGGGCCAGCGTGGCTCAGTGGTTGAGCATCGACCTGTGAACAGGAGGTCACAGTTCCATCTGATCAGGGCACATGACCAGTTTGCGGGCTCAATCCCCAGTAGAGGGCGTGCAGGAGGCAGCGATCGATGATTCTCACTCATTGTTGATGTTTCTATCTCTCTCTCCCTTCCTCTCTGAAATCAATAAAAGTATATTAAAAAAAGAAATACGAGCAAAGGACACAATCAAGGATCCACTGTAAGAGGAAACACAGAGGACCATAAACATTAAAAACATGCCAAACTTCAGTAAGTCAGCAGTGTTGCTAACGCAAATCTAACTCACAGAGCAATCCATCCTACAACCACCAGCTTTTCAAAATGTAAAGCTGTTGTCATGATGAAGACATAGACAGAGCAACAGGAGCCCTCACCTCTGCTGTGAGAGGGTGGGTTTATGTAACCAACATGGTGCTCCTGAGTCAAGCTGAATATGTGCGAACCCCACAATCGGCAGCTCTACTCTTGGGGACACACCCCAGAGAACCACTGACACGTGGGGGTTTGGGTACATACACCGAGTTCTGCATTAGAACCCATTCCCTGTAACAGACACCACAGTGTGAGAGAGGAACGCTACAACTCTGTGCAGCAGAGTGGATGAACCCAGGAGTGTTGAGCAAGTAAAGCAGGACAGAGCGCCTGAAATAAAATCCTACTCAAACACAGGAAAACTAAACAGTGCATATTGTTGAAATACACACACATGCACACACACACACGCACACACACACACAGAGGTGACACATTTATAAAGAAAAGTAAGAGAGTGAATAATTCAAGATTCAGGGCAGGGGTTTGCTGGGCGAGGGATGGTGGTGGAGGAAGAGGGATGTTTGGATTGGAGAGGGCACCCCGGGGACTCCAAGGAACCTCTCACACTGTTTCTTAAACTGAGAAGGGGGTGCATGGCACTTCATTGTATGCTTTAAGTTGTGTAGTACATTAAATACATGTAATATATATGATATACTTCATGGGAAAAAGCACACGCACATCTTTCTGAACATCCTAGGGACTTGATCACAGGCCAACAGGAAGAGAATTTATCAATGGATGCCAGGAGCTGGTCCATCCTTGCTGTTTCAAGGGACCTGGCATATATGGCATACTGTTTTTAATATGTTTGCTCACCTTCTTGGCACTATGTGTTTTAACCAAGGTCACCTCTCTGAGAAAGGTTGTTTCCCCAGGTAGGGATTTTCCCCTGAAGTTAGGGAGGGAATAAAACCCCTTAACTAAGTGCCAGGCGGGTAATTAATCACTTTAACTACGAACAATCATGCTTAAGCTACATAATCTTTACTCCCTGGAATGGAGATAAGAAACGCCCTAACCTTTGGAATAGAGATTGATAGGATTGGAATCAACTGGTATAAATACAGATGTAACAAGACAACAGTACACAGAACCTAGACACAGAACGTACACAGAACCTAGAGACAGAAGAACTTCGCTGGAGAGAACATGGCAAAAGATCCTGGACAGAAACTGGCCACAGAACCTAGAGACAGAACCTAGCGAGAGAACATGGCAAAAGATCCTGGACAGAAACTGGCCTCAGAACCTAGAGACAGAACCTAGCGAGAGAACATGGCAAAAGATACTGGACTGAACCTGACTACAGAAATTGGCAAGAGAACCTGACTAGAACCTGGTGACTGAACCTGGCTGGAGAACCTGGACAGAACCTGGCTGGAGAACCTACAGAACCTGGCAATAGAACCAGGCAAGAGAACCCAACCATGCTGATCAACTGAACACTGCCTCTGTGTCATTCCTTCTTCGCCGACTCCGTCCACACCTTTGGGGACCCCTGGACCTGCTGGGGTGGGACGCCAGCAAATGGATTTACAATGTGATTCCCTAGCCTTTAATCCGTTATATATTTTTATCAGAGTGATATAGTGAGGTAGGATTCAGTCCAGCTTGGAAACAGAGCTTGTACCAAGGGGCCAGAAGATAAATATGACTGAACATGAGAAGCGAAAAAAAGCTGTAGTGAAACATCATAAACCGCTCTTCTCTGCCTCTCAAGTAAAAAATCTCAATTGCTTAACTCTGTCAGACAGAGAAGGGCTTAAGGCAAGATTTGATGGGAACATGCGGTACCACCTCCTACAACAATTAAGCAACAGAAACGCACTTCCAATGGTTCAGGCTGACCTTGAACACTAAAATAGACTCGAAAAACAGAATTCTTCTGAGACATTTACTGGCTTCAGTACGGATGCCTGCTTTAAGTTGCTGTTCATGGTGCTGAATTCTTTTGCAAAGCGGCCTCACTGCTCACCTGTGCTTGACCATTTTTTGATCGTGGCAGAAATGACTGAAGAATCTTGCATAGAACAAGTGCATGACGGCGTGCTCTTTCCCCCCAATGTACAGATCCACGGGCATCCAGTAGTCCGCCAGCGCTGGGCTGAAAGGACTGGAAGAAAGAGAAATGGTCTTTTTTTAAAAACCTGCTTGGCCACAGTTGCATAAATAAGACAGATGGGCTGTAATTTGCATATGCCCTGAAATAAATTATGTCAGAGAAAAACACTGATTTCCTTTTAAAAATATAATAAGAGAGCCCGGCTGGCAATGCTCAATGGTTGAGCGTGGAGGTCACTGTTCAATTCCCATCAGGGCACATGCCCGGGTGGCAGGCTCGATCCCCAGTGTAGAGCACGCAGGAGGCAGCCAATCAATGAGTCTCTCTCTTCACTGATGTTTCTATCTCTCTCTCCCTCTCCCTTCCTCTCTGAAATCAATAAAAAGTAAATAAATACATATACATATATATAAAGAGAAAACCTTATATAACAAAGGAGAAAAAAGTCAGATCAGTGTTCATTTGTAAAATTTATAAAAATTGTTTCAGAAGCCATTACGGACATATTTTAACAAATGCAATTTTCATATAAAATGAGGACAAGAGGAAAATATACAAGCAAAAAAGGAGGGTATTTCTGTATAATGCATATTTGAATATCTAAATTTATTTTAATTTTTATTATGATAGATAATTGAGATTTTTAAGTTCTTACCAACAGGGGGCAATGTAGCATTTACAATGGAGATTACCATACAGACACTAAATGTTCATTTTAAAACAGAAATTCAGTCTTTTTTTTTTTTTTTAATTTCTTTATTGGTTAAGGTATTACAAATGTGTCCTCATTTCCCATTAACTCCCCCGCACTGCCCCCCCCCCCCATGCTCTCATCCCCCTGTTGTCCATGTCCATTGGTTTGGCTTATATGCATGCATACAATGCATACAAGTCCTTTGGTTGATCTCTCCCCCTTACCCCCTCCCTCCCCTACTTTCCCTCTGGGGATTTATAGTCTGATCGCTGTTTCTCTGTCTTTGGATCTGTCCCTGTTCATCAGTCTATGTTGTTCTCTATATTCCACAAATGAGTGAGATCATGTGGTATTCAGTCTTATTTTTTAAATGCAGACAGCAAGAGCTTGTATTTGACTCCTGAATGCAATGAGCAAACTTAGGGTACCTGTCAGAAAAGAGCCCACAACTCCCTGTCACCTAACTGGGTCTTTAGTCCACAGAGATCCTAAAAGGAAGGCTTCCTCAGACTCTCGGTCCTCAGGTATGCTGGCAGGGGTGGGGGATGGGGTGGGGGGGCGGGGGGGAGTTGGGGGAGAGGCAGGGAGAGAGCCACTTCCTATGATGACTCTTGGAGGTGTGTGTGTGTGAGTGAGTGTGCAGAGGTATGTGAGTGTGCAGAGGTGTGTGTGTGTGTGTCTGTGTGTTTGTGTGTGTGTGCGCAGAGGGGTGTGTGTGTGTGTGTGTGTGAGCAGGTGTGTGTATGTGTGCAGAGGTGTGTGTGTATGCAGAGGTGGGTGTGTGAGAGTGTGCAGAGATGTGTGTGTGCAGAGGTGTGTGTGTGCACATGTGTTGGGGGGCAGTGCTGGCTGGGGACAGACCTCTTCATTCCCAGGGACTGCCCTCACAGAGGCCATCAGTGCAGCACACAGCATACTTCTGCCTTTGCAGGAGGTGTACTCCATGATTTCAAGCATCTGAGTTCTCTCCCCCACGCCTCTCCCCGCAGCATGGGCTCGGCTGGCGCTGGCCCCTGTTGCTAAGCAGGTGAGCCTGTCCAACCACCACGCGTTAGCATCTTACTGCAGCCTGGTCTCTCCTCCGGTCACTCTGCCAGAATTCTAGTAACATTTAAAAAAATGTTTTTCTTTGTGAAAAATGGTTCCCCAGAGAAATCCAACTGCTGATCCAGGTGATAGACGAGAAAGGGAAGTCGGGATGGTACTGAGCCCCAAATGAGTTTGAGATCAACTAAGGACTGAGGTGCTGAAAGCAGCTACAGCTCGGATCTGCGATCTGCCCGAAACCACCAAGTGAGGCCGAAGCCGGTGCTGAAATGAGCGGCCGACTTTGGGAAGGAAATGCCGAGCTCCTGGTATCCCG
Source organism: Myotis myotis (assembly GCF_014108235.1). Taxonomy (NCBI): domain Eukaryota; kingdom Metazoa; phylum Chordata; class Mammalia; order Chiroptera; family Vespertilionidae; genus Myotis; species Myotis myotis. The sequence continues at coordinate 49,119,666 of NW_023416317.1, forward strand.
GATGGGGGCTGTGAAGGCCCAGGACTGCCTCTCCGGCAGGAGGGTCCCACCGCTGTCATCTAGAGTCTCCTTCATCTGTGAGAAGCTGCTCCCTGCAGCTCTGAGAGGTGCACAGCCTGCGTTCCGCATCAGCCGGCTGTTACTTGGTGGACGCACCACAGCGCCTTCTAGAAGGAAGACCCAGGAGAGGGCCCCTCAGTGGGGGAGCTGGGGCCACCCTGGTGGTTCCCAGCCTCAGCAGTTACCCCGCACCCTTTCTGTTTTTGCTGGTTTCTGTTCACTCGGGGTCCCCCTCACCTGGCCTGAATCAAAGCCAGAATCGCAATACTGTCAGGTGGGGCGGGGAGTGAAGGGGCACCCGTCTCACTGGAATATTATAAAAAGGGGCCTTTTTATACATGGGCTACGGGTTTCGGAGTCATTGTTCTCCTGCAGACAAGAGCGAGCTGGCAAGGCCTCTGAGCACAGTTTTTTTGTAGTTTTTCCTGTGCTCTGCGATTGCTTTCTTTTGTTTTCATTCTCTCTCTACTTATCTACCTCCTGCACTCTTTCCCTCATTTATCTGTTTTTTCAAGGGAACACAGGCACACAGACAAAAACCAAACAGCCCCGAAGGGTTTGACATTCAGAGCAGTGCTCTCCGGCCCCATCCCTTCACTGACCCCTTCTCCCCGCACACCCGCCCATTCCTCAGCCACGTTTGCTCCTCTTAGCTGTTTCTTCTGGCAATTATTAAAACTATGTGCATACTCTTCGTTGATTTATCAGTTTTAAATTTTAATCGTTGACAGTGTGTGATAAGAGATGGTGTTTCTTAGCTCTCATACACCCTCCCTCCTACCCTCCCTGCATAGTTCCATCATTATTTTCAGTCGAGTAAATGAGATTAGAGCTTTATAATCGCATAAATGCAGGCCAGTGCGGGGCCAAGGGGGCATGCCTCCAGCACTTCCTTCCTTCCCCTGTGCTTTATCTTTCCTGTATTTGGGACTAACTTGGCCACGAATAATCTAATTCAATCATCTAACAGGCTCCCTTGACAAAATCTGCTTCAAGGAGCAGAGTGCCCAACAGCTCCCACAGTTCCATCTGTAAATCCACTCAGGCCCGGCTGGCGTGGCTCAGTGGCTAAGTGTGGACCTATGAACCAGGAGGTCACAGTTCGATTCCCGCTTAGGACTCATGTACAGGTTGCAGGCTTGATCCCAGGTGTGGGGTGTGCAGGAGGCAGCCAATCAATGATTCTCTCTCATCACTGATGTTTCTATCTCTTTCTCCCTCTCCCTTCCTCTCTGAAATCAATAAAAAAATATACGTTAAAAAAAATAAATCCACTTGGTGTCCATGCTATGCCATGACACTCCAATGGGCAAGCTTTGCACGAGGCATCCTGTTGGCCTGGCTGAGACCTCCTCAGAGCTGCACTGTGGTCTGAGGCTCTTCCTACCTGTCTCCTACTTCCCTGGGTCCCTTCGAAGGGCGAAGGGCGCTCCCTGCGACTTCTGCTCCTTCGCCCTTCACTCCTCATAGGCACTTCCCCCAAGCCGTGTCTTGCACATCTAATCCATGTGGCTGTGCTTCTGGAAGACCCTGAGGTGGACACGTGCGAGAGTCGGGCAGGGCTCACCTGTGCGTGTTCTGAGGGTCGGTGTATCTGAAGTAGTACCAGGCGGAATCCACAAAGGTGTCCATCGTGTCTGTCTCTCTCTTGGCTGCGCCCCTGCACCTAGGAAATAAATGAAGTCCGTCCATTGGTTTCTTTAAATATTAATGCAGTGCTCCTCCAGCTTTGAGAAAGCTGTGGTAATGAGGAGGAATGTGAAATGCCCTAAGGATAATGCACATCAGGGAAGGACCATTCTGAGAAAGCTCTTTCGTGTTTTAAAGAAGTTCTTGGAATAAGAACTTCAGTCTTTAACAATTAAAAGCCTTATTCTCCACTTCTCCAATGGAACCTGGTAGAAAATCTAACAACCTAAAGGGACAAGACAAGAATAAGTGTCTTTCTTGCGCATTAACTTCTATCTCAGGCGTGTCAACACTGCCTCTAGCCAAGCCTCCTTTATGATGCTTCAGAGGCGAATCAATTCACGAAGAGAAGTTGAAAACCAAATGCAGCCAGACGCTGCACCGGAAAATGAACTTTCTTAAAAACATTTGCTGTAGGGGGCAGGGGGCAGAAGCCCACTGGGTGACCCTGGTAGATAAATCACCTTGGAGCCCGAAGGCAGAGACCGCCGCAGCCCCCTCAAACCAGCTGGCAAGAAGCAGCCATGAGCGCCTCCTCCTAGCTGTGCAACAAGTGGTCGAGGGGGGAGCCTGAAGTCAGCCCTGGGTGCGGGTGCCTACACCACAGAATCCGCAGCCCTGCAAACCGGAAGCCCCTCCAGAGGGCTACTTAGTACACATTTATCCACATCCGCTGCCTAAACACGGGCTCCTAACAGGAGGGTGAAGACAGACCTGCTGTTCAAGAAAATCAATGCAGACACTGGTGAGTGAGGGCTGAAAAGAAAAAGCAACCCTCGCCCTGGGGATGAAGATGCCGGGACAGAGGTTCCGCCAGGGCCCAGCTGCTGAGCCAACAGTGAAACACGGCCCCAGGGCGCTGAGCCTGGGGAGTGAAGGAACTGGTGCCAAAGCCACATCTTCTAGGGACCCAGGAGAGGGTGCCCTTAGTCCGCCTCGCCTAGGAGGGGCTCAGCTCCCTTGAGGACCCACTAGGCCTGGACCAGCTATGGATCGGGTGAGTCAGCTGTTAACAGTGAAAAGCCACAGGGAAGGGGGAGGACACGGCCCAGACTCCACACTCTCCCTTTTGAGGCACAGAAACAGGGCCAACCATCCCTCCGATGCTGCCGTGGGCAGTCTATGTCCTTGGGGGTTCTTGGAGGACAAGGAAAGGCATGAGGAGCCCTAGGAAGAAACGATAAAACTTCTGCTAATTTGGCATGCAAGGGCTCGAGTCTGTTTTTAATCTTTAAATAAAAGAAGGGTTGCATTCATATCTCCCACCTGTGAAGCAGTTCATACCGGCTTTACAAATATTACCCTATTACCGAGGGAAATAGCCACTCCCACCTCCCACTTGTTAAATGGAAGTGGCTGAGCAGAGACAGGAGCCTCAGATATCGGGGTGTCTCTCGGGGGACCCCCCCAGGGACCTCCTGCCTTTTATTCAGGAGGCTCCCGCTGAGAACAGTGGTGGCCCCTGCGGGTAGGAGCTTATAGAGACCCCGGGAATCCTGCTTCCCACCACCCCAAAAGACCTACGGTATTCTACCAGCCCAGTGGGAGTCCCAGAAGGGAGCAGAGTTAGCCCCAGAGAAAAGGGAGTCTGAAACCCCAGCAGGGCGCTAGCGGCCATAGTCAGTCTCAGCTGGGGGACGTGGTTGCTTACCTGGGGCAGGGGCAGTTCACCCACTCCGACGCCGTGGCCAGTGGGGAGCCTCCCTTGCCAGTGAAAGATGTGATACTGGGCAAGGTCACGGGCAGGTCCTCCAGCGGCACAGGCACGGGGCCACAGGCCGGGCAGTGGACCATGGGGATGGGCGTGCCCCAGTACCGCTGCCTGGAGATCAGCCAGTCCTTCAGTTTACCACTCGTCACGTCTCCACCCACTCCCTTCCTCCGGGCTTTCTCAGTCAGGGCGAGAAACGCATCCTGCCGGCTCATACCTGTGAACTGAGAGGGAAAAATGGGATCCGTTTCTCCCTGCTCAAGAACAAGCATCATGCCCGACTGGCATGGCTCAGTGGTTGAGTGTTGAGCTATGAACCAGGAGGTCACAGTTCGAATTCCTGGTCAGAGCACATGCCTGGGATGGGGGCTTGATCCCCAGTGTGGGGCGTGCAGGAGGCAGCCGATCAGTGATTCTCTCTCATCATTGATGTTTCTCTCTCTCCCTCTCCCTTCCTCTCTGAAATGAACACACACACACACACACCAGTATATATATGAAGAACAAGCGCCACCCGTGCCACCACCAGGACTGCCGGGTTTCTGTGGGCTCTGTGCACTGTGACCTTTGTGAGCCCAGGTGCCTTTGCCCTTGTGGGCCCCTCCCTCCCAAAGATCATACCAAAAAATTATATTTTATGACTGTGTGGAATAAAAATAAATATAATTTTTACCCTAAAAGTTCACTTTTTTCTTCTGATTTTAAAAGAAAACCTTTGGGGGGCCCTAGGCTGCATCCACGGGGCCATCTGATGGGTAAGTGGCCCTGGCCCCGGGCCTCCCCGGGCACCCCCTGCCGAGATCATCACACACCAGCACGCAGCTGCCGGTCAAGAACGGCATCACGTGCTTTTGTAATGACTGCTCCTCTGTTGGGGGAAAAGGCAGTCAGAAGAGAAAAATGCAGCATTGCCCCAAAGCAGGAGTGCAGCCAAGCAGGGAAGGGATGGGCCCAGCTTGGAGAACCAGAAGCACCTTTTGTACCTAAACGTTTCCATTTTGTAGACACAGGGCAGAGCCCAGACAGCAGAAAAGAGGAACTCTCTTTCACCTGACGTCTTTGAGAGAAGGAAAGGAATGAGGAGAACCGGTCCTGTGGGTGCCCTGGAACCGGATAGGGCTGTGCTCGGCACTGGGGGCACCCAGGTAGGTCCCATCTGTCTGCCCTCGAACAGCTCACAGTCACAAGGCAAAGGAATAAGGGAGTACAGCCATGTTGGTCAAGGGCAGCTACTTCCAGGAAGGGCCGGAAGTGTCCCCTGGAGTACAGAGCTCTCCCCCAGGACCCAGTCCACTCTGGGAGGCATCCTCCATGTCTCCTACTCCCACTCCACTGTCCTACATGACTGGGGTGCACATGCTCAGAAAGTCTACCTTCCTCCCCGGCCGGGTGGCTCAGCTGGTTAGAGCATCCTACTGACATGCCACGGCTGTGGGTTTGATCCCTGGTCAGGGCACATACAAGAAGCAACCAATGAATGCACAAATAAATGGAACAACAAAGTGATGTTTCTCTCTCTCTCTCTCTCTCTCTCTCTCTCTCTCTCCCCCCTTCCTCTCTCTCTGTCTAAAAACAAACAAAAAAAGAAAGTCTATCTCCACGCATCACTGTTTTTACATTCCAGAAGCTCATGAGCAAAAGCAATTTCCTGGAAGAGGTCATTTTTTTTCACGCAGCACAGTCCCGACATGAAGCCTCCTTACTGTGATAACCATACTATTGTAGAACTGGGTTCGACTCAGAGTAGATAAACCTCTAGACCTTGAAAAAGAATATCATTTTGTTTTCACAGCTTAAGAAAGGAGGCTGCAATGCAAGACTGTTGGTGTGGGGACGAGTGAAGTGGCAGGCTGTACTTGGCACCAAAGGCAACTGTCGCCTCAGACTCATGTCAAGGTCACGAAGTTAGAAGTCAGTCCTCAGGCCCAGGCCACAGGCACCCACCTCAGCGGAGCCGCTCAGCCTCTCCGTGCCATCTGGCAGCGTCTCAATGACCTCGGAGTAGGAGAGGCCCAGGGTTTGGGCTGTGACGGCGTCCTCTGAGCTGGTGCAGGGAATGCCTGCGGAGAGGGGAAGAAAGGACACAAAACGTCTCCTTTGCAAATGCCCGAACCACAAAACAACCAACAGCACCGACACGACTTCAGCTTCTTCGGGGAGACGCTGCCTCTTTTCATTACAGAAGCTACAGAAGCTCCCACACTCGCTGGAGAAAGGGGCACCATCTTGGAGAAACCCACCGCCCTAGCAACCCGGCCACCATCTTGGTACTGTTTCCTTTAAGTCTTCTTCCTTTGCTTAGTTTCGTTTCAACAATAGTTGTAATTCTAAAATATACAACCTGGGCCTGGCCAGCGTGGCTCAGTGGTTGAGCGTCGACCTATGAACAGGAGGTCAGGCGGTATGATTCCCAGTCAGGCACATGCCCGGGTTGCGGGCTCCATCCCCAGTGGGAGGTGTGCAGGAGGCAGCCAATCGATGATTCCCTCTCATCACTGATGTTTCTTTTTTTTTAAAAAAATATATATATTTTACTGATTTTTTACAGAGAGGAAGGGAGAGGGATAGAGAGTTAGAAACCTGAGAGAGAAACATCGATCAGCTGCCTCCTGCACACCCCCCACTGGGGATGTGCCTGCAACCAAGGTACATGCCCTTGACCGGAATCGAACCTGGGACCTTTCAGTCCGCAGGCCAACACTGATGTTTCTATCTCTCTCTCCTTCTTCCTTCTTCTCTCTGAAGTAAATAAAAAATATACTTTAAAAATACACAACTTGGGGTGCTTTTTGCCACTGAAACAGTACGTCACAAGTCTGGGTGGAGGGGGGGGGCTCTTCGCTGAACCCTCTCGGTGACAGAGGACAGTGTGCTCTCAGAGAGGCAGGCTGACTCCTCCCGCTTTGCCCGGCACCTGGAGAAATTCACGCAGCCAGGAGCCGGAAGCTGGAACTGTTTTTTCATACTCCTCCGTTCCCAGAGGCAAGAGCACATTGTGAATAGACATTTATTCTTCAACCCACACACCCCTGAGGAGATGGAGTCGGCATGAGTTAATCACCCCTCCAGAGGGCCATGGCCTGCTGTTTGGGCATCAGAGGTTCATAAAAACAGGTATTTCAGCTGACTGTGGAGGGCCGGTGGGAGCAGCATCCCTGGCCTCTGCCAGCAGCACTGCCCCAGGTGTGACCAACAAAAATGTCCCTACAATTGCCAGGTGTCCCCTGGTGGCCAAATGTCCCCTGGCTGAGAACTCCTGCTGTAGGGACAACGGTCACAACTGCCAACATCCTCATGGGCCCAACACTTCTCGTAGCAAATGAGACAAAGCTACGGGAAACACACCAAACACTCAGGTCAGATTTCCAGAACGGCCTCTCCGAGCCCTGGCCTACGAGGGTGAATTCATGTTTGGGAGACTCGCTCACAAGCTCCGTGGTGAGATGGAAGCTCCGTGGCTCCTGTTCCCAATGAGATTATTGACAGCACCTCCTAAAGCAAATGAACGTTCACACTGGACCTGAAAGCTCCTGGCGGGTGAGGACACACGGCGAGCAATGACGTGCTTGTGGTCAAGAAGGGAAGCGTCATTATCCCACGTGTGCGGGCTGGAGCGGCTGGAGCAAGGCTCGCGTGCAGGTGCTGTGCCAGGGAATGTATCTGACCACGGGAAGAATGCGCCGGGCCGGGGTGCTGGCCATGGTGCTGGCCACGTGGGCTCAGGACACGGCACTGTTTGTGAAATGCTGGTGAGACGGCAAAATTACCGCGTCATCTCTTGTTGGATTTCTGTTTCAGTTCTTGGAGGGCACGAGGCAATAACTCAGAAAATGTTAGTTATGTAACTGTGGGAAATCAAGACAACACAGGAGAAATGATTTTCCCAACAGACCTAAAATATCAGATGTTTTTTTCTTTCAGACACTCAATTTATGTGAGTACTTTGACTCAAAATACAAAAGAAAAAAAAAAAAAGCCATGCAGCAAGCGCTGCCGTTATTGTTTATCGTGGCCAGTTGTCTTAATGAATTTTACTAATGATAAAACTCATAAAAGGAGGAGATATTTCCTTTAACACGTTTTCTAGGCTTCAGCTGTCAGAAGAGAATGCCCTGAACAGCTTAATAGCTGTGTTCTGTGTGGGTGTTTCTTCAAGTCACTTTGTCAGAAAGGAATCTGAGAACTGTGCGGAAAAACATGATTTGATAAGAAATGCTATTTTCTCTGTGTGCCAGGAAACAGTGTGAAATAGCTTTCTCTGCAGGGTCTGGCACTCCGGAGACCAGCCGAACTACAATAGGGACGTGGAAAGAGGCGTGAGGGCAGACCTCGGGTGGACTGTCTGAGGCCGTGTCCTTGGTTCCTTCCAAGACTTCCTGTTGGATGCGATCGTTTAGAACGCTCATGGCTCGGCCACTGTGGCTCAGTGGTTGGGTGTCAACCCCTGAACCAAAAAGTCACTGGTTTGATTCCTAGTCAGGGCACATGCCCGGGTTGCAGGCTCGATCCCGCAGGGGGCATGTAGGAGGCAGCCGATTGATCCCTGTTTCTCTCTCATCGATGTTTCTATCCCTCCCTCTCCCTTCTTTTCTTTTTAAATAACCAATCAAAACATAATAAAAAAAATAGAATGCTTGCGATGAGTAAGGCTGCCAAGGATACCCAACTTACCATTCTAAATATGCCTTCCATTGTGCTGCTGTTTCATGATCCTTTTCTTGAATGGCTCAAGCTCCCCTCTCCTCAAAGCCCTCACCAAAACCCCAGCCCGCGTGGATGGTTTGTGTGTGGAACCCCATCTCGGAAGCTGCCATGGGTTCTGAGACCTGAGATGGGATTTTCGCCTGAGCTGTTCTGTTCCCTACATTGTAGGTACATGTCTCACCAACTAGCTCTGCTGGCAAGATCCTCGGGCCAGACATCTTTGATTTTTCTCAATAGCAACTAGCAAGGTGCGATATACCTGATGTTTTCAAAATGTAGTTCTTAAATAAGGGTGATTAAATGAAGGGGGGGGCATTCACTTCTACAAAGAGGCAAAACGGATTATGGCACCAACAGTCAGCTCTTCCATTTGACGGCAACAGGTTAGAATTTTAAATCTTTATCGTTGAAAGTATTACATATGTCCCCTCCCCCCGCCCCCCCCCCCTCCCCCGCTTCCATGGACCCCTTCTAGCCTGCCCTTGCCCCCACCCCACCAGGCCTTCACCACACTATTGTCTGTGTCCATGGGTTATGCATATATGCATACAAGTTCTCCGGTTAATCACTTCCCACCCACCCATCCTCTCCCATCTTCCCTCTGGGATTTGACAGTCTCAATATTTTTACTTTAAGCCTGATAATACATGACCCCAACTACATTTTAATAGTTACTTACCTATTTTTGAATCCAGAGAGCCCTCAAATTCAGCGTCGGCCACGATGACGACAGGGACCTCCTGCTGGGTGAGCATGTTCACAGCGGTCACAGGCGTGAGGCAATCTGAAAATGAGGGTGGAGAACTGTGGGTACAGTCAGAGGGCGGCCTGCAGCTCAGGGGAGATAGGCGAGAAAAACATCCCTGTTTTGTGCTAATTGTCCAAGAATTTCTTCTTTGAAGGCTTTAATGGATAATTCACACCAGCGGGAATCAAAAGACTAAACAAATACATGAAAATGTTCATCCATGCTCATAACCAAAGAAGTGAAAATGGCATTTTTACTTTCCACATGGAGGAGAAAAGATGCTCCCATCACCCCCCTTTTCCTTTTGAAAAACACCTCAGTATACTGCTGAGTGAGCAACACAGAAATCTACCTGTGGTAAAGCTAGGAGGCGTCTGGAATTCCAAACCATCGCGTGTGAAGACGGAGTGGGCCAGAGAGCAGAGAATGACTGAGTAGAGAGAGTTCCAGACGCACAAAGACAGACGTTTCTTCCTACATTCCCCTCGTTAGGAGATGCAGGAGGACGTGTTCCAGCAACATGAAGGGGTCAGTCACGAAAAGGACAGACCTGGGATCCAGGAAACAGCGGATCCCAAGAAGGTAAGAGGTAGGTTATTTGCAGAACAAAGGCAGAGGGAGGTCCTAGAGGACAGGGTGCAGCAGAGGCCTGGAGGGCGACCAGTCAGCCTCTTCAGGGTAGAGGGGGAACCAATACAGATTGGAACATGCAGAAAACTGTACCGAGAGGAGTTTTAAAGAGCTTCTGGGAGGGTGTGGGAAGCCTTAGAAATTCAAAGAACACAAAGCAAATGAATAAAATGAGAACATAGTGAACTTCAGGAAAAACAGAAAGTTATATAAAAAGGAAAATGTAATCATAGTATCCTTGGCTCAGCTGCGAAGATATTCATGTGGTCGTTATCAAGCCCTTCATTTGAAACTATCTGTCTTAATGGAAGCTGGTTACAACGGCTGCAGCAGGGCGACAAGCCACACACACACCGACCTTCACTGCATACACATGGGACTGGAAACACGAATAAAGACCCAAAGGAAGAAGGGGCGAGAGGAGGAACTCAAGTAGTGAGTTCACTTGAGCTTCTTTATTAAATGGTTGGATTTTTTTTCATCTTCTACATAAAAATTCTGTTACGACAGTTTTTCAATGACAAAAACAACTGGTCTTTAAACTTAAATGTCAGCAGATATGCAAGGATCACACAGCAGTAACCTGCATGCGTGCCACTCCTGGTCAAAATCTGTTTCTTCAAAAGAACAAAACTCAAGTCTGAAGTTCTTGATCAGGTCTAGTTTTCCCATATTTTCTCCTCAATCCTGTGCCAGTGGCGTGAAGCAGGAAGGCAAGGAAATCATGGAGAGACCCAAAGCAACTGAGGTGCGGCCCACGGCAGATAGGCAGGTAGGTGACGCTGACACTAGTGATTACAGGGGGAACATTCCGGGCAAAAGGGCGCCCTCTGCTTAGGGCAGGTCCTTCACTCCCTCATGCTTCCAGTGTCCAGCAGAGCAGGGGGTGCCCGTGCAGGGATCCCCAGGGGCAGTCTGTGGAGGCGGGGTCTGTGGCCACTAGTGTGACCAGGGCTTCCTCTCCGAGGCCCTGGCCGTGCACATCAGCACAGCAAAGCTTCCGAGAGGTCCAGGGCAAAGGAGCCTGGTGACTTCGTTTATTGCAGGGTGTGTGGGCACAGCAGCTCTCCCCTCCCTGCCACCTCCCGGAAGCTAGCAGAGACAGTTTGGTTAAAGAACAAACCAACCTCATGCTGCCACTGTGGAGGGAGGAGTTAGACAATAGTGAGCAATTAATTATTCAATGTTCTGGGGCTCTGCGTCAATAACAACCCTTGAGGGAGACCTCATTTACCCTCTTGGCAAAAGCATGCGTTGTGCAGGCCGCTGGTGACTCAGAGCTGGAATGTGTGATTCCGAAGCCCCGGGGTCTGAATAATTTAATATTAGGAATGTGGGGAAAGCGCCCAGAAGCCAGGACAGCTTCTAGAACGCTGCCCGTAGTTCCCTCTTGATGCTTTTTAAAAAAACTTATCTTTATTGTTGAAAGTATTACAGATGTCCCTTTTTCCCCACTGACCCCCTCTGACCCTACTCCCGCCCCCCCCCTTCACTGTACTATTGTCTGTCCATGGGTTATGCATATCTGCATACAAGTTCTCTGGTTCATCTCTATCCACACACACCCCCGAAATATGTCCGTCTGAGGTATGATGCTTTTCATGGTTCCTAGTTCCCATTAAGTCAGGGCTCATGTAACATGACTCAGTCAGAGGTGGTCAGCAAACTCGACTGCAAGGACTCTACAGGGAGGGACCTCACTTTTTTGCCTTCTTAAAGGAATCTGTGCCAAACAGCCCAGTTAGTCAATAATCAATAACATCAGCAACCCAATTCAGAAATCAGAAAGCTGTGTCTGACTTTGCCACCTTCCAGGAGTTCCCAGAGCTGTTCTGCCCCCCGCCCCCATGCTGATGACCACTGTTACTGGGTCTTCACCTGCTCTTAGCGGATGGGGAAGCTGGTACTGCTGCCTCCACTCTGCCAGCCCAGCGCCACCCTGTCCAGGTGTGTCACCCCCTTCCTCAGAGCCAGTCACAACCGTGAGCTGCCATGACTTTCAGTGGTCGCCTTGCTAGCACTCAGAACCCGCAAAACCTGACATCCAAGGAAAAACCGAGCCGCCTGGCAACCGGAGCCAGTTGGTGATGGCAAATGGCAATGTTCAGGTTTAAGGTGTAGCCTCAAAGGCCAAGGGAGGCCTAGAGCCATATTCACACGGTCATTTGAATTCACCTTTTGGGAAAATTGCATCCTTCTCCAAGCAATTTGGCCTTAAGTGACGAACGCCACAGCAGATGCAAATTAACCTAGGGACTTTGAATAAACTGATATCTGCATAAAGAATAATTCCACTCTGAAAATGAGAATTGGAAAATTCAGAGCCAAGTGCAATGTTCCAGTTGGAATTATTTCAGGGATTATTAGAAAGAGGGGGGAACGAAGCTAACGAGTCATCCGGTGCCAAAATGAAACAATCGGACGCTCTGATTCCCAAATGATCACAAATACGCTGCTCTCTGCATTTGCTACTATAACTTCTTCCACATGAAAATGTTTTCAATGTATGTAGCGCTCTTCACGCCGGGATTCCTTCTCTGGTAACTTGCCAGCTCACGGATCCCCTATTAATATCACCTCCTTTAAATCTGTGTCCCCAAATAAACCAGAAGAAAACAAATCTAAGGGCTAGATGTTTACACTGTTCAGTTTTTCAATATTAGGTATTATTCAACCACCATGGCCCCGAGGAACCTCCAAATGCTCTAGAAGTAAAATTATGAGTTTTCTTTTGAAAGTGAACAGTTGAAAGGGTCCCAATTTTTTTGAATAGAAAAATAAAAGAGAGATAGGGACATTGGACTTTATGAGCACACATTGAAATTTCAACTCAAGAGAGTCATTTCTCAATTTCAATATAAAACAGCAAAAGAGATGAGATCGAGTTATCTGTGTCTTGCGCCAGCGTGGACTACACACGCATCTGGCCGCCTCCACTGTGACCCCTGTGAATGGTCATCTCTGTGTCCCCGAGTGCCTGGCGTGTGGCGGGCTCTCGGTCAGTGGTCCCTGCCTTGCACCCTGGCTCTAAGGCTGTACGTAAACGATCAGGAAATCTGAGCTGGGATGACACTGTCTGTCCTTCCAACCTGATGTCAGGAAGTCTTTCATTCTGGTTACCTAAAGAAGAGCAATTAAAATATAAAAGCTTTGTATCACCGTCCAAAACATTTTAGTTAAATAAGTCAAATAGATCCCAGTGATTGACTGTGTGTTGCAGTTGCTACTCTAGAAATATTTTTACAGAAATATTTACATTTCTCCAGAGACCTCCTTCGGATCCATCCCTCCGCCGGCCAGGATCCATCTCCCCTTCCTCTGGGAAGAGCCCCTGAGTTTGTTTTGCAGCCCCCGCCTTCCTCACTGCGTGGTCTTGGTGGTTTATCAGGGAAGGTCCCTGGCCTTCCCTTGGCCACGAAAAAGGCCAGGGACCCCAGTGATACTGACCAGACATCTTTCCCTGCAGAAGGAGTCCTGAACTACGTGCCTCAAGCCCTGAGGGCGAGGGTGAGGGCCAGAAGATTCCCGCAGTTCAAGAGACAGAACTAATTCCTGCTGCACAAGCTCCCAGGGCTGCCGGTCCAAGTCCTCTTCCAGACTGGTTCTCCAGGGGTTCCTCCGGCCAGCAAGCTCCCCACAGCCTCCAGGAGGCTCCCCTCTCCCTCTGTGTTAGCCAGAGGCGGCTGCTGGCGGCAGCCACGGGCCCCAACGCAGTGGCACTCCCCAAATCCTCACTGACCAAGCATATTCACTATGCCAACTCCAGATCCACTCGGTCCCGTCACTCAAGAGCTCTGCTGAGCAGGACGCTGCTCATCTGCTCAGATGACTATGTGAATCTGTTAAAGTAATAAAATTAAGTTGTTGAAAATGTTGCCTCCAGTTCTGTGGCTTCCTTCCTGTCCCTGTGCGTACGGTTTTATTTGATGACGGAATTATTAACGAAGCAGAAGATTCTATTCCTATCAGAAAAGAGCTGTAGATCCAGGTTCTATTTAAAGGGAATGCGTTGAGCTTCCCGACAGAAACTCAAGAAGCACACAATCTAGCAACTCAAAGTGAGGCCAGGGGGGCAACGTCACATGTTCAAAATGCTTCTGTAATCCCCATGCCTTAAAATAAAAAACTAAGAAGTCAGGCCGAGGTGAAGACAAATCCCACACGATGACATGTGAAAGACAGTGAACTTTGAAACGCCGTGAGGCATGATATAAGACATGATCCTCCTCCGTCTTAGCCTCAACTTGTCAACTCACCTCTGCCAGGGACCAGTGCCTTCCGCAAGGCTTCCTTTAGAGGGCTGTGCCCGTGTAAGAGCCTGTGGCCGGGAGTGACAGCAACGTGGGACGTGCCATAAATGGCCTCGGGGGTGGCCGTGTAGGCGGTCAGCTTCTCTCCTGTGACTTGCCCGTCCACCTGCCAGGGGGAGAGCAGAGTAGTCATTCCCTTCTTAATCCTCCCTCTGGACTACTGTGCTCCCCAACCTCATCCCCTTCTCCCCACCCCTTCAACCGCAAATAGTGGGGCCAGCTTCTGGCCACAGCCCCAGGGACGGGGGGTCAGAGATAGACCCGGCAGGGGCAGAGGAGGGCGGAAGAGGAGGATCACAGCTCCTCCTTCAGAAGCCCTGCCTGGTGCCCACCAGCAGGCCCACTTGGGCCCGGATTGAAGGTGATCAGAGCATGCTCAGAGAGATGCCGTCACAGCTGGAAATTTCACCACTTGCTTGGAAAAGCAGTGGAAGGAAACGCCCATGTCAGGGTGTGATTTTCAAAGTTTTTAAAGCACACACCCTCTGTCTGATGGGGGCTCCCAGGTCTGAGGCCCGAGTAAGCTGGTCACGTGGGTGAGGACATGGCACGGGAATGGTGAGCTCAGTGACAGGCAGCAGGTGCTCAGTGGACACCAGCCAGGGCTGTCAGGAGGAAGGAGCCTGCAAAGGTGGGTCAACTCTGTCTCCCGGCTGCTGCCCCCTCTAAGGTTTTGATTGGGACTGAGGTGAGGGAAGGGTTTGGAGCTAAATGAAGTGGGCACACAGGTCTTGATGGAGGAGGCGACATCAGAAGGATAAAAAAGAACACTCAGCCAGGAAATGGCAACAGAACAACTTTCCAGCCAGCAGAGACACAGAGGACAGTTCGAGGGGACCTTCCAGGGCAGGTGGCCTTCGGCAGTGACCTTCAGCAGGTCCCCTCTTGTGGACCCTGCGGAAGCCCAGACCCGAACAGCTTCACGTCTGTGTGGTACATGCGTTCGTTAGCCGCGGCTCCCTGTTTTGGGACATGAACCCCCTCGAGGATACAGTGAGAGCTGTGGACCGGCTGCTTAGGAAGTGCCCACACACACATTCTGCACTTAATTTCAGGGAGTTCATGGACCCAACAGAACACCCTCTAGATCTGTGCTGTCCAACGTGGTAGCCAGAGCTACGTGCAGCCGCGAGCACTTGAAATGTAGGTGCTTACAGGACAACAGCAGGATTCGAAGACTTTGTACTGAAACGGGAGTGTTAACAATAGTTAAACACTTCATACTTTTTAAAAATTGCTCACATCTTGAAACAGTAACATTCTGAATAGAATGGGTTGAATAGAACATGCTATTGAAATTAATTTCACCTGTTTCTTTGCACTGTGAAGGTTGTGGCTACAGGGAAATTTGAAATTATGTGTGGGACTCGCACTCTTTCCGCTGGACACGCTGCCGTGGAGCCCCAGGTGCTGGGCTGGTCAAGGGGTTGCAACAGAGCAGAGGGCCTGGCCAGCACTGACTGCTGGGAAGGCTCCGCCGCTCACCTTTAAGGTGAAGTCCAGGTGGCAGCCCACACAGTCCCCGATCCAGTGGGCCTGCATGCCTTTGATTCCATACCACTCCGGGAGGTCTGCCAACGCGTCCCGCATGGCCTGTAGGGATGAGAGAGAACGGAGAGCGAGATGCACAGGTTCGGGAAAGTGAATGATTCGGGGCTTGCTGAGGAAGGACTGGGGGAAAGTGGAGGACATGGGGGGAGGCTCAGGAATTAGGCCTCTTCTTGTTCGTCTGCCAATCAGAGGGGCCCAACAGAGGTGAGAAGCAGAGGCGCTTGCTCATCAGGACTCAGTTTCATGTGATGGGTCTGGCCAATGCCTCTATTCATTGGGGGCCTGGGCACATGCAAAGCAGGATGTGCCAGAGCCCCTGACATGAAGGTTAAATATAGTGACTCCTCCTTATCCCTGGGGGATGCGATCCAAGACCCCAGTAGATGCCTGAAACCGCAGATGGTGCAGAACCCAATATATACTATGGTTTTTCCTATGTGTACATTCCTATGATAAAGTTTAGTTAATAAATCAGCATAGTAAGAGACTAACAACAATAACTAATATTAAAATAGAACAATTTTAACAATAAAAGTTGTATGAATGTGGGCCTCTCTGGTAACTGAGTCGGCTAAGTGACTAGCGGGCAGGTAGCGTATACAGCGTTGGACAAAAGGGATGATTCACATCCTGGGCGGGATGGGGAGTGACTGAGCAAGATTTCCTCGTGCTACTCAGGACAACGAACAATTTAAAACCTATGACAGCTTACCATTTGCTGTCACAGGTTTTTAATTGCTCGTTGTCCTGAGTAGCACGAGGAAATCTTGCTCAGTTATGCTAAGTGAAATAAGCCAGTCAGTGAAAGATAAATACCACATGATCTCACTCATTTGTGGAATATAAAGAACATTATAAACTGTTGAACAAAAATAGATTGAGGCAAAGAAACATCGAACAGACTGTCAAACTACAGCGGGAAGGTAGGGGAGGGTTGGGGGGAATAAGAGATCAACTGAAGGACTTGTATGTATGCATATAAGCACAACCAACAGACACAAGACACTGGAGGGGAGAGGGAGAGTGCAGGGTGGGGGATGGGGGGTGGGGGGTGGGTAGGGGAGGCCAAGGGGAGGTCAATGGGGGGGGGGGCGGGAAGGAGACATATGTACTACTATTTGTAATACCTTAAATAATAAAATAAAATAAAAATAAAACCTGTAACAGCCCCTGACGCCTCTCTGTCTCCTGCATTGCTGAGCCTTGCTGATAAGCCCTCTGGGAGAGTTTTCCTCTAGGTTGCATTGTCTAGGCTGGGAGACTTCTTATGGAGGTGCTTTGCTTAAAATATTCAGATCTCAGAGAGGACAAAAGATTGAACTAGAATAAAATGGGAATATTTTGATATGCTAATTATGGGAGAGAGAAAAACCCTCCTGCTTAATGCCTTACCAAATTTATGAAATTTTTTTAAAAATGAAAGCAATTTAAAAAGAAACGAAATGAAATCAACATCTTGAGAATAACCCAGCAAGCCCTTTTTAGTCCCCACTGAGAAATGAGCATTATTCAGGGCTGGTTTTTGATGAACACCTGCTCTGAGCAGCCTCTCCCTCATCCCGGGGCTGGCCCTGCTCCACCAGAACAAGAGGGTGGTGAGTATTCACAGCCCTACAGTTGTTTGGTCTAAAGACCTGATTTTATTTGTTTGTCTGATTTAAGTTTTCGTTGAGATGACAGCCTGCCTCCCTCTTTTGGTGTTGCAATTACAGTGGTAGTACACGGGATTCAGCTCCTTTCATGCCCTTACATTTGGCAAACACTTGGCAGCGACTCCCTCCCCCACCCTGGCCAACCTGGAATTATGGAAATCTTACTGGTTCACAGAATCCAAACACCTTGGGAGAGAGCAGGTTTTGAGACTCTTTTTTAAAGGGCTATAGAGTAAATGCCTTTTCAGGTAACATGGAGGGAACCCAGCATGTGAGAGCCGAAAGCTGAGCTATGCTGGGAGATGGCCTGTGCTCTCTCCGAGCCCCCTCCATCAACTGCCAGAGCTTGGGCACAACCTGGAAGCCATTCGTTTATGTAGCTCCCTCATTTAACAGATGAAAAAGGGCTCACTCAACCAAGTCAATGGCAGCCTAATATCATGAGTGATCTAAGTCTTCAGATCAGATACTCTGTGCTCAGTTTCCTGGTCTCTTTAGGTAAATTAAACAAAAGATAACATCTTCCACATGTAAAACCTAGAAATTAATTATATAAGTGGGCTTCTCGTTCCGTGTTTTACAAATAATTCCTGCATTTACTGCTCACCTGAAGCCACATTGTTGTGGTTATTGTTGAGCATTTAGAGAAATCCCATGGCTTACAAAAAGGCCTCACAATCACTTAGCTGCGATGGGTCTGCAAACACGGCCCCTGCGGCCCTGTACGTACCATGTGGATGAGGATGCTGTAAGGAGTTGAACTGAACTGCCTATTAACGAGGCTGACTTATGAGCCCATGTTTAAGAACAGGAAGTAGAAGGAGACAGGCTGAAGCCCGCATCTAATCAAAAGAGGCTTTCGTACACAAAATCTAATCAGGAAGAAGAAGGAGGAAGGTTAAAGTGAAAAGCTGAGGATAAAAAGAGGATTAGATAGAACCTGGCCAATCAGACCCTTTTTTTTTTATTATTAAATATATTTTATTGATTTTTTACAGAGAGGAAGGGAGAGGGATAGAGAGTTAGAAACATCAATGAGAGAGAAACATCAATCAGCGGCCTCTTGCACACCCCCTACTGGGGATGTGCCTGCAACCAAGGTACATGCCCTTGACCGGAATCGAACCTGGGACCCTTCAGTCCCCAGGCCAGCGCTCTATCCAGTGAGCCAAACCAGCTAGGGCCAGACTCTTTCTTCAAAGACACTGAAATAAGGCCAGAAATAAGTCCTTACTTCCCTAGGGAAGACCGTGTGTGCGCTAATGCATTAACCACCACGTGCAACGGGACCACAAGTGAGGATTCTAGAAGTGGTTTTTAAAACAAGATACATTTCAGGAGACCTTGGATGAACAAATGCAAGCAAAATGAGAAATCCAAACCTTTTAAAACCATTAGCTTAGATTTATTAGCTCCCACGGGAGGGGGAGAGGCTGCAAAGCCAGGACCTGGAGAGCTGGGCATAGATTTGAGACAGCATGAAAGAGACAAGATGAAATGGGGAGACGTAATTAAAGCGGGTACTTTTTAAAAGCTTAACACTTAGCCTCCTTCTGAATCAGTGTGGTTTGATTAGCAATTAATTTTGTATTACAATCTGTATGTTTTTTCTAAAACTTTTTCTTGTTGCCAAGGTTTCTTTATTCTTCTTTAAAAAATCATTTCAGTGCATTCACTCTAAAAGCACAGTGTATATTTGAGTTCTAATAAAGGAAAATCAATTCCGAAAGCAGTAAGATGTTTAACAATCTAGAATATCCTCTTTAGAATATGCTAGAGGAATAAATCTTCTCTCATCCTAGCCTCATTCCCCTGCAGGAAGTTAGGCACAAAGATTTATCCATTAAAAATCTCATCTGGCGGGATGTTTACCTCCCTCTGACAGCCCTGTGCTAACTTCTCTTCTGAAATGTTTTATGTATGTCTAGCGAAATCCATTTGTTGTGACTCTCAGTGCAAAAGATTTATTTACAAATACAGTTCGCTCTTTTTTTTAAGAATCTTTATTGTTGAAAGTATTACATATGTCCCCCCATTTTCCCCCATCGACCCCCTCCAGCCCACCCCCACCCCCACCCAGTTGGCTCTCCAAGAGTGCCAGTCCCAGTGAGGAGCTACTAACCCAGAAGGGCGGCAACCACGTGTAAGTGAGGAATCCTGCTAATGAGGTGTGCCTGGGCCACAGGCGCAGGCTCGAGGGGTGGCAGGGGCAAAGGACAAGAGGCGCCCACCAGCCCACACGGACAGCAAGCGCGCATCTCAGAGCCACGTGAAAGTGCTACCGTGTAGCTTCCCAGTGGCTGGGAGGACAGACGGGCCTTCTGGGTGGGGCCGTCGGGGTGGCCCGCGTGCGTGCTCTGTGGGAGAGCATGTGCAGAAGGAACCCTGGAAGCCAGCGAGGCTAACCTCTTCGTACCCACCTCGCCATGCATTCACGATGGCCACACTTACCAGCCTTTCCCACCCCTTCCCACCGCCTTGTCAGCGGCAGGACTGTTCTAAGGCCACTGACTTCCAGGAGACAGTGCTGGAGGTTCTGAAATGTCACCACCACCCTCCTAACGACGCCGATGACGGAGGCCAAGCCCTCCCAACGACAGAGCCACCTGTCTGATGAGCCAGCTTCCGATTCCCTGAGGCCACCACCTCATCTCACTGCCCATGGCACCCAGGACAGAGAGAGGCTGTGCCTGCACCCCACCGTGGCCTGAAAGGGCAGCTCTGTTCCGGGAAAGAATAAAGTGGAGACAGCCAGCCCAGGGGACAAGCTGCTCAATTGCCTTCAGCTTGGAAGCTTGCCTACAAATGTACAGCTTCCAGAACATTAGACCGTCCTTTCCCAGACTCTCGGGTCTGAAGACGTGTAAATCAAGGCCATCGCAACCCAGCTGTTAGGCTGCTTGGTTCTGTGGGTCTCAAAATGACAAGTCATCATGGAAATTGTGGAAAAGACAGAAAGGATGAAGAAAAATACCAATTACACACGTCGACTGAAGCAGCCAGGGTGACCACCATTAATATTTTATTCTGTACCTCCCATCCTACTTGCTCCCGTCTTCCACTGACGCTAAGATGCACGTTTCCCCACAAGCTCTGAAACGGGGCCGTGTCTTGCAGTCAATGGTGTCTTTGATTGACAGCATTTTTCTTTCTCCGTGGAGCATAACATCTAAAACCAATGGTGTTAGAACTGAACAAATACAGTAGGAGTGTGTGTGCCTGTGTGCACGTTCTTACACAGGTAAGTCCATGCTCTTAGTATATTCTTTTTAACGACAGCCTGCATTTTACTAAGGTTTGTAACTTATCACAGTCCTGGAAATGATCAAGTCTCTATTTTGAGCAAAGCTGACACTAGAGCTGACCACCTGGAATAGTCAGCAAACCACAGAGACATGGGAAGGTGCTGTGGGACACGGTCCCTTTCTAGAAGAGCAGACTTATTTTGAAAACAAAACAATGTAATATGGAGCCATGTGTATCTGTTGTGACTGTTTCCTTAACAGCAGCGGCACCCACGGGCTCAGTCTCCTGCTCCCTGAAGGCCCCAGGATAAGGACAGGGCGTTGGGGCGGAGAATAATGATGCAGAACATGACCCAGCTCCCGCTCCGAGAGGCCAGCAGGCCAATTCCATCAGGAACAAACTAGAAAACCGCGCTTGCCATTACCGGCCTTCTGTGCCCGCTCCCGTACCTATCACATTTCCTGACTTGCTAAGGCCCTGCCTTCCTGCAACACACACAGACGGTCTGCCTTCTGCACGAGGGTCTCGCTTGGTTGCTTGGGAACCAGTGCTCAGGAGCAGGTGGAAGAACGCAGGTCTGGGACCGAGGGGACTCCGGTCGGGCCTGGCTTTCCTGGGCTCGGGGTGACTCAGTTATACAATGAGGGATGGGCTGGCTCAGTCATTTTGCTGACACCTCCGCTGGCAATCAGCGCCCTAGGCGGCAGGAGGAGGACAGGATGTGCGCTGCTTGAAATAAAGCAACACCTTATCCCTCTATTTTAATTTGGTTTCAGACATCGGATTGATGTTGTAACTCTGAGCAGCAGTAAAGGCATGAGGGTTTTTTTCCTGCCATTTGTTTCTCAGATCAGGACAGGGATTCAAAAGCTTGGGGGACTCTGAGCTAAAGGTAGGGGAACCTGCTCAGTGCTCCCTCAAGTGTCCTCTAGCTTTAAAATCCAAAGGTCTTCCTGAGCTAACGAGGCTCATTGGGGACACTCGCCAGCTCTCCCCGGCACACCCAGCGGCCCCACTTCCCCCAACAAGGGGCAAATAAGTTCCCTGCCCCTGGAGTCCACGCTCACAGCGCTGCCCCGATCGAGACCACGCGGCTGTGACTGGGCAGCGGTGTGGACGTTCGGAGGTGGGCAGAAGGCGCTGTGTTTAGGGAGAAGAAACCTAATCGTCTGTATCATCTAGAAACCCCAGAGGTTTCTAATCCCAGAGCCAGGCCCAGCCCTGCACCAACTCTGGTGACTTTTCCAGGCAGGCGCTCCCAGCTGCTTCCTGCTGGCTGGGGCTGGGTGGGGACACATGCCTGACCCGCTCTAGGCAGCCCCCTGCTCGCCTGGGACGTGCTGGGAACCGTCAGCCTCAAGCACCTACTTTCCTTGAGTCTTGGCCCCCCTCCCACTCCTGCCCACTCTCACCCCCAGGACTTGAGGGGTGGGTGGGGATGGCTCCCCCTGTGCCCATGCGTCCCTCTCCCCCACAGGAGGGCTGAGAGGACAGGACAGGATGGAAGGTGAGCTGCGTTCACCCTCAGGCTTAGGAGAGGGAAGATCCGGGAGTGGCAGGTTACAGAGGAGAGAAGGTATCACACAGAAGGAGCAGACGAACAGCTCCCTCGCTCCGTGCGACAGGGAGCGTGAACCGATCCCAGGACAGAAGCCTCTGCTGTTTCTAGAAGAGACAGTGATTCCGGCAGGACGCTCACTCGGGGCTGAACGTGCCAGCCGGGGCCAGAGCTGAGTGGCTGGGGCTCCCCGCCACTCGGGAGTTACAAGGGGGGGCATGAGGCCACCCCCAGCCCAGAATGACCACAGAGGGACGTGGTGGAGATGAAGGCAGTAATCGCTTTAAGGCCCCGGGGCTGGTAAGAGGGAAGCCGAGCATGGCCACATGAAATCTGGCTCCGCCCGAGTCCTCGCGGCCTTTATCCCAACACCCTGCAGAGGAGCTGACGGCTCCTTAAACCTTTCTCACTTGCTCCTCTTGGTTCTCAGAAACTTGCACCCTCAGCCAATATCGCCCTTGTTCGCACACATGGGAAGACCCAGGCAGGGACCACAGCTCTCCTGGAGGCAGGAGGCAGGGTGGGGCCAAGTCGCCAACCTCACTGACCAGTCCATCTGCTACGCTTTCTGGGTGGGGCAGGTGAGGGTTGCTGTTACCGGAGGCCTTTCCTAGCAGTACCTGTGAGCCAGCCTCTGTTCCGGGGCTGAGGGCGGGTCTGAGACAGCCAGGAAACAGGCCCAATTTCCCAGAGAAAGCCAGATGCTTTCACGAGCCACTCCGGGCTCAGGACTGGAACCAGGCTGCCCAAAGGCTCCAAAGTGTCAGGGACTCTCAGGCCCCAGGGGTGCGGGCTGGAGACATACCTGCCCCATTGCTCCTCCTGCTCCATCCTCCTCCTCTGCCTCCCCACAAGCTCTTGCCTCGCACCCCACTTCCCCTGCCTCCCCATCTCTCCAGCCCCTACCTTCCCTCTTTGCAGGCCCAAACAGGACCGGTGCATTCTTCCAAAGGCACCTCTACTTCACCGGCAAGGTCACAGGTGAAATCAAGAGACACATGGGGGGGAGGGAAGGGGGGCTAGTACCTCCCGTCCCCCTGACTTCATAAGGGCTCATGGCTGCCCCTCTGCTTCTGGCCAACAGAACTGTCCTTAGAAATACGGTGAGGCGTGAGTTTCCTGCACGTCTGGAAGGGAACAGAGCGCTCCCTTGCAGACATCCTGCACTCCCTGCCTCCTCACCTCCTCCATGATGCCTTCCCAGCCCCTGGGCAGACCCGGGCTCCTCCTGGCCTCCCGAGCACTGTCCTGCAGGTGGCGTGATCCCCCTGGGCTGTGGCTGCTCCCGTCCGCCACTGTCTCCCACGTTAGCCTCCAAGCTCCATGAGAGCAGGGACCTCGCTGTGCTCTTCTGTATTCTGAGCACCTCGCCCGGGGTCTGGCCAGGCACTCAGTAACATCTGGGGAAAGAATGGGTGAATTCAGATGACCTGAGACGCGGTACAGACTGCCCGTTAAGAGCTCAGGCACTCGGACTGGAATCCCAGTGCTGTTACGTATTAGCAGTGTGAGCCTCAGTTTCCTCATCAGTAAAATGGGACTAACAGGAGGACCACCCTCAAAGGACTGATGTCAGGGTTAAATAAGATGGTGAGGTAAAGGCCTGAGCACCGACCGGATCGGGGCAAGCAGGGAGGAGTGAAAGGTATGGACCTGCTCATGTCCCCGCAGTCGCCAGGGAGTTCCTGAAAACTTGGAAACTATAACCACCAACGTGGGCTGGACTGAGCACCATTGGGGTGTGGTTCTGTCCATCGTAACACCAGGAGGAGCCCAGGAATAGTGCCCGCGAGCCGGGCCCTGCGAGGAAACAGCCTCTGGGGGCCACAGGAGGCAGCCGCAGGAATCAAACCCACGGATCTATTAGAAAAGCTCAAATGGGAAGCCAAGGTCGCTTCCGGGTGTCACCTGCTGTCGGGAACCGGGCGTTGGCTCCACCACACTCGGAGCCTTTTACTTTCTGTATGTGAGGCTCCCTGCCCCTCCCCTCCAGCGCGGCCCACAGGTTCCTCCCACACGTCTCAGCTGTTCCTCACTGCTCCCACCACAGGTCTCCTTCCACAGAGCGTGCGGCTGAAAGCACTTTTCATGTCTCACAAAGCAGACAAGCCTAGCAAACGCCGGGTGGGGGGTGAGGGGAGAAAATCAAATACATCACAGAACAGCCTTAATGAGGCGATTTTTCTGTTCCAGGGCTCCCTGTAATTTTCACATCAGGCACCGTCTTTATAATCTGGAAGTTAAGTGAATGAAAGGCTGCGCCACAGCCATGTTCCCGAGCAGACCACCAGCTGCACACGGAGCCCGCAGAGCTGCCAAATCAGGTGCAGATACAAAGCCCTAAAGATAACGGAGGGACACAGCTCCTGGCCACCCAGCCCCATTCCCCACCCCCTCCCCCAGCCCCGTGACTGCAGAGGCTGAAAGCTGAGCCTGCTTTCCTCGGCCCCTCAACGTTGGGGCAGCCACGGGACGCAGCTAAGCTGGGGCTGAAAGCACACAGTGGGCTCTTGCTGGGGATGCCACAGAAGCTCCTGCGTTCCAGATAAAGCAGCAGTCAGTCACCCACCCCTCCCACGCGAGTTTATAAACGCACACATCTGGCCCAGCCCGTTTGGCTCAGCGGATAGAGCGTCGGCCTGTGGACTGCAGGGTCCCGGGTTCCATTCTGGTCAAGGGCACGTGCCTGGGTTGCGGGCTTGATCCCTAGTAGGGAGCGTGCAGGAGGCAGCCAATCGATTCTCTCTCATCATTGATGTTTCTATCTCTCTCTTCCTCTCCTTTCCTCTCTGAAATCAATAAAAATAAAAGCACGTATCGGACCATGCCATTCCCTTCCTCAGAATCCTTTGAGAGTTTCCCAGGGCCCCCATGATAAAGTGCAAATTCCTGAAGACGTAAAGGCCCTGCCTGATGGGCCCCTCACCACTGCCCCAGCTTCGCCAGCCCTGCCTCTCCCGGCTCTCCGACATTCCCTTCCCTCACATTCCTTCAGTTCCTCAAACTGTCACGTAGATTTCTGCTTTAGGGTCACCACACAGGGTTGTTCCTTAGTTGGGAGGCTCCCCTCCAGCTTTATGGCCCACTCAACCCTTGCTCGCCTGCCTGCGTCCTAAACAGGGAAATTTCCCATTTCGGATATCGTACTTTTCTGTTCTAGACTGCCAGTGTTCGTTTGTTTTGAATAGTTTCCATTTCTCTTGTGAGATTCCCCATTGTTCACTCATTATGACCATCTATTCCTTTAAGTTCCAGATCAGTTATATAACAGATGCCTCTGACTTCATTTCCTAATTCCAACTTCTGGGTCATCTCAGGAACTATTTCCTTTTTAAAATTTTTATTTCTGGGCCTTTTTCAACTTTCTTGACTATGGGTCACATTCCCTGATTCTCTACAAAGCTGGATATTTTCCATTACATGTTGAACATCACAGGTGAAACCAACCTTGCAGGGAGTCTAGATTATGTGGTCTCCCTTTAAAGGTGTTGAATTTTGTTCTAAAAGTTCCTTGTGAACCTGTCAGGCTTAATTTTTTTTTTGCTAAGATGAGTCTATTTTAATTTTGTCCTCATTCCTAGAGTGTTACCTGTATGTCTAATATATGGCTTTGTGGGGGTGTCAAATGCAGACGTTCGTCTGTGCCCTAACTCCAAGGTCTCTGAGCACCGTGCAACCCTGGTAGCTTGGCTCTCTCTCGGTCCCACAGCCATCATTTCCATTGGGCCTTATGGAGCCTTGCTCCGTGCAGCCCTCAGCCAAGAGCCAGCAGTGAACATAGATTTCTGCCCACTCCCACCACTCCCACTTCTTCTGATTTTCAGGGCAGACCAAGAGCTGACCTCCAAAGACAGCTTTTTCAATAAATGTGCACAGGAGTTCAGCAAGAACCCAGCAAGTCACCATGGTAACTAGCGTTTCTGATGAACAGCTGACAATTCACAGCTGACAGTTTAAAGAATAATGCCCCTCAGTTAGGTTATTACATTTCCAACTTGAGGCAGAGGTCAAAACAGAAGAGCTAATTAGGTGGCTTTTCCACAACGCCTGCTACAGAGCCGCGGACGCGTCTGGGGCTGCCTGTCAGCAGAGAGGGGCTCCCACTGCCGGGAAGTTACAGAGAGCAAGGTCCTCAGCCGGTGCTTCTCCTCCGGTCTCTCAATAGCACTGTGCTAACCAGTTCCAGTGAGTACGTTTCCAAATCCATGCGCTACTCTCAGTTGTGTTCTGAATAGATTATAATGGAAAAATAGCCTCATTTAAGAAACATCTTTTAACCGAGGGGAAAACGGGGGGGGGGGGGGGGGCGGGGAAGGAACGTCTTTTGCGTGAGAGAGCTGGGGGTCATCTATGCATACGGCGTTGGTCGTTGGTGCTGCCTGCCAACGTGCACACGTTAGTGGGGAGCCTGCATTAGTGGGGAGCCTGCGGGCCCACACTCACCTTTGCATAAGCAGTTGTCTTGAGGAACCACTGCCTGAGGTACTTCTGCTCCACCTTCGCTCCGGAGCGCCACGAACAGCCCTGCTCATCCACCTGCTCGTTGGCCAGCACTGTTTGGTCCACGGGGTCCCAGTTAACCAAGGCCTGTACCAACCATGAAACAAAATGGTGAGGACACTGAAGGACCCCTCGAGGCTCCTCCCAGGTGAGGAATCTGCAAACGCAGCGCCTCTGCTGGGGGACTCGAGGAGTCTGCATCCCCTCGGAGTACCGTGCGGCCAGGAAACCACCAGCGAGCTGTAAGAAGCGCAGGGAACGGCCTCTGTGCCTCCCTCTCATTAGAATACGCTTCGGACGGAAGCTGTAAGCACGTGTCTAGCTCAGGCTTGGTATCTTCTTGCATGAAAGGATGAACTGGCAGGACTTGAAGTTTGAGTAAACAGAGAAAAAGAAGTAACAATGGCCCTAGCCGGCTTGGCTCAGTGGATAGAGCGTCGGCCTGCGGACTGAAGGGTCCCAGGTTCGATTCCGGCCAAGGGCACATGCCTGGGTTGCGGGCTCAATCCCCAGTGGGGGTGTGCAGGAGGCAGCCAATCAATGATTCTCTCTCATCATTGATGTTTCTATCTCTCTCTCCTTCTCCCTTCCTCTCTGAAACCAATAAAGAAATATATTAAAAAAAAAAAAAAAGAAGTAACAATGGTACCTAGAGCCTAGCAGAAATCAGTTATTTTAGGGTAAACGAGTATATTAACTTTAATATAAATAGCTAACCATTACCGAGTGACCACCGTGTGCT
Source organism: Myotis myotis (assembly GCF_014108235.1). NCBI lineage: Eukaryota > Metazoa > Chordata > Mammalia > Chiroptera > Vespertilionidae > Myotis > Myotis myotis. Next base: position 49,146,767 of record NW_023416317.1, read on the forward strand.
AGACGCTGGCTAAGTGCCTTCCTAATGCTGGCTTTCCGCATCCTCACGACAACCTTTTAAGGCATGAATAGTGTTATCCCTACATTGCAAAGAAGAATACTAAGGCACAGAGGTCAAATAACCTGTCAAAAGTCACCCAGGAAGTGAGAGAGACAGGATCAGAACTCAGACTATGGGAACTGTAAAAATTATCTGCAATTTTTTAAGAATTTTATCTCTGGTGCTAGTAACAGTAGGGCTTCCCTAAATCCTACAAAAACAGTCACTTTATTCCATTTAAATGACTGTATCACATATGTAGAGTAGTGCGAATAAATCTTACCACCACCCATATCAAGATATAGAGCATTCCCAATACCCCCCAAAATTCTGTTGTGTCTTCTCGCAATCAACATCTGTCCCCAGAAGGTAGCAATCTTTTGAGATCTTTCTGAATATTTTTATGTGGCTGAGAGACCCTGTAATCTCAACCACTGTGAAGTTTCCCTCCATAGCTCTAATTCACATCTATCTTCATGTAAAATAAATACCTCTGCCATTGACGTCATCTCTTTACTACATTTAGGTACAACTTAGTGCAAAGAAGTCAATGAGTACAGAGTTTGGGCACTAAAATATCCTGGCTTGATAAGCACTGTTATTTTAAATATGTTTTTATTGATTTTCAGAGAGAAGAAGGGAGAGGGAGAGAGACATAGAAACATCAATGATGAGAGAGAATCATTGATCGGCTGCCTCCTGCACTCCCCCTACTGGGGATGGAGCCTGCAACCCAGGCATGTGCCTTGACCTGGAATCGAATTATGACCTCCTGGTTCATGGGTGGATGCTCAACCACTGAGCACACCAGTCAGGTCCTCATTGTTATTTTTAATTTTAATAAGCAATTCTAATAAGAGATTGTGCCGAATATTGTCTATTTGCCCCTCCAAATCCTCTTTCCCTCTTCTGCACCCTGGCTTGTCCTCTGGCTGGGTTCAGCCAATGAGAGGCGCCCTGGCCTCCTTCCAGCCGGGCTGTGGCTGGAACACCGAAGGCACAGCCCCTGCCCTCTGTCACAGTTACTGTCTTCCTAGTTCCAGTGCCTGCTCCCTGAGGTCGCCCATTAACCCTACTGAAACAGTCCCTTTATAACATGATCCTTTCGGCCGCACCCTCTACTTCCTGCTGGACCCTGACTGATCCAGAGACATATGTAAAATCTACATAAAAAGGAGGGTGGAGGATAGGCTAACCCATCTGTTGGTAGTGATTTTACAACTGGAAGGCAGCATGGCCACCAAAACACGTAAGCCTGTGAAGCCTGCAGTCAGTGGTAAAGCCATGCAGTGAGTGACTCCTCTCATTCCAGGGCCCCCCACGCCTTGAGTACACAGAGATAAAATATTAACCTTAGAGATGAAAACTCTAGGCTGATAAACCAAGAGTGATTTACTTATCTGTTATTATTGCCTATATTAAGTGTTGGGAGGGATACCATTTAAAATAACCAGCCCTAGCTGGTTGGCTCAGTGGATAGAGCAAACTGAAGGGTCCCAGGTTCCATTCCAGTCAAGGGCACATGCTGGGGTTGTGGGCTCGATCCCCAGTAGGGGGCATGCAGGAGGCAGCCAATCAATGATTCTCTCTCATCATTGATGTTCCTATCTCTCCCCCTTTCCCTTCATCTCTGAAATCAATAAAAATATATTTTCAAATAAAATAAAATAAATAAGGTAGCCCTAGCCAGTTTGGCTCAGTGAGTAGAGCGCCGGCCTGCAGACCAAAGGGTACCATGTTCGATTCTGGTCAAGGGCACGTACCTCGGTTGCAGGCTCCTCCCCAGCCCAGGCTCTGGTAGAGACTTCTGCAGGAAGCAACCAATCAATGTGTTTCTCTCACATCGATGTTTCTTTCTCTGTCCCTCTCTCTTCCAATCTCCCTAAAAATCAACGGAAAAATATCCTCGGGCAAGGATAGAAATAGATAAGTAAATAAATAAATGAATGAATAAATGAATGAATGAATGAATAAATAATAAGGTAAAAAGAAAGAACCAAGTGTTGTTTAGTATTGTGGAAAGTTCTTTCAAATGGGAGCCCGCCCCACGCCCTCCCCAAAAACCCACACAGAACTAAAACTGTATAAAATATAAAACGGAGATAAAAAGCCCTATATGCTTCCATCTGTGCCTCCCGCCCCCCACCAATCTCAGAGGATCAGGAAGAAGCAAACACTCAATACTGCCGATCGCAGAAACAAACAGGACTCTATTTTCTTATCAACAGTTCCCACACGGCCCCGGCATCTCGCCCGCTCTAGGTTACAAAATGCAAGGAGGAAGGTGTGTTCCTAAGAGGCTTACAAGTTATAACAAAACCCTGGTGTCGGATGAGAGACAAATAAAAGCAAAACACAAAAGCAATTTTTCCCCAGAGAAAGTCTTGGGGGAAGAGGAAAAACACCAAAGGAAATAGCATTTCAGATCAAAGATGCGTCAACTGTGAGAACCCACTCTTGTTTCTTCCCACAATCTGATCCGCCTCAACCACAGAGATGCCGGGTCCAGGCTCAGCCTTCCCGCGGTGGGGGCAGGGGGAGCGGGGGGAGAGTGTTACCCCAGGGGTGGCCGCAAGGCAAGACCCTGGCATCTGGGCGCTGCACGTGCAGCCTCTCCACGCCCTGGAGCTGCTCCCAACGCCCTTTCCCGGGTCTCCTCTCTCACTAACGGTCTCTAGCACACGGCCTCCCTCGGAGCCAGGGCTCTTTACAACATCCCCGATGTCCACGTTTTGAACATGTACTTTGATGGACACCCTGATTATCAGGCAAGCACAGTCTTGCTACATAGAATACAGTTTCTGGACAACCTCACCTGGCTGACATGTGTGTTCCCTATTCCCCGCTGAAGCCAACTCCACGCTCCTCTACCGTTCACTAGCCACACTGGCAGGATCTGAACTTTAAAATCAACCTTCAGTCGATACGGAAGTGGCTGAAACGCCTGCAAACACTGAGCTCCAGCCCACTTGGCCCACTGCTTCCCTCACACAAGTCATCTGGTAACTCTGCAGAAAGAGGGGCTCCAAATAAGAGAATGTCCCCAGCTGATCCAGGGTTAAACACGAGGAATAACCTTTTTTTGTCTGGGTGTTGATGGGAAGCTTTTAGAAAGCATTTTAGGAATGTGTTCCATGACACCATTAGGCTCTCAGGGATGCTGGCGACTGTGGGCTCCACTGGGGATCCTCAAGGCGGCGACATCCTGATTTTGAGCTTATACGCTCCCTTCTCTGCGACACAGCAGCTGCGGTGCCCCCTGCCCGCGGCCTCCTGTGCCACCCCTCACCTTTTCTCATCTCATCTTCCTCTTGCTTGGGTTCTCTCCCCTCACCTCCCTGGGCCTCGCTTTGCATAGGATGCCTGTCCTGTCCAGATCACCCTCCATCAGCCTTTGTCTCCCGGCCAGGGCATCGCTCCTCAGGCCTCCGGCTCCTCCCATAGCTGTCCTTGCTTCCTCCCCAGGCTCCGCTTTGCTACCCCTTTTCTGAGGACACTGACATGCAGCTTCTGGCTCCAGAAGGCTGGTAAAGTATGTGGTTCAGGGTATTGATTTTCTCAAAGGCTATTAGCTTTTTTCTTGACAAAGGGGTGCTTAATTAAGGAACACCACATAGATCTTATTAAAGGATGTAATTCTCAAAATCAATATTGCCCCATTCCATCCAGAATGGGCCAAATTTGGACGGAGTCCAGGGGAAGGGGGTGGGTCCCAAGGCTACTGCTACCACCTTCCACAGCCCCAGGGGGAAAATTGGGAGAGGCCGTGCGCTTCCTGGAGACCAGGCCGCACTGCACACCCAGCTTAGGAGGCTGAATTAGCACAGCCACCAGCTGCTGCCACCAAAGTCATGGAGACGGCCAAAGACAAACTCCTAGATAGGAACTCTCCATAGTTCCCCTGAATGTCCAAGCACCCGGCAACATCATTCGTCTCTCTACTAACTACATCCACAGAATAACCTTCTTTAAATCACAGAGGTAAACTCATGTTCTCCCAAGTAGAGGGCTTGGAAAGCTTGTACCTGCCCATCATGAGCTCACAGCTTCATTGTGGCTGACATTGTACAATGAAATATGTCAACATTTGGAAGAGCTGCATAACTCACTGTACTGTATTTTCCAAATGCCTAATGTATGATGTTACAAAATTATGCAGAGGTGAAAAATCCATGCAAAGTGCAAGACAGACCAGTCCAATCCATTTCAATTTAACAGAGTACAAAAAGGTCACCGATGTTTCAGATTCAACACTGCAGCTAACGTTTAAGAAACAACCACTTGTTGACTTTTGCTATAGTATCAAAGAAGAATATTCACAATTATGTGAAGTGGTTATTAAATCACCCTTCCACTTTTAACAGGTTCTGTTCATTCAGTCTTCTGGTATTTACACTGTAACTTTAAATAATAAAAGTATGCTTCCGTCTTGGACATTGTCTTTAGACAGCGCTGGGGACCCTGGGCCATGCATGGTGGACACTCAGCATGGTCGGCCATACAGCCTTCCTCCCACCCTCGACCCCTCTTCTAGTTCGCCCTATTTTTGTTAGCTTTAATAGCTACCTTTCTAACTTAAAAAAAAAACACATAGATGTAAACCTCTAACTTTTCATCTCTGACTCCTTGCTGAGAAAGATGAAGGGATGCTCTCACACTTGCTTCTATTTTTCTTCCCCAAGTTCACCTCCTGGTTTTTGTTGCTACATTATTTTTATGTTGTTAAGGTTCAAGACATCTTTGTTTTATTCCGAAATTCAAGTTGAGCCTTCTGCATCCATCACTAGATTGATTCTAAAGCTTTTCAAACCTAACACATAGTGATTCTGTAGGTATTATTCATTGCAAGACCAAGCAGTGTGAAGTGACCCACAGAACAGTAAATGTGACTCTGTGTCCTTAAATCCCTCTGGCCAAAGGATTTATGCCACTTCCACTTGTTACTTCTGAATTTCCTAGACCCACGTTGTCTAACAGAATGTTCTGTGATGATGGAAAATGTTCTAGATCCGTGATGTCCAATCTTCGCTACTGGCACGTGAATGTGGACCTCAATCTTAATGTTAATTAACCTCAATTACTTTAAACTTAAATATCAACCCCACATGCCACTGGTGGCTACAGTACTGGACAGCAAAGTTCCAGGCCACGCTTGACGCTCTCCCTCCTCCCCAGCATCTCAGGAGCATCCACTGTTACTGAGCTCCCACCGTGACACGCTCCTCCCCTTCTTCGGAGACCACTCGGTAGGCACTGTGATGGTTGTTCTTCAAATAGCATCTCTGTCCTCCAAGACCCTGCAACGATGTCACCACCCACTGAGCAGGAGAGCCACACTCCTGGAGGTGACTGACCCAGCGCACAGTTGGGAGGGGTCTGAGCTAGGGTCTGGGAAGCCTGCACTCCTCTTCTGCTCCCCCCGCCTCCCCGATCTCAGCCCAGGCACCAGGCACTGTTACGTGCTGGGAATTCAAGCGCGAAAGAACCAAGCCCTGTCCTGGAGGCAGCAACCTAAGCCGGGCGTCGTTACTTTCTGGATCTACTGCGACCCAGGCCATGAACTTGAGGTCATGTTCATTTTCAAGGCTCCTGGGCAAATAGGGCGTCTTTGTTTCTTGTTTAACAATGGTGTGTTCTAAGTGGAAGGAGGAAATTTATTTAAAGTGCAGCTAACTTGGACTTACCTCCTTCTGATAGGCCAGCCCAGCGTCGTAGAGCTTGATAAAGAGGTACTGCGTCCACTTGTAGTAGTCTGGTAAACACGTGGTTATTTCCTGCCGGAGAGGGAAGAAGAAGTCACCCGCAGGCCACTGTGAACTCTTGCCCCCCCCCGCCACGTAGGCACCGGCCCTGCAGCATTTTGAAAAGCAATCTCACTGCAAACATGTGACCGACTACCCCACTTCCCACCGATTTGTAAAGTGAGGGAAGAGAGACGTGATTGAAATGTCAACCCCACCTTCCCTGTTTAAAGATGAGAAAATCAACCCAAAGTCTTCTGCACACCCCTCCCTCCACCCATGCAACTAGCATGTGAATTACATTGTACGAAATGGGGTATTATCATTTTTGTCAGCACAAACATATTTGGGGGGCCACAAAGCTCATTCATGAAAGCAATTCATTTTTATTTTTTTTTAAATATATTTTATTGATTTTTCACAGAGCAGAAGGGAGAGGGATAGAGAGTTAGAAACATCAATGAGAGAGGAACATCGATTAGCTGCCTCCTGCACACCTCCTACTAGGAATGTACCCACAACCCAGGTATATGCCCTTAGCCAGAATCAAACCTGGGGACCTTTCAGTCCATAGGCCGACACTCTACCCACCGAGCCAAAAGGGTTAGGGCAGCAATTCATTTTTAAAGCAGTCACAAAATCCAAGAGGAATATTTTCCTGCTTTCAAACGCTCTCCATTTGAAAACAAACCTTGTGTTTCCACCTATAACCAGGGCCCAGTATCTCCTTCAGACTCATTCTACCCCTTGTATTCCATTATGTGAGTCAGGCTGGCATCTACATAGGAAGACCCACCAAAAACATTACCAAATATTAAACTCAGTGAGAAAGCACCTGGCTTGTATTTCCAGCCTAAACCAAAGCTTCCCCAAATGTACTTTCTGTCCTGAAAACGCCTTTGCTATGGAATCTTTAAAGACAGGTTATTGATTCATCCCTGTAAGGCTAGGTGGGTAAGGTCAATAAGCATAGAGACCTACACTCAGACTGCTTCCTTCTCCTGCTCTTTGCACACAACAGCTCACGGGGGAATGGACGTAGGACAGGGCACATTGCAAATGATCCCACCTGGATGGACATCTGATAGAAGTCACCCTTCGACAGAAAGGCAACAGCCCCGCCTTTCTTCAGATGGAGGAGAGAGCTGAAGCCCAGCGGGGAGGGCAAGTCGGGCCGGAGCTGAACAGGGGGCCTGGGAAACTCGAGGTGCTCCCAATGGGCTACTTCTCTTAGGTAAGATACTTGTGTATTATGTCCTTTTATGTGCTGACTAATAAAAATAGCAGAGTAATCGCTACTAGAAAACAAAAAACTCTGATCACCAGATCCTTGCCTTGCAAGGCAGAGAGTGAATAACCAGCCCATCTAACAGCTCTGCCCCTATGGTAGCTGACCCCCGGGGCTGGCCCCATGCAGTGCCCCAGCTGTGACGCTGAGCTGCTGAGCTGTGAGCAGGAAAGCCAGTCCCAGGCTGCACACACACCCAGGCTGCAGGAGCTACGTGCACCAAGCGCCTTGCCAACTCAAGAATGGGACCAGCACACTGTGGGCGGGCTTGCTCCCCAACGCCTCTAAATTCACCCTCATCCCAGATCTTTTCCTCACCAGCTACCCCTCCCCATGGCACAGAACTCGTTTTCTTCCGTTTCCCAGACAAACAACTGAAGAATTTGCATTTCTTTTTTTTTTATTTTTTTTGGGGGGGAGAAGGGGGAAGAAGGGAGAGACAGAGAGAGAAACATCGACTTGTTCTACTTGTTTATGCATTCATTGGTTGATTCTTGTATGAGCCCTGACTGGGGATCGAACCTGCAACCTTGGCATATCAATATGGCGCTCCGACCAACTGAGCTACCCAGCCACAGCAAAAGCTTGTATTTCTAATAAAACCGGGGCTGGAGCTATGCTTAGATGTTTAATTTGTTCGTCACTGTCTGCTCAGGTCCTGGTACATCGAGGCACCCCAAAATTATTGTTGAATGAAGACCAGCCCATCTAACTCCTGCATGTTGAATCAAACTAAATTCAAATTACATTGTAAATCTGTAAAATGAACTAGGGCAGGGGATGCAAGAATGTGGTAAAAATATTCCCAGACTTGTTATGGTTTGTTTTTGCAAATTCTTATTCATTAGAAGTTTTAAAAAATGTGTGAAGCTAATATGAAAAAAAAATGACAGTTTAAATTTAGGAGATGACAGTTCTCTTTTCTCTATCTGCATCATTAAGTTTTTCATAATAAAGCATCAAAATACTTCTAATAAATGCATATAATATATGGACATATTATATGCATGTATGTGTTTTCTCAGCCCTGAATCTGCTTCTATAGATTGAGAATAAAAACTACACAGCAACAGACCAGTATTATTATCTTCATCCAGGTTTATGGTTTTGAAAACCACTTTCACTTGAAATAGAAGAAAGATCATAGGTCCAGTCAGAAAGGAAAAAGATGGCTGTCCAGCCAAGCATTAGCCTATTTCAGTCCGCCAGGAATGCTACCTCTTTGGAACAGCCAGCTCCGAGGTGCGCTGAGCGGTGGGCACTGCAGGCCCCTCCCCACCTGCCTTCAGACTGGGTCTGACCCGTGTTGTTCACATTGGGTTTCTGCATGTCATTGGAGGAAAAGTCATGCCAGCTGCTGGAAGGGTACAGCTTGCAAACCAGTACTCCAGGACCATCATCCACTCTCGACGGTGGAGGAGAGAAAGTTCCGTGCTGTGACCGCGGCGGGACCGGCAAGCTGGACCTGGGCCAGAGTGGGAGAGGGCTCCCTGCAGCCCCCTTAGACACGGACAGAAACTGATGCTCGTTCTGACATAAATCAGCGCCCCTCCCTTGCCTCCTGCAACGAGCTGGTTCCTGGAACAGGCTGTTTACAGGCTGGTCAAGCATGTGAAGTAATTTCCGCACCTGGAAGCACGCATGCACTAGCACCCGTGACTGGCCTCCCACCCCCCTTTCCCTATATAATTCTTTGGTGCCTGCCAAGCAGCGTGATGATCCATTTATTTCCTCTTGCAGCCTCCAAGACATGCCTTGTGAGTTTCCCCTAATAAACTCTGTTAATTACCAACTGGGGTGGCAGCCTCTTTCTTCATCTCTCTTGCCCTCTGTTACTGAGAGGAAGATTTTTAGTGCCAGGAACGGCACGTGCCCTGTGTCTGCATGTGTGAACGCCGATGGCTTTACTTCAGTACATGTTTACCACTCACACAGTCCCCTCTGAGTGCCGGTGTCCCCTGCCCAGCGGAAGCTGGGAGCGCTCCTGCCCATTTTCCCACCTGCTGCACACAGGGTCCACTAGGACCCTCGGGATCATCCTCTCCATGAAGAACTGGCAGACCAGGTGGCGCAAGGCTCCCTAGTCCAGTCTCATGAGAACCACAAACATGGTGGGGAGAGGGCTCAAAAATGCATTTCCTAAAAGTATCAGAACACTTCTGGAACCTTCCTTGATTTGCTGGTTTTAAAAACAACAAAACAAAACAACTATTTCTAATCTTCTAATACCCCATCTCAGTAAAAAATCACCAAAAAGGGGACATCTGTAATACTCCCAACAATAAAGTTTGTGTGTGTGTGTGTGTGTGTGTGTGTGTGTGTGTTTTAAATCACCAGACATCTTTCTGAAATGAAACTGCTTAAAAGCTTTCCCTTCAGTCTGGCGAGAAATGGAGACTCCCTTTCACATTTTCCCTGAGAACCTCTTACTTGACCCAGCTCTGCAGACAAGGCTCTCCTGGGGTTTCAGCACCAGAGATGCTCACTGCCCTTCCTTCCTTCCTCTTCCCAAAGCAGGATTCTCCCAGGAAGTGTTTGCTCTCAAGGACACCTGGCAGTACCTGGAGGCATTTCTGTCTGTCACACTGTGGTGAGGGAGGCTGTTACTGGCATAGTGAGTAGAGGCCAGGGATGCTGCTAAAACCCCTACAATGCATAAGACAGTCTCTCGAACAAATTATCCAAGTCCAAGCGTGCCAAGGGGAGAAACCTGCTCCGTGGGGTTTGATTATTTTAGTTTGAGTCTGTAACCTCAGGCAGATTAAAGAGCCAAGCAACTTTCCGATCGGCATCCCATAAGAAGGCGTAAAACACCTTGGGAAAGTGGGAATGCCAGCCCTGAGCTTAGGCTGTCCTTCTCCAGCTGCTGTGACCCCCTCACTGTCGAGCACATGGGGCAGGGCACTCATTCCCACGGAGCTCGCCCCTTCTCCCGGCTCTGAGACCAACCCCGGGAGAGACCTGGCAAGCCTGGGGGTGTGGGCAGACACAGTTCTGAAACTCGGTTATGCATGCATAGGGCTGCTCCCTGGGAATGAGTGATTGGTTTTACTCCCTAAATGTTAAATCATTTAATAGGCCTCCAAGTGGTTGTCTGACTTGGAAAATCTCTTGTAATAAATTCATGTAATACAGTTCCTATTGCGAAGTTAGGGAGGCGTGTCATTTTTCGTGATACATCAGGTTACCGCCTTCCATGAAAAGGTTGATGACAAGTAAGTGTTGAAAGATCATCCGTTGGAATCTGGCCCACAGCACCCAAATGTCCTGGCCCAGCCCTGCCTGTACCCGGGGGAGCCCAATGTCTGTGGGGGGGGGATTCCTGCCCCCCCAATTCCTGCGGTGGGAAAGCACTGGCTTGGGAAGACTTCTTAGTCAAGCGCAGGCTGTTTACTCTGTTCCGAGCCCTCTTCATTCTTGCGCTTGCCTTTCCCTGCTTCCCAGACAAGCCAACACGTAATGCATCTTTGTTTTTAAAACAGAAAGTCAGGTTACTCAAAGTTATACTCCAAAAGCAACTGAAAAGCCCACATCCACACAGATCCACAGAAAGGTGTCATGTTCCACCTCCCCCCGCCACCCTCCCCAGCTCTAGAAAGCGCAATTGACTGGCCGGAAGACCAAACCTCTGTACCTGGGACTCAACCAGAGTCATCCTCCCACACTGCAGTCTTCACTCTGCAATACCCGGCTTTTAGCATGAAAAATACCTTGCCCATTCACAGCCAAACACAGAGCCCGACACAGAAGGTGAGCCCCTCAGAACACAAGTGAGGCTCGGCGGTCCTTGGAGACCTGCCACCCTCCCGGCACACTGCTAACTACGCCGGCCGTGCCAGGAGCCCTGTGCGATGATGAGATCCAGGGAGACGGAGCCAGAGGCCTCCTCCAGTGCCCCTGCCGTGAAAGGGCATGTGGTCTGGGAAGAAGTCACCGTCTGTGCACCTCACTGAGGTCTCCCCAGCTAACACTCCTTGCTCCAGGGAGTCTAGAGAGAGTGAGCGATCGGAAAGACAATCCCCTTTGGAGCCATTGAACCTGGTTCAAGTCCTTGCATCATCGGTAGGTTGTGGCCAGAGCCCAGTGTCCTGTCTAGAAACAGAGGTGAAGAGCCGCCCTGAAAGCACATGCTGGGCACACGGGAGGGATCGCCGGGGCCACTCCCCTGGGCTGACTCGAGCAGGCTGCTGGGGGTGAGGCTGGTCTCCCATCATACCACTCGGAGAGGTGGCTGACCCCTCGTGAGGCTCCCGGGACAAGGGAAAAGGGAGAGGAAAGGACCAGAAAGAGGGTGTTTACAAGGGAACGACCAAAACACATGACCAGGATGGAGACATTCACACCAGGCAGCTCCCAGTCACGGCGGGTGGCGACCCAGCGCCGGGAGAGCCAGCCAGGTGGTCTCCGACCCCGGCTTCTGCTCTGGCAGGATTCACAGACCTGCCTCCCCCCTCAAAGCCACATGCGTTTACGTTGCATTGCAACCTGCGTGATTCAGGTTAGCTGCCGGAGTTTCACACAATACAACAGACAACAAGGCTTCACCTCCCCCGCTCCTCAGCCTCCTCAGCCTCGCATGAGCATCCTGCCTTCACAACAACCGATCTGGAAGCAGAGGAGACAGGTACTCACGTACCTTTTTAAACAATGATCTTTGTAACATGCATTTTTGCCATTCGCTCTTCATTGCAACGGAACTGTATGGCAATGACCTTGCTTTTCATTCCACCCCAGGTTCTCTAATTCTAAAGCGGGGAGTTTGGAAAGCAGAGCACGGCTCCAGGGCCAGAGGAGCCAGCCCCAGGATTCCTATTGTGCAGCTTAGAGAAATACAGATCCCGTCTGCATCAGATGCCTCCCGGTGTTGGCTCAGGCGCTCAGCTCTGCGCACCTGCTGTGCTGGAAGAGGCAGGTGGGAGGCTCCCGGGAAGCCTGCCGGGTTAGGACAGCTGTGGTCACCCTACACTAAGTCTTCCAAACACTCAGCACTCAACCTGCTGCACATTGGAATGGAGCTTCAACCGTTACTGGTGCCTGGGCCTCACCGCACCCCAGAAATTTCCCATGCAGGCAGGCTGCGAAGAGGTTCCTCCCAATTACATCTCCCTCTCAAACACTGCGCGGCAGACGGGTCCTCCTGCCCTTGGATTTTCACAGGATTGAGTAATTCTTCCCAGAACCTATGATGCTAGGGAAGAAATGCCAACGTACAAATAAACACTGGGCTGCTCAGGATGACACCGACTGTGGGTGCGTTGGGCTTTTTTTTTTTTTTTATTATACAAGGTTTTCTGAACTTCACTGATTTTGTATAGTGACTGTGTATTACTCTGGGAATTAGCCTATAGTGTTACAGCTCTTGAAAACAGTTTAGATTCAAAGGAAGAAGAAAACAAAAGAGTTGAGTCTACAGTGGCCGGACCCTTGCCCTGGTGAGCAGTGTTCCAATATACTTGGCATATGCACCTCAAGACCCACACAGTGGGGTTTAAAGGAACTAGAAATGGTGCTCTACAGACAAACGAATGTCCTGGGGTCACCACGAAGGGGCATCCACATGGCCACCTCCAAGGTCCCTGGTCAACCTTAGCGTGTGTCCACATAAGCAAACCTGACAACCCAAACTCTAAAGGGAAAGGTCTGACCCAAGTGCAGAATCACAGGGAACATAATGAGGGAAGAGGGGTCCCAGTCCACCATTCCCAGGTAAGAAGCCCAGCCTGAACACCTACCTTCCTACTTGCTGTTAGAATGAAAGGGGCCAGGTAGACATCTTAGCCTGTGAGTAGAGCAAGAATTGTGTGTGTGTGTGGGGGGGGGGGGCGGGCGGTTAGGGTGTCCCAGAGTCAGGATGTTAGGGCTGACAAATGACTTAACCACATCCGTGCCTCGTTTTTCTCATTAGTGTAGCAGATAGCCTCTAGGGTGGCCCACAGTGACCCTGCCTCCTGACACTCAGGCCCTTTATGAAATCCCCTTCCTTCAAGTGTGGGCTGGACCTGGACACTTGCTGCTAACAAACAGAACAAAGCAAGCGATGGGATGTCACTTCCAAGGTTAGGTCACGAAGGGACTGAGATTTCTGTCCTGGGCATTCTCCTTCTCTCTTCCTCACTCTTTCCTGCTCAGAAGAAAACCCGTCGCCATGCTGCGAGCTGCCCTGTGGAGAAGCCCAGGTGGCCAGGAAGGCAGGGAGGCCAGCAAGGAACCAGCCCTGGTCTGGACGGCAGCCTCTGAGGCCCTGTGCCAGGGGGTCCAACGAAGCCACGCCTGAATTCCTATCCCACGGACACTAAGAAACAATAAGTGCTTATTGTTTTAAGCTACTAAATTTGGGGACAATTTGTTATATAGCAATAGATAAACAATACATTCATAGGAGGGGCCAATAACCAGACCAAACCCTGAAATGGACACGAGGCTTAAATGAGAAAATGGAGGTAATGCTCTTGGCAAGTGAGACATGTTGCCCCCTTCACACGCACACAGTGCCTTAACAAGCCTGTGTGCAGAACCCCCAAATCCCACAGCGTGAGGACGCAGCACACTTATGTCCATCGGCAACTCCCACATCCAGAGCCATAGGGTGGTTCAGAACTCTGTTTCCCCACTCACGACACCAGTGAGAAAACACGCACCCGGGGCCTGCCGCCCAGTCCTTGTTCTAAGACACTCGCCAATCGGCTAGTGATAGGAAATGGAGGTGCTGAGAACAGAGAGAACAGACTTCCACCAACTCAAGGCTCTGTCTGTTCCTGCACTCACCGAATTATTCCACATCCGTTTCCTGAGGACCAGCTCTCCGGCAGCACTGGGTCAGGCGGCAGGAATAGGCCTCTCCTCCTTGACGGGGAGTAAGGCCATCTAAAGTAGGCCCTCCATCGTCTCTCCTCTCACCCGCCCCATTCATTCCCAGGTGTCTCTGAGGGAAAAGAGGCCACCACCCACCTGAACTCCCACGGGCATCCTAGGCCCCAGGCCCATCCCTCCCACCTCTCCAGTTTCTGCTCTATTCCATCTCATTTGACTCTGTCACCTACAGGCCCAGCCAGGGGTCCCCGGCCTAGACACATGGCTCTCTGTCACCTACAGGCCCAGTCAGCGGTCCCCGGCCTAGACCACATGGCTCTCTGTCACCTACAGGCCCAGCCAGGGGGCCCCGGCCTAGACCACATGGCTCTCTGTCACCTACAGGCCCAGGCAGCAGTCCCCGGCCTAGACCACATAGCTACCTCTTCCTCCTTCTTAAGCTGTTACTCCCCTCAAGTCCCACTGCCTGGGCCTCCTCAGCCTCCTCGTGGCCTCATCCTCTCATTCTGCCTTCCTTCTACCATCTGTTAACGTCCACCTTGGCCACACTTCTGCCTCGAGTCTCCTTTATCTTCCCGGTTCCCCTCCTTTATGCAGAGTCGATGGAACAGGTGTTAATATCAGGGTAATTAGTTAATCATGAACCTAACATTTGTCTAAGAATTCATTTTGAGGTAACTGTGTTCCTCCACCTCAGGACTAACTTTAGACGGAAAGGAAGCGTTTAACAAAGACTGAAAATCACAAATGCTGCGCACTGCGCTTTACAGAACACACATTTTGTTCTTACAGGTCTTGTTTCTCAAATCTAGGGCTGCAGCTAAACTCTTGAGCCATTTGAAAACTTCACATTCTACATGCTCTTGAAGCCACTCTAGAGAATGACTATTAATAGAGGGGAAACGCTGCTCTGAGGTTTGAAAGACAACTCGCACTGTCTTTCTAAGCTTAAATAAAAAAGCTCCTCTTGCCCTAGCCGAATGGTCCCAGGTTCCATTCAAGGGCACGTGCCCGGGTTGCGGGCTTGATCCCCAGTGTGAGGCATGCAGGAGGCAGCCAATCAATGATTCTCTCTCATCACTGATTTTTCTATCTCTCTCTCTCCCTCTCCCTTCCTCTCTGAAATCAATAAAAAAAATTTTTTTTAAAAAAAACTCTCTTTTTGCTACTGTCTTGACCATTATTTTTTTAGCACTATTTTTGTTGTTGTTGTTTGTTAATCCTCACACGAGGATATTTTTCCATTGATTTTTAGAGAGAGTGGAAGGGAGAGGGAGAGACAGAAAGAGAAAAACATCAACGTGAAAAAGACATATCGATTGGTTGCCTCCTGCCCCGAGTGGGGCCGGGGATCGAGCTGAGGCACAGGCTCACACCCCTGACCGGAATCGAACCCAGGACCCTTCAGTCCGAGGGCCCACGCTCTATCCACCGAGCCAAGTTGGCTAGGCCTGAGCACTATTGCTTTTATGGTAACCTTAAAGCTGTCTCCTGCTACACTCTACTCAAGATTCTGAGAACTAGCCACCATCGGACGAGAAACAACAATTTGCTTAATTTCTCGGTAATTGTCCTTTGCCAGCTGACAAGAATTTCATCAAGGCCGCCTAACAATACAGACAGCTTTTCTAAGTAGGCAGTTGGGAACAGAAAACCCTCCATTAAACTACAGATGAGACTAATGGGTCTGAATAGCAATTTGTTATCTGTCTACTTGAACAGATGCCAGTGTTTCCACGATCCAAGCCAAACCAGCTCTCCACAATGGTGGTGATTCTCTGGAAGGAAAAGAACATTTTTATCTGCAATGTACTTGAAAATTTCAGGATCGGCAGGACAGAGTCATCGGGAAGCTATTATTGAGATGCAAGTTATCCGGGTTTCCTGAATAAAGCAAAAGCCATTTGTTTCCATGGGCCTGGACCCAGAGGAGGAGCAGAGAACATCAATCCATCAATTGCTCTGCTGCCTGCCAGCTCCGAGAGCAACGAGTGGTAGAGGCCTGTCACAGCCTGCAAGATTTCATATGCATCACAGAAAAACAACAACAACAACTTTAAGTTTTGGCAAATGTATAGGAATTTATTTTGAAGATCATTTAGTCCAGTGATATATATATATACATATATATATATAAATATATAATTGATTTTAGAGAGAGGAAGGGACAGGGATAAAGAGAGAGAAACATTGATAAGAGAGAAACATCGATCGGCTGCCTCCTGCACACCCCCCACTGGGGATCAAGCCCACAACCTGGGCATATGCCCTGACCAGAAATCGCACCATGACCTCCTGGCCCATGGTCCAACGCTCAATCACTGAGCCATGCCAAAGGGCAGTCCGGTGACTTTTGAAAGGGAAGGGCTAGGGACAGAGAAGCACAGATCAGAATCTTACGGGAAGGGGGAGGATTTTTACAACTATACAGGGTGAGGCAAAAGTAGGGTTACAGCTGTTTGTATGGAAAATAATACAACGATTTGCAAATAATAATACAATAATAAATTCTGTGTTTTGCACACTCACAACTGTAAACCACCTTTGCCCCACCCTGTGCTCGCCCTCTCCTTCTGAGCAGATGGAAAAGATGGACTTCGCCCTACTCTTTCTACTAAGTACAACTGACATCCCTGGTCATTATGTATATGAAACAAACATAAGACTCTGAAAAATGAAGAAGAGAAGGCAGGCTGGTTGGGAACCTCCACACCCGAGGAATGACACGGTGGCAAGTTCCTTGGATTTTCTTTGTCCCTCATAAGTCCCAGAATTGGAGCCAACAGAGCCAGTAATCCAGAAAGCCCAGGCGTACAGACAAAAGACAATTAGTCTGTGCTCTGAAATATCAGCGTGTCCTGGAACAATACTGGGGAAAGTCTTCCAGCTTTTATATTCACACCCCAAAGCCAGTTACTTTTTTCCTTTAATTTTTTATTGTGGGAAAACGCACATAACATTTACCATCCTATCCATTTTTAGGTGTACACTTCCGTGGTATAGTAGCCCCCCCTTATCTGCAGGGGATACGGTCCAAGACCCCCAGTGTGTGCCTGAAGCCACAGACAGAACCGAGACCTAAAGATACTATGTTTTTCCTATGTGTACAAACTAATGATAACATTAAATTTATAAATTTATAAATTAGGAACAGCAAGAGATTAGCAATAACTAGTAATAAAATAGAACAATCATAACCGTATACTGTAATAAAAGTTATGTGAATGTGGTCTCTCTCTCTCTCTCTCTATCTCTCTCTCCTGTATTGTATTCATTTTTTCACTTAAAAAAAGGACTTTATGCTTCTCTTGGGTATATATGAATTGCCAGCATCCTTACTCTTGTACTTGGGGGCTATTATTAAGTGAAGTAACAACCAGCAAAGAGAACGTAGACCCCCGATATTTGGAGGGCAGGGTCCTACTGCACACCCTGGCCCCTGCAAGCGATGTGTAAGCTGCTCCAGGAACTTGTGCACAGCTGCCTACCATGGGGCTCGGGGTAAGGGACTGGTGGCCACCACTGAGTTAAGAGCTGCAATTGACCAATACTCACTGCAATTTACCATTCAAGCCTTCCCCTGGAACCTGCAAGCCTTCAATAGACTGCAAAGATCCAAAATGGTTATATCAGACACAGCCAGCCAGTGCAGGTGTCACGTGGGGAAACAGATTCCTGGTACTTCCTACACTCTGCTTCCTAGAATACCTTCCCCAAAGCTGGTTTTTATGATCAACTTGATCATCAGTGGGTTTTTTGAATCCCTTTTTTCCTTTTTCCAGTGGCTATTGTTTGTCCCTCTTTGTGGAAATTCACTCTTCCCCTGGTTTTTGCAGCACCATCTTATTTCAATTCTACTCCAACCCTAGGACTTGCTCTTGGCTCGTCTTTGTCTCTTGACCCCCAACTCCAAGACATCCTGGGCCCTCTGTTCTCTCCACACTGTCCCTTGGTGACTTCATCCAGTTTCTCCGAAGCTGGTCATCTCCAAGGATGGCCACCACAGGCCCAGTCACCTACAGGCCCAGCCTTCCCTGTCTATACATGTGTGTGCTCACACAAAGGGGCGGATCTAGTTCCTCACCCTTCCACCTTGGATTTCTTCTTTGCTTGCAAATCTGTTTCGCTGGCACTGTCCTTGGGCCATCTGCCAGTTTCCCTGGGATCTTCCAGGATCTTATCAGAAGAAAAGTTATTAAATTTCAGACTTACCTGAAATTGACTTTCACATATAAGTTCTCAAACAAAAGATATGTTTTGACAGTAAGTTTGAAAGGTTATTTGAAAAGTTCATTTGGGGCTATCAGATGCTATGAATAACTCATCCTGGAATGGCTCATCTTCAAGGTGATTAGACACCTCTTCAGTGAATTTGCCTTATAAGAAAGACATGTGAGCCCTAGCCAGTTTGGCTCAATGGGTAGAGCATCGATCGGACTGCAGACCAAAGGGTCTCGGGTTCAATTCTGGTAAAAAACACACACCTCGGATGCAGGCTCCTCCCCAGCCCAGGCCCTAGTCGGGGCGAGTGCAAGAAGCGACCAATCGATGTGTTTCTCTCACAATGATATTTCTCTCTGTCTTTCCCTCTGTCTTCCACTCTCTCTAAAATTCAATGGAAAGACATTCTTGGGTGAGGATTAAAAAAAAAGAAGAAGAAAGACATGTGAAACCCAATGTGAAACTCCAGAGAAACCATCCCAGAACTTTCAGCCTAATATAGAAAACACCTCATCAAAAGTGCCAGTTAGCCTTCTGCCCTGGCTCGTTCCCCATCCCTACTCTAAGTTTCACTATTTACAAACACCAGGCTGTTCATCAATTTACAAACTTAAGACAACAAATCAAACAATTCATTTGTTATGCAGCCATAGCAACTGGAACGAATGCCTGAAGAACGAATCAGACAAATCCAGGCTGTTAGGCATTCTTCAAAACCAGGACACGAAACTCTTCAGGAGTCAAAATCCTTATTAGTCATTGACTGGGCTCGTGACCACCAGTGGGGACCAGGGACAGAACAAACCACCACTTCCTCGAGGAGCCACACTGACCGGATGGCCCCTCGTGAGGGCCGAGGAGTCTAAGAAAGCGCTCCTGGCTGGGGCAGCGAAAACCTCTGCCACAGGTTTTAGGCTGGTCCGCCCTGAGCTGGCACCGCGCAGTCTGAGGTCGGCGACACGTGCGCCATGTGTTCGTGATGACATACGGTCCCCACCCCAAGAAGACTGCGGTTCTGAGTGACACCTCAGGCCACAGCACCAACTTCCTGGAAACAGGGAGCCCTAAAAGGTAAGCTGCCCATTCACCTCAGCGGAAACAAAGGTGCCCCTCACCCCCACCCCATGGATCAAGGAAAACCTCCAGGAAAAGGTTAATTTTCTGATTCTGAGGGAGGAGTAACCCAGAGCCAGGAGTCTGCCAGACACACTGCTTCACGCTGTAAGGACCTGGAAGGGGACTTGGAGAGTCAACCTCATCAGGGCCTGTTACTGTTGTCAAGGCAACCGGAGCTCCCAGCTCTCAAAGGGGAGTTTCAAGCACTCACTTGCCCCCAAATTCTTTTTGTTTTAAGCTATTCTTTGAATTCTTTTAAAACAAAAAAAACATAACAAAATATATTTCTATTCCTAGCACCCTCATTGTTTCTCGTAGTTTAATCCTTTGTCAGACATCTAGTCCTCTATGTAATTAAAATGCCAAGGTAGCAAGGGCCTTGAAGCAATAATACTTTTCACTTTGTAATGAAACAAATCATGAAAATCATATGAATCATGAAAATAAACTCATGCAGGAATGGTCCAAATAGCTTGTGTATTTTGGATGAAAAGAGTACAATTCCCAAACCATGATAGCAACACGGGGTGGGGAGGAGAGACTCAGCAAAGACCAGCAGAAGTGCACGCAAACCAACCTCTGGTGGAAAGAAATACTTATAAGACAATAGGGAGCAGGGAAATTTTCAAAATGACTACCATTCCATGATGTTATATGGTATTATCATTAATTGTTTTAGCTTAATAGAATTGTGACGAAGAAAGGGAGGGAGGGAGGGAGGGAGGCTTCATCTTTGCCATGTGTACTGAGGTCTTTACAGATGAAGTTATGTGATGTCTAGGGCCTGCTGTAAAATAGTTCAGAGTGGTGGTTGCAAATGAAATAAGATTGGCCGGGTAATAGCAACTGTCAAAGCCGGGGGATTAGTGTTTGGGGGCTTTCTGTACTAGTCTCACTTTTTTAATATGAGTTGAAAATTTTCAGAAATAAAAAAATCTATCTTAAAAAAGAGACAGGAAGAAAGAGAGGAAAAGGAAAGCAGGTGAGTCGAGCAAAAGGACGAGAGAGAACAAGGAATGGTAAGAGGAGGTGAAAGGGAAGAAAGATGTAGAGAAAGCAAGAGAATCAGAAGCCCAGAGATCAGAGCAGATGGTGGGGAGCCCCGAACCCCTCAGCGGCCTCCCTGCTTCGTGCAGCCTGGGCAGCACCGTTGGCAAAACTTGGAAGAGCTCAGGGTCACCAAAAGCCTGCTGGGGGAAGAGTCCTGAGTGCAGTTCTGATATGCCTCTTCCACTGCCCTGGGAGAGCCACACCTGCACCCCCAGCCCACACGCCCGTGGGGAGAGGAGAGCACAGCTGTCTAAGGGGCTTAACTCCTGTTTCCCCGGCCTTGACCTGGGCGAAGCCACCAGTGTTATTACCGGCCACCGACATGTACAGAGACCAAAGGTAAAAGCATGGGAAGGAGATTGGCACGGGAATGTAAAAGCCAATGAAAAGTAGCACCAGGAAGAACTCCTGAGCGCTCCACGATAGAGAAGCTCAGTCAACTCCGTCACATGTTGATTGTGTAAATAAGGGAGACCAAGAGAAGTTGAATTAGACCAAACATCCTTTATGCCCAATCCTGGAATATGGTTTGTTTTGTTCTGATTTTATACTGGAGTGTGAGTGTTTGGGGTGGCTCAGCAAGCATTATAAACCACTAGTAAAACCTCTTCTGGCAGAGTCCCCAGGCATTAAGTTGAATCCTGTGTAGTTTGGACTTTGTTTTTCTTCTTTTTCTTTTTAAGATTTTTACAAATTGATTTTTATAGAGAGAGAGAGGAAGGAAAAGGGAAGGAGAGAGAGAAACATTAATGTGAAAATGAAACATAGATCAGCTGCCTCTTGCACGGCCCCGACTGGGGATTGAGCCCGCAACCTGGGCATGTGCCCTGACTGGGAGTCAACCGGCAACCTTTCTGCGCACGGGACAAGGCCTAACCAACTGAGCCACACCGGCCAGGGCATGTTTTTCTTCTTCTACTTGTCCGATTTTAAAGGGAACTCCTAGGGATTCCTCCCCAAACAATTATCCAGATGATTCCCGATAAAAATTAGGTCCCAAAATCGGCTTCCATCAAGAGCAGCGGTTCTCAACCTGTGGGTCGTGGCCCCTTTGGCAGTCGAACGACCCTTTCACAGGGGTCGCCTGAGACCATCCCGCATATCAGATATTTACATTACGATTCATAACAGTAGCAACATTACAGTGATGAAGTAGCAACGAAAATAATTTTATGGTTGGGTCACAACATGAGGAACTGTATGTAAAGGGCCAGAAGGTTGAGAACCACTGAATTCAAGAGTCATAGCCAAGGCCTGGACCAGAACCAGCGTGGGCACCAGAGCCTGGTGAGAAGGCAGAGGTCGACGCAGAGACAGACCTGCCTCGATGGGCCACACCAGACAGCTTAGAAGCTAACTCTGTCGTTTGTCATTTGTGGAACTCGTGGGCCATTCCCTAGGACCAGTTCATGATCACCGAGGCCATAACCTGAACCCACGAGAGTCGAGTGCAGTCCACACCGTCTCCTCAGAAGGGCTGCCAATGACTCCACAGGGCGAGTGCCCCACAAAGAAACAATCCCCTCTGTCCTTGCACAGTTGGAAATTTTAGTTCCACTTTATTCTTCCCTCAGTAGATGTTCAGCTATTCACATTTAACTTTCAGTTTCTTACTTTCTGTCTTCTCAAAATTACATCAGCTGGAAGAGATCTGAAGATGGCAACGTAGGTAAATACCTTTACTCGCCGCCTCCCACAACCACATCAAAATGATAACTAAAATACAGAACAATCATCCGGAGCCGCTGGAGAGCTGGTTGAAGTCCTACAACTAGAGAAGTAAAGCAGAGAGCACACTGAGACTGGCAGGGGCTGCGGAGGCGCGGAGCGGGCTGGGCCGGCACCCACGTGCGCCGCTTTTTTAATCGGGAGGGAGACAGTCTCTGCAGAGGCCACCCGGAGGAGCAAGGGGTCCCAGCCCCACACCAGACCCCCAGCCCAGGGTCCCAGCCCCACACCAGACCCCCAGCCCAGGGTCCCAGAGCAGGAAAAAGAAGTCCCTACAGGCAGTAAGGACTATGGGCTGTAAAAACCAGTGTGATTGGGGCTCAGTGATACAGAGGCTGCTGGAGACCCAGCTGTTCCTCTTAAAAGGCCGGCACCACGAACTGAACTTATAAGGTCCCACTTCCTCTGGGCTCCAGCACCAGGGTGAGGCTCTGGGCAACACGGACACATACGAGGGGGAGCTGGATTTGCTGGCATCAGGGCAGGAACTCGGGGGCGGCTTTCTCCCAGACGGAGGTGCTCCAGGGAACGTTGTTCCTATGCTGGGAACTCCCCAATTGCAGGGCTGACTGGCAGCCATTTCTGTTTGCTCCGCCCTGGTGATTCCCTGAGACCCTACCTCATCCAATTTACAACCCCACCCAAGCTGTGTGCAGCAGCTTCTGCATATGAATGGCCTTTTCTTGCTCAGGGTAAAATCTCTCAAACAAGCTCAATCCCCAGTAGGGGGCATGTAGGAGACAGCTGATTGATGATTCTCTCTTATCATTGATGTTTCTATCTCTCTCCCTCTCCCTTCCTCTTTGAAATCAATGGAAATAGTTTTTCAGAAAAGTATCAACAAGGCAGTAGAAAGATCACCGTATTACAAAGAAACAAGTGGGGCTGGCCTCAGACTTCCTCCATCAAATCTATACATGTGATTAAATTACACAGAACGACTACTACTAAATACACACATGCACATATACACGATGTTTACATAAAAGAACTGGTGAAATCTGAACAAGTTTGCACTTCAGTTAACAGTACTGCACAGTGTCGAATTTTTCGTTTTGATATTAGTCTGAACTTATATAAAATGTCATCACTGGGGGGAAGTTGGGGAAGGGTACATGTCTCTGTACTATCTTGGCAACTTCCTGTGACTCAACAATTTATCTGTGACAGAATCGTAACAGGTTCTTGTAAACCTCAAATCCAAACTTGGAACGAAAGGTAAATAAATCAACTTAACACCTAATCACCTAAAAGGACCAGATGGGTGGATATTTAATCACTTCCACATCGATTCCAACAGTCGTGTTCAACTATCGCTGAGAACAGCAGAAATCCCAGCGCAAAGCTGTCGACTGTGAAGTTTAAGTAAGAAGTTAACACTCTTGGCTTAACCTCACCGAAAATTACTTGTTTGCAGACAAATTATCCACCGGGGACACTTTTTCATTTGAGGAGACCTGCTCTACCTCCCTCCCTTCCCTTCTCCCAACCCAAAAAAGCAGCATGTGAAGAACTGTCACAGTCCCCGTGCAATCAGGACCTTCCCTACAACAAAGACCTTCCAGCCCAGTGGGCGTGGCTCGGTGGTTGAGCATCGACCCATGAACCAGGCCGTGGTTCAATTCCCAGTCAGGATCTGTGCCTGGAGGCAGCCAATCGATGATTCTCTCTCATCATTGATGTTTCTCTCCCTCTCCCTTCCTCTCTGAAATCAATGAAAACATATTTAAAAAATAAATATACAAAGAAAGACCTTCCGTAAGAGGGCTGACTTACCCTGTCCCAGCTGAAACACAGGCCCAGGCGGTCAAGCTGCTTCCGCATGTACTTAATGTTACTGTGAAGTAGAGGGAAGAAGGTTTGGATTTAGCTGGGGGGGGGGGGGGGGGGGGCCGTAAACAAACTATACTTTGAGAATAGGAAGGGAAAGGGGAAAAGCCTAGATTATTCCAAAGGGCTCGAAATGTCGTTTTGCCCTGGCCCCAAAAAATCACTAAGAATAAATGAAAATGCCAGCATATTGGAAGATACTGACTCTTCGGACTCAGACAGGATCTACTAGAAAGCACAATGGTCTTTGGCCCTGGGATGGGCCCTTCCTCTGGCCACTCAGGTGGGCAACGCCTTTGCTATGTGCACTCCTGGCCCATCCACATGGGGCGGGCAAAAGTAGTATTCGAAACACAAAGTTTACTCTTGTATTACTGATTATTAATTATTGTGTTATTCTCCATACAAACAACTGTAAACCCACTTTTGCCCCACCCTGTATGTCTGTATTCTGCACGGAGTTAAGCCAGGCATTTAGCATAAAATCCACTGAAGAGAAAAAAACCTTAACATACGAACTGTGGGAATCCACGTACACGGGTGTTTGAATGTCTGTAAAACACACCTTTGCGTCCAACTGTCTGGATGTAGGTTCCTCTCAATGGCGGCATTTTCGGCAGGCAGTCCGAACGCATCCCACCCCATGGGGTTGATGACCTGGGACCAGAAGGGAAGCGTCAGGCATGGCGGACGGTGAAGACCGAGGTCAGTGTCCTCTCTGGGTGATTAGCAGGCATTCTCTTCTACTAACACGCCTGACCCTTCTTCCCGGGTGAGTTCAAAATGTGCTCTGGGAAGCCAGCCAGCTACCTCTGCCATACCGAGGATTTAGCAGGTTACACACCAAGGCATCTATGCTAGGTGACTGAGTCAGTGTTTTCATTACTGCATCTCAGAGTTGTCAGCCAGGCTGTCTCTCTCTCTCTTCCTCTCTTTCTCTTCCTCTCTACCTCCCTCCCTCCCTCCATCCCTCCTTCCCTTCCACTCTCTCTGAAAAGCAATGAAGAAAATATCCTCAGGTGAGGATTAACAAAAAAAAAAAGTCCTAGCAGCTGAAATCAGAAAATCTAGAAAATAAACTTCCGGAGCGTGAAAAATCATGTCTAGCAAACACTCTAAGTAGTTAAAATGGAGTGAGAAGCCGAGCGGACAGGCGCCGCCACCCGTCCGATCTGGATGGAAGGCTGGAAGGGGGAAGCAGAGTTCTCAGAGCTCAAAGGCCCAGATCGCCTGCTGAAGCTGAAATAGGCAGGTCTGCCCAGACGAAACTGGATTAATGAAGGAGGCACTACTCAAGCCAGAGAGCAATTCCCTGGTTTCCCCTTTCCTCCTGCCCACCGCTCCCCCGCCCCACCCCCAACTTTGGCCAGAATTTCTTATTGCCCAAAACCAGCCAGAGGCCAGCTGACACCAGAGCTTGGGAAATGTGGCCTCAAGGGGTCTGCCCTTCTGCCATTCAAAGCAAAGCAGGGGATGGGGCTGACAGCAAACTGGCCAAGGACCAGCACAGGAGCACCAGTAGGAATGCAAAATCTCCCAGGACTTGAGACATCACAGAGGAATTGGGACCAGTTACTGATGAAGGGCAAACACAGGGATCAGAGCCCTGGCAGGTCAGAGCAGAGCTGGCCAGGAGATGAGGCCTGGGAGCGGGTCTAGGCCAGCCCCTGGTGTGGACACAGTCACATGATCACAGCTCACCCTCCTGCCTCCCTCCAGGCATAGCCACCAGCATCTCAGGGTTGTGGGCAGGATGGACAGCAAGGTGGCCAGGAAAAAGGACACAGGAGACAGCACAGCTACATAGGACGATGTACAGACAAGGCTCTGGAGGGATGGACCGGAAAGCACCAGGGATTACTGCCCAGAGGGGCCTAGTGAGGCAGGGAGTGGCCAAAGGAGACTGCAGTCTTATATATGCATATGTGCTTTCAAGGGGGAATATGGAATTTTATGTTCAATTTTAAAATACTTTTCTTTCAAAAGGAAAAAAAAAATAGAACAACCAAAGGTACAGTTCTTGGCCGGTCAGAGTGGCTCAGTGGTTGAGCACAGACCCATGAACCAGTAGGTCAGGGTTCGATTCCCGGTCAGGGCGCATGCCCATGTTGCAGGCTCGATCCCAGGAGAGGGCGTGCAGGAAGCAGCCGATGGGTGTTTCTCTCTCAGCATTGATGTTTCTATCTCTCTTTCCCCTCCTCTCTCTGAAATCAATAAATATAATTTTTAAAAAGTACAGTTCTTCCTCCAACACAGGAAGTATGATCAGAAGACTTTGGAGGGAGACCAGGAAGCTGGGGCAGCGGCCGGCTGGTTCCCAAAGGAGAGAGGAGCACAACTGTTACCACAAAAGAGGCAACGGGTTTCCTCGGAGTGATCGGCTTTCTCTCCCTGTCATCGTAAAACAAAACTTCAGATCTGAAACCAACGTGGCTTCTAATTGACAGCAACCATGGTTACTGCTTCTCAAAAA
This sequence comes from Myotis myotis, assembly GCF_014108235.1. Taxonomy (NCBI): domain Eukaryota; kingdom Metazoa; phylum Chordata; class Mammalia; order Chiroptera; family Vespertilionidae; genus Myotis; species Myotis myotis. The sequence continues at coordinate 49,173,063 of NW_023416317.1, forward strand.
GCTGCTATTTTCAGAGAGTACCGTGGTTTCTCTGGAATAGGTGCAATCGTTTACTTCTAAGAAATGCGAAACACAGTATTTCCTTTTGTCCAGCAAGTGTAATAACCCACCGCGACTATAGATTGGGGATCAAATTCAAGCCAATACTTCAGGGTAAAAAACATCCGAGTGACAGCACAGCGGCCCAAGCAGGAGACCTCCCCTGAGAATGTGAGGGATGTGACAGGCGAGATCGGCCAGTTCCCAGTCAAGACCCTGGACCAGCAATTCATTCTTTCCCTCAAACTGCATCTGAGAGGATAAGCTCCTACTCTCTGCTTCCAGACGCTGCAGAGATTTGCACATTTGAAAACTCGGGGCCAAGTTGTGTGCTGAGGGGCAAACTGGAAACTGATGAAACATATATTATGATTCACATAGGTGACTATGTAGTGATCACACAGCTGCCAGACACCTCCATGTCTTTCCTCTTCCTCAGGGAACAGCAGTGCCCGGAGGCTTTCTGCCTGAGACAAATTAGCCCCGTGTGTGAGGGAGACTTGGCACGTTGATGCTAATCACCCGATGCTTTAATCTGGCCCAGAAGGTGCTGGGGAGACCAGCCGAGGTGGGAGGAGGGTAATTTTATTTTCCAACCATCTGTGCATACAACAGATGAAAACACAACAAAATCACCGTATGGAGCTGAGCTGTAAATGTGTCATCAGACACTGCGGGTTTACAGAGCAGCCCTTTCTGATTCCTGAATGAGCAGCCCTTTCTGATTCCTGAATGAGGGTGATTGATCTCTGGCTTAGAGCAGCCCCTGCTCCACATCTAATCCTCAGCACCACCTTATTAGTGCTCCTATTAATTGGGTTACACGGGGAAACTGCATTAGAGTTTTTAAAGGGTTTTCTCATTGTCTCACAGGAACTTTGCAACCAATCTGAGGTGGGAGGCGGTCAGCCACTATTGTTGACTAAAGCCCCTGATTCCTGATCAATTCATCACCCTCAAGCCTCCGAGCTTCCATTTGTAAAGGCCACATGTGATCTACACCCGTGGAGGTCCCCGGTGACCCGAACAGAGCAGACTTGGTGCACGGGTCACTCCATATGTTTTACTTCCCATAGTGCTGTTCTCAGTGTGCCTGAGAATTGCTTCACAATTTCCATGTAAGAACAAAGCAAACCAACCAACAAATTTACAAGTTACAGAAAAAGGCAGAGCTTGCTGAACATTCCTTGGGCCTACTGACCGATTTTGAACCCAAGACTCCAATACAGTTGTCCACTGAACAATGTGGATTTGAACTGCGAAGGTCCACTGATAACCCCATATTCCTGGGTTTTGCACCTATGGATTCAACCAACTGCAATGCAGAGGGCTGACTATGCATTGTTCCACAGCATTTATACAAGGGACTTGAGAATCTGTGGATTTCAGTATCTATGGGAGTCCTGGGACCAATCCACTACACATACTGAGGGATGATTGTAGTTTAGTTTTGGGGGACTTAACAGCTATGCTAGGATTTTCAACTGCACTGGGGCAGGTGGGGGTAGCCCCTAACTCCCGTGTTGTTCAAGGGTTAACTGTGTTTGTATTTAATGCAGCAGAAAGCCCAGTGTTTAGAATAAAGCTGGTACTTAATGACTATTTATCGAAAGAATTTATCAATACATGTGTCAGACCCAATTATTCTAGGTTAGATATTCCTTCCCTCCTTAGCGTGAGGATCATTGAACTTGACCTGAAACCAATCCTGCTCTCTCTCTGTCTGGGACTAGACTTGACATTGGAAAGAAGGATTTTAAAACAACAGGAAAGTCAACAGGCTTTCACACTGTTGACAATTTTTTTTACACTGAGATTTCTGTTTCTCTTTTGCCATATCACTTAAAAATGGCAGGACAAATTTTCACCAAATTTGGCAGTAATATTTGGGACAATCTGACTTAACTATGAGCTATGAAAATTAACAAGAAATTAATTTCAGCCCTAACTGGTTTGGCTCAGTGGATAGAGCGTCGGCCTGCGGACTGAAGGGTCCCGGGTTTAATTCCGGCCAAGGGCATGTGCCTTGATTGCGGGCACATCCCCAGTGGGAGGTGTGTGAGAGGCAGCTGATCGATGTTTCTCTCTCATCGATGTTTCTAACTCTCTATCCCTCTCTCTTCCTCTCTGTGAAAAATCAATAAAATATATTTTTAAAAAAAAGAAATTAATTTCAGGGAAACCTGGCGGATACCCGCAAAAGGGAGCTTATCATCTGAAATGGAGGAACACAGAGAACCCTATGCGCCTGCTGATCGCACAGACTAAGACACCGTAAACATAACGTGGTTTCAGGCACCACTCCAGCCGCAGGATCACGCAGGCTGCGGGCAATGACGTGCAGTTCAGATGTTCTTCGGAAGGCAACTTCATGCAGCGCGCTCCAGACAGCAGAGAACGGGGACTCACTTATTCCGTAGAGATGAATGCCTCCCCGGAGTAAACCAGATCAGGATAAATCATAATCACAGCTGCCACCTATTAAGGGATTATTATGTGCCAGACACATGCACAAACTCATTTAACCTGCACAACCACCCCCTGAGGGAGGCACTACTGTTATCCCTGTTGCAAAGATGAGGAAAGTGGGATTCGGAGACAGTAAATGACTTGTGCAGGGTCACTCAGCTAGAAAGTGGTAGGACGGGGCTCAAACCTACTGTCCAACTCCTGAGCCAGCCTGACCGTGGGCCTCTGTTTTGTCTTCTGGGCCTGAGCTGCCTACCTGGGTCCTGGGACCTCTAGGCCCGGGGGCCTGCTTGGAGCTTTCTCTGTAATGCCTCATGCATCTAAGGGAATTAGAGTCCCACCTACACCCTCCCTACACCAACCACCTATCTGCTAACGGGCTTCCCTTTCTTTACCATAAATGTTCAGTTTTGCTACAGAAGCTTAATCTTCAACAATTTGCCTGCATTTGCCAACTGTCTAAAATAACTTGGGTAAGTAAAAAAAAAAAAAAATCGAGTTGAAGAATCGCAGTTAAATAAAGAGTTATTCTTCAGGCAAAGGGCCAATTCATTCCACACCGCCTCTTTCTAATAAACACAGCAGAAAGATGGAGAGCGTGTCTGGGGGAGACGGCATCTGGCATAAACCAGGGAGACAAACACCTGTGGCCGGCTTCAGGCAGGAGAGAAATCGCTGCATTTGACAGGATGACGTTATTAACTCTTCCAGTGACAAAGAGGCGTTGTAGCTTGACTTCCTTTTTAGGAATACTTCTTGCTGCCAACGTCAGTTCGGCATAAATTTTCAAACCAACTGTGACAAGGATGCACTCATCTTTCTAAAAGAAAATCTTTACAAAGGACTGGGAGGCGGCAGACATCATTTGTTCAGGCCTTGCCGGTTCATCACAGCCAGTGGGGGAGTGGGTTACTGGAATAAACACAAGACGGGGCAGAGATGCACAGCGGGCTCTCGGGCACTGGTGTGGGCAGATTCCAGCCGCCATTGGCAGTGCAATGTTTACTGTTACCACCATGTGCCATGCATATGCCATGTACTTCACTGTTACCCTCTTTGAATCCTTGTACCAGGCCAATGGGCAGGTACTAGTTGATCTCCACTTTGCAAAGGAGAGAACACTAGGTCCCAGAGAAGTTAATTAAATGACTAGTCAAAGGTCCACAGCTAGGAAGTGCTAAGAGCTGGCCTTCAAGTCCTGGCCATCTGGTTCAGTGGTCCTGGCTCGCAGCCCTTCGTCCATCCCGCCTCTCTGCAAGTAGTTAAAGAAGGTGTTACGATTATTCCCACCTGTGGGACTGGTGGGAATAATCGATTATTCAGGCCTGCAGACTGAAGGGTCCCAGGTTCGATTCCGGTGAAGGGCACATGCCGGGTTGCTGACTCAATCCCCAGTAGGGGGTGTGCAGGAGGCAGCCAATCAATGATTCTCTCTCATCATTGATGTTTCTATCTCTCTCTCCCTCTCTCTTCCTCTCTGAAATCAATACAAATATATTTTTTTTATAAAAGTTTCTTCCTCCTCCTCTCTCCAGGCAAATTTCACCGCATCCTCCAGATCTATGTCAGATGGTCCCTCTTTAGTGGGGCCCCTCCCAACTCCTGCAGAGCTGTTATTCCCCAAATGTCTCTTCCTTACAAAACCTTATTCCATTCTGTGTTTCACCCCACCAGACGGTGAACTCCTTCCTGGGGAGATAGCATGTGTTACCCACATGTGTGGCTACCCCACTCCACCCCCACCCCATCTCCACCCTTAGCACAACACCTAACACCCAACTAATCGAGATGCTTTGTTATAATAACTTCTAGTTCATAAAAGGAAACACTGAGCTTGTCATGTTTATCTTCAAAGCGAATCTCATCTTAACTGAGTGGTGTTCTGCATTTGCCCTGAACACACGTTGCAACATTCTCATTGTTCTGGGGGAGGTGGACACAGGCTGTCGGGCAGCACTGCCCTTACCTGCATCCCTCTCATCCTCTGGAACCGGGCGATGGTGTCGCTGATGGTGTACACACGCACATGGCCCATGTGCAGCCTGCCCGATGGGTAGGGGAACATGGAGAGCACATAAAACTTGGGCTTCGATTTCTAGGGAAGAAGGAAGGAAAATGATGAGTATTAGTAAGCATTTACTGGGAACCTGCCTGCACATAGCAGTGGGCACGTTCCTCAAGGTAATTGTTTAACACTGTGAAACGTGTGCTTTTGAAAACACTATTCCTGTAATAGAAGTTGACAAAAATGTCAAAAACCCAGATTCAAAGCCCTGGTTTGAGCTAAAGAATGTCCAAAATGGCCAAAACCGGTTTGGCTCAGTGGATAGAGCGTCAGCCTGCGGACTGAGAGGTCCCAGGTTCGATTCCGGTCAAGGGCATGTACCTGGGTTGCGGGCATATCCCCAGTAGGAGATGTGCAGGAGGCAGCTGATCGATGATTCTCTCTCATCGATGTTTCTAACTCTCTATCTCTCTCCCTTCCTCTCTGTAAAAAATCAATAAAATATATTAAAAAAAAAATGTCCAAAATGATGCCAAACACCCTCCAAGTGCTAATTACTCACCTATATTTTTAATCTTTTTTTCTCTCTCTTTTAAAAGCTTCTCTTAAAGACAGCTTCTATCTAGATCTAAGCAAACTGTGTTTTTCCAAATGAAGCTCTAGTGAATCCCAGATGTGACATCTCTGAACATGGAGCCCTTCCTCAATCTTGAGCTGCATTCAGACCTGGGTTAGCTTAAGACCAGTATCCTAAGGCACCAGTTTGGGTCCTGGGTTTCTCACTGTGTTGGGAGCTTATCTTTTAACAGAAAAAGCTGAAATGGGAAGATGGTGGGAATCTCAGCCAGTGAAGGGAGAAGGCTGTGGCTTCCCAGGGGTGGTCTGCAGGCAGCCTCAGGCCAGGGTTGTATAACTAACTCTCCAGCTTCCCAAGATGCAGCTTCAGCATGAGAAACACAGAGAACTGGACGTGCATCCCAAAAGAATGAACACAGGGCAGGAAGTCCTCATTGGGACGCTGACTTCGGCACCTTAGTTCTTCCATCGGCAAAATGGTGAGTGCTGGCACAAGTCCGTGCACAGGAGGGAATAAGGCTCCAGAGGAAAGCTGGTAGGCAGGTAACTAATTCCTCATTGGGGCCTGTTGTTCAAGGGCAATGACTGGGTTTGAGCATCTCCCCGCCTAACTCTCCAGCAAAATTAATAACTATTGGAAATTTGTGGGCCTTTGTGCTCCAAAAGCCTGATAACTGGCCTCTGTAGAACTCTTAGCAAACTGTCCCCATGATGCAAACTGGGCATTTCCCAGCAAAGTCGTCCACCAATCCTGTCCAGGCGATGGCACGCTGCCCCCGCCCAGCCTTACATCCTCCAAGGGGCAGAGGAGCTCCTAGGAAGAAAGATAATAAATAACTGCTTCTGCTTAGTCACTAAGGGTCAGGACCATCTGATATTACACTATTACATTTACTTCTGCCTTCTGTCTTTCCCTTTCTGTCTTGACTCCCTTCCTAGGGTCGTCTAAGGCTTTGCTTCCCCCAAACTAATGAAAACAAATGCAAAACAGAATATTCATAACCATCCCTTTGTGATCATGTGGGGGGGAGGGGATTTGCGGTTTTTGCTAGTATTTGCTTGCCTGATCGTTGACACAGCCAACTATAACCAGGGGAGTAGAAGAAACCAGAAAGCAGATTCTTTCCAATCTCATCTGACCCCTTGCTTTAAACTTCCTTCAGCAAAGAAGTTAAACTTTTACCAGAGCCTCTGACACGTGGCAAAAGAGACTAGTGTGGAACTTTTCTCTCCCTGCCCCTCCTCCAGAAATGACCGAGGGGCAGTCAAGTCAAGATGCCTGAAGGAAGAAAAGGGGAGTAAGGAGTCTGGAACTAGTCTACACAGACTAGAAAACCGTCTTGAAATGCTGTTGATGTAAACAGATGGGTGGGAAGCAGCACACGATCGCGCTCTTTAATTGGAAACTGTGGATCCACAGCGCTTAGGAAACCCTCAGGAACGTGGGTGAGGACAGGAGGTTCAGGAGTCAGTGGGGACTCAGGAATTACCGTCTTTAAGGAGACAGGTGACAAATAATCCTCTCAGCTTGTAAACAAGGCTCTCAAAGGAGGAACAAGACCTCAGGAAATAAGCAAACTAGCCTCCCTTCTCATTTTTAGGGAACGTGGTAAAGATCTGTTAAAGAGTTATTTTTTTTTAAACATATTTTTATTGATTTCAGAGAGGAAGGGAGAGGGAGAGAGATAGAAACATCAATGATGAGAGAGAATCACTGATCAGCTGCCTCCTGCACGCCCCACAGTGGGGATCGAGCTTGCAACCTGGGCATGTGCCCTGACTGGGAATCGAACTGTGACCTTCCAGTTCATAGGTCGACACTCAACCACTGAACCACACTGGCTGGGCCAGAGTTCTGGGACCCGAAAAAAACACACAAGAAAACCCTTGCTATAAAATATTTCGAGTTTTTCATTATAAACTTTTTACATTAAACCTGTTCTTCTTTTATTATAATCACCTTGTTTTTATTATAGTAATATATTTTTATATTATGTTTATTTAACAATCAATCTTGCCCCAAACATTTTCCACTCCTTCATTAGCATCTCCTTTTTGTATGTTTGTTTAACAAAGCTTAAATTTATGTAAAATCGAGTGATTCATTATATAGTAGCTAAGCCAAACACCAACACTGAGTTTATAGAAGATATATAGAAAAGTACTGCTAGCAAAAGCTTTTAATATTCATGGATATTTTTATTGCAGAAAAGGTATTCAGCTTACTGCCTGCCCTGCCTTTTGCTTTCTGTGTGAATTAAGTCATTTTCCTCTGTGACAATGAAATGCATTCTATCCTCTGTGGGTGGAAAGAAGAGAAGGAATTATGGGAGTTTATGTTATAACCAAGCAGGAATGTAATTGAAAGGGAAATTTTCATAATTATATAAAAGTTAAGAATTGAAACCATTAAAAGAAATTAAGATTTTAAGCGATAAGAAAAGGACGGTCTTTATAAATAGGTCCTATTCTTTTTGCCAGCTTCTCACGTTGGGAGAGAGATAATTTCTGTTTCTTTATAGACCTGGCTCCGAGCTGGGAGGAAGGGAGGATGGCAGAGAGGAGCACTCAATAGCAACCTGGAGCCCTAGTTCTGGTCCCAGCTTTGCCCCTGGCTCTGAGACCTTAGGCAAATTCCTTTGCCTTTCTGGGCTCAGTTTACAATCTGTAAATCAAAGGTGGCTCAGTGGTTAAAGCATCGGCCCTTGGATCAAGGGGGTCTCAGGTTTGATTCCCAGTCAAGGGCATGTACCTCAGTTACAGGTTCCCCAGCCCCAGTAGGGGAGCATGTTGGAGGCAGCCAATCAATGTGTGGGTGTCTCTCTCTCCCTCTCCTCCCTCCCTTCCACTCTCTAGAAATCAATGGAAAAAATATTCTTGGGCCCAGCTGGCGTGGCTCAGTGGTTGAGCGTCCACCTATGAACCAAGAGGTCACCGTGCGATTCCCGGTCAGGGCACATGCCCGTTTGTGGGCTCAATCCCCAGTGTGGGGTGTGCAGGAAGCAGCAGCCGGTCAATGATTCTCACTCATCTTTGATGTTTCTATCTCTCTTCCTCTCAGAAATCAATAAAAAAAAAAATATTTTTTTAAAAGATGACTGGGTCTGAATCCTGGCTCTGCCACAGGTGAGTTGTGCATCTGGACAAATTGCCAAACCTCCCTCTGAGCCTCGGTTTTCTTATCCCCAAGATGAGGATAATACCTTCCCTCAGGGTTGTTTCTGGATCAAATGGGAAAATAAATGGACAGATGGTGCCTGACACATCATAATATGCTCATTAAATGGAAGTTCTTGCCCTAACCGGTTTGGCTCAGTGGATAGAGCGTCAGCCTGCGGACTCAAAGGTCCCAGGTTCAATTCCGATCAAGGGCATGCACCTTGGTTGCAGGCACATCCCCAGTAGGGGGTGTGCAGGAAGCAGCTGATCGATGTTTGTCTCTCACATTTCTCATCGATATTTCTAACTCTCTATCCCTCTCTCTTCCTCTCTGTAAAAAATCAATAAAATGTATTTTTCTAAAAAATGGAAGTTCTTTTTAGTATGATGATAATTAGGATCATGCTGGCAAAATATTCCACTTCTAGACAATCATTTGGGTGGGTTTCAACTGTACCTCACACTAGAGCAGTGATGGCGAACCTTTTGAGCTCGGCGTGTCAGCATTTTGAAAAACTCTAACTTAACTCTGGTGCCGTGTCACATATAGAAATTTTTTGATATTTGCAACCATAGTAAAACAAAGACTTATATTTTTTATATTTATTTTATATATTTAAATGCCACTTAACAAAGAAAAATCAACCAAAAAAATGAGTTCGTGTGTCACCTCTGACACACATGTCATAGGTTCGCCATCACTGCACTAGAGTGAGGTCCATGGTCAATGCTTCCGAACCCACCAGCATCCAGCAGTGTTTTCTGTTCCTGACAAGACGCACCACACATTTTTCTCCCCTTGTACCTTTTTCATTTACATAACACTTCAGTTTGTAAAATGTGTTCAGCCACATTTCCCCATTTGACTTTCAAAACAATTCTGTGAGATAAATAATGTGAGGAATGTGAGGACCAAGGAGGTTCATGATGTTGCCAAGTTCGCACGCATTCTGGAGCAGAGCCAGTCCTTTACTGCCAGGCTCCAGACCCTCGCCAGGAGCTCGCTCCACTACACTGCACCCCCCTCAAACCCGACAGAGTGGCAGGGCCCATCCACAATATCTCCAAAGCTATTTATCCAATTATTGAAACACTAGAGGCTCAGTGCACGAATTTGTGCACGGGTGGGGTCCGGTTGGGCAGATCAGGCTGGGCCAGCCAGGGGGAGGGGCCACGGGCAGTTGGCTGGCTGACCCCACCCCCTGATCAAACTCCCAGTTGAGGGCACAATTTGCATATTCGCCTTTTATTATATAGAATAATTTATTTTGATCCACTTAATTTTTTAAAAACCATATGCTTCAGAATGAGATGTCACAAAATCAGTAAGCTACAACTTCAAAATGTTTGAAAGTCACTAAATTATAATCTAAACCAAAAGTAAAAAATCGAAGTTTAAGCTACTTATTTAGAATTAAACTGCACCCTGCCCAGTCGGTGTGGCTCAGTGGTTGAGTATCAGCCTATGAACCAGGAGGCCACGGTTCGATTCCTGGTCAGGGCAGCACATGCCCAGGTTGCAGGCTCGATCCCCAGTAGGGGGCGTGCAGGAGGCAGCCGATCAATGATTCTCTCTCATCATTGATGTTCCTATCCCTCTCTCCCTCTCCTTTCCTCTCTGAAATAAAAAATACATATATTAAAAAAATGAATTGAACTAAGGTTTATATCCCTAAGGTTTATATCCAAAATATATTACGTTAGATTAGTCTGATCATGTTGCCAGGAAGGCTTTTCGCTTCCTAATGAGTAAGAGTTAGGCTTGCATTGCACATTTACGCATTACATTCAAAACTTCCTTTTTGTCATTTCACTTGTTATATGCTATGCCTTTCTCAATGTCAGACTTTCTCACCAGAGGTAATGGCTAACGCATCCGAGCCTGGTACCCAGCAGGCTGGCCACCCAGAGAAGCAGCCTCCAGCAGAGCACTCCACGGATACGGCTACAGCCAAGCACTTCAGACAATTAATTCAGGTAGAGCCTGGACTAGTGCATCCGGATCAGAAGCCAAGGGTCCACTAATTCATACAGCTGCTAATGCCAGGTTGGACCCCAGCCCCAGGTCATACCAGGGAAGGGCTGGTACCTCCCAAACCATGACGCTGAGGTGACAGAACAGGGTTGGAGGCCAAGGCTATGCCAGGGGAGGGGAAGGTCCTTCTCAGAACATATAGCTTTAAAGTTCCTCAGCTGAGGGGCTCAGGTGCCACTTCTGGAGTCTGATATCTGACCCTGCCAGAACCCTGTGTGCTGCCCCACTCTGCAATGGACCAGGAAGAACCTAGCGCCTGCTATGGCTCCTGTCTTGATGGGTTTCCAGTAAATGCTGCTGCAGAATGCTGGTGTGGTGCTATCTGCATGCACCTGCGTGCACACACACCACACTGAATCTCTTCTAAGCAGCAGCCTTGTCTCATTACATTGACCCTCGCATTTACCAGGGAGCAGTGGACACTGTGGCTATCACTGTCCACTTTAGATGAGAAAACTGAAGCACAGAGAGATTCAATCATTTGGTTCAAGGTCACATATATACAATAAAAGCCTAAGCGACTGTTATGGCAGGACGACCAGGACGACCGGTTACTATGATGCGCACTGACCACCAGGGGACAGACACTCAATGCAGGAGCTGCCCCCTGGTGGTCAGTGCGCTCTGACCAGGGGAGCGCCGCTCAGCCAGAAGTAGGCTCACGGCTGGCGAGCACAGCGGTGGTGGTGGGAGCCTCTCCCGCCTCCACAGCAGCACTAAGGAGCAGCGAGCCAAGCAGTAAAGAGCAGCTAGCAGGTGGACGGTAAGAAGCAAGGCGTCCCCGACTATGAGAGGGATGTCCACCGAGGGCTCCCGACTATGAGAGGGTGCAAGCCGGGCTGAGGCACACACACCCCCCCTGCCGCCCCAGTGCACAAATTTCGTGCACTGAGCCTCTAGTACTTAATAATTTGTTTGAACCAGGCAGTCTGACCTCAGAGTCCAAGCCCTTAACCCCTCTTCTCTACCCTTTCAGAATCTCCCAGGATACTCACATCAGCTTCAGAAATTTTGGAGGCCTGTTCTTTTATTCGTGAATGCCACCATTTTTCAACGTCCTTTCTTGTCTGCAGCGTATACTCTTTCGTCCACTGGCCCGTGGCACTGTAAATTCCTCTGGAACATCCTGGAATGACTCTCTTTCCCCAACTGATGACATCCGGCCCACCATTTAGCTGCCTTTTCAGAAGAGAGACATAGAAACCCAATCTCTGCCAAGCAGAAGCCATTCTTCAGAAGGTGGGAGGCCCTGAAAGAGGGGAGAAAGCACACTGGTGAGCTACCTGAACCCCCTCCTGAGCCTGGCCTTCCACTCAGCACAGCCCAGGGCACCTTGCCCCCTCACTTTCCTCTTATTCTTCTGATGATTGCTCTCCCTGAAAAGAATGCTTTAGAACAAGGGTGGGCAACCCCTGGCACGCATGCCAAACATGGCACGCCAGTAACTTTTGCTGGCACGCAAAACTCTCCCTTATAATCTTCCATTTACAATTTTTTTCTTAATATCGACTCTTTTATTTTTCAGATAAATTCAGTGTAGGTGCATCTTAGATAGATAAATAATTTTACATAACAAGTTATCTTAAAGACCACAGACATGGATTGACGAGAGGGGGAAGAGCAATTTCTGTGCCTCTGCCTTAACTCTCCCTGCCTTCCTAGATCTGACCAGTGTTTTGGTTTCATCCACATACGCTTGTGAATCTTTGGCCTCAGTGATGAATTCTGTTAAGTCTCGTAATAGGAGTAGCCTGACGGATGAAAGTAGTAGCTCCTGCATATCTCTGAAGGTCATGAAATATAAACCTGATGTAGAATCTCTGTCACCAGTGATGCAGCAGCAAAAGTCCCACTGATAATATCAGACGGAGTCATAAAGTTTTCTGTCGGACTGTCAGTGTACATGTATACATTAAAAAATAAATGTATTTTTCATCATCATATACTGTGTTTTTGTCGCTTGAATGAATTTTATTATTTCTTCAAGGTTCTTCACATACGTACACCTTAAGAGATATCAAGTAGGTGTAACATGTTCTCAAAAAATGAGGGTTGGCACGCAGAAGAACTTTGAGTCAGAGATTTTGCTGGTTTTGGCACGCACTCACAAAAAGGTTGCCCACTCCTGCTTTAAAAGTTCAATTGAGCTAAGCACAATTTTTTTTTTAAATATGCTTTTAATGATTTCAGAGAGAGGAAGGGAGAGGGAGAGATAGAAACATCAATGATGAGAGAATCATTGATTGGCTGCCTCCTGCACGCCCCCTACTGGGGATCGAGCCCCAAACATGGGCATGTACCCTGCCTGGGAATCAAACCGCCACCTCCTGGTTCATGGGTTGATGCTCAAGCACTGAGCAACACTGGCCAGGCTAAGCACAAACTTTTTAAAAAATTAATTAATTTATTTTTAAGCACAAACTTTTTAATGGAAAATATAAAGGTGGTCAGTGCTCCCAAACACCAAAGATACAAACCCACCCTAGGGACAAATGGAGAGCACTGCCTGGGCCAGCTCCTACCACAGCCTCACAGACTGCATGGGAGGCGGCGGAGCCCTCCCTCCCTTCTCTGTAGGCCAGCCCAGGGTCTGCCCAGCAGGCTTCACTTCCCATCGTCCAGGATTCAGAAGAGCTCCAAGCATATCTTAGCTTGGCCTTAGGCTCAAATATCGGAAGGGATCTGAACACAGGCCTTTAAGGAAGACCAGAGACTCTGGGCGATTATAAGCATTTTTCAAATATACTATGAGTTCAAGATACTCGGTAGGCTAAGCCAGGAAATAACCGCAATTTAGAAGACTGCTTATTCACTTAGTTCTCCATTCATTTACCAAATCTGCACTGAGTGCCACAAGGTGCACACAGCTCTAGGCACTGGGGACACAGCTGTGAACAAACACGAACTCCCTTCTGCCCTGGCACTTACACACCGGCAGAGAAAAGGAGGTAAGAAGCCAACAAATAATATACAATATGTGTAACAGTGGTTTTTCTGGAATCCTACCCATAGGTGGGGGCCCATCAGGACATCCAGCCGCGATTCAAAATTCAACTTAAACGTTTAAATGCTTTTCTCCAAAGTTGAATTCCAGAAATGAACTCATAAAAGATGTTTCATGTTTTACCACGATTCAAAAGGTTGAGGTGACAATGCATCAGATATTTAATATTTATGAATAAATAAACTTTCTCCCTTCTGGCATAACAGCATTTGAGAAGTGCTATAGTATTTTCATAACAGATCTTTCAAAACCAGGAAGGAAGGAAGGAAGGAAGGAAGGAAGGAAGGAAGGAAGGGAGGGAGGGAGGGAGGGAGGGAGGGAGGGAGGGAGGGAGGGAGGGAGGGAGGGAGGGAGGGAGGGAGGGGGCGAAGGAGGGGAAGGAACGGGAAGAGAGGAAGGAAAGAAGGAAGGAAGAAAAGAAGGAAGGAAGAAAAGAAGGAAGGAAGGAAGGAAGGAAGGAAGGAAGGAAGGAAGGAAGGGAGGGAGGGAGGGGCCTGACACTCTAAGCTGGTGTTCTTTGATTCTCTCAGAATGTTTCCATTATCTACTAGGATTGGCCCCATTTCACAAAGCTACACGGACGTTGCCAACAGGGTTCATTACAGGCTTATAAAGGCGAATTTCACGCTCACACAAAATGGCATCACAGTGTTGGCATTTTACAAGTTGGTCTGCCAAGGTTCCTGACATACCAGTTCTCACTGTATTTAACACATCTCGCTTCTTTGGGGGTGAAATCAGAAACAGAATGAAAAAACAACAACAACTCCCTATCCATTGGGCTTGGCTATTTTAATGTGGGTAGATGTGGCTATAGATATAATAGTGACCTATGTGAAATCAGATGAATATCAGCAATTCCATATGACCAACCTAATATATAGACACTTTGGGGGTTTTGCTTTTTTTATTTTTATTTTATTGTTTAAAGTATTACACATAGTAGTACATATATCTCCTTTTTTTCCCATTGACCTTCCCCCAGCCTCCCCTACCCCCTGTCGCATGGCCTCATCTGCCCCCGCGCCCCCCGTCAGTGTCTTGTATCCATTGGTTGTGCTTATATGCAAGCATACAAGTCCTTCAGTTGATCTCTTTCCCCCCCCTTCCCCAACACTCCCCAGCCTTCCCGCTGTAATTTGACAGTCTGTTCAATGCTTTAGTGCCTCTGTATCTATCTTTTTGTTCATCAGGTAATATATAGACACTTTGTACAACTAAGGCAATCGCATTGATTTTTAGGGGTTAGATGTCTACATAATTAGAACTACCTACAGGACTCATGGATTTTAGGTTCTCTTGCTAAGTCAGCATTTCCATATCTTTGCAAACCAAAGATGCCAGTTTAACAGAGGGCACACAGGGAGATGCCTGCCATCTCTCTCCTAGGCTGCATTCCCTAAGAACACAATGGACTGTCCTCTCAAACAGAAACAATGGCAAGGCGCAAATTATAAAAATACAAACTGACTCTAACTGTAGTCCCGCAAGCTTTTGATTTTAATGATGGTTAGCCATTGTGACAAATGAAACAGCAAAGAATGTAAACAGCTCACCGATAGGAGCAATATGAAGGTCATTCTTCCACTTAAAATTCTAATCCTGTCTCTACGATTCACTTATCCTATGAACCAAATTACAAACAATGCATTTACAAACAAGCTTTCTAAAAACATTTACATAATACCTGGTTCACCAATAACCTTTCCTTTACACAAACCGATAGACTAGAGAATACTGAAAATGATCTATGTGTTTATAAGAACTTAAAGTTCATAAAGAAAAAAGCAAGTAGGTTACAAAGTGACAGATTATTCAAGGAATGCTGGGAAAATTCAAATTAGATCCCCACCTCAAACATAAGCCACAGTAAATACCATATAAATTAAAGAATTTTTTAATACTATAAAACAAGACAAAAACATAAAGGGTAGGGAAAATATAGGATTACAGTTGTTCATATGGAAAATAATACAATAATTAATAAATAATAAATAAGAATAAACTGTGTTGCATACTCACAACTGTAAACCTACCTTTGCCCCACCCTATAGATAAGTACTTAGTAATTCTTTACATGGTGCAGGATGTTCTGTCCAGAGAATAAAGCAATGGAAGAATTCAGAAAGAAAAATATTAATAATCTCTCTTAAAATCTAAAACATCTGTATATCAAAAACACCATTGACAAAAGAAAGCAAAAAATAAGCTGAGAAAAAACTACAAAAACTGCAACAAAAAAGCTTATCCTAATCTACAGAGTTCACATATGAGAAGAGAAATATTAAAAACCTAATTTTAAAAATGAGTAGAGGAAAAAAGAGAAGAGTAAATGCAAATGGCTAATATCGTAAATATATGAAAAAGATCAACTTTACAACAAATCAAAAATGCAAATTAAAACAACAATGAAATATTTTACTTATCAGGTTGGCAAAAACCTGTTAAACCAAAAGAAATGTGCGTGGGCAGTGCCCTTGGCGGGACTGGATCGACAGTGTTTGGACGGAACAGACCCGGAGACGCCCCTTCTTCCAGCCTCCGGCCACCCTCCAGCGTCTTATCCAGTCAACCACCTTCAGAACCACCTCTGGGACCAGTCAAAACACCGGGTTTTTTTCCTACCTTATCTCCTTATTACCCAACAACCATGAGCTCCCAGATTCGTCAGAATTATTCCACCGAGGTGGGGGCTGCGGCCAACGCCTGGCCAGCCTGCATCTGCGGGCCTCCGCACCTGCCTCTCTCTGGGCTTCTAGTTCCACCGCTGGGATGCGGCCCCCCAGGGCGTGGGCCACTTCTTCCGCGAGTTGGAGAAGAAGCGAGAGGGCTCCCAGCGCCTCCTAAGGACGCAAAACCAGCGCGGGGGCCGCATTCTCTTCCAGGACGTGCTGAAGTCTCCCAAGAGGAGTGGGCAAAACTCAGGACGCCATGGAAGCCGCCCTGGCCTGGAGAGGAAACCCTTGTGGAGCTGCAGGCCCTGGGTTCCACCCGCACAGACCCTCATGTCTGTGACTGCCTACAGAATCACTTCCGGGGTGAGGAGGTGAAACTCATCAAGAAGATGGGCGACACCTGACCAACATCAGCAGGCTGGCCGGCCCCCAGGCTGGGCTGGGCGAGTATCTTTTTTCAAGAGACTCACCCTCAAGCACGACTAGGGGCCTTTGAGAGGCCCCTCTGCATCTCCTGGTGTCTGGCTTTTACCTGAGCCTCTTACCAAAACTACTAGCCATTCTTGTAACCACCCTGAAGCCCTCTCCCATGCATTGGACCAAATGAAACAATAAAGCATTTTGCAGGGGAAGAAAGAAAAGAAAGAAAGAAATGTGCATGGCTCAGTGGCTGAGCATCGACCTGTGAACCAGGAAGGAGGGGTCACGGTTCGATTCCCGGTCAGGGCATCGATAAATGTGCATTTGTATACAGTGCTGGTGGGTATGTAAATTGATTCTACCTCTCTGGGGAGCAATATGGGAAAATATGTCAAGACTCTAAGTTCAGACCTTTTGTGCAGTGGTTCTCAACTTTCTGGCCCTTTAAATACAGTTCCTCATGTTGTGACCCAACCATAAAATTATTTTTTTTCTTTTTTTTTCCCTTTATTGAATAAGATATTACAAAGATTACAAATGTGTCCTTGTCCCCCCAACATAAAATTATTTTCATTGCTATTTCATAACTGTAATGTTGCTACTGTTATGAATCGTAATGTAAATATCTGATATGCAGGATGGTCTTAGGCGACCCCTGTGAAAGGGTCGATGGGCCACCAAAGGGGTCGCGACCCACAGGTTGAGAACCGCTGTGTTAGAGGGTCCTCAAGATTCAGCACATAGTATACTCAGGGCTATGATTTCTTTTTTTTAATACTTTGGTTCTCTTCTTTTTTGTAATGTATTTTTATTGATTTCAGAGAGGAAGGAAGAGGGAGAAAGAGATAGAAACATCAAGATGAGAGAGAATCATTGATCAGCTGCCTCCTGCACACCCCACACTGGGGGCTGAACCCGCAACCCTGCAACCCGGGCATGTACCCTGGCCTAGCCTCGAACCAGGACTTCCTGGTTCATAGGTCAATGCTCAACCACTGAACCACTGAGCACACCGGCCGAGCAGGGCTATGATTTCTTATAGAACTTTCTGGAGCTCGGCCAAGTTCCCTTCCTCTACTTCCCAGGCCCTGCTCTCTGCCACTCACCACCAACGCCCCGCTGGGCACTGCCTCTTCCTGACCAGGAGCAGCCGTTTTATTAGAGGACTATGCCCATGGGATAAGTGTGAAAGGTGTGGCTGTGGGTTGCACTTATGATCGGCATGGCACCTTTCCTCCTCATCTCTGTCTTACCCAGCTCTTTACCCAGATGTCTGGAACCTTGTGTCTTCTTCCACCATATTCTGTGATCCTCCCAGCCTCACTTGGGGCTTAAGGTTCAGTTTAATGAGAATGGTGGGGGGAGTGGCATGTTCCCATGGAGGGAGGGCCTGGGAACTGGACCCAAATGGACAATGGTTTATGGGCAGAGAAACCTAGAAGAAGACAGGCAAAGCAACAGAACACATAGGAGAAGCGTGTGAAGGCACTTGGGTGCACCCAAAAGAAGGTGTGTGAGAATGTACCTGGGAAATGAGCCTTAATGGACCGAGTTTGGAGACCAAACAAAAATACTACCTCTCATAAGGTGATCTGAGCTTCTGCAACTGCTAACTTGTATGACCCCAGGCAACTTATGTCGTGTCTGGAACCGCAGCTTCTCCTTAAGATGAGGGGTTAGACCCAATGATCGCTGAGGCCCTTCGAGCCCTGACGTGCTGTGGCAATGACAGGTGGGCCAGAGAGGCACTGAGTCCAAACCCCCAGCCCAGGGAGCGCAGATGCAGGGACCAGCGGGCGGGGAGCGGCGGGAGAGGAACTGGAGTACAGACCTACGTGCACACGTGCGCTTTCCAGGGCAAGGGCCCAGAGCTGTCGGCGGGTCTGTCGCTCCAAGAGCCCGAAGACCCCGGTCTCAGAGACTTTCCCAGCGGATGTCGGGGACTTTTCCAGTTCGGAAATGGCTCGGCTCCGGGACCACCTAACCCAGTCTGCACCTTCCCCTCCTGCTCCCAGCAGATCGGAACCTCCCGGTCCGGGGAGAGGAGATCGGGCCTCGCCTCTTGTCCCGCTGGCCCCGCTCAGGGGTTTACCTGCTCACAGGTTCTGGCCTGCGGCTCCTTATGCCTCGGTTCCCACCTCAGGCGAACACTGCCCGGCCGGTCTCCATGGGCGCCGCCATGTTGGCAGAACAACAACTTTATCGATAGCGGCCGCCACAGTCACAGACAGGCGGGGGCGGAGCCGGGTTGGCGCAGCTCGGCCTTCTCTCCGACTCCGCAGCCCGTGGGGCGGGGCTGCCCGCGCGGCCGCCCCAGGCTCTGCTCCTCAGCCCCAGGGAGCGCCCCGCCGCCCTAAGCCCCGCCCCCAGCCCTAGGCTCCGCCCCGCCGCCCAAGGCTCCGCCCCTCGTTCCTAGGGACCGCCCCAAGCCTCTGTCTGATTGGCTGCCTCCTGCACACCCCACACTGGGGGCTGAACCCGCAACCCTGCAACCCGGGCATGTACCCTGACCTGGAATGGAACCTGGTTCATAGGTCGATGCTCAACCACTGAGCCACACCAGCAGAGCGGGGCTCAAATTCCCTTTTTTTTTTTTTATCTTTAGTGTTGAAAGTATTACAACCCCCCATTGACCTCTCCCACCCACACAGGGGTCAAATTCTTAACAAATGCAGCAGACCTATGAGGGTCATCGTTTAGTGGCCCCAGAGCGCTGGAGGAGTCCTGAGGTCAGGTTCAAATCCCAGCTACAGCCCCTCCAGGCTTGGCCAGGTCTCTCACCCGCTTGATACCGGGCCACAGGATGGTTAAAGCATCTTCTTCCCCCATATTCCGTGACCTTCTAGCTCTGGGAGGGGAATTACCCAGCCTAGACTGGAGGCAAAGCGAACTTCCTCACGTGATCCCTGGCTGGGAGTCAGGAAAACATGATACCTGACCCACTTTCCAGAGGCGTTTGTTTCCCACCCTGCAACCTCCCCACTCACACAAGCATTCCTTGCTATAAATCAATCAATGAATCGATGAATGAATTGCAAAGGTGAAACCTGTTTGAAAGAGATTTTGAAGAACACATACATGTGGGCAATCAGGAATACGGAAACGAATTTACTAATTGTGCAAAGGGGCTGATATCCTACAGGACAAGTAAAATGGATGTTTGGGAGCCATCTTTTGCTTCGGGGCTGAAATCAATTAAACAAAATTCATCCCATTACTATTTGTATTTCACATCTACTCTTACAGAGCTGGATAAAAGACAAGCAAACTGTACATGCCTATAGCACCAGTTAATCCTAGACACATGGTAATCTTTCACTAATTTCCAAGTCTTTCACAGTTTCCTGACATTTCAAAATCCAAATGCTTTGTTACTCAAAGTGCAATCTCCAGACCAGCATGTCTTACCTGGGAACTTGCTAGAAATGGAGAATCTCAGACGCCACCCCAGACCTACTGAACCAGACTCTGCATTTTAACAAAATCCCCATGGGATTCTTAGGCAGATTGAAGTTTGAGACTCATTGTCTAGATTAGAATGTGAGAATTAGAAAGGATCTTGAGATCACTCTAGTCCAGCCTGCTCATTTTACAGATGAATAAACTGAGGCCCAACGGAGCTGACTGTCCAGCTCAGGGGTGAGGAACCTCTTTTCTGCCAAGGGCCATTTGGATATTTATACCATTCGAGGGCCATACAGAATTATCAACTTAAAAATCAGCCTGCTATATTTGGTCAAACATTTAATTAACTCACCCCTAATGCCTTGGCAGGGCCAGACCAGTTGATTTCGCAGGCCTTATACAGCCCTTGGTCCAGGTGTCCCTCAACCCTGGTCTAGCTCAAGTTCATAGCAAGTTAGTAAAAGGTCTGTTATTCAAACAGGGTCTCTTAGCCTACTAGAATAGTACCTTTCCAAAAATGCAGAGTGGAAGATCATTAGGAGCTTTAAAAAACTTCTAGTCCAATACTCTCACTTCAAAGGTGAGGACCCTGAGGCCCAGAGATTGGATACAGCTTGCTAAGGTCACATAGATGCTTAAACTGATACCATGGAAACACGCACTCTCACTTTAACAGGCTAGTTAATCTTCCGGTATGTCATGCTGCATCCATGTATAAGTAAAGGGCCCTTTTTCTAACTTCCCCCAGATACTAATTTCTAAGTAGCCTCTATCCTTATTTTGGTTTGAAGTCACCTTTCTCTTATAAATTAAAACATTGACGTTTCTGGGAGATTATTGCAAATGGAATTTTTTAAAAAGTCACTTGCTTTACTGGAAAGTTGCTATTTTTACATCAAAGAGGACTGCAGCATGAAAGTAAATCCCTTTCCTCTTAAAGAGCTTACTGCAAAGACACATTATTAAATGAAAGAGACAAATTGCTGGGCTGTGTAGGAAGTTATCCCATTTTTTATTTTTAAAAGGAAAGGAAATAAAAGCAATACATCTGTTAGTGTCTGCATAGAAAAAAAATCTAGAAAAATATGTCCCAAACCAGCAGTTGCCAACTAGTGGTCTGTGGACCCCTGGTGGTCCGTGAGGTCCGAAAGGTTGGCATCCGCTGTCCCAGACTACTTCCTGTGAGAATTCTAGGGACAGTGGGGTCCTATGGGCCCTTTTTCCCTCTTTATGAGAGGTTTCTGTGTCCCTTTTGCTATTAGCTTGTGTGGTAGGCTGAGTAATGGCCCCAAAGATATATAGGTTCGAATCCCTGGAAGCTTATATGGCAAAAGAGACTTTGCAGATGTGATTAAGTGAAGAATCTTGATGAGAGAAGACTGATCATCCTGGTGGGCCCCAAATGCAACCTCAAGTGTCTTTATAAGAGAGAGGCAGGGAAATTTGAGACAGAAGAGGAGGCAGTGTGACCACTTTAACAAATGTCATGGATGATTTTTCATTAAGAGTTCTTGCTGACCTGAAAGTTAAGCGTAGCACTGATGGGCTAAAAGACTCAGGATGATCTTGGCATGTAACCCCCAGAGGTCAATCACCAAGAAAACGGGAGTAGATGCCCTTCTGAAAGTTGCCACAAAGCAATCTTGGCCTTGAGTGGCCTGGTAATATCAGTATTTTCCTAAGAACCTGATATTAAAAAGTACTCATTTGGGGCACCCCTTCCTGGATACAAACTTTGCTGAAAGTGACCTCTTCTGTTGACTTTTAATACATTTTTGTGGTTTTTCCCCCCAAAAAAATGACTTTACAGTTCCTGAGTGTACATGGATAAAAACCCATTTGGAGTGACTTACAGGACAATTATGCTTGGACACAGAGACAGACCTTGGGATTAAGCCTTTAATCTGTTCATTATAGGGAAGAAAAAAATCCTTCCCATTGTTGCAAATCTTCTTAGGCCTTGTGATGGCTTCTGGAAAAAGATAATCCTACTTGAAGAAATGCTGAGGGTATAAAACAATTTTGAGTTACATCTGATCTGAAGAAGGCAGAATTTGTTATTGTTGGTCTGAAAGTGGGCTCTAGGTAACACATGTTTACTTGCAAATATATGAAGTGTATCTTGTTCATCTTTTGGCGATACCTGCAATTTTAATACATAAACGTTAATAAGATCCTATAGTTCCTACATCTCTGCCATTAACGTGGCATTTCATCCAACCATCTTTTGACATCTCTTGTATTCTTGTAGAGTTAATTAGCCCTTGACTTTATGTGCATGATATCATCTCTTTCCAAGTAGAGTGTAAATTAATTAAGTCAATCATGATGCTCCTCTGATCCTGGATGAGCACTATCGTTTTATATACAGGGGACAGACAATCGTATGTCACTCCCAAAATCTAGTTTAGTGTTTTCTAGCCCACAATCTATAGCAGACAGAGAGCATTGGCCTTCATTTCCTACTCTGCTCAATGTGAGAGGGGTAGGGCCTGTGTATGGAAAGAATTTAACAAGTGCCAGGCACGTGGAGAGGGCTTAGGAACTGGTGGGTCCACAGCAATGATAACAATAATGTCACTGCCCCCTCAATATCCTGCAGTGGCTAGGATTTGTCAGCGCATCCTTCACCTGACAGTGGCTTCCCAGTGACTGACGACAAACACACCCCAAGTAAAGAGGATGGCGCCAAACATATGTGTACTTCTCCTATCAGTCATGTTTCAGAACAATCAGGATCTGTGTTTGAGGAGCAGCCTGGAGTCCCTTCTTTCTCATCTCCTCTTTTCCCTCCCTCCACAGAGCCTGTAGTCTTTATGACCCTTTATGACCCTTCAGGTCCCTCCCACCTTCCCCCATAAAGGTTCTAAATCTATAAGACAAGCCAGCCTTTCTCTTCCTAATTGATTGCCTTTCCTAGCAGAACTTCACATTCTTATGGCGAATGATCTTCTCACCCTTCCCATCCAGGTATAAGATGAGAAGATTAAAGGAGGAGAAGGGACTGGAAATTCTGGCTGGCCAAACTTATTACAACAGCAAAATCACCATCACTCTCACCATTGTCATCACCTAAATTCTGTACCTGGAGCCCAGCAGGAAAGGAGGGAGGGAGAAGAAAGAAAAAGGAGCTGATCTGGGTTCAAGAGCTTGACCACAGGAGGAGGAGGAGACAGAGAAGAAGTTGAAATGAGAAGAAGAATGTAGAGAAGAAAGAGGGAGAAGCCTCAGGGTGGGGCAGGAATGAGATAGGCCCAGGATGGGGAAATGCCAATCTAGAGTCCTCAGGGTTGAAAACAGAAGATGACACCACCACAGCGCAGTTTATCAGTCAACTGGACTGTCCCCAGAACGAGAAGAAAGATGATAACAGCCTTCAATCATGGACACCTTGTTATAGGCCAGGAACTGAGCCAAGCTGGGTGGCAGCAACCAAGCTGCTTCACCCGCCCAATCCTCGGGCCCCTCATCTGTAAAGGGGAAGGCGCAGCACCTAGCTCACAGATTCGTTGTAAGGATTAAGCAAGAGAACAGGTGTAAAGCCATTGGCACAGTGCCTGGCACTATGTAAATGCAGTCCCTGTCCAATACCATGTAGCTTGATGACTTCAAGAGGTGGGGGAGGAGAGATCCACCAAAGGACTTGTATGCATGCATATAAGCTTAACCAATGGACCCAGACAATGGGGGGGGGGGGGTGAGGGCATGATTGGGGGGTGGGGGGGCAATGGGGGGATAAGGACACATATGTAATGCCTTAATCAATAAAAAAAAAAAGAGGCAGGGGAGGGTGCAAGGAAACTGACCTAGTGTGCAGTGAAGGTGGAGGCTACCGAGTGCTGATAAATTGCAAAGAGGCACCTATTCAGGACTTTTCTTCTGGTTCCACCCCCGTATCAGCTATATGGTATGGAGCAGGGACATAGTCCAGGTTGGTTAAACCTCTGCTTCTCAAACAGGTACATGCATATGAATCACCCAGCGATCATTTGACTGGGGAGGGCCTGAGATTCTGCATTTCTATCAGACTCCCAGGAGGTCCTCATGCTGCCAGCCCATGGACCACACCGAGTAGCAAAGAGCTAACTGATAGCTCTGCTGTGACAGTCTATTGCAACATGAAAGCAATGCGGAAATGAAGACAAGATACATGACCTCACATTCAAGGGCCCATCTGAATGAGTGGGAAGCTTGAATAAGAAAACTTTAATTAGAAGGGGAAAAAGAAGGAAGGAAGGGAGGGAGGGAAGGAGGGAGAAAAGGGAAGTGAAAATGAATTACTTCTTTTTTTAAATATATTTTTAATTGATTTCAGAGAGGAAGGGAGAGAGATAGAAACATCAATCATGAGAGAGAATCATGATTGGCTGCCTCCTACACTCCCCACACTGGGGATTGAGCCTGCAACCCAGGCATGTGCCCTGACCTCCTAGTTCATGGACGATACTCAACTACTGAGCCACACCGGCTAGGCGACTTCTGAAGGCAATATAGTAAAAGCCAACAAGAGTTAGAATTTTTGCCGAAACCGGTTTGGCTCAGTGGATAGAGCATTGGCCTGCGGACTGAAAGGTCCCAGGTTCGATTCCGGTCAAGGGCATGTACCTGGGTTGCGGGCACATCCCCAGTGGGGGATGTGCAGGAGGCAGCTGATCGATGTTTCTCTCTCATCGATGTTTCTGACTCTCTATCTCTCTCCCTTCCTCTCTGTAAAAAAATCAATAAAATATATTAAAAAAAAAAAAAAAAAAAAAAAAGAGTTAGAATTTTGCCAAATAGAGACTGGTCCTATTGAACTCGAATAAACACATTTACATCATTTGAAATTAGCCAACTGTATCTCAGATGGAGGCTGCTAAAGTATTTGGAAAAGATTTTTTTTATGAGCGTGTTGAAATCCCTCTACCTGAATTTTGTTTACATATTAAATTTGCTTAGCAGATCCAAAGGCAAAGACTAATCCCTATCAAAATAACCAAGTTTCCTTCTGAATGGAACTAACGGCATGAGAACCATTCAATCCAGCCCATCAAACACCTGAACATTCTGCAGGTACTAAGCAGCCTCTTTGGTCCTGGAGATAAAGAGAAGGAAGACACTGAACGCATGTCCTCAGGAGCTCAGGCTCTAACAGTGGAGACAGACCATTGAGCCCTCCCATGATCTGAGCCGGTGGTAAGCACAGGGACTTCAGAACACAGAGGAGGGACCCACTCTCAGCCCTGAGAGAAAGAAGAGAGCTCAGTGGGTAGGGATAAATCAGGAAAGGCATCCTGGAGTAGGTGAGTTGAGTGCTGTCCTGCTCGTGTAGCTGGAAAACAGCCTTCCCGATGTTCATCCTTCACATTCCCAAAACTAAGTGGAGGAAGATGGGCAGCCTGAAGCCCGAGGAGCAGCCTCTGGAGTCCTCTGCCTCCATAGTCATGAAGGAAGTCTTCGGTTCCTCGGCTCCTTTGCCACCCCTTCCTCCCATGGCCAGTAGGGGGCAGAGACAATGGCCCAGAGCAAAAAGTCTTCCAGGAATTACATTAAAATTATAATAATGTACTGTATGCATTAGCATCTCCTTAGCATCCTTTGCCAGCAGAAAAGGTATGAATAATATATTGGTTCTGCTCTAGAATATCTAAGAGAATGGTCCAAACTTCCTGGTAGAAGGGGCAGCTGGGGAGGCCTAAGGGAGAACACTGGCTTTCAGACTGCAGTCTTCCTTCCCAGTCAACAGTGCCACTCTGATGGAAGAGAGCAAAGCGAAGCATCACTTTCCCTTTTTTAAAAAGTATACATTTTTAAAATTGATTTCAGAGAGGAAGAAGGAGAGAAGTAGAAACATCAATGATGAATGATGTCCAGGATATAGTATTACAATCCACTCTCTGGCCTCAGATTGCCTACGTTTCTCACTTATGCGAAATACACTCGCCCCTCAAAATCTCATCTCTACCACAGCTGGCTCGAGGCTCAGGATCTCACTATCAGTGAGGTTAAGGAGTGGCTGAGGCTTCTGAGTTCAAAGAGAGCCACAAAGCATCCCGCTCACTGAGAAGTTGGGTATATGTCCCCTTCCCTTAAGTCTGGGGATGGCAAGCTCTGTCAACTATGTTGACAAATAGAAATTGACAAAGGGACACTATTCCAGTTTCCAGGCCTGGACCTTAAGAGACCAGTGGTTTCCACTTCCTGTCTCTTGACCACTTGCTCTAGGCCTGAGCGGCCATGAAGTCCAGCAACCCTGAGGCACCATGCTGGAGGGGCATGTACCGGTGTCCCAGTCAATAGTCACCACCGAGTGCATCATAGAATGAGGTCATTGCCAAGCAAATGCTTTGACTTGATTGGTCCCGGGCTTGAATCCTGAATACTTCTTAGCTTTGTGACTTTAGGCAAGTTACTTAATGTCTCCGCCTCAGTTTTCCCATCTGGAAAGAGAAGAGAGTAGTAACTACTATTGAGTCCCTATTCCATTCCATTCTCACCCCCTCCTCTGATGGTCCAATCCTTCTGGCGATGGAAGAGGAGAGGGGGGTCTAAGCCCCAGGCTGATGTGGTGACTCCAAGCCCTCCCTGCTGGAAGAGTTGAGTAGCCTGAGGTTTCCCCATCCATCACCCCTCCCCCGGCCCCCCCCACTCCCCCCGCCACTTGACAAATTTGAAAAGAGCAGGGGAGTCAATGAGGATATACAACCATGGAGATTTCATTTACACAGAATGGTTTCACCAAAATTTCTTTTAAAAATATTTTTGATTTTTTTTTTTAGAGAGAGAGAGAGAGGAAGAGAGAGGGAGAGAGAGGAAGTGAAAACATCAATTGGCTGCCTTCTGCATGCCCCCTACAATGAATTGAATTGGCAACCCTACAGCACACGGGACAACGCCCAACCAACTGAGCTACATGGGCCAGGGCACCCCAATTTCTGACATCTCTAGCATGCATGCTCAAGGCCATCACTCTACAGGTAACCCCAACTCTCCCTCGAGTCCTCAGGCCTCTGCAGCACCACCCTAGAGCCCTCCGCCTCTCCCAGGTTTCTCCCTCAACCCCAGCCCACCACCCCCAGATGAAGCAAGCCGGACCTAATGATCATTCCGCCTCTGATGACCATTTTCTTCATTTGCCTGTTTTTCCTTCTTTCTCACAATAATGTCAGTATCAGAAGGAGGTTGTCAGGGCAACCCTGAGTGGAGTCAGGAAGTCCATCCTTGACTGAAAACCTTAAGTCTGTTGGTTAAACACCCACTGAATTCTCGGCTGCCTCTGTTTCCTGGTAACAAGAATATAAAAATTAAATGCTTTTTCTCTTTTTTTCTCTCCCTCTAATAATCTCAATCTCCCTCTCTCTCTCTCTCTCTCTCTCTCTCTCTCTCTCTCTCTCTCTCTCTCATTCTCATTTTCTCTCTCTCTCTGCACAAAGTCCACCTGACCTGTGTTCATTCTCCTGAATTTACTGGCTGTAATTAATTCTCTTTCTACTAACTAACCTTGATACCGTTTCTCCCTAACTCACTAGTTCGAGACCCTCCAGTACCTTCTCTGATCAAGACTGCCCGGCTGGGGCAGGGCTTAGATGAGGCCACACATCAGGAGGGCAGGGTTATGTGGTTGACGTATCGTCAGGGCTGGTGGTGTTACCCTTTTATTAACATCCCCTGTCTCCCTGGCCTGTATCCTCTCCATCACAGCACTAGAGGCTGGTGCTCAGAGTTTCCACCACTGTGTTATGATCCCATTTAAATGACAAGGAGTAAGTTTGGAGAGAAATATTTCAGAATATCAGACAGAAATGAAGCCTAAGAGATGAGGTCATCATTTTTATATTTTTCTGAATTTCCTGAAGTTTCTTGTGGTTTTTTTTACAATGAGCATATATTACTTTTAAAAAAAAATTTTTTTGGAAATAATTATAGATTTACAAGAAGTTGAAAACAATAGTACAGAGAGGTCCCATGTACCCCCTCCCCAGGCATATATTACTTTTATAATGAATAAAAATAAAAAATACTGCTACACACACAGGAACTAATTTAAGAGAGTTCCCAATGGCTAAATCTGAGATGATTTGAGCAACAAATAATCATAGGAATGGACTGCAACCCACAGGGAAAAGATCCATGAGTCTGTATTGGTGTAAATAAGGAGGAGACAGGACAGTTCTTTACAGAAGAATTCCAATTACCAAAATGTAGAAGGAATGAGAGAAATAGGAAATCAGAAGTCGGCAAACAGCACCATAATAATTGTCCAAACCATGGAAGGTCTTCATATGGTTCCTCAGGCGGTTTTGGATCCAGCACCCAGTTGCATTTGGCTGTAGCCAATTCCATAAGATCTTCTTGCCTGCTTTGTTCCCCCCGCCCCCTCATTCCTGCTCCCCAGAATGTTTCTCAATAAATACGTGCACAGAAAGCTTTGTCTCAGATCTGCTTCCTGGGGAACCAGGCTGAGACAAGCATCACAACCTCAGAATAAAATGTATTTACAGGGACAGAGACTGCAAGGAAAATCACCAATATGACGGCAGTGACTGTGTTAGGGTGCCAAGGATTACAAGTGATTTTCTTTTCTTTTCCCTATTTTAAACGTTTTCTAAAATGAGGCTTGACTTTTACAATCAAGAAGCTTACATTTAAAAAAAACATTTTGAAAGTCATTGTCAGAAACGGTACTGAACCGGATAGAAAAAATGACAGATGTCCCTTGGAGACCTCTGCTCAGATGTTAATTATCTTCCATAGGGGCAGGGGCAGGGCAGGGGCAGGGGCAGGGGCAGGGGCAAGGGCAGGGGAGAGACACTGTGAAGAAGGCCTGCGGCTCTGGGGGAGGATCCAGGCAGTGGAGTGGAGGTAATTGGCCAGATCGTTGCTAAGGAGAATCTGCCCTCCTACCCTGCTGCTTCCTGAGTTTGGCTGGAATGAAGTGTTCTTCAGCACTTTGACCACCTTTAACGTTGGCATTTTCCTTCCACTTAAAACGTCTCTATAATATTGACGTATTTAATCATCTCAAGAAACTTGGATGCTCTTCATTGGGAAAAGATTTTCAGCCCTTGTGGGGTCTCGTCATCCCGCCTGGTCAGTGGCCAAGGTTAAGGCTGAGGTCCCTGGGAAAACAGGCAGGAGACAGGGACTCTGGTGGGAGACAAGGCGTGGGCCCTTATGGGTAGGAACAAAAAAGACCATACCTTTGGGGCTGGACAAAAAGAGGTGGAGTTGGAGGAGGATGAGGCCCACAGATGACGGCCAGCAGCGGGTCGGGCAGGGTGTCCCTGTGGGCTGGGCTGGAGTCTTACAGCCCTTCGTCTCCAGACCGGTTCTGGTGGGTGACACACTTTAGGCTGTCAACTCCAGTCAAAGAAGGGTGACAGAAATCTGGAAACTTCAGGCCCCAAGTCCCTTCCCTGCCTGCACTTTTGAGAAATGTTTCCAGAATCACAGCTGTGTTGTTTTTGCTTTTCAGGCATTGATTTGGGAATTACTCCAGAGTCCCCAGCATCCCAGGAAGCCAGGTAACGGGGGACAGGGAAGCATGTTGGGCTCTTTGGGGGCTGCCTTTCACTTCAGGGGGCGGGAGGAGGTGTCAATCAGATTCTCCAGACAGTGAAATGTCAGCCTCAGAAGAGAGTCCCCCAGGGCCCAGTGTGCGCCTGCAGCACCACCCCGACCCCACCCCACAGCCCTGAGGTTGCCTTTTTGTATCTGGGCCTTTAGGGTCTTCAAACGCACCCTCACGGCTCCCCAGAGGTGGCTGGGCCTCGAGCCACATTTCCACTCTCTTTTTTAAAACTATGTTTTTCTTGATTTCAGAGAGGAAGGGAGAGGGAGAGGGAGGTAGAAACACCAATGATGAGAGAGAATCATTGATCAGCTGCCTCCTGCGGGCCCCCTACTGGGGATGGAGCCTGCAACCCAGGCATGTGACCATGACCTCTTGCTTCAGGGGTCAACACTCAACCACTGAGCTGCACAGGCGGGGCTCCACTCCCATTTCATAGAGGCAGAAGCTGAGGCCAGAAGTCAGGCCATTAGAAACACACACCAATGGTTACACACAAAAATCCTGACTATTTCCCAGCGTGACCCAGCTCCAACACCCCACGGACAAGCCAGTCTAGCAGCACCGATCGGGCCCCCAGGGTGCCCTGCAACACCCGGGACACTAACTGAACCACTGCCAGGAGCTGGGCCGTTATGAACAGCATTATACAGACGGCAACACTGAGGCTCAGAACAGACCACTCTCTCAGGGCCACAAAACTAGAGAGAAACCGGGCAGGGACACCCACACCGTCCGGTATGGCAGCCACGAGCCGCACATGACAAGTGAACCCTTGATGTTGAGCGTCGACCTATGAACCCGGAGGTCACAGTTCGATTCCCGGTCAGGGCACATGCCCGGGTTGCGGGCTAAATCCCCTGTGTGGGGCATGCAGGAGGCAGCCGATCAATGATTCTCATCATTGATGTTTCTATCTTTCGCTCCCTCTCTCTTCCTCTATGAAGTCAAGAAAAATATGTTTTTTAAAAATTAAACACATGGTTGTTTTTTTTTAAAAAAAACCAACAACTCACACACACATACTCACAATCCCACTTGCACAAGACCACTCACACTCTGTCTCCTCCCCCCATGCACTTACCACTCTCTCCACAGGCGCTGAGCCAGGAAGGCACACAAGCCCCCACACCTGCCCGCACAGCACCTGCTGAGCACCTCACCCCTCCATCGGCCTTGAGGGAGCATGCTGGGGTGCCTCTCACCCACAGGTCAGCACCGCTCTGCCTGGCTGAGTGGCGGGCACGTGGCAGGGGCACCCTTAGCACAGCAGTCGCCTCTTCGGGGGTTCTCCGGAGAGAAGGATAGCTGCCTTGATGCTGAACTATGACCGTGAATCTGAGCTACGGGACTAACCCTTGGGTCACAACAGCAAAGGCTCTGTGTCCGCGATGAAAGTGGCTTCCATTTGGACCCAGCTTCTCCCACGCTGTCTCCTCTCTGAATTTCCCAGCTTGAGTTTGTTCACAGTTGCCTGTGACAGAGGGTGCCATGCCAGAAGCCCACTGCGGCCTGCTTCTGAGCAAATCTGCAACCCCATACGGGGGTGGGGGGGTTGGGGGGGGGTGTGAGAGGAAAACAGGAAAATCCAGCGTATTTCCTTCCAGGCTCTTCTCTGCCTCGCCCACCAGCGCACTGTTTGGCCTCCCCACGCTGGCTCATGCGTTCCCCGCTGCCGGGCATCTCCTAAGGGTCTTGTTCTTCTTTCCTTAGGCAAGAACCACAGACCTTCTGGCCCAGGAGATGTTGATCTGACTGACCATCACATGGAGCTAATTATCCAAATGCAGACTTCAGATTCTGTGAGCAGACACGGCCACAGCGCCCACGGTGGCTCAGCAGCCCCCGCCGTCCGTCACAACAGCCAGCGAGCGGTTATGGAGACGCATCATGAACCACAGGTAGTCTCCGGAGACGGAGCCCTCCTGCTCGTAACTGCTTAATTAGGTAGAGACTATTGCCTGCTGGATTCAGGTCACATGGGCTTCCTTAGACGCAGCTGACTACAGAAGGCTCGGGGCTGATGGGGGCAGGGCAGTGGCAGAAGATTCTAGAATCTGTGGTATAAAAGCATGAGGCCTGTGTTAGGAGGGAGGGGGGTTTCTTGTGTCACTCGGCCATTAGTTAGCTTTGACACCTGGACACGTGTCCGTCCCTCTGGGCCTCCGTTTCTTCCTCAGTAAAATAAGATAGTGGTGAGTCGGCCATAACAAGGCTGCACGTGGTTGAAAACCGCAGTCCAACCAGGTCTGTCGTTATTTCACATAACAAGAGGCAGAAGACAAGCCCGAGAGACCTCAGGCATGACAGTTAGCATTGGTGTCAGAGGCCCAGGTCCCTTCTCTGCTGGCCGTCCTGCTGGTAGCACCTTGTAGTCACCAGGTGACTGTGGCCACTACACTGTCAAGTCCTCCGTGGTGGTGATCTAGGTACTATTTTCTTTCTTTTTTTAAAAAAAAAAAAATATATATTTTTATTGATTTCAGAAGGAAGGGAGAGGGAGAAAGAGAGAGAAACATCAATGATGACAGAGAATCACTGATCGGCTGCCCCCTGCATGCCCCACATTGGGGAATCAAGCCACAACCCAGGCATGTGCCCTGAGCGGGAATAGAACCATGATCTTCTGGTTCATAGGTCGATGCTCAACTACTGAGCCACACTGGCCGGCCACTATTTTCTTTATTCCTTCTCACACTGTGCCCACTGTACCCACCTCAGGGGTAGTCAAGGAGCATTGAGGAACGACCCACTCGCTCCCTGGGCATCAGCATGACTGGCTCAGGGTGCATTTGGGTTCAAATTCTAGTGGAAGAATTTGTCAGTCATTCATTCAACGAATATTTATTGAACACCTAATATATGCCAGGTGCTAGGTCCTGTTTTCTTGGAGATAGCATGGGGTAAAATGATGTTTGAGCAATGCTCTGAAAACCTCCCCCTAATTGCTGGCTAAAGGTATCAGGAAGAAAAAATGAGGTATATGTGGTCCAGCAGCAATATGTGTCTGGGCTTAAAAATGACCCACGGGGCGTTTTATTCCTGGTGAAATATCCTTATTGGTTTTGCTCCATTTTGCTCCTTGGTCTTGGGTTATTTTGTTTTGTTTTTAGCTCAGGTTTCGGTTAACGAGAAAAAGCCCGGAGTGCAAAGACAGCCTCGACATGTAATAAAGGTAAAATGAGGTGTTTGGGTTGAGACTCCAACTGCGTTAGAGCAAGACAATGGGGCCCAGAGGCTGGAGGTAGGGCGGAGGCTCCCGCAGAGGCGACTCCGATTGAGTTGCTGGCCCCGCCCTGCCCTCCTGCGGACCACAGGACGTGCTTGGACGTCACTGGGCCGCAGGAGACCCGCGTCTTCTGGAAACCCAAGCCCTCTCCAGTTCCGCACCCACGGCTCAGAGGACCTGCCAACCACGCCCTGAAACCGCCCAGGGACACACCAGGCTCCGAAGCTCCATGCCAAGGACTCTCGTTTCCCTTGTTTCTCTGCGAAAGAAATTCTTTTCCTTTCAAACAAGATCCAACAGTTAAAGGAAAAAAACTCTATTGAACTTTGCCTCTGCCTTTGGTCTCTGGGTAAGAAGGATTTGGGCTTTGATTCTCTCAAAATGAGAAATTTGCCTTGTGCTTTAAGATCAGAGATTGGAGGGGTTTTTCTGTTCTTTCTCCTTTTTTCCCTGTTTTAAGCCCTGCAACTGACTGTCAAGGGATTGACAAGGGACTCCCCAGCCTGGTGCCGGCTCTCCTGGGCGGGTGGGCGCACAACTCAGGAGCAGCCAGGGCGTGCTCCCCATCGCCCAGGAGTCCACCCAGGGTGCTGGGTTCAACACCTATCACGCCGCAAGGAGGCGCCATTCATATCCTGGCCCAGGAGGGGGCGATGCTGTGCCTGATGGATAAGAGTTGCCTGCCCTCTCGATGGACCCCAAAGGCCTAGACTGTTGAATGGAAAGAAGCAGCGGTGGTCCTGCCTCTGAACTGCTAGGTGACCTTGAGCAGGTGACTGCGCCTCCCAGAGCGGTGTCCCAGCTGTAACGTGTGGGCTTGAGCCAGACTGGCCTTTGGTTCCTCGCTGGTCCTGATGCTGGCACAGCAGGGGTCAGTCCGCTCAGGGTCCCATCTTGACCAAACTCGGTCGCCCCCATCATAAAACAGGCATAAAGTGTTTCTCTCTCCAAGCACCGAGAAGCACGGAGCTTTCTTTCCCTGTTTTTTTTTGTGTGTGTTTTTTTTTTTTTTAGGTAATAGCCATAAAAATGATACTTTGCAGTACAAATAGAATGAATGAAGAAGAATCCTGAAGCAGGGGCTAGGGATGAGAGACATTTACAACTGTAGTAACAGCTGCCCATCGGGTCTTGCCAGCCTCCGTTCCCCTGTCTCCATGGCCCTGTTCTCTCTTGGGGAAACCATCCTGCCCTCCTGAGATGATCTGGAGGGACAGTCAGTCAGGGTGCACTGCCTGCTGGGGGCAAGAGGCCAGCAAGCATCCCTGGTGAGGCTGGTAACCCTGCTTCCCAGGAATATGGATCATGGACCCAGTGCCAAGCCTGGGAGCTGGTGGGTAGAGCTCTCTGTGCTCAGGGCATCACTGCCCTGATGAGGCCCTCGGTCCTTCCTCTGCCTAGATCCACAGCTGCCCTACTCCTGTCTTCCTGAGACCCAGGTGTTCAACTTCGTCTCCATTTCATGCCACCCCATGTCCTCCCATCAAATTCCAACTTTCATCTAAGTTAGAGTCAGATTCTGTTGCTTGCAACCAGAGAATTCTAACTCAAGTGGGCATTTTAGGTCTTCTCTTCCAACATTTTCTTAAAAAATAAGGAAAGAAGGAAAGAAGAAAAAGAAGGAATGACGGAAGGAAGGAAGGAAGGAAGGAAGGAAGAAAAAGGAAGGAAGAAAGAAGGAAGGAAGGAAGGAAGGAAGGAAGGAAGGAAGGAAGGAAAAAAGAAAGGAAGGAAGGAAATGGAAATAAAGGGTGATACAGTGTTTTTAAAATCTGTGTTAACCACAGAGCCATTTTCCCTAATTACTAATGTGGACTCTCCAAGACAGATGCCAGCAGAGGTCCTGTCCTCCTGCCTGTTTCTTTCCGCTTCCCCATATCTGTTTCCTCAGAACGCAGAAATCTCAACCACCATTTCCTCTGTTAATATTTGCATGTGAGAAGTTAGGGTTCCTGGGGGAGGGCCAAGGAGAGAGGAGGCGTAGCAGCACTTACAGAACGCTGTCTGCGCGCCAGGCACAGCTGGGGGCGCCCCTATGCTGTGTTAGTGGACACAGCAAACCTACCGGGTGGGTTCTGTCATTGTCATTTTGCAGATGAGGAAACCCAGAGATCAAGCAACTGTCTGGAAGGCACATGGATATAAGTGGCAGAGCTGAGATTTGAACCCAGGTCTCTTGTGACCTAACAAAGATGGTCACCATTTCCGTCGGTTCTGGGGTGCACATTATGCCTCTCCCACCCCTACACGTTCATAGCACCGGCAACCCCTGACCATGTCCCCCACCACTGCATTTTTTTCTGCCTTTTGTCTTACCCCAAATCTCTCCGTTTCTATCAACACAGGCCTTCCCTAACATGTTGAATGAAAGAAAAGGAAGGAGTACAGTTTAAAGGGTAAGACTACAGGGCCTGGCAGCAAATGGCCTACGTGAATGCCAACTCCATGGCTCACCAGCAGTGTGACCTTGGGCAAGTCACCCAACCTCTCCTCGCCTCATTTTCCTCACCTGGGAAATACATTAATTATCATGGGAAACAGAATAATGGCCCCAAAGAGGTCCGCTTCTAATTCCCTAATCCCTAGAACATGTGATGGTTACATTATATGGCCAAGGTGAAGTAAGGTTGTTAATCAGGCGACTTGAAGAGGTTATCCCAGATTACCCAGGTGGGCTCAGTCATCACAAGAGTCCTTAAATGTGGACGAGGAAGGCAAGAGAGTCAATGTCACAATGTCTCTGGCATTGCTGGCCTTGAAGATGGAGGCGGCCATGAGCCGAGAGTGTGCAGCTTCTAGAAACTGGGAAGGCAAGGAAATGAATTCTCCCCAGAACCTCTAGAAAGGAACACGGTCCTGCCCATACCTTTATTTTAGCCCAGAGAGGCCCATTCCGGGCTCCGACCTATGGAAGCCATTCCGTGTGTGGTAATTTGTGCCCGTAGGAAACTAATGCACCCATCTCGCGGTGATGGGCTGCTGTGAGGATTATAAGAGACGCTGCTGGACACGTAGGAATGCAGTGAAGTTGGCTCTCCCTGTTGGTTGGTGTGCAGAGGTGGGCGCTGCTGAGCACGGTGGTGAGCTGTGCCCGTGTGCCCGCCCACCCCGAAGTAGAGGCCCGTCACTCCAGCCCTAATTGCTTGGAATGCTGCTTTATAAGCACGCCCATGGCTCCCTTCATCATGCTAAATTGCACTCCAAGCGGCTTGTGCAATGCTGGCCCTCTGATTAGCTTCTTTCCAAGCTCCAAAATGAGGGTAGTCAGTGGAGGAAAGATCTTACCGTGTGCCCGGGAAGGGGGAGGGCGGGGGATCTCTCCATCGCAATTTTCTAATAAGGTTTGAAGAGCTTTTAAAGAGCTTGCTCCTGTCCCCTGCAGGTGTGTGGCCATCCTCCCTCCATTCCGGCCATAAACACAGGTCCTCGACTCGCCCTTCCAGGATCTGACCGCGGCTGCCGGTAGCATCCCCTTCACCCTGTCTCTCCTCCTCTGAGATTAGACTTTGTTCTTGAGTTTAGGAAAGTGATTATAACCCAGCGGTCAGTCTATCCGGCCAGCCCCGAAGATCTAGACCAGCTTGACCCGAACCCCTACATGGCATGACCTGTGGAGCCCAAAGGCCCGCCACGATTTCCCGTGGGGTCTGGCCTTCCTGTGGCCACATGTGCCCAGAGGAAGATGCATAAGAAAGCGAATGCGGCTGAAACTCCAGGGCCACTCACTGTGGGAGATCCAGCCAAGTGTTCACAGAGTCACGTGGTGTTGTAAAATTGGCCTAAGTGTGATGTTTTTATATTCTCTTTCTGGGTGCTGAGCCTCAGAATGTATTTATAATTAGGGGGGAAAGGATATAAAAAGAGGCTTCCAGAGAGAGAAGATGAGCTGGAGAAGCACCAAGGAAACTTGGGAGGAGAGAATTCCAAGGAGTGTGAGAGCAGGGCTAAAAGTGTCCAGAGGAACCACAAAGAGAGGATTGAGCACGGTGGGGGGTCTGGCAGCTGGGACCTGGGTGACTAGAATGAAAGCCATGTTACTGAGGACCAAAGGCAGCAGCCAGAGGCTGGGATGCAAAGGAATGAGCTGGGAGGAGACGTGGAGGCCTGGAGGCTGAGCTCTCCGGAAGCTGGGCTGTGCTCTATGCGGGCCAGGCTGGTGCAGGGAGAGAGGGAAGTGGGCAGAGAGGGCAGAGCAGGAACTGAGAGGGCTGAGGAGTTGGGAGGGGAGGGAGGCAGGGGCCCACGAAGCAGGGAGAGCGGGGAAAGGAACGGGCCAGGGTCCCACTCAACATTCTCAAGGCCCCATGGGGTGTCCCTGTGGTGGGAAGGGATTATGGAGAGACCCATGTTGCAGAGTAGCCTGGGGCGAGAGGAAGAGGAATCCAGAGAGGGAAGGAGAGCCCCAGGTCCCCAGCCTAGACAGGTAACCTTTTCAGGGCACGATCTTTTCAAGGGCAGGTGGTCTGGGCATGTTTATGGGCAGAGGAGAGGGACTCGATGAGGAGGGAGCCGATGAAGATGGGATGTGGGTGAAGGCAGAGCAAAGTCTGGGAGGAGGTGGGGGAGGAGAAAGAATGTAAAAGGTTGGAGAGGACCAGGCCACCCCCACTTCCCCTCACGTAGAAGGAAAATGAAACCACAGGAACCCAGGCTCCACGGGACCCCGCTGCAGGACAGGGCTCACCACAATCAATACCAGGTCAGTGGTTGGAAATAATGGACAAACCTCTCGCTGAATTCCTTCCAATCGTCTGCCTCTCAACCAAGACCTCCTCTTTCAACCAAGACCAGGTGGGATCTGGTCTCCCCGTCTCCCTTTCCCAACCTTCCTCCCGCTGCTTTTCTCTGACTCTTTATTCTACCGCTCAACGCGACCACTCTGCCTCCTCAGTGTTAGACATTGATTCGCAGGCTCATCTACACCTAAGCTTCGGGCTTTCCCAGTTACCCATTTCCTGGATTCTACAAAGCAAAGGATGCTAACCCGACAACCCCAATCCTTGCTTCTTAGAAGGGGCCTGAGCACAAACCCTTATCATTTAAAATCCCTTCTCAGAAAATCCCGGTTAGAGGAGAAAAGGGGGAAATGGGTGAAGAATGGTGGGTGCCCTCCAGGCCCATACCCCCTCCCATCCTCACCGGATAGACTAATGACATCATGAGGCACCCTGCAGGCCTGAGCGCTAGTCTCCTGATGTCAGACTCCAGACTCCTGGCCCCGGCTTTGTGCCCCTCCCCTGCCTGGTGTTGGGAGGGAAAGCGGATGGATCCTAGGATGCGTTGCCCATGCCAACACTGAGTGAGTGGTGTTATTAGAAAGGCCGCCTGCACCGCTCAGGAAAATAAAAAGATTTCCAGGGTCACTTGGTGTTGGTTAAGCATTGATCTTTGACTTTACAATCAGTTGCAAGTTCTGTTTAAATTAAAAGGCCAGCCGGTCTCCTGGGGAAACCTAGATTTTAGTTGGGGAAAAGGAGGAATAACAAAACTATTAATTTAAAAAAAATTACATGTAAGCAGGCAATGGATTTAGTCGCAGTTTATAATTAATGCCTTTGGGTTTCGAGGCATCCTAATTATTTTGAATTTGCGAGGGCTTTGAGGCTCACCCACACCATCCCAGTTATCCAGACAAGTCTGCCCTGAGAAGGGTTACGTAGTTATAGTCCGGTTTATATTCTCGTCTATCATCGGCACGGGCAAATGATTTATATTTCCATTAGGTCAAAATTATGTATGTCGCTCTGGAAACTACGGCATCACATATGTTAATACTCCGGCTAGAAACGACTTCAAAGGTTTGCCATCTACCCAGTGCCTTCTGGAACATCTCTGACATCTGAAGCCAATGATTATCTGCGTCTGTTTTGAAAAGCCCTCAAGAGTCTGGATTTTACAGTCTCTGGTTTTTAGTACCTAATCACTATTCCTACCATGATGTTCTTGCCAGAGAACTTGATTTTCTCCAGCTGCCGCTTAAGCATGAGTCTAGAGAAGGCAGTAATGAACAATCAGCGAGGCGTTTAACTACACCTCTCCTCAGGGGTAAGGCGCCTCTGGTGGGCTGGTGATACTCACCCATCGCCCGTCTGTGCCCTGCCCAGCGCACCAGGAGGCTGGTCCTGAGGACTGCATCCGGGGGTGCTGGCTGGGCTGGCCAATGGGAGGCACGGGCAGAGATCTGTGGGGGGATCTGTGGGGGAGCCAGAGCCGGTCTTCTCTGCCCTGGTCCTAGCTGTGACCCCATGACCACAGCGCTGGTGGGGTGGCCCCTCCTTCACACTGCAGCTCGCAGGGCTCCAAGAATAGCTTCCCCTCCTTTTCATCTCTCCAGGCCCAGGGTGGCAATAGCTCTCACTGGGGGTGGTCTCTGGGTTTCCCTAACCCGCCCAGGGCCTGTAAATAGCCCCTTGATTGAAGTCTCTGGAACCACAATGGCTGGATTCTATCCCAGCCAGGACCCCGACCCGTAAACTGGGTGACAAGATGTCTGTGGTTTTTGTAGTGTGGGGTGAGGTATCATGTTTATCCCATTTCATCCTGGCATTACCTTGAAGGTCTGGGCTTCCCAGTGGTTCCGAAGCTGGGGGACCTCTGCGCATCGTAGACAACTCGTGCTGAGGCCGCTGTGAGAAGGTGCTGAGTGGACTCTCCCTGCAGCCCAACGCCCGAGGGGAGGACGGTGCTGAATTCACGGCCATTCTGTGGATAGTGAAGGACAGTTGCCGGGAGGGGCGGGGCTGCAGAGACAGCTCCAACCACAGTCCCGCCCACCCCGCCTTCGGTGTTCTTGCTGCTTTTTTACTGGCCTCAGCCCAGATCCCCTGCACATCCTTCCTGGGCTCTTTCAAACATAATGAGAGCCCAGCCAGTGCGGCTCAGTGGTTGAGCACCCACCCATGAACCAAGAGGTCACTGGTTATATTCCTGGTCAGGGCACCTACAGGGGTTGTGAGCTCATCTCCAGTAGGGGGCGTGCAGGAGGTAGCCGATCGATGATGCTTCTCTCTCATCATTGATGTTTCTACCTCTCTCTCCCTCTCCCTTCCTCTCTCTCTAAAAACATCAATTAAAAAAACATATTTTAAAAAACAACAACACAAGAAATGAGACAAAATGCCTCTCACACAGCTACTGACATGGGCCTAGGAAATAATATCTGCAACAAGCTCCTTCTCTCTCTGGGCCCCAGAGTCCCCATGTATGAGAAGAAGGCCTGGCCACCTCCCAGGGCTTGTGGGAGACGAGTTACCCACACAGGAGCACTTTGAAAATCGTCCCGATGTAACATCAGCTGTGGCCGCATCTGGCTCCTTTTCCTCGGACTCCCCACACCCAGTGTGTGTGCCCGCATCCACTTTTGCTCCTGGCCCCATGTCTGTTCTCCACTCAGCAGCCAGAGTGTGTCTCTAAAACCTAAGTATAAAACAAGTCAAACTTCTGTAAAGGCTGCCCAGCTCACCTGGGCAAAACCCAAGGCCCTAGTGATCTGCTGTGTGGATTCTGCGAGACCCTGTACCAAACCCTCTCCACGCCGGGTCCACCCGGAGGACACGCCTGGGGGGCCACGGTCATGGCTATTCTATCAGGAAAACACCACCAGTGGACGCTTCCCAGATGCTGCTATCTCTCCGACAAGAGAGGGACCCAGCCCAGGCAGCACCCCGGCCGGGGGGCGGGGGGTACGGGGGGAGTGGGTGTGCAAGCTCATTCTTCCTGAGACGGGCATTAATGAATATGACCTACTTTTCTGCAGGCAGAGCACACCTCCAGCCCTCTTAGCTTGGCCTGCTGCTCTCAGCTGTTCACAACCCTCCCACATCTCCCACATCCTCTCATCTGCACAGTCGGACAGTTGAAGGAGGGAAAACACAGGAGAGGCAGCCCAGCCTGTGCCCAGTGTCACTTGGCTGCGAGCTCTGAGGACACGGCCCTGGCCAAGGCTGCCGTGTGGCATCAGCCACCCTGAGCATCCTTGCCACGCAAAGCTCAGCCTTCCCAGATCCCTCTGTGCGAGAGCGGGTCGTGAGCAGAAATGCTGTCCCCTTGGTGTTCTCCCGGGGCTGCAATTGGGCCCTGAATGCTGCCTGGGTACGTCCTCACCTTAAAAATGTCTTCCTACGGAGGGGGCAGAGGCTCAAAGGCTCCTTTCTCGCTGGTCCCCTCCTGGTATCTGGGCACCATGGCAACCAATGCACCTCCCAGAACCATAGCTCTTCCACTGCCCGGTTCCAAGTATCGCTACTGCGCTGCCCAGGCCAGGTCGACCCCACGGGGATCCACAGCTGTCTAAAGCAAGCCCCCCCTTTTCAGGAGTTGAAAGCCAAGCTGCCGGCCAGCTTTCGGGTCACCCCAACAGCACAGTTGCCCGAGGGATTCCCTGCGGCAGCTTTTCCATGAAGTCCCTGGCTATGCCATGCTTTCAGGAAACGGTGTCTGTCTCCTTACTATGTTTTGAGGCTCCCAGGAACAGGACCCTGTGTGTGTCAAGTTGCAACCACAGCACTTTGCCCATAGTAGGTGCTCAGACATGCTCGCTTGGCGGGCCTCGGGGCCAGGCCGACACAGGCTGTGAAGTGATGGGCCAGGGACTTACTCAAGATCAACGGCTCACGAATGGGCAGGCTGGCACTGGAACCCAGTGCCCGGCACGGTGGCAGTTGAGAGCATGGCCTTGTGGCCAGGCTGCCAAGGTGTGAATCCTAACTCCCCTGTTTCTTAGCTCATGACCCCGAGCAGGTTGTTTGAACACCTCTGTGCCTCAGTGTGCTCATCTGTAAAAAGGAAACGCTAAAAGTATCTTTCCTTCTAGTGCTTGGGAGGATGAAATGAGGTAGTAGCCGCAGAGCATGGGAAATTGGTCCTGGCACACAGCTAATGCCCCGTGATGTGTTGACCCGCAGTACCTAAGAATTTGCATATCATAAAGTAAAAACGTTGGAAAGCAGAATATTTGGTGTGCGCCAAGAACAGATGGAGGTGGATCCTCAAAAATGCCAGCAAAGGTAATATCCAAGTTTTCAATAGTGAACTTATATAAAATGATTTTTGAAAGTAGACATTCCAAAAACTTGTTGAAACCCTACTGTGACCTTTAATGGTATCAGCTAAGGTTTCAGACCATGAAAGGCAGCAAAATCAAATAAGATGCTTTGTGGAAAGTGCAATAATAAAGAGACAATTTTCAAAGGTGAGGACAGATCACTGGTGACTATGGCATGGAGTCACTGGTGACTCCAGCCCATCCAGCCTGAATATCACTGGATCCTGAGGCGATAACCCTGCTGCTCCCCGGAGCCCGGGAGCGGAAGGAAATGCACTCAGGCATTTCAGCTGGAGTGGCGGAGGCTCCATTTCGGCGGTATTTTGCTTGTACACCCAACTGGAAAATGAGACATCTCGTGTTTTGAATGGATCTCCTCCATTAATCACGGGGATACTCCAGGTCTCTCCAGCGGAGTGATTGGTATAATTACAGCCTCCGTCTGCAAGGATGATGCCAGCAGTCAAGAGCAGCCTGTGAATCAAGCCTGAGTCTTCCCCGATTTGGTGGAAACGTGGTGGCTCCCCTGAGCCACGGAGGCCGGAGGCGAGAAGGCCCAGGTGGTCCAGAGCGCTCGTCCGGGAGGACAGACGACCCAAACGTGAGAAGTGAATTTTCCCAGCCAGGCTCAGTATCTTTTTTGCAAAGGCACAACCCCAGGTACCGGAGGTTAGGATTCAGCATGTATTTGAGAGGGACACATACATAACCCACAGCTTCTTAATCTGGCATGAGAGCATCTCATGGGCAGGCCCTCATTCACATTCAGATCCCCAGCCAAGGAGTCTAGGAAATGCGGGTTAGCTCTCCAACGCGTCAAATATAGGATAAGAGGCCAGAGAGGGGGTGAGCCTGCCATGTGTCCGGCACAGGGGCCACCGAGGACGGGCCACTGTGATCTGGCTGGACACACAGAAGGAGAGACAGTGCCTGATGTTTGAACCTGGCCCTGGCCCTGTGGCTGGGAGGGCCGGTTCGTCACTGCTCCTCCTAACCCTTGGCTTCCACACCTGTCAGTGGGGTAATAACAGTCACCTTTCTCAGGGTTTCTGTGAGGGTTAAAGGGGACAATGGACTCAGAGTCCCTGGGGTCAGGCACACGTTCTACAAAGAGTAGCTATTGTTAAGTTAGTGTGAGCCAGTAAGAGTTCCCATCTGTGGACTGTGGTAGGGAATTGGATGGCGCACAGGCGCACGGATGAACTGCATCGAAGGGTTCCCTGGCATATTTAGGACTTTATGGAAAAATCAGAAACTGTAGGAACTTGAGCCGAGGGGCACATTTTCTGATGTAAGAATTTTCTTACTCAATGACCCATCGGAGTATCGAGAAGCTGAGGGATTTATCGATCTCTCTGCGTTCTGTGTGCGTGATCACCGACTGTAATTGACGTAGGAAAAGAAAAAGCACGGTCAGCTTCCATGTGGGTGTTTCCTACACAGATGTCGTTACATGTTCATTATGTTCTCCCAAAAGGAGGTAAAAGTCACGGTAACCATGCTTAGGGTTCAGATCACAAATCCTTTTTTGGTTTTAAAACGCACAGAGGTGACTTTGGGAGGGTCAGCATGACTTGGATGGAGATGCGTTTTGAATGTTAGTCTTACTAAATCTGTCTCTCAGTGAGATAAAGCAGCTGAGACAAACCAGGCCCCATTCCCCAGAGGAGGGAAGATTTAGCTGTTAGAAATTGAGCATCATACAACTCAGTAATAAAAAGTCAAACAGGACTAGAGCAAGGGGCCCTGCAGGGGAGAGGCAGGGAGAGCTGGGAACAGGACTGAGCCATGGTTCTCCAGCTTTGAGCCATGGTGACTCACCTTTGTAACATCCCTTTCTGCTGTCGGGAATGTAAAAATCTACCCCTACACATGATTTGAAAACAATGACCACCATGCCCTAACTGCAAGAAAAAAGAAGAAACGAAAGGAAAGGGATTTGTCTAAGGAAACAGCATTCAGCTCAACAGTAATGCCCGAGCACCATTAGGCGAGGACACATCATCGGCACAGACCCAGCCGAGTGTGGCGTCGGAAAGGTACGCCGCGGAAGGTGAGCTGAATTCGAGACTCACATACCTCCGGGGCGGAGCTGTCGGTGACACGATTTTCCGAAAGGGTGAACAGCTCTTGGAAAAATTCCCAACAGAACTGTATCAGCTCAGGTTTCAGACCAGGAAAGGCAGCAAAATCAGATAAGATGCTTTGTGGAAAGTGCAATAAAGAGACAATTTTCAAAGGTGAGGACAGATCGCTGGTGACTACGGCATGAAGAACTCACAACAAAGGTTTAGAGAAGTCTCTCTGGGAACACAGGGTAAAAGGCTCGCTCTGCAGGCTATTTTTTAAAACAGAAACTTTCTCTCTGTCTACTTCCCATTAAAATATCTGTCTGATGGGGCGCCCAATACCTGGACCGGCTCTCTTTGGAGGCGGGGACCTCACTCTCCACCCACTCAGGCCCCCACCCTCTGCAGCTGTCCCCGGGGCAATCCTCGGACCCAGGACCTGGTTCTGGGTGGGGCTTTCGCAGATCAGGCTGCTGTAAACCCGGCAGCTTGTCTGTAGTTCGGCTAAGGCAGTGGTTGGCAAACTCATTAGGCAACAGAGCCAAATATCAACAGTACAACGATTGAGATTTCTTTTGAGAGCCAAATTTTTTTAAACTTAAACTATATAGGTAGGTACATTGTTATTAACGTAATTAGGGTACTCCTAAGGCTTAGGAAGAGCCACACTCAAGGGGCCAAAGAGCCGCATGTGGCTCGTGAGCCGCAGTTTGCCGACCACGGGGCTAAGGAAAATCAAGAGGCAGATCCAAGCAGGGCCGGACCCATGAGGACCAGGTGAAGAGGAAGGAAGTCGGACGCGGGGAGCGGGCGTGGGAGCAGCTCTGAGCTTCATCCTGGTGGTCAGCACAGGGTCGCTGTGGTCACAGGAGGGCATCGCCTGGGGTGGGCGTCGGCAAGGGCAGTCCGCACCCAGCCGTTGGGGAGCGCCCCCCGCGTGCCCGGCTC
Organism: Myotis myotis; assembly: GCF_014108235.1. Lineage (NCBI taxonomy): Eukaryota > Metazoa > Chordata > Mammalia > Chiroptera > Vespertilionidae > Myotis > Myotis myotis. The sequence goes on from NW_023416317.1 coordinate 49,217,689, forward strand.
CGCGCCAAGTGCTTTTTCCTCGCCCCTCCTCCTCTTCCTCTTAACAGGCCCTCGATTCCAGGGGAGACCCCAAGGAGAGAGTGAAATCTGAGATCGCTTTTCCCTTTACAACTCGATAAGAACGACACCCATGACACAGGCGTACTCTTCTTCATACTGACAACCCCACCACAAGCCCAGCCAGTGCGGCTCAGTGGTTGAGCGTCGACCTATGAACAAGGAGGTCATGGTTTGATTCTTGATCAGGGCACCTGCCCCGGTTGCAGGCTCGATCCCCAGTGAGGGCGTGTAGGAGGCAGCCGATAAATGATTCTCTCTCATCATTGATGTTTCTCTCTCTCTCTCTCTCTCTCTCTCTCTGCCCCCCTCCCTTCTCTCTGAAATCAATAAAAATATACATATTTTTTAAATGTCCTCCAAGCAACCAATTCTGGAAAAGCTTCAAAACAGCACTTCTCCCCAGGGAGCCTCCCAACTGTCCCCTGCAGAGAAGACAGCCTCATGCCCGTCAGTGCTTCACAGGAGGGGAACAGCACACGTGGGAGGCACGGCTCAGCGTCCTCCCTGCTGGCGGCAGGCGGCACAGCCACCGTGGCAGCCTTTCCATGGGGCAGGACGCTTAGAGATCTGGGCCACTCAGAACCCTCAGCGCAGCCGGCGCCGGCCGCTGTGACGGCGCCTGCACCGAAGTCCGAGGGAACCACCAGCCTGAAAACAGCTCTTGAGAAATCACTTAATTGGTTTGGAGGTCACAGGGTCCTCTTCCAATTAGGATCCCATCGCACCAGCTGCCATTTGCACAGGGGACCATCCGGGCTGGGCTTTGCAAGATAAGCATCATCCACTCAGAAGCAGCACAAGTCCGTGAGCAACTGTCCGGCTCCTTTCAAACGGCAGGCGGCCCTGGAGGCCAGAGCCCATCTTCACCTCCAGGTCGGATGCTGGGGAACCGGGATGGAGTGGACAGAACAAGGATTTTCGGCCCGGCCTCGTTCCCTTCTCCAGAGCAGCCACCAGGAAGACAGACCGGGATTGCAGGGCAGGCGGGGGCCTTTGAGATCTGATTTCTCAGACTTTATGGAAGGAGAACTGCCCGCTAAGAGGCCTGACAGCATGTCAACTCCATCACCCCAGCCCCTAGGGCAGTGATGGCGAACCTATGACACGTGTGTCAGAGGTGACACGTGAACTCATTTTTTTTTTTTTGGTTGATTTTTCTTTGTTAAATGGCATTTAAATATATAAAATAAATATCAAAAATATGTCTTTGTTTTACTATGGTTGCAAATATCAAAAAATTTCCATATGTGACACGGCACCAGAGTTAAGTTAGGGTTTTTCAAAATGCTGACACGCTGAGCTCAAAAGGTTCGCCATCACGGCCCTAGGTGCTCACACCACATGAACTCTGACCTCAGTCTCCAGGCCGGGGAGGGGACCCAGTGACAGGGGCAGGAACACGATGAACGGGGAGCAGTGCCTGTGAAGTCTATTTAACAAAGCGTTCCCTCCTAGGGCGAGCTTGCAGGAAAACGGAGAGGACCAGGGTGGGACCTGGGCACAGTGAGGTCAGCGACACCCCAGCTCAAATGGCTCCTCCTCCACGGGTCACCACGCTGAGAGTTTGGAGTAATGCCCATAGAGACCCCACCACAGAAAAGTGGGAGCAGGCCAAGGACATGGACCCCCAGCCCCTCTCTGGTGTCCAGCCAAAGCAACTCTCCTTTCTTCTGTCAGATTTGGGCTTCCAGGTGACCTGTCTTTTGAAGAAAGGATGAAAACAATTTTTTAAAACACTTGTGCTAGACAAACGTATAACCAGGCAACTGGCATAGCCAAAGTCAGCGTGAGAGCTGGCTAGGGCTTTAGACACAGCTCGTCCAACCCTTTCATTTTGCTGAGGTGGACAGTGAGGTTGGGAGCCGTGATGACTTCCAGATTCATACAGCCGGAGATGGAGAGAGCTCTAGAAGTCCTGTCTCCAGTCCAATCCCCTTTCCTCTGCTGAGAGGTCGCTGGGCCATCATGGCACTGGTTAATGGTCACCGATCCCATCTCCTCTTCTTCCTAGCATGTGGCTAGGCTATATTTCCCGTATTGCTCATACTTCCAGGGCGAGGCAATACCTTTCCGGAAAACACATTGTGCACAGAGAAGCTGCTCAATGCATTCTAAGTCGAGTTAGCATGGCTTAGTAGTTAAGGGCCTAAACTCTGCAGCCATACCGCTTGGGTTCAAATCCCCACTCCACTGCTCTGAGTATGTCACTCTAGCAACCTCCATCCCCTCTCTAAGTTTCAGCTCATCCATTATACAGTTAGGCTTGTTTCGGTTTACTCAGCATAAAATAAGCTCATTATAATAGGTGATACAGCTTGTAGGCTGCTGCGAATGTCCAATGAGTTCGTAAGCGCATGGCAACATTCCTGGTACATCAAAGAGGGTCAGCGAAGGGGTAATGACAGTGAGCGGTTCCAAGCTGCAGGCCCAGTTAGTACTGAAGGGCCCTTCACCCTTCTTGGAGGAGGCCTTTAGCAGCATCCTAAAGCAACTCATCTCTTCTTCCATCTAGAAATTTAGAGTTTGTTTTTTTTTTAAGTTCTGTAGCATAATCCCAATTTTAATGGGTAGCTCTTGGCTGTCCTGTAAACACGAAGCCACCTGCTGTTTGCGCCGTGCCCATCCCCTGCTCCCATGAATACTCCTCTCAGGTTTGACATTAGACTTGATGAAAAGATGAGAGTTTCCTTTGCAGACATGAGATTTCTGTTCTTCCAACAAGAGCTGGCAGAATCCTCCTTGGATGTGTTGACAGCATTTTTATCACCTCGCCATCCACCCAAAGACTTGAGCATGTCTAGCTTTTAATTGCCTTGCGCACCCACACAGAAGCTGTTTAGAGCGTTCGTCTGGGTGCTCAGTGCTTTCTGATTGCAACTGGACTGCTATAAACAGAACCTCAGCTCTTTGTAGAGATGAGGGGAAGCTTTCAATGCCTTGTTCTTCTCCGGTATAAAGAATCTATCATCAAAGAACCCATCCACTTGGTAATTACAAGGGATGTGCAAAGATCACAAAAAATGGGTCAAACTACAAAGATGAGGTCAGAAATAAAAGGGAGGGAGAAAATGAAAAGAAAGAGCTGATGAGGGATGGTTATTTAATGGGATCAATGCTGGCATCATAAAAAAGAGGAGTTGAAGGGGGCAGGTGTGTACCACCTATGCATCAGCTACTGTGCCACAGTGAACGGGAATCAAGAAGACTCTAGCCCTGGCTAGTATTTCTCAATGGTTAGAGCATTGGCCTGTCACTGGAGGGTCTTGGATTCGATTTGTAGTCAAGGGCATTTACCTGGGTTGCAGGTTTGATCCCTGGCCCCAGTCAGGGTGTGTGGGAGGCAACCAGTCAATGTGTCTCTCTCACATTGATTTTTCTCTCTCTCTTTCTCTCTCTCTATCTCTCTCTCTCTCTCTCTCTCTCTCTCTCTCTCTCTCTCTCTTTATCTCCCTCCCTGCCTTCCAATTTCTCTAGAAATCAATGGATTAACAAAACATCAAAAAAAGAAGACCCTAATCTGAGCTTCTAGTACCCATGCAGGTGGCTGAGAGCGTGGCCATTTGCAGCCACTTTGGCAACTCTTGTAGGGGCAGGAAAAAGCCAAATTCCCCTTGCTGCAATCATGCCAGGGGTACAGGAGCCGTGCTTATGGCAGGAAGAGACTTTCCTCACACTGAGACTGAGCTCGCCTAGGGGAAGCGAGGTCTTTTCTTCTTGGATGCATTATTGGGGAATCAGCTGTAGCTATCATGGACAGAGGGATTGAATGGAATCCTTGGCAAAGGGGCAGAGAACATCAATTAGCCTCCAGCCAAAGTCTGAAGTCCCCACGTGTACAAGACACAAGAGACAGAGGGAGGCAAAGCCTTTCCCCCTTGGGACACAGCAGTGGCAGCAGCAAGGGAGAGAGCCAGGCCTGGAATGAATGGCCACCAGCCCAGGCCACCCCAAGTGAACCCCTGACCCCACACTTGTGAAACAAGCGTGCAGTCCTCATCCCTATGTCCCCACCTTCTATAGCGAGAGCCACATTCTAACCTCCCCCTCTAGCCACATCTGGGGCTCAGTGCGAGGGGTGAATTGCTTAAGGGGAACTGAGGGGCTCTGGACACTTGAAAGACAAATTTGCCTGGGGAAGGGAAAGAGGGATTTCGGAGAAAGAAAGAGAAGAGGAGACACACTCCACTTGGGATACTTTCCTCTTTTTCATTCGCTTTTCCAGGAGCTCATGCACTCAACATTAAGTTGGCCGTATTCGATATGTGAGCTAGACTCATGGGTTCCGGCAAGGCCCCTCTTTGCCTCAGCAGACAGGACCAAAGTGGGATGTGATTGCTGCCGACTTCTCCCCACCTCTGTCTGCTCTCTGTCTCTCTCTGCATTCCCTCAGACCTACTTCCTCTCCACGAGATAAGGTTAATACCCAGCTCTCAAGGTCTCCAGGGAGTGAGTGTCATGTGACCAGCTATGTGAAAGGGTTTTATAAACTGTAAAGTGCTGGGCAGAACAGCAGCTGTTCAGGGCAGACTATCAAAGGAAACTGAGAGCCTCCAGGATTTCATCTCCCACCTAGACAGGGCTGGGTGACCTCAAAAGTAGGCCAGGCAAACTCCCACAATCCCTTGGGAGAAGAGTTGGCTTCAGTCATGTCACTTCGTTCTCACGAGTTTTTGTGGATGGGTGTTTTCAGGGGTGTGTGATTGATGCTGTCTGTGTCTGTGTGGGCAGCTACATGCTCAGAGAAGATAAGCTGGAGGTGATCTAGATTTTGATGACGGAAAAGATTAATTGTGGGTCTGCTCGGTTGTCAAGATCCTCCTCTGTGACCACACAGCATAGATACATGGAGTCCCTGCAAAGCGTGGGTGTTGGCAGCAAAGGAGGGCGGCTGGGAAGCTGCCCCAGTGCGCCTTGTTTACACTTCTCAGAGGCGACTGTTCAAGGAGAGATGTTTTCCTGTCTTATATACGCTCAGTAAATAAAACGGTTGGCGCTCTCCAGTCCTGTGACCCACACCAGGAGATGAACTCAAACGATCCTATCTTTTAATGAGTTGTCAAAGAAAAGACTTTTGTTTCATTAACAAGCATGTTGTTCAGCCTCCTCTGGAGACCCAGGTTCATGCTAAGATCATAGGCAGTATTTCCACAGATGGCAGCACTCCAGTTCTTATAGACAAACCACCAGGGTGAAGCATGCCGGTCTTGGAGTTACAGGACTCTGGCCAAGTTACTGAACCTATCTGTGACTTACTTTCCTCATCTTCCAAATGGGAGTTCAAGAGATGATTATGAGGATGAAATGATAAAACAGATGAAGGTATCTGACATATTAAGAGGCACAGAGAGCAGTTTATCGCAATGTCATTGTGGAATATTAGAGTTGGAAGAGACCTTAAAATGTGGTAGTCAGTTTCAAAAATTGTCCCTCCCCCTACTAATGAACCAAGACTCTCAGGATTCATACCTCCCAGTATTCACTCCCTTAGATCATAAGCAGCCTTGAAGCTTCCATGACTAGGTCTCTTGGAAAGTTCGCTTTGGGGGTACCTGCCATTGGGACCCAGTTCCCATGCTGTGAGAAGCCCCCAGTCACAGGGAAAAACCATGTGCTCTAATTGACAGCCACAGCTGAGCTCTCAGCCACCAGCCAGAATCAACTACCACCCATGAGATAGTTGATGACTTCTTAATGGCCAACCCAGTGGAGCCTTCTGAAGACTCCAGCCAACATCTAATGGCAACTGTATGGTAGACCCCAAGTGGGAACTGCTCAGCTGAGCCTGACTCAAAATAATAGGGAGGGGTAAGACATTGTTGGTTAAGCTACTCAATTTTAGCAATACAATTTCAGCACTAGAAAATAAGAAAAGAACTTTTCTATGCAATCATTTTTAAAATTTGGGGAACATAGGCTTCTTTGAGAATAATTGTACTCACTACATTCTAGACCTTATGCCAAATGTTTTCCTAAAGTAAACAAGAATTTCATTGTTTAATCCTCATAATGACCCTATGAGTATTGTCAGTATCATCCCTATTGTACAGATGAGGGAACAGAGACTTAGAGAGGTTGTCTGATGAAAGCTAAGGTTTGTGCACCAGTGGGGTCCCTTGGCCTAGCCTGCAGGGATCTGGCCAAGACTGGCAGTCCAACATCCCCTGAGGGGTCCCAGATTGCAAGAGGGTGCAGGCCAGGCCCAGGGGCCCCACCAGGGCACGAATTCGTGCACCGGGCCTCTAGTGAAATTATGAAAGTGCTGGAAAACAATAATGGTAGCTTACAGCTAATAGAAAATTTGAGAATTCTGAAAGATGGAAAACAGATGAGATTGGGTTAAGTCAGTGGTTGGCAAACTGCGGCTCACGGGCCACATGGGGCTCTTGAGCCACACGCGGCTCTTTGGCCCCTTGAGTGTGGCTCTTCCACAAAATACCATGTGCGGGCGCACATATACAGTGCGATTGAAACTTCGTGGCCCATGCGCAGAAGTCAGTATTCTGGGAAGAGCCACACTCAAGGGGCCAAAGAGCCCATTTGGCTCGCGAGCCGCAGTTTGCTGACCACTGGACCGTTAAGCTGGCAAAGTGAAATAAAATCACAGAAACTTTCCCCTCTAATACCTAAGGAAATGACAAAAACAGTAAAAAAAAAAAAAAAAAGAAGCAAACCAGAAACTTTTACCAGCAGGAGCCAGATAAGGGCATAATCTAATGACATAAGAATTCAAGAAGTGGTGACAAAGGGGAAAAATAACTCAGAAGATGATGGAGTGCAGCATACCTCCTACACATAGCTCTGGTGAGTCAACAGAATCCTGAGAATTCTACTCAGAGGCCTATTCTGGAGAGAAGTGGCCTTTTCTTTTCCTCTTCTATTTGGATGGGAGGTGGGAGGTAGAATAAGAGAATAGAAACACCACTGAGGGGAGAAGGGATATACTTGCTTGGGACCCCACAGTGAATTAGAACAATCATCTTTGCCCACACTCTTGGGTCACAGAAAAGTAGATAGAACAAGAAATGCTTGTAGGGAATATCTCACAAAATATACTACGTGTGAATATAGCTGTCCACATTCAAACTATGGAGACATACTACAACAAATAATAATAATAATAATAAAAGAACAAAGCATGCAAAAGGTAGTTGAAGAACATATTCTAAAGGAAAATGTGACTCAAAAAACAGAACATGAGTGCTCCTAAAGAACTCAGTGAAGTCAATGAGACAATAACTGAAATGTGAATTGATAAATCAATAGACTGAAGTTAAAATAGACCTTTCAGCATTAAGAAAACCAACTGAGGACAAAAACAATACCATTAAAGAATTAATAAAAATATTACAAACAGTAAGAAATAGGAGGCTCAAAATCAAATTGCTATTATAAAAGAAGAACTTACCATAATCATTTTAATGCAAATGAAAAATACCAAGATACCAATGTAAAGAAAGTTAAAATGCCTGAAGAAGAGAACTAAACAATTTGAACATCCTGGGACCCTCTACATAAAAAAATCTTAACATGCTGCACACACACACACACACACACACACACACACACACACACAATCTCATTTATAGCAATAAAATAATCTGCAAGAAAGTAAAGCAAGGGGATCACCTATCATTCAGAAATCAGTAGGAACACCAGCCTTTGAAGGTAAATAAGAACCCAAAAGCCCTTCACAGCTTGAGGTCATTTTTAGAGAAAAGTGTCCTTATAAGGAAGCAGATGGAGGTGAGGGTTTGGGGAGTAGGAAAGGAGAACCAGCCTTAGTGGTAACGTAGATCTAGAGCAGCAAAACCTTGCATAAATCCAGGAGTCAAAGGGGGTGCAGCCCAAGAAAGGGCTGAAGTAGAAGCCAGCCTGCCTGTCAGAGGCTGACTGCAAGAAACTGACTCAGAACCAATGTAATTGGGGGGAGGGGAAGCTTCCCATGAGATAGATGTCAAGGCCACTGAGCAACCCTAATATAGATTCCTACACTGAAATCTACCAAAAATCCCAAGGTACGAATTTAATTTAGAGGGGCCTGTGTCTATAGTTCCTAAAACTCCTGACAGAGGCAAGCATGTACCCTCAACCCAGGCTTCATAAAATTCATACAGGAAAAGTTCCATCATATATGAATTCACAATATAAAACAAGAAAATACCCAAATAGACAAGGCTTCATGAGTAAGAGTTAGCGGGGGAGGGGGGGAGGTAGGGGGGGTAGGGGTGTTACTCATAAATATTAGATATTGGAATGATCAAATAAAAAATTATTTTAATATGACTAAATAAATAGAATTTAAAAGTAAGAAGCAAGAAACTACAAAAATGAACAGATGTACATAAAAGCGAACCAAACAAGACTTCTAGAAATGAAGAATATAATGTAAATTAAAATATTTATGACAGAGTTTAAAAGCAAAATACACACAGCTGAAAAAAGAATCAGTGAACTCAAATCTGAAGAAATTACACAGAATGCATCAAAGAGGCAAAAATATAGAAAACTCTGGTTAAGAAAAGTAAAGGAAGGCGTAAGAAGGTCCAACATAGAACTAATTAAGGTTCCAAAAGCAGATAACAGAGGATGGGTGGGGTGGGGGAGGCGATATTTAAAGAAAAGTAGCTGAGAATTTTGCAAAATTGAGGAATCCTCATATTTAGAAATCTCCCCCCCAAAAATTCCCAAACAGGATAAGCCATTAAAAGGCCATACCCATATACATCATAGTAAAACTACAGAATGCCAAAGACAAAGGGAAGGTCTTAAAAGAAGCCTGAATGAAAAGATAGATTTCCCACAAAGGTGTAAAGATTAACATCTGACTTTTCCATATCAAGTATGGAAGCCAGAAGACAGAGGAATAATGTCTTCAAAGTGCTGATAAAAATAACCATCAACTAGTGGAGCATTTGAAACCTTGCTCCCTGACATAGGTCTTCAGTTTTGCTTCAACAAACTCTTATAAAAAAATTTTAACCTTTCAACTAGATTTGCAAAGCCAACACAACTCTATTTCTAGAAGAAGTTAAATAGAGACATTTTCGGTAATATAAACTGAACATAATATAAATTGAGATCATTTACCACCAACAAATCCTTACTAAAGAAACCTCTAAGGCAGTGGTTCTCAACCTTCCTAATGCCGCGACCCTTTAATACAGTTCCTCCTGTGGTGACCCCCAATTTCATTGTTACAAATTGAACATAATCAAAGCATAGTGATTAATCACAAAAACAATATGTAATTATATATGTGTTTTCCGATGGTCTTAGATGACCCGTGTGAAGGGTCGTTCGACCCCCAAAGGGGTCGCAACCCACAGGTTGAGAACCGCTGCTCTAAGGGATGCAATTGAGGAAGAAGTAAAATACCCCAGAATGAACATCTGAGATGAAAGGAGAAACTAACAGGTAAAGGTGACTTTTCCCACGCACCTGTTTCCTCTGGGAATCGTTACCTCCTTCTTCTCTGTTGGGGCAGAAAGCCTCGCACCGCCTTGCCCACATGGAAAATCTCTACTCATCTCCCAGGAAACACGGCTCCTATAAATCCCTTCCCGGATCCCCAGCTAGGACGAATGCCCCTTTCCTCTGAGTCCCCAGTGAACTCACTACAAACGCCAAAGCACTTTCCTTTACTTACTCATCTGCCTGTTGTCCCTTCTACACTGTGAGTTCCTGGAGGGATAATTTTAGGATTTATCTCTACATCCTTGGGTTAAATTTCAGTGCTGACTTTTATCAGTTCTTGGTAGTGGAAAATTTACATCAATAACCTCATTATTCTTTAGAGCAGTGGTTCTCAACCTTCCTCATGCCGCGACCCTTTAATACAGTTCCTCATGTCGTGGTGACCCCCAACCATAAAATTATTTTCGTTGCTACTTCATAACTGTGATTTTGCTACTGTTATGAATCGTCATGTAAATATCTGATAGGCAGGATATATTTTCATTGATACAAATTGAATATAATTAAAGCATAGTGATTAATCACAAAAACAATATGTAATTATATATGTGTTTTCCGATGGTCTTAGGCGACCCCTGTGAAAGGGTCGTTCGACCCCCAAAGGGGTCGCGACCCACAGGTTGAGAACTGGTGCTTTAGAGAAAGAAAAAAGTTTTCTTCTTGAAAACTTTTGAAAATGAGACAGAGAGAACAATAGTCTTAAATACCACATGTGAAAACAGCATCGCCATGGGAACCCCTGAGAAGTTTCCAGCTGGAAACAAATATAAACCCAGATGTGGCTCGGGAGCCATCATCAGGACCGTTCCTTAAAGAGCTGCTTTGCAACCGTGGGGCTCGTCAGCCCTTTATTTCCTCTCCCTTCTTTTCCTCCTCCTGTACATGGAGCGTACATCGCTAGAAGCAATGGCTTCCTCCTGAATAAAACCGCTAAAGAAAGTGGTTACCTCCTGGGAAGAGCTTTGGACCAGGTAGGGATCTAAGAAAGTAGCAACGCAGAACAGAGTTTGAAGTCATGGAAGTCAAACTGAGGGAGAACAGGCAGCTCCTTCCAGGCGTAAAATTCGTTGGAAGGCTGGCTCCACGCCCTAGGCAGCCGTGGGCAAACTACAGCCCGTGGCCGGATTCAGCCCACGGAGCCGAGGGTTCTCTTGCTCTCCCCTCCGCTCCTTCACCAGCAGCAGTGTTAACATGGCAACGTCGGGAAACACGGCCGCAGCTCCTTCTTCTGAGTCCAGTTTAAGAACCCATTGTGGCCCTCGAGTCAAAAATTTTGCCCACCCCTGCCTAGGGCCTAGGCAAAGTCCTCCTTACCTTAGCATCTAGGAGTGTCCCGTCTGCCCGGGTTCCTCGTGCCCTGTTGACCTTGGAAAACACCACAGTGAGGGGCAACTCAACCATGGCAGGCAGCCTGAGCCAGTGGACATGGAAGACTAACTCCTTCTGCCTCACTGCCAGCACCTGCGCACAGGGAGGAGCCCAGAGGAAGGACGGAGGCCGTGTGGGGCTGAAGGATGAGGGGTCTTTTCTCTATTCAAGAGAGCTTTGCCAGCTGTGGAGGTTTAGATAGACCTCAGGGAGGGATGGGGATAAAGCTGAAAATCGACCACTTTTCGAGTCTAAATGAACTTAAGTCGTTAATTCATAAAAAGTAAAGCCCTAGCTAGTTTGGCTCAGTGGATAGAGCGTCGGTCCTCAGACTGAGGGTCCTGGGTTCAATTCACATACCTCGGTTGCAGGCTCAGGGGTGTGCGTAGGAGGCAACCACTTGATGTGTCTCACATCGATGTTTCTCTCTCTCTGTCTCTCCCCCTCCTTTTCACTCTCTCTAAAAATCAATAGAAAAATGTCCTCAGGTGAGGATTAATAATTAAAAAAAAGAAAGAAAACGTAAAGAACAGGGTTATAATGCAGCTCACATTTCTTTCACAGGGAAAACTATTGTTTTTACAGAACAGAATGGGAAGGAGGGCAAGTGTGTTAAAGCCCTCAGCCTCCCCATCTGAGGCTGATGAAAGATGGAAAAGAAACACAAGACTTCAATAAGCAATCACACACACAAGCTGGGAACTCTTTGAAATGGTTGCCCCTGGGGAATGAAACTGGGCCTGGGGAAGGGGTGATGGCAGGTGGCTTTTCATCTTAGGCCTTCCTAGTGGTGGTTCAATTTCATCTTGATCAAGTGTATGTGTTTCTTTAACAACTACATCAATAATGAGGCAAATTGTTTAAAATCAAAACTACAGGGTGTCCCCATCACCTGGAGCCTGTTAGATAAAATGTTTGATTCAGACAGTGGCTAGTGTACAGCACTAAGAAATGGAAGGTGGTCTGTGCAGAAATAGAAAGTAAGGGTGATGTTATTTAAGTAAAAGAATTGTTTCAATCGAGTTGATGACCAATATAGACGTTCAGATGCCAATTGTGCTTTTTAAATCTCTGTGCATATGCATATTATCTGACTCAGATAGTTATTTTCTTACAAGTGGTAGAGACTCAACGTTTAAGCAAAAAGAAGAAATGCATTGGCTCCTACAACTCTGAAGTCCCGGGAAGGAGCTGGAGTTTTGCCGCAGCTCGGTCCATGGGCTCAACCAGCTCAAACAGGTCTCACATCCCCCAGCCTAGCAACCCCAGAGGAAAGACCTCCAGGGCACCTGCCACAGTCCTGGATGGAGCAGATGGCTCAACTGAAATAAGGGCTGGGGAGGGAGATGCTTCACAGGTCATGTCCCAACCCTTGTTCCAGGAGGTAGGGTCAGTCCCCCTGACTGAGCCTCACAGGCTAGAATGAGAACTGGGACGAGGGTCCCTCGAGGGAAATCTGGTTGTTATTTCAGAAGAGGATGGGATGGATTTGGATGGATTCACTCGACCGATGTCCACCATATTTAATACACACATGACATGATTCTATATGACCAGGAAAAGATCCGGAAGGAAACAGATGGGTGGATTGATAGTGGCTGCTTGGAGATCTACATGGTGATGTCTTTTGATGCCCCTTTGAGGATCAAGGGCACAGAATTCTGAAATCAATAATGTCTGTCATTGGAAGTAAAATGAGAAGTAACTGTACATGAGCTTTATATCATCATCCTCAAACCAGAGACTCCATTTGCCTATGGATTTCCTTTTTTTCACTGAGATATAATTAGCACGCAGCAAAGTGCAATGATCTTAGGTATTCTGCTTGATGGGTTTTGACAACTGTCTACATCCTTGGAAACCACCGCCCCAAACAAGATATAGAACACTTCATCATCCTGGAAAATTCCCTCACATCCTCCCAGTCACCTGTCCCACCCCCGGCCACATTCTGATTTCTGTCTCCATGGATTAGTTTTGTACTGTTCTGTGTGTGTGTGTTTGTGTGTGTATAAATATATTTTTATTGATTTCAGAGAGGAAGGGAGAGAGAGATAGAAACATCAATGATGAGAATCATCGATCAGCTGCCTCCTGCACACCCCACACTGGGGATTGAGCAGGCAACCCAGGCATATGCCCTGACCAGGAATTGAACCATGACCTCCTAGTTCATAGGTTGATTCTCAACCACTGAGCCATGCCCTGGGCAGTTTTTTACTATTCTTGATTGAATTGCACAGAAATGAAGGTGGACTCTCACTCAACACAATGCCTGTGAGAGTCATTCATCCTGCTGCATATACCATTAGTTCATTCTTTAAAGTTGCTGACTATATTTCATTATATGGAAATTTTATTTGTCCATTCTCAAGTTGATAGACATTTGGGTTCTTTTCAGGTTGGAGTTATTTATGAATGAAGTTGTTATGAACATGCATATGCAAATTGTTTAATGGACATGTGTTTTCACTTTTCTTGGAAAACATCTAAGAATGGAACTACTGGGTCAGAGGGTAGATGCATATAATTTTAACCTTCTGAGAAACTGCCAACAATTTTCCAAAATGGTGGTACCATTTTGCATTCCCAGCAGTTGCTCCACACCCTCACCAGCAGGGGGTGCCATTCTGAGGTGAGCCACCTTAGTGGGGTCAAATGGCTTTCATTGTAGTTTTGATTTTTTAAAAACTACAATGATTTTTATTGATTTCAGAGAGGAAGGGAGAGGGAGAGATAGAAACATTAATGATGAGAGAGAATCATTGATCAGCTGAATCGAACCTCCCCCCCTCTCCTGCATGTGCCCTTGACCAGAATCGAACATGAGGCCCTTCAGTCTGCAGCCTGACGCTCTATCCACTGAGCCAACCATTTCCCTGTTGACTAAAAAAGTTGAGGCCTGTTTCATACGCTTAGCGACCACTCAGCTTTGCCTAGCTTCTTTTAAGTGTTTTGTGTGTTATTTACTGAGTATTAAAGTGGTCTCATCCTTAAAGGGAAGTATACGTGCAGCTCCTCCGTGGGCTGGGAGCTGGCTTCTGTACCAAGGGGATTGCATGGTCATCTGATTGCTGCCGCAGAAGCAGCAATTCCCACGGCTGTCTGGATTCCTCACCTTGAGTAACCGGGCTCTTCCCTCCTGTTTACCTGGCCCTCTGAACTCTCTGCCTTGGGGCCCCTTATCTGCGAGGCTGCCGTCTTGGATTCTGCTTGCTGTCCTGCCACATGCCCCGGCTGCCCTCCCCTTCAGAGTGCATGTCTGTTGCTTGGTTACCATCTTGCAGGCCCAGGCCTGGCTGGTCCACCTTCCAGCGCCCCCTTCCTCAGAGCAGGGCAATTTGAACATGTCTGCTCTGGGAAGTCCGGGGGTTCGATGGCATTGATTTAACACTCATTAATAGCAGCTGCTGAAGAGACAGGATGATCCAGTTGTCTGGGTGTCGGGCTGGTTGTTTCCCTGGGTTAAGTATTTTGTGGGTATTTTCCCCCCAAGATATTAAGGATAGAAAAATAAAACCACTCGTCACTGCTCTACCAAGTCAGGAAAAATACTGGCAACGTGAGCAAGCAGAACTGCCATCTTCTCTTCTCACAAAAGCCTGTTGTTTCCACGTCCTCCTGCCGCTTTTCCTAGCGCCCTCCCCGTGTATTATTCCTTAATTGAGATCAATATTTTAATTGTGGGGGAGGCTTAATCATGGGAATAGAAGTTGTGTCTCGCTGGCTAAGTCTCACCACGATAAGTTAATGGCACAGTCTCCTGCTGGGTGGTTTACGGGCGAGTGAATAAAAATAGATTAATAACCAGGGCGTTTCCTGCCAGGGACCCAGCTGCCGAGCATGTCTAGGCTGGAAAGACAGTGGACACAGCTGGCAGAATACCAAGACCAGAGCTGTGAGCCTCCCTCCGCCCTGGGTCCCAAGCGTCCTTGTGGCGTATGGAGGGGTGTCACCCTTCAGCTCTATGCAGATAAGAATTTTAACCCTAATGCAAGTTTCTCTCAAAGATATCAGGGGTCTCATTTAGGCTTTAGTAACTTATTCAAGACTCCTGTTCTCCTTTCTCGCACCCTACAACTCCTAAAACTTTTCAGTCCTCTGCTCCAACATGACTCTCTCATAAAGGCTGTCTTTTCCCACCATCTTGGCCCCTTGAACTCTTCGTAACCAATGCATTTCCACTCAATGTGCTCCTTGGACGCTGCATGGCCCTCTTATGCTACGCAGCCCTAGGGAGTCCTGTTATTCCATGGTTGCCTTTCTTTCAATAATCAGCCCACATACATTATTTTTTCCATCTTTAAAACTGGAGAAGAACCCAGCCACTGTGGCTCATTGATTGAGCGTCGACCCATGAGCCAACCAAGAGGTCGCCGGTTTGATTCCCAGTCAGGGCACATGCCTGGGTTGCGGGCTTGATCCCCTGTGGGGGACGTACAGGAGGCATCTGATCATCGATGTTTCTATCTCTCTATCCCTCTCCGTTCCTCTCTCTAAAGTCAATTAAAAAAAAAATGAGCAAGTTAAACCCCGCATTCCTGCCTCCTGTTAGCCTGCCTTTCCTGTAAGCAGAGAGTAAACTGGTGACAGACTTTCTCATGTATTTCTGGGTCTGTATAAACTCGTGTGGAGTTCAGCATCTTCCTTTAGTGTCTTTTTGGTTTCTCCTGCTCCTCCCACCCTCTCCTCCACTTCAGTTTCTCAGTATCCTTTTCTCCCAAATTCAAACAGAGGACTAGAATCTCTCATTTGTGGGTGAAGAGGCTATTTCCACCATCCCGCCTTACAGGACTTAAGAAATGAACCGCTAACGGTAAAAGCTAACCGATGGGGAGGGGGAGGATTTTTTCGAGAACTGGGGCTTCCCCTTCCCACAGAGCCCTACAGTCTTATTCCACGGACAGCTCTACATTCTCCATCTGGAAGGGAAGTTCAGGTCAAACCCAGTTATGTGGATTTCTGGGGCTCAAGCCTGCAGTTACTCTCCAGTTTGACCTGAATTTGTTGGTTGCCCTCCCATAAACCCAGAGCCCCATGCTGACAAATGAGCCAGGAGCGCAAAGCATAAGCAGTAACAAAAGGTGAGTCCAACATGCAAGGGAAGAGCCTTTCTTTAGATAGAAAAGAACGCAGTCCACTCCAGGAAGCCGGTGACTCAAAACCACTGCAGACACCAAGGCAGGGGTTTCCGTCCACGTAGAGGACCTTTCTTCCTTAGAGGGTGGTGTGTGCAAAGGAACAAACGAGCAATGTTTCCTGGAATTGGGCGCCCGGACGATGCTTCAGTGTTTCTGTATCCCTGCACCCTGGAGAAAGATCCAATTAGCATGCCCCTTAGGGCACGATGAGAGTCCTGCTTCCCACAGCATTTTGGGAGGTGCCAGAGATGGGCAACATCACCTTTATAAGCTTCAGTGAAGGGAGTGTGTGCATGCGCCCCGGTGCCCAAGGCTTTAATAATGCCCTCATTCTTTCCTCTTGTAGAAGAGCGAAATAATGCACCATCTGAAAGCTGGAAGGAATGCTTGAGACCATGGGTGTATCACCAATGTATCTAGTAAATGGGGACTCTGTTGCCGTGGTTGGCACGCACAGGGTACCTGTGAATATCAAATGAAAGGACTAAGTCGTCTTTTAAAGTCCTGTAGGATGTAAAACTAAGGGATACAGCGTGACAGGCCTGGAGGAGACTGGAGACATCATCCAGCTAATATTGGACATTAGCCCAAAGCCTGCTGTTGGGTTGGGTTTACAGTTCTCTCTCACTTCACTGGAATGGGGTGTGAGTGGGGGACCTTGAATTCCCTGTTAAACTATCTCCATCCTTGATCCACTTTACCCTGATTTCATCAAAACCCAAGAGAACTGGGTGCTTGGAGCTGAGGTCATTTAAATGTTCAGCTGTAGGAAAGTTGTCCTCACAATTTTACAACATCCTAGGCTCTGGCTTGAATCCATTACATTTCACTGTGTTCTTGGAAGAGAATTATTCTTTTTCTTAAGAAAAGTTCCTCTGTCTCCAATTTCCAAGCCTTGAACAGGCCAGAATGGAGTCATCCAACGCCCCCTCCCTCCCACCCTGTGTTTTTAAGCAGACATAGACCTGGTGTGCAGGTGGTCACACCTGGAAGTCCCAGTAGTGCCAGGAACTTGTTTTCATGGTTGTGACCCCTGAAGGTCCTGGAGTCCTTTCCAGAAAAGAGAGGCCCATGTGCCTCCAAGACTATTAGGTGACGTCACTGCTCTTTTCTGGCCAGGCTCAGATGAGCACATTTTAATTGAGGGTTACAAATGTCACAAGCACTCCTTTTGTAGCAGCTTCAACAATGGTAATGATGGTGGTGATATTTTTAAAAATATATTTTTATTAGAGGCCTGGTGCACGAAATTCATGTACACAGCGGGGGGGGGGGGGTGTCCTTCAGCCTGGCCTATGCCCTCTCACAGTTGAGAGCCCCGCCCCAATCAATCGCCCCTCAGAGGGTGGCCTGGGCCTCCCTCTGCGGGGCGATCGTGGGATGATGGCGGGGCCCCCCAACCAATCGCATTGCACCCGCCTTGGCTGGTCTGGCGCCAGTGCGTGTCACAGCGTGGTCATCTGGACGGACGTTCGGCTGTACCCATTGCCATGCTAAACAGTTTAAATGCTTTATCTTGTTTGATACTCGCAGGAAACTATGGGCTTGGTATTATTATCCCCCACATTGTAGATCAAAAAACAGCTGAGAGATATTAAGCAACTCTCCCCAGGCCACACAACGTCCTTCAGTTTCACCCTCCTCCTCCTCCTCCTCACCTCATCTCACCCATCATCGCCATAACAACCTCTGGTCCAGAGGGGCCCAGGCTGTCGCTGGCGGAGAATAGAGAAGTGACCTCTGTCCTGTGTCCCGATTTAATTCAACATCTGGTGGCAAAAGCATCTTCCAGTTCCTCCCTCGTGTCAGCATCACCAAGGCCTTTCTAGTGCCAGAACCTTCTCTCTCCAGATTCTATAACCCTCGGCTCAGAGTGTCCTTGACCACACTTCAGTCAGGCTCCTCTGACTCCTCTTCCCAACCAGGCCCCGACTTTTGGACTTCCACATCCGTCTCTGCATGGCCCAATGTTAGCAAGCATCCTCTCATATAAGGTTAGCTGCCTCCTTGTCTGTCCCACCCAGTTCCGTCTCTGCCCTCCTCACCGGCCTCTTTGCCCCACCTGGACTGTTCCAGTCCACGCCCCACACCGCAGTCTGAGAGCTCCCAGAAACACCTCCTTATCTCATTATTCTCCGGCTTAAACCCTCCTTTTCCAGGATGAAGCTCCACATTCTTAGCTCAGTGCTGAAAACTTTTTAAAAGTATGTTTTTATTGATTTCAGAGAGAGAGTGAGAAGGAGAGAGATAGAAACATCAATGATGAGAGAGAATCATTGATTGGCTGCCTCCTGCATGCCCCCTACTGGGGATGGAGTCTGCAACCTGGGCATGAACCCTGACCAGGATTCGACCATGACCTCCTGGTTTACCTCCTGGTTCATAGGTCGACGCTCAACCACTGAGCCACACTAGCCGGGCAGTGCTGAAACCCTTGACGATCCAGCTCCTGAATCTCAGCAACCCCATTCCCACTTCCCCGACCTCGTGCACCTCTCCCAGGGCTGTTCTCCCAAGGGCGCCAGGTGACCCTGGACACATCCCTCGTGCACTTACTAGTAGCATCTCCTATTCATCCCGCGGAGCTCGGCTCAGGCATCACCGCCTCCAGGAGGCTGCCCGATGCTCCAGTCTGATGGGATGGCCTGCTGTGTCCCCACAGCATCCTGCACACATCACCATCAGTGCTTTTCCAACACCTTGTGAACACCTCTGTCTACTTGTTTGTGTCCCGACTCCTCTAGAGGATCTTTGGGGTGGGGAGTCACTGCTTCTCACTCACCTCACCATCTGCCAGGCATGCAGCAGCCACGCAAGCAGCGCTCGCCGGGCATAGTACATACAGAAACTCCCCGGGCGTGCAGCTGGGGCTGAGGAAACCACCCTCCTCCTCACCTGCTCCTTTGCCCTCCATCTGGAGTGCTCTCTACTCGCCTGCTCCTGAGACCCAGCCAAGCAGATGCAATCCAGGGCAGAGTCACATGGGTAATTTGCATATGATTTGTTAAAATTTGCATGTCATTGGCTTATGCCTGCAGAATCTAATCTCTGGCTATTTGTTTTTAATGCTGAAGCTGGGTCACTGAGACATTCATTCGGGAAGGTTATTCCCCCTCCTACCTCTGTGGCTCTTTCCATTCTCCTTTCCCTGCTGGCCAGGTTGCCCTGGCCTGTGCGTGTCAGTGGTCTCTGAGGAGTGGAGAGACGTAGGTAAGAGGGACGTGGGCCAGGAAGAGGGTGTACGCTTTGCTCTAAGAGCATAAGGAGCGGCATGTGTACAAAGGTTCTGGACCAGGCTGAGGGCAAAGGTGTCCTTGCGAGGACTCGGCTCTGCTGAACTGGCCCTCGAAGCTGACCCACCCACAGTCTCAAGTGGGTGGGACTCTGGGGGTAAGAATGGATCAGGGCTGAGTGAGGTGAGTGACACCCTGTGGGAAAGACAACAGGACAGAGACTTGAATTCAAAGTCGCAGAATCAGGGCCAGAGACAAGCAAGAGAAATGGCCGTGCCCCAAGACCGGCCAGAGATATGTCAAGTTGAAACCAGCCCGCTGAAGGACTGCGGTGGGGAGGGAAGCAGGTCAGCCTGTGGGTTACAGAGGGTCTCCCACACTGCGGATCCCCATCTAGCTGGTGACACCTTCCTCCCAGGCACTACCTCCTGCCCATCACCCATCCCTTCTGGGGCCGCCCAACCCTTCCCCTCGTCCTTTCCCACCACAGCTGTAGCAGAAGGCAGCCTCGGGCTGCCCAGCCCGGGAGAGGCAGGGAATCTGGGCTGGGCCAGCACATCTAGGCTCACCGACACCGCACGCTTGGCCTCGTGCACGAGCGGACACAGTGGCATCTTAGCCCGTCACAGCCGGATAGCATGAAGGCCTAGGAATAGCATGCTACACTCCCCGTGTGAAGCGCCGCGGGCTGCTGGCTGCGTCACACGCTGCTGCGCCAGCCTCCGAGGTGCCAGACGTGCTCGCACGATGCTAAAGACGGTCACCGCGAGCCCAAACACTCCTGTGCGTGCCTCCCTTTTCCGTCTGGCATCTGGGAAGTGCGTCTTCCGAATCAGCCTCTTGGAGGTAACATCGCTGAGGACCCACAGGCGACATTTCAAAGCAGTTGTGCTCTGAGGTAGCTTTGCATATTAAAAAGAAAACTCACAAAAAGTACATATTTTCAGCCCCTGTAGTTCCCAAACTACTCTAAAGATTGCGTAAGAATCATCCGGAAGGCTGCTTAAAAACATGGGTGCCAGCTCCTCGTCCCCCGAGATTCTGGTTCCAAATGTTGGGAGCGGGAGGGGGCGGTCCTGACATCTGAGTCCCTAGAATTCCGACATGCAGCCAGGATGAACCCGCTGACTTAGACCATGGCAGGACGATTCAGACCTGAACTGAAGGCTGTTGCTGCCCAGAGATCAGGTGCAAATGGGCAAGGACCTCTGCAAACAAGGCCCCCAAGTAGGGAAGGTTGGATAACCATTTAAACGGTGTTCACGCATCATGCTGCAACAAGGCGTGTTAAGGTTTCGGTCAAGTGCGGGTGGGCTGGACTAGGCATAGTCGGCCTGCGTGAGACATAGCCAGTTGTATCTTCCTTCCTGTGGATTTTTGATAGGAGGAGAGTTTGCCTGCCTATCTGGACAGCCATTTAGGCATCTGATTTTCATTCACCTTCATTAGCAAAATTAATCATGAAGCCTGTGGTGCAAGAAGTTTTATTTATGTGTATTGTTTATGGCACCGGGCTTCCAAAGGAAGACCTGGGATTTAGGTCAAGTTCCTCACTGAGGTGTGAGAGGAGCCACAGAGTCTGTATGTTTTGTGTTTTGTCTAAGACCTTCAGGTCTCTCCACTGCCCGGTTGTTGCCAGGCTGGGTTGGAAGGTTACCTGTCCGTGGTGCTGCTCAGCCCCGTTTCATTAACACCTACCCATCTGTCCCCCACATCCCTGTATCTCTGCCCAGATAGACTTTCACACCTGTCTTAGCAATTCTGGGAGAGACGCTTTAAAGCGCCTTTTCAAAATCCCCCGTTAATGATCTGGTAATTATCGTGGCGACTTTTCAATGAGGTGTGAAGTCTTCAGCGAGCTGTCAGCGGAGAGACTCCCGAGGCCCTGGGAGAGAAACATGGGGAAGAAGCCCTGAGCCTGGGCTGCCTCTGGCCAGAGAAGGGGCCCTGCCTGGGGCTGGCAAGGCCACCAGGAGCTCCTGAGGACAGAGGAGCCTGGGACCAGACTGACTATAGAATCTGGGGGAACTACATCAATGACCCCCACGACCACACCAGTACCTGGTAGGCAATGCCAAGTCCCATGGCGGCTCCAGGGCAGACCCACACTCCTGCACACAGACTGCAGGGTGTCCTCGGTCCCCTCCCAGAAGAGCCCCCCATTTCACACCCATTTTAAGCAGTCAGAGCTGCCCTACATGCCCAGGAAGAGCTGTTCATGCCTTTCCCCTTCAGATCCACCGGGGCTACATGAGGTCCAGCTGAGCTGCGCACCCCAACATCTGGAAGCCAAGGATGCCACCCACCTCCACGCCTGTGCTCCCCAACATCCTGCTTCCACTAGTCAGAGTAAAAGGAGCCCCCCCAACCCAGGGACCAAGACAGAGTGTTGGGTATCTCAGTCTGACCACCCCTCAGAACAAAGGGGGCTACACAATACATGAAGGGGTTGACACTGGCCCAAGTTCCTGCAACATCTGAGCTGGTCCTCTCAGCTCCCGCCCCCCACCACCAACAAAGAAGATAATCCTCGTGGGGAAGTGATGAGGACCCCCTTGGCCAGGGAGTCTTATGGAGCAGGTCCCTCATTTTAACCACTGTGACAACGACACAGGGAAGGTGATGTGACCTGCTCAAGATCAAAGCCTCGCCAGCTAATGCTGGAACTGGGACTGGAACCCGGGGCTTCTCCACACACACACACACACACACACACACACACACACACACACCCTTGGCCTTTCCCCCAGCGCCCACCACGAGTCTGAGGTGTCTTCATGTTTGCACATGTTGGCCTGGTATCCCCAAGAGCCTGGGGGGCAGGGCTGGCTAGTCCAGCTGTGCCTTTGGCCATCTCTGACATGTCCTTGGCATAGTGGTGCCAGAATGCAGCTGCCAGTTGTGCTGACCGGTCTTCCTCCCTAACCTGGCTTCTGGGGCCGTGGACCCCCCTGCCACACACACACACACACAAAACCTCTGCTGGCCCAGACCTGCTCCCAGTGCTGGAGGGGACCAGCCTAGGCGCAGAACCCCGGTACACAGCTTCAGGCAAGCTGTCACATGGAGATTCTGACTGCAGGCGTTTGGCCAGCAGCCCAGGTACCAGGAAGCCTGGCCCTGGTGGCCCCGCCTGGACTGTGGGCTCCAAGTTCTTGCCTATTCCCATGGATTTCTTCAGGACTTGAGGCTGGAGCTGGCCCAGCCTGGGCCTTCACCTCACACCTGTTCGCCCGGGGCCAGACCCAGGTCCTCAGCAGAGCTGGAAGGAGCGAGGCTTCATTGCATCGGAACAGAAGCCTGCCGAGTGTGCACACTCTCAGCCCATGCAATCCATCCTCTAACTGTAAATAAGGTTAGAAGTGCGATTCCGGCAATTATAAAACCCATCATTTCCTCCTCTTGTCTAAGTCAATTAGAGAGTCTCTTTGCTCTCACTTTGCCACTGGACCTCATTTTAAAAAGTGCTGCTGCAAAAGCATTGCCAACAACTGTACTTAGAGAGCTGCGTGTCTGATGCCAGTTGGCTAAGGGGCTTGGCTTTCGGTCCTGGTTTTGCTGCCAAACAGATTGTGATCTTTGGCAAGGCCAGCCTCCCTCTCTGGGCCTCAGTTTCCCCATGTATACAATGAGGAGTTTGGACTAGGTGCCCTCTGGGATCCCTTCTAACTCTCAAGGCCACTGGATTCCAGGTTTGCTTGATGACTAAGGATGGCTCCACGTAGACAGGAGTTCAGCTTCGTTTAAGCCAGGAGTTGTCCCTCTCTCTTTATTTCTCATGTACAATGACCAGTTCCTGAAGGTGCAAATACACCAACATCCACAGCAGTGTAAGGGGAGGGGAGGAGCCACATGCCCAAGTTTCTGGAATTGAAGGTGCTGCCTATCTGTGTGCAGGCCCTGAACTGATAGTTCCACAACAGTCATCTCATTTAACCCTTACAATAGAGCAGCTATTCAGCCCATTTCACAGACAAGAAAACTGAGGCACAGAAAGGTAAAGTCGTGCCTAGCTCCAAAGGCCACACTCATAGTCACAACTCTCTCAAATGCCCAAGTCTGGGGACTATAGTTGAAAAGGAGAATGGATAGACCAAGAGGCCACCTCAACAAGAAGGGAATGCCAGGCAGGACACCTGCATGGCTGAGCATGCCCAGGCAAATGGCAGCTGTCCCCAAAGATGTGTGGGCTGGGAGAGCCAGTGGAAAGGGGTGCGGTTAGAAGGCATGAAAGGCTTCGACGAATGTGTGCCAACGATCCTGGTTCTCTCAAATGGGCTCTTGCCCCCTCCCATCCTCTGAAAGTGGAATGCCAATGGCTTCCTTTGAAAGGAGTGTGGGTGCTGTTGGGAAGCAGCAGGAAGTAAATTTTTATGACGCTGGCTAGTGGCTGAGGGGACCCGTTCAGTTGCCTGGGCTCTGATGACCCAGCTCTGTCTCCCAGGTTTGCCATAATGAAATTGTCAGAATTTACAACGATACATGCTAAGTGACATTTTAATTTTTTATAAGATGGATATAAGAAGTACAAAACATCACTTGCTTTAAGGATTGTCTTTCCAAAAAAATTACTCTAAGTAGCACCAATGTTATAGAAATGCACATCATTACCATATTACCAAAAAAATGTTTTTTAAAGACAGTTTCAGCCCTAGCCAGTTTGGCTCAGCAGACAGTGTCAGCCTGCGGACTGAAGGGTCCTGGGTTCGATTCCGGTCAAGGGCACATGCCTGGGTTGCGGGCTTGATCCCCAGTGGGGGGCATGCAGGAGGCAGCAGATCAATGATTCTCTCTCATCATTGATGTTTCTATCTCTCTCTCCCTCTCCTTTCCTCTCTGACATAATCAATAAATAAACAAATAAATGTATGTTTCAGGCAGGTTCATCTGACAGATGCTGACCCTGGAAATAAGTGTTCAATGGTCACTGTTGCATAGAAACCACTCTGCCGTCCCCATCAGTGAGTCTGAGCTAATATCCCCCATCTTGTTTACCTTTCTTTTAAAGACCTCTCCAAGCAATTTGTAAATCCATTCTTTTAAAATCCATTCATGGCAACCCTGAAGGTTCCCAGGTGTCTCGGGAGCTCCAGACTGGATGTCTGCCCAGCTGAGCAGTGTCCACTGAGCCCCAGGGTCCCGGTCAGCACTTACCGAGCGCCTACTCTATACCAGGCGCCCTGGGGGCCCCCAGAGGCAGACCCAAGGACATGGGGGATCACAACCCAGGGCTTCATCGGTAAGAATGCTTCCAACTGAAAAACATCCTCCAGAATTTCAGCTCCCTTCGGTTCTCTCTTAGACGCTCTCCATCTTTCCATAGCAGCAGAGGCTTCTTATTTCCTCAAAAAGTCTTTGCTGAAATCTTACCAGATGCCCAGCATGATGTTCAGGCCTCTGAACAGAAAAGCAACAGCAGCAGTGGCCCTGCCCACCATGTGCACCGGGTAGCCGCCAGCCAACAAGGAGGGCCTCGGACTGTATTAAGTCCAAGTCACAGCTTGAGCTGGCAACGTCGGCCTTGCCCCGCGGGGTGGATTGTGTGGCGGCAAACCTCCCTTCTGACCACAGTGGTCAGGAAGAGTGAACGTCCGCACCTGGAGATGGCTCAGACACTCGGGGGTCACGAATCTGCAGAGGAGGGTCAGGATCTGATCAGCTGGTCATGGGGGGCTTCCAGACCTGCCCCCCTGGGGCTATGAGGGAGGACCAGCTCCCCACCTGCCCCTGTAGCCATTGCTGGAGTTCCCGTCTGAGGAGTGCGATTTCTCAAGGAGACACGCATGAAAAGCATCCTCCCCCCACTTCCACATGTGCCCCCCAACACACACACACCAACACAAAGACCACAGCCTTCCCCAGAGACTGGTGTAGTGGGACCCCTGGTTTCTGAACCCCTCTTTCCTCCTATGTTTATGATTCTTCTTGGTTCTTGCTTATTTCTCAGTCGACAGCGCGTGGTAATAAGATCTTCATTCCACCCACATGCGAGGACAGGACTAATGAATTACTGTACCTGCAGCAACTCTGAGGTCAGTGGAAGAAAGGAATTCAAAATCACCCTGAGAGATGCAGGCAGCATAAGGGAAAATGATCTAATCCGGGGAGGGGCCCGGGAAAGGATAAGAATGACTGCGCATCATTAATTATTTTCTTTGAAGTCCTCAGTGATTGTTTTCTAGCAAGGCAGTCCGTGTACAAGATTTTGCTATCTGTATTTCACGGACAAAATGGAGATTTGTCAAAACCTTCCATTTGTTTTACAAAATTTACAGGGTTGGGGAAATGGGAGGAGTCTCATTTGCTTTTCTCCCTTAAATCTGATGTAAGGAAAGTCTGGGCTCACCTGGGACATTCTTCATAGGAACTGGGCCTGCGCAGGCTCAGGCTCCTGGGAGCCGCCTTCTACCCCAAACTCTGCCCAGCCGGTGGTTGCCCAGGGGGCCTGGCTCCTCGGCCAGCCTGGGCAGGGCAGGGCCAGGTGGGCAGCTCCAGGCCCACAGGCTGGTAGAAACCGCCCGAGTCTTGTTGCTATGGGACTGGTGTGGCTCTCTCCATCTCAGTTCCTTAAACTGCCGCCCACATCCTGCCAGCTGGGGAGACCCAGGCTATGGAATTCACTCACTCATTCATCAATGATTTAGTGAACCCTACTATGTGCCATGGGCTGTTCTGTTGAACAAAACAGATCAAGTCCTCCTTTGGGAAAGCAGACATTCCAATAAAGGGAGAGACATTAGACAAAGAAGAAAAGCATACAGTGTGTCAGCTGATAATAAGTACCAGGAAGATCAGGATCGATGCACAAGAGGATGGAGAGAATGGGGTGGCAGGAAAGGGATGCGGTTTTACAGGAGTGGTCTGGAAA
The DNA here is from genome assembly GCF_014108235.1 of Myotis myotis. NCBI lineage: Eukaryota > Metazoa > Chordata > Mammalia > Chiroptera > Vespertilionidae > Myotis > Myotis myotis. The sequence continues at coordinate 49,243,833 of NW_023416317.1, forward strand.
GGCCTCTCTGAGGGGCTAACATCTCAGCAGGGATCTGACTGGGGTGGGGGTGGGGTGGAGTGAGGGAGCAAGCAAGAGAGATATCAGAAGGGACAGTGTCTCAGGCAGAGGAAACAGCGTGAGCAAAGACCTCGAGTCTGGAGTTTGCTCAGTGTGTTCCAGGAACAGCACACCTGGAACAGAGAAGGTGAGAGGAAGGGAAGGTGGTAGGAGACGGATCGGACAGGGGGCCAGGAGCCACAGCTTAAGAACAGGTTGGCCACAACGTGAGCCGCAGGCCAACTCAGACAGCAACTGCACGCGGAGTGCCCCATGCCCTGGCCAGCCCTCCATGTCCCTGCTGGGCTGAAGGGAAGAGCACAAAGCACTAATGGCTGCGAAAGACAGTGGCACTTTAATATCCTTTTTTTCCCCCCAAAAATTGCTGCACATTTAGAGAATATTAAAAATGCAGGAAAGAGCCATAATGCAAATACAGAAAAGTAAAAATATCAGGTAGCTGGGATTATCAATGTTTCCTCCAGTTTTCCTTCCAACCATTGTATAATGCCGCTATCATATGTTTAATATATATATATATATATATATATATATATATTCAACCAAAAGTTTTCTCAAAGAAAAATAGCATTGCATTCTTTTTTAAAAATATATTTTTATTGATTTCAGAGAGGAAGAGAGAGATAGAAACATCAATGATGAGAGAGAATCATTAACCGGCTGTCTCCAGCACGCCCCCAACTGGGGATCGAGCCCACCACTTGGGCATGTGCCCTTGACCAGAATCGAACCTGGGACCCTTCAGTCCACAGTCTGAAGCTCTATCCACTTAGCCAAACCAGCTAGGGCACGTTGCACTCTTTTAACACCCCTTCATTCCTTTTATTTGCACTCAAAATAAACTGCATTGGAACCCAACCTCCATGAGATGAGATGCCACTAGTCCTCAAAAACCTTTTGAGTCACTGGAGACGGCTGTGGGAGCTCAGGCAGGTTGCTCACCCTCTCTGAGCCTCCGTTTCCTCATCAGAAAATAGAAATCACATCCATGGGATCTTTGTGAAGAGTAGAGACAATGTGTGCAAAACACCTGACACATGTGAAGTACGAAATGAATGGTGGCTGCTTAGAGCTATCAGCAAATAGGCAAATTCATCCCATCGACAAATACTGAGCCTCTGCCTGTGTTGGCACTTTCCCTGTTCTGGTAACACTGCAGTAAGCAAGGCAAAAAATAACTTAACTTTTATCTTCTTTTCCCAAATTCCAACTGTCCAAAAAGACAGCAGTCAATCTAGGAAGCACAGGCACTATGCAATCCCGCTCTGAATGCCAGAGTCCCCGGCATGTGCTGGGAAAGTGGGTAGAAAGCGGGTTGCCAGGACACAGGGCTCCCGCGGCACCACTTTGCAGTGAACTGCTTGGCTCCCCAAGATCTGTCTTCTCCCTCTGCTGCCGTCCCTGCTGCACCGGGAAGTCCCTCCTCTGGCTGAAACCCTAGGAGTGTCACCATCGTTATATAGACAGTGGCCTGACTCAAAACGCACTCCTGGGAGATCGGGCCTCTCTCAGCCCTCGGGATTCATTACTTCGTGTTCCTGAGCTGTTCACCGGCCACACACTCAGCCCAAGACAGCCCGCTCCGCAGACAACAGACTCTGTTCCTGACACGCAGTGTTTTATTACTAAAAGCACAGGAAGTCACACTGTCCACCCTGATAGCATCACTTCCCAGCAGAAAAGTGATAAAGGTTTCAACAAAAGGGAAGCCTCGTCCTCATAGGAAATTAACCATTTCTGTGGAGACCAAAAACCATTCCAGGTGGGCAGCTGGGGCTGGACTGACAGCCACTATCTCAGGGCAGCCACCACGCATGCACTTCTGTGGACAGACGGACAGACATCGGGCTCAGTGCATTTATCACAGCAGGTACCACCCATCCCGCTGTTCAGATGGGGAAACCAAGGCCAAGTCCAAATAATCGCTTACCCACCTGGAAAGAGGACGGGTAGGTTAGAGAACCTATATTTGGGGTGTTTTCACATCTTCCACAACCTGGTCTTACTCATTGTTAGAAATAATGGACAAAAGCTTCCAGAAATGTAACCAGCCAGGATACCTAGCAATGTAGTTCTGCTCAGGAAACTTGGCTGGTTTAGAGGGAGAGCTATTTGGTTGACTCCCTGTTTCTTCTCTCCTCACCCCCCTCCCCCCGCCCCCGCCCCAGATTCAGGAACAGCTGGCGCCTGAGCACAATAACTTCAAACCACAGAGTCATCCTTGGAGTGAGATAAGGGAAATGTTTTTCGAAGGGTAAGAGGCCACATTGACCAGGAAAGTATTTTTAAAATATAAATCTGATCCCGGCACGTTATGCCTGGCAGGCCTCCCCCACTTACTAACCTAACGGGGGTGAACTGTCCCTGGACGTGTTTTCTACAGACCAGCCTTTCACGAACAGGGGCTCCCTGGACCTGGCAGGCAGGGTCCCAGCACAGGAGGCGTGGTTTCATGGGAGTGAAATTCCCCATCAGGCCCCACCCACCCCAGCCGCACATTCGCACCAGCCCCTTCCACTCAAACTCCAGAGAATTCTTGGGCTTTTCCTCCGGGTTTCCTTGCGGTGAGAACACCGAGTGGGTCTATTGTGTTGGAGACAGTAAAAACCAGCCAAACTCTCCAGATGTGAGGTTTTAAGAGACGCCTTAGAAAGGCAGGAAGAACTAGTGGCCCAGGGTTTCCTAGAGGTGGCCTGGGGAACTCGTTCCCCTTCTCCCGGCCTCAGTTTCCCCTTCTTAAAACGAGGGGGGTCCAGACAGCCCCCGGCGTGACAAAGGAATGGTCTCGGGCCCTCCCGCCGGCCCCCTAGGACGCTCGGAGCGGAACTCTCCGGGGAGTGAGACAGCCGCTAGCGCGCAGACCTCCCGGGCCCGGCCAACACCCCGCCCGGACCAGCCGACGAACCCCCATCCCGGCCCTGCCCACCCGCGGGTCTCAGAGCTCCAGCGCCGCACCCCGCATCCCTCGGGTGGAACCCCGCCCTCCACGAGTCCCCCAGCCCGGCGGGCGGAGGGCGGGGCGGGCCGGGGCGGGGCGCGCGGGAGGCGGAGCCAAGTCGGGGAATCCTGCTCCCAGCGAGCGCTCGACCCTGTAGAGCAGCCGCGCTGTCCGAGGGCCCCCGCGCCGGGGGCGGCGGGGAACCCCAGAGCGGCCGATCCGGGAAGGATCCCGGAGCCGAGCGAGGCGCTGCCACCGCCTCCGCGCCGTCCCCGCGGTCTGGCAGGTGCCCGGCCACCCTCTCTCCGTCCGGCCGCCCGTTCCCGCGGTCCCGCCGGCAGCTCGCCCTCCGGTCTCCCGCACGCCATGCAGCCGCCGCCGGCACCGCGCGTGTAAGCGCCCGCCGCCGGCCATGCTGCCCCTCCTCGCCGCGCTGCTGGCCGCCGCCTGCCCGCTGCCGCCCGCTCGCGGCGGGGCCGCGGACGCGCCGGGCCTCCTCGGGGCGCCCCCCAACGCCTCCACCAACGCGTCGTCCGCGGGCGAGCCCGCCGCCCCGCGGCTGCTGGCCTCGGCGGCTCCCGGGCCCCCCGAGCGCGCGGGCCCGGAGGAGGCGGCGGCGCCCTGCAACATCAGCGTGCAGCGGCAGATGCTGAGCTCGCTGCTCGTGCGCTGGGGCCGCCCGCGCGGCTTCCAGTGCGACCTGCTGCTCTTCTCCACCAACGCGCACGGCCGCGCCTTCTTCGCCGCCGCCTTCCACCGCGTCGGGCCGCCGCTGCTCATCGAGCACCTGGGGCTGGCGGCGGGCGGCGCGCAGCAGGACCTGCGCCTCTGCGTGGGCTGCGGCTGGGTGCGCGGCCGCCGGCCCGGCCGCCTCCGGCCCGCCGCCACCGCCGGGGCGCCCACCGCGCTGCCCGCCTACCCCGCGGCCGAGCCCCCCGGGCCGCTGTGGCTGCAGGGCGAGCCGCTGCATTTCTGCTGCCTGGACTTCAGCCTGGAGGAGCTGCAGGGCGAGCCGGGCTGGAGACTGAACCGCAAGCCCATCGAGTCCACGCTGGTGGCCTGCTTCATGACCCTGGTCATCGTCGTGTGGAGCGTGGCCGCCCTCATCTGGCCGGTGCCCATCATCGCCGGCTTCCTGCCCAACGGCATGGAGCAGCGCCGGACCACCGCCAGCGCCGCCGCCGCGCCCGCCGCCGTGCCCGCGGGGACCACCGCCGCCGCGGCCGCCGCCGCCGCCGCCGCTGCCGCCGCCGCCGCGGCCGTCACCTCGGGGGCAGCGACCAAGTGACTCGCTCCGCGCCTCCCCGCGTCCGCCCGGCGTCCGTGCTCTGGGGGTGCCTTTCCCGCCGGGAGGCTCGGCCCGCGTGCTTCGTGCTGTCGTGTCCGTTAGTTCTGCGGGGGAGGGGTCGCCAGAGAGGCGCGGGCGCGTTTGCAAAGCCAGGTTTGTGCGGCGCTCTGGCTCCGAAAAGACGCCAGCCCTTGTACCCGCCGAGGGGAGGGGACCGCCGCTGGGAAGACGGAGCGGAGGGAAATGGGGCCCTTTCCCCTCTCTTGCATCTCCCTGCCCTCCTCCCTCCCACACCCACGTGCCCTATATTCATGGCAGAAAATGACCAAATCCTGTGTATTTGTTTTATATATTTAATAACTGTTTTAAATGAAAGTTTTAGTAAAAAAAAAAACCACACAAATCAAATTGCTATTGCTGTAGTAAGAGAAGTTCTTTGTATCCGAACATAGTATTTGGAGTTCGTTTGTTTTTTGATTTATTTAAAAGGGGGAGCGGCATGGGAATGATTTAACACTGATATATTGTTACCGCTGAAAATGAACTTTATGGACCCTTTCCAAGTTGATCTATCCAGTGACGTGTCCCGGTGGGCATTTCTTCTTGTACTGTGTTTTTTTGGCTTTTAATACAGACATTTTCCTCCAGAGTTGCGTTTGTAGCTTTTTCTTTCTTTGGCTTACAAGCTGTCCCCCTGAAATGTGGAGGGAGGGACTCTTCAAAAAGTTAGAGAAGGGCTGGTTCCGTCTCCCTTACTCATCTGGGAGAGGTGGGAGATGGGAACCAGGTTGCCAGCCCTGATGGCAATGGTTTTGCCTGGCACCACACTGGCCCCATCCCCACCCCTCAGCTCACTGACGTTTGCCATGGTGGCATACAGGGTTTTATGTGATGTATCGCTTCACCCACTGACCCAAGCTCAGCAAAGCACCCAGCAAAGGGCCAAAAACGGAAAAACCAGTACCATATTCTGAGCCGGGGTGTCTCACAGAAATGACTGCTTTTCAAAAGCATGTAGATTTCCTTTTCATAGGTGTAAACTTCAGCATATGAGCACATTTCAAAAGCTGGTCTTAAAACCTGGGATATTATTTTGGCATTAAGAAGATCTTTTTAAGGTAAACTGTTTGAGGACTAAATCGTTAACGATGGCAAGGCTTTCCTCACTCACAGTGTCTGTGTTACAGTGTCTGCTGGGTCATAGTTCCAGATTCTTCCTGCTTTTCAGAACGTAAATGAGAAGTCCTTAAAGTGACTTCATACAAAAACCACTTGAGCAGCTGCTTTACCTTGCTCCCTCTCCCCATGTTGGAGTAAATACTCGATATAGTTCTAGAGCTTCTGTCCTCAAATATGGCCCCTGGCATCAGCATCATCCGGGAACTTGTTCAAGATGCAGAACGAGGGCCCCACCCAGGACCTACTGAACCAGGAACGGGTGGACAGCAGTCAGTTTTAACAAGTCCTCCAATGGAGTCTGTTGAATTTCAAACCTGAGAACCTTCAGCATAAGTAGCCTCCTTGTATCTTGAGATACTGCTGTTACATCGAAGGAACAGGATTCTTTTTTCACGGGAATGTATCTGAAGGAGAGGCTGGGCCATTGCCCCGCCACTCCAGCTGCCCCTCGGGCTCTGTGGGACCCAGGGCTATCTCTGGCAGAGGCCAGCCTCTCAGAGAGGAGCAGGTGAGCGAGCTGGTCCAGGCACTGCAGAGGTGCAACGTAACGCAAGTCCCGGAGCCTTGCAGTTCCCGGTGTGTTATGCTCTGCCCTCTTCTTGACCCTGTGCTAACTAGCAGGAGAAAATCAACAGCTGCTCATCTTGGTCAATTTTAATATAAGCATAGCATTTATAAGTCTGGGAGCATCCCAGTAGGGGGCGTGCAGGAGACAGCCGCTCCCTGTTTCTCTCTCAGTGTCTCCCTTTCTCGCTCTCTAAAATCAATTTTAAAAAACATATTTAAAAAGAAATGTTCAAATGCATACATTACACAAATTTTCACCCCAGCAGGTGTCTGCTTTCCCCACTCAGGGACTCTTTGTGGGGGCGGGCTCCCTCTGCAGAGGGTAATAGAGGGCTTCTCAGGGCAGGTGGTTTACAAAGGCTGACACTGGGTTTAACGCTGACACGTGGGTCAGAGGCCAGCTGCACAGGATATTGAAACCCATCCAAAGACCATCTCCATCCGATGGAGATGGGGGCGGGGGAGATGAGCTATCATCTTCCTCATCCCGAGTTTATCACCTCCAGACACAAATCAAAGCCAGACCGAACTTCCCACCCCTCCCGGAGAAAGATCCCCGCTCTCCCTCTCGTGTTCAAGGCCCCAGATGTGGCTGATAAGAAACAGAACATAACTTTACAGCATGAACAATAGGATCTGTCTCCTCGAGTCATTAGCACGGAGACGCCCTGCAGCGTCTGGGTCTATTTGATATCTTTGGGGCGAAAATGAATTCTGAGATTCAATAAGCAAGGAGGATATTGCGTCTGTACGATGCTGCCCCCGAAGCTGTCACAGCTCCATGCGGCCAGGTAACAGCCACGTTCAGATGCCCAGCTGCAGGGGCAGGTGCTGAGGCCAGACCCAGAGGGAGGAAGGAGATGGGCCCAGAGGTGGGGCCGTCAGCCCAGGACAGGAACCATCAGTGGGTCAAATGTATTCAGCGCCCCTCGCAATAAATGGACTGTGTGAAGGTCTTCTGTGATGGGCTTTGTTCCATCAGGATGGGGTTCCCTAGAAGCAGAGCCTGAGATGTGGGGAGCTCTGAGGAGGAGGGGGGTAGCAGAAGGGGCAGGAGAAGGGGCAAAGCAAGCATGTGCTCTCAGCTGGCATCACTTCAGTCTGCCCCCATGGAGTTCAACAGCAAGAATTACACTCAGTGTTGCCCCACCTGGAGGGCAAGGGCTAGCCTTTTGTATTCTCATCTCAGTCACTGGGGAAGGCAAGAACTTGGTGTTGGGGGCTACACAGCCTCTCTCAACCCCCTCTCGCTGGGCCCAGATCCCCAGAGAAGGAGCAGCTGAGAGATGTTAGCTGCCCACCCTCAGGGCAGTTGGGGGATAGTTCGATCTGCAGGCCTGAGAAGGGAATCTGGGCGGCACCCCAGCATTCACTGCAGACCTCACATTGCTCTTGAGTCCCATTCCCAGCTATGTTTGCAATTTCCACTCATGGAGTCATTCTGCCTGCAGAGTGGAGTGAGGAATGGGACCACGCACGTATAGGAGCTCAACAAACTACTGGTAGTATTCTTACTCCCAGGCATCAATTAGTACTCCTGCTGGCCAGCCGTCTCATTCCATATTCAGAAAATACTTAGGCAGTATTACTATGTGCCACAGTGAGCCCTGCGTACAGGGTGAAGATCAAACAGGCCTGAACTTTGCCCTTCATGGAACACACAGCCTATTTTAGCACCTCCGAGGACCAAAATATTAAATCCATACTTATGGGCAATTGATGGAAACCTGTGTAAGTTATTCTTACTATTAATTACTGTTCTCAGAAGCATTGCCAAAGGGTGTCATAGACCACTGGTGCTGTCGGTGACCTGAGCAAGGCAAGTCAGTGCTGTGAGAGTGTGGTAATGAAGCTGACTGCCTTTTCCCCTTTTTTTAAATGAAGAATTGGGGTGTCCCACCCAGATTCCCTTCACAGGCCTGCAGACCTCCCCCAGCTGCTGTGAGGCTGAGCCTCCATCGACAGATAAATGGATAAACAAAATGTGGTACAACACACAATGGAATATTATTCAGTCTTTTAAAAGGAGAGAAATTCTGACACATGTGACAACAGGGATGAGCCTTGAAGACATTACACTAAGTGAAATAAGCCAGTCACAAAAGGGCAAATACTGCGTGACTCCACTTACATGAGATACTTAGAATACGCAAATGCATAGAGACAGAAAGTAGAGTAGAGGTTACCAGGGCCTGGGGGAAGGGACTTACTGCTTAATGGGTGCGGGGTTTCTCTTTGGGGTAATGAAAAAGGTTTGGAAATAGAGATAGGGGACGGTTTCAAAACATTGTAAATGTAATTAATGCCACTGAATTGTACACTTAAAAATAGTTAAAAATGGCAAATTTTATGTTATATCTATTTTACCATAAAAATGTATCTTTAAAATAACAATAAAGGAAAGGTTTACCTGGCTCCAACCAAGAACTGAACAGGGGCCAAAAAAGATGGGTTTTGTCCCCTGCCCTGCAGTGACCAGAAACAGCTCCTTGCCTGGAACTATGCTGCCCCGCCCGCTGTGGGGCAGCCCCGCCCCTTATAGGGAAACCACGCCCCCTCCGGCGCAGCTCCGCCCCCTGTGGGGAAGCCCCTCCCACCCCACGCGCTCCCAGGCTGATGGCCTGCTAGCACAGCGTGAACGAGGGTACCTGCGTTTTCTTTTCCTGGTCACCAGCCTGACATTCAGGCGGGAGAGCCCAGCAGACCCTCAGTCGACTCTGATGCCGGGAATGGGACCCCGGCTTCTGGCTCCTGGCGGGCCTGCAGCAGGCCCCCGGGGCAGATAAGCGCCAGTGGTCCATGTGAGCAGGACCAGAAATGAGCGGGAGAGACACGGCCCTTTCCAGTTTGTGCCAGTTCCCTTATCTTCTCTCTCAGGCAGGTCTGGGTCTTGCAGGAAAAGAATGATGAAGCCATTCCCTCACTCTCTCCTGCCGCTGGGGATTCTTCCTTTATTTTGTTCTTCCAAGATTCCCAAGGCATCTCGGGTTTGGAGGCAGCCTGGGGGCTTGGACGGGGTTCTTGATGGTGCCCAGACTCAGGGCAGAATTTGAAAGGTTCCGCCTTAACATTTTACAGAAGGAAACACGTTTCTGCACAGTCATGGTTGGGCTGAGAGAGAGAGAGAGAGAGAGAGAGAGAGAGAGAGAGAGGCTTAGTTCAGGCAGAGGCTGAAAACTCTACTATCCCAGTACAGGCAGGAACAGGCACGGCAGCCCACTGGGAGACCAACACAGGTGTGATGGGACCCGTGACTAAGAGGAGGGACCATGCTCTGGGTACCTACACTTCCTTATCTATGAAATGGGGGGACATCAAACCTCTGCTGTAGAGCTGTTGGCACCTAGCACCCCCACAGCACACAGCCCTCTGTACCCCCCTGGCTTGTCGACCATGCCACACTTAGGTGGAGAGGGGTGGGTTTGGTTGGGGCATTGATGGGTACTATTGCTAATACTAATTGTTTATGGAGATGTTCCTAGCATCCCAGTCTGTTCTGAGAGCTTTTATTATTGTCAATTTTTTAATCCTCACCCGAGAGAGTGGAAGAGAGGGGGAAAGACAGAGAGAAATATCTATGTGAGAGAAACACGTCGATTGGTTGCCTCCTGCATGTGCCTGACCAGAGCCTTGGGCTGCAGAGGAGCCTGCAACCAAGGTACATGCCCTTGACCCGAATTGAACCCAGTCAGCAGGTCGACACTGTCCACTGAGCCAAACCGGCGAGGGCTGTTCTGAGAACTTTTAAACATAAATACAGAAAAATTTTGGTATTCTCCCACCCATAGCCCCTCTCCACTGACCATTTCTGTGCATATTGGCCCAACTTCCAAATGCCATCATTTCTAAATCTATCTTAGCCCACTCTGCTTAGGCATCGAATAAGCTGAGGAATTAAGGTGCCCCAGGAGGAGCCCTCAATCAGGGCTGACGGGCATCGGTGGAGAAATATCCCAGCTAACAAATGCTAAGAGAGCCTGAGCAGGTGCCCCCCGTGGCAGCACACTTGCCGGGTAGGTCCCTGTTGCTGTCGTCTTCCCCTCCATCTCACATCCCTCTCCTCCCAGATAAACTACTGAATTTCTCAGGATCTGCTTTGGGAGAATCTAAACTCAGATAATGCATAACCTCATTTTATTCTTCACAAAGACCACAGAGAATTAGGCCCTTTGAGCTCCCTGCTACAGATAAGAAACGAAACGGAGGCTGAGAGTCACTTGGTAACTTGTCTAAGTTCTCACAGTGGTGAAGCTAGGGCTTGAATTCCAGTGTCCCAGCCACGCCCTCACTCACAGCAAGCCAGCAAGTGTGCCCAAGGCAGTAGCTTGACAGGGGAGTCTGAGGCTGCAGAGGGCAAGTCTTCACCCCCACACTTCTCCTCAAGCCCCATCTCCACCCAAATGCTCTCACCTCCACCCATATGCACCAGCTGAGAATGGGTGGGTGAGAAAGATGGGAAAGAGTTCTCCCATCCCGCTGAGTTCCTACCACCAGGTGGCGCCCTTTCCAGGAGGCTCAGGTTGGCTCAGCTGGTGATGTAGATAAAAGCAACTTGTGTGTATAGGTCAGATCCAGCTATTTGCAAGAACCCACGTGTCCACCTTCTGCCTTTCTGCGAAGAAGAGACAGAGGCCAGCTGTTGGAAGTGGGAGTGGACACACACACACACACACCAGTAAAGGGGATCTGAGGTCTGGGCAGAATATTATAGATCAAAATAGTGAGAAAGAGAGGCTAAGTTTCAGCCCACAAATTTGTATCTAAATCAGATCAATCGTCCCCTACCCAACCCAGGACAAAGACTACAAAAATCAAATCATATCTGAGTAGTCAGAGCCAATAATCAGTATGGTCCCTGACCCATTGCCCTTGATCCAGGCTCACCTGGGGGAAGGGGAACCCAGCTCTCTGGGCTGCTTCTGGGGAGAAATAAACACAGCAGTAAGAATGAGGTGACGAAGAGGGGATGTAAATCCATGTGTGAGCACTTTTGTAACTGCCGTTGTCTAAGTGCTGCTCAGTTCAGAAGTCACTGTCATCGTGGGCGTGTTGGACGCAGGGTCAGGCCCACCCAGCGGCTCCTCTGAAAGATGCGAAGACTCTTTGGCTACACGCAGGGGAGTGGGGCACCAGCCTCACGTTCTGGGGGTCCTTAACATTACCTGGGTATGTCCAAGCTCCCTTACCCCTGGGGCTTGCGGGGAGAACCAGCACCCCCACAGCCTGACCCCTGCTTTTTCTTGCCCTGTTTCTCAATCCTTCCCCAAGTCTCCAGATAATCCTTCTTCTCCCCGTGGGGTAGAAACTCCCCTTTTGTCATATCCGCATTCTGCCCGCCTCTATGATTCACTAAATCATCACCCAACTTCTCTCCACTCTGACTTTTGATGGGTGAAAACTCCAGCCTTGGGAGTTCTATAAGAAAAAACCCTTTTCTCTCTGCAAAGTCTAGCCTGCAAGTCCATTGCCTTGCCATGAGATTTGAAGCCGACTTCAAAACTCAAAGCAGAGAAATGACGTCTTAGACCAGGGGTCCTCAAACTACGGCCCGCGGGCCACATGCAAATACAAATATTGTATTTGTTCCCATTTTGGTTTTTTTACTTCAAAATAAGATATGTGCAGTGTGCATAGGAATTTGTTCATAGTTTTTTTTAAACTATAGTCCGGCCCTCCAACGGTCTGAGGGACAGTGAACTGGCCCCCTGTTTAAAAAGTCTGAGGACCCCTGTCTTAGACTCACGCTGCAGCCAGCTCCTCTTGCTTAGGGAGGTCGCCTCCGCCTCCCGGCCCAGGCCACCGGCCCAGGCTGTGGGCGGAAAGGTGGATTGTGCAGAAAGAAATACCTACTAGATGATATTCAAAACGTTAGCCCACTGCAGCATTTTAAATCAGACACACATGCAAACTAAACCAACATATATAGTACCTTCTATCTGTCAAGCGAGGGGAATGTTTTTAAAAATCGCCCTGTCTGATGCTGGTGGGGATGCGCCGAGGCAGGCGCTGTGAGAGTGTGGATGTGTGAAAGCGGTCTGGAATCTGATTTGGCCACATGTATCGTCACTAAACCCTCCAAGCTGAACAAACCCTTCCCAGGAATGGCTGTTCCCAGGAAACAGACCTTGACGTTCCCCATTTTCAGGGGAACACTTGGGAACGTGCTTGAGTCTTTCTGTGCCACCCCTGCACGTGGGGAGTGGGCAGGTGTGTGGCCAGACTCTCTGACACATTCAGGCTGGCAGGGGCAGTGATGAGAGATGACACCCCCCCCCCCTCCCATGAGAAGGTCAGAGGGCACCTCGTGCTGGCTGGGCCTCGCTCTGCGGGTGGCATCACTCCAGGAGGACACTCAGGGACCTGGGAGGCCGCCCCTCTCTGTGGGAGCTGGCTGGTTGCCTCCTGCTTTCTGTAACCATGCCCACTGGTTTCCACGGCGTTCATCATTAGAGACGTGACTCTCCCTCTGCGCATGTCTGCTGTGGTTCTCCCTCCTGTGGGGACATCACGTCACAGGGGCTTCTCGACACTGGCTTCCCAAAAAGACTTTCTCAGCTGCTTCTGAAAAGACTGTGTTCCCGTGAACACTCAGGCAGGGAATCAAAATGCAGAGCTGTCACCGTGGGGAAGGCACGGCCAACCATGTCTGCCCCCAAACCAGAAGTGCTTGCTCCGCATTCCTGGCCTGCCCTGTGAGGGTCCCCACGGGATAAACCAGCACCCGACGTGACACCTGCTGGGCCCGCGAGTGAATTTCCTGGTGTTTGCATGTCAGGTTCCTTTGACCTGTGCCTTGAGCTCACACCTATTTCTTGAGCATCAGAGAAGTTCTCTGCTTTCTGTCTGTATGTTTTGCCTATTCCGGACATACAGATGGGACCATACCATGTGTGGTCTTTGGGGACTGGTTTCTGTCCCGGAGCACCATGTTTTTGAGGTTCATTCATCCTGTAGCATGCTTCAGTACCTCACTCCATTGCACAGATGGATCCTACTGCTGTCTATCCATCCACTGATGGGCATGGATGGGATTTTATTTGACCAAACCATTTCTGTAACTTAAAAAAAAAAAGATTTGTATTGATTTTAGAGAGGAAGGGACAGGGGAGAGGGAGAGATAAAACATCAATGATGAGAGAGAATTATCCATCGATTGGCTGCCTCCTGCATGCCCCACACTGGGGATCAAGCCCACAACCTGGGCATATGCCCTGACCCGGAATCGAATCATGACTTCTTGGTTCATAGGTCAGTATTCAATCACTGAGCCATGCCGGCCATGCTCTATAAGTTTTTCAGTGAGCCACCAGCATTAACATGTGCCATGATTTTATCTCTATGTCCAGTTGCTCTTAAGAAATGGAATCTTGCAACCTGGGGCCTACCCTCGGGGTCCTGACCAGCACTCTCCCTGCCCTTCCCTGCCAGATCCCTCCCTCCTGGCTAGAATCGCAGATGCCTGCCCGCCCCATAGGCACCCCACATCCCTGGCCTGACCCTCAGAGCACAAACCCAGGCTTTTGGGAGGGGGCAAAGGGGGAAAGGTTTTTCTTCACTCCTTGCAAGAACAAGACATAATCAATTCTTCTTTTAAATAATAAGTTTATATTTATTTATTTATTTATTTATGCATTTTGTTAATCCTCACCCAAAGATATTTTTCCATTGATTTTAAGGGAGAGTGGAAGAGAGAGGAGGGAAAGACAGAGAGAAACATCGATGTGAGAGAAACACATTGATTGGTTGCCTCCTGCACAAGTCCCTACCAGGGCCCTGGCCGGGGAGGAGCCTGCAACCAAAGTACGTGCCCTTGACCAGAATCGAACCTGGGACCCTTTGGTCTGCAGACCGACACTCTATCCACTGAGCCAAACCAGCTAGGGGCATAATCAATACTTCACGGAAGATGATCCAGCCTCGAAGCCAGCAAGCGGCTGCGGGCCACAGACAAGTCACTAACCTCTCTTCCCCAAGACAAGGGTTCTGGGAGGGCAGGAACTGTCCTGTCTGGGCCTGGCCAGGGGTCAGCGGTCCCTCATCTGTTCTTCCAATTGTGTCTGTCCCTATGTCGACTCACACCCAGGCTGTGGCCATGCAGCAGCTTCCACAAAAAGACTCCAGCCACTCTCCGCAGGTGGTGATCTCTGCAGGTCTTGCTCAGGTTGGAGGAATGAAATGGAAAGGTCGCTGCACAGCTGAGGACCCTGCACACCCTACTCCTCCCCCTCCCCCCCCCCACTGCTTCTCACTCCCGCCTCCCTCCCCACTCCAGGCCTGGCATTGTTAGCGGCAGAAACAGAATACTGGGGACTAGCTATAATTCTAAGGAATATTGATCATGCTCTGTTAACCATGATCTGTTCTGTTCTGATTAGAAAAAGCGCATTCTAATCTGACTGGGAGTTGTGCGCCCTGGGACACGGGAGCCAACATCGGAATGCAGTCCATCCTCCTTTCCCGAGAACTGCCTATCATTATGGAAAGATTTGCAACCTCGAGGCTGAAACAATCTAGAACTGGAGGCACCCGCCCTCTGCAACCCCCAGCCCCTATTGCCTGTAATCTGGTCCTGGGGTGCCTGGAGGCGCTCACCCTCTGCGATCCCCCAGCCCGCATTACCTGTAACCTGTAATGATTATACCATGCCTACTTTCCCATGCCTGTAACCCTTACTTTCCACATAATCTTTGTCCTTCTACCCAAAACAAGCAGCTGGCTTGGCGGGGGTGGGGGGAGGGGGCGCTGCAGAGCAGATTTTGTGGATGACCTGCTGCTCTCCCATGCTGCCGGTGTTATTGGAATAAACGCTGATAAAGGATTCAACCCCGTCCCTGCTTAATTGGCTCAAGTAGTGACAGGCAGCCCGGACCCCGTGGTTGTCCGGTTACAGCATCACTTTGCCCAGCAAAGGTGCATTCTCTCCCAGGCTAGTGGCTGGGAAAGTAAGAATGTGTCCTGGGGGCTCTCTCTCCCCTTGCAGGACCGACAACCCCCTTCACATTTCATCTATCCTCCCCACTTCCCCGCCCCCCCTCGTACACACAACAAGAGCGGCACTTAGCAGCCCTGGCATCCGGCATTAGCTAATTAACACCCTCGACCTGCCACTCAGCAGTAATTACAGACGGAGCATTATCTCTGCAGAGGCCTGCTAGGCACTATCCGCTCTTTAAATAAGAACAGGAAATTATCTGCCCTCGGGGGTGGAGTGGTGTCTAGAAAATGCCAACAGTGTAGAATTAGGGGTTCTTTAATTCTACTATATTATGAAATGGTACCTCTTTCTTTCTTTCTATCTTTTTTTTTTTTTTTTTTGAAATGGTACCTTTTGAAGAGTGCATGTGTGTCTATGGCTAAATTTCCCAAAATGCACCTAGCAGAACCTCAAATGGCTCTTCATCTCCACTCCAGAATGAAGTCCCAAGATCCTGCTCTTCATGTTCCTGCAAGGCAGAGGGAGCTAATCACAGCGGGAGCCCCAGCACCTGGTACCTGGGGGACTCACACCTGAGTCACACGCACCACGCACCACGGGAGACAGATTTCCCATATGTTGCTGGGCGGACTTGGAGCTCCAGGATGGCCAGTGACTTGCCCAGGGTCTCCCAGCTGCTCCTCCAGAAGCAACCTTGTCCCTCTGCCTGCAGAGCCAGCCGCCCAGCAGTCTTTGGTTTCATCACTTTTGTGTCTCTCACTTGGAAGAAGGTTCAGGGAGTGTTTCCTTTTCCTTCGATTTGGTGCCCATTTAACAGATAATGTGCATGTCCATAGGGCCGGGGAGAACCCTGGCTGTGGGACGTCCCTAACGAAGAGCAGGCACCCAGATGCAACACAGATGCTCCTGGAACCCAGGCAGGTGGGGTCCCTCTAGCGCTGCACCGGCTGGTTAACCCATTCTGGGGGTAACCCGGAGCCAGCAACCCTGAACTGGGCACATGGAGATGCCAGGACACAGCCTCTATCCCCATCAGGATTCCGACAGCATGTCCAACCATCACCCTGCCTGGGAGTTAGAACTGATGCCAAGCACACTGGAGGGAAGACCTTGGGACTCAGCCCCTTGCCTCCACCCTGCCCCACAGCCCATTCCACAGATGCAGCTCCGGTAGCCTGCCCCACGCCACTTAGCGGAGGCTGAAGAGCAGGCCCTAGAAGTACCCAGGAAGCTGTCTTGAGCCTCAGGCAGACGTCCTCAAAGACAGATCCCAAATAAGACCTGGTGGCCTGTGTTCTGGGGTGCAGATACCCTGATGGCACCAATCCCAGCCCCTGATGCAGGCTGCACTTTAGTTCCTCAGTAAATGGCGGGTGCAGGACTGTGGAATGAAAGAGGCCTTGAACCCCTGTGGCTGGGACTCCTGTCCCCACAGGCTTCATATTATACTCTGTCTTTCTAAAAAATAATTTTCATTGATTTCAGAGAGGAAAGGAGAGGGGAGAGTGAGATAGAAACATCAATGATGAGAGAAAATCATTAATTGGCTTCCTCCTGCACGCCCACAACCCTGCATGTGTCCTTGACTGGGATTGAACCTGGGACCCTTCAGTCTGCAGGCTGATGCTCTATCCACTGAGCCAAACCAGCTAGGGTTTATTTTATCTTTTTCTTTCTAGAATCCCCAGCCCCCGGAGGCAGACCTCCACCCTAGAGAATCTGAGACATGGATGAGTCAGGACATTCTCTCCTACTGACTCACCCTGCCTGCCTCAGACCAGAACCAGCCAACACCCATTCCAAACACACGGCTTACACCCTCCCACCGCCATCCTCAGGCTCATCACCCGGCTCTGCCTTTAGGCCCACGCCCTCTCTGCAGCTTTTCCCTCCACTTTAACCCTCCCACAGAAGCACAGAACTGAGTATCCTGGCCCCTGGGAAGCACCTCCAGTTCCGGGGAGTCAGGTAAGTGAATAAGAAAGAGACAATCCACTATTAAGGCCAGGAATTGAAACAAGAGTACCAATGTAAGAAAGCCCATGTGTGTTTGCCTGGCCAGGGGCAGGAATTTCTCCATCAGAAATCCTGATTTAGAAAGAGCACTGAATTAACACAAACATTTTGCTCTGAGCCTCCTAGCAGGCAAGGGGAAAAGTGATTTATGCTGCTTTCATTATAAATAAAAGAAAGTACAACTTTATCTTCTCAGGGACCTAAACGGTTAGCAAACTTTTCTAACCCAGAGGGAGGCTTACACACACACACACACACACTGGATGGGATGGGAGGGAAGCACTTACTCCTAGCTTAGTTGCCTTTTTTTTTAAGATGCAGTTATTCTTTTTAAAAAAATATATTTTATTGATTTTTTTTTACAGAGAGGAAGGGAGAGGGATAGAGAGTTAGAAACATCGATGAGAGAGAAACATCGATCAGCTGTCTCCTGCACACCCCCTACTGGGGATATGCCCAAAACCAAGGTATATGCCCTTGACCAGAATCGAACCTGGGACCCTTCAGTCCGCAGGCCGAGGCTCTATCCACTGAGCCAAACCGGTTAGGGCAGCTTACTTGCCTTGACCACTCTATTCTTCTTAATTGTCACTTGGAGAGAGCATTGAATAAGCCTGGGCAGTAGCAGTCATGGCAAGTATTACAAAATATGCTGAGTTATTTTTCCTGTGGCAGTTTCAAAATCAACTGTGGAATTTGCAAAAATGCCAATGGAGGACCTCAACCTTACCAGCAGATCTATCAAATTGGAATTTTAGGAGAGAAGGACCCAGGAATTTGCATTTCCCCTTACATCCCCCTGGGATTCTCAGGCCCCTAAAATGGGAGAACTAAGAACTTCCTTACACGGGGAAATGGCACTCCAGGTTGAACACGGGAAAAACAATGACTGGGTCAGAAGTCACTGTGACCATTTGACACGGGCTGTCCAGTCATTAAGAGACCTGCAAATGATCACAGTGACTTTTTAATTTTGTTTTGTTTGTTTTTTAATATATTTTTATTGATTTCAGAGAGGAAGGGAGAGAGAGAAGTAGAAACATCAATGATGAGAGAGAATCATCAATCAGCTGTCTCCTGCATGCCCCCTACTGGGGGTCGAGCCTGCAAGCCAGGCATGTACCCTGACTGGGAATCAAACAGTGACCTCCTGGTTCATAGATCGACGCTCCACCACTGAGCCACAGTGGCCAGGTGACTTTTTTTTTTAATTTTGAATTGAGTGTTGTAGTTGATGCTGTTATTGTTATAAAAGTATTAGATGATCAGTGTAGAACATCTAGGAAAGGGGAAAGAAGAGAGTAAAAATCACCCATATTTCACCCACCTAAAGATAATCATTATCAGTAACATGCTGGTGTATTCCTTTCCTGTGTTTATTTTTCTTTATGTAAGTTTTAGGGTTTTTTGCTTGCTTCAGTGCATGTGTGAATTAACATAATTTGATGATACTCTAAATAAATTGGAGATCACAATTTTCCCTGAGCATTTTCCACTTTATCGCAAACTCCATAAATACCGAGTTTAAGAAATGCCTAATTTCCCATTGGGGAGATGTATCATCATTCACTCGCCCATTATCCTATTTGAGGACACACACACTGGTGCCAGATTGTTGCTTTTAAAAGCATTTGCCGTGAATACATTTGCCAGTTATGACTTCAAAGGCAATTTGTAAGTTGGGTAAATAGTAAAAGCTTGGAAACTCATAATACAAGAGTTGGCTAATTGGTCTTGCTTGTGGAAATGATTAATTTAAAAACTCTTTCCTAGACTCACGAATGGGATTCCAATAGTCAAGGAAGTTCTTTTGTCTTGTTTCACTTTCTGACAATCAAAGAATACAGATTGGGAATGAAGACCCCGTTTTCTGATGGCTCTGCCTCTGTCTGTGTGACCTTGGGCAAGTCACACACACACACACACACACACACACACACACACACCACCCCGTGGGATGTGATAAACTGAGCCCACTCCATGGGGCTGCCTCCCAGGCTGGCTCGAGTCCCGCCCACACCTTTGTAAGCATCATGGACATCAAGTCTCCTCAGTCAGCACGTTCCTCTGTCTGCAGCTTCCCGCCCCTCCTGAGGCACACAACAACCTGAGGACATAGCTCTACAGTCCGCAGCCTGGGGCTGTGCCCTGGAGCAGAAAGTGTGTTCCATGCACAAGCCATTAAAAACGATGATGTATGGACATGGAAAGATAATAAAAAATCTTGTTATGCTGAAAGAAAAAAAAAAATCCCTGAGGTGCAGAACAAGGTGACAGTGTTATCATTTGTGTAAAAATAAAACAGAGAGCCAGATACACACACACACACATACACACACACATGCATACACACACATACACACACACATATACACATACACATACACACACATACACATACACACACATACACACGGCACTTGGGACTTGGAAAGCAGCATAGGGCTACACAGTCACAAAAAGTGTGGGTGCTTCTTGCTCCCCGGACAATTACTTCATTTTAATATAATAATTAAAGCTATTAGTTCAGATAATCATGGGTAAGAGTTGGCTTGCTGAAGAGGTCACCTGGTAAATGACACAGGGCGAGGTTGGACTAAAAAAGCCAGTTTCCCCAAACACTCCCAAGGCCCCCAGGCTGACCTGTGGCTGAGAGCCCCACCCAGCCCCAGCCCCTCCACCCTGTCCAGTCCCACCACCACACCCAGAGAGGGGAAGAGCATGGGGAGGGAAGGGAGTGAGAAAAAGAGAGAAACACGGGACATCTTCTGCGTAGCAAAGTTTTGTTCCCTGTAGTGCAAACTTTCCAAAGTTGAAGTCTTTAAAGGCAGCCTGCCTCTCTCGATGTCTTTCTTCTCTTAGCAGCTCAGAAAGGCAAGAGAGGGTCCTGCCTGGGATGGGACCCGAGGCCCCAGGTCTCAGGAGGGGTCGGCACCAGAGTCCCTGATAGTTCACTCACTGTAAAGAGCTGCTCCAACAACCGGCCCAGGCTTTGAGCAAACCATGGACCATGCTAAGGCCCAGGGTGGGAAGATAAGAAAGAGCAGATTCATCTTTGGTGACAGAGAAATTAGATTGGACAGGACAGGTGTGGGAAATGGTTATGAAACAGACATCCTGAATTATAAGAGGAGGTAGAAACTGTGGGGATATGGAGTGGACAGTCCTGCCCAAGGGAACATGACAGGAGGGGACGCTGGAAGAGTCTCCAGGCACCTGCACGCCACCACCTTTGAATCTTCTGGCACCATGTCTTTCTTTCTTGTTTTTTTTTTTAATGTGTTTTTATTGATTTTACAGAGAGAGAAACGGAGAAAGAAACATCAATGTGAGAGAGAAACATCAATCTGCCGCCTCCTGCATGCCCCCTACTGGGGATCAAGCTCAAAACCTGGGCATACACCCTGACCAGGAATTGAACCGGTAACCCTTTGGTACACAGAACGATGCTCAGCCAACTGAGCCACACCGGCCAGGGTGGCACCATTTCAACAGGCTCCTCCCCTCCAGGGGCCAGGATGGCTGGAGGACATGCAGTTCCTTGCTTTCTCCTCGCTACCTGTTGGCTGGGGCCAGTAGCTCCGAGTAGCAAGCCAAGGCCTGCCTGACCTACCTCCTGTTCCCTGGCATCACTAGGGACCGAGCTTGCCAGAGTCTCCATGTCTTTTTTATTCTTGAAAAATGACTCAGGAAACAAGATCAAAATGTTGTCTTTCCAATAATAGCTAATGCTGTAGCATGCTTGCCACTGTGCTCAGTGCTTTACGTGTAATATCCGATCTGATCTTCACAGCAATCCCATCAGATAGGCACTATTGTTTATCCCCAGGTTACAGGTGAGGAGAAAAGCACTGAGAGGTTAGGTGACTTGCCCAAGACCACACAGCGCCAGGCAATCTGGGAGTGTGTGTCCTTTATCTCATTACTGATAAAGCGGATCAGAGGACTTAGCTTAGACCTGGGGCCAAGGGGCTCATGAATACATCACTTACATTAGACTGTCCTACCCACCAGTCATTAGCTGGTCATGCCAGAAAAGGGTGGGAGCGGACTCCAGAGCACATCTCACAGAGGAGCAGAGGACACCTGCACCCCCAAGAAAGAACGGCCACAACCCCTGAGCAGAGTTCCCCAAAGTGGGTGAGGGGCGAGAGTTCCTCCAGCGCCAGGGCCACCCCCCTGGGCGAACGCTGGAATATGGAAGCACTGAGCTAAGTTCTGGGGGGAGGTCCCCCAGACACATCAATGGGATTCTTGCCAGCCACATAGCCAGAAGGTCTGTATTTCATCAATTCTGAAATGCATTTTTTAAAAACTGTAAACATCTCTGAAATGGGGGTGCCTCTCCCAGTCGTAGCCATGAGCAGCGGTCCAGGCTCAGCTGTGGGGCCAGTACATGCTCGCAATTGGCCATAACTGCTCCTATTACACGACTCTCCATTGAATGATCTGCACGATTGGCTGGTCCTATGCATGTGAATGGGGTTTATCATTCAAAATAGCGTCAAAAATTACAATCCGATTGAGTATGGAGATGGAAACTTGGCACGGGTACAGAAAGGCCTGGGAATAGGGCAGTGAGGCAACGACTTGGCAAATATGTGTCATTAGAGGAATGACTGCAATTCCATATGTCCTGGCGAAGCTACAACCCAGCGCTTATGGGACTTAAGGAAGGACCCAGAAGAAACAGAATTTGCTGATTTGTCACTGAGAAGCGTGCAGAAGAAGAGTGGACCACGCACCAAGTGACACGAGGGAGGTAGAGGAAACTGCTGACCCCGGGGTAGATGAAGGAACCATCCAAGTCACACAACAAAGGCCCCCAATGTGACAGATGCCTGCGCTGCTAAGGCTGCGGGAAGCACATCAGATACCCGCATGTCAGAGGCGTCCTGCTGACATTGAATGAACTTTTAGTAAATTCGATTCAACAGAGGAAAGAATAAAACTAAGTTTAGGGGAGAGGAAAATGCTAACTCGATGTTGGTATTTTCCAGCTTGCCTCAGAATAATATTGACATTGGAGAAGTTCCCAGTGGTAAGGAAGCATGGTCCATAGACTCATTCCAGTGGGTTTCTTTTTTCTTTCTCGGCAGAACATAAAATAATGGTGTTTCTTACCATGGGTAATAGCTTTGATTGGCTGAAATCTACTATTTGCAATGAGGGTGGAAAATGACCCATCTTCATTTAGGAAATATTTTGATAAGGTAAGTCCTGAGGAATTTAAAGGCAACAGAGTGGGTATCAAAGCTGCTATTGTCACAGAAAGGCGACAATCGGTGCCTCCTGGCGGAAGTTCACCACCCCACCCCGAGTGGTCCTGCTGGAAAAAGTCAGACACGGATTAGATCAGGCCTCCACATTCAACTGCAAGTTTATAGGAACCATCGAGGGCAAAGGAACTTGTTGAATCACAACCAGGCTCCGAGACACATTACGGGACAAGTGACCAGTTTTCTACAACAAATACGTTCTGATAAAAAAGTAAGAGAGATCAGTAATCTATTGCTTAAAATACATTTAAAAGACATGTCATGCACTTAGTGAGTTGCGCTCAGTGGGGCAGAGCAGGGAAAGGGGAAAACAGAAACTTTATGGCGGAGACTTAACCAAGTGATGAAGGTGCACGCCCCCCAGTGATGTCCTGGGGGTGTCACCCACCCCTGATAGGATGCGGTATCGAGAAGAGCTCTCCCCTCTGTGCTGTTCTTACCAAAAATCCATAGCTAATCATGAGAAAAGCAGCAGACGAACCCAGATTGGGAGACATCCTGCAGGCACTCCAGGCTGTTAAGATCATAAAAAACACACGAAAAGACTGAGAAACTGTCACCGATCCCAGGAAACTAAGGAACAGAAAAAGGATATTGGTGAAAACACTGGAAACTTCCAAATCCAGCCTAGAGTGTAGTTAATAGTCATACCAGCATTCGCTTCTTAGTTTTGGCAAATGCATCATGGGATGCAAGAGGTTAACCTTAGAGCCACCTGGGTGAAGAGTACATAGGATTTCTCATGCTACCTTTGCAACTTCTCTGTAAGTATAAAATTGTTCCAAAATAAACCGCTGATTTTATTTTAAAAAGCCATGTCAACTTGTGGGGAGGGAGGGCCCGGGGACCTGGCCAGTCCGCTGTGCCGGCAGTTAGACCAGGACTTTTTAGGAAGGAGAGCTTGTGGGCTCCTGGACAGACACTGGCTTCCGCTCTCAAGGTCACTTGCAGTGTGCCTTGACTGTGTCACCTCCCCTCTCTGTGACTCCATCCAGCGGAAGTGACACCCAGGTGAGCTCCAGAACCTCCAGCCCAATGACTGTCTGACTCGATTCCCTCTCCTGGGGGGAAACCCCTGAAAGCATTAAGACTGTTTCCTCCCAAACTCCAAGCAAGGCTGGCAGGCAGGGGCCTGCGTGGGCAAGGATCATATCCGAGGGTGAGGGCGCTCTCCCGGGAAGGGCAGGGTCTGGCTCGTTGCGCCCTGTGGGCATGTGACTTACAGAGGCTTAGGAAGAGAGTAGAGAGCTGTCTCCAGCTCCACTGTTCCCTCCTTTTGTCCCCTGACCCTTTAACTTGACCTCCTAGGTGGCACAATTTGGGAAGGTGATGGAGAGTAGATCCAGAGAGCTCCTGAGTCCCGTGGAACCGGGTTCACTCAGCCCCCGTCTACAGCTACTCCTCGAGGCCTTTCCCTATCCCTATTCGTCTTACTCATCCTAGGACTGAAATTGCACCACATGGTTACCTCTGGGGCAAAGTACTTGGCAAAGTAAGTCATCCCCAGGAACACTTATCTCAGCTCCAGACCACAGCAAACTCCTCCATTTCCAGGCTCACGAAAGGGCCTCGATACCCAAGCCCTTTTCTCTCTCAATCAGTGGCTGGCATTGCAGTGACAATAGGGGCTGAATCTCCTGGCAAACCATCCACTGCCTCTCCCTGTGGCCCAGTGGCCTTGTGCCCTTGAACTTGATGTAGCCTACAGAATAGAAGAAGAATCCACAGAAGCCAGAGACAAAAGGCCCCTGGGAGGAGGGAAAGGAGCCAGCATCATTCATTTTTACACCCCAACAACTGACCTGAATGCACATGGCACTTACTCCTCCACTCACACCTGAAGAAAGGGGCCCCTGTGGACCCGTTCAGGTTTCTTCTCTTGGCCATTCTGGCCTCCTGCTTTCATTCATTCATTCATTCATTCAACTCAATCGTTCTTCAAAAATTTAACAAAGCATCTCCGTTTGTGGAAAACCCATCCCGAGCTGTCAAGTCCGGTCTCTAAATTACCCACTGGCCCAGAGACCTTGGGCGGGTTGTGGAACTCAGCAAGTGTGTTTCAGTGTTAGAAATACTGCAGGTGAGGTGCCTGGAGGAGGCGGCAGGCTGCAGCTGAAGCGGGCTTTAAAGTCCCGCCTCCGCCCAAGTCAGGTAGCAGAGGAGAGAGCACAGAGGAGGAAGCCAGGGCCTGGGGCGACCCACAAAGATTCTCCTGCAAAATGGGGAACGCAGTGGCCTCCCCCTACTTTTTCAGGACAGCGAAGGGAAGGCAGCCTGGCTTCCGCCAAGCGCGACCACCACGCCTTTAGACAAAAAGACCCGATCACTCTCGGCCTAGACAGGAAGGACTAGCCCAGGGAAGGTGACGACAAGTCCCAGCCTCCAGGGAGCGACGGGCAGGTGCTGAAGCAGGAAGGGGGGAGGGGAGGGGGGAGGGGACAGGTCGGGCCAGCTCGAGCTCCTGCGGCGCAGGGCGGAACCCCGGCCCGCCCGCCTGCGCGCAGGTGAGAGAGCCCAGGAGGGGCGGAGCGCAGCGCTGCCCTTGCCAGGCTCCGGCGCCCGCGGCACCGCCTCGAACCCCGGGCCACAGTCGCTTTCCCCGCCGCGGCCGAGGCGCCCCGGAGCCATGGCCGGCCTGAGTTGCGGGGTCACACTCACACTGCTGGGGGTCCTGCTGCTGGGAGCGGCGCGCCCGCCGGGTGGAGCGGGTGAGTGCGGCGCACCCAGCGCCCAAGTATCCGGAGAGCGGGCGCCAGACGGGGAGGGGAGGGGAGGGGAGGGGACGGAGGAGCGCGGAGGGGACGGAGAAGCGCCGAGGACCGAGGGTACGGAGCTGGGGCGGGGGCTGAGCGTCGCTGGGCATGGACGGCGCGGACTCCCTGGGGCCGCCTGCCTCCGGGGCGCGCCGCGTCGGACGCGAGGGCCGTGCCCTCCTGGGTTCGGGGCGATCTGACCCTGACGCCGGCCGCGGCACGTGGGAGTGTCCCCGAGCCGCGAGCCCGCGGTCCGGGCGTGAGCTCGACGCCGACCGAGAAAGGAAAGATGAGTGCGTGGCAGCCGAACCGAGCCGGGACCTGCCGAGGTGGCGAGCCGCGCGCGCTCCGCTCGGGGTGTCACCTGGCTGAGGGGGTGCGCCGGGGCCGGCAGGGCGTGGGGGCACCCTGCCCCCTCCTGCCCCCTCGCCTGGACCAGGGAGAGGTGCAGGGGAACAGGGTCTCGGTGCTCGGATACCCCCCGATCACCTTTTCCCCTGTTCGTAGGCTACTTTCTCGCTTCCCTGAGGTTCAGGAACTGTAAGAAAGTGGTAGCGCCGGGGAGAAGGTGCAAGGCCGCGGAGGCTCCGGTTCCCCGCCCCCCACACCCCCTCCCGTCCCCCGGCCACCCCCCGTGCCCCCTCCCCCACACCCCCACCCCAGTTCCCCCAACCTCCGCTCCGGGTGCAGTGGCCTTGGGCCGCGGCAGGGGGTCCGCAGGGCCGGGCGTTCCCGCTGCGCGCGGTTCCGGTTGGGGGCCGGACCGCCGCTTCCCAGCCGCTGGGCCTCCGACCAGGTGCCCCGGGCGCTGGATCTATTAAACCTGTAAAATAACCTGGCTTCTCGGAAGAACTTGCTTTGAGGCCCTTCCTGAGGTGAGCGCAGGTTTTGTGTTTTGTGAAGAGCGGTCAGGAAGCGACTGGGGTCTTTGATGATCCCCCTTTGCTGCACCGAAGTGGGTGTTTGTATTCGCCCGCAGGTAAACGAGGGTAAATTAAATTCAGGAATAAAACTGAACTGGCGCATTTCGGTAACTGCCGTCCTTGTAAAGTCAAGCTTCCTGGTTCCTTTCTGCCCGGTAGATAGAGCATGTGAAGGCCGCATGTAAAGTATTTTGGGCATCGTCACTGTAATTTAAGACGGAGTTTTCAAGAGTTCCTTCGAAGAAAAAAGTCAGTTTTAAGAATAAAGAATAATATAAATGTATGAATGCCCCTGAATATACCGATTACAAAGCAAAAGTCAACAACAAAAGAATAAGGAGTCACTTAGCGAATGAAAACGTGCGTGAATGTGTGTGTGAGAAAAATGTGTGCCCACCACTTCCTGCAACCTTAATGCACACATTAGCCGGTCCTTCTCCTGGGCAGCTGGCAACAGACCATCAAGTAAGGAGAGCCAGGTCCCCCCCCTCCCCCTTCTCCTGCCCCCGCCCCTTCCCCTCCCCCCCGCCCCGGAGCTGCAGGGAAACTGGGAATTGGTGGAGATGCTTGTGGTTGGCTGTGCTAACAGTTGAGAACTCCTCCAGCAAGAACATGGTGTTAATCAAGGCTTCACCGATGACAATGGCAGCTTGTCCTGAACCCGCTTCTGTTACCCTCTGATCTCCCCCTGGGAGGCCCCATCTGGGCTCCAATGGAGTCTTCCTTCCAGGAAGTTCTGACTGTGGGAACCTCGTCTCAGGGCTTGGTGTGTAAACCTGAGGACGTGTAGGAACTGTCCCATTTCACTTTCTCTTTCGTTTTTAAATAAATATTTTTTAATTGATTTTTAGAGAGAGAGGAAGGGAGAGGGATAGAGAGATAGAAACTCAATGAGAGAGAAACATCATTCATTGGCTGCCTTCTGCATGCCCCCCACTGGGGATGGAGCCAGAAACCTGGGCACGTACCCTAACTGGGAATTGAACCTGTGACTTCTTGGTTCCTGGGTGGCCTCTCAACCATTGAGCCACGCTGGCCAGGCCCATTTCACATTCTTTAATCCTCTCTGTGCTCTCAGGAGCTGGCCGGGCGAGGCCACATCCCACACTTAACCGAGGGCTCTGCCTCTGTGGTTGGAGCAGCCGCCTCGTACATCTGCTTTTGCCTGAAAGTGAAGTTGCGCTTTCGGTGGAGCTGAAGAGTGAAGGAAAATTGGCTTCTTAGGAGTTTGGTATCCCACCAGCGCCCCCACTTCCAAGGGTGAAGGACTGGTTAAGTAGGAGGCATGGCCTTGTTAAAACTCAACTTGGTGGCTTTCCAAGAACTTCCCAGATACTAGAGTCCGGGTCAGTGGTTTCATTCCTGCCACCGTGTGCAGACATCAAATGAGGTGTTTCCCACCCTGGGAGTGTGCTCATCATTCTTCTGGTCAAATGCAGAGCTGCTGGCTGTGGTCGTGTAAGTGGCAGGCCTAATGCGTTACTTCCCCCACCCCCACCCCCAAAGGTTTGCATGACTTGGAGGCATATGCTGCCATTTCATCTGTGATGACTGTACCATGCCCCACCCCTTACTCTTCTAGGGGTTCTTTCAGACTTCCGTGTGGAGGAAGGAAGTTGAAAACAATGTTTAAAACGTTTATATAATATATAGTTATTATAGAAAAATTGGCCATAAATATAACCAAAATGGGAAGAAAAAAGTCATCTGTGAGCAAACCACCTGCTCATATTGATGCACAGTCTGTGTGTGTGTGACACCAAATATAGGACCATCGCATTATATGGCTTCAACCATCCCCCTACTGCTGGACATTTAGGTTGCTTTTCATTTTTCCTACTGAAAAATAGAACATGTCCAACAATAGGGAACTGCTTGTGTCAATTTTGATAGGTCTATTCAATGAAAACACATTAAAAATTATATAGCACAGATTCTGTAAAGACAGGAAATGTCATTTTTGTGTCAAGGTTGCAATAGAGGCTAAGCCAGATCATCCTGTTTTGATATATCTGAAAATGTGTTTTTGTGGCTGTATTGTTCTGCACATTGCAGACGGTTTTGTCTGGCTGAAATTCTGGAAACAGAATTGCTGGGATGAAGAGTGGAGAATGTTAGGGCTTTGGCTGCAGGTTTCCAGGCTGCAGCGGAGAGCTTATCTTGTCCTGGTGCACATCCGGGCCAGCAGTGAGTGAATGGGTTTCCCACACTCGCCCAGGCTGCCACCCTTGCCTCACTAGCATCTCCCCCTAGGTCAGCAGGCAGGGTCTGGACAGTGTTAGTGGACATTAGAGCATCTCAGGAGCATCCCAGGAGCCGGGACATGGCCCAACCCCGCCTGCGATTTGGATGCGGGAAGGAGGAAGTGTGCAGTTTGCTGGTCAGAAGGTTCCATGACTGAGGTCAAGGTGGATGGTGCAGTAAGGGATGACACGGCCTCTGGTATGGGAGACCCCTAGCTACAGCTTTCCACTGGGTGATCAGGAAACGTTCACACCCTCTAATTCTCATTCTAAATTATAAAAATCACCCCACAATCAAATTATTTCAGACCGCTTCCTACAACCTTGTAATTAGCCCATCATCTTCTCCTGGGCCGCTGGCAGCATTCTGGACAACCAGGCGGGGAGAGCCAGGTTCCCTCCCTCACCGCTCTACTGTAGCCTTGGGTTTGTATTCAGTACAACAGTTTTTTCAAATTACTATCTACTGCTTGTCAGCGCTAACACATGTGAGCATCCGCTCTGTGCCAGGCACTGAAGGCATCAGTTCCGATGGCCAACTGCTCACAGGCTCCTTCACCGACAGTGGCTTTGTGGGCAGTAACTTACTAAACCCCCTTTGCTGGCACCTCCACCTCCACTTCATCCCCACGCTCTGTCTGTTGTATTTGCAACGTAAGTCGCAGCTTCTTCGCGTCATTTTGTTTACAATGTTGTGTTGTGTTTGGAGATGTAAACATGTTTCCTGAAGAGACATTGGCCAAAAATAACTTTGGAAGATGAACCATAAGGTCGACAGTGTGTGAGCAATAACAACAAAGCTTTCTCCTGAGAAAAAATAAATGGAGGACGTGACCTTGAGTAGATCTGCTCGTCATTCAGCTCTCCATCCTCAGCCAGGTGCTCTCAGTAACCTCCCTGTATGGAGAGGCACAGAGAGGTGAAGTAACTTGCCCAGGGTTACCCAGCTGGTATGTAGTGATGTTGAGGTGGCAGCCCAGGGAGACTACTGGCACCTGGCACTGTGCCCTTCGCACAGTGGGACTCCTGAAGAAGCATTGGCTAGCTTTAGAGGCAATGTCTACACGCCAGACATTTTTTTAATTTAAAAAAATATATCAACATTTACTGAGTGCTGGGATCATATTTTTCCTAGGGATGTGTATGTGTTTGTTTGTTTTAAATATTCAGGCGATTTAAAAACTGTGTTTACAAAAAGAATTACCTGTCCATGGTAACAAAAATTCAAATTGTACGAAACGGCGTGTGGGGTAAAAGTGTGTCCCCTTCCACTCTGAGCCCAGGCCTCCTCCCAGAGGGAGCGAGCCACGGTTTCTGGTGCATTGTGTGGGAGCTAGTCCACACATGTTATTGTTTATAAGTACCCCCCTTCTTTATACAAACAATGGAAGCTTAATTATCGCGCACGGTATGCATCCCATATGCCTCTGGGTTGTTGTTTTCCACCCCACACCGCGGTTCACTGCTTCCCGTCGCCTTTCCAGTTGGAACTAACCATAAGCTTTAGGTGAGGGAAACATTTTGAGTTTCCTTTCAAATATTTACTTTGGTTAAGGGATCAGGCCAGGAGCACAATGTGTTGAGAAGATTGAGGGCAGGCGTGGGCTCTGGTGGCTCCTCGTGTTGTCATTGATGAGTGATTCGCTCTTGCTGACTTCTTACACTGAGGAGTCTAATAGTTAAGGTGTAGCCACTTGAAGCTGCTGTGACACACAAACCCAGATGTGTGTGATGACTCAAGCACAATAGACGTCTACTTCTTGCTCATGTAAGGCTGCAAACAGGAGATCTCCTCCAAGCAGAGGCCTGGGTTCCTTCCACTTTCTGGTTTCACCATCTTCAACGTGTGGCTTCCATGTCCATCAACATCTCATTCATTCCGGGTTCACCTCTGCCTCACCCCAGAACCTGGGGGCTTCACTGCATAGCACATGCCTGTAAGTTTCTACTGTTCCTTTATTTTTTAAAAAAATTTTTTAAATATGTCTTAATTGATTTTAGAGAGAGGGAGAGAGTGATAGAAGCATCAATGATGAGAGAAAATCGTCAGTTGGCTGCCACCTGCACACCCCCTATTGGGGATCGAGCCCACAACCCAGGCTTGTGCCCTGACCGTGAATCACCTTCTGGTTCATCGGTCGACACTCAACCACTGAGCCACACTGGCCAGGCTCTGCTGGTCCCTTTAAATGTGTGTCCAGGAGGAAGGGGAAGGGGATGTGGATGGGTTTGCAGGAATGCAGCCCCACTCCCCGCAGTTTTCAAGGGAATAACCAGAACAGGGTGGAGAAGGGTTTGAGAGACAGTGAAAGCAGCAGGGAGTGGAGAGAGAGAGAGAGTGTGCGTGTGTGTGTGTGTGTGTGTGTGTGTGTGTGTGTGTATGGCATGACTCTAGTCATGTTATCTTGTTATCTTTCTGTCTAGATCAGGGGTGGGCAAACTTTTTGACTCGAGGGCCACAATGGGTTCTTAAACTGGACCGGAGGGCCGGAACAAAAGCATGGATGGAGTGTTTGTGTGAACTAACATAAATTCAAAGTAAACATCATTACATAAAAGGGTACGGTCTTTTTTTTTTTTTTTTTTAGTTTTATTCATTTCAAACGGGCCGCATCCGGCCCGCGGGCCGTAGTTTGCCCACGGCTGGTCTAGATCTCACATGAGCTTAGGAGAAAGGCTGTAAGGAGCTAGTTACGCTGGGTGTCTGGCCTCACGGTGTGGCTCAGCAGCGGCCTCCTGTGTGAGGAAAGTTTGTTAGTGGCACTAACGACAAGGACGTCGTGTCGTCCTGCGTGTTCTCTCATTATACTCACACCGCTCCACAACCTCCCACCTCAGTTGGTTCGGTTTTCTCTAAACAGTAACGCTGAATTGGTGGTAGAATGCAGCACAAAATCCGAATTTGCTTTTCTGCAAAAAATTTTCTCAGCCTAGAACCGTGGTCGGCAAACTGCGGCTCGCGAGCCACATGCGGCTCTTTGGCCCCTTGAGTGTGGCTCTTCCTAAGCCTTAGGAGCACCCTAATTAAGTTAATAACAGTGTACCTACCTATATAGTTTAAGTTTAAAAAATTTGGCTCTCAAAAGAAATTTCAACCGTTCTACTGTTGATATTTGGCTCTGTTGACTAATGAGTTTGCCGACCACTGGCCTAGAACAAGCTTTTAAACATTATTTGCAAATCTACCCTGAAATTAATATAATACTGTATGTCAACTGTAATAGAAAATAATAATAATAGTTTTCCAATGAGCTTCTACACACACACTTCCTGTTACCAAGGAACTGACCAGACCAGTTTTGTATAACTTACATGACATAGCCAATTACATGTGAGAAATGAATGAAACGCCCCATGGGCTTCTGCAGGATCACAGCTCTGCTTCAGAGCAGGTGTCATGAACTGACACGGGGCTGGCGATATGATAAGGGGATAAGGGGCTGGCGATACGATAAGGGGATAAGGGGCTGGCGAGTGCCAGGCCTGGAAACCTGAGCTGGCATTCTGTGGAGCCTGGCAGGGCCGGCCTTTAATCCCGAGGCCCACTGAGAGCTGAAGGATTGCCTAACCCGTCTGGAAGTTGCTGACAGTCTTATCAGGCACTTCAACCCTGGGCTAAATCTGTAGGAGAAAGTTCATTTTTTCAAATGGTAACTAGTTCTGGGATCGGCCACTGCCCGCCTCAACCCAGTGAGCCCTGGGACTAACACTTCCAGCCTCCGTGGTCTGTGCCTGCTGCTGGGAATGCAATCCCAGTTCCAGCCAGGAACCTGGGTGCTGGGGAAGGTGTGTCCCCTGGCTCTTTGAAAGCCGAGATGAGCATCTCCTGCTCTTGCCCTGGTAGCTGGAGAGCAGAAACAGCCCACATGCTGTTAGAGGCCTGGGTGACGATAGCGCATCCAAACCGATAGCGCATCCAAACCATGGATGCTCTGCAACCACTTGGAAGAATGGCAGCTTCTCCGAGGACCAATGTGGCTGATCTTAGTGACGTCACCCCTCCTGGGGGCAGTCCTGGTCCCACTGGGCAAGGGAAGCATGAGTCTGTCTGTCCCAGAGATTTCCTCAAGTGTCTAGCCCTCCTCTGCCGACCTGCTTTCCCTGGTCCACCTGGTTGGCCAGAGGAATCGCTTTATCAACCTGGCCCGCGATCACTTGAGAGAGCTTCATTCAAAGACTTATTCTCCATGTCAGGTTGTGTGGGTGGACACCACCCCACCCCCCTCTGAGATAGCTGGAAACAGCCCGACTCGGGTGGCTCAGGGGTTGAGTGTCGACCTCTGAACCAGGCGCTCACGGTTCAATTCCTGGTCGGGGCACATGCCTGGGTTGTGGGCTCCATCCCCAATAGGGGCCGTGCAGGAGGTAGAGGATCAGTGATTCTCTCTCATCATTGATGTTTCTATCTCTCTCTCCCTCTCTCTTCCTCTCTGAAATCAATTAAAAAAATATATTTTTAAAAAAAGATAGCTGGAAACAAAGTAACAACAAAAGGTCCTGATCCCTTGTGGGCTGCCCTGGCTCCTGGAATGGTGATACACACACACTCCCCAATCGCGCTCCCCTAAGTGAGCAAGAGGTTGGGCTTTCACAGTGAAGAATCCGGTAGACCTAAGCACCCCCTCCCCATAGACCAGTTTCACGCCTCTCAGCTGCCACGAGGCGAAGGCTGAGGTCACAGATGGCCACTGCCTCTCACGCCCTGGCTGCAGGGGCCGGAGGCTGCAGTGCGTCCAGTTGCCCTTGTCCAGTTGCCCCAAGGACGGAGCAGGGGCTGAGTCAGCTAAGGGCCACCCTCTAGACCAGGTAAAGGCAGCGTGCAGATTGCTGCTGACGCAGCGGGAATAGAGGTGGTGGAGGAGGTGGTGATGTCCGAGAGTTTGACCAGGACCTGTCATTCATGAGGAAGAATTCAAGTGGGGGTTCCGAGGGGCAAGACTGCAGACCAGGGAGGGGCCCATGCTATGTAGAGAGCCTTGTTTGGACGACTAGCCTCCATGCTACCTACGTTTTCATTGATCAAAGGAGCGTCTGTACTGGGGCAAAGGGTGGGGGGGAGGTACAGAGTGGGTGTTAGGAAGAGAAAACACCACGCTTCTCTCTGTGTTGGTGGCGTTGAGTGCTGCGGGCTGAAACAAGTCTCTCTGGCATATGCCCCTCCCTCGCAGGCGTAGGAGGGCATACTGTGGGCAGGGTCACACGGGTGGCTGTCCCAGCCCATGCTCTCTGCCTTACCCGTGTGCTCTCATTGCAGTACTTGCAGGAGCCCTGCACAGTTCATGTATTTGAGCAAATGTTATAGAGGAGACACCTTGGTTTAGAGAGGT
Source organism: Myotis myotis (assembly GCF_014108235.1). Classification (NCBI taxonomy): domain Eukaryota; kingdom Metazoa; phylum Chordata; class Mammalia; order Chiroptera; family Vespertilionidae; genus Myotis; species Myotis myotis. Next base: position 49,277,341 of record NW_023416317.1, read on the forward strand.
CAGGCGCTTGTCCAAGGTGGCCCAGCATTCGAAGTCACTATTTAAGAAGCAGGGAGTGGTACCCCCAGCCGATTGAGTGATGGAAGTCAGTAGTCAAATGGCCTCAGAACAGGCCTCTGTCTTCATAGAACCTTCCCTCCTGTGCCACCTCCCCGCTCCCTTATGCGTGGATTTTCAAAGCCAAAGCTGAACTCAAGACCACGGTGGGTGTCTTCACAGTGACCATTTTCCTGCCCCCTCCCGACCTTTGACCCTCTCACACTATCCTTCGAGGGACAATGAATAATAAGGAAGACATTGGCTGTTGTCAGCTACTGGGAAAGCCCATTTTAGACTAAACGTACATTGGGTTTAGCCAGCTCACGGCTTCTGTGCAGACAAGTAAGAACGTTTTCTCTCCTATTGCCCCTGACCGCCAAAGAATGCAGTCCTGTCGGAACGTTCCCCGGTAGCTGTGCGTGCCTGTCCCCAAGGCGCATCCGTCGCCAAGGGCGCAAAGGGAAGGTCCCGGGTGCCAGCAGCCAGCAGGCCATGACGATCTTCATAACCTGCTAACTGTTCGTAACCTTTTGCCATCTTTTGAGTTTTCGAGTTACCGTCATCATTTTGATTATTATGTTTAGGTATAAATTTGAGTCTGTGTAGTTTGGCTCCATTTGGGGTTGTTATTCAATGATTAGCAATTAATTCTCAGGTCTAAAAGCAGAGCACACCTACTTATGCTACGTGAAATAAGCAAGACATGAAAGGACAAATACAGAATGATTGCTCTTACGTGAGGCTCCTGGAAGCCTCAGATTCATGGTGGCCAGGGGCTGGGGTCGGGGAACAGGAAGCTACTGTTTCCTGGGGACAGAGCTTCCGTTTGGGAAGATGAAAAATTTCTGGAGATGGATGGTGGTGATGGTTGAACAACAGTGTGAATGTACTCAGTGAACCTCTGTGGTTCTCTTTGAAGCCATCCTTCCAACCAGCGCAATTTGGTGCGATATGGAGTTCAAGTCCGTGTCTTGGTTTGGCCACAGCCCCAAAGAGAGAGGTGTTCATATATTACCGCGTTATACAAGTCGATGTGTCCATTTGCTGCAGGCGGGCCCCCAGCCGAGTGGTGGGTCTCTGACCCAGCGTGTGTGGGTGATCATAGCAGGGAAGTTACCCCCTGAGGGTGTGGGTGGCTCCCAGCAAACCCTTCACCCCGTCAGAAAAATATTCGGAGCACAAGCCCTGCAGGCAGGTGATCGCCAGTGTGCCTTGTGGATGAGCGCTCAGTTACTTTAGAAAATAAAGAACTTGCATCATTGCCTGTACATTTCATTCCTAAATAGTTTGGGGATTAAGGGTAGGGAGTGAATGGGTGGACATAACAGTCCCCTGTTCCGACAAGTCAGGTTGACCAGGAAGGAGTTCCTTTTAACGTTGCTCTTTGAACTTTATTTTACTGCCTTCTTGGATCGCTCTAGAGCTGTGGGAGTGGTAACATATGATTTTAAAAGAAACTGGGCTGCTCACCCCAACTCAAGGAAGGGGAGATTCGGTAGATGGGGATGTGGGGAGTTCTCCGAAACTTAGGTCAGATTTGGTCCGTGTGACGTGAGCCCCACCTTCTTGCAGGATGCTGTTCTGCCAAGAGGTGGCACTAGCCCTTAACACCCAGTGCTTTGTGCCACCAACTCAGCCACCTGCCTCCCATGACCACAGCTAACGTGCCAGTTTCTCTCTCTCAGTTCCCTGCACTGAGTGAGACACTGCCAAAAATATGCACGAAAGAAGAACCACACCCCAAACATTTCAAATTCCAGGGAGCTTTATGTTAAAATTCAAAGTACACTTTCCAGTTATTTTGAAATGAGGGGTTTGTCTTAATGTAGTTTGCCCGGCTAACCATCTCAAACAAACATCTGTCCCTTTGGGTCCCCTGGCGATCTCCCGGAGAGCCGGCTGCTGAGAAATGTTTTATTCTGGCTTGATTGACTTTGTTGATGGGAACAAACCATTCTCACCTCCAAATTCCTGGCTGTGTGTGGAGTTCCTGGGGCAGGGCCAGCTCTGCTGAATAGTCACAGACCGGGTGCTGGGCTCTAGCGTCAGGCTGCTCGGGCACAGAGCCTGGCCCTGCCTTTATTAATCGTTGAGGCCTGGACAGGTTACTTAGACTCAGTGTCTTCTGTGAAATGGGGATTAATATTAATGTTACTATTGATATCTGTGGGGATTTAGAAATACTCACCCAATGCCTGCACCTATAAAGCACTCATTGCGTGTGCGTTGTCGTTAGTATGTAGGCAGGCCTGGTGTCTTGATTTCAAAGGCTCCTCACCCAAGAGAGACCCCTGCGTTCTTGAGACAGCAACTTGAGTTGTGGTTCTTTTGTGGATGCGGGAAATGGACTACTTCCAGGCCGGCAGATGGGCCGGTCTCCTGCCGTTGGTCAGACGTTCACTTCCACTTACCAGTCTGTGAAGGGACCTGGCCAACTCAGTGCCAAGTGGACTGAGGGTGGCTAAGCCACTGCCCAGGTCCCCTGGAGTGTAAGACTCCGCATTGGGTGGTGTAACAGTCCGGCACCCCCTCCCCACAGCAGGTCCCATTAAATGCATGATGTTGGTGGTGCTGCCCAGGCCCTGATGTCAGCCAACAGCTCCGTGCACTCCCTTCCCGTCTGCTGGTTGATTGGAGCAACCTCGGCAGCTTCCATGAGGGCTGCTCAGTGTGGTTCCCTGGGGAGTGGAGAGGGCGGGGTGCTGAAGTCAGACCAGAATATCCCAGCTGCCTCCTGAGCTCAGCAAATGGGAAGTGAGGTCACTTCTGTGAGCCTCCAAGAGTTGCTAATGTCACACGAGTCACAGAGTCACTGCATATAGACAGGCCTTACTAGCCAGTGAGCAGGGTCAGGGCTGGGGAGGTGGAGGATTTAAGGAGGCACCCAAACTTGCACAACCCATACAGTGAGTGCCTCCTTAAAGCTTGCCCCGGGGGGGGGGTGGGGGCCTTACCTGCCTCCCTGTCCTCCCCACCCAGCCAGCCAGGACTTGGGGCTTTAGACTGAGAGCCAAGCTGCTGCTACCGTTGTTTCCCTGCTTCACACCCTGGAATGCTGCCCATCACTAGTGTCAGTGGTTGTAACAGGCTCTCATTCATAATGTCAACAGCAATCACGCTGACCTACCTCCCGCCCCACAGTGTTACAACCCGCCCCACAGCAGCCCTCGCTGGCTGAAACCCTGAAACCCCGGGTGAGGGAGCCAGACCCAGACCCGTCTCCGAGCTCTCCCCCCTCCCACCCCTGGCGACAGGGCACGGGGGAGGGAGGTGAGAGGGGAGGGGGCTCGGACAGTCCCGGTGCGCCTAGGGCGAGTGGAGGGGGAGGGTTGCAGGCACCACGCAAGGGGGGGAGTGAAGCAAGCGCATGGGGTTGGCGGTGTTGGCCAGCCATGGCAATTGGCTCCTGACAATTCCTTTGTTATTCCCAGTTGCTGATCAGGATATTGAGGTTAGAGAAGCTAAGGAACTTGCCCAAGGGGACACAGCTGGTATGTGGTCCAACCAGGAATTGACCCCAGGCAGTCAGAGTCTAGAATCCAAACTCTTAACCACTCCCCGAGGCTGCTGAGATATGCTGGTCCCACTGGGTGGAGCCCAACAGCCAAGCCCCTCCGTTGCCTGGCCTCTGCCTCTGTTTCCAGCCTCTACCCACATTTTCCTTGACTTCCGGCCCAAACAAACTCCCTGGAGGGGCTCCCAGGAAGCCATGTTCTTCGTACCCCTGTGCCTTTTTAAAATATATATATTTTTTATTGATCGAGCCTGCAACCTGGGCATATGCCCTGACTGGGAATCGGACCATAACCTCCTCCTGGTTCATAGGTCGATGCTCAGCCACTGAGCCCCGCCTGGTCAGGCCATACCCCTGTGTCTTTGCATCTGCTCTTCCCTTCACCTGTCTTTCCTGACACCCATCTCACGATCCCTGGCTGACAAACTCCTATTCATTTTCCAAAATCCATCTTAAGTGATGCCTCCTCTGTGGAGCCTTCCTTGACCACCGTCCCCAGAGTGTTAATAGCTGACCCAGTGCCTTCAGAGAACCTTGATCCTCCTTGGTGCCTTCAAGTTGCTCTCAGGGGCGTCTGGTGGGACAGAGGGACAAGCAAACAAACGTTCAACTGACATGAAGTCGGCAGTTGCTCCTGCAGGGGGTAAAGGCAGGAGAAATTATGTCAGTGGCCTAAGGGTGGATCACTGCCCCTTCTGTTGGGCTGTTGGTGTCACTTCCTGGGGCTCCCAGGGTGTGAGCACCCCATGCTTGAAGGGAACATCCACAGTTTAGCCATTTTACCCGGAGCTCAATCCAAGAAGCAGGGATCTGCTCCACGGATGGGCCAGCCCAGCCGCAGCTGGTGAACTTGTAGAGAGGGATGTTGGTCTGCAATGCGTCATCTTCCCAAGAGAGGTCAGGACTGTGTTGGCCAAAATGAATTTCCCGGTAGGCATCTGACTTCCGTGCAGGCTGTGACTGATCTGCTGGGCTGATTCATGATTATGCTGCGTCTACCTCCCGCACCTTCCTGGGCACTCCTGCAGGGCAGCATGCACCTTAGTGTGTCTCCTGCTGCCCAGGCTCCATCCATGGGCTGCCTGCTGCACGCCCCACATCTGTCTCCTGCTGCCTGGGCTGGTTCCCGTCCCTGGCGGACAGCTGCTGGGCTCACCTTCATTGGACAGAGGGGATGAGACCCGAGCCTCCCAGGAAAGCACACCCAGATCTGAAGCAGCTGGTTCGGCCCCATCGAAGAAATTTTAAACCACACTTGTTAGCCTTTTAAGCTGCATTTAACAAGTCTGGGAGCAGATAACTTCCCTGGGTTTTGTCTGGTGGGATCCTCTTTCTTCTATTTGTTCCCCTTGCAAAGAAATAGGGTGGCAGGGAGGAGAAATAACGGGGCGTTTGTATAAATCCTGTGGTACAGGGATGAATGAATGGTGATTAATGAATGGTGATGAAAGTGATTGGAAATGCCCCCAGAAAAGCTGCTGGGGAGGCAGACACCAGCGAGGGTGTCCTAATAAGGGGAGGTCGGGAGGGAGGCAGGAAAGGGAAGAGCTGTGACTCATGGGCCCAGTGAGGCGCTTGCTCATGCCCCGGATGCTCTGAGCGCTGCTGCCATGAGGCTCCGCTGAGATTTCTTTCAGCCGCTGAGACCTCAGAACCACCCCAGAATGGAGCTTTGGCTGGGTTTCTGGGAACCTGGGAAATAGATCTTCTGAAATAGTATAGCAATGAAATGCCACGTTCCCGGGGAAACCAAAGAAAGAGGTTGAAGGAGAGGATTCCCATGGGTTTGTTTTGTTTTTAACATATTTTTATTGATTTCAGAGAAGAAGGGAAAGGGGAGAGAGAAATATCAGTGATGAGAGAGAATCATCCATGGGCTGCCTCCTGCACGCCCCACACTGGGGATCGAGCCCGCAACCTGGGCATGTGCCCTGACGGGAAATCGAACCTCGACCTCCTGGTTCATAGGTCAACGCTCAACCACTGAGCTACGTCAGCCGGGCGCCCATCTGTTTTCTTTAAGTGATAGTGCCCTCATCAAGCACTCAGAGGCACTGGCTTGACCGGGGGTGCTGGGGGTGGGGGTGCTGACCATCCCTTTGCTGCAGAACATGGTGGGACAGAGGCAGCGGCCTCAGCCCTGTGAGCCCCTGGGTTCCCACCGTGGGACCCACCTCTGGACAATCGTCCCTTCATGTGGGCCGTCGGGCTCATTGGCCGCCCAGAGCCCACAGTCAGGACCCAAGTCAGGGAAGGGGTGGCGGCTACCAAGGAGAAAGTGGCTCTTCCCTGTTCGTCCGAGAAGACTTGAAGGTCGACAGAGCAAAGGGAATGGGAAAGAGACTGTGCCTGGTCAGAATCAGGGCCCCGTCCTCACCGGAGGGCACGCCTCTGTTTAATAACCAGCGCCTCTCACTGGCCTGGTCCTGTGTGTTCAGATCATTGGCTGAACCCCAGCCTGAGGTATTATTTTGCTCTGATTGCCAAATTTGCTGACATAATATGTTTATATCTAATTTCTGTGCAAGTTGTCCTCCCCCCCAGTACTGCATGAATTTATGTATGTATGTACCTCTGACGCTGTGTATATATGGATATACTGGGCCCATGAAGCACCCAGGGCAGGGGACGGCAGCTCTTTGCAGATAAACATGTCCCTCTACAAACAGTTTCTGGGTGTGGACTTTGGTCTGCAGTCATATTGAGAGGAAGCGTGGCAGTTTCTCCGGTTAATTGCTATTGACACGGACGGGGTATCTGAAAACATACAGCCCGAGCCATGTAGGACGGGGTTCACTGTTTTTGATTTTTAGAAAAATGAATAATTCAAACCAGAGACACGTGTCAGTGTCCAGCCCACAAGGGCCCGATTCTTTCCCACTGGTAAGGAGAGCAGTCATTTTACATCCTCCCCTCTAGGCCCTGAGTCGGGGCTGGGGGTGCGGGGAGGGAGGGGGGGGACAAGGAACAAAGGTGTCAAAGAGGGCATCCTCCCTGGACCCCTGAGAGGAGACAGCAGGTCAACAGACCTGAATGGTCCTGCTCACTCCCTTTCTCTTCCTTCAGAAGCGTTTGTGCTCAGTCTGCCCCGTACAACCAACATCACAATCCTTATAAAGCGGGGGCTCCTACCTCTGGGAGCGAACCCCTGTCACCTGCTCGTGTCTGGAAAACTCTCGGCCACGCTGCTCATCAAACCCGGAGACAGAAAGGAGTTTCGCTTTACCTGCCAGAATCCAGAGGCTCACTTTGTCATTGAGGTCGAGAGGAACATTGGTAAGTACACACTCGGGGACTGCTGCCGACCTAGCCAGCCCCTAGTGCAGGGGAGCTGAGGTCTGTTTTGAAACTGCACTTCATTTAGTCCTATACGTGCCTGGTACGGGTTAAGTTCTTTAATCCCCCAAATGGCCCTCAGAAAAGTTCACAAAGGGACTTGCCTGAGATGGCACAGCCAGTGAGTAGCAGCAAGACCAGAGCCCAGGCTCTCGAGCTCCAGAGTCCTGGCCTGTGACCACTGAGCCACACTGTCTCTGAACGAGCCTGGGATGCTCAGTCGGATGTGCTAAAACCACTGACTTGGCTGATGACGGGTGCGAGTCAAGGGATTGGAGGACGAGAGAGACGGGAGGTTGAGGCGGTGGGTAGAGAAATGGGTCCACAAGGCTCAAGGGCAAAGGTAGCAGCTGTGGAGGCTGAGGGAGCTGGGTTTCATGGGACGTCATCTAAGTTGCTTAACTCCTTTTTGACTTTGTTTTCTGGTCTATAAAATAAGAGTCCTTTACCAACCAAGTGGGTTGTTATGAAGATGAAATAAAATAATGGCTTGAGAGAGTGTGTGATACTCAAAAATGCAACAAACTATAGGTGTTTGGTATTGTTATCACTCAGAACTTGAGCTTGGGGTAGGAGATTGACACAAATAGCAATCAGGCAAGAAAAAAAACAAGTGTGTCATTTCCCCATCGTTTTAAGTTGAGTATTCACAACACTAACAACACTATTTGTGATCTCAAAGCCTACTCAGAACATTTCTTTGCCTTTCACAGAAAATAAGTGAATTGGGCAATAGATCATGGGGGAGGAGAAGGATGAAATAAACCTTAGGAAGAAGGCATTCAGAAAAAGAAAAAAGGAGAAATTAGAGTCCTTAAAAGCAGATTTAAAGTTACGTTTGATAACTCAAAATCAAGACCTGATTTTCAATAAAGACCAATTACGTAGACAAATCTCTGCCTGGTCTCCTAAAAAGGAAAGGAAAGAGAAAATACAAATATACAGCATCAAAAGTGTGAATGTGGATTAATGACATATACAAAGGCGATTTCTAAAATTGTAAGAGACAATGTGCAACATTGTGATATTCAGTGTGAAACTCTGAATGGACATGGTGATTTTCAGGAAAAACTTAATGGGCTCATAAAAAAGGTAGGAAACTGGAATAAATAAATAGCAATGGAGGAGATGGGGTTTGGCTTAGTTAGAGATGGTTTCAGCCCTAGCCGGTTTGGCTCAGTGGATAGAGTGTTCGGCCCACAGAATAAAGGGTCCACGGTTCGATTCTGGTCAAGGGCACGTACCTTGGTTGCAGGCTTGACCCTGATCGGGGCACGTGCGGGAGGCAGTCAATCGATGTGTCTCTCTTTCATCGATGCTTCTCTCTGTGTGTCTCTCCCCCTCCCTTCCACTACTACCTCTAAAAAATCAATGCAAAAGTATCCTTGGGTGAGGATTAACAACAACAACAAAAAAGAGATGGTTTCATTAAGGATCTTATAACACTGTAAGGAGCAGGTAATTTCTGGTATTTAAGCCATTCTAGAGAAAGGTAGGCAAGTTCATTCTGTAAACATCCAAAGCCCCGTGGGCCAGATGGTCTCTGTCACATCACAACTGCTCAGCTGCGTTATTTCAGCATAAAGTCACCCATAGAGCCCTAGCCAGTTTGACTCAGTGGTTAGAGCCTCGGCCTGTGGACTGAAGGGTCCGGGGTTCGATTCTGGTCAAGGGCACATGCCCGGGTCGCAGGGCTTGATCCCCAATAGAGGGTGTGCAGGAGGCAGCTGATAAATGATTCTCATCATTGATGTTCTCTTTCTCCCTCCCTCTCCCTTCCTCTCTGAAATCAATTTTATATATATATATATATAATTTTTAAATCAGCCATAGATAATAGATGAACGTTTAGGTGGGGAACATTCCAGTGAAACTTTATTTACAGTAACAGGTGTTCGGCTGGATTGACCTCATGGGCTGTAGTTGGCCGACTCCCATTCTGAGCATAGAAAGAGAAGTTTCATACTCATTTCATAAACCCTTACAACCCTGATGTCAACATCTACCGAGAGCATAAAAAGAGAAAACCATCAACCAGTCTGTTATGACTGTACATGCAGAAAAAAAAATCTTAGATAAAATATAAAACATGTATTTAAAAGAATAAAGCAACGAGTAGGGAAGGGTCCGCTGGAAGACTAGGGTAGTTCGCCATTAGCAAGTCGGCTAATGGAATGCTTTGCTCTGTTAGATGAGAAAAAAAAACTGTACGTGATCCGCTTAAGAGATTGTTTTTCATACAACATTCTCAGTCAACCAGACATAGAAGGGTGTTTGCTTAGCCCAATGAAGTGTTTCTCTCAGACCCTGGTAGCAAATATCATATGCAACAGTCATTGCCCGTAACCTGGGGAACAACATAAGAGTTCCCACAAAGCATGCTGTTGGTCACTGTTATTCAGAAGTTCTAGTTAAAAATTTAGGGATTATCTTAATAAATACGCAGGATACCTAGGAAGCAAAATATGTAAAATTTTACTGAGACAAAAGAGAAGACACAAATACGTAGAGAGGTGTACTGTATTCCTTAAGATCTCAGTACTTTGTGAGTTTCCCATTCTACTTGTCCTAGCTTACTGGCCTCTCATCCATTCACCTTTCTTTCAACATTTCTCTTTACCTTCCTCCATTACACCAAAGCCATACTTTCCAGTTAGTTAGAACTCTTAGCCTTAATTTTTAGGTGACCTGTAAATAATTAACATTCCTCAGATTAGCAGTACATTCATATTTTTTAAGAGACACAAACAGAAATTTCACTAGCTAAACAATTTTAAGCAAACAACAAAGACACATATTTAAACAATAAAGACAGGTAACATTCCCCATTAAAAACTTTGAATCACCACGGAAACTTGGGAGAGATTTTGAAAGGTTTTTTTTTTAAAAAAAAACAAAACAAAACAAAACAAAACCAAAAATCTCAGTACTTTGTAACTGTCAGTTCTCCTCCAAATTAATTGACCAGTTTAAGTCGATTCCAATTAACATGTCAGAGAATATTGATATGCTTAAGGGTTCCCTGGAGCCCTGGCCGGTGTGGCTCAGTTGGTTGGGGTAGTCCCGTCTGGTTATTGTGACCACTCTTCCCTGTGTGTCCATCCTCAAAGCCGAAGCTCTTAGCAGCCAACTGACAAGTGCTTACATGACCTGACTCTCCCTGTGTCGTGTGGCCGGTACAGAGTTGTGGCTGAGAGATGGAGCTTTGTGGCTCCAGGTTCTTGGTATAGAATTAAATCACAATCTCTCAGGTGGCCTAGGCATGTGCATTTTTTAATATATATTTTTTATTGATTTCTGAGAGAAAGGGAGAGGGAGAGAGAGACAGAAACATCAGTGATGAGAGAGAATCATTGGTTGGCTGCCTCCTGCATGCCCCCTACTGGGGATCGAGCCGTCAGTCCGCAGGCCAAGGCTCCATCCACCGAGCCAAACTGGCTAGGGCAGGCGTGTGTTCTTTTAACAAATATTTTTCATTGACTTTTTTTTTTTTTTTTTTTTTTTGAGAGAGAGAAACATGGATGTGAGAGTGAACCATCTATCGGCTGCCTCTTGGACATCCCCTACTGGGTATCGAGCCTACAACCCGGGCATGTGCCCTGACCAGGAATCGAACTGGCAGTCTCAGTGCCCTAGCCAACACCCAACCAACTGAGCCACACCAGCCAGGGCATGTGTATTTTTTTTTAAGTATATCTTCATTGATTTCAGAGAGGAAGGAGGAAGATGAGAGGAAAGCATCAATGATGAGAGAGAATCATTGATTGGCTGCCTTCTGCACACCCCACACTGAGGACTGAGCCCGCAACCTGGGCCCGTGTCCTGACCGAGAATCGAACTGTGACCTCCTGACTCACAGGTTGATGCTCAACCACTGAGCCATGCCAGCCGGGTGGGCATGTGTATTTTTTAAACTTCCTCCAAGTGCATCTGGGCTGAGAATCGCCCCCTTCACAGGTTCGGTGATCCCACAAGGGCACGGAACCCAGGAGGAGCTGCTCCATGTGGCCCTGGGCACGTTGGAGGTGGAGATGCAAAGCGACAAGGCCAGATGTTAAAGGAAAGAAGTGACTTGACGTAAACAATGAAGTTGCAAGAGCTCCTAAAAATAGGTGCTGTCTTTACTGACAGACAAACTCTAATTTTAGCCACATTCGTCACCTTGTTATCTAACCCTGTTTCGTGGGTTAGGTGGTGCCGTGTGTTGGCAGGGACGCGGGTTGAGCAAACACAGCCCGGGCTTCTGTCCTGGGATTGTGTGTGTACTGTAAGCGGCATGCCCGTCCCCCGGGCTCGGGGCTGAAAAAGGAGAGGTTTGGCATGGATGACCTCAGAGGTCCAGCTCAGCTCTAAAATTCTCCCATTCTTTCGTTTCGAGTGGGCGGTACTTTCAAATACCCAACTGGAGCAGCAGTGAAGATGCGCAGGTCATTAGCCAGAATTGCCCGGCCGGCGTGGCTCAGTGGTTGAGCATCGACCTGTGTATGAACCAGGAGGTCATAGCTGGATTCCCGGTCAGGGCACATGCTGGGATTGGGGGCTCAGTCCCCAGTAGGGAGCGTGCAGGAGACAGCCGATCAATGATTCTCTCTCATCATGGATGTTTCTATCTCTCTCTCCGTCTTCCTTCCTCTCTGAAATCAATAAAAGTATATTTAAAAGCATAAAAAATAAAGTGGCCAGAATCCATCTCCCCTTTCACACTCCCCATGCCCAAGACAACAGCCTGTTGGGTTGTCTGCGTGCTGTTACTTCTCCCACGTGCTTTCCCTATTCCGCCCCGACAACAGCGTTTCTCCCTTTGTTTTCGAAGCTTAGGAAACAAGGTACATCCTTCATCCATTGTTAGCTTTAAGAAAATCCAACATGGTAATAAAATGTGAGCATTAAAGCCACGAGGCAGAAAGAAACTGTGCCTGGGCTTCCAGCCACTAAGGGGCTTGTACGTTCTGAGTGTACTTGGTGAGTTAATGAGCCTGTGGATGGGAAAACCAGTTTTAAAAGGCAGAGCGTGACACTGTGCCCAAGGTTGTGAAACGGTGGCTCCGGCTCCAGGGCAGAGGGCCTCCCACCGACTGGACTCCACCGACTTCATGTGAAAACACAAGAGTTAGGAAGTGTCTTGGGTGTGGTTCCCTGGAAACAGCCTGAATGGGAACTTGCGCTTAAGACACTTGTCAAGAGAGTACCCGTGGAAGCACCCTGTGAAGAAGTGAGAAAGAAGGAGGGAGCTAGGGAAGGACTAAGCAAAGATGTTTTTGTTTGAAGTGATAGGATTTATTTCTTTTTTTAATTTTTTAATATATATTTTTCTTGATTTCAGAGAGGAAGGCAGAGGGAGAGAGAGATAGAAACATCAAGGATGAGAGAGAACCAGTGATTGGCTGCCCCCTGCACACCCCACACTGGGGATCAAGCCCGCAACCTGGGCATGTGCCCTGACCAGGAATCGAACCCTGACCTCCTGGTTCATTGGTCAACCACTGAGCCATGCTGGCCAGGCAAAGATGTTCTTATTCTGTTTTAAATGCGTTTTTATTTTTAGACTAGAGGCCCGATGCACAAAATTCATGCAAGGGGCTTGGCCCCTGCCCCGCCCACTGTGGCAACGCCTCTGCCTCAGCCCAGCCACCGCGGCTTCATCTGGAAGATCACCCAGAAGGACATCTGGTCTAATTAGCATATTATGCTTTTATTATAGAGTAGAAGGGCGAGGGAGAGAGAGAGAGACATTGACAAGAGAGAAACATTGATCAGCTGCCTCCTACACAACCCTGAATGGGGATCGACCTCACAACCCAGGCATGTGCCCTGACAGGGAATCGAATCGGTGACCTCTTGGTGCAACTGAGCCACACCGGCTGGGCAAGGATGTGGTTTTAGCTAAAGTGTAGCCGCAGGCTGATGCCAGCAAAGGAGCGACTTCACCAGGTTGAGGTCAGGCATTTTCACTCTTTCGATGAGCTGAGCGGTGGTTGGCTATGGGCTGCTGCTCCCTGCTGGGGTAGGCAGCGAAACCCTCAGGTATCTCTGGCCCGGGAGGCACCCCCAGCCGAGGCACTTCAGCAAAGAAGGGGGCTTCTGTGAGCCACTGGCCATCAACACTATATAACCTGGAGATGGGTGTGTCCACCTCGGGGTACTCCCAGAGGGTCTACTAAAGAGATGAGGAGTAGGGAGAGGCCTGGCAGCATTTATGACCAAGATTGTTTTGTGACTGTTTTAGACTGCACATCACACCCATGTCCTTTTGGGGAGTTCGAGCTGCAGCCCGTAATATCGCTGTTGCCCCACCTCAACCGAACTTTCATCTGGGACATCCAAGCTGGCAAGAGCACCAGTCTGGAGCTGGTGTTCTCCAGGCCTCGCCTCAGGCAGATCGGGCGCGGGGAGAGCTGCCCAGACGGAGTCACTTACAACATCAACGGCCACATCGGTGCCACCGAGGTCCGGATCGGAACCTTCTGCAGCACCGGCACCGTGTCCCGGATCAAGATGCAGGAGAGCGTCAAGATAACCTTACACCTGCCGTGGTTCGACAAGAGAAGCCACTCCGGCTTCAGCATGTCGAGCCAGTCATCCATAAAACGTGAGCTCGCCATGCCCTCCTGCTATTTGCTGAGGTTGAAACAAAGGCCATAAACACTCCAAACTCATTGCCCCCCCTAGTGATTTCTCTACATTTTTCGGTTATCTGTGTTCTCGAGGTTATTTATGCTGATTCTCTCTGCAAGTGGAAATCCTTTATGATGGTGAGCTGCTGTCCATCTCTTTCCAAGTCCACATTCGGTCATCCCACATTGGTAGCTTGAAATCAGCTATGGTGGGAAATTTACACCAAGGAAATGGGCAGGCCCTACATATCAGAACGCCCTCCCCCTCCCCCGCCGAGTCAGTTGTTAAACATAGACTTGCACACCACTGATGTCTCCTCCTCATACCGTATCCCGACCCACGGCTCAGGACCTGAGAACCTCCTTCCCCTGCCCTAAGCTGTGGACAGTCAGGGCAGGATCTAATCGCCTTGTTTCGGTTTCCCCTCCCAATAGGACTGTGCTTCATCGAATCTGTATTTGAGGGTGAAGGCTCAGCAACCCTGATGTCTGCCAACTACCCGTTTAGCTTCCCCGAGGACGAGCTCATGACGTGGCAGTTTGTCATCCCTGCGCACCTGCGGGCCAGCGTCTCCTTCCTCCAGTTCAATAACTCCAACTGCGCGAAGAAGGAGGAGCGGGTTGAGTACTACATCCCGGGCTCCACCACCAACCCCGAGGTGTTCAGGCTGGCAGACAAGCAGCCTGGGAACATGGCTGGGAACTTCAACCTCTCTCTGCAAGGATGTGACCAAGATGCCCAAAATCCGGGGATCCTCCGGCTGAAGTTTCAAGTTTTGGTCCAGTGTCCACACAATGAAAGCAGTGAGTGAGCCCACCTTCCTTTCCCCTCCTCCTCCAACACCTTCTTTCCTTCCTGTTTCTCAGCTGTGGCTTCTGGACCTTTGGACCCTGGAAGAGTTGCAGGAAGTATGTTGCTAGGCAGCGAGGCAGGCTTATTGGTGAAGGCATGGCATGCCCAGCCATTGAAACAGTAAGATTCCAAAACGCAAACTTACATTCAGGGTGCCAGGTTATTTCTGTTGTTGTTATTGTTTTGTTAATCCTTACTCAGTGTTTTTTCTATTGCTTTGTTTTTAGAGAGAGTGGGAGGGAGGGAGGGGCCAGGGAGGAGAGAGAGAGACAGAGAGAGAAACATTGATCTGAGAGACAAATTGAATGGTTGCCTCCCGCATGCACCCCAACCAGGGCTGGGAATCAAACCCCAGACCCCTCGGTATATGGGCCAATGCTCTAGCCAGTGAGCACACCAGCCAGGGCTGTGGAGTTGGGTTTTTGTTTGTTTGTTTGTTTGTTTTGTGTGTTTTTTTAAAAAATATATTCCAATAATTTTTTACAGAGAGGAAGGGAGTGGGATGGAGAGTTAGAAACATCAATGAGAGAGAAACACCGATCAGCTGCCTCCTGCACACTCCCCACTGGGGATGTGCCCGCAGCCAAGGTACATGCCCTTGACCGGAATCGAACCTGGGACCCTTGAGTCCACAGGCCAACACTCTATCCACTGAGCCAAACCAGTCAGGGCAGAGTTGTTTTTAATTAAGGCATTGGAAGGTTACCCTCTAGGCAGCATGTCTTGACCCTACACTGGGAGTCTCGATGTCCCCACACCGGCAGCAATGATAATGATCGCTAACGCCGTTGAGCGCTCTACACTGCATTAAGCACGCCGCTTATATGTCCCAGCTAATCCTTATGACGACCCAGTAGGGGCGGCAGGAATTATCTTCATCTACTGATGAGGAACCAGAAGGTTCAGACAGGTTGTGGAACGAGGCTCACATCACACAGCTGGCCAGGAGCCGAGCGAGCTCAGCACCCAGAGCCCGTGCTGTGAGCCACACTGAGCCCCAGGTAGGTGGGTGAGCATGAGGTTATGCTTCATCCCACACACAATTACTCAGACGCCTCGAAACTAAAGAAGGGAAGTCGGGGCCAGGACGAGGGTGAGGTGAAGTGCTCAGGATGCAACGTTTAAGGAGGCGCCCACTCCGAGGGGCTCCCTGTGATAGAGGCGTAAGTACAGGTCAGCTCCCGAGAGCGAGTGCCTCCTTAGATGGTGCATCCTGAGCCCTGGGCCCTCGCCTGCCGCGCCTGAGTCCTGGTCCCGAGGGTTGTGGTGTGGGTTTTGAGATAACGTACAAGAGGAGGCCAGCGTGGATGGGGCTCGTCTGTGAACTAGAATCTGGGAAGGAGTGAGTTGTGGCAGGTGGGCCGGGCATTTCTTACCTGCTGAGGACGGGTTATGTCCAGAGGGCCGACTCTCAGCTTGTTTTTCTTATTTCTGGGAAGTAGGCAGAGCCAGGCAGAAAAATTGAGTGGGAGTGGGGAGTGGCATGCTGTTTCTGTTTGTGGGAGACACGCATCGATTGGTTGCCTCCCCAACCGGGCTAGGGAATCCAGCCTACAACCCAGGTGCGTGTCCTTGGACAGAATCGAAACCACGACCCTTCAGTCCGTGGGCCGACACTCTAACCACTGAGCAAACTGGCTAGGGCGCTGTTTGTGTTTATAGGGCCGATAAACATCTGAAAAGTAACCCTGTAGGGTGCACTCAAGAGGCTGCCTTAGGAATGCCCCCTTGGCACCCACTTGGGCCTGACTTTGCCCATATCTTGACCCAAGATTCCTTCTAATTCACAATAATTACGTAGAAGACGTAACTTTATGTACTTGAGTGAGAGTGTGTGTGTGTGTGTGTGTGTGTGTGTGTGTGTGTGTGTCCATTGACACACTTTGGAGTTCCACTGTCGCATTTAATGCTGGAACAGCCACGAAAGGATTTGGAATGGAGTGGGTTTGAGTTTCAGAAGACGGACAGATTTTTTTATCATCTTAGGGCGAAGAGCTGCTGATTGATTCTGTTTCCTGCAAAATCAGCTGGGCTGACTTCTAAAACTAACCAAACGGTAAACAGGCTACAACCAGCATAAAGAGTGATGACCTGCAGTGTGGCGGTGTTTCGCCTTAAAGTGGGGTTTCCATTTTTCTAGAGAAGTGCGTGACCTTGACCAGCAGGAATATCTTTGGGGATAAGATTAGGCTGGGCTGGACTCAGGAAGATCTCCGGTTTCTAGATGGCGCCGTCTGGGTCCTTTTCATCCTGATGTGGGCCGTACATTTCAGGAGGTTGCCCGCGGCAGCCAGTCCTGGGCACCCACACGTGTGTCTGATCCCTTCTTAATATGTGTGAGCAGCTGCTTGCAGGCAGCGTAGCCCAGTGGTTAAGACTGCCGCCCCCAAATCTGGCCTGTGTGGATTTGAACCTGGTTCCCCTACTTACTGTGTGACCATGGATGGGCAAGCGTCTCTTTTTTAAAGATATTATTTTATTCCTTTCAGAGAGGAAGGGAAAGAGAGAGAGAGAGAAAGAGGGAGAAGGAGAGAGAGAGAGAGAGAGAGAGAGAGAGAGAGAGAGAGAGAGAGAGAGAGAAATATCAGTGATGAGAGAGAATCATTGATCAGCTAGCTACCTCTTGCAAGTCCCACACTGGGGATCGAGCCTGAAACCTGGGCATGTGCCCTGACCTGGAATTGAACCGTGACCTCCTGGTTCATAGGTCAATGCTCAACCACTGAGCCACGCCAGCTGGGCAAGTCTCTTAACCTCCACGTGACTCGATTTCTCATTTTGAAATGCAGCTCAGAGGCCCGCAGGGGTGGTGAGGACGAAGGGAGGCAGCACAGTGCATCTTCAGCTCGTGCTCAGGGAGCCTGGATTGGTCCTGGCGGAGCTGGCACGTCCTGGGGCCTCAGGCTTGCTCCCCTGGGGCCCGTTTTCATGTTAAAGAAATAAATTTCTATAGATGCCACAGGAATGATGAGGGGCCTTTATGAAACTTCAGTCAGTAACCCAACCCCCTCAGTGGTTCCCGGAGTCCATAAGTATCCAGTAGTGTGATGCTGTCTGTTTTTGTGTGGGGCTGTCTTTTAAGCTGCAGGCTCGGATGTTTGTTTGCATGCGGGAAACACCCACAGTGTTGTAGAAAGAGGATGAGAGTCTTCTGTGGTGGGAAACCAGGTTCAGATCACAGGTCTGCCCTCTGTGACCTGAGACACCCTGAGCCGGTCGTTTCAGCCTCTCCGGCGCCTCCCCTTTCAGCTGTCAATTGACAGCCACACCTCCCTGCCCTCCCTTTTGTAGGGGTGGGACAAGGCTACTTGTCAAAATACACAGAAGACACAGTCACAATACGTCTTGTCTTTCCTCAGATTGGTGAGTGTGAAAAGGTGACGTTTCCATTTAAAACGCCCCATCTCTGCACATTTCCATCCCGCTCTGCCTGCTGACGCCTCGCATGAGGACATTCCTTAGGCAGCGAGGCCATGTGCTGTGTCTGCCCCGCCCCTCCAGTTACCTTGAGATCCAACCAGAGTCAGTGTGGAGAGAGGACATGTTAAGTGACTAACGCATGGACTGCATCTGCAAATGAGAATGCGGAAAGCAGTGCATTACTGACACTCCTGCCACGGAAGTCCTGTCTTGCCCCAGAATCAGGATGCTTTTTTCTCAACAAACTGCACTGTTTCAGCTCAACTGCCAGGAGTCTCATTTCTGCCCACCTGATTATTATATAGTAATGTTCGAAGGAGATTTAACTGTAACACCACTGTACCATTTCCCACCCACCACCCACAGGAATGGCTAAACCAGCCGTGGGCAAACTACGGCCCGCGGGCCGGATCCGGCCCATTTGAAATGAATAAAACTAAAAAAAAAAAAAAAAAGACTGTACCCTTTTATGTAATGATGTTTACTTTGAATTTATATTAATTAGTTCACACAAACACTCCATCCATGCTTTTGTTCCGGCCCTCCGGTCCAGTTTAAGAACCCATTGTGGCCCTCGAGTCAAAAAGTTTGCCCACCCCTGGGCTAAACTAACAAAGGCTGGGGCACCCACCGAGGGTCAGAGTGCTGTCGGGAGTGCCAAACGTTGCAGCCACCTAGAACCATCTGGTTGTCTCTTACAGAGTTAAACCTGTGCCTTCCTACTTCTGACCCAGACATTTCGCTCCTCAGTGTTTACCCAAGAAGTGGCACGGTCCATCCACTCACAGTCGTGCAAAGGCATAGGTCCAGCACGCTTAGAAAAATCAAAAACGGGAAACGGCCTACATCTCCATCAATAGGAGGATGGGTGAAGGAATGTGGTAGAAATGCGGTCCATGCTTTTTCTTTTTAAATTTCTTCCCGACTTACTGTGATGCTGCCTGAATAATAAAAAGCGTTTCCCACATTCCCCGGCCATGAGAGGTTTTGTGTGAATCTTTGCCCGTTTCACGGGGCTGACGCCGGTCTTGTGTGTGTGGTTCCAGATATAACCTACGAGGTTGACTTGAGTAAGGAGCAAGCCATGTCGGTCACCATCGAGCCAAGGCCCGTGAAGCTGAGCCGCCGCTTCGTCCCCGGCTGCTTTGTGTGCCTGGAGTCCCGGACCTGCAGCACCAACCTCACCCTGGCCCATGGCTCCAAGCACAGGATCTCGTTCCTCTGCGACGACCTGACGCGCCTGTGGATGAACGTCGAGAAAACCATAAGTACGCCCATGGTCGGGGCGCTCCCCCCTCCTCCAGGGCCGCGGGCATCTCTCTGCATCCTGCCCTGTCTCCTTGGCGGGGCCCACGGGGCAGGGTGTAAATAGTATGACCAGAAATGTCCCCCACGGTGCCGGGCGAGCAAGGGCCACCAGGAAGCGAACCAGGAGGTGGACACCTGCCTCCCCTGGGAGCAGCCGCCTCCGCTGGAACGTGCACCCTTCAGAAGGGCCGTGTGTGACCCCTGTCCATGCTCACGTCTCCTCAGACTCCCCCTGTGGAACCCCCTCCTCCTAGTCGTGGCCTTCCCCGTCCTCTCCCCCTGCACGCCCCCTGCTTCCACGCTCACTGCCCGCTTGCGGTCTCCCACATGAGACTCCAAGTCTTGAGTCTTGGTTTGTCTCTTTTTTGTTGTTGTTATTAATCCTCACCTGAGGATATTTTTTTCCATGGACTTTTAGAGAGAGTGGAAGGAAAGGGTAGAGACAGAGAGAAGCATCTATGTGAAAGAGAAACACATCTACTGGCTGCCTCCCACACGTCCCCCACAACTGGGGATGGGGATCGAGCCTGCAACTGGGCCGGAATCGAACCTGTGACCTTTCAGACGCTCTTTCCTCTGAGCCAAACCAGCTAGGGCTATTGCATTTTATCCCTTTAGCCCCTAGCAAGGCTGGCCATGTGCTAGTCACGTAGTAAATGTGTGATGAAGGTGGGGCAGCCAGATCCACAGTCACCTCCCTGCGGGGCCCCTGTGATCTCTGGCGTGGATGCTCGCAGAGTCTGCGGGTGCAGGAGCCGGGGCCCCCCCGTAGGAAGTGTCAGAGCTAGAATGCCAGCTGAGACCCCTAGCTCCACGCCCTGCTGTCACCACTGCACAGAACTGCCTCCCGTAGATGGGGACACTGGGCAACAGGCCTGGTTGGGGAGACCTGTGCCCTGCCCACCTGGCACTTAGCACCTGAGACACAGAGGTGACAGCCTGACAAACAAGAAGAGGAAGTTCAACCCTAAAAACTCCCCAGAAAGTTGGTCTGCCAGGTTAGGAAGAGTGTGAGAGAGCAGGACGGGGAGCTAGAAAGGGAGCCGGAGTTGGGGACAGCGCGGGAGGAAGGACCAAAGGGAAAAAGCCAGGAAGCCTGGGGCCGACTTGAGAGCTGGGAGGATGCTCTTCCTGTCTCCTCCCGGCCTGGGTACCACGAGCCCCTCTTTTCCAGGCTGCACGGACCACCGGTACTGCCACAGGAGGTCCTACTCCCTCCAGGTGCCCAGGGACATCCTCCAGCTGCCCGTGCAGCTGCACGACTTCTCCTGGAAGCTGCTGGTACCCAAGGACAGGCTCAGCCTGGCACTGGTGCCGGCCCAGAAGCTGCAGCAGCACACGCAGGAGCGGTTCTGCAACAGCAGCTTCAGCTACCTGGTGGCCGGCACTGGCCTGGGCCAGGACCTCTACTTCGGCTCCTTCTGTGCCGGAGGCGCCATCGAGCAGATCCAGGTGAAGCAGAACGTCTTGGTGACCCTGCGCACCTTCGCCCCCAGCTTCCAGCAGGACCTCTCCAGGCAGGCCCTGACCGTGACCTTCATACCCTACTTCAAAGGTAAGGGCGTCTTTCACCTTCTTCCGTCTTCAGGCCTTTCCCATGCGGGCATTCCTCTATTTTGCTTTTGTGATCGTCTTACTCCAGTTGTCAAATTGAAGAGGACAGATTGCTGAGGGGGCTGGACCTCACACCAGACATTTGCGTCCTGATCCTGACTCCACCGTTAACCTGGAGTGGAAAATTCCAAGGCTCTGTGACAGGGGAGATGATGGTTGATGGCAGCAAAACATATAATCAGATTCGAGTCTTTCTTGGAAGTGGCCAGAGCATAAGTTAGAACTAACCACATAGTCCCAAGTCCTGGATGTTTAAGGTGGTAACCTAAAAACCCGTATGCGTGCATTTTTATGATTCTGATTTGAGAATTCGAAATGCAGCATGGAGTGCGCCGGAAAGGAATGCTGGGAGAGAGAAGGATCTAGAACTCCAGGGTCCCATTTTCCTGGGAGAGGACGGTGAGCTTCTGTGTCCCAGGCAGGAAATGAGGTCTCAGTCGGTCATGAGAGTGACTCTAGAACTCTGCATGGCTGATTTTAAAAGTCACAGTCGCCATCACAAATTGCCCAACGTGAGAGGCAATTGGAATATTGACCAAGGGCTTTCTCTGAGGTTTGCTTCACACTTTTGTTCTCAGGCATGAGTGTGAGGAAGAAGAACCTGTGGCCCTAAGATTAAGGTCCATCTAGGTTGCTGGAGCTCTTTAAGATCATCAGAGAAACTCCTCCTGGGGAGTTTGTGAAAGTAACACACTCATCGGTGTGGGGTTATCTCCCCGGGGGTCAGGAGTAGATGAGTTGACGTGTCAGAGGCACTGTCTGCTTTGCAATTCCAGAAATCTTCTGAGGACCTGATGGGCCTTTTGTTCGTTCGTTTGTTTTGTTATTGATTTTTAGAGGGAGTGGAAGGGAGAGAGAAACATTGATGTGAGAGAGAAACAGCGACTGGTTGCCTCCCGCACAAGCCCCAATTGGGGATCGAACCTGCAACCTAGGCACGTGCCCAGACAGGGAATGGAACCCACAGCCTTTTTGGTATACGGGACAGAGCTCCAACCAACTGAGCCATCCATCCAGGGCCAGGGCTTGACGTTTTAATCTCAGAAACAGAAATCGGTATATACCCATCCCACCGTGGGGCACAGGTGAATGGTAGCGATGCTGAGGGCATTCCTGAAAGGAAGCCGAGATAACCACCCGTTTGGCAAACTGGCCTGTTTTTTGCTTTTTGATTTGACTGAGACTCTAATCTTGTGCTGACCCATACAGTAGCCACGGGTCACCTGTGGCAACTTAAATGTAAATTCATAGTAAAGAAAGTTTGAAATGCGGTTCCTCGGTCACACCGAGCACGTGTCAGGTCTTCAGCAAACACGTGTGGCTGTGGCTACTCCCGTGGACGGTGCAGATGAGAACAGAAAGCTCTGTTGGACAGCTCTGGTCACGACACTCCACCATCTTCTCCGCCGCGGCGACTTCTTCTCTCCCTTCCGATGGAAACGTCTTTGTTCCTTCTCTTCCCTCTCATGCAGAGGAAGGTATTTTCACGGTGACCCCGGATATGAAAAGCAAGGTCTACCTGATGACCCCTAACTGGGAGCGGGGCCTGCCGTCCCTGGCCTCGGTGTCCTGGAACATCAGCGTGCCCAGCGACCAGGTGGCCTACCTGACCTTCCTGAAGGAGCGGACCGGCCTGGTGTGCCAGACGGGGCGCGCGTTCATGATCATCCAGGAGCAGCGGACCAAGGCCGAGCAGATCTTCAGCCTGGAGGAGGTGCTCCCCAAGTCCAGCTCCCACCATCACAACTTCTGGGTCAACATCTCCAACTGCAGCCCTGTGAGTGGCAAGAAGCTGGACCTGCTCTTCCAGGTGTCGCTTACCTGGAGAACGCTAGGTAAGGGCCTTCGGGGTTTTTCAGGGATGGTAATGGTGTAAATTGGTAGCTGACGGGGAAGGAGCAAGCCTGGGAGGTGAGTCAGAAAACATAGCTTTGAGTCCTGGCTGTCTGTGTATCCGTCAGCTATTGCATCAGTAATGCTGCATAACAAAACACCCCAGGACTCAGTGGCTTAAAAACAGCCATTGTTATTGCTCAGGTGGTGGCTGGGCACTTCTGATCTGAGCTGGATGTATGCATCTGTGGGCAGCATGTGGGTACAGGGGGCGAAGGAATGGGTGGCGGTCATCTTTGGAGGCTATGTACTCAAGTCCATCACAGACCTAACCCCACACGTCTCCCCTTCTCTATGTCTCTGCTCACAGACATGACTGTCATCCTCATTGCCGTGGTGGGAGGCGGCGCCTTGCTGCTGTTTGCCCTGGGACTCATCATTTGCCTTGTGAAAAAGAAGTAGGTGGAATTTCTCTGTCTTCAGCTGATCTGATGGCCCCTTAGATCACAGTGACCTCTCACTAATTATGGAGCTTTTTGCTTGCTTCCCATTTCCCTCCCAAAGATCAATGATAAATCATATTGCCAGATGTGAAGTATACTTAGAGGGGAAGAATATCCCATACCTAGCAGGGGGGGGGGGGGGTGTGAGACAGGACAAAAAGCCAAAATACAGGTGTGGTGACATAATGAGCCTGCAGTTTTCATGCAGCCACCTCAGCACAAGTCCCCTGGGCCCATTAGACTGTGAGATCGCGGGGGTGATCTCGGCGGGGTAATGGCCACATGGGCCCTGCCAGCCCAGCCCTGCAAACTCCCTCCCTCCATCACCTGAGCTAGAGACAGAAGCCGGTCCTTTTAAATATTCACTGAGAACAGTAGTTTCGGGTTCAAAGACTAAGCGATTTGTGGGATGTGGGGGAGACACAGTCTCTTCTCCCGC
Source organism: Myotis myotis (assembly GCF_014108235.1). NCBI lineage: Eukaryota > Metazoa > Chordata > Mammalia > Chiroptera > Vespertilionidae > Myotis > Myotis myotis. Next base: position 49,300,814 of record NW_023416317.1, read on the forward strand.
AGCCCAGGGGGTGCAGGGATCTGAGTTCCAGCAGGGAAGGGCAATGGTGCACATCTAAGGCCGTTGTCTTCCTGACTTCCGTCTTGCTGCCTCTCTCAGTAGGAAAAAGAAGATGAACAAGGGCCCAGCCATAGGTATCTACAATGGCAACGTCAATACCCAGATACCGATGCAGCCAAAAAAGTTTCCGAACGTACAAAAGGACCATGATGCCCACGTGTACGCCGTCATCGATGACACCATGGTGTACGGGCATCTGCTGCAGGATTCCAACGGGTCCTTCGTCCAGCCCGAGGTGGACACCTACCGGCCCTTCCAGGGCCCCACAGAGGACTGCCCTCCCTCCTTCCTCCTCCCATATTCCAAGGTCCCAACTATAAAGTTGACCACAAAGGAGTCATCCCCTGACTTCAATCCTGAGTCTGACAGTGAACCGTACACCTTCTCCCATCCCAGCAAGCAGAACGGAAGTGACGGGAACACAGACATTCCCTTGCTGGATGGCCACGAGCCAGCGGAGACTGGGGAATAACTTGGACCCATCCCAAAGACTTTGCATAAAGCAGGGCGCTGAGACGCCCTGTAGGGTGCTCACAAGAAATCCCAAAGAAGAGGAATTGTATGGAAGGAACAGCCGCAGGTTTTCCTGGACACCACCAACTTCTGATTTCCAAGTGGACTCATTCCGATGATGAAGATGTTGAAAATGATGAATTGTGGTCTGGATACAGTCATCATGGCTCATGTCCTTCTAAACTCAGGCTGCATTAGAAACCAGCCCCTAACGAGAGAGAAGTGTGAGCCACCCCGGGACAGGGTTGCAACAAGCCCCGGATTGGGGTTTGGACCTCTTTGTGAGGCGTGGAGGGGAGAGGGGGGGCATTCTTCTGCCTACACACCATCCTGACACTGCAGGAGAGACTACAGAACAATTCAGCCCACAAGTGTGCTTTGTTTAGCCAACAGTATCTTTTTTTCGGAATTGATTATTAACATTTAAAAAATGATAAAATGTTTACATAACAATCCAGATTCTTCGATCTGGCCGAGCTGGGCCTCACATTCTCACTCGGGAATAGCCACATTGAGAAACAGCGCCACTCTAGCTGGGGCATCTGGTCTACCAGCTCACCACAGCTCCCCCACTCCCTGGCACCCCCCACACTGAGGCTCATTGTCTGTTTCTATTGATCAGCTTCCCCCCATAGTTGCTTCTCTCATAATGAAAGGAAACATTTGGGACCTGTATCAAATGAGAAGACAGGCCTCGAGGCTGGCGTGTGTTTCAGGAAAGTTTTCTTACTCACAGGCCACACCCCTCATTTATTGTCATTGCCAGCCCGGCTCCTGTGGGTGCCTGCCTTTGCGGGCCCCTGCCCACAACTGGGAGGACACAGTGTGCTACGGCTTGTCAGCACAGCCCCAGGTTCAATACCCCGGGGGCAAAACCTCCTTTGAAAAAGTGAGTACACTTCCTCGAGTTCAGGGAATTCACCTTGGACTTGTCCAAGCGGCAGCTGGACTTGTTCATGTGCTACTTGCCTCCATGAAAAGGAGTTTTGTAATCTCCCTAGTGGTGTGCATTCTAAGGCCTCTTGAACTCTTTCCAAAAGGAAGAGTTTGGTGTGTTTGTGTGTGTGTTTCATTGTGCCCTCAGCGCTGCTCGGCCTATGGCACCTTTCTCTTCTGAAAGGCTGGCTCCTGTGCAGTCCCCCGTCCCCCATGTCCTCCCCCCCCAGCCCCCCGGCCTGGGCCTCCCAACCTGAGATGCTGACAATCCCTGTCATGAAAGGCCGGAGCAAAGCTGTGGCTTCCTTCCCTCCACTGAAATCGCATCGTTGTTTAAAATCACCGGTGGAGACCTGGCCCTCCATTCCCTACCTTCCCTTCCCTCCTGGTTTGCTGGGTTGGTGCTCTGCCTTCTGCCCCAAAGTGTGGCTGGCCATCTTTGGTGTGGCTGTCATCACACACATCCCCTTGAATGACAAGGGGCCCCCTTGGCCATTTCCTTCTAACAGAGAGCGCCACACTGCAGGCCGACTCGCTGTCTCCCGAGACATTGGGTGGATCTCACGTGTTCTGAAGATACACCTCCTAGAAGGGGCCCGCCCAATGCTTAACTGGGAATAATTTATTTGTTGTAGATACTTTTTAAGTAGCATTGTATTTCCTACACTTTTTTAAATAAACAAATGAACAAGAACAACAAAAGGGCATCAGGTTGTTTAAGTGCTTTGGCTGTTTGTCCCTGGTTCCCTGGGGCAGGCTCACATGGGCTCGGCAGATGCCACTACAGGAAGCTGGGCTGTGGGTCACTCAGAGGCCAGAGCTTGTCCTGTCCTGTTCTTGCTGAGGCCACGGTGAGCAGCTCTGTGTGGCCACTCCCCAAACCTGACCCCCATAGAGGCCTGGGGGCACCCTCGGTGCTAACGGCACTTGGGCTGTAAGCCCAGTGCAGGTCACCAGCCACCAGAGCAGAAGTAAAGGGAGGGTGGTGGGAGAGGGGAGCTCCAGGTGGGCCCCCACCACCCACCAGGCCCTGGGAGACGAGGATGGATGTTACTGTATGACCACCCCAAACCTCAGCTCACGAATGTGATGTGAGCTAAGGTTCCTCATCCTTGGACCGCGTTAAGGGGATTCACAGCGGGGTGGCTGGCTTCTAAGGGCGAGTGCTCCCAGCTTTAGGGAGTCGGAGCTGCCGGTATTTAGTCTATGGGGGTCTTTAGTCTGTGGGCGCATCAGTCGGCCCACCCAGACTTCATGGGAGGAAGCAAAGCCGCCACATCTCGGTGGGAGAGGGGTGAAAGAATTTGCAGCTCAGCTGCCTTTCTTTAAAATTAATTTTTAAGTATTTTTATTGATTTCAGAGAGAAACATCAATGATGAGAGAATCATTGATCAGCTGCCTCCTGCACGCCCCACACTGGGGGGTCGAGCCCACAACCCGGGCATGTGGCCTGACCGGGAATCGAGCCATGACCTCCTGGTTCATAGGTCGACCCTCAACCGCTGAGCTGCAGCCGCCTTTAGTACACTACAGCGGGGCTGGGAAGATCAGAGCCCGGTGTCTAAGGCCTCGGACAGCACTGACCATGTTCGCCTCTGGGCCACATCCCCCCTTTACTGCCCCTTGTCCCGGATCCTGTACTTGATCCCAAGCTTCAGTCTTCAGGCTTCTGGCCTTTTATCTCTGCCACTGCCCCATGGGGTTCCACTAACACTACACGTCCTGGCTGATAGCTACCTGGGCGCCAGCCGCACATTTTCACTGCCTGGAGGGTTTCCCACTCACATCCCCCAGGTACCCCTACCTGTGCCACCTCTGGGCTTTGTGGAGGCAGCTCCTCCCCAGGTCAGGAATGTGCGCTGCCCAGCCCTCCCCCCAGCCCCTCCAGCCTTTAGACCATGCCTCTGAGGGACTCCTGCCCCCAAGAGGGGGTCATACTTTACATCTGCGTGGTTTCCTCTCTGTCCAAAGTACCCTCAGCCAAGCAAACAGCTCCCCGCCCCAGGGCCAGCTGCTCTCTGTTTGGGGGTCCCCGGCTGCTTTGGGGCTTCAGAGGTGTGAGCCTCCACCTCAGCCCCGCTGGCCCCCTCCTTGCCTCTGGCCAATTCCGTGAGTTACAAGGTGGAGCCCCAACAGCCTCTTCCCCAGCCTGGGAGGAAAGTGTTAACTGAAACAGAGTAATAAGGAACAAAGTGCATTTATTGGAGTCAAGGTTTGCGCTCTGAAGAGAACAAAAAGATTCTATAAAGGCAAACCCCACAGTATGATCTCCAAGCTCCTGCCTTTCCCTTCCCCCTCATCTTTCCCCACAGTTGGCATCTCCTAAACTCTGAGGGTCCCAGGAGACTTGCAACCAGGGAGCAATGGGCCGCTGCAGCTCGTCCCGGGCTAAACCCATGAACCTGACCCCAAGCCCCCTTTTCTCTGGCTTCCCATGAGCCAAGGCAGCCTCATCTCGCTCCCGTGGCTGCTTCCATCCTAAGTCCTTCCTTGCTTCACCGTCCCCAGCTTTAATAAACTGAACTCTCGAAGTCACCTGGATTCGAGTTGTGAGCTCTCTCCTGTACAAGGTCAGGAACCCACACACCACCTGCCGGCCATAAGCAGGCCTGATCCACACCCACCGGTCCCCTTGCCAGTAACAAAGGGACCGGACTGTGCTCAGACCCTAATCCTAGGGACTGGGGTGGTGAGGGGTTCCGGCTGCTCCCTGGAGCTCAGGGAGAAACGCCTGCCAGTGGGAAGGGCTACTCAGAAAATCATTTTATGGTTGTTTTGTAATTTGAGGAGGAAATACATTTTTAGCCGTAATCCATGTCTACAGCCCCTTGGGGGTGAGTGGAGGAGCCACTCGGCCTGGGACTTGGACTCAGCGGGGACTCTGGACCTGAGCTGGCTCCCTGGGTCTCAGGAGACCAGCAGGGGCCAATTCTATTCCCAATCCTTTCTTTTCACACGGCACTAATTGCTTGGCTGCCAGCCACCTGCAGGGTAGCCTGTTGGGAGCTGGTTTGCAGGCTGAGCAGGAGGCAGAGGCGGAATCCTTTGCTATTTCTGGGTTAAGTCTCTCCCCACCTTCCACCTCAGGACAGCCCTTCAACCCTCTACCAGCTCTGCTCCCCCACCCACACCCCTGGGGGGCTGCAGCCCCCAGGGCCAGCCTGCAGGCTAATTGTCATGAGTCTTTGATCCTAATAATTGTCACCTAATATACCTTCTCTTTTATTTTTTTAAATATATTTTTATTGATTTCAGAGAGGAAGGGAGAGGGAGAGATAGAAACATCAATGATGAGAATCATTGATCGGCTGCCTCCTGCACGCCCCACACTGGGGATCAAGCCCACAACCTGGGCATGTGCTCTGACCTGGAATTGAACCGTGACCTCCTGGTTCATAGGTCCACAACCACTGAACCACACCCGCCGGGTTATACCTTTTCTTTTGAGTTGCAAGACAAGTATCTCAGTTGGTCCCACAGGCAGCATTGTGCCTGGCACGTATCAACTCAACAAATTCTAAATTGATTTAGTCCTTATAACCCCCCCCCCCCCCTGAGAATAATACAGCAGGATTTATCTTCCTTCTTTTCATTTAAATCAAGAAACACAAAATGTGTGACTTCTGCCTACGGCCCTGCAGCAAGAACCTGGCAGGCTGATGGGGCCAACTCCAGCCTCCTGCTTCCCAAAGGGAGTTGATGAGACGTTGCAGTGGCTGCGGATCTTTCACTCGGTATTTCGTGCTCCCGATGGCACAGGCCCCCAGAGCTTTAGGGCAGCCTTCACTGGGACCTTTGTGTAGGGATTACTATGACTCAGCATCAGGCCTGTTCCCCCTCTTTTGCTTAGAAGCTTCTCCTATAAGGAAAACCACCAATGAGTCAAAAAACTCAATCTAAAGTTGCCAAAGGAGAATGAATCAGTCTTTTGATTCTGAGAGCCCCAGTTTCCCGGGAAGCTGAGCCCTCTTAGCAATGGGTCTTTTCTTTTCAGAAAGACACTCATTGGGACCCACAAAAGGGAGGCCGCCCCTGTGGCCCAGCCCTCGTCACAAATCTAAACCTAAGTCAGCCTGCACTTACGGGAAACGCCTCATTGTTGAGGAAACCTAGCATACCCCCCTCATAATCCTCCAACTCAGCGTTAGCTAGCTCACCTTACCCCAGAGAACAGGACCTGCTCGCCCTCTAAGGAAATCCCCACCTCCTAGCCAACATGCCCTGTTTCCACGGGCCTCTCCAACACTCCGTGTGGCGAGCCGGCACGGCCATGGCATACTCAGCCCTAGGGCGCCTTATGGGCCAGGCCAGCTCAGCCTGGTTCAGTGACCCTGAGTGGGGGCCGTGAAGGATTGAGGAAAGACAGACAAGAGAATGAAAGCCAGGTCTCGGTGGGACGCTGCTTCTCTGATGGAGAGACAGCGCCAGCGTCCACAAGCTGTGTCTTCATTTTATAGCAGATGCCACGAGGCAAAGTAGGGGCGTGATCAAGATGTTTATAACATTCTCGTGGGTTTCAATCCTACTCAACTACATGCACCTGAACTCTATCACTCCCCCATCACTCAGGCACGTGGGGCCACGTGTTTGGACCATAGGTTCAAGCTTACAACTGTAGCTGTTGGCTGTAATTTGCTGGGAGGGCTCTGCCCTCCAAGCTGGGACTTGCACGTGGCCATGAGAGGACTGTGCCCTCTCCTTGGTCCAAGGCTTGAACCTGTCCAAAACACTCTGGAAAACTCGTTCCTGCCCTGAATCCCTCAGGAAGAGTCCTCTGCTGCTAGTGAGCCACTACACTTCCCGGTCCATGGATTGTTTTCCCTTGAGTAAAGGACATCAAACTCGGTACTAAATTGTACTATTTTTGTCACTTGAAAACACCAAAGAGGGAGCTGCAAGAAATACCTCGTCCATCAGACTGTACTGAGGAGAAGCCTCGGGGAAGAAAGGATTCCTCTGACAACAGTGCCATCAGCGGCAACAGCTCGACCGGCCCCTGTCCCTTTCGTCCGATCAGGGTTGGTTGGTATTTTGCAAGAGTATGATCAATCCCGTTAAGAGAAATGATCCAAAACCTGAAAGTCAGGCAAAAAGACAGCCGCTGTCCTTTCCGAGTCTCCCAGAGCATCGTCTAACAAGCTCCCTTCCAGCTCAGTCGGAGCTCGAGGGAAATGAGACCTTTGGTGGGCTTACCATTGACGGGGAACTAGATGTGGTCGGGGTACATGTTCTTTTGTAGAAAATTCACAAGTTGCAAATGATTTTGTCAGGTAGAGATGCAAATGCGCTCTGTCCCACAGAAAAGAGAATATGGTTTTACTGCTTGGAGGACATGAGCCAGTTTTGTGTCTTAACTTTGCCCTCTTAGTCTACCATCATTTTCCCCACTGGGTATACTTTTACTATAGATGATGATCTCTAGAAAAATAAATAAGCCTTGCGGGCTAAGTGTTTTTTCTAAAACAAGCTACCGCCTTCAAGAGAACGAGAACAACATGATTCTGAAGCACTCAGCAATTCTGCTCCTCACGGTCACCCACTCAGAGCTCCTGATGGGCTCCCCGCACTGTTGCCAGGAAGGAATGGGACAGCAGGAGACACAGCAGGGACTTCCCCATCCTGTTGGAAGGCCAATCTCTTCCAAAGAAAGGATTGGAGGGAGGGGAGACAACCAAGACCGGCTCAGGGAAGGGCTGGGGACACTGAGGGATGAAGGACGCCCCCATGTGGGGCATCCCCCAAAGGTTTAGAGAGAGTCTTGTCTCCGCATCCAGTAGCAGAGGCCGAGTTCCTTAAACTGGGGCTGTGCTAGCTGAAGACCTGCTTACCCTCCAGCACGAGCGTGTAAGCCCTCTGAATGCAGACACCTGGCCTTCGTGTTGTCCTCTTTGTCCCCAGCAAAGTCAGCTAAGGGAGGTCTACTGAAGACCCAGTCTGTGAGGACTGGCCATGTAAGGATGTGAGGGAACCTTCTGGGTGATGGAAATGTTCTGTGTCGTGATGGTGGTAGGTTCTATTGGGGGTAAACATTTGTCAAAACTGACTAAAGAATGGGTGCATTTTCTTTCTTTTTTTAAAAATATATTTTGATTTTTTACAGCGAGGAAGGGAGAGGGAGAGTGATAGTTAGAACATCGATGAGAGAAACATCGATTCAGCTACCTCTTGCACGCCCCCTACTGGGGATGTGCTGGCAACCCGGGTACATGCCCTTGACTGGAATCGAACCTGGGACCCTTCAGTCCCCAGGCCGATGCTCTATCCGCTGAGCCAAACCGGTTAGGGCGGGTGCATTTTCTTGTATGTAAATTACACCTCAATAAAACTGAGAGAAGAAAAACAACACTAACCAGGATTCCCTGTATTTTTTAAGTAGTCTGACTCATTCTAAGCAGTGACTGGTTTGCAGAGGCTGGACTTCAATCCCCTGCCATTTTCAGTTTCTACTTGAAATGCAAACACTGGTAAAGCAAATACTTCAGGAGACCAGTGGCAGCAGAAGCCATTCCTCACATAATCACCTTTACGAACAAAAAGTAACATGGATTCATAAGTCGGTATTAACTGACCAACTGCCCTTCATTTCAGCTGGCAAAAAGCAAAGGCTTTTGAAAATTTCGACGTAGGAAGAATGTTAAAGGTTATCTAGTGGCCAACCCGCTCATTTTTTGTTTTGTTTTGTTTTGTTTTGTTTTAATTATTAGTTAAGGTATTACAAATGTGTCCACATCCCCCCCATTAACCCCCAACCTCCCCCCCCTTTTTTTTTTTGTTTTTTGGTTTTTTTTGGCCAACCCGCTCATTTTACAGATGAGGAAACTGAGGCCCAGCTGAAGAAAGGATGATGGGGAAACGTGTCCGTCAGAGGTGACCCTTACAGTCAGGGGTCAGATCTCTCCAGAAATCTTCCTCGCCACCTCTTGAAAGGCAACCCAGTGAAATTTCTGCAAATAATCTCTTTGAGAAACACTGGCAACAGAGATACTTCCAATATGTGAAGATAAAAATGGCTCATACCATTTAAATAATGTCTAGTAGTGTCAAGTCACTCTGGTATGCCCGGGATGCAGTTGTGTTTTCAATTATGTTTCCCATAAATAACATGGATAACAAGCTCCTGTAATAAAGTCTTTGTCTTTGGTGTTTAAAAAACAGTCATTCTAATTTATTTCCTCCGGGCCAGGGACATGATTTTTAAGAGAAAAATTTGCACTTGCTACAGATGCTGCAAGCACGGATAGATCAAGATGTTTCTGTCGTCAGATCCTTGCCAAGGGTATTGCGATAATGGAACATAGCATCACATCTGCTTTGGTCCGTGAGTGTGGGCAGCACTGAACAGTGTGGTATTTGTTCTGCGGGGTGTCCAATTCAGTTCCGTTATTTCAATTCACTCTTCTTGAATACCTACTGTGTGCAAGACATTGTGCTAAGGCTAATTGGAGAAGTTGCCATGGAAAGTGCTGTGAGGGAGGGTTCATTCATGGGTGGGAGGGTAGGAGGGTTCAGACCCCGGTGGCAGGGGAGGAGGGCAGAGATTGCAGACCTTAGGGGGTGGCAACCACTCATCCATTCAGCAAGCCCGGCATGCTTTCTCGAGCTGCTATGACACTTTTAAACAAGTAGAAGCATGAATGTGGGGCTGTGCCTGGAGGAGCAGTAATAAAATGTGATGAAGGCTCTTTGCCAATTTGTATTCAGTTTTCCCAATTCTGAGCTTTTGTTCCTAGCCCTGTTCCCTAGGCAACAGACCACATTGGAAGTTATTTAGCAAACAAGCTACATTAATCTCTAAGCCAATTAAAACATATTGCAATGATTTATCACTATTATTCTTTAACTAATAACTTTCATTTTGGATACTGGGAAAGAAAGCCACCCACTCTATCATGTCAGCAGCTAGAAGGTTAGAGATTGTGAGCCGGTAAGAGACAGGCTCACCTCAAGGTTTAATCTGGATTCCAAACCTCTGCAGAGAGAACTACTGTTTCTTTAAGAATAGCAACCTAATGTTCTCTCACCTGAAGGGGAGAGGGAACCATCCAGGAATACAAAGAAGCAAACGGGCTCAATTGGGTTGGGTGACACTCTGGGATTTTTTTTTTTTTTTTTTTTAATCCTCACTGGAGATTTTTTCCATTGCTTTTTTTTTGTAAGATAGAGTGGAAGGGAGGGAAAGGAGGAGGGGACGAGAAAGAAAGATGTCTGAGAGACACATCTTTGCTTGCCTCCCGCACATGCCCCAATCAGGTGCGTGTCCTTGACCAGGAAGGGAACCCACGACCCCGAGGTGCGCAGGCTGCACTCTAACCATTGAACCACCCCAGCCAGGGCCACTCTGGGATGTCCATGATCCGTCTCATCATACCCAGCGTTTGGGGCAGAGAGGACAGGCACGTCCAGGATGCTTTAGTTCATCTCACGTTTCTGAATTGACTTTTTCCAGGTCCCCCTTCCCCAAGTTCTTTGAGGACCCAAAGCACCAGGAAGAGGGATTTGAAGATAATGGCTGTGCCAGGGACGAGCTTCTGCAGGACACACACTGTCCCTGGCCCCGGAGTGAGCCACCCTAAGGTGTGGGGTTAGTGGTAACGAGAGGAAAGGAACAGGGGTTCCATGAGCTGTACCTCCTTGGTCGGTCAAATTCTTCCAGCAAATTCCCATGAAAGGGCCCCTACCACAGGGACCATTAAATAAAGGGCGCCTCCTTCCCAGACATCGCCGAGGGCTGCCCCCCCCCCCCCCCCCCGAGGGTCCTGGGTTGCCTCGGCCCCAATCCCTCCAGACCTTTCTCCTGTACAAGGTCAAGCTCTTATCCTGGCGCATGTGAAGCAAGAGCCGGAGTCCCCCTGTCCCCTCTCCCCTGCACCCCCCGCCCCCCCCCCCCCCCCCGTCGCCTGTCCCCCACTGCCAAGCCACGTGGTCTCAAACGGCCCAAGGGGAGGACAACTGAGGAGCCCAGAGGGGGAGAAAGAGCCTTGAGGCTTGGAGAAGGGGGAGCCCGCCCCCCAGGGCCAGGGCCAGGGCGCGGGGGGAGGGTCCCACGGCAGAGTCGGGGATCTGGAGGGGCGGTTGGTGCGGTTGGTCTCGCGCTGGGAGCCAGGACCCCTCCGCCGGGGCGCCCCCCCTGCTTGCACAGCAGCGGAGAAACAGGGCCGGTGCTGGGCTCAGGGTGCAGCCTGCAGAGGCGGCTGGGGGCCCGGCCTCGCCCGCGCCCCGAGGAGCCTCCCACACAGGCCTGCGGGTAAAAGTGCAGCACCTCGGGCCCGCATCGGGGCGCAAAATCAACCCCATTAAAACCAGGTCGGAGGCCCCCGGCGTGAGAGAAAAGAAACCGCTGGGACCCCGATGGAGTGAGCGCAGCCCGCTGACCCTGGGAGACCCCGCCAAGGGCTGGTCCGGCGAGCGCCTGGCGGACCCCTCACCGCGGGGGCCAGGAGGTCCCGGCTCTGGCCCACGTTTTCCTTTGGAGCGTTATTTCCCCTGCTGGGCCCCCCTAAAGCGGACAGCTAGACATGTTGGCAGGGTGACCGCGACAACGTGGCTGAAAGGCCGCCCAGCCAAGGGCGTCCCACACGCCTCCCCGCTGCTCTGGCCCCTGGCCCAGGTCAGCACAGGAGCCCTTCCAGCCTCCTTTTCGCTTCTTTGTGTTCCTGGGTGGCTTCGGTATGGGTTTCCTTTCCCCTTCAGGCGAGAAAATACTAGGTTGCTATTCTTTTTTCCTTTAAAAAAAAAAAAAAATATATATATATATATATATATATATATAAACATATATATAGATTTCAGAGAGGGAGAGAGAGGTAGAACATAGAACATCAGTGATGAAAGAGAGTCATTGATTGGCTGCCTCCTACCCCCCCCCCCCAACACACACACACACACACTAGGGATCAAGCCTGTAACCTGGGCATGTGCCCTGACCGGGAATCGAACCGTGACCTCCTGGTTCATAGGTCCACAACCACTGAGCCACCCCAGCGGGCTAGGTTGCTATTCTTAAAGCATCATAGAGGTGCCTGCCCTCTCTGTCCTTCCCTCCACTTGCCTGGTCCTCCCACCCCCAGCAGGTGCCTTTGCGTGCCAGCCATTGGGCATGGGCCCTTCTCATCCCGGCCTGGGTTAGAACTTCCGTGGCAGCCCTGTGAAGGTTAAGTGTATTTCCACTTTGCATGCATGGTTCGTCGTCATAGAGCCACCAGAGTCAGCATGCGAGCTTGAGACTCAGCTGTGCATCCTTGCCATTGTCTTGCCTTTCATTTCTTTTTTTTTTTTCATAGGTTGGATCCAGCGCCTCAGAGACAGAGGGGGAAGCTGGACTCAGACAGGTCCCTGTCTGTGCCCTGTAGCCAGAGACCACCTGGGACGAAGCTGGGGTGGCTGCTTTGTGGCGACGAGGAAGCTGCTACACGTGTCTCCATGAGGAGCCCTGAGCATCTCGGTGCAGGGTGTTCTAGGACTCCTCCTGGGACTCGAGCTGCGTTAAGGGCTATGAGGGGAACTTCAGAGAAAGCAGGGCTTTGCTCTGGGTTTCTATATACAAGGGGGTCAGATGAAAGCAACAGAGCTAGAGCCGTGGTTGGTAGAGACAGCCGTCACCCGTCGTCGCTGGGGGCGGGCAGTGATTGATGCGGTGTGCGCAGTGCCTCGTTTTGGCCTGTGGTCAGACGTGATTACAGAACGGCCTCGTTTTGCCCGCCCTCGTCTGATGCTGCTGGATTGGGATCGGCGAGATGGGCTTCTGTTCAGCAGGAGAACGCAGCGGCCCGCTGTTAGCACCTGGCCAGGGCTGCTTTTCTCGTTCTCACTACAAAGGCAAAGCCTCACCCTCAGCCCGGCCTCTCTGCGTCCCATTCTCATGCCTTCATGGTGGGGTGATGAGAGTCCTCACACCGGGAGAGGAAGAGGAGGAGGGATGGGCCAGAATGAGGGGGATTTGTTTGGGGGGTGGGGGTGAAATAGCATCTTAGCTCAGAGGATTCACAGTTGTCACTGAGTGGATCCAGTGGAATTCCGAAGCCATACTGGGGTGGGGTGGGGTGGGGGTTTGGGGGGAGAGGAATTGGGATAACATTGGTGTGCAGGTCCCTTCTGAATTATTGGAGGAAGTTCCAGGGACTGGGGTGGGGAAGGCAATAAGAAGTGGCCGTTCTTAATATAGATAATCCTCACAAGCCACTCTCTTGGGAAACATAGGTAGTGTGACCGGACAGTGCAATTTTCTGATCCATCCCGATTTTAAGTAATACGACTATCTTACTACCTTGGATGTAATGTTGCAGGCAGCAAAATGGGATGTGAAGTGCAAGAGATTTATTGGGGAAGAATTGGGAGAATCAATGGCCGGGAGCATCTGAGTGAAGAGACAGGGGAGAGGGACTGGGCAGAAGAACCTCAGAGGGCAGTGCAATTCTGAGAAAACCTTGTCCTGGCCACTGGGGAGGCACCTAGTGCAGCGGGCTGGCGGGCGGGTGGGCGGGCGTGGTGCAGCTCGGATGCGCCTGCCTTGCTGGGTCATTGCCCAGGCGCCAACAGGGAAAGGCTGGCCTGTGTCCCCGGTAGCCGGGCGGGCGGGGTGGCCGCCGAGCTGTCAGTCAACTCTGCTCCTTGCAGCAGGTTTCCTCAGAGCATCTGAGCACCTCCCTCCCAGCCCCAATTCAACTGCTGGTACCACTCGCTTTGAGTCTTCGAACCAGCTCAAGTTTTCCTAGAAGCAGAGCCAAGAGGGGATTAGACATGCAAGAATTTTATTAAGGGAAACGCCTGTGGAGGATACAAGGGGGAAGAGAGCCCTGGCCGGTGGTGCTCATCGGTTAGAGCGTCCCTCAGACCAAAGGGCCCGGTTCCTGAGTTGCAGGTTTGATCCCTGGCCTTGCTTGGGGTGCACGCAGGAGGCAACCAAACGATGTTTCTCTCCCACATTGATGTTTCCCTCCCTCCTCCCCTTCCTCCCTTCCACACTCTCTAAAAATCATTGTTTCCCTTCCTCCCTCCCTCCCACTCCCCTTAAAACTCAATGAAAAAAATATCCTCAGGTGAGGATTAAAAAAGGGTGGGGGAAGGAAAACCCTATACAAAAGTAATGGGAGCTGTATACTGCTGGTGAATAAATCAATTCATAGAGGAGATTAAAAAATCAAACTCTGTTAAGTCATGTGTCCTGAATTTTGGCTTGGGAAATATGGTTTCTTTGTAAGGCATGTGAAATGGCCGATTTGGAATTTGAAACATCAAAGTCTGTCTCAACCAGTACTTTTTGCACTTCCTGTTCCGGCTTCACAGGCCCCTGGCCCTAGCTGTTTCTCAACTTCTCAACAGGGGGGTAAAGTGGGGGTCGATTTTGCTTCACCAGGGAACGTTTGGTAATTTCTGCATTTTTTAATGTTAAAAGTATTTTTTTAAGTTGAGAGAGAAACATCGGTAGGTTGCCTCCACATGTGCCCCGACCAAGGATTGAACCCGCCACCTTTTGGTGTACAGGACGATGCTCCAACCAACCAAGCCACGTGGCCGGGGCTGTCTGCAGACATTCTAGCTGTCACAGCTGGCGCCTAGTGGGTAGAGGCCGAGGTGCTACTAAACATCATACAAAGCACAGAAGAGCCCCCGGAACAGAAAACGATCCTGCCCAGGTCGTCCGTAGTGCTGAGGACGAGAAACTGCCCTGCTGATCCTCTCTGTCCTCTTACAAGGAGTCAGGCAGCATGGCTGACTTAAATGGGCTTAGAGGGGAGACACCCAGGGACAGGGACCATTACAGGTACAAGGTTCGAGTGCCTAATCTTCAAAAGAAAGGCCAATAATCAATACGCCAGTGTTTGGAATTAGGAAAGGTTTATTGACTGGGAAGGTGCTAACTGAGAAGATGGGAGAACTAATCCTCAGATCCCTCTTAAGAAAGCCCCAAATTCAGGCATCTTTTATGTCAAGGGAAGGGAGGAGGGTGTGGTCAGTAGACAGTGAGACAGCTAGGCGCCGACAGGGATCCAAGACGGCATCGCCTGGACCTGCTGCGAGCTGCCTTCCAACTGGGCTCACCCAGCGGGAGCACCTGCAGGCTCTGGAGGCTGGGCATACACAGCTCTGTGCTCCGGGACACACACTGTGTGTGGCTGCATCCTCCACCAGAGAGGGCTTTCCGTGGTGCCCCCTGGCCCTTCTGCCCCTCCGTGCTCCTGGCCGGCCTCGGAATGCCCGCTGATCATTCCCACGTCTCTGTCAATACAGGAGTCACGTGTGCCGAGCCGGCGCAGCCAGGTTCAGTGAGCCTGAGTGGGGGGCAGGGAAGGATTGAGAAAAGAGAAGAGAGCGGGGTCTGGCTGGGACACTGCCTCCTCTGATGGAGAGACAGCGCCACGCACTACAAGCCGAGTCTTTATTTTATAGCCAGTTTCCACGAGGCAAAGTAAGGGCGTGGTTAAGATGTTTACAACCTTCTTGCGGGTTTCGAACCTACTCAATTACATGCACCTGAAATCTATCAAGACCACGTCATTCAGGCACCTGGGGCTACAGGTTCGGACCATAAGGTCAAGCTTACAGCCGTAGCCTTTGGCTGCAATTGTGCTGGGAGGGCTTTGCCCTCCAAGCGAGGACTTACTTGCACGTGGCTTTGCCACGAGAGGACCGTGCCCTCTCATTAGTCCGAGGCTTGAACCTGTCCAAACACTGTAGCCGCTCTCTACAGTCACAGTCGTTTGGGGACTTGAAAAACAACTGTGCAAGCCGAAACCTTGCAGGACAAACTTAATATCAATGGGGAGAGTTCCTTACATAGGTATGTAGGTGAGTTCCCTGAGAATATGGGACTCCAGGACAAATGGGGCAGCTGAGGCCTGTATATAACATTCTGGACTAAGAGGGAGGCCAGGGTCTGGGACTGCAGAGGAAGGTGGGCAGTTCACAGGTAGAAGAGCGAGAGCAAGCATCTGGCACACCAGCGGGACACAGAGGGGAGCCCTTCTAGATTCTTCCCCGTCTGCTACACTTAGGTCATATTTTGATGCTAAGGTGATGCTCCCTTTCTTTAGGCAGGTTTTTCTAGATGAATTCCTTGAAGCGTGGGGAGAGCCTTTAAAAAAAAAACCAGCTTAAAACAGCCCTAACCGGTTTGGCTCAGTGGATAGAGCATCGGCCTGCGGACTGAAGGGTCCCAGGTTTGATTCCGGTCAAGGGCATGTACCTTGGTTGCGGGCACATCCCCAGTGGGGAGTGTGCAGGAGCTGATTGATGTTTCTCTCTCATCGATGTTTCTGACTCTCTATCCCTCTCTCTTCCATTCTGTAAATAATAAAATATATTTTTAAAAAAACAGCTTAAAATAACCCATGTTCCCAAGAGGCATGTTTTGGCAAACTCTGCTTCCCCTCACTGGCCACTCAGCCTCCCTGTGCGCCTCAGTTCTTTCGCCTGAAGAGGGCATTGACCTTGGAGATGTTTCTCGCTGGCTGTGCCCTCACATTGCATGACGCGCCAGTGCATTCTAGTGGGGAAACTGGTTCGTTGTTTTGTAGGCTGTGCCATGATTTTTAGCTTGAAAGATTCATAAACGATGCTCATAAATGAGTCACCCATGAAAGGCAGGCGACACAGAACCTAGCATCAGGCTTCAGAAATGGCCCTAGAAAATCTGGAAGGAAAAAATGTGTTTTTACAGGAGCCCCTGCCACCAATCACAAGTACTATACACACCAATACACACCACTAGCAACTCCCTTTTACAAACCTTTCACACATCAGGAAGCATCTGGAAACTTTCAAGCTTCAAGGATTTAATGTATATAACAGATGGGATATGGGCTTTGGAACTCAACAGACCTATGATGGAATTCCAGCCCCATCGATGGGTGTTCTTTGAAAAATTAACCTCTCTCTACCGCGTCCTCCATTATAAAATCGGTTTAGTAATCCCTGTCTCTTAGGTTATTATGAGTATTAAATGAGATAATTTCTGGGTTATTGTCAGGACAAGGTAAGGGCCTTCTGGGTCTGGTCCAGCACACATTGGGAGCATACACATTGCTCATTTTATTAATATCTCCATGTTCTCTTAGCAAAGCCAAAATCAAAGGAAGAAAATGCCTAAAGCAGCGGTTCTCAACCTGTGGGTCACGACCCCTTTGGCGGTCGAATGACCCTTTCACAGGGGTCACCTAAGACCACCCTGCATATCAGATATTTACATGACTATTCATAACAGTAGCAACATTACAGTTATGAAGTAGCAACGAAAATAATTTTATGGTTGGGTCACAACATGAGGAACTGTATTTAAAGGGCCAGAAGGTTGAGAACCACTGAGGAGGTTTAAGGCATCAAGGACACATCAGTGGAGGGACATCTTCTTTCTTTGTGTGGCTTTATTTTTATTGATGGGGGGGGGGGGAGAGAGAGAGAGAGAGAAAGAGAGATTTGTTGTTCTACTTATTTATGCATTCATTGGTTGATTCTTGTATGTGCCCTGATTGAGGATCGAACTCACAGCTTTGATGTATCCGGCGATGCTCCAACCAACTGAGCTACCCGGCCAGGGCGAGAGCTACTCACCTTTCAAATACATTGTTCTCAGAGGAAGGGTTTAGGCCAGTGCTCTTCAAACATTTTGCCAGCATCCTCTCAACCCATTCACTGTTAGCACACAGCTGAGCAAAACATCACAGGTCTAGTGTCTATTTTTATAAACATGGATTTTTCTTTTTTAATTGGTTCATACATCATAAAATGAAGCAGAGTTCTGCATCAATAATTCAAGTTTTCACTTTTAGAGCTGTAAATGTTGAGAAACGTTGATCAGATAAGTTGGTGGGACTGAAGAGTGACATCTCTTAACACTTGACCTCCTCGGGGACAGGTCAAAGTGCCCTCTATTGGAACCCTTGCAAAAGGAGTGTTCCCCCAGTCTCTGCTTCTTTGACACCTACACCAATATTTCAAATTGTTGCGAAGGCAACACACCAAGGCAAAGAGGGAAAGGCGATTGTGAAAGAGGCCTCAACCTAGTGGAGCAACACAGAAGATGACGATCTAGAAACTGATTCCTTATCATTGTTCATATACACCCTGGAAAATTCTCCTAATTTTGTGCCTCTGAGCCAGGGCCGGGACTAGTGAAGTGAGTGACGCACTCACCTGGGGTACAAAATTGAAGGAAGCACCAAAAAAAAAAAAAAACCACCTCAGTAATCATGATACATAATGCTTGAATGAGATATTTGTAAAAATAAAAATTAATGCAAAAAAAATCCGTGGTGAACAAAACATCGAAATTTAAAATAAAAATCCCAGGACAGGCGTACCCCAGCTCAAAGTCCACAGGTGTCCCAAATGTAAGAGCTGGCGGCTGATCCAAGATGGGTAACCATTCTCTTGCCCGTACTGCCACCTGCTGCTAGAAGTGAGTAATTCTCGCTGTTTGGCCAACCGGGCGTCCCAGTGCCGTGTCCCCACACTCTTGCCTGCAGCCACCCACCTCAGGAACCTTGGGAACCTCTGGCCACCTACTTCCTGGTCGATGGCTGCATGTGCTAAAAAGAGCGGAAGGCTCAGTTTCTAGACCTAGATCTGAGTGTCAGCGTTGCCTCTTTGCTGGGCCTTCTTGAACGAGTCACATCACCCTTCTGAGCCTGAGTTTCTACACCTAAAATGGACCTCATTACCTCTTCCCATAATTGAGCAATTACGTGAGACTCTTTCTGTGACAATGCCAAGCAGACCTGCCAGAAGTATGCTGCCTCAGCCGGCCCACCCACTACCATGGATAAATCACACTGTCACCAATTTATTACCGAAGGCGAGACACTCCAAAAGACAACCACGCCGAACAAGGTGCTAGAGAAGTCCAGACAGTGGCCAGTGCCGGGGCCAGTAGGATAAGGAAGGCTTCCCGTAGGAGATGTCATTAGAGCTGAGCCTACGGGACGGGAAGGGCCAGGTCAGGCCAAGAGCTGGCCAATAGCCTCTAGGGATCACTAGGCCACGTCTCTTTTATCTCAGGAACATTCCAGGACATGAAGCAAGCATTAGAGTGATGGTAGGAAGGCCAAGGCCCTTGTCATCAGCCCTGGGTTCAATCCTGGCTGTGCTACTTATGAGCTATGTGACCAAAGGAAGTCACTAACTTCCTTGAGCCTCAACGTCCTTCTCTAGGGGATGGGGATAATAAGACATCTTGTCCTGAGTGGGTAAGATTAAATAAGATGACATACTTAAATTGCCTGCGATATGGTGGCTCAATGAGTGGCAGCTGCTTTTGTTAACTTGGGGACTTCTGTGAGGAGTGGGAAGAACAGGGACACACCCATCGGGCAACCCTGGCAATGGTCATATTTGGCTTCTGAAAACACCCCCCCCCCCCCGCCCCTCAGTGTGCCAGGCAAGGAGGGGGGTGCTGATCCCACCGTGGCAGCCTCTGCTCCCGCCCACCCCCACCCCCAGCAGGACTCAGCATATAAGTACACCCCAGAAAGGGAGTGTGGGGGTCTCCCCGCCCTGAGGTTGGAGAGGGGATGCTGGAGTCCAACACGGAGAAGCAGAGTTCAGAGAGAGGCCTGGGGATCTGAACGCTGGCTGCAACTTAGATGTCATTCCCCACCTTGACAACAGATGCAAGAAAATGTCCTTGCTTTCCGGAACACACTCAAATATTCGGGGGTAGGGAACATCACGCCTGCAATGTACTGCCCAATGGTTCAGAAAAAATAAAAGGGTAAAGAGAATAAGGGGAAATGTTAATGTCTGGAGAATCGAATTGAAGGGCACACAGGAATGGCTGCAACTTTTCTGTATGTAGGAAATGATATGAAAAAAGTTTTTTTGTTTTTTTTTAAAAAAAGGCAGCAGCCGCCAGGGTTCTCTTCCTCCTCCTTCCCTGAAGCCCTCCTCTCCAGCATCCACTCGCGTGTCCAGCCGCCTTCACACGCCCCGCCCCAGCACCCCGCACCCCGCACCCCGGACGGACCCAGCGACTCTCCAAAAGCTGCACCGACTTTATTTGCAAAATAGGCTCCAAGCACTGCAGGGCATCTGCGAGCAGGGGCCCGAGGCTGGAAGGTCCCCACAGCCCTCTGTGGCCCCCACAATCCCGCCCCCCAACCCCCCCTCGGGGTCCCCAGGCTACACGATGGCGAACTGGCAGATGTAGGGCAGCTTGTCGCGGCATCGCTTGTCGAACCACTTGCCGTTGGCCGCGCCGGCCAGGGTGGCGCAGTTCTCGGCCTTGCCCCCGTCCGGCTGCGCCGTGATCTCCGTCTCCCAGTTCTTGTAGGCGATGCGGCCGCCGGTCATGTCCACCCAGTCGCCCTCCGCTGCCATGTCGTTGAGGCCCAGCCAGATCTCGGCCTCGCTGCCCACGCTCTGCCGCAGGTACTCGAACATCGCGTCGTTCTCCGAGCCCGTCTGCGGGGTGCCCAGCGTGCCCCCGCGCGAGATGCAGTCCTCGCTGGCCTCGTGGAAGGTCTTGGCCTGGGCGAAGGCCAGGAAGCACTTCATGTGCACCTTGGTGCCCTTCAGGCAGACTGGGAGGGGAGAGAGGGCCGTCACCAAGGACCCGGGTCCCCGAGCCGGAGCGCCCACTGACCGTCCCCGCTAATGTTCTGTGGCTGGGCCCTAGTCGTGACCCCCTGGGTTCATGCCGAAAACTAGACGAAGACAAAGCCTGAGAGCAGTGCTGGGCTGGCCATCAGCCCTTTGCTCCTGCGGCGCCCTCTGCTGGCAGCCCCTCTGTATCTCCCTCCTCCTCCTGGAAGGGTTCCAGTGAGTGCGCTGCGTGAATGTATGGAGGCTTCTGGGAGCAGGGCCCTGGCAAGGTCACCTCTGCCTCCGAGTGTCTGGCAGAGGCTGGCTGAATGGGGACCTCACATGTGGTTGCTGATTGTGGGGGGGCGGGGCGGAGAAAAGGGGCAGATGCCAGGAGGAGGGTTGCTCCCCTAACCCCTCAACTCTGGCTAGGTCAACAGAGCGGTATGCTTTGGGTGGGCTACAGACAAGGTGATCTGCAGGTGGTGGTGGTGGAAAGGACGGTGAGAGGGAGAAGGTCCCCAAGGAGGCCCAGAGACCGTGACCGCCTGGGACTCGGCGGAGAAGAGGGGCACTTGGGATTCCCACGTGCCAAGGGCTTTGTGCGGGGAAGTCCCCACCACCTGCCCTCACCTCAGGGGAATGTGGCGTCTGGGTTATCAGGACTTTGCACAAGCACAAAGCTTAGACATGACAGAGACCTTGGAGCTTTCCTGCGCCTACATCCCCACCCCATCCACTTTACAGTGAGGAAATGAGGCCCAGGGTGGCACTGTGCTCATGCAGACACTGTGGCTGATCCAGCCAGCACCCCTTCCCACGTCCCCCTCCTTGTCTGTCTCCAGTGCAGGAACGAGCTACTTCCAGATTCTCTTGTTGTTTAAGCTACTCTTAGGTTTTCTATTACTTGAAGCCAAAACATGGTAGACATTTCCTTCCTAGAGCCCCCCTTTCCCCACCGGCCAGGTTAAGCAGGTTGTCCAGAGTCCTGTGTTTGTCCTCCCTTAGCAGAGATTTACGGAGTGTTGATATGTGGCAGGCACTGTGCTGGGCAGGGTGGCGGGAGAGACAAGGGCAACCAGAAGCAAACTTGGCTGCTATGTCCCTGGGGCTCATAGTGTAGACATAAATCAACACATGAATATAACATTACAAATTGCCATAAATGAGATAAAGGAAAGAACATCATTCTGTGAGAGCTTTTAACTGAGGAGCCTGATTGAGAAGAGAGATTAGAGACTTTGAGATGGTGATGCTGGAGGTATTTATTACGTGGCTCTTGGCAGAGAAGTTCAGGCCGCCAGAACAGCATGTGCAAAGGCCCTGTGGTAGAGGGACAGAGTGTGGCACAGCAGAGGGACAGAAGGATGGCAGTGTGGATGCTGAAAGAAAAGATCTGAGAGGGAGAGGATGTGTGAAAACTGCCCAGTGAGAAGGATTTGGAGGTTTCTGAGGAGGCAGCAGGGGAGGGGACTCAGCTGCTGGGTAGAAAATGGAGGTGGGGTTATAACAATAGGCCCATTGCGTGGGTTTTCTGTGAAGAATGAGTCGATGGCCTGGCCGGTGTGGCTCAGTAGTTGAGTGTCGACCCATGAACCAGGAGGTCACTGGTTCAATTCTCTGTCAGGGCACATGCCTGGGTTGCAGGCTCGATCTCCAGTGTGGGGCGTGCAGGAGGCAGCCAATCAATGGTTCTGATCATTGATGTTTCTATCTTTCTCTTCCCTCTCCCTTCCTCTCTGAAATCAATAAAAACATATTAAAAAACAAAAAAGAGTGACAGCGTCAGCAAAGCTGCTAACACACAGGGGGTGAAGCCGACGCCCCCCCACGCCTGCAGGGCCTGGCTGAGTGGAGGGTCTCCCGGGACTGGTTAGGGTGGTGCCACCTCTGCTCCACAGAGCGCTGCAGGGGTCCCGCTTCCGGGGGGTGATGATGGATTCTGTGGGAGAGCTTTTGTCCATTGGGGACACACCAGGGGGCCTCTGAGCACCAGGTGCCCTGGCCTATGGGGCTGGACCAACGGAGCCAGCGGGGTGCTGGCTGGAGGTCTCGGGCGCACAGCTGCCTGCCTGCCTGCCTGAGCCCTTCTCTCTGGCCCACCGCTGCCCAGAAAGGCCGCCACCACACTCACCTGTCTGCAGGGCCTGCTGCTCCTTCAGCAGGGCCACCTCCTGGGCCAGGCTCTCCAGCTGGCTCTTGAGCTCCTCAAGCATCTTCGGGCTCACAACATCTAGGAGGGAGTCAGGAGGGCGTGGAGATGATGATGCACGTGGGAGGAAGGCAGTAGGGATCGGCAGGGCAGAGGGACGGGGGAGACTCCGTCTACCAACCATCAGGGACAAGGGGAAAGGACTCCCTCGACCTGACCTCTGGGTGTATGCTTTGTCTGTCTGCTGGTGGCAGTGTAAGTATTCGCTCAGGATTTGCCTCTGCCAGGGGCACCTGTCACTTGCTCTTCCTGAGGTGAGACCTGTGTGGCGTTTGCTCAGGGACATTGCTGGGGTTCCTGTGGTGTTGGGATTGGCAGGGGCTGGGCTGGGGGTGCAGGCAGAGTCTTCCATGACCCCCAACCATCCAGCCCCCCTCCCAGCTCCGAAGAGAACGGAGCACAGGAAGCAGGGCTGGAGCCCTTGAGACCTCCCAGGTTCCCCTCTCCAGGCAGGAGGAATAAGACACAGATCCAGCCCGGGACTGAGTGTGGTGGCACAGGTAAGGGTGCGTGTGGCCTCAGAGGTCACAGGGATGCGCGTGACCTGGAGCATGAATTCAGTGCTTGGCCTCTCTGAATTCAGTTCCCTCATCTGTAAAATGGGAAGTAGCAGCCCCACCTGAGAGGACTCCCCAGAAAACTAGAGACTAGGAGAAATAAAGCGTGTGAACAGTGCTGGGCTTGCCATCAGCCCTGTGAGCTGGGCAATGTTTCTGCACCACCGCTTCACGGACAGCAAACTGAGGCCAGACTGAAGCAACTCGCCCAAGATGGCAGAGCCAGCAGCTGGCAGGGCGGCCTGAACGCAGGCCACATGGCTCTGAGCTTGACTTTCCCGGCCTCTGACAGCACAGACTCCTAACATGAGCCCCAGGCCCTGCAGGGAGCTGGTGAGCGAGAGGTCCTGCTCCGTGTGTGTAAGTTGAGAGCTCTGTGGGTGGACCCGTCTTCCTGAAATCCCAGGGACTTTAAGAAAGCTGCGCTCAGCTTGGGGTGGGGGTGGGAAAGGGCTTCCATGGTCCATTTGGCTGGGCCTACATGAAGTCCACAGTCATGAGGGGTGAGGCCAGAGCCTCTGTCTATCCGTAAGATGCCTTGGCAGGGGAATGGCAGGAAACAGATGCAAGCAAAACCACCCTTGTGTGCACAGAAATTTGTGTTGCAACTTATGAGATATGAGGAAAGTGACACCCAGATGAGCAAGGCCAAAGAGGGCGGGTTTGGGGCTGGGGAAGGAGCCTGGCGAGTGTGTGTGCCTCACCCGGGGCTCTGCCTCAGCCAGTCCGCAGCAGCTCTGTCCCCGGTCACATGGCGCACCAGCACAGGGTGCCACGTGAGGTGGCACAAGTTGGGCGCTACACAAGGGCACTC
Source organism: Myotis myotis (assembly GCF_014108235.1). NCBI lineage: Eukaryota > Metazoa > Chordata > Mammalia > Chiroptera > Vespertilionidae > Myotis > Myotis myotis. The sequence goes on from NW_023416317.1 coordinate 49,324,420, forward strand.
AGCTCAGGGGACACACGGGGGCGCGAATCCAGGCCTAAGCCTTGCCCTTGGTTGTGCTGTGTCAGATCACACACACTGGGTGGGTGCCTTTCTGTAATGTGTGTGTGTGTGCAAGGCACGCTCCAGGGACCGGCCCAGGAGAAGGTGCTAACAGTGCTCCACCTGAGGACGGTGTGGGAGGAGGGGTCCCTACCGCTCGGGGTCAGGAGACCCTCGCCCCAACGCTGTCTCTGAGGCTCAGAGTCGGGATGTGTGATTGAAATGGTTGTCCTCCAGCTCCAGGCTAAGGACCTGTGACCCCTGTGAGGCCATCCTGCCGACCTGAGCTCCTGGGCCAGATGTGGCCACGTGGCCCCTGGAGTTCCCGCTGCCTGAGCCTCCCTGTGAGCCTCGCCTCTGGCTGACCGACCAGCTTTCCTTCCCCGAGGTAATCACTGTTACTCTTACAAAGGCTTCCAGAAAAATTCTACACATGCACAATAGGATTTTTCCTATAAATTCCTTTTTCAAAACAAAGGCCAGCACACCATCCATTCCATTTTGAACTTTTCTTTGCTCGTTTTATAAATGGAACCTTGAGATTATTTCCATCAGCTTGTCCTGTTCTGTCTGTCACCCCCCCCCCCCCCCCCCCCGTGGGTCTCTCTAATCCAGATGTACCTTTACGTACATACGCCACTATCCACGGCCACTGGCCACTGGCCACGGACAGAGGAGGCTCCGAGGGGGGCCTGAGGGTGCCCACACGCCCCTCCCTGCTTCTTGTTTTCTGTGCTCTCAGACCTGGCGCGCCTGGAACTCTCCCCGCCTCTGAGCCCTGTGGGGGTGACAGCCCCGTCCATTGCCATGGCACTTCACTGGTGTTGTCTCAACACAGCTCCAAGTGACTTCACTGCGGGCAAGGCTCCCAGGGCAGGCCTTGCCGCAGCCAAGGTGACCCAAAGACACCCCAAGCCCCAAGGGCAACAGAGGGAGACAAGCTGCTTCTGGTGTCCTGGTTTGAGTTTCAAGGCTGGGATACGCTATGGAACCAAGAATTAACTTATTCCTGCTCTCCTTCTGCATCAAGTATATCCTATGTGCCAGGCACTTTATAAGCTTTGTATCATCAGATCCTCATGACAACCCTTGGGGCAAAGGCCAGGTCCCCACTTCAGAGCTGAGAAACCTGAGGTTCGGAGCTTGCAAAGCAGAGCCATTGGCTCTCTCCGGTGAGGGCTGAGCATCTCCAGACGGCTGAGCAAAAAGTTTGATTTCTTTAAAACATTGAGGGAGAGAGGAGTGGATGTCAGTTCTGATGATCTGGAAGGTTCTTTCTGACTGTGAGAGTCAGTTCTTTCTGGCAGCCGCCCCTGCTATGGAGAGCACTCCCAGGCCCCAGGGGGACTTCACTAGCGTTCTCTGGACTCATCCAGAAGGAAAATGAGCCCAAGGACCCAGCGAAGGAGAGGGCGACCAGCTCCCCGGAAGATGGAGAGGTGCCCTGTCCCCCTCCTTACCTTTCTTGGCGTTTGCAGCCTTCTTGACCTTGGGGGACGGTGGCTCGGCGGTGACCTGGGTCAGGAGGGAGAAGAGGCAGAGGAGCAGGTAGGCCCCCCAAAGCTCCATGCTGCCGCCGCCTGCAGTGCGCCTGGGTCGGAGAGCAGTGGCGCTGTGACCAGGGCTGCACGGCTTCAGCAGCTGCGGCGAGGACCTCTGTCCAGGAAACCCTCCCAGACTTGGCTGTGGGCGCACCCAAGCAAAACAAAACAGAACGCCTGCAAAGGGGGAAGGCTGGGAGCTGCAGAGCCTCGCCTCCCAGGGAACAGCCCCCGGCATTCCGGCCCTGCCTTCTAAAATATTTTCCAGGATTCTGAAAAACACACGATAGTGTTCAGAGCTCACACCCAGGGCAGGTGCGGAGTCACGCCCTTCCCTGGAATTCGCTCAGAGAGGCTTCCCAACAGCAACAGGAGGGAAGTCCTGCCATCTCCCCATTTTACAGTTGCAGAAACTGAGGCTCAGTGAGGTTGAAGGACTTACCCAAGCTGCTCAGATGTTGGGAGCAGCACCAGTATTTAAAGTACGCAGGGTGGTTCCAGAACAGTGATGCTGCATTAGGGATGTGCATTAGGGGTGTTCGTTAGGATGAAGTGCTTAAGGAAGAGGGGGACGTGCCAGCAGGACACAGAACCAGCTTGGATTTGGGTCCAAGGGCTGAAGTCAGGGGTTTGAGCATCAAAATGGCAGCTTGCAGACCTAACCGGTTTGGCTCAGTGGATAGAGCATCGACCTGCGGACTCAAGGGTCCCAGGTTCGATTCCGGTCAAGGGCATGTACCTTGGTTGCGGGCACATTCCCAGTAGGGGGTGTGCAGGAGGCAGCTGATCGGTGTTTCTCATTGATGTTTCTAACTCTCTATCCCTCTCCCTTCCTCTCTGTAAAAAATCAATAAAATATAAATATTTTTTAAAAAATGGCAGCTCACAGTGGCCGCCCGCAATGGATTCACCAACAGCCCCGGAGAGTCTGTGGATTTCATCCTCCCGTGTGAAGGATCGCTGTGCTGGCACCATCCCCCAGGCCTCTCCAGCCGAGGGGCAGCAGGCAGGGGCAGCTTCGGCCTGGAGATGACCTGGGGCTAATGTTCATGAGTGACCCTCCCTCAGGGAAATGTCCCTGCACTAACGTACCCCTCCCCTCCTTTATATACCAATTTTCCTGCACAAAGAATGATCTTCCTGACCAAGCACAGAGGCAGGGAAATCAGGAGAGAGCTCTAAAAGGCCCATTTTCGCTTTCAAGTTCCTGTTGTTTTTTTCCTCCAAACTGTTGGAAGTCTGAGTTATAGAAAACTCCCTCTGGCCACCCCACCCACGTCAGCCCAAACAGCACGAAAACTTCTGGCCCAACATCGCCCCCCGCCCCCACCCCCCCACCCCCGCCCTGCACAGATGTTTCCTCTCAGCTCCGCTGGCCCAAGTCGGAGCGCGGAGGCCGGGGAGGCACAGAACTTCCCACGCTCTCCTCACAGGTGAGAGTGTCCAGGGTGCGAATCTCCAAGAGCATTGCAAGGGCGGTCTCAGCCCGAGTCAAAACCCCCGACAGGGCCTGCAGCCTTGGCCTCGTGACCCTCCTGAGGGAAGCCCTCCGGTGCAGGCCTCGCTGGCCTGGTGGTCAGCCCTTGATTGAACAAGGGTTGCCTCTGCTCTGTCCCTGGCCTTGCGATGAGGTCTTCCAGTGAGGCTGTGCCTCTGGCGGTGAACGTCACTGCTTCTCAGTCCGATCGCCCTGCCGCCCACCTCCAGCCCTGGGGTGGGCCCTGGGGTAGGCCAGGACGGCTGGAGAAGGGCATTTCCCTTCCTCCAGGGCAGCCAGGTCCCTGAGAAGGCTCTGGTCAAAGTGTCTCCTGAAGGGACCTTGTTAAAAACAACAGTGCTCTGATGTATTTCCCAAATGGCCCCTTTGTCCCTCCCTCTGCACCAGGGGAGTGTTTCTCCAAAACTCACTGTGGGAACCAGGCCGAGCTCCTGGAGATAAAACACACAGAAGTGTGGGGCCCCTGATGCCCAGGTTCCCCTTCCCCTGGAGCTTTTAACTCTCGCGCACCGAGCCTCCAGCAGCTCACAGGTGTGGCTCAGGTTTGCCTTCCTGCTTCTGGCCCCAGAGGTTTCAGTCCCGGTAAGTGTGAGTCTCTGATTTGCCTGTTGGTCTCTCCAATTTGGGGAGCAGAGGTTTGCCCTGTGACCTCACTTCTCTCACAGATTGAAGAAGAGTTGTTGCCTTTTCCGTGGCTCCACGTGACTGCCAGGTCCAGGTTTCAGGGGGCTACCAGCAGCGAATTAGGAACAAGCTCAGGCCTCTTTGTGGGGACACTGACCCCCTTTCCAGCCACGGCGCTGGTCCGACACCCTCAGGACCCGCTCCCCCTCCAGTCCCCTGGCACATGCCAAGCCAGGTCTTGCCATTATTTTGATGAGTAACCTAGTTCTTCCCACAGCAGGAACCGTATCTCCTGGAGGCAGTGAGGGGAGGGAGGGGGCAGAGGTTAACAGGCATCTACTCATGAGGCCTCTGACTCAGGTATGGCCTTTGCAAGGCCAGTGGCGTAGTTTCTTTCAGGAGATGCTGCTCTCCTTTATCTGGGGGTGGGGCTTCGGCCTGCGAGGGCCAGACATTTCTAATAAATGCCTCGCCTGGGGAGACCTTGCCTGTCACTGTTTTGTTGCATTTGTGATGTACACTGCTTACCGTTGTAATGCAAGTAAATAACCATGAGGAAGTAATAATACAAGAATAAACTGTTCCTCATACTCATACTGCAAACCTGCTTTTGCCCCACCCTGTATTTCTCTCCTTCCTTTATTCTGTAACTGCTTAGCCACGCAGCGCAGTGGGAAGTGGCCCGGCAAAGCCTCACCCGTCTGTCTCATCTGCCTGTCTTTGATCATCAAGACGGAAGGCTTCTACACCTGCCCCTGACCACTGCCATGTTCTGTCACACAGTCCACCAGGAGCAGGGAGGAGGCACGGCTGGTCTTGTGTCTTCGGGAGCACTGTCATGGCACCAGGAGGGACAAACCCTGGAAAAACGCTAAAAAATAACTACACCCAGGCTGTGTTCTCAATAGGGCAGCGGCTCCAAGTCTAAGTGTGGGCAGCTGCTTCTCTCTGCAGGGACGGGCTTGGCCATGCAGAGGAGGTGCCCATGCCAGGCCCCCTGGAGCAGCCTGCATGGCTCCCACATGCTTTTCCCGTTGAGCAATCCATGCCTAGCTCCTTACCCTACTTGTCGAATTGAAATGCAGAGCGAATGCCATGGCTGCTCTCCTGGTCCTTTAAGATTGACTGGGAGGATCCGACCCCCTGGAGAGAAACAGGCTGCTCAGCCCTCAAACAGACTTGATTTCCCGGGAGTCTGCTGGGGCCATGGAGGACAGCCTTCCCACCCCAGAGTATGAAGGCAGGCTGGGTAATCAAATGACAACATCTCTAAAGCAGCCTTCTTGATGCTGACAAAACAAGAAAATCTTACAAAACACCCGGGAGTGGTTATAAAACACTGAGCAATGAGGCTGATAAGAAAGGTTGGCTAAGGACCAAAGTGGCCACCAAGACCCTGCTCTGGGCGGGGTGGGGGTTGGGGGGGGAAGGGGAGGTTGGGGTGGCAGGAAGCAAGAACTGGGCTTCCCCAGGCCTCCGGAGGCTCACCAGCCAGGCAGAAGCCCTGAGTGGACACCTGGGCAGAGTGCCTCTCTCTTCTCCTCCCCGGGAGCACCAAACGCACAAGCAAATGAACCTTTTTGTGTGATTCTTACACTAAAGGCTCTGCGAGGGGGGAAATTTCACAAAATGCACATCATAAGCATTTCCTTCAAGCCATTTTTTCTCAGGGGCCCTTATTCCAGTGTGTTCGTTGTTCTGAGCTCCTGCACCAGGAGACGAATGAGCCCCCTCGGGGAGGCCATGACCAGAGCCCTCTCTCTCCCGGGGAGCACTTCTTGGGACCTGAGGAGGCAAGGGCCAGACTCTTGCATGCGTCACCAAAAGGCGTTTGACTCGGCGCTAAAGAATCCCAGCCATACCCAACCAGACCAGAAAATAAACTTTAATTTTACACGTACAAATGCTGCTTTAAATTCATAATTAGGAAAAATATATACAAACTTCGACTTAAACAAAAAAAGTGGAAACCAGCTCCGGAGTGGGGGGCTGATGTGCAGCTCACCCCAGGAATCCAACCTTCTGTCTCTTGGGCCCCAGGCTCTCCTCCTTGTGCAGGATGCTGTGCAGCGAGGTGTGCAGCACCTTGCCCACGCGCTTGCTGGTCTGCGGGGCGAAGAGGGGAGAGAGCATGCGTGAGGCAGGCACGCTGACCCGGAGAAGCCCCTCTGCCAGCCTGCGGTTCCAGCCCCATACACACTTCATCTGCCTTCCGGGCCTTTGTGCAATTAAATAATTAATCAATACAAAACAAACTCCAAACCTCAACAGTATAATAGCTCCTTCTGAGAAAATCTCCATCCCAATAGAGAGAAAAAAAGACACCACCCCCCAGGCAGCAAGCAGCAAAGGCTGCCTCGGCCATTAGCTCACGCTCAGCATTCCTGCTGCCATCACAACAGCAGCGAAATTGTCAACCAAGTCTGGACGTGGTCCCCACCAAGTCCCACGGTCCTGGAGTAAGAAGGCACAGAGACCCCAGGGCGTGCAGTGTGTCTGATGAAGAAGATTGTGCGGAGGACTCGTCCTAACAAGCAGTTTCTAATGTACCTGCCAGCAGATCTCTAAGCAGAACCCTTCAGACGAGACCAAAGTCAACACCTGGATAGGGTCTTTGGTGTCTCCGACACTACATACACTGCCCATTTGTGCTTTCAAGTAAGATAATAAAAGGAGAAAACAGACACCAAGGGCTCAGAGTCTCCCGTGAAAAGCCACTGTTTCTAGGAATGAAGGAAGCGTTACATGGCAACCTTGCCTGAGAAATGACCTATGGGCACGTGTTATGATGTGATCCAGTGGCTGCTTGAACAAAAACCACCTGCGCCGGCTAACTGCGTTCCTGGCAGGTCAGTCGGTCAGTGTTAAAGTCCTCAAAGACTTGTAAAAAGTTGAGGTGGACTGGGAGGGTGAGCAGGACCAGGGCCCTGTGGCTCTGGGCCAGTGAGGAGACAAACACGTCACCCAATGAGCACAGAGCAGCTGGAAAGAGCCCTAATGGTGCTGCAGAGGGTGGAGGAGACCCGAGGGAGCAATCCACCCCTCAGGCTGCCAGGAGGACTTCCCCACTCCCACCCCTCTCCCCTTGAAACAGTTCTAAACCCGGAGGAAAGGGGAGACGGCCACCCTTCAGCCCCTCGCTCCACCTTTGCTGCCTCCAATTCCCTCATCAAATCACAAAAGCTTGGGATTTTGGAGTCATAAGTTCACATTATCAGTTCAACACTCTTCTTTAGAAACGTGAACGTGGGATCAGGGAGGGGAAGATAAGCAGCTGTTACCAGCGGGTTCCTTACCTCCCCCCACCTCCCCCCACCCGCCCGGCTAAGTCAGCAGACATCCAGCTCGCACCAGCTGTCCTCCAAGCTCCAAGTCTGGGTCAGGGGTGTAAATGGGAGAATCCGGTGGTGCTGCCGAGGTGGCAGGAAGCAGCAGGCACTCCCAGCCAGGCCCAGCACCTGCCTCAGAACCGGAACCTCACCTCCATCATCTCGAAGATGCTCTCTGGGTCCAGGCTGCCCTTCCCCACTTTCCTCATACACGTCACGACGCCCTGGCTGGTCACGGACACCAGCACGCTGGCCAAGGAGCAGGCCTCCTCCTGCAGAGTCGCGTCCACCACGTGCCGATAGCCAATCTGCAGGCAGGCGGCAGAGCACACGTGGGTGACACAGCCCTGATCCCCGCCCGACCACTCCCGGAAGTACACCCAGACCAGCAAAGAGCCTGCACTGCCCATTCAGGATAGAGATTTTTAGATTCTGATCACGTGAAAAATATCTGAAGCAATGTTCAACCAACGTATTGCCGGCCGCGGTGTGAGCCGTGTAGCAGAAGCATGAAATGGAAATATGGGGGTGCGGGGGATAGAACTAGAATTCAGTGACCATCCAAGTCAGAGGCCACCAAGTGTTTCTGACAGCGGGGCACAGGGAGAAATTCACATGGGCGGCCACATGGATGTTTCCCTGTGACAAAGATGAGAGCAAGAGAGGACATGCTAAGGGACACGCTCAAGAATGAGTCAGGCCCTAGCCAGTTTGGTTCCGTGGACAGAAGGTCGGCCTGTGGACTGAAGGTCCCAGATTCAACTCCGGTCAAGGGTACATGCCCGGGCTACGGAGGCAGCTGATCAATGATTCTCTCTCATCATTGATGTTTCTCTCTCTCTCTCTCCCTTCCTCTGAAATCAATAAAAATATATTTAAAAAAATAAAATCAATAAAAACATATTTTAAAAAAAGAGTCTGGTGCAGGTGACTTGAGTCAGTCCCAACACTTTACCACACTCAGGTTTATGAAGTGATTTTTGTGGAATTAAACCCAACCCATTTGGCCTTATTTTGTAATTTTTTTTTTTAATATATTTTATTGATTTTTCACAGAGAGGAAGGGAGAGAGATAGAAAGTTAGAAACATCGATGAGAGAGAAACATCGATCAGCTGCCTCCTGCACATCTCCCACTGGGGATGTGCCCGCAACCCAGGTACATGCCCTTGACTGGAATCGAACCCGGGACCTTTCAGTCCGCAGGCCGACGCTCTATCCACTGATCATTTGGCCTTATTTTGAAACAATGAATCCTGCGTGGAATCAGGGACAGCTCAGCCAATACAGGCCTCTGTGCACATCAGCATCAGCCAGATGTTGGCTTCACAGGCCTCTGTGCTCATGTAGAAACCACACCAGGACCTGCTGCAACCCCCTCATTTGGCAGATGTGGACACTGGGGCCCCCAGAGAGGATAGTACTCGCCTTTCAACCACCTATTACTGTCAACCAGCCTGGACCACACAGAGAAAATGAAAGGAAACAGGCCTACAGGGTGTCTTGGTGAAATGCCTGGTATAGAAGGAGCTTAACAAACTGGCTGCTCTCTGAACCCACTCATTTGCTCCCAGCATTCCGCCACCTCTTCTCATTAAGAAGAAAAGAAAGACTGCTCATGGCAGTGATCTCTACTATAACCAGCTACTGGATTCGGGGCAAAGCTCCCTCTAGAGTTTGTGAAACTATAACTTTTCAACTTACTAAGTAACCTTAACGGGTGGGGGGGTTGAAAAAGACCCAGAGGGAAGCTCATACTTTGCACAGGGTGACGATGCAGGGGACGTTCTCCACACTTAGCCGGATGCAGTCATAAGGGTCATCAGACAGTTCAATGTCCTTCGACCCCTCTTCATCCTCCAGGACACGAACTCTTGGTATCCTGGAAGCAGAAGCACAATTAAAATCCTCACTTCCTGAAAGATAATTTATTTTTCTTGAGATTGAGAACAGGAGTTGGAATCCCTGAATCTCATGCTAGGCCTGTACTCCCCATCGTTCCTGTCAAAAGCACACAGGCGACACTGCAGTGCAGTGAGAAAGGAGGTTTTTTGTTTTGTTTTTTAAATATATCTTATTGGTTTTTTACAGAGAGGAAGGGAGAGGGATAGAGAGAAACATCAATGAGAGAGAAACATTGATCAGCTGCCTCCTGCACACCTCCTACTGGGCATGTGCCCGCAACCAAGGTACATGCCCTTCACTGGGATTGAACCTGGGACCCTTCGGTCCACAGGCCAACGCTCTATCCACTGAGCCAAACCAGTTAGGGCGAGAAAGAAGGTTTATTTAAAAAATAATGCTTGACCAATCCCATGTCCAGAATGAATTGTGATCCCTACCTCACACCAAAGGAACTGCGGATGTAAAGGTGAAAGATAAAACAATAATGCTTTCAGAAGAAAAACTACAAACATTTTAATGACCCTGGAGTGGACAAAGATTTCATAAACAGGACACAAAGTGCCTATCATAAAGGGAAAATATGATAGATTCAACTATGTTATAATTAAAACACATACACATACTAGTACATATAATATATATTAAGATTATGAACTTTGTTCATCAAAAGACATCATTTACCAGTAGAAATTAAAAGATAATGTAGAGTGGAAAAAAACATCTGCAAATGTGCATGTGTGTATGTATAAACTGACATGTTCCATAAAGAATTCCTACTAAATATGAGACAGACAACCCAATTGAAAAATGGGCAAAATACCTGATCAGAGACTTCATAAAAGAGGTTCCAGCTTGAAGTTTTATGTTAAAAAATAAACGTGAGTGCGTGGGCACACATGGTTCAGTCGAAGGGCTAAAGAATACCATCGAGGGACTGGCCTCTCCCCTTCTAAAGGCCCTGACTGTACAAAAGGTCTCTCCACATGCCAGGGGGTCCAGTGTTTGTAGGGTCCCCATTCCTTTCTTGTTCTGAGGATGAGACTGTGGCTATGCCCACGACAGGTGTCCTCCCAGCCTGAGCAGCTGGGGTTACCATCCTGCTCACAGTCTGCCTGACACCTCCCCCCGCGCCCAACAGCCTCGGCTGGTTCTACTCTTTTTGCCCTGGTGCCCATGGAAACCAGCTGGCAGATGGGGAGTAATTTTTTAGGCTGGAGGTGCAACAGATGGCAGCTTCCTTTCTTCTCCAATGGAGCCAAGCCAGGCTGCTGCTGCTGGCAGCTGCTACTCGAGCCCCACAGTGGCCACCAGTGCCAGACCCTCGACTGTCTCGGCCGAGAGTTAGCGGCACAGCTCTGCATGAGGGCCCCACAATTTCTGACCTAAATTTATTTAACTTTGTTTTTGTTTTGTTTTAAATTATGCAGGTAGTCTAAATTCATCAAAGAAAAACTCTAAAACAGAGATAAATGTTAAATCATCCATAATATGAGCACTGGAAAGTTGTCACAATGACAATTTTGGGACATATAGATATTTCCAGACATATTAAATATAAGAATTAGCAAAAGTAAAATAAAACAAGACAAAGCAAAAACAGGATGACAGGACTGTGTTTAGTGGCTGCTTTTCCATATTAACAAAACTGTACATAGGTTTCTGTGTCGATTTTAATGCCCATGTTGGGACATTGCTTTCAATTTCTCACCACTACAAAGCTGCAATGAACATTTCTCAGATATCTCTGCTCACTTATCCAATCACTTCCATAGGCTATTTCCCTAGAAGCTTCGAATCCTCATTCCCTAATACCCCAGAATCCCATTACCATAATGTAAGCCCTCTGTGGAATGAACACCTCACCCACATGTTTATTTTATTTTATTTTTTAAATATATTTTATTGATTTTTTTACAGAGAAGAAGGGAGAGGGATAGAGAGTTAGAAACATCCATGAGAGAGAAACATTGATCAGCTGCCTCTTGCACACCCCCTACTGGGGATGTGCCCGCAACCAAGGTACATGCCCTTGACCGGAATCGAACCTGGGACCCTTCAGTCCATAGGCTGACGCTCTATCCACTGAGCCAAACCAGTTAGGGCCCACATGTTTATTTTCAAATGCTGCAAACTTTCCTCAAAGAACCTGGTGCATTGAGTGGGAGAAATGCTACATAATCAAACAGCCTGTGGGAATGTCAACTCCAAAAGCTTAGTGCCTCGTCCCTTGCTACGCACGCAGCCTGTCAGGGAAGCTGAACCTGCTTTTAACAAAAACCAAAGAATAGGTTGCTACCCTGCTTTTAGAACAGCGGTTCTCAACCTGTGGGTCGCGACCCCTTTGGGGGTTGAACGATCCTTTCACAGGGGTCATCTAAGACCATCGGAAAACACATATATAATTACATATTGTTTTTGTGATTAATCACTATGCTTTAATTATGTTCAATTTGTGACAATAAAAATACATCCTGCATATCAGATATTTACATTATGATTCATAACAGTAGCAACATTACAGTTACGAAGTAGCAACGAAAATAATTTTATGGTTGGGGATCACCACAACATGAGGAACTGTATTAAAGGGTTGCGGCATTAGGAAGGTTGAGAACTATTGTTTTAGAACATGCGTGTGTCCAGTGAAGGGCTCCGTGAGCACCTGCTGTGTCAGGCACTGTTCATGGTGCTGGGGGGATAGCAGACCAAACGGACAAACTGCCCACATCGAGCTTTGTCCAGTAACAGTATTTGGATAGTTGATCTGGAGTTGGTTTCTTTCTTTTTTTAAAATATGTTCTTATTGATTTGAGAGAGGAAGAGAGGAGAGAGGAGAGAGAGAGAGAGAAACATCAATGATTGGCTGCCTCCTATACGCCCCCCTACTGGGGATCGAGCCTGTAATCCAGGCATGTGCCCTGACTGGGAATCGAACCAGCGTCCTCTTGGTTCATGGGTCGATGTACAACCACTGAGCAACATCAGCTGGGCCAGTAGTTGGTTTCAATTTTTTTGCTTCTCTGTAGTTTTCTAATACTTTTCTACATGGTACATGCTTACTTATGAAAATAACAATACAAAAAATACAGAAATAGATGCACAGATTTAGTTTTAATTGATGAAATCTCTGTTTTCTGGAGCTTGACATTACATATCATTGTTAATGCTAACCCCTCGTTATCTTCACCTATGAGCTGCAGTAGAAATTTCCTCAGTATCCGCCTGGGTTTTGCACCGGCCCCGGGGATGTTTCTCGGAAGACTCACCTTGTATTGAACAGAGCCGCCTTTACAGCAATGGAGATGGCATCAAACAAATTTCCACCACATTCCAGCAGCTAGGGGAGACAGGGTGAGCGGGGAAGAAAAGCAAGTGTCACATCTTACTTAAGTATTATCCAATGAAAGGATACTGGCTCCTAGGGATGGTGACCACTGATGCCCTGAAGAGCTCCCAATCGCACCACACACGCTGCTCTCATCATTGCTAACGTATGTCCGGCTTCCAAACAAGTTAAAAACAATGACCACTGATGCCTCACCTGCTACCAGGTTCACATTCATTAGTGTGGTTACCTACTGCCTGTCATTATCAACATTCACCTGACGCTCAAACAGGTAACACTCCATGCTTTACATTTAACATAATAAAAACAAAGGTTTTTCATACCATTTTTGCCCATGAGCAAAAGTGCTGACTGCACTAATGTGAGCTCATGCAGTAGGAAAGCTTACAGAACACTCTTTTATTTATTTTTAATATGTATTTTTTACTGATTTCAGAGAGGAAGGGAGAGGAAGAGAGAGATAGAAACATCAATGATGAGAAGCATTGATTGGCTGCCTCCTGTATGCCCCCTACTGGGGATCAAGCCTGCAACCCAACCCGGGCATGTGCCCTTGAGCAGAATTGAACCTGGGACCTTTCAGTCCATAGGCCAACGCTCTATCCACTGAGCCAAACCAGCTAGGGCTAGAGCACATTCTTAAGTGGTAGGTGAGACACCTTCTGCCCTCATTTAAAAGATGCCTTGGCCCGAGTTTATGGAATAAACTGGGCTACAGCAAGGAAGAAGGAAGAGGAAGTCCCGTGTAGAAGGAAAGTCGTGTAGTCCCATGGTTTTATTCAGTCTGTCTCCTCTCCTCTGAACTGTGAGCTCCCGAGGGCTAGACCCTGCGGGTTTGCTCATTCCTTTACTCTCAGAGTCCAGCAGAAGGGATGCCAGGCAGAAGCAGCCTGGAGATTATGTGGGAGAGACAGGGAGGCCCTGTGCCTGGGCCTTCCACCATGCCCAGTGCAAGTCTTTGATTCCCACCTGAAGCTTTCTGAGCAAACTTCACCTGGAGACCCACCTTTCCTGTATAATTACTGCTTATTAAAATATGACCCCCCAGTTTATGTGACCACCTGGCTAGTGACTCAGCTCATTGGTCTAGCAGCTGGACTAACTCTTCCCCACTCTGGCTCAGAGTTGACTGCTACACAGCAAAGAGCTGTAGCAAGACTCTGCATCAGAATGTCTGCATCTGACTCCTGTCCTCCCCAGGTGGCTGCATGACCATGGGCAGCACTCAACCTCTCTGTGCCTCGGAGGGTAAAAATCCCAGCTACCTCACAGAGCTGTTATAAAGGTTGAGTGAGTTAGTATTGGTACAGCCCTTAGAAGTGTGCCTAGCACACAGTAGGTGTTAGCTAAGTGCATTTATGAAGACTATTTGGGGGGGTGGAGGATAGACACAGGGTGCAACTGCGAAGTCCACCTCCCTGGGCAGCTCTGAAGCCTGCCTCTTATCCGTAGGACGGCCAGCGGCCGGTTCCCGCCTCCTCAAAACCAGGACCTGGAAAAGCACCTGTATGGTGGGAGGAATCACACTACGGGGCACATCTTATTGGAAACGAGTAAAAGCAAATGGACTTGTAATTGTATTACTTTTACCCATTAGCACCAGCATCCAGAACAGCGCTAACCTGCTGGTCCACTATTAATTATCTTTCAGCCATGTTCCAGCCGTCATCGAATTACAAGTGCCCAGAAAGCCCTGCCCTGTTTCACACGGGGCCAGCACTGGAGACAGCAGGCTGTTCCTCCTCAGAAGGTCGCCCACAAGATCAGATCCACAAGATCTGCTGTGCCCTCAGGTTCATTCAAGTACCTGTTTGGTCAATAGCCTAGCCTTGTGTCCTCAAGCTGACGTGGAAGATGCGGTCACTCATCTCAAGGTTCATGACATTTAATAAAAACAAAATAGACCCATCAAGAGTCTGTACATGAACAAGCAACTGGCAAAATTAAACGAATTATAGCTCTAAGAGAAGTTACTGCCAACTGCCAAAAACTGGGCAGCAGAGTATCTGGAGGGAGAACACCAGGAAGGAAATGAGGGGTGGCTAGAAAGACTCCTGCAGGAGCTGAGTATGGAGGAGGGAGGAGGGAGGAGGCAAGGTCTCAGGGGCTGCACCTGGGAAGCAAGGGCCTCAGAGCAGGTGGGCTACGGGGTGTTTCCAAGGGAAGATGGGTCAATGAGGTCAAGAGCAGACACCGGCACCTTTGGGCCCAACCCCTGGCTTGGAGGCCTAGTACCACTATCCTCAAGCTGAGACCTCTTGGGCTAGTTACTTTACCTCTCTGTGTCTTAGTTCCCTCACTTGTACATGGGGAAAAGAATCGTGCCCACTTGCAAAACATTTGTAAGGGTTACATGAAAATGCATGTAAACAGCACATCATTCCATGCAGAATGTGCCAGCTGGTCTAAATTCTGCCCCTCGACCCTGTCTGGCACCATCTAGAGAGCATCTCTTACTTTTTCTTCCCTGACGATCTCTGTGGATAATTTTAGGTGCTACCATGATATGACTGCTTGTAACTTTATTGTAGGACGGCATCATGTGTAGGCTACTTTACATATATTACTATACGTGTAACATTTAATTTTTTTTAAAGGAACTATTACAGGAGACTCATCTTCCCCTAACTAATCTCACCCTGGGAGTCGGAAGTACCCACTTGGAGAGGGAAAAAGCACTGGGAGGAAAGTAGGCCAACTGGTCTCCAGCTGGCACAGCAACAGGATCCTTACCAGCACGTCCACGTAGAGAACCCAGCAGTGCTCCCGAGGACTAATGCAGAGGGACTGCAGGTCCACGCTGCTCTTGTTGCTGAATATCCGGTAGAGGGTGTTGGCAATCTCTGTGCCAAGTTCATCACCTCCCCGACCTTCAAATTCAGGGGTAGCATTGGCTGAGCTGCGCAGAAGGGAACAGAAGAGCTGGTGAGTCTTTTCAAACGCAAAGAGCAAAGGGCCAAAGCTTTACTCCAGTTGCCCTACGGAATGATGGAGAGTCACTGAAATGAGGAAGGGATGGCATCTGCCACTATTCCAGCCTCCGGACAGACACACACACTGAGCCAGACCAGCACCCGGCCCTGGACTTGTCAGTGTGCGTGATGGGAGTTCCCCCTGACTTCTAACAGAAGACATCTTTATCCAAGGGAAACAAGAGAGCAATGGCAAAGTTTTGAACCTCGGCCAGTAATAATTAACTCTCTTATCTTGAAAGTATAACAAATACCTTCTCGGGCAGGCCGAGGAAGCCGGAAGCCCAGAGAATCAAACAGTCTGGCTTACAGAGGGGTTACATTATATACACCATCCCTAGTTTTCACAGCTTTAGCATGCACGATGTATTCTCAAAACAAAAGCCACAACGTCAAGTACAATAACCTTCCTGGAATTTCTTTTCTGTTTTGTGTGTTAATCCTCACCCGAGAATATTTTTTTCCATTGTTTTTTAGAAAGAGTGGAAAGGGTGGGGGGGCGGGGGGAGAGAAATATTGATATGAGAGAGACACAGCAATTGGTTGCCTCCCACATGCATCCTAACCAGGCCAGGGATCGAACCTGTAACCCAAGCACGTGCCCTAGACCGAGAATCCAACCCTCAACTCTTTGGTTCGCAGGCTGACACTCTAACCATTGAGTAACACTGGCTAGAGCTGGAATCTTTCAGAAGATACGTAAGATAGTATGCCAGAGCTATGTCATGAGCTCTAGGTTATCACTGTACTGAACAGGAGATGAAATAAGACAGACAGACAGCTGGCAGATTAAATATTAGGTTATCTCTTTTACTTTATTTGCTATTTTTCAAAGAGAAAATCTTTCTCATTCAGGCCTCTTGAATTTTGCACCCAATTACCTCAACACAGGTTGCTATAATTTTAGCCTCCAGTGTTTGAGTTAGATTAATAAAGTTTATCCCTTCAAAAAAAATCAACAAAGAATGAAGACACATTGACATTTGCCACCCTAAGCACTAGACAAGTGTTTAACAGGAAACTGTGGAGGGTTTTGGCTTAATGAAAACAAACCCTTAATACATCAGTGAGGTAAGTAAACATTCCAGTGACCACTTCACTTAATGAGTAGGGCCCCGGGGGGGGGGGGGGGCAGTTGTTTCAGTCTGGTTTCCACAAAATCTCGTGCGACCCGTGTTCCCCGGCCCGTCTGTGCATCCACACCTCCACTGGAAGGCACCCAGCCAGATGCCAGGCACTGCAGACCCAGAGACCGCGCAAGGAGAAGGCCACCCGAAGTCGGAATTCCAATGAAGTCTGGGGGCAGTTTCATTGATAGGGGAGGGAGCAAGCAGCAGGAGTGCGGGTCAGGGAGGGCCTCAATCAGTGTTGAGGGTTAGAGGAGACCTCAAACCTAAAGATAAGTACAAATTGGTCAGGCCACAGGCAGGCAGGGTGTGGGTGCGTGCGTGTGCATGTGTGTGTGTGCGTGTGTGCGTGTGTGTATGTGTGTAATGTCCCCTCTGTCTACTCCATTCTAATATAGGCATAAAAATGAACCCTAAAATGACCAGTGTGTGCTGTTGTATAAAACTCTGCCTCTCTAATCAGACAGTCCTCCCTGACCACTACCAGCCCGCAGAACCCCAATTTAAAATCCCTGAGAAACTTCACTGCTGCCATAGCAACCTCGCTGGTCTCTCCCTGCCTCTGCTGGACTCAGGCACTGAGCCATGAAAAAAAGCTCATTTGTGGCGAAATAATCAAGTCACCAGGGACCAAGTTTATTTTGCACAGCCAGCAAAACACAATCTGTTCCTAATTCAAACACTAAGCAATCAATATTGAGTCCCATCTTTTAAGTGTTTAAAACACATCTACATAGATCTCTGTGTAGACAAATCCAGTCCGAGATGCTTACACTTCAAATGGTTTCCTTTCCCTGATTACAGTGGGTCATATCCTCCTGGGTATGACTGGTTACCCAGGGAGGAGGCAGTGACTCCTCCACGGCCCTGAGGGGTGGTTTACAGAACTTCCAGGTCCAACTGGCTAAATGAATCCACCTACAAAACCATGCCCCATTGTGGGTTTTTTTGGCACTGGGCTAATTTAAAGTGAAATTTTTCCCATTTTTAAAGTGTTGGTTTTGTGGGGTTTTTTTTTCCTTTTCTTAAACATATCCTTTCAGCATAGCTGGTAGACAGGCAGAAAAGAAAGCTTCGAGGCGGAAGAGACCTTAGGAAGCTCCTGCATCTGGATGGTGCCCTGGCCATGGAGTGATTCTGGGGAAGAGGCTGGGGAGAAGGAAACTGCTCAGGGTGGGGATGGGGTGTAGTGCTTTGGGTACAATGAGAAGGGCCAGAGACCCTATATTCTGACAAAGGATGAAGAGAAGAGATGCAGCAGAAAAATGAGGGTCCCTCCTCACCACTAGGGGCGCCCACAGCACAAGGACCCTTTCTGATAGAGCGGGTCAGAAACGCAGACCTGGCAAAGCCTTAGAGGCCATCTCCAGAGGACCACAAACCAAACGCCTACAAGCATCTGAACAAAGAGCCACATGTATAATTAACAGGGAGTGATGGTGACTGGCAAACTCTCAGGCCCTGTCATCTTTAATAAAAGCCTCCATTAGTGAAACAAAAATCTTGCAGGTGGGTTGTGGCCTCAGATGGTCAGATGCTCTCGCTTTACAAGGAAGGAAACTTAACAACTTTTTTGGAATGTTCACCACGTGCTAGACAGCATTCTGAGCACTTTAGATGTATTAACGCATTGAATTCTCACAAGCCTAGAGGTTGGCACTGTTATTGACCCCATTTTAGAGGCAATAAAACCGAGTCACAGAAAGGTTGTGTAATTCGCCCAAGGTCACACACCCAGTGACTGGGGAGCTAAGATTCTACACCCAGGCAGCCTGGCCTTGTCTGCTGGGCTTCACTGGACTCTCCCTGAATGTGCTACTTGGCACGTCTGGCTTGTGGCCTAACATCGGTCAGGTTAGCCTCCCTTCGGCCTGCCTTATGCCTCAAAGTAATGAATGGGTACTCTGGTCTTGGGAACTACTACTAGGGCACAAATGCTGGAGTCCTAAACAAAAAGCTTCTCTATCAAGTACAAAGTTTAAAGAGAGAGCAACACAGGCTGGCAATCCTAGCCCCCTGCTCATAGGCATCATAATACATTCTTTCAGGGGGAGAGTATACACTAAGGTGTTTGGTTTTTTTTAGCATAAAACCAAGTACTTTTATTTTTATAGTTACCCAAACCAATTCAGATCCTTCATAAAGAACCAGCCCTCCAGGGCTGTTGGGAAATCGCTTACTGAGCTGGATAAACTAATAAAAATCTTGGGAACGCTGCCCCTCCCAGTTCTCCACCCCTCCTGACTCATCACCTCTACTCCGCTCCTCTGCTCAGCACTTCTCTCCTGGTTTAAGTGGGGTAGGCTGAGATCAAGGCCACAGCTACCTGCAATGGGACTCAGACACTAGGCCTATTGTTGCTTCCCTCACAACTGACCTCGCCTGTGAATGTGGAGGCTGACAGCCAGGCCCGGCCCGGCCTGTGGCAGCCGGGTGATTTAGTGGGTACCGGGCCAAGGCTGACTCAGGACACCTCCACAGTCATCTAACTCCCAGGCAGGTCCTGAGCCTCTGACTCACGTGCTCATCTCTGAGCCTACCGAAGCGTCCCAGTAAATGGGTTGGGCATAGCAGCACATTCGGAGCTTGTCACCTAAACCCTTGTTTGAAGTCCCTGGGAGAGTTATCTCATCAATTTCAAAGTACAGCTAGCCTCGAATGGCTTCTGCAGGTTCTGCTCTGCCTGGCCCCACATCTGGCCCTTCAGCCAAGAACAGTGTCCCCTTTGGGCAGCACTAAGCAGGTAAGGAATAGATCAAGTGGGTCCACCCACCAATTCAGGGCACAAAACTTGTGGTTCAACACTAGTGTAAAGCACAAGTGATCACCCTGAAAAGTAAGTCCCAAAGGCAAGTGACAAGTGCCTGGAATACTGAAATGCCTATGAATGAAACGTGAGCTCCTCAATCATTAAACACTGAACACTCTCTGAGAGGCTAAACCAGCCCCTATCAACAGGGTGGTCGGACAGCTGAGAAGCGGCTTGATGGATTGCCACCTAATGGTAACCCAGAGTGACAGTTCATTCAATTCGTACCTTTCTCTAGGCTTTAGATGGAAACCATCTTTTCCTAAAGTCTCCAAGTTCTTATTTAAAATGGCCTATTTTCAGGCGACATCTAACAAAGACCTGAGCAGGAAATGAGAAGGTCTGGTCGGCTCCGGGTCCAGTGAGAGTGCTGCCAGGCTTCCCTGGCGCAGAGCTTGCAACCCAGCTCTTGCTCCACTGTCATGCGATCAGGGTCAGAGCAGCGGTGGGAGGAAGTGTCCTCTACCCCAGGTGCCTGCATTCCAAGTACACAAACTGAAGTGGAATGAGTTAGCAGAAAAGCACTTCGTCTTCCGAGACCCCTCTGGTTCTGGGAACTTAATAATTAAAACCTGGAAGCAGCTGGTAAGTACTTGTCAAACTGGGCTCAGCCGGGCAGGAAAGGACCCTTCCCGCTGGATAAGAATTCAGTTTCAGCCTTGAGCCTCCGGCAGAGGCCCCATCCCCGGGGCCTGGGGAAGAGGAGGACAGCACCCCTATTTCTGGGCACTATTTCCTGGATCAGAATGAAGGGATTTGTCTGTTATGCAATTTAGAGTTGCTCCCTGCAGACCCAAATAGGTTCTGAGAGAAGTGCAGCCAGTGGCGCTTGGTAATCTCTCCCTTCTCCGTAGGAAAACGGGTTTTATGAATCTCTCATGGTACTTCTACCTGCCGGGCTGATCGCACTAACGGAGCCTCTTAAAGATCTACAGTGTGCCACCTGAGACTATCAATCTTGAGAAAGAGATCCAGAGATTGGGAACTGGAGCTTCTAGGCCTGTTGGGGTTCTCCTGAGATTTACAAAGGGGGAAAGAGGCCAGCAGGCAGCCACTCAGCCAAGACAGACGCTCAGTCCTAGAAGCCAGGTCTTGGGAAAGGCAGCTCAAAGGCTTCTCTCAACCTAGAGCCACCCTCCCTTTAAAGCTGGGACAAGAAAGGGACGAAGGCAGCAGGCAAATGTTAAGTCACCTTCAGACACAGAGCCACCATGGAAGTTCTGGGACTTCTAAGCACAACACCCCTCCGAAGCCGGGCTCCACAGGCTGCATGAAGTAGAAAGAGCAAAGACTCAGAGTCGGACAGAACCAGGCAAGTGACCCCCAGGAAGATCACGCACCCGCTCTGAACTCATGTTCCTCATGAACAGTTTGTGAGAGGTGGACTTCTGTTTGGACGTGAAGACGGGAAGACTATAACTTCCTATACAAATGGGGGTTAGCACCTGCGCAGAAAAGCGTTCTGGCTCACAGTGTTCCCAGGAATCTGTGTCCACTGGTGTAGACTGTTTCTGCAAAAATATGGTTCACGCTCAACACTTGCTTGCTTTCTAGGAGCCTGGTATTGTGGTGTATGTTAAGCAGCGGGTGCTTACATGACCCGCAGCCAAAACTATCTTGGGTGCTGAGTCTCTAATGGATTTTCTTTCAGAATCATCTTGGGCACACATGTTGCTGCATTCTGTTGCTGTCATAAATCTTAGTCGTGAGTACAATTATATGCTAGTCCTTCCAGCAAGTCTCTAAATGTGGGGTCGTCTTGGGGACCCAACACAGTGTCAGTAATATATACCTGCACCTAACATGAGCCAATAGCCATACCCACCCAAGAAGGCCTGTGTCATCACCTCACTAGAAGTGAGGTTACAGACAGAAGACGAGACTGGGTCAGCAACCCGATAAAACGCCCCAACCCCTAGAAGAAGGAGGTCACCAGAGGGAGAGAAATGTCACTTATGGAAAGCCCACTGGGAGCCAGTGGTCATCCTAGGTGCTCTATCTTCATGATCTCATTTCCTTATCATCACAACAGTATTATCACCCCCATTTTTTGGATTAAGAAACATAGGCACAGAGAGACTGAGTAACCAGCCTGAGGTCACACAGTGAGAAGAAGCCAGCATCAGGCTGGCTGACGGCTGCAGAGACTGCGGAGTCTGCTCTTCCCAGCACCCACTGCCTGTCTCGCTGCCACAACCTCGGCCTGTCAGGCTGCTTGGCTGGCCCTAGTCCTTGCTCTGCCAAGCAAGTCATGAGAAGTTTTCTGGAAAGCTAGAGCAGAGAGGGAAACAGGGCATTTTAGACCAAATGATCCTTATCATCTGCGTTTGATATTTTTCAAATCACCCATCATCTCATGTGACTCTCATAACCACCACAAGCTGGGCAGCCTGGCAGACACCCTCCTTTCAGACAGGGAAAATGAAGCCCAGCGAGGGCCAGGTGGCCAGGGCAAGGGCAGAACTTGACCCAACGTCTCCTTCCAATATCCCAGGGCCTGGCACCTAAGAGGAACTCAGTAAATACCTGCTGGCTGGATGAATGACAATTCAAGACCAAATAAAAGTGGATTAACAGGGAAACAGAGGTTCATCCTCTGAATCTTCATCTTTCAAACTGTTTTTCTTTAAAAAAACATCTGCATAGTACTGACCAGTCAACAAAGAACTCCAAGTAACCTTCATTTGGCTTCTCCAGCTTCGGCGTCCCCATCTCCGCTTTCACTCCCACCAGGATGTCCGTGTGACCCTGCAGACATATGCAAGAAGGGCCCTCACTCTGGGCAGGCAGCCAGGCACCCGACCACCTCCCTCCTCTCCCAGACGTACACCCCTGGGACTCTCATAAGAGCAGTGCTGGGGTTGGAAAGTGACCCTTTGAGAAGATGAGGAGTCCTTCAGATCTAGAGAGCCCCCCGCCCAGAGTGTGGCTTGGGTCCTGGATTTTCCCCTAAAATCTGTGTGGCAAAAGCCTGGAGGGGCCTGCGGCTGGTCCCGTAGGTCCTCCCCATTCCTCCAGCGAGGCATGGGTGGACCGTGGCCACAGCACTCACCAGCTGGACCCTGGCAGACCCACTGGTGTTGGACACCACGTCGGTTTCCACTTCGACACATCGGTAGTCCTCACATCCACGGCCATCCACGCGGAGGTCTTCCTACGTGCAACAACCACAATCCGCAGGCTGTGATCCCAAACCAACAACAGACTGCTGAGGCAATTCACCCCTTTTCATTCCCCTAGAGCAGTGGTTCTCAACCTTCCTAATGCAGCGACCCTTTAATACAGTTCCTCATGTTGTGGTGTCCCCCAACCATAAAATTATTTTCATTGCTACTTCATAACTGTAATGCTGCTACTGTTATGAATCGTAATGTAAATATCTGACATGCAGGATGTATTTTCATTGTTACAAATTGAACATAATTAAAGCATAGTGATTAATCACAAAAACAATATGTAATTACTGGAGGCCAGGTGCACGAATTTGTGCACGGGTGGGGTCCCTTGGCTTGGCCAGAGATCAGGGTTGATCAGGGCTGTCTTGCCCAGTCTTGGGGGAGGGACTGCAGGTTGGCTGGCCAGCAGGAGGGACCACAGGAGGTTGGCTGTGGGAGCACACTGACCACCAGGGGGCAGCTCCTGCATTAAGCGTCTGCCCCCTGGTGGTCAGTACACGTAATAGCAATTGGTCGACCAGTTGTTTGGTTGACCAGTCATAACGGTCACTTAGGCTTTTATGTATATAGACATATGTGTTTTCCAATGGTCTTAGGCAACCCCTGTGAAAGGGTTGTTCGACCCCCAAAGGGGTCGCGACCCACAGGTTGAGAACCGTGGCCCTGGAGAAATGTGCAGTACATCTTCCTTTCTTAGTGAATCGGCCAAGCCTGCCAACCCTGATGCTGAAGATGGGTTTCAGAGTGGGCCAGGTAGTGCTTGTCCCTTATCTTCTTTACTTCTTCAATCACTTACTTTGTCAGTGTTAGCTCACAGATGTCTTTTATAGCTATAATCCAATACTTTCATTATTCATCTTGTAGCTCCAGATTTGCCCCCTGGGAGCTCCTTTGGGTGGGTTCCTGCGTTCTTTCAACATGCCTCCAATCTTTTTTGAGCACTTCTTTATTTTCCAACAACATAAGACGTCCCAGGCTCTTGTATTTTCCCTGCCCCTGCCCCGGAATCAGCCCTTTCTCCAAGGAGTGCTGGTTACTTTTATTGGAGAAAAACCAGGATCTGAGTGCTAAGTCGGTTCGTTGCTGCAGGGGTATCACTGCTTCTAGAGCTTCCCAGCAGACAGAGCTAGAAAACATATGTATGTACACTAACCCATGCCCACACAAACACACACACCTGTAGTTATTTCTGTCTATCCACATATCTATTAAAAAGCCACGTTCTCACACTGATAATTGTTTCTAACCTTCCTCCTGTCCTAGATGTAACTTCTCTCTCAGACAGGGAGAAACCTGGCTTTCATGATCTACAATGCATTTAGGCAGGGGTCCTCAAACTTTTTAAACAGGGGGCCAGTTCACTGTCCCTCAGACCGTTGGAGGGTCGGACTATAGTTTAAAAAAAAAACTATGAACAAATTCCTATGCACACAGCGGCAGCAAAAACGCGGATAAATGTTTTCGGCGGGCAGCATGTGGCCCGCGGGCCGTAGTTTGAGGACCCCTGCATTTAGGTATTTGTTAAATCTTAGTATACACATAGTTTCAGAACTGCTAACCCATACCCCTGTGAGAAACAAATGTTCTAACAGAGAACAGTATTATACAGAGTTCTTTTTCTCAAAACACTGTTTTCCAATTGTCTTCCCCCATCCTTCCATGCAGCCCTGTTACTCATTTGTAGCAGTCTGTGTTCCAGTCTGGGTCCCCCACATCCTGGTTACTTTTAATTACTTATTTACTTTTTGGGTATGTGGACTATCACCATGGCTCTGGGAGTCAAAGCCATCAGAAAAGGTGTGCTCAGAGAAATGTCACTCCTGGCACATCCCATTCCTCCCTTTCCCACCACACCAGGCAGGTAACCAATCTCTTTTGTTCCCAGGCCATCTTTTCTGTGTTTCCTTTGCACAAATGAGCTGATACATGAATATTCTAAATATCCCCTTCTTACATAGGGTGGCCTACTACTGATACTTTTTTTCTTTTTAACATTTTATTTATTTTTAAAATATATTTTTATTGATTTGAGAGGAAGGGAGAAGGAGATAGAAACATCAATGACGAGAGAGAATCACTGATCAGCTGCCTCCTGCACACCCCCTACTGGGGATCGAGCCCACAACCCGTGCATATGCCTTTGACCAGAATCGAACCCGGGACCCTTCAGACCATAGGCAGACGCTCTATCCACTGAGCAAACCAGCTAGGGTTAACACTTTTCAAATGCAGGAAATCATTCCCTGTCAGCTCATAGAGATCTTCCTCCTTTGTAAACACTGAAAGCAGTTTATTTTTTTTTCCCAGAGAAGGAATCTTTAGAATCAGATTCTCAAAGAGGTTAATGCTCCTCCAAACACTAACAAATACAGTCCTGAAGCGTGCTGTCAGAAGCTTATCTTTAAACTACAGTGGGGCCTTGACTTACGAGTGTCCCGACTCACGAGTTTTTCGAGATACGAGCCGTCTCTCGGCCGATTTTTTGCTTTGAGTTGTGAGCTAAAATTCGGGTTACGAGCCAGCTTCAGATACCCCACTGCTAGTTGGCGCAGCGAATGTCACAGTGAACGCCACAACATCAGCCCAGCATCACGTGTCTCACTCCGTTCACTTTTTGATTTGACATACAAATAATTTGAGTTACGAGCTCCATCACGGAACGAATTAAACTCATAAGTCAAGGCCCCACTGTACCTGGCTAACTGCACGTGACTTTTTTTTATCTTGAGCAATTAAAATATAAACAGGTAAAACACTGCGTGCTCCCACCACACAGAACCAACTACTTCCATCGGTCACGTGTGTTTCAGGTTGTTTTTTTTACTCTCTCAACTCCTGCAAGCCCTTCCACTTCCTACAGTCCCCTCGCTGAAGGCAATCGGTATCTTAGTCTGGGGAGAAGTGGACTTAAAAAGTAACAGGATTTCAAGTCTGGGAGAATGAGCCTCTGGGAAGAACTCAAAACTATGTAACTGTCTCTTCACCACCCGCCACCGAACACAAAGCTTTCTAGGTCAATCTCTGACTCCCGTTTGCCACATCCCCACGATGTGCCGGGCTAGGAAAGCGAAAACCTGGCCCAGAAACATCACTCACAAGGGATCCTTCACAGGCGGCAGGCCTGGACCAGTGTGAGCAATCACAGGAGCATCAGTCACGGGTTCCAGGCCTGGTCCAGCCATTAACTAGCTGCTTGACCTCTAGGAAGGACAAGTCCCTCCCCCTATAGACTAGTTTCCTCATTTACAAAAGAAGACGTGGAAGTAAATGGCCTCAGAGGTGCTTCTCTAATTCTACAGATCTATACACCAAAATAGCCACAATTATTTGTAAAAACTAATAGTAACTATTTTGTTTTAATCCTCACCCGAGGATTTTCCCATTGATTTTCAGAGAGCGTGGAAGAGAGAGGGAAGGACAGAGAGAAGCATCGATGTGAGAGAAACACATCAATTGGTTGCCTCTCGTGGGAGCCCCGACCAGGGCCTGGGCGGGGGAGGAACCTACAACCAAGGTACGTGTTCTTGACCAGAATTGAACCCGGGACCCTTCGGTCCACAGGCTGACGCTCTATCCACTGAGCCAAACTGGCTAGGGCCATAGTAACTACTATTTAATGTGCATTTACCATATATGAGATAATGCTCTAGAAACACTCCACAGTTAACACATTGAATCCATTATGCAAACAGAAAAATGGTTGAAAGATGCTAAATGGCTGGCCCGGGGTCTCACAGCCAGTAAGTAGCACTTCAATTCCAAGCCAGAGCTCTTCACCGCCACTCCACACCACCACCTGCACTCTAAAGGGTCTCTTCACGGTGCAACAGGACCCCACAGGCCTCCCTCACAGGATGGACTGGCTGGCTATACCGGTTGGTCTTGATGATGGTGATAACGGCTCTGAAAGCAAGGAGACCTCAAGCCTAGAGGGCTTCCAACCACTGCCTTAAAACACCACTCACTCTGGGGAGATCTAGCCACACCCCTTTGTAGTAACAACCCACATACTTGTTCCAGGATGGGGTGGGAAGTGGGGTGCTGGTGGTGGTAAAAAACTTGGGCCTGGCCAGATCTTGCCTTTGCAGCCTTCGAATCACATCTGCCCCAGGGAAATGCTCAGTGGTAAAGGTTCAAGTGACAAGAGGCAAACAAAAAGCTACCAATTTTCCTTTCAAAGGCTACATCAACCTCAAATTTATTTTCATAGAAAAAAGCACTCAAAAGAATAGATCAAACCAAAAACACCAAACAAACTAGTCCACGAGTCACTGCACTTAGGGCAACTTTTTAAAAAAAAAAAAAAGTCCAGTTTTCCTCCTAACAGACAGGAAATCACCCAAACCTGCGCGGCCTGGCTCATGGCCCGACACCCCACCACGATCTTTATTCACCTGCCGTCCTCGGGAGCAGGGGAACGCATCCATGTGGGAACACGTGAGAACAGGGGCTGCCCTGGAGTGAGGCTTCACGTGAAAACCAATAGAGACGTCAACAAATGATGGGCCGCACCTTGGGGAGCCCTGTCCTTCTCAGCAAGGGACAACACGCCTTTTCAGGCACAGGGCTTCTGGGTGCTGGGATGGTCCGGGGCCTTTCAGGCGGCTACCTATGTGATCATGACCTGCCGGTCGGGTGTGGTGTGGAGTCACCTCCAACCTGTATTTAATTCTCTGCTGTCACAGACCAGCTTTGTGACCTTGCGCACGTTCCTCAAGAGCTCTGAGCCTGTCTCTTCACCTAGAAAGCAGGACTAACCCTGACCTTACAGAGTTACAGGAGAATCTGAAAACCCTAAATCATTTACGGGGACCTTTCAGCACAGTCTAGCACAGTGATGGCCAACCTATGACACGCGTGTCAGAGGTGACCCGCGAACTCATTTTTTTGGTTGATTTTTCTTTGTTAAATGGCATTTAAATATATAAAATAAATATCAAAAATATAAGTCATTGTTTTACTATGGTTGCAAATATCAAAAAATTTCTATATGTGACACGGCACCAGAGTTAAGTTAGGGTTTTTCAAAATGCTGGCACGCCGAGCTCAAGAGGTTCGCTATCACTGGTCTAGCACATGGCAGTCCATCAGCAGTTCCCTTCTCCTACTTCTGGGGGAAGGTATCCGCTCACCGAATCCTCAAAACCCTGAAGAGGGGTGTCAGATAAGGATATTGAGTTGAGGCACCACAATCTCCTGTTTGTGACCAAGTGGAAGGACATGTGACTCAGCCCAGAGCTGCTTTACCCAGGTCACCCAGTCCTGTTTCTCCTTAATAGAAGCCGACAAGCCAGCTCTACTCATCCAACACACTTGGGAAGGTTTCAGACTCCAGAGGTCCCCTGAGGTGATAGTGCCCCGAATGACCTTGCTTTGACTTGTCCAATACCTCAGACCTTGCTAGAGAACCAAGACTAGGACGCCTCCCCTATTAGAATACAATGCACTTAGGAAAGGGACTTTGACTGGGCCAGCGTTGCAGGCCCTGGCCCAAGACACAGTGGGCAAAACTAGATATTGATCTTATTTTTTCCCCTTTATTGATTAAGGTATTACAAACGTGTCCCTATCCAAGCCTGCTGAGCAGCCCCCCACCATCCTCTGAAAGGACGTGATTCCCTTCACCGTGCAGGGTGCCCGGGCGCAGCCTTTTTGTGCCATGGGTCTGTAAGAAATGGCACAGGGCTCAGAATCAATCAGTGCCCTGCATGGCCGCCTGAGCAGCTGAGTTCTGACTGCTCAGTCTCACAGCTGAAGATCAGGCCCTGTTCTCCCTCTTCTGTGCTGCAACCCCCATCCCCCCAAAAAACCACAATGCTTCCAGTTAAAGCTGGATCACAGAAAAGAAACTGAAACTATCAGCTGAGCTACACTTTCTTTCAACGGCCGAGAAAAATTCAAAGAAATGGCTTTGGCAGGACCCCAAGAGGCATGCTTCTTGGTGGGGCTAATCATCGGCCGTGGCCTGCTCTGAGCCTCTGATATAATATGTACCCAAAAAAGTGGGACATCTCGGCCTCCAAAGGCTGAGAGGGGACTTAACAGAAATCAATCAAATCATATGTTAAAATATTGATTTATCAACCTTTCCATTTGCCCTGCCCCACCTCCTCAGATCCATTCTCCATCCTTCCCGTCCTAATCCGTGCTCCAGGTTGACTCCCTCAAAACTGCATCACCTGGACTCCCTTCGCTGCTTTCTGGTTGAGTTTGGCCAATGGAAGTCATCAAAGGAAAACAGAGTCTCCCCCCGCCCCCACCCCACCCCACACACACCTGGGCCCACACTGTGACTGCTTGCATCTACCCGGAGCTGTGGCAGCTCTTCCTCCGTGGTCCCAGCTATCACTGGTATCTGGTAACACTATTTCCTTCTTGGGCCCCTTTGACCTAGAGGTGTTTGCTATGTCCCATGGTCACTGGTCTTTGGGCTCTTCAACATCTCTTGTTGGGTCCCTGAAATACACCCACATTGTCATAAAAGTCTCCTGAATTATCCGAATTAAACTCCATTTTCTGCCAGAGCCTAAAATGATTCATCTTCCTGTCCACAAATTGCTTGCTCGCTCTCTCTCAAGTGTGCCTCGTCCCGCAGTGGCCATGTCTGAGCCTAATGATTCTGTCCAGCAACGAGTCTGGAACTGAACTAGAAAGGTTGGTTTCTTATAGAGGGAACTGTAACCCCAGCAGCTGGGAGGTAACCAGTCTTTCTACCACAAGGCCTGAGAAACAGAAAGCCAGTACAAAGACTGTAAGGGAACTCAGAGATGCAATATGGCTCTAGCAGCAAAGGCATCTGGGAAATGTTGGGCTCTTAACTCTTTGTAGCCTCAGGCTTGGCTTGACTACCCAGAAAACTGGAATGCTGCCCAAAGGTAAAGGTCATGCCCCCAGGAAGGAGGTTAAAGAATGTATACAGTGTGATAACTGCCTGATGTTACCTTCAAAATACTTTTTTTTTTCCCCTGGGGGTCTACATGACTACCCACCATCTGGTTTTACTATTAACCCTCTATAAAACACGAGGCCCTGTCCTGGGTGGGGGTGGATTTATTCCTGGCCGGCCACCACTGGGAGCAGCTACTTTGCCGCGTAAGTTTCTCCTACTAAAAGCTCTTATGAATTTGAGTAAGGCTACAAGCCAGATCTTCAGAATCCATCCTGAATTTAGACTTGTGGGGCTTCCGTCAAACAGAGAGAACACAGCAAAAGCATGAAAAACAGCAGAGACAAACAAGGGAGGGCCTGAAGATCCAACTGCCCTCGCATTCTTGGAGAAACACCGCCTTCTCACAGATAGACTTTCCTTCTTGAGCCACCTTGTTGGTTAACGTAACTATCAACTGAATCCTCAACACACACTCTGAGGTTACTTTCAACTGCTTCTAACTACCACCAAACCAAGATGAAATATCCGGGGGAAGAGTAACAGAATCAAAGGCCGAGGGCAAGGCATGCCAGAAGCTGAAACTAACCAAATAGGACCCAAGGCAAAAAAGAAAACACAAAACGATTAGGTCTTCAGAGGCAAGAACAGGATTCCTGCTGGGCGTTGCTTAAGGCGCACGGCTGGCACTCAGTAACCAACTGCCAAACGTTTAGGTGATGTCAGAGCTGAGTCAGTGAGATCTGTGGTGGGCTCGCTCACCTACAGTATACATGCACAACAAACTGTGTAAATTCTGTTTTGCTCCTCCATAAATACAGAATTCCACTTTGCTGCTCCATAAGCAGACCAAACTTGTGGCAAATGTTGACAATCCTTACGAAGAGGTTTACTCGGTCAGTTCAGTCTGCATGGCTCTGTGACACAATCGTGGCCTTAATATGTCCATGGTACTGGTGAGAGAGAAGTTTAATTTAAAAAAAACTGAAAATTCTGTCCAACTCATCTCCTTTTAAGGACTCCCTTACTCCATCAACGTTACCAAGTACCTACCTATCAAGTGCAGGACACTGGGCTAGGCCTTAAAGGTATCATACGTACAAGAGAATTATTACCTTCCAAGATCCATGATGAGGCAGTGGCGGAGCCTCTGAGACCCCTAGGATCAAGCTTCTGGCCACCTCTGCAACCCGATCTTCCACCAATTACCTCCCGTGATCGGACTCACCATCCTTTCCTTTCGGAAGGCTCAAGCTTACTTAATTCTTGGCTGCGCTGAGAACTCGGCTCAAATGCTATTTATTTCCTTAGGAAGCCTCCCCTGATTGACTTCCCAGGCGAGGCAGGTCCTTTTTTCCCTCACGGCACGTGGTACAATTTACATATAAATGCACAAATTGACCAGTAATTTGTTTTTTCCCTTCTGGCATGGGTGTTATATAAGGGCAGGCCACTTCCTATCCTCCAGTCTAGCTCAGTTCTAGGTGGAATGAATGAAATGCCGAGTCCAGGAGATACACAGAAGGGACACTCAGCATGGATTTAGGAGAGCAATCCCATCTCCCTGGGGAAGGCTTCAGGGCGCTACAGCCCCCAATATCCCTTAGTTCTTTCGACTCCCACTAACTATAGCATCCCCTTGATATATACCTTATATTCCATCGCCTTTATTGTATATTCATCTTTGAAATCATAAAGGAATCAAAAGACTGAGGTTAAAGGAACGCCGGGAGAGCTGAAATGAACCACACTGAA
The DNA here is from genome assembly GCF_014108235.1 of Myotis myotis. Taxonomy (NCBI): domain Eukaryota; kingdom Metazoa; phylum Chordata; class Mammalia; order Chiroptera; family Vespertilionidae; genus Myotis; species Myotis myotis. Next base: position 49,355,426 of record NW_023416317.1, read on the forward strand.
CCAAAAGTGGAAAGTAAAATACAAAATGGTTAGGTCTAGACAGGATTCTGGCTTGGATTTGGGGAGACGGCTCTAATCCGGGGAGGTTACAGACTAGAAGGGCACGCTCGGCTTCCCCTGCCAGCTCAGGACCGGGCCCAGCATTCTCCCGCTCTGGCTCCGGCGGGGTCAAAACCGGGGACGGCAGGGCGACCGCCGAGGAGCTCAGCGTAGTGCTAGCTGCCTCTAGGGATCTCACCTCCCCAGTGGCACCTGGGAAACTGCAAATACTGTGCTCCCGGCGGGGCAGCCGCTTTTCAAACACCTTCCCCTTTATCTGTAGGTCGACTTATATTTTGAAAGCGCTTTCGCCTCCGGTGCCTTCTTCCTCCCCGTGACTCCCGTCCGCTAGGGGAGGAAAGCGGACCCGAAGCCCACGCCCGCAGGAGAGCCACTCGCGCCGGCGGGCGAGGCGGCCGGAGCGGCGCTCCCTCGCGAAAGCCTCGGGGCTTGGCCTCCGGCTCCCCGCCGGGCTCGGCACCTTGCAGACCCGAAGGCGGCAAGTATGCATTCAGCCCTCCATGGACGTTCGCCGCCCGCTTCTCAACATCCCGCGTCGCCGGCTTAAGGCTGTTGAACCAGAAGGGAAACCCAGACCCGCCCATCCGCCCGGGCGAACCGAGGGCCGGCGCCACCCGCAGGGCCAGGGGCACCGGGGGCCGCCGCCCGCGCCGCCGCGGCAGCTACCTGGACGCCGTGCACGATGTACACCTTCTCCGCCTCGCTCAGCGACACGGACGCCATGCTGCCCCGAGCCCTTACGTCATCAGCCCGCGCCGACCGCGCCCCCGCTCGCGTCATCAACCTGCGCGGCTGCCGCCCCTACAGGCGCCACCGCCGGAGCCGGGAGCTCCATGGGCTTCTCCTGTGCGCCGCCGGGTGTCTGGCCGAGTCCAGGGAGGCGCGGCGCCTCGTGCCCGGGAGCCATCGCTGCGGCCCGAGGCCGGGTCCCAGGTCGCGGACTGCAGGGGGTGGCGACGGCGGCTGCGGCGGGAGCCTCGCTAGGGGCCTGGGACTGGGAAACTGCCTCCGACTTCACGGTCAGTTGGGAGGCGGAACTGGGGTTGGGTGGAAACGCCGGGGTGCGGCGAGGGCGCGGGCCAGGACGGAGCCGGTGGGCTCCGTGGGAGAGGCGCGCGGCGCAGTGTGCTCGGGGCTGGAGGTGAAGGAGCAGGTTGTGCGCTTGTGAAGTAGCCGGTCATGTGCTAGAGAGACAGAGACAGACAGACAGACACCCCGAGTAAGGGAGCGGACTTCGTGATCGGCCCGGGGGGCCGTCTCCCCGCCCTCCCCTACCCCCCTGGCCCTGCATTTCCCTGGTCCCTGGGGAGGTTGAAAAGAGGCGGCGATGAAGCCCGCTTTAGGTTGTTCCTGGTGGGTAGGGTCCGGGCCAGGAGTGAGCCCCGAGGCGTCCGCACTCCACCCCGGGGATTCTGCTCTCCCCTCCTCCGCTCTCGCTCTCTCGGGCTGACCTGCCGCTGACCCAGGACTTTGCGGGATCCCCTTGTCCCGGGCGGAGGAGAGCCTTGGTCACCGGCGCTGGCGAGCGGCGCAGTGCCCAGGCGTCCCCGGCGCTTCCCAGCGGTGGCTGGCTGGGAGCCCTGACTTGATGGGGCGATTCTGGGAGCTGTGGACAGCCGCTTAGAGGTGTGTGCTGGGGGTGGGGGGAACAGCCCAGGCGATGGCCGTATAGGACCATGGGCCTTGGATATCCAGAAAGGATACCTGCAAGGTGAATACGGGCTCACTGAAGGAGCCCATTAAGGCGGGGCAAACGGGGTATGGTACAGATTTTAAAGGAGCCATGTGGATAAATGCAGGAAAGTTAACCAAAGGACGCAAAGAGGGTATCTGGTAACTTTTCCAAATGCATCCCCTCTTTTAAAAAATCTTCACTGGAGGACATGCCTAGAGAGAGGAAGAGGGTGAGGGAGGGGAAGGGGGAGAGGGAAACGTCTGTGAGAGAGAAACATCCATCCCATGCCCTCCGCATGCTCCCTGAGCAGGGATCCCAGGCACTTGCGCTGACCAGTAATAGATGCAGGTGCATAGACGACGCCCAACCAACCCAACTGGGTCCAAATGTCCCATTTTTTTTTTCAAGAATCTTCTTGTTTTCAAAACAAGATGGCTTGATCATCCAAAAAAAATGTTTGGTGTTTTGCAGACGGTATCTTCAGTACAGTTTCACAGATCTTAACTATTGCGAGCTTACTATGGATGGGCTTTGGGCCAGCTTTGGAACCCTAAGACAAGTGAAACACAACTTCTGCGCAGACACCCTCCTCAGGCAGAAGGGGAGGCTCCAGGGCCAATGTAACCGCAGAACATGGTGGTTAAGAGCTACGATGGTGGCGCTAATGAGCACAGTGGGATAGGGAGGTGGGTCAGAGAAAGGTACAGAAAGCAAATACCCTCCCCACATTGTTAAGCACTAAACTGCTGATTCCCCAAAATACAGAGATGATCACTTCTTAGTAGACTAGACATTAGTTGTTTCTTATGTCTCTACATAGGTCTCTACAGGGAAGATAGCTTGCAGGGGAGGACTTTGCCCTCCAGGGAAATTGGAAAAGGTGAAGCTGGAAGGGTTTCCTTACGAATGAAAACAGGCACCCCACCTGTTGTGGCACATAGATGCCTTTGTGTGTGGTTGGACGCCTGGATTCCATGCGAGGAACTCTGGGATGAGATAAGGAGAGACTGCTGGCATTAAAAGGGGTGTTTTGTGCTAGAGGTTGCTCAGAAAGGGGAGACCCTGGATCTGGAATCTTAGTAGGTAGGACATTTAAGAGGACTGGAGATTTAAAAAGTGGAAGCAAATGGACAGATCAGAAAAGATACAGGAAGAAAAGTCTGAGTTTGGATACCATGGAATCATCTCTATATAAAAATCTTTAAAAATATAGAACATCTCTGAATTGTTTCCCTGACAACTGACTAAAAGTTCCTTGATGGAGAAGGGTTGGCAGTATGTGCTAAATAATATTATGAATGATGTCAGACATGTTAGGCTAAGTAGGTGAGAGGTGGAAACAGTAGAATGTTCATTCTAAATTCTCTACTAAAACAATGACACCTTCCCTGATTGTTCTACTTCAGTGTCACCAGGACATTTTCATCCCATCCCATTTGTTGTGATAAAGCATTAGACATTTTAAAACATATCTATATGTATATGTATATTTTATTGATTTCAGAGAGGAAGGGAGAGGGGGAGAGAGAGAGAGAAACATCAATGATGAGAATCATTGATCAACTGCCTCCTGCACGGCCCCTACTGGGGATGGAGCCCGTTACCCAGGCATGTGCCCTTGATCAGAATCGAATCTGGGTCCCTTCAGTCTGCAGGCCAACGCTCTATCCACTGAGCCAGACCAGCTAGGGCAAGCATTAGACATTTTAAAAACCCATAAATTCAGAGTTCTTTTTTGGTTTATTGAAGCAATTTAAAGAATTTATGTTAGCCAGAAAATCAATAAGCCAGGGATAGCACATTCTATTAAAACAGCTAATTTTCCCATCACTGTTAGATTCTTTGGGGAGCATACTGTTTTGTAGGTCTGTCTATTCTAAATCTCTGTGCTCTATTAATTCTGTTTAACACAAACTTGCCTAGTGATTATTATATGCCAAGAACTGTTTTAAAACACTTTATAAAGATTATCTGATTCAGTTCTCACAATAGTTCTATGAGACAGCTACAGTTATCTCTGTTTTACAGATTGGGAAACTGAGGTGCAGAGAGGGTAATTGTCTAGACCAGCGGTCGCCAACCTTTTGGACCTGATCCTCGGACCACCAGTTGGCCGACTGCTGGTCTAGACCAAGGTAGTAAGTGGCAGAGCCAGGGTTTGAGACCAGATAATCTGGCTCCCATACTTGTACACCTAACCATCCATTTGGGCAGTCTCTCCCCAGGCCCCATTACATTCACTGGAGTATTTGCTGAAGGAGGCCTATGTTGGTAATGGAATTGGTAACTGCCCTATAAGCTATAGTTTGTTTTAATGTTAAAAGCAAGGAGTCTGTTCAAACATAAACTCCCAACTCTTAAATCTTTTTTTTTTTTTTTTTTTTTTTAGAGGAACATAGAATGTGGTGCTAATGAGAAATTCCTGTCGAACACCTTTTAGATGAGGTTACTCACCTTTTCCCTCATCTAAAAGGCTGAGTAGCCGAAACCGGTTTGGCTCAGTGGATAGAGCGTCGGCTTGCGGACTGAAGGGTCCCAGGTTCGATTCCGGTCAGGGGCGTGTGCCTCTGTTGCGGGCACGTCCCCAGTGGGGAGTGTGCGGGAGGCGGCTGATCGATGTTTCTCTCTCGTCGATGTTTCTAACTCTCTCTTTCTCTCCCTTCCTTTCTGTAAAAAATCAATAAAAAAAAATATATTTAAAAGGCTGAGTAGAGCTTAACCCAAAGGAGCTGAGGAAGGCACTCAGGAGCAGCGCGGGCCAGTGGGTCTGGTACGGAGGATTGAGATAGGCATGGAGACCCAATTCCAACCATGTGCTTTACACCCAGAATGACTCCTAGAAGCTCTTCAGACAAGCAGGAAGTAGTTGTTTGCATGCTCATGAGTAGTGTGCTCAAGGCCTGAAGAGGTAAACTGAAAACATGCCTCCCCAAAAGAAGTTCAGAACTTGTAGCTGGAGAGCCCAGGCACTTGAACTAGTGCATGAACAAGACAATAAAATAAAATGCTCAGTTGAGACTCGTGGTAATTAGACAAGAGGCCAGCCTATAATAAGGTGCTAATTGTGCTGGCCAGGTATCAAGGGCAAGAGGTGAAGACCTACTGCTAGCCACCAGCCGGCAACAAAAACCTAGCCGTGGTTCATTAACACAGTAAAAGTCGGGGGACAGAAGAGCTTCCGGGCAGAGTCCGTGGTGCTGAAGTTGCGGAAAGCTCCTATAAGCCCAGCAGAGGAACAAACGTTTTATTCCCAGTTGTAAAAGAGGTAGCCAAATTTTAGGTCTTTTTCCTTTGCATTTTCACCGTTAGCCTAGCACCCCAGAAAAGCAGAAGTGTGAGCTACTGTTTTCTCTGTAGGTCTGTTTCCTTTAAGTGCTTTGCATTTGTTTTGCCTGTATTTTGTCTTAAAGAATATTCAATATAAGTAACCTGTCGTAATCTAGCCAGCAGGTCTGTGTCTGTCTTGCTGTTCTGGAAATTATAGCTTACGATCACATTGATAGAAAAATTGATAGGAATACATGGATAAAACTTACTCTCGTTTAGAGGAAGGGTCTTCATAAGTATGCTTCATTTTGAGAGGGTGGCCCTGCATTAGGGCATATGTGTGAAAAGGAGGTCACATATGGTGATTAGCAAATCTGGAACTATCTAAACACATACACACCCGGATAGCCATAGAAAGTCACAGAATCTGAAGCAGAACTAGGGGAGTGATGTCAGGATAATGACCTGTTGGGAGGGAAAAAAAGAGTCTACTTACATACTCCCTCTAGTTACTTCTTGTTTTTACGTTTTTAATCCTTGCCTTCCTCTTTGGAAGCAGATTTCCAGAGACACATGGCCAGGTCATTTCTGGCGGTGAAGGTGAGAAGGCTCCATTTGCATGCCCCACCTAATAGTCATTCATCCAGGAAAACCACGTCTTTTCATAGTTTTCTCCAAACTGCAAACTTCCTGGCATGTAGAGACTTGGCGATTGAACTCTGGACTTTCTTGGTACCTGAGACATGAATATCTCCTCTGCAGGGTCCATAGGGATGGAACACCTTTGGATGGAATCGATTTTTCACGTTGGTAAAATGAGCCTAGTGGGACAAGTCCAGTCCCGTTGCAATAAGTTTTGACTTTGCTATGTACAAAGTATACATTTCTAAGCCAAGAAATAGTAGCAGGGAATCTAGAAAGGCAGGTTGGTTGGGAAGATAAGGATCTATAGTGGCAAGATGATTGGGCATCCACTCCAATGATGTGTACTTTGCCACTAACTAGTTCTGTGACTTAGAGCAAGTCAGTTAACCTCTCTAAGCCTCATATTACCCTAAAATGCATTTCTCACTAGGTTGTAAAACTTAGAACAGATCCTAGATATGCAAATATTTAAACATTGAAAAATGGTCATGTTTAACTTTGGATTTTAAGGCTTCTCTTTTGCCACTTTGTAAATGTGATGTATTTTGATAGTGCTTTTCTACTCTGACAAAAAAATAAATGAATGTACAAAAGGAAATGGTATATTTGATTGAAAAAACTGAAAATGTTCAGAAAAATTGCTAACACTTATAGATGGTTTTTTAAAAAATAAAATGATGGGGAAAGGAATTTAAGGGATGCTTTTGATAAAAATATAAAAATCCAAGAAATTAACAAAGGAAATATTGAATTTTTCCAGAGAAGAGAGGAATCAGAATCTCAGACCTAAGAAGGAACCCAAGCATTCAGCTCAGTCTTCTCGCCTGTTTTATAGATGAGGAAGCTGAGGCCCAGGGAGGGTAGCTGTCTTGCCCAAAAGCATGACGTTAACGACTGATAGGACTGGGAGTAGAATTTTGGCCTTTTGACTCCACACTTTCTTCATTGTGTTTGGCATAGCCTCCCAGAAGAACTCATAGAATTTACTCTCTTAACAACTTCCCTATGTATCAAATAGCAGTGTTAGCCATAGTCACTATAGCGAACTATAGGGATATGATGTATGCTACATTCCTACTTATTTAGCTTATAACTGGAAGTTTGTACCTTTTGACCATCTTCCTCCAGTTTCCCCTCCTTCTATTCTCCACCTCTGGTAACCACAAGTCTCTTTTTCTATGTTTTGTGAATGTGTGTTTTTTATTCCACATGTAAGTGAGATCATACAATATTTGTCTTTCTCTGTCTGACTTATTTCAGCATAATGCCTTCAAGTTCCATTCATATTGTTGCAAAGAGGATTTCATTTTTTATAGCTGAGTAATATTCCTGTGTGTGTGTGTGTTGTGTGTAATCCCATAACTTCTTTATCCATTGATCCATCAATACACAAGTTGTTTCATGCTGCTATGAACATGGAGGTGCAGATATCTTTTCAAGTTAGTGTTATCACTTCCCTTAGATATCTTCTTGGAAGTAAAAATGCTATACAATATGGTATTTCTATTTTTAATTTTTTGAGGATCTTCCATACTGTTTTCCATAGTGGCTGTACCAATTTATAATCCCACCAGCAGTGTATGAGGGTTCACTTTTCTCTGCATCCACACCAACATTTGTTATTTCTTTTGATGATGGCCATTCTACGAGACATGAGGTGATAACTCATTACTAGAGGCCTGGTGCATGTAAATTCATGCACTTGGCGGGGAAGTCCCTCAGCCCGGCCTGTACTCTCTTGCAGGTGGACCCCTCAGGGGATGTCCACCTATCGGCTTAGGCCTGCTTCCTGGGGGGGTTTGGGCCTAAGCTGGCAGTCAGACATCCCTTGGCAGCCCGGGAACCCTTGGGGGGATGTCCGACTAATAGCATAACCGCTGCTGCGCTGGCCAGCCATAAGCCGACTTCTGGCTGAGCGGCACTCCCCCTGTGGAAGCGCACTGACCAATGGGGCAGCTCCTGCGTTGAGTGTCTGCCCCCTGGTGGTCAGTGCACATCATAGCGACCAATTGTTATGTCAGTTTGCATATTACCCTTTTATTATATAGGATGGTTTTAATTTGCATTTCCCTAATGACTAGTGATGTTGAGGATCTTTTCATGTACCTATTGGCCTTTCATATGTCTTTGGAGAAATGGGTCCTTTGCCCATTTTTTAATTGGTTTGTTTGGTTTTTTGCTGCTGAGTTATATGAGTTCTTTATATATTTTGGATATTAACCCCTTATTAGATATGGTTTACAAATAGTTTTTCCCATTCTATAGGTTGTCTTTCTCTTTGTTGATGGTTTCTTTTGCTGTGCAGATTCTTTTTAGTTTGATGTCCTACTTATTTTTCATTTTGTTTCTTGTGATTTAGGTGTCAAATCCAAAAAGTTATTACTAAGATTCATGTCAAGGAGCTTTATTCCTATGTTTTCTTCTAGCAGTTCTCATGGTTTTAGGTCTTACATCTAAGTCTTTAATCCATTTTGAATTAATTCTTATGAGTGATGTAAGATATGGGTCCAGTTTCATTCTTTTACATGTGAATATCCAATTGGCCCCGCACCATTTATTGAAAAGACAGTCTTTTCTCCATTGAGTATTCTTGGCTCCCTTGTCAAATAATAGTCAACCAAATATGCTTGGGTTTATTTCTGGGCTTTTGATTTTGTTCCATTGATCTACTTGTCTGTTTTTATGCCAGTACCATACTGTATTGATGACCATAGCTTTAAAGTATAGCTTGAAATCAGAAGTGTGATGCCTCCTACTTTATCTCCTTTCTCAGGATTTCTTTGGCTATTTGGGGTCTTTTGTGGTTTTATGTAAATATTAGGAATGGTTTTTTATTTACTCCTGTAAAAAATGCCATTGGAATCTTGATAGGGATTGCATTGACTCTATTGAAGGCTTTTGGTAGTATTGATATTTTAACAATATTAATTCTTCCAATCTATGAACATGGGATACCTTCCCATATTTCTGTCTTCTTCTATTTCTTTCATCAATGTCTTGTAGTTTTCAGAGTAGAGGTCTTTCAACTCCGTAGTTAAATTCCTTTGTTTTGTTTTTGACACTATTGTAAGTGGGATCAATTTCTTAATATCTTTTTCAGAAAATTTGTTACTGTATAAAAATGCTACTGATTTTTATATGTTAACTGTGTATACTGCAACTTTATTGATTTTTTAAATAGATCTAACATTTGTTTTGGCTGAGTCTTTAGGATTTTCGATATAGAAAATTATGTCATTTGTGAAGAGACAATTTTACCTTTTCCTTTCCAGTTCAAATACTTTTTTTTTCTTTCTCCTTAATTGCTCTAGCTAGGACTTCCAGTACTAGTTGATTAGGAGTAATGAGAGTGGTCACCCTTGTCTTTGGTCCTGATCTTAGAGGAAAACCCTTCAATCTTTTGCCACTGAGTATATTAGCTGTGGGCTTGTAATATATAGTTTTTATTGTGTTGCAATCTGTTCCTTCTGTGCCTGATTTGTTAATTTTTTTAAAAATCATGAATGGATGTTGAATTTTGTCAAATACTTTTTCTGCATCTATTGAGGTGGTCATGTGATTCTTTTCTTGTTCACATTGATTGGTTTGTATATGTTGAACCATCCTTGCACCCCAAGGATAAATCCCAATTGTTCATGGTATAAGATCCTTTTAATATGTTCTGAATTCGATTTGCTAGCATTTATAGAGAATTTTGCTCTATTATCAGGGATATTGGCCTGTGGTTTTCTTTTCTAGTAGTGTTCTTTTCTGGTTTTGGTATCAAGATAAAGTAGGCTTTGTAAAATGAGTTTGGGAATGTTCCCTCCTCTTTAATGTTTTGGAAGATTTGAGAAGGATTGGTTTTAATTCTTTAAATGTTTGCTAAAATTCACCAGTGAAGCCATCTGGCCCTGGGCTTTTGGGAGAGGTTTTTTATTACTGACTCAGTCTCCTTACTTTATTCAGATTTTCTATTTCTTCTAGGTTGTCCAGTTTGTTGGCATCTAGTTTGTTCATACCAACCTCTTACGACCTTTTGAATTTCTGTTGCATTCATTGTAATGTCTCCTTTTTCCTTTATAATTTTGTTGCTCTGGGTCCTTCCTCTTTTTTCTTTGATAATCTGGCTAAGGGTTTGTCAATTTCGTTTATCTATTATTTTTTTTTTAAATATATTTTATTGATTTTTTACAGAGAGGAAGGGAGAGAGAGAGAGAGAGAGAGAGAGAGTTAGAAACATCGATGAGAGAGAAACATCGATCAGCCGCCTCCTGCACATCTCCTGCTGGGGATGTGCCCGCAACCCAGGTACATGCCCTTGACCGGAATCGAACCTGGGACCTTTCAGTCCGCAGGCTGACGCTCTATCCACTGAGCCAAACCGGTTTCGGCTTTATCTATTATTTTTATTCTCTATTTATTTCTGCTCTAGTCTTTATTATTTCTTCTCCTAAGTTTGGTCTCAATTGTTTTTCCCCCCCTAGTTCCTTAAGGCATAGAGTTAGGTTGTTTATTTGTGATCATCATCTCCTCCTCCTCTCACTCCTTCCCCTCCTCCTCCTTTTTAATCCCACAAATTCTAGTATATTGTGTTTCCATTTTAGTTTGTCTCAAGAAACTTTTTTTTATTTCCTGTTTAATTTCTTCTTTGATCCATTGGTTGTTCAAATAGAATCCCTTTGTAAAACCTGGTATAGTTACAATAACTGTTCTCTCACTCTCTTTTCTAGGTCTTTTTTTCAGATCCCTCCAAGCACTTTTGCTTTTTGTCCCTAAAAAAAAGACCAAGCTTTTTCCTGGGTGATGTCACAGTGGCTGCATGCCTGCACATGGCACCATGTGGTGTTGGGTGCTATTTTTAACATCCTTAGGTGGGAACCTTTGCTGGTTGGTCTCTGTCTAGCATGCGTGGGCTTTCTCTCAGAAAAAGCAGTGTGCTAGATCAGCAGAAGCAGATTTTAGGGACTCAAGCTTAGGGTGACCCCTGGCTAAAGCATTACAGCCCTCCTACTTCCTAAGTTAAATCATGGTAAGTCTTCTAAAAGTTGGCTGGTGTTCAGCCACGCTCGCACCTTAGAGCACAAAATGTGTAACTTACAAAGGGTTCCTATACTGAGAGTATCACATTCATTGACAAATATTAATTGGGTAGCTAGGTCAGTAATATATATTACCTTTATAAAAATTCTCCTGCTGGGCTGCAGGCTCCCTGGAAGGAGGAGGTAATGCAGGCAATGGCAATAGAAGCAACTAGTAGATACCATTCATTAGAACTAGAGAGGACGTTAGCAACCTTTCTAACATTTTATAACATCAATTAACTCTAACTTCTTTTATTTTTTTAGGGGGGGGACGGCGCGGGAGAGGAAAATCGGTTGCCTTCCATTCCTGCCCCAACCGGGGATCGAACCCACAACCTTTTGGTGTATGGAACATCCAACCAGCTGAGGCACCCAGCCAGGGCTTGAGCTTCATTTTTTTTCCCCTCTGTAGAACAGGCTGGACCAGAGTTTGGAAGAGGTCAGCTAGCCTAGTGGAAATACGATCCATGAAAGAGGCAGCTGACAGAGTAATATGACGCATGAGGAAGAGTGCTCTTTATTTTTTTAAGAATGGGCATTTATAGGTTCCCAGGAGCTGGTGGGAGGAGAGTCTGCTTAGAGTCCATTTCTTGGGTTTTTAAAAAAAGAATCACAGCTTGGAGATCTAGGCCTTCCCGCTCTCTTTAGAGATGAAGACAAAGCTAAGTTGAAGTGACTTCTCCTCAGGTCCATCAAATGCGTGAGAGGCATAGGAAGTAGAACTCCTGTTTCCTGCTTGGCATTCCTCCTCTCCTCTTTGTGAGGGGGTCGGGGTAGGGGGGAGAAGCCCTGTGCTATGCTCAAAATGTGGTCTATGGTGACAAGCAGAGCTGCTTTTGAATTCTGGCTTTACCACTCCCTCGCTTTGTATGACCTTGAGAACATTAACCAAAACCTCTGCACCTCATTCTAGATCTATACAGTGGATAATAAAAGCTACTGTGCTATTGAAAGAATTAAAACAAGCTGCTTTATGAGTCTGCAGTCATCATAGCCATTCAGTTAATGTTGGGGTCCATCTCTACTCCTGCAGACAGCACTGCATGTTTTGTCTAAACTGATGTTTTAGACAAAAATCTCAAATAGACTGATGTTTCTCTTCTGTAAAACAAAAGAGTTTGACTGAAATGCACTAGATGGTCTTTGAGGCTCCTTCCCACTCGAAAGGTCTGACTCAGATAGTGATTGCTTTTTAACAGTTAATCTCATGTGTGGTCTTGTTTTAAAGTTGTCTCATTAATCTTTCTCATTGTTGCCACACAGATAGAGCACATTTATAAAAAGGGAAAGTAGAACGTGTTACCCAAATGAGCGGTAGTTTCTACAGACCCCCAATGTTTGTGTCACACATTGTATCATCCTGTATGTGGGTGTGTGTATTTTTTAATAGTTCTAGAAAGCCGGGAGGTGGTAAAGAAGCCAGTTGTAGTAAGTGTAGGAACTGTTAGCCTGGCCCAAACCAGACTTTGTTCTGAAATGAAAACCCCTTGTTAGGAGTCCCAGTGGGTACATGCACGGAGGGTTTTATAAGAAGGTGACCAGTTGTGAGTCAAAAAGGCAAATTTAACTTCCCACTTCCTGGTTCCCTCAATGACCTTTAATGTATATAGTGTTTGGTTTGGGGGTGTAATAGTTTACTTTTTAAAGTTTTTGGTGGAGGTTAAGTATGACAGACAGGAGGCAGGAGGGAGGAACAATGCAAGCTCACTGGTGAAGCCAGAGCACTGCCTGTCTGGGCACCTTCCTTGGCTGGCAGATTTAATCAGAAGATAAGGCGCCTTTCCTTTGGACCACACCCTTTGAAAAACGCTTAGTGACTCATTCTATATTAGGAGGCATCTCAAACAGTGAATTCATGGTTCATTCTTCGTTTTTCTGAGAATCACCTAAAATGGGTATAAAATGTGTAGTTCTTTGGGAGTCTTACAACAAATTAAGATAATTTTAGCCCAAATAAATTAATTTCTTGATCAAATTTGTTTTTAAAGCCCATCTATTCATCTTTGAAGTTGTGCGGCTGGCCTGTGAACACTGATACTTTAGTCAATTCCTTGGATATGGAAGAAGATTTTAAAGAGGCAAATACCATATTCTTAAGACCATAGGATTTAAACCACAGGTTATGGATGTACTCCTTAGGATGAATTTCAAGGGAGAATTACGGTAGAAATGGCAGAAAAGATGCTGCCTTCTTTCAGTGGGCCTGTTAAATTAAGTGATTATTTACTGAGTTAACTAGTAAAAATTAGTTTAGGTGCGAAGCCCATGTTTGGGGCAAGTTCAAGAGGATACCAGACCAGCCTCCTTGACAGCAATCCAACACGATACTAGATGTATTAAAATGTTAAATATTCATTTATGTTTTTGAGTGTTTGGATTATCCTATTCTCTAAGCCAAAGGAAAATAATTGCACCTGATTTTGAGTTTATGAAGCCAATCTGTGTGTAAATATTTCATATAGCTACCCTCCCAGCACCTCCACTCTGCCTCCCAGGTCTACTCACTCCATGGCCTTTGTCTAGAAACCTATGTGTTAGGATTATTGTGGGGTGTGTCTGTCTGATTCACATATCCATTTATTCAAATACTGATTTGAGCATACACTCATGCCAGATACCAGGCTACAAAGCTAAACAAATGGGACTTGCAAGTTAGCAGGGAAAAGCAAGTAAGACTGGTCTTACCAGATTGGGAGCTGGGAGAGGACTGGGAGAGGACTGAGCAGGGCAGCACACACATTGCTGTCCTCCTCATCCCCTGGGTGTGAGCCCCCTACACAATTCCTTGCATTTAGTGGCTGCTTCATGAATGTCTTTTTGAGTCAGAGGGAATTGAGTGAAAGGCATGTTAGAGAGCCACCAGGGCAGGGGAATGGGACGAAGGCGCTGGGAGGGGACTGGCGAGGGCTGCCCCCTGAGGGTAGGAGAGCTGGCAGCAGTGGTATTGTGGGTCCTGGGGTGCGCCAGCCTCCTTCTGTGCCTGCCCCAGAGGCCTGAGCAACCAGTTCTGAGCAAGGATCCGTGGGGAATGGTCCTTGGCAAAGAACCATCCCTCAACCCCAAGGATGGGAGGAAAGGAGGTGAAGCTTTGCCTTTTCTGTTGTTGGGGGCAGAGTGAAGGGAACGTGTACAATTTGTTTCAAGGTGGGCTCCCCACCCCCCCATATTTTTCAGATTTTCATTTGGCTAATTTAAGAAACAAATCGTATTGAAGAGCTACGTCCGTTGCCTTTGGAGGCCTGGGGGTTAAGTAAACTTTTTACAGCAGTGTGCCTTGATTGGTTTTGATTGGGATGTTTTGAAACTAAAGTGTGGGTTGGAATCTGTCCTTCAGTTCAACACTCAGTGCAGCTCTGCCAGGTGTGCCCTTGGCTGGGCGCTTTCCCGGATCACAGGTTCTCACTCACCAATGAGGGGTGACGCGGAAACAGAGCTCCTAGTGCACTCTGGTCCCACATGGTTCAAGGGCGGAACATTCTGGTTACCTACTTCATGGTCCTACTTGGTGCACCTCCACCATCCCTAGAGTTAGCAGACAAAGCCTCCAGGAGGTAGGCCTGGGCTCAAAGAGCTCACACACCTTGCTCATGCACGTGTGATGGACACAAGTAGTGAGAGGCTGCTGTGTGCAGGCACCAGGCTAATGGAAGGACGGGGCTTCCAGCCCACAGCCACCGAATGGTGGGAGAGCCTAGCGGGTGTGCCCTAAAGGCCTACTGCCCAGCCGAGTCCCCTTCTTGCACAAACGAATCCAACAAGACTTCACTTCACCTGCTTTCCAGCCCACAGCCAGTTAGCAGCAGTAAATAGAGGGTATGTTGGGAGGACTGGTAACTCTAGGCACATAGTGACCGCAGCCAGGAATGGGGGAGGAAGACAAAGAACCTTACTGAGGAGATGCCGCAGTGACAATGGTCTGAACAGTGGCAAGCCCCGTGAATCCCGTTCCCCCTGAGGACATGGTTACCTAACATACTCCAGTAACTGCTGTTCCTGGTAATGACTCTAATCCTTCCAAATAAACGGATGGGTATTGTGCTTACGACAGGAAGTAGCCAGTTACCTGGGAGATTTACTCATGTGGAAGGGCCTGTCCCTCAGCAAAACCACAATGTGAACTGTAGCACTAGTTTAGTCGAGCCGTTGCCTTATCTGCAGTCAAGAATGAGCACCCGCCAGGGTAGGCTACAGGCGTCTGCTCTGAATATTCAGTGGGCATAATTCAGTCACTGGAAGCATCTAAGCATGAGCATTGCTCTAACTGAAAACCACACCATTTATGATCACTGAAGAGCACTTTGATGGAGCACACAGGGTATGGCGAGATGACCCTCAGGCTGCAGATGACGGCGGGTTACGCTGCCACAGGCGTGGGTGGGGCGATGTGGTTGTAACTGATGTCTCTGTTGCACCGCGCTCTTCTGCAGGGAAGCAGGAGTCGGGGTGGATCAGTTATTTACAGGGTGGGGTAAAAATAGGTTTACAGTTGTAAGTACACCTTTAGCCCCACCCCTGTGTTCTGTGGGTAACACATAGACACTCCTGCTCACTTGGAAAGGTCATTTGGTCCAATCTGCTTGATGACAAGACGACACCAAATGTCTGGGTCTTCTCTCTTCCAGATGCCAGCATGGACAGAATAGCTTATGATGCTTATCCCCACCCACCACTTCCGAGACATTGAGCGGAAGCCAGAATACCTCCAGCCGGAGAAGTGCGCCCCACCTCCCTACCCTGGTCCTGCGGGAACCATGTGGTTTATCCGCGACGGCTGCGGCATCGCCTGTGCCATTGTCACCTGGTTTCTGGTCCTCTATGCGGAGTTTGTGGTCCTCTTTGTCATGCTGATTCCATCCCGAGACTACGTGTACAGCATCATCAATGGAATTCTGTTCAACCTGCTGGCCTTCTTGGCCCTGGCCTCCCACTGCCGGGCCATGCTGACGGACCCCGTGAGTATGTCTGGGCTTGTTTTGACCAGCCCACACTCTCCTCCTCTGGCCCTGGTGTGGCCACAGCCTGCATGCTGCCCGGCCTCGGGAATGTGGAGAGCAGGAGGGCCAGGGCTGGGCTGGGGAAGTGGACACAGGCCCCACTGAAGAAGCACGGTCCGCACAGCCTGCCTGCCTGGGTGAATGGTACTGTCTGCACACTGGTGTGTATGTGGCTGGGACCTGCTGGGGCAGAGTTTGTTCTGGGGGAAGTCTAGCCTCTAGTGAGAAAGGTAAGTCACATAGCCATCAAACCTGGGAGCATAAGCATGCTGGGAGATGGGTCAGGACAGGGCTTTGCAGCAAAGACAGGACGGGAGCTTGAAATTTAAGCCATATCCAGTTCCAGCAATGTGCACGGAATGGCCTTCACTGTGGGTGAGGCTCATCTTTTCCTGGAAAGCTGGACAGGCCTGTTTCAGGCCACAACAAGTGCCTCCTGGTGAACGTCCGTGAGCAAAGCAGCGGTGTCCTCCCCGACGACGTAGCTAAATATCCCAAGCTGTGCAAGTGGCTGTGGAATGCCAGCACCCTGGACTAAATCCTCCTTTCCTGTTCACTGTCGTGTGGGGAAAGCTAGAGTGCGTTGTTGGATAACGACCTCCCATGGCTTAATTGTTGCCGTATGTGAGATGAGGGTGTTTAAATTACGAAAGGGAAAGTACTCCTCGTGAAGGTGGCAGTGGTCACGCAGATTTCCATTCTGTGCGCTCCAGGGAACGCTCAGTAAAGATGCTGGGTCCTGAGCTGGTTCCCTTCCCCAAGGGTTCCAGTTCTTGCTGGTTCAGGTGGTGGGTTGTTAATCTGCCCCAAAGGAAAGCGCTCTCCCAGCTCATTACGTGTCAGCAGCCGGTCCAGACGGCCCCTCCTCTTATACATGTGTCTGGGGAGATGGCACACCAGCAGGCCGGGGCCTGGTAGGGAGTGGGTCTGGGTTGGCGGTGTGGGTGGAGCCTAAGATGTAGGGCCGGTGTGGGATGTGAGGAGCAGCCTCGAGCCCCTGAGGGTGTTAAACGAAAGAGTGACAAGATCAGTTGTCATTTTACAAGGATCACTCTGGCAGCAGTGAGGAGGAGACCAGGGCGCACCGAGGATGGAATAAAATGAACGGCATGTTTATCGAGTGAGAGGTTTACTATGTGAGAGGTTCCATTCTGAGCAATGGAGACAGCTGTGAGCAAGACAGACCAAAATCCCTGCTCTCCTGACGCTCACATCCTCAGAGGGGTCAGGCAGTAACAACGTGATTGACGAGGTGATTTCAGAAAGGGACGGGTGCTGTAAAGACCATGAAACTGACGGGGTGATGTGGTGGTGACTTTTATGAGGTGAAGGGGGACTACTTTAGATCAAGGTGGTCTGAATGCCTCCCTGAGGCAGGGCCATTTGAGCTGAGACCTGAGTGACGTGAAGTTGCCAGTCAGGCAAATGAAGATCTTAGGGCAGAGCCTTCAGGAAGAGGAGAAACGGGAGGAAGTCTCGGGTGGCTGAAGCCAAGGAGTGGGAGCAAGAGGGGGTAGATGAGGTAGAAAAGCTGCAGCCGCAGATCCTGCAGGCCTGTGGGCCTCCTGAGGACTCTGGTCTGTGTTCTACATGCCATGGGAGCCATCAGAAAGGCATGATGGGAGCAGGTGTTGTGCTTGGGATGGGGGTTTGGGTGGCGATAAGTAAAAGCAGGAAGATAAGAGGCATTGCTGTGGTCCACACAAGGCGTGTGGCTCAGACCAAGGTGGGAACGGTGAAGCTGGAGAGGAGCTGTTGGGTTTGGAATATACTTTAAGCCACCAATTCTCAAGCCCAGCCGGCAGTACATTAGAATCCCTTGGGGAGCTTTTAAAGGTACTGATGCCTGGCCCCGCCCCCAGAGAGTCCCCTCTAATTGGTCTGAGGCGGGGCCCTGGGTATTGGGATGCTTTAAAGCTCCCAGGAGTCCCTCGGTTTCAGCCAGGTCTGAAAACCGCCATTCAGAAGAGCTGACAGAATGGAAAGAGATCAAAGAGTGTGCCTTCCAGAGTCGTCTTGGCTTGAGCAGCCGGGGGATTGATTGCTGGTGCCATTTATTGAACGGGGAGAGTCTGGGAGAATAGATTTAGGAAGAGAAAGCAAGGCTTTTGTTCTGGCCAAACTGTGTCTATATTACATGTAAGCAGAGATGCCAGATAGGCAGTAGATAGCCAGGTCTGGGGCCGGTGGAGGGGCAGGACCAGAGTGGAGTGCAAAGGTCATTGGTTTCTAGAAGGTGTGTGAATCGGGGAACTGGATGTTGGGGGGTGGGGGGAGGCTTCGGCCCTGGCATTCCTGCTGCCCTCACATGTGTGTGTTCTTTTACCCCCACATTGTCTCCAGGGGCCTCCTCAGTCCGGCCCCTTTGCAGTTGGAGGCGGGAGAGAATGATCCTCACTATGGTATGTTGCTGGGCTTCCAATCCCTAATGAATGGGAGCCATAGTCTGTATCCCAAACTCCAGCCAACTTCTCATGGGAGTGTTTTGCTGGTGGCTCCAAAGAAAACTGGGCAAAACTGTGAAGCATCTGTCTAGTATCTACCATTGTAAAGGGAGCAACTCAAAGCATGTCCTACAGACAGGCCGCGTCTCAGGCTCATCGCGGGTTTTCATGCTGCCACCTGCCTATCCCTTCCCAGCACATGACATCTTATGCAAAACTCAGTGTGGAAACAGAGGGGGGAGCTGCAGCGGTGGGAGCCCCTGGGGCACCCTGGGCTTCCCAGGAGCAGAGTTGGGGCCCAGATCCCACACAGAAAGCAGATCACTTCCCGCTTTCTCATCAATGCCTGCAGCCTCATTAACACCAAAGGGGGAGTCTGTTTTTATAAAGGAGCCTCTGTATGGTTTTGAGTTCCCTAACAAGATTATAGTGTTTGTATCTCAGGGATTCATGTTGCCTATAACTTCCAGAAAAAGTTACACCTAAGGTTATAAACAATGTATGACAATGTATACAGTGTATATGATTTGGCTTATTACTATTACTATTTTAAAAGGGGGAAAAAAAAAAGATCTTATAGTCTCCCCAAGATGGTTACTGTATCACTTTCAGCTTTGAGATTCTTTTTCCAAATGTAACATCAAAACAATTGCAGCCACATTTTCTGGACCATTTAGTGAGCATTTAGTAAATGAGCCCACATAGAGCTTGAGGAGAAAAGGGAATTGACTCACAAGAAATTTATCCATTTGAGGGATGGGGTAAAAGGGATAGCCTGTAAAGAGAGGGGAGGGGACAGACACAGAGGGGCAGGTGCCTCACTGGGCAGGGGGCTGGTCTGGAGGTGGCATGAGCGTGGGCAGGAACGAGTCAGACTGGTGTTTGATGTCAGGTGCCTCCTTGCCCACTCAGGTTGTGTAATGTCATCAAAGGAGCTCTCCGTGTTCCTGAAACACTCAAGTCTAGAGTGGCTCCACCTGCCCAGGCAGCCTGGACTCAGAAACCCTTGTCTCGGTTCCCCTCTCTCCTTCCCTCCCTCTCCCAGTCTCACCACGTTTTCTTTCCCAGTTACAAGTACATTTTAATTCCTCGTCCTGTGAACTCCTGAGGGACTGACTCCCTTTACATTGAGCTCTGGGAAAGTGTCCGCCTCCCAGCTTAAAGCTTTCCTTTTGCCCCGACTGCCAGGAAGCTCAAAGCCAAGCACTAGGCAACCACGTCAGTTGTGTTCGTCTTTATGATCACATTGTTTTGTACTCTTCCATTCTTTGGACCTAATAATTTATTAACCTCATTGTAAATTATCTCAAGTCTTAGATTGGAGTCAAGGAGGACTATAAAGCCATTCGATTTAACCACATTGCTCAGGAAAAGGGAATCCGCCTGCCTGCCTGCCTGCCGCCCCTCCTCCTCCTTCCCTTCCGTCCCCCCTAGTGGATTCCTTGCTGTAAACAGACTGCACTTGACAGTCTCCAACCACTGCAGGTCACCGATTCTTGGGGAAGACTCAGGTAGCGGCTATTTCCTGGGGCCAGTAGCAGGGAGCATGAGGTCCGGCCCTGGGAACACAGAAGAGGACTGACACTGGGTCCGCCCGACCAGGTTCTGCTATAGAAGGGCTGTGCCCATCTTGCCCAAAGGTATTGCCACATTCCCTGTGTAGGGTCAGGGGACTTGCCTCGGGGTTCATTTGAGTGGGGTGCTTTGCTCTCACTCATGCTCCGCACCTTCTCATACCTGCCACTGAGCAACTTATCAATGCCAACCGAAAGCCTTCTGGCTCCAGGGAGAGGAGCGTGACCAGGTGGGGATTACCTACTTTCTGCTACCTGTGGAGGAGAGCCAGGTGGCCTTGGGCACAGGCCTGTTGGAGCTCAGGGAGTTTCTGCTTAGCCCAGCAGGTGTGCGCACGCCTCGATCCCATGGCCCCTGAAACAATGTATGCAGGCTTCTTCCTTGTTGCTTGAAATGAATGGGACGGTTGAGTCCTTGAACCATTGGTGTTTCTTCAGAACCCGTCTCCATGGCTTTGCATTGTGTCCTTCTTGCATTTCCTGCCGTCCTAGCTGCGTCCTGAAGCAGGCCTTATCCTAGGCTGTTTCCATCACAGTGAGTGTGTTGATACAGTGTTGGCAGGAGAATGAAAGGATGGCATCAGGGCCTCCTCAAATCACTTAATAGAAACATCTGACAAACACATGTTGCCTTCTATGGAGGGTAGGTTCTAGACGCGGATGGCTAGGTCCAATCCTCTTCTGCCACTTATTAGCCACCTGATCCTGGGAACTTGCTTAGCTTCTCTGCTTTAGTTACCTCATCTCCACAGTGAGGAATAGCATGGTCTCTACCTCATAGGTCTGTTGTCAGAATTAACTGGCAAAATACAGCAAAGCACCCGGAACTGTGCCTCGCACCTAAGCACTCAGCAAGTGTCTGTTGTATCATCATTACTGTTCAGCTTGGGTTTATTAATACCTGCTCCTGGGCTGCAAGTTGGAAGACATTGTCCTCCAGGAATTGGGGTGTGGTTAAGTGGTAGTTGTTACAACACAAATACAAGCAAGCACAAAGGCCCTGAGATGGGTTCTGACTGGGTGTGGCCTGGGGCCACTGGTAAGAAGGCTGGGTTGTGGTGCCCTCCCAGGACTCTGGGCCAGGAAATGGCTTTAGAGCAGCGGTTCTCAACCTGTGGGTCGCGACCCCTTTGGGGGTCGAACGACCCTTTCATAGGGGTCGCCTAAGACCATCGGAAAACACATATATAATTACATATTGTTTTTGTGATTAATCACTACGCTTTAATTATGTTCAATTTGTAACAATGAAATTGGGGGGTCACCACAACCTGAGGAACTGTATTAAAGGGTCGCGGCATTAGGAAGGTTGAGAACCACTGCTCTAGAGATCTCCCTGTACATCTCCATTTTGTGTAATGAGTAGATTGTACCTTCACAGAACATTTCGGAGTTCTTTGTTTTGTTTGATTTTTATTTTGTATTGGTTTCAGGTGGGTAGCTTAGTGTTGTTTTTTTGTTTGTTTGTTCTCTTGTTGGTTGGTTTATGGCCCGTGTCCTCCACAGGCCCCTTTGAAGTCTGCTGTCTGGGTGGTTGGGCGCCACCTTCCCTGTGAGTCAGACTTCCAGACCCCGACCCTCCGCTGATGCCTCAAGGACCCTCAGCGGTCTCAACATTGTGGTAACAAACCTCAGGAAAGTAGGTCATAGTCCTACTCCAGGTAGCTCCTTCCTGAGGTGTATTTTTTTGCTTGTATATTTAATGAGCTTTTTTAATTGCAAAAGTCACATGCTTATAATAGAACATTCAGAAAGATGGTCAAGAAAAGATGTTCTTGTGATTCTACTATGTTGGATAACCATTAATACTTTTGTGGGTATCTTTGTCTTTTTATGTATGTACATAGAAAATCTTTGCCAAAACAGGCTTATAGTCTATGTACTGTTTGGAAGTCTGCTTTCCCTTTAACAATCTATCACGGGTATTTCCCGTGTCAGTAGCTGTGTGCTTTATGGCATATTTAATGTGAAACTATATCTGACCAGCGTTGTACATACCATGCAGTCCTTGCCTACCACAGTTTGTTTGCTTTTTAAAACTTCTGTTATAGGCTTTTCTGGCATCTGACTGCATTTTGCAGACCAGATTTTTTTTTCTACTACTTTTTTAACTTTTAGAAAAATTATTAATGAGAAATACTTCAGACAGTTGAAAGGGTATGAAATGATGAGATGATGAGCACCCATGTGTTCACTTTTTGGCAATTCCTGGGGAAAATTGTCAATATATACTCATTGGTGTTGGCATAATTCTGAATACAGAGTCCACATGTTGGGGTGCACCTGCTCCATCCCTGTGTAATTCTTAACAGAGTCCATGTGTCAGGATGAAAATGCCCCGTCCCTGTGTGTGCAAGGGCTCCTTTGAAATAACTGTGCCCACTGTGGGATGCTGGAACCCTTAGCCAACCCTGACGCCTTTCCTCTTTCTTACAGGGGGCAGTGCCCAAAGGAAATGCCACTAAAGAATTCATCGAGAGTTTACAACTGAAGCCCGGCCAGGTGGTGTACAAGTGTCCCAAGTGCTGCAGCATCAAGCCCGACCGAGCGCACCACTGCAGGTACACGCGTGCCGCACACACACACTCATGCGCACACGCTCCCCCGCGGGGCCGTCCGCAAAGAACATGCCCTGCTCTGGGCGCCGAGTGACCCCGAGTCTCCCTCTGGAGCCTCAGGAGCTCCCCAGAAGGGAAAGGGCATGTGATTTTGGCTCAGGACACCTGTCTCAAGACTCGGCTCTGCCACACCTGACCTGGGACCCTGGGCAGCCCTTGAGTCCGCCTCTGTTTCCGAGTCTGTAAAATCCGGGAGATTCCTGCTCTTCTTCCTCACAGCCTTGCTGCTTAGTAAAGGCCCCTGAGAAAGGCTGTAGAAAGTCACTCTGTGCACGTCTAGTCCTTGACCCATTTAAGAGGTGGGCCCTGCAGTTTACAGGGAAATGAACTGTTGCCCTAATTGAAGGATTTTCTTTAAAACGAAACTTCAAGAGGCTACGACATTGTGGGATTCAGCCCATAAACCATTGCCCTTCTCATCTATGATGATTTTACCCTTTTGGTTTTCAGATTTCTTTGACGACATCCAGCTAAAAATTGCACTCTTATCATTCCAAGGGAACTTTAAATGCTAAATTACAGCAATACAGACATGGCGCTTGGTCCCTTTTTCAGACTGGTGTGGTGGAGGGGAGCTTTCAGGGGGTGAACCAGCTCCTGATGGCGGGAGGTCATCTTTGCCAGTCGGGGGATGCGAGCAACTGTGAGGGGCATTTCTGTGGGGGTCTCACTGCCCCCCTCTCGGGAGAGAGCGCAGCCTCCAGCGTTCCGGGCCCCAGGCAGCTGCTGGGCACTGGCTGTGTCCCGGCGCCTCAGCCCACGGCTCCTGCCAGTCACCTGACCTCTGTCCTCTCACTCTCAGAGAAATGACTCCCTGAGTGAGGTGAAGTGGTTTTCTCGTTCTTCCCTGAGCCCGGCATTCTCCTGCCGCCTCCTCCCTCTCTCCCAGGACCGAGGGGGGTATTCCTGAAAGCTAGTAAACACGTCAGCCAGCAAAACAGGGGCTGCTGGCTCAGATGAACTCGGGGGAGGTGCCCGTGTGCCGCCTGCTCCTGACTCAGGAAATGTGTCCTGACAACTGCTCCTTTGTGGTGCCCACGCCGTCGGGACCACAGTTTTGAATAAGCAGAATCCCCAGCACACGGGCGGGTTGGGCTGTGACTGGTCGAGCCAGAGGCCTGCTGCCTCGTGAGAGAAGCTGGTGTCGGCCTTGTCCGCTCAGGCAAGGTGCTTGTGCCCAGCTGTTCGGTTCCCCCTCTCCCCGTAGGTCCCATGGAATTGAAAACTCCATCCTCTAGCTCTGTGGCCGCCACCAATACTCCCTGAACTTGGGCCTGTGTTCCCTCCAGCCCGGTGCATGCGTGGTGTTCCCTCTGAGCAGAGGCACGTGGAACCCCAGGCTGCTGGTCCTGGTGGGGAACCTGGAAGCAGGAGGGAATTCTGCGAAGGGAGCTGTCCATGGTAAAGGGGATGGCCCAGGCGTTAGTGTGATGCGTTAGGTTCTTGGACAGGCGGTGGAGACCTCTGACCCTGGCAAAGCCTCTCCCCCTGCGGGCCCCCATAGACACACGCTGAGGCTGAGCTGGTCGAGGACTGCGTAGGGCGCCTGCCAGATCCTTGTTCTGTCTTCCTCGTGGTGATGCAGCTGCATGTTGTCTTCACAGCATTTTCTGTGTAGACCTGGTCTCAGCCCTGAGATGTGAGGGCTGGCTGCAGGCGGTTTGGAGAAGCCAGGTTTCCGAGCCCAGAGCCCAGAGCCCAGAGCCCAGAGCGGGACCTGAGAGCAGTGTTCTCCCCACCGACTTACCCAGAACTTTCTGAGCGGGACAGGGCATGGGAGGTGCCTTTGTGCTTATACTTCTCATTGTAGCGAACGAGGGGTGAGGGAAAAAACACGCCTGGCCCACGTGGTGCCTCTGGCCGTGTCCTTTTCTCTTTCCTGGGGCAGCCAGTCTACGCTGAAGCCGTTTCCAGCCTCGCTCTCCCCGTCCACAGTCGGAGCCTTCACTCAGCCAACCCTGATCCACGGGGCCTGGGCTGGGCTCTGGGCTGTGAGGGTGGATTAGACATGGCCCTGACCCAGGGCCTCCCCCCAGGCTGGCAGGTGCACCTGTCCACTGTGGTGCCGCCTGGTGAGTGCTGCTGTGGGGAGACACGGGCCCTCATGGACACGCTGTCTCCATGGTGGGCCAGCACCAGGGCGGGCAGGAGGGCCTCAGCCAGCTCTGGGGCCGAGTTCCAAGGAAGCCCCGCAGAATGTGGGCAGTCACCATCTGGGCCTTGGGGCTCCTTCACCCACCTACTCAAGGACCCACCTCCAGGCCTTGCCCTCGGGACTCTCAGGCCCCAGTCCAGACCCATTCAGGCTGGGCGTTTTGTGAGCTGTGAGGGGATTGGCTTCTGCACAGGGCCTCCAGCCACCAGCCTAGCTGGATCCCCCCACCCTACCCCTGGCACACACACACCACCACCACCTGGCCCAGAGCCTGCTTCTGAACACCCCCCTCCATGAGCTCAGGGAGAGGGGCCACCTTGGCATTTCGTGTCCTTGCAAACAGCAAACACAGACCCGCACTCTGGACCAAGTTGTGCAGCCTCAGGGGCTGGACTCCCTGCTCCCTGAAGGGTGAGGAGCTTTCTAATGTGGCTGCCTGGTGAGACGTGGGCCTGTGAAGCCGGCTTCCCGGCGTGCGCCGGCCTCTGCAGCGGCGGGAACAAAGCCCGGGTGCCCACAGAGCTCGTGTCAGCGCTTGGGCAGCTTCCAGAGGCTGCGGCCAGCGGTACTTCTGCTGCTGAGCAAACACTGCCCAGAGCCCACTCAAAACCCTCGGAAATAAGTGCGACGGAAGAGAAACTGCTCAGGATCCTAGAGCTGGGGGCTGGGGGCTGGGGGAGGGAAGCACCCTCAGGAGTTTCTTCCCCAGACAGGGGGGGGCTAAGAACCCCTAGAGCTGGTTGTCCCAGAAGGATATGCAAGAAATGGGCTCTGAGTAATGGCTCTGTGGGGGAGGGTTGTGGGGCCTGGTGGCTCCGTGGGGGAGGGGTATGGGGCCTGTGGCTCCGTGGGGGAGGGGTGTGGGGCCTGGTGGCTCCGTGGGGGAGGGGTGTGTGGCCTGTGGCTTTTTGGGGGAGGGGTATGGGGCCTGTGGCTCCGTGGGGGAGGGGTGTGGGGCCTGGTGGCTCCGTGGGGGAGGGGTGTGTGGCCTGTGGCTTTTTGGGGGAGGGGTATGGGGCCTGTGGCTCCGTGGGGGAGGGGTGTGGGACCTGGTGGCTCTGTGGGGGGGGCCTGGTGCCTCCGTGGGGGAGGGGTATGGGGCCTGTGGCTCCGTGAGGGAGGGGTGTGGGGCCTGGTGACTCCGTGGGGGAGGGGTGTGGGGCCTGGTGGCTCCGTGGGGGGGTGTGGGGCCTGGTGGCTGAGGCCCAGGATGCAGGGGCATCACTCCTCACTGTCTGCTTGTCTGTACTTTTAAAATTTGTATCAGGAACAAGTGCTACCCATTGAAATACAGGGTGGACAGAGTGTTTACAGTTGTAATACAAATAAACAATATATTCATTAATAAATAATACAAGAATAAACTGTTTCATGTACTCACAACTGTAAACCTACCTTTGCCCACCCGTATGTATTGTTCATGTGTTTGTTTAATCCTCACCCGAGGATATGCTTTATTGATTTTTTTTTAAGAGAAAGAGAAACATTGCCGGGAGCCAGGTCCCTTGAAACAGCAAGCATGGACCGGCTCCCGGCAAAACATGGATGTGAGAGAGAGACATTGATCGGTTGCCTCCCATTCGTGCCCTGACTGGGAACTGAACCCCAGCCTTTTGGTGTGCGGGACGCTCCAACCAGCTGAGCCACCTGGCCAGGACTCTTACCTTTTTTAACTTGGTAACACCATGCAGAGAGAACAGGTAATGGGGTGCTGGTACCTGACTTTCTCTTCACTTCCTCCCTGCCCTCATGCCCGCCTTTCTCCCCTGCCCTCCTGGCCCAGGGGGATGCTGGAGCTGGCCCAGCATCTCTGAGATGCGCCCCTTTCTGATGCTAGAAAGACCCTCTGCAGTTGTAGGGAACAGGGTGGAGGCCAGAATGACTGCGGCGCTCGGCTGAGCCAGGCCCAGTGCCTGGCCCCGCTTCTTCCTTTTGTCAGGGCTTCCTGTGGATGGGGAGCCGGGGCCCAGAGGTTAGCCAGGTCTGCCTGGCCCCAGAGCTCACGCTTACAAAAGGCCACATCTCCTCCCTGGGGTGGGGCCTGCAGCTCAGCGTGTGGCCTCGCAGTGGAGCTGGGCTGGGCTCCTGGCCAGGAGGCTCTGCTCACCTCCACATCCAGAGTCCCTCCTGCACCTTCCGTGCCCTCAGCCAGACCTGCGCAAACGGCACCCCCATGTGGACCGATGTAGCCCTTCTCCTCCGAGCAGCTCCCCGAGGCCACCCTTCCTGCAGAGTCCACCCACCACAGCCCACTGTGCACTGTAAGAGCCGGAGACACAGTTAGTTATGGAAACTGGTGGGAAGAAAAGCTGGTGTGAACTGAGGGACTTTCAAGAAAGGAATCGTATTATTTCTGAGGTTGTATTTATAGTAATTCCAACTGTGTTTTTTAAAATATGTTTTTATTGATATATTTTTCTTTTTTAGAGAGAGAGGGATATAGAGAGAGAAACATCGATGAGAGAGAACATCCTGTATTGGCTGCCTCCTGCACAGCCTCTACTAGGGATCGAGCCCACAACCTGGGCATGTGCCCTGACAGTGACCTCTTGGTTCATGGGTTGACGCTCAAGCACTGAGCCACTCCGACCGGGCCCAACTGTTTTGAACAAATAATACCCCTGAGATAAATGTTAAGGAGCCTGCTTTAATGATTTGAAAAGGGAACAATCTTTTTTTAAAAAAATATATTTTATTGATTTTTTTACAGAGGGGAAGGGAGAGAGAGAGAGAGTTAGAAACATCGATGAGAGAGAAACATCGATCAGTTGCCTCCTGCACATCTCCCACTGGGGATGTGCCCGCAACCCAGGTACATGCCCTTGGCTGGAATTGAACCTGGGACCTTTTAGTCCGCAGGCCGACGCTCTATCCACTGAGCCAAACCGGTTTCAGTGAAAAGGGAACAATCTTGATGAACCCATCTATTGGCAAGTGGGTCTTTCTAAACTTGAGCTTTGGAAAGTAGTTGCTTTCAAGCCCCCATTAACCTGTTCTCTTGTTTCATGTTATTACTTGGTTTGTCCAAAAAGGGTATGGAGGGTGTTTGCTATCAAATAAGCTTGAAACCTTCCAAAAGTGATCCCAATAACAAGTTAGTAATTTGCAAATTTATTAGATTATCCGATCAACACTTGAGCTTAAGTGACTTGTGCTTTTTTTTGGCAAAGTGGGTGTTATCTGGGAGCAGAAAAGCTCTTGGAGGGGGGCTTCCTGCCGCCCTGAGAACCTGCACTTGACCCCGCTCTGAACTCTTCCAGCTTTCCCTCCGGGCAGCCACACCAAGCTCCGCCCACCTGGGAAGCTCCACCCCACCCTCTGGATTTGGGTCTTTCTGGGGAATTGGGAGCTCTGTTTCTGTAAGCCCATCTCCTCAAGTTGTTGAAACTGCTTCTTCATGTTGTCCTCTCGCTAAACCACACTCTCAGCTCACTGTCGCGTCAAGAGAGCAGCCACACCACGTCAGTTCCATCCCGTGTGTCAAACGAGAGGCCTTGGTGGGTGACTGACCTGCAGCCCCTGCAGCCCACACCCAGCAGGAGGCCAGGTCTGTGTTCCCGGGGCTCCTGCCAGGGCCCTCCTAACGCTCCGCCCGGGGGCTGTTTCAGTGTGTGTAAGCGGTGCATTCGGAAGATGGACCACCACTGTCCCTGGGTCAATAACTGCGTGGGCGAGAACAACCAGAAGTACTTCGTCCTGTTTACAGTAAGTCCCCTTCCGGGTCTGCCCCACCCTCCCGGAGCCAGCCGAGCACTTGCTTCCCCAAGTTCCCAGCACTCGCCAGCTCCCTGCTGCTGCGAATAGCATAGCGCCTCTGCCAGCCTCGCTCAGCAAGGGCTGCCTGCTCCTGAGCGCTCGCCCCAGCTCCTGGAAAACAGACTCCAGCTGGTCAGCTCTAAGCGAGGGCCAGCGCCCAGTCTGAGTCGCTAAAGGAGCCGCCTTGGCGGTGACTGCAGGTAGGCGGGGTGTGTTTAGTGTCGGGGCTGGAAGGGCCCTTGGCAGTCAGCACCCTCACTGCTCAGTGAGGAGAAGAGCGACCCCGAGGCAGCCCCGCCCACCGGAGCCCAGGTCACGCCTGGTGACGGGCACTGTCTCGTCCACACAGTCCACACACTCCCAGCGAGTGGCTGTCACCTCAGACCCGGGGCTGGGGGAGGGCACCAGTGGGGGGGTGGCCGGGTGCCTCTGGCCCTGCTCCTGGCCCTCCCTCACCCTGGGTGCTCCTGCGTGCGGGGTTCGCACGGTGACGCCTGCCCCGCTTTCATTGCAGATGTACATAGCTCTCATCTCCCTGCACGCCCTCATCATGGTGGGGTTCCACTTCCTACACTGCTTCGAAGAAGACTGGACAAGTGAGTGTGGTCAGGGCTCTCCTCCGGGGCGGGGGACATGAGAGGCGGGCTCCTTATTTCCATCGTATTGCCAGGGGCCACCCTCAATTTATTAGATCTCTTGCAAGCCCACGGACTGACCAGGGAACGAACAGCAGAGGCCCGAATCTCTCAGGAGAAAACGCAGCCCCTTACAGTCAGTTCCACAGGTAAAGTGGAGAGCTGGGCAGACCCCGCCCGCCCGAGTGCGCCTGGGAGAGGGCAGGCCCAGCCAGGAGGCCAGGCCCGGGAGTGGGTTTCCGTGCCCTTGGCCAAAGCCCTCCATTCGAAGGTCGCCCATTCCAATCTTGCAGAAACTCATTTTCAACTTCCTGCCTGGGATGTGGAGATGTTTTGTTAATTTGTTTGTTTTCTTGTGGTGGTTGCTTTTTAACTGTTTGATCACCAATTGACATTAAGGTTGTAGACAAATTCTTGCTGTTTTAGAAGTATTCCATTTAAATGTAAATGCCAACGAAGGCGCTCCAACCAGAAAATTATATAAATTCTGAGGGAAAGTATAGATGTTGAAAAAATAAATGAAATTTAAAAGAATAAAAATAAGAAAAAGTGATTAGATGCTAACAGATTTAAGAGGCCGCCTGCTGAGCTAGATCCTTCACACACACAACCTGTGAGCAAATGCCTTGAGCAGAAACATCGTATTTCTACTGTTTTTCCCTCGATGTTTTCCCCTTTTTCATTTCACCATCCTTTAGAAGTTTTGCTCTTCCTGCACATGCTGACTTCTTGGGCATTTTCTTGCTGTTATTGTTTCTCAGGACTCTGAGGCTGCCCGGCCAGTGTGGCTCAATGGTCCTGGCGTGGCTCAGGAGGTCACGGTTCGATTCCCAGTCAGGGCACATGCCGGGTTGTGGGCTCGATCCCCAGTAGGGGGCGTGCAGGAGGCAGCCAATTGATGTTTCGTAGTCATCCATGTTTCTCTCTATCCCTCTCCCTTCCTCTATCTCTAAAATCAATAAAAAACACATTAAAAAACAACTCTGAGGCTATGAAAAGGACAGTATCCCTAGCTCCAACCAGATATTAAGAGGTTTCCCCTGTGGCACAGTCTGCACCCGCCCCCTCTTCTCTCCCTGGCCCTGCCCAGCACTCTGGCTGGACCTCATCTAGTGGAAGAGACTGGGCGGCTCACACATGTACTGCTCACAGCTCTGGCTCTGGGACGTCCAGGGCGAGGTGCCCGCCAGTTGGGCTCCTGAGGCAGGGACTCCTGGTTGCCAGGTGGCACCTCCTCCTGAGTCCTCCCAGGGCAGGGAGGGGACAGCAAGCGCCCCCGTGTGTCCTCTGTAAGGGCCTCACCTACCCCCGTCTTCCAAAGGCCCGTCTCTGAACCCACTACCGTGGGGGCTGGGGCTCAACACAGGAATTGAGGGACACAGTTCTGTCCATAGCACCCTGTCTCCCTGCTTTCCTGACTAGCGCGGTTCTAGCACAAGCCAGGTGGTCAGTGAGTGGGGGTGGGGGTGGGGTTTCTGCAGGTCAGGGTCCTGCACAGCTGGGGGCCACCGCAGGTTCCTTGGTGAACATTCTAAAAGGACCGCATCAGCAAGGCCCCCGGATCCAGGTGTGGCCTTGGCGGCTCGGGGTGAGGTCTGACAAGGACATTTCATCATCACAGACACCATCCCGTCGTCCGGCTAACAGACCTGGGCAGTGACGAGAGTCGCAGACCGTCAGTGAGGCCGTGTCTCTGTCCTCAGAACAGAGCTGACGGGCTGTTTTCTTGGTGCCGCTGGGAGCCAGGCGGCCCGCAGGGCGTTCTGAGCCGGGCCTTGTTCCGACCCGAGCCAGGCCTGCGGGGGGAGTTGCTCAGCACGTGGAGAGGAAAAGCAGAGGCTCGGAGGCCAAGTGCTCACAGCAGAGGGCTTGCAGGCCGGGCCTGAGCTGGAGCGGGTGGCCTGCTGGCGGGAAGCGGCAGCGAGCGAGGGCTGGTGTGTGTGAGGGAGGCCCTGGCAGGGCCCGGCCAGTCAAGGAGGGCTCCCATAGGGAGTGTAGGTGCAGCCAGGTGGGGTGGGGAGGGTCCTCACTGAGGCCTGGAGACCAGAGACGTGGCACCAGGAGGACCCACCGGGGGACTTGGGGCGGGGGGGCCTGGGGGCGGTGGGCATGGGCCAGCCCTGAGCCCCGCGCCCTTTGTGTGCAGAGTGCAGCTACTTCTCGCCGCCCACCACGGTGATCCTCCTCATCCTGCTGTGCTTCGAGGGGCTGCTCTTCCTCATCTTCACGTCGGTGATGTTCGGAACCCAGGTGCACTCCATCTGCACGGACGAGACGGTGAGCAGGAGGGCGGCCTGCACAGACCCCGGGTGCGGGGCACATCCCCCATTCCCAGGGACACTGATCTTCATGCACACACGCGTCCTCCCCTGGGGGCTGGCATGCTGTCACACCAGCGAGGGGCCCAGCAGCCTTGGTGAGGGGTCCCCTTGGCCACAGGTCCTTCCATGCTCCCGAGGGTTCTGTCTGTGCGCCGCTCTGCTGGGCACTGGGACACCTCCCATCTGGGGCCACAGGCTGGAGACTGGATGGTGGACAGAGAGTGCCGGGACCCAGGTGGCCCAGGCAGAGCCACTCCCAGAGGAGGTGACTTCGTCTGGTCCTGAGGGCAGAGCAGGGGACAGCCCTGCCTCGAGCCCCAGATCGGTGGTAGCACGTCCTCGCTGGGCCCCGGTCACCTCTGCCGGGCCTGCTCTGGTCCTCGCCCACTGCTTCTCCCTGGTCCTGCCTTCCGGTACTCGCAGCTCCGCCTCTGGGAGCCTCGAAGCTGCTGGGCCAGAGCCCACTCCCCTGGTGCCACCCGTGGCTGTGATGTGGGCATCGCTTCCCTTTTTGGGTTTGGGGCTCCCTGTAAGGGGCCCAGGAGGGAGCAGTGGAGTCCTGAGGTTGAGAGTCCATCCTGGCTTCCCAGGGTCCCCTCGGGGGGCAGCTCTCAGCAGCGTCCAGGCCCCTGTGGGGACTGCAGGCCCCAGTAGTCGGCCTTGGAGGGAGGCTCATGTGAGGGGAGTGCTTGCCTCAGCTGCCAGGGCCCTCCCGCGGGCGGGAAAGGCCAGTGCAGGGAAGGGCTTGCTGCCCGGCTGCCCAAGCACCACTGTTTGCACCTGTGGGAATTCCCCATGGTTTAACAGTGGTTCTCAACCTTCTGGCCCTTTAAATACAGTTCCTCACGTTGTGACCCAACCATAAAATTATTTTCGTTGCTACTTCATAACTGTAATGTTGCTACTGTTATGAATCGTAATGTAAATAAGAAATAACATCATTACAAAGGAGTTTCTATAAAAACAGTAGCCAGTGGTGGATCCAGCTAGGAATCCAGGCAGTAAACAGGACCAGCTTCTCTGTGGAAGGTCTGCAGGAACCGGGGTGATCCAGCCCCGCCTCCTGCCTGCTATTGGGGTGCTGCCAGGCCACACAGGCCGTAACCTGGGGGAGCCTGAGGAGAGCTGTCAGGCCCTGGCCCATCTTCCCCTCCAGGAGTCATGTTGGGAAGGAAGGAAGGGCAGGCCCCACAGCTCATGGGAAACAGGTCCTCCCCTCCCCTCCCCGGGTGGGGCTGCTCCCCCCTCACCAGAGACCAGGCACAAACCCGTTCCCCTCACTGACCAGCTCTATCCATTGGGGGGACCAGCTTTCTCCGCAGCCCCCATTTTTCCTGAGACGGGAGTGCAGGCTCTGTGACAGCTGCTGAGGTGGCCCAGGGTCACACGTCTCCCCACAGGAGCCCCGGGAAGGCCTTCGCCGTGACTGAGGCTGACTGGTCTGTCCGTGTGGCCCCCTGACCTGTACTAACCCATCTCCTTCCTCTCTGGTGACTTCTCCCAACCCGTCTGTCCCTCCTCTCCACCTTCAGCTGTGCTCCTGACCCTTCTGGCGGAGTCTGACCCACCAGAGCCGCCCTTTGACTCACTTTGTTTTCTTTTTCTCTTTTTTTTGTCTCAAAGTGGTTATGGTATCGCAGACTTCCTGTGAACCAGTCCCAACTGAGCAGTCACCCTTGGCTGTCAGATCGCCAGCTCCGCGACTCCTGTGCCAAAGCCTGCAGGCCCTGGCCCGCCCACCCTGGGCCCTGGCACGCTCATCCCCAAGAAAGTCTGAGTTTTTTTACACTTTTTGTGAGAGAAAGGGAAGGCAAATGTGATATGTAGTTGCTCTGTGGCTTTATAAAGGAGACGTTTACTCCACTCACCTCAGGCTAATGGACTTCCCTCCCCCAATCCCACAGCGATAAAGCGTGTGACTGAAGTGTGGTTGTTCTTGTTTTCAGGGAATAGAGCAATTGAAAAAGGAAGAGAGAAGATGGGCTAAAAAAACAAAATGGATGAACCTGAAAGCCGTTTTTGGCCACCCCTTCTCTCTAGGCTGGGCCAGCCCCTTTGCCACGCCCGACCACGGGAAGGCAGACCCGTCCCAGTACGTGGTCTGAAGGACCGCTGGCAGCACTGCCACTCAGACACACATCCCAGCACCGCCGCCCGTTCTCACGAGCACTCAAACCAGAAAGCAACACAACTGCTCCAAAACTTTTTTATGACTCAAGTAAAATGGCTGAGCATTGCAGAGAAAAAACGTCCCCATGTTTTATTTTTAAAAGATCATCCTTTCTATTTTTTGGCAACCGAAGCTGCTCTTTTCTCCTTTTAAAAACCACCTCTCTGGCTCTGGTTTCCTCTCTGCTGTCTGTCTGGCATGACTAACGTGGACGGTGCTGTCTCCAGGCCGTGCCCACTCCTACTAACTGAGACGTGACTGGTGCGTGGAAGGTGCGTGGAAGGACCGTGTCGACGCCTGGCTGGGGAGGCAGAGGCGGGCAGTGAGTGGCAGGGCAACTGAAACACAGAAGATGGATGCCCACCCTGTGGCCTAGAGGGGCAGGATCAGGGCTGGAGCCCTACGAAGGGCCCGGCACAGTGGCCTCATCCCCCGCGTGGACTCGGTTTGCCTCCTAACCCATGAAATCAATTGCCTGCCTTGTACTTGGACTCGGGGTGTGGAATGGCGGGGGCGGGGACGGAAGGGATCTTATATGTATGCTGAATCACCAGTTCTATTCCCTCTGATTATTTGAAAGAGTGTGAAGGAAAGGTCTTTCCAGTTCAAAATGCCTTACACAATCAAAGGATGAAAAATGTGACAGTTTCGAGCGAGCTCCATGTTCCTGTTAGTCGGTTTACTCTCCCTCCCCCGCAACGAGGCAGCTGCAGCCCTGCCATCAGCCCTTTCTTCCTCGTGTTGTAAGTCGCCAAAGGGGTTTACTTCCTGGTGTTGAGACCCAGCAGTGTGCACGGACCCACATCTGGTCCGTATTCTAACCTGGGAGACTGTCGCCCCGGCCTGGGGCTAACCATGATGCAAGGGGGACATTCCAGCCCTGACTTCAAGGTTGGTAGGTGGCCATGCAGTCACTGGAGTCAGCAGGCACACCTGAGCCAGGTGCTGGGCCGGGGCAGCCTGCCCTGGGAGCCCCTCCTGTTCACCTGCAAGAGAACGGCCTGATGACGGCCGGCCACCCGAACACTCGCAGGAATTGGAATACTGATCACCTGGATTCACACACATGGATTTGTTTTTTAAGCAATTGCCACAAGCCTTTTTTAGCTCTTGCTTGGGGTGGGGGTGGGGGATAAGGGTTATTAAGTCCAGCCGTGGGTAGGGAGACTGGATCCAGCCAGGTGGTTTCTCAGAGAAGTGGAACATGCGCCTCTTTCAATCCTGTCAGTGCTTCCACCTGGAAACCAAATGCAATAAACGTTTTCCAAAAACCTGTTGTGGTTGAGCTCTGCTCTCGCCCAGTGTCACCGCAGCCAGCGCTGGTGACTGGCCGGCTGGTCGGAGTTTGTTTTCATTATTGATGCTCCCTCTTGGATGAGGATTTGCATGTTTTTAAAGGGCACTGGGATTCCTCTTGAGCAAGCTTGCCCACAGCCTCTCCTCTGGCTTTCCGCAGCCAAAGCCCTTGCCTGCCCTTTGGCTCTCAGTGGCTATGGAAAAGGTCAGGTGTGCTGTTTCTAGGGTGCGGCCTGGGGAGAAACCCGACCTGCCCTCCCAGCCAAAAGCCAGAGGAAATCGCTGACAACGTCCACAAACAGTCCTGGTGGGTTGCTTTGAGGAGCTCCCGTCGTCCCTTTGATGTTTAACCGAAAGTCTGCGCCCCTATGTCGGTTAACTCAGACTGGCCGCTGTGCTGCCTGAGCTGCAGTCACAGCTGAGGTCGGTTTTAAATCTAGTTTATAGCACTTGTGGGAGACGTGTGGGTGTTAAATGGCCCTAGCTTTCGGCTCGGCATAGGAGTTGGGACAGCACTGAATGGCGCGAGCATAGGAAATGGGCCAGTCGTAGCCACAGTCTTTCCAAACGGTCTCTGGAGAGTGGAGTGAAAAAGGAAGGCGACATGGCGAGCTGAGTTAGGTGACTCTGCGCATAGCAAACAGACTGAATGCAAACAGACCTGCAGATTTGCATGGTGACTCGTGCACGCTGGGCAAGTCCGGGCAGCACGTGTCAGGTCTCCTGTCAGTCGTAAGCATTGCATCTCTGTCGTACTTTCTTAGAAGAACCCAAAATGAGACCCCTTGTTACCAGCCTTTGCTCGTTCTGGCGAGGCTGCTTGGAGAGTTAAGGTCACCTTCCTGATGCAAAATCGTCCAGATGAGGCCCATGAAGAAACATCACGGCCACCTACGTGAGGTGGGCATTAC
This sequence comes from Myotis myotis, assembly GCF_014108235.1. NCBI lineage: Eukaryota > Metazoa > Chordata > Mammalia > Chiroptera > Vespertilionidae > Myotis > Myotis myotis. Next base: position 49,391,010 of record NW_023416317.1, read on the forward strand.
AGAAACCCAGGCTTTGGGGGGCTGGTTGGGCAAATGGGTTTAAGTTGCTTTCATTTCAATGCATCAGCCTAAAGAGGAGCCAGCCAGTAAAGGGGGGTGAGGGCTCCCAACCTCGAAAGGGCCTTTAAATGCCAAAGAAATGTGGAGAGGCTTTTGCTAGGATTCCTCCCGAGAATCTTTCCTGGCGAGGCACCCAGGCAGCACCTCTCGCACTGTGGTGCCCAGAGCAGCAGCAGCAGCATCCCCCAGCACGTCAGACATGCCTGTTCCCAGGCCCCACCCTGGGCCCCACAGTCTGCCTTGCAACAGCCCTGCGGTGATTCTGACACACTCAGGTCTGAGGACCCCTTTTGGTTCTCGGGTCTCTGCAGGTGGCCTGATGCCCTGAGGCCCTGGTCCCAGTGCTGCGGGGCTCAGTGCTGAGCCGTGTGCCCCAGAGCCCCTCCCCTCAGCCCGTGCCCCCCCCCCCCCCCCGCCGGAAATGGATGCTGAGGGCAGTGCGAGTGTTGAAGTGTTGGAAGGCAGCCACGTTATCAGTGTGGCCCGGGGTTGCAAACCACACTGGGCCCAAGGCCCTTTGGGTGGAGAACCATCTAGAAGAGCGAGGGGAAAGAATGGAGCCAGGGTTCTCCAAGGAGTGGCTCCAAGTGTGGGTACTTAAGCCTGGGCAGGCACAGGTCCTGGCCCCTAGTTTCTACCTGGTGACCTTACACCCACGGGCTCTTTTCTCGTTTCTTAAATACATGTCTGAGCTGAGCATCACCTCACAGAAGGAGGAATTCACGGTGAAAGGCAAGCCACTGGCCAGCCTACTCCCAAAGTGAAGGCTTCATTTCCCCAACTTCTCCCCCAAGAAAGTCATGTTCTGGCTTGTGGTTCCCAAGCAAAGCAGAGTGGCCCCGGGCGCCTCACCTGTGAAACAGATGCAGGGAATTATGCAAAGCTTCGCGGAGGAGAGCTCTCGGAGACCCGGACAGAGGGAGCTGCATCCCTGCATCGGGACGGGAGTCTAGTGAGGCCCCGGGACCCTGGCTCCGTCTGCATCAAACCCCTGCTCGCATACATCCTGTGGGACCTTGGACAGTGACTTCGCCTCACTTTTCTGTAAAATCAGGAGGATACTGCAAATCACAAGGCTGATGTGAGGACTAGATGAGGGCAATGAATGTGAATGTTAGTGCCGAGTCTGACGCATCGATGGCTTTAGTAAACGCCAAGGGTTAGAGCTGCGCCTTTTGAACCAGGTCACAGCTCTTCATTTGTAATCAGTTTATTGGTTTGCAACAGCATTTTTGTAAAGGAAAAAAAAATGCATTGCACGTTATAAGACAAGTATTGCTCCATGAAACGGGATGTTTACTGGGTTGCAACAGACAAGTGTTTCCTGCGTGAAAGCCCCGGGGAAGGGAGTTCTCTGGCCTCCGTGAGGGCACGTGTGCGGGCTGCGGTGGCTGACTTTCTACACCTGGTGACGTGGGAGCGGGGGACTCGCCGCGCTCCCCCACGGGCCTCAGCTGAGTCCTAAGAGCATGTCCTGGAGGGGAGCCTTGGTCCCGGGGCGTCACTGTGGAAGCCTGAGGGGGATGCTGCTCCCTCTGCACACCTCCAGCTGAAGAACTGCCTTCAAGACCCTTTAAGTCCACACAGAACTCCCAACTGAGTCCTTCCAGGAAGAAGTGACCCCAGGGGCTCCTCCCGAACCTGAAGGTCCAGGCCCTCGGGCTTCTTATGCATCCGATTTGTTGGAATTTCTCCTCTCCAGACTCAGCGGAGGTGGCACACTCCTTGCAGGTTTGTCTGCTTAACTGCTGAGGCGCTTCCCCTGGGGGCCAGGCAGGCAGGTTCTGTCTGGAATATTCTCCAGGCTTGTGGAGTGGAAGCCAGTAGCCTGGGGGCTTGTGCTTCATGCCCTCCTGGCTTTTCTCTGCCTGAGCTCAGCACCGGCAGAGCGAGTGTTTGCGGGAGGATGAAACCCACTTGGGCAGAGAGAAGGAAGACTCCGGTTCTGGTGCGAGACCAGCAGATGAGCTTTGGCCACTCACAGCCTGTTTGCCCACCTGCCACGGGCAGTATGGAGCCTGCCTCCTCGCTGGGTGGCAGTGAGGACCCAGAGTCGTGGCTCTGGGTGAGCCCAGTCGGCCGCCTCTCGTTTCCGGGTGTCCCCTCTGCAGCCTGGTCAGCATTGCTGACGTCCCCGCTGCCCTGCCGCATGGTTTAAAACCCTCCTAACACGCTGCAGACGACCACCCAGGAAAGGAACGGAACGCAGGATCCCCGAAGCAGCAGCCTCAGGTCTCAGGTGGCCATTGCTGGGGCTGCTGAGCAGGGAGGACTGGTGGGGGTGGGGGGTGGGGAGGTGGAGTCAGTACAGGGGCCACGTGCATGCTGTACTCCTGACCCACGTGAGGCCCTCGAGACTCAACAAGGTCCATTTTCTGAAACAGCTGTTTTTGTTCTGGTTAAAAGAGTAACACCTGTGCATTGGTAGCAACCAGGAGTGTGGAAAGCCTCCAGAAATAAATACATCTAAATAAAGTCATCTAAGCCCCTCCCCCCCCCCCAAAAAAAAGGGAACCTCAGGTTCCGTGGCCATGTCCTGTGCCCTTTGCTTTCTTCCCTGGTCACCATGGCACGGGCCCTTCCAGTGCCACGTGAAAACGTAGGAACGCCGTGTTTAATCGCATAGCTTCACAGAGTAAGTTACGTAACCACCACAATTAGACATTTCGACAGTTTCCAACTTCCATTATTATAAGTCAGTGTCCAAGATCGCATTGCATAAATCTTGGTCTCAGACTATTTTAACTTTGACTGTGAAATAATTTCAGACTTACAAAAAGTGGTTAATACAGTACAATGAGCTCCTATGTACCCTCCACTCAGTCTTTCCAATGTAAACATTTTATATACAAAATATAAGACTCTGTAGATACAATACTAAGCTACATATCCTATTCAGATTTCTCCAGTTGTCCCACTAATACTTTCTGCCCGGGTGCCACATGGCATCGTTTGTCCTGTCTCGTCTCCATCAGCTCATGAGAGTTCCCGTCTTTGTCTTTCCTGAGCTTGATGGTTTTTGGTTGTCGGGTTTTGCTGTTGTTGTTCAAGGTTGTTGGATTGTTCTGGTGAAATTCATACAACAAATTTAGCCATTTTAAAGTGCGCCCCTGCCAGTGAGTATTTCCATAGCGCTGTGCAGCCACTGCTTCTACCTGGTTCTAAAACATTTTCATGAGACTGAAACTTTGGAGCTCATGAGCCCATGTCCTGAGAATAGCCTCCCCCCGCATCTGTTTCCCGAGATTAGACGGGCTGTGCTGGCGGGAGCACCACGGCCAGGTGGGCCCACCCACAGGCACAGGAGTGGGGTCTCGTGGGTGATGTTAACTTCAACTTGGTTACGGTGGAATCCCAGTGTCCCGACTGCAAAGTTCTGTTTTGCCCTTTGTAATTAATCAGTAACTTATGAGGAGATACTTTTTTAAAAAAGATTTTTAAATGGATTTTTAGAGAGATAGGAAGGGAGAGGGAGAGAGAGAAACATCGACCAGCTGCTTCCTGCCCACCCCCCTCTGGGGATCGAGCCCACAACCCGGGCCTGTGCCCTGACCGGGACCTTTCAGAGCATGGACGGTACCCAACCAACTGAGCCACACCGGCCAGGGAAGCTTTTTCAAAAGCCAAGAAACTTAAATCTCCAAAATGGCATGGGAAGAAAGAGTGCTGGAGACCTGGCCCGGGGCATGGTCAGATCGCAGTCTGTGCGTGCCTCAGTTTCTCTTTCTGCATAACAGCAAGGACTCCAGCGGTTATGAAGGATCTTGTGCGGAAAAGGAGGGGAAACCTAGAGCTAGGTACTCGAAGGTGGTTCCGAGGTGGGAAGGAGCAGGACCCACGCCTGCCAAACCGCGGCAAACCCCCTGGCTTCCCGAAGAGAAGGGAAGGCAGAGGCCCACGGGCGGAAGCTCTGTGAGGGTGCGGGCCTTTAGCTCTCCCACCCCCTAACACCCTCTGTCTGAGGCCTGCTGGCTTCGTCGCAGCCGACACCCAGAGGCAGGTGAGTGGGCAGCTTGGGAGAGGCTGCCACCCGCCTCTGCCTCCCAGTGACCGGTGCGCCCTGCTGCCCGCTGCATGTTCACTGGCGCGCACGTCGGCTTCCTCAGCTCATGCTGCTTGTACCCTACGCCCCCCCTTCACCCCGCCATCTTCACGCAGAGTTCGCTGCGCCGTCCGCCTGCCGTGGGGGAGTGGCCCTTTATAGTGGGCGCAGGGCGGGTGGCCGAGCTCTCGTGCTCGCAGAGGCCCGTGTTCCTCCCTGGCCAATCCGGGCCTGGCCCTGCGCACAGCTGGCCCCGCTTAGCCAGGCTCCAGGCTCGGAGGCTGGGCAGCCCTCACCTGTGGGAGGGGAGGGGCGAGGAAGGTGGGGTGGGAAGCGAAGTCCTGGTCCCCTCAAGATCCTGCTTGCTGCAACCCCGCACCCCACTGCACCCCGTCAGCCCTGAGGAGCCTGTGCTGAGCCCGTGCCATGCTGACCCTCCTTCCCCCACTGTCTCCCCAGAGCATTGAGCGCCTCAAGCGAAAGCAGCAGCCCAGGGAGCGCCGGGGCAGCTGGAAGGCCGTCAAAGAGACCTTTGGGGGAAACTTCTCCCCGAACTGGTTCAACCCCTTCTCCGGACCCTATCACCCCGCGCTCAGGGACGAGGGCTGGGTGCGGCAGGTGGCGTCGTCAGACAACATGGAGACAACAACGGAGGAGCAGTCAGAGGAGCAGTCGGAGGAGAGGAAGGATGAGGACTCTGTGGAGGTGACGGACGAGTGATGCTGCTGTGGGGGGGCTGTCACCTGCCATCGGGGCTCCTGGGCACGGCGCACCCCTGCCCCCGCTGTGCCTTGCTCCCTGGGCACTGCCGTCCTCACACCCTCCTTCCTTCCCCATGTGGGGCCAGGTCTGGGGGTCGGGGACCAGGGACAACAGAGGAGAACAAGAGACTTTCTCTGAGTTCATCTAAGAGTATCCAGGGAGGGATGCCAGGAGCCATCTCCACAACTGGGCATCGCCCGGCAAAGGGGGTTCTGGACGGGGCGGCCCAGGGCAGCAAAGAACTTGCCTTTGGCTTTTCTAGGGATGTGTCTTCTCTTGGGAAGGGGGGCCTGCCATCTCGGCCATGAGGTTGCAGCAGACAGAGAAGGGCAGACTCGGGGCCCTGGGATGGGACACTGACATCAGGATCCAGCCCCCTGGAGGGGGGTCTAATTAGGAGAAATGCATGGCAGCCACAGCTTCCTTCAGGCCAGGCCGGGCCCAGCATGGGGACGCACATCCGTGTGGGATGTGCCCGGGATGGACATGAGCCCATATGACAGCAGCATCCAACTCAGCTCCTGCCCCACAGATAAGATCCTGCACCTGCCCTGTCCTGGCTGTGGCTGCGGGTGTCCCTTCCCAGGTGGGGAGGGACCGGTGTGGAGCTCCGGGCCTCTCGACCTCCCAGGGGAACTTACTTTTCCGCTCCCTCCCGGAGGGAGTCTACCCAACATGCGCAGAACTGACCGGAATTTGGCCTGTGTGCTTTAGCCATTTCTCCCAAGATCGTGCCCCTCTCGTCTCTGCGGGGGGGGGGGGGGGGGGTGGCCCGGGGCTGCATGGTGATGACCCAGGAAGACAGACACCCCCTCCCCCCGACTCTACCAGGAGGCTGGGACCTGGTGGCCCCATTTGAAGGCTGAAGCCTGAGCAGGGGAACCCATCTCAGAGGTTGTTGAAGTACCTTCTGGACAGAGGGGCTCGGGTCCCTGTTTGGTACTAGAGTGGGATCCCCCACTCCCAGCCTAGGCTCTGTTCTGGGGTGCACTGCCCGTGACACCAGCACCTGGATCGGAGGAGGGCCCGCAGAGCCTGCCCAAGCTGGTGTTTGTTGTCCTAACCCAGAGCGCAGCCCTGGGGCTCAGCAAGGATTGGGGACCAGAGACCCCACCAGGGAGGATGCAGTGCTGCCCGCTGGTGTCCCCGAGGAGGCAGGGCTCGAGGTTAGAGTAAGGGAAGGGGGCTTGCTGGTGTCTGCTGAGCTCCAGCAGGAGGTCAGAGGTGTGTGCTAAACCTGGGCCTAAGACAGGACCCCCTCAATGGGCTTGGCCTGAGAGCAGCGGGACCCAGCAGCCCAGAGCCACCTGTCAGACCCGGCCCTCCCTCCTCGCTGGGCCCATCTCCACACCAGGCCTCACCCACAGCACCCTGCCCACCCCCAGCCTCATGTCCTCACACAGCGACTCCACGGCCTCTGTGGTGGCTGCCAGCAGCGGAGCCTCCTGCTGGGCCTCACACAGGAAGCACTGCAGCTGATGCCTACGGGGAGGGAGGCATGGACCTCGGCCTTTCTCTTCAATAAAAAGCTCCGTGTGACCTCGGTGGCTGGTCTCCACCTTCAGCAGGAGGTCCCAGCCCGGGCCCCTGGGCGGTGTCCTTCCTCACCGTCACCTCGAAGCCTCTTTTCTCCCCTTTCCCGTGTGGGAGACAAGGACACAGCGTGGCTGCCGTGGGGAGACACTAGCCACACCCTCCCCTGGGGGTCCTCCCGGGCGGTGTCTGCGGTGAGTGTTCACTGAGCGCCTACTGTGCGTTAGGGAGGGCATCTGGGGCAAGAGTGCACAGGATGGAAGGGTTTTGTTGTTGTTAAACCCGCCCAAGGATACTTTTTCCATCGATTTTTAGAGAGTGGAAGGGAGGGAGGAGAGACACAGAGAAACATTGATGTTGAGAGAGACTCATGGATTGGTTGCCTCCTGCAAGCGCCCCAACCAGGGCCAGGGATGGAGCCTGCAACGGAGGCACATGCCCTCGACCTGAATCAAACTCGCAACCATTCAGTCTGCAGGGACGATGCTCCAACCCCTGAGCCGAACCAAACTGGCCAGGACAAAGGTTTTTTAATTTAGAACCCAGCCCACCACCCCTGAATGTCATGTAAATTACACACAAAATAACCTTCAACCCACACACGTGCCTCTGCCGGGTGATACCGCAGGGAGGGGCTGGGTGTCCTGAACAGGCCCTGAATACAGCCCAACCCCTCGGAGGGGGAGCCCCTGGGCCTGGGGAGTTGGGAGGATTGGATGGCTCCCCAAGTGCCCACCTGACCCGGCAGAAGATGCTATGAAGCGTGTTCCCTGAAAGAACACAGACCCAGGGACCCTCATTGAAGCATGTTTAATTAACGCACATGGATCATCTGAGCAAGTCCGAGGACAGAGGAACAGCTTGCGGTCGGCACAGGGAGGCACCTCCTGCCAGGACGACTCGGGGTCTCCCTCTCCTGGGCCCCCCGAGGCTCCTGATAATGGGGCAGCCCCTCCTCTAGCACAGGCTACCTACAAGATCACGTCATCTCTGAGCAGATAACTTCGTCCTTCTCTTTCCTGACCACGTGCTCTGGGAGAGCTTGGTCACATGCGGAGGGGAGTGCTGAGAGCGGGCATGTCCGTTCCTGACCTCAGGGGTGAGTCACTGTGGCGGCCTCAGTCAGACTCAGTTTCCTTCCACTCCCAGCATTTTTTCGGCATCAGTGGAGGACCCGCCATTCCCTCATGAGCCTGATCTGCTCAGGCTGTGGCCCCACCCTCCTCCAAGCTGCTCCTGTAACGCTCTCTGTCCGAGTCCAAAGGCCTCTTCTCCGTCTTCCCCTTCCCCTCCCTCAGCATCAGCCTGGGTGATCACTGCCTTTTTCTGGAGTGCTGCCCCCAGGACGCCACACGTGCCTGGTTATCCTACCTCACCGCTGTCGGCTCACTCGTCTCCCTGACTTCTCAACACAGGAGTGCCAGGCTCAACCCGGGGTGTTAAGAGGCAGCAAGAGAGGAGCTGGGAAGAGGCGGGCGAGGGCCAGGTCCCGGTCAGCAGGAGCCACGGGAGCTGTAGAAAGGCCCACTGTCGGCAGTGAGAACTGGAGGGCAGTGAAGCGCTACGGCACAGAGAGGGGGACCGCATGGACATGGCCCTTCCCTTCCCCAGCCTTCTGGTCCCACGTCCCTTTCTACGCAGGGAATGCTGGAGGAGCCGGGGCCAGGGGTCGGGTTCAGGCGAGCTGAGGGCTCAGACCTCCCGGGAGCCCCGAGGACCGGGAGCAGGTGAGCGTCAGGTCGGCCATGCACGGGAGCGTGTGGGCAGCACCCAGGGTCACAGTCACACGGGGTAGACACAAAAGCCACAGGAAGCTGGGAAACCACCAAAGGACAGACGGGGCCCACAGGTGAAGTGGGGGCGAGCGAACCTCGGGCCAGTTTTGTACCCTAATAAACTGTAGAATAAAACTGGGTCCCCAAAGTGAGCTCAAGCTTTTCTCCGTGAGGGCCAAGGGGGTGGCCAGGCCTTCCTGACCGGAAGGGCGCCGGCTGGGAACATCGGAAGGAGCCGTGCGCCCCGCAGCTGGGCCCAGGCCGGGGGAAGGTGGGGGCCATAACCACTCCAGGAGCTGCAGCTTGCCCTGGCTGCTCCCTTTGACTCCAAACACTTAGGAAAGAAATAAATGTAGGAAGGAATTAGGATTCCACACCTGGTAGTTTTAACTTACAAGAAAGCATTAATCCAGTCTTCCTCCTCCTATAATATGGCACAGCCGGCCCGACACATTGGCAAGAAGTTGTCCAAGTCCCACCAGTCACTGGCGTGTCACATGACTTAGGCCACCCGGCTACAGTTACAGCTGGTTCGAGTCCAGCTCCTGCATGGCCCCTGGGTGGGCCCGGAGGTCAGAATCGGAGCGCCGCAGACGGCCAGGTGCTGGGGCAGAGCCTGCTGCGCCGCGGTTCCCCTTCAGGAGCCGGGGCTGCCACCACAAGGCTGCTCGGTCACAGGCCTGCTGCCCTCGGCAGCAACTCCCTTTGGCTGACGGTCGGAAGGCTGCACCCCGATCGCGCTGGGAAGCAGTCCCCACACGCCAGCCCGAGCCTGAGCCACCATCTGTCTGTCCAGCCGCCCACCAGCCAAGTGCCTCTACTGCTGCTTGAGCGGAAGGGCCTTCCTGTGGACGAGGATGAGTCCGCAGAGGATGAGGAACACGCCTCCCCACCACAGCACCTCCTGGCTCTCTCCGTACAGCACAAAGCCCAGGGCGGCCTGCGGGACAGACAGCTGTGAGGCCGGAGACACGTGCCCATGGGACCGGCCAGGGCGGCGGGGCACAACCCCGCCCCCGGGAGCTGACTGCCCTCCTAGGGCGGGAGGAAGGGTCTAGAGCCCCTGCTGGCAAGTCACTCGACTCATTTTTGGTTTCACCTGCAGAGGTGAGGAGGTGCCTTCCTCACCGCACTGGACCCCGGCCAAGTGCACAGAACCAGCCGAGGCCACAGCGAGGCCAGTGTGCGGCTGGTACCTGAGCGGCCTCCTGCCTCCCCCCACCTGCTGACCTCAGGCCACCAGAGAGAGGAACCTAGACCCTGGCATCTCAGGCTGGAGGGTGCAGACCCCTAGGAGACAGTGGGCAGCGCAGGAGGGCTGCAGCCTGGTCGAGCAGCAGGCAGGCTGGCTGTACCGTTGGACTGCGTCCCATTGAAGGCGAGAATGCCTCAGTTTGAGACAGGAGAGGAACAGCCACAGCCCAACCTCTGCTCTGGTTCCTGACCTTTCTCCGATGTGGGGAAGCAGAGTTACCCAAGGATAACCCACCCAGAACCCAAGTTTGAGACGGGGGGGACTGGACCCTCAGGATACTCACCGAGCTGAGGATGTTCGAAAAAGTCACTGTGACAGAGGCAATGGCCGACGACATGGAGAAACTGAGGCCGCGGCTGAAGAATGTCCACATCAGAGAGTTGGCGGTCGCCATCACGATGATGCCCAAGATACAGGAGGCCACGTGCACCTGCAGGAGGAAGTGTCACGGCAGCCAGGCCCAGCCCGCCCTGCACCCAGCAGCGCCCCCCACAGCACACCCAGGGCCCCCTCCTGAGACCCCCACCACAGCCTAGGGGATCCTCAACATTCCTGCAGGACTTAGCCCTCCGCGGGACCAGCACATCCACTTTACAGCTGACACAAATTCAGAGATGACACTTTTTGGCCATCTTATTGGTCATGTGACCTTGGGCAGAAGGAAAATGCTAATCCATGACCAGTATTTTCTAGAGCACCAGATCTTTAGTCCGCCCGCAGGGACCAATGCTGGAAGTCCAGTCCGCGAGGGCCAATTGTTACTATGTGGTCTGTAGTAAGGGTACCTTCCCGGGGTCAGATAAAGCATGAACTAGACATGTCTCTCCCCTTCTGTGCCCGCTACATCCCACTCAGGCTGGACCCACTGGGCATTCTGGAGCTTTTACTCTGTGCCCGGCCCTTCGGTAAGTACTTTCAGTGCATTCTCATTTATTCCTTAACTTCACTTTACAGATAAAGAATCTGAGGCATTAAGTAACTTGCCTCAGTGCCACCGCTGATAGGAGCTGCCAGGATTCAAACCCAGCTGTGCGGCTCCACCATCTTAACCAGGACGCAGCCCTGCCCACGGCAAACCACCTGAGGCCGTTTGACTGGTGATGCCAGGCATCACTCGGAGGACTGGCCGAGTTTTGTCTCTTTTTCTAAAAGGTGACAGCCTAGAGAATACATTCCTTCTACGCTAAGGATATGCAGAGCCCCTTGCTTGGTTTCAAGGTAGCAACTTGCCTGCTTCCTGGGGGGAGGGGAGGTTGTGACCATCTAAACCCCATACTCATTTCCCATAACAGTGGTCCAGCAGCTGAATGTATAGGGTCTTGAGGAAAGGGTTTCCTTGTGTAATGTACACAAAGCGCTGCCCGTGCCAGTGGCGGCTGCCTGTATAAAAGGTTATGAAGGCCTGGGCACAACTGGAAAGACCAGAAAACCTCCTGCCGCAGAGGCACTCATCTTACTCTGGCCACTCACTCCAAGAATTGCGCCCCTCAAGCCCGGCAGCTCCCCCTGGATTAGCCCCAAATGGCTGAAACCTTCAGCATCAACCTGCCCCGTCCAGGTCGGGTCTAACTCAAGGCTGCAGAGTCGGGGATGGGCGAAGCCAAGAGGTGCACGTGAGCTGGCACGGGCCGCAGCTTAAGATCTCAACGTGGGGAAAGTCCAGAACGTCTCCCAAACCCCAGGCTCCCTGGCAGCGCGGCCAACACACCCGTTCATTACGGAGGGCAGAGATGGGCAACAGGCGGCTCACCTGGAGTCACGTGGAGAGAAATGTTCAGCACAAGGGGCATAAAATGAGAGGTAGAGAGTAGATGGAGGAGGTGGGCGCCTTCCCCGAGCCAACCAGCCCACCGGGAGGACCGGCTTTAGGTTCCCGGCGTGTCTTACCGCCCACACGCGCCGCAGCGCAGGGATGCTCGCCCGCCCCTGTGGCTCCAGGGCCCGGCCGGGCAGATCCGTGGGGGTGAGGCGGCGCCCTGCGCCCCCGCCCCACCCGGAGCCCCGCGGGCCCGCAGCGCCCCTCCGCCGCCCGGACCACCCGCCCGCCCGCCCGGCCGCGCCCCGGGCTCGACCTTGCTGCCGAAGGCCAGCTTGGCGGAGGCGGCGGCCAGGGACCCGAACGCGCCGGCACACAGGCAGTTGAAGACGCCCCAGAAGCGGCGCCGCATCGCCCCGGCCTGGAGGTGCGGGGGCAACCCCGCGGGGGTGTCGGGGTAGGTGACCACAGTGCCCCGCGCCATGGTGCCCCGCGCCATGGTGCCCGCCGCCGCCTCTGCCCGAGCCCGCGGTGTCAGCCAGTGGCAGGGCCGAGCGCGCGCCGTGATTGGACGGTGGCCTCACGTGATGCAGCGCTCACGTCAGCGACGAGTCCAATTCGGGTCCTTCAAGAACCTCGCAGGGGCGGGGCTTGAGGGGGCGGGGCCACCTGGCCCGAGCCCCAGCTGTCCCCTCGGGCGGAGGGCGCCCTCTAGCGGTAGGTTTAGGTTTATCCGCGCGCGCCCGACCGATGTCTGAGGCCGACCCGGTGGTCCTGGGGTGGTAGAATTCGCAGCTAGCCCTGCCGCTTGGTGTGTGCGGCATCGGCTTCCCATGGGCATTTATGAAAAATGTCGAATCCCAGGCCTGGCCCCACCCCCACTGAATCAAAATCAGATTCACCCGCACTCTCCAAATTGATAAACGCAAAATGGAGAGATGCTTCCGCAGAGGGCGCTAGAGACCTCCAGACTCAGCAAGAAGGCAGCTCAGGTGAGGGTTTGGGGGAAGGCCCAGATGGATATACACTGCTCAGTGCAGGAAACTTAGAAAAGTTGTCATTCACAATCACTCCACTCAGATAATCAAGATAATCAGGATTAACATTCCTTCTAATTTCCTGTGCACTTAAAGATATTTACAACATTTTCATTTAAGAAGTCGTATTTCTTTGAAAATAAAGTGTTGAAATGTATGAAGGACAATCATGTTATAGAGTACCTTTTCTCTATGCATATTTAGTTTTATGTATAGCGCACGTTTTAAAAGTTTACATATAAGTATGGGACTTTTAAAAAACATGATTCAGCCCAGCCGGTGTGGCTGTGGTTGAGCGTCGACCAATGTATGAACCAGGAGGTCACCAGTTCGATACCTGGGTTTTTGAGTTCAGTCTCCAGTAGGAGATGTGCAAGAGGCAATCAGTGATGTTTGCCAGGATGACTAGAATCCCAGCACTCAACTGGGTTTTGCAGAAATCTCAGTTCTAACTCCCTGTCCTGAGCTAGCCTGACTTTACCTCTCTCTCCTTGCTATGAGTGATGTTATGGGCTGAATTGTGTTCCCCCAAAAGGTATGTTGAAGTCTTGACCCCTTAGCACCTGTGAATGTGACCTTGTTTGGAAACTGGTCACTACAGATGTAATCAAAACCAAGATGTGGTCATTAGGGTGGGCCCTAATCTAAATAATGTTCTTGTTAGAAGAACCAGAGACATAGGAGAGAATGCCATGTGACCATGGTGGCTGAGATTGGAGTGATGATGTACAAGCCAAGAACACCAAGGCCTGCTGGCAGCACCACACAGAGAGAGGCAGAGAACACACTCCCTGGAGCCCTGAGGCTTTAGGAACACCTTGACTTTGGGCTTCTAGCCTCCCTAACGGTGGGAGAATAAATTTCTGTTATTTGAAGCCACCCATTTTTTGTGATAATGTGTTGCAGCCACCTTAGGAAACTCACAGGTGACAAGACCCAATCCTCCTCATTACCAGCTTCAGTCCTCCACCTTCTCCCACCCCCAAGGCAGTCACAGGTCTACTTTCCACCTTCCACTGAGCTCCTTTCTTGTCTCTCGCTGGCTCTAAGGATTTACTACTATTCCTTGATAGTTCAACTATGAATTTTGGTTTTTTTTAGCTATACTGAAGTATGAATAACAAACCATTAAATTAACCCATCTTGGAGTTTAATTTTTCGAAGATTTATGAAATTGTGTAACCATCACCACAACCGGTTTTAAAGCATTTCCACCACATCAAAAAGTTCCCTTGTGCCCCTTCAGTCATTTCCACCCCCAGGCAACTAATCATTTGCTTTCTACCACTAAAATGTTGCCTTTTCTGGATATTTCACTTATATGGAATCATACAGACTGTGGTCTTTTAAGTCTGGCTTTTCTTTTCTTTTTTTTTAAAATATATTTTATTGATTTTTCACAGAGAGGAAGGGAGAGAGATAGAAAGTTAGAAACATCGATGAGAGAGAAACATCAATCAGCTGCCTCCTGCACATCTCCCACTGGGGATGTGCCCGAAACCCAGGTACATGCCCTTGACCGGAATCGAACCCGGGACCCTTCAGTCCGCAGGCCGACGCTCTATCCACTGAGCCAAACCGGCTTCGGCTAAGTCTGGCTTTTCACTTAGCATTTTTTTAAGGTTTATCCATGTGTCTCTTTTTTATTGCTGAGTCATATTTCCATAATATGTAAAGTGTTCAATATCATTAGTCATTAGGAAACTGGAAGTGTATACCAGTACACGCCCATCAGGATGGTTATAGTGTAAACCCTGAATGACAAGTGTTGGTGTAGATGTGGAGAAACTGCAGCACACTGCTGGTGGGAACAGAAAATGGGGCAGCCAAACAGTGCATTTGGGAAGCAGGCAATGTCTTACCAAGTTAAACACATGCTTACCAGGTGACCTAGCAATCCTACTCCTAGGTTTCTACTCAGGAGGTAAGAAACATAGGTCCACACCAAGACGTGCACTTGGATTTAGAACAGCATTATGCATGATAGTCCCAAACTGCAAACAGTTCAGATGTCCATCAGATGGTGAATGAATAAAGTGTGGCACGTCCACACAATGGAATATTATTTGCTATCAAAAGGCACAAAGTGCTGATACACAGAAGTCCCAAGAGGGCAGGAGGTTTTGTTCGCCTTGTTCACAAGTGACCAGTGCCTGGCATATACTAGGTGCTCGTTAGGTATATGTTGCATGACCAAGAGAATGAACCACATGAGCTTCTTTATTGGACTGTTTATTTGAAAAAGATTTATTACATTTTGAAAAATGGCCATGTTTGCAGTCATAAAAATGTGCATGAGAATTCAAGTAAGAATATAAAAATAATCTATATTAACAAGTTTGCTTTGTACACACGCTGCACCATCAGCCATGACCCCCACTGCAAGTTCTGGGGGCACTGACTATTGTGGGAGCTTCTGACGCAAGACTCAGGGAGATCAGGTTAGTAGCTCAGGGACACGTAGCCTGACCAGTGTCCACTGTAAACATCAGCGATAGACTTTTATTTTAAGAGGCAAAGGGTTTCCCCGGAGCTCACAGTTGGTTTGAGCCCTGCAGTGGTGCTGCCCTCCACACAGCAGGTGGCCGACTGCCACGGACGTGTCCAGGTGAAGAAGTTCATCAGAAACTCTTTTTCATTTCTTTTAAAAATACATTTTCAGCACGTAACTTTTCTGTCTCCTGGTAAGTAATTTTTTAAAAAAGGAAAAGAAAAAAATTAAGGCTCTAATTCTTACAAGAATTATTCTTGGCATTCATTAAATTTATATTTCAAATTAAAACTACAATTTTTAAATTTGTAAACTTCTCAACATTAAACAGAAATGTGATGTTTATGAAAACTGACTGAATTATCCTTAGAATAGCAATGACTGTATTGTTTTGAATTCAGGAAGTTCCCTAACGAAGGCAGATAAGCGATTTGATCATTAAATTCGATTTTAATTAAGCAACCATTTAAACAACAGTTACCTCAGCGAGCCGGACGTTCTCCCTCTTCAGCCGCACCACGTAGTGGATCTTCTGGTTTGGGTTCTGGTGTCCTAGCAACTTGCCATTTTCCTCAGCGAGACACTCCACCTGCTTCCTTAACATTTCCATCTCCTGCAGGTAGTCAACCCAGGAAGGAGACAGTGAGCTGCTGTTCATGTCTTAAAAAGTAACATTACTCCATGCCCCTGAGGGCGCAGGGAGACAGACACACAGACAGCTGCTACCGTGTGCTACAGCAGGTCTGACCCACAGGGCACCCTGTCAGACAAGAGTCTTAGTCTGGTTGGTCCTAGTGATTCACGCGGCCCAAGCACAGGAAAACACACACACACACACACACACACACACACATACACACACGCACGCACCTGGAGTGTTCTCTCCCTTTCTTCATAGAATTCTTCCAGCTTTGACCTCAGTTGTTCCTTTTCTTGGAACGCTTTAGACTCCAACGTTCTGGTCCGTTCCACTTCCTCAGTCATTCTGAGGTAGTCTGTCTCTCTGCTCTGCAGGGCGCCCTGGACTTCTTCTAGACTGTAACAATAAACAGCCCTTTTTGATATTCCAAAGAAACATGATTACAACAGTACTGGAAGACATGTGGAGATGTGCCCCCACGCCCCACCCCCCCAGCCCAGGGTGCTGATTTGAAAGTAATGCTAATCGCTGCCCCCCTCTCCCCCAAGAGCACAGGAAGATCTGCAGGTACGTTTTTGTTGTTGTTTTAACCAAGACTTTAATTTTGGAAAAATCCTCAAACCATTTTTTAAATAATGAAAATTTAGAATGGAAACTCTCAGATTCAGCCCACGTGGAGCAAACGTAACGGAGGTATTACTACAGCAGCAGGGTTTACTCAGTGCCCCACCCTTAAGTGTAATAGTTTCTGGTTTCAAACACTGGTTTTCAGACAGAGGGACACAATTATTTCTTTAAGGATGTGCTATTTGGAATTTACATACTTTATATAACTACCAATTGAAAAGAGATATAAGGAAAAAGGCTACTGTAGAATTATATAGAATTTCACCAATTTTATAAAATTGTCTGAATCCTATCAGCTTCCCCAAAGAAACAAATGCTTTTTATCTCACAATGCATATGGAACAGAATTCTGGTTAAGTAAATGATGTAATACAGGGCATTTAATATACCACTTACAGGCAACTGATTTCTAGGGCAGTGTTTCCAGACCACAGTCCATGCGCTCAGAAGGGCGTGTGGGGAGGAGGCACGGTGTCCTCAGCTCCCCTGGGGCTGTGCTACATTTATCTGGCGTGTTTTGCTTTAGTTTGATGAAGAGGCTCTGAGGCACGGCAGACACTGCAGTTGCCTAGCCAACAGCCAATCCCCTGCTCTGTCTAGCTATAGACATTCATTTTATCTGGGGGAAAGGAAGAGGGAGAGCTTGCCGTTTCTAAGGTTACCAGGTAAGACCTGGGCTGAGCTGAGCATGGCTCTACCTACCTCGCGGCCAGAAGTGCTACACCCGGCCCAGGAGACGCACACTGACCCTTGGGGCTCACATACACCCATGGATAACACACTGTGTAAAATCGCTGCAGAAGACTGGGGCTGATTTGTGGAGTGTGCTTTGCTTGCCCACAATGTGGGCTCCTGTACGATCCAGGGATAATGTATCTCTAAGACTCATGGTTACTAAATTATGACAAAGTTACAGGCATACTTAGCTTGTATTTTTTTTTTTTTGCTAGAAGGTCTCAAATGGACATTCCTTCTAAAATAGCTACAGATTTACAGCCATACAGCTGGATTCTCATAGATCCTGCACTGGGTGCAGACTCCTGTCCTGGCCCTACACCTACCCGGCTGGAAGTAGTCCCTGGACGGCTCCCATGTGATGAGACTGTTGAACAAGCTGCTCTACATCCGTCCTCTATGATTCTATGAAGCAAACAACTCAATGACCGGGTAACAGATCTTTCACAGGTGGCTGGTCTTTGTTATCCGATTATTGAAAAGAATTTTTGGCATATTAACTTGGATGGAGCTCAAATGACTAAATGCGAGTACTCGAACAAAACTTCCATTGCCATTACTTACTATGTGATTAAGATTCCTCAGCATTTATATCAATAAAAACAGAAAATGGAATAGAATTGATACTAAATATTGTCTCATTCCAGAATTAAAAAACAGAATGAGCTAATCAAAGAAAAAGCATTAAGATAAAGTGCATTAAGAGATGCATTTCCACGAACATTTTACTAGGTATAGTGATTATTTATAAAATCTTACAATAAATTTAGGATACTGTGTTAATAGTAATGAAAATTCAACCCAGAAGAAATATAACTCTTGAGACATAAGAATACAAGAAACTTCTACAAATTATTTTCAATTTGCATACGTTTTCATTGCTAACTGAAATGATAGAGTAATCAGCAAAACAATTTCCAAACAATATATTAAATCAGCATGGGTATAGAATAGAACAGCGGTTCTCAACCTGTGGGTTGCGACCCCTTTGGGGGTCGAATGACCCTTTCACAGGGGTCGCCTAAGACCATCGGAAAACACACATATAATTACATATTGTTTTTGTGATTAATCACTATGCTTTAATTATGTCTAATTTGTAACAATGAAAACATCCTGCATATCAGATATTTACATTACGATTCATAACAGTAGCAAAATTACAGATATGAAGTAGCAACGAAAATAATTTTATGGTTGGGGGTCACCACAACATGAGGAACTGTATTAAAGGGTCGCGGCATTAAGAAGGTTGAGAACCACTGGAATAGAAACTAAAATCAAAAAAGGAACAAGGTAAAATTTTAGATTTAGGAATTTGTTTATATATTTTTAAATGATGGAAAGTAGCAAATAAGTTGAATACTGTTAGAAGAACACCACAACAGTTTTATTTCTAAAGGTCACTATTTTTAGTACAGGCATATCTCTGCTTTACTGCACTTCACAGATGCTGCGACTTTTACAAATTGAAGGCAAGACTCTCCACCAGCAAAAAGACTATAACTCACTTTATTACGACTGTCTGGAACCAACCTGCAATATTCCTGAGGTATGCCTGTATGTTGGAACCTCTATTTTTTGCAACAATTTAAACTTACAATTTTAACATTAAGTCAACTCCAAAAATGAGCAAGAAGGTACATGGTATTTCAGATTCTTTTTCGAGGTAGAACAAGTGAAATGCTTGAGGGCCTCAGTTTCTGATGACGAGTGTCTATTCAGAGAATACAATATCTTTCTAATGTTTTATTATTTGTTAATACCACCCAGCTTACTTATTTTGAACGCAATAATACAGTATATCTTGTTCACCAAAGAATAAGTTAATATTAAAAGTATATGAAGAAAATTTTTTAATTTTTATTTATTTTTAGAGAGAGAGGGAAGGGAGGAGGGGGAGAAACATCGATGTGAGAGCAAAATATTGATTGGCTGCCTCCTGCACGCTCCCTACGTGGGGATCGAGCCTGCAACCCAGGCATGTGCCCTTACTGGGAATCAAACCAGCAACCTTTCGGTGCATGGGACAACGCCCAAGCAACTGAGCCACACTGACCAGGCAATAAATTATTTTTTCACTTCATTTCATTTTACTTATGAATAAATAAGCCTAGATCAGGAGAAATCAGAGAATTGATCTAGGGGTCTCAAAGGGCCTCGAGGTTTTAAATCAGAGGAAACCAGAAGTGAAATGGGAAATGTGATTGTTTATGTTGTTCTCAGTGAGTCCATGAAGAGAAAACCAATTCATTCCTTCAGGAAAGCTAGGCTTTTCCTGGCACTTATTCTTTCAAGGTAATTTTTGGAATGGCTTCCTGTGAAAAACCTCTTTAGCAAGAGGTATTTAGGAAAACAGTTTGTAAACATCTCTTATGCTCACTTCAGAAGGAAAGAAGCTACTTACCTTGTGGCTATGAGTGTTTCTTCCCTTAGAGAAGAGTAAAGAAAAGGCTAACAAGAACTTGGATTATAAAACAGTGCACTTACTCTGCTTTCATCCTCAGCATTTCTTCAACTAACTTATTCTATAGGATTAAAAAAAGAAAGAAAGAGATGCTTAAGTTCTTAACATTGCTAAAAAAGATAGATTGAAAGTAACCACCCCACTCTCACTGACGGTAACAGAATCAATTAAACCAACATTCTTTTCTATAATCCAAGCTACACACACATAAAGGGGGCATCTATTTTTAAGACTTCATGCACTGTGCCCTGTAAGGCCTCAAACAGGCACTCAATCCTTGCTTCCAAATGGTTAACTGCATGGGTATGCTGAGCAGTAGACTTACTACCATCTAGACACAAAAACAAAATATCTCTTAATTCTCAGTTATGTCTAAATACTGATGGTGAATATCAAACTTAACAGTGGGAATACGGAAAAAACAGAAATCTCAATAGTAAATGGCATCTACAATATATAACCATAAATACTAACTATAAAAGCACCTCTCAGACAATAACACCTATTACGTAAAAACAAAACAAAAAAACAACCGCCGAAACCGGTTTGGCTCAGTGGATAGAGCGTCGGCCTGTGGACTGAAAGGTCCCAGGTTCGATTCCGGTCAAGGGCATGTACCTGGGTTGCGGGCTTATCCCCAGTAGGAGATGTGCAGGAGGCAGCTGATCGATGTTTCTCTCTCATCGATGTTTCTAACTATCTCTCTCCCTTCCTCTCTGTAAAAAATCAATAAAATATATTTAAAAAAAAAAACAAAACCACCAAAAAACACTGAACAGACCATCCAACTTCAGAGAGAAGGGGGGGGGGGGGGAGAACGGGGCGGGGAGGTCGGATAGAGATGGACCAAAGGACTTGTCTGCATGCATATTAGCATGACCAATGGACACAGACACTGGGGCGGGGGCGGACGGGGGCGGGCGGACGGGGAGGTCGATTAGAGATGGACCAAAGGACTTGTACGCATGCATATTAGCATGACCGATGGACACAGACACTGGGGCGGGGGTGGGGGGGTGTGGGGGGGAGGTCGGTTAGAGATGGACCAAAGGACTTGTGTGCATGCATATTAGAATGACCAATGGACACAGACACTGGGGGGTGGGGGCTTGTCCTGGGGAGGGGGGAGTGGTGGGGGGCAGAGGAGAACCAATTGGGGAAAAAGGGCACATATGTAATATTTAAACAATTTTTAAAAATACCATAAAAAAATCCTACTTTAGCAAGTCTTTCTTTGATAAGTTCCTCTTGTTCGTTCCTCAGCTGCTGGTTGTCTGGATGATTCTGTTCGCTGCACAGATTAGGGAGGATAGGGACACAATGTCAAGTGTAGCCAAGTATCACTTCATGTCTATTAGATGCAACAATGCCAAGCTGTGCAAAGAAAAGCCAACTCCGTGGTGAGGTCACGTTAGCACACCTGACAAATGTGACCGACATAAGGCACCTTCCCCAGATTTCAGGATCCCACACACAAAAGTGAGGTGAGCAAAGCGGAGAAATCTAATCAAGGCTTGGCTAAAAGTAAAATAAAGTAGGAACTTGGTCAAGAGCAGTATCACCTGAAGATCAAATGTGAGCAAAAGGGGGCTGAGGAGAAGGGCAGGCCAGGAGTCTGTGGGACTGTGATCAGCAGGGAGGGGCCTCTTAGGGGTGGAAGGGTTCCTCAGACTGGCTGGTCCCCAGGGCCCTGCTGCCCCTTTCGTCAGATTTCACAGCCGGCTGGCAATTGCTGATGACACCAGCTGCCCATGCATGCCGACACCAGGCAGTGGATTCCCTGAGTACCAGACATGAATCTCTTCGTGAAAAACTCCTCTGTATGAAGAAAATTATATTCTGGGTGTGACCTCAGTTTCAGGTGAATCTGACCAATCTGAGTCCATCTCTGAGCCTGACCAGGTCAGGATAATAACCCAGCAGCGCCCCCGGAGAATCTGCTGGAATGCCACAGCCTTCTCTGGGAGTATCTCTCACTGAGGAGTAAAAAGCAGACAGTTTCTTGCAGAAAAACGGAAGATGCAGCTGTTTCTTTCACTTAATGATCTGGCAGCCCAGACAAAAATGGTGATGAGACCTCAACAGGAAAAAAACCGAAATCGTAGGGAAAATGTGTTTTCTTTGCTCTAATCCAGGGATGGGTAAACTTTGTCAAGTACCTGACAGAAAAGGCTTTGCAAACCAGGTGGTCTCTGCCTAGCTGTCAGGTTGGCCATCGCCATGCAAAAGCAGGCACAGCAATATTTAAGTGAAAGGACATGCCTACCTCAACAAAACTTTCTTTACCAAACAGGCTATGGGCTAGATTTGACCCCTCACTTCAATTTTCTTTTCCTTTTCCCTTATTAGGACAGTATTGATATGTCTTCCCTCTGGCAAACCCTGAGCCCACCACTCCCCCCAGGCTGCCTGGGGAGGTCAAGGAAAAGGAACATGCAGGGCAAATAAGACACGGGAGAAGGAGCCGTGGGAGGTGGAGACAGCTGCTTCACATGGCAAAGGGTGAGAAAGGCCGCCAGCGGGCGAGAGCCCATGGCCTCTGAGAGGACAAAGCCCAGAGGGAGTAGAACAAGAGTTGTTGCTTCGGAGAAGGGTTCCTGGCAGAACCGACACCGAGGCTCCCACACAGTCCCGATTCCAGCCTCACAGCCTGCCGCCTCCACTGCACAGCCCCAGCCCCAATGGACTAGGCTGCTGTGTCCGTGGCCTTGGAATGGCGCTGGTTTGGATTGCAGCTATACGTGAGGTCAGGGGATGCAGGCTGCCAAGCGGCTCAGGCTCTCATCTGTCAGTGTCTGGGGCCGTCTCAGCACCACTGCAGACAGTGACAGGCTCAGCGGCTGAGAGCTGCTGCTGCCCAAGGAGGAGGTGGAGATGCATGCCATGTTCAGGGGGGAGGGGCTGTGGCGGGAGAGCAGCTCCCAGTGCAGAGAAGACAGAGAGGGGCGGGGCTACCGTTCCCTTCCTTTCAGGAAGACATTTCCGTTTGGCCCCTCAAAAAAGGAACAGGCCAAAACCGGTTTGGCTCAGTGGATAGAGCGTCGGCCTGCGGACTGAAAGGTCCCGGGTTCGATTCCAGTCAAGGGCATGTACCTTGGTTGCGGGCACATCCCCAGTGGGGAGTGTGCAGGAGGCAGCTGATCGATGTTTCTCTCTCATCGATGTTTCTAGCTCTCTGTCTCTCTCCCTTCCTCTCTGTAAAAAATCAATAAAATATATTAAAAAAAAAACAAAAAAAAACTTAGGTATGAAAAAAAAAAAAAAAGGAACAGGAGGCTATAAAATACAGTATTTCTAATTGTGTTTTTATACATGACCTAGAAACATTGTTTTCCATGCTCAAACTAACTCTTGGAAAAAGACAGTATACCAAGTACAATGCTTTTCTTTTACACGCCTGGACATGGGGGCGGAGCACATGGAAGCGAGGGAGCACACTGTGGATATCCGCACCAGAATCACCGAGAAAGGGGAGTGAAGCCAGAGGATGCTCCTGAAATGAGCGCCTCTGAACCATTTAGGACTAGTCATGTGCTGCTTAACGATGGGGATACATTCTGAGAAACCTGGCAAGAGGTGATTTCATCGTGATGGGAACATCATGTCACTTACACAAGCCTAGACGGTGCAGCCTACTCCACACCTAGGTGAGGCCTATTGCTACCAGCCTGTACAGTATGTCACTGCACAAAACACGAGATTAAATGCAACGAAGAGACACAGTAAACACGAGATGTATGAGGCTGCTGCCAGTGTAACATGGCACTGTTTCTTTTTAAGGAGAAAAAGTACAGTCTAAAGTAACGCCAGTGGCAGTCATTTATTATCATTATCAAGTATGAACTATAATTGTATGTGCTCTATTCTTGTACAATAGGCAGTGTAGCAGGCTTGTCTACACCAGCATCACCACAAACACATGGGTAATTCAATGCACTATGACGTTATGACAGCTATGTCACTAGGTAACAGGAATTTTTCAGCTCCGCTACAATCTTACGGAACCACCTCTGTATATGCGGTCCGTCGTTGACTGAAACGTAGTGATGACTGTAGGCTGTCAGCAGAGCCACCGTAACCATCTCAAATATCTGTTGTCTCATTTAGGTTTTGGACAGTGCAGCTCAGGGCTGCTTCTGGACAGGGCTGGGGAGCTGCAGGAGGGGAAGGCATCTATGAAAGACCTTCTGAAAACGGTAGGAACAGCAGACACCCCTAATCTGGGAAGCTGGATTCAGTAAGGGCCTCCATCCCCTTTGATTGACTTCAACTTGCTGCATACTTTTACAGGCCACCATCTCCAACCTTTCACTCAGAGTCGACAACAGGCAGGCTCACAATGCTACCTTGTGTACGCAATTACTACCATTGACTGAGAGACTGCCCTCTGCCAAGCACTGGAACCAGTTCTTTATGCACATTACTTTTGGTCTTTAAAACCCTGTGAGAACTAACATTTTCTTCATTTTATTGCTAAAGAAACTGAGGCACTAACAGGGTCAAAAATGTGTCCCAAGTCATATGACTTTCAAGTGTCAGAGACAGGAGATAGCCTAGGTGTGGGTGCCCCTGACACTGTGCCATCAGCAAATACAATGAGAAGCCTGCCTAAGCTGAAGCCAAAACACACAAACCTAGAGACACCCAAACCCAAGGAAAGGCTCCTCTGGAGAGCTGCTACCCAGGAGCTTTCCGGGAACTATGAGTCATGCAGCAAAAGATCACGAATAGCAACATAAAATGGCAATAAATACCTATCAGCAATGAATCTGAAAAACCAAAATAAACCAACAAGCAGAACAGAAACAGACTCATAGAGAACATTTCGACAACTGTCAGATGGGAGGGAGATTAGGAAGATGGGTGAAAAAGGTGATGGGATTAAGAAGTACAAATTGGTAGTTACAGAATAGTCATTGGGATGTAAAGTACAACATAGGGAATATAGCCAATAATATTGTAATAAGTATGCATGGTGACACATTTGGGTACGAGATTTATTGGGATGATGACTCAATAAGTTATATAATGACTAATCACTGAAACTAATATAATATTGAATGTCAACTGGAATTGAAAAAGAAAAAAAGGATTTAAAATAAAACAAATAAACAAAAAGCAACTGATGGGAAACCAGTGTGCATTCCAACCTTTATTTAACTATACCCAGGCAGGCCGTGACTGAGCCCAGAGTTCTGGTGGCCCTTTCTCACCTGTTGTCCTTTTGTCTTTTAATATCATCCAGCTGACCTTGCAGGAGCCAGTTTTTCTCTCTCAACTGCTCACCTTCCAACCGTAGGTTTTCCATTTCACTCAGCTGCTCCTAGTAACACATGGAATCGCTCTTTTTCAAAAAACGGATGATAACAGGCATTATTTCGCTCCCCCAGGCCATGACTGAGACAGGCGTTTCTCTCTTAAACTTCTCTTACACACAGAGTGTTTCCTTGGATGACAGTGGATGAAAAGTTGACTGTGACAAGCTCTTGGGAGCCTGAACTGTGACTCAGGCTCATACCAGTATCTTAAACGTAGTCTCTGATCTGTATCACCGATTCATTAAAATTCCTTAAGACAGAAATTCTCTACTTTGACCAATGTTCTATTTGATTCTAAATGAAGATCATGAATATAACCATCTAGATTCTAGAGGAAATAAATATTTGTCTGCAAGGAGTATCCTTTTTGATGTACTTCTCCCTGTCTATTGTTTGACTTCTATTAACCTGACCCAATTTCTTCAGAGTACCAAGGTCATGCCAATCTGGGCAACAGTCACATTCCTGAGAGAGCAGCATACTGAGGCCAGGCATGACCCCTCCACGAGAAACACAGCTTAAGAGCCATTCCGTCTTCATATACTTTACTTTGTCCCTAAACAAAAACTCCCTGTAGAGCAATGACCTTCCAGCTAAGTGCTGGAGTGTAGCATCCTCCTTCCCCCGCCTCCCCCTACACCCCATCTCCCCAGGCAACCCTTCACCCCTCCCACCCCTCAGTGCGGCAGAAAACACTCTCACCTCACCCCCAAGTGCCTGGGTAAAAACACCGGGAGGAAATCTGAAAGAATGGTGCTCTCCCCATCCAGGGAGCACGCCCACGCCTTCCCCCACTGGGATGCATCTCCTAAACCCTAAGGGGCCACAGACTTGAACCAGGGGAGCAATGGGGCAGTGACACTCATCCCCAACTAACCCCCTGCACCTGTGGCTAAGGCCCCCTTTCCTCTGACTCTCCAGTGAGCTACAGCAGCCCCACAGGCTCTCTCCTGTTGCTTCTTCTATCTGAAGCCCTTCCTTGTTTCTCTGTCCTCAGCTTTAATAAACATACTCAAAAAAAGGAGACAAGGCTTTTTAACTATCATACACAAAAGCTATCTCTATAATACATAAAGAATGCCCCCAAATCAATAAGAAAAGCTCAACAATAGAAAAATGGTAGGACAGAAATCACAGAAACAGAAAAACACAAGGTGCTCACTCTTACTAATAAGAAAAATACAAACTTAAAACTACAACGAGATAACATGCTTTAGCCATCATAATGGCAAAGATCTAGTCAGACAGCACTATGGGAGTAGTTGGTGCAGCCTGTGCAACGACACCATCGTATCAAAACCGAAGGGCAGGGAGGCAATGCTCAGACATGGTTACAGCTGCACAAAAAGCTCCAAAGTCAGTAAGGAACAGCTGCATAGGGAGCCTCCAGAACAGCAGACGAGTAGCTTGGAGTCAGGTGAGAGGAAGACTATTCTGCCGACCCTAAGTTCTGTGCCTTTGAATTTTGTATCCTCAGGAACCATGAAAGATACTATTTATTTAAAAACATCAAAGTTAACGGAAACAATTACCCAGTTACCTTCATTTTGAGGATTTCAGCATTTTTGATTTCTCTGTCTTCATTTAGCTTTGTTACAAGGTGTTGCAAAGAAATCTTAGAGGCTCGTCCATCTTCTATCTCTTGTTCTTGTGTTTCCAGGAGTTTTGCCAATTGTGTTTGAAAATGAGGTGGTGTTTTAGGACTCTAAAACAAAATAAAATTTCATCCAAACACCTGATTAAGTGGTGGTGTAAAGATTTCATATTAAATGTACACGCCAAGCATGTAGAAAATAGGCTAGTTAGCTTGTTATTCTAAATCTTGTAAAAACAGTGGTACCCTTTTATCAAGTAAAAAGCAGAAAAGGTGTTAGTGAACATCTTTTTCTATAAAGACAAAGCTGTGGTCTCAGTAACTTCCAAACTGTCATCACTCACAAAACTTTGTTCCTCCTGAAATGCACTTTCTCTGAAAAGTACCTGGGGATGCTCGGCAGCAGAATCCATCACATGTTCTAGTTGCCTCATTTTGAAGTTATATTCATTCTTCTTCTGTTCTACTTCCTCTTTCTTTAGATTTAACTGAGAAAAACAGGTATAAGGTTACAAGTTATAAAATAATGGGGCCCAAGGTCCAATTAGAACAGCCAATCTCTCCAAGGTATGTGGAAATAGGCTTTTTACATTTTGGGGGGGGTTTGATTAATAATTTGAAAAGCAGTAATATATTAAAACAACAACAATAACAAAAAACAATACAGCAATTTTTAAAATGATAAGTTGTAAAATCTGGGGCTGCCATTTGTGTCTGTATACTTTAGTTACTACTACACTGCTCTCATCTCCCTTTCTCTCATAAATTTAGTTACACTTAAAAAAAAACACCCAGTTTTTAAGCTTCAAAAAATGATCAAAGAATCATCTGAGGAAAAATACAAAACATAAAACAGCAGCAGCCAAAAAGAGGATGACAATCAGCCATCACCTTACACAGCGGCCAGAACTTGCTGGCACGTGTCAAGGGTTGAGGGAAGGCAGGAAGACAGCCAAACAAGTCTGAACCCACAGAGCAGCCGCCAACCACCTAGGTGCCCCACTAGCCAAGGCAGGGACCTCAACAACACGCAGTCTCTGCCCCAGGCCCCATCTGGAGCGGCACCTTGCCCTGCAGTCACCTCGTGCTGAAGCTCCTGGATCCTGGCCTCCTTCCTGATCAGCTCCTCCTGGGCGGACTGCAGGAGCGCCGAGTGCTTCTTCGAGGCCTCGGTGAGCATGTTCAGCTGCTCAGTAGCATGAACCAGGTCTTCGCAGAGCATATCCCTCTGTTAGGAGAAAATCCCCACAAAAGCAGAATTTCTTAATTGTGGTTCTCCGATAAGAATTCACAAATCGGGAGAAACCAAGATGGCGGCATAGGTTAACGCCGGAGATCGCTGCCTCAAACAACCACTTCAGAGATATAACTAAAGGACAGAACGGACATCACCCAGAACCACGGGAAGGCTGGCTGAGTGGAAATTCTACAACTAGGAGGAAAGAGAATATCATACCCAGACTCAGAGGAGGCACAGTGCTGAAGTGAAATACTCAGATCCCCGGGGACCCGCCCCGCCCAAGCCCTGCGCAGCGCCATTTGCCGGATAGCCTCAGGCAAACGCTAGATTAGCACCGCCCTAGAGATCCAGCACAGAAGCCCTCCCACTACAGACACAGCAGACTCTCATAGCCAGTTAGCCTGGAGGTCAAATCACCCCGGTATTGCCGACATCAATCAAGGCTTAAAGGCAACAAGACTGCGGACAAAGACCACTAGGGGGTGCACCAAGAAAGCATAAAAAATGCGGAGACAAAGAAACAGGACAAAACTGTCAATGGAGGATATTGAGTTCAGAACCACACTTTTAAGGTCTCTTAAGAACTGTCTAGAAGCTGCCGATAAACTTAGTAAGGCCCTCGAAAAGACTGGTGAGACCGCCGATAAATGTAGTGAGATCCTCAAGAAATCTAATGAGACCCTCGATGTTGTGATAAAGAACCAACTAGAAATTAAGCATACACTGACTGAAATAAAGAATATTATACAGACACCCAACAGCAGACCAGAGGAGCGCAAGAATCAAGTCAAAGATTCGAAATGCGAAGAAGCAAAAAACACCCAACTGGAAAAGCAAAATGAAAAAAGAATCCGAAAATATGAAGATAGTGTAAGGAGCCTCTGGGACAGCTTCAAGCGCACCAACATCAGAATTATAGGGGTGCCAGAGGATGAGAGAGAGCAAGATATTGAAAACCTATTTAAAGAAATAATGACAGAAAACTTCCCCCACCTGGTGAAAGAAATAGACCTACAGGTCCAGGAAGCGCAGAGAACCCCAAACAAAAGGAATCCAAAGAGGACCACACCAAGACACATCATAATTAAAATGCCAAGAGCAAAAGACAAAGAGAGAATCTTAAAAGCAGCAAGAGAAAGAAACCCAGTTACCTACAAGGGAATACCCATACGACTGTCAGCTGATTTCTCAACAGAAACTTTGCAGGCCAGAAGGGAGTGGCAAGAAATATTCAAAGTGATGAATACCAAGAACCTACAACCAAGATTACTTTATCCAGCAAAGCTATCATTCAGAACGGAAGGTCAGATAAAGAGCTTCACAGATAAGGAAAAGCTAAAGGAGTTCATCACCACCAAACCAGTATTATATGAAATGCTGAAAGGTATCCTTTAAGAAGAGGAAGAAGAAAAAAAAAGGTAAAGATACAAATTATGAACAACAAATATGCACCTATCAACAAGTGAATCTAAGAATCAAGTGAATAAATAATCTGGTGATCATAATAGAATCAGGGACATAGAAAGGGAATGGACTGACTATTCTTGGGGGGGAAAGGGGTGTGGGAGATGCGGGAAGAGACTGGACAAAAATCGTGCACCTATGGAAGAGGACAGTGGGTGGGGAGTGAGGGCAGAGGGTGGGGCGGGAGCTGGGAGGAGGGGAGTTATGGGGGGGAAAAAAATGAGGAACAAATGTAATAATCTGAACAATAAAGATTTAATTTAAAATAAAAACAAAAAAAAAAAAAAGAATTCACAAATCATTACTTTGTGCGATTTTTAAAAGGTTAAGAGAATTTTAAGTGATAACTTTTTTTTTTTTTTTTTTGCTTGTGTGGTAATCCATTCCAAGACAAACCAAGCAGTTAATACTAGTGAACAGGCCTAGAGATCAACATGACAGTATATTCATATAGGTACCCAACTGAAATTTAACTGCACTCTACTCTCCCTTACCCTCATCCCCAGGTCAGTTAGAGGAACTTACCATGGTGTTAGCACAAATGAATGAAAATAAATCGACTAGATAAAATATAAAAATGTCACTCTTATCTCTTAATGCCTAACTACCCTGGGGAAAATGACTCTAATTATGTCTTACTCCTTTTAAAAAAATCCCCTATTTATTCCACTAATAACCTCCATATACACATATACATATTCACAAATAATAAAGAAAAAAAGATCAGGATGTGTTAACATTACCTCTATATCTTCAGAGATTATTCTCAGCCTAAGGGTTTCTTTCAGATCCAGAATCTCCACTTCCTGTCTCTTAATCAACACGGTGCTATCTTCTTTGTCAACCAAAGCAGAGTTGTATTTACACTGCAGAAAAGAAGGTTATGATACAAAAGCTGTCTGCTTTATGACTTATATTTTTAGATTAAAATAACTTAAGAATGAGTCTGAGTTCGAAGGTGATGACCAGATTAACACAATTAATTCAACCAATACCTGCCGAATTAAGGAATGGAAAAATAAATGTATGGATGGCAAAAGGAGTGGAAAAGTCCCACAGGTATCAGTGAAAAGACACTGGTTTTGTCATCATTATCAGGAGTCTGCGTCAGAAATAAAGGTGGAGGGCAGCAAGCTCCATGTGGGGCAGAGGAGGGGGGAACATTGACCAAAACCCTCACCTTGACCTAAGGGAAGGAGCAAGCACCACTGTTGAACTCAGATACATTCACACTTCACATTAGCATTTAAAGGCTCTGCCGGTTCTGCAAATACAGATCCTGTTGAGCTGTAACCATGTTTCCAAGTCTATGTGACCACAGAATCTCTTTCCTGGGGGAGCATGTTAACCCCCTGAGGAAGCTATGGAGTCTCATGCTCAAATTAATCCATTGCTGGCAACAGAACTTACATTGACGTCCTTCAGCTCTTGCTTCAGGCTGTCTATGGTTTCTGTTTTCTCACGAACTGACGTCCTCAGCTGCTGGATCTGGCTCATGAGGTCAGTTACAACTTCCTGACGAGAACAGAAACAGTATCTTCACACCCAATGACATTAAGGAGATCATTTTTAAATGACAGGTTATCTTTCCTAATGACAACAGAAGTCAGTTTCATTTGAGAATATATGTCACATGACATTACTAATGTTCTCAATTTATTCTATAACGGATTTCATACCATTTTATTTGATCGCTTTTTTGGTTTTATGAATGAGTAACAGTAGACATATGAGGAATTTATAGCTAGTTTTATACCTGGACATACAATATTATGTTTATTATAGGGATTTGAGAATTTGTATCATGGACTTAGAGGCAAAAAGAAAGGGCCACGCTAACAGTTAAAAGGGACAGGATGTGTTTTAGAAACTGCCATCAAGAGAAATAGAACAGTTTGCTCCTGAAGTTATATGGAAAATTAACTTAAATAATAGACCTCATTCTTTAGTAACCATGGAAGGTGCATGAGGCATAGGTGCATACAGAAATGCTAGCTACCAGTCACCCTGACAGCAGGAGACTGGGAGGTTAAAGCAACATTTATGAAGAAAATACCGAGGGATGTAGCTTCAACTGCCTCCCACCTTGTCAGCATCTCTAGACTTCTCCAGAGAACTGATGATTTTCTCAGTAGCACATAAACTCTCTTCCAGTTTCTGTACTTTTGCCATCTACAGGGGGGAAAAAATCTTTTTAGAAAAAGAATTAAATTACACAATTAACTACACATAGATTTTTTAAAAGCTGAAGCCCTGGCCAGGTAACTCAGTTGGTTAGAGCATTGTCCCAATACGCCAAGGTTACGGGTTCGATCCTCAGTCAGGGCACATGTAAGAATCAACCAGTGGATGCATAAATAAGTGGAACAACAAATCGGTATTTCTCTCTTTCTTCCTCTCTATAAAATCAGTGATAAAACAAACAAAAAATTTTTAAAACTTAAAACCTGCTTTTCATATTATATAGTGTACAGGAGTATTACCTGAAAAACAATAACTTGGGTTAAAATACAATGATATTGTGGTCTCTATCAGGAGGCCACCAAAAAAATATGATAATGGTCATTGGGAGTTAGAAAAATAGAGCTGAGAAACAATACAAGCAATCAAACACTCCATCTTTTTATTACCAATTTTCAACATATGAAAGCCGAGACACTTGTTATAATAAACCTCTTTCGACATCAGGAAAAATGACAAAGCTCCAATTTTAGAGTTAGAGTCAAGATACTTACCTGCTGCTCACACTTGACCATCTCTTTCTGTTTCTCCTGACGCACAGACTCAAGAACATCTAAGATTTCTCTGGAAGAGAAGAGTTTTTTTACTAATGACTTCATTCAACGAACACAGGAACTGAGTCTACTGGTACGGGAGATTCAATGCAATGCAACTAAACGTTACGAGGCATAAACTTGGTGTTAGGCGTTGTACTCCAGTACAAATCAGAAATTTGAACCCATCTCTTCAACAATTACTGAATGAAAACCCACTTTTATACCACAACAGTTTATTTTTCTTCAAAGTACTTTGAGACCCCCAAACATAACATATAACATCTAGTATCTGTTTATTACCTAACTCTCTGCACTAGAATATAAAATTCATGAGGATGGGGACATTTTGTTCTGTCTTATCTTTGCATGTTCTGGCGTTTGCCAGAATAGAGCCTGGCTTGTGGATATCACTAAATGTTTGAATGAATGACTAAATGTTAACTGTCTGTTTCCCAACCAGATGTTTTGATCCACTGATGTTTTATCACTGTATAGCAGGGCCTACAAGAGACTCTGTCTCATAGTAAGAACTCTGTAAGCAGCTGCTGAATAAACAAATACAGATTCTTCTCATTGGAGTAATAACTATCGGGTTGGCTGAGGCCAAGAGACTGACAGAGATCATCAAGGAAAAGAACTTGGAAAGAAAGGGAAGACAGTATTCATATTAAAGGACCAGGAGAAAAAAAAGAGCAACGAGAAAAGTAGTAGTACAGACAGAAATAAAAATCAATCCCCACTTTCCAATAATAAATACTGTGAATTATTTATAGAAAGCCCCAAGTTCTGATCACTACTATTCATTTAAAAATATTGAATGTTTTAGAAAATTAAGTTTCTCTACATAGCCATTTATACAAAAACATGATATTCATTTTGGGAATGCTTTAGAAAAAATAACTTTACAGGGCATTAGCAATTAAGAAAAACAAGATAGAGAATGTGGTAGTAAATGACATTCTAGTTAACTAATGGAAAACATAAATAGCACTCACTTAGAACTGTTTTCTTTATCTTCTTCAAGTTGTAATAATAATTTGTTATTGCGTTCTTTTTCTGCCTCAAAAAGCTCCATCAAATTCTAAAAGACAATGTGACATTAGGTGTAAGTAACTGTTACAGCCATGTGTAGTCAACAAGCACATCAAGTACCTTCAGTGTGGCAGGCCCCACAGACCAGGCCGCACAGGAAGTTAGGAGGCGGTCTAAGCAGTGCGTGCCCTGAGCTCCAGGGAGCAGTCACCTGTCCAGGACAAAGTCAGGGATCATCAATACCCTTCACTTACATTCAGATCAGATTTCAGAGTCTCATTTTCCTTTTTGCAGTTTTGGAGGCTTTTTGAAAGTTGGTCAATTTCGAACTTCATCACTTCTTGTAAGTTTTCATAGGAGTCCTGCAGGCAGGCTTTGCTCTCAAGAAGCTTTTCATTCTCTGACCTTTCTCAGGAAACATTTTTGCAATGGTAAGTACAAATAAAAACTAATCGTCCAGTCGGAGTATCTGCAGTTCAACTTATCCCAGCTACAGACCACTCCCAATTTACAGAAGCCGCGACTGGTGTAAATAAAGCTCGAAGACATATGTAAAATATCCATGATGCACAAACGTCAGACAGACTCACCCACAGCACAGGGATAGAAAAGAGTGGGCGTGTCAGCCTGGAGCCACCTTCTTCCTCATTTAGGAGGTTCATTTAGGCGGGTGTGCGTGCGTGTGCGTGTGTGTGTGAGCGCGCAGACCTAACCCTCATAGAACCTAGAGACTGGCCATTAATTTAGTTTTGTTGATCGTTCCACTCTATCCATTCATCACATAGTCTCCAAACTCTACAAAGATTTTTCAAGATGGTAAACGTGGCTTCAATCTGAGCAAGAGTGTAAACTCCTTGGGAGAGAACTATCTTTTCATTCACATGACTATTATTTACTGGATGCCCAGTGCACAAATTCGTGCACAGGTGGAGTCCAGCCAGCCTACTCTTGCATGAATTTCATACAACAGGCCTCTAGTTTAAATACACACACACACACACACACACATACACACAGCCAAATATAGTGGATTCCTAACATTTTAGATTTAGTTCAATTCTGACATGTAAACATGAGGAAATTAAGATCCAATAAGATTAGTGGAATGACTTTTCAAAAAAACCCCCCTAGAATTAGTTTATGACACAGCCAAGATTAGACTCAGTGATTCCGCTGTTAAAAACAAATGCCAGGTGTAGGAAAAAATAACGGTGCACCAGATGATAAATGGCGCTGGGGAAACAGCGCATGTGGTAGAGGTTGTGCTGACTCTGCAGTGCCCTCTAGAGGGAAGGAGGGACTCCTAGGGCAGCGGCTAGTCACCATGCAGGAATGTGGGCCCCATGCCACCAAAACTGTCCGATTTTTAAGAGGATGCTGAAATACAGATTTTTATAAGAAATGGCTGGCTCATTTTAAAAAACACTCTGCTAATATTTTTTTCTTTTTTAAAAAAATATATTTTATTGATTTTTTATAGAAAGGGAGAGAAATAGAGAGTTAGAAACATTGATCAGCTGCCTCCTGCACATGCCCTACTGGGGATGTGCCTGCAACCAAGGTACATGCCCTTGACTAGAATTGAACCTGGGACCCTTCAGTCCGCAGGCCGACGCTCCATCCACTGAGCCAAACCAGTTAGGACTCTGCTAATATTTTTAAAAACCTAACTGGCTAGACCCAATGAAACATGCCCAGAGTTGAATTTGGCCTGCAGATCTCGTTTTCTTCCTCGATTTTAATTCCTTGTTGTATATTCAGAAAACACTCAAGAGCTACGGATTTTAACTTTTGCAACTTCTGTAAAAATTAAATTCAAGGTTGTTTTATTAGAAGGTCTCCAGATTGAGCAGTCACACTCATATCACACTCACAGCATCACATCCCCAATATCCATTATTAAATCACTACTATAGACCCAGGAGACGTGTTTTAGAAAAGACTGAAATTAGCCAGGAAAAAAACACAACAATGAAAATAAACAATTCACATCTTAGGTTACTTTGTTTATAGCAGTGGCTCTCAACCTTCCTAATGCCACAACCCGTTCCTCATGTTGTGGTGACCCCCAATTTCATTGTTACAAATTGAACATAATTAAAGCATAGTGATTAATCACAAAAACAATATGTAATTATATATGTGTTTTCCGATGGTCTTAGGCGATCCCTGTAAAAGGGTCATTCGATCCCCAAAGGGGTCGCGACCCACAGGTTGAGAACCACTGGTTTATCGGCTCCCAGCACTTGACTAACCAGCCAGCCCCTGGGAGTTAATGTGGACAGTGGTGATAACTACTGATTGGTCTCCCTTATCCTGCCCCTTCTTCTCACAAGAACACACCTTTCCCTCTGGAATAGGCACATCACATTGTTGGGCCAATGTAGGCTCACACCCTCAGCCAAGTGACTGGCCCAAAGGTAAGCAGATGACTCAGCAAGACCAATTCCAATTCTCGCTGGGAATGGCATGCGGTGGCTGGGACAGAGGATTCCCTCACAGGAGTTGTTAATAAGGAG
Source organism: Myotis myotis (assembly GCF_014108235.1). NCBI lineage: Eukaryota > Metazoa > Chordata > Mammalia > Chiroptera > Vespertilionidae > Myotis > Myotis myotis. The sequence continues at coordinate 49,426,134 of NW_023416317.1, forward strand.
ACAGATTGTGGAGCAGTGAGGCCATCTGTTCCCCGTCACACAGAGGAAGGCCCTCAATAGGACAGAATGAGGGCAACACAGAGGGAAGCAGAGCAGGGACTGAGAGAGGGAAAGACAGAGCAGAAGAGACAGAGAGAAAGATGCACACTGACAACACTGTGTGAGGCACGTTCTACTGTGTCCCTGAAGTCACAATCACTTCTGAGCCAATAAATTAACTTTTAGTTTGTTCTAAAAGTTAACTAGTTTGAGTTGGATTTACAGCATGTGCACTTCAAGGATCCCTGGTTCCAGGCCAACCATAACAAAACAACTCTACCTGACACTGTCTAGTTGAAGCTGGATATGCACGTGCTTTTCAGAAAGGCTGCTGAGTTCTTGCTCCTGACTCTCCTTGAATGAACTGTACTCCAGCTTCACCGAAGACAGCTCCTTGTCTGCAGAATGAAGCACTACGCGCAGGTCATGGACCTCACTTTTCAAAACTAAAAGACAAACAAAATAAATCCTCAATAGGCCTCTCTACACATAATTTTTACTAAGTAGGCAAATAAATGTAATAGTTATCTTCACACAATCAGTAAAAAAAAAAAGTTGATGTTGAACAGCTAAGTGGTAGATACCTAGAAAAAGTTTCTATTTTCATCCTCTCCTTTATTTATGGTTTTTGGTATATTTCTACCAAAAAAGCAAGAATTAACATCTGTCTGACCCTGACTTGTAAGTCACTTATTTTCAACATTTAAAATGTGCATCAAAATTCTTTATATTATAAGAAAAAAAAAATCAAGATATTTAACATAATTTAAGTGGCCCAATCCTCATTGAAAATCTCTTAGAAATGTGCCAGGACTTTCTAAAATGAATTAGACATGTCTGGTCTTCTCAGGGAACTGCAATTGGAAGCAAAATTAGGTAACTTCTTAGATAAAAAAAACTGAATGGCTGTCTTTTTTGTTTGAGCATTATTACAAAATACTGCAAATACTTTAATGAAAGGAGACGTAAACTGAAAACAACAAACAAACTGGGAGTCAAATGATACTCCCACATCTGTGAATATATGCCAACATATAATTTACGCTTTATATCATCACTATTAAAACATTGTTCACATCTGCAAGTGAAAAACTAAGTAAATGGCTAATAAAAAACATTATTCATCTTATAAATTCAACACAATTCACTTTCAAATCAGCATTAAAACTTTAAACAGCCCGGCTGGCCAGCGTGGCTCAGAGACTGAGTATCAACACAGGAACCAGGATGTCAGGGTTCAATTCAATTCAGGGCATATGCCAGGGTTGTAGGCTTGACACCCAGTGTGAGGCGTGCAGGAGGCAGCCGATCAATAACTCTCTCTCATCATTGATGTTTCTATCTCTCTGAAATCAATAAAAATATATTTTAAAAAAAAGATTACCATATGAGTAGAAAGATACTGATTCCAGTATTCAGATTAGAAAGCTCCCAGCTATTCACACTTACAGTCATTCTTCGTTTGAGTGTCCCGAAGCTGCTTTTCAAGGACATTCAATTGTAAGAGATGCTCTTGCTGCTGTTTGGTCCAATCCGTTCTCTCTGATGAGAAAAGCTGAGGGAAAGAGATCAATTTACTGGAAAAGGTATACTGGTCTGATGAGATACACTCCAAACCAGTACCATTCTCTGTTTTTAAACTGTTTAAAAGTCTCTGACCAGAAGAAAATCAGCTGTTTCCTTCAACTACAGTGAAGATGCCCAACAAAGGAAAGGATCCCTGCAGGCGGCTGAACCGTCATCCCACTTTCTTCTGGACAAACAGAAAGGGGTCCATGTGCACCACAGACTAAGAGGGCCAGGGCCGTGTGTGTGTGTGTGTGTGTGTGTGTGTGTGTGTGTGCGCGCGTGCGCGTCTCCTTATCAGAGCAGTATGCGAAGTAACAAAGTAGAGAAAACAACTCAAACCAGTGTTGGCTGGGGCTTTGCGAAGTCCTATTCTTCCTGTGAGACCCCGATCCCACCTTTCTGAGGCCGTGCTCTCGGTCTCACCTCCTGCATTTGTGTAGAATGATGCTCCAGTTTGTCAATGCGCTGCTGAAGCTTCAGGTTTTTATGCTCTTCTTCATCCAACTTGACCTGCAGAGTACTCATTTGTTCCTGCAACACAGAAACTTGTTGTCAAAATCTTAGACATTCCACCATTTCTTCCACATTAAAAAACAAAATTCAAAACCTTATATGGACAAAGGTATCAAAGGCCAGTTTGGAACCAGAAAACAATTTCAGAAGACTACAGTAATGATTTCTCATACTCATATCTGACAAAATAAACTTCATAATGAAGGCTATCAAAAGAGACAAGTTCAAAATTACACTTGTGGTCTGTCAAGGTAGATAATTTGAAACACGTAGGAAAAGTGGTTAAATTAAAATTGTAAATTAAGCCACAGAGCCAGCTTGAGATTTCTGAGATTTCTCGGGGCTATGTAAAATGACTTCACCAGAAAGGCCTCCATGCCAGGAAAGGGCAAAATTCTGAAATTTGGGATGGTCTGGCTCACTCTAAGTTTTACTATACAGTAGAAAAACTTAAAAATATGAAATCACCAGAATTCTTAGGTAAATGAATTTTATATGTTATTTCAAATATACCAAAAGTGGTCTAAAATTTCATCTAAAATAAGATTCCTTCAACTATTTTAACTTTCTTTAGCAGATACAGCACTGCGCCATATAAACAAACCAGTCTGGAATCTGAATCTAGTGGCAAACTGGTCTCTTTACATATAAGAGAACCAAAGCCAAAAGACATTAGAAAATGACTTGCTAAACATTGCAGTGAATTAAAAGAATAAGAACAGCCTGGTTTCTAAGCCAGGAGTCTTTACACACCCATACCAAAAAAGGTAGTAAACAGTTTTGAACATTGAAAATTGTGGTTAAAATGATAAAGGAAATTGTTTAAATGAATGTCTCATTATTTTTTCTGAAACTACACATTACCTGCACCATCCTAAGTTCTTCAGAAATGGCTTCAAAAGCTTGTTCATTCATCTCAGGTGGAACTGGCTCATTTAAGATATCATTATCTAATTTGCTAGAATTCTGAGTGTACGGAGACCCCAAGCTCCCTGTTTCAGGGCTTAATTTTGATCCTGGTCGAGGCCAAATTTGATAAACCTTGGTTGGTGTAGTTATAATCTGCAGCAAAAAGTAATTATGGAAAACAACATTAGCAGACATGAAAGAAAAAATTGTGTAAACAGAGAGGATAAAATTGAAATTCTATTCATGAAAGGAAAAAAAAAGTATCCCTTAGAGGCAGCACAGAAATGCCCAAGTAGACACAAAGAATCTATCAATTTAATGCAGACTTAAGCAAAATTCTAATAAGATTTAGAAAAACGAAACTTGGTAGGTGGATTCCAAACTTTATGCAAAGAATAAATGTGTAAGAAGACAAAAAGAGAACAAATTGGGAAGACTTACCTGGCCACTATAAAAATACATTATGAGGGTATGGTTGTTTAAAAAGCGTATTATTAGCATACGAAGTCAAACAGAACATTGGAAGAAAACACAAAGTTAGGAAACAGAATGATTTATATGTGTAAAGTTCAAATTAGTGAAAAAATATAGACTTTTAAAAAAGTTAAATCCCTATGCCATACCACTCAAAAATAAAATAGCAGATGCATTAAATAGGTCAACATAAAAACAAAATTATTGAAGTAGTAAAAGAAAGTGGAATATACTGATGATCTTGAGATTGTCTGGGCCTTTAAAAATGAATGAAATAAGTCACACAGATCAAGAATCAATAAACCTGTGTGTATCAAAATTTTAAAACTTTTATGACAAAAGCATCACATTTGAAGATGAAAGGCAGGGAATATGATGGCAGAATATAGGTATAAGAAACAAGATTAACACATAAAAACTCCTACAAATCAAGTAGTAGGAAAATGGGCTCTTTTTTTCATAGAAAAGGGCAGACAAATGGACAATGAACACAGGAAGATGTGTGACCCCACCAGAAATGAGGGAAATGAAAATTAAAACCTTAATTAGATACCATTTTTCACCCACCAGACTGTCAACCATTAAAGAGCTGACAGTGCCTGTCCAGGGTCCTATGCAGGGCAATGCGAGCTCCCCAACTTCCTGGGAAGGCACAGGGCTCAGAGCTGGAGCGGGCACGTCAGCAGGACTGACTCCAGGGCTGGGACATCCTGGGACTTCTCCCTCACAGCCCCCGCCCAGAGAATGCTTGCACTAAAACCACCTAAATCAGCCAGGGGTCATCCAAAAATGGAAGCCTAGGTTTAAAATAAGGTAAAGTCCTAGGTACTAGTTAATATGGAAAGTCCCAAGTCATATCTCTGAGAAAACAAAAGCCCACTGCAGAATAACATATGTAGAATAATCCATTTACATTTAAATGCAAAGAACAACAAAAATCGATGAAATAACTCTACATATCTTTCTCAGAGCATATATATTTACTATACAAAACTGTTAAGAAAAAGGAATCCCAAACTGATTAACAAATTACCCCTGGGGATGGGGAGTGAAGGACTAGATTAGACCCAAATTGGTGGTGGTGCGCAGTAGGAATTTTAACCTAAATTTGCATACAAATATATATTTACTTTAAACAAGAACAACATATTCATAAAGTACCGATATAATTAAAAATGAACTAAAAACAAACAACAAAAGATCTGAATTGCTAGGCTACTCTTGGCAAAGCTTTTAATCCCCTCCTCCCTATCTGCTCAGCTATAATTGGAAGAAGACAGACTGGAGTGTCAATGCTTTGAGCTCTGTAAGTGCGCTGTGCTAAGGGGCTACTGACAGAAATTATAAAATATTTGGCAATATTCTGCAAGTATTTTAAAATAGTTTCCTACACAGATTTTAAAGGCCACAATTTTTAAAAAGCAAAGAAAAAAAATTCGACCTTTATAAGAAAAAATAGCCTTTTCCAGGTTAAAGAAATCATAATATATCAACACAATAAATGCTTGTTGCAGCTGCCTAAACAAACACCAAAACAAACAAAAACAAAAAGGAAAATTATTTTTCCCCCTTCAGATATGGGACAAACTCTAAAGTATCATTATGTTACAAAAAATAAAAGCAGAATGCTGTGCATTATATGCTGCTTGTATAAAATATGAAAAAGGAAGAAAACAAAAAGCAGACTTGGTGACATTGATTGCCTCCAAAGAGGGTTCCAGGTAATAAGTAATGCCATACATTTGTAGAGGAAGGACAGCAGACGGCAAGAGACTCGTCACTGTGTACTCTTTGTACCTTTAAAAATTCCAGTCATGTGAATTACCTATTCAAACAAATGAATAAAATAACTTTTTAAAAAGCAGTTTCTTATGAAATGACACAAAAAACATCACTGCTAAAGACAGCAATAGATACACATCTATTTATTATCAAGTGTAGGATGTATAAGGAAAGTTGTTGTTGTTGTTTTTAACCTTAAGAGAATTTGGCACAAAAAGCTAAAATCAACAGTAGCAGCACCTTCTTAACCTTTTGCTTCCTTCATGTTTTCTTGCTCCTCCATCTCAGTTTTTTTTTTTAAATGAAGGCTACGGTTATTAAGGGGAAAACCTCTTCTGGTTTTCCACATTGTTACCCTGGATCCTTTGTGGTCTTTGTCTTTGATTTCTATTCTGCAAGCTTTGAGCACATGTTACATTATAGCAACAGCTGCCATTTACTAAGATCTACCAGACTGGCACTTTATTATCTCATTTAATGCTCTAAAAAACCTAAAAAGCAATTAAGTTAGGAAACCAAAAAAAAGAACTTTCCTTTTTGTTTGTTCGTTTGTTTTGGGGTTTCTTGGGAGTGAGGGCAGTGAGATGAGAATCTGAACCCAGGTGTCACTCCATGGTGCATTGTTTCCTCACCACCCTCCATCAGAACACTGGGTCCACTGCCTGCAAGGGACTGTATCTGTACCTGGAGATAATCTGTGCCAGCGCCATTACTAACAAAGTGAGACAGCAGGATTGCAGGCTGAAGCATTGCTTCAGAAGACCTACCTTCAGGGTTTCAGCATGAATTTTATTCAGCTGAGAAACTTCTTGCCGCTTGCAGGCTTTTGTTGCTTCCAAAAGGTTTTCGAGATTAAGGTTCGCTTTTTGCAAAGACTGAAGCTCTGATTCTAATTCTAGCTGCCTTCTCCTAATAGATATTATAAAATTAAGTATTTTAGGCAATAAGTAATGTCATACATTTGTAGAGTACTTTATAGTTTATACTCTCACATAACTTTATTGTTATCTCTTTAAATCAGAGATAGTCTTAGATTATTACCCTCATTTTCCAATTGGTTGAAATACAGCTCAGAGACTGATTACTGTTTAAGGTGTTCAACTAGTAAATGGCAGAGCTCCAATTCAAAAGCCCAAACAGCCCTGGCGGAAGTGGCTCAGTTAATTGTGTGTCATTATCCTGTGCAATGAAAAGTACTTAGTTGAATGGCCGGTTTTTCAGGTTGTGGGGTCAATCCCCAATAGATAGGGGGCATGCAGGAGGCAGCTGATCAATATTGTTTCACTCTCACACAGATGTTTCTCTCTCCCTCTCCCGTCCATTCTCTCTAAAAATCAATAAAAATATCTTTGAAAAAATAAATAAAAGAGCAAAATCTATTAAAAAAAAAAAAGCCCAAAGAGTCCATAATGGTTCTATATGTGATGTTATTTTTTTAAATTTCTTTATATTTTATAAGAGGATTAATCTCAGTTATAATATAAATTTTTTTACAGAGCATCTAGAAAGAATATTAACACATTAAAATCCAGATTTAATTCAAAACAACAGTAATTAAAATGTGGTGGCACGATAAACATTTTACTATGTAAGTTTAATAGGCACTCATCTCAACATTAAAACATTCCAATTATCTAGGTCATTAAATATATAATTTTTTAAATTATATTTTGATTTTTTACAGAGAGGAAGGGAGAGGAATAGAGAGTTAGAAACATCGATGAGAGAAACATCGATCAGCTGCCTCCTGCACACTCCCCACTGAGGATGTGCCTGCAACCAAGGTACATGCCCTTGACCGGAATCGAACCTGGGACCTTGAGTCCGCAGGCTGACGCTCTATCCACTGAGCCAAACCGATTAGGGCTAAATATACATATTATTAAAGAGCTGGAAGTTTATGTCAATTATACCTCAATTTAAAAAACAAGTAAAAACAAAACTTAGAAACAAGCCCTTTCCCCTCATGTCAAAACAAGTTAGTTGCTATATGAGAATCGTTGAAGTAAAATGCTCAATTAAATGGTCAATGTCAAACCCTAAAACAAATAAACACTAAAAGATATGAAAATAGGTTAAGCATGAATGTGTATCTATACTTTACCTAGTTAGTTCTTTGAATTCTTCATACTCTTGCTTTGAATTATTCAGTTCTGTCTGCATTTGCAGGAGTTGTGCTTTTAGCTTCTCAGAGTTTGCTAATGAACATGGCTCTTTTGCAACTTTAGGAGAGAATCCTTGCTGACCTGATAATAAGGAAACAAGTTGGTTTTTGAAAGACAAAAATAGTAGAATACATTTTCTAAGTTCTCTGCCATGTATCCATTTTGAAGCACAAGGAGGAAAAAATGAAAAGTGGGTTGGAAGGTGGACCCTAAAATACAAGAGCCTATAACTCAACAGGAAACGTAAGAAACAACACAGTGTGGCGAAGAGTATTAGAAGTGTTTCAGAGAAGCTGAAAGCCACAGGATGCGACGGGGCAGCTTTAGGACAACACCTTAGGAGCAGAGCCAGCAATGACTGAAGCACAACACACAATGCTGGGGAGGACCGTCGCTGGTGAGTCTGGCAGGAATTGGAACCAGCAGCTAATGTTAACAGTCAATGAATTTTAGGAAAGAAAACAAACAGCAAAGGCAGCAAGTTGAAAGAACTTGGTATCACCAACCAGAAAGAAAAGGTTAATTTCCAGGGATTACTTAGAAGACTGGATATGTTGACGAGTCCCACTGGGTTTCAGTGGTGAAATATCATGTAACAGTTCTCTAGACAGTGGTGTCTGTTTTGAAGATGGTGGGGTCCAGAAATTACCATTATTATCTTTCAAGGGTACTAAGTCACAGTATGACTGAGGTCAAAATGGCCAACAAATTACAGAGCATTATAGAGAGAAGTAGTTGAAATAATACAGAAAACCCGATTTTTAACTTTGCATGTAAAATCTTAGTCTCTCCATACCCAAATACTGAGAATTTTATTCTTTTATGAAGTCATAAACAGAACAGAAGAAGGCTTGGAAAAGGACATTTTGGAAAAAAAGCAAACACGCTTCTTTATGAGTGAAGAATTAATACAATCAAAACGTTCTCAATTTCAACTTAAACAGAAACAAGGACTGAGACAGGGTATGATAAAAGACCATAAGAATATTCACTTTAAAAATGGAGCAACCACAGACGTTCCTACAAAATTCCACAGTATGAGTACCAATAGCTGCCAAGCCAGTTAGATTTAGTGCTAAATAAAGCACCATCACAAAAGTAAAAATAAACTTGTGGAACTAGCCCAGCCAGGATGGCTCAGCGGTTGAGTGTTGACCCATGAACCAAGAGGTTACCGGTTTGATTCCTGGTCAGGACACATGCCCAGGTAGCGGGCTTGATCCCCAGTGGGCAGTGTGCAGGAGGCAGCCGATCAATGTTTCTCTCTCATCATTGATGCTTCTATCTCTCTATCCCTTCCTTTCCCTCTCTCTAAAATATAATTTTAAAAAAGCAGACAGCCCTAACCGGTTTGGCTCAGTGGATAGAGTGTCGGCCTGCAGACTCAAGGGTCCCAGGTTCGATTCCGGTCAAGGGCATGTACCTTGGTTGCGGGCACATCCCCAGTAGGAGGTGTACAAGAGGCAGCTGATTGATGTTTCTCTCTCATTGATGTTTCTGGTTCTCTATTCCTCTCCCTTCCTCTCTGTAAAAAATAAATAAAATGTATTTAAAAAAAATAATTAAAAAAATTAAAAAGCAGACATATTATTTTAAAAACTTGTGGCTGCCCGGCCAGTATGGCTCAGTGGTTGAGTGTCAACCTATGAACCAGGAGGTCATGGTTCGATTCCCCATCAGGGCACATGCCCAGGTTTTGGGCTCAGTCCCCAGTTTGAGGAGTGCAAGAGGCAGCTGATCAATTATTCTCGCATCATTGATGTTTCTATCTCTGTCTCCCTTTCCCTTCCTCTCTGAAATCAATAAAAATATTTAATTTAAAATAATAAAAATAGCCCTGGCCGGTTTGGCTCAGTGGATAGAGCATCAGTCTGTGGACCGAAGGGTCCTGAGTTCGATTCTGGTTAAGGGCATGTATCTCGGTTGCAGGCTCCTCCCTGGCCAGGGCCCTGGTCAGGGTGCATGCAGGAGGTAACCCATCAATGTGTTTCTCTCACATCAATATTTTTCTCTGTCTTTCCCTCTCACTTCCACTCTCTCTAAAATCAATGGAAAAATATCCTCGGGTGAGGACTTAAAAAAATAAAATAAAAATACGTAAACTTGTGGGAATAACATATAACTAACAGAGTGCACACTAGCAAGCATGGCCAGCAACCACGACATCAAGACAAAAACTCTGTGATGAGTCTGATCACGCTGACATCTCTCACCATACAGACCGTAATCAGGTGGGTAAACATTTCAATTCTATACTAATTCATGTTGTGCTTAAACATTTGTCATTTCAAATACTTAAAAAGGAAAGTTCTATTTCATAAAAATTAAATGTAATATCCAATCAATCTTTTATAGACAAAACAAAGATATCTATTGCCCTGGCTGGGTAGCTCAGTTGGTTAGAGCATTGTCCCCATAGGCCAGTGATGGCAAACCTTTTGAGCGTGGTGTGTCAGCATTTTGAAAAACCCTAACTTAACTCTGGTGCCATGTCACATAGAGAAATTTTTTTATATTTGCAACCATAGTAAAACAAAGACTTATATTTTTGATATTTATTTTAGATATTTAAATGCCATTTAACAAAGAAAAATCAACCAAAAAAATGAGTTCGCGTGTCACCTCTGACACGCATGTCATAGGTTCGCCATCACTGCCATAGGCCAAAGTTGTGGATTTGATACCTGGTCAGGCCACATACAAGAATCGACCAATCAATGCATAAAAAAGCGGAACAACAAATTGATGTTTATCTCCCCCTCTCTCCCTAATCAATCAATAAATTAAGAACAAAAACAAAGATATATAATGGGTAGTTCCTTGCTACATCTACTAGCCTACATTATTTACTACTCTGATTTTTGAGAAAAAAGGATAGAACATGACTTTTGATTAACATAAAAGAAAAAGTATATATATAAGAAATTAGCATACCAGGTCTAAAGGCAATATAAAAGGCCTTTAAAAGAGCCACCCGCCCCAACAAGGCATGTATACAACAATCACTTCTTACTTTTGTCGTTTTTCTCTGTGCCAGATACTTGAAGGAAGGCTTTCTCTAGCTTTGCAATGGTCTGCGCATCCACCTCTTGGGCTCTTTTCACAGACTCTGATAATCTCAGTCTTCTGTTCTCCTCCCTGAGGGAGTGATTTTCCATAGCATATTTGGCAACTCTGGGGTGGTGCTCTATCTGTATGACACAGAAGGATTTCAGACTTAATCCTAGCTGGTTTGGCTCAGTGGATAGAGCGTCAGCCTGCGAACTGAGGGGTCCCAGGTTTGATTCTGGTCAAGGGCACATGCCCAGGTTGTGGGCTCGGTCCCCAGTGGGTGGCATGCGAGAGGCAGCCAATCAATGATTCTCTCATCATTGATGTTTCTCTCTCTCCCTCCTTCTCTGAAATCAATTATATATATAAATAAAGGATTACAGACTTATATATATATACAAACATGTCCTTAATGAACAAGTCTTTCTGAAAACCTGTTAGAAAACATTATGAACTGCTGGTGGTAGCCTGCTGCAACTACCATGGAAAGCAATGTGGCACTTGTGATCTCAGAGTGAATGTGTGCACGTCCTACAACTCTGTGTTCTAGGTTTAGGTCTGCACCCTTGAAATTTTCACCTCGGGCCCTAGGGAATAAGCATAGGGTGTACATTGCAGCAAACTTTTCATGCAAAGGAGCCTACTTATATTAATTACACAAAGCAAAGAATAAGGAAACTACTGACCAGGACTGAGTGACCTCCAAGATACACTATGTGAAAAAGGGAAGGTGCAGAAAAGTGTGTATGGTAAGCTGCATTTTTCACAAAAAAAGAAAAAAAGTAAAAATATCCGTATTAGTTTGAATATGCATAAAACCTCTGGAAAGATACATAAAGCTGAAAACCAATTATCTTTGATTTTTAAAGATGTGCCTGTATTAATTACCCATCCTTCCCAGGCAAAAGGAAAACCAAAAACAAAAGAAACTTTAAAGGCTGAACTGTAGAGAGACTACTGCTTCAGATAACCACCGGTGCGCACAGGGCGAACTTGACTTGACCTGCTGGGTCAAGAGCTTTTCCCTTCAGTTTTATTATTTTAGAAAATGGGGGACAAAGGGGTCGGGGATTGCGCAATCATACTGTCAGGTTAATTCATTTAAAACAACTCCACTGTGTTACAAGAATGTGGTGACAAATTTTTATTTGCCTTGGACTTCTTTTACATTTAGAAATACTGCAAAGGTCATGACTCACTTGTTCTCGCAGAGTCTGAATCTCATCCCTTAATTCCGACAGCAAACGATCCTGCTCCTCGGGCAGAAAACTTCCCCGCCCTTCCTTGTGGAGCTTCTCCAGGCGCATTATTTGATCCTCTCGGAATTTCACAATCATCTTATTAGATTGAATAAATTTCTCTTTTTTGAGGGTGAGGTCTTCTAACTGGGTAACTTTTTCTACCAGAAACTTAAGAAATTCATAATTTGGTTAAACATGAAAAGTAATTCACCTTCCCTACATTTTCACAAACTAAGAAACAAACATTAAATTCCCATTTAATCTCAAAGGCAAAATTAGATTTTTCACAGCCTTCCTTTTTTTATTTCCTGTCGGCATTTACTCCATTCAGAAAGGCATCAACCACATAGTAAAGCCTAAAGTATCTTGCATCCCCCCTGCCCCTTTATACAAATTCAGTTTCCTACCTTTTTCTCCTGTTCAGACTTCTTAAAGAACAACATTGCCTCTTTGAAATACTTCATGTAATCAGTCTCATCTTTCTCTGTAGTTGATCCAGTGAAAAAGGGAAAGGGGAAAACTGTTTATCTTTCACATTTTATGACCAAGAGATGAGCTAAAACGGCCTTTGCCTGCCTGCTCTCAATTAATCTAAAAGAATCAAACTATTATCAACAGATCACGGATTTTAAATTAACCCAGTCCACATATTAGCTATTCTTTGAAGAACAGCCTCTCTCACTCAATTTAGTAAACATATATAGATAACATATGATATAACCGAATCTTAGAAGTGGATCAAAATGAAATTTATTAGTGTCTTTTTAGCAGTTTTAATATTCAAAATTACTTCTACTCCCCCTTCCCACATATCTCACAGAACTCAGTACCTATGGAATTGGTCTCTGGTTACAAAGTACCATGTTCCTATGTAGGTGAAGTAAACAGACACTTGGGGGAAAGTTTGGGAAGCCTTATTGTGTTGTGCCTGTCATTGGGGGGTTCCAACACTAATGTCCACACATGGTCTTCCTTCCTCAGGATGAAGAACACTGTCCATCTTACCTCTGGTCAGAAAGCTTTCTGGTAGTATCTGCCCTACAGTGAGCTGGGCCAGCTGTTCTTTGAGCCTCTTCACTTCAGCTTGGAGCTGGCTCACATTGCCTTGGGTGTCCTCATTTACCACTGCCTGTTCAAGAATGTTTTGAAAGCATTAAAAAAACATTTTGTGGCCCTGGCCAGGTAGCTCAGTTGGTTAGAGTGTTTTCCAGATACACCAAGGTTGCCAGTTTCATGCTCCATCAGGGCACATGTAAGAATCAACCAATGAAAGCATACATAAGAAACAAATCAATGTTTCTCTCTCCCCCTCTAAAATCAACCTGCAAACAGCCATCAGCCCCTCACCCAGGCTGGCCAGGCACCCCTGTGGGGACCCCCAACCAAGATGGCGGCCAGCAGCCACAGAGCTGAAGCGAGTAGGAGGCAGCCAAGCTTCCCGGCCGGCTCTGAGCTCCACTCAAAGCAACAAAGTTTCAATTATAGAAGGTAAATAAACCCCAGGCCTAAGCTGCAGTCGGACATCCTTTGCTAAGGAGGCGGTAGCGAGCAGGAGCCAGCTCTGAGCTCCAACTGAGACCTGGGACGGAACGTCCTGCCCCATAGAGAAGAGCCAACTCTGTGATGGCTGTAACCGTCCCTCTGTCATGGCACGCTATAGGGTGTGATGACTGCAGGGCTGGCCTGAGCACCATCGGCTTGGCAGAAACCACCCTCGCCAAAGGAATCCAATCCTGTATTTCCTAACAGTTCCTCCTAAAAAGAAGGATTAGTGTTACAGCTCCATTTCTGTTTTACTACCATACTTAATGCTCTTTTAAAGAAATAAATCTTTAAGAAATTTCCTTAAAGAAAATGTCTTAGAGACCACATCTAAGAAGTTGAAAAAGCCTACAGGGTGATGACATGAACCAATAGTTGAGTACCAACCAGATAAAAGGGATCCAATTGTGAAATACCCAATTCTCCAGTGAGGGAAAAGCCCCAGGGAAAAGATCTGACTAGCTCACCCTTAAACCAGTCCCAAATATGCCAGCCACTGCTCTGCAGCGACTTACCATTGAGAATGACTACTGTAAGGCTCCTGGTTTTGTTGTTTCATGTGTTAAGAAGCCATTCTTAGTTGCTTCTGATTCTTAAGGCCAGCTCATTATAAGGCACTCCCGTATATTCTGACATCATTGTTACATCAGTGACCTCATAATTCTAATTACTCCTGTGGTTCTCTACTCTCTTAAAACTTCTAGTAAGTCCCAAGAGGTTCTAGGGTTAGGAAGCTCTAATGATTTTTTCTCCTCATATTACAGATACCCTACAAGGGGGTCATAATCCAATAAAATGAATGAATGAATGACTACACTCTCCTGACTTATCCAGGGAAAAGAGACAACATTCTTACAATGATAAGATACTCAGGGAGTCTTCTTTGGGGATAAGAACGGTCAATTTCTCCTTTGAAAGACAGAAGAAATTAATCTTCCAACTTCAGGCACTACAATTCTTTCCTTTGGTACCAAAGAGGCCTCCCACCTCTCCAACTGAGCGGGGAATCCTTGGTCTTTTGACAGTCTGCACCAGGACTGGGGCCACATGCAGTCTGCTGCCTGTTATGGAAAGTTGTAGTGGAGCACAGCCAGGCCCATGTGCTGACATACTAGCTATGGCTGCTTTCTCTAACCAAGGTAGAGGTCAGCAGTTGGGACAGAGACCACACAGTCCAGGAAGACTAAATGTTTACTACCTGGTCCTTTACAGGAGTTTCTGACCACTGGTGTACCTGAATATGAAGGGAGCTTCTTGTATAAAAGAAAAAATGGAGAATCCTTGCAGTTATAGGCAAAGTAAAAAACAATGTTTGTCAACATCATCCAATTATTTTCAGGGTGAATTCCTATCACCACCCACCAACACACAGCTCTGCTAGCAGAGTTTAGATACATAAATTCAGTCTCCAATCCTAATGACAAAGGTAAAACGTTGCCTTCCCTTAATAAAAAACTAGACAAACAAGAACAACCATAAGACCCAATCTAGGTCTCAAGTTACATGAGGAGTACAGAAGGCTAGGAAAGATGAAGTAGAAATCTTGCTTAGAGTTAAGCTTTCACAGTGACATAAAAAGCTACAAAGATGAGATACTGCAAGCATAAGTATTTTTCTAATTTACCTCATTGTACTCAGCATTTTACCTTATTTTTAATCAGCTTGGCCCTTTGAGCAAAATTCAGTGTTGACAGGGTTTCCCCAAAACACCGGGATCCAGGATGAACGTTTGCGATGATGGCTGTCTTGGCATTACCTCCAAGGGAATCCTGTTTAATGATATGAATGTACACATTTTCAGGGGAGAAACAATAAGACTTTTTTAAGCAAAGAAAATGTACACTCTTACCAAGGCTGAGAAAATATCCAACTATGAGCCATAGTGGGCATAACCAAAAGAAGCGCCCAGGAGCCCAATGATGTACCTTACCCGGAGTAAGAAGGTGAGCTTGGAATCTCTGTAGCAAATATGCCTCTGTTTTCCATTTCCCACATCCACAAGGGCTGTAATCACTTGGCCCAGGCAGCTCAATGATCGGTTTATGTTACCGGCTTCCTAAGGCACCAGGGAAAAGGACAAAAGTTTAGGTGCACTAGTTCCTTTTTGGTATTTTGAATTAAAATATACCAGCAGGGTGACAATTTTGAATGGAAAGGCAAGTCAGGAACATTAAGGATAACTTAACTTTTCAGCAAAAAGATGTCCTCAACTATCCGCTAACCTTTTCCTATTTGACACACACAGCGATTTTAGTATTCAAACACAAAAATCATGTGAAGAAAAAACAATCAATGCCACCTTATCGCTGTAATGGTTTTAAATTAATCTATAGGGAAGGCTAAATACTTGGCCTAGACCTAGGTCCTGAACCCCTGAATTATGAACAGTATAGTTCCTCTTTCTCCTTATGAACTTGGTAGTTCTGGAACAGTTTTATAGATCAGGCTTTCTGCACGAAATCACTCAAAATTTTTCTCAGTGTTTGGAGAGCTGAGAGTAAAGTTGGCCAGGTACTTATCCTCAACAATCTATGCCGCCTTAAACCGCCACCCCAACCCATCCATTGACCTATGCTGAAATGCCACATCACTCTGTGTCCACAATAACCTTTAAGATGCCCCCCAGTGTGGCATGTATTCCTGTTCCTTTCTCCCTGTCCAGCTCCAGACCACTCTGAGAACACAACTCATGAGCTACTTCTTTCCCACACTTCCTCTCAGGAGTCCCTGCCACACCCTGCTTCCTCTGACCCCTGTGGCCACTTGTACTATATAATCCCTCCTGGATGAATTCAAATACCCTTGCTGCTGACAAACCCGTCCCACGTATGTTTACTGTCCTACAACAAAAATGTCTGTATCTTTCATAACTTCTTATTCCTTTGTAGTCCTCACAACTCTGCTGGGTATTGATATCTATAAGAATTTACACACAAGTTCAACTGAAGACCATAATTCCATTCTTACCTTCAACCTCATCCCTTCTGCATGGGTGTCTCTTTGCCTTTCAGATCCTGCTAAATCCACCATATTGAGTAGGGAGGTTCGTATATTTACTGTCTCACTGCTTTTCTCCATTGACTCTACTGTAATCGTGAAGACTGCATGAGACCTCGAGGATTCTCTATTCATTGATGTCGAGGCCACACGCCTGTTTCTCCATCCTCCAGACAACACCTGGGCAAAAGGAAACAGATCATCACAACTTCCAAGTGGTCACTAACATCAATAGAAAAACAATAAAAAGTAGTGAGAAAAAATACCGGTCCATCAAGGAATATACACAAGGTATTTTCCTTTTTGTCCCCTCTGTTATGGAAAGAGAACAAATGGAATCAGAGGCACAGGACCTAGAACTGGTTTTGCCATTCTCTATTTGCATTAACAAATCACAAAATCCTTCTGAAGCCTTCCTTTCCCTAGACTATGAGAAAGCTAGACAAGATGAACCTCAAATTGACCTTCATGCCCCGTTTTGTCAGCTCATTGGGTCCACCAAGTATTTGTTCTCTCTTCCTATTCCCTATGGCAAGGAGGACATGAAGGTTCAGTCTGAGACTCTGGAATCAGATGAACATGAGGTCAATCCTTGGTTCTATTACTCACTAGTTGTGTGGCGTGGGGCCAGTCCAACCTTTTCACAGCTCAATGCCCTATTTGTAAAATGGGATTATGGGTCTTACCCCATAAGGCAGAACATCTCAATCTGTAATAAGCATACTAATCACTTGGGGATCTTGTTAAGACTCAGATTCTGATTTCATAGGTGTGAGGTAGAGCCTTAGATTCTTGTAACAAGCTCCCAGGTGATACTCACAGTCTGAGAACTATATTTTGAGTAGTAAGGTCATAATATGTACAGCTGATTTAGAGAGCAGAGATCCCAGTAGCTCCTCAAAGGAGCAACTCCCAGGAGGAACCACTAAAGAAATACAGACTCTATGAAATGTCCCCGGGTCATCCGGTATGGTTTCAGGAGTGCCTGGTTAGAATGAATAGCACCAAAATAGTGCAAAATCAAAAGTCGCAAAGTTCTATTTTAACTAAGGGGAGTATAAAACACTGACATTCTGTTTTGCCTCTTCAAAATATTTCTAGTAGCTCAATTCTTGCTTTTGTTGAGATCAAGGAGCATTTCACAGCATGCTATGGTGTCCAAGGATCACAAAGTTCAAGGCCGGATACCTGATAGGCTCCAGCTGCGGAGGTCACCACCTGCTCCACTGCACCAACAACAAAGACGCCCTTCTTGATGTGTTCCCTTAAGTACAGTCCAGCCGATGCAGAGTCCAGTAGGTCATAGATCTGCTCATTATAGATTTCAATAAAGGAACACTTACAAAGGAAACTCTTCCCAGCTCCAGCCTGTATAAAGAGAAGCCTGGTTTAGATATATTATTTTTATGCATTCATCCCTATCTTTCATGAGCATTCATCTTTCACTTGCTTCACAAGTATAAAATTTCTACAATCTTATCCTTTACATCATAAAAGATACCTAAGAGTCAGCTTAAAAAAACCTAGGTAACTAGTTTCAACATATCACTATATTTACAGCAGCATCGCTGTGGTCCCAAGAGCCCTTCCAGAGGTGCTGAGAATCAAGACAGTGAGATGGGAATTGAGCAGTCCAGTTGGGCAATTTCATTTTTTAAAAATATATTTTTATTGATTTCAGAGGAAGGGAGAGGGAGAGAAAGATAGAAACATCAATGATGAGATAGAATCATTGACTGGCTGCCTCCTGCATGCCCCACACCCAGGCATGTGCCCTTAGCTGGAATTGAACCTGGGACCCTTCAGTCCGCAGGCCAACACTCTACTCACTGAGCCAAACCGGCTAGGGCAGCAATTTCATTTTTATCTGTCTTATATATTGGACTTCCTCACAAAGTTTTACTTGAAGCAAGTGTTATATACTTTAAAAGACAAAAAATATTTTAAAAGCCTCTCTATAGAATTTTCAACCACCGAAATGCACGGCACTAAACAATTTGCTGACATGCAATGTGTGTGCCTAACTGCAGTGGCTAGGAACAGTTTCTGCAAAGACATAAATGGCAAAGAAATGTTACATATCAGCCTCCTTAAAACATAGAATACTAATGGCTGTTAAGCCTGGAAATCACCAAGCTAAAGAACACATCGTGAGAATGGCCCAACCTGGGAGCCAATGGAAGAGGGAAGCCCACATCCAATAAAGTAAAAACTTTTGACCAGTTTGGCTCAGTGGATAGAGCGGATAGAGCATCAGCCTGAGGACTGAAGGGTCCCAGGTTCGATTCCGGTCAAGGGCATGTACCTTGTTTGCAGGCATATCGCCAGTAGGGAGTGTGCAGGAAGCAGCTGAATCGTTTCTCTCTCATCGATGTTTCTAACTCCTATCCCTCTCCTTCTCCCTTCCTCTCTGTAAAAAAAAAAATCAATAAAATATATTTCAAAACTTTTGAAAATAAAACTCAGAATCCTTAATTTTATCTTAAGAATCAACAGTTTTTAATACCACATTACCTGTACAAATTGTGAAATACAGCCACCTCCATGTATCATGCCTAGAAGCTAACGTCTCAAAATAGAATTGCTTTATTATTACAGTGTTTTACCTTATCTTTTTCACGATCAATTAAGGAAAACAAATATTCAAAACTTCGTGGGATTACTCCTCTCAGGTTATGAGAAAAATTATCAGATTCAGATGGTCCTAAAAAATGGAAAAATACATAGCTGTTCATTGTATGCTGTTAACATTGGGGAAAGAGGGAGATGTGAGTGGATATGTAAATAGCAGGACTTTACAGAATACTAATTCAAGCTATAGCTATACTAGTATATACCGGAGAAAAAAACGTAGCTAGAAAAGATCTAGAAGTTTTGATAAATATTAGTTTATATGCCTTAGGGACCAAAAGAACTAACAAAAGGCTGGTATATGCAAGAAAGATACAGAAAAAACTTTTAATAGTATCATCTTGGTGTGCTACAACTGGAATATTTGACAGTCCTTGTAAAGTGTACCTTACAAATACATATCATAGAGGCAGAAAAATGCAAGTAAATGAACAAAGAGGACAAATAATATTAGAGTGTGCAGGTAACGTTATAACATTTTCCTGTGAAATAACATAAAGATATTCAGCATACTTTTAAATATATATGTATATATATGTGTGTGTGTGTATTGATTGATTTTAGAGAGGAAGGGAGAGGGAAAGAGAGACAGAAACATCAATGATGAAAGAGAATCATCTATCAGCTGCCTTCTGCACGCCCAACACTGGAGATTGCTTGAAACGATGCTGAAAGAAGCCAGACATAAAAGAGTGCGTACAGTAAAGTTTCATTTGTAAAAGTTCCAAAACAAGCAAAACTAATGATGACAGAAGTCTGAGTAATAGAGTACATATTTTAGGGGATGGGGTGGGGATAGTTGCTGACTAGGAATATGGATCTAGGTAGCGGTTATACAGGTATATAAATATGGAAAGTCATTAAACCCAATTTAAAGATGGTTTATAAGCACCTACTTGTGCTAGGCATTGAGCTGGGAATAGAGCCATAAACATTGACTTTGCTTTCATGGGAACACCGATCTGACAGAAGCCTGGGAAATAACGCTAATTTTATGAGGTCAACATCATGTATGTATAGAGATTATGCTCTCCCAAAAATGTACTAGGTGCTTCCATCACAGAAGGAGCAGACTAAGCCAGCAAATGTTAATCATTAATTTACTTACCCATCATAGTAAACGTTTTCCCTGAGCCAGTCTGTCCACTGTAAAAGGAATGTTAGATATTATTTTACACATGAAATTTAGAAGACCACCCTCCTATTAAAGTAGTATATGAATTTTCCCATAAAGAGCTGATTTTCTTTCTTATTTTGAATTACATTAGGTAAATGTGAATGACCCATTTTCTTCCTCCTCTATTTTACCATTAAGAGCTAACCACTGTTGTCTGGTAATTGCTTCTGGCTTATACAAAACAGCCATCAGAGCTTTCATGTAGTTTTTATTTTCAAAATTGGAATGAAGTTCTAAAGGCTGCTCTGCAACCTGTTCCTCCCGCCTAAATTTTACCTCAGATATTTCCCTGAGTCAGTAGAGATCTACTTCATGTTTTTCAGCTGTATCACATTAGTGTTCGTCAATGTATCACAACTTATTTAACCAAAACAAACTGGACTTGTGTTTCCAATTTTTGCTGTTTTAAATAATGCAGTAATTCCTTTCCTAAATTCTTCCTTTAAGATACTGAAATGTTTCATTTAAAAATAAAGCAATTTTGCCTGGCTGGCATGGCTCAGTGGTTGAGAGTCAAGCTTTGAACCAGGAAGCCACAGTTCAATTTTGTTGAGGCACATGCCCGGGTTGCAGACTCAATCCCCAGTGTGAGATGTGCAGGAGGCAGCCGATCAAAGATTCTCTCTCGCCCTAACCAGTTTGGCTCAGTGGATAGAGCGTTGGCCTGCGGACTGAAGGGTCCAGGTTCAATTCCGGTCAAGGGCATGTACCTTGGTTGCAGGCATATCCCCAGTAGGGGGTGTGCAGGAGGCAGCTGATCGATGTTTCTCTCATCGATGTTTCTAACTCTCTATCCCTCTCCCTTCCTCTCTGTAAAAAAAAAAAATCAATAAAATATATTTTTTTAAAAAAAGATTCTCTCTCGTCATTGATGTTTCTGTCTGTCTCTCTCCCTTCCTCTCTAAAATCAATAAAAAATATATCTTTAACAAATACACACACAATTTTAGCCCTGGCCAGTATGGCTCAGTTGGTTGGAGTGTAGTCCCATGCACTGGAAAGTTGAGGGTTCAATTCCCGAAAAAGGCACATGCCTGGATTGCAGGTTCAGTCCCTAATTGCGGTGGGTGCAGGAGACGGATCAACACGTATCCCTCACATCAATGTTTCTCTCTCTCTCTCTCCCGCCCCCTCCTTCCCTTCCACTCTCTAAAAATCAATTGGGGGGGAAAATCCTTGGGTGAGAATTAAAAAAAAAAAAAAAAAAGTTACACTGCAAGTTATATTCCTATTTAAGAAATGAATCTGAAATAACACTAAAATTCATCCTGTATAACTGCCAAGGTGGTCTTAATGCTTTCTGGACCTCCAGCTTATATTCCAACATTAAATCTCTAGTAATATTTTAAGGCTTGCCAACATTTAGAAATTCAGGATCATCGTTTCAATATTCAAATATTTGTAGCAATTTTATTTATAATTACTAAAAACTGGAAGCAACCAAGACATCCTTTAGCAGGGAAATGGATAAACAAACTGTAGTACATCCATACAATAAAATACTTCTCAGGAAAAAAACCTACAGGAATATACTATTGATGCATGTAACAACATAGATGAAACCTAAATGCATTCTATTAAGAAGAAAAAGCCAAATCCAGAAGGTTACATATTGTATGATTCCATTTATATGACACTCTACAAAGCCAAAGCTATAGGAATGGCAAAAATATTAGTACCTGGATGTGAGAAGGGAGAGTGGCTGACTACAGAAGGGACAAGGAATGAGAACTGTTCTCCTCAGTACTGGGTGTAAATATATGACTGTCTGCATTCGTCAAAACACTGTCAACTAACTGTACACGACAAAGAGTGAATTTGAAAGTATGCAAACTCAATGAACAAGCAAAACACATCAACCAGATAGATGTCTCTCCCCCCAGTCTCCCTTCCTCTCTGAAGTCAATAAAAATATATTTTTAAAAAACACAAGAATCTATACATAACCTTTATACTCAGTAAATTTTTCACAGAGATACAGGCTAACAATTCTGAAGCTGCTTTCCATGTGTACTGGGGTTGATCAAATCGATAAATGGATGAAAGAAGGTGGGAGCCAGGTTTCTCACTGTCAGCAAGGGCAGTTACAGATAAACAAAAGAGAACAGAATGAGTCCTGTGGATTCACTGGATTCTAGAATGAACCCATGTGAATTCTAAACCCTGGATTAGTGTCAGAGACATCAGTATGAACTACTGTTTAGCTTAATACAGATGCAAATTGATAGGTAAAGAAACAACTATAGACATGTCTGTATATACATGACTTAGTATATATATTACCTAGTTCTGTCTGAGAAGGCCTAGAGGCAATGATATTCCAGTAGCAACAAACACACCTAGTGCCAGATCTTAGTTCCTAAATACCACTCTCCGGGAAAAGGAATCAGGGCACGTTGGCGGAATGGCTGATCCTAGGCCTAGGACAGGAAAAATACAAGATGAGCCAAGAGCCTCTTGTAGCACCAGAAAGTAGGCAAGTGCTAAAAAACCCAAAAGGATGTGACATCTCAATGAGACATAGAAACCAACCTCAAATAGCTCCAATGGCCAAGCTAGAATACGAGCAAAAAGATAAATAAAATGTAGTGCTGAATTATAACTCAAACTATAAATATGCATACGTCCATACCATATATATAAATAAATGGGGGAGAAAAGACGAATCTTCCTTACATAATCGCAAATACAGTAAGTCCTCACCTAATGTTGTCAAGATTCGATGACTTGCCGAAACCGGTTTGGCTCAGTGGATAGAGTGTCGGCCTGCGGACTGAAAGGTCCCAGGTTCGATTCCGGTCAAGGGCATGTGCCTGGGTTGCGGGCACATCCCCAGTGGGGGATGTGCAGGAGGCGGCTGGTCGATGTTTCTCTCTCATCGATGTTTCTGACTCTCTATCTCTCTCCCTTCCTCTCTGTAAAAAATCAATAAAAATATATAAAAAAAAAAAAAAAAAAAAAAGATTCGATGACTTTAAGTCAGTGGTCAGCAAACTCATTAATCAACAGAGCCAAATGTCAACAGTATGACGACTTAAATTTCTTTTGAGAGCCAAATCTTTTAAACTTAAACTATATAGGTAGGTACATTGTTATTAACTTGATTAGGGTACTCCTAAGCTGGCCTTTGCTAAAAACGTCCTCAATCTGATTGAGGTACATTCGCTGAGGTCAACCCCTTCCAACTCTCCCATCCGCACTCGTCTTGTACACTTGTGTCGTCTATCTCCTTTCGTTCATCTTCTCTATATGTCCACCCCCCACTTCTTCTAACGCCACTTCTTCAAAATAGACTCGCCCAAGTCGAAAACCGACTTCTGCGCATGGGCCACGAAGTTTCAATCGCACTGTACGTGCGGGCCTGCACGTGGTATTTTGCGGAAGAGCCACACTCAAGGGGCTAAAGAGCCGCATGTGGCCATTTGCCGACCACTGCTTTAAGAGAAACTGACATATAACAAAACCAATTTTACCCTAAGCTAATCAATATAAAAAAGAGTTCAGTTCCTACAGTATCTTATCAAAGTTATAACTAAATGATGTTATTTCAGAACCTGCTATAATCTAAGTACTAGATACTCTCCCTTCCAGGAGGCAGAGTTTAATCCCCTCTACCTTGATTATCCAGGTGGGGCAATCTAATTACAGGAGTCCTTAAAATTAGAGACCTTCTCATCTTTAGTTAGAGGGTGATGTGACTAAGGAAGAGACGGAGTTGCATGTTGTTGGTTTTGAAGATAGAAAAAGGGAGCTGTAAGCCAAGTAATGTGAGTGGCCTGTAAAGTGAAGAATATGGATTCTCCCCTGGAGCTTCCAGAAAGGAACACAGCCCTGCGGCCACCTTTATTTTAGCTCAGTGAAGCTGTGCTAGACTTCTGACATACAGAGCTGTGAGATAATACATTTGTGTTGTTTCACCACTAAGTGAGTGGTAATTTGTTACATCAGCCATAGGAATGAACAGAAGCACTTGTTATTGTACCCTTGTATCCTCATACACAATAGTGAGCAACTTACTATGCAAAGATGGTGCCATTATACCCGCTCATGCAAGATTCCACAATGCCTTTGGCCACCGTTGAGAACACAGACTCCTACAAATGTAAGCACCAAATATGTTAACATTTCATAAAAATAAAAACCTTTTTCTTAAGCTGCATTCTAAAATATAACAACAGCCCTAACCGGTTTGGCTCAGTGGATAGAGCGTCGGCCTGCGGACTCAAGGGTCCCAGGTTCGATTCCAGTCAAGGGCATGTACCTTGGTTGCAGGCACATCCCCAGTGGGGAGTGTGCAGGAGGCAGCTGATGGATGTTTCTCTCTCATCGATGTTTCTAACTCTCTATCCCTCTCCTTTCCTCTGTAAAAAATCAATAAAATATATTTAAATTTAAAAATAAATAAATAAATAAATAAATAAATAAATAAATAAATAAAATATAACAACAAAGGCTGTGTGCTTAGTCCTGGCTGGTGCGGCTCAGTTGGTTGGAGCATCATCCTGTACACTGGTCAGGGCACATACCTAGGCTGCAGGTTCAATCTTGGGTCAGATGCATCCAGGAGGCAAACCGATCGATGTTTCTTTTTCCCATCAATGTTCTCCCCCTCGCGCCCCTCCGCCCCCCATCCCTCTCTCTAAATCAATTTAAAAATGCATATGTTGAAACCCTAATCCCCAATGTGATGGAGATGGACCTTTGAGAGGTAATTAGGTCTCTCTCTCCCCTGCCCCTCCATCTCTCCACCAGTGAAGACAGTGGGAAGGCAGGTATCTACAAGCCAGGAAGTGAGTCCTCACCAGACACTGGATCTCTTGGCCTTGATATCTTGGACTCCCCAACCTCCAGCAACTGTTAAAAATCAATACTTTTTGTTTAGGCCACCTAGTCTATATTTTTGTTAAAGCTTCCAGGGCTGGCTAAGACCTCTCCTTAAATTAGGCAGATCAACAGTACTTATCAATCATCTAAGAGGCTCTGAAAAGTACACCTTCACTGGATGGAGAGAAACAGTGAAGCAGGCTTGCCATTCTGACACAAAGTCTAATGAAGGAAGAAAAAGTATTTAATAAAATTAAATTTAAAATATTTATGGACTGTCTGAGCTTCCTTATCTGAGATCTATCAAACTAAATAGACCAGAAACAAAATCCTCACAAATAACAGAATCTTATGTTTTCCAAAAGGAAAGTTACATTTCCAAAGTGATCATTACCTGAGTGGTGTCCATGCTGGCAACATGATCAAAAGTGAAGGTCTTGGGCTCCGGGTTGGAGTGCAGCCGGAGAGTCGTAGAGGAGAGCACACTTAAGCATAAGTTTTGCTCTCCATCAGCTAATCCAGAACCCTCCGTAGGTGGACGAATTCGCACAAAAACTTTGATGGCATCACCTTCATTACTAAAGACAAAACATGTAGCAGCTGAGTTTACTGAAGAAAATGGATCAGGTGCATCCAGGCTCACATGGATCTGAGGCTCACATGGCCTCTACTGCTTCTACACTGAGAGGTTCCCCAACCAAGCCCAAGATTTACCCCGTTTACATTGACCTCTTTTATGAGTCCCACATGACCCACTCTATGAGTCCCACATGACCCACTCCCTTTACTGATTTGCTTCAGGACAGTCATCTTCACAAGCCTTTACTTGAAATCAACTCAGAGGGAGTTGATTCCAAGGAGCTCCAAGCATTGCTTGTCTCTAGTTTCCCTCTTAGAAGCTATAACAAAATGGGAGATATTGATCCCAATGTTTAGTCTGGAAGGTGAGAGGGCAGTGGGTGGGGAGATGTGATTTCTTCCAGATTTCCAGGTAGCCAAGGACCCAGCCTAATTCTCAAACAAGTACCCTTTGTTTCAAGTACCCTTTACTATGCTACATTATTATTTTAAGAAAACTACCTTCTCAATCTCATTAACAAGATTTTTTTCTTACCTTGGCTGGTTAGACTGACAATTTGTCATACTGCGTAATTCAGCTAGAAAAAAAGATAAGAAGTAATTAAAGGTATTTAAAAGTGCAATATATGATTACAAATACATCTCCTAGGGCAAAGGAAACTAAGGAGAAAATAAACAGATGAGACTACATCAAAATAAAAAGCTTCTGCACAGCAAAAGAAATCATCAACAAAATGAAAAGAGAGCCCACTGTATGGGAGAACATATTGGCAATGATACATCTGATAAAGAGTTAACATCCAAAATATAATTTAAAATAGTTTTTCCTTGAGATATTAATGTTTATTGCATGTAACATTATTATATTTAAAATTATTTTTCTTGAAATAAAAAACTGAAGAAAAAAATATATATATAAGGAATTCATACAACTTAACAAAAGGAAGACAAACAATTCAATTAAAAACTGGGCAGAGGACCTAAATCGACACTTTTCCAAAGCCGACATACAGATGGCCAAGAGACATATGAAAAAATGCTCAGCCACTGATCACCAGAGAGATGCAAATTAAAACGACATTGAGGTATCACCTCACACCTGTCAGAATGGTTACAATCAACAAATGACAAATGCTGGAAAGGATGTGGAGAAAAGGGAACCCTAGTACACTGCTGGTGGGGATGCAGACTGGTGTAGCCATTATAGAAAACAGTATGGAGTTTTCTCAAAAAATTAAATATGGAACTGCCGTTTGACCTAGTGATCCCACTTCTAGGAATATATCCTAAGAAACCTGAAACACCAATCAGAAAGAATGTACACACCCCTCTGTTCATAGCAGCACTATTTACAATAGCTAAGATCTGGAAACAGCCCAAGTGCCCATCAGTACATGAGTGGATAAAAAAGCTATAGTACACTTATTCCATGGAATACTATGCAGCAGTAAAAAAGAAGACTCTGTTACCCTTTGAGACAGCATGGAGGGACCTGCAGAGTATCGTGCTAAGTGAAATAAGGCAGCCAGAGAAAGACAAGTATCACATGATCTCACTCATATTGGAACCTAATGAACAACATAAACTGTTGAACAAAACAGATCTAGAGATATAGAAGCATGTCAAATCTCAGAGGGATGGTGGGAAAGGATGAGGGGTTGGGAGAGGTGGGAAAAGATCAACCAAAGAACTTGTCTGCATATATGCATAAATCAAGGACACAGACAATAGGGTGGTGGAGGCCTGGGGCAGGAGGCAGGGGTGTCAATGGGGAAAAAGGGGACATATGTAACACTTTCAACATAAAGGTGTGGAGTGAAGACATGGCTCTGCCACTAATATTTCCATCTCAAACAAATGACTTGCCTCTCCGTTTGTCTTCCCACCTTTTCTTTCCTTATCACAGCCACTGGCCGACTTTTCCTTTAGGACGAGATTAGTTAGGCACTAGGGGATGTCCTTGTGGGCAATCAAGCATTGCATTTCTTTTTGAGGTGTCACAGAAAAAAATCCTCCATAGGTACAAAAGCCAAAGCTGCAGAGAGCACTGCATGGGCTCTCTCGCCCCTATGTTCCCACTTCATGCTCCAGGTCTCTGGACTGCTGGGAATGCAAGAGGTGCTTAGATGGGATGTCATCAACCTCAACTTTGCTAACAAACTTAAAGGAGGGGGAGAATTCCCCAGGGACATCACCAGCATCACAAAGGGGCACTGTGAATGCCCTGCTCCCATCACTTCTAAAAAGTGATGTACGTAGACAGGGCAGAGTCCTTTAATAGACATACCACTTTGCACTAATATATCACAGGCATAAATTCTCTTGCTTGAGTCCAGATGTACTGAACAAATACTGTGGCTGTGCAGAAAGCATAATAAAACATTTTGGTCCAATAATGTACCAATTTGTGTGCTAATATCCCCTGAATACGAAAAATAGTGGAGGAGCCCTGACAGTGTGGCTCAGTGGTTAAGTATGAACTATAAACCAGGAGGTCATGGTTCCATTCCTGGTCAGGGCACAGGCTGGGGTTGCTGCTCCATCCCCGGTTGGGGGCATGCAGGAGGCAGCCGACCAATGATTCTCTCCATCACTGATATTTCTGTCTGTTGCTCCTTCTCCCTTCCTCTCTAAAATCAATAAAAAATGTTTTAAAAACAATGGAGGAAAAGAGAGCATAAGGAGGTTTTCAGGTAGTGTTATAACTGACCTAAAAGGTTAATGAAACAACACACACATCAGAAGAGAATTACTATGGACAGCTAGCTTTGTTGTTGGAAGGTGCAAACACCAAGAGTTCACTATTTCTTCAATCATCATAGGCTTCTCATTAAGCTTCAAAAACCAACACTTAAAGGGGATTAGGCAATGTAAGCGGTGGAGCATGTCATGCACATGAACAGTAAAGGACCAAGAAATTCGCGAAAATTAAAGGGTTTATCAAAGCCCTGACCAGTCTGGCTCAGTGGATAGAGCGTCAGCCTGTGGACGGAAGGGTCCCAGGTTTGATTCCGGTCAAGGGCATGTACCTTGGTTGCGGGCACATGCCCAGTGGGGGGTGGGCCGGAGGTAGCTGATCGATGTTTCTAAACTCTCTATCCCTCTCCCTTCCTCTCTGTAAAAAAAAAAAATCAATAAAATATTTTTTAAATGGGGGGGGGGGATATCAAAAGTAAAAATGACAGCGCTCCTCTCCAGGAAAAAGGGAGAAATTGGGGATGGGGGGGTTTCCCTGAGGGGATAGTAGGGACTGTGGGAATAGACTGCTGAGTTGTGCTTTAATTGTCCCTTTTCTAAGAGTCTATAGCGGGCCCTGCGAAGAGAAAGACGTGCTGGAGGCACCTGCAACCTGGAGAAGTCCTCCCTGCAGGAAGGGGAGAGATGTGGAAATGTGCAGAAGGTGCTGGCAGCAGGACCGACCCTCGGGCCGGCTCCCGAGCGAGGCAGCCCGGGTGGGCCGCAGGAAGGGCTCAGCTACGAAACGCGAGGAGTGAGAATGGCAGACGCGCCGCGCTCGCAGGGGGCCCCGTCTGTCCCAGGCTCACGGCTCAGCCCAGGGCCCAGAACCGTCCCGGCTCGCGGCGTGCACCGCGTCGTCCCATGCATAGACGGAAGGAGAAAAAGCTGTTCCTCAGCGTCTCTGAGGGACAAAGACTCCCCAGCCGTTCGGTGAGCTCCCGTTTTCACACGCTGCGGGGCCCCCAGGAGCGGCGTCCTTTCTCCGCTGAATTTGGGGGCGGGGACGGGGCGGCGGAGCCGGGCTCCGTACTTACTTTTGGAGCCGGGCGCCATGGCGCCCTCTCCTCTGAAAGCCGAGAACAATGCGGGGATCCCCTCAGCCCCAGGCGCGCTGCGAACCGGGATTCCGCTCGTTCAAGATGTCCGCGGGTTTGAATTTGGCGCCCAGGGAAGACGTTGACGTCAGCACCTAGGCGGCCATGTTGCCGGCCTCACGCGGGAGGCGGGGCCTTGTGACGTCACAAGTAGGCGCCGCCGCCTTGCGCACTCCCCAGGGGCCCCGAGAGCCGCTGTTTCCCTGAGCGGCCATGAGCAAGCGGAACCAGGTGTCTTACGTGCGGCCCGCCGAGCCGGCCTTCCTGGCCCGCTTCAAGGAACGGGTCGGCTACCGGGAAGGGCCCACCGTAGAGACCAAGGTGAGCCCGGGCCAGTCGCGGCGCGGAAGCGCGGCCCGCCCGCCACTTCCGGCTTTTGCTTAATCTTGGAGTCCAGGTCCCGGCCGGCCACTCCGCGCCCCCGCGCCCGGCCCTCCGTGTGAGTGGGCCTCGGACCCCGCGCTGGTCAAACGACGGCAGCCCCCTCTGCCCGGGACCCTCCTTGTCGTTTTCAGAGCGCCTGTTCCGTTCTCGAAAATGACTTGACGCAGGTAAAGCGCCTCGTCCTCGGTCTATGGTTAAGAAAGATCCCTTTCCTGTCTCACTCGCTTATTCCAAAACGCAGAGTTAGCACGGTGCATGGTAGTGTCGTCCTGTTTTCCAGATGAACTGAGGCCCCTCCGTCAGAAGGCCTGATGTCTTAGGCCTGGGGTCTGGAACATCTTTGTAAAAGGCCAAAGATTTATGCGGTCTGAAGAGAAACCAGAGCATGGAACATCTTTGGCATATTCCTATGCTTCATTGTTGTAAAAAAAAAAAAAAAAAAAGCAAAAACAACATCTGGATAGTTTAGGATCTGAATAGTTTAGGGATGGGATCAGTGGGAATCAACTTCTGAGCCCTCCCAGGCTTCAACCCTATCTGGTTCCCACCAAAACCGGCCTGCCTGATGGGAAGAGACCATTGTGCTTAGGGGGTATGCGGAGAAATAACTTGGCACTTTGTGTCTAGCACTGGCACTAAGACCACCCCTCAAGTCACTAAGAGCTTGGTAAAAGACAGACGATTCATGTGAAATTATTCAACCCAGTGAGTATGCGCTAAACCCAGGCATTACGCCGGTCCCTGAAAGGACAGAGATGGGACCTCCAGATGCCGTATTCTTTAACTCCTTCCGCCCGCCTCATCTCTGCTTTCAGAGGTCCCTGCCTCTGTGAAGCTTCCTGAAGTTCCCACAGATACTCCTCCTCTGTTCTTCACTGTGTCCATTTCATCGGTAATAACTCATATCATTTTGCATTTAAATTACTTGATCTCCTGCGTAGTTTCACTATCAAATCAAACTCTTATTATCTCAATCCCTCTGTTTTTTTCCTACCACCTAGCACAGTGCCTCGCATAACATAGTGGGTGACAAGTTACATTGGCTAAATGACTATGCTTGTCATCAGGCAACGTCTCTTGGAGGAGGGGATATTTAGATTAAATCTTGAGTATGAATAGGTCAGGTAGGGATGGAAGGTACAGCATGGGCAAAAGTGTAGAGATGGTGAGTTTTAGAATGTATGCAGAGGTGATTGAGGTGAGGCCATATGGACTATTCAGTATGCAACAAGGACCCATTTTTATCAGGAAGTGACTGATCCCTAGGACCAAAAATAGTGATGACAGCAAAGAGGATGAGGTTTGGACTCGGAGTCAGCAATGCAAAAAATGAGACCTAATTTTATTGTTTGCTTCAGATCATCACTAGGACCGCCCACAGATATTCCTCCTGTTCTTCACTGTCCATTTCATCTATAATAGCTCGTATCATTTTGCACCGTGATTTTAAGTTAACATCTTTATGATTACAGTTTGGAATGATATATTAGAACTCTGGAGGGAAAAGCTTTTCAATTAATACCAGTGATTTGGGCTTATTGATATAATCAGCAGACTTTTCCTTAGAGATACCCCATGTTCCTGTGTTTGCGAAACCAAATTCATTCTTTATTCGTTTGGCAATATAATCATCATTCTAGTGATCTGTTAACAGAAAAAGAAAAGAGTTCATTATATAATTGAGTTCTAAATCATCTTATTTGACTTCTTGAGAGTTAATTCAGGAGTGACTTTGAACAGTCCTTTAGGGTTGCTGCCACTGTTCCTTCGACGATTTCTCTTGTTTTCCAGCCAGTTGCATAAACAAATTCAGAATTAATGATTCTCGATCTGATGAATACCAGGAATGATTTCATTTCACTTTCCCATTTTCTTGGCTAAAAGTACTTACCTACTTGCCGAAACCGGTTTGGCTCAGTGGATAGAGCGTCGGCCTGCGGACTGGGGGGTCCCGGGTTCGATTCCGGTCAAGGGCGTGTACCTGGGTTGCGGGCATATCCCCAGTGGGAGATGTGCAGGAGGCAGCTGATCGATGTTTCTCTCTCATCGATGTTTCTGGCTCTCTATCTCTCTCCCTTCCTCTCTGTAAAAAATCAATAAAATATATTTTAAAAAAAAAAAAAAAAAAAAAAAAAAGTACTTACCTACTTGTTTGTAGTCATTTTTTGGAAACTTTCAGAGAAAAATAGATAAAACTAATGAAGAATTAGTGAATGGATATCATTAAAGAGAATGCACTTGTCAAGTAATCTCATAATTTAAAAAGAAAAGCACACAGTATTTCCTATACTTCCATAATATGACACACTTAGAAAACAGCTGAAAGGCGACATCCTAAAGCTGCTGGGAGGAGGGAGGAGCAAAGCTGGGAGAAAGTGTGCCTTTCACTTGCTGCTCTCTGTGCTTGGAAGTGTTTGCTTACTTTTTGTCACACTTGGAGAGGAAATGGATGTGAAAGCGTTGATGAAGAGCAGGAGAAGTGGTTTAGCACTGCCCTGAGGAGGCTGGGAACTCTGCAGTGTGTGAAGCAGAGGCCCCTGACTCTGGAAACTGCAAGCTGGGGTCCTGCTGACATGGCAACTAATCCCATTGGATAGTCACCCCCGGGTAGCTGGCAGCCAGACCTCTTCCCTACCTGAGAGGTTAGGTTCTTGAATTGAAAATTTATTGCCAAACACATTTAGTCAATAAAGTTACCCTTCTCTCTTTAGTAGTTACAGTTTCTCATAGAGACAGTGGTTGTATTTGGTTTAGGGTCAGGGACCTACAAGTCATGTGTGTGTTTTCCCCTAGAGAATCCAGCCTCAGCTCCCAGATGAAGATGGTGATCACAGTGACAAAGAAGATGAACAGCCCCAAGTGGTGGTTTTAAAAAAGGGAGACCTGTCAGCTGAAGATGTCATGAAAATTAAAGCAGAAATAAAGGCTGCCAAAGCAGGTAAGTCTGAAAGGATTCTGGTTTTTCTAACAATTTAAGGAGCCTGGAGTACAAAGTTATTTTATATAATAGTATGGTATGTTTGAAGGAGATAGTCCTACTTTCAGACTTTAGCTTTAACACTTACGGATATGTAACCTTGAAGACGTTATTTTACTTCTCAACCTCAGTTATCTCATCAGTGAAATGGGACAATAACTGCCTATATTATTGGGTTGTTATGAGGATTAAGTATAAATTTAAATAAAAACATTCTGCTTTTTAAAAATAGGTGGGAAAAAATAAAACAAAAAAATAGGTGCTTAGGTTCACAAACTAGTCAACAGAAATCTATTTAATTAGTGCCTGAAGTGTGGTATGCTATGTAGTAAATTTTTCATTATTAATAACTATTTATTACATGCTTTAGGAGAAAATGATGGAGTTCCAAACAGTCACTTTTCAAAATAGTTAAAAATACAGCCTGATTGTAATCAATTAAAGACTGGCAAGATTATAACCCGTAGACTACTTCAGGGAGTGTTTAATAAGGGACTGCGGGTCTTGTCCCATACAGCTGAGAGGCAGTGGAGATGGCCAGGCTAACTGATTATAGGATTTCCTTAAATAAAGTACAGGATTTTCTTGCCATTTAACTCTCTAATAAAGACAATATAATAAGAGGAAAAGAAAGTTAAACTTTGTTTTTACTGCAGATGAAGAACCAGCTTCAGCTGATGGAAGAATCATGTATCGAAAACCAGTGAAGCGTTCCCCGGATGAAAAATATTCAGGTTTAACAGCGAGCTCAAAAAAGAAAAAGACAAGTGAAGATGAAATAAATCAGCAGGACTCAGTTAAAAAGAACACACAAAAGCAAGTAAAAAACAGTAGCCTCCTTTCTTTTGACAGTGAAGATGAAAATTAATGAGTATAAACATTTTGGACTTAGTTTTTAAAGCATATGGGATTTTTAAAAATAATCTTTCCTATTATAAAGATAATACAAGTGCATTTTTGAAAATTTAGAAAATACCAAAAAAAATTTTAGTAAGATAAAAACTATGTCCATCCATTAATACCCCTTTTGACTTGAAATGCAAACTCTGTAGATGTTAACTAGTATTATTAACACTTTGTTAATTCCCTTGTGGGGTGTGTATATATGTAAATTATATTTTTTAACAAAAATTATATTGTGATTGTATTGTGTCTGTTCTCTAGTTTCTCAGTTGACATTATATTGTATTTTCTAAGTCAGTAATAACCAGAGGATTTTGTAATTAAACAAATCCCCTACTGCATCTTCGTCTAGCAAAACCCCAGTTTGGGTGGGGGAGATCATAATGTGTATAGTCAAGAATACTTCTCAGTTTCTGCTAAGGGTAGTCCTGTGACAGTTCTGGCAAGTTATGAGATATAAGTGGGTCTTATACGAGGAAGGATCTAATACAAATGATCTTGATACAAATTAGGATCTGATGTATAACATGGTGGTGACTCTAGTTGGTAAAACTAAAGAAAGACACAAATGGAAGTCTGCTCAATAAAGCTAGTAGGTTTTTTGATATGGCAAGCATTAACCTTTGTCCAGTTTTATTGAGAAATAATTGACATATTACTATAAAGTTTGAGGCATACTACATGTTTTGATTTATATCTATTGTGAAAAGTATTTGAATATTTTTAAAGCTTTTGAAGCTTACTTTCAAATTGCTTTCTAGAGAGGTTTTTACCATTTTATTCATTTAACGTCTCCAGGAGCGCACTTGCCTCATCCATAACAGTGCACTGCATGGGCTAGAACCAGCCCTTTCATCTTTGTCAATTTGATGTATTGAAAATGGTGTTTAATAGTTAAATTAAATTGACATTTTCTTTGATTTACAAGGGAAGCTAAATTTTTTTTCATATTTAACAAACCATTTTGTATTTCTTTGTCCATTTAACTTTTTGTTCATTTCCCATTAGTACAGTCATGTTTTTCTTACTAATTTCTAAGTCATATAATCTATCTTTTCTGTTGTTATTCTTTGTTTCTCATCCTCTGTATTAGATAAAGAATCACTTGTATTCTCTTGTTCTTTGTGTTTATTTTTTACATTTTAAAATTTGTTCCCTCTGGAAGTTATTTTGGTATACTTTTTTTCTTGAATAATTAAATTGTCCTAGAACCACATCTGTTTCTCTCTTACTTGAAAGAACATCTGAACAAGAGATTTCTCTCATTTTGGGGGGTAGGGAAAGGAGAGAAGCACAGTAAAGTGAGAGCCTTTCAAGATCATGCCTAATAGCCTAACAGTTTTCCTTGGTACTGCAAGTCAGCCAAAACTGGAGACTTGCCAAGATCCCATCCTTCACCAGGCACAACCATCATGAATTATGAATTTCAGCACATCCATATCACGAATTTGGTGCCACATCTATCTTTTTCCAATTTTAAGATCTAGTTTAAAGATTCAAAAGTGATTCGTGTGAGTGTGCTAGGGAGCCCAATTGTCTCTAAATTGTACAACCTAGGCCTGAAGCCATTCTGTAATACTGTCTTTAATGTAGACTCACTTGTTATAAAGCCAAGTATTTTTCTAATCCATATCATTGCTATATCAACATCACACTGTTTTAATTATTGTAAATTTTAATGTCTTAGTATAGAGGTTGGAATCTTGAGGGCAAGGACTTTACTCATCACTATATCCTCAGTACCCAGAACAATACTTAGCATATTAAGAGGATTACAAATGTAGTTAGAATGAATGAGAGTGTTTCCTTAATGTGTTTTTGTTTTGTTTTTTTAATACACCAGTGGTTCAAAAAATGTGGATCCTGGACTGTAGGCATGAGCACACCTTGGGAACTTAAAAATGCAAATTCTCAGGCATTGCCTAGTGAATCTGAAACTTGAGTAGGACCCAGAATTCTCTGTAACAAACCTGCCAGGTGGTTCTGATGCTCAGTCAAATTTGAGAAATACTGAGAAAGCCTATTATATTAGAACTACAATAAGTGAAATTAAAAATTTAAACAAATAGTATGAGAGACTGTTTAAAAGGCCTTAAATCTTGAAATTTATCCTCTTGATGAAGTCTTTACCATAGGTGATATTTCTAATATAGTGTTAAGAGTTAACAGCCAGGAAGCACATCTTGTGATGAAAGGCCAAGATACAGTGGCCTGTGAGATCTGAGCACCCTTAAGAAAATTGCTTCACCTTCTGTAAACTGCTAAGAACAGTGGGTTCTGTTAACTGCAGGATCTGTTTTGCTGAGAAAAAGGTGAGTTTGGGCCTAATCTTCCTTGTGACCTGGCCCCATTGCTCCTTATGAATAGGTCTCATGACTAGGGCTAGACAAGTAGGCCAATAATGTGATTCCAGAGTGGAGACAGATAGAAGAGAAGCTAGAATTATCTTGTGCCCAAAAGAAAGATGGTGCCCTAGCTGGTTTGGCTTAGTGGATACAGTGTCAGCCTGTGGACTGAAAGGTCCCAGGTTCGATTCTGGCCAAGGGCACATGCCCAGATTGTGGGCTCGATTCCCTAGGGGGCATGCAGGAGGCAGCCGATCAATGATTCTCATTGATGTTTCTATCTCTCTTTCTCCCTTCCTCTCTGAAATCAATAAATATATATTTTTTTAAAAAGTAAGATGGTGCTCCAAGAATAATGGGCACATGTTAAAAGGACATAAGTGGAGGAGAAGGGATAGGTCTTTCTGGTAGGACATTAATTACCAATGGCCAGATCTGGAACTATCTAAAGAGAAAATAAATGATAGTAGATTGCAGCTCAGAATAAAAATCCTTTTTTTTTTTTTAAATATATTTTTTATTGATCTTTTACAGAGAGGAAGGGAGAGAGATAGAGAGTCAGAAACATCGATGAGAGAGAAACATCGATCAGCTGCCTCCTGCACATCTCCTACTGGGGATGTGCCTGCAACCCAGGTACATGCCCCTGACCGGAATCGAACCCGGGACCTCTCAGTCCACAGGCCGACGCTCTATCCACTGAGCCAAACCGGTTTTGGCATAAAATCCTTATGGCTATAAATAAACTATTGAATAAGGGAGTAGAAGGAATGATGGAATTAGAGAATCACCATTTGGCCAATTGCACAGTAGTAAGTTACAGTGGGCCAATTGCACAGTAGTAAGTTACAGTTATGGCAGTCTCCAGAGAGATAGGTCCTGCTCCCTGGAACCTGTGGATGTTATCTTCCATGTGACT
The DNA here is from genome assembly GCF_014108235.1 of Myotis myotis. Taxonomy (NCBI): domain Eukaryota; kingdom Metazoa; phylum Chordata; class Mammalia; order Chiroptera; family Vespertilionidae; genus Myotis; species Myotis myotis. The sequence goes on from NW_023416317.1 coordinate 49,462,988, forward strand.
AAGTCTCTCAAGATAGAAAGATTATCTAAAAGCCATCGGGTAGAGGGAGATTAGATAAAGCAATGTGAAGACAGAGGCAGAGATTGGAATGAAGTAGCTACAAGCCAAAGAATACCAGCAATCAGGAAGCTGGAAGGGACAGAAAGTATCTCTCCTCAATATACTTATTAATTACAAAAGGAAACAGTAGAAGAAACCAGAGAGCTCCCGCCTTATCTGAATGATCAAAGGTGCCATTACCAGTAATAAGTCGTATTGGCATCATGACCTGATATGATGCACTGAGAAGGGCACATCAACCCTGGCAAGTATCCTCATTATTCTTTGAGTAGATGGATGGGGAAAACTGAGGCTCAGGGAGGATAAGGTCATATAAGCAGAAAGTGGCAGAGAAGGTATCAAACAAGGCTAACTGGCAGTCAATTTTCTTAACTTTTAGGACACTGCCTCTTGCTCAACATACAAAATATTCATTCCAGCTCCTAAGAATTTAGGGGAAAATGAAGTTTTCACACAAGTCTTTCCACACTGGTTATATCCAAGTTTTATTCTCCAGCATGAAGCTTCTGATGTCGAACAAGTGCTGAACTGTGCCTAAAGGATTTCCCACATTCAATACATTCATAGGCCTTTCTCCAGTACGAATTCTGTAGTGTTCACTAAGGCGTGCTTACTTGCGGAAAGGTTTTTCCCTCCTTTTCCCCCAGGAAGTGAAAATGGAATCTTCTTTAATCCCGAGGATTAAAAACAAGAATTGTGCCCATTCCATTTTAGAAAGTGTTTATAAAATACTTTAAGACACCTTTCACCCTTGTTTTACCATTTCATCCTCAAGAAAACTCTCCTTATCCTCTCTAATCTCCACACAGGACTCCCAAAATAGGACTGTATAAATATTATGCTAAATACCTATATAATCAAGAATTCTCTAAAGTTTCTGATGGGCAAAAATTGATTAAAATACATTAATCTGCCCTAGTTGGTTTGGCTCAGTGGATAGAGCGCCGGCCTTCGGACTGGGGTCCTGGGTTCGATTCCAGTCAAGGGCATATGCTGGGGTTGCAGGCTCAAACCCCAGTAGTGGGCATGCAGGAGGCAGCCGATCAATGATTCTCTCTTCACTGATGTTTCTCTCTTTCCCTCTCCCTTCCTCTCTGAAATCAACAAAAATATTTTTTAAAAATACAAAAACATTAATCTAACAAAATAATAGTATTTATTGAACACTTAATATGCACCAGCAATGAATTCTACAGTGTTAGTTATAAATATAATGACATTTGCTTTCTATCAACTATACATATTTTTATGAGCATAGGGTTATTTTGCCCATAAGGTATTTTATTCAATTATAAAAAAATTGCCCTGTGCCAGGTTTTGAGAGCATGCCTTCACAGCTGGAGAGAGAAGTGTATGTGATATCTCTCCCACATTCCCACTAATGGTAATTAATGGCTCAAACCAATGCTTACAAGGCAATTGCTCCTGAAAAGTCAATGCTGAGTTCCAGATAATCAACCATTCGAGAATCAACTTACTTTCATGGTTTTTATAGCCATATTTTAGGAACTGCATTACGCTACAGATTAGAGAAATGATTTCCTGTCAAAGGCCATCCTCACTTCATCTTCCAGAGCTGAATTTCTGGGTAGCAGTTAAGAACATAAAAAGGGCCCTAACCGGTTTGGCTCACTGGACAGAGCGTCGGCCTGCGGACTGAAAGGTCCCAGGTTCGATTCCGATCAAGGACATGTACATTGGTTGCGGGCACATCCCCAGTAGGATGTGTGCAGGAGGCAGCTCATCATTGTTTCTAACTCTCTATCTCTCTCCCTTCCTCTCTGTAAAAAATCAATAAAATATATATTTTTTAAAAGAACATGAAAACGGGGTTAGAGGGGAAAGCGGTCCTAATATATGGTGACAGGAGATTTGACTTTGGGTAGTGAACACATGGTGCAATATACAGATCTTGTAACACAGAAACCCAAACCTGAAACCTATATGTTCATGTTGACCAATGTCACCCCAATAAATTTAATAAACAACATGAAAAGGACTGAGGAATCAGAGAAAAACATGCTCTATCTCTCAGAATAAAATACCATCAGTCAGTGGTAACCTGTGATATTTTTATTTTCAGGAATTTAAAAAAGGTCATCTCTCAAACTCTTTCCCAATGTAGCTCATGAAAAGTATTTCCCTAGATCAGTGATGGCGAACCTTTTGAGCTCGGCGTGTCAGCATTTTGAAAAACCCTGACTTAACTCTGGTGCCATGTCACATATAGAAATTTTTTTGATATTTGCAACCATAGTAAAACAAAGACTTATATTTTTGATATTTATTTTATATATTTAAATGACATTTAAAAAAGAAAAATCAACCAAAAAAATGAGTTCGCGTGTCACCTCTGACAGGCAGATCATAGGTTCGCCATCACTGCCCTAGATACTCCTAATCTGTACCTAAGGGTAAATATCCAGGACAACATATACCCAATAAAATTAGAAACACCTGATATCTAACAAATCTGTATTATACCACCAGTGGCATAATTACATGAAACCTAGCCCTCCCAACTAGTGACCAACACTTTCATTAGGTCTGGTGCAGCATCCCCCAATTCCAGCCAATCTAAAAGTCTGTCTTCCTTCTTCGCTAACACTTTCTTATCCTTAAAGGCAAACAAACTGAGTCGAATCCCACTTGGTTTAGACAGTTAATCTTAGTGGGTTCCTCTCCGATTCCCTGTGAACCAGTAACCTAGCCAGATTTATAAGCTCAAGAGAAAAGTGTACACCTCTGTCTAGGCCAGTGGTATGCTGATGGCTTGCTCAGGCATAAGCAGGTTTCCTGCTCTGTGGCTTATGATCACTAGCCAAGCACAGGCCATTTCCATCCTGGATAAGCTACTGTTCCTTTCGAACAGAGGTTGGGCCTTCCTCCCCATGGCCTTCCCAGAAATGGCATCATTCAAGAAAAGTCTCTCTTGACCTATTTCTTTCCTCAGCTTAAGAGGATCAGGAAAGATCTCCCTCATTCTGATAAAAGCCTTCTTTACCAACGTCTATGTTGAGATCACCCGTTCTTGGTCCATATCTCATTGGTAAATGAATATGGACCATCTTTCACTTGTTTCTGTCTCCCCTTTATGGGACCACTTCCACAGGCTGAGCAGCTTCCCTCACAGTAACAGGGTCAGAGCTGTCTCAGAAATCTAGAGGCTACTTAGCACTACCTCAAACTGCTGCCACTTTCAAAATGACAGTGTTTGGAAAAGCATCTAAGCCAACTGATGAGTGAACATACATGATAATTTGGGAAGCTAGGTGAGTGTAGTAAGGGAAAGACAAACACTAACTTAACAAATGGCACCTCAAGGTATGAGAGTCACATGAGAAGAGAGGAGTGGCAAGCAGCAAGGATTTATCTGAAAAGCAGGAACTTCCTTTCTACCCTGTACTCCCAGATGCCCACCTGGAGTAGGCTCTGCATTCTCCAAGCCCCCACATATATTTCTGGAAATACTCTTATGAGGGCAGCATTTAAGGCTACTTCATCCTTCCTTCCAGGAACTATACCTGCCCCCACTTCTCAGCCAGATTCCTAGCCACTATTTCTTGAGAAACTGCCGTTACCTCATGCCAGGTTCATTCACCACTGTGAAGTTTCTGATGTCTGAAAAGCACTGAACTATGTCTGAAGAATTTTCCACATTCAATGCATTCATAAGGCTTCTCACCAGTGTGAATCCTGTAATGTTCGCTAAGGTGTGCATACTTGCGGAAGGTTTTCTCACACTCACTACATTTAAAGAGCTTCTCACCAGTGTGAGTTCTATGATGTTCAGTAAGAGATGAGCTATGAGCAAAGGCTTTCCCACATTCTTTACATTTATAGGGCTTCTCTCCAGTGTGAATTCTCATGTGCTGAGTGAGGCAGGTATTCTGATTGAACCCTTTCCCACATTCATTGCATTTATAAGGTTTTTCTCCAGTGTGACTTCTCTGATGCCGAATAAGACAAATGCTCTGAATGAAAGCTTTACCACATTCACTGCATTTGTAGGGTCTCTCCCCTGTGTGAATTCTCTGATGTTTCGTGAGTGGGGTACTCTGAGTAAAAGCTTTGCCACATTCTTTACATTTATAAGGTTTCTCTCCAGTATGAATTCGCAGGTGTTTAATAAGGGATGGACTCTGACAAAAAGCTTTTCCGCATTCCTTACATTTATAGGGTTTCTCTCCAGTATGAATTCTCTGATGCTGAGAAAGATTTGCCTTTGTTTGAAAAGTTTTCCCACAATCATCACATTTATGGGGTTTTTCCCCCGTGTGAATTCTCTGATGTTGTATAAGGTTTGAGTGTTTACGAAAAGAAGAGCCACATTCATTGCATGAGTAAGGTTTCTCACCAGTGTGGATTCTCTGATGATGAATGAGGTGTGTATTCTGATTGAATGCCTTCCCACACCTATTACATTTATAAGGTTTCTCTCCAGTGTGAATTCTCTGATGTTCAGTGAGATGTGAATGACTGCGGAAGGAATTCCCACATTCATTACATTTATAAGGTTTCTCTCCAGTGTGGATTCTTTGATGCTGAGTAAGAAATGATCGGCAACGAAATGTTTTCCCACATTGCTCACATCTGTATGGTTTCACTTCAGTGTGAATTCTTTGATGCTGGACAAGGAATGAACTACAACTAAAGGCTTTCCCACATTCCTCACATACATAGGGTCTCTCTCCAGTATGAGTTATCTGATGTTGAGTAAGGGATGAGCTCTGAGTAAATGTTTTTCCACATTTGTTACATTTCCAAGACTTTTTCCGAATGGAGAGGGTTGAGCATTTACTTTGATTTGAAATCTCATTGGTGTGTATGCCACTTGTCTCCCACTGATGTAGACTATCTTCTGTAGAAACCCTGAGATGAGTAACAAGGCTTGAGGTCAAAAGCAACCTCTTCTCAAAATTATATTCTTGGCTCATCATTTTAGGAAGTGCTTCCTTTCGGATGAAAGTTATTCCCCCAAAACCTTCTTCCTGGAAAAAGCATGACCTGGGCACCTCTTCAGGAGAGTTTTCCTTGATGCTCTCACATGCATATTTTTTTCAAATGTAGAATCCCGGGATTCATCCTCTTGGAGCCTGTTTCCTACTGTCCCCGGTGACTCAATTTCAGAGATATCCTGCTCTGGAGCAGACTTGTTCACCCAACCTGAAAGAAACCATCAGAATCAATCTCTCTTATGCATGGCAAAGTGAAGGCCCTTGAAGTTCTGGGACCTAACTTTGCAGGTCTCAGTAAAAAGCAAGTGGGACAACTAATTCAAAGTTGCAAGTGGTAGAAGAGATCTGTATCAGGATAAGGTGATCACCATTAATTAGGAATTCCATGGAAAGGGCAGCTACAGACACCCAGAGAGTGAGAGAACCAGAGACAATGGAGATAAGGGGAAAATAACAAACAACAACAAGCTAATGATTAGGGCAAGACAGGAAACATGGATGTTTTATATCTAAAGAATGGAGGATAGTGGGAGAATGTAAAATGGCAAATCCTGGGAATGAAAGAGATAAAATGAGTACAGGGGAAAAGTTGTCCCCAAGAGATACCCAGTTCTATCCCCAACGACCCTAAAGAGATGATAGTTTTATCGCCTGAGCTTCATTCAGTTTCTCTTGTAAAATTTCCAAAGCCCTGCTGCTTCTCCCACTGGTTGTACCTTGCTAACTCACCTGGAAAAATCTCTCTTCCAATCTCTCTTTTCAGCTCCTTGCATATTCAACATCCACAAATCTTCTCCTTGCTTTAATTATAAAACACTTCAAGGTTGGAAAACTGGGAGCCCTGCTCACAGGGAAACAGGTAGAGATGGGATATCACTGTCCCAGTAGACAAAAATGAGAAAGAGCTGTTGCCTAGGGAGACTAAATGACTCACACAAAACTTGTCAGGTGAGCAATGTGACTGCATCAACAAAAATCAGGGTTAGCCTATAGCATTCTAGGTTCACAAACTCCATCTGTCAATTCTCCAAGAAGTGACAGCTAGACAGAATGATATTATAACAAACACTCAAGTAATTGATGAATAATTAAGAATATTATTTATAAAGATAATTAAGAAGTGGACAGAAATATTCAAGTTAATATGTATCTGCTGTCCATTATACAATAATTTGTATGAAAAGTCAATTAATAAATTGAGAAGTTGTATGGGAGTCACAACAAGGCTAATGCATTAGTCTGATCCAGCCCTGCCGGGGTAGCTCAGCAATTGAGCATTGACCTCTGAACCAGGAGGTCATGGTTCAACTCCTGGTCAGGGCAATCTCTCCCTCCCTTTGTGAAATGAATAAAAGATATATTTTTTAAAAGGCTTCAGTTTAAATAAAACACTTTGTAAAGTAATTTTTTTACTTATAAAAGAGTTGAAAAAATAAAAGTAGTTTCTGTTGTTTGGAATGTCAAAATTCCAAAAGCTTATCCAAAAATATCTCTTCATATTCTTCATATAACCTTGACATGAGAAGTAGAATTGGCAGCATTAATTCAAGGAAAACAGAGACTTTTTTTTATATATACCATAATTGAAAGCTCAGAGGCATGAAAAAATAGACTGTGCCTGGTGAAGTACATAATCAGGCTGGTCCTGTGGACTTCTCAGGTCTGCCACCAAGATACATGTCCTTGACCAGAATCGAACCTGAGACCCTTCATTCAGTCCATGGGCTAATGCTCTATCCCCTGAGCCAAACCAGCAAGGTTGAAGAATCAATTTTTATTTTAAATTGAAATGTTTTTAATGCTAAAACTTAAGTCCAGTAAAGGTGCAGGGGAAGGAAGTTTCTCACACATTACCGGTGGGAATGTAACCTGGTACCATCTTTCTAGAGGTATTTGGGCAATAAGTATCAGATCTTAAACTTGTAGATTCATTTGCATTTGTGACACAGTGATCACCATTTTGTGGGTGTATGAACTAAGAAGAGAATACTCATTATGAGTATACAACACCTGCAGTGTATCTCAGAAGATGCTCAAAGTTATGGGTATATGTAATAAAAATGCCTATATTGTTTGGCCCACTAATTCCACTATTAGAGCATTCTCATAGTAAAGTAACTTTCCAGAGAGGAAAATGACTGAATCCTTTCATTAACTGCTAAAAAGAAGAAAAAAGCCCTGCAATGTTGTAGGAAACACAATTTTCTATCGATGAGACACCGAGGCTTAGCAAATTATAGTATTTCCACTTGGTAGAAATTATATAGGCATTAAGATTAAAGTAAAATATAAAAATAAGTGACCAATTGGAAAAATACTTATGGAAAAATGCAGGATATTCAAAATTCAAGTACAACATAACATCCTATATGTTAAAATATACATATGCCTAAGACCAAGAAGGAAAATTAATCTTCAATCACTATAACGATACAGTAAATTATGAATGATTTTGCCCTCTAGTTCCCAAATTTCTTCAATTATCACATTTTGTCTTATTTTTTAAAAACTAACTTAAGTCTCTAACTATGTATCACACTGTTAACCATGATCATCTCTGAGGAATAAGATTATGGTAAAATTTTGCTTTAAGGCCTATCTTTTTGCAACACTTGAAAGTATTCCAACCAAATAAACAATTCTTCTAATGAGAAGAAAAGTGAAAAATATAATCAGAGAAAAGCACAAAGATTTATGTACAAAGATCATCCTCTTACTATAATTGTAAAAAAAAAAAAAAAAAAAACAGGCAAAAACCACCAAAGTCATATAAATATGACATATTTTGGAACTATTAAAAATCATGTTTTCAAAGACAATTCATGAGAAAATACAATATATTAGAATAGGATACAAACAGTAAAACAAAAAATATGCACACATATACCAACATTAGTAAGCATTCAATAAACAGAAATTATTATTAATACACAGATATTTACAAACACACACACAAAGGATGGAAGAAAACCCATCAAATGCTAACACACCGATCTCTAGGACATTTATTAGGTTACTTTGTCCTTTACACTCTCTTATATATTTCACTTTCCCTACAATAAACATGCATTACTTTTATAGTCAGAGAAATCATTCTTTTGAAAATGACAGATCTCACCATAAAATAAAAACAAAAGGTAGATCCAATGGATATGGTATTGGCCTCCCATTCAGAGTAAGATTAAAGTGGATTAGGAGTCAGGAAACTTTGCTATGTCATAGCCCATGTAATTGGGCCTACACGATAGGATATTTAACTGAAAAAAGTGACAAATTAGCCGTAACCGGTTTGGCTCAGTGGATAGAGCGTCGGCCTGCGGACTGAAAGGTCCCAGGTTCGATTCCGGTCAAGGGCATGTACCTGGGTTGCGGGCACATCCCCAATAGGAGATGTGCAGGAGGCAGCTGATTGATGTGTCTCTCTCATCAGTGTTTCTAACTCTCTCTCTCTCTCCCTTCCTCTCTGTAAAAAATCAATAAAATATTAAAAAAAAAAGTTTAAAAAAAAAAGGTGACAAATTACATAATGTACATGAGTTCTTCCAGCTCTAACATTCTGTAAATCCTAGATAAATGACTTAATTAATGTAAAACATTTATGGCGATCTGCCACAATATAAGCACTCAACAGGAGTTAAGAGTTATTATGTTTAATCCTAAGGCCTAAAGAGAAAACAGGTTGGAGACAATACTCCCTTCTCCAACTGTGGATCATCGTAGCTGTCAGCAGTTTGTTTCTGTCAAACTGCAAACTGTTTTCTGTAAAGGGCTATAAAGTACGTATTTTAGTCTCCTGTTTAGGTTATATGGCCTCACTCTCTGTCACCACTCAACTTTGCCTTTACAGTCTGAAAACTGAACTAGAAATATGTAAACAAATGAACTTATCTGTTTTAATAAATCATTTTTAGCCCTGGCCAGTGTGACTCAGTGGCTAGAGTGTCGGCCTGTGCACCATATCAAGGGTACTATCTTGGTTGCAGGCTGATCCTCAGCCCCAGTTACAGGAGGCAACCAATCAATGTCTCTCTCTGGTGAGGATTTAAAAAAAAATTTTTTTTCATTTTTTATTTTATTTTTTTACAAAAACATGAACCACAGATGACCTACTCCCTGGGAATAAATTCCTCAGAAAGGAATTACAGGTGTTTCCACAAATGCCTAGTGTGGAATAATCTGAGTGTTGGTGATTTTAAGATGCTAAAAAGACTCTGTTTGAATCCAGACTTGGGCTTCGATGGGTATCATACTGAAAGGTAAAAGGAAATAAGCTTTAAATAGTTTCACCCTGTTAAAAGTAATTGGGAAGCTACAGGAGTATAAAACACAGCAGGACTCTTACAGGCACTACTGGAGAGGACTCTGCTGGCATTCATGGAGGGATACCTTGACTTCGACTTTTGAAGACTCCGCCGGGTGTGCTCTGCCTTTGCTGCTGCAGGCACAGAGAATACAAGTCAGATATCATGTCACTGAGTCTAAGACACTTGACTGTTCCTAAGAAAATGAAAAATCACTACCAACTAAACTATGGTATGAGTACAGATGGTAAAAAATAAAGAAGTACAGATGGTGAGGCTCATTCTGATATTATAAATATTAAAATGTGGGAGGAAACAGTAATTGGGCGTGGGCTTCACCCTCTACCTTGTAAGCTTTCTCCCCACTGCCATCTCTTCATCCCCTCAAAAATTAGCTGAAGTGTTCTGGGCAAGCCAGGTAGCTTTTTTCAAGAATTTGAAACCACAATTCTTTCACTAAGATCACACTTACATGTACTCTTCTCTGAAGCCCTTCTTGAATTGGTCAGTTGGCCAAGTACCATTCACCGAGGCTGCAGTTGCACAATGGATTTATCTCTGCTGCAGCTTTCGGGCATTTACTAGCAACTTATCTATTCTCTGTACCTCAATTTCCTCTTTCAAAACTACAGATAATAAGTTACTGAGAAGGTTAAATAAATTAGCACAACTGTTTCCAACAGTGTCACAAACACGCGCGCGCGCGCACACACACACACACACACACACACACACTTCCAGACCGGACGTATCTTCTCATTTGGCAGGCGCCAACGTCACTCTTTCTATGACCTGAATTCTGCGTAATATTTGGCAATAAGCAGATAGTAAAATTTTGATGGAAGACATTGACGTCTGCATACATGCTGTAACATACAATCTGTCAACTGAGCCTTGGAAAGGAAGGCAAGGATTACTAGACAGTCTAACTTCAGAGATCAACCAACAGCCTCTGTACCCCGTGAATTACATAACCAAGGTCTCGACACCCTCCACCGCGTGGGCTTAGCAGTACCTGCCGTCTCCTATTCCACGGTCCCTACAAAGCTTCTGAGCTGCAGGACTAATTGGGGGAGTAGGTGGTATCCAGACCCAGACCCGGGGTTTCGTTTCCGACCATTTACCTATCACTCAATCACCCGTTCGTTCACTCCATCTTCTCAAGCGTCTCCTCTGGGGTGGGCCCGCGGCCGGGTGCTGGGGCCCCGTGAGAGCAGCGCTGAGGCCGCCGGGAGAACGAGGCCGGCGCAGACAGCAATGCCGGGAGAAGGGGAGAACGAGGCCGGCGCAGGCTTTCTCTATAACCTCCGGCCCTCCGCCGCGCTGACACCCCTCTCTGGGCCCCGCCCTCTCACTGGGTTCCCGGAGTTGCCCCGGGGCGGTTACTGCGGTGCCAGCCAGGCCTGCAATCCCCGGGCGCGGAGAAACCTGCCTCGGCCGGAAGTGCAGTGGCGCGGCAGGAAGTGCGTCACCAGCGGCCCCGACACCCTCCCCCTTGCGCATCTCTAGGAAGCAGGAGGAGCATCTATCTCCCCAAAAGCCTTAAAGAAGGAAATTTAGCCCTGGCTGGTTTGGCTCGGTGGATAGAGCGTCTGCCTGCAGACTGAAGGGTCTCAAGTTCGATTCCGGTTGGGGGCACATGCCCGGGTTGTGGGCTCCATCCTCAGCGGGGGGCGTGCGGGAGGCAGCCAATCAATGATACTCTCTCATCATTGATGTTTTTCTCCCTTTTCCTTCCTCTCTGAAATATGTGAAAATGAATTAAAAAATAAAATTTATTTTTTTAAAAAAAAGGTATTCTGACCTGGTTTCCCTCCAGCTGCATCCTGATATCCCAGAAATACTACGTTGTCCCGGAACGCAGTGAGGACCTCGTCCCTCATTAAACTGTAGATGGGGCATTAGGGCGGGAAAGTGTGCTGGGTAGGAGTCACAATGGACCATCTCTGTAAGGGACTAGTAGATCCCACCTGCTAAAAGCCCCTGATGAAGAACCTTGAATGATCTACTTTTTAGTTAGAATAATGGACAAGTTTCCCAATCTAGGCCCCCACACACTGAAGTGTTACCTGAAGGGACAGTAAACACCGTTCACCACCCCACCCCAGCCTCTGGCAGCCACTCCAGCCCCAACAGCTGTTGGGTTCAAGGGCCATCTAACTGCTCCTGCCACACTCTTACCTCCTTAGACATCCCCTCACAGCTGCTCTGGCCTCAGGGTCACAGAACCATCTGGCTCCTCCCTTAGCAGTGGCTCCTTGGACTTCATTCTAAACAGATTCTACCTTGGTTGACCCGAGTTATGGCTTCACATCTTCCCTCTCTGACCTGTTACCATCCCCTCATCAGCCAAGGCCTCTGCTTATTACTCTCGAAGTTTTGGGTGAATATGTAACTCTCCCAGCAGTGGTGACGGATTCAGCCCAGTTCCCGGGGAAGGACTGTGCTAGACTGACGCCTTTGCTGGCTTCAGTCTCTGCCCAGTTCAGGGCCCACCACCACCAGGGGGCAAAAAGGAATGGCTGCTCAGAGTCTCCGGTCCACATCTATGCCAGAAACTGTACCCCCTGATCAACTGTGAAAGTAAAAATGTCTTTCCAATCAACTAAGGCTTCGTTTTCTTTTACCCATTCCGACCCTGTCCTCCAGCAGAAATATGGCAGGTCTGTGCAACTAGGCAGCCTTTCAATGGTTACAAAGACATTTCAAATCCACTTCATCCTAAGCTTAAACCCGAGTGGAGGTCGGGGGAGAACTGATGTTCAAAAGGGTTAGGGATCTGTCCTGGGCTGTTGATGAGTGAGGGGCAGGGCCAACCTAAAATGCTGCTTCCCCACCACAAGGTCTGAGAGACTCATCTTGTCCCGAAACATGGCCTGGTTTATGCCCCATCCACCCAATGCCAGATAAATCAGCTGGGCAGGAACGGAGGGTCTCAGGGTCTTGGAAGCCACCCAAGGATGGTCTGCTCCCCTCCTTTTCAACCCCTTCTGCCCCAAACACACACACACTGTCTGATTCCTTTCCCTACCATGTCTCCACTCTTCCCCTTCCCCATTGCCTATATTTCCCTTGCAGGCCCTGGCCTCATCCCAAACACTCCCATCACTCCCCATCCTTGTTGCAGTCTCCTCCTTCCCCTCACTGACCTCAGGCTACAGCCTCTCCTTTGTTTTCCCTCCCAAAGCTTGACTACAGCATCATCCTCCCTACCCATCTCTACCCTCACACCCCTCAGCATACCTTTGCTCCTCAGGATCTTCCCTTTTCCTCCACCAGCTGCCCTCTCCCCTGCCATCCCAATCCCCACCCCATCTCTAGCTCACCAAATGAGGAGACGGGCTCAGTGAACCTGCCAGGGCCCTGGCTGCAGGCTGTTGCTGGGCAGCTCTAGGGAGGTGTCTTCATCTGAGTTCCTCCCACTGAACCAAGGGGAAAAGGGGCGGAGGTGGGGCCAAGACCCAAAGAGGTCCTTACTCCAAAATGAACTTCAAATGGACCTACCTCAAAGTAGACTAGTCAAAGGGTTATGCCATGGAAACTTGTATAGTCTTGAAGATGGGAAGTCTTTGATTTGACACTAAACTGTAAGTATTAAGGTAAAAGGACTAACTATAAACTGGGGAAAATATTTGCAACACATATGGCAGATAAAAGAGTAATTTCTTTACTATAGTTTGTACAAATCATTTCTTAAACAGATCAACAACCCAACAGAAACTGTTAAAGAACATGAACAAGCAATGCAAATTCAAAAAGAAAATATACATGGCTTTTAAGCACGAGACACGATAGCCAGTTTCACTCATAAATGAACGTAAAACATGAGGGCATTTTTCATTTATCAGATCAGAAGTCCAAACAATAGTTTTACAGAGGACTCAGGGAAATGGGCATTTTCATACACATACTGGGAACCACAGTTGCATTTCTATTGAAGTATCAAATGCCCTTACCCTTTATCCATTTATCCTGCAAAGTGGCACACATACCAAAGGAGAGTGTGCCGGGATATTCAGCATGTTGCTGTTGTCATAGGAAAAGACAGGAAAGAAACTACATGTCCACCAACAGGGCACTCGCTACATGAATCACAGCACATCCACACAATGGAAGGTCACACAGCAGTGAAAAAAAGAATGAGGTAGATCTTATATAGGCTAATATAGAAACATCTCCAAGACATACGAAAAAGCAAGGTATAGGCAATGTGCATCATAAACTCCTGTGTGTAGGGAGGGGGTGTGATACAGAATATTGCAAATGCATGGACTATCTCTAGAAGGATCATCAATTTTTATTTTTATTTTTTACTGAAGTTATCTCTGGGCTGGGAGACTTACTCTTCACTGTTTGCTTTTGCACCACAACTTTAGATAAGGAGAGGGGTCCCTGGGGACACACTGAGGAAGTAACTTGGGAGAAAGGGGCTTTGGCTTCAGAGTTGTTCTAATCCTGACTGTGACTCCTGGCTTTGTAAATGGGATAAAAAGACTTCCCTCCTGAGGTGAGGGTTAAATGAGATAAAAGTCATATGGCATTTAGCATGGTGCCTAGCACACAGGAGCCCCTCAACTAATGGGGTGGTTACAACCTTGGGTTGCCTCCCTCGTCTCCTCCCAACATCACAGTTATGTTGGCCACTGTGAACACACAGGGTGGCCTCACTGAGGCCCAAGGAAGCCAGGGACGGTCAGGTCTGGGCAAGGCCCCATTTGTCACAGGTCACATCTCACCAGGATGTGGAGGCCTGGATTTCTGGCTTGGGAATTTTGCTTCTTGCCCCTAAGGCCTACTCATTCCATCTGTCCTTACTCTGACCCCCTGCCACTGATTAGGTCAGAATCCCACGGTCTCTTCTGGACTCTGACAAAAGCTGTCTGTGTGGTCTCCAGGGTTTCCTTCACCAGCCAAGCCTCCACACTCTGCTGCTCGCTCTACATATTCCACACTCCACCAGAACATCTCACCACTCTGCACAGCCGTGATCTTCCCCTTTTATTAATTCCCCCTTTCCTGATAAAAGATTCAGGCTCATTGTAAAAAATGTAGACAATACAGGAAAACTTAACCACTGTTAATACCCGATGTACTTATTTCCTTCAGATCTTTTCTATGTGTGTACAATTAAGAAAACTGGGTCTCAGTCCCAGCCAAGTAGCTCAGTTGGTTGGAGCATTGTCCCAATACACCAAGGCCACGGGTTCAATCCCATGAGGGCACATACAAGACACAACCAATGAATACGTAAGTAAGTGGAACAACAAATTGATGTTTTGCTCTCTCTCCCTCTCTCTAAATTCAATAAATAAAAATTTTAAGAAACTGGGCTCTCTTTTAATTTTGTAGTTCTGCATAATTTAAATGTTCTTTAAATTATGACTTTTAGTGACTGCATAATTTAATCATTCTATTACTGGTCACTTTGGTTGTTTTCAATGTAAAATAATAATTGACAGCCGAAACCGATTTGGCTCAGTGGATAGAGCGTCGGCCTGCGGACTGAAGGGTCCCAGGTTTGATTCCGGTCAAGGGCATGTACCTGGGCTGCGGGCACGTCCCCAGTAGGGGATGTGCAGGAGGCAGCTGATCGATGTTTCTCTCTCATCGATGTTTCTAACTCTCTATCTCTCTCCCTTCCTCTCTGTGGAAAATCAATAAAATATATTTTAAAAAAAATAAATAAAATAAAATAATAATTGACAAATATATAAAGCATTGTTACAATATTCACTTTCAGGATAACTTTCTGAAAGGGCACTACTGTATCAAAGCATAGCAACATTTTTTTTTTAATATATTTTATTGATTTTTTACAGAGAGGAAAGGAGAGGGATAGAGAGTTAGAAACATCGATGAGAGAGAAACATCGATCAGCTGCCTCCTGCACACCCCCCACTGGGGACGTGCCTGCAACCAAGGTACATGCCCTTGACTGGAATAGAACCTGGGACCTTTCAGTCCGCAGGCTGACGCTCTATCCACTGAACCAAACCGGTTAGGGCCAACATTTTTTTTAAAATGGTTGAGCTTTCCCTAAAATGATAATGGGTTAAAATGGTTCAAAATGTATGAATAACGATGATGGGATAAGATAAGCAAATTTCTAGAAGATAGAAAATGGGTAGGTGATCACTGAGAAAGCTGGGTGGAGGGAATACCAGCTTGGGACACTTGCTGAGGGCAATACAACTGAAGGAGGTAATACAAGTGAAGGGTGGGAGGGAAGTGGGGCTGCAACTAAGTCTGTACTAAGCCTTGATACCCTTCCCTCCCACTCCTAGAGAAGCACTTACAGCATCCAATCTCCAGACAAAAACATCAGAGAATTTTTTGCTAAAGAAATGTAAGAGGCCCAGACAAAAGATACCTTCGTTCTGGCATTTACAGGTTTCGGGAAACAACTTGCTCCCTACCAGTCATTTTAAAGGGAGCTAATCCCACTCCCACTGAGAGGTCTGGACTGGGCTTTCCATACGTACATACAAGTGCATCAGTAAAAATCATCATGTATTTGAGGAAAGTCCCCAATGAGTGAATAAGACAAAGAGACAAAAAGGACTCAGGCAGGGCATGAAGGGGGTGAGGTAATTCAGGTGACAGGAGAGGTTTTGTTTTTTTTTTAATATATTTTATTGATTTTTTACAGAGAGGAAGGGAGAGAGATAGAGAGTTAGAAACATCGATCAGCTGCCTCCTGCACATCCCCTAATGGGGATGTGCCCGCAACCCAGGTACATGCCCTTGACCGGAATCGAACCTGGGACCCTTCAGTCCACAGACGGACGCTCTATCCACTGAGCCAAACCGGTTTTGGCCAGAAGAGGCTTTTAAGAAAACTCTTGCCCTAGCCGGTTTGGCTCACTGGATAGAGCGTCGGCCTGGGGACTGAAGAATCCCAGGTTTTATTCTGGTCAGGGGCATGTACCTTGGTTGCAGGCACATCTCCAGTAGGGGGTGTGCAGGAGGCAGCTGATCGATGTTTCTCTCTCATCGATGTTTCTAACTCTCTATCCCTCTCCCTTCCT
Organism: Myotis myotis; assembly: GCF_014108235.1. Classification (NCBI taxonomy): domain Eukaryota; kingdom Metazoa; phylum Chordata; class Mammalia; order Chiroptera; family Vespertilionidae; genus Myotis; species Myotis myotis. The sequence goes on from NW_023416317.1 coordinate 49,479,335, forward strand.
CTCTGTAAAAAAATCAATAAAATATATTTTTTTTTTAAAAAGAAAGAAAACTCTTAATTAGAATACTCAGATTTGAGAGGCATCTCTAAAATGAGGATAGTATGCTACAAAAAGAAACAAACATGAAAAAACTTAAAAACTAAACTAATTACTGCAAAATTGAAAAAATCACTAGAAAGGTTGAAAAATAATCAAAGTACTCTACCAGAAAATGGCAAAAGACAAAGAAATAGAAATAATCGAGAAAGTAGTTAAGGTTCAATCCAGAAGGTCTAACATTTGATTGACAGGAATTCAGGATTAACAGAAAGAGTAAAAATAGGGAAAAAATATATATGGAAAGGAAGAACTGCCAAATAACACAAGAAGAAAATTTCCAAGAGTAGAAGTACCTGAGTCACTAAATTGAGAAATTCCAGCAAGAACGTTAGGGAATTGAGTACACCCAGGATAAAGTGGAGACTTTAAAAGCTTCCAGCCTTAGAGCGAGGGAACAGGTCACAATGATGCAGATACTACTTACTGATTATCAAAGAAGTACGACTCAGACTGGAATCAGACATCCACAAACTCCTGAGGAAAATTTCAATCTAGAATTCCAGAGCCCGTCAAACTACCAATCAAGGTGAGGGCAGAGTTTGAGACATGGCTATGGTACTGGCCTCCCATTCAGAGTAAGATTAAAGTGGTGAGGGCAGAGTTTGAGATAGTTCTTACATTTATAGGGTTCTCTCCAGTATGAATTCCACAACTTTGCCTCTTTCTTGACAAGTGACTTGAGGATGCGCTGCAGTAAAATGAGGGAGTAAGGGAAGAAGGAGGAAGAGATGGAATTCAGGACACAACAGAGCCCTGTGTATCAACAGAACTGAAGGCAGAAAGACCATCAAGGATGGACAAGAGTAGGAGGCTACAGGTATCAGGAAGGCAAATACACGGGGAAAAAAGGGGACTTAACAGAGTAACTGGATGGAGAAGCTGAAAAAACACTGATGTACTAAAAGCAACCAATACAAGCAGGAAAGAAGGCAACTAGAAACTTCTGTGAAAACAAAACGCTGTTCCAAAATGGAAATATAACCAGAGTAAGCTACTCAATCTGCAGTGAACAACATGTACACTGTCATGAGTCATACTGCTTATTTTCAACTTCTAAAACAAATCAAAAAGCATAGAAAAAAGACTAACTATGGTTCCAGAACAGAATTCAAGAGCTTTCAGACGTGACATTGTCAGAGGCAGAGACGTAGAAAAGGGAAGGAGAAAGGGACAGGGTGCATCCCACATCTTACAAAGTGGGAACTGAGATTGTGTTTACAGTTAATACAATAAAAACGAAGTATGCAAATATAATAAATAACTCATTTTTTTCCATTATAAAATTCTTGTTCCTTATAGGAAATATGTAAATTACTTAAAAAAAAAACTTTTAATCACCCATAATTCAATTCTTCACAGGACCTGGGTTTGAACCTAAACTCTGCAATTTACCATCTGTATGGCTGTGAACAAGTCACTTAACCACTTAAAAACTTTTCTTCTATTTCTTTTAGGTAATTTATCTATATGCTTTTTGCTAGTATATGTATCATTATATAAGAAATGTACTATGTACACAATTTTGAATACAGATTTTTTTCATTTCAAAGCATAAAGTAAAACTCTGGATACATATCATGTCATGCTCTTCTATATTTCTAAATATATTTCTAAACATGCCCTTCACCATAGGACGAGAGGTTTCCCAAATCTTGAAAGAAACCTAAGTATGCTAAGTAGGCAGGGCTGGGCGGAGTGGTGGTGAGGTATTACAGGCACCGAGGACAGGGGGAGCAAAGGCACACAGAACAGCCAGCACATGCCTCCAGGCCGCAGTAAAAGGTGCACAGGAAGTAGAGGGTAGGGCAGAAAGAGACTATGAAGAGCTTAGTAAATCCCGTTAAGGGATCCAAACAGTTTCTCACAAAAGATGTGAGAAGAGGGTTTGCTAGACCTGTTTGCTCTGGAACCCAAGGTCTAGGACCATGTTTGCTACAAAGACAGTAGATAATTTTGTATATGATACACAGGAAGCCAGGAATGCCTCCTGGAGTTCTAGTCTGGGTGCTGGACCATGCCATGATTTGCTAAGGGAGGGAAGCCAGAAGCAAAATTCAGCTACCTTCATTTTTTAAAATGTCACTGGTGATGAATGTGCATCCCCAGGTGAGACTTTAGGCCCTAGAGCAGTGGTTCTCAACCTTCTGGCCTTTAAATACAGTTCCTCATGTTGTGACCCAACCATAAAATTATTTTTGTTGCTACTTCATAACTGTAATGTTGCTACTGTTATGAATCGTAATGTAAATATCTGATATGCAGGTTGGTCTTAGGCGACCCCTGTGAAAGGGTCATTCGACCACCAAAGGGGTCGCGACCCGCAGGTTGAGAACCACTGTTCTAGAGTATCCATGGATTGGCCTCAGGGAGCCTAAATGTCCCTGAAGTGAGCACAAAACTGAATGTGCCATCTGCATGTCTCCAGAAGAGGATCCACAACCTCCATCAGAGTCCCAAAGGGGCCGTGACCTCAGAAAGGTCAGGCACACTGGATGGAGCAAGTGGAGAAGCGACAGACATGGGAGGACACCTGCCTCGGCAGGAAGAGATGGGCTCCAGATCACAGAGGAAGGATTAGCTTTGCCCAAGCACACTTCTTCCTGAGCCTGGAGAAATTCACAGCCAACTGTGTTTGCGTATGCGTGTGTTGATCAAGTCTCTCCCCTACACTCCCAAAGTACATCCAATCGCATTATCACTTTCACATCACCGCGCTCCACTTAATCCACATCTGTTGGTCTCATTTAAGAATGAGGACAGGTTTCCCTGCTCCACCCTTAATGCCCATCACTAAGCCTGGCTCTTTGACAACTACAAGTCTGACAGCTCTTAATACAAAGAAAATGAGGCTTCAAAGCTCTCATCCACTTCTAGCCAGCCAAAGGAAAATGGAGAAAACCCCAAACGGAAGCCAGTTCTGCCAATGAGGATAGTCACTCCTCGCCCACCAAACTGTACAGAAAAAAGCGGGAGGTAATTTATTTTAGGATTGGAATTGAATTGGGAGGAAGAGTTATTAGTTGGGGAAGAGTACCTGTCTAGTACTCAATCCACTAGGTTAACATGATTTGTGCAGGATTGGGGGTTCTGAACCTGGGTGCAGGTCTGTGAAGTCTCAGATCTGGAGATGAAATACAAGCAGAAATCTAAAAGGTCATGTTGATAAATGAGGAACAGAAACACATGTAAAACCTAGTCTGCTCATATAAATACTTGATACATTCACTTAAAATACAAATAAAGTAAGTTAGGTCACAGAATCTTAACAAGGGTTAATAGAAGGACCCGAGGGCAGCCAATGGTTTTGCTGAAACCACTTAGAACACTGCATCTCCAGATCTTCCATCCCCGCCTCCCACCGCATTGGATTACACACACCTTGGCCTGCAGGCTTCACTTGACTGCAGTGGCTCATTACCTTGGTTGCACAATGGATCCCCTTCAGAGATTTCAAAATACGAGGCCTGGGAAACAGAAAAATTTTTAAAGAGCCCTAAGTGATTCTGACATGTAGCCAAGGCTGAAAACTACTGCTTTACTGCAAGGTTTGGTCACCAATTCCCAAACCTAGCTTTATATGCCAACCACCTGGGTGGCTTTCTGAAACACCTATGAATGGAAATCTTAAGCCAGGAAATTATAATCATCCATGACTGAGTATTCAATTATGAGGATGAATATACAATGTGAAGCTAAAACAGTTTACCTGTCTTAATGCTTAAAAATTCAAGGTGCTATCTTCCAGGAAAGTACACCATTGGCCTCTTGTGCTATCTTCAAGGTCAGAGACTTATCCCAAAACTTCACACTTGCTCTCCTCCTTTTCAGCTTCCTGATCGTGGTCAGCAGAGACATGTGGTGTTAACGCTGGGTCTCTCCACCCCCAGACAGGGGAACACAGAAGCCACGATCAGGATCAGTGAGCATTTTTTATTCTTACTTTTAAATCCTACTGATTTCTTGTGTTTGTGTCCATATGACTTAGAGTGGCACTGGGAAAGGAAGTTGCATGTGCTTTGATGAGACTATGTTGGAAGGGAGAAAAAGAGGAGCTGAATAAGCTTTCTTGCATATGTCTCCTGTATATGAAAGTGCCCTATAAACAAAGCCCCATGTTGATTAACATTCAGTCTTGCAGAAATGAGACAATAAATGTATGCACCAAACTGCTTACTACTAGGTGCAGCATTTATAAATGCTCTTACATGCTGAGAAGGGTGGTGGTGGACAGACCCAGAAATCAGGAGACTTAAATTCCAATCGGATTTGCTACTGGTCACACTGCCTAAGGCACACCCTGAAATCTGTCACCATCCCTACCTAAAAATAGACTACACACCCCTTTCTCAGGTTCTCCACAGATCTGGGTGGGGATTACAGGTGGTTGGACAAACAGCGTGGCAGAACAAAGAGAATCTGGATTTAGGTCTTAGATTTGAACATTTGTCACTTGTTACGTGGCCTTGCTTTAAATGACCACTCACAGGTAAATGGGGCAAACCCCTCTTTCAGTGTTGTAAGGATTAAGGTAATGATCTATGTAAAAACATGAGATAAGTGCTGGGTTCATGTTATACATGAAGGTACACAAAGAATAAAATTCTATATAAATACAAGGCAATATTACATAACTCTAGTTATTGCATAGTTTTATAAATAATTTTCCAGGAGTAAAGGCTCAGTGGTAACAAAGGTACCTTACCTTAGCCAGTTTCTTCATCCTTCCAAGTTTTCATATTCCAATACCTTTGAACTTCTCCCAAAAAATCAAGACCTTAGGAATTCCACTCTGACCCTCCCTCTCCTTCCCTTTCCCTCTTTGGCCCTCTCAGAATTAGAAGGGCTCCATTTTTTCTTCTAAAGACCACAGAGAAAGTGAGAAGGACACTGACTGAGCCAGTTGGCTGGGCCTGAGCAGTGAGCAGAGGAAACATGGGCAGGCTCTAGGCCAGCTTGTTCTTTGACTCCCCTACCTGGGATGGGGCCGTCAAGAGCAGCTCACTGAAATGGAATGCAGTGGGAGCTGTGGGTTCTTTGGAGAGCTGTTCATCTTAGCAAATGAGTACAGCCCAGCAGCATCTGTGGCCCGTGTGTAATCTCCATCAAACCTCAAGTGCTCGGCCATGCAGACTCGGGAAGGGTCAGAAGAGACTCACCAGAGCTTTCCCATCCAAGGTTCATGAGGTATAGAACGAGGGAAACAGCCATTTTCCTACTTCTGTCCATCTGAGGAGCAGTAGACAGTTAGTAGGTTTAAAAAATATATTTTTAATTACCTAGGGAATGGAAAGCTTATAAATATTCATAGGTGGGTTGTTGGTGAATTGCTACCCCAAGTGGTTTCCTTAACTAGTCACTGCTTAACCCCAAATGCTATGATACAAGGTTCAAAGCGCCAGAATTCCACCAGGCAGACCTATACCAATAAACTGCCTGTTGCTCAAGAAATTACCAGTTTAAAAAAAAACAAATTTAGTTTAAAAATACCTTTCCCCAAGTGGAATCTTCACCATTTAGCTTTGTATGACCCATTTCTAAGAAAGCCACATTCTATTTCCGACACCACCACATCTTAGGGGACAGTTAAAAACAAAGTCCCAGCCTTTAGGGGCTTAGCTTTCATTTTCTTTAAGTCAGCCTCTGAAATGCTTGTGTTTTGTGCTGCACTCCTGAAAACTATTATCTTTAAGACCGTAGCAGGCCTCATTTTTACAAAGGAGGAACACAGCAGTGGTGTCTAATTAGGGGGGTAGCAGGTATGATCAATGCCTGGAGATCTTCCTCTTCCTTTACGTTACTCAACGAGGTGGGTTCTGTGGTGTCGCATGAGGTGGGAGTTGGAAATGAAGGCGGCACCACACTTCTCACACTCATAGGGCTTCTCCCCCGTGTGGGTTCTCTGGTGCACAGTGAGGCTCGACCGCTGCCTGAAGGCCTTGCCACACTCATTGCATGTGTAAGGTTTTTCCCCATTATGGATTCTCTGATGAATGAGCAGGTACGAGCTGCAGGTGAAGGCCTTCCCGCACTCATTACACACGTAAGGAAGATCGCCACTGTGAATCCTCTGGTGCACGATAAGGCAGGAGAGCTGACTGAAGGCTTTTCCACACTCGCTGCAGTCATAAGGTTTCTCTGCAGTGTGGATTCTCTGGTGCACGATCAGGTGTGAAAAACAGCTGAAGGCCTTTCCACACTCTTTACACTCATATGGCTTCTCACCCGTATGGCTTCGCTGATGCACAATAAGATTGGCACTCTGGGTGAAGGCTTTGCCACAGTCATTACAGGCAAAGGGCTTCTCCCCGGTGTGGATCCTCTGGTGGACAATGAGGTTGGAGCTCCGAGTAAATGTTTTCCCACACTCATTACATTCATAGCATTTTTCTGTAATGTGGACTTTCTGGTGCCGAGCAAGTTGTGAGCTGTAACTGAAGGCTTTCTCACATTCACTGCACTTGAAGGTTTTTTCTAAGGAGTGGATTTTTTGATGGACAGTCAGGTTTGAACTCTGAGTGAAGGCTTTCCCACATTTGGAACAAACATAGGGTTTCTGTCCAGTGTGGATTCGCTGATGCACAACAAGGTTGGCACTCTGAATGAAGGCCTTCCCACACTCGTGACACTCAAAAGGTTTCTCCCCAGTGTGGATCCGCTGATGCACCACGAGGTTAGCACTCTGACTAAAGCCTTTCCCACACACACTACAAGTAAAAGGTTTCTGCCCAGGCTGGCTTTTCTGGTTTTTAACAGGGCCAGAACTACGGTTGTATCTTTCCCCAGATTTCTGACATTTCTGGTCTTCTTCTTCTTTGAAGTTTCCAGGTACGTGACAGTCCTTCACTGTCACTTGCCTGAAGTCTTTCTTTTCCCTCTTTATTCTCTGCCCCTTTAACATGTTCCCTTTTTCGAAGGCTTCTTCGAACTCAGGTCCTTGAGAGTCAACTTTCTGGATCCTTCCTGATATCGTGAAGGCTTTTTCTGCTTCATCACATATTTCAGTTTTGGGAACCAATAATTGTGGGTTCTTGGTCTCAGTACCTGAAACAACGAATACAAGTGTCAGCTTTTTCTAACCTAGAAAAAGAATAAGATCATAAAGTCATAAAGGTGAGGAGGTCTGTGACTTCAGTGTCTGTAGAAGGGCTTCATTCAAAGAAAGAATCACCTCTGGCCCTGGCTGGTAGCTTGGTTAGTTAGAACGTCGTCTCAATATGCCAAGGTTGTGGGTTTGATCCCTGGTAAGAAGGAACCAATGAATGCATAAATAAATGGAACAACAAATCAGTTCCTCTCTGTCTTTCTTACTTTCTCTCTCTCTCTCTCCCTATAATAATAAAATTAAAAAAGAATCCCCTCACATGCCACCTCTCCTCTGTAGGTTCCTCTGCCTGGCCTATGATCTCCCCCACACCTAGAGCAGAGTCCACTGATTCATGGTCTTTCCAGCACTTCCATTTCCCTCCACTAGACATTTAACACACGGCCTTATGCCAGGGAAGCCATCTCCAGACAGGTCTCCTCTGGCTGTCTGATGACTGATCTCACAATTAAGACCAGTTCTGCAGGACACCAGTCTGTCCCCAGGCTTGCCTTCTTACCTTGTCCACTTAGTGTGAACCTGCTTCCAACCCACCAGTTACTTAGAGAGATGCCCTACCTGTGGATGAAGATCTGGGCAACTTAGGCTTTTGTATATGAGAATGCTGCATATCAGAGAGAGAATAAGATGGACAGAAAGGGCCACACTGGCCAAACGCCTCCAAAACATTAAGTGTAGCAGAGCACTTAAGAACATGAATTCTGGCTCTAACCGGGTGGGCTCAGTGGATAGAGCGTCAGCCTGTGGACTCAAGGGTCCCAGGTTCTATTCCAGTCAAGGGCATGTACCTTGGTTGCAGGCACAGCCTGACCAGTGGTATTGTGGGTCACAGTGCTGGGACCAGAAGGAAAGATGAACCTTAGGGTATGGCAGTTGCTATGGTAATAGATGGCAACACTAGAAGGGACTAAAGACGACTGGGAACAGAGTAAACACCTTACCCCCGATGTCGAGGAAACAGCCTCGCCTTTGTCAGGGAAAGATGACCTTTTCGATTTAAGTGTAAGACATGAGGTAACCTGCTCCACAGTGGCAAAAAGTACCACGAGAACATCAAAGCTTCCTGAAGCATTAAAACTCTGACTAGCCCTGACCGGTTTGGCTCAGTGGATAGAGCGTCGGCTTGCGGACTGAAGGGTCCCGGGTTCGATACCGGTCAAGGGCATGTACCTTGGTTGCGGGCACATCCCGGGTGGGGGGTGTGCAGGAGGCAGCTGATCTATGTTCCTAACTCTCTAACCCTCTCCCTTTCTCTCTGTAAAAAATCAATAAAATGTAAAAAAATAAATAAATAAAACTCTGACTAGTTTCTGGTTGCTCTACATCAAGCATATCAAACTCACAGTCCGCGGCCCACAACGAATATTTTTGCGGCCCAGCCAAAATAATGGTATGTAAACCATAAAAATACTGGAGGAATCCAAAGGAAACAAAATCTCAGACATATGCCGAAGCAATTTCTTCACTGATACAGCTCCTAGGGCATTGGAAACTAAAGAGAAAATAAACCAATGGGACTACATAAAAATAAAAAGCTTTTGTACAGCAAAAGAAACCATCAACAAAACAATAAGAACCCCCACTGCATGGGAGAACATATTTGCGAATGTTATCTCTGATAGGGGTTTAATCTCCAACATTTATAGGGAACTCTTACAACTTAACAAAGAAAGATAAACAATCCAATAAAAAAATGGGCAAAGGACCTAAATAGACACTTTTCAAAAGAGGACATTCAGAAAGCCAAGAGACATATGAAAACATGCTCAAAGTCACTAATCATCCAAGAGATGCAAATCAAACAACAATGAGGTACCATCTCACACCTGTCAGAATGGCTATAATCAACATATCAACAAATGACAAGTGCTGGAGAGGATGTGGATAAAAAGGAACACTTGTGCACTGCTGGTGGGAATGCAGACTGGTGCAGCCACTATGGAAGACAGTATGGAGTTTCCTCAAAAAACTAAAAATGGAACTCCCATTTGACCCAGTGATCCCACTTCTAGGAATATATCCCAAGAAACCAGAAACACCAATCAGAAAGGATATACGCATCCCTATGTTCATAGCAGCACAATTTACCATAGCTAAGATTTGGAAACAGCCTAAGTGCCCATCAGCAGATGAATGGATTAGAAAACTGTGGTACATCTACACAATGGAATACTACACTGCTGTAAAAAAGAAGGAATTCTTACCATTTGCCACAGCATGGATGGAACTGGAGAGCATTAGGCTAAGTGAAATAAGCCAGTCAGAGAAGGATAAATACCACATGATCTCACTCATTTGTGGAATATAATGAACAACATAAACTGATGAACAAGGACTGATCCAGAGACGGAGAGGCATTGATTGGACTGTCGGGCCTTGGAGGAAAGGTAAGGGAGGGTGGGGGTAAAGGGGAGAAATCAACCAAAGGACTTATATGCAAGCATATAGGCCTAACCAATGGACACAGACAATGGGGGAGTGAGGGCATGAGCTGGGGGGTAGGGGATAACGTGGGGATAAGGACACATATGTAATATCTTAATCAATAAAAAATATATTAAAAAAAATTCAATTTGCAAAACTTGGAGCTTACATAACCATGAACCACAGACAAAGCACAAGTGTTCTCATGTTTATAAAAATATTTCAAGATGTTTGAATGAACTAAAAATAAGTTATGCATAAAGGCTTAAAAATTGGTTTTTAATGTAAAACTTTAATAAATTCAACATTGCCGAAACCGGTTTGGCTCAGTGGATAGAGCGTCGGCCTGCGGACTGAAAGGTCCCAGGTTCGATTCCGGTCAAGGGCATGTACCTGGGTTGCGGGCACATCCCCAGTGGGGGATGTGCAGGAGGCGGCTGATCGATGTTTCTCTCTCATCGATGTTTCTGACTCTCTATCTCTCTCCTTTCCTCTCTGTAAAAATTCAATAAAATATATTTAAAATAAATAAATAAATAAATAAATAAATAAATTCAACATTAATCAATATACAGAAAACTGTAGACACTCTCTCTCAAACTTTGAAAACCCAGTAACATGTCACAATTTCCAAAGCACTTTCATGTATATTATTTTAGCACCAAAATGAAGCTTCTCCTTCACTTGAGTGGGAGCCACAAAAGGGCAGTGTGTCTTATTTACTGCTGTAGCCCCTGCAACAATTGTCCTGCCTAGCACAGAGGAAACTGGCCCCCAATCAACCCTGTACATATCGAATGAATGCACTGCATTTACAGAACAGGAAATGGGGGTCCAGGAGCGAACAGATTTGCTCAAGGCCATATAATTATCAGAGGCAGGGCACCAACTACACTCAGATCTCTCTTACTTCTCAGAGCTCAGTGTTCTTGCTCTGACCTGCTGCTGTGGAAGTGGCTGGCAGCACAGAACAGTAAGTCTTAGCTGGGAACAGAGTCTTGAGGTAAGAGGCAGAGAAGGAAAATAAAGGCCATTCCTGGCGGACAGGTACAGTTGTGGAAGTTAAGACTATGAATGACTGATAAAGCAAGGACACAGAGAAAAAATGTTACACAGGGGAATACATCAGAGAGAATGGAATAGAAAGCAGAAAGTGAACAGAAGCTGCGAAGAGTTTGGGGAATAAGTAAAAAACGGACAAGAAGATGAAAGGCGGAGATCCCAACCTTCCTCACAACACTGGTGTAAGAACGTGAGTTGGACCACAAAAGCCTGAGGAACTGGCTAGTAAGGAAAATGGGTTCAAAATATTCAGACTCTGCCCTGTACCAGACAGACTCATAAAGTTGAGTGCCCAAAGGAGCCTTGGTAGATGTCCAGGGTTCGCTTCCACAACAGAGGACTCATGGCTACCACATTCTTCAGCCAGTTACACATCACTCCCTTGGAAAGCCTCTGCCACTGCTAGTTAGATATATAACACTAGAGGCCCGGTGCACGAAATTCATGCAAGGGGCTCAGCCCTAGCGGCCCTGGCTGGCTTGTGGCCCTGCCCACTGGTCATTCTGGAAGGTCGTTCTAGAACAGCCGTGGGCAAACTATGGCCCGCGGGCCGGATCCGGCCCATTCGAAATGAATAAAACTAAAAAAAAAAAAAGACCGTACCCTTTTATGTAATGATGTTTACTTTGAATCTATATTAGTTCACACAAACACTCCATCCATGCTTTTGTTCCGGCCCTCCGGTCCGGTTTAAGAACCCATTGTGGCCCTCGAGTCAAAAAGTTTGCCCACCCCTGTTCTAGAAGGTCATTCTGCTGTCCGGTCTAATTAGCATATTAGCTCTTTATTATATAGGATACCTCCCTTTCCTAAGTCCCAGCTTAGAGAACCAGATGATAAACCACCATATCCTTCATGAGGACCTAGTTTTGAACACCATTACAGCTGACACTACTGCTCAAAAGCCTCTAGAATGTGTAAGAAGTTCTAGGAAAACAGAACATCTCCAGGGCATTTTCTCAAAATCACCAACCTATGCTAAACATAAAGTATATGAAGAGGATGTGTACCCATATGTGTGAATAGATATGAAACCTGCTCAACAATAAATGTGATTAAAAGGTGAATCTGAAGTCCACCTGTGTTTGGTGTCTTGAGACTCTATGCAAAATAAGCCATCTCCTGTGACAAATGCATGGGCACCTTTCAGCATTCTGAATCAGGCTGAACTTACCTGGGGAGGTCATGCTCCCATGAGTCTCCAGTGTCTCGCTCTCGGCCAGACTCCCTGATAACGAGCAGCTGCTGAGGGTTGAAGCAGCAGGCACCTCCTGCGTGGCTTTCAGGACTACCGCCATGTCCCAGAACATACTCTGCCCCTAGAGACAGGCAGGCATAGGGGGGTTTATGAGAGGATGGTCACTGGGATCAGGGGGTGGAGGGTAGTCAGGTATGACGACAGCTTTTGAGGATGAGAATGTTAAGTACCTATTCCTGGAAATGATAAAACAAACAACCTTCCCCCCACTTTTTTTAAAAAACTGATTTTAGAGAGGGAGGGAGAGAGAGGGGGTTGGGGAAGAGAGAGAGAGAGAGAGAGAGAGAAAAAAAAAACATCCATCATTTGTCTCCTGTATGTACTCTGACTGGGTACTATATACCAACCTTTTTGGTACATAGTACAACATTCCAACTGACCCGGCCAGGGCTCCAAACATTATTTTTTTATAAAAAGGAACAGGAAGTTAAGGAAGCCAGTCTTTCCTAATCCCCATGATGAGTTAGGCAGAGAAGCAAGCCTGCCACCTTCTTCCCTGTCACTCTGATTTCACCTCAGTGCTCACTCTAGCATCCAAACTTAACTTGCCAGTGAGTGCATGACAAGACAAGAGAGCACATGGGGAGGCTTTCCAGAGTAGAATTTTCTGAGGTCTAAAGATCAAAGATCATATTATTAAAGAGGCTTTGGGGAACCTCATCTGGCCAATGATGGCAAGGGGTGTGTTTGAAAACACAAGGACAACAGTGTAGTACAAAGCCTCACGACTCTAAGTGTCCTTTGCAGTTTAAAAGAATCACATCACCTGAGAGCTTGTGAGAAATGCAGACTCTCAGGTCACACCCCACACCTGAATCAGAATCTGCATTTCAACAAGACCCTGCCACAGTGATTCCTATGCATGTTAAAGTTTGAGAAACAAAGGTCAGAATGATCAAATCCTGACTGGAATCAGCTAGAAGGTGTTTTTTTTTTAAAATATATTTTATTGATTTTTACAGAGAGGAAGGGAGAGGGATAGAGAAAATAGAAACATCGATGAGAGAGAAACATCAATTAGCTGCCTCTTACACACCCCCTACTAGGGATGTGCCCGCAACCAAGGTACATGCCCTTGACCGGAATCGAACCTGGGACCCTTCAGTCCACAGGACCATGCTCTATTCACTGAGCCAAACTGGTTAGGGCCAACTAGAAGGTTTTTAAAACTGGACAAGTCTGGGTCCTGCCCCCAGATACTGATTTAACTGGAATGCAGTATGGCATGGGCATCACAGTTTTATAAAAAGCTCCCCAGGTAATTCTGTGTAGGAAAGTTTGAGAACCACCAGTTTATAAAGTACTAGATGCCAGCCATGGCCGGTTTGGTTCAGTGGATAGAATGCCAGTCTGTGGACTGAAGGGTCCCAGGTTCAATTCCGGTCAAGGACACATGCCCAGGTTGCATGCTCAATTCCCAGTGGGGGTGGAGGCAGCCAATTGATTTTCTCTCATCACTGATGTTTCTATTTCTCTCTCCCTCTCCCTCCTGTTTGAAATCAATAAAAATGTGTTTTTGTTTTTTTTTAAAGTACTAGATGCCACATCAATCAGAAGAGAATGCTCCTTTATGTTCCAAAGGACTGAAGTCCAGAGCTCCAGCTGAGAAACAAGGCTCCAGGAGTGGCAGCAGAGGGACAGCAGCCCCTCTGAAACCCCTGGAGATCCTTCGGTCTCTCCTCCCTCATTCCTCCCAGACCATTATTTACCTTTTCCTCCTGCTCTGCCCCGTCAAGGCCTTCCCAGGGATCCTCTCCAGGAACCCCGGCTTTGATGTCCTCAGAATGCACTTGTTGGCTGGATGCCTGACCTAGGAAGCTTTCCTCTTCTTCCTCCTCCTTTTTCACTGTCACTGCGCCCCAAGGGGCCAGGGCCATGGCCTCTCTCAAATCTGCAGTCATCTTCTCTGCTTAGCAGAACTCCTGCAGCTGAGGGCTGCCCAGCAGAGGTCAAGCCCCATCTAATCTTTAATTTCAACAGTATCTTCTTGAGTTTCCTCCCAGGGCCAGGATGAGTACCGTCTACTGAGAAAGCAGAAAACGTTGTTAGCATCAAGCAGATGTTTGCCTGGCTGCTACCAAGCCCACTGGCCCATTTCACCAGTGCCTAGACAGGGGCCACTGCAGCACAAGGTCTGCTCTACTCCTCACACATAGGATGGAAGGGGTTGGACTGTAAACAGGTAATTTGTCCCCATGATAATTACACTGCAAACAGCTTTATATAATGTCTATTGATTTTTTTCTGATTATAAAGTTGATACATTTTTATTGTAAAGACTTGAAAAATACAAAAAATGATTAAGAAAAATCATCCCTGGTTCACCTCCAAAGAGGTAACCACTGTGTATGATAGGATATATTTCTTTTAAGAGAAAACTTCCAACCACATTGACAATTATGAGAAGTTAAACTTTTTGTTTTTAACTATGAGGATTCATATTTTCACAATGGTCACCATGGGGTTTTTCTGTGTATTTTTTTTTTTTTAAGAAGGGACATGACAACACAAAAATTTTAGTGCCAAAGGTAAATAATAGAATGATAATAGAATAATAGAATAATAATCTCAAGAAAAACCTGGGAGCCTAGACACCAACATATTAGGAGTGGTTATCGCCGGGTGATGTGATTACAGGTAGTTTTGAGGTTCTTTTTGCTTGTTATATTTTCCATTTCTTCCAAATGTCCCCTGAGACTAAGTATTAGTCTTAAGATAAAGAAGATTTTTTTCATGTTGCCATTCTTCACACTTATCATTTTTAGTAGCTACACAATAACCTAGGGTGTTATCATTCCCATTGAAAAAGGATCAATACAGAAATACACAGAATTAAATATACACACACACACACAAATTAGTGATCAGTCTACTTAATCTTTTCTCTGTACTGCCATACACTATATACACCTTCACACTTACTGTTTATTTTTCCACAACACATTAGATCATATATGTATACTGTTCAGCAACCTGTATTGTTTTTTGAACTCAATTTCTATATTTCACAATAGTCTAGTAGTCTCAGATAGACGTTTTAATGTAAGTACATTCAGAGCTATCTCATTCTGGCATAGTACTCTCAATTATAGCGATAATTTACTTAACCATCCCTAATTTATGAACCATTGCTTCAGCAAAAGGAGTTTTGATTGTTTCCACTTATTTTCTTAGTAATAATTAATGCTAAGATTTTTCTGTGCAAACAGAATAGAGGAATTACTGGTTGAAGGAATTTATGATTGACATGTACTGTCAAATTGCTTCCTAAAAGGACCACACCAAATCACACCACTAACTTAACAGTACCCTTTCATCACAGCCAAGCCAACAGGTTTGTTTGTGCTGTTGTTTTTTTTAAGTAACACAATTACCTTAACATTTTCGTTGGTTATGAAGAGAATGAGAGATTTCTATTCCCCTGCAGATGCTTTATTAGAATAAAAATGCTTTTACTAACCTTTTGTTGCTACTGAATTGTTGCTACTGAAGTGAGCATATGATTTTCCCCACGTGTTAACTTACTGTATACATTGAATTTCTTGAGTAACGCAATACTTGCACTCCTGCAACAAATTTTAATTCTGGAATATTACTCTTTCCTTGACTAGCCGAATTCTAGGTAGGAAGACCCTTAACACTCGTTTCACCTGTGACTAAGCAAGATTGGCCACTCTGAGTCCTGTCATCAGGCTGCTGAGCACACTCAGATCGGCGTCCGGCCCGTGACAGCACCGAGTCCCCATCCAGGGCTTTCCTTCCCATGTCCTTTCTTTCCAAACGTGGCAGCCCCTCTCCTCCATCTCCAAGCCCCACGCAGCCTGTTCCCGGTACGCCCGGCTCCTGGGAGGTTCGTGTCCCACCTCCCCGCGGCCAGGCCCTCCGTAGGCGGCAGCCGGGTTCCCGAAGCGCTGGGGCGCGGAGCCACCCTCGGACCGGGCTGGGGTCCCCACCACAGGGATGGCCCCTCCCGCGCCCCCGCCGCTCGCGCCCCCCCCAACCCAGCTCACCGTGCGCTGCTGAGAGGCCGGGCCACAGCACTCATGGGCTTTGGGGCCTCAGGCCGGCGGGCGGAGACCCCCTCGGCTAGCGGCTAGCGGCGCCAGAACAATGACCGGACAGGAAGTGCCTCGGGATGGGCTTCCGGCTCCCCAAGTCGCCATGCCGGCCTCTCTAGGAATCTGGGAGGTGCTTTCCTCTCGATGGGTATCCTATATTGCTGCGGATCTGGGATGCGAGCAAAAGCGCTCAGAAAGGGGGGTGCAGGGAGGGTGGGCATCTGCGGGCTGACAGGGGCAGTTAAACGAGGCGAGCACCCAGGAGCCCGAAGCTACAAAGATTTAATCCGTAGAAAGCCCTGATAATTTTGCTCCAAATGTTTTATTTTGAAATTATCAAACAGGTACAGAAAAGTTGAAAGGTACAATACCTGTAGCCTCCATCTGGACTTAATCAACCTTTGCTACGTTTGCTTTGTACCATACATACTGAAAAACATTTTTTTGAAAGTGGTAAACATCAAAACACTTCATCCCAAATACTTCAATATTCATCCTTTCATAATAATATTCTCCAAACACCATCATTATAGGTAAGAAAACTAGTAATTTCCTAATATTGTTATTCACATTTTCCCAACTGTCCTAAAATACATATTTCATAATTTTGTTTTTCCAAATCAGTTTCCCACACTGCATCACACTCCTTAGTCTCTATTTTTACTTTTTATTTTGACTTAAAGATTCACAGGAAGTTGCAAATATACTAGCCTCCCCAAACAGGTATATCTTACATAATTATATAAAACTCAGAAAATCAAGATTGGTACAATGTGTGTGTATAATTCTTGTCATTTTATCACAATATGTATAGATTTGTATAATCAACACAATCAAGATACACACAACTGTTCCAACACTTAGATTTCCCTCCCTCTCCCCTGCTCCCTCCCCACCATTCTCAACTTCTGACAACCACTAATCTGTTTTTCACTTACGTAGTTTTGTCATTTTAGAAAATTATGTAAATAGAATTATACTTTTTTACCTTTTGAGATTGGATTTTTCACTCAGCATAATTCACTTAAAATTCACTTGAGTCATTGCAGGTATCAATAGATTACTCCATTTTATTGCAGAGTAATAATTATTTCATCATATAGATATACCAATTTGTTTAACCACCCACTGAAGGACATTTGGGTTACTTACAAATTTTGATTATGAAAAAAACTGCTATGAACAGTCATGTACAAGTCTTCACCTGAACGTTAGATTTCACTTCCCTGGGATAAATGCTCAAAAGAGCAATACTGGGAAGAAACTGCCAAACTATTTTCCAGAGTGGCTGTGCCATTTAACATTCCTGGCAAATGAGATCCATTTTCTCCACATCCTTGCCAGCATTTGATGTGAATACCATTTATCTGTTTCCAAAGCGATTCTGTGCAGTTATTTTTAACTTGCATTTCCCTAATGACTAATAATGTCAAACAACTTTTCATTTACTTATTTGCCATCCATACTTTGGTGAAATGTATGACTTTTGCTCATTTTTAAATTAAATCCATTTACTGAGTTTGGAGAATTCTTTATATAGTCTAACTACAAATCCTGTATGGATGTACGATTTGTAAATATTTCATCCTCTTAAGAGACTTTTACTATATTTTACTTCTTGAGTTCAGAGAGGGAGAGGGAGAGAGTGACAGAAACATCAATGATGAGTCATTGAACTGCTGCCTCCCAAACACCCCTGGGCCATCTGCCCTGACCTGGAATCAAACCATGACCTCCTGGTTCATAGGCAGATGCTCAACCACTGAGGCATGCCAGCCTGGGCCTCTCAAGAGTCTTTTAAAGAGCAAATAATTTTTTCCTCTTATGGAGCATGTTTTTTATAAAAATCTAAGAATTCTTTGCTTAGTTCCCAATTATTCATTTATTTAGCCTATGGACATCCAATTGTTCCAGCAGCATTTGCTGAAAAGTCCCTCCTCTGCTGAATTCCTTTTGTATCTTTGTCAAAAATCAATTGGGCATTTGTGTGAGTCTATTCCTGCCTTAGCATCTTATTGCTCTTTGGTATCTTTTTTAAAAACATGTATTTTTATTGATTTAGAGGGGGAGAAGGAAATAGAAACATCAATGATGAGAATCATTGATCAGCTGCCTCTTGCACACAACCCCACTGGGGATCAAGCCTACAACCAGGACGTGCGCCCTGACCAGGAATCGAACCGTGACCTCCTGCTTCATAGGTTGATGCTCAACCACTGAGCCACACTTGCTGAATGATCTTTAGTATCTTTTAAACACAACTTCCTAATTCACATTTTATACCTTTTACTGTTAAATTTTATACATACTGTATATAAAAGCAGAGAACAGTACAATGAACTCTCAATACTCATCCAGCTTCAAAGATTATCACCTCTCCCCTTTTCATCGTCATTTTGAAGAATACAGTGCAGTTTTCTTGTACAATATCCCACATCTGAATTTGTTTCTCCTGATGTCATTTATCTTGTTTTTCTGCTTCCTGTAGGTCCTGTAAACTGGCAATTTGGTCCAAGAAGCTTGATGAATTCAGGTTATACTTTTAGCTTATTGCATCCCTATGAGGAGGCACATTATATGGGTTGTTTCAGCCTTAATAATGTTGCATTTTAATTGGTTAAGAGGTAAATGCTAGTTTTCTCCATTCTTAAAGAACATTTACCTTTGTAATTATTACATAATCCGGGGTGATTCTTCTGCAGCATGGATATAAAACAATTTCATATTCATTACCTTGTAATAACTTCATGAGGTATTCTTCCTCCTGCTTAACAGATGAGGAAATCAAAGTTCCAAGAAATTAAGGCATTTGTCCAAGTTGAAGAATCTAACTCATAACCAGGTCTTAATTTTTAACCTTGGGCCCATTCCAGTATTCACTTTTGGGTACCTTCATTCTAATGAGGAACCAGCCCTCAAGGAAATTTGGAGTTGAATTAATAATTATTATAATCAACATACCACTTCAATACTACTGGTAATTAGGAAACACAATCCTGACATTAATAGTCCAGCTGCAGAATTAGAGTTTTGAGAATGACAACATAAAATTATCAACTCAAAAATACAGGTTGAATTAAATTTACAAATGTACAAAAGGGAAAACTGAACAAATGGTTGCTTTACAGGGAATAATGGACCTAACGGCTCAGAAATGTATTCTGAATTGGTTTAATTAGAGCTTGAAGGGCTTGTTTCTTAAGTAAAAAGCTATCTCATGTCAACAATGATAAATTGAGGGCAATGCCAGGGATAATCAGCTCAAGGGTTGGGGTTAAGGCAGGGGTGGGCAAACTTTTTGACTCGAGGGCCACAATGGGTTCTTAAACTGGACCGGAGGGCCGGAACAAAAGCATGGATGGAGTGTTTGTGTGAACTAATATAAATTCAAAGTAAACATCATTACATAAAAGGGTACGGTCTTTTTTTTTTTTTTTTATTTTTATTCATTTCAAACGGGCCGGATCCGGCCCGCGGGCCGTAGTTTGCCCACGGCTGGGTTAAGGGCTTTTCCCTATGAACAAGGTAAGCAACACAGGACTGCCCTTCCATTCTGATACTCTACATACACTAGGTTTCAAATTTGAAGATTGAAAAGAAATTGTTTGCATTGGTATCAGTGTTAATGGGTGGATATATTATTTTCCCACAATAATTCAGTATTATTATGTAAAAACAAACTAGGGCAGTGGTTCTCAACCTTCCTAATGCCGCGACCTTTTAACACAGTTCCTCATGCTGTGGTGACCCCCAACCATAAAATTATTTTTGTTGCTACTTCCTAACTGTAATTTTGCTACTGTTATGAATCGTAATGTAAATATCTGATATGCAGGATATATTTTCAGGGGTCACGACCCACAGGTTGAGACCGCTGAACTAGGGTCTATTAACTCCCTTAAACATTTAAAAAATCATTTTCCAGTTGTTCAAGCAAACAACCTAAAATTCTTTTTTTTTTTTTAATTGATTTTAGAGAGAGAAGGAGGGAGGAAGAGAAACACTGCCTGGTTGCCTCCCATATACACCCCGCCTGGGGATCAAACCTGCAATCTAGGTATGTGCACTGACCAGGAATTGAACTGGCAATCTTTTGGTGTATGGGATGCCACTCTAACCAACTGAGCCACCAGCCAGGGTTCCCTTAAACATTTTTTGTGGGAGGAGTTAATCCTTACCTGAGGATATTTTTCCATTGATGTTTTTTTAGGGAGAGTGGAAGAGAAAGGGAAATGCAGAGAGAAACATCGATGTGAAACAAACAGACTGGCTGCCTCCTGCACAAGTCTTGACCAGGGCCCAGGCGGGGGAGGAGCCTGCAACCAAGGTACGTGCCCTTGACTAGAATAGAACCTGGGACCCTTTGGTCTGCAGGCCGATGCTCTATCCACTGAGCCAAACCTGCTAGGGCCCTTTAAATATTTTTAAAGCTGTATTTTTTACATCTTCTTAGAGAGCTAAATTCCAGTTAGCTATATACCACATTTCATCTTATTATAAAAATGAATGCCTTTTGAGGTTCACAGAGTCTGAATATTAATTAATGAACAAATATTACATTATGCCGTGTTCTAGACTGTGACTATAACCCTTTTATCCAACTTTACTGTCAACTAAATTACTTCACGAAGTACTTTCACAAAGATTCTTTCAGTTAACCCTCTTAACAATCCTGTGAGGTAGGCATTATGGTAATATTTGACTGACAGAGAAACTGAGGCTTACATGCTGACTCACACATTGGTAGTAAGAGAAAGGGCCAGGACCTAAACCTAGGTGTTCTGATTCCAAATCCAGTGCTCTTCTTGTATTATCCTCAAACAGCAGGCTCTTGCTCACCCAACTCCATGTCTGACATGTCTCAATCATATTGTCCATACAGACTTTCTGCAGCAGTAATTCTATCTTTAAAATGTATAATATACACATTTTCAGAAACTTCCATTTTTTAATACAAAGATATTTTTGCTACCGCTTATAACATCATTACATCCCATAAGACATAAATCCAATTTCTTCAGAGTCCTCAATTGCTCCAACGTCTCTTACTGAGTCATAATGAATGATCTGGAACAGAGTACAGTGGGGCCTTGACTTATGAGTTTAATTCATTCCGTGACCGATCTCGTAACTCAAATTACTCGTAAGTCAAATCTTAAAGTGAACGAGTGAGACACGTGATGCTGGGCTGATATTGTGGTGTTCACTGTGACGTTCGCTGTGCCAACTAGCGGTGGGGTATCTGAAGCTGGCTCGTAACCCGAATTTTAGCTCGCAACTCAAAGCAAAAAATCGGCCGAGAGACAGCTCGTAACTTGAAAAACTCGTTAGTTGGGACACTCGTAAGTCAAGGCCCCACTGTATACTTTAACTAGAATTTGGTTTGATTTTCTATTCTTGAAAATCTACAATAACCTTCTTTCACATGCAACTCACTTGAATATAATAGAGGCAATCACAAATTCTTTTAAGAACCATATATTGCCATTTCTCCAACAGTTACTTAAATAGGCAGGAATTCTATTCCATTTTACATGACATTACATTTTCTGAATCTCTAACTTGGACTCAGCTCATTGGCATTTTGAAGCCAAGAGAATTCTTCCATGGTATGGATTTTTTGTTGAAGATGAAGGTTTGAAGTTTGAGAGAATTCTTTGTCAGACTCATCACATTCACAGAGGTTTTCAACTGTATGAACTTTCTGATGCACAGAAAGGTTTTTCCGTTGCCTAAAAACTTTGTTACAATCATTACACCCATATGGTTTCTCCCCTGTGTGGATTCTCTGGTGGCCAACTAAATTCCTCTTAGAAGTAAAAGATTTTCTACATTTCTCACACTCATATGGTTTTTCCCCAGTGTGCATTCTCTGATGTACAACAAGGTTTTTATTCTGACTGAAGTCTTTTCCACACTCATTACATTTATAAGGTTTCTCTCCAGTGTGGATTCTCTGATGGACCATAAGATTTCTGCTAGAAGTGAGGACTTTTCTGCATATATGACATTCGTAGGTTTTCTCCCCACTGTGAATTCTTTGATGTTCTATAAGGTTTCTGTTGTAAGTAAAGCCTTTCCCACACTCACTGCATGCATAGGGTTTCTCACCAGTGTGGATCCTTTGATGGGCTATAAGGTTTGAGCGGTAACTAAAGACTTTCCCGCAGTCACTGCATTTATAAGATTTTTCCCTTGTGTGAATCCTCTGATGTCCAATGAGGCTTTTCTTCAGAATGAAGCATTTGCCACACTCATTACACTCATAGGGTTTCTCACCACTATGGATTCTCTTATGTTCAATGAGATTTCTGTTAGAACTGAAAGCTCTTCCACACTCACGGCATTCAAAGGGTTTTTCCCCAGTGTGGATTCTCCGATGTACCAACAGGCTTGAATTGTAACTGAAAGCCTTCCCACAATCCTCACATTTGTAGGCTTTTTCCTGTGTATGAAGTTTCTGATGGACCATGAAACTCTTGCTCATAATGAAGGTTTTCCCACACTCTCGACATTCATAGGGCTTCTCCCCACTGTGGAGTCTCTCGTGGTCAATCAGGTTTCTGTTAGAACCAAAGACCTTGCCACAATCTTTACATTCATAGAGATTCTCTCCAGTGTGAAACCTCTGATGTAAAATGAGGCTTTTCTTTAGAATGAAAACTTTCCCACATTCATTACATTCATAGGGCTTCTCCCCATTGTGGAGTCTCTGGTGGTCAAAAAGGTAAGCACTCTGAGTGAAGGCTTTCCCACAGTCAGTACATTTATAAGGCTTCTCTCTGCTATGCATCCTCTTATGGTCAATGAGGTTCGACTTAGAATTGAAAACCTTCCCACATTTTTTACAACCAAAGGTCTTCTTTTCTGTGTGTACTCTCTGGTGTAAAAGGAGGCTTTTGCTTCGAATGAAAACTTTTCCACATTCTTTACATTTGTATGGGTTCTCTGCACTGTGCAGTCGCTGGTGGTCAACAAGGTAAGTGGTTTGAGCAAATGTTTTTCCACATTCATCACATTTATAGGGTTTTTCCCCAGAGTGGATTCTCTGGTGCAGAATGAGGCTCTTCTTCAGGATGAAAGCTTTCTGACACTTGTTACATTTATAAGGTTCTTCCCCTTTGTGGAGCCTCTGGTGGTCAATGAGGTAAGCATTCTGAGAGAAAACTTTTCCACATTCATTACATTTATAAGGTCTCTCCCCAGAGTGGCGCCTCAGGTGTATAATAAGGCCCGAGTGCCTGTAGAAGCCCTTTCCACACTCCTTACATTTATAAGGTTTCTCCCCAGTGTGGATTCTCTGATGGTTTAGAAGGTAAGCACTTTGAGAGAAGGCTTTCCCACATTCATTACACTTATAAGGTTTCTCCCCAGAATGGTTCCGTAAATGCATTAAAAGGCTTGAACGCTGAATAAAGCCTTTTCCACACTCCTTACATTTATGAGGTTTCTCACCCGTGTGGATTCTCCGGTGGTTTATAAGATGGGAGATTTTACTGAAATGTTTACAACACATGTCACATTTATAAAACTTCTTTCCTTCAGTACCCATTAAACTTTCAGAAAGAGCTGAATCTAAAGTCAAGCTTTCTCCAAATTCCTTCCACTTCCGGCGTCGTTTTTCTGGTGGAGTCCTTTTCTTCTTGTCTCGCTCATAGAGAGAACATTTCTTCGATGTATCTCTTTCACTTGTTTCATTTCCCCACTGACTTGCCAAAACTTGCCATGCACACTCTTTCTCAAAATCAAGGACCTGGGGAATACCTCCTGGAAGTCTTTTTGATGTTCCTTTCTGAGAATCTGCTCTTTGAGATATGCTTGACTTTGCTGTTACCTCCTCATTCTCAGTCATGGTCTCCCATTCTGGTAAAAAGAATAAAAGTGTCTGTGTTAGTGAGAACAAATCTTCAAATGACTTTAACAAGCTAGAAGGATACACGTTTATATGCATACAAAAAGGAGAAACTCTTCATTAAACGCAGGTTAAAAACAGAATGCTATATTGACAGAATGTTGTAAATGGATTAACAGAACTCACTCTGAGATGCATCTAATGCTTTGTCTTCAGGGAGCAGCTAAAAATATCTATTAATGTTGAAAACATAGATGCAAGGAAGAATGAGAGAGAACATGCTATTTTATATAGGTGGTTCAGACTTGAGGAACAGGAAGTTGAATGGAAAAAGAAGAATCATTTGGCTTATAAAAAACTGTCTTTTTATTTTCTTCTTGCTAGGAAGATGGGAACTCTAGAAATAAAAAAAAAAGGAAAAGAAAAAAGAAAATATACCTAAGGATTCTGAAAGGCAATCTTAAAATTTGGCCCTAACTGGTTTGGCTCAGTGGATAGAGCGTCGGCCTGCGGACTGGGGGGTCCCAGGTTCGATTCCGGTCAAGGGCACATGCCTGGGTTGCGGGCTCGATCCCCAGTTGGGGGGCATGCAGGAGGCAGCCAATCAATGATTTCTCTCATCATTGATGTTTCTATCTCTCTCTCCCTCTCCCTTCCTCTCTGAGATCAATAAAAATATATTTTAAAAAAAATTTGAAGAGTCAAGTCCATAAACATTTTATAATTACTTGAAAGTAATTAACCTGAGGAAAAAAGTCCATTAAAAAGCAACTTGCCCGGGTCGGTTTGGCTCAGTGGATAGAGCGTCGGCCTGCAGACTCAAGGGTCCCGGGTTCTATTCCGGTCAAGAGCATGTGCCTTGGTTGCGGGCACGTCCCCAGTGGGGAGTGTGCAGGAGGCGGCTGATCGATGTTTCTCTCTCATCGATGTTTCTAACTCTCTATCCCTTTCCCTTCCTCTCTGTAAAAAATCAATAAAATATATTTTTTTTAAAAAATAAATTAAAAAAAAATAAAATAAAAAGCAACTTAATGCTGCCAGGCCAGTGTGGCTTAGTAAGTTGAACAGCGTCCCATGCACCAGGAAGTTACCAGTTCGATTCTGGGTCAGGATGTCAAAACAATTCAATAGGGAAAGAATGGTATTGAGAAAACTGAATAGCCATATGTATAAGAATGAAGTTGGACCCTTACCTTACACAAAAATTAATGCAAGATGGATCAAAGACCTCAATGTAAGAGCTAAAACTAAAAAACTCTTAGAAAAAACAAACATAAATCATCATGACCTTGGATTAGGCAATGGTTTACTAGATGACACATGCAGCAAAAGAAAAAGTAAATTGGAATTCACCAAAATGAATAACTTTTGTGCTTCAAAGACTATCACCAAGAAAGTGAAAAGGCAACTGACAGCATGGAGAAAATACTTAAAAGTCATATATTTTATAAGGTACCAGCATATAGAATATACAAAGAATCTGAATAGACATTTCTTCAAAGACATACAAATAGCCAATAAGCACATGAAAAGTTGCTTAACATTATTAGCCATCAGGAAATGCAAATCATTTCAGACAGACTAGGATGACTATAATCAGAAAGACAGATAATAACAAGTATTGTTGAAGATTTGGAGAAATTGAAACACATATACAGTTGGTGAGAGCGTAAAATGGTGTAACAACTTTGGAAAACAGTTTGTCAATTCATCAAATGATTAAGCGTTAAGAGTTTCCATGACCCAGCAATTCCACTCCTAAGTATATATCGAAAAGAAATGAGAACATATGTACACACAAAAACTTGTACACAAATGTTCATAGCAGTGTTATTCATAATAGCCCAAAGGTGGAAGCAACCTAAAGGTCCATCAGCTGATGAACGGATCAATAAAATGTTATATATCCAGATAAACAAATATATGCCCATAAAAAGGAATGAAGTATTAATATGCTGCAACGTTGAGGAACCTTGGAAACATTACACTGGGTAAAAGAATTCAGTCATAACAGACCACATATTGTATGATTCCATTTTTATGAAATGTCCAGAATGGAACTGGTTGTAGTTGTCTCCATCTCAATATCAAGAAGCTTATGCCATTCTCATACCAATTACTTTACTTTGCCTTATTATTCATTCTATGTTCATCTCCCAAACCATGGTAAGCTACTTAATGACAGAATCACATCATTTCCACAGTTGCCACTACATGATAGATGTTTAATGTGAAAGTACAAATAGCTAATAAATTTTTTAAAATACTCTTTAAAAAAATAAAAATACTCTTACTTTATTACTAATCAAAGAACTCCAGTTGGGAATATATAGATACTATAACTTTTAAAAATTATGTTAGCACCATAGCTGGGTAGCTCAGTTGATTAGCCTGTCATCCCCATATGCCAAGATTGTGGGTTCGATCTCCTTTCAGGGAACCTTAAAGAATCAACCAATGAATGCATAAATAAGTGAAACAACAAATCTGCTCTTTCTCTCTCTCTCTCTTCCTCCCTCCATCACTTTCTTCCTCCCTCCCTTCCTTTTTCCCTACCTCTCTATCTTTAAAATCAATCAATAAATTTTTTAAAATTATAATTGCAACAATTTAAAAGAATGAGATTACTCAGCACCAGTGAAAGCAGAACAAAAGGGGCATTCTTCTGTACTGACAGTAAGAGCCGGGATGACAGTGATCACTATGGAAAGCAATTTGGCAAGCAAGAGCCTTAAAACAATTCAAACACTTAGTCTAAGTAATTCTGCTTCCAAAAAAATAATCCTATATAATAAAAGCCTAATATGCTAAGTGTCCAACCATTCAACCAGTTGCTATGACATGCACTAACCATCAGGGGGCAGATGCTCCGACTGGTAGGTTAGCTTGCTGCTGGGGTCTGGCCAATCAGGATTGGGTGAGATGGGCTGGACATGCCCTGGAGTCCTCCCCAGCTGGCCAACCTCCGGTGGTCTCTCCCCGGCCAGCCAGCCCCAGCCAGCCCCAATTGGCCCTGATTGAGACTGAGCAAGATGGGCCGGACACGCCCTGGAGCCCTCCCATAGTCTCTCCTTGGCCCCAATCATGCAACGGTGGGGTCAGCCAATCCCCGCAAGCCAGGCCAAGGGACCCCACTGGTACACAAATCCATGCACCAGGCCTCTGGTGAGTAATAAAGAAAGGTCTTAAACATAGGTGATTAATATAGTAATTATCTAAAATAAGAAAATGGCTAACTGAATTATGGCACAAATTATGTAACCAGTATAGATAATATTTGCAAACAATTTTTAATAATATGAGAATGCAAAAACGGCAAGCTTTAAAACTGTACACACACACACACACACACACACACACACACACACACACTCTTATAACAATGTAAAAAAACCTCTAATAGCCCTAGCTGGTTTGGCTCAGTGGATAGGGCATTGGCCTGCGGACTGAAGGGTCCCGGGTTCAGTTCCAGCCGGGGGGCACATGCCTGGGTTGTGGGCTCAATCCCCAGTGGGGGATGTGCTGGAGGCAGCCGATCAATGATTCTCATCATTGATGTTTCTCTCTCTCTCTCCTTCTCCCTTCCTCTCTGAAATCAATACAGAAATATATTTTTTAAAAAAACAACCTCAAATACACAGAAAAAAGCAGAAATATATTAAAATTTTTATAACTGTCTATAAGTAGTGGGTTTAAGGAAGATTTTTTCTAACGTTTTGTTTTCCAAAATAAGTATACACTATTTTCATAATCAGAAAATAAGCAAAAGCTGATGATAAAGGTAAGAATCATGGGACGAAAGGTCCTTACCTAGGGAGGTCACATTTCCATAATTCTCCAGCATCACATCCCAGTACAAGGCCCTCTGAATTGGGCCCAGGCATGCCCATTCCTCTGCAGTGAAGCACACTGATACCTCCTCAAACATCACCAACTCCTGAAATAACAGGTATGTGTGGTTACCCACGCCCAGGAGCTCCCCTACTGAAAGGTTCCTTTCACATTGTGAAGTCATGAGGTGGGCAAGGGATATCAGCGATATAGGAAGACCCCACGGAGAGTCTGCATGGACCTTGATTTAGAGATGTGAACTGGACACTAAGCACTAGGATGGGAGAGGGCACTTGGTGGTACAGTTAGGTGGTTCAGATGGATCCTTAGGAAGGAAAAAGGATGCAAACCTCACCTGGGGCTGGGCTGTTAGGAGCATGAGTGCCATCAATTGATTTCTTGGGTTCTCTTCCTGGGAAAGGGCAGAAGCTTCAGGGGCAGGAGAATCTGAGGAAGGAGGAAAAGCAGCATTGAGATTTCTGCTGTCCCTGCCAACTACTCCAAGTCCACAGGTGAGGGGGCAGCACCAGGCCAACTCGGTTGCCAGGCGGGGCTGTGGGGCTGCAAGGCTGGGGGCACGAGCTGGAGCCCAATCTCTGCAGACCACCCCAAGGAACCCCACCGGTGCAAAAATTCGTGCACCGGGCCTCTAGTCTATATATATAAAAGCCTAAGCGACTGGCCTACCAGTAGCTATGACATGCACTGACTACCAGGGGGCAGGCACTCAACGCAGGAGCTGCCGAACTACGGTGCCTTGGCAGCTGCAGTTCTCGGGTGACGAGCCTGATTCTGGGGTGCATCACCCAAGAACTGCCCTCTCACAATCTGGAACCCCTCAGGGGATGTTGGAGAGCTGGTTTCGGCCCAATCTCTGCAAACCTGGCCTAGGGACCCACACCGGGCCTCTAGTCTTCTATAAACAAGGAATTCAGAATGACCCAGAACTCTCATGTCTAGGCATGATGGCTATAAAGTGACCTACAAACCTCCCACATACAGGGCTGGAATAACACAAAGAGCATTCATAGGGATGGATGAGAGGTCAGAGACCCAGAAAAGGACAAGAGGGAGAACAGAAAGAGCTTGTCACCATAAAGAATTCATTGAAAGGATAGGAGAGGAAGCAACCACCTGGGAGTAGAGGGCTAAGCCACAGTAAAGGTCCAAGAAAAGAAAGGAAATCCAAAGCCAGGGCTACTAAATAAGTACCATGTTGAGGATCCTGGAGGTTGAACACAGCTGGATCAGTAAGAGGATTTGGGCAAATTTCAGCTGATACGTGGCTCCCCGGGTGTGCCTGAGGATGTGCTGTTCCTGGCATGCTCATGGCCTCCTGGTCCTGGACAAGGACTGGAACCTGGGAATAAACAGAACAAAATAAGCTGGCTCTTCTTGTACCTCCAGAAAACCAACTCACCTAACCACTATGGACCTCTTTCTGCCCATAATCTAGAACCGTGAGATCAGAGACCCACCTCAAGTATGGAGCATCAAAACAGCAGAAAAACTTTGCCTAGAGCTGCCCTCAAGCCCCACTCAGGGCACTGGTGACCTCTCCCAGGAGAGACTGAACAGAACAGTGGAAACAGAAGCCAGCCCTGCGTGAGGGTTAAGAAGGGAATGGGAAGTAACAAGCAATAATTAAGAGCATGTGTTTTAGCTTCAGACCTAGTCTTAAATACTCTTCTACTTATTTACCCCTTTATTTATCCCTTCCTGCTCCAACAGAAGGAACACTAGAGCAGGAGTCTAAACATGTGGTTTTGCTGCCAGATAGCTGTCTGGCCTAAGGCAATCCAGTGAACACTTTTCTGCCTCTGTTTTATTATTTCTCAAATGAGGAAGATGCATTAGTGATATTTAATGAAATACATGGCTTCAAAATTCTTCATTTTTATGATGAAACAAGCCTATCTTTGGTGCCACTGCCAAGTTGAAATTCTGTTTCAGACTTCTAATAGAAATATTTCTAGTGGGCTACAAATTGACAGAGATCTCACATACACACACTAGGAACTATATAAGATCCCAACTTAATAGTCAAGGATATAAAATCTTATCAGAAGCAAATATCTCAACCCAATGCTCTGGCTCACAGAAACCCAAGTAGGGGCACACATGGCAAAGTCTCACCAGATCTAGAAAGCTTCATTCTTATTCTCTCACTGCCTTTTAACTTCAGGTTCACATCATCATTGCAAACAAAGAATACATATGCTTCTGTTCAGGAGAACACTGAGCAATCTTATGTTCTTCAGGTTCTTGAACCAAACTCAACATTAGCAAGCATCACCCAGGAGGACAGAGTGCAGTCAATGACTTTGTGCTGATTCTGAACTGGGCCCAAAGACCCCACTCATAAATTAATTTAACTGCAAAGATATCCTATGGTCTGAATAGCTCATGAACCAGTTTTAATTACCATTAGGGTTGCTATCATTAATGAAAAATCATAGGCTCGCCCTCCAGTCCTGCCTCAATTTTCTCCTTTCTTCTATCCCAAATTCTTCCCCCTCGCCCTTTCTCACTTTTAGCGCTGGTCCATCGAGGTCTTTCTGCAGCTCTTCTACGAGGGCCACGGCCTCCTCACCACTCCCAGGGCGCTGGATCTGCACCCAGGTCCGAATCTCCCCAGGCAAGATGCTCAGGAACTGCTCCAGCACCAGCAGCTCCAGGATCTGGGCCTTGGTGCGTGCTTCTGGCCTCAGCCAACGGCGACAGAGCTCCCGGAGCCGGCTCAGCGCCTCCTGGGGTCCAGCTGTCTCATGGTACCGTAACTGTCTAAAGTGCAGATGGGAGGTCTCCCAAACAGAGGAGCTGCTCCCTTGGAAGCTGGTTCCCCATTTCCAGGTATCATCCTTCCCCTTAACAAGACCCTCTTGTCTCAGAGCACTGTGGGCCCAACTTTCTCTTGTCATTGTCTTTAATTAAGAAAGCCTCTTCTCTGGGCCCCCTCAAGCCTTGCTTGACTTCTTCCTTAGAGCCTGGAGAACATCATCTACAAAAAAATCATTGTTAAAGGTAATGCAGTGAAACCACCAAGTTTTCCAGCCCCCAGTGATGAAGAGAAAATCCCTAAATGCAAGGTTCTAGGCTCGCAGCAGTGCCTCCTCTGACAAAGCCCCCTGCTCAAGGCTCTGGGGACATTGACACAGGGCAACCAGACCACTGCTGAAACCACAGACATTAAATTCCTATGGTTTTTATTCACAGTGCCTCCTTCCTTTATCCAGTACCTCAACAATGAGTGATTTTAAACAAGTTACCTCACTTCTGAGTCTGTTTTTTAACCTGAAAAACAGGGGTAATAACAGTTCCTATTTTATACGCTTGTTGTAAGAATTTGATGTCTAAATACACTTTCTTTACGTGTTTGAACAGTGCCTGGTATATAAATTCAAACGTTAGTTATCCTTCTGTAACTTGCATTCTTTCCTATGTTCTGTGGAGTCAACAAGTAACCATGGCCTTAACCCTGATACAATTTTCTTATTACAAAACAGAAAATTTGTAAAACCAGAAAACACACACGAAACCAGAAATAATTCCTGCTATGTTCAGTCCTTGCTCTCTGCACCAATTTGGAGCACAAGACTGGATCCAACTGTCCTGCTCTGTAACTTACTTTCCACACGTATTGTTGTGAACATATTAAGTAGTCATTTTTTTAAAATATATTTTTATTAATTTTTTTAAAGAGAGGAAGGGAGAGGGATAAAGAGTTAGAAACATCGATGAGAAACATCAGCTGCCTCCTGCACAACCCCCACTGGGGACGTGCCCACAACCAAGGTACATGCCCTTGACGGGAATCGAACCTGGGACCCTTCAGTCCGCAGGCCAATGCTCTATTTACTGAGCCAAACCGGTTACGGCAAGTAGTCATTATTTTTAAGAGCACATGAGTCCATTCATACTTACAGAGTCCCCTGTTGTTATACATTTAAGTTGTTTATAATTCCCCCAATTATAAATGAGGCAGCAATGACTATCCTTGCTAATAAAATTTGGTTACAAATCTGTTTATCTCTTCAGGAATAATTCCTAGAAAAATAATTGTTGGGCCAAAAAAGGTATAGTTTTAAATACCTTTTCATATATCACTGATTCATATATATGCATTATATCTGTATCAGTGATATATGACAGCACCTTCATTAATTTTATTTAGCACGCTTATAAATGAGCAATGGAGGCGGAAATATAAATACGATTTCAATATAATGTGTAAGTACAATTAATAGGAGGGCATACAAGCACAGAAAGAATTCATGAAAGTAATCTTGGATTGGGCTTTAAAGGAAAATTTTTTAAAAAACAATGGAATATTAGGAAAGCCATTCCAGGAAGAAGCATAATTTCAAAATCAAGGGAGGGACATACAGCTCTGTTAGAAATGTGCTTTGCAAGCCAAAAAAGGGAAGTAAGCTCTAGAGGGAAGGTTGCCGGAGTAGAGCAGAGAAATAAACAGAAGTCAAATTCTAAAGACTGTTGAGAGGCCAAACAAGAAGGTGATCATGTACTGTAAGTGACAAGCACCAGTAAAAAGGTTTTACTTTACATTTTTCTTTTTGTAATTATCTTTTCTCACAAATGACAGAACACCATGAATCCCGTACTGTGTCTTCTTTCCTCAATTAACAATGTATCTTAGCAATCTTCCTTGCTGGTACATAGCTCCTCCCTCTTTTTATGAATGCATTTACCCAACTCCAGCACTTCTCCAAAAATAAACAACTCATAAGCTGGATTTCATTAAAACAAAAAACTTCTGACCTGCAAAAAGCAATGTCAAGAGAATAAGAAGTTAGCCCTAACCGGTTTAGCTCAATGGATAGAGCGTCGGCCTGCAGACTCAAGGGTCCCAGGTTCTATTCCGGTCAAGGGCATGTACCTTGGTTGCGGGTACATCCCCAGTCGGGAGTGTGCAGGAGGCAGCTGATCGATGTTTCTCTCTCATCGATGTTTCTAACTCTCTTTCCCTTCCTCTCTGTAAAAAATCAATAAAATATATTTTTTTAAAAAAAGAGAATAAGAAGTTAAAGACTGGTGAAAACACATTCGCAAAAGACACTCATATCTGACAACGGACTGTTATCCTTTGTATATTTCATACAAAGAACTCTTAAAACTCAACAATAAGAAAACAACTCAATTAAAAAAATGGCCCTAAGATTTTAACAAATATCTCACGAAAGAAGATACATAGATTCCAAGTAAGTGTATGAAAATATGCTCCACATCGTATGTCATCGGGGAAATGCAAATGAAAACAATGATGAGATGCCACTGCACTCCTACTAGAATGGCCAAAATCCAGAACACTTACAGCACCAAACGCTGGGGAGCATGTGGAGCAACAAGAACTCTCATTCGTTGCAGCTGGGAATGCAAAATGGTATGGGTATTATGGAAGACAATTTGGCAGGTTCTTACAAAACTAAACATGCTCTTACCATATTACATAGCAATTGTACCTCCAGATCAGTGATGGCGAACCTTTTGAGCTCGGCGTGTCAGCATTTTGAAAAACCCTAACTTAACTCTGGTGCCCTGTCACATATAGAAATTTTTTGATATTTGCAACCATAGTAAAACAAAGACTTATATTTTTGATATTTATTTTATTGATTTAAATGCCATTTAACAAAGAAAAATCAACCAAAAAAATGAGTTCGTGTGTCACCTCTGACATGCGTGTCATAGGTTCGCCATCACTGCTCTAGATACTGGAAAGAGTTGAAAATATATATTCACACAAAAACCTGCACACAGATGTTTACAGTAGTTTTATTCATAATTGCCAACACCTACAAGCAACTCAGATGTCCTTCTGTAGGTGAATAAACTGTGGTACATCCAGACAATGGAATATTATTCAATACTAAAAACAAACAAAACAAGCTATTAAGCCATGAAAAGACAGAGGAAACTTAAATGCATAATACTAAGTGAAAACAGCCAATCTGAAAAGACTATATACTATTACTATATGGTATTTCTGAAAGGCAAAGCTATGGAGACCATAAAAAGATCAGTGGTTGCCAGGGGAAGGGGGAAAGAGGAAAGACCAGGCAGAGCAAAGAGAATTTTTAGAATCAGTGAATCTACTCTGTATGATACTACAGGGTGGGGCAAAAAGAGACTCACAGTTGTTCATATGGAAAATAAAACAATAATTAAATAATAATACAAGAGTAAACTCTGTTTTTTTGTACTCACAACTGTAAACCTACTTTTGCTCCACCCTGTATAATGGTGGATACATGTCAATATACATTTATCAAAACCCTTAGAATGCCCTAGCTGGTTTGGCTCAGTAGATAGAGCATCAGCCTATGGACCAAAAGGGCCCGGGTTTGATTCCGGTCAAGAACACATGCCCAGGTGGAGGACTCAACCCCCAGTAGGGGGTGTGCAGGAGGCAGCTGATCAATGATTCTCTCTCATCATTGATGTTTCTATCTCTCCCTCTCCCTTCCTCTCTGAAATCAATAAAAATATATTAAGCAAACAAACAAAAAGCACCATAGAATATACAACACAAAGAGTGAACCCTGCCAAATCGGGTGTTGACCCACAAACCAAGAGGTCACTGGTTAGATTCCCAGTCAGGACATATGCCCAGGTTGTGGGCTCGATCCCCAGTGCAGCGCATGTAGGAGGCAACCAATTGATGATTCTCTCTCATCATTGATGTTCCTAGCTCTCTTTCCCTCTCCCTTCTTCTCTGGAATCAATAAAAATATAAATTAAAAAAAGCGAACCCTAATGCAGTCTAAGGATTTTATATAATTCATAAATTCTAACAAATGTACCACCCTGGTAGGGGATGTTAATGTGGAAAAGGCTATGAATGAGTGGGGCCAGGGAGTACAGAGGAACTCTCTGTACCTTCTGTTCAATTTTCCTGTGAACCTAAAGCTGCTCTAAAAAAATAAAGCCTATTAAATACATGCATACACACATACATTTAGTCTGAAAAAAAAAATGGGTTTCTAAATGATGTTCTACAGTAAATTACCATTACTCTTATTTACTCTTACTTTGCAGGTGCAAGTAACAAATATTTAAACATACATTTTGTTTGCTTCTAACAAAACGTTTGTGAGCCATGGTTAAGAAGAACAAAAAAGGCTCAGGGTGGCTAAGTGATTCACTCAACGAGTTAAGCTGCATGAACAAGTTCTGAATTCAGGGGCTCTAATTCCAAAAGTCCAAAATAACGCCAACTGAGACAAGACTTCGGAAACCCAAACTATTCGGAAGCAATGGTTTCCTTCCAAATGACCGTTCATTATCAAGTTTTAATCTGGCAAGCTGTGAAACGGTAACAAAACAATAATTATGTACACACAGTCACTGACATATTGGCAACGACCTTTCTTGCAAAGGGCAACATTTATTCTGAGTTTTCGGGTTTCAGCAGTGCTAAATATAGGGCGTCCTAAAAAAATGTATACACACTTCACCAGCTCATAACTCACTGAGTTTCCACTCCTTTTCAGGTTTAACTGATCTGAAATCAGTTAAGCCAGACTAAGCTTTGAACAAAGAAAATTTATCCTAAAGTGCCACTAGATGTTTTTTTTTATGGGGATACATAAAAGATAAAGTTTACGGTACAAAACCAACAACAGTGGACGGATTGAGGGCGCACAAATACTGAACGAAATGATTCTTGATTCCATTGCTTCCTGTTATCAGCAGTGCCTGGACCAGAATGGTCATGTTTGAAAACAGGCATTGGCAAAAAAAAAAAAAAAAAAAAAGTATTCATTTCTGTAGAGTCTTTTAAATTGGGAAATGAACTGTATGTTAATAAACACTGACTTGCCCTGGCCGGTTTGGCTCAGTGGATAGAGCGTGGACTGAAGGGTCCCAGGTTCGATTCTGGTCCAGGGCATGTACCTTGGTTGCGGGCACATCCCCAGTGGGGGGTGTGCAGGAGGCAGCTGATCGATGTTTCTAACTCTCAATCCCTCTCCCTTCCTCTCTGTAAAAAATCAATAAAATATTTTTTTAAAAAAAATAAACACTGGCTTTATAATCACTCAAAGTGTGTATACATTTTGGGGGGACACCCAGTGTAGAGTATTTTCTGAAGTGATGGTGGCGCGGGTAGTCTAAGTTTGCTTTTTAAATACCATTATATTACAAAATTAAAGGATGGGACTGGGCCCCTCCCTCAAGGGAGAGAAAAAGGTGCCCAGAAGTCCGGGAGCCTCTGCTCCAGGCATGCCTCCAGGTGTTTCTGGGCATCGGCCTCCGGGAAGATTGGGGACCCTGGCCGCCCGGCTGCGTCCCCCCAGGGGCGACAGGGGCGAGGGGACTCGAGCACCGGGCTCCTCGGCGCTGCCCCCCAAACCTCCCCGCGCCGCAGCCGCCCAAGTCGAGGCCGCAGCGCCCGCCTCCACTCCGAGCCGAGGAGGGACCGCGCGGCGGTCAGCGGCGGGGACGAGGGCGGGCGAGGACAGCGCACCCGGGCCGCCCTCCGCGCATGCCCACCCGGCCCCGCCCTCCCCGCTCACCCGGGCTCCCGCGGCGGCTCCGGCTTCGGGCGCCGTCGCCTGGGCGCCGGGAGGTGACTTGAGAGCTAGACGCGCCGGCAGCCAGCGGAGGCCCGGTTAATGGGGAGGGGGGGGAGGGGGGTTCCGCGGGTTCCGCGGGTCCCGCGACTTCCGGCTGCTCGCCACGCCCACCCCAACTGTCTAGGTCTAGGAAGCCACATCTCTATGGTTCCTCGCTTTTTCCAGGGGAGGCTCCGCGTGGCTGAGCTTGGGGGCCCTTGGGTCTCGGTTCCCCCCAGCGAATGAGTGGGAGGGCTGCAGCGTTTCGGACACGAAGGATGCGGGGAGAAGCACACGGCCTATGCCCTCGAGACGCCTGTGGCCTCCAGAAGGAGCTGGGCCCGTTTTCATTTGCATGTAAATTGAGGTTGTTTGGGAGTCATTTCTCATATGGACCTCCTGGGCACCTTTTCCTCTCTATTCTTGAACCTATGCATTTCTTACCGTGAGTAATAACGTGGCTTATCAATGACCCCCTCGTAAATTCATTTACTTGTGGGTGTATCTCTTGCCCAAGTGATGAGATAATGTACCACCTTACCTCTGAGAAGTACGATCAACACAACTCCTGTGTTTGTGGTTTCCCTGTCCTACTCCGTCTTAACTTGGCAGGAGGGCACAGTTATCTCCCTTTTTGGGGAGGTAAGAATTATACCAGATCCTTTGTCATTGATCAATCACATACCAATTTGCATTAAAAGCAACCCTGGCAGAGTGGAGTTTGTTTGTTTTGGTAATCCTCACCAGTAGATATTCTCCCATTGATTTTTAGAGAGGGAGGGAGGGAGGCGGGATAGGGGTGAGGCACATCGATTGGTTGCCTCCACCACACGCCCCTACCAGGGCAGGCTCCACCCTGCAATCCAGGTACAGGTCCCTTGATGGGGAATTGAACCCGCAAGCCGTTGGTGTCAGCCTGACACTTTAACCACCGAGAAACACCAGCCAGTGCATGAGTGGAGTTTTATAGAAAGTTGAGAAACACCTTAACATTCAGACTGGGATCTCCATACTAGTTGATCAAGGTTCTGAGATCTTAGCCCCACCTTGAACTGTCAGCACTCTGCCTACAGCATCTTCTCAGATAACTGTCCCGATGATGTTTATGCTCTTATACCAAGCTAAACATAACTTTGTTTCCTCGGATAAGGTCCTATGGAAAATATCCACAACAAAGGACAAATCTCAGTCACCCCCAAAGGGCATTTATTGGGTTGACATATCCCTGAAGATACTTACCAGGGGTTTTCAGAGAAACAGAACCAATAGGAGATGGATGTAAGAAATTGGCTCACACGATTATGGAGGCTGAGAAGTCCCAAGATCTTCAGTCCACAAGTTTGAGACCCAGGAGAGCCAAAGGTATAGTTTGAGTCCAAGTCTAAAGGTCTTAGAACAGGAAAGCTGATGGTGAAAATCCTAGAATGAGCCCCAAAGCAGGAGAAGACCAATGTCCCAGCTCAAAAACAGGCAGAAAGAGAACAAATCTTTCCACTACATTTTTGTTCTAGTCGGGCCTCCAACAGATTGGATGAGGCCTACCCGTATTAGGGAGGGCAATCTGCTTTACTCAGCCTACTAATTTAAGTGCTAACCTCATCCAGAAACACCCTCATAGACACATCCAGAATAATTTTTAACCAAATATCTGGGCATTCTATAGTCAAGCTGGCCTATAAAATTAACCATCACATCTAGATTCCTCCAACGATAGTTTAGAGCAGTGGTTCTCAATCTTCCTAATGCCGCGACCTTTAATACAGTTCCTCATGTTGTGGTGACCCCCAACCATAAAATTACTTTCATTGCTACTTCATAACTGTAATTTTGCTATTGTTATGAATTGTAATGTAAATATCTGATATGCAGGATGTATTTTCATTGTTGTAAATTGAACATAATTAAAGCATAGTGATTAATCACAAAACAATATGTAATTATGTGTTTTCCGATGGTCTTAGGCGACCCCTGTGAAAGGGTGGTTCGACACACACACACCCCCAAGGGGTCGCAACACACAGGTTGAGAACCACTGGTTTAGAGTATTAGTTACAGAAGAGTTTATCTAGGCCCTGAAGGGCACCCATGGTGGATAGATTCTGGTCAGTGTCACTTAGAAGAACTCAGATTTGGATGTCCATCTTGGAGATAACCCCCACCCACATCCCCACCACCACCCACCTTTACATCCTCAGGGACAAATCTTGTAGGAATGAGGGAACTCATAATAAAGGGAAAGTTGAAAAAGGGGACAAGCCGCCTGAGAAAAGCCAAACTATTTCTATTCTAATTGCATCATGGTCAGTGTAGAGGACATCAGTGCACTGTCTGGATTCCTCTAACTTGTCCCCTTCTCCCCAGCTCAGTGGTGGTGCAGACTGAGAGCCCTCAATTGCCTGCCCTCTCCAGGAACTATCTTAGTTCCAAACACAGTGAACTGAAGAAGTCTACCTCACCCAAGATCATGCTTCCCCCTTCCTGGTAATGTGGTAGAGCTTGTATTCAATGACTTGTCAACCAAGGGGTATACAGGCTCAGACTTCTCAAGTTTGGACAATTTTGAAAGGTTATCCCAGTCTAACTGAGGCTGAAGCCAACACAGGCGACATGAGTAATTCTGTGACTGCGGCACAGCTAACTTCTCCCACTACTAATCCCACTTTCTTCCTTCCCTACAGCTGTTAGGCCCAGTAACACTCTCCAGTAAATTTGCTGCATGTTATCCGGTCTTGAGTTTACCCCCCAGAAAGCTCAACTGAAACAATGAGATAACTCAAAATTTTAAATTATGTTCATTTTTAAAATAACTGTTTCATGTATACTTAGAAATGTATGTGCCTAATTTCATGTTACTTTCACAGGGGTGTAGCCCTATATACATCTGGGCAGCTTCTAGAGATCTCAGTTCCAATTCTCCACCTCTTCAAAGCCCCAAAACTCAAATCCTGCCCTTGCAGCCGGGAAAATCTCAGTCCCTTGGACCAAGATCACTAAACTGCCTCATGTCACCCAAGGCATCATCACCCATTTCCTTTCTGGCTTCCACTTCATTTTAGCCTCTGAGGATTTATGTCACTTTCTTAGAAGTCCTTTTAAAGGATGTTTAAGTTTTATCTAGTATTTCAGATTGTTTGATAGCCACTCTCTGTAAACTGGTTGCAAATTTATCATGATTATACCAACTTTGGTATGTCTCAATTTTGTGATCCACAGGCTCTTCTGAGGAAAAATGAGTCATTAGTACAAAAACAGTCCTGTGAGGAGAGAAGGCTCCTAATGGAATTTTTTCTTCAATCCCCACTGAGAAAGTTTTGTTTTATACAGATTCCTAGGCCCTGCTCCAGATGTGCTGATTTGGTGGGCCCAGGGAAATTTGTTTGAATATATGAAATTACCTCCTGTGATTCCCAGATTTGGGGTCCACTGGCCTTAGTTTCAAAGACTGCTTACAGCTTTTGCATGTCTGCAATCCACAGACTGTGCCATGTGGACTTGAAATGGTCACTGGGAGGAGTGAGAACCAGTCGGGTCCTGTATCTACGTGTCAGAAAGGAGTCTGCCATCTCCTTTTTCACCCCTCACAAACCTACCTTCTGAAGCCAAAATGGACTTTGGGAACATGGCAGGTTTCATACCACCAAGGGAGGTCCACGTAATAGTACAGGTTTGAAACTCAGGTGAGGCCAGAGAGGAGGTGGGACAAGTGGCTGTACAAGTCCTCAAAGAAACTAACAGAAGACACAATCTAATGGTTCGTGAGGTTTCATTTACATATTTACAAGTATGAAAACAAGCTTGCATTTGCATCAAAAACAAACCAGAATCACTTCTTTATTCAAAAAATATCTGCTTAAAGAAAAGCAAACTGAACTGTTTGCTTCCCATTCTGAACAAAGGAAGGAAGCGAAAAGAAAAAGAAAAATCGGTGATATTTATAACAAGTAAATAACAACAGATATTTATTGGCAAAATTATAACTACTTCCTGCAAAACAGTTTTATGACCAGTTTTATGACTTCAGAGGTGATTAAAAACAGTCTAGTTTCTAAAAACAATCTAATAATATGCGGATACTATTTTATCTATATTCGATTAAAAAAAAAAAACAGTGAAGTCTGTCGCTGAGGATACAGAGTTAAAATGTAGTCTTCTGGGATTGAGATTCAACAGAATTACTCAGAAAAGACAAATAGCATATTCCTTATAAAACCATGATGAAATAACCACCTTTCACCGAAGTGGCTACTCAGAAGAATCCCAACTGGTCTCCCACTCACATATAAAGCCAACAGGGTGGGCTGAGGCACTTTGGTATAAGGAAGAAAGCACAGACTTGAAAGTCAGATCTGAGTTCAAATCCTGACTCCAACCACTAATTAGCCCATCGCCTAACCTCACTGAGACTCAATTTTCTTGTACAAAAGTTAAAAGGATTAAATAAGATAACACCTCCTCAAAAGTTTCTGAAACAATACATTACTATGTGCATAAGACAAATGGCATTAGGCTTAGGGATTCACTGTTGGCAAAGAAAGAGGAACAAATGGCCGAGTTAAGTACGGGGAGATGCTAAGTGTTTCTGGATGGATTTTGAGCTACGGACTTGAAAGTTTAAAATGCTGGTTGAAAAGGGTCTAAGGCAGTGGTTCTCAACCTTCTGGCCCTTTAAATACAGTTCCTCATGTTGTGACCCAACCATAAAATTATTTTCATTCCTACTTCATAACTGTAATGTTGGTACTGTTATGAATCGTAATGTAAATATATGACATGCAGGATGGTCTTAGGCAACCCCTGTGAAAGGATCTTTTGACCGCCAAAGGGGTCGAGACCCACAGGTTGAGAACCACTGGTCTAAGGCCTTCTCAGAGGGCTGGACCTAAAGAAAGGCAGAGGAAGCCAGTGAGCACCTACAGAAGTGACTGCTCAGCATCCCTTCCTCCTTCTGGAAAAGGCTTTCCTCAATGATAAAAGGAGAGAGGAGCCAGATGAGAAAGTCGCGGCCCCTTTCCTCAAGACATCCTGAGTTTGAAGGAGTTGTGGGAAGAGCTTGAAGCTGTGGCCATCATCCTGCAACCATGAGGCTGCAAGAAAAATGAAAGCCACTGTGCTAAAATTACGCAGTTAAGATGGAAGTTTGATAAACTGCTGAGTTGCCAAACAAAATGTGGAACTGTTTACCTCTAGACTTGCCCTTAAGTAAACAATGTCCTTAAGGTTTCAGTACTTGGCATCGTGTTCATTACACCTGAAAATATCCTAAATGCCACCTTAGGGAAAACTCTTCTGGAATCACTCTTGCCAAGTGTTTAGAAACACCGCTTCAACGTCCTACACTTAAGCAATTATTATTTACCGCATGCTGAGTTTGTCACGTTACACGCGTTATTATCTCATTTAATACGACAATCCTGTGAGGTAGGTAGTCAGTCCCTTTTTACAGATACATCTGAAGCTAGAAAACTGACAAGCTAGCGTGTCAATTTGGGAATAGAACACGTGGGTCTCTGAACCCAAAGTCTACACTTTTAGCTACTAAACTCTACATAACAGGTGGACGCATCTTCTCCTGCTTTTAGATTGTGCTATCTCTTGAAAACTTATGGACCTGCAATTGTTTCAGTTTCATAAGGACACGTGTTGCTGGTTTTGTAGACATATTGAGAAGATGGAGCCTTGGCGGATCTCTATTATCTGCAGATCCATCTACAACTGTGGGAGAGGAGGATACAGTAAATGTTTGCTGTGTTCTATGAACCTAACAGTGTGTAAATGGATATACATTTGATTGACAACTATAAAGTCAGCTTATCTTAAAGCTGACAAAGGCCAAGGACTGGTGTTTATGCTTTTACTAAACAGGAAACAGGCTCTAAAAGGATGGGACTTGCTCATGGTTGCACTGCTACCATGTGCCAGTGTGTGGATTTTAGAGTCTGTGTTCCATGCACCTTTCCTGTTTAGTGAAAATGAGCATGTAC
Source organism: Myotis myotis (assembly GCF_014108235.1). Classification (NCBI taxonomy): domain Eukaryota; kingdom Metazoa; phylum Chordata; class Mammalia; order Chiroptera; family Vespertilionidae; genus Myotis; species Myotis myotis. Next base: position 49,521,575 of record NW_023416317.1, read on the forward strand.
TCATTGCATTTTTAAAATACCATCTTTTCACCTAAATATAAAACTAGTACATTCTCATGGTAGAAAATCTAAAAAAAATACAGGAAAGTATAAAGAAGAAAATATAAATTATTTATAAGCCTGTCACCCAGAAATAATCACTGTTAAGACTTTAGTTTGGTATTAATTTCTGCTTTTTCCCTATACATAGATGTATTTTGTTTTGTTTATAATTTGGATATTTCTTTTTTTTTATCTTCCTCTTTATCCAGATCATTTCCCCCATGGCATTAAATATTCTTTACGAATCTTTACAATGGCTGCAAAACCATTCTATGGATAGACTGTCATTAATTTAAACCCTGTACTGTTAAAAACCTAGTTTTCTTCCTTCAATTATATACCTTGCTGGTATGAATTTCTCTTCTGCTAATCTGTGTCTGGTTCTGACTACTTTCCCTTTATGGATTTTCAGAAATAGAGTTAAGGTTGATGATACTGAAAAACTGCTTTTCTGAGAAGTAGCAATTAGTCTTCCTACCAACAATATATGTTATTTATGAGGTTTCTGTCTCCTCAGTATGTTTTCTCTGGTGTTGAAGAAGTTGTGAGCTATAACGATAGGCTTTCCCACACTCCCTGCATTTATAAGGTTTCTCCTTAGTGTGGGTTCTCAAATGTAGAATAACTTGAGAAGTCTGCCTGAAGGTTTTTCCACATTCGTTACATTTATAGGGTTTCTCTCCAGTGTGAACTCTCTGATGATCAATAAGGTTTCGATTAGAAGTAAAAGCTTTCCCACACTCATTACACTTGTAAGGTTTCTCTCTACGATGAAGTCTCTGATGTTCATGAAGGGTCTTCCTTAAGATGAAAGCTTTTCCACACTCATCACATTCATAAAACTTCTCCCCTGTGTGAATTCTCTGATGGTCCAGAATCTTTGTATTAGACACGCATGTTTTGCCACACTCCTTACATTTGTAGACTTTTTTCCCTTTGTGCATTCTCTCATGTTGAGTAAGGTTTGAGCTATGGCTAAAGGCTTTCCCACACTGGATACACGTGTAGGGCTTCTCCCCAGTGTGAACTCTGTGATGAGAAATGAGACCTGAACTCTGACTAAAAGCTTTCCCACACTCCTTACATTCATAGGTCTTCTCCCCACTGTGGATTCCCTGGTGGCGAGTGAGGTGGGACTTACCACTGAAAGATTTCCCACATTCACCACATGTGTAGGGCTTCAGTCCAGTGTGGATTCGCCGATGGACAACAAGGTTGGAGCTGTGACTGAAGGCTTTTCCACATTCCTTACACTTATAGGGTTTCTCTCCAGTGTGGATTCGCTCATGCACTATAAGGTTTGCACTCTGACTAAAGGCTCTCCCACACTCAGTACATACATACTGTCTCTTTTCAGCCTGAATTCTGTTGGTTGTTGCAGGCTCAGAGCACTGACTACCATCTTTTTCAGATTCTTGGTCACTCACTTCTGGAAGTGTCTTATTGTCTTTAACCGTTTTGTGTTTGAAGCTTCTCATCTTTCGCCTCATTTTCTCTTGCTTAGAGCATCCGGTGGCCTTCTGAGTCTTCTCTTTCCGTTCAGTGGAGCTTTCTAGATTTTGACTTCCTTGGCAATATCTCTGTGGAGATCTCTTGAATGTATGAGATTCTGATTTTTTCAGGAATGATACTTTGGGATCAATACCTCCTCAATTCCAGTTTCACCATCTGACAGAGGAAACAGAAATCTGACATGTCACCTGTTCTCCATACTAGTGGAAGGAGAATTGTCCTAGGATAACAAGATGTGGTAGACCATAGGGTCTCACATGGAAGGGTTAGTGTTCAAAGGCAAGGGGAACTGATTTTTAAAAAAATGAGAAAATGAGGTTAGATATACTAATAGAGGCCAAGGTAAAGGCTTATGGACCAATAGGCCCAGCATCAGAATGAGCAATGAGTAGTATAAAATCCACCCTGGTTTCTTCCTGTCTCTTGTTCTACTCCCAGAATTGGAGCCATCTAACTCCTAATCTAGTCCCAGTAGAAAACGAACTGAAATATCCTTAGTTCAGTAATTCAAATGACTAATCTTCAGATCACTGGCTTTTAGTTCTTGTTGACCTATGCCCCTAGTACTAGTGATACAGTGGCTGGCACAAAATAATTAGTTTCTCAAGGATTGTGTCTTAGGGTGTGCCGAAGATTTCATTTTTTTGCTCTAGTTACTAGACGCCTGTCTACCTTGGGCTCTGTCTTGATAAGGAGTAACATAATTCTTGAAATATTGGAACCAAGTCACACCATAGCCTACTCTGCAGGCCTGGTCCGTAACTGGATCCAGCTATATGTGCTAATTCAGACTGTCTACTTTGCTCCAAGCTCTCACTCTGACAGACTGAGTCTTACTGGGTGAACCTGAGAGGCTGAACAGGGAACACGATTAGTTAACGCACAACAGGGGAAAATCTCATAGGGATAGGGCCTCCTTGCAAGGCATTATGATAAAGTTTCTACAGAGGGCAAAAGGGTGAACGTAGGAGATAGTACAATCAAGAGGGGCTGATCATGAAACCAGGAATGATCAGGAATTTCCCTACAGATTTTTGCTTTTCATTTTTATTGCATTTATTGGGGTGACATTGGTTAATAAAATTATATAGGTTTCAGGTGTACAATTCTATAATACATCATCTGTATACTGTGTTGTGTGTTCATCATCCCAAGTCAAGTCTCCTTCCATCACCATTTATCCCCCTTTGCTCTCTTCTACCTCCCTACAGGTTTGATGTGAAACTCTAAACATATATGTAAACCTAACAGACCTCAAAGCTAGAGGAGTTTGGGTCATAAAAGAAAACTGAAAAATGACCTCATAATACTAACACGACTAATTTTCCTTTTACTATGTTCCTTTCCAGACTTGTCTATATTCATATTTGTATAGTTATAAGTATACAGTAAATATAATTTCACAGCTTCTTCCACTTAAGCTTTTTAAAGTATTTTCCCACATTGCTATTTAATCTTCCTATGATCATTTTATGATGACATATATACTGCAAACTTAATTCATTATAATTGACCACAACTTTACTAGTGTTAGACATTTGTTTGTTCCCTGCAGTTTAATCACTATCAATAATGCCATCCTGGTCACTTGCTACATATAGTTTTCTTCCTATTGAAACATATTCCTAAACAGTTCCAAAAGTGAGCTATTGGGTCACGAGGAATGAAATTGTTTTGGTTTACTGCCTACCGATACTCAAAAAAGTTGGCCCAGTTTCCAGTGCTTTCTGATAAACTGAGTTACATTCTCTAAAGGATGAACATAGCCTATGGTGAATGTTCAAGACCAGCAAGAAGAGAACTGTGAAGGTTGAGGTTCACATCTCAAGTTTGGGTACCACTGATGCCATTCACAGGCACATATACACAGACTCATGCCCAAAATAAAAAGGGTAGGCAGAGGAAATGGTGGAGAGAGTGGACTTGCCAGATCCTTAGTGCACTCACTGCTGCTAGGTCTCCTAATCAAAGAGGAGCAGGCAGGGGGCAGAAACTCAGTGAGAAGCCAGGGGACTGCAGAGCAGACTGGGATAGCGAGTGAAGCTGCCTGCAGTTCTCTCTGAGGAAGGTGATGCTTCTTTCTGAGTTTCTTTTCCATCTTCTCTGAAACTTTCTCTTTTCTTCATACATTTCCTAAACTTGTAATTATTGAGCATTCTACCCTGCACATAGTTCTGTTCTAGGTCAAAGGGAAAATTTTTAAAAACACTGTTGGAGAAAAGTAGAAAATAACTCTTTGTGATATGAATGAATAGTTGGATGAATAGGTAAGCAAGTTTATATCTTTACTGTTAACCAAGGCCTCCGGTTTTGCTGGCAAACTATCTTCTGCTAACTTGTATTATTTTTTTACCTCTTCTTTTTACAGTATTACTTATGAAATGTTGGAAAATTATTTTAGAGGAAGAGACACCCATAATTACTAGAATAAAGCATTTTAGAGACTGAGAATGAGACAGGCTCAGGTGTCTTGCTGATCCCAAGTGCCCCACTTAGCTAGTACCGGTACAGTAGCTATTCTGTCCTTAAAGGCTGCTATGGAAAAGATCAGTCTCCAGCCTTCTGGAGAGGGGCAGCCAGGGAAAATGTTAATAGCCAGATATTTACATAGCTCTGTCACAAAGCAATAAATACCATTACTGAATGCCCCCCAAAAATACTGTTAATCATTGAATGTGTTCCAAATTCATATGTTGAAGCCCTAATCATAAGGTGACTATATCTGGAGAAGTGATCTCTACAACGATAATTCAGGTTAAATGAGGTCATAAGGGTGGGACCCTGATCTGATTAGGATTAGTGTATCTTTATAAGAAGACATATGAGTACAATTTCACTTGCGATTCTACCCCATGTACAAAATGAGGAAAACCATGTGAGCACACAGCAAGAAGGTAGCCATTGGCAAGCCAGGAAGTGTCCCCACCAGAAACCAAATCAGCTGGTCACCTTGATCTTGGACCTCCAGCCTCCAATAGTGTAAGAAAATAAATGTCTAGTGTTTAAGCCACCCAGGCTGTGGTATTTTGTTACGGCAGCCCGAGCAGAATAAAAAAAGTATGAAATATATACTGAAGGAGCTTACAATGGAGTAAATGACAAAACAATAAGAAAGCAAATTATAAATCCACAAAGTCCCCAATCAGGAGACGAAAGGGGCCAGAGGAGGGAGTGATTACTGGGATGCTTAAAATGCTTTGGAAAAGGTGCTTTAAAAAGGCTAGACTTTGGCCATAGCAAGTTTGGCTCAGTGGTTAGAGTGTTGGCCTGTGGACTGAAGAGTCCCAGGTTCGATTCTGGTAAAGGACATGTACCTTGGTTGCAGGCTCCTTCCCGGCTTGGGTCCTTGTGAGGGCGCATGCAGGAGAATCCAATTGATGTGTTTCTCTCACATCCGATATTTCTCTCAGTCTTTCCTTCTCTCTAAAAATCAATGAAAAAATATCCTCGGGTGAGGATTTAAAAAAAAAAAAAAAAAAAAAAGGCTAGACTTTGGCTGAGCCCCAGAAGACAAGGAATTGTTTTTCTTGAAGTTAAGACAGGGACAGTGTAGTCAGAAATAAATGGGAGATTATACTATTACATGAAGCTTCATGAAGGCAAGATTTCTGTTCATTTTGTTCACCAATGTATTCTTAGCACCTCGCAAGCACTGAAAATGTTTTGTTGTTGTTGAATGAATAAGTGAAGGAATGAAAGAATCAAATTGCCTGAAATGATAGCATCTAGAACACTGAAATTATGGGGGGGAAATTATGGATATGATTTGATGGTCAATAGGAAACATATTCTGAACAGAGGAATGAAATCTATCTTTAATTTTCTTTCCCCACTCCACGAAAGCATCCCAGTTGGTAGGATAAATTTGTATCATCCTACCCAAAAATGAAACCAGAAAAAGAATACTTTAGGAGGATTAACCCAGATGGATTAAAGGTGAAAAAAAGAAGGAAAGAGGAAAGGAAAAGAGTTGGGAGGCAACCTTAGAATGCAGTATGGGTGACCATTAGAGGCCTGCCACTTTCTAGGTGCCCAGTAAATGTTTGTTGAAGAAATGAACACACAAATGAGATAGTGAGGTCGTAGGCTAGGAAAATGACAGGATGAGAGAACAAAGAAATTCAGCCGTTACAGGGAAGCAGACACATATATCAGACTAAATCTAGAGGATGACTGAAGAAAGAATTAAGGTCATCAGATCTAGGTCTGAATGGTAGTGTCACTAAGAGAAATGGGGATGTGGGAAAACACTTTTGACAAGAGGAGGAATATGTCAGGAAGGCAAATTTGAGAACGATCAGACAAAAGAAGTCACAAAAAATGTATAAGCTTGCTAAGATGGAGATCTTAGTTAGAAGGGCAGGTAGAAAGAAAGAGAAATGCACAAGGATGTGCTATACTGAAGCCCATGGTGGTTCTGAGGGACCTAACAAGGAAGCAAGACTTGTCAGGAGATGAGAGAGGACTAGTTTGAGGAAGTTTCATCAAAAGGAAACCTAACTATCTACCCTCAACCCAACTGCCTGGGAAATGCCCTTAGAAATCCTGGAATTCCCAGGGACTAGGGAGGTGGGGTCTTGGCTGGAGAAGTAGGAGGAGGAGCAGATGAGGCCAATGAGAGCAGGACATTAGGGGTATCCAGGCAGCTGTGCACACAAGCACAGTCTCAAGATAAGCAGCAAATGGATGAGGACCGATGAGTCCCCACAGGTCCCTGACCTCCCTGAGACTGATGGGTGAGAGTTCTGATCTCAGGACCACCATTCATTTCAGGCTATAAGGAACCCACAATGGGCAGAGTCCCGGCTCAGTGGATAGAGTGTTGTATTCTTTTACCTAGGGAGGTTGTATTCCTTCAATTCGCCAGGATAATCTTCCTGTTCAGGTCCCCCTGAGCTGTGGTCACATGGTCCTTGGTTACTGATTCACTGGTGAAGAATAAGAGGCAATACTTGAAAATAAATTCCAGAGAACCAGGTGATTAAAATGTAAAAATTGAAAGGAAGAAAAGAAAAAAAAGAGAAAGAAAATAAGTAACAGGGACTACTGGCTCAGGAAAGGCCTAAGCCTTAAGCATAAAACAAAGGCTGATGGCATAACAGCAAACTGATAGATGTGACCATATAAAAATTTCTATACTTCAGAAAACACCATAACAAAACTAATATAAACTAGAGTTGCCTAATACTATAACTTACTTGTGTGTATGTCTATGTCCCTCCCAACATTCCTAGGTGGCTCCCACCCACAGCCTGGCACAAAGAGGGCTCTGTAAATGCTGTGTGATTTGACATGTTCAATTAAACAAGCTCAGGATTTTACCGAATTCTATCCGAGGTAGGAATGGTGAGATCTCCGCACAGGACCATCACCACCCTTGTCTGCCTGGTGCATCCCTCTTGTGCTCCATATTGTTTGAACACCATGGCAGTGGATTTGCATTCTTGGCACTTCGGTCTCAACAGGGCCATCGAAGGGCCTAAATTCCCTAAGGGACTGACCTAGTTCAACTACTCAGATATTCTCAGAATGTCAGAGCTGGAAGGAACCTCCCAGGCCACTTAGAGTGGAGCTGGAACTCAAGTCCAAGTCTCCTGACAAATCTGAGTTCTATTACATCACCCTTACTCCCATCCCAAAACTCCACTACTCAAGGTCCAGAGGGCCCTCCCTCCCCCCCAATACAAGCATACTTCTCTCTCTCCTCCTAGACAGATATCCAGATATGCTCCCGTTCGGCCCTGGTCCCCACATTTTCTAGCAGGCAGGATTCCTGTCCACAGATGAATTAATTTCACAGTATAGGTCTCACTTGCCCAAGACAGAAGGGCATCACTCACTCTCTCCTATGCACAGCGGCCTCACTCCAGAGGATGTACCCAGCACAGATATTGCCTGATCTCTTCCTTGGGTTGGTGAGGAAGTTCCTAATGGAATCACTGTAAACAGACAGAAATGATTAGTTCTATTAGTGCTGTACTCCCAGTGGACACTCAGGGCAGTGTCCCCTCCCTGGGTACTCCCCTTCCTAGGAAGCAATGAGCAGTAAGGATGACCATTCCTATTTTAAAGATGAGGAAATGAAGCTCCCAGAGGTTGAATGACTTGTCCAAGGTCACATGACTATGAGAGACAAGCCTTCTGTGTCCATCACACCATGGTCACTCCCTTTCAGATGCTCCTTTTACACCCAAAAGTCTCTTCTAAGTGCAAAGTGCATTCCACTGAGAAGTTCTCTGCCCTTCAGCCTTCCAAGAAAAGTTTGCAGAAGGGAGAAGAGGGTCTTTGCTGAGTCACGTGCCTTTAGAGAGACAGGAGCAATAATATGGTTTTAAAAGGAGGCTAGAAGAATTTTTAAAATAACTACCCATCTCTTAGGGTCACCAGGCCTCCACATGTGTTTTGTTTCCCGCTCCAGATTCCCAGACTCTGCTTCTGGCTCCTCAAGGTTGTCCAATTTCTTCCTTACCGGAATGGAGCTCTGCGTGTGCACAACTGAAACCCAGGAGCCAGCACACTACTTAGGCAGGTGCTAAGTATTTGTGAAATGGATGAATGAGTGGTAACCCTGGGCAAGACGCTGCCTTCCTCTCTGGGTCCGTTTCGTCACAGGAACACAGCGGGGATCGGACGGGTGACCTAAATCAAACACTCAAGGCTGTAGGCTCGCTCCTTTGGGAGCCTGGGCTGGCTGAGACTCCTATTACCGGGGCGGCCCACTGGCCATGGGCGGGGGTGACACCGTTTTGTCACTACCTGCAGCCCGGTCCGAGCGGGCAACCTCGCCTCGTTGGGGACGAAACCCCAAGCAAAGGGAAAGTGCCGAACGCGGGGAGGAGGAGGCTCACGACCACGCGGGAGCTGCCGCATCCCCGTCTCCGCAGCGGGCAGCGGTGGAGAAGGGGCTCCCGGGGGCGGCCCCCCCCCCCACACACACACACACTCCCAGAACCCCGCCCGGACCCCCACGCCAGGCTGCCACGTACCCCTCGCCGAAAGCTCACATCCGGGAACAAAGCGCAGAAAGAATGCGTCACCGACACCCCACTAACTCGCAGGCCAGCCCTCTGGCTTTTCTAGGCACCGGGAGGTTTCCGCCTGCGCCCGGAAGGCTGGAGTCCTTTCGCCCCTTCGCCAGCCAATCGGGCTCGCCTGCGCTCTGGCCCCGCCTTCCGCTCAAGTTTTGCCCTACTATTGGCTGGGAGGACGAACGGGATTGGAGGGGTTCAGCCAATAGAAGTAGGACTCTGGAAGGGGTGGAGCCTGATAGAGAATTAGGTCTGGCGCAGAGGGGAACCAAGCTACTGGGCGGCCTGAGACTGAGGCTCCCTGAGGTCCCCGCCAGCTCTGCTCTGGCTGCTGAGCGGAAAAGTCATCTTTCCTTCCACAGGTCCCGCGCCTTTCAGTCTCAAAGCTAAGAGACTGTCAGCAGCATATAAAAATTACTTTTGGGGGTCTCCTGTTTGTCAGCAGCATATAAAAATTACTTTTGGGGGCCTACTATGCCAGTGTTCCAGGTTGTGCGGATACAGCAGGGAAGAAAATGAGCCCGCTGCCCCATGGAGCTTACCTTCAAGTCAGGAGAGACAGTAACTTGAGAGTTCAGTCATACTGTTTTTTTATTTTTTGTAATTATTTTATTTTTCATACTGTTTATTGATACTCTTTTTCTGCACTGTGGATTCACGGGAGGAGCAGAAGCTATGTGGTGTAACTAAAAGATTTCCATACCTATTTCAGGAATATTCTTCAGAAATGTGTGCAATAGCTCCGCATGATTGAGTTATTGCTCTCCAAAACCAAGACTCTCTAACCCATATGAATTTCTTGATGTCAAATAAGAAATAAACTATAACCACGGCATTCACACTCACAATGAGTAAACTTTGTAAGTGTAAACTCTCTGATGGGTGATGTTTTCTGTAACTGAATGTTTTCTCACACTTGAACTCAAGAATAGGTTCTTTTCCCAATTTGGAGTCAGTAAGGTAAAATAAAGGTTTTTCCTCCTTCAGTTCTTTTACAATAAAGCTGTTGGAATCAATAGAGAGCATGGAAGGAGGCTCCACTGGATCCGTAGCATTACAGCTGAGCCCAAAAGGTGAGATACAAAAGCTGGCTCTACATGGAGAGTTTTCAACCACATGAGCAAAACGCTGAGCTATTCCTTCACTTCTCACTGCGGAAGTACATATTAATAACGTAAATTTACAACTCACCTTCTAACTTCAGATCTATACAGCATTCCAGAGGACCCTAAAGGAATCAAAGGAAAACCCACTGCCCCTATTTTGGGGCAAATATCAGGACTGAAAAGCCTTCAAATTGACTAATGTGGGGGAAAATGACATATGAGGTGAATGAAAAGCCTCTACAACTTGAGGCAAGTAAAAAGACATATGAAAAAATATGTTCAAGAAAAACAGGGGAAGAAAGAAAAAACACTTAAAAAAGAACAACTGGAGTTCCAAATAAAACCAAAATAAACTTGATAATCATAGCACAAAAATTGAAAGGAAACTCAACTGTAAAACATTATGAAGATGGAGCTCTAAATACAAAAACAAAAGAGAGTAAAAGAATTTATAGAATACTAGGTGAAACTTTATCCCATCATTTGACAGCCTGGTAAAATGACGACTTCCAGATATATATTACCAAAATTAACAACGAGGTAGAAATCTAAACAGCGTAACCACTGAAGAAATAAAAATGTTGCTAGATTTGTCCCTCCCAATTCACTCCTCCCCAAGAATGGATTAGACCATTATTTTTACCCTTCAGAGTAATTCCCACATTACACAAACTCTTCCAAAATACTTTGCAAAGCCAACAAAACATTAATTTCATCTAGTTCTGTATTTTGAAAAAAAATCACCACAAATGGGTTTTATACCAAAAGTGCAAAGAAATTTCATTTATTTGGAAACTTGTCAAAAATATTACAAAAGTAAATGATATGACCCATAAAATTACACCAATAGATTTCTTTTAAAACGGGATAGAATCTAGCTGCCACCCTAATAAAAACAAAGTACAATAATTACTATAGTGTGTACTATGTGCCAAGCACTGGTTTTAAGTGCCTTATACTTACGAACTAATTTTATCCTAACATCCCTATGAGGTCGATTCATTTTATAGATGGAAGAACTGAGACACAAGGAAACCAAGTGACTTGCTCAGGATCACACACCTAAGAAAGTGATGGATTCATGATTGAACCTAGAGTTCAAGGCACAAAAATCTGTGTCCTTAACTACAATTCTACATTGCTTCTTCTAAACACAGGAATAGAAGGAAACTTTGCCCTAACCAGTTTTGCTCAGTGGATAGAGTGTCAGCCTGCAGACTGAAGGGTCCCAGGTTTGATTCTGGTCAAGGGCATGTACCTTGGTTGCAGGCACATCCCCAGTAGGGGGTGTGCAGGAGGCAGCTGATGGATGTTTCTCTCTCATCGATATTTCTAACTCTCTATCCCTCTCCCTTCCTCTCTGTAAAAAAACTCAATAAAATATATTTTTTAAAAATATAGAAGGAAACTTCATACATACTATAGAATATATATCAGAAACCAACAATAAAGTAACAGTAAGATTTCCAGAGGTACATGTAGAAGATATGAGGTCTTGGTATGTGATATTCTACGATGAGATGCCACTTCCATCTTGAAAAGCTTCTAGTCTGGTGGTGGAGACAGGGAGGTAGATTGTGCCCAATTTAAAGATGGTTCAATTGAAGAATAAGTTTTTAAAATATTGTTAACAACTAGTATATGAAAATTGTTTTCTACATACTAAAAGAAATATTTGCCGTACCCAACCTCAAAGACCCTACTACAAATTGGCATGAATGTATACACATAAGGATTAAGTTGAGAATAATTTACAAGGCAATTTAACAACAGTTGCACATTAAAGCACCAGCTAATTTAAAGTACTGAGGTCAAATGAATAAGAGGAATGAAGAAGCGTCTGAAGGTCTTTCACAGATGAGCTGGATCTAAAGGGATCTAGAAATGAGATTGATCTGGAAGATTATGAGGAACATAGATTAGCAAATGGGAAAAAGAAAAGGTTTTCTGAGTAGGGAATACTAATGTTGGGGTCTAGACTGGAGTAGAAGTTTAAAAAGTAAACAAAACAAAAAAGGTAAGGCCCTGGCCAGTTTGGCTCAATGGATAGAATACCAGCCCACAGACTGAAGGGTCCCAGGTTAGACTCCGATCGAGGGCACATATCCTGGTTGCAGGCTCAATCCCTGGCCGTGGTCCAGACACATGCAGGAACCAACCAACCACTGTGCCTCTGTCACATCAATGCTTACCTCTCTGTGTCTCTCCCCCTCCTTTCCACTCTCTAAAAGTCAACAGAGTCCTAGCTGGTTTGGCTCAGTGGATAGAGTGTAGCCTGCTGACTGAAGAGTCTCAGGTTCGATTCCAGTCAAGGGCACATGCCTGGGTTGTGGGCTCGATCCCCAGTGGGGGGGGAGGGGGGAGGGAGGGGGGCGGGGGGTGCAGAAGGCAGCCGATCCATGATTCTCTCTCATCATTGATGTTTCTATCTCTCTCCTTCTCCCTCTCTGAAATAAGTAAGTCAACAGAAAAATTTCCTCTGATGAGGATTAACACAACAAAAAAAGTAGGTAAGGAGGTATACAGCCAAGAGAAAGTAAAGAATGAATCAGAGTCTTGGAGAATGATTTATAAAACAGGAGATGTGGAATAGAATAAGATATAATCTCTGTTCTTGAAAAGCATATGATCATGGGATGCATACTGAAGAAATGAGATACATTTCTGAACAATTGAAAGAAAGAAAGAGAAAAAGAGAGAAGAGAAGGAGGAAGGAAAAAGAGAGAAGGGAGGGAGGGAAACGAGGGAGGGAGGGAGGGAGGGAGGGAAAACCCAACAAATACAAGAAACGTGTAGTCCACACTTCCCCAATAGCGGAGAAGGATTGCATTGTTCCTCCCACTCTCCACCTTCATGATCCAACAGACAGCATTTAGGGAATGGCCCACTTTGATTAATGGTTCCAAGAAGGGATAAGGGTAAACATCCTTCTTATAAATAAAGTTTAATTCAAAGTTCCTTGCTCTGTGTCTTAGAAACTTACACCTTAAGAACCTGATGAAGCCAGACCTCAGAGCTTCTCTCGAGTGTGAGTTCGAGTTCGATAGTGGTGGTTAAGAGTAGAAAGCTGACTGAAGGCTTTTCCACACTCAATACATTCATAGGGTTTCTCCCCAGTGTGAATTCTCTGATGTGCAATGAGGTGTGACTTTCGACCGAAGGATCTTCCACACTCATTGCATTTATAGGGCTTTTCACCTGTGTGAAGTCTCTGATGTCGAATAAGATTACTATTCTGACGAAAGGCCTTGCCACACTCATTGCACTCAAAAGGCTTCTCTCCAGTGTGAATTCTCTGATGGTCAATAAGATCTCTTTTAGAAGATAAACCTTTCCCACAGTCGTTGCACTTGTAGGGTTTCTTCCCAGTGTGAAGTAACTGATGTCGGAGAAGATATGTATTCCGAGAAAAGGCTGCTCCACACTTAATGCATTCATAAGGCTTCTCCCCAGTATGGGTTCTTAGGTGGTCATAGAGTTTGTAACTCACACTGTAAGCTTTTCCACATTCATTACATTTATACGGTTTCTCTCCATTATGGAATCTCTGGTGTTGAATGAGATTGGACATGTGCCGATAGGTTTTTTCACACTTGCTGCATTCATAGGGCTTTTCCCCTGTGTGGGTTCTGAGATGAGCCGTGAGCTGAGAGGTCTGCCTGAAGGCCTTGCCACACTCATTACATACAAAGGGTTTCTCTCCAGTGTGGATTCTCTGATGGTTAGTGAGGTGTGTACTCGTATTGAAAGCTCTGCCACATTCATCACATTGATATAATTTCTGTGTCTTCAGAATCTGATGTTCTGTAGGATTACAGGACAGGTTCTTATGTTCCCCAAGATCCTTATACTCATCACATCCATCTTCTGAAGATTTGTTTTTATCCTCACATGTTCTCTCCAAGAAATCACTTTCCAGTCTGCTCCCTTCCTCCTCTGAGGGTTGTGCTTCTAGCTTCATTAAAGTATCTTCACAGGCATTCCCAGCTTCTGGTCCCTCAGGAACCACCCCATGCAGGCCTCCTGATGTCCCATCAGATGACTCTGTTTCTTGAGAAATTTCCTGCTTTGGAGGCAACTCTGAATTTTCCATCCAAGTCTCACCTGATGCCAAAAGAAAGAAGAAAAAAGCATTTCTTATCCCATTGAGGAAAAAGAATCATCAGGAGTCTATTTACCTGAAAAAGCCTTCACATAAGGAATGAGGTAACAAATTGAGAACAAGAGAAAAAAATCAGAAATAGCTCAAATTTTTCTTCATGGACAAAAGACAAAGGGGGGAAAGGTCAGTGGAGGAAAATGGATGAAAATCTATCAGGATGGAGAGATGTTGAACCAGCAGTCAAGTGAGGAGAAAAATTGAAAGGCCAGAGACCAAAGCTGAAATGATGCGTGGGGAGAAGCCAAGCCTTTAGGAGCCACAGCAACCGGAAAGCATGAGGGAACAAAGGCTAATTGAGAAGGAGCCATGAGGGGAGAAAAGATTCAGAATAAAAACAATGGATATCAGTGGGAGGATATGTAGGGAGACAGCTGTGTTATGTTCCTGAGTCAACATAGTGTAAAATTTCATTTTCTTGCCCTAACTGGTTTGGCTCAGTGGATGGAGCGTCGGCCTGCGGACTGAAGGGTCCCAGATTCGATTCCAGTCAAGGGCATGTACCTGGGTTGCTGGCACATCCCCAGTAGGGGGTGTGCAAGAGGCAGCTGAATCGATGTTTCTCTCTCATTGATGTTTCTAACTCTGTATTCATCTCCCTCTCCCTTCCTCTCTGTAAAAAATCAATAAAATATATTTAAAAAAAAAAAAAAAAGATAAACCTTTCCCACAGTCATTGCACTTGCAGGGTTTCTTACCAGTGTGAAGTAACTGATGTCGGAGAAGATATGTATTCCGAGAAAAGGCTGCTCCACACTTAATGCATTCATAAGGCTTCTCCCCAGTATGGGTTCTTAGGTGGTCATAGAGTGTGTAACTCGCACTGTAAGCTTTTCCACATTCATTACATTTATACGGTTTCTCTCCATTATGGAATCTCTGGTGTCGAATGAGATTGGACATGTTCTGATAGGTTTTTTCACACTTGCTGCATTCATAGGGCTTTTCCCCTGTGTGGGTTCTGAGATGAGCCGTGAGCTGAGAGGTCTGCCTGAAGGCCTTGCCACACTCATTACATACAAAGGGTTTCTCTCCAGTGTGGATTCTCTGATGGTTAGTGAGGTGTGTACTCGTATTGAAAGCTCTGCCACATTCATCACATTGATATAATTTCTGTGCCTTCAGAATCTGATGTTCTGTAGGATTACAGGACAGATTCTTAATTTCCTCAAGATCCTTATACTCATCACATCCATCTTCTGTAGATTTGTTTTTATCCTCACATGTTCTCTCCAAGAAATCACTTTCCAGTCTGCTCCCTTCCTCCTCTGAGGGTTGTGCTTCTAGCTTCATTAAAGTATCTTCACAGGCATTCCCAGCTTCTGGTCCCTCAGGAACCACCCCATGCAGGCCTCCTGATGTCCCATTAGATGACTCTGTTTCTTGAGAAATTTCCTGCTTTGGAGGCAACTCTGAATTTTCCATCCAAGTCTCACCTGATACCAAAAGAAAGAAGAAAAAAGCATTTCTTATCCCATTGAGGAAAAAGAATCATCAGGAGTCTATTTACCTGAAAAAGCCTTCACATAAGGAATGAGGTAACAAATTGAGAACAAGAGAAAAAAATCAGAAATAGCTCAAATTTTTCTTCATGGACAAAAGACAAAGGGGGGAAAGGTCAGTGGAGGAAAATGGATGAAAATCTATCAGGATGGAGAGATGTTGAACCAGCAGTCAAGTGAGGAGAAAAATTGAAAGGCCAGAGACCAAAGCTGAAATGATGCGTGGGGAGAAGCCAAGCCTTTAGGAGCCACAGCAACCGGAAAGCATGAGGGAACAAAGGCTAATTGAGAAGGAGCCATGAGGGGAGAAAAGATTCAGAATAAAAACAATGGATATCAGTGGGAGGATATGTAGGGAGACAGTTGTGTTATGTTCCTGAGTCAACATAGTGTAAAATTTCATTTTCTTGCCCTAACTGGTTTGGCTCAGTGGATGGAGCGTCGGCCTGCGGACTGAAGGGTCCCAGATTCGATTCCAGTCAAGGGCATGTACCTGGGTTGCTGGCACATCCCCAGTAGGGGGTGTGCAAGAGGCAGCTGAATCGATGTTTCTCTCTCATTGATGTTTCTAACTCTGTATTCATCTCCCTCTCCCTTCCTCTCTGTAAAAAATCAATAAAATATATTTTTTTTAAAAAAAAAAAAGATAAACCTTTCCCACAGTCATTGCACTTGCAGGGTTTCTTACCAGTGTGAAGTAACTGATGTCGGAGAAGACATGCATTCTGAGAAAAGGCTGCTCCACACTTAATGCATTCATAAGGCTTTTCCCCAGTATGGGTTCTTAGGTGGTCATAGAGTGTGTAACTCGCACTGTAAGCTTTTCCACATTCATTACATTTATACGGTTTCTCTCCATTATGGAATCTCTGGTGTCGAATGAGATTGGACATGTTCTGATAGGTTTTTTCACACTTGCTGCATTCATAGGGCTTTTCCCCTGTGTGGGTTCTGAGATGAGCCGTGAGCTGAGAGGTCTGCCTGAAGGCCTTGCCACACTCATTACATACAAAGGGTTTCTCTCCAGTGTGGATTCTCTGATGGTTAGTGAGGTGTGTACTCGTATTGAAAGCTCTGCCACATTCATCACATTGATATAATTTCTGTGTCTTCAGAATCTGATGTTCTGTAGGATTACAGGACAGGTTCTTATGTTCCCCAAGATCCTTATACTCATCACATCCATCTTCTGAAGATTTGTTTTTATCCTCACATGTTCTCTCCAAGAAATCACTTTCCAGTCTGCTCCCTTCCTCCTCTGAGGGTTGTGCTTCTAGCTTCATTAAAGTATCTTCACAGGCATTCCCAGCTTCTGGTCCCTCAGGAACCACCCCATGCAGGCCTCCTGATGTCCCATTAGATGACTCTGTTTCTTGAGAAATTTCCTGCTTTGGAGGCAACTCTGAATTTTCCATCCAAGTCTCACCTGATGCCAAAAGAAAGAAGAAAAAAGCATTTCTTATCCCATTGAGGAAAAAGAATCATCAGGAGTCTATTTACCTGAAAAAGCCTTCACATAAGGAATGAGGTAACAAATTGAGAACAAGAGAAAAAAAATCAGAAATAGCTCAAATTTTTCTTCATGGACAAAAGACAAAGGGGGGAAAGGTCAGTGGAGGAAAATGGATGAAAATCTATCAGGATGGAGAGATGTTGAACCAGCAGTCAAGTGAGGAGAAAAATTGAAAGGCCAGAGACTAAAGGTGAAATGATGCGTGGGGAGAAGCCAAGCCTTTAGGAGCCACAGCAACCGGAAAGCATGAGGGAACAAAGGCTAATTGAGAAGGAGCCATGAGGGGAGAAAAGATTCAGAGTGAAAACAATGGATATCAGTGGGAGGATATGTAGGGAGACAGTTGTGTTATGTTCCTGAGTCAACATAGTGTAAAATTTCATTTTCTTGCCCTAACTGGTTTGGCTCAGTGGATGGAGCGTCAGCCTGCAGACTGAAAGGTCCCAGGTTCGATTCCGGTCAAGGGCATGTACCTTGGTTGTGGGCACATCCCCAGTAGGTGTGCAGGAGACAGCTAATCGATGTTTCTCTATCATCAATGTTTCTAACTCTCTATTTCTCTCCTTTCCTCTCTGTAAAAAAATCAATAAAATATATATTTTAAAAATATACATATATTTTCTTTTGTTGCTGAGGCTCCCAGGCTCCTCAGTCTCAATAAGGCCCTGCTTTCCGAAGTGTGGTCTAGCTGGTCAGTTTGTACAGGTTTCAAATAACGTAACTTATCACTTACAATAACTCGAGTGGCTCTCTAATTGTTATAAATACAAACTCTAACTAAATCACCCTAGCTCAATCCATTATGAAGTAAAGAGAATGTTGACAACTGTTAACGCTGGGTGATGGGCACAGAGAGGTTCATTATATTGTTGTTTTGTCTATGTTGTAATTTTTCATAATAAAAGTCTAAAAAGAAAAAATTTAGCAAAAAAAATGTGAAGGATGCAGATGCTAAGTTACCAGGGCACAGAATCATTACCCAGTGAGGCCATGCTACAGTTGGTTTCCAGCATGATGTTCTGGTACGGGGCTCTCTGACTCAATGTTGGATCTTCCCACTTCTGTTCAGTGTAGTCCACAGACAGGAACTTGTACACTGCAGACCCCTGCAATGACAAGCTTCTATTGCTCAGAGACAGTCCCACCCTGAAGGGCGGAGTCATCAGAGATACCGAGAGCACAGGGTAAGGGCCCTGGTGGGCAAAGAGGTGAAGCAGGGAGAAGCTAGGACACATCTAAAAGGACAAGTACAGGTCCAGAGAGAGTCCATGAACTCAGTAGGTGGCACCAAGCTCCAAGGGAAGCAAGAACATTGGAAGCCAGAGGAGCAATCTCAGAATGATCCAGTGCCCCTGAGATAAGCTCTAGCTCAGTGGTTCCCAACTTTTTTTTTGGCCATGCTGCACGTAAGCATCTCTAAAATCCTGATGCCCACCCTGTAACATATAATTCTTATTATTCAAAAAGTTAATTCTTATTCATATGGAGGAAGCCTAAAATAAAAGGCCATTAACGTGGTCTAAACAAGCTTCCAAAGAACATGGCATCCATGAAAGAGAAAATCAAAAGAACGAACGGACAGTTGAAGTACTGATGAAGAAATCACTAAGAAATTGTTAAAAAAAATAATAATATGAAGTGATATGAAAAAATAGCAGCCCTAGCCAGTATGGCTCAGTGGATAGAGCGGACGGAAGGGTCCCGGGTTCAATTCTGGCCAAAGGCACATGCCTTGGTTGCAGGTGCCTCCCTAGCCCGGGCCCTAGTTGGGCTCATGCAGGTGGCAACCAATCAATGTGTTTCTCTCACATTGATATTTCTCTGTCTGTCCCCCTCTCTTCCAATCTCTCTAAAATCAATGGAAAAATATCCTCAGGTGAGGATTAAAAAAAAAAAAAAAAAAGCAAATAAAGTTTTAAAACATATACAAGAGAACTGCAATGTGTAAATATGTCACAACACATATTTATATACTGTATATGAAGCCCCTAGAACCGTAAGAAATGCAAAAAATTCACTGTTAATAACTCATTCTCAAATTGTCCCCTCCTTAAAAATCAAATTGCCTGCTTGTGGGGCGTGGGGAACCACACTCTAGCTACTGGTATTCTGGGCCTCAGACTCAGGAACTCACAAAAGATAGACAGAACCAAGCTCACCTGGGGCCTGACCATCTGAAGCACAGTTTCTGCTGCTTGGTCTCCTATGTTCCTCACTTGGGGAAGGGCAGACACTGGGGAAGCACAATGAGCTGAAGGAGGAAAGAAATCTATGAGTGGACAAGCCCTGCCCTTGGCTTTAATAAGGTCAGTATCCCACTGAGTGGATTCAAGAGGACCCAGGCAACTCCAGTTTCTCATCCCTTGTCCATACAGGCATTATCCTAAGTGTGCTGTGAATTTTCCAAGGAGAGTGCAGTAGCAGGACCCTGGTCAAATTGAAAACTGGTCTCCCAGCCCTCACTCTCTTCAACCTCTCGTAAGGAAGCTATACTTCTGATGACTTCCTCTCCACATGGCTCCCCTAGCACCAGCCTCACCTGATTCCCCCTCAGATCTCTGGCCCCCCATTCTCTTCCTTCTCTGCCCTCTCATTTGGACACTCCAGGGGCTCAGACCGTAGTGCTTTGCTTTTCTCTCTGTCAGAGATCTCACCAACCCTCACTGTTCTAATTATGCTCTTAAGTTCTCGGTTCTTTCCTAGACCCCTTTCACAAGCTTCCAGTTGCCTGGACATTTCATTTGCTGCCCCACAATTCTTAAGTTCAGTATCTCAAATGCGTGTTCTTACCATCTTCCTTTCCTGACTTAAGTTCTGTCAATGATTCCAGACACTGTCCAAAACCCTTTAATTGCCCCTCTTCTCCCATACCCCATGGATTTTTCCTTCAAAATGCCTGTCGCATCTATCAGTTTCCACTCCATTCACCTCACATCTAATTTCCTACACTGGCCTCCTACTAAAGCTTCCCACCACTGGTCCACCCTTTGGATCAGTAGTGCTTACATGTGCCAGAGTAATTGTCCTGAACTTCTTACCCTTAACTCTAAGGCCTTGTACAAACAGACCCTAGGCTCTCAAATGCAGTCCTCCTTGACCCTACCTCAACAGGGTCCAAGGATTAACTACTTAAGAGTCTTTGTTTATATTCTCTTCTAGGTGTCCACCACCCATTTCCACCCTTAAAATTTCTCCTTGATTTTTCACTATCCAATACCACTGCTACCTCCTCCATGAAGCATCCATGTCCTACCCACCCCAGCTCACCAGTAACAATATCCACATGATCTTGCTTACAATTAACAATGTCCACATTGCTCGTTTGTGATGGCATCAGATGCCTGAGGACAGATATCACTCCTGTCTCTTAGGAGGTTGTCTCTCACACTATGACTGACTCTCTGCCTAGTAGGTAACTAAATGGCTCTTTGAAAGCAGTGACACTATACTATATATCTCTGCTGCCAACAGTGCCTTTGCCATGACAAAAACTTGCTAAATACATTAATGATTAAAGAATAAGCAAAAGGGAACAGAAAGTCACTAGGGAAGGAAGACAGAGGACAGGGCAATGAGGGATTCCAATAAGGTGGAGACGTGGAGATGAAGGAAAAGTGATTCCAGAAGAGAGGTGTGACTAGACACCAGAGCTGGAGAGGCAAGTACCGGAGTGCCCATTGGGGAGGCAGTATGCCCCTGGGTCATGAGGAGGCTCCAGGTGGGCTCCAGGGGCTGAACCGTTACTGAGTGAAGTAGAAAGAGATTCCTCTGTTGCACTCAAGGCTGTCATCTCCTCCAAATGCATTTCCTGTTTCTGTGCTGGAGCTGAAACCTAGAGACAAGGAAATACAATCAGGTTCAAGAGACCATCCTTGAAGGTACAGACAGAATCCAAAACCTCTAAGAAGCATACCAAGAAAGCAAGCCAGGGAAAGGAAAGCCAGAGTCTCTTTCCAGCCCCACCAGTACAGCCTGCTGGGGGAAGCAACCGTCTAAGCAGGATCTGCAGCTTGTAATCCTCATCCTTCCGTTGACCTTCCTGCTAGAAGCTCGAAGACCAGATTATATAACCACTTTCCCTCTGTGTCAGTTCCTCAGACACAAATTGCGTTCAGAATCATCTAGGAAAAGGAGGCAGGGAAGCAATTCAGTACATCCCGAGGACCTAAGCCTATAGAAGAGACCAAACGAAGTACCAGAAAATTAAAGAATGATAGCTGTGTATATCTGTATATGCACAAATAATGCGACTGAGGCTAACAGCTGAGGCAATATCCCAAAACAGTGGCTGACAAACCTCAAAAGAGCTTTTCCAATTTCTCTCAGCAAAAGTGTCTCCTCTTCAGAGAAACCATCCCTGACCACACTGACGAAGCACTGAGTCACTCTCCAATTACCTGATTATATTTTCTATTGCATGTATTAATCTATTACCTTATTTACACATGTATTGTATATGTCTCCCCCAATGAAATATAAGCTTTTTGTCTTGACCACTAGCTCCTAGAACAGGGGTGGGCAAACTTTTTGACTGGAGGGCCACAATGGGTTCTTAAACTGGACCAGAGGGCCGGGACAAAAGCATGGATGGAGTGTTTGTATGAACTAATATAAATTCAAAGTAAACATCATTACATAAAAGGGTATCGTCTTTTTTTTTTAAGTTTTATTCATTTCAAACGGGCCGGATCCAGCCCGCGGGCCGTAGTTTGCCCACGGCTGTCCTAGAACAATGCTGGGCCCAACATTGGTGCTCAATTAATAATATTTGCTGGCTGATTTCCTCTTGATATTTTGCTACGGGTTTTTAGGGTTATCTGCAAACTGTTTTCAATAGGGTCTACATCTCCTCAATAATTTATATTAAAGTCAAACAGGATCAGATAACATCAATTTTTAGAGACTTTGAGAATATCTCAAAGCATAGACCTTTTCTTTCTAACTGTTGCTGTTTTCATCAAATCAACTCCTCACAATCGCATGATTACTATTTTTACCAGCATCTAAATAAATCACGCTTATAAGCTCATTCACTCTGCATATACATAGTATATCAGAAGGAGAAAATAACTGCTCCTTCGATAAACCATACTGGACTTGCCCAATTGGGTTACATCTGCTGATGGGAGGGAACTTGCTTCTTTATCATATATCTCTCCAGTGTAGTGGTGGGACCAGGAGGTTCCCTGGGGTCTGTGGTGACCAGGGTCTGCACTGGGCAGATCTTATAAATGGGAGTTACAGTTCTCTTTAAAAATATATATATGTTTTTATTGATTTTAGAGAGTGCGTAAGAGAGAGAAACATCGATGGGAGAGAATCAACAATAATTGGCTGCCTCCTGCATGCCCCCTACTGGGGATTGAGCCTGCAACCCAGCACATGCCCTTACCGGGAATCAAACTGGTGATCTCTTGGTGCATGGTTCAAAGCTCAATCACTGAGCCACAATAGCTGGACGGGAGTTACAGTTCTTAAATAAAGCAGCTCTGGGAACTGCCAGAAGATGGACCTTAATTGCACTGTGACAACAAAACCTTGTAATTCACTAGCAATTAAATCCTGGCACACGTCCTATTCATTATCTAGGACTCATAGATTTCCTTTCCTCACAGACATGCAATTGCCATTCCAATTTTCATTCTAAAATGGCATTCCACAGCAAGACACTAGGGGAAAGCTAGGGACTCAGAACCTAGGGAGCTGGAAAAATCTAGTTCCCACACTTGGTGGTAATCAACAATAATCACACTTTGTCTAAGTCTCAGGGACAAAGGGAACACCTACTAGTTCTTTCATCTTAGATGAGTCAATTAACCTCTCTGTGCTCATATCATTTGTCAAATGGTGATAATGATTACTATTTTCATATTTTGTAAGCCTGCTAGGAGCTAAAAGGATATAAAAGCATTTTTCAAGTTGCATGATTCTGCAGCCCTCGAAGGACACCTTTTCAACCCTTTCCAGCCTCACTGTGCACACATGCACCTGCTCCCTCCTGCTAAGTAGACTTACTCTGATCTGCCCTGACATTCCTTAACTGCCCCATGCCAAACTGCCATGAGAAAGCTTGTTTATTCATTTAGCCATAAATACATATTATGAGCCTGTGCTAGGAGAGACAGCCCTGCTCTCGTGTCATTTTTGGTTAATCCTCATCTGAGGATTTTTAGAGACAGTTAAAGGGAGGGAGAGGGAGAGAGAGAGACACACTGACTAGCTGCTTCCTACACGCACCCCTACGGGGTCAGGGATTGAACCTACAACCTAGGTACATGCCCTTGCCTGGGAATCAAATCCAAGACCCGTCGGTGTGTGGGCTGATACTCCAACCACTGAGCACACCAGCCAGGGCACTGCTCTCTTGTCTTCACATCAGAAAGCTGATAATAGCGGCAGAGTAAGAAATGGAATCCAAAGACCCCACTCCTAGGTTCAAATGCCCTATCAACTGTTAGTCACTCTCTTTGGTTTGTGACTCAGTCATTTTTTAAAAAAAAATTATTTGTATTGATTTCAGAGAGGAAGGGAGAGGGAGAGAGATAGAAACATCAATGATGAGAGAATCATTAAACGGCTGCCTCCTACAAGCCGCACACTGGGGATCAAGCCTGCAGCCCAAGCATGTGCCCTGACCCGGAATCCAACCGTGAATTCCTGGTTCATTGGTCGACGCTCAACCACTGAGCCATGGAGGTTGGGCCTCAGTCTCCTTTTTCTGAGGCTCCCTGGATAAAAAAGATTGAGTTTTTTGTTTTTTGTTTTTCTATTTAGCCAAGAATCAGATTTAGTGTGTAAGGACCAATGAACTCAGAAATGAGACTGGTGGGTGCAGCCAAGGAAGGTCAGCTGGAGATGAAAAGGGCCCAGGTCTGCACGGGATGCACTTTAGGCTACAAAGATTGAGTTTTAATAGAGGGAGCATTTTCTTCTGCTTAAAGCGAAAGAAGTGAGGAACTAGGAAAATTTTTCTTCCACCCTCCTCACTAAATGGCACTCTACACAGTTCTTTAGCCATTTGTCTTTGGCCATGGTTGGGCCTACTTGCTCTCTAGACCTCAGTGATGGTTGATTTATTTCTGTGTGTTTGTTTACACAAGGAAATACTGGTTGACAATGGATTTAATAATGCCAAATGGGCACTGGCTAATACTCTTGGAAAACGATTTAGCCCTAGGATCCAATCAACTGGAAGTGATTCCCTAGGCGTAGGTATGTGATCATTTTTTTAAAAGCACTGAATAAAAGTATGTTATGGTATTTGGGAAATTTTATTTATTATTTTTTCCTGGTAAACTGCAAAGGAGTAAACACAGAGGAGACCCTAATTCACCCAGTTCAGTTACAGGGGAGCAATCTGAGACTCATCTGAAGGAACTGACCTATTCATAGTGTGGTCTTTTGATGTGTCTATTTAGCATTAATCTAGGTGTTGCTGTGAAGGTATTTTGTACAGGTGATTAAAGCCCATAATCGGGTCGAAACCCGGGTTTGGCTTAGTGGATAGAGCGTCAGCCTGCGGACTGAAAGGTCCCAGGTTCGATTCCGGTCAAGGGCATGTACCTTGGTTGAGGGCACATCCCCAGTAGGGAGTGTGTAGGAGGCAGCTGATCGATGTTTCTCTCTCATCGATGTTTCTAACTCTCTATCTCTCTCCCTTCCTCTCTGTAAAAAATCAATTAAAAAAAAAAAGTCCATAATCGGTTTACTTTAGTATCCTAGATAATTTGGATGGGCCTGCTTAATCAGTCAGAGGCCTAAAATTCAGAACTGATGGTCCCACTGAAGAAATTCTGCCTGGGGATAGCAGCTTCAGCCTGTGCCTGAGAGTTTCAGCTAGCCCTTCCAGTTGGCCCGCCCTACAGATTTCAGACTTGCCTTGCTAACTCCCATAACCACGCAAACCACTTTCTATCAATAATATAAATATGTATATAAATACGGAAAATAAATTTCTACTGGTTTTTCTCTTTGGCTGAACCCTGGCTGATATAAACGGTCATTGAGTGAGTTAGCTCCGTGGCCCTAGAAGCCAGATTTCTCCCTGTTATCACCCTTCTGACTCTCCAGCTTTTCCTCTAATCCAGCGGTTTTCAACCTGTGGGTCGAGACCCTTTCATAGGGGTCATCTAAGACGATCAGAAAACACATATATAATTACATATTGTTTTTGTGATTAATCGCTATGCTTTAATTATGTTCAATTTGTAACAATGAAATTGGGGGTTGTGGCATTAGGAAGGTTGAGAACCACTGCATCTGAATTACCTTGCCTTTAAATTTGAGAGATCCGAGGAAAATAGGAAAAATTGAAATTAGAGGTAAAGAGGCAAAAAGACCCTCATTGGGTTTGGAAAGCTAGAAAAGGAAAAAATGTTTATGAAGCCCCAAATGTCACCTCTCATAAGGAACCTAAAAGGCAGGAAGAGAGAGAATTGACTCTGAGAAGCCTGAGGGACTAATGAGAACTTCTCAAATGAGGACCCATGTTATCAGCACACCTGAGGTTTACCTCTGCTCACCACGTTCCCGCATTCTAACCAAAGTGCAGATCCTCTACCTGCCCGGAGTGCTGTGTGGATCTCCAGGCTGGAGCTGAGCTCACAAAACACTATTTGACAAAGTGATTCACAGCTTGGCTGCAATCTGCATTTCTGCTTATGGCTTGGAGCATAAAGAAAGTGCATGACTGGCTCAGGAATCCTAAGAGCAAACCAGACTAGAGCCTAAGGAATGGAGAATGCCTATTCCCAAGCTAACCTAAGCATTAGAGAATGGTTCTAGATGCCAACTACTCACCTTTCCTGATCCACTGAGGTGTCTCTGGAAATCCTCCACCACGGCCACGGCTTCCTCGCCACTCTTGGGGTGATGCAGCTGCACCCAGATCCGGAGCTGGCTGGGCAGGATGCTCAGGAACTGCTCCAGCACCAGCAGCTCCAGGATCTGCTCCTTGGTGTGTACCTCTGGCATCAGCCACCTACGGCAGAGCTCCCGGAGCCGGTTCAGTGCCTCCTGGGGCCCAGACATCTCATGGTAATACAACTGCCTGAAGTGTAGCCGGAAAATTTCACAAACAGGAAGGTGGTTCTTTTGGAGGCTGCAGCCTTGCCCCCAGGTCTGGCTTCCTGGCTCCTGCTTCTGGAGCACAGCACTCCCAGGGACGAGGCCTAAAGTTTCCCTGCCTGGGGTGGCCATTGTGACCCCAAGGAGAAGCTTGTTCCAGCAGCAGTTTGTCTGATTAAAATGATGGTCTATAATTCAGGTCCCAGGAGCTGTTTTTCAAAGTTGGGATGTAGGGTGAGGGGAGTGTCACCTACAGAAACATAAGAGAGAAATCAAAGTCCTCGGAGTGTTCAGCCCCAGGCTGATAACAGACCCTCCACATTTAAAAAGCAAAGCTCCATGCCGTAACCGGTTTGGCTCAGTGGATAGAGCGTCGGCCTGCGGACTGAAAGGTCCCAGGTTCGATTCCGGTCAAGGGCATGTACCTTGGTTGCCGGCACATCTCCAGTAGGGAATGTGCAGGAGGCAGCTGATTGATGTTTCTCTATCATCGATGTTTCTAACTCTCTCTCTCCCTTCCTCTCTGTAAAAAATCAATAAAATGTATTTAAAAATAAACAAACAAAGCTCCAGAAAAAAAAAGACAGCAAGCACACAGCCGGGGCAATTAAAGCATCTTTCCAAGTGACTTACCTTCTTAAACTTTCAGTGCCTCCCTAGAAGATAAAACCTAAATATCTATACCTTGCACTCTCGGCCCTTCACAACAGTCTTAGACCTCTGTTCTAGCCACACTCTCTACCACTCTTCCCAGGTACCCAATCTAGAAAGATAACAATGATCTTCAAATGTGGGAAATGCAAGATGATTCAAAGGGTACATAACACTAAGTTGTTATTTAACTCATATTTAGTGCATATTTTATAATATGCATTAAATTTGTAAAAGAGCACCTATCTTTAACTTACAAACAAACCTATGTTGGAAGTGTATGCTCAACACTCTTCTACTCTTTTCTATTGAGCTAGAAATGCACAATAAAGTTGGGACTAAAGCTCTAGAGACACAGCTAAAATACTCTTTCCCTGTTTGGATTTTTCTTCTTTTCTGCTTTTAAAAAAGTTTTTATTGATTTTAGAGAGGAAGGAAAAGGGATAGAGAAAAACATCAATAGATAGAATCGACTGGCTGCCTCCTGCATGCCCCCTACTGGGGATCAAGCCCACAATCCGGGCATGTGCCCTGACTGAGGCTTAGGGTGAGCTCCTGACTCAGGGGTTGCTGCTAAACTACTGGGCCACACCGGCTGGGCTTCCTTTCAACTTTTGAAAAACTCCTACTTATTTGTCAAGACCCAAATGCCATTTTCTCTTGAAGGCTTTCCTGATTGCTTCATACAGGAAGAGGGCTGGCAGCCTCCTTCTCTGACCTCTCACTATAACACTGTACTTTAACTAGTTTATATACAACCCAACACACCCTCCAAACTGCTGGATGGCCATCAAAGGAAAAGAACCTGACGGAGTCAGACGATGTCAGACCTTTTCTGTCCTGGCCAGTGTGGCTCAGTTGGGTGGACACTGTCCTGTGGACTGAGGGGTCGTGGGTATGATTCCTAGTCAGACACATGACCGGGTTGTGGGATTCAAGTCCCCGAGGTGGTCAGTGCATACGGCTGGTATGGGAGGCAACTGGTTGATATTTCTCTCTCACGTCGATGTTTCTTTCTCTAAAGTCAATGAAAGAATATCCTCTGGTGAGGATTGAAAAACAAAACAAAACATGCCCTGGCTGGTTTGGCTCAGTGGCTAGAGCATGGGCCTGTGGACTGAAGGGTTCGATTCCCAGTGGGGGGCATGCAGGAGGCAGCAGATCAATGATTCCCATCATAGATGTTTCTCTCTCTCCCCCTTCCTTCCTCTCTGAAATCAACAAAAATATAAAACACACACATACACACACACACCAGACCTTTTTCTCCTTAATCTCCCTTCCCTAGAAAACCTTCCTGATCTTGATCTGCCCAGGCTTAAGTGTGGTTATTGCCTCAGTGAGGCCACAGTACCTTTTTCATTCAAACTTCTACTAAAGCAGTTCTCCTATTTTGGGGTTTACATGGCTGTCTCCCCCACTTTCTGGGTGGACTCAGAGGGCAGGGCTGGTTTCCAGTCATCTTTGCATATGTGTGTACATGGCACACAGAAACACGGTTGGTAAACGAATGAATGTGGTTCATTTAACTAATACTGAAGTAGGGGGGAAACTTTTATTCAGTTTATATAGGGTGAAACTTTGAAAATCAGCCCTCTAGTGGTAACGAGGGCATCTGTGCTCTGCTTCCCATTCCAATTCTGCAACTGGGTACCCTGGGCAAGCTACTTCTCTCTAGGTCTCACTTTCTTTATAAACGACGAAAATAACCTGTGAGCTCTGGGAGCCCACACATATTTAAGGCATGGCCGTTTCCCACTTCCGTTACTGTTCCGAACGCTCAGCGGCTTATCTCATCTGGATTTCTGCGGGTCCAAGTCACACGCCACGTTTGAAATCCCGGCGGCGTCTGACCCAGGGTAAAGCTGGGGAAACGCCTATCTGCACTCTGCGCTCGACCAGGCGCCTGCGACGCCGCTCCCCGGGCCACGTGTGCCCTGTTCATCGCTGCACCCGCAGGGCCCGGCTCCGTGTCGGGCACAGCTGGTCAGGGAATGCGACAAAGAGGAGGCTGCTTCCGAGCGCCACAGGGACGGTACCGCCGGCCGCGGGGGCGAAGCGTGGGCCTGGCCAGCGTGGCCGACTTGGGCTGTGGGCGGCCGCGGCTCCAGTCTAACGACCCCGGTCCCAGCAGCCCCCCGTTCCCCGCCCCGGGCAGCCCCCCGTTCCCCGCCCCGGGCAGCCCCTCGTTCCCCGCCTCCGGTCCACTCACTGGGAGTACCGCTGCGACGCCGCCTCGGCGCACAACACCTTGCTCGGTGGTAGAAGCAAAAAACAATGGCCGAACCGGAAGTAAGAGAGGACCCACTTCCGGTCTCTCCAGGAACCCGGAAGTCTCGGCGTCGAAGGTGGGCTCGCGCGCGCCTCGGCAGCCGGGAGAGCGGCGGCAGCTGCGTTGCCGGGACTACTCGCTCCTCCCAGGCGGAGCCAGCCACCGCGAGGGGAGCGGAGCGGGGCCTCAGGCTGCATTTGCGGTCTCAGACCATTCAAGGTCTTGGGGACCAGACGCCCCCTAGCCCTGCCCCCTCCCCTCTGGGTGGCCTTGGTAAAGATACCCAACCTGTGCGTCTTGATACCCAACAATCTAGAAAATGCAGAGCACAGTGTGTGCCACATGCGGCTATGAGCACTGCAGACACTACATGGCAAACGGCCTGGCATATCCTGAGCCTGCAGCCAGTTATTATTATACTATATAGTTATTATTATACTATGTAGGTTAGCGATTTTCAACCGATGCGCCTCAAGAATTTTTAAAACATGCAATACTTGACTATTTAGTCAGGGACACTACCTCTTTCCCCTTAGGTTGTCAAATGGAGAAATAACAACAGCTAACACAATGATAGCCAACAGCCTGGATCCAGTGTGAATGAATCAGAATATACCTATTTTTGTCGTATTAAAAAAATATTTTGGGGGGGTGTGCCGCAAAATGTTAGTAATGAAATGAAAAAGGCTGAAAATCACTGCTGTATATGATGCTCAGGGCATTTTCACCTACTCTAAGTCTCAGTGAAGTGAACAACTTACTAATGAGGAAACAGGCTCAAAGACTGTGGTATTTTGGCCGTAGATGTGGTTAATCTTCCCTAAAACAGCACCCCAACTTTGGTGGCCAAGGAATGGATAAAAAGTGGGACAGTATGGGGGCAACATACTCTAGATGCAGTTGTCGAGTATCTAAGAGGCAGGAGCAGGTTATGAACAGTTTCCTACTGCTAATATGACTGAGCAGTTCCCAAGGGCACCATTTCTGGGTGTATTGCCATGGGTGAAGGGTAAAGGCTAAGACGAGCCACTTTCCAATGGAGTTAACTATGTATTTTACGTATCTCATTGTAGCCCAGCAAGTAGGTCCTTACAGGTTCTGAAATATCAGTTTCCTGGGATGTTCGGGGATGAACAATACCCCAAGTGTTCTGGGCCAACCTCTGGACCACCTGACATGTGTCCCTCACGTGTCTGCACAAGCCAAGACAGAAACAACAGCATCAGAAGACCTGCTGCAGAGCTTTCACAAAGTTAGAGGAGGTTTAGCCTAACAAGTGACCTTCTCATTTCAAGGTCACCCTCTACATTGGAAACCTCACAGGGAGATCTTGACTATCTGGTCCTACCTTCTGCCTGTCATTGCCATTGGACGTGGCATGTTAATCCATTAAGGCCTCAGGGACTCAGGGTTCTTGAGAAGGAAATCTCTTGAGGCCACACACGTAGAACTTGCTCAAGCTCTTCTGTGATGGAAAATTTTGTTTGAAATCAGATAAAACCCTGCCCGGCCAGTGACCCTCAGTGGTTGAGCATTAACCCACGAACCAGGAGGCCACGATTTGATTCCCAGTGTAACGTAGTCCACCGTGTGCTGCAGATAGCCAATTACACTAACACCAGGGTGCAGTGAAAGAAAGTGGCTTTTATTTACAGCTCTACACAATGGAGAAAGGACAGCTTGTGTTGGAAAAACCCAAACTCTCCCATCCAGGGTTTGGGGCAGGTTGTAAGGCTTTAGAGCAGTTCTCAACCTTCCTAATGCCGCGACCCTTTAATACAGTTCCTCATGTTGTGGTGACACCCAACCATAAGATTACTTTCGTTGCTATTTCATAACTGTAATTTTGCTACTGTTATGAATCATAATGTAAATATCTGATATGCAGGATGTATTTGCATTGTTACAGATTGAACATAATTAAAGCATAGTGATTAATCACAAAAACAATATGTAATTATATGTGTGTTTTCCGATGGTCTTAGGCGACCCCTGTGAAAGGGTCATTTGAACCCCAAAGGGTCGCGACCCACAGGTTGAGAAACGCTGCTCTAGAGGAACAGGTATGCAGAAACGCTGGAGGGGGAAGTTTTAATTGCAGGATTTTGGAGCTTGGCCATATATATATAGTATGTCAGCACCAGGTCTTCCTTGACAACAGACTCCTCACTTCTGAAAGGGTTCTGATATTCAAATTCTAGTGATGTCCCTGGAAAGGAACTTGGGGTAGTTCAGAAGGGTGGAGCAGAGCGCCTGAGAGATCAGTCAGCAACATGCAGGGGCTAGCGGCTAGCCACTAGGAAATACACCAGAAGGTAACAAAAGCAGCTACCTGGCCCTTCCACAGCAGATTATAGCAGCCTCTGCAATGGCAACACGTGCTTTATGGCATTGGCTGCACACCCTCCAGGGTCTCTGGTGCTGTCGGTAAAAGACATTTGCTCTGTTGGAGGCTGGGCAGTCCCCTGATCTTGCTTCAGCTTTTTCAAGCGGCCTATCCACCCACAAACCTACTTCAGGATTCCACATACTGGCCAATAGCATCATGTTCACAACTACATGAGCTGGTTAGAACTCACCCAAAGGAGAAAACAGGCAGAGGGGTGAGAAGGTAAAGGTTTGCGTGCCTGTGGCTGGGAATAAGAAAGTACTTCTCCCCCCCTACCGCCCCCCTCCCCCCCTCCGCCCGACCCCGGTTGTGGTGGTGATGAGGGAAGAGGCTAATCCTGGAAACTAGCATCTGGTTCCCCTCATTGAAGAGGGCCCCAGGGAGTGATGAGTGACCTCTTAACAACTCCTTCCTGCCAGGACCCATGAGCGGTCAGTTAGATCTCACTGGTCCGCAGCTATTTTGACCCCTAGCTCAGGATCCAATTCTTATCTGGAGGCAGGGAAGCGGGTGGGGAGCGGAGGGGAGGGAGGCCCCAAGGGCAGCCCTGCACATACATTGGGAGGGGAGTGGGAACACAGGCCAAGGCTGATAGAGCTGTGGGCCCGAATGGGCATGGGGGAGTGGAGGGCAGGCGCGTTGTGGGGGAGGTGGGGTGAGTGGGAGATGAGCCCCTGATGGCTTAGACAGCGGCAGCCCAGCACTGCCCTGGAACCGGGGAGAAGCCGAGACGTTGGCCCTCCCGGGTTCCTAGAGAGGCCGCCGAGGGCTGGACGGTGACGCGTGCGTGATTCGATCCCGCAGCGAAGCCGGCGCGCGGCGAGTGGCCAGGTGGGGGCGTCGGAAGCTGCCGTGCGGCGGGGTTGCGGGAGGGCGGCGGGGGCGCTTGCCTGCCCTGCGGGGGGTCGGCGGCGGCTGAGGCCCGGCCTGGAGGCTGCGCCCGGGGCCCGTTGGCTGGTCCTGGACCCCGTGCCCGCAGCGCCGAGGGCGGGTCTGGGAGCGCTTCGCCGCCCGGGGCGCCCCGCCCGGAGGAGACCATTTGGAGGAATGGTTTCCGCGCTTTCTCTCCTCTCCTAATTGTGCAAACAAAGCTGCTCATTGCCGACGGCTAGGGACGCGGGTGAGTGACAGAAAAGTAAAAGGAACTGCAGTCTGGCGATGTTTTCGTCGGGAGGCGTCCTGATACTGAAAATTTTACGCGTTGTTACGCAAACTCATAAACATATATTATGAAATGGGGTCCTACTATTGCTTTTAAAAACTGATTCTGTAAAACAATGCTGTGATGAAATATACATAGCATGTACCAAATGATACATAAATATTTACTATTTTAGCCATTGTAAAGTGTATAGTTCAGTGTCATTATGTACATTCATACTGATGCTTATAGGAAAATTATAGTATCTTCCATTTGTAGAATGCGTTTGTTCATATGCTGGTTAATTTTGGTGCTAGCATTATGATACCACGAAAACATGTTTCCAAGTAGAATTAAAAGAAAACATTTTGTTTGCTATTTATTTCCCCATAGTACACAGTGCACGAGACTTAAATGCTGTATTCACTGTTGTGACCTTAGTGCCTGATACATACTACTTGCTCATTAAATTTTATTAAATTAATGAAAGAATGTATCCCAATCAGAATAAGAATGGTCAGAATTTAATGTCCTTGATTGCTGAGTTAATCCTAAATTCAGGGTGAGGCAAAAGTAGATTTACAGTTGTATGAGAAATAGTTTCTTCTTCTTTTTTTTTTGTTTTACCATGCAACAAAACTTTTATTAACATTTTGAACAGATTCAGTCATTACTAAACTGGTAATTTCTAAACTTAAATTGGGGAAACAGTTTATTCTTGTATTATTATTAATTATTACATTATTTTACATATAAGTATAAACCTACTTTTGTCCCACCCTGTGTTTAAGATATAAATCAGAAAAAAAACAGTAACAACTCAAACTTCTTCAGTTTGAAACATTTAAATTTTGAGTAATTAGAGACTTACAGAAGGTTGCAGAACTATACAGAGTTCCCTTATCTTCTTTACCCAGTTTGCTGTAAGTCAATATCCTGCATAATCATACTACAACCATCAAAATTAAGAAATTTACAGTGGTGTAATACGGTTAATGAAGCTGATTACTTTAATCAGAATTCATCAGGTTCTGACTATTGACCCTTAGTGTTCCAAGATGCAGTCTAGAATCCCTCATTTAGGTGTCATGTCTAGTTCTCCTTCAAACTGGCAGGTCCTCTGAATCTCTCAGTCATTCCTTGTTGTTGTTTTTTTTGACATTGATATTTTGAAGTATTTCATATTTATATTTTTAGAATGACCATCAATTTGCTTTTGTTATATGTTTTCTTCTTTTTTGAGAATGATGTTCATATGTCTTAATCTAACCCTGCGGTGACTGCCAGATTTTACCTCTGTAAAGATAGTATCTTTCCCTTTGTAATTAGTATTTTGAGAAATATATGTGTGTGTATATTTATATATATATATACATATATATATATGTGTATATATATTTGCACACTAGAGGCCTGATGCACGAAAATTCATGCAAGAGTAGGCCTTTCTTCCCCCAGCTGCAGGTACCGGCTTCCTTCCAGCACCCGGAATCCAGGCTTCCCTCCTCCGGCCACCCGCAGGCACCCGGAACCTAGGCTGCTTCCCTCCTCGGATGCCCATAGGCACCCGGGACCCAGGCTGGCTTCCCTCCAGCCCTGGCTTCGTCAGGAAGGATGTCTGGAATGACATCTGGTCTAATTAGCATATTACCCTTTTATATACTAGTAGCCCTGCACATGAATCCGTGTGCCAGTAGCTCGCTGCTGCCCTCCTGTAGCTCCCCCTGTCCATCCTCCCTCCCCTCATAGCTTGCTGCCCTGCCCCCTCCTGTAGCTCTCCGCCGGCCCACTTGTAGCTTGCTGCCCCACCCTCCTGCTGATCCGTGATCCAGTTGTTAAGTGGTCGGTTGTAACATAACGACCATTTGCATATTACATCTTTATTATATAGGATAATTATATATATATATATATATATATATATATATATATATATATATATATATAATGTTGTTAATTCTCACCCAAGGATATATTTTCCCATTGATTTTTAGAGAAAGTGGAAGGAAGGGAGGCAGGGGCTGGGGGGGGGAAACATTGATGTGAGATAGACCCATCAACTGGCCCCCTCCCTCACCTGCCTCATTGGCCCAGGATGGGGATCAGACCTGCAACCCAGGTGCAACCCTTTGTGTGCACAGGCTAGTACTCTAACCACTGAGCACACTGGCCAAATCTCAAAGTGAAGATACTTTGAGATTTTG
The DNA here is from genome assembly GCF_014108235.1 of Myotis myotis. Classification (NCBI taxonomy): domain Eukaryota; kingdom Metazoa; phylum Chordata; class Mammalia; order Chiroptera; family Vespertilionidae; genus Myotis; species Myotis myotis. The sequence goes on from NW_023416317.1 coordinate 49,556,160, forward strand.
CATAGAAATATCCTCTTTGTCCCTACCTTTCACCAGTCAATTAGCATTCTTTGGTGGATCTTGCCTGCAGTGACGATTTCTGTAATGGTTTAATGGTGACTTTGATTTCTGTTATTCGTTCTATATTTATTAACTGGAATTCTTTGTGAGAAAGGGTTGTGCCTTCATCCCCTTTTGTTTATTTGTTCAATGAAGTTATGTCATTGTGTGACATTAGATGTGTAATTTTTTCTTTGGCTTATAGTGCAGCGCTGTTGTTCATTTTGTTTTTTAATCTGTTCCCACTTTGGCCATTGAGAGCTCTTTCAAGTTGCCTGTTTCTCTCCTGAGGTGTCCCCATCCTTTTCTATGTCTGCCTGATTTTCTGGCATCACAAACCACTCAACTTGTATCTTCTCTACTGTGGCCTGGCATCAACCACTTTCCCCCAAGGACTCTGGTTCTGTTTATTAGAGAAAGAATGGTCAAGTTTGGGGAAGTAGGTTTGAGCATCTTTCTTCCTTTCTTTTTTCATTTTTAAATGTTTTTATTGGTTTTAAAGAACGAGGAGGTGAGAGGGAGAGAGAGCAATAGAAACATCAATGATGAGAGAGAATCATTGATCGGCTGCTTCCTGCGTGCTCCCCACTGGGGATTGAGCCCACAACCCGGGCCTGTGCCCTGACCGGGAATCGAACCCTGACCTCCTGGTTCATAAGTCAACACTCAACCACTGAGCCACCCTGGACAGGCTTTCTTAATATTTATACACGTGCAGTATTAGCTCTTACCAGTCCAGTGCTCCTGGGTCTATAGGATTCCCACTCCTAGAGCTTTGCTCTCCCCTTCTGACCTTTGCCTCAGCATTTCTGAACCCATGGCTTTTCAAAATCTTGTCATTGTCCTGTCAAACCAGAATTGCTTCTTTTTGTTACTTTTTTCTAATCATACCCTCATAATGTAAATCTCCCTTCAACTATCATGTTTGCCTGCACTATTTCTCATATGTGATTGGATGTATTTGCTCTCACTCTCTCTCCCCAACGTCTTTGCTGAGAGTCATGGAATCATATAATGTCAAGGTTGGAAAAGACCTTTAGACTTTATTTCCTAAGGATACATAGCATCTGAGTGACCTCTGGAAGATCAGACATGCTTTACATCTGATCTCTTACCTTTTAATAACTCTGCTCACTCAACTGTGCTGACTCAACATCTCTTTGTCCTGATGGCTCTTCATCTACTCTCCACTGAACTTCTCCTCCTCCTTTGTCTTTCTTTTCATGAAGAAAAATTTGAACTATTTCTGATTTTCTCTCTTATTCTCAATGTGTCACCTCATTCCTTGTCCATATGTGAAGGCTTTTTAGGTACATAGACTCCTGATGATTCTGTTTCCTCAATAGGATGAGAAATGAGTAAAAGCTTTCTTCTTCTTTCTTTTGGGATCAGGTGAGACTTGGATGGAAAATTCAGAGTTGCCTCCAAGGCAGGAAATTCCCAAAGGAACAGAGTCATCTGATGGGACATCAGGAGTCCTGCCTGGGGTGGTTCCTGGGGGACCAGAAGCTGGAAATGCCTGTGAAGATGCTTTAATGAAGCTAGAAGCACAACCCTCAAAGGAGGAAGGGAGCAGACTGGAAAGTGATTTCTTGGAAAGAACATGTGAGGATAAAAACAAATCTACAAAAGATGGATGTGATGAGTATAAGGATCTTGGGGAACATAAGAATCTGTCCTGTAATCCTACAGAACATCAGATTCTGAAGGCACAGAAATTATATCAATGTGATGAATGTGGCAAAGCTTTCAATTGGAGTTCACACCTCATTGGCCATCAGAGAATCCACACTGGAGAGAAACCCTATGAGTGTAATGAGTGTGGCAAGGCCTTCAGGCAGACCTCTCAGCTCATGGTTCATCTCAGAACCCACACAGGGGAAAAGCCCTATGAATGCAGTAAGTGTGGAAAGACCTATCGACACAGCTCCCATCTCATTCAACATCAGAGACTCCATGATGGCGAGAAACCGTATAAATGTAATGAATGTGGAAAAGCTTTCAATGAGAGTTACAAACTCTATGACCACCAGAGAACCCATACTGGGGAGAAGCCTTATGAATGCAATGAATGTGGAGCAACCTTTACTCGGAATAAAAATCTTCTCCGACATCAGGTACTTCACACTGGGAAGAAACCCTTTAAGTGTAACGAGTGTGGGAAAGCTTTCTGTTCTAATAGAGATCTTATTGACCATCAGAGAATTCACACTGGGGAGAAGCCTTATGAGTGCAATGAGTGTGACAAGGCCTTCACTCGGAATAAAAGTCTGATTCGACATCAGCGACTCCATACTGGAGAAAAACCATACAAATGCAGGGAGTGTGGGAAAGGCTTCAATCAGAACTCTCACCTTGCTGACCATGAGCGAATTCACACTGGAGAAAAACCTTTTGCATGTAATGAGTGTGGTAAGGCATTCAGCCTGAGTAAATGTCTGATTCGACATCAGAGACTTCACACAGGTGAAAAGCCCTATAAATGCAATGAGTGTGGAAAATCCTTCAATCAAAATTCATACCTCATTATACATCAGAGAATTCACACCGGGGAGAAGCCTTATGAATGTAATAAATGTGGGAAGATCTTCAGTCATAATTCTAGCCTTATGGTACATCAAAGAACCCATACTGGGGAGAAACCCTATAAATGTGATGATTGTGGGAAAACCTTTAGTGACAGCTCACAGCTCACTGTGCACCAGAGAGTTCACACTGGCGAGAAACCCTATGAATGTATTGAGTGTGGGAAAGCGTTCAGTCAGCGTTCCACTTTTAATCACCACCAGCGAACTCATACTAGAAAGAAGCTCTCAGGTCTGGCTCAGTTTCATAAGGTGTAAGTTTCCAAGGTAGCCAGGAACATTGAATTAAGCTTTCTGTATAAGAAGGATGCTAATCCTGACCCTTTCTTGAAACCACTAATCAAAGTGGACCATCCCTACATGCTATCTGCTAGGTCATGAAGGTGGAGAGTGGGAGGAACAGTGCAGTCCTTCCCCACTATTGGGGAAGTACGGACTACACATTTACTGTTTGCAGGGTTTTTATTTTATTTTATTTTATTTTCTGTTTATAAATGTATGTCATTATTTTTGACATGCATCCTGTAATCAGATTGTGTACTTCTCAGGGACAGAGGTTAAATCTTCCTTATTCTATTCTACTTTCATTTCCCAATTTACATAAAGTCATTCTCTAAGACCTATTCACTCCTTTGTCCATTTCTAATTTTTATGAGTTTATTTGAGCCAAACTGACATGACTGAAGTAAGATGCAAATGTCCCTCTCTTTTTTTTTCTCTTTGCTGTAGCTCTTTTAAAATTCATCACTAGTTAAAAAATAATTTTTAAAATCTCAACTCTCTAATTGCACCCTTCATAAAGTGGGCATGAACTTTCCTCCCACCATTGGACCAACATTTTATAGGATATCACATGTGAAAAGCTCATTTATATGTTCTACATGTGCCCCTGTTTTTTAATTTTTATTTTTATTTATTTATTTTTTTAAATATATTTTATTGATTTTTTACAGAGAGGAAGGGAGAGGGATAGAGAGTTAGAAACATCGATGAGAGAGAAACATCAATCAGCCGCCTCCTGCACATCTCCTACTGGGGATGTGCCCGCAACCCAGGTACATGCCCTTGACCGGAATCGAACCTAGGACCTTTCAGTCCGCAGGCCGACGCTCTATCCACTGAGCCAAACTGGTTTCGGCTAATTTTTATTTTTAATTTCATAAAAATTTATTTGAACCGGAATTTTGAGGACATGCTTGGAACCCCTGAGAGTCTTACTACTATTATCTCAGCCTCAAAGAGCTAATGGATTTCTGCTTGAGTGTGCCGTGTGTGTGTGTGTGTGTGTGTGTGTGTGTGTGTGTGTGTGTGTATCTAGGTTTTGGAGTCCACCGATGCGTACTTTTTCCTGCACACTGACTCCAGTTCTGACCTACCTGGCTCCACCTGATGCCTAAATAAACAAGTTAAGAACTGCTTCAAAACTTACTGCAGGAAGACCTAACTTTCCTGGCTTTGGCAAAGATGATTCTAAATCCCATTTAGAAGCATTCTTGAAAGCTTGTAATTCATAGTGATCTAGTTTGTTGCAGATAATAGAGTTAAACGAATCTGATTTCCTCATCAACTAGTTCTGTCTTTTTCAACTGTCATCTAATTTCAAGCTGAGAAGTGTTTCCTTAATTATTGTTATTATCTTCTGGACCATCTTACATTCCCAAGGGCAAAAGAAATAGGAAATCTTTTCAGAGGATATTCTCTCCCTTTATAGTCATATATAAGACATAACCTTGAGCAACTTTATTCTTCCTTGGGGCAGGGCCCCACTACTGGGGGACCTTTGCATCGGGTGTTCACCCCCTTCCTCTTAGCAGGAAAACAGGATTGACAGTGTGACAAAGGAGGAGAAGGAAGTTAGAGGTACAGTGTTAGGTATGTAGCTTAGAGGGAAGAGGTTTTTGTGAGCTCCAATTTATGTCTCAGAGACAATGGAGAAGAAAGGGAAGAGAGTTGAAGCTCAAGAAAATAAGAATTAAATGTGATTCTGGGGGAGGTACCTCAGATAAGATTAGAAAGAATGTTTATTGGGGGCTTTTAAAAAAGAGAAATGTGAAGCTAGCTTATTTGGCATGCTAAATTACATGGGAAGCATTGTCTAAAAAATGATAATAAGCCTTAGGTTATATGTGTATGGATAAATGTTACTAATATAGGTAATCTTTTAATTGAAGTTCATATAAATTTGTCAATATTGTCATTGTCTAGTTGTTAATTTATTGTATGCCACAAAATAATTAAATTTTCTTATAAATGAACTCATAGTGTTAACCATGTCCATTTTTGAAAGTCTTTTAGTCATTTACAAACAATTACTGTTTACTCTGGTTCTTTTGCAAAAGTGCTTAATCTTCAGAGAGATTAATGAAAAGGACTCTGATAGTCTAGAATACAGGTTTCTGATTACTTTAAGATCACTTTAACTAAACTGGGTAAGAATTTCCAGAACTCTAATGGAAAAATCAGATTCAAGCAGAATAAGAATAAAGAACATAAGATTAAATGAACTGATAAGAATGATTGTAATTTTTATGACTTTTTGCTTGAAACATGCAAGTTCTTTAATGTTTCGTTTTTTAGATTCAAGAAAATCTTTTTCTTTTTTCTCTTAAGCTATAAATGAATTTGGTAACTTATATCTTTGAAAATAGAACTAAAACATTTATGTTTTTGCCCTGGCCAGTGTAGCTCAGTTGATTGAGCATCATCCTGTGCACAGAAAGGTTGCTGGTTCGATTCCTGGTCAGGGCACATGCCCAGGTTGTGGGTTCAATTCCTGGTTGGGGTATGTGCAGGAGGCAACTAATCGATGTTTCTCACATCGATGTTTCTTTCTTTCCCTCTCTATTCCTCTCTCTCTCTAATCAATTTAAAAACATAAAAAAACATTTTATGTTGCCTGGCTGGTGTATCTCAGTGATTGAGCATCGACCTATGAACCAGGAGGTCATGGTTTGATTTCTGGTCAGGGCACATGCCCGGGTTGTAGGCTCAATCCCCAGTATGGGGCTTGCAGGAAGCAGCCAATCAATGATTCTCTCTCATCATTGATGTTTCTCTTTCTCTCTCTCGCTCTCTCTCTCTCTCTCTCTCTCTCTTCCTTCCTTTATAAAAAATAATAAAATAAAACCAAGTTTCATGAGTTTCACAATCAGACAAGAATAGCTTAAACATGATGGTAACTAAGAGTGATACTAATATCGAGTTTTTGGTCACTTTGATGTATGAGAAGATAACATAAAGGGGAGAATTGTCAAAGTAATGACAGAGGTCATTAGACTGAGGTGGTGCTAATACTTTGGTGGCTTACCTAAGCAAATTGAAAGCTAAGCTAAAGTCAATTCCTGTGAATGCCTCCAGGTTAAGAAAAACAATCAGAACAGCCAACTGGGCTTTCCCAAATAATGTAACCATGCTCAGGCAACATGGCTCAGTGGTTAAGCGTTGACCTATGAACCAGGAGGTCACAGTTTGATTCCTGGCCAGGGCACAGGGCTGGCTTGCTAACTCGATCCCCAGTAGGGGACGTGCAGGAGGCAGCCAATCAATGATTCTCATCATCGATGTTTCTATTTCTCCCTCTCCTTTCCTCTCTGAAACCAATAAAAATATTTTTAAAAATAATGCAACCTACTTAAGCTACAGCCTAGCGAATAATTTGCCTTGCTTCCTCACTTCTATAAAAACCTTGTCCCTAGCTTCTGTTGATGGTGTTCCTAACCAATTCCAGTTTGGCACTACTTGACTTGAATTGATGTTTGCTCAATTAAACATATAAAATCAAAAAATTAAATGTGCCTCAATTGTTCTTTCAACAGTACATAGTGTTGGTGGTATTAAAGGGACATGGAAGCCATCATGTCATCATGTACTACTAGTAGAAATACACTTTGTATTTTAGTGAGAAATCTGGTACTTGGAGAATGGCATGAATACTCAATTTGGACATATAAAGGTAAGAATCAGAATTGGTCCCTGCAGTCCAGGATCTCTCAAGTCAGCAAAGGACATAAGGTCTATAAAAACATGCCTGGTACAGGATGAACGTAAGAAGTGTCACATGTTCTCATACTCTCTGGGACTCCGATAGGTAAAGGGATAGCAAATAAATGGCCTTTTTGCTACTATTCTCTTACTCTCTGAAATTGCTGTCATCAGAATCAAGGCTCATACCAAGTGGATTGAAACTGAGCATCAGGAAAATGCCTTGGCTGATTTTCATGCACAGGTAGCAGCAGCAGCAGCAGCAGAAACTGTAAGGGTTGTGGCATATGTAAATGAAGTCCTTTCTGCTTTTGAAAAAATGATCCCTTGTTATCCAACTTTTCCTTTTGTCATCCTGAGGTCCTTGCAACACAGCAGCAGTCATCTCCTGAATCAGAGAAATCAACAGACAAACTGGTTGTAAATTTAGTCAGGGCTATGGGAAATTAAATATGGCTGCTTGGTTCTTCCAAGCTTCCCAGCAAACCCCATCTACTGGTTTTTCCATTCATTAACCCACAATGGTGCAGCTGTCTTAAATAATAAGTAAATATTCGTGTGGAGACTGCTATAAAATTGTGAAAAACGGCCACCTTTCATGTTCATAATCCAGAGCCTCAAACCTCCTCCCAGTGGACCATTGGAGTACCTGCAATTGGACATCATTTCATCTGCCTCCTAGTATGGGTCACCAATATGTTCTTTATTTTTTCTGGATCTGTGAAGCCTCCTTCCCTTGCGGCAAGACTGGCCCCCCACAGTGGCAAAGAAACTGTTGAAAAATGTGTTTCCCACTTGGGGTTTACCCTCCACAATATCTAGTGACTGAAGCACCCACTTCACTGGGAGAATCATAGGAGCTTTAACTAAAACCTTACAAAGTTCTTGTAATCATCCCTGCTCCTTCTCACCCTCAATCATCAGGCAAGGTTGTAAGAACAAAGGGAATTCTTAAACTCGAAATCTCTAAACTCACTGAAACTACTCAACCTCCTTGGCCTCAGGTATTGCCTCTGGCCTTTCTGACTGTTAGAGAGCAAGATCTAAATTTTAGCCCGGCTGGCATGGGTCGGTGATTGAGCGTCTACCTATGAACCAGGAGGTTGCTGGTTGGATTCCTGGTCAGGGCACATGCCTAGGTCGCAGGCTCGATCGCAGTAGGGGGCAGCCAATCAGTGATTCTCTCTCATCATTGATGTTTCTATTTCTCTCACCCTCTCCCTTCATCTCTGAAATCAATAAAAGTATATTTAAAACAAAAATATTTAAATTTAAAAATTTGTGATTCATAAATTGGACAGCTTCCAGGCTAGCTGATAGGAGCTCTGAAACGTATGAGGCAAAGGATTCTATAGGCAGAAGGGAGCAGAACCAAGGAAGTTATACTAGGCAGAAAGGTGGAGTGATTATTGCAAGCTTCCTTTCCCATATCGGATGGATGGCAGGTATTTACCGGGCTGATTACCTAACTAATGGAATTCCTGATTGATTTACGATTTCCTTTTGGGGAGACAGCAGAACTGTAAGTTAAGTGTCTATTTGGTGACAGTGGGCTTAGCATCAGCAACTCCATTTGGTGTCTGTTGTCTTTAAGAAGTTATTCAAGCCAAAGCCTGTTTGGCTCAGCGGATAGAGCGCCGGCCTGCGGATTGAAGAGTCCCGGGTTCGATTCCGGTCAGGGGCACGTACCTGGGTTGCAGGCACTTCCCCAGTGGGGGATGTGCAGGAGGCAGCTGAACGATGTTTCTCTCTTCAATGTTTCTAACTCTCTATCTCTCTCCCTTCCTCTCTGTAAAAAATCAATAAAATATATTTTTTTAAAAAAAGTTATTCAAGAACTTCCTGATCAGCATTAATTAATTAGCCCCTGCTATCCCCTATACGATTTTAAAAATTTACTCAGTTGAGTTTTGTTCTTTAACAGAAAAAAACAGCTAGAGGCGTGGGGAGGTAAGTTTTGCGTGCCTGTGGCTGGGAATAAAAAAGCACTTCTACCCCCGCTTGTGGTGAGGGGGGAAGAGGCTGGTCCTGGAAACTAGCATCTGGTTCCCCTCATTGAAGGCGGCCCCAGGGTGTAATGAGTGATCCCTTATCTCCTTCCTGCCAGGACCCATCAGCGGTCAGCTAGATCTCTCTGGTCCCTGTTTTGACCCCTAGCTTTGATCCTATTATTCGCCGGGGGAGGGAGGAGGCAGGGGGTAAGAGGCCCCAAGGGAAGCCCTGCACATACACTGGGAGGGGAGTGTGTCTTAGTAACAAATTAATTTATAGAAAATTATTTTTTTGTGTGAAATCCTTGGGTGAAATATTAAAGAGTAATATTAAAGAGCACAGGGAATGACCGCTCTGGCCAAGCCCTAGCTGCACCATACAGATAAGACCATAGCTGAATACTACCCTTAGGAATGACGACGTATGTAAACCTGATAGACACCTTCTGGTTGACGCACTGTGATTGATAACCAGGTACTCTGATTCGCACTTGTGTGATGACGTATGTTACTGAGAGCCACCGGGACTGCCGTGGGCCAGCACAGGCTTAAAAAACGGGTCCCCGACTTCAGACATCGATCGTCCTCTTGCTCCACGCTCAACGCTGCCTTGCTCCACGCCCGAGGACAGAAGAACGGCCGAGCCTCTGATCGGGAGACAGAGTGGGAACACGGGCCAAGGCTGATAGAGCTGTGGGCCCGGATGGCATGGGGTAGTGGAGGGCAGGCGTGGTGCGGGAGTAGCGGCGAGTGTTGGGGATGAGCCCCGCCCCCCTCCGCGCCCCCCCCGCCCCCCCCATGACTCTTAGACCGTGGCGGGCCCGCGCTGCACTGGAACCGGGAGAAGCCGAGACGTTGGCCCTCCAGGTTCCTAGAGAGGCCGCCGAGGCCCGAGGCTGTGACGCGCTTGCGCGACCAGATGGGCGGTGAGGCCCGCACTGGGCGTGCACTGCGGCCGCAGGGCCGACGAGGAGGCCGCGGGAGACGGTGAGTGACCCGGCGGGGCGCGGGGCGCGGGGCGCGGGGCGCCGGAAGCTGCCGTGCGGCGGGGTTGCGGGAGGGCGGCGGGGGCGCTTGCCTGCCCTGCGGGGGGTCGGCGGCGGCTGAGGCCGGGCCTGGAGGCTGCGCGGGGGCCCGTTGGCTGGTCCTGGACCCCGTGCCCGCAGCGCCGAGGGCGGGTCTGGGAGCGCTTCGCCGCCCGGGGCGCCCCGCCCGGAGGAGACCATTTGGAGGAATGGTTTCCGCGCTTTCTCTCCTCTCCTAATTGTGCAAACAAAGCTGCTCATTGCCGACGGCTAGGGACGCGGGTGAGTGACAGAAAAGTAAAAGGAACTGCAATCTGGCGATGTTTTCGTCGGGAGGCTTCCTGATATTGAAAATTTTACGCATTGTTATGCAAACTCATAAACATGCATTACGAAATGGGCTCCCATTATTGCTTTTAAAATCTTACTGCGATCAAACAATGCCATGATGCAATATACATAGCATTTACCAAATGATACATAAACATTTACTGTTTTCACCATTTCAAAATGTATAATCGGTGCCATTAAGTCCATTCATACGGTTGCTTGTTGGAAAACTGTATCTTCCATTGGGGTAATGCAGTTCATATACTTGATTTTGGTGCTAGCATTATGGTAGCACTAAAACATGTTTCCAAGTAGAATTAAAAGAAAACATTTTGTTTGCTATTTTTTCCCCCATAGTACACAGTGCCCGAGGCTGTAAATAGAAACATTTTGTTTGTTAGAATTGTCTACAGAATGAGAGAGTTGTATGTAAAATGCAGTTTGTTAAGCAGGAGGTGCATCTCTAACCTAATGCCAGGGGTTCTGCCTCTGACCTGCATAGGCCTAGGAAGTCAAGGTGTCCTCAGTTAAAAGGGGTGGCCAGGAAAGAGCATCCGGTTTCAAACGGCTTGTGGTTCAAAAGTGAAGACTCATTCCTATTCGTCGGTTGCTTTGCAAGGAGTGTTTTTAGCTGTTTTTTGATTAAGGGTTTCAGGGAATTTCCATCTGTTAATACACACAAGTACATCCGCGAGGGACTGACCACCAGGCTGCTCTCTCACATGTTAGGTTAAAGCTGAAGATATCAGACAAATTTTGGTTAAAAAAGTAATCCTTGCCTCTGCCAGGTGGCTGGCTGGGTTGGTTGGAGCGCCGTCTGGTGCACCAAACTGGTTGTGGGTTCTATTCCGGGTCAGGGCACAATCCTGGGTTGGGGGTTCTATCCCCAGTCAGGGGGCTGGTATGGGAGGCAGTTGATTGATGTTTCTCTCTCATGTCATGTCTCTCTCTCTCTTTTTCACTCCCTCTCTTCCTTCCTCTCTAGAGTGAATAATCATATCCTTGGGTGAGGATTTTTTTAAAAAAGTAATCCTTCCTGTAAGCTGAAAAGATGGGAATGTTTTGGAGATAAACTTCTATATGTGCTTAAAAGGGAACTGGCAAAAGCGTAAGAAATACGAACTGTTCCATCTTTAAGTTTTCTGTGGCTCCTATAAGCATTCTGTGATGTCAGAGAGTTGCTTGAGAGTAAAAATGCATAAAGCATAGTAAACATAACTTACCATATTTTGCAGTCTCCAGTATTTTTATATCAGAAACAATCTGAAGGAGCGTCCTCTTTTTTTATTATACAACATAGCACCTGTCACTGTCTGAGATACCAGGTGTTTTATTAATTTCATTGTCTGCCTTCCCATAAGGTCCTCAGGGCAGTGCTTTTTGTCTGCTGTATTCACTGCTGTGCCCTTAGTGCTTAATACATAGTAGTTGCTAATTAAGTATTTGTTAAAGAACGAGTCCCTGTTGGAGATAAGAAATCACTGTGTTTTATGTCCCTGGATTGCTAAATTAATCCTAAATATCTAAGATAGAAATAAATCGAAAAAAATGGTAACAACTCAGACATCTTCAATGTAAAACCTTTTAATTTTGGTAATTGTAGACTTACAGAGGGTTACAGAACTGTACAGAGTTTCCTTATTCTCTTTACCCAGGTTGCTTTAAGCTAGTATCTTGCATAACCATAGTACAGTCATCAAACTTAAGAAATTTACAGTGGACAATCTGATTAATGAAACTGATGACTTTAATCAGAGTTCATGAGGTTCTGACTATTAACCCTTTGTGTTCCAGGATTTAATCTGGAATCTCTCATTTATTTAGTAGTAACCATGTCACCTTATTTATTTATTTATTTTTAAGTTTGTGGCAGTTTCTCAGTCTTTCCTTGCTTTTTATGGTGTTGACACTTTTGAAGTTGTGTTTTGAGAATGACCATCAATATGGTCTTGTTACATGTTTTCTCCTGTTTTGAGAATGATACTGATGTGTCTTGTACTGGTGATATTAATCTGATACTTCTGCATTTCTTAACTGAAATTTTGTGTGAGGAAGGTTTGTGCCTCACCCCCTTTTGTTTGTTTGGTCAATTAGTTATATCAGTGTGTGGTGTCGGAAGTGGAACTTCTTTGGCTTGTAATGCAGTGCTGCTGTTGTTCATTTTGTTGCTTAAGCTATTCCCGCGTTGGCCACTGAGAGCTCTCTCAGGTTGCGTGTCTCCCTTGAGGTGCCCCCTCCTTTTCTGTGTCTTTGCCTGACTTTCTGGCATCACAATTAGCATCTTGTATCTTCTCTCCTCTGGCCTGGAATTAACCACTTTTCCAAGGACACAGGTTCTGTTTATTAGAGAACGAACGGTATTTAGATGCCATTAGGTTTGAGGTTATTTCTTTAATCCTCGCCCGAAGATATGCTTTCATTTATTTTTTATTTATTTATTTTTTTTTAGAGAGAGAGATCCATTGGTTGCCTCCCACACGCACCCCAATCTGGAATTGAGCAATGCTCCAACAGGGCCACTTGGCCAGGGCAAGCTCATTTCTTAATTGAGATATTTGTAAGTATATTTTAACATTTTAAATACGTTCCGGGAGGGAAAGCTTTCTTTAGTGGCGATTATTGACAAACTTGTTTGCGTATTGTCCTTGTATAGCATAAACTTATGTACTCTCATATGGGTAAGAAAAATTTGAGAGTGAGAGACTACTTAATCAGGATTTTTAAAGGAAAACAAACAAAATTACATTGCATCTAAGTTGAAGGAGCAAAATGACGAAAAGAAGAAAATGTCCCTGAAAAATGGCGAGACGATGGCTTGGGATTTCCCCTGTACTTTTCAAAGCCATTTCTGTTCATTGTCGGAATGAGGTGGGTTAGGGTATAACTCTTGCTGAGAAGGGCCTGACCCAGCTCAGGTTGCTTCCTGGGCCCTGGGGGCTCACATCTGTGGTAGAACTTTAACACGTTGATGAATGAAGCTTTTCTGCTGTCCTCAAAGGCTAGCTGGGACATGAGTCATCCTGTGGCATTAGGATACCTGAATTTTACTGCGCTGGTTCAGTTCACTGGCCCCCGTAGCGTCCTGTGCTCTGGGTCTTTCATTCAGAGTTTGAAAGGCCCACTCCTGGACCTTTTACCTTTAGCTTTATCCAAGCTCATAGACCTGGAATCCTTTGCCATATTATCAGGCAATCACCCTCACTTTCCTGTTTGTCAGTTTTTTCACCAGCTAATTACAAACACTTCACTATCTCTTTGGACCTTTCGGCACAGCTCCTTTAGAATATGCCAGCTTGGAGGCTTATTTTTGGTGCTAATTTCACTGTGGGTCTCAATTCCCTGAGTTAGGTCATTCCCATGTATATTTCCTTCTGGTTGCATTTCTTCAAAATGTTTGTCTGGCCTCAAATTCATTGTCTTTAGCCTCACTGCCAGGTTTCTCTTCACTCTCAGCCTCACTTTTGTGTTTTCATTCTTGAGTTTTCTTGCTCTCTCCAGTCTGTTCTGCTAGTTTGGCGGGGAAAGCCACTCTCCTCCTCCTTTCTCTGACCTCCAGCTTCCTCTGAACGGCGTTTCTGCTTCCTGATTGTGCTGCGGGAGCTGGAGCCTGCCCCTCTGGCTCCTGAAGCGCCCTTCCCTCCCTGCCTTCCTTTGCTATGGTGTCTTCAGGTCTCCTTTTCCAGGCCTTCAGTTATTAATTTACTTCTCTTGTTTTCTCCAAATACTTCCTACCCTGTCCCATCCCTCTTTTTCCAAAGCAAGGCTTCATTCTTCTCTGCTGAAACTTCAGCAGCCTCCTCAGCTCGCATGACCCTTAATGTCGTTCTTTACCTGAATTCCTGCCCTGGAGCAGGGCTGGAACTTCTCCTAGTAGCTGGATGATGGCATTCTTTCTGGGTGAGTGTTCTTCCTGTGTCAGTGACAGTAAGTTCTTGTGGGCCTAGCAGTGTTACAGCAGAAGTTTGGTCAGAGGGGGAGACAAACTGCACGCACTCGGAGGGTCAGAAAAATCCGTTGTATTCCGCATCGGTGCTGGCCCAGCAGAGTCACCTCCAGAGGCTGAGCACAACCTCGTGGCCCACAGTTCTTTTCAAGGTGCGCAAATTCGTGCACTGGGCCCCTAGTCTTCTATAATAATAAAAGGGTAATATGCTAATTAGACTGGACATCCTTCCTGACGAAGCCAGGGCCAGAGGGAAGCCAGCCTGGGTCCCAGGTGCCTGCGGGCGGCCAGGGGAAGGAAGCATCCTGAGTTCCGAGTGCCTGCCGGCAGCTGGAGGAGGGAAGCCTGGGTCCCAGGTGCTGGAGGGACCCGGGCTGCCAGAGGGAAGCTGATGCCGGCAGCTGGGGGAAGGAAGGCCTACTCTTGCATGAATTTTTGTGCATCGGGCCTCTAGTTGTTTTATAATGAATGTAGGAGAGGAAGGCTTTGTTTTAGTATCATGGGTGAAGGTAGTGGTTTCTTTCTTTCTCTTTTCCTTTCTGTTAGGGAAAAAATGGGGGGGGAGGACAACAGTAATTTTCATAATTCACAGAAGTTAGCCCAGAAGAGAAGGCTGCGTCCTTGCCACTGGCTGCTGTGGGTAGTGGTTTCTTTAAATTTGCTAACGGTGGTAAGGGATGGAGGGTGCCACGGTTTCAGGGGCGACGACCATCACCTGAATCTTGGTGACTTTGCTTCTGGTGCCAAGGCCTGCTGTCCATCTCAAACTTTGTAGATTTTTGTTTTAACGCTTTTCTTTTTTTTTCTTAAAAAATGTCATTTGTATTGAGGTAGCATGGGTTTATAACACTGTGTTTCAGGTGTGCAGCATTATAAAATGACATCTGCATGTAGTACTTCATGCTCACCACCGGAATCTAGTTTCTGTCCGTCACCAAGGATTGACCGGTCTTACTTGTTTCCCCTCCCCCTCCACTCCCCCTCCCCCCTGGTAACCGCCAATCTGTTATCTGTCTAAGTTTGTTTGTTCTTTTGCTTGTTGGGTTTGGGGGCAGCATGTTCCTTTTTTCCTTCTCTGCCTCACTTCCCAGTATTTGTCTTACATTGTTCTCTTTGTTCAGCCAGCCTGGTCTGATTTGGTTGCTGAGTGGCTAAAACAGAGCTAAGGTCACCGGGATTTTTCCTCTTTTTTCCAGTCGCCTGAGCACAGCCACTGTTTGCACACAAGTTCCCTTCAAGAACGCGCTGCCCCTTTTCCTCAGGGCCTTCTCTTCAGTCCAGGGTGGCATTACTTGGTGGCTTTGTTTTTTAAGCAGAATTATCATTGATTATAGTTATTGATCACTACTCATTATAAGAGTAGTGCCTAACAACGCAGGAGACAAACAGGAGGGGAGAGCCCTCTCATTCTAGCCGCCTGAGAAGATAATGGCTGAGGACTCGGTGCTGAGGCTTAGGAACTTGTGCATATGCAAACTGCTTTAGTTTTGTTCATCTCACGACTAGAGTTCATAACTATAATTCATAAAAGTTTGGATTTTGTCAAATACTTTTCTGTGCCTATTGACATCATCATGTGATACTTGTTTTTTATTTTACTGATATATTAAATTACTTTGATTACTTTAATCTTGCATTCCTAAGATAAAGTCATAGGGTATAATTTTTCTTAGATGTGGCTGGATTCAGCTTGCTAGTATTTTGTTGAGAATTTTTGCATTTATATTCCTAAAAGAGATTGATCTGTTTGGTTTTGGTATCAGGTGATACTGGCCTCGTAGAATGAATTGGGAAATGTTTTCTCCTGTTCTATTTTTTGAAGAGTTTGTGAAGAATTGGTATTATTTTTCTTTAAATATTTGGTGGACTTCAGCAGTGATGCCTTCTGGGTAGTTTTTGACTACCAGTTCAGTCTCTTCACTTCTTACAGATCTAGTCAAAATTGGTGTTTCTTCTCGAGTCAATTTTATCAGTTTGTGTTTTATAATAGTTTGTCAATTTCATCTAAAATATTTGTTTGCAAAAATATATTTTAAAATCTTTTTATTTTTGTAAAGTCAGTAATATGTTTCCTCTTTCACTTCTGATTTATGTAATTTGAGTCTTTTTCTTTGTCAGGCTAGCTTACGATTTATCAATTTTGTTCTTTTTCCAGTGTCTTAAGATGGAAGGTTAGGTTATTGAGTTGAGATCTTTCTTAATGTGAGTATATCCGATAAGGCCCTGTACATATTTACTGTATTCTGGGATATTATCTCAGTTTACCCCAAAGTATGACCATCTAGCCGTGCTGATACTTGGCAGGCCCCACTGTGCAGATGCTCAGATGCCCTCTTCTCATACATCCAAGATGATCTGAACTAACAGGATCAAGCTCCACCATCCTTCTCACATGCCTCCTGGACTCTAATATTGGTTATTTCATTCTCTTGCCAGTGACGTCTGATGTCCCAGTAAATGGCATTGTCTGCTACGGTGCTGAAAAGATACTCCCAACGTCCCAGCGGCGGCACGGCTAACCTGGGCTTGGTTTGCACTCTGCTGTGGACACCCTAAGCAGGAGTGATGCCTCCAGGCAGGTGGTATGCGGTCCATCCAGCGCAGGCCCAGGCTTCACGGGAGCGAGAACGCCTTCAGCTGGTGAAGAAGGAAGAAGAGGATGAAGGCTACACTGCAGTGCAGGCTCCTAGGCCCCAGACACTCAACCTTCCTGGCCAGGAGCTGTTCCGCCAGCTCTTCAGACAGCTTCGCTACCACGAGTCTTCTGGGCCCCTTGAGACTCTGAGCCGGCTCCGGGAGCTCTGCCGCTGGTGGCTGAGGCCCGACGTTCTCTCCAAGGCCCAGATCCTGGAGCTGCTGGTGCTGGAGCAGTTCCTGAGCATCCTGCCCAGTGAGCTCCGGACCTGGGTGCAGCTGCACCACCCTGAGAGTGGCGGGAAGGCTGCGGCCCTGCTGGAGGAGCTGCAGAGAGACTTCAGTGGGACACCATGGACGGTGAGTTGAGCAAGTGTGCAGTGCCCAGTGAACTCTGCCTGCCAGTGAGCCAGCTTGTTTGGGGGTAGGGTTGGCCTCGGAACCTTCAGCCCTGAGGAATGCAGGGGAAGTCTTCCCTTCTCAGTCCCGTGGCACGTGAGCAGCTGAGAACTATACCCTAAGCCAAGGACCTTATAGCAGGCAGCCCTTCCCGCCTTCCCAAAGACGATCAGCTGCAGGAAGAGTATCCATAAAACAGGAACATATTTTTGGACACAGTGACTTAGGGTATACAGAGTCCATCTCCACCTATTGTCTAATTGCTGACCTGTTAAGTGGGGGTGATGTCTCTTGCTTGTAAGGAGAGGAGTAGAGTCTGGACTCGTGGCCTCTGAGAACACGTTAAGACCTGAAGAGCAGCCTGCATGTGCCATAAGCCTTTGAGGGTTGGCTCTGTGCAGGGAGGAGGCATCCCAACCTCAGTGTGCTTGCCCACATTGTTGTTCCTTTCAGAGCCTCAGTTTATTGAAAAGAAAATGCAAAACTGATCTAACAGTGAGAAGTTGCTGGGTATGTATTTGCCTATCATGTGCTTGGCCCTGGCCTTGGTGCTGGATGTGGGGCTGCCAGTCCCAGTGCCGGTGCTAGAGCCACAGGTCAGTTCAAGTGCACTCTGCCTCTCAGCGCTTCCTACGTCTTTGGATGCTTTTAAAATAGCATTTATCATTTTTGTAGGCTTCTTTAAAATTGTTATTTCTATAAAAATATGTATTTCTATAAAAATATCTTATTTCTAAAAAATAATCAATTCATGCATAAATAAAAGTTACTTTCAAGATTTCTGACACATATTGACATACTTCTCCCCCAAATTTAATATAAAGTTAGACCAGTCACCTAACACACCTGAAGATAGTCTAACAGCCGTAAGTGGTCATACAGCAACACAAGGGGTGACGATTACAAAAGAAAACCTCTTGGCTCAACATTGGGTCCTATTTTTAAAAAATCTAAAAGAGCAGTTATTCTTTTTATTAAAATAATGAGATCAAAAAGATCTAAAAAGTGATTTATCAGAGCAAATAAGGTACACCTCAGGTATAAAATTGTGGCTTGGTTGTATGCAACTCATTTAGGTCTAGATGTGAGGTTTTACAACCCATGAAAACATTGCCAACTGAGCAGAGAGGGCCAATCTGGTCAAAAGCAGTTAGAAATTAGAAAACATAAAACAGATGGGGAGAAAGCCTCCCAGATTCTGAAAAATAACAGAAATGCTCAAGATGCATATAAAGGTACAGTGTCACTCTGGGGTTCATCCAGATGACCAAAATGTGAGAAACCTAAGGGGAGGGGTAAGGGGGGGTGGGCCCTGCAAAAGCTTATCCTCCAACTCATTTGGCGGTGCTTCCATGGTCTTCCTGTTTCTTTATCCTCCCTTTGCGGGGTTTTGGAGGACTAGGAGACAAATTACTGCGATGAGTTGATCATCTTGAGTCTGTAGATCAGTCTCAGATGTTTCATGGCCTCAGCTCAAGTTCCATCTGTGTCAGTGTAGATAATGAGTTGGCCCCAGGGCCCGAAAACTTGAGGTTCACTGGCTGTAGTTTTCTGTTCTCATTGTTACACCAGGGACAGCCTTGCCTCAGACACCAGAGCTACTTGAAGGCCAAGGCAAAGGCTGCCTCATTCTACTCGGGTGGGCACTGTCATTGTTTGCACCTGAGACTTTTTCTTCTGCGGTGCCATGGCTGCCCCTCACAGTTAGCTTTGCCTCTCTGTCATTGTTACTACTTCCTCAGGCTTACAGGCTGGGAGTCCTGCCCCTTTGGGGTCCCTTTGCATATGAGCGCCTAGAGCAGTGCCCTGTACTGGGTAGACATTATGCATCTGCAGCTCTCCTGTGAGTCATTATCAGTTCAACTCAGGGACACATGTCTTTCGTTTCTAGGTTCCAGGCCAGGGGTGGGGGCTGAGGACTAGTGGGGAGGGTGTCCTGTGGCACCTGCGGCCTGACCACAGTGTTGTTACTGACTTGCCAGCTACTTTCTTTTCCCTTTTTTATATCTTTATTGTTGAGAGTATTACAGATACCCCGTCCCCCTTAAAGTCCCCCAACCAGCAACGTTCTGGCTCCACCTGTCACCCCCTGGCCCACACTAGAGCCCAGGGGGGCTGAGGGGTGAGGGGTCCTCCCTGGGCTTCCTTCTCCTTTCCCCTCTGCCTGTAGGTGGTAAGGGGCCCAGCTCACCCTCCTCTGGGCTCTGAGATTGGCCAAGTTGCTTTCTAATCCCCGTGGGGATCCTCTCCCGTTTTCTTCTTGCCAGGACCCAGCCCCTGCCCAGAGCCCAGATGTGCAATGGATGGGTACGGGAGCCCTGCGAGCCGCACAGAAATGGCCCTCTGCTTCACCTCCCAGGAGCGGCTCTGCTCGGGGGGACCACCTGGAGCCTCCCTATGAAATAGGAGTGCGTGACTTCCTGGCTGGGCAATCCGGTACTCACCGCCTGGCACTAACACCCCACCTCACCTGAAGCCACACTTCCCACATTTCCTGTCGTGTCATCTTTTCGCCACCTGCCCTCCCACGACAGTCCCTTTCTATCCTGGCCCTTAGCTCTGTGTCTTTTTTTCTTCTTCTTTGTGTTATTGCTGTTTTGTTTGTTTCTCATTCGTTAGCTCTGTGTCTTTTCTACCTCATCTGTGACCCACGTTAGCCTGGCTCCTCCTCCCGTTGTATGCCCTGCCCTCACTTCCATTCCCTGGCCTCCAGCAAACACAGGGGAAACATGAAATGGGTTACAGCAGTCCCTGCCTGCTCGTGGGGGGAAGGGTGGGCTGCCCTGTCTCATGGCTCTTTCTTCTTCAGATCCTCCTGCTGCCCAGGTGCCTGCCCTTCCCCAGGAAGAGGGCTGCCCTGGAGATGGGGCGACAGCCCAGCCTCAGGTGAGCCACAGAACCGGCTGTCCTTCGTGACGTCCCAGTGTTGCTGCCTGACAGAGTAGCTGCAGCTCCCCCTCGTCCTGCCTCTGTCCAGTGACCACACATCCAGAGGCTCGCAGACCAGACTCTCCCCCAGAGCCCAGGGCTCTTCTGCTGGATGATGGTCTTCTCTTTCACCCTGACCAGTCCATCCTGTTCTCACTCAGAGCAGCCCATTCCCCTGCCTCTCCCTGACAGCCAGGGTCTGTGGACTGGCTCTAAGGCAGTGGTTCTCAACCTTCTGGCCCTTTAAATACAGTTCCTCATGTTGTGACCAACCATAAAATTATTTTCGTTGCTACTTCATAACTGTCATGTTGCTACTGTTATGAATCGTAATGTAAATATCTGATATGCAGGATGGTCTTAGGCGACCCCCGTGAAAGGGTCGTTCGACCGCCAAAGGGGTCGCGACCCACAGGTTGAGAACCACTGCCCTAAGGTCTCCTTCTGTTTCTTAGGAGGCTCTGACCTTCAAGGACGTGGAGGTGACCTTCTCCCAGGATGAGTGGGCCTGGCTGAACCCTGCTCAGCGGAACCTCTACAGGGATGTGATGCTGGAGAACTATGGGAGCTTGGCTTCTCTGGGTAAGGCATCGCTGTCCCCATGCTCTGCCCACCTTTACTGCTGCCTTCTTAGTCTTCATTATGGTGCATCCGAAGGGGCCTGACCTGGGTGTACGTCCAGCCCTATAACTGCTAACCAGGTCACTGAGTCTGTCATCCAGTCTTTCCTCTTGAAAAACAGGATAAGAATGCCTGGTATGCTGGTTACTGTAAAGACGAAGTCCTATGTGTCAAGTTCCTAATGCATTTAGGCATCTGCAATAGGTTAGCTGATTGAATTGCTCTGTGGTTCCCATCTCCAGAGAACCCTGGTGATGCTTTTGGCTGTGATTTCTCTCAGCCTCTCTTGTCTCTGCTCAGGGCTGTTAGAGATGGCTGTCTGGGCCTCCTGCCTTAGCTCCACCCCCCCCCCCCCCCCCGCCTCTCTGGCCTCTCCCTCCTCCCACCCACAACGCCAGGCGTGCGAGGGTCCTTGAGACTAGTTCTGTGTGACTCAATCCCGTCCCCTCCCCTTCTCCTCTGCAGTGGGGCCACTCGCCAAACCTGCTCTGATCTCTTGGTTGGAGGCAAGGGAGCCGTGGGGCCTGAATGTCCAGAGAGCCCAGCCTAAGGCGAAGCCAGGTGCTGCCCCGGCAGGTGAGTTCCAGAGAACCTACCAGATCCTGCTCCTCCAGCGTCTGCTCTCTTTCTTACCATCTTTCACACCAGGTCAGTCCTGGGGAACTTACTCCATTGTTTGCTAGAAGGAAAATCCTTAGTACTGTTGCTAAGGGTGCCGGGCCCTGGGCTTCTTCCCTCCAGACTGGCCTATTAGACATTCATTTCTGGCTGTGCCCCTTTCCCAGAAGCCCTTTCAGTATCATGATTGCTCACCGGAGGGTTTCACCGTTCCTTCTCGTTTCCCGTTCATTGATGCTGCACTCCCGTTGAATCCCCAGTGCCTGCCCCTTCCTGCTCTGAGGAGCCCTCATTCCACTCCTGCTCCTCCTCTCTGCTCCGTCCTCCCCTGTGGTAGGCTTGCTCTCCAGACCTTTTAGCCGGCTCTCCTCCGAGCCCCACCCTTGGCCCTGTCTTGTGCTGTGGGTCCTCTCCCCTCTCTTGCTATTAACACTTGCCTCTCAACCCTTTCTTTTTTAACTGGATGTGAGTTCTGCACACGTCTAGCTCCTGTGCCCATCTTGCTTCTCCTCCCTTCCCTGTCACCTGGGACGCCCTTCCACTTTGCCTTGCTGTGACTGTTTTGTAGACGTATTGGCAGTCAGGCACAAGCCACACCACCCAAGTTTGTGGCACCTTTTTGCCCCTTGGTGCTTTTCCAAGTGTGGGGAAAGAGTGCATTCTCTTGTGTTTTATTTTGTGTCAGGAGGCGAGCTCCAGATTAAATCAAGCAAGCTCATCCTAAACCCCAAACCTTTGGAAGATGCACAGGCCTTAGCTGTGTCGTCAGGATGTCGTGTGATGAGTGTTTCTGAGGAAACAGGGCCCAGAGAACTTGTGGAACAGAAGAGCCCGTTACAGGAGGGAAGTGGCAATCCCACACACGCGAGTGCTAAGAGAAAAGAGGCCAGTTTCAGTCACCGGACAGGAAAGGAACCGGAAGACTCGGGCGGCGGTAGTAGCGTCAGTCTCAGACACGTATATTTTCGAGTTCCCAAAAGAAAAAGGAAGCATGGCTGCGGCCGACACTTCAGAGGGAGCTCATACCACTATGACTACAAGGAGTACGGGAAAGGCCTCAGGCTCATGATCAGCGGGTTTAACCTACATCAGAGAATTCACGCTGGACTGAAAGCCCCCTCGAAGGATGCGCACGGGAAAGACTTCAGCCTCGGCTTGCATCACCAACGCAATCTTCACGTGGTGGGGACTTTCTATAAGTGCGCCGACTGTGGGAGGAACTTCAGCCGTAGCTCCTACCTCGAATACCATCAGAGACTCCACACTCAGGAGAAGCCCTTTAAATGCCGAGTGTGTGGGAGAGCCTTCAGGTGGAGCTCCAACCGCGCGCGACACGAGAGAATTCACACTGGACTGAAACCTTATAAATGCGATTTATGCGGCAAAACTTTCCAGCGCCTGTACGCCTACCACCTGCACCAGGAGTCCCACGCCAACCAGCTGTATCTCAAAACTAGGCGGCGTCAGGAAGCGCTCGCCTACGGCCCCCGGTTGGATCATCATTTGCAAGACCAAGGCGGGGAGAAGCTCTTTGACTGCAGCCAGTGCAGGAAATCCTTCCACTGTAAATCGTATATCCTGCAGCATCAAAGGATCCACACGCAGGAGAAGCCCTTTAAATGTACCAAATGCAGGAAAACCTTTCGGTGGAGGTCCAACTTCTCTCGCCACCAAAGAATGCACCAGGAAGAAAAGTTCTATAACCCAGACAGGGGCAGCGAAGACTGGAGGGAGGCCCCCGGCTGCAGTCAGCCCCAGAGCGACCCCCCTGCGGAGGAAGCTTTCCTGTGCCCGCAGTGTGGGCAGACTTTCCCCGGGAGGAAAGCGCTCCTTAACCATCAGAGGACCCACACAGGCCAGGAACCCTACCGCTGCGGCGAACGTGCGAAGGAGTTGACGCACAGGTCGAAATTGATCGTTCGTAGGAAGCAGCATGCCCTCAACAGAAGCCCTGATGACCGGCCCTCCCGCAGCCAGGACGGAGCGCTCCAGGTCCCCCCGAGCAGCCTGGCCCCGAGCAGCCCGGCCCCGAGCAGCCCGGCCCCGGAGAAGCCCTTCACGTGCAGCCAGTGCGGGAAAGGCTTCCAGAACCACTCCTTCCTCCTCATCCACCAGCGGGTTCACACCAGAGAGAAGCCGTATCAGTGCAGGGATTGTGGGAAAGCTTTCCGGTGGAGTTCCAACCTCTCGCGACACCAGAGGAGCCACTTTCTGGGAAAACGGCTGCTCCTGTACCGTGACAGCGGGGACACTTCCGATGTGCAGCCACAAAGCCTGGAGGACGAGAAGAAAGCCTTCTGGTGCCAAGAATGCGGGAAGAGCTTTACGCGTAAAAGAACCCTCTTAGATCATAAGGGGATCCACAGTGGAGAGAAGCGCTACAAATGTAACCTCTGCGAGAAATCTTACGATCGAAAGTACCGCCTGGTGAATCACCAGAGAACCCACACGAAAGAGAAGCCTTTCAGATGTCAGTGGTGTGGGAAAGACTTCATCGCAAAGCACACCCTCTGCATCCACCAGAGGAAGCACACCCGCCTGGCGCCGTCGGAAGGCAGCCTGGCCGGGCCGTCTTCCTCTCAGGACAGAGGGCCGAGTTTGCAGGAGTTAAAGCGGAGCGGGGAGAGGCCCGTGGAGGACCGTGAGCAGGGCTCCGGGCCCAGTGGACCACAGGACTTACCCGCGGAGAAAAAGTGTCACAAGTGCAGCACGTGTGGGAAAGCGTTCAGCAAGACCTCCCAGCTCATCAGCCACAGGAGATTCCACACTCGCGAGAGGCCCTTCAAGTGCACCAAGTGCGGGAAGACCTTCCGGTGGGCTTCCAACCTGGCTCGGCACATGAAAGGGCACCTTGGTGATTAGCTGGGGCCTGACGGAGGGAAGAGGCGGTTCCCGGAGGACCTCAGAGGGAGGTGCTGCGGGAAAGTGCTCCCAGAGGGCCCAGCCCTCTTCATTGTGGAAGCTGGTCGCAGAGAATCCCGAGGATTCAAAAGCTCAGAGGCCCCTCGTTTTACCTGCTGGGGATGAGATGCTCTTTGGGGACCTTCCGGAGACTCGGGCCCTCAGGAGTGGCCTTTGTGCCATGGCCTGGAGCTCCCCGGCCAGGTCTTCTTCCGTAACTAAAGGGTGATGTAGGCCAGTGCCCTTCTGGGTTGGCGAGGCGGGCCGTGGCTGCTGGGAAGGGGCCCTGAGGTTTTCCTCGGAGTTTGATCTGTTCTGGTTCCTATTCTGTTTGACCTTAAAGCAACAGCAGCTGCAGGAACTCCTCCGAGTCACCCCATATGCCTCCTGGGGAGCTCTGGCTGCAGCTTCAGCCTTCACAGCTGGCTTGGATCTCTGCTGTGGGCGCCAAGTGGAGGAGAGCAGGTGTCGGGTCCCTCACTGGAGCGTGGAGCTCTCCCATCCCGTCCCCATCCCATTCCCCAGGTGTGCAGCTCTGTCTGTTAAACAGAAATGTGCTGAGCTCCTCCCACGTGCCAGAGACACCGCAGTGACCCGAATAGTGCCGTCTTGGATCTTTACAGATAAACATACGAGATCCATAAACGTTTGGGTTGGTGTGTGTGTTGTGGGCAACACGCATCGGAGAAGCGTCAGAGGGCATGCTGGATTGGGAGGTGGGTTGTGGTTTTAAACAGGCTGGTCATGAAGGGCCTCGGCTGAGAAGGTGACATTTGAGCAAAGACCTGAAGAGTCGGGAGTGGGCCCTGGCGGTCTCTAGAGCCACGCACAGGAGGTGGGCTCCTGTCTGGTGTCTCAGGGAGTGACAGGGGGCCCCTGGGCTGGAGTGGAGTGAGCCAGTGGAAGAGAGGGGGCCAGAGAGGCGGTGGGCAAGCCACAGGGCATCGGGGGCCTCACTGGGCCTGGACGATATAAAAAAACATATATATTTATTGATTTTAGAGAGAGAGGAAGGGAGAGGGAGAGAGAGAGATAGAAACATCAGTGAGAGAAAAACATCATCAATCGGCTGCCTTCTGCATGCCCCCACCGGGGATCGAGCCGCAACCCAGGCATGTGCCTGACAGGGAATCAGTGACCTCTTGGTGCACGGGACAGCGCTCAACCACAGCCACACCTGCCGAGTGCTTTTGGATGATTTGAGTTTAGAAGTGATGTGGTCTGAATGTGAATTGCATCTTACAAGAGTTAACCACAGACCCAAGGACTCAGTAAAATGTCGAAGCTGAAAATGTTTTATGCAGTTATCCCTGCTGCCTGTTTCTATGCGTGAACACCCCCCTCCCTACCTGCCCCCATCAAGTATCTGAATATTCTGAGACCAGCAGCTCTCCCCCGGTGTAAGCAGTTGTGATTGCAGCTCTGACCTCTGCAGGCTGCCGTGTGCTGTCTCCCTTCACCTGCAGTGCCACACCCGTCCATGCTGGCTCAGGACCTCACTCTTCCAGGCCCAGCTTTCCCTGACCCTCGTCCCTTGAAGCCCTCTCCCCTGCCCCGCCTTTCCTGGTCCCTGTTTCGTGCTGTCTTAGGTGTTGTCTGGATTTGCAGAAGTTACGCTCACCACCACAGCCAGACTGAGGCCAGGGCTGAGTGCTTGCTTACCTGTTGGCCACGCAGAGATTTTGCACAAAGTTGCCTCTGTTGAGGAAGATAGAGCTGAGTTTAGTTTAGCTGAGTCATGATTGGAGTCTTTTGAAAGGGTTCTTGAGTGAAACGTCGACTGGAGGCCACCCACAAGTGCACTCCTGTAATTAGGAGCCCGGCTCTGTGTGGTTCCGAGCCACAGGCACCAGTGAACAGTTTCCGACGGCCCCAGTCACAGTACCCATCTCGCACCCCTCTCTGGCCTGGAGGGCACACCCCCTTTTCCAACCCTGCCCTGCCTTCTCTCCCCAAGAACTGAAGTTGGGGCTGAAGAGAGCCAGGTGGGCATCAGCAGGTCTTTCAGTCAGCTGTCCGGTGTCAGCCCAGCCTTGCTGACCGAGACCGTCAGCCCACAGAGTCGTGTACAGAGAAGAAAGCCCAGGAAATGTGAATGAAACGGACCATCTCACACTTACCACGCTGGCAAATTGTTCATGTGGGTGTGTGGGCCCTGGGCACTGACTGCTGTGGGAGCGGGAACTGATGACGGTTGTGCGAAGCGGTTTGCAAAATCTTGTAAAGTTGTGTGTACTCGGTCACCTAGTAATCTGCTCCTGGATAAACCACAGAACAACGGCTGTGACACAGGAGATGCGTGTGAGCCTGCATTGCAATACTGTTCGTTGCAGTTGGCAAGATTGTTGAGATAGCGAGATTGGGAAAAGCCTACATTCCCATCAGCAGAACAGAGAAGTCAGTGGGTTGTTTTGGAATTTTGGGAAGCGAGTGTGAAAGAGCCGGAGTCGCATCTTTCACGGATAAATAAAACGACGCTGAGAAACTGGTGAAGGTACAGACAAGTACCGTTTCTGTAAAGTTCAACGCTGTATCTGTGAGTCCGTTACTTAAACGTCTTTGTGTTTCACTTTTTCTGTAAAATGAAATATTTGTGCCAACCTCACAGGTGACTGGGGTTGGGGGTAGTTAATGAAATGGTGTAAGTAAAGTGGTTAGAACAGTGGCTGCCGTGTGAGCACTGGTGGCATATAGTAAACCATGTTGTTACTGTTCTGCACTATATATTTCAGTGCTTCTCAACCTTCTGGCCCTTTAAATACAGTTGCTCATGTTGTGACCCAGCCATAAAATTATTTTCGTTGCTACTTCATAACTGTAATGTTGCTCCTGTTATGAATCGTAATGTAAATATCTGATATGCAGGATGGTCTTAGGCGACCCCTGTGAAAGGGTCGTTCAACTGCCAAAGGGGTCACAACCCACAGGTTGAGAACCGCTGATATATTTCCTGTGGACGCAAATTATATGAAACCAGAGTATGAAATCGTGTATTGGAACGATGTGTGAATGTCCTGCTCTGCCCTCCCAGGGCAGGGGTTGCTGATGAAATTGGAGGCTTCGCTTGTGTTTTCTTTTTAAAATTACTGTCGATGTTGGTCAGCATGTGGATTTAGTAGCATAGTGCGGTGGGTGCTTTTTTAACTGTCTGCTTAAAATCCTTAAAAATAAAAAGTTTTTACGCCTGGGCTCTGACATTTTCTGATTCACAGAGATCCTGGCTCTGCTTCACGGGGTGTTAGAATGCATCACTAATCGCTCCAGGTTCCAGGTTCCTCACCTGCAGCGTCGGAGCAACACAGACGGCCCCGAGGAAAGGAGTGGTTAACAGCCCTGCTCCTCGGGGTGGACACCCAGCAACGGCTACAGGGGAGGATGTTCGCCACGCGTGGACACGTGATCTCCAAGATGTGTGGTTTACAGGAAATCATAGGCTCAGTTTCCTTTAGCTCCTCCTTGCCCAATAATAAGTAAAGTCAGAAGCTGTAGACTCAAGTTTAAAGATGAAATGGGATCTGTGGACGGAGGCGCTTAGTCATTCATCCCACTTTTTTGGTAGGTGAGGAGGGTCATGAGCTCTCACATACCAGCCACCACAGCCTTTAAGTTCATGCCAACCCTGCCAAGAGGAGGAAAGGCTTTGCATCAACCAGGTTCTAGTCAGGGGCCAGAAACCATACCAATTGTTTTAACGAGAGCTTCATAAAGAATTGTTCACTAGCCCTGGCCGGTTTGGCTCAGTGGATAGAACATCAGCCTGCTGACTGAAGGGTCCTGGGTTCATTTCTGGTCAAGGGCCTGAACCTCTGTTACAGGTTCCTCCCTGGCCCAGGACCTGGTTCAGGGCACCTGCAGGAGGCAACCAATTGAGGTGTTTCTTTCACATCGATGTTTCTGTCTTTACTGCTGTCTTCAACTCTCTAAAAATAAATGGAAAAATAGCCTCAGGTGAGGATTTAAAATAAATAACTATATTATTTTAAAAAAAATAGTTCACTAGATATATCTGAATAAAAAGGCAGAAAGAAAATGGGGAGGCATCATGGAGGTGGTAACTGAGGAGCAGCTAACTCCCCCCTCCCCCACGCCCCCTGCAGGACTGCGTGAGCTGTAATATGAGGCTGACCCCCTTTTAGACGTTTGACCACTGATAACTTGAACTTTCAAGCTCTTTCTCTCACATCTGGGCAGGCTAAGCTGAAAGCCCAAGCACGCCTCAGCTCCAGAGAGGAAACGGGCATTTTTCATTGCACTGGAACCCTCACCCCTATCTATCTAAAAGCCTAAGTGATGGTTTGACCGGTAGCTATGATGCACACTGACCACCAGGGGGCAGACGCTCAATGCGCAGGCATGGAAACATGGAACAGAATGATGAATGTCCGAGGGAAGGGGAGGAGAGCAGGAAGAGATTAACCAAAGATCTTCTATACATACTAGAGGCCCATGCATGGATTTGTGCACCGGTGGGGGGGGGGTCCCTCGGCCTGGCCTGTGGGGATTGGGCTGAAACCGGCAGTCTGACGTCTCCTGCGGGGTCCTGGGAGGGTGCAGGGCAGGCCAAGGGACCCCACCAGTGCCCGAATTCATGCACGTGGCCTCTAGCCCACAATAAAAACAGCAGCTCGCTCCTTTCTGTCAAGGCAAACCAGCTGGCGTGTCTGTCCTCTCCCCAGGGAGCCTCATTACGTGAGTAATAAACTTTTCTGTAACCTGTTGATGTGTGTGATGTCATTAGTCTGGACATCTGAACCAGTTTAGGTGGTGATACAGTATCGGTCCCACCTCCACAGTGCAAGCTACAGAGCAGGAACAAAGAGGAGTGGTTAGAGTTGTTCACAGATCAGACATTGGCAGAACCCCTGTGAGCTGAACTCCGACCTATGAGGGGGTGAGCGCTGGGGCTGGGGCTCATCTCTGCACTCAAGAAGCGCCCCATGTTGGCCAGTCTCGAGCTGGACTGCACTGCTGCTCCCCGAAGAGGCTGCGCTGCTGGGGTGAGGGCCTTGGCAACAGGACAGGAAGGAAAATCCTCCTTGCATTGGGAGTCTCCAGAGAAACCTCAATGGGATGTATGTGTATATGTGGAAGGAGGTTTATGATGAGGAATTGGCTTGTGGTTATGGAGCGCACGCTCCAGCCCCAGTCCGATGGCTGGCTGCCGGGGACCCAGGAAAAGCCCACAACACGGGTGAAATCTGACGGCTGCCTGCCTGAGCGTCCTTTCTGGCCTGGGAAGGCCAGTCTTTTTTTTTTTTTTATATATATTTTATTGATTTTTTACAGAGAGGAAGGGAGAGGGATAGAGAGTTTGAAACATCAATGAGAGAGAAACATCGATCAGCTGCTTCCTGCACACCCTCTACTGGGTATGTGCCCACAACCAAGGTACATGCCCTTGACCAGAATCGAACCTGGGACCCTTGAGTCAGCAGGCCGACACTCTATCCACTGAGCCAAACCGGTTTCTGCAGGGGCAGTCTTTTTGTTTTGTTCAAGCCTTTAGCTGATTGGCTGAGGCCCACCCACATTATGGAGAACGATCTGCCCTATCATAGTCCACCAATTTAAATGTTAATCTCATCCAAAAACACCCTCACAGAAAAGCCCAGAATAACGTTTGGTCAAATAGCCGGGCACCCATGCGTTAGGACTCGCAGAGCCAGGGAAAGGCCCTGAGTCTGAAAATCTAAAGAAAGAGGCAAGGCCCTCCAGTGTAACAACTGGT
This sequence comes from Myotis myotis, assembly GCF_014108235.1. Taxonomy (NCBI): domain Eukaryota; kingdom Metazoa; phylum Chordata; class Mammalia; order Chiroptera; family Vespertilionidae; genus Myotis; species Myotis myotis. The sequence continues at coordinate 49,585,883 of NW_023416317.1, forward strand.
AAAGGTTTGTTATTAAGGGAAACGGATTTGCAGCATTGCTCGGGCAGTTGCAAGATGAAAGGAGTCCCCGCACTGCTCAGTTGGCGCTAGAGAACGATATGGAGCAAAAATAAGGAGGCTGGGGCGGTGGGGAGGCAGCAGGGAATAGTCACATAAACGGATATGTGACTGTTTCCAGGTGCGGGAAACTGCCTTACATGCTTGACCAGGTCAGGACAACCGGAATGTTTTCTAGACGCAGCGCATTCCAGAGGGCGGGGGGGGGGGGTGCGGGGGGGGGGGGTGCGGGGGTCGGTGCTGGTTAATGTCAGGCAGACATGATCTCCATCAGGCTGTCTCCGGGGGCGGGGAGGGGGCTGGGATGCAAACAAACCTCTTGATGGCCCGGGTCCAGCAGCGCTCAGTCTCTCCTCCTCCGTACCCTGGCCAGGAAACTGACACACAAAATTGATCATCCCCATCCCACCCCTCCAGCACTGCCGCCTCCTTAAATGCCCTGGCGGCCAGGGAACCAGCTGGCAAGGCAGAGGTGTGGACTGGGGAGTTCCCACCCCTAGGCATCTGTAGAAGGCTGGATGTGAAACAGATCAGTTAATAAACTGGCACCACTTTTCTGAATCATTTTATTTAAAAAATTCCTAGGATGTTGGACTTAAAACTTTGAGGCCAATAATATGTATTCAGGGAATTATGTGTGTTAAGTTGTGGACAACTGCTCACTTAAAGGTGTAAGTTATGCCAGAAGCAGTTGATTTTACCCATTCACCTGGTAATAAATAGCTGTTGAACGTGACCTTATTTTGCTGCAATGAACCCAGACTTAAAAACCCCAAGAAGAGTCTGAGAATTATCTAAGACTCCAGTAACCACTTGGGAAAATATTCTGGCAGTCCTCCAACTGTTAAGCAGAGTTACCATATGAGCCAACAAATCTCATGTAAATGTCTCGTGGTGGTGCCCTAACTGGTTTGGCTCAGTGGATAGAGCGTTGGCCTGTGGACTGAAGGGTCCCAGGTTCGAATCTGGTCAAGGGCATGTACCTTGGTTGTGGGCACATCCCCAGTAGGGAATGTGCAGGAGGCAGCTGATCGATGTTTCTAAGTCTCTATCCCTCTCTCTTTCTCTCTGTAAAAAATCAATAAAATATATTTTTTAAAAATGTCTCGTGGCCCTTTAAAACTTACAGAACATAAATATCGGAAACAATACAAAGAATGGAATTTTGGAAAACCCGGTTCACCCTGGCCACGTTGAGCCGAGGGCATTTCCCACACTCTGGCATGTTACGTGGCTAACCCCCATGTTTGGAGCTGGCGCTACTTCCTACAGTGGGCTGAATCTAGGCTGGGATAGGCTGGGAAGCGCTTGACACAATAAAGACCAGGTTGCTAGGAGCCCCCAGTCTTCTAAGGCTCCCCCTCCTCTCTGAAGCTCCCTCCAATGAATCCTCCACTCCAGACCTTTCAGACAGGTGAGCTTCAAACTCCTCATTCCTTTCCAGTCCCCCAAGTCCTGGCCATCTGTTGAGCCCACTGTGCCTTTGCTATCAGCCACCCGGTTCTGGGCACACTGGAAGGAGATGCTGACTTGCCCATGGCCTTGGGGACCACCAGGGGATAGTGGGCAGACCCTCTCTGCCTGGGGCAAATTGGAGCTTCTCCTGGGATGCAGGTGTCAGGACCTTGAAGACGGGTTGACCTAGTTGATCGTCTATGCCAGGGGTGGGCAAACTTTTTGACTCGAGGGCCACAATGGGTTCTTAAACTGGACCGGAGGGCCGGAACAAAAGCATGGATGGAGTGTTTGTGTGAACTCATATAAATTCAAAGTAAACATCATTACATAAAAGGGTACGGTCTTTTTTTTTTTTTTTTTTTTTTTTTTTAGTTTTATTCATTTCAAACGGGCAGTAGTTTGCCCACGGCTGGTCTAGGTAGTGTGCCTTGACATTTCTCAGAGGGGACAGTCGCTGTCTGTTCTGAAGAAGGTGAAGTACCAAGCATGACAGAAAGTAGGACGAGTCCCCCAGACCTGCCATTCGGCCCACACCAAGGCGGCTTCCCCTGAGGTCAGGAAGCTGCAGCTTTGCAGCCCTGCCTGGCACTGGTCCTGGGCAAGTGCACGGGGGCAGGTGAGGGTGAGTTTCGTTGCTGCTGTGACTCAGGACCATGAACGTAGCTGCTTGGAACAAGAAACACTGATCTCCCAGAGTTGTGGGTCCTGAGTCCCTCGAGTAAGGCGTGGGACTCTGCTCAGGTCTCACACATCCAACTAGCGTTTTGTCCACCCTGAGCTCTTATCGGAGACTCTGGGGGAAAACCCAGTCCCAGCCAGGCTCACTGGTTTTGTTGACAGAATTTTCCTTCTCATGGTTTGCACTTGGCTTCTGGCATTATCGGGCCAGCAATGGCAGGCGAGGCCTCCTCACTCTTAGAATCCCTCTCACTCCTTGGGCAGTATCCCTCGGACCCCAGCCAGAGAAAGCTCTGTTTCCCAGGGCTCAGGTGGTTAGATTGGGGCACCTGGATAATACAGAGTACGTCCCTCGTGTAAGATCTGTGGTTTTAATTATATCTGCAAAGTCCCTTTGTCATGTAATGAAACACTATTACAAGGTTCCAAGGATTAGGGCATGGCCACTTTTGGGGGACCATTCTGACCACATATGATTATATTTTTGTAAAATTTATGAGTGATATTTTTTTTTGTAAGAAGATCCAGCATTCTCCATTCTCCTCTTAATCTAAGAAAGGTATTTTTTTCCCCCCCAGCTATAGTTTGTAATCATTGTCACTTCCTTTACAAAATGAGCTTAAGGAGTGGCGACCAGCATTTTCTTAAGGGATATAGCCGAATTGCATTGCATGGAAAATCGCATAGGGAATGTTGCACACAATCATTTGTGTTCCATGAAATTGCTAGTACACACACACGCACATACATCTGAACTAGGTCCAGAGGTACAGTATACGTCTTAAGTGTACTTGGCTAAGATTTAAAAAGACATTAAGACCCTAGAATTGGAGCCTCCAGTTAGGCGTGCGCCTGGTCCTGGGAAGTTTCTGGAGCCTCTGGGAGGGTCTCCCTGGCAGGCGAGCACAGGTGGCTCACAGAGCCCAGGGGAGGCCTCCTCCCCACCGTGGACCACTGAAGGCGCACCTGTGTTGTCCCCTCTCCCCTGTAGCTATGTCCCCGAGTCACTTTGAACAGAGGAAGAAACCTCTCGATACGTTCTTCTGGGTAAACGAGATAACCGGAGAAGTCACCTACCCGCCGCTGAAGGCGGATGTGCCTGCAGCTCCTCTAGAGAAGCCCCAGGAGACCCCCGAGTGCCGCCAGCGAGGGAGCGCGCAGGGGGCTCCTCCCAGCGCCCAGGGCCGGGCCAGCTCGCCTGCGTGGAAGGCGGACTCTCCATCCCCTCCTATGGCTTCACTCAGATACCGAGGCTCTAGGTACACCCTCCCACCTACGCTGACCCACCAACTGGTCAAAGCTGGAGCCAGGAGCCCCTCGCGGTTCCCAGCGGCTCCTCTCTTACCACCAGGCGGCGCTCCGCCACTATTCCACCCGCTGGGGCCAGCCCCTCCTCCACCAGCCCCTACCTTTCCTTCCTGCCCTTCTGTCCTCTGGGCCTACACCTGCAAGCTGAAGAATGTCCTCACTGGGAATAACCGATTTTCCTTTTGAACTTGACAGTGTTTGCCTGGCCACGCCCCTTAAGAGCCATCCGTGGCCAGAGCAGCCTGCCACCTACCTACACCCCTGCATGTCCTGGGAGGACCCCTGGCCTCCCCTAGAGGCAGGCACACAGGACTCTGCCAAATTCTTATGCGAATGTGCCCAATGCTTTCAAACTCCATATAAATTGAGCTGCGATTTTGACACACGACGTTTTCTAGACTTCCTTTACCTCCCAGGCCAATCTGGTGTTTTACTCTCAACTCTTTGGGTTCAATAATTCGATTCTGATGTTGGCGTCACAGCAATGTTTAGTTCCCAGCTGGAGCCAGAAGGAGGCCGCCTTGGCTGAGATCGGAACAGGCCCAAGCCCAGGCTGTTGTTCCCTGTGCTTCTGACACCCCAGCAACAGGTCAGAGGTCCCCAGGCCGCCTCCTCGGGTTCGATTCATTTGCTAGAACAGCTCACAGAACTCAGACACCTTTTACTTAGATCTCTGGTTTGTATAAAAGGATGTGACTCCGGCAGGAGCAGCCAGGTGGAGCAAGTGCACAGGGGCAGGTAAGGGGAAGGGCTCGGGCATCTGTGTGAGCACTCCACTAGCACCACCCCATTCACCAACCGGAAGCTGTTTTGGGTTCTTATGGGGATTCATGAGATAATTGACCATTGGCGATTGTTTCAACCGCCAGCCCTTCTCTTGTCCCCCGGGGCCTGGGATGGGACTGGGTGTTCCAACTCTCTAATCACATGGTTGGGTCCTCTGTCAACCAGTCCCCATTCTTAGGTGGGGGTGGGGGTCCCAAAAGTCACCTCACTAACCTGACAGAAGATACCCTCTAGGCTCCCATTACCTAGGAAATTTCAAGGATTTTAGGAGGGCTACACGGTACTCTGGGGCGGGGGGAAGCCCCCAAGGAAGAAAAGGCTTGGAAGGGGGTCCCCTCTCCAGTCCTCATTGGAAAAGGCGTGGCTGTGGCCCTGGATGGCAGTGAAGTTGGCTGGGTTGCCCAGGGCCTGGCTCTCTAGTCACGGGGTAAGCAGGAAGCAACACTCTGGGGCACCAGCCAGATACAGGCAAGGCAGCCGATGGACAAGCGGGGGTGTCAGTGTGAACAGAAGGCCCAAGCGCGCAGTGTGTGTCGAGGGCATGCGCTCTGAGCCCACAGCTGGGGCAGGTTTCCACCGAAGCTATCACCCCATGCCTCTGACCAACGGAGCAGCTTGCCTCTAGCGCCCTCTACTGAGAAAGCCTACCATCTCGCTCACTCTAGGAATCGGTTCATGGGTCAGAGCCCTCTGAGGGTGGGGGCGGAGCTCAGGTCTCCCTGGAGCCTCTTTCTGACCTGAGGCTTTGCAGTGAGCGGGTCGGATCCTGTGCAGGTCCTCTTCCTTACACTGGGAGGAAATCAAACAGGCATGCACAGGCCGTCAATTTCTTCTACTTTCCTATTATGTTGAAATAGTTGTAAAACTATTAGTAACTGAATAAAAAGAGAAAACAATGGTCTGATTAATATATATTTATTATGTAACAATTAGTTTCAAGACAAAGTCCAATTCAAAACACATTACTGATTTTACAAAAGGTATTTAATCCAAACCCATTTTTCCAATAAATTTTCTTATGTAACCTCCCACCGTCTGGCTCTGGAAACAACATTTGCTACATTAGAAAAAAATGTAAGTACAGCTCTTAGGCACAGTGTTAAAGGGATGACACACACACCCTGGAATAATTACAAATCAGTATTTCTTTTGAATACACATTTGAATTTTAAGTTTAAATAACCAATGTTTTAGATTAATTTAAAACATACTTCAAGAATGGTTTTAAATACCTTTCCCTTGTAATGCACTGTGGGAAAAAATTTCTCTCATTTCTTCTGCAGTAAGAGCTACAAAAACGGTGTCCCACACAGGATTCACTTTGTCCTCTTGAGAAACAATGAAGAGGTTTTGGAACTGGTTAAAAATATCCTAAGAGAAGTATCTGCAGAGAGAGAAGCCCTGTGTCTAGAGTGGCCACGCCATGCCCCTTGCGGTGGGGCTGGTTGTCCCCACAGCTGTGGACCAGGGGTGGCTCGGAGGCCTGAACCAGGACTCCAAACACTGGTGGGAACAGGAAGACCCAGGCTGCAAGGGGTGACAGAATCCTGCCTGACTGGGACCACGTTACACTTGACCCTACCTGCTGGGAATCTTTGGGAAACAAGAATTTTTCGGGGTAGTGTTTTCCATGGCCATAAATGAGTCACCTCATTAAATGAATCGGAAAAATTCACTGTCTGTTGGCTTCATGCTACAACTACACTATTTCAATGGGAAGGAAAACTTACAGGTTTAAAACTAAATTCTCTGTCACTGAAGATGTTCAATACCATATATTCATTCAATGGCTTTCCCCTTCCATTCTTTCTGTTTGGCAAAATTTCATTATCTAGCTTTTGCTACCCATCAATCTTGTGTTTTGGACATCAACAGTCCACACTGGTTGCAAAATACATGTGTGCACTGATACAGGGGGTGTGACTGTGAAGATGCATGTTGAATTGGGTTACATATTTACCCACATTCACTCATACACAAATATGTTCTTTCACGCCAACAGCTTTTTACCTAGTCTTGCCAATCAGATAAGAAACACCATAAGATGGAGAGTGAAAACTTTTTTACAAACAAGTTTCCCAGCAGAAATTAATTTTAAAAAATAAGTATACTTTCAAAGCAGCAATCAGAAACTTTGTTCTTGTAGTAGGTAAATAATACTGTTATAGCAAATTGTGGACTTAAGTTTAAGTTAACAGCTTCGTTCTTAGTTCTTTAAAAAATAATACAGGTTTGTGTCACTTAATGGCTTCTCCATTTTTCCAATTCCAAGGAATACAGAGGTCTCCGTCTTGCATAACGGAGTAAAAATGTGAAACGCAGAGATGCATCCCTTGTAGGTAAGGCAGCGACTGCCCCAGAAGTCTCTTACAGCAATCCACCATCTGCTTACTAGAAACGCTGGGCTCCTTATAGAACTTTTCCAGGGAAAATTTCTTTGTTGAAGCCTGTATCAATTCATCTTCAATAACCTTTAACCTGTTATATCAAAAAAAAAAATCATTGCCACAGCAAATAAAAGAACATAAACTATAAATACATTTTTAGATACGGGGCTATACCTTTCTGCTCACAACACTGAAAATGGTGTCCACCAAAGCCAAATTATATGCTTAGAACATACACCAGTGGTTGTCGTGCAGTGCCTGTTATTTCCACACATACCTCTAAAAGTACTTGTGAAACCTTTGCAGCAGGAATGGGGTAAAAGTAATACATACTTTAGGAAGCTCTTATCCTGCCTCACCCAGAACTAGCTGCAACTGAAGGAAGCAGGAAGCTGAGCGTGTAGACACCTGGGTTTGATCCTTGGGCGGTAAGCAATGACTTCTAAAGATTCCCAAATAAAAAGCAGACTCAGGGCAGTGAGGGCCTGGGGCGGGGGCGGGCTGGAGGAGGTTAAAGGGGGAAAACAGGGGATGTATGTAATAGTTTCAACAATAAAGAATTAAAAAAAATAAAAAAGGCAAGCTCACAACAATGGCAGGCACCCGAGGCCATGCCTTCTTCACTCTCACTCTTCTAGGCCAGCACTCCCTCCCCTTTGCCTGAGGCCACAATGTGTCTTCCATCAAGGGCTTGAGTTAAGATCTAGAAAGTAAACAACTCAAGGCAGAAAGATGTCTTCAATCCTTCCTCCCACAGGTGGCAAGGGCTAGGGAAGGAATGTAGTAAGAGATTCAATCCCCAAATTGCCACGGCTTCCCGAGTGAACATCACTCGGGAAGCCCATAGAGGAGATGAGGAAAGCCACAGTGCTGTGGCCAGGTCCTGAGCTAGTCTAAGTCAAGCTAGTTCCAAACACTAACTATCCTCTTCTCCCCAAGCTTCAACTGTGCAAGAGAAGGGCGAGGATGGTAAAGCACCCATAAACTAGGAGAGTCTTGGAAACAAAAGTGGCTGCTGTAGTTGGTCTGCAGTTTGTGGTCTGTCCTGACTGAATCCCTTTCTGCAACAATATCCAGGTCCCTTCCACGCGTTTTCTCTGTGAGGTTCCTCCTCCTGACCAGGCTGCTTAGAGGCAAGAAGTGGGCAGGGTTAGGGTTGAGAATTCCCACTCGGCGCAGGATTGGAAGGAGGAACTCTCAGGTACCATCGATAGCAGGGGATGACAAACTTCTTCTGTAAAGGGCTTTTCTCACTTGCTCTAAAAAAGACACTCGAACAGTCTGGCTTGGAAGAGAAAAGCCGTGCAGTATGGCCAAGTCGCAACAACTCACCCCTGCACCCATCTAGGTAAGCCCTGCATTCCCACTGCTTCCACGAGAAGCCTCTGGTCCCATCCCAGAGTTGCCCTGATCCTGGGGCCACGCCTCTGTGATCAGGAGGGCCCGTCAGTCTCGAGGGTACAGTCTTGGAGGGGCATCGAGCCCGAGAAGGCAGCCCTTGGTGAGGTTTCTCTAGGGCTGTGCTGGTGGCTCTACTGCCTGTAGCAGATTAACTTAAAAAATATTTTAAAAAATTGTTTTTTGCCTCTCCTTTTAATTTCTTTGCTTGATTATACTCAGACCTAAAGAAAAAAGGAGGAAAAATGGAGGCACAGTACAAACAGGGAAGTACCGGGACATGGTGGGTGTGGCTGGTGGGATGTTCTCTTTCTTTTCTTCTAACACTAAGAAATGGGCCCTTGCCGAACCCGTTTGGCTCCGTGGATAGAGCGGACTGAGGGGTCCCGGGTTTGATTCTGGTCAAGGGCATGTACCTTGGTTGTGGGCACATCCCCAGTAGGGGGCGTGCAGGAGGCAGCTGATCAATCTCTCTCATCAATGTTTCTAACTTTCTATCCCTCTCCCTTCTTCCCTGTAAAAAATCAATAAAATATATTAGAAAAAAAAATCAATGGAAAAATGACAAGAAAAAAACAAAAAAGAAATGGGTCCAATATTTCCCAAGGGAATGACCCTTCTCTCTGACAAAAATTATGTCTATTTTTTTTTTAACACAAAGTTTAACCTTTCTGCCTCTGACATCTGAATGTGAGTGCCACAGGTGTGTCTGTCCATTTTCACCGTACCCTGCTAGGGACTTTCACAGTGCCATCTGGGCACCAAGGTTCTCGACAAACATTAGTTCAATAAATGAACACTCTTTTAAATGGTGGTTTCTACTATATGCAAGTACAAAAATTATTTAACCATTCTTTTATTGTTGTACATTTCTATTATGATGGTAATGTAATCTAGGTTATTAGAAAACAGCCACAGCCAATCCCTGGCAGAACAAGATAGGAAGAAATATGGAACGTCCTCCAATCAGTCAATTCCTAAGTTAAGCACAGTGTGAATGTCCCACTCTTCTGAGTTCAGAATACCTGAATTTTTAAGTTAGACTGAGCAATAAGACCTTACAGGGGCTGACAACACTCACTCGTCTTTCCTCTTCATGTTCTCTCTCGCCTGCTGGGCTCTGGTGAGAATGAACCACTTCAGGTTGGCTAGGTCACAGAGCGTGGGGATGTTAAAGTGCCCGAGTTCATGCAAACTTGGAGCGTATCTGTCACTGTAATGACACACATGAGAGCAAAACCATTGATCCCTTCCATCCCCCACTGCACCCTAAAGAAAACATTCTAGGAGTCTCATTAACAGAAAAGGAATTCATCAAGGAAATCTACCCTGAAAGTACATACATATATCCCAACTGACTTCAAGTTCTGCTGTGCCCAAAGAGGCTCACTACCAGGATGACCACACACTTCCTGACCCTGGGACCTTCCCCATCTGTAAAATGGGCAGAGTAACCATTTCATGGTGAAGAGCTAATGCATTTAAACTCCAAGCACAGAGCATGGAAAACAGTGTATGAAGTATATGCACAAGAAACGTTGGCTACTGACTTAACATCAGTTCAATCCTGCAGGTTTTCCGCAGGGCGGACCGCACCGTCCGTGGCGCTGTAGTCACAGAGCGTGCAGAGGTTCAGCCCTTCAGCTCTCTCACGCTAGCTTTCTTTTCTTTCTTTTTTTTTTTTTTTTATGCTAGCTTTCTCCTGTGCAGAGTGTTGCTAATCGATGCAGAAACACACTGAGATACAAAACAATCTGTATGAATAAAGAAGGGTCGTTCTTGTTTGAGGTATTTACCTGTTGAGAATCATCTGCAAGCCACGCAGACTTTGCGGGTGGAAAGGAACTCTGTTTTTCAACAGCCTCTTATAGAACACGTCGAGAAGAGAGTAATACTCATCCAGCGTCAGCACTGGCTGGAGCTCTTCGATATAAACCACCTGGATGTCCCCCAGGAGGCGGCTTATTTGGTTTTCTAGGAGCAGTAGCCTCCTCTGAAGGTCAAAGTAACTGGGCAACCTTTCAAAAAGCTGCAGGGTTTTTAAAAAGGAAAGAAATGTCCTAAGTCCTAACAGTTAGATGTTTAGGTAAGAATCTCGACTTAGTTTAGAACGATTGAATGGTAAAGAAGGGTTTTAGAAATAAAGTATGTGTATGCATTTCAAGTCTAACAGAATTTACTTAATTCACCTACATTAAATTAAATGCAATAAACACTACCCTCCCATGTACTTAAGCACTACACTGGCCCCTGGAGTGAATGGATTACAAGGATTTGTCCCTCTTGGCCAGGGCCCTCAGTCAGGTGAGTTAGGTAATTGTGATTCATACATCATTCACCCAGTTTCCCCAATGGCAACATCTTGGAGAGCTATCCTGGTTGTGTACTGTCACAACCAGGATACTGAGATTTCACCCAATCCACCAACCTGATGAGATTTCATTAGTTTTACTCACACTCACTGTGGGTGTGTATTTAACTGTGTGCGATTTTATCACATGTGTAGATTCATATGACACAACCATGGTCAAGAGTCCTGCACAAGGACCCGCTGCGCTACACTTTCACAACCAAACCCTCTGTTCCCCTCCTCCGCCTTGGTGATCACTGACCTGTTCTTTCTGTAACTTTATTACTTTAGGAATGTTGCAGAAGTGGGATCATACAGTCTGCAATCTTCTGAGGTGGACTTTTCTCACCAGCACAACGCCCTTGAGACCCACCATGCTGCTGCAGGCGTGGGCAGCTCACTCCTCCTTCTTGCTGAGTGGTGCTCCGTTGCACAGACGTGCCACCCTTTGTTTAACCACTCAGACACTGAAGGGCATTAGGGTTTTTTTTTCTAGTTTTGGGCTATTATGAACATTTGTGTATAGGTTTCTGAGGGAACATACTTTTTCTTTTCTCTAGCATAAATGCCCAAGAGTACCACTGCTGGACCACATGCTGAATGCTTAAGGAACTTCCCTACTCTTTTCCAGAAGGCCTGCACCATTTTACAGCAAAGAATGAGTGGTCAGTTTTCTGCATCTTCGCCAGCACTTGATGGTGCCATTATTTTTTACATCGAGAAGAGAGTAATACTCGTTCAGCGCCAGCACTGGTGCGAATTCTTTGACATAAACAACCTGGATATCTATTATGATAGGTGTGTAGTGATATCTCATTGTAGTTTTAATTTGAGTTTTGCTAGGGCAAATCACGTGGAACATCTTTGTATGTGATTATGTGTCATCTGTATATGCCAGTGATGGCAAACCTTTTGAGCTCGGCGTGCCAGCATTTTGAAAAACCCTAACTTAACTCTGGTGCTGTGTCACATATAAAAATTTTTTGATATTTGCAACCATAGTAAAACAAAGATTTATATTTTTGATATTTATTTTATATATTTAAATGCCATTTAACAAAGAAAAATCAACCAAAAAAATGAGTTCGCGTGTCACCTCTGACACGCGTGTCATAAGTTCGCCATCACTGGTATATGTGCTCCTGTGACATGTCTGTTCATGTCTTTTGCCCATTATCTAGTTGGGTTATTTGTATTTTTTACTGTTAGGTTTGAGAGTTCTTTATATATTTAGATATAAAGACTGTTAGATACGTGGTTTGCAAATACTTTCTACCAAATATTGACTTGAACCAATATGTCACCAACGAAGATGTGTGGATGGCAAATAAACACATAAAAAAGATGCCAAATGCAAATTAAATCCACAACGAGCTAGTACTGCACACTTATTAGAAAACCACAGCAAGTCTTAAAAAGTTTAAGTGCCCTAACATATTCAGCTATCCACTTTTAGGGATTTACTCAAGAGAAAAGGAAATATATGTCCATAAAAACATTTGTAGATAATGTTCATAGAAGCTCCATTTCTAATAGCCAAAAACTGATCTAACGCAATGTCCCTCAATAGGTGAGTGGATTAAAAGCTGTGGTGAAATATTACATAGCAATAAAAAGGAATTATTTCCTTGATACATACAACAGCATGGAGGAATCTCAAAAATAGTTAAGTGAAAGAAATCAGATACCCCCCACGCCAAAAAGTATGTGCTCTGTGATTCCAATTTATAAAACTCTAGAAATATAAACTAATCTATTCCAGTGATTGGCTGGGAGGGGGTGCTGGGATGGAGGAGAGTGTTGACAAAGGGACGGACTTTTGTGGGTGACAGCTATATTCACTATCTTGAATGTGGTAATGGTTTCACAGGAATTCACATATATCAAATCTCAGATTATACACACTAAATATACAGTTTATGTCAATTATGCCAGAAATGTGTTAAAGTTAAAACAAAACAACAGAATACAGGCCTTTAGGCAATACTTCAGAAAAGAATAAAATTTCTAAATAAAAGCTGAATTATAAATCTGTCTTCTAAATATTTTAAACTACATGATATTAAACATCTGATCTGAAAAGAGCTGTAACTATAATTAAAGTTTTTTAAAGTTTATTGACATAACAGCATAGTTTGAAACAAAATTATGTTGATGACAAATCAGAGATTTTTTTTGCATTTCAGCTTTTTCTTACCTTTGTCCAGTGATGATGGACATCCATTGTTCCCAGCATCACATGGCCCACTGCACTGATCCCAGAACGGTCTGTAAATATTACTGTACATCCTGATGATAAAACAAACCCTCTGGTCACTGTACAGAGATGCTTCATCCTTTCAGCACTGTGCAAATAATTACTTAAATTTAGTGTATAAATTCAGGGTTAAATGCAGAAGTGTAAAGGCTAATTTTATGTCTCTGATTTATTCAAAAGAACAGATTTGAAAATTCAGCTATGATAAGTCACATCTGCAAAGACTTTCAACACTTTTCTTCTACACTTTAGAGATGTGTATAGCAGTAATATTTTAAAACAACATGGAAATTGTTTACCTTTTGCATTTTTAAGTGTTTCCAAGTTCTGCTGTGCTAAGCGGCCTAAACTATGCAGCTGGCTACAGCGATGGGCGAGGCCCCAGCTCCGCTGCCACCTGGTCCAACAGAGAGCACAGGCACATTAACAACGGCACCCCTGGAGGAGGAGGCATGCATTCACCCCAGTGCTCAAGTGTGCACCCAACATGTTTCTAAACTAGCTCATTTTTCAAGAAACAACCAAGTAGAAAATGAATTGTTGACCAGAGGGTAAAAACATTACTACTAATGTTCAGGTATCCAAAGATTTAAAACGAGCAAAGACACTATGTTATTTCTATTTTAAAATTAGAGGATGAAATAACCCGCCTCTGAATGCTAATTCTGGGATTTACTACCTCTGGGACCTTGAACAAGCTGCTTCTGGCCTTTCTAAGGTTTCTCTTTCACACACACACAGTGCGGGCCTTTCCTACTGCCTGGCAGTCTAAATCAAAGGAGATATGAAAAGCTACGGGAAACCATAGGTTCTTCCTTCATCTATCTGAACACTGATTCTCATGAATGCCATTTCTGATACAATGAAATTGGCTTAAAAATTGTTCCCTTTAAACCACAATTGAAAAACTGAGATATAATTTTTTTTTGAGATATAATTTTAAAGAATTAGTTATGATCAAGCAACTAAATGCTGTTCTTTATTAACAAATAGTCTTTTTTTTAAAAAAATATATTTTATTGATTTTTCACAGAGAGGAAGGGAGAGAGGTAGAGAGTTAGAAACATCGATGAGAGAGAAACATCGATCAGCCGCCTCCTGCACATCTCCTACTGGGGATGTGCCCGCAACCCAGGTACATGCCCTTGACCGGAATCGAACCTGGGACCCTTCAGTCCGCAGGCCGACGCTCTATCCACTGAGCCAAACCGGTCTCGGCAATAAACAGTCTTTTATAGGCTGTTTAGAATCAGTCACAATGTCACCAGTCACCATGTTTCCATTTATTGAGCAGTCACGGCCATGCCCCCTGAGCCCGGTTGTACTCTCAAACACCGAGAGCCCCAGAGACCCTTTGTTTACATGGGTTACACCTACTGACATTTACTATAGTAAGAACGAAAGCTGAGGGATTTCTCCACAATACTGTAAAATCAAGCTTATTTCCTTTCTTACTAATGCGTCTGCTTTGATAGATCTTTTAAAGCTTATACTAGAAAAAGTTATTTTCATGTACATAGGACCAAAACAGCATCCATTTTCTCTCTTTTTCTTTTTAAACTCGATGAAGGAATGATTATTCTTTATATATTATGTGTATATGAAAGGATATTTTTCTTATAAACTATGTAAAAAAGTTCAACTAGCTACAAATATGTCATTATCTAAACCTTATTTCATTATGTATGATTGGTTTAGAGAGAGGAACATCAATCGTTTGCCTCCTGCAACCTCAGTATGTGCTCTGACCTGGAATCGAACCTGCCAGCATTTGGTGTTTAGGATGATGCTCCAAACAACTGAGCTACTCAGTTAGGGCCTTATTTCACTATTTTAAACAAGAAATTATCGTTTTCTTAAGCAAATGAACATTTGATTACTTTCATAAAAAGATAATTGAAGAATATTTAGTTATCCAAATAATTAAAGTAAAAGATGCAAATACAGTGGGGGCCTTGACTTACGAGTGTCCTGACTAACGAGTTTTTTTTGAGATACGAGCCGTTTCTCAGCCGATTTTTTGCTTTGAGTTGCAAGCTCAAAAAAATTTGGGTTACGAGCCAGCTTCAGATACCCCACCGCTAGTTGGCACAGCGAACGTCACAGTGACTTGACATACGAGTAATTTGAGTTATGAGCTCCGTCACGGAACGAATTAAACTCATAAGTCAAGGCCCCACTGTATTTAACTGCTGAAAAATTTTACCAACTGGTAATCCATGTTTATTCTAATCTCCAGATTAGATTCTCTTCATTACCTGATATCTGAGAGCTGCAACTGATGAGACAGTTCATCTTTTAAACGATCTAGTTCTTTTCTAAGTGGCAAACTATTCTCCAGTTTTTTAATAGCACGTTTCCCATTGCTGCCTAGCCAGGATCTAGAAAGAAAAAGACATACACATTCTAACTACAACACAAACACTCCTACTATTAGAACACATATGCATTGCTTTATAGTAGTGCCAATGTTAAAAACTCCAATTAAAACTTGACCAAATTATAAAAAATAAAGGAGGGGAGGTGAGTGTAGACTGAAGTAGTGGAGATGAGACTTCAACAGGGCACTGGGTTGGCGGGAAGCAATGGGGCTGGGAAGGAGCACCAGGGCATTCAACATTACACAGCATATCCAAAAACGTAGATCGGAATCTAATTACCAGATGTAATAGGAAGATAGATTAAGTGGAGCTTTTATGTAGTAACTCTTCTATTTTGTGTTTGATAAAACCCAACTGATTTATTTTCAAAATTTTTGTGTTTTATTTCACAATAGTAAGAAACTATTTCAGTCTGTACTTGTCAACAAAAACAAAATTATTTTCAAAATTAAAAGTCTATACTAAATAATACTGTTATTATATTTTCTCTTGTTATGCCCTGAAATATTAGAAATATCTTAACATGCTTTCAAGAAAAAATTCTGATCAGGTGAATGAAATTTATTTTATTTAAAAAAATATTTTTTATTTATTTATTTTTTTTTAACCCTCACCCAAGGATATTTTTTCCATTGATTTTTAGAGATTGGAAGAGAGAGGGAAAGACAGAGAGAAATATCGTGGTGAGAGAAACACATTGATTGATTGCCTCCTGCACGAACCCTGACCAGGGCCCAGGCCAGGGAGGAGCCTGCAACCAAGGTACGTGTCCTTGACCAGAATCGAACCCAGGACCCTTCGATTTGTGGGCTGACACTCTATCCACTGAGCCAAACCAGTCAGGGCTTAAAAAATATTTTTATTGATTTCAGAGATCAAAGAAGAGGGGAGAGAGAGAGAAATATCAATGATGAGAGAGATTCATTGTGTGGATGCCTCCTGCATGCCCCCTACTGGGGCATTGAGCCTACAATCCAGGCATTGCCCTGACCGAGAATCAAACTGTGACCTCCTGGTTCACAGGTTGATGTTCAACCACTGAGCCACACTAGCCAGTCCTCATGACATTTTTAAACGCTGTTTCCATGTATTCTTATTATGTATGGGTCATTACATTAAAGGACTTACTACTGACCTCTCCAGAGAAACTGAAAATGCAGAACCCATGAAGAAGCATATTTTTAAAAAAAGATTTAGATATATCCTTTCTTCATATACCAGGGGTAACTTGAAGAGAATTTTAAACACTTAAACAATCTCCTGTATGTGTCTGGGTTGAAAAGATAAAAAATTTAATACAGTTGGAAGTATTCTGGCAACTAAGAAACATGAAATATCTTTTTCATAATGGTTACTGAGTTAACTGTACTGATAGGATTTCTTTTCCTAGAAAGTTAGACTTTAATTTTAAAGGCGAACTACAAAAAAGTTTAGTTAAATAGAAACTTTTACGTACGTTAGGGTTGTTTCCATTTTTGAGACATGCTCGAGGTCTTCATCTGGGTCTCTGAATCCAGTAAAGGAGTAGTAAGACTTGTCCCATTTGATGGGCCTGTCAGACATCCTCTTCGCCTCTTTGGGAGGCTGGGGACGCACATTGCTATTCAAGCTTTGGACATGCTCAACTGATAAACTGCAGGAGTTGAGAATATATAATACTGTGCTTAGCAGATCTCTGGTGTGCAAAGTAAATTTGACCGCTCGAAATCCTAGAGGATGTAATTCCCCCAAACAATAAAGACAGGTGATTATTTGCTTCATTTAAAATTTTGTCATACAGAATTTACAAAATAAAAATCTTTTAAAACAGTCCATTACCGATTAAAACTCATCCTATTGGCAAATCATCTCTCAATGGCACACTACTGCCTTTCTCCAAATCTATACCAATACCGTCTACCTTCATGAATTCCTCTAATTGTCAGTTCCTTTTCTAGTTTGGTACCAGTGACCAAACCCACCCAGCCCAAGAAGGGAACTCAGAATATTTTCTTTCCTTTTTTGGTTAACCCTCACCAGAGGTTATTTTTCCACTGAATTGTTAGAGAAACTTGAAGGGATGGGGAGAGACAGAAAGGGAGAGAGGCATCGATGTGAGAGAGACACATGGATTGGTTGCCTCTCACATGGGCCCTGACCAGGCGCGGGGAGTGAGCCTGCAACCGAGGTACTGAATCTGGGACTCTTCACTCAGCAGATCAACGCTTATCCACTGAGCCAAACTGGCTAGGGCTCAGAATATTTTCAATGCTGCCCATAAATTTGGTCTCTACAGTCTAAGACAGTGGTTCTCAACCTTCCTAATGCTGCGACCCTTTAATACAGTTCCTCATGTTGTGGTGACCCCCAATTTCATTGTTACAAATTGAACATAATTAAAGCATAGTGATTAATCATAAAAACAATATGTAATTATATATGTGTTTTCTGATGGTCTTAGGTGACCCCTGTGAAAGGGTTGTTCGACCCCCAAAGGGGTTGTGACCCACAGGTTGAGAACCGCTGCTCTAAGAGATGGTAAAGCTCTCCTACGAGCAAGTGTCCACCAAAGGTAGTTTCGAAGATGAAGGGGGAGCTATAAAGGGGGCTGCCCTGTGACAGTGTTTCAGAAGAGAAGAGGAACCAGACAACCTAGTCTCAGTGATGACAGAAACTCATCTAGAATTTTCTCTATGATTGAAAGAGACTGTCCTGTCCTCATAGTTGCCCAACTAGCTAGTAACTCAGTATTTTCAGAAGTGATTTAAAATTTCTAATTGCTTAACTGTGCTTGACAATCTGATTTCGATACTGGGTAGTCATTGTGCTAAGGTTAGTAATCTAACTTGTTAAGTCATCAATAGAAAATCCACTGTTTTTTTAGCCCCTTTACTGGGTGGTTCTTAGTTAAATTACATAACTTTTCAACCAACACTCCCACCAACTGTGCCATTATTATCTCTCCTTTCAAATATGAACAAAGACTCAATCCAAAGGTATTCTGGCAATGCCAAACTGAATGAACCTATTTAACATGAAGCTTGCAAAAAGACCAAGTAGAAATAAGAAAACGTACCTAAAGTACTAAAGGGTTCCTGGCCTTCGGAGGAATTCTGGTCTGTTTCTCTTACATAAAATGTGAGCTGAGTTGGTTTTAAAGACTTGGAGCCTGGTTTCTGAAGGTTTTCTAAATAGACACTTAATTTCTGAAGAGAATTTTCATTGACTTCCTGGAAAAAATATTAAGGGGCATTTACACACAAATTAGAAAAAGGAAATAACAGAAATTATATCCTGACCTTTTTAACACATTTGAGGGTATTAAATACTACATTATTAAAAAATGTTGAAATTTCATCACATTGGTAGAGGAGGAAAAACATTTATCTACTATTAGGCTTAATTTTTCATACATGTTAGATTTACAAACTTTAAATTGTTAAAATAAATATTTAATTACATCCCCAATAATCAATACGTCTTTTCAAGGTAATATTTTTCTGTTGATTCAATTGACTAATTACAAAAAAAAAAATCCCACAAAAAAACAACATACAAAAAACACCATTACTAATACTCTAAAGAGTTTACATGCTAGCTTTATTGCCTGCATAAAACATGTCAGATTTCATAAAAAACAACATATTTTCCAACTGCGGTATCTATATTTCAAATTAGTTCAAAGCATTGATTATACCACAATGACAGAACAATGCGAATGTAGAGAACTCTCTGTATTAGCTTATAACTAAGGCAAATAAACTAAACAGGAACATAGATTAAGATTTAAAAATAATAAATATTTACCCTTTCTTTGGGGTGTTGTCCAAAGAAATCTGGATGCACCGCAAAATAGAATGGCCTCAAGGCATTTACTGCTTCAGCCCCCGAGAATGCTCTTGAGCAAAAAAACCAGCGTGGAGACACCTTCTCCAGACATAACCTTTTAATAAGATGTGAATTTATTATTTGTTGAGGCCCTGATGTCCACACAAATCCCCAGTGTAGAAAGTGATGGCAACATTAAAATTACTATGTATGAAAAAATTAATATGTATGGAAAATGCCATAGGACAAGAAACCAAAATACAAAATTTTGTGATTTTCTGAAATCTACCAAGTTTTAACAAGCAGTGAGTACCATATAGTTTATAAAACCACATGACATAAGTTCTACAATATGAAAAATAATATTAAATACTAATGATACAACTTCCCCTCAAAAAACCCACTTGGAAATGTTAACTGGCTTCACTGCAAAGGATGTGATTTTCTGTATCAAATGTCATCTTTTTATACTGAAAAATATTCTGAGAATAATAATGCTTAAAAAGAAGATTCAGACGTCTCTTCATTTCCTCATTGCTGGCGTGCTAATATTATTTTGAGAGTGTTTTTTTTAAATGTACTGTTTTAAATCTAAATGAAATTGTTTGCAGTTTTGGGGAAGCACTTCTCTGACAACTATTTTTGCATGTTATAATTTACATAGGCACATTTTTGTCTCATACATCACGTACACTGAGTCTTTTGAAAAGTTTTCTAGTTTTAAAATGGTAGGACTATAGAGTCATTTCTGCAGATTATTTTTAACAATCTGGAGACCACCAACATATTTTCAGATTACCCTTTGTGTTTTTTGCATGTATTCTAACCTTTTATAAAGTCAACATATAGGCTGCATATTAGGGATAAAATGGAAGTTTGAACAGTGAAGGAAATAGTGAGCTAGGTGTGAAAGTCCTTGATACGAGGCAGCAAAATGGAGTAACAACTCCATTTTTTCCCCATCTGAATGTTGGTTCTCATTTCCAAATGTCTGACAGACTCTTAGCTCTCCCGCCAGCTGCTCAAATTTTACAAGTCTAAAAAAAGGAGTAGAGGTCATTATTGTCCTTCTAAACTCAGCCTGGAAATAGAAGGTAAGGCAGCAGTTAGTTCAATCCAGGATTTTTCTCAGTGTTGCCAAACCACACTTGTCCTTAACACAACTTGTTCTTGCCCTCCACCATAATATAAAATAACATTTGGGCAGATTTACTTCTGCCCAAACTAGCATACCACACCCACCCCATTTTCAGTTAGTCTTATTTCTTCTCACTTTTATAATATCCCTGGAACGCATCCATTCTTCCGTTTTCCTGCTATCAATTATCACCACAAAATTGGATTGCAGAGCCTCCTCATCAGTCTACTTTTCCCTAACCATACTGTATATATGTTAATTTTCCTAGAGTCCCATTATCACTGTATTCCCTACTAAAACATCTCTCATGGTCTTTCAACTCCTGCAGAATAAACTCCACTCCTTAGTCTAGTATATAAATTTCTCTATAATAATTTTCAATCTATCTTTCAAACTTGATCTCCAGCCACTCCTTACAGAAACCCTCAGGCCCAGCGTCCATTGATCATCCTCTTCTCCACGAAGTCTAAACTCTAAAACATCCTCCCTGTCTCTCACTTCCATCTATTTAATTGTGCTCACTCAACAATTACCTACTATGCATACCTACTATATTCCAGGAGGCACTGTACTATTTCCCCCAGAACCTTCCCTTTTGAATCCTCATTGTAAACAGTCTTTCCCTTTTGTAAACTCAAAACAAACAAACAAACAAACAAACAAACATATCTCCAACTATTTGGAACTTAATACCATAATATATAAATGACATATTTTTCATTTGTTCTTCTTTCTCCACCTACCCACCCTCAACTATCACTGTATTCTTGAAGGCAGTAAATATGTTTTATGTATATGTTGTTTGCTGTGTGAGTTTGGGTCTGCTGAAAGCAGAGGCCAAGACAGGATTAGATGTGCAAGAGAATTACTGGGAGAGGAAGAAGATAGGGAGAGCTTTCAGACCACGATTCAGGTCTGACACCTGCAGAAGGAGGAGGAGGAACCGAGTGTTGAGTAGGAAGTCTGGGGCTGCAGCACAGCTCCAAGAAGGGCTCAGCCATGCCAAGGGGAGTCCTTGAGCCAAAGGAATCCTGTGTCTTGCTAGAATAATTCTACTTAGGATTTATAGTATGCATAAACAGCATATATAGCAGTCACATGACCTTAGTATACAATTTTAATGCAAAGAGTGGTTTTCCATAAGACAGCAGTAGAATTGAGGGCAACATGATAAAAAGTGTGTTAAGGACAAACTTTATCTTTTTTCCTCTTAAGCTTTTCACACTGAACTATTCTGAAAGTTGGTATTCTTTTTACCTCCTGCTCTGAATGGGCTCTTGCAGGACATGATGTTCATATGAATTTTCATGTTCTTTTTCTGTTCTTGCCCTCCACCATAATATAAGATAACATTAGAACTTGAAAAATAACAGCCCCCTCATACTAATTATAGATTGGACCATGAAGCTTACCTCCTTACAGGTCTCAGGAAGCAAAACATTTCTGTGCTTGATCTTAGCCAAAAGGCCGAGAAGCGATAAAACATTTCTGAAAATACATGTATGTCAACTTCCAGGCATCCATTAACTGCTAAAAAGTGACAAAAGGGTGTTAAACACAAACATAGACTAGCAAAACTTCAGTTCTCATGATTAAGATGGCTTTTTAAAAAATAATCAAGTACTTGGTTAATAACATAATATATAACCATTTCAATAATTTATAGAACTTTTGTTTCCTGGGCAAAAAACAGCAAAGACTTTTTCCTTTTTAACAGACTAGAAAAGGACTAAACAAATTCTGCATTAGCTTAGTTTAGATTCACTTATCTAATTACATTTATTTACTCAGTAAAATTTATTAATCAGGAGAGCTCATGCTGGGCCTTCTATTTTGCAAAAATCAACAGAATTCATCAGCTTTATGCTGATACCAAAATGAGTTTTTTATTTTCTTAACTTTTTTTTTTTTTTTGTCCTTGGGTATAGTCAACAAACAATACTAATTGGATTTCTGCTATCTTGTCTCCCTGAGTAGACTGATATAAGCTATCTACCCTCTGGCTAGGGAGTAAAACTGCAAACCATTTACTCTTAAGAGTCCTTGGTTAGGGAAGACAGGATTTACAGATGGCTCCAAACTGCGGTTTAACTCTCTGTTTCCCTATTCCACTAGTGGTGGCTTACTGGCCTGTGTCATTTATAGAACTTCCTTTCAACATTTCTCTTAAAATACCTAGATATTTAATAATTTTTACTATTTAACCCAGTAGAACTCCAAAGTTTAAGTTACCAAAGACTTTACTATTTTTAAAAAATATTTTTTTTATTGATTTCAGAGAGGGAGAGGGAGAGATACATAGAAACATTGATGATGAGAACCAGTGATCAGCTGCCTCCTGCCCACCCACAACTGGGGATTGAGCCCACAGACCGGGCATATGACCTGACCAGGAAGCGAACCGAGACCTCCTGGTTCACAGGTTGACACTCAACCACTGAGCCACCCCAGCTGGGCACTATTTTTTTCTACCAAGCGGGAGTGGCCCCTGCCTGAGGGCTCTTCTGCAGCTCCGGTCCTCCTAGGAGAAAAACTGGAGGGGATGGGGAGGGGGGGTAGGAGGAGGGGAGGGTTTAGAAGGTTTATTTCTCATATTTTTCTTTCCGAGGAGACTGTAACAACATGAAATCTTGCATGTAAGAAGAGATCTTAAAAACGGAAACAAAAAACAACCCCTAAAGTAAATAAATGAGTACTCTCAAGAGGATGGACTGGGACATTAGCCTTAGAATGTTATCTCACACTAACCCAGCACAGCAAAGGACCTTTGGTTTGGAGTGGTGCCAAGCCCGAACAGCAGAGACAGAGGATTCCCTGTGTTCATAAAAGAGCGAAGAATAAAAGAAGTCCCCAAAAGATAAGAAAGCAAGCAAAGAACCAAAGTTACATTAGAAAGAGGGGGGGGGGGGAGGGGGAGAGAGGGAAAGAGAGGGGGAGAGAGAGGGAGACGGAGAGAGTGAGAGGAAAGAGAGAGAGAGAGAGAGAGAGAGAGAGAGAGAGAGAGAGAGAGAGAGAGTGCAGAGGCAGCAGCTGGGAATTAAATCAGGAAAATTCCTGGCAGCGCTGCAAATAAAAATAAGAGTCCAGGTCTCAGCCCTGGAAACCCCCAATCCAGGCAGCAAGCAGGATGCCAGGTACTCACCCAAGAGGACTCCCCTGCTTGTGTCCTGTCAGAGTTGCCAGAATATGTAACCTGACAACCAAGGGCTGAACTGTCTGTCACTACTTGAGCCAATGAAGCAGAGACAGAGTTGAATCATATATGAGCGTTTATTCCAATACTGCTGGCAGTATGGGAGGACAGCAGGTCATCCGCGAAAATCTGTTCTGCAGCCCCCAAAAACCAGCTGCCTATATTGGATAGGACAAAGATTACATAGGGAAGTAGGGATTACAGGCAGGGAAGTAGGCAAGGTGGGCTGGGGCGGGACTCCATTGTTTGGACAACAAGGTTGTTAATCTTTCCAAGGCTGTTAACAGGCAGTTCTTAATGAGAATGGACCTGATCCCCAGGTCCAAGGTTGACTGCCAGGTCCTGGGGGTAGGGTGGGGGGTCGGGGTAGGCGGGCGTACAACTCCCAGCCAGGTTAGAATGTGCTTTCTTTAATCAGAACAAGGCAATCACGGTTAACAAAGCATGATTAATATTTCTTATAACTATAGCTAGTCCCCAATATTCAGTTTCGTCCCAATACCAGTAATAAGCAAGTTACAAACATTACCATTTACATTAGCAATCACCAAAACAAAATACTTAGCTATAAAGCTAACAAAATATGTACAAGATGTATATGAGGAAAATAAAACTCTGATGAAATAAGTAAAAAATGAACCAGGTGCTCTTCCTCCAGGGAGCAGGCACATGTCTCAGGCGTGTCACCTTTACCTTCCTCACTTCTGAGGAAGGGCCCTTTCTTTGCCCCTATAACTTGTTTCCTAAGCCCATTTCTTCTACAAATTATTTCTTCTACCTCTGTGATTTTCCAAATAAATATTCTCATAAAAAAAGAAAGAAAAGAACTAAATGGAAAGATATTCCTTGTTTATGGATAGGAAGAGTCAATATTGTCAAGAAGTCAGTTCTTCCCAACTTGATCTACAGATTCAATCCAATTCCAATCAAAATCCCAGCGATTTATTTTACGGGTATTGACGAACTTATTCTAAAGTTTATATGGAAAGGCAATCAACACAGAATAGCCAACTCAATACTAAAGAAGAACAAAGTTGGGGGACTGACATTACCCAACGTCAAGACTTACTATAAAGCTGCAGGAATCAAGTCAGCATGATGCTGGTGAAAGAACTGAGAAACTGAACTTTATTAAAATTAAAAACGTGTGCTCCCTGAACGATAATGTAGAGAGGATGAGGAAAAAAGCCACAGATTGGGAGAAAATACTTGTAAAAGACACACATATCTGAAAAAGGGCTGTTACCCAAAATATACAAAAAAATCTTCAACAAAGCCAATTCAGACTAACTTAAGACAGCCCAAAGCTTGCAAAGAAGAGACTAGAAGGATATAATATACAATCTATAGCTAGCTATCTCTAGTTAGCTAGTGGTAGGATATTAAGTGCTTTAATTTTTTTCTTATTTCCTAGTTTATTAACAAAGAACATTCATTTAGTATTTAAGACCCCTAGGCCCTGGCTGGTGTGGCTCAGTTGGTTGGATATCGTCCCTGCACTGAAAGGTTGCAGGCTCTGTTGCCGATCAGGGCACATGCCCAGGTCCAGGGCTTGATTCACATAAATGTTTCTCTCCCTCTCTCCTTTCCTGTCCGCCTGTCTTTTCATGTGGCACAGATCTTGGGTCAGTCCTCAACTTTGCAAGACCAAGAAGCCAATTTTATCACTTCCACCAGAAATAAACAGGTCCTGGGAAAATAAAACCATAAGGGACCTGACTGATAACTACAATGTCAACTTTTTATTTTTTATTTTTTTATATTTTATTGATTTTTCACAGAGAGGGAGAGGGATAGAGAGTTTGAAACATCGATGAGAGAGAAACATCGATCTGCTGCCTCCTGCACACCTCCCACTGGGGATGTGCCTGCAACCAAGGTACATGCCCTTGACCGGAATCGAACCTGGGACCCCTCAGTCCGCAGGCTGACGCTCTATCCACTGAGCCAAACCGATCAGGGCTCAACTTTTTAATTTACTATGAGAAATAGAATTGCTAAGAAGACTAGAAGATTCAGATCTGTGATTTTTCCCCCCTTAAAGGATTAGCCACACAGAAAATGAAATGACTGTCGGCAGACTGAATATACACTGCTTCAGAGTAAAGCTGGGTGCTCTCATTTGCTAGTGAGAAATAGTCTGAAAGCCTAGGGCACCCAGGGTTCTTGTCTTCAGACAAATTACTACATGGGTGGTTCCTGTATGTATTCCACGGGGCCCACTATCCTCCCACTGGGAAAAGCCTCAAGCATGCTACAACATAACTGAGGTTACACTATCTTATCAGACTTGGAAGGTGCTCTGGGTACCTTAATTCACCCAATTCATCACCAGGCATTTACCAGGCTCTTGGGTGCCAGGTTCTGTGCAAAGTATTGGGACTAGAAAAACATGAAGACAATGCCACCTCTCCGAAAACTTACAGCTTTAGGCGAGAGGGAGGGTGTGGAAACAGACACAAGCAGATGATTATAAAGCAAAGCGGTAAATGAAATAACAGCCATGCACAGAGGATTATGGGAAACCCCCAAGTGCTCCACTTGGAATGGGGGCTGTGGAAGGTCTTTTCCAAGGAGGTGGTACCCTCTCTGGGTGGAGGGTGGAAGATGGGGAAGGACACAAGTCATTTAGAAAACAACGTAAATGTCTGCTATAATCCACTTAATACTAATATTAGCTTCTATTTCATAAAATGAAAATTGCTTTTAACCTAAATTCTGTGCTGAGAAGTGATGCATTTAATATTTTGTTCAGTTTGAAATCGAATTTGGTAGAGATACCTAAGTTGGTGGAAAGGTTTAATTTGGGTAGTTAAAAAAAAAAACAGTTTCATTTTGCTTAAATTACTTTTAATCCTCACAGGAGGATACGTTTTTATTGATTTGGGGGAGGGAGGGAGGGAGAGAGGGAAGGAGAGAAAGGAAACAGTAACGTGCTTGCCAAATTGAGATCCTAAGATTGATCTTTGTCCATTTGGCAACATTTTTATTTGTCAGAAAGTTATTTTTCTCTCAGGCTGCTTTCAGTTAAACTGTGACTTCCTTTGGCAAATACCTTGTTCGGTTTTTAAAAGCAGTTTGTTCCATCAAGGAGGGATAAAAGCGGGCAATTTTTCATTGCTTTTCGGCGGAACGTTTCTCAGGGAAGGGGGAAAAAAAGCAAAGAAAAAGTAAAAGCAGTAAGTCCTGTTAGACAAATTAATCCATTGTAGCAAGGGCAAAGTATCTAGTCTAAAGGCTTCCTTTTCTAAATCTTTTCCTACGAGATTTGAATCATCACACCATCCTAAGATAAGTCAAAGACCGGAGAAATAGTAGAGTCGAAAATACTGAAGTCTAAATAAATCGTCTTCGGTTTCTCACGGCAAAGACAAGGTAAAACAGATGCGATGCGGACACTCAGTTCCGAAGTTGGCGCGTCGAGCTAAGGGGACGGCGCGCTGCCCACCGCGACCCCCCTTTCCTGCCCCGAGCAGCCAGAAGGCGCACATGGAGCCCCGCCCCTCCTGCTCCTTACAGTTCCGGCCAGTGTCCGCCCCGAGGGCTCCCTCCAACCTGCTCCATCTTCGACCTGTTTCACCTCCCACCCCGCACCCGTGGGCAGTGCGGGGGCGGGCGCGGCTGGGCCCGGGCGCATGCGCACCGGGGCTCCGGCCGGGTCCACGAGCGCGCGCCGCAGGGCCCGGTGCTCCCGCGTGCCCCTGCCCCACTAGACCACGGCTCTGACAGGCTCCTACCCGCGGTCCTCTCCGTGCCCCCGCCCCTAAACTCTCAGCGGGGCGCGCTCCGCTCGCTCCGGCCATCGGGCGCCTGCCGCGGCGGGCCCCGGGAGGTGAGACGCCGTGAGGGACGGGCCGCAGACCGCGCGCTCATTGGCTGGCGCGTGCCAGGCCTTCTTCCCTGCAGCGCGTGCGCGCAGCCCGGGCCGAAGGTTGAAACCTCGGCGGTACCCAGCCGCGCGCTGACGTCAGCGCCCAGGTGCCCGCCCCGCCTCCCCCGTCGCCTTGAACCCGCCGCCCATCCTCCTTCCTACCGTGCGGCCCGCGGGAGCTCCGCGCACTCCCCCGAAAGCTTTAGGACGCTCGAGCGAGCACTCCGCAGTCTGAAGGACGGGGCCGGAGGGAGTCGGAACTGATTGGGCGGCAGGTGGCGGGGCCTGCCCCGAGGGTCGGGGGAGCGACTGAGCACGCGCTGGAGGGCGGGAGGGAGCGAGCGCTAGAGGGCGCGCGCATGCGCCCCCCCCCCCTCCCCCGGCCCTAACCTCCCCAACCTCCCCAACCGCCAACCCCGGCGCCCTGAGAAGGGCCGAGGCTGCCTCCGCAGATCCGCCCGCCGGGCTTCCGGAGCTGAGGCTAATTTTTAAAAATTTCTCTTCTCCGGTTTGCATTTTCCTTTGGACTTTGGCCCTTTCAGGATCTTTCAAACCTTAAGCACTCTCCACCATCGGCTTGGGTTTTGCTGTTAGCTATATGTCGCTCTTAGGACTTTGATTAGCCCTAAAATGGCCACAGATGAAATTAGGCAAATGACAATAACCTGTCTTTTCCCCTTTCTACCTTTTGGCATTGTTGACTGAGGCCAGAAAAATAAAAGTGCCTCCATTTGTTCCAGCCCTAATGGCTCTTGACTTCTCATTAGAAACAATCTGGTCACTTGTGATCCATTCCAACCAGTTTCATTTTCCCCAAAACTTCATTTATCAACTCTCGCGTCTTCATCTTTTCAAATGATTCTTTGCGGTCAGCACCTAACCAGTCTCCTGTTTCTCTAATTCCTTTCTTTGGGTTTCAGTTACCTCCTTTAGAAAAGACCAATTTATAATTGCCCGTTTACCATTCTTCATTGTCCTCAAACTGATGGTAGTTATATCCACACCTATTTCCTAGGGCTGCATTTAAATAATGACAGTTATAGTCATGCAGTTTATTCTTGCTAGAGAACTGGCCATCCTTTTGACGTCTCCCATCTCACTTCCCACCTCTCATCCAGAATAGTATTCATGCCACACTTACCATGGCAAAGCATCGCGCTAGGATTTACCTTTTTCAGTCTTGTGAGGTTACAGACTTATTCCGAGGATGCTGCCATTACCATATTTTGGGAGCTCCTTTAAAAAATACTTTCAGCCCCTGTAGTCACGACTTACTTTTTTTTTTATTCACCTTATTCAGACTTCTTCTCCAAATGATTATGGTTTAAAGTAGCAAATCTAAAGTATCAAATTAAGGACTGAAGATGACCACCTTAGAGAATGACTGGTAAATTCTGAAGATGACTTCAGAAAAGGAGTTTTAACTTCCTAAGGTGGTTTGTATGGGACAATCCTTGTTTGGATATTTAAGTGCTGGTATATTTGTCTAAAATAACATTTCTTCAGAGGGGAGGATACTGGAACAGACTGACCTGACAGCTGTGAGAGGGAAGGGAGGAAGGCTGAATGAAAGAAGGTGAAGGGTGGATGAAAGAAGGTGAAGGGATTGGCCAAAGAACATATATGCATGACCCATAGACATAGACAAGTGTGGAAGGCCAGAAAGAAGGGGGTGGGGTGGAGGCTGGTTGGAGGTGGGCAAAGGGTGGGGGGAAATGGGAACATCTTTAAAAGTGTCAACAATAAAATAGAAGTTTTCTTTAGTCATACCTAATGTATTTTAAAAATACATATAGCATTCTAAAATACACTAGAGGAAAACTATTCACAGGGTAACTTGAAAAAGTTTGGTATAACTCAGAAGTTATTCTGGAATTTGTGTTTGAGTCAGTTTTCAACATTACTTGACTATTCTGTATTACAGATGTGGAATAGGCTTTAGAAACTGGACGGAGTATACACTCAACCTATTTCACACCCCTAAAGGCTTTTCTGAATACTTGGTTACCTGCTTGCACATTTCTCCTTTTATGTCTTCCTCTCATTAAATGCTGCACAATATTCATTCAGTTTGTGATTTTTCAATGTTTGAATTTCAAAATAAATAGGTATTTACTTAGACTTACCTAACTTAAAAAGAAGTAATTTGAAAAATCACTTCAGTGGGGGTAAAACTATTATAAATTGCTTCCATCAATCAAAATTTTTAGTGTTTGAAGTCTACTAACTTACTGTAAATAAAGGGCAAAAGCTGAATATAATGAAAACTGTCTTTATTTTTATTGCCTTTTATTTTCAACAATGATTACTTGAACTTAAAAAATAAAGTATTAACTAATGTTTATTGAAAAGCCAAA
The DNA here is from genome assembly GCF_014108235.1 of Myotis myotis. Lineage (NCBI taxonomy): Eukaryota > Metazoa > Chordata > Mammalia > Chiroptera > Vespertilionidae > Myotis > Myotis myotis. Next base: position 49,615,309 of record NW_023416317.1, read on the forward strand.
CCTTTCCAGCCCACTTCATGTTCTCTTTCAACCATTTCAGGGCAGAACAATGTTCCAAACTATAAACCTGCTCCTTATTAACATTGACGGTCATGTGCTTAACGAAAAGCTTTGGGTCTGATAAACGAGCAGCCATCATTAATCTTTCCACGGCAGCCTGATAATCATCCTTGCTCCGAGACTTGTTTTCTTCACATCTATAAAGTAAAAACACCCCACAAAGTCAGGAACTTGAAAAAAAGCTAGACAGTTTCTTCAAGAGATTTACATTTATTATTATTAGTTATGGCAGACTTTTCACTACATTCTCCTACAGTGGCTTTCAAAGTTTTTTGACCATGACACAATAAGAAAGATCTTTTGTGTTGGGACCCAGTAGAATCCTCATACATAAAAATGGAAAAGTTTCAGCAAACAAGATGCATCCTTATGACAATGTACTCTATTTCTATTGTCTCATTTTTAATTATGTGGTTGCAATCCCCTAAACTGATTGCACCACACAATGGGCTACAACCGCGGTCTGAAAAACACTGATCTAGAACACTGCTAATAACCTCAATCTTTATATTTTCAAAGCTAAAAATTGCATAATTTTTCATTACAATGCACAGAATAATATTGAATTTAATCAGGTTTGGAGTTACTGACATGTTTTACTTTGACATTGCCTATTGTTGACTGTAAAATGCTATGTAGCTAACATTTGGTAACAGAAATTACAGTGTTCCTTTACTAAATTTCTGGTTATTTTTCTTCAGCCCTGATTTAAGGTACTTCACAAATTGCTAAAATTTACTTTTCTAAAAACTTTTCTACTAGTCTTCAAATTTCATAAAATTCATACCAAATGGTTTTTCCCCCCTTATGGGATAGGGAGTGGGAAGTATTTAAAATAGAGATGTGGTTGTTATATTAAGCATCACTTTTTGTGTTTGCTGAATCCTGCTCTTGGCATCTATAGGGTCCAGCAGCAAATCCCAAGAATGAGCCTACCTGCATTAACAGCACAGTGTAGTCTACAGAGTGGTGGGAGTGAGGAACAGGAACCCCAAGGGTCACAGAAAGGAAAGATTGGTCAAGAGCTTTCTAGTACCTTCTGGCTTAGGAATTAGTGCATAGAACCTGGTAGATTGAGCATGTGCCAACTGTGTGCAGTTTTTGAAACTCTTAAGAATGAATAAAATTCTCATAGAGGTTTAACAAGATGGGGCTCAGTATGATAATAAGAGAAAACAATATTGGCTTGGACAAAATTAAAGATGGGGTCACAAACACCCCTAAAATCCAACAATGAGTACAGAGGCTGCATATATGTGGAGAATGAAAGCCTATGAGAAAACCACATCCTCATTAGGATGATGGGGAGCCCAATGCCTCAGCCACTGCAGTGTACAGGGTAAATAAGGAAGCCCTCATAAAAGAACAGACATAATGAAGGGGAAAAAAAAGCCAATTTTCGTTGGTCTAAAAAAGAAGATGACCCTAGCCCTAATCAACTGCTGAACAAAATAGAAACAGAGGTATGGGTACATGGAACAGAATGACAGCTGTCAGAGGGGAGAGGGGCACTGGATGAAAGAAGGTGAAGGGATTAGCCACAACATATATGCATGACACACAGACACAGATAGCAGTGTGGTGATGACCAGAGGGAAAGGGGAGTGGGGGCTGAGCTGAGGTGCGCTAAGGTGGGGAGGGGGTTGGGAACATTTGTTAATAGTGTCAACAACAACAAAAATGGCCCTAAAATTATTTCCTAATTTGTTTTGCATATAGGCGAGATGAAATGCCTGATTTATCACAAATAGAATGAAGCAGACATGACAGTGTACAACTCTGGACACTAGGTTGTTAGATGACAATTCTCCACGGGTCCCTTGCATTTCCCGAAGTTTTGAGAGCAGAAACACTGACTACTACTCCTTCTGGATTTCAATGATGTTTATGTAATGAACAATCTTGAAAGAAAAGAGTTTCTCCTCCTGGAGCAAAGGACAGGTTTGTTACAACCTTTCAAGATGGAGACAGTGTTTCCGTGCAGAGCAGAGGAGCAGGCATGCTTATTACCCGGATTTGGGTTTTCTAAGTGTAGGATTCCTCTGCTGTAATAGAACCTACTGCATGTGCAGGTATCCTCTGGGTCTATCTGTGGGACTTGGGGACAAGAGGGATACAAATATGCAGATAATCATGCTGCTTGCTGCACTAGAGTAATAAAGTCTGCTGTTTCCAACCCAGGAGTCTGGTGTCATGCTAGGATCCATGAAACTGCTTGTAGCCTGCAAATAGGGTAAAATCTCAGAGCCTTCAGAGTTCTTGACAGAGATCATAGAAAGCACAGCTTCTTCCTTGCTTTTTCTCTCCTGGATTGCTCACTCTGAGAGCAGTTAGCTGTTATGTCATGAAGACACTCAAGGAACTTATGGAAGGGCCCATGTGGCAAGGAACTGAGGCTTCCTGCCAACAGCCTTATGAGTGAGCCATCTAGGGAACGGATCCTCTAGCCCCAGTCAAGCCATCAGGTAGGTGACTGCAGCTCCTGATCACATCCTGACTCCGGGACAGATCCAGAGCCAGAACCATCCTGCTTAAGCTACTCCAAAATTCCTGACCCATAGAAACTAAAATAGTATTTGCTGTTTTAAGCCACTAAGTTTTGGGATAATTTATACACAGTAATAGATAGCTGAAAGACTATTCAATCTGAGGATCTGGTTTGTAACACCAATAAACTGAAGCAAAATTCTTGTCAGCTCTAAAGGAGGAGTCCCATAAGACCCTTATATTACAAGTTTTCTGGGTAAGACTGATAAGAAATGGTATAAGCCTAAATTCTGGGACCTTGAACAAAATTATTTGAAGGAATACTAGTGTGGTTCAACAGCTACACAATACTATTTATGCATTTATAACAACATTTTAAAATACAGAAACTAGGCTAATTGAACCTAATAAACTATCACATATTTCCCTTTTAGATCTTAGTGTTGACCAAAAAGATAAATAACTTTTAGGTATCCATCTAAAAACTACCAGTATATGAAAAGGATTGATACCTAAAGAGGACTCGTCTCTTGAACCATTTACAGCATCTCTAAAGTTGTTAAAAGTTTTTATTGAATGCTTTGGTTTTAAGTCTCAAACAGGTCACACTCTTTCTTAATTTAAATGTTACCAAGTTTGTAAATATACACTACACAATTATATAAATATATAAATCATCTACTTCCTAGGGAATGTGTAGGGAGTCATGATCTGCTTTCAGGATGCAATTATAAGTTATATCAACCAACCTTTTCAAAACTATCTGCAGTGTCTGGGTAGGAGTACCAGGACTCTGAATACTACTAGCATTGGATACCAGGAAGATTTCAATAGCTAAAAGCATTTCAACCTCAGATAAATAAGAAGGAATCCGTAGAAGTTTTCGGTATAAATTTCCCTCTAATGGTGGATAGCAACTCAATGAAAGAGCACCTGAAAATCAAATAATAGATCAAACTTTACTAAAACTCTAATAGGTGAAAATCTAGACTTCCAAAATGTCCATAGGTGATAATTACTTGCAGTATAGAATAACTGTTCATTAGAAGCAGATTTATCTCACAAATTATATGGTAGTGATTATATCCTAGTACATTTAAAATTATTCTTTGTACAGTGTTTTCAAATGTTAAATATGAAGTGAGAAATGTTTAAAAAACTCTGAAAAACGACTGTTGAGCCTCATCATGACAACCATATATTTGAAGCTAAAGTCAACACAACAATTTCAGAATAACTAAAAAACCAGAATAGCTACTTGGACCACTGTCTTTGAATGTATATTAACTGCTCTTTGTACATATTTGAATGTCTGGTTGTAAATATTATATAAGGATTCAGGGTTAGAGAATCAAAGTCAAAACCAATATATCAAAAAAAAATTTTTTTAAATGCAACTTACTTTTGTAGTGGGTTCTGGCTTTGAGCCATAAACAACTCCTTCCTAAAGAAGTAATTAATCTTCTAAGAGAGGAAAAATCAATAGGGATACTCTTTGAAATCATGAATTCTGCTACGGAGGATGAAATACCAAGACTATTGCTTTCTACACAGGCATCCAGAAGTTTATTAAAAAGAAGGCTATACTGTGAGACCTCCACAACTTCTGAAAAGAAAAAAAAAAGATACAATGAAATTGGTCTATCTTAGTCTCTCAAACCTCTCGCTCTTACTACTTTCCTTTTCCCTTTGCTCCCCTTGGCATTTTAGGAGCGCTCAAAAGCAATCATCTTACATATTCTCTAAGTAACAAAAAAGCATTCAACCAAAGCAAACTGGTAATTTATTTTACAATGAGGAATATGAAAGAAAGGGTGACAATGATTTCAGAAGCTGCATGAACACCTCTATGACCCCCACCTGTGACCACATCAACAGTATCTGAGATGGATGGCTGCATGGTTTGCATTCTCTCTACAGTTCAGACCTCAGGCATATATTTACCATGAGTAAAAATAAATCATCCCCTCAAAAATAGTCACTTTCAAATAAAAGAAAATCCTTTGTTGGGTAATTCTATTCCTTTCTATTCTTCACTTAGAAGAAAGTGAAGTCACCTTGGAGATTTCCAAGTCTTCTATTCCCTATATTCAGTTAGTTCAATCTATAGCCTAGACCAGTGGTCGGCAAACTGCGGCTCGCGAGCCACATGCGGCTCTTTGGCCCCTTGAGTGTGGCCACGAAGTTTCAATCGCATTGTATGTATGCACCCGCACGTGGTATTTTGTGGAAGAGCCACACTCAAGGGGCCGCAGTTTGCCGACCACTGATCTAGACTCTAGGTCTTCAATCACTTCAGGATCTTTTAGTGTCCAGGCCTCACCAGAAAATTAATATCGTTACCTTTAGTCTCTTCCTAAACATTACCACCAGAGGAGCTTTCCTAAAACACCAACTTTGATTGATGAAGCACTAAGGGGAGGCCCTCAGGTTAAGGTTTTCATTAAATGCTCACCGTCACTCTGAACCCACCACTCAAAGCCTTTGCTCCTCCCTCCTGGGCTCCCTCTTCCCGTGCATGTATGATCTGAGCGTTAGCATTCAAGAGCACCACCTGCCACTGCCCACATTAGTATTCTCTTTTCTTTGAACTTGTCATCTGCTTAATTTCCTCTACTTATTCCATGTTTACCTATGTTATAAGGTAATGGAAATCATGTTCTATATTTGCTAAGTAATAAAAGAAAAAGTATTCTTCATTATTCCAAATGCAATGAATTATTTTAAGATATAAAGCTTGCTGGGGGCACTTGACATTGTTTGCTGATGACTTGACAGAGGTAGGGAAAGGGGAATGATGAAAAGGTTTCTGTTAGGAACTGCTGTCAACTCAGATAAGCATTTCTGCTTTTCTTTTTTAAAATATATTTTATTGATTTTTTTAACAGAGAGGAAGGGAAAGGGATAGTTAGAAACATCAACGAGAGAGAAACATCGATCAGCTGCCTCCTGCACACCACCTACTCGGGATGTGTCCACAACCGAGGTATATGCCCTTGACCAGAATCAAAGCTGGGACCCTTCAGTCCGCAGGCCGACGCTCTACCCACTGAGCCAAACTGGTTAGGGCTGCTTTTCATTTTTTAAACCATCAGGAAAGCATATTCAATTTGCAGAAAACAGATTTTACAGAAAACAACTTCATTAAAAATATATGCTGGAATATAAAACTCAACCAAAACAGGTGGGAAACTGTTTCTTATTAACAGTTAAATACCAGATGAGCAAGAGATAATTAAGCTAGACTTTTAAAAAACATACCTTGAGAATTTTGAAAACCTGGTAGATTTTGCAAAACTTCAAATGTCTGTCTGTAAAGGCTCTTGGCTAAGATTTCATGTGCAATTGTACAGAGCAGATTGTGTCGATTGAGTATATCCAGTCTATCACAAGGCCATTGTGGTGTATCGATTATCCATTCTGACTCTTTGAAAAAGAAAAAAGTACTAACACTTTATTTACACTATGAAAATTATACTTAGTATAATCACAACTAATGTTTTTACCTTTTGGAAAGTGACAAAACTAAAATATGTGTACTCAAAAAGATAACCATGGCTCAAATTTATTAGAAACACGTATACAGTGATGATCATAATACCTTATTTTTAAATTCTTTATTTTCTTAGTATACTAATCAGTTATTGATTCAGAAGTTAATGTTTATTTTTATAGGACAAAAATGTTCACATTATAACATACCTATAATAATGTAAAATAATATTTGTGTGGAAAACTTCAACAATTTTATAATAAAGAATACATAATTAGTTTTGCTATTCTTGGGGAACAGTTTTTCCTCCCAATTTTAAAGACAATTTTTATCATAAAATATTTGATATGTATAGAAGAATGTCTAACATATGTAAGTTAAATAAAATGAACTCTTATGTGCCCATCACACAGCTTAAAAAAAGAGATTATCACCTATAATGCTGAAGTTCCTTATTTTTTCTTAGATCTGATGGATAGATGCCACAAAAAATATACTGTGGTTTTTTTTTCATAAAAATTTCATTGTTTTTATTTAGCACTCATTGTTTATTGTTAAGGTAGAATAATACATTTTTGAAAGACTAATATATTTTAGGAGATTCATTTTGAAATCTTACCAAATTGTGTAGCTATATTAAAAAATCTGAATCAGTTCATTATTTTATAGCAAAGTTAAATGAAACCAATAGTTGGGAAGTCATTTGGAAATTAATAAGCTTAATTCAATCAGTTCACAACTTTATCAACATAAATACTTTTATGCAAATTTTATAAGAACACTTATAACAATACATTCTTAAGAATAAAAGCCAGTTTATGGTGTACTTAATACAAGTTTTATGGTGAGGAAAGTTCTTACTGCATTAATCCTCGTGTTTTCCTCTGTTCCATAGTTGGGAAATATTTCCATTTGTCTAAAAATCTGAGTCAAAAGGGAATCAAATTTTTTATAATAGATATTCAGTCATTACCATGAAGATTTTGAATGTAGGCACTGAGAATGAAAGACTATAAAGACAGTCTGCCCTGAATGAATTTCCAGGCTAGTCCGTGAGACAAGCAAATAACTATCCTTTACTATGGTGAATACTATGATTGAGGGAGAGGGGAGAGATATCTAAACATATCCATTCTTGCCCTAGCTGGTTTGGTTCAGTGGATAGAGCATTAGCCTGCAGACTGAAGGGTTTGATTTCATCAAGGGCACATAACCAGGTTGTGGGCTTGATCCCCAGTAGGGGACATAGAGGAGGCAGACAATTAATGATTCTCTCTCATCATTGATGTTTCTATCTCTCCTCCCTTCCTCTCTGAAATGAATAAAAATATAGAAAAACCCCCAAAACAATAAAACATATCCATTCTCCTCTAAATGTATACATTTAATATAATCCTGACCAAATAGTCAACAAAACTGACTCAATACATCCTAAAGGATAAACAGTTGAGAATAGTAAAAAATAGTATGAAAGATAAAGATAAATATTATCACCTATTCTAAAGCTATATTAACTAAAAAGAATATGGTGCTAGCACAGAAAACGAGATCTCTGGGAGAGTAGTATAGAAACTGACCCAAGAAGATATAAGATTCTAATCTCCTATCTAATAAAAGAGAAACATGGTAATTGGCGTACGACTGCTACCCTTCCCATTGGCTAATCAGCGAGATATGCAAATTAACTGCCAGCCAAGATGGCGGCCGGCAGCCAGGCAGCTTGAAACTAACATGAGGCTTGCTTGCTTCAGTGACAGAGGACTCCAACGTTCCCCGCCTGCCTTGCCGGCCTCTGAGCCTGCAGATTAAGAAACATTGTAACAAATATAGAAGCTAAACAAAACCCCAGAAACCTGCTTTCAGCGAGCCGGGATCTCAGAGCTGGAGTTGATACAGAGTTTCGATTATAGAACCGAAACAAACCAGATACCTGCTTTCAGGAGCGGAGGCCTAAGAGCTGGAGCCTCAGAGCTAAAGCTGGCCCAGAATAAAAAAAAAAAAAAAAAGAAAAAGAGCGGTTGGGAGCTTCCGTCACCCGCCAGCCTGAAAACAGCCCTCAGCCTCTCACCCAGACTGGCCAGGCACCCCAGTGGGGAACCCCACCCTGAAGGGTGTGTGACCAGCTGCAAACAGCCCTCAGCCCTTCACCCAGGCTGGCCAGGCACCCCAGTGGGGACCCCCACCCTGATCCAGGACACCCTTCAGGGCAAACCAGCCGGCCCCCACACGTGCACTAGGCTTCTATCCTATATAGTAAAAGGGTAATATGCCTCCCAGCACCAGGATCAGCAGAGCTGCGAGGCCTCCCGGCACCAGGATCAGCGTGACGGGGCAGTGCCCAAACCCCCTGATCGCCCTGTGGCTCTGTGTGTGACAGGGGGTGGGGCCACAACCTCCCTATTGGCCCTGCTCTGTTCTTGACAGGGGAAGGCGCCCCAACCTCCTGATCAGCCCTGCTCTGTGCCTGATACGGGGGATCTCCCCAACCCCCTGATCGCCCTGTGGCTCTGTGTGTGACAGGGTGCGGCGCCCCGCCCCCCCCCCATGGGCCCTGCTCTGTGTGTGTCGGGGTAGAGCCATAACCTCCCCATCAGCCCTGCCTTGAGTGTGACAGTGGCGGCGCCCCAACCCCCTGATGGGCCCTGCTCTGTGGGTGATAGAGGGCGGCGCCCCCCCCCCCCCACGGGCCCTACTCTGTGTGTGATGGGGTAGAGCCATAACCTCCCCATCGGCCCTGCCCTGAGTATGACAGTGGCAGTGCCCCAACCCCATGATCGGCCCTGCTCTGTGGGTGACAGGGGGTGGTGCCCCAACTCCCCTATCGCCCCTACCCTCTGAGTGACGGGGGGAGCTCCTCAACCCCCTGATGGGCCCTGCTCTGTGCGTGACAGGGGGGAGCTCCCCAACCTCCCTGATGGGCCCTGCTCTGTGCGTGACAGGGGGGAGCTCCCCAACCCCCTGATCGACCCTGCTCTGTGCGTGACGGGGGAGCTCCCCAACCCCCTGATCGACCCTGCTCTGTGCGTGACAGGGTATGGAGCCCCAACCCCCCTGATGGGCCCTGCTCTGTGCATGACAGGGGGCAGCGCCCCAACCCCCTGATCGGACCTGCTCTGTGCGTACCAAGGGGTGGCGCCACAACCTCCCTATCGACCCTGCCTTGAGTGTGACGGGGTGGTGTCCCAACCCCCCAATTGGCCCTACCCTGAGCGTGACTGAGGGTGGCATCGCAACCTCCCAATCCGCCCTGCTCTGTGCATGACAGGGGGCGGCGCCCCAACTCCCCAATCGGCCCTGCTCTGAGCCCAACCAGGGGCTGCACCTAGGGATTGGGCCTGCCCTCTGCCACCCGGGAGCAGGCCTAAGCCAGCAGGTCGTTATCTCCCGAGGGGTCCCAGACTGCGAGAGGGCACAGGCCGGGCTGAGGGACCGCCCTTCCCCCCCCCCCCCCCCCCGAGTGCACAAATTTTTGTGCACCGGGCCTCTAGTATATGATAAAAGTGGCATTTCAAATAAGTGAGTAGAGGATGAGTTAGAACATTTGGGGAAAAGAGATAAAGTTAGATTCCCACCTCATATCAAAATTTAAAAGTAACAATAAAAAAATTTAAAAACCATATGAGTGAATATGTAATTTTGAGATAGCCAAGAACTGCCTAACGCACGATTCAAAACAAAACTATTAAAGATTTAAAAAGCAGTTTATGTTAAACACAGAGTGTCAGTTGGGCAAAAGAAAACAAACAAAAATGCAAAAAAAAAAAAATCCTAACTTTTCCTAAGTGTGACATATACATCATTGATGGTACCTGAACTAATTTTAGATGTTACACTATAAGTTTAATAATTTATTTGTATATTATACTATTCTAAAAAGGATCACCTTAAATATAAAAATCTGTGATTTCACATATATTATTACTTACGATGAGAACATGTTGGTTGATTTACTTTTAAAATAATGTTTATTTTTAAATAGAAACTATCCCTATATGCATTTTCAATTTTGACAGGTATTTTGCCAAAAAGCTCCTAAACAATGCATGTGAATGCCTATTTCAATATGCCCTCACAAAAAGCAAATCATCAAACTCTGGTCTTTGCTAGACTGACAGGTGTTCTGTTATTTTAATGTGTACTTCTCTTATAAGTCTCACTACAAATGAGATTCAGCCATTTGTATTTCTTTCTTGAGAACGGCCTGTTCCCTGCAGAACCCTTTCAAGACAAAAAAATTCTGGGGAAAACTTAGCATACTTCTGTGGGCCCTTCTTTTAAAGCAAGAACATTTGACATATGAAAATGACTTTCAATTAAAATGCTCACTGCAAAAGAGAATCCTGTTCTTATAACTTATAGAAAATTCAAAGATAATCTCAAAATGGACACATCAAAGTTGTAAGAATTTTAAATTTCCTCAGACCACTCCACATCTCTACCACAAACTCCCCTCATTCTCTGGTTTGAGAAAAACTAGTTGTGCCAGAAACTTTCACGCAGAAGTTTCCTTTCAAAGAACGACCCAAGCCCATTTTTATCAACTATTTTAATCTTTCTTTTTCTTGCCACATTTCTTCTTTCTAACAGAGCTTGTAAGCTCTTGCATTTCTCTAATTTATATTTTTATATCTTACTCTTCCGCACTTAGCAAACCTCATTGGCTAGGTTTGTTAAGCTGAAGAAAACCTTTTCCAACAAGCTTCTGATCATGAAGTCTACTCATGACGTCTGTATTAGGCACTGAACAAACCACCAATATGAATATGGAGATGTGCCAGTATGTGTTTGTGGGTTAGTGTAAAGGTTATCTACTTGCTTTACTTGTGCATATATTCCATCTTCCTACCTGAATTCTCGAGGTCTCTTATTTTTATCCCATTTTTTTTTAACATTTTAAAATACTCAACCAAGGATATTTTTCCATTGATTTTAGAGTGGAAGAGAAAGAGAAAGAGAGAAAGATTGATGTGAGAGATACACATCAATTAGTTGCCTCCTGCATGTGCCCCGACCAGGGCCCAGGCCAGGAAGGAGCCTGCAACCGAGGTACATGCCCTTGACTGGACTCGAACCCGGGACCCTTCAGTCTGCAGGCTGATGCACTAGCCACTGAGCAAAACCAGCTAGGGCATTCTTATCCCATTTTGTCAAATAAAATCTACCCGATGGTTTAAGTAGCCAGAGTTACCGTTAGAAACCATGCTGTGCTACTACTACCAAACAAACCTTAGTTGTTTTGTTGGCTTAATTTCTGCTGGATGGATTAATTTACAGAGAAAGTAAGCTCTGCTTATCTTCACTGGAAGTCATGTTTGCCTGTACATGCAAATATAGAATTTATGCAGATTGCAGGCTCTAAACCTGGATTGTCTGGGTTTGAATCTGGCCTCCACTCCTTACTTATGTCATTTGGGACAAATTGCTTAATGTCTCTGATAACATTTAAAAAAATATATCTTCATTGATTTCAGAAAGGGAGAGATAGAAACATCAATGATGAGAGAGAATCATTGATCAGCTGCCTCCTGCATGTCCCCTACTGGGGATCAAGCCCGCAACCCAGGCATGTACCCTTGGCCAGAATCAAACCCAGGACCCTTCAGTCCGCAGGCTGACACTCTATCCACTGAGCTAAACCAGCTAGGGCTCTGACAACATTTTTTTAATCCATAAAATGGAAATTGTAATAATTCCAAACTCATAGGGCTTCTATGAAGATTAGCTGAGATAATCCAGGTAAAGAATTTAGTATGGTGCCTACAAGAATGTAAGAACTAGCTTTTCAACAAAGTTTCATACAATTTCTTCTTTAAAGTTAGGTTAACTTTCTCCTTTCATCTTCCTACCTACATGACCACTAGGGTTTAGACCAAATTATCACCCACAATTCAATATCAACTAAAGGCAGCGATTTTCAATCAGTGTGCCTCAAAAATTTTAAAAACATGCAATACCTGACTATTTAGTCAGGGGTACTGACCTTTTATCCCTTACATTGTCAAATAAAAATGACAACAGCCAACACAACAATAGCCATCTGGTGTGAATGAATTAAAATTGTACCTATGTTTGTCAGATCAGCAAAAAATATATGTTTTGGTGTGCTGCAAAATTTTAGTAATTAGTTTGTGTGCCATGAGATGAAAAAGGTTGAAAATTGCTGACTTAAGGTAATTCATTACATAGACAAGAATTTATACAACACAAATTATTTTATGTTTGCATATATCAGAACTTACCTCTTAATACCCACATTGCACCATCTATGCTTCCACTTTTTAGAAAAATCTCTACTGCAATATTTACAATTTGACATCTTGGTGCTAACTTCTCAGGCCCTGTAAGTCCTTTTAAACTTGTAAAATGTATTTTCAATTCATATAGCATATCTAAGACCTTCCTTCCCTAGAGTAAAAATAAAGAGCACTGAGTAACAATCATTTAGTGTATTACAGAAATACAAAGTCACACTGATTAATTATAGAGAAACCCATTATCCAATTTGAATCATCATTCTAGACCAGTGGTTCTCAACCTTCCTAATGCTGCGACCCTTTAATACAGTTCCTCATGTTTTGGTGACCCCCAAACATAAAATTATTTTCGTTGCTACTTCATAACTGTAATTTTGCTACTGTTATGAATCGTAATTTAAATATCTGATATGCAGGATGTATTTTCATTATTACAAATTGAACATAATTAAAGTATAGTGATTAATCACAAAAAAATATGTAATTATATATGTGTTTTCCGATGGTCTTAGGCGACCCCTGTGAAAGGGTCGTTCAACCCCCAAAGGGGTCTCAACCCACAGGTTGAGAACCGCTGTTCTAGACGGACAGTTCTCAAACTGCTCCAAGATTCTACTTAAGCCCCTGCCTGCTCAGCCACAAGGGTGGAAGGGGAAGGGAAGCAAGCAGGGCTTTGTTCATATTACTCCTCACCCATCCTGGGACCCCTTTCAGCAGTTCTCCCTTCATGTGTTTTATACATTGTGCTTCCCCTAAAGATTTCATTTGGCACAAGGATTTCATGCCTTGCTGTGGAAAATTACTAATTATAAGTTTTGCACATTTTTCTGTGGATCATCCTGAGGTCCAGGAGGGAGAGAAAAAGAAAATGAAGACAATTTATTATCAAATTCAGATAAAGAATGATAGTGAAAAAAAGGATAAGATTATTGGCTAAAAACTGTTTCTCTGACTGAACAGATTACTTCATGTAGACGACATAAAGATTATCTCTCTAGTCTGCACATCAGAAATTGGACATATATTGTTATTTTATATTAGGGGTCAGCAAACTTTTTCTATAAACAGCCAGATAGTAAATAATTTAGGCTTTGCAGGTCACATCCGATCAGTTGTACATTTTCTTTGGTTATTGTTCTTAATGTGTAACTCTTTAAAAAAGGTAAAAAACGCCCTAGCCGGTTTGGCTCAGTGGACAGAGCGTTGGCCTGTGGACTGAAGGGTACCAGGTTTGATTCCAGCCAAGGGCACATGCCTGGGTTGCAGGCTTGATCCCCAGTGTGGGGGTGTGTAGGAGGCAGCCAATCATTGATTCTCTCTCATCATTGATGTTTCTATCTCGCCCTTTCTCTTCCTCTCTGAAATCAATTTAAAATAATAATAATAATAATTAATAATAATAAATAAATAAAATAAAAAAATATTTAAAAAATGTAAAAAACACTCTTAGCTCTCAAGATATACAAAAAAAGGCTGTGGGCCAGACTTGGCCCTTAGTTTGAAGACCCTTGTTTTATATTATGTTACACTATTTTGAGTCAGATGCATATTATAATGTTAAGGTACTTCTAATTTGACAATATAAATAGTGCACTTTTAAGAGTTAGCTGCTTTAGTTTAATTTCAATGGTTTTACTTTTATGTTCAAAAAGCTAGGTTTCATTAAAAAAACTAAGAATATCTGTTCTAAATAAGATAGTGAAAAATTTTAATTAAAATAGAAATTCACCAGCCTCTTAAGAAATAATAATAACCTATTAAAATTAAAATATGAGCAAAATCAATCTGTGTTTTTTTAAAAAAATATATTTTATTAATTTTTTACAGAGCAGAAGGGAGAGGGATAGGGAGTTAGAAACATCAATGAGAGAGAAACATTGATCAGCTGCCTCCTGCACACCCCCTATTGGGGATGTGCCTGCAACCAAGGTACATGCCCTTGATCTGAATCGAACCTGGGACCTTTCAGTCTGCAGGTTGACGCTCTATCCACTGAGCCAAACTGGTTAGGGCCAATCTGTGTTTTTAAAAACGGTCCTCTTGTTAGGTAGTCCTTAATTTCTCACGCATTAAATGTCTAAGATATTAATGCTAAGATCAAACTTAAACTAGGTTGTGAGGCCTGGGACAAGATACATTCTGCCCATCCCAGGCCTACTATACAAAGAGTACTAAATTTCTTTTTATTTTCTTTTTTTAATATGGAATGCTTCACAATTTGCGTATTATCCTTGCGCAGGGGCCATGCTAATCTTCTATCATTCCAACTTTAGTAGATGTGCTGCCGAAGCAAGCACAGTACTAAACCTCTTGGAGACTTTAGAGACTGAGGACCTTCTACAATGATTCTGCTGTTTTTAATTTTAAAAAGTTCATGACTTTTATATGTGTATGAGTGACCATGTACTTAAATGTCGTTGACCTCATTCAACTTTGAAATAACCATTTTATAAGAAGAAAGTAACAAAAGATACATATTAATAGTTGATTCAATAATGAGCATTCTCTCAACTGTCCCACTCTATATATGTTACTCCATCCCTCAGCACTTACTCCCAATTTTGGATTTCTTATCTCCTACTTAAGTTTACTAAATCTAATCCTACCCACCACTTCTCATGGAAATCTAAAGAATGGTAGTATAACATGGTCTGGAATCACTAGACCACTTTTATGGTTAGCTAACTTCAAAGGCAGACATCAAGATATATAGTATATAGTATTCCAGAGCATTCTAGGAGGTGATTTTTAAGGAGTTCTATTAATTGTGAATATCCTGGGTTTATCTTTAAAAAGGTGTCTTGAACTCTTGCAAAATTACAATGCTACTCAGGAGCTGAGGAAATAAATTCTGAATTGAAAGTTGCTTCAAATAAATATATTTAGCAGTTTCCTAAGTGTTTACTACACTGAAATTCTTCATAGTAGTCAGTCTGATGCCATGTCCTTTCCACATTTGCCTAATATAGCACCTAATAATTCACTTACTGGTCTGGGAGTCATTTAGTCACTTGTGATGATTATTAGCAAATTCCTAACTTAACCTATATTCTGTTCAAAAATTTGAAACACTTTCAATACCAAGCCAAAACAAAAATTTAAAGTACCTTGGACCACTGCAACAGCTTGTGATAGAAATATATAGCACTGATTCCGATTCTTCCCAGCAAAGTTTTATCTACTTCACTATTTTGCGGATCTTTGCTCACTGAAACACAAAGTAGGCATATGGAAGAAAGTGAAATAGTCACTTAAAAAATGGAAAAGGCAAGTTAATATGGAATTAATGATATGAGCACAAACACCAGGTGTCAGCAAACTATAGCCACAGACCAAATGTGGCCTGTGGTCTGTTTTTAGATATAGCCTGTGAACTAAGAATTCTTCGGGAGGGACGCACATGGATTGGTGAGGGAGGAGGGGGACACCCGCCTAGCCAGCCAGATCAACCGAACCAACCCTGGCGATCAATGGGGTGACAGATGTCGCAGCCAGATCGCCCTCACATCCGAACTAAGAATTCTTTAGTTTAATGTTTAAGGGTTTTTTTGAAAAGAAAAAAAAAATGTGACATAGATCATATGTGATGTGTGCAAAGCCTGAAATATTTACTATCTGGTTCTTCACAGAAAAAGTTTGCCAGCCCCTGATAAGGAATATAGCAGTAAAGAATATAGCAGTTCATGTAAAAATAAAATTTCAAAAATATATGAATTTTGGTGACTTGTAATAGTGAAGACTGTAACAATTTTAATGATTCAAAAATTCAGGTGCTCCAATATAATTTGCTAACAACAGTTTTACCAATCTGAATAAAAAGAAAAATAAGAACATGAAACATCTGATATTAAGACACTAATTTTTAACTTTATATCGTTAACCTAACTTAACAATATGTAGATGGAAAAATTTATAAACAGGAAAAGTATCTGAAACCTGCAATATTAACTTATCCTCAACATGGGAAATATTAAGAGCTTTACATTCCCGTTAAGAATCTTACATTACCCTAACACACAAAACTCATACCAAAACAGTGACATTTTACCTGTTTGAGCAAATTCACAAAATGGAACATTTGGTCTTTCTTCTTTATAGCCTTTTGTTAGCGTTTCAGCAACACAAGTACAAAATCTCTGGAAATCTACAAATTTTTCACAGTCCATTTTTACCTTAAGGTATAAATTTCCCAATTTGGTCCAGTCACCTTTTTCCTTACAATGCTATTAGAATTATTAAAAACAAAACAGAAAAAGAAAGCTGTTATTTAGAAAGCTGTTAAACATATTATGCAGTAGGCATATGCAGGCATTAAATGTATAGAAATTAATAAGACAATCTCTGCAAATCTTAGAAACTTACTGACAAGTGTTACAACATCAATAACATGCTATTGTATAATTTGCTTTTCTGACTATTGCAGAGCCTTTATAAGTTCTAGATGGAAATGTACATTTGCTTTAATTAACTAGTTCCTAATGTACTTAATGATATCACCCTTAAAATTGAACTAGATAGCTGAGATAGATTTTATGGAATTTCTTCTACAAAAGGGGGCTATGAAGTAAAGTTTAGTAAACTTACTATTATATTTTATTATAAACTAAGAAATAGTTTTCCACACCAATCAACAAAAAATTATTTCAAGGATATAAATACTAATTAAGATTAGATCAGCAAGTACTAGATGAGTACAAAAATTATCTTAAAAAGTAAATTCATCCTGAAAGCCCTCTATTTCTTATACTCTAAACAAGAGGCCAGGTGCAGTGAGCGGGCCTAACCCATCAGTCAGACATCCTTAGCGCTGCCACGGAGGAGGCGGGAGAGGCTTGCCAGCTGTGACCCTGGCTTCTGGCTGAGTGGTGCTCCCCTTGTGGGAGCGCACTGACCACCAGGGGGCAGCTCCTGCATTGAGCATATGGTCAGTGTGCATCATAGCGACCAGTCATTCCGCTGTTCGGTCTTCCATATTAGCCTTTTATGCCGAAATTGGCTCTTTGACATCACCCGAGGAGTCCCGGATTACGAGAGGGCACAGGCCAGGCTGAGGGACCCCATTGGTGCACTATAGGGGCCAGGGAGGGTCGTGGGAGATTGGCCAGCCAGGGAGGGGCCACGGGAGGGGTCTAGGGCATGTCTGGCCCATCTTGCTCAGGCCCGATTGGCCGGACCCCAGCAGCAAGCTAACCTACTGGTTGAAGCATCTGCCCACTGGTGGTCATGCACATCATAACGAGTGGTTGAATGGTCTTAGCATATCATTAGCATATTATGCTTTGATTGGTTGAATTGATGACCAGACAACTGGATACTTAGCATATTAGGCTTTTATTATATAGGATGCTAGGTGAGTGCATGCTGATCTTGGCTTTCCTGTCATTTCACATACTGTAGCCATCCATGGATCATGACAAGTAAGCCAACTTGCTTGTGCACTGAATGAGTCTGCCAGTGATAAGAATTAAAGGCTAAACTTTAAGCCCTGGTCAGGTAGCTCAGTTGGTTAGAGCTTCATCCTGATACACCATGGTTGCAGGTTCGATCTCCAGTCAGGGCACATGTAAAAATCAACCAACAAATGTTGGAAGGTAGCTCAGTTGATTGGAGCATTGTCCCATAGATCACAAAGTGGGGTAAGATTCCTGTCAGGGCACATACCTTGGTTGGGGGCTCAGTCCCTGGTCGGGGTGTGTACGGGAGGTAGCCAATCAATATTTCTCCCTCACAACAGCGATGTTTCTCTCTCTCTCTCCCCATCTCCCTCTCTAAAAGTCAGTAAATCATATCTTTGAGTGAGTATTTTTAAAAAAAGGATCAACCAATGAATGCATAAATGACACAACAAATCAATGTTTCTTCTTCTTTATGAATGAATGAATAAATAAATAAATAAAGGCTAAGCTCTAGATTATTACACCTTAAAGTAAGTTAATTTTGAAACTATTTCCAGAATTACTTTTTGGATAGTCCACAATTCTAGAAATTATGTTTGCATTTCAAAATATTAAAAAAAATTAAACTTTCTTTCCCTTGATCATTTTTTCTCTGTATAACAGCCACATTTCTAAAACATTTCCTAAAATGGGTTTACTATTCAAAGTTTCTGAGCAATGATCCCAGCAATTTATTTAAAAAGTCATACCTTTATTTCATTCAAGGCTAAATCTAAATCACAGGTCCAGTTCTTTTTAAATTGCCTCATTTGTAACCTTTAACAATAGAGGAAAGTGTTAATTAAAGTGTCATTTGTTCCCCCAAAAGTCACTATTGCTCTTAATTCATTTATTTTACAGCTTATACCCAAGAGACTGGAGGAAAAAGAATGCATTAATATACTATAAAAAGTCTTTAGAGCTAAAAAAAAAATGTCTACTGCATAAATATCTACTTCACACTATTTCCTCCTCAAACCATGGGCAACAATAAGGACAAAGGAAATCCCACACAAAACCATACCTTAAGCCTAACTTGGAAGTCAGAATGCCAAAGCTTCAAAATAATGGTGAATAAAAAGAGAAAAAGTATTAAATCACAGCACTTGATGCCCTTGATCTCTACTGTTCCCACTCCACTTTCACTGCTCCACAAGCAAAGTCAGATTAAAACAAAAACAATGCAAAAACAACAACAAAAACAACCCCCCCCCAAAAAAAAAACACAAACAAACCTGTGGGGAGAATAAAAAATGGGAATTACCAGAGGGATCTAACATTGATTTTTTTTTAAAAAAATACCACTATAGCCCAGCTGGTGTGGCTCAGTGGTTGAGTGTCCACCCCTGAGCCAAAAGGTCACTGGTTTGATTCCGTCAGGGCGCTGCCCCAATTGTGGGCTCGGTCACCAGTGGGGGGCATGTGTGAGGCAATCAATGTTTCTCTCGCATTGATGCTTTTATCTATCGCTCTTCCCTTGCTATCTCTCTAAAAGTCAAGAAATATTAAAAAAAACACAAACCACTACAAAGACTAAGTCCACACTAAGTTTAAAAATGCTGGAAAAAAAGTGTATGGGTAGGTAGAACACAGAGCACACAGAAGGAACTTAAAAAATTTTATATGATTTAAAGAAGACAATTTGAAATGCATAGCTTTTGGGAAAGGACAAAAAGATAAAAATGGAAAGGAGAAGCAACCTTTGGCAATTGCAAAGAGGAAAAGAAGAAAAAAGGGAAAGAAAAAGGTACCATTCAACTAAGAGTGTTGCAATAGACCTATAAAAAATACTCAATGTCACTAAACATCAGAGAGAATGGCTACCATCAATAAATCAACAAACAAGTGCCATTTTTATTGCAACAAATTGGAGAGAACTGAAATACCAGTTACTTATCATACATCCACACACTGGAGTATTTTGCATTTATAAAAAGTGATGAATTTCTCTATGAATTGATTGATTTCCAAGATATACCGTTTGAGTGAAAAAAGCAAAGTTGTAAAGAATACTTTTTGTATGCTATACTTTATGTGAGAAAGAAGTGAAGATAAAAATACACACACACATACACACACACACACACACACACACACACACACACACACACACACACACACATACTTGCTCAGAATAAGAAGGATTAACCAGAAACTAAAAGACTGGTTACTTCCAATGTGTAGGTAAAAAAAGGAGTAGAAGGAAGGAGGGAATGGAAATGGGGAGTAGGGGTAAGGAGGAGCAACTCTTCTCACTGAATAGTTTTTAGCACAGCGTTGATTCTTACAAATAACAATAATGTTTTATATACCTCCCTAAATAAAACTAACTAGGATGTAGAAGAACTCCAAAACATAGTACAAACAGTAACAAATAAACCTAAATATTCTACAATGAACATACTGAATGAGAGTGGGGGTAAAAAAGAACTACCTTAAATTAATGTAGGAAATAGTATTTTGGCTGAATGCTGTAAGGCAAAAGAAAAAATAGCTTTTACTAATACTGAACTCGAGATAGTAATCCCTCTCCCCAGGGGTATAAGTTAGCAGTTCTGAGACTACTTTATGTGGATAGATAGTAGGATTGAATAAATGAATAAAC
Organism: Myotis myotis; assembly: GCF_014108235.1. Classification (NCBI taxonomy): domain Eukaryota; kingdom Metazoa; phylum Chordata; class Mammalia; order Chiroptera; family Vespertilionidae; genus Myotis; species Myotis myotis. The sequence continues at coordinate 49,635,643 of NW_023416317.1, forward strand.
ATATTGTAGATAATGAGAATCAGATTTCTTACTGTCAGAGAAAAATTTATAAATAAGAAAAGGCTAAAATAAACCCATGGTGTTGGATTAGAATCAAGCTATCAGTATGAACTGTTTTTTAATATGCAAACAAAGAGAAATATTTTATTATGTGTGTTTTGTATACACATATTTCCTATACATATATTTACATATTTTCATATGCATATATAATATCTTCCCTAGCCCTGTCCACTGACAAGACCTGGTTGCAATGACACTCCAGCAGCAATGAGCCTCTAGCTCAGGGGAAGAATAACATAATTTGGAGGCTATTCTTTTTGTATGTACAGTTTAGTAATTAAAAAAAAAAACTTATGGCCTTTCTTTTACTCAATACAGATATATTATGGTACTACCCTTATAATTATCATAGTTTTTTTTAAAGGGCTTTGGAAGGCCATAAGTTGAACAGAAAAAGCAAGCAGTGAGAAAAAGAATGGAAGAGAGGAACTAAAATATTTTACTTAGCTTACATGACAAGAGTGAAAGAGAAAAAATTATTAAGGTAATTTATATACATATATGAGAGCACAATAAGTAGAATTAAGTTGTGAACCAGAGGACAAGAGAGATTCCTTTTACACTTAATGTACCAGGCACTGAGATGAAATCAGGTACTGAGAATGATCTGGTGAGGCTGGCCAGGAGAGTTGGCTAGAGGCAGCTTGACTAATGGCAGTGTAACTAAGACATGAACAAGAGACGGGAGAAAGGCTTAAGGCGTACACTGTGTAACTAGATGTTTGCACATGTGAATAGTGATAAGTGCTTTGCCTTCATCCTTTATAAGTCCCCACCAACACACACACACACACACACACACACACACACACACACACACACACACACACACGCCTTAATTATAGTGATTCTTACCTGGATTTCATTTCTAGAACTGCAGTTATTTCTTGTTTGGGAGCTTGTACTTGGTGTAAGAGTTTAACAATATAGCTAAAGTGTTCTGGGTCAAGCAACAGCCCAGCTTCAACAAGCTGAAGAAGAGAGGGGAAAAAAAAAAATATATATATATTTTTATCTTTACCATAGTCATTCTAATAAAAATATGAAAGCGTTGAAAACCATAAAGTGTGTGAAACAACTAAGAGAGTGATGCGGAAAGTGAAATATTGACAAGTAGAATTAACACTCCTTAAAAAATTTAAACCATACTTTCTTCAAATACTTGGAAACCATAAGACACCCGACTTCAAGAATTTAAAGCAAAAAGAAAGCTGTGATTTGAACTTTAAACTTGCATATTCTTCCTGTTCTCCAAGTTATCTCAACAATTTTGTCACTTTACCCCTTATTTTCACTCATCCCACCTGTAGTAAAGCACTGATGTATACCTTATCCCTGATTGTAAACTTCCTGAGAAGTATTATACTGAGGTTTTCTACAACTCCCAGAGGTGATCAGTAATATCTGATTAAAAAATTTTCCAGGCAAGTAATTCTGTCAAGTTTTGTAATGTGGAACTAGAAGTATTCATTGAAGTATCTGTTCATCAGCTAGAGTAGTTCCAGTGCTGCTTCCCAAAGAAAATGAGGGGTTTTCTGGCTATTAGGCCTATTCAGAAATAAATGGCGGGGCAGTACAAATCCAAGGAAGTATTCAACCAAAGTAAAAATTTTAATATATTTTTAGAGAGCCATAATTTTTTTGTTTATGCCAAATATAAATTTAATTACTAGCCACCATTTTCCATTTACTGTGTTTTGGTCATGACTTTCTATCTGTATATTTACTTATACATTTATTTTTATTAGAAATGACCTCAAATTTTTTGTAAGAGGAAAATTTTCTATAATTATCCTTAAGGTGTAGATATGAGGATAGTTTACGAATCAGAAAGAAGTCACCTGAAGTGCTTGGAACTATTTATGTAAAGGGAAGGCCTGTCAGTCACTGGAGTCTGTTTATAAACCCTACTTCAGGAGAAAAGAAACATTTCTAAAAATAGAATTCTTGGCCTTAAGAATGTGAATAAAAGACAGTTTAAGAGTGTAAGCAGAAATCATTATTTTTTTGAAAAATCATTATTTTTTTCTAAATCATTTTCTTTTAATTGATTATTCACTACCAGAGAATAAGAGACAAAATAAAACCATACCTTGCAAAAGATACCAATTAAAGCAGGTACAGCACTCCTTAATTTCATAGTTGCCACATACTCAAATATTTCTAGTAATATTTTCAGAGCAGGCTGGATAAAACAAAAAAATTACACTCATGTTCATGTCTTCTTTCAGTACATTTTAAATGTCTCTAATTTATGCTGAAAAAAAGTGTTTTCTAGGAAGTAGTCAACAAATGTGGAAATTATAACTTAAATTATATAAACAAGAACTATAATAGAGGAATTAAGTTATTAAAAATAATATATTTTCAGGTTACTTACCAGCGTATTAACCATTATGCTGAGGTTCAATACCTGAAATACTTCCTTCAATAAGCAATGCTTGAGTAAAGAATTCAGGAGGTCATTTAGCACTTGTAAATCAAAGTGTATACCAGGAGGAAACTTTCTGTAGTACTCTGTAAACATATTTACTGAAAATGAAAAAATATATTAAAGTCATTTGCTACTTTTAAGATATTCATCTTTCCTAAATTGGACAATTTTTCTATTTTTAAAGACTGAGTAGTAGAAATTCATTTTCTTAAAAGGCACATTTCCAGTATCAGAAATATTTGATGAAAATACAGTCAAACCTCGATTCTCGAATGTCTCCCATCTCAAACAGTTTGCTTCTCAACCTGACAACCCTTTCATGCTGATGCCTGTATGATTAGTCATGCATCTCTCGGGGATAAACAAAAGGAGAGAATGGGTGAGTATGGGTCAGTTTACCATTGTTAAAGTCTCAGAATATTGTGCTGTGAATATTTTTGTGTTTTTGTTGCTGCTTATTATTAAATTTTCATTTTTTACATTTCCTTTTGTTAAAATTTCATTTATATTTCATGTCCTTTTTGTTTTTCAAGTGCTTATTTATAGATTAAATAGTACACTACACATGTACTGTATATACGAAAGGTTAAAGCAAGGAATCATTTGGGAGTCTGGAATGGATTAATTCAATTTACATTATTTCTAATGGGAAAAATAATTTGGTTTTCCAACAGCTTTCCGGAATGAATTAAGTTAAAAAAACGAGGTTCCACTGTAATTTAAAGCAAAAATTAATGGCAATGACATTTGAAGCCAACCAGGCATGTTAGGAACTAGATTGAAAACTAACTCATGGGCTCTCCACAAAAAATAGGTCCAAACTTCCTCAAACGTCATGGTTTCAATGTGAACGTCCAGGAAGCCTCACTCCTAGGGAGTCTTCAGGCAATGGCCTGGTCATGTATGACAAACTATATAATTTGGGGATAGATTCAGACTATATTTTGACATATACCCCTTCTTGTTGTTTTAACCCCACCAACATGTTGACCTTGAGGATATTTTTTATTCCAGCTTATGATTATGAACATTGTACTAAAAATGTACTAATACATTGTACTAATACATTACGATAATATTCAGCTTTATTCCAAAGTTTCTTTATATACTTCAATTTTTTTCCTGGCACATTCAGAAAAATTCTTCTGGCTATTCACTTTGCAGTATCTGTATAGTTGCCTATATAAGAAGCAGATTACAGATAACATGGGAAATTCAATGTCTGCTACTATAACTTATTAATAAAACTGAAACTGCAGATGTTTAAAAAAGAAGGTATAGTTGCAAAGAACTTGTTAGCTAGTGTTATAGTCCACTAATTGACATGCATCCCTCCTTTTTGACATTAAATACTTACAAATTTAAATTGTTAAAGTGTTAATATAGTTTCTCCTTTTATTTTTAAACTAGAGGCCCGGTGCACAAAATTAGTGCATGGTGCAGCCCCTCGGCCTGGCCAGTGATCGAAGTGTGAGCATCTGGTATGGAAGGGCAGGTCCCAGCTGACCTCTGGGCTCTGGGCAGCACCTGGGTCTCCAGGTCCCTGCGCATCCCCCTCCACCTAAGTCACTGTGCCCGAGTCCCCACATGGAGATGCTGTGAGCACGGCCGGACATCGCGGGCTGGGCCGCCCAGTGGTGCCGCACAGAAGCCGGGTGGGCAGTGCACTCTCTTTCAGCCAGCCTTGCAGACCGGCTCCTGCGCGAACCCAGGGGGAGCCCAACTAGCCCCTGTGGTCCTGGTGACTGCAACCCGGCTCACCCGGAAGACACCATGTGGGTGCAGGGCGGGCTCCTCATGGGTGCCTGGCACCTGAGTGTGTGTGGGGGGCACCTGAGCGTGGGGGCTTCCCCGGTGTGCAAGCCCTGGCATCCTGGGGAAGGGTAGCAGGGGGAGTGAGAGTGAGCTCGGCAGAGCCCCCCTCCCCCACATCCTCACTACACCTCCATCCCTATCACCTCTGCCCCCAGGTAGCTGGTGAGAGGTCGCAGCGTGTTGCCAACACCTGCCATGTTCTGCGCCACCCCCTGGTGGTCAGCGCACGTCATAGTGAGCAGTTGAACTCCCGGTATCCCAGTCGAACTACCACCCAAGGGGACAATTTGCGTATTAGATTTTTATTATATAGGATTCTCACCCAAGGATATATTTTTATTGATTTTTAGACAGAGAAGAAGGGAGAGACAGAGAGAAACATCTATGTGAGAGAGGAACATCGACTGGATGCCTTCCCCATACATGCCCCGATTGGGGATCGAACCCACAACCTAGGTATATGCCCTGACTGGGAATCGAACCTGCAACTTTTTGGTGTACAGGATAATGCTCCAACAACTGAGCTACCCAGTCAGGGCACTTATTTTTAATTCTTTCTAAGACCAACAGAACTATTCTAAGGCATTTGGTTTTCATACTTAAAAGTACTAAACTACTTTCAAACTATAAGATACAATAGTACATGGTTTGAAACACATTAATGAATTTAGAGTAGTCATTTCATTGTCTCATACCTGCACGTTGTAGCAAACACAGCTCATTGATGCTTATATATTTTTTAAGCACATCCATGCAAACCTGCAAGTTGTGAAAAATGTAAAATTACCTTTTGATATTTCATAAAAACTACGCAAATTTCAATCCTATCTTTATGCTTATTCCATTTGTTTAAAAGTGAATTTAAAGCAATGGAATAAAGAAGCTGATGTTAGGTTAATTCAGATCTGAAATACATGCTGAATTAATTACAAAAACAGTAATTAGAGAATCTCTGTCAAAGAAAGAGTCAAGGAAACAGTCAAGATTATAAGCAACTGCAGAAGGGAGGAGAATCCTTGAACATTATAATAAGCCTTACTTAGGTCATTTAAAAAATAACCATTTACCAGACTTTACATACTTTACCTTTTCATCCCCTTGCTCAGGCACGTGAGCAAACTTGCACTGTGATCGCTCACAGCCACGTAATGTGTTAAAATGAAATTTGCAATATCTATGGGGTATCATCAACCCTAGGGACTTCTGAAACACCTAGAAAATAAGACAAATTCCCTTTCTGTGTTAAATATAAAATACTTATTATAGTCAAGTGAGAAAACATTTCAAGCAATCAGAAATATATACCCAAAAACAGTATCAAAATAAATTGCTTGCTGACTTGATAAAAATAAAGCCTCAATTTACATTTCAAAAATTATGAAAAATCAATTAAAGTGAGTTGTCTAAATTTTTGCAATTTCCTTTAGTGTAAAATATTCATCGAAGTTAGTGCTTTACTTTGTATCTCTTAAAAAGCTGATATAGTCCCTCTTCCTTGTGTAGCTTGCCTCCTTTTGCTTTCAGAAAAAGTTAATTCTATTATAATATGCATCATATTTCAAATGTATTTATTAGAACCAAAATTTTCCTTAGCTTTTCAGATGAACAGAAGAAGTCAAATGATAGTCAAATCTTTCTGTGACAAACTTCTATATCACTATTCCCTTTCATCATAGGGAATATTTATCCCGTATTTTCTTTTTCTTTTTTTTTTTAATCCCGTATTTTCTGTTTTGGATATCTACCCCCTCTTCTGCTTTCAACCTCTTATGTTATTTGTAAATATCTTCTGAATCACAACAAATTTTCTGCCTCTTTACCACCAACCCCAATTCAAAAAAATCCATACAATATCTGGAACTGGTTAAAAAATGATAGGGAAATACTACTAATAAAGCCTAAAGTATGTGCTTTATAAGATTATTATTTTTTATTATTTTTAATCTTTACCAAGAACATGTTTAGAGAGACGGGAGGGAGGGAGGGAGGGAGGTAGGGAGACACACACACACACACACACACCCTGATGTGAGAGAGAAACATCGACCAGTTGCCTCTGTACGCTCCCTGATGGGTTCAAACTCGAAACCCAGGTATGTGCCCTGATCTGTAATGGAACCAGCTACCTTTAGGTGCACAGAATGACACTTATGCAACTGAGCCACTCCGGCTCGGCAGATTACTTTTTTAAAATGTGGGACTTACCCTTACAACCTTTTCCCTGTTAAATATTTCACAGGTTTCAGGATTCTGCAACTTTAGGACACAATGTTGTCCTGAAAATCTGAAATCTAAAAATAATTAAGAATGACATTATAAACCAATAGGTTACAACTTATTTCTTTTATACAATAAAACAGATGACCACTACTGTCTGCTTTTAAAGTTTTACTTGGGACTCTATTCATGCTCAATTCATAGACCATAGACTGTGCTGCCATGGGTGTTCTGTGAAATACAGAATGATTTACAGATTAGGTGCTCTTTAAGTATTTTCAGACCTAAATTTAAAATTATAAGCTTAAAGATACTTTCTTTTTATTTTTGAAGATACTTTCTTAAAAGCCTTACACAGCAGCATTGAGCACTGCATTCAAATGATTATCTCTAAATTAAACAGAGAAGTATTATACACAATACTATACACAATACTTTTTAAAATAATTCTTTATTGATGAAAGTATTACATATGTCCCCTTTTTTTCTCTCCCGCCCTGCGCCTCAAGCCTCCACCACCCTATTGTCTGTGCCCATGGGTTATGCATATATGCATATAAGGACTCTGGTTGCACAATAAATTTTTCTAAGGAAAGAAAGCTACTGACATCCCAGGTGCTTCAGACTGAACTGTGACCCCCCTCAAATTCGTATGTTCAAGCCCTAACCCTCACTGTGACTTCATTTGGAGATAGGGCTTTTTAAGGAAGTACTAAGGTTTAAATTGGGTCAAAAGGGTGAGGCCCTGGTCTGATAGAATTAGTGTCTTTATAAGAGACACCAGAGAGCTCACTCTCTCTATACACATGTGCCAAAGGAAAGGCCATGTGAGCCAGGAACTGAACCCTGCTAGAACCTTGATCTTGGACTTCTAGCCTCCAGAACCATGCAAAATAAATTTCTGTTGTTTAACTCCTTGAGTGCCTGGGAGCACAATCGCGCTCCTCCTGTCTTTTGCCAAAAGTGCTGGGAGCACTATCAAAGCTTCGAAATGGCGTCCAGTTCTAAGTCTGCTTTTATTAGTGATGATAATATTGCTAAATATGCCAATGCAGTAAGGTTTCCTTAAGTTTTTGAATATGTAATTTCATTTACTTGCGATTCATAATTTTTTTCCTAAACTGCTGTAAAATCAGCAAAAATGCCTTGGCAATTTTAGCAAAGTTCCTAGGATATTGGTTGGCACTCAAAGGGTTAAGCCACCTAGTCTGTGGTATTTGGTTATTGCAGCCTGAGCTGATGAATATATTAGGCATCATATTCCTTAATGTTGGTCTTTTAAAATAAGAGGATCTTAAAATTTTTTTTTCTAAAGATAAAAATTTTTTAAATTTTAAATAATTTTCTTTTTTTGGGGCAGCATCCAGATATAATTTGGAAGAAGCTAAAACTTTCACTGCATAGCTTTACAGTAATTTTCATTATGAAACCTGAAAGGTTTTCAAGATAAAATACATGACCATCATGGGCTTGTTGCGATAGTATATAACAGGTTGCATGAAGTCAGTAGTGTGAAGTTACAGAAGAGTTAGGTGTGAGCTGCACAAAAACATTTTATTGTTTCTAAATTCATTCTCCAATCTAGCATATTTTTATCAAAGCATTATGAATTATTAAAAGAACTGAAACATTCTAAAATATATTCTAAATAATCAACTAAAGTATGAAATTTTAGGTATAACCTATAATTTACTTGTATTACCAATATCACATAAATACATACTTCAGAAATTATTCCATCAAAAGTACTAAATGTACACATCCTTTAATTTTAATATATTCTATTTTAATTTTTTTGTTTTTAGTAGAAAAATCTCCTATATAGTTTCTATATTATCAAAAGCCAACATAATTTTATTGAGAAAATAGTACCATTCATCCATGGCTTTAGTGTGTCTTCTTGAAAAGCACTTAGATTCAAAGGTGGCAGCGATAAGCACAGAGGTTTTGGGCCCAGTGTTGCTAACTGACATTCACTAACCATAATCTCTGCATTTTTAGAATCTTTGCTGTGTGAGCAGAAAAACAAAATCACAATTTAAGTTTATTCCAAAAACAAAGTAATGAGAATAAAATTAAGTAGGAATACAACCTAATGCTATATATTCCTATATACTATTATTATACTATGATTATCTGGTATTTATAGATTATTAGCTCGAGAGAGGAAGGGAGAGAGATTGAGACATTTGTTGTTCCACTTTATGTATTCATTGATTGATTCTTTAAAAAAATATGTTTTTCATTGATTTCAGAGAAAGGAAGGGAGGAGAAAGAGAAACATCAATGATGAAAGAGAATCATTGATTAGCTGCCTCCTAAACACCCCCTACTAGGGATTGAGCCTGAAACCCAGCATGTGCCCTGACCAGGAATCCATCCAAGACCTTCTGGTTCATGGGTCGACACTCAACCATTGAGCTACACTAGTCACGCCACTGGCTGATTCTTGTATATGCCTTGACCAGGGATCAAACCCACAACCTTGGCATATTGGGATGATGCCCTAACCAAGATACCTGGCCAGGGTCAATTATTCAGTATTTTTAACAGGTTGTTTCTACCTTCTTAGCCAGAAAACCAAAGCTTGTTAAATGACTGGAATAGGGGTAGGAATTAGGTGGTGGAATTAAAACTAAAGCAAAATATTTTTGATCATGCCAGACAAAAGGTTTGAGGAAGGACTGGCCTAGTGTTCCAATCCAGAAAAGATCATTCAATTACTCTATTGAGAGTGCAATAAAATAAATTATAAATTATTCTTCAGGACAAGTATATATAATAAATTTATACATGTACTTGGGAGCTTCCTTTGGGAAGAAGTTTAAAAAATGTATTTTTCTTGGTTGCTCATTTAAACAGCTTTGACTATATTCTAATATATGAGATTCTATAAAACCAATTTTAGAAAAACTTAACCTGAATTTATCTAGAAACTTATCTAGAAAAAGAAATAACTTAAGCAAGGGGGAGGGTGGGAAGCATCTCAGAACTGACAGATACAAGTGAATTTCCTTTTAGAAGATCACTCAGATACTATAATATTTTATCTAAAAAACAATTCTAATAAGCATTTCCAGCTGGGGTTCCCCAGGCCAAAAGAGAATAAAAATAGTAAGAAAAGGGGCCCACACTTAATAATAGTTGAAACTTAGCACCAATGGAGTTTAATTAAAAAAATACATATAAAACATAGTTCTCTTCCCAACTTGGGACATCAGTGTGCAATCAACATAACTCCTCTCCAAATAAAACAAAAAGTAGTAACATAAAACAAAGAAATAGGAATTATGGAATTTTATAGATGGAAAAGATTCTCTAGTAAAATTCTTTTATTTTTGATTGGATCACTAAAGCACAGGTTAATGGTCACACTCCTGGTCATTATGGCAGAGCCAAAGTGATAATACAACTCTGCAGGATGCAATGACACTTTTTAGTTGTAAGCAGAATGCTTTCAATAGAAAAGTTAACCCTGTTAGTTTTTCTTTAAGATCTCCAAATAGTCATGAATCAAAAGGGCTTCTGTGCCAATCTAATTTTTACCTAGGCTTTTCCTTAATACAATGGTTCCCAAACTTTAGCATGAATCTGGATCAGCTGATGGCCTTATTGAAACAGATTCATGGGCCCCATCTCCAGAGTTTGGGAGGTCAGGAATGGGACCCAATAATTTGCATTTCTGACAAGTTGCTCTATGATGCTGCTCCAAGAATCACACTTTGAAAACCACTGGCTGTCCTAGCTGGTTTGCTCAATGGATAGAGCATGCACTTGTGGACTGAAGGGTTCGAGATTCGATTCCGGGCAAGGGCTTAATCCCGGGTTGCAGGCTTAATCCCCAGTTGGGGGCATGTAGGAGGCAGCCAATCACTGATTTTCTCTCATCGTTGATGTTTCTATCTCTCTCTCCCTCTCCTTTCCTCTCTGAAATCAATAAAAATATATTAAAAAAAAAAAGAAACCCACTGGCTTAACATAAAAGACTTGAACATATTCATCACCTGATCTCTGTGTGCTCTGGCCACAACAGCAAAATGGGGGTGGAGGATGGGACCAGATGGTCTCCAAGGTATCCTCCAACCCTAAATTTGGTACCCATATATGTTCTAGTAAGTGTACTGTAACTCTCAGTACTAATCACTGCAGTCACGTAAATACCTGCAAACTGCAATGTTCACCTGATTTCCGCCATTCTTACCATCATAAAAGTCACATACATAGTCCTTATTCTTTTACTAGTAGCCCTGTGCACAAATCCGTGCGCCAGTAGCTCGCTGCCACTCTCCTGTTGCTCCCCACACCACTCTCTCTGCTCCCCTCATAGTTTGCTGCCCTGCCCCCTCCTGTAGCTCTCCTCCACCCACTTGTAGTTTGCTGCCCCACCCTCCTGCTGATCTGTGATCCAGTCATTAAGTTGTTGGTCATTATGTAACAACCATTTGCATATTACATCTTTATTATATAGATCATTATTCCTTATACCTTTCTCAAAAACTATTTTAAGGACTCAAAAAACTTAGTGACAGTTTTAAGGTAACTTACAATATCCCTGACATCTAGGTATAACTGACATATTAATTAAATAATGCCCATGTGTGGCTTATGGCATAGCAGTCCAAGCACATACAGCACAGAATGAAAAACATACTCAAGATGCAAATCATATGAATAACTGTCTTAAAGTTACAGATTTAAAAATTGTTACAGACCTTTTGCAAACTTCATGCATATTTTCTTTTTCTTCCTTAATAGTCACTTTGTCTGAAAATTTACACTGTGAAGATATGTTAAAAAGTTCAAGTTTAAATATCTGTATTCCATATTAAGCTATGAGGCTTACAAGATTTATTAGAATGTATTAGATGTTAATTAAACAACTGGTTTATCGCCAACCTAGAAAACAATCCTACTCTACATTATTTAAAATCCTGAAAATTGACTTCAGAATTTCCACTGTTGCTTAAGAGAAAAACAAATCAATCTATTTCTCAGCTTTTGATATCACCTCTTGTACAAGCCAACATTTCAAATTATTATGAACAATTAAAGTCATGCAAAAAAAGAGAGTCACGCTTCTTTTCAATATATTGATTTTAGAGAGAGGGAGGGGAGAAAGGAAGGAGAGAGAGAACGATCGTTTTTTTGTTGTTCTACTTATTTTTGCATTCATTGGTTTATTCTTGGATGTTCCTGTGTGTGCTCTGACTGGGGATCAAACCACAACCTTGGCTTATTGGGATGATGCTCTAACCAACTGAGCTACCTGTCCAGGGTTATGTTTCATTAAGAAAAAAAGCTTTGAGTAACTTTTATTTTTAGGTGGTATTTATGAACATACATTTATTTTTCATTAGAAATATTTATATGCCCGGTCGGTGTGGCCCAGTGGTTGAGCATTGACCTATGAACCAAGAGGTCACAGTTTGATTCTCGGTCAGGGCGTATGCCCAGGTTGTGGGTTCAATCCACAGTGTGGGGTGTTCAGGAGGCAGCTGATCAATGATTCTCTCTCATCATTGATGTTTCTATCTCTCTCTCTCCCTTCCTCTCTGAAGTCAATAAAAATATATTAAAAAAGAGAAATATTTATATGTATTTAGGTCTCAATTCTATTTGGTAATAGATACCAAATTTAGAGTTGGAGGATACCCTGGAGACCATCTGGTCCCATACTCCACCCCCATTTTGCTGTTATGGTCAGACTGAGGCATCTTTGCTGAGGGTCACACTGAACTGCAAGTGGCTTCAGGGGCATCTTTAGGAGTCAGCAACATGGCAGAAGACATCAAGATCAAAATCAATAACTACCAGATTATCCCTTTGACAGCTGCTTCCCCAACCAGAACCAGACCAGAAACTGTTGGCAGAAATACCTGGACTTCCACCCCATGAGAAGACAGACTGCTAAAGGGTTGATGTCTCCATGTGCGAATGGTACGGGTGTGTATACAAGTCCCTTTGCTTCATATCCTGGGTGTTGACCTGGGATGACCGCCGGGCAAAAGGCATATTTCTTGGGAAGATCTGAATTGGTTGTCCTCCACCTGTCTCTGTCCTCCACCCTTCTCCCAGGGAGGTGAAGAGAGACCTGGGTACATCCTACCCTAGGATCCTGTAACATGGCTTAAGTGATAATACTTTTGGAAAAGTATAAAACTGTATATGTGCAAAAGATCTGGATGACTGGGCAAGACGCCGGGTGGGAAATGGTATCTGGACCAGTAAGAGGGGCTTCAGAGTGAGTATTTTTTATTTATAAAAAATATTTTTATTGATTTCAGAGAGGAAGAGAGAGGGAGAGATAGAAACATCAATAATGAGAATCATTGATCTGCTGCCTCCTACACACCCTCTACTGGGCATCGAGCCTGCAACCCGAATTGAATCTGGGACTCTTCAAGTCCACAGGTCGACATTCTATTCCCTGAGCCAAACCGGCTAGGGCCAGAGTGAGTATTTTTTAATTTTGTTTTGAATTTTTATTATATCAAGATTTGACCACTTCCTTTATGCCAGACAATAGAGTAAATGATGATAGGAAATAGCCACAAGTCCCTGTATTTGCTAAAATTTATCTGTATTTTCCCTTAGTTATCTGTATAATTTAAAAAACTTTTCTTAATTTTTGAGCCAAATGAAAATCATATGATAAAAATATGTAAAAAGGAAAAAAAATATTTAGGTGTATTTAAAGCATTGCTGTACTTAAAACATTTCACAATTAGTGTTTTTGGAGTTGTGATTTTCTAATTACTATAAGAAAGTTATACATGCTCAAATATTAAACTTTTGAGAAAACAGGCACCAAGAAAGTAATCCCCCAAATCACCCATTACTTGAGTAGTCAGAGATAACCAGTATCTTACTTGTATCTTTTTAAAATCTTTTAAATTTTATTATGTTTTCCCTAAAAATTTCCAGTTTTATTGAGAAATAATTGATACCATCACTATGTAAATTTAAGCCATATAGCATCATGGTTTGATTTATATACTGGAGTTGGCAAAAGCATGTTTTGAGAAATTAGAAATTTGATTAATGCAAGAACCCGAACACAAATGTTTATAGCAGTTTTATTTGTAATAGCCCAAAATTAGAAACAACCCAGATATCCTTCAAAGAGTGTATAGCTAAATAAAATGTGGTAAGTCATACTATGGAATGTTATTAAGCAATAACAGTAAATGAACTATTGATACATGCAACAAACTTGATGAATACCCAGAGGATTATACTGGCTGAAAAACCCCATCTGAAGAGGTTCCAAACTGTATGATTCCATTTATATAACACAAGGGGCCCTGTGCACAAAATTCATGCACTGGGGAGGGAGGGGGTTCCCTCAGCCCAGCCTGCCCCCTCTCACAGACTGGGAGCCCTCGGGGGATGTACTATTGACAGCTTAGGCCCGCTCCCTGTGGCCTAAGCTGCAGTCTGGCCTCCCTCTGCGGGAGGTGACCGGGCTGATCAGGGGAAGGCGCCAGCCCCATCACCCTGCTGCTGCAGCCACTGCCAGCCACCGCAGCCGCCAAGGTGTTTGAATCAACATGGACTCTAGTCCCTTCACCATGAAAAAATGACAACTTTCTTCAGGCATTTTCAAGATGTGTCTTTCATAGGATATGACATTTCTTTCTTTTTTTTTTTATTCTCATTTGAGGATATGTTTCCATTGATTTTTAGAAAGTGTGGAAGAGAGAGGGAGAGACAGAGAGAAACATCAATGTGAGAGGGACACTTTGATTGGTTACCTCCTGCATGAGCCCTGACCTGGGCCCCAGCCAGGGAGGAGCCTGCAAACCTAGGTACATGCCCTTGGTCATAATCAAACCTGGACCCTGCGGTTGGCAGGCCGAGGCTCTATCCACTGAGCCAAACTGGCTAGGGCAGGATATGACATTTCTTAGCCCCTCCAGTAGTGGACCTTCATTTTTTCCTCCAGGAGTGAGGTGGAAAAACCCTAGATCACCTTCTTGGATTCTTATAACCCAAGTTACCAAGAACACTGCAAGTGGCGGTGTACAGGGAGCTTAGCCAATGAGTTGTCAGAAAAGGTTTTTATGCTTGAACTGGTTTGGCTCAGTGGACAGAGCGTCGGCCTGCAGACTGAAGGGTCCCAGGTTTGATTCCTGTTAAGGGCATGTACTTTGGTTGGGGGCACATCCCCAGTGGGGAGTGTGCAGGAGTCAGCTGATCGATGTTTCTCTCTCATTGATGTTTCTGACTGTCTATTTCTCTCCCCTCTTCTCTGTAAAAAAATCAATAAAACATATTTAAAAAAAAGAAAAGGTGTTTCCTCTGCAGCTCATGTGCAGAGGACCCCCTGCATTGTATCCACTGGGCTAGGGGCATGTCCCCACTGCCAGAGGGGTGGTGGTGGTGGGGGGGCATGCCCCCAAGGCCAGCAGCCAGCCCCACGTTGTGGGCGCTGGGCTGAGGGGCGTACAGACCCAGGCAGCGCAGCGGCCACTGCCGCCAGGTGCACACCTCCCAGACTGGCAGCCCCGCATTGTGGGCGCCAGACTAGCGGGCGTGGATCTGGGCTGCTGCTTGGCGCTGGCGCACGTGCAGGCGGCCATGGGGCGGGAACATCCACTTGGCACCAGTGCCCATAGGCCTGGAGTGGCTGGGGGCCTTCTGGGACCCCAGCCACTCAGGCCTATGTGCGGGCCTACAGGGTATGAGTGGCCTGGGTCCCGAGGATGTTCCAGGGACCCAAGCCGCTTGGTGCCTGTGTATGCAAATTAACCCAACAAAGATGGCATACTTTGCATACTCACTCCTGATTGGCTGGTGAGCACAGCATAGGGAGGGTCAATTTATATATTTCTCTTTTATTATATAGGATTCTTGAAATGACAAAACTATAGAAATGGCGAACAGATTAGTGGTTGTCAAAGGTTAAGGAGGGATTAGGGGTGGGAGGGAAGAAAGTAGCCATGGCACTAAAAGGGCAACATGAGGGATCCTTGTGGTGACGGAAATGTTTTGTATTATAACTATAATAATGCCAATATTCTGATTGTGCTCTTGTACTATAGTTTTGCAATGTCATTGGGGGAAATTGGGTAAAGGGTACATGGGATTACTATGTTATTTTTTTACAACTGCATGTGAATCTGCATTTATCTCAAAATTAAAAAAAATGTGGGATGCTGCTGAACCACCATTTATGGATAAATTCATAGCACTAAATGCCTCTTTTAGAAAAGAAGAGGTTTCAAATCAATGATTCAGTTGCAACCTTAAGAAACTGCAAAAAGAAGAGCAAATTAAACCCAAAGCAAGCAGAAGAAGGAGAAAAGGATCAGAGCAGTGAAACAGGAAACAACAAAGCAATAGAAAAAAACCCAATAAAACTAAAAGTGAGTTCTTTTGGAATAGTAATAAAATTAATAACCTTCTAGCCATCCTCCAATGAACTTACCTTTATTGCAAAATACCAAAATTACAGAGATGGAAAACATTAATGGTTGCTAAGGTTAGGGATGTTAGAGGTAGTGAGGAAGGTATGACTAAACTTAAGGGAAATCTTTGTAGTGATGAAATGATTATCTTGATTGCAGTGGAGGCTACAAAAAATTTGCACACTTGATAAAATACACAGAAATACATACACTCATTGTACTAGCAAATTCCTGTTTCTGGTATTGTACCTTAAGATGTAATTATGGGAAAATTATGTGAAGGGTACACAGATCCTCTTTACTACTTATTCAACTTCCTGTGAATCTACAATTATTTGAAAATGAAAAGTTAAAAATATAAAGTACACTAGTATTTTAATTATTTGGGGCTCAAAATTAGAATCATTAAGCAATTACTACCATAGTAAACCTAAAAATAGTTACATATAAATTCAGACTATAACTGATACATAGAAGAAAAAACAAGATCTCTGGAAAAAACAGCATGTGTGTATAATGTTTGCATATATGAACGTATGTATTGATATATATATGTATATATGTGTGTGTATGTGTGTATATATATATATATATATACACACATACACACACATATATCCTATCTAATAAAAGAGAAACATGGTAATTGGCGTATGACCGCTACCCTTCCCATTGGCTAATCAGGGCAATATGCAAATTAACTGCCAGCCAAGATGGCGGCCGGCAGCCAGGCAGCTTGAAACTAACATGAGGCTTGCTTGCTTCAGTGACGGAGGACTCCAACGTTCCCCGCCTGCTGCTGCAGGCCTCTGAGCTGCAACTCTAAGCAACTATGTAACAAATATAGAAGCTAAACAAAACCCCAGAAACCTGCTTTAGTCCACTGGCTTCAGCCAGCAGGATCGCAACATTGTAAGCAAAGGCCAGAAACCTACTTTCAGCAGCGGAGGCCTAAGAGCTGGAGCCAAGCCTCAAAGCTAAAGCTGGCCCAGAATAAAAACAAAAAAAAGAAAAAAAGGAGTGGTTGGGAACTTCAGTCATCCCCAGCCTGAAAACAGCCCTCAGCCCCTCACCCAGACTGGCCAGGCACCCCAGTGGGGACCCCCACCCTGAAGGGTGTGTGACCAGCTGCAAACAGCCATCATCCCCTCACCCAGGCTGGCCAGGCACCCCAGTGGGGACCCCCACCCTGAAGGGTGTGTGACCAGCTGCAAACAGCTATCATCCCCTCACCCAGGCTGGCCAGGCACCCCAGTGGGGACCCCCACCCTGAAGGGTGTGTGACCAGCTGCAAACAGCCATCATCCCCTCACCCAGGCTGGCCAGGCACCCCAGTGGGGACCCCCACCCTGATCCAGGACACCCTTCAGGGCAAACCAGCCAGCACCCACCCGTGCACCAGGCCTCTATCCTATATAGTAAAAGGGTAATATGCCTCCCAGCACCAGGATCAGCGGAGCCGAGAGGCCTCCCGGCACCGGGATCAGCATGACAGGGGGCAGCGCCCAAACCCCCTGATCGCCCTGCGGCTCTGTGTGTGACAGGGGGCGGGACCACAACCTCCCTATCCGCCCTGCTCTCTTTGTGACAGGGGAAGGCGCCCCAACCCCCTGATCAGCCCTGCTCTGTGCCTGATATGGGGGAGCTCCCCAACCTCCTGATTGGCCCTGATCTGTGTGTGACAGGGTGCGGCGCCCCAACCCCTCCACCCCTCACTGGCCCTGCTGTGTGTGTGACGGGGTAGAGCCATAACCTCCCCATCGGCCCTGCCCTGAGTGTGAGAGTGGCGGCGCCCCAACCCCCTGATCGGCCCTGCTCTGTGGGTGATAGAGGGCGGCGCCCCAACCCCCTGATGGGCCCTGCTCTGTGCGTGACAGGGGGCAGCGGCCCAACCCCCTGATTGGCCCTGCTCTGTGCATGACAGGGGGCAGTGCCCCAACCCGCTGATTGGCCCTGCTCTGTGTGTGACAGGGGGTGGCGCCGCAACCTCCCCATCAACCCTGCCTTGAGTGTGACAGGGGACGGTGCCCCAACCCCCCAATCAGCCCTACCCTGAGTGTGACTGAGGGTGGCATCACAACCTCCCGATCGCCCTGCTCTGTGCATGACAGGGGCCGGTACCCCCACTCCCCAATCGGCCCTGCTCTGAGCCCGACCAGGGGCTGCACCTAGGGATTGGGCCTGCCCTCTGCCACCCGGGAGCAGCCTAAGCCAGCAGGTCGTTATCTCCCGAGGGGTCCCATACTGCGAGAGGGCACAGGCCGGGCTGAGGGACCCCCCCACCCCCCCAAGTGCACAAATTTTTGTGCACTGGGCCTGTAGTAGCTATATAAATATAACACACTAGAGGCCTGATGCACGAGATTTGTGCACTCCAGGGAGTCCCTCAGCCCGCCTGTGCCCTCTTGCAGTCCAGGAACCCTTGGGGGATGTCCAACTGTCTGCTTAGGCCCTCTCCCCACCCTAAGCAGGCTGTCAGACATCCTTAGTGCTGCTGCAGAGGTGGGAGAGGCTCCCGCCACAGCTGCTGCACTCACCAGCCATGAACCAGGCTTCTGGGCTTCTGGGCTTCTGGGCTTCTGGCTGAGCAGCATTCCCCCTGTGGGAGTGCACTGACCACCAGGGGGCAGCTCCTGCATTAAGCATCTGCCCCCTGGTGGTCAGTGCATATCATAGCAACCAGTTGTTCTGCCGTTCGGTCAATTTTCATATTACCCTTTTATTATATAGGATATACATACCTAAGTATAAAATTGATAATAAAACATTTCTAAAAATTCACAGAAAACCACATATAAAAGTGGAAAGGTGGTAGGTCAGGCCTATGTCCTATAAATCAATGTATTTACCCTCTAAAGTTCCTAAAACTGTTATTGTGCTTATGCAAAACATTAAACAATATATCCAATGGCCAGAGAGTATTATTCTTTTAGTCAATAAAAAGGAGTTAGACTTGTTCATCTGATGACACTGTTCAGACAAATTTCTGTATTATCTCTATTCACACCAAAAAGTAAGAAAATGCAAAAGATTCCCTAGTACCTTTTCATCCAAGTCTGAACTTTTTATGTGTTCATTGCAGTCTCCCAGTTTTTCATTTTGAGAGGTCCTATTAGTAACTTCTCCTAAGGAAATGTTTGCATCTTTAAAATCATATTTTATCTCACTTGCTGAAAAGAAATAATATTTAACTGTAGAAACTACAAATGACAAAATAAGCAAGTCATTCAAAGATTATCCTAAAAATAAGTTAGAATTCAGTCTTTTAAAGTCCAATATGACAAATTTAAAGTTTTCAGCAAATTATACAATTATTCCCCTTTATCAAATAACTCCATTATATGGTATAAAAAGAACTGGCAGTAAGATAAAATTGAAACATATCAAGATACTTTTAAGAATCTTTCTTGATCATGTCCAGCTATTTTCAACATATTTTGAAACTTGAAAGTCAAAGTAAAATTAACTTTCAAATTAAGTTATTTCCTGTAAAGATCTAGGTATTTAAACCTATAACTAGATATTATAAAATTTTTTTAAAAGAACTCAGATATAAAATGTGATAATGCTTAAATATACATTTCAATTTCAAAATAAGACTACAAGAATTACTAAGGCCAATCATCTATCCTTTGTAGATAAAGCCTAACAAAGTTATTTATAAAATAATAAAATAAAAAAATTTCAAAATCTGATCTGCAACTTGAGAAAACTAACAAATGAAAAGCTTCTTATTTTAATGAACTTATTTTGACTAGGCTTGGAGATATGAAAAGATACCTTGATACTGCATATTCTGAAAATGTCAAATTTTACCTGCTGGCAAGGAAGTACAGATCTCTGACTTCAATCCAGGATCCAGTACAGGAAATTCTCTATTATAAAACAAACAGAGCTTAAACATTATAACATATTCCATGCAGAACTATCTACTTCTCTAAATATTATACAATACTAGCTTTAGCAGCTTGTGAACATCAGCTTAGGCCCTCCAGGGAAAGAGAATTATACTGAGACTCAGAACATAGCATAGCCAAACAGATTCCTCATTTGGTTCTTCAATTACATGTACTTCAATTGTTAAGGATGCTGCCATTCAAACTTTGTTACTCAAAAAGAACCTAGTGGCATGTACCCAGCATTTTATTAAAAATATATATTTTATTGATTTTTCACAGAGAGGAAAGGAGAGGGATAGAGAGTTAGAAATATCGATGAGAGAGAAACATCGATCAGCTGCCTCCTGCACATCTCCTACTTGGGATGTGCCCGCAACCAAGGTACATGCCCTTGGCTGGAATCGAATCTGGGACCTTTCAGTCCGCAGGCCGACGCTCTATCCACTGAGCCAAACCAGTTAGGGCTACCCAGCATTTTAAAAAGTTTTCAAGTATTACACCAATACAAGATATGTGTATGTATGTCTTATTGCTAATGTAAAAGGAAGATGGTTTGAGAGCAGCTTGAGGTGTTTTTTTTTTTTTTTGGTGGTCTCTGAAAACAACATATCTAGTCCAAAGGTTAAAGCTATGGAGATCATAGTTAGTCCAACTTGGATTTAAATATTGTTCTGCCACTTTGTGTTAACTGTGGCAAAAATATTTAACTTCTTTGAGTCTAATCATATCTGTAAAATGAGAATACCACCTACCCACGAGGTTATGTAAAGATTTAATGAGATAAAATTTTCTTACAGCCAATAGCATAGGCTCCAACAATGAAAACTACATCTATAACTCGAAAACAAAAGGCTAAGCACTATTCTATTTTTTAAAAAATTAGACAAAAATATAAAAAAGTACGTAGAATAAAATAAACACCCATAATCCCACCATTTAATCATTTAATAAATGGGTTTTATTAAACTTACCCTAAATAGTCAAGAAAAAGGGAAACCGAACAAAACATTTTATATACACCATTCTTTTTTTGTTAATCTTCACAAGAGAATATATTTTCATTGATTTTTAGAGTGGAAGGGGGTGGAGAGAGAGAGAGAGAGAGAGAGAGAGGGAGAGAGAGAGAGAGGAACACTGATGTGAGAGGGATGTTATTTCTGTTTTTCAGTTGTGACATGCTCTTCCCTGTGGGCTTTCATATAGGCTATTCTTTCTATGGCAAAATTCTACTCACTTTTCTTTACCTCTTGGCGAATTCCTAATCATCTTTTAGTGTTCATCTTAACTGTCACTTTGACCAGGACACCTTTAGTATCTTGCACTTAATCATATCTTATTGTACTTGCTTGATATTTGCCTCCCTTGACAGACTAAAAGTGCTGTGAGACTAAGGCCCAAGTGTGTCTAGTTACTCTCCATATACTCAGCACTTAACATCCTCTAGGCAAGACATGAAGGAGACCCAAATGAAGATGCCTCTCTCCTGTCTAGAAACTCCCAGTATAGGAGGAGACTTACATACAGGCAGACATAATATACTGACATATATGCCAAGAGAACTATTGGAACAAATCCCTAGAAAAACATCTCAGATGTGATTTGAAGGATAACTGATTGAAAATAAAGGGACTTCCAGATAAGCATATGCAAAAGGATTCAAATACATGAGATTATGGAAACAGTGAGCTTCTTGCTTTGCTTATCTTTTATTAGCCTTTCATCCCCTTTCCTATCCCCTATCACACAGTTGTCAAAGAGCTTTAAAGAGCCATGCCAAGCAATTTAGCCTCTATCCTCAAGTGGCTGAAAGCTGGTGAAGCACTGTAAGCAGTCACTGGCAGATCAATTTCTATTTCATAGTAACACTATGGAGAAGATATACTAAGAGAGTTCAGGAAGATTAACCAGGAGCTCATTACAATAATCTAAGGGAAAGATGAATAAGATACCAGTAGTGAAAACTGAGAGGAAGGAAAATTGTGAGATAATAAGATAATAGCATGAATAGTATTAAGTGACTCAATAGAGAAGTGAGAGATGTTTCTGTGGTTTCTAATTATCCTGAAAGTTATATTCATAATAGGTTATTAGCTTCAGATATACAGGAGGTTATTCCTGACAAAACAAAATGAAGAAAATAAATAGTATAGCAAGTGTACTGCTTAATTTCAAAGTAGTAAGATCGTATTTTAATATTGCTGATATAGTTCATAAGTGTGAGACACTTTTTACTATGAATAGTTTACAAGGAAAGTAAAATTGCACATGCCACTTTCATTACAAGTAATTTAGTTTTGTTTCAAATTTGAGAGACACAGAGGTTAAATTCACCTCAGTTAAAAAAAAAGTAAGCAAAATTGCAATCCACATAAACATTTTACAGTTTTGCATTTGTGGAGTGGAAAGTTACAGTTCTGCCTTGATAGAGCAAGAAGGGAAACAAATGAAGGATAGAAGGAGCAAAAGAGAAACAAAGAGATATGGCTGAGGCTACAGAAGTACAGAAAAGCAAAAGAGATGATTTGAGCAAAAAGGAGAGAACAAGAGAAGCTTCTGAAACTACACAGAGTACATCGTTTATCCTCCAAAGAATTTTTCAAGGCGGTGATGAAATTTAAGGGGTTCCAACTAGCATTTTTTAAAAAATGAAACAGACCAAAGTACAAAATATGTTATACCACTTGTAGTAAGGAAAAGTCTGTTTTTGTAAATCTATTGTTTCACATATTCATAAGTATGCACTGACTGGATTGTAATGTAAAATATGTCTTGACTATGGGTAATTGACAAAAAGTTTTGAAGATGACTGCTTGAGAATAATTACTAGCAGAACAAGTTTAAAAATAAAATAAATAATATATAAAGTTCTTAGTCCTTCATTTGACACATAGAAAGTACTTTGTGATTATAGATTACAAGTTCTTGTAACACTAAGAACATCAAGAAGAATATGGCATTACAAAAGTAACTAAAATTTATAAATACCAGATAAATTTAAGTCATGTACCACTCTCTTAGTGGAAAGTATTTTCATGTTTCCTTTTGAGTCTGTTCACAGACCATTACAATATTCAAGTATTGCAACATACAAATATAAATCAGAGCTTGAAGAATTATAAAAGTTTAGTAAAATATGAAATACTGTTAAAGAATATTTGAGCCAACCCAGAATAGCTCAAGTTCCAAAGCATGAAGGTTACTACTTGGCTCCATTTAAAGTTGCACCAGGCAAACTTGTCCTCATTGGGGGCTAAATCATCATTTAAAACCCTGACCTTAACAGCACAACACATTTCTTTTCTTCTGAAAATTGGCTTAACTTCTGATTCTACTTTCAAGTCCTCATTACGTCAAATAAACTTTTCCAAGACTTCTCTGTTCCTCAAAAATGAATTTTTTATTTAATAAAAAAGTCACAGCCCGGGTGGCATGGCTCAGTGGTTGAGCGTCAACCTATGAACCAGGAGATTACCGTTCGATTCCCAGTCAGGGCCAGTGTGGGGTGTGTAGGAGGCAGCGGATCAATGATTCTTATCATTGATGTTTCTATCTCTCCCTCTCCCTTCCTCTCTGAAATCAATAAAACTATTTTTTAAAAAATTCACAGAAAGTGGGTTAAAACATACAGTATTGTTCATAATAAGTACCTTGGCTGAAATAAAAGCATATCTGTATTTTGATAATAATTAAAGAACATATGAAAATAAATTTGACTTTGAAAGAAGCAATCTCAGTAATTTAAAAAGACTGAATCATCATTTTATTTTGGACAATCTGCTCCATTATAATTTCCAACATATATATGTATATACATATGTGTATGTATATAGATGTATATATGTATATATATGTATATACATATGTGTATGTATATACATATATCATTGTTTTATTTCAATTATAAGTTTTAGCATAATGACATTTCCATGCCTCAGCAATATGCTATATTTAGTAACAGGGTTAAAAAATGGAGCTTCAATGATCACAGAATAAATTAGTGACACCTAAGAGTAGAAAGTGCTTTTGAAACCCCCAATAATGTGTACCAAAAGGCATAGTTGAACATGCATACCTCAAGTTATCACTTGGTTCTTTTTTTTCAGGAAGTTCCATGTGCTTGGAGTCTGCTGATTGCTGCTCTTCAGCAACATTGGGCTCCTGGTTTACCATGGGGACCTCTGAAGTAAATGAGAGCTCCCCTTCATTGGAGACTCCGAAAAGGTCTGGGTCATCTTGAATTACATCAATTAAGAGGACATCATCTTCATATGCTTTAAGAATATCTGGAATAATTTTAATGTCTGAAAAGTTCTTAGTCGTTTTTCTACCACTAACTTCAGAGGAAACTTGTTTGAATGTTTCTTGTTCATCAGAGCAGAAGGCAGGACTTTTCTCTATACACCCAGGATCACAGAAAAAGGTATTCTTTTCAACTGTGAGAGAAACAGCTTTCTTATTAGAAACAACATTGCCTGGTTCAGAGATATAGTTAGATGGTTTATTATTACCTTGCTTTAAGAAACTTGAAGAAATACTATGGAAATTCTTATTGCAGTATAAGTCAGAACTAGATTGCACTGGAGCGACACTATTTTGTATGTTCAAAGATTGAAGTCCTGAAATTACTGTGGAGATGTTTTCTTTATTCCTATTCTGTCTTATCTCTGTTCCAGATATATTGTCAAGAAGCTCTAGGGGACTATATGCTTCTCTCTCTGATGACTTGGCATTTATTTCTTTTCTTTTTTCTGTTTTATTTTTAAGTAGAGGAATTTTAAAATTAGTCAGCCGTCCTGCGTTCAGTATTTTAACCAAGTCTGGAACCACAACTGTTGGCTTAGCAACACATGTTTTTCGGTGAATAGTTTTGCCTGTAGAGTTGTTAGCTTCCTGGCCATGCTGGGAAGCCAGTGTCAAATTAAGTTTTGTTAAAGTCCCTCTATCTTTTCTTTTATTTCCTGTTAAGTTTTGAGTCCCATTAGTTAACCGAGTATCTTCAGTTGCATTAGAAACTACCTCTGACCCACTTCTGCTCGGTTCCTCGTACTTCATCTTTTCATCATCGATTACAGGTTCATTTATGACCATTAAAGTAGGTTTTATAGCAGAGACTACTTCAGAGATCGCAGACAGACAATTTATATTAGAATCCAATTTTTCTTTACTTGAAGATTCACTGTTTGTTTCTTTTATGGAACTTTGAAATGGTAATTTGGAGTCAATTAAGTGAGTCTGATTTGGTTGATGTTTAAGGAAATCATCTTGCCTTACACTTTCCCCAGACCCAGGAAGAGAGTTATTTGATTTTGGCAAGGAAGACTTTTTCCAACAATAGGCAGTTACTCTAGCACATGAATAACACGGCCAAGTTCTTTTACCTGTCATTGGTATTGTTCTGTGACAGCTGAACTTGGATTCTTCAGCTTCATTTCTTAAGTCTTCCTGTGATCTCTTTTCAATAGGATGGCAATCACTAGGTGATTTCTCTGTTGAGCTTTTCATTTCTGGCTCAGTGCTTTTACATCTTAAGGGTTCTGAAGCATTCTTGGTTTCTTCTTTCAAAAGTGGCGCTAGGGTTTTCTGAAACATAGTATTTACAAGATGCTTAGGACTTGTCTTTTTTCCTACTGTTTCTGGAAGACTTGATAAATGATCCATTGGAGAAAGTGTATTATGGTTTGCTTTTCTCAAAATTTTTAAAGTTTTTGCTTCTGTACTTTCAGCACCCATATGGTTTTCTTGTAACAGCAACTCAGACTTGTTATGCACATTAGAGAAGTTCATTTTGACAACCATTTCATCTCTTTTTTCAGACACCTTCATCCTTTTCCTGGGTTTTCTCCCAACACTGCTCTCCTCTACTGAGTATTTATTTTTTTCATTTTGACGGCAGGGAAGCAAGCCATTATTTTTGCTTTGGTATATATCAGTTTTTTCAAGCAATAATTTATTTACTCCCATTAAGTTTTCTTCAGTGTTTAAAAGTTGAGTAATATTATTTGTGTCACTCTTATCTGAAAGACTCCCAAGGTTTTCTTTCTTTAACTCTGAGGAATTTTCTGATTCATGGATACATCCACCATCAGGTTTATATGTAAGGTTATTTTCATCATTACAATCCTTGGAATGGGGGAAACAACTGCAATCATGTAATTTTAAAGTGGAATTATTTTCTACTCCAGGTGACACGCTGTTACAAGAATATTTTGGAGTATTCTTGTACAGTTCATCTTGAAATTCAACCTTTCTATTTTGTGTAGCCTTATTTTCAGTTATTTTGAAGAGTGGACTTGCTAAGCTTTCAAGTGTTTTAATTCGACGTCTTCTTTTAATACCGTCTACCAAAACTTCCTTACCCGAAGACCGCAAGAGAGGTGTACTTTGAATTTCACTGCACTCCACTGTTTGGAAAGATTCCGAACTGGTTAATGATTCCTTTCTTACCAGGTCAGTCCCTGGCTGTGGATCATCACTTGAGGCTCCAGTAACTTTTCTTTTTTCCTTGGCTGATCAAAACGACAAAATATACCAGAAAATATTTTATATTGAGGAGGGAAAAAAAAGCAACACCAGTTAAAAAAAAAAAAAAAGTGATGCCACCCACTTTCATTTTCCTGATTTCTTTTAAGGAGCCACATACAAACCTGTGCAAGTTCTAAGACAGCTGACTAACCTTCGGCATCATGGTCAGTTCACACAAGCCAAAAGGGATCACTAGTAGGAATTCCTCTTATAGTCTCATTCTGACCAAGAGCTCCTAACTGGGCAAATACTCCTTACAGTGGTTCTCAACCTTCTGGCCCTTTAAATACAATTCCTCATGGTGTGACCCAACCATAAAATTATTTTCGTTGCTACTTCATAACTGTAATGTTGCTCCTGTTATGAATCGTCATGTAAATATCTGATATGCAGGATGGTCTTAGGCGACCCCTGTGAAAGGGTCGTTCGACCGCTAAAGGGGTCGCGACCCACAGGTTGAGAACCGCTGCTAAGAGACTTCCCGTGTCTTCCATCTCTCCGGGTCATCAGTAAAGCCCACGCTGGTTAAGTGAAACGTGAGCGGTAAAACAAAGATGGAGCGGGCTGAGGTACAAAGGCCAGGGAGGGAGTGGCCCTGGGCGCTTCCTTACTGTGTCTTCCCGATGGCCAGGGGACCGCGCCCCCTTCTCTGCTTTTGAATCTAAGTCCTGCGGGTCCCACAGGTGTAAGGGCCGACGTGCCCCCCACCCACCCGCCGCCGGCCACCTCGCCTCGGCCTTCCCAGGCCCGGATGCCTCACCCGACGACGTGTCACCGTCCGCCTCTTCTCTCTCAGACGCCCGGCCCACCATCCTCCTCTTTCTCCTGCTCTCCTCAGGCCCGGGCGCGTCAGGGACGCAGGCTCCCGCCTTGCCCGGCTCCGGCCGCCGGCTTCGCTTCCTCAGGCTGCGGGCAGGGCCCTCACACCCACAGGAGATCGTGGGGCTCGAGGGCTGCGGCCCCCTCATCTGCCCCGCACCGCCCGCCCTACTCGCTGAGGAGCCTGCCGGAGGCGACACGGCTGCTCCCGCTGCCCGGGACCCGATGCCCGTCTTCCCGCCCCTCATCTGGACTCCCTATGGCTGACCGACCGGAAGCGGAAGTGGGCAGCGAGGCCGGCTGGGCGGGCGCGTGAGGCAGCAACGTGCGGCAAAGCGGCGCGCCCTGTCAGGCTTCTCTCGAAGTTTCCGCGGCGCCTTCCTCTAGGCCGCAACCTTTCGGAACCATTCGGAGCTCCTCACAGAGAGCGCTGTCCGCCGGGGGCTGCCAACTCTACCTCAGGTCTCGGGTCCCTTTCCATCTGCCATCCCGGATGTGCTCACTCGGATGCCCGGTGGCCACCTCAAACTCCGGACGGGCAAAACGGGCGTCTTTCCTCACATCAGCGCGCCACCACCCACCCAGCTGCCGACGCCTGAAGCCTGGGAGCCGGGGACACCCCGCGTGCACGTGAGCTCTGCCTGACCCTACCCTCTGTTTGTCAGCCACTCTTCCCCTTGGCCGTGGCGCCGGCTCTCGGCTGACGGGCTGCATCGGTCCCCCAAGTTGTACCTGGGCCTCCGTCCTTGCGTTATGTCAGGCAAGCGTCCACCTGCCGCCAGGCCGTGCCCTCCCCCTCGCCCCCCAAGAAAGGAGGTCCTGGCACTGCCCAGCCTGACCCTCAAGAACCTCCTTTGCCCAAACGCTGAAGCTGACACAAAGTCCGAACTCTTTGGCGAGGTACCTGCAGCTCTTTGTGGGGTGGTACCTGAGGGTTTAATGTTGTCTTACTGCCGGTTTAGGGGAAAAGGTGGGCCTCGGTGGAACACCGTGCGCAGGAGCCACTCTTTTGCACGGCCTGAGTCTGCGCCTGTGGGCCCTGTTGGCACGGGGTAGCCATGCAAAGTAAGGGTCTCGGCACACGCAGAGGCGGTCCTGCGGGAGCGCCGTGGGCGTCCCACTCCCACCGGGGAAGAAGCCGGCGTTGCATCCATCTGCACGTTCGTTTCAATATTCCCGAGTTATACGTGTGTCTGTTCTTTGGACTGATCCTTTAAATCGGTGGTTATAAAATCTGCCTGATGAGAGAGAATCTTTATTTTTTTTAAAAAAAATATATATTTTATTGATTTTTTACAGAGAGGAAGGGAGAGGGATAGAGAGTTAGAAACATCTATTTAGCTGCCTCCTGCACACCCCCGACTAGGGATGTGCCCACAACCAAGGTACATGCCTTTGACCGGAATCGAACCTGGGACCCTTCAGTCCGCAGGCTGACACTCTATCCGCTGAGCCAAACCGGTTAGGACCCCTAGCGAGAGAGAGAATCTTTAACACTTGTCCATGTTTAGATCTATAGGAGAATCATAATTTTATCTTTTTTTTTTTTTGAGGGGGGGAGGGTTACTATCTTTTAACACCACATCCCCCGCCTTTAAACCACCCCGGATGGCTACTTGGAGCCCCCCCAGATTTCATACGCTCTGTCATGCCTTTGCCTCTCTACACGCCAGTCCTGGAAATTATTTGTCTATCTGTCTGGCGAGCTGCATGTCCCTCCACCTTCCAGACTCACTGCCGGGATCATCCCTCAGGAGGCCTTTCTGTTACCGTCCTCCTCGCGTTCGGAGGGCCGGCAGACGCCTGCCCGCTAACACGTGGCTCTCAGCTGCTTTCTTGTGTGTCTCCTGCAGGGTAGATCCCTCCTCTTCACCTCTGCGCTGGGTGTGTTTAAAGAGGAACTCGTTGGTTTTGAATACAATGTTGTGTTCTTCGTTAAAGGATGGTGGTATGATGCGGAGACAATGTTGCACTTTGGATGAGCAGCTTAAAAGGAGTGTCCTTAGGAGCTTTTATAAAAGGGGGGGAGGGGATAGGAGGAGGTAGAGAGAGTAAAGGGGGGTAATTGGTGATGGGAGGAGACTGGGGGTGGTGAACACACAATACAGTATACAGATGATGTATTGAAGAATTGTATACCTGAAACCTATATAATTTTATTAACCAATGCCACTCCAATAAATTCAATAAGAAGGTAAGCACGTGTAAAGGATCTTAAACTTTGTTTCTTTCTGTTTGTAAATACCCCCAGTAAAAGGGAAACAAGTTTAAGAATAGGAGAATTTAGAAAAAAAAATATTTTAAGGATTACAGGCTACATATTCATTCCAAGTTCACTTTGTGCCTCAGTTTCCTCATCTGTAAATTGAAATAAGAGTATCTCCTTAAGAAAACCAGAGTATGTCATCCCCAAATATGCCTCTTTAACAGAAAAATCGTTTTGAGCTGTAGGCTTTCTCTGGTTGATCCTAAATTGGAAGTAGAGACAAAAATTAGGGAAGTTGTCAGATATTAATTCTTGGCCATTTGGGTCTGATTGTTACAGAAGTTGTTGGTTAGCTTTTGGAATTGTTACTGGAGGTAGCAGTCTGACTTCTCACAAATCTGACTTATAACAGGCTGGCTTCCCGGGCCACTTATATTGTAGATGAGGGGGTTAGTTTCCTGGACAGGTTGCTTCAGGTTGTGGGTCAGAGTTGTATTTTTATATATCATCTGGCTACAGTCTATTTGCATATTTAATCTCTCACTCCTTTTCTCCTGCCCCAGAGAACAAACATTCCTGTTTGTCCAAGGCTGACCCTTATACTATGATCTCAACATCACAAGCCCCACTTGCCAAACCCTCCCATACCTTTCTTCTTTTTACCTGCCAGATGTCTCTGAGTCTCCCTACTTATACTCTTGCCCCTTCGTTTCTTGAAAACTGGTTTTCTTTCCAGATACATAAATGAAATTTCAATATCAGATGAGATTACAGATTTAAATGCTGACAACACAAACATTGCAAAATCCATAAAAGTAACAACATCAGGCAGACACAACCACAACTCTCTTCAGGTATGTTCACAACGAGGTGGGTAGGGCATACTTCAGAGAGCTAGATCTTTGTTAAAACTGAAGTCCTCTGCCTTTTATAAAGCAGTGGCTTCAGGTGATATAGTTGTGTTTGTAGGCACTAAAATTTAGGGAGACCTTATTTGCTTGCAGCCCTACCTAAGGCACTACTTACTAGTAAACTACTGCCCTTCCCTTTGCATAGTATTTCTTCCAGTGAGAAACATCCTTGATTAATAAGACCAGCCTCAATTGGGAACTTGTTAGAAATGCAAATTATTGGACCCTACTCCAGACCTCCTGAGTCAGAAACTCTGGGTGGGACCCCACAGTCAGTGTTTTAACAGCCCTGCAGGGGATTCTGGGGTGGGCTCTAGTTTGAGAACCATAGTCTAGGCCAGTGGTCGGCAAACTGCGGCCCCTTGAGTGTGGCTCTTCCACAAAATACCTCGTGCGGGCGTGCACATACAGTGCGATAGAAACTTCGTGGCCACACTCAAGGGGCCAAAGAACCGCATGTGGCTCGCGAGCCGAGGTTTGCCGACCACGGGTCTAGGCTCTGGGGATCAATCACTTCCTTCATGTTTTGTGAGACTAACAGGTAAGGTTCTGTAGGGTGCTTGGCATCCACGTGCTCCCGAAGCATTTTTTCACTTCCTTGCGTAGAATCTGGAGAGAGTTTTTAGTTTATTGCACCATCATTGTGACAAGCTACATTCACAGTTTGTGAGTCTAGTTTTCTCCAAGATTGGCTTGAACCCCAGTCACCGCTGCTGGCTGCCCTATGATTCACCTTGAAGTCAGCTGGAGCCACAACGACAGAAAACTACAAACCAGCCCTAAATCCTTTAGCAATTGCTCCTCTTTGTGTGGTTTAATCGCCCAGGAAGGAGAGTCCCTCCTAAGCACTGTGGCTGGTTTCCCCCACAGCCACTGCAGCCACAGTTACAGCTCTCAGTGACTCTCTGCCATCTGCACAGCTGCCCCCAAACCTCCACCTGCCCCAGCATAACATGCCCTTGCCTCTGGCTTCAAGAGCCTTCCAAATTTGGCTGGGGGGACACTAGGCCCACTTAATTACTGCCAGAGAGGCCAGTGCAGTGGGAAACCAGCAGAGGGCACCTGGTCTCATGGCTCCTCAAGCTCTATTCAATGAGCTACATTAGGTACAGTCCCTGAGCTCGCCAGCTGTGCCTCCTTGCCGACCAGTTTTTCTTCTGGGTTCCTGCAAGTGGGAAGCAGATCCAACAGGGAAGCAATTCCAAGGTTGTCATAAAACGTGTCCTTTTCTTCCTATCTTCTGTAACTCCCAGTTATCCTAAAGTTACTCTTATTGCCCCTTCACTTACAAATGAGATAATAGCAGGGATTCGGGTAGAGGTAGAGACACACAAGCAACTGAGAATTTGTGACATAAAGGCATCAGGCTTTAAATACATGTTCCTGAAAGTAAATGTTAACTCCTCCATCCCAGCCCTTCAGCCTGTCCTGCTCTTTGTCCCGTGCTCAGAGATCTGCCTTCTCCTAGTCACCTCATTCTTCATTAGCACCTCCACGGGAATGAAGAGTTGGAGTTCCAACTGGAATAACTTTGAGGTTGTCAATGAAAAGAACCTGATTCTCTGACAATATTAGATTTTTTATTTGGGCTTATCTGAGGACGGCAGCCCAAAGGCAGAGCTTAATGAAGCCTTGAAATAGAGCTCTAACTTTGGCAAGGGGGGGGGGGGGCATAGGTAGAGAGGTAAGAGAAAAGTACATTTAGTGCATTAGAAATTTCAGTCAGGTCATACATAGTTTAATAATGAAGTTTTACATCAAATGGAAGGAAAGTTAAGGTTGGATCATTGTGCCCCTGGCGTCAGGGAATCTGGGGATAGGGTCTGGACAGAATTAAACCTTTAAAACTCCTTAAAAATTTGTCTTTTCTAAAAATTGATTTCAAAGAGGAAGGGAGAGGGAGAGAGAGATAGAAACATCAATGATGAGAGACAATTACTGTTCGGCCACCTCCTGCACGTCCCCCGCGTTGGGGATCGAGTCTGCAACCCAGGCAGATGCCCTGACTGGGAATCAGTCTTGGGTCCCTCCAGCCCACAGGTCCCCAACTACCAGATTTATTTAAAAAAAATAACATTTTTATTGACTTAAGAGAGGAAGAGAGAGAGAAACATCAATGATGAGAATCGTTTGATTGGCTGCCTCCTGCATGCCCCACACTGGACATATGCCCTGACTGGGAATCGAACCGTGATCTCCTCTTCCACAGGTTGACACTCAACCATTGAGCACACCATCTGGGCCAGATTTGTTAGTTAACCTCCAAGTCAGCACAGCTCAGAGTTGGACATTTCAGGCAGCCCCTTGCTTTTTTCTCCTTGGAAATCTCCAAGCCAAGACAGACATCTCCTCCCCAAGAAACACCTTTTTCCTCTTAGGAAAAGGAAATACAAGTTCTGACCTTTGGTCCCTTTGAACAAGATTTTGTGAAGAAAACTTTTGGGGAAGAAATCTGGTTTTCAATATTAGGTGTTATTTTTATAAGTGTGGTAAGTCTTGCTTCCAAAATTCTAGCCAAGTCTCTAAAGTCCCCATGACTCCCTTCTACTCCATCCTGTGTAACTTTTGATAATGACCTCTCCTCTACTGAGGTGAGAATACTGCATGAAGACAGTAAGCACAGAAGGGGATGAATGGGATGATTTAGTTACCCCCGTCCCCCCACCCATCACTGTCCAGGTGCTGCTTTGAAAGACGTTGGAGATCTTTAAGTCAAAAGGAAGGGTCAGCACAGATAGAACCAGAGCACGCCGACAGCGGGAGGAAATTTAGGCAGAAGGCAGACTTAGATAAGTGATTTCCCTTAGTGCATGGAGCATTAAGATTTTGAAAGGCAAGTCCTCATGCTAGTGCTAGCTCTACATTTAAGACATCTTGGCTTACATCTGACACTTTCTTAAGCACAGTATTGCCAATACCCTCATCTAAACTGAGTTTCTTTCTTTGTCTTTGGTCACAAATTTTTGACAATTTCCTAGGCTTTCCCATAGATATATCCTTTTTGTCACTGACCAGTTTGAGGAGTAAGAGAAATCTCAAAATACCTCATTAAGAGCAAAGTCCATTAAAAAAAAAAGCCTTTATACCAGTGGTTCTCAACCTTGGCTGCACATTAGAATCACCTGGGAATCTTTTTAAAATCCTGATTTCTGGGCCTCATCCTCCGGAAATTCTGTTTCTTTGTTATGGGGTGGGGCCACAACATTAGTAACAAAGAAACAGAATTTCCGGAGGATGAGGCCCAGAAATCAAGATTTAAAAAAAATTCCCAGGTGATTCTAATGTGCAGCCAAGGTTGAGAACCATTGCTTTATACTGTTGTGTCCCAACCAAGAAAGCAGCTGGGCATTGTGAGCTTTGATTGAAGTGACTAAGAATTAAGGGGGTGAGGATGCTGTACTTAATCGCCCTCAGACAGCCTTCTCCTCCAGTTAGATTTTTGCCTTTGTAACGCGGCAGCCCCTTCCCCGTGCAGACACTGCAGAGTCTCCCTACCTCTGGACTCAAGCTTCATATCCCTCTCCCCAGGCCTGACCTTGCTACCTGAATCTGCTCAGATAACTTTTCTTGGAAGCTCCACCCACCTATGCCTACCAACCTTCCCACTGGGGGCTCGGGCTCAGCCTTGCTCTTATACTACCCTCCTGCTTGTTAGCGAAGCGAGTTCAGCTGAGAGTGTGGCAGCAAGGAGCCTGCTGATAATCTGGTGCTGGGTGAGTTCAGAGCTCATCTTTCTACCCCTCTCCTTCCTTTGGGGTTGATACCCATAAAATAGAATTGTGTTCCATAGTTTAATATTGAAATTCTCATCAAGGCACGACTGATTTCTACTTGTTATAAATTATTTCATGTCAACACCTAAAAATAAATCTTAGCAAATAGTTTAGAACACAAAGGAGAAACAAATCTGTATTTTAAAAAACACATTTAGAGTTATGATTTTGTGAAATATAACATTCAGAGATAAAATGAATATTTTAATCCATAATCATAAAGCAGATACCTTTGTGACCACCACTGGGGGCCAAACAAAGGAACATTGCCCAATTATCAGGAACTTCCCCTACTTCCATCCTTTCTTGCCTCTTGTGATAACCATTTCTTGTTTCTTTTGTAGTTTTACTCCCTGTACATCTATTCTTAACTGAGCTACTAAAGTTTTAGCTCTTTTTGAATTTTATGTAAATGGGTCATACTGTATGAATTTTTTGTGATTCCCTCAGTTTATGTTGCCAGTATCCATCCATTCTGCTGCTCCAGTTTGGTTGTTTTCATTGCTGCATAATATTTAATGTACTAATGTACCCCAACTTATCCATTTTTATTGTTGATGGTTTTGAACAGGTACTTGTAAAGCACAAATGGGGAAAATGGCAGTCATTGAGCAGTTCTAAAAAGTTCTAAGCGTGTGATTAGTTGTTTTGTCCATCAACTGTAGCCCTCCCCACGTACTGCTAACAAACTTACTACCCTACTATGGGGTGAACAGGTTGTATTTTCTGTCCTGAAATCTGAATTTGCATGAAGAAATAACCACCTTAAATAGTTCCTATTAGTTGTTTTCCTTTGTGCTTAACTTGTTTAAATGTTTAACTTGATGTAAATCCGGACTTTAACCTCAGGATGGATAACCTGGAATTCTTCTCAAGGTCTACCTTGGCTTAAGAGGGTGGACCTACTTTGTACCTGATTTTCATTGGAGATGATGATGATGATTATTTTACTTTAGCAGCAACTCTGAAGAGTAAGGAATTTTGATCATAAAAACAATAATAAAAAAGATAACCCAACAATAACATTTTCATATTTTGAATCTAAATAATAATAGTAAATGCATATGCAGTGCTTAGTATGTAGAAAGCTCTGTTCTAAGTCGTTACATAGAATAATCCACTTAATCCTCACAACAACCATATAAAATTAGTAGTATTATCCCTATTTAACCTGAGGCTCAGAGATTATAGGAAAATGACCGAACTAGGTTAAAAAACCAGATTATGAGCTCCAGAATCAAGTTTCTAGCCACTAAATTATGCTGTTTAGTTACGATTTATTTAGAAATATTGGAATATGGCTTTCATCAGGATAAGAGGAAACCCATAATCTGGTGGCCAACACATTGGAGTAAATCCTTACAAAATTCATTCAAAGTAAAATCTGGAATGTACAATGAAATTATAATAATTGAAACACTTTAATAATAGCAAAGTATGAATTAATTTTCTGAAGTTCTTAATATATATTAACACATTTAATCCTCATAAAAACTTCAAGGAAAGGGTACTTACCATTATGCCCACTTTACAAATGGATAAGCTCAGGCCCAGAGAGGTAAAATAATTAGCCTAAGGATATACAGCTGAAAGTGCATTACTGCGTTTCCCCAATTCTATCTAGCTAAAATCCACTTGTTCTCTATAAACATTCAAGGTTCTTTTTCATATGTATCATCTCATTTTATTCTCAAAATAACAGTGTGCCAAACTGTTCAGTCAATTTTCTTTAGCAGTTAAAGTGTAAGCTGAAATGGTGTGAAGCAAAGAAGCAATCACCTTAGGACACATCTTGCTAACGAATGCACAAAATAAATTGATGTAAAGCTCACAGACACAGTTCAAAGTTATAGTGGCTTAATTCTGAGCTGCTGAGCTGAGTGTAGTACCCAGGAAGGAGTTTGGCTGGGCCATTCTCACTGCTTAGGGTGAGATCTGCCTGTATAATGGCTGCTGCAAAACAAATGCTGAACACTATTTTTGTTTTTCACCCCCCCCCCTTTTTTTTTTTTTTATAAAAGCAAAAATCCTCTTCGGATTATTTCAGTTAGCAAAAACAGGTACTAATGTAAAAGCAAAGTGGTAATGTAAAAGCAAACATTCAAAAAGCGGGGGATACCTGCTTCAGCACTCCAAGGTAACACTCCAAATCATTTTGCTGAAATGAAATCATGGCAGTCCATTGTGAGCAAGAAACACAACCCAAGGTTGCAGGGCTCAGGAGGAAATAGATCGTGTTCCCAAGTGGACAGTACAGACTCAGGAAGTAAATAGAAGCCCTTCAAACCCAACCAGGTGGAAGGCTGGGGTTTCACATCTATTCTGCCCTTGACTCTGGCCTTCTTTTCCCTGCCATGCATTTCAAAGGGATTATTTACTAAACAATTTAGGTGAGTTGGGGTCTTTGAAGTTGGGGAGAATGAGTGGCAATGAAAAATCAGCACTATTTGATGACACAAAGAAGGGCCAAGGGCACAAGTCAACTCAACTCTTCCAGGCTGGAAAGCACACGGCCTGAAATGACGTTCTTCTTGGGCAGGCTGCTATTTACAGCCGAGTGTGTTGTTGAGTGTACAACTTGTCCATTGATACACAGTGGCCCTGCTGGTAACAGATGCAGTTGGAAGAATTTTTTAATGAATGGATCTGATTATAAACAAATCCACCGAAAATGATTTTCAAAATATGGAACAGTTTTGTTCCCTTGTACTTTTTTGGTCAGTTTTATTGCAGTGGATTAAAAAAATCAATAGCTTTATTTAGATATAGTTCACAACAATTAACCCACTTAAAGTGTTCAATTCAATGACTTTTATCATATTCAGAGTTGTGCAACCATCACCACTATAGATTTTAGAACATTTCATCTTGCCCAAAGGAAACCCTGTACTCATTAGCAGTTGCTCCCCTTTTCCTCCCAACCACCTCAGCCCTAGACAACTATGATTCTATTTTCTGTCTCTATGTATTTGTCTTTTCTGAACATTTCATATTAATGGAATCATGCAATATGTGACCTGTTGTGTTTGGCTTCTTTCACTTAGCGCTTTTTCAAGATTCATCCATGTTGTAGCATGTATTAGTACTTTATTCTTTTTTATTGCTGATAATATTCCATTGCATGGATATAATGTGTACATTTATTAGTTGATGAACAATTGAGTTTTACTAGTATGCATTTTGGGGATACTATGAATAATGCTGCTTTGAGCATTTATGAATAGGTTTTTGTGTAGACATGCTTTCTTTTCTCTTGGGTATATACCTGTAAGTGGGATTGATGGGTTATATTGTAACTGTATTAAACCTTTGGGAACTGCCAGACTGTTTTACAGCAGCTATGCCATTTTGCATTCCTACCACCAGTGTATGAGGATTCCAATTTTTCCATATCCTGGCCAACACTTGTTATCTGTCATTTTTAATTCCAGCAATATTAGTGGGTGTGAAGTGATAACTCATTATGATTTTGATTTTATTTCCCTATTGACTGATCAAGTTGAACATTGCATTTCTTCTTTGGAGAAATGTCTACTCAGATGCTTTGCCCATTAAAATTTTGATTTATTTTTTTTTAACTTTACTATTGAGGTGTAGGAGTTTTTGAGATATTCTAGATATAAGTCTCTTTTCAGATATATGATTCACACAACTTTTCTTCCATTTTGTGGGTTGTCTTTCCATTTTCTGACGCTGTTCTTTGAAGCATAAAATTTTAATTTTGGTGAAGTCCAATTTTTCTATTTTTTTTGTTGCTTGTGCTTTTTGTGACATTGATAAATCTGGGTCATGAAGACTTACACCTATGTTTTCTTCTGAATTTCGTAGCTCTTACACTTTGATGCCTACAGTGTGACTGATAGCCTGTGCAGCCCTGTGTGGCAGCTTTGACTTGGAGACCCTAGTATTAGATCTAAAAATTCTGTGATGTCTTATAGTGTGCAAGGCACTGTGCTTATCTGTAGGCATTAGGGCAAGGTTTAGGGGATGTGCAGGTGCAGCAATTGATTTTTTAAAAATGTGTCTCAGGCATGAAACAGCCCTGACCTCTGACACAGGCGTCAAGCTAGGATGAACTAAGGCCTGTATGTCTGCTTTGCCCCTGATTGATACAAGAGCAACACCACCAATCAGGTGTCTCCTTGACCATTGCCAGGGGGTAGTAATTGATTTTATTAACTAGTTGTTGAGCACCTACTGCATGGAATGCCCTTCTGGGACACTAAGATGAATCCTTGCCTCCCAGTGAGCTCAGAATCCAGTGTGAGATGGACAAATTGACACTTAGAACTACTGTGTGATTCAGCCATCTTTATGGGTGACTGCTATTTCAACAATGAAATCAAGGTCCTTTGCCAAACAACCAACATCAGTCCCTTCCCATGCTGCTCCAAATGATCTAAGCTCAAGCAGTGTCCCCAGGTCCCTGTGTCTAGCATTCCTAATCCTCGCCCTATGGAGAGGTTCTGGAGCCACTCCTGTTCATGACTGATATAGGCTCAGCGTTAGTTTGAATATTTGATGGTGTCCCATACAAATCATGGAAGCAGACAACCTGAGTTGTGGAGTCATAGGAAGGACTCCTAAAAGTGTAAGTCGGGGCTTGGCCCCCACTGAGCGTTTGCATGCTGTTCTTCAGGTGTGTGGGCCATGGAACACTAACATTGTTACTAGCAGGGTGCTTGATACAAATGTAGAATCACAGGCCACTGACTCAGAATCTCTGGAGGTGAGACCCAGCAACTTGCATCTTACTAAGCTCCTCTGGTGTGACCCCTGTACAATGAGGCCTGAGAATCACATACTTAACCCATGCTGCCAAGTGCTGATTGGGCAGTAGTTTGTCCCCACGGCACATTAGACTCTGGGGAATGACCATTTACTTCCAGAAAAATACAGCCACTTTAGTTTTCTTAAGAACCTACCTAGCATATTCCTTGTAATCATAGAAGTGTTGACTGCTTATTAGAAACAGTGCACTGTTGGATAAAAAAGCTGTGGTACATTTATGCCATGGAATACTATGCAGCAGTAAAAAAAGAAGAATCTCTTACCCTTTGAGACAGCATGGAGGGACCTGGAAAGTATCAAGCTACATGAAATAAGTCAGTCAGAGAAAGACAAGTATCACATGATCTCACTCATAGGTGGAATCTAAATAACAAAATAAATTGATGAACAGAGTGGATCCAGAGACATGTGGAAGCATGGAACAGAGTGGGAAATCTCGGAGGAAAGGCAGGGGAGGGTGAGTGGGTGGGAGGTGATCAACCAGAGACCTTGTATGCACAATGCATAACCCATGGACACAGACAATAGGGTTGTGAAGGCCTGGGGCAAGGGGTGGAGGGTCAATGGGGGGAAAAGGGTACATATTTAATACGTTCAACAATAAAGAATTATTAAAAAAAAAGAAATAGTGCACTATTGCTCAAATGAAGGCTCCCTCATGTGAAGCAGCTGAGTAGAATTGTGGATTCTCCTCCTCCTCAGGTTTTCCTGAGAAAAAAATCTAGTTAGAGCTTATAAAAGCTCTCTCTGAACCAGCAGCCTCTGCCTTCAAGGGTGGTGAGGAATCCAGCCTGTGCCTGGAGTCTTTTCTGAAACCTGCTCTTCTAGTAGCTGTGACCAGAGCTTTATCACCTCTGGAAGGTAAGCCCAGGATAAACAGAGAGTTTGTGGAAAAATCTGAGTCCCTACAGCATGGAGGGACCTGGAAAGAGCTAAGGTCAGCTGTGTGTCTCCCTGTCGTCATAGAAATGAATTCCTCTGTGCATTTAATCTGCTTTCTGGAGAATATGGTCTCCAGCCACTGCCCCATTTTTGCTCTGAAGAACCATGGTGTCTTATGTCGTTATGTGGGGGAAGAGAAGGTTCCTAAGCCAACTGTTGTTGTTTCCATGGGGTGTTTGAGGAGCCCTTCCTTAGGCCTTTGGTAAACTGCAGTTGCCTCAGTGAAGTAACTTTTGGTTACAAGCTATTCTTTTGTGTTTTAGCTTTATGCTTTTCTAAAATTACTTAGAGGTTGAATTTTAGCTTTGTTTTTAAGTCCTAAGTAGGGGGAACTCTGCATCTAACTTCAGAATCATCCCTAGAAGGGCACAAGGCCTGGGGTTATTTAAGCCGTGCTGCCTGTCCAAGATAATGGCATTTGAAAGGAAGTTGGGCTCTTAGTATATTTCATGGGTCCTTGAGGCTTTGGTTAGAAACAGAAGTTTAAAATTGAATTGTAATGATCAGAATACAGAGGTAAAGTGCAGTATTATGTGGGGCTCATGGGACCTTGTCACTCTACCCAAGGGAATAGGCCTGTCTACAATGGTAGTAACTAAATCACCATAGCAACACCACCCAGTCATTTTAATTTTGGTCGTGGCTATGAAGGGGCCAGATGGTTGCTATTTTAGCTGATAGTAAACTCCCAGGTTTTTGTTTTCAACTCATTTCAGGTACTTGGTCTTGATTCCATTTCAGGACTGTAATGTACCTGGATTCAAGCCAGAACGAGTCCTGTCAAGTGTGAGCATTGCTAAATAAAAGATAGTGCTGCTTTGGGCACCTGGTCTGGTTTGTTAGCTCTGGCTTAAAGTCATTTCCTACTGGCCATCCTGCCTGGATTATCAGTGCAGGCTCCCAAAGCACTCAAACCAAAATGATACAGTGCCTAGGCTAAGTCCTGCCTCACAGCTTCATCTACACATCAAAACCTCACTGGCTGTTCCTCTTTCCCTTCCGTGATAGGCCACTGCTGCTCTAAAGACAATTTTCAACGAGAGAACGCCACTGACTTTAAACCTGGGATGTCCTTGTACTTCTTCCCTAGTATTGGATTGGCTTATGAGGCTGGTTTATTTCTTCACACAATCTCTCCTCTTTCAGAGGTTGTCATTTCCTTCTGGCCACTCTCCAGCTGTGGCTCCACCTACCTCTCTTGTCTCCACTTGGCACAGGCTCAGAACACCCTGAAAGACACCTTTGTGATTCCCAAGACTATGTTGGTTCAGGAGCCCAGCTCCTTCTGCCCTTCCATGTTGATTAAATTATCTTTTGTTTTTGGCAGAAAGCATTCAACTACACTCTTGGCATTGGTCCCCAAGAGCCAGTTGGCACACTTAAAGCTAGAGCTTTGAGTGGCACCTCCGTGGGGAGCTGCAATCTACCTCCATCACCTTTTAATTATAACCTTATGAATTATGCATATATGAAGATGGCAGGCACTATGTGTGAGATGTATGATTTTTCTTCATCTAATTTTCTATAACATAGAACTGCTAATGACCCCCACCCTTCCTTTTACTACTAGATTGATTCTGGGGGCATTTGTTTCTAGATGTCTGAAGGCTATTCTGAATCGCATGAGCAATAAGATTATCTAAAGCAGTTTGTAGAAGGGAACTCTTTGTTTAGCACCTACTTTCTGCCAGGTCTGTGCTAGACTAGACATTTTCTTTACAACCTGGTTTGAAGTATCTTCTCAATTAAGGCTCAGAGAGGTTTAAATCACCCAGAGTCACATTCTTTTCATGGCATCCCTTTGGGAACAGTGTTTTTCTAAATAATATATTTATATGTTTGTCTGTATTTAATTATTGCATT
This sequence comes from Myotis myotis, assembly GCF_014108235.1. Classification (NCBI taxonomy): domain Eukaryota; kingdom Metazoa; phylum Chordata; class Mammalia; order Chiroptera; family Vespertilionidae; genus Myotis; species Myotis myotis. Next base: position 49,677,308 of record NW_023416317.1, read on the forward strand.
TCTAAAACCAATTATGGGGAAATGCTGAGTTATTACCATAGCATTAAAATAGAAACCAAAATTTCCATTTATGTCCTTTCTTTTTACTCAAGAGGTATACTGTTAGGGTTGCTGTTCTTAAAGTTGAGTTTAGTGGAGATCTGTCCACCTAAGGGCTGGACTTAAAATCCTTGGCTATGCTCAGCCGGCGTGTCTCCGTGGTTGAGCATCTAACTATGAACCAGGAGGTCACAGTTCAATTCCCAGTCAGGCACATGCCTGGTTTGTGGCTCAATTTCCAGTGAGGGGCGTGCAGGAGGCAACTGATCAATGATTCTCTCATCGTTGATGTTTCTATCTCCCTTTCTCTCTGAAATCAATAAACATATATTAAAAAAATAAAATAAAATCCTAGGCCCGTGGTCAGCAAACTGCGGCTTGGGAGCCACATGCGGCTCTTTGGCCCCTTGAGTGTGGCTCTTCCTAAGCCTTAGGAGTACCCTAATTAAGTTAATAACAATGTACCTACCTATATAGTTTAAGTTTAAAAAATTTGGCTCTCAAAAGAAATTTCAATCGTTGTACTGTTGATATTTGGCTCTGTTGACTAATGAGTTTGCCGACCACTGTCCTAGGCTATGGTTATATTGGTCCTGCAATGAAGTTTTAGGCTTTATGTTCCATTAAGGTCAAGATAGTAAATTGAGTGAACTCTGAGGCTAGTCACATGGTCAAAACTAGAATCATACATGTAGGTAGTGGGAGCCACTAGGAATTATAGCAAGCTGTTGAGTTACTGATCCAATTCATTATCCACTAGTTGGCTCCTTTATTCAAGTATGTACTGAGCATATACAGGGTGGGGCAAAAGTTTCACTTGTAAGTACGAGAAACAGTTTATTCTTGTATTACTGTTTATTAATTATTGTATTTTCTGTATGAACAACTGTAAACCTACTTTTGTCCCACCCTATATTTTGTGGCAGAGCCTGGAACTATGAAATTCAGAGTATTTTGCCCCTAAGACTCTCGTAGCCTGATGGGAGATGGATTTGTAACGAAGCACATCCAAGAAGTAGGTGTGTATTTACTTCTCTTCCTTTGTTCTTTCTCCCTCTAGTACCCACACCACTTCTTTGGCACCCAGTAAACCTCCAAGATGAAGTCATTTGCTGTGTGGAAATGCTCACATACTTTCTGTTACTACCTCCTGTAGGAAAACCACACTGAGGTCTGGCAGCTGATGCCAGAGAGTAGGAAGTCTCCTTCCTTTTTCCTGTCCAGTGGGCAGGTTGTTGAGTCACAACTCGCCAGCAATCCAGTCATCTCATCCACTGTTTGTGACTTCCTTAAATCTCATCACATGTCTGAGAAAATGAGACTAAATTTTTGGAGAATCCAGAAGGTACTTGGGAATCTATCAATAACTGGAATTTTATGTCAACAATATCAGATTGTTCCTATGCACTTTGAATTTTTGGATTTTCTCAATGTTCTTAAGTCAAAATACCAATCACTCCTTCAGCAAATGGAGTGTGTAGGTATTTATTTTCTGCACTCTGCTGACCACCTAACCACTCAGTTTCTCCAATACAAGTAACTAATCTAAGGAGATAGATTAGAATAAGCATCCTTGTATCTCATCTCCTGTCTCTATTCTTTGTTCTATAATCCATGGAGACCAACCCTGGGACCATGGTGGGATGGCCAAGGTCTCATTTTTCTAGATTAAAAATATATTTTTACTATCTTTAGGAAATGATGGTGTTTTTTTTTTCTCTAAATTATTGCTGAGGCCGAAACCGGTTTGGCTCAGTGGATAGAGCGTTGGCCTGCGGACTGAAAGGTCCCAGGTTCAATTCCGGTCAAGGGCATGTACCTGGGTTGCAGGCATATCCCCAGTGGGAGATGTGCAGGAGGCAGCTGATCGATGTTTCTCTCTCATTGATGTTTCTAACTCTCTATCTCTCTCCCTTCCTCTCTGTAAAAAATCAATAAAATATATTTTAAAAAAAATAAATAAATTATTGCTGAGGCCTTTTATTCAAGGTTTTGTTTAGTCATCTAGAACCAAATCTAGTGCATCTAGGAGTTAAGCATGTAGCAAATACGAGAAGGAGGCTTTCCTTAAGAATAGTAAGTGATTCGTGTCAAATCCAGATGAACAATGTGGGCTGTTGGCCTCTCAAGGAAAATCAACCCTGGAGAAGTAAGAAGCAAGAGTGGACTCTAGGAACTTACAAAACAATTGAGAACTCCTGGGGGAGGCAGCCCCAGCTTTTAAATGTGAGGTGGCTGAGGATGGTTATAAGAAGACATTTTTGATTCTCTTCATGCTTTTCCTCTATGTTGCCTGGGCACAATCACTGCCTGCTTCTTCCCTGTTGGAACTGGAAGCAGCAACCCAACCCCCATTGAAGGCCAGATAACATCAGGGCAGCAAAAGGACAAAAATCCCTGCTGGTATGAGGAGTAGAGGAAGTAAAGGAAGGGCTGACCAGACACCTGTTAGCCCTGTGTCTGTTCTTCCACATCTAAACCCAGGGGTGGTGCTCTGTAGCTCTTTCCTAAGACCATGTCTTTCTAAGAGTTTAAAGGTGGGAATTGTCTAGTGAGGTCAGAGGTGGTTCTGTGGTGCTTGGCATCCCTCACCTGCTCATCCTTTAGGCTCACAAGGACCAGAGGAGAACCTGACTGTCAGCCTTCACTAGGACTCATTACAAGCAGGGTAGTAGACACCCTCAAGGAAGTAGCTCACAGTCTCCACGACTAGACACTTGAAGACCACAAATTGAATAACACAAACCCTTTGAAACAGAACTATTGGAACAGATGGTCAAGGACTTGCAATAGGAATGATCTGTGAACAGTGTTAGCAGAGCAAGTGAGGCCAGAGCAAGACATCAAAAGAACCAAGTAGAAACATGAGAAAAGTGCAGATAAAGAACACATCTATAGATGAGCATTAGTAGATATAGCCAAAGAATGATCTAATGAAAGAGCAGATGAAAAGAACAAAGTATAAAGAGATCATAAAAGAAAACATCAGATATGAAAGATGGCTCTGATGCCTGGGAGACAAAAGGGAAAGGCGGGGACTGTGGCTGACTAAAGACAAGACTACAATTAGTGTGGCATGATGCCCACAGAGGCATTGTTTGGCTTGCATGTAATTTAGGAAAATTGAGACCAAAAATTTAAAATGGAACTTTAGCAACTCTTGAGGGGAGACCAGGGAGGAAGAAAATCCAAAGACCTCCACTAAAACCAACTTTCTTCTTCCTGCTTCATGCTACAGTCCATTGGGTATGTGACGTATTTGACCTAGGAAGGACAAAATGTTTGTGCACACCCCCAGCCAGGCCAGATAATGTCTTTCTAAAATGATTGAACTATATAAAACTATATTTAATGACATCCCTAAAATCACAGTGAGCCATTTACAGCTTTTCAGTTTGGAGAAGGTATGCTGCAATCTGGCAGCTGCCATGGTCCAGGAGTGAATGATGATGGGGTGGGGAAAGCCCTGTGGCTTCCAGTAGGTGACAGCTCTGGCACCTTTATTTAGTCACTTTAATAGAAAGTGTAGCTTTTATGAAGATACTAGAGGCCTGATGCATGAAATTTGTGCAAGGGGCTCAGCCCTTGCATCAGTGGCTGCCTCAGCCCTTGTAGCCTCAGCTGCTGCCACCCTCTGGGGGGCGATCGATCACGGAGCTGCTCCCCCCACCATTGATCACTCTGCAGAGGGTGGCGGCAGCTGGGGCTGCAAGGGCCGAGGCAGCCGGGGCCTTGGGCCTAAGCCATCAGTAGGACATCCTTAGCACTGCCTCTGCCCACCGGCTTGCTGCCTATGTTTGTAGGTGGTTGTAGTGGGCAGCTGACAAGAGGTGGGAAAGGCTCCCGCCACCACCGCTGCACTTGCCAGCTGCGAGCCCGACTTCTGGCTGAGTGGCACTCCCCCGTGTGAGCACACTAACCACCAGGGGCAGCTCCTGCATTGAGCGTCTGCCCCCTGGTGGTCAGTGTGCATCATAGCGACTGGTTGTTCGGCTGTTCAGTCTATTTGCTTATTAGCCTTCTATTATGTAGGACTAGAGGCCTGGTGTTTTCAGGCTGGCCAAGCCCCCTGGCAACAGAAGCTCCCAGCCTTCCCATTTTTTCTTTTCTTTTTTATTCTGGGATTTATTACCTTCTATAATTGAAACTTTGTATCCTTGAGTGGAGCTCAGAGCCAGCTAGGGCGGGTGGGAAGCTTGGCTTCCTCCATTGCCAGGGACAACCCAAGCTTCTTGCTCGCTCCAGCTCCGTGGTTGCTGGCCACCATCTTGGTTGGGTTAATTTGCATATAGTAGCTCTGATTGGATGGTGGGTGTGGCTTAAGGCATAGTGAAGGTTTGGTCAATTTGCATGTTTGTCTTTTATTAGTGTAGACTAGAGGCCTGGTGCACAAAAATTTGTGCACTCGCAGGGGGAGAAGGGGTGTCCCTCAGCCTGGCCTGTGCCCTCTCGCAGTCTGGGACCCCTCAGGGGATGACCACCTGCTGGCTTAGGCCCGCTCCCTGGGGGACTGGGTCTAAGGTGGCAATCAGATCCCTCTGGCTGCCTGGCAGCCCTCGGGGGATGTCCACTTGCCAGTGGGGAGCAGGCCTAAACTGCAGTCTGACATCCTTAGTGCTGCTGAGGAGGCAGGAGAGGCTCCCACCACCACCGCTGTACTGGCAGCCATCAGCCTGGCTTGTGGCTGAGCAGAGCTCCTCCCATGTGAGAGCACCCTGACCACCAGAGGGCAGCTCCTGCATTGAGCGTCTGCCCCCTGGTGGTCAGTGTGTGTCATAGTGACCAGTCATTCCCAGTCCTTCTGCTGTTAGGGTTAGTTTGCATATTACCCTTTTACTATATAGGATAGAGGCCTGGTGCATGGGTGGGGGCCGGCTGGTTTGCCCTGAAGGGTGTCCCGATTAGGGTGGGGGTCCCACTTGGGTGCCTGGCCAGCCTGGATGAGGGGATGATGGCTGTTTGCAGCTGGTCACACCCCCTTCAGGGTGGGGGTCCCTACTGGGGTGCCTGGCCAGTCTGGGTGAGGGGCTGAGGGCTGTTTTCAGGCTGGCGGGTGACTGAAGCTCCCAACCTCTCCTTTTTTTCTTCTTTTTTTTTTATTCTGGGATTTATTTACCTTCTATGGCTGTCACTGGAGCTGAAAGCGGCTTTAGCTCCGAGGCCCGGCTGCAGCTCTGAGACCTTGGCTGCTAAAAGCAGGGATCTGGGTTTGTTTGGGTTCTATAATTGAAACACTGTTGCGATCCTGCTGGCTGAAGCCCAGCTGGCTGAAAGCAGGTTTCTGGGTTTTGTTTAACTTCTATAATTGCAACATTGTTTCTTAGAGTGTAAGCTCAGAGGCCGGCAGCGGCAGGCGGGGAACCTTGGCTTCCTCCATCACTGGAGCAAGCAAGCCTCCTGTTCGCTTCAGCTGCCTGGCTGCCGGCCGCCATCTTGGTTGGCAGTTAATTTGCATATCGCCCTGATTAGCCAATGGGAAGTGTGTCAGAGGTACGGTTAATTACCATGTTTGTCTATTATTAGATAGGATGGGTAGCCAGGCCTGTGGGACAATTGCTCATGTTATTATTTAAAATCCAAAATTATTTGACAGATGGCTGGGGTCTTAATGTCAGTGTGTTTCATAGGCCTTTTATCCTGGGCTTCTAGCTGTCATACTGCCCAGGGGCATCTCCCAGGCATTGTTTCCTGGTCTAGAAGAAGGAGAGAGTAAAGCTTGACAAAATACCTAAATGGCTACAGCAGCTTAAAGGCTACTTGCCAGCTTTTCCCCAGTGAGTGAGTGGCAAGCCCATTTACCCCAGGGCAGAGAACACATAGGGGCAGAGGGAAAGGCCCCTTCACCTGTTTTCATACAACACTGTAGTCTCTAAATGAGGCAGTTTTAACCTTAGAGTTCATGGGAATAAGCTTTGGGGGTCAGTGAACCATTCAAAACCATCAAATGTAAGACTGTGTGTGCATTTTTCTGGTAAACCCATGTTTTACCTTCTAGAGGTGTTTGTGCAACCAAAAATGGTTAAAGTCATAATTCTGTTTGGAGTTCACAGAAAGAATCATGATTCTAAGAATAGGGGAAAGAATAGGAGCTTTTTCTTCATGGATTTCTTGCCCTTGCTCAGTGGAAGCCCTGCCTCTGCCCACCGCTTTGCCGCCTATATTTGTGGGTGGTTGTGGGCAACTGACAAGCCTGGATGGCTGGGTTGCATACGAGTGGTGAGTTGAGTTTTTAAGTGTAGGAATGTCATTGGCTATACCACTGGTTGTTGGCAAAGATATTTGAGTGCTTCCCCTGCACAGGCATGGTCACAAGCATGTGTGAGACATTTTTATCCTCACAACAAACTTAGGGATAGTTACTATTATCCTCACCTGAGATAATGGAAGGGAGCATGATCATTCAAATGAGGGCAGTCTTCTCTGCCATTATTAAATTCCAACCAAGTGCCCCCTCTTCAGAGAGGGCCAAGAATGCAAAGAAAACAGGTTCCCAGGTACATAAACTCCTCCTCCAGTGAGTTTAAAGAAAAAAAAAAAATTGAGGTTTTTGAGTTCTTTCTGATTGCCACTAGATGGTGGTGTGCCAAAGGCTATTTTATACCAGGATGCTTGCTGCCAAGAAATGCACATAAGTTTTGCCCTGGAGCGTAAAAATTTACCTAATACATTTGAAAGAAGAGTTCTAGGAGTGAGCTGGGGACCTCTCCTAACCTCCTGCTCCCACCCCTAGTTCCTTACCCCAGAACAATTCAAAGTGTATGTTTTACACTTTGGTTAAATGTGTTACGTGTGTAACACATCCTGTCTGCCTTTGTCCACTGGCATAATTTTGGGTTTTTATCTGCAGGGTATCTTCACTTGGTATGACAGGTGTGACGACTACATCTGCAGCAAGCTGAGACAGTTCCACAGTGACGGTAAGTCACTTTATCTTGACAACTTTACAAAGTTCTTGTGCACAGATTCCAATGCATTGAAGTCTCAAGATACACAATAGTGCTGAGCCTGCGAGCATGTGTTGAAACCTTTTATTGCTGAAATTGAAATTAGACAAGAATATTATGACTCTTCACCTTTTCCTCTATCATATACTTTGTCCTCTTAAACAAAATCCTGCTTGGGTATTCCATGCTGTTATCAGTAACTTTCAGAACCTCCCCAACTGTAGGCAAACAATCAAAATGTATTTTATATCACTAGGAGCTGGCCCTTTCCAAACTACATACATACATGTGAGTGCTATAGTGATACCAAAGCAGTCTCATTCAGTTACAAGTTTTTCTTTAAGTAGTAGTACAATTTTAATGGCTGTTGCTGTTTCCATGGGGCCTTAAATGTATTTTTATTGTACCCTGTCTAGCAATTAGATGCTGAGATGAGTCTCTAGTTTAAAGAGTCTAATCTAAAATCATATATAATTCACATACTAAAAGGCTAACTTGGAACCATGTCTCTTGTACGCTACATAGGAATTTAAAACAATTGGGTTATTAAGTGGTTAGATCTTCTTCCTTTTCATATGTGCCTGATAAAAATATCCTACAGTCTTGAGCTGTTATTTTCTAGAAGGGCCATGCATGTGATCTGAGTTCAGGACTCTGCAGTTCCTTTACATATCTCTAGCAGAGTTTTGGATAAATGAAAGACAGTCTCAGTGCTAATGTTCTTTTTTTTTTTTTTTTTGAGGCTCCCATTAATAGCACTTGGGTTATCAGATTACTGTTTCCTGCAAGCTTTCCTTTGAAAGACGTAGACAAGCACTATTATGCCTTATGCTACTTTTGCATCCACTACAATAAATATCAAAGTGCTTTCTTTAAGAATACTTAAATTTATTTCTGCAAAGCAAATTGGACTTCCTGTTAAACAATCCTTAACACTGTCTGTGTATGCTGATCACACAGGCTCCTAATAGCATCTACTTTCAGTCTCCCCATCTTCCAGCATGTTATTTCTTTGTATTGTTGTCTGGCAGTTGCTGGGAGTATCATTTCATAGCTACGTGTTTTCTCCCTTTGCCCCTAAAATCCACTCCCATTCCACTCTAGTCTTTCTAATGCACTTAATATGTCCTTATATATGTATGATTCCTTCAATGTACAGTAGAATGTATTCTGACATAGATGTTCCACGGAGGGATCTCAGTCTTTCTCTACTTAGTGCTTGTTTAAGACGTATGCACAGCTATGTGGATATGTCTTATTGTCAGCATCTAATTGTAGCATGGTGCTCTGGAGTGTTCCCCTACCACACTTGCTTTATCTGATCCACTTGTGATGGTTGCTAAGTCAATTATGGTAATACTAGAGGTCCGGTACATGAAATTCGTACATGGGTGCAGTCTCTAGGCCTGGCCGGCAATGGAAGCGCGAGCATCTGTCATGGAAGGGCAAGTCCCAGCTGACCTCTGGGCCCTGGGCAGCACCTGGGCTCCCATACATCCCCCTCTGCCTGAGTCATCAGGCCCCCAGGCAGCAGCTCCGCCCCCCATCGCTGCTTCTGGTCACCATCTGTGGGGCCATCAGCTGGGCGATCAAGCGCCCGGCTCCCTCAGCACCTGGGAGGGTGACCTCGCCTCCCACTGCTGCCGCTGATTGCCATGTGTGGGTGTCAGTGGGGCGACCAGTGGGGCGATCAGGCCCTGCTTGCACCTGCCTTGGCCTGGCACCACCTGCTCACCTGCTCCGCCATCCCACTACGGTCCCGCTCTCATCGGGGCCTATTGGGGCTGGCAGCGCTTCCACTGCTGCCCACTGCCAGCGCTGGGTCACCAACGCCCATTATGGTTCACACTGCCCCCTGGTAGTCAATGCACGTCATAGTGAGTGGTGGAACTCCCAGTCAAGGGGACAATTTGCATATTAGGCTTTTACTAATTGACTTATAGATTCTTTAAACTTTTCTACATAAACACTCACGTCATCTGTGAAGTTAGACCTCTTCCTGTCTGATCATTATGACTTTTCTTTTTGCAGTGGCTATAATTTTTAGTACAGTGTTGAATAGGAATGGTGAGCGTGGATATCTTTGCTTTATCACTGATTATAGGAGGAAAGCATTCAGCATTTCATCCTTGAGTATGATGTTAGCTATATTTTTGTATTTTGTTGATGCCCTTTATCAGATTGAGAAAATTCCCTTCTATTCCTAGTATGTTGAGTTTTTTAAAAATTATGAATTGGTATAGAATTTTGGTAAATTTTTTTCTGCATGTATTGAACTAATCATGTGATTGCCCCCTTTATTATATTAATATGGAAAATTTTATTGATTATTTTTCAAATCTTAAACCAACTTTGCATTCTGGGCATAGACCTCATTTGTTCACAATGTATTGATTTATTAATATTTTGCTAAGGATTTTTGCTTGTATGTTCATGAGAGATAGTGGTCTGCAGTATTCTTTTCTTGTATTGTCTTTCTCTAGTGTTGGTATTAGGGAAATGCTGGCCATAAAGTAAGTTGGGAAGTGTTTCCTGCTCCTTTTTCTGAAAGAGTTTGTGTAAGTCTGGTGTTTTTTCCTTGAATGATTACTAGAACATGCTAATGAAACCATCTGGGCATGGAGTTTTGTTTGTGAGGACTTTGATATTATATACTTTACAAAGTCTTCCCCCCAATATTTCTGGTACCCATCTGCACCATACATAATTATCACGATATTATTGACTATATTCCCTATGCTATATTTTATATCCTCATGACTATTTTGTAACTACAAATTTATACTTCTTAATCCCTTCATCTTTTCATCCCTTCCCCTCTGGCAATCAATTCTCTCTCTGTGTCTGAGTCTATTTAAATTTTGTTTGTTTATTTTGTTCTTTAGATTCCACATAAAATGGGAAGTCATGTTATTTGTCTTTCTCTAGCTGACTTCTTTCTTTTTTTAAAATATATTTTTATTGATTTTAGAGAGGAAGGTAGAGGGAGAGATAGAAACATTATGATGAGAATCGATTGGCTGCCTCCTGCACATCTTCTACTGGGAATCGAGCCTACAACCTGGATACGTGCCCTGACCAGGAATAAAACTGTGACCTCCCAGTTCATAGGTCAATGCTAACACTGTCCAGGCTGACCGACTTATTTCACTTAGCATAATACCCTCTAAGTCTGTTAATGCTATCACACATGGTAAGATTGCATTCTTTTTTATGGCCACATAATACTCCATTGTATATATGTACCACAGCTTTTTATCTACTTGGCTTTTGATGGATATTTGGGTTGCTTCCACATCCTGGCTATCTATCTATATATATATAAAAGGCTATATGCTAAGTGTCCGACTGTCTGACCAGTAGCTATGACGCACACTGACCACCAGGGGGAAGATGCTTAACACAGGAGCTGCTGAGCTGCAGTCACTTGGCAGCGGTGGTTCTCGGGTGACACACCCTTAAGCCAGAGAGGAGGGAGTCCGATTCCTCGCGGGGCTGCGCAATTCCACTGTCACTTGTGATTTATGTTGTTGCTGGGGCACTGTCAGCCCTGAATCTGGTTTACTTCACTCTTGTGTTTGTGTTCCATACCCTGTACAACAGCAACTTTGCAGAGTGCCCTCTTGTACTCCAGGACCCCTTGGGGGATGTTGGAGAGCTGGTTTTGGTCTGATCCCTGTAGGCCAGGCTGAGGGACCCCACCTGCTAGAGGGACCACGCTCACTCCGCAGATGCTCTTTGAGCCACGGTGCCACCCCAGGTGTGGCTGGCCGGGGAGGGACTGTGGGAGGTTGGCTCCAGGGCATGTCCGGCCTGTCTCTCCCAGTCCTGCCCCACCAGCCACCTTCTAATTAATTTCCTTTCAATGTGCATGAATCCGTGCACTGGGGTGCATATATTCTTTTGAATTAGTGTTTTGGGTTTCTTTGGATATATTCCTGGAAGTGGAATCACTGGGTCATAAGGCAGTCCATTTTTAATGTTTTGAGGAAACTCCATACTGTTTTCCACAGTGGCTGCACCAATGTGCATTCCCACCAACAGTATATGAGAGTTCTCTCCACACCAAGGGTTTTCCCTACACCCTTGTCAACATTTGTGAATTTATTGATGATAGCCATTCTGACAGATGTGAAGTGGTATCTTATTGTGGTTTTAATTTGCATTTCTCTGATGATTGGTGATGTTGAGCATCTTTTCATATGTTTAATGGTCATCTGTATGTCTTCTTTGGAGAAGTGTCTATACAGGTCCTCTGCCCATTTTTTAACTGGAGTGTTTATTTTAGGACTTTGATAATATATATATTTTAAAATAGATAAAGGCAATTATATTTCTTATTCTTGTATAAGTTTTATTAAATTTGTATTTTTCATGGAATTTGTCCATTTTATCTCAATTGTCATAAAGTTGTTCATAATGTTCACTTATCAGTGTATGAGGGTTCCCTTTTCTCAATATCCTTGCCAACTCTCGTCATTTCTTGTCTTTTTTGTGATAACCATTCTAACAGGTATGAGGGTCTTGTAGCACTTTTAAAGATGTCGTTACACCGACTTTTTGCCTCCACTTTTTCTGATGAGAAACCAACCATAGTTCTTAATTTTGCTCCCCTATGTATGTTTCCTTTTGTCTGTCTGCTTTCAAGACTTTCTCTTTCTCTTTGGTTTTCAGCAGTTGACTATGATGTGCCTAGGTGTGGTTTGTTTGTATTTATCCTGCTTAGGACTCACTAAGCTTCTTCAATATCTAAATTGACATTTCTCACCAAATTTGGAAATTGGGACCATTATTTCTTCATATATTTTACATCCTGTCTGTCTTTCCTCTTTCTCTCCAGATATACCTATGTTAGACCTTTTGATGTTTAGTCACAGGTCATCTTTTTTCTCTGTCATCTCAAATATGCGGTTAAGCCCACCTAGTGAAATTTTGAACCCTTGGGATAGCCAAATCCTCTTAAAATACTGCTTTTACTATGTAGGTCTTGTAAGAATCTACAGCATGCATTTTATTATATATAAATTACACCTCAAGAGAAAATACTACAGTGGTTTCCTATTGCCTACTAAATGTAGACCAAATGCCTTATCTTGGCACTCAGAGATTTTTAAAAATAATTATATTGTATATGCAAAAAATGGCTGTCTGGATAACTGGTTTTGCCTAGGGATGGGTATTAGGGGGTTGTGAAACAGGCATGGGAAGGAAATGTTTCAACATTTACTTTAGAAATTAGAATGTATTTAATCCAAAAACAACAATACCCTGCCATAAAAAATTCTGTCCTCATTCTGATCAGTCACTTCTGCCATTACTGGGCAGCACATTGGTTCCTTTAGTCTGATCATTGCCCTCCCCCTGCCCACCCCATGCTCTTTTTCCTTAATACACACCCAAGGGATTAACCTGATTTTAAGACCCTTGACTTCTCAGCCAGCCCCTTCAGACCATGGTTCTTCTGTTTATGCCAGAGCACCTCCTCCAGGCAGGTGCCTATCCTTGAGACAGTTGTCATGGCTTAAACTGAAGGAGCAACATACCAAATGTATACCGTTAGCCGCTGGAACTGTAGGGGACCAAACAGGGGGAAAGGGTACATTAAATAGATGCATAATTCTGTTTGGGGAGCCATTTGAGTCTTTTTTGTGGGAAGTAACTTTTCTTCTTTTGTCTATCTTTTGGAGGCTCTTGAAGTCAGGATTTTGTTTGACTCTGGATAACTTAAGCAGAAAAGAAAGCAATTTGCAAGGAAATATGAAAAAGACAGATTTGGAGGCTGTACAGCCAGGAAAAATGCCCAAAATAATGTTATAGAACTGGTCCTCTGAAAGACACACAAGTGCCATTGTGCACAACCACTTCTCCAGACCCTGAATGGTGCAGCCACTTAAACCACAACCACGCCACCATCATTAATTAGAGTGGAGTTCCATGCTGGCAACTCCTGTGGTGCTTAGGGGGACCCTAGCAGAGCTATAGAGCCCCTGTAATTAGCTGTCATTCTACCAAAACAGAATAGGCAGCAGCTTGGGCAGGAAAGTGAAGGGGACCTATTTGGCAATATTCAAAGATACCATTTAGGTATCCAGCTAGGTTTGGTGAGTCTCCAGATGCATGTTCCCTCATTTAATCAAAAGTTCACTTTCACACATTCTGTACATTGGGACTCTTGTAACTTTGTCTTTAGAATACATTTAGAAACCACTGCCTGTCAAAAAAAGCATCTTTAAATGTCAGGAGGCCTTGGAAGGAATATATACAGGAGGCTCCCCAAAACATCTTTCCAGGCATGTGTCTGACCAGGGAGACCCCTTTGGACACATCCCCTGACATGTTCCTACTGAAAGTAGTAAGATGGCCTTGGCCTCTGCTGACAGCTTGCTAACCGAGCCACCTCTGCTCTCTGAAGTGGACGAGGTAATGTTAAAGAACCAGTTTGCAGACGTCACACCAGGGAACTGAAGGAAATGGACTGTCTGTTGCCTCACAACCCTACACTCACTCTGGTGACATGAAACCTTTCTACTTGTCTTCAAGCCCAGGACAGAAATGAAAGTTCCTCAGATTTTTTTGCAATGATTCTAATTCTGAGTGGAGCAGGTTCTGACAAAGCCGATGTGTTCAACCACAGATTGGATTCCAAGGGAACAGATGGAGTTAGGGATGCAAATGGTTTCAGGAATTCCCTTTCCTTGAGGGACTAGAACCGTGTTCAGCTCTGCTGAGAATGACCGTCTCCAACAGCTGTGTCCCACTCTGAGCAGCTCTGCCTGTGTCCTGGGTGCCATCCAGCTTCTCATGAACTACTCACATTGGCCCTTACACCCCTCCCCACAGGTGCTCAGATCCTTCCGAGGGGCAGGGGCAGAGCTGTCTCCATGACCCCAGTCCCTGCCCTGGTCTCTTTCTCTGCACTCCTCCCTTATCTGCCCAGACTTCCTCCTCTTCCTACAGGTAGAAAACAAACCATGGCCTCTGTTGACAGCAGAGGTCACACCAGGGAACTGAAGGAAATGGACTGTCTGTTGCCTCATGACTGTTGACATGTAGCCCCTAACGTCAATGGATGCAAAGAGAGACTGAAGGCAGCACAGAGACTCTGCTATGGCCATCAGCCCAGCTCAGCCCATCCAAACACCCAGGATAAAGGACACTGGCCATTCATTTTGACCTTTTCTTAACACTTGACAGAGGCCGCTCATTCAGTTGCCCTTCCCCAGATACCACAAGCTCACATTCAGTACTTGTCTGCTTTCCAGCTTCCAGACAAGAGAGTTTAAAATCAAACCCAGTCCTCTGTTGAATGGATGCCTTATCTCAAGGTTAAAATGAAGGCTTATTGAGTGAAGGTGATGTCAAGGCACCTTCTTGAGAGAAAGCCCTGTGCTAATTTAGAGGAATCCTTTATGTCTCAGGATCCAAAGTGAATCTGTTCAAGATCATAAACTCTTCTAGTGGAATAGTGAGCAGTGGTGGAGCTACCTACAATCCATGCTTCAGGGAAGTCACTGGTGCTGTTCCGGGAGCACCCTCCTGGGGGATGTCTCCCAAGACAGAAGGGTGCCTATGGGTAAAAACAGGTACCGAAAATCTCTGCAGAGAGGGGTGCATTCCAGTCCCCCTTCTCCAGCTTCTCTTCCGGATTCTAGGGTCTCCAGTTTGCACCCATTGGCTTCATAAACCATGGAGAACAAATACCAGGCACATTGGGAGATGAAGAAGTATTGGTTTAACCCTTCAGTGCTCCGGTTATAACCACTTCTGGCTTGTTATTGGCCTCAGTGTGGAGCTAAGTGATTAACGGCTACTTGGAAGATCAGCAAGTGCCATAATACTCAATTCCCAAATGATAAGGGGGCAGATGCGAAGTCTCTAGGCAATAAAAAACAGCAAATGTTCCCCCTTCTGTGTAAAAAATGTGTGGGAGAAAAAAGAACTGACTTGCAAAGATTTGCTGCTCTTAAAAATTAGTCTTTACCTTAAATCACCCAATGCAAGTCCCTGTGCTGCCCAGCCTGTGGGGCTTTGGCTTGAAGCTGAGAGAGAGAGAAAGAGAAAGAGGGAGAGGGAGAGGGAGAGGGAGGGGGAGGGGGAGGGGGAGGGGGAGGGGGAGGGAGAGATTGAGAGGGAAAGGGAGCGAGAGAGGAAAGGAGAGATTGAGAGGGAAAGGGAGCGAGAGAGGAAGAGGGAGAGAGATTGAGAGGGGGCATCTGACTCTCATTCCCATTGAATAAACTTGGCCAGGGCTGAGCAGCAGCTGCCCCCTTCAGGTGGGTCCTGCTTGCCATTGTCTGTACCTGCCCATTTCACTCTTCCTCATCACCTGCTAGGCCTGTGTATGTGGCTCCTGCTCTGGTTTCCTGTGTGGTTACCTCACCTCTCTCACAGACTAATGGTTGTGGCTGCTCTTCTAATCCATTTAATGATTGCTCAGCACCATGGGCTGAACTGGATGCACCAGAAGAAAGTTAAAAAGCCATGTCATCTACTTATTAAAAGTTAGGAAGGGCCTTGCTAAGTAATTGGCCTGGTCAATGTATTTCACCCAGAATCCAAGGACTGAGTAAGCAAAGTCTTCTGTATGGTCGACAGACTTTTAATTTAGAATTGGCTTATAACTAGTAATCCCAAGCTGCAATTTCCCTTCTTAGTTTGTCTTGATATACGGTAGTCTTCCCTTATCCATGGGGATATGTTCCAACACCTCCAGTGGATGCCTAAAACCGAGGATAGTATGAAACCCTATATATACTATGTTTTTTCCCTATATATACATATCTATCATAATGTTTAAATTATAAATTTGGCACACTAAGAGATTAATAACAATAACAATAAAATAGAACAATTATAACAATACTAGAGGCCCGGTGCACGGATTTGTGAAACAGTGGGGTCCCTTGGCCTGTGCCCTCTTGCAATCCAGGACCCCTTGGGGGATGTCGGACTGCTGGTTTTGGCCTGATCTCCACAGGCCAGGCCTCTAGTATGCATATGAGACCTTTGGTTAATCTCTTCCCACCCTCTCCCCTCCCCTCTCCCCTCTTCGATTCATCAGTCTGTTCCATGTTTCCATGCCGGTGTGTTGAACATCTGCCCCCTGGTGGTCAGTGCATGCCATAGCTACCGGTCAAATAGTCAAATGGTCAAATGGTCGTTTAGGCTTTTATATATAGACTAGAGGCCCGATGCACGAAATTCCTGCAAGAGTAGGCCCTTGCAGCCCTGGCTGCCTCGCAGTCCTGGCCCCCGCCCACTGGTCATTCTGGAAGGTCGTTTTGCTGTCCAGTCTAATTAGCATATTAGCTCTTTATTATATAGGATAGATCAGCCGTGGGCAAACTAAGGCCCACGGGCCGGATCCGGCCCGTTTGAAATGAATAAAACTAAAAAAAAAAAAGACCGTACCCTTTTATGTAATGATGTTTACTTTGAATTTATATTAGTTCACACAAACACTCCATCCATGCTTTTGTTCCGGCCCTCCGGTCCAGTTTAAGAACCCATTGTGGCCCTCGAGTCAAAAAGTTTGCCCACCCCTGGGATAGATACTTAATAAAAGTTATGTGAATGGCTTTGGGGACATTATTAAGTAAAATAAGAATTGAACACAAATATTGCAATACTGTGGTAGTCAATCTGATAATTGTGGTGGCTATTAAGTGACTAAGGGAAGGGGAGTGTCTGCAGCTTGGACACTGGACAAATGACTGATTCACATTGAGGGCAGGATGGTATGAGATTTCATCACATTACTTAAAATGGTATGCAATTTAAAACCTATGAATTGTTTATTTCTGGAGCTTTTCACTTTATATTTTTGGACCATGGTTGACTGAGGGTAATTGAAACCATGGAAAGTGAAAAAGTGAGTAAGGGGAGATTATTGTATGCACTTTTGTAATTCATTTGCAATAGGGGCTAAAGAGATCCTTATTAAATGGAAATGCTCTTCTTTCTATGAATTTAGTTTATTCTCCAATGTAGGTCTCATTTAAGGAAGAAAGTGCAAAGGCCCTGGTGCAAGTGTGTGTATGGGGACAAAGTGGAGAAAGGCAGTAGGAGATGGGGCCAGAGACCCCATAGGAAGCCCGGGTGTGACTGCAGATGACAGGAAGTGGTCAGATTCTGGGGTTGCCAAGGGATTGGCACTTGCATTGGCTCAATCTAAATGAGCTGAACAGGGCTCTGGAAGCTCACCTTTGAGAATACTCCCGGGAGAAGATGTAAACACACCTTTAATTTTCTGTGTTTTCCTGTCACACTCTTGCAGTGCTTATGACCTGAGACCACAGGAAGTTCAGCAACTTGCCCAAGGTCATAGTTAGCAGTGCCCAGCTCTGGGCCTTCCCATCCAAAACACTGAACTTCTGCACTCTCTTGGGATGCCAGTGGCCCCATAGGCTGCCCAGCCTTGTTAGAGAAATGTGGAGCCTCTGGGAGCCGAGGGGCTCTTTCCCTGTCCCTTGCTGGCTAGTCAAAGCAAGCTGGCAATTGCACAATAACCCATTTTCTTGATTCACAAGCCCCGCTTTTCCCTGCCTTCTTCTGGTTTCTGCTGCTACACCCCTTTGTCTAGAATGACTCCAGTACAGAGCTGTTTTGACTTTGGAGGCAGTTTTGCAAAATTAAGAGCCTGCTTTGATATGGCTTCAAGGAACACCCCACAAGCCACAGCAGTTGCTTCATTCAATCCTACGATACAATAAATGCTCCTAATAGGGCCACGAATGCCTAGTGTTGCACAGCCACCCAGCAAGTGGCCATTTAATCTCAATTGCCCCCCACAGCGTGGGGCAATTAAAGAGGAAGCCAGCAGGGCAAGGATCACTTGGTGAATCTTTGGAGGGAACGACACCCCAGGGCTGCCTTGCCAAAGGCTCTCCCCCTCCATTCACACAGTGTGTGGGAATGCACACCGTGGGCTGCAAGAGGGATGGAGGGCTGCCCCAGAAATGGGAGCCAAGATGCAGTCCAGATGGCAGAGAGTGTGGCAGTGACACAGAATAATATCCCCAGGCCGTGAAACTTCCAAAATGAGATTTACAGTTCTGGCCCTCCCTCTTCGAGAGGAAGCACCTGCTCCGGCAACTCCAGAACAGCCTCTGATTATCAGCTTCTGTGCCGGGATCAGAGTTTTTGCAGCTAACTAGTGCCTGGTGTGAAATAAAAGCTATTTTGAGGTGGGAGGAGTTCTCAACCATTTCCTCTTTGCATTTTTCGTCCTGATTAATTTCTCTTTCTTCCTTTATTCTCAAGTCTCCTTTCTCACACAATTCTTCCTTCTTTAGCTTCCTTTTTACCCTATTCTCCTCTCTAAATATTTACAGCCTGTGCATTGGAGAACAAACCAGAGCTTACCAGGGGTTCCCAGCCCTATCTGGCCATCAGTCACCTGAGGCCCCAAAATAGTTGTGCCTGGGCCACTTTCCAGACTGTCTAAGTCAGAATCTCTAGGGGTAGGGCCCTGGCATAGAAATGTAAATTCCCCAGCTGATTTTTTTTCCAAATTAAATGTATTGGAGTGATATTCGTTAATAGGATCAGATAGGTTTCAAGTGCACATTTTTGTGAATCAAGATCTGTATATTGTTGCACTGTGTGCCCACCACCCAAAGTCAGATCATCTTCTGCCAGCTAATTCTAATGTGCAGCCAAGGTTCAGAACGGCTGGCTACAGAAATAAGGTAGATTTGACTGTCCTGATCCACTGAGGTTGGTTTAATGCCAACACATGAATTTCTAGAAGCAGGATTTAGTCCCAAAGATGAGCTATAAGGAATCAGATTATTTTCTTATAGTTGTTCTGTAATCCAAATGATACATGTTCATTGAAGAAGATTTAGAAAATGGAGACAAAAGATTTTATTATCTAGCCACTCATAACCACCATTAATATTTTTGTGTATGTTTCTTTTACTCTTATTTTTATGTACATATATTTTATTTTTTGAATAAAAGTGGGCTAACACTATATAACTCTTTTCTCTTAAAACCATGAACCTCTTACCATGTAAGCAAATACTTGATAGAACACACTTTCAATTGATGGTACGGTTTTATTTAATCAGTCTCCTATTAATGGATTTTGGGCTACTATTCTCTTATGATAAACACCACGATGCTCACTATTGTAGCTAGATCTTTGCTCACAGCTGTAGTATTGGTCTGATATTTTCTCTATGCTCATTCACTGTGTCATCTAGTCCCATGCCTTTAGTTAGGCCAAATAGTAACCCTCCAACATTTATGTGCACTTCAAGTCACTCTTGTTCATAAAGAGCTCTTATGATGCCCCTCTGGTTGCCCAAACCTCATTTCCTATCTATCTACTCTTGTATATTTGGTGTTCCTTCAAGCTGAGAATCTAGACATTATCTTCAATTTGTCCTTTATCTCCAACATGGAGCTTTTTTCCCACCAATCCATACCAGACATTTTGTTCAAGCTCCATATTGTCTTGAATCCACCTACATCTTTCCATCTTCCTATTATCTTCCAATCAAACTGTCTTCATCTCTCATTTAAACTAACTTTTCACTCTTGACCTTCTTCTGTCTTTTCTTCACATTGCAGCCAGTATGGTCTCCTTCAGGGATAAATCACATTATGGCATTTCCTACTTCAAAGAGTTGCACAACTCCCTATCTTCAAGAATAAAATTCAGAGCTTAACCACGATCCACAAGCCTGCAAATATGGGTCCTGCTCACCCTGCTAGTCTCTTCACTCTAATTCTCCCCCTGTTGACCAGGCTCCAGATACACTTGTAACCTTTCTGTTCTTTGACATACTAATGCCTTTCTCACCTTGGGATCAGCCTCCATCTGGTGCAAAGGGAATTATGCAAACATGTAGCTTATGCTTCCTGCTTCATGAATAATAAGGTCCCTTGATCCAAGAGTCTTGTATCTTTCACCATGAGACTGTAGCAGGTTAATTTGTTAGCTTGCAAGTGGGGTAAAATCTCAGACCCTTTGCAATTCTTGGCACTCTCCAGTCCAGTGTGCTTGGGAAGAAACCCTACCTCAGGGGAGATCAAATGTGCTTGTCCACTTATTGGACACACTGCTACTGAGCATGCTTGGCAAGCATATACTGTATTTTCCCCTCATCATATATACTTAAACAGAACATTAAACAGCACTGCCTCATAAAAAGGCACTAAGGAATTTTAGCTTTAAGAAAGTAAGCAGAAGAAGCAGGAATGATAATTGCTTTACTCTTCTAATTGTTGTCTTTGATCTATGGGTAAAACAGGCGGCTCCCAGAAACTAAATATTGGCTATCATGACTTTTCACCAAACCAGATACAGTGAAAACTGTTTGGGAAGTCCAACAAGCTGAAATTAGCTAATGCTTGCTCTCCTATATGAATACTGGAGAGAAGCCAGGCACAGTTTGTTTTCTTAGGGAAAGAGTGCAACATGCATTCACAGTCTTCCCACAGGGGTACCTGAAGTCTCTGTACTTGCTCACAACTGGATCAGAGGAGATTTGGATTTGATTGCCCTTAAAAGTCAGTTGTTTTTTTAAACTGATGATATTATTTATGATGGCCTCCTTTTCAGTAGTAGGAGTCAGGAATTCCAGTAGCACATATGACCAGCTAAAGATAGTCAATTCACCTGGCTGAAATGCAGGGGCCAATTAGTTTAATTCTTGGGAATCACTTAGGCCAAGACCATGGAGACAAGAGGCAGTGTTGCTCAGGAAACTATTTCAAATTCTTGGAATTTGTGCTTTGTTCTAAAGCAGCAAGTGCTGAACAGCAACTTCATCTAATGAGCCAGAACTGACTAAAGGCTGCCCATCTGCCTGTTGGTATAGGTCGCTCATCCTTTGCTTTCCTCTTCCTCCTCCTCCTCCTCCTTCCTGGGAATGAATGAAAGAGAAAGTTACGGCAAGTCATCTTGCTGTCTGTCTATGGTGGGCAGTATGGCTGAATCTAGGGATTCAGATTCATTATCTGATTTGAGACAGGTAATGAATGGACAAAGGGGGAAATTGGAGCACACAAATGGAGAATGATGCTGGGAAAGGATAATGTTGTATTTTCCCCTCTTGAAGCAAGATAATAATACTCTTAGATGTTTGTGGTGCCAAAGCATAACAGACACTGGAAGAAACCTCTAGATTTGGACCAAAGCCAGAATACATGATATATTTTAGAATTCTACTTGGTTGATTTAGGAAAATGACATCACTTAGTACATATGCCCTGATGACCACCCCGAAGAACAGTAGGCTGAATTGGGTAGTTGTTTTATTTTGTTTGTATATTTGGGTTATGCTTGTGATATTGGTTCTTTTTTAGTCTTGGGATAAATCCTGTCTTTGAACTGGGTTGAACATGCTGTCTTATTGTGCCTGGCAGCGGACGTGTTATATGGTTGTGAGCCAGGATGGCATCGTGTTAAGGGTATAAGAGGAGCTGCATCTTGCTACTCATCTCAGAATCTGCTTTGCCTTTTGACAGTGCCAGATACTGTGGATAAAAACTATACAACAGCATTTATGGAGTCAGAATGGTGTCCAGGAGGTGAATATATGTGTGATATGGTGTCCACACCCATTGAATCTCTTGGAGTCAGGCCGGTGGTGCTGCACAGTGAAACCTGGAAGCTGGGTTTGTGAAAATTTGTTTCCTGGTGGCTGGAATATGGCCAAGCCCCAAACCAGATTGGACTCAGAGTTTAGAGCAGCCTCTAGTGACCACCTGGGTTAAGGAAATAAGTGGTAAAAAAGGGTGTTTTTGCTTGGAAAGTTGGGAAAAATGATACCATAATATTAACTAATATATGGCTTACACATTACTTTGACCTCTGCCATAGTTACAGAGTCTAATAAAAAAGATTCTTAGCTTCACATAAAGAGCTCAGTGAAAACCAAACCACTATAGAAGATAATCTCTGGGTTGAAAGATATTTTGGGAAGTTGACTTAAGACCCCCTCAATTGATGTAATTACCATGGGAATTTGCTAGAGGACATTATGGAGTTGAATGCTTCTATCAACACCTATAAAAGGGGCAAACAATGGAGGGAGGAAGGAGAAATGTAGCAATTGGTAAAGGAATATATATCAGAAAACTTGTGATTGGGACAGAATCTTGTTAATTTGTTTTGTAGAGAGACTTCCAAAGCCTCATGGAGGAATACAGGTTTTGGTGATTGTCTATATTTTAATATATTTTTTTTTGTACAACAAATATTGTAGAAGTTGCTGTACTAAGAAAATGCCTCAGATATGCATCAAAAAGGTTTTAATGGGGATCAGGAGGTGAACTGAAAGGAAGGGGTTATAGCTGGTTTTGTGGTCCTTCCTCTAGCCTCAGGGAAATCTGAGGATTTGACTCCTGTTCTTTTCTTTTTGCAACATTAATAATTGTTGTCATGATATGCTATTGAATAAGTAGAACCTGGGTGGGGATTATGTACAGGTGCTTCGTCTGTACATGTACATTGTCAAAATTGGTTATTGAGTAATTAACCTGGGACCCTTTAGTCTGCAGGTGGATTCTCTCTCCACTGAGCACACTAGGGCAGATTGCACAAGCTTTACATGTTAATGTTAGAGAATAACAAAAATGTTACAAAACAATCACTCATAATCTTAGCATTCAACTATTTTGGTATATATTCTGGATTTGTGTGTTTCTGATTCATATTTTCCCCTTTTAAAAATATGCTCGTTGCATTATATAGGTAGTTTTATATCTCAGTATTTAAACTCAAAAGCTGTATGCCCTGCCGATGTGTCTCAGTGGTTGAGCACTAAGAGGTTATTGGTTCGATTCCCAGTCAGGGCACATGCCCGGGTTGTGGGCTCAATCCCCAGTGAGGGACAATGCAGGAGGCAGCCAATTGATGTTTCTCTTATCGATATTTCTCTTTCTCTCTTCCTCTCCCTTCTTTTCTCTCTAAAATAAATAAAAAACATATTTAAAAAAACTGTAACATGACATTATTTTCCATATATCATTCAATATATTTTAAAACTTGCTTAATGATTGTACATTATTACATGAGTATGTAATAAATTATAAATGGGCTATATTTTATATGAAGGATGCATAATTCAAGCTTCACATAATTCAGGACACTCTTTTTCATAAATAGGGATACTCAAGTGGTTTTTCTCTGTATTAATAACAAATGCCACTAATAACCCACCAGCTTTGGGCCATGAATCTTTTTAAAAAAATTCTTTATTGTTTAAAGTATTACACAAGTCTCCTTTTTCCCCCATTGACCTCTCCCTTGCTGTCCCCACCCCCCAGCACATGCCCTCACTCCCCTACTGTCTGTGTCAATTGGTTATGCTCATATGCATGTATACAAGTCCTTTGGTTGATCTCTTACTCCTCACCCCCCACCTTCTCTCATAGGTTGGACAGTCTGTTTGATGCTTCTATGACTCTGGTTCTATTTTTGTTCAACAATTTATGTTGTTCATTATATTCCACAAATGAGTGAGATCATGTGATATTTATCTTTCTCTGACTGGCTTTTTTAATCTAGCATAATGCTCTCCAGTTCCATCCATGCTGTTGCAAATGGTAAGAATTCCTTCTTTTCTACCGCAGCATAGAATTCCATTGTGTAGATGTACCACAGTTTTTTAATCCACTCATCTGCTGATGGGCACTTAGGCTGTTTTCAGATTTTAGTTAGTTATTGTAAATTGTGCTGCTATGAACATAGGGGGTGCATATATTCTTTCTGATTGGTGTTTCTATTTTCTTGGGATATATTCCTAGAAGTGGGATTACTGGGTCAAATGGAAGTTGCATTTTTAATTTTTTGAGGAAATGCCATACTGTTTTCCACAGTGGCTGCACCAGTCTGCATTCCCACTAACACAGCCGTGGGCAAACTACGGCCCGCGGGCCGGATCCAGCCCGTTTGAAATGAATAAAACTATTGAAAAAAAAGACCGTACCCTTTTATGTAATGATGTTTACTTTGAATTTATATTAGTTCACACAAACACTCCATCCATGCTTTTGTTCCGGCCCTCCGGTCCAGTTTAAGAACCCATTGTGGCCCTCGAGTCAAAAAAGTTTGCCCACCCCTGCACTAACAGTTCAAGAGGGTTCCTTTTCTCCACATCCTCACCAGCACTTGTTGTTTGTTGATTTGTTGATGATAACCATTCTGACAGGTGTGAGATGGTACCTCATTGTCATTTTGATTTGCATCTCTCAGATGATTAGTGACTTTGAGCATGTTTTCATATGTCTCTTGGCTTTCTGAATATCCTCTTTTGAAAAGTGTCTATTTAGGTCCTTTGCCCATTTTTTGATTGGTTTGTTTATCTTTCTTTTGTTAAGTTGTATGAGTTCCCTATAAATTTTGGAGATTAAACCTTATCAGAGATAACATTGGCAAATATGTTCTCCCATGCAGTGGGCTTTCTTGTTGTTTTATTGATTGTTTCTTTTGCTGTGCAGAAGCTTTTTATTTTGATGTAGTCCCATTCGTTTATTTTCTCCTTAGTTTCCATTGCCTGAGGAGCTGTATTGGTAAAGATATTGCTACGACAAATGTCTGCTATTTTGCTGCTTATAGCTTCTTCTAAGATTTTTATGGTTTCCCGTTTTACGTTTAAATCCTTTATCCATTTTGAGTTTATTTTTGTGTATGGTGTAAGTTGGTGGTCTAGTTTCATTTTTTTGCATGTATCTGTCCAATTTTCCCAATACCACTTATTGAAGAGACGATCTTGACTCCATTGTATGCTATTGCCTCCTTTGTCAAATATTAATTGAGCATAATGGCTTAGGTTAATTTCTGGGTTCTCTGTTCTGTTCCATTGGTCTATATGTCTGTTCTTTTGCCAGTACCAGGCAGTTTTGAGAATAGTTGGACCATGAATCTTGAAGAACTTAAAATTTGAAGATGATTTACCTTATTTCAGAATTTGTCCACAAATGTTGGAACACCTATTAGTGCTGGTCTCATGCCTAGGCTTTTGGGTGAAGGATACATGGGATATTTTGTATTTTTTTTTGCAACTTTCTGGGAATCTGTAATTATTTAAAAATGAAAAATAACAAACGGTAATATAAAATATAGATAGGGTTATAACACTTCTGTTTATAACCCCTTCAGTTACTCTCAAGAATAATTTCTCACAAGGCCTGTATGATCTAGCCCTTGCCAACTCCTCCTTCTTGCTTACTACTCTCCTATCACACAAGCTATTTGTCAAATCCTAGACCATGCCAACAGCTCTTTCCAGTCGCAGGACCTTGCTTTTCCAGTCCCGTTTGCATACATCCTTTACAAGGTTTTCTCCACCCTTTTTTAAAAAAATAGATTTCAACTTAAACATCATCTCCTCTGAGAGGTCTTTTCTGACCATAGTATTTCTTATGGCACCATGATGTAAATTTCACTCACTGTGTGTATTATCATCTGGATTATTTATCTTTTCATTGACTTTTTATCTGCTAACTAGAGTCAAGTTCATCAAGAGCTGGAGACTTCCTTGTCTAGTTCTCTGTAGTACTCCAGCATCTGGCACTCCACTAGCACATGGGCCTAGTTGAATGAATAAACCTGTGAATGAATGGCAGAGTCGGGATAAACACACTGGTCAGTTATCTCTTTTTTTTTTTTTAATATATTTTATTGATTTTTTACAGAGAGGAAGGGAGAGAGATAGAAAGCCAGAAACATCGATGAGAGAGAATCATCGATCAGCTGCCTCCTGCACATCTCCTACTGGGGATATGCCCGCAACCCAGGTACATGCCCCTGACCGGAATCGAACCTGGGACCTCTCAGTCCGCAGGCCGACGCTCTATCCACTGAGCCAAACCGGTTTCGGCCAGTTATCTCTTACTTCAACACACCTCCTACAGTCTCCTCTGCTTTACTCTCCACCAAGCAAAAGCATTTACAGCAACAGTCAGCTCCCATAAACCTAGTGACTTAAAACACAAATTTATTATCTTATATTTGTGGAGGCCAGCAACCCAAAATGGATGTCAGTGGCCTAAAATCAAGGTGTTGTCAGGACTGTGCCCCTTCTTCAAGGCTCTAGGGGAGAATCCATTTTATTTCTTTTCCCAGTTTCTAGAGGCTGCCTGCATTTCCTTGCTCATGGCCTCTCTTATCTTTAAAGTTAGTAATGGCTAATCAGATCTCTCATATTGCATCACTCTGATACTCATTCTTCTGACTCCCTCATCCACATGACCTTGGTCCATGATCATCAGGACCCCTGTGGAGGCCATTATTCTGCCTATCATACCACTAGAATCTACCTTTCATAAAGAAAGTGACTCCTTTGTCCCTAGTTGAAACCCCAGGGTCTGGCTGGCATCTAGTATCACTCAACATGTATATTGTTGCAACTAACTTAACTCATGAACAACATGATGTCTAGCATGTGGCAGACATTCTTACCTTTACCCAACAAAGACCCTTCTTCTCAGCCCATCTCTACCCAACGAAGTTAGTATGTTCTTCAAGGCTTTGCTTAAAGCCACTTATTACACAAAGCCTCCACTAAATGTGCACCAAGGTCTTCTTTCTCATCTCTAGGGACACAGTTGACACAGGTTTTATTAGCCAGTTTCCTTTACTAGGTCCTAAACTGTCTGGATAGTTTCTGAGCTCTTCACGGTTTCTAGCACACGAGGGTCCTTAGCTAGACGAGAGAAAGGGGATAACACACAGGAAAGATCACAACAAGAGAGGAGGTGGGGAGTGTGAGTTAAGGAGAAATCTCTCTTCCATTTCCTCTCACTGAAGAAGGATCTCCATTGCAAGGTGGCCAGAGTGTTAACACTGGTGAACACACTTGTAGCAAAAGGTTAGAATCAGATTCTCTCTCCCTCATCACCTTGTGGGAACATTTAGTTTCCACGAATGCCATCCATCCCAGAACCTGCAGCCCATCTGCTGTCTACCTCTTTGCTGATAGTGGAAGCAGCCCTTTTCTGTTTTGATCCCACGATGTAGGCTCTGCCTCCTGATCTGACCATGTACTTTGTGGTCTCGCCAATGTGTTGGGGCATCTATCATTCTCCTTTTTTGCCTTGTTGCCTCCACCACCTACTTGGTTTCTGGAGTGCTGCCCCTTGCCTGTTTTGAAAGTCAGGCCTGGAAGCCTACACCTTGGCCAATAGTTTTTCTTTTCCAGAAAGTACAGAAGGTGACTCCCATGAAGTTTTAAAAAGCGGGTATGCTTTTCTTTTTTCTTCAAAGGCACTTTAAACTCTTTGGTCAACACTTTTCATCATTTTCCTTTCAGATACCCAAGGTCAAGTACTATTTTTAGCCATTGTTCTCGCCAATGGGGTTCTCCTCAGAGCATCCTGGCTACTGGGGCTGTACTTTTATAAGCCTCTTCAAGGGATAATACACAGGTAGCCACATATAATTTCTCCCCGTTAAGTAGGTTAAATCTTCCACAGATCATTTGCTTGTTGCATGTATAGTTATCCTTAAATAAGAATAACTTGAATAAGAATAACTGACTTGAGGGATAAGAAGAAAGACAAATAACTGGTTGCTTTGAGAGAGTATATTATTTACCAAATGTTCTCTCGGGGAGAGAATTGGATGTGTTTGAAAACTTTAAGCTATTATAAAGCAAATGAGACCCTAAAGGGCCTGGGAGAGAGCAGAATGGTCTGTGAAGGAAAAAGAATGGATTTATGGGTTAGTTTGGGTTTGGAGAAGGGGAAAGTGGAGATGAATCGAAGAAAGAAAGAAGGAAGGAATAGCCAGCAAGGTGGCTGAAGGCTGGGTGTTCCAAGATGTGACCCTTTCAGGTGGTCCTTCAGATCCTGTGAGAAGTGCAGTTAAATCACAAAATGCTTGATGTGAGTAGATTCCTGTGTGAACTGGTGAAGCCAGGCTGATACAGTGCAAACGGGTTGACTTAGGTGGCCAGGTTGAAAACTGTGAGAAATAGGAGGATGTAAGCCACAGGACCTCACAGAAACTGGAAAGGGAAAAAATTAAAATCAGAAGCAGAACTTCCCCAGCTGGTGCCAAGTCCATGAATGAAGCACTGTCTGGGATTGTTTACTGCCTCAGTTGTGCAGCAGGGGCTGACTTGTACCACCTCTAACTGAGATCTCACTTCAAGACCCAGCTCTACCCCTCCACTCCCACTCTACAAAAAGCCTTCTCTCCTACAACTCATGCTCTCAGTGGTGTCTCTCTCCTCTAAAATTGTACTGCCTTTATCATCTTTGGTACATAATTTAGTGCTTAAAGTTAATATCTTATGTTTAGTAAAAAGGAAGTAAAAAGCACAAAGCCTCAGTGCCTTGTGGAATGTTATAGACACAATGGGTCAGGCCAGTGGGAGGAGCAGAGAGTTGTCTTTAGTAATAGTGGCAGAGCTAGAAAGATAAATGTTCTGGTGATCAGAGTTCAGTGCAATTCTGTGTCCATAGCTGGACCCTGTTGCTTTGAGATGGACATTGGTGGCTTGAATTGGAGCATTTTCCTGGGTAACCTAACCTTAGGCTAGTTTCTCATCCTCCTTGGCATTTTTGAAGCCACCAGATATCCCTTTAAAAGTGTATTGTTATGCTTAAATCAGCCAGATTTAAGTTAAAACAGCCAGATTTTGTGGCTTCCAAAGAATAACACAGGGTATACTAGTACATAACTGTCATAAACACTGCTGTGATGCAAATCCTTGAATCCACATTCTTGGCACACAGCTTTGACGAATCTCCTAGCATAAATTCCTAAACCTGGTTTTCAGGTTCTGGGTAAGAGGGAGTAAGCACAATGCCCATCACTCCCATGGCACGTGACTTTAAAACCTGGACAGAGTGCAAGGAGTAGGTATTTGAGGGCTTTGAAAAGTTATTAGCAGGCAGATTGGGGAAGAACACCAGAAGCCAAAGTATCATCAACCTGGCAGGGACTTGACCTTCTTTTTTCCTATAATATTTCTCAGTGTAACTTCATACAAACCCAATCATGAAAGTGAGTGGCAGAGTGGGATAACTACAGTCCCAAATTTCTGGCCAGAAGTCTGAAAAGGGGAGAGCTAAGAAGTCAGGAAGTACCAGGGAGACTGCAGAGAAGGACCAGTTAAGAAATGCTCAGGGGAGAACTTAATGTTTATGAACTGTTGTCTGTGAGTTCCAGGGCTCACTCCTCCTCCTCACTAACCACAAATCTGAGCAGTTCTTTTTTACAGTTCTTTTTTATGAGTGTAGTGGGGGTTTTGTTTTGTTTTTAGATTCACATATAAATGAGATCATACGGTATTTGTCTTTTTTCTATATCACTTATTTCACTCAGCATAATGCCTTCAAGGTTTGTTGTTGCAAATGATAGGGTTTCCTTATTTTTATGGCTGAATAATATTCTAGTTAGTGTGTGTGTGTATGTGTGTGTGTTACAACTTCTTATCTATTCATTCACTAATGGACAGTTAGGCTGTTTCCATGTCTTGGCTATTGTAAATAATGCCATGAATGTGAGGGTGCAGATATCTTTTTAAGTTAGTGCTTTCATTTCTTTTGGATATATTCCCAGAAATGGAATTGCTGGATCATATGGTAGTTCTATTTTTAATTTTTTGAGGATCCTCCATAGTGTTTTCCATAGTGGCTGTATGAATTTACAATCCCACCAACACAGCACAAGGGTTCCCTTTACTTCACATTCATGCCAGCATTTGTTATTGCTTGTCTTTTAAATAATGGCCATTCTAACAGGTGTGTGGTAATATCTCATTGTGGTTTTAATTTGAACTTCCCTAATGACTAGTGATGATAGGCTTCTTTTCATGTACCTATTGGCCATTTGTTTATCTTCTTTGGAAAAAATGTTTATTCAGATCTTTTGCTCATTTTTAAATTGGATTATTATTATTATTTTGCTATTGAGTTGTATGAGTTCTTTATATATTGTGGATATTAACTCTTTATCAGAATATGGTTTGAAATATTTTTCCCATTCTGTCAGTTGTCTTTTCACTTTGTTAATAGTTTTTTTTTGCTATGCAGAAGCCTTTTAGTTTGATGTAGTCCCACTTTTTTTGTCATTGTTGTTTTTTGTGCTTTAGGTAGTTTGTGCTCTTCTGGGGTGAATCCCTTACTTGGCAAATGGTGGGTGGGTGTGTAAATGCTGCAGCTCTCTCACTTGTAATCATGAGCTATACTGTCCCTGGAACTCCCCTGAGAAATAGCCTTTCTTCATGGGGCTTTATCGGATATCCCATCCTTGCTTGCCCTCTTCTCATCCCTCCCCCCATACACACACTGATTTTTCCTGGTTGTTTTCTAGTAAATAAATCCTAAGTCACTTTGAAATGGATCCTCATCTTGGGGTTTTGTGGGAAATCCAATTTAAGACAGATAGACAGATTCCTTTTTCTTTATTTGTGACATAGTTTGAAACATATAATCCTGCTGCATTCTTAAGGAATTCTATTATTTAGGATATTGGTTTGATTGCTCTAGCAAGAACCCCAAATGACTTGTCTTACATGAATAGATGTTTTTTTCTGTTCATGAAGCAGTGTGGGCAACTCCGTGATGCTGGGAACCAGGATCCTTCTACTGTTTTTCTTCCACTCCTCAGGCATGGCCTTCAGGTCTGTGATGGCTTCCCAGCATGTCCACACAGGCGATGGGAGAGGGAAATATGCCTCAGAAGTTGTACAAATCACTTATGTTCACACCCCATTGGCTACAACTTAGCTACGTGGCCACATCTGGCTGGAGTTGGAGGTTGGCTGGGTAGACATGTGTCCTATTTATAACTGGGGCTCCATGGTTGGAAGGGAGAAGGGAGAATAGATCCTGGGATAGCTACTCGCCTCTGCCATGGGCATTCTTGTGTGTTACCCATAGCTCTGGGGAGAGGAAAGATGAGAACCTCATTGGGTCATATTCTCTGTCTGGTTCTAGCATATTTTCTTTTGCCCCATCCCTATGCAGACACGGGCGGCAGGTAATGAGATCACCTGTGGAATAGTTGATATTCAAGTAAGTAGGTTCTTTCTAGAAGTCTAAAAGATTTACCTTAGATTCACTATTCACCTTAAAGTATAACATATACCTTCTATACCGAGATCTCAAAACCTTGGGTATGATGGTCTTAGATGTGATACTCCAGAAGTGGTTTTTTAAAAAGGATGAGCTCCCAGGATAAATCAGTAAGGGAGTGGGGGAGAGTTGATAAAGAAGAAGCAGAGCTCAGAAAAAGACAATTTCAGGCAAAGTCACAGCTTTGACCTGATTCCGCACAGGTGCTGGGGTGATGGGGACAAATTATGTTTGGATTGAAGGCAAGGGAGCTGAGCTTCAAAGCTCTTGCCCTGACTCAGGGTTGCCTCAGGGGACACACTCCCAGTGTCTTCAGGTAAGCTGCAATTGTAGCCCAGCACAATCTTTCCAAGAGAGCTATGCATACCGGGAGGGCCACACAGAGCCAGTGAAAGGGATCTGAGGGGATCTGGGAGGAGCTCTGCTACGGGAACAGTGTTTGTTACAGGTGAGGTTTACCAGTGAGCCCAGCAGCTGCTTTTCTGGCATTGCCTTCTTGGAAGGGGTGCCCTTCCAGCCTCATGAGGATGGGGTTCAAGCTTTGTGGCAGCTCCTAGATAGTTGTTTTGGCCCCAGATCAGGGTTTTCCCCTCTGGGGCCCTTTTGCTTGCTTGGAAAAAGTAAACTGGGATGAATTCATGAAAACTAGAGCCCCACAGATTACAGGGAATGGCTGACTTTATTCTTTACCCACAGGGGGGAAGCAAATGTCATGACATTGGGGCTCCCAACCCAGGCATCTCCCATCAAATGAAGCAGTGGCTGTTTCTAGGTACATCTCTTAAAATTGGTTGTGCTTAAATTAGCAGCACCTTACTTTCAATATTCCTCTCTCAAAGCAGCTAGCACAGTTTCAATCAGGAGCCTGATTAATATGTAAAAAATGATTTGTTTTGATTTCAGTTTAATGGGGTTATTTATTTTTTTCCAGGCAACTTTTTTTTTTATTACTATCAAATTCCTCTGCTTTCAAGGGATGAGAAGAAATGTATCTCCTTAAAGTCAGAGGGCACAGTTTCCTTGAAATTGAAGGTGGGAGGCTTCTGTGGGAACTGGTCTGAAATTTAACAGTATTATATTTTTCCAGTGGCAAAGCCTGTCTTTATAATTTTCAGTCTACCTTCAGGTATTCCCAGCTCCTTGACTGCCAGGTGAAGTCTTGTCCATTGGAAATCACATCAATATATTCGTTCCATCAAAATGTTTAATGTTTTGCTGCTCATTATGTGACTTTAAGCAAGCTAGTTAACGTCTCTAAATCCGTTTTGTTATTCTTAAAATGAAGAAAGCACCTACCCTTTGGGATTTCATGCAGTGTAATCCCTTATCCAAAATCCTTGATGTATTTTTGAATTCAAGATTTTTTTAAGAAAGTAAATTAGCATAAATATATTATTTAGCAACTCTAGTGGATCTTGGGGAAGTACCCCTTAAACACATTAGTATATCGGCAGCCAAACCCGTGAATATTCACATCAAGTAGCATAAAGGCTATAAATAGCCTCTCATCAGTCCAGGGCAGGTCTGTGAGTTACAAATAAATCTTCTGGTTTTCAGAGCTGTTTGAATTTGGGGGTTGGGGACCAGAGACTATGGTCCTGTGATGGGACAATCTCTGTGTCCATCCATCTATCCATTTCCCAAATGATTCCAGAAAGGACTGAAGACAGTGCAGTGAGGCATGTGGAAAGCCTGGCTCCCCAAATGTTTGTTCTCCCTGCTTGTGATGTGGGTGGGCTTTTGTGAATTTTCCTTTCCTCTTTGACATTTTTTCATTCTGATTTGCTTCTCCCTGGGGTCTGATTTCAGGCAGAGCTCTACCCTTTTGACATGAATAGAAGAAGACATGCTTAAAAAAAGGGGGAGGGGGCAAAATGCAGATACTTAATTGGTAGGCTCATTAAGTGATAAATCAAGGTGTCTAAAAATTGTAGGAAGTTCTAAGAAATTCTTCAGGGGGTGAGGTTCAGGAAGTTCAGAACTTCATATACAGGAGTTTGTCGATAAACACAAAGGACTGGAAGCCTGAGGCAAGCCCCTCAAACTACCATGGTCCCCCTTTTGCTCCTCACAACCTCAGGAGTCCTGGCATAGCTGTGCCGTGGCAATGTTTAATTTTTACTATGTCAAAATACGTAATTTGTAATACTTATGATAATAAATCTAACAAAATAAATCTACAAAATTTATTTTCACTATATATACTCTTAAAAGTTTCTTGTGCAAATTTAAGTTGTGGTAAAGTTTGCCAAAGGGATATTAAATCAGTGGCCTTGACCAGTTTTGGGGGGTGTTTTCTTCTTTCACTACATTTATCTTCATCTCAGTAGAAAATAATAATAGTTTGTATTAAGGAGTTGCAGTATGTTAGGAACTGTATTAATACCTATATTTATAGCCCACAATCCCTAATTCAAGTCCCTGACTGGTGTGGGACTTTCCTTGTTGACAAAATCCAAGCTTAGTACACTCTCTATGTCACCACCTCCACAGGCCAAGACACCTGACCCCACATGAGACAGTGCCGTCTGATGGCACTAAAGGATACATTGCTCTCCATCCCAGGAATCGCCTGTGGGTCCTTTGCCTCATTCATATTATCCTGTGCTCGCTTTGCAGTCTGTACTGTGAAGGCTGAAAGTGTGGAGTTGAATTTTTAGTTAATCTTGCTATTTGGGTTCCTGTCAGGCTTTGCCATTGTAAGGCCTTTGCAGGAGGCTGGGAAGCAGGAGGGGTAGAAGCCATGGGTGCTGCTCCTGGCTCTGGAGCTGCAAACAGGTGAGGTGGCTTTGAAGATTTTAGCAGCATCCATGCAAACTAATGTGTGGTGTTTTGGCAATCTCCTCATCCCTCCCCTCCCCATGGCATTTAAATAAGTCCTTTGAAAGAACCATCTAATTCCCCTGGCTAAGGAGACCCAAGGGAATGTGCTACACATTTAATGGTTACCTAGTCAGGGAGGGAGAACACAGACATATTTTGTTCCTGTAATACATCTCCTTGGTCTACATCTGATTGTTTCAGCACCACAGTGGTGGACAGCTCCAACCAACCGATGGTCTCTTTGCAAGAAGCTTTGTCATTTCAGGTGCCTCTAGAGCAGTGGTTCTCAACCTTCCTAATGCCGCGACCCTTTAATACAGTTCCTCATGTTGTGGTGACCCCCAACCATAAAATTATTTTAATTGCTACTTCATAACTGTAATTTTGTTACTGTTATGAATCGTAATGTAAATATCTGATATGCAGGATGTATTTTCATTGTTACAAATTGAACATAATTAAAGCATAGTGATTAATCACAAAAACAATATGTTATTATATATATGTGTTTTCCGATGGTCCGTGAAAGGGTTGTTTGACCCCCAAAGAGGTGGTGACCCACAGGTTGAGAACCGCTGCTCTAGAGGCAGACGCTAATGCAGCATTAGGTGAGCAAGAGGTTTATAAGGGGAAACTCCTGTGAAGGATAAAGGGGAGGAGGGAAAAGTAGGCATGGAAAGCTTCAGACCACAGTGCATTTCTGCAAAATATGCTGTTGGTATTTTAATAGGAATTGTGTTGAATCTATAGATTGCTTTGGGTAGTATGGATATTTTAATGATGTTAATTTTTCCAATCCATGAGCACAGTATATTCTTCTTTTGTTTGCATCTTCATTTCTTTTTTTAATGTCCTGTAGTTTTCCAAATATAGATCTTTTACCTTCATGGTTAAGTTTATTCCAAGGTATCTTATTTTCATTGTTGTTGAAATGGTAAATGGGATTGTATTTTTAGTTTCCCTTTTTGAGAGTTAGTTCATTATTGGTGCCTCATCTTTTTAAATCACAAGGTGGCTCTCCTCCACTTCCCAGGACCCTAGTCACATAGTATGTATTTAGCCTGTTGGCCTTGCTCATGCTGACAGTCTTTTCGACCTTGTGAAACCCATGCTGCTGCTTCTTGGTCATCACCAAACTTCTCAGGATCTGCTGCCTGTCTTAAGCCTATTGCATAAGGCTCATCAACTTGGAGATTACTGCTCTGTTTTCTATTTATGGCAAACAGCCAGCTCTCCCTAAACTTTTCTTTCTATAATTGTATTCTATACAAGTATTACACTCTAGCCTTATTTTGAAATTATATTACAGTGTTTTCATATAAGTTGTCTTCCCTTGGAGGTCACTCTTCCCCTTCCTTCATCTTAGAATCTTCCTTAATTTTTATCTTGAGATTTGCTACATTAGAAATACAGTGGTGAGAGTGGATTTTCCTCCCCTTCACTCCTTCCCTTACTTCCCTCCCCTTAGTCTCACTACTGATAGGAGGTGGTCTTTGATAAGACAGAACAAAAACAGAAAATTCTATAAGCCTAAGAATCTGTAGCTCCCTTGCCGGGGTCCAACCCCAGCAGGTCCAGGGGTCCCCAAAGGTGTAGACGGAGTCGGCGAAGAAGGAAGGACACGGAGACAGTGTTCAGTTGATCAGCAGCCTAGCCAGGATCTCCAGCCAGGATCTCCAGCCAAGTTCTGGTCTGGATCTCCAGCTAAGTTCTGCTGTTTATTGTCTTGTTACATCCGTATTTATACCAGTTGATTTTAATCCTGTCAATTTCTATTACAAAGGTTAGGGCGTTTCTTATCTCCATTCCAGGGAGTAAAGATTATGTAGCTTAAGCATGATTGTTTGTAGTGATTAACTACCCGCCTGGCACTTAGTTAAGGAGTTTCATCCCCTCCCTGACTTCAGGGAAAAATTCCTACCTGGGGAAACAACCTTTCTAGGAGAGGCATCCCCTCCCTGACTTCAGGGAAAAATTCCTACCTGGGGAAACAACCTTTCTAGGAGAGGCATCCTTGGTTAAAACACATAGTGCCAAGAAGGTGAGCAAACATATTAAGAACAATATGCCATATATGCCAGGTCCCTTGAAACAGCAAGCATGGACCGGCTCCTGGCACTATAAGCCTAAGAATCTGTAGCTCCCTCTGCAAAAGCTCACATTCCTTATCCTTACTACCTTGCCATCGGACTTCCATGTATCTGAATGTTGTCGCCTGAGGGCTTATTTTGGCAACAGAATACATTTTTTCCTAACCATGAGTAGCTCTAAAGCTCCAAGGAATTAACAGCTCCTGGAAATAAAATTGGATTAACAAATACTCCAGTTCTTTGAGGTGTTCCCCATTAGCTCCCAGAGTATCCCTATGGGTGGCATTAAGATCCAGTGGCCCCCAGAAGTAACTAGCTGGATAAGGAACTCTTCCCTGTTCCACTTTTCCATCCACCTAACAGTGTTTCATAGGGTCACTTCCCAAGTAAAATTTCTTGCACTCAAATTCTTATCCCAGGATCTGCTTCTGACAGAACTCAAATTAAGGTATAACTCATCCAAGCTCTACTCTGAAGGAGTCTAGTAGTCAAAGGGCAAGTTTTTTTGAATGCTACACAGAACCAGAACTTCCTCCAGCAAAGCCATGCTACCTCTCCAGGTAGAGCAGGACCCTGGCAGGAAGGAAGAGATAGGGCTTGGAACAGCAATGGCAGGTGAAGGGAGCTGGTGGAAACATGTGGTCCTCCTGGACACCCATCTGACTTGGCACTGATGGAGGCGTGATGGAGAGGTAGAGTGATGTGCTCAAACCTAATGATAGATATGACTCCTTCCTGGAAATGGGCTGGACCTGTCCCTCCTTTGGGACCAAATAGGCTCAAAGAGGTTATCCTCCATGTCTGTGTGTAGGTCTATGGCTCCCTCAATATCTTTGACAGATTTGGTTGATGAGGATGGGAACTTATTAGACATTTCTCTTTAACTGGAATTTCAGGGCTTCCTGTCTCCACGCCCTTCCCTTCCTGTTGGTTAAATCTGCAACATAGTCTAAGATAAGTGGCCAGAACAGGAGGCTCCTTCCTGTCCCTTAGTCTCTCCTGAGATCCAGTATGAAGGAGCAAACTTTTGCTTAGATTCCTGTTGGGAGCTGGTGGAGTGGCCTCTGGGTGACAGTGCTGGGCTGGCTCAGGCTGAAAGGTGATGACTGCATCACTATGTATCTGTCTGTCTAGTAAATCTTAAGGAAAAATTTATTTTATCATTAGCTATTTTGATGTTGGTATCCTTAATTTTTCCAAATCTTGATCTAAATGGGGGCGATAATGTATGGGACAGAAGCCTGGGGAGTGTGTTCGTGGAATAGTTCTGAGCAGAAATAACCACAGATATTGGACCAAGGTGGAGATGGTGCCTTTCAGATGTCAGGAAACTCCCAAGGACTTCTATTTGCATAACACCTACCTGCCCTGTCCATGCCATACACCTGCAAGGGGCAGCCTGTGTGTTTCTTCTGTTACTATTTGATGTAATACATGTTCTCTTTAGGGTGTGTGCATTATAGCTAGCTCAGAGTCCTGGAATAGCTATAAATAATCATGAATTATAAAAATAACCATATTCATGCAATAGAATGGAATAGAAATGAACAACCTGCTTCATTTGTGGGCTTTTAATCCTCAAGGTACAGGGTTCTTTGTGAAGCATCAGATTTCAAGCTGTCCTAGCCCTTGACAGGCAAAGCAGCAGCTTTCTCTGATCCGCTCCAGTATCTTTGGGAGCTTAGGGAGGCGGTGGACACAGGAGTGTTCTAGGGGCACCTCTCGTAGAGAAACGCCCATTTAAAGGAACAAAATGAGAATCCAGAGATGACCTTTATTGGAATGACTGGCATCCCAGCTTGAAAGAGAATCTCAAAGCCTAAAATCAGCCCTCTGGACTGAAATTGAGGAGCTGCCTGTAAAACTTCCCCACGACTCTCATCTATACTAACGTGTGAGTTTCTCCTCAAAATAGGAGAGGGGGCTGTGGGTGGAGGAGGCAAGTCTCTCTTTAATTTTCTAATTCAAATATGCTGTCACATGCCTCCTGATTTCTTTTTTCTTTTCGGAAAGTGCCCAAAGCAGACTGTAGGATTAGAGGACACAGAACCCAACACATTAAACAAAATTGAGGGGGGAGGTGTTCCTATTAGGGGTCAGGAAATGTGACTCACATTCAACGTGTTGGTGGGCGTGTGGCCCAGTTCTACTTTTCTAAGATAGGGACACATTAACACATTATGGAGCAGAATTCAAAACATATATGAAAGTTTCAGCTGAAACAGGATATTTAAAAGAAACGTTAAGCCTGGTGGAAGTTTGAGTAGGAAGGGATGACCTGCTTCCAGTTATCCCCCAGATAGCCAAGGTGCATGCTCCCTCTGGTCCTCAATTTGAGGTCCTTACTACATCAGTCACACCTTAGTACAAATCTGTTTAGTTTTGGGAGCTGAGATAAGTGGGATTTATCAAGTATGGGGGCTCTCTGGTGCAGGGGTGGCTCTCTCTTCGGGCAGCAGGAAGGCACCGTGAACCTGAAGGGTGAGGGGAAGAGGACACTGACCACATGATGTTGTCTGAGGCTTTATCTGCTCCCCAACATCTTTCTTATGGCTACAGGGGAATTTGATCTAGGAGGTAGTCCTTCTCATTGGTCCATGTGAAGATCAGGAATTTAGTGGATGATCATCCATGGCCAAATTAAATCCCATATTAGAAGCTTCCCAGCTCAGGGACTATAGAGCCCCAAAATGTAGAATAATCCCACAGTAAAGCCCCACTCCACCCTCAACTATGTATTCTCTATGACATGAGAGATTAGATGTCATTGAAGTGTTCACTGTGCCGAGAGCTTGACGTGCAATCTCTTGCAATCTTCCCCACACCATACGAGGTGGTGTCTTGGGTTGGGTTCTCTCCAAAGAAGACCCTGAGACAAAGACCCAGTGGCTGACTTGGGAGGTGATCCCAAGAAGCATGGTGATGTTGAAGGAAAGTGAGACAGAGATTGGAGGAAAACCAATACAGGTGTATGGTTGTCTGTGCAGGTTACACAATACAAAGCCAGGGCTCCAGCTGATGCGGGTCCCTTTGAAAGAACTTGTGGAGTACTCCTCAGAATCATCTCACCCTGGGGCAAGGAAGCTGGAGTCTCTCTCCACCAACTCCCAACCTCAGTGGTTGAGGCTGGTTTTGGAGTGTTAACTGTTGGGCACTTGTGACCTTCCTGACACATGCTTTTGAGTTTGCTGGCTGTGACCAGAGGAAGCTATGGACTTTGTAAAACTGTCCCTAGGCAACCTCTTGAGGATGCCAAGTAGCTACGAGTGAGACTCTAACAGCACCTGGTACACATCACTTCCATTTAGATGAGAAAACAGATTAAGGAACTCCCCAAATCAAAGAACTCAGATATGTTGGTCTAAGCAGGACAGATGTCTTGGCTGACTCAAAATATAGTAGCATGACCCTGGCTGGGTGACTCAGTTGGAGCATTGTCCAGAACACCAAAACGTTTCGGGTTTGATTCCCAGTCAGGGCACATACCTAGGTTATGGTTTTGGCCTCCAGTCAGGACTTGTACTGGAGGCAACCAACCAATGTCTGTCAGTCTGTCTGTCTGTCTGTCTCTCTGTCTCTCCCTCTCTCCTTCTCTCCCTTGTTTCCACTTTCTCTAAAATAAAATAAAAAAACATTCTCAGGTGAGGATAAAATATTTAAAAAATATATATAGTAACACATTCTCAACTATACCTTCATTCCTCTCTTCTCCAGGTCTCAAAACATTGGTAGTCAGGAGTGGTCATTATAGCTGTGAAACCAGGTCATGGGTGGGATGAAGAGACAATAACAAGAGCAGGCAAAGATCTGAGACTAACAGACAAGCAGCACCCCTTAATACCCTCCAGCTCTATCGCCACCCTCAAAGCCAGAGCTGGCCCTCCCCTGTTTCCATAGACATCTCCCTCTGCTCTT
The DNA here is from genome assembly GCF_014108235.1 of Myotis myotis. NCBI lineage: Eukaryota > Metazoa > Chordata > Mammalia > Chiroptera > Vespertilionidae > Myotis > Myotis myotis. The sequence continues at coordinate 49,717,164 of NW_023416317.1, forward strand.
TTGTCACTGTCCTCCTGGGCAAGGCAGTCCCAACTGATCACTTTCATAGCATGATGTCTAAGAGCACACATTCAGGGGCTAGACAGGTCTGGGTAAGCTCCATGGCATGCCTGCTGCTTGTGCAGGCCACCTACCCTCAGTGATGGCGGGGGGTGGGGGTGGGGTGGCGGACTGCAGTCTCATTTGTAGACCAAGCATGACAAGGGCCCCTGCAGGATCATTGTGAGGATCAAATGACTCAGGTGCCCACATACATTGTGTTCAATAATGTGAGCTGCTATTATAATTATTGTTGTTGAATTACCTGGGGGAGAGGAAAGGTGTGGTGTGATTTGTCCAGTTGGGGCTCCTCAAGGGTGGTCCACACTCCCCAGTAATGTTAACCATTATTAATTAGCTACTAATCACATTAATTACTAATTATGCTGAACGAGCACAGCCACATGACCTCTGTCCAAGGCCCCCGCAGGTCTTGTGGGGACACTCAGAGGTCCTCTGAGGACCTTAGATGTCAACATTACCAGCCCTGGGCTTTGTGCTGATGGGGAAGTAAGGAAACCAGTAAAGCTATGCACAGGTTGAGATCGGTCCCAGGCTGGGGCTGGGGAGGGCTTGCAAGGTGGAGGCCGCTATAGAATGTGCTCTCCCTCTGCTTCTTAAAAGCCAGCTCCTTTTCCTTGGTATTTTTGCTGCTCCTGGGGCGGGGGAGGGGGAGGGGAAGAGGTTGCTCCGCTCCTCAAGTGGGTTGGTCTGGCCAAGCCCTCCCTGTGCCTGGTTCCTCTGCTGGAGGGATGAGGGATGAGGCCTGTGCCAGGGCCCCATGACCTCCCTGCATCCTCCTGCCTGCTCACCAGCCTGTGTCCAGGACCAAGCTCTTAGCACCCATTTTAGTCACTCCAAGGGGAATCTTCTGGCTTCCAGGAGCAGCTAAGTTCATAAGGCCACATGGGGCAGAAATCGCAGCCCTCCGCACAGGCCTTTAAACCTATTCATTGAATGCAAAGTGAAACCCGTTAGATTCAGCAGGAGCTCAGGCACAGGGCGGGTGTGGCCTTGTTTCCCAGGCGCTGCCCTTGCTGTTTGATCCCCAGGGCTGCACTGCACACTCACGGGCTTCTCTCTCTCCCTTCCCAAGGGTATTTTCTTTGTGACTTAGAATAAGTATTGGGTCATGTGGCTGTTACTATGGCAACTGGTATTTTAAATAAAAATAGGCCTACACCCCCGGTAGCCTGTCAGTGTGAAATGTGCCTATAGGCAGTGAAAGGCTGTTGGCATCTGCATCCCTTCGATTCCCAGCAGCAGCCTCCTGGCACTCCCCAGGCACTGGGGGCAGAACCTGAAGCTCTGTGCACAGGAAGGGCCTCCTCCATCCTTTAAGGAAGCAGGCAGGGCGCTGGCACAGGATTGTACAGCTAACCAGGGGGTTTTGCTGGTGCCTCCTTCCCACTGTAGAGGGGTGATGCTGTTCTCAAAGTCTTTCTGGAGAGAAACTTTACCTGACTCAAGATGGGCTTTGTCTTAAAGTCTACTTCTGGGGGAACACATAATGAGTCAAGGACTTAATGTGCAAGTAATTTATTTTGGAGTGATCCAAGAAACACCAGTAGAGTAGGGAGGGAAGTGAGGCAGGGAAGGGAAGGCAGCCAGTTAAGGTATTTTCACTGCTGTAGACAGGGAGCTCTGAGAGACCATGCTATCCCTCCAAGGGGCAAGGAAGCAGGTGGATTTATCTAGCAAATTCCCTTCTGTCTTTGGTGAGGGCTCCTCCCAGGGACAGTAACTCCCTACACTCCCAGCTTGTGGGTAATCAGAAAACAAACAAAAACCCCACGCAAGTCCATAGGCAGAGAGTCACAGGCGTTGGCAGGCAGCAGCGTTCAGCATTTGAAGGTGAATGCCTACCTAGAGGATATGGGCAGGGTACCACATCACCTGCTGTGGGCCTCCTGGTTGAGCTGTCAGCCTTTTGCATGTTAATGAATTTCCCCAACTATCAGAAGTGCTTTAGAGTTGGAATAAGGAGCTTAATTTGAGAAGTTGAAGGAATGAGAAATAGCCTTTACAGATGTTGAAAGGTTGCCAACATTTCAAAGCCTGGTGATGAAATTGGTACTATTAGGGCCCATTGTTCTCCATCACAGTTGAGAGTGAGGGCAGGGTTGGATGAGGGAGGGGTGGAGGGAATGGAGGCAGTTTACTACCTGCCAAACAAGTGATTTTGAGTATGTCCTTCTTGACTCAATATTTGATACTTTGGGAGATGAGAAATATTAAGATTAGGCACAATGATATTGAACCCAAGAAACTCAAATTGCACACTTAGGGGAGGAATGGGTGGTGACTTAGGAAGGAGCAGACAGGTAGAAATGCATTGGAGATACATTGCTTTGAGCTTTTGGCACAGACTGGGGTAAGGTGGGCATTGGGCATTTTCCCATCTGGCAGATCCATGCACTTCTAATGACAGGCACCTGGGTCGTGCTTTGGATGCAGACTCCTGGTCCTGTTTAACAGTGGAAGAAGAGTTGCTTCCCAAAGTGCCCCACCACCTCCTGGGCCAATCAGACACCTTCTTCCTGGAATTTGAACCCTGAATGGGATGTTACAGGACTAAAATTTTGAGTTATTGATGTTAACAGTGGTGTCCCGAACAAAACAAAACAAAAGAGCTCACCAATTCCAGGAAGTTGGGAGCTGTTGGGTCCCTGTCCCTTAGGAGCCTGGTTCTTCAGCTTTTCCTGAAATTCTCTGAGTATGCCATAGCATGCCATAAGTTCTACCTCCTTTTCCTCTAAATTAACTACAGTCTATTTCTGTTGCTTGCAATGGAAAAGCCCTGACTGATCCTGATTCCTTTGGAGGGATCCCACTGGGACTAAAAACCTAGAGATTCTCAAATGAAGCCTTATGGAAACCTCTCTCTGGGGCTGCCATTTCCTGCAGTAGGTCTATTCAGAAATAGGAGAAAGGAAAAGGTGTCTTAGCATCATGGTTTCAGGGGACCCAAATGAGAGGGAGGTGGGAGTGAATGAGGTCTATTTTGGGAAAAATGGAAGGTTGGGATTCCTGTGAACAGTAAAAAGGGGAGGAGGCAGGATTGGGCAGGAGCACCTGGCTGACCATATGAGTTCAAGGAGGTCTCAGCTGGTCCATTGGGGAGCTCCTGAGCAGGGGTGGAGGGGGTGGGGGGGCTGCCTGCAAAGCACGTGGCCTCTGCTCTAAAGCTGAGGCCCCGCTGAGAAAGCTGCGCTGACAGCGGAGGCTGTCAGCTGGCTGCACTCCTTGCCGCTAAACATCAAGTTCTTTCTCAAGGAGATCTGAGCAGCAGAGCGCCACCCGTTTTCCCACAGACAGGGCGGCTGCCTTCTGCAGAGCACACACTGTGGGCATCTTGCTCAAGTCTCTCACCAATCCTGTGAGGTTGGTGTTATTTCCATTCCCACAGTTGATGGAGACCGAGTAAGTTCTTTATACGCTGAGATTGCCGATAGTGAGTGGCAGAGCTGGGATTTGAACCCGGGTCTGTCTGGCTGGACTGCTCCTGCTCCGATGTTCTATGACAGTGGCCATCACACCTATGATAAAGCCTTGGGCTCTGCAGCTTTAGTGGCTGCTCCCTGTCCCCAGAGCACATTCTCTGTCTGGGTAGTGTTTATGCATCAGACCCTGGGTTTGTCTGTCTTGGGTTCAGAGCATAGTTCTCTCCCCACCTTACCCCTTCTCCCCACCGTGCCCTCAAAGGCAGATGCTGGGACAAGTAGTTTATTTGAGAGGAGATCCCAGGAAGCAGAAGTTGGGGTAGAGGAGTCAGTGAGGAGGAGGAGTATGAGCCAATCAAGGAGCATCAGGGAACTGGTCAACATGGGCAAGCGAGGCGCGAACCTACTGAGGACCATCTGAGGAGCTGCACAGGTTGGAACAGTTTTGACTTCCATTCCTCCTTGGTGGAAGGCAGCCCCAGGTGTACTGGCTTCCCTGCACTTCTGGGCAAATATGCATAGATGCTGAGCAGCAGGAAGAGCGTCAGGTGCAGAGCTGAGAGGGGATGCAGTCTGCATGCAGGGAACTGTCAATCAGGGCCATGGGCAACCAGAGGTGGCCTGGATGATGGGTGTCCACAGCATCTGCCACTCAAGTATTCAAGGCTTGTGGAAATGACCTGCCTCCAGTTGAGGGTACCAGATGCTTGTGGCTCAGGATGCAGAAGCAGCAGTGGCGCCCACACCTGCTAGGCCATTACATTGGCCAGCTCAAGCTGCCATAACAAAATGCACAGAAGTTTATGTTCTTATAATTCTGGAGGCTGAAAGTCCAAGATCAAGGTGATGGCAGGTTTCATTTCTTCTGAGGCCTTTTTAGCTGGCAGATGGCTGCTTTCTCACAGTATCCTCACCTGGTCTTTCCTTTGTGTGCTTTTCTGGCCTCCCTCTTCTTATAAGGACACCAAGTCCTATCAGATTAGGCCTCCCCATCCCCCATATGACCTCATTTAACACAGTTGCCTCCTTCAAGGTACTATCTCTGAATATAGTCACATTCTAAGGCAATGGAGGTTAAGACTTCAACATAATGAATTTTAGGGGGGGCGGGGACACAATTCAGCTCATAACAGGCATGAATGGATGGTTAGAGGATCTGGATCTGAGCCATATTTCTTCATTTCACAGGCATTGGCAGGCAGTGGTCCCAGAGACAGAAAATTGAGAAGCGCAGGGTCCCACAGGTTGAGTGGCAGTGAAGTGCTGAGTCAGAAGCAAATCTGTCTGCCTAGGCAGGCGTCCTCAAACTACGGCCCGCGGGCTGCAAACATTTATCCGGCCTGCCGGGTGTTTTTGCCGTCGCTGCCTGTCCTGCTTAGCAGCCGACTCGTCCCGGGCCCCCAGTGCGCATGTGTGGAATGTCTGAGGGACAGTGAACTGGCCCCCTGTTTAAAAAGTTTGAGGACCTCTGGCCTAGGGTGACTCCCACACCTGGGACTGCCCACACCCATGGCCCCAAAGTCTCCTGGGATTCGGCCTTGTTTCTTGGGAACCCCTGACACCGTTCCTGCCTTCTGAGGCCCCCGCAATTTCCTGCTTTCTGGGGCTTCTCTCTCTACCCTATTGGTGCTCCAGGAGGTGGCATGACAGTGTTGAGGGGCCCAGCCAGGGTTTCTTTCCCCTCATCTGGGAAATAAGGGGCTCGGTTGGCTACCATTCCTGTTCCCCAGTCTATCTATTATTCAGTTTTGGTGAAAAATTCTTTTGGGGAATGGGCACTGGTATCTGCTGGAAGGATTGTACATGGGTACGGTCCATCTGGGAAGACAGTTTGGTAGGATATTTACAAAGCTCTAAAGAATGTGCATATCCAAGATTATCTCCTTATAATACATTCCAAGAGGGAAACAGATGGGCCAAAGGCTTAGCTAGGAGGAGTCAATAGTGTTGAGTTCTCACATACTATTTTAATAAACATCAAAACATCCAACACAAATAAACAATCAACAAATCATGGGATCTTATTCAGTGAAATACACACACATCAAATGTGATTCTGTAAAGAACATTTAATGATTTTGAATGATTTCCTTTTTACCATATCAAGTGAAAAGCTAATTACACAGTAACCTATAGTGTGGTTTCATTCATGCTAAAAATACAAAGATCTGGAAAGATAATAAACCAGGAATTAACAGGGGTGCCACCTGTGAAGGGATTAGAGATTTTTAAATTCTTATTTTCTAAAGGAACAATGTAGATTTATTGTTTTTGTAATAAGAAAACCCACAAAAAAGTTACATTAAACAACTTACATAGTTTTGGCAGATGCTCTGGCTAATTCTACAGCTATAACTGCCCCACACCTCTCTCACCGCTTCAACTTTCCACTCTCTATGGTTGAATCCTCACCTTGCTAGCTTTGCTGACTACCAGGGTGGAGCTCTAGCCAGTGAGATGCAAGTAGAAGTCTGCTGGGTGGAGGTGGAGGTGGAGGTTTCTGGAAAAGTGATGTCTCCTGATAAAAGAAAGGAGTCTTACGGCCTCCCTTCCTTCTTCCTGGAATGTGGAGGTGATGGCTTGAATACCAGCAGCCCTCGTGTGACCATGAGGTCATAAGTGTGGTGGGTGGAAAGGTAAAGCCTGTTTTTTTTTTTTTATGGCATTTTGAATCATTACATTAATCCTGGAATCCACACTGCCAGGCTTCTTGTTATGGATGATACTTCAGATATAACAATTTTGGTGAGACTAGTTATCAAGGCTTTTGGCTACAAGTAACAGAGTATAGGTCTCTCTTCTAGATTCCAGATCACTCCTGCCACTCCACATTGACCCCATGGATAGAAACAGAGTCACCTTCATCAAGATGCTCTCTTCCCAAGCTAGTGGTACTATTTGGTGTTAGTCTCTGAATTTGTTCAGTGGCCCTGGGAGGAGAGGGGCACTGCGTCTTGCAAGATAGGGGATGTGTTAAGGTTCACTATGTGCCAGAAGAGAGCACTGCATGAGACAGCCAGTCAGCTCTCCCTCAAAACAACCATGTCAGGCATTGTGCCAGGTGCTAGGGAGGTCAAAGAGCAAAACAGACCCTAACCCTGTGCTTCTGAGGGTTACTGCTTCAGGGAGAAATAGGATACTGCAGTCATAGGTAATTCTTTGCTTAATTATGAGTGAGCAGTGCTTTGAAATACAGGGCAGCATACAAGTGATGGGGAGCCTGCCCTGGTCTGGAGTTCAGGAAAGGCAGTCTAGAAGCTCTTTTCTTTGCCTTAAGCTCAGCAAGACACGACCAAAATTCCCAGGCTTGTCTGTGTCACTTCCGCTCACAATGCCTATGGAAGCATTCTCCCCTTTGGCAAAAGCTCTGGCCTGGGGGCTTTATTGTCCATATCTGAAAAGAGACTGGGACTTGAAGAACTTTTAGCTTCCCAGAGCTTAAATGACACATGAACACAGCTGAGAGGAAGCCACCCCTGGGAACATGGGGATGCAGGCTGGGGTGGTGAAGCTAGGGGCTATCGGGAGAGGGGCTGTTTACTGCCCAGCCTTAGCAAAGATGACTCCCTCATGTGATCGTTCAACAAACACGTAATGAACACCAACACTATCCTGGGTACTGGGGATACAGCAATGATCAGAGCAGACAGTGATCCCTGCAGTTGGAGGCTATGGTCTGATGGGAGGAGACTAGATCACAGGTACATTATGTAGCAGTCTGCTGGTGGTGCGTGCTGTTACGTCAAGGCTGAGCAGGGTAAGGGGATGGGAGGGAGTCAAGCTGACACCTGGGCAGAAGCATTTATAGGGGACAGAGTGTGGAGGCAGCTGGGCAGGCACTGTGACAAACAGCTGGGGGTGATGGGGGCAGGGTCGGGTCCCCTGTGGCCATGGACAAGAGAGGTCAGAGCCCTATAGTCCAACTTGTGTTTCAAAGGGATTGCAGGTCAGCCCTTGCCTGGTCTGTTTAATCTGAGTCAAAAATCGGGGGAGGGCATGTCAGTGGTAGGGAGGCCTGGTAACCCAATTGGCCAGCTGCATCAATGGGTATGGTCTCAGACCCTGTGCCCGTCAAGGAAATGTTTCTTTCCTTTCAATTTGTTCTGCTGAATCTTTAAATGTGTATGGTTTTTGTAAGCACAAAAAGTATGCAAATTATTAAAGAGTGGTTATTGCTGGTATAGGATAATAAGGGACTTTCACATTCTAGCTTATACATTTGTACTCCTTCTGATTTTGAACGGTTTGATCCTTGAACAGTTTTTTTTTTTTGCTGTTTTGTGCCTCTAAACATTATAGGTATTCCTCTAGGCCAGTGGTTCTCAACCTTCTGGCCCTTTAAATACAGTTCCTCACGTTGTGACTCAACCATAAAATTATTTTTGTTGCTACTTCATAACTGTAATGTTGCTACTGTTATGAATCATAATGTAAATATCTGATATGCAGGATGGTCTTAGGTGACCCCTGTGAAAGGGTTGTTCGACTGCTAAAGGGGTCGCGACCCACAGGTTGAGAACCGCTGCTCTAGGCAATGTACAGGAAGTAGTAGTACAGGCAAAGGCAGAAGAGAATGAACGGAGTTGCACAGTCATAAAGTCAATTATATACAGACCTGCACACCCACCCACACACCCTGACTCTCACTCTCACACACCCTCTTCCATTTAAGTCAGGCCCCATGGGGACAAACTTGGAGGTTTATTCCATGATGGAATGGGTCCCGCTCCCTTCCTCACTTCCAGTGTTTTCTTTCCCAGTGTTTCAAGCCGAAGGCAGGTGTCACCTGTTGGTGGGTGAAGGGAGGGCTGCCCGGGAAATGAAGCTCCTCAGCAAGTTCAAAGATGTCTTTGGAGCCTGACAGCCTACTCACTGGCTGAGACCTTGAGCCAGTTTCGTGACCTTTCTGAGCTTGTCCCTCACCTGCAAATGGGAATGACTACACTGCTTCCCTTCCCAAGGCCACTCTGTACCTACATGAAATGATACAGGCCAAGTGCCTGGCACTTAGTAAATGCCAGCATAGTAATGGGGTCATTTATCTTCATCCTGGAGCACACAGACCTATGGCTCTGGAAATAGAGGGGCAGGCTGTGTGGCCTAAGGCAGGTTACTTGACCTCTCTGAGCCTTGGCTTCAACTGTAAAAGGAGTTGCAATGGGGCAAGGCCAGGGGTAGGCATTTCCATAGCAGGCCACAGTAGCTGTCACAGCCATGACAGCAGCTTCCCTATCCCCAGTGGCTCCCACCTTTCTATTCACCTGAGTCCATGATGGACAGCTGGCAGGCCTCCAGCCGTGGGCTCCTGTGCCCAGACCTGCTCTTGTCCCCCCTCCATCCCCCATCTTTTCCTCTATTTTAGTAGTTCTCAAACTTGAGGCACTTCAGAGGACTTGTTAGCACAAGTCCTCACCCCAGAGGTGCCTGGGTCTCACCCCAGAGTTTGATTCAGGGTTGGGGGTGACCTGGAGGATTTGCATCTCCAACATATTCCCCAGTGATGCTGATGGTCCAGAGACCACACTTTGAGAAACACTGCTCTACTTGATATTCAATATTTACTCAGGAAACTTCCTTTGCAAACCCAGCTTTCCCCAGAGATGCTGACCTAGGTCAGCTGATGATGACCAGTTTAAGAAGATGAGATGAAGGAGGTGACAGTGTGTGTCTGACAAGCTCCCTGCAGCACCCTGGCTTCTGGTTGTCTGCACTGGGGTTTCTTGAGAGAACCCTATAATTTGGAGTGCAGCTGGCCGCAAATGTAGGACCCCAAAGTAGTTTATACTATAAGATTCTGAATATAGAGTTCAGAATCCTCCCTAAATCTAGGTTTTTGAAAAGGGTGGGGGTGGACATTCTCGTTTTTCTCTGGCCAGGTGGCATCGAGCCTACCTAAGTGAGGGATCTGGAATGTTCTGGAGGAGGGCAGGCTGCTCTCAGTGAGGAAGGATACATTTTGGAAAAGCAGCCACACTAGGGACAGAGATGCGTGGACCAGGCATGGGGCTGTGGGTAGGAGTTGGGAAGGCAGGCCCGGATTGTGCTCGCTCAGGCTGGTTCTCAGCGGTGTATGGTCCTGGGGGTGAGAGGGATATACGTTTGCCTTTGCAGCCTCAAACCTCTGTGCAAACCTCCAGTGAATTCAGCTTAACAACAAAATTAAGTAGGACTTCCTCTGATTCTTAAACAGTTCTCTTTCTCATTCTCTCTCTGGAGTTGACCCCATTTAAATTTTTTATTAGGTTTTAATCAGGTTCCATGATTAAATGCTTTAAACAAGGTTAGAATCTAGCCTTTTACAAAGCACAAACAGGGAGAATACAGTAGTCCCCCCTTATTCACAGGGGATACATTTCAAGACCCCTTCCCTAGGGAATACTTGAAACTGCTGATAGCACTGAGCCCTGAATATACCATTTTTTTCTTATATATAAGTACTTATGATAACATTTAATTTATAAATTAGGTAAGAGATTAACAGTAATAAAAAGAACAATTATATACTATAATAAGTTACATAAATATTCTCTCTCTAAATACCACACTGTATTGTACTCACTCTGCTTGTGACGATGAGATGATACAATGCCTATGTGATGCGATGAAAGGAGGTGAGTGACACAGTGTTAAGTAAAACAAGGGTTACCTTAACATCAGCACTGCAACATTTGATCTGATGACTAAGTGGCCAGTGGGTGGGCAGAGTGTACATTGCGGATACATGGACAAAGGGACAGAGTGGGACAGTATGAGATTTCATCACGCTATTCAGACTGGTGCGCAATTTAAGACTTACACATTGTTTCTGGAATTTTTTACATGATATTTTTGGACTGTGGGTAACAGGAAGTGAAATTGTGGATAAGGGGGAGAATGCTGAACGGCCTGGCCCACCGGGTTTAGGAATGGAGAGGGCTGTGCTGGGTCGCTGGGAGCAGGCCCTGGGGACTTCCACATTGAGCTTTGTTCTGGCTCTTCAGCTGTAGGAGCGGTGGCTCAGGGTGGGGACCAAGAGGTGGCTGGGGAGTGTGGGGCAACTCCTCCTGTGGCAGGCAGGGCGAGGCCACCTCTTTAATCAGTTTTAAGGCAGGTGGAGAGATTCACATGCATTTCGAAAAGAACATCTTGTCTATTGCGTGCAGAAGAGATGGGGCTGAAATGGCAGGAGAGGATGTGGGGAGACCCACAGGGGAGTGCAATTCTGAAGAACCCCTGAGTCCCGCAGCCCCTCCCCATGTGGCAGGTGTGCGTTGGGCCCAGATCCTCCCTTTCCAACATGCTGATGCTGCCACCTCAGGCCACACTGAGGGGCACTTGCCCCGGCTCCGCTGGTGGCAGGGGAGCTGGTGAGTGGATGGGCTCTCAGTGCGGCTTGTACATTTTGAGAAGGCAGGGAGACCTTTCTTTAACCTGAAGAGACTTGTCTGCAAGCATAACTCGGTACAAATTTCAGAGATGCCTTGGCGATCTGGGGATGAGGTGAGGGGTGGAGCTTCACAGCAGCAGCACACTCACCTGGATCACCACTGTGACAGAGCCCGGGGTGCTCCGATGAACCCAGGCTCTAGCCTGGGACTGTAATGTTGTGCAGGGTCTGCCCTGCGCTTGTTTTGTCCATCCCTCTGTTTTTCTATAGGACAGCAGCACAGCACTGAGGTGACACAGAATCTGGGCTATCAGAGTGGCCCTGGGTCTCTCTGTCCCATAGAAAGCCAGACAGATGACATCCTTCTTTTCCTTAGTGTTCGAAAAGGGCCACTAATCAATCCAGCCACCTCGTCTTTAAACTCCACTCTCAGCTCTGAACTATGGTGGTGTCACACATAAGACTTAAGTCAGGCATAAAACCATTCGGACTCTGGAGAGCCCCAGGTCTGCCAGGCCCCTGGCTGGGAGGCCACAGGGAAAGGAAGCCCACCTGTCAGCATGGGAGTGTTTGACGATGTCCTAGGCAGGGTCCTCTTGGCTCTCATCCAGCAGGACACCTGTCTGGTGGGGAGCCGTGGAGCTCCCACTAAGAGAAAGTCTTTTGCTCTCTAGGGCACCAGGAAATGAATGTGTTCCCTTGGGGGGAATAAGGACCCCCAAAGGCTGTCCTTGGGGGCTACAAAAGGCTGTCCATCCTCTCTCTAGGACTGATTGCCCCCCCCCCCCCCCAGCTACCATACTGTAACTAGGGTCACCCTTCCCTCCAGCTTGCTCTATTCAGAGGTGCCACCACCACTCCTCAAAGCAGAGGCCCTGGGTCACTGCTGTGGATTCCCAGCACCTGGGAGGAAACGTTCAGTTTAGTGGCGCTTCACCCTCCTCAGGGCCCCTAACACCCTTTTGCTGGTGGTACCAGTTTCTCTGTAGGAAGTTAATGCTTCCAGGAGCGGCTTTTCCCTTACAAGGGAGGCTGTGTTGGTGAATCCACAGCCTCAGGGCCCTGTGTGGAGCTTGTACTGCAGGACAAACCTCTTGCTGTGCTGGGGTTCTGCAGGGTCTGGCGGTGTCCCAGCAGTGACGAGCCACTGTGGGGGGGTTGGTTGGGGCTGGAGCCTGGAGTGCTGCCCGTGGTGGGGTGTGACCCTGGTGTTGTGAAGTAGCCGTTCTCTGATTGGCAACGGCCTGATTCACAACACCAGCTGCCCCACCGCACCGTGCTTGGGAGGTCTTGGGGTGGCCGGTGGTCATGGGGTCCCCTCCTCGGAGCTGCTTCTGGATGTGGAAAGGGAAGAAAGAGAGGCGATGGGTTACAACCAGAATGCAAGCAGATCCCACACTTCATCTATTTCCATCCCATCGGCTTCTCTTTTTGGTTGTGTCCTTTGTCAACCTTCCTATCCCTGGGGTCACAGGTGGGTATCAGTGGCTCCAAGGAGCCCTGGACCCACTTACCTACACATTGGCACTTCTCTGGGGAGGATCTATTATCCTCAACAAATCTTCAGTGGGGAACACAAGCCTCACCAGTGTTCTGAGTAGTCACTCTGCCCAGGCCCCTTCCCTCTCAAGGTGTATGCCTATCCAGGGTCCCCAGACATGAAAGGCCTGTGTAGTAGCTTCCACATCTACTAAGGACAACCAGAGTCTGAGGACGGAGAGTAGCTCACTAGTTCAGTCCTCCAAAGGCTGGAAACATGGTCCCATTACAAATTAAGGCCGATCACTGAGATCTGGGCAGTCACACAAACCAACAAAAACCGAGACCAGCTGAAAAGAATCCAGGCAGTCAGCGTGAAAACAATCACCCTTCACTGCTTGCCTTCCAGCAGGTGCCAAGGGCTGGTCCTCTCCGAGCTTCAGCTGGGAGGGGCTGTGTCTGCTTGAGGAACCCAGCAGTAAAATGACACTCCTTTTGGTATCTGCCTGGATTTTATCACCATCATGAAATAACGTAACAAAAACTGACATGAAAATAGCATTTGAAGTTGAATCCCCATTTCCAGGTGTCGATAAACACTTTTAAATGAGCAAGCTCTTTGGCCCCGAATGGCTCCTGCCTGCTACGTTGTTCTTAGTTACCCAATCAAGAAAAATGACATTTTCCACTTTCTGCTGCCTATGTTGGAACACGCTTTATTTTAAGGACGCGAAGTTGGCAAGTTCTTAGTACTGGATGCGGCACAGAAGTTCTGCCAAAGTTCTTGCTGGAGTCGGGGGAGGCAGAAACTTTGAGTAATTCACCAGTCACAGCTTAACACCTGGCCGTGTGGCTTTGGAGTTTAGAAATGTCTGGTTTTTCATGTATACAATCTCTGCAGGGACATTATGTCACAGTCTCTGCACTGGGGCCTCTGCAGTCCATTGCATTGCTAGGGGAATTGCTGCCACCTGTGGGTGGCTCCCAGGCAGGACCTGGGTCAGCTGTGCACTCACTGCGGCCATCGGGCCAGCCGCTGTTCTAGGCCCTTCACACCCGTGGGGTCATGATCTATCACTGTGCCCACTTGTGTTAGTGATGGGAGGTTCAGTGGGAAGAGCCAGGATGGAGAGGGCACCCGGCTCTAGCTCAGCTGCCAACTTGCATGGGTAGACACAACTGCATCTGGGTGCCTCTCCCTATTCAGATTCTGCATCTCGTTGAAGGGGGGCCTGTTCTCTGGAATGCAGTGTGGACTAGAGGGTGGTTGTGTGGCACCGTGGTTGAGCACTGGGACTTCAGAAGCAGGGAGAACTATGAGTCATTGAGCCACTTGGAGTGGCCCTGCAGGAATGCCGGGAGCCGGTCTATGCTTGCTGTTTCAAGGGACCTGGCATATATGGCATACTGTTCTTAATATGTTTGCTCACCTTCTTGGCACTATGTGTTTTAACCAAGGTCTCTGAGAAAGGTTGTTTCCCCAGGTAGGGATTTTCCCCTGAAGTTAGGGAGGGAATAAAACCTCTTAACTAAGTGCCAGGTGGGTAATTAATCACTTTAACTACGAACAATCATGCTTAAGCTACATAATCTTTACTCCCTGGAATGGAGATAAGAAACACCCTAACCTTTGTAATAGAGATTGGTAGGATTGAATCAACTGGTATAAATACAGATGTAGTAAGACAGCAAGAGACAGAACTTAGAATACGGAACCAAGAGAGACGGAACCTAGGCACAGAACCTACACAGAACGTTCTCTAGAGACAGAAGAACTTCGCTGGAGAGAACATGGCAAAAGTTCCTGGACAGAAACTGGCCTCAGAACCTAGAGACAGAACCTAGCGAGAGAACATGGCAAAAGATCCTGGACTGAACCTGACTACAGAAATTGGCAAGAGAACCTGACTATAGAACCTGGCTGGATAACCTGGACAGAACCTGGCTGGAGAACCTAGCAAGAGAACATGGACACAGACCCTGGCAGGAGATCCTAAGCAGAACTTCGCTGGAGATCCAGACCAGAACTTGGCTGGAGATCCTGGCTGGAGATCCTGGCTAGGCTGCTGATCAACTGAACACTGTCTCCGTGTCCCTCCTTCTTCGCCGACTCCGTCTACACCTTTGGGAACCCCTGGACCCGCTGGGGTTGGACCCCAGCACAGGAACATACCCAGTTCCCTCCCACCTCAGGGACTTTTTACCGGCTGTTGCCTCCCTCAGACCATAACTGTCTTTCTAAAGACTGCAGTTATCCCAGGGTCATTGTAAGAGAATGTAAGATTGCTGCTGTCCCCAAATTCTGCACCAATTTTAACCAAAGCCTTTCATCTCTTTATTTTTCAGTTTGCCCTGCTTATGTTAGTCCTTCTTTACTACTCGATTGATAGGGTCAAGCCAGCTAATTCTGTGTTTGTGGGGTGTTGTGTTTTTTTTTGTAAATGTCACATAATGATCACTTGGTGTAGGCAATCCCAAGGACATGGCATTTATCTAAGCTTTGTAACAGGTCTCAAATCAAAAAACCATTTTTCTGCTGGTTACTTCTGGAAGAATTGATGATAACAGAAACACAGGTTTGTTTCCTCACTGACAGCCTCCGGGTTGACCATGGGTCAATGCAGATTCCGGTCAGTACTTGACATCAGCCCCATTTTGGCAGGCTGGGGTTGGGGACAGGGAGGGGAGGGTTTTGGGTTTCTCGCCCACTTCAAGGCTGCTCCTGCTTCAGTCAGTTTAGAAGTGAAGCCAGGGATTTCCCCCTTACCCCCCTACCCCCTACCCCAGGGACTCTGACTGGGAATGGCTGTTCTAATTCTAGGTTCTGTTAAAAACCCATGTTCCTAAGGAGCCTCACAGAGTGGGAGTCTGATATGGCTTCAACATCTTCAGAAGAAAATTAAATCTTGCCCACATGGCAGACATTGTTCCGTACACAGCTTAAACTCAGCCTGGAGCTTCCTTGGACCAGGAATGGGAGCAGGAGTGTGGTCAGGCTGCACACGGGTGGCTGTGGGTTAACATTCTGGAGTTGGTGGGCAAATAAACACCCCTCTTTTGCCACACAGGCTTGCAGTGGTCCTCACCTGCTAACAGCAGTGACCTGGATAACACCATTTCCACAGTGCTTCCAGCTCCCAACACTCAGCTGTGCGTCAGTGTCTGTGCTAAGTGTATTTAAGTGCACCCATGCTTTGGATGGGTAGGTCTTAAGTTGTTCCCATAGTCACTCGCAGTGGCGGGGTGGGGGGCGGGGAGACCTGGGTAAGGGGAGGGAGGCACTCACTCTCAGATGTTGACCCTGCAGGACTGTGAGCACCTCATGAAATTTTGCATCCTGGACTGTCTTGCTTGCTCACCCTGATCCCATCCTGACTTTCCGGGAATCGGGATATAAAAATCAGGCAAAACAGCCCATTGATTGTAAGGAGTTTTGTTGTTGTTGTTGTTGTTTTTTTTTTAAAATAAATTCTTTATTGTTTAAAGGGAGGTATTTTCTAAAGTGTGTTGTACCTAGGTTTCCTCATTGCTTTTTCACAGACAATATCCCTCCAAATGGAAGACCTCTGGCACCAGAACTGAGGCATTAGGCTCATTCTGCATGGCCAGTAAGTCACACATGCTGTCACAGGCATTTAAGACAGCATGTCTACTCTAGGACCGTGGCAAAAACAAGCCCAAAGGCAACCTGTGAAGCCTGCTTGCTTTAACCCATTTTGGCTGGTACCTTCCAGGTAGGCTTTCAAATAAAAACTCCTAGTTCAGAGAGAATGCCTGGCTTGGCAGCCCCAGCCCAGAGTTTATTAGCACAGTTAATATCGCATGCAAATAGATTTCCCCGCTTCGGTCATGCCAGTCCATTAATTCAGCCCCTTGTCTGCTACATCTTTATCCTTGGCAGGTTAATCCTGCCAAATGCCTTTGCTGTAGCACATGTCACGCTGTGCCTATGTCCAACAATGCCGTTTTGCTAATCCTGTTGGATCAGCTTTGTGGCCCTGTCTGGTCAATCCAGTGGTGGAAAAGGGCACATATGGTTTTTGCCAAGATCTTCCTTCTACTCTGGTACCCATGACTTTCCTTTAAAAAAAAGAAGGTTTCAATTAAATGGTTTGAAAGTCAGCCACAGTGTTTGGACAGCTGCCAGTGCCAACGTCTTTCAGAACAGAATGTCAAGGCTCTCAGCAGGCCCCCAAACTCTCTCCAGCAGCCTCAGCCAGCCGCAAGCCAAATATGCTTAAACAGGAGGGGTAAAAACAGGAAAACCCGCCAAACTTCTCTCTTTCTTAGGCTCTCCACACATCAAGGGCTTGAAGATGATGGAATGTATGGCATATGGATCATCCCTTATCTTTGATGCTAACCTCTTTCCAGTTTAGTAAAATCATTAACACGAGTCATCGGAAGAGGTGTGTCCCTTCCTGCAATCACCTTGGCCAGGTATACAGCTAACATAAGGTGGGAAAGTGTCTCCAGGACGCACGGTGTGTTGCTCCTCTAGTCTGTGGCCTGGCAGGGTTAAAAGCATGAGCCTTGTAACCAGATTCCAATCTCAGCCGGATCACTTTCTTCCTCTGTGACCTTAGACAAGTTGCTTTCTCTCTCTGGCCTTGCTTTCGTCTGTAAATTCTGTGTAACCACAGCACCTGCCACATGGGACTGCTGCGAGTATTCAGGGAGTTAACACTTATCACTCAGAACGGTGCTGGTACACATACAGCAGGCACTCAGTAAATGTAAGCTGATATTAGCACAGATTGTGAAATTGGTAAAAACTCTCATTTGCAGCAAAGTCATAGTAGAATGGCACATGGGCATGTCTTACTGGGTAAACTTCACTTTCTTGCCTGATAATTAGAGAAATGTGGCTATGAAGTTAGCCACATATTTAACCCTATAGGAGTTAGCTCTGGCAGCCTTCCATGGGTGTGAGAAGCATTCCAGGATGGGACTTATTCCCTAGAACTAACTCTTGGGCCTTTACTATCCAACCCCAGGAAGGTACTCCACCTCTAAGACTCTTACAATCCCATCAGAAATGGGACTTGGTTCTGCATTGCTGAGTCAATGTGAGGAGGTTGGCATGCTGCTGAGAGCACAGTAATTGCTCGGTAAATAAGGGCGATTATGGAGCCTCCTGCAAGATACCAGGGCTTCCCTCTTCAATCCTCCATCCATCTGCCTCCCAATCTCACCACAGCTTGAATAGAGATGGTGAGAGTTACGTGGGTTCATGTAGGGAAAGCCGTTCGCACAGGGCCTGGCTTCCAACACAGGCTCAGGAGATGGAGCTGTGCTCACTGCTGTTAAGCTTAGTTCATTCAACTGGCTCGTTTCTTACCCCAAATGTCCTCAGCGCCATACAGTCTCTTTTGCATTAGTCTGAGCACCTGCCTCTAGTCTGAGCCTGGTGAAGACCTGTGAGTAGTCTTTAAATGAGGGTGGGCATGTGTTGGTATGAAATTGCCCATGTTTGAATTTGAGCTGAGTGTACATTCTGACCTAAGCACTGATGAAAACCGGGGGCAGAGGATTCAATGTATTCGGTATTGGATATGTCAGGACAGGATTTTTGCCTTTGATGTGGGGAGAGCTGTATGCTTCCCCTGGCAACCCACCCACTCAACACCACCTACTTCTCCTGGATCCTGCTTGATCTGTTCTTTTAAAAAAATTTTTCAATTACTGTTGACATACAATATTACATTACTAGTAGTTTCAGGTGTACAACATAGTGACTGGACATTTATGTAACTTATATGATCACCCCAATAGGTCTAGTACTCATGGGACACCGTACTTAGGGGTGCATATATCTTTTCAAATTAGTATTTTGGATTTATTTGGATAAATACACAGAAGTAGAATTTGGGGGTCATATGGTAATTATATTTTTAATACTTTGAGGAACCTTCATACTGTTTTCCATAGTGGCTGCACCAATTTACAATCCCACCAACAGTGCAAGAAGGTTCCCTTTTCTCCACATCCTTGCCAACACGTGTTTGTTGGTTTACTGGTGCTAGCCATTCTGACAGGTGTGAGGTGATATCTCACTGTGGTTTTAATTCGCATTTCCTTGATGACTAGTGATACTAAGCATCTTTTCATATGTCTATTGGCCATTTATATGTCCTCTTTGGAGAAATGTCTTTTCAGGTCCTCTATCCAATTTTTGGGGGTGTTAAGTTGTATGAATTCCTTATATATTTTGGATGTTAATCCCTTATTGGATGTATCATTGGCAACTATCTTCCCCCATTCAGTAGGTTGTCTTTTCATTTTGTTGATGGTTTCCTTTGCTGTGTAAAATCTTTTTAGTTTGCTGTAGTCCCACTTGTTTATTTTTTCCTTTTGTTTCTTTTGCCCAAGAAGACACATACAAGAAAATATTACTAAAAGCAATGTCAGAGTTTACTGCTTATGATTTCTTCTAAAAGTTTTATGGTTTTGGGTTTTACATTTAAGTGCTTCAGGGTGTGTGCCCTCCTGTTGTATTAGAGTCTTGATTGCTGTTGGCATAACAGTGTGTGGTTTTGACCCTCAGGCTGACTGGCTGTGACTACACCAGAGGAGCTATTGTGCAGGGACTGACCCCACAGAGCAGGAGTTGCCTTTCCAAGGCTCTGATGCCAACCGAGTCTGCCCTTCAAGTATATTGTTTTTAGAGCTGGTTGGATGGTGCTCTGGTGTGGTCTGGAGCTGGCCACCAGGTCTACTGCATAGATCTTAATCCAGTTTTCATTTACCGGTCTCTTGAATAAAATGAATTTGTAATACTTCATGCGAATTAAAACATGAGGAAATCAAGCTATTTGCAAAATGAGCAGTTCTGAATCTCTGGCCTCCGTGGCTCAGGTGGGTCCACTGAGGCACACCTGTGTGCTGCCTTGGCGAGAATTCCTGCTGAGAGGGCAGTCTATCTAGGTTAGGTCTCGAGAGAGCCATGCTTACCTAGCAGAATGCAAACATCTCTGAACTTTGCTTTCTGGATAAAAGGCAGCATTAGCCTCCCATTGCATGTCCTCCGGCAGGATCAGTCTCACATCCCAGCCTGACACTTGGCCTTGCTCGTGATTAATCTCGCAGAGGTGAAGCTCTGCCTTGTGATGGGTTGCTGGATCCGTGCACAGCTTTCTGGAGGGGAGGGGGACCTGCGGGGGGAGGGAAAGAAAGGCTGGGAGCAGAATAATAAGTGTGGAGGTTTGAGAAGCCTGCTCTATGCCATGTGTTGCAGGAAGCTTTATTTAGTGGTTCACTGTCAGAAAATTATCTTTTGCCATGAATGCTACTGGAGCATCATGGAGGGAATTTCACACTGTTTTTTTCTTCGGTGTGAATTTGGTGCTTCAGTTGTGTGTTGTTGTTTTCCCCACCCCTTGTTTTCAATCAAATCAAAGTAGGCTAAATCCGGTCTCTTCGGTGGTTCTAGGGATGTGCTTAGCACTTGTGTCCCTCTACTCAAAAAGGATATGACTAACAGTTTCATTCAACTGAAAGAGACCTGCTTCTGACTTTGTTCTCAGGACTCTGATTATTCATGGAATCTGAAAATGCTTGAAGGTTGTTGAATTTTCTTTATTTTACTGTGCTCATCTCTGTTACTAGGCTTGATGAAGATGTGTGTGTGTGTGTAAGGGGGTGATTACAGGGAAGTGAAAATCCCACATGCTCATCAGAGGTGGCTAAGACCTGAGGTGCTAAGAGCTTTCAAACAATTGTCAGCTCCTTGCCTTTCCTGAATAATTCTGTTACTATTTAAAGAACCAAACCAGGTGCAGGGAGACCTTGCTTTAAAGAAACAATACATGGGGACCTCTATTTATACAAACTAAGGAGTGACTTCAAGAGTTCTAGTTCCCTGTTAAGAAGCAAGTTTGCTTGATACCTGACTATCACATGAAATGCACTTCATTTTGGGGATGTGCCCATTATATAGAGGCCCATCCGCATATTTCTCTGAAAAGGGATCTCTTTTGAAAAAGCCCCTCCCTCCCCCACAAACTCCTGAAGACATACTGACAATAGAAGGATTATTGCCTAACCTGGTGTGTGACAAGTGTCTGTTATAAATGAACCAGACGGTCTGTCTTCATTTGCCTCTCAAACACAAAGCCCCATCGCCCACTGACCAGACCTGAGGTGTCCATAAGGTGACTGGCCTCTCCTTTCCCACTGCCTGCTCAGGACCTGGGAGAGACCCTCTGGACAAGCCTCTCAGCCCAGACCCAAGTGGCCCTGGAGGGGCCCGGAGCTCCACCACCAGGACAGCCATCATTGTCATCAGTGGCTCACCAGTAGGTGCCCCAAATACCACAGTGGGGTGTCCCTACAGCTGGCTCTGCCTTGGGGAGCCCTGGGCTCAGAAAAAGGTCTGAGAAGACCCTCTGCAAAGATTGTCTTCTTAGCCGAAGATACAGCCTCACTCTCCAGTCTGCAATAAATTTCCAGAAAACAGCCACACTTATTCTATCTTCAGACTCTGGAAAGGTAATGTTGGGGCTCTGGTAAATTTCATGGTAGCCATTCTGGTCCAAAGAAGGTGCAGCTTATCAAGAACCTGCTATCGTAACTTTGGGCTGAAAATCTTCAGTGGATAAGGTGGGCTGGTTGGGTAGGTTCTCCCTTGCAACTTGTGTACTTTTTTAAAAGACAAAGTGACAGGACACAGCTGACATTATCACAGCACCTTTAAGTGCCTCTTAGCTCTTGTTTGACGCAATGCTTCTAGTAACATACTTTGATGCGTCTTAAACACAAAAGGATGAAGAGTTTCCTGTTTTGGGGATGGATGCAATACTCATAAGACAAAGTACTGAGCCTGCAACCTAGCTGATGTTATTCCTTTGTCCTCTCACTACCAGAGGGACAGCTTCAGACCTGGGGGGTCAGGAGAAGGGGTGAAATGAGAAGACCCTCTGCAAAGCTTGTCTTAGCTGAGGATACACCTGACCTCTGTCCCCCTTGTCCTTGACAGGCACTAAAATGGGCCGTGAGAAGATGGGGAAAACTGAGGCAGTGGGACTTTGAGCAAACTTCTGGAGGCACCTATTAACCTTTATGAAAGTCACAGGTTGGTAGGGGCCATACATCTTTTGTAAAGGTCTTTAATGTTTAAAATTTTTGTTTCATAATTAATACTTTTATTTTCTTTACTCCTTTAATGGGTTCAGACCAGCAAAGTGACGAAGAGGTGGTAAAGGACATGGCAGCTGGCCCACAACGTTTCTTCAGACCTAGTTGGTGGGAAGTTCAGGTGAGCAGGCTGCACAGCAGCAGGACTGGGAGGGAGGGTTCACCACAGCAGTGCCCAGAGACACTTCTGAACTGAACCTCTACTGCCTTTTTCAGTTTGAGTAACTTGTTAACAGGGCAGCTATGGAAGTTACATGAGATCATGGCTTGGCTTCTTCAGGAGGAGCCCTGGAGGCAGGTGAGAGATACTGTCACTCAGCCCGTGTGACTCTGGGCCACCACTCGTCTACCCCAACCTTCAGCTGTGTCACATAGATCAGGGAACTGGGTTATTGTAACTGAACAAGACAATATGTCCACATGAGGCTTTGTCATTTGCAGTGTTCTCCCCACCCCCGCCAAGCACATGCAACTATAAAAGACTGCTCACCTTTCGTGGCTGCTTCTGATGTCTGAGCATCTAGTACTCATCAGAGCGGGTCGGCGGGAAGTTCTTGTGAAGAAGATCTGAGAGGACTCCCACAGAGACACCGGCTCCTGGGGTGGAAGGATAAAGGTCAGTGAGACAGACTGCCAATGATTAGCCGACAGTTTCCTCATCTGTAAAATGGGGACAATACCACTGATTCTCCTTGGGCTTAATAAATATTCACAGCCATCACTGTCATCGGTGGCTCACCAGTAGGTGCCCCAGATACCACAGTGGGGTATCCCTATAGCTGGCTCTGCCTTGGGGAGCCCTGGAGGAGTGGTACACACTTGGAGCATTCCTTCTAAGTAATGCTTCTGGGCTGACTTCATTATGCCAAAGGATGACATGTTAGTTGAACCCACTATGTTCTTAGAAGTGCTTTACTCTAATATCAGAGATTAGGAAGAAAAATAAAAAAGGATCCCAGTAGAGGATTGGTGATTCACAGTCAAGACAGGCTACACAGTGTTTAGGTATGCATAGTGAAAGCAAGAAAAAGCAATGGAGAAAGGAAACATGATATAGCTCAGTTGGTACAAGAGCTGGACAGCAATACTGAGAAAACATCTTGATGCACACGGGCCAACAGCCCACCTTGTCCCTGGGCTCTGCAGTGACCCCAGTATCCCCCCAGCATGCCCAGCCTACAGAGTTCAGCTACCACAGAGCTCTAAATGGTGGCTGGCACCCCCTCCCTAACTTAATACCCAGGGTCTTAGTAGGGAGTGTCCTCTGAGCCTGCTCTGGGGACAGGGTGAGGTTGTGGGTGTGCAGGGCACACATGATAAATCCACTCCAACACCCCAGCCTTCCTAAGCCTTGATTCCTTCCTTCTATTTCAGTGGTTCTCAACCTTCCTAATGCCGCGACCCTTTAATACAGTTCCTCCTGTTGCGGTGACCCCCAATTTCATTGTTACAAATTGAACATAATTAAAGCATAGTGATTAATCACAAAAACAATATGTAATTATATATGTGTTTTCCGATGGTCTTAGGCGAACCCTGTGAAAGGGTCGTTCGACCCACAGGTTGAGAACCGCTGTTCTCCATCATGAGGGAAATCCTAGAACCTCAATGAATGTAGAACCATTGAGCCCGATTTTCAGCCAACCATCAAAGTGATCTCTTATAGCCCCTTCCAGCTGCTTCAGTTAACACGTTAAGTAGAGGATCTATTTCATCCTCAGTCTGCTATCCTTAAAGCCATTCTTACTTGCATTCCTTAGGCTTTCACCAATATAAATTTGCAAAACGTTATGATCTTTCCAAAGGAGTGCCACCCTGTCTACCCAAGGGCAGGGTCTTGGCTGAGGCAGGGCTTCTGGGCCCCAAATTGTTGCTCCCCTAGTTGCCACCAGTGGTGATTCCACCAGTGGAAACAATTCTTTGGGAAGTGAGAGATTTGCTGACAGAGATGCTCAGCTCTATTTTGGTGGTGTGCCAGAGATTTCACTTGGGTTGTGAAATGGAAGAATCCTGACCGTGAAAGGGTCCCAGTGGAACGAGCCTGAGGAAATGCCCTGGAGTCCGACAGAGCTGTTTTTCCAGCTACCTCTCAAATCGTCTTTGCAGGCAGGGATATGGGTCACCAGCCAGTACTGTGGACTCGCACCTATATGCTCCCTCCAAACATCAGAAGATGTTAGCTGTTATCAACCACAGACTGTGAGGTTGGACCTGCTGAGGAGGAACAGAGATGTCTGGACTAGCTGGCAGCTTCTGGAATGTCTCTGCTGCAGTGATCACTCTTCACCAAGCCCGACTATGCAAGGTGGCCCAGGTGCCCCCACACCTTCTCTCCAAGCCTCACGGTGAGGTAGGTATCACTGCCCCCTTCATGGGTGAGGAACTGGAGAGCTGGCCTCACCTATGTGCCCACAGAGGGAGTGATGACAAGACAGGGAGGTTGGTTTGGTTTCCCCCTGAAGAGGAGATAAAGTTTCCTCTGGATCAAGGAGGGGTAGGGAGGTGAGGCGGGAAAGTGGCTTTGAGGTGGGTCATGAGGGACAGGACTTGCCCATGGTCCTTCAGATCTGGGCATCGTCAGGAAGCCTCGCCCTTCCTTTCCTTGCAGGTTGGCAGGCTCCTACTCTATTGCTTTTCCAAATGCCCTGGCTGCTCCATTTCACTCCTGCTTTAGAAGCACTCCGTAAACTTTAGCTTCCAAAAGCCTGGAATTGGCAGCAAAGTGGACATTTCAGATTATATAAGATTTAAATACTTAGGTTGCTTCTGAAATGTGCACGAGGAAGTGTAGGATTCCTAAATGCAAAGCTGGGACATGGGGTTAAAAAGATGGGGTCTTGGGAAAGCCCTGTGAGCTCAGTCTCCTCCTGGTAAAAGGGGGATGGTCATCCCCGCTGAGGGTTGTTGTGGGGATCAAACCAGATAAGCATGGGTACAATGCTATTAACTGATAGTGAGGAAGTTGAGCTCAACACACCTCCGTTTTAGTCTCCTTGCCCTTGAAACTCACATTCTAGTCACAGGAAGAGACTTTTCTCATTTCCGAAGCATTCCTGCAGGAATTTCTTTCTGCTTCAGCATCTAAGGAAAGTGAGTCAGACATGACAAAGTCGGGTAACCAGTGATCAGGAAACAAACAACAAACACATAAGCACCAAAGTCAAGTTAAAAGGCTGGTCCTGGCTACCCTGGATAGAAGACCAATTTAAGCGACCAGACTTTAAACACGAAGACTTCCTTCCCAATGATTGCTGCACAGAGGTGCTAACTGCTGCCTACTCGACTGTACCATTAGCCAGCAACTTCCACTAAAAGCTCCTTCAAACAACAAAAGAATAGTGAAAACTACAGCCTCCTAACCAAGCTTATATATAGGCTGAGCGAATCAGGACACAGCACATGCCAGTCACGAGAAGGTGAGGATTTAAATCTTTGGGGACAGAATTCTGCAGGCACTTTGTTTTTATCCTGCTCTTCAATGACCCCACATTGGGGAGTTGGGAATGCAGTTGCAAAGGCAGTGGGGTGTGGGAGGTGAGAGCACACGGGGTTCACTGTGTCTGCTTTCTATCAGAGTGGACCTGGGTGGGAGGGAACGGACTGCAAGGGCTGAGACTTGCTGTAAACATCCCAGATGAACCAGGGGCTCCGACCCCAGCAATAGAGCTGTCCCCCTTTCCTTTCACGGAAATAGAATCTGCCTGACGAAGCAGCCCAAATGCAGAGATACTACTCCCTGGGGACTCTGCTCTTGGAAATCATGTTTTTATGCTTTCAGCCTAATTAACAACAAAGGGTCATTTTATCTTGCCATCCTGATTTTGTTAGTTGGCTTTCAATTTAGGTTATTATGAACCAAATCAGCCAGAAAGGGATTATGGACAGATCTTTCCTCCCCATCTCTCCTCTCCACACAGATACCACCCGTGCCCCCTCCCTTAGTCTCTGCTGATAGGACTAAGTCTACAAGCGAGCAAGTGCCATTAACTGACATTCATCAAAACACTCTCCATTGTTCGCAGATGTGAGCGGCTGAGAGGTGGGAATTACTTGGCATTTCATTTAAATCTGTATTGAAGACTTGCCTGACAAAACATATTAAGGGTAAGAATTGCCAGCTTGGGAATGGGGCTATGTTTATGGCTTGCCCCATATTTTTCTCTCCTAAAGAAAGAAAATAACACTTCCCCTCTCCTTCTGCAGCTCACCAGCCCCCACCCCACCACCATCACATTCCATTTTCCTCCGTGAGTGAAGCTTTTGTTAGCAGGGTCTATAAGATTACGATAAACACTCTGGACCTCTGCACTAGCATCTGATAGTAAAAAACCCACAAGCTTTATTTTTTTGGGGGAAATATGATTTATTGAACTTACTGGGGTGACATTGGTTAATAAAATCAATAGGTTTCTGGGGTACAATTCTATAATACATCATCTGTATATTGTATTGTGTGTTCACCACCCCAAGTGAAGACTCCTTTCATCCCCATTTATCCCCCCTTTACCTCTGGTAATCACCATACTGTTATCTGTCTATGAGGTTTTATTTTTTTTTTTGCTTAACCCCTTCACCTTTTACACCCAGCCCCTCCCCTCTGACAGCTGTCAGTTTGTTGTCTGTTTCTATATATTTGGTTTGTTACTTGTCTTTCTCTGACTGGCTTATTTCACTTAGCATAGTGCTCTCCAGGTCCATCCATGCTGACACAAAAGGTAAGATTTTCTTCCTTTTTACAGCCGAGTAGTATTCCATTATGTAAATGTCCCACAACTTTTTTTAATCCACTCATCTACTGATGGCACTTGGGCTGCTTCCAGATCTTGGCTATTGTAAACAGTGCTGCAGTTAACATAGAGGTGTGTATGTTTTTGGGGCTGGTGTGTCTCGATTCTTTGGGTAAATTCTCAGACGTGAACAGCTCTGCGTTTAGTAGTGTTATCGGTAGGATCTCCCTCTGGGAGGTACGTGGTAGCCATCTAAACACAGGCCACGTGAGCTGTGTGCTTCTCTGGAGAGAGACGGTCACTAAAGGCCTTGGACCAAGAATGGATGCCATGCTAGTGAATGCACATAGCTCCCAAGGGGCAGTGATTCTCCCTGCCGGATTCTGTCAGTCTCCGAGGGCAATCCTGCACATATAGTGCTTGCCACCATGTTCTTTTCTTTGGATCCTCAAGTTTACACTATCATCTTTCAGGTTACTTTCGCATTGTAATAAAAAAGTCAAAGGAGCTCACAGGTGGAAGATTGTTTTTACCTTCTTTTTTTGGTCTGTCTTGGATCAGGAGACTGCTCCAGAGAGCAGGTAGGCACACAACTTGCATGCGTGGGCCACAGAGGCCCAGGAGAAGGAGAATGGTGGGGGACCTATGGGAGCAAAGTGGGGGTGGGGAAGCCGGTATAGGTCCCTGGGAATTATAGGGACACTTGCCTTTGACCATTTGGTGCTTCCTTTGCTTAGGAGCCCTCTGATGTTGCAAACTGGTGTTGAGTGTGGGTGGGCTGAGAAATCCTGTCAGGTCTTGCATTGTGATGAAATCTGTGCATTGGGCCACTCAAGAGTTCTGCTTCTTGGAGAACTTTCTATTTCTAGGCTTTGAAGTGTCATGAGCCCCTGAAGGTAGGAAGTCTGGCTGTGCTCCGTTGAACTTGGTGAGGATTATGTGGCCACAGTCTTTCCAGGGAGACCTCTGCGGTCCCCAACATGGCTGAGATATGAAACAGCTAACGTTAGCCCTTTCTTTGGGCCTTTGCTGTTTCCATGATTTCTGGGATAAGTTGAGCAGAGGAAAGGAAAACAGAGCAGTGCTTTAGGTCCTCCCCAGTTAAGGTGCAGGCGTCCCAGTCGTCCCCCTGGCACTCCCTTGGAGGGACTCTCCCACCCCTTCAAATGGTAAGCCTCGAGGCAACTGGCTGGGGCTGCCCATGCAGTTCCCATCCCTGGGTAAAGGCCATGGGAATCCTGAGATTCATGCAGGAGGGACTGGGGAACCGACTTCATAGTGATGGGGAAGCCCCCAGCTCACTGATGGCTGGCGTGTGGCTGATGGTCTGGCTGGGTGCTGTGGTTCTGTCCTGTCACAGGCATCAGACATCAGACTCCCCTAGTTCCTCACCCTTCGAGTAAGAGCCTTAGGTCTAGTTTGGTGAAAGCATATACATTTGCTGGAGGGTGTGTGCACACTTTTCTGTAATCTATATATATAAAAGGTTAATATGCAAAGTGTCCTCTAGGGAGTTCGATCGCTTGCTATGATGTGCACTGACTACTAGGGGGCGGTGCAATGAGGGAAGGAGGAGGCGGGGAACCTGATTGGCTCTGATCACCAGCCAGGCCTAGGGACCCTACCTGTGCATGAATTTCATGCACCAGGTCTCTAATATACGCTATAACACTGCTCTTCCTAGCTGGTTTGGCTCAGAGGATGGAGCATCAGCCTGCAGTCTGAAGGGTCCCAGGTTCGATTCCGGTTGGGGGCACATGCCAGGGTTGCGGGCTCGGTCCGCAGTGTGGGATGTGCAGGAGGCAGCCCATCAATGATTCTCTCTCATCATTGATGTTTCTATCTCTCTCCCCCTCTTCCTTCCTCTCTGAAATCAATAATAATAATAAACAACCAAATTCATAACGCAGCTATCTCAGGCTGAAACCAGAGAAGAATTCGTTATGAAGGCTCGGAGGCTGGTTACTAATCAAGCCCTGAGCAGACCCAGCTCCTCCTTCCTCTCAATCCAGGCTACCTTCAGGCCCTCCAAACACTTATGCCTTCATAGCCCCAAAAGTCATGACCTTTTGAAAAGATTTGAAAAAATAACACCGACCCTGTTTTAAGTCATCATTTCAGTCTGGCACCATCTGAATGGAAAGATACCGCATGCAACCTGATGTTAGGGGACAACTGTGAGGTGAATGGTAATTACTCATCGAGAGTTACAATCATTTGAATTAAGTACATGGTCTAGTCCCATCATGTCTAGGAAGCATAAGCAAGATGATATCTGTCCTAAAATTGTTGTACATACTTCTGATGTTCTACATATAAAAATCAGGTTAAACAAATGCTAATACCCTATTAGCTTCCCTCTGAACAACGAAAAGTTCAATTTCTGTAGGAAGTAATTTCTCAGATTATCATATGGACTCTTCTTCC
The DNA here is from genome assembly GCF_014108235.1 of Myotis myotis. NCBI lineage: Eukaryota > Metazoa > Chordata > Mammalia > Chiroptera > Vespertilionidae > Myotis > Myotis myotis. The sequence continues at coordinate 49,745,780 of NW_023416317.1, forward strand.
ATTCTCTGACCCCAGGTCCTGCCTCTACGATGTTACACAATGCTGTTTTGTCTCAAGAAACCCCAAATGACTTAGCATCTCCTATCGATTGTCAATAAGGAGCTCCCATTTCCCCCTGTACACATCCTGGACCCAGCCACAGGGAAAAGACAAGTCAGGCAACCTGGACCAAGAAGCACCAGGGCAGAGACGACAGACTCAGGGAGCCAGGGTGAGTGCCCTTCCCACGTTAGCTATTGTCACCTGGAACTGTGTTCTTCCGACTTTATTTAGTGGTACATCACATGACTCTCCACTGGATATACTAGTAAGCTCCGTGAGGAGGGAAATCTGGTCTGACCTGTTCAGCTCTGTACCTCTAGCTCCAAGAAGAATGCCTGGCACACAGTAAATGCTCAATACATACTTGGTGAATGAATGAGAAGTGACATCTTTGTTCCACAGAGCTGCCCACTCTCCCCTTGATCTTTGTAATACTCCTGGGATTTGCACAGGGGAGTGAGGAAGCAGTTCAGGAGAGTCTCATGGAAAGCAGGTGAAAACCTAAGCTCAGAATTATGGCTAAGACAAGAGCCATACATCAGAAGGATGCACTAGGTACCATGGTTAAAAGCCCCGAGACCCTGGCATCACAGCCTAGAGACATTTGGTAGGATGTTTCGGGTCTGCATTTTTAAGACCAGAAGTCACTGCAGAAAAACAGGAAGGGGAGGAGGAGAAGGAAAGAGCTGCAGAAAGGAATGATGTTGGGCAGCAAGCAGCTCACATAGAGAGGCTGTCAGAACTGTGATGCTGTTCAGAATTTACAATGTGCATGTGCCTATGGGTGAGGGTGAAACTGGCTCCGGCCAGCAGAAGACTTAGGCCCTGGAAGACATAGACATGGAGGTCTTCAGTTCCAGGGGCAAGAGAAATCTCTCAATATTTCTTCTTCCAGATTCAACCATGTGTAAACATAACCTAATTAACATTTAGATAACCTAAGAAATGTTTTTGTAGGAAATGTGTGCATGTGTGTCAGAGCTTAAGTATTTTTGCTAATGTATGTGGGCCTTTTCTTTTATGAGTTTTTACATCTCTAAAACACTTGCTTTCCTATTTGGGGATGAATAACTGCTTACTCTGTGCTGAGTGAGATCTGAGGCCAGAACCCTTGGCATAGGGCACCGGGGCCACGCCTGACCCAGACACACTTTGGGGTGATGGGGCTGCCTTCTACTTAACAATCCTCTTAAGGACTTAGATTCCCTTCCCCAAAAGAATATTTCAGTTGATGATTGAAAAATGTACCTTCATCTAATCATGAGGGCACATTAGAAAAACCCAAAATGAGGGACATCCCTGTTCCCTTAAAAAGTGTAAATGTCATGAGAGGCTGAGGAAGTGTTTCAGATGACAGAACATCTAAGAGACATAACCAGATGCAATGAACACTACTGGACTGGATGCTGGACCACGGGAAAAATAGATTTATTTAAAGGATATCGTCGAGACAAATGGCAGAAATTTGAATGTGGATGGTGATACTGTATCAATACAGTCAACACAATACTAATACAGTTGTGTAAATATAATAATGTTAAATCTCCAGAATTGGATAATTGCACTTGGTTATGTTTTCTGGAAATACAAGCTGAAATATTTAAAGATTAACTCTCAAATGGTTTAGCAAAACATTTGTATATGTGTATGTGTGTGTGTGTGTATATGTATATATATATATATATATATATATATATATATGTTTGTGTATGAAGGAGAGGAAGATAAGTGATAAGGCAATTAATCTGGTTCCAGAGTATATAGGAATTCATTGTACTATTCTTAGTAATCTTAAGTTTTAAATTATTTTATTTTGGGGGGAATAATTTTTCATTTTCTTTTTACTTTCTATTTTGAAATGTCATCCATAAATACATGCAATTGTGTTTTTCCTCATTTTTAAAAAGGAGTTAAAAAACATATTTGAAGTAACTGACATCACATTTAATGTCAATTTACCATGTTATTTCTTTAAACTCCAACGTTATATGATCCCAGTAATTACTTCATGTACTATATAATCTTAAACTGTTTCTTAATTTTCTGAGTCTTGCTGAAAAGCTGCTTTGGTGAAACAGAAGATTTATACTTTTCTTCTATCAGTATAATGGGGCTTAAATCATACCATGCCCTTTAGCTTTTTAAGTCAGAAAAATAAATTCCTAGTAGCTAATCAGAGCTTCTTCCTGCTCCTACCCTTAAGTTGGTAATTTTGGGGGCTGATATGGCTAGAGGTCTTTGGAAAGTCTGCTTATCTCGCAACTAAATGCAAATGTTCCCCGTTTGACATGATCATACTCTTTCTTCCACTCAAATGATCAAAAGGATACAAGCAAGAATATTTTGTTTGGCAAGTGGCCCAAAACTTCTAAATTTATATATTCTATATTTGCTTCATCCTCAGATTGGATTAGTTACTAGGCAACTGAAGTATTTAATTTCATTTGCTAATAGTTACATTTTAATAGAGGCAGCTGTGTACATGACCAGTGCTGGCTATACAAACACAGCCTAATACCAGCCTCTGTGAGCAGCAGTCCGCCCGACTTCCTCACCCTCTTAACATTTTATTTGACTTTCATGTACAGGAAAAGTGATGGCTCTTTAAAATATATAGTTTTTCTATAAGTAAATCCAAGTGATTTATTTTTTCACTCAAAGATCTACCTGTTTGGGGCATCCTAAACCCTCTTTCAGACTCTGGTTCAAGATGGCAGAACAAGCACATGAAAATAAATCCTTAACAGCATGGAAAGAGCACCATCAGTGCCTCAGTGATACTGATGAAAGACTTGCATAGTGGAAACTGCTACCCCAGCAGGGAGCGTGGCAGAGGTCCACGAGTCTTTCCAATGGTGGGTGGAAAACCCCGCATTTGTAGAGAAGGCAGACCACGGGTACTTGTGAGGGAAACTAGTTACAAGCTGCACCCATACACCTGGACCCTCCCCGCAGCAGGTGGAAGGCTGGATGCAGTGTGTTCTGAGAGTGGCTCTGAAAGAACAGTAGTCAGAGGAGAGCACAGGGTGCCTGGCAGATGGAGGTGGGTAAGGAGAGGAAGAAAAAAGCCCAGCTCTTCCCAGAACGGAGCTGAGCGGTGGAGGCTGACTGCTCCCCACAGAGTGAAGCTTCCCTATGGGAGGGGAGAGTCCTCAGCTGGCTGGGTGGTGTTTGCCCAGGAGCCCTGGAGGGAAATCTGCTGTTAGGGCACGCCCTAACTGACAAGGTTCTCAGCCATCCCTCCCATTCAGAGAGAGCTACAGTGGGAAACTGCTTTCCCCCCCAAAATGGGAGAAGACAAAGTTGTCTGCTTTCACCACGCCTGTTCAATATAGTACTGAAAGTTCTAGCCAGTGCAATAAGGCAAGAATAAGCTATAAAAGGCATAAAGAATAAAGAGGAATGAATAAAACTCTGTATTTCTAGATAGCATAAGATTATGTAGAAAATCCCAATGAATCTAAACAAAACAAAAACAACTACAACTCTCAAGGAAGTTCAGCAAGGTCACAGAATACTATATATAACAAATACAACAAACATACATACAGCAACTGTATTTTCGTATGCTAGCAATGAACACATGAATGCCAAAGTACAAAAACCCACAGTACCATTTACAACTGCTCAAAAACAAAAAGAGAAGCACATGTAAATCTAACAAAACTGGTAGAGAACTTGGATGCTGAAAACCACAAAATACCAACGAGAGAAATCAAAGATCTAAATAAATGGAGAGACATACTATGTTCATGGATTTGAAAACGCCACATAATAAAGATGTCAATTCTGCCCACATAGATACAGTTTAACACAATTCTTAACAAAATCTCTCTATTTGTAGATATAGACAAGATTCTCCTAGAATCTCTACAACAATTTTAAGATGAATAAGGTAAGAGAAATCAATCTGCTCAATTTTAAGACTCAGTAACCAAGACTGTGTGGCATTAGCAGGAGACGCAGACCAATCAAAAGAATAGAGAACTTAGAAATAATTACACATTATTGCCCAACTGATTTTTCACAGATGTGCAAAAGTAATCCGGTGGAGGAAGGATAGGTTTATTAACAAATGGTGCGAGAACTGGACACCAATGCACAAAAAATAAAAAAAGAAACCTCAACTTAAACCTCATATAAAAAGGAACTCAAAATGGATGGAAGACTTAAAAACATAGAATATCTTTGGGGTCTGGGGTTAGGCAAAAGATCCTTAGGGGAAAAAATTGGATTTTCGCAAAATAATACAGATAGAGAAAATATTTGGAAGCCATATACCCCCCAAAGGATGACTATATAAAATATTCAAGGAACTCTCTAAACGCAACAGTAAAATAAACAATCCGATTGGAAAATAGGCAAGAGACATGAACAGACAGATGTTTTCACTGAAGAGCAAAGCACCACCTGAAAAACTATCCATTAGGGAAATGCAAACTGAGACCATGATGAGGTGTCCCTACACACCTGTTGGTACAGATAAAATGAAAAATAGTGACAGCACAAGATGCTGGAGAGGATGTGAAAAAATCGTACATCGCCTATGGGAATATAAATGGGACGTCCACTTGGGAAAATTGTTTGGCTGTTTCTTCAAAAAATAAACGTACGCTTGCTATATGACCCAGCAACTACACTCCTGGGCATTTGTCTCAGGAAAATGAAAACTTGTATTTACACACCAAAAATAATATGTTCATAGTGGCTTTACTTGTCATAGCTAAAGAAGGAAACAACCAAAACATCCCTCCCTAGGTAAATGGTTCCCTCACACCACAGAATACTACTCTACAATAGAAAGGAAAAAACTACTGATACAACAACTGCAATGGATCTCAAGGGCATTATGTTGAGTAAAAAAAAAAAAACCCATTAGAAAAGGTCACATTTAGATAGCATTCTCAAAAGGATGAAATTACAGAGGTGGAGAACAGGTTAGTGGTTGCCAGCAGTTAACATGGTGAAAGGGGTGTGTGTGTGTGTGCTGATTATAAAGGGGTAGCACAGAGCAGAAATTTGGCTAGTTGCGTATCTCAATTGTGGTGACAATTACATAAATCCACGCAGGTGTTTTGTAAGGTTGGCTTTGATAATGTACTGTAGTTATGTACGATAGGGGAACTGGATAAAGGATGCACAGGCAACTTTAAGTGATTTTAAAATTACTCTGAAATTAGAAAATTGTTAAAAAGTTACTAAAGGTTAGAATATAATCTCTCTGAAATCAGGAACTTTACCAGTTCTTTGGTATTCGATCCTTAGCACCTAAACAGTGCTTCACCCATAGTAGGTGCTCAATTAGTATGTGGAAACTGATGAATACTGATGTAATAGAGTCCCGTTTTTGTGTTTTGTTTTTAAGGGCACATGATTATAAATGGTGAATGTCTGAAAACATAAACACTACATGGTGAATGGTGATGATGGACAAAGATGGAGACAAAGTTGGGAAGAGGTGAGGAACATCTTATAGACAATGCAGAAATACACAGATAATAGGCTACCTCCATCATTCTAGTATAGTGGTTCTCAACCTTCCTAATGCCGTGACCCTATAATACAGTTCCTCATGTTGTGGTGACCCCCAATTTCATTGTTACAAATTGAACATAATTAAAGCATAGCGATGAATCACAAAAGCAACATGTAATTATATATGTGTTTTCCGATGGTTTTAGGCGACCCCTGTGAAAGGGTCGTTCGACCCCCAAAGGGGTCGCGACCCACAGGTTGAGAACCCCTGTTCTAGTACAAGGTCTTCCCCATCTTAATTTTTTTTTTTTTTAAATGCGTAATAGATACTTATTCTAGAAAAAGAAAACATATATAAGGCATACCCCTGGTGTCTTCATTCTGCTGTCCTGGAAGACAGCAAGGGTGGAGCCATGAACACAAGGCAGTGAGTGGGTGATGGCCACAGCCGGCCCATAGCATGGCATCCTTTCCATCACCCTGCCTGCCAGCTTGTCTCTGAATAGACACTGGTCAGTGTCAGGGTGGAAAATGCATGTTACATATGAAACAAGTCTAGCTTGTTTTAAAAATTCTTAAATTCTTAAAATAACACAAAAATTATAGTCTGTAAATAACATCTACCTACTATTTGACAAACCTTCCTCTCTTCCTAGGTCCCCTTGCCTTTCTGCCATGAGGCACAGTTCAACACATTCTTAAAAAATCAAGGATTTTCAACCTTTTTCATCTCCTGGCACACATAAAACTAATTACTAAAATTCTGTGGCACACCAAAAATATAATTATTGCTGATCCAACAAAGAAATAGGTATGATTTTGATTCATTCACACTGGACGGCTATTGTGTTGGCTGTTATTTTTTATTTGATATCCTAAGGGAAAACAGGTCAGTGCCCCTGACTAAATAGTCAGGTATTGCATGTTCTAAAAATTCTTTTGGCGCACCAGTTGGAAATCGCTGTCTTAAATGATAGTGGTCTTTTAACCAGTATATTTGCCTTCTGCAGGTGGTGACGTAAATTCCCTTTGCCATTAGGGCAAAAGCACTGAAAAGTTATCCATTATATTCTTCATTTCCTTTTTTAACCCTCTTCTTCTATGAGATCATGGCTTGAATGTCCCTATTTCAGGGCAGCCCTGTGCCCCTGCACGAAAAGGCCACAGCAGACAGAACCCTTAATTAATAACATTTTCATTTTAGGAGGTGTCATAGAGTGCTTTAGGCTTTGCACTGGGGCCTTCACCTACATTTTACTTGTGAGGTAGGCAGTATGAAAACAAATACAGAAATGAAATATTACACCTAACATTCCACGTTTAGATGGTGGATGAGTCAAAAACTGAGCCAGAGATTTCAGCCTCCCATTCCACTGTGCTGTTTGTGTGTTCCAAAGGCACACTGTGGGAAATGAAACATGACTTGTTGCAATCTTAAAAAAAAGAAAAAAAGGAATGCTAACAGCAAAGATGCTGCTTCACATAACACCTCGAAGCTACCTTAAATGTAAAACAAATATGCAGATACTTACTAAACACCCATTGTGGTGGTTTGGAGACCCACTTCCTACAGAGATATCGCTGGGGGAACTCTAGAATAAAACGAAACTTCTGGTCCCCAAAGCATCCTTAATTTAAAAACAAAATTATGATCTTTTACAAAGCAGAGCCAAAACACAGCCTTGCTTTTAGACAAAAGTCTGGTGAAGCACAAGTAGCTGCGTTAGGGTCGTGAAATCTTTGTTACCCCTCTTAACAGCCTGCAGACTGGCTAAATTGGACCAAGAGTGTAAGGTCACGCATAGCTTAAAGCTTAAAACCATTTTCTTGGTGAGAAACATGACTATTAAAGGTTGTGCCGGCTGTGAAGGGAAAATGAAACTGCAGCATGAAATGTATAAGAATCATCACTGGGAAAAGTATAGAAAACCTGGAGATTCTACTGACTAAGGGGGGACTAGGATGTAAGCAGGTGTTACTCAAAATGAAACCTTCGTTAAAGCTGTCTCCGAGATCAGTGGTTCTCAAACTTGGCTGCACAGTGAATTCACGTGGGCTGTTTGGAAAAGCACCAGCATCTGGTCCCTCTCCCAGGGACTCAGTTTGACTGGTGGTGGGGGGGAGGGGGGGCAGTCTGAGAAGAGGGTTTCTGAAAGCACCCCGTCCTCTGGTAATTCCAATGGGTAAGCAAGGTTTGAGCCCCCCTGACCTCTAGATACTACAGATCCGTGTGTCTGCACCCCCTCCACCTGCCCCTGAGGTTACTGCAAACCTAGGGATACAGAGTGTGGGAACATGGGAGCCGGAGGACCAGCCTTCGGAGGAGAAACGTGTTGAGCAGCTCCCTGGGTGCAGCCTCCCCAGAGGGGTTAAAACTCAGTGACCCTGAGGCAAAGTGGAAAACAGGTATCGCCTGTCTCCTGGAGACCAGCTGCATGGAGGGAAATGTGCTAAGAATGAGATCCTTTTCAAGAATAAAAAGAGGATAGTTGATAAAGTTAGCAGTTCCCTACCGAACCTGGATTTGGGGAAATCAGCCTGCCAATCAAATGCCAAAAGTTACATTTTTTTCTCCTTGATCTGGTGAGAAAGTTCCCAACATTGCAGCTTGTGCACCTCTCTTTTAAAAACTAAGTGGATTAGGGTTAAGGGGGAAAAATATTCCTTTCCTCTGCTTCCACTGTGAGTGAATTCTGACCCTTTGGTAAAAGAAGCAAAAAATGGTACCCCCCCCCCCCCCAAAAAAAAAACCAACAACAAACCACACCAAGCAAATGAGGTCCAGTTTGCTGCACGGAACAGGGAGACAGGAAAAGACACGTGGAGGAAGGCTGTCCAGCCATCCCAGGGATCCACCAGCGGCCAATGACAAGGCTGCCTGTGGGGGATACACTTCACACTGTGCAGGCCTGGCCCCCTGGGGAGCAGGGTGGAGCCAGGGACAGACTCAGCAAGAGCTGGGCAGTCACCTGAGATCAGTGTCACCTGACTTAATTATCTAAGAGCTCTGAGAAATTAAGCGTTTGATTAGCACCTTCAATCACAAAGGCAGGAATCACAGCTTTTATCTCTGTCCGCTTTCCCCCCTCTTTTCTGGCAGTCATTAAGAAACAATTAGAGAAACAGCGGCAGCCTGATCCTGTCACTATTCCAGCTGGTGATGTGGGAGCCACCCTCACCTTCCCATTGGTTTAAAGACCCACAGAACCTTCTAGAACAGTGGTTCTCAACCTTGGCTGCACATTAGAATCACATGGGAATCTTTTTAAAATCCTGATTTCTGGGCCTCATCCTCCGGAATTTCTGTTTCTTTGTTACTAATGTTGTGGCCCCACCCCATAACAAAGAAACAGAATTTCCAGAGGATGAGGCCCAGAAATCAGGATTTTAAAAAGATTCCCAGGTGATTCTAATGTGCAGCCAAGGTTGAGAACCGAACGTGCATCTAAAAGGGGACATGTGTGCTGCATGACTGATTTCACCTCTTCCAATTAAGTATGGCTGTTGTTTCTCTAAATCATTATTCATTGAACATTAATCCCCTTGAAACTGGTCACTGCAGGGAAACTTCGCTTTTTAAAAATCAGCGCGTGTTTAATAAAAGGCGCCGGCCTGGCTTTGCTGATGGGCCAGCAGCTTTGTCATGGTAAAGCCGTGGGCCCCTGGCCCCCTTGGCCTGTGCCCCCCAAGCCCTATCCCTTCCATGCAGTGAAATACATTTCCTGCCTTTCTCAGCTAATAGACTCTCTTCCGAAAGGAAAGTTAATCCTTGGGCAGCGCAGTATTAAACCGCCCGAGGAAGAATGAAATATTTCAGAAGAGCACAGGGTGAAAAATGGCAACTGCTATTTTAGATTCTTTGAAAATTTAAGTAGAGGAGCAAAAAATAGAAAGCAGCTTGTACTTGGTACAACGAGTCTTAGCTCACTTTTGTGAGATTCTTAATACTGTGCAGGGAGACTGCGGCCACAGCAACACGCTTGGACACAAAGCAGGGACCTGGTCGGAGGGAGCAGGCGCTTGAGTTTCAGGGGCCTGGAGACTGTCCTAACCTCTTAGGTGTGCAAAGGATATGCAACTTAAACAAATGAAAACTGACCTATTTTCCTTCCCTCACAGTATCACAACGAAAAGCGAATCGTTCACCCTTGGGAAGAGCAAGCTCTAGGGCAGTGATGGCGAACCTTTTGAGCTCGGCGTGCCAGCATTTTGAAAAACCCTAACTTAACTCTGGTGCCGTGTCACATATAGAAATTTTTTGATATTTGCAACCATAGTAAAACAAAGACTTATATTTTTGATATTTATTTTATATATTTAAATGCCATTTAACAAAGAAAAATCAACCAAAAAAATTAGTTCGCCATCACTGCTCTAGAGTCTGGTGCCCCGGGTGGGGGTCCTGCTCCATGCTCCTGCCTGGCAGGTGGCGTGGCCTCAGCCGATGCTGCTGAAAAGGGGAGGCCCGGAGAGCCTGCAGCAGGGTAGGTGTGGGGGGTAAATGCCCTGTGTCTCGGGGAGTGGTGACAATCAGTAACACGGGACGACGACGGTGTAATCATGAAACAGACTTAACCTGGACGCCTGTTTTACCGCAGAGGCACAAAGAGAAAGCGCTCTCCTCTGGATTGGGGAGAAGCAGGTAATTGTAAAAACACTGCAATCGTTTTTCTAGCCTGTGCTCTTACAATCCAATTTATAGCTCTGCTCCTCACAGCTGCTTTCCATGTGCACACGGCGGTTAAACGTATTAGCGGGATTCGGAGTAGCAGGCTCTCACATTTATGGCTCACCCTGGAGAGGCACAAGGGATGTGACTTCAACTGTTTTAATTCGCTATGCCCTGTGTCCCTCTGCCTGGGGCTCTGCACACATGCACGTGACCGGCGGGGACAGAGGGGCTGCGGTGAGCATGCCACCAGCCTCGGGGGGACTGTGTCACCCAGGCAGGCGGCCACCTAAGTCCCCAAAGCACCTCCATCTCCAACACCATGCAGGTCTGGGCTCAGTTCCCGGCCTGGCCTGGACACCTCCATTCACACATGCTAAGGGGCAGCTCGTGCACTCACAACCTCTGCAGTTTTGCGACCAGTTTTGGTTCCCCATGGTAGGGGTCAATCCCGGCAAGGCAGAAAGCCCAGGCAAGGAACATGGCCTCCTGAGGGTGCCTGCTGGGCTTTCACCTCTCTAGGCCTCAGTTTCTCCATCAGTGAAATGGAGGTAATAAAACCCATCTGGAGGGCGAGGGGAAGACCCCTCCACAGTTCTTGGTGGCTCTGTTATTAGTGGTTCTAGATGTCCAGTTCCCCCCAAGCCCACATGGCAACACAGCTCCAGGCCCTCAAAGGTTCCCATACCCCCCCACTGCCTGACTGACACTCTTTGAAGTCCTAAGGGGGCCTCCCTGCTTCTACTGGCAATATCCCCTCCTCCCAACAGGCTGGGTCATATTGCCTCATTCCAGTCTTGTCTCACATGCCACCTCCTCCATGAGGCCTCTCCAGTCCCTTGCCAGCCAGCTCCCTCTCTCCTTCCCTGACACGTGGCATATGTTATAAAGCTGCAGTGGTGTGCATTATGGATTGACATGTGCCAGTGCCCTTGAGGCCCTAGACCAGGGGTGGGCAAACTTTTTGACTCGAGGGCCACAATGGGTTCTTAAACTGGACCGGAGGGCCGGAACAAAAGCATGGATGGAGTGTTTGTGTGAAATAATACATGTTAACACTGCTGCTGGTGAAGGAGCGGAGGGGAGAGCAAGAGAACCCTCCACTCTTTCGGCTCCGCGGGCCAGATAGAACAGCCGAACGGGCTGGATCCGGCCCGCGGGCCGTAGTTTGCCCATGGCTGCCCTAGACACAGGGTCTTAGATATCCCTCTACCTGGCTTGTTCACTCATCCCGTTGGCGCATGCACTTAGTAGTTGTACCACATGCTTTGGCTGAACTGTATGTTTGCTCACCAAAACGAAATAACCCAGCTCTCAGAAATCCTGAGCCAGGGTCTGGAGGTTTTATGTGCCGGACGCCCAACGCAGTCAGACAACACAGACCCTCCCAGAACCCGAGGGAAGCCCTGACGCTGAGGGCATGGGAAGGCGCCTAACCAAGAAGCCCTCGGTCCCTGGAAGGGCATGCAGAGGCCCTGGCAGGAGTGGGACTTCCCACTGAAGGAACATGCCTCGACAGAAGCCCTGGACATAGGTGTCCATGAGGTACACAATGCCCAGTTCTCCGTGGGCACCTTGCCACTGTAAGACTGCAGGGTTCTAAGGATCCCCTGTTCAAATCTGGGCCCCTTGAAGGTCCCCCAAGCGTGTTTGGTTAGGGTGGAAGCCGCTCGAGCTGGCTCTCAACTAGACAGCAGTGTGAGGCCCTTGGGTTCTGGAGCAGGGCCCGCCTACCACCACTATTCCCAACCAGCTGCCCCTGTCCAAGGTCCTGATCCAGGCATGTCCCGTTTCCTCCTCTGTGAGGTGGGGAATGTGACTCTGTCCCTACCTCTGAGGCGTCTGGCACAGCTAACGAGCTACTGCACGCATAGTTCTGGCACAGTCCCTGGCATACAGTAAGTGCTCAATAATGCTCACTGTTATTAGAATGCTGTTGCTGTGAAGGGGCGGTTCCACGGGGAGTGAATTACGTCTCCATAATCTGGTATGAGCCAGAGAATATGGGTGAACCTGTTTCTCTTGCTGAGTCCGAGTGGGTAGGAGAAAGTCAGGGAAGGGGAGAAAATGACGACCGGACCCAGGAGATCTAGACCACGCATGCTGGCAGATGCAAAACCTGCTCTTTAAGTTTTAAGATGAGGTAGAGGAGGGGAGGAGGGGGGTTGGAGAGAGAAAATTGAATGTTTTTTTTTTTACCTCACTGACTTTAATTTTAAAAATCAACTGTCTCATGACAGTAACTACTTCCCTATTTCTCAGCTCGTCACCCAAACATTAGAACTAAATAATAGGTGGCAAGTGAGAGAGGGGGCCCAGTTTATGACTCTCAGGAACTGAGGAGCCAGGACACACAATGGCTGTCCTCCTATCGGCTTCCTCGTAGCCAGCGAGGGCCCTGAGTGAGGGTCTGAGAAATCACTGTCCTCCAGCGCCCTGTGCTTTTCAAATCCAGCGGAACTACAACAGCTCCCTCCAGCTAATGACTGAAACGGCACCGGCACCGGCACCGACCTGCCTTCCTGAAATTGACTGGCACAGTCAGAGGGCAGGGAGGCCAGCCTTGCAGATAGCGGTGCTTACGGAACCATTGGAAGGAGCTTATGAACTATGTCTGCCTTCATCCCTGGACTCAAATCACCCCGAGAGGCTGGAGAAAACCACTTTCAGTGTGTGCAGGGGGGCCGGGGAGAGAGGGTGGCGGTGAAAAAACAGCGCATTTGAAGTAGAAAACCATTTCAAGGAGGAGGAAATCAGCGAACCACTTAAGCCAAGCTATTGATGGTGCGGCTGCTATTAACAGGTAATTTACAATGTGCACAAGAGGTTTTGCTTCCAGAAGCATCTGCTTCCAAGCAGCACCAGTGAGTACCCGTGCAGGACGTCTCCTGGACACGTGGGGCTTAACATACTCAGGAGGGCCTGGGCTAGGGGAAAGCGAGCTCATTGCTGTGGGAAACATTGTTCTGGTATGGATGATAAATTACCATCTGGTTCTCATACCTGTGATCACCTGGCTCTTGCTGCTTTTTCTCCTCCCACTCTCATCATCAGAAAAGGCACCCCAGGATCTCACAACTCACAGTGGCTCCACAGACCAGCAGCCCCTTGGTGGGAAGATGGTAGAAATGCAGATCCCCGGGCCACCGCTGGCCTGCTGGGTTGGAGTCTGCACCTAACAGGACCCCTCGGGTGCACGGAGAGCTCAAGGAGCCGGCGCGAGGGCGATCCCGATGAATGGAGACAAGTGGACAACAGGCTGCTCCCTACCAGGCTACTTGATCAAGACTATTATTCGCAAGCACCAGTTGGGTCAGACTTTCAGGGGAAAAAAACAGAGCAGGGGTCTCTGAGTGCCCTGTGAACCAGAGTTTGGAAAGTCTGGCTTCTGCTAATTTCATAAAAGCAACTCATTGGATAGAAGACTCACTATTGCTGAGAGCTCACTTGTACTCTTCACCGGTATCACTCAGTCTTCATGAGATACTAATATATTTCTTCTTTCCTCTTTAATTATGCTTTTCCTGCACTGACCTGGTTATTGGACTCCACCTTCCCATCGTGGTTGCCCTCCATCATCGTCCGTCTCCTCCTCCTCTGATCACAGGCATGTACAGCGTGCTCCTAGCCAATCACCGCCACTGCTCAGGCTGCCCAGGGCCTGCCCCCTGCAGTCTGCACCATCTCCATGCACTTGCCCCTGTGTCGGCATCATCTGTCTCCCTTGCCCTGCAGCCTGGGTGTGAGATGCGATGTCTTTTGCTTGCCCTTCCGGATCCCCTTCCCTCTTGCCACCCAGCTCTGGAATCTGGGCAGGAGCTGGTTGGGAGGCAAGTGAGGTCAGGATATCGAAGCCCTGGGCTCACTCTCTTGCCACATCACCTCCCTGCCTCCGGTTCTGGTTACAGCTCCCTGCTCTGGCCCCTGCAGGCCAGCTGCGACCAGTCCTGGGTACTGCACCAATTCCCTAGCACCCATGCCCCTACCTCTGTACACAGTCCCTGGATTCAACTGTCCTCAAATTAACCATCTGCTTCCTCTGGGGCCCGACCACTGGCACACGGCTCCGCTACTCTTCACACTCTCACTCGTGAAGGTGCCCAGGGCCTTCTAAAAGATAAACCCAGGGTGGTTTTTTCACCTTCATCCCCTTGGGCTCCCCCCCCCCCCCCAACACATCGCACTGAATATCTGAGGTGGCTTATTTTGCCCCCTCCGCCGCCTTCCAGGGGCATCAGCACTTGCTGTACCAGGATCCCACCCTGCCATCAACTCATCTCCCCGCCCAGCCCTGTCACAGTCTCAGAATCATCAGGCTGGGGGAGGCCTCAGAACTCCTGGTCCAACCCAATGGGGGCCCTGAGGCTGGGTGAGCCATCTGCCCGAGGTTCCCTGGCAGCTTAAGGATGTGGGAACTCAGACGGAAAGTTCAGGCTCCTTCCACCTCCTGCCCCCTTTCTTGACCCGGGTGCTTCAGAGAGTGCGACACCCATCCATCCCCTCTGCCCATGCCCATCTCATGTTCTTGGTTCTCCCCAGACATCCCTCTCTCATCAGCTCCTTGACGGCTCCTCCATTCCAGTCTCTCTAAGTCATCCCACCCACAGGGAAAATTAAGTCATCTTTAAAAACACCGTCTGAGCATATCACCCACTAGCTCCAAACCCTGCGTGGAGTCCCCGTCTGCACAAGCCCCTTTGTCCTGCCACCTTTCAGCCCTAGGACGGCCTGTAGCCTCCTCTCACCTGCTGACGTAAATCTGACGCCTCCGCTCCAGGGCGTGCAGTCTCCCTCCGGCCACACCCTTTCCCCTCTGCTCTGTTCACACCATTGCCTGCAGCGTCTGGAGTTCAGATCGGCTCCTTGGGGCTCTCCCTTCCTCATTTCTGACAGTCCCTTGTTTTCTGTCCCATTTATCATTAAACAATTAGTCATGTCCTACTTCTGCCTGCTTTGATCCGCTGTAAAGACACTCGTTTAACTCTTTACCTGCCCCTGCCTACTGTAACTGCCCCAGCCAGTCCTGCAGTTCTCCGGAGATGTGGCTTAGCGTCTATCAGAGTGCCAGACAAATAGAAGGCGCCGGAAAGACAGGGTGTGAATAAATTAGGTAAAGGCCTTTGGGGGTCTCTGAGTGCCCTGTGAACCAGAGAGGGTGCAGTGACAGCTGTCCTCCAAAGTGTCCCAAATGAGGTTCCCAATTTTTGTTTTCTGTATAAATCTGGCCTCATTGCAACTGGTTAAGAGTTTTGCAAATCCTATTTAAGTATTGGTTACGGCTAACAGATGTTTTTCTCCAAAGATGCTTAAATGTTTGTGTCCTGACCCTCATGTAAGACCCACGTGTGAGACAGTAACACCTCCCCTACTCAGGTGCAGGCCCTGGTCACATGTCGCCTGCGGAGTTATAGTTCTTTCCCACTGGCCGCCTCTCCTTATCCTCGCCCAGTGTAATCCCCACGGCCAAATGAAGATTTAAAAAAAAGCAAAGTTGGCCATGTCATTCTCTATCGCCCCTCCCCCACCCTGCAGTTCCTCAAGGCCATTCCCCTTGTTGTTCCCTGTCAGGATGGCTCCTCCCTCACCCCCCCCCCCCCCAATTCCTGCTCATTCCCCCTCCAGCTGGCAGCCTCATTGAGCCACCCTTTGGGTTTCTGCCTAAATGTCACTTAGTACCTATCTACAGTACAGGCCCTCCTGCCCACGAAACATAAACTAAGAGGGAAACACATTGGTGTGGTTCCCTCTGTGTCTTGTAGTTCCTGTGCATAGTAGGTCCTCGCATGTCAGTGTCACTTTCAAGATAAAACTGTAACGACGAGGCATTCAGAGTGAGGCAGCCATTCCCAGGGGTTTATACTCCCAAGTGCCTCACGTCTGTTAACATGTTTAATCCTCTCCCCAGCCCTTTGAGGAACATGTGATTTTATCCCCGCATCATGGAGTGAGGAACCAATGAGCCCCACGGCCTTATTTTACCCCAAGTCACCTGGCTATCCTGAGCCAGGGTCCCGCCCAGACAGCAGGCTCCAGCACTCAGACTCTTAACCACGGTGCCACACAAACTCCCAGAGCTCAATGGGGGCGATCACCTTGCCCTTCACATGGTCCCTGTGCTCTGCGTCTGTCCTCTCTCTTTCTGAGCCTCACAGCAGAGCTGCCTCACTGGCACAGGGAATCCTCATGGAAAAACAAATGCCTGCTCACCATTCTCAACCTGCCAAGCTCTGCTGACCCCTGTTCAGAGCAGTTTTGCATGAATAATGGCCACAGTCAGGGAGCTGGTGGAGAGACAAACCCTGGACATCTTCTGAAACATTTCACCGGGTGTCAGGGGCTCGGAGTTTTGATGGAAGTCTTTCCTGCCCTGAGGGCCGCCCCTCACAAGGCCCTGACATCCTGCTGTCATGAGTCACTGGAATCATCTTAGTCCCATCTCCTTTGCCAAGTTACAAATGTCTTAAAGTGCGATGATCACAACAGAATATGGCACACGACTAGAGAAATATTTATGCACGCATGTGCACACACACACACACACACATACATACGCACGGGCCTTCCATTTGCATCGAACTCACACATCCCTTTTCCTTATCTTACGGTGGAAAAGACATGGACATTCACGCCAGGTACTGGGCCGGGCACTTGGGGGGGAGGGGGATGTACTCATCTCAGACCTGAGGTTCTTAGAGTCTAATTAAGAACACAGTCCGTCGGAGAATTTGCTGTAAGGCAGCATGGTAAGAAGGCTGGATACACTGATCCTGCCAGCAATGGGGTGGGGCGACAGGGAGTCAAGGAAAGCTCCCAGGAGAGGAGACTGCTAGCTGGGTCTTGAACACTAAGTAGGAAACATTTATAATAGAAAAAAAAGGTATTCAAGGCGATGGGTTGATGAGGAAGGGACATGTCCGAGTCAGGAATGTGGAGACAAGAGCTGTGGCTGTGAGATGTGGCCCCTCGCCCCCACCTGCTGGGCCTGGGGCCTCCTTACCTGTAGCTCGGGCAGGCACGCACTAGCTCATGCAATCCTCATTAAGAAGAGCTCAGCCCACCCCGTACCTGCCAGCCAGCTGTTTATTAAAATGGCTCATGAACAGAGTAGACACTTTGTTCTCTCCCACGGCTGCCACTCTGGTCTAGAGATGTTTGGGACCTACCCCTGATTCAACGTCTCAGGTTCTGCAGGGGCCCCGACTCCTGACCTGGGCCCCGAGACATGAATAAAAGACCCTCTGGTTTTTATGCACAAACTGCCTAGGCTTCCTGGCAGAATAACACACGAGAATACGTAACAGCTGACGTGCTACCATGAAGAGGCAGGAAAAACTCAGCGGGCTCCAGGAAACGCATGTCTTCCAATCGCTCGAGGGGCCCATTATTTAAACGGTCATATCCTTTGCAGGGGGTACAGTGGGCTGAAATGCGACGGGCAGCTTAGCTTGAGGGAAAAGGAAATTTCCACCAAACAGAAGGTTAATTGTAGTGAACCTCTGAGGACCAAGAAGAGAAACCCCCGTTTCAGAAAACAACTCACAAATAAATTGCCAATCAACACAGTTCCAAGTCCCTGGCAAACGCCTCTTCCAAACAGCGGCAGAACGGAGCGGGGAAACGTATAACCTTTTCCGGGCACACACCAGCCTGCCTTTGACCGCAGCAGTGGGAAAGCGGCCCCTGCTCGCTTCTCTCCACGCCGCCGGTTCCCTAACTTGCTTCCCGGGCCTCCGTTTGGGTATCGTCCCATCTATTTTGTGACCCTGACGTGTCTAGTGACCCAGACTTGCATGAGGCTTGCTTAGCATTTTAACGACAATCCTCCTGTGGACTTTCCATGGCTTATACTTCCCCCAGGTTTTCCTGGCCCCTGGTCCTTGGCCTGGAAGGACCTCGAAGGCAGTACTGGGAGTGAGCAGCCACGGTGACTGTGCCGGGACCAGCGACTGGAAGCGTCTTCAAGACAGGCTTTCACGAAAGGAACTGGGGGAGAACGACAAGGAAGGTACAAGTAGAATAACAACGGTTTCCAAAGGACTGAATTCAAGGCTTCTAGAAGGTGCCTTAAAAACCTACAGAAAAATGGCTACATCGAAGACACCAGCCTCTCTGTCCCTGAGAAAGAGAAAAAAATCAGACAGGTATCCACGAAGGAAACAACTCTGAGAAAGTTCCAGAGTCCACTCAGGAAATGCTAGCCACACAGTGGAACCAACGACCCGCGAGTGACCACACAGAGAAGGAACGACCACACAGCGACCACGCCGTGGCATCACCGCTCCCCTGCTGCCCGCTCAGTGCCCAGGGAGCCTCCAGCTGGAAGGAGCTCCCCCACGAGGACAGCGTCTCCAGCCTTTCGGGGTATCGCTCAAAGGCCCCCCTCGGTTTCCCCTTAGAAGGTACCTTCTAGAACAGTGCTTCTCAAAACGGAAGGTGCACCTGAATGGCCCGGCCCGCAGCTGCGAGTTGGCTGGTTTGGGATGGAGTCTCAGACTCTGTGTCTCTCACAGGCCCTCCCTCTCCCCTCCCCCCCCCCAAACCCCGACAACACTCTGAACACACTGCAGGGGAGATTCGAGGTAACCCAATTCAGCAGCTCATCTTCAGACGAAGATGCCGAGGTCCAGGGTCCACTCGGGGAAGGAAGGTCAGAGTAAGACATGAGTCAAGTCTAAAATCTGGGTCTGGGGTTCCTGGCCCAGCATCCTTCCCAAAGAATTAAACAGCCACAGAAACCACAGGGGGGAGGGGCCAGCCCTCCCCACATTCAGGCCCGGGTAGGATTTTACTTAGAGATGATGCTCAGTTTTGAACTATAGGAAGTGAAAGCCTAAAGCGGGGAATATAAAGTTCAAACTAACTGATTTCTAGGCTGAACCTATTTCTTTTTTGCAGCACTTAAAGGAGCCAAAGAGGGACGACTTTATCAAGTACAGTGTTCTTGGGGTGGGGGTGAGGGGCCGCGTCCAGCCCCTCATGGGCCTTATAAGGCCCGGGAAATCATTGGGTCTGGCCCTGTCAAGGCATTAGGGGTGAGTTAATTAAGCGTTTGACCGAATATAGCAGGCTGATTTTTAAGTTGATAAATTTCCATGGCCCAAGAATGATGTTATAATATCCAAATGGCCCTTGGCAGAAAAAAGGTTCCCCACCCCTGCCTCAGGGCCACAGAGAGCTGCCACCTGTCGCTGGCAGTGACGCAGCAGCGTGAGGTTTGCAGATTCCGCAGGAATGTGAGCCTCCTCTCTTCAAGAGAAGGTATGTGAGGATGCTCTCAGCACTTCCTCATGCCACCACGTCTTCCTGATCCAGGTCACAAATAACCAGAGGTTAACAGGTGTCAGCTTCTGGAATAGTCTGAGTGTCATTTCCACGCCCCTGCTCCACCCCCAGTCGTCCAGGCCCCCCCGGAATCTGAATGTCAATTCAACTGCCCAGCTGATTCTAATGTCCAGACAGTTTTAGGGACCAACAGATTAGCTGACTCCTCCAAACTGCCTTTCAGTCGGGGATGGTGCAAGAGCAGGAGGGCGACCAGGCTGCTTGTGTGCCACCTGGTGGCGAGGGGGCGGGGTGTTGCTGGAGGGTGCAGCCAGGGCCAGAGAGGACCAAGGTGTGACCAGGGTGGAGAGGACCTGCCCTCCGTCTCTGTTTGAAAAGGACCAAAGCCATCCAAGATGAGGAAGGGCTGTGATGAACTACCACCGTTACAAAGAGGGCACCTGAGTATTTCAGAGCTTATCAGAAAAGGAAAACGGAGCTGTGATCTCAACCTGTGCAAGGAGGCATTTCTAGAAAAAACAATTCCTTTGCAAAGCTTTTGAGAATCAAATGAAAAACATCTGACGTGGGACAGATTTTCTCTGAAGTTGTGAGCAGCTTGCTGGGTGGATTCTGAGCATGGCCATGAGGTCTGGGGGGGCGGGGGGCAGGGGCGGGCGCGGGCGGCTTTCCCACACTGCCTGCAAGGGGGGAGGGCAGTGGAAGAGGTTTCCACCACCCAGCCTCCAGGGATGACGGCTGTGGCTGGGGACACATATGGCCCCAATTCTGACCCTCCACCCCCGCCCTCTGCAATATGAATTTACCCTTCCTCCCACTAGAAGGGAGGGGAACGTACTTCTCTGCTCCTTGACTGTAGGTTGGGCACTTACGTTGCTTTGGGAAGCAGAACAGGCCAACTCGATGGAGCCTAGAGCGCGAGACTCCTCTGCCTTGACCATGAGAGCAGCTTGCTGGCCATCTCACTGGACCACAGAGAAGGTGACACCAGGCACACAGCTGCCCATGTCCCAGCCTGAAGCACAGGGACCAGGCGAGGCCTCCCCATCTGCTGAACCCCAGCCGCCCTGAAGACGTGGTCAACACAGGAGCGCTGCTGGGCCCTGGGCGGCGGTGGTTCCTGACGTGGCCCTGGCTGGGTGGCCCAGGAGCCCAGGAGCCCAGGATCCTCGCTCACTCGTCCCTCGGCCTGTGCGCTCTGCTCAGGGCAGCTCCTTACCCCGGGAGCCTGTGTACCCAGCCACTGATGGAGAGGACAGGACAACCCCAGTAATGAGTCCTCGCTGAATCTAGGCTCATAATCCCTTCTCAGTTTCAGCCCCTCCCATTCCTGCCCACAATGGAAAGAGAAACTGGGTTTTTAATCATGGCGGCCGGCTGGAAAAAGGGCCACTTGTGCTAATAATAAACATGCGGCCACAAACACTTTGCCACGCCACCCGCCTTTGGCTCAGGCCTTCTGGTGCTTCCTAAGCACGTACACATTCATCATGTGGAGGCCGGAGGCCGGTGCTCGCTCCCACCGCAGACAGAGGCCCGGGGACCTGTCCCCGGCTCTGACTTCATCGTTTCTCAGAGGGAAGGACGCGAATGGCCTTGATGGAGAAGCGAGGCACGGGATAGAAATAATTTACCACCCATCCACGTGTTGGCCTCCTCAGAGCCTGGCTTGCATTCTAATCTGGCTCAGCTTTTTTTGTGTTATTTCAGGGATATCACATTTTCTGAGCCACAGTTTCCTCAACCTAAAACCTCATGCATGGCTGTCAGGGTTCTAGAAAATAGCTGTGGGAGGAAAAAAATACACGCCTGGTCTGTGCTCACACGTGTAGGTCTCAGGGGTCGGGATTTTCCCCATCAGAGCACAGAGTAAGCAGGTTGCCACGCGCGACTGGGTAGCTTAACTGCACAAAGACTCCTGGCCAAGGAAGCGCATGGGACTGAAGTCCACCCTGGGGTCTGGCCCAGAAAGAAAGGTCCCTGTTTCTAATTTGCACGAAAGGCATATGGCAGCCCCGAGGGCAAGCCTGGTGTATGAAACGATAAAGATACGTCTGTGCTGTAACTTCTCTGGAAGAAGGTGAGAAATGGTCATTTAGCGGAGTCATTAGCAAATCACTAGACCGCGTTTAAAAAGGGCCAGTGGTCTGTTTTTCCTTTCAGCCTGCAGATTCTGACTCAGGAGATCTGAAGAGAGGCCTCAGAAGCTGTACTTTGTCACTCACCATCTCTGGTGTTGGCAGCACAAACGTTAGAGAACCACTATAACGTTTCTGGTCTCTTGGGCCCAAGCCCGGGCTTGAGAGCCAAGATCAGGCAAATAAACAAACAGGAAGAAATACTCTCCAGCAGGTCAAGTTTAAATCCCAGGGTTAAAAACCCAGAGCTACCCACTGTGTCTTGTTAATAAGAGGCTCAGTGGCCAGGGCCTCCTAGCAGTTGGGTAGGGAAAGGCCGGGCACGGAAGGGGACGCCCTGCGGGAGGAACAGGGCGGCCGGGGAGGTGACCGGGCCCCTGACAAGTAGCCTCGGATATAGGAAGGGGCTTGGCCACCAAAAGCAATTACAAGGGATCCAGCAAGCCAGCGAGATGGGGGAGCGCGAGCAGGCAGGGGGCAGGGGCGGGGGGTCTTACTATCTCTCTGTCTTGCTTAACAGGAGTTAATAGTTGGAAGGGGATAAGACAATGGTGCGTGAAGTTTAGTGCCAATACAGTCTAATGTGCATGCTATGTTTTTATTTCAGAGAGGATAAAGGCCCAAATTTTATACTGAAAACAAACGTTAAAAATTAATTATAAAGAAGATGCCAGAGGGCCTGGAGCGTGTTCCCTGGGTGACTGATTAAATGCCTGCCTCATTTCGACTGGTATAAACCCCAACCTCTTGGAAATAGGCCAAAACTATTTGCCAACGTCCACAGAGACTCTCCAAGAAAATGATCCCGGTGCCAGGAAAGAGAAAAGCCTCGTCACCACGGCTGCCCGGAGCCAGCTACCCCACAGGGTGGAGCCCAGTCGCAGGCAGGGCCGAGAATGGCTCTGCAAGGTCAGTGTGGGTCAAGAGCAACCTCCCTCCCGATACAGCTCCTAGGGCATTGGAAACTACAGAGAAAATAAACAAATGGGACTACATCAAAATAAAAAGCTTCTGCACAGCAAAAGAAACCACCAACAAAACAACAAGAAAGCCCACTGCATGGGAGAACATATTTGCCAATGTTATCACCGATAAGGGTTTAATTTCCAACATTTACAGGGAACTCATACAACTTAACAAAAGGAAGATAAACAATCCAATCAAAAAATGGGCAAAGGACCTAAATAGACACTTTTTAAAAGAGGATATTCAGAAAGCCAAGAGACATATGAAAACATGCTCAAAGTCACTAATCATCCGAGAGATGCAAATCAAAACAACAATGAGGTACCATCTCACACCTGTCAGAATGGCTATCATCAACAAATCAACAAACGACAAGTGCTGGAGAGGATGTAGAGAAAAAGGAACTCTCCTGCACTGCTGGTGGGAATGCAGACTGGTGCCGCCACTATGGAAGACAGTATGGAGTTTCCTCAAAAAACTGAAAATGGAACTCCCATTTGACCCTGTGATCCCACTTCTAGGAATATATCCCAAGAAACCAGAAACACCAATCAGAAAGGACATATGCACCCCTATGTTCATAGCAGCACAATTCACCATAGCTAAGATCTGGAAACAGCCTAAGTGCCCATCAGATGAATGATTAGAAAATGGTGGTACATCTACACAATGGAATTCTATGCTGCGGTAGAAAAGAAGGAATTCTTACCATTTGCAACAGCATGGATGGAACTGGAGAGCATTATGCTAAGCGAAATAAGCCAGTCAATGAAAGAAAAATACCACATGATCTCACTCATTTATGGATAATAAAGACCATTATAAACTGATGAACAAAAATAGATACAGAGGCAGAGCAGCATCGAACTACAGCAGGAAGGCCGGGGGGACGGGGGACGGGGGTGCAGTAAGATATCAAGCAGAGGACTTGTATGCATGCATATAAGCATAACCAATGGACACAAGACACAGGGGGGTGGGGGGGGGCGCGGGTAGGGGAGGCTGGGGGAATGTCAAGCGGGGGAGGAAAGGAGATATATGTAATACTCTTTGTAATACTTTAAGCAATAAAACAAAATTTTTTTTAAAAAAAGAGCAACCTCCCTCACCCGGAATTGATCTCGGGCAGACCACACCACACGGACGCTGAGCAGCCTGAGATGCAGTGGCCCGCGGGGTTCCTGCTCCCTGCAGGCTCCAAGGGGAGGGGGCCTTTTTTTTCTTCTTTTAAGACACTGGATTTTGTTTGCTTTCAGACAGTATCTGTCTAGCTCTCAGACTGTGCAAGCTCTAATTGAAAATCTTAGTGCCAGGAAGTACGCCAATGACTCCACCAGCTTTTGAATTTTAAAATTACATTTTAATGGCAAGATAACCTTTTCCTGGTTGAAACAAAACGGAAAGATTACCAAAAATACTGACGCTCCCCAGCCCCAAACCCTGGTTGTTTCTCTTTGCCCCCAGAGGTGACTGCGGTTAGTGGCCTGGTGTGGGGGCGTGGGTCCTCGCAGGCCCACAGAAAACACAATCGCACAGATTTCTTTCCTGGAGCATTTTCCCCTTGGTGATATCACACTGGGCACGTTTTTTCTGCAACTTGAATTTTTCATTAAATGACAGGTCTCAGAAATCGATTCATGTTGGTGGTGCATATGCGAACTGCGGCGTAATATTCCAAAATATGGATGCAGTTTCTCCAAGTTCTAAAGAATAGCATGTCCATGTTTCTCAGGCTTATTTTTAGGGCTGTTCCTACTTTGTTTCCCGCAGTAGAGGTCCTCCCTCCACTCCCAAGGCAGCTCTACCCAAGCCAGAGGTTTCTGCAGCCTCCCACAAGGGACAGGTGGCATTTCAACGGAGGACTATCTCCACCTTCCATCCCCCATCCTTCAGGGTCAGCTCCCAGGGGACGTCACACACCTGCCCCGGGACTTCCAGGCTACTCTGAATTCCCCTTGTGTGGGGCCTTTCTACTGCGGCGGGCACTTGAGTTAATTACTTTACTGTTCTCACTGTCCCATTTTAGTAGTGAGCGCTTGGAGGCTAGGAGTGTGGACTAGGGATGCAGTGGGTACTCAACAAATTTTTTTTGAATTAAAAAGAAGCAACAAAGTCTTACTGATTCTCTAGACTGCTATGGGCAGAGGAGAATAGGTCAACTACAAGTTGGACTGTGGATATATTTCCCTTCCTTCCATAATCATCCTTTCACCCCCTCCACCATCCATCCACCCACCCACCATCCACCCATCATCTAACCACCCATTCACCTATCCATCCACCCATTCATTCATCCATCTACCCACCATCCATCCACCCATCTATCCATCCACCTACCTACCTACCCACCCATCCATCCATGCATCCACTTATCCACCCACCCATCTACCATCCATCCATCCATCCATCCATCCATCCACCTATCTATCCACCCACCCATTCCTCCCTCCCCTCCTCCCCTCCATCCTTCTCCTCGTTGGTGGGAGCCGTGAAAACGTGCCCTCCTGAGGAGCTCACTGGCTGAGTTGCCTGGTGAAGCTGGGATGGGTTAATGGGAGAAGCACAAGCTAGTGCCTGGCCTGTAAGCAGCGCTGGGCATCCCTCTAGTACTGGAGTCCCCACACACAGTGGCGGAGGCCTTGCCCTTCTCACCGTGCTTTCATTTTACCCTCCATGACTTGGGATACGGTCACTCCTGTGTTAGAGAAAAGGAAGCGACCGCATGGAGAGACCGGTGGTTTGCCGGAGGACCCCCGTCAGTGCTCAGACCTCTCTGCGCCCTCCAGCCGGAGGCAGTGGGGGCCAGTGACAGTCGCAGCAGGAGAGTCCCCAGAACAAGACTGGTTTCAGGATTCCTCCCAGCACTGTCTGGCTGACTCTTGTCCAGAAAGGTGGAACGTGCCCAGTACAGACTAAAAAATGTTGGCATTTTTAAAATCAGACTCTGCTGCTTGGAGAGACAGGCTCCAACTCTCCTTTGAATCCTCTTAGATGCTGAGATTCTGCAGCCTCCTGGGTGCACCCTCTTCCAGTTTTAGGCAAGCGTTTTGGCCACACCGTCTTAAGAGCTCCCTCTCCCCTCTCTGAGCCTCTGCCGGATGCCATTCCCCCTACCTCCCAGGCCTTAGCCCTCCTGAGGCCCAAGGTACCCACCCAGCACTTACACCCGGACCTGCTGCCGCCTCCTTCCCGTCTCTCCCTGGAGGAGAGCGGGTGCCTAGAGGGTCAGAGGCAGGTGACGGCACCCCAACATGGGGCTCACCTCCATGTGCTGGGTGGCCGCTCCGAAGTCGGGCTGCAGGTGTGCTCAGGGTCAGCGACGAATGCAGAGCAGCCGAACGAATGGCTGGCCCTCTCTGAGCCATCACCCTCTTCCCAAACCCGACCCTCCCTCCCAGACATCAGCGGCTGCCCCTTCTTAGAGGCCCTGCCTGGTCTCCCGTTTCTCAGGTTCCCCCACAGTCGCTCCTGGGAAATCTGCGTTTCAAAGCATATTCCTGTTGGCTATCTTTCTGTTTCTCCTTTTCCACGCACAGCCTTGGTGTCAGACTCTGTCCCCACGGCTCTCGCCCCCGTCATGCCACTCTGCTCCTGGTCCTCTTACTGCCTCCCATGCCCACGTGCCCGTCTCAGACCTCGGTTCCCGCCTGGTCCGAGCAGACGGACCCCATGTCCAGTGCAGGTGGCCTGACTCTGCCTGTGCAGCCCGGCCCCGGGGCTAGTCGAGCCCCTGGCAGGTCTCAACACCCCGACTTGCAGGGGCATCCGCACGTGTGGCAAACAAGCACCCGGGAGCCAGCTCGGGAGCAACGGGGCGGCACCAGCCTCTGAACGGACGGAAACGAACACCCGGGGCCTCTGGCTGGAGGGACTGGCGAGTGGAGTGGAGAGAAACACTCATTTCCCCCAGGTTTATTTTTCACGTCCCGGTAGGTGGGCACTGGGTATTGGCCATGATGATGACGCGAATACAGAGAATGGAGGTTAAACCAATCTATTTTGTTTTGAAAAGTCAGATGAATATGAAACATATTCCTGTTTGAATGGGTAGAAGATACCCTGGACTCTAGAAATCTTCAAATAAACAGTAATTTGTGGTGCCTTCCAAAGAAAAGGGTAAAGAAAGTATTTTTAAAAAATTAAAATGCGCCCCTGCGGTTAATTTACTAACTACTGTGATGTTTATTTCAAGTGCACAACACCGACAAATGCTACTCGGGCTTTGGTATGGAGAAGAGGCATTATCTCCAGGTTCGTTTTCCTTCAGATCACTGCACGGGCCCTGCATCAGTGGTAGGCCAAGGGGGTGGCACCCACCACCACACCAACACCCGGGCAAGTCCCACCCGCCTGCTGTTCTGTTCCTGGGGGAGACTCAGACATCACCTCTTCCCCAGGGGAGGCGGTGGCAGCTAAGGCGGCCCTTGCCCCTCCATCATAAGCCCGAATCGCTGCGTTTTAAAGGGGCTTCCTCTGTCAGCGGAATAAGAACTCTCCTTCTTCCAAGAACTCGGAGATGAGATGGCCCAGTGTCACCAAAGGGCGTCCTAGAGGCCCAGGCTGGCATCTCGAGTTAGCAGCCCTCGCCCAGCCCGGGAGGGGTGGGGGGAGGAGGGCGCGGGGGGAGCGGGAGCCATCGCCTCTCACTTCACAGGCGAAACCAAGCTGGCCGCCCTCTACACACGTCCAGCGCCTGCGAGTCGGTTCGGGCGAGGCCAAGTCCCCATCCTTCCAGGCCGCCAGTGTCTGGTATCTGCGTTCCTTTCCATGCATTCATCTCTCAGCGACTGTCTGCCAACGGGCTGGCATTCCCATGCGTGTGTTTCTGGGGGGAAGTGTTCCCCTTTTCTAAGCCAGGATCCTATGAAACCGGGCAAAAGGTTGCCGCGTGGCTTGACACGGCCAGGGACGTGGGAATTTTAAGCGAGCACAGACCTTGGCGGGTGCGTGCTCACATCCTTCAACCTGCGTGCGTTTTCCGGGAGGACGTGCCAGCCACAGCCGTACTCTCGAAGGGGCAGCGATGCTATCCCTGTTGTCCCATTAATCATATTTAATGCAGGCGTCGAGGGGTGTTATCTCCGCTCCCAGTTCCGGGAGTCTGTAATTTCACCTGAGCGCTTCCCCCCAAAGTCTGAATCGGGTTCCTCACTATCTCTCGAAACTTCCTTTGTGCCGCTAAATTAGAAAACCTAAATGTCACTTTTCTCAGATGTGAAATCCCCTCAAGGTCAATATGGAAGAGTCAGGCAATTAACTTCCGGGGGGGATTGTAATGTGGTGGGGAGAACACCAGACCTGGAAAAGCGGTTAAAGAAGGAGGCCCTTCCTACCACCCGCACCCCCGGTGGAAGGCCCTAAGGATGAACGCGGCCCCGGGCTCCCGCGGGAGGGCGGGCGGGCGGAGGAGGAGCTGCCTCCCTGCTGCCGGCCGGCTGCCGAGACACCGTGCGATGCTGCTGGGCACGCTGGCTGTTTGATGAGGCAGATCTGTGGCTCGTTTCTTTGCTTTTCTTTCTTTTTCTCTCTTTTTGATGCCCTTTCTCAGGTTTTCTAAGAAAGCAAGTTCCATTTCTGCATTTCCAAAGGGGCCGTGGGGGTCGGACAGATGTGAGCCCGACGCACCAACTAAACGCACTGCGTCCTGTTAGCGAGTCTAGTAATTATGAGGAAACAGACAGAAATGCGAGGACGGGGCAAGGTTCCAACGAGGCCGACGTCTTCCCCAGTGGTTTTTCCAGGTCTGCGTAAGCCTGGGTTTAACATGTGCCGTCTCCGCTTCCCCATAAATGGAAACGGAACGCAGTGCCGTTGGCACGTGTCTCTAACAGTCACGCTGTGACCTGGGGGGCTGAAGGGGCCTGCCTACCGCATTTGGCTGAACCTCCAAACCATCGTCTAATCTGACGTGCTGGGCCCAGCACAGAGCCTAGGAGTCCCCAGAACCACAGGGGGTTCAACAGCAGCCCGGTGACTGAACCTCCAGGGAGCGTGATCCCAGAAGACACAGCGGCAGGCAGAGCAGGGCTGCACCGGGCACGCCAGGCGTGTCCTGAGCGCGGGCAGGACATACCGCAAAGCATCACGCGCAGGCCTGGGCGCTCCCGTCACGTCACAGCTGTCCCTTTAGTCACAGGAGTGGCGCACGCGGAGCGGAGGCCTGCGACGTTCCCGTCCTGCCCAGGCGGCGCCACCTCCTCAGGCCCGGGGCGGCCTGGTGCGTCGCGTGCTGTGACCCAGGCTCTCACTGGTTCTGGGGAGGGCCAGCCCGGGGCGCAGAATCCCCTCCGTCCGGGCCCTGAGGGCCTGCCGATGGGCTCTCGGGCGTGGACCCACACAGACAACCGGCTTGGCCAGCAGCTCGGGCAGGCGCGTTTGGGGGTTCCTGAGGACTCTCCCAGCTGCTCCAACCCCGCTCTTTCTCATTACTCCCCAACGCATCTCCTGCCAGCAAAATGCTGACACGCCGAGCTCAAAGGGTTCGCCATCACTGGCCTAGCAAGACTCATCAACCTGCGGGTCACGACCCCTTTGGGGGTCGAACGACCCTTTCACAGGGATCACCTAAGACCATCGGAAAACACACATATAATTACATGTTGTTTTTGTGATGAATCACTATGCTTTAACTATGTTCCATTTGTAACAATGAAATTGGGGGTCACCACAACATGAGGAACTGTGTGAAAGGGTCGCAGCATGAGGAAGGTTGAGAACCACTGATCTAGGCATTCTCCCTCCCATGACGGTCGCCCCTTCTCCTTCCACTCTCCCTGTGAGACCCACATCCCCGAAACCAGCCCCGACAGACCCTGAAAAGCCGCAAGCTCCACAGGAACCCCCGGCCTTGGCCACAGTGACGCCCCGGTCCCCAGCCCCACAAAGGGTCTCTTCCGGCCGCTGCCGAGTGCTGCAGCCCTGCCCGCTGAGAGCAGGGAGGGCGCGGCGGCGGGGTGGCCGGGCCGGGAGGGGCTGCGTGTGGTCAGCAGGGGACAGGACCCCTTTCCCCGTGACCCTCAGTTGCAAATCTTCTCAGCCGTTTTTCAAGCACCTTTCCCATCTCTCAGCCTGGACAGGGCCGTGCCCTCCTGCTGCCTGGAGTGATGAGTCTGCCTAGTGCAGTGATGGCGAACCTAAGACACGCGTGTCAGAGGTGACACGCAAACTCATTTTTTGGGTTGATTTTTCTTTGTTAAATGGCATTTAAATATATAAAATAAATATCTAAAATATAAGTCTTTGTTTTACTATGGTTGCAAATATCAACAATTTCTTTATGTGACACGGCACCAGAGTTAAGTTAGGGTTTTCCAAAATGCTGACACGCCGAGCTCAAAAGGTTCGCCATCACTGGCCTAGCAAGACTCATCACAGTCTCAGTGTCGGGGGCCATGCTACCCTGGCGGCAGGCAAATAAAACCTGAAGGATTTAGGAGAGCCCAGCAGGGCATGCCTGAGCCTGGGAACAGTGTGTGTGTGTGTGTGTGTGTGTGTGTGTGTGTATGTGTGCACATGCACGCTGGGAGGTGTGGTGTGTGTGTGTGTGTGTGTGTGTGTGTGTACATGCACGCTGGGAGGTGTGGTGTGTGTGTATGTGTGTGTACATGCACGCTGGGAGGTGTGGTGTGTGTATGTGTGTGTACATGCACGCTGGGAGGTGTGGTGTGTGTATGTGTGTGTACATGCACGCTGGGAGGTGTGGTGTGTGTATGTGTGTGTACATGCACGCTGGGAGATGTGGTGTGTGTGTGTGTGTGTGTGTGTGTGTGCATGCGCACATGCACGCTGGGAGGTGTGGTGTGTGTGTGTGTGTGTGTGTGTGTGTACATGCACGCTGGGAGGTGTGGTGTGTGTGTGTGTGTGTACATGCACGCTGGGAGGTGTGGTGTGTGTATGTGTGTGTACATGCACGCTGGGAGGTGTGGTGTGTGTATGTGTGTGTACATGCACGCTGGGAGATGTGGTGTGTGTGTGTGTGTGTGTGCACGCGCACATGCACGCTGGGAGGTGTGGGGGCCCAGGGAGGGGGGATCACACCCACCTGAGCCCCTGCTTGGAGGAGATGTGAGCAGAGGAGCCGGGAGGGCAGCTTTGCAACCCGCTGCTCTCAAAGGCTCCGTGGGCTCGCCTCCCTGTGAGTCATCGGCCTCATTTGCAGGACGACTTGGTGCCTTTTATCTGCCACAAATGTTCTTGTCAGGGAGCCGGAGGTGTGAGATGTTCAAGCCAACGCAGGGGTGTGAGCACACACAGGGGCTCCTGAAAAGCACATTTGTCTCCCTTGCAAACAAACAGGAGCCACGCACCTGCCTGCCGCCAAGTACTTCCCCGAATAAAGAGTCCGCCTCTGGCTCCCACCTCCACACGGAGGAGGACCTCCCCGCAGGCCACAGGCCCCTGCAGCAGGGCAGAGCCAGAGGAGGGGACGGATGTTAGGCCGGACACTGAGGGGCTGGCCAACCTAAAGCCCAGACACCTGGCGCACGCCTGACGCCAGGCCATGGGGGGAACTCCCCCCAAATCGGCGAAGCTCGAGGGAGAGAAATCAACAAGGCTCCCATTCTCCACCTCTCCTCAACCATCGATAACATAAGGCGTTTCCCCACATTTTCAAGTCACTTTAGACGTATGTGAAGAAGTCATTCACCTTCCCAGCAGGGGTGGGAACCCAGCCCAGCCCCACAGACACCCAGGGAGGCGGAAGGGCGCTCCCCTAGGACGCTGATGACTCGGAGGGAAGAAGACAGTCAAGGACATGAAACAGCCAAACAGGGTGACCGATGTCAGAAAACATGGGGCCCAGAGGAAGAACCCCGCTTCGCACACAGAATCAAGGACGGCCACAGTCAGCTGGGGCAGGAGAGGAAGGGTGTGTGCGGAGGGCGTCCAGGTTTCTGGGACACCGCGGAGGCCCATGAGGGAGCAGGTGTGGGCCTATCTGAGGACGGGCAGCTGCTGAGGGCAGTCACAGGAGGCCGGGAAGGGAGCTGGCAGCCGCAGTGTGGAGGGCCGGGGTGCGCCTCCTAAAATCCCCTAGAGACCGGTATCAGATGCTTTATGGGGGGACGACCAGCTCTAGTGTGAGAGGTGGACTATGGGAGTAGAGGGGGAGAACCGGGGGAGGACAGGAATGTGAGAGCCAAGACACATTTCGAAGGCAGAATTCACAGGATGGGGGCTTGAGCGAGGAAGGAGGCCAACAGAGGTGTCTGCAGTGAGAGGTCGAGGGGAGGAGGCTGGGATGCAGGGTACACAGATTGCGGGGGGCAGCGATAGAGCCAGGGTGGGGAAACCAGAGGAAAGAGAAGCATTTCCGTGCAGAACTGCATCTTGCAGTTTCTGGACCCTCTTGACTGCCCTGCGCACACCTTCGGGCTGAGGTCAGGGTCAAGTACACGTTGAGAGGCCAACATCCAGCTGTTACCAACCCAGCATCAGCCAATGCTGTGGGGCTGGGAAACATGGGCTCCGAGGGAGCCTGAAGCCAGGACCTTGGTGGGGTCGAGCGTGAAACGGGAGCTCAAGAGGCCGCTGTAAAAGCCAAAGAAAGCCGAGAACCCGGTCAGCTTCCTGCCGCAGGAGGCTGGCGTTTCACAGGCCGCTGGGAGGGCAGGTCAGCAGTCCCCGAAAGCCGCTCCCCACGTCTGTCACTGTCCCCTCTGGTCCCCAAAGACCAGGGAGGACTAAGGAACCGGCTCTGTCTCCAGGAGCCCTTTACAGGCCTCCGTTTTAGACGATGTGCTGGGTCTGGGGCAGCACCGGGCTCCCAGCAGGGAGGCCTGTGGAGCAGTCTGTTCTCACGTCAGCCCCACACCCCTCACCTTCACAGCCTTAAAGAGGCTCCTAACTCTCCACGCTAAAGGCCCCTCCCCAAGGGGGTCCTGAGTGGTAGCCCAGTCCCCTCTCCCTTTGCCTCCCATTAGTCACAGAACTCCAAAAGTGTAACTAGAGGCAGCCAACCTTCTCGTAGGGACCCCAGGGCCATAGGTGATTATACAAAACTAGAGGCCTGGTGCATGAAATTTGTGCATGGATAGGGTCCCTAGGCCTGGCCGGCAATCAGGGCCAATCAGGTTCCCCACGTCCCTGCCTCCTCCCTCCTTCCCCCACTCTCTCAGCAGCCCGCTGCCCTTGGTCGCCCACCATGTTCCGCGCCGCCCCCTGGTGGTCAGTGCACGTCACAGTGAGCGATCGAACTCCCAGTCTCCTGGTCAAACTCCCAAGGGGACACTTTGCATATTAGCCATATATATATATATATATATATATAAAATGACCAACCTTTTTATCCCACATTGCAAGTTTCACGTAAAAAGGAGAAAATAGATGAAACATGGCGAACATGCTCTTCTGGGCCCTGGCTGAGCTGCTGTCAGCTCGCTCTGCTGGTCCTCTTTCCAAAAAGAGAAGGAAGGACGTGCCTCCATCTCATCCGTAAGGAGACTGGGTTTTCCTACATAAACACATACCTCTGGCGGAATGTTCCACCCGACCCGTCCGTTCCACAATTGCAGGCTGTTCTAGCTCAGGCTACTGCAATTAGGCAAATGCTGCTTATAATGAAATAAATAGCAGAAAGAGATGCTTTCCTGAGGTTACAGTTCACAGAACACCGATGGCTCCAAACCCAGCAGTTTCAGGAAAAACCACCCACGTATCCTACCCGCCTACTCGAAATCCTCGTCAAAGGTCCACCCATCGAGCTTCCTGCTGTTGACCCTCAGTGATGTTCCTCTCTCTTCCCCTTTACCCAAAACACTGCTTTTTGAGGAGGAAAGTCCAGCTGCCTACAAACCAGACAACAGCGAGCAAACGCCACGTAGGAAGTGCCCCTCGGGTACCCCGCAGACATTCATGACCCTGAGGCCCGAGGCCGGCTGGCTCTGTTCCAGGTCGTCTGTATTATAATTAGTCACCACTTGTGCTGTAATCAAGTCTTGGCTCACTCTACCTCTGGAATTGGGCGGTTAAGGGACTTGAGGCAGCGAGTGCCTCGTCTCTTCAGCGTTTCCCCAACACACTCGCCTGGTGTCTTCTGCAAAGACAGCACGCAATCACTTTCTGAATGAATGGTCTTTCCCAACCCTCCCGTCCGTTCTCCCCGAACCGGAGAATGGCCAAGTCAGTTGACTGCAGCGTTGGTAGGACTAGCTCTACCCTTTCTTTCTGTTTTACATCAATGAGAATCTTCTCAGGCTGCGGGGAATGGACGGGAGGACTTGGAAAGGACGGTCCGGAAAGAAGGCCAACGCGTGGCACTTGAGCCGATCCTCCACCTTCTTGTGCCCTTGCAGACATTAATAATCGATCACAGGGCTCTTGCTGAGCCCTGACGAGGTCTCCTGTGTCATCCAACGCCAAGCCCGATCAATCGGCAGTAGCCACCATAAATACTCTGCAGAGAAGGGTCTAGAACTAGCTTTTTATCTTTTTTTTTATATATATATATATATATTTTATTGATTTTTCACAGAGAGGAAGGGAGAGAGATAGAGAGCCAGAAACATCGATGAGAAAGAAACATCGATCAGCTGCCTCCTGCACATCCCCCATTGGGGAAGTGCCCGCAACCCAGGTCCATGCCCTTGACCGGAATCGAACCCGGGACCCTTCAGTCCGCAGGCCGACGCTCTATCCGCTGAGCCAAACCGGCTTTGGCTAGAACTAGCTTTTTAAAAGCGACATGTTACTTCAAAAAAAAAAAAAAGGAAGGTTTTAATGTCACCTCTTATTTTTAAACCCTGATTCCTTCCTTCACCGATATTTTTCCTCCTTGATATCCTACCTCATCCTGTTTAAACACAACTGTGCCAGACAATCCAGTTGACTTTCCTTGCAGGTGCCTATTGCTCCTGCTGCTGCCCATACCCCCTCCCTGTGGGGGGTTCACATGCACCCTGCACCTGGCGGGACCCCTCCCAGCAGCAGGGAGCAGGATGTTATGGTGAGAAGCGCTATGATGTCTCCCTCAATCTACAAACATTCCCGTTTGTCCTTAGGGCTCTAGTGACCAGGCCCAGGTTGGACCCTCAGCAAAGAGGGCCCCTTCGTTTGCTAGGGGTTTGGGGGAGCCAGAGCGTTCCCCGCTGGGCCTGGGCAATCACCCTGACTGCTGTCAATGGTTTACCCATCAATTGGGAGTGGTGGTTCTGGGGACCCACCTGAAGGTGCCCGAGCACGAGGTGGGTGCGGGCATGGGCTGCACATCAATGGCACATGAGACACCTTAGGTGGCCTGAGGAGCTGATGTGAAGGAACGCCTATGGGACCCTGTCCCTGCCCCCAGGAGGCGTCTGCTCCCACGAGGCAGGAGGACGCGGCTAACGCATGCCCCATCGTGCTGCCTGGGAGATCAGCAAGCACAAGAGGGTGTCCTTGCTTTCATCTCCCGGGTCAGCTGGGGTGGACCCAGGCCCGAGGCTTCTCTGGCATCCGGGGAAAGCGAAGAGGTTTTGATTGTTATGTTTTCAAACCCAAGAGGGAAAAAGCCGAAGGGGGAGGGCACTGGGTATCCTAAGGCTTCAACCGGCCCAGCGGGGCCTGGGAGACGGACCCTGTGCCCAGCACTGCTGGGGGTGGTCACCCGCAAGGATGAGAGTAGACACCCTGAGGACCCCAGGAAGGATAGGAACCAAGCCCTGTGCTGACTGAAGCTCCTTACAGGAGGCCTGGGTCCCCCTGCCGCACGCACCTCCACTGCTCAGAGAACCCACTGGCCCCCGAGAACTAAGTCACCCCCACACGGGGAGGATCACAAGGGACCTCAGTGAGGCTGAAGGGAGTCCTTCTGTTAAAGGATCCTTCACTCAGCAACATGCTGCGTGCTGGTGGCACCGCCCTGGGGAGAGGACGAGGCAGCCTGGGGTGTTAGGGTGTTGCGGGGGGGGGGGGGAGTGCAGCCCCACACCCCACTGGTGCAGGAAGTGAGGCCTTGCAGGCGTGGGCCCTCGCTGCAGACGGGGGAGGAAGGCAGACACATCCTCCGCCTTGGGAAGGTGGGAGCTGGGAGAGGTGCGCAGGGCATGGCACTACGGGGTGGGGGCCTGTCCAGTGTCCCCTTTTCCATTTCCCTGTTCCAAGTGGCTGTACTGGGGTTTTGGGGTTTCGATGTGGCAGGCTGACCTCAGCTGTGCTGGGGGGGTGGAGGGGGGTAGAGTGAAGGGAGGAGCAGGTGCCCCCTCCCTCCAGGCCACACACAGGCAGCAGCATCTGCGCCAGGGAGGCTGGTGGTCCTGCCCTGCAGGGAGAGGAGCTGGGGGAGGCAGGGGGCAGGCAGAGAGCCAGCCTCGGGCCTGGCAGACGGTCTGAGAGCCCCCCTGCACAGAGCGGCGGGCGGGGCGGGCAGAGCCGTTCTCTGCACAGTTCACTCGGGCCCATCGCTAGAGCCCTTGGCTCGCTGGGCAGACGCTGCTCTTGTGTGGGAACGGCAGACCGGCGGGCAGGGAGGAAGGGCGGCTGCGTGGAGCCCACCCTGACGGGGAGCCTGCGAGGGCCCCGGGCGCCCCGAGCCGCAAATGCAAACGTGTTGGCCGGAGAGCACATCGCGGCAGACACAGAAGCTCGTTTGGATAAACAGAGGTCTCCGGTTTCTCCTCTGTGGGTGTTCTGTGGTCACCGCTTCCTCTGCTCCCCCGGGGGCATTAGGGGCCCACTGATGACTTAACCCCAAGAGTTCCCACCAGTGGAGCTCAGAGCTCAGTCTGGGGAAGGGGAGTCCACCCCACGGTCCTGCCTTCCCGTCTTCACCCCACGAGGCCTCCCTGGGACCTGTGCTGGGGACTCAAGACCCTTGGCTTCCCTCGCCCTCCACGTGCCTGGCATCCCCCAAACCTGAAGGCTCCCCCTGCTCCCCTGGCTCCCCAGAGCAAGGCAGAGCCCAGGCAATGGTTTTAGAATGTGTTACTAAGGAGTCCAGGCCGAATTTGCCTGTCTTCCTTGAAACTCAGAAAACACAGTCTTTACCCTTTAAAGAGAAAAGTTGAATTTCATTTCGGATCGTGCTTCTGCGTGCTCCTCAGGATACAGGCATGTCTATCAGATGCACGACAAGTTCTGAACCCAATTTTGTGCCCCACAGGCTACAGAGGCTTATTAAAAAATATATATATATGAAAGTGACCTAAAGCTCCAGACTGAACACATTTCTGCAGATGCACGGGGCTGGCTGCCTCAGCAGCTCGGCGCAGACAGTGGGGGTTTGTTGGGGAAAGTTATATCCGACTCCCACAGGCTCCCCTGCCCCCACCCGGCTCTGTCCTTTGTGCACGACAGTGCAGATGTGACCGGCAGGGGTGAGGCGGGCAGCACGTCCACGCTGGAGACGTCTGAGGATATGCTGAGGCCGATTCAGAGCCCTCAATGGCTCCATGGAAAGCCCTTTGTGATGGGGCCCATCCCCAGGGGTAGGGGTCCAAGGACCGGGGATGAAGGACCCATTTCAACTCGACAAGAATGCACTGAGGCCCCACCAGGTGCAAGGCACAGCGTTCAGCCCGGGGAGGGACGGCGGACAGTGGTGTCAGGGCCCTGTCCGCCGAGCCCCTGGCATCGCACTGCACCGACGGAACAGTGAGGATCTTTGCTGCCATTGTCTCCGCACGGCGACCACTCAGTCCCGAGTCGGGGGAGCTGTGGATGCCGGCAGCCACGGAGGACCCAACGGGCACACTTGTGCTTTCTGCTCAGGACAGTCCACTCTGTAGCATCTTGGGTGACCGTCTGGCCCTCTGCAGGTGGCGATGCGGATGCCACGGAAATATGAAGGTGCCTAGAGGGTGGCAAGGAGATGTCTCCACTCAATGCTTCCTCCTCTACCCGCCTGCAATCTCCTCTCGGGCATGGCCACCGAACGTGCCGCATGGCACCCTTTCGCCACCTGCCCGCGCATTTTCGCACGCGAACCTTAGCAGTTTCACGATACGTTGGTTTCTGAGTGAAACTCAAGTTGTTTTTTAAAATTGGATTAAGCGTGCTGATGCTTGAGAGTTAAATTGTCCTTGAAATGTGAAGATGGAACAGTAATATCTAATGAGTTGGTAGATAAAATTCCCTTAAAAGTAGAAAAAAAGTATCTTTCCATCATGAGCCAAAAGGGCCTTCACACAAGGATGTATAAAAATATCCACAGTAAAGAAGTGGGGAAAAAAATCTACTTATTTACTCTATAGTTTTTCAGGATTTTATGCAGCGGCACGAGGAGGCCAAAGATCCTAAATGCAGTTTTATCCCCAAATCGAATCCTCTTTAAAAAACTATTACCGGAAGATCTCTGTTTAGCATCGCTGAGCCCCGTCACACTCCGGTAGAAGGGCCGAACCTGGGCTGCCTCCTGGCGCTTGGTGCTGGGGGCTGTACTCTGTATTCCAAGTCCTTATCTCTGACAGAGGGATCTTGGGAAAGCCCTCATCAAACCACAGTTCTGCCTACAGGACAGCGATCAGCTCAAATGCCCGTACCTGGAAGATACTTCACAGACCCCGAGTGTTGGCGCCGGAAGATACAGATGCACAGACTCCACGGTAGAAAAGTCGCCTTTTACGTGGGAGAGATGTTGCTCTGAGTCCAGAGGCTGACTGACTCCTGGGGACCACAGGCGGCCCAGAACCCCTCACCCAGGTATTGTGAAACCCCCAAAGGCTGGCTTCGAGTGTCAGTGGGGCGGGGCCTAGACTGTGGGTTGGCTCTGGAGTGTCAGACGGACAGACAGCAGGTTCTCTCTCCCCCCACCTGTGCCCACAGAAGACATTACTCATCAATCACATGCAACCTCATACCTCCTAACACTAACCCCCAGGCAGCAACTCACGTCCGCACACCTCGGTCAAGTCCCCCCCTGAGACGAGGAACAGTCTCCAGTCCTAAAGCAGAGAGCAATTTCTCCACCAACAGCTTGTGGACCATACACCTCGGGATGCCCCGCTAAGAGAATGGATCACAAAAGCTTTGTGCCTCGAGATAGCATTCAGAAGTCTCCCAGCGGCCATGTTCGGAATTCCAAGAATGGACTGGTTGGTATGAAGAAGGCTGGCTCAACGCACTTGGTAAAAATACCAGCTAGCACCAGTACACTGGGCCCTTTGTCTATGTGGGCTGTTCACAGAGAACTGCCCCAATTCAGGAGCGTTTCCAAAGAGCTGAGATGACCATTCACCAAAGCCCTCTTGGGTTGCTCTGAACTCATTATCGACGGAGGACTGTCTCCTGGAGAGGACGGACAAAATGTGATGAGGAGGTAGACCTTCCAGCCAAACTGCATTCCAGAGACAATGCAGGAAGTCCCATGGGCGGTGAAGCTGTTTGTGTGGCGGCAACCTTCACCGGGAGCCTCCGCAGTTCACAAAGATGGAACCCACAGGCCGCCCTACAGACTGTAGGAAACCTTCCTGCCCCTTTAAAGATTTTTCATTGATTTTTAGAGAGGAAGGGAGCGGGAGGAAGAGAGAGAGAGAGAAACAGCAATCAGCTGTCTCCTGCACGCCCCTATTGGGGATTGAGCGCATAACCCAGGCACATGCCGACCAAGAATTGACTGGCAACCTTTTGGTGCAGGGACGATGCTCCTGCCCCTTCAATCCTACGGAAGTGATGCTTAACAGAGGGGAGGAATCCACAGCTTCCCACCAACATGCCAATGCTGCTAACGAACCGTGTACAAGAACCGTGGATGCTAAACACACTTTCGCTCCCTGGCTGGGTTACAAACATCCAGTGAAGGCCGCACAGTTCCGACGCGCCTCCTGTGGAGATGGGGCCGGCCTCGCTGGTTCGAGATCATCAGCAGTGGAGACTGGTGATCAAAAAGCGATTATTCACACCCACATCTCTAAGCTATGGTGCTGTATCACGCAGTAACTGGAAACCATCAAGTGTTAACATTTTAAGACGAAGATTTGCTTTTAAAAATAGCCTTGTCAGGTCTATCCATTTAACGACATCCGTGCATTCTGATGAGCTGCTGGAGTGGGAGAGGGGGTGACTTCTGGGGACTGCCAGGGAGCTGCTGCTCAGAGCTGGCAGCCTGCCCTGTCGATGCCACTGCCCTCCTGGGTGCCCGTTAATCCTGCCCTGTTAACCGTGATGGATTCCTAAGTACCTCTGCGCTTACTCCCCTGCCCGAGACCTTGTTCCTGTGAGCTTTGTTGGGATCTAAGGATACCCAAGGAAGTTTATTTCACATGTGGGTATTACCCAATGCCTACGATTGGGGTAGGGCTGGGAATTTTCTCTGAAGCAGCCAGAAATCTTTGGATGGAGGACTTGAAACTGGACGGAGGAGGCTGCTGCCTGGAGTATTTGGTTACACAGCTCAGCCCACGCAGCCCAACGTCCCACCTGGCTGGGAGGGATGCAGGTTCAGCTCATGTCTATGCAGCTTCCTAAGGCTTTTCGTTCATCTCCACGTGGACTTCCAAGCTGGAGAGAGAAAGACACTCCCTGGTCTCCCTGAATCACAGTGTGAGTGGAGGCTGTGTTTCTCGCTGTAAAGCACCCAGTGAGTTTTTGGATCCCAAAGGATGCGTAAGCAACAAGGACAGAATTTTTTTAGGCTCTGCTTCTCAGAACAAAGAAACCCAACCTCCACCAGTGGCTACCCTGTCCCCATTATCTTACGCTCACCCTTTGACAAGGACAAAAGACATTATTCAGTGAAAAAATTGGGTCATAAAACTTTGTTCAACATAATCATAATCTGGTAAACGAAAAATGATACATTACAGGGAAAAACACTGAAACATACGGCAAAATATCAATGGTGGTTTCCTTAACCCTCTACCTCTGCAGCTTTTAATATCATACAGAACGAGCATTGACTGTACTGTACTCCATCTAGAAAGTTCTCCATTGTATTCTGCACAGACAGAGGCTGGGAGTGTATGTAAAACATGGCCTCTCGCATTTTTAGATTTCTGTAGGAAATAAGCTGAGCGTTATTAAGCGCACACCGACATACCGCACGATGCTGTGAGGAAAATTACCGTGCTTGATGTACACAATTGATGCTTAGTTTGACGTCTCTTAGCATTTTCCTCCATTCAACTGAAAATTGACCCTCTCTGTTCAAGATTAATGGCAATCGGCTAACACAGTAGTCTCCAAACTTTTCTGAGCACGTGACCCCATTAGTGAGAGAGAAGTGTGGTCACGCCAGCGATATGGGCATGTTTATTTATAAAGTAGGTGCATACACTACTAATGTGCAAGGTCCATTATCAAATGAATGACAATAGAATTGCTCTTGGCTGATGAGGTGACATTTTCCTGCATGGGGTTGGGGGTGGGGTTGGGGGTGTGGGGTTGGGGGTGGGGGTGTGTGTGGGGGGGTGGGTGATCCTGTGTGTGGTCACCTTGGAGATCTCAAGTTCAGACAACCGAGAGAAGAAAGTGGTCAGCATGACATGGCTGGTGTTAGTTTGCTGCCTGGGGGCTTCCCGGACAGGGGCTCCAGAAACCCCCACCACTCGCCCCTCCCACACGCAGCCCCACCCTGGAAACCCCCAACCGGACGAGGGAGTGACCGTGACCACCTGCACCTGCAGGCCACCCGCAGGAACTCATTCTTCCCGGGCTGAACGTCCCTTCCCACAGCGAGGCTCCCAGCAGCTATGACCGGGGACCTCAACGCAGCTGGCTGAGGTTCAAGGAACCTCTGAGAACGAAGCCCTTCCCTGTTTTTTTTCGGAGGGCTTGTCTGGAAGGCGATTCTATAAAAAGCGTTAGTGATTCCTTTTCTGCTCAGAAATCTATACCCGAGGTTTCGAATGCTTTCGTAAGAACCGATGTCCATCGGGACACTAAGGAAAGTGAGAACGCCGTGGTGCAATGCGCATCCAGATGTGCCTGTAAGACGGCCACTGAGAAACGCCGAGGACCGGAATGCTTTCCCGGCTCCTCCAGACCAGGTCTGAGCAACAAGGGAGAACTCTTTCAAGTTCAGATCTGGAGGGAGGTGGAGATAAAAGGTTAAAAAAAACAAAGCACCCCCGAACTATGGGAACCCCAAACAAAGTCTCACATTTGTTAACCTCAGTTCCATCTTTGCCAGGCAGAGATCTGAAGAGTCCCTACCATTTCCAGCACCTGGTCTCACATCCAAGAATTAATTAGCAGGAAGCAGGAGGGCAACGCCTCTGCTGGAGAACGAGTGAGTGAAGCAATGAAGGAAGGAACCAGTGCCGGGACCGACGAAGAAAGGAGAAGCCACAAGAGGGATTTCCTCGGGTCAGAGTCTCAGAACCAAAAAGCCAAGCTGCCACACGACCGTCACCCTCATGACCCCGTCCCCATGATCTGCTCCTCATCCTCTTGACGAGGAAAGAAAACTGGGTTATAAAACACTGCTCGACATAACCGTAATTGGGTACACCAAGAATGGGGCGTCACACCATTTCTGTACCTGAAGCACAGACCGAGGTGTCGGTGGAAGGCCTGTGTGCTCTGGGATTTGTTTCATAGACACTGTACTTTTGGCTGCCCGGAGGCAATTTTCTTTACTACATGCTGGGAACACGGGGGGTAGTGAAGACTCCTGGCCTCCAAGAGCTCAGGGACCAGCCAGGAAGAAAGACGGAGGGCAGAGGACAACTTACGGTGCTCTCCTGGGTGTCTGAACAAGCTGCAGGCGGTCATGGGGAGTCGGAAGGCTTGGGGAGGAGCTGGTCTGTGGCCTGGAGGGGATGGGTGAGGAGGGGAGGGCTGTTGGCCTGTGGGGGGGGGGGGGGCACTCCCAGCACAGGAAGCAACTGAAGGGGGTGCACAGAGCAGGGCAGGCAGAGCGGCCCGGGGACGGGGACCGCAGCGGGGAGGCCGCCTGCCTGGGACGCACCTTGCAGGTGAAGCGATTTCATTGTATCCTGCAGGCAACGGGAAACAAGTTGACTAAGTAGGACACGGACTTCTCCGTCTGCATTTTATTTTGGGGGGAAAAAAATCTCTAACAATGTGAAACTAAGGGAAATATCTAAAAATAATTTATCAGCTCAGATATGTTGAGGTATCATTTTTGTTCTTCTATATTAAGATCTCCAGCTCCAGATCATTAATACGGGGGCAGAGTCACCTTTAGACTGGTGGGAAGGGGGTCTGCTCCACAGAGTGGTGCAGAGCACAGTGCGTGCACACCCATGGGTGCCAGTCACAGTGAACAGTGAGACTTTAAGATTCAGATAGAACTGAGCTCAAGGGGCCCCTCTCTTCAGATGCAGCTGAGAAACTGCTATGGGTGCGAAGATACGTGTGTGTGCTGGATAGTCATCCAGTGGCAACCACTGTGTGCCAACAATGACTGGGATTTCTCTGGAAGGACTGGAAACACTGAATGGGACAAGTCTTTTGGTGGTGGTGTTAATCTTCACCTAAGGATCTTTTCTCATTGAGATTTTTAGAGAAAGTGGAAGGGAGAGGGGGCGACAAAGAGAAAGAGAAACATCGATGTGAGAGAGACACATCAATTGGTTGCCTCCCATACGCGGCCCCAACCGGGCCAGGGACCAAGCCTACAACTGAAGTATGATGGACCTGCCCTTGACCGGAATCAAACCTGGGACCCTTCAGTCCGAGAGCCCACGCTCTACCCACTGAGCCAAACCGGCAAGGGTGTGACACGTCTTTTTTATTAAAAACCAGAAGGAAAAAAAAAAAGCACACCACACGCGTCCTCCCGACAGCGCTCCGTTTTCCCCCCTGCGACGTCCTCGCTGATCTGGTGGCTGTGGAATGGCTGCCCTCTGAGGTTTTGATGAGCACGGCCCCCATTACTAATGGAGCATCTTTTCAAATGTTACGGATCACCATATAAAACGCATCTGCAAAGAGCTTCCCCCCACATGTGGACATCTCTCTCTTGGCTTGTCATTGGATTTCTCGGGGAAATCAGAATTAGTTCCTTGTTACAGCTGCGAGTTATCTTCTCCCCGAGAGGGGCTGGCGCTTCCACCTTCTACAAAGAGCTTCTACTGTCCTTCAGAAGTTTGAACTTCCATTCACAAAATTTATCTGTCTTTTCCTTTAACCACTTGGGCGCTTTTTTGTGTCTTAAGAAATCTGTCCGTCCATAAGGTCAAAAAGATATCGGTCTGGCTTTCTTCTTAATATTTTAAAACGTTGTCTTTTACATTTAGGTCTTCGATCCACCTGGAATTTACTAATGCTAAATTTATATTTCCCTGTATGAATATTTATCAGCGAGTCAGTCATCGTAGCATTAATATATTGACTGGCTC
Organism: Myotis myotis; assembly: GCF_014108235.1. Classification (NCBI taxonomy): domain Eukaryota; kingdom Metazoa; phylum Chordata; class Mammalia; order Chiroptera; family Vespertilionidae; genus Myotis; species Myotis myotis. The sequence goes on from NW_023416317.1 coordinate 49,789,570, forward strand.
CCTTTTTCCACCGATAAATGGTGCCACCGCTAAAATGTAACTGATAAACTCCCAGGCCAAAGAAGACAGACGAGAGAATCCCAATATAACATCTCTCCAAACACCACATCATTTTAATCACTGTCTTTGTGATTAAAACCCTCCCACTTTGCCAGGCTACCTTCTCTCTGTCTGCGTTTTCTTAGTCTTTTATTCTTCCATGTGAATTTTAGGGTCAGCTCCTTACATTCTGTGGAAGATTTTATCAAAGCATTTATTGAAACTGTTCTGAACCAATATATTAATTTGGAGGAAATGTGCCATTTTTACAGGATTACTTTAGGCCTCTTATTTATTTACTCTTTCTTGTCCTTCAATGAAGTTTTATAATTATTTCCATATGTACTCACACTTTTATCGGAGTTATTTCTGAGTGTTTGCATTTTTACGGTTAATGGAATCTTTCACATTTCAGTTTTTACTTACAAGTGTTTAGGAACATTACTGAAAGTCCCGAAAGTTTTCTGAATTCACTGGATGGTTCTAATCACGTAGATTACCTTGGATTTTCTCAGTAGACAGCCTCGTGGGTTTCTAAAAAAAATGATGAATTTCTTCTCTTTTCAATTCTTAGGCCCCTTATTTCTTTTCCTTGTTGTGTTGTGGTGCCCAGACGGTGTGTTTTATTGGATGTACAATACATCTCCATTTTAAAAAGTTGCAGACATGGAAGTGCAGGGCGGAGATGTACATGAAGTTTATTAACAATGACATTGACGGGATCACGATTCGTTCCAGTGCAAAAGCGGAACAACGTGAGCATCCAGCAGGAGGTGAGCAAGGGAATGAACCCAGGCGCTCCCACACTCTTAGGCGGAATACTGTTCACCTATTAAAATTACGTTTTCGGAGAAGGCTTAATGTCATGAGAACTCACTCCAAATAAAATGAAAAGTGGGGAGAAAACAGGATATGAAACTGTGGGCAGAGCAGAATTCCAATTTCAAGCTTGTATCTGCACAGCCCAAGAAATGAGGCATCCGATGGCAGCAGTATCAGGTGTCATCCCTGGGGTTCAGCGGTGGGTGGGATTTTCTCCCTTTATACTTTTTGTATTTTCTAAATCGTCTAAAATGAACATATATTACTTTGCGAATCTGAGAAAAAACACAGTAAGAAGTGAATGCGTGCCAGATAGCACTGACAAGAAGTGGTGATGGAAATGAAGTGGTTAAGGAAATGAAGCAACCCCCCCTCCCCGGCCCCACCTCCCAGGCATCCAGACGGGCGTGGCCGGTCATTGTAGATGGAAAACTCACATCTTATTATGGGAGAAAATAGAGCCATGGCCTCCAAGGCAGCAAAGCTGGAAACTGGGTTTTAACACAATCTAAACCACTGACTGAAAGCCGAAGGCATCGCTGAAGCGCTGATTGGGAAATGAGAGACCCCAACACCTTTCGGATTAGTTTAGAATTTCAGTTCTTAAGACACAAGAGAAGTTTCCCACGGAGAATGGCCTTGTTTCTAAACGATTATTTCTTACACGGCATACCGTGAGAAACCCACTCGAGGGTCGCCTTGTTTTATCATCATCACTACTGTCATAGTATTATTTTGTAAAAGTGAATTGTCTGAAATGTGAGGATGGCCTTACATTTCCAAGTTTAAATGAGAAATTGGAGTTTATCTAAAAAAAAAAAAAAAAAAAGAATATTACCTCCCCGCAGCAAAGAGTATTTTTACCAGGTGGGGTTTTACACTCACATCCTTCCGCTTTTAAAAAAGATCTGAAACACAGTATCATCTTTGATTTTGGGTCTTTATCTAAAAATGGCTAATGTTCCTGAAGGACTAGCATTAAAGGTCGCAGAGTGGATCCCCTCTCATCCCAGCAACTGCACCCCATGACACTGGTGGGGAGAGGGACTAGCTACTGAGGCGGAAGTTTAGGGAGAGGGCGGATTGAGATCAGGACCACAGCCACTGCCAGGGAAGGGGCACCCCGGGACCCCCAAACCTCCTGAACCCATCAGACAACGCTCACTGTGCAGCCCACAGCTGCTGTGTGTCCACCCGGCTTCCGCCCTGCCCCCACCTCCGAGACGTTCACCGGAAGGGTGCAGTGTAAGGGGGGAGAGATCAGATCCGAGGTTGCGGGAAGGAAGGGGAGCGGGAAGGCCGCTGAGACCAGGACCACGTGATGGGGCAGAAGCTGGGCAGGGCTGTGCGGATCGTCTGGGAGGGAGATGCTGGAGAAGGGACAGAAGCAGAATGGATGCACCTCGGGCCGGTGGGGCAGAGGAAGAGGTCAGGGATGACGCCGAGGTCTGTGCTGTGCTGTCAACAAGGATGGGGAAGCCAGGAGGAGGACCTGGGAGAAAAGAATGCGTCAGGCACTCCATGACAGGTGCCCTGGGGCTTCGACCTTCCCGGAACCGACTGAGAAATACTGACGGTATTTCGGTGAACTCCCTGTGTTAGTTTAGTATTCTGTTCCATCCTTCATTCGGGCGTCTAAGGCCCAACCCGCTTTATACGAAGCTTGCTTTACCGTCCACACTAGGGGAAAGAGAACAGCCCAGCGGTAACACTCGGTTTGAAATCCCAACTCCACCCACAAGCTGCAGGACCTCAGGAGCTCCTCAGCCTCCGCGCCCAGTCCCACCACTTACTTCCTCGGCTCCTCCCAGCAGACCCGCTGAGATAGCGCACAAAGGGAGCGTGGCCTCTGTTCTCCTCTGTTGACCGAGCATCGACCACTGTAGCTTATCACCCAACTGCGTCTGAGGAAGGACCTCCCAGGCCACGTGGCTGGACCTGCACTCCATCATCCACAAGGGCTGAGAAGCCACCTCGTCGCCAGTTCAAAGCCTTTGCGTTCCTCTGCTGGTTACAGTCTCTATAAGTGACAATAGTTTGGGACATGTCCCCGGGGACTGGGGTGGAAGCTTTCCGGGCGCTCTGGATGAGGGAGGCATGAGGACGCCGCCAACGCCAGGCTCAGCTGCCGGCGGCACACGGCAGGAATCCCTCCTGGGCACTCGGGCGCCAGGTCAGGGAGCTGCTACCCGTGCGACCGGCCACGCCCATCCTCGCTACTTGTTGAGTCAGACGGGCTCTGAGCTACCAGCTCTCTCTTCGCAAGTGTTTTCAGAGCGAACTGTAGACATTTCTGACCGACACTACCTTAAGGGTTATTTAGAAAGTGGCCGAAATCAGACAGACATCCTTCTCTCCATGGGCCGAACTACAAGGCATCCCCACCCGCCTGGGTCAAGAAAGACAGGAAAACCAGCTGAGATGTGTCCCCAAGCACCTGGGACAAGAGGTGTTTAATCGAAGGAGAGAGGGGGCTCGAAGGCCTTGCCTGGCATTTCAATGTGAGAAGGTGAAAACGGAGAGCAGGATTCTAAAGGAACAGAACATGTTCCAGCACCCTGGGGGCCCCTGGGCGGGGCCCCTTCAATCTGGAGACTTCAGAAGGAGGCGGAGAGTGAAACCCGCTAATTCAGGAAGTCCTCGTCTGTCCCACTTCACGGTTCCCAGGCCCCTTTCCCACACATTCTTTCAGTCCCTGCCAACAACCCTTCGAAATAGACGCTATTACCCCCTTTTTAGGGAAATAGACGTTATTACCCCGCTATTACCCCGTGGAAACTGCAGTTAAGGGAAGTACCCACCCCAGGCTGCTCGTCACAGACACTAGAGAGGCTGTTAAAACGCAGAATCCCAAAGCTCCGGCCTCAAACCTCCTGCAGCAGAACCTTGGGCTTGGGGAGGGGTGGCCTGGGAGTGGGGACTTATAACAATTGGTCTCAGTGACCTCTATTTAGGAAGCACTGGTTCCTGGGGCGATCACATGTGACAGTCTCCTCAGCAAGTCCCCCATTTCTCTCCCAGAGCCCCCCCTTCATGACCATAAACTCCTCTCCTCGGGTAACTCTGGCCTGAAACCACCATCCCGGGAACGGGAACGGAGCCAGCAGATAGATCCACGGAGTCTAGGGGGTGGCGGAGGGCACCCTAAGCCTCCTTGCTTTCTTCCCATCACCAAGCAAATCTGTGAGGTATTTCATCCACATCACACTGATATCGATAGGAATTTTATTTTTTTTATATTTTATTAATTTTTTACAGAGAGGAAGGGAGAGAGAGAGAGCTAGAAACATCGATGAGAGAGAAACATCAACCAGCTGCCTCCCGCACACCTCCTACTGGGGATGTGCCCGCAACCAAGGTACATGCCCTTGACCGGAATCGAACCGGGGACCTTTCAGTCCGCAGGCTGACACTCTATCCACTGAGCCAGACTGGTCACGGCTTGATAGGAATTTTAAAATGATAACCAAGAGGAACGGGTAGATTCTGGAATGGCACTGCGCATGGACACAAAACCAGAGGGAAGGGGGGCGAGGAGGCCACCCATTTCACGTGCCAAGTGCCTCTCCACAGCGCCCAGGGCCAGGCCACCCCGTGCTGCAGAAAGGGACCGGGGACTCGCGAAGAGAGCGCGGGAGTGAATTCCGTAGGCGGTGGCAGAGCAGTACCACGCACGCGGATGTGCTACGTTACTGGCAATCCTGCGCTTCTCACCCGATGACCCTTCCACATTCCTGTTGTGCCTCCTGTCTAGGTTTTTAAGAAACATAACAAAGACGCTTTAAAAAACAAGCCAACAGTGAAAACCTCGGACACAGTTCTCCCTTGAGGCGTGAACAGACAGGGACAGTCGCTCAAAGAAGCCAGAGGGTGGGGTCACAGAGAAACTGGAGCTTACCAGCCGAGGAAAGACAAGGAGGTGGCCCCATCTACGCAAGCTCTTCCGGCACCACGCAGAGTTTTACCCAAAGGATGCTGATGGCATTGCCCTCCAGCTGTCAGCACAAACACAGCCAGATGTTCTTGCTTTGCCAGCAGCAAGAGGAAGATGAAAGACTCACGGAATCAGAGCAAGGTCTTAAAGATAATATGAAAGAAAAAAACTTCAGAAAGCAGACAACAAATTCCTCCATGTAGGCCTATGGGATTTAAAGAGGCGCGAATGGAAAAACAGGATGTTATTTTAGAGTCTTTCTTTTCGGGGCCTGATGCTATACCTCGAGGAAAAATGGCCGTTCTGGTTACTTCTGCTCCATAAAGGCCCATCAGAGCCGAAGACAGACAGGGATGGGGAGATTCATCTCTCAACGTGTGACTCTGCTTTGCACTGGAAACCCTAAGTAACGCGAGACACCAGGTCGATGGATATGCCTTCGCCTACGCAAAGGTCCTACCTTTCCCACAGGAAGGGCCTGGCCAGACAGATACTCTATTCTCAGGGCCGGTCCTTTCCGCCTGATGCTGTGTCCCTTCGTTTTGTAAACACCATCACCAGCCCGTGATTGAAAGCGTGTCTGACGTGCTCTCGACTCCCAGCATCCAGGTCCTGGGATGAACGGGACAGGAAACCGTTCATCACAGGACACACATTGCCTATGAAATTAAGAGTCCTGTGCAGTGACGGGCACCCGCAGGGCCCACAAATGAAGGCTGAAACGGGAAGTGTGGGGTGTGCCAACCTGACACAAACACTGGCCTCCAGGTTGCTCACCGGCTACGCGGAGGGCGCTGGGCAGGAAAGCCACACCAGCCTTCCTCCAAGCCAGCACGTGCCCTCTGGCTCCCAGCATGTTCTGGGAGGACAGCTCTCTCGGCATGAAAAACAGTTAAAAAATGCAACACTGCATCACCTCTCCTTGGAAAGAGTGCAGGAAACACCCACCGCGGTGCGTGGACGGGGAGGGAAGCAGGTAGTGAGTGCGCTGTTTCCACCCCTTCCCCGACGGGGAGGTCACCCGACTTCGCCCACAGCGGCTGGCGTCCCTGCAGAGGAATCGGTGGCCTGGAGATCTACCAAGTCTGGCCCCAGCCTACCTGGGCCTTCCTCTCGGCGGCTGGAAACACACTCCAGAAGGGCTTCCAAGACTCTGCCTCCAGGAATGCAGCCACACCTGGAGGTGTCCATGGCTGTCCCGGGGGGTGGGGGGTGTCCCCAAATCCACTGGGTGGTAAAGCAACTTACTGAGTGCGACGTTTTTTTAGAAAAAGATCACAAAGCCTACTGCCCCTTCGTTAGCCCGAGTTTCCACCCAGAGCCTTGCCTGTGAGGGGTTTGCAGGCAGACATTTTAGCGGGAGTCAAGACAGGAGGGTGGCTTCGGGGAGGCGGCCAAGGAAATACAGGGGCATCACTGGGCTGGCTGGACCTCGCAAGGTCAGCAGGGAGAACCTCAAGAAATGGGCTCAGAACTGTCGGTGGAGAATGTAGGGAATCAGACCGCCCCCAGGCCCCAGGAGGCGCTCCCGGGGTGATGGCCAGCACAGGGGGAAGCAGAGGCTGACACTCCTCCAGGCAGGGCACCCCGGTTGCACCTGCAGGAAGCTGCCCGCAGTTCTTATAACTGAGCTGTGCGGTGCCTGCCGGCTGAGAGGCTTTGCAGAGGTGCACGAGGCATGCAATATATTCACTGAACAAACCCTTTACTACCAGGCATTGGGGACAAAACTGAAAACAAGGCAGGCAAGGTGCTCACTCCCTCGTCCACCGTCATGCAGATGACAATGAAGAAGCACGTAAACGGGTCATTTTAGATCGGGACAAAGTACCTGGAAGGAAACGAAGGGGCTGATGGGGTTAGGGCGGAGGCTTAAGGACCAGACCACCTCTCCAGGGGGTGAACTGTGAGCTGGTGCTAGGGTTACAAGGAGGAGCCAGCCATGGGGTGTGAGGGGCAAGCACAAAGGTCAGGTCCTGGGGGGAGTTGCAGGAACCGCTGGGAGGCCAGCCCCAGGAGCAGAGTGAGCTGTCACTGAGCAGGGAGCAGGAAGGGCAGGCAGGCCAGGTCCTGAAGGTAAGGAGCCTGGATTTTATTCTGGGCCTCGGAGGGAGGAGGCAGCGGGACACTTTTAGGCAGGGGAATTTCGTGATCTGGTTGCTGTGTGAAGTAGAACAAGAACAGTACTAGGGAGCCGAGGAACTGCTGTGTTTGTAGGTCAGAAACAGCCCAACATTGGCCGTTTCGTAGGGTTCGACCTGATTCCTGTCCTGTGAGGCCGTCATTGAGGACAAGAGCCATGTCTCAATGAGGCTGCGGGGCCTGCGACCCACCAGGCACCTTCCCAGCGGGCCGGGGACCATGGCCGCTGAGCTGGCTGAGGAACTGAACCCCTCAGGGGGCTGATGGTGGAAACAGCAGGAGCAGGGCTCACCGTGTCCCTGCCACCCGCTCGGCACACAGGAAATGAGTTCTCATTAGTGTTTCCCTCGCACCACCTTCCTGGGTGTTGGGTTACTCTGTTCTGCCAGCACAGCACACTCCCCGGCAATGCCCCAACCACAGGACACACTTATCTGCTTATCGCAGACAGTGCAGTGGGGGAAGGGCCTCACACGGCTCTCCTCTCTGCTGCTCTTGCTCCTCCGGCCTCCAGCTTCCTTGGAAGAGAGACGGGTCAGTGCTAGAGGGGACCACGACGTTTGATCCGCACATCTGTTCCACGAAGTGACAAGCTCAGGCTGGGGAACTGCCAGGCCCCATTGAGCACGCGGACCAGAGTGGCACCCATTCCTGTGTTTCTACCCGGCCACGTTATACTTAGGTGCATTCGACACTCAGGCCCACCAGGGTGGTGGGGGCGGGGGGGGGGGCAGGGGGTAGGAGGCGGGGGGTTGGTTTTAAAATATGTGTGAGAATATGGGACCAAAGTTTCTCTTCGGGCGGCATAACTGTATTGAGCATCCAGGATTAGCCGTGCAATTTTAGACATTTCACCCCTTTCCACTGCAAAACCCACAAGCTGTCTAGTAACTAAACAACTTGATGCTACTGTACACATTGATTTCTGTGTTGTCATCCTCGAAGCCCAGAGGGAAGCGTGGATTTAACCCCTCTGCCGCCTGGAGAAATCCGGGGGCAGAGACACCGGACCATCGTTGTCAATCAAACCCCACCTGAATCTCTACTGACTATCAGCCAGCAGAGCCCTGGATTCGGGATAAAGCTTAAAGAAGAGGGCAAGAGCTCTCTCTCTTTGAATCCATATCAGAAACGAGTGACTAAGGGCCTCTGGGGCTACCAGGCTCATTCTTAATTTATTCTTTCTAAGATGCGACGGGTTAGTTAACATTGGCCCATCATCTCAAGTAGCAAAATAGGCCACTGACCTGAAATAAAGAGCTTAAAATATGAAAATTACATAAAGGCGAACCACTAAGGTATTTTACCGTCTCTCTGGAACTGAATTCTGCAAAAAGACACCAAAATCAAGAACATAGAATATGTAGGTTATTTCTTCCATTGATTTCTAGAGAGAGTGGAAGGGAGGGGGAGAGAAAGAGAGAGAGAAACATCGATTGGATGTCTCCCCCCCATGCGCCCCTACTAGGACCAGGGAACCTACCACCCAAGCACATGCCCTTGGCCAGGAATCAAACCCCTGATCCTTTGGTCCCTGGGTCGATGCTCTAACCACTGAGCCCCCGGCCAGGGAGAAGATGTAGTTTTGGGGGGGCTGAAGGGGGAAATCATCCTGACCCCCAAATGACAAAGTTAAAGTGAGCCTAGAGACAGCCTTGACTAAAAGATGGCCAGAAGTCAAGTGCTGGCTAGCAAGGGAGGCCCACTCTGGCAATGTTAGCAGTGTTCATGCCATGCAATTTCTCAAGGGAATTCAACACATCCTGGTGGGGCAGCTGGATGCCCTAGTAACCAGTGGACGGGAGGCCAACCCCAATAGCCACCCAAAGGGTTCCATCCTACTTTGAGCTACGTTTAAAAATACAAATCCAAGATGTGTGCGCCGGTAAATGCCTATGCAAATACTCTCCAATAGTCCCCAGTGATTTCTTTCCCAACATCAGCCTTAATACATAAGAGATGATCAATAGCATCTACAAAGTGAAAATAAATTTTCTCCTGCTTCTGGATTCAACCACAACAGACCACGATGCCATATTCTTCTGCCCAGCTATAATATCATTCTGCCCAGCTATAATATCATTCTGCCCAGCTATAATATCATTCTGCCCAGCCTTATATATTCCTTCCCTTTCAATTATTCATCAAAATGAGGAAAATACATTTTTAGGGAATCCTTTAACCAATCAAATAGGACGTATATCTCAAATGTTTCTGAAACCCAGGAATATTCCACTTACTATTCTTTCTTAGGACAGAAGCATAAGTAAGTAAACAAATAGACAAAACAACAACAACCCTATTTAATCATCAAGAATTCCTGGTAGTGAAAAGGCCACTTTCTAGGTTAAAAAAAAAAATCATAACTAGCGATTTGAAGGGTAATGGTCTACAGTGGTGTCTAAAAAATTCCTATATTCTTTTAAGTGAATTTAAAGAGGACTGCACAAACACGTTTGCATGGGTTACTATCTAATAAGTGTGTGTGTGTGTGTGTGTGTGTGTGTGTGTGTATTTCGTGGGAGCACAAAGGAATTCAGACCATCAGTAAAAGATTATAAACACCAGAATTCTCCCCAGGGTTTAGTATCAACTCCACTTACAATAAACAAAAGGCCACACAGAGACAGTGCCATTGAAGGAGGGTGGGGGACTTTTACTGTCTGCTTAACTCAAAAAATCCACATTTCCAGACCTATCTTCTCTCTGCTCGGAGAAGCCAGCCCAGTTCGCTTTAATCCTTCCCTTCCTTGCACTCTCCGTGGTGAGTCTCCACTCTCCCCAAGACCCGAGGAAAATCTCCGTGCTGCTCACGATGCTCAGTGTATCCTGGCCGCGTTAGGTCGTCACACACGCATCCGTGCAGGCTGCACCCGTGTGGTGGTTCACAGACAAGGGCAGTGTGCTCCTAGAAAACAGGCACAAAGAAACACCAAACGCAGGCACCAAACACACTCCAGGTCCACACGCCAGATTCTCTCCTGCTTAGCAACCGCATCTCACCTCGGATCTGCTACTCCTCTTAAAAACCTGCCCTCACGCCATCTTCAGAACCTCAGTTCTGTGATGAGTTCTCAGCAGACAATAAAGCATTTCAAAAACATGTGTAGTAAATATATAAAACAAAAACAACATGTTGCCTCGCAAATGTTCCGTCTTCTGCCTTTATTTCCTTCAACACGACCAGGATGCCACCAGGAGAAGCCTGTTTAAGAAGTGGAGCAAACTAGAAGCATTTTTGGCCCCTTTCACGGGGTGGCTGATACGTTATTGATCTGCACTGGTTTCTCTCTTGCTCCTTCTCATGGAGGCAGACGAATGGTTCATTATTCTCACCTAGTGGCTATTGTTTCTAACCCATGGACTAAATCATACATGTAATATGCATAAGACTTGGCAGTACCAGTATATTGAACATTTAGATCATTTTTAAAAAGTAAAAGAAGTATATCCAATAGAATATACAAAAAGTTTGCAGAAAACACAACCCCCAAGCAAATGTGACTCTACTTTTAAGTATTATCTAGACTCCTTCCCCTTAAAATATTAAGAAATGCATACTTCCTTCTGGAGTTGAACGTCAGAGTCATACATGTTCTGGGGTGAAATTTCCATTGTTGTCAGATCAGCTGTTTCCATAAAGGAAATTATAATGACTTAACCACTGACCGTGAAAACGTCTTTTGTTAGAAGTGTCCTGCACATTGATTAGAATGGTTGGGTTGAACCAGGCTGTGAAAGGACTCCGTCTAAAAATAGTCTGTCAGGATCCGTCAAAGCATTTTTTTGCTAAGTGTTCACCGGCCTACACGTCTTTAAAAAACAACTTAGATCATTTGGCTGAGGGGTTCATAGGGACTTATCGACCCACAGGCTGTGACTTCCTGCCGGCCAGATTAACCTACCAAATTGCCAACACAGTCCAGGCCAAGCTCATAGGCATACTGGAATTCCTGAAAAATATAAGCGGGTCTGCCGAGATAATTTTTTTAAACGATGGGGCTGTGGATGGATGAGTAGAGGGGTAGGAGCATAGCAAGAGGAAAACCGAAGTTGGAGGATAAAATCGATCGGGGTAGAGAGAATACAACTGAAGTGGTGCCTCCCTTAAAGGCAACACTTACTTCCATGTCCCCTGATGGGGACTTCGCTGGTGACCGTTAAGGAAGTAACATCCATCTAGAATCACCCCAACCTGAAACCACCCGCCACATTGTCCCAACTTTACAACACCCCCCAGAAGTAGTTACTTGTCAAATGCCAGGCTTTTAAAGATACCTGTGCGCTTTACTTATAAACACGAATATTTAATTCAGTGATTCCTGGGGGGGGGGGGGGGGCCGCGCGGAGGGGAGAGGAAATGATGCCATTTCTAACTAGCTTCCCCTAAAACAACAAGTCAGTGGTCACTAGGAAGGAAATGAGGGAGGGGGAGGGGGCCCGACCACCTTTGTCTCCCATCCCCGGCAAGAAACGTGTCTGGGGACTGCAGACGGCTCCATGAATCCATGGCTGCCTAATGACTAAAATAAAACACACTTTACACATAAATCAATACATCAGCCTGCAAAGGCAAGCCGGGCAGCCGGTTACACAAGCACCGCCTCCTAGGAGAACTCCGGCCCCCCGCCCCGCAGGATCCCCAAACCCCAATGGACGGTTCCAGGAAGGCGCTTCCACGCCTGCCCCCCGTGAGAAATGACCGGCAGGAGCGAATGCCCTTAGAAGAAGTCGGGGGAGGGGGAGCCAGCCCGCAGGGGCTGGGGGAGTGTGAGGCCAGTCCTCACTGTGGGGCCCGGGAGGAGGGACGGGCCGCCAGGCTAGCTCTGCGCTGCCCTGTGCGCACCAGCCAGAGCCCAGGGCGCAGGGACAGCCCGGAGCCGGAGCCGGAGCCTGCCCCGCTACTCACCTGGTCCGCCTCCCTCACAGAGGCTATCGGCTCCGTTATGTGGGGAGAAACCTCTTTCTTCTTGTCATATGGGGATTTCAAGTTAAAAAAAACCCCAAAGCAGCAGCGGGCTCCCTGGCGCAGTGGAGAGAGTCACACTCCGCCCCCAGCCTCCTCCGCACTCATCGCCAGCCCCCAACCTGCGGCAGTGGGGGCCAAAAATCAATCCCAGCCGAGCGCGGAGCGCGGCGCAGGCAGACAAAGACTTCACCCCGGGCAGAGCCCGAGTCTGGCTCTGCTAGGAAAGCGGTAACCCGCGAGTGGCATTTCAGAAACGGGGCCCCACACTTGTTTTCCTCCAGAGGGTTCTTTTACGGCACCCTAAAATACTTAAGTCCTATACTGTCCCTGAGGCTGTCCCGTGAACCATGTCTCATCCTTCTCCAACCTCCTTTGTGCCAGACCAGAAAGCACCTGGCCCCAGACGCTTCCCTGACACACCCGCCCTACCTGCCTCCAGTCTGGATCCACCTTCCTCAGTCTTGCCACAGAATAGCCTTCAAAAGTTCCGTAGGTTTGGGAAGGGAGGAAGGGAAGTAAAGGAAGGAAGGAGGGAGGGAGGAAGAGAGAGAGAGGAAGGGAGGAAGGGAGGGGGGGAGAGGGAGGTAAGGAAGGAGGAATGAATGAGTGAATTCGTTTTAATCCACTCAGAGATGCCATGGTTAACATCAATCAACTATTGTTGCTTTTAGTTCCAAGACAAACTGTTTCACTAAATGGGTGAACATTTTTCTTAAAGAGACTCAGGTCAGGAGGTTTGGTCTGAATGCTCTGAGCAGGAGAAACACAGTCCTGCTGCAGTGCCCTGTGACCCGCCCAAGTTACCCGGCGTGGCCTGACCTCCATGGCTTGTCTCAGGCCAGGGAGGCCGCTGGGCCTGCCCCGTTGGTGACTGGAGCAATCCACGTGACAGATTCAGCACGCATTTGCTGCAAAAGCACGCAGTTCGACTCAGTGAAGAACGCCCTAATTCTGGAATCTGTAATAATGAAATCTGTGGAGGCAGGGCCCTGGGTCGGGGACTAGTTAGCCGACTTCCCACTTTGATATTTGGAATCTTCTACTGTGTGTGTGTGTGGGGGGGGGGGGGGGGTGGCCACCTAAATTAGGGGCTTTTGTTCCTTCACTGTGTCTTCCGCTTCTTGGTCCAGAAACTGTTTGGTAAGGAACCTTAGCAGTTAATATCTAATCGTGTTACACAGGCCTGGTGTGCATTTTAATTATTTTAATGAAGTTACCTCTTTCTATTCCTTAGTATTTATCCATAACTATGGATCTTCCTCGGAAGTAATAAAATTCTATTAGTACAATTACTACTTTTTTAATAAATCAGATTGGCCTTCTTACCATGATTCTCAATCAATGTGAATGAATGGTACAATAAACTGCAGATGTTGCAACAGAAGACATGAGTGAGAGAAAAATGGGGAATCTCACCAGAACTTTAGAACCCGTTTTCTAATTCCTTACCCCTTTGCTCTTCTCCACCCATGGGCACCACCCCAGAGGACAAGGTAAAATGTGTTAAAGTTTCAGAATACTGGAGCCTTGCAGGGAGCCGCATGCATTACAATAGCCCATGCTTCTTTAAAAAAAAAAAAAAAAAAATTGGCTTGCAATGAGCAACTGCCGAAGTTCAACCACCAGCTCTTAACCACTGCAGGGTCTGCTTTCTGAGAAATGTAATCTTCATGGGCAAGCCAGAGCCCTGCAAATTCCAGTAAACCAGGGGCAATACAGTTTTTAAAATAAATCGATAGAGGGAAGTAATTGCACGGGCATGTCTGTCCTGGTAGGTGCGGGTGGTGAGAAAGGAATGCATGGTGAGATTCACCTTCTTATATGCAGATAAAGAGCTGTAACTGTTTTCTTGGTTGCACCAGGAGAATAAAAAATGCCATTAATTCTTTCAAGACAAATGCAAGCAACTGGCTTTGTTGCTGTTCCTCCCTCTTCCTCCCCTCCCTCTCTCCCTTCCCCCCCTCCCTCCCTCCCCTCTCCCAGCAGCTTTAGAGAAAGGCAGCGGTAAGATTGTAGCAGCGATGGAATCACGGGGTCTGGCTATATTAGCAGAATCACAGACAGCGCCAGGGTGATGTCTTAGCTCTCAGCTCTCTAATTATTTACCCAGATCAAGCCTGACTGCTGGAAAATCAGCTCTCTCCAGGAGGTAACTGAGCTGAAAGGTTCTTTTCACTGAGAAATGATGGGCTGGTGGCTGGCATCCAGCCCACGGGCCAGTGCGCCCTGGTGGAGAGTGTCACCAAACAAATGCCCAGGACCACACCGTTTTCCTCATTCGTCCCCAGCGAAGTATCGGTCAGTTCAAGAAAATCAGGTCTGAAGAACCGATCTGTGGTACAGAAACGCACAGAGACGGAGCACCTAGCAGACATTGTTCTTAAAATTAATTTTGCGAAATGCGGAAAGGAGGCACGCGGAGACTGCCAGTGTTTTATAGCTGGAGCGTCCCTCGAAGGCCCTACATGCAGACAAAGCAGATTGCTTTATTGTTCCCACTCACGGGTGCTGTTTTCTCCGGCAGGTCCTCTGAAAACACAAAATGTTCAGGCAACATTGATGTTCTAATTTGCTCAGGCTCTCATAAAAACAGAAGGCCACCAGGACTCTGCCAGCTCACGTACCCAAAGCTTTGGGTCACTCCCTGGGCTCCACAGAATAAAAGATTTAAGCAATTCATTTCAATCAATCAATCAATCAATATCATTTATATTTGTCCAGTTCTAAAAGCTTTGTTAGAAACAACACCTAATTTAAATGCTTTCCACACTGTCTCATTTACCTCCCAGGACTGCACAATTATTGTCAGACACATGCAAATTTTTAATTCATCAGGCCCACGAGGGGACACATCACCTTCCCATGTCTTCGTTTCCCACCGCTCACTGACGAACATGGCTGCCAGCGAGGATCTGCCGTGAACGTGAACGTGTGGGCCTGCTCCGTCTCCACCCTTCAGAGGCACGATGTCAGGATTGGTCCAACAGATATATTATGGGCTCGGAGAGACAATGTGTGTGTTTTGGTTGGCATTTCAAATTTATGCTGTTTATTCTAACATTAAAATCAATTTGTATTCTCCCCTATTACTGCCACCTCTTAATAGCACATTTGAGGATTCTTTCTCCTGCTTCCCTGTCAGGACTGGAATTCCAAATCGGCTGTGGTTGATTCGCTTGCTGATTTTTAAAAACTAATTTCCCTTTCTAAAAGTCCCTCTTTTGGGGCAACTGACATTCTAACGAGCTTCAGAGGCAGTGGAATTTTATTCCTGCTTCAACATCTAACCAAACTACTTCAAGTTCAGCTGGGATTTGTAATATATTCATCAAGTTTCCATCATGAAATATTTGCATCTGTATTACAGCTTCCATGTTCAAGAGAAGGGTCTCGATAAATTCACTGTTTAGAAAGTTAACTAGGATGAGCTTGCTAAAAGCCTACATCAAGCTTCTTACTAGATACCACAGAAGTACATCAAATATTCCCCAGAACAAAGTATTACTAGAATAGAATTTTGAAGAGGGTGTACATTTAACCAGGTGGGATGAAGGGGTCACCCCTATTTCTGGCATGAGAACCAGAAAGAAGGGAATGATTCATCTTGGCAAGAGGAAGGAAAAAAAGCCTCACGTCTCATGTTAACAAACTTACTTATAAGAAATAATAGAATAATTGATATCACATTATTATCCATTGGGAGATGGCATATTAATGATAGACAATTTTCTCGTTGCTTTGAAAAAAAGTTTTCAGTGGAATTTAGAACCCTCCCACCCCCCAATTCTGAGGGGAAATAAAGACCTCAGTATTCTCAGAGCCATCACACAGAATACAGACTAGTGTTGAAATTTAGAATTTTTTTTATCTTCAGTAGAAAACTGTTTACTGCAGTGAGAGGATGAGAAAAGAAAACCCTCTTAGGAGATGTTGGGGCCGTTTCCACTGCTCACTGGGTTTACAGCTGTTTAGACATTTTGAGCTTTTAGTCTCAACCACATCTGGCTCTGCTCAGACCAAAACCACTGCTTTGCCCGTGTGCATCCGGACAAGCCCCATTACCCCCCAGAGCTGGAGCCCCCTCTTTACTTTTCACCCAACAGCACCAAATGTAAAGTGATCAGAGCATCAGTCCAAACCCTTCAAGTAAATGCACAAAAGCAGGAGGACCACCCCAGCCGGAGAAGAGCCGGCTGATTTGCTTTGTGGCCAAGTTATGAAAGGAAGGAGAGCCAGATGGTCATCGGCATGGGGGTTGGCCCGTGACTGCCATGGGGGGGCATCCGGGGAGGAGCGTAGACCACTCGGGACAGCTCATCATACAGCCTGTCCTCGAGCTCTCCTCCTGGTCGGGGTTCCCTTGGAGGCGCCTGCCCTTGGCCTCGGTGCTCATGGTCAGGGGCTGTGTGTAATCCTGGTGTTTTCACGGGGCCGGTCTGGTTGGACCACAAGTGCTTTGTGAGTCATTCACGACGAGGGATGGCAAGACAGTGATGACAAAAACCAACTCCACCCTAGAGTGACAGGGGCAGAGTGGCCTACGCCGTTAACGCATTGGCATTTGAAAGGAAAGTACAGCAGACCCGGATGAGGTCTGCATGTACAGACCTGTCATTGCAGCGCCACAGCACGGATGGCAGGCAGCAGTTCTACTTTGTAGAAGAGGCACTAATGAGGCGACACAGCGAGCTAGTGTCCCAGTGTGGGATCGGGCCTACTGATTTCGGGGTGCTCCTTCTCAGGAGTCTGAAGCTCTGAATGTCCAGGTAATAGGGGGTGGGATTATCCTGTGGTTCTTTCTGGAAAGCAAGGCCGGATCCTCTATAGGGCCTCTCGTTCCTCTCCACCATCCTTCAACCCTTCTCCCTATTCATCCCTCACCCGAGAGTCCACGACCAACTGTTCTCTGCTGGGCTGGACTATCGACATGAGGGAAGCTACCGTTTGAGACTGAATTTGAGACTCCGTCCCATAAGTGATGGTGACCCCTGGGCCATGCCACCCTCTCTGTGTGGACAGGACTGAGCTCGACCATGTGACCTGCACTGGCATCTAGAACTGGGACCTGCTCATGAGCAAGAGTTGACCCGGGAGCATGTGACTGGTCTCGGGCCGAGGAAAAGGTCAGGAACCACCTCTAACGATCGTTTTCTGAGGTCTTTCTCCTTGGACCGTGTCGCACCTTCTACCACCACCTTACAGTCTTTCTCTCATGGCCTGGCTATTACAGCTGCTCCAACAAACTCCATCTACCCCACTGTCATCAGCTCTCACCTCCAAACCCTCAGCTACTGCTATGGACACAGGCAGGGAGATGTGATCCCACTGTTCCTCCCAATGCCACCACCAACGTCTGTTCCTGACACTGTCCGTGCTCCGTCCGGAGACTGACAACTCCTGACCTTGCTTCAGACCTCAAGATCTCCAGCCGAGGCAAGTCGCTATCCCACTTACTGCTGAAACGGAGCCACTCTTCCCTGAAGAGTCCCAGGCAGTTCCTGGAATCTCCAGGTAAGAAACTGTCCACCTGGCTTAATGGCCGTCATCATAGGGGAGGCTTCCTCATGGTGGGACCTTATCTTGGCTGTGACTCAGAGATGAAGGTTTAGTCAGACAGAGGCAGTCGGGGTCTGAGCACTGGCTTCTTTCTAGGGGGTTCATTCCACTCCAGCTGGGCTGACAGACCAGGAATGGAGAGGACTGGGCAGCGTCCGGCTTCTCTAAGCCTCAGTGTCCTTATCAGGTGGACGGGAAGTGTACACCCAGTCTCACCAAATTCAGGGGGCGATGACCTGAGGTGATGTGCGAGAAGCTGGCACCGAACGTACTCAACACGTCCATGTGCGTCCTCTCTAACCTGCCCAGGGTTCCCCCACCAGGCGCTGGTCCACGGCCACCACCTTTCACCTGGTGAGAGGAGCACCCCCTCCTCCAAACCCCCCAGAAGCATGCGCACCGCCTGGCCTGGGGAGCTCCTGGCCGCCATCTCAGTCAGAAATGGCAGGTGGGTGGGGTGTTGGGGGCTTCTTTCTCCACCCTGCACCTGCTTTTACCTCTAGCGGGTCCTCCTGGCTTCTCAGCAGACGGATTCCAGACATTTGTGTGTTTAGACCCTCCCGCGCTTGTCTCTCTGACACTCCTGTAAGGCCATGCTGGCTGCTGGGATGAAGAAGTGGACAACACGGACACAGTCCTGCCCGAGGAGCCCTGCCAGCTAAGGGGGGTAAGAGGAACAGAGCAGGCAACTGGAACTGCAGGGTGTTGTGACGAAACACAGAGGCGGCTAGCTCCATGGCAGGGGATTGCGGGGGTGGGGGGGAGGTTGGGGGGAGCGGGGAAGCCTAACATGACCAGATTTGTGATTCTAAAGCCCAGCCTGGATGCTATATGGCTGGGGACCAGGTGTGAGGCTCGAGACAGGTAGACCAGGTGTAGACGGAGGCCAGAGTTGGGCCCGGGGAGGGATGGTGGCTTTTGCTCAGGAGATGGGGTGGATGTGGGCGTGAGGGAGAGGAGGTGCCAGGGCTGACAGCAGGGACGGTTGTGTGGCTGGCTTGCTGGGGTGCCCGGTGCCTGGCAACTGCAGGGGAGATTTCTGGTCCCCTGAAATGTACCCACACCCCGGCCATGAGGCTCAGAATGTTCCACTAGGAAACATGCGAGGCAGGGAGGGATGGGTGGGGTCCCCGGGCCACACCCTCATTGTCCGGAATGTCCTGAATCCTTGGGTGGCCACCTGGTGTCTGCTCCACGTGTGGTCTCTGGATGTGGTGGAAGCGCCCGTGAGAAGTCTGACTGGGCTCCCCACCACGCGGCTTCCTCCCAAGGACGGGGCCACTGGAGGAAGCCTTGCTTTGGGATCTCAGCAGCTTTCTTAAATGGGACAAGAGTCTTAAAAAAAAAAAAAAAACAAACAGGGATGCACACAGTGGCAGGTGGGCACTCCCCCGTCGCCTCACCTCCACAGGAAGTCCAAGGCAAATGCAAGGAATCAGATGGACACACAGAGAACGGGGTCGCTCCGACAGGACCAGTCCAGCTTCCAAAACTGGGCCAGCTCCTGACTGAATCTCGCTCACCAAGAAGCGACAGCACATCGAGAGCAAGCAGGCAGCAGCCAGCCAGCCAGCCAGCCCCTGCGTGGAACTCAGCACAAATAAATCAAACAATAAAGCACCTACTCTCCCAGGGAGTCCACGACCTCCTCTGATCTGAGGTGGGCGCCTCCCTGGCACTGTCAGCTGTCTCTGCCCGCGTGAAGCAGGAATTACTACTGGTTTTCGTTGGATGGAAAATATCCCCAGCCATTCGTTCCGAAGAGCCCTTTCCAGAAAGCAGTCTGCCGGCATCGCCGACAACACTGAGCACCCACTCTGCGGTAGGCATGTTTCTCAGGGGCTACGTCAATGCCGTCATGCAGTCCTCGAAACCACCCTTTGAGGTTCACCATTGTTTTACACATTCAGAAACTGATGCCCAGAGAGGTTAAGTAACTTGCCCAAAGGCACACAGCAGCGGGCAAGTGGCTTAGCCAGGATGTGAAGCCAGGCCATCCGAATCCAAGCCCAAGTTCCATCACTCTCATAAGCAGGCGGGGAGCTCAGCCCTGCGGGGAGGGTTCCACTCAACCTGGCTGCTTTCTTCTCCGCCCCTGAAGCCTGTCCCTGTCTGGCTTGATTTCCCTTCTTGCCTCCAGGGGTACGCGGGGGAGTCAGGGATGAGCTATGGTGTGTAGCCCTGAGCGCGAACCCCTCCCCAATTCTCTCAGCATTTCTCCAGCGAAGGTTTAGGTTGCCCTGAGACAGAACATTTGATTAACTGGAATAAAAAAACAATACCAACTTACTCCACTGAAGCTAATGTCCAGAGTTGATAGCATACGGTGATATATTTTCCAGAGACAGAAATCTAATACTCAAACAAAACATAATTCTGGAAGTCTTTGGAACAACTTCAAGAAATGATCCGCAGGGGCAGACATAAATCATTGTGCAGGATACTTTTCTAAGAGGACTGAAACCCCAAGGAAAAACAAAGTTGAGGAAATGACTCACTGATGTGTACAGAGGCGAGGGGCAGGGGCCCCGGGGAGCCATGTGGATGGATCATGGGGGGCGGGGAGGCCCGGCTGCTGGGAAATGCGGCCCCTGGAGCACATCCGGGTGGACTCATACCTTCTTCGTCTTCCAGGGCTCATGACTCAAATACCTGGCGTAGGTGAGTCGGGACCAGGATCCTGGACTGAGGCAGCTCAGGGTTCAGGCCCCGGAGACGCAGGCCCACCCCCACCTCTTCCTAGCTGTGTGACCTTGAGCCATCGGCCCACTCTCTCCGAGCCAATTTTTTCGCTTGCAAATGGTGGTAACAGTACCTACTACATGAATGGTGATGAAGATAAAATGAAAATATTCCCACCCAGTGCTAAGGAAGCACTACAGAGCGATAGTTAACTAGGCAGGAACAACAAATCAAGGGGGTACAAAAGCTCCTTACATCCTGGGTCAATCTTCTCAGGGACCAGTTGGCCAATCCGAGTCCAGCCCCGAGGGATGGAGAGCCCACAGCTGGGCATTAGCAGTTCAAATGACATCCCTAGAGGTGGAGCCAAGTGTGGGGCATCATCCTGGGCAGAATGAGACCCAGTCCCTGACCATGCCGTGTCTGCGCCCTGGCCCCCCAGGACAGAGCAGGGGCTGCAGGAAGAGGTAGCCGAACTTGGTGGTGTGGGGTGGGGATCTTGGTGAAGGGCAGTTGGGACCAGGTACACTGGATCCTCCTCTGTCCCTAAAACCGTGCCAGGTCCCCAACAAGACAACACCCGCCGACCAACCCGAGTATATGAGTTCAGAGGGTGTCAGTGGGACCCTGGGTAGCTGAGGGAGCATTCGCACCAACAACCTGGATTACAGATAACCATCGTCTCCCTCCACATGGGCTCCAGTGTCCAGTACTGTCACCTTAAATGGGGAACCGACCCAGATTCTCGGATTTGCCCGTGCGGGTGCTGTGTCATTCTGCAGAGGGCTCTCGGCCACCTGGGCCCGTCACAGGCCGGGACCCACAGGCACATTCCTCACCTTCCCCAGCCCACAGGCTCCCCGACAATGGCCCTGCCAGCACCACCCTGCCGTGGGCATGCACTCGCCGCCCACTCAGCAAACTCGGATCGGCCCCGGGCCGTGGGCCCACGCCACCGTGCTGCAGGGGGACAATGAACCCTCTCAGTGGGCTTTGAATCCAGTGACTGAGCAGCCTTCCTACAGCAGTGCCGCTCGCCATTCTCAAGTACAGTGACTCCTACAGCTGAGGACATAAATGGTGCTAACGCGCACGGCTGGGCCATTCTTGTGCATGAAAGGGCTCTTGTCCTTGTTGTGAATGGTGCTTTTTCAGGGCCTTACTTGTCAGCGCAGAGACGGACGGCGGCCGAGGGGAGAAGGCGCTGGCCAGGTCTGAGGGGACCCGCTCACTCGGGGGCCACCCAGAGCGGTCCACACCCTTGCAGGCTGCGGCCCGTGGGTTGGCCCCTGATGGGCCCCTGGCACCGGGTGGGGCTGCAACAGGGAGGAAACCTGAGTACGCCTCGGGGATGAGCCCTGCTCTTTCTCCCAAAAGTGGGGAAGGGGCCCCTGGCTGAGGGTCAAGATTGGAATGTGCTACTCCTCATCCTCAGGGTCACAGTGCCCTGGGGCTTTGTGGCTGCATCTCCCCCGGGGTTAGTTGTCCTTTCCCACATGAGGCTGTCAGTGTGTCAACTACTGTGGAGCACAGTTACGGTGTTTTGGCCAGGTCCAAGCCTCGGACTAATGAAAGGACAGGGTCCTCTCATGGCCACGTGCAAGTCCCAGCTGGAGGGCAGGGCCCTCCCAGCACAATCATAGCCAACGGCTGTGGTTGTGAGCTTGAACCTATGGTCCGAACACGTAGCCCCATGTGCCTTGGGATAGAGTTCGGGTGCATGTAGCTGAGTGGGTTGAAACTCCCGAGAATGCTGTAAACAAGGTGATCACGCCCCCACTTTGCCTTGTGGCATCTGCTATAAAATAAAGACACGGCTTGTGGGCGCTGTCGTTGTCTCATCAGGGAGGCAGCGTCCCACCGAGACCCAGCTATTATTCTCTTGTCTGTCTTTCCTTAATCCTTTCACCGCCCCCCCGCCGCCCCACTCGGGATCACCCTTGGTCGTGCTGGCGTGGCACAAACTACCATCCATGGAAGGCGGGAAAGTGCCCATCCCAGGCCCCTCACCCGACTGCGGGCATGGCAGCAAAGCCCTCCACGTGGTGGGCGGTGTGGCTCAGGTGGCGATGACCCCGCGAGGGGGAGCCAGGTCCCGGCACAGCCAGCCCGGAGCATCTGTGTGGAGGGAAGTTCCCAGACAGAGGCAGAATGAGGCCAGCAGCCCACGGTGCCCCCCTGGGGGTTTGCAGTGTCTTGCGGACCCACTGCTCCTCTGGCTCAACCACAGAATCTGAGAGTGTGTGTAGGCAAGGCAGGCCCAAGGCCCCGCGCTCTGCTCTCCTGCCCGCCTGCCTCCATGTCTACCCCACATGAAAATACTTCACATACTTGCAGCTCCTCAAATAAGCTGCCCTGTGACCCTCCCTCAACCTCTGCAGCCTTCCTCTTCCTCCTCCTTCACCAAGATCGACTCTGGAAGCTTCTCTAAGTCAGCCCAGCAGGTGTGACCCTCGGCACCCTGGCCAACTCCCTCCCCACCCCCACCCCCCAGGGGAAAGGCAGGGCAGAGCAGCACCCTCATCTCCATGGCTGTCCAGTGCAGGGACCTGGCCGTCCCACATTCCCTAAGGGGTGTCCCAGGGAAGAAGGGGAGTGCACCTTAGGGTCTGGCTACCCCAGAAGCAGCAGCCCCAGAAGGGGGCTCGCGGGGGACAGCCAGGACTGGACCAAACAGATGCTGTGCTGGCGGGACCACACGACACGATGTGTCTCAGCAGGTTGGCTGAGTACAGACGGGGACACAGGGAGACGGCAACCGCGGTAGGGTCCCTGGGCTCCTTCCCCCTCTACTGCAAACACCGGCCAGCGGGCCTCAAACTGCTTGTTCCTTCAAAGAAGGGGGTGCAGCAAAGCGCGTCCCCAAAGTCCCAATGAAGGGCTGGGAGGCTTTGGGAGTGAGGGGGCTGGCCCAAAGCATCGGAGGAAGCCGGTGGGTGACCTGTGAACCAGGCCTGGAGGGAGATACAGACCCCCCGTAAATGCAGGGGGACAGAAGAGCAGCTGGACCCCACCGAGGCCGGGGCTGCAGGGCCTGGAGGGCCCAGCGAGAAGCCCATGTGGCGGGGCCAGGAAGGCAGGCAGGTGACCGAGATGTGGGTGGCCCCATCCTCGACAAGGGGCCCATCGGAGTCCCGAGTGGTGCCAGTTGTCCCCAAGCCCCTTACCCCAAAGCCAGAACCCTCTCTCAGAGCCCCTCAGATGCACACGCAAAGCCCAGCAAGCCAGCAAGACCCAGGGGGGCTCGGGAACAGCGGAGACTGCCGGGGGCACTGGGTCTCAGGGCAACAACAGTCAAACTCACAGAGGCCAAGGAGGATGGTGGCTGCCAGGGCTGGGGGGTGGGGGGCATGGAGAGCTGCGAATCACAGGGTACAAAGTTCCAGTTATATGCGACGAATACATCCTGGAACTGGCTGTATGACAGACAATACTGTATTGTACACTCAAAAATCGGTTAAGAGGGTAGATCTCATTTTAGGTGTTCTACACACACACACACACACACACACACACAGACGACAGTAACACTATCACCCACTGTGCCCCGAACGGGCAGATGACAAATGAGAATCCAACAAGCACAACCTTGAGGGCGCCACGGTCTGCAATGAGTGGCCCGAGTTGCTGGGTGTGCACAACCCTGGGCTCACGTCGCCCACACAGCGGACTCCACGGCAAACCCGACTCACTCCCCCAACCTGTAGCCACCAGCCACGTGTATGTGCTTTTTTTTTTCAATCGAAATTGTAATTAAAATTAAAACCACAGTTTGGAAATTCAGTTTCTCAGTCCCAAGATGTGTTGGACAGTGAAGGAAACAGAAAGTTTCACTGGACAGCACTGCTCAAGAAATCAGCTATGGAATCCGCTGGCCTCATGGGCAGAGCTAGAAAAATTACACATATTTAATCATCATGGCCACCAGCGGCGCCATCCCTGGACTATGACAAAAGAAAGAAAAAGAAAGAAAAAAAAAGCAGCAGCCCCGAATTTGGCTGATTTTCCTACAAGTACTAACATCTTCGGAGAGACAGCCGCAGTTCTCGTCTCTATAAATGTCCCGCCGATGCTGTTTTATCTAACTGCCCACTTAAGTCCTTGCCTAGTGTTTGTCTGCCTGTGGGAACCCCGCGCCCCAGCTCTGCAAATGCTCAGCTGAGATGCAGGATGACCCGGGTTAGAGCTCGGTCCAGCCCCCAGTGACTTCCCCAGATTACAGGGGAGTGCAGGAGCCTGACAGGGCGTCTACGGTGCGTTTCACATGTATCAGTCTTACCTTAAACACTTGTCCTGTACCTTTACAGGTAAGAGAAAAATGGTTTTGAGGAGCTCGTGGAAAGGTACAGGTGTTTGCAGGAGTATAAAGAGCACAGCAACGAAATGACGATTCTGAAGAAGGTGTAGTTACCCTGCTGGACGTGAGCCTTGGCTATGACACTGAGTTTTCAAGCTCTGGATTTGGGGACCAAATTCATGGACTGGCCACCCCTCTGCTTGGCTGAGGAAAAATTGAAGTCCATCAGATGATGGGTTTGCATGTGTCATCATGTCAGCATGACGGAAGCCGAGTCTGAGGGGCCGAGGCCACAGCGAGATGAGGAAATTTAACCTCAAAGTGGGATTAACTGGTTCCACTTGATTTACTGATTTTAAAAAAAATGAAACTTTCATTCCTTAAAGCCCCCCACCTCCGGCCAATACACACAAACACACCAAAAACAAAACAACCCCCCCGCCCCTCCACCCCCCCCCCCCCACACACACCAAAACCTACCACTAATCACTCTTTCACCTAATTCCACCATAACCATGGGGGACCGGCCTGTCAGTAAGAAAATAGCTTTTGTCTGGCCGGCCTGGCTCAGTGGTTGAGCATCGACCTAGGAACCAGGAGGTCATGGTTTGATTCCAGGTCAGGGCACATGCCCGCATTGCAGCCTCCATCCCCAGTGGGGGCCGTGCAGGAGGCAGCCAACCAATGATTCTCTCTCATCACTGATGCTTCGATCTCCCTCTCCCCTTCCGTTTGTCTGAAATCAATAAAAACATATTTTAAAAAAAGAAAATAACTTTTGCTCCCACATGTATCTCAAACAAAAACTAAGCTGGGGAAGTAGTTAAGCCTATTTTCTTTAATGTTATAGAACATTTGCTCTATTTCTCAATATTAGGTTTCCAATTAAACTGGCCTGGTTTATACTTGTTTGAAATGGTGTATGCATCCAACTATTAATAAGTATAATATAACATTATGCTTGCAATTAGCATAGTATATATGTACATAACATACATATATTATTCTGTCAATAAGTATACTTCACAAAGTCACTGGTCCACTGTGACCCCAAGCTCTTCTCTTCTTATATGGATTCTGAAGAGGCCATGGAGGGTTGATCAAGGTTTCCACTGTGTTACAGCATTTCTCTTAGTGAAACACACTTACATAAGGTTCAGAAGTTACACACCCTAAGCACACTGCTGACTGTCTACTAGCATGAGCAATTAAACCGGGAAATAAGTGCTTTATTAAATGTGAAAGCTAGATTTATTAAAAGGAATACACACCAAGCTACTATTTCACTGATAATTAAATTAGCACATTGTAATTTTACTTTGCCTCATGTGTTTTTTACTAAAGTGAAAAAACAACAACACACACCATCTTTTAAAAAAAAAAAGCATATTATTCTTAACCCACTGCATCAACGTAGTTACTATTTAAATCCTCGTTGGAGGGAGAATGGGTCCCACTGCTGTTCTTCTACTAAATGAAATAACTTTAAATTTGCCGTATCTAATGGAGAGCTGTGGCTCTTCAGTTTCTGGAACACGGCAGTTACAGACAACGAAAACAAGGAGTTCCAGGATCTTCAGTCAGCAAATATAAAAGTCAAACCTCAGAAATTCTAATGTCCATTTCTGCAAATTCAACTCTGCTTGTGGAATTTATATTGAATAAAGATTTAAAAATAAAATTTACAAGCTTTACCAAGAACCTGGTGAGAATCCTGATATGTTTAGTTCTACTGAGATGTATAAAGGATATGTGCTTAAACGCGTCCTATTTGTCTTTAAGTATTTTCACTGTGAAGTGGCCAGGACTGGTACAAAAGCAATCTGTTAAGACTTGGTATTTATATTAACAACACATCATCTTTTCAAATATATATAATTCTTATTGATTTCAGAGAGGGAGAGAAAGAGAAACATCAACAATGAAAGAGAATCACTGATCGTCTGCCTCCTGCACACCCCCACTGGGGATCCAGCCTGCAACCCAGGCGCGTGCCCTGACTGGGAATCGAACTGTGACCTCCTGGTTCATAGGTCGACTCTCAACCAGTGAGCCATGCCGGCCGGGCACAACACATAATCTTGAATATACTTTAATCAGAAAATCGTTCACGTTAACTTGTATTTATTGCCTATGAATTTTGCTGTCTTCACTTTGTTAAAGTAAATTCGTAAAACTATCCAAAATTCAAGACAACAGCAAACCCTATAAACATAGGTTGCAGATGCGAATGTCTCCGGGAAATTTTTCCTTTCCCATTATATTTGTCCCAGGATTATTGGGCAATATTTTCCTTTTATGGATGATATCCCGGTTTTAACATCTGCAGACATACCTTCCTCTGTAAGTTAAAAGTAATGAAGTTTATTTAAATGGCTAATTCCAGAGTTTCAAGTTCCCGCATAACCTGGCTTTTGCTAAAACCTCAACAGCACAATTCTCCTAGCTTAAACGATCAAATCTGACTGCCTCTCTTGGTGCAATTGTTACAAAACTGTATACATACATAAGGGAGTATGCAGATGAAAGATTTTACTTATAAAAGGTCCTAACGTCGGAACTCTCCTATAAACACCTGCTGTTGAACTTCTGCACCTGGCCAGTTCTCAGATAATCCCGTTTCTCAGCAAACTTTGGACCCTCTAACCAGAGACCCTGACAAACAAATCAGAAGCATTTTAGTGAAGTAGATGAAGGTAGGCAAAAGGTCTTGAAACCCTGTAGAAAAATAGTAGATGTGATTGGGGCCTGATGTCATGTCCTATATACTTTAATAGCTTCTCCCTGGCCCACTTAACACAGGCTCTGTGATAGGCAGAGTCTTCTGATGATCGGATATGACCTGAGGTTTTGTGTAGCATGTGACTCCCCCCACCCCCACCATTCCCATAAACAAGCATATTAAAACCTGATTAGCAAAGAGCCTGATAGCTTCATTCATTTACAGGAGATAAAGAATTTCTGATGGAAATTAGGTTGCACCACACCCAGCGGGCTGGGAAAGCATAATGTACCCCACACTGTCCTGGGGGGAAGCCGCCAAGACACCCCACGTCTCTCTGTGGCCACAATCCACGTAGACAACAAGCAGCAACCGTGTCAACTCGAAGGCAGCTACAGAAAGTAACCAAAAACCATCACTTCCCCGGAAATACCTACCATCATAATCACTGCTCCGATGGGAAAATACATTTTAAAGAATTACACATAAAACTTGGAAACTGAGGTTCCTTTCCTTATAACATCCAATGGGAAATTCCAAAAGGAAAAAAATAACGAACCACGATATAGCTTTCCTAACGCACAGCTACTCCTTCGCTCCGTTGTTCCTAAAAATAATGTATGCAAAGCAGGATTCTCTCTAAATGTACCGCGCTCTCCCGTATACACACTGAAAATATTTGCATACAGTGCGTGTGTGCACGGATACATGCGCGGTAAGAACTTATAAATATGGACTGTGTAAGTCAGTAGCTGGTTTTAAATCTACCCCAACTTCAACCGATTTGTTTTCTGTTCCTGAAGTCCTCAGGCGGGAAACGCTCTCTCGCTGGCTGTGGTTCTAGCCGATGTTTATACTCCAGGGGGTGCAAAAGTGCTTCCCCATCGCAACACAGAGAGAAAGGTTCCAGGACCTTGGTCTTCTAACCTTTTGCCTTTGCTATTAAACGTCGGCTCGGTGAATGTGAGGGAGCCGGGAGAACTCAGACGGTCATGCCTCAGTAAACACGATCTTTTGCCCAAGACATTTTTTTTTTTTTTTTGCTCATGAATATAAGTTGCCTGCCATTTATTATGAGATTTCTCCCCCCTGATTGACACCCCATTATGTATATTCAGTCAAGCTCAAAGGAGATTTCAAGTGATCAATATACCATTTGTGCCGAAAGTCTCTTAGCAGCTCTAGCAATAAACTCTGCAGCGACACAGAAATAGAGAGATCTCCAGTGAACAGAGTTATATGAAAACCCATGTTTTGGACAGAGACCAGAAGGCAGAGAAGTCCGGGGAAGAGAAGGTAGGGCAGACATTTTTCTTAATAAAAACCGGCTTTCTAGACCCTGACCACTGATGAAATGCTTTAAATTCCTACGAATATTTCAAAAATATCTTCAATTGTATGTTGAGGTCTCTAAAGAAGCAGGAGGGGTTTAAATCAGCACCGGGGCCCTTTCCGATAAGAGGCAGTTCCCTCCATCAAGGGACATCCTTGAAAGTACTTGGCATCCTAAAGTGGAGAAGGTGGGCCCGGACCCAGCCCCAGGACATCTGTCAAGTCCCGCACCATCCAACGACTTTGAAAGGGCAATGCCCCCTGCATCTTTGAACACTTTCCACTTGTCACTGAAGTGGAGCAGAGCCCAAACGTGTGACCTTCATTGGCTGAGCTAAAGAGGCATTTGGGTTAATGTATGTGGTGGGAAAGGGAGTTCAACAGTAGCCACAGCATCTGGCACAAATGTGTCTACATATCGGAGCATCTGCCTGCTTGAGCCAGGGAAAGATTAGAAGAGGCCACCCAGAAAGCTGAGACATCCTGGGAAGTGTCAACTCAGCATTAGCCAGACACCAAAGGCTCATGTTCTATTAGCAAAACATACTGTGGTGGGGAGGGGTGGAGAAGACGGCTGTGGTGGCGGTTGTATAAAGTGGCATTGCTAGACCATGATCAAATGCTGGTCTAAGTTAGACATCCCTCCCCCCGCCCGAGGGGATGATACCATCTCCCTTCAAGACTCTTGTTTATGAGGCTAAAGTCTTGGGTAGAAGAAATGAGAACGGGAAGAACTGCGCTGCATGAAAGCTCCAGAACGATCCAGATGTGATCGTTGGGTTTGCTGAACTTACGTTTTGAACGACTCTCGGGCAGAAGAGCGGTCTCCGTCCATGGTATCAAAGGAACGCCTGAAAGACCAACATATTGTGATCATTAGCAGCCTGGGTAGTTTCCAAATCCCACGAATCCCAGAGATGTAGTGATTTGACCAAAGGAGGGCATCCGGACAGAAGCGATTTCCCGTGATTTTTGGTTCTAAAACCCAGAGCATGACGACTTTTAAATGGCAAACTTAAAAGAAGACACATTGCAAAAAACATATTGACTTATAACATGAACTACTGTATCTGTTCACTGCCTCTTCTCGAGGACCCTAAGCACGAAGGGACCGCAGCACGGAACTAGAGCCCAAATCCACCAGGAAAGAAACAAAAACTTCCCCCACCACCCCACCCCACGTGCCCTCAAAATAAATAACCTAATAACCCCAAACAGCAACTCCAGTTTGTGTGGGACGTGTGTGTATGCGGAAAAGTATGCACAACAGCCCTAGCTGGTTTGGCTCAGTGGACAGAGCATCGGCCTGTGGACTGAAGGGTCCCAGGTTCGATTCTGGTCAAGGGCATGTACCTTGGTTGCAGGCACATCCCCAGTAGGGGGTGTGCAGGAGGCAGCTGATGGATGTTTCTCTCTCATCGATGTTTCTAATTCTCTCTACCCCTCTCCCTTCCTCTCTGTAAAAAATCAATAAAATATATATATTTTTAAAAAAGTATGCACAATAAAGAGAATTATGCGTAACTATTCAGTGTCACCTAATTTTAAAGGAGCAGCAATTCCCAAATGTTCTTTTAAAGGCAATTCCTGAACAATACTCAACCCAACTCAATACTCACACACCCCAAAGTGTGTGAATATGTTAATTTTTAAATATTTAAAAGACAGGGATGTTATTGATATTAGTATCTTAAAACTCCCTGTAATAAGTGCATTAGCAAAATGTGCTTTCTTCAATTTCCTTGGCAAATACACATGACTAGACATCCTCAAATGGGAAAAGGTAGATTCTTGCGAGGCCCAGCTCTTAAGTCAGACCTCAGACACCGCTGTCCATCTGCAAGACTCTCTACAAAAGCTCTGTGTACATTAATATCATCTTTTATGGTAAAAACCGAGATTGGTTGGCGGCCTAAAGCAGCCCAGGTGTTTATTCAGCCAACACATTCACTTCGCCGGGAGGTGGGTGTTCTGGAACGTTCCTCGTACAATGCTGTGTACACATTCCCTGTCGGAACTCAAGGAGGTACTATTCTGGAACCTTCTGCCACTGCAATTAACTGTGCAAATGGGCAGAGCGCTAGCTTCCACAAAATCATCACTGCAAATCGGATGAAAAGACCCCTTTGGAAACCAGGCTGCCAGGGCACCAGCGTCTGAGGAAAGCAGCGGAGACACCTACCAATTTGATTCTTGACGCCCAAGCTGAACTGGATTCTGACTTTAAAAGGACCCACAACCACAGCCATTTACCTGACTGGGTGCTTCTGGTAAAATCTCAAAGCCTTCCAGGTGCTAGGATTTGTAGGTGTTGGTTTGTGGATTTAAAAAGAGGGGAAAGATGGTATGAGGAGGAAGAAGAAAAAAAAAGGGAAAAAGGGGTTCCAGCAGCTTTGAACTTAACGTTAGTTCCAAAGAGAACATGCAATTTCCCCCTGGAGTCTCACTTCCGACTGGAGTGACTGCTGAGATACCGCTAACTGGTCACCACATCCAGCTTCAGCAATGCGTTAATTCACTCCAGCCATCAAGGGGAAAGTACTGTTTTATTTTCTTTAAATGATGAATTGGCCTTGAAAAGGGAATGACAACCTCAAGTGGGCATCCTTTCGAAACTTTTTGTTTAAAAAAAAAAGTCTTGGTGTCTCCCTTCCTTGTGGTTGAACCTGCTGTCTGCAGTAGATGATGCGGGTAAGCACGGCTCTGACAATAAGGAATTGTGCATTTACAATGAACGCCTCTTTCTTCAGAGCAGCTCAAAACATTTTCTTTCCCATTGGAATGAGGTTTGAAATCTCGCCTTGTTGCAGAAATGGCCGTCCTCTAATCCGACATGACATGACACGACTGGGTTCTGATTGAAGGACCAAGCAGTACGATCCTGGACACACCAAAAAC
Source organism: Myotis myotis (assembly GCF_014108235.1). Classification (NCBI taxonomy): domain Eukaryota; kingdom Metazoa; phylum Chordata; class Mammalia; order Chiroptera; family Vespertilionidae; genus Myotis; species Myotis myotis. The sequence continues at coordinate 49,820,963 of NW_023416317.1, forward strand.
CCCTCTCTCACCTGTTTCCTGCTCCAATTAGGCATCTCTGTTCTGAGATGCCAGGTGCTATCTGTTCCGCAAGCAGGTTCACTGCCTGAAAAAATGGACCCCCCCTTTCTTTAACACACACACACACACACACACACACACACACACCCCTTGCTTTTATAAAGAAATTTCATTAAGAATATCAGAGCAAAAATAACTCTTTTTGGCTTCACTCCATGCTTTGATATTTATCCAATCATGTCATTTAGCCCCGGACCTTACAATGTGGAAGCGGCTCCCACTTCATATCCCTTTTCTATCAAAATCAACCTTTCAAAGTTAAACGGACATGATGACAAGTTGGCAGGTGAAATGGAATACCACTGACTACCCACCTATGGGTTAAAGCCTGCCCTCCAGAATTTTAGTGATTATTTAAATAAACCGAACACCCACGCCTAGAAACTGCCTCTCACTGCACCACTGCAATTGTTGAATTCATTTCCTGGCCTTTCATGCAGATGCTCGGAAACAGGGTGGGGCTCCCTGGTCTTGCGTGCACTGTGAAGGGAGTCTGTGCGGCAAAGAGAACTCCATTAATCCTTCACATTCCGGGCTTTCCGTGTCCTTCCCAAACACCTTTGGAATCATCATGTTGTTTGGAGTGCCACTATTTCTAACGTGAAGATTTAGATGAAAATCTCTGTGCCAAATCCAATGTTCTGTGCACAAGCATGGATGACAAGTATTGAAATGAAGGTGACAAGTCAAGGAACGGGAGAGAATCTCCCTGAGGAAGACATGAGGAGGAGACAAGCTTCTCTGTGTATGGGTGTCTCTGTTGAAGGCTTTTCTCTATTATTATCATTATTTTTTTTTTTTTGCAGGTATGGTTCTTTTAAGTCCACAAGTCAACCCAACCCTGCTAAGCCATGCTGGTCCCCTTATGAGTCAGCAGGCCACTGAGCAGTTCCGACAGCGCAGCCCAGAGAGAACCGGCAAGAGCTGCCTTCGGACACACCCATTTTACTAATCCGACTCTGGTGTTTTAGAAAATCATCTTTATGCTACTTGGTATCTCATCTATCTCAGAACTTGCATCAAAAGCTGCGCCCTCCCCCTCCCCAAAGAGGACCCTGGCTCCCATGTGGAAGCACTTCCCTTCAGCTCTTACCGAGTGCCATTGAATTAGGGCTCATGTCTTTCTCAATGGGCAACTCCTGTTTCTTTTTCTCTCTAGTCTGCATGTTGTCAGCCTGACATTCCCTTCCGTGGCATATGACGAACCAAACTGGCCATCATTGCACTCATCAGAGACATCGTTTCTATTTCCAAGGACTGTCTCCTCCACTCCCTGTACAATGATGGACACACCAAAAAAAAAGATACCCACCCAAAAATCACATCTTGGTGTTCGTTATTTTGTGGATTTTTTTTTTGGGGGGGGGGGACGGTAGGGGAGGTGGTAAAAGATAATGGATACAACTCATCCTAAAGAAAGAAAAGCAATCAATAGCCATAAAGCCAAGGGCAGTCTCTACATGATTTTAAACACCTGGTGTCTACACCTTTCACTTAAACATCATTCCAAAAACATGGATATTATTAGTTTTGGGAAAAAAAAAAACTTTACCAAAGAACAAAGTAAATTTTTCCACGTCTTTTTTTTTTTTTTTACATGATTCAGCACTTTTAATACTAATTTATGCTAAGAAATTAAAAGGCAAAGGGGTATTTTCTGGATGCCTTAAAACCTCACACGCTCTTCGCGGAGCCACCACAGGGACATACATATACGGGGGTCACCGGCTGGCTGCCGTCAGGCCCGGCGACCACCTCCGAGCAGCGCAATTCCTCTCCCGGCATCTAAGTGGCTTTCGGGGGCAGAACGACCCGCCGCAGAGGCTTTGCCCCATTTCGGGCGCATCCGCCTCGCCCAGAAGCCACACATCCAGGCGCACTCGGTGCACCTGTGTAACCTCCACCAGCTGCAGCTGAACGCTCCACCTGATGTGTCTTTTCAACCTTCGTCAAGTATCTCAAGACAAGCATTTCCTGAAGCCCTTCCCCCAAGCGGAGGTTTTTGCGGGAGCCCCCACTGCGGGAGCCCCCCACCTGCGGGAGCAGCGAGGGGAGACCGAGCTGGAGAGGGACCTCGGACCCGCTTTGCAAACTTAACCTGCGTATCACGCGGACCCGCGCCCGCACCCGGAGACCCGCATGCCCCCCGCGCTGTCCCCGCAGCATCCCACGCCCACCGGGCACACTCACCTGAGGGTCCGCAAGCCGCGCGCCACCGCGGTTCACCCTCTCGTCGCGACCTCCGCTCGCCAGCCTCCGCGCCGGGTGCGGGGAGCGCCCTGCAGGGCGGGGGACCCGGGCCGGCTCCGGGCAGGGCGGCAGGACGCCCGGAGCCGCGGGAGGAGCGCGCCCGGACAGGTCTGCGCCGAGCCCGAGCAAGCGGGCGAGCGGGGCGGGAGGGGCCATTTGTAACCGAGCAGACGCTACCACCGCCCCTTACTCGCGGGGGGCGGGGGCGGGCGGTCAGGTGACGGCGGCCCACCCTCCGCCGCGGAGCCGGTGGTTCCTGCCCGGGAGGAGCCCCCTGGCGCGCTCTGATTGGAACTCCCGCCGCAGTGGCGGGGGCGGGTGGGGGGCACGTGACAGCTCGGCCCGGGCCCGGCGCGCCCCACCCCCGCTGGGCGCCCCATCTCCCTCCTGGAAAAGCCGGGGGACACAGGGAAGGCGGGGGAGCACGCGGGGTGCGGGAGAGCCTCCCAGTCCCGTTAGCCGCAGTCTGGGGTGCTCCCGGCCGCTACCCCGAGAGGAAGGGCCCCCCGGCGGCCAGCTGCCTGCTCTGTCCTCCCGCCCCGCCCCGGCCGCAGTACCCTCCCCCACACCGCAGGCTCCGGCACTGCGTGCGGACCACCGCCGCTCCGTAGATGCCCGCGGCGCTCGGGAGTGTGTCTGCTTTTCCGCCCCGCGCGCCCGCACACTGTGCGGGAGAGAGCGCACGGCGACGCATTGCAGACACCGCCCAGCTCCGAGGTCCGGGAGACCCCCGACCACGCCCGGCGAGGGGGCGGCTCCCGGGTGAGGTCGCCAAGGGTCGTGGGCCAGCGCCCTGGGGAAGAGGGAGGGGCGCCGCGGAGGCTGCAAATCCACGACCCTTCCCAGGAAGCAGGCGGGGTGGTGGTGGTGGGGGGGGGAGACGATGGCCTCGGGGTGCGACACCAGTCCCCCGCCTGCAGGAGCACATGGTGAAGAACAGAGGTCAAGTGAAAACAACCAAGCGGGTGGTGCGGGCAGGGACGTGCCGCGTGGTCGCGGGAAGCCAGGCCATTCATCACCCATACCGAGCGCCGCTTCTCTCGGGTGGGAGAATGGGGCCGCGCGAGAGCCCCCCACCCCGTGCCGGAGAAAGCCTCGGCCCTCCCGCCGAAGAGATGGATTCCGCAGCCTCCCCGCCCCCCGGCTGCACCACCCTAGAAGGCAGGAATTCGGAGAAAATGCGGTGTCACGTTCGCCACCGCGCCCGCGGGCGCGTCTGCGCCAACTCCGGCAACACGTGGCGACCGCGAAGCCGGGCGTCTGCTCGCCATTTGGGTGGTTTTGTGGGTACACTTGTAGGACTATGTATCGTAACCAGGCTGGAAGGAGAAGTCTGTCTACACTAGATTCTTTCAAACTTTTATCCAAGGGGGGTTTGTACCCAATCGGAGTCCAGGGAACCGCAGGAAGGAAGCCGGAGGCCCCGGGTCCCAGAGCGCTGCGGCCTCTGCGCCCATCGGCCGGGCAGCCTGCCGTTCGCCCCAGGACCTCTTCGACGGGAATGTGACCCTCCGCGTGGAAGGCGGGGAACCTTGACCCATTGGTACCTGGGTGTCGCTGGGCGTGGGACAAGGGACCAGCAGGTTTACTCCAAAAGGGGGCTTACCTGTAAAGCTTCTGGAACAAACACTAGGTACCAAAACTTTGAGAAGCCGAGAATCATTGTCCCTTTTTGGGGGGGCGGGGGGGGGCAGGGGGAGCATCTGATAGAAAAAGAAACTCGGTGCTCAGCTACGTCCCCCCTCCCCCAATTTCTCCAAACCACAAAGGTTGGAGCAATCGCACCAATAAAGTGCAAGTCCGTCGAAAGGAAAATGCTCAGTTAAAAAACAAAAAACGAAGCCTCTGATAGAATGGTGGGTAAGGTGTTTATTTTAATACCTTCACGTTGGAATTGGAGATTGATCGTAACAAGAGAGTCCTAGCGCACAGGACAGAATTTTCACAATTAAAGATGAATAGCCTTCCTCCCCCACCCCACCCCCTTCACACAAACACCCAGTCGGATGGTCCAGCGGGGACCGCGGGCCTGGAGGCTGCGGCCGGGCAGGCGGGGGGGCCACTTGTTGCCACACCGCAGAGGAGGTAGTTTCCAAGCGGATCTGGCGGATCCTGTTAAAATCCTTCTGCCGGATGCGGACGCTGCGGGAGCCGGGGCGGCAGGGAGGAGTGACTCAGTGCCTGTTTGTGTTTAGTTGAACTCTAGACCATCTTTGCTTGAAATGCTTTGCAGCGTGCCCTCTCCTCCCCCCCCCCCGCCTCCACCCCCACCCCCACCCCCACACGCAGCGGGTCACCCTGCAAGGAGGAGGTGAGTGGCGTCCGCGCTTCGGACTTGCAGGGGCTCTGCCCTGGGGAAGCAGGGCGGCGGGGCGGCCTCCGAGTGGCTGCGGGACTGAGACGGGCACCTCGGAAAGGCCCCCCTCCCGCTGCGTGGGAAGTGCGGAGCTGGGGACGGAGGAACCGGGCGCTCCGGGTTCAGCGCCGGCGCAGGAAGGGCTGAGGTGTCGGGAGGCAGAGACTGGACAAGGGCAGCTACTTCTCGGAATCCCAAGTTCATTGTCTACCGAGTCACGCTCCGTTGAGAAAATGCGCGGTACCCGAGAGGTGAGAGAGAGAGAGAGGTGAGAGAGAGAGAGAGAGAGAGAGAGAGAGAGAGAGAGAGAGAGAGAGAGAGAGGAGAGGCAGGCCAGGACCAAGTGTCGGTGCTGGGCCTCGCTGGCCGTGGGAGGGGGTGCGGGCTGGCCCGCACTCGGCCACCGCGGCAGTCTCGCCGGTGCGGGGCGGCTGCCCAGACTTTGCCTTCAGCGTCCTCCGGTGGCTCCGTCCCGGGTTTGCGGGGCAAACACGGAGCTCAGGGACAGCTCGCTGTGGGTGTGTGATAACCACGTCTTAGGGGTGTGAAAAGCTGCCCTTGGGGGGCCTGGGGACGGAGGGGTTACCAACGTGAAGAATGTGCCCTGGCTCTTTACATAAAATGAAGCTGCTGGCACTCAACTCTTAAAGGCTCTACTAGGACCGTGGAGGGCGAGTGGGGTGAGAGGGGGTTAATTCGGGGCTTAGAACCACTATGGGAAATGCACAGTTGAAGCCATCTCCCCCGCACTGGCCGCGCGCTCTCGGGAGCCAGCCCGGTGCAGGGGCCGCTGCGCTCGAGGGCACTCCCGCATTATGACACCTGGCGTTGCCTTGCGCGCCCACGTGCCCCGGCCCAACCCTCCGAGGCGGCTGGATGCAGCCGGCCCTTGCCCCTTTAAATGGATGCTTTTCCTTTTCCTTTCATTCCGAGGAAAGGTTAATGCCGGCAGGGACCGCAGTGCGCTCGGCGGGCACCTCGCCGCCCGCGCCCCTCCTCGCTGGGCTGCAGCGGCCGCGGGGCCAAAGCCTTGCGGCGCCTTCCGCCCCCGTCCCCGCGGCCACACCTCGGTCGCGCAGCGTCCTTCCACCCCCACGGCCGCCTTCCCTCCCCCGCGCGCCCCGCGTACCAGCCCCACCGGGACTAGTGGACGCGGGCTTGTGTGCCCGCATCGCACTCGTGTGCTGGCTTTGGGGAGCGCACACGACGGCGACCCGCGACCCCACCGCTGCTCGCATCTCGGGGTCCACCCGCGTGGAACCCGCCGGCCCTCGCCGCCTGTCTCCGGTGCTCGGCTGGGAGCGCAGTTCCCTGGCAGCCCCTGGCTCTCCCCCACCCACCGGTTCCTGGCTTCGCATCTTCCCCCCAAGCCAGGCTTCGGCCAGGAAGGAAGCGCCTGCCTCCTCAGCCATCCCCGGACAAAGCCGCCGAGCTTCCCGCAGCGGAGCCGGCAGGAGGCCTGGACACGGGAGCAGAGACGCGCGCGGAGAGCGCCCGCAGGCGCCGGGCCTCTGCCCCGCCCCCGGCCTGTCTGCTGGGTCCCGGGCTGGGGCGCGGGCCGGCACCCCTCCCGCAGTTCCTGCAGCGCCGGCACGCGGCCGCCGCCGAGCTGCAGGGAGGAGGCGCGGTAGCGCGGGCTCTTCCACACCCATGTGCGCCTCGTGCGCGCGCCCCAGGCCTGCAGATGCTTCCCGGCCGGCGCCACCGGGATTTCCGCGCGGCCTCCCCCTCCCCGGCCGCTACCCTTTGCTCCCGGCATTTGGAGTCTCCTTGGCGTCTCGGCGGCAGCATCCTAGACCAGGCTCCGCCTCTGCGAGCCCGGAAGCCCGAGATCGCACCTCCCGCCCAAGTCCGGTACTCACCTTCTCTTGTGGACCGCGGGGTTCCAGCCACCGCCCACGGCCTCCCGGAGGGTACAGCAGGAGGGCGTTCCCGAGGCGCCAGCACCCTCCTGGAACCCTTTCAGGGCTCTTAGCACAGCGCCTTCCCCTGCCTGCCACCTCCCTGGCAGTAGGGGAGGCATAGCCCTGCTCCCTCTGCTCTTTCTCACTCTCGCCAGTGCCCACCTAGACACACACACACACACACACACACACACACACACACACACCTGAACTCCGCAAGGCCCAGGCCTGGCTCCCTCTCCAGCTCCTAATTCCAACACTAAGCAGCGCACAGCAGCTGACAGCAAGGTGAGGGAGTGGCACTTGTGAGCTAGGTGGATTCTTAAACTGTATGAAATAGCCTTCTGGCCCTGGCCTCTGCATTTTAAAGAGGACTGTGCTTTTATTTTAAAAATAAATAGCCCAGGCCCATTCGCACATTTAAAACAATATGAAAGCATATCGAGATCATCTTAGATTCACATGCAATTGTTCAGAAACAATACAGAGAGATTGCACATCTTTATCCAGCTTTCCACAATGGTAACAATTCCCAAAACTGTAGTACAATATCATAACCAGGATGTTGGCATTGATGCAATCCACCCATCTTATTTGGATTGTCTCAGCTTTAGTTGTACTCGTGTGTGTGTGTGTGTGTGTGTGTGTGTGTGTGTGTGTGTGTGTGTTTAGAGCTACAAGTCTTTGCTATGTGAAGGTAGGTACACATTCACCACCACAGTTAAGGTACAGAACTGTTCCATCACCAGAGGATCCCTCTTGTTGCCTTTTATAACCACCCCTACCTGCCAGGGACAGAGGGGGAGGGGGAGGGGTGACAACCACTAATCTGGTTTTCTATCCTTTTGTCATTTCAAGAATGCTATGTAAATGGAATGATACAGTAAGGTAGTCTTTTTGGACTGGCTTTATTCACTCAGCATAATTCCCTGAAAATTTATGCAAGTCATTGTATGTATCAATAGTTCATATTTTAAAGATGGCTGGGTAGTAGTTCATGGTATGGAGGTACCACAAAGGTGAACAGTTCATGTAACCCTTCACTCATTGAAAGACCTCTGGGTTGTTTCCAGATTTGGGCTATTGCAAATAAAGCTGCTTATGCACATGCGTATACAGGCTGTGTGAACATGTTTTCATTTTTCTGGGATATATCCCCAAGAGGGCAGCTGCTGAGTCATGTGTAAGCACATTTCTGGCTTTGTAAGAAACGCCATCCTCTTCTCCAAAGGCCTGTACCATTTTACATTCCCAGCAGCAGTGTATGAGTGGCCTAGTTCCTCCTCATCCTCGGCAGCACTGGGTGTTGGCACTATTTTTCATTTGAGTGATTTTGATAGGTGTACTACTACCTTACTGTGGTTTGGATTTGCATGTCCTTGATGGCTCATGAAATGGAATATCTTTTTAGGTGATGATTTGCCATCCCTATACCCTTTTTGTGAAATGTTTATTCATGTCTTTTGCCCATTTTCTAGAGTTTTTTGTTTGTTTTTTTTACTGTTAAATGTTTCTGTTGTTTTTAAAAGCACTTTATTAAAGTATGGTTGACATACAGAACACTGTATGTATTTGATGTATACAACTTGATGCTTTTGGAACTAAATATACACTTGTAAACACGACTACAATCTATATGCCATAAACATCCATTCCTTCCAAGGTTTCTCCTGCCTTCTTTATTTTTTGGTGATAAGAACAGTTAAGATCTACCCTCTTAGCAAAATATTAAGTATATAACACAATGTTACCTGTAGGCACTACCCTGTCTAGTAGATCTCTAGGACTTACTTATCTTGCGTAACTAAAAACATACCCTTCTACTAATATCTCCCTCTTTCCCTCTCCTGCCAGGGAGTGGTGCCTCTGGCTTTGTTCTTTTTGCTCAAAATTGCTTTAGTTATTCAGGATCTTTTTGTGGTTCCTTATGAATTTTAGAATTTTTTTTTTCCTGTTTCTGTAAATAATGCCATTAGGCCACTGACAGGCATATTATTGAATTTATAGAACTCTTTGGGTAGTATGAACATTATAATATTATAAATTCTTCCAATCCATGAACATGGGATGTCTTAACATTGATTTTTGTTGGCTTTAATTCCTTTCATCAGTGTTTTATTTTTTTCAGTGTACAAGTCTTTCATCTCCTTGGATACGTGTATTCTGAAGTATTCTATTCTTTTTGATGCTATTATAAATGAGATTATTTTCCTTTTCAGGTAGTTTGTTATTGGTGTATAGAAATGCAACTGATTTTTATGTGTTGATTTTGTATCCTGAAACTTTACTGAATATCTTCATCGGTTTTAACAGTTTTGTGTGCATGTGTGGTGCATAGGATGATGCCCAACCAACTGAGCCACACCGGTGTTTCTCTCTCTCTCTGTCTTTCCCCCTCCCTTCCACTCTCTCTAAAAAGCAACGGAAAAATATCCTCAGGTGAGGATTAACAACAACAACAAAATTATGATCAAGATGATTCCAGAAGTTCAAGTTGAAATACCAATGTAGTTATTGTTTTTGCAAAAATTAACAGGTTAAAATATGATCAAAAATAGAGAATGAATGTAGGTTGTAGGGTGTCAGGGTAGCTTGTGATTTTCCTTTATTAGCTTCCTTTCATCTGAACAACTGAGTGGAAGATTGCATTTCCAGAAACCAAAACTGGGTTCTATGAATTTATAGAATTTCATTCTTGAACTTCAAAGACAATAACGAGGAACTTTCTGGCATACCTGGTTTTATACAATCAATATATTCTTAAAAAAAGATTCAAGGAAATTGTTAGAAACAGAATTATGTTTGAAATGCACTAAAGAACTTGGATATTAAAAGAAAACCTGCATTGAATCCTTTCATACAACAACAAAAAATAATTTTTATAAAGCAACAAATTACCCCTAATTTGCTTGATGGGCAAACTCAGGCTTCCGCACAGCTTTGTGACTGCGGGTGGGAGCCCCCCTATACTGCACAATGGCTCCTATTCCTCCGTCAGCCAGAGGGCGCGCAGGTGGAAGGAAGAGGCAGGAGGGGAGGCTGTCAGCGTTCCTTAGGAATGCTCATAACCATTTCCTCCTTGAACGGAAAGCTTTTCCTGAGCAAAGGAAGACAACAGGACCCAGAGCCTCCAATGGGATCAACACTGAGGGCACAGTAGGAGCACTCTTCGGGACACACACAGGGAAGAATAGCAACAAATACTAAACTCAGAGTTCCAGTACCTGGGGTGAGGTGGGGTGAGGGTTCACAGGTCATCCAATCTGTCACTTTCAAACTGGAACAGGCTACATCAGGACAAGCCAGGTGGCTACTCAGAGATACACAGCCCTACCTGGTTTGGCTCAGTAGATAGAGCATCAGTCCTCAGACTGAAGGGTCCCGGGTTTGATTCCAGTCAAGGGCTCATACCTTGGTTGCAGGCTTGATCCCAGCCCTGGCTGGGGCGTGTTCAGGAGGCAAGCAATTGATATGTCTCTCTCACATTAGTTTCTCTCTGTCTCTTCCACTCGCTCTAAAAATCAATGGGAAAATATCCTCTGGTGAGGAGAGAGAGAGAGAAAGAGAGAGAGAGAGAAATACACAATACACAGATTCTGGAACCCTCCCCTCAGAAGCCACAGATTCATCCACACTCGGATTTTGGAACCACTGATTTACAAACCTAACTGTACACAGGTGAATTAATGGGTTGATAGAGGAATGGATAGATATGTTATAAAACAAGCATGCAAAAATGTTAATGGTGGAATGATAGTGATATACTGGTCCTCACTTAAATTTGTTTCTTCTATGAAAGTTTCAGATGGGCAGATGATGTAGTATGCAGATGATGTTTTATACACTTAAACCTGTACCCCAATAAATTCAATAAATAAAGGAGAAAGTTTCAAGGTGTTGTGAAAAAAACTGGCACACCCTTTGACTCATTCTACTTATTGTTAGCTATTTATCCTATAGAAATACACTTCACATATGTACCAAGAAGTATGTATAAGGCTAGAAATTGCAGTTTTGTATGTAATAGTAGAAAATGAAGACAAACAAAAAAAACCAGGTGGTGGAGCCAGGGAATGAACAAATATACATATTACAGTATACTCATACAGCAGAAAACTGCAAAAATTTTTAAAAAGAATGAGGTAGATCTATATGTACTGACATAGAAAGGTCTCCAAGGACATTTTAAAGTAGGAAAAGAAATTATAGAATAATTTCCCTTTATGTCAAATTTAAAAAAGCAACAGATAACATGGTATGTGTATATGTCTATATAAATGATTAGAGAAAGGTCTGGAACAAGAGTTGGCGTATTTTCCTGTAAAGGGCCAGATAGTAAATATTTTAGGCAATATCACTTCTGTGGCAATTCTTGAACTCTGCCATTGTAATGTGAAAGTAGCCATGGACAAGACATAAATGAATGAGCATGGCTGTGTCCCAATAAAACTTTATTTACAAAAACAGATGGTGAGCCAGCTTCAGCTTGTGGCCCATAACTTACCAACTCCTGATCCACTAGTGAGAGTGAATGCGATAATGTTCCCAGTTCTTCACCCCTTCCTGTATCTATACCCCTTTTTCTTTCTATGTTCCTTTGTCTCTCCCTTTCCCCCTGACTCTGAGCTCAGCCATGGGATTTGCTTTGAAGCAGTGGGATGGTGGTGAGTGTGACACTGGTGCCATGGGCCGGCTTGCTGTTGTGCCTCATCCATTACTCAGAGAACACGCCTAGGCCAGCTGCTGGAGGAGTAGAGACATGGGGAGGAGAGTCCAGTCTGCACAGCTGTTCCCACTGAGGCCACCCACGATTGGCTGATGTCCAGTGAGCCTCAGACTTGTGGGCCTTGTGTGTGTGTGTGTGTGTGTGTGTGTGTGTGTGTGTGTGTGTGTGTGAATTCCCTGGCACGTGGGGCCTGTTGCAAGGCAGAAGACTGAGGTCTCACAGCAAGACAGAGCCCCCGGGAAGAGTAAGGCGGCTCAGAAGTTTGGCCATTATCCAACGTTTCACAAAGTCCCTCAGGCCAGCACCTGAAGCCCATTTCCTCTGCTGGATCCTGTCTGCATATGAGACGCTGCACAGTACCAGCTCCGGGCAGCACTACCACCCGTCTGCCCCTGACAGCGAGGCCGGCGGCTCTCCGCGGGGCCAGGGGAGAGGTGAGGCAGGTGTCCCGGGAATGGGGACCCCCAGCCTGGGTCCCTGGGGTTTCACACGGTGTGGAACCATCAGGATCTCAGGGCTGTTCCTCCGTGGAATCCACCCTGCACTCTGATCACGGGCTCCATCTCCCCAGGAAAATGTGTCAAGGAGATGGCTCTGTGGAGAAAAAGCCAGCCGGAGGGGCTATTTTCAACGCAGCTATTTTAAGCTGCCCTTCAGTCCACCACATCCTGACACTTGGTATATTTAGCCTCATCTATAGACAGGGCTAATGGATTTTTAGTTGCAAATCATTATGATTCAAACCGCTGCAGTCTTTTTCTTTTTAATTGCGACTGAGGTGGGCACGCGCACACACAACACACCCATCAATAGCGACCTTATGTTTACACACAGGAAAGGCTTCCAATAAAAGCCACGCCAGTGAAACCCACCAGCCTTTGCTATTGAACGGCCTGCCTGTGGGGGAGGGGGTGCTGCAGGCTAGCGTGCGTCGCCTTCACACGCACATCTACTTGGCGCAAGAAAAGAATGCGCAGAAGGGGTTTAGAGGGACCGCCCAGGCGGGAGTCATTTAACAGGCTGTTCTCTGCCTCCCACTCCCGGAGTCACAGGACACTGCCCGTTTGCCTGACAGAATATAAATTCCTACCGTCCCTTTCATTAATACGGTCTCTTTTCATCCCGTGAATTAATGTCCTTTTGCCGGCACAATAGAGACTGTAGAGGGACAAGTTCCAATGATTGGAATGAAGGCTGCGATGGCCCCAGGCTTGCAGCTCTGAGCCCCATTCCACCGCAGCCCACACCGATGAACCGGATCAAACAGGAGTCCGACTGTCAAGAGCAGTGTCCACAGGTCACCTCCGCCCTGCGGCCACCATGCCAAGGCTTGACTGCCCACTTCCTCTGGGCCTGAGCCTCTCCATGCTGAGGTACACATCCTGGCCTCGAACCCTCCACTATTTTTAAAATCAGCTGCCTGGTATTGGGGCTTGAATGCTCCACCCAAGGCTGGACCCACCTTCTCCAAGAGTAGATGCCACCTGAGTGGGCACTCGTCTCCTCGGCTGCCCGTGTGAGGGGCATTTGGGGCTGTGAGCAAATAGCAAAGGCTGCAGGTGTGGCCAAGAGTCTGGTCCAGTTGCGTTTGGTTCCGTGAGGATGGGCGTGTGGGGAGAGAGGCAGCCCTTGATGCCCACGGAGCCTGTCATCGGCGCTCCGGCTGGGGAGCCCGTCCCTTCCTCTCTGTGTCCGGAAAGGAGAGAGGAGAGAAGCACAGTCTCTCCTTTGGTCTCTGCCCCAGTCTCCCGGTAGCTGGGCCGTAGAATGACTCTAACCTCACCCCCAACACACACCCCAGTGTCTCAAAACGCTAGAAGCTCTGAACTCCAAAGAGAAAATAAAAAGGGTACTTTTTGTGGCAGCCATGGAGGTACGGTGCTTGGAACTTCCCTCGGGAAAGGTCGTGCCAGTCAGCTGGGAGAAGCAGGGGGAGCGATGGCCCCACCGTGAGAGCCTTTGGTCAGCCTTGGCTTTTGAGCTACGGCCACGTGCCCGCCAGGCAGCCCCAGCTGCTGGCTGAGCCGGTGAGGGCCCCGGCGCCTGACCGTCCTCCTTGAGGGTGGCCAACACGTGGGCACATTGCCCGGCCAGAGGATGTCCTCCTCGCTCAGTCCTGCTCCTCGGTCTGTAGTGCTCACAGGTGTTACCTCTCAATGAGCCTGCAGTGCACGTGGGAAGGGAGGGCGAGAGGACTGGCTCCATAGTTGGCGGAGCCTGCTGCAAAGGAAACATGGAACGCACTTATTCAAAAATTATTAAGCCTGGCCGGTGTGGCTCAATGGTTGAGCATCGACCTATGAACCAGGAGGTCACAGTTCGATTCCCAGTCAGGGCACCTGCCCGGATTGCGGGCTCAATCCCCGGTAGGGGGCGTGCAGGAGGCAGCCCATCATGGACCTCAGATGTCATTCAGCAAATCCCTCACCTCTGAGCATGGGTTTCCAGCCAGGGCTTAGAATTACAGTATCTGAGTTTGCTTAATATCAGAGTCAAATATTTCATCTTTTTTTTTTTTTTTTTTTTGCCAGGAGAAATTTTTGTGACATGTGTGTGCTAAGATGGTAGACTTTTAGGTCTGGACTCCTGCTGGTCATGGGGCTCACACCTGGCTCACAGTTTTCACCCATTGTCCCAAGGACTCTCTGAGCCCATTCTCTTTTTAAAAATATATATATTTTTATTGATTTCAGAGAGAAAGGGAGAGAGCGAGAGGGATAGAAACATCAATGATGAGAATCATTGATCAGCTGCCTCCTGCACGCCCCCCACTGTGGATCGAGCCCATAAGCCAGGCATGTGCCCTGACCGGAATCCAACTGTGACCTCCTGGTTCATAGGTTGATGCTCAACCACTGAGCCTTTCCAGTTGGTTCATTTTCAAGGTTTTGAATCTCTACGCCCCATTCTCATTCTCTCTGTCTCTGTCCGCGCCCCCCTTCCAGGGCTCGCTCTCGCTCTCTCTCTCTCTCTGCAAAATGAATGCAAAATGAATACAGCAGCAGCAGACCTGTGTGGCTGATTATTTCATTAGCAGAGCCCACACAGGACAGGAGTCGATGGACGCTAAGCACTCCGATAATTACGTCCTTGGTTCCAGGCCAGAGCCCCCCCCCCCTGCTGCTTCTCGGGGTTCTGCAGCCCCACCCTGGGAACTCGGAGCCCGCCTGCCACTCGGGGAAGCGAGCTATTTCTGAGTGTGTATGTGGGAAGGGTGGGAAGATGGAAAGAAAAGTGACAAAATGTATGTAAGCAAATCTTTCAAAGAAAAGAGGGGGCAGCTCATCTTTAAGCAGCATTACAAAGTAATCCTGCCAGACCCCGAAGTGAGCAGCGGGCCACGTCCCAGGGAGGCACCGGTGGTTGCGGTTTGTGGGTTTGCGTCTCAGTGCAGCCGGGAGTCCTCAGGAAACAAAGCCAGTCTGGGGCCTGTCACCTGCCAGGCAGTGAGTGGCCAGCAGGCGAGCTGCAGAGGATGACGGCGCTCTGTTCCCCTGCGTCCTCTGGGGCGATGTTGAGACTCGGACATGTTCACGGCGATGCCAAAATGACTTCAGCCTCATGCACTTACCGGAACAAAGGATGAGAGGAGGCAGGAAGGGGAGTCATCATGCCCAGGAGTGAGTTCTGTTCCTTAATATATTAGCAGGAAAGACAACAGGGGAGGCTGAGCTCAACAGGAGTCATTTCTTCCCGTCAACTCCTTTCCTGTCTACACATTCAGCAGATTCTAGAGCTCCCCTCCCCTCCCCTCCCCTCCTCCTCCGCCTTCAAGGGGCAAATTGAAAGGGTAAAGGGGGCAGTTTTGAGTAAACAGTGAAGGAACGGAACTGAGAGGAGAACAGCATGACAACTCAGTCGGCTGCCTATGGGGACAAATGTCCACAAGGGACTCAAACCAAGTAAAATTGCACCAAAAATCATCAGACTTGGGACTGTTTTGACACCTAGGCTTTATTCTGTTTCAATCATTGTTCAAAGTTTATACACTTGCTTAAGGTTTTTGTTTCTGATTCATGTTCCAGTTTTTAAAAAAATGTTGGATTTGGTTCCATTCGGATTCAGCAAATTCACATTTTCCCCCTGGGTTTGGCTCTGGGCTGGGCTAAGCCTCAGTCCCAGTCACAGGCAGCTCAGTAACACACACTTCAGCATGGAGAGCTCGGTGGAGCCAAACAGTCTAGTTATTGATTTGAATAAAGTATCAGAATGTACCCGGGGGGGAAGGATCCAGAAGAGCTTGCATTGGCCCACAGGGGACCGAGTCGAGGCAGTGCAGGAGCCATGCTTTATGACCAGCTGGGGAGCCGTGGTGCTCACACCAGGGCCGCAATGTCCATCCCCCTCGCAGGGATCTGAGAGGTGTTTATGGGTGCCAGCCACTCCTGCGGATGAAGACGGTCTGAAGTTGGGTATTTCCTCCCAGGGGGGACGCTGTGGGTGCCCCACTCAGATCCCTTTACAGTGCAAGTGCCCCGTCCTCCGGCTGCTGAGAATGTGGGCTGCTAAGGTCACCCGCTGTCCCCTCCCCAGCACGGGCTTTGGCCTAAGGAATAGGAGCCCCCCCATCTTTCACCTCCCCTGAGGTTACAAGTCACCTTGACCCCCACACACCTGACCAATGACTGGCTGACATGGGATCACAAAGCCCCTTTGCCTCAAGGGGGACAACTCGGGTGCAAGTCAAGGTCTGAACTCCCGGAGGGGACAGTCTGAGATGGTCTCCAGCTGAAACCGGAGCTTGCTTAGCTGCTTCCCCTGCTGCATCCTGTTCCCCGGAGAGCAGCCCAAACCGGAACCCCACCTCGGCTGTTCTTTCTTCCAGCTCAGGATGCCAGCTATCTTCTGAAGTCCTCCCCGGTTCAGGTGTCCGCTGAACCCCCGTCCTGTATCTTAACATTATGTTCTGGCGCCTGCTAAGTAAGTGCTTTTTGTTTGGCGAAACGGAGCCTGCTCTCTGGGACTGGTGCCTGTGAGCCGCCTGTGGGCACAGGTCTTCCCTGCATAGGGGCCTCCAGGCCAGGAGACGCTTCCAGTGATAACAAGCATAAGTCAAGGTCAAAGTGATGCTGCACTTCTTCCTGAGCCAAAAAGAATTCCTTTCCAAGTAACACGTCCACCCCCCCCCCTTCCTGTATCCTAAAATGCAAAAGAAAAACAAAACAGTGGAAAATGCCTCAACCCAACAATTCAGTTATCAGCTCTGACAGCTCCTTCTGTCTGCCTACTCCCACCCCAAATTTCTCTCTCTCCCTCAGATATGTTCTGCGCAGCTGGAGGCACCACTGAGTCCAGGAGGGAAACCAGCAAAACCATACAGTTCGGTTGCAACAAACGGCACTTCCGTCCTGGGCGCCCATGTGCCAGCCCCTGTGCCATTGGTAGGGTTCTCCGCTGGACACGCCAACCTGCTCTTGGAATTTTTATGGGGGTGGGAAGGATCTTGAGGCCATAGTGACCATACTTTCAATTTGCTCAGTAGAGCAGAATCCTGTAACCACACAGGAGCATGGAGCTGCACTAGGAGAGATCAGTGGCCGAGACCCGCTGGGTCAGACTGAGGGACACACACCGTCTTTCGGCGGAGGGGGTAAGGGACCCAACGCCTGCCCCTCTAACTCTGCCCTGGACAGGGTGCAGCTCTTCAGAGAGCAGCAGAAGCTGCTGTTGCCCTGCCTGAGGTCTTCCCCCTACGCCCCAGAAGTTGATCCTTGGAAAGTGCACTTGATACCAGAAGCCCTCTCGGCTTAGCATCTCGGACAGTGTCTAAAGCTTTCTCTTTCAGAAGAGGTGGTATTGCCTAGCCGGCGTGGCTCAATGGTTGAGTGTTGACCCATGAACCAGAAGGTCACAGTTCGATTCTGGGTCAGGGCACATGCCCAGGTTGCGGACTCAATTCCCAGTGGGGGGCATGCAGGAGGCAGCTGATCAATGATTCTCTCTCATCGTTGATGTTTCTATCCCTTTTCCTTCTCTCCCTTCCTCTCTCTGAAATCAATAAAAACATATCTATATAATAAAAACCCAGTGGTCGTGATGCCGTAATGACCAAAGACCGGTCACTAGGAGGCTGCGTGCACGGCAAGGCGTGTGTGAGTGGGCGGGGCCGCGCAATTTCGCACGCTGGGCTTCTAGTATACATATAAATAAGAAAGAGGTGGCATTAATTTCTCCATCCTTGCAATATGGACTTGGCCCCATGACACTTTGACCAACAGTATGTGGGCAAATGTGCTCCAAGCAGGGACTTGAAAGGTACCTGTGCTTCGGGGCTTGGCCTCTTATATCTGGTGCCTAAACACTCAAAGCAATTGCCATCCCGTTGAGAGCTAAGCTTAGTTTTGTTACACAGAAACAAAGAATGCTTCTGTGTGGGTGTCCTGGGTTGTAGTCTGGGTAGGTCAGACCCGCTATTATTGCAGCAAAGTCCCTTCCTCTGCTCCACTGCCTGCCCATCAGCTCATCCATCACAGGCTCTGCAGCTACTGTGTCCGCCTTCCGGAGGCTGCCAGCAGACAGCCCTCTGCCCACCCGCCCTGTAATAGCATTAGGAAAGCCTGGCTCCAGTCACTGCTCTGGCCCTTGGTATTCCAGAACAGTCACAACCTTTCCACTTCAGGAAGAAACAGCCAAGACGCAGTGCACTCGCTGCCCGCCCTGCCCCCGCCACACTCCCATCTTACACAGCAAGCAGGCAGGGCCAGAAGATGGATGGCTGGTGGCTAGGAAAGCAGGAGAGAGCCCAAAGGGGCACCGTGATGTCCTTGGACTTCAGACAGGGGAAGTGGGCTCCCAGGCTGGTGGGGATGGGCCTCCCTTCCGGCTCCCAGGACTGCTCTCTGCTCATTCCCGTAAGCCTCTGGCACCAGCAGCACTTAATCACCACGTCGCCACGTATAAAAATTTAAGGAGTCTGCTGTCTTGAAGAAATGAATCCCAGATCATTAAGACTTCCGCCCCCACTCTCATTCTTTCTTTCTGCTCTTTCA
This sequence comes from Myotis myotis, assembly GCF_014108235.1. Classification (NCBI taxonomy): domain Eukaryota; kingdom Metazoa; phylum Chordata; class Mammalia; order Chiroptera; family Vespertilionidae; genus Myotis; species Myotis myotis. Next base: position 49,839,248 of record NW_023416317.1, read on the forward strand.
TAACCCTTGCTCTCCTGAGGAGGCCGAAGAAAGCGTGAGGTGGGGCGTAGGTATTGCTGGGTGTGAGCCAGAGCAGGGACAGGTGCAGCTGCCCAGGGGTGAAGCCCACCTAGCCTTCAGGAGCAGGAGACACCAAGTCTGATCGGGGGAGGTGTGTACACAATCTAGAGCTGGGGATGCAGAAGCTAAGGAGATGCCAGCTGGGGGCAGGTGGGGCAGGATCTCAGGGTCACTCTTTATTAAGCTCTCCATCTGGCCCAGCCTGATTGTCACCCCCTTCTGCTCCTTTCCTATAAAAGAAGCCCACCCCAGATTCTTGGCCAGTTCGCAGGCATTTGCCTCAGTTTACCCACACATGTGTTTGACAGGGAATGGATGGTGGCACCTGGCTGTGGGAGGCTGGCTGTGCCCGCTTTCTGTTCTTCAAGGTCAACTGATGACCTTGAGGTGTCTGTCTCTGCCCTGGTCTTAGAGTGGACAGTCTCTGGGATTGACAGGAGCGGGGGAGCTTTTGCCCGCTCAGTGCAGCAGCTCCCGCCCCTGTGCACAGCATCCTAATAAAGATAAAAACCAATAAAGCCAAATCAAACAGCCGCTCCAAGAATGGCTGGGGCAGGAGTAGGCACAGGCTCCACTCATTAGCAAAGCCAGTCCGGGTTATTATCTGTAATACACGGACTCAGTCTTTATGGTATTTTAATCTATGCCATTCACTCTTTGCGGGTCCAGGATTTGATTCAGAAATCAGGTCAATAGCTTCAGGATTGCAGTTTGTTGACAAAGTAATGGTCTGAAAAAGGCTCCCCTGGTTCCTGTTCTCGCGCTGTGGAAGGAGCACTGGGCTGGAACGTCTAGAGATCTGAGTCTGATTTCAGATTTAGCCACCGACTATCCGGTGACCACTCAGAAGGCGTCCAAAGATACCTTCGTTCGGGTTCTTCCTAAAGCTGACCCTGAGATGAGGATCGCGGTGCAGGGAGTTTATTTGGGCAGGGAGCTGCGGAGAGGGAGGCAGGGATGGGGACAACACGGCAATGGGTGTGATGGGGAGGGACTGGTGGACACACACCCCAGTTCCTTCGCCGCTGGCTGGGAACAAGTCTGCGACTCATTCCCGCAGTGCTGACTGCTGGATAACTCACTCCGTATCTTTTGCTTCCTCTTACCTCCCCACCCCAAACGCTATTTCCTGGGTTATCTCCCAAAACAACGACCTGCACCAGCTCCTTGTGTCAGAGTCTGTGTGGGGAGATCTTGAAAGAAGACAGAAGCAGAGCAGGAATGTAAACCTATGTCTTGTTGACCCCAAAATGATGTCTTTTCAATGTGCGACACTGACGGGTCTGCCAGGTGTTTCTGCCCGTTACCTGGTTCCCAGCACCTTCGTCTTCCTGACTGACTGTCCCCTTTCTCCCACGGTCCGATCTAGTTTCCAGTCACTCCCACCAGACTTTCTGGGCTTGCTTGGGGACCACACGCTGAGCTGCGACCGTGGGAAACCCTCCCTACCCTGAGACTGGGGGGTGTAATTATTCGTGGCTGTGGTTTGTCTGTGCCCTGGAGTTTTCCAAGTTCCCTGCGATCATTTAGATGCAACCTGCCCAGCGTGTCTGTGATGTGGCCATAGGAAATGGCCTCTTTGTTTACTTGGCTCCCTCCTCAATGCCTTTGAAATGGGCCACCCTGACCCAGTTTACAGTCTGCGAGGCTCATCTGTCTGCGGTTACTCAACCTCCCCCCTCGGCCCCCATGAGAAAAACTGATCAAAACTAGAACTCCACATTCCGGAGGGGAGTCGCTCATATTTCGGCAGGCCGTGTGAGGGTCACCAGTGCAGCCAGGCAGCCGGTGGGCAGGGCCACTCTGATGTCATGGATAAGGACTGGCACTTGTCCCTGGCTCACCCTGTGTGGGGTCGCCCTTCTTAGGGACTCCCTCTGCCGTAGGACACTTCCTATACTCTTTGTGTCCCTGATCAGACAGGAATCTGCTCCTTGGCCGGAGGAGCTGCTGGAGGTGAGGTGTGATACAGTATCAGCGGCAACAGAGAACCACGGGCCAGTGTGGAGCTGACTTGTAAAACACAGCCTTTGTTCAGCAATTCCATGCAAAGCTTTACGAGGAAGTTCATTAAGCTCCTCCCACTTGTCAGCCACTGAGGAGGGCCCCCCTTAGAAACAATGACCTTGTGGGCCAACCTGGGGGCTCCTGGAGGACTGGACATTAGCACTGCCCCTTCCACAGGTGAGGAGCAATGGCGAAACCTGGAGGACAGCCTGGAGGAGGCCAAGGGCTATTGGCTATTCGAGGAATGAGATGCTTTCTAACCAGAAACAAAGACTCACCAAGTGGCTTAGCTGGCAGGAGCAGAGGGTACAAATGGGACTTTCCTGGGATGTGATTAAGCGATGTATAAATACCTAAAAAAATACAATCCAGCCAGAACACCTGTGTTTGGCTGTGAATGACTGTCTGACAAGAGAATAGATAAGAAAGAAGGTTCTAGGTGTCCATAAATTCATGCTTGCTGAAAATGTAATGGATTTCTTAGTTTCTCTAAAGCAGTGGTTCTCAACCTTCTGGCCCTTTAAATACAGTTCCTCATGTTGTGACCCAACCATAAAATTGTTTTCATTGCTACTTCATAACTGTAATGTTGCTACTGTTATGAATCGTAATATAAATGTGATATGCAGGATGGTCTTAGGCGACCCCTGTGAAAGGGTCGGTCGACCGCCAAAGGGGTCGGGACCCACAGGTTGAGAACCGCTGCTCTAAAGCTTTCTGAAACCTCAATCCTATTTCACTCATAGGGCTGTTTCTTTAATGACGATGTCCTGCATCGAGAGGAGATGTGGCAGCCCCCTCAGCCCCTGCTCCCTTCTTCAGACCAAAGCGATTGTCCCTCATATTCTTGTTGGGTGGGTTATATTGGCGCTAATAATCTAGGCGGTTAAAGAAAACATCAGTGAGCATTGCTGGAATGTGAAATGGCGTGGCCTGCTAAGGAAAACGGTACAGTGGTTTCTCAAAAAGTTAAAAATAGAATTACCATAGGACCCAGCCATTCCACTCCTAGAAAGCAGAGACCTGCACACAAACGTGTGCGCCCGTGTTCGTAGCAGCCTTGTTCACGATAGTCAGATGGTAGAAACAGCATAAATGTCCACTGACAAGTGAATGGATAAACAAAATGGTATCTACGTGCAATGGAATAATATCCAGCCTTAAAAGGGAATGGCATTCTAAAACGTTGTTGAAACCTGAAAGTATTCTGCTAAGTAAACTAAGCCAGACACAAAAGGACACATACATGATTCCAGTTCCATGAAATGCCTAGAAGAGTCAAATTCATCGAGGAAGAAACCAAAATAGTGGTTCCCAGGGCTGGGGGCGAAGGGGATGGGAGTTCGTGTTCGATGGTACAGCATTTCAGTTTGGGAAGATGGAAAATTTCTGGAAATGGACAGCGGTGACGGCTGCCCAATGATGTGAATGTACGTAATGGCACTGAATTACACACTTGAAAATGGTTACATCAGTGCTTTTTATGCCCTTCATATTTTACCACAACAAAAAGTGTTGGAAAAGGTCATTCTGTGAGATTTGTGATGTATGCTTTCATTATGTGTAAAAGCATAGGTTTCCTTCATCACCCCAGTTCCTCTGCATACGTTACCACAAAGCACTGACAATCCTCGGCTTGTCAGGAGGCCGCTTTGCTGTCAGGACCCTGAAGGGTCCCCCACTTTTCTTGGGTGGTGATGTGGGGAGGGGTGTGGGTGCTGTGGCTGCCGGATGCCCATTCCTTTATTCTGCCAAAGATCGGCCTTCCTGGAAGAAGTGAAGGTAGAAAGATGCTGACAAAGGCTGCAAAGGTTGCCCAAGCATCTTGGGTAGCAAATGGCTCATTAAAAAGCTGGGGGGAGGGGGGAGAAAAGCACTTTGATGAGTAAGGTATACATGAGTCAGAAGCATGAGAAATAAATATCTGAAATTCAGGGAGGTTTAAAAATTAAGGGGAAGTGGTACTGAGCAAAGTTATTTGTGGTTTTCAAACTCAGATGGAGAACAATAGAAAAATTGTTCCAGATGTTCAACGATACTTGGAACAGAGCCAGATCTGCCGCCCGGGCACCGCAGAGAAGAGGAGCTGGACTGGGAAAGAAAGGAGAGAGAGACAGAGGGAAATTGCAGAAGGTGGGGCTGGTTCTGGTGTGTAGATTTAACGGTGACACTAAATGCAAATGATGGACGAGGCCACGTTCTCTGCGCCTGCTGGGCGATGAATGCCAGGGCGACCTGGGTTTCTGAATTGAAAATGACCGGATAGAGGTTTAAATGAGCCCCAGCCGGGCCAGAGCTCAGTGGCTGAGCATCAACCTATAAACCAGGAGGTCACAGTCCAATTCCCAGTCAGGGCACATGCCCGGGTTGCAGGCTTGATCCCCAGTGTGGGGCGTGCAGGAGGCAGCTGATCAGTGATTCTCTCTCATCATTGATGTTTCTCTCTCTCCCTCTCTCTCTCTTTCTCTTTCCCTCTCTGAAATCTATAAAAATATATTTTCAAAAAAAGAAAGAACAAAATAACTTTAAAAATAAATAAATTCCAGTGTTGAACACTGGGCATCTTTCCTGCACGGGAATTCGGGGTCAGGAAGATGCCTGTGGGCTGTACTGGATCCTTCCTCTATAATGGCACGTGGGTTTCTCTAGGCAGTTCTTGATATTTCGGCATTGTTTTCTGCATTGAAAATCTTGTCATGTTGATTTATTTATAATCTAACAGGAGCTAAAAATGCACGGATTTTCACTGATGAGCGATTGTAATGAATCTGTGGAGTGCCAGAGTGCTCATGAGAATGCAGGGGTGTGCGTGTGTGTGAATTTCTGGTCGCCGTTGGTAGTCGCCATGAAGTTGGGTTAAATCAGCCCCCTACTGTGCCCGAGAACATGTCTGAGTCCAGAATGAACACGGTTGCTATCTGGAAGCCACCAGATACGTCTAAGTTAAAAGGAAAAACACCTACTACCCAAGCGTGCAAAGAACTCCAGCTCTCCCACACCACGATGGCTTGTGCTCGCCGAAGTGACGGGACAGTTCCCTCGACACTCGCTACGTGCCAGCCCTGTGCTAGGTGCCAGCGAAGGAAGCCTCCGCCTTTGCAGAACTCACGGGCGTGTGGGGCCGACAGGCGATCTACCATCATGTGGCTGCTTCAGTGTATGGCAGAAGCTTGTGCACAGGGCTCTGGGGACCCAGGGAAACCAGTGCACTAGCTTTCTGTTTGTGTGCATGTGTGTGTGCATGTGTGTGTATGTGAGTGTGTGTGTGTGTGTGTGTGTGTGTGTGTGTGTGTGAGTGTGTCTGATATCAGAGAAGGCTCCAGAGAGACACCTGTCCTCTGTGTTGAAGGATGACTAGAATTTCTAAAGACAAGGGCAGGGGTCATTCCAGACAGAGGGAACTTGCATGAATAAAACAGATTGTGATTCAGGGAAAAATAGTTTTTGTGAAGGAGACAGGATTGACTAAAAAACAACAACAACAAAAATAGCTTGTTTCTCTTCCTCCTCTCGTCTCCTCTCGTCTCCTCCCGTCCCCTCCCCTCCCCTCCCCTCCCCTCCCCTCCCCTCTCCTCTCCTCTCCTCTTCTGATTTCCACCATTTATTCTCAGACAACTCACGCTAAAGTCATTAGCTAGGGCAGAACAAGTTGGCATCTATGCGCAGTGACAGTCCAGAGGAGAGGCACAGGCCAGGCCTCGGGGGGCGGGGTGGGAGCCATCTGCAGACATGGGCGGGGGGGGGGGGTGATGGAGTATCCACAGAGGGCAGGCAGGAGTGGGAATCAGAGCTTTCAGAGGGAGGGCAGCCTGGTAGGAGGTATCAGAGCCCAAGAGAGGTTAGGAGGATGTCCATTCAGGGGCAGAACAAGCAATTCAGGAGACAAGAGGTGATTTTAAAACCAATCAAACTCAAGATTGTGCCTATTGATCACGTTCATTTATTTATTCAGCAAAAATGTGTGGAGCATATATACAAGTCCCAGACCCTGGAGTGGGGAAGGCAGAGGTGAGTGAGGAGGACAGTTTCCAGTCTCACTGAGCTTAGGGATTTGGGGGGACATACTCTGCCCCCAAACTGAGGAAGACTAAAACTAATGTCTTTTGCAAAAATTTAGGTCTCCTAACATACACGGTGTCCCCAAATTATGTATACACACTTTAACAACTGATAGCTCAACTGATTTTCTTTCTTGTCATCCAGACTAGGCTTTGAACAAAGGAAATTCATCCAAAAATGCTACTGGAAGTTTGAAAACGCAGTTGAAGTACAAATACTGCCTTTATAATCATTCAACGTGTGTATACATTCTGGGGGGGACAAAAATAACTCATTTAATTTTCACTCCTTTTCAGGTTCAACTGATTTGAAATAATGGTGAAGCCGGACTAAGCTTTGAACAAAGAATATTTATCCACTAGACTTTTTTTTATGGAGATACATATAAGATAAAGCTTACAGTACAAAACCAGCCAACAGTTGACAAATTGAAGGCGCACAAATACCAAACGAAATAATTCTTGATGTTTGTAATTCCATTGCTTTGCATTATCAACAGTGCCTGGACCAGTATAGTCATCCGTTTGAAAACCGGCATTGACAAAAAAAAAAAAAAAGTATTCATTTCTGTAGATTCTTTTAAAATTTGAAAATGAACTGTATGCTAATAAACACTGACTTTATAATCATTCAACGTGTGTATACATTTTTTGGGACACCTATGTAGGGGCCACAAATCAAAACAACGAAAACCATTCTCTAATTCTTATTGCAAGCATGAGCAGGATGGAGCAGTCCATCACCCCAAAGGGATCACAGACAGGTCAAGTTTAAAAACACTCGTCTAGATTTGCCAAGATTTAACAAGTAATTTTGCTGATCAATGGCTCTTCCATTCCACTATTGGAAACTCATTATTTTTCTGCGGAAGTACACGCGTTAGCTGTTCTCTCAGCATCTATGATTTTGCTGGCACTCTTGAGTACTCGTTTAGCGAGGTTAGAATTCTGGTTGAGAGTTAACCGTCCTTCAGCCTTTGGAAGATATCCCATTGCCTTTGGACATCCACAGCTGCTCCTAAGAAGTCTACTCCCCAAACAACAGGCCTCACATTGGTGGCAATCTTCCTTTTCTCTCAAGCAGCTTTGAAGGTTTCTATTTGTACTTGGTACACGGCTGTCACAAGATGTGAACTTATTTCTACTTAATCTCTTTGAGAGATAAAGTTCTCTAATCTAAGCATTCATGTTCTTGAATTCTTTAAATATGATTCGTATCCATCTGCTCTACATTCTCCTTCTTGAACACATGGTTGGTCCTCCTTACGCTTCTGTTCATCTCTCTTAATTTTTCCTCTGCTTCTGGGATCTGGTGACTTCACCCACCCCAGGTCCCTCCCTGCATAGGGGTGGCTACAGCTTATGGGAACGTGGCTTCCCCCAGGTGGGCCGATGGGTCTTAGAGCTCTAGCGGAGTGGACCCCTGCTAGTGTATCAGCTCCGTGGGCTAGAAAGACGCTCTCTTGAGGAAGCCTAAGGGAAGAGCCACGTGACGTGCCAATTTCTACAAGCACTTACCCTGAGGTCCTTTGCCAAGACATGTAATATTAATGGCGCAGCTCCTAGGAAGGAAGCTTGGGAAAACATAATGGGACTTGCAGATGCAAAGTGCAAGGCCATAGAGCTCTGCGTTAACAGCTCTGCCTTGAGAGGCTGATTCGGACTCTGCCAAGTTTAGAAAACCATTTAGATCTTTCAAAGCAAACGGAGAAAGAGGGGGAGTCGTAAGTCAAATGTCAAGGAACCTTCTAGTAGATGAGTCCATTAGCAATACTTCTGAGACGCGCAGAGTTTGAGAACCTTGCGGGTGATTTTGAAGTGCAGGGCGGGACCCAAGGATCTGCTTGGAGACGTGCTCTGTGCACAAGGAGAGGCCGCACCTGAGCTTGAAAATCATCGCCGCCACTTCACCTTCTTCCCACCAGGTATCCCAGCATGCCGACTGCATCGAAACAACACGCTCGCCCCACCTCGGAGCCTTTTAAAATTTAGCCCTTTTATTTAGGACAAAATCTCAGACCTCCTCCCAAGTTGCAGGACTATTTCACTGGGCCCCAACATGTCCTTGACGCAGCCTCACCTACTCTTCACATGTTGCCACGTTCGCTTTAGTCTCCTCCCCATTACACTCACCCTGCATTTCTGAAAACCTTAGTACTTCTGATGAAAAAGGAGAAAACAAGCCTGTGAAACTCCCAAGAGCTTCACCGGGAAAATCCCAGCCCAGAGCACCTATTTATTCGTATCACGACAAATCCTCAGGTTTGGTTGAAGAAACGTCAAATCATTAGCGTTTACGTTAGTGTCAAATGTGTGATCCGCAGTGTTTTCCAGCGGAGAAGCACGTGGTTCAGAAATAAGTGGGAGACCAAAAGGAGGGAGCCAGAAAGCCAGGAAGTGTGACTCAGGCACTTGCTTTTAACTTTAATTAGCAAGCCCTGCCAACGCTTCTGGGAAGCGGAAGCTCTCTCCTACCCTCTTCCTTCTGAAAGAGATTTCAAGTGAGTCTCGCCCAAGAAGTGAGCCACTTCGTTGCCTTACACGTCTGATGAGACCTGCTCACTTGGTACCAGTTAACACCCGAGCTGCACACACTAGTCAGCAAAAATATATTGATCACTGACTGTCGTTATCTTCACACCCTTTCATAGGACTCCCTAATTCTGGTGGATTTCTCAAAACGGATCCAAGTCCCTGAAGGTTTCTGAAAGAAATGATGGTGTGTGTGTGTGTGCTGGCTCAGACACAGCTTGCAAAGTGCTTTCCAGTTGGTAGACTTGCAGAGAAGGTGCAAAGGGGACGTGCAGACCGAATTTGATTCCATAAATATTTATCGAGTGCCGACCATATGCTATTCGGCTGGGATGTAGAAATGGCTGAACGGGGTATAGACTGGCTCTCGGTTACCCCACTATTGGATCATAACTCTTTTTTTTTTTTTAAATATATTTTATTGATTTTTTACAGAGAGGAAGGGAGAGAGACAGAGAGTCAGAAACATCGATGAGAGAGAAACATCGATCAGCTGCCTCCTGCACATCTCCTACTGGGGATGTGCCCACAACCCAGGCACATGCCCTTGACCGGAATCGAACCTGGGACCCTTCAGTCCACAGGCCGACGCTCTATCCACTGAGCCAGACCGGTTTCGGCTGGATCATAACTCTTATCCCAGGCCTCTCCTTTTTGTCCCCCAGTACTGGGGAGCCCCACACTGCCCTCTGGGCAGGAGGGGAAAATAATGAAGGGACCCGGCCAATCTCTCTGGTTCTAAGATGCATCCCTTTCTTTTTTAGTTCATATTTTAACCTCTCTGGGGTTGAGCACACGTCTTCATTTATGCTCATTGTTCTTGTGTAAATATTAATAGCTCCACTTTCTCCTCTTAAAGTTTCCAGTTTAGATGATAACTTTAAGAAATCCACTCTACCCATCCAGTGTGGATGGTTCTGACTTTGGATAGAACTGGACCCCATGGGAGCCCTTTGGATCCTAATCCAGCCAGGGATAGGCTGGGAGGAGAAGGGGCTAATCTGGGGAGCTCATGGTCAGAGGAAAGTCAGGCCCGGCAGAGGGCCTCACCTGGCCAAGGCCTGGAGGTGGCTGAGACGCTCGGGGACTGAGGAACGTGGTGGGAGAAACCAAGTCAGAGTTGGACAGTATTTTTGGCCCTGGATCCGCCTTTCTGTGCTGATAACCACTGTAGATGTCTATATGGATTGTGTGACTCCTCTAACCTGAACTTGGACCCAAGGCTGTTAATATATACAGCAGGTCCTCACACAGCGTCATTTCATTGTAACTTTGGTAAGATGCCGAAGGAACTTAATTCTTGCTTATATCCATTAGCCTATGGTAAAACTGGTTTCATTCCATGTCGTTTCACTTAACCTACAGGGGATGCTAAGCGAGGACTTACTGTGTAGTATGAGGTGAAGGAGGGACTGCAGTGAACTGGTGAGCGCAGGGGCCAAAAGAACCCAAATAGAAAGGAAGGAAGGAAGGAAGGAAGGAAAGAAGGAAGGAAGGAAGGAAGGAAGGAAGGAAGGAAGGAAGGAAGGAAGGGAGGGAGAAAGAAAGAAAAGAAAAGAAAAAAATAGTAAGGCCGGGTGTGTTAGGAGAGAGAACCAGCTAGAAAATCCAGGCCTGAGGCCGGTGTGTGGCTGCTTCAGTCATTGTGCAGCCCATGTGGTTGTGAATTAGACAGGTCACTGCAGATCTTCCTTCCAGCCAGTGGGTGCCCACTGTCCCCCGAAAGGGAACCAAGTGACCCTCCAGCCCACTCTGCCTGGGCGCCTCCCACCTCTCTGCATAGTCACAGACCCATGTGCAGAAGCCCCTGAAAGTTATTGTTAATTCCTGCGTCAACCTCACCCAGGAAACCTGATGGAGCTGTTGTTTGAACCCGGGGCTGATCTGCTTCTTCGACTTTTCTAGGATGTCGTCCCTGGAGCAGGGCTGTGTCGCCAGCAGGGTGGAGCGCTCATCCTCCTTCAACCCACTGTGAGCCTGGCACTGCTCCTGTTCCACCGCTGACTAAGGAAATAGTTGGATTAATTCACTGGAACGCTTTTCCATCAGCAAAACAGGTAAAGCACAAATTATATCCATCTCACTGGCACATAACTGAAAGAGATCTCCCGGGGCCACGTAAGATCCATTGTTCCTGCCGCTGGTGTTTCGGCTGTGTCTGCATCGTGGTGAGGGAACAGCGCTGGGTTCTTTCCTGCCCCTGAGCACCGCTGGCCAACACCAGCAGATGGCTCTGGCTCCTCCGTGGGCCAGGTGCACGGCCCCGAGTAGGTCTTGAAGCTTCTCCAGTTGTTTGCTCATCAGGAAAACAGTAATAATAGCACTGAGGCAGACACGCATCCCCTCTACTTCAACCCCTCCTTTGTTCTTACCAATGGAACCCTGACCATTGGAAGCCGAAATGTCCCAGATAAGGTGCCTCCTTCCCAGGTTCCCTTGCACTCAGGGGTGATCACATGGTCAGTTCCTGCCAATGAGATGTGTCTGGCAGACGGCTGGGGTGCCTTCCAGGAGAGCTGTCGCTTTCTTCATAAAGAGGGACAGACTCGGCTGGCACATGCCTTTTACTCTTTGCCCGTCCGTTTTCTTGCATGGGACACAGATGCTGTTCTCGGAGGAGGGGCAGCCATTCTGTGACAATGAGGATGGAAGCGGATCCCGGGTTCCTGATGATTCCTCCAGCGGCTGGACAGGCCTTGGGCAGCTGCTTCTCTGCACTTTGTGTCACATGAGAAGAAAGCCCTTATTTTGGTGAGACCTTTCCATCTGAGCTGCACAGATACCTACCCCCAAAAGTGGCTGTGAGGACGAAGAGACAAGGATAGAAATTGCCCATCAAGGTGACTGCCCGCAGGGAGGTGCTCCAGTTTACCTTCGCGAGTGAATGACACAGATTTTACTGGAACGCGAATCACTTCCACCTCCGAGGGAAACCCGCACCCAGACACTGATCTACTCTCCGACCCCTGAGCCTCCACCTTGCCCCCCCCTCCCCTGCTTTCCTGCAGGTTGCACTGACCCTGTGTTGAAGCAACTTGTGGGTTCAGCAGAAATAATGAGATGGAGAAATAATTAGATGGAGAATTGGAGAAGAGTGTTAATGAGGTAGGAGTTGGTTTGAGGGGTCATCTGAGGCTACATGAAAGGCGGGGGCGGCGGCATTAGGGCAACTGGTTAGAAGTGCCATCAGTAAGCAATGCTCACAGATTCCTTACAAAATGTGCTGTCCATTGGCTCCGGTTTCTAAAGGTGGCAGTGGGTGTGGGTGGTAAAATGTAAATTAGGCTTCCTTCTGGGGGAAAGAAAAAGACTGTCCTTAAGTTGGAAATACTCTGATCTGTCTCTGAGGTTTGTTACAATTGATAAAAAGGAATTGGCCCTGTTCCTGCCAGGAAAGGCAGGACTGTGAGCACAAACATGCGGCCAAGACGGGCTGCACTCTGTGGTGTGTTTCTGTCATGTACTTGTTTGAGGTGGACACACCAGGGGCATAGCCACCATCTGCACGTCCGGTCAGCTGGCCACGGCTGCAGTGAGCAGCTACTGTTGCTGAAATTATGAAACAGAAAAATGTGTCATGGAATGAATGGTTTATGACCTAAACGGTGAAACCATTTAAAATGCTGCCCAGTTTTTCTGGCCCATAAAATTGCATATAACAAAAATGTGTGTAGTAATTACTTCTTTTTCAAATGAAAGAAATACAGGTTTATTAATGGAAAATTTAGTTTCTCAGAGCCTCTCCAAATTAAATGTTAAATGAATATTTTAAAAATATTATTTGACATAATGCCAAAATAATAATTGAAATGCCCCAAAGGAACCTACAGGGGAGAATAATGGTAACAGTGGCTCGGACCAGCCCTTGTGGGTGCTCTCTCACCGATCTAGGATCTCATATAGGTCAATGCATTTCAACCCTGCAACGATGTATGAGGCGCAGTTATTACTCATATTTTACAGATGAGGCACACAGCTAATAATACAAGTTTTGCCCTTTCATTTTAAAATTTAATCCTTTAACGGGAGTACAAAGTAACAAGACTAAATACACCAGCCTGTGGCCTCATTAACAAACATGTTTACTGTCTCTATTTTATTTGTATTTATGTCCTTCTCTTTAAAATAGCATATATGTCTTCCTGCTTTAATATGAGTCACAAGTAGCATTAGAGAGAGCAAATAACAACTTGGGCATAGAGAAAATGAGGTAAGCAGCAGCAGTAGCCACTTTCCTTGGCTCCTGGGGGATTAATTGTCATGGACATTTGATTTAGGATTAATAATTGTTTTAACCGAGCCGTTTAAAAATGTGCCAAACCGGCAAGGAAGAGGGGAAATGAATTCGTGATCTGAAATTTGGGGAATAAAGCTTTTCTCATTAGCAAACAGCTTTCTCTTTGTAATGTGAATAAATCTAATGAGGGTCAATTAGGCCTTATTACATTTGGCTGAGCCAGCGTCACTGATCACTCTGCTCCGCACTCCTCCCGCCTGGCCTCCGGAAGTTTTCTTCTAGTTGCTCAGGCTCTCCTCCGTTGGAACATCAGTGCCATTCGCTTCTGCTCTGTATGTCCCACGAATCTTTTACTTGGTAGGTCTCTTGGATATGCTGGTCTGGAAATATCCAGGCCCAAAGCAAGTTCCAACTGTGGTTAACACGGTCTTGAGAAACAAGCCCCCGGAGTTTGTGGGCAGGGCGTAGGATGGAGGGCAGGGGGGCAAGAGGGAGAAGAACTATGAAGGTTGAACATTCAGCCAGCAACCCCACTTCCCTGTATCCATTCAGCCAACAGACCCTGAGGGTAGGCTACACACTCAGCATGTTGTAGTGTACCCCGTGAATCACACAAGGACGCCTCAAGAAGTCAAATTAAGGAGCCACATTTATTTCAAAGACGGCGACTACGAGGGGACAAATGCTCTCCAAATCTCGTAGTGTCTGAGTGAGAGCAGTAGCCATCTTATAAAGGGAAAAACCACATCCTGCTAGACATTGGAATGTGGAATTATCTTGCGAAAGCAGTTTTACAGAAGCAGAATTGAGCAAAGTTAATAATCTAAAGGTTATCTATAGTTTCAATTCCTGCAGCCACTGAGTCATCGGAAATTATTCCCGGAGCCCTGAGTTAAGGAAAGCAATTTTGTGGTTCTGGTCTTCAGACACAGGAGAAGAGCCTTTGTGATGTGGGCTGGCAACATAATGGGGTGATTTATGTGAGTTTCCAGATCTCAATCTGAAAACTGAGGTAACTACCCAATTGTTTAAGCAAGCAGGTGTGTGCAGAAGCCACAACAGCAGGGTTAAAATTCAAACAGCAGTTTTCACCCGAGATGAATGTTACTGTGCTTCATTGCTTCAAGCACAGCACTGTCACAGAGATGGGGGAACATTCCCCAATGATACATCTGTAAGGGGTTCACACCCAGAAATCATAAAGAACTTCTACAACTCAACACCCAAAACACAAACAATCCAATTTAAAAATGGGCGAAGGATCAATAGACACGTCTCCAAAGAGGACATAGAGATGGCCAATCAACACATGAAAAGATGCTCAACATCCCTAATCATCAGAGAGGTGGAAATTAAAGCCACCATGAGACGACACCTCACACCTGTCAGAGTGGCTATCATCAGTAAATCCACAAATGACAAGTGCTGGCAAGGCTGTGGAGAAAAGGGAACCCTCATGCACTGCTGGTGGGAATGCAGACTGGTGCAGCCACTGTGGAAAAACAATATGGAGTTTCCTCAAAAAATTACCTTATGTGACAGCATAGATGGACCTGGAGAGTATTATGCTAAGTGAAATAAGCCAGTCAGAGAAAGACAAGTACCATATGGTTTCACTTACATGTTCAATCTAATGAACAAAATAAACAATTAAATAGAAACAGACTCATAGATACAGAAAACAGACGGACAGCTGTCAGAGGGGAGGGGGTTGGGGGACTGGGTGAAAAAGGTGAAGGGATTAAGAAAAAAACAACCTCATAGACACAGACAATAGTATGGTGATTACCAGCGGGAAAGGGGTATGGGGGGAAGTAGAAGAGAGAAAAGGGGGGATAAATGGTGATGGAAGGAGATTTGACTTGGGGTGGTGAACACATAATACAATATACAGATGATGTATTATAGAATTGTCCACCTGAAACCTATATTATCTTATTAACCAATGTCTTCCAACAAATTCAATAAAACATTTAAAAAGTCACAAAATAACACGTGTTGGTGAGGATGTGAAGAAATTGGAATCCTTGTGTAGTGTTTGTGGGACTATAAAATGGTATAGACACTGTAGAAAACAGTATGGAGGTTCCTCAAAAAATTATACATAGAATTACCATATAACCCAGCAGTTCCACTTCTGGGCATATACTCCAAAGAATTAAAAACAGGACCCTGCATTATTCACAATAGTCAAAAGGTGGAGGCAACCCACGTGTCCAACAATGAATGAATGAATAAGCAAAGTGTGATATGTCTGCACCATGGAATATTTTTTCAGCCTTAAAAAAAAAGAACAAAATTCTGGTGTATGCTACAGCATGTATGCATCTTGAAAGCGTTGTGTTAAGTGAAATAAACCAGTCACAAAAAGACAAATATTGTGTGACTCCACTTAAGCGAGGTATTTAGAGTAGTCACATACTACACAGAGGCCGAAAGGAGAGTGATGTTTGCTGGGGGCTGGGAGGGAGGAGGAATGGGGAGTGACTGTTTAACATGCATAGAGTTTCAGTGTTACAAGAGGAAAAGTTATGGGGATGGGTGGTGGTGGTTACACAACATTATGAATGTATTTAATATCCCTAACCTGCACACTTTAAAATGACTAAGATGGTAAATTTCATGTTATGTGTATTTCACCACAATAAAAAAATTTGGAGGAAAAAAACTGAATGAATAAACCAGAGGAGAATGCAGAAGGAGAAATGACAAGAAATGAAAATCCAAAATTGACCTGGGTTCAAATCTCATTCTATTTCTTAAGATTCTGGATGGGCAGTTACTCTCTTGGGCCTCAATGGCACCCCATCTGCAAATGGGACCAGGGACAGAAACCCCGAGAGAGCTGGGGAGGGCCAGGGGAGTGAAAGCGGCCGGGCTGCTGGCACAGTTGTAACCATAGTCGGACTCTAACGATCGGCCGGCTCCAGGGCTGTTAGCTGATGTGTTCCCACGCTCTCCCTCACCGGCTCCTGCTGCAGCCTCCACTTCTAAGGCTGAAGTGAACCTGAGGGTCATTGTGCCCAAGGAGGAAGAACAGTCACTGATGAGCCCTGAGACTCAGAGCTAGCTTGTCAGGTTAAAACAACAGTCTAGTAGGGAGAGAGGTATCTTTTAACTCCTTTTAACCCCTAAAGAGCGCGGCCTGGTAGACAAGTCCCCTGAGGTTTTATTATGAGCTCAGAGTAGAAAGGCTCATAAGGCGACAGAGGGAGGGGGGCTGCCTACCAGGACTCCTGTGGATTGCAGGACGCAAGAAGCAGAGGGGGGAAGACAGTGAGGTAGGCGGGCCCTGCCTGTCTGCACTTCTCCAGGCAAAAGCCTTGCAGGGGCCTGGGGTGTTGTATAATTACAGGAGGAGGGGTGGCAGAAGAGAGGAGGGGCTTTGTCCCCCTGGGGGCCGGGTATGCTGGCCCTGGGCCCATTGCCCCCTGATCCACACCTCCCCGCCCCTGCCCTGCTCTGCATCTCAGTGGGCGGCGCCTGCGGGCTCTGCTTCCCAGGCTTCCATCTCAGCTGGCTCAGTTCTCAGGAGGACCTGGTGGAGGCTGGAGGCTGGGGAAGGGAGAGGCGGGGTATTTCTCCCTGCCCTTTCTGCTTCAGACTCGGTCTGCAGCAGCCACTGCACCGCCCCTGGGCTTCAGGTCCTGCTGGACAGGTCTCTGTGGTCTCACTTTCTCCAGTGCCAGCACCCCGAGGGTAGTGGTGACTTCCTGCAGCTGCTAATCGCTGTCCTTTAGCTTTTAGCTTCCATCATCTGTATCACCATTGGCCAGTATTAAACCCTCTGTCTTATTAAATACCCCAATGGTTTCTGTTTCCTGGGAAAACACTGCCTGTAGGGATACAGGAAGAGAATGTAGCACTCAGTGCCCCCAAGGGACACACCACTGAGAAAGGTGGTGCCATGTGGTCTTTTCCGAGAAGCCCTGAGCTCCTCTGAGCCCTTGGGTTGCCAAAGGGCTTAGATTTGGTTAAAAGGGGTCATGGCCATGGGGGCTAGAAGGCTAAACACAGGGGCCAGGAACTGACCCGCAGGGCTATGAAAACAGCAAGACGGCAGGAGGACCACCAAGCTCTTAGACTCAACCAAGAGAGAGCAGGTCCCGAGCTCCAGCAGCCACGCCTTGAGTGATGCCAACAGGGCGGGCAGTGACCAGGTGAACAGAGGGCACCAGTTCTGCAGAGGCCAGGGGAGACCCAGAGACTAGCTCAAGAGACGTAGACACAGGTTCCCATCACTGCCCCCTCCCCCTGCCAGCTGGACACAGTAACTGCCTCCAGGCACCCAGCAGCCCATCTTGGAGAGCAGGGAGGAGCCTGGTTAGACCCAGAGGCTCTGAAGCATCACTTGCTGACAAATATGGCTTCCTTCCTGCCTGGAGGAGAGGAGGCTCACGAGGAAGGACAGCTCAATGTAAACTGAAGAAGCTACAGTTTCCTTGCCAGACTCTTATTACAAGCCGCCATTAATAAATAAAGTGAGCACGCTTCCTGCCAGCCTCACTCTGTTCCTTTATGATCTTTGCAGGTCTGGATAGGACCTGTCTCTGTGGTCTCCCCATCGTGCTTTCTGTGGTGGGCCACTTTCAAGCCAAGGGACTTTGGACAAGCCATTTAGCCTCGTGAGCCTCAGTTTTCCTACCTGCAAAGTCGAGGTAGTAGAGAGCGTCTTCCTAGTCAGGGTACCTGAGAGGAACAGGGGTTGCATGGCGAGCAGAAGGGGACAAATCTGATCATGCATGAAATTGGTTCCCACTGAAACGTCCTGCCCCTGCCTGCCGCGCAAGTACAATACGGATCAACCGCAAAGGGAAAGCACAGCATCTGCAAGGAGGCAGGGTTTCACAAGGCTGACAAAAGTGACATTGCAGAATTGCCACTGTCACATGCAAAGCTGAAAAAATTCTGCAGAATCAAACCAGTTAAATTTGAGAAAAAGAAGGATGGAAAGCTCCAGGGTGTGTGTGTTGGGGGGAGGGGGGAGGGGTGGTGGAGCATTTGATTCATTCTTTGTTTTTTCTAAGAGCTGGTGATCCTTTATTCATTCATTCATTTATTCATTCAAATATTCAACCAATATTTATTGCACAGGGTCTGGCCTTGAGCACTAGCAATACAGCAGACCAGCATTGCATTGAGAATACAATTTTGTAAAATATGAGACAGGCCATTCCTTCATAATTTTTAGTTTCACTTTCCAAGCTTTCAAAAGATCCCATTGTAATTTTTTCACTACTTGAAATGACATTTTGGTTCTCATTTTAAGTGAATTTATTTTAAGAGGCCTTTTCCAGAGGCAAGTTACCCTGCTTTCTATTCTTCCTAACGCTGGAGTACTTTAGAGACTCAAATGACATTAGACACCTGTCAACACTTCACATTTTCTTACCAACTTGACAGGGAAAAGTGGCTACCCCCGGGGACCTGCTCCTGTAGTGTCATGTGGTTTATTGCAAAAAAGCCCCCCCCACTTTTAAAAACGATTATTTCTGTTATTTTAGGTGTAGAGAGATCTCAAGTGATAGCACATTAGCATCACTGCTCGGTAGGAGTCATCACTCCCGTTCAATTGGTTTATCTTCCTGTTAATCCCTGATCTCTTCTTCTAGCCCCCTTTCCCATAGGCCTCCACTTCAATGTGTTGGATAAAAGCCTTCTGGTGAGCATGTCTCCTTGTAGGATATGTAGTGTCACTGTGCATTGTAATTTGTGTATATGGTTTTGGGTAATGCAACTTGCTCTGTTTCTTTGTTCACTCAACACAGTGTTTTACGATATACACACATGGCTGTAGAGCTAGAGCAGCGGTTCTCAACCTGTGGGTCGCGACCCCTTTGGGGGTCGAACGACCCTTTCATAGGGGTCGCCTAAGACCATCGGAAAGCACATATATAATTACATATTGTTTCTGTGATTAATCACTATGCTTTAATTATGTTCAATTTGTAACAATGAAATTGGGGGTCATCACAACATGAGGAACTGTATTAAAGGGTCGTGGCACTAGGAAGGGTGAGAACCACTGAGCTAGAGTATTGTAACTGCTGCAGAGCCTGCCTGGATTTCATCCATTACCCCCAGAGGACGGGCTCCTCAGTTGCCTCCAAGTCGCTACAACACAGATGTGAACACCCTTATATACCCCTTACAGACCTGTATGAGTAGGTCTTTGGGATATTCACCCAGGAGAGTGGTCGCTCATCCTAGGGCATGAACCAGGTAGGTTTACTGAACAACTGTCCCAGTCTACCCTCCCCTGAGCAGGGCACAAAATTTCCCATTTCCTCACAACATCATCAGCCCTTGCTGTTAACTTCCTTTCTACTTTTCCTTTATCTTCCTGGGTGTGATATGTTATGTCCATTATTTTAATTGCATTTGCCTGATTATTATTGAGTTTGAGAACCTCATCTGTGAATTGATTATGCATAGCCTTTGCCCCTTCTTTCTTAGGTCTCTTGTTAAGTTGCAGTGCTTTGTAGAAAATAAAAGTTCATTCTTTATCTTTTTTAGTCATCGTAAATATCTTTTCCCATACTGACATTTGTTTATCTTGTCTAATGATCAGAAATTCTTTCGCAGAATATAATCAAATCTATTGATTTTTTTTGTTTTGGTCATATGGTTGCCCATTCCTTGGTTATGAGATATTCTCATTCATTTTCTTCTTCTGGCTTTCTTATTTTCCTTTCTGCATTTAGAGCTTTAATCAGTCTGGGGTCTTCCTTCTCAGCTTTATTTTATTGCATATTGTGAGAATAAACAAGTCATCTTTTCTGTCAAAGAACAGTTTAGACAGCCACTGTGTTGGCAGCATGACTTGCAGCTCCCCTGGGGGCCACCCTCTTGAAACCAACCCCTCCCTTCAAATTAGCCAATCACAAAAGACTGTGCGCTTGAGCTCCAATCAAGAGTGAGGGACAGGTCACGTGAGTCAGGATTAAAAAACCGAGCAGACCACCTGCTCAGTGTGCATGTGCTCCCAGACCATGTGCTGCGCACCCTCCTGCAGAAGTCAAGATATTGCCTTGCTGCCTGACTCCTGAGTATGTTTTGTGTTCTATCAGGATCCCTGAATTTGGGGGCTCACCTTATTTCTTACACATATACTTAATTAATTTTTAAAAAAATTCTAGTTTCCCAACACCATCAACTAAACAGTCCACCCATTCCCCATGACTGTGGTGGCACCTTCATCACTGTGCCTGCTTACCATAGAAAGACAAGGCCACCTCTATGTCCTCAATTCTGTTCCTTTGGTCTACTGTGGTTTTTTGTTGCTGTTGTTTCGACATCTCACATTTTATCTTAAAAAAATCATTTGGCTTCCCAGTCAGCATAGCTCAGTGACTGAGCGTTGACCTATGAACCAGGAGGTCACTGTTCGATTCCCGGTCAGGGCACATGCCCTGGTTGCAGGCTCGATTCCCAATGTGGGCATGCAGGAGGCAGCCGATCAATGATTCTCTCTCATCATTGATGTTTCTATCTCTTTCTCCGTCTCCTTTCCTCTCTAAAATCAATAAAAATATATTTTAAAAAATCATTTTGGTTTTACATTTTGTTTCTTAATATCATATTTGCTGTAATATAAAAATTATATTTAAAACATAATCTATTTAAATTCCAAGGCCATGTTACCTAGAAAGACAGAGCAGTCACAGGGAGCAAGGTTCAAATCCTGCCTCTGCCACTCAACATCCCTGTGACCATGGGTGGCAGCTTGCCAAGGCTGCTGGAACAAACCATCACAAATTTTGTGGCTTAAGGCAACACAAATGTATCATGTGACAGTTCTGGAGGTCATGCTTCTAAAACGAATTGACAGGGCTGTGTGCCTGCTGGAGGCTTCAGGAGAGAATCCACTGCCCTGCTTTTCCCGCTCTGCAAGGCTGTCCCTGTCGTCCTTGACTTGTGCCCTGCATCACCCTGACCCGTACTGCTATTGGCACATACTGCTTCTCGGACTCTCCGGACTTTCTCTTCCCCTTATAAGGGCTGCTGTGATTCTGTTGGGTCCACTAGATGTTCCAGGTTGATCTCCCCATCTCAGGATCCTCAACTTCATCACCCCTACCATGTCCCTTTTGGCTTGCAACCACTCACAGGTCCTGGGGATTAGGACATGGATGTCTTCGGGGCCATTATTCTGCCTACCACACCTTGAACAGGTAACTTAACCTCTCTGACTGTCAGTTTCCTTATCCATAAAATGGGGATGGAAAGGTAAGTAGATGGTGTTTGTTTGGGATAGTGTTAGGAACAGAGTGAGTTTTGTCCTTATTTCCAGGAAGGTGTACCGTGTATCACAGTTGGAGAAATTCAGAGTAGATGAGGCATTCTGTAAGAGAAATGCTGAATTACTGAAAACAGTCAGAACAGATAATTTTACGAGTCTTTCAACACCGAGCCAGCTGTCCTATCAAAGCCCAGGCTTTGTCTGATTGTCATTTTATAATTGTTATTCTGGTGAGTAAAGTCAAGGTGATCTACTCTGCATCTGAAACACATGACCTTTGAGGGTCCCTGAATTCACAGGAAACAAAGATTTCTATCTTTTGCTTGAGAGCTGGCACTGCATGTTTCAATAGAGAGAATCACCAAGGACTGAGAGTCTGGTGTTCATAAATCAAGGTCTGTGTGTGGGAGATCTCAGGGGACTTAATTTGGCAAGGGGAAGTTCTCCGAATCAAGGCATATTACAATTTGTGTCTAATCAGATTAAGCAGATCAAGGAAGAGGGAGATCATGTCATCCCCTGCACTGCTGTAAATTTCCAGAGCAGGAGCTGTCCAGGGGAGAAGGTGGATGTCAAAGGCACATGGGAGCAAGTGAGGAGCTGCGGAAGCCACCAAGTGCAGGCACATCACAAGGCCAGCACCAGGAGCACGGCCGTCACAGCACGTTTCATTCTGGTGCAAATCTCAGCATTTCAGAATCCACAGAACTTCGTTTCTGGCTCGAGAATTAGATAACTTAAGTTTGAATCTGACATTTACTAGCTGTGGCCTGGGGCAGTGTTTTAATCTCCCCGTGCCTTAGTTTCTCTTCTTTTCAAAATGGTGATAATATCACCATGTCGTTGGCGCCCGTGTAGATGAAATGAGTTAACCTGTTAAAGGAGCTCAGCCTCACGTGGGGTGGTGAGCACACAATACAATAGACAGATGATGTATTATAGGATTGTACACCTGAATCCTAGATAATTTTATTAACCAGTCACCCCAATAAATTCAGTAAAAGGAAATTAATAAATAAAATATGACTGGTAATGTTAAAAAAAGTGCTCAGCCTCTCACTCCACCATAGTTACCTTCAGCTCTAGGTGTTATTGCCTCTCTCTGAAAGGAACTGGCTATTTCCCGAGAGTCATAGGAGTTGAGTGATTCATGCATCATCCTACTGATAATTAGAGACAGAGAATATAGGCTCCCTATCCAAAGCTCCTTCAACAGGAGAAAGATACAGTAACCTGGAGGATGTTCTGCAATTTCCTAGGGAACATCAAGGGCAATATCTCCCTATTGTAATACGAACATTGCAAGTCTTCAAGAGTGGAGAGCCGCTGCTCCCTGTCAAATTCAGCTCAGGATACGAGGGTTTAGAGCAGGGGTGGGCAAACTTTTTGACTCGAGGGCCACAATGGGTTCTTAAACTGGACCGGAGGGCCGGAACAAAAGCATGGATGGAGTGTTTGTGTGAACTAATACATGTTAACACTGCTGCTGGTGAAGGAGCGGAGGGGAGAGCAAGAGAACCCTCCGCTCTTTCGGCTCCGCGGGCCGGATAGAACAGCCGAACGGGCCATAGTTTGCCCACGGCTGGTTTAGAGCTTGGTTACAAGGCCAGCTTGGCAGACAAGCGAGATTAATAGTGGATTGGTTGTGGTAGGTTTGCTGCTGTAACAAACGTCAGTGGCTTAACACAACTGAAGGTTATTTCTCTGCCACGTCAAGTGCAGAATGGCTGTTCCGCTGGGTGGGCATCCCCCCTCCAAGTGGTGATTAGGGGCCCAGCCTCCTTCCACATTGAGCTCTGCAAATGGCGCCATCACTTCCACTCATATTCCAGTGGCTGCAATTCTCCCATGGATATGATGAACTGCAAGGGAACCTGGGAGATGTGGCGCTGCTGTTC
Organism: Myotis myotis; assembly: GCF_014108235.1. Lineage (NCBI taxonomy): Eukaryota > Metazoa > Chordata > Mammalia > Chiroptera > Vespertilionidae > Myotis > Myotis myotis. The sequence continues at coordinate 49,862,282 of NW_023416317.1, forward strand.
CCAGGGAGAAGAAGACACAGATCTGATGACTGCTAGCTGGTTTTGTTCAGGAAGTGACATTTTTTTCAGGGGCCAAATGTAAACTCAGACCAGATTCCATCTTCCAGCTTCGCCTCAGGACGGGCCACCATCATTACCCCTTCCATCAGCGACCTGCTCCCAGGAAAACCAAGGCTTTCCATCTGCCCCAGATGGCACGTGTCCTAATGGGCCCCCAAGGATTCGGAGCTGATGGTATCTTTTGATTTTTGGTGGCAGGGAGAATGTGAAGGGATGTGAAGGGAAGACCAGGAAGCTGAGGATATTAAAGTAGCAAAGGTGGAAAGAGTAAGAGGAACAATTGTGTTGACATTTAAAGCAAATGTTATTATGGAGGTGTTTTAGCACACAGGAAAGTAGAAAAAGTAGTCTAATATAATCGTTAAAGAGGCAAAAATCACATTTCATTATGGAAAAATGTTCAAAGGAATAAAAGAAAAATACCCATAATTCCTCCACCTTAGTACAGCCAGTATTGCTTTGATGTATTTTCTAACAGTCTTTTTTCTTTTTATTGAGCCTAAGTTCTTACATAAAGTTGTAAAGAAGAGAAATGGTTATAATTAGGGACTTGGTAGTGTGTCCTTGGGGGGGTAAGTAATGATTTGTTCTGTCTGCTTTTTCCTTGAATCACTTGTTCTGTGTTCCTCGCTTTGTGGGCATTTCACACGTTTCCCAATTCTCCAGCAGGTAAGGGGGCGGGAGGCAGGAGAAAAGTGTGGCGGGAGAGAGAAAGCGTAATCCCAATCAGTTTGTTAGCAACTCTGATGGAAAGGTTCCAAGGAGGAGCGAGTGGCTATGCTTTCTGGGAAAGACGTGTGAGAACGTCCGTGGCGCACTCATGCCGTGTCGATGGCTTTGTGCAGCAGGTCTTCCCTAGGAGGCGCCTCGGATGCTGTCCTGGCTCGGGGATTCCCAGGTGGCTTTGCTGGCCCTTCCTTAGGCTGGTGGGCAGTCTCAGACTTGCTCTCCTTCGCTCAGGGTCAGACTTGCCTGGTGGTCTGAAGGCCCTCCCAGCCTCACCTGGCTCCCTCACCATTGACCCTCACATGGATGGTTCCCCTAATAAAATCCCCTAATATAATCTCACCTTGGCACCTACTTCTTAGAGGACCTAGATTGTCACAGATTTATAACCCCCCCTCCCTGCCCCCGCCCCATAACAAATTTTATTATGGAGGTGTTTTAGCATACAGAAAAGTAGAAAAAAATAGTCTGATATAAATGTTAAAGAGGCAAAATCACACTTCATTATGAAAAATTGCTCAAAGGCATAAAAGAACTCATGCTTCCTGGAATCACCTTCTCAAATAAACAACGTGCACTCAAAATCTTTGTGTCGGTGTCTGTTTGGGGGAAAGCCAGCATGAAACAGGGAGCGACAGAGAAACCGCACACGTCACTCCACTCACTGCCCTCCAGGGCCACACTGAACGAGGTGGGCTGGACCACGCAGTCTCTTCTGCCGCGGACCGCGCAGGGGACAATGGATGTTAGGGAGCCTGCTGGAAGGCCCCTCCTCCTTACTCAGCCTTCAGGGCCTGTTCAAATCCCTTCAAGGTCAAGGTTCTGGAGCAGGGTGTGTAGAGGACGAGCCCTTTGACAAGTCTGTGCTGATACAAAGGAATAAAATGAACCCAAATCTAACTTTGTGCTCTAATGATCACTGTGTCTGCTGCAAGGCAAAATCTTGGAATGAGCGAAGTCTGTGCCTTGAACTTAGCCTCTCTCTTGAGCCTCCTTTCCTTTCCAAATTCCCTCCAGCATTCCGGCTCCTCTGTTACCATTTCTCACCCCGGGCACTGGTTCTCCAGCCCACGTTTCCCCTCCTTGCTTTAAAACATACCAGCTCTATCCCCCGAGGTTCTGCACGTCCCTAATTTGATGAATTAATTTAATACAAAGACATTCATGGTGGCAAAGGCTTGACTGTGGCAGCAACCAGATGAGCACACTTGGCCTCTAACCAGCACGCGTCCACGCCGTCTCCAGAGGAGAGAGTGCTGGTTTGCCTGGTGACTGCCGCCGAGACCTGGTCCATGTGACAAGCGAGTATTACCATCTGGGCTTTTCTTCCAAGGAAGGCAGCAGGAGTCAAAGACAAGGCATGGGCGAGAAGGATGCCGTACCCCAGCCGCGAGGCTCCGCAGCTGTGTCTCAGTTTCCCTTTGGGCCCCGTGCCTTGGAAATCTTTTTTTCTGTCATGTCCAGGAAAGAAGCACTAGGTTTCCTTTGATTCAAACTAAACTGTTCACAGTCGGTGTCCCCGGAGAGTAGGGGACGGTGGAGGGGCCGATGCCACTGTTTCATATTTCTATAGGGTTTGAATTTTTCATATCAAGCGTATCATGTGTGGGTAACTTTAAAGAATAATGTCACTCGCGATAAGTCATTTGCCTTGCCCTGCGGTATGGACAAGGCACCTCTCCTACCTACTCCTGGAGGGTCTCTTCGCCTTTGGTAACTGATGACAACATCCCTTCCTTAGTTCTCCTCCTCTCTCTCAGGAACCTTTCCGCTTTCTCGAACATGACACCAACTGTCCCTCATCCCTGGTTTCTGTCTGCCCCAGGAGTCAGCTGCTCTGATTTATTTACAACCTAATTTGAAGTAAAATCAGAATGGAGGCCACGTGTATTGGTCTGCCAAGCCCCGGCTCAGCGCCTGGAATAGGCTGACGCTTTATGAATGCATCTGAGTAATGGCTGGAGCCCTCGCCTTGGCCAAGGGCTCCTCATGACCACGGAGCCGTCTCAACGCGGTGGCCCCTGCAGCCCTCAGGTGGGACGAGCCCTCCACTGTTGACCGGATGCCAGATGCTGCTGGGAAGGGAAAGTGGCCTGAATGATGATGCGCTACTACAATTAGTAGTAATATTTGCAAAAACAACCGCACATGCCCAATTTACCTTGTCACTGGGTAAGGCATGTAGCTAGGCCTGAAGGGGAAACTATTGTCCAGAATCTCGGACTTTCACAGAAGCTTGGGAAACTGAAAATAGAAACATAATTAGGGTGTTTTTTTTGTTTTGTTTTTGACAATGATATCTGCTGGCCTGTATCAGCCAAATCAGAGGTGGCTTTCTGGACCTTTTGTGTAGCCTCATTACTTGCTATTTAACTTTTGAAGTGATTTGCAGATTTCATGCCGCTGGACCACCGGCCACTTTTTGCTGGCATTGTCGTGTGCTGTGAGAGAGGAGGCTGCCTCCTGTCATGGCGTGCTCTAGCGACCGAAGACATTAAAGCCTTAACCCCTGCCCTGCTAGTCCTGGTCCTGGGACCCTAACTCACCAAGCCTCAGTTTTTCTCATCCGTTAAATGGCCTCTAGGTTTGTTTTAGGAATTAAATGAAGTAATCCACTTTTTTTTTTTTTTTTTAAAGCATAGGATACTTAGGAAGCATCCAATAAGTGGCATCTATTGTCATCATCATCAAAAGTTTATCAAAGCGGTCCAGAGGGCCTGGATGTAGACCCGAAAAATCTCTTTGAGGCCAAACAATACTCATAAGTTCTGCTGTGTCATTCTTCTGGGACCTCATGTCTGTCCTTTGCCGAGTGGAAAGTGGGGAGTCTGGAGCCAGGGGGTGGGGAGGGGGCGGGGAAGGTGAGGGGAAATGAGGACTGTGATGGTTGGTTGGTGGTCCAAAGGCAAAGACGGGGCAGGGAGGAAGCAGGCATTACCAGGTGCCGAGGAATCCTAGTGCCAGCTCTCTGCTGACATAATTAATGAGGCTGCTGCCAAAAGTTAGGCATGTTGTTAATATACAGATCTGTTAGAAGCACAAGGGAAATGCAAATAAAAGTTTTGCCAAAGGGGGAGTAGGGTCAAATCAGCTCCAAAGGAAGGGTACATTTTCTATGGACAAAAAAGAAAGAAAATGGTAAAAAAAAATTTTTTTGATTGCAAACACAAGACCAAGAGCTACAAAATACTTAGTGGGCTTTTACCTGATACTTTTACTTGTGTTTTTGTTTTTTCAAAGTTTATGCAATTAGTCAAATTCATGAGGCAATCACAACTAAAATGAAGCTTTCGCGTTCAGGATTTAAATATATTTTGCAGAGGATACATAAGAAAACTTTAAAGATTTTGCCTTTTGCTTTGAAGAGCTCTGGGTTGCTGAGAAAAAGCAATCAAGCCTGCGTATAATTTTTGTGATGTTTTTTGGTCTGATGTTTCCATCATAAAACAAAACACACACAGGAAAAAAATTATTATCTATGTGTCATATAATTGCTCTCAATGGAAAACTCAGGTTTCTTTCAAAAAGGCCTTCTTGGGACGTGGACAAAGGAGGTGACACCTGGGCTGACCTTGCTGTCCAGGGGAGGCAGGAGGTGGAGTGTGGGGTTGCACTGCGGTCCCCTGCGGGTGTGGCTGGGGGCCCTGCTGGGAAGCGAAGAGCCTCTTCCAGCTCCAGCCTGGGCCCTGGGGCGGGAGAGGCTGGTACCCCTCACCCGAGCTGGGGTCTCCGGAGTGGGGTGGTGGGGACAACAGAAGGAGGGCACATTCGCTCCCACTCCCCCTTGGTGAACCCGCCCCTCTCCTTCTTGCCCCCTGTGCTCCTCCCTGCCCTGGCTTTTTCCGGGCCACAGAGTGCTGGGAGAAAGCGCTTGGGAAGCCAGTCACTGGCTGCGCGTGGCGGCGGGATGTGGAAGGGTCTGTTCCATGTAATTTCTTTTTTCCTTTTCATTCTGCCGGCGCCTGGTGTTTGGGGAGAGGAAGAAACATTTAAGATCAGCCTGTGCAGCCCCAGCAGGTCCTCGGGGCAGGGGCGGACCGGCGGCTGCGGGGGCGCGCGCGGTGGGCGGGGGCGCGCGTGGAGCGTGGTGGGCGCGGGCGCGCGCGCATTGTTTCTGCTCCAAACGTGGGCCCCACCTGGCACGGAGGTCAGGGCACGTTTGCGTTTCCCGGGGTGTTGCGTGCAGGGCGCAGCACAGGGCGCTGGGCGGGGTTCAGGCGCCTCTGTGGGCCAGAGGTGAGATTTGCAGCTTGTCCCTGAAGCTCACATTTACTGACTCCACCGTCAGTTCCTCTGCGTCAAGGCCCTGTTCTAAGCACTTTACTCCGATGAACTCATATAATCAACAACCTCCCAGGAAAGTGGGTGCGACTATTATGTCCAATCTCCGGATGAGGGAGTGAGGCCCAGAGGGGTTAAGTGGCCCAGCTAGAGAGCGCAGACAGCGCGGCTCCACACGCTACATCTCCACCCGCTACTCCGTATTTCTAAAGCGCGAGAGCCCCCAGGCTGTTTGAAAGGCGTAGGCTGAATAAGGGACCCGTTTCACCTCCCTGCATCTAAAACACCATCATTTCAGTTCCTCTAAAACCCTGAGGCAGCTCACCAAGGCACCGACGGCATGGAAGTCACCTACTTCGGCTGGGCAAAATGAGATCTTTCCAATGGTACTTGATCAAATCAACTGCGCCTGCGTTTTAAACTGATTCCGCATAGCATCTTCTGTTTTAAAGCTAACAGTGCATATATTTTCATAACAGGTTTGATTCCTTGTTTCTGACATTATTTTCCTGACTGTAAGTGATGTATTATATTTAGAAAATGTATGAGAACACAAAGAAACTAAAAGTTCCCCATAATCTCACCACTTCCCCCCCCCCCATATACCATATGCTGTTGAGAATCCTTTCAGTCACTTTTTCTAAGCATCTATATTATAATAAATTCAAATTGATATATTAAAAGAAAGTAAAACTATCTAATAATGTACCTTCTGTCTTACACTCTTATTTAACAAAATATTACAAACATCTCCCCATATCATCAGATGTTCCCCTGAAACTCTTTTTAATGACTGCACAGTATTTCGTGGTATGAACTGGCCATAATTTAAGTAATTACCGGCTTTATCTTTTGACAACAAGCTTGCTCCCCAACTTTTGCTGTTTTAAATGAATCCCAGAATGCAGCAACCTTAGACACATCATTGCTATTCCCTTAGGAAACGGCTGGCAATGGAATTGCCGGGTCAAAGAATGGCACGCCTTGAAAGGGATCAATATCCTCCAGCAAGGAGGGCTGTGCCCGCACACCTGTGGGTAGACTGAATATGTCCATTTCCTTTCTCACTTCCGGGTCCCGTTGCCCAAGAGAATCTTTATTAACAACCAGATTACATCCTTAAAGGAAAAAATTCTTAAGTCATGTTGCTGGTATAGGCTGGGTTTCAAGAGCAAGACTTTACATGATTGCAGATTTTTGAAATATTCAGGAAATTCAGTGAATTCATTGCTCCCCTGACTGAAGGGAGTTCTGGAAAGGACATGGTAAAATAGGAACATCTGGGAGGAAAGAAACAAGGAAAGTTCATTCTCAAACCTTTTTTTTTTTTTTTTTTAGGCAGGGAGACAGCTGCTGTCTATACCATGAAAAAGGAGATATTAATTGCTTCTTTCGCTGGGCCTTGGCTCCTTGGCAACTTCCCCATTGTCAGGTCTGAAAACAGTGACGCGCTGCCTGCCGCAGAGCTGCTGCAGAAATATTCAAGGCAGCAAACCTGGGCAATTAGAGGCTTCTGCTAATTTTCTCTCCCTTTCATTCTACTGGCTTCCCTTCCCCCCACCATATCAGCAAGTTGGAGTCACAAATATTTAAAGTCAGCTTGTCACGCGTGAGCAGCGCTGCTGTGTGAAGAACTGATTTTCTTGACATTCTAAATAGCTCTGTATATGCGCGTGTGTGCATGTGTGTGTGTGTGCGCGCGTGTATGTGTATGTGCGTGTGTGTGTGTGTGTGTGTGTGTGTGTGTGTAGCTTCAGACCCCAAACCAGACACTGTCTGCCTTACAAGGCTGTTGCTGTTGGTTTGGTATTTGAAGCAATAGTGGGCTCTGGGCAGGTGGTGTTTTATGAGCAGGAAGTGAACAGATCTACAATCTGCAGCTGTTTTCGGAATATGCGTGTGTGTCCCCGTGACCTCTAGGTATATGTCTGCAGTGACAAAGAGGAGACTTTTAGGGTGTGGTTTAAATTCCTTTCCTTGCAAAGCTGACTCTACAATCACTTCTGCCTACAGGGCTGGAGTCCACGATGTCCTTAGTGAATCTGGGAGATGTACTTGGACCGTTTGGCGTTTTTTTCTCCCCACTCAGCACTGCAGCAAGAGTAACAGAGGCCTATTAGGGAAGGCACGTTCCCTTTACATATGCGAACCTTGTTGCTAAAAATTCTCTTTTGGATGAATTATTAAACCCAACTTATAAAGTAAGGGCAGTCCAGATTTCCTCTGGAACTATTTTTTCTCTTTGATATGTGATACTCCTGTCCGCTAGTGGAGAAAAGCAGAGAATATGAGGCCAGGTGGGGGTGGGAGGAAGGCCGGACACATAGAAAGGTCATTTTAGAGCCTCAGAAATTCCCTGAATGCTTGGACCTCTTGGGGTGCATTTGAAATTGTTGAATCATCTTATAGAAATGCACACAGCATCGTTATTTTTGTAAACTCCAATTTCTCTTCATGGTCTAATGAAGTGGGAATATTTAACAAATCCAGATTCCAGTACTGTGTTTGGGGCCTTAAGTTAGGTGCGTTCAGGGGAGAGAGTAGGTTATTCTTTTTCATTGGATGAGAGGGATTGTGTGTGGCCCTGGAAGGGGCCTCAGCAGGAAAGAGGCTGGAGGAGCTGGGTGGACGGCCAGCTGCAGAGAGGTGTGGTGGCCCCTGGACGTTCCGAGATGGGGGGCTCCTGGGGGGCTTAGCTGGTTGTCCATGAAACCACCCCTACCTTTCATGAAGCCTCAGTACCATCTACACTTTCTAAAAGCATAAGAGCCTTTGCTAATTGATATTCTCCTTGCATTGTTTAGAAGAGCTCTGTGACAGAATATATCGCCTTCTGCAATGCGTGAGCTTTTAGAGTAATTATGGAAAAGAGGTTAACTGTGGAGTGAACACCTTAATGCCTACCTTGGATGGGCCTCCCAGGGAAGAACTTCCTATTGTAGCTGCTCAGGGTCATCCGGCAGCGGCAGCTGGGAGCCGGCAGACCTAGTGAATCAGAATCCGCATTTTAACAAGACCCCCAGGGGACTCCGGTGCACGCTCCGGTGCACAGCCCTGACCTGCAGCACTGCATCTAACCTCTCTGCACGTGGGAATTGTTAGGACGATAGGGCAATACAGTCCTTCATGGCCATTTGTAAGCTTTTCAGGCCTCAGGTAGGGATAGCCACCCTGTGACAGTGTGGGTCCTTATCTTAAGGACCAGGAAAAGCTTGCTGGACACCAGCACTGAGACCACACAAGGAACTGAAACTGTCCTATTGTCCTAAAGACACCTGATCGCACACTCTCACCCCCGCTCCAAGCCACCAACTCAGCCCCCATACCGGCTGACCACAAGAGCTTCCCTCCAGTGATGGCATAGGATGGAACTCCAGCGCATGGATGCTGCCATCATCGACCCAATGTCCCCTCGGCTGAGTGCCGAGCAGCCCTTCCCTTTGGCTGTTCCATTTCCCACACCCTTTCCTTGAATAAGTTCAACTTTCCTTTACCCTCTGAGGTGGCTGTTTAGCTTGCCCACACACCACCATGTTAACCTGTCAGGAATTACCTCTGGGGGATTTCATTGGTTTGGGGAGGGGGGTCCCTGAGCACCCGGATTTTTAAAGGTTCCCCAGATGATTACAATGTGCCGTCGATTTGAAAACCCCCGACCTCAGGTGCGTCCTCCTTCAAGTTGTGTCTGGAACCCCGGTGCAGGGCTTGGGCCGGCACAGTTCGCTCCCTTCTCCACAGTTTCTGACTCCTCTGGCCACAGCTCTCCCCAACGGCCCTCGTGCTCTAAAACTTCTGTGTGACCAGTTTTCACCCCCAGATGCAATAGAAGGCTGAAGCCAATGGCAGACAGTCAGAGGAGCTCCCAGGATCATGCTCCTCTAATACCTTGTCCGCCATCTTTTGCTTCTGCACCCCCATGAGGCTGCCTAATATGATTATCCAGGGCAAGGGCTCTGGGGTTCAAACCCTGGTAGTGTGCCCTCAGGGATCACCTACCCACTTTCCCGATGGAGCCAATGATAGCACCCACCTCGCAGGGCTGGGAGGATGGGCCAGAGAGAGAGTGCACGGAACCCCCTTCCTGAGAAACTCATTACCCCGACCTGTAAGACGCCCGCGAGGACAAAGAGAAGGAGTAAAACCCAATCAGCACTCAAGCCCATGCGGCCTGCAGACCCCTAGACTCAGGAATTGAAGGGCCAGGCAGCTCTGAAAGTGGAGGTAAGTGGAGGCCGGGAGAAAAGAGAACTGGTATGTCTGGCTGAAGACCAGGTAAGTCGCTGCCCCGCACAACCTGGGCCCACGCCCTTCCCTGTCCCAGCAGAAACTGTTCCTCTGGAGAAACTGACCCCAGGCAGCTTCCAGTCCCAAGATGCCAGGCATAGCTGGGGTGGAGCTGAGGCCCCCGATAGAAATGAGATTAAGGGACATTGTGCTGCCTCATCCCCACTTCAGTCCTCTCTTTCCCAAGTAGGCTCCCAGAATGCTGGTTGCCAGGCGTACATTAAGCAGCCAGAAACCAGAGAAAAGACCAGAAGTACTGAATTGTGGAGACTTTCCCAAAGGAACAGTAGGGACCCGGCCTGACCATTCTTAGTGACACCCTGTCCCCACATGAAGACCTTCCAGCTGACCTTCGATGCCACCGTCCTAATAGAAAGGGACAGCACGATCAGAAGAAAAAAACTTCCACACGGAAAAGCAAATGTCAAAACAAATGAGAAGGAAAGGAACCATATAAACAGGTAGCGTTGTCCTTGCCTTGCAGGGAGAAAATGACTACATCTCTGAGACAGGAGCACATGGAGGCCAGCAGAGGCCTGGAAACAGGAAACAAAAACCAATACCATGGCCCTGAAAGACGGGGCTGAGGTCAAGTCTCCCTCAGAACGTGCTAAAGGACACGAGGTCATACAAGAAGTCCCGTATAAAATAAACGGTGCTTGTTCACAGAGAACAAAGAGAATGAGAGAGAGAAGCATCATCTTCTAAAGTATCCCAACACTAAAGAACACGATTTTCCAGACTGAACAGGCCCAGGAAGTGTCCAGCACAATGAATTTTTCACAAAGAGGAGGGGGACCCACCCAAAGTACATTTTCATGAAATTTAAATATCCTGGGAATACAGAGCAGATCCTAAACTCCCCTCTGGGAGAATTGGGGGCGGGAATAACGGATTAGGGTCACATGCAAAGGGTTAGGGGTCAGAGTGGCAATAATCATCTCAGCAACACTGGAATCTAGAAGATGAGAGAACAAGACGTTTAAAATGCTGAGGAAAACGTATTTCCAGCTGAAAACTCTATACCCAGTCAAGCAACCCAAGGTCGTTTCTGGATGCTTGTAGAGCTACACCAAAATAAGGAGATTAACACAGAAAGAGGAAGCCATAAGGTCTGGAAAACGGGTTCATCACAAAAGAGAGACCAAGGGAATTCAGGTTTGGTGAGTGAAGCTGTAGGATGACCACGGGCAGCACGGATGGGGAGCCTCCAGCCCAGATGGGAGCGGGAAGAAGGACATCTCAAGGAAGGACATTGCCAAAATAGCGCTGGAACTGAAGTGTTTGAACACACCGAGGAGAGTTTTGCATCTCTTCTGGAGAGTCGGTGGGGAGAATTAGTGATGGGTATATGAAATCATGCAAGAAAATTAAAGCCAATTATTAACTCCAGGGAAAACAAAAAGCTATATACTACAGGGCATGTAATGCCTTCCGGGAGCAGCTTGACCAAGATGTGCTTAGTAAAATAATATATTCAGTGAATACTGGTTTAACAAAAAATGCGATATGATTACATGGGGAAGAAGGCCAAGACAGGGTGCTAGCTGATCTGGCTCTTGGTGAGGACTCCCTTCCTGGTTTGTAGACAGTTGCCTTCTCATTATGTCCTCACGTGGCAGAGAGAGAAAAGGCAAGCTCTTTTCCTCTTCTGAGAAGGACACGAATCCATATACGGGGCTGCATCCTTGTGACCTAATTAAGCTCCCGAAAAACTCACCTTCAAACACCATCACATTTGGGCTTCAACATATGGGTCCAGGAGGACACAAACATTCAGTTCACAGTATTGGTTGTAGGGGTTGGTTTGTTTTTGTTCCTTTGCTGTCTTTTACCCTCAAACTGAAGGTACTTTAACACTGTACTTTGCTGGAGGAATTCAAGGTGCATAAGAAACTTGGAAAGTTTCCTTACTTATTGAAATAAACGACTTGGTGTTTTAAGTAAGAAGTCTATATTTTTCATCTTATATATACCAGTAATTAGGGATTTCTCTTATAAGGTCTTTAGTTATGTAAAAACCCATTATGTCCTTTGGAGTAATGGAATGAATGGAGTAAAGGCTCCCCATTGAAATAAAGAGTTGAGGCCTTTCTGCAATACACCCCCTGTGCCTTAGCCGTGTGTGCGTGTGTGTGTGTGTGTGTGTGTGTGTGTGTGGCAGTGGCGGGGCGGGGGGGGGGGGGTAAACTGGGGGCATTATGTGGGGAAGATGTGTACCAGGTAAGAGTGGATTATTTTATGGAAATCAGTGAAAGGGGCTGATACTTTGCATCTGGGACACTAAGGGGTGAAGGGGCCAGCATCCTGGATTCCAGAGGGAGGGGGTATAAGTGCTGAGAATTTGCAGACATCTGTGAAGGACGTGTGGCTTGACCCCTTACTGTGGACTTGGGGCTTCCACAGTCCTCTTACCTCCATCTGGCAGGATCAGAGCTACCCCGCGGACATGGGGCGTGTAGGAGTTCCCAGGCTTCTCTGCTGCAGTAGCAAGCACGCCCACATGGCTGTCTTCACCTCTGCACAGAGGAGGTACTGGCATTTGGACACAACACCGGCTTGCTTCCAACTGAAAAAGATAAAAAAATTTCCAGTGACCAAAGTGTTTCTTTTCTTAAAGTCATTTTCCCAGCCCAGGCCCGTACCCAAGCGGAGGTTACAGGGCACCCAGCAGGGCACCCCTCTGCACATCTCAGTTCAGCTCCTCATCTGCTGCGACTTAAATAGCAAAAAGATGTTTTAAAAGTAAGTTCTGTCCGCAGTCTTGCTTGATCCTGAGCGGCACTGCTCCAGCAGATCTGGCAAAACCCTCTCACAGGCCAACTTGCTTTGTTCCCAAGGCAATTTGTGCAGAAAGCAGCAAGCTCCCTGGCGCTGGAGGGCAGGGAGATGGACCAGCCATCTCCCTGCCACTGAGACTGGGAGGGGCGGGGCGGGCCTGGGGTGCAGGGGTGTGAGTGTGCACCTGTGTGTGAGTGTATGAGTGTGAGTGTGCCTGTGTATGTGTGGCCAGAAGGTGTGGTAGGTGGGGCTGGGGCAGGAGGAAGGAGAAAGGGTGCTTAAGAGGTTGAATCCAGCTTTCTGGGCATTTTCTATTTTTTAACAAAGAGTGATATGTTCTGTCTTAACTCTTCAGCCTCTCGGTATGAAAATCCCAGCAAGATTCCATCAAATTTATGTTTGAAATACTTGTAATTTGAAGATGGGCTTCGGAAAGACTTTATGTTTCCCTGGGGGGTGACTGCAGGTAATTTCTCAGTCGGAATGAACTCCTTGCCCTTTCTGCAGGGGAGAGAGGAGGATTCTGGGGAAGCCAGCAGGCACCGCGGGAGGCTCTCATCCTCTCTCTGTGACGGGAAGGTATGTCACATTCATGTGAAAGGTGTAGACAGTGCAGAAGGCACACGTTCCTGCCTGGTGTGCACCTGCCACACGTTGGGAGTCGCCACCATGTGACAGTGTGGGTCCTTATCTTAAGGACGGCACAGAAGTGTGCGCCCCTGAGCCGAGAACTTCACATGGAGGGACTTGGCCCTTCCCAAGGGGCACTCGGGGGTAAAGAGAGGATTTTAGGTGGAACATGGTGAACACTTTTATTGTAAAAGTTGTGTTTATTTCAGTGAGTATTAGAAAGGTTAAAACCAGCATATCAAGTCCACAATGACATGGAGACATAATATTCCTAAAAAAAAAAGAACCACTTAAGATTTTAAAAATGCAAGTGCGTTTAAGAAAATGCCAGTTAAGTGATAATCCAGGAGTGTATCACCCAGGGTGAGGAAGGAAAAAGAATTTTCCCTGATGGTCCTGTTGCAAGACTTAAAGGGACCACTCACAGATCCCTGGGATGGGGTAAACAGACCCCTAAAGGAGGCTGAACGCCCCCCCCTCCCACCTCCCGAGTACCCCAGAGGGTGGCTATTCCTATCTGAGGCCTGAAAAGTTAAAGAGGGGAACCCGGCCCCTTTAAGAGCTAGAGCCAGCATAGAGGCCCAGTTGTGGGCAGAGTCAGGGCAGGGAGAACTGCCCAGCCCCTCCCCACAAGTTCCGTGGCCTTCCGTGGCCTCCGTGGCCTCCGTGGGCCAAGCCACCCAGAGGCCCGCGGGCCAGGAGCCCCGAGGAGTCCACAGGGTCAGGCTCCCTGAGGGTGTGGGCAGGAACTGGACCCACTTTGGGGCCGGGCTGAGCAGAGAGGAACCCTCACAAGGTGGGATGTGTGTGTGAAGGTGGTGGGCGATGGCTGGGGGTTGAGTTCCCACAGCGGCCCAGTGAGGTTGGCAGGATTATCCTCACTTTCCAGGGAGAGGGCCATGGCTGGTGAGAGGAACTCCCCCAAGCTTACAGGGCTGCTGAGGGACAGCTGGGTCTCAATCCAGCTCTGTCTGATCCCAGAGCTGAGCTCCTAACCATGACTCCGTACACACACACCCCGTGTACAACAGCCAGCAAACAGCGACGCTGGGACTGCGTTCACAATGGAGACACGCAGTGAAGCACATTTGAACAACACTCTCGAAGTGCTGACAGTTCATTCATCCCCACGATCTCCGTGGCTGGAGGCGCACGCGGGCCTCTCACTAGACAGATCTGCATTTTCACGGCCGCACCCACCGCATCCGGGCGTTGGCTCCAGGCTCCCGAGTCCAGCCACAGACACACGAACCCTATTGGTCCAAGTGCTGGAGTCGGCTTGGCTCTCCTCGGGGTTCTCACTCAAGGACAGGGCTCCTGGCCAAATTAAAGTGGGGCCTTGGAGAGTCCAACTGCACTTAAAAATAATAATAATTGCATGTACTTTCTTTAATGAGCTCTCATTCCCACTCAGCAGCAGGAACACTAAATTCAGCCCACTCCAGCAAAGGCCAATCTAATCCAATAAAAATGTTAGTCGAATCCAGGAATTCAATGGAGACCCAGCTCAGTTTCCTCTGCACAAGGTGCAGCCCCTCCTCCCCCTGCCAGGAAGCCCTGGGGGCAAGGCTGCAGGGCACCTGGGCTCAGTCAGGCCCGGCTTCGCCTCTGTGCTCATTTCCTGGTGATGGGCTGCCCAGCTGGATCTCCCACCCAAATGCTGAGCATCTTCCAGAAACACAGTGGCTGCTACTACTGCCTTTATCCCAGCAGGTGGTTCACCTCCCAGCTCCTGCCACGGGTCACTGTTCCTCAGGGCAGTAGACTTTTTAAAAACTATGTATTTTTATTGATTTCAGAGAGGATGGGAGGAGGGAGCAAGAGATAGAAACATCAATGATGAGAGAGAATCATGGTTCAGCTGCCTCCTGCACACCCCACGCTGGGGATTGAGCCTGCAACCTAGGAAAGTGCCCCATCCGGGAATCGAACTGTGACCTCCTGGTTCATAGGTCGATGTTCAACCACTGAGCCACTGCGGCCGGGCAGACCCTCCTTTTTCTTACAATTCTTCGTCCACCTTCCCTGTCCAGTCTAGACCCCACGAGACATTGCTTAGCAACTTGAAAGTTCCTGATCACTTTCTGTTTCCACCACAAACCCCAACTTGGAGTAATCAACCTATTTTCGGGTCAGTGTGATACCTGGGACTGGGCAGGCGGTTGAGAATGCTGAAGAAAATCCACCCTTCCTTTTCTCAGACATTTGCTTTGTTCTTATTTCCCTATTTTTGGTAATGTTCCTGTCAGGTAAGGCGTTTGGAGAGGCAAAGAAAAAAAACGTATTTGTGTTCTGAAGACGATAAAGTGCCTTAAAAAAAGGAAAGCACTGAATCTTTGTCATAAAGGACCTGGCATCCCCCGTTGAGGAATTCACAATCCTTCGATTGTATGAACAACTCCTTTGTACTCACTCAGGTCTTACACTTCTGTTTGCAATACCCTTTCTCTTCTTACTTGACCTTCAACTTGCCCTGGAATCTCTCTTACAGGAAACATTGTCCTAGGCCCCAGGTTGGTTAGGTAGCCCCCTCCCACTGTGCTCCTTGGAAGCACTTAACACGGGATTTTGTAAGGGGCTGTTTAGGCGTCTGCCTCCCCCGTGAGACTGGGAGGTGGTGCATTCCTCCGCATCTCAGCCTCGAGCAGGTTCACAGCAGTCACTTGTTCAGCTGACAAATCTGAAGTGACCTAAAGTCAGAAGGAGAGCCCCGGTCTCTTTTGGAGAACAAAAAAGAAAACGTATTGTCATAAAATGATAATGAACTGCAATGAACAATGAATATTTCTTGTGCTTCAATGTGATTATCCCCAGGCTGCTTCCTTGACGTGGGGCAGGGTTCTCCAGTTCCCAACCTTCCCGGGCACACGGATGACAGCCTGGTCCATGCATCTTCTTAACCTGCCTGAGCCCAGATCTGCTGGTAAAGTCGTACCAGTTGTGAAAATATAAAAAGACTTCTGTGCCAGTGGGCAAATAGCCAGTTTCCTGGGTCCCTGGAGAGCCACCCCCTCCCTCACACACCAGCCATGCTGGCACCTTCCCTAGGACCCCTCCACCCAAAGCAATGAAGTTGGCAAGTCCCATAGCCCTGTGGCAAAGCTAGGACCAGCATCCATCCTGACCCATTCTGGTGCCAGGTGCCTCCAGGCAGGGTGACACTCAAAATATTGAAGTTTGCAACCCCTGCCTTACAAGTACCACGCACACACTCCTGGCTCTGAGGAGGTGGAGGCAGGCAGAGTGATGGTCAAGGTGATGTTATCAAACAACAAGCCTTTGGAGCAGCAGAGTGTGGCTCAGGACATTGGTTCTAGGGGCGTGAGGAAGAGTCCAAGAACAAATAGGATGTGAGAAACTGAAAAGGACATGAAAGAGAGGCTTAAGCCACAGGAAAATCAAAAAGCAGGGCTGATACGTCTTGGAGATACACTGGAAAAGGGTGACGCCGCAGGGTAGCCCGTTATCAGGGATTTCTGGCCTCCCTCTACTTAAGACGACACATAATTACAATAAAGTAATTAACTGTTTTGTAATTAAATACCAAAATAATTAAATTTGAAATTAAACATGATAACATTGAGTTGTTCAGACAGGATTAATGTGTGTTTTAATCTGATAAATAATTTCCATTATTATTAGGATTAAGATTTTGAGAAAGAAGTTGTAAGAGGAATAGCTCCTACATCCCACAGAGAAAGACTGCCTGGGCTTTTGATTCCTCATTCAGAGTCCTCTCAAAGGTCAGTGCTGGGGAGCTGATTTTAAGGCATGAGTTGGAGGAACAAGAGAAAATATTTTTGAAAAGACGACTTTTCTGATATTTGTACCTAAACAATTTTGTACTTGGATTTTAAAAAGTAACTCATTTCCTCCTAAGGTCCTGCAAATTTTTTATCACCCCCCCCAAAAAAAATTAAATTGAGGCTCCCAAATTAATCAAATTAATAGCTATCCATCAAAGAACAAATATTTAATGTCAATTTTGTTCAAAGTACTAGGTTAGAAAATGCCAAAGTGTGTGAAGAGGTATAAAACAGTCTCTGCTCTCTGAATGCAGGGCTTTCTACTCTTGTGGAGAGAAAAGAATGTGTGCTTAGACCAATGGTTCTCAACCTTGGCTGCACGTTAGAATCACCTGGGAATCTTTTTAAAATCCTGATTGCTGGGCCTCATCCTCCAGAAATTGTTTCTTTGTTACTAATGTTGTGGCCCCACCCCATAACAAAGAAACAGAATTTCCGGAGGATGAGGCCCAGAAATCAGGATTTTAAAAAGATTCCCAGGTGATTCTAATGTGCAGCCAAGGTTGAGAACCATTGGCTTAGAGGAAGAGACAATCATGAATTCAATAATTATAGAAGGCACCTGTGATGGTTAATTTTATGTGTCCATTTGGCTAGGCCACAGTACCGATATTTGGTCAAACATTATACTACATGTACATAAGGTTAACATTTAAATCAGTAGACTTTGAGCCCTAGCTAGTTTGGCTCAGTGGATAGAGTGTTGGCCTGTGGACTGAAGGGTCCCAGGTTCGATTCCGGTCAAGTGCACATACAGCAGCACTAAGGATGTCCTACTGCCGGCTTAGGCCTGCTCCCCACAGGACATCTCCTGGGGGCTCCCAGACTGGGAGAGGGCGCAGGCCAGGCTGAGGACCCTCCAAGTGCATGAATTTTGTGCACCGGGCCTCTAGTAATAATAATAATAATAATAACAATAATAACCCCACAAGTTTAGCAAGTTAAATGGTGGAATGAATGGAGTTTAGCACAGTGCCCACTGCAGAGTTGTTGCTCAGCAAATTAGCTGCGGTGTCCCTATTGTTGGCCTTGGAGCAGGCAATGACCTACACCAGGCCAATCAAAGGCTGGCCCTCGGATTTGTAAACTAGGAGTGACACCAAAGGCCCGCCCCTCAGTCCCTCTGTCCCTCAGTACCTCCTGGGCGATGAAGCTGTTAGGTTGGAAAGGAGGAAGCTTTTTCCTCACAGGTCCAGGAGGCTGGTTCTGGGAGGACTGGGCCAGAGAGAAGCAGCAACTGAAAATAGATGTGAGCTCTTGCTGGTTTTCAAAACCTGATTCCAGTGGCCCAGCGGCACCCAGTCCATCCCAGCTGCGCCTGCACGTGTAGGGCCCTTCGGACAAGTGCCCTGAGGCTGCAGCCAGTGAGAGGGGAGCCTAAGTCTGCTCATGCCGCCATAAGAAGCCTCACGTGGCTTAAACACCAGACATTACTTTCTCACAGCTCCGGAGGCTGGAAGTCTGAGATCAGGGTATCAGCGGGGTTGGTTTCTTTTGAGGCCTCACTCCTGGCTGTGTCACATAGTCGTCCTGCTGTGTGTGTGTGTGTGTGTGTGTGTGTCCTACTCTCTTTTTATGAGAACACCGATCATACTGGATTAGGGCCCACTCCAATGACCTCATGTAACCTTGACTACCCTTTCAAGGTCCTGTCTCATTCTGGGGGTTGGAACTGCAACAACTAAATGTGGGGGTGGAGGGGAGACACAATTCAGCCCATAACAAGGGGTTTGAGTTTGTCACCTGCCACCAAGAAAGTCCTGACTAAGATGCATGTATATTCACAGCAAACAGAATCTGGGAGAATCCTGATCAAAGCATTAGCAGAGGCTATTTCTGCCTGGTGGATGAAGGCTGATTTTTATATTTGCTTATCTGTACTTCCTGCTTTTCTTCTGCAAGGAACATGCATTCTTATCATGATAAAAATGGATTAAAATATCTCTGAGCATCCCAGAGCTTGCAGGGGATGATGGGGTAAAGCCTAGGGGTGGCCCCTGATGGCAGGAAGGCAGTAGTGGGGAGCAGGGGTGCTGATTACTGCGGAAGCGATCTGCAGGCACCCATGGGGGCGGGGGTGGAGAGGCCACAGAGATGTGCCTGGAAGAGTTCAGAAATAAGGAAATAAGACGTCCCTCTGCCAGTGAAACAGTAAAGCTAGCCAAGTGGATCCATGCAGAGAAATGCCGAGTCACCTTAAAGAGGCAGGAGGGCTCCAGCCCAGATGTGATTTGATTGGAGGAAGTCAAGAGCTGGAGGGAGACAGTCAGTGTGTGTGTGCTGGGGATGCAGTGAACAGTGGGAGCTTGGGAAGAGGGGGCCAGGGAGGCGGTGGGATGGTAGCTACAATGAGAGGATGGGAAGGGACACTCTTGTTAAAACCAAGCTGCCGTTTGAGCCACACTTCTTTGAGAAAATCCCACATGGCCTCTTAAAAAAAAAAAAAAGAGCAGAAACAAAATAAAACCAAGACAAAATGAAAAACTGGGGGCGCTCTCTGTCTTTGTTAAATAAAAGAAAAGTGAGGTCCCTGTGCAGGGTCCAGAAAGAAAGGGGTAAAGACAGTGCCGCAGGGAAAGAGCTGCACGGGCTGTGACAGGGTCCCAGGCCCTGAGACCATCCCGGGACCGCCAGCGTGGCGGGAGGGTGGGGGCAGTGCCCTGGGAGGGGCCCCACAGGAGGGGGGCTCCCAGCAGGGAGGGAGGAGAGCCCCGTAGGGTGGGGAGGGTCTCAGGACTCACTGGAAGCTGTGTCCTGTTCTGGGCTCTGTCCTAATCCCCTTCAGTCTGCCTGAGCCTTGAGTAAAATTCCATGGCAACGACCCACAGCCTGCTGGTAGCACTTGGGGAAATGAAGGCAGAGAGCTGGCGGTTGCATGAGGAGGGGGGTGAGGGAAGGAGGCAGTGGCTTGGGACAAACCCCCTTTCCTCACAAAGACTGGGGAGATGAGCCTCAAAATAGGGGAGGCCCTCGGCTACAGCGGCCAGCCCTTGGCTCTGTAAGGCGAGGGGTGGGTGCTGGTTCTGGAAGGACAGCCATTTGAGCCAGATCTCAGGTGATGAGGCTCAGAGAGGCCTGGTACTTTGCCCAAAGCTACACAGCGGGTCCGTGAAGAGCCAGGCTTTTACCTGCCTCCTTCTGAGGTTCAAGTGCAGAATGCTTTGACCACCCTACACTGCTGCTGGCAGGGCCAGGGGGGATCCTGACTACAAACACCCCCTCCTTTTCTTATCACCACTGACGCTCCAGGACTCCGCCATCATGAAATCCAGTCAACCCGCCGCTGCGTACATCCTCGCCCCGAAACCCCTGTTCCTGAGCCTTTGCTCCCTGGAGAACATGGCTGGTCCTTGGACATGAGAACTTGGAGTGGCTGCTGGCTCTGTTTTCTGGCTAGAAACATGGCCATCTGGTGGGAGGCGGCTTCCCAGGAAGTCCCCGGCACCCAGTCACCCTTGGATGCTGTACCAGCTGCTGTTAGTGCTCAGCCCGAACCCCTCGGATGCCCTTGCCATGTCTGTGCGCACCTGCACCCTCGTGCTTTCTCTCCAACAGCCAGCGCCTACGGACAGGTTTCCGGCCTCCGAGAGCAGGAAACACCTTGGAATTTGCATCCTCTGGGGCCACCCTTGACCAATGATGGATAAATCCTCCAGCTCCTTTGTCCCTGATGGAGCTGCTCTGAGGAATGACACTCACTGTCCCGGGTGTGTCTGTCCGGGGGGGGGGGGGGGGGGGGGTGCAGGCCTGAGCCAAACCTGCCCTCCAGGCCTGGTGTCACTTGGGCTTCTGCGTCCGCTTCCCCGCTCCCCTATCCGGTTTTCCAGGAAACAGTTGCTAATAAATCATTCCCTAGCAAATTGGTTCCAGAGGGATCCTCCTCTCAGGGTCGGCTTCGGGGGAACCCAGCCTAAGACAGAGAAACAAATCGATGCTGAGCCTTCAAGCTGAGGGTCTGGCGTCCGGGGCCACTGGGCTGAATTTGGTCCACGCTGGTGTTTTGTTCATCCTTCCTGGTCCTCCTTCAAAGCAAACCGTCTTCCACCGGGACTTACAGCCCTGACCTTGGCCAGGGGGGTGTGCGTTAACTGTGCCGAACGTTCACAAAGAGAATCAATGCACTTGGCTGCAGCACAGCAAGTGCTGCAGGAGCCAGGGTCTCTCATGAGAACCTGGCGACAGCCCGGGAGTTAGGGGCCCTCATCCCCCCCTGTTAGTTGATGAAGGTTCTGGATCATCGGGGCTCATATCCCGGAGGCAAAGAGATGGGATTTGAGGTCATGCAATTGGCTCCAAACGATATGCCCTCCCCACTGTGCCACACGGGGCCTGCAAACCCACACCCGCTCCCCCGGCACCCAACTGAGGCCATCGCATAACCAGTGCAACTTCTGTTCTGATCGTCTGGTTTCTGCCGGTCTCCTTTCCTATTACTTATTTTCTCCCTTTCGACAGCTTGGGGCTTGATTTGGGTAGGCACGAGAATAAAAAATGCTGTAGGACGGTGCAGTTTTTGGAGGGACTTATATCTTTCTTGAAGAGAATAGACGAACCATCCACATGTATTTAAGTCCTTACATTGCAGAGTGGCTGTTCCTGGGACCCGGCATTGCTGCACGCCAGCCGGGGCTGTTCCAGGAAGGAGACCTTTGTGTGCACGGGCTGTGGGTGAGCCCGAGCAGGCAGCCGGGAGAGGAAATCACCCCCCCACCCCCACCTTGTGCCATCCCTCCTCCGACAAGCTGTCAGCGCTGCCGTGGAGAACAGTGCCAGCCTGCAGGCTCTCTGTTCCCAGAGCTCAGTGGATGAGTCAGTCACCGAGCTGCTTCCTTTTTGCATGAGCCGTCCATGCAGAGATTTTCAAATGATTTCTCTGAGATGCCTCTCCCCTCACCTTGCTGCATGCCTTGTCCGCAGAAGGCACGGTTTTTCATAGATTCTTCCTAACAACACACCAGCCAGCATCTATTAGGTTCTCACCAGATGCCAGGCACCCAGATTGGCATTTTACATCTTCTCAGCGTCACCCTCGAGGCCGCACTGGAAGGTCTGCGTGTCAGTGTTTCCATTTTCTGGATGAGGAAACCAAAACCCGGGGAGTTTGCCCACGGTCGTTTTGCCAAGAAGCCACGGAGCTAGCACTCAAACCCGCGTAGATGCAGGCCTCTGACCCTGTGCACAGTGGCCCACTGCTGGGAGAAGACTCTCATTGACCACGGTAGAGCGTATTATTTGCCCTGACATGGTTTCTTTTCTTCCTTTGATATGACTGTTCTAAAGGGCAGATCTACCCCTGACTCCTGCCTTGTCCCTGTGACCTGCTTTCACCAATGGAACGAGGATGGATGTGAAGGGGCGCCTCTGAGCTGGCACTAGGGGGCGTGGCACCGGAGCTTCCCCTCTGCAGGAAAACATGTTCACGTGGCCGGGGACTCTCTCCACCTGCTCTGCTTTGGGTGGTGTCTCAGCAATGGCTGTACTCAAGGTTGTAGCCCTGTCCCTCCCTGAGCTCTCCCACTGCAGTTCCAGGTCCTGCCAGGTGGCCCCTAGGTCCCAGATTCCTCTTCCCTTAACCCCTCCAGCCCAAGGGGCAGTGGCGGCTTCCAGCTGCTTCTGAGCAATGGGTTGCCTCTCCTGTTTGCCTGGCGGTTCCGGCTCCACCCATGTTCAGCCCCTCATTGCAACTCCTCAGCCTGGGTTCTGTTTTCTCAATAAACACTGGCTCATACGGCCTCCTGACTTTTTAGGGTCTTGGTCCACATTATATGCAACATGTCCACAGCTCACAGAAACAGATTTTAGATGTGAAAATACAACACCAGTTGAGTTGCAGTTGACTAGCCAACAAAGTTAAACTTTGTGGCTGGATAGTGTGTATTTCAAATAAAATTTTATTGTTATTTTTTTGCATGGTGTAGCCAACACTTTTTTGCAGCTCTTGGAACATTTTGTCAGCCCTTGGGAAGCTAACGCATGGGCCCTGTGGAGAAAATGGCTCTGCTGGTGGTGACAGAAGGGAACAAAGTGTCCACAGGAGCAACCGCAAGGGACGGTACCCAGGATGGCTGCTCCCTCAGTGCAAAGCCAAGGGGGAAAGAGCCCCACAGACGAAGGTACCCATCCACAATCGGTACCGTTTTGCCCAACGATGCTTCCCTTTTCCATCCGACGAAATGGAGTCTGTATGTAAAGAAGCCCAGAGCTCAGGAGAAGCCTGTGTCTGTGAGATGGATTTCCTCCACAGGCTGAAAGGCCAAAGGATCGTAAATGTGTCGATGGAATTCAGGCTCCCCGAGCTGCCCAACCACCATAATAAAGCTAAAAGCCAAGCTCGGTTGGAAGGCTGCCGAGACTGTAATGCAGGATGCTGCACGGCGGCAGGAAGACAAATGGTGACTCCGACGGCCGCTCCTTTGCAAATGGACTTGGCCGCTGTGAGTGGGGCCCGCAGAGCATGGCTGAGACTTCGGCCCTGCCGCTGAGCGCTGAGCGGTGGGGCTCACCCTCGTTGGGGGACACCACACCCAGGAGAAGAAAACCACTGAGGCCCAGGGCAGCGCCCAGACGCTGGGCACTGAGTCTCCTCCCAAGGCCGAGGAGCAGTTTTGACTCCATCGTGGCCTTGTGACCAGCTCAGGAGTGGCCGGGACTTCCCACACCAGGCAGAGGGAAAGGAGACGAACGCCTCTAGTTGCCTCACGTGAAGTGCATCACGTGCAGGAGGGAGAGGGAAACGAGGAGGACACAGGCGGGCCAGCCTCTGAGGGGCCATGGACCTAGTCGTTAGCCACTGGAAGGACATTTAGCAAGAAGGCTTCACTGAGCAGCTATCAAGTGTCTCCCGCTGTCGTCGGCACACCTCCTGGGGCTGCTGACTCCCCTGAATTTTCCAGAACACCTTGTACTGACCTGAGAACAGCCTGAGCAAGGACAGTGTCGTGGCATAACGTGCTTTTGTTTATGTAACTGGAACAGGTGCCCAGGTCTGAGCCAGGGAGGAGGTAATGAGACCAGCACTGGGGAGCCAGGCTGTGAGAGCTGCTTGAGGTGGAACAGAATGGGGTAGGTTGTATCTACAGGATTTTCAGGGAGAAAAGACCCCAAGCACCATGTGTTCAAAAAGAATCTTTGGATAAGCTGCTTGGGGAGGAAGCTATACTCCCGGGAACATGGCACAGTGGCCGGGTGGCTGACTCAGGTGGTCACGCAGTAAGAATTGGTTGAAGAAATGCTTGAGAAACACTGCCGGGCCTCTAGACTGCCTCCCACGGAGGGTGGGTCTCCTTAAACACAGGGCTCTGGCTTAGCTGAGCGGGAGGTGCAAGTTGGGTTCCTGCTAAAGCTCTTCCTTCTCACCACAGAGCTCAGCCCCTCCCCAAATCAACACTGAACACATATTTACAGAACACCCCGCCCATGGAGGCCCCACTCTCCCAGATCACGTAGGTCAGGTGTGGTCAGAAGTCAGAGTTCAGGGTTGGGAAGACAACTCTGTTTCTAGTCAGCTGTGTGGCTTTACGCAAATCCCTTAACCACTCTGGGCTTTAATTTCCTTATCTGTCACACGACAAGCTAAGACAGTCCAGAAGGCCTTGCTGCAACCAGGCAAGCAGCTCTTGCTGAAGACAGTGCCCTGGGCTCCCTAGAGGCTGGGGGTGAGCACAGATGCAAATGAAAATGATACTAACCAACACTCACGGAACAATTACCATGACCAGTACTGTGAGTGCTGGACGCCTATCGACGCGCCTAATTCTCACAATGACACCCATGCTCATCAGACACCTCCTGTGCATCCCCAGTGTGTTTGCCAACCCCTCCATTGGGGGTGTGAGGCTAACGTCATATCCCCATCTCACAGGTGAGAAAACTGCAGGCAGAGAGGGAAGAGCATTCACCTAACATTGGAGACTGCAGAGGGCCTGTGGCTGAGGCGGGGCCTGGCCCCTCCCAGCACCAGAACAAGATGCCGGCTCTCCCTAGAAGACCTGAGCGTGGGCCTGGCGACCTGGCCACAGGGCCCCCAGGCCCGCTGCTTCCCTCCTGGGAGTAGCCGCCCTCAGACCCTCCCTCTGCTGGGAAAGGCCTGGGTCTGGGGAAGAGCCTGCCCAGCTCCTGTTCACCACTCAGTTGCAGCCAAATGGAATAAGTGCAGTATTGATTAATTGCAATTTTTTTTTGGAATACATATCCTCCCTGATGTTTTATCATTAATGCATTAAGAAGCTGAACAAGCAATAAGACCAAATGGACTTCAGAACGTGGCAGAATTTCCATCCAGCGTGGTCTGACTTGCAGCCATTACTTCCTGGCAAAAGGCGGCCCCTTGCCCTGATAGCCCACACCTTGGCTGGGACTGGAGAGCTCCTTGTTCTTGACCTTGTTTACTTCCTTCCTCAGAGAGCAGGGGCATTTCAGCCTCTCTGCGGCGGGCTGGGCCCTTCCTGGTGACAGGGGACCCTTGTAAAGTGGGGAGGCAGGACAGAAAAGGAGTAGGCTGTTCATGGCATGCTTATGGGGGGACTGTTGACCCTGACCAGGTTATGGGGGTGGGGAACGTGGTAACCTCATCCTCTACCTTCAGAGAGGTAACTGCAAATGCCAGGAGGGGTGGACTCCAGGGCCATGTGGCTCCAACCCGCCTTCTATCGCCCCCCGCAGGTGTCTGGCCACTGGTGCAGCCCTGTGTAGCCCAGTGGCTGACTTGGGACCTTGGCACAGTCACTATCTGACTAAGGAAAAACTGGAAGTTGTTTTCCTGGTTGGGGCCCAGTTTGTCATCAGTCAAAAAAAGAAAAAAAAAAAGAATTGGGTAATTTCTTAAGGCCTTGAAGATCCAGCAATTTATGATGCTCCCCCTCCGGGAGTGTGGGAGCCCAGCAGGGGTGTGAGGGCTGGGTGTGCAGGTCGCCCGCCCCCCGCAAGTGCCCCCTCAGAGACAAGGACCCTCCCCCTCCCAGTTACCCATCAGTCCTTGGCCAAGGCTGCCCAGGGGCACTCTGACACCCCCCATGCTGGGAAAGCTGGATGTCACGGGCAACCTCAGATAGAGAGACCCAGGCGCTGCTGCAGGGCCCAGCTCACTGCAGTGCCTCCACTTCCGGACACCCCTCCTCCACCTTTTGTTTTCCCAGCCTTAGCATTCAGCGCGGTAAGCAGTGAGAAGGCGAGGATTGGATTTCTCCGGAGGGTGCAGCCGTGCACAGGAAAGCAGGCGGCACGTTGTCTCCAGCAGCTTCTCCTTTCTGCCCTGGAAAAGCCCAGGAGACAACACACAACTGCTCTGTGCTCTTGGTGGGGAGGGAGGGAGGAGACGATGAGTACCTCCTAGTTACCCTGCCACAGCCTGTGTTGAATTGCATGGACCTATTAGAACCTGGGCCCTGGGTTCCAATTGGAGCTCGTCCATGTTCCAGCTGTGTGACCTTGGGCCGGTTATTTAACCTTTCTGTGCCTCGATTTTGTCATCTGGAAAATGGCGATAGCAATAATAGTACCACCACCACCAATAACCACGTCACAGAGTGGTTGTAGTAAGCGAGTTAACGTATGTAGAGCACTTAAAACCATGCTCTTCATGGAATGAGCAATTAGCAAATCACACGTTTTTAGCTGTTAGTATTGAGCATGAAGCTTGTCTCTTGTAATTTTGAATTTGCATGTCATAAATAGTCTTCTTATTTTTTAAACCACTGCTGGGTGAGCAGACAAAACTTCCTGCCTGAAACAACGGGTGAGGGAAAGACAGCGCACAGAGGGATTCTGGGGCGGGTCCTTTAAGGTCACCTCGGGGTGGGGCGGAGGTTTTGAAGGTGAGTCTGAGCACACAGCTGGACCCAGGACCGAGCACTCTGTCAGTGCTGAGCCATGGACACAAAGGTGGAGGAGGGGTCCTCCTAACGGTGGGGTCCTGCCGAGTGTGGCTGCCCGCACTCCTCCCTCCCGACCTGAGAGTTGTGCCCACTAAGCGTTTTCTGCTTCCCTCGTAGGAGAGCAGAGGCTGCAGGGCTGAGGTGATCTCTGCTGAGAGGCAGTGAGTCGAGAGGTTAGCGGTGTTTATTGATTTAGTAATTCGCAGGCACTTTTCCGGATAGATTACCTTCCCGGAGACTCTGACAGCAGCCGCCAGCTGCTAATGCAATGCAGGCCCCGCGGAGGCAGGCGGGGCCGCTGGGAGGGAGATAGGCTGGGAGGCCAGGGGCGGACCATAGGGTGCGAGAGGAAAGGAAGGCTTCCCGGCCTGGCCCACGTGGGCACAGCAGGGAGCACGGTCTGCATTCTGCATCCTTCACCAAGTATGACTGGGCTCCTCGTCTCCCTGAAGAACCCACACACACAGATGCTTCCTGCAGTTCCAAGAAGGTGGCTCTGTACACACACACACACACACACACACACACACACACAAGCACACACGGCTGACTGGTGGTCAGCAACTGCTCTCCCTTCCCCCATCCGCGTCCTCTGTGCACCACGGGGTCTGCCCGGTCCATCACCTCCTGCTGTCTACCATCCCTGCCTCCACTCCTAGCTCCCATTTCTGGATCAGTCAGGGTTCTCTGAAGAGACGGAAACCAGCGTTTAAACGGAGAGAATTTGATATGAAGAATTGTTAACTGTGAAACTGAGACGGTAAAGAGAACTCTAAGGTATCACAGAGGTAGCGACTGCAGGTAGCAACCACATCCCTCCCCTAGGGCAAGAGGACACGAGGGAAGAGATTGGAATTATGAAAACATTTAGAAGCTTGGAGGGGGGACCTGGCAGAGCTGGGGCCAGATATCTAGGGGGAGGAGGGGGCGGCAGCCAGCTGGTGCTGGTGCTGGTGTCTGTGGGTTCAGAGGACGCCCCTGGGGGCTGAGACCCAGGCTTTGAAGAGGGGATGCCAGACACTTGTGCAATATCCCTGGCCGGAGAGTGGGCAATGCAGCTAGTTCTCCAAACCGGAAAATGGAAAAGCGGCAACGTGGACTCGGCGGCTGCTTCGGGAAGGAGCAGCGGCCCTAAGGAGAAGCAGCCTTGAGCGGTGCTGCTCACAGTTGCAGAGAGCAGACCTGGATGAATGGCTGCCCTCCAGCCTGCCAGTCTCTCGAGCGCCCCCTCGTGGCGGAGCCTATTCAGGGTAGCTGGCAAAGGAGAACTGTGGTTTGCAGAGTCCCGCCCAGCATCAGAGCCATAGCTCGCTCCATGCTGGCATCTGAGGTGTCCTCTTGCTGACAGCACCACACAGGATCCCCAGGGCAACAAAGCCCAGGGGGAGCTAGGACAGTGGGAAGCATGCTGTGTCCTATTTGTGCAAAGAGCTGCTGTGTGGCTTCCATCTTTCACTGCTCTGACCAGGACACAGATACGGGTCCACGAGGGTGGGTTTAAGGACAGATGCAGATAAGAGACCATGGGAAACACAGAATACATCCCCGCCTCCAGGGACAGAGGTCACGGACAGGGACAAACTTATATCAAAACAGAAATGCCTTCTGGAGAGAAATCACCCTTTGAGGTAAATTGAAATCTGGAGGAAGTTGTTACCAACCGGAATCCCAAGGATAGACACTGCTCAGGACCAGGGTGGGCCTGCGACAGTCATGACACCGTGAGGCGGGCAGGCAGTGGCTGTCCTTCCCAGGTGAGAGCCAAGGAAACTGAGGCACAAAGGCGTCATAGTCAGACAAGGGGTGCTGTTAGACGAACTCTGGAGCTCTTAGTGGGACGGTTTGGTTACTTGATCTGGTCCCAGCAGAGGAGAGGGAGTCTGCAGGGGTTCCGTCGGCCCCACCCGCAGAAAATGCCGGGTTGGCTCTGCAGAACCTGAGGGCGCCGAATGGCTAGGGCCAGGAGGGGCTGCTAATTGCTCTCCAGGGCAGTGTTTCTGGAGCTGCAGAACTCGGACAGAGGAGGAGATACCCGTGGAACATTTTTGATGAATAATTCGGTGAGCTGAAATGGGAAATGGGAAAGTTTTCTCTTCACCAAAGTGGAATTTGAAGAAAAGAAAGAAAACAATATCAGCAGCAAAGCTGAGCATTCTGCTCGCCTCACAGTAACATTCTCTCCTTTTTTTTTTTTTTTTTTTTGCATAATCAGGAAGGACAGCTCACTGGGCTTTGCTCTTGACAATCTATAGCACTTGAACTGAGACAGGGAAATACTTGGGTTACCTAGAATACCTGGAATGGATGGTACATTTGATCTCATCATTGTCATCTGCCCTTTCAAGCACTTATTCTACAGATATTCACTGGGCAACCATCAAAAGCCAAGCACTGTGCTGGGTGCAGGAGTTCTGCAATGAAGACAACAGACAATGCTCTTTCTTCCTGGAGCATATAGGAGGTATTCAGATATGAAGTCACAAGGAACAGCAGTTGATAGACTTATACCTACATGCTGAGGTACATGCCGTCTCAGGCAGGGTCCAACCAAGAAGAAAGAGACCCCTCTGAGTGCATAGAGCAGAAGGAATTGAATGCAGGGGACTTGTTACTGACATGAGTGATGGAAATGCTGAGATGCCTGGGAAAATGAAGGAACCTAGGGGTTATCAGCAACAGGAAGCCACTCAAGACAAGTGACGAAGGAAGGCAGTGATGTCATCAGAGTGCAGGACCGAGAGAGGCCTGGGAAAGGAGAACTGGAACCAAGACAGGAGCTGCCCACGGAGGCCTGGGACCATGGCATGAAAACCATTCTCATCCCTGCCTGGCCCCCTCCTGCTGCCTTTCTGACATCTAACGCTACCTCCCAAAGGCTGAGCCTCTGAGGAAGTCAGAAAGCAAGCTGGTCTGGGGAACGCAGTCCACAGGAGTCAGTCCCCCAGGGGCACAGAGTGGGCTGGGGAAAGGATAGAAGAATCGATCAGAGGGCAAACAAGCCACGAAGAACCAGCACTTGTTCTCTGAAGGAAAAGAACAATCTTATGGGGAAGAATTCAAGGGGGAGAGCTATTAAATTAAATGATCGGGGGAGGCCTCTTTGAGGCAGTCAGGTTGAAACAAAAGATGACAAGGAGGTAGCCAATCAAGGGGGTATATGTACAAGAGGAAGAGCTTCCCAGGCGTGTGCCAAGGCCCTGAGGCCATCTGCATTTGGAGTAAAGGGAAGAGTGTAGAGAGTTGAGGGTGGCGATGCGGCTGGGCCAGGCGATATTAAGAGCGTTTCAGAGAAGGAAAAATTAACAGCTGATTGCCTTCAATAGAAAAAGGATTTTGAAAAGTTTTCTAAAAAACCCAGATAGTTTCTATTTACTTTTAGACAGAGCAAAAGCTAAAAACCTTTCCAATGTTCCAGGAATATGTAAATACATTTCCTCTGTGAATGGGCTAATGCTGTGCTCCTGGTAGTTCCTTAGAACAGATAAAGCCTGTGAAGAAATGTTTAATGCTGTAGATTGCGTTTTCCGGATCAGTTTTTTCCTGAATCCTCTAGGCGACTCTCCATGGAAATGAGTAACAACTCTTGATTCTGTTTTTACCTCTGCCACCAACATGACTTGCTCACATCCCCTTCTCTCACCTTCCATGGGGCCCTACCAGACGCATTTAAATGCCTGTGGAAGTGTGACTTGTTTCTAATGCATTTAGGTCCACACTTTTATGCACTGTTAATCTTATTTTGTACTTCTTATGAATACATTTTAATCAATCTTAAATTTTAATAAGATGGAATTCTTAGGAATAGATGGTTCCATAAACTGTAAACTTCCATGGGGCCTTGTACAATGTCATAAAAGCACAAATGCATGCGATTTTTATGAGTAACAACTCAGCAAATCAGTGTTTGGTTAATTTTTTATTCAAAAAATTTTTAACTGGGGAGCCAGAATTATGTTAATTGATATGGATGTTAAAAAGATCACAGGAAGTTCTCGTTCTAGTCATGATGGCGTAACTGGAGCCAGACTTACCTCCTCGCTGTTAAGAACTAGAAAACTGGCCCTGTTGGCGAGGCTCAGTGGTTGAGCAGTGACCTATGAACCAGGAGATCAGGGTTCGATTCCCCATCAGGGCACATGCCTGGGTTGCAGGCTCAATCCCCAGTGTGGAGCGTGCAGGAGGCAGCCAATCAATGATTCTCTCTCACCATTGATGTTTCTAGCTCTCTCTTCCTCTCCCTTCCTCTCTGAAATCAATATAAAAATATATTTAAAATAAACAAACTAGAAAACAGAACAAAATAGACAAGGCCACCGTTTTCAGACATCGGGCAACACTGATCTCTGAGAAAAAGATCCAACAGGATGAGCCTGTCACCACCCTGGCTTTCTCTCTGGAGCTGCTTTCGCAGGGAAAGGATCCAAGCAGAGCACAGCTCTTTCTGAGTTGAAGAGACAGAGGCTGTCGCTCAGAAAAGATGAAGGGGCTGGACCTTTTGAGACATCGTGTTGGAGAGAGAGAGGATCTGTTGCTGATTACTAAGTCACACGAGCACAGAGTGAAGATCCACAAAGCTGAGAGAAGAAAACCCAGGGAGCCGTGAGCGAAACAGTTCACACCGGGCTGGGAGATGGTGACATTCTGATCGGCCGGAAGAGAGACCTCTCGCTCTCGGGTCTTCAGTGGAGACCCCAGGTGAGTCACAGCTTGGTAGCGGAGCTAAACGAATCTTAGGATTGAACCTACTCATGACCCACCCTCGGGAAATTTAAAAGCTTAAAAAATACAAACCTCAGCAGGAGGAAGCTGCTCTGCAAGTAACTCACTAAATATATGAAGATAGGACGGTGACCCAAAGCCTGGAAACAATTCAGATGTGGAAATGGTCAGGGGGAAATAGAGGTGGTGGGACTAACAGACAAGATCTTTAAAACAACTATTAGTAATGTTTTCAAGGACTCAAAGGAAGGCAGAGGCACTATACACATAGAAGTGGAAGATATAAAAAATAACCATAGAAAACTTGTCCAGATGAAAAATAAAATATCTGAAATGAAACATTCACCAGAAAGGATTAGTAGTAGATTAGGTTAAAGAAGAAACCGCTGAAGAAGAATGTTCACTGATCTTGAAGACACTGTGATAGAAACTAAGACAAAGCACAGTGGGAGGAAAAGATTTTTAAAGAACAGCAGAAAAGTGGCTTGTGGGACAATACCAAGCAATCTAACCATGTGTGTGAGAGTCCTAGAAGGAGATGGAAAAGACAATAAAAATTTTTTTTGAATAGCCCAAAATTTTCAAATGTAATGATTATTGTAAACCCATAGATCCAAGAAGTTCAATAAATGCCAAACAAGATAATCACAAAGAAAACCACACTAAGATTCATTATATTCAAGTTTCTGAAAATCCATAATTAAAAGAAAATCTTAAAAGCAACAAGAGAAAAACTACATATTTATTACATAAAGAGGAACAAAGCTATGAATTTCACAGACTTCTGTTCATAAGCTATGCAAATCATAAACAATATAGTGACATCATTAAAGTGATAAAAGAAAAAATCCATCAATCTAGAATTTTATTTTCACCCAATAATAGAGCTTTAAAATATATAAAGCAAGAATTTAAAGGCGAAATAGACAAATCCCACAGTTTTGATGGGCGACTTCAACACTCGTGTTGTCAGAGAATCCAGGAACTATTGGAAGCAAACTACCAACCAATTTGACGTAATTGACATTTGTAGAACACTTCATCCAACAACAGCAATTATTTAAGTGTACATAGAACATTCTCCAAGACAGAACCCACGCGGGGACATACAACAAGTCCCAATAAACATAAAAGAATTTAACTAACACAGTCCAGTCTGAGAAAACTGACGTTTTCTGACCAGTCTGAAAAAAACAAAACAAACTAGACATGAACAGTGGAGAGGTAGCTGGGAAATCTCCAAATCCATGGACATTAACACACTTCTAAACTGACCACTGGCTAAAGAAGAAATCACGAGGGAAATTCTAAATGAAAAATTCACTAGAAGAGCCCAATAACAGAGATGGCAGAAGACAAAATCAGTGAATTTCAAGTGAGATCAGCAGTCACACAGGAAGAGAATGTCTCGTCTCCATCTAGATGCCGCCTTAACAGAATGATGGTCAGATGGTGAAGCCATCTTTCTGTCGGCCGGATGATGGAGACAACTCTTAAGAATGTCAGGGCCAAGAAACAAGAAGAGCCCACGGCCTTGATGACGTCACAGAGGGGATGAGTCAACCAGCCCTTGAGCCCACCTTTACCTCGGGACTTGCAGCTCTGTAAGATGCTACACTTCCTTGGTGCCTAAGCCACTTGAATAGGTTTTCTATCTCCTGCAACTGAAAGAATCTGATGCATCCTTCATGCCCATCTGCTGAGGTTGAAACTAATAAGAGGAATTAAGAGTTGGGAAAAAGAGGACATATTTTGCTTACAGAAAACCTTACTATCACTCTCCTCCTCTTGGATGAGGGTGGGTGGCATTGCACAGACACCTCAAATCCCAGAGTGTCAAAATTAGAAGGGTTTTTAGAACTTGTTCTGCTCAAGAATATTTTCTGTCCTCCCAGTCCACCTTGGGTTCCCACCACTCTCCTACCACCTCCTCTATTTCAACACTGTATTCTGTTTTCTTTTTTTTTTTTTTTTAATATATTTTATTGATTTTTTACAGAGAGGAAGGGAGAGAGATAGAGAGTCAGAAACATCGATGAGAGAGAAACATCGACCAGCCGCCTCCTGCACATCCCCCACCGGGGATGTGCCCGCAACCCAGGTACATGCCCTTGACCGGAATCGAACCTGGGACCCTTCAGTCCGCAGGCCGACGCTCTATCCACTGAGCCAAACCGGTTTCGGCGTATTCTGTTTTCTTGACAGAGCTTATCACCATCTGAAATTACCTTTTAATTTGTTTTCTCGTTGGTTATCTAATTTTTTCTGCTGGAAAAACAGGAGAACTGATCTGTTGTCGTGGAAATGTCTGAGTCCTATTTCCCCCCTCCCCCCCCGTCATCCTTATGAACAGAACCCCGATAGGGTGGGCCGTGGCAACGATCTAGTTTACAGAGCCACATTTCTCAGTCTGTCTTGATGATACAAGTGGCCAATGAGATGTGAGAAACAATCCTGTGGAATTCTTAGAAAGCTCTTAACTGGAAGGGGCTCTCTTCTACTCTTGCCCCTTCCTCCGTCCTGATATGTGATGCAATGGTTGGAGTGGCATTAACCACCTTACGGCCATGAGGTGATGCTGATGATGAAGTAGCATAGGAATAGCATACCAGCCCTGACCGGCAGGTCTCTGGACTTGCTTTATGTAACATAAATAAATGGATCCCTGCCCGGCCGGTGTGGCTCAGTGGTTGAGCGTCAACCTATAAACCAGGAGGTGAGGGTTCGATTCCCGGTCAGGGCACATGCCAGGGTTGTGGGCTTGATCCCCAGTGTGGGGTGTGCAGGAGGCAGCTGATCCATGACTCTCTCATCATTGATGTTTCTCTCTCCCTCTCTCTTCCTCTCTGACATCAATAAAAAAAAATTATTAAAAAAATGGATCTCTTATCTTAATGAAGCCGCTTTTTTTTTGGGGGGGGGGGTTTCTGTTAGGTTGGGCCAGATTTAATCTTCAATGATAAATTGTATCCTTTTCATAGGTATATTTCCATGGCCTTAGAACAGTACCAGGCTCAGCATAGATAATCAATTAATATCTGTTGAGTGAAAAAGTGGGGTCCAACCTCCCCAGCTAACAGATGAGGGAACTAGACCCAGGGGAAGGAAACTGTTAGCCTTTGTCACATCACTCATAAGGGGCAGACATGTGATCACGGACATGTGACCTGCTTCCCATGGCACTGTGGGTGTGACAGAAGGAGGCCACCCACCTATCACCTCATGGGCCCACCTGCCCCTCCTCTACCTCAGTGCATCTGGCGTAACCCTCTATCCACACCTGCCACGCGGCTCGGTTGAGGGGCACAGACTTCCATGGATGCAGAGGCAGCAGCAGCCCCGACTGCCAGCTCATCCACCAGCCAGGACCCTCCTGACTCTACCACCATGAGCAAGGAGCTTCCCCTTGGTCCTTGGTCCCCACCCTCCCTGGATTAGGACTTTCCAGAAGGATTTGCTATAGGTACAAAGGGCACAACAGGAAACACAGATTTTTCACACTTTGGACAAGCCCACAAATGA
The DNA here is from genome assembly GCF_014108235.1 of Myotis myotis. Taxonomy (NCBI): domain Eukaryota; kingdom Metazoa; phylum Chordata; class Mammalia; order Chiroptera; family Vespertilionidae; genus Myotis; species Myotis myotis. The sequence continues at coordinate 49,896,963 of NW_023416317.1, forward strand.
CCACAGAGTGCTCTGAGCATTGATTTGGGGTTTACAAATAACTTTAGCAAGTAGGCAAATTCTAAAATACAGGGTCTTCAAATAATGAGGATCATGGGTGTGTTACTGAACCAGTTCCCTACTGACAAACATTGAGATTGTCCCCAGCTTTTCTTCCCGAAAATCACAATTTCCTTATAAATTCCTCATGCACCTACACTGTGAGGGTCTCCCTGGTACATGTTCCCAGGAGAGGGGCTGCTGCATCCGTGTGGAGGGAATTTCCACCTTTGGTCAGTATCGCCCAGGCCTTGCCCCCCTCCATCTCCCTTTCCTCCTCTCCCACCTCTTCTAGTTCTGACTCCCTCTTTTAACTCCTGTTCTTTTCCTTCTCTTTCTCCTCTTCCTCCTTTTCTTGTTCTTATCGTCTGTTGTTGAAGTTTCAAAATAAGGGGGGAACACAATGGGGAAAGAGGGGAGGGATACTGAGGCTGTAAAAGGAGCGGGAGAGTGAAAGGAAGGGAAGGAGAAAGGGACAGCTGCAAGTATGACGCCAAGGCTCTCCATCCGCCAGTAAAGTTTCATTTGCCAATACCATTAAACTCACCATTTCACAGATTTCATTTCAAGGAGTGTTACAGTCTGATGTTATAAAAGAAGAGGTTCCAAGGGCAACCATAGTTCACACGTGTGGGGGATAAAAGCTGGCTGTAAATTATTTGACACGTCCCCCAGCAGGAGATGAGGTTTACGTCCCTTCCCCTTGAACCTGACGGGGCCCTTTGACCGCGTAGAGTTTTAGACAATAAAATACAGTGGAACTGAAACTGCCCGGATTTTCAGGCTCATGTCTTAAAGAACAGCAGCATTCAGTATCTCAAATAATCTCTTGGGACCCAGACACCAGGCAGTTTGGAGCCCGAGTGACCAGGAGAGAGGCCCACGTGGAGAGAAGTGGAGGCCCCTGGGTGACAGCAGGCCTGGCACCTGGGTCATCTCGGAAGTGGGTCTTTTCACCACAGTCAAGCTTTCCCAGCGGCTGCCACATGGGCAGACAGGACATTGCCTCCGAGGCCTGCCTAGAATGAAGATTCCCCTGCAAAATAAATGATTGTCCCTATTTTAAGACACTGAACTTCAGAGGGTTTTATTATCCAGTAATGTCCTATTTAAGAAAAGGCTAATATGCAAATTGTCCCCTCGACCAGGAGTTCGACCGGGAGTGGCTGGGCCAGCCAGCCAACTGCCTGCAGCCCCTCCCTCTGGCTGGCCCCACCCCCGATTGGCCTCGGCCAGACCCCACCTGTGCACGAATTCATGCACCCTAGTATAACTATAACAACCTTATGAATAAAATCCACTCAATGTAGCAACAAGGTCATATTTGTAGCATTTTTACCAAATTTCTGCTTCTTGTGTGTTATTCGGCATCTTAAACAAGTTTTTAGAGTTGTTTTTTTTAGGGTGGGGGGGGACATGAAACCTCTGGATGAATGCTATTGATCCATTCTTAGGATAATGTTTTTAAATGCATTAAAACAAAACATACCAATTAAGTAGAAATGTAGTTACCAAAATGTTTACATTTTTGATAAAGGAATGTATGTGTGAGATGATAGAATCTAGTGGAGGGTCTAATAAGTACCATAAATTTGAAGTATAACAAGCTCAAATAATTGGTCCAGATATCTACAATACTATAATGTGATATAAACATATCTGTAATTTTTATTGGCGGATCTTGCTTATAGACCATGGTTTTGTTACCTTCATGAATAATGGAAGGAAATGCTAATTTTCAGTTAGGGATTAGTGAAAATTAAGAAATAATTTTTTTCTCCACACATGTCCACAGATTCCTAAATGTTATTCTCACACCCAAGATTAATAACTCTGGACTACCCAGTTGTATGGTGGTAGAATAACATTGCATTCCTCAGTAAAGACGTGAGCATAAAGAAATGAGAGAAGCAGTCAGGACAACGAGCCTTTATCTATCTGCTCGTTAGCCTGAATTTCATAAGCAGCATGGAATCATGTGACTCCTTGGAAAGTTCTAGAACAATTGCATTTTCTAACCACCCAGGGCTTTGTCGGGTGGAGTCAGGTTGCACTAGCCAGATTCCACACGCGCTCACACACACCATGTTCTGCTTGAAGTCAAGAACAACTGATTCACTGCCGCCACCAAGATGCCAAGTTGTCTGCCACCCATTCGGCACGGCAAATTATTTCCTGAGCATGCACTACGCTGAGGCTACTGAGAGTCCTCTCTGGTCCTGATTAGCAGCTCAGCCTTATTTAAGCACATGAGCAACACAAGCCAGGGCTTGGGAGTGGTGGGGTGGGAGGTGGGTGACTCACAGGGATGTGGCTGGGCCCCAGGACAAACTGCAGCCTGGGTTCAGATGCCAGACACTACTCCTTGTATCTCATGACTCTGCTTCTCTCTGCGCATCTTCTTCATTCCCGTCTTTGGGTTTGAACTGACTCTCTTTGCTCCTCCTCCGTCCATGTGGCAGAAGACATGACCAATAGTATGTGCGGCATCTTTAGGGAACTTGAATGAGGCTGAGTTGACTCGCTGAGTTCCACATAGGGGAGGGGAGGGTTGTAAAAAGTGGCTGTTCCCAGAGTGACCATGCACATGGGGCAAAGGGTGGAAGTGGGGGGAGTTCCCAGAAACGTGGGGTGGGGAGGGCCAGGGCACACAGTGTGTCCAGCATCAATATAATAAAGATGAGGACGGAACAGCCACACTCACAATGACGTGTGTTTTGAAGACGGACTCTAGTCTGTGCCCATGGTGGTGGCTGTGGAAATGAACCCGCTACACAACTGAATGGTTCTGCTACTTGTGGGCGGCCCCGAGCAGACTCATGACACGGAGAACAGTTTTTAAATAAATCTGAGGAATGTATCTTTACAAATACACGATCACAAAGGCTTGTGGGAAAGACTTGGGGACTTTCCTGGAACCCTCAAATCTCAGGGCAAGTTCATGAGCCTTGCTCTGGAAAATGGAAGCTGGCCGAGGGCGCGCTTTCCCTGCGAGTGGGAGCTCCAGGCTGAGCACTCCATTAGAAACCCTGTCTGTGAATTGGTGGAGAAATTGTGATTTTTAAAAAATACCTAAAATTTACACTGTGCGCCATGGCAGTGGTTGTCAAACTTTCAGTGTCAGAAACATGACTCTCAAATTTTCTTCAGGCCCTCGAGGGCATTTTCGATATGGGTTATTTTATTAATATTGACCCTATTGGGATTTCAAACTGAGAAATTTTTTAAAAGTTATTTTTGTTGTTTTGTTGATGGTTTCTTTTGCTGTGCAGAAGCTTTTTATTTTGATGTAGTCCCATTTGTTCATTTTCTCTTTCGTTTCAAGTGCCCTAGGAGCTGTATCAGTGAAGAAATTGCTTCGGCATATGTCTGAGATTTTGTTGCCTTTGGATTCTTCTAGAATTTTTATAGTTTCCTGTCGTACATTTAAGTCCTTTATCCATTTTGAGTTTATTTTTGTGTATGGTGTAAGTTGGTGGTCTAGTTTCATTTTCTTGCATATATCTGTCCAATTTTCCCAGCACCATTTATTGAAGAGACTATCTTGGCTCCATTGTATGTTCTTGCCTCCTTTGTCAAATATTAATTGAGCATATTGGTTTGGGCCGATTTCTGGGCTCTCTATTCTATTCCATTGATCTATATGCCTATTCTTGTGCCAGTACCAGGCAGTTTTGAGAACAGTGGCTTTGTAATACATCTTGATATCTGGTATTGAGATCCCACCTACTTTGGTCTTTTTCAGGATTGCTGCAGCTATTCGAGGTCTTTTTTTATTCCAGATGAATTTTTGGAGAGTTCGTTCTAGATCTCTGAAGTATGCCATTGGTATTTTAATGGGAAGTGCGTTGAATTTATAGAGTGCTTTGGGTAGTATGGACATTTTAATGATGTTGATTCTACCAACGAGAAAACCCACTGTGTGGGAAAACATATTTGCCAATGTCATATCCGATAAGGGCCTAATCTCCAAAATTTATAGGGAACTCATACAACTTAACAAAAGGAAGATAAACAATCCAATCAAAAAATGGGCAAAGGACCTAAATAGACACCTTTCAAAAGAGGACATTCAGAAAGCCAAGAGACATATGAAAACATGCTCAAAGTCACTAATCATCCGAGAGATGCAAATCAAAACAACAATGAGGTACCATCTCACACCTGTCAGACTGGCTATCATCAACAAATCAACAAACGACAAGTGCTGGAGAGGATGTGGAGAAAAAGGAACACTTGTGCACTGCTGGTGGGAATGCAGACTGGTGCAGCCACTATGGAAGACAGTATGGAGTTTCCTCAAAAAACTACAAATGGAACTCCCATTTGACCCTGTGATCCCACTTCTAGGAATATATCCCAAGAAACCAGAAACACCAATCAGAAAGGATATATGCACCCCTATGTTCATAGCAGCACAATTCACCATAGCTAAGATCTGGAAACAGCCTAAGTGCCCATCAGTAGATGAATGGATTAGAAAACTGTGGTACATCTACACGATGGAATACTATGCTGCTCTAAAAAGGAAGGAACTCTTACCATTTGCAACGTCATGGATGGAACTGGAGAGCATTATGCTAAGTGAAATAAGCCAGTCAATGAAGGAAAAATACCACATGATCTCACTCATTCATGGATAATAGAGACCATTATAAACTTTTGAACAATAATAGATACAGAGGCAGAGCTGCCTCAAACAGATTGTCAAACTCCAGCAGGAAGGCCGGGGAGGGTTGCGGGGCAGGAGGTAGGGGGGTAAGAGATCAACTAAAGGACTTGTATGCATGCATAGAAGCATAACCAGTGGACATAAGACATTGGGGGATAGGGGAGGCTAGGGGACTGTCTAGGGCGGGGGGATAAAATGGACACATATGTAATACCCTTTGTAATACTTTAAGCAATAAAAAAAAAAAAAAAAAAAAAAAAAAAGTTATTTTTGTAGCTTATTTTATAATAGCAATAATAAAATCATTCCACGGTAATATAATATTTTTATAAAAAGACTATATCTTTGAAAACAAAGAAATGTAGTGAGAAGAGTGGCATTTTTTAATGTTTGGGCAAAGCTCTTTAAAGTCTGGCTTAATAGAAGGCAGCTGGATGCTCACGTCTGCTTCTGCATCTGCTCTGTTGCAAAATTCTGTGTTGCTTGAGGTAGATATGAAGTTGGAAAAAGGACGAGTATTAAGGTAGCCTTTTCAGAAAATTTGGCTATTCCTCAATACTATGCTAACACTGGACAAATGGCTGTGAAATCTTACACCGTTGTATTAAAACCTTCCGTTTTGAATGGATCTTCTACCGGGCGTGGTTTTGTAGCCTCATGCATCGGTCATGAGTTGGTTGCCTGAAAATTTTCGGTTCAAGGCACTCACTGCAGCTCAAACACTGAAATATTTCATTGCAGAATATCAAAAAGCCACATCAGTTGATACTATCACCCATCTCATGAGAAAGTGTTTAGGAATCGGGACACAGTCAAGCTCAGAAAGGCAAATACAAATTTTCCAAAATTCTAATTTCTGCACAAAAGTTCAAATGTTGTCACTGGCTGTGACCAATTTTACCATTTATTTCCTAGAAGTGACAAGCTCACTTCATTATTTTTGAGAAAATGTCTGCCAATACCTACGTCTGTGAGTTGCTCATTCAAGCAACAATGGTCTTCCACGAAAAAAGTAGCTAGTTCATCTCATGACTCAGACAATGGCACACTCACTTTCTGTCGAGATGAACACTGCACTTGGACGTGCCGTGTGACTGCTTTCTGTCATTCCCATCTCCTCACATAGAATACTAAAAAGGTGTGTACATGAGGACTGCAATTCAATGAACTTACTATTTTTTACTGGTTCATCAAAGACATTCTTAATTGCAAATGGCGGTTGTTTTTTCTCTTCAAGTTCAAGGAGGTGAGGAGTACAGTGACCCCTGCCACCTGGGTTCATGCTAAGGTGCCATTGCTTCTGCACTGTCAGTGTAAATGTCAACCCAGTGAAAAGGCTATGGAGTCTTAGTGCGCTTACAAAAATTGCTTCGATTGCTAAGACCCCTTGAAAGAGTTTCGGAGACCCACCGGGTCCACAGAACAATACGTTGAGATCCACTGATTATAGTTTATAAAGTATGTTCCTATAAATATCTTTTTTTGGTTCTCACAGAAGCCCTTGGAGGTGGGCGCTCCTGGGATACCCCTTTTGTAAGGAGGAGGAAACAGAGACTCTGGGAGATTAAATGCCTTGTCCCTGGCTTCAGAGAGGCAGGAACTGAGAGGGTCTAGAAGGGAATTCTTGTCGTTACTCCCATGGATCTCGGTAGGGCATCAAGATGGAAAATGCTCCATCTCCATCTCAACTCACCTACTGATCCTCAGTGTGGGCCCAGACTTCGGAGGCAAGGAGGATGCTCAAACACATTGGCGTGTGGGGGGCAGCCCAGTATTTGGGGAGGAGGCAAGGCAGCTTTGTGGGGTGGCTCAGGAGGAAGCCGTCAGTGAAGTGGACACTCCTCTCCACCTTCTGGGCCCCTGATCTCTGAGGATGATTCATGGAAGATTCTTGGAGGCCAATATGAGTGCTTCTTCTCTCTGTCCAGCTCAAAGACAGGGGGATCTGCAGCAAGGGCAACAGTGAGGAGGAATGAGCTCGTAACTGCCTGTCTTTGAAATATTATTTCCTATTTTGGTTTTTAAAGTTGCCCAAGACTTGTCAATCCTGCTAGTGTAAAAGCCACATGGCTGGGCCCGCTGAGCTCCCGACACCAGCTCCAGGTTGCCGGCGCACTCTCGGTGAAGCTGTGTCCTCCAGCAAGTGAGGCCTGGCGCTGATTTATGGCTCATTTTCAGTACACAATGCTGCAATTTCGTGAAATGATAGCGGTATCGATTCCAGAAGATTTTCTTTGCTGAAACCCAGGGCTGAGGTGCTAAATGGAGCCTGAGAGTGAGTAACAGCACTTGGCACTTCATCGATTTCATCGTCTGATCCTCCACTTTGATGTAACTGCCCGGAGCCCCCACCAGAGGCTCGGGTCTTTGTTGCCTGGTTCACAGGCCCCCACTTCTCCAGAGGGCACTGGCTGTGAATACAGCGCAGACTCTCCAAGGAGGCAGGGGTCCAAACAGGGTCACAGGGAACGTAATCACTCTCGTTGTTGGGAAAGTCAGAGCCTCTGTGAGGAATAGATCTGGATTCTCATTCTAAATACATTGACCATCTCCCTCTAGTCCCAATCTCAGGACAGGAAACCAAGTACTACATTCGGCTTTGAAAACAAAACAGAAAGAGTGAATCAGTGAATAAATGAAAGAAAGAGTGAATGAATGAATGAATGAATGAGAGAAAGAAAGAGAAGATAGGAAAGGAGGGAAGAACAGACAAGAGAAACAAGACAGGAAGAGAGGGGAAGGGAGGGAGGAAGAAGAAGAGTGGGGGGGAGGATGGGGGTTAATGGGGGGGGATGAGGACACATTTGTAATTCCTTAACTAATAAAGAATTTAAAGATAAAAAAAAAAAGAACAAGAACAAGAAGGAGGAGGGGGAGGAGGGGGGAGGAGGGGAGGAAGAGGAGGAGGAGGAGGAGGAGGAGGAGGAGGAGGAGGAGGAGGAGGAGGGGAGGGAACAAAAGGAAGAAAGAAAGGAAGGGAGGGAGGGAGGGAGGGAGGGAGGGAGGGAGGGAGGGAGGGAGGAGGAGGGAGGAAGGAAGGAAGGAAGGAAGGAAGGAAGGAAGGAAGGAAGGAAGGAAGGAAGCCTCCTATACTCAGAACAAGCACTGTCAAGGTAAGGTGAGCCGCGATTTTAAGTAGAACCGAATTATCTGCCAGTTCCAGCATTACTGTGAGATTAGAATTCCCTGTGGTAGAATCTGAGAAGGAGGCTCCCTGTCAGAATCATCCGGCTGTCTTCCCATCACCCTTAATATTGGCCAGAAGTTTTTTTAGACCAGAAGATACAAGGCTGGGCTTCTCAGCTAGAAAGAGGCTGGTGACTGGAGGGGAGCCCCAACAGGCTGGGAGAGTTCTAAAGGGTTCCGAATGAGGAATGGCAGGCTAAAGGGGTTGGGATCATAAGACCAGAAGAAGAAATTGTTGGGGTGTCTCAATGGTAAAATCTACCTTCGGTGAAAGGAGATGAGACCACTATCCCATTAATTTAGTCACTCAACAGATATTTATTGATCTGTTATGAGCAGACACTGCTGGTTTTTCTGGAGGATACAGACTAGAAGGGGAGCAAATACTAAATGAATCAGTTGAAACACACATGTGAGTACAGTGTGGCCTACACTTTGTTAAGGAAGAAAGAAACAGAGAGAGAAGCAAGGGGCCCAATTAGATGGGGCGGGCCCAGGGTCAGAGAAACCCCTCCAGGTCTGAGGAATGAGGAGAGCTCAGCAGGGAGAGCTGCTGGAAAGGGGTTTCCGCACGTTTGTGAAGCCCGGGAGCTGGTTGGTTTGAGGGAGGAGCTGGCTGGTTTGAGGGACCACGCAGGTCAGTGCATGGGAGCCTGGGGGGGGGGGGGGACGAGAAGGAGAAGGCAAACTCAGGTGGGGAGACTGCAGGGCCGGAGGAGCAACAGCAGGAGTTATCCTGAGTGTGACAGGACATCGCTGGAGGGTTTTACACAAGAAAGCAGCATGATCTGAATTGCCTTCAAAGGAACTCCTCTTAGTTCATGGAGTGCAATTGGGTTGGAGAGGAGCTAAAGAAGTGGAGGTGCAGTTACAGGGGACTTTGGTCATCCACGCAAGAAAGGATGGTGGCTTTACCCAAGGTGAGAAGGAAAGAAGTGGACAGACTAGTGCTCAAGTTTGGAAGAGTGGCCAGGACTCGGCAACAGGTTGGCTGTGGGAAGCAAAGGGCAAAGGAGTGGAGATGGCATTTCCTGAAAGTGGGAAGACCGAGGCTTGAGGAGGAGAAAGGCTTCCTTCCTGACCTGGAAGGCGACATGTTCCCTTCAAGGCAGCGGATGCTCTCCTCCAAAGGACTGCCCATTGCTGCAGACTCTGGGATTGGCCCGGCCACGGGCTCCTGGGCTCCCACCCCAACCTGCGGAGTGTGTGGGCTGAGTAGCATTGAAGGGGATTGCCCTGCCGATGCCAGGGCTGCAAACCCTGCCAGAGAAGAAGCCCACATCCAGTGACAAGGATGAAGAAGCTGAATGGGACTGAGTTTTGGGAAAAGGTATCAGTAATCCCTGGGGTGACCTCAGGACTCCTATTCCAAGGGGGACCATGATTTTGATTATTTATTTATATAACCAATTTAAAAAACTCATGTACCATACGACTGTCTAGTGCAGTGATTTCCAAATATTTTAACCACAACACACATGAGAAATACAGTTACATGCCATCATGCACACACATACATGACTCCCCTGAAGCAATACTCTCCCTTACTACGTGGAACGCACTCTGATATTCTGTAAAAATTGTAAAAACTGGTCGTCTCGATCCACTAAATGGATTTCATAGCTAATGGGCTGTGACCTAAAATCTGAAAAGCACTAGCCCGGGGCACAGATGCCAAACTCTCAGGTGACAAGCAGACAACAGCAAACACAAATCTACGCTTCCCTGTTGCTCTACGCGAATGAATTCCTGGGGGTAGTCAGATTGTTACTTATATTTTGTTTTTAAATGACCGTAAGTCATTTCGTTTTCACTTCTTTCTTTGGGGGTTGTTTCTGCTACACAGAATAATAGTGGCTGATGCCTTTATCCCCTGTCTTGGATGCTACTCTGTGAGATGGAAAGTAATATCCACTAAGGCTGCAGCTGCCTTATGTGGCCCACCGACACTTCACTGAGGGGAAATTTCTCTAAAAACATGCCCCCAAAATCAGGTCAATAACTGGGCAGGTGACCTCTTGGTTTCCCAATTATCATTCTCAAGAAAAGTGCTTTGTGACTCTCCAAGGAGGGAAATATGGTAAGAATATGCATCTCGGTCTATAAACTATAGTTAGACATTTTAAAATTAGATTTGTTTAAGCAGACACTGATGCCAGCAATCTGAAGATAGCCAAGCACTGGGAGAGCGGGGGAGAGATGGGGAGAAATGGGAGACCCGCTGTAGAGTTAGCTGATCTTTGGCACTGATATGACCTGACCTTCAGTCTCAGATGCAAGGTGCCTTAGATTCTTAGTGGACTTTATTTTTAAAATAAGGCATTTGTAGAAAATGTATCAAATACTAACAAAGCATAAGAAAAAAGAATGAGTGAAGGAGGGAGGGGAGGAGGGAAAGAGGGACTAAAGAACAGGAAGAAAGAAAAAGAAGAAACAAATTAAACTCATCTGGAATCCCATCCCCTGGAGAAAACCACTAATAACACTGTGGTGTGTATCTGTCAGTTAATTCCTCAAATCGCATCTGATCTCATGCACACAAGTTTCTCAAGATGAATTCTTGTTCTTTCAGCTCAATATAATTCCCCTTGCCTTCTCTCTGACCTAAGGGCTCCACTTGGATTCTCAGTTTACAGCCTTGCAAAGGTCCAGGATCTCACTGAGACTGTGGCTCATCAGCCTATAATAGATAGACAGACAGATACAAAACCTCTGACTCACTCTAAACTCAGCCTTGGCCAAGTAATTCCTATACAGTGTGAGGCGTGGCATTAACTGACCACTGAGTTTTGTTGTTGTTTTCCACTAGACTTAAAAAAAAAAAAAAGAATTTCTTAAAGATAGCATCTAAATCTTGCTCCCAAGATCTATCACAATGCCAGGCGCATAGTAGGTGCTCAATAAATGCTTGTGGCATTAAACTGAAGAGTGCTGAGTTCATTACTAGGTCTCTCCCAAGGACAGACTGAGGACATTTATTGATGATTTGAACCAGGCAGCAGGCTTTTAGAACATATGAGTCAGACTAGAGTGATTAACCTGTAGAAACATAAAATTAAGACAGGCCCAGGCCTGTCTGTTTGCCTGCCAAGAAAGCCATTACCTTCCCTGATGGGAAATCAGAAATTCTCTGGTCTCAAGATGGCAGAAGACCTTCCCAGGCTCTGTGCAGAAATACGGTGGCTATGGTCACCCTTGAGGACACTGGGCCATTCGTACCCTAACCCTCAAGGAGCCTGGGGTAGCAGCTGGGAATTGGAGGGAGATTCTTACACCACTCTCTCTCTTTTCTAAAAACATTGCCTGAGGTTTTAGCCTCATCCTTGTAACAAGGACAGGCTTAGAACATTCTTCACTGTCTGTGTCTTATTTTTAATCCCCTTCAGTCGGCAATGGCCTTTAGGTCTTGGGTTCAAATTTCCAGGTACCTGCATCTGTTCTGGGCTTCAGGGGTCTACTTGTTGTTGGATCAACTGGAAGGAAGTCATTAGTACTTCTCAAGGTGGATGCTGTCTCTAATGGCTAAGATTGGCCCCAAGGGAACCAGTCACTAGTTACTAGTGTATCCTGCACCGTGACATCTTCCTACAGCTGATTTAGGGAAATTTGGTCCCTCGAGCTCGCTCTTTTCAAGATTGGATTCTTCCAAATGAGATTTTCATGAGGTAGCTGATGCTGTTGGGGGCTCCTCCTATACATGTGGGGTGACTTGCCATTGTCCTCATGCTGTTCTCCCCACCCCCACCGCCATGTGCTTTCACTCCCAACAGCCAGCACCTGCTAAGGAAGGCTGTCCCTGGGTTTCTGGAGCCCTGGTTGCCTGTGTGCACAGGGAACAGAAAGTGCCTGGAGACTTGCATTCACTCAGGGGGGACCCTTGGCCAATGGCATGAATACAGAGTAAAGACATTGCAGCTCCTCTGCCCTCATTTGGGAAGACCTCCATTGCACCAGAGCCCCTGAGGATGAGAAAGAGTTACCTTCCTGTCCTGGAGATTTCTGCCTCTATTAGGGCTAGTGACCAAGGTTCCAGCTACACCCACACCTGCCCCTGCCCCTGCCCCTGCCCTGCACCTGCAAGGATACAGCCCTAACCCATTCCTGTCCTGCTTTCCTCCCCCCACCTTTGACCACATGGATGGGACCAGGGAAGGCACCCTTTGAGGATGTTGTCAATGTCTTGGTCCCTCTACTCTGCCCCTGAATTCTCAGCAGTGACAGTGCCCAGCTGCTGGGGTCCAACCCCAGCAGGTCCAGGGGTCCCCAAAGGTGTGGACGGAGTCGGCGAAGAAGGAATGACACGGAGACAGCGTTCAGTTGATCAGCAGCCTAGCCAGGATCTCCAGCCAAGTTCTGGCCAAGATCTCCAGCGAAGTTCTGGTTAGGATCTCCAACCAGGTTCTGTGTCCATGTTCTCTTGCTAGGTTCTCCAGCCAGGTTCCCCAGGTTCCCCAGCCAGGTTCGGTCACCAGATTCTGTAGCCAGGTTCTTCAGCCAGGTTCTGGCTAGGTTCTCCAACCAAGTTCTGTAGCCAGGTCCTGTCCAGGATCTTTTGCCATGTTCTCTCCAGTGAAGTTCTTCTGTCTCTAGGTTCTGTGTAGGTTCTGTGTCTAGGTTCTGTGTCCTGTTGTCTTGTTACATCTGTATTTATACCAGTTGATTCCAATCCTATCAATCTCTATTCCAAAGGTTAGGGCGTTTCTTATCTCCATTCCAGGGAGTAAAGATTATGTAGCTTAAGCATGATTGTTCGTAGTTAAACTGATTAATTACCAGCCTGGCACTTAGTTAAGGGGTTTTATTCCCTCCCTAACTTCAGGGGAAAATCCCTACCTGGGGAAACAACCTTTCTCAGAGAGGTGACCTTGGTTAAAACACATAGTGCCAAGAAGGTGAGCAAACATATTAAGAACAGTATGCCATATATGCCAGGTCCCTTGAAACAGCAAGGATGGACCGGCTCCCGGCACCCAGCAAGCTGACACTTCCCACCCCTGGAACTGTCTTTCTTCTCTGCCTAGGGGCTGTTTCTGGCATGGAGAACTTGGCAGAGCAATGGGGTGGGGATGGAGGGAGGTTTACTTAGAGTCAGCCCTCCACCAGTTAGGGGTGGGAGTTGGGAGATAAAGGCTCCAGTCTCCCCCTCCTCCTCAGAGGATCCCCAGTGGGATGGAGCCCTCGGTGCTCCTTGGGAGAACCTGCTCCTTAGCACATCCTTAGCACATCGTCATTAGAATTCCTCTCTCCCTGTCTCACCTTCCCATTGTCCCAGCAAACCCTGAGGTTGGGACCTGGGTGCAGCCAGTTGATCTGGGGTGTGATTCCAGGAAACAGGGTGAGGAAGTGAGAGAGCAAAGGCAAGAAAAGAAAACCCAAGAAGGATGTGTTCCTGCACACGTGGCTTCTAGGGAGGTGTCTGAGAGTGTGTATACGAGGCACCACCCAGTCGAATCCACAGAGGGCCAGGGAAGCTAGGGACTAGTCCACCCAATCTTTTCCTTGCTGGTTGCGCACTGCCACTCAGAGGGAGCATTCAGGTCCTGGCACTCTGCACCATTGCTGGAGAAGGCCTCAGGCAGGGCGACCCAGAAAGCCATCAGTGTGTACAGGAATGTCTGCAGTGATCTTCAGGGTGGGCCCGAGGGGGAGGGGTGTGGGTGGGGCCATCGGGATCTGCTACTTCCCTGAACGCATGAGGCCTTGAAGCTAATGCAAAGCAGGGGCCCAAAGAGCAGAGGCTCACACTGCATCTGCAACACAACCCCATGCCCTATTTTTAACTCAGACGAGCCCACTTTATTTCTAAGTGCTGGCACCCGGAATTTGTCCTGTTTCTGACTCCAGAGGCAGACTCAGGCTCTGCTCAGCTGATAAATATGCCCTCTGAGATTACCTTCCTTTCAGTTTACAGAGGATTTAAGTCTTTGTTATGTCAAAGAAAGGAGAAAAAACACACACAAATAAATGGGATACTTATTCCGGCATTACACATTACTATTGCGGGATATTGCGCCATATCTTTTTTTTTTCTGGTGAATTATTAATAAAGCCCATTTTTGTTTAATGCCTGCTAATAATTTCTAAAAACAGATCTACAACTTCAGCTGTAAATGCATGTTCATAAATCATTCCACTGAAACCCAATTTTATGGTTAGCAAAAATCTCTGACTATCAATCAACTTCATCTTTGCAACTTTCTCTCTGGAATCCCTGCAGAATGGCAGACAGACCAAAGCAAGACCCGGGAAGGCAAGACAGGGACGTTGAAATACTGCTTCCCAGGTGCGTCTGTAACAGCCTTGTTCAATGGATAATGAGGAGGATGAAAGTCTGAGAAAAGGGCGTGGAGACAAGCAACTTTCCTCCTGCTGACTTTAGGTGAGGAAGGTCAGGGCAGTGCTACACACTGACCCCGAGCACCGTCAGGTGCCCAGCAGTTCCCTCCGATCAACCCTAAGTAACAGGTGTTCTGATCCCTAATGAACGAAGTAGAAACCTGAGGTGCAAAGAGGCCTGGCAAGTGGCAAAGCTAGGAATCAAACCCAGGATGGTGTCCTGGCTTTGACCTTGGTCTTCCAAGGACTCTTTATTGCCAATCAAGTGGACTTAAAATTCATATAGTTCTTCCCATGAAAGAAAGGAATACAAAAATTCATACAAAGAAGGGATTTGGGGGATGGAAATAAGGCCGTTGGCAATGCCAACTTTGGAAATCCTCTCAAGGAGATTCTGACGTCTGCCCCGTCCTCTCATTAAGAACCACTCATTTTATGCTCGATAAACTGACCCATCCCAATGTTACCAGGTTACATTACTCTCCCCTGCAGCCCTCGCTCAGTGGATATTGACTCAGGGCCCACAATACTGGGCTGGACACTTGGGGTCCAATGGGGAACTGGACCACACATGGTCCCCGCTCCAAGTCTCCTGCAGGGGTAAGCATGAATCAGATATGAAATCTTCTCCATGATGTCACACAGCTCATCTCAGGGAATGAGACCCTTGGGAAGAGATGACTGAGTTACCAGTAGAAGGAAGTGAGTTAACAAGGTTGCCAAAGTCTTGGGTGATTGCGGGGAGGCGCTAAAAGTCCCGCAGATGGCAGCTGAGAGGGGTGACCGAGTACCAGGAGCGCCTCAAAGAAGCAGGGTTGGTGACCAGGGAAGGCAGTAATTGCCTGGAAGTTTCTGGAAGAGCAGAGAAATAGACACTGTGGGGAATGTGTTTGAGGCAGGTGAGGTGGCCAAGGGGCATGTCCAGTTGAATGTCAAAGCTGCACGTTCTTTAGTTTGAGATAAATTTCCCCTCCAGCCCCATCTAAGAAACATCTCATTATCATGAAAACACCACACTCTCTCCTCATTCCCGGTTGGGTTAATCTTCGAGAAATTCATTTCTGTCTCTGCCTCTCCCCTTGCGCCGCAGCTAGCTATGGCTCACCATCACCTAGATCCCAAACTTCTCAGCAACATATTGAAATCCACCCCCGTAGGTCTGCACCCACTGGTCCAGCTCACTCTCTATTGGCTTCAGTAGGTTTTTGCAGTTTTCCCATCCCCCCTCGAAGACCCTCACTGCTCCCCGTGTGCCTTTGGCAGAAAGACCCCTTCTCTTCACCTCCACCTGCCGACACCTGGCCCGTTCTTCCCGGCCTGGCTGCACCAGTCCATCCGGGGTAAACCTTCCCCAGCAACCTTGGCAGGAGGCCTCTCTCCCTTCTCTCTGTGCCGCCAGGACGGATTAGGGGGAGTTTACAGCTGTGCAGGCTAAGAACGTGGTGTTCTTTTCCCCTGACATTTCAGACTGTTCGTTTAACACTGGAGGGTGCCACGGTGGGGGGCAGAGAAGCAGGATGAGGGGGCCAGGCAAGTCTGCACTGGTCCCCAATTCGGCATCCCGCTTGGCAAAGCAGACGCCCTTCAGCAACGCTCCTGTGACCTGCGCTGGCCTGTGACATTCTCCAACCCACATGCTCATCACCTCAGACTCTGCCTCCGATTGTGCAAATGTTTCCTTCAAAGACATTCAGGTAAATACCATTTTCTCCTTCCCACATGTTCCCCGTGAGTCGAGGCAGCTCTAATATGTCTGCAGTCTGGGCACCTGACAGCTGCCTGGCCTGTCCTGCCAGCCCGCTCCCTGCTCCAGGCTGTGCTGTGGGCTGCCGGCCTCTCCCACTAGCCTGAGATCGGGTAGTCCGCCTCTGCACCTGCACAGCCTGCACAGCACCGAGCAGCCATCAGGGGTTGCTAACGAGGAGCCACCTGCAGAAGGGCTCCCACAGCGGGGCTCACTCGCTGGTTTGCAGGACCCTCAGAGTGGACCCTCCATGCCTGAGAAACATGGCATCAGCCCTGGGGCACATTCAGGAAAGCTCTTTAGGATAACGCCATCGAGGAAGAGCCCCAAGCCCACCAGGGTGGGTCCTGGACGAGCCGACCCCTCAGGGAGGCACGGGAGGAACTTCCTGGCTGGCAGCCCCAGCTCCTCCCAGAGGCCTCAGGGACGCACCTTTAAAAGCACAGGACCAGGGGAGCACAGGACCACAGAAGCATGGGACCATGGGAGCACTGGACCACGGAAGCATGGGACCATGGGAGCACTGGACCACGGAAGCACGGGACCATGGGAGCACTGGACCACGGAAGCATGGGACCATGGGTGCACGGGACCAGGGAAGCACAGGACCACGGGAGCACAGGAGCACGGAAGCACAGGGCCACGGGAGCACAGGACCAGGGAAGCACAGGACCACGGAAGCACAGGACCATGGGAGCACAGGAGCACAGGACCACGGAAGCACGGGACCAGGGAAGCACAGGACCACGGAAGCAAAGGACCAGGGAAGCATAGGACCACGGAAGCACGGGGCCATGGAACCACAGGGCCAGGGAAGCACGGGGCCAGGGAAGCACGGGACCACGGAAGCACGGGACCAGGGAAGCATAGGACCACGGAAGCACGGGGCCATGGAACCACGGGGCCAGGGAAGCACGGGGCCAGGGAAGCACGGGACCACGGAAGCACGGGACCAGGGAAGCAGTGGAAGCAGCAGAAGCAGCTGCAGCCCCTCTGGAAGGCAGCCCCTCCCACCAACCCGCCTGGGCTCCTGGGGGCAGGCTCTGCTCTGGAAACCCACGCCTGGTGGGTGTGGATGCAACTCCGGGCAGAGTCCAGCTCCCTTCCCTGGAACTGGAACAATCTAGAGGCACCCACAGGGGCCAGCTCCCCTCATCAATTCTGCATCTTCCTGAAAATGTACTTTTTAAGCCCCTTAATTGCATTTCAGAGATAACCCTGCAAGCAAAGTGGCAGGAAGAGAAACCATAGAGAGAGGTTGGTGGTCAGGCTCTTTCTTTTAAATCAATCAAACATCTGCGACTAATGCAGCTTTGGGCTGCTCCTCAGGAAGCATTAGCCTTATTAGCGGGGGCTGGCAGGAACACACAATAAGATATTTATGGGCTGGGCACATGTGCATTACCGCGGGGACCGAGGGCCGGGAGGAGACCGTGCAGGTCAGCACGTCTGCTCGCCTCACCTTGCCTTGCCTTGGGGTCCACGCCACGCTGGGGGACAGAGGCCCAGGTTCCTGGTCTTGGTGCCACACACCCTGACACGTGCACATGCAGCGGAGAGGCCTGTGCCTTCCAGTCCTAACTGGATCCAGAGCTGGGAGATGCGGGCAAGTCACCCCACCTGTCTGGGCCCTGGGCCTCAGTCAGAAAGTGACAGATCTGGGGAGATGCCCGCTGAAGGCCCTGCTCTGAGCTCTGAGCACACAAGTGTGTGGTGGGGGGAGGAGAGATGTTGTACTTAGAGCCACAACTGTCTCCCAAGGAGGAAATTCTCTGGCTTAACCAGAGACCCCGGGCGGGCTGGGAGCTGCCTGGGGGAGTCAGGAATGGAGTGACAGTGGGAGAGGGAACGGCAGTGCTCTCGGAGGGGGACAGGAGGAAGATAGTGCGGAGCGGGTGAGGACACAGGGTTGAACAGGACTCTTCCCAATCCCCCAATCGTTCATGAAGGGCCTGGGAGAAGCAACTGCCTCAAGCTTGGGACTGTTTTGGAAGTAGAATCGAGAAGGAAATGTGCTCTGTGATGGATAAAAATAGGGCTGAAGGTAACAGAGGAGTCACAAAGACAGGGCAGAGAACAAGGAAGCCCAGAAGTGTGGAACCGGGCCTCAAAGGTGGAGGCAGAGCTGGGCACCTCCGCCCACATGGGGGTTTACGCCAGCAATGAGTGGGAAAGGCAGGCCAGTCCCCCCACCTCGTTCTCAGGCGGAGGAAAGAGCCAGGGTGGAAGCTGCAACCCGAAGAGGGGACGAGAGAGGGAGCGCTGGGAGCCCAGACAGAGCAGCCCAGACTCATGCCCCAGGGGCGGAAGGAGCCGTGATGGCCAGGAAGCTCAGCACGTGGTGCCCCTGTGCCCCACCACGTCCCCTCCCCACTCTGCAGCTCAGACCTTTCCTCTGATCTAACTGATGAGGAATCTTGGCCAAATAGTCTTCTTCCCGTCGCGAAGGAGGATCTGGGGAAAAGAAGAGAGCTGTTCCTTGGCTCTGCCCGTTGCGTTCACTCCTCTCTCCTGCCCTTTTTATCTTCCTCATTGACGTAGTCCGAGCTTGTCTGACCTGCCCAGCCCGTGGGTAACTCCAGATCATGGTCATTTCTGGATCCCTACCACCTCAGGGCCTGGAATACAGTAGGTGCTCAATAAATGTGTATAGCACGACTGGACATTTTTTATTTATTTATGAGTGGAGATGGTGCTGAAGTTCCCTGAATCCCTCAGAGGACTAAACGAGAGCTGCTGGGGACAGTGGGTAGGCAGCTGAGTCCATTCCAGAGGATGGCATCTTCCCTTTAGGAAAGTAGAGATGGATGGTGTTGTCTAAACCCACACTGGCATCTCCTGGGCACTTGCTTGTGTGACACAGAACTCCCGGCCCCACCTCGCCCACTGAATCTGCACCCGCATTTTCACAAGATGCCGCCGCCTGATGTGTGTGTGCAGTGAAGTTTGAGAAGATGGATCTAAACATTAAGCACGCCACTCCAGTCTAACCTGGGGCTGGGGAGTGATGGGAGGAGGTCTCGGCAGACCGTCGCTGGGCCCCTAGATAGGAAGCCCTTTCTCTTTTCTTCCGGGAACCCTGCAGCCTCAGGTTCTATCTCGAGTTCCATGCTGGGTGGAAAGCCAGACGTGTGCATAGGCATGTGATGGATCTTATTCCTCAGCAAGACCCAAATCCAGTGTGAAGCCTTCCTGGTCTAGGGGGGGCTAAGAGGCAACATCACCCCGACAGGCAGTGAGGAAGGGGGTTCTTGCTATTCCGATCTGTTCAGCCCGCGGATCTGAGCTCCCGTGGAGACTTCGTGCATAAAGAGAAGTGACGCCCTTGGCACCCAACTTTCTGGAGGACCTGCTGGGGCCAATCTGCCCCAATGACCTGTGACCTTTCTGTCCCACATCAGCTCTCATTTTGCCGGGCAACATGAAGAAAGGCCCTTGACCATTCTGAGAAGCAAGAAAAGATGGCTGCAAAAGGTTGGCTGTGTTTGAGTTTAGAGAATACAGGGGTGGGCCAAAGGAGATTTAGTTTCCAGTTGTAATACATGTAAATAACACAATAGTTAATAAATAATAATACAAGAATGAACTACGTGTTTCACGTACTCACGATTATAAATCTACTTGTGCCCACCCCTGCATTTCTCTTGTCTTCTGGGAGGAGAAACACCTTAAAGGACCCCCTTGTCTGAACAGCTCTCCAGGCAAAAGAAAAAACTAGAAACCTGTCTCTAACATGAAATCAAGCATCTTTAAAGCAACCCTTTAACCAGGTCACTTTTCTGCTCCATTGATTTCTGGGGTTTCTAAGACCTGTTATATTCATCCCAGATTCTTCACCACGGGACCCGGTCCCAGGTGCCACATCCTCTCTCTCCAAACCCTTGGCCCAATCTGATTCTCTGAGTTTATGTGCCTGGGCCCCTGGAGTCTCACCCCTTCCCTCTCCTCCTCCTCCAGGTGTTCAGCCTCCCCTGAACATCTCCATCACTCCGGCCAGACACGAGCTGTTTCCTCTCACACGTTTGCGTGTGCTCCCCTTTACCCGAGGAAGAAAGCTGCCCCACTGTGAGGCTGTCCCAGGGCCAGGCCTCTCTCCCCAACATTGCTGCTCCCCACACAGTGCCTCCCCCATCCTGAGGACAGTTCAGAGCAGCAGTCACCAACCCATGGTCCGTGGACCACTGGTGGTCCGTGAGGTCCGAAAGGTTGGCGACCGCTGGTTCAGAGGACAACGTGGAAGTCCCGAGTCCTCTAGGAAAACAGCCCCAAGCAGCCTCCCCATCCCTGCACAAGCACATTTCTTTGCTCCCGTTTTAATATTAAAATTAATGAACTTTACATTGCACACAATCATATGTGTTTGTTTGTTTTCATATAAACATGATTTCCCCATCCCAGTCTCCCAGCCCACTTGATACTCTGGGAATATATACAGCTTCCTGCTGCCCTGCACAAGAAGTTGAAGGCTGGAAGGCCAACAGTTGAGTACCTGAAGTACAACCGGACAGACAGTTCCAAGAGACGGCGGCCTCCCCCTCCGGCCAGCGCAGCACCGGGTGACTATGAAGGGTGTGGGCTTCTAGCTTGTACCTCATTACCTGGCAAAGCCCTTGACAGTTGGCAAAACACCTTTACAACCTGAATGCCATGGCATTTGGGGTCACAATAAGATAAAAGGGGAGGAGTTATTATCTTCATTTACAGAGAGATTCTGGGCCACCTGAAGCTCCATAACTAGAAAATAATGCAAGCAGAGCTGAAACCCCTTTCTAATTTGCCTAGTCCGTGGAGCATCCTGCTTTAGGACGGCTGGTTGGCCAGCCTAACCTGGGGCAGGAATTCTACCTTTCTCAGAGGACATGTGGAGAGGCCCCTTGGAGACAAATCAACCCCTCAGCCCTTCTGATGGTGGCCCCGCCCCCTCCCCTCGCATCCAACACACACACACTCCTCACCCTTTGGGCTTGCAAACTTGTACTTTAAGATCAAAGTCTTCAGGAGCCCCTCCGACACCATGCCGCGGGGTCATCCATGCCAACTGAGAGACCTCTGCACATACCCAGAGCTGGAAGGCCTGGCTTCTGGCCACAGGGCACTGAGGGCAGCTTTCTGAATACAGCGGAAGGAAAGTTGGGAATAATCAGGCTTTTCTATCAGTCCTCCCTCCTTCATTTACAGATGCTCCTCCACTCATGATGGGGTTACATCCCAAAAATCCCATGATAGGTTGGAAATACCTTAAGTCGAAAACGCATGTAATGCACCCAATCTACCAAACATCTTAACTTAGCCTGGCCTACCTTAAACATGCTCAGAGCACTCGCATTGGCCTACAGCTGGGCAGCGTCTCGGATGCATGAACACACCAGTTTACCCTCATGATCGTGTGCCTGGCTGGGAGCTGCGGCCCTCAGCCACTGCCCAGCATCACGGGAGGGTCTCCTACCGCATACTGTTAGCCCGGAAATTCCAAGTATGGTTGCTACTGAATGTGTATCGCTTTAGCTCCATCTTAAAGCAGAAAAATCCCAAGTCAAGCCATCATAAGAAGATGGACTGTCTGTACTCTCTCTTCCTGGCCCACGGCCCACTCCGCATCCTGCAGAGAACAGCTCCATGGCCTTGAACTGGAAATGAGGGTGAGTGTGAACAGTCAGCTGTCCAGCAGAGTTCGGTGTCAGTAGTGAGTGAGTCTGAACATGGACACAAAGCAGCACACGGCCGACTGGAATGCTGGCCCTGGGGTTGCGGGGTAGCAGCCTGCACATGAACCTCTTAGGCGAGAGCCCAGGGGGCCGGTGTGCCTGTGTGTGTGTGTGTGGGGGGGGGGGGTGGTCAGTGGCATGGTCACTCCCTTGCAGCTCCACACCAGGCCTCTGACTGCCCCAGCAGTAAACGGGGCTCCAGGGCGAGGCTCTGCACCCCAGGATGTTCCCTGGCACGTGTTCGCTGCGTCACGCTGGGAAACCACTCTGAGACTCCGTTTCTTCATCTTCAGGGCAGGGTGAATCCCTGAGTCCCCTCAGCCTTCCTTGGTTATGGAGATGGAGAATCACATCCTAAAATCTGTTTCCAAAGGGGATTAACTCCTGTCCCCGGGGGGCAAGAGGAAGGAAATTGAAACCAATACCCACAAATGGCTGCCACCCTAGTGGAGTAAACAGGTCACTGCAGGAGAGGCTAGGGAGGGCCTTGATGACAGCAGGTGGGGATCTGCAGGCAGAGGAGGTCCCACTCCCCGGGGAAGTAGGCCAGGGGGCAGAGTGCCACCCGCCCTGCCTTCCGCCTCTGCCGGTGCCAGATGAGCGCTCACTAACTCAGGGGCCCCTGAGGGCCAGGCGCATGAATGAGGTGTCAAAAATGGGAGAGGCAGGGACAGCGGCCACTCAGGCCCAGTGTCACCAGAGCGTCCAGCTTTCAAGAGACATTTCCTAATTTTTAGAAGTCGGCCACTAATTCCATTAAAACAGCAAAATCGCCTGACTCATCATGGGCCAAACCAAACGCAGCGTCTCAGGGTGCCCAGGGCTGCGGGAAAGTGGTCCACGGAGGCAGGGACCAGCCCATGCCCTGGAGAGAGGATGCGGAGCCAGGAAGCCAGTGAGTGGTGCAGGGAGAGCCAGCGGGTGGGTCAGACTGCCTGAAGCCTGGCTGCAGAGGCCCCCTCCTCCCAGCACCCGCCCACCGGGGCCTGTCTGTCTCTGAGGCCGGCAGCTGCGGCAGCTGCGGCAGGATGACTTGCAGGTTTTGCTGGCAAAGCATCTTCCCTCCGGCAGGGGCAGCTCCACCAGCTGCTGCTTCCCTTGCCGTGGCAGCGGGACCTGTGAGCAGGACGGTGGGACAGGGGTGGCATCCCCCTGCCCCCATCGCCCCCTCGGGCACCCCGTCCACCTCTGCAGGTGCCGAGGACAGCCTGGCCAGTCCTGCTCTCCCAACCCTCCGATTCATCTTCCCTCCCCTGAGAATGGATCTCCTGTCAGGCTCTGCCTTGCCTGCCATTTCTGTCTCTGTGGGTGGATATTGGCTAATTGATTGGGTTTTTGTCGCTTCTGCTCCAAAGACAGTCAGGAAGGTCCCCAGACATCTCTTTGAAGGGGAAGATGACTAAGGTGGAATGGTTTCTAATGGCCCTAAGTCATGCTCTCGTGGAATGGGAAGGGGCCTTCTAGCACACCCCACCCCTGCTTTCGCCCTGGAGTCCCACGAAAACATACAGACAAGTGGGGATCCACCCAGGTGTCCCCGCCCTCTGGGGGAGGGGAGGGGTCTCTTGTCTTGAGCACCAAGACAACCGCACACAACACTCCCCTCCCCCTTCACTGAACAGAAATGCTTTCCTCTTTGAAACGTGAGATTAAAAAAGCCATTTCACACACAGCTTAGAAACAGACTTGCGAGCAGAGAGAGGATCAGGCCGCTCCTAAGGAGGCTTTGTTGATTCTCCAAAATATCCCAAAGTGTTGGTATAAAGAATGACTGCTAAATTAAATGTTGCAAAAATAAATGATTCAAGTACACTGTTCCTTTCTCCAGCCTTTCTGAGTCTGCAAACTTTAGACTCATTGCAAAGTTTGTCCTGCAAGTTGTTAACCAGTTTTACTTAAGACACCTCAGCAGAACGCTCATCCCCCAAACAAAGATGCCTTACAGCGCCCCATGTCCTCCTCATACACCCACTTGAGTTAATAAAGTTAATAAGAGAAAAGCACTGCTGTTTTCCATTCAACCGGATTGCTCTCAAAAGAAATCAAAACCAAACGTTAAATATGAAAATCCATTTTGCAACGTGGACACGAAGAGATGCAGGCCGAATACAACCTCCATCGCTCGATACACAAACAGACCTGGGAGTGTCACCACACCTCCCCAAACGCCAGTGTCCTTGAGGCAAAACGGGGTTAAGATCACAGTCCGGATGACTGTTCAGAGAGCCATGCAATAATGCACATGTATCTGTGTGTAGGTCCCACTTTAATAAAGCATTGATGACACATATAGTAATTCTGATTCACATGTACCTCCCAGGAGTGGTGGGAGAATAGAAAGGGGTGATGGACATGGCAATGACCTGTGACCTCTAGACCGCCAACTGTTAGAGGAGGACAAGCATGATCACAGAGCAGGTGGCCCTGTATGCCCACACCTGTCGGGTCTTGGTGGGCAAGAGGCAGTGGACAGTGGGCAGAGAAAAGGTTGAAGGAAGACGGGTCCCTCCTGCACCAGCTTAGGTGCAGTCCAAGTCCACCTGCCTGTGAGGTGAGCACAACAATCATCACTTCACACGGTGAGTGTCAACAGCGTGTGCTAACTATGCACATATGACTGCCCACACTCTCTTCTCCCCTCACTCCTCCGGTCCAACAAAGGCCTCTGCCTTTGTTCCTTCCTGTGCTCGCAGCAGCTGCTGCAGTCAGCCAGCCACCTCCCGTGTGAGGGCACCTTTGGGCCAAACACCACCGGAGGAGGTGACCTGGGTGTGGCATAGGAGAGCCTGCCCTAAGGTCCACTTGGCGTCCGGATTCCAGGCCCTCTCAGGTTCTGGTTTCCCCATCTCTGTTCACAGATCACCCTCTTTCCCTCTTCCATAAGCCTCCACATCCTTGTGTGTAAAAGGGAAATACATGCAATCGTATTGAAGATAAGATTCGGATTTGAATAAGAGATTCAGGAAGCAGGGCAAGGACAGAAGCGGGTGCCATCACCCTTTGGAACATCTTTCCTGGCTCCAGCAGTGACGTGATGCACCCAGAGTCACAGGAAAGTGGCATCCAGGATTGGAGCCAAGGTAGCCAGACCCCAAGGTCTTGTCTTACCCTCAGGGCGGCTGAAAGTGAGCTGTGGGGCGTTAGGAGGGCCATCATCCCCATCTTCAGAGGACACGCAGCTTACACAGGCCCTGCACCACCCACAGTGAGCGGCCACCCACGCCGGCTTCCTCCCCACTCTCTGATGGGAGCTGTGCCAACTCGGAGCTGCCGCCAACAGGGAGGGCGCAGGGGGTGGAGCTGATGCCCATCTCCCAGGCCCTGTTCTCCCAGTCCCGGTATATAGGTCACCCTTCCAACCTGGTGTGATGACTCACCGCTCCCCTTTGTCACAGTCTGATAAAGAACTTGAGCCATTAAGAAATAGAACAAATTACTAAATGGGAGGCACAAGAGAAACCCAGGATTAAATTACTTCTTTATCCATAAATCACAGATGACACTTCCTCTCCCGGATTCTTGTCTCTATCTCTGTTTGCTAGACTTGAAGCAGCAACAGCCTCCGATGGGCAGGAGGGCAGGGGCATCGGAGGAACCCCTTTTCCCCTGAATGGGGACCCCAGGGTGGTAACCAGCTCCAAGCTGGGCACAGGAGCTGGGCTGGCTCAGGCCTCTATTGGCTGAGGGCTGTTCTCTGGGCTGCAAGATCTTGAAACCAAGTAGCAGGATTTCCAGGGTGGGCACTGCAGGGCCCACTGCGCCATGGGCATGGTTCTGCTGTCTGAAGTGGTGGGTAGGGCTGAGCCACAGAGGTTGTGCCACCTCTGTGGGTCCTGTCACTTCTGTGGGTCATGTCACCTCTGTGGGCCACATTGCCCATAAAGGGGTGTGTCACCCCCATGGGGTGAGAGGCATGTCATCTCTTCAGAGCACATTACATCTTCAGAGTCTGTGTCATCCCTGGCATGGGACACACCTTCTGAGGAATGGCTCATCTCTCATGGTCATGTCCCATGACTGAGTCCCTTGATGCCCTTCTGTCACAGCTGGAAATGGGAAGCCTGGGTCTCTCCTGGGGCCACGCCGGCTTGGAGTGGCTCCAGGAAGGGGAGAGACCAGACAACCCAGTGCCAAGGATGCCCAGGTGTCTGTGCCCCAGCCTGGGAGGAAATCCCTGCCCTGCTCTCAGCCACGGCCTCTCCCTGCAGGTCTGTGAGCTTCCACCAACTGGAGGAGGCAGGAGCCAGGGCTGCATCTCAGGGGGCCTGGGAGGAGGAGACTGGGAGGAGGCCTGATGGGCTGACAGGGAGTGAACCCAGGAGGATTGTGGAAATGGACAGGAGAGAGAGGTGCCTCCCCCTGCTGGCCACAGTGGGGAACAGTTAAGCAGGACGGGGCTGGGAATTGATAGAATACACTCAAGCTGCTGAGACGTTTAGTGTGATAATGACTGACTCCTAGGCCGTGGGTCAGGGATTCCCGAACAAACAGCAGTCTTCTGGACTCTCTGTGTGAGGGTGTTTTCCTAACCAGAGCTTACTGGGGTTGTGCAAAAGGATGGGACTACTCCCCAAGTCACCCTGACATGTTTTCTGTCCTCTAAAGGGCTCCTGTGTTTCAAAGGTGAGAGGAGGCTGGAGCGAGGCGCAGGGAGGTGAAAGGGGCACCACACAGCTTGCGGTGTGCTGAGTCCCTGCCAGCAGGCAGTGGGCACAGGTTCTTATATAACAGCAGCACGTGCCGTGTGCTGCAGGCCTGCCTCTCAGAGTCCAGCAGGGATCGTGCTCATTTCACAGATGAGGAAACTGAGGCCCAGGAGGTGACCTGTCCACGCACCCGGCTGAACCTGATTTTAACCCAGGTCTGAAGAAGCTCAAAGCCCAGGCTGGATTACATTGCCATGTGACCCCTGGGTTGGGGCCCATTAGGGAGACCAAGAGTGTACTGTGTTCTGACGGCAGCCAAAGCCGGCGTCTGCAGCGCCCTCTTGGTCTTGCCACACTGTCCTGGCGACGCGACGTTCTAATTGGGAGGAAGGTCAGATTTTTCCACATTCTCAGTATCCCAATTCATCTTGTCCACTTTGATTCTCGGACTTGATCACTTCCCGCCCCTGCCTCTTGCTTAACTGTGCCCTGGGCGAAATCCCAGTCATAGCCGGAAGGGCACCATTCCCACTGAAGGCAGAAGTCAGAGCCTCCTCCCTGCCCGCAGTCTTACCAGCTCCCCGGCAGTCGGCTCCCAGGACCCGCCTGCGGCTGACATGCGGAGACAGTGTCCTGGCCGGTCACTGAGCTCCCTGGGACCTCACAGGCCATCTGGCTTGACCCTGATTATCACAGCTTTGCAAAGCGTTGCCTCAGTTCCCTTCCTCTGAATGTATTATAAAGTTAAAGGGAGAAAAAGAAGTCTTAAGAATCCCCCAGCTATCTTAATTAGCATGCAGAACGCTTTTCTGGCAGTGCGCAGGCTGTGATAAAACGGGAAGCTTCTTAACACAACATATATTTAATCTGTGGCATTCGTTTCCACATGAAATTCAATCGGATATTTTAAGGGCGTTAACAAGGGCTCTCGGATCGAACTGTGAAAAAAGTGCAGGTGTGGCCAAGACACTCAAGTGACTGAGGTGTTTCATCAAGTGATAAAGATGTAGCGGCGGGGGCCGGGGGGGGGGGGGGTGAGGTTGAAGGACAAACCTTCATTCTCATTCTGTGCATTGTCAAGGAGGGTAAGAGGATGTATTGGACAACGTGCGGGCAATCTGATGACCCACTGCCGTTGAAAAATCAATGGAACGTGTTCATTTGTTCCGTTTCTCTGGAAACTCTAATTCGGGGGACTGATGAATACAATGCAGTTCGGGCCTCTGACCCCCCCTGACACTCACATTCTAATAGAGAGAGATGGCCAATAAGCAGGTTAACAAATGAAAGCAATAATTTCCAGTCGGGTTAAGGCACAGGTACAGGAGAGGGCATGCAGGCAAAGCATCTGTGAGCAGTTATGTGAGGTGTGACCTGAAGCACCAGCAGAAGCCAGCCTTGCCAAGAGGGGACAGCCTGTCCCATGTTTCTGAGGCTACCGGTCCTGGGTGTGGGGGACACAGGAGGCCAGGGGAGCCGGACGCAGTGAGCGCTGAAAACCAGCCTTTGGTTGAGGAAGTAAGCCTTCCGTTTTTCCAATTAAAGGTCCCATCTGCTATGGAACCGCAGGGAAAGGATGGCTGGTTCAGTTGCTAATGTGAGGGAAGGAGCTGTATGGAGAGAAAAAGAAAGCTGAATCCCCCACCACACACACAATTGTCCAAGGCCTCATCACCGCAAAAGCCAGCAGTTAGTAGGAAGAAAACAAGTGAGATATCTTAGTGTCTTTGAGATGAGAAAGGGTGTCTCAATCCCCAAAACACAACCTTCTGATGATAATTAGATGAACTTGACTACATCAAAATTAAGGGTTTTGTTTTTTTAAAAAAAAAATAAACAACAACTAACAGGTGAAGACTTGGAGAAGATTTGCATTGTCTGAAACGAAGGGATTACTATGTAGAATAAGAGTTGGCCAACTATAGCCCAAATCCAGCTGGTTGCCTGTTTTTGTAAACAAAGTTTTTGCGGACACAGCCATGCCCATTCGTTCATGTAGCGTCTACGGCTGCCTTTGCGCTACCTCATCTGAGTTGAGTAGTTGTGACACATGGTATCTCGCCGTTGACAGGAAAAGTTTGGGGAGCTCTGATCTAGAATATTTGGAATAGGGAATGCGCAGGAAATACACCAGAAAAATGCAAAGTCTGTGAATAGATAATTCACTGGAGAGGAAATGGACTGGCTAACTCCACCCGATAAAACGAGAATCCTCACAAGCATTCTAGCACAAATTAAAACAAGATTAAGATCAGAAAGGTAGGAAATGCCCCATGCGGGTGAAGATGAGAAAAAAATGAGAATCCCCAAGCCATCAAGTGAGAATGTAAAGTTGAAGAACCATTCTGCAGAGCATCCTGGCTGTACTCGTATTTGATTAGGCAACTTGAAATTGCAGATATGAAACCTGAGAAAGAGTTCCTGGGAAAACCACCTGTGCCCTGTCTCTACCGCAGCCAAGCAGACAGAGCAATGCTGTGTGTGAACACTGAGGATGTCCACCCTGCATGAAGCTGTCCCCTCCCTCATTGCTAGGAAATCCTGATGCATTGGTCACCTATGCAAACAGTTAGGGAGGGAAGCAGGCCCCATCCGAGCTCCAGGGCTAGAACAGATTGGCTCAGAAATGGCCATGTGGCCACTGAGATTCAAAGCAAGGCTTCTCAACAGATCTGGGGGAAGTTTCTCCTTACTCTACTGGAAGAGCTTCAGGAATTGGTTCTATTTCTCCCCGTCCTTGGATGTGAGCTGCAGCTGCAGCTGGAATGGCTGTAGCATCTGGACCTTCCTCTGCTAGAGATGATGCCCAGACCCTGAAGAGGGTAAAGCAAAAAGAACCCCAGGAATTAGAGTTGGGACTTAGACCATGTTAACATGAAAGTCCACCCATCCTCTGGGCTTTTGGTTGAGCGATCCAGAAATTACTGAAGCCGGTTTGTGTTTGATTTTCTTACTTGCAGTTCAAGGTCTCCTGACCAGTAGAAACAGTTTGAGAGCTGAAGGGATTTGAGAGGTGAGGGAATCTACAGCCTACTTCCAAGTGGAGACTGGAAGGTAGCAAGCCTTAGAAAATCACCGTCCCAACACACACACACACACACACACACACACACACACACACACACACACACACACCTGATAAGGGAGATCTAGAGGAGAAATGGCTGAGACTGCACCTATACCTGAGAGTTCCCTGCATCCCCTGCCCTCATGGGACAGAGCAGGTCTCAGTCAGTTCCCTAGAAGCAGAGATTAAGAGGAGATTCTTGTGGAAGTCACTGATCCAGGGTGTGTCCTAGGAGACCCCCAAAAGAAAGCAAAGAAAGCAAGACAGGCTAGAGGTAGGAGCCAAGCCAGGATGCGGTCCTAGCTGGCGTCTAGTTCCATCCTGACCCCACAGGGAGCTCTGGAGCATGGCATGTGCCCCAGAGTTGGTTCTACCTGTAGTGTCATAAGAATAAATATTCAGTCTCTGTTCCTGATTCCTGGCACAGAGTTCCTAACACCCTTGGAATCTGCGGAGTGATGAGTGTCTCTGGGATATTAAGGTGCTGACTGGGAACTGGGGGCCCCTAGAGAGCTTTGGAGGTGTGCTGGTGGCCAGAAAGACCAAACCGGGATTAGAGGGTTGAAACTTTCAGCCCTACCCCCGGACCTCTGGGGAGGGGAGAAAAGCTGGAGATAAGTTCAGTCACCAATGGCCAGTGATGTAAGCCGTCGTGCCTGTGTGATGAAACCTCCATAACCCCCCTAAACGATGAGGTGGGGAGCTTTCCGGCTGGCGAACATCTCGAGGTCCTGGGAGGGTGGTGACCCAGAGAGGACATGGAGCCCCTTTCCCCCCCTCCCTTGCCCTGTGTATGTCTTCCCTTCGGCTATTCCTGAATTGTGTCCTTTAAAATAAACCAGTATGGTAAGGAGTCATTCTAGTGGCCAAAACAAGAACACAGCAGTAGTTGGGGGGGAAGACTGTAGGCCATAGAGGGACAAGGACATGATGGCAGATGCCAGTGTGGCAGAATGTCAATGTGCATTGTCACATCAGGAGGGTGTCGTCAACCCAGGGATACCAGTATGGACAATGATAGGAACCAGATGGCCCCTCACCACCACCATGGCCTGAACTCCACATAGCGTTACCCCAGGCACAATGGGGGAGAGGAAAAGCCCTGAATTGACTAAAATTAAGCTCTTCACCACCAGGCAGAGTGGAACTCCAGGTCAGAAATGGGAAACAGTTAAGGAAAAAGTTCCGTTGGCCTGCCTGGTCTCAGATTTGCAATCACCACGTGTGCTCCTACTAAGACATAAAAGAATGTCATTAACAGGAAAACACTGTTAGCAAGTTCATTAATCATGGTCATTTTCACACTCCCATGATCAACTACAATCCTGGTGGTTTAAACTGAGGCCTCCCTAATTAGAGTGTTTTCTCAATTTAACAGTCCATCCCCTACCCTGGGCCTGCCCTGGCTTTCAGTGAAAGATAAAGTGCTTGAACTTCACAAGTGTTCTTTGTAGGGGTTCCCCCTTACTTGGGCAAAGGGCCATGTTGGATGTTACTAGGACAATCATTCGTGGCTGAGTGAACAGGTCCATTTTCAACGATGTTGCTAATGCCTTGGCCTTGTCTATGAACCCCAAGGTGATGAAGAGCATTGGTGATTCCCAGGTCCCTCACAGGTCAGCTGGGTGACCTTAGAAAACTACTTCCCTTAACCTCAATTCTCCCATCTGTACAGTGGGGATAATAATAGAAGCTTCTTCAAAAACTTAAATGACACGATGATGTAAAGTGTCTTGGAAAGGGCCTGGCATGTAGCGCTCAAAACTAGGTATTAGTATATTAACATGTCATTGAACTGGTGACCTTTTGGTGCATGGAACAATGCTCAACCAACTGAGCCACACCGGCCAGGGGAAATGTTAAATATTTTTAAAACTATTATCGATGCATCAAGACAGAAAAGTACACTTGTTATAATTATACATCGTGATGAATTGCCTTAAACAGAACACACTCCTGTAACCAGTACCCAGATCATAGAGGAGAACATTTCCAGGTCCCAAGAGCCCCTTTTCCTGCCCCTTCTGCAGAAGTCTCCCCACAATGGCAAGTCTGACTTCTAATAGCATAGACGTCTACCTGGTTTTGTATTTATATAAATAGACTCATACTTGGCATATGCTTTTGTGCCTGGCTTCATTCACAGTGCACACAGTTGTACTTGGTTCATGTTCATTGTTTTATACTGTTCCATTGTGTAGATACAACTTAATGTACTTATCCATTCTTCGGTTTTATGGGCTTTGAGGAGGTTTCAAGTTCAAGGTGATTATGAATAAAGTTGCTAGAAATTCTTGACTAAGTCTTTTTTAAACTTAAACTATTTTTATTCTGAGATCATTGTAAATCCACATGCAGTTGTAAGAAATGATACAGAGACACCTGGTGTGCCTTTTTACCCAGGTTCCCTCAATGATAACATCTCGCAAAACCATAGTACACTAACACCACCACGATACTGACACTGACACGGTCCACCATGGGCCATGCTCAGATTTCCCCTGCTTTACTTGTATGTATGCATGGGAATGTGTGTGTTGTGTTCTATAAATTTGTATCACATGTGTAAGTTCATGTACCTGCTACCACCACAGTTAAGACACTGTACAGCTCCATCATCACCAGCCATTGAGGCACACACGGGCAACTTGAAGGTGAATTCAATGTCGAAGGCAGTTTTGTGAGAAACCTGAACCAGAACCACTCAGCTAAGCCATCCTGGATTTCCGACCCTCAGAAACGGTGTCTGATGTTTTCTTGGTTTAAGCTGCTAAGTATTGAGGTGATTTGTTATACAGAAATAGGTAATTATTACAGATATCTTGTATCAGACGCTTGTTAAAAATGTAGCTCTCTGAGCCTCATCCCAGACCTAGAATCTGCCCTTTATAAATGCCCCAGGTGATTCTGACAGGCATTGTATATTTGAATCACTGCTCTTACCCTTGGTGCCACGCCTAAAAAATGGGCATAATCATGCCTGCTTCTGCTTCTGAGAATTTTTGTTTTTGTTTATTTTTTTCCTGTTGATCTTTGGGTTAGGAATGGTATACATACAGCACAGCTGCAGGCCCTCTGGGTGCCCTGCCCAGGTCCCTTCACCGTTTCAATGCATGCCTGGTGGGTGGTGGGGGACTGAGGGCACCTGCTCCAGTTTGTCGAGACCTTTTCCTTACAGCTAGAGCTCATTTTGCTGCCCGCCCCCCACAACCAACGACGGCTCCCTTGCCTCTCGGGTGGGGTGACTCAGAGCGGCAAGTGCTACTCCCAGAATCTCCAGGAGAACTAAGCTCCACTCACCAAGGCGGTGCCTTGCTGGGGAGAACACCATTTATTGGCTGGCTCCCCTTCTCCGGGTCAGGCCCCATTCCCCCAGAGTTGTTGCCTTCACTGCCCAAACACACGACTTACACCTACATCCTGTCTCAGGGCCTGCTGGGGCAATCAACTAAGACAAGTACCCCACACAGTGCTGGCACACAGCATCTGCTCAGATAATGCTTCTCACTGTATTTTTTCAGTCGCGTGTCTGGTTAGTGAAGGACACAAGAACAAACGACTAGACTAATGGCAAACTGTGAGGCAGCATCTCTAGTGTGAAAAACTCAAGGATTCCTACCCAGACTCTCAAATACACAAAATCGACTACAAACCAGCACCAACAATAACGATTTCAAGAGGAAATACCAGAACTGGGTAATCAGGCAAACACCGGGGGGGGGGGGGAATACCAGATGGCCAAGACATGCGTGAAGAGAAGTTCCAGATCAGCAGTGATCAGAGGAATGCACCTTTAAATGAGGAGTCCTCTTATCCCCACCAGGAGGGCAAACGTTAGACACGTGGGCAGGGGGGAGCCCTACACTGCTGGGGTATGTGAGCTGGATCCACTTTTCTGAACTAGTTTCAGGCAGCATTTAGCAAAATTTACAATTCATTGGCTCCATCACCCAGCAAACCCAACCCTGGGCACATAAATCTCATGGAAATTCTCACGAAGTAGCAGGTGGCTCATCGTGGAGTTTTTATGACGGGAGTTGGAAGCAGGCTGGTGGTGTTCACTGGGGAAATGGGTACGTAAACTGTGACAGAGCATGCTTCAGAATTCTGCACGGCGCTCAGAAGCAGAGCAGACATCTACAGATCGACACGCAGAGTGAGAAAAGTGGGAACCAGGATGAGATTTAGGGCAAAATTCCATCATGCAAATTAAAAACGAACCCAAGACAGCCCCGCATATTTTACAAGGCTATATACATACGTAAGGACATATATCAAATACTTCTGAAAGAGTGGCTGAGGGTGGGGTGGGATGGAGAGTAAGCATCCAAAAGTTTTTAAAAATGACTCAAATGAGAAGAGCAAATTTTAAAACATAACATACTAACATGGGGGAGTACCTTTATGACCACGGAATAGGGAAAGGTTTCTTAACTAAGACATGCAAATTATAAACCTTCAAGGAAAAGACTGATAGATCGGCCAACATTATCATTTAAAACCTTTAATTCAACAACCACCATGTAAAAAATGAAAAGATAAGCCACGGCCTAGGAGAAGAGATTTGAAATGCATGTAGTTGAAAATGGGTTGGTATTATTTATCTCTTGGTATCATGTATTGGTATTATTTGAAGAACCCCACATAATAGTTAACTTTTATTAAATAGTCACAAAGGACCAGGCACTGGTCTAGGCACTTCACTTGGATTGGATTCATTACAAAGCAATAAGGAAAATAAAGATTGGCAAAGGATATGCACAGACAACTCGTGAGTTACTCTGTCACGCTGTGTCCTAATATCGCAACACACAACTTTTGTTTCCTCCTTGCTTGACATAACCCAGTTCTTCCCTAGGCCTTGGGAGATCATGGGACTTAATGCGAAAGAGCAATGTTTACCTTAGGGAACCAATATCTCCACCCAAGATCGGATCCACTCTGACCCTCTGTCTCCTCTTTGGTCGGATGATAAAACTTCGAGGTGTGGTTTAAAGTGCTCAGCACAGTATTCAACACACAATCAATATGCAATAAATGGTAGCTGTTCTGATGATGCAAAATAATAGTAGCTCACCTGTAGTAAGGACACGGTCCTGAGCTCTCGCTCTCTCTCTCCATATACTAGTATATTCTTATTTAATTCCCCACCGCCGTTTTCTTGGGTAGGTGCTGGTATTATTCCCATTTCACAGATAAGGAATTTGAATGTTGGGGTGGTTAGGAGCCCATCCAGGTCATGTAGTGGGATCTGACGCCAGGCTCACATCCTGAACCACCCCATGGCGCCTTCTTCTGTTGTAAACTGGCAGGCTTCCTAAATCCACCTCCTCACCCTCCCTTTCTACTTAACATAAAAAGTACCTGGAACTCTAGAAATGCTGTCTACTGAAGTCGAATGTGTTTCTGAATTAGTGCTTCTCAGACTTTGATGTGCAAGTGAATAAGGGGAGTGAGGGGAGGGGAGGTCCTGTTAAAACGCATATTCTAACCCAGCAGATGGGGCGAGAAAGTCCACTTCTACCAAGCTCCCAGGTGACCGGCGGCTACTGGTCCCCACACCTGGCTGTGGAAGTGGCCCTAATGGTCACTAACCCACTCATTACACATCCAATGGGCTCCTCCTGTTACCATGGTGATCAGAATGTTTGTGCTTGTACTTGGGGACAAAAGGGAGGTTCTACAAGCTTTAAAACACGGCTCTGGCCTCACACTCAACAGAGGCCAGAGTTCAGCACACCAAACAGCAGATTAAATTCCTGCGGAGACTGTACTGTTTTAATACAGGATTGCTCGGCGTGACATGGGGGAGGGTGACTATCCTGGGCCCTGGTCAGGTGGCAGCTGATTTACAGGAAAAATAATGTGGCCTGAGGGAGTCACATAACGTGTCCATCAGCCCCGTGCTCGGCCTATGAGTCACCCTGGCTCCTGGCAGTAAAGGCCAGGAGGAATGTGCCCCAGGCCAGGAGCTTGAAGTGTTAGTGGACATGCCTTCGTGGAGATGGAGAGAGCCCGGAAGGCGGGCTGTCCTGGCGTTTTAGGGGTTTGATGGGGACAGGGTCGGGGTCACCAGGATTGTAAACCCTCTCCCCACCTCACCTGGCGGGAGGGGAAGCTCACGGGAGGAGAAGCACGCTCAGGGAGAGCCATCACAGAAACGCACAGGCGGCCCTGGGCCAGGGGAGAAGGCGAAGTGTAACCAGCTGGCGCCCGTATTTCCTCCTCCTGCCGCCCCCTGCGAGGCTGGCTCACCTGCCCAGGTCCCCGAGACGGGGCCACGCACCGGCCTGGCCACACCCCTGCCACCACCAGCAAAGTCTGTCTCCCGGTTCAGAAGTAAAAGCTGACTGGCCCGTCTGTTCACCCCGACACCTGTCCCCACCTTCCCCTCCGCCTGCCAGGCGCCCCCCTCCCCGGACCAGGCTCCGAAGCAGGGCCAAGCACGCATGCGCACACACTCACCTGCCAGCCACAGACTCCGGCCTGGGGCACCCGTTCGACTCCATCTCCGGGAATATGCTGCTCTCTTGGCTCCCAAACAGTCCGACCTGCTGTGACCTCCTCACCATTCCGCAACTGAAGGCCCAAGGCAGGAAATGTAACCTTCACTAACGCGCCTGACCTTGGACAACAGGCCTTTGAGCAGTGCGGTCCACGTAGACGCACCTCGCCGCCGCACATCCGCCGGTTTCACGCCCGCAGGTTTCGCATCGGCAGATTCAACCCACCGCGGGTTGATAACAGTATTTTCGAATTCCCCATCGCAGATTCCACATATGGGAAGGGCCAACCTTACAGTCAAAAGTTATAGGCGTGCACAGCCGGCGTGGCTCAGTGCTTGAGCGTTGACCTATGAGCCAGAAGGTCATGGTTCGACTCCCAGTCAGGGCACATGCCTGGGTTGCGGGCTTGGTCCCCAGTGTGGGGCGTGCAGGAGGCAGCCAATCAATGATTCTCTCTCATCACTGATGTTTCTCCCTCTCTCTCTCCCCCTTCCTCTCTGACGTAAATTTAAAAAAAAAATATTTTTTAAAAGTTATAGGCGTGCCCAACTGGGTGGTTCAGTGGTTGAGCTTGGACCTATGAACTAGGACAGTGATGGCGAACCTTTTGAGCTCGGCCTGTCAGCATTTTGAAAAACCCTAACTTAACTCTGGTGCCATGTCACATATATAGAAATTTTTTGATATTTGCGACCTTAGTAAAACAAAGACTTATATTTTTGATATTTATTTTATATATTTAAATGCCATTTAACAAAGAAAAATCAACCAAAAAAATGAGTTCAGAGGTGACACGCGTGTCATAGGTTCGCCAACACTGAACTAGGAGGTAACAGGTTTGATTCCAGTCAGGGCACATGCCTGGGTTGTGGGCTCCATCCCCTTTGGGGGGCATGCAGGAGGCAATCGATCAATGATTCTCTCTCATCATTGATGTTTCTATCTCTCTCTCTCTCCCTTCCTCTCGGAAATCAATAAAATATATATATTACTGGGCCACGCACCGGCCTGGCCACACAGAGAGCCATCTTCCCCTCCCGGGTCACTCTGGGTCACTGCCACAAGTGACCTCGAGTCATCCACTCAGGTCCGTGAGACCCACTTGAGAAATAGATAATAATGTGCCTGCTTTATAGGACTGGCATACAATTAAATGGGATGATACATAAATGTGAGTCACCTAGACTATGGCTTGACAGAGTAAACACTCACTCAATAATATGATTATGCCGCACAATGGCACAGAACCGGGAGACAGACTTTGCTGGTGGTGGCAGGGGTGTGGGAAGCTCACGGGAGGAGAGGCACGCTCAGGGAGAGCCAATATATATATATTTTAAGTTTTAGGCGGATTTTTGGCTGTGGGGTGGGAGGGGTTTGCACCCCTCAGCCCCGGCGGTTTGTTCAAGGGTCAGCTGTACACCCTAAATACAATAATGAAATACAAACAGGGCAAGTTCAAAAACACTTTCCTTTTGAAAAGAGATGAGACAGATAAACTTCCAGAACCACACCTGACAGTGGCCTTTAGTTCACAGCCGATTTCACACTCTCAAACAATGTCATACAGCAGCACGGGCCTCCTCGTCTCCCTGCCACAACCAGGAGTGTGATTGGACCGGGAAATACCAGGAGCATCACTTGTTGACTGGCCTCCATGACACAGGGAGTTCCTTGGTCAGCAAACCTGGCTAGGGGGCAGGCAGGGACCGTCCATACCCAGGCATCTTTATATTCCTTACAGTGCCCACTAAGATACACTTCCTGTCCACATGGGTTTTGGTACAGTGTGAAAATATCTTAAACAAAAGGTGAGAAAGTGCAGAATCTCAGTGCTGAGGTGTGAGTTGGTTTCTGTTGGGCAGTGGATAGATGCCTGAGCCAATGAATGGCCAGGGAAGGAGGCTGGTGTGGGTTGGAGAGCTGGTGCCCACCTCGAGCTTGTCTGCACTCCCAGGGGCCAAGTGAGGCAGAAGCAATGAGGCTTTGTACCCATCTCCTTCGGGTCAGATGCCCTACTTCAGGGCCAGAAAATGGTTTCATCTCCTGCCCAGATCAGGTAGGTTGATAAAGGCTGCCAGGATTTCAGCCCTGGTGAGGATGCAGGGGCCACGTGACTGATTACCAGGGGGGCAGGAGAAGGGAAGGAGCTGGCATCTGCCATCCCCATGCCAGGGTCAGCCTAACAGGCCACAGACCCAGAATCTGTGCCATTGTGCGGCATAATCATATTATTGAGTGAGTGTTTACTCTGTCAAGCCATAGTCTAGGTGACTCACATTTATGTATCATCCCATTTAATTGTATGCCAGTCCTATAAAGCAGGCACATTATTATCTATTTCTCAAGTGGGTCTCACGGACCTGAGTGGATGACTCTAGGTCACTTGTGGCAGGCATGGTCAGTGCCCATCAACTGTGGACACCAGTTCCCACGTGCCTTCACTCCAACAGCCAGCCCCTGGGTCACTCTGAGGGACCACTGCCCTCAGGCTGCCAGAGTCCACTTTGCCTACCCCAGAGGCACCCAGAGTGCTTAAGAGTTCAGGTCTCCTGGGGAAACCCTTAACCTGGGAATGTGGGGTACAGAGGTGTCCGTGGCCTAACTCCCTGTTCTGGATAGGGACACTCTGAGGTGTGATCGACACTGACCCCAGGGCTCCCTGTGGAACTGAGCCAAGTGGGAACCCTCCCTCTCTGGGTCATTGTTCCATGCACCACATTGCTCCCCTACCTGGCTCCTTTCCTGCGGTCTCTACTGGCTTTTCCTGGGAGCATTTCCCATTGAAACACTTGCAGGCAAAGGTTCATCTGGGGGTTTGCTTCTGAAGAACCAGACCAGGACATCACTTGGCTGTAAGTGCCAGAGCCTGAACTCAAATTCAGATCCAACTATTCACCGTGTAAACTGCCTCAAAGAGAGCCACCCACCAGAAAAAATGACAACTTAACAGCAAACCCGCGAATAGCAAGACAGAAGACCTGCGCTGGAACTCTCGCCAATGCTAGGTGTAAGCCACCCACAGCAGGCCCCCTGGAGCTGCAGCACCTCGCCCAGGACTCCTGCAGACTCTGGCGTGTCCTCCTCTGACGTCAGGCCCGACGCAATGACGGTGGGGAACATCATTAGAGTGTTGGAAACTAGAAAGACTTCCCTTAGCCTAGAAATTTTTTTTCCTCTCGAACCTCCTTGCAAAGGCTGCGAGTTAACTGATGAGTGTAAAACTCTGTGTATCCTGTTGTTCCCTTCTCCGCAGCCAAATGAAAGTGTGCATCTCTGATGTGTGACTTAACATCTCCCTGCTTCTCCCACTCACCGAGAGGAGGGAAAGATACCCGCCATGGCATTTGCAGTTCATGCATTCACCAAAGTGGCACTGAAGCAAAATACCTCGAGTTGGGGCTGGGGAGGAGAGCTTTTGCCCTGCCTTACCATTTTGGGCAAATTGTCCTAGAATAGGGAGACAAGACAGTATCCTTGTTACTATAGACTACTGCTCTCGGGGCTGAAGGTGCCTCTGGTTCCAAGGAAGAGGCTGTCCTTGGGGGAAGGCTCTTCCAGGTCACACAGTTGAGGGGGAGAGGGAGGCAGGGAGAGCTCCCTGAGGGCGGTGCCCTTGGAGGCACGTGATCACAGGGAGGCACCTGGCCAGGCTGAGACTGCATGGACAAGCTGGAAGTGGGGGTGCAGGGGTGTACTGGAAGCACAGATGAATGGAGTTCCTTCTCTCACGTTAGGAGAGCAGAGAACCAACACAGGAGTGTGGCAGGAGGCAGCGGACGGACAGGACGAACTGGAGGGGAGGGGTTAAGGAGGAAATGCAAATGTGTCCACAATGTTTATTTCCTGAAAAATCAAAGAATCTGAATGTGGCAAACTGCTAGCGTGTATTGATCCAGGAGTGGGTTAGGTTATTCTTTCACGTTTTCTGTGCTTAAAACATTTGTAAAAGAATAGAAAAAAATGGAGACAGTACTGCACTCTAATATGTATTCAAACAGGAATCACACTGATTCTCGATCTTGCACACACTGGTTTCCACAGAGGCCAGCAGTCCGTCCCTTCCTCCTTTCCCTCCCGTCGCTAAATACTTTTCTCTGTGTATAGAATTTACACAATTACTGTACATAGTCTTAGTGCTTTTTAAAAATTCAATGAGTTTTCTTATCAATTTAATTATTTCGAGACATTGTTCGAGTTAATTAACTTTCCTTAAGTTGATTTACTTTTACTGTGAAAAAAAGGTTCTTAAGCTAAAAAAAAAAAGGATTTTTAGAAGTCAGCAACATAAAAATGCATGCTTCTTATTGAAATTCCAGTTTCAAAAAATATTTATCTGTATTTTCCAATCACCCTACCAACCACTACCCAGACATCCATTTTTAAATATTCTGTGTCTTTCCTTTTGATTACTTTTAAGTACAGGTGAAAATATGCGACGTATACAAAATTGTATTCTTTCTTCGCCCCCTTCGCATTGCACCATAAGCATTTTATCATATCACTAAGAATTCTTTCTACGTATAATTTTAATGGCTCCTCAATATTCATTTGAATGAATGCATGCTAAATTGTTCACATGCCCACCCCTGGCCAGCATTTTGCATAGCTGGTATTTCGCCATTCCTGTGGAGCTGAGGCAAACAGCTCCGTGTGTGAATGAATCTTTGACCCCCAACTGTGTTTACGGTCTCAGAATTGGAGTTACCAGGCGAAAGGGTGTGCAAGGGCTCAGGTTCTCTACACGGCTGCCAGATTGCCTTCTAGAAAGAATCTAACAGTGTAATGCGGCCACCAGAGAGGATCGGCCTCCAGTCAGAGTGGCAAGAGTTTCGGAAACCTACCTCATTGGTGAATTTGCCTTTCTTCCGTCATCAGTGAACTTGGTGAACTTGAACATTTATTTTTTTTTCCCCCAACTGTCTTGAGCACTTTTATGTCTACTTTTGCTTGTTCGTGGTCTTGGCCCATGTGGTCTCTAGAGTCGGAGCTTTGTCCTGAGCCACAGGTGTAAGCCCTTTATCTACTCAGGACTGCATCCCTTTGTCTGTTTTTATCTTTGAAAAATCATTTTGCCCATTTACCTTTTGCTTCTGCACCAGGTTAAGTAGATCTCGACTGTGATTCCTTGGATTTGCCCATCTCTCCAGATTTGGGGGCGGCAGTTTGCCCTATGAGCTCAGTTCTGTGATGGGTCCGAGGAAAGTCATTAATTTTCCGTTTTTCTCCCACTTTTTCCTGGTTAAGGATGGAAGTAATAACTTGCAAGCTCTTTACATGTCGGAGCTGCAACCAGAAGAGATTTATTTTTTCAGGGGCTTTTACATTCTGAATTCAATTTATCTAATGGTTACAGGACTAGTCAACCATTAAAGAAGTTGGAGTTGTAATTAAAAAGTTTCCAGAAAGAAATCTCCAGGCCCACATGGTTGCACTGGAGAAGTCTACCGAACATCGAATAGTTTTGCATTGTTTTTTTTTTTAATGCTTTGCCTGAATGGTTTTTCAGATCTAATCCTCCCTTTCCATTACCACAGATTTTCCTTTTTAGCTAAAATAAATTGCTCATTTGTCTATCTAGTGATGTATTTCTTCATGACCTCAGTGTTGACACTGGAATGGGGGTTGTGGTTATTCTAGCCGAATAAACATCCTAGTCTATCACCACATTCCCCTCATAGTTTAGCACATTTTCTTATTCCTCCATTTGAGCCTTAAGTCGCGTTCTCTTTCTCTATATACTTTATGACTTTGCTTTTAGAAACGTAAACGTGTGCAGATAGAAAGGTGAGTGCCACGACATGGCCCCTTGGGATTTTCACCAGCGTTGATTAAAAAAAGGAGGTCAGCGGGACAACTCTTCATCGCTGTCTGCCTGGCCATATTCAAGTGTCGGTTTCCCTAATGTCCTATCTGTGGCTGTGGAGGGGCAGGTAACTGGTGCCAGGATTTAAACATGGCGCTGGGGGCTCCTGGAGTCAGGATGTCCTC
This sequence comes from Myotis myotis, assembly GCF_014108235.1. Taxonomy (NCBI): domain Eukaryota; kingdom Metazoa; phylum Chordata; class Mammalia; order Chiroptera; family Vespertilionidae; genus Myotis; species Myotis myotis. Next base: position 49,938,855 of record NW_023416317.1, read on the forward strand.
ATTCCGGGTACCTTGTCTCCCTCTTCTGGACTGTAGCACAGTCAGGCAAAAGGGCCAGGAGCAGGGGGCGGCTTTCAGCTCTGCTCCCGAGACACCCACGGGGCCTTGGGGCAACGCAAGAGATGGGACATTGGCTTGAGTTTCGCTTCTGCGCAAGCGGTGTGTTACTACTGCATAGTGGGTCTCCAGCTCCACAGCACAATCGGGATTTTAGAAGCAACAGGTGGAGATGCTGCCGTTGGTGCCAGAACCGGGCCTGGGTGTCTGTTGTGTAGGTGATGCTCGGGGCCCTGCTGAGCAGGCCAGACCCGCGCCAAGCAGTGGCCTTCATGTCTCCCACCAGGACCTGCCTTGCTCTCGCTGACATCTCCCTGTCTGGCTCCTCGGCCATTTCTCCAGCCTGGTCTGGTTAGCTCCCAATTCCTGAGTACGGCACTCTGCCCTGGCATTTGCTGGGCAAACTCCCATCTAGAGCAGAGCTCCTCATGTTGGCCTTTGCCAACAGCCAGGAGCTTGTCTGATACATGAGCTCGCCATCTTCCTGACTCAGTCCTGGTCAGATCTGCTCAGGACAGCTTCAGCTTCTCTCCTGCACTTTGTCCCACTCCTCCTTCGCCGCCGGAGCAGACAGTGCCGAGAGCAGCCAAAGGTGAACTTGGTGCACCACACAACTGTGTGCCAGCTGCCCTGGCAACCGGGAAGGGAGTTCCAAGAAAGTGAGTCTTACAACTTTCCTGGTCTATTCTGAATGTGGGGTTCTGCCTCACAAGGGTTTTCCTTCTGTAACCTGACCCAGCCACACCCTGCTTCCCGGTGGAGCAGAGCCGGACAAGCCCCTCGAAGCAGGGTGGCCAAATTCCATGAGACCAGGTCACCAGCTGGGTCAGTCTGCCTGCCTTCCTCCCCATCTAAGAAACAGGATATCACATGATCCTGCACCCTCCTGACAACCGCTGAGAACCTGATGTTCTTGGGATTGCACTGCCTTTGGGCAGGTAAGTGGCCCTTCCACTTCCCTCTTCAAGGCCCTTCACCATCTGTCACCCGCCCCACTGAGGAGTAGGGTGCTGTCCAGGCTCCAGCACTCAGCCATTCTCAGGGTAGGACCGTCAGATTGTAAGGCTTAGTTTCTTTTTATCTTATCCCCAGAACTATCACTATGGCCGCGCGGTCTGCACACTGCACAACTCCCCAGGATGCCATTTACACAGACGGGGGTGAATGGGGCAAGGCCCTGCTCAGCTAACCCTTCACGCTTCTTGTCTCATCCTGAGCCCTCCTGATCCATCCATGTCATGTGACTCAAAATCAGGGTTTGGCCAACTATGGCCCACAGACCTGCCGCCTGGTTTTGTCAAGTTGTATTGGCACTCGGCCACACCCATTCATTCACATATTGTCTGTGGCCACTTTTGCGCTAAAAGGGCAGAGTTGAGTAATTCCAGCAGAGACTGTATGGCCCTCAACATTTTTTAAAAAATCACTTTCTGGCCCTTTGCAGAAAGCATGTGCCAGCCTTGCTGGAAATGGCAGGTGCTCAGTATCTTCATTCTTTCACTCAGTTGTCACCAGGGCCTCCCCTAGCTGAGGGCGTCCCCGCACTGGGCCTCCTGAGGAAGCCACACACTGAGCTTTGTCCATAGACTCTGATCTCATCTCATCTTGCAGGTCATTTAACCTCTCAGGCTGCTGTCTCCTCATGGAGATGGTGATAGTACCTCCCACATGGGTGTTAAGAGGATCAAAGAGATGACCTATGAGACCTTCGCCTGGTTAGTAAGCATATTTTACAGGCCAGGAAACTGAGGTTTTGAGAGGTGATTTCTCACCTAGGCTGAGAGGGGCCGGTGAGATGGGTCATGGAAACGCACGTGGCATGCAGCTGTCTCACTGCTAATTTGCTTAGTTTCCTTTCCTTGTCTTCTCCCTCTCCCCGCTTCCCCCAACCTACCATCACAACTTGTGTGAGGATGTAGCCAGGGACCCCACTTCTCCGCTTTCTACCACACGGCAGGCCAACCCTACACTATTATTTATAATATCTGGCAAAACTATGCAGAAGGAAGACTCAATGGAAATAACTCTAAAGGGAATGAGGCGATTTGGGTTCCAACGTCCTGGCTGACGCCTCATTAGCTGTGTGATCTTGGGCAAGTCACCTAACCTCTCTCATCTTCATTTTCTTTCTTTGTAGAACAGAGATGGTTTTTGGATACCTTTCAAATGTACGTGGTCTCATCCCCCACCTTCCCTATTTACACGTCCACATTTGTATGTTGCCCTTAGGATGAACTCCGAAATCTTATGAGGGCCACAGCAGGTAGTAACGGTGACTGACCTAAGGTGCTCGTGGCCCCTTTGGTAAAAGGGCTGTGCTTTCTGTCTTCATCCGCAGAACACCATCTTCCTCCAGGTATCTGAGATAACTTTTCCATTCTTCAAACTCACCGGGTTCCCAATTGTATATTCTCTGCCAACATCACCTTGAGGTTGTGCACCGCTCACTGCAGTTGTGCATCCTTCAAACTCGTCACTATCAGGGAGGGCACCTACTGTTTTTCCCAAGTGGGTCTCTTAAGAGCTCTGTCCAAGGCCGTTATGGTGAGTTGCCATGAAAACTTGAAAAAGCGATTTTTAAACGAACCAGCTTAATCTTTGCTGCTTCTGGCTGCTTGGTCTCTCCTCCAGCCAGCAGGTTAGGAATTCGAAGCCACCCTGCAGGTTAAAAACTGCTATTTGGAAGTGCCCTGAGAATGGCAGCTGCTTGAATGCCCAGGGAGAGTTGCTGCGACTTCCTCCATCCAGGGCTTTATGTGCAAGGCTTGGTGGTGTCCATTTGGGGTGCTCAGGCCTCATTCCTCTTCCTTGGTGCTCAGCTATGTCTTTGATAGTGGAGGTTGCTCAATAGGCGTGCGTGTGTGTGTGTGTGTGTGTGTGTGTGACACCTGCTTACTAGTACTTAATGGCTGGCTGCTGTCCCTACAGGACAAAGATTAATGGATGATGAGGAAAATGTCAGAGAGCCAATTCACAGGTCACAGGACTGTGCTTCTCAGAATTCTAGATCCCACTTCCTCAGTCTCAGTGTAGTAAATAACCCCCTTAATAGTATCAGCTGACTGTTTCTAAATTCCTTCCTTATTAGCATTGTAGAGTGGAGATAGGGGGAACTGTATCAGGAACATCACGTTTCAGGGATTTTTATGGGTCAGTTTTAGGGACTCATAAATAATTTCCACCAGCAACACAAATTTAAAAGCCTTCCTCCCTCAAGATTTTTGCTGATTTCCAGACTAATAAAACACCACTAATCATATCCTATCGCTGGTGCCATGGATTCTGAGTAATGTAGAATATTGCGGTGCTTTACTATCTGAAGTTGTTGGAACCTTCCTGATTTATTGAGACTTAGGCATTTCTCAAGAATTTAAGCATTCAGCTTAGTCAAAATTGACAGCAAGAGGGCTATTAGATTACAATGAACCAGCATGGCTCCAATTGTATGAGAAATACAATTCCAAGGAGGGCAGAGGCCTCAGGAATCAGGGACCAGCAGAATGAATGTTGCAAGCTTCTGGGGCCACTGGTGGGCAGGGCAAAGGCCTGTGAGGCCAGCAAAAGCTAAAGATGGAAGGGCTTAAAGAGAACCAGCTTTGCAGACAAACAGAAAGGCTTTCCAAATACGATATTAACTGCATACTATGTATGGTTTTCATCTCAGCTACGTTGGGGGCCTCATTCTCTAAAAGCAATGCAAATACCACACCGCATGTCCTGCATTGGCTAATTCCCGTCTAAATTTCTGCAGGGAAGTGAAATATCCAGAGATTGCTACACGTGGCCACAGCTGGCTGGTGGTAAGTCAAGTGAAAGTACAGCAATAAGACGCAAGCGTGTCTTTGAGCAAGACAAGCCTCTACCTAGCCAAGTCTCAAGCTTGTACACAAAGAACACTGGGAAACACTGATCTTGAAGTCTGGCCCAGGGGTTCCATTTCCAGAAAAGCTGAGGGCCAGCCCACCCACTGGTAACAATCATAAAAGGGACACTATCAAGAAAGAACAACCTGAAGGCACGCTAGAGAACGAACAAAAGCAGCTGACTCCGGAAGGCACTTGACAAGGGACAGAAGAACAGCATCTTCAGAGCTCTTAGCTTGAGAGAAGGCCACCAGGTAGGAAGGGGAAGACCAACAGTCTTTCTGGGCAAGCGCAGCTATTGCAAAAATGAGGGCGAGTCTGGAAAGAAGAGAGCCAGGGAGGGGAGCCTCCAAGTCTGGAAAGAATTTCTGCCCACATTTCTGACTGTTCGTATGGGGCAGACGCTAACTGAGGATTAAATAACCAAAACGAGATTTCTGCTGCCACCAAGAAACAGCTTGAGTCCAACCAAAGTAACTGTCTGATAAACCAAGCAAATAATTGACGTTCTATGTCAGACACATTGGGCAGGGAATGTAGAATGCTAGGCCGTGCCGGCCCACAGATGGGCAGCATCAGGTGTATTGGTGTAGTGCCTCGACTCTGCGGTTGTGACAGGCAGCCTCAATGACTCAGGCAACTAGGGTCCGAGGCCTGCTGCTCTGAGAGTTGGCACAGTCCCCATCTCACACTCCCATTTTGCTGAAACAGGCTGCACTTCAGTGCACAGCGTCTGACTGGCTGCCTGCGTCTGTGGTGCTGGCCATGTGAGGCTGCAAGGTCATCCAGAGGCACAGAGAAGATTCACTCAAGATCATCACTGAAAACTGTCTGCTACTGGAGGAGGCCGTAGGGAGACCAGCCACCCGCCAGCCATTTCCTGCAGGTTGGCACAGGGCCTCCCTCTGCCATCTTCCTCTGGCCACGGTGCCCCGCCCAGCCCTTGGAAAGCACCATTTTCAAGTCTTGAATTGGTAGATGTTAAAAGGCCTGCTAGGGTTTCATGAATCAGCAGACATAGCAAGCTGGTTGGCACAGGAAGGTGAAATACCAGTCACATGAGTCTGGTATCTTGGTCTCAACAGTGAACTGTTTCTCTTGCTGTCACTTCCAATTATAAAAGCAGTCATAGGTAAGAAGTAGGAAACAGCTCTTAAAGAGCAGGACAAAGCAGTAGTGTTTGTAATGCACTCCTGCCCCACCCGGGTCATTGTGACTAAGTCTCCCGTTAGCAAGAAGGAAATGGGCCCCGTCATTTCGCTTTTTTTACCTGTCTCCACGGAAGTGTGCAGTCATTACAATGAGGCGAGTCTGAATTAGAAGTCTCAGCTTTCACATCTGGCAGCCAAGGGACCCCTCTGTCAAAATGAATGTGATGTTTAATAAGGGATCAGTAGGCTTGGGTATTCTGATTGTTCCCTTTTCAGTAATGCTGATATTGATCACAGATGTTGTCAACTTGAGCCATGCAATAAAACATTTTCCATCAGCTTTCCACCTAATACCTTCAGCAGCCTAGATCCATTGTTTCACTAGAAGTGACACAACGGTGTTTTCTTAACCCTATCATTTCTCTGAAACTTAGCTGATTCCTGAGTGAAGAACTTTCCCTAATCAGGTTGACCTGACACACAAAGAAGTCAGAGTAAATGTCTCAATCTTCCAGTTAGAATTTTTCAAAATAATGGATTGGTGGGTGCCCTAGTAACCTCCAAAGGTGATTTTTTTTTTTAAAAAAACTACCATTATGACCTCAGATTGATATGTATTTCATGCTTCAGCCCACTGTTCTTTTTGTTCAAACTATTCCATCTTCGGTAGATGGGAGTCCCTTCCAGTTGGCTCCTGGGTCCTCTTGACATGACCTTACTCTGATTGTTTCCCTGCTTTCTGCCACAAGATGGTCCAGCCCAGGGGTGGGCAAACTTTTTGACTCAAGGGCCACAATGGGTTCTTAAACTGGACCGGAGGGCCGGAACAAAAGCATGGATGGAGTGTTTGTGTGAACTAATATAAATTCAAAGTAAACATCATTACATAAAAGGGTACGGTCTTTTTTTTTTTTAGTTTTATTCATTTCAAACAGGCTGGATCCTAGTTTGCCCACAGCTGGTCCAGCCTCATGTTGTCATTTCCCTGCCCCGTCTAGTGGGAGAGGCTGGGTGCTAGGGGGGCCTTACTGCCGGGTTGTGCTTGCTTCTAGGCCTTTTCAATGGACAAAGCTATGCCATATGTGTCTTTCAGAAAGAGAAAATAGATCACAGTATTTTACTGGTATTTCCAATTGAAATATACAACAATAGGATTTTTATTTGACTTTAATGTAGTATTTTCTCTTGTGCTAAAAACCTTGGCTCTGAATTCCATGGATATATTTGCTTTATCATATATAAACACAGTTTCAAATGACACCACCAATATCATTGCTAAAAACAATTGCCTCTCCTGGCAATTGTTTGTTTTTTCTAATACCTTTATACAGGGGGAAAAATTCTTGTTTTATTGGAGCTAATGTGCCCTTCAAATATAAACATAAATATATAAAATACATATGTGAAGACATTTCAAAAGTGTTTTCTAGGTAATATTCTGAAACCAATTCTAGACAAACTTTTTTAAAAAATTAGTTTTGGAAGAAAACAGAAATTATACGAAGGGATGTGTGAACACGGGGGCCATGTGTGGAGGGCACAGCACTGCAGAGCAGCCTTCCCTCAGAATGCCTAGCGTTCTGAACACTCCCTGGATCCAGGTCCTATAGTAATGGGTGGTAAACACACCAGGCCATACTGAAAACTCAAGAACATGTACAGCAGTTGCCTTGTTGTGACTATCACAGTAAAATTTATTCTGTAAAATAACACTGGAGTACATTATGCAGAAATTAGCAAAGATCACATCCTGTGACTGATTTTAAAAAAATATTAAGCAATCACTGTATGTTTAGAAATTTGAGGACTGTTGATTTTCTCTGCTAGCTCAATCTTCACAGAATTACATATCCTATAGCCCAAGGTAAAATTTAACTTTCAATAAGAATTATGACAACATTTTTCAAATAAAGCAAAATCAGTCAGTAGGAAAATAACTTCCACTTGACAACTGGGTACATCTTTTCCTGAACCACTTGGCCCATTCGTGGCTGAAACCCCATTTACTAAGTGAACCTAGAAACTGTCCCTCTCACCTCCCCCCCTCCCCGCCCCCGGAGGGCTGCAACCAGGCTTCCTGCACAGAAACCTGTCATCTGTCCAGCAAAGAATGAATAAGGGAGATGGAGAGTCTGTCAAACAGAAATACAAAAATATCACTCAAATTATTTGTACCACATATGCTTGAATCTGGCCATCTAAACTACTAACTAAAAAGTAAAGGCCATGTTGGTTCTAATGGTAGAGAAATCGGACATGTCTTGGCTCTTACCTTTGGCACTAACCTACTTAATCTGACAAATGAGACAAATTCATTGGGAACCTATCTGTTTTGCTTCAATGTAATCTGTATATGTTGCCTATTCTTTTGTAGGGAAAATAATGTTGAAAACAGAATATTCAGTCTTTTTGGCAGTTAATCAACAAGTGATACAACCTTACTTCTAACAACCAGAAATTTCCTAATTAACCATTTAAAAAATGCAACAGTCAAAGACATGAAACCATTATTTGCTCTAGGTTACTGTTTTTATTTCCATAACCACCTTTCTGCTAGACAAGAACATTAGCAAAACCTGAGTCAGAAATGCCGTGTCCGTGCCAATCCTGCTGTTTTCTTCTTCAAAGGGTCTTCTCAGCAGCCAGTTACCACATGGAGCTTTTTCACAGTCTCAGAGGTTCTCCTCATTTTAAAACAGCAAAAAAGTACTACATTCGATGGCAGTTGTTAAATAGTTCAATCAACCTTACAGAATTTTAGTATAAATTCAAGCATGTAAATTAACACAAAACTTTAAAACAAAAACAAAAACACACCAAACAAACCCAAGTGCTAGCTCATCCCTGGTGCCATGAGATGTAACAGTACTATCTATTTTTATACTTAGTGGTAAAAATGTAATCCAGTTTTAGCACCAATCTACAAGATTAGATGTTAATGAAAATATACAATTTGGCTTACTGGAAGGTAACAGTCCTACTATCCCTCAGTGAGGAAATCTGTTCCCTTTGCTGCATCCTGGCTCACAGAAAAGACCAATATTAATGTGAGGAAGAAGGATAGACTTTGTTAAGGCTTTTCAGTACTTGGATCACCTAAGTATTACTGTTGAGTTTTGCTGGAAGTGGAGAATTGCATCACATATAGGAGATCCCCAGGAGTTACACTGTTGTAGATATGTCAGGATGGCTCACATTTAAAATGCTGACCATGGCTTTGCAGCCTTAGAGTACAAAGGAAAATCAGAAAAATTAATGCTAGTGATCAATTCCTATCTTTTTACCCAAAATGCTTTCTCATCACTCCATTTCAAAAGTGAAGTATTCTAAGAAGGTGACACATTTTTACATAAAAACACATTGAATTTTGATGCATTATATATCAGTTATTAGACTTGGCAAATACAAGCAAAGAAAATAAAGTGCACCTTTACAGTATATAAAACATAGATACAGAAATCACTTTTTAAAATAGGCAATGTAGATTGAAATATAAAAAGTGCCTGACATAGCAAAGTTAGACAGAAATGAAAAAAATTTCAGTTGAAAAAATTACCATTTCTCAGTACAGCAGAGTGACAACCAACCTTTTATTAAAGCTATTAGATTCGGAGGCTCTTGTATATTTTAGCTTTGTGAGGGAGAAAGAAAGGCATTCTTCTAGAAGGCACTAACTGGTTTAAGTGTGCAAGCAGCTTCATTCACAGAGAAAACAGGTGCAAAGTGCAGTCAAGAAGACTGCCTAGTTCTGTTGTGTTCCTTACTCTTCACCGTGGACTGACTGTGGCTGAGGAGCTGTATCAGTCAGCAGGCTTCCCCCACCACCCAGGTGCTCAGTCCACAGTGTCACAGATCTCCTTCACCTTGTGGTTGAAATCGTCAGGTTGATCTGCATACACATAATGCCCTGCCCCAAGGATGGCCTGGGAAAGGAAAAGCAGGTGGTCAGTGAGGAAACGGATTTACTAAAGCAATGACATAAGCAAAGACACTTATCAATGAAAGTGAGAACAGCTATATGTAAATAAGACATAGGGCTTGATCCCCCATGTGGGGCGTGCAGGAGGCAGCTGATCAGTGATTCTCTCTCATCATTGATGTTTCTATCTCTCTCTCCCTCTCCCTCTCTGAAATCAATTAAAAAAAAAAGAGTAATACTCTGGTTTCTCTTCACATCACATGACGACGACGTCAGATGAGTGTGACTGTCCCATAGTTGTAGGTGGAGAGGGGGTAGGGGAAATGGTACGAACCCCGAAGGGATGTAGGGACCCCCTGTCCCACCCTCCCCCTGCCCTGGTCTCCCCAGCTCCCAGGGGCTGCTGGTCACATCGTGTGTGTGAGGCCACCCGGCAGCTCCGCCCGAGCGCAGTGGGAGGACCCATGAACTCTGGTACACGCTCTGCACAGCATGTTGTCCCTCACTGTCTGTTTGAGAGTCTATGATATTTATTTTATGAAAGCACTAAACTGTAATAAAGTGAACAACTTGCTTTTTATGAAAAAGAAAAATAGACAACACTGTTCTGTGGCAACTAGCTACTATATAGGATGGGGAAAAAGTACGTTTACAGTTAATTATTCATATGGAAAATAATACAATTAATAGTAAATAACAATACAAGAATCAACTCTGTTTCATGTACTCACAACTGTAAACCTACTTTTGCCTCACTGTGGATATTTCTGTCAAATAAAGAATCTGATAGAATAAAGAGAAAAAAATCTATTGAGCTTCATTAAAATTTTAACATGCAAAAAAATAAACAAACCATTCCAAATTGACCACTAAGACAGGGCCAGCAGATAAACTGAACAAAGTGAGAATGTGCTGCTTTGTGAGTGGGAATTGGCCAAGGTGCTACTGACCTACCCTGCTTCCAGTCTCTCCCACCTCACAAACACTGCAGCTCTAAGGACGGGCAAGGCCCTTAAGAAAGGCAAATCACCGCCCAGACATGAAGACTAGTGTGGGTCCAATCCTACCCCATCACAAGTGACCCCAGATCTCAGACCGAGGCTGCAGTGCACAGCTCAGGTGGCCTGAAATCTCACTGCAGGCAAAGATTAGGACAGATCTCACCTACAACTGAAAACCCCAAAACCCACCCACTTACTATTGTCTTCACGTATGAATGTGGTCGTAAGGACTGGATGCTGGTGCCAGAATTGCCGTCGATGCAGGACCGCGCACCGTAGATCACCGAGACTGGAATGTCAGGGTCCATTTTGCCGATTCGCTGGAGCATTGGCCTTTTTGCCCATCCATAAGGAATAGTCATATTTCTGAATGCTGTCTCACCACTTTAAGAAAAAGAAGAAAATCGCATGGATGACTTTCTGAGGAGGAGGAGCATGTATCAAAACAGACTCACATTAAATTTCTTCCCACTTAAGAAAAACCTCAGCTTAAACAGAAATCAATTTAGTAGAAACTGTAAGGAACAACCCCACAGAAGATTTATACCTCTGTACACACCTGCAGAAGATATGTGCTTTGTTAGATAAACATGGATGTCCAAACTCTAGTTAATTAAATAAAGCCAAATCAAAACTTGCAGCCCTAACTCCATGTCATTAAGTGATTACATTTCCTATGGGGATAATTAAAATGTATTTTTTTCACTCTAACTTATTTCAAATGTAGAAGACAGCTTTTCCACAGGTTCACAGCACTAGCTTTTCAGGCAATGGCAAAGCCTATACTAAGATAAGAAGAAATTAAAATTAAGCATTTTCTGTGTATTGTTTATATTTTTAACTTTCTGCATATTATGACATGTGACATCTTAAAACCTTTTTGGCTGAGAGAATGTGCCTCCAGGAACTAGCCATTTCTTAGAGGTGACAAAGGACTCCACAGGGAACATGCCTTTGATATGCAAATGGACTAGTGCAGAATCCTGCCTCTTCTGTTGGCCCAGACATTCTATGAGGCAATGTTTCTCTGCCTTAATCATCCCAGGACCAGGTGCCAGGCAACCAGAGACTATGCCCATTCTTCGAGCCTACCAAAATTACTCCACTGGCCAGTCCCAAATGCTATCCTGCCTGCTGTGTGCCTTTTCGGAAGACCCCATAAAGGCTCTGACCTAGACTTTCCCTTTGCTCCTGTCTTCTGTCTCCTGTCCAAAACCTGGCCTTTCTGTGATCCCTTGGGACCTGTAAATATAATGAACTGTTCTCTTGAGTCTTTCCTGCTTCTTCTCTTGTAGCCATGGCTATCTGAATGACCAATACAACACTTTGCGAACTCCCAGGATAGACCCATTTTGCTGTCATTTCTGCTTCCCTTACAGTACTGGGCATAATTCTGAATTGCCTTTTATGAAGACTTTAAGTTCCCCCGTAAGAAAGGCTACACAGGCACAAGTAATCATGAAATGTAAGTGAAGAATAAAACACTAAGACCGTGTAGGAAAACACATGATGTATCTGGGGTAGACCACTCAAAACTGTAGGACCAAGTCAATAAAGTGTGGAGACCTAATCCACCAGATCCGACTGCCTGAGTCACAAAACAATCTCTTGAGGACCCCAAACCTCTGCAGCCTCCTTCTAACCTGCTTTGTTAAAGACGGAGGCCACAGCCACACCTCAATACCTTCCATGGCCTCAATCTTCAATGAAGTAGGTATACATATTCGCTGTCAAAACAAAAGCTGGGGAGGAGAAAAGTGAGGGAGACTATCTCTGCATCTAGCCTGTCAGCCTTTCACTCAAGTCTCCATCTTAGATAAGATGCGATACCACTTCTATGTTTTAAAGTGTGGGCCATGGCCTAACTGCATTAGAAGCATCTGTTAAAGACGCAGCCCAGAACTGCTAAGCCTGACTCTGGGAATCACATTTTGACAAGCTCCAATAATCTGGTACACACAGAAGCATGAGAACCGGAACGCTCACCTTCCTACTCCCTTCTTGATCCTCAACCTACCAACTCTAGGGTCTTGTCTTTCGGGCTCCTCCTAGCTCCCCACCATCTTCGAGCTCTGTTTTCTCCACTGGTTCCTTGCACACACTATCCATATTTTTTTTAAGTCTTTTTTTATTTTTTTTTAAATAAGAAACCCCTGTGTTTGGCCTTCTTACTCCCTCTGGATACTTTCTTTCTTTCTTTCTCTCTCTTTCTCTCTCTTTCTCTCTCTCTCTCTCTCTCTCTCTCTCTCTCTCTCTCTCTCTCTCTCTCTCTCTCTCTCTCCCCATTTCTCTTCTTATAATTACTGTCAAAATAGATGCAGGATCTCTCTTCTCCTACCCCCACCCTTTACTTACTCCATGCCCATTGCAAACATTAAGACCTGCTTAGTAACGAGAGGTGCAATCATCAAATGAACTTGAAAAATGCTGCATAGCATCTCCCCTGCACTTGGGAGATTTATTACTCTTAGCAGAGTAAAAGGTCCTAAGAAGATCCATGATAGACAAAACCATTTAGATTTGTTTAATCCAGCACTCCATTTTTTGGGAGAACATTCCTATTCAGTTTGGGAATGCTGTTTTATATGAAGTTTTCGTATCTCTCAACTCTGACGATCTCTTAAAGATGCCTGAGACCAAGACTTCCTCAAGTGATCCATAGCATTTTAGGGGAAGTAAATAGGTATTGCTTTTTAGATTCCTATCAGAATCCAGTACAGTGTTTTACACAAAAAGTGCTCCAAGAATAGATGAGTAATTTAAGAATTAGTCATTTAACTACTGATAACATCTCCTAGACCAGTGGTCGGCAAACTGCGGCTTGGCAAACCGCGGGTCGTGAGCCACAGGCGGCTCTTTGGCCCCTTGAGTGTGGCTCTTCCACAAAATACCAACTTCTGCGCATGGGCAGCGAAGTTTCAATCGCACCTGTACGTGCGCGCCCCCACATGGTATTTTGTGGAAGAGCCACACGCAAGGGGCCAAAGAGCCGCATGTGGCTCGCGAGGCGCGGTTTGCCAACCACGGTCCTAGGCTATTCACATATTTTCAAAAGAGAAAAGTCTAAACTATGAACACAGTACATTTAGAATGATAAGCCTTACCTTGGAGTCTGGACATTACAGTGATAGATGTATTCTGTCACAGTCTCATCTTCAAACATTGAAGAGTACTTCCGTTTGAAATCAGGCCTTAAACGCTGTACTAGACTTAAACCTATTTAATAGAAAATGAATGTTTTAAAATTATCAGTGTTTTAAATTATAATTGACTTATAGATTAATACAGAAAGTTGCAGTGTTTGCTTATATGCTTACAACATATGCATTCAAGTGTATATTTTAGGTGGAAAGAAACACATATCCTAGAAGCTGCTTTCCTCAAGTTCCCTAAGGAGAGCTTAAAGTAAGAATTAAAGTGTCCCATAGTGACTTACAGATGTTCTTCAAAAACATATGATCATTTTCTAATACTTGTTTTTGTAGGAAAACGAATTCTACTAAACATGGCAGATGAATAGAGCAACTCATACATAAAATTAATTAATTTACATTTTTCCAAGATATATATATTTCTGTGAAAAAATAAATTCAGGGTTTCTGTTGGGACACTAGCAATACTACCTGCTAAGGCATCCACAGTGGTCCTATGGCCCTGAGGGGGGAGCAGGGACAAGGCCCCCAAAGGAAAGAAGATAAAGAGCAGGAGCCATCATATTTCTGGGCCCCAGGGACTAACCAGTTTCCCTTTCTGCTATCACTGCCTATTATTCTAACAAGGTCTTAGTTCTTTAGTGACATTCCTTCCTATTTCTGAAGGAACTATGCAGCTCCATCAAGAATTTGTATGGTGTAGTTAATAGTCTACATTACTCCCCATCATCACCACCTTCACGTGCAAGCATAAATAGGAGGCATCCGTCCTCCACCGTTGTCTCCTAATTTCTTTTCATACTTTATTTTTCCCATAACTGCTACTTGTGTGACTCTGATCAAGTCAAAACCATTTACTACACAAACTCTTAGGTAGTTCAGAGGAGGTCCAGATCATCACCATCTGTGACAAAAAGGAAGGAAACTCCCTTGGCTTTGAGACTAAAACAGAAGAGCTGAGAGTCAAATAAATTTAAATCAAAGACTAAGCACTGGTACCTCAAAATATGACTGGAAACGCAAAACAAGAGTGCTTTCCTAGGGTACAGATCTAAGCACTCACCAAAGGGTCCTGCAATCCTGAGGCCAGCTAAAGGGTTAAAGGGAGTCAATACTGCTCCCAGGGCTCTGATCCAGACTGGAATTGGTCTGTCTTGATCAGCAAGGTCCGGTCGCTCAGGGAAACCCCAAGGCTCCACTAAAATGAGATGATTTACCCTGTTGGAAAAGAACAGATATAAGTTCATTTGGCAAATTCACCCTAGAATGTCAAGAATTAACACAATTTATGAAGTAAAGACAAAGAACCACCTTCAACAACCTTCACATTACAGACAAGACCAATGGCTGAATGGGATGTAATGTAACATATAAACTTTTGAGATTTGATAGGATGAGAGGTATTATCTAAGGGTATATGATATTGTGTGACTATTCTTGAGAAATGGTATTTGTTGTTGCTTAAGCTACACTCTGACAGATGACCACTCAGAAAAATCCAGTGGTTCAATCCATCTCAAGGTTGACATTGCAGAAATGATTGAAGATTAATATTACACTCATAAAATAGCTTAGGAGTTTAAGTCGGTTCAAAATAACTTTAAATTGACTTTTCACAAACATAAGGATAATGTAACAAAATGGGCTGAAAAGGTACCTCCTAGTTTTGGATGCTATTTTGGTGAACAGGAGCACACCTATCCTACCCATGACATTATGCTAAACTGGCCTCAGATTCTATCCTTTCCTAATTTTCTTCCTTACTGACAAAAGATAAATTTTTCAGTCCAAACTCATATAAAATTGTTTCATATCACTAATAGTTTTATTTTTCCATCTTTTGAAACTGCTTCCTGATGAGAGAAAGCCAGAACTCTCAGCAGTACTTTCTTCCAGTGGCTGCATCATATTATATAGTAAATCATGCAGATCTAAGCAGAGCATAACGGTCCTCCCAACACAGAAGATATTCAACTGTAAACAAAACAGCCAACAAATGCCAGCAAAAATCTCCCAAGGATGAACTGACAATGATTCTAAAGTCCCTTTCCTAAGTCATAAATGAAACAGAAAAGTAAAGAAACCAGCACACGGGGTAAAGATGGCTATTATTCCTGATATTAAATGTTCTTCTCTTTTGCCAGCACACGAGTCCTTTGTTCTGACTGCATTTTCTCCAACAGAAAGTTTCAGCACACAGACCCAGAGCTCCAAGGGCCCTTGGAGAAGTCAGCCCAATCTTCTGTCTCACAGGTTTGAGAAGGAAGCTGAGATGCACTGTGTAACCTGCTCCAGGACATAAAGCTAGTGATTGTAGAACAAGGATTAAAACGCACATTTCCTGACTCCAGAACACTAACAGATGCCAACAAGCCACTGGGCAGAAGGCTCTCTCCTTAGGACAAGCTAAGCCAGAAAAAAGAAAGATATTAGTAAAGGCAAAGCCCTTCACTTTTATCAACTCCAGGCTGGTCCTAATCCTATACTCTAGATTTCATAATGCCAAGATTTGTAGAACGTAACTATGAATCTGTGTGGAAATGTGTGATGCAAGAGATTTCTATAGACTTTGAGTGCCTTCACTCATAAAAGTTCTATGAGATTATTATTTTATAATAGTGTAAGGAAGAGGGATGGGAATGAGTTTGTTTTGTTTTAATGGCAGAGACTATCTCTGACATTTTGACTTCCTCCTAAATTCCTCTCACACAGCCCACATTGAGATTTGAGGAAGGGGGATAGGTCAGAGGTATGAGTAGAACTTATGAAATAGCCACCTAGTTGAAAGTGGCAAAGATTCATGTTAAAACATAGTATTATTGCCCTAGCCAGTTTTGCTCAGTGGTTAGAGTGTTGGCCCTCAGATTGAAAGGTCACAGGTTCGATTCCGGTCAAGGGCACATACCTCAGTTGCAGGCTTGATCCCCAAGAGGCAACCAATCGATGTTTCTCTCGCTCTCTCTCTTCTCTTCCCTTCTACTCTCTAAAAATCAATGGAGAAAATAGCCTCAGGTAAGGATTAACAAAAAAAGAGAAAAAAATGGTATTATTCACTATTGACTTACCTCTTAGAGAAAAAAATCACCCTAAAAGATGACTAAACTTTTGTTAAAATTTGTTGTAGGATCTTGCACAGTCTGCTCTAGACACTCACAGACCTGCTAACCCAAGAAGGAGGAGGACAAAGGAAAATTCGAGGTAGGGAAAGTCGAGTTAAGGGATTCTTTTGGTTCTGCCTTAATTTTGGCTTGCCTGTTTACTACGGATCTGCAAAACAGCATCCCCAGGTAAGAATGCCAGCTTAACAAATTATGCAAAGTGTACATACTAGAGTACATGCCCCCCCCCCTTTTTAAATGAGAATAAATTGCTCCAATAACTGATCCTGTGTCATCAGCCTTGCTTTTATAGTGTTTAGCACATAATAGATATCAGTAAACATTTGGAGTAGTGTTGTCCACATTTCCTTTCAGTCCTTGTCTATAAGGATATACAAATTTTGTAAAGTATAATCAAGTAACAAGCAGAGGAGCTATCCAGTCTGGATTTTCCTGGTTCCCCAGATGACATGAGAACATCAAAATAAGTTCTTATATTAATCTTGCAGGTCATTACTCACTAGTGGGTAGTAAAATCCATTTAGAGAGTCAGAGCCAGTCTGGTCTGATTGTTTTTTAATAAAATTATATTATGTGGAGTAGAAAAATATGTAAGCGTATCATTCCACAAAACTGTTTCAGACACACACACATACACATATAATTCATACTGAGGGTTATAGTCAAAAAAGTTTGAAAACCATTTTTTTTAAGTTCTGCAACAATGTCTAAACTGGAGTTATATATATCATCTACTTCCACTACCTCAGAAAATAATTGTTCCTTATTTTTTATTGTAAGGCTTTTAAATGAGATAGATTGTGCAAAGTTATCAAATAATAAATATAAAGTAAATGTTAGATAGTTACAGTAGCAAAAATAGGAAGACTACTGGAGAAGAATTCAATCTAGGGAGCTGGGAAGACAGTGGCAAGAACCACCTGAACAGTGAGTAATTAACTTTCATCCTTCAGGAAAGCCTGACCACAGGTTTTGTCTCACAGGTTATTATAGCCCTGCAGTAGACCAAGTTCCTAGGCTATCTTCTTGCCTCCTTTTCTAATGAAGAGATCATCTCATTTGATAGTAGTTATTTGGGTTTAATGTGGTATATCTAAATTAGTATAGTAAACCAGATCCTAATCTCTCATATTCTGTAGCTGATAGCATGATGGGATTGTTAGTTCACATCTAGGATTAAGGGATGGGTCCACCCAGACACCACATGTGAGTCATCCATCAGACATCTTTGTCAAGAATCAGAGACTGATTTGAACTACACGAAAAACAAAGAACCAGCAGAGCAGGAACAAGAGGACAATAGCCCATCAGTTTCAAAACATAAAGAGGCACTCTTCTCCAGGTTAGCATTAGAGTAGGTCCTGAGTTGGAAGATTGCAGTATAAAGGGCAAAGTGGTGGACAACACACAAGCTCTAACCCCTTGGGACAGCTGAGTCTAACCCCTTGGGACAGATGAGTCTAACCCCTTGGGACAGATGAGTCTCAGTGCTAACAAAGGTATATAACCTGACTTTCATGAATTTTAAGTTCTGCCACCAACCAGATATAATATAACAAGGAGAATATTCAGACCAAGAGCCAAAATGCACAAGGGAGTCTGCAGGACCTATTTACGCAACAAGGAAAGGGAAAAAAGGACCAGAAAGAACTCTAGTCAGTGCACAAATGAGCAATTCTCAGATCGAGTTAGGGGCAGGTATTTCCCAATGCTTCCAAGCCACTGAGGGAGAATGGGACAGGTCCAGAGCACAACAAACTAAATACCTCCAACTTCAGATCAAGCAGAACAACCTTTCTTCTCAAGAAAGGCTGAGAAGAAATGTTCAGTCCACCTCTGCAGAGTCCGAAGACAGAGCCAGGCAAGGTCAAAAGGTCAGATGATCTGAAAACCTTAGTGAAGAAGTAAAGACCAGTTGTAACCTGCTCTGTTGTAACTTGGAATGAATTTCTTTGCTAAACACTAAGTTAGTTTCTTAGTGTCCTTTTCTTTAGTTTATAAGAAATACCTGGAAGTTGAGTAAGAGACATCTAGAGTAGCTAGTTCCATACTTGCTTAGTTGATACTGGTAAAAGATAAAATGAAGCATATTAAAAATTTTAAGAGTTTGAGCAAAAACCGATTTGAATCAGGCAGTGCCAAACTAGTAGTTAGGACTGCTCCACTGAGCAAGAGGAAAGACTGGCTGTTTGTGATTCGATGTCCTTATAGTTTTTGATTTCATAACCTTGAGACATTTACAGGCTTAGATTCTGGTTTGCTTACACACGCCATGGCATTAGAGCCACATCAGTCTAGTGGCCTCCTTGTTTCATTCATTTAAAACTGGGCACCCACTATGTGCCCAGCAAAGGGTTTCAACTGAATTTCATTAATGATTTGGGATATTTGAAAACCCAGAGAATCTCATTATTTTGAAATTAACTTGTATTGAATAATTTAAGTTATGCAGTTAAGAATTCAAGATTGACTATTCAACACATTCTATAGAGTTCCACTCAATATTTGTTAGCAGTCAGCCAATTTAAACATGCTAATTATTTCAAGCATTCTCATATTCATCTATTGCTAATATTTGGTGGTTCTTGGTCCTGACACTTTAGTTTTAATACTTTAGTTTTATTTCTAGTATTAGGCACAAACATTCAAAAATCAATTTCTATAAATGTAGTCAGTACAAGACTGGAATCACTAGCTTTGTTTTAGATACCTGTTCTGTCAACCATGTCATTCAAAATATGTTGCTATCCTCTTTTATAGGTAATTTTAAAGTGATCACTCCCTTCTGAATCAATGTGAAACACCTTATTTCTTTAAACATTTCACAACTACAAATGAAAATCTCCCTAACTTAAATAGCAGATAGCCATGAAGGGCCAGGATTCTAAGACTCATAACCAGTCTGGCCCAAGAGACCCATGTCACATCTCCAAGGGATAAATACCACAAGAGTGACCTCATAAACATGTTACGAAACAAAGGAAGTCCAATCTCCACAAATACCCTGTTGTCTTATACCAGAAAAGTCTCCACTTCCTTCTCTCAGTGACAAACATTTGTCACCAAGAGTAGGACACAATTAAAGGCAGTAATCCCAAACAGCCAATGAAGCGAAGAAAATTTCATTTTTTTTTTAAAAGAACTGATCTGCCAGTTGAAAAAATTTATTACTGTCTAGCACACAGGACTATAAACTCTCCACAAAAGTCAAGTGTAAATGAAGTTTAAATAAAGAATCTGTAGCCCTAACCGGTTTGGCTCAGTGGATAGAGCGTTGGCCTGCGGACTGAAGGGCCCCAGGTTCGATTCCAGTCAAGGGCATGTACCTTGGTTGCGGGCACATACCCAGTAGGGAGTGTGCAGGAGGCAGCTGATCGATGTTTCTCTCTCATCGATGTTTCTAACTCTCTATCCATCTCCCTTCCTCTCTGTAAAAAAACCAATAAAATAAAAATAAAAAGAATCTGTAGAGAAAAGTTGGCTGTTCCAGAGGAAGAAAACCTCAGGTACACCAGGCTGCTGCTCCACGTGTATGTGGAGTTATGCAATGGGCAGCCTCACAGTGCATAAATGCACTCTGAAAATGACCATCACCCAATGTCTCATTCACAGACCTCAATGTCACAGTTGGTTGCAATTTTGGATTTAAAAATTATTCCAATAGAAAAATACACTGGCAACCAAAAATGCTGATTATTTGTTTCTTTTCGAAAGATGAACAAAACAAAAATAAGCTTTTCTTCAATTTTTTTTCGCACTCTAATGTGACCTCCCCTCAGAGAAGTAACATAAATAATAGGAAATGACACAAGAAAATCAGGTAGAGAAAGGAGGAGATGCTACAAAGATTCTGAGGCAAACACTTATTAATTCAGTGACTAGAAAAATAATTCTATAACAACAAATGTTAGGGCACAGTATAATTTAAAACCCTGTAAAACAGACTATGTAGGCATCTTTTCTGTAGTTTAGAGGAAACTAAGGCTTAGAGGTTAAGTGATTTTGCTCTAAGTCAAAACACAGCACTAGGTTTTCTGATTTCTAACCTTCTGGTTTCCTATTACAGCTTATTACAACCTGGAAAAACCTGCTGGATCCATAAGTCTAATGATAACAATAGAAAGCAATACCACAACAACTTTTATTTGTGGCTTCAACTGTATATATTCTAAGTTTAACAAATAGAAAGTCCCTTCTTAAGCTTCTATAAATGTGTATGTAGCATGTGTAATAGGAAAATGTGACATCATTACTTCAGCTACTAAATTGGCCATTAGTTGTGATGTGTTTAGGGTCCTTTAAGAGAATCTGTCTTGTAAGGCTCAGGTACCAACCACCAAAGATGGAAACTAGAGACTAGCACAGGTGCTTCTCTTCTGTCACCATCACTTACCTTTTTGGGTACTTCAGTGAGTAAGCAGCAGCCAAGAACCCACCCAGGTTGTGTCCAAGCAAGATCATTTTGTCCAGTCCTAGGGCACACCTCCATTCTTCAATGGATTCCACAAACTGATTCTCCACTTCTTCTGCATCATTATCAAACATGGGTCTACTACTTCGTCCAAAGCCCAACAGGTCAAAAGCATAGACGGGTCTATCGGTGCAAAGATCTTCATAGTTCAGTGCCCAGAGTCCAAGACCTCCTCCAAAACCATGGAGAAGGACAAGTGGAGTCTTATTTGGAACATCGTAAGAGAACTTCAGTGTCCATATTTTATTTCCATTAGATACACGAACAGCTTCTTTCTTATATATACAGGGGACACCTAAAAAAAACATAAAAGAAAAATTCTGCTTAACTTCACTACCTCTGAGAAGGGAAGTATTCTCAGAGCAATCAGAAATTAATAATATACAAATCATCTGGTTGCCCTTCATATGATCTTAGCCTTTATTATATCATCCCTAAAAAAAAAAAAAAGTATTCCTTTCACTGAAGCAAGTAATTCTTAACGATCATATTTTACATCTAAGTGGGACAATCCATCTCAGACAAGTCTCAAGTTCCTGTGGTCAAGGTCTTTTGGCAAGTCATGTAGTTCTTTAGACTTCTTTCCACATCCATCAAATGAGTGTACTACACCCTTAGAAATGGAGAGGAACTCAATATTCACTGAATCCATTATTTGGAGGTCTCTATCCTTGCAAACAAAAGAATGCCACCTTGAATTTTTCTAACACTTGAATATTAAACATTGAAGACTAAAGTTCAGACTCAAAAGAAACCTTTTTCCCTAAAAAGTAAATAATAAATTTAGGGAAGGATTAACAGTATCTGTATTTAAACACATAAATGAAATCTTAAGTCATTTCAGAGTTTAGAGGGAAAAAGGTGACACGTTATGGTAGGAACTCCTCAGCATAAAGTGACAATAATGTGAGTTCAAGTCCAACATTCTCTCTAGAAAGTGCAAATCATCATTTTGTAGATAAAAATTCTTACTTTCCTTCAATGCTGTGAGACTAAATACAGTACTTTAAATATCCCCCAAAAAGACTAAAGACGAAACTAATCTGAAATTCATTTACATTAAATTATCAACTGAATGGCTACCCACTTTAGATGTCCCCTTATTTGTTTGTGATATTCACTTGCAGTGGACAACCAGTGGAGAGCCAAGTTCACTGCCTGCATTAGTCACTTGCTTTAATGTCTGATATTGGACCAGGGGCCAATTCTCACTCCTATTTGCATCCCTAGAACTTAGCAGTAGGAAATCAGTATGTTTGTTAAATGCATGAGCAGGGCATCTAGTACCCTTTCTTATGTCCTGACAAGAATTTCTGTGTGTTTTGAACCTTTAATGAGGAAAAATCAATACCAAGCTCAAGGACACTCACTGTGCTTAGTGTGTCACTGGGTCAAGGGTTCGGTATATAATTAGCAAACAGGACAAACATGAACAAAGATACACACAGTTACAGAATGAAAACTGACGCCTGGCATGGTTAAGTCTCGCTTTCCTCCCAAGCCGATGGGAACATATGTGCAGACTCTGGGCATTGCCGGTTACCCTCCAACACATCCACCTTCAACAGCACCTGGTACATCTTCCTCAGAAATTTCTCATCACGCTCAGACCCATGAGTCGGCCTTTTAGGCACCGCAACCAGATGTAAGGTATCAGCCACCTTGAAGTGCCAACCACTCCACCTTGGATATAATACGTGCCATGAACACAGTCAAGGTTGAACTCCATAGAGTTGATGAGGACCTAGGTAACCTGGAGGCACAGGGGAAGCCCCGCCCCACCACATGTGAGCTCAGCAGTTTGTAAGAATTTCTTTAGTAAACCACAATGATATCTTTCCCAGCTTTATAGAGAAGAAGATTACCCAAGCATATAGAGTAGAAATTTATTTTCATGCTGAAAATCCATGTAAGATGACTAACTGTCCCTTCCTATGGCTATATTCAGTTATGGTCACTTACTCCTGAATCATTCAAATGCACAAACAAGAAAATTTATTTGTGGAAGAGTGGATGAAAAACATACATGACATACACAACAAATATCTGCACATACATACACAACAATCATATATGTGAACTGCATCGCTTAATCCACGCCTCTAAATTGTAGCAGCAGAACAGAACTACTGGTATACCATAAACACTATTGCTTAAAAGTATAGCCACAGATACCTGGGAACACCTAGACCAGTGGCTCTCAACCTTCTGGCCCTTTAAATACAGTTCCTCATGTTGTGACCCAACCATAAAATTATTTTTGTTGCTACTTCATAACTGTAATGTTGCTACTGTTATGAATCGTAATGTAAATATCTGATATGCAGGATGGTCTTAGGCGGCCCCTGTGAAAGGGTCGTTCGACCGCCAAAGGAATCGCGACCCACAGGTTGAAAACCGCTGACCTAGACAGTACAAGTTTGGGTGAATTACAGTGTCCATAAGAAAGAAACAAACAAAAAGGTTTCCACACCATTATAAATGTAGAATTAAAGAGTCCCAGAATACTAGAACTGAAAGGAATTTTAAGGATCCTCCTACCCCCTTGTTTTATAGGTAAACATTAGGAAGCTGAGAAAAGTGACTTGCCCAAGATCTTGTAACCACCTGATTGCAGATCTAGGCCTAGACCAGGTTACCTTGTTCTGGTCCAGAACTTGCTCCATTCTACAAGACATCTGCTCTGGACTGGCTACAGCCCATTCTCAATGCATAGTCTAGGGATCTCTGGGGAACCCCTAAGTCTCTTTTAGGAGATCTACGAGGTCAACTCTATTTTCATAATAATATTAATATTTTATATTTGCCTTTTCACTCTTATTCTTTGAGGGTACATACTGGAGTTTTCCAGAGATCACAAAAGATATGATTACCAACAGTCTAAATGCAGAAGCAAATATGAGAATCCAGATGCCTTATATTAAGTCAGACAGTAAAGAGATTTGCAAGCATGTAAACAATGCTACAATTCTTAATACATTTCTATTTGAAAAGTAGTTATTTTTAGAAATATGTTACTTCTTTTAACCTGTATAGGTTTATTACTATTATTTTAAAATAAATTAATAAATTAACAACTTTTAAATTATTCAGTCTTAATTTCTAATATCATAAATGATACCTATTACCTATAAACAAAGCTCCTTAGGGTCCTTACTAATATAAGAATATAATAGAGACTCAAGGCCAACAAGTTTGGGAGCCCCTGTCCCCCCACATTTAGGTACTTGCTCATGACATGAAAAAGAAAAACAAATAACACACCACAAAATCTTAAGTTTCAGGACAATGTGAATATTGGACCTATTTTAGCAAACAACTGTTAACATATAAGGAGAAAGCCTTACATTTTAAAATTTTCTCTTCAGCTTCTTTAAGGTGTGATGTAGACGTAGGGCACCATGTGGGAAGCCAACCAGTTAGCCATCCTGACCTAGAGCATCAAAACAAAACACAAAGAGGTGAGGTAATGCTCTTCTCAACTCCCAACTATTATACACAGAGAAGAAAAGCAGAATAGAAAACTTACTGAGGGTGAAGCTATCTACATATGACAAAATTCACCTGATAGGTACAAAGCATTGTGGTAAAATACTGGATTACAGACATTCAACTTCAGCCTGTGAACCTCCAAGTAAATATCAAAGTCTACCTATCTTATCTCTGTGGATAGTCAGATCCTAAATAATCAAGCAGAGGTTAAAAATGGGCAGAACAAGAAAAGACAAGCCCTGGCCCAGTAGCTCAGTTGATTAGAGCATTGTCCGGATACACCAAGGTTGCGAGTTCAATCCAGGTCAGGGCACATACAAGAATCAACCAACAAATGCATACATAAGTGAAACAACAAATTGTGTTTCTCTCTCTCCCTTCCCCCCAGCTCTCTCTCTCTCAAAAATCAATAAATAAAAATGGGGGGGAGGGTGGAGACAAAAAAAGGCATTCCCCTCCCCACTGCAAGACAGCCTCTTATCAGGGTGGAAGTACAAGCAAGTCAGAGACCATGAGAGGGTATAAAATATAACTGCTATGAGGATTGAGAGAAGAGAAATCTTATTAAAATATGAGATTGCTTTTAGAATAAGGCTTCAAATCTCATAGTTAAAAGTATAACATTAAAGCCATTTCCTGTTTGTATTTCCTCCTTTTTTTGCAGGAGCAGGGGGAGTAGAGCAAACCTATAGGTGGCCTATGGTGGCAAATTCCAGAAAACTCCTCTCAATCCAGCTCAAATGATAATGAAAATTATAAATTCATAGCTTTAAGTCCAGAAGAAGAGGGACTGACTAAATCTGATGGCTCTGGTTCCATTTCTCTGTACTTTTCCCAGGGATTGGCCCATGTACCATCTGACTAGGGTGAACTGGTTAATTTTAGTGAAAAAGCTTTGGGTTTCAGCAAACAGTAGATGAAAAGAATGACCTAGGCATCTGGCAGAAGATAGCTGACCAAAGAAAAAAAGGAAGCAGGCCTGAGGCAACAGCTGAGGGAAGGTGTGGAGAGGCTGCCTTGTAGTAGCCAGCCAAGGAGAGGATGAGCCTTCAACTCCTGCCCTGGCATCAGCAGAAGTTGCTTTTGACTTGGTCACCACAGATGAATGAGCTTATTTCAAAGGTGGAGTGGTAGTCCAAGCACTTCCAGTGAAGGAAAAGACATCTGAGTCCATGCACATAGGAAGTGCAAAATGTGCTCTAACAAATGCATTGGCTGTTTCTAAAGGCTGCTGTAATAAATCACCACAAACTTGGTGGCTAAAACAGAAATGTTTTCTATAGTTCGGGAGACCAGGATCATTAGGCTAAAATTAAGGGGTCAGCAGGGCCATGTTCCCAATAGACGCCTAGGGCAGCGGTTCTCAACATGTGGGTGTTTCACAGGGGTCACCTAAATACATTCTGCATATCAGATATTTACATTACGATTCGTAACAGTAGCAAATTACAGTTATGTAGCAACAAAAATAATTTTATGGTTGGGGGTCACCACAACATGAGGAACTGTATTAAAGGGTCATGGCATTAGGAAGGTTGAGAACCACTGCTCTAGGGGAAAATTCATTTCTTGCCTCTTCTGAGTTCTGGTGGCTGCTGGCATCCCTTACCCTGTGGCAGGGTCACTCCAGTTCATCACCACATTGCCTTCTCTTTTGTGTGTCTCCTCTTCTGCCTGCTTATAATCTTCTCTGCCTATTACTTGAAAGAATACTAGTGAATCCATTTAGGGCCCGCTCAGATAATCCAGAATCATCTCATGATTTTTAGCTAAATCAGTTAAGTTAAAAGTCTGCAAAGTCTTTGTCACATAAAGTACCATTCACAGGTTCCAAGGATTAGAACATGGCCATAGCTTTGGAAGCCTTTATCTTTGGGGACCACTACCACAAATAAAAACATGAAGTGTGTCTCAAGATAAAATATGTAGAAACATTCAATAAGCGGTAGTTAGCATTATGCTGATGACAACAATAACAATAATTCACTAAAATTATGTTCCATTAATTAGGTAGTAATTCCTAAAATAAGAATGTTAGCTAAGGGTTAGAAGGAGTTCAAAGAATTATCATTTTTCATCATTCCTTGCCTGAAAGCTAAAGCTACTCCTAAGTGACCTACAATGGGAAACTCAAGTCTTTCTCCAGCCTTTTACCTGACACCCTAGTATCATTTTTGTCATTCTTATTCTCTATTCTCTAGTCATACAATACTGTATTCCCTGTTCTCTTGCTTCTTGGTTCTGAATATCCTTGGAATATGCATCTCCCCTTCCTTTCATGATTCATTACACTTATCACCAACCTCAGATTAGATTTCATTTCCCCAAAAGGATTAGATCAAGGTGGCAGGATGGCACCCTGTACTCAAACTTTATTTTCTTACTTCCCAAGTTGTGTTATAAAGTTCTTATTTATTCACTAGAGGCCCGGTACACAGATTCATGCCCCAGTGGGTTTCCTCAGCCTGGCCTGTGGGGATTGGGCTGAAACCGGCTCTCTGATATCGCCAAGGGGTCCCGGATTGCGAGAGAGCAGTTTTCAGGCGACGCACCCCAGAATCGGGCTTCCTCTTCTTTGGTTCCGGGTAGACTGCAGCTACCAAGTCACTAAAGCTCAGCAGCTCCTACGTTGAGCGTCTGCCCCCTGGTGGTCATTGCGCATCATAGCTAACCGGTCAGACAGTAGGACAGTCGCTCAGGCTTTTATAAATATAGATTAGTATACTTAGCCAAATGTAATTTCCTTGAAGGTAAGGACTTTGTGCTCACAACTGTATTCTCAATTTATATTCCTATACCTGACTTATAAATATACATTGATGACAGGAATGAAAAAAGGTATTGCTTCATCTGAAATGAACTGGTTGCAATGAATTACAAGAGGATCACTTGAGTAATAAGAGAATTTTCTGAGATGATAAGAAGTTCTCAATCTTGACAGATGTATGTGTATGTCAAAATTCAACCCATGAACACTTAATATTTAAGCAATTCATTATAATAAAACTTTACACCAAAAGGAGTAAAATGGCTGGATTTGGTAACTGGTTGGATATAAAGGTATAATAGAGGCTTCCGAGATTTGTCTTAGGTGCCACTAATGATGTCAGAGCACACATGAATAAGAATAGGTGTGAGCAGAGAAATGTGCTAAGTTCTGGATGGGTTGACCCAGCATCCAGCTTTTTCTAAGCTTTGTAGGCCCATCCTTCTACATTTCCTTTCTCGGTAGAATTCCTCCGGGCATTATGTGTAACAGGCACTCAGTAACTGTTTGCGGAATGATTAAGTCACTCACAATCCAGGTTATTCTCATTCCAAGTTATCCCTATTTCACTGATGTAAAAACTGAGGTTCAGAAATGTTAAACACCAGACAGGTCCAAGAGTATACAGCTAGTAAGTTAAATGACACAAGTAGAGATTTGAGTTCAAAGTCCCTTTTTTATTAAGGTGACTACCTTTTTTAAACTATATGAGTTCTCATTACCTGTAGGATAAAGTCATATTCCTTAGGCCTGCAGAGAAGATACATTATAGCCTGTGTTATAATGAGGCTCTACTCCAATGTTCTCTGCTGCTAGCGTTAAACCTAAACCTTCTGTATTAACGGCATAAGACCTCTAGGCATCTCCCACAAATGTTCCATATAACTTATTATCAATGTATGAACTAATCTAAAACATTAATATTAGCCTATTTGTAAACATATAAACCTATTTACAAATCAGCAATGAACTTGTCAATTTATTCAACAATTTTTCAACTGGTGGTCTCATGATCTTTAGAGCTTAAAAATTTTAAAGTAAGCCATTACTAAGCTGAAGCTCTTTTGTTCTTGTCCAAGAATAGTCACAACGTTCCATGTGTGGTCACAAAAATATGAGCTAGTACCAAGAAGAAATTAGTTACAACTTAGTCTCATCAATTTTTTAAAATATCCCTCAAATCATACATAATTCTTTGTCAGAGAGAATCAGAGGTCAATACAAAACAAGAACAAAGAAAATCAAAGTGAAATGAACTATAATTACTATTATTCCAACTGATATCATAGACATGCTGGCGGGGGGGGAGTAACACAAATTCAATCTTTTTTTCAATCTTAAAAGAATTACATTCTTTGAATACCTACAATGTACAAGGCACTAGAATTTAAAATAGTAATACAGGCATTATGTCTACCTCTCATCATAAAACCTGAATCAGGGCGGGATGTCTTGTCCAAAAGGCAAAGTAGTATTTTTATATTTGCAAGCCTAGCGCATTACATTAAAATTTAGGGTTTTTCAACCACAGAGTGAGCCACTAACACTCCTCTTGTTTTCACAACAACCTTTTCATCAAAGCAGATAATTTTTTTAGGTGGGGTTTTACATATCTCCACAGGGTGAAAAGCAGGGGTCTGTATTTTCCATCCTTCAGCTGATCAATCTTAGTTCACAAGTTCCCACACTTTAGCTTGCTACCTCTATTGCTCTAAAACACCCATCCAACCTCATCTCCTGTCTGAGGGGTAAATTAATCTCATCTTCAAAGGGACTCTCTGCCCCTGCCACACGATCTTCTATGTCATTCAGTGTTGTTCTGCATTTCTAGTCTAGGAGGACTAGAACTACGGATACAAGACTAAAGCTTGTCAGATATCCAAATATTCTTCTGAGGTCGAAAAATCAAAAGTAAAAATTAAATTCATGTGGCTCACCTATACAAGAGTGAACAACATACCAAGATGTCTTCATATGTGCAATTTAGATTTACATTGTAATTTAAATTGCTTAACAAATTCAAGTGACATTGCATGTTAGTCTCTTCATAGCTTTGGAAAATAAATAGAAAAGCAAAATTCAACTTCCCAATTTTATTTAAGCAGATAATCAAGAAACCCATCATCTATTGCTGAGGCTCTAACTTCAGAAGTGACCCAAGTGTCAATCACAATATAAAGAAAAGCTGTTCACAGGGAGGACATTTGTAGACCATATATCTGATAAGGGGTAAATATATAAAAAACTGATACAACTCAATAACAACAACAAAAAACTCAGATTACAAAATGGGCAAAAGATTTGAATAGACTTTTTTCCAAAGAAGACAAAGATGGCTTACAGCCAGCGTTGTTCAGTGGTTGAGCGTTGACCTATGAACCAGGAAATCATGGTTCCATTCCTGGTCAGGGCACATGCCCAGGTTATGGGCTTGATCTCCAGTGTGGGGTGTGTAGGAGGCAGCTGATCAATGATTTGCTCTCATCATTGATATTTCTCTTTCTCTTTCTCTCCTCCTTCTCTCTCTCTCTCTCTCTCTCTCTCTCTCTCTCTTTCTTCCTCCCTCCCTCCCTCTCTCCCTCCCTTTCCCTTCCTCTCTGAAATTAATAAAAATATATATATTTAAAATAAAAAAATATAGCATTAATGTTGTACTTAAGTCCTATCCAATCAACATTTAAGTTTCCTGGTAATCCCTGTTGTGTTCTCTAAGACATTGGACTATCTATAGTATTACTAAACCTGAATTGCACAATCCATAAATATTGTGAAACAGTGAAAGAGGTTTCAAAGTATTCTGAAGAAAATGTACAAAAATCTGGCCAATTTCCACACACTCTTGGCCACTTAAATAACATTTCTAATTAGGTTATAAGTAAAAAGGATTTCATTTTATTACAATTTTATAAATGGCCTCTATCCCTATGCTGGTACTGTTAAGAGAAAAAATTAGGTTTATTATTGCTCTCTATAAGCTATTCTAAGCACAGTATTCTATCTCATTTAGAGCAACTATGAAGCTTTGATTTTTGTTATAAATATTCCAATTAGAGGTTCATATGTACATATTCCTCTGAAATAATTCCTCAACCAATAAATGATTGAAAACTTCCAAACTGGACATCATAACACTTGGACAAATAAAAGCCTTCTTTCCTGAGAACTGACTTTCTAAATTCCATTCTTGGAAAAGACAGTCTCATATGTCCATAATTTAAGGGATTAACATGCCAGTTTTAAAAAGTAAATAATACTTAAATGACTTATCACTAACCTTTAGATCAATGACAACCCAGGCCCTCTAATATAGTGTAACACATTAACATTCTTTTAACTTCCTTTTTCATTTCTAACCTGTAATTTTTATTTAAAGACCCAGAGT
Organism: Myotis myotis; assembly: GCF_014108235.1. Classification (NCBI taxonomy): domain Eukaryota; kingdom Metazoa; phylum Chordata; class Mammalia; order Chiroptera; family Vespertilionidae; genus Myotis; species Myotis myotis. The sequence goes on from NW_023416317.1 coordinate 49,969,229, forward strand.
TGGAGAATCCGTGTTTTAGAGACAGCCCTGTGCTGGTATTTTCCCCCAATTGTTTCCTACCTTCCCTCACACAGTAAGCAAAGCATCCTGGAGTCAGACATAGCATCAAACATACTTAAAGAAAGCTACATGTGCAATTTAGATTTACACTGTAATTTAAATTGCTTAACAAATTCAAGTGACATTGCACATTAGTTCTGAAATAAGTTTATCCACTAGCCCAACCTGCATGGCTCAGTGGTTGAGCGTGGACCTATGAACCAGGAGGTCACGGTTCGATTCCCATTAGGGCACATGCCTGAGTTGTGGGCTATATTTCCAGTGGGGGCCGTGCAGGAGGCAGCTGATCAATGATTCTCTGATCACTGATGTTTCTGTATCTCTCTCCCTTTCCTTTCCTCTCTAAAATCAATAAAAAATATATCTTAAAATAAAATAAGTTGATTCGCTAGATCAGGGATGGGGAACATCTGGCCGTATAAGGCCCACAAAATCATTTGGTCTGGCCCTGCCAAGGCATGAGGGGTGAGTTAATGAAGTGTTTGACCAAATATAGCAGGCTAATTTCTAAGTTGATAATTTTGTATGGCCTCTGAATGTTATAAATATCCAACTGGCCTTTGGCAAAAAAAGGTTCCCCACCCTAGAACTAGATAAAGAAAATTAAAAATCCCAGGCCTCAACTTAATATTTTTTAATAAAATCATCTTTCCACACAATTTTTTATGATTCTCAATCAGGAATGGGCAATTATAGAACCAGGAGGCTAGACTAAAAACCCAAGAATATGATGTTTCTGAACTATTATCTTCTATCTATAATAATAAAAGGGTAATATGCTAATTAGACCAGACGTCCTTCCGGACCTCATTACTTCCAGACAAAGCCGCAGGGGGTGGGGGCCATAGCAGAGGCCTTTGCACAAATTTTGTGCATCGGGCCTCTAGTAAATAATATGTCAAATCTTTAAGGACTCGTTTAGATATGTGTATAATTCTGAAATGTATTATCCAGTGTTGCTTTCCTTAAATAGACCATTCCTGGAATTTTTTATTAACTTTGTCACAGAACTGAAATCTGTATTTGCTGGTCTGTGATTGGCATTTTGGAGAACAGAAAAAACAGTGAAGCCTGGGTTGGCTCATCCAAGGTGAAGAAATAGAATCATTCCCAATCTCCCCAATATAATCTAAGTTCATGATCCTAATTGTTGTCCTACTCAAATTCAAACTCTAAATTCTTAAGAATATATCTTTTGATGTCCTTTGAATACCTTAGGATGAAAAAATTTAAGTCCCACAGCTGCAAAATATGTAATCAACTATTAGGTTTTTTATCTTAATGTTTGTGCCAGCATAAATTTATTTAACTCAATAAAAAATTATTGAACTTTACTATTTATAAAGCCCCTTAAGGCTCCTACCAGACATCCAAGTAAAGCAAAATCTTTGTTCTCAATGAGATGACAAAAAAATATAAACAAATAACTATACTACATGATCACTGTATCTCTCCTGCCAGGTAAGTATATAGTATAGTTACATACAAATAAACATACACATAACTATACTACAAAAGATGGTGTAAGTGCCATAAAGAAAAGTTTAGGAAAATACCAAGGACTTTCAAAGAAGGGAGATCACAATCTGTTTGGGTCAGAAACAGTAGTGTGAACTAAGCCATGGGGAAATGGAGCAAGGAACATGTTTAGGAAACAATGAAAGACACAGCTTGGCTAGAGCCCAGCCCATGGAGAGGAAATATGACTCCAAAGACAGACAGGAGCCACACTGCCAGCAAAGGGCTCTGAAGTCAGGATGAGGATATGTAATAAAGCCACTGTGTGAACCTGCGCTACAAATGAGACTGTGCTTCTTGGGGATATAAAAGTAATGAAATAAGCGATGTTGAGAGTGTAGGAACAGAATAATCCTGCAATAATCCAGAAAAGGGAATGAGGAAGGTGTGACCAGGTGACTCCCAGGTGACAGTGGGAATGAAAAGGTGATGTTGTGCTTAGAACCTACTGGATTTGGTAACAGACTTGGTATTCAGGGCCATAAATTCAGACTTAAAAGATCAGGTCATACTTCTGAATCTGGATGACCAGAAGAACCCTAATAAAAGTGTCCTAATAAAAGTAGTAAAGTCAAAGGGGAAAGCTGAGCATTTTGTATTGTTTAGTTCAGGGAAAGAAAGGTGCAAGTAAGATCCTGGTCTGGACATATTTAAGGAACCAGGTGCAAAATTTGGCACACAATTAGACATGTCACTAGACTATTGAAGAGGGCTCCATAATAAGGATGAGATTTCAATTTTCTCCACAGACGAGGAGATATATCAAGGAGTGTGAGTAAACAAGACAGAAAATGAAGATGAAGATAGAATCTTGGAGAATGACTAGGTTTAAAGAATGGGGAAAAAGAAGAGAACCTAATAAAAGTGACATTGGTCTGAAGACAAGAAGCAAAATATCATAAGAGCTAGAATGTCTGACAAGAATTTCAAAAAGGGGTAGCCATCTTTAAATGTCAAACACTGAAAAGGACCCAAGAAATATAAGGACAGAGAAAAATGTCACACTGGGATGTGACATTGAAGAGTTCTATGATTTTTTAAAAAATCAGATGGCAAAGGTTTGGAAGATGGCAACAAAGAGGAGTCACTGATTTTAACAGTCTTTTAAAAGATAGAATCCATTCTCCTATCTCCAAGAACTATACTCAAAGTCTAAAGCAAATCCTGTATGAGACTGGTAAATCCACTGGAGGGGAAGGAGAGGTAAGAACCCCTTATTTCTAGCATCTGATGACTCCCATGGTGTAAATACTACCATTATAGCTGATGTGGAGCTGCCAATGGGAGTCAAAATTCCTGAGAACTTAGCAATGGCTGCCAGTATGAGCCAACTACAGCATAACACCTATTTTATAGTCTACTCTACAACTAGCAATTCTGTGACAGCTTCCCTCTGAACTCCACTGATACTTACTCATTCTCGGGGACAACCTCGCTGCAATTCACAGAAGTCTACCCTACTCTTGTTACATTTAGCTTTCTCAACTGTATTGCAACTGAAAAGGGTCAGATGTTGAAAGCCAATGGCTCCCAGGCATGCCTGTCTTTACTAAGAGAGTCACAAAGGAAAAAACAAGAATCATATGCTTAAAAAAAACCTTCCTAAGACTTTTTATAATTGTTTTCTTTGTTAGTGTCTTCTTTCCACCTAAACCTGAAATGTCTTAAGGATAGGAAACTTGATTCAAGACTTCTGTTTTTCCACAATCTACTGGCTGTTGGATTAGTTCTACTGTAGATTAACACCCCCAGCCCCGCCCCCCGCAAAAAAAAAATTTTTTTCACAGAGCTGTGTCAATGCAAGGAATAAATAGGAAAGTGGCAGTTGAGTAAGTCAGACAAATAAGAACAAAACATCTCAAATGAGTTGCCATCCCAGGGAAAGGCAGCAGAGATAGGGGGAAAGCTCCTTAGACTAAATCCAGACACTTAGGGGCTCCAAATTCAGCCCTACTACTTACTAGTCCCAGGGAGCTAGGAGCCTCCCAGTTGCAGGTCTAATTGAAAAACCGGAACAGCAATACCTAACACACAGGGTCAACCGTAGGTTTAATATGAGCACATTTAGGAAACACCCAGCAGGAGCGGGTACCTGCTCTCCTGCTTGGTACAGTTTAGAAGGCCATTCTAGCTTGGACACTGGCCATGGATCAAGTGTATTTGCCAAGAGTACCAAGGAGACCGACCTCTGTTGTGGCACCCTGGCTAGTCAGCTGCTAAGGATTTTTTATAATCTGTTTCCTGTGACTTCCAGCCATCACCCAAAGCCACACATTCCTTTCACAGTCGTATCCCAAGCCCCACAACAACAGGGAGACAGAAGAGGCCACTTTAAAGCGGCCTCAAAAGAGCCAAAAACATTGTGACAAACTATAAGGAGACGAGCAGCTCCTGTTCACGTGACATTCAGCATCTCACCTGAACAAGGAAGCTCAAAACAAACCAAAAAAAACACCCCAACAAACTCATTTATCATATAATCACAATTCAAGGGAATAACCTAGTTTTTAATATTTCAGAATTACCTCCAAACCTGACCCACCCACACCGCCTAGTCCCAAATACTCCTGTCTTCATGGGACTCCACATTATCTTATGGTCTCATATGCAAATTGATCCAGACACCTGAAGGAGAATTGATATCAAAATGGTAAACATACGGAGGGGGGCACAGACGTTTATTGCTCTCCCATATAAATTACCAGCCTTGAGAAATAAGGACATAATGTCAAAGCGACTGAATTTTCCCACTTATTAACTACTAGGTATCAGTCTGCTGACAGGTGCATAGAGTTAGTTACAGGTGGAAAAGAATAACTTAAACCTAATTTTATATATATATATATATATATATTCAAAAAGCTTCACAGTACACATCTGTTTTCCAACTTTCATACAGTTTTCTAAATACGTGTCACTTGAGACCGACATACACCGTTTTCCAGTAAATCGGGGCGCTTGGAAGCAAAGGGACATCTCCATTTGAAAGATTAATTCTTAACTTGCCAACCATATCGGGTTAACTTTCTAAAAAGTAATTGTAAGTTTAACATTTTCTGAAACCCAAAGCCAGAGACCCACTCCTCTAACCCCCGTTCCCTCACGACGGGCTGCTCCCTGCCTGGCCAACCCCCTCACGTGCCCGGCTTCGGGGTGAACCGGGGCTCTCCATCCCCGAGCGCCTCAAGGCAGCACCGCCCCTTCCTCCAGGCTCTGGAGGCGCTCGGCCCGGACGGCACTTCGGTTCCGGCCCCAGGCTGGACGGAGCCCGGCGCGCACCTGGTCACGGAAGGTGCCTCGGCCGGGCAGGGCCAGGGTCCGAGGCCGCCGCGGCGCCGAAGGAGAGCCTCCGCCGCCGACGAGCCCGGGTCTGGGTGTCTGGCCACCGTCGCCGCCGCCCCGCGGAGACGCTGACACAACAACGCGGCGGCCCCTCCGCGGGGTCAAGCGGCGCTGCCGGGGTCGGACTCAGTCACCTCCCGCTCCCCGGCGCCGCCCGGCATCCGCCCGAGGCCGAGCGGGCCAGCCCGGCGGCGCGAGGGAGCGGCCGGGCGAGTCCTCGGCGCCGCCCGGCCGGACTCGGCCCTGGCCCGCGTGGAAGGCGCGCGCCCGAGCCCCACCAGTCCCGGCCGCACTCACCTTTCGCCAATGTCCTCGTCCTCCGCCGCCATTGCCGCCGCTGCGCAAGCGCCGAGCTCTGCCTCCTAAGCCGGCTGACGGGCCGACTGGGCCGCTCGGGCCGCCGCCGCCCTTAAGGCCGCGCGGCGCACGCATGCGTAGCCCGCCCACTCGCACGACCCGGCGGCACGGCCGCGCGCAGGCGCATGCCAGTCCCCGCCCCCAGCCCCGGGCCAAACACCTGCAACGCATGCGTCATCGCGTTCTACCTGCTCTTGCGTGGGTCCTGGCCCGACAGTCAACCTGGAGGATCTGGTGAGACTCGCCCGGCAATTATGTAGCAACTCATCTCGGGAACGACTGTATCAGTGCATCATGCGCTGCACTGACTGTCAGGTACTGGGCACCCGGCAGGCACCTGCTAGTACTTGGAAGAGCCAAGATAGTAACCGATTGATGTTTAATGACGAATGGAAATATCCTAATGGAGGTGATGTGTGGCCTTCCACCAGCCCTTCCCCACAGGTGGATAGCCAAGGGAACAGGGAGACTCTCAGGACCCAGCTATATCCACGGCGTTAGAGGCTGCCATTACAATAGTGGTCAAAACCAGCAACTTCCACCCGCACTCTGTGTACATGGAGGGGTGTGCGGAGTATTTAGACACTTAGAGTTCTTGAGTGGGAATCACTAAAGTAAATGTCAACATTCCTTGACCTTTTTTCAAGTCTTTGAGCCATCAGACACTGCCTGCTTTTGTACTTTACCACTCCTTACCATTCGTCCATCGTATTTACTGTGTACCTACCTTGTGCTTGCTCACTGTTCTAGGCGCTGAGAAAGCACTGAAATAGAGATCGTGCCTTTGCAGAGCCTACGCTAATGTAATACCTTTTCTTTTTAATGCGGTTCATTGCTCTTCTTCCCTAAGCCGCCTCCCTCACTACACTCTTTCTCTCCTGGGTCCCTGTAACTCAGCCATCTCTATCCCCCTCAGATTCTCAGCCTTGTATGGTGGTTACGGCTTTTTAATGAACATTAGTGAATATCCTCCCAACTACACTGGAAGTTCCTTGAGGGTAGGTTTGGCGTTTTCTGTGATTTAGAGAGAAAACCCCCCCACTCATAAACCCTTGAGCGTAGTCATAGCAATAAACATTTTGTGGTGTTTGAACCAATTTATAAGTATTTTAGGGAAGACTGAGACATACAAAAACACTTTTTCATACAAATCTCTAGTCATGGTATTGCTAGAGATTTGTAGTGTCTGCAGAAAATGACCCTCTACAATCTCCACCTCTCAGACCATATCTGTATTAGGGGCACCGCCTTCTATATTGGCCAGGCTGGTTATTGGGGACTCTACTGCCTGGAGTACAGTCTCAGCCCAGTGGTATTGAGTTCACTTAACAAAATCCAAAGATGTGGTGGCAATTCTTGCAGCACTTTCAGAAAGTTGGATTGACATACACGCACTCTCAAAGGTCTTTGTGGACCTGGAGCCTGCTCTCAGAGATGCCTATGGCTACTGCACGGTGAGAAAGAGAGGGGGTGGATGGAAAGAAAGAAAGAGCTATCAGTATCCTAACCCTTTTAGTGACCTACTAACCAATTACCTTGAGTGACCAGTACTTCTGTTGGAAGATCACCAGTGCCTACTCAGAATTCTCCAATCAGTCAGAGGTGAAACTTTGCAAGGCAAGTACATTGTCTGCTTTGCCTACTCGACCGCAGGGCTCTGGAGTCTGGAGACCTGAATGCTGCCATTATATCACCGAGACTAAGTATGCCATCGCTTGGTGACTGGTGCCCCACTGGTTTCAAGGTGGGCTTTAATTTCTAGCCCCTGTTCCCCACTCCCAACAGAGATTCTCCAGGGGAAATGTTGAACAACACCACAGCCACCACAGGGTCTGGGCCTTTATCATAAATGTGCCAAGCAAACACTTGCAAGGCAGAATGAGGGTAAGGGCAGGGAGGATTTTCTGAGGGCTTCAATGGCCTGCCTGCCCTATAAAAGCTTATAAAATGCTATAATTAAACAAAGTGAGGGAGCAAGTGGCAGGGAGATGAGAAGAACCTGGGAAGGTAAGGGAAAACAGCAGCGGACTCAAGGGAAAGGCCTCGAAGGACATCAGTGAGCTGTATGACCTTGTGAGGGGTGTTGGGGGGGCGGGTGGCTGGGCTGGGGGAGAGGAAGTCTCATGACTAGGGCTTCTCAGACTCTAATCCGTATCTTGTGAAATTGCAGATTCAGACCCTGTAGGTCTGAGGTGGGGCCTGATTCTCTGTCCACTGAGATGCTCCATTTCTAACCACTTCCCAGGGATTGGGTGGTCAGCAGACCACCCTTTAAGTAGCGAGATTCTAGAGCAGCCTTGCCCACTAGAACTTTCTGCAGTGCTGGAACTGTTCTAAATGTAGTAGGTGTGAGTTATGTAGCTATGGAGCATTTGAAATATGGCTAGTGCAACTGAATTTTTAATTTTAATTAAATTAAATGTTAGAACACACAGAGCTAATGCCTACCATGTTGGACAGCAAGGTGTAGATCTTATCCTCCTCGTCTATGAAAACGAGAGTTTAAGACTAGATGACTCCCAACATTCTTTCTGGCATTCTATGGTTCCAAATTGTATGTATAGGGGTAGGGGTGGGAGATTGAGGGGGGGGGGGAGACACTTGTTAAAGTCTGGAGGAAAGCCTGAGGGGTTGAGAGCTGCTCCATGGTGGAGCATGCAGCATGTCCCCTAGGGGCTGGATTCTAGAACTCAATGGTGGAGCTGCTCTCCGAAGACAAGAGACTGACTAGCCAATGAGTGTCTGTGGAACTCTCAGAACCACATAAAAGGCCTTCTTCAGCAAGATACAAATGCCAGGCCAGAAAGGAAGAGAGATTAATTTAACCATGTCAAAATTTAAAACAGCTAGTTGGTGTGGCTCAGTGGTTGAATGTCGACCCATGAACCAGGAGGTCAGGATTTGATTCCTGGTCAGGGCACATGCCCGTTTCAGGCTCAGTAGGAGGCGTGCAGGAGGCAGCTGAACAATGGTTCTCTCTCATCATTGATGTTTCTATCTCTCCCTTCCTCTCTCTGAAATCAATAAAATATATATATATAATACAAATATAATTTGAAACACCTCTGTGAAAAAAGACACAGTGTAACACAATGCAAAAATATGAAACAGACCAAGCTTTACTATCTTTAATATATAAAGAAAATTGGATTGAAATATAGATTTTGAAAATTCTTCTCAGAGGAGAAAACTCTAAAGCCATAAATAGCCATAAGATGCTGACACTGATCTGTGATCAAGGGAATGCACATTCAAACCATGATGACAAAAATGAGAAAGGTTCATGGTAATAAATATTGGCAAGAACGTGGATCCATGGGGACCGTTTCCACACAGTTGATGGGACTGCCAATTGATATAGTCATTTGGAAAACAGTTTGGGAGTTATATGTAAAATTAATGTGCCCTCTACTAGCCCAGCAATTTAACTTGTGGAGTCTGGCCTTTCTCGTGTGCACAAAGAGATGTATAAAAGGATGTTTGTTACCTTCAGTATTCTAATAGCAAGAAAAAAAAGAAATTAAGAAGAATGCCTATGATGAAATAAAGTCTGGCCTGCCCATAATATGAAATACTGTGGCAACAATGAAGAAAAATGAGGTAAATCAGTGTGTACTAATATGGAAAGCTCTCTAGAGCACATTATATGTAGAAAAATCAAAATCCATGAAATATGAGCCAAAAGTTGATTCTTTGAAATTAATAAAATTGACAAACTCCTAGCTAACTGATCAAGGAAAAAAAGAAAGAAAAGAAAAACACAAATGAACAATATCAGGTTTGGAAAAGAGGATATCATTACAGATCCTACCCACATTAAAATAATAATTAGGCAATATTACAAACAGCTTTATGCCAATAAATTTGACAGTTGTGATAAAATAGTCAAAATATTTAAAGGAAATAACTTGCCCAAACTGACAAGATAAAAAAGAAAACATGAGTAGCTCAAAATCTATTTTTTAAATTGGATGTGTAATTTTAAAAAATTCCCACAAAGCAAAGTATTTTTTCAAATAGTTAATTAGTCGCCCCCTATGATGTTGTCAGATGGTCACAACTTCTCTGCCACTTCTCACACTGAGAGTTGGAGTGTATTTTCCCTCCACTGCAATCTGAGCTGTGATTTGTTTTGACCAGTAGAATGGGACAGAAGTGATGCTGGGTCAATTCCCATGCTGGAACTTAAGAGATCTGTAGCTTCAGCGTTTACCAAGTCTTATGTTTCTCTTGCAAGTCAGCTGCCCTGGCAAAAATCTAACTACTGTGAGACCACCATCTGTGAGGAAGTCCTACTAGCCACATGGAGAGAGGAGCCATGTGGAGAGCCCCGAAGCACCAGAGTTGTGAGTGAAGCCCTTTAAAAATTTCCAGCTCCCTTTCCCTCCAGGTGGATAAACTATCTGCGCAAGTGAGCTTAAATTCCTGACCCACAGAATTGTGAAAAAGTAAAATGGTCATCGTTTTAAGCCGCTGTATTTTGAGGTCATGTGTTCTGTAGCAATAGATAATTACACCAACCTTGCATCATATAGTGCTAACCCTTTGCCCCACCAATGTATAATGCTGCTATTTCATATAGTAAAGTATGTAGCTGATTTATTGAGTTCCAAGATTTATTTCAAAATAGCTTGTGTAGCTTCTAATTTTGAGGTCCCTGCAGATTCAGATGCCGTTTGCAGAGATCCCATGTCGGCTCACGTCTTTTGCCCATTTTCTAACTGTTGAGTTGTGAGACCTTTTTATTGTTTCCAGGCACCAGTGCTTTGTCAGATGTGTGGTTTGCAAATATCTCCTCCGATATTACAGCTTGTCTCCTCATCTTCACATGGCTTTTGAAGAATAAAGATGTTAATGTAATGAAATCTCATGTTTTGATTTTTAATGACTTAAACTTTGGATGTCATCTAAGAACTTTTTGCCTAACCTGAGACCCCAAAGATTTTCTCCTCTGTCTTTTTCTAAATTTTATGGTTTTACATGTTACATTTAACTCCTTGATCCATTTGGAGTTAATGTTTGAATGAAGCGAAAGGTTTGGGTCAAGGGTGTTTGTTTACTGCCCACGGATATCTGTTGAAATAACAAATAGTCTTTAACGTGTTATGAGGTAGCCTCTTGTGCTCTTACAAAGAACGTATGCTGTGTGAACAATGACAGGCATTTTTCAGGGTAAGGAGACTTGTGGTTGCGGTTGCGGATGCGGATGTGCTGCTCAACTCCCTCTTCAAGGAAGGCCTTATCACCCCAGCTGCTGTGAGAGTTTCGGCGGAACAGCTTCCAGCCTTCAGTCCCTCACGAAGGTCATGCCCTTCAGAGGAAGGCTCACGTCTGGTCACAGATGCAGGTAGGGATATTAAGGATCAACTATTTCCACCCAAACTGGAATGATTCTGATGAGTCCGTTTCTCCTCCAGAGCTCTCTCTGCCCGAGGCGGGTGAGCCTGCATCACGGCTCAGCTTCTCCCTCCTTCCCACAGGTGTGGATCTCAAGAGAACATGAAACTCTGCTTTAGAGACCGCTTCCTGCGGATTTCAGACTGACACTCGTTTTCACTTTTACTGGATGATCCGCGTGACGTTTGGCTCAGGTTTTGAGATGGGTGGAAAGGTTATGACTTGATGGTTTTTCTACGACTGTTGTAGGAGTCAGTCACACCGGGATAACTCTCATGAGAAAGTGTGCTCCGACAGCACACCGCTGCAAAAGGAGAGTAAGCCGGAATGGAGGGAAAGGAGAGAGGCGCGTGGTCGGATGAGCACAGGCGTGCGCATAAGAGAGAGAGATCACAGTGAAACCGAGTGAGAGCTGCGTGATGCTGTCACCATAGTTTGTAGCGGTTCCAACACTAACCAGGAAGGTAGATGTGTGCGTGACTGTCCATACGTACAGCAGGACCAAATCTCCCCCTTCAACATGGGATAAGAAACCGGGTAGTCATGACCCTGCAGCCATCCCCACGCTTGTCCCAGCTCCCATGCTGATGTCCTCCCAACACCTTTCATGACTCCCTAGGAAAACCACACTTAGAGAAGAAAAACATAGGAGGGATTGTCCCATTTCAAGCTCAAATGCCGGTGGAGTTGGAGGCAGAAGAGGGAGAGGAAGGGAAGGGGCCAGAGAGGCCAGTGTTCAGTTTCTAGACATTGTCCCCGGGCCCCAGGAAGTCATAATTTGAGAAGTGAATTTTAACGGCGTCCCTTTTCTCTACCTTTCATTTGACTAGAATGGAAGAGTCCTGGATTTTTATTGTCAGTAGGATCAGTGTTTGTAAAAAGGATTTTTCCTACCATATTTCAGTTATTTTAACTTCTCTTTTTCTTCTGATAGTTTTGTTCTTTTCTGATCAGTTCATGCCGAAATAATAGGCTTTCTCATAGATCCGGAAAAGTGTTACCCTCCAAAATGTTGACATTGAAAATGTAAGGTGCCTTTCTGCGTTTGAACTTCCAAGAGCAAAATCTATCTGCATATCCATTATTTATGCAGGGGCAGGTTTATACAGTAGCAGAAAGTGTGTCCATACCCATAATTCCCTCTGACGTTAATGTTGCCTCACCATTTTGAAGATGCATCCTTCAGTTTAATTCAGCTTATTGAATATCCATTCTGTTTAGCCTGCACTTGTGGAAAACAAACAGCAATTGGTGTCTCAGCTCTGTTACATTTTCTGACAAGTGGAAAATATCTATTTGTGATGCAATACGTACTTGGTTTTAAGTAATTCAGCAAATTGGCTTATTTAGCTTTCGCTCTGCAGGGAACAATTTTCACCCATCATTGATTCCCCACTGAAATATGTTGTGATTGTTGATACCGGCAGCCGGAAGAACTTGGTGGTGGTTGGAGTGAATGAGGAGTTAGTGAAAACGCAGTTCACAGTGCAAAACTAGCCATGCTCATTTTGCTTACCTACGTGACTGGAGCCAGCCCTTGTCAGTTCATGACAGCCTAGTGTTAAATATTAAAGAACTTTGTGAGCTAGATGTTTGAAATTGAGGGTATTTACACCACAGAAATTGTCAAATTTTCAAATCAGGGTACTTTTTTGTTTGTTTGTTTATTTTTTGAGAGCTGGTTTACCAACACACCATTTCCTCCTCTACCTCAATGTAGGAGAGCTACAAAGGAGATGGCAGGCAAATAAATTAAGGTTTTTCAGGGAAAAGTGAATAAACACTAGTAAACTGAAAACACAAAGAATCGGAAGACAAAGATATAACTTTCTCTAAAACTACCCAGGTATAGGTAAGCACATTTAAGCCTTTGAGAGCTAGAGACTGGTTATTAGATGGAGCAAGTATGGTAATGACTCATGAAAGTGAGTTTCAAACAAGGCTTGTTTTCTTTTAAGTTGAAGTATACAGCACAAAGCATCATGGTTATCACAAAGTTAACACCCCCATAAGCACAATCCAGATGCCTGCAGCTGGAAGAACTTTATGAAGCAAACTTTCTGGGAGAAAAAGGCACACTCTAGGAGAAAATAATGGATGGGGCAATCCAGGCAGGCATGCAACAAAAGAGACGACTTGGAGCTCCATAGCAGTACTGAGCTTCAAGAATTTCAGTTGGCCCTAGCGGGGTGGCTCATTTGGTTAGCAGTGGTTCTCAACCTTCTGGCCCTTTAAATACAGTTCCTCATGTTGTGACCCCCAACCATAAAATTATTTTTGTTGCTACTTCATAACTGTAATGTTGCTACTGTTATGAATCGTAATGTAAATATTTAATATGCAGGATGGTCTTAGGCGACCCCTGTGAAAGGGTCGTTTGACCGCCAAAGGGGTCGCGACCCACAGGTTGAGAACCACTGGGTTAGACCATCTTCCCGATATGCCAAGGTTGCAGGTTCGATCCCTCATCAGGGCACATACAAGAATTGACCAATGAATGCTTAAATAAGTAGGACAACAAATTGATAACAAATCTCTCTCTCGTCAATACATTAAAAAATTTTTTTCAGTTGGACAGTGTAACCTCCTCTGGATTTTTCTTTTATTTTGATAGGTGCTGCAAATCAGTTTATTAAGACTTTTTTAGCTGTGCTGATGAATATACAGTTACTAGCTAAATTTATAACTTTTCTGCTTTGCCATGTGAAGGTGTTACTAGTGAAGTACCCTCCCTTCTTAGTGCTGTCTCTGATTTAATGTAATTTTTTCAGCTGCAAGTGGGCAAATTAGACTATTAACAGTTTCATAATTGTTGTGTAAGCAGTTAACTTTAAAATCAGATAGAAGAAAAGAGTTAAAAATAAAAGTACTGTCTATTATTTTTACATATGTATTTACCTTTACCCGTGATCTTTATTTCTTCATGTGAACCCAAGGTTCTTGCAAGTCTAGTGCTTTGTTTTATTTTTTCATTTCAGCTTGAATATTCTCTTTAGTATTTTTTGTAAGGTAGGTTGGCTAATGGTTAATAATTTCTGTTTTTGTTTATCTGGGAAAGTCTTAATTTCTTCTTCTTTATTAAAGGTAGTTTTGCTGGATATAAAATTCTTGGTTTAACAGTCTTTCTTTTAGTAATTTGGCTTTCATGGTTTCTGATGAGAAGTCAACTGCTAATCTTATTGAGGATCTTTTATACATGAGTTACTTCTCTCTTGCTTTTTCAAGATTCTCTCTTTGGCTTTTGATAATTTGATTCTGATGTGTCAAGATGTTGATCTCTTTGAGTTTGTTGTAATTGTAGCTCATTGAGTTACTTTGATGTGCAAATTAATGTTTTCATCAAATTTGTGACACCCAGTTGGTGTGGCTCAGTGGTTGAGCATCAACCTATGAACCAAGAGGTCACGGTTTGATTCCCAGTCAGGGCATATGCCTGGGTTGTGGGCTCAATCCTCAGTGCAGGGCATGCAGGAGGCAGCCAGTCAATGATTTTCTATCATCATTGATGTTTCAGTCTCTCTCTCCCTCTCCCTTCCTCTCTGAAATCAATAAAAAAAAACCCAAACAAACAAAAAAACAACCACTTTTTTTTTTAAGTGTGACATTTTGGCCATATCTTTAAAAATATTCTTTCTGCTCCTTTCTAGCCTCTCCTTCTGGGACTATGATTATGTGTATTTTGATATGATCGATATTTTTTCCACAGGTCTCATATTCTGTTTGTTTTTACTCATTCTGGTCCTCAAACTGGATAATCTCAATTAGCTGAATCTTCTTGACCAGTGCCAATATTATCGAGCCTATCTAGTGATTTTTAAACATTTTTAGTTATTGTACTTTTTGATTCCAGAAATTCTATTTGATTAAATCTGATAATTTCTATTTCTTTTTTGATATTTCCTATTGGATGATACTTTCTCATACTTTAATTCTTTAGACATGGCCTTTAAAAAAAAACTTTGAACACATTTGTAATACTTGGTTTAAATGTGTGGGGTTTTTTTTGTTTTGTTTTGTTTTAGTGAACCCAACATCAGAGCTTCCTCAGGCACAATTTCTATTGATTGCTTTTCCCTCCTCCCCCTTTTGTTCTGTGTATAGATTATATTTTCCTGTGTGGTTTTTGGGGAATGACAAATTTTTGGTTGAAACTTGAACATTTTATATAATATAACATGGCAACTCTGGAAATCTGATTCTTCCCTCCTTCCACAGGGTTTGCTATAGTTTTTGCTATTAACTGTTGTTGCTGATGCTGTTTGTTTCATGAATTTTCTGATGTAATTCTGTAACATTGTTATTCTTTGTCATATGTGGCCATTGAAGTGCCTGCTTGGTTACCTTAGTGGTAAGCTAATAATTGGGCATTGATTTCCTTATATTCCAGGATCCAATAAGTTTCCCCACCTTCCCTGAGGGTCTTTGTCTATGTGTTGGGGCAGGCACGTTGGTCTTAGTCTTCCTCATTACACAGCACCTCAATCTGAATCAGAGGTGAGAGATGCCCTGTGCATGCATGTCATATTCTAGATTTCCAGGAATCCCAGAGCTTTATAAAACCCCCAATTTGTATCTCATTTCCAGTGTTTTCTTTTAAGATTTTTGGTAAGCTCTAATGTTAGTTGTAAATAACATCAGGTAGCTTTAATGTTAAATAATTACTAGTGATTGATTGTACTTGACAAATCCCTTGAATTTGACTATTTTCAGGGTGAACTTGAGTTAAATAAAATAACAAGCCCAGAGGATGGACTTTTCATTGAGATGCCAGGCAGGTCAAATAATGACAGTTCCCACGGGACAGGGCTTTTGGGAAACGCAATCTTGTTCTTCCCCCTTTAGTGGCTGCTGAGCTGCTAGTTTTCATGGCTAATGTAGTTGGAAGGCTGTTGGTTTTCAAGGCCCCTGTGGAGCTGGGGAATGGGAAATGGGATTAAGGCACAGATCTCACATTTTCTTACTGTGACTCAGCTGTTTTTCTTGAATAAACACTCATTAGACTGTGGCAACCCTTTAGTTAATTTCCAGAATTTGAAAAAGAGATTTTGATAGTTTTTGCCAGTGTTCTGTTGCTTTCATGGGAGAATAGATTTTCAGAGGTTTTTACTCCAGCATGCCTAGAGTCAGAACACGTTATTATTCATTTTTTAAATTGAATTATTTGGGGTGACATTGGTTCATAAAACTGTACAGGTTTCAAGTGTACAACTCAGTAAAACATCATTTGCACACTGGATTATATATTCTTTTAAAAAAATCCTCACCTGTTTTTTATTTATTTTAGAGAGAAGAAGAGGAAGAAAGAGAAGAGAGAGAGAGAGAAAGAAAGAAAGAAAGAAAGAAAGAAAGAAAGAAAGAAAGAAAGAAAGAAAGAAAGAAAAAGAGAGAGAGAAACATCTATTGGTTGTTTCCCACATGCGCCCCAGGGATCAAACCCATCAACCTAGGTATGTGCCCTGAAGCAGAATTGAACCAGCAACCTTTTTGATATATGGGACAATGCTCCAACCAACTGAGCCACTGGCCAGGCCTGAATTATGCATTCTTGATACTTCACTTTTCAGCCTGATTCTCTAACCTTGAGGCAGGTTATAGTAGCCTAAATTCAAGAAAGGCAAGTGGGAGATGAGAAACTTTAGCTTCTACCAGGGAGCAGGAAGGAGGCAGCTTCACTGAGGCAGGAGCCACGTAGGCTGGCTTGGCTTGGCTTTAGCAGCAGGTGATATTGTATAAATAACTGCTTTGCATATGACTTTCCTCTTTTGTAACATGGGGATAATGTTGACCTCACAGATTATTCACTGTAAGGATTAAATACATTACCTCATGCAATCGAGGGAAGACACAGTGTAAACTAAAAAGCAATAAATATTCTTTCCCAATCCACTAGACACATAGTAGTCACTAAATAAATGTTGTTAAATGAAGAAATAGCAAGAGCGCATGACTCCTAATTAGCACAGTGATTGATCAAGGTCATGGGAGCTGGAGCTCAGACAGCCTGAGTTAAAATCCCACCTCAGTCACCTACTAGCTATGTGACTTTGGGGGATTAATTACTATTACTGTTGCCTACTTACTTTTATTTTGCTCAAATCTTGGGTGTGCTGTGGTCTCCCACTCTTTCACCACCCTGCTTACGGCCACCTATGATAGTTTTGTGTTCGGTGCCTGAGGGAGGGTCAAGTAATTTGCCCCCTATACATGTATTCAGCGAGCATGTCAGGTGTTCTAAGATTCAGCACAGTGTTTCCCTAAGGAGCTATGGCTTCTGTCCCTTGACTTATATGGGAATTCATGGGGAAAGACAGGAGCAGGTACAATAAGCATATATAGTTTGACAGGTATAAGGTCAAATTTTGTATTTATGTAAATAAAATATAGAACTGTATTTAGTAGGATCCTAAAGGATGGCGAGATCCTAGGGGCTGGCATGGATAAGGGAAGGCCTCCTGGGGGTGACAGGCTTCAGCCTAGCTCTGAAGAGTAAATAGAGGCTGAGTCCCCAGAAAGAGGAGATGCAGGGGCCCTACAGTGAGGGGGGCACAATAGCAGGAGTAGAGGTGCAGCTGAAGGCCTTTCATGGTAGTGGAAGTGGTTGTTGAGGCCACATCCATGCTAATCACTGTTCATGTACGAAGCCTGTTTAATCCCGATATAAATCGGTGCGTTTTAAGCTATTATTATTCCCAATTGCAAGTGAAGAACCTGAGACCCAGGAAAGTTAAGTCTGTGCATATGAGCCTCACACTGCTGGTGACTGCATCAGAGCTTGAAATTCTGTCTCCTTCTAGAGCCCCAGGAAACATGGCTGAAAATAATGTGGAATTAGTAGCGGGGTTTGGATACTTTAACTACAGAGTAGTCTTGTCTCCTGGACTGGACTCAACAGTTGAAGGAATGATGCTCTAATGGCAGAATTCTAGACATCGACTGCTGGGAGGTGAAAGAGGATTTTCTCCTTTGGGAAGGGAGAGAGCTTCCCCTTTTCCCCACTTTTACAGCAAACCAGCCTGCGTCTTCCAGATGTTGTACCCCCAGGGTGACTCTGCAGTACTTGGAAGGAAGGGTTTTGTGTGACCACTACCAGCTTCCCCTTTCAGGGTTGAAGTAACCCCTGGAAGTAAACACTCATCCTGGTCCATACTGGAAACCTCTTAACTCCGCATGTCCATGACTCTTCAACATTCTCTTAGGCCTGCAGTTCCCTCCCTGTGAAACATGGAGGCTGGGTTAGATGACTTCTAAGGCCCCTTCCTCCTTAACACTGTTGTATTAATCCTTTATCTCAAAGGCAGATTCGGCATCGGAGTGACATCTACTATAGGGTTGGAGCAATAAAAGGAGCAGGGCAGGTAACAGGCAGGAGTGCATGCTGTCTGCTCTCTCCCCGTCCCCATTGCCCCTGCTCCAAATGAAGACGGAAGTGTCCCTCTTACAAACACGGGACATAGAACTTTTGTTTTTACATCACGGTATAGTGAGACAGTTAAAAACTTATTCCCAAGGTTTGTATTTACTGAAACAAAGCTGTTATAACTTTGAACATGACTCAGCAGTTGAACAATAAACGTTCCTTGGAAGTTTCCCACTGATCAATGAGGCAACTAATAACAAACAGGGGCACTTAAATAATGATGCTACAGACCTTTAAAAGCTGAGTACAGAAATATCAGAGTAAAGACATATACTCAGGAAGTAGCACCCGGGGCCTGGCTCTGTGAGGATAGGGAATTTTGTGTTTTAACTGACCAGACTGGAGCCTGCACATGCTCGTGTCTGACTTCAATGCAATCACCCAGAGAAAATACCAGCTCACGACATTTAAGGAATGCTTTAGTGGAATCGTCTTCAGAGGCAGAGAACACAATCTTTTTTTTTTTAATTTCTTTATTGATTAAGGTATTACATATGTGTCCTCATCCCCCCATTACTCCCCCAACTCCCCCCACACTCATGCCCTCACCCCCCTTGTTGTCTGTGTCCATTGGTTAGGCTTATATGCACGCATACAAGTCCTTTGGTTGATCTCTCCCTCTTACCCCCAAGAACACAATCTTTGATGTCCAGTTCAACCTTAAACCTTTGAGGATGGGCTTGATTTGTGAAACCAATCATGAATTAAACCAGAGCCTTGCGTATGGAATAAGGAAGATAATAAAGAGAAATAATACCCCTCTGGACTTCATCTGGAGATGGTGGAGTAGACCCCCATCACCTACCTTTCTGCAGATAGATTGCTATGTTTTTGTGATCTGTTGGTATCAGTCATGCTCTAAGGCCAAAGTCGCCTGAGAGAAAGGATTTAGGAGGCCGTTTTAACAGCAGTGGCGTTGGTGGGGCTGAGGAAGCAGCTGATCAGGAGGATACTGGATCTGGAGGGGTCCCTGGCGGACAGTGCCCATACACTGTTGTGAACATTGTTTCTCTCTATTCCGAAGCACCAGGGAGCAATTTCTGCCCCACAGTAGAGTAAAAATGTCTAGTTGTGGATCTCATTTCCACCCAGGTGTTTGTTCCTTAGTCTCGGTGTCCTGCATTATATCAAGTTAATGTCTAAAAATGAATCAAATGGGCTTTTGCATAAATGGTGGTTGGACAAATAGAAAAGTCACTTGGAAACCTCACATTGAAATAAACTCCTAACAGATCAGAGATCCAAGTGTAAAACATAAAACCAAATAACTATGCATGGGTACTACGCTAAAGTTGTGGGTTCGATCCCTGGTCAGGCCATATACAAGAATCAATCAGTGAACACATAAATAAATGGAACAGCAAATCTCTCTCTCTCTCTCTCTCTCTCAAAATCAATAAATTAAAAAAATAAAATAAATGTGTCTTTTCTAGATCTGTCCACTGAAAGAACCTAGAACCAATGCTACTCTAGTGGGAGTGAGCACTCCTTGCCCCCAGATCTTGGATTCTAAATATCATTTCTCACCAATAAAGAGAATGTCCTTATTCTTAGGAGATGGGTGTTGAAATATTTAGTGATGAAATGGTGTGAGTGTACCATTTATTTTCAAATGCTTCAGTTGTGTGTGCTTGTGGGTTGGTGGGTGGGTGGATGAGTGATAAGGATCTAACTCTTGCACCAAGTAATCCCCTTTCCTGCACCTGACATAATCTCCGAAGAACTAGCTCCACCTGCCCACACTTGGTAGCGCACATGGCCTCCATTCTGAAGATGAACCAAAGCCCGGAGGAACACTCATAAAAAGATCAAAATTACTAAATTGCATGTCCCCGATGCTTAGAGATCCTAAAAATAGATAATGCCACGTGTGCTCCAATTTTCTGCTTAAAGCTCCTTACATCCTTTCAATTCAGATATTTAAAATAGAGCACCTGGGACTTCAGCCTTACTAGTCAAATGCATTGATTGAAATACCACTTCCTGGTGCTTTCGTTTGTGTGTTTTGTTTTGTGGGTTTTTTGTTTTTTTGGGGGTTTTTTTTGGCTGTGATAGGTGAGAGCTTTCATTAGAAGTTACTGGCTTTGACGCAGCTTGGAATCGGGAAATACGGATTCTCACTGAGGCTCTATAACTAACTTGGAATGTCGCTTTGGACATGTCACATCCCCTTTAGGGATCTTAAGTTTTCAACTGCCAAATATAGGGATTGGACATGATTATTTTACACTGTAAGTTTCTGTGATTTTGAGTTTTCTCCAAATAGAGTTTTGCATCTAAGAATAACAGGAGTGGAGAGAGAGAGAAAGAGAGAGAGGAGTGAGGCTTTATTGGGATATGAAGTGACACCTGGCGTAGGATAATTTTTTTCCAGATAATTTTTTGACATCAATCTTGTGTCACATTCTTTAAGCATGCTAGAATGGATAAGGGTGACAAATGGTTCTTCAAGTATAAGAACAATATTTGGTATATGATTTTATTTTTAATTATCCTTAATTCCAACAATTATT
The DNA here is from genome assembly GCF_014108235.1 of Myotis myotis. Taxonomy (NCBI): domain Eukaryota; kingdom Metazoa; phylum Chordata; class Mammalia; order Chiroptera; family Vespertilionidae; genus Myotis; species Myotis myotis. The sequence goes on from NW_023416317.1 coordinate 49,989,833, forward strand.
TTCTTTTCAATCTAGAAGAAAAAGGATGGGTTCTGAGTGGTTCTATGGCAGGCAGTTAGACCGATAAGAGCAGAGCAAGAACATGGGACAGGCACAGAGAAGGTCACCAGGGCAGAAAGCCCCAGGTGTCTAGCAAGGGGCAAAACTGGGAAAACAAGGATCTTTCCTCACCCCCCACCCGGGGCAAACTTTCCTCCCCGAGCCTATTGCTGGTCCTGTAGCTTAGACCCCCTGACCTTTCATATTGCTGGTCATGCAGTTTGAATCCTCCCCTGACCTTTCCTCCCCTGGTATGCTGCTAGCCATGCAGGTTAGACACCCTTAGAAGAGAATGAACAAGGGGGCCAGAAAGTAGCCCTTAAGGGTTATAGGGCACCAGAAACACCAGAAACACCAGAAAAGATACGATCAGACCAGCCCCCTGAGTCCAAGGGAGAGGGCTGTTCCCTCCTCAATTCTTGTCATGCTCATGGGAAAGAATTCAAACAGCAGCATTGTAGTTAATTGATGAAGGAAGCAAAGCAACCCATTTATTAAAGAAGTAAATCAGACAAATCTATCAAAATACACTGGCATACAGCACCGGTGGGCACTCCCTGTGGCTGCAGCTCATGTGGTAGCCTGTACAGCTATGCCGGAGTTGGCCGAGGATGTGTAACACACCTCAGATGTTGGTTGAATATGCTCCCATGCATATTAAATAACCTACCATGGCAGGACAATTGAAAAAGAGTAAATCTTCTGTTTGCTCGCTTGACTGGGGATAGACAATCAACCGTGACCATCTATCGAAAAGTGTTAGAATACAAATGCACCAAGCATGAAATCCTATTGAAAGCCACTTCATTCTCCTGATTATTCATTACGGTTGCTCAGAGTCTGACAGACCTTCAAGGTCATTATTGTGAACATTACTTATTGTAATGTGGCAATGGAAAGTGTATTCTAAGAGAGTTCTGTTTAGTAGAAGTCTGCACGCACAAGAAGCCACCATTTTATTTGGGTGTGTGTGAATCCACCCTTCTGCTATGTGGTGTCAAAACAAGAATGTTGGAAGCAAACCTTCCAGAGTCGTCTTTGGTGCCTGGGTTGTGGGTGCCTGCTCTCCATAAACTCCTGTGCAAAGAGGCCTGGAAGGAGAGGGCTGCGCTGATTGGGGTGTTGGTGAGGGAGAAGTGTTGTGTTTGTTTGGAATTGGTTGAGTGGAGCGCTTCAAGAAAACTTTTCACAGTATAAGTTGGAGGCACACTTTTCAACCATTTCTTCCTCACCCCCTCAAAACATACGACCAGGAGTGAGAGGTACTATGAAATATAAACCCATTGAATATAAATGTATCTAATGAGTGTTATGTTTAAACTAGGGGCCCAGTGCACGAATTCATGCACCTTGAAAGGACCTGTGGGCCACAAGGCTGTGGTGGGCACAGGGGCGGGTCTCGGCCCATCCTGCCTGCCCCTTCCGCCACGGCCCCTGGTCCCTTGTCTGCTCAGCCCCGCTCCCGCCACCGCCACTCCCACATGCTGATGCTGGCCCCAGTCACACCCTCTGACAATGAGGAGCAATTGGGGCCGGTGCCAGCAGTGGGTGCGAGTGGCGGCTGCTGCCCTGATCGCCCCTCAGGAGCAGGGGGAGGTGGAGAAGCCCTCAGGAGTGATGGGGCCTGCACCAGGCACTGGCAGCAGGTGTGAGTGCCCAGTGGGACCAAGGCGCACAGGAGCAAAGAATTTTCAGTAACCACCAGTGACTTGCCCCGATGACAGCAGCTAGCTGTCCCCCACTCAACTGCTCCATCCTGCCACGGTGGTCAGCACACGTCATAGCGACTGGTTCAGTTGTTCCATTGTCCTGCCGTTCGGTCTATTTGCATATTAAGGTTACATATATATATATGTAACCTTAATATGTTCTTCATATTAAGCAAAGTGTTGTAATGTGGTTCATTTTGAAGTGACTGTCCAGAAACACTGTTTTCAGTACCCCCATCCTGGCTACCCCAACATACATGTCTATAGCCCCAACTCTCAGGACTCCGGTTACTCAGGCTAAGGGCACTCCTATGGGTTTAACTGACTGTGTTGAGTAAATACTGCTGGAGAAATTCTCTGTCATCCAAACAAGCTCAATGTACTAACGTGTTAGAATCTAGTTTCTGGAAAAGCAGAATTGTCTGTATTCCCATCACAAACGGATTCCTTACCTTATTTTAGATGTGTGGCATTAGGATCTATGTCTTAAGCATCAGTTCTAGGAATGCAGTATAAATTCCCAGAAAGGTATGGATGGGAGTGCTTGGTGCATGTGGGAAAGCTTGCTGAGTCATCTGATTCCTGAGCTTGTTGTACTGAGGTGGCTTAAAATGTTAGGTTCTTTGACCTTCTCTTCAAAAGGTGGAGCTGAATTCCCCTCCCCTTGATTGGGGGCTGGACTTAGTGATTTGCTTCTAACAAGTAAAACAAAGCAGAAATGATGGTATGTGACGTTAGGGATTAGACCATCAGAAGGTATTACAGCTTCCTGCCTGCTCTCTTTCCTATCCTTCCCTCTGCTGGACGCCGGCTGCCATGTCAGGAGGACGTGTAAGCAGTCCTATGAAGAAGTCTGCGTGTAAGGAACTGAGGCCTCCTGCCAACAGCCAGGTGAGCGAGCCGCCTTGGATGAGGGTGCACGGCCCTGCTGACATCTTGACAGCACTCGCAGGAGAGATCCTGAATCAGAGCCACCCTGCTAAGCCACTTCCGCATTCCTGACTCTTAGAAGCTGGGTGAGATAGAAAATCTTTGTTGTTTTAAGTTGCTGTGTCTGGGGGTAACTTGTTAAATAGCACCTACCGGGTGGTACTGTTGCTCAGCTACATACACCGTCAAGAGAACTGTCTCACCCGCAGAGGCCGTATAACTCCCCCCAGTGCACTCTGGGCATTGGGCCCTTGGTTTCACCATGGTTTCACACTGAGTGCCAGGCAGCTGCTCTCTGGATACTTGTGAGTTAAGTACTTTTACCCTTTAACGTCACACTTCAATTTTAATAGATGTTTTATTTTTCAGAAATACTAAGGTCAGAAAAAAGATCTGTCACCACATCCCATCCATATCCCATTGAACTGACTGAGTAGCCAATATTATGTGCATTTATTGTTTTGGTTTTGAGAGTTAAAAATCCCATTCAGGTCACAAATGCTTTAATAGGAAATTCAAATTTTCAGGGCCTTGCAGGATTCAGCACTAACATTTGACATGAATGGTAGACACCAGGGCTCAGGGGCTCAAGTTAGATTCAGAATGTTTTGCTTGCCGTGAAGGAAGGAAGTAGATGCCAGCAATAAGGTGTCCTAAATGATGCATGAGTTGTCACATGGCAGTTCTGTACGCTGGTCTCACGTGGGACCAAAGAAGATCCCCAGGAAAACCATTATTGGCAGCAGCACCACATTTGAAGCCCTGGCCATGAATGATTCCTCCTTCACTCCCTTCCTCATGCCCTTCTGCTCTTTGTTTCTCCAGCACATGCTTTGTGTTTCTGCCTCTGAACATTTGTGCATGTCTTTCTTCCTTCTGAATGCCTGTCTGCTCCCCATCCCCCCCCCCCCCCCCCATCTTACACCTGTCCACAGGACCACATCCTCTCCTTTCCTCAAGGGCAGCACTTGGATGTCACATTTGCCATCCATCCCCCCAGCAGTCCCTTCTAGCTCCAAGTAATTTATCCCTCCTCTGGTCTCCTGTAGTACATTGATTTGTTTCCTGCTCTAATTATTTATGTTATAATTGTGTATGTAGATGCCTTGCTCTCCTAAACATGTGTGAGCTCAGCGAGTGGTCACCAGTGAGTTGGTCCTTTATTCCAGCAAATAAAGGAATGCAGGAATTTTGAAAGTCACTGGATGAAACAAACATGGTTTTGGTTTTAGATTTTTCATCTGTCTTCATTTCGACTGTGTCTACTGGGTGAGGATGTGTAGAGTAGATAAGAATTTCAGATCAAGGAAAGATGAGTATATACATCCCCCCAGCCTGTTCGTGTGTGTGTGTGTGTGTGTGTGTGTGTGTGTGTGTGTGTGTATAGATAGATGATAAATAGATAGATAGATAGATACAAAAATCTCCAGGAAATTCAAAATAAGCTGGTTTCCTTTGGGGAGAAAAACGGAGTGGTTTGGGGATAGGAAGAGAGACCTAGTCTCTTGTAGCTTTTAAGTGGCTGTGTTACTTATTTAACTTTTTAAAATTGGAAGACACGTGACAAGGAAATCTAGTTATCATTTGTCCTCTTATAAAGTCTGTGTAACTCTGAAGGTCTGCGACCTATGTGGACTGTAGAATATGCTTCTGTTGGGAAGGCTCAGTTGTGCTGACAGCAAGGCTACTCCTAATTGTTGGGAGATAATTCTATGTGGGCCTTTTGTGTGTAAGCACATCTACTGAGTAAAGGCACTGACATCATTGTTCTAAACCAGTGATGGCGAACCTATGACACGTGTGTCAGAGGTGACACGCGAACTCATTTTTTTGGTTGATTTTTCTTTGTTAAATGGCATTTGAATATATAAAATAAATATCAAAAATATAAATCTTTGTTTTACTATGGTTGCAAATATCAAAAACTTTCTATATGTGACACGGCACCAGAGTTAAGTTAGGGTTTTTCAAAATGCTGACATGCCGAGCTCAAAAGGTTCGCCATCACTGTTCTAAACTATCTATTGAAGGATATTTGCATAGCAAATAGCCTTGATGATAGAGCTAGTTTCTCCCTATGGAACAGAGGTCAGATTTGTTTCCTGTGTATGATGATATCTCCCTCAAAAGTAAGGTTGAACAGGCTTGCTAACAGCTCCTTTAAGAGACCAGGGTTACCTAAACTCAGAGATTCTTAGCTACGATGCAAACCCAGTGAGTATGCAGAATCCACCTGGGCTGTTCCACATTACCCCCCTTGGAACTTGGGGGCAAGGGGAGCTGAGGCAACATGGAACTCACACCAACAGCTATGAAGTGAGTAATAAAGTCTTCTGTCTTGACCCAGGAGTTTCCTGTTTTCTTTCAGCATCCATGAAATTGTGAGATTAATTTGTTAGCTCACAAATATGGTAAAATGTTATACCCTCTGTATTTCTTGACACTAATGATATAGATTGAGATAGTTGGAGATACCCATCTTAATCAAAATCTAATATTTAGGATGAGCAGTTCTCCTCAGGTGAGCAGTTTCATAGAGAAATTCTATTATTTCAGTGGCTTTATTCCAGGAATGTATTAGATACACAGAAGACACAGGAAAGACCCATTAGCCATTTAGCCTGTTCCCTGCTAAGATAAGAAATTGAAATAACACTGGGAGCTAAATTGTGTCCTTGGTTGCTTGGCAGATGTCACATGGTCATTGCTCTAGGTTACAGGTTTCCAGTCAAACACAGCAGAAATAAAAGCACACTTTCCCCAGAATATTCAAAATACTTACATGACCTATCGGCTACTTTAGCCAATAGTGTTTGTATTCAATACGGGGAGGATGGAAATAATTTACATATTTCTTTCTAGAAGGATGAGATAGGTCTTTTAATATATGAAAGACACAGGAATGCCGGTAAGGTAGATGGCAGGGTGGGAGGAGAGCAGCTATTAAACAGGATGGTCAGAAAGGACCTCAATGAGAAGGTGGGAGTCGATTCCTTTGAGGAAGGGGAGGAGGAAAAACCATCTCCATAATCAACAAAGCTTTGTAGGCCGAGGGTTTAGCCAGGGCAAAGGCCCGAGGTGGCAGGTGGGAGGGTGACAGGTGAGTTCTAGGAGGAGCAGGGAGACCAATGTGCCTGGGGTGGAGAAAAAGGGCGTGTAAAGGGTTTTTCTGAGACGTAAGGGATGATGATGGGGCTGGGAGACCCTACCACTGTAAGGAATTTGGCGTTATTGGATGTGAGGTTTAATAATAATAATATGAATTTGGGGTTTCACCACCTGAAAGTGAGTTACAACTAAAATGATACTTGAAAGCGACAAGAAAATTGGATTCTGGACCTTAAGCGATGGAAAAAGAGGAAAATGTGAAGTACTACCGGCTCTAAGTACAATAGCCCAGGAGGCCTCGCCCCTTTCGTTGTGGTCCCGCCCCCTCGGAGTGACAGCCCAGCGAGGCCTCGCCTGTCTTGCCGTAGTCCCGCCCCCACTCAGAGTGACAGGCCAGAAGACACGCCTCTCCCCTTCCCGGCTCCGCTACCACTCCACGTGACAGGCCAAGTAGGCCAACCCGGTCCTCTCCTGGAGCGACACGCACTAGGCCCCGCCTCCCACCATGGTCCCGCCCCCCGCCGGCGCGTAATCGCGTCTAGGCCCCGCCCCGCAGGCCCCGCCCCGCCCCGCCTCCCGGTCTCCCCGGCACTCGGCCCGCCCCCAAAGACGTGGAGCGCCGCTGCGGCCGGTGAGTGGGGGAGGGAACCTCGGACCCCCTCGCCCTCGGCGGGCCAGCGCCCCAATCCAAACCCGGGACGCCTCCTGGGACGCCTCCTGGGACTCCTCCCGACCGCCGCCCTTCCTCCCAGGGACCTCCCCGAGCTGGCGGTCCCGGGAATGGGGCAGTGGGCTGGGGGTGTCCAGGTGGGGAGAGGGAGGCGTGAAGGTATTGGGGGGGAGTGGCTGTCGCAGATAGGGGGAGGGGATAGGAGTCTGGGCGTGGAGGGTTGAGGAATGGAGTGGAAGAGAGGCGGTGAGGCCGAAATCTGGGGTGGCGAGCTAAGGATGGGGGTTCCTCGGGGAGGGAGGCTCAGAACGTTGGGGAAGGTGGTCGTGAGTCGGGTGGAGGAGTCAGCGAATCATGGGAAGGACCAGCTCGCAGAGGCCCGCGATGTACGTTTCCCCTGGCAATCTGGGGTGCAGGGAGTCTCAGGAAGGGTGTGGCGGGGGCGGGCTGGCGGGCTGATCGGGTTTCCAGGCGTCTGACTGGGGCACATCGTACGGTTTGAATAGTAGGTGCAAGTGAGGGGCAGTGCCGCGGACACACGAGAAATATGGACGGAACGGGGTCCTCCTCCGGCGGCTCTCATTCTCCCGGTGCCTGCGCAGAGCAGCACTCGTGGGCGCTGCCTTCTGTAAAACCCTGTTTGAGCAGATGAGACAATGGATGGAGGTCCGGGATTTTAAAAGTGTAGTTGAGGTTTATTCAGTCTCATCAGCAGTTGTATCACATTGGCTTAAGTCCTGCGGAGTTGTAATTATAAAAAAATCTGATCCTACCGCTGAAAGAATCTTAGAATTGCCATGAAGAATGACATTTAAAAGATCTAAAATGTAAAGGTATAGAAAAGGCCTGGTAAATTGGAGAGTGTGTGCCCTTAAAAAAACAGTGAAATTTGTTTTTCATTATAAAAAACTTGGAAGATAGAGGAAAAGTATAAGGACGAAAATGAAAAGCCCATTAAAATATTGGTGCAATTCTTCTCAATTCTTTTTTTTTTCGGTATTTTTTTGTGTATTTAAATGTATCTATTACTGAATTGGGATTATATTATCTGTTACTTGATAATTATTTTGTTTTTTCCTCACCATTTTCCCGGATCATTCAAAATGCTCTTTACGAATTCTTTTAAATGGTTGTGTAACACTTAGTTGGCCGTATGAATTCATTCTTTTATCACATACCAGAGTTTCAACTGTGGGCCAGCTCATGTGCTTGGAGGTGAGATTCAGGGTTGCCCCAGATTTTCAGACATTATCCAGCCCAAATGACCAAAATCTCGGTAGTAATGACAGTAGACAGAAAGTGTGAGTGAGAGGAGGACATAGTCTTGTCTTGCCTCACTGGTCACACTCCCGGCAAGACTCAGTTGGGTGACTAAGCCTTCTGACTGTGCAGCGTGCAGTGAGGCCTGGGCCCCTGTGGCCAGGCTGTCTTCAGAGTGCCCTGTCTCATGTCCAACTTCCTGCTGGTCGAGGTTCCCACATACGTTCCTCGGGGAATGGGCCTCACCAGCCGCCCTACACCGTGGGTGTCACTGAGAAACCTAGTGAGGGTGGGTGTGTGCAGTGCTGAATGGCCACTCCCCTACCTGCCCATTTCCTGCATAACTGAGAGGCGGCTGCCCTACATCCCAAGGAGGGAGTGTCCCACCGTTTCAGAGGATGCCGCTGGGTTGTCTCTGGGGGAGTCCCGTCCCCCTTGTAGCCCTGGCCACTAAGACGACAGCGTTCCTCCCCAGGAAGCCCTCTCGTCCTCCCGCTCCATCAGCGTGGCCCTTCATTTTTCTCTCACGGACCTGTTCCCTTCTGCTTCATGATCGAGTGGTTTTGTCATTTTATTTCACGCTTCTCCTTGGGTCTGGAACAAGTTGATTCCTAAAGACAGCCTTGTGCATTCTCTTATTGGCCTTTGAATTTATGATAATTCCACTTATTCTCCCCCCCCCCCCCTTTTACCCAGACTCAGGAAGAGAGTAAAGGGCCCACTGTTATTTTTTTGTTCATTGATAAAATATGCAGCTACACGCTCTATCCCCCCCACCCCCCATACACACACATGGTTGAACTCGCAGTGGGTTTCTTTTCATGTGTTTCAATCCCCATGGTCAGGATTCACCTCTGTAGTCAAGTGATTCCAGTGGCTAATGTAAAAGACACATAAATCAGTAATCCAGTTCCTTTGTAGAGCTCTCTCCGGCCCTGTGTGTCGTTGTACACATGATAAAGAAGAACAGAATTTGGGGTGGCTATCTGCTGAGCCTGTGCCCCGAGGCCTGTGTGGAACCTGTCACTCCATGCTGTAGTCATTCCTGGCTGCCGTCCTGGCTGACAGTCTGGATAAAAGGGGGGCGTTGGCTATGGTAGTGGAAAGCATTCTCCCTCCAGTGCCCAAGACGTCTGCATATGTTGAATATGCTTGTTTAGATCAGCCCTAACTGAAACCATGAGGCCTTTTCCTGTACCCACCCTTAGAGCCCTGATGTGCCCCCATCTGGTATGTTGGTCCCATGTACTCCTCTGGTATGCATAATGCTGGTGAACAAGCTCCCATTAAGACCCTCTGGTAAAAGTAGATTGCAGAACTCAGCTTAGACCAATGCTGCCACGAGGCTTCTTATTTCCATCATCTAGCACTTGATACTCACATCACTGGGGAGAAGTGGGATTAGAGCTGGCCTGGATGCCACTGGCCAGCGAACTGCAGAGTACAAGTCTGCCTTGCCTGTATCCCGTGCATGCCCAACACATGCCCAAGGAGAGGGCATCCCCAGGGGTGTTACTGTACAGTGACAATTTTCCTGAGCAGAAGGCACAGGAAGTAGTGCTCAGGGTTGCAGGGACAGGAAAAAGAGAGCACAGGTGGTGTAAGAGGATTCCTGCCCTCTTAGGTAACCCAGACAGTCAGTACACTGTGGCCCAATGAATGGCACATATTATCTCTGTCATCAATGTGTGAAAAGGCCTGATTGTTTGTAACTGAGTTCTCTTTATCTTTCAATCTCTGCAAATCTGAGAAGGGAAAAGTATTTCGTTGTTACTTTTGCATTTCTTTTATTAGTAAATTTGAATATCCTTTTAAATGTGTGTCGGCCACTTATATTTCTTCTTTTGTGACTTGTGATTTCAGTGTTTTTGAAATTTTTGGTGAATTTGTTAGAACTCTTCGTATATCACGTATTGTGATACTTTTGTCTGTAATGTACTGAAAATCTTACTAAGGTTGTGCCTCTGTAGTAAACATAGGGTGCATATAGTCTTTCAAATTATATTCTTTTGAATTAGTACATCTAGGATATGTTGTTTTTATATTATGTACTAGAGGCCCAGTACACGAATTTGTGCATGGGTGGGGTCCGGCCGGCCCACCCCCAAGGGGGAGGCTGATTGGGGGTGGGGCTGGCTGAAGGGAGGGGCCGCAGGCAGTTGGCCTGGCCCTGCCCCCTGGTCGAACTCCTGGTCAAGGGGACAATTTTCATAATAGTCTTTTATTATATAGGATATGTATATGTATATACACATTGTAGGAGAAAAACTATGTCATGCCTAACTTCTCAATTTATTTGCCAAATGTTGCATTTCCAGTTTAATATATATCCTCATAAGTATATCTAGCACTTATGGACCATTTCTCTTTCTCTCTCTCCTTCTGGGCTGGAGTTTGAACATTAGACACAATTAAAATGCTCTAATGGAAAAAGAATGTTCCTTGAGGAATAAAAGGGAGATTATATCTCAAATGAGAATAAATCAATGAGCAAATATTTATTATGAGTTTGTAAATAGCGCTCATATATACGTCTAAAACTGAAACCTGCTTTTCATGTCTCAGAAAGATTGTTTTATGACCCGGCAATTATGAGGTAGGCCTTTTATTACCTGCCAGTGCATACTTGGTAGAAAACTTTGACCTTTGATGCCATCTACATATGCCCTGCTGAGCAATTTATTGTTCCCTTCGCCTAACCAGTCTTCTCATCGTTGCTCTTTGTTCATGCACAGTTATTCTTTCCATGCCTCCAGTTAGGAACCCTGGAGCCATCCATTTATCTTTCCAAGTTGTAGGTTGTCTAGTTCTCTTCCTTCCTTCCCAGAAAGTTTGTTCCCCTCCTCAGGAGGCCCCTCCACCCTGGGTTATTGCTGAGGTACTTAGCCCAGGTGTCAGGATGATTGGATGCACACATGCTTCTGCTATTAGACTGGGATCTCCTCAAAAGCAAGATGGAGACCTTATTTATTTTGTACTTTCCAGACTATCACAGCTTGATTCACAGTATGCACGTGATTAATGTTGATTGTGTTTGATATTTTCATTTAAAAGATGATGATGCTTATCTCATAGTCTACTGGTAGATTAACATGTTCCCCCAATATTTTTTAAATGAAAGATTCCAAAAGTTCAGGGGAGTTGAAAGAATACCAGGAAGATCACCCATATTCTTCTTCCCTAAGTTTACCTATTGGGAATCATATCACTCTGACACCTAGCTAGTTCTCTGCTCAGAAACCGACAGTGACTCCTACTGGCCATTGGGTCAGATGTAAATGATAGCATTAAGAATTCTTAAGTGGCTGCAGTCATTTTGTTCTACACTGTCCTGAGTCTCACTTTATTGATTTATACGCGTTATTCCCTGTGTAGCACAGCTTCTCCCTTTGCTTGATCCAAAACTTTGACACACGAAGTGTTCTGAGTTCCATAGCTCTAACTGCCAGCTGTATAAATCCTGGCTATATCATTAGCTGCTTGGAGGTGAGTATTAGGTCCTATTTTGATCTGGTTTCCTTCATAGAGCCTAGTGTGCTGACTTTTGATTTGGTTGGTATCTTTAATAGTATTCCTGATATATTTGTAGTATAATTTGAAAATAACATTGATTTATAATACCTGTGTTGCCCCAAACAAAACTGATGCTCTGTTAGAGAAAAAAAACAAAGCTTATAAGTCCAAGCTAGACAACCTGGATCTCTTTGATCAGCTTGCTGCAAGATTTCCTCCAAAGAGAGGGAAGATGTTCGTTCTATGGTGTGGATCACTCCTTTTGTGATTGTTCTAGAAAACTGATTTATACTTGTCCTTTGGAGTCATTAAAACTTACACCACGTTCAGAGTTAGAATAAGTAAGTCTAAAGTCTGAAGATCGCCCCCTGAGAATCACTGGGTCAGAGAGATTCATATGAGAAATATTCTACAGAGAGGCCGATAGGCCTTAGTGACTAATAGCATTTGTGGGTCTCCAGTTGACTCTTATTTTTCAAGCTTGGTAACAGAGGTAAAGGTAACAGAGAAAGCTGATGCTGGGAGATCAACTCTATACCACAACATGAAATTGGACTGTGTCAGTTCCCTTCTCATAACAAATGAGTGACACCCAGCATATATTGGACAAAGCCCAGTTCCTTTGTAATCATGGGCCCTTGTTAGTTACCAGCTCATTCCCATCCTCCCTCCACCCTTCACATAGATAATGCACCTTCTCTGAGCTTGTGGCTAGTTTTTATTATTTTATTTTCTGTTAAAAATATTTATTGAATGAATGAACTTTTAAAAAATTATTTTTATTGATTTTTTTAGAGAGGAAGGGAGAGGGATAGAGAGAAACATCGATCAGCTGCCTCTTGCAGCACCCAGCCCACAACCTGGGCATGTGTCCTGACTGGGAATTGAACCGGTGATCTCTTGGTGCATAGGTTAGTGCTCAACCACTGAGCCACACTGGTGGACTATTTTCCATTATTATTTTGTAGGGTAATACAGCTTTCTCTACTTAGAATGCCTTCCATTGTCTGTATGGCAAACTCCTATTCATTCTTCTAAGTCCTGCTCTGCTGTCGCGTCCTTTGTAAATAGTTTCTAACTCCTCTTGTGTGAGAGCACATTTTATACTGTTACTTTTCTGTTACCGGAATGTCTTCCCTATTGTATTCTGAGTTGCTTACGGAAATGGATGGTGTTACCTCATCTTTGTAGAGGGGCCGGCTCACATGTGTGCTTGAACCATTGGTTAAGCCGGTCATATAACCTGTCTGGATCATGAGACATTTTGCTTTATCTTATAAGTCAGAATTAGGTGTAACTAAGAGAAAATGCAGATACAATTTATATGTTTCTCTTTCCCATTATATCTCACGTGTGCCTTTTATTTTATTTTAATTTTCAGCAAGTTTGTCAAAGATGAAAGTGACCTTATCAGCTCTGGATACTTTCGAGAGTTCCTTCACGCCTTTGGTAGTCATAGAGCTTGCTCAGGATGTCAAAGATGAAACCAAGGAATGGCTGAAAAACAGAATTACCATGAGGAAGAAAGATGGAGGTGAGTAAAAGAAATATTACTCAGACTTACTCATGCTCAGTGACTAAAAATTTTTTTCAAGTGTGTTTTATAGTTTTTTATAGATATATTTCTAAAATTAATGTCTGTTTCTTTGGTCTTTATTATCTCAGAGAGGAAGGGAGAGGGAGAGAGGGAGAGAGAAACTCAATGATGAGAGAGAATCATTGATCAGCTGCCTCCTTCACGCCCCACACTGGGGACCCAAACCTGCAACCCGGGCATGCGCCCTGACCAGGAATTGAACTATGACCTCCTGGTTAATGGGTTGATGCTCAACCACTGAGCCACGTTGACTGGGCTTAATATCTACTCTTAACATTTGGAAACCTACTGAAGACAACTATCATTAAACTTAATCAAATGTAGACATTTATGGGAAAAATCATTGGAAATTATTGATGTACCTATTGGGAATCAGTCACACAATCTGTTATAGTTCAATGTAATTGTGTAACATTTGAGGCATTTTTACTGGGATATTTTATTTCAAATTAATTTTCTTAAATTTTGACCTGTTATTTTTATATTAGAAACTATATCCTTATCCTTTATAGTTAGTGCAAATTTATGCATAGAACTAATAAATATTGAATTCTTGTCTCATATTTATTTCTAGTTTGAATAACTGCAAGCCACATATTGCATTTTCCAGCTTTGACTGTTATTTCAAAAAGCTATAAAGAACCTGCCATCTCCAACTTACTTATATTTCCTATTTATTTGGAAAATGGATTTAAATTGTTAATATAATTTATTTTCTTTCTACTAAACTAGAGACATAATATTTATTTAGAAAATTTTCATCTTTGAAACTGTTATGTTTGTCTCTTTCTAAGATTGTGCCCACCTTTTGTTTTCAAAGGTGCCCAGCTGTTGTTCAGACCGTTGTTAAATAAATATGAGAAAGAAACAGTGGAAAACCAGAACTTATATCTTGTTGGTGCCTCCAATATCAGATTGTTACTGGGGGCAGAAGCAGTGGGATTGGTAAAGGAGTGCAATGATAACACCATGAGAGCCTTCACCTATGGAACCCGACACAACTTTAAAGGATTTGATGGTGAGTCCCGGGACGGTTTCTATCAGAATTAATTTATCAAAGAGAAGTTTTTGATGAATAGATCAGGGGTCAGCAAACTTTTTTAGCGAAGGGCATATAGAAATATTTGAGACTGTGCGGGTCATACAAATCACAATTGTTCAACACTGCCATTGTAAAGCAAAAGCAATATGAGGAGCTTTATATTTTGTTAAATTTACCACTTTCCTATTTTGCTTACTCCTTATGCTAGTTATTTATTGTTTGTATCATTATTTCCACAACCCCAGGTTATTTGAATACTATTAACTTTATTTTGGCTATTACTGAGAAAATAACTGGAAATTTTTGTTTTATTTTAGATAACAATGATGATTTTCTCACAATGGCAGAACGCCAATTCATTATCAAACATGAACTTGAAAATCTTAGAGCCAGAGATGAAAAAATGATCCCTGGTTATCCCCAGGCAAAGCTATATCCAGGAAAATCTTTATGTAAGTGATTGTCTCAACCAGCTTCATGAATACATGTTCTAATGCAATTGCTTTTTCTTCACAGACATAAATAACACATTACAGGAGCTTTATTTCTTTCCCTCTTACTGAGAAACGTACACAACTTTACAATCACTTATTTTTTCATGAACGTATCTTTTGCCTTTACAGATTCATTATGTTGCATGTATTATTATTTTTATTATATTTTTAATTGAATTTATTGGGGTGACATTGGTTAATATATTATATTGCACGTTTTCGATCAATATATTTGTTCTACATGGTTTGTATTTCTTATTATCAAGGTCTCACAGCATTCAGTTAGCGTAAAGCTGAGTGTGAATACCTGGACATATTACTGTTAAAATGAGCAAAGTTTCCTTTATGCCCAAGCACTGTCCTATAATGAAATGCTGTGGAGGAATGAAAACGGACACCTGGTCTTTTCCTGGAGCTCTCTCTCCACCTCCTCTCATCTCCCTGGTATGAGCACAAGCAAACACAGAAAGGTTAGGAAGAATCACAAGGTGACAAGACCTGAATGAAAGCTGACATTAGGTAATTCCATTTGAATGAGATGCTGGTTCGCAGAATGCAAGTGTTGACTACAACGCGTAATTCCGTTTGCCTCAAACCCAGATAGTGGCAAAGCCCCAGAGCATTTTTGCTGCCTCAAATACACTTTAAACATGTGAGCTTCTGTGTCCCCTAGTCTGGCTAGAAAGTTTAATATACTTTCTAGACTTTAATGCTGTTTTATTATTACTAAAGTATTATTAAAGCATCAATACATTTAACACTACCTTTCAGTCTTCACCCAGGAGGATAGATGCCCAAGAAGCAGTCCGTATTTAAATTTTCTCAGTTGTCACCAAATATGCAGGGTGTCCTCCCAAGATGTATACATACACATTGAATAAGTATAAAGGCACTGCCTTTATTCAATGTGTGTGTATGCATTTTTGGGGGGACACCCTATATTTTGGGGGGACACCCTATATTTTGGGGGGACACCCTATATTTTAGAGCTGGTTTGTCAAAGCATGATCCAATCATAGATCACTTGTTGTGTTTGGTTGGCATATCTCTTAAGTCTCTCTCTCTCTTTCTCATTATGTGAACTTGAGAAGAATGTGTCTTGGTTCTTTATTGCCTGACTTGCATGTGAACTGGATTTTGTCGTCTTCCTGTCTGAGTAATGCTGTTAACATGCGTCGTGCTGCTTTTCCTCACTCTCCTTGTTGACCTGAGTGGCTTTTAGGAGCTCTCAGGAAATTTGAATGTTGGTCCTCATCATTCTTGATTGTCTACATTTCCAGGTGTCTGCATATGTCTTGATATTGATTATTTTGTGGTCGTTTTTGTTAGACCTGTGTTCTTTTAATAGAGAGATGAGAGATTAGCATGATTTCAGAAAAATTTTCTTCATCCGTGAAGAGTTCTTTGGTTGTATTTGCTCTGTTCTCATCTTTAGGTAAAAACTTTCTTGCAGGAAAGATGAGGCTTTTGTAAACAAGGGCCTTCCCTTCCCCTTCCTCCCTGCCCCCCTCCCTCACTTCCTCTATTTCTTTTTTTTTTATATATATATATTTTTTTATTGATTTTTTTACAGAGAGGAAGGGAGAGGGATAGAGAGTTAGACACATCGATGAGAGAGAAACATCAATCAGCTGCCTCCTGCACACCCCCCACCAGGGATGTGCCCGCAACCAAGGTACATGCCCTTGACCGGAATCGAACCTGGGACCCTTCAGTCCTCAGGCCGACGCTCCATCCACTGAGCCAAATGGGTCAGGGCTCTTTTTTTATAGTAAATATAAAAACAATAAAATCATTTAAATCATGGTCATTTGAAAAACTTTTATACCACCTGAGATAAGAATAATATTAAGTTGCCAAGTCTGTATTTTAAAGTTCTGTATTATTCTCTACTAGAGGCCCGGTGCACAAAAATTTGTGCACTCGGCGGGGGGGGGGAGGGGGGTCCCTCAGCCTGGCCTGTGCCCTCTCGCAGTCTGGGACCCCTCGGGAGATAACAACCTGCTGGCTTAGGCCTGCTCCCGGGTGGCAGAGGGCAGGCCCAATCCCTAGGTGCAGCCCCTGGTCGGGCTCAGAGCAGGGCCGATTGGGGAGTTGGGGCGCTGCCCCCTGTCACACACGGAGCCGCAGGGTGATCAGGGGGTTTGGGCGCTGCCCCCTGTCACGCTGATCCCGGTGCTGGGAGGCATATTACCCTTTTACTATATAGGGTAGAGGCCTGGTGCATGGGTGGGGCCGGCTGGTTTGCCCTGAAGGGTGTCCTGGATCAGGGTGGGGATCCCCACTGGGGTGCCTGGCCAGCCTGGGTGAGGGGCTGAGGGCTGTTTTCAGGCTGGGAGTGACTGAAGTTCCCAACCGCTCCTTTTTTTCTTTTTTTTTCTTTTTTATTCTGGGCCAGCTTTACCTTGAGGCTTGGCTCCAGCTCTTAGGCCTCCGGCTGGAAGTAGGTTTCTGGCCTTTGCTTACAATGTTGCGAATCTGCTGGCTGAAGTCCAGCGGTATTTGTTACAATGTTTCTTAAACTGCCCGCTCAGAGGCCTGCAGCCGCAGGCGGGGAACGTCCAACGATCCTCCGTCACTGAGGCAAGCAAGCCTCATGTTAGTTTCAAGCTGCCTGGCTGCCGGCCGCCATCTTGGCTGACAGTTAATTTGCATATCTTGCTGATTAGCCAATGAAAAGGGTAGCGGTCGTACGCCAATTACCATGTTTCTCTTTTATTAGTGTAGATCTTTATGTCTTTGACAATATAATCTCTAATATGCCATCATGAATTTTGCACCATTTTAACTTTATAATCATAATTTCTGTTGAAGAAGAAATGCATAATTACAAACTGTGAACTATTTTCAGAGTCCAAGTAATAAAATTTAGAGTAATTTAAAGCCCTAGATTTTCAATAAGTTTAATCCAGAGAGATAAGTGGAAAAGCTTATTTTCACCTTTGAGTTTTGAGGGAGCTGGTCCCCTTGGGGTAGCCTCCTCTCTGAAGCTGAGGGGAGGACTTGTACCCTGTTCGGTGTGACCCCCATGATGCTTTGAGAGCTGGCCAAGGCTTCCATGAGAAACATTCTCATTTGCCTTAGGCTTAATTTGATTTTGATTTTTAAATGCAGTGATGATAATTTTGCTTGCCGTAATGTTGTGTTGTGATAGAAAGCTTTCATTAAGTAGATGGCACCATGTGTCACTGTAGACATGATTTGGAGGCAGGAGGTAGTGCTGTGAGCTGCACGCTCAGGGCTCTCCCTCACCCATCACACAGCCAGCACTGCGGGACCTGGGAGTGCGCTGTGTGTCTTAGTTGTCAGTGTTTGTCTTGGTGGGCATCTCATCTCATTTGCTGTGTGAGCTAAGATCTCTTCGTACTCTCAGACTCTGCCTCCTCCCGTTGATCCCTCATAGTTAACAGTCATGCAAATAACCGAGTGACAGATTTTCTTTAGAAAGTGGAGTTAAAGGAGCCAAAAATGTCTTATGTGTTAACGGTATCTTCAGGGATGTTACTTAGGTTAAAGCTCTGTCTTAAAATGTCTGTCTGATGATTGATGGCACATGGCATGTCTCATATTAGGCCTTTTATTATGTTGTTATTCTTTTAGAGCATTATGGTAATTTCCTCTGAATATCTTCTATATGCAAATGGGTAGATTAGAGTGTCAGGTATAATCTGTCTTTAAAATTATTAATTGTCCTTATAAGAATATTAGAGTAGATTTCAAGTATCACGTAGCAGGCATGTACGTAAGAAGATTAAGCTATTGATATATTTATATATGTACTAGAGGCCCAGCGCACGAAATTGCGTGCGGTAGCCTGCCGCTACTCACTGCCCCGCCTGCTCCCCTCCTTGCTGCCATCAGAGCCTGTGGGCCGTGGGGGAGGGACCAAGAGGTGCCGTCGTTTGGTTGTCCTAGTCGTCACGGAAAGGGCTTTTTATATATTTTATGATTTTGCTGGGTATAGCATGTATATCAGTATTTACAGGTTGTCCCCCAAAGATGTATTCACAATTAACAGCTGATAGCTCAATTTATGTTTTTTTCCTTTTCAGATTTAACCCATTGGAATTAATAATTATTCAAAGTATGTGTTCATTTTTGGGGACACCTGTATATATAAGCACACACATACATGTGTATACATGCACTGTGTTTCGCTATATACATATTTGCAGTGAAAATAATACAGGAATATAAGAATGTATTTTGAAAACACAAGTATCCTCAAGAAGCAGTTTTTCCTTACTAAAACAAAAGTGGGCTCTCACACCAGAATGCTAGAGTCAGGTGGGGCCTGGGAGGGGGTGCAGGGGCACAGCAGCAGCTGCAAAAACTGCAGGGGTGCAGAGGGCCCCATCTTCACATGCAAAGGCTGCTGCGGGCCTTCTCTCCCTGTCGGGACTCTGTGTGCTCATCACCCCTTTGCTGAGGCTGATTCGAGGCAGCACGACCTGCCCCTCCCTGTTGCCCAGAGACACAGTAAGAAGTGAGAGATTTTTGTTTTTATTTTTTAACTAAGCACATCACATTAGCCAAAGGCAAAAGCAGTACTGTTAGTATTGTTATTGCATTCTTTAATTTAGAGCAGTGGTTCTCAACCTTCTGGCCCTTTAAATACAGTTCCTCATGTTGTGACCCAACCATAAAATTATTTTTGTTGCTACTTCATAACTGTAATGTTGCTACTGTTATGAATCGTCATGTAAATATCTGATATGCAGGATGGTCTTAGGTGACCCCTGTGAAAGGGTCGCTCGACCGCCAAAGGGGTCGCGACCCACAGGTTGAGAACTGCTGATTTAGAGGGTTCAGTTGTCAGCCAGGTTACTTATACTCCCTCTTCCATTAGATTTTGGGTTGTTTAGCTAATTGTTAAATGGCTGAAACAGGACTAACCCTAGTGCTTGACAACGGATCCTTCAGCCCTCTTGAAGGAAGGAATCCTGGTTTAAGTTGTTCCTTTCTATAAATAGGCCCGAAGAGCATCATATTTTCCTTTGAAGGTAAGGCTCATGTTAATTACGTTCTTAGCTGACATCAGAAGGTTGAAGGATTTTTTTTAAAAACCCTCTATTTTTAGAAGCTGAAACCTGAACCATGTTTTTGGCGTTGATGGTGAAGAGAAGCCCAATAATTTAGGAGCTGTGGCTTTATATTCTCTTCACAGTCCTATTTTTAGAAGCATCAAGCTGGTTTTTATGCCTGGCTGGAAAGTCTTCTACAGTAGAACGGAGTCATTTAAAAAAAACTCACAACTTAGAAATAATAAAATAATAATTTAGATGCTGTAGATCAGTTCAAAGTTAAAAAAAATTTGATGTAATAACTGAAAAAGATAATAACAGGAAGAATGAATATGCTATAGTTGTGCGTCCCCAAGAACAAGAGAAGAATCAGAACAGTTGTGGGTGATCGACTTGCACTAATATTAGCTAAGAAAAAAGTCCACAGAAACACTTTAGAATAAAAATACTTAAAGGTGGGTTGGAGAGCACCAAAGGCTCATTGAACTTAAAGCTTATACCTTTCCAATCACTGAGGAGGACTTCATTACAACTCTACCTTTTAAAAACTGTTCTTCTCTATAGCTTACATGAGAAATAATTGTATGAAGAACCATATACTGTATTAAGACTTTTTTAGACCCAGACTTTTTAGTATCAGATATCTCATTTTAATTTTTATCCTTCCTTTTTTTTTTTAAAAAAAATATATTTTATTGATTTTTTACAGAGAGGAAGGGAGAGAGATAGAGAGTTAGAAACATCGATGAGAGAGAGACATCGATCAGCCGCCTCCTGCACATCTCCTACTGGGGATGTGCCCGCAACCCAGGTACATGCCCTTGACCGGAATCGAACCTAGGACCTTTCAGTCCGCAGGCCGACGCTCTATCCACTGAGCCAAACCGGTTTCGGCTATCCTTCCTTTTATTTCTAAGAAATCGTGCTTTGTTTTTCATGCTGCAGACATTTATTTGCTGTTCCTTACTGAGAGACTTGTTGACTGATGTTCTCCTCACCTATCTTTGGGGACTAGGTAGGTAGGAGATAAGTGTTCAGCTCATAAACCTTAAAGAGCTCTAAGCTTATCAATGGATGAAAACAGCAAAGCATTCTTTTTTTTTTTTTAATCTTTATTGTTGAAAGTATTACATATGTCCTCTTTTTCCTCCCATTGACCCCTAATATAGTCTGTTCCCACCCCCTGCCCCAGGCCTCCACCACCCTATTATTTTCTGTGTCCATGGGTTATGCATATATGCATACAAGTTCTTTGGTTGATCTCCTCCCACCCATCCCTGCTTTCCCTCTGAGATTCTACAGTCTGTTCCATGCTTCTATGTCTCTGGATCTATTTTGTTCAACATTTTATTTTGATCATTAAATGGATTCCACGTATGAGTGAGATCATGTGGTACTCGTCTTTCTCTGACTTATTTCGCTTGATGCTGATTCCATCCACTGAGCGGCCATAATCTTTAGCAGGAGGCAGTACTAGGAGCTTGTGTGGAAAGTGCTCATCTCCCCAAGTGTGACACAAGGCATTGCATTCGAGTTCTCCATGTGTCCTGCATACACTTCCTCTTAAAGACCAACCAGCCAGTCACTCTAAGTTACTATGGACAGGAGAGTGCCCCGTTTTCATTTATTGTTACTAGGAGATATGGTCTTTGGCTAAATTAGTTTGTCTCTTTTAGGTATGTGCATGAGTATTAAAATCATACTCGCCAAAATGACTGCTGACAGTAGAAAGTATTTGACTTGATTTTGATATTCACTGTTTGTGAATGTAAGCCTTTGTTATCAGATTAGAAAAGATGGAAAGGATTGAAAATACTCAGTATCAAGAATGAAAGGAACTAAACCATTCTCTTACTATCACCATAATGGGAGGATAGATTGGTAACATTTTCTAGGGGCAGTTTTATATGTGTCCAAATCTAAATACATATACCTCTGGACCTAACAATTCTACTTTTAAGTATATCCAATAAGGAAATAGTAGACAGGTGGAGAAAGGTATATGTACAAGAGTTTTAACATTATTTATAACTAGAGGCCGGGTGTATGAAATTCATGCACTTGGCAGGGGAGTCCCTCAGCCCAGCCTGCGCCCTCTCGCAGTCCGGGAGCCCTTGGGTGATGTCTGATAGCCATGGAGGCGGGAGAGGCTCCCGCTACCTCCCCTGTGCTCGCCAGTCGTGGGCCCAGCTTCTGGCTGAGTGGTGCTCCCCTTGGGGGAGTGCACTGACCACCAGGCGGCAGCTCCTGCATTGAGCGTCTGCCCCCTGGTGGTAGTTCGCGTCATAGAGACAGGTAGTTCCTCCATTCAGTCGATTTGCATATTAGCCTTTTATTATATAGGATAGCAAAAAAAGGAAACATATTTTTCAGTAGAGAATTAAATTATAGCATTTCATACAAGGGAATATTATGCAACTGTTAAAAAGGACACTTCATGTTCTACTTATGTTGGCTCTGGCAGATTCATATACATACTAGAGGCCCGATACATGAAATTCATGCACTTGGGGCGGTTCCTCAGCCTGGCCTGTACCCTCTTGCAGTCCGGGACCCTTTGCTCCTTACCGCCCACCTTCAGTGGAGGCGGAAGAGGCTCTTCAGCTGTGAGCCCGGCTCCTGCGTTGAGCATCTGCCCCCTGGTGGTCAGTGTGTGTCATAGCGGCCGGTCATTCTGCTGTTCAGTCAATTTGCATATTAGGGTTTTATTATATAGGATTACTACATGAGAAAAGATTACAGAACAATGTGTATAGAATAATCTCATTTATATATATCTATATGTAAATGTACATATACATATATGTACATATGTATATATGTGTATATATATATATATATATACTTTGAAATTTGGTTATACACTAAATTGCTATTTACAGTGGTTATTTTGGGGGGGGGAGGGAGAGAATAACTGGGCCTCTCAAATTCTGATTTGTACATTTTGTATGGTTTAAAATTTTACATCGACTTGTATTGCTTTCATAGTCAAAGGAAATAGTAAAGATAGTGCCATTCCGAAGAACGAAAGGAGAATGCACCTTTGGAGGAGGTGGGTGCACTTGCTCGCTGTGGAGCACTCCTCACTGACTCTAGTGCAGCCGTGGGCAAACTACGGCCCATGGGCCAGATCCGGCCCATTTGAAATGAATAAAACTATTGAAATAAAAGACCGTACCCTTTTATGTAATGATGTTTACTTTGAATTTATATTAGTTCACACAAACACTCCATCCATGCTTTTGTTCCGGCCCTCCGGTCCAGTTTAAAAACCCATTGTAGCCCTCGAGTCAAAAAGTTTGCCCACCCCTGCTCTAGTGGCTTCGTAGCACCACATGGAGAGTATCATGAGTGATCGCAAATTCATTTTATGTTGTTTGGCACATTTCCCTCTGCAGTGAGAAGACTGCTCACGTCTGGCATCGTGATTCAGGTGTTTCCACTGCATGACAATGAAGCCCTGAAGAAGCTGGAGGACTCCTGGTATACTGGGTTCAGTTTAAAGTATCAGCCCATAGGTATGTGTCAACGCCGTCCCCGTAGAGAGAGGAAGACCTACCAGTGAAAAGTCGGGCTTCAGCAGTGGTGTCGTCCCCCCGGGGCTCACCAGGCAGGGCTCACCAGCTGCATGCTGGACAACAGGGGGCAGGGCAGTAGGAGGGGTTAATGACCTGTTTATTTATTTCTGATACTAGAGGCCCAGTGCACAAAAATTTGTGCACTCGGGGGGGAGGGGAGTCCCTCAGCCCGGCCTGTGCCCTCTCGCAGTCTGGGACCCCTCGGGAGATAACGACCTGCTGGCTTAGGCCTGCTCCCGGGTGGCAGAGGGCAGGCCCAATCCCTAGGTGCAGCCCCTGGTCGGGCTCAGAGCAGGGCTGATTGGGGAGTTGGGGCGCCGCCCCCTGTCATGCACAGAGCAGGGCAGATCGGGAGGTTGCGATGCCACCCTCAGTCACGCTCAGGGTAGGGCCAATTGGGGGGTTGGGGCACTGCCCCCTGTCACACTCAAGGCAGGGTCGATGGGGAGGTTGCGGCGCCACCCCCTGTCACGCACAGAGCAGGGCCCATCAGGGGGTTGAGGAGCTCCCTCCTGTCAGTCACAGAGTAGGGCCGATAGGGGAGTTGGGGCACCGTCCCCTGTCACACACAGAGTAGGGTAGATCAGGGGGTTGGGGCGCCGCCCTCTATCACCCACAGAGCAGGGCCGATCAGGGGGTTGGGGCGCCACCACTGTCACACTCAGGGCAGGGCCGATGGGGAGGTTATGGTTCTACCCCATCACACACAGAGCAGGGCCCGTTGGGGGGGGGTTGGGGCGCCACCCTCAATCACCCACAGAGCAGGGCCGATCAGGGGGTTGGGGCGCCGCCACTGTCACACTCAGGGTAGGGTTGATGGGGAGGATATGGCTCTACCCCGTCATACACAGAGCAGGGCCCGTGGGGTGGGGTGTTGGGGCGCCGCACTCTGTCACACACAGAGCCGCAGGGTGATCAGGGGGTTGGGGAGCTCCCCCGTATCAGGCACAGAGCAGGGCTGATCAGGGGGTTGGGGCGCCTTCCCCTGTCAGGAACAGAGCAGGGCAGATAGGGAGGTTGTGGCCCCGCCCCCTGTCACACACAGAGCCTCAGGGTGATCAGGGGGTTTGGGCGCTGCCCCCTGTCACGCTGATCCCAGTGCTGGGAGGCATATTACCCTTTTACTATATAGAATAGAGGCCTGGTGCGTGGGTGGGGGCTGGCTGGTTTGCCCTGAAGGGTGTCCTGGATCAGGGTGGGGGTCCCCACTGGGGTGCCTGGCCAGCCTGGATGAGGGGATGATGGCTGTTTGCAGCTGGTCACACACCCTTCAGGGTGGGGGTCCCCACTGGGGTGCCTGGCCAGTCTGGGTGAGGGGCTGAGGGCTGTTTTCAGGCTGGGACTGAAGCTTCCAACTGCTCCTTTTTTCTTTTTTTTCTTTTTATTCTGGGCCACCTTTAGCTCTGAGGCTCCAGCTCTTAGGCCTCCGCTCCTGAAAGCAGGTATCTGGTTTGTTTCGGTTCTATAATCGAAACTCTGTATCAACTCCAGCTCTGAGATCCCAGCTGGCTGAAAGCAGGTTTCTGGGGTTTTGTTTAGCTTCTATATTCATTACAATGTTTCTTAAACTGCAGGCTCAGAGGCCGGCAAGGCAGGCAGGGAACATTGGAGTCCTCTGTCACTGAAGCAAGCAAGCCTCATGTTAGTTTCAAGCTGCCTGGCTGCCGGCCGCCTTCTTGGCTGGCAGTTAATTTTCATATCTCACTGATTAGCCAATGGGAAGGGTAGCGGTCGTACGCCAATTACCATGTTTCTCTTTTATTAGATAGGATGATATTAGATGGACTGAATTACAGGCTTTCTCTCAATTTCACCAATAACACAGGCAGTTCACTGTCCTTCATGAGTGCATGTCAGAGTTGGAGTGGAACAGGTTCTATGAGAATTTAGTTTGTGAATATTTGTATTTGAAAATTTCTGTTTCTTTAGAGCAGCGGTTCTCAACCTGCGGGCCGCGACCCCGTTGGGGGTTGAACGACCCTTTCACAGGGGTTGCCTAAGATCATCAAAAAACACATATTGAATATATAATTACATATTGTTTTTGTGATTAATCACTGTGCTTTAATTATGTTCAATTTGTAACAATGAAAATACATCCTGCATATCAGATATTTACATTACGATTCGTAACAGTAGCAAAATTACAGTTATGAAGTAGCAACGAAAATAATTTTATGGTTGGGGGTCACCACAGCATGAGGAACTGTATTAAAGGGTCGTGGCATTAGGAAGGTTGAGAACCCCTGCTTTAGAGCTAATCATTTGGAGTTAGTCAAGTTGTGCTCATTCTTAGGTGCCGACTTGTGGGCCTACTATCTTTTGAGGTAGGTTTATAAGTATCATGGTATATATACGGTTGTCTATCCATTTTCTCTGAGTACAGTGATAAAAATAACCGTGAATTTATTTGGTGTGTGTTAAACATACTTTGTATAAATAAACATATCAATATGGATGTCTGAATTTTGGGGCTTAGATATTTTTTTAAGTATAAGAATTATATTTAAGCTGGTAGGTTTTACCATAAGTATTACTATCAGTTTTTCCTTAAAGGATATTTCTCTTTTGATTTTATTTAAGGGAATCACTCTAAAATGATTTCCTTTTTGATTTCCATTCTGAAAACAACTATTACAATATTATAACTGAACAAAAATTGTTTTTAAGATTACATTTTGAAATTGTATTCTGAATAAATTTTTTTGTAGCCTTTGAAAGGAATAGTTTTAATTTTGATAGTTCCAAGTGACACAGTAGTCATTTTATGTTACACTATAACATTTTTAAAATTTTGGCATTTAGGTGGCGATAAATTTAAATATTGCTTGTAGGACTTGGTAGTGAAGTATTTATTAGCTACTTTTTAGAAATTACAGGGAGAAAAGGAGTTGACGGTGAAGGCTGAGCATGGCTGTGGTGGTGGGTCTGAGGCCTCTGGGGGTGCTGGGACTGGTGACTGTAGCTGGGGCACAGGCAGATATTGAACTTCCCCTTGAGATCAAAAGAGGATGATCATCTGATTTGGAGCCCAGGACCATGAACACCTTTTTTTTTTTTTTTACATTGCTTAGATATTCTTCAACCTGATTCAGATTTGAGGCAACCTCACATACCCACTGTTTATAAATTTTGGCATTTAGGTGGCGATCAATGCCACCTGGGTTAGTGAGAAAAAAATAAGGATAGGAGAAAATAGCTAATCACAGTTTATTCTAACCCGCAACCATATACTGATCTGGCACATTACCTTAAGAAAATTACATTTATGCCGAACCGGTTTGGCTCAGTGGATAGAGCGTCGGCCTGCAGACTGAAAGGTCCCAGGTTCGATTCCGGTCAAGGGCATGTACCTTGGTTGCAGGCACATCTCCAGTGGGGGAAGTGCAGGAGGCAGCTGATTGAACTCTCTCATCGATGTTTCTAACTCTCTATCCCTCTCCCTTCTTCTCTATAAAAAAATCAATAAAATATTAAAAAAAAAAGAAAGAAAATTACATTTTATGTGTAATTAAGCAAGAAATAACTTCAACTGCTGGACCTCCCCCACGCCTGGCATCCCACCCTGGTCCCGGGGCAGGGTGCTTGTACAGTCCACACACTCACCCATGTGGATGCGGCCGACAAAGGACGCAGTGTTTGTGGCCTCTCTTGGATTAGATAGCTTGTGTCAAGTTCACGGAATATTAACAGTGATATTGCTTGGACCTTCTTCTTCCTGGTGCTTATATGAAGGTGTAGATAACGTTCTGGAAGTCAGTGTGTAGAGTGTCGTTTTGCATTTTTGATTAATTTTTCTTTAATGTATTGAAAGACTTGCCATGACACATTGATGAAAATTTATATCTTCAGGCAGGGGGAACAGGATACAATGGATGGGGAGTCATCTTTGGAAAGAACATCTGTAACTACAATTTTAAAGTAGGAGAGAAGTGGAGCGCATGAATTAAAAGTGGAGTGCGAGTTAAAATGTGTTATTGGCCATGACTGAATTTAAAGGAGGACCTTGGAGATTTGGGACAGACCTCTCCGTGATTTTTTTCCTTTGGGAAGAAGGCATCCATCAGATGAGGAAATACAGAGGAAATAGACGCAGGGTGCCTGGCAGAGCCTGGGCCCTAAGCTGGGGGAAGTGTCAGGCATCCAACACAGATAAATGGGGTCTTTGTACTGCGGGGAGGATGGGCTTAGCATCACACACTGATTGGGAAATTATGGTATTAAGTGATCCCCACGTAGCTAAAGAAATGAATCAGCTTAGTTGAAATGGTAAGAAAAGAGAGTCTTTGGTAGTCCATAATTAAGGTCTTTTTTTTTTTCCTTCCTTTTATTACAGACGGTATCCGTGGCTACTTTGGGGAAACGATCGCCCTTTACTTTGGGTTTCTGGAGTATTTTACTTTTGCCTTAATCCCCATGGCGGTCATTGGGCTGCCCTACTACTTGTTCGTGTGGGAAGACTATGACAAATACGTGCTCTTCGCCTCCTTCAACCTGGTCTGGTCCACGGTGATCCTGGAAGCGTGGAAGCGAAGCTGCGCGGGCATGGCCTACAGGTGGGGGACCCTGGTCATGAAGAGGCAGTTCGAGGAGCCCCGGCCCGGATTTCACGGGGTCCTGGGCGTCAACTCCGTCACGGGCAGGGAGGAGCCGCTCTACCCCAGCTACAAGCGGCAGCTGCGCGTTTACCTGGTCTCGCTGCCGTTCGTGTGCCTCTGCCTCTACTTCTCTCTGTACATCATGATGATTTACTTCGACCTGGAGGCCTGGGCCTTGGGTGTCCACGAGAACAGCGGGTCCGAGTGGACCAGTGTCCTGCTGTACGTGCCCAGCATCATCTATGCCGTCGTGATTGAGATCCTGAACCGCCTCTATCGATACGCTGCCGAGTTTTTAACTTCGTGGGGTAAGGCTTGATGCTTCGTTTCTATCTCATGCGTCAGTAAGCAGTGTCGCTTCCACCATAGGGTTCAGGTAACTGCGACCTCGCAACGCAGGTGGCTGCTGCTCCGGGCTCCTTGGGGAGTCGTGAGGAGAAGTCCTGGGCTCTGGAGCTCCGGTGGCCTCCAGATCACGGTCATCACAGCTCTCGTTCATTGAGTGCTAGTTCCTCCATTCCAGGTACCTGCCAAGCACTTGACACATGCCTCATTCTCACCTCCTCAGGACATGTGAAAGACACGTTTCACCGTTTTATGGGTAAAGATACTGAGACTTCACAGGGTTCAGGCAGCAGATGGAAGAGCCAGGCCGATCCCCACCTCTCTGTTCTAAACCTGTGCTCCTAGTACTGTGCTGCTGGGTTTTATGCTAAGGGGAAAGTAGATTGGATTATCTTCCTGAAACTCTGGACGAATGAACTTTGTCTAAGTATCTGAAAACCAGTTGTCTAGTTGTGCCGGCACTGAGGGCTGCCATTGAACTCAGTGAGGTGCTCATGTGTGTCTGCGGTGAAAGAGGAACCTGCTTACGGTTTAAAAACAGCTTTGATAGGCCATTCAGTCTTTCATTTACTTACTCACTCAAACACACAAACATGTTATTATTCCCTAGGAAGAATCGAGGCCTTAATCACAAAGATATTTTAAATTATTTTTGATAGTCATTTCACAGCAACTGCTACCATTTGGTGAGTGCTCTTCGCCGATCCTGGGCTAAGGTTGTGTCTTCTGCCTAATCCTGACGGTGACCCTGGGAGGAGGGTGGTGTCAGCTCTGTTTTGTAGACGAGGAGGCAGAGTGCCGCAGGTTGTGTGACTCGCCCACGTCAGACAGTGGCTGAGTGGCTGGGCTGGGTTTCCAGTCCAGTCAGCCTAACACTGCCTCTCTGTGCACGGTGGCACTTCTCAGCAGTCCTCCTTTTGTTCTTCTGTCCTGCGGTTCCGGGACCTGCACTGTGTCTCCTCTTCTGCTGAGGATGGAAATCTGAGTTTCCCTTTAAGCTAAGCCTTTCAGACCACACACTGGAAAACACTTTCTTTATTGCCCTTCTTTTTAGGCAGGAGCGAGGAACTTTTTTTCTGCCAAGGGCCATTTGGATATTTATAACATCATTTGAGGGCCATACAAAATTATCAACTTAAAAATTAGCCTGGCCCTAGCTGGTTTGGCTCAATGGGTAGAGCGTCAGCCTGCGGACTGAAGGGTCCCAGGTTCGATTCTGGTCAAGGGCACATGCCAGGGTTGTGAGCTCGATCCCCAGTAGGGGGCATGCAGGAGGCAGCTGATCAATGATTCTCTCTCATCATCGATATTTCCATCTCTCTCTCCCTCTCCCTTCCTCTCTGAAATAAAAAAATAATATATTAAAAATAATTAGCCTGCTGTATTTGCTCAAACATTTAATTAGCTCACCTCTAATTTCTTGTCAGGGCCAGACCAAATGATTTCGAGGGCTGTCTACGGCCCGTGGGCCGGATGTTCCCCACCCCTGTTTAGAGGTTGCTATCAGTTTCACCATCACCACTTACTAGTATTCAGTGTCTTTCTCGGGGTGGCTGTCTATGGGATCATTTGCCAACACATCCCACATTTCTTTGTAGCAGTAAGACTTAAAAAATAATTTCAGACTGCAGTGATACTGCGGTACCCCCCAAAATGTGTCTTAATCTTGGTTTCTTCCTTGTCGGATGCTCCTGGTGGTGAGCAGTAGGCATGATTGACAGCCTAGCGCAGTGATGGCGAACCTATGACACATGAACCTATGACACCTATGTCAGAGGTGACACGCGAACTCATTTTTTTGGTTGATTTTTCTTTGTTAAATGGCATTTAAATATATACAATAAATATCAAAAATATAAATCTTTGTTTTACTATGGTTGCAAATATCAAAAAATTTCTATATGTGACACGGCACCAGAGTTAAGTTAGGGTTTTTCAAAATGCTGACATGTTGAGCTCAAAAGGTTCGCCATCACTGGCCTAGAGCATTTATTGACTAAGGTTCTGTAGTTGACATCCTGCCCACAGTGCAAGTCTCACTCACCTCACTGCAGTGCTCCCTGCTGCTATCTTATCTGAGAGAAATGACCTCTCCTTTTGATGTTTTAGAGAATCACAGATTGGAGTCTGCCTACCAGAATCATCTAATTTTGAAAGTTTTAGTGGTAAGTAGAGTTTTTATGTACAAATTCATTTTAATTATGAAATTAGTGAATACCATTTAATATTTAGGAATATAAATATGAAGACTTGCTTCTAATTTCAAGCTATCAGATAGTTAATGTATTTTGAGCAAGTAGACAAGGATTGATTAATAGGTGTGTTTATATCTACGTTCAATCCTATCGAATAAAACCCTAATATGCAAATTGACCAAACGGCAGAATGACTGGTCGCTATGATGCACACTGACCACCAGGGGGCAGATGCTCAATGCAGGAGCTGCCCCCTGGTGGTCAGACAGAAGCCGGACTCACGGCTGGTGAGCACAGTGGCAGTGGTGGGAGCCTCTCCTGGCTCTGCAGCAGCGCTAAGGACTCCTCCTGGGGAGCCGGCCTAAGCCAGCAGGTGGACATCCCCCAAGGGGTCCCAGACTGTGAGAGGGAGCAGGCTGGGCTGAGGGACCACCCCCCAGTGCACAAATGTCATGCATCATGCCGCTAGTAGTCTTATATATGTGCATGTGGTTTAAGACTTCAAATGTAGAAATTTGTTTATAGCTAATTTCTATTTATGTAAAAAGCTAATTATTTACTTTATAGTTCTGTTTCTCTTCTCTTCAGTGACTTCTTTGAATGCTTCACTATTCAACAATCCCTGCAGTTACACACAGTTCATTTAGTGATAGAACCTTAAATTATTTTTTTATGAATTTTGGCGAAGAATGCTTAGAGTTGAGGAGGTTCCCAGCATGTTCTGACGGGCAGAAGGAGAGAGATGGAGAGAGGCACTGTGTAACTTGCTTGCAGGTTGTGTAAAAGCTCACACATTCTGCCTCTTTCCACCATCATTATAAATAACAAAGATGTGCCGGCTTGAAAGCCCCTCACTTACCAGGAGGCGGTGTCAGCCATCTGTGCCATAACTGAGAATCAAGACAGGTGCACAGAGTCCTCTGAACTTGCAACTGTAACCTATTTAGCACAGTTCATGTACTTGACTCCACGAGGGAGAGATCGAGGCCCCCACTGAGAAAAAGTCTTTGTTTAGCTGTAGAAATCATTTTGAGAAGCCTATTTATCTGGTTTTTCAGTCCTTAAAAGAGCAGAAACTACCATTGGGAAGATGTTTAGGTTTCTGGAAGTAGGTAAATTTATAGAGGCAAGAGCAGGCTTGGAAATAGAAAACCTGTCATAATAGGTGCTAATAATTCAACAGTTTAGCAATTTGGACATTTGTGCATATCAAAAAGGCTCTGAAGGCCTCATCCTAGCCCCATGAAGTAATTGATATTCAAAATATTGATGCTGAATCAGCAAGGAAGTTACCTTCTCTATTCTCTGTGTAAGAGTCAGGGGAACATGTAATGCATTAAAAAAAATCATTCAAATTGATTTTAATATGGAGCCTTTGCCCTTAGAGGTAAAACGCTCCATTTGGCTTGAAGAATTCAGTTATTTGTGGGACTTTATTGTTCTCTGACATTTCAGATAACGTTGTCAGGTGACTGCCTTGTGAAAGACTCACATTTTAGGTTCTGCTTGTGTTCGCTAGGCCTCTCCCTTCCTTTTTAATCTTACGGGGAGAGCATTTCCCACTTTCCCAGGCTTTCGCTTTCCACCTCTGCTCTGACTTAGCCCCCACCCCTTCCTGGCTGCATTGATCTTACTGCTCACTCTCTGCAGTGACTCCCTATTTGCTCACTAATGAGGTGCCCACAGTGGTACTCTCAGAGAGGGATGCTGCTAAGCGGGCAGTAGCCAGCATGAGGCTGGAGGCAGAGAGGAAACCCGTCAGTGCAGGGTGTGGTTGCAGATTCTTGAGCAGGGGAACTGCTTGAAGAAATGGCATTTGTTATGGTGGGACCCCCAGCCCAGAACTGTGTCTGAGCAGGGCAGGGCGTCTCAGGCCTGTGGAGACAAAGATGCCTCCCACACTCGGCTGGTTGTTGCTGGCCCCACTCATCTACCTGGGTGTCGCCCGGTGACGGTGAGGAGTCTCAGGTCCGTGGGCACAGGAGGCTTCCGAGGCTGGGCTACTTGTGGTGGTGGGTGTTGGGGGTCCTTCTTGCTGGTGCTGCCCGGCCATCCTGGCAAATCCCCTTGGGGAAGGCAATGGCGGGCCCTGCAGGAAGGAGGGGAGGAGAGGATGGCCCCTGGCAGCTCATTGTGAGCGGGGTCCCGACCAGTTCCTCTGGGTTCATCGGCTATTTTCAAGCTTCTAAGTGGGTGAGTGGGGAATGAACCCACCTGAGCCACCTGGGTTCCCAGGTTGGAGGTGGGGCATGGTGAGCCTTGGTCTCCCTCTTGTAAGAACAGGGTAGAAACAGGAGCGTCAGCTGCCCTGGTGCTGTTACTCACCCAGTCCTGGGTCCCCAGCCGGTTCATGGCCTTGAGTCTCCTCGGGGTGCCTCCTGCATCGTGTGCAGGGTTTATAGATGTGCCCACTGAGGAGGAGGAGGGAGAACAGGGCTGGAAGCCTCTTGTTGCGTTTTTAAATGCAGTGCTTACAGTTGTAAATGTAAAGTACTATGAAGCAACACTAAATATTGTTACCATTTTTTTTGCCAGTTCAACTTTCTGAATTGCTTTGCCTCACTCTTCTACATCGCCTTCGTCCTGAAGGACATGAAGCTCTTACGTCAGGTGAGTGTGAGTAACAGAAAGGTATCCGTTCCTCAGGCTTTAGAGGCGGTTTCTTGTAGTCAGGTAATGCAATCAGCTTCCCATTACTATTTTCACAAATAAAGCCTTTTCAATTCTGTCTATTTCTAAGCCCAATTCTAATTAAAAACAGAAAATCCATCAGCACTGTGTAGTGTACTCAACTGAAAAGAAATGAATGGAAGCTAACCAGCTTGTAAAATTAATGATATAGGGCAGTAAAATAAAACATGCAGTTCCTATATATTTGTATTTGTATAGAATTGTAAGAACAATTCTAACAACAAAACATTTTTTTAACTTTTGTGTGTGTCTCAGGGTGGGGGTGATTGGTGTAGCCTTACATAGGTCTGATACATTTCATTTTTAAGTTATAAGTTGTACTTTAGAGACCAGCAGATCCTTTTCGGAAGCGTTAAGAAAGCCTGACATATATTTAATACCTTTTCTGCTTGAGGCAGCTGCCGGGGAGGGCTGCTCCCTCCTGGTGTGAATGTCCTGTGCTTGCTAGTGAGCAGCCGCAGAGCCGAGGCTGCTTAGTATTTATATGAGAGCGTGGGATCATCTTTCAGGAGATTAAAAGAAAATTGTATAGCAGAGAAAGTTAGTATTTTGTAGTTATGGTCCTAACAGCTTGCATAAAAGTAAATTAAATGTTGTGCTCTTAAGAATTACACTCTACATATTGCTACTTTTTAAAAATTATTTTTGAGCCCTAGCTGGTTTGGCTCAGTGGAGAGAGTGTCAGCCTGCGGACTGGGGCGGGTCCTGGGTTTGATTCCGGTCAAGGGCACATGCCTAGGTTGCGGGCTTGATCCCGAGTGACGGGGGGAGGCATGCAGGAGGCAGCCGATCAATGATTCTCTCTCATCATTGATGTTTCTATCTCTCCCTCCCTTCCTCTCTCTGAAATCAATAAAAATATATATTTAAAAATAAATAAAAATTATTTTTGAAAATTGAAGACGTAGTTGGATGCACACACCTTCCCCAGTCCCACCGACAGTGTTAGTGGGGTGTGACTTCTCATTTCTTACACTTTAGAGAGTCTCCTTCACATAACAGGGGACAGAGGGATGGGAGAGGATTCTTGAAAAAATAGAATTCTAGTATCAGCAAAGATGTTGTGTGATGGAAACACTGATATCCGTCTGGGGAAAGTAGAAATTGACACACCACTTCTGGAAACCACTCCGGCAGCCTTAATTCATCCCTAATAAATAATCGGAGATGGGGTGAAGATTCCTATACGTAGGTATCCAAAGAGCAGCATTTGTAATAGTTCAGGTTGGCACTAACCCCTGCATCCAACAACAGTGCCTGGGCTAATAAAGAAAGAGTTTTTATTGGCACAGGAAAGTGCTCACAATATATAACGAGAGGAAAGAAACAATACAAAGCTGCATATAATATGTAGTGGATCATGCTACTTTAATTTCTACATATGATTGGAAATATCCAAGATGTTAGCAGTGGTTCTGTCCTGATTGTGGAATCATGGGTGACTTTTTAGTTTTCATTTTCTAAGTTTTTTACAGTGGGTGGGGGAATGTATTAGTTTTATAATGTTTTTAATGTTGTGGCCAAACTATTATTTTTCCAAAATTGGCAACATCATTTAGATACTCATATTTTGTAGCCAGGATGATATAACCAAACTCCCCCCCCCCCAAAAAAAACCAAAAAACCACCACAATTTTAAGGAAATTTGTTCTACTGATTCGTAACTGGTTTATTTCTTATTATAATAATATTATTTTTTTCTTTATTGATTTTTAAATAATATTTGTATTATAATCTTTTTGTATTTTAATCTAAGTCTTCCCTGTGGAAAAATAAACACAAATTAGAAACATCATTCCAACACCTAACTTTTCTGATACTAGCTTTTATAACAATAGTATACTATTGGTTGAAAATGGCCATTTTATTTGCATAATTGCACACACGGTGTGGTTTCATGAAGCTACACTGGCCAATGTGTATGTGCTTCTCCTTAGAGCCTGGCCACGCTCCTGATTATGTCCCAGGTCCTGAACCAGGTTGTGGAGTCTCTGCTGCCTTATTGGCTCCAAAGGAAGCACCACGTGCAGGTGAAGAAGAGGGTGCAGGCTCTGAAGGCAGACATCGATGCCACGTTATATGAACAAGTCATCCTGGAAAAAGAAATGGGGACGTATTTGGTAAGCTTGAACCTGGCTGAGTTTAACATTGACTTAATGTGCGTAGCCGTCACGTACCAGGTACCTACACACATGTAAACACTCACAGTCTCAGCTCAGTGCTCTCCAGCCAGCGAAGGGCTACTGCCCTGAATCTGAAGTTATGCCTAAAACACAGAGCTGTGCTTGGTGAACCCTGTGAGTGCTCCGCCGAGGTGGTGGGAACAGCAGCTAGAGCCGGTGGGGCGGAGGGGGGGGGGGGGGGGGGGGGCAGGGGAGGGGGTGAGACGGCCATGGGGGCAGCAGCATGGCTCGCTTCAGACACAAAGAAAAGATTGAACGTGGGTTCTGGAAATATCGGAGGGAACTTTGTAAAGTATGTGGTTGTCTGACCACTATGCTGCACACTAGAAACTAATGCAAATAATATGTAAACTGTAATTGAAAAAAACTTAAAATTTTTTTTAAAAACCAAAGAAAAGATTGAAGCCCATCATTAAAAATGAATGCCAATCTGAAGATTAATTTATAGTTTAAGTTACTTAGTGCTATTGTAAAAATAAAAGAGTTCCTGAAGTCTGAAATTTTTTAGGAACTATAAGGAGATCATTGGAGAATCATAAAACCTAACCATGTGTTTAATGAACTTTTATTGAGCTCCGACTACATTCACTGCTTCTGTAGTGGGGACTGGTGTTGGGGTCACGTTTGCTTTAGGTCATTGTTTCTTATATCCTGCACCTACCTTCTTGGTATGGTATAGTCTTCTTAGTGAGATAGAGCCTTTGGTGAGGGTCCATTGTCATTAAACTTCCATAGTCTTGCTTTTCATCAAGAATGAATTCATCTCCTGATTATTGAACTAACTTTCTTACTTAGTTTTTTTTCTCATATGCTTAAGAATTTTAGTTTGTATGTTCATCTGGAGTAGGAATTTATTCTCTCTCTCGCTCTCTTTCTCTCTCTCCCTCCCTCCCTCCCCCCTTTCCCCCCTCCCCCCTGCTCTCTGCATGTTGTATGCTAAAAATGTCAGGCAGAGCTTGACATGACTGCCGGGCTGCCCGGCAGCACATCTGAGAGACATTATCTGCACATCTCTGCAGAGCCAAAACAGCACAATTTTGAAAGCTGAGCATAGGCTATGATGGTTTCTTAAGACCGAATTGTGGTAAAACCAGCTTGATTGCTAAGATTTTTACTCTTTCCCCACTCTTGGTTACTTCACTCTTCAGAGAATTAAATCAATGCTATATCACTGGGCGTATTTTAAAGCCACATCTGTATGCTGCAACACAACGTAAGGAAATGCTTTCTAGAGCCAAATGCAGCCAAAGAGCGGTTTAGAAATTGCTCGCCACGGAGTCCCCAGCTGCGCACCCACCGGCCAGCTCCTAACACACATGTGCTCGGTGTTGCTCTTTGACGAGCCTTGGAACCTGCCAGAGAGACTCACTTGAAGTCCCTGGGCCCATGCTTCATCCAAGCAGCCAGAGCAGCTGAGAGCAGGACTCACTCCATTGCCAGTACTCTGTAGTTACGTTAGGAAGTTCTCTACTTTAGCAAAATATAAAATATGAAAAGAAACTGACTGGAAGTAGAATCTGATTTATACTAAAGCTCTCAGCTCCCGAGTCTAATATGCATGCCTTGGAGAAGGACTGACTCTGAGATGCAGTAATAATAATGATTCATTTCGCAATAGCCATGCTTAATATTGCTTTAAAATATCGTGATGAGTATTTTTCTTAAACTGAAGTAGTCATCGCATGTGCATAGGGGGATCATGGGGAGGTCTGGAGTGTGGCCTCAGTGACTCACCCCGCACTGTTAGTATCTCTCTAGTTGTCGAGGGTACACAACACCTGTTGCCCGTCTCCTCCTTTGGACTAAACCTTTAAAAACATATCGGAAAGGTGTTTAAACATGGTTTCAGAGGGATTTCTCCATGCTTCCATGGTCTCCTTACTTTCTGCTATAGACTCCTTTCTTTGGCCTCTTTGATTTATATACTTCTTTTGTTAGGGTGACTCTGGGGAGTTTCCTTGTTACGATCAGCTGTGTTTTCCTTTACTTTTAATAAAATTGAGATAAATGTCTTATGCCACAAAATTCATTATTTTAAAATGTACAACTTAGGGGTTTTTTTTAACTAAGTTCACAAGGAGTGCAGCCATTATCTTTTATTTTTATTATTTTTTAAATTAAGTTTATTGGAGTGGCATTGGTTAATAGGGTCATATAGGTTTACGATGTGGATTTCTAGGTTACAAGATCCATGTATTTCACTGTGTGCCCTCCACCCAAAGTCAAATCATCTTTCACCACCAGATATTAGGACCCTTTGCCCGCCACCCCCCAAGGGAGAAGCCCTTGGCACTGGGAGGGACTCAGCGGGGCTGAATAACGATGAGCCTTCTGAGCAGAGCCCAGGTACCACTGTCCACATCAGGTAGTGACTTCTCTTTGGGAGCGAGGCTTTCTGAGACCTCCAGCCCCTCTGCTCCCCCTGGGCCTGGGCGTGCCTGTTGTTACTTGTTAAGGCTGCGGTGGACCTGGGACCTGGGAGCAGGAGGTGAAACTGGAGTGAATTTAAATGCACAGATTGAGTTGGTTTTCTTTACCAAGTGCTGCCTGAGTTACTACAAGCCGTGGGTTAATTTTCACAGTACTGAAAAAGTTCATTCTGACAAATTTTGCCCCCCCCTTTTTTTTTGAGGGGCAAACTTCTGGAGGTCCTTATTCCATCCTTTTTTTAAATGTATTTTTATTGATTTTAGAGAGGAAGGGAAAGGGAGAGAGAGATAGAAACATCAACAATGAGAGAGAATCATTGATCGGCTGCCTCCTGCACGCCCCCTACAGGGTATCAAGCCCGCAACCCGGCATATGCCCTTGACCGGAATCGAACCCGGGACCCTTCAGTCTGCAGGCCAATGCTCTATCCACTGACCCAAACTGGCAGGGCTCTTCTTTTTTTAAGTTAAATTTGGCGGGATGACATTGGTAAGTTATTCTTTTTAGACGATATCAAAACAATGCCTGTTTTCTCCTTGTGGCGCACATTTCCAGGGCACCTTCGATGACTACCTGGAGCTGTTGCTGCAGTTTGGCTACGTGAGCCTTTTCTCCTGTGTTTACCCGCTGGCTGCGGCCTTCGCTGTGTTAAATAACTTCACCGAAGTTAATTCCGACGCCTTAAAAATGTGCAGAGTCTTCAAACGTCCATTCGCCGAGCCTTCGGCCAGTATTGGTGTATGGCAGGTAATTATTTGTGAAAAAATATTCCTTTAAAAGAAATAACAGAATGAGGCATTGTGACTTAAAACGATGAGCCCAAAGGAGAGGGTTGGGAAAACTGGATTTCGTTCTTGCTCGGCCACCAAACAGCTGCGTGACTTCAATAGCCATTTACTTCCTCTGGGCCTCACTTTTCTTATTTTTAAAATTGGGGGTAGGGGTGAGGGAGGTAAAGTATAATCTTTATGACTCCTTTCAGATGTGAGACTTGGACAGTTTTCTAGGAGAGCAGCCAGCTGGGCCTTCACTCACATAACGAGGCCGTCCCCACTGCAGTGTCAGAAGAGGCACAGTAGTTTTCAGACGCGTAAAGAAAAGTACTGCCGATACAGAATCTTATATTCACAGGAAATATTCTCTAGGAGCGCAGGAGAGAGCAAGACACTCTCAGATGAAGGCAAACTAATAAGAGATTTTTATTGTCAGGGGCCCTATCCTAAAAGTATGACTGAAAGTTCTCAAAACTAAGGGAATTATAAAAGTAGGAATCTGGAGACATTAGGAAGAAATAAAATCGCTAAACAAAAATACAAGTAAATACTTTTACTTTTCCTTCTCTTCTTGAGTCTTTAAAGTTATGTTTGAGAGTTGAAACAAAAAATACAAAACTATCTAATGATTCTAAATACTATATGTAGAGAAAATATTTAGGCAATTATATTATAAATAGGGAATGGTAAAGGGAGGTAAGATTTCTATATTTTACTAGAGCTGATAAATAACGCAAGTAAAAGGAAAAAATGTATATACACATATAAAATACAATGTAACTATATATGTATATATGTGTGTATAAAATATAATTATAATATATACTTAGAGCAACCCCTAGAAAGCTATATAAAAATATATTAAAAAACGCAGATAAATCAAAATGGAATATCAAAAAGTGTTTAGGTAACTCATAATAAGACAAGAAAAACAAAGCAGTTTTAATTTCACGTTCTTTTTTCTTTCAGTTGGCTTTTGAAACAATGAGTGTCATATCCGTGGTCACTAACTGCGCTCTGATCGGAATGTCGCCGCAAGTGGATGCACTCTTTCCGGAGTCAAAAACAGACCTCGTTTTGATTGTAGTAGCAGTGGAGGTAAGTGAGACTTTAACTCTCTTTCCAAGAGTTTCTACATCAGATGCCTCTGCTATTCCAAAGCAGTGATGTCTCTGGCTGGCAATTTAGCAACATGCATTTAGTGGTATGAAAACAAAGCCATTCAGGTAATGGGAAGACAGGAATCTGAGGCTGTGCATTCCTGGTGATCACCTGGGACTGAAAAACGGTCACCGTGGTGCAAACAGGAAAGTGACTTTCCCAGCCTGGTCAGAGCTGAGTAGATAAATCTTGTTTGAAACTAGAGGCCCGATGCACGAAAATTCGTGCAAGTGTAGGCCTTCCTTCCCCCGGCTGCTGGCACTGGCTTCCCTCTGGCCACTGGCAGGCACCTGGGACCTGGGCTTCTGGCCCGGCTTTCTCCGGAAGGACCTCTGGTTAATTAGCATATTCCCCTTTTATTATATAGATAGAATTCTGTAGGTTTAATGTGGGTTTTTTTAGTCTAATCTAGGGGTTTGTCACTTGGACTTTCTCAAACAAATCCTAAGAAAATATTTTTTGAGAAAAATTCATGTTTAAGTCTCATTTCCAACAGGTATGGAGCCCATTGTGAGACATTCTAAAACTCCAAAGCGTGCTGTCCTGTGTAGGAGGACTCTTAGTTTCACACAGAAAGCACAAGCTGGCCGTCTCTGTACTGCTTAGAAACCATTTAATTATGCTTCTGACTATGAATTGCTGTACCATCTTAAAAATCAAGCACTTCGCAATCACAAGAATTTGCAGGCAATTTTTTGTTGCTAGTGATTTTAGGTGTCAGGAATATTGTGACCTTTTAGTTTTAGATATTTAAAACATAGGAGAGGGGTGAAAATTTGTTAAAGCAAACTGTGGCAGGAACATAAAGCGGGTGATTCATATACTTAAGGTCTTAGGACTTAGGGCTGACCAGAAAAAAATGAAATCCTGGAATTCATTTGTACATTCAAATGTACATTTGTGCATTTCCAGTAGCGGCTGAAGAAATACAGTCTGCTTTGCTCTATTTTGCTCTTTTAGCATATTGGATCGGAATCTGTGCTTGTGATAGATGCTATATGTGGAATATTCCTGTTGGAGAATGATTTTAGATGGCAGTGAGTAGGAGGGGAAAGAGAATGGCTCTGGCAGATGAAAGTAGGTCTGTTTTGGACTTGTGGGTTGAACAGGATTTTGGAGAGTTATTTGCAAGGTTGATTTATTACGTGTGGAAGTGAGAGATCAAAACAGAGGGGGCCTTTAGCCAGGGGATGGCCAGCTGGCCAGGCTCATAATGTAGCTTCTTGATTTAGAATATGGCCATTAACTTTGCAGATCTAGGAATTTGTCTTTGCCTGTAGTACATCCAGAGCTAACTAGACTTTTGGGACTGACTTATGCTTAAACTAATGAGACTCACAAGAGATTGACGAGAATGTCAAGCAGTTCATTTACAGAAGAAAATACCTGTTGAGCCCTTTGCATGGATTGTAAATGTTTTTATTTGTAAATCTTCTTTGGAGAAATGTCTATTCAAATCCTTTGTCCATTTTTAAATTATGTTGTTTATTTTTTAGCTGTTGCGTTGTAGAGTTCTTTATATATTATAAACATTAACCCCTTATCAGATATATGATTCACAATATTTGCTTCTATTCTGCAAGTTGCCTTTTCACTCTGTTGATACTATCCTTTGATGCACAAAAGCCCAGCTTCTCTATTTTTTCCTCTTTTTTTGTCTTTGTTTTTAGTGTTATATCTAGTAAATCATTGACAAATTTAACATCATGCAAATTTTGTCCTATGTGTTCTTCTAGATTTATAGTTTTAGGTCTTAAGTCTAGATCTTTGATTCATTTTGAGTTAATTTTTATATATGATATAAGGTAAATCATTCTTTTGCATGTGGCTATCCAATTTTCCAGCATCATTTGTTGAAAAGACAGTCCTTTCCCCAGTAAAAAAAACCATATATGTGAGGGTTTGTTTCTGGGCTCTTTATTTTATTCTATTGGTCTGTATGTCTGCATTTTCTTTTCAAGCATTTATTGGGGGTATGATTGACATACATAAAACTGTACATATTAAATGTATATACGCATTGACAAGATAAGTGATATTTATCTTTTTGCCAGTACTACACTGCTTTGATTGCCGTAGCTTTGTAGTACGTTTTTAAATCATGAAGTGTAAGACCCCAACTTTGTTATTCTTTTTCAAGATTGTTTTGGCTGTTTGGTTGTATGTTTGTAGTAACTATAGCTATGTATTTTCTGACTTTTGAAAAACTATTGATCAAAAGTTGAATTATATAGGCACAGATTGGTATTAAACTAAGTCCTCCCCTTCTACCACATTAATGTATTTAAAGATTTATTTGTTTTTACTTTATTGACATTTGAGAGAACCCTCGCTTTGTTTTCTAAATTGAGGATTTTCTGTGTCAGCACAAAATCAAGCTCAGAGAAAGTGTTAGAAGTAACCAAAAATTAGTAAGTCAGCTAATTTTATTCTAGTGATCCTGAGGCCTGTGCCGAATGCCATCTGGTCTTGTAATGAATCTAAAAAGTAGAAAGTTTACAAATAACTTTGAAAATATAAGTTTTGTTGTGTATTACTATATGTTTGTAAAATCATACAGAAATTCTAATTTAGTATGTTACAGAAAAGTCATGGGAATCATCAGTGGATCAAATTAACATGTTTCTGTTTATAAGATTTTCTCTTTGATCTGCAGTGTCTTCAAATTGAGGAGTACAATCTTAAAATTATATTTTATTCCCTATTTTTTCCTGTGTTCTAGATAAATTGTTAGTTTATTGAGTTAAAAATGTTTTGCTAGTAGCATCTGTATCATAAAAGGCCTGTGGTTGTCATGCAAGAACGCCGTCACGACCAAAGGAGCGGTGGCTCTTGCAGCGGGTGGGGTGGGGCATGAGCTACTAGCAGCGGAGAGCTACGAGCAGTGGAGGGCCGGGCAGCAAGCTACTAGTGGTGATGGGCGGGGCAGCCAGCTGAGGCAAGTGGAAGCGAGCTACTCACGCACGATTTCGTGTGCACTGGGCCTCTAGTATTAAATAAATAGCACGCTGTACTTTCCTATATTCATTCATGGCTCCTGAAAGAGTAGAAATTTTACTAATTCAAAAAAGCCATAATAAATAAGCCATAAATAAATAGAAACAAATAAATAAATAAATTGTTAACATCTTGATGTAAAAAGTAACTTAATATATTTTATTTTAAAAGATTTTTCCTCCAAATTAAATAAAATTTAAAATAAATTCATGTTATCAAAATTTTTAAACTAAGAGGACAGAAAATATAACTATGATGTTGATGTTGACTGAGAGCTAGTGTTCTCATATTCAAATTGTGGGTGATTGCTCAGTTCAGTAGTTTTTCTGGTTCACATTTCTGAAGCCAGAAAATTTTAATTTTTATTTGTTAGGTTTTTTTTGGTAAAACTTGATTTAATGCAGCATATAGTTGAGTAGAAGGCAAAAATCATCATTACTGTATACTAGTAACTCAATGTCATATTACAACTTTTGTGTATTTACTGCCATCTAGTGTTGCCTTCAAAAATGACTGAAATTTATTGGGATAACATTGGTTAACAACATATACATTTCAGGTGTACAACTTTATCATATAACATCTCTGTGTGTTAATGTATGTCCACCTAGAGACTGACTAAGAGAATAGCATACCAATATAAAACACTATGTTGGAACCACATGAAAATGCCGTTTTCTAGATTAAAAATAGTCAAATACTGGCAATGTCATAAAGTCCAGCCCATAGGAGCAAATCAATATTCAAATAATTTCTTTTAAATAATCATCATCGTTCTCACTCTTGAGGCAAATTTAATTCACTTCTTTGATGTAATTTCAAGCAAAGGGTCACTCCTTTAAGTGCAATTACACAGATCTCCAATTCCTAAAAAATAGAAAAACCCTACAATCTTGTTAGTATCAAATGTTTGCTAATATTTTATTTTAGTATTAAATGCATTCATGGTTTTCTTTTAATTCTGAAGTTGGCAAGATGTTCCAGTTAAACATATTGAAGCCTAACAGTTCACCTGCTAAGAGCTGTTCCTTTTCTAAGATGCAAATGAATTAACTACTCACCCCAGAAGTTACACTGCACTTCTAATCATTAGGTCCTGGTGAGCAGCAAGGCAGTCTGCACCATGCATGTTTCAATGATAGTTTTAAAAACAATCCTTAATTGCAGTTTCAGGTTTTTTTTAGTTAGGTAATTTTTTTTTCTAGAGCTGCCTAGAAACGGAGTTGGTTCTCAGTTGTTTGTAGTGACTAAAGGTGTCTGCTGAGAGTGGACTGAGCTCTCTGCTCTTTTATGCCTTGACTCAAAGGGTTTATTTTCCTATTTTTTTAAAAATATATTTTATTGACTTTTTACAGAGAGGAAGAGAGAGGGATAGAGAGTTGGAAACATCGATGAGAGAGAAACATCGATCAGCTGCCTCCTACACACCTCCCACTGGGGATGTGCCCACAACCAAGGTACATGCCCTTGACCGGAATCGAACCCGGGACCCTTCAGTCCGCAGGCCGACACTCTATCCACTGAGCCAAACCGGTCAGGGCTCTTTTATGCTTTGACTCACCCTAAAAATAGGGTTTATTTTCCTATTTTTAAAAAACAGTTTCAGATTTCAAGAAAAGTGTAATACAGATGCAAGCATAATACAGATAATTCCTACTACCCTTCATTAGGAGTAACTTTTTTGAGCATTTTGCCACATATGCACTCTTTCTTTCTCTCTGTCTCCCAACTGATTTATATTTACACCTGTGTTTATATCTACACATGGATAGTCCAAACTGTGGAGATTCTGTCCCTGTGCTGCCTCTTAGCGCCTCACAGCCCTGGGCCAGTTACCTTGACCTGTAAGCCTATTTGCTTGACTGCAGAATTGAGGCCAGTGCAGCTTCCACTGCAGGGATGCTCTGAGGAGTAGAAATGGCACATGTATAACCCTGATCACAAGGGTCTGGCATTGAGCACATGTGTAATAAATT
Organism: Myotis myotis; assembly: GCF_014108235.1. Taxonomy (NCBI): domain Eukaryota; kingdom Metazoa; phylum Chordata; class Mammalia; order Chiroptera; family Vespertilionidae; genus Myotis; species Myotis myotis. The sequence goes on from NW_023416317.1 coordinate 50,034,146, forward strand.
GCAGGTCTTGCTACCACTCTTACAAGGCAGGATATAGACACTATTATATTGGTGAAATGCCGAACACAGAACTGGGCACTCGGTCGAGGCACAGGGATGTGAGCTGCGGTTCTAACAGGCTCAGCAATGGCAGAATGAACTTTTATTATCTTTGTTATCATTGCCATCATTATTTGTTAAGCAGGCATTATAGCATGGAAATAGCTTGGGGTGTCGGAGTCAGGAGGTAGCTGGATTAGAATCTGCAGGCAGAATGAAGATATTGGCAGTGTACATACACTAGTAAGTGATGGGCACCGGGTCTGATACGGAGGAGGAAGTGAACAGGTGACCACGGTTGTTAGTGAGTTAGCCCTTTAGCAGTGCGCTCCTGTGCCTCCATCAGCTCGATGATTCATTTCCATGGGCTTGGTTCTCCGTAATACTGAATTGGTTTGGTTTGTGTTACGGTTCCTTGTTTACATGTTAACCACCTCCTCTGTGATCTTGTTTGCATCCCATGTCATGACTCCATTTTCTCCTCTTCGTGATCTTGTTTCTACAGCTGAGTCCAGCCCTCCCTCCCACCTCTCCTTCACTCATCCAGTCCTGCTGATTCTGACTTCTGGATCTCTCCTTCCTCTCTCTTCCCTGTTCCTGTTGGCATGGATTGAGTTCAGTGCTCACCATTTCTCATCTGGACTTAGCTTTTTAAATAGCTTTATTGAGGTTTATTCACATACCACATAGTTTACTCAGTTCAAGTGCACATTCCACGGTTCTTACCTAGACTTTTACAGCAGGTCTCCACTAGCCTTCCCGTCTTCATGCTCTCTCCGCTGCCCCCACGCTCTCTGCTGCTGGAGGGGTCATTCCAAAACAAAATGCTGGTCCCGTTTCTCCTCTGCTACAGTCCGCTGAGGAATCTCCATGACTTAGGAAAAAAATGCCTCGGTCGGAGATCAACTCTATACCACCCTCTCTCCCTGCTGCCCATTCCCCACTCCCCCCCCCACCCCCCCTCCGACATCCCACAGCCCTTCCCACAAGTAGCTGCGAGCGTTTACTGAAGCTGTAGGACCACGTGTGTTCCTTCCACCAGGCTCAGCTTCCTGAGCGCATGGGTAAGGGCAGCATGCAGTAACCTTCAGTAATTGAGACATTTCCATTAAATTACGTTAACTTCCTTTGCAGGTGATTAAGCCATTGTTTGTTAAACGTTTATTAATGGATGAATGAGTCAGTCACATATAGGTGTTTTTCAGTGAACATATAGTTAGTGGCGGTTAAGAATTGACTTAACTTTATAACTGAAGACTTTGATGTGCCCTTGGGAAATATAACTAACAAAACTCTCAAGCAGAACATGGAATTATAGTATTTATAAGAACTGGTGAACTGAATTAGGCAGTATAATACAGTGGTTGAGAATGTGGGCTCTGGGTTCAAATTCTAACTCCACCTTTGTCAAGCCGTGTGTCCTTAAATGAGTTTAGTACCTAGAGTGGTCACAGGGATAAGTGAATGAATGCATGTGGTATGCTTACTGCATTGCTTGGCAGGATTAAGTGTTCAGTATGTTAGTCATTGTTGTTATTGTTTCAGAAAAAAATCATCTCTCTTGTAGAAGTCTCTACCTAATTGAAAGGTCTGATTAAATTGCCTGGGAAGTTTTTAAATTGAATTATACTTACATACATTCATCTGGTCACTACCAACTGTATTCATCGGGCACCACTTCCCGGTGTTGGAGCATGTGCTGGGTTCCTGGGAAGGCAAATAAGGGTTTAACTTACAGAGTGGGGCACTTTTGAATAGAATTACTGAACTGGGTTTTTTTCTTCCTTCTTTGGTTTCCTCTACTCCTGTGATAATCTTGGTAATTTTCTGGTTTTTCTCTGGGCTGTCCCCCTCTTGCGTTTTATCCAAATGAAACACTGCTCTGTGTTGTGTTAATTGTGTGGGAATGATTAAAGACGGTCATTACTAAATAGAGCCCTGGCTTTAGAAGTGCTCACCCACTGGGTCCTCCAAGAGGTGAACCGCCGTGCAGTGGAAGGCTCTCGAAGGCCAGCTCTCTCCACCCTCCCCGGGCAGAGTCCAGACTGGCCTAGGCTCTCCCGGCCCACCCAGCGGTGGGGGCCCGGGGATTGTGTTCACTCACCAAGTTAAGTGCTCCCCAAAAGGCATTTTGGTCCCAAATCTGTTTACGTGTGGCATTCTTGTTACTGTAATTGGCATAATTTAATTAAATGGAATGAAAGCTGATGAAATGTGTGTGCTAAAACAGAAAGAGCCGTCATTTCTGTGAAAACCTTTGGAAAGACTCCATAAAGACATATTACTATCAGAGTGGGTAAAGATGAGGCAAATTATAAGAGATGAGGGAAAAATCATAAAAATATGGACAGCTTCCAGATTCTGTTTTCACATGGCTTCACACGCGTCTTTGTTTTCACTCTTTTTCAAAGAAAGCGAACCTGGCAATCATTGGCCTTGAATTGTGGGTGTTATTTATGAACGAAGACAGTGAGAAAGTGTCACTGGATTTGCTCAAAGGAGAGGCCATGGCCCTTATGTTATAAGACTTGCAAATAAATGTACTTTCAATGTTTGCTAAATTAATGTTAAAGATATGCCTTTTTCAATGATTCCTCATTTTAGCTAACTTTTTTTGATTAACTGAGGAATTACTGCTCCCAGGTGTGCCACCTAAATGAGCTGCTTCTGTCTGTGGGGAGTGTGGAATCAGGGGCTCAGCTTTTGCATTTGTCAAAAGTGCGAAGTATTTGTGTTGTTGGGCCCAGTGCCCTCCAAATCGATGGTTAGCACATAATCTGTTTAGATATGACTGTTGATATCCAGTTTTTGTAAAGTAGCTTAGGCTGCATTCTTTGAAGGTATTAACATTGGTTAACCTAACCCTGTCTCTTGGCCTGGAACATTTAGGAAAGTCAAGTCTCACACCTCCGAAAGAGATCAGTTTATATTCAGGATGGAGCTGTTTTCAATTCATTTTTAGTATTTACCTTCTATTTATGCCAGTAATACAAATTTTCCATTTCTGATTATAGAAATGGCCACAAATTCTTCCTCTCTCTATAGCCAGCCCTTTGCACTATGACTTTGTCCCACCCCCTGTCCCCCCAATCAGGAAGTGAACTCTATTTCCCCCAGTCTTTTATCTAGGCTTGGCCAGTTAGACATTAGCAAACATGTGCTGGGGGCTTGCTACTCTTTGGGACCCTGGACTGGCCGCCATGGAAGGTCATATGGAGCTGAGAGTAGCCGTCTCATCAGACATGTACGTGGGTCCATCGTGGCTTAGAATGATGACCAAATGTATGGATTAGAATCCATCAAAGACCCTCTATGATGGCCACTGGACAGTTGGACATCTCTGCACTGGGTCCTCCCTCAGTGGCAGGATCACAGGAGTTAATTTGCTCATCCATCTGGGTCAGTCCCTTGAGGACATCTGTTTTGTGAGTTTAGTGTATATATCACCAGTTGAAGAAGAAGTAATACGCCGTCTTTGAGTTTGTAATCTAATTGTAATGTGCTCTGTGGATATGATTACAGAGATTGATGGAAGTTCTAAAGAGAAACAGAATTCAAGGGGCATTATAAACAAGGCACAGTGGTGTTCATTTTTAAGAACATGCATTCTGCAATGTCTTGGGGGGATCTTGCCTAGGTATGATGTGATTTATGATATATATGATATGATATGATATGATATGATATGATATGATATGATATATGATAGGATAGAATCCTGGACTTCTCTCTAATTTCTCTTACCCCACAGCATACACCTGGTTTCTAATGTGTTTAAAATTCATGCCCTTATTTTAAGTTTTAGCTAAATATTGCTTTTCTCTTTTAAATCATAGAAAGACTATAAACCAATTCTGGTTGAAACTTGGTCTGTAGACTGCTATTAGTTCACAGAGTGTTTGCTATAGGTCTACAGTGAGATAAGCACAGAAATGGAGGGTAAGCATTTGGGAACTTCTAAGACAGTTTGACATTTAAGCATGCGATCAGTGGGCTTATCTTGTTGAACAAGTCTAGACCAATTATACTAGTGTTCACTTTGCATGATGAGCTGCATGTGGTTACATGCAGTATGTATTAGTCTGCTCTGGCTGCATAACAAAATACCATCAACTAGGTGGCTTAACCCACAGAAGTTTATTTCTGACAGTTCTGGAGGCTGGATGTCCAAGCTTAAGGTGTCAGCAGGGTAGATTTCATTTTGAGGCATCTTCTGCTTGCAGGTGGCCACCATCTTGCTGTGTGCTCATATGGCCTCTTCTTTGTGTGCATGTGGAGAAAGAGAGAGAGAGAGAGAAAGAGAGAGAGAGAGACAGAGAGCTCTTTGGTGTCTTTTCTTATGAAGACAGTAGTTCTATTCTATCAGGGCCCCATTTTATGACCTCTTTTAACCCTAATGTCCTCCTTGTAAGCCCTATCTCCAGAGTCCCATGGGGGGAGGGGGGGAGGGCTTCAACATATGGATTTGGGTGGGACACAGTTCAGTCCAAGCACTGTAGGGCCACATGTAGGTCCATAAGGGACTGGGAATTTACCAGGTTGGTCCTTCACCACAGATAGTTTGAGAAGCTCTGCCATTGACATAAGTGGAGCCCATTAATGTAATCACAAGTAAATATTACTATAGAAGCAGGAAACCTTAGGATTAGGTTAAAAAGTTTAAATATTTATGAAATGGATGTATCCTCACGTTCAATAAAATTGTTTTGTGTGAAATGTTGACTCTGTAGAAGAGATTCGATTAAAAACCAGAGAAGAGGTATTGGATAGTTCATTCCCGCCGAGGCCTGGCTTTAAGCTTAATGTCACTGCAGTGTCGCGGCTGCTCTTGCAGCGTAGCTTCCTGCCTGTGCAGCCAGCTCGTGAATTGCGGACGGGTGCCTGGGTGCCTGTGCCTGCTGGCTCGGGCCTCCCGCTGCCTGAGGACGTCTCCCCGAGGCCATCCTCGGGAATCACCCTCTCAGCCTCTCAATGGAGGACGGCCTCCTCCCTGGGACCGAGTCTTGTGCTTCCTTCTTTCTCTGTGGTGTATAGCTTCGCAATTAGGATGGTTAGCTTCAAGGTGACTCATTTTGAAACCGTGGAACCTTTTTGGTTTCCCTCTTTTCCTTTGGAGATTTCTTTTGTCTCCCACCTGCTGACCCTGCCTCTGGATGCCTCCTCCACGCATCCACTCCTTCCTAAGCTGCTGCCCCTGCACCCGGCTGCTGTGGTCGCGCCTTGTCGGGCGGGGTGTTTCCGTGAGCATCTAATCGCTCTCGGGCCTCGGGCTCTTCCTCTCCAGTCTCATATTTGTAAAGCGTGGTTCTGTTAGTATAACCTTTTCAAAAACATTTTACTTTTAATCTATGTGTGTCTGTATATGTCAAGTGTGTTTCTTCTAGGTCGTGTTACGATTATGTCTTTTTAAATACAGTCGGATCATATCTGAGTTTTAACTGGGGTGTTCTAGCATTTATATTTAATCTGGTTATTGATGTGGTTAGATTTCGTTCTGCCACCTTGCTCTGCATTCACCACTTGCCCCGTTGGCTATTTGTTCTCTTTTCTGCCTTTGAATTCATCAGGGCTTGTGTGCGTGTCTGGGTGCGTGTGTGTGTTTCCATATTTTTTTCTCCTTTGTTAGAATTATTAGCTGTAACTCTTTATCTTGTTATCTCACTGGTTACTTTAAGGTTTATAGAATACATTTTTATTTTATCATAGTCTACCCTCAAGAGGCATTTACCACTTTATGTACAGTGCAAGAACTAAACAATAATATGCTTCTGTCTTTCTCCTCCTTCCTGATTATTTCCCAGTGTTGAGTCTAGACCAGTGATGGCGAACCTATGACACACGTGTCAGAGGTGACATGCGAACTCATTTTTTTGGTTGATTTTTCTTTGTTAAATGGCATTTAAATATATAAAATAAATATCAAAAGTATCTTTGTTTTACTATGGTTGCAAATATCAAAAAATTTCTGTATGTGACACGGCACCAGAGTTAAGTTAGGGTTTTTCAAAATGCTGCCACGCCGAGCTCAAAAGGTTCGCCATCACTGGCCTAGACCCTCTAAGGACTTGCTCTGAGTACCTGTGAGTTAGGGTTTCCAGTCTGGCTGGTGGGAACATATACCATTCTCAGTCCTGTATGCGCCCTAAGTGCTGGTCCCTGCAGTCCATCCACATGTAGCTGCCCTGGACCTCACATGTGTGTGTGCGGTCAGCACCTGAGGGCACCGTCTGCAGATGCCCCAGGCATCTGTCTGTGCAGCTCCCTCCTTCGGTTCTCTGACCTGCAGACAGGTGGTGCCACGTTCCCGCTGCCGCTGTAGTCACTTGGCTCAGCCCAGTCTCCTCGCCCAGCCCGCAGCCCAGACACCACCTCCAGGAGTGAGCGGGATGACCTGCCCCCTTGACTCCTGTCGCTCGGGTATCCTGGCCCTTCACTCCCTGACACCCAGAGCCCTGGAAACTGTTGTTTTGTGAAATTTTGGATGTTGTTTTGGGTGGGAGGGTTAATCCATCCTGGTGGAAGTTGCCCATCAGGATATTTTTACTAAGTAAATATGTCATGTTTTTAATAAAGCTCAGTGGGTAAGAAGAATGAAAATCTGACTGCTTCTCTCACCTCCACTGCTAGCATTGTGGTCCAGCCACGCTGTGTGACTTAGCACAAATCTCCGATCTGTAAAATAATGATAATAGTACCCACCCTTGAAACATTGTTATGAGGGAGAAAATGGTTGTTTTTAAAGTGCTTTGTGCCTGGTATATATTAAGCATTATAGGGGTATTACTTAAATGAAAAGGGGCCAATATGGGGTTCTCTTGTGTCTGCCTGGCTCCTGAGATGTCCATCTTCCATTGCACCCCTGCTTCCTGCCTGGAGACGAGGTCAGTGCAGGAAAATACTGAGGGTGGGCCCCTTCCCAGGAGACCCTGGCCAGTTAGTGGGGTGACAGCCTTGATGCAGGAAGCAGGTGTGAATCTGATGGAATCACCCACCCACCAAAGTGGGAGACCGTGGGCTGCAGCCCGGCGGCTCGTCCTGGTCAAGGTCGTGGGACGGGGGCAGGAGTCCTTCATTCAGGAGCTCCGACCGCGTCCCACTCCACCCTCAGCTCACAGCCGGGCCGTCCTGTAAGGAAGGCACAGTCAGAGCTCGCAACCCCTTGTGTTTATCCGACAAGACTGGGCTTACAACAGTTTAGCCCTGTACCGTGTACCCCATGTCGTGTGCCCTGGGGCCCTGAGGATCCAGGGAAGAGCCCCACAGGTTGTGAGGGGTTTCTGCGTTAAGAGGGCAATGTCCCCCTCCAGAGAAGCCCGTGGTCACGTTCTTGCCCCACTGCAGACAGGGACCACTGACCGCTCGGGTATGTCCAGGCTGCACATTCCAAAACTAAGAGTGCGGTGCTAAGGTGGCAGCCCGGAAATGAAGGGTGATGTCACCAACAGACATAGGCCAAAACCGAGCGAGTGTCCTCTGCCTGCCTCCGAGCGTCCGCAGTCATGATTGACATGTGAAGAAGGATGCGTAAGGTCACTGGATAAAAGGTTGTTTTCAGGCCGAGGTAGGGATTGGATGTTAGATGGACATTAACTTAATATGGAAGAGCTTATGGAGGCTCCACTCTCAGGCTAATAGAATTGGAGATGGCAGCCTGAGCTAGGACCTTGTTAAAACATTTTTCTGAGATTTTGCAGATACTGTCAAGTCAATAAATAAATTGATATATGGATTGTATTTTGTGTTTTTTTAAAAAAAATCTAATTTATGTTAGTAGAGCAGCAGTAACACAGCTAAACAACCATAATGCATAAATAAATTATGTTGGAAATGTAATAATGCCCATTTTTTATTTTGTGCATGTTACATTCCATTATTTTATTGCCATTGGCTCTTTTTGCATCAATCATATCTGTTTCACTTAAAGCTATAGTCTGAAAATGAAATCATTAAAGTGATAATGAAATTTTGAATGTTGCCTATAAAAATTTACTAATGGGTCACATGAATTAGACTCTACTGTTCTTGCTTATTAACAACTTTAATTAAACCACAAAGGGGGATGGATAGCATTAGGTGGTTAATTTTTGTCACCTTGAGGACAGTATGCTTATTCTGAAACAAAATATGATTGTGTCCTACTATTTAAAAAGATAATCTGCCGAAACCGGTTTGGCTCAGTGGATAGAGCGTCGGATTGCGGACTGAAAGGTCCCAGGTTCGATTCCGGTCAAGGGCATGTACCTGGGTTGTGGGCACATCCCCAGTAGGAGATGTGCAGGAGGCAGCTGATCGATGTTTCTCTCTCATTGATGTTTCTAACTCTCTATCTCTCTCCCTTCCTCTCTGTAAAAAATCAATAAAATATATTAAAAAAAAAAAAGATAATCTTTCTTTCCATTCTAGCTGGAGATAAGCATAGCATGCAGAATGTAAACACTGGCCGACTTAGTGGGACAGTTGGGGAGTTTTTATGTAAAGCTAGTCGGTTTAATTAACCATCAGGGGTATCACATTTTCCACCTCTACAAGCTCGCTCCCTTGCACACAGTGGCATACTTAGTTAGGTCCCAGGGACTCAGAAGAAGGTGCCCATCAGACAACAGCAAGATATTGACTTCATGATTTCTTTGTCATTGAAATCGTTATTAAGATAATTGCAGGTTCACATGCATTTGTAAGAAGTAATACACAGAGTTCCCTGCACCCTCCCCCCAGTCTCTTCCAGGGCTAACATTTTTTAGAACTCTGGAGCCATGTTGCAGATCAGGATGACATCGCTACAATCTGCCGATCTGGCTTAGATCTTCCCAGTTTGTGTGGATTTAGTTCTACGCATTTTATCACATGTGTAGTTTGCATGTTCACCGTCACAGGTAGATACAGAACAGGTCCGACAGCACAAGGCTCCCTCTCATCCTTTCATAACCACACCCACCTCTCACCCCTCCACTCCTCCTTCTCCATCTCTTACCCTGGCAACCACTGACCTGTTCTCCATTTCCCGGTCGGTCAGTATATACCCTTTTGAGATGAGCTTTTTTCACTCAGCACTGTTGCCAGGAGATCCCTCCAAGTTAATATGTGTGTCGATAGCTTGTTCCTTTTCCTTGTCGGGCATTGCTCCATGGTATGCGTGCACCACGGTGTTTTTAACCACCTACTCATTGAAGGGCATCTGGGCGCATTCCAGATTTAGGGGCAACTATATATAAAGCTACCCTGACCATTTCATACAGGAGATGTTTTTCTTTGATTTCTTTAATTATTGACATCTTAAATTCTTTACTTTTTTAGCTCTTCTGAGAAACAAGGTACATCTATCTCTGATACAAATTGAAATATGAAATTGATTTGTTCTGCAAGTATCTTTCACCCGTCTTACGCAGACTCCTAATCTCCGGGCCCTGTGGGGGACAAGGTCTAACTGCTGGCCGGAGGGACCGTGCTCTTGTGTTAAGCAGAAATAAAAAGTGTGAAAACTGCAGAGTCAGGGAGATTGAAACAAATCCCACTGGCTAACGTTTGTGTATGTCACCTCCTTCTCTTGAACATCTGGCACAAAACGACAGAGTGCTGGCTCTGTGATCTGAGAGATGACTTGCTGTAAAGGGCACATGAGGAAAGTGTGACACCTCATTCCCGAGGAAGAAAACCAGTTGAGGCTTTGATGTGGTGTAATTTGGGGTCTCGCGGGGACCTGAGTAAACCCCTGGAGATGATGACATCTCGTGACATACTTACTCCTCAGTCGACTCACTAGTGAAATAACGTCAAGGGACCAGCTTGTAGGCAATCCTCATGCTAAGCAGGACACGTGCTCTGGTAATTTAAGCAACTTCAATCTGCAACTGATTTTCCCATAGAAAAAGTGTTGTGAGAGAGTGTTGTAGTCTGACCAGGGATCCAAGGTTCACCATTGCATAGTATTTACCAGACACGTTGCATTTGACTATATTTGTTTTCAGCTGTAAATGGTTGCTATTTAGTATAAGACTAAATAGTTTTACTAAAGCAAAGCAGAGAAACTGTCATGGCACTGAGAGGGTTCAGAAGAACTTCATTCAGAATGATTTTTATCATCATCTTTGAAAGAGACTTTGGACCAGTTTGGTAGTTTGTTGAGAATTGATTCAAGAATAATTATCTAAAAGGACTTTTTTCTCTAAACGAGGTGAACCAATCTGGTTTTTCAAAAAAACAAACAAGCAGCGCCTCGCTTAGCAATAGCAGAAAATATATTCCGTCCCAGCCACAGCTCTAATTAGGTACCAATTACATTACCCAGCTGTAATTGTCATAATTGTTATTTACATTTCTTAGTGGAGGTATTTCATGCTTTTTCTTGGATCCTTTGCACTTGGCTTTTTGTTGGTATTGATTTTTTTGGACCAGCAGATCGCCAGCACTTTAGTGCATCATTATATAACAAGATCCCAAGCCTCAGCACAGACGGCAACAGCCACGGCCAGGTTTGCTGCTCTGTAACAATCCTTCTCTCTCAGCCATAATTATTGCCTCACTGGAGCGGGGTTTTTAATAGGATGCATGGCTGTGCAGTGATGCAACCTTTCTCTACATGGCAGCCTTGAAAAATTCAAGCAGATCTTAGCTGGCCGAGCAGCCACAACATCCTACAAACTTGGGCCAGGATTGGCATAAAGCCTGTTAGAAACTAATCCTTTTAAAATTTCTTCCTGGATGCCAAGATCATCCAAGATGATTTTGGAGCCTTTTGAGAGCATTAATTTTTTTTTCATGTGTGGTTACAGCTCACTTCCCTTTGCCGAATCCCATTCTCTATCCCAGTCCCCCTGCATCACGTGGCTTCGCTATCTGTCCCTTCTCTCTTCGCTTCTTGCTGCTTGAGCTTCTGATTGTTTTGGAAGGAAGCAGATGAAGTTGCTTTGTGACTTTGGGCCTCTGGGCCTGTTCCCCTCTCCTCACTACTGGGATGAACACTGTAGTGAGCGCTTTATAAGACTGGTATTTTTCCAAGAGGAAAAGGACTAGGTGGTACAAAAACTAAAAAGAAATGACCAAAATAAAGTAGAAACTTCCTTTAAATATCTAAGGGTGAGAGGTGTTTTAAACCACTAGAGGGAGCCCATATTGTTCCGATTTCTGAATCCTATCAAGTTTAACAGCTTGCTTTTATTGGCCATAGAAGAGGGCACCTCCAAACAGTGATGTACACATGCGTAATGGTAACCATCGCCTTCAGCTAGCTTTCAAGGTGACAGCGGGAGGCCACCAGGTGGAGACCACTGTCTACACTGTGGCCTCCCACTCCGTGTCGCAGAGGCCATGTGAATGAGTCATTGGAGCTAGGATCTCTCCAGGGTTTCTGGGTCTCCTGTTCCCCTTGCCTGTAACACGCGTGGTCATCTCTCCCCCGCTTCCTCCCATCACCCCCTGGGCAGATTGCGTTCCATCCTGCAGAATATCAGTCTTGTGTCGACATTATGCTGGGCTCTGGGCAAACTGGAAGGTGATTAATGCAACGGTCTTTCATGGCAGGATAGGAATCGTCTTCCTCTCCAACAATCTTTTTGCATCTCTGCTGGTTCTTGCTTCCATGGCTTGGGACTGCCCCTTCCTCTGTTTAGCGCTCCTGTCTGCCTGCTGAAGTCCGAGGCTTCCTTTGAGGCCCAATCGGAGAACGACTTCCTCTGCCACGCCTTCCTTGGTCAACGCATTTCTTTATCATCAAGGTCCTTGTGTGGAGGTAGATAATTTGAACCACACTTGAATATACGTTGCCATGGAGATGTTTTGTATTTGCTTCATGCCTGGATTCTCACTTGTAATAGATTGTAAACTCTTTGTGACAGGGTTATGTCTTCTGCGTTCCAGTTATTTTACCCATAAGGCCTAGCATTGCTTAGGACCTCCCTTGGTAAATACCGATTTTAGCTGTGCTTTAACTTTTACTAGAAGTTACCAGCACCATTGTCAGGAACATGAAGACATCTTATGAGAAAAAACAGGGCAAACCCTTGAGCTGCCCCCTCTCCAGCTCTAGAAGGCTGGGGGAGAAGGGTGATTACATCTGTGGTGTGATTTTAGCTTTTTCCTCAGTAGGCACCACCACCTGAAGTCATTCAGGGCTGGGAACTTACTCAACCACCCCGAGGACTACAACCTCGAGTCCAGAACTGTTTGATGATGCAGGAACACGTAGATATGCCCAATAGCTTCCCAGGAGGGAAGAACCGCTCCCACTGTGGCCCCTTCCCCTGCCCTCAGCCAGCCCGCAGCCTGTCCCTGCTCAGGGCCTCACCCTGCTGCAAGGCCACTTCATGATGCAGAGCGAGCACTTGGTGCTCCTTGATTTAAAAATTGTACAAGCGGAGAATTCCATGCTACTTAAATCCTTTGCAAGTAATTACCAGATTGTTAATGACTTGATTCGCAGCTGAGAATTCATCCTGATAGGGACAAGATATGTGTCATTCCACATAAAAAGTGCAGAGATTATGCAACAAAATTAGAAATTAAGCATCAACGTTAAGATCTGTACCATTATTTTCACTTTGGGTTCTTTAATTTCATGTTTAGGTTAGCTTAATTTGTATTGTTTTCCCCCTTTCTTTGAATATATCACAAGAAGCAATGTGAAAATATTATATCTGGGGTGAATTCTCCCGTTCTGCCAATGAACTTGCTGCAGGGAGCAGCCTTCTCCCCTATAAATAACGACGGGCATCTGAAGGGTCTGCAGGAGAGCAGAGGGCACCTGGGAGGAGGTGGGGACCACTTCACAGGGAGCCCAGAGAGGTGGGTCTTTCCTGCTGAGGGAGCACAGCCTGAAAGAGAGGCCCCTCCTCTTCAGGGACTGGGTTTTCTGTGACCAGGAAACAGCATCAGGAGGAATTTTGTTGTGTTTGTCTGGTGTCCTATTTATATTTAGATATTTAATTCATCTGGAAACTATTTTTTGTTTTTAAAGTAGGAGTCCAACTTTGTATATCCCAAAGGAATAGCCATTTATATTTATTTAATTTTTAAATAAACCATCTTTTTTAGTAACCTAAATACTACCTCTATCACATATGTTTTGAGAATCTGTTCTGTTTCACTGACCTATTTGTCTCTTTTTGAGCCAATTCATATTGTTTTGATTGTAGTTATTATAGTAAGTTTTAGTATTTTTTCCCTGATTTTTTCTCTTACTTTCCCCCCTACAGGTTTGTTATTAATTTTTATATATTTATTTTTCCAAATGAACTTTAAAATTCCTTAGTTTCATTTCAACAAAATCCGTTGGTTTCTGATTACAATTAAATTTCTATGTGAATCTTGGGAAGATTTAATACTTTGTGATGAGTTTGCCTAAAAACACTGCATTCAGGATCTCCATTTATCAGTGCCTTATTCTATGTTCTTCAGTAAAATTTTGTTTTTCATCATATAAGCTCTGTACCTTTCTTATTTTCCTTTGGTAAATTGTATTGCTCTTATGAATAGTATTTTTCTAATCAATTTCCATTTCTTACCAGTATAAAGAAAAGCTTTTAAAAAGTATTTATATCCAACAACTACTAAGCTCTCACTTGCTGCTGCAAATACAGATGTTTGCTCTGCCAGGACTTACACCATTTGTTTTATATCTTCTCTTAGTGCATTAGTTAGGGTCATGTTGAATAGTAAACATCCCTGTGTTCGTCTTGAATGGTAATGGCCTCAATATTTCACCATTACCTAAGTTGTTTGTTGTAAGATTCTAGTAAATGGCCTTGATCTTATTTAAGTATCTTTTTCTACTTCTATTTTAGGGAGTTGTTTGTTTGTTTTCTTGTTTTAATTAGGAATGACCATTTAATTTTACCAAATGTTTTTTGGCCTCTATGTTTTATTGATATTGTTTTAATGTTTTCACTGTAAAAAATATAAATGTAATAAATCTGTTGATAGCTTTCCTAATGGTGGGCAATCCCTGCATTCGTGAAATAAACAATGCTTGGTCATGTAATATTATTCTGTTAATTCACTACTGGGTTCTATGTGCCAGTACTGTATTTAGAATTTTTGCATCTATATTTATAGTGAAATTGGTCTTTTTTAAAAAAAAAATCAGTATTAAGTATATTCTAGCTTCTTAGAATTAGTTGGGGTAGCTTTCCATTCTTTTCTATGGCCTAGACCAGTTTGAGTACACAGTATCTGTTCTCTCATGATGTCTGCTGTCCAATGTTAATAAGAGTTTTGATTACTACCAAACTTTTAACCTTTATCATTGTGAGTTTAAAATACCTTATTGCTTTAAACTTTAAAGGGAGGCCTCTAAAATGCTTGTTTTCCCCTCTCATTCAAACTGCCAAGATTTGGGCTGTTTTATTGTTTTGCTTTTTTTTTTTTTGCTTGTGTTTACATGAAAAGTTTTAGAGTTTTAGTAACAAGCTGAAAGCTTTTGCAACAGGAAGGATCCATGAGGGGGGTGCTGTACATATAGCGTCCAAGGCTTTTGCTGCTGCATCCATAGTTGGAGACGTGAGAAGGGGAAGGAACCTACATTTAGCAGGGAAAGGAGGACAGGCTGGTTGTTAAAAGCCTGGCTCCAGCTCCAACTCCCTGCAAGCTGGGTGACGTTAATTAAGCAAACCTCTGAGCTACAAGCCGTTTTTCCTCATCCATGAGTCATGTTGATAACTGCCGAATACAACCGCTACGAGGATCAGAAGAAATAGTACTCAAAAGCGTCTAAATCCTTAAAGCACTGTGTTGATACAAAGGTTACTTTATAGGGTTATTCTTATCAAATGATTCATATAATAGGAAATGTCTTTAATGAAAGGTGATTTGTATTTGCAAATGTTTATTTGGGTAGCTGTTGATTTATTATAAGACAGTCTTTTATTTTTTATTTTTTATCAGGATCAGTAAGTAATGACCATGAGATAATTAGAACAGGTTTTAAATTTTGCTAAGTCATCTCAGGTTTAAAGATGTTACACTGTACCCCAGTGAGCCGGCCAGGGCACATTTTAACTTCCTGGGATCATTCGCAATCTTAAGTGAACAAAACACCAGCTCATTGATATTGTGGGCATCACTACACTTTGCTTTTTTCCTTGTCCTCGTAGAGAGAGAGAGAGAGAGAAAGACTTTTCCCATGTCCTTTATTTAATCACCTGGAAATAGAGATCCCCCCCCCCCCCTTTTTTGTAGCAAAATGCTCCTGTAGCACAAAATATTTTCTCCAGCGTGTACTTACAGCACCGGCTAATTGAATCACAGCACGTGCTAAGCACCTGAAATGAATGTTCGTAAAGAGTCCATCCTGGCAAACGGTGTATGAGCTCCGCGGTGACATGGTGAGAACTTGCTGCGTCCTCTTTCGCCCCTCGAGTCTGCAGTGAAAGGTGTATAATCAGTTCCTTTAGTTCACACCAGGCCCCTACTCGCCGTGCGATCAGCTGCGGACATGTGAAGTCCAAATACTTAGTCGACTGGTCGTGCCCACTGCGGGAGAGTACAGCCTCCACCTCCGTAATCAATCAAGGATAATATTGGCTTAGGAATCATCTGAGCAGTGTGAGGTGCTGAGTGACTGACGTACTCCTTCGTCTCATGGTTAGGAGCCAGGGCGAGCGCTGAGTGCTGTCCAGGGTGCAGCAGCAGGAACGACTCTGTGGGAATCTCGACACTGCGGGGAACCCCGCTGCAGAAGGGAGGCCCCTCGGATGCAATGTCATTTTGCAATGCAAATGAGAGCAATGAAACAGGGCATCTGAAGGAAATATCACAAGATCCCCGACGCTATAAAAATATCCGATCGCTAAACTCATTGGGAAAAGGGCCCAGGGCCTGGAAGCAGATCTTTTTCACTGGGATGGAGTCACTTAAGAGATCATTCTTTTCACAACAAAGGAACACACAGATAGAAGAGGGTGAAGGTGTTTTTGAAGGAACGACCTTGTTGGATTTCTGCCGTGTGACCATTGGGTGCTGATCGCTCAGCAGTGCCCAGACCACAGCAAGCTCAGAGCATAAAATCGTTTGCTCCTGAGAGAAGATATAATTAAATAATTCTGAAACATGACCAAAAATTGAATCTCTGAAGAGACAAATTCAATAGCAGTCTCTTTCTTCAACATCCATGTCCTATTTATTGAATTGCCTGCCCATTACTCATTTCTCCGGGAAACTCGCCTCCGTCCCTGACGGCAGTGGGTGCAGCTGTGGCTCCTGGTGGAAACAGCCGTGGCTTCTGGTGAAAGTGCGCCCCCCCCCCCCCCCCCCCGCCCCATGATGAGCAGTGGGCACCCAGCCTAGGCGTCACCAGGCCACTCTTCCTTGGAGGGATTGGAACTGTCCCCAGGGGGCGCTCGTCCTGGTCTGGCTGCTCCTGGACCCGAGAGCTGTGAACTTGGGAGCTGTTGTTGGTCTCTGCTTTGGTCACACAGCCCGGGGAGCATTGAGAGCCCCTTTGGAGATCGATGGGAACTCAGAAAAGAGGCCTCAGGGGCGGGTGAGGGTTAGCACGTCCATCTGGTGTGGCGTCCTGCGTTGTAGATGAGGGCCTGAGTGTACTGGGAGCTGTTCCTGGGCAGAGTGGTCCATGAAGCAGCTGGTTGCACACTGGGGAGCAGTGGCATGGACTAGATGACCGTTCAGGGGCTGCCAACCCTGAGAGCCCATGGTTCTCTAGAGGCACAGATGACATGTGTCCGAGTCCTTGCCAAATTTAAAAACTGGATTTTACAAAATTCTCTGCTTACGGTTGACCAAGCATATTGAGATTCCTTTGATAATCACATTTAGGTTTATGAAAGTAATACATATTTGTAATCTGAAAGGTCAAATATTTCTTTAAGAGCACAGTAATAACAACATTACAGGTCACTGCTTTCTTCTCATTTCTTAGTGTCAGTGATTCAGTGGTTTAGCCCTTCTAGTTACATCTACATTTCTAAAAAACATGTTCAGTTTTACTGACTCCCCTACTAAATAATATGAATGTCTTTACACTCGCCACATAACTTCTGTTTCTCCATCCTCCCCATGTAGCTTTACATCGCAGTTTTTGGCTAAATTAATATTGAATGATTACATTACTACGTAACTGTTACTTTCAGGTAAGCGTATAGTGTGCCCTGATTATATTTCCTTAAACATAGTTGAGCTGATCATTGCCTTATATTTAATCTGCTTGGTTTTCTACGTACCTATGATGGATTCTTTCCTAAACTCGGTGTCCTTAAACACATCAGGTAACTTATTTGTGTTCCCTTCTGTTGTCTTCCTGGGAGAGGTTACTCCGGGAATCATGGTGTCCGGTCCCGATCTTGGCAGCTCCCTCTCTAAATATGCTGTGAGACTCTCCCCCTCACTCTAACTTCCTGAGAATGGACTTCGCTTTGCTCCAACACCCTTTCCTAATCCCTTCCATGCTGGCTGGTCCATGGCAGAGAAATTTTAGGATCCTGTGTGTCTGAAAACTTCCCCATGGCCAGCTTCCCTCCAGATTTGGAAGGCTCTGCGCTGTTGCCTGCGGTGATGGTGGGAGCTGACGCTGGGCTCACCCTGTCTTCCCCCCGCGACCTGCTGGCCTCTTAGATGCTTTCAGGTTTACCCACGTTGTTCTGAAATGTCTTAGTGCTATGTCTCGGTGGTTGGGCTTCTTTTTTCTTTCCCATCAATTGAGCTTGACACATGCAAACTCCTGTTCTTCGGTTCTGTGGCATTTCTTGAATTATTTCTTTGAAAAGTATCTTTCTCCATCTTTTATCTCCTCTATTCCTGGGCCTCCATTGCATTATCTGGATTTATCATTTGTTGTGTATTGCCCCCCCCCATTTTCTGTCTCCTTTTTTGTTTTGATTGTTTTAGTCTGTTTTGAGACTAAACTGTATTTTCTAATTCTTCTGTTGAATTTATTTCTGTTGTCATATGGTTAGTGTCCAAGAGCTCTTTGTCCTCCGAATGATCTCACCCCCTTTAAAAATAGTCTTCTGCGCTTTGCTTCCTGAAGGCACTGTCATTTCTCTCAAGTTTTCTTTGGGTCCTTGCCTTGTCTGTCTCCTCCGAATTCCCCTTTCAGTGTAATGGCATTTTCTTTGCAGGGTGGGTGGGGGCTGGCTCTGCTGGTGAGGAGAGAGGGGCCACAGGAGCCCGTCCGAGGTCGGGTTCACTGGGTCCGGGCACGGAGGGCTTTCATTTTAGTGAGGTTTGGGAGGAGAGGGGAGCAGAAATAAGCTCATCTGTTTATTCCAGAAGTGCCTCACATCCCGGTACTACATTTTGATTTTAACCATTTGGTAATTAACTTTTCTCCTGCTCAGTCTACCTAATACTTATTTAGAAATGCCTGCAGCTTTGTAAAACTTCCTCTTCTCTTTAAGGCTCTCTTCAGGGCGATGTACCAATCACATTGCCCTGAGGGTCGTTACTTGTCCAGTTCTGTTTTTATCGCCGAGTTCTGTGCAGTTGTAATTTTTACTACATTGTTTAATTTTAGATCGGCCAAATTCTGAATTGTTACATCCAAGTCTAATGTTTGTTTTTTTGTTTGTTTTTTTTTTTAAAGATATATTTTATTGATTTTTTACAGAGAGGAAGGGAGAGAGATAGAGAGTTAGAAACATCGATGAGAGAGAAACATCGGTCAGCTGCCTCCTGCACACTCCCTACTGGGGATATGCCCGCAACCCAGGTACATGCCCTTGACCGGAATCGAACCTGGGACCTTTCAGTCCGCAGGCCGACGTTCTATCCACTGAGCCAAACCGGTTTCGGCAGTCTAATGTTTATGTTTTGTTTCTGCCTCCACCTACTTGAAGATGGAAGTCACTACAAATGTAAAACTGTGAACAGAAATGAGGCTAAGAAACCTTTAGACCCTGTCTGGACCAGCAGGGACAGTATGTTCTTACCCACCCGCACAAGGTGAGAAATTCAGTACCGTTCAGCCTTCAGTCTTGCCTTTCGTTCTCCCTTCATCTGAAGTGAAAGGGGAAAGGTAATACATCTTTTTGTTATGAAACAAAATAAAGCATAAACATTCTTCTTCAGAAACACATTTTTTAAATTAAACTCAGAGTTGACTTTATTATGTAATTCCTTGAATGGGAACCTTGGTTTGCATAACGACCAGTCTCCTCAAGAACAGTTTCCGGAAATGTGCAGAATATGCCGTTCAGATGGTTCAGTGTCATTTCTAAAGGGCCCTAGCGTGTAGAGGCGCTTCTGCGGGGGCTTGGCTTTGCTTTCTGAGGCTTTAACCTTAAAATAAGGATAGAATGTGCAAGTCTAATCACCGAGTAAACTTTTTCAACTACTTGATTTCTCCAGCTTTTGCCAAATGTTGGGTCATGGTCAGTTTACTTTTGAATTATCTACAACCTACACATGGTGTGAATATTCCATATTGTTTAAAATGAGAAAAAAAAATCATATCAAGCGAGAACACTACGCTGGGGTGAAAGTTAAGCATTTATGAAATTAACTACGTACTTGTGCCTGAAAACTCCTCTCCACCTAGAAGGCCACCTGCGTTATCGTAGGCACAAGCCATCAGAGCAGATAGAGCCGCCGGGGGGCAGGCACCGAACCTGTTTCCTCACCTGCCAAGTGGGAGTGTAGCTTCTTGCTGTGAACAGTAAGTGAGTACATATACGGGAAGCACGTGGAGGAGGGTCTGGCACACGGTAAGCACTGTATCCAAGAGTTAATTTAAAAAGTAGGAACTGCTTTCTCCGGGGACTGGCGGCCGGGAAATCGCTTCAAGACTTTCCCACCCTCACCCACCATGTGTGCCCGTGCTGGGCTGGTTAGCTGTCACCTGCCGAGTCAAAGGGTTCCGTCCCAGTGTCAGTCATCCTTCTCCCTTTTCTGCTCAAAACCAGTAATTCGCACCTTCTGTGTTACGGTTATACTTGGTCCAAACAGGAAGACATGTCACCCACCTTCCCATGTGCTACTACACGTGATCACATGCCAAGCCCTCTGACAGCAAGGGGGATGTAAGGGTATTTAAGACGAGGAGCAATTTACCATCAGGCCATTCCCTCCCATTCTGAGCTCACCACAAGGACAGTGGCCCAGGGTCTCAGGGAGCATTTGAACCTTGGATCTACACTGTGATTGTTCCATTTGACTCACAAGTGGCTTTTATGTGATCGTGTATTGACTTGACACTTAAAAAAATAACCATCGGGCTCCGCCGGCGTGGCTCAGGGGTGGAGCATCGATCTATGAACCAGGAGGTCATGGTTTGATTCCCAGTCAGAGCACATGCCTCAGTTGCAGGCTCAATCCCCTGTAGGGGGCGTACTGGAGGCTGATTGATGATTCTCTCTCACCATTGATGTTTCTCTCTCATCATTGATGTTTCTCTCTCATCGTTGATGTTTCTCTCTCATCATTGATGTTTCTCTCTCACCGTTGATGTTTCTCTCTCACCGTTGATGTTTCTCTCTCACCGTTGATGTTTCTCTCTCATCATTGATGTTTCTCTCTCATCATTGATGTTTCTCTCTCATCATTGATGTTTCTCTCTCTCCCTCTCCCTTCATCAATAAAAATATATTTTAAAAAAATAACCATCAGTTGTTCTCAGCTACTTTCTTAATAAGGTAAACAGAAGGATAATAGTAGTGGATCTTTTTCCCCCCAGTAGTTCTTTAAAGCTTTATTTAAAAAAGACTTTTATACCTAGGGAAAATGTGGGAGTATCCATGGGAATGCACCAAATACAGAAACTTTATTAGTACAACTGGTTACAGGGTAGAGTTTTAACACCCCTGGTGTATACCCTAAGAGCCATCCTCTGTCTGCAGTGGAGGGATACAGTGAGGTTTCAGGTCAAGAGTAGAAAATGTAGACTTTTAAGGACTATTCTGTTTCCTATGCATAGAATTTTGAAAATTTGAGACTTTGTATCCCAAAATGAGACATCTTATGGTAAGTAATTAAAAAAAGAGTTTTATTTGTACTCAATTTCTTAGTATTTCTTTTGTAATTGGATGCACCTTTACTGTGAGTTAAACCTGGGATTGAATGTTTGATGTTATTTAAATAGGTTTCCAACTGGGGGAGAGTGTTTTCTGGGCCACCACAGCCGTGTTATGTAAGAGAGGAAGTCATTATATCACCTTCCAAAAATACTTTCCTGAAAAAATATTTTGCAATCAGGATATGTCTGTTTAAATATGTACTGCTACAGACCTTGTTATCTTGATGTACAATGTACATTTTTAAATTAATACTTTAGAGCATTTTTCGTTTTACAGAAAAATTATATTGAAAGTACAGAGTCACCATATACCCCCAGTTCCCCCAGTTTCCCCTACTATTAACGTCTTTCATTAGTATGGTACATTTGTCATAGTTAATAAACCAATATTGATCTGTTAGTAACTAAGGCCACAGTTTACATTAGGGTTCACTCTGTGCTGACCTTGGGCTCAGCTTCTCTCTTGGGACCTCAACCCTACACCAGGCCCTCTCCCCAATGATCACTTGCTTTCCTTAAGGGACACGCCCCTGGCTTTAGCGTGAGCGAGGGTAGAACCTGCAGTTACTTGTCTTACAAGGCACCATGAGAAGGGGCTCCCTGTGGCCCCAGCTTTCCTGAAGACAGTCCTCTGATGCACTCACTTTGGTGCGGACTCCCTGGCCCACTTTCCTTTGTGGGGTTGAACATGACATTGGCCCCTCTCTGAGGCTCCTTAGGGAGTTCCTTCCTTTGTCTCAGGAGATGAGCTGTACTTTCTGTTCCATCAGAAGTTGTGGCAAATTCTCTTGTTTTCCAGTCTCTCTCTCTCTCTCTTTTTTTTTAAGAGCATATACTTCTGTCATTTCAGGGGACCCGGGGAGGTGGAAGAAGTAGCTGTGCATGCTACCATCTTAAAATGAAAATTTCTGAGGTTTTTTTCCCCTTGAGAGCCTAATTGCACATATTTTTTTCAATCTTGACGCCATTAACCATTTATGGATGGGCATTTGGCGTGTAATTCGTCTGGTAATCATCAGAGGATGTTTTTCGGATGGAATTTCTTTTATTCAGTGGTGGCTGGCTCTGAATGGAAAGAGGTGCCACTGTAGAAATCAGATTAGCTTTCCAGAATTTCAAGAATTCAACTCTAATTTGCATTTTCTATTTCAGAAGAGAGGGTTGGGGACACACTGCTATAAACACAGCTGCTACTGTGGTCACGTCGTGAGCTTTCTAGTTTTTGTAAAATAAAATGGTCCTGCTCTCTGTGCACCTGGCACAAGCTCCCGAGGGCTGACCGCCCTGCAGTGACCGAAGGTGCAGTACGTGCTGCTGGCAGAGTAGGTGGGACCTACCGCTGGCGCTGGAAGGGTTCCACTGCTGAGTGCTAATCTCCTCTTCTTTCCCCCCCTAACGAAGGCACCCTGTAATCATTACTTGAAGCACATTGTTTGGACTGCCAACCTCTTTGTATGTATTAGTTTTTAAATTCTGCCCATTTGCCCTAGCCGGTTTGGCTCAGTGGATAGAGCGTTGGCCTGAGAACCGAAGGGTCCCAGGTTTGATACAGGTCAAGGACACGTACCTCAGTTGCAGGCTCGATCCCTGGCCCTGGTTGGGGCACATGCGGGAGGCAACCAATTGATTTGTCTCTCTCATATCGATGTTTCTCTCTCTGTGTGTCTCTCCCACTCCCTTCCACTCTCTCTAAAAATCAGTGGAAAAATATCCTCAGGTGAGGATTAACAAAAAAGTAAAAAAAGATAAAATTCTGCCCATCCTCCCCCCTCCCCCCGGCAAATGTTTTTTCTCTCCCTTACTTTGTTTAGGATATAATTATGTGAGTTTTACTTTAAAAGAAGATTGTTGGTGAAGAATCACAGTCGTGGCCCAGAAATTGTCTTCTCTTTTCATAGACAGACTATGAAAAGCCCATCAACTATTCATTTTGAGTATGTTTTTCTGCAAATCTGCGCAGATTCGTATTTCATCTTAGGTTTTCTTTTATTTACGAAAACAAGCTGAAATGCTTTTCATCATTTTTCTCTCACTTCAGTTAGCATAGTTTTTTAGCCTTAAAACAGACTTGCTGTATGGAAAATATAAACAAGATTTTAAAAATTAAACTTTTGAAACTTGGTGGGTGTCTTAAATTATCCTTTCCTGACCACGGAGACAGTGTTGGCTCATTTCTGCCTCTTTTCACCCCAAACTGCAATGGTGTCCTCCCCACCCCATTCATTCCCAAGCATCCGAGGTTGTCAGGGTGGGGGCAGGGCAGAGAGAAAGAGTTTTCTAGCACCAGCTCATACATTAACGAACAGGTGTCTGTGAACGGGGATGCTCCTCAGTCCTCCCAGGGGTGTGCTCACTTTTTTTAAAAACGATGTGTTTAAACCAAACAAACCTGTAAAATTGGTGGAATTTCTGGGTGTGTAGCAGAGTCAGGGCGCGGGGGAGGGCATCGTGGTGGCAGAAGATTTGGGAGGTAAGGATGTGGTGGACAAAGGCCACATCTGAGCAACGTGCCCTGTATACCCCCCCCACCCCCCAGGCATTTGCAGAATGAGTGCATGAAAAATGATTGCCGGACTCTGAGTCCCCAGGTGTCTGGTTTGGGTCTGCACTGGGCACAGGGACAGTTGTGACCAGGTGGGCGGGTTAGGAGCCGGACAGGGCTGGTGTCACTCATTGGTGAAGTGGGGGTTCCCTGTGTTCTTTTTCACAAACGTGTTTTTCCCCATGAAAAGCCACACGTGTCCACTACATGCTGAAGATAAAGAGCTCACCCGTAGCACCACCATCCAAAGAAACCCACTGTGACCAGCTGACACATGTTACAAGCACCTTACGGCCGAGGGAAGCCCACAGCGGGTCTTTCTTCTCACTAATCCCCACCGACAGTCCAAGGAAGAGAAAACAGGGTCAGATTTGTTAGGAGAGAGGAAGGAGGCCAGTGCCTGAGTCATGATGGGGCTTTGACAACTTAGGACACGCAGTTTCTCAACAATACGGAAGATGTCTTTTGTTTATCTCCACTGCAGGGGTTAAATGCAGTGATATCCCAGTATTCTAGTGGAATGAAATAATGGAGACAGCCACATGTTATTTATCCTTCATCCTCCTTTTGAAAATATGACAGTAAAACATTCATTTCGTTTTTCAGCTGTCACTTTGTTGTTGTTGTTAGTAATTCAATGCAACATTTCTTAGAGGCTGTCTCATCTCCTTCACTGATATTTCTGAATGTCTTTTATTTCTTACCTTTAAAATTATTTCACAGCCTTTCATATTTAATGACTCATGCTATCATCAAAGAGGCAACTTTATTTCTTGATCGTTCAGGTTTCTGTGGGTGTGGATCCTGGGTCACAAAATGAGGCTAGAATTGGAGACCCATCTGGGAGTTGAGGTTGTGCATCTAACAGGCTTACCATTGGAAACAGTCCTGGTGGCTTATTTCTGTCCCGGAGCGCGAGAGGCAGAGTTATAAACCTCCCATCGTTGTCACAGAGAACCTCTTTACGATGTTGAGGTCGCAGGGAAGTCACACAGCCACGCTGTAGGTTCCCGTGTTATACCGGACACGCTCTGCGCAGTGTAAAGGACGCTCTCTGCATGTCTGTGTACCTGCCCGGCAGTATTTGGAGCTAGCAGTGTAATGTAGTACATCACTATCAGGCACTTCATCAATATTTATTGGTTATTATTTCATGAAAGAAACTACACAGGCTCTATGGAGGGTGCAGAGGATTTGGGGCACCTGCTGTGTCAGACACGTGCACGTCATGTCGCTCGGCCTGAGGCACAGCACAAGGAGGATGTTGCTGGGTAAAGAACAAAGTGATGCGAATGTCGGATGCTGAGGTGCATTGGCCATTAAGACCCAGAGAGAGAAAAGCATGGTGTGGAAGACTGTCCAGAATAATCTTTGTTTTTTCCTATAAAACGGTGAGGGCAGCCGATGGGATCCATGTAAGGGAATAACTGATTTTAAAAGAACAGAGCAAAGCAGTCGGTGATGATGGAATGGGCCACAGTGGGTGGACTAACTGTAACTCAGGGGCCTGGTTGATCTTTGATGCATTGCAGGCCAGTAATTAGAAACGGCCCAAGATTAATGCGCAGGATTGCAGACTGCTCAGCTCCTCATCTGTTTCCTTGCCCCTGCGGTCGACTGTGGCACATCAACGTGTACTCTTTCTTGTTTTCAGCACGCTCTCCTGGCTTTGAAGTTTATACTTGCCTTTGCCATCCATGATAAACCACAGCACATCCAGCTGAAACTGGCCAGATTGGAATTTGAGTCTTTGGAGGCACTGAAGCAGCAGGTAAGGGCAGCTGTCCTGAAAATAAACGTGTGTCTCTGGCAAAGGCCAGGAGACGCAGTTCGGAGCGCTGGCTCTCAGCATGTCCTCCGGCCTCGACCTGACCAGTTTAATAAGCACAGAAGTCTCCCGTTCAGGAGGGCATCGCAAAACCCACCTCCTGGTAACGTGAGCCACAAGCAGGTTAACGAACGAAATAAACTAAGCAAAACAAAAATAAGTAATGTTAAATGAAGAATAGGGCTGGCATTCAACAAAGAGCAGAGGTTTCCCAGAAGCACCTGGGGCGCTTGTTTCTGAGTCTGCTTCTACGGGAACATGAAGCAGGATGAAGTGAGTAAATAGAATCCTGAGTATCTTGGGGAGTGAGGGAGAACAAGGAAGTGTGGGCAGAAACAGCAAAAACTGTCAAAAAGTAGAAACCTCTTCCCATGACTTCCACATTCCACTAGAGACCAAAGAAATGAGAGAGAGAGAGAGAGAGAGAGAGAGAGAATGAATATATCATGCTGGAACTTACCAGTTCTCCCTCATGGTGAGGGTTTGAATAATTCCTTCACTCCCCTAATGCCATTTTCAGACTCACTCCCATTCACATACTTCCTCCTCTGTCCTTCTTCTTTTTACAAACATGCATATGTTTTTTTTTTTTAAGAAAAAAATAAACATCAGATGAAATCTTTAGAGTGAAATTTATTTTCCCATAATATGTATTTTAGACATAAAGCTTGAGGCCATGAATCAAGTGGGGAAACCAAGATGCCACAGGAGGCAGGTGGGACTTGCTTGTAAATTCCTTAGGAAACCTCCGGAAGGCTGAGTGAGTGAGACCGAGACAAGGACAGGCCCGCAGGCTGCTAACCTGGTGCCCCAATCAGAATTTAAAGCATTTGTTCAGCTCTCACTTAAGGCGAGGCTGAGACCGCATGGGCGAGGGGCAGAGGAGTAGATGGACGGGAGGGGTGGGCAGAGCCGCCCCGCCACACAGGGACGCTCCTTCATCTTTGCGAGGAGCCTGTGGGCACAGACAGCTGCAGGGGCCTCGATGCTCAGACCCTCAGCTTACGCCGTCCTCCTTCCTGAGACAGCATTGCCCCAGGATGCCCAGGAGTCCTGGCTCCTCCCGCTGTCCGTCCATCTCTGCTTCCACAGTTGTCTTCTGCCCACTTCGCAGAAGGAACCATCTTGACCCTATCATGTGCCTTGCCCCCAGGGTGAGAATCTCCCAGAGGACAGAGAGCCTTTCAAAACCGAGGTGGCGCAGCCCCCCAACCTCCCGCCCACCAAACCGAATCATCTCCTTACGAGATGCATTTTTAAACTTCATCCAGAAACATATGTCCAATAATTGTTTATTAAAATGTATTATTTATATAATTTTAATCATTTATGCATCAGTATAATTATAATGACCAGTCAGTGCAGAAGAAAATTTTAAATACTTACGGTACAGGACATTTTCATTTATGAGCATATTATAATTTCAAGCAAGCAAATATATTTTGGAAGGATACATTTCTTTGGGAGAAGTGGAAAGAATGTGACTTCAGAGGGAAAAAGGCAAGACATAAAATTTTTACTATTGATTAATAACATTTGTGTATTTTTAAATGTGTGATGGTGGATATCACGTTAGTACAGTACTTATTAGACTTGGGTATCTTTAATAGAGTGATCTACAATTTTATTTATAAGTGTCATTATTTGCAGTATGCTAGAAGTTACATTTTTGCAAATATTTCATTATTGATGAAAATGTTAGATGTCAACTTAAAATTGTGTGGGAAGGCAGGTAGCATCCAAAAGATTTAGGGGGTACGTAAGCAAAACAATTTAAAACTATAAGCATTGTCATTGTTCATTGACTACATTCCTAGTGAGATGTCACAGACGGGCAGGCAGCTTGCGGCCGGCACACACACACCTTCGCCCAGGTCAAGGCCAGTCTGGCTCTGTGTTAGGAAAGCTCTCCTCTCACCAGGAGTTCACGTGCTCATGTGTTTGTCTGAAAGCAGAGGGTCTCTATTGATGTTGGAAATTAATAACATGTCTCATGGTACTGACTATATTTACCTGAAAGTCCTGCTACAGAGCTGTTTTGTTTGCTCTCAGGGGACTCACGGATATTAGAGTTTATTAAGAATCTGGCTAAATGATCTCTCTAGTCCTCTCAGCTCCTAGAGTCCCACCTCTTCAGACACACCCTGCCTGACCATGCAGCAAAGCCCTAATTCAGAGGCACAATGTATTTACACTCATCTAACCAAAATTCTATCTCCTATTATTTTGAAAGAAGAAAAATATCTAAAAGGTTGTAAGTCTCTCTGGGCCTTTTTCTCCCATGGACATAGCTGTGATTCTCTGATTAAGATCACCTTCTGACAACACATGGTTCTGGTGCTGATTTTGCTGTGTGGGCCCTGGAGGGACAGAGCTGTGTGAAAGGCTTTGACTTGGTGCATTTATCAAACGCCTTCAGACAAGACGTTCCCACCTTGCACGAGAGGTGACTTTAAATTAGAGCGTGCGCAGCTCATGTCTCCGCTCCGTCAAGTGGGCAGGAGTCAGGGTTTCCAGGACCTTGTCTGCAAACCAGGGAGAGGTGTCCTCCCTCCACTGCTTCCTTGTTAAAGTGACAGCCTGAGAAGACAAGGTCCAGGGTAGAAGCTGGGCTGAGATCTGTCCCAGCTGCCCCCTCCCCTCTCTCCGTGCTGGCCTGCGTTCACGCTGTGCATGCTCCGCACAGCCGCGGGGGCCCGCGTTCACGCTGCTGTCATCATCTTGCCACGGCCCAGAGGTCCCCAAAAGGCCAGACGGTCCGAGGTGTGAAGGTCACCTGCTTTGTGCTTTTCAGAAACTCAGATTAACTGGCGTGGCTTCAGTGTACTTGCTGAACTATTGACATTTCCAGGATATAGAATTTTTCTTATTTTTCTTTAATCTGACATTTAGCAGACTGCTTTGTAAACAGGCAGAGCTTCGACCCACCGGGCTTTCCCCAGGTATCCGAGGCCGGGGGAGCGTCCGCCCTGTCTTCCGGTCAGTTGGTGGGCCCCCGATCGAAAACGGAGTTGTTGAAAGCATGCTTAAGAATAAGTCTCATTAATGCCTGGCCTGTCTCCACACTCTCTAGTAAGTGGCCAGAAATTGACAGCAAGCTTGTCAATAGAAATGATTACGTATGATTAGTTATTATACTGTATTTAATTTATATTTGAATGGCTACTTTTCAACTCTCTTTCCATTTTATGGACAAAATGCAATTGAGAAATTTAAGTCATCAGAGTTCTTAAATTGGGCTGTGCAACCTGAATGTAGAACTTTTGAAAAATACGTGTGCCTAGGCCCCACACTCTGAAGTTCCTGATTCCCTAGATCTGAGCCGGGCAGGCACCTACATTTATAAAACTCTTCCCATTGTTCCATGTCCCGACCCCAGCCCCCAGCCCCCAGCCCCCAGCAAAGATAGACCCAGGCGTGGTCAGGTGAGTGCGAGAACAAGTGAGTCCTGGGCCAAGTTCAGCCCTGGGAACCAGGCTGGGAGCCTCTTTGCAGCTTGGTTTTTGTTTTGTTAACTAAAGGCTGGACTCCATGGTCTGTGGGAAGGCTCTGGCTTACCTGTCTACACCCAGCACCCGTGTGGTTCTAGGGCAGGACGGGAGCCCCCCTGTAGAAGCGCTCTGTGGGTCCCAGTTACTCCTCAGCTCGGGATGGTGGGGTGTGGTGAGTGCAGGGCTGAAGGAGGAGAGGTACTGAAAGCAGTTGTCTTTCATTTTCAGATAGGAAAGCGCGGCATTTCTGAATGTATAGGCAAAGTAGGTATACTTAAGGCGGGAGGCAGACTGGGTGAAATAGAACTGTTTGCTTTGCAAAGGGCATTTTCAAGTGATCGGGTTTCAGCTGGTGAGACCTTTACAAAGAATCCTAGACAGTAAATAGCATCCTGGGGATGCCCTTTTATTTCTTTTCAAATTGATTTATTCAATGCTCAGTAATTTTTTTTAATGTATTTTATTGATTTTTTACAGAGAGGAAGGGAGAGGAATAGAGAGTTAGAAACATCGATGAGAGAGAAACATCGATCAGCCGCCTCCTGCACACTCCCTACTGGGGATGTGCCCGCAACCAAGGTACATGCCCTTGACCGGAATCGAACCTGGGACCCTTCAGTCCGCAGGCCGACGCTCTATCCACTGAGCCAAACCGGTTAGGGCTGCTCAGTAATTTTTTAAAAAAAATTTTTAATCTTTATTGTTGAGAGATTACAAATATCCCCCCTTTTTTTCCTCCATTGCCCCCTCCACCTGGTTCCCTCCCCACCCAGGCCTTATATGTGGAATCTAAAGCTCAGTAATTTTAAGATTCAATTAAAAATAGAAAGGAGTCAGGGCATGGGATGGCCTGGAGCATCCTGGGTTCAGTCACCACAGAACCGGCCTCTGGGCAGCCAGCCTTCCCGGAGGGAGCCACACCCACAGAAGCAGAGCTGGGTCCAAATGGAGCCTTTGAGGAGGATAACAGCCTAGGAAATCAGTAGAAAGAACAAGATAAGGGCTTTCGGAGGACACCACATGCTAATTATAGCCTCAGTGACCACATGTCAGACGTGGGACCCTGGACAGGGCAGGCCACGGGCCAGCCTGCATGAGGTAATGCTTTTGTGCTCTAGGTTCAGCGTATGTAAACCAACTCCAGCAGCTCCCAGAGCCTCTGAACCTTTCTCTCCCTGCATTTGTGCTCTGAGTTATGTAGACAAATAAGCGTTTTTAGTGGAAAGTTGAAAGTTTCACACGTAGAATGAGGGTGTGAAGTATTTGACGGTTGAACATGTATCACATGTTGGTCTGTCAGCATGTCCTTAGGATGACCTACTGCATCCAGGGAAAGACCAGCTTCTGAGAACCCCGGGGGCAGGCGGCGCGGAGCCTCAGTCCTGGGGGAGGAGGTGGTCCGTTTCCCAGGCCCTCGAGGGAACGGTAAACCAAGTTTGGTGTTTCGGGAGTCAGGTGGCCCTCTGAGCTGGTCTGCCACCTCTTCCTGTGTCAGGTGGTTTGTCTCACCACCCTGTGCAGCTTCAGGGTGAGCGACTTGACCTTTCTGTGTCATCGTTTCCCCAACACTGAATGAGCCAAGGAAAATGATGCCCACATTTAAGGTGGATAAGGCTGAAGGGAAACAGTGTGACTAGGACGCAGTGGGAAGCAGGGGGTGGCGGGGGGCAGGAGAGGAGATGAGGATGGTGATGGTGATGGTGATGGTGATGGTGATGGTGGGGGAGGACCACCTCATACTTGGGCGCCCTGCATCACTGGGTAAACCAGGAAGGAATTCTGGGATAAAATGGTACCATAAGACCAGATTAGATGAGGAGTCACAATTCCACCTCTGTGAAATTCTTCACTAGTGAATTTCTATATAAATCGCTACTTATCTTATTCCCCTGGTTCTCTAAGAAAAATGGAAACTGTGTGTATCTTAATCATTCTCCCCAATGTAAGAAACACGGCCAAATCAGATTTGTTTTTACTTATAGAAGTACTGAAGGGGCCATGAAGCAGGATAAAATTTAGCGTCTTCCCGGTCTCCTATGAATGTGGGCCAGGAGCGGTGTTGGCAGAGGGCTGGCGGCCCAGGTCCACTCCCCACAGACGGGCCCAGGCGGGCTGTGCGGGAGAGGAGATACCTGAGCTTCAGCCAGTTCGCAGATGTCATTGAAATGTGTCTGTGTCTGTAAAGAAAACACTCACTCGAATAAGTCCTAGAGATTTCAGAATGCTTAAAACTGGAGCTTGAAAAAGAAAAGATATATTCTGGTAAGATGTTAAAAGTACTAAGAGTCCTGCCCTGACCGGTTTGGCTCAGTGGATAGAGCATCAGCCTGCGGACTGAAGGGTCCCAGGTTCGATTCCGGTCAAGGGCATGCACCTTGGTATG
Source organism: Myotis myotis (assembly GCF_014108235.1). Lineage (NCBI taxonomy): Eukaryota > Metazoa > Chordata > Mammalia > Chiroptera > Vespertilionidae > Myotis > Myotis myotis. The sequence continues at coordinate 50,065,385 of NW_023416317.1, forward strand.
GGGCGTGGCTACAGTGTTTGGACAGGTTCAAGCTTTGGACTAATGAGAGGGCACAGTCCTCTCGTGGCCACGTGCAAGTCCCAGCTGGAGGGCAGAGCCTTCCCAGCACAAATACAGCCAACAGCTATAGCTGTAAGCTTGAACCTGTGGTCCGAAAACGTGGCCCCACGTGCCTGTGTGATAGAGTTCAGGTGCATGTAGTTGAGTAGGGTTGAGAATGCTGTAAACGTCTTGATCACGCCCTTACTTTGCCTCATAGCATCTGCTATAAATTAAAGACACAGCTTGTGGGCGCTGACACCATCTCCTCATCAGGGAGCAGCATCCCACCGAGACCCAGCTTTCATTCCTTGTCTGTCTTTCCTTAATCCTTTCATCACCCCCATTCAGGATCACCCTTGGCTGTGCTGGCACGGCACACCTTGGTTGTGGACACATCCCCAGTAGGGGGTGTGCAGGAGGCAGCTGATCGATGTTTCTCTCTCATCGATGTTTCTAACTCTCTGTCCCTCTCCCTTCCTCTCTGTAAAAAAAATAAAATAAAATATATATTTAAAATAATAATAATAAAGTTCTAAGAGTCCAGATCTCAGATTCTGTGCCAGATTAATAATTCCATTGTCTGAGGGCAACAGGTGTGAGAGTAGGTCTTCCTTTTCCAGGCAAATGCCTGTTATTTTTACCAGATGTTCTAGGACAGTGGTTCTCAACCTTCCTAATGCCTCAACCCTTTAATACAGTTGCTCATGTTGTGGTGACCCCAACCATAAAATTATTTTCGTTGCTACTTCGTAACTGTAATTTTGTTACTGTTATGAATCGTAATGTAAATATCTGATATGCAGGATGTATTTTCATTGTTACAAATTGAACATAATTAAAGCATAGTGATTAATCACAAAAACAATATGTAATTATATATGTGTTTTCCGATGGTCTTAGGCGACACCTGTGAAAGGGTCGTTCGACCCCCAAAAGGGCTGCGACCCACAGGTTGAGAACTGCTGTTCTAGGATATTAAGACTATATTGCTGATTTCATCAGGGTCAAAGATATTTGTCTGTGACTACCAGACTAGAAGCTTCCTAGGGACAGGCTTACTCTTGACACAGAATTTATATTTGTTGAATGAATGAGTCAGTAATTAAGTGAACATTACTAGGTGAAAGCCTCATTCTTTTGTGCCCTTTTCTATTACTAAATTCTAGCCCTTTGACTTTGAAATTATCTTCTGAGTGTTAACTTGGGATTCAGGAACCATGTCAGGAAACCACAGGCTTTATTTTTAACTTTTATTTTTAATTACTAGTATATTGCTAAAACAGAAAATCTTTTATTTAATGTAATAAACATTATTATTTTCCATTGATTTCTAATGCTACAGAACCTCAGACATGATTGAGTATTATGTCATGCAGTGAATATAAACCTAAGAGATTGGGATGAAAATATACTGATCGATAGGCTAAGAAATTTAGACTTTTAAGTAAAGCCCTAAAAACAGGACATGTAGTGATTTGCCTCTGTCTCATAAGACTAGAATGCAGAAGACAAGAAATGTTTGGATTTGAGAAGTTTTTTAAATACTACCTAATCAAAGGAAAATGATCACTTTGCATTAATAATGGCTCTAAGAACACAGATAGTGAATCATACTGAATGCATATGTAAGGCAAAATTAAAATACAGGTATTAAAATTCAGCAACAAATATTAATTGAGTACAATCTATGATCAAAGCTAAAAATATAAATTATCAGAAATTCCCTGCATTATCTGTCAAATGTTAGAGTTGAAAAACTTCTTGTGCCAAGCCCTGACTTAACAGATGGAGGAAAAGGTCTTTCACTGTGGCTGCCTGCTGCAAAGATGTCCCCGGTGTCCCTGCCTCCTTGTGGAGTGGCACACTGTAGGTCAGTGATGGCGAACCTTTTGAGCTCGGCGTGTCAGCATTTTGAAAAACCCTAACTTAACTCTGGTGCCGTGTCACATATAGAAATTCTTTGATATTTGCAACCATAGTAAACCAAAGACTTATATTTTTGATATTTATTGTATATATTTAAATGCCATTTAACAAAGAAAAATCAACCAAAAAATGAGTTCGTGACACGCGTGTCATAGGTTCGCCATCACTGCTGTAGATTCTAAAACAGTGAGTTACCTTCTCTTTAAAATCCCTTTGAAATTGAATCACCCTGAAAGGGTTTTTGGACAGTACGAACCACTTAGTGTGCTGATGGCTAGGCACCTGAAGTGGATATTTGAACAACTTGTCTTGCGACCCCTTGTGTCAACTGCATGAACTCGCCTCCGGCGGGGTGGGTGAGCTGGATTCAGAGAACGGGTCTGGATTATTCTGCACCTGCAGTTCCCCAGGAGAACCATGAGATGAGTAGGTCTTGGATTTGGACATCTCATCTTCCTGTGATGTCCTTGCTGATGCCTTTTGCCTGTGGGATAAAGTGATGTGACCAGGTGAAGAAAGCAAGCGGTGGGGGCCAAAGAGCAGAATCCCAGACCTGCTGTAAGGACATTGGGTCCCGAAATTCAGTTAAAAAACACATCATCTTCTCTTTCCTTTCAAAAGTCTGCTTCATGCCCCATTCTATCCTGAAGTGGCTGGGAGGAAACGAATTTTTCCCTCATGAATTTTTGAGTTTTTATTTTTTCCTGGTGGCTGTCCATTTAAAGTCTATAAGGTGGTTGCTATCTGCCAGGAAACTATGTTATCAGGACTCTAACTTTAAATTCTTGGTCCCCACCCCCTAAAAAAAAAAAAACAAACAATTTGGAAAAAATCCCTTACTTGTTATTTGGAAAAGAAACGCATCTCCAGATTGTCTTCGCTTCTCCGTTCAAGTAGCGTCAAGCAGTGTTTGTGGGCAGATCTGCAGGCTGTTTTGTTGGCGTTGTCTTGAGAAAAAAAAAAAGATGGGCGTATTTTTAATTTGCACGTCTGGTTTTAGTCACAGGCCTGGGGAAGATGATCTGCCAAATGTCTGAGAGACGCAGCTCCACCCCCTCTCCTTGCACATGTGCTAGGTACTGTTTTGATTGGAGACAGAACAAATCCAGATTGCCTTTTTTGACTCTGTGGACTAATGGGTTCACTTATTTTTCATGTATGTTGTAGAAAACCATTTCCAAACGCATCAATCTGGGTTATTTACATGTTGCTCAGGATAGCTGTGCACAAATCATTTCTGTGAAAACGTCGTGTGATTAAACCATTACAGTGGGAGAAACTCGCGAAGGAATTGTCATTTTTCTTCACAGTCTGTACCAAAACATTGGCCTGAGATGAAGCATTTTGGTTCTCTGAGGATATGTCATGTGCCCAGAGCAGGAAGGGGGTTTGCAAACCTTGGGGGTTAAGAGAATAGCTTTTGGAATCAGGTATATGTCAGGAATTCCAGCTTCACCTTTACTTAGTAACTCTGGGCAAGATACCAAACCCTTCTGGGCCTCAGTTTCTTGCTCTGTAAAGTAGGCCCAGTGACAGGAACACCGCTCAGGGTGAGCAAGTGGAGTCAGGCCTGGCTGGCCACCCTGAGTCAGTAGCTTTCCCACCATTTTCTACAAGAGCAGATGGGTATAAAAAACCAGAATTCTCAGTTGAGTGCAACAAAGAACATCTTGACCAATAGGAGATAAAATGATATTCCATCCTTGGAAGTGGCTGGTTTTCATGCTCTATCCTTAGAGATCTAGCAAAAGAGAAGTAACTGCCTGCTTTGACACTTGACCTGCTGCTTTCTGGCAATGAGCACTCTCACATCCCTCCTGGCCTGTGAGTCCTTAAAAGTAGTTGCTGTCCATCTGTATTTTAACCAAAACCAAGTCACCTTGAAATGCTAATCAACCAAAACTAATCTGGATTTCAAATAAGTTTCTGGAAATGAAGAGCAGCCTTCCTTCAGAAGCTACAATGAGGCTCTTGTGGATGGTTCTCCTTGGGCTCATGCTTGAAAGGATAAGTCTTTGCTCCTTCAGGGACAGATTCACTGAGTAGTGGATTTGAATTAATTAGAGGACTTTTTTCTAATAAGAATAATGCTGTGTGTCTGGCCAATGTGGCTCAGTGGTTGAGCATCAACCCATGAACCAGGAGGTCACCGTTCAATTGCTGGTCAGGGCACATGCCCAGGTTGCAGGCTCAATCCCCAGTGTGGGGTGTGCAGGAGGCAGCCGATCAATTATTCTCTCTTATCATTGATGTTTCTATGTCTCTCTCCCTCTCCCTTTCTGAAATCAATAAACAAATATTTTTAAAAAGACTAATGCTCTGAGTTCAACATGGTAGAACTGAGCATCTATTCTGCAGAAGCTTTGTGTGTATGGCAGTCACCCTTTTCCCTTCGTTTGTCCCTCCTCTCTCCACTCCCCACCTTCACCTCTTCTTTTTTTCTGTTTTTCAAAAACGAAAAGGTTAGCACACAGAGTGGCTATTCTTTGAATTTGATGTTATCTGACTGCCCTCCCTTCTTTGTGCCTGTGTTACATTTGCATCCTCTTTTTCTTTCTTCATTTCCTTTAAGCAAATTATCTTGCTTTCCCCTCTGTTTATCTTTGCAGATGCTCATGCATCTCATTTTTTAATTCTGCTGGATCTGTCTTCCAGTCTTTGTAGCACGTGGTCTCCAGCCCTTTCCTGGAACGGCCGCAGGCCTGGCGGTCAGTGCCCTCGGCCAGCACCCTTGTTCGGGCCGCTCTGTGTTGAGATGACTTCCCTCACAAGGCTGCCCTCTCTAGGGGGTGGCGGGGGGGGGGGGGGGGTGAGGGCATGCTGTTGGGGGCTTCAGAGCCCTCCCATCCAGCTGCCAGTGGCCCTTTCTGGCCAAGCATGCTTGGAGAAGCCCTTCCAGTACGGCCGGCCGGTCCCTGCAGGGGCCTGGAGACCTGCCGGCCATCTTCCTGGTAACAGCCAGGAGGTGAAACTAGATGTAACTCAGGTGCTGCTGCGAGGGATGCAGCCCTACAGGCAGCTTAAATCTCTTGTCTCAAGAGATGGGTCTGCCTCCGCTGATGGTCACACACTAATTCACTTGCAACTGTTGCCACACTAGGTGGCAAGCAAGGAGCCCACCCTACATTGAACCAGAACCCAACATACATGCATTCTAGGGAGAGAAAACCTGTCTTCTTCTGTGGACTTCGGCAGAGGAGAGGGAAAAGGAACAGGAAGCAGAAAGCTGAGATCTGAGCGCTCTACCAGCAGCTGCCTCCGCATCCTCTCAGGATTGTTTTATCCCAAGCACAGGCTTTCTTATGGTTCTGCCATAGCAAAGATTTAGTTTGAGATCATAGTGCACATAATTTTCATTGTTCCAACAAGGCAGGGAATAAAGACGATTGTTTGCCGTTTGTATGGTTTCCTTCATTTGATAAAAAGAATAATGCTCTAACTACGAGAGGCCAGAAGGCTTGGGCAGCGCTCGCTGTAGAGATGAGCAGTGGACGCGGAAGTGCTGGAGTGCGTTCTCCAGTGGGGCTGGGACAGTCAGCGGGACGCTGTTCCCGGCAGCTGGTCCAGTGCTGGCCGCAGTGGCTGTTCTCGGCATTGCCGGGAGCCGTGCCTGGGACAGAAAACCACCAGGAGTCTTGGCCGTATCCAGCTGCCTTCCTTTCCACGTTCTCGTAAAACCAACTGCTTCCACGTTGGCCACTGTTGTCAAACTCGGAGTTACCCAGCATCCCTCAGGCTCCCCAGATTCCCTTGGTTAGAGTGTTAAGTGGTCAGGGTTAGAATCCTATGGGAGGCGGAGTGGCTCTGAAATTCATTTGTGTTTGGTTGTAGGACCTGGTTGGTTTCCATCCATAGCTTTAGGAATCTGAGTTAAGCCATCAGATGTCCGTTGTGACAGTCCAGACACCCCTGTTAGTTGGGCTTATTAGTTAAAAATGCATACGTATATTCTCTCTTTCTACAGACAGACACAGGATGCTCAGGTCGAACAGTTTCCCTGCAGAGAGAAAAAAACCTAATTTCTTGTGAGTTCATGACATCTTAACACAATGACAGTGGCAGGAAGAAATGGCTGGTTGGCACATAGCTAATCCCCTTGAAAAGAATTTTTCTGAGAAACAGTAACTCCAAAATGCAGTTGTGTCTGAGCCTAAAAATACAGACTGAGGCGTCTTTAAATGGTCCTCCATTAGACTTGAGACCATCTGCTTGTTTGCAGCCAGAGTATAAATTTTCCACTGTTGTGAGCGCCGTGACGATGGCACTGCTCCAGGGAGGGAGGCGGCCCAAGTGGGAGCCTGAGGGAGCTCCGCCAGCCTGCTCTGCGCGGCCCTTCGGTTCCTTTCCACGGATTCGATTAGAGAACAAAGAGCCAAAGAAAAAATGGGGTGTCTTTTCAAAACCGAGCGCCGCTCCCTCTCATCCCCTCCTGGGCTTGCAAGGGATGAAGTCTCCCTCCACCTGCCTCTGTGGCTCCGTGGGCTGTAAGACCGCTGTCAGCCTCAGGACCGCCTGCTTTTGAAGGGTTGTAAATAAAACGGAGGCCAGTCTCTCCCACAGGAAAATCACCGGACAAAAAGGTGGTATCATAGATACAGCCCATGGTGGTGCCTCCCTCTGATCCTTAGGGTAGTCAGTTCGGAGTTAACATTGTAGTCAGACTGTATCTACCCTCTCCAGTTTTCCTCATCGCTATGTTTAAGCGTAATAGCGAATCAAAGCACTGATTGCCCAAGGGCCCTTAACCAACAGCCCGAGTTCCAGCCTGAACTCTGGCTCAGAGCAGCCATGGCAGCTCAGGCAGGTCTCAGACCCTCTGCTTTGTCCTCATCACTGGACTGAGGCCCCGGCCCAGGCGATCCCTCAGGTGCCTGGTTCTCCAGGGCAGCCCTTCTCAGGGAGACTGGGTGCACCCTGCAGGGTAGGCGGACCTCTGGCTCCTCCCGGAGGGGCTCACAGGGCAGTCACGTGATTGGCTGCCCCCCCCCTTCGCACCCCCCCCCCAACAATGCGTGTTCCCGTGGCCAGGAGTGAGGGATGTCGTAAATGGAAGTCCATGTCACATCATCTCTTTGCTGTAGCGTTGTGAATTAATTTGAACTTTCTAACGACCCAGCTCTGTGGGTAACCAGGGGTGTAAGGAAGTGGTTTGCCTTGGGGGAGACTTCTGGCACCCCTGTCTCTAGAGGGCCTTCTGCAGATCTGGGCCGTCCGGAGTTGGCTGTCCCATGATCCGTCACGTCAGCCCCTCCCTGTCACTGATAATTGGTGTTCCTGCCAGTCGGACGTGTGCTAGAGACAGTTCTCCCGGTGCTAATAACTTATCAGCACAACAGTGTGGCTGTGGTTGAAAATTAGGGATGGACAGGTGGTGACGGCTCCTGTTTGGCCTCGAAGCTTTCAGTCGGGGCTCAGAGCGTAGCGTTGCAGAGGCAGCCTCTGAAAATGCGGTCCTGGTCCGTTTAACTGAGCATCCCAGGTGTGTACATGAGTTGGGGTGTGCACACATCTGCACATTATGTGCTCATGGTGTTTCCAGGGTATTTTGGGGAGCAAAGGCCCGGACTCGGCTGGACCGTGCAGCCTGCTCAGGATGCGGCCCATGCAGCTCCCAGGAGCAGCAGCTCTGCGTCATCCTGTGCCCGGCTGCAGGCCCGGGTTGGGGTGCGGAGGTGGCCCTGAGCTGTTGCCATGGCAGGTGGATTCTTCCTGCTCCCCTGAGAGCTGCGTTTCCGCACCGGGGAGGGGAAGGGGTTCGTGTTTGTCGCAGTGGCGGCCTGGGCTTGGCCTGCTTTCACGCTGATGGGCCCCCACTTCACTGTGCTGGTTTCTTTTCCCCTCCTTTCCACAGCACACTTTCAAGAATGATTAACATAATTATTTCACCGTAACTACTGTGCCACTTGAAGTAAATTAGAAGGAAATTGTTCTTCCCCTCAGGCCCAAAGAAGTAGTAATCACCTTTGGCAAAGTAGCTGATGAAAATATAGCAACAACAGAATCCCTCGCCCTGTGTCATATAATGTAACCCGCACGGGAGTGACATCCCATCACTTGACCACAGTCTGTGGATGAGCAGCAAGTCCCAGCTTCCACTCTCGCTCAGGCAGAGGGACTGTCCGAGCCATGGGTACCAGGGCACGGGGATCGTTTGGGGGCTGGGGGCCTTCAGTCAGTGTTGATTAAGTTGAAAGGTTCTGTGATAAGTCAGTTGTTTGGAGTGCAGCACAGGGTGGTCTGCAGTTACGTTCATAGGTGAGCTGGCAAGTCCTACATGGAACGGAGTCGGCTCCTCTAAAACATCGCTGAGGGTTCACCTCGGGTTCAGAAAAGGAGTGTGCAGTACAGGAACATGCTCCTTCAATCTCAGGGCGCGGGGCACCCCTGTCCAGCAGCTCCAACCACCCCGCTCCCTCCCCGTGCAGTGATGGCCACGTCTGCTTCTCCCTCTCCCCACAGCTGGAGCAGCCCCGCCCTCCTGCTGCTCAAGCAGCTCTCGGTGGCGCCCAGCCCAGCCCCGTGCGCCCAGGTGGCCCTCCTTCTCCCCAGGTCAGGACCAGTCGAGGCTCTTCTCCCTCGGTACTGACGGAGAGGGAGGAGTCAGGCACAGGTGTGGAGGAAGGCTAACTGTCACGGGCTCTTGCCTGACATCTGACAGCTGCTGAGTGTGCTGTGTTTCTCTGGAACATTGAAAATCTCTTGTGACCCCCGCGACTTCTCTGCAGTGCTGCGGGGTGCCTCTGTGCACACTTTGAGAACCATGGCTCAGGGTCCCCCCTGCGCTGAGCACTCACTGTTGGCAAGGTCCAGTGTGCAGGGTGGGCAGCGAGCGGAGGAAGAGCTTGGCCAACAGCAGACGGCACCACTCCGCAGACCCCCTGGGGGTGGACAGGGGAGGCGTGTGGAATCCTGGGTGGGTGTGGAAGGAGGCGGTTTGCCTTGGAGTTGCCTGGAGCAGAACTAAGCCCTCAGGAGATGGCGGCTGAGTCTTGGTGATGGTTTGTGGGAGGGCATTGGCTTCCCACTTGAAATGACAGTTATCTCACCACCATCAACGAGGCCAGCAGGGGGTGTTCGAGACGGTGCCCCCAAACCGGCTGGTGCATCTGCTTCCATGGGCACAGGGACCTCCCTCTCAGAGCCCTCCTCCTCCTCAGTAAAACGGGGGTTAGGGTGCCACTTTCTCAGAGCCACTGTGCAGATTAAGATGGCATAGCAGTGCCCGAGCCCTGCACTCGCGGAGTGTAAGCACACCCAAACCTGCATCTGCCAACGATGGCCCTTGGACGCGTCTGAGCCTGTGAGGGGAAGGCTAAGAATCAGAGGGAGATGTACTCACCTTACTTATCACATCTGTTACATAATCCTGACCATTTTTCCATGCATGGGAAGGACTCCGTTCTGTACTTAGAACAAAAGAGCCATCGTGTAGCATCATCGAAAGTTCAGTTCACTCATTTTTCCAACCTGAGAACAGTCTGGGATATTTTGTAACCGTCCATTTTGCCTGAAACAAATCGGACCGTGAAACTGCTGGTCTGTGAAATGATTGAACAAATTAAAAATGTGTGTAAACAGCCAGACAGAATTAGCGAGGAGTCGAGCAGAAGCAGAACCCGTTAACAAAAGAGAGTCGTGAATTGTATTTGCGCCGTATTTTTGTGTTTGCCTTTTCCCTCCTTTCAAAAGCTTTAATGTGTCTTCATGCAGAGTGATTTAATGGCAGGACTTTAGCCTCGACGGGAACCTGAAATCTTAGAGTTTTTCTTTGTTTTTGGAAATGGAACTCCGTCCTCCTTTGGACCATGAATGACTACAGATGCTGGGAAGTGGGCGTTTGCCACTGCTGGTTCCTGGTATTTCGCCCTGGCAGTTCCTCTGTAAATGCTGCAGCATTTACTTGGGGGGAAAATACTATGGAAACTAAAAATAAATAAATAAGTAAATAGAATAAAAATGTGCGGGACCAAGATGGTAGATGCTTTTAGGACAAAACAGAATCTCTCAATATTGTTTTTAAAAACCTCGTACTGTAAGTACTGGACTAGACATTGACATATATATGGATGTACTTCGGTTCTAAAAAACAGACAGAGGCAGGCTGGAAACCATCCTGAAAGATGATGAAGGGAAAGAAAAGTTCTTTGCAAAATCTGCAGGCCTGCCTTGCAGGTAACAGCATCCCTGCTCCTCACCCAGCCATGCTGGCTCCCTATACAGAACCTGGAGCTGGAGCTGGTCTCCTACAGACATCAGGTTTCACAGACAGGACAGGAGAGAGCACAGAGGCTCAGACTTGCCCAGCCCCCAGCCAGCCCGTTCCCTCGGGCAGCATCACCAGCTGGTGTGTCCATGTGTCCAGTTCTGCCTGCTGTCTCTGGGCACGGCTCCGTGGGAACGCGAGTCCACACATCCCTAACACTTATTACATCGGCTAGGACTTCCTAGCTCACATACTCCATTTACTCCTGCCTCTTCCAAATCCCATATTTTTAAACAATGGAAAATATAAGAAAAGCATAAATCCATTTAAAATGTTGGAGAATAAGAAAGTGTACCATCCGCTAACTTAAAAAAGGTGGAGAAATTTCTGTAAAGTGGGAACAGGAAAAAGTTTGACAGAACTCGAGCTGCAGTCAGTTGCTGCACCTGTAAGGGGGGCAAGACCGAGAATGAGAGAGAAGGGCCAGTGCCCCAGGCGCCTTCTCTCACCCCGGCGGCATCGTTCCGTGCGCTGGCATCGCCTCCTGGTTTGTGTCGCCAGCATGGGCAGCGAGTCCATCAGACGTGAAAACACACGCGAGCACAAGGGGTGTTTGTTTTGTCGTTGTTTTCTATAAATTCTAGCTGGTGTTCTTGCTAGCCAGGAAGGCCCAGCCTTGACGTTTTGGAGGGGATTAAACATTCCTGCGCAGGATGGAAAAAATCCAAGAAGGGAGCCAGGAGAACACACGTGCTGGGAAGGCCTCGGTCAGGAGGCGAGAGGGGAAGAATGCGACACAAGGGAGAAAGAAAATTCGGAGCTACTGGTGCCGTGTGTATGACCAGAAGGCTTCCCGTTGAGGGTAAATCTGGACTCGCCAGGGGGAGCTGGACAAGCAGAAACATTCCCAGGTCACAGGAAGCCTGCTCCTGCCCACAGGGGCCACGGCGTCCTCGCCGCCAGGCAGGGAGGATGGTGCCGCTTTGGCACCTGTTTCTAAGATGTGAGAGCAAATCTGCCAACACTTCCAACCCTCCCAATCCCCCTGAACCTCCCCTGGCTCAGGAAAATGAAGTGTGATGGAAACAACAGTTATAAAACCCTGTGAGTGCCCACACCTTTGCCTCCCCCGGAGTGTTCTTGCTCAACTAGCTCGGTCCCCAGGCCTGTGTATGGACAGAATAATTTGGGGTTGGTGGGGGTGGAGATGGCCTCACACTGGAAAAGGCAGGTGAGGGAGAGAGCTGGAAGGGGAGGAGGGAGCAAGGGCTGAGCCGGCCACGGAGGCTCCGCTCACAGGAGGGAACTCAGGTTGCTTCTCTGCTGAGGTCAGAGCACGGGAGGGAGACCTGGTGTTGTCTGTGTTGGGGGTGGAGGCTCTATAACCAAAAGGAAAGGGAGCCAGTAGCTGCATGGAGTGTCAGGGAGCACGCTGTGGGGTCCAAGGGAGGCTTCGGATGTTGTTGTGTAACAACCAGTACAAAGTACCACGATACACGAGGAGAACGAACTTGTCAGAAGTGATCAAGAGACCCTTAAGTTATACTTCACGGGAGAAAACCACAGGCCTGGACAGAACCTTCAGACCGAGCACTGGAAACAGCAGATCTGACACATTTAGTTGAGAAGGTGCCCAGTCACTTACAGGAGAACCTAAGAATGACGAGATTCAGAAACTTTCAGAGCCTGGGATATTTCTGGGTTGCTCCCATATAAAGAAAAGTTATTAAAGTGGACTTGAAGGGCAGTGTGACAATCAGTCCCTAAACAGGCCTGCCCAGGTTTGGGGAACCGCCCGTGACATCATGAAGGGACTGGGTAGGCCTTTCTAGTTCCCCACCCAGGCATTTCCAGAATGTTGGCTTTTCACGGTGGTCACAAGTCTCTATATTAGGGAGAAAATCCTTGCCCAAAGCCCTAGCAGGTTTCCCTCAAGCCCCACTGGCCAGGATTTAGTTATTAGCTCATGCCCAGCTATTGGGGGGCCTGACAAAGTACCTGGCATTTGTGACTTCTCGAGTGAACCGGGGGAGGGGGGTCCTACCCCTCCAGGAAGGAGGAAGCAGAGGAAGGCACTGAGCTGGGTGGTGGGAAGGCACTGAGCGGCAACAGAAGGGAATGCATCTTGTTCTGATAGGTTAGTGTTTGCAGTGAGCTCCGAGGGTCAGAAAAGTGCACCCCCAATGGGAGAGGCATGACATGAAGACGCAAAGAAAAGATGGAAAGGAGGTGGACTGCGCTGGATGAAGACTTCAGTGATGAAGGTCAGAAGGAGAAGTTAGCCCAGCAGGCTTGGCTCAGTGGTTGAGCATCAACCTATGACCCAGGAGGTCACGGTTTGATAACTGGTCAGGGCACATGCTTGGGTTGGGGCTTGACCCCAGTAGGGGGTGTGCAGAAGGCAGCTGATGGATGTGCCTCTCACATCCACCATGTTTCTATCTGTACCCCTCTCCCTTCCTCTCTCTCTCAAATCTATAAAAACATGAAAAATATATTTTTTAATAAAAAATGTAAAAAGGGAGAAGTTAACATTGAATCAAAATAAACTGAAGGTTTCACATTTCATTGGTTTTTAAAAATCAATCACAAAAAAGAAGAGGCAAAAGAAATCTGACCAAATGAAGTCCGTGTGAGAAAGGCAGGTCTGTCTCCTTGGCTGCAAGTTCAGACGAGCTGGAAGCGAGGCTGCCAAGAAGCTTATGTAACCAGAGGCCTCTGCAGGGAGCACAGTTCAGAACATAGGGGCGCGACCCTGGGCCTCCAGGGGCTCAGCCGTGGCCACCTCTACCCCAATCCCTTTCCCTGGGTTTTTCCGCCACCTGCATTCTTTGGCGTCACACTGTCACTGCTCAGAAAGCCCTTTTCGGTGATGGTGATGGCTTTCAGTCAATGCTTCCCCCCTTCCTCAGCCTTTCCCCTCCCCAGCCCCCTGGCTCCCATCCCCCTGGCCCCCAGCTCCCTAACCCCAGCCCAATGGCCCCCAGCCCCCTGGTCCCAAGTAGAATCACTCACTGCTGCCTTCTTTCCCCACTGAGCTCCTGCCTAGCCCTTACCAGCCCCTCAGCCCTGCGCCTCTGGCTGCTGGACCCAAGCCCTACTTCGAGGGGCTCTGAGGACGGCTGGTGCCTGGCAGGAGTGGGGGATATTCATGGCTGCTCTTGGTATAGCGTATTGATAAGTGAGGGCTCCAGCCGCTTCTGGGCACACCGAGTGGTGTCTCCACCTCCAAGGTGGCCTGTCCCTGGGTCTTTTCAGTGCAGATTGGCTTTGAGCAGGTCTGGGGCGGGGCTCCCAGGAGAAGCTGGGATTTCCCCAGAGCTCCCTGCGCAGGTCCTGAGACAGGGGAGTCAGTAGAGGTGAGTTCAGGGTCTCATCCAGGGGTGTCAGCCTGGTGGCCAGAGGCCCTTGTCTCCCGCACCCCTCAGGGCCTGCTGCAAGCTCTGCACAGCAGGCAGCATAGTCGGCCAGTTGTCGATCACCCAGGCCCCAGGCGGGCTCAGTGGGGACTTCCTTCCCTGAGGGGAAGAACAACCCCTGGAGGGCAGGAATGAGAATTGGCCGAGGTCCCTTCTCCCTGCTGTCGTGCTTGGTGGTGGCATTTGCCCCCGACGCGGGCTTTGCTTGGAAATGGCTGTCCTCTGCCTGTGTGGCGGCCTCTCGGCTCTGACTCGCCGCTTGGCTCGGCTCCCTTTCCGTCCAGTATGTTTTCCGCCTGTGGACGGCCTCGGCCTCGCTCCTCCCGCCGGGACCCTGGGCTGCGGGAGTGACCTGCTTCCCTAACACGCTGAGGAAGTCTGTGCTGATGCCAGTTCCTTCCTGAAAACAAGAATGGGACCTTCCCCCCCAGTGGTTCCCGTGCCCTGTTAACTAAGCCGACATAAGTAAGAGCGTTTCTCCACGGGCTTTGCCAGGGAATTCTCTGGAATGCTTGGTTCCAAGGGCACAGTAGGCACATACCCCCATCCGGGCACAACTGCACGAGTGTTTACTTGGTGCAAGCTTGTTTGTTGGACTTGCCAACACAACTCATGGAGATGTTGGTTTGCGTCCCCGTCCAGAGCCACTTAAATTAACTGCGTCAACTCCGGGCTTTGCTTGGTGACACAGAATGACGTCACCAAACCCTGGCCACGTGCTCCTAAAACAGCGTGCTCTGTCTCCTCATCACAGAACGGCTTGCAGGCCATTCAGGGCAGCAGGCAACACCCATCTATTTCATGGCTCTCACCTGTTAGCACGCAGCTCGCCTCTCCTGCTCTCCGTTCTCCTGGCTGCACACAAGAAAACAGAAGTCACGGTAGAGGAAGAACTAAATATTTGAAGGCATGTTTAACTCAACACCGATGACCAGGTCCAGCTCCTGTTTCTGGTAGTGAAGCAAGAAGGTAGGGTTCGGGCACTCAGCAATCATGCCTTTGGGTTGGAAACCGCACGGCCGCCGCGGGCCTGCGCTGGCCAACAGCTTACCCTAAAGGGCCACTGTCATCTCTTTCCCACAGGTTGCACTGCAGAGAACACTGGTCGCAGGGGCTAGGCACCATCTTTCTAGAGCTTTCCAGGTGCTGAAAAGTGTGTGATGGGAGCAGAGGAGGAAGCCCTTGCTGCTCTCAACGTGTAGAGACTTGGGAGCAGGGACTAGAACCAGCGGAGCCGGAGTGAGGAGGGCGCTGGGCAGGCTCCCTCTCCACTGTGAGGTCCGGAGCCTTATCAAGTGCATTCCGTCGGCTCCTCCTGCTTGGCGCACGCTGCCGATGTGTTACGTGGCTAGGACGACAGCACTGTAGTCCTAGCTTCTATTCTCTTCCTGAATTCACTATTTTTTAAATAACACAGCTGGATTTAATAATACTGTCCTCACCTAAAGAACCCAAATCTAGCCCTAACTGGTTTGGCTCAGTGGATAGAGCGCTGAAGAGAGACATGTCTTCCTCCCGGGCGAGGCTGTGCCCTTTTCCTCCGAGGAGAGTTAACATCCAGTTTTGGATTGCAAGGAAAAGGGGCAGACGTGTCCCCTGGGTGTGGGTGAACTCTCTTTGGGGTTTCGAGCCCAGCTCTGGCGGACCACAGGACTCAGGGGACCCCTGTGGGGGCAGGCTGTGCTCACTCAGGGAGCTCTGGTGCCTGCCACCAAACAGGCAGATTAGAGATGAAGGCTGACCAGATGGCCATCTCGGCCTTGGCTGGTCACCACCCTTTCTGGGCTCATCTCCCACGGGACCCTGCTGGCCCTGACCTCAGCCCATGGGCCGTGAGAGCAGAGTGCTGCCCCCTCCCCTTCCTGAGCTTTCAGACAGGAAGGGCGTGATGGCCTCAGGGCCCGGCACACCCTTCCTCCTGGGCCTTTGCCAACATGCAGATCAAGAGTGGCCACTCCTGAGCGAGAGATGCTGAGAAAGTCCTGTCCAGGGGGTGCCCCCTGCAGCCCAGAGGCGGCTGGTCATCTGGGTGATCTGGGTGGCTGGGTCAGTGTCCTGGTAACATCACTGGATGTGTCCATTCACGGGCTGGTGGTGACCGATCAGACTGCCCCCCTCCCTCTCTTCTGATAAACAGCCCAGCACCACATCTTAGGGAGCCTGGACAGAGGAGTTTCTCCTGCATCCACTGCGAGGTGACCCCTCCCCTGCAGAGCTGGTCACTCCAGTGAGAGGCGCCTTGAAGAGTGAAAGAAACTGGTCATTTTCTCTCCGATTTGTGACCAGCTGATCATGTGCTATTTTCACATGATTATTTGCATGTTTATGTGAAATGCTTCCCCTTTTCTCACCCGGAATTGGTGTCACCTTCGTAAGTCTTTTCGTCCTGCCCTCGGGGGACATCCCCTCTGTGTGTTCCTCCCCCTGGCCTTTGTCACCCTCTTAGTTATGTGGTCATGATGAGCATGGCTGATATCCCTACCAAAAGTGTCTGTCACCGTATTTACATTATTTTACTTCCTTGCAATTAGTCATAGCTTGCTTTTGATCTTGGGGACACTGATTCTTTTTCTTTCCCATTGCAATTCCGTTTTGCAGACTCTGTCTGCGTTCTGACCTGATCCTCCACGGTGGGGGCCACACGGACCCGGGCCCCTGAGTGCGAGCACCTTTCTCCCAGGCCTGGCCTCGGGTCCCCGGGCACCCGGAGCCCACCGTTCCTGTTCTCCGAATTCACACCTGTGTGCTTCCAAAATGCGTCCACTCAGTTCAGCTGCGTTAAGTAACATCTGTTACCAGTTTTCTCACGTCTAATGAAGGAGACATCCTTCTGGAACGTTTCTCGTTCCTGGTTAATATATTAGCATTTGCTCCCCTTTACGTGTTTAGTCCATTGCACGCGGTCGTCAGGGTCAGGGTTCCTGCTCTTCACGTTTTTCTCGCTGGAGATGTCCCCACACCAGTCCCCCATCGCTACCTCTTCTCCGGGTTTCAGCAGTTCTCCCATCTGTGATTTTTCCAACTAACTTTCCACTGTATTTTCCACATTTTCTTGTTTTTGTGCCCTTTAGAAGCCTTTTTTTAAGGGGGAAAATGATTTCTTTTTTAAAAAAGTATATTTTTATTGATTTCTGAGAGGAAGGGAGAGGGAGAGAGAAACGTCAATGATGAGAGAGGATCAGTGATTGGCTGCCTTCTGTATGCCCCCTACTGGGGATTGAACCCGAAACCCAGGCATGTGCCCGTGACTGGAATCGAACCCAGGATCTTTCAGTCCGCAGGCCCATGCTCTATCCACTGAGCCAAACCAGCTAGGGCAAAAATGATTTCTAAAATTAACTCCTAAACTTTCTGGAGTTTTAAAATCTTGCTGAAATTTGTGCTTTCATGTCAGGTTAGGGGTTAGTGTGGTGTGTTCTAGCCCCAGACTCGCTTGACTTAGAGATATAGGAGAAACACAAAAACCTGAGCTGGGTGGGACAAGACAAAAATTGAAGCCTCACCAAGAATCCAGAGAGTCCCGGCAAACCCTTACAGGATGGCAGTGTGGCCCCGCTGAGTGTGAATTGGAGTCTCGCAGCACAGGTGGCCCGGGGATAGCTGGGTGCAGTGATGACAGTACAAACCCAGAACAGCACCTGGATGCACCTCAGGCGAGGTTGGCCGCTCAGGTGCTGGAGACTGGCAGCCTGGACTCAAACCTTGTGTGAGCTGTGTGACCTCGGGCAGGTTCTCAGCCTCTCTGTGCCTCACATCTCTAGCCTTTAAAGTGATAATGGCACGTCTCTCCCAGGACGAATATGAGCAGAGGATCTGATGTGTGTGTCATTTAGAATAGTGCCTGGCATGTAATGTGATCCAGCTTTTGGCCACTGTGAATGTAAGTAACAGGAAGATAATGAGAATAATCGACATTAAAAGTTACGTCAACAGAGCAGGAGGAAAACGTTGTGATGTACGAGGACAATTAGAAATGCAGGACATGGCAAGCTGGGAGGAACGTAGCAAGATTCCCACGAAGCGGGCACAGAGGAACCCGTGTGGAGCCCGGGGCTGGCGCTCTGGACACACCTACGGAGTCTCACAGCCTGTGGGCACCATCGATGGCCCGCGTCCTTCCCCTGCTGAAACCTGGGGCTGCCCGGGAAGGGCTGCCACGTCTGCTGCTTAGTGATCTCACATGTATTTTGGGTAGATGGAAAGGACCGCATGTAGGGTGCCATGGCTTCGAGAAAATGCCAGCGCCCACGGATGGGTTTAAAAGGACAGGTGAGGAGCAGCTCTTGTGGAGGCTGTTGGCACCTCGCCACGTTTCCCAGGCCCAGCGAGGCGGCTCCCTCTCTCGTCAGCTTTGCGTTGTCTTTTTCCGTTCGCCTTCGGGGTTCAGCGTGTCCAGCCCCCCGTGGAACCTCGTGGCCTGTAGCTTTGGCAGGTAGTCATAATTAACAGCTCAGCTTGAACAGCCGCTGTAGCCAATCAATCGCCCCGGCTCCCTGCCCCAGAGGCACTAGAAGTGGTCGGAAAGCAAACCTCGGGCTTCCACGGGCCCCTCTCTCCTTAGAGAGCAGTTTGCATTCCCAAAGGCACCTGGGAAGGTTCACGTCTGCTTTTGAAAAGTTTGCTCTGAAACCCAGACATGCAGAGCACGCAGGGCTCCAACGCTTCCTTAAAAAGTCGACATGAAATGTTTTCTTAGAAGCTGAGCTGACGCTGTCCTCCCCAGGGCCAGTTGGTGCAGGCCATGACCTCGTGCAGGTGCTGGGCTCGTGAGCACGGGCATCGCACCCGCTGCACGAGCCGCCCGCCCCCGTCTTGCAGCTGGGTCTCGATCTTCTTGGGGGAGCCATCGTTTCCAGCTGGGACCGAGCTGATACTTTGACCACCTTCCTGATGGTCCCTGAGTTTCCTCCTTTCTCCTCCTCCCTCCAGCTGTAACTGCAGGCACCCTCACCCTCGCCAGAGCCACCCCTGAGGCCCTGAGGCCCCACTGAGTGAGTCTTTGGGGCTGGGGCCAGGCCTGCGTTGTTGCCAGGGCAGGTAACTGTCGGGAACTCTGAAACCCTGGAACTAATGACATAAAATGCACGCTCCGGGCGTCTCTATGACCCCATACGTGTGGCAGACAAATCTGCGGTCCAGAGAGCGACACGGACTCGGAGAACATGGCTGTGTCCCACTTACTTACCCACTGAAAGGAGCCGGACCTGCCCATCCTACCATGATCAGGTCACCGCCCAGCCATAACCTCTCCGGTGCTGCGATAGGCCCGACGCTTGGTGGTCCCGCCTCCGCAAGTATTTATAGGGCACCCCACCCCACCCCCTTGTCAGAGCTGCCTAGGCGCCTGCTCTCGGAGGGAGGTGTCACACTAGGTGGGACAGAGCATTTAAAGCAGGAAAAAGTAAAACAGTGCCCTGGCTGCTTTAGCTCAGTGGATAGAGCGGCGGCCCGTGGACTGACGGGCACTTACCTCAGCGGCAGGCTTGGTACCCTGCATGTGCGGGAGGCAATCAGTCGATCTCTCTCTCTCTCTCTCTCTCTCTCTCTCTCTCTCTCTCCCCTTCCATTCTCTCTAAAAAAAAAAGGGGGGGGGAGGGCGGGATATCCTTAGGTGAGGATTAACAACAAAAAATCCTAGACAGTATGGGTGGCGTGCAGGGATTAAAATAGAGGGGGTGACAGGTGACGCCACTACAGAGAAAATTAGGGAACTTCCAGCCCAGAGCCTGTGGAAGCCTGTGCTGCGGCACGCTCTGGGCCTGAATTAACACGTGGTTTAAGCTGCTGTTGGACAAGCGTGGGGGAGTCTGGGAGGCGGTTCAGTTAACGGAGGCAACAGCTCTGGGGGGGGGGGGGGGGGCCTGGGGTGTGCCTGGCAGCTGTTGTCCACGGGACCCAGGGGCAGTCTGGGCACAGAGCACCCACGGTGACCTGAGGTATTGGTCTGAGTAGCCAGGTGGGAGTGGCCCCTGAGATGGGGACGCAGGGGTGGGGAGGTGGGCTTCAGAGCAGCAGCACGTTTGGTTGTCAGCAAGTCCTTACATTTTGTCACACATTAAAATGAACCAGACCACCCCTGCAGCGGGAGAGGCGGTGACTGTCCCTCCCAGGACAGCCCGAGGGACTGCTCTGCCCGCCTGCCCTCCACTGCTGCTCCGCGGGCATCGCCAGCCCGGGCAGAGCTGGCGTTTGTAGCGTTCTGTTAGGATATGTCAGAATACTGCCGTTTGAGGCAAACCTGCCCCTAGATCTAACCAACAAAAGGTCTTTGTCAGAACATGGTACTTCTGGGGGCCTGTTCTTTACTTCCTCTTTTCACCTGCGCTGCCGGGCCCTCGCCTAATTCTGCCCCAACTCTTCTGCATGACCTCAGACACGATGCTGAGCCTGGTCAGGGACGCAGCCAGGAGGCCTTGCTCGTGCCTGTCCGGTGCATGGGCACGGTCGTGCGGGAGGGGGGCCCCCATCAGCTCCCATCTGCCCGGCCTCCTCCTCTGGGCAGAGCTGGAGAAGAGGCCACCTTTCAGGCCGGGCTCATCCACCTACGGGATAGAGTCGCCGGGAGGAGCTGGCAGAAACGCTGGTGTCCAGGCCACACCCCAGCCCCCTTAAATCCCAGTGGAGGGGGCTGGAGATGTAGGGGCTGGGGATTCACGCTCTGTCACTGTCACAGGCAGGCCTGTGCACCTGAGACTAGCAGGAGGGGTGGGGCAGGCCCGAGGCCCCAGGCATTGATGCTGAAACTGAACTGGCCAGAGAAGCCAGTTCCTGTTCGAGCTGCTGCCCCAGGACAGCCAGGCTCCTCCCCAGCCACAGAGAGAGCCAGCTGCAGTGAGGCCCGCAGTGAGCAGGGAGAGGAAGGCACAGATGGAGACCCTCTGTAGGTCGCTGTTGCTCTGGGGGAGGGGTAACGGAGTAGTTGCTAACAGATTTCAAATTGGGTAACGATGTCAACGATTGGTCGTGATCTCCTGAGTGCTGTGCATGGGTGGTTCCAGTGCTGGCTGTGGTCCGGCCAGGGAGGGTCTGCCTCAGGCCTGGGAGGGGAGGGCTGCCCAGGCCAGGGGAAGCATCCCAGGTCTCAGACCATCTCTCTCCTCCTCCTCCACAGGAACAGGTGTGTATAGTTACGCATGCGCTCAGGTTCAGCTGCGCTTTGGCCAACACTTAGTGACTAGGTTCCTATTATAATCATTACTAATAATGATGCAAAAATCAGTCTGTGCTGTTTAAAGAGTGATTTGGAACATGAGTGTTTAATGAGTCATGAGTTGGGGAGGATTTATTCTCCATCTGATGCTTTTTGTAGGAAAGAAGTGAGCACCGTTATCCTGCTTATGTTTAAGGAGGTTTTAATTTAAGAATTAAAATTGTTTTAAAAGAGACGCAGCGGTACAAGCCCCAGTCCCTCCCACAGCCTGGCGAAGGCCCCCGGGCGACATTCCCTTTGGGGCCCAGCCATGGAGAGAGGGGCTGGGGAGCTTTGGCCTAACACACAACTGATCACTGGTTGGCTTCCAAGCAGCCCTGCTCTAGGGCGGGAGGAGGGGCCGGAGTGCAGGCAGGTGCTCTGTGCAGACGGAGCCTGGCACCTGGCACCTGGCCTGAGGCCTGGGAGAGCTGCGGCCAGCGTCCTGCCTTTGCTGAGAGCAGCGCAGTTCAGTGTAGATGACCTGTGAGCTCCTGACATGCCCGTCCTCTTAGGAGCTGCCCTGCGCAGGCAGGCACTGCAGGTGAGGAGGAGCCCAGCGAAGAGGGTGTTGATTGAGTGCCTCCTCCGGGCCTAGGCAGCCCCCTGCCAGCCAACCTTGGGTCTGAGAGAAGGGGCAACTCCACAAAGTTCCCCTGAAGACCCTTTGGGCCGGTGGTGCCGGGGAGAGAACCCATCAAACGGGCCCATCCCCCAGCAGCTGCGAGGCGAGGCCCCTCCGGGAGTGCTGCCTGGTGCCCAGGGGCTCCCAGCGCAGCCACCCGAAGGGGGGGGGGGAAGGGAGGGAGCAGCTGCACCTCACAAAGAGCCTCCAAGGCGCCTTTAAATTGGAACACATGTGATCCAACCCATATTGATCTTCCTCCCCGTGTGGAACGCTGGGGAAGGGCGGCTGGAAGATTCTGGGACAAGCTAGGGAATGTTGTCTTCGATGGTTCTAGTTTAGTCAATTTAAACAACGTCTTATGGTTACCTGTCAAACCTGGAAATAGGTTTATATTCTCTCTCATGAAAAAAATGACTTTTTAAGGTCTCGAAGATCGGCCGAATGTTCCTTTTCTGGGGATCTCTCACCTCAGTATTGACAGGCCGAATGGGCTGGGTGCGGACAGGGAGTGAGTGACAGACAGGAGGCGCAGACGCGCCGTCGCTCCTGGGAGATGGGGCACGCAGCTCTGTTTCTCCGTCCGGCTTGTGAGCCATTTCCACGGTCTGCACCGTCCTGTCAGGCTGAAGCCGCGTCCACAGTGCGGCTGCGGTCCCTGGGGAGGGGGCAGGCACGTCCTGAGGACAGTGTCGCTCTCATGCCACCCTCTGCTCTCGGCCTGCGGAAACGCCCCCCTACCTGCAGACTGGTCCCCGTGACCCCGCCCGGTCCCCTTCCCAGCACAGGCCATCCACTGGACCCGGCTCCCATGTGGCCGTCCCCTCAACCCTGATGGAGGGGGTCAGCCTCCGGGAGCCCATCTCTGCACCGCCCTGTGGAGACAGAGCTGGCCCGGGAAGTGGGGCCTCCTGAGAGGGGGGCCGGGGTGAAGAGGAGGCCGAGGCTTTGTTCACAGTCTGTGGAAGGGCTTCCTCCCCCGAGAGCGAGGGAGCGGGTGCCACGGCCAGCTCCACGTGGCACACGGGCTCCAAAAGGGGCAGCGGGGTTCCCAGAGCACCAGCAGTTGGTCTCCGAGTTCTGCTTTTCCCATGAACAGTTGTTATCAAAAATCTCTGCCCGTGTTTTAAGCCAAATCCCAGAGTAGTTGGTAGTCCTGTTGGCAGCACCCCTGGGACAGAGGAGGCTGGGACCTGCGGGGCCCCTGGTGGAGCGCAGGACTTCCTCCCCAGGTAGCTCGACCCCGGGGTGCAGGCCCCTCCCTCTGAGCCTGGCTGGGCCTGGGGGGGACTGCATGGGTTGTTCCCGTGGCATTGGATGGGGTGCTGGGCGCTGTGGCTGTAGGGACGAAGGGCTGGTCAAATCCATCTGCTCTGGACCAGGGACCTGTGTACGGGAATCCCCACAGCCACCTGCAGACTCTGCCCCAGGGCAGACGTGGCACCCGCTCACAGAGGTCAAAGGCCGCGTTCGCTCGGCTCAAGAGGCAGAGGGGGGACTTGGCCTGTCCGCGCTCGGTCCCCGCACTGCCTCCTCGGATCCCGGGTCCCGGAAGCAGGTCAGGCCGGCTGCTTCTCCTTTCAGTACCTTCAAAATCCCGCGGGCTGACTCCCCGTGTCCACCCGCCCGCCTGGGCGCCATCTCGTCCGGTCAGAAACGGGCCAGGCACTTCCAGGAGGCCTCGGCGCTTCGGGGGCCACAGCGTCTCGGGTGCCTCGACGCACGGAGGAACACGCCGCCCAGGGCCTCCTGCAGAAGGTGGGGGCCCTGCCAGCACCGAGGTGCCACCCTCCGGCCAGCGTGGCTCACCCTGTGTTCTCTCAACAGCAGATGAAGCTGGTGGCCGAGAACCTGAAGGAAGAAGGCGGGAAGGAGAAAGAAGGCGGCCTGAACTAGCAGAGGGGCACCCGAGTGGCTGAGCGGCTCCAAACCCAGATCCAAGGCTCGGCCAGAGGAAGCAGCTCCCGTGGCAGCACCCACTCCTCCCAGCACAATGTCCCAGCTCAGGGCCGCGAAGAGGGCGGCTGGGACCCAGCTCCTGGCAGCTCCCCCCACCCCCCCCCCGCACCCCCCCACCTCAGGTTTCTGCCCCAGCCCCACACTCCATTCCACACACTGCACTCCGCCCGCTGCCCTGAGCCTCTCGTGTGGACCAACCACCAGCTCTCCATGGTGCCCGTCACGGAGATGGTCACCCCCACCCCCACCGCCCAGGGATCCGTGGGGCAGGGAGGCGGCCCGGGTGCGAGCCACGCTGAAGGGGGCTCTGCCCAGCCTCAGTTCAGAGCGAGGGGTGGACAAGAGGCAGGGTTTCCAATTCCCGACAACTCTACCTCTTTCCTGGTTCTATTTTGCAATATGTTAAGACACTTGATCAGCAGAAGCAATAGTATCAGCTATTAAAAGCACCTCTCTGGCTCCTACTTCCCACGCGTGGACTGCATGGCCCCCGGGGTTCTGGGAGGAGCTTGGGGCAGGTTCGTCAAGGTGAAGCCTGAGTGGGGAGCTGAGCGTGGAGCTGGGCACCTGGTGCCACTTCCAGAGCTCGGGTGGTTCTCGGGGCCCTGCTGCCCCCGGAGCCTGGCAAGGGCTGCGGGGCTGCTTCCATGCACAGGGCACCAGGCGGAGAGCCAGCCGCCACACCTGGCTCCTGGTGTGGCTGACGCCTGCGGAGGAGGGGCCTTACCCAGGGGTGCTGCACCCCCGCAGCTGTGCCATGGGGCTGGACCGCTCTCAGGCACAGTGTGGGTCACCGTGGTCTGGCCCTCCAGACACAAGGCAGCGACTGGAGTCCGCTGCTCCCCGCCTGTGGTCCAGGCACGAGGACCACCTGCAAGGGAGGGCCTGGCTTCCTTTCTCTGCCAGCTGTGCACGCTCTGCCTGTGAAACAGCCCCCCCCTTTACCCACCTCCCCCCCTCGCGCCCCCCTCCCCGCCCCGGGCGCATGTCCCTCATAGCCGGGACATTGGGCCATGGGCATTTCCACGCAGGTGCCTCGGCCACTGGGGAAGGCGGATGAGCAGGGGGAAATGAGGGCTCACCCGTCCCCTCCCTCAGGGCCAGCCCCCCGAGTCCCTCCACATCAGGATGGGGGTGGCATCAGCCCGTCAAGCATCATGTTTTTGGGAGCCAGCCCCCGTCTGCCACTCTTGGCTGCCCAGCTGGTCCTGCCAGGCCGCTGCGCTTGCCAGCATGTCTGCCTCTGCTTGGTCGGAGGCATCAAGGCCCATGTCCGCGGTCAGTGGTTGGCTGAGGCTTAAGGAATGCTTTCTAGAACATTATCGTGATTTAAACCAGCACGTGGTTCCCGCCACTACGGTCCTGAGCCAGGAGCTTCCTCGCATCCCAGCCTGGGCGCCTCAGACCCAGCTCACCGTCTCCCCCAGTCACATGAGCACAGTGGGTATGGGGCAGCGGGTTCCAGATGTGAATCCCATCGGCTGATCTTCCTGCCCATTCACATGGTGTTTCTGTCTGTCGCCCTTCCTCCCACTCTCTCTAAAAATCAGGCCTGTGCCTATTGGAGACTGGGGGTTGGGGGTGGGGTTGCCCCCCTCCAGGGTCAGCAGACCTGGACCCATCCAGCTCTGCCCCTCCTGCCTGGGCCCCAGCACTCCCAGGTGTAACCGGCGACGGCAATGGGTAGGGCGGGGCCTGACACTTAGCTTTATCCCCTTCCCCTGAGGAAGCTCACAGCACTCTGGGAGGGAGGCCGTGATTTCTGTGACCTTGTTGGTGACATGGGTGCCACAGGCTCAAGGGAAACTGCCATCAAACCTCCTCCACATCTTGTAGTCGATCACGAGGCCACACATCAATGGCCAAACTGCAGGGAGCACCTTTTTCCCAGCGTGAGGCCAGGGTGGGGGTGGAGAGGGACGGCATCGTCCCGGAGGTCTCCACAGTCCAGTCAATAGGACCACGGGGCGGGAGCAGTGAGGGGCGCCTTGGCTCCTCCCACCCCCGCTCCTGAGCACCTGCCACAGCGAGATGCCACCCCCTCGAGGGGCGGGACACAGAAGAAATGGAATGGAACACTGTTCTATTGCTGAACACCAATATGCCACTTTATTGTTTGGGTTTTCTCCCACTTGTCACAGACCTGTCCATGTTCACACGACGAGGAAAATCAACCCGCAGTGGACGCAAATGACCAATCAGTTGATCATTCTGTATACGCTTCACACACATCAGCGCTTACGTGGTAGAAATACCTTTAATTTGATTCAGTCTCACGGCTACTCTTAAAGTCGGTGTCAAGATTGTCACATCTTTAAATACAGATAGAATTGTCAGAAGTACATATTTTATATATATATATATATACACACATATGTATATATATACACACACATACAGAAAAATACAAGACTAATTGTCCACAATATTTAATTTACACACTACTGTAACTCTATGCAACTTCTGAAGACAAGTTAAGGGGTACAGGAAACTGTTTAGAGCAAGTAAGTAGTTTGGTCCAATATTATCTTAATGTAATGGTTATTCGCTCCCTCTCTTTTATGGGACAACATACTATGACATACAACACATGCACAGTCATTCACTTAGGAACAAAGGAGTAAGACACCACTCAGACTAACATCTGTCTACCCAGAGGGCCAACCAACCACACACAACTAATAAGGCTATAATACAGCTATGCAGCATAAATGGTCAACACTGCTGATCCTAGAGTGAGCACCATATATACATCTGAATATAAAAAACACAACAAAAACCGAACACATACGGGTTCAAATGTGCCATTCCAAGGCTATACATAATCACAGGAAAAAGTATTTACATTGCTTGGAAAACAGCTGCAACAAAGAGTTTATTGCCAATGCCCTTTATAAACTTCTCTCCTATGTTTAATACAGATGTTACGCTCACTGTCTATGTGAACCACACATCTTATTTCTGGCCCTTTATAAGATCCCTGCTCAAGAATTTCAAGCAAATGTGTTCTATGGCTTCACCCACACACCTATTCTCATAGCTTTCAATTATAAATATCACACTGAAATAGAGCTATAGCTTAAAACACATCTAGCCTAGGTCTAGAAAGTAAAAGTATTTGAAGTATCATCTTTACTTAATCTAGTAAGTATACAATAAAATTCAGAGCTCTGAGTAAAACAGATGGGTACTAACGTAGCAAGGTCAGTGTACACTTGGAGGCCTTGCCCAATGGCATGCCGTCCCCTGGGGCTCCGCCACTGTGTGGACCAGACACCTCACTGGAGGCTGATGAGCGTGGGAAGGCCCGGGCCCAGCCGCATCCTATCACCAATGCGGCTAAGCATCTAAGACCCCTCGGGGCACAGCATCTGGCCCCTTCCGCAATCAGCAATGTGCAATACACTGTGCCTACAGATAAAATTTGTCTTGAAAGATGATTATCTGGTCAAAAGGAGTCTCTGTACAGGAATAGTTTAAAGCAAGAGTTCTTGATTATTGTTTTGGCAGGAAGGCAAAGTGAAAAATATTTCCAGCAAAAAAACAAAACTGAAGCAGGTTTTGTTTGTTGATTGTGTGGATTCTACCCTTCTATGTGTTGATTGTGTGGATTCTACCCTTCTATGTGTATTTTTTGATTAGCCAATTGTCATAGCTAATTGAGCTAAAGGATATAAAATGGAAGTAACAAAAGAGACAACCTAATTACCAAACTCGTAAAAATCAATCCATGTATATACATATATGTGTTTATATATGTTTTTTTCAATGACCGGGTTTTGACTCTGCCCACCTCTGAGTGCACTTTGCCTCCACGTTAAGCCCTGCAGTTCCTTCTATCTACATGGTTCTGAAGGAAACCCTGGGCTGTGCCCTGCGGGAAGGAGTTTACACGAGCGTCATTTTGTTCTGTTACACAGACACACCCTATAAGTAGAGTTAAGACATCATCAGTTCACACATTATAAAATAAGATTGTCTGCTTGTCATTTACCACAACAGGGGAAGCTGCCTTATAAATCTAAGTACTTTATCTCACCTATTACAAAACAAGAAAATCTTTTTCAGTTAATTTTTAAGAGCCCAAACTTTGTTCACACTACAGCTTAAGACAAACAGGTGTGGGTATGTTGAAATCTCGGTTTAAGGTTCTAGTGCAGACGTTGGCTGTACTCTGTCCCGCACAGCCTCGGAAAGCTGGCGGGCACGTCCGCGGGCTCCAGGCCTGTCGGCATCTCACCGTTATTGCTTTGGTTCTGTATCGGACACCAGAGTGTGCCCCAGAGCACGGAGTCTCCGTGTAACAGGTCAGGACAGGAATTTAGATTTTCAACAAGGAAATACAAGCATGTTTTCTCTGTCTAGGTTAAGTGCGGAACATCACATTTCTAAGTGCTCCATTTATATTAGGTTCCAAATATACATTTTAATTTAATCCTGATCATCCACACTAAAATTCTGAATGTAAAAGTGACACACGAGATTGACTTTTCGGCTGGAACAGAAAAGCAGTGTCTAGCAGCAGCATGCACAAGGACCATGCATTGTCACAGCGCCAGGCGAACGAAGGGAAGCGTAATAAATAACTGCCCGCGGAGAGGGTAAAACCGAGAGCAAACAGTGAAGGGAGCCGGTCTTCACTGCTCTGAGCAGGAAGCGTGCGAGTGGCCGGGCGGCCACTGTCAGATGACGTGGCAGCAGGTGGCCTGGCTGGAGGCGCACAGCAGCCCCTCCTTGGGGTTCCGCTGGATGTTCACAGAGATGGTCTTTTCGCACAGAGGTAGCTGGAGCACGTTGTTTTTCAGGTTCCTGCTCTGTATCCGTTCTAGCTCAGTGGTGCTGTCCGCCACGTGGTCGGAGAAGAACTTGAGGCTGCCCACCACGGGGGCCTGGCCCAGGCTGCCCGCGGAGCTGATGCACATCTTCCACGTGGACTTCTCCTGCACCTTGACACTGGAGAAGGACAGGCCGTGCTGCGGGTCAAGAATGTACTTGGTGCCCCCGCGGAGCTGCGAGCCCAGGCAGAGGCCCATGAGTTTGAGGCTCTGCACCAGCTCCCCGGCGCCGCGCGAGGCCAGCTGCGTGGAGTTGGCGGGGCCGGCGCAGCGGCGGGTGCTGCCCGAGGTGCCCCCTGGGGTGCCCCCTGAGCCGCCCGAGGGGCTGCCCCCGCCCGCGTTGTTCTCGCTGGGGCTGGCCTTGTCCGCCCCGCCGCTGCTGTTGCTGGGCTTGCTCTGGCCCCCGCCGTCGCCCTCGCTGCCCGGCGGCCCCTCGCTGCTGTCCCGGCGGTGCCAGGAGTAGGTGAAGCCGCTGTCTTTATCGAGCCGCCGGCGGCTCTCCGAGTCGTCGTCGCTGGTCTCCGAGCTGCTGCAGCTGGAGCCGCGGCCCTGGCTTTTCCTCCGGTGGTAGCGTTTGTGCACCGTCCCCGGGGAGGCGATGTTCATCTTTAACCTGCTCAGCTTGGGAGGCAGGTTCTCATCCATGTCGAACTCGTCGTCGGACTCCCCCTCCTCGAAGATCTGGTTCAGCACCGGGGCGCTCTTCCTCGAGGTCAGCCGGTTGGTCACCGAGGGCTTCCGGCGCAGGACCACTTGCGTGGAGAGGGACATGGGTTTCTTGTCCTCCTCATCCTCCTCCTCGTCTTCCTCCACCCGGAACAGACACTTCCGCCCACTGGCCGCGGGCTTCAAGCTCGCCGGCGGCACCGCGGACAATGCCGGCCCAGCCAACTCGGGGAGGTCGTCTTTCTTGGCCGTGTCACACAGGCCTTTGCTCCGGTGGCCATTGAGGACATTGTCGGCAGCCCGCGCAGGAGCCGGAGGGACGGTCGCGTGGGACAGGGGAGTGGCGGTGAGGTCGTCCTCCAGGTCCTGGGGCACGTCGATTTTGGTGGGCCACGACTGCCTGCGGAACAGATGGGAAAGGACACGCCATGTCATCATATGCAGACTCTGCTGAAGGACATTAGACACAACTTACCGGGACAAAACCTGCACACTTACAAGAAAAGAAACGGCAGCCATGCAAGCTCATTCCACCCCGTGACGGTCAGAAAGGACACCTGAAGGGCACGTTGTCCCAGCCCCCCGGCTTTCCAGGGGCGCCTCTCCTCTACAACAGTGTATGCCCCAAGAAAAGCATTTTTTAAAAGCACACGGGAGTCACCACTAAAGCAGAATCTGAACACCACATACTCTGTCCCTCTGGGTCTGAGATCACAGCCTGTGATGGTGTGTTGCTAAGAAGATTCACCTGAAATTTCCAGTCCTCCTTTTTGTAAAAGTCTGGTATTTACAAAAATAAATGGAAATAGCTGAATGGATTTAACATGAGAATGTTGGAGAGAAGAGTTGGTGAATGCTGGCATATATCATCTCCTCACCAATTAAAAAAATGCAACCAGCAAAATAGAAATACTTGCATTTTCAATGATCAGGAAGAGTACTGGATAGCAAAGTCCACTATGACGTAAACTCTGATTTTATCCCCCATCTGGGGTCACTCAACGAGAACCCGATTGGTAGCTAAAGAGAAAGACTTTGGAAAATGAGGTCTCTGGCTTGTTTTGAATAAACATCTTGGAATTCTCAGCTGTCCTCCCTGCCCAGGGACCAGCAGATGCCAGACACGTTTACAACAGCCACTTCCACACGACGGCATCTTCATTTCACACCAGTTATGTTATCCTAGAAATAACACCTAATTAAATCTATAGCTGGTAAAACTCCTGGCATTTACAGCCGACACCCTGCCCCCAACTCAGAGCCGATCACGTTCCCTCGAGGGTGGAGGGCCATTTGCTACCGTCACTGCGTGGTAGTTTATGGAAGCTGAGTGTTCCATGTGTTTGAGGTCAAGCAGTGTCTCTGGAAAAATCGTCTGTCCTCCACCAACACCACTGCGCCCACTCCCGGCGAACCTCGGGGTCCCAGAGCAGAGCCGCACACAGTGTGCTTTCAGGCCGAGCAGCTACCAGAACATCACCCCACGACCATGGGGGAGCCCATGGCGGGTACTGACTCGCCAGAGCAGCAGCCAGTCCATTCGAGAAGGATGGGGCGGGGCACAGCCTGATAAAGGCTCTTCTCTCCTCCCCTCCCCACCGCCGGAAACAGGATGGGTGAAGGCTACAGCTGTAGTGGTCAGGCTGACCATAAGGCATCCTCAGCCACAGAGCCAAGTCAGGCCCAGGGTTTGGACATTGAAGTCACAGTGACGTAAAGAGAAGGCAAGGAAGCAGACACAGGAGGAAGACAGGCCTGCAGGGCGTCTCCACTCCAGAATCCCCAGGAGGTAAAGGAAAACTGTGGGAGGCTCTGATACTTCTTTATAGCTGCTATTGGCTTTGCCATTTCCAGAAGTAAAACCAATTTTACTCAGTTACTGTTTGATCACTTTTAGATTGAGCTCTGTTCTGTCTCACTGAACAGACAACAGCTCGAATCCAAATATCCCTTCTCCAAAAGGACTGGGTGGCTCCCGACTTGGTGGCCCAGCTACTCGGAGGCTGTGCTTTCCCACCAGAGGGCTCAGCAGGACGAGGCTGGCCCACCCTCTCCGTGTCACTCTCCTGCTCTGTCTCATGCCCCGAGTCCCCTGGCTCCCTGGCCCAGGCCTCTTCCAGGCCGACACCTGACAGCGTGCCTAGTTTCCATTACAGAAGAATGTGTGCAGGACGCGGAGTTCCTACACTCAGCTTCCAGCTCAGACTTCTCACTCTTTTCTTCTTCGGCCACCAGGACTGCTTTCTTCTCTCTCTCCTGTCACTCCAGCCCAAGCAACAACCTAGCATGGCAAGTGACTGCAGGGAATTTAACCCCAATGGTTTTCCTCCTCTTTTTAAATAAGTATATATTCACACACATATAATCATTCATTGTTGGGTGTACGAGTAGAGAATTATTCAGAATTGGGAGCGTCCTTTGTTTTTTGAATCACTACAGATCCAGGGATTACTTTATCTGGATATGAATTCTAATAAATTTCCTAATGATGGTGTCAAAGGTAACCCTTCCTATGCTCTGGTTTTAAGCGGAAAGCTAGCATGGCAGGAGAACAGGAAACTGGGGGGGAGGATGGAGAGTTCAGGAAGGAGGGAGGAAAAGAGAGACAGGGTGGTGATAGTCCTACCAGAGGCAGCAACAGGGAGCCGGGCCGGACGTACCCCACAGGCCCTCACTCATCTGGCCCTCACCGCACCCCAGGAGGCAGGCAGTGTGCTTCCTCCCCCTTCACAGGCCGACTCAGCAGCTGAGTCATAGGTTAAGTGACCTCCCCAGGTCATCAGCCAATAAATCAACTGGCTAATCTGACTGTCAAATCCCTGAAATCCTGAGACAACATCCCGGCCCAGAAATGCCCTGTTATTTTTAAAAGTTATTTCAAATAACTGAGGGAAAACTGGCCTTGTTCCTGGAATAAAAGAATAAAGAAATGAACTTATTAATACATGTCAGACCTCGAAGAGTTTAATGAAAATAAACTACAGACACGCTGGCTTGAGACCGTCTCCAAACCTGTTCCCGGCCAGGCCAGCAGCCCCAGCCCCGAGCCCAGGAGCCCACGGCATCCTTGGTGACGCAGGGTCCCAGTCCCCACTCGTGTGGAGAGCCCCCATTGCTGTTCACAATCTTGCCCCAGAGTTAGGAAGCATTAAGCAAGCAAACAAACAACGTTCACTATTTCAAAACGTTAACTTACTAAAATCAGTGAAGATTTTTTCTCACCTAAACTGGGCCTTGATGTTGCTGGGGCTGGCGGACCTGGTTTGGATTTCTTTCTCCTGCTTCTCCCGCAGGATCCGTTCG
The DNA here is from genome assembly GCF_014108235.1 of Myotis myotis. Lineage (NCBI taxonomy): Eukaryota > Metazoa > Chordata > Mammalia > Chiroptera > Vespertilionidae > Myotis > Myotis myotis. The sequence continues at coordinate 50,097,552 of NW_023416317.1, forward strand.
GCGAGCAGGAAGTACGTGGCCGTGATGTGGTTGTACCTGTTGGTCTCCAGGGCTCTGGAGAAACAGGGAGAGTGCAGAGACCTCAGTAGCAGATTTTTACAAGCAGAACTGATGCTTTTAAAGTGCAGTCCAAGCAAATGGATCCAATGCTCAGAGTCTTTAAAATTAAGAAAGATCACAAATAAGAAAAAAACCTAGTATTTAGATTACTTTTGAAACTCTAAAAAAACTGCATAAAAATATTCAGTTAGTAAGAAAAATCCAAAATGCTGATGGCATGTGGGCTAGATGTCAGGTTTAGGTGCATAAAAGGAAATGAGGCTTCAAGAATGTACACATTATCCAAACTTTACTCTGTCGAAGTGTTTGTTTTCGTTGCGCTGGCTTACTTGCTGCCATCAGAAGTGTGAAGTGGGTTCTATGAATGTGTATGAAACACTACTACCAATCACAAAAATCAGTTTTTACTCTTACACTCTCCTGGCATTTATTGGAATTTTACATATTAATGCATTATCATTGATGTAACCGAGAGCCTGTCATTAGCATCTTCTTTGTCAATGATTTCACTCATCCATTTCAAAACTGATGCTCTGAGAACCGAGTGCAGCCACCGGGGCTGGGAGCTGCTGGGGGTGTTTGGCCTTCCGAGGCGGCCCTGCCTGCTCCCCTGCAGCTGGCCTTCCAGGCAACAGCAGGAGCAGGTGACAGGGGCCCACCAGGCCCAGAACTATGCAGCCAGGCTTTTTGGGAACTTTCTGTCGTTAGTGAAAATACATAATGAACACTAGGAAAGAAGCAACATGGGGATCACTTTTCACCACGTGTACCTGGGCCACAGCTTAACAGGGGCGGGCGGGCTGGCTGAGGACAGACTCCAAAGTAAGAGCCCACGAGAGCCAACACATTCGAGTCGCTGATGCAGGGTCACCCACAGAGGAGGGCTCACGCTGCTCACGCTGTGGACGCAGGAAGACCGAGACCGCCTGGAAGGGCGGCTCAGGCGTCCAGATCCCCGCTTCCCTCCGGCGCACGCTCACTGGTGGACGGGCACATGGAACCTCCTGAACCATTTGATGAGCGCTCCTTCTGGGTTTGTAACTGAATTTACGTGAGTTAAATAGCTCTGTGACACCACGGCAGCTATTTATTTATTTAAGCTAAGAACATTAAGACAATTCAGGAGATAAAAACAGCCTTCTATCTACTCAAAAACGAACAGTCATTTTCTATGCACTACTAAAGTGTGTGTCCTTGGCAAGCCAGCTCTTTCCATTGTACCAGCTGTTCCAATGGGTTAAATAACGTTTGACTTTTCCTTTGTGGAAGTGTTTCATATTCTAAAGCTAGGACCTCCTATAGAAATGAACCAATGCTAAAGCAAAGCACATCTTTATATTATCCTCGATTCTAAACTGCTCAGGTTATTTGTAAAAGTTAGGTGATTTCTAAGCCCCTGAGGTTCTGAAGTCTCTCTGTGCTGTTCAAGGACTTAGTTAATAACTTGTGGGTTCCAGGTGGCGGCAGCAGGGGCTCTTCAGGACCCGAGAGCAAGTATTTCAGATGTTGAGGGTCATGTAGTCTCTCAGATACGCTGCTGTAGCACATGCACCGTGGACAAAACATAAATGAATGGGCACGGCCGTGGTTCACTAACACTCTACTTACATAAATGCATGACTGGCCCCCCACATGCCAACCCCTGACTTAGGGGACTTGAGATGCTGCCCCATTCTCCCTGCTCACTGTGGGAACCAGTGAGGGACATGGGAATGAAGAGAATACTGCTATGGGCAAGGCATATACTGGGACACAAAGCAGGCTGTACCCCAGGAGGAAGGGAGAAAGGCCACAGCGCTCAATGAGACACCCCTTGGTCACTAGTACAAAAATAAGCAAAATACAACAAAACCTAAGAGCCAGGACCAGGGCAGGGAACTCCAGGGATAAATGGCATGACCCTGTCAGCTGGGTCTCCAGCCATCACACAGTGCCACAGGCCCTGGCAATACAGAGAGAGCCCGTTCCAAGCATCCAAACCCATGGCCCCTACAGGTGCGTGGTAACATACTCGACAATGGCATCTCGATCCGCTATGTCCCCGAGCACCATGCGCTGAATGATGCTGTTGTGCTCCTCCTCCGAGAGGTTCTTGTAGGACACCAGGGGGATGTTATACTTGGTGGCTGGCGAAGGGTCCACACCCTGAAGCCAAGGATGGTTTTCAATCTCTTCTAAAGAGGCCCTCCTCTTGGGATCTCTCTGTAGCATCCGGGTGATCAGGCTGGAAAGGGAAGTAAGTCCATTGTTCAAACAAAGGTAGTTCTTTGAAAAAGACTAATAAGATAATAAACCGCAGGCAAGATTGCACAAGACAAAAAATAAGAGAAGGCAACAGGTGGCAATATTAGAATGAAAAAGGGCAACACCCCCACTAATCTATAGACTTTAAAAATGTAATCAGAGGATATTATGAATATTTGAGACTAACAAATCTGAAAATGTAGATAAAATGAACCAGTTCCTGGCACTATCCCTCCAGGGAGCACGCCCTTGCCATTCCCTTCTCCCTCTCCTTCCCCCAAGGCTCGTATTCCCTAACCTCTAAGGGCCCCATAATATTTTTGCTATGGTCAATAAATTCTTGCTTGCTTTTCCATTAAAAAAAAAAATGAATGAGTTTCCTGAAAAACACAACTTAGCAAAACTGACACAGGAGAAAGTAGAAAACTGAGTGGTCCTATGATTATTAAAGATAATTCCTCTTGGAGGGAGACACAGAGGCTTCTAAGTTATTAGAACCTTTCCATTTCTTAAGCTGGATAACAGGTACAGAGGTGTTCATTTTATTACAGACACATTTTAAACATTCTTGTTAACATATTTCAATATAAAAATAAGTTTTTGAGTAGAGGCTGTGGAGATACTTCTTGAATTACAAACATTTAACATGCACACAACATATATCCTGCTTCCTGGGGCAGAGAAGAATCATAGTAAAGGCATAAACATCGCCATCATCAACATTCATATCAGGTGCTTCCTATGTGCTGAGGGCTGAGCCAAGAACTTTTATAGACATTAATTTATTTCATTTTCACAATAACCCAAAAGGTGGGTTCTATTATTCTCACATCATTAGTAAAGTGAGAAGTTAGTATTTGAATCCAGAGAGTTTGAACACCTAAGTTCTTAATGATCCACCACATGGCCTAAGATGGGGCTCCGCCTGGAGGAAGGATTCTTCAAACTCAGATTTCCTTCTATTTCCACCGCCCCCCCCCCCCCGAGTTATAGTTGACATTCAATATTAGTTTCAGGGGTACAGCATAGTGACATTAGTTTCAGGGGTACAGCATAGTGATTAGACATTTCTATATCACAAAGAGAACCCCCAGAAGTCTACTTCCCATCTGGCAACACACATAGTTACCAGCTGAATCTATGTTACGATAGCAAAATCCTCTGAGTGGTAGCTATACTCTCAGCCAAGCTCATTTCAAAGCATCACCCACAACATCAATGAAATCCTGAACTTCCAACAGTTCCTTTATTCCACTATATTTCTTACTACACATATCCGAGTGCTGTATGGTACTTTAAATCCAAAACAATCAACTTGAGTGTATTTTTGGTTGGCTGCCCATAGTCACATGAACCAAAACAGAGCTCTTTAGTTAACTGGGGGGAGGGGGATGGGAATAAAATGATGAGACACACTATGTAAATCCTAAAATGGCGTGTTGATTGTCTATTTCAGAAATGCCCTAACTCTTCCCTGGAACTTAAAATAATTCCAGGTGGTCGTCCTCATTGCTGATGCAAACAGAGAAGAGTAATTCTCATGGGAATGTCTCATTTCAAGTAAAGTAACCCCCTCTCCTGGAGACTGAAACAGCACGTAATGAGCTTCTTGAAAACTGGCATATTTAAGCAATACAGTAATACACTCTGTATCTAATATTAAATTTCAAATCATATTCTGGGGTTAACTCCCCAAAACACACTTATCAAGAGCAGAAATATTAAGTTCAAAAAAATAAAATAAACACACACTTTTTTGTACTTACTCTTTACACTCTTTAGACACATGGGATGGGACCGTGTATTTACAATCCATGATCATTGTCAATGTTTCACTGTCATTGGCCTCTTGAAAGGGTGGCTGCCCGCACACCAACATGAAAAGGATCACTCCCAGACTCCATATATCTACGAATCAAAGACATACTGCTAAATATTGTACTAGTCAGAAAACTAAAGATACTTCGTTAAAGGAGACTAACAATATTATTTTATTTTGAACAGTCAAAAGCACTTATATCTCAAAGTATAAAGACTAGGGAAGAAAGGTTAAGCCCCAGTAAGATAGAGATGGCATTTGTTTTGTTCACTGTTTAATTCACTTAAGGCCCAAGCAAGTGCCAGGCACACGGTGAATGGTCAATAAATGTTGACTGAAGAGATGAATTAATTCATTTGTTAATGACAAGAACATCAACTGGAAAGTGTCTATCAAGGTCCACCAACTGGTGGACAGGCACGGCTGTTTCCCCATCACAGTACACAGCAGAGGTAAAGCTCAGAGGGTAATACTGAGACACAAACAGGATTTTGCCTAAGGTCACAATTATCTCAGTTGTTCTTCACCTCGATCCTGGTGAGATAACCAGATCTTGCAACTCATGATCATTTTATAGATGAGAAAATTACAGCTTGGAGAGGAGAGAAATGTTCCTGGCTGTCAATGAGAGGACGAAGCTAGGACTAAAGGTATATAAGTCACCAGAAGCACACTTTTTGGCTTAAAAACGGCAGGAAGGACCTACTTAATACAGCCGTTAAAGCACTGGGAAACGTAGCAGCTTCCTGTCACTGCAAATGTTCCCACAGAGGCTGGGCAACCACCTGTCCAATATCTGCATGTGGCACCCTGCAGATGCAAGGCTGGACAGTCACATCTGAGGGCCCTCTCACTCTAGCAATAGACTAACGCTGATAATCAAAAATAATCCCTTCTTGTATGAAATAAAAAACAAAGCTGTCAATCAGATGGAAAAAGGTCTTCTTCAGATGAAAAAAAAAAATCCATTTAGGAAGGGTATCATATAAATTAATTCATTCCAAAAACTAATGTATAGACAGATTATATCAACATTCACATAAGAGAGAAATTCAAGAAGCTTTCCGGACCACAAAGGCTTGGAGGAGAACGGAGGAGCAGGCCACCGGGCCTTTGTGACCACATCTGTTAACACACGACTGCTCTCATTACAGCTTAAATGCCCCAAATAATGTAGGTTCCAAGTTATTTTCCAAGAGAATTAAACCTTGTTAATAAAATATATTTTCCTTGGTCCAAACTAAACAAAGAGGGTAATAAAGGCACAAACACAAAAGTCACACACACACACACTGGTTTTTAATACGTACATTAAATTTTCCTAAGGATGCTCCAATGAAAATTGGCGAAGTAGGTAGAAAACGCCACGAAAATGAAAACATTTATGCAAATGAGAATGAAAGGGACCTAAGGATCTTTCAGTCCAAACCCGTGGCTCTGCAGTGTCCCTGAGCGGCCCACCTGGCACTGCCTGTTGGATCCATGAGTTATGGGTCCCCCTGCCCCAGGACAGTTCACTGGCTCAGCAACCATTCTACTCACTAAACCCGCATTTCTTTACCTTAACCTTGGACTCCAGAGGGCCATCCCCCTTCAAAGTAAACATCCCGAGTAATGTGGCTAGTGGCACCTGCTCTTTATAACCTTGGACTCCAGAGGGCCATCCCCCTTCAAAGTAAACATCCCGAGTAATGTGGCTAGTGGCACCTGCTCTTTAACCATCCAGTGAGAAGAACTGATCACCCCATTAGTATCTTATGAAGATTTTTAATGGAAATTTATATAGGTTGATGTTTAACTTAACCTTCTTTGTAGAATTGAACCTGCTGTTTTTGGTCACCTTGCCCCAACTCTCAAGCCACCACTGTGAGTAAGGCAATTACAATTATTGTCCCTTTAATGCATATGCCTTTCATTTTATAAAATATCAACTATCACCTAAACCCACCTTTTCCCCAATGCTCATTGCATGGGGGGATTTTTCAGCAAGTTTTTGTTTATAATATACACTTGACTATCTCTTCCCCAAAGAAGGAGGATTTTTAAATGGCTTACAAAAAAATGTGCATAAACATAAAAATTAGGATTAAAACAAAAATTTTCTTCTGTTGTTAATATTGATAATGTCTAATGCTACTTACTACTATACCCAAACCTAGCCGTGAATATGTATTCTATTTGAGTTACAATATATCCGTATCATTCCAAAGACATCCTACAAACACAATTTCTATAAAATGAATTTGGTTCATTGTTTCTTCTACCACCTCCTACTTTCACTGTGGATCAAGTGGTTTGGATTTTACTTTGTCTCTGTGCTAAACTGGAGATGCTATCTGACAGTGCAATGACACAAAACCGATGTTTTCAAACCAAATATCGACTAATGATGCCCAAAGCCTTATTTGGTTAAACACAACTTTCTTTTCTGCTAAATATTAACCTCAGCAGCAACAGGCACGTCCAATTGTTTGGCAATGTTCTCTTCAAGACCATCTGCCCAAGCAAACGAGCACTGCTGATTAGGAAGTGACGCATGACCAGGAGTCACAAAATAAAACCAACATAAATATACACACTGTCTCCAGTGAGGGCCCAAACAATTTCTGAACATGGAAATGCTTACGTTTGGGAAACTTAGGAATACAGTGCATGCACAGTGCAGCCCATGGTCCGGGGCAGCGCCTCTGGGGAACACGGCGTCACCAAGAGGGCAGTTTTGGAAGGCAAACGGCCCAGCCCTAGCTGGTTGGCTCAGTGGACAGAGCGTCGGCCTGCGGCCTGAAGGGTCCCGGGTTCCATTCTGATCAAGGGCACATGCCCGGGTTTCGGGCCCGATCCCCAGTAGGAGATCTCTCATCACTGATCTCTCTCTCTCTCTCTCTCTTCGCCTCTGAAATCAATAAAAAAATATTTTTTAAAAAATAAAAGAAGGCAAACGACCCTCTCACTGACAACACGAGTATTCAGGGGCCATTTATTCCATGTACTTATCCTCCAGGCTTTTTATTTCTCTTTGTACTCTGTTTTGCCTTTGAATCATTTTATTTTTTCATCCTAAGGGCCAAAGGTACGGGAAAAAGTGTCACTAAACAAATGCAAAGTGGTATGACTTTAACCAGGTCCCGGTCTTTAACATGGGAACAGTAACAGTGATCTACTTCCTCTTAGAGCTGCTGTGGGGCTGAAAAGGACTGAAATGGACTCCATGCGAAGTCCTCAGGGCAGGGCCCAGTGCACAGGAGGTAGGGAGGGCCCGGAGGCAGAGGGGGTTGCTGCTGCCCCGCTCCCATTCGAACGGGGCAGGCCCTGGTCCAGCACAGCGGACATGGAGGTACCCTACCCCTGGCAGGGCTCCAATTCACTGTGAGAAACAGACAGTAGGGAACAGGAACAGAAAGCAGGTAAGCTCAAGAAGGCACAAAGCCAGCAGAGAGAAGAAAAACTCCTGGAGATAGGCGAGAGGAACAGGGGAGGTCTAGGAACACAGGTTAAAAAAAAGGGATGGCCAGGAGCTTGGGTCCCCAGGACCAGACATCAAGAAGGGCATCGGGACAGATTCTCTATCACACTCCCCCACAAACGGGGAGGGAGGCAGTGCTTTTCTTAATAAAAATTCATTTTAGTGGGTATTTTAAATGATCTTTTTTCATTTAAAAAAGTTTGCTAATGAAACTACAAACTCCCAAGGTACAGATCATAGCCTCAGCCTGAGATCCTAGGAGCACAGGGATCCACAGAGTCTGTCATTGGGGGGTGGGGTGGGGAGGGGAGAGAAAGCATGGAACAGGGACTTCACATTATTTTCATTTTTAAAAACGTTCAAAGAATTCTCTACTCAGAGTAAAGGTGCACAGGTTAACTAACACCAATCAACCACCTGAAAAATCAAACTTTATGTTGATACTATTTGAAGCACATGTTTTGATTTCATACCTAGCTATAGACTCTTGGTTAATAAAAATGGAAAAAAGAAAATATCAATAAATACAGTTCCTTGTGTGTGTGTGTGTGTGTGTGTGTGTGTGTGTATATATATATATATATATATATATATATATTTTTTTTTTTTTTTTAATTTCAGAGGGGAAGGGAGAGGGAGCGAGAGATAGAAACATCAATGGTGAGAATCACTGATTGGCTGCCTCTTGCACATTCCCCACTGGGGATCGAGCCTGCAACCTGGTCATGTGCCCCAACAGGGAATCAAACCGTGACCTCCTGGTTCATAGGTCGACGCTCAACCACTAAGCCACACTGATCAGGCCCTTTGGTGTTGTGTTTGTTTTTTTTTAAATCTTCCAAAAATAAAACATCTTCCAACTCATGGAACTGTAGAAAGGGGTGCAAGATAGCAAAGTCTGTGTTAGTATAAAGGGTGGAGTTGCTGGTCCCCCAACTGGCTTTCAAGCTGGAACTCAGAGCACAACCATGAGCACGGAGGTCGCCTCTGCCCAATCTCAGCAGGTCCCGTTGCCACCTGAATTCTGCTGTTTCTGGCGTTAGAGGTGGGGTTTCTATCACAGGGCTCGCTGCAAGCAGGCTGAGGAGATCAAAATGAAAACAAAATAAAGGAACAAGCTAATGATTAATTTGAGGACAAGCAATTGCCACGGGGGATTGGGTGGGGGGGAATGTCATGACTACGGAGATTTTCTAAACATCATTTCTGAAGTGAATTTTCTAGACAGCAAAAATAAAAAATGGGGATTAGAGAGTAATAAAAACGGAAGGCCAGAAGTAAGTTCTAGGTGGAAACCTCTATTTCTGTCTCTTTTATCAGTGTAGCCATGAGTCATGGCAGAAGCAGTGGGAATAGAATGTTCTCAAACCACGACAGGGAAGCAGGGACCGGCACCTTTCACCACTTACAACCGGCAGGATTTATGCAACCACTTCTCAGTTCCAACTGTGCTCACCAGCAACGGACACATGACCCGACGCTAACATAAAAGGCAATGCTTTCTTAGAACAGCAAGGACGGCTGCAGACGTTTGAGGATGAAACCTAGGAACCCCGGTTCTGGAATAATATTCACAAACCTAAGGCCTATGGCAGGGGTCCTCAAACTACAGCCCACGGGCCACATGCAAATACAAATATTGTATTTGTTCCCGTTTTGATTTTTTTACTTCAAAATAAGATATGTGCAGTGTGCATAGGAATTTGTTCACAGTTTTTTTTTAAACTATAGTCCGGCCCTGTAACGGTCTGAGGGACAGTGAACTGGCCCCCTGTTTAAAAAGTTTGAGGACCCCTGGCCTATGGTCTGCTGATGTGAATTCCTGACTACACAATAAAAACTACTCATCTGCATTCACCATCACCTAGAGCTTTAGTGCCTAAGCATCCTGTCTGGACAAGATCAGTGGCTGGTTCTAAGGGACATGACTAGAGACCATTCTGAAAGTAGATCATCTGAATGAACAGAGTAGGAACACAAGCAGAAGAGGAACGAAGAATTTGGAAAAGTCCATGTTTTAGGATGCCTCCATTATTCCTGGTTTTATCAACATTCTAGTGAGAAGCAAGGTTTTATTACTTAACAAGGGGATTATTTCTTCCCTTAAAAAATAAAAATAAGGATGCGTCCCATCGTCCCATATTGACTTCAAAAAATGTCTTTCCCACATCAAACATCAATGCTGCCCAAACTAGCTTATCATCTCACCCAACCTGTTTGTCTCCTGTTGCTCTAGCCTGGTCAGTGCAACTCCACCCAATCAAACTCCTGGAGACATCCCGGACTCTCATTCTGCGGGTTCTCTGACTTCCCCGTCAGGGAGGTCCCGCCAGGGCCTGTGCTCAGAACCCTCAGAGGCCCCGAGTGACCTGACGAGCTGGGCCACCTGGCGACTCAGCAGCACTACCAGGAGCTGTAGTTACAGGTGTTCTGTTCCCCTCCATCACTCAGAGCACCTCAAATGCCCAGTGTGTCCCCTGCAGGAGGTAGTCCTGCCCAATAGGGCACAGCCCCCAAAAGGCGGCTGAAGTGGAGGCGGACGGTTCCTGTCCTTCAAATAGCAGCTGAGAGAAAGGAGAGTATAAGTGTGGAGTGTGTGCACGTGGGGTGGGGGCGATCAGTGAAGACACTGCATTTCGTTTTAGCTGTTCAAGGCCTTGTGCAAACTTGTTTGACAAGTAAAAGAAAACAGGAAAAAGTTCAAGGAGTCAAAAGGTTATCAATCACGCACTGGGGGACTGCACAGGTTCACAAACCCAAACCAGAGAAGCAGAGACAACTGCCACTCAGCTCTTTCACAAGGAACTTCATGGCTCTGACCTTGGCCCCACTTGGGAAGTGACCTTGATGGATGAAGAGGGAAAGATAAACCAGGCTGAGACAGATCGCGGTCTGATTTCTTTCAGCAGAGACGTGGGTTCGAATTCTACTTGGGCCATTTCATTAGGTATGTATCCCCAGCCTGGTTTTTATGCATCTTACTTCTCTCCTCTGGAAAGTGCCACACCACCACTCCTCTGGTAACGTCAGAGGGGGGTCTGGGCAAACAGTGGGACACGGATCGCTGCACAGCCTGCGAGGACTGATAAAAACAGTGACCTCTCAGTGCAGGAGACGGCCGGAGAAGCAAAAAGGAGTTTATACTTTTCATTCAAAATACCCCTGTATTATTTGAATTATCTTATAAAAGCATTCATTTACTACTTGTAAAAAATTTTAAAAATTGACTGCGCTTGAGAGAATATTATGATGTGTACACACTTTAACTGAATAAGCACAAAGCTCTTTACAGGAACATAAAAGGCAGTAAGGCCCGGACACGGCTCTCCTCACGAGATGGTGTGCGCAGCCTGTGCTCTGGGGCCACCGCCTCGTAAGGCTCCCTGCACGGATGCACAGACCACTCTCTCCACAGCATGAGTGGCTACAGCAGGAATTCTTTTGTCATTTTTAGCACAAATAACTTCCTTCAAGGATTTAAAAACTCAAACATTAAACTCACTGATGTTTCATAAGAAACCCTGAATAGTTTTATAAAATGTGATGAAAGGAAAAGGGGGATGGTGGAGCCACAGAATCCCAGACACAGCTCAGTTTTCCGTGGGAGCATCAGCATCACAGTGTCTAGGCAGGGGTCTTATCTCGGAAAGCCAGTGCCGCGGGCCTTCTCCCTCAAGTTCTAGTTCCCGCTTCAGCACAAACCTGAGGGTTCTCGACGGGAAGGGGACACTGAGCCAGAGCTCCGGACCCACTCGGGTCCATTCCCAGACAGTCAGTCTGGGCGCTCTGGCTGTCTCGGAATTCCCACCTAGCCAGAACAACCCCGCGAGCTATTTCTAAATACTGGGGTGAAGCAGTGACAACGTTGCACCTTCCAAAATCTGGCCTTTTAAAAACACCTGGTGAGGCCCAGCGGCGTGGCTCAGGGGCTGAGCATCGACCTATGAACCAGGAGGTCACGGTTCGATTCCCAGTCAGGGCACATGCCCGGGTTGCAAGCTTGATCCCCAGTAGGGGGCGTGCAGGAGACAGGCAATTGTTTACTCTGATTGTTGATGTTTCTAGCTCTCTCCCTATCTCTGAAATCAATAAAAACATATTAAAGAAAAAAAACAACCACCTGGTGAGAAAGGGCTTCATGTGGTCCATAGCATACCTGTGAAACCACGCCTGAGTCTCTCTAAAGAGGGAATCACAGCTTTCGTCAGACTCAGTGAGTCTAGAACTCCCTAAATGCACACACAGAAGGCAAGGAAAGGCATTAGGACGTGAGCAGAGACCAAGAGGAGCATGGAGGGGACCATCCTTAGACTCTAAAGAAGTTTAGAAGGACGTACATCTTCACTTCTTTGTGTTGGTTTGTTTTCTAAATATGGAACACTTCACCAATTTATGTGATATCCTTGTGCAGGGGCCATGCTAATCTTCTCTGTATCGTCCCAATTTTTAGCATATGTGCTGCCGAAGCGAGCACCATTTTCATTTCTTTAGTTCATCCCTGTAATATTGATTCAGTTACACAAACACTGAGAGCTTGTCCTGTTTGCCAGGTGATGAGGACGGGGCACAGATAAGATATAAACACACAGTTCCCTCTCAAGGACCCTACTATTGAGCAAGAGGGACAGGGAGCCATCTGGAGTGTGCAAGACTTGGCATCCCCCCATCCAATTCCAAAGGGAAGAGGCAATCGGGGCCTGTGCCCTCTGCATTTCATCACCCTCTTTTTTTAGCCACCCGCAACCCTCTATTCTTTTTATCCAACCAGTGTGCCCACCCTGTGCCTGGGGCGTCCCGTGCACCAGGGTTCCGCGCTTCTATAGAGTCTCGCTCCACGTTCTTGTTTTCCTTCTTAGCAGACACCACCATACGTCCTGATGTCCTCCTGAGGCTCCAAGTTTAAATCACTCTTAAATTTAAATTAAAACTGTAAACTATTAAATTCGGCACTGTTTTGGACTGTACATCACATCACTATAAGGCTAAGAAATCAAGATAAATTAGGTAAGACAAAGTGAGTGACATAGAAAATGGGTTCCATAGAACGGTGGCAATCAGAGAAGTAAAAACAGTGACGGACACGCCTGGGAGTCCCAGCTGTAATGAGCACTGGTGCATCTCTGCTGCTGAGCGGGCTCAGCTCTGTGGCACCTGTTCTACTTCTGCCGTCCACCTCACCTTCTCCACCGAAGTCATCCTTAACCTGTGAGGATCCGATTGACAGGAGCCCCCGCCCTTGAAAGAACTAAACCCAAGAAGCGACTCTTCATGATAATGTTATTGTTTCTCAAGAAGCCACTTCCTGACATGAGCAGACAGGGTTTCCCTAGGAACGGTCACTACCTGGTCCCATCAGGGCTCCTGAAGCGAGCACAGAGTGAGGAAGCACAGACCCCCATGTAAGCACACACGTGTTCTGCAGCAATTTTTAAAAACATGACAGTAACTCCACCTGGCCACTTGGAGTTGAGTCTGCGCAGCGATGTGTATTCTTTCTGTTGTGGTTAATCCTCACCCAAGGATATTTTCCCATTGGTTTTTAGAGAGAGTGGGAGGGAGGGAGGAGGGGAAGAGAGAGATCATCAATGTGGGAAAGACACATCAACTGGTTGTCTCCCACGCGATCCCCAACCAGGACCAGGGATCAAGCCTGCAACCGAAGTCTGTGCACATGATGGGAATCGAACCCTCGACCCTTCAGTCCACAGGCCAACGCTCCACCCACTGAGCCAAACCGGCTAGGGTGCGATGTGTAGTCTAACAGGATTCCAAATGTATTGCGTTAAAGTTTGTTCTAACTACTGATTTTCCGTTCTATAAACTAGACTTTCTTCAACAGGTTTATGTTTCTTCTCCCCTGCCGGGAGCCGGTCCATGCTTGCTGTTTCAAGGGACCTGGCATATATGGCATACTGTTCTTAATATGTTTGCTCACCTTCTTGGCACTATGTGTTTTTTTTTTTTAAATATATTTTATTGATTTTTTACAGAGAGGAAGGGAGAGGGATAGAGAGTTAGAAACATCGATGAGAGAGAAACATTGATCAGCTGCCTCCTGCACGCCCCCCACTGGGGATGTGCCTGCAACCAAGGTACATGCCCTTGACCGGAATCGAACCTGGGACCCTTGAGTCCGCAGGCTGACGCTCTATCCACTGAGCCAAACCGGTTCGGCGGCACTATGTGTTTTAACCAAGGTCTCTGAGAAAGGTTGTTTCCCCAGGTAGGGATTTTCCCCTGAAGTTAGGGAGGGAATAAAACCTCTTAACTAAGTGCCAGGCGGGTAATTAATCACTTTAACTACGAACAATCATGCTTAAGCTACATAATCTTTACCCCCTGGAATGGAGATAAGAAACGCCCTAACCTTTGTAATAGAGATTGATAGGATTGAATCAACTGGTATAAATACAGATGTAACAAGACAGCAAGACACAGAACTTAGAAGACAGAACTTAGAAGACAGAACCTACACAGAACCTAGAGACAGAAGAACTTCGCTGGAGAGAACATGGCAAAAGATCCTGGACAGAAACTGGCAACAGAACCTAGAGACAGAACCTAGCGAGAGAACATGGCAAAAGATCCTGGACTGAACCTGACTATAGAAATTGGCAAGAGAACCTGACTAGAACCTGGTGACTGAACCTGGCTGGAGAACCTGGAGAACCTAGCAAGAGAACATGGACACAGAACCTGGCTGGAGATCCTAACCAGAACTTCGCTGGAGATCCTGGCTAGAGATCCTGGCAAGGCTGCTGATCAACTGAACGCTGTCTCCATGTCATTCCTTCTTCACCGACTCCGTCTACACCTTTGGGGACCCCTGGACCTGCTGGGGTTGGACCCCAGCACTCCCCCACCCCCCACACCCTCAGAAACAAAAAAGAAAAACTTTAAAAAATACCCAAGCCGATTCGATGTTTTCACCTGGCTAAGGGTTCCTTCTCCTGTGCTACATTCTGAGGTGAAAGCATGTGGCTTCAGTTTCTACGTGGATTCCTGTATTAAAACAGTGGCTATTTGGGCGATTTGAAAAGCTCTTCTGAAGTTCCAAGAAACTAATCAGTTATCAAATAAATACCAAGACTTTTGTTTTATTTTATCTAACATTTAACACACACTCAGAAAAGTGCCTACGTTAGAAGCTAACCTACTCCCTAAATATAAACAACCTGACATTCGGAAAGTTAAATACAACTACAACCGTGGGGCAGAAAAACACAGGAGCAAAGGTCTCGGGCCTGCCCTGCCTCCCAGTTTCCCACGGCAGCCAACATTTCAGAAATTCTCCCGAGGACAGATTCCCAAGGAGGAGAAAGCACCTCGGAAGGAAGGAAGAAGGCCGCGATCCTTGCAGGCTCTGGGACTGCAGCCACAGGACCAAGGAAACGTGTCATTCTGCGATCCCTCCAAGGGGAGGTGCTGAGCAGCACCGCTGATCACTGAGGCTGCGCTTGCCTCTGCCATTAGCTAGTACTTCACAGGCACTAAGCATTCATCTAACCCCATAACAACCCTAAGACGGGCACTACTGTTACCCCGATTTCACCAGGGGAAGCAAAAGACCAGAGGAATGAGTCAGGTGAGGCAGGAGAAAGGCAGTGGTGGGGCCCTCCACCTACAGAGCAGATGGTGAGGCCGCCAGGAAGTGGTATGGGGGCCAAGAGTGCCCTCGGCCAGGGGAGGGGAGGTGGAGGGACCTGAGGCAGGCTTGAGTGTGGATTGTGGCTAACAGCAAGGAGGCCGAGTGGCTGGAGCTGAGCAGGCAGCTGGGAGACAGTGGGAGGGATTAGTCAGGGAAGAGCCGGGAAGCCAACTCTGAGGGCCATGCTGGGCACCGAGCAGGGGGTGGGGGTGGGGGGCGCCTCTCGTTTTGGTTGCGAATGAAATGGGAGGTCTTGAAAGTGTTCTGAACAGAGGGGTGACGTGAACAGACTGAATGAAAGGGCAGATGAAAAGGAACTGATGAGCACAGCTTTCTTTCGGCATGAAAAACAACTACACATGCTTGTGCACTTTTTGAAGCTAGATGTTAAATTTCCGTCCCTAACACTTATTCTTTAAAGAACAGTAGAATTAGAATATTGGACTATTTTTCCACTAGTAACTAAAACTACGGGAATCTAGGGTTCAAGTCAACGGTAGGTAGGCTGGATGCACGCTGGAAGCCAGGGAAGCCCCTGGGTGTGGCCACACCAGATGATCGGAATCAGAATCTTCAGGGGTGGGGCCCAGGCAAGGCGGGGTGTTTTGTTTTCATCTCCCCTAGTGAAATCGATGGGTGGTGAGCTGAGAACTTACCACACCACTAGTACAGTGGAGTAAATTATCCTTTTCAAAGGGGCATCCACCTCTATTTCATTTGGCCTGGGCTTGTAACAGGGAGAGCAATAAGCAGCAGAACTAAACATGCAGTAGGGAAAACATCAAAACTCATAAATCACCCTGACTGGTTTGGCTCAGTGGATAGAACGTTGGCCTGCAGACTGAAAGGTCCCAGGTTCGATTCTGGTCAAGGGCATGTACCTCGGTTGCGGGCACATCCCCAATGGGAGCTGTGCAGGAGGCAGCTGATCGATGTTTCTCTCTCATCGATGTTTCTAACTCTCTATCCCTCTCCCTTCCTCTCTGTAAAAAATCAATAAAATATATTTAAAAAACAAAAAACAAACCTCGTAAACCATTTCTACCACCTTTTCCAGGCCAATCACTGAAGAATCAATGACTGAGTTAGCCTGAAATAACCATCCTTATGGTACCTGTAGATTACTCCACCCGTAACATTTCATACTCAAGAATCTTTATTACTCACACTAAATTCAACAGCAGCTTAATTATAAAACCCAGGGCACAGAAGCTTGCCTACCTGCTTCCCAAATACAATCATACAACATTCACATTACAAGCCCGCACATTGTGAATGCAGAACTAACACTGAATAAATAAAGTGCTTTTATTTACAGAGAGTTCGTGCCAGATCAATGAACTCTGATTTCAGAAATGAATGTCACTTCTCACAGGCATGTGCAACTTCAGAAAGCTTAGGAGAGGATTTTTGTTTATGCTCGTGGCTTTATATGACTCACGACGATGTTATACTTTGTAAAAGGCATCTTTCAGCGTAAGTGACGCTGCACTTGGTGGCTGGGTTTGGAGCGTGTGTGGCACATTTGTATGGACATGCTTTTCATAACCGATGCTAGCATAGCGACTTTCATTCCCAGTTCTTGACAACTGAATGCCACGTGTGTGACTGTGCGGGACCCAGGTGGCCATGCAGCTTCCGCTGGGCAGGGACAATGCAAGCTTTACGTTTACTTTAAAATGAAACAAACAAGGGGCTATGTTAAATTTAACAGACCAACTTCCTTCCCTATGCGGAGGAGAGGCACAAATCTTCCCTCAAAACATATGATCCCAATCTTCACGCTCGGAACTGAAACTGTGCCACCGCCTAAGGTCTCCCAATCGGAACCCATCAGGCCCATGTGTCCAGGGCAGCAGTGGAAGAGTAACTAATATAAACTTTAACCAGGTCAGGAAACACTGGGCCATTGCTAGGACATCTGCCTCTAGTGGGCGGCTACTGAGGTGGGAAATGAAACTCCACACAGACTTGGTGCAGCTTGGGAAGCACTGGGAAAGCAAGGGCATGCACAGCTTTCCTGGAATAAATCTGAAATAGAAGCAAGGAGTTACCAATCCATGACATCAGTTATTTCAGCAGATTTACATAAACCAAAGAGGAAATTTCCAATCCTTCAGGCCTACGTCAAAGTTCTATCCCAAAGGTATCGTGGCTCAGGTTGTTCTATCTGTATGGGAAGGAGTAATCCTTTACAAAATTCTCAGGGAAAACATTTAAATATCTGAACAGATTCTACATGTAATGCTGCAATCAGGTCGTCTGGGGCCACCCATTTTCTAGATCCTCTAGAACAGCGGTTGCCAACCTTTCGGACCTCATGGACCACCGGCTGGTTGTCGACCGCTGCTCTAGAAGACTCTTAAGGGGTGGGTGTGTGAGGTATTTTATCCGAGGACTAGAGCAGAGTGAGGAATAACTGCCTCAGTGCATTAAACGTGGCTTCTAGTCTAACACCACTCTCGGCTTGAATATGTCAAGGTTTCCCAAAACTCACTTATTATACAAACCATAAGCTGCTTAGAAATCAATAGTCCAGAATGCCTCAGCTTACGTCTTACTACTCTACTTCTTCGGTTGGACCAGATAGTCATTTTTAAATGCACACAGGATTCTGAGATGTCCTTCACGAATAGTAAGTTAGGTCCAGAGAAGGAATAATTAAAGATGCTTCAGCACGCAATTTTAAGATGTGTCCACCAAAACGTAAGGTATCACTGAGCCAGAGAAAGTGAAGAACCGCAGCTCTAAAACAAATACAAGTACCTGCTTTGAACATGGTGAAGGCTAACTGCTCTCACCTCAGCAGATAAGGATCATTTTTGGCTAATCACCTGATTTTAAAATTGCTTTCATTCTTAAAATTACAGTGTTAAGACTGCCATTTGTTAGCATGCATGTGGACACTGAAAAAGTGCAGTCTGTTTCTAGCATAGCGACTTTCATTCCAAGACCATAATTACTAAAAATGAAGTAAAAACAACCCCTACACGCCTCAGGAACATCTGCAGTGGGCTACTTGCCTTCCAGAAACCATTCCTTAGCCCTTTCTTGTCCAGAGCACATAGTCTAACTTGAAAATCAGTGTCTTGTTGTACATGATACTACAATGCCTGTAGCTGATCTCTGTTTTATAGATGAAGAAATGAAGCCAAGAGATCAAGTACAATGTCCAGGGTCACACTAATAAATGGTTCCAACGCCCAAATTCTTCGCACTGCATTGTAATATTCGTAGTACCTTTACAATAGGGTCTCGGTGACTGTTAAAGGGATTCCCAGAAAGGAAATGACTAGAAGAACCTAAGAAGATTGGAGAAGCACCCAGACCTTTAAAAAAATTGTAATAACCAGATAAGAGATTACCTTAAATGATAACTTACTTATTTTCCTTTGTTCTGACAAAAATACCTTATAAACATTTGCCACTTAAAAGGAAAACTAATGGCCAACTTTAGGGCTATATGGCATTCATAAAACGCAATCTGTTCATTAAGATGCATTTAATAGGCCGAAACCGGTTTGGCTCAGTGGATAGAGCGTCGGCCTGCGGACTGAAGGGTCCCAGGTTTGATTCCGGTCAGGGGCATGTACCTGGGTTGCGGGCACATCCCCAGTGGGAGATGTGCAGGAGGCAGCTGATCGATGTTTCTCTCTCATCGATGTTTCTAACTCTCTATCTCTCTCCCTTCTTCTCTGTAAAAAATCAATAAAATATATTTAAAAAAAAAAAAGATGCATTTAATAGAAATTCTCTTAGAAATTATTTTTAGATTTAAAAAACAACAACAAACAAACACAAAACAACTGACCTGACCCACTGCACTCTAGCCACTAGAATTCAAGTGAGCAGGTATTGGCAGTGACCTACCTACTGCAGGTGCATCATACTCATCCCCAAGCAGAATTTCTGGCGCAGAATATGCGAGAGACCCACAGCTGGTAGTGAGCTTCTTTCCTGGCTGAAATTTGTTGCTGAAACCAAAGTCTGTCAGCTTCACAAGACCTTGTTTTTCAAAGAAGACCACATTCTCAGGTTTCAAGTCCCTGTGAACCACGTGGAGTTTATGGCAATAAGATATAGCATGAACTATCTGAGCAAAGTACTTCTTGGCCAACTCTTCATTAAGTCCCTCCTCGTGTTTCATTATGTAATCGAACATATCTCCTCCATCCCCAAGTTCCAGAATGAGGTACAGTTTGGTCTGGGTGTCAATCACTTCATAGAGACGCACGATATTGGGATGCTGCACCAGTTTCATGCACCTCACTTCTTGGAAAAGGTGACCAGTGGCTAGTGTGTCCAACTTTGTCTTGTCAATAACTTTCACTGCCACCTTTTCACCTGTAAAGACATGCCTGGCAAGCTTAACCACTGCAAAGTGACCTCGGCCCAAGGTTTTATCCAGATCATACAATCCAGCAATCTTCCCATCGTATCCTCGCTTGAATCCTGCCATGCTGGTCCAACAGAAGAAAAACTATTCAAACTGTTTGAAACGTGTCTTCTCATAGAAGAATATCTGGTGAAAATAAGGAATTCATTTTCAATGTTGCCATGGGCATCTACAAAATAAGAGAAGAAACAAAATTAAGTTTCTATAACATTTCCTTTTATAATTTCATTAAAGAAAATTTTTAAGAGAAGTCTGAAGTAAGTAAATGGAAACTTAATTTTCATTTCAAAGCCCACACCCTTTATAAACATTTGACTACTCTAAACAATGTTACATTTAAGACACTATCTTAAGAGTTAAAATGTCAACTATAGGAGGCATAAAGTCAAATCTCCCATGCAAATGCAAGTGATATGAATCACTACCCCCCTCTCTCTATACATATTTAAATAAACAAAATAAGTCAAAACATGCGAAATGTTTTTCATCATCCTCATTTAATCCTTACAATTGCTCTCAGAGATAAGGACTCGTGGCCCCGTTTTGAGGACAGAGTAGTAATTTGGCCTAAGCTATAGGCCAGCGGGCACAAGAGGTGAGGCGTCTGACACTAAAACCTGTGCTCTGAACCATTATGCTACACTGTTTCTGCAAATTAATTTCAGAAACTAAATTATTAATTGTTCCTACTAAGACTGTTTAAATAAGAAATCAGTAGTATGTATAAGTGTTGGGGGGAAGTAAATTTTTTCTATACTGTGTGTTATCTTTGGTATCTGAGCTAATAATTTTAGTAAGATTAACAGGAAAATCTAAATGGTAAGATCTTACTTTATTTGGACAGTAGTTCCCCCCAAAAAAGTTTAAGCATATTTAATTTTCAAAAATAGAACTCTAAGCTAACTCCAGGGGACAGAAAAGTATCTTTAAATCTTTAACTTCAATTAATTATAAGAGCTGTAATTATTCTTAAAATTCTACCCAAGTCAATGTGACTATTGCAAATACAACTTCAGTTTTCAAAACAAACTTCTTCAGGATGCCCCCAAGTTATATAATACATATTTTTTTCATCTATCACTTTAGTTTAGATGCGCTTCCTGGAAAGTGGCTATATAAATCACATTTTATAAGTAAATCTGTTTAAATTAAATTTTAATTTAATTAATTGAAAATTTTTATTACAAAAGTAGTAAAATAGAGAGATAAGGAAAAAAGTCTTTTCTGGGGTACCCAGAGGTAATCACAATTAACACTCTATGACATTTCTCAGAACTGTGCCAGCAAAAGGGCACTATGAAATAATTTTTAATCTACTAGCAAGTTCATGGGAACGAATCTTATAGGATCTCTTGTAAAGAAAGACTACCCTGTAGTGAAATGATTCCTCACACTCACTATCAAAGAATTTACTTCCTTTGTACACATGCCCCCTTTTCAGTGTCTATAAAACTACAATTGTATTCCTAAAAACAGGACATCATAATTCACTGAAGGTTGGGAGGAAAAATGTCCTTGTTAGTGAGCATCTCTTAAAGTATTAGTCCACTGTCTAATCTCACTATCAAGTGTATTGTGAGTTAGTGTAGGAAACAACTAAATCTTTTTTGATCTCTGAGGATCTCGCACTGTGAACACCAATGCCAACTGTGAAGACGTGGGTTACATAAAGCAAAGGTGACTTTGTACTGGCTCCGAGACATACCCTGCAAACTGCATATTGAATAATCCTTCTTATTTCTGTGTTTTGTTACTTGCTTTTTTCTCCTAAAAGAAAACACAGAAAAATATTTTAGTTTAGTTCCATTTGTTTTAAATTTGCGTAAAGTCAAATTATATACCCTACGGCTGGGTCCAAACATAAAATGGCATATTTGTCTTTAGTGACCCGTCCCCCATTATCTTTCTCCCCTCTGTGAACTGCAACCGGTTCCAGGAATCTTTGTAGTCGACAGGAATCTCACAGTGAACATATACCTAGAGATCGTTCCAGGTAGACAGCTCAGAGAAATGATTCTACTGGAAGGAGGAAGAAATGATAATACTGAACAACACTAAACTGGCCATTTTCTAAATGCCTCCTGACCGCAGGCACCAAATCCGTACGTCACGGACTCCTCACCAAGAGCCTGCAGGGTAGGCACAGTGAGGCTCAAGGTGCCCACTAAGCAGCAAGCAGTCCAGGGCTCCAACCCACTCAGCCTGGCTCCCAAGCCCAACCTGCCTGCAGAAGCCGCTCCAGGCTCAGGAAACACTCCAGTAGCTCAGGAGGCAACCTTCCCCGCCCCCCCCCCCGCCCCGCCCTCCCCCCCACCCCCCCCCCCCCCTCTGTCCTCCAGCAGGCCAGCAGAAATCCATGGCAATGCCACCACCAGGGAACACACCAAACACCTTTGCACTAGAGGCTTTCTACTTGATAGCAGAGAAGAAACTATCACTATGGACACAGAGAATGTGAGCAGCTCACTGACATCGACGTCCATGGCACAGCGAGGGGACTGACTAGAGGAAGCCTTACAGGCCTTTCCAGGACACTAAATATCACACAAATAACTGAGAGGCCTGGGCAGTCATAATACGAGGCCAAAGGCAACTTATGCAATACACTACGGTGAGTGTCCATAACCATGAATCCAAGCTCACATGAGCTTGGGGGGAAGCAGGCAGGAAAGGTGAAAGAAGAAGGAAAGGTGGGTGTGAAAACAAGTGTGTTGCTGGGAATGAGGGCATGGAGAGAGGAGACAGTTCTATAGCACAAAACGGGGCCAGCAAAGTCAAGGGCACAGGCCTGCATCTAATGCCAGGTGATCCCTGGGATGCACCGGGTCCTTCAGCTCCAAGTGGGATACAGTAGCTTCTCCCATCACCTGTGCCTGTTTCTCTCTTTCATCCACAGTCTCTATGGCACGGTAGTGTGGGTGGCACTGGTTCTGAAGGCCAACGGCTGGACTGGAATCCCAGCTCACCAATCACTAGCCACGGGACCTCAGCAAACCCTGATCTCTATGAGTGATGAGTTTCCTCATTAGAAACTACAGTGTGAAAACAGGACCTCATGGGTTGTGGTGAGGATGAACTGAATTAATGTGGGGAAAGTGTTTAGTATAAAGGCTAGCGTAGAGCAAGCATGCATGAAGCACTAGCTACCTCCACCACCACTGCTGTTCTGATGATTTCATTCCCTCTCCCCCAATTAGACACTCTTTCAGTCTTCCCCTCTGTAGGGAGCGGCTATAGGGTTAAGCCTCAGACTGACCTGTTGGCAAAGCCACAAACAAGTCCCAGTGTTGGGGTCCAACCCCAGCAGGTCCAGGGGTTCCCAAAGGTGTAGACGGAGTCGGCAAAGAAGAAATGACACGGAGACAGCATTCAGCTGATCAGCAGCCTAGCCAGGTTCTCTAGTCAGGGTCTCCAGCTAGGTACTCCAGCTAGGTTCTGTTTTTATTCTCCTGTTACATCTGTATCTATACCAGCCGTGGGCAAACTACGGCCCGCGGGCCGGATCCAGCCCGTTTGAAATGAATAAAACTGACCGTACCCTTTTATGTGATGATGTTTACTTTGAATTTATATTAGTTCACACAAACACTCCATCCATGCTTTTGTTCCGGCCCTCCGGTCCAGTTTAAGAACCCATTGTGGCCCTCGAGTCAAAAAGTTTGCCCACCCCTGATCTATACCATTTGATTTTAATCCTATCCATTCTATTCTAAAGGTTAGGGCGTTTGTTATCTCCATCCCAAGGTCACTACTCTACTGTTCTGTTAAACTACAAGGAAGTAACTGAAGGAGATTATCCTAAGTAAAGATTATGTAGCTTAAGCGTGATTGTTCGTAGTGACCGTGATTAACTACCCACCTGGCACTTAGTTAAGGGGTTTTACTGATTTATTCCCTTCCTTAGTCCTGTTAATCCCTAACTCCAGGGAAAAATTCCCACCTGGGGAAACAACTTTTCTCAGAGAGGTGACCCTGGTTAAAACACATAGCGCTAAGAAGGGGAGCAAACATATCAAGAACAGTATGCCATATACGCCAGGTCCCTTGAAACATATGCTGTGCAGATGTTTCTTCCCTGAAGCGACTGTGTCAAGCAGCAAGGATGGACCGGCTTCCGACATCCCAGCTTAGAGGGCAGCCCTCTTGGAATAATTAGACTTGACCTTATGACCTCCCTAGATCTTATCTGGGTAGCTAATGGGCTGAGGGAGATGCAGCAAGTGCTACCAAAACAAGTGAAACTCACAAGAACACTGTAACTATGGCGACCACTACCTTGTTTACCTCTGACTATAAAATAAAGGCTCAGCTTGCTGTCTGGGTCTTCTCTGTGGCCTTTGCCAGGCACAGGAGATCCAACTAAACCCAGCTTATTCTCTTTGTTTGTCTTTTCTACATCCTTCGCTGCCCCCCCTTCAGGCTCACCGAACCCTTGGCTGAGCTGGCCGGGCGCACCCCTCTACTTCAAGAGAATGAATTTACTGAGCTATTATCTCTGTGGCTTTCATAAAAACCCTGCTGTTCATTTTCCTAACATGTATGAAATTGAAAATGGGTGCTGTGAGATTGATAAGGGAAATAATGTCTCTAGTTAAGCATCAAAGTCTGATGATTTTTCAATAAAACATCACACAGAATCTAAGTACTTGCTTTTAAATTGATACTAAGATGACTTTCTATCAAATCTATCCTTCAAAAAAGGACTATTTCTTTACATTTTTTACCATCAAAGTAAAACATTCTTACAGAAAAGTCTCAAAAAATATAGACTAGAAATCAGGAAATAAAGAGGTACCCACAGTCCTACCACTGAAGACCAGCACTATTAATATCTTGGAGGTCTTTCTGCAAAGATTCATATGCAACTTCTTTTTTTGTTTTACAAAGGTGTGACCATACTGTTCATAACTTTATAAGCTGTTTCCTGCTTTTTCTCCTGCCCTATCATTTTCCTTTTAGTAATTTTGTTTCATGTATGGAAGAAATATCTCAGCATATAATCTGTTAATGTTTTGGTAAACAGACTTCCAAATTATTTTCTATGTCTAATATACGTTCAGACAAAATCTACACTAATAAAAGAGAAACATACAAATTGGTGTCACTCCACTATGTCCACCAGCCAATCAGGATGAGTATGCAAATTAACCCAACAAAGATGGCGTTTAATTTGCATATGCAGGCATGGAATGAAGACTGAAGACTACTGAAGACTGAGGACGACTGAAGACTGAAGAGGCTTGGCTTCTCTGCTTGAGAAGCCAAGCCTCGCTGCGGCCGGAGCGGAGAAGCCAAGCCTCGCTGCTGCGGCCGGACCAAAGGCCTGGGTCCCAGTGCTGGCAGCCAGGGGAAGGAAGGCCTATTGCGTGAATCTTCATGCAACGGGCCTCTAGTTTTTTAAATAAAATGGAATACCCTCGAGTGTGAGCACAGGGACCCAGAGGGGGAGCTGTACCCATTTTTAAGTATTTCTCCTCACAAAATAATACAAGTTCACTTTAGACAATTTGGAAAATGCAGAAAAGCACAATAGCGGTAGAAACTCCACCCATAACCTCACTTAGAATGACCTCCCTTTGGATTTGAGTACATATCCTTTAAACCTATGCCTCTTTACAACACTAAGATGCCATATACAAAGAGTTGGATTTCCTTCTATATGATGAACATTTTCCCATGCACCAAGTTATTCTAAATCAATATTTATAATGCTACATAGCTAAGATGGCATCTTTTAAAGTAGGAAAACCACTAAGTCGGGCTGTTCTAAAGCCGTCTTCTAATTTGGCAAATGCTCACACATGCATGAAACCAGGCTGGACCTAAATGAGACAGGCCAACTACTCGAGAGTGTTCACAGTATCTGCGGAAGTACTAGTGTGTGTTGCAAGAATATGCTGATGTTCGCCCACCGAGGAGAGAAGCAAGCTGTGTGCGGGCGGGCGTGGCTAGAGAAGAGGAAGGAAGTGTGGGTGGCCCCATACACATTTTGCAAGCTGCTGAAAACAGTTGTAGAACCAGCCTCTGTTAAACCTCCTGTCATTTTGGAAGTCACCCTGTTATTCTTGTCAAAATTCTCTTTCAGCTTGTCACTGACATCACCACCACTGCAGCGTGGTCTGTATATCAAACAATGTCTGCTACTCACTCCTCCCCCGGGAGAGGTGAGGGCAGAATGGCCCAGTGAACCGAGGTGGCTCTGCCTGGGTAACTCGGAACCAAGCCATGGCACGAGACAGGAGAGGAGTTGAACAAAAAGGCCATGTGCAAAAACTAGGCCACTTTATAACCTCTCTCTGTTTTGTTTGGGATAGTATAAATTTCCCCACAAAATCAGACTGCCAATATTCAAACGTACAAAAACCTCCCAAACAAATGACATGCTTTTTAAAAAAAATATGTGCCCTCAACCTAGCCGATTTGGCTTAGTGGTTAGAGTGTGAGCCTGCAGACTGAAGGTCACAAGTTTGATTCTGGTCAAGGGCATGTACCTTGGTTGCAGGCTTGATACCCAGCCCAGGTCAGGGCGCATACAGGAAGCAACCAATCAATGTCTCTCTCTCACATCGATGTTTCTCTGTCTCTGACCCTCCCTTCTACTCTCTCTAAACATCAATGAAAAAATATCCTCCACTGAGGATTAACAACTACAAAAAATGTGCTCTCTAATACAAACAACTACAAGAGTTTTTGAAAAGCCACACTAAAATTGGACTTAAGCTTCTTACACATGGAAATTATCTGATATCTTCCTCAAATATAAAAACTGAAAACTGTAATTCTTACTCAGGGGAAATATCAGACAAAACTGTATGTTTATAGAAGAGCCAACTTGAGTGGAGGAACTAGCATTCCCTCAGTGAGTATTAGCCCCCTGACCTTGCCGCCGAACTTTCAAAGATGGCTCGAAGAGAAATGGCACAGGCCGAAAGGAAGACAGAAGACGAAATCCTAGGAAACATCAACAACCTCCAGGTCAAGCAAAAGAAACACAACCCTGATGATCTCGTCATCCCAAGTAAACAAGAGCCCACATTCCCTAGCCGGTTTTGCTCAGTGGATAGTGTTGGCCTGCGGACTGAAAGGTCCCAGGTTCGATTCCGGCCAAGGGCATGTACCTTGGTTGCGGGCACATCCCCAGTAGGAGGTGTGCAGGAGGCAGCTGATCAATGTTTCTCTTTCACTGATGTTTCTAACTCTCTATCCCTCTCCCTTCCTCTCTGTGAAAAAATAATATATATATATATTTGTTTTTTTTTTTAAACCAAAAACACAATAGCCCACATTTCTGGAATAGCACTCCTCCCCCTGGCAGTTGTCAGTATAAGCTAGAAATCAAAGATGAAGCAGCAGCTCCAAGGTTATGGAAGAATCCAGAGGTTTCCACTGGATTGGACAATCATTACTGTATGGTGATCAGATAGTGTCAGTCTGCAGCCACTGGATAGCATTAAGATGGGAACTACAAATTAAATGTTAAAGTCAATTATTTACTATGAAAAATGTCCTACCAGGCAAAACTAGTACCTCCAAATGTCTAAGAAAGTATTTCCCAATGGAAAGTAACTGCCTGCTAAGGTATGTTCTGAAAGTTTTCTTCTAAGTAGTCAATTTTAATGGACTCAGGGGTCACTGAGGTGACCAGGAACGCCAGGCTGAAAAGCCTGCCCCCAGTCCTGCAAGTCAGTGATGGGGTTGCCAATGTGGATCGATCCCTTGAAGTACTGAGTTAAGTCATCTTTGTTTCCTCTAAGTAAAACAAGCTATAGTCCAAGATAGCTTCAGGTCAAGGAATCAATGTATTCAGGAACCAGACATCTATTAACTGATGGAGAGTAGTACTGGGTGTTTGTAGAGATAAAGGGATTAACAACCACACCATAAAACCTGGGCCAGTAGCACAGGTAACAAGTTCAAATTCCTAAAAGGTAGTGCCTCTCGTTAATTGATGAAAAATGCTAAGCATGTCACTATGTCTACACCAAAGGGTAAGTGAGACTTTAAAAATTATGGTGACAGCCCAGGTAGAAAGCGCTCACATAATAAATAATGACTTAAGCAAAAGCTGGTGTGTAGAAATTACTCCAAAATAAATAAAGTCAACCCACAGTTACTTCTCTGCCAGGAAAATAGGTTGGAAGTTATGGAGACTTTAAAAACTTAATCAAACCTCTCTTCCAAAGCTTTTATTAACACTGTCAGAACCCATTTTAACTGCCTACCCATTCCCCTCGATCCAAGACCCCCCCAACCCCACCCCACTGATACTGTGACAAAGATGGTTATTAAGATTCTAGAGGCCCGATGCACAAAATTCGTGCAAGGGGCTCGGCCCTCGCAACCCGGCTTCATCCAGAAGGTCGTCAGAAGGTCATCTGGACTGTCGTTCTGCTGTTTGGTCGATTTGCATATTACCCTTTTATTATTATAGATGGTCAGTCATGGCTGGTGTGGCTCAGTTGGCTGGAAGTTGTCCCATGAACAAAGAGGTTGCCTGTTTGATTCCCAGTCAAGGGCACATGCCTGGGTTGTGGGCTCTATCCCCAGTAGGGGGCATACAGGAAGCAGCCAATTGATGGTGCATTCTCACATTGATGTCCCCCCCCCCCTTTCCCTTTCTCTATCTCTAAAAATCAATAAGCTATCTTAAAAAAACACACACATATGGTCAAAAAAGATGGTTGAAACAGAAAAAAAATAAACCAATCCATAAACACCGAACATTTCACTGACTGACTGAAAGACAGAATCCTTTGGGGACTCCCTCACACTGTGGGACTGCAAATTACCTTTCTGAAAAGCAATTTGGCAATACATGTATGAGAACCTTAAAATGATGCATACACTTAATTTTAAAATCTTACTTTGAGATTTATGTCTTAATGAAATGAAGACAAGGACAAATATTTACATTCAACAATGTTCAGTTATATTTACAAAATAATCACAAATAACCTAAAGGTCTACAATAAGAAAATGTCAAATTACAGTACACCTAACATTAACACTATGCTGCCGTTTTTTTGAGGCTATTTAATCTTGTGGAGAAATCCTCACAATAAAATAGTAAGGAAAAAAACTCACATGCCAAATTTCATGGCAACGGATCCCAATTTTTTTGAAAAAGCATACAATTTGTACATGCTTTTATGTTAAAAATACCAAATTACTAAATTGATAAGATTATATAATTTTTTTCTCTTTACTAGTATGCGTTTTAAGTTTTTGGCAGTGAATGTGTACTGCTTTTATAACCTAGGAAAGGTGGAGGTTATTAAATTTTTTACTTTCTGTACACAATTTACTTTTCCATTGAGATCTGTGAGATAAACCAATTTCCCTGAAAATACATTGTCTAAACCCTATTTATGTCATGTTAATAAACAAGACATTCAATGAAATAGCTTGCTTCCCTCGAGGAAGGAATAAGGTATGCAATTCCTGCAGGCTGAGGAAGCAACAGGTACACTGAGTCTATTTTCATCAGAAAAAAATATTTGAGCCCTAATTCTGTAGGACACAACACAGTCCTTTAGACTCTTACAAAGAAGTTATCTATGTATAAAAATAAATAAATATTTATACAAGTTAGCCGCGGGGAGCTATGTCAAAGGAAGTGCAGAGGATACAAAAGGCAGGACCTCGTGGACAGGGGCAGCCCACAGACCACAGCTTGCCCTCCCATGGAAGTCATAGACACCTTTCCTAAAAGTGGGGGAAACAGGCGGATAGCAGACCACTCACTAACTCTGCAAAGGACACCAGTTGGGGAGAGGTTATGACTTGAGGTACAAGGGAGGTAAGTTCATCAGGGCTAAGAAGGATGATCCTGAAAAATACCTAATGGTTCACCATTTAGGCAACGATCATGAAATCTCACCTGCTCAAAATGAATGGGAAACTTGGGGAGGTTCTGTTTTCTACTTAAAAACTTCATCCTTTCCAAAACTGCCACTTTAATGGACTTTGCAAATTACATTTCCTCCATTTGTTTCTAAAAAAGGATTTTCCTTCGCAAGATTAGCAAATACTCACAAAATAGGAGGGCAAAGGATAAAATCAAGCCCTAAAACAGCAGCCTGAATATTCTCACTCCACACTTCTCCAGCCGTACTTACTCATAAGGCTTTATGCCAATAAGGAGAGAACTGTCTGACCTGTAGAAAATGAGGTAAAACAGAAAGTCAAACTTTAAAGTTCAACCACTCTGCTTTGGTCCAAGTAAAAAACAAATGAATAAAAACGGCTACACAATGTTTAAACTATTTCAAAAAGAGAGCCACGAAAACATTACGCTCTGCTACATAATTTGCCCACAAATTATTTAATACATTGTTCTAACTGTAAAGTGAACTTTACCTCACAGGGATGTGAAGTCCAGCACGGGGAATATAGCCAATGATATTGTCATAACTGTGTATGGTGTCGGGTAGATACCAGACTTACTGGGGTGATCACTTTGTAATAACGTCTGATCACTATGTTGTAGAGCTGAAACTAATATAATATTGTATGTCCACAGTAATTGAAAAAAATAATAAATAAAATGAACTTTACCTAGATAAATTATACAGTAAAACTTACGTTATGTAAAATATAATCTCTAGTATGGAAGGACCAACGTGGCTGAATATTAATTAAGCTCAGTTAGATCTATTATTCAAACATGTTCCCCTCGCTGTGCAATATGAAGACAATATGATGGCCTGAGAGGTGTGTGTACACAGAGGGGGGCGGGACATCAGAGAGGAGCTGGGACAGCACCTAAGATTCAGCATTTCAAAATACCACATGGTCAACTTTTCTCTTAAATCCACCATAAAGGTACACTTTAAAAATGATCAAAATTCATTTATTCAGCAAATATAAGGGGCAACATCACAGCACAGTGGGACCAATACCACAGGATCTGCAGCCCAACACATGACCCAACATCTCAAACAGGTGTGTCTTTATAAAACAGAGATACTGGCCACTCTGGGCAGTGACTAAAAGCTACGTGCAATAATACATATGAGCAAGGTGTGAGTGTGATCAAAATCACACATCTTTGCACACCTTTCCAGAACCGGCCTTCCTCCCAGGAGGGTCCAGTACGGAGGGGCTGCACACTCAGCTCCCCATCTTGTTTTGATATCAGTATCCTCACTCTTAACAGGCCCAACCAACTGCCCCCACACACCTCTGCTGGACAGCGAGGAGGGTCCCAAGGTGTTTCCAATCTGGAGTTCACAGGAAGGAGCTCAGAGAAATTGCTTTTTCTGAGTTTGAACTAAGAGCTGAACATGGTTTTGGTGGGAAAGAGGCCTTCCAGCAGAGACCTGAGAGAGCTGGGTGTGTCTGGGACAAACACACATGCAGGGCACAGGAGACGAGGTCGGACAGGGAGGCACAGGGCAGATACCCACCGGCCTGGCAAGTCAGTTGATATTCCTCAGGGCTGGCTAGCTCTGCCTGTGCTTAAAGGTCACCTTCCTGACCACCACTCTCTCCCACACCCCGGTGCTCTCGCAGCACCACGTCCTTTTTCATCACAGCCCTTATCACAGCTGTGGTTATGTAATTGTGTGATTATGCGATAAATAATCTGTGTTCCCCACTAGAATAAATGGTAGGCTCAGTCCCGGTAAGGACCATGCCTGTTTTATTCAGTTCTGTATCCCAGAGCCTGCTGAGTAGATCATCGACCCAAAATCCACGGATCACATTTTATGAAGTGAACAAATGAAAGCTGGCACTGAGAAGCCAAAGAGGAGTCCTGAGCTGGGCACAGCAGTCAGAGATGACAGCTCAACAAACCACTCTGGCAGCAAAGTGGAGATCAGCCTAGAGCTGGGAGACAGGGAAGGAGACACTGAAAATGTCTCCAGGTAAATGAAGACTTAACGCTGAGGGCTGCCAGCATCTGGGCAGCGAGGAGGAGGAGGTGACGGAGGAGACACATTTTGGAAGCAGAGTCTAAGAACTCAACGCTCAGGGACAGATCAGAGGGAATCGAGGAGGAGTCGGGTGGAGAGTGGTAGCAGGGGGACCGTTCACTCGACCGGGAACACGGGAAGGGAGATACCATTTCCTGAGCGTCTACTACATGTTAGTACCGAGTAGAAGACGGGCTTCTAGACCTCAAGTTCTATGACTGTGAAACAATTCAGATCCAACCCAGCTGCAGTAAAACGGGATGGTTTCTATTACCAGGCTGACAAAAACCCACAAACAGAAGTTTAGATTTTTTTCAAGCTTCTTCGTGGGCATTCTTCCCGGGGACACTGGCTATGCCCAAGGCATGACTCTGGTCTGGGCACGTAGGAATCAAAGGTCTCTGCCTTCAAGGAACTGACCCTCTTTTGGGTTTGAGGAAGATAATGCTGTGAACGGAGGCGCACTGAGGCTAGGCCTGGACCAGCGCACGTCCTGTAGCCTGCATTCTGGAGCAGGGATTTCATAACCTGCATCACCTTTCCGGCCAAGGGGTGGCTGTAGGAGTCCGCCTTTAGAGAGACAAACACACCCAATCTTGCCTGAGGCTGGAGACACTCCGGAACTTAAGCCATCACAGCACATGGGCAGACAATGGCCTCTGACTTTGAAATAGCTACTGAGGAGCCTCAGAGCGGCAGTCTGGGGCCAGGACACAGGAAGGAGAGGGAATGAGGCCTGACTTGTGGAAGAGCCTACCTGAGCAGAGGCCAAATGCTGGAGGTGCCAAAGCAGAATCTCAGGAGGCTCTGGAAGTGACAGCAGAGAAATACATGTTGAGGAACAATAAGGCAGACATCCTCTTTCGGTGCACTCCTCCCATACCACCAGCAGAAAATGGTTTCCCATGGCATAGAAGGCCTCTACCCCAAACACATGTACAGAAAACTGATGAGGAGGGAGCCCACAGGGTGGATAATGTGGCTTCAGGTCACTGGTGCACACAGCACACCTCCAGCGTTCACTCGGTGTTCACCGAGTCCCAGGCATTTCACACAGCTCCTCCCAAACTATAGCAAAACAGCAGGGCAGTCCCCCTCCATCCCCAAAGCTATTGCCCTACTCCTCCCCCTTTCTTTTCACATTCTTAAAAAAAGAGAACAGCTGCACTGTTTCTACCTCAACTCCCTTTCACCCACTTGGATCCAAGTCCTCCCTCTACCACTTGGCCTTGACTTCTCAGCCTCCCTGAACTCTGAGGGCCCTTTCCCCTTTTCTCCACCTGAGAACTCTACCTGTCCTCTAAGAGCACTTCAGCCATCACCCCCTCTGTGAAGCCTCCCCAAGTCAGATTCCTTGTCCCCCATCTCTGTGCTTCTGAGGGATTTGCCTAAGCCTCACCCAGGCATTCACCAGACCCTACTGTTCACCTTGGTGTCCCCGACAGCCTGTAAGCTATTGCTACCCTCTAACCCGGTGCCCCAGAAATAGACACACACAAAGGCTCCATGAATAAATGATCATTGGCTAAGTTTACATTCAAAACTGCTAGAATCCAGTCACCATTTCCACCTACATTGCTCTAAGACTTGACCTGCACATATGTGCAGGCTGGGAAGTACCTAAATTCTCAATAATAGTTGCCCTAGAAAAGCACGTTGGCTAAAACTCTGACTTTCGGTTGTTAAGCCAAACAGAGCTGGCGTACAGTTAAATCAAGTCTTTAGGAGTTCCTTACCTATGTTTTTAATTCCTATAATTCTGACCGTGTGGGAAGGTCACTTGTACCCTTTTCTTCCTAAGCAGTGCAATGAGCTCCGAGGCTCAGACAAGCTGCTACAGCGAAGAAATCATGCCTTATTTCTACCAAAGCGTAGACCCATGGCTGCTGGGTATCGACAGAAATAAACACCTATTTTCTATTCAGTTTCACTTTCGTATGAAACACCCGCAGTCAACTTCAGACAAATAGTATTTCCTGCGCCGAGTAACAATGTGAACGTCCTTCCATTTTAATAAGGACATTTAAAAGCCTCCGTTTTAGGATTATGGGATTATATTTGAACCATAAAAGGCCCATCCATATTGCAGTTCTGGAAAAATGAAAATCAGTATAACTTCTGAGTCCTCATATGTTATATATGAATGGATCTCACTGCAAGAAATCGTATTCAGAACAGTAAAAAAAAAAAAATTAATAGGGTGGGAGTAATTTTTGTGTGCATAAAACTTAAAAAAGAAACAACTATAGGTTTGCAAAAGGGAAAGGTGGCACTCCAAGTTTCTGCCCGGAAAGCCTGGAAGATGGAGCATTAAGAAAAGTTAACCCCGTGCACTGGATTTTCAGTTACTACACCGCTTCCACACATGACCTTGGGAATGTCATGCACCTTCTCTCATTCCTAGTTCTGTGAAATGGGAATGTCGTCTGTTTTTCTAGGGGAAATTAAACAGTGGGATAAAAGAGTCAATGCTTTTTTTTTTTTTAAAGGAACTTGTCTAATTAGTATGCTTTAAACACCAGTTGTACAGTACATTCCTCTTCAGGAACCCAATTCCAAGAGAAATATTTAAGCAGACGTTGAAGACAGATTTCCTGAAGGGAATGATTTTATAAATCTGGAAAGCAATGTAACAAGATTATAAATTAACAGAGTGGTTACATAAGCCTTGACAACCCCAGGCTTGCCTTTAAAGTGCACTGATACACATGCTGATAAATTAGACTGACTTGGGAATAGTGTCCCAACTCTGTATAATGAACCCAAACGGAGGAATCTGATGCTTGATTGGAATTTGGTGGAAATCCAATAGGATGGCCAGCATTTGGGGTGCCATCACTTGCAAGCCATGCTTCACCTTTCACCATAAAACGAGAAAGGCATTAAGTCAGCTTTAACATGGGTTCTTAAGACTCTGAGAATGCACTCAATTAAATGGGGGGGAGGGGGGGAGGGGGGACTTGACAGTTTGACAGGTCCCATATCCAGACATCCACAGATTTAAGAACCCTACTGGTAAAGTCCCCCAAACACTGGACTTGAAACCAAGTCCCCTAGGAAGCTATTAGATTGTATCTGGTCCAACTGTCAGGACTAGCACAGCTTCAGAAACACCCCCCTCCCCCCCAGGGGAGAAAAAGCTGTCACTTTCCTGGATCCCAAGTCCAAGTAAAAGGCAGTAGGTTTCTGTCAAATGGTCCAGAAAGAAATCAACAGGCGATGACTACGGAAAAGAACGGAGGTTTCCCAATGTGAAAAATTCTAGCTCTCCCTCGGGAACGGCACCGCTCCTCCTTCCGTACCCCGCTGCCCTTTCTCCACCGACAACAATATCCCCGTTCTATTGTAAGGCTGCGGTTGTACCGAGGAACCCCCTTGCTGCAGCCACATTTCCAGATGCGTTTGCAAAAGGAAAACACATTCGGAGGATACACCCTGCATGGGAAAACCCGGGCGCGGGGAGCCCGGCTGCAGCGCGGGGCCCTGCGGGCGCCGCACTCGGCCCGCTCCGGGGCGGGGAGGGGATGCGGGCGCCTCCCGAGGTGCCGCAATCCCGCCGCGGCCGCAAGGGCAGGGCCTCCGGGCGCCCGCCGCCGGTCGCCGCAGTGACGGCTCCCGCCAGGGCCCCGCCGCCGCCTCGCTGCCAGGCCGCGTCGCCGTCGCCCCGGGTCGGGGCCGCCGCAGCCCGGGCCCCGCATCTGCCTGGGCCCGCGCTGCAGCCGGCGCGGGGAGCGCGGAGCGCGCAACTTACTTTCCGCCAGCGGCGGGCGCCCCTGCACGGGCGGCCAGCCCCGCAACGGCGGCGGGAGCAGGCGGCGGAGGCCCGCCCCGCACCCCGGCCCAGGGCCGCCGCACTCGGCCGCGATCTGCGCTCCCCCTACCTCAGCCCGCAGGCGGGCGTCCGTCTGCAGCGGCCGCGGCTCCGAAGACTCCCTCCCGGCCGCCGATTCCCCGCACCCAGAGCTAATCATAATACAGAGCAGGCGGGCGGCCGGCAGCGGGGAGGGGCGGGGCCGAGCTGCGCCTGCGCGGGCCCCGCGTCACTGTGACGGGAGCGCAGGGGCGGGGACTCGGGAGGGGCGGGGCGGGGCGCACCTGCGGGCCCTGGGGCTCGGGGCAGGAGGGCATCCTGGCAGCGTCGCGGCCGCTGTCAGTCTGGGGGTGCGGCTGGCGGTGCGGCTGGTGGTGAGGAGGCCGGCGAGGAGCCCGCGGAGGATCGGGGACGGCGAAGGAGGAAGCACCAGGGTCTCGGGATAATGGCCGAGAAAAGCAGCGCGAGCTGTCGGGGGACATCGGAGGGAGGGGACTAGTCTGTGTCCCGGGGCTGAAGGTGGCTCGCACTTTATCACCCCAGCTTCCTCCAGGTTTAATCAAGGACAGAAAAAGATTAAATATACACCCATCTATAGGTACACAGTTTTTGTCCTCTAGACTTCGTTCTCCAAATGGAAGGAATTTTAATGTTGTTGCTATTTAGACAAAAGGAGAGAAAGCTCAGCATCTGAATGCAGCTCTGGCTTCAAAGGCCAGCGGGAGGCCCGGCTCGGCCAGGCTGCCTCCTCCTGAAACGGCGCGGAAAGGCAGGAGGGCGTGGAAAGTATGAACGCTTAGGAAGTCACACGCCGGCTTTCACCGTGGCCCTGGACGGTTCGGCTCGGGCATGGGCTCCTGCCTCCCACCTTGGACATGGCAGCGTGGTGCTCCGGGAGTCCTGCAATCCCGCATTCCTGGAAGAAGGGACTTGCCTGGTGCCAGGGTTCACCAACCTGCTTTTCCCTTCCTGTGTCTCCCTTCTTTCCAGACCCTCCCCTCAGAAAGGACCCCTAGCAAAGGACACAAGCCAAAACAAAAAAGGCTGTTTGCATTTTCCAAGTTTGCTTAAATTGGATGGAGAAGAAAAATCTAGATAGTTTCAGCAAATGTCTCTCTTGGCCAATGATATCAGAAGCCTTTTCCTCTAGACCAGCGGTTCTCAACCTGTGGGCCGCGACCCCTTTGGGGGTCCAACGACCCTTTCACAGGGGTCGCCTAAGACCATCGGAAAATGCATATATAATTACATATTGTTTTTGTGATTAATCACTATGCTTTAATTATTTATGTTCAATTTGTAACAAGAAAAATACGTCCTGCATCTCAGATATTTACATGACGATTCATCACAGTAGCAAAATTACAGTTATGAAGTAGCAACGAAAATAATTTTATGGTTGGGGGTCGCCACAACATGAGGAAGGCTGAGAACCACTGCTCTAGACTCTCTCCTCAGCATCAACTTTGCACGCCTGAAGAGGACTGGTTAGCAAGAATGAAGGGTCAGGGGGTGCAGACCTTCAGGGTAATAACAAGGTTTTCTGTTAAAGGGGGGACTGCCAGTTACCCCAATGCCCTAGCATGGGGTGATGGATCATTGGCTGGGGAACGCCCCAGGGTGTGGGCCTCGGGTGGGGCCTCTGTCCCTCCAAGGCTGAGTCAAGGCTCCAACTCTGGGATCAGGGTCACTCTGACTTAGAAAGACCATAAAAAATCATCTCACTTCGACATTGCCGTTCTCGCTCTAGCAGCACTTTAAGCCAGAGCTCTCAACTTGGTTTGTGGGGATTCGTTCCTTGTTGCTGGACACCTGGAAGGCCATGTATTTTTCCGTTCAGGGAGGTATCGCCATTCAGGGGGGAAATGCCGCTCTCATGGTCTCCCAAGGGAGTGCCCGTGGTTGAAGGCCTCCACCTCCACTGCCAGGTCAGTAGCCCCTGAGCTATAACAGTAACCACAAAACAATGGCTGTAATAGCAAAGCCCTCGCAAGACAGTATTTATTTATATTGTGGCTATGTAACTCCGGTTTTGAATACATTCTGTAAGGGAAACAAGGGCATAAGAATAGCAGAACAATAAATGAAAAGGAACAGAATAAGAAGTTGATGTAAATAAAGACAGTTCCAACTCTCTTCCGGAGAGAGGGGCACAGTACTGGGCATGCGGTAAATCATTTATGCATCCCCAGTGTTTCTTGAGAAGCCAGAGTGCTGCTGACAAGAACATGACCCATTTTTCGTTCCACACCATAAAGGTGGCGACGTGATCTGATTATGCTTCGGCAATATTTAAAAATGCTCCAGTACAAAGTAATGTAGTATTACTTAATTTTGAATGTAAGCAAATATGTTTATTGGTCATGAAGAAACCCCTTCTCCAGTCTGCCCTGGAGCCGTCTCCAACACAAACTGCTTTTTAAAAATGTTAGGTCTTTTTATGGACTGGTGGGAAGCTTTAATTAGATACACAGCACTCTGCAAAACAAAATGGAGCATGCATGCTTGCGGTACAGTCTCTGCGATTCAGATCTCAAAAATAACATAATGCCACCAATTTAAGGAAGAAGTTGTTTATTGGAGGGAAACCAGGGAGATGCTACAAATTAGCTCAAGATGTGAAAAGCAAGAAGATTCATGAAAGAATTGCTGTTTTTATCTTAGGGCCCTCCAAAAGCAGCACGTGTGGCAAGGTTGTCTGCTCTAGATAGTGTCAATTTTCATAATTTATTAAAAATTTTAAAGATATTTAAAACAGCAGGTCCTGGCCATTCACATACACTTCTGTTTGAGTTGTGACATTTCATGCAATGATTTCCTTGTACATATTTAGTCATTTCGTACATTGATACTTGTGCA
This sequence comes from Myotis myotis, assembly GCF_014108235.1. Lineage (NCBI taxonomy): Eukaryota > Metazoa > Chordata > Mammalia > Chiroptera > Vespertilionidae > Myotis > Myotis myotis. Next base: position 50,135,770 of record NW_023416317.1, read on the forward strand.
TTTCTGAATCCTCGGTTCATCACAGTAGGACCAAAGTACTGCCTCGTTGGAATGGACTAAAGAATTCCTCAAAGACTCTGTGGTTTCTCTGTTGTAAGACTTCCATGTGATTAATATGCAGGTTAGCAGTTGAGATCGACGATGGGATTAAATGAGTCTTTCCATATTATTAGAACAGTGCCTGACACATAATGAGCAATATATTAATGAATATTTTTAAAATGAGTACCATAGGATATTGCCAAGATATTCAAAGTTTAATTTGGGCCAAAAGAAGCATACCTGTGTCCCTCCAACAAATAAACCCTGCTTAACCCTTTGTCCAGAGACTCTCACACAGGCTGCCAAGCCCTCTATGCTCTGGCTCCTTCCTTTCTTTCCTCTGTATCTATTCTCCATGAGCACCATGTCCCCAGCCTTCCCAGTTCTCAGAAAGGGAATTGCTTTTTCACATCTCTGAGCCTTTGCCCATTCTGTGCCCGCTGCCTGGAACTGTCACCCGCCCCTTTTCTCCACTTCCTACACTTGCAACCTCCTGAATTTCTACTTACCCTTCTAAGCCCAGCTCTAGTATCACCTCCTCTGTTCTGTCCCCACCCCAGCCCATCAGAGCCAGGCGTTCTCTGGACCCAAACACCCTAGTACATATCACTTACAATGTTTATCATGAGGCGTTTTTTATTCAACGGGAGTGTAATTGACATAAAATATCATAGGGTTTTGTAACTGTTTACTGTCCCATTTTCTCCCTTTGTAATTTAAACTTTTAGAGGACAAGGATTTTATTTTATTCAAATTTCTATTGATGCCACTCATCATTGAGGCTGCAAGCAGGCAGCCCAAGGGCTTGCACCACAGACTTGGGTTTTTTTTTTTTTACACAGGCCCTTTAAGAATATGAATTGGCTGAGAACATTTGAAAATTGAGAGATTTGAGTTTTTAACAATTTTATTGAGGGATAAATTGCATACCATAAAGTTCACCCATAATACATGGTAATTCAGTGATGTTGAGTACATTTATAAAGTCAGGCTACCATCACCCCAACCCACTTTTAGAATATTTCCATCCCTTCCCAAAAGTTTTCTCAGATGCATTTGCATTCAGCCACATTCTAATTTCCAGTCCTCGGCAACCAATGATTTACCCTTTCTAGAAATGCCATATAAATGGAATCAGACAATGTGTAGTCTTTGTCTGGCTTCTTACACTCAGCATGTTTACCCATGCTGAATAGTATTCTAGTATATAGGTACACTAGATTTTCTTTATACATTTACCAAGTGACAAACACTTCATTTTCCAGATTTTTGTTATTGTAGGTAATGCTGCTGTGAATAAATATTTACATATGGCACTGGGTGGAGTTGTTGAGTCTTGTCGTAACTGTAAGTTGAACATTTTAAGGAACTGACCATTTGTTTTCTGAAGTGACGCTACCATTTTGCATTCTCAACACCCAGATCATAAAAAGAACAACACCAATCCCCCAGAAGCCTTCTCGTGCCCCAAGGGTAGCCATTCCTGACGCCTTATAACAGCGGTTCTCAACCTGTGGGTCGCGACCCCTTTGGCGGTCAAACGACCCTTTCACAGGGGTCGCCTAAGACCATCCTGCATATCAGATATTTACATGACGATTCATAACAGGAGCAACATGACAGTTATGAAGTAGCAACAAAAATAATTTTATGGTTGGGTTGCAACATGAGGAACTGTATTTAAAGGGCCAGAAGGTTGAGAAGCACTGCCTTATAACATGCTTCCTCTTCTTCAACTTCATGGGAATGGAATTGTACAGAGTGTGTGCTTTTACGCCTGCCTTCTTTCACTTGCAGCATGAACAGTAAAGAAAAAGAAACTGTATTTGAGCAGCTCAAATTTTCTAACAAGTGACTCAATTAACTATGAGGAAACCACGACTGTCAGTGATGAGATAACCCACCTGTCCTTAACTACCCACTTGCCCTTCAGCCGTGGACAATCAAGAAACATGACCAGCAGGACTAGTAACAAGTGCACTTTCTCATAAGAGATATTCCAATATTTTAAAATCAAAACCACGTGACCATCAAATGTACGGACACGAATGCATGCCCCTTGTGTTGCCTGGAGTAGGATCTCAAGGCCCCTGCTGGGCCAGGCCTTAGCCTTCAGTTGCTGGACTATCAGGAGGTCTTGGGCCGGGTAGTGGGTTCCTCGGAGAGGAGCTGGGATGAGCAGGACTCCGAGGCTCCAGGCCGTGGCAGTGTACCTGTCATTGCAGAATAAGCTCAGTGTTTTAACATCTGCACAGCATGCTGGCTGGGTGTTAGCGCTGCTCTTTGCCGTGACGGTGAAGGTCGGGTGGCCTCTGGTGAACTTGGCCTCGAGGTATTCTGGCCTTGAGCGGATGACTACAGCTCAAATAGGGTATCTGTCCTGACGAAGGTGAGACTGGTCTGTCCCCTTACAGTCAGGAGGAGACGGGCCACTCGGCAGCACAGACCCCACAGCTGGAGGTGACATCTGATAACTGGACAGTGCTGAGCTGAGCCATGAGGGCATGGATGTCAAAGCAGCTAATGTTTATTTCCTTAGGACAGTCTTGCAAATAAAGCTTTACTCAGTTCCAGCTTCCCAACTGTCTAACCCTGCTTCAAAATGAAGGACAGTTAGTAATTATATAAAAGTAAAAAAATTAAAAATTAATAGAAGCAGGATAGGGAAAGTTGATTCAAGACTCAAGACCACTCTCCCAGAAATAATAGCCTGTACTTACTCCAGCTTCCACTTCCTTGCCTGCCTTGGGCTAGAGAGATCAGCAAAGCTAACTGTTCACTTTCCCAGCCTCCTTTGCAGGTAGGGATGACCATATGACCCAGTCTGGCCAGTAAGATTTGGGTGGAATTCAGCTGGAGTGGTGGTAGGAGGGTATGTGGGGGGGGGGGGGGGGGGAGGGAGTTGGGGAAAACTTTCGCTTTTCTGGTACAAAGGGACAGCTGCAGCTGTTTCTGGCCTCCCCTTTCTTCCTGCCCTGATTGGGCATCATGCCTGGAATAGGAACTGCCATCTTTCAACCATGAAGGAGAGACCCAGGGAATCACAGTAGTGCTGGCTCTAGACCTCATGAGCTGCTGCCCAAATGCTAACAGCTGCCTGCTCCAGACTTCTTGTTTGGTGAAAAAAGCTGGAAAACTCTGTTCCTTATGCTTACTTATAGCGGAAAGCATTCTTAACTAATACAACTAGTATAAACCATTACTTGTCGTGGACAGGCAACAAGGGCGAAGCGGAGGGGCTGTGAGGATTTTCCAAGTCTGGTTAATACATTAGAAAGAAGCTGTGGGCAGTCATTCTCAAAAGCACGGGAGGCAGCCCTAGCTGGTTTGGCTCAGTGGATAGAACATCGGCCTGTGGACTGAAGGGCCCCAGGTTCTATTCCAGTCAAGGGTACATACCTTGGTTGCAGGCTCCTCCCCAGCCCAGACCCTGGTTGGGGCTTGTGCAGGGAGGCAACCAATCAATGCGTTTCTCTCACATTAATATTTCTGTCTTTCCCTCTCTCTTCCACACTCCCTAAAAAATCAATGCAAAATAGCCCCAGGCGAGGACTAAACAAACAAAAGCAAGGGAGGCAGCAAGTCCTACTGGGGCCAAGTCAAAACAACACAGAAGCCAACTTGAAGGGACTGCAAGGAGGGGACAATTTGAGCATCAAGAAAACAATTACTCCAATGGATTAAATTGCGATTAAAAATTAATAAAGGAAAATAACCAAGTACTTACCCTGCCTTTCTGATATGAACTATATTTTAGAACAGCCAAAGACGTTTAACTTAAAAAAATAATGTTGAAAAGGGAAGAACCACCTAGACTTCAGAAAGTGATGGAAAGATTGGATAGGACCATGGTCGGCAAACTGCGGCTCGCGAGCCACTTACGGCTCTTTGGCCCCTTGAGTGTGGGTGTTCCTAAGCCTTAGGAGTACCCTAATTAAGTTAAATAACAATGTACCTACTATATAGTATAAGTTTAAAAAATTTGGCTCTCAAAAGAAATTTTAGTCGTTGTACTATTGATATTTGGCTCTGTTGACTAATGAGTTTGCCGACCACTGGGATAGGAGATGTGGTAGGAGTTATGCAGGCACCTGCCACCATCTTTCCATCTTCTCTTCCTCCTCTTCCTCCTGCTCCGCTTTCTCCTCCTCCGCTTTCTCCTCCTTCATCCCTCCCCTCCTCCTTCCTCCCTCTCCTCCTCCTCCTCCTCCTCCTCCTCCTCCTCTTCCTCTCTCTCGCCCCCCACCTCTGGAATGGCCAGCCTGAGGTTTTACTTGTCCTCCTCATCTACTCTTCTGTCCTACTCCGCTGAATAGAGGAAAGTTGGGGGTGTGCATGGTGGTGAAGGGAACAAAGACCGCTGGCAAGAGATGAACCCTCCTTCCTGACACACACTCTCTTATCAGTGCGTGGAGACTTGACTCACCCTGAAGATGACTAAACTCTGATCCTCAATCAGTACTCCGGGCCCCTCCCAACAGGGGCCCTTTGCCTAGACCTGATGCTAATTAGTAGATCTCACTCTGCAATAAGGAGGATGGGTGTGAGTTATTCATGATAATCCCCATACAGTAATTCCTAAATAGTGGGCTCTCAGTTATCTAAGGCAATGGAGTAGTATGTGAGCTCAGAGGAATAGAAGGGCCAGGAAATAAGCAAATCCAAACAGTGAAAATAGGATCGTTTCTTTTGCAATCAAAATAGGATGGTTTCTAATAGGATGAGCTCTATCTAACTCTAGGCCAAACGAAGTCAACCAAAAGGACCTAATTCAGACTCTAGGGGTTAATCATGGTCATAAACTGGGGGTCAGGGGGTAATCACTGGACTAAGCCAATTGAGGTTTAATGAACACGAAATGTGCCATCCCCAAATGTCTATAAACTGAGGCCTAAAAAGTTCAAATCATTAATATATATATATTTTAAAAAGGTTCCTTTCAAAAGCCTCACCCATTGTTAGTTCTGGTAGGAAAATGTCAGTGTTATTATTGACATCATATATCCAACATCCACAATAACCTACCCCAGCTGAAAGGCCGTTTAGAAAAGGAGAAAGGCTAGTGACTCTTGGGCCTGAGGCCATGCGCAGTGCTCAGAGGCCGCTACCCCAGCATCTTAGACATCAGGGACATGAAAATGCTAAGCCATGTGTGGCCGTCAAGAAGGTTACAGCTCCTTTGCAGCCCAGGTGCTCTAGGGTAGGTGCTGATACACAGTGGAATCCTGCAAGATCATTGGTTTCAGAGACAGAGGGGAAAAGGACGTCTCCACAGGCAAGATACATATATTGCTTTTAACCGATAGCTTTTGCCTCTGCAGCTTTCAGACCCACTGGTATTTCAATTCCACAAGGACATGAACCTCATGTAGTGTGTTCACCTCTGTAGCTCCAGCACCTTGACTGATGCAAGGCGCACAGGGTAAGATCTCGACAAATATTTGTCAAACAAATGACCCAGTGGGCATGCTGTGCCATGCATATTTGGAGGAAGAAAACTGAGAGGCAGAGATGTGAACTGGTTTATTTGAGTTGGTAGTCACCAATTCAGCATTGGCCCACAGGCCTCATTACGGTCAGTTGCTCATAAAACATAGACAAACCCCTGTCCTGGTGTTCTGTAGTATTTTCTAGAAGGTAGGAAAATATACAAACATGATGAAATGACTGACCTATACATGTAGAACTACTAAAGGTAAGACTTGATTCATGTCTAAAAAGCAGTGTCGCCGAAACCGGTTTGGCCCAGTGGATAGAGCATCGGCCTGTGGACTGAAAGGTCCCGGGTTCGATTCCGGTCAAGGGCATGTACCTGGGTTGCGGGCACATCCCCAGTAGGAGATGTGCAGGAGGCAGCTGATCGATGTTTCTCTCTCGTCGATGTTTCTAGCTATCTCTCTCCCTTCCTCTCTGTAATAAATCAATAAAATATATATTTACAAAAAAATAAAAAGCAGTGTCTATTCACAGAATTACAGACATGAAGAACATTTCTTAGGAAGAATAGACACAGGGGGTAGAGCCTGAACTTTGATGTTTTCAACAACGAGACGAGTCTCGAAGCCCCTTTCTATTATCCCAGGCGGCTGCTTTGCTCTGTAGCCATAGCGTATGTCTGTTAATTGTCTTATATAAGTAGAAGACACAACAAGGAATGTATATAGGTCAGAGAATATCTTAAAATTCCAAGCAGAAGAGCTGCTAATGAATTTCGTTTAGGGTGTCTTGCCACCAGAAAAATGAGACCTTTCCCACACACCTTTGGCTATTTGCTCGTCAAGAAAAGTCACACATTTTCTCTCTGTAAAAAGTGTCAAAATGAAAAAAAAAAAAGAACTTTGTGCAGTTTCACTCCTGATGGGCTGAGGACTGGGACTGTGTTTAAATTTGGAATATATTGCGATTACCCCAGAGAACCATGAGAAAGCTCTACTCGGGGGAGGGGCATGAGGCCCTGGCCTTTTGTTCCATGTCAGGGACACCACACAGGGTGCAGGCTGAGTCGCTGAGACCCAGGCACACACTCACCCGTGGGAAAAAGAAATTGCTCTGGTTTCTTCTGTTTTTAGCAATGCTTATGATGACTTGCCAACAAATTCTATGTCTGCTACAGCCACTCCTGTTTGACCGTTCATGAGCCTCCAGATGAAGCTCCACGTTGTAGGCCTGCCTGCATTGCAAATCCTCTTGGCTCTCCCCTGTGGGTCATTTCCTGGTGAATTTCTGAGATGATTCCATTTTGAATATGTGGGTTCCAAGAAGCCTTGAAAGAAGCCCCAGTCCAATGAGAGACTTTGGGTCCTGTTGGGCCCATGCTTACCTAGAACTCTGAGCGCAGTAGAAGCCGACTTTGAACCTTGAACACTCAAGTGCCATCCAACCTCGGTCAAGGCCTTGGTCTGGCATTGGTATTCTGAGAGTCATAATACCACCTCAAAGGTTGCAGCGTTATTAACCTTGAAGATACAAAGGATTGAAGGGCTGTAGCTCTTTGGGCATGGCTGTTAACATTGAAAATGCTCATCCCTCTCTAACCAACAATCCCGCTCTCCAGCCCTTTGCGGTTCTACCCTAAAGAACACCACTCACCCTGGCACAGAAGGTGTGTTCAAGCAAGTCATCGGTTGTATTACAGGGAATCTGGAAATAACCCAACTGTCCACTAGTGGCTTAAAAAAGTATACAATTTCAAGTGTAATAAATTTATTTTGTAATTTATTTTGTAATTTATTACACTTTACAACTTTCTCAAAACATATTAGTGAGTGAGAAAAGGAAAATTGCAGAACGACACAAAAAAAGCATATATGTAAAATCCCAACCCAAGTAATCCTATGTGATTTCTCTAGCAACTCGTATGTGCAAATACAGTGCAGGTGTTCTGGGCACAGCTAAATGAGACGTCAGCCTTGTTGGGGATGTTTCCATATTTTACAATGTATTCCATGTATACAGTAAAAAGCATCACATATAATGGCAGCATATGTATTTATACGTAACTAGAGGCCCGATGCACAAAATTCGTGCAAGGGGCTCAGCCCTCGCAGTCCCAGCTTTGTCCAGAGGTCATCTGGAAGGATGTCCATGCTAATTAGCATATTATACTTTTATTATTATAGATATCTAATGTTTATAAGCAATGTATAATAATTTATAATTATAATAAAATTTATTTTGTAATTTATTACACTTTACAATAGTAACTTGTAACTTTAATTTATACTATTTATAATTTATAGAGAAAATACAAGAGAACCACTTTGGGGTATCAAACATACAGATTTCTGGGTCTCACCCCCAGATGTTCTAATTCCTATATGTTTGGGGTTTGACCCAGGGATTTGCATTTTTCATGTGGCGACTCCACTGTTGTTGATGGTCCAGGACCCACACCTTGAGACCATTTTATTTTAAAAGCTTCTCCTCCCACCGTGTGGCACGCGTGAACCACTCAGGGATCTGTGGAAGCAAGATGCTGCCGCCGCAGGTCTGGGAGGGGCTGGCGTTCTGTCTCTAACTGCTAATGCTGCCAGCCCTCCGCCCCACTGTTCAGCTTGACTAGAGTTGGCTTTGAAATGGGTGGAAGCACAGTGGGGGCAGGAGGAACCTCAGAGAGGAGGGCAGATGTGTGGAGGCAGAATGGGGGAGGCAAGGGGGATCAGTCTGACCCAAGGACAGCTATGGAGCCCGGAAAGCACCCTGATGTCAGCTGAGGACCCAGCACTTGGTCCATCGCAGCTACTAGTGGCTTTAGGAGGGGCCCAGTGTCCTGATCTCAAGGGGAGGAGAGAGCAAACGTGGGGTGGGAGCTGGGAGGGCCAAGGACATGGCCCCAGGCACAGGTGTCTGGGGAGCAGCCAGCAATCCAGAGCTGGGCCTGAATGTGGGGTCAGGACTTCCCTGCCAGCCAGACCCCCTCGCCCAAGCAGGAGGAAGGAGGTGATTCTGGTGCTTCTCTCAGACAGAGAGGTGGTTCTGAATTGCAGGAGGCTCCAAGCTGCTTACTAGTATAGTTGGCAGTGGACAAAGGGCTGCTGTCCACCTTTGTGGGGCCAGGGAGTCTCTTCAGAGAGAGAAGCCAATGCCACTCTCTTCTTTGTGAAATGGCACCTTCCCAATATGGTAGAAGGAAGCTTTAAAATAACAGGATTCAGACTAGCTCGTTCAGCTTCCGAGAGGTCGTCAGGACCAAGTCCTTGATTCAGGTCAGGATGAGAACACAGGCTGGCGCGAGGCAGGGACAGGGCGGTGCAAAACCCCGGCTTTCCTGGGTCCTGTTCGACTCTTCCGTTGGTTACGTGACTCTAAGTAGCTCATTCTCCGCTTCACTTTGCAGGAAGAGAAGGAGCCACCCACTTTTCCCCGCACTCCTATCTAGAATGACTTCAAGAGCAGCAGGGTCCCGTGAGCACCCTGTTTGCATTTCCGGCTTCAGAGGCAGCTTCTCCCCCTCTCCCAGGGGGCAGCTGAGGTCCAGAGGGGGTCACAGGGTGCGGACACCGTGTCGGGAGAGGCATGACCTTCCCTGTCCGGCCTGACCGCCCGTCTCCCTCCCCCATCCCGCATGTGACAGTGACCAGAGGCCTTCAAGGAACCGAGAGGACCCCGCACTGCCCCTCGAGGACCTGCATGTGATCCATGTCGGCAGCTGTGCGCCTGAGCCCGTGCCAGCGGGAGCTTGCTGTCCGATCTGTTTGAGCTGCATCTGAAGGAAACACAAGCGGGCACCTGCATTAAAACTTGACAGCCCAGCTCCAGTTGCAGCGTAGCGGCCTTATCTTGGCGTGGGAACGGTTACAGACAAAATCGAGAATCCAGTTCTGTGGCAGGACTGTGCTGATGGGCTATCATACCTTTTGCAATTTGATCTTTTCCATTGAAAACAAAACTTACATACGCACGCGAATATTTTCTTAACCAAGCTATTTCGTTATTTTTTTAAAAATATATTTTATTGATTTTTTACAGAGGGGAAGGTAGAGGGATAGAGAGTTAGAAACATCAATGAGAGAGAAACATCGATCAGCTGCCTCCTGCACATCTCCCACTGAGGATGTGCCCACAACCCAGGTACATGCCCTTGACCGGAATCGAACCTGGGACCCTTCAGTCCGCAGGCTGACGCCCCATCCACTGAGCCAAACCGGTTTCGGCATATTTCGTTATTTTTAAGACAACACTGTTTTTTAAGTAGGAAAGCAATGCATGCTATTATAGAAAATAGAGGAGGTACAATAAAGACAAAAGTCACCCGTCATCTCTCTACCCAGATCTTTCTATTTTGAGGAAGAAAGTGGATGAATCCTTTCTTAGAGAAACCATGTATTTGGAATAGTTTTTGATTTTCATAAAAGTTGCAAGGCTAATACAGGATTCGCACATACACAACACCCAGAGTTAACATCGTACATAACTATGGGACACGTGTCAACATGGAGAAATTAACATTGGTGCAAAGTTAGCTAAACTGCGAAGTCTAGTCAGATTTCCCCAGTTTTCCCTTTTCTGGCTCAGGGTCCCGTCCAGGGTATGGCATTGAGTAGACTTAGTGCTCAGCTTGATGTCTCCATTCTCCCCAAGTTTATATTCTTGGATATTTTTGAGCTGCAGAATAAAGTGTCGACTACCTACATTTGTGTCTGACGTGTGGTACGGCAGGTGTCTTAGTCCTTTTGAGCTGCTACAAAATTCATTCGGTCAACAACTACTTCTTGAGTGTCAGACACTGCTGTGCAGGACTGAGTGCATCTGGGAAGAGGACCGGCACTGTCCCTGCCCTCACAGAGCCTGTCAGTGAGGAAGAGACTCCTTTCCATAGAACCCCACCAGTAACCAACTGCACAATGAAAGCTCTGCTGGCTGCTACGAGGCGTGGTTCCAGGGTCTGGGAGACCTCACCTGGTGTCAAGGAGGGTTTCCATCAGGGAGTGACATTTAAACTATCTGTGAATGATGGGTGGAGGTTCAGACGAGGCAAAAAATAGAAAGCCAGGCAGAGGACACAGCCTGGGCAAAGGCCTTGAGGGGGAAAGAGTGCTGGCATGTCCCTTGTGCAAAGGAAGAGGCCCTTCATAAACGTGGTTGACCAGATGAATGAAGTTCTCAGTTCACAGTGTATTTCAAGGATGTTTACTTAAAAGAACAGAAACCCAACCCCAAACACTTGCCAATAGCACCATCACGGCCGTAAGTTTCCAGTCGTGATCAGAACAAAGCTTCAGCATCACTGGGAGTACCCAGGTCACCTACCTTCTCTCCCTCAGCCCATGGGACGGCCCAGCAGGTAGTTACCCAGCCACCCAGTCGCTCTGGTTGGAGTGGATGGTGCTCTGCTCTCCTGGCACAGACCAGCCTCCTCACACTGTCAGTTACACCACCCTCAGCGCCAGGTGGGTCCCTCTCTGCTGCCTGGGGCCCTACTGCTCTGGCTCCCACCTCAGCTTTGTGCATTGTGACAGCTGAGCCTTGTCACAATGAGCCTGTTCACCTGCAGGACACACCCTTTCCGGGCTCTATAGATCTAGAAGCCTCCCTGCTTGCCTGCTGTTCTGTGTTGCTTGGTAGCTGACTACCAAGAGGTACAACACTCTCGGTGACTTGGAAGGCCACTGGGGGCTCCCGTGTTTGACGGGAGGCTGGAGAGCTAATCCTGGAGCTCCGGCAGCTGGGCATCTGACATGGTATGGCCCGTGTGCTGCTGCTACGATGAGTGTGACCTCCACCTGCCCTGGCATCACTGCGCCCCTCACACTCTCATCAGTATCTGGAAGGAACGGCCTGGGCATTGACAGGAGGCTCTGCCCGTGTGATTTCCCTCACTCTCAAGGCCATACACTGAGACAAGTCCAAAAGAGTGACTGGAATAGAATCAGACAGGAAGTTGGAGGCAAGACCACCTGAACTATGACAAATGTGCACTATAATAATTTTATTTCTTTGGCCATCACCTAAGAACTGGTCCCTCTGGGCCAAACCCTGTGGTGGGCATTGAAGGCCCCAAGGTGAATGCGACATGGAACCTCCTCGCCAGGGGTCTGCCTTTACTCCAGGGGAGCAGATGGAAACCTATTAGCACGGGAAGAGCCTCACAGCAGGTCCGTGCAGCTGCGTAAGGGGAGGGGCGGCTCCTTCTGCGTGGGGAGGGCAGGGGCTGGTTGAGAACGCCGCTAATGGAGGTAACACCGGAGCTGTGTCCTGAAGGAGGGTTGTTGGGCTGGCAGGCGGCTTGCAGACGTGTTCGGGCAGAAGATGAGAACATTCCAGGCAGCGAGAGCAGCAGATGCCAGTGCACGGAGGTGTGAAGCGGGCACAAGGTTTGGGGAGTTGTAAGTTGTTTGCTATGGCTGGAATTCCCAGTTTGAATGAATCCTGGCAACAACAACAGCAAAAAAAATGAAGGTTGCTCAAATAGGGCTAGGACACCCCTGGGACTTTGGATTTCCTTCTCTGGAAATATGGTAGCCACTGGCCAAATGCGGCAGTTTGAATCTGAATTCCAATTTCAATTCATTGAAATAAAAGACAACCACGAATTCAGCTCCTCAGACACACTAGCCCAGGGGTGGGCAAACTTTTTGACTCAAGGGCCACAATGGGTTCTTAAACTGGACCGGAGGGCCGGAACAAAAGCATGGATGGAGTGTTTGTGTGAACTAATATAAATTCAAAGTAAACATCATTACATAAAAGGGTACGGTCTTTTTTTTTTTTTTTTTTAGTTGTATTCATTTCAAATGGCCGGATCCAGCCCGCGGGCCGTAGTTTGCCCACGGCTGCACTAGCCACAGACCAAGTGCTCAGTAGCCACCTGCAGTTGGGGGTTATCACACTGGACAGCCTGGATATGGGATGTAGCCATTGCTGCAGCAAGTCCTATTGAGCAGGGCCACACTAGGCAGCATCAGTCACCGGAGTCTTAGGAGCAAGCGAAGGGCATTGCCGTATTTCACAGAGCGCTCCCTGCGGCTCCTGAGGGTGGATCAGACGGGAGGGGCACATCCGAAGGCTTGAGACCAGTTTGAAGATGATTGCAGCCGTCTAGCCAAGAGGTCTGCCCCTCCAGAGGAACTGTCCCCTTGTTCTCACCCAAAGCTGAGTGGAGAATGAATTATTCAGGGTGATTAATGTCTCACCTCAGTCCTGATGTCCTCTCATCCAGCTGGAGAGACAGGAGCCCCAAAAGATCAGAAGCTAACGAATTGGGCAGCCACCCCAGTGGGAATGAACCTCATTTCATCTCCGGTAGGTTCGGGGGCTTCTTATATAAACCCAGGCTGGGTGACAAGACACAAGGACCCCAGTGTAGCAATCACACGCTCAAGGCCTCCTCACTCGCCGGCGGGTGGACAGGATACACGTTTTGCCACCAGGAATGCCAGGTCAGGTGTTCACCCGAACCCCCAGTGGCCCATTGTCCTTATTGCCGAAGCTGCAGAAGTTGGGAGGCTAAGCCCGCAGGAGTGTCCTCTGAACCCTGATAACTGCAGCGAGCTCTGTTCAGTTTCCCTAGCCGTTGGCAGTTGTAGACACGGCGAATGGAAATGTCGACACACCCTCGCTCTACTGTAATTAATGACAAAGTGTTCAGTGTGCCATTGACTCAGAGGGAGCACCTGACAGATTCTTCCGGAGACTTCTGGGTTCTGAGGGTGTGAGTGTGCCTGTGTGAGCCTCGCTGGAGTGTGTGAACATCAGCCTCATGGCTGAGTCAGAGGCAGAGCTGGGAGTGAGCAGGCCTGGTCCAAGGCCTAGCCTCGCTGCTCAGCTAAAAACAGACTTGATAACGCTTCTCCCGCAGACCCACAGCCCTCACTGCAAGCCAGGCCCTGTCCTAAACACCTTGAGGTATTAGTTCATTTAATCCTCATAAGACTGTATGAAGCTGGTGCTATTATTTTTTAATATATATATATATTTAATTGATTTCAGAGAGAGGAAGGGAGAGGAGAGAGATAGAAACATCAATGATGAGAATCATTGATCGGCTGCCTCCTGCACACCCCCTACTGGGGATCGAGCCTGCAACTTGGGCATGTGCCCTGACTGATATTGAATCGTGACCTCCTGGTTCATGAGTTGATGCTCAACCACTGAGCTACATTGGCCGGGCACTGGTGCTATTAGTATTCATATGTGCAAGATGAGGAAATGTTTGAGTTGTGGAGGATAAGCCACTTGCCCATGTTTCCATGGCTACCAATATTCAACCCCAGTGCTCCCTCCCCCGACTCCAGCATCTGCACACGGTGAGCTGCTGAGAAGCACAGGAAAGTGGGGGTCGAGGCCCTGTGGAGTGTATTTCCGTTGTTAGTGCGATAATTGTCATGACAGTGATGCTGTGAGAGGACATGAGCTCCTTTGGGGAGGGACTGGCACAGGCACCCCAAGCGTGCCCCAAGTCCACATGCCTTATAACTGCCCCAAACAAGGAGGTCTTGCTGCCCTCAGAACCGGGATGCGGCCATGATGAGGCTCTTATCCTGGTTCTTCCATGTCCTTGGAGGCGTGGTCGAAAGTCTCCAATACCCCCCTGTGAACACACCTCTTTGAGAGGCAGGCCTAGCATGCGGCATGCTGGCACAGGGCTGGCAATGCACACCTGCAGGCAGTCCCGCTGGGCCCAGTGCCACCTGCCTGTGTGCCCGCCCACGCAGCTCCCACTGCAGGGAGCTGGGCCGGGCCCTGTTGCATCACTGTCAGCTTCAGCCGGCCAGCGTGGGTGAGTCAGAGGATGGCTTTGATTACTGAACATACTGCTTCGGGGGCAAGCGCTGCAGCGGACGGACTCCCTCTGAAAGACCTCACTAACCCAACTCTGGCCCTGGGGTCAAGGCAGTGATTCGAAATCTCAGCATCCGCAGAGTTTGTCTGTTTCACTTTTTCCATTGGGTGCAGTCGTAACCTGTATTAAGAATTTACATGTAATGGGGAAATCCGGGAGTGTCTCTGGCTTTTGGTCTAGCATGATCCAGGAGCTGAAAGAGTGTCTTTTGGACGTGTTTTCTCTTGGTCTCTCAGCTCTGCTATCCAGTGTGGCTCCACTCCTGAGCTCCATGTTGTGGCTGTCTCCCTATTGACGGCTAGATGGCTGCAGAATGACTAGCTTCAGGGTTCTGCTCAGTGGCTTCCACAAAAATTCCCAAGATGCACTCTGATTGGACTGGCTTAGGGTATGTCCCTGTCCTTGAACCAATCATTGCTGATGGGGGATGAGCTCTACTCCTGAAGAATGAAGATAGGACAGATCCTTAAACACGAATTAGAAGTCTTGCCCCAGCTGGTTCGGCTCAGTGGATAGAGCATCAGCCTGCGGACTGAAGGGCCGCAGGTTGGATTCCAGTCAAGGGCACATGACCAGGTTGCGGGCTCGATCCCCAGTGTGGGGCGTGCAAGAGGCAGTCAATCAATGATTCTCTCTCATCTGATGTTTCTGTCTCTCTCTCCCCCTTCCTTCCTCTCTGAAATCAATAAAAATATATTTAAGAAAATACAAATTAGAAGTCTTACTAGACAAAGGGGAACAGGTGCTGAGCAGTCAGACCACAGACAGCCATACAGGTAGATGAGGAAATTGCCCTCCATGAGACAGGGAGAAGTGAGGGGATGCCGGTGGGACCACACAGCAAGAAAGCAGCAGAGTGGGGACCTTAGACCCCTCCTTCCACCTTTAACATAACTGAATGCCACATCCCTTTCTCCACCCCCTAACCCCCCACCCCCCACTGGCATCCCCGTCTCACACCACAGCGAGGGCAACTCAGTCACATGGCAGAGCTTAGGACCCCACCTCCTTGGCCCCTGCCCGCCTCGCAGCGATGACGGGCCTTCCTCCCGGACACTCAGAGGCAGAGCGGCCTTCTTTTTGGATCAGGCCTCATAGGGCCGGTGCCTCTCAGAGTTTCAGCTCAGCTGACCATCCTGTTCCTCAAATTCTCCTTTCTTGTCGTTTCATTTAAAAGCACATTGGATGCCCTCGACATTGGATTGGCTTTATCGTCATCTTAATGACCTGTACTTAGTAGTAACAGATAGTTAGTCCCCATTATTTTCTCACTTCTGATAAGGGATTTGGTTACAGTCAGTAAAGAGCCAAATTCTAGCAGGAAATGCTATGAGTCTTTTATCTACCTACAGATAGCAAGAGGAATTCACCCAGAATATAGATTTTTGTCCCAAGCCCCACAAAACTTTAGCATTTTCTGGACCAAGCTTCGAAAAGGAGATCCAGGGGCCACTAAATGCAGCGCCATCACATTAGTTGGAGGTGGGATGGATGTTTATTATTTCGTTTTTAAATAAAATACTTTCATCATAGTAAACACAAGCGCAGGGCAACGAATTAAAGAGAACAAAAAAGCTTATGGGGAAACGCAAATTTCCTAGCCCAGGTTCACCCCTCAGGGTGACCTCTCTTCTCAGCATCTGCTTAGCTTCGCTCAGATTCTCTCTGTGACTGTCTAATTACCCCTTTTCACGAGTGTAACTTTCCTGTGCGTCTTAAATCGGGTTCCCTAGAAGCAGGGCCCGAGATGGAATTCAGATGCATGTGATTTCTTGGGGGACAGGGGGGTCTGAGGAGGAGGGGAACAAGGGAAGCAAAGATGGAGTCTCAGTCGGAGTTGGCTTCGGCCTGATCCCACTGGGCTCTGGTGGAAATTGTGTCACAGAGTTGAACGCCCGCCCCCCCCTCCCCCCTTGAGGCAAAGGGACTTCAGTCCATCATGGGCTGGGCTGCCCTGAGTGGTGCAGTCACCTTCCCAGCAAGTCAGCCCTGGGGAAGGGTCCTCTGTGAGCTGTTTACAGGCAACACCCGGCAGGGCAGGGGCGGGAGAGTGCATTGCAAAGGGGGTCTGAGTGGGGCAGAAGCACCTCCCTCGTTGGGTGATTTCTTCGGAATGTATGCCAAAGAGTGGGATCACCGGATAGAAAGACGGAACATGCATATCACTCTATGAATCTGTTTCGTGGTGCAGAAAATTGAGGCATTAATACTTTATCATGAAGCAATCTATCAAATGTGATAGCCAGCCGAGGCAGGCCCTGAAGCTGATGGAACTGAATATGGGGTGGGTAGGTTTCGGTAGGATAAGGGAGCTGTCTCCCAGGCCTGGCAAGCCAAGGGTTTCTTGCAGAGAGGGAAGGGAGGGGGGAGAGGGGGAGCAGGCAGCAAGGGG
This sequence comes from Myotis myotis, assembly GCF_014108235.1. Taxonomy (NCBI): domain Eukaryota; kingdom Metazoa; phylum Chordata; class Mammalia; order Chiroptera; family Vespertilionidae; genus Myotis; species Myotis myotis. The sequence goes on from NW_023416317.1 coordinate 50,152,485, forward strand.
AGAAGCTGCTGGTGGGATAAAGTTGTTGGGTGTCTGGCCTTGGTGGGTACATGACACTGAACAGGGAGGTGGCAGAGCCTGGGGTGGAGAGACTGGGGGTAAATGTCCTCATGCTTGGAAGAAACCAATTATTCCTTTATCCAATATCTTCATTGTTATAAAAGTTTCAAACAAATCAGAGAGGTACAGCGCGGAAAGACATTGCCTTCCATTGGCCACAGGAACCACAGTCAACAGTTGGATAACAAGCAGGGTTTTGTTTTTATCCTCTTTTGGAGGGAGTTCAGTTGTTCCTCCTCCTCTGCGTTTACAGGTGTTTTCAGCTTTCAGACTCGATGGAGTGTAAATAATAACAGAGATAAAGGTCTCCGATCCCAACCAGAGCCTTCCTCCCAGGCAACGGGCCCAGGAGGACCCACTCCAGCCGCAGGGAGAGACTCGGGCTGTTATCAGGGGACCTGGTGCGTTGGGAGCCTGTTTGGCTTCTACGCCTCCCCCCCTCCCCCCATACACACACACATCCATGCCCCTTTTCTGAGCAGAGGCACGTTTTCTAAGGTTTCTCGACCACTTCTTTCTCTGCCACATGTCATCAAAGATGCTTCAAGCTCATCTCCCCAGTGTCCATTTTTCAAAATGCAATGTTCGAGACTTTGCTGTGTTCCTTCAAACTGGAATAATAGACCAACGTGTTTAATCCCGAAGAGCCAGAAAGGAAACTCCTGTTTACCCGAAATCCAAACAAGGAAGCTCAAGGAGCCAGAAGATGTTCCACATGTCACTTCTCTGATGAAGAGGCAGGTACAATGGAAACACTTGGAGTCCCCAAAGCAATGCCCAGAGCGATTTGCAGTCTTGTCTGCAGTTCCTGATACTCCTGCATCTACAGGGCCACGTGAGACCATCTGCCCGGTTCTGGCTCCTGGAGCCCATGGCACTTTTGTGAGACCCGGGTAGTGTTTGGTCAGCAGGTGCACCCAATTACTGGATTCCTTGAACCTTTACCATGCGAAGCACTCCTCCGGATTCCACATGGATTTCATAGTCCAGCTATTCTGTTTTGAGGACACACATTCTACCATATGTGGAAATCACAGCCTAAGTAACCATTGCGCAGAGCAATGTAGATGCAAAGAACTAGAAAAGAAGTTCAAAGGGTTGGAGGAGTTGCATGCAGATGTGACAGCTTCTAGACAGGGTTATATGGAGGGCTTCCTGGAAGAGGAAGGGGCGTTTGTATTTGAATTCTAAGGAGGGGTGGTAATTGGCAGGTGGAGTGGGAACCAGGTGGGCTGGTGGGGGACAGACATTCTAGGTGGGAGGAATCAGGAGCCAAGATGCCCGGGCCTGCGTTACAGCTGTGCACAGCGTGGTAGGATTTCACACACACAATGTGGAGAAAGAAGCCAGCTGTGGGGTTCCATTTTATGAAGTCTTTGAAAAGGCCAACGGAACTGTAGCGATGAGAGACTCACATGCAGTGGTAACAGGACTAAAGGAAAGCAAACGGGAGAGACCAGCAGGGTTCCTCTTAGCAGGGAGGGAGCACTGTGGCCTGTCTGCTGACCTGGGTGGCGATTGAACTGGTGCTTACTCTCCCATAATTCCTTTAGCTTTACAGGCACGTGCCATGCACTTTTCTACTGTTATGCTGCATCTTCTAGAGGCCCGCAACAGGCTCTTCTGTCCATGCTCTGCCCCTGGTGAAACAGTTATGCATCTCATAGCGTCTCGAAGGGGATTGTCCTCTTTGGAATTTAGTTTTCCTGGTTCCCCTGTGGCCTTAGCTCTCTGCTGGGCTCAAGAAAACACAGGACGTTGTGGATTCTCCGTCTTTCCACGTGGCTTGGGTGAGAGTGGTGTTCTCTTGTTGCTGTCTACATCCTAGGTGGGGTTTTTATGTTACATCTCATGATCAAACACGGTTTGAGAAAAAGCAGTCTCGGCCAGAAAGCGTAGGCTGGACAAGATTGGTGCCTGAAGGGTTGTCAGGAGAGCAGGGTTGAGAGCTGGGCTGCCAGGAGGCGGAGCTGGGGATGTCAGGCTGGGGAACGTGGTTGAGTTTGGAAGGCCATGGGGAGCAGCTTGTCAGCAGGAGAGGAGAGAGGCTGGGGCACAGTGCCACCAGCCCGGGCCAGGGCAGGAGTCCAGCTGAGCCACTCAAAGGCCTGATCAGTGCAGGGCAGGAGAAGGGGGAAAGGAGGAGGGATGCGAGCAGCATTTGTGGCTGATGGGGCGGATGCGGGGAGGACCATAATCACTGGTAAGAGTCGAAGCACATCCTGGACAGGGGTAGTGTGGGGAGCGGGCCAAGATATTGTCAGTCACGAAGTGATGGTTGGGCCCTGACTGGTTTGGCTCAGTGGATAGAGTGTTGGCCTGCGGACTGAAGGGTCTCAGGTTTGATTCCGGTCAAGGGCATGTGCCTTGGTTGCGGGCACATCCCCGGTGGGGGGTGTGCAGGAGGCAGCTGATTGATGTTCCTCTCATTGATGTTTCTAGCTTTCTGTCCCTCTCCCTTCCTCTCTGTAAAAAAAATCAATAAAATATATTTTTTTTTAAAAAAAGAAGCGATGGTTGGGGTGACATGGATACAACATTTGGTACCAGGATGAGGACATATGCAGACCGTTTTAAGTGGGGAGTTTTAAGTATTAGAACTCCTTCCCAGAGCTGCCAGGGATTAAGAAAGCAGGAACGGGATTGGTGACACCTTCCAGGTAACGTGTGCCCTGGAAGGTGAGACGCCCCTGCTGCACACAGGACCGTGTGTAATTCGTTTGGTCCTGGCATTCATATTTAATGTCCTGTCTTCTCCTTTGCAACCGATTAACATCATGGAGCTCACGCTCGTACCCACCGTCTGTTAGTAGCTGCCTTTCCCTCATCCATCATCTCTTCTCGGCCGTGGTGATAGCCACGGGTGCCGGTCCATGGAGCCCCAGGGATCTTTTTGCTGGGTGTTGGGTCATCTATACATGTTTTGTTCTGATAACCTCACTCTCGCTGGCGTGCCGGCCGAGGGGCTTATTCTGTACCTTTGAAATCCAGCTTTGGAATCTGGAAGGACAGCCCTGTGTTGTCACAGCAGCATTGCTTACCCTGTGACTTTTAGGGATGCCTCGGCCCCCATGCTAAACCTCTTAACTTTTTATATGTGATTTATTTGAACAGTTCATGCCTGAAAGCTTATGTGAAAGCTCAGCCAAAACACTGGGGGAAAGTTCCCGTTTATTCCTAGAACTATTGAATTAAATTCCTCAAAATATGAAAATATAAACGTCAGTGTGTTGGCAGGGGAGTCCTTTATTTTCTAATTGTCTGGGTTTCATTTGCGTAATGTGCTCCCCTGCTGCATGGGAGAGAACGGAAGAACAGTCCTTGTGATTCTCTGAGAGCTCCTGGGGACCAGATGGAGGACGATTCCACCATCCTCTCCTGGTTCTCAGGCAGGCCTGGCCCAGTGATAGATTAAGATAAATGGACCACAGCAGAGAGTTATTTCACTAGGGGAGAAACATGGGACATGTATGGGTTTGTTAGTAACGTTTGAATAATTAGGGTCAGCAATGCCCGGGTCTGTGCTCCCCAATCCCTGCACAGATGCTGGGGGGTGGGACAGGGCCCCAGAAGCTAAGGACGTACAACTTCTCTGGATGTTTTCTTTCCCTCTTCCTTTTCAGCACCATGATTATGGCCTTTGCATAAAATGGCGGAGCTATTCCTAAGTCTGCCTGTGGCATTTCAAACGCACCAGCAGCGAGAAGCGCCTGTTTCTTGTATTGCCCATCGACGCTGGTGGTATTTACTTTATTTCACCACGTCTTTTGCTTTTCTTTCATTTGTCCTAATGCTGTTCAGTTTTTCTCTATACAGAAGGTTGAGCAAAGTCAAGGTTTAACATTTTTGGATGCTCTTAAATTTTCAGCTCAGTGAGAGTTTTTTTTTGTGTTTTTTTTTTGTTTGTTTTTGCAAGTGCGAAAATAAATGAAGACCACCCAAATGAGAACAGGCAAAGGCTATTTTTTCCGAGCTTATAATAGCAAGGGAGTCAGCACCATCGCTGCCTTTGGCAGAGACTCAAGGCAGGCGGGGAAGTGGGGAAGCTTTCTAGTGGAGAAAGGGAGGGCCTGCGATGTGCCCTGATTGGAGGCTGGGGGAAGCTGGAGGTGGTAACTAGAAGTGGGGCATCCCATGTGATTGGTTAGGGGAGCATGTTTGACACTTGGCTTTCTCTGGTTGGTATTGAACTGGAAGCAGGTTGAGGAGGCTGTGGGATGGAGGGAATGGCCAAAAAACAGGGAAGCTGGCAGTTATCGACTAAGTCCCGGCTTTGTTCTGGGCCAACCTCTCAGAGGCTGCACCTTGGCTCCCTGAGCTTCTTATGTGATCAGAGTTCTTTTGTCATACATGGTCTGGCTATTGTCCATGCGCCTATTCAGTCTCTCACATCCTATATAATAAAAGCATAATATGCAAATCGACCGAAAGGCAGAATGACCAGTCAGCTGGGCTGGCGAGCAGGCGGCACGAGGCCAGCCAAGGTGCATGCCAGCGGGCAGAGGGAGGGGACAGTGATCAGGGGACAGTGGCAACCAGTGGCGGCAGAGGGTAGATCAGGGGGCTGGGGGTGGGCAGGGCTGGCTGCTCGCTGACCAGTGCTGTCCTCTGATCGGCTAGCCCGGTCACCTTCTGGTCACCAGGCCTCTAGTGTGTATATAACCATGTCCCCACCATCCAGAACAAAGCGAACCTGGATTTGTGTGTTTGAAATGTATTTAGTGTGTTTGAGCACATGGTGTACAAAATATGTTACAGCCACTTCCTACTTATGGAAGGCCCCCTGTATTGAGGGAGGTAATTGTTTAAAATGGTCAATGTAATACAAAGAGTTATAGCCAGGAAAAAATGCTTGCCAGATGTTCATGCAAGATGCAATTTTCCTCCTCCTGTTGTCAAGTTTCTCTAATTTGAAGGCAGAAGAGAATGCAAAAAGAGGAGAGAGAACAAGATGAGTGAGGCCATGAAATCTGGGTGAAAGAGGGTGTGACAAAGAGGAAGTCTGGAGGTGCTGTGTAGAGCACAGGAAGGGAAGTGTTAGGGGTCAAAGGGAGGAAGAGGAGAAGCAACTGATGGAGGAGTATCGGGTGGGAGATTTCTAACAGGGAGTCAAAGACTTGGCTGCCATCACATCCTATTCCTTCATAATGCTTCCCTCCTACTTCCCCAGAAATATAATTCTTAGCTGGGTACATGGCTACCCTGAAAGAAAAAAAAAAAAAAAGACTATATTTCCCAGTCTCCCTTGCAGTGGGTGTGGTCATGTGACTATCTCCTGACCAATGGGATGTGTGCAACATTAGGATTGTTCTCTTATTGGGTAGAGGGTGCCCTCCTCTTCTTTACTGCTGGAATGTGCCCATAGTGGTGGTGAGTCTTCTTGGATCATTTAGATGAGGGCAATCCCTGAGGGATAATAGAGAACAAGATTGAAAGAGACTGGGTCCATCCACTATAAGCCATCATACCTGCCCTGGACAGCTTATCTCCAGCTTATTACAGGACAGAGAAGTAACTTCCATCTTGTTTAAGACACTGCTATTTGCGTCTCTCTTACATGATGTCACCTCTGTCTATGAGACTGCTCTTTTCTATCTACCTATGTATGTCTCTTCTCCATCTACCCACTTACGTGCTCTGCCATAAGTAGTAGAGTTTGGTACTTTGCCTCCCAGTACTCCCCTTGGAATGTGCCTTGAGACAAGCTTGCTGGTCTTGTGCCCAAAGCCTCCATGAGGAATAGCCTGACGGGGAAGCAAAGCAAACACAATGATGCCATGCGGGCCTTTTGGCTCTGGCTTTATAGCATCCACCAATGAGCCAACGTGTTACCACACTTGAACCCTAGACTCCCATATACTGGGGGCCATGATCACTGGAGGCTTCTGGTCTAAGAATGCAATGAAGCTGGTTTGAGGGTTTCATTGCCATCCTTTCTTGCATACAGCTTGACAGTTTTAAAGCTCAGGACAACTTTTTTTGGTTCAGAATGGAAGCATCTGTGCTAAGCATCACGGTTCTGTTCCAAATTTAGTTTCTGCTCATCAGCTGTGTTGATATAATGTAGGTATATTTCTATTCTTTTCTTTTTCAATCTCTTAGAATCAAGCTCTAGAGTCAACTCGCCCCTCTCCACCCCACCCCCCAGGACACTTGGTGAGCCTCAAGGAAGCTCAGCTGCCTGCATGCCTACTGTTTGTAAAACAAGGACCGCTTACTTTCCTGGCCTATTGCACAATTAAATTAACATTCATGAAGCTTGCTGAGCTGTTCCAGGCACAAGCCATTACCCACAACATTGCACTGTATTCCAGTGGGTCCCTTATACTGCTAATTGCTGGAGTTCCACCATTCCTTGCCCTGGTGTGTGCAGAGGGTGGCCAAACAATGGTCTCTCTACTGCTTCCTCTGGCCTGGTTAATTCTTGCCAGACTTGCTGTTCTCAAGACTAGAAATCATGCCAGCTGAATCGGCTTTGTGTTTGGGGCATGGCCTTAAAGCGTGCCAAATCCATTCTTAACTCTAGTTATATGAAATATGCGTCAATAATTTTCCACTGGGTGAATTAAAATAATGCCTGCACTGCTGCTTGAACTTCTGTTCCTCACTGTAACTTGATTAAGAATCACTTAAGGATCTTGAAACAGCATGCATATTTTCTCCCCATGCTATTACACTCCGGGTTCCTCAAGGAGCTGCCACAACCAGAGTCCAGTGCCAGGACTCTCATGAGGGGACTAAGATGGATCGAGGGCTGAATTTTAAACTTCCAGCATTTCCAACAACAAAATCTGGGCTTCTCTTCTCTCCCCTCTCTGTCTCTCTGTCTCACTGTCTTTCTCTCTCATGCACAAACACACACTAGTTGAATTCTTGTCCCCAACTTTTCACATACAACTCCTTCCCACAGCCTAGCCTTTATATCTGCTGTCCAGCGAAGTTTGGCTAAGGAGTTGCTCCATTTCAGGACTATCCGGCAGGCAGTGTGTTTTTCTTGACTGCGTTCCAGATGGATGCTTCCGGCCTCGTTGTTTACTGTGGGACACACACGTAAGCTCTTGTTTCCCCTCATTCTTCTTCGGTCACCAAGTTTCTCTGTGTTTCAGTGGCCACGGAAATCTCTCCTCTAAGCACATCCTGTCCAACACAAAGACCAAAAACATCCCAACTAGAAGCCTGGCTGCAATTGTCACACTTGTTTCTTAAGCCCAAGTTACCCCGATTTTACACATTCTAACGGCAGTGTCCTATTGGCCAAGAGGGGGTATGGTATTCTGTTGTAGGATAACAATGTCCTGAACGTAGTGCCTCATGTCTCTGAATGGATGCCAAACCATGATGTACGTCTCATTCTTGAAGAGACCCAAATGAGTATATCAAAAACTGGTCCCCTGGCCAAGATGACGTCTGGCTTGACACCGATGCTGCTTGATCTCCACATTTGTTTCAGTATCTTCGCTGAAGCCTCATATTCTTTCATCTTCTCTGTAGAAGGTCGGGAAGCTAAATCCTCTTCTTTGTCCCACTTTCTAATGAATCGTGGGCTGGGAGATGAGGGCAATCTCCTCAGAAAGATTTTGCTTCTAGGAAAGTCCTAGAGGGTCTATTTATCCAGAGAAGCCCTAGGAATCCCTAACCCCCAACCTGGCCACCACACTCCAAGTCCAGAAGAGGGGCAGGAAATGTCTATCCTTTCTACAGGGTTCTTGCTATGGACTTCTTAAGGGATTTGTTCTCTGCAGGTGAAGTAGGTTGTCCTGGGTCCCAGGCTGTGTGTCCATCATACACATTCCCTGGCTTCCTCCCCAACTTCTGCATGTGCTCTTTGAGTCGCCATGGCCAAGACCTTGGCTGTTGCAGCACGGGGCCATTCCCCACGGGCACTCTTCTGGATGAACAGAGTGGTATCCCTCTGAGACCCACGTTCCCACCCCCTGTGTATTCTCAACTCATTTTAGTACACAAATATTGGCTGTCCATTCTGTGCCAGACAACACAAGGCCGTGTGTTCTTTTTAAAAAAATGCATTTTTATTGATTTAGAGAGAGGAGGGGAGAGGGCTAGAGAGACAGAAACATCGATGAGAGAGAAACATCAATTGGTTGCCTCCTGCAGGCCCCCTATTGGGGATCAAGCCCACAACCCGGACATGTGTCCTGACTGGGAATGGAACCCTGACCTCCAGGTCCATGGGCCAAAGCTCAACCACTGAGCCACACAGGCCAGGCAGGCATTGTGTTCTTAACAGCTTTTGAGTCTTGTATCTCTTTGAAAATCCCATGACAGCTGTGGAGCCTCTCTCTAGAAAAATGCATGGAATATGATTTTTTTCTCAACAACCTCCTGAAGCCAGATGAGATTCTAGGTTAAGAACCTGCTGAATGAAAAGAAAGTGCACGAGACTTTGACACATGTGGGGCTGAGATCTAGCTTTGCCATTTATCAACAGTAGAACAGTGGAGGGAAACCCCTCCAGTTCTCCAAACCTGTTTGTTCACCCATAAAATGGGACTGGTCATGCTTGCCTTACCCTCATGGCATCGCAGTGAGCTTTTATGAGAGACTAGATGCAAACATAGTGTTATACCTGAGCACTTCGCACACATGAGAGTTAATGAAGATTTCCAAACTCGCGTTTTGAGAGAAGGAAAGGAAAGCTTTGTGATGGCCAATGTCTTACAAATGAAAATTTGAGGTGGACTACGTGACAGATTTTGCCAAATTGAATCTGATATTATAATGACTCGGAGAGGAGAAGATGATCAAATATTAGGAACTATTGAGGTTTCTGGATCTTGTGAAGGCTCTGAGCCAACTTAGGGAGCCACTCATTTACCAACATGGTGAAGAGCTACCTCGGCCCTCATTCCCGGAAGCATTCCTGCTGGTTGATGCCTCTCTGAGGACTGCAACGCTCACATGCGGACACCGATTCAGCTGGAAATCCAATACAACCAGGGTTCATTTGGCTCAGAACTAATCCAGGGGGAAGGTTGTTGGCGGTATTAAAATGTATCCCCTTCCATAGCAGTTCTCCAGGGTTTTGGCCCTTATTTCAGCTCTCCCAAGATGCTTTTAGGTTGAGAGTTTTGAGGGTGCTGCCAGAAGTTGAGAGGTGCAGAGGATTGGAGCCCACATTCTGTTGTGAGGAAAGTGGCGAAGGATCCACGGCTTGGCTTCCATTGGCCTTTGGTAGTTTTGTTGACACTCAGACCTGGAGCTGATATTCCACTAGTAGGTGGGGAAGGAGGAAGAACTGGACAGTTTCTGTCCATAATCTGTTCCCAAGAGATTTCTAGAAGCTCTTCAAAATGGCATTTGGTTGTGTTTACTTCTAAAAGCAGAGCACGGCAGCTTGGTGTACAAAAGGTATGTCAGCAGCCCTGTGTGCCAAAGGTTTGAGCGTCACTAAAGCTTGGGAAGCCAGGGAGGGAGGGCGGGAGGAAGGAGGTAATGAAGGCCAACAGAAAATCAAAGCCAGTGAAAACCCAGTGTCAGCAGCTCCCAGGCGAACAGGAACTGGACCTGTAGCTAGTGATTAGAGTGGGAACATGGTCTGAGGCACATATCATGTGGGCTGGAGCACCCTCTTCACAGGGGCATTTCATGGGATGTTTCTGCCCTCCTTCTTCCTTATTTACAACTTTTCTGGGTAGATAACTATTGCACTAAACTTTTTTTCCCAGGCGAGAAAACAAATAACAACATTGGCTGTTTGGAGAGTCAGTAAGACACTGTGTAACGTTAAGGATTAAATTATATAAAAATCAATTTAAAAATACAAGAAACATTTGTATTGGGCTTTACAACAAACCTCAGGTAGGTAGACTTTTAATTCTTTTAATCCTCACCACAACCCTTCACGGCAGATTGAACAGACAGCTTTTATTAATCTCAATATGTAATGGAACGAAGGCTCTATGGGGTGTCCAAGACCACAGCTGTCCCATCTCAGCTTTGTGGTTCTCTTCAAGCCATCAGGCCACAGCAGGAGACAAGGAAGAAGCTCTAGGTCAAGACCTGGTCATGGGAAAGAGGTTGGGATTGGGGACCTGGGCTCCTATGAGGTCCCACATCACGTGCCAGAAGCACCAGGTACCATCAGGGCTGGTTGGATAGATGTGAGGGCCAGCTCGTTCCCTGCCAGTCTCAGCCATGGAACGGCTAGCTGGGATTGTTGCATGGAAAGTGACCACTGGGTCTGAGTGTCTCCCCTGTCCTCTGCTGCTGCTGTGACTCACAGACTAGCCTCTACCAGGCTCCCACCTTTTTTTTTTTTTTTTTTTTTTTTTTGCTGGCACCACAGACAATTCCTAGTTAGAATGTGTTTATCAGTTTAGCATAGGTAGATGGGACATTAGTCAGGTACGTTTTGATAGGGCCGAATGTTCAGGAAAGCTCCACGTGGTTCAAACTTGCTGAGGAAAGGCTGGCCTGGAGATAGAGCAGCGTCATGAAGAAGGGGAGAATCCACATTTGTAGATTAACCTTGTATCCTGCAACTTTCTCTATAAGCTCCTTAGTTCTAGGAGGAGGACCAATCTGGAGGAGACTATTCTGAAGAAAACTGTGCAAGGGTGCACAGGGCACATACAGAAAGTTTTCCCAGGATTGGTACTCCTTTTTGTTATTCTAGGGCTGAGGATAGAGCTAAACATTCGCCAAAATAAAATCAATCTTTATTTGATTTAACTTTTGAAAAGGGGTAAATCCAATAGTGTGGTGGTAAATGTTTAACAACTTGCTCTGGGGGAGGGTGCGGGGGGAACTCTGTGGTGTAATTACCCTTATTGGTGTAATTACCCTTATTGTGCCCGATTTCAAGCTACCCATGTGACATTGTTGAACATGACATTGGGAAAAGGTATGCACCATCAGCTTTCTTGAGCCAGTTGGAGCCAGCTCCAGCACACCATTGGTTGAAGTGAGGGATAAACCAACAGATAGAATCAGGGTGCGGCAGCTCATGTGGAGTTGGAATTGGTTAGACTAAGGGGTAGGAGAGAAGGAGGCAGAGTGAAAGTAGGCCAGTCACAGAGGAGAAGAGTAAATTGGCATAGAAAGGCTGGTGCGAATAGAGAGGGTCACCCACATGTTTTACAGGTCGAATCTTGGTAGAGCTCACAGTTTCTCTTTTGTGATGCAAAGAGCCTTCGGAAACACAGAAACCTGCTCAGAAGGCTGCTGCCCAGGTTCTGTTACACCATAATACTCGTGCAGTCAGCCAGGCCAAATTGTTTCCCGTGCCATGAAGTACTGAATGAGGCATGCCTGGATCAACTTGGCCTCTAAGAGGCTGAAATAAAATCAAAGGAACAGAATAAATGAAAGCTTTTCCTTCTCTTTGGTGTGAGCCTACACGTGTAAACATATTTTCCATCAAGAATTAGTTGCTTAGAGTAGAAGGATCCAAGCATTTCTGGACCAGGTGTTCAGTCCATTTAGCCCCAGAGCCAAGAAAAACCATTTTCTGGGCACTGGAAAGAAGAGAAAGGAGAATGCCAATTAATAATCATCTTTCAAAATTGTTTTTGCTCATCCAAGGGACCAGGTTTTGTCTGTCCACTGGGCAATCGAACCTCATTTCTGCGGATAATTTTCTGATGATTGTGAATAAAGACACCCAGTGGGGGAGTTTTAAAGCTAGATGACTTCCTCTATGAAATCAGAGCTTTACCTGCAGCAGGGTCTTTAGGACGTTAATATAGGCAGTAGAAAATGAGAAATTCAGTAACTCAAATCCGGGGGGGGTCGCAGAGGGCCGTGGGAGGCCACATAACCAGGCTGATGGATTTTTCACAGAATCGACGGGTATTTTGGCAGAATTGTCCTGAGTGACTGGTTGCTTGGGCGATGTGCAAACACAGCTTTCTTTTCACTCAACGGGATGCCGATTATCTTTTCCTTTACCTGCTCGACCCTCGGGGAAATAAATCTGTATATATTTTAGGAAGATGCATTTATTTCCTTGGTGAGTGAAATAAAACCAAAGGGATCATTTAAATAAATTATGAGGGCTCCTTACCCTGATCAGGAGAAAAGAAAGGTTGATTTTCCTCCCAGAGCAGTCACTGATCTATCCAATCTATTAAAGAATAATTGAACCAGCAACAATCACTTCCATGAGTATCTACTAATTACACTGCTCTATAAACAGTCTCTGCGTTCACACATGCCAGTTGCTAAAAATGGATCATCACACCACCAAGGGTGCCGTTAGAGTTTGACTATTCCCAGATTCAGAAGACCTAACCCTGAAAAATGGGGACTGATGTTTATTAACCCTTTCCCGACTGTGCCCTAAACCTCACATCATATATTCTGAAACCTTTGCTTTCATCCAAATTCAAGCCCTTCATTAACATTCTTTCCTGTTATCAATATCTTCTGTTATCACTCTCATAAAATATTTCAAAATATACCACTTCCCTTAAAAGATTCAGACATTATTTTAGTCTTATTTAGCAAACTCCCAGATAATGGACAAAAAAGGCACCAAGAACCAAGCCTGATTCAACCCACTGAGAGATAGTGGACAAAAAGGGCACCATGAATCAAGCCTGATTCAGTCCATTGAGGACTCCATTTTTCTCTCTCAAATGATGAAGTTGTATTATATGTCAATTAGGATTAGACTGACCTGCAAGAGAGACCAAGATGATAGTGGCTTAAATTAAACATGGAGTTATTTCTCTTCCCTCATAGTGAAACATGACAGTAAAGAGTACAGGGCTGGTACAGTAACTCCATGCTCATCAAGAACCCAGGCTCCTTCTATCTTGTTGCTCTGCCATCCTCCAAACATGACTTCCACCTCTTAGTCTAATATCTAGCCAATATGCCCACATTTCTGACATCCATGAACAAGGGCATATTGCCTCTGAAATGGCACCACCAGAAGTTATACCCAACACTTCCATTTACGGGACACTGAATAGCCACAAGGGAGTCTGGGAAACAGAGTGTTTATTCTGAGAAGCCATTGACCAGATGAACATTGGAGATTCTTTTACCATGGAGGAAAGGGAGAACAGAAGAAAGAGAAAAGCTATCTGTCTCTACTGAAGATGAGATGATGGTTTTTAAACTGTGTCCTCAAAATCCTATGGTTGGGTGTGTTGCAGAGAGGCTACTATGGGTTGGGATGGGGGGATGTACGGGTAAATTTGCATAGGATCAAAGAAAACTTCTCGAAATCAGAGGTTATGGGTGCCTGCTTTTGAAGTACAATTGTATTAGAACATTTCTGATAGGTGGCAGTGGTCTGGACTGAGAGCCGGTTAGTTAGTTGACTGGTAAGAATTTTAGGGCCTCAGGGGAAAGGGTGCTTCCAATGGTGCTCTGAGTTGGACAAGGGGAAATCTGATTCTGGAGCAGGATGCCAATACTGGACAAGGACACACTGAGCTGGTGTTAGACCAGCTTTCAACATCAATGACATCTTCTGGCACTAACAGAAGCAACAGCCGCTGACAACTGGACCCTGAAATTGGGCTGATCAGATTCCATATTTTTCTCTCTGAATGATTTGTGATCCAAGTGATAGTTACAGTAGAGTTTCTCAACCTTGGCATCATCGGCATCCTTGGCCAGATCATTTTTGTTGTTGTGTGTGGCTGTAATGTGCAGTGTAGGCTGCTTAGCAGCATCCCTGTTCTCTACTCAACAGATGCCAGTGGTACCCGTCTCATTTCAAAAACCGAAAACACCTCCAGACATTGCCAGAGGTCCCCTGGGTGTAAAGTCCCCCAGTTGTGAACCACTGGGTTAGAATCCAGGTAATGGTGCCCATTTTTGTACCTTGCTAAGGGTTGTGCGATTTGGTACCAATTCTTTCATAAGTTAGATGGACTAGATATCAAAGGCGTTAATATGTTCATGACTTTGACTTAATAATCCCATTTCTGCCCAGCTGGCATGGCTCAGTGGTTGAGCATCAACTAATGAACCAGGAGGTCACATTTCGATTCCTAGTCAGGGCACATGCCCAGGTTGTGGGCTCGATCCCCAGTGTGGGACTTTCAGAAGGCAACCGATCAATGATTCTCTCTCATCACTGATGTTTCTATCTCTCTCTCTCCCTCTCCCTTCCTCTCTGAAATTAATAAAAATATATTAAAAGAAAAAAGAAAAGAAAAACATAATCCCATTTCTTGGGCTCTGCCCTGAGGAAACAATTTATAAGAAGCTTTCTTTCTAAAGATGTTCATTGCAGTATTGTTTTCAATAGAGAAAAATTGCAAACTACCAAAAATATTAAACAGTAGGAAAGAATTAGGTAAACCATGGTAGATCAATGCACCCACTCAAATGTGTTTATGAGCATATAGTAACATGGGGAAATACTTATGACATAATGAAGTGAGAAAAAAAACCTACAGAAAAAAAGGAAAAAGGGAAATTATTAAAATGATAGATTCTGAGGAGTGGGATTAGGAATGATTCCCCCCCTTCCTTCCATTTTCCTATAGTTTACAAAATTTCTAAGCTCAATATAAATGACTTCATGCCAAACTACAAAAAAAAAAAAATTTGAAAAAATAATTCTAATAGAAAAATTAAAATTTGGGGCTCAAAGAAGGAAAGCTGTGCCCACAGCACTTTTTGGAGAACAGTGCCTGTTCTGGAAGATCCACAGACCCTTCTGAGCCGAACATTCCTAAGCACATGCTATTGGGAGAGAGGCCAAACAGATGTTCCTTCCTGCACAGAGTTGCTACCTTTGTGCCAAGTGACCTGTCATGCTGGCCACACCCATTAAACCAGGAATTCCTATGAAAGGCTCTCACAGGCTGGGTAGAAGGAAGCTCAACCACCTGTGAGAAGGCTTGACCCCAGGCACTGTCAAATAGGAGCCTTTGATATTGGATAGTGAAAAATGGGGCCAATCAAATCCTGTTTCAGGGAGTGTGCATGAAAAGACTCCCCCAAGGAGTGTCTCTGCCCACCCCTGAGTGATTACCAAGAACCAGACCATTAAGCAGCTGTGAATCCTGAACAATGAGAGCTATTATTCTGGGTCCTCTCTGAAACCACAGAGCTGGAAGTCCATATGACTTCACTTTTTTAACAGGAAGCTTTGACCACAGTGCAGATGGAGGCAGAGTGGGGGTCTGGTCTAATGAAGCTTGTCTCCCTTTTGGTGTGCAAACTTTTAGGGTTTTTTCATGTATACCATCAAATTTAACTGGAGAAAAGTTGTAACAATTGACATTCTTCTCTACCATGTATGAGAGGACTCCCTCAATTCTAGTTTACAATAGACACTAAGTTTTCTTGAAAGTTCTGCAAGGTCAGTGACATTCTGCAATCTTTCACGAAAGACCCACACTATCCTATACAGAAAGCTTTCTTTCCACAACAACTCCGTCTGAGAACTCAGGACCAAAGGCTGCCCCCAAAGGGCCCAAAAGACCCATATTTAGATATGTCTGTGTCTCAGATCAGCCTGACATTTCCGTCAGCCAAGGAATACTCAACTGGCCAAACAACTCTCTATTATTTGTGACCTAGGCTGGATTCATCAATGACCTAGATAGAAAGCACTTCTAATCTCATCACCAGCTTCAGAACCACCTGGTCCTGGCTAAACAGGTTACCCATGCAGTTGGAACCATCATCACTCACCTAGCTTTCTTCTTGCCAGTTTCCTATTAAGAAAATATTTCCTACTTTGCACTGTGCGCAAAAAAAGAGGGTATGAATATCTTTTGCATATTTTTATCTGATGGCCAAGTAGCTTATTTTTTTTAAACATATTTTTATTGATTTCAGAGAGGAAGGGACAGGGGAGAGAAAGATAGAAACATCAATGATAAGAGAGAATCATTAATTGGCTGCCTTCCGCACACCCCCTACCGGGATCGAGCCTGGCAACCTGGGCATGTGCCCTTGACCAGAATCGAACCTGGGACCCTTCAGTCCACAGGCCAATGCTCTATCCACTGAGCAAAACAGCCTAGGGCAAGTAGTTTATTTTTAAAACCTTGGCAATCCTACAGATTCTATCACAGGTCTCTGAACGCCCTGGGAGAGAGGGGGCGGGAAGAAGGGGAGAAAGAATGGCTGGATTCTCATGGTCACAAGGACAAACACAGGTAAAATAGACCCAACCCTTGCTCAGGTGTAGAGTCAATCCCAGCCAACTCATAGTGTGAAACAGAGCCACCTAACTGAGCCCAGTACACGTCAGCCAAGCTGCAGTCAACTGCTGGCCCATGAGCATGGGAATAAATGCTCACTGTTGATAGCCATTGACCTTTGGGGAAATTTGGTAAGCAGCATTATTAAGGCTATAGCTGACTGATACTAATTAAAGAAGGTTAATAAAAATTCTATGTAAATAAAGCCTATGATATTTGACTGCTCACCAGAGCACTCTTAGCACATACTCCACCTTTCCGAGAAATGCCGTCTCTTCCCTTGCTGCTCTCCACCCAACCCTGGGCTCTCTGCCTCTGAGAGCCAGAGGCCAAAGAGGTTTTCAACTTTAATATCCTGAGCTTCTCCAGCCCATACACAATGTCAGAAGTAGTCTCTTCTCTCTTTGTCATCCAGGGTAGAGGAATAATAATGAAACAGTGACAATTGAGTCCTTATTTCTTGCCAGATACCATGCTAAATTGAATTTGACAATGTCAGTGAACTCTTTTACTCATGGAGAATCGGAGGCTCTGGGAGGTTAAGTAAGTCACCTTGACAAGAAGCAGAGAAGATGGGATTTGGACCTTCTCAATATGACTCCTTAATTAACACTCAGCCACACCCGTTCTCCAGGAAGGGCAGGTGCTCCACTTTCATGCTTTTTACTGTTTCTGGTCCCTGTGCCACCACCCGCACTCTTTCCCGGTACTGAGGGCAGTAACTGTAGGTCAGATCATGAAATTTGAGGAGAAAGACAGGCTCAATGCTTTCCCATCAACACGAGGAACAGGTGTATGAGTCAGGTGCTCCTCCTCTTCTCTCCTGGGTTGTGGCAGGAAGTATGAGGTGGTGTGCATTCTTCTTCATTTATAAGTAAAATGGGTACAGATCCTTACAGTTGACAAGGCCATGGGCCCTCACAATGACTTCAGGAGGAGGGAGGGATCAGCAGCAACGCTTACGGTCACTTGGGTACCAAGACTCAGAGCCTATAAATGATTTGCTTGAGGTCCCCCATGATGTAGTGACTGAGCTGGGACTTGAGCCCATGTCGCTGGAATGGTAACTATCTTCCCCTATGACTACCCCGTCCCCACAAGGTTCACTTCCAAGAAAAAAGAAGCCCTTGGGCAGCATTTCCTCGGGGTCTAATGACTCCTCTTCCCAAGAACTTGGTTGAGAATGCCAGCTGCATTTGCTTTGTTTGTGGTCAGTGCCCTGTGGGAAAGGGTCAGCCAGCTCTTCAGAGTGGGGCAGAATTTTTGTGAGGCCTCCCTGTCCAGCTCTAATTAACAAAGGCATTTGTACTGCCCAGTGGGCCTCCTTGGGACACATTCCTTGTTGTTGATGTGGTTTGTGTTTTGCTTTTTTAAAGTAAAAATCACATTTTCTTCAATTCCAGAAGTCATGTGTGCTCATTTTGAGACTATTAGAAAAATAGAGCCCTGACCAGTATGGCTCAGTTGGTTGGAAAGTTGTCCTGTACACCGAAAGGTTGCAGATTCAGATCCTGGTCAGGGCACATACCTAGGTTAGGGGTTTCAGAGCACTTACAGAAGGCAAGTAATTGATGTTCTCTCTCACATTGATCTCTCTCTCTCTCTCTCTCTCTCTCTTTTTCTCTCTTTTCCCCTCTCTCTAAAAATCAATAAGCAGCCTGGCTGGCATGGCTCAGTGGTTGAGCGTCAACCTATGAACCAGGAGGTCATGGTTCAGTCAGGGCACGTGCCAGGGTTGTGGGCTCAATCCCCAGTGTGGGGCATGCAGAAGGCAGTGGATCAGTGATGCTCTCTCATCATTGATGTTTCTATCTCTCTCTCCCTCTCCCTCTCCCTCTCTGATATCAATAAAAAAATAAAAATTTAAAAGATTTTTTTAAAACAATAAGAAAATAAATAAGCATATCCCCAGGTGAGGATTTTTTTAAAAATAGAGAAAAGCATAAAGAGAAAGAGAAAGCTTGTCTGGTCTCCAGCCACCCTGGGTCACAGCGAGGACTGGGTGGGTTTCCTGTCTTCTCGCCTCCTGTGCTCTCCAGATCTCTGAGCCTGCTCTGCACCTGGAGGCTCATCTACAGGCCTGTGCCCTCTCCCATGGCTGGGTGGCCTGGCAGAGCAAAGGACAGTGTGTGTGGGGGGGAGGGGGACTTATTTCCCTGATTCTCTCTCTCTACAAGGTCACCTCTGGTGAAGGTCACAGCTCCTCTCAAGACTCCAGGGCCTAGCCGTAGCTGGTTTTGCTCAGTGGATAGAGCCTCAGCCTGTGGACTGAAGGATCCCGGGTTCGATTCTGGTCAAGGGCACATGCCTAGGTTGTGGGCTTGATCCCCAGTGGGGATGTGCAGGAGGCAGCCACTCAATGATTCTCATCATTGATGTTTCTATCTCTCTTTACCTCTCCCTTCCTCTCTGAAATCAATAAAGATATATTTAAAAAAAAAAAAAGACTCCAGGGCCTAACAACACATTCTCTCCTGCCACACTGGCACTTTTGGGGCTCTGGTAGCTGTCCCCGGCCTCCTTCCTTTGGGCCTGGGATGGTAAGGCCCCAGCTACTGCACTATTGTGCAGTCCCCATCCACTCACAAGTTCCTAAGGAGTCCCTTCCCGGGTCATCCTGGTCTAAATGTGCCAGCTGTTTCCTGTGGGGAACCTGACTGATTCACCTTCTGACTCATTGGCATTTTGAGACCTTTCCCATTGCTGTGACATTTTCTGAGGTTTCCAAAGCAACGTATGAAAGGGTGCCTGGAATAAATGTGCGGGGGGTGGTGCGCAGGTGTCCTGGAGGAGAAGGTGTCTAATTCCTGGACTCTTGCCTGCCTCCCACCTGCCCTCGCACAGAGCTCCACCCAGCCGTGCCCAGGTGTTGCGATGTGAGGGCTTCCACACCTGCACCTGATTCTAAGTGGCCCCAACTCCTCCTGCTCCTACACCTCATCACAGTCACCTCTTTGGTGACTAGAATTATCTCCGCGAGGTCCCAGTTGGAAAGGAAGTTGTAGGGAAGGAGGAAATGAGACGTGGCTTGCTCACCCTGAGGCCTTTGCACATAGTGACTCCTCAGATCCCCGCTCACTTCTGGGCTGAGTCCTATTTCCCCTCTTGTCTCGGCTTTGCTGCGGCCTCCATGAAGCCTTTTCTGAGCTCTCCATAGGGTGAGGGGCGCTTCCTGGTGACGGTCCTTACAATGTGCTGGAACGCTCCTCGCAAGGCTGGGAGGTCCGTGAGGGCGGGAGCTGCGTCCTGCTCACCTGGCAGCTGCCATACCCCTGGCACGTGATTAGCCCACCATAAATGTGTTTTGAATATTGTACATTTGGGACATCCTCCAGTATCCAGTCTCCCCATTAGATCCATTTTGAAGGGCTGTTTCCTGTTGGAAGAAACCTTGATTGGAATCACCAGCCGCCCTTCCTTGACTGTTGTAGATGAATCCACTTACCCATCGCCCCGGGCGCTGATGTGATGTCACCTTAGACAGGTGTGTTTGCAGCGGGTGGGGAGGGCTGTAGAACAAAAGGTGCATCTTCATCAGAGACCTTTGTGAGGTTATGGCCATGGGAGGGTGCAGAGGATAAAGCCAGAGCCAGAGAGATGGGGAAAAACTCTCTGTTCCACCCTTTTCCCAAAAGCCAAGCTTGTAAGAAAAAGGTCAGGGCTGCAGATGGTCTTAGAAGATAAACTTCAGGTGCAATTTCAGACTTCTGGGGTCACTTTGGAAGTGATCTTATTTAACTTTACTTTCTCATGCGAGGTCAGGGGAGCTTGGTGCATTGGTGAAATAGAAAAGAAAATATGAATATCTCTATTTGCATAAATAAACACTGGGAGAATTGAGGGAGTGATGACTTCCTGGGGGGAGGGGATCCAAGCAGACTAGGGTAGCAGTGGAAGCAAAGCTTCTCAATGATACCCTTTGATATATTATTTTGACTTTTGAGTCATAGGAATTTAAAACCTGTTAAAAATAAAATTACATTTTAAAAAGAAACCTTCCCTGAGAAGAGCAATAACCCAACTTTTTTTTTTTTACTTTGCCCCTTTAGGTGGGGCAAAAGACCTCATGGTCATCTGTTCTACCCTTGGCACTTTCCAGTGGAACAGAAGATGAGACTTGTTTATAATAACCGTGTCGATATGCAAGCAGCTTGTTTTCTTGGTGGAGGGGGCAGCGGGTGGCATCATGTAAACATTCGCTTTTGCAACAGGGGCTCTGATGATTCCTGTTTGAACTGCAGTGTATGCATGTCTTCCAATTAGTTATTAGAAAGAAGGTCACAGGACCTAAATACTGATGTGGTAAATAAAGAATCCTAACCATGGTAGAGAAGACCAGATAATCTGCAACCAACTACTGGATCACACAGTAGCAGCAATGGGTGACAGAGATGACTGACTGCTTTCCTCCTAGGTGTGGAAATGCATGCTAGCCAGTTACAGTTCAGGCACAGCAGTTTTCCCAGTTGCCACGTGTTGCATGGCTGACAGAATTTTGGGTAGAACATTGAATAAAATAGCATTCTGGTCACAGACTCATTTTGGTTCACAAATTCCAAATTCAGTCATTCTTAATGATTTGCTTAATAAGCTACTAGTAAAAAGCAGTAGTTTTCCATAAATGACAGTTGGAGAATGGCCTGGCATTGACTCAGGAGAGCGGAAGAAAGGACCCACAGGTTTGGAAAGCAATTTGCATCCCCCAGGAGGATTCCTGTATCCCACCAGGGCCTCTGAGCCCACGTTGACATGGCTGTATTGGCAAAACTGTATAAAGCTACCCTGCTCCGAGATGGCCCAAGTCCTGGAAAACTTGGACTCTTTGATGGAAAAGACCAATTATCCAAACCAGCCTTCTTCCCAGTGGAAAGCAGCCCTTCAAACGATGAAGGTCCTTCTGATGCATCAGCTCTGGCATCTGGGACAACTTTTCTAGAAAGAGCTTGCCATGTGAGCTGCAAACACGGGAGAGATCTTTTCACAAGGAGGTTTCAATGTTGATGAGTATTGAGCAGCTCCACCCTTTCCTGACACTCTTAACCACAGCTAAGCTTCCCCTGGCAAGGATGCTGGTGCATGTGAGGCAACGGTTTTAGACCCTCCTGCTTCACTGAGTTCTGATCCTCTCCTACCTCTTGTCCTAGGCTCCTCCCAGCATCCGCCCTGTTTTTTCCTGTCTCTTGTGTCTAATTCCACACCACTCGTTGGACTCTAGGACCCTCTTGGGATTCTCCAACTTTGACCTTCTCATGCTTTCATTTGTAACTTGTACTCACTCTCTTGTTCTCCCTATACCTGTCCATTTCAGGTAGCCACTCACCCGAACCGCATCCCGTTCCATCTCCAGCTCCAGTGGACCAGAGGAAAGGTGGGGTGCAGCAAAATGAAATCCTTAAGGCTCTTGAACCCAAACACCTCTGTTCCTTGGCCTGCCATAGTTAACCATCATGTATGCTTAGGAACAAGTCTATATTCAGCTACATGGCTTGGATCTATACTTTCCAGGAACTGAGAATATGTGGGCACATCAGGTTGACAGTCAGCTGCTTAAATAATGAATGATTCCCCTCTCACTGGGGATAGCCATTGTCCCACCACCCTAACCACCTAGACCAGTGATGACGAACCTTTTGAGCTCGGCATGTCAGCATTTTGAAAAACCCTAACTTAACTCTGGTGCCGTGTCACATGTAGAAATTTTTTGATATTTGCAAAGATTTATATTTTTGATTTTTATTTTATATATTTAAATGCCATTTAACAAAGAAAAATCAACCAAAAAAATGAGTTCGCGTGTCACCTCTGACACACGTTTCATAGGTTCGCCATCACTGGCCTAGATCCCTTCCCCGGAAAGCCTGGGCCTTTCCCTAAACCAGCAACTTCAGGGGCAATGCCTGCCCAAGCAGGGGTGGGAGTGTGGGCAGGGCCCCTGTTCTATACCCTGGCCAACATCCATTTCGATTGGCCGATATCTGAGTCATACATCTTAATTCATACACCTTAAATACCAACCCTAAGCCAGTGATCCTCGGACTTAGGAATTTCCATATAAAAACATGGAAAAGAAAGAGTCAGACAAGCAACTGCCCTGCTGGCAGCTTCCCTTCTCAAAGGCTGCCCCAGAGGCATGAAGGTTTGCAACCAGCACATGATCTAGTAAACATTGCTTTTGCCAAATCCCTGGAGGCCCTAGAGGCTGGGTGCTAATAAAGCTCAAGCCATCATTAGGCATGTGGTCTGTGTAGGTCATTGCCAAGCACTGTCATGATGGAAAGCAAAGAAAACATTCTGACCCCAGTAGACCAATGAGGAACTTCAGCCCCTTCTCCAAACAGGAAACGTGCCTCAATCTCTATTCTCTTTTGTCTTCTAGAAGGATTTGGTTTCCTCACCTGCAAAATAAGGATCATATGAGTGACCCCCTGAGGAGAAAGTGGGGGAACCCACACGGGAAATAGTATTGGGTGGTCTGGCCTCACCCTGAAGCTTTAGATTTCTGGCTGCTGTCACACGGTCACCTTTGTTTTGCTTAGCAGCCCCGGAGAGGGAGTGCGGCCAGTGGGCCAGGAGCGGGAGCAGGAAACAGCTCCAGGAATTCAAGGCCTTGACTGGAGGAAACAGCAGACGCGTGCGTCGGATTCTGCTTGGACGCAGGCTTTTTTCGGGTGCTCACAGGAAGATGACCTGTGTCAAGCTTTCTACCTTTTGGACCGAGTTCAGGATTGTTCTTCAGGGAGACCTTTTCCTGAGCAATAAGGAACACACGCGTTTCCCAAGCATCCTGTGGGGGTGGGGCGGGAGAAGCAGCCGGACCGTGTGGGCCTGGGCCATGTGTCTGGGGACGGGTGGTGGGACTGGAGGTGTCCGGAGGTATTACTGATTCCTAGATTTAGTGGGAAGCTCCCAGGGAAGAAGGAAGAGGGAGGGCAGGCATGAGGTAGTGTATCTGCCAGTGCGGGAGGTCACCAGGCGGGGTCATTCCCTTTGGACCTGGAGAGGACGGGAAGCCACGGGGAGAAAGAGCAGGAAGAGTGGAACTCAGGCCAAGCTGGAGGAGGGGCAGGGTCTCCGGGCTGCTGGGACATTGGAGTCCGCACTGAACTGTGAGCATCTCCTCAGTCAGCCCTGCATGTGCACAATGCAGGCCCCGCCCCCACTCCCCACCTTCCCCAAGTGCTATCTTGGCAGGTGGACCCACCACCCCAGGTGATAGACCACACACACCATCAGACGCATCCTTGCCATCCAGTCTGGGGGGACACACCCATTGGGTCTGTCCAGGGAGAACTCTTTTCATAAAGATGTTTACCCAAGCCCAGCCAGTGTGGCTCAGTGGTTGAGCATCAACCCATGAACCAAGAGGTCACCAGTTCAATTCCTAGTCAGGGCACATGCCCAGGTTGCAGCTCGGGCCCCAGTAGGGGGTGTGCAGGAGGCGACCTATAGGTATTTCTCTCTCAAGGATGTTTCTATCTCTCTATCCCACTCCCTTCCTCTCTCTCTAAAATCAATAAAAAAATTTTTTTTTAAAGATGTTTACCCATGAGAGAAGTGCTTGAGATGTGGTCTTGAGATGATAAAAATACACACAACCTTTTAAAACCATGGCAACACGAGAGGCAGAAATGCTGCAAATTACAGTGCATTTGAAATATGGCTCTGGGCTGCAAGTTTGAAAATCAGGTTTATTTGGAAAACAGCTGGAGGGAATAGAGTCCTGCCTTCATTCTCACCTATGTTGTGTCCCAGCTCAAAGCCTCACCAAGTTCCAAACCCAACCTCCAATAAATATTTGTTGATTCTATGAGTGAAAGAATGTAGAACAGGCATTTTTTAGTCTGTCCTCCTGTCCATCCTCCACCCTCCTTTCTCTCAGTCTGAACAGTCAGATAGTTAACAGCTTCGTGGCTCCTGTTACTTCCCCAGCCTTCCCTGTGCTACTGGCCTCAACTACTGGCCTCAGTTCTTCACCTTTTCTGCATCCACAGCCCTTTGCCACATGACCTTGCAGATCCTCCCACAGTCTTGGGAGGGGAACACTGTCCTGCCCCTTGCCTTTGGGCTTGGCCGGGGGTTACTAGCAGAGGTGACACATTCAGTGGTTTGAAATGTGCTTGTGTGATTGGGCGTGTCCCCTTGTGCCTCTAGCATTGCCAAGGAAAGAACATGCCCCAGCGAGCTTGCTGGTCCCGGGAAGATGAGGCATGTGAAACAGATCTGGACCCAAACTGCAGCCTGGAACCCAACCCAGCTGATTCCAGCCAAGATCAGCCAAGCCCCAGACGGATTACAATGTATGAACGAGAAACAAATGCTTGGTGGTGTGTTATTGAGGTTTCGAGGCGTTTAGTAGCCAATAATAGCTGGTAGATATACAACACTGCCTTCCAGTGCTTTTTGGGAACCCACACAGGAGGAAGCTTTCTGGAAAAAGGAGCCTTCATGTGAAATCCTGTCCCAGGAGAGCGTTCCTTACTTATGGGAGCCTTGCTCAGGATGTAACACTCACTGTGACTCACCTTTCCCAGAAAGCACTAATGTGTTAGTAATAATAGTAGTTATCCTTCACCTGGGGTTTTATAAACAGGAGGTAACTGCAATGTACAACTATCCTAGGAGGTGGAGAGGCCGGGATTATCATGTTCATTTTGCAAAGAGAAAATAAAGACTTCAGACAAGGTGGGTGACTCACTAGGACTGGCCCAGGAGGCAGCTGTCTGAAGGAAGAATGAGATTTAGGAGTTCCTCATACCCAGGGGGAAGTCACATGTATGTGGGCACACACCCTTGTGGGCACATACCAATTGTAAAAAAACAAACAAACAAACAAAAAAACACAGGAAAATGCAAAAAGCATATAAAAATAAAAGTTCCCATTCTACCTAGTAGTACTCGGATTCATTTATCCTTGCTACTTTTCATGGGTGTATATTTATGATATATTTTTAAAGTTAGAATCATACTGTATATATGAGAGCATTTCTCGTGGCATTTAAAGCCTAATTTGTCTAGGCATTCTCTATTATTATAATGTAGCTTGTTCCTACGTTTTTTAAATCATAAAAAGCAATCTTTTGGTGGACAGTCTTGTTGGCGCAGGAGATAATTTATGTATTTAGTGCAGGGCACATGGAATGTGCTTATCAAATGGTAGCTAGCATAAATATTTGTCTAAGTCCTTTATAAGTTCCTTGGAATAAACTTCTAGATGAACTTCTGGGCTAACGAGTATTAACGTTTCATTAGTTTGTAGTACATAGAACTATTGTTTGCCAGAAAAGATCTCCCAGTTTCTATTACTAACGACAGTGTTGTGGGCGTTCATCTCCCAGCCTCCTCACCAGGGCCACGCGTTTTCTTAAAGAAAGCATTGGTAACTTGGTAGATGAAAAATAGTCACTCATTGGCATATTTTTTATTATTAGTGAGGCTAAAAATTCCTGCATAATTATTAACCATCAGTAACAGGATGATTCAGGGTGAGGCAATTGGGCCTGAGCCCGATATAATAAATAGTTTTGCATGAATGACTGACTGAAGGTGGGCCACGCTGTGGGTGTTGAGTAGAATTGCTGAGGCGTGGAGTTGAAGCGTTGACTGTATGGACAGGATGTAGTCCTGGTCCTTTCTGCTCCATTGTCCAGACACATTCCCAGTCACAGTCTGGAAGCAGCAGGGAGCCTTCAGGAAAAGGAATATCCCAGTAGGAACTTGTGTTGACAAATGCCTCATGACCATGGAGATCCCTACCAATGTCTTGGCTCCCCTGAAAAAATGTGAAGTTAGCCCGGCCGGGGTGACTCAGTAGTTGTCAACCTATGAACCAGGAGATCACGGTTCGAATCCCAGTCAGAGCACATGGCCAGGTTTTGGGCTCAATCCCCAGTGGAGGGCATGCAGGTCTCTCATCATTGATATTTCTATCTCTCTCTCCCTCTCCCTTCCCCTCTGAAATGAATAAAAAAATATATATTTTTAAAGAATACAGGATGCTCAGTTTCATCTGAATGTCAATAAGCCACAAACAATGGTTTAGGATAAGTATAGCCCATGAGATATTGGAGACATGCTCATACTAAAAAACTATTCATCTTCTGTGTGCCTTCTCTTTTATCTGGCAGCCCTACCTTGTGGGCCTAGGGATGGAGGGACAAGAGGACAGCTTGCACTTTTCCAAACCCATTTTACCCTACAAATGAGAAGTGTATTGCTATTAGTCTCCACTCACTCCCATCCCCTTTCCCCACACTCCTGGCCCTGGCCTGTGTGGGTCACCGGCAAGAGATGGATGTGACCTTAAGTAACCCGCCTGCCTGGGCTGCAGCTGAACTGCCGCCCACGCAGCCACACTCCTTGGCATCAGCAGGGCACTTACCCAACGTGTGGATGCCAGAAAAATTCTCAGGTCCGAAGACAAACCAGGACAGAAATGTTTTGTAGCTGCCGGGAGCATTTGATTCTTAGATCAAGGGCCTAGGAGACTCAGGACTCCCCCCCACCCCCACCCCCACTACAGGGCCACACTCCTGTGTCAGCTTATTTATTTTGGTGCCACTAAATGCCACTTTTATTACTAATAATACCTTGCCCTCATGTGGTGCTTTTCATCCAGGGATCTCTAGGTGCCGCACAGCCTTGTAACCCCTGGATTATGTAATTCCACAGAGCACTTCTCTGAGCCTACCTTCTTGGAACAGATGTGGACAGAAGAAATACTTGAGTCCAAACCTGAGCCGGGTGATGGACAGTTGGGTCCATGTTCACCACCCCACTTTATTACACTGTTGGCCTTCTTTTTAAAAAAAAAAAAAAAAAATCCTCAGCATTTAGCACAATGACTGGGACATAGCAGGTTCCCAATACATGTTTGCTAAATCAGTGAATGAATGATGAACAAACAAAGGAACTGGACATTGACTTTGGGTCCCTTCCTTTGCTGTATTTCCTTGTGGGCCGGCTATGTAGCAGCCACTGTTCATCCTATGCCACATACGCTCAGATGGTTTTGCATTTCTGGGCTCTCCTGGTGCTTCCATTCCCAGCAGCTCCCGTGTGTCCTCATCAGAGAAGGGCTCATGGCACTGGAGCAACTCTGGCTGCATGTCCTGCATGTCCCACCTGCAGCTAGAACCAATGACTGCGGAGTGCTGGGCTCCAAACGCTCCAACTCCCACATTCCCTGTGGGGACACTCAGGTGGGACCTACACTGAGCCCCTGAGGGACTGTGCCAACATCACCTTCCTAGGGATTCAGCCTGACATCTTACCCTTTGTTCTCCTGCCCTGCCCAGGCCTATATCCCCACCCTATGGGACACGTAGAACACCGACAACACCTCCTAATGGTCACTTTCACTGGAATCTTCTCTCAGGGTCTGCTTTGGGGGAACCCAGCTTTCTAGGCCATGGCACATTTCCCCAATGATGGTGACTTTTTTCCCTGCACCAGGAAGGATATTATAATGGGGGAGGGGAGGGGAGAGTCAACAACAATCCATCTTTCCATTGGATAAGAAGCAACAAAAGATGAGGAACAGTCAGGACTTGGCATCCACTGGGGCCAGAATATAGAACCTCAGCTTGGAACTTTCTTGAGCAAAGACAGCACAATGATGGATCACTGCAAAGCAAGCTTCAAATTCTTATGCACATGCACGTGGCCCTTCTCATAGGACCCCCACTTCTGAAAAGGGCTGTCTTCAGGCAAACCTCTGCAGGAGCCAGGAGTCCAGATCAGTGGTTGCTAAATGACCAAGGCGGGTCCCTATGGGGAGGTCAGGTCCCTATGGGGAGGTTCTGGTAACAAATGGTGGGGGTGGGGTGAAGAAACTGAGTCCATGTGATGGGGTCGGTGGCCATGTTTCCTACAGAGGGCTTTTAAAGAGTCATTTCTGCGTTCTTCAGGGCTTTTTGCTCCCAAGACTGCCCGTTTGTAGAGATCGAGTTCACGTGTGGGGGAGCAGGGGTGGGCTGTCCCTCTTTCATCCAAGGGTTTCAGGCAGACAAGATGGAATGGCATGGAATAACTCTCCTGGCTGTGCTATAACGACCGCGGCAAGGTTGGGTGTCCCTGTGCTCTCTGAGATTGTATTGGTTTGTTATATTTGAAAGGGCCCCATTGATGCTGCTGTAACCTACTTCGGAGGAAAACATTTATAATTAACATTGCTCTAACACTTAACTTTCTAGGGTATTTGTGGATGACACAGTCATAGATCTGCCTTTTTATAGTGCTTCGCAGCAGAGCACAAGACCTTCTGGCTGACACCTCATAGATCATCAAAATTAAGACCTCTAGGCAAGCAGAAGAAAGTAGGGCGGGGGTGGGGGTGGGGGTGGACAGCCACTGGTGAGGACTCTAACAGTTTCCAAGTTAACTTTCCGTTAGAGAGAGACCATTTCCATCAAGGAGCCAATTATTCTCTTTTTAAAATGATTCGTGGGAAACCCTTCGCACTGAAAGTTGCTTTCCGCTGGAACCCTACACTTGGTATTACACAACGGCGACATACGTGTCTGTATGGAGATTACAATTACACGCCAAGAATGTAAAGTTGCCCAAGCAAAAAAACCATTTGTAATATTAAAAAGGCACCCACCACACACTTTGAAGAGCTATGACCTTCCCTTGTCCATAAGTAATGCTTACTATAACACATTTTAAAACTATTTATAGATTCCACGTTTGCCTAAGTAATATTCATCTTCGAACCACCTGTGATTTACAGAGAAGATTTTCTTAAGCATAATGATGTTTCCTTTAACTAGTCAACAATACATCTAACACCAGTGGTAAAGGCAGGCCACCCGTGGGCATGATGGAGAAAAGGAAAGGAAAATATGTAATTCCTGGGCAAGGGGCATGCTGTGCTTCACTTTTGAAATCTACCCGTGGTAAGTCCTAAGTATGAAACTTGCCCCTGTAGAGATGACGTGCTTGCTGTCAAACTAGAAACCGCCCTTGGCTATCTAATACCTCAAGAAACTGTATTAGGTCCTCGCAGAATCTGTGTGAAGCTGGACACTAGAAAAGCTCTTTGAACCATAGAACAGATGTAATGAAAATGGCCCCACTAAATGCAGCTGGCAAGTTACAAACTGAGAAATGAATGCCTGGCACCATGACTCTGGGGGCTAAAATGAATCAAGGTGTGGTTGCCAGAGGCTCATGTTTCCTCCCCGCCGCCCCAATAAAGACATGTCTGTTTCTAGATATTTAACACAATACAAATTCTGGATATAGGCAGTCCGAATTATGAGATCGTGATGAAGATTAACCAACTAACACAAGAACTGTGCCATGTGCATGCAATGACATTTTTAAAGGAGGAAAACCTGAATCGTGCAATTCTTCCACACTCCCTGGGGCTTGGGAAACCCACCGGGCCTCCAGAAGTCCTCACTCTCCTATGAAACGCTGTCTCTGAATCCCAGCGGGAAGGGAAAGCTGATTCCATACTATCCATCAGCTGCACGCTCCTTTGCTGATTTCAATTCAATGCATTTCAACTCGGTGTGCTGCTGAGGGCTCCACCACCGGCAGAGCCTGACAGAAGTCCACTGAGCATCTGTGTTTGAGGGGCTCTTCAATGGTTCTGAGTCGTTCCTCTTACGTCATTAGCTAAACATTGTTTCGAAGAATGATGCTTGCAAGGACCCCCACCCCACCCCTGCCCAAGGGGAGGGAGCTGAAATCACATTCTCAGGTAATTCAGGCAACCCCTCCCTTGGGATAAATAAATAAATAATTGGCCCTGACCGGTTTGGCTCAGTGGATAGAGCGTCGGCCTGTGGACCAAAGGGTCCCAGGTTCAATTCTAGTCAAGGGCATGTACCTTGATTGTGGGCACATTCCCAGTAGGGGGATGTGTAGGAGGCAGCTGAATCGATGTTTCTCTCTCATCGATGTTTCTAACTCTCTATCCCTCTCCCTTCTTCTCTGTAAGGAATAAATAAAATATATTTTAAAAATAAATAAATAATTGCTAGAGGCTTGGTGTTGTGAGATGTCTCTTGAGTTGTAGGGACACAGGCAAAACCTTCTGGAACTAAGATCGTTCCACTTTAGTGTATCTGAAAAGATCTACGTTGCTCTTAGCCATTTAGTGCATGTAATTAGCTAGTTGATCGTTTTCAAAGGAGGAGCAAATCATTCTTAACATGAAGACATCCTTGTTTCCATGGCAACCCACAACAACTTGAAAGGAATGGTCCGCACTGGCCATACAGCCAATTGCTGCTTCCTCCCTGAGTGGCGTCTGGTGGAAATGAACTCAGAGATGGAGGTCAGCCAGGCAGGGGTCAACCTCCAACTGCTTGGCCTGCGACACCCCGGCTCTCCCGTGTGAAAGCCAGAATAAATCTGGAAATCAGCAAGCCAGGATGAAAGTGGGTTCTCCATCTTTTATAAACATCAGCTGTCTCATCATTGTGTCAGAATCTTTGCTGGAGACTTTAAAATGATAATAACAGAAAATTAGGAACATAAGAAGAAAAGGGCTGATTTTTAAAAATTGAATTTCCCTTCAAGGTCCAGCATTGTCTGACATTTTGGGGTCCCTTTTGCCTGTCTATAGAAAGAGGAGTAAGAGACCGTAATTGAGTGGTTTCATATGCTCTTACACTCAAGAGCCCCCTCCCCCCAAATTGGCCAAAAGTGACAACCGGAAGAGGTTTGCTTTCCACTGTTCTTTAGCAGACATCGAGTCGCCCCAACTGGATCCGGGCCACAAAAAGGACTTTGTAACAAAGGATCCTGACCTTTATGTTGAGAGGGAGCAGCAATTATTGTCCTTCAGCCCTGGGACCAGTAGCATTTTGGAAGATGAAGAAGAGAAGCAAGAAAACGAAAATTCCCTGAGAGGTGGGGAAGGGGAATTCTCGCCTGCCATTTGGGGAATTCTTGCATCTTTCCCGCCCACAACGTGGCTGCGGTTTGCTCCAGGCTGTCAGCAATTAACTGTGTGGTATGAAATGTAACACCCATCCGCCTGCTGGGGTCCTCTTCCCTGTCTTCTTTTGTCAACCGTGTGACATCAACACCGTCACATGACATTTGTACCAGGCATCAAGTACATGCCTGTTGGTCTCCAAACATGTCCAGGGAGAAACTGAGCATTCTAACCCAAAAAGGAAGCAGGACAGGAAAGAGAGCTCTGCCCCTGCTGCTGCTGGTCCGCCAGATGCCCCTGAAGGCGCTGTGCTTGGGAAGATGGAAAGAAAGCAGAGAAAGAAAGCCTTCAGCCTTCTGGGAAAATGAAAAGCAAGCTAGAGGCGGGCGGGCCACGCTGCTGTGAGCATGGAGACAGTCCCTTCAGCCATGGCTCCCCTTCACAGATGTCCTTTCTTCAAGTCCAGGCATCCAATCTCTGGTAGTCAACGTCCAGTCCAGCCGTGGGCAAACTACGGCCCGCGGGCCGGATCCGGCCCGTTTGAAATGAATACAACTAAAAAAAAAAAAAAAAGACCGTACCCTTTTATGTAATGATGTTTACTTTGAATTTATATTAGTTCACACAAACACTCCATCCATGCTTTTGTTCCGGCCCTCCGGTCCAGTTTAAGAACCCATTGTGGCCCTCGAGTCAAAAAGTTTGCCCACCCCTGGTCCAGTCACACCTCTGTGACACTTCCTGATTTAATTCCTAATTGATGCAACATTAAAGTTTGTGTCGGCAGGATTGTCCTTGTAGAAAATCAAACTGTGCATGAAAGCACCCTGATGCAGAAGTCTTCATGGCCAGTGGGCCTGGGGGTCTCTGCCCACAACCTTCATGCTCAGAGTGGGAAGACAACTGCCATAACCCCGTGGGGATGGCCGGGCAGAGGGCACACACTACTCGGGAGCAAGGGTAACTAGCTCTGTTGTCATACACGTGCTGAGCAGGACTAGGCTGCTTGGTGACGGGTCAACCAGTCAGGGCCGGCGTAAAGCCACTGGCCATGGCTGCATCCATCCCTTCGCCTTCCGGGGGCCTTGTGTAAAGTGCTTATCTCATGTGCACGCCCCTCCTCTGGGCACACCCCAAGCCCTCTATGCCCGTGCATGACCCTGCTGCCCTCTCCTACACAAACACCAAAAGGGAGTTGTCACTTTCCTGGTGCTGGCTGTCCTTCCTTCCTGCTGACGTATGCAGGCTGCCGTTCCGGATGCAAAGGGCTTTTCCTTTGACCGGGTGAACCTGAACCTGCTGGCGACGCCTTTCCAGGGCGGGTGGGGAATGCTTCTGAGTCACCCTGAGAAAGATGAGATGTGGGGGGTAGTGAAGGGACATGGTTTCTTAAAATGCGCCCCTGACGTGGGCTTGAGCAAAGGTAGCGTTTTAAAGAAGTAAGGTTGTGGCTTTCCATGTGGGACTTCCTTCCTGCCGAGTCTTTCCTTGATTTATCCTGAGAAGCGGTTTAGCCTCATGGCCAGGGCCACAGACTCTAGAACAGTGATGGCGAACCTTTTGAGCTCGGCGTGTCAGCATTTTGAAAAACCCTAACTTAACTCTGGTGCCGTGTCACATATAGAAATTTTTTGATATTTGCAACCATAGTAAAACAAAGACTTATATTTTTGATATTTATTTTATATATTTAAATACCATTTAACAAAGAAAAGTCAACCAAAAAATGAGTTCGCGTGTCACCTCTGACACGCGTGTCAGAGGTTCGCCATCACTGCTCTAGGGCCAGGTGCCGATCTCAGCTCTGCCAGTGGCAGGTTCTGAGACCCTTGACAAGCCATTGAGCCTCCTGGGGCCTCAAGTCTTGTATCTGAAATGGGGTACTACCTTCCCCACTGCATGCGGTTGTCGAGAGGACTCCACCAGTTACTCTCCATCAAGCGCTGGAACAAGTGCCTGGTCCCTGTAGGCACACTATGTGTTAGCTCCCGTGTCCCACCTGGACAGGTAGGCCAGCTTCTCAGGTGAGATCTTTGCAGCTGCTCGGCCCTCCCCCTCCGCCCCCCCCGCACTCAGAAGGGTCTCACATTTAGTTTAATGCTTTGCTGTCAGCATCTTGAAATTCTTATTAATTTTATCTTCGAACCTGTTTGTTCTAAGTGAAGTCAATGAGACAATGAAGCGTGCACAGGAGTGGAGATGTGTGAGCCGCGTGTCCACCGAGCCTTGCTGCCCCATCTCTTACAGCACTTGCGATACCCTGTGAGCACAGAATTCCACCGCACGCGCAGCGCGTGAGACCCAAAGCGAGCTCAAGGGAAGCGTGTTACCTGCAGGAATGACTCAATGAGGAGCGGGGGAGGGAGATACCACCCACAGCCCAGGGAGACCATGCGTCTGTTCAGCCACACTTGGCCTCGCATGCAGGAAGAAGACAATCGTGGGCTAAGAGAGGCCCAGGCACCCCTTCATATGCCTGTGTTACTTCCCTGTATTAACTGGCCACTCACACTGGAAATGACGACAGAAAGAAGGGGAAAGGTAGGGCAACCGGAGTTTCTTTTCCTCCGGTCCTTTTCTGTCCATCAGTCAGGCGAAGGCAGAGAGTGCTGGCAGGATGTGCATCAAGAAGTGAAATCGGAACAGTTCTAAGCAGCATTCCCCTTGCTCGGGTAGGAATGAGATACACATGCGTGATAAGGTAGGAAATACGAACTGTGTCATTTTGGTGATTCCACATCTGAGTCCAAAGTTCTTATGTGTGCATTTAAAACTGTCGTGGGCCCTGGCTGGTTTGGCTCAGTGGATAGAGCGTCGGCCTGCGGACTCAAGGGTCCCGGGTTCGATTCCGGTCAAGGGCATGTACCTTGGTTGCGGGCACATACCCAATAGGGAGTGTGCGGGAGGCAGGCTGATCGATGTTTCTCTCTCATCGATGTTTCTAGCTCTCTATCCCTCTCCCTTCCTCTTTGTAGAAAATCAATAAAATATATTTTTAAAAAAACTGTCATGGTATGATGGTAAATTCATGCTTATAATATTTCTATTATTTATTTGTGGGTTTTGTTTTGTTTTGTTTTGTTTTTTACTGAGAACAGCATTGCACAGCAAATAAAAACCAACAATTCAGAAGAAAGGTAAAAGCTCTATATTTTGTACCTTTAATGACCTGTGCCTTTTTAAACAAGGGGGTCCCCTCATTTTTATTTTGTGCTGGGCCTTGTAAATTAGGAAGCAGACCGTGCCTGCAGGCTAACTCCGTGATGCTGCTTTTCAGAACCCCTGTCTCAGCCTCAGCTCTCTTCCAGCCGGGAGGAGTTGAAGAGAGGGGCTGGGGAGGCACAAGGGGGCGGGGGGGGGGGGGCGCTGCTCAGGTGTTGACAGCTGGGATCTGACTTCCCAGGGGCACTGAATGCCCTCTGAGGCCCCCTGACAACCTACGGACAGTACTGGCACCAGCGGAGAGAATGGCACAGTCTCCATCACCCCTGAAAGGCAATTCCAGTCAGAGGAGAGGACGCTGATACTGGAGACCCATGGGGTGCAGGTGGGCGCTGCCAGGCAGCGCTCAGGCCTGAGGACCTGCCTGGCGCTTTGTTGTGAGTGGCAGAAGTGGAGCAGGGTTGTCATTTCTCTTCCTGGAATCAAAATCAGACAGATCTCCTGTTTGGCTTACCAGGCAATAAGTGGATAACACCAGTGAATGTCAGTGCAAATTACACTCCAGCCTCCTGTCGTCAGCTTGGTGCTGCTTCTTGTCACTTTAATGCAAAGAGACAGCATGAAGCTGATAACAAGGCAGAGGGTGGGGAAGCAGAGGGGGTGGCTATGTCAGGGGCAGGAAAATGCATGTTGCAGACACAGATTCAAGACAGTAAAAACCCGGCGATTTCTTTGATGCCTGTTGGAAAGGGGGCACTTAAAGTCACCTGGATGATGCTTCTTATACACCCACAAAACTGAGGAGCTTCCTCATCCACCTATTTACCCATCCATCCATCCATCCACCCACCCACCCACCCACCTTCATCCATCCTCATCTGCTAAGGGGAACTGGATGGGCCTCTCAGCACACGGGCATTCTGAGGGACCCAGGGGATCTCCATCTACTGTTCACAGCCACTTTCCCAGGGTTGCTTCTGAGAAGTTTGGAGAACTCTTGGCAGCAAACATCTCTCTTCTTAGTATAAAAACAAGGGCATTAAGGGCCTTTCCATTTTGTCCAAAACAGCCCAGTGACGGCCTAAAGTCTTCAACTCTACTCCATTAAGTTGCATTTTCTAAGCTGATGGGGGAATGTTACTGTTTCAGAGGCCCCTGGGCTGAGAGATAAGGTCTCCCTTCCAGCTCTGAAGAGAGAGGAAGTCTTGCACTTTGCCTGCCAGGATTTGAGTGTGTCCATCTGTCTTGAAGTCTGCAAGGCTCAGCTCCCATTGACATGAGGCCTCACAGAATCTCTGCCCATACTCTGCATGTGAGAAACCGATGCAGTCAGACAGGCTTTCCGATGGCTGTGCTGGCAAGTTAGTCCCCAAGGAATTAGAAAAGGGACTGAAGAAGTCATACTAGGGGCCACATCTTGTATATCGTCTTAGGATGCTCAGTGACTTGGTTCTCTCTCTTGACTGGTGCTCCAACGATTCCTGGATGCCCTCTCATTTGGACTTGGATGAAATTCCTCACCATGGGGCATGGGATCTGGCTCCCTGGACAGCCATCAGGGGCTGGATTAACAAGGGAGCTAACTCCCCAGGGGGGTGAATACTACCATAGGAGATAGACGGTGGAAGTGGGGCAGACAAATTCCTCCACTTTCCTTTCTCCCATGAATGACCCTGGATCATGATCCCTTCTTACAGCCACTCCATAGAAGCACCTTGCTAAGTGGACTGGTGTCCCCTCACTGCTCAGGGTGACAGAGGAAGGTGTCACATTGGACTGCTGGACACCTTGTCTCGCCACCTTTCTTTTCCTCATGTCCATTGTCCTGGCCTGTGCTTTCTAACTAAGTTATTAGATTATTGATCCTTTCTCGGGCTCTGCCTGTTGCAGGACCTGGACCGAGACACCAAGTAATGTTTATTCAACACCTGCTATGGGCCCACAGGTGCTTTGAAGACATGCAAAACTGAGTATGGAGCTTGGGAAACTCGTTCAGAAGAACAGGAAATGTGTCCCAAGGTCGCCGAGAAAATCAGAAGCAGGGTGGGCATGAGATTATTGAAACTGGCGTGATAAACAGCTGGTGAGAAAAAGAAGAGGAGGGAGCTCCGTGGAGATGGGGTGGCCTCTGGTCTCCTGGGGCCCCAATGAAGAAAAGAGGGGCTTCTATATTCCTTTACACTTTACACTAGATTCCAGGCCCCCAACTTGGTCCCCAGATTGGAAAAGATTTCTGTGTTGGAGGTTTCGCTCAGGCCATCATTGAGTGCTGTCTTCACAGCAGAAGTAGTTACAGAGAGAAGGAAGGACAGCTTTCACTACCAGGAGACTCGTTATCTATGGCTACACAGCAAATTACTCCAAAACTCAGCGGCTTGAAGCATCAGTAAACAATTATTATCTCTCTCAGTTTCTGTGGGTCAGGAATTCCGGAGCAGCTTAGCTGGTGGATCAGGCTCTGGTCTCTCGCGAAGTTAAGGGCAGAGGTCAGCCGGGCTGTCAGCTGAAGGTCTGATTAGAGCTGGTGGAACCAGTTCCAAAATGTCTTACAAACGTGGCTGTTAGCAGGAGA
Source organism: Myotis myotis (assembly GCF_014108235.1). Lineage (NCBI taxonomy): Eukaryota > Metazoa > Chordata > Mammalia > Chiroptera > Vespertilionidae > Myotis > Myotis myotis. The sequence continues at coordinate 50,189,314 of NW_023416317.1, forward strand.
CCTGAGTTCACCTCCATGAGAACCTATCTCCAGGGCCATGAGAGTATTCTTATGACATGGCGTCCCCTAGAGCAGTGATGGCGAACCTATGACGCGTGTCAGAGGTGACACGCAAACTCATTTTTTTGGTTTATTTTTCTTTGTTAAATGGCATTTAAATATATAAAATAAATATCTAAAACATAAATCTTTGTTTTACTATGGTTGCAAATATCAAAAAATTTCTATATGTGACACGGCACCAGAGTTAATTAGGGTTTTTCAAAATGCTGACATGCTGAGCTCAAAGGCTCGCCATCACTGCCCTAGAGTAGTGGTTCTCAACTTGGCAGCACATTAGAATCACCTGGGAATCTTTTTAAAATCCTGATTTCTGGGCCTCATCCTCCGGAAATTCTGTTTCTTTGTTACTAATATTGTGGCCCCTACCCCATAACAAAGAAACAGAATTTCCCGAGGACGAGGCCCAGAAATCAGGATTTTAAAAAGATTCCCAGGTGATTCTAATGTGCCGCCAAGTTGAGAACCTCTGCCTTAGAGCAAGCAATCCGGGAGACCAGTGCAGAAGCCACATGCCATTTAGGACTTCCCTTCAGAAGTCACTCACTGTTCTATTGGTCACATAGAATGCCCAGATTCAATGCAGGTGGAGCATGCATACCACGTGAGAATTCGGGTTTGGGGCTGGGGGACGGTGGGGGGAGGATGGAACATTCTTGGAGGCTGGACCACAATAGGCTCCTGGAACAGCAGAGCTGCAGAGTTCTTAGATCTGTTTCAACGACCTCATTTAGTAGCTGAGAAACCCAGAGGTCAGAGCAGCTCGCAGCCGGTCACTCACTGAATCATCTGTTCACCCTAATTCGGGACTCACTAGTGCCCAAAGGAAGCGCATGGTAAGAGCCCATGTGAGAATTGTAGCCCATGGTCACCCAGCATCAGTACACTGATAAAGGAAGTCAGCAGTGACGTTTAAATAAGAGTCCATTCACTTAAAATCTATTCATTGAGTGCTTACTTCCTGCCTGGTACTGTTCTGGGCACTGGCATACAGGTGAGTGAAAACGTGTTCCTGCTCTAATGGACTTTACAGTGTAGGGAGAAGACAGACACCCAACATATAGTCCCACAGGTAACAGAAATATCACAACTATGGCAAGTGCTTTGAAGAGGAGGTGGGAGCACTGTGAGTTTACTGAGTTTGCTCCAGCCAAGGAGGTTCTAAGGAAGCGATGATGTAGTTATCACCTAACCTGAAAGCGAGTTCTGCTGTCCACAAGATGACAAATTTTGTTCACAATTTGTTTTCCAGATATTGTATTTCCCACCTTCGATTGAGTTTTTATGAATATTTTCTATTTTTCTCATAGTTAAGTTCATGTTTTCCTTTGGCATCCTTGAATCTATTAAGATTTGTAATAGCTATTTTAACATCCTTGCCTGCTAGTTCCATCATCACTGTCATTTCTGGGCTTGTTTCTATTTTTTTTCTCCTGGTTGTTTGCCATATTTTTCCTACTGTTTTGCATGCCTAGTAATTTTCAATTGGATGCCAAGTAATGGACATTTTGCAGTGGTTGGTACTGGGTTTTGTTTTATTCCTTGGAAGAGTGCTGAACTTCGTTTTGGCACAGTTTGATCTTTTCAGGGTTTGCTTTCACACTTTGTTATGCTAGGTCCAGAACAACCTTCAGTCTGGGATTAACTTAGCCCTATTATTAAGGCGATGGCCTTCTGAGGACGCTACCCATGTCCCGCCTAGGTCTCCACCACGGCTGGTGGGAGCACCAACTCTTTCTAAGCCTGCAAGCTCTCCAGAATTGTCCGATCTGCTCCTTGTAGGTGGTTCCTCTCCCTGCCCCGAGGGATATCTTCACATGCGGGCTCTGATAAGAGATCAAACACTTGAGATTTTTTACCTGACAGCCTCTGGAGTTTTCCCTGTGTTCAGAAGTCCTCCTCTCTGATATTCTGCCCTGCAAAGTTGAACTGCTTTGACCTCCCAGAACTTTGAAATTCTATTTCAACTCTGCAAGACTTGCAGGCTTCGTTTGGGTTCTTTGTCATCAGTAACCTGGTAACCATTGTAAGACGTAGCTTGTTCCCCTTTTCTCAGAGACCACAACTCTGCCAATGTTGAAGACTGATTCATTTTTTTTCTTCTGATTTTTCTAGTTGTTTAAGGCAGGGGTATATATCTAGCCCCTGTTATCATATCATGGAATATTTTTTCTATAACTTTTTTGGGCCTTTTAAAACAGCGTTATTGAGGCATAATTGATCTAATAAACAGCATACATTTAACATGTACAATAGACAAGGATTGACATGTATATATACACATATGAAACCATCACCACACCCAAGACAGTGAACACATCTATCACCCTGAGAAGCTTCTTCAGGCCCCATTGCAATCCTCTTCTGGTTCCCTGGACCTTCCTCCCAAGGCAACCACTAGTTTGCTTTTTAGCTACAACAGATTAGTTTGCAAGCTTTTCTAAAGTGTTACATACATTACTTTTTTGTATAGCGTCTCTCACTCAGCATCACTATTTTGACTCATCCATGTTATTGTTTGTGTCACCAGTTTCTCCTTTTTCACTGCTGAGTCGGATTCCGTCGCCTTGGATAGACCGCACTGTTTGGTTGTTTTGTTCAGACTGTATTGAGTCATTACTGATGGGCTTTCTGTTGTTAGCTGTTACAAATAAAGCTGCCATGAGCATTCATGCACAAGTCTTGGTATGGGCTGTGTTTTCTTTTCTCGTGGGTAAATCCCTAGGAATGGAATGGCGGACACATATGGCAGGTCTACATGTAACTTTTTAAGACCCTGCCCATCTGTTTGCCAATGCCATCTGTTTTTAAAGCCAGTTTTTGCTGTTAGGTCCGTGTGGTATGCGGTGAGTCCGTAGCATGCTTGGGTGTGGATGTTCAACTTCCTTTATTCTGAGGCAATAAGCACGGGGTGGCAGCTGCCCGCTGATTCGTGTCGGCCCCGCCAGCTAGGAAGGAGGCCGGCTCCACAGGATGGAAAAACCGGGAGGCGGAATCCGAGGGGCCCTGCCTGGCTGCCGGGCTCACTGCCAGGGGAGAGGACTCTGAACCCTCGGACTTTTTGCTTTGAAGCATTTAAACGGAAATTAAAGTGAATTTGCTCTTTTTGGATCATTCACCCTTTCCTTGTGATTTTTGAAAATATGGAACCTTAAAGAACTTAGGTCAGAGCTGATTTTGAAGTTTGGGGCCGTTTCCTTGATGTTTTGACTTTGAAGGGCCTGTCTGTGAATAATTCAGCCTTTGTTTCACCTTCCCCTGCTGAACAATGCCAGTGAGCTAGCAGGAAATTTCCAGTGGGGATTAGTAGCTCTTCTTTGATCCGCGCACCAATCAAGCTCCATTCAGCCAATAAAGGAGTCGGATGGACAAGCACCTGTCTGGTTCCGAACCCCGTCGTATTTAATAGGATGGGCAGCGGCCTGACATGTGTCTAACCACCTTCTTCCCCCTTCCCCAGCGCCCGGATGCAGGGGATGAAAGGAGCATCCTTATGACAGCCATTCACACCAGGCAATATTTTCTACTTCCACTGACATCTCACGCAGTTCGAGATGCCTGGCACTTGGCCATGTTAAGTGCAGAGACCCTGGAAAGCCGAGAGTGCCTGGGGTTGGGGAGGAACGTAGTGCAGGGAGAGTGCTGATCCACGGCTCTTCAAGCTCATTAGTCATCCTAACAAAGCAGAATAAACTCGAGGTCAAGCATCCGGCCTGTGCGCTGCCAGCACCTGCCACCGGCCTCAGAGCAGGTGGCAGCTTCTCCAGAGATAGCAATCGCCTGTCTCTCAGGAACGCCCCGCCCTGTGGCTGGGTGGCTGGCTGAGCTGACGGTGCAGCTTGAGGAAATCCACCATGGAACGTTCACATCACACTCAGCAGCTACCGCAAAGGGAAGTGGTGACTCCCCCCACCCCCCGCCCACCTGCTCCTCACACAGGGCCTCTCTGTAGCGAGGCCTGGCAAATCCCTACCTGTGTCACTTTAGCTTCAGCCCGAGCAGGGGGTCCTACGAATTCTTCTTCTTCCCCCCATTGTTGGTTTTAGGCTTTCTTTTTAAAAACGAAGCTGCTTCCTGTCTTGTGACGTGGGATTCCACCCACCCCTTCTCAGCCCCAAACATGATCTGGGTATCTTGCTAGCACTGAGCCTTCCGGGCAGGGGCCACACTCCTCAACCTGGGGCTGAGCCTCCTCGCCTGAGATCCTAGTGAACTTTCAATGGCCTTGGCTAAACTGGTACAGATGAGGGCGCAGCTGAAAGCGATGTCACAGTTGATGGCTGATTGGAGAAAGGAGGGCCAGTCCCTGCCAAGCACCTTCATTCTCCTACAGGGGACAGGTGGTGGCCCCAAGGCATTTGCTTCTTGGCTTCCCCCTCCTTAGGGATGTTGGTCATGCTGGGGAAATAAACCTCCGATTGACTTTAGTGTCTCCAAACCCTTGGGGCTGAATGATACAGTTGTCATGGCAGCAAGCAACACTTTTAGGATCACCTGTGGCCTTTCCCCACCCCCAGGAAATACTTAGCATGATTCTGGGCCTCCAGTCTAGTTCTGGTACTTGTCTTTTGGGAATGGATGCTCCCCCTTGCTTTTGATGTGGGGCAGGGGAGTTCAGTGGGTTTGGAGGGAGAGATGATGCATGGGAAAGATGGGGGTGAGAGAAGAGAATGAGGAGAGACAAAATTGGGTGTGTGTTGGGGGGATTGGAGCAAGGGGACAGATTGTCACTGGGAGACAGAGGAGGAAGGGAAAAGGGAACAGGAAGGAAGACAGGGACAGAGAGAAACAGAGAGGGGACATGGAGGGGATGAGGAGCTCTTTGCAGGCACACACAGACATTCACCTGCTATCATGGAGCCCCTCGCATCTACCTGCACGGGGCTGTTCAATGCTCAATTGGACCACAAGTTCCTGGGGGGTGAGGACAGCTTTTGTTCCTCAGTCCCTGGTAAGCAATTCAATGCTGAATGAATAAACGCATGAATGAACATTCACTTTTTACAAATTGCTAGTATTGAATAAGGCTCTGGGGGACTGGTCAATGGGAATCAAAATCACTACATCCGATGGTCAAACTCACATGCCGGTTTGTGGATTCATTCTGATAAATGCCGCTCAGAAGAAGAGCGGAGACGTGCGTTAGCGGATCGGACTGGTCAGTGGGGTCTCCTCCGTGAGGGCAATTCTCCCCATTCGGGGCAGCCTCTGGCGGAAGCACAGCAGGTGTCATTGGCCAGCACGGAGGGCCGGCTACCCTGGCCTCTCAGCCACCCTCACCCTTGACGAGCTTCACGCTCCTGCCCTATAGGAGGGGGAGGAGACTTTGAGAAAGTGGCCTCTTTCCTGCTCAGGGCCACCCCTGCCTCCCTGACTCCGTGTGTGTGTGTGTGTGTGTGTGTGTGTGTGTGTGTGTGTATGTGAACACACCCTGAGCTCTCCTGATTCCTGCTAAAGTCAGGTTCGAGTGACTGAATCAGTGGTTTTTACACAGGGGAGCCCATTTCCAAACCCCTTGGAAGGAGGCGGTGGCATAGCTTCATGTTCTCATGGGGCTGAGTGGGGCTGAGGACAGTCAGCCCCCGAGACCCACATGCCGGGGGGTGGGGGAGGGGGGTATGTGCACGCGCACACAGACACACACACGTGCAGTCATACCTTATGATCATAGCATATTTTATAACTGTTCTTTGAACAAGTGATAGATTAGGACTTGAGAATAAACAACAGGTAGGCAAAGATCAAAGACAGGAGTGGGGACTGTTGAGGTTATTACAATAATCCAGGTGAGCCACGGTGATTGTTTGGACCAGCAGGCCACCTGACACAGTGAGGTGAGCTGGCATCTTTATCTATTTGAAGATAGAACTGAAATGCTTTCCTGGTGGACAAGGAAGATGGGAGAGAAAGGTTGAGGGTGATCCAAGGTTCCCCTGATGCAAGGAGACATGGGGAGACCTGGCGGGGTGGAGGGGGGTGGTCAGAAAGGTGGGGAAGAGGGATCAGAAGGTGGTTATAAAATGTTAAATTAAGCTGGAGATGATCTAGCCAAACGGGATGTCGAGAAGGCCAGTCTAGCGTTTGCAGAGAGGCTGGGCTAGAGATACAAATTCCAGTTTCAAAAGCAAAGTATACTTAAAGCCACAGGATCTTCAAGGAAGTGGGTGCAGACAGGGCAGTTTCCACACTGGACTTCCTGAGTCCCCCTAGACCCCTGCATTATGCTGGGCACCTTCAAACTTGAGCTCACTGCCTGATGGGCTGAGGAGAACTGTGGGAAGGGATGTTAGGTCTGGCCTTCTGTAGATGACAAAGGCAAGTGCATTTTCTTTTATTTTAAAATATATGTTTATTGATTTCAGAGAGGAAGGGGGAGGGAGAAGAGATAGAAACAGCAATAATGAGAGAGAATCACTGATTGGCCGCCTCTTGCATGCCCTTGACCGGGGATCGAGCCAGTGCCCTGACCGGGAATCAAACCGTGACCTCCTGGTTCATTGGTTGATGCTCAACCACTGAGCCACACCGGCCAGGGGACAAGTGCATTTTCAAGGGCGAGCAGGGGCCTCTCCTGGCCACTAGAGGTGGACTTGGTGGTTCCTGGGCCAGCCACCGTGCCCTTCCTCTGTGCCTGAGTTAACCTAAAATCGGGTGGGGGCAGGATGAGAGACGAGAATGAGAGGAGTGACAAAATCGTGCGACTTCTGCTCGCCCGCCTTCCCCCCACATCATCTGCTGAGCCTCACGTTAGCAGGACGTCCCCTTTTCTCTGGAGCTCCTTCCAGCAAGTTGATTAAAAGGAGCCACCAGGGGAGCAGGAACAGCCTGGATCTCAGAGGTCAGGTGACTGCTGGCCACAAAGCCTGAAGTATATTTGCTTTGGTGCCTGAATATTTTCTGTTGTAATGTCAAAGGCTAACTTAGGCAGGTCCAGATAGATGTTCACCGGGGCTCTCATGGTGGTGAAAAACACATCTGAAAGGCCGACTGCAGAAGCCAACGCAGCTTGCCTCTTCCGTTCTTTGGCTGCATCCTGGCCTTGACGTTGAAATAGCTCCGTGTAGGTGCAGCCAGCGTGTGTGTGCACGGCCAGGATTTCCTGTGCCCCCCGCCTCCCCGTTCCCGCTCTGCCTCTGACCTGGTCCCCTTTATTCCTGACTTTCTCCCTCCCACCACTTGGTCCAGATCTCTGGGCCAATCAACTTGCGGGAATGTTCTGGGAAGTGGGAACACTGAAGCTGCAGCCAGGCATGGGTTCAAATTCCAGCTCGGCCATGTCTGGCTATGCAGCCTTGGGCAGTTAACCTCCCTGGGGGTCCGATTTTCTTCTGGAAACTGTGAGAACACGTGAAAATGATTTAGCCCAGAGCCTGGCACGAGGTAAAGGGGCAATACATGGAAGCGACTGGGGACAAGCCTACGCCCTCCCCCAGGCTCAGTGTGTCCCAAGCGCTCCCCAACCTGCTGTTGAAGGACCTGCTTCCCGTGTGTCCCCCTCCACAGCCTCTGCCTCAGACGTGGTCCTCCTGCCCGGGGTCTGCCTCTGAGACCGGCAAGCGCCACCTCTCCATGGAGGCTTCTGTGATTCCCCCCGACCCAAGTCAAACTGACCTGTCCCCGTCTGTGCCCAGGATTCAGCAGGACACATGTTCTAACCTCGATGGACACTTTCACGGAGGGAGGTCATGTCTGACCAAGGCCCAGGGACGTTGCCTCACAAAAGCACAGCAGACGGCCATTGTCCAGGACTTCCCAATGTCTGGACCAGGTGCTCGCCTTTGCCAAGCTGCCATGAACTAGCCCAACCCCCAAAGTGGGACTAATGGTAGCCATTCGGGCGGCAGCGGGCCTAGCAGGGAAGATCTTTATCTTTGAACTTGAGGTCATCCTCTTAGGTAAATGCTAGGCCAATCTGTGTGTGCATTCTGGCTACCTACGCATAGCAAGCGAAGGGGCCAAAGGAGGGAAGAGCGCCCCCTAGAGCTCTCTGTGCACATGTCCTCTTCCTCCTCCCTCGCTGCTGAGCGGCAGGAGAGCCAGGAGAGGATGCGGCACCAGGGTCCAGAGGTCAGGGCCTGACCCCTGCTCTGCTCATGACTCATGACTCATGCGTGACACAGGGCAGGTCATTGCCCCTCTGTTGTGGCTATAGGGCCGCAATCGCATTCGGCCTCTCCCTCCCTCATAATGGTGACTCGGAGGATTAACGAGGGAAGGAGCGCTAAGCTTGGTGAATGCGAGCTTTGTTTCATGCTGGTTCCTCGGACTATCCCGCCAAGCCGAGGAGAAATAGCAAAGGTCAAAGTTCTCTTGGGTGAGGTTGAGGTCCGGGTTGCAGGAGGCGCCTCTCCCAGGGTGGTTCTGAGCTCTGCATCTGTGCCACCCTCACCGGAGGCCCCGGGGACACACTACAAATGGAGAGGGCTAGGGGGGTGGGGGGGGATGAGGGTGAATGTTCTCCAAGCTCAGGCCACGTGCCAGGGGCATTTCACCGGGCAAGTCGGCCAAAGGCTCTTGCTGGGACTTTTGGAAGTTTCCAGTAGCGAACACCACGGACTGAACACACCTCTCACGTTTGTTGTGAGCGGGACTGAAGCTGTGTCTCCGGAGACGCTGCTTTGCAGGGGTCCCCTCGTTGGTGTAGTTTGGTCTTGCTCTCTCTCCTGGTCATGGAAAAACCCCATGGCACCAGCTCTAGGCCCTGGTGGCGGAGGCCAGAACCCTGGGAGGACCCAGGAGGGACAGGCCAGATGGGCTGCTGGCTGCGGCCCTGCTCCACGGAGCCAAGTCAAGAAGCCACCTCCCTCGGGGCCGCGGCTCTTCCGGCTCAAGATTCGGAGCTTCCTCCGTGACAGCTCTGCGCAGGACTCAACGGATTCCCCCCAATAATCAGTTTCATTTTGTCTGATGGAGAATAACTCACATGGTTCAAACATCAAATAACCTAAACTAGGCTCAGTGAGAAATCTTGCTCCAACTCTTTGCTGGTTCATCGTTTCCTCCCACAGCAACCCCATAGGAAGCCTTTTACTGGTTTATTCTGTATCCTTCTCCGTGCAGCTTCAAATGTTTATTCTCACTCTGCCTCTTCCCTCGGGTGCACGAAAGTTAGCATGTGGCACGCCCTGTGTGTCAGGCAGGGTCTCCGGTGAGAGCAAATGGCAGCTGGGTGACTGAAGAAGGGTGGATTAGGACTGCTGACAGAGGTGTGGGTGGGCTGTGGGGAAGCGGTGGGGAATGTGCAATACCCTGGGTGCTGGTGATTGTGGGGGGGCCCTCGGCCTGCAGGGATTAGATGCTGGAGGAGAGAGACAGAGAGAACCTCCTGGAAAGGGCTCAAGGTACAGGGACACCCTATGCTAGTACAATGCGGCAGGGAAGGGGCCAGGGACTGAACACCCGCCCTTGCCCCTTTGGATCTTCCGCAGGCCCCCTGGGCAATCCGTATCTGAAGTCACGGGCACGGGGGAGGCTGCGTGTGCATTTACAAGCCGGCCTCCTGAGACACACAGCAGGCTGAGAAGGGTGTTGGGTGTCCCAGGGGAGACATAGGCGAATGCACGCACACCCGCCAGGACCTCGCTCCATCCATCACCTGACAGGGCAGCCTGGAGTTCTTTCCAGGGTTTTCGCGAGTGTGGCTTTTAACGTGGCTTTGTTCTGCTTCCTCACCTTCCCAGCCAGCATTGCCGTCAAACTGCCGCTGATACCACAGCTGACAAGGTGAGAACCCCGATCCTCTGGCAGGACTGTAGCAGCTGGTATAGAAGCTGGTGCCTGTGAGTACAGGGAAGTGGTTAGGGGACAGTGGAAGGAACTAGCTCCACTGCCCCACAGTCCATCCCGAGCTCATTCGTTCACCCGGGACCTGCTGCCTCTGCTCTGGCTCCTGCTGGGGGGATTCACTCTGTGCCGGTCGTACATTCAGCTCTGCAGTGTCACAGCTCCCATTGCACTTTTGTCGTCACCTTCTTCTTACACTTGTCATAGGTTTCTTGAAGTTCCTCAGTCTTCTGGCTGTTGATCCCACTCCTCCTGACTGTCCCCAGCCACTATGATTCATTTTTATTTCTGCATTTCTTCTGTCATGTCAGTGGGATTTGGGGGAAAAAAGAGAGGTCCACACCAGTGTGTCCTTAGCTATGGTGGACTTCATGACACTTACTCTGCATTTAGAAGCATTTCCTGAGAATAGGTTGCTGGAGATGGGGTGCTTGCGTCAGAGAGCGGGAATAGTTGTGAGCTTGTTGGCACATGTTCGAAATGCTCACTAGACTGAGGAGCACAGCAGAAGGAAGACACCGGCTTTGGCAGGGAGAGAGCTGAGTTCCAATCTTAGTTCCTTCACTTGCCCGCTGTGGAACCTCAGTGAGTCAGGGAACTTCTCTGAACCTCGGTTTCCTTGTCAGTCAAATGGGCGTGGCCATAGTACCAACATTTAAAAATAATGTGAGGCCCTCGCTGGTTTGGCTCAGTGGATAGAGCGTCGGCCTGTGGACCCAAGTGTCCAGGGGTTCAATTCCCGTCAAGGGCGTGTACCCAGTTGCAGGCTCCTCCCCGACTCTGGCCCTGGTCAGGGCTCATGCAGGAGGCAACCAATCGATGTGTTTCTCTCGCATCGATGTTTCTCTCTGTCTTCCCCTCTCTCTTCCACTCTCTCTAAAAATCAATGGGAAAAATGTCCTCGGGGGAGGATTAAAATAAATAAATAATAATGTGAGGACGAATTGTGCAAAGCATCGTCCCCAGGGCCCAGCCTATAAAGAGTGCTTGGTAGATGCTGTTTGTCAGCGTTGTTGCAGATGAGTGGTTTGTCAGCATCAAAGAACTGTGAATTCAATTAGGTGCTTGGAAAAGCATTCCCTTGATTGGTCACCGGCATTTCACGCTCTCAGATAAATCACTTCCCAGCTTGGTACCTCCACCTCCAAAGACAGAGCCTCCTTCCCACCTGCATGTCTGCAAAGATTCCCTGTTAGACATGCTTCCACCAGAATCCCCAGGGTCGTTTTCACTGGAAAGACGGGTCCTGAGCCCCTGCCTCCAGTTCCAGACTGAGTGCCTACAAGCTGACTCCTCCCTCTGAAATCGGCCAAGTGCAAACTCCTGTGGAAGAAAATACCTGACCCTTCTTCTGGGCCAACTCCCAGGAATTTAATGTCTTCCTCAGCTGAGATGTGGGTTCTCGGGACTTCCTTTTCCTATTTGACAACTTATTAGGCAGAAATCCCCAGCAAACCTGCTCTGGGGAAGCAGGCTGAGCCCTCCCCAAAGCCACGCGCACTGGGCCAGGCCCAGGAGGCCAGGGGGAGCGGTTCTGCTCTGCCTGGTGGAAAGGCTGGAGGGGGCTCTTGCTAGAACCTCTGAAGTCACTGCCCAGGGGTGCAATGACCTGGGGGTCCGGGGTCAGGAAGCAGAAAGGGTGAGAATACTGAAGAAGATACCAGGCTGCCTCAATGGCCCAGAGAGAGGTATGTGCTTGTAGAACCAAGGCAGGCCCAGCATGAGGTCAACCAGGGGCCCTACTGTGAGAGGTCACTGAGGCAGGGTCCTGACAGACTGGACCTGAGACAAGGGGGGGGGGGGTGAGATGGGTGGGGCATTTGGAGACATAACAGGAAGTGATAGGGCAAGCACAAGGTCTGAAGGGTGTGTTTCATTTTATCTCACTTTATTGTAAGGTATTTCACTTCACTTTGTTTTGATTCAGTAAGAAGTAAATAAACAAGATGCAGGCCTGCACATGACCGAGAGCCAGCCTTGGCATAGGACGAGTAATCACGTTAGAATCTCTTCCTTTCTCCCCCTTTCCTGGCCCCGCGAACAGCAGGGCTGACAGCCACCTCCAGCCCCACAGACAGGTCCCTGCAAGGACCACGACTTCACCTCCGCGAAGAACCAGGCCTCCTCCTCGGGGTAACCACTCCCAGAATGCAAAGCGGGGTCTGGAGGGGTCCAGGGACTGGGCCTTGGCCACTCTGAGGAGCTGGTCTGAGCAGGCTTGGCAGGGACACAGCGGGCACAGTTGGCTGTCACAAGGAGCTGAGGAACAGTCTGTGCCATTTGCACAGAGTCACATTTCTGACTTGATTGAAAGAAGAATCTTGAACAATATATAGATTTTTCAGTGACTCAAGGCTTGCTCTTGCCAACTCCTAGCATAAAGCGTGTTTTTACAGCTGGGAGGATGAGTCTCCGAAAGATGGCATTTACCATGGAAACGCTGACACAGCCTCTCATTCCCTTCACGGTGATTACAATCCTCATTTCAATTTGTTTTTCTTTATTTTGAGCTGCAGTTATGTGCAAGCCCAGGAGTCTCTCTGGCTGTGACAGAAAACGAAATGCTGCCCTCTGTCGGAAGTAAGAGGGAAATGCTTTTGACTTCTTGCTGCAAAGTGGTGCAAATCTGGGTTTGGAGAGCCACGGGCACCCAGGAAACCAGCCTTTTTTACTAACAATCTTACCAGGAAAGAAATTCCTGCAGGGACTTACCTTGTTTCCTAGGGAAAGTGAGGCCCCAGAGGGAAAGAGGTAATAAAAGGTGCTTTTTATCAAACCAGCGGCCACTGGGGAATTCTGGGAGCCGGTGTGGACTCTGCACCTTGGGCATCTGCTGGCAGGGTTGGGAGGAAGCCCGTCACTGGGTGCAGGCTGCTCCACATCAATTCTTATGCACCTGTGACCTGCTGGCCACCACTGGCTCCAGCGGCCAGCGGAGGTCCTCAGGCCAAGATGCATGTCCAGGCCTTGTCACCTTGAGACCCCAGTGGGCACGGGCAGCTACTGCACCTGTCTGCTGCACATACTCATCATTATGACTTTTATTCTCCTTTGTAGGCATATTTTATGCCCCTGGGTTTCAGGGGCAGGTGCCCTCTGTTGATTCAAGGCTTGCAGTCTCAGCTGAACCAACAGCTCAGCAGTCCTCCTAACCAAACGCCCAAGAACGTCTTTCTATTCCCAGATATCTTCACTGATAAGAAAATGGGTAATGGATCCGGCCACACTCCTCAATCTGCCGGTGAGATCGCAGCGGTCCGAGAGCTGACGTGTTCTCATATTTCCCCACCAAAATAAGGCTTCGTTCAACTGCACAGATCACATCAGAATGTGGCCGAATGCATTTCCCCCATTCTGCGCACAGCCAGTGTGTCCCACAGATAACCAGTGGGTAGAGACACTCCTCACAACAGGAGATCAGAGACTGAAGAAAGCTGGTAATATTGCTAGTAGCTCTAGGACATTCTTAAAGGTCATCATACGTACCCGTATGTTAAAGGCTCTGAGAAGTCCTGCATGGGAGAAATCTAATGAACTTTGTTTTACTCATTGCTTCTCATTTCCTCACCAGACCATTTCCTCATGGAACATCTGCTATCATCCTGTAACACACTAGGTTAGCCTTTTACTTGTCTTTTCTTCCCCCTTACTGAATCTGAAAAAATATTTTTATTTTACAAAAAGTTTTACATTGAACATTGTAGGAAAACTGGAAAAATGCAAATAAGCGAAAAGGAGGGGAAGGTGCAGAGGCACAATTACTGCGGAGGCCGTGGGTTTGGGCGATTGTGTGTCGGTGCTTAGCTGTCCTTGGTGCAGAGGGGTTGTCACTGTAGCAAGAGCCAGCCTGCATTCCCCACACTACCTACAGCTTTATGACCCTGATTCTAAGCGGCAGGTTTCAGAAAATAAAGCCACATTTCAGCCAACAATGGCTAGAGAATCATGTTGAACTGTTTCCAAAACCCCAGGTAGAGGAAAATTCCTCTAGGGTATGTTAGAATGTTTACAGGAGCGGCAGGTCAAGAAAATAAACAAATTGGTAGGAAGAGAAAAAATATGTAGTGATTGGTAGGAAGAGAAAAACTATGTGAAGATATTGTTTACAAGATTGGAATAAAATATACCCAAAATTAGAAAGGTTATCTCTGGAAGAGGGACTCACGGTGACTGACTTTCTTTGCTATTGTCAAAGCAAAACTGAAAAATAAATATTAGACACCCCCCCCCCCCACACACACACACAAAACCAATTTCAGTGGAGATTAAAACAAAGCAGGAGGTACTGAGTCTGGAGGGGCCGGGTGGGGGCAGGGTGCTTGCCTGTGAGGGGTAATTGTCTAGGGCAGTGGTTCTCAACCTTCCTAATGCCGTGACCCTTTAATACAGTTCCTCATGTTGTGGTGACCCCCAACCATAAAATTATTTTCTTTTTTTTTTTTAATTAAATCTTTATTGTTCAGATTATTACATTTGTTCCTCTTTTTTCCCCCCATAACTCCCCTCCTCCCAGTTCCCGCCCCACCCTGCGCCCTCACTCCACACCCACTGTCCTCATCCATAGGTGCACGATATTTGTCCAGTCTCTTCCCACATCTCCCACACCCCTTTCCCCCCCAAGAATAGTCAGTCCATTCCCTTTCTATGTCCCTGATTCTATTATGATCACCAGATTATTTATTCACTTGATTCTTAGATTCACTTGTTGATAGATGCATGTTTGTTGTTCATAATTTTTATCTTTACCTTTTTCTTCTTCTTCCTCTTCTTAAAGGCTACCTTTCAGCATTTCATATAATCCTGGTTTGGTGGTGATGAACTCCTTTAGCTTTTCCTTATCTATGAAGCTCTTTATCTGACCTTCAGTTCTGAATGATAGCTTTGCTGGATAAAGTAATCTTGGTTGTAGGTTCTTGGTATTCATCACTTTGAATATTTCTTGCCACTCCCTTCTGGCCTGCAAAGTTTCTGTTGAGAAATCAGCTGACAGTCGTATGGGTACTCCCTTGTAGGTAACTGACTGTCTTTCTCTTGCTGCTTTTAAGATTCTCTCTTTGTCTTTTGCTCTTGGCATTTTAATTATGATGTGTCTTGGTGTGGTCCTCTTTGGATTCCTTTTGTTTGGGGTTCTCTGCGCTTCCTGGACCTGTAAGTCTATTTCTTTCACCAGGTGGGGGAAGTTTTCTGTCATTATTTCTTCAAATAGGTTTTCAATATCTTGCTCTCTCTCATCTTCTGGTACACCTATAATTCTGATGTTGGTACGCTTGAAGCTGTCCCAGAGGCTCCTTACACTATTTTCGTATTTTCGGATTCTTTTTTCATTTTGCTTTTCTGGTTGGGTGTTTTTTGCTTCTTCACATTTCAAATCTTTGCCTTGATTCTTGCGCTCCTCTGGTCTGCTGTTGGGAGTCTGTATAGTATTCGTTATTTCAGTCCGTGTATGCTTAATTTCTAGTTGGTTCTTTATCATAACATTGAGGGTCTCATTAGATTTCTTGAGGATCTCACTACATTTATCGACGGCTTCTAGACAGTTCTTAAGAGACCTTAAAAGTGTGGTTCTGAACTCAATATCCTCCATTGACAGTTTTGTCCTGTTTCTTTGTCTCCGCATTTTTTATGCTTTCTTGGTGCACCCCCTAGTGGTCTTTGTGCACAGTCTTGTTGTAGTTAAGCCTTGATTGTTGTCGGCAATACTGGGGGTGATTTGACCTCCAGGCTAACTGGCTATGAGAGTCCGCTGTGTCTGCAGTGGGAGAGCTTCTGTGCTGGATCTCTAGGGCGGTGCTAATCTAGCCTTTGCCTGAGGCTATCCGGCAAATGGCTCTGCGCAGGGCTTGGGCGGGGCGGGTCCCCGGGGATCTACAGGGCGGGCCGGAGTGAGCAGTTATGGCCGCTCTCAGTTCTGTCCCTAGGGGCTCTGCCTCACAGAGTCCCAGCAACCGCTGCAAACCTCGGAGAGAAAGCTGCCTTCAAGTTCCGACCGAAGCCAGACAGTCCCGCTTCTCCCGCCTGAATCTGGGTCCCTAGAGACTCGCCCAGATCTGGAGCTCAGAGTCTGAAACTCCCTCCTGATTGAAAACAACAACCGCACCCTCCGCCTCCAGCCCGCTCCGCGTGCACTCCGCACCTTAGTATTTCACTTCAGCACTGTGCCTCCTCTGAGTCTGGGTATGATATTCTCTTTCCTCCTACTTGTAGAATTTCCACTCAGCCAGCCTTCCTGTGGTTCTGGATGATGTCCGTTCCGTCTTTTAGTTGTTTTTTGAAGTGGTTGTTGGAGGCAGCAATCTCCAGGGTTAACCTATGCCGCCATCTTGGTTTCTCCTCCATAAAATTATTTTCGTTGCTACTTCATAGCTGTAATTTTGCTACTGTTATGAATCATAATGTAAATATCTGCTATGCAGGATGTATTTTCATTGTTACAAATTGAACATAATTAAAGCATAGTGATTAATCACAAAACAATATGTAATTATATATGTGTTTTCCGATGGTCTTAGGCGACCCCTGTGAAAGGTTCATTCGACCCCCAAAGGGGTCACAACCCACAGGTTGAGAACCGCTGGTCTAGGGTGTTGGGGGAGGTTCCTCATGCCTTTCCCACCTGAGAAGCACTGGGCTTGCTCAGCATGTCATCACCACCTTTTCCTCCAAATGCATCGAGCCACACGTTTGGGGATCATGGGTGGTTCAGGGTGAAGCGGGAGGTGGGGCTGCTTGACTGATGCCCCAACCAGGTCTAGGAGGGAGGGCCTTTATTACCCCTTTTCATAATTCTCTCTGAACACAGGAGCTCATCTCTGCCCTGGACGCTTTGCCCTGTCTGTTCCCTGTGCCTGAGCTATTCATCTTTCAGGTCTGAGCCCAGAGAGGGTGTGTGAGGATCCCAAGAGCACACAGCAATGTCTGCCCTATTGCAAATCCCACAAGCAGAAGCTGAGTTCTAAAAGGATTCTCAGGTAGTTACAGCTGGAGGAAATTCCCGTTATAAGTTTGACAAGGAGACCAGGCAGCCCCCCAGAGTCTACGGCTGATGTGTAATCCAGATCACCTTGTTAAGATGACAGCTTGTCTGCCAGGCTGAGCTGTGCCCCCAGGCAGAGCCAGCCCCATCGGGGACAGTCGGTGTTTACTGAGTGCCAGCCAGGAGCCACGCTGGGCCCACAGCGGATCCTTGGCACAGCCTTCTCCCAACGCGGTGGAGGGCACCTCGAGAAAACCAGGCTCGGTGTCTCATGGTCCTCTTGACCCCTGAACGACACAGCAGCCTCCGTGTCTCTTAAACCCCTGGTCTCTGCCTCTTTTTCTCCTCAGCATTGATCACTCACGGATGGTACATCATCCCTCTCTCCTTTGCAAGAGGCAGGTAGGTGAATCGCCTTGTCCACCTGATTCTCAGCATCCAGAACTCGATCAGTATCTCTTCTTGAATGGCCACCTGCTATTTCAGCAGGGAAGGGATATCAGAGCATCGGGAGTTCAGGTAAGGACTGTTCTGGGCGATTCAGCTTGTTTGGCTCAAGTTCAAGCCCCTGCTCCGGTTTCAGCGATTGCAGTCGATGGGGCAGATGTCAGGAGTGCAGGTTCCTTCACGGGCTCAGCTCTCGTAGCAGCACCGGGTGACGCTCAGACACGGGGGGCTCTGGCCCCTTCTCCCCTCTGTGATCTCCAGCGTGTCTCTGTCCCTCCTTGTCGTCAGCTTCCTCGCTCAGACAAGGAAGTGGTTGCGCTCTATTTGAATATCTTAGGGCAGGTTCCCCTGACAAGCATTGATGGGAAAGCGATGTGTTAAGGAAAACCAATAGGGGAGTGTGGGAGTGGGACCAGGAAGGAGGAAGGCCATGCAGAGATGCGTTTGGGCAAAGTCCCCTGAGGCCCCCACTCGGCTCCATTCAACAGGGACAGCGCAGATCACACCCAGAGTGTCTAGATTGGGAGTGAAGAGCAAGAGCATTCATACCCCCGCCATGGCCTCCCAGTAGGCACCCCTGGAGGGTGTAGATTTCCCAGCGCCTCAAGCTCACCATGTGCCCCCAGCCCGCCATGTGCACAGGTCAAGTGGGCTCCAGCCACCGGCAGGCAGCCCCTAGGCAAAGAAGCAGAAGTAGCCCTTTGGGATGCCAATGGCTATATGGGTGGAGTTCTGACATGGTCTCTAATGTGACCTGTCAGAGGGCCCTTCCCTGACCCAGGACTTGCTGGGTGCGCCAGCCTGTGCAAGTTGCTGTATCTCTTTCAGTCTCACATACTCAGCCATGAAAGCAGAGATAACAACCTCTCCTCTGCTTGTGTCCCTACCAGGTGGGGCTGTCCCTGAGGGAGCACAGAGGTACTTAAAGCAATTTTGGCAGTGAGGGAGCAGGGTCAGCCACACCCCTGAATTTTCCAACTGTCTTCGTGGGGACCCGCACCTGCTCTCTCGGGGTTCCTCCTGTCCCTCTGTGGGCCCCACTGCTCTGCTGCTCACATTACCCGTGCTCTCTGCGTATGGACTGAGTCCTGGATTTTATCTCAGCCTGAAGGACACACCTCTCATAGTAGGTCCTTTATGGGGCCAATGGTGTATATTTACAGTTTCAGAGCTCTTCCTGTAGCCTCTGACTACCCAGTAGGTAAAACCCAAGGCCCCAAATCAGCATTAAATCACAGAAGGCTTTTCTCAACCCTGCTAAACCACCACCAACTTCCTACATCCCATGACCCCTCCTCCTATTCATGTGGCCCCACCCCCTTGTTCACCTGGCCACTTCCAGCTGTTCACCTGGCCCCACACCCTTGTTCAACTGGCCACTTCCAGCTGCTCACCTGGCCCCACACCCTTGTTCACCTGACCCCATCCAGCTGTTCACCTAGCCCCACCCCCTTGTTCACCTGGCCACTTCCAGCTGCTCACCTGGCCCCACACACTTGTTCACCTGACCCCATCCAGCTGTTCACCTAGCCCCACCCCCTTGTTCACCTGGCCACTTCCAGCTGTTCACCTGGCCCCACACACTTGTTCACCTGACCCCATCCAGCTGTTCACCTAGCCCCACCCCCTTGTTCACCTGGCCACTTCCAGCTGCTCACCTGGCCCCACACACTTGTTCACCTGACCCCATCCAGCTGTTCACCTAGCCCCACCCCCTTGTTCACCTGGCCACTTCCAGCTGCTCACCTGGCCCCACACACTTGTTCACCTGACCACTTCCAGCTGTTCACCTGGCCCCACACCCTTGTTCACCTGGCCACTGGGCAACACCGGCAGGGCTGGTTTACTCCTCACCCAGAGGGGTGGACCTCCCCATCTCTTGAGGTTGGGGTTACGTGCCTAACACCAGAAAGCCCCCTAGTCACATCTGCCCACATGCTGACTACTGCGCAGCAGGGAGAATGGCAAGGAAGGTGGATGCCAGGCCTCCTCAAGACAGCCATGTGTGCCGATGTGGCCAGGTGCCCCAAGGGTGCCCACCATTGGAGCATCTCTCAATGGACTATCCTGGGACCCTAACAGCCCTGCCTGTTAGCTTTGATCTCAGAGAAACAGCTGTGTTGGGACCCTTAGACCCCTCGTCCCTTCCAAGAGCGCTGTCCTCCCCCCACCAGAGTACCTTACTGGTCGCCATGCCCTGAGGGCACGCCTGCTGCCAGGTTCACAGACCACCTCTTGTTCCTGAGAGCAGGGAACTTCTGGCTGCTGTTTAGAGTCTGCCCCACCAGGGGCATCTCTGGCCTCACCTGATCCCTCATTCCTGTTCACATGCCCCACCCCCTTGTTCCGCTGACAACTCTTCAACTTCACCTGGACCACCCCCTTGTTTGTATGACCATTTCCCCCTTGTTAGCAGGACCACACACCCATGATCCCCTGACCAATGGGCATACCGGCCGGTCTGCTTTGCTCCTCGCCCAGAGGGGTGGACCTCAGGGTCTCTGGGGGTTGGTTATGTGCCTAACCGCCAACAGGCCAAGAGTTACCTTCTGCCCACATGCTGAACGCTGCGCAGTGGGGAGGACAGCAATAAAGGTGGATGCCAGCCCTATTCGCAGAGATCGGGAGGTCCACTTCTCTGTGTGAGGAGAAACCAGCCCGGCCAATGTTCCCCAGGGGTCAGGTGAACATGTGGTGGGGGCCTGGGAGCAGGAGTTTAGGAAAAGGTGAAAAGCTACAAGTGGTCAAGTGAACAAGGGGAAGTGGTGGAATGTTGAAGGGTGTGGGGCCAGGACTCAGGGGTGGGCAAACTTTTTGACTCGAGGGCCACAGTGGGTTCTTAAACTGGACCGGAGGGCCAGAACAAAAGCATGGATGGAGTGTTTGTGTGAACTAATATAAATTCAAAGTAAACATCATTACATAAAAGGGTATGGTCTTTTTTTTTTTTTTTTTAGTTTTATTCATTTCAAATGGGCCGGATCTGGCCCGCGGGCCGTAGTTTGCCCACGGCTGGGCCAAGTAATCAGCCAAAAGATGGCCGGTGAACAAGGGGGTAGGGCAAGATGATCTTAAAGAGTGGTCCAGGGAACAAGGGGGTGGGGGCAAGTGACCGGCCAAAAGTGGTTATGTGAACAAGGGGGGCGGGGCCAGATGGACAGCAAGAAGTGATGACGTGGCCCGGGACCCAGGGGATGGGCTGAGCCCAGGTGAACATGATCAGGCGAGCAAGGGCTTGGGGCCAGGTCAACAGCTGGAAGGGGTCCAGTGGATAGGCTGGTGGGGCCACGTGAGTGCAGAGGAGGGTCACTAGAGGGAGCCAACGCCCCACCGCCCTGTGTCCAGACTCTGGGTGGCAGCAAGAAGGGCCCTGCCCTCAGGGAAGGGCGATCCCTGTGAATGAGGCAGAAAGCTGGCCCTCAGGGCCTGGCCACCAGTGAGCGACTCTGGAGGGGGCAGGACAATGCAACCAGGATGGAACGGGTTTTCAAGGGCTTGACACAGCTCTGTCCCCGATTTCAAAGCCCACAGGCAGGGCGGTCAGGGTCACAGGCCAGGCCAGTATGAGATGCCCCCATCGTGGAACCATGTGTGGTTTCCTAGGTTCTTGGACTTCCCATGGCTGTCTTAAGGGGGGGGGGGGGCTGACATCCTCCTTCTTGCCCCCCTCCCTACGGGGTAGGAGGCATCCTGTGAGCAGAAGGTGGTCTGGGGCTGTGGGTGTTAGGCACTTAAGCCAACTTCCAGAGATTGGGCAGTCCACCCCTCTGCGTGAGGAGCAAAGCAGCCTGGCCAGTAAGCTCAGTGGTCAGGTGAACAAGAGGGCGGGGTCTCGGGAACCAGGGGGAGGGCCTACATGACCATTCAGAACTGGTCAAGTGAAAGAGGGCCCGGTGAACAGCTGGAAGTGGTCATGTGAACAAGGGGTGGGTCCAGGTGACCAGATGGAAGTGGTCAAGTCAACAAGGGCCAGGTCAACAGCTGGAAGTGGTCAAGGCGATAAGGCTGGTGGGGCCACGTGAGTGCTGAGGAGGGTCAAAAGAGGAAGCAAACGCCCCACCTTCCTGTGGTCCAGACTCTGGATGGCAGCAAGAAGGTCCCTGTCCTCAAGGAAGGGGATCCCCATGAATGAGGCTTAAAGCTGGCCCTCAGGACCTGGTGACCAGTAAGTGACTCTGGTGGGGGCAGGAAAGTGTTCCCAGAATGGAACGGATTTTCAGGCACTTAACACAGGCCTTTCCCTGGTATCAAAGCCCAAAGGCTCGGCTTTCAGGGTCGTAGGACTGTCCAGGTCTGCTTTTCTCCAGCCCTCTTGGGTCACTGGGCCTGAAGATGGAGTCATGTCCACCTTGTTCGTCCGTGTATCTTGTAGACTGCTGCCCTATCCCTTTCTTACATTTTTTAGCTCTGCAGATTTTGCCATCTATACCCCATTCCATCATGGAATCTTCCTGCTTCCCATTTTCCAACCAACCGTCTCCTCCCACAACTCCAGAATTCTTCAAAACTGAAGGTCCTCTGATGTAAGGTCTCTCAATTGTACTAAGATCCTTTCACCAACCTCGTCCCTATCGTTTATTTCCTCACCCTTCTCCTTGACCAGTCTAGATTCCATGGCCCAGCGTAATTGTCACACGCTGTCAACTCTCATGCCTGTCTCTCCATTAGACTCCTCTGACCAAACTCCTGCCTTGGTTCCATCCACTTTCCATCTACTCCCCGTCTGCACCTGGCAGCTGGAGGTGGCTGGAGAACCCTCTGGACCATGTTCGCTCGCTCTTTTGAGATTCATGACCAGTTGCTTCCCACGGGCCCTTTGTGCTATTCCCAATCCTCCCCACAGTGCCTTGTCCATCCACCCTCACAGCCCAGACACGACACATCGCCTCAGATCGCCAGCATCTCCCAGCCCCTCTTCACTGGTGAGGTCCTGTTTCCTTCTTCACCGAGAAGATAGAGGCAACGGGAGACCTGGCTTCCTACCCCACACTGTTTTTTCTGCCCCATACACTGCGCCCTCGCTCCTGTTCCTGTGGTCCAGCCCGATTCTCTTATCGAAAGCCAACACCTCCACTTTCCCGCTGAGCCGGTGCCCTCTCACCGACTCACGGAGAAAACTCTAGAAAGTGTCTTCTCTTCGTCCCTCTCGCCCGCCTTGTCCTGTTAGTAGCAACTAGACACAGGCCGTGATAGCTCCCGCTGTGATAGCTCCCATCTTAGAAATCAAACCGGTGAACACATTTCCGCCTTGTCCTCACGTCCTTTTCAACATCGGGTCCATTTTCCTCCTCCTCTGTGTGCAGACCTCCTTGGGAGTTGCTGGTACTCACTATCTCCAGATTTCTGCAACTTCTTTCTTTTTGAACCACTTAAATCCAGGGATTCTCCCCACCATTGCACTAAGGCGACTCTTTCCGAGCGCATTCGTGGCCTCGGAAGAGTCAAAGCGGATGGTTGATTCTCGGTGCTTCTCTCGCTCAAACAATCAGCAGCCTGTGACTCAGTTGGCCATTCCCTCCTCGTGGCTTCCGGGTCATCCCTCTCTCGTTTCTCACCTTAGGGAAACCGGGCCATTTTTACAAAGTCTCTACCACCGGGGCCAGAGGACACACGCCAAGACTGAGAGCCAGACAGGCAGAGGTGTTTTCACCCAAGGGCAGCACGTTTTCCGGTTGTGATGGGGCCTTAGTCTGCGTCTGGTTTCCGGCAGCGGTGGGCCTGAGGGTCCCTCTGCCTCTGGCCTTGGGCTCCACGGCTGTCTGTGGGCCATGCGACCAGCCTGTCAAACAGGCTCTGTGGAAGCCCTCAGAGGCATGTTTGCGCGTTAGGGGCCTCCTGGTTTCCCCCGTCAGCTGTCAGGGCTGGAGTTGTTGGCAAGGCTTTAGCCATTCATATCTAATCCTGCGGCCTGATGGATGGAGGCGGTTTCGCTTTATTGTCCCTCGGAGGCAGCCGGGCTGCAGAAGGCTGTGGTGGAAGTTGCTCCCAGGTCTGCAGCCATTTATGGGCAGAGCCAGCGCCTGCTGTGTTCCCCGCCAAACACAGAGGGCTTGGTAGTGCAGGTCATATCCTGCCAGGTGACCTTGGCAAGTCACTGCTCCAGCCTCCACTGCTCCAGCCTCCACTCTTCCAGCCTCCACTCTCCAGCCTCTCAGAGTGTCATGTCCCTCATCTTATAAATGATATAATAAGCCTTCTCTCTTGCTGTCACCAGTTTTTCCCTTTTTATTGGATCTTTCCCACTGGCAGACAAGCATGCTAAATTGTTCCTACTTTACAACGGATTAAGCAAAAGCCAACCAACCAAACAAAACCCCAAAAACTCATGGACTCAGACCACGGTATGGTGCTTATCAGAGGGAAAACAATAGGGTGATTACCAGCGGACAGATGGAGGTAGAAGGGAGGTAGAAGGGCATAAATAGTGATGGAAGGAGACTTGATTTGGGGTGATGAACACACAATTCAATATACAGGTGATGTAGTATAGAATTGTACATCTGAAACCTATATCATTTTATTAATCAATGTCACTCCAATAAATTCAATAAAAAAAATAGAAAATAAAAAAGGAATTTCATTGTATGAATGTAATCCATGCAACCAGACCCCCTACTGATGAACACTTGAGTTGCCTGTGGTCTTTTGCTATTAAAATAAGGCTGCAGTGCATGTCTGCGTGGTCATGTTCGGTGAGGGATGTCTGGGGGGTAGGTTCCTGGAACTGTGGATGAAGGAGAGACTCCGAGAAGTTGCACAGGGCTTGTGCTCTTTTATGTTCTGAATCAGTTTAAGGTGTGTTGTCTATCGCTTGTGACTTAAAGAGACCTCCCTGACTCTATACCTAACGCACAGGTTTGCTGTGAGTGTTGTAGTAACGTATAAAAATGT
The DNA here is from genome assembly GCF_014108235.1 of Myotis myotis. NCBI lineage: Eukaryota > Metazoa > Chordata > Mammalia > Chiroptera > Vespertilionidae > Myotis > Myotis myotis. The sequence continues at coordinate 50,213,468 of NW_023416317.1, forward strand.
TTTTTAAAAAAATGTCTAAAAATGTTTAAAAAGGTTTTAAAATGTTTGAGTTAACTTTCCTGAATTGGTATTGCGAAAAACACATCAGATAAATCAATTGCTGCCATGAATTTTGGGTTATCACTTTGAGTTATATTAATGACGTTGCTCGCATCTGGGAGTGTGCCCTCCATAGGGGGCGAGCATTTATTTAGGTTCCTATAATCGATAGTAATTCTATAAGTGCCATTAGGTTGTTTTTTTTTAACTGGCCAAATTGGGCAATTGTATATATGAGATCTGCCTACTTCAATAATATCTTCCTTTAGAAGTTTCTCAATTGCCTGTGTTACTTCTTGATGGCCTCCTTTGAGGGGGTATCGTGGTGTAAATGAAGCCTTAAAAGGTTCTGGTCGTGTAATGGGTAGTATATTGACCGCTGTCAGTTTGCATTGGAATGTAGCCCTGGGGATTTTTCTATTATATCAATTAAAGTTGGTAAAGTATCCATGCCTAAAAGATTTTTGAGTGAGGGGTGCACGTAGAAGGTTGTTGCGATTTTTAATCCTTTGTAAAGGATTGTCCCTCGTCTTCCTGACGAAGTAATTGAATTTTTTGTGATTCCTTCTATGGATATTTTATTATTCTATTGATAATTCCCCTTTAATAAAGTTACTTGGGATCCTGTGTCTATAAGGAAAGATGTACAAAGCGGTTCCTTGCTGTCCTGAAAGAGCACTTGTAAGGTAATGTATGGCCTGTTATCTTTTTGTATGTAGTTTGTCCACAGGCCACATGATGGCACTGTGTCCTTTAAAATTGTAAATGCCCCCCACCTCCCCTTCGTTGCTGATTCTTCCAGCAGGGGGCTCTGGAGTTTCCCTGTTTGGCATTTCCTTGTAGGAAAGGGTTAGTATTCTGTTGCCTAGGGAATCCAGAGGGTTTTTCTTGTGCTAGTGTTTGTTTGAAAGGATTGTTCTCCTGTTTGTATCTGTCTTTGTAATTCTCCCTAAATGGATTATTGCTTCCCCAGTATTGTGCCTGTTTTTTAAAAAATATATTTTATTGATTTTTTTACAGAGAGGAAGGGAGAGGGAGACGGATGGAGAGTTAGAAACATCCATCAACTCCCTACTGGGGATGTGCCCGCAACCAAGGTACATGCCCTTGACTGGAATCAAACCTGGGACCTTTCAGTCCGCCGGCTGACGCTCTATCCACTGAGCCAAAGCAGTTAGGGCTGTGCCTGGTTTTTTAAGTAATTTGGTGACTGTGATTTTTCTTTAAAATTATTCTGTGATCTAAATGGGCCTCTATATGAGTTCTTATCATTATTGGTACGTGTATATTGTTGTGAGTTAGGTCTTCGATAAAATCTACCTCTGGCGTTTCTATTTAAGTTAGGCATTGTCTGATATATAAAAGTTTCTGGTCTTAAGCCTTCCTTTGCAGCAAAGGAAAATTGTCTAGTACTTATAATATCTTCATGTAGCTGTATCCTGTTTCTAATTTCCTCCGCAGAATTTGCTGATCCAACGAGAGTTTGTAATTGTGTTTTATACTCATCGGGGCTCCTAATATTAAGGTCTTAATGATTCCTGATACATTTCTACTTTCCCATGGGGATCCTAGTCCTTCCTGGTACATTCCCATTAGTATTACCAGTTCTCTAAGTTGTGACTGGAGTTCTTTTATGCTGTTTCATTTACAGGAGAAGTTTGTTGATGTTAAATCTAGGACTGGATATGATTTTCCATGCCCTGCTGATCCATTCCCATAATGACAGCACTACATCCCCTGGTTCATCTATTAATAGTTTTAATTGGTATTGGATTTTAGAATTCTCAGCGGCATCTATGACTGCCTTAAGCTCTTCTTTTGAAAGTAAAGTGGTATTTCCCCTAGTTTCATAGATTTTTATGAGCCAATCTACGTCAGTCAGTTCTGCTTTAATAAATACTTTTCTTAGATCATTAAATTCACTTCTATTGTATGCTGTGAACTCAATGGTCTCCTCTGTTCTTGGCTGTTCTGTTTTAATTTGCTTTTTTTTCTGATTATTGTTAGGTCTGCCTTTACTTTTTGTATAACTTTTCTTACTAAATCTTTTCCTTTTAACCTATCTTCACCTCCTTTTTCAATTGTTTGTAATAATATTCCTGTAATTTCTTTTGGTTTCGCCCAGTCATTATGGGGTTTATATGTCTTGGTTCGGTTAGATCACACTGAATGTCTTCTACTATAGGTATTTTATATTTTGTCCTAAGAGTTTCTTCTGTCATCCTCCATGGGCTCTCAGAGCTAGTGTTAAAAGGAGGATCTTTCTTTTTAAATAAGTTCTTAAAAAATGTTTTCATTCGCCCCATTTTATTCTTGCTCCGTATCTGCCAAAAGGGCAGAAACCTTCCTTACGTGGATATTTAAATTCTAATTTAAGCCTACCTTTTAGTTTCAGTTTCTTTTGTATTATAAGTTTAGCCTTTAATAGCCAGCCTTTCATATGGTAATTTCTCCAGAGTTATTGTAAATCTCCCCCTTTTTAGTGTGATCAGCACTGGGGAGTTATTTTGTTATTCGGTCCTTTTTATAATTTACTAGAGGCCCAGTGCACGACATTTGTGCACTTGGGCTGAGGGGTCTCTTAGCCCAACCTGTGCCCTTTCGCAGTCCAGGAGCCCTAGGGGGATGTCAGACATCCTTAGCGCTGCTGTGGAGGCGGGAGAGGCTCCTGCCACCACCTTTGTGCTTGCCAGCCATGAGCCTGGCTTACAGCTGAGCAGTGCTCCCCCTGTGGGAGCGCACTGACCACCAGGGGGCAGCTTCTGCGTTGAGCATCTGCCCCCTGGTGGTCAGTGTGCGTTATAGCGACCAGTAGTTCTGCGTTCAGTCGATTTGCATATTAGCCTTTTATTATATAGGATAATTTAGAAAATCCAATGGAGTCAAATACCTGGTTTGACTGCTGACTGCACCAATTGTCTGAGAAAGGAAGGGTGTTATCCGAGGCATCCCTTTGGATAAACTTAATCATGCAGGCGTTCGGACATATCAAGTAGTTGCCAGCAAAGAGACTACTCTGAGCAGGCAGGACCAAGGGTAGGCATCATCATCTGACCTTATAATTAAAACACGTAATATTATAGAGACTGCCAGAGGAATTATATCACACAAAATTATGCAGTTGCAAATCACACAGCACTTTATTACTCACACAAATTCCTGGTGCTGTGGGTACAGACTTAACGGGATCCCAGTGACATTGAGGTTCCTCTCGCAGCAGCTGTGGTGCCATCTCAGCTGGCAGGGTCTGGTCAGGACCAGTTTCTTCATGGCGTTCCAGCCCGGGTCTCGGTGTGTGAGCCGGACGGGTGTACTGCCGTCTTCTGTCATCTGGCAGGAGCAAGGGTGCAGAAAGAGGTGCGGGCACCTGAGATCCAGAGGTTCAGAGCGCCCGTCTCAATGGGCACTGAGCTGTGGAGGCAGCACCCAGACCAGGGCCGATCAGCGATGCCAAAGGCAGTCCAGCGATCAGCCACTAGCGGAGAGCTCAGAGCGATCAGCGACAGCAGCGCGTCCAGCAATCAAGCAATGATCGAAGAGGTCTCTTTGGGGATCCGTTTTTATAGCCTGTTCGTACCCACAGCAGTCCAGGAGTTTATCTTATAATTATGTCAGGGCTACAAGTGTTAATCAGCAATTACATAGGTGAACATCTATCTATCATAGCAAGTCACTCTAAGTCAGTAATCGAAGTTCGAATCCTTATCTATGGGGGACACACGCTCAGGGAAGTGGGGTATGTGTCCTTACTATCACGCTTTAAGTTTCAGGAGTGTTAACTCAAACATTTTAAAACCTTTTAAAACATTTTAAGGTATTTTTAAACATTTCTATATGTTACTACAACAGGGAGGTTTGAATGAAGTAGCACTTAGCGAAACATGGCACACAAATAAGACTCAATGAATGGTAACCAATATTGTTGTCAGGCTGTATGTATTTCACAGAGGTCTGTGTGCTTTTTATTCTAGACCCGAACATGGACATGTTTCTGTTTATCTTTTGGGGGGTATTATCCCATTTCTACCCCCAAAAAAGAGAGGCTGAGGGAGGGGCTGACCAGCTGGAGCCTCAGTGCCGACACAGAGCCGTGTGGGAGGTTCTCGTTCCAACGACGTCTCCTTTCCGTCCTTCGATGCTATTCGTCTGCATCCAGCTGACACCCAAGTGTTTTCAGTGAAGCGCTCCCACTGCCTTTTTCAGAAACCCGAGTCCACACGAAGACAATGGCAACAAGCAGAAGGTGCGAACGCTCCCAAGCAGGCCCCGGTTTGGAAAACGTGATAAAGCGGTTATTGTGTGTCCGAACTTTTCACACAAGAATTGGAGGAGATTTAACACCAGGAATAATAAACAGAGGGAGGCCGGCTAATGCAGAGCAGATGGGCCCACAGAGTAGCGCTGAGCATTTCAACGTCTTTCCCCTCGGACCCTTGGACCCAAGATGACGAGTGCTGGACTCGTTAGTTAAAGATAAAGTTTGTGCAATGGGGAAAACAATAAATATGGCTGGTTTGATTTCTGGGGCAGTGAGGGGACTAAAGATTTTAAGACCCTTCTATGTGGCAGGCATTCATTGCTTTAATCCTGGCCACAGGTCCATTTTACAGATGAGAACACCGAGGCTCTGAAAGTGTAAATCGCTTCCTGCAGGGCCCTCAGCCAGCATGAAGTGGATCAGTGCAAGGTCTGTCTCATTGCGTATGCATGCCACAGTTCTGCAAACTGGGGCAACAGGTGAGCAGGGAACGTGGGTCACGGTCAGCCTGGCTGGTGTGGCTCAGTGGTTGAGTGACAACCTATGAATCAGAAGGTCACCAGTTCGATTCCCCATCAGGGCACATGCCCAGGTAGCAGCAGGCTTGTTCCCCAGTAGGGGGCGTGCAAGCAGCAGCCAATTGATGTTTCTATCTTTCCCTCTCCCTCTCTCTGAAATCAATAAAAACATATTTAAAAAAATAAGAGTGATGGTCAAATAAATTTTAGAAACACTGACCTCTATGAACACAATAACAGTCTTATTGAAGTGGCATTGATGTACAATAGCTATATGTAGTTAAGCCATGAACTTGGCAAGTTTTGCCATATGTCTGTACCAGTGAAACCATCACCATAATGAGGATAGAGAACATATCCATTACTCCCAGAAGTTTTCTCCTGCCCCTTTGCAATTCCTCCCCCCTGTCCCTCTCACCCTTGATCTCAGACAACCATTGACACTATGTCTGACTCTCACTCTAGCAATGAGACAAAATGTGGTTTTGATCCATAATAACGTTGGAAAACGGGAAGGGGTTTCCGTGTGCTTTCTGTCACCACGGATTACATTTTCGAGAGTTTTCTATAAATGGAATCATATGTACTCTTTTTTTTTTTTTTTGCCTGTCTCCTTGTACTCAGCAATAATGACTTTGAGATTTATTCATGTTATTCCATGTTTGTTGTGTTATATTACTGAGTAGAATTCCCCTTGTATGAATATGCCACAATTTGTTCCTCTATTCATCTATAGATGGACTTTTAGGTTGTTTCCAATTTGGGGCTATTACAAATAAAGTAGCAATGAACGTTGGTGGTCAAATGTTTGTATGGCATATGCTTTCTTTTCTCTTAGATAAATACCTAAGAGTGGAATGGCTAGATCATATGCTAGGTATGTGTCTAGTTTGTAAACTGTTTTCCAAAGTGGTTGCACCATTTCGCACTCCCACCAGCAGTGAATGAGAGTTCCTCCTCCTCCTTGCCAGCACTTGGAATAGTCAGGCTCTCTCATTTCTGCCATTTTAACAGGTAAGTAGTGGTATCAGGTTTTCTTATGGTTTTAATTTGTGTTTCCCTCCCAACCAATAATATTCAGTATGTGTTTTGTGCTTGTTTACCATCTACATGCCTTCTTTAGTTAAGTGTTTGTTAAAATGTTTTGCATATTTTTAATTGAGATGTTTCTTATCATTGAGTTTTAAGAGTTCTTTACATATATATTGGATACAAAGTCTCTTAATTGATATCTGCTTTGCAAATATTTTTTTTCCCTAACCATGTCTTTTAAAGATAGAAGTTTTTTAATTCTGGCAAAGTCCAATTGATATTCCACATCTCTTAAATTTTATTTCATAATTTAAAAATCTCAGCTACTTTCTGGCAAATTCCTCTGGCTTGATTTTAACAACTTACAAATATGCTCTTTTAGCAACCTATTCTACTGTTCAGCCTATATGGTGACATTTTTTTTTTCAATTATCAAATTTTTTAAATAAAAAATCATTCACAACATTTGCTACATGGGAATCTTGCATCTCCCGGAGAGTGTTAATTATTCAGTTCAGCTCAGTGTATGAGCTCCATTTCCTTGAGTGTAAGTTCTACACTTGGTCAAAGGGTGATGTCTTTTGTGCACAGAGCGGGTTTTCACAGTGGCTGGGTGATTCTTCGCTGAGGAGTCAGCCATCCGTTTGAGGATCCCTGATGGCCGATCTTGGTTTAGTGAAGCCTACTTCCAGGATGAGCAGTGACACTCAGACATAGTGCCACCCTCTGCTCTTTCACCACCTTCAACTTTTTGGTATTTCTTTGCTTCATCCCTCGACCTCCTGTATTCCTTCAATGTCCACCTCATTTTTCCTCATCTCTCCCCGCCCCGAACTCCTCTTTAATGGATCAGCTCTTAACCCTTCACATCTCAACTGAGATGCTGCCTTAGGGAAGCCATTAGCTCCATTCCCTGGACAAAAACCAAAAAACAAGACCCCTCCCTCTGTACTCCTAAATCACTCTTTACCACCACCCCACCCCCCGCCCCTATTTCAATGTCTTTCGTATTGTAATTAACTGGTTTCTCATCAGCTTCCCCCCCTGGTCTGCTCTCTGGACAGGGAAGGAAGCCCATGAGAAACCAGTTCATTACAATTAAGGAAATCGCTAAGGGAGACACTTTAGGACAGGGGTGGGCAAACTTTTTGACTCAAGGGCCACAATGCGTTCTTAAACTGGACCGGAGGGCCGGAACAAAAGCATGGATGGAGTGTTTGTGTGAACTAATATAAATTCAAAGTAAACATCATTACATAAAAGGGTACGGTCTTTTTTTTTTTTTTAGTTTTATTCATTTCAAATGGGCCGGATCCGGCCCGCGGGCCGTAGTTTGCCTATGGCTGCTTTAGGAGATGCCACAGATGGTTCACATTGGGCAGCTGGTGCACTGTGCTTTGACAGTTCACTAAAGTGACTGTGGAGAGAACCCCGAGGAGCCCAACTGTCGTGGACGCTGAGGAGGACAAGGTCCTGGACGCTGGGCCGTTGTTCCATCCTCAGCCCTCCACAAGGCACACCTGGCTCACATGGGATGCCCAGGTCTTGAACGTTTTAAGCCAAAGGAGGCTCTGAAAGGGCCGATTTAAAAACGAAGCCAGCTGAAGAACAGTGTTATGCATTTCTCTCTTTTACTTCAAAGAAAAACAGCTCTTTGAAAAAAGAGCGAAATAGATAGCACAGTACCAATGGCATTCAGTTGCTAACGTTTACCAGTGGCCTCCCATGGGCCAGACAGCACCTTGCTCATCTCATTCAGTCCCCACCGCAGCCCTTGGACACGAGTTTCTCTTTACAGAGAAGGAAACTGAGGCCTGTCGAGGTTGAAGAACGTCTCAGGCTCACATATCTGGACTGAGTGAATATATGTGTGTCCTCCCCTGCCCCCAGATTCATATGTTGAAGTCCTATCCCCAGTGTGGCTGTATTTTGAGTAAAGGTATTTTGTAATTAAGGTTAAATGAGGTCATAAGGGTGGGGCTCCGATCTGATATGATTAGTGTCCTTATACGAAGAGACACCTGAGCCCGGCCGGTGTGGCTCAGTTGGTTGAGCGTCATCCTGTGCACTGAAAGGTTGCCAGTTCGATTCCCAGTACAGGAGACAACGGACCTCTCTCTCTTCCTTTCTCTAGGCATGTCTTTGGGTGAGGCTTTTAAAATAAGACACCTGAGCACTTGTGGGCTCGCCATGGGTGCGTCCTTGGAGGGGACCAGGCGAGTCCACAGCAAGAAGGTAGTCGTCTGCTGCCTAAGGGGAGAGCTCTCACCAGACTCCAACCCTGATGGCACCTTGGTCTTGGACTCCCAGTCTCCAGGGCTGTGAGGAAATTCGTTTCTGTTGATTAAGCCTGCCTATGTTTTTGTTACGGCGGTCCTAGCAAACTCCTACAGCTGGCAGCCCCCTGCATTGGGATTCTAGGCACCAGAGCCCACATTAATCACCCATTTAGAAATTTCTGTGTTTCCACAAGTGGCATGCTGGCTTTAGTCTTTAAGTTGAGGTGGGAAGTGTGTTTAAACTTGGCATTGGGATGTACAGTTCTATTCTAACATTGATGGTTATTACTTAAAGCCCTTTCACTGAATCTTGGTGGTGGGGGGGACCATTTCTTTCAAGCATGGAAGCAGGTTGGAAATGTTGCAACTAGTAATAATGGTTGGACTTTTGGCTTAGGAAATACTTCAGGGGGAAAGAATTTGCTTAAATCTCTGCCTGCTATTAGAGTTGAAGGTTTGGTGATAGGAGTTGCCCTTCCCCTGAACTTCCTGGATTGCAAGACCATGTGGAAATGTAGTTTGTCTCATCTAAAAAATAAGGGCAGGTAACTTTTGAAGAACTGGCATCAAAAGTGCATTTAGCCGAGCTTCTAACACTCGGAGCATGATTATCTGGTGTGTGAATGCTCTTGGCCCTTTTTCTTCTTCTCTCCCTCCTTTAATAATGGGAGGAGCTGTCTGGCCATTGCCCACTTTTTCCACATGTTGGCTGGTCTCCTCCTTACCTCTGCTGGCAAAGTCCCTCTGCTCAAGTGGGTGTTGGCCCCTCAACAGAAGACAGGGCTGTAGGCAGAATAGATGGATACTGTGGGCGGCCTTTGGATCTACTTTTTTTTTAAATCCTCACCCAGGGATATATTTTTATTGATTTTAGAAAGAGGAAGGTTGAGAGGGGGAGAGAGAAACATCAGTGTGAGAGAGTTGCTTCCTGTACTACATGCCCCAACTGGGGATGAAACCCATAATCTAAGTATGTGCCCTGACTGGGAATCGAACCCTAGAACTGTTGGTGTATAGGGTGCTGCTCCAACCAACTGAGCCACCTGGCCAGGGCCGTTGGCTCCACTTTCTTCCCCTGTTGCATGAAGGTCAAGTTTCTGTTTCACTTGGTGGGTGGGCAGACAGCTTTGTGTGCACTGCTCTTAATCCATGACCCTCTTTCTCACTGGCTTTCACTTTGATGAGAGCTTTGGCCTAATGGACATAGCATCTCCTACATCCCCTGCTGGCCTCTATAGACAATTTAGACTGTACACAAGGATAGGTGGATAGATAGATCTATTGGGAAGAACAGCCTATAATCTCGATCATAACCGTTATTAGCATTTTATGCGGTCAACTTCCTTTTATGTCCATGTGTACACTTAGATGCATGAAAATGTGCATATTTCAGTTCATACTGGGCATGTTGTTAAGGAACCTGAGTTTCCCCCCTTCATATACTCAGGGTGTCTTTCCTCGTTGGCCCATAAAGTTGTACACCATCCTTCTGTAACAGGCTCATGTGATTGTGCATTGTTAAGAACCAAGTTGCTGAGTTCTTTAGAGCCTACTCCAAAGAAGACCTAATTGTTAGCATGAGATGCTATGTGCCCCAAGAGCTAGAGAGGATGATCTGGCTTAGCGGGCCTTACATTTTTTGGGGGGACTGGAACTACAAGGAAGTCACATTTAGTGGGAGTGCAGTGTCTATGAAGATAGTCTATCTTCTTCTCTTACTGGCCCATAGGGGAGGGCTGAGGGACCTTCTTCCCTGGAATCTATGGAAGGGGCTCTCAATATAATTGGTCACAAATTTTCTAGGTGACTATAAGAAGAGGAAGATATTGTTCCTTGGTTATGCTAAGCTGCCTACCAGCTTAGAGATGAGGGTGATGGTAGGGAAGGAATAGGAATGAAGTGGAAAAGGGGCACAGCCATCGGAGAAGGGAAATAATTGTCCCTTTGAGGTTCCACTCCCTGAGAATTAGGGGCATCTCTACCATATTGCTGGACCCAGATTGGGGTCACAGAGGGAAGATGGAATATGGATTAGGGGGCTCATGGGAGATGACTGTATTATAGGGGCAGGGCTGCTTACATCAGAGAAATGTGGAGTGAGGTCACCAGCTTGGTGACAACAGAGGGACCAAGTCTTACAAGGAATTACTAGTGCCTGAGAGCCTGCAGGGGACTGAGTCCTGAAGCAGCAAGGTCTCTTGGGGTGGCCATCCATCTCTCTAGTCCACAGTGAGCTGCATATAAGCTACGGGAGTGGCGATGACCAATAGAAAGAGGGCAGCAAAACCCAATCACCCCAGGCCATCAAGTAGGGAGATTCCTTTTTGTGCTCACTCATCCTCATCCCAACACCAGAGGGGTAGGCACAGAGAAGGGGATGTGTGTGAGAGAGAAGTTACCCCCAACACACGCGCACACACACACACACAGACACATACACACACAGACACACACACACACACACACACACACACACACACACACACAAACGGCCTCCAAAGTCCATCCTTATAGCCACTGAGTTGGGATAAGAGGAAAGCTTTGAAACAAATGAGTTTGAAGTTTTAAATGAACAAGACAAAGTCATACCACTATGTTGTACACCTGAAACTAATATACTAGTAATATTGAACGTCAACTGTAATAGACTTTAAAAAAAAAGAGCCCTCAGAAGCAGGGTCCTCATGCACTGCTACTGGGTCTATAAATTGATTCAACTTCTTTGCAGGGCAATTTAGTGATTTCCATAACAATAAAAATGTGCATTTCCCTGACTAAGGAATCCCAACTTTAGGAATTTATTTTACAGAATACTCACCCATGGTCATGAGATATAGGAACCAGAATGTTCTCAGGGACATTATTTCTAACAGTCAACAGTGTCTCCCAGCTGGGAGTGTGTGTGTGTGGTGGGGGTGGGGGGTGGGGGGTGTTGTTTAAATCACTGACAGTCCATCCATGTGATGGAGACCCATGCAGCCATTGGAAAAATGTGTCATATGAATACGGAGCGATTCTAACACATTGCTACACTTTAAAAAAAGGTACAACGTGTGGGTATGCTAATGTGTGTATAGAGAAGCCCTCTCCTTGAATATGCACACAGTGTTTCTGGAAGCATGCTGAGAAACTGCTGCCATGTTGGCTCTAGGGACAGTGGAACTGGAGGAAAGGAGGGGAAGGGATAGTCGTGTTTCACTATCTTTACTGCTTGAAAGAGTTTAAAGTAGGGAACGAATCAAATGCATGTGAGAAAACAAATAAAAAACCTCACCGTCATACTCTTAGTCCTCCCGTGGGTTTCCTTTGGATGGCTGAGCTGGGGCCATGACGTGTGAGGATGCCCTGCAAACCAAGCATGTCAAACTCAAAGGCTAACACAGGCCAAATAAACAAGGTGGAAGTTGATGTGGGCCGCAAAAAAAATGAAAGCTTCAATTTTCATAGAAACGTAGGTTTATTTTGATAGAGACATGCTGAATACAAAGGGCTGAAATAAATGAGTCATCGTTAACATAAAATAATAGAACATTTTAATTAAAATTTATATTTTTCCTTGAACATTAACTTATCAGACACTGGATAACTGCATAAATTAATAAGCGCAACACAAATAAACCCATTTTTCTTGTTCTCCAAAAGCAAAATATTTCCTGTTGCGCACACCAAACAAGTCAGTACAAGACTAATGACATGGCAATTGGCTGCTAAAATATTCGCTGCTAGTATTAGTGGGGAGAAACGGTGTGCCTGAGCATAAGGCGTGTAAGGGAAATGGATGCAACACGATGATAGTCATCAGCAAACATTGTAGTTCGTTATTAATTATGTATAACAGGATATTGTGAAAATTAAGTTACGAGATTTTTATTAAAACGTTTCTTACAGTTATATTGGCTGGGCCACAAAATATTCCTTGTGGGCCGCATGTGGCCCACGGGCTGTGAGTTTGACATGCTTGCTGTAGACCCTTTCATTCCAAAGACTCTTGAGTACACGTCAAAGGGCTTCTCTTGACGATACATCACACTGACCTCCCGAGCCCACACTCGCCCTGGCTCCTTTCGGGATTTGCGGTAACATAAAACCTCCTCGTAGAGTGAAGGGTTCCAGAGCATGGCTAGGTTACTCCGTGACTTAAAAACGAGTGAGGTTTCCTTTCTGGAAATATGGTGAAGTAAATGCCAGATATCTGGGAATCTTTCCTGGTACAAAACCTAAAATTGCTGTATAAAATATAAAAATGAATAATGGGTTGTTAAGCTGGCAAGAAATAAAATAAAGGTTCAGAGGCCAGAAATAATGAAAAAAGCACACACTCTCATCGAGGAGAAAAAGTGAGTGCTGACGTCAGCATTCACCTTGGGCATGTCTGGACTCAAGTGGCTCTCACACAGGCAGCGGACAACAGACCAAGCCTGGGTGCAGCCAGGTTGGGGAGGTCAAATGAAGCCGAACCTCTTTTGTGGGTGGACTTGGGTAACACCTGCTCCACAGAGAGACATTGTAAAAGGTCTTTCTTGTCTGGGCCTCCTTGGCCATTGGTGGAATGAAAAATAAAATAAAATGAAAGGGAAAAGTATCCTCTGAGAATACTGAACCATAAGTGTGCTATGCTACACGTGAGCAGAAAAAAATCCAAGCCAGAAGTTTGGGATAAAGTTGTGGTAAAACAGCAGTGCCCCAGGCAACTGGCAGTATATCTGGCTGACAAATCATTTGTCGAGAAGCATATTCTAAACAAAGATAAATTTCCAAGGAACATGAACTCAGAGCCAAAGATTACATAACACGCAGGAAACAAGCCACTGTTGAGAGAGAATAGGCAGAGACCACAAATGCAGGAGCGTTCGTACAGACTGTAGGCACTGGAATGAGCAGAGACAGAATAGAAAATGAACAAGTTTAATTTATTTAAAGAAATTAAGATAGATGTTGGAAGTATGATTAAGGAGCAAGACACTATGAAAATGGACAAGGCAGTTTTTTAAAAAAATATATATTTTATTGATTTTTTACAGAGAGGAAGGGAGAGGGACAGAGAGTTAGAAACATCAATCAGCTTCCTCCTGCACACCCCCCTCTAGGGATGTGCCCGCAACCAAGGTACATGCCCTTGCCTGGAATCAAACCTGGGACCCTTCAGTCTGCAGGACAATGCTCTATCCACCGGGCCAAACCGGTTAGGGCTGGACAAGGCAGTTTTTAAAAGAAGGACCACATATAATTTTTAGATTAAAAAAATGTAAATTATGAAAATTACAAAATCAAAGGACTGGTAAAACAAGAGAGTATACACAGCTGAAGAGAGAGTTAGTGAACTGGAAAATAAAACTGAAGAAATGTCTTAGAATGTAGTCTAAAGAATGAATAATAGTTAATATTTACAGAATATTTCCCGTGTGCCATATACCCTTTATCTTACTTAACTCTTATAAAAAACTTATGAGGTTGTTACTATTAATATCTATATTTTGCTTAACTTCTCTGTGCCTTATTTTTCCCCAATATAAAGTGTACTACTATGTTGTACACCTGAAACTAATATACTAGTAATATTGAACGTCAACTGTAATAGACTTTTTAAAAAAAAGAGCCCCCAGAAGCAGGGTCCTCATGCACTGCTACTGGGTCTATAAATTGATTCAACTTCTTTGCAGGGCAATTTAGTGATCTCCAAAACAATAAAAATATGCATTTCCCTGACTAAGGAATCCCAACTTTAGGAATGTATTTTACAGAATACTCACCCGTGGTCATGAGATATAGGAACCAGAATGTTCTCAGGGGCATTATTTCTAACAGTCAACAGTGTCCCCCAGCTGGGAGTGTGTGTGTGTGTGGGGGGGGGGGGCGGACAAACAGGCTGTCAAACCTCAGAGGTAATGTATGGGAGGATGGGCGGGGGGGGGGGGGGGGGCGGGGTAAGAGATCAACCAAAGGACTTGTATGCATGCATAAAAGCATAACCAACGGACACAGACCGTAGGTGGGTGAGGGCATGTGCTGGGGGGTGGAAGTGGCTGGGGAGAGGTCAACGAGGGAAAAAGGAGACATATGTTATACTTTAAACATTAAAGAATTTAAATTAAAGAAAGTGAGGCAAGATTCACAATTCTAAAGTAGAAAATGTTCTGAAAACATTTGGTGGCAAAACCTTACCCACACTGATACACTACGACTCTAGGGTTGTATTTGTTTCCTGTTGCTGTGGTAACAAATTACCAGGAACCTAGTGGCGTAACACAATGCATATTTGTCATCTTGCAGTTTTAGGTCAGAGTATAAAGTGGGCCGGCAGGGCTGAGTTCCTTCCTGAGCCTCTGGGTTCCTTCAGAAGGATCCATCTCCTTGCCTGCTTTGAGGGTGTGGGGGCTGCCTGCTTCCCTGGCCGGTGGTCCCATCGTTCTGCCCTCACACCTCTTCTTGGGCTCCGTCACATGTCCTTCTTCCTCTTATAAAGACACTAGTGATTACATTGGACTCCCCTGGGTATTTCAGAGAATCCCCCCGTCTCCAGATCCTGAACTTAATCACATCTGCAAAGTCCCTTTTGTAAGGTTAGATATTCACAAGTTCTGGGGACCAGGACACGGACATCTTTGGGGAGAGGGGGCGGGCATTCTTCTGCTGGTCGCAAGTGTGAATATTCACACGTTGCCACCTCTTTCTATGTTTGTTTCATGTGCTGGGTGTGGTATAATGCATGGTGATGATGCTCTACTCTTGAAAATTCTGGAAAAAACAAAAAAACAAAACAAAAAAAACAATAATTGAATTCAGCAACATATCTGGCCCTGAGAGTTTTGGGCGAGGATTGTGGACCTCCTTGAACCGAGACCAAGTCTTGGCCTGTAGCTCTCCAATGGAAGGTTGTGTGGTTTAAGTGATATACAGTGACTTGTGAAATGTGTGGTGCAATGTCAGACACATCGCGGATGCTCCTGCTTTGCAGTGGGCTGCTGGTCAGCTCACAGCGGCAGCGGCCCTGCTCATTGCACCCCCAACAGCTCTCTCTGCAGACCAGGCACCCACAGTCACTGCTAAGGTCAAGACCGCCACTGAGGTGCCCTGCGGAGGTACATTCAGGCAGAGCCCAGAGAGGGGAGCACTCACAAGGAGGAACGGAGGGAGATGCAGGAGAGTGATGTCTGGGGAGCTCCATCAAGGAGGACTCAGCATTTTCTGTGGGACCCGAGGGGAAGGACACTCCAGGAAAACATCTCTCTGGCAAAGGCATGGCTCCCGCCAGGGCCCGAAAATGCTTTCGTTACTGGCTTCTGGACTGGAAGAACTGTGTGCATTTTTCCGCTATAATTTGAGGTTTCTGAAATGAAAAACTATATTCTACACATAAAGATTACTGAGACCGTCAGCTTGCATGAAGCACCTTATAAACGTACCTAGCTTGGACCTAGTATTTAAGCATTTAGGAAATAATGCGAGGCAGACAGGAATTTACAGATTTATAAGAAAAAAGTAGTTGGCAGAGAAAGGAAGAGGAAAAAAATAGACCAGCTAATCTAGAAAGACTTTTTCAAGGCTTATGAAGAATCTGTGTCTGTGGGGACATTTGGTGACTTAATATTCTTCTGTGCAGGGGGGTGGGGAGGGAGTGAGGGCAAGTCTGTGATTCCTTTTGCATGGTTATGGCAAGGATTCTCTCAACCGTCATGTTCACCCGTGGAAGGAAGTCAAGTTTGCCTGAGGGAAACTGACGGCAGATTCTAGAAAAGGCAAAAATGATAGGTGAGCTGATTCGGCATGTGGTTCCGTTTGCAGCCACCAGGGTTCAGGAAAACCTTCAGCTTAGCTCTTGAAGTGAGAGAATAAAGGGAGAACGAGCAAGTTGGTTGTCATTTCAGTTAGAAAATTGGACAAGGGGTTTATTTATTTTCAAAAGGCAGGTCCCCATGAAGCAAGTCTGCATTCTGTATAATCAGATTGGAATTATTCTGTGCCCCTGCTCCCCCTGTCCCCCCTCCCCCAGTCCTGCCAGCCTGGACACACACACTTCAGGTGGAGGCTCTGTAGGGAGGCTTACTCTGGCCACTGGGAAACAGCTCACGCTTGAGGTCAGATTCTGGGAATAACTAACAGAGGTTTAGGGTTTTACAGTTAAAAAAGCCCATCCATAGGCTTATCAGTTTATTAGCATCCCTGCGTCATTGACTTCCCAAGACTACACAGCTGGTCAGACCTGGGAATGGAATCCTTCCCATCTGAGGCCAGATCCTATGTGTCTCCTCCCACACTGCGGAGTCACAGGTCCAGGAGCACGATGCGGGACTCGGAAACCCGGCTGCTCAGCAAGGCTCTGAGAGTTGTTTGACATACAGATTCCCGGGCCTCCGCCTTAGAGATTCTGACCCAGAGAAGTGTTTGTAAGTCTGTTTTTTAAAATATATATTTTATTCATTTCAAAGAGGAAGGGAGAGGGAGATAGAAACATCAATGATGAGAGACTCATCGTTGGCTGCCTCCTGCACGCCCCATACGGGAGGATGGAGCCCACAACCGGAACATGTGCCCTGCCCGAGAATCGAACCGTGACCCCCTGGTTCATAGGTCCACGTTCGACCACTGAGCCGGGCCGGCTGGGCTAACTCGGCATTTTTAAATGATGGCTTGAGGATCCGATCTACAGCCAGTTTTGGAAGCTACTATTTAGTTAAATCAAAGGCTAGGGCTACCATTTTCACCTGATACCACTTCCAGGACACGAGGGGGAAATGAGTGTGTTTTAGATCAGTGGGTCTTAACCTTTAAAAAACTACTTTCCCTTTTAAGAACTTTGTGGAAATCTAACCCCCTCCCCCTAACCTTCAGCTTCCAATTCAGCTGGAGTGGGACCAGCTGGCTCCCAGGCGAGGCTGTAGGTGTGGCACTGCAGCGAGGGATGGACGGTGCAGGAGACCAGGTGAGTATAACTGTGTGTGTGTGTGTGTGTGTGTGTGTGTGTGTGTGTGTGTGTGTTGGGGTGGGGGTGGGGGTCCTCTTCTCACTCCCACGTGGCTACTGTTATCATCAGTAACAGCTGGCGGTTATGGTGCTTGCGTCCTGCAGGTTCTCTCACCGCTGGGTGAGGGGCAGCAGATGGCAAGGCTGGGGAACACCCTCCATCCTTCCCCGGCTTCCTGTGGTCCTGGTGTGAGCGTGAGGCTGAGAGGGCACCAGAGACAACCAGAGACCCAGGAGGGCGGGCGGAGCACCGCTCGCCGCCGCGGAGAGGATCAGGGTCGCCTCCCAGGGCGCGGCGGGGAGGTGGGGCGGCCCAGGCGCCTGGCGGCCGTCCCGGCCATCTCCGCCCGGAGGTGCGAGGGCGCCCGCGGCCCGCAGGGGGCGCTGCCGCGCCGTCCCGCCGTCCCGCCGCCCACTCGGCGGGCGCGCCTCTCCGCAGTCCAGAGCCGCCGGGCCCGGGACCCGCTCGTGCGAGCGCGCAGACTTCTCGGCCGGACCGAGGACGCCGCCCGCTCCGGCCGCCCGTGCGCTCGCCTTCCGCGCCCGCTCGGCCCCCCGCCCCCGCCCCGCGCCGCACCTCCCCGGCGTCCGAGCGCACAGCTCCCGCCCCGGGAGCCTCCGGCCGTCCGGACCCCGCCGCCCCGCCGCCGGCGCGCTCTGCGCCCCGCTCGCCGGGCACCGGGAGGGCGGTGTCGGCTGAGGATGGGCGGCCCGGCGGCGCGGAGGGGCGCCGGGGGGCTCCGCGCGCTGCTCCTGGCGCTGGTGGCCGCGGGAACCCCCGCCGGCGCCTACAACCTGGACCCGCAGCGCCCCGTGCGCTTCCAGGGCACCGCCGGCTCCTTCTTCGGGTACGCGGTGCTGGAGCACGTCCACGACAACACGCGCTGGTGAGTGTCCTCGCGGCTCCCCGAGCCCGCCGGCCGCCGCCCCAGCCTCGGCCCCCCGGCCGGCCGCCGCCGCCTTTCCGGCCTCTCCACGCCCGCCGTCCCGAGGGGGAGATTTAAATGTCTCCGCTGCGCGCGGCGCGGCCGCGGAGGGAGGCGAGGAGGGCGGGCGGGCGCCGGTCCCCGGTCCCCTGGACTTCCCGGTGGCGCCCGGGGTGGGAGGGAGCCGGGCCGGGCGCTTCCCGGGGTCCCAGCCTGGAGTGTGCGGGGAGAGCCGCCCTCGGCCTCCCAGCCAGACTCGACTTAACTCTCTCCTCGCAAAGTAACTGGCGCCTCTGCCCTCCGCTGGCCGGCTTGCATCCCCAACGCAGCAGGGCTCGGCTCCGGCACCACAGTTTCGGGCGACTCTTGGTGACACCCCATCCACCTCTCCCCGGCTTCAAGCCTGTCCCGCGCCATCGCGCACAGAAAGCGGAGTAACCCCGCGAAGTGAGGGCAGTAGGCCTTGCGCGCATTGGTGAGGGGCTCGGGGTGGGGAGGGGTCTCCCAGAGGCCTGAGTGTCTGAGACACCAGGGGGCACATAGGAGCCAAGAGGCCCCCTCCTCCCTTACCAGGCCCTCTGCGGAGTGAGCTGACAGGGTCCCGGGTGCAGGAAAGGAGGATGGTCCAGGACCCCCGTGACAAGGACAGGAGGGCTGGTGGGTAAGTTCCAGGGTGGCCTGGCCTCTTTTCACAGGGGTCATCTGGCCTGGACACAGCACCAGAAGTCTCAGGGGGATGTGGTTCTGTAGAGGTCGAGGAGGCCAGTTGCCCCCTAAGAGTCCCAAGGGGTGGAGAGCTGTCCTGGGTTCAGCACCCCCAGCTAAGGGGTGCCGAGCTGAGAGTACAGCCCCTGAGCGAGGCTAGAGGAGAGGCTGGTCCCTCCCTCACCATTTTCCCCCGCACAAGAGGGAATGAAGCAGCCACACAGAGTCACCTCTTCATCCCAGTTAGGCCCAGGGATCGTTCCCCTGTTCAAGGTCATGCCCTGATGGGGGCCCAGGTGACTATGGTGTGTCCCCACCGTGAGCATGCTTAGCTAGTGCAGGCTGGGAGGGCAAGGTCAGTGGCGTGTGCTTCCGCATGTAGTTCTCCCGGAGAGTCCCTGGTCCGAATTGGTCAGAGGCTGATGGAAAAGGCTGGATTTGCAGGTCAAGCCCTCACGAATTCCTGGAAAACTGGGGACTCCGTGACCAGCCAGCCCACTAGCCATCATGCTGCTTAAAGAGCTGCCTCCGAGAGAAACTGTCTAAAGTCCGTGTGTCGCTCCTGTCCGGTTTCACATCTCCCTCCCTGCCGGCCACCCCAGGCGCGGAGTGTACGGCCAGACTGCCTTTCCCTGCACTTGCCAATCCCCTTTAGAGAGCAAAGCAGGCTGACCACCTCTTGCACGGGCCTCCTCCACACTCAGAGTCCGCGGGCACTTGGCTGTGGTAGAGAATGCAGCCTGGGCAGAAGCCGTGGGAGAGAGAGCACACCCCAAATACCGCGGGCCTCCTGGACTGCGCCCTTGGCACGGAGTGTGTGGAGAGGGCTGTCAGAAATAGA
The DNA here is from genome assembly GCF_014108235.1 of Myotis myotis. Classification (NCBI taxonomy): domain Eukaryota; kingdom Metazoa; phylum Chordata; class Mammalia; order Chiroptera; family Vespertilionidae; genus Myotis; species Myotis myotis. The sequence goes on from NW_023416317.1 coordinate 50,233,027, forward strand.
AGGGCTTCTCCGGGCAGGGCGCTTCTGCTGAGAGGCGGGCCAGGGCTCTGGGGCATTGAGTGGGTGCGGGCTTGTGCTCTCCAAGCTCCTCAAGCTCCTTAAACGGCTCAGTTACTGGGAGAGGTGCTAAGGCCCTCTCACCTGGATTTGGATGGGCCACAGGTCTACGCTGCCTGAGCTGGGGAGCAACAGGGAGGAACGCAGAGCTGATCTGACAGGTGGAGAGAGCTGAGCCTGCTTTGTTTTAAAAAGGGGAGGGAGAAAAGCGATGTGATGTGGATGCACTGGACAAGTGCAGGAAGAGCCGGTCTGGCTTTCAACTCAGCACCCGAGTGAAAGGTAGAGGGCAGTAACGCTGGTGCACGGCCTTGGTGCCAGTGGAGATGGGGGTCAGATATTTCAGGGGTCAGTGCGAACCCACCCACAGCCAGGCTGCTGGTCCCCGAAGTGCCCTCTCTGCTTCGGATACTGAGTGTGCTGCTTCGGGTACCAACTAACCTGAAATCTTTTTAAAGCAGTTCGTTTCCTCCCTCCCTCCCCCCACTGACTCGGGTTTATCTTAGGCAGTCTTTGTCTTAGACCTTGAATGGGACTCCCTGCTGACTATGCTGCCCAGTCCTGGTAAACTGTGGCCTCTGAAGCAAGAAACCGCTACCGACATCGCCTTCTTTCACCTTCTTTCTTTCACCTTCTTCTTCTAGAGCAGTGGTTCTCAACCTTCTGGCCCTTTGAATACAGTTCCTCGTGTTGTGACCCAACCATAAAATTATTTTCGTTGCTACTTCATAACTGTCATGTTGCTACTGTTATGAATCGTCATGTAAATATCTGATATGCAGGATGGTCTTAGGCGACCCCTGTGAAAGGGTCGTTCTACCGCCAAAGGGGTCGTGACCCACAGGTTGAGAACCGCTGTCCTAGAGGCTGGACTTACCACCAGGCTAATGAAAATCCCACCAAAGGCTTCTCACTCACACAGACTCCTGCCAGGACCCTGGGCCTCCTTTTTTGCTCATAATTCCGGGCGAACTTTCTTCATTCAGAATTCATGATGTCACCCTCAATGTATAAGATTCAGGCCCTGAAGACATGAGGCCAACCCAAGATCTCTGCCTTAACTTTCAGCTCTGGGGTTGGTTGCTTGACTTAGTGACTGATTGTCGGTCTCTCCTACCAGGTAGACCGACAAGCAGGATCTTTTATTCCTGCTTGAGGGACCTGTAAGTTGTTTCCAGTTATTCACGATGATAAACAACAGCAGGGGTAAACATCCTTGTAACTAAAGCTTTGCGGCTTAATTATTTCCTTTGGATACGTTCCTGGGCTTAGACTTGCTGGGTGAGAGAGGAAGGGCGATTTTGAGTCATTTTCTATGCATTTCCAAAGTGCCAGGGAAGCGAAAGTGTATACTTGAGAGAAATGCATTCACTTACTTGGTACGGGAGTTTTGGAGTTTTGACCAAAGGGCTGCCCCGGGGCAATACACAGGCATAGCCAGCCACCCATAGGAGGGGACTTAAAACGATCATAGAGCAGTGTGAGGAGATGAGATCGACCCCTGGACCCAGCAAGGCCCCCGCGCTCTGCTGCATCCCTGTGTCCTGCTCGGACGTCCCGCCACCATCGCCATCATGCCCAAGAGAAAGGCTGAAGGGGATGCTAAAGGAGATAAAGCCCAGGTGAAGGATGAACCACAGAGACGATCCGATCGCCCGGTTATCAGCTAAACCTGCTCCTCCGAAGCCAGAGCCCAAGCCTAAAAAGGCCCCTGCAAAGAAGGGAGAGAAGGTACCGAAAGGGAAAAAAGGGAAAGCTGATGCTGGCAAAGATGGGACTAATCCTGCAGAAAATGGAGATGCCGAAACAAACCAGGCACAGAAAGCTGAAGGTGCTGGAGATGCCAAGTGAAGTGTGTGCATTTTTGATAACTGTGTATTTCTGGTGACTGTACAGTCTGAAATACTACTTTTTATCAAGTTTTATAAAAAAACAAAACCGATCACACATAGTCACAGTGGGCGTGAGGGTAAGTGACGGGCATGAAAGGGAAAAGTGAGCCAGTGAAACTGAGAGGCAAAGAAGGCAATTGTTGATTAAGCCTTGTATTTAGTGTTTCTCCTTAGCTGCTTTTTAAAAATATATATATTTTAATTGATTTCAGAGAGGAAGGGAGAGGGAGAGATAGAAACATCAATGATGAGAGCGAATCATTGATTGACTGCCTTCTGCACGCCCCCTACTGGGGACCAAGCCGCAACCTGGGCATGTGCCCTTGACTGGAATCGAACCTGGGACCCTTCAGTCCGCAGGCCATCGCTCTATCCGCTGAGCCAAACCAGCTAGGGTGCTCCTTAGCTTCTTAATTCAATGTTGGTTGTATGTAGGGTGAGGGAGCAGGAATGGGTCTATGTAGGTGAGGGAGCAGGATTGGGTGTATGTAGGTGAGGGAGCAGGATTGGGTGTATGTAGGTGAGGGAGCAGGATTGGGTGTAAGTAGATGAGGGAGCAGGATTGGCTGTATGTAGGGTGAGGGAGCAGGATTGGGTGTAAGTAGGTGAGGGAGCAGGATTGGGTGTATGTAGGGTGAGGGAGCAGGATTGGGTGTATGTAGGTGAGGAGCAGGATTGGGTGTAAGTAGATGAGGGAGCAGGATTGGCTGTGTGTAGGTGAGGGAGCAGGAATGGGTGTATGTAGGGTGAGGGAGCAGGATTGGGTGTAAGTAGGTGAGGGAGCAGGATTGGGTGTAGTAGGTGAGGGAGCAGGATTGGGTCTAAGTAGGTGAGGGAGCAGGATTGGGTGTATGTAGGGTGAGGGAGCAGGATTGGGTGTATGTAGGTGAGGGAGCAGGATTGGGTGTATGTAGGTGAGGGAGCAGGAATGCGTGTATATAGGTGAGGGAGCAGGATTGGGTGTATTATAGGGTGAGGGAGCAGGAATGGGTGTATCGGAGGGTGAGGGAGCAGGAATGGGTGTAAGTAGATGAGGGAGCAGGATTGGGTGTATTATAGGGTGAGGGAGCAGGAATGGGTGTATGTAGGGTGAGGGAGCAGGATTGGGTGTATGTAGGTGAGGGAGCAGGATTGGGTGTATTATAGGGTGAGGGAGCAGGATTGGGTGTATGTAGGTGAGGGAGCAGGATTGGGTGTATTATAGGGTGAGGGAGCAGGAATGGCTGTGTGTAGGTGAGGGAGCAGGATTGGGTGTATGTAGGGTGAGGGAGCAGGATTGGGTGTATGTAGGGTGAGGGAGCAGGATTGGGTGTATTATAGGGTGAGGGAGCAGGAATGGCTGTGTGTAGGTGAGGGAGCAGGATTGGGTGTATGTAGGGTGAGGGAGCAGGATTGGGTGTATTATAGGGTGAGGGAGCAGGATTGGGTGTATGTAGGGTGAGGGAGCAGGATTGGGTGTATTATAGGGTGAGGGAGCAGGAATGGCTGTGTGTAGGTGAGGGAGCAGGATTGGGTGTATGTAGGGTGAGGGAGCAGGATTGGGTGTATTATAGGGTGAGGGAGCAGGATTGGGTGTATGTAGGTGAGGGAGCAGGATTGGGTGTATCGGAGGGTGAGGGAGCAGGAATGGCTGTGTGTAGGTGAGGGAGCAGGATTGGGTGTATGTAGGGTGAGGGAGCAGGATTGGGTGTATGTAGGATAAGGAGCGAGAAGAATGTGCTGGAGCTGGAGGGGCAGGGATAGGACTCGGGCACAGGGCAGCGTGGGCTCTGCAGGGGCAGAGCTGAGGGCTTGTGGGGCTGAGAGACCCTTCCTAGCTGCACATCACAGAACACGTGTGTGTGTGCTGTCAGAACTAGCCCTGCTTCCTCAACCCCATAATGAGCATTCCTACCAGTTCTTTTCAAATTGTCACGGACCAGAAGGTCCTCAATCTCTGTAGGAGAGGGCGTGTGACCTTGCTTTTCCCAGCCCTGGGGACTGAGGCCAGCTTCTGCAGTCACAGTGCATTGGAGCAGAGCCCAGACCCCTCCTCTCTCCACATGCTGGCTTGAGTGGTCCCTCTGTCGCCATGCTCTAGGCAGCGGGAGCTGTCCCAATGGCCAGGGGACCAGAATAGCCTGGGCTGTGTTACAGGTGTCACTTGTATCCGTTTGGATGCAAACCTGCAAGTGACTCAGTTTCCTCCTTTGCAGAGTCACCCAAGGGTGTCTCCCTGTGCAGGGACAGCTGCCTCTGGTCTATCTCCCACCCCCCAGTCTCTTGCACCCCTTGGACACCAGCAGTAGGTGCCAGGGGACACGGACAAAGCTGACTTCTGTCCCTTTCCCGTAGACATGGGTGGGTTCCTCAGCTGCAGGACAGACAACTGTAACACCCTGTGATATAAACAAAAGCAGCCCGGCTGGCGTCCAGCCCCCAGAGTGGGTTTCTCCCACACCCCTCCCCTCCCCTCCTCTCCGCCCCAGACGCCCTGGAGTTGGTTGGGTGCACTGGCTTCCTTTCTGGCCACGTGCTTCCTGCCCCATCTCCCAGGACACAGAGCGAGGGCTTGGAAGTGGAAGACGAGCCGGCTTTTTGCTTTGTTAAGGTTGTCAGAGCGTCATTCAGAGAGGGAGACAGTCCAGAGCCAAGGAGCACATAACATCCTCACTTTGCCTCAGGGCTGAGTTTTCAAAGAACACGCTGGACATGTCTGCCGCCCTGCCAATACAGCTGCCAGTTGCCAGATATATTGTGATTTTAAAGTAAAATCAATTCCAACCAAAGAAAACGAGGAACCCAGTTCCTCAGTCGTACTAGCCACATGGCAAGGGCTCAGTGCCCACATGCGGCTGGCGGCCTCTGTTTGGGGTCGAACACAGAGGAGCATATATTCATCACCGCAGAAAGTTTGGCTGGTGGTGCTGGTTTAGAGCAATGGCTTAAGTCTTAAAGGGCTAGACCAGGGGTGGGCAAACTTTTTGACTCGAGGGCCACAATGGGTTCTTAAACTGGACCGGAGGGCCGGAACAAAAGCATGGATGGAGTGTTTGTGTGAACTAATATAAATTCAAAGTAAACATCATTACATAAAAGGGTACGGTCTTTTTCAAATGGGCCGGATCCGGCCCGCGGGTCGTAGTTTGCCCACGGCTGGGCTAAGATCCAAGGTGACAATAAGTAAAAGAAAAACCAATCCCTCGATGTATTTGAGTATTAAGATGGAAACAGAGGGGCTTAAATCTAAGTGAAAATGAAGAGTGGGCAGCTAACATGGCGGAATTCTTCTTTCACCCACCAGACATCGGAGTGCGGGCTCTGTGCTAAGGGGCAGGGATTCAGGAATGAAGAATCCGCTCCCAGTCTGACGGGTGAGAAGGTGGTGGGTTCTAGTCTTGCGTCTCAGGGAAAACGTAAGCTATGGGCTCCGATGGGGAGAGGCTTGTCCTCGGGCAGGCACAGGTGGTTCAGGGGGCAGAAGAGAGACTCCTGGGAAGGCAACACCTTGAGAGATCAGGGGCCTTGTTTTCCCATTTTAGTGAGGAGACACATTTACTTATGCCTCCGCATCGCCTCTTGGCTGAGGCCTCGGCGCGGGCGTGGCCCCGCCTCCCCATCTGGGTTTGCTGGAAGCAACACTTTCAGGTCTGGTTCCTGGTTCTTACTGGCCCCGAAGAGCCTGCTGTCTCAAGCTCTCAGGAAGGGGTGATGCCTTTATGAGGCCCAACGTCGAAGAGGACCCAGAGAGCGTCCCTTGGGGGTTTCCCGGGAGTTCCCCTGAAGATCCCCACACTGGTGAGGGTGCTGTTTTCCGAGCTGGTGCTGAACTGGCCGGGGCAGAGGCAGCTGGGTTGTCCAGGCGAGACCCATCCAAGGCAAGAGGACAGACTTTTCTCAGCCAGTCATTCCCAGCCCTGAGTGCCAGGGTGCGAAGGGCCGGGCTCCAGCCAGCTGGTTCCCTGGGGACCTGCTGCTGGTCTGGAAACAGCCGCCTCCTGATAACTCCTGTTGTGATTTGTCCCGGGAAAATTTTTCACGTTTATTCAAAGCAGCCGTGGTTTTCTCAGAGATCACTTGCTTTCAAGGGAGTTGCATGGCGACTTTAAGAAGTCAAAATGCACGATTCCATCAGATAGTATTTTCTGAGCATGGACAAGGAGTTAAGTGCTGCCACAGGCATTATGGTCTTTTTTTTAAAAAATATATATTTTATTGATTTTTTACAGAGAGGAAACGGGAGGGATAGAGAGCTAGAAACATCGATGAGAGAGAAACGTCGATCAGCTGCCTCCTGCACACCCCCCACTGGGGATGTGCCTGCAACCAAGGTACGTCCCCTTGACCGGGATCGAACCCGGGACCCCTCAGTCCACAGGCCGACGCTTTATCCACTGAGCCAAACAGGTCAGGGCAGGCATGATGGTCTTTAATGGCATCTTGTAGTCCAGGTTGGCAATGAGATTCCTTTGTGGGAAGGAAAGGCGATGGGGAAGATAGAGGAGCACTAGCCACAGCTCTGAGCTGCAGAGTCCGATACTTGGCTTGGACCCAGGAGCAGTGGTAGGCGGTGGAGGTACCACCGTCTAGTTCTCTTCAGGGGTGGCATGCCCTAGCCCGATGGTGTGTCTGTTTTCTATTACCGCAGTATTGCTGTAGAACAAGCCACCTTACCACTCAGGGGCTTAAACCAGTTACCATTTATGATGAGCTCATGATTCTGTGATTGGCAGTTGAGACTGGGTTCAGCTGGGTGGTTCTTACGTTCCCCGCTGGGCTCACTATGCATCTGCTGTCAGCTTCTGGGCGGGCTGGTTGGCCTGCGGGTCTAGGATGGCTTCCGCTGGGATGGCTGAGTGTGCCATCCACCAGCAGCCTGGGCTTGTTGTACACGTGGTGGCTGGGCAGGGTGCCAGGAGGGCACTCGGATTGTGCCTGGTCTCTTGGAGCCTGGGCTGTTCCTCCTGTCACGCTCTATTGGCCAGTGCAAGTTCAGGGCCAGCCCCCGTTCCCAAGGAGGGGAAACACACTCCAGCTCTTCTTATTTTTTAAAAAATTTTTATATTAATATCAACTAAAGCTGAGGGGGGAAGAGAAACATTAATGATGAGAGAGAATCATCCATCGGCTGCCTCCTGCACGCCCCCCACTAAGAATCGAGCCCGCAACCCAGGCATGTGCCCTCGACTGGAATTGAACCCGGGACCCTTCAGTCCACAGGCCGACACTCTATCCACTGAGCCAAACCGGCCAGGGCAGACTTCACCTCTTGATGGAAGGAGCTGCAGAGTCACATTGAAAAGGCCTGGGAACAGGAAGGGCGGAGGATCCTGGCTACTTTCACAATCTGCTGCCAGTGGTGAGAGTGCCCTCGCCATTCCTGGATTTCTGTGATCTCAGCTGACGGTCTGAACACATTTCTGCCCGCACACGAGAAAAGGGACGGAGGCTCTGTGAGCTCCTGGGGCTGCCAGGAGGTGGAGCTGGGATGAGTTGGGTGCCAAGGTTTTTGACCAGCTGTCCAGCATTCTGACGCTTCTTTGACTGTACCCTTTGTACCAAGCGCAGTCCTGGGTGCTTAATAAACACTGTCTTGCTTACACCTTATAAGAACGCTTATGAGGCACATTTCCCTTCTGTGTTACGGAGGAAGAAGACGGAGGCTCAGGGTGGTTAAGGAACTTGCCTGAGGTCACACAGCGTATCAGTGGCAGCGGCAGCACTGGAATCCCGTGTTACCCCTGTGCTGCTTACACTTCACCACCCTGAGTCACTTGCCCTTGGAGCTTAGCATTCAGGGGGCGCTACTAGTTTAAAACACCTAAAAGCAGTTGGTATGTCCTGCTTAAACCCGGAGCCTCGGGGTCCTCGGATGTAAAAAGAGGCGCCTCTGAGGTTTTCAGGTTCCTCACCTCCGGTTGGCAAGCGCTGGCCCAAGGCAGTCTCTCCCTCTGGGAGGTACGGTCCGAGGTGGTGCTCCCTCTGCTCAAGTCTGTTTTCCGTTGATTAAGGGGGGCGGAGGGATTCCTAGGGATTCCTGGGGTTTCCGTGCGGTGCGGTGAGCACAGCGATTGAATTCTGCCTGCCACGTGGGTCCCTGGGGAAGCGTTGGCTTTGGGATCAAATGCATGAAAGCAACCCTAATGGGTTTAAGGTTTTGAATCCCCAGTTGCTGTCCTAGATCTGGCTGTAATTTCGCCCGCAGAAGCGCGGCCGTGGCATTTGTGGGGAGGGAGGGAGCCTTTGAGTCACTGTCCGTTCCGCGCCTTCCCCAGGAGGCAGCTGTGGCTCAGCCCTTCTCTGCCACCTGCTATCCAGGGAATGGACCTGCAGTTCGCTCTCAGGATGTGAGGGACGGGTTTGGGGCAGGATGGGCGGCTGCACTGGAGCCTTTGTTGCCAGCTGGACCCCACACAGGCCAACCGAGGAAGTGGCCGTGTTGGAAAAACCCAGGGCATCGAAACGGCTGCAACAGGAGGGAGTGTGGGGCATTGGAAAGACTGCGCCCTGGATGCCCCGGGTTCGAATCCAGCCCTGCCACCTGCCAGCCCAGTCCCCCGCCATCTCCGTGTAAAATGCATGCAGGGGCTGCCCGGCAGGAGTGACCCGAGCAGATACTCAGACACCCTGCGAGCCTGGGTGCTGGCAGACAAACAGATGGGCCCGCATTTTTAAATCGGTGCGTGCACTACTCACGGAGAGGCGTGAACCTCCGGGCAGCACCATGCCAGCCATGCACATGTTTTAGAAAAGCAAGAGAAGGTGCTGGAAGTTCAGCCTTGATGGGGAAGAGAAAGCCTTCTTTCTGTTCCCACGCTAGTCTGCCCTTGGGCATGAAAAAGCTTCCCCATCAAAGTTCTCACCTGTGGGCCTCACCTGGGCTTTTTCAGGCAGGTCACCGGGGTGACCAGCGGGCACCGCAGGGGGCACTTGGCACCTGTTGGTTCCCCTTTCCTCCTCCTGGCTGATGTGGGATGGGCAGAATCGGGCAGCGGGCACTGCTAGGGCACGTGTTACAGCCTGGCATCTTACCACACTTGGTGGGCTTGGGCAAGTCCCAGGACCGCCTCTGGCCACCTGCTTCTCCATCTGTACAAGGGGGAGAATATGAGTGCTTCCCATAGGGTCGCTGTGAAGCTTCAGTGCGATTCTGCCATCAGGAGCCTCGCCCAGCACCTGCGCACTGCACGTGCCCGACACATGCCGGTTGTCCTCGTAATTAGAGGTGTAGACGTCTGAGTTAACGAGAGGACCTAAATGCCTTTGAGGTTGGAGTGCATCTTTAACGGGGGATTGCATAGGAGGAAAGCCTCTCTTCTCAAGGGTCACCTGTTCATACCGGCTCCAAATGGACAGGATTATTTGTCATCGGGGTGGGGGTGACATAGTACTTCTCAGGCTGGAAATCACAGGGAGAGCCTGTTCGAATGCGCGTTCCGATGAAGCGGGCCTGGGCCCCGGCCCGAGAGTCTGCATTTCCATCAAGCTCCTAGATGTTCTCCGTGCTGCTGGTCGGGGGACCACACTGGGAGTCTCGAGCAAAGGTCAGAATCAGCCTAATGATTTATTCATGGGTGGGGGACACTCAGGCCCTTTTGTATGGTAACCGTACAAAGGAAAGAAACGTTTTATTGTCTTGTCAGGAGTCACAAGGAGGATTCGGGGGGATGCTGGAGATATCTGGGATGTCTCTTTGTAACGTAGAATAATGAGAAAAAGCAGATGGCATCTTCTCAGTGGCTTGTCCTGAACCCTGGGCCATTGCGCTCGCTCTATCTCTTGGGATCGGCCTGGCCAGTAGCCAGCTGAACTAACTTCAGAAAAGACAAGCTCATCGGCTGGCCTGCCGCCGCAGCCTTGCTGGCCGGCGGCCTAGGTAAAGAGCAGCGCCAGGCGGAGGAAGCCACGATGTTCTGTAAACACGGAGATACAAGCTCGTGCTCCACCGTGCCACCCCGTGAGCTGGGCGCACACGTGTGCGTGCACACGCTCCTGATCTCTTGCTTCATTTTCCATGACACGGGATTTGGGAAAAATGTTCTCATCTGACCAGCAGATTAAGGGTTTGAACCAGAGGGTTTTTATCAGTGCTTTAACCCCCCCCCCCACACACACACACATTTAATTTTATTTATTTTTAAATAAATTTTGTATTGATTGCAGAGAGGAAGGGTAAGGGGGAGAGAGATAGAAACGTCAAGATGAGAGGGAATCATTGAAGGGCTGCCTTCCGCATGCCCCCTACTGGAGATTGAGCCCGCAACCCTGGCATGTTCCCTGAGTAGGAATCCAACAGTGACCTCCTGGTTCATAGGTCAGTGCTCGACCACTGAGCCACATCGGGCTCAGTGCTCTTGATCAGCTATTGTTAGAACCACCAAGTACCTTGGGATTAGAACAGCGGTTCTCAACCTGTGGGTCGCGACCCCTTTGGCGGTCGAACGACCCTTTCCCAGGGGAGAAAGGGACATTCGTTACAAAGAGACATCCCAGATATCTCCAGCATCCCCCCCCGAATCCTCCTGGTGACTCCTGACAAGACAATAAGCCGTTTCTTTCCTTTGTACGGTTACCATACAAAAGGGCCTGAGTGTCCCCCACCCATGAATAAATCATTAGGCTGATTCTGACTTTTGCTTGAGACCATCCTGCATATCAGATATTTACATGATGATTCACAACAGTAGCAACATTACAGTGATGAAGTAGCAACGAAAATAATGTTATGGCTGGGTCACAACATGAGGAACTGTATTTAAAGGGCCAGAAGGTTGAGAACCACTGGATTGGAAGGAAAAAATAATTCGGCCGGTCCTTTCTCCCCTTTGGAGTTCCATAGAAATGTTGCCCCTCTCAGCCTCCGATCCAGGCTGAGAGCAGCAGTGCCTGGGATCGAGCTCCCCAGGGTCCGTCCCTTCCTGCTCCGGTGACCTGCGGGTCTCGTTCGGTCTGCACATTTGGAGCAGAGGCACCTCTGAAATGTGCAGGGTTCCAATGCCATTTGGGGGCATGCGCTCGAGAAGCAGCCCGCCCCGTGTTTAATTTTTGTCATTTTTACCAAATGAATCGCAAGTGGCGTTTGTTGGCGGGGCTAATGTACACTTGGCGTTGGTCGGAATTTTTAGGCCCAGCCCTGTCCCCCCGGGGTTTTCGAGTGGAGGAGGCGTGGTATGTTGCCCAGCTCCGACGGGCCGACGCGTGGAAAGGCGTGGGTGTTTCAGCTGCTTGGATGGGCCCACCCGCTAATTCTTCTCACCTGTGAAAACATGACCGGCCTAATGGAGAGCAGCCCTGGCCTCGCGCTGGTGGCTCTAAGCTCAGCCCCAGAAGCCGGGTAGGGGGGTTGGGGTGGGACTTGATCTCTATACGTGGCCACCTTCTCCCTGGAGTTGCATTTGGTGTGTCATCGTGCGTTTGCGTTAGAGCAGCAGAAAGCCGGCCAGATGGCCCGTGCGCGGTGACAGAGGCGGGTGGTCTGTTTGGGAAAATGCCTGCTGTGATTTCCGAGGGCTGTGGGTTCCAGCCGGCCCGCCCTGGTGAGCGGGAGGGGCAGCTCCCCGGGGTGTTATGGAAGGCCCCGGGGGGCAGCTGGGGTGCCCTTACTGTTGGGGGCCTGGCTCCCGTCACACCCCAGCAGGGTGTGACTTGATTCCTCACAGAATCGAATACAGTCTGTCCTGGGCTGATCATGAAGGAAGTGCTCTGGGCGGCGGGGGGTGGTCTCCCTGGCTCCTTGCATCCCCAGAGGTCCTTCACCCCTGGATGTTGAGGGGTTGGGGCAGGGGCAATGAAGATGAGACCCACATGCCTTCCCATGAACCTGACAGCATGGGTCTGAGTCTTAGTGTGGCTGTCCTTGGTGATGTCTGCCGGCCTTGCTGAAGGCCCGTCTGAGGGTCTCCGACTTCTATTGCTCTTCTGGGGTGTCGGTGGGGGGAGCAGCACCATTTGAGGCCAGGGTGGGGGTGAAGCGTGAGTGTCCGACACCTCAAGATGAAGGTGGCTTTCCGGACGCAGTGAGGGGACCTGGGTCCATAGGGAGGCTGTCTGGGGTCATTCTTCCCTCTACTCGACTAGCCTTTTCCACAGATGACCTAATGGATAATACTTTCTGTTCCCCGGTAAGCGGAGATGATCAATTTCACAATGTGCCCAATACCTTCCGGGGGGAAATTGCACCCCCTTTCCAGGCTGCCAGAGATACTGAGCAGCTCGAGTTCGCCTCGAGGAACAGCTTAGCGCTGTCTACTCCTTGAACATCAGCGTGGGTTTTGTTTACTGTCTCATCGTACAAGTTCTTTTCCAAGTGGCTCGTAGCTCAGCACAGGCTGTACCTGATTGCTGCCGTTTGGTATTCTTTGCCCTAGCTCTTTGGCTGACCACTTTCCGGAAACAATGCATAAAACTGTAGGTCATAATTGTTTTCGTAACATCTGGAGGGGAACTGGCTGCTGTTCCCCCGTGTCCTGTGCCCACACAGGCCCAAATGTGTCTTTTCTGTTTTCTTGGCATGTCTTGCCTTTTCCTCCAGCAGGGACGGGCTCTGTGGGGGTCGGCCCCTTCCCAAGGCAGCTTTCGGTTCAAGATGAAGGACATACAGCTTCATTCTTGCCCAGAGATGACACCATCTCTGGTTTGAGTTGGATGCATGTGTAATTCTACGTTATGCCGACGCCTTCCCTATGTCCCTGTAAATGTGCCTGTTGTGTGTGGTGGGGAGGGAGAGGGGAACGCAGAAGAGAAGTGGTATAGCTACGTATCTTATTTATTCATGTCATTATTTTTTAAGTCTAATACATCTGGGAGAGCGACCATATCATATATACAATCTAATGAATGATCGTAAATTTGCGTGAACACTGCTCAGGTTGCAAAGTAGAACGTCATGAGCACACAGCAAGCCCCGCCTCCCTCACTAGTCTTAGTGTGGCTGCCTCATTCCTCCCCCAAGGTAGCCATTATCCTGATCTCTAACACCACAGTTATACTTCAGCTACTTTGAACTTCAGGTGAACAGAGTCAGTGAGTACACTGCAGTCCCTGACACATTTTGTTCCATGTTATATAAGATTTATCTGTGTGGCTGCAGTTGAATGATGTTCACTGATTTTCGTGGCTGTGTAGAATTCTGTTGTACTTCTCTACCATAACTTATCCATTCTAGCATTGATGGACCTGCGGGTTTCTTCAATTTTGGCCATTACATATTGAGCCGTGAACACGTTTGACCTGTCTCCTGGTAGGCATGTGCCTGCATTTCCGTTGGGCATGTTCCTAGACATGGTATGACTGGGTCCTAGGCTAGGCACATGTTTGGCGTTATTAGAAACTGTTGAATTTTTCTCCGACGTGGCTGTGATGATTTACACTCCCACCAGCAGTGTAGGAGGGTTTCCGTTGCTCCAGCTCCTTGTCAGCACTTGGCATTTTCGGTTTTAGCCTCCTCATAGGTGTGAAGTGGTAGCTCATTCGTTATATCTCTGATAACAAATATAGTTGAGCACCTTTTAATGTGTTTATTGGCCAGTTGGTTATGGTCTTTCATCAAGTATCTATTCAAGTCTTTGGCCTAATATGGTATTGGATACCTGTATTTTCCTTCTCAACTTGTACGAGTTCTTAATAGATTCTGGATAGCCATTGTTTGTTGGTTATATGTGTTTCCAACCAAACTTATGCTCTAAATGTGCCTGGAGACAATCCACCAGGTTCTCTGTGGGAGGCCCTCCCTCCTGGCCCCGCCAGCACAGTACAATGCTAGGTATGGTTTTCCAGTCAACAATTCAGACCGCCCGCCTGTGACTGGATATTAATTTAACCATCAGCCTCTTCTTTCCTGGTCCTGGGTTGTGACAGAATGCCCTTTCTTCTCGATGTGCAGGATCCTTGTGGGCGCACCAAAGGCCGAGTCCAAGTACAGCACGTCAGTGAAGTCCCCGGGGGCTGTGTTTAAGTGCCGCATCCATACCAACCCCGACCGGAGATGCACTGAACTGGATATGGCTCGAGGTGGGTGCCACCCATGCCAAAGTGGAAATGGGCTCTGTACCCTCATTCTTCCCTCTTTCTTCCCAGGCGGCCTGGCCTTCCTTCCTTCCTTCCTTCCTTCCTTCCTTCCTTCCTTCCTCCCTTCCTTCCATCATGTAGGGAGTAGCTATTACTTTCTAAGCACCAGGATATACCAGTAAAAAACAAAGATCCTGCCATCCTTGTAGATTAGTGGGCCCAAGAGATATTAAAAAGCAAGACTTGAGAGCAAGAAGACCAGAGAGAAGGTGGTGTGTGATCTACGTGTGATGGGAAGGATGCACAGCAGTCAGCTGGGCAGGTGGGGAGGCAGAACCTCCAAGCAGAGGAGAGCATATGCCGTGTTCAGGTACAGAGTGGGGGTGGTGTGGCTGGAGTGGCGAGCAGGAGAGAGTGGAGGCAGAGGAGCTCGGCAAGGTAGGCTGGGGCTGCTCACACAGGGCCCAGCAGGCTGGGGGAAGGGGTTAGGGTGTTATCCTGTGTATGAAGGAGAGGCCATTGAAATCAATTTTAGGGTTTATGTTTTAAGTAGGGAAAGATAGGATCAATGGATATTTTTAAAAGCTCACTTGGATCCAGTGGAATCAGACGGGTCGGCCTGGGTTCAGAGCTCAGCAATGCCAGTTACTAGTTGGGGCTTATTGGGAATGTCCCGTAGCCTCTTTGGCCTCAGTTTCCTCACTAGGACTAAGATACCTTTCTACCTCACAGTATTACCTTGAGAAGATTATGAGATAATAGAGGTGATATCCAGAATTTTACTTGGCACTCAGTAGGCACTCAGTAAGTAGGAGTTATCTATACTAATAAAAGGGTAATATGCTAATTAGACCAGACATCTTCTGGACATCCTTCCGGACAAAGCTATGGTGGCGGGGGCCAAGGCAGAGGCAGTTAGGGGCGATCAGGCCGGCAGGGGAGCAGTTGGGGGTGACCAGGCCTGCAGGGGAGCAGTTAGGGGATCAGGCCAGCAGGTAGAGTGGTTAGGGGTGATCAGGCAGGCAGGCAAGCGGTTAGGAGCCAGCGGTTCCAGATTGCGAGACAGACATCCCCCAAGGGGTTCCAGATTGGAGAGGGTGCAGGCTAGGCTGAGGGACCACCCCCACCCCCGCCAATGCACAAATTTCATGCACCAGGCCTCTAGTTTTATTATAACTCCAAGTCCTCACTTTCTCCAAAGTCCTTTCCCATCCAGAGCTTCTGAGGGTTAGTATTTCTAAATGAAGCGTTGCCATGATTCTCCTTAGCAGAAAGGAGAGGTGTCCTTGGTGCCACTCACAATGTCTGGTTGGCCTGCTGCTCGTTACTGGTGCCTAACACACTAAGGAGCTTGCTTCAGAACACAGGCCAGAGCACCGTCTCCATCAAGAACGTCTTGCTATGAGAACAACATTGGCTGAATCACACAGCGTGCATAGTGGTGGAGTTGATTTTACACTTCGTGTGCGTCCTTATTTCCTCCTGAGCTGGTTACAGACATTTGGGGGAGTGGGGCAGACTACCCTTGGAAGAGCAGCCAGCAGACCATCCTTCCCTCACCCAGGACTCGGTTTTCTCTTCTCCCTCCAGGGAACCATCGAGGAACATCCTGCGGAAAGACCTGCCGGGAAGACCGGGATGATGAGTGGATGGGGGTGAGCCTGGCCCGGCAGCCCAGGGCCGATGGCCGAGTTCTGGTAAGGCTTCCCGGGCGGGGTGGGGGTGAGTGGGGAGTGCTGCAGGGAGGGCTGGCACTCTGAGCGTGAGTGACTTTGATCTCTTAGGAAAGCTGGGTGGCATGGTGACAAGGGCTTGGCTCTGAGGTTGCCTAAACTGGACTGCTGTTTGGACAAATGACTGATCTCCATCTGTCAGATAAATAATGTCTGTCCAGGGTGCAGAGAGGTGGCAGTGGAAACATAAATAAAATGTATGGGAAAAGTACTTTGTAAATCTTGTTCACAAATATTTGTGCGAGTCTTTTTAAGTTGAAGTTAATTTACATAAAATGCACAGATCTTAAGATTGCAGTTTGGGTTTTGACAATCGTGCACACTCGTGTAACACCCCCCCCCCCAACTCCCCGCAGCACAATACACACTGTTTCTGTCCTTCCGAAGAGTTCTCTCCTGTTCCCTTCTAGTCAGCTTCCCGCCCGCCCGAGGCAGCCACTGTGATGTATGGTTGGTACCGTGGGTTACTTTTGCTTTTTCTACAACTTTGTACCAATGGAATCCCACAGTGTGCACTCTTTTGTGTTAGGCCCCTTTCACTCAAAATAATACTTCTGAGATTAATCCGTATTCTGTGTATCAGGTGTTCATTCTTCTTTATTCCTGCATGGTATTATATTTATAGTAGAGGCCTGGTGCACAAATTTGGGCACAGGTGGGGTCCGGCCAGCCCACCCCAATCTGGGCCGATCGGGCCAGTCCGGCTGGGGGAAGGGGATACAGGAAGTTGGTGGCCTGGCCCCGCCCCCGATTGGCAGGGGGCGGGGGGGGGGTGCGGCCAGGGGGAGGGGCACCGGATGGTTGGTGGTCTGGCCCCGTCCCCTGGTTGAACTCTTGTCCAACTCCCAGTTGAGGGGACAATTTGCATATTGCCCTTTTATTATATAGGATGAAATACATGTTATTACTTTTAAAATTTTTATTTTATTGATTTGAGAGAGAGAGAGAGAGAGAGACATTGATTGGTTGTTCCACTTAATTATTCATTCTTTGGTTGATTCTTATATGTGCCCTGACCGGGGATCGAACCTGCAACCTTGGAATGTTGGGAGGATGCTCTAACCAACTGTGCTACCTGGCCATGGCCAATGCTCTTTGTTATAGAAACATAATATCAAGAGGGGAAAATAACTCTAGCTGCCATTTATTGAGGGTTCCCTTTGGGCCACAAGCTGTAAATGGGGTTTTACGTATATCTGATCGCAGGGGAACCAGGTTCTCCTTCAGGATCTAGGCAAAATGTTTCCGTCCTCTCTGCTGGAGCCCACTTGTGTGTTAAACTTCTCCATGGCAGAGGCCATTCATCTGCATCCCCCTTCCTTCTCAGCACAAGTTACGCATCTCCCCCCCCCCCCCCCGCCACCCCCCTCCCCCCCACCAGCCCCTGGTGGGGAGCGGGGAGCAGCTGGATGCTGTCGCCAGCATCACACGGCCTCCCCACCAGAAAGCATCGTAGCTCCTGCGGAGGGTCCCCAACCCCGCTGTTTGTCTTGGTTTCTCGTCCTTTAATCACTGTCATAAGCCGCCTTGGACCCTCTCCCAGCCTCTACATTCCTCCAGCCCCAGTGGCCTGACCCTGGCTGGACCACTGGGCCCCAGGAGGGCCAGAAAGCTTGTCGCCTTCCCATGGGAAGGAGGGAGAAGCTGACCCATCTGAAGTCCGGGTGGCCGGAGGTCGAGATTCTGACAGAGGAGGCATGGCCGGATGGCACACGGCACACGACGCTCTAGGGAGCCCGGAGCCCACCGCCGGAGGTCGCTCCTGTGACGGCATCCCCTCTCCCCACGGAAGGATACGCTCCGTGGGGCTGAGAGCTTGTTGCCAGAGGCATGTGCGTTACGGCAAGTCAGTATCGGGAAGGGGCCGTGCACAGCAGTGAGGATCACGGGGACGATTTAGCACAGGAAGCTGTGAAGGCAGACTTGGGGCATTTGTGGTCCCTGTGCCATGACAGTCCCTCTGATTCATCGCATGTGGAGCTGTTCCTCTCATGTTTGACACAATGACCGCGCCACCTATCCAGTAAGCCACTGCACGCGGCTGCTGAGGAAGGAGCGGGGCATCCATAGCAGCCTTTTCCTTGTGGCTTTTCCTGTCAGAAACACAAGCTCTAGCCAGTTTGGCTCGGTGGATGGAGCATCAGCCCTGGGGACTGAAGGCTCCTGGGTTTGATTCCTGTCAAGGGCACGTACCTCTGTTGCAGGCTTGATTGCTGGCCCCGGTTGGGGTCCGTGCGGGAGGCAACCAAGCCATGTCTCTCTCACGTCGATGCCTGTTCTTTAATGTCTCAAGTCTACCTGCCAAAGCTTTCTTGGAGGCAAGTATTTATCTTAAAATGGCAATCAGGGAGCTATGTCTTATTCAAACACGTTTGGAGAACTCAGGTGGTACTTGGGGGTGTGGGCCTGACACCCATGTCAAGGAGCACAATATCGGATTCTGAGGTTGGATTTGAGGAGGTAGAGCTGAAGTGTGTGTGTGTGTGTGTGTGTGTGTAATGGCATCAGTGCTGATTTCAAAGTAAAGAACAGATGGGGAGTTTGGAAGCTGTGACAGAGAGGCCAGTGTCTCCATGAAAAGTGGCATTTTCTGACCCATGGGCCAGCCCTGGCAAGGCCTTGGATGTTGGGCTGGGCTGCCGGGCTGCCCTTGGCTTAGTATCTGCCAGGCTCAGCTCACAGGTGTTGTGGTCCTTGCCAGTTTTTTCCCAGGGACTCGCGGTACCGGGTGTGACCACAGCCTTCGGATCAGAGGCAAGCCCCTTCCCGCCCCACACCCTCAGCTTGCACTCAGGGTGCAGGTGGCGGTTTGAGACCTAGGGAAGGAAATCCTCTTCTGCCACAGCTGCCAACACATGCAGCTCAGGCACCGACGCTCCTCCTGGGCCTGGGGGGCAGCTCAGAGAGTGCCCGGCTGGCGTCTGCTTCCCATGGTTTCGGGGCTCAGACAACACACCAGAAGTGTGTAGATGGCTTCTGGGTGGAAGCACGCTCTCCGGCTCTATCTCTTTGCCGTTTCCTTCCCAAACGTCAGGGCAGCCCCTGTCTGTTCACATGTGTCATCTGTCTTTCTTTTTCCCCCCAAAGCCACAGGGTGGCTATTTTTTTCTTTTAATTCTGTTGTTCCGTTTCCTGATTTTTTTACGTGGACTTCTCCTATTGAGCTCTAACACACGTGCAGGAAAGTGCACCGATAATCCGTGCACACCTTGATGCATTTTCACTTGGTGGCATTCTCAGAAGGACTTGCCCCGCATCCCAGAGGCCCCTTCCCCGTGTCCCCGAGGCCACTCCTTCTTCCCCTGGAGGGGGTTGGGGGATGTCTTTGTGTGTGGGGGGGGTCTATGGCATCATGGCCCTGTTCCCCTCAGCCATGGTTCTCAGCGATCCAGGGGTAGACCTGAGGGCCTGGCCAAAATCTGGCCGTCTGTGTGTGTATCACAAATGCACATGCAAGAGGTGGGGGCTTAGGTGACTTTGTGGCTGAGCCACCCGTAGAAGCTCAGTAACTCCCCCATTCCCCAACACTCCCCCCACCCGGCAAGGTTGCACTGTTAAAAAAGGCCTTTCAATTAAAATGCTCATCTTCTTCCTTTTATTCTTTTGGGAGGAAAGACAATCTTTGTATTTGAAATGTGTCAGATCGTCAGACGGGATGCCAGCCCCTCCTCCCCTTTGCTAGGATTACGTGGGTCCGAATGGGTCTGCTGTTTGCAGAGAATGTTCTTTCCTGTTCCCTCCCTCTGCCCCCGCCTTCCTCACAGCGGAGCCCGTTTGGAGAGATTGATGGAGTTCTTAATGCTTTGGAGACAGTCTAGGACTTTTTTCAAATGTTGGGGTCAGACTGACATGTGTGTATATATAATGATAATCGGGGCTAAACAGTCTTTTCTTTTTATAATTTATATTCGGAGACACTTTTCCTGCACGCGTACTGCCTATGACCCTTGGCTGTCTGACCTCACAGAATGCCTTAATTTTTGTTCAGTTTACTGGGAAATGCAGTGTTTGGATCTTCGAGGAATTTTCTAAGATCCCTCCGTAAACAGTTTACGGTTCTTAAAAAAACACGAGGGGGCAATAAACTAGACACTTAGGGCAGCAAGTCCCTCCTGGTGAGAGCCAGCGTGCTCCTCGGTAAACATCCGCCTCTCTCCGCGGTCCCTCCGACCCAGAAACACAGTGAGACAGGCCAAGCCCTCGCTGCCAACGGCTCTACACAATCCATAAACTAAAATGTAGTGGATTTACTGGGTAATTTCGAAGATGATGAGGGATTCAAGTTTGCAAGCCATCAGCATTGAATCAGAACTAAAATACAAAAGAAATCAATTACCAAGTGGAATAGAGTGATGATGTGCTTAGCGATACACGTTTATAGCTCCTTGCCCCGTATCGTTTCAGGCTATTGAGAAATGGGCTATGGGTACGAAACGGTTCCATGTGGGGAGGATGAGGGTGGCTTGTGGTACAAGGAATAACGAGATCGTCTTGATGTCATAAGGCAAGAGGCCTGTGTGGCTGAACTCGGGTGTCCAGTCCCCCTGAGTGTGTCCTCTTTGCCTTTGGGCAGAGAGTGGCCTTGTCGGGGGTCCCGCGGGCAGGCGGCCTGAAGGGATGAAGCGTGGAGAGGCTGGCGGGCAGCGGTGTTTCCTGAGCGATCTGACGGACTACCAGGCTCCGGGGAGTCCCTTCCCTGCTCTGAACCCCTCTCTGTCCTTTAGGCCTGTGCCCACCGCTGGAAGAACATCTTCTACGAAACAGACCACATCCTGCCCCACGGCTTCTGTTATATCATCCCGTCCAACCTCCAGGCCAAAGGCAGGACGCTGATCCCTTGCTATGAAGGTGAGTGCTCTCGGTTCTCCCGCGCCCTCTACCCATACGGGACCCTAAACAACCCCCCACCCAGCACTTCCCCCAGCTTTCCAATCTCTAACAGGAGGGCAGCACCGTGTCCCCAGGTGGCCTCTTGGTCCTGCCCAGGTAATGAGGAGGGTGGGAAGGGGGTCACGGTTCTGGCCCTGCCCAGCCTTACCCATCTTTGCCCCAGAGCCCCCGGTGCTTGCCATGCTTCATGAAGACTCTGAGATTAAAATTCACCCCGTCCCAGCCAAGGCGCCGGATAGAACTCTTGGTTTCCTGGTCCTGCCAGATGCTGTGTGACCTTGGGGAACTTGCTTTCTGTCTCTGGGCCTCCGTTTCCTCACCTGAAAATTCAGAGGTTGGCTCAGAGAGTCTCCACAGTTCCGTGGAGCTCCCAGATGGACGTGAGGCTCCTGACGTCCTCCTGGCCACACTCCTGGACAAATGCCCAGAGGCAGGGGACAGAGATTTCCCAGGATTCAGTTTCATAACATCAGAAGTCTGACTTCCCTCTTGTCTGGTCCGTGCACCCTGTCGGAGGCCTGAGAATTGGGTGCGCCCTCAGCCCCGTGTTAGAGCTGCTCCCCAGGGGCTGCTGGGCCCCCGGGGGACCCATTGAGCCAGTTATTCTTTAGTTGAGTTGAACTTGGCTTTAGGGATCCAGAAAAGGCTGTCATTTTCTCCTGTTGTGTAGCTTGCACACTCACGTTTTCTGAGCCCGATTCTGAGTGAGTTAGACCCTGTTTCCCCTCTAAGGCTGGCTGTTGTATTTTAATTCGCCCCCTGATTTGTTTGTTTGGACAGAAGTCTCAACTCACTTGTGTCCTCATTCCTTTGGGCCTCCCTGGGTTTTCCCAGGGTTCAAATTCTGTGGCCACCAAAGAGGTTGCTGAGAAATGCTGGCTGGACACCTGCACTTTCCTGCCTCAGGGAGGACCCTCCAGGCCCTGACAGGGACTCAGATGGCCTGAGCAGGGTGTTCGGTGACACCCGCAGAGCAGCTGGCAGGGCCCCTGCAGGGGCCACAGGCTCTCTCCTTCCCTGAGGACGAGCCTTCTCCCCAATGTCAGCATTTGCTCAGCTGGCGGGGCCACGCAGGGACGTTGACCTCTGACCCTGCTTATCGCTGTATTGCCCCCATCGAAGAAAAACTTCATCTGAAATATAGATGATACTGTAATCAGTCAAGAGGGAGGGATAGGTAGTAAAAATACATAAATTACGGGTCAAAGCTGTATTCTTCCTGCCCAGTGTATTCCTCCGGGATCAAAGAATGAGTTAGGACATGGAAGCGTGTCTGTGTGTGTGTGTGTGTGTGTGTGTGTCCAGGGGGAAGGAGGACCGGGAGCAGTAAGAGGGTGGGGTTGGGGTGCGGAGTGTTGAGGTAGAAGCCCAGCCTTTTAGAACAACAGGGGATTGAACAGAACTTTTCTGTGGTTCTTGGTCCATAAGAGGCCGGGGGTGGCAGGGGCTCAGATTTCTCTAGAAGACTAGAACGGCAGGGTGGGGCACGCAGACCTCAGTTAGGGCTCTTGCCTGTGCTCTGTTGGTTTTGGGGATCTTCCTCCCTGTGTTGTGGTCTACACTAAACCTACATTGGCTCTGAAGGCAACCATTATTTCCTCTTAATGTGGAAAAATTCGGTGACACAGGCTCTCTACTCGCTGGGCGGGGATCGCATCATGATTAAGAACAACGGAAGTAGGGTAGGGTTTGACGTGACCCTTCAAATATCACCTAGGCCAGCCCGTCTTTGTTGAGGTCTAGAGATGTGGTGTGGCTTCCTCAAGGCCAAGTTTTTCTTTCCATTCTGTTATTCAGATGCCACACAATGGAGAGTAGCCTGGTGGCCAAGAGCGCAGACTCGGACCTGGCTGCCAGAGTTCAATGGCACGTGTTAATGGTGTGACTTCAGTTGAGTTATTTAACGTCTTTGCGCGTAGCCCCCCCTCAAAGGGCTGTGATGAGGATTGAGTTAATATTTGTCCGTTCTTAGAACACTGCCTGGCATGTATGTGCTGATGTACTACATGCTAAGTATTCGTATGCTAATACACCATACTAGAGGCCAGATGCACGAAATTCGTGCAAGAGTAGGCCTTCTTTCCCCCGGCTGCTGGCACCAGCTTCCCTCTGGCACCCGGGACCCTGGCTTCATCCAGAAGGTCGTCAGGTCTAATTAGCATATGACGCTTTTGTTATTATAGATTATGGGCTAATGTTTTTTTATACCAAGCAAGTGTTTGTTAAATCACCATGAGGTGACTACTTTGTCTATTAGGAATAGAGTCCACATAAGCTTATTAAGTTAGATACTGTGCTCAGTGCCTGATAGATAAAACCCAAGTCTCGGATAGTAAGAAGTTTCCCATCTACAGGGGAGAACAAGAGAGGGAACACAGTGTTTCAAAAGTGAGAGAGCTGTGTGTGGGGTGGAGCATCCTGTGCCCGGTACCTCTCCCCAAGGGCCCGTGCTGCATCCAAGTTCGAGTTGGCACTTGGGCAGAATTATTTTATTTTACGACTGGAAAAACTGAGACCTGTGTAGAGTCTGCGGCCTGGTGGGGCCCATAGAAGAAGAATGGTGGGAGTCCACAGGTGGGCATGGCGGCGGGGGGCGGGGAGGGTGCAGGCCAGGGGGAGGGGTTTCACTCCCTGGGGAATAGCAGAGAGACCACAGGAGGGGTGGGATGCTTGTTCAGACCTGCTCTTCGCTGCTTCTGTCTCCACGGCCACAGGCCTGTGGCTGGACCCTCGGTGGGACTGGACGCTGTGATGGCTCCATTGCATTTACTTCTTGGGGCGGGGGCGGGAGGGTGGGAGGATCATGAGGAAACTCAGGTGACAGTACCCAGGAAGACCACACATTGTTCTGTAATTGTGGCCTCATTGCAGGCCCCGTGAGGGCTCGCTGTGCTCTCTTCAGAGCGTAACAAGGTTGGTTTAATTACGGAAAGCCTCTAAGTGTGTGGGCACCCGTCCAAATGTCTCAGACTTTTGAATTCTTAAAAAATTGGTCTTTGGTTTGGCACAAGGGCCTTTTTCTCATGACTTTTCAGGTGCTTCCTGTTTCTGGTTTGGTGGGAAATGCTATCAGAATATCCTGTTTGGAACCGGGAAATGTAGAGGGAATAGGAAACAAAAATGAATTTAGGGCAAAGTAAAATACAGGAGTGGAGCATACCCTTAAGTCAAACCATTTAGTCCATGTTCGATACAAGCTCAGCATCGTCACCGCCATCTGTTGCTGGTTTTTATCAGAATCTGCGAGAAACCCAGAGGTTCAGTGGGATGACATATGTGGGGAAAACTTTGCAAATTGAAGAGCAAGCACTGTAAAATATTAGTTACTGTTAGCCAAGGCATGATAGTGTAGGACTCCCAAAAGTCGTCAGTGCATTGATAAAATCAGAGACAGAAATTTCTTTCATCCTCGAACCTATTGAAACAGGAGGCGGAGGTTGGCCGGAGTGGGGCTGTATAAAAGTCGTCTTTTTATTGTGATAGAACAACCTTCACTAATATGGAATAATTTGAGAGCAGCTCAGCTGCATTAACAAAAAAGTGTTACAGATGAAACCCTGACAAATGTAATTAGGGTGCCAGTGTATATGAGACCTACTTTCAGAATCTGGCTTTATCACCGAGTTATCCCTTTGATTTCACCCATCGCTGGGTGACTTTGGGCAAACCCCTTGACCCTCAGCGCCCTCATCTGTAAAATGGGAGCGATCAAGCCCTCCTTAAGAGTTATTTGAGGTATATAATGTGCTTAACACAGTTCCTAGCTCAGAGTGAGCATTCAATAAATGTGAATTTTCTGATTACCTTTTAAGTACCATAATAGTATTCTTAAACATTCTCAGAAGGAATCTAGCAGATTCTGCTTTAATGGGTAATGGAGGTTAGAAAGCTGGGTATTACTAAAATGATGCTAAGACTTCTTGAAAAGATGACCCTTTCTTAAATATTTGCACAATTGATTTGCTTGTTAAACTCTCTCTTTTTTTAGTAGATGATCTAGAGTTTAACCCATGCCACATTTAAATGTTCTCAAGTGTGGAGTTGTTGGGGTTTGAATTTATCAAAATTTACTGTGTCTTAAAGTGATCCCATCGACTCCAAATATTTCTGTACCACTTTATTAGCAGGGTGTGGCTGTGCTGGCCTTTTATTCCCTATTTGTTTTGCATCTCCAAGGACAGAGATCATTTCTAGGGAAGGGAATAGATCACCCATTCAGATGTGAAGGTCTTTTGAAATCTCCCTTCTAATGTTGGAGGCTATGGCTCCCCAGGGGATAAAAATCAATCAAGAGCCATTTACAAATGAAAAGCAATTTAGGTTTTTGTTTTGTTGTGTTTTATTTTGTCGATAAGTCTAAGTTGATCCCTTTAAAAATTAAGGACAAACCCCCCATAGATTTTTATTAAAGAATATTTACGTAGGATTTTATGGTTTCCAAAGAGTTTTCATAAACATGATCTCATTTAAGTAAATATAGCAAACATTTAAAAAGGGATGCAATTAGCCCAGCGAACTTCACTAGCTCCATCCTGACAACTCCCTGAGACCCTGCCCCAGCCAAATCACACTTTGTTTGAGACTTGAGACTCTTTCGGTGCCAGCCAGGCTGGGCCCTCTTGCAGTCTTTCTTAAAAAACTCCTGAGGAATCCTGGTCAAGCTGGGATGGTGTCAGGGATATATAGGGAGAAACTGAATTATGTGGCTTCAGGGCAAGGGTTGGAGGGATGACTGCCCTTGTCCCTGTGTTGGCATGGCCAATGGGTGCCATCTTTCCTGTGTTGAGCCCTCCTCCATCACATCCGAATCTGAATCTGCATTAACCTGGTGAACACCACTTGTCCCACAGGGGTGACTCCCTGAGACCTGCCTCACTCAGCTCACATACCACCTGAGACTCAGTGGTTGAGCCTGTCAGGGAGCTGGCAGGTGGTGGCAGGTCTTGGGGTGCCTGGTGCCTTTTGTCAACCTGCCCCAGGCAGATCACTCTGTAGCTTCTAACAGGTAGTTCCAGGGTGGTCACAGGAAGTGTCTGACATTGACCTACACTGAAGCTCCTTCCAAGAGGCCCTAGAACCAGCACACCTGGTGGCTGACTACAGACCACAACAGAGCACCACCGGATTAGCTTCACAAGTGGCACACCCAAAGGATGGTCTCAGTAGGCACCAGACCCTACTGAGGCAAATCCTGCACCATGGGGCCATGGCCAATCCTCACAGTCAGGACCAATCCCATCTGCTGACATGCTAACAGCAGTCGAAGCACAACTACAACAAATGGCCCACACAACGGACACTCCTGGAGCACCCAGCTCAGGTGGCCCGGGAGACTGGGCCCCATAGGACAGTTACTCCCTAAGCCCACCCTTCCAAAAACTGGGAGATGTAGCAAATATACCTAATAAGTAGAGACACAGAGGAACAGCCAAAATGCAGGGATGAAGACACATGGCCCAAAGGAAGGAACAGAAGATATCTCCAGAAAAAGAACTAAATGACATGGAGGCAAGCAATATACCAGATACAGAGTTTAAAACATTAAAATGTCTGTATTACTCAAGGTCATTTAAAGATTCAATGCAATTCCTATCAAATACCAATTGCACTTTTTACAGATCTAGAACAAATCCAAGAATTTAACCGCATAGGCCTCTGAAGAGCACAGTGATTTTGAGAAAGAAAAATAAAGTTGAAGGTATAAGGCTACCTAATATCAAACAATACTATCAAAACAGCATGGTGCTAGCATGAGAGCAGACACGTAAGTCAATGGAACAGATGAAAGAGCCCAGAAATGAACCCACATCCATATGGTCAATTAATATATGATAGAGGCAAGAATATACAATGGAGTAAAGACAGTTTCTTCAACAAATGGTGTTGGAAAAATTGGACAGACACATGCAAAAAAAATGAAACTAGACCACCTTCTTACACCACATACAAGAATCAGCTCAAAATGGAACAGAAACTTAAATGTAAAACCTGAAACCATAAAATTCCTGGAAAAAACACAGGCAGTAAACCCTCTGATACTGTCCTTAGTAATATTCTTTTCTGATATATCTTCTTGGGCAAGGGAAACAAAAGAAAAAAATAAACAAATGGGACTATATGAAACTAAAAAGTTTTTGCACAGCAGAGGAAACTGTCAACCAAACAAAAAGACAACTTACTGAATAGGAGAAGATATTTGCCAATGATATCTGATAAGGGGTTAATATCCAAAATTTACAAAGAATTCATATAACTTAACACAAAAAAACAACAAACAAAAAACAATTCAACAAAAAAATGGGCAGAGGACCTGAATAGACACTTCTCCAAAGAGGACATACAGGTGGCCAATAGACAAATGAAAAAACGCTCAAAGTCACTAATCATTAGAGAAGTGAAAATTAACACTACGATGAGCTATCACCTCACACCTGTTAGAATGGCTGTCATCAATAAATCAACAAACAACAAGTGTTGGTGAGGATGTGGAGAAAGTGAACTCTTGTGCACTGTTGGTGGGAATGCAGATTGGTGTAGCCTCTATGAAAAAGTGTGGAGGTTCCTCAAAAAATTAAAAATAGAACTACCCTATGACCTAGGAATTTCACTTCTGGATAGTATATATCCGAAGAAATCCAAAACACTAATTCAAAAAAAATCTATGTACCCCTATGTTCATTTATAATAGCCAAGGTATGGAAGCAACCCAAGGGCCAACAATAGACCATTGGGTAAAGAAGAAGTGGTACATATATTTAATGGAATATTACTTGGCCTTAAAAAATGAAATCTTAACCATTCGTGACAACGTGGATGGACCTAGAAGGTATTATGCTGAGTCAAATAAGTCAAAGACAAATGCTATATGATTTCACTTTTGTGGAATCTGAAGAACAAAATAAGGAACAAACAAAACAGACACAACAGACACAGACTCATAGATACAGAGAACAGACTGAGGGTGCCAGAGGGGAAGTGGTTTGGGGGCTGGGTGAAAAGGGTGAATGGGCTAAGAAGCACAAATTAGTAGTTACAACATAGTCATGGGGCTGTAAAATACAGACTAGGGGATGTAGTCAATATTGTAATAACTGTGTGTGGTGCCAGGTGGGTACTAGAATTATTGTGGGTGGGATGGCGTCATTTCATAAATTATATGATGGTCTGACCACTGTGCTGTACACCTGAAACTAATATAAAATAATATTGAGTGTCAAAAAAAAAAGAAATATTGGGCTCACAGAGGAATTCACTTTATATGTTCATTTACTCCTTACGTTTTATATCTTTAATATTTATTAGTTCATTTTAAAAATAATGAAAAAGTCTCAGTTTTGAATTATGGCCAGTAAAGGCAGAGAGGGACCCTGAGGAGGGAGAGGAAAGGTGGCTGGAGGGGACAGCCAGGTCTAGAGGAGGAGGCCAAGTCTCTGGCAGTGGCTCTCAGGGTCCAGGGAGTCCCATCAAAGCTTTTCCTTTGGTGCCAAGGATTTTTATCTTGGACACAAATATAGTCTACTATAGGCCCGGTGCATGAAATTCGTGCCCTTGGGGGAGGGAGTGTCCCTTAGCCCAGCCTGTACCCTCTCCAATCTGGGACCCCTCGGGGGATGTCTGACTGACTGTTTAGGCCCTGATCCCTCTCACAATCCAGACTGCTGGCTCCCAACCACTCGCCTGCCTGCCTGCCTGATTGCCCCTAACTGCTTCTGTCTGCCAGCTGATCAACGCCTAACTGCTCCCCTGCTGGCCCAGTCGCCCCCAACTGCCCTCCCCTGCTGGCCTGATCGCCCACAACTGCCCTCCCCTGCAGGCCATCTTGTGACAACATGGGGGTGGCCATCTTGTGAGGACATGGTGGTCAATTTGCATATTGCCTCTTTATTATATAGGATACTTCAAACAGGTGTCCATACATTGTGTGGAATTACTGATTGCTTAAACGGCCTCAATACTTTGTTTATGGATGTCCAAATGTTATGAATCGCCTCTTCTACATTTGCATATCTGGGTGATGGGTATTTAAGGTTTTATTCCTCTCAGAGAAACTAACAGATTCAGATTCACCTAACATGAATCAAGCACCTACTGAGTGCCAGATGTTGTGCTAACATGTATGTTCTTACTGAGCAATCACATCATTTTGTGGCACCTATTCTTATCCCTATTGTACAGATGAGAAAACTGAGGGAGGTTGATGAAAGTCATGGGCTTTTTAAGCAGAGGTAGGTTGCTGGCTTTTAAGTTCAGAGTATTTTTTTTTTTGTACTTCCTGTTCTGTTGGGATGTGGATTTTCTGTGTGGTTACTGGGGAGCCCAGAGAAAAGTTTCCTATTCTTTTGTCATCATTTTATTTTAGGAAGGTTTAGGATACTGCATTAAAGACTTTTCAGGCCTTGCTGCAGTCCCAGCAGGTGCACGGGGCCTGATAAAATTTTCCTGGGAGGCTGTTCTGCATCTTTCCTACTCTGAGCATTTGGTTCTAATCTCTGAACAGTGATTTGACTTTCCATGTGTTAGTGATTCCATAGCTTTTTAGCTTTGGGAAGAAAGAGAATTCTACTTTCTTCCCAGAGCTGGCGTTGTCGCTGAAGTAGGGCCACTTTTTTGGAGGGATGAAAAAATAACACAATGCACAGTCTTGGTCAGTTTGGGTTGCATAACAGAAATACCAGAGACTGGGTGACTTAAGACAACAAGTGTTTATTTCTCCCAGTTCTAGAGGCTGGGAAGTCCCAGATCAAGGCTCTGGCGGGTGTCTGGTGAGGGCCCCTTTCCTGATTCATAGGTGGCTGTCTTCTTATCTTAGTGTACCCCTCCCCCCGCCTCCCTCCTCCCCCCTCCCCCCTCCCCCCTCGGTGGAGAGCAGGAAGAAGCAAACTCACTCAGGACTCTTACCAGGGCCCTAATTCAATGTAGGGGCCTCCACCCTCATGCTCTCATCCAAGCCCAGTTACCTTCCTGGGCTCACCTTCTGATGCCATCACGTTGGGGAGCATGCTTTCAGCATACGAATTTGGGGGGCACACAAACATTCAGTCCGTAACACACAGTAGGTTGAATGTAGGCATATTATGATGTGCCTGCAAAGTTGCTAGTTTCTCCTTCTAAAGTAGGGAGCTGGCAAAAACGTGTTATTAGATTCTGGGAACACTTTAAAGATGACAGAACATTACTGCAATGTTTTTACCTGTTGGGATACCGTAAAATGGACCATTTTAACCACGTTCTGTGCCATTACGTACATTCGCATTACTGTGCAGCCACCATCGCTAATCTTCAGGACGTTTTCCCAAGCTGGAACTCTGGACCATTAAACAAGGACTCCCCATGCCCCTCCCTCCAGCTCCTGGCGACTGCCCTTCTGTTTTCTGTGCCAATGAACTTGACTATGGTAGGGACCTCCTACATGTGGAATCGTAGTGTCTTTATCCTTTTGTGCCCGGCTTGTTTCTCTTGACGTGATGTCCTCAGGGTTCATCCATGTTGTATCACGTGGTAGCATTTCCGTTTTAAGGCTGAATAATATTCCAATGAATGTATGGTAGGCAGTTAGACAAGATCAGAGCAAGATCGGCAGGGCAGGTACAGAGGTCACCAGAGTGGAAAGCCCCGGTGCCTAGCAATGGTCAAAACTGCGAAGAAAACAAGTACTCTGCCCCCAGGGCAGCCTTTCCTCCTCTGGGTTATGGCTGGACCCTCCCCTGACCTTTCCTCCCTGGCACGTTGCTGCTCATGCAGGTTAGACCCCCTTAGTTCCCACCCAGAACTCAAGTCCCAAGCACTGAGGTTGCTGAACCAAGGTCTGGTCTGACCCCACCCCAGCGGCCCAGCGCCAACACGCGTATATCCCACATTGTATTTATCCATCCATCCATCAGTGGGGAAACAATTTTTTTTTAAAGATAAGAATATTATCACTGGAAGTGCGCCCTGTGAGGCATGATGGTGTGGCCGAAGGAGATGGGCAGTTAGGAGCCTTGCTCTTTAATCCTGACGCAGGGTAATTAGCTGTGTGGCTTTAAAGAAACGCCTTGCTGTCTCTGAGCAACTGTGATTTCATCTGTAAAATGAATGGCTAGGATTAGAATTAGAGACATTCTCTAAAGATCATTTCCCCTCTCAAAGCCTCTTTTTCTCACATAATTGTAAGTTTCTAGCTTTATTGCAGTGTGCATTTAATGCTCGCCATAGCTTAATTGTCAATTATTTTGATAAAACGTTGTCCCTTCCTCTCCAACCTAGCTATTTAGATCTTTTTTTTTTTTCCATTTAGATGGTGGTCCCTCACAACTGAGGGTCATTCTGTTTTCTCTTCAGTTTTGTATGTTGCAGCACCTTTTTTATTACGAGAGCTGTCTGCCCAATGTCGCTATCTTCTAAATTGTTAATTGTCAGTTATTTAGTTTTCACTCACAAGTTGAGCAAAAAAAAAAAAAAAAAAAAAAAAAAAAAAAAACAACCAGAAATAATTGAAGACTGGAAAGCTATTTTTTAAAAAAATCTGATATTTTATTTCATGGCTAAGCTAAGGAACCATGGAAAAATAATTTTAAAATTGGTGTGTTAAGAAGACTGGCTTTGAAAGATGAAACGTGCTCAGATGGGAAGTAGGAAGAGAGATTAGTAGGAAGGATATATGTTCCTCTGTATATAAATCTTGATCTTTCCACGGGTTGGTTTTATCCCACCAGGGTCTGGGAAGAGTGCAGGAAGGGACCCCACCCAAGTTTATTCTTGAACGAATTAAAATTCAAAAGCTCCGGGCATTGAGCTGTGTGGATTGTGAATGTCTGGAAACCAGCATATTTTTTCCTCTCTGAATTGCCTTCTGTTTAGACAGGGCTTAGTGAAACCAGCAGCTAAACCGAGGAGAATTCTGCCATTTTTAGAATGAGGAGCCATACAACTTCAGTGCTTCAAAGCGGGTGACGCAGGCCCAGTAATTCAGACCGGGCGCAGCAGAAAGCAGCCTTCTGTCCTGCCCCAACTCCCCCAGCCCACGTCTAGGCCCCCTCCTTCAGCCACACCTTTTGCTTCCCAGGTTCAGTTCCCCCAGATGTAACAGCCTTCGATTTCCTATAGCGTCTGTGAGCTGCTGGCCTGCCAAGCTGGCTTCTTCCAGGTGGATGCATGTTCTGTTCCCCAGAGCCATGTCCTCGGGGCATTCGGAGGCTGAGTGGGCGTGCCCGGGAGCAGCCCCCTGTGGGGCCCGCAGCCTTTGTGTGTGTGCAGGAACAATTCTTCCTGGGAACACAAGAGACTGAAGGTCCCACCCCACCCCTCCACCCCTACTTCCTGCACTTCTCAATGGCAGGGGTGTGACCTGGGGGGTCCCTGCGCAGCCCCTTATCTCCACGTCCCCTCCCCCCTTCTCCTGATTTTGTGGGAGAGGCTTTCCTGCCTGCTGTGGGCAGGGCAGGCCAAATGCAAGTTTTCCAGGATGTGGGCATGGCACATAGGTGGGTCTGCACACCCAGATCCCAGGCCTGTATGTTTGGGAAGTGCCTTAGGGAGAAACCTCCACTGGACCTCTTTATGTCATTTTCTAAAAGAAAGAATCAGGTTATAGTAACTGTGGTGTCTTTTATGCACAGAGATAGCACTCCAAAAAGTGCAAATAACTGACGTGAGCTGTGGTCCAGTGCCCGGTGCATCTGGCCACTGCCTCTTGGGAAAGTCCCCGTAGCCCAGGCCTGGCCCTGATGGTCACCTTGGCACCCTGGGGTGTCAGTTTACCTGTGGTGTGGCCTTGTTCCCTTTACAATGCGCTTTCTTAGGTCGCACCTCACTTATTCGGGATTACTGACTACCCAGCAGGCTCGGGCAATGTGATTTTTTTCTTTTTTAACTGCCAAGGAGCAGGCGGGGCTGGACCAGAGCTTGGGGCTCGGGCGGCCGTACGGGGCAGCGGGCTGCCTCTCCAGACATGATTGATGAGGGACAGCTCTGAAGTCTGCGAAGGATGCTCACCTCAGTTCTTCAGAGGGGTGTGTGTGGCTTTGAGAGAGAGCACTTCGCCTACGGAGGATGGGTTTGAACCCAGACAAGGCAACGTTATGGGCCTGGCCTCCCGGGCTGGGCCGTCCCGGCTGTGGCTCAGGGGCTCCTCTTGGGTTTTGGGGGACAGTGAAGGGTCATGCCTAGGGCTGGGCAGGGATTGAAGAACTGGATCTGCATATTCTCCTGGGGCCCAAGGGGAGATGGAATTGCCCAGGGTGGGCTCAGCCACTCTAGGTTTGGAAAGCCCAGAACAGTCCACCCAGCAGGTCCTTGCTGTGCTCACACCCACCCTCAACCTTGACCTCTGCAGTTAGTTGTGGCACCGGGTGGAGAACCCAGTGCACAGAATGCAAGTCCTTTCCAATCAGGGCTGGGGTGGAGGTCAGGGAGCCTGACAGGTTGGAAGAGAGAAGGAGGCAGGGCTGGAAGGTTGGGGGTGGGTGGGACAGAGGTCCAAATCGAAGCAGGTTGGGGGTTCAGTACTTCGTGTCAGGTGGGACGGAACAGCACGTATGCACCCCTGTCCTCAGCACGCACAGGTGCCTGGCACAGGGCTGGTGTTGGGGGCGCTGAGATGAATGAGCTCATCTTTGTGCTGAGTAGACTGTGAGATGAACAAACACGTTTTATGATGAGCAGAGGGTCCCCTGTACCTTTACCTGCAAGGTCACCTTGACCGAGGAGCAGAGGAGGGTTCTGGAAGGCTGTGGGGGGCTTGGAATGTGCAGCTGTCTAATCCGGGCCCGTCCGTGGAGCCTTCCTAGGCTAGAGTCCTATAACTTCCCCGTACCCTCCCAGAGGTTGTGGGGTTGGACGGGGTGATCCTCTCCCAAAGTAAGAGGCTGATCCCAGGGTCACGCAGGATCCTGGGAGGCCGGAACATTGCCTGTCTTCTCCTTGAGAGGGATGGGTTCCAGTCAGGAGCCCCCAGTGGTGTGAGTCCCGTTTTCGGGCATCCTGAGAAGGCAGGTATAGTCCCTGGGGTTTCAGAACCTCAGAGCCGGTGGGATGGTGCCTGCTCTCTGTGCGAGCCTCGCCCTCCGACCTCTGATGAGGCACGTCCCTATTTGGGGAGCCAGGAGCTGGCCTGTGATGGTGCCCAGTCGCTGCCTCCTTGGTGGCCGAGGCAGAAGTGACAGTAAAAAGGCTTCACTTCGCGGGCCTTTCTCCTGGGGCCGGGAGCTCCCCTTGCGTCTGTGGCCACCTCAGAAACCCTGGGTCCGCTCCTGGCACGGAGTGTGGGGACGAGGCGGAGAGAGACGCTGACATGTTCTTACCTACCCCTCTTCAGTGTCGCTCGCACGGGAGACCTTGAGACCCGTCTCTTCTTTAAAGCATGGAAGATTCCGACGTAGTCCCTATTCCTGTCGTAGACGTCTGAGGCCGGACGGGTGCCCTGCCCTGCAGTTTCGTTCAGTTTGGGGGCATCTGAGTTTCCTTTCTCTGCTTTATTTGCTCGGGAGTGACAAGTGGGTGTTTAGCCCCCAGTGTCGGCGAGTGGATATGCTTTTTCCAGACTTTCTAGGTTGCATATAACCGTGCAGGTTGGGGCGTTCCGCTCCTTGTGCCATAGGGTGTAGGGATTATGATTACTTTTTATTGTTTCTTGCCATCCTACAACTGGATGCAGGACCTATCTGTGACTTTGTTGGTGTTGTTTTTTTTTTGTTTTTTAATATATTTTTATTGATTTCAGAGAGGAAGGGAGAGGGAGAGAGAGATAGAAGCATCAGTGATGAGAGAGAATCATTGATCGGCTGCCTCCTGCACATCCTACACTTGCATGTGCCCTGTGGGGGAATCAAACCGTGACCTCCTGGTTCATAGGTCGGGTCAACCACTGAGCCACACGGGCTGGGCTATCTGTGACTTTGCACATGCCCCTCGCCCAGCCCCGGGGTGAGATTGTGCGGAGAACAAGCAAGTTGTGCTGGCCCCGGGCTGCTCTGGGGCAGGGCAGGCCTGCTGAGTTCTCCTGGTTACCAGGACCCCGCGAGGAGCCGCTTAGCCCTCTGCAGGGAGGACGAGTAACTCGCTTGACATTCCGTAGTAATTTAGCAGCGGTTAATGGCCACTTACTGGAAAATGTTACCAGGCTCTGCGGTGAGTGTTGTTAGGAAGTGAATTACTCTGGACGTGTCCCCAGGGCCCTTCCCCTTCTCCTCCAGCAGAGCTGGGCTGCAGGAAGTGGCACTGTGTTGCAATCCCGGCTTCACTGTTCCCTTGTATTATTTATTTTGTTTCAGATTTAAGGAGATTGTGTATTTATGTAGAAAAGTTTCCAAAGTAAGTATGTTGCTTTTCATGGTACCAGAGGCTTAGAGCCCAAGGGGGTGAGGGGTGTCCCCTGGGTTATTTTGCTGGCTAGCCCCCACCCGAAGGTGCCCAGGGGCAGCCGTGAGCCAGTGTCCAGCAACGTCAGGGTCACCTGTCATTTATCTGAGTCATCTGAGCTGAACATCTCTCCATGTCTTTACACATGTCCTGAGTGCAGACGGCTGGTTGCTTCCTGGCTGTTGTGCAATCCCTCACTTTGCAAAACCTCGGATGGGCCGCAGAGATGACAGCCTGTGGCTTTTTGAGCCTGCCGAGCCTGGGGTAGAATTTTGGCTTTGCCGTTGACTAGCTGTGTGACCTTGGACAGTTCACTCAGCCTCTCTGAGCCTCAGGGGTGTTACCTGTCAACAGGTAAATGGCGATACGGGCTCTCAGGGATGAAGGATATGTGCCATGGTGTGAGTCGACACAGGGCCAGGAACATGCTAGCACTTTCCCTTGCCAACTTCAAAATGAAACAGCCCCCTTTGGCAGGGTGGAGCGTTGGGAGCTGAGGGAGTGGGGAGCAAAGAGCTCATCCTTTGGTTTTCTTTTGACCTGGACCGGTCCCCCCCCCCCGCCCCCCTTTTCCTTGTGCGGGACGAGGAAAACGGGGTGGCAGTGTATAGTGTCACTGCACGCCACCAGTGATGGTGGAACGGGTCCCGGGGCAGGTATGGGGGTCCCCTCCTTCTGCAGATGGGCTCTCGTGGCCGGTTTGGGTAGCGTGGAGGGAACCATATTGCCTCCAGCCGTATGGAGTGTCTTTTCGGAGGCTTGGTCGTCTGCATGCTGGGAGGGCGACATCATTCCATGTCTGGGCCATGTTTTCAGCTCCTCCTTCCTGCTGGGGCTCTCGGTCCTTCCTAACTAACGTTAATGAGATCGTTGTCACCCGCCTCCCATTCCATCACCATGGCTGCTGCTGCTCTCTCCCCACATGCACGAGGACGCCCTCTGGGGCACTTGGCAGCCTCGCTCCCTGATGGCACCAGAGTCTGGATTTTCGTGGTCGGGCGGGTTCCTGAGACTTCCCTGCCGTGCCTCAGGCTGGACGGTGTCCCGGGGCCCAGCCCGCAGCAGCACCCGGGGAGGGGGCCCGCTTGGCCGCCCCGCACACGACTGGCACACACTGACCAGGCTGTGGTTTGCTCTCTCTCCTCCCGCCCCCTCCAGAGTATAAGAAGAAGTACGGAGAAGAACACGGCTCCTGCCAGGCTGGGATCGCAGGCTTCTTCACCGAGGTGGGTGTCATCCCGTCCTAGGCATACAACATGCTACCTGGGCTTTCTTCTAGCACAGCGGTTCTCAACCTGTGGGTCGCGACCCCTTTGGGGGTCCAACGACCCTTTCACAGGGGTCGCCTAAGACCGTCGGAAAACACATAATTACATATTGTTTTTGTGATTCATCACGATGCATTAATTATGTTCAGTGTGTAACAATGAAAATACATCCTGCATATCAGATATTTACATCACGATCATAAGAGTAGCAACATTACAGTTATGAAGTAGCAACGAACATAATTTCATGGTTGGGGGTCACCACAACATGAGGAGCTGTATTAAAGGGTCGCGGCATTAGGAAGGTTGAGAACCACTGTTCTAGCACTTTGGTAGACCGGAAGAACGCGTATCTTTAATGCACCTGGATTTCTTTTTGCAGACGTTACGTGGTAGACATGAACTCTGCGGGTTTCCTAAGTGTGTAGTGGATTGTTCTGATACTGTGTGCTGAACTGTTTCCTGTCCCCTTTGGTTTGCAATACCATCCTGTCATGTGCCAAGGTTACTCTCTTCTGTCCCAGGAAGCGCTCAGATTGTGCAACTTCTATGTCCGTCCCTCCTCCAGGGAGGTCTAGTGTCCCTGTAGGTGACAGGGACCCACTGTCTGTTCAGGAGCAGGTGATGACACATGGATGGCCATGTTGTGAGAGTGGCTGCGTGGGCTGGGTGTGCCCAGGAATTTGGAAGTGGGAGGCCCTAGAGGGAGGCCAGGTAGGGGGCTGTGATGGGGTCCAGCCCCGAAGCAACGGTGCAGGCTAGGGAGACCTTTAGGGATGAGAAGGATGCGGGGAGTTGGAGAGTATGCAGGCAGTACCAGTGGGCTGGGTGGGCAGAGGGCGTGGGGAGAAGAAGCTTTCCAGCCAGGGCTCTGGAGCCTGGTGTGCGGGGGAAGGGCCCCCCAAGGAGGACTCAGTGGGATGGGTACCCTGAGGGTCTGCTTCACACACGGGCTAAGTGAGAGGATGAGGCACACGCATAGATGTTTTCAGAAGGTGTTTGGGTAGAGGGGCCCGTGTCCGCCTGAGTTAGAAACTTGGATCTGGCCAGTGCTAGTTACTGTCTGAGGGACTGCGTGTGCTTAGCGTGGAGGCCGAGGGTGCGGGGAGGATGCCTCCTTTCGATGGGGGGCAGGGAGAAAGTAGCCTCATCGCAGACCTGAGAACTCATCAGAGATGTTGATGAAGAGCTAAGCAGGGGAGAGAGTCCCCGGTGAGGGGGCATCATGGTGGTCTCATCAGCCAGGAAGTTGGGGGAGGACATGAGGGCACTGGGGCTGGGCGGGAGGGGGGCACCGTAGGAGGAGCAGGCAGGGCGGGGCAGGGTGTGGAGGGGAAACCCAGGTGGCGGGGTGAGCTCAAGGCGGGCAGGGGAACAGGGACCTGTGAAAACTCCAGGCTCTGGAACCCCGGTGCCTCAGCATGTGCCGGCTGCGCTGGAGCCCCCAGCAGTGGGGCCTTGGTGCATGGGGGAGGGGGGGGGCGGGGGGAGGGGGAGGGGGGGGTAGGGGGGGAGTGGCAGCGACCGAGGCTCAGTTCTCTGACCTGGTCATGCTGTCTCCTGGCCACTCGGGGCTTTGGCCTGTGCTTCAGTTCCCAGGCTTGTGGCCTCTCTGAACTGGAGGTCTTTGAACTCCCTGCCTCCCTCGTTTCTGGAACCTCAGCTGTCGCAGGCTGAGCAGGAAATGTGGTGGAAGGGGTCACACGGCGCTGCTCCCTTCCTCTGCCCTCCTGCTGACCTCGTCGCTTGGGCCTGCCTTTGCCGTGAGCTGGGAGGCCCCTGCACGGGGCCGGCAGCTGGCCCCAAGCTGGATGTGCTTCTGTGGCCTCCAGGCATGGCCCTGTGGCCCTGACGCACTCTCCCCCAAAGTGCCTGCCTGACCTGGGGGCCGGTGACCCTGGGGTTATCCAAGCTGAGTCAGTTATGGATACCACGGGAGTTTTCACCGGCCATTGGGGATAAGCGGGGGTTTCCTGGGAACTTCATTGATTTTTGTAGCTTAGAGGATGGATTCCTCTAAGTAAGAAAAGACGTGGACCGGCCCCGCCAGCGTCAGAGCCCACGGTGGAAGCGGGGAGACACCTGGGGGCAAGGCTGTTCGGCACAGACTTCCATGGTTGAACCCGAGCATTCCTCTGCCGTCCAGCTCCCTCCACTGTGCCGTGTGCAGAGGAAACCCCGGCCTCTCTCAGCACCCCCAGACACCCCTGTGCCCTGAGGTTCTGCGATCAAGGCCCACTCTGTTCATTGATGGGGCTCCACACGCAGCTCCTGGGGAAACGGGCATGTCTGTGGGTGACATTCGCCTTGGCTGGTCCTGGGGGGTGGGGAACTAAAGCATCAGTAACTTGCGGGCAGTGCCAGCAGATACAGGCATCACCTGCACTGAATGGAAAAAGCCAGAGATGAGGGACTTCCAGGATGAGGCACTGCTCCTCTCCTCCCTCCCCCTGGGGAAGGCAGGAGTGAAGGGCTCAGCCCGGCACCACTGGATGCACGGATGCAGTGGGCGCCTTGCTTCCCTCCGCCCATCAGCCTCCTTGCGGCCTGGGCTCCCTTTCAATGCCTGTGCAGTGTCCTCCCGGGAACACATTTTGCATTTTCGTTTTTTGTTTGTTTGCTAATCCTTCCCCGAGGATATTTTTTCCATTGATTTTTAGAGAGAATGGGGGGAGGGGAAGAGAGACAGACAGACACATAGATTGGTTGCCTCCCGCACCATCCCCTGCCCCCCTCTTCCCCCCCAGGCCCAGCCCTGGATCAAACCTGCAACCCAGGTGCATGCCCTTGACTGAGAATCGAACCCGAGACCCTTCCATGCACGGGCTGACACTCTAACCACTAAGCAATACTGGCCAGGGCCCATTTTGCATTTTCTGAGATGACTTCATTGTCAGTGTTTAATCATTGTTCTAGAAATTTGAGAAAACGCTGAGCAAATAAACCTCTGGGATAAAAGAGAGAGAAAAAAAAAAAAATCAAAAAAGGCGGCTTCCTGAAATCCTGTCTGTCACCCGGTGGAAAAACCACACGTGGTTTGGAGCTTACCCTTCTGGCCTCGGCCTGTCTGTCTGTCTGTGTACACTCTTCTTTTATAAGCCTGCTCGCGGCACGGGTGTTGTTTGGTGTACTCTCTCACGCTCAGAGCACCGTGTGACTCTGTGCCATTGGATCGCCTGCGGTATTTTTATGGCCGCAGAATCTGTCGAATGGACGTGCCGTGACTTAGAATCCCGATGGGAGCTGTCCCCGTTAGCACAGTTTTCCAACTTCCGTTAGCACAGTTCCGCCTCTTCTTGTGGGTAAGACCGTGCGGGTTTCCGTGCCGCCCTCCGTGGGTCACCGAGTCACCTCTGAGCATAGAGTTGTCCCCAGCGTCGGCCCCTGGGTGGTTTCTGGCCCATTGCTGCCAATGGAAATGCGGGAGACAGATGTGTCTTAGTGTGTCAAGGCCAGCTTACAAGAGTAGCGCTGCCCTGCCCGAGCAGTGGTTAGAGCACCGGCCCCCGGACTGGAAGGTCGTGAGTTCGATTCCTGGCCAAGGGCAAGTACCTCGGTTGTAGGCTCGATTCCATGCCCTGATTGGGGCACGAGCGGGAGGCAAGCAGGCAATGTGTGTCTCTCACATCGATGTTTCTCTCACTGTGCCTCTCCTTCTTCCTTCCACTCTCTAAAAATCAATGGAAAAAATATCCTCGGGTGAGGATTAAGCAACCAACCAACCAAACAAACAAAAAGCAAATGGTAATGCTGTCTCTAGCTGTCCGTGCTCTCTTCTCTTTCCAGTCTGCGTCCTTCCCTTAGGCGGGGCTCGCTGCTCTCTGGATGTCATCCTTCTGGGCTTGCAGGGGCCACAGTGGCCAGAACACCCAGCTTCAGAGCCGTTTCTGAGACGAGAGGCCTGAGTGAAGACTGGAAGGGATTTCCTGCCTATTTTTTTGCAAAGCTGATGTTGGTCCGTGTTTTTCTCCTGCTCGGTAGCGGGCAGGTGCGGTTGCTGGATAGCGGAGCTGGAGGCCTGGCTGGAGACGGGGGTGGTATCTTTTCCCGAGCATCGCTCCCTGGAATTCGGGCAGTGTCCGATCTTTGCCATTTCCTTGTTTGATCCTGGTGGGAAAGTGAGGACAAGATGTGAGGCTTCCTCTGTGGGTAGGACAGAGACCCAGTTTGTTACTCGTCTTGTCCACGTGCTCAGTTATCTTGGTCTCTATTCCCGGAAGCCCTGTCCGTATATAGACTCCATAACGCCAGGGAATTGGGCGACATCGTTTTCGTATTGCTCAGCTGAAGAGAGTCCCCGGTGAGTTGTCTTGAATTGACTTATGAGTTCCTTGTGGTGATGGTGCCTACTTCCCCCTTCAGCTTCTTTTCTGATCACCTTTGGGTTTCTCTCCGGCAGGAGCTGGTGGTGATGGGCGCCCCGGGGTCGTTTTATTGGGCTGGGACGGTCAAGGTGCTGAACCTGACGGACAACACCTACTTCAAGCTGAATGACGAAGCGATCATGAACAGGCGGTACACTTACCTGGGTGAGTAGCTCAGGGAGGTGACAGGTGACAAGGGACACAGGAGCGATTGCCACGACGTTCACGAATTATTACTTTACTGGGGGCAAAAAGGATTTGCCGGCGTTGACACCCATACTGATCAGTTACAATTTTAGCTACAGTCCCTTACCATCCAGCCTCACATATGGAGGAGAAACAAAGCAGGGAACTGAATTCAAACTGTGATTTGATTAAAAAGCTGGCACTTGAGCCTCCGGGGAAGCAAACGTTTTATTTTCTTATTCTAGCAGTTACTCACGTTCAAATGATCAGATACAAAATGGGTGCAATAGAACCCCGGTTTTCCATGCCGTTCCTTTGGGCGAGGTCTCTGCCTCTGGGTCACAAAGATGGTTGCAAACAGAGATAATCAGAACCAAAAATTATCACGATGGATAGCAGCCTAATGCTGGGGTTTGATCAAAGGCTCAGAAAGATTCCTCCTGTTTTCTCAACCTTTTTAATCTTCTAGAAAGAAGATAGACACAGCTTAAGTGAGCAGCCAGCCACCAGGCAAGAATGTGGCCCGGCGTGATCATGTCTCTTTAAGAACAGGGTAGACTGTCTTTGGTTGTGTACATGGACATTCTACATGGCTTTTCTTTAATTCAGGCCCTAACTGCTGTCATTCTGGACTGAAAAGGAAGCTAACTTTAGGCCCAATGCTGAGAAAGCAACGATCTTTGCATACATTACCCATAAGTTAGATCTGGGGGAGTCCCGTCCCCTTTTCACAGAGATTCACTTGTGAGAAGGCAGTAGAGGGTTGTCCACTTGCCTTTTCCCCTCTAACTGCAAGGTTTTCCCCAGTGAATAAACCATAAAACCTTTATTCCGAGTCCTCGGGGTGTTCGCTGCCCTGTGCTCCAGCTCCTCAGTCCTGTCATTTATTGAGCACCTACTGTGCACCAGGCTCTGCCTGTTATCGCTTTTCATTCCCGAAACAGCCTTGTAAGATAGCTGTTATTTTCCACCCACATTTTATAGCGAAAGAAACAGGTACGGAGAAGTTACGGAGTAGCCAAGGTCACATGGCTCTTCAGTGGCAAAGTGGGGGTTTAATTAAAACCCGTGGTTTCCGAGGTCAAGGTCTGGACCCTGAGCCGCCTCCCCTGTGCCTGCCAGGGAGATACTGCCGACCCTCGCCGGGCTGGGAGCACCTTGGCGGTGGGGCGTTTGTCTCACATTTCCAGGACTCAGCACTGTACCTAGTGCTTCGTAGGGACTCGACCCGTGTTTACTAGGTCAGGAAGTGACAAGAAGGCCGGAGAGAGGCTGGTTTGGCGGTGGCTGTAGGGTCCAGGCTTGGGGCTGGTGGCTTCTCCCTGCATACGGAACAGAGGCCCCATCTGCTGCCGGCTTCGCAAGGCTCCCCGGAGGCTTTGCTCTCTGTCACTCAGAATACTCTTGGGTAACATGAGCCTCCAGTCTGAGAGAGAGCAGCCACATGGTGAATAAGAATTGACCCTAATGTGGTCTCATCACAAAGCCCAAAGAGCTTATGGGCACAGCTTAGGTCTGAGGTTGATGACAAGGTTTGAGGACTCTATGGCACAGGGTTTCTGGGGGCCGGAGGACACAGGTTTCAGCCTGTCAGCAGGGCTTCTAGAAGGTGCAGGAAACATTTAGACTAAACTCAGACAACTTTTTCCTTTCTTTCTAGATTCCTTTTGTATCCAGATTCATTGCCTGCCCACCCACCCATCCGCCCGTCCATCCATCCATCCATCCATCCATCCATCCCTATTAGTGTCTTCCTGCATTCTCTTAGGAGGGAGTGTGGCCTAATGGTCAACAGCAGGGGCTTGGGAGGCACACAGATTGGATTTGAATCTTACTGTGTGGTCATGGGAATCTTGCTTAATCACATTTTAGTCCCACTTTCCACATCTCTAACATGGAAGAAATAATCATATCTTTCCCCTAGAGTTGGGAGGTTAAAGGCCATGATGACATCCAAAGTACACGTGCAAGCTGTTCATAATAGCCCCAAAGTGGAGGCAAACCAAATGCCTAGCAATAGGGGGGGAAAAAGATACTGTGATATATTCATGCAATGAAACATTAATCAGCAATAAAAAGAAACGACCACACTCAACATGGATGGGTGTGACAGTTATGTTGAGTGAATGAAGTTCTAGACCAGGAAGACATAATGTGTAGTGATAGAATTCTGAAGCATGGCTATTTGTGAGGGGGCATTGACTGGGAAAGGGCATGAGGGACTCTCCTCAGTTGTGTTTCCATGGTTACATCCACTCTGGGTGGCGATTACATGGTTATATACATGTATACACATTCATTAAGTTCTACACTTCAGATGTGTGTACTGTATGAACATTCAAAAATATGTCAATAAGAAAAAGAAAACAGACCTGGAGTATGTAGCCCAGTACCGTCCCAAACAGACAGTCAGAGTCCGCTCTTTCTTGCCCTGATGTCCTGGCGAACATGTCTTTGTGTGAGACGAGTTATTCCTGCATGAGAAGACCAACAGCTGCCATTGGGTCCAAGACTGGCTGGATAATAACTGCCTAGATGAGGGTTACTTGAGAAACGTCTTCCTCTGATGGATCTCTCTCTTCCCTGACATTGTTTCTCAACCCTGCCCTTGGCGTCTGCCCATTCCTTACAGGCTATGCGGTTACCGCCGGCCACTTCTCTCATCCGTCCACCACCGATGTGGTAGGAGGCGCCCCCCAGGATGAAGGCATTGGGAAGGTGAGGAGAAGAGCCTTTGGAATAGCAGGGGGTCAGACAGAAGGGAAGGGGGCACACTGTGGCTGTTACAGGGGTTTGTCACCTCCCTTGGATCTGAAGATTCTGTTGGGTGGCCGGCAGGTAAGTGACGAAGTATTGAGGCACCTCTGCTGTCTCCTTCCAGCCACTTTTGGGAGTTGACCTGGAAGCTTCATCAGAGTGTGGATAGCACTCTCCATCTCC
Organism: Myotis myotis; assembly: GCF_014108235.1. NCBI lineage: Eukaryota > Metazoa > Chordata > Mammalia > Chiroptera > Vespertilionidae > Myotis > Myotis myotis. Next base: position 50,276,679 of record NW_023416317.1, read on the forward strand.
TGCACGTTCGCATCTGAGAATGTTTTTCACAGCCGACTCTGTGTGTGCACACGCGTGTGCAAGTGAGATTGTTAAGACTGACCTTGGCAGCATGGCACCTCCCCCGCCCCCCCGACCCAGCCCGCTAACTTCAAATCTTCCACTTTCTCAAACCCTTTCCAAGTTTGACTTTGACCTCATAGAGCCAGGTCTAGTCCCAGATATCTTTGAGAATTTATCTTGGGGCCTAGATTCTTATATTTATTTCCCCCAATGTTTTGGAACCAAGACTGGTGCAGCCCAAAGGCTGGACTGGGAATATGTGGGTCGCTTTCCCTAAGTATCCGCCCAGAGTGTAGAATAGACCCCATGGGTTCAGGGCTGTCTGAGTCCCTTTGGGAATCTCGGTTGGAGCCTGACCCTGCAGAGAACTATGCTTGATGGGTCTTTGGCTCCAGGGAATAGGAAATCCAGATTGAGTAGGTTGGGTAGGTCCACATGAGTCAGGAATCTGCATTTTTAATACACTCTGTAGGTTCTCTGATGGGAAAGACTGAACAGAGGAATGGTGTGAGCCCATGGGGTAGACCTAAGGTAGTCTAACCATATCTCCGGGGGCTCAGAGTAATGGGGTCTGGATTCTGGAGAGGCCATGACAGGCCGAGACCACTGTTAACTGGAGCCTTCAGCCAGGGCGTCAGTATGACCAGCTGACCCGCTTGACTATGATATGTTTATGGGGGTCATCTCCCTGCACCCTCCTGGGCAGGATTAGGGGTCACTGCTGGTGTTTATGGAGCATGTGCCTCCCTCCCCCCAGCGCTGAGGCTGTGGAGAAAGGGTCTTTGAAAATGAAACCAGGGGAAAACCCCAGGGCACTGAGCAGGGGGAAGCATGGGGATGAACTCTGGTGACTTCAAGAAAGATATGGGTCTCCCTGAGTCACATGCTTCCTCTCCACCGTGGAAGGACGAGGAAGTGCGCGCGCTGTTCCCTGTTCCCGCGTTGATAATGTCTTCCGGGGGAGGAGCCGCGGAGTGCCGGCACCTCTGCGGCTTCGATCAAAACCTCCACCTCCCAGTTCCCAGCGATGCCCACGCCTCAGCCGATGCTGCTTCCAGTTGGGCCACATGAGAGGCGCTGGGGAAACGGGTCACTGTTGATAAAACTGATGACTGTCCCATAGTCCCAGGGATGGGAGCTGGTACAGACCTGGTTCCCAGGCACCCCCAAAAGGACCTCCGGCCTTCAGGTATTGGGTGGTGATTGATTTCTGTTATCTGGGCATGACAACATTCACACTGAGATCCTTCACTCTGTGCAAGGGTTCCCTGCTCTGGTTCTCGTGAGACATTCTCTTCCCATACGATGTAACTTGAAAAGGAACTTCCATAGTCATGTCATTTAGGAAGTTCCACCTCCATGATCTTTTTTGTGGCGGAGACTTATGGTATATACATGCACCCTAAAGGCTCTGAGAAGTCCCCCCGGTAAAGAAATGTATTTAATGTTTAACTCTGGTGTTTGCCAGCTAAATTCCTGTTTACGCAAGCAAATGTCATGACTCTTGAGGTCTGTGGTGTCACTTTGGAAAACTGCTTGGTCTGAAATGCTTCCCTCCCTCTTTCTTATCTTGATACTAGAGGCCCGGTGCATGAAATTTGTGTATGGATAGGGTCCCTAGGCCTTGCCTATGATCAGGGCCCATTGGGGCCTTCCTTCCCCCAGCTGCTGGCCGGGGCCTTCCTTCATTCCGCACTGCCCCCTGGTGGTGTACACATCATAGCGAGCGGTCGAATTCCTGGTCGGTCGAACTCTTGGTCTGTCGAACTCCTGAGGTGACAATTTGCATATTTGCCTTTTATTATATACTAGTAGGATACCTGCTCAAGCTCTCACTCATAGGAATGAAAGAACTATTTCAAGGAAGAAAACACTTCTCCTAAGTGTTGAATTGTTTACTGGTGATTTGGAAGCTCCTAGGGTCTTACTATGCGTGGCTTCCTCCATGATGTGGCCAGGAGCGGAGGAGGTGAAGGACACTTTCTTTGCAGAGTTGATAAAATGAGAGCCACGTGGACTGCATTAGGATCCGCCGGCAAAAGCACACCTGTCCTGTGCCGGGTCAGGCATTTCAATAGGACTCCCAGGAGGATGGTGATAAATATCTTTGCTCATTGCTCCCAACTTAACTAGATTTTCTTTTTTCATTTCATAGGTTTATATTTTTCGAGCTGACCGAAGATCAGGCACCTTAATTAAGATTTTTCAGGCATCAGGTAAAAAGGTAAGATTCTTGGTATATATGTTTGTGTTGTTTGAGAGATGTCATCATGGGGAAGTCAGATTTTACGCGCTGGAAAATGGGTTTAAAGGCTGTCTCTGGGCCCTGTGTTTATGTGGTGGTTCTGTTGCCTCTTGGTGCCTTTCTTTACCTTCTCAGCATTGAGTGTAACCTGCAGATTCATGGGATTCAGGTTGTTGTTGGAGACAGGTAGCAGGATGAGTTTGTAAGGGGCCAAGTTCAGCATAGAGTTTTTTGGTAAAAGGTTGTATTTCACACTGTCATCAAATGACTGCATACTCTGTTTCTCTTGGCCTCTCTGTCTCTCTCCATCTGTCTGTCTGTCTTTGCCTCATACATACACATCTGCACCTCCAGAGAGATCACACACAATTGTGTACAGGTAGCAAGCAGACCTGATTACTTTCCAAGGAGGCCCGCAGACAAATGGGTCTCACGCTCCCTCTCTCACCAGCACAGCGCCACCCCTGCCGCCTCGCATCCTGAGCCCTCTGCCACCATTGCCACAGGGACTGTTGTCACACGAAGAAAAACCAGAGTCACCCGTTTCCCTTTAGAGCCTTGAAATAGAAATAGCCTTCAAATTAGTCTTGGGCAAAGTTTATTTGCCTGCGTCATCTTGTCCTCATACCATCCCTAATCCAAATTCCTGCAGATTTTCCATCTTAATTTCTATCCATACTGCACCGAAGTCTGAAAGTAAGCCAGTTGGAGATGCTGTTGATTATTAAACATGGGCTTATCTGCTACCCACTCCTTGGTGTGGCGTAGATCGGCAGGCTTGCTTAGCATGACTGGCAGCTCTGAGGGGACAGGAATTCAGCTGGGAGGTGAGGCGGGGTTAGTGAGCTCTGGGGAGAGGACAGGACCTGAGGCGGGAGGGAGACACCAGGAGACTGTCAGAAGGTGACTTCCCTTCCACGACCCAGAGAAATGGGGGGAAAAGGCTGTTTCCTTCCTGGGCGGCCATGTGTCCTGGCCCTAGTTCAGTTTCTGCTCAGAGTCAGACCTGCTGTATGAGTTACATATTGTTCTGATGATGAATCCTATTGCAAGGACAAAAATCTACTCATTTTGTGCAGTTTTAGCAACCTTAAGGCGCATGCTCAGTATTGAATTGTCATCATATTTTCAGTAAAAAATAAAATAAAAAAATGCATCTCCAAACTCGGTTTTGTGACATTTTCCCCTGAGAACAGCTCTGCGTTCCCCCGAGAGCTGGGCTGCCTGTGTTATTTTAACATTTCCAACCCGCAAAGCAGCGACCCTGGAAAATGCCCGTGAGCAGTTCTGCAGAGGTTTCCAAGCACCGCCAGCGTTAGAGAGAATAACTGTGCGTTAGTGGCGAAGAGTCGCCAGGACCAAGGCGGGCGTGGGCGCTGCTTGTCATTTTCTTTAGGGCTCGTCTTGCCCGCTCCTGGCACCGTTCCAGACTTACTCCTTCGTCGGCCAATCCCTCCTGCCCTCTGGTTGCACTGTCTTCTAGCTTTACCCCCATCGCCTCTTTTTGATTTTGAAATAGACCCTTATTCTCCTTAGGCATTTTCTTCCGCTTTTTTCCCGAAGATATGAGGAATTCTTGCCTATCTGACGTCTCTGTCATTTCATAGGGGAAGGTCATGACCCCAGGCTCTCAAAGGATGCCTTTAGCGGAGTCTCACACACACAAGAGGGGTCTGACTCAGTAAACCACCGGTCCCTTCTGCTTTCGTGTGGCCAGAATTTGATCAGATAGTCTTATCTCCTGGCTTCACCTTGAGAAAAGAAAGAAAAAGGGAAAGAAAGAAAAAAACCCAGTTCTGGTCTTCATTGGTGGGCATGCTTCATGCATAGGACACATGAGGAATCACCAGTGTGGGTGCAGTCCAGATGTTAATCGAGGCCCACATCCCCGCATCCCCAGGCTAACGGGAGCTCTCCGAGCAAGGACCGCGCACCCCACAGCGCGCCGTTACCAGGCTGAAGTTTTACGGAATTGACTGAGTATGTGATGCATCAGTTATGTCAAAACAGAGATAGGGAACTTCACGTCCAGGGGTTTCTGAGTTAACACCGAAGAGCATGCCAAGTTAAACAGCCCATTAGAGTGAGACAAGTCTTTCCCTGGGACCTTGCCTGGGTCTCAGTCCTTTTACTCATGTCCGGGTAGGGAGATCGGCACAACCACCGAGTCGGCGACTGGCAGCTGGTTTCTGTGTCCCTGCCTCCCGTGCCTCAGAACCTTCCCTGCCCTCCTCTCTTGGGCATGAGGGGTTGGGGCACATGCGGGTTGAATGCACGTGGCCTTGGCATGTGCCTGGGAGAGGGCATCGGAGTCCTCTTGGCCCAGGGTCACTGCAGGGAGGGGTCTGGAGTGTCCTCCACCTGTGTCAGACTCCCCGGGGTCAGCTGCCCACACACTCGCAACAGTGAAAGGAAATGCTGCTTCGTGTCCATAGAACCAGAGCCCTTTTATTTGAAAACATGGATTTTAAAAGGGTAGCCTTTCTAATAAAGATCAGAGCTTGCATGCTGGTAGCCTCTGGAAAGGATACAGCCTACAAAAATGTTTGTTTGTCCTATGTAGTAAGTTTGTTTGTTTGTTTTTAATAGGAATTAGTTGCTATCATTAAAAAAAAAATAGGCCCTTCAAATAAATTGTTTTATTTTGGGCTTCTCTTGGACAATGGGACGGTTGGCCTTCTTCAGGGTAGCAGTTGACTGAAGCTGGGTAGGAGCTGCTCCCGTCGCTGGGTCTGTGGATGCCAGTTTGCCACAGTCTCCACCACTCCCTATTGTGCCTTAGCCACTGAAGCCTAGCGCCACTTGCCACTGTAAGCATACTCGCACTGCTATTTGTTTCCTACCTGTTATATCACTTGCCTGGATCCCATTCACGTTTGGTTTAAAAACCCCGATTTAAGGTAATAGGGACTGGATTAGGCTATGAGTAAGGATGAGCCCGTGTAGCCTGGTTGGGTCCCTCATCCACCCAATGGTCCACTAGGTCTCTCCCTTTTTCTGTCACTTCAGCCCATGAGTTCCTAACTGGCCTTTAGCTGTGCACAGGGCTGGGAGGGGGTCACCTGTTTCATGCCTCCCTGTGTCCTGAAACTTCATATTCCTATTTACTGGGCCTTGTCAGATGTCTGGATCACGAGGTGCTTTTATGATGGTTGGAACCTATACTTGCAACCTCAGTTTGTATTTTTAAAAACAGTGCCTCCTTCTCCCAGGATGGGTCCGTTGGTTGACCCCCTGGGTAGGGCTCCAGGACAGGGGACTCTGAGCCAGTTAGCTCTGGTCTCCTGGCGCCTGGTGGCCCCGCGTCACAGCTGCAAGACACAGGGAAGTCGGGTGTTTTCCCGTTCACCTTGGCGTTCTGGCTTGCGGGGAGGGCCTCCTGTGTGAGGGCAGACACTGAACGCTTTGTTGCAACTCGACTTGGTTGCAGATGGGCTCTTACTTCGGCTCCTCCTTATGCGCAGTTGACCTGAACGCGGACGGCCTCTCCGACCTGCTGGTGGGGGCCCCCATGTTTTCTGAGATCAGGGACGAGGGGCAGGTCACCGTCTACATCAACAGAGGAAATGTGAGTACAGTGCTGGGCAGCCTGTGGACAGGGGGTGGGAGGGGGACATGTCTAGCGAGTAGTGACCGAGCACCCTCTGGGCCCCGCACTGCGCCCTGCGACGAGCTTCCTACCTTCAGAAAGCTCAGTGTTCCACTGATGGAAAGTTACAACTGCCAACACACAGGGGTTCAGAAAATCTTAATGGCGGTGTTTTGAGTGCCTACCGGGTACCAGGAACTGTTCCTCCCGCTCTCTGTGAATGAGTTCAGTATAATGTGCACCTGGTATCAGTGGCCCCCATGTTTCAGGTGAAAAACAAACAAACTGAGGCCCAGAGAGGTCAGGTAACCTGCCCCAAATCACACAGCTAAGGAGTGGTGGGGCTGGGGTTTGAACCCAGGCCGGCTGGATTCAGAGCTTCATCTCTAGATTGTGCTGCCTTCCTCGGTGTGTACACGCATCTGCCCAGGCAGCAGAGAATCCTTCCCAGAGGACACAATGGCTAGAAGGAATCTTGAGGAAGGAGTAGGAGTTGGGCAGACAGGCAGGAGTGGGCTGGGAGCTGGGTGAGTGGGTGGAGGTGTGAGGCAGCAGGGCCACTTAGTTCAGCATGGGGCCTGGGTGGGGACCAAGAGCCCTAATCAGATGTTCCTTATTCTGCAGAATCATGAAAGGGATGTGATGGGGCAGAAAGATGCCTCTGTTTCCCTTTAGCCGAGTGGAGGAGGTGGTGGTGGGGAGACCAGTGAGAAAGCGGAATCTTTTCAGGACCTGGAAGTAAGAGTGTTCAGCCAGGAGGGAATGGTTAAATGAATAAATTCTGGTACCACCAGCCTTGGAGCTAACATGAGAAAATGCTTATGAGATAACCAGTGCAAAGCAGGATTAAAAACGGTGTATACAAACCACCTTTAAAAATAGAGCAAATACACAGAGGAGGATAATAACATCGCTCTGGGTGGTGGTCTTGGGGGCAGATTTTTAGTTTTCTCTTTATCCAAAATAGCAAACATGTCATGCTTTCATCATCAAAAACAAACAAAAAACGGTGAGTGTGCTTTTAAGCACTGACAAGGTGCTAGCTATCCCAATTGGGTAGAGGCGCTGGTGTGTCACCGTAACCAGGCGGGCAGGTGCCAGGAAGGAAGGGCAGCCATTGACAGAGGAGCCAGGGCACACGCGAGCCTTGGCTTTCTTGGATGTTTGCAAACTCTTTGCAAGGGAAGGAAGATGCTTCCTGGTACCTGGTGCAGCCACTGGTCACCTGCATCTCTGCTGACGTTTCAGTGAGGGGGACGGGGTGGGGGAGGTGATCATTGTGGAGATGAGAACAGCAGGCATTCACGCAGCCCCTCCCAGCCACTCTGTTCGCGGGAGCCTGACACGTCTGCGTGGGTGTTAACTTGTCTGAGGCAATCAGGCGGCGACCGGACGGATAGCCCGGCCATGTGTCTAAGTCGGGGCATGGACACTTGGAGCAGGAGCGTTCCCCAGATCTTCTCTGGGGACATTTCACCCCCACATCTCACCCCCCACAGCCCATGTTTCTTAAAGCCAAGTGCTGACCCTAAGTATTCTTATTTCTCTTGAACCTCTTCCTATTTTTAAAAAATATATATTTTTATTGGTTTCAGAGAGGAAGGGAGAAGGGAGAGGGGGAGAGAGAAATATCAATGATGAGAGAGAATCACTGATTGGCTGCCTCCCGCACGCTCCCTCCAAAAGGCACCCCAGGCTGTTGGAGAGCCCCATGCTGCCCAGGTACAAGGGACCCATCTTGCCCCCAGAGAGAGCGGTTTGGGTGCCTTTGAGTCTGCCCAGGTGTTTAGGTGTTTCCTGTCCATGGGGTGCGCTAGAGAGGTGATGTTCCCAGCTCTGTTTTTCTTTGTTTTTGTTTTTTTAATTGTGTTTTTGCTTTGTTTTCCGTTTTTCCTCCATCCTGTTTCCCAGGGAGCCCTGGAGGAGCAGCTGGCCCTGAGCGGGGATGGCGCCTACAACGCACACTTTGGGGAGAGCATCGCCAGCTTGGGGGACCTTGACGACGACGGGTTCCCAGGTGGGTGAGCGCCTGCCCCCTGCCTTCCAACCTGGCCCCCCCCCCCCCCCCCGTGATGCGCTCCTGGATCTACCTGCCCACAGAGGAGGGGGAGAGGACCCCTCAGAGAAGATGCTCTGTGCGGGCACTCAGGGCTGAGCTCTGAGCCCACGGGCATTGGCTTTCCAGGAGTCCTGTCTCGTCAGTTCTGTGTGTTTTGCTGTGTGATTGTGGGGCCCGTGAACCTTGGGGCCGGTCCCCTGGGGCTTCGGATGGCAGAGGAGCTCAAGCCAGCTTCCTCCCGGCGCAGACACATCTTGTTTCTGAGCCTCTGAGGCTCCACAGGCTCTACCGCGTTGTTCGTGAAATGAGCAAGGCGAGAGTTTGACATTCTCTCCCCTGATAGTCACAGCATGCTGGACTGACTTTTTAAAAAATATATTTTTATTGATTTCAGAGAGGAAGGGAGAGGGAGAGAGAGATAGAAGCATCTGTGATGAGAGAGAATCATTGATCGGCTGCCTCCTGCACATCCCACACTGGGGATCGAGCCCACCCCTGGGCATGTGCCCTGACTGAGACTCGAACCAAGACCTCCTGGTTCATAGGTCGACGCTCAACTGCTGAGCCACACCGGCCCGGGTTGAACTGACTTTTGAATAAGTTTTAATTGTTGGGGGTTGGGGATACCGAATGTGTAGTTCTGTTTGGACAGCAGTTGTCCTTCCCGGATGTGGCCTCTCTCTCTGGCCTGTTCAAAGCCTCCTCCCCTCCCTGCAGAGGCAGATGTCAGACATCAGGACCTGCGGGAGCCATGTCACTGGGCGATGGCCGAGGTGGAAGAGGGACTGGGGACCGCTCTTGCCTCAGGCCAGGCTGCCCAAGAGGCCTTCATTCAAGAGCGGGGGATCGCCACTGGAGGTCACGTGGGTGCACCACGCCTCTCACCTTTGACCTTACTTCTGCAGACACGTGACTTTCGTTAAAAGCAAAGGGCAAAAAATAAGGAAGATCTAGGCTTCGTTCCAGGAATTGTCAGTTTGTGAGAATAGTGTCAGATTTTTCTGTGTGTGAAGCAAATGCCATTGTATAGATTTCCTCATCCAGGAATAGAGTTGACTTTTAAAAATATATATATTTTTATTGATTCAAAGAGGGAGAGAGAGAAACATCAATGATGAGAAAGAATCACTGACTGGCTGCTTCCTGCCCACCCCACACAAGGGGCTGAGCCAGTAACCCAGGCATATGCCCTGACTGGGAATCGAACCCGGGACCCTTCAGTCTGCAGTCCAATGTTCTATCCACTGAGCTAAACCACCTAGGGCTAGAGTTGGCTTTTTCTATGCAGTAACCATTGTCTATAGAAATCCCCCCTCTGGCGGACGGAAATTGGGCCAGAGGTTTATCTTTGTATTTCTTCTTTTGGGTGGCTCAGTGATATTTTTCCCCTAAGAGAATGAGCTAGGACAGGGGTGGGCAACCTTTTTGTGAGTGCGTGCCAAAACCAGCAAAATCTCTGTCTCAAAGTTCTTCTGCGTGCCAACCCTAATTTTTTGAGACCATGTTACGCTTACTTGATATCTCTTAAGGTGTACGTATGTGAAGAACCTGTAGAAATAATAAAATTCATCCGAGCAACAAACACAGTATATGATGATGAAAAATACATTTACTTTTTAATGTATACATGTACACTGAGAGTCCGACAGAAGACTGTATGACTCCGTCTGATATTATCAGTGGGACTTTTGCTGCTGCATCACTGATGGCAGAGATTTTACATCAGGTTTCTATTTCGTGACCTTCAGAGATATGCACGAGCTACTACTTTCATCCGTCAGGCTACTCCTATTACGAGACTTAACAGAATTCATCACTGAGAACAAAGATTCACAAGCGTATGTGGATGAAAGCATGGAGAGTAACGCTGTTGCAAAGTTTTTTAAACAGAAAAAATTTTCTGGAATGGCATTCCAAGTCCTCAAGAGTTCATTCTCGACACTTCTCTCTGGTACTCCTGTCTCTAATCGCTTTTTTTCAATGTTTTCCAAGTCAACTCTAAGGTCAATAAATTTCTGCTTCCAAATTGAGCTATGCTGAAATGCAATCCACTGCATTTCAAAGTCAGCCATGTCTATGGTCTTTAAGATAACTTGTTAGGTAAAATTGTTTATTTATCTAAGCTGCACCTACACTGAATTTATCAGAAAAAAAAAAAGTCGATATTAAGAAAAAAATTGTAAATGGAAGATTATAAGAGAGGGTTTGGCGTGCCAGCAAAAGTTACTGGCGTGCCATGTTTGGCACGCGTGCCAGGAGTTGCCCACCCCTGAGCTAGGAGCTTTCCCGGAATGAAACTCTTCCCACCTCCTATCATTTTCTTTCGACTTTTTTTTTGTTTTTTTTCTGCTGAGAGATTATGTGCCTGAGTGGATGCTTGATCAAGCAACAACCGAGACATTTTTGGTTTGGAGGGACTCAGACATGATGGCAGGAATGAGGGAATCCGCTCTTAGGTTATTCCACGTGGCTTTTCTCACCGCAGCTGTTTCTCTCCCCTCAGACGTGGCCGTCGGCGCGCCCATGGAGGACGACTTCTCGGGCGCCGTCTACATCTACCACGGGGACGCCGACGGGATAGTCCCTCAGTACTCGATGGTAATGGTGGGAGAGGGAACTGTTTGTTCATCCATTCATTCCACTTTCCTCTGTGCCACACCCTGGGGGCCGGAGGCGCCGACAACTTCCCTCCTGCTCTTAGCTTTGCCACGCTCTAGCGAAAGGCACCGATTGGTACTGCTTATGAAAGAGCAAGACATTTCTAGACTCCAGAGTTTGCTGACATTGAGGGATGCATCTGCCGACACAAGATCATGTCCAAATTCTTACCCAGAGTTAGAGCGATTGATTTAAGGGGAGGCTTTCTTTGTTGTTGTTGTTGTTACTCCTTTGTCAACCGTCTGTGCTAAAGCTGAAGGGTCTATTGTAAAACATGATCTAGAAAGACTGTGATCCAAGGAGGAGGGACCTGAAAGCCGCCACAGGGCTGTTGTCCCATTTGGCACTGACACGAGAAGTGGCTTACGCTCTGGCCTCGTGCCCCAGACTGGGGAACATGGAAGTGGTGAGTTCAGTTTTTTGTCGTATCAGCTTGGTGTTCAAACTTGCTGATGGTGCCGAGCCCAGCCCCTGGGAAACAGGAAGTGGTGCTCTGGGCAGCAGCACCGCCAGGATGTCTGTGCGGAGAGGGGCCCAGGCCTGCGGCGTGCTCCCGGCGGGTCAGGGACAGGGAGGGACGGAGCCCAAACGGAGAAATTCCCCATCAGCAAATACTGACTTATCGAGCGCTTATTATGTGCTCCCGCCTTCCTGCTCATGCTTATATTTCTCATCGTGAAGAGGATTATGGCTAAGGAAATACAGTGTTGAACGGAGCCTTGCTTTTATAAAAGGTTCTATAAATGTTCCATAAAATGAAATGGTAGTAAAATACCAAAACCAGCTCCCGTCCTGAAGTTCCTAGGTAAGGGAAAAACAGACTTTACAAGTTGATTTTTAGAGGCAGTACGTCCTGGGAGGTCAGCTTATACATTCATAGTTGTTCTTCTTGCTTCACTAGAAGTTGGCTGCTTATGGGCTGAGGGTCGCTGCCTGTGGGGCGTCAGGCTCCCTCTGGGCAGGGCCTCCTGCTCCGTGTGTGACTCCAGGGGGCAGATGTGTGTGACTCCGGGGGGCAGATACCGAGTGGGGGGACAGCTCTGCCTCTTACCTTGAATCCTCCTAACAGCCATGCGAGATGAGTACTTTTTTTTTTTTATTGCTTAAAATATTACAAAGAGTAGTACATATGTCTCTGCCAACACAAGATCATGTCCAAATTCTTACCCAGAGTTAGATCGATTGATTTAAGGGGAGGCTTTCTTTGTTGTTGTTGTTGTTACTCCTTTGTCAGGCTGACGTTATTATTTTTTTTTTTCCGCTTGACCTTCCCCCGGCCTCCCCTACCTCCCACCCCCACCCCCGGTTCTTGTGTCCCAGGTGAGTACTTTTATCACCACCTTTTATTTGTGGGGTGACTGTGGCCCAGGGAGGTTCTTTAACTTGCCCAACATGTGGCAACATGGCCATCGCAACTGCCAGTCCGACTCCCAAACCTTTCGTTGTACCCACCATCCTCCGCTGCATGTCAGAGGAAGGACCCCTGGCGGAAGCCCAGTGGAAAAACGTAGGAATGTGGAAACTTCGCTGTGAGACGTAGGTGCTCCAAGGGGCCTTTATCTACACGGGTCTTCCACGTTTTATCAGAAAAGAACCACGGATGGTGGGAATACACTCTTAGGGGATTCTGCCAACATAGCGAAGGGAGAGGGCTGCAGTCACAGTTGGGGGTCCCATGCGCATCACCAGGGCTGCTCTAGTCTGAGTCGGGGACACCCTTCCCCGGGGCGACAAGCTGAGGGTTCTTGCACATCGCCCCGGAACTCATTCCTTTTTCTTGAGTTCACCGTGAAGAGTGTTGGTTTAGGATCCGTGGTGTCTTTCTCAACTCGAGAGCCCTGTCGTGGCGGCCCCTGGGGTCTTCCTGCCGAGGAGCTGACCATCATCCCGGGAGCCCGGGAGTCCTCGGCCAGCCGACCGCCCGGGGTCACTGTCCACGCATCCTTCTGGAAGCTTGTTCCCGGACCTCGGAAGCCGGCCACACGGGGAGGCAACCTGCGAGGCCCCCTCCCCCGCGCTCCAGGGTCTTGTTCCGTTGCTGGGTGGAATCCTGCAGGCAGGCAGCTGACGTCTAAATGTGTGGTCAGCGCGGTGCCTGCAGTAGGAAGCGGGGATCAGCAGCTGGGCCCGGCCGGCCTTTGTCAGCAGGTTGGCTCGTTAACGTTGACAGAGAGAAGTCCTTTGGGGCTCTTCAAAAAAGAACAAAAAGAAAGAAACAACTATGATTAGACTTTTCCGAGCTGCCTCCTATGGATGCGATAAGGTCAGGGATTGAAAAAGGAAACTAAAACCCTCTCATGACAGAGTCTTCGGGGCCCAGGTCCGGACAGAGCGGGCATTGTGTGGGCGAACTCGGGGAGGAAATCAGAAACAACCCCGGGGCGAGGCAGGCGCTTTTCCTTGGCCCGGCTCGGTATTATTTCTGCTGGGTAAATCGTGCGATCGGCGTCAAGTTCTTCCACATTGCTCCTTCCTCTTTCTCCGGGGCCCCGTGAAAAGGGTTGATTTTAAGATCCTTGCGTGCCTCTCTGGGTTCCACAGCCCCCTGGGCATGTTAGGGCGGCTCCTGCGATCTCTCCCCTCTCTCCTGCCCGGAGGACACTGTCTACAAACCTGGTGGAGCTCCTGGTTTTCATTTAGAGTTATTAGCACCGAGCAGACGTGTCTTCCTGGCTTTCTGGCCTAATGGCCTGCAGATGTCTGCGGGAGAACGTCAGCCTGCATCGCCACCCCCAAGCGGACCACCCCTCCGCTCTTCCCCCGCGCCCCAGCCGAGCAGACCTCAGACAGGCAAAGGGAGGGCAGGCTGCCGCCGGCGTTGGTGGACCTCAGAGCGAGGTGGTCGGCTTCAAGATGTGGCGTCCATCCACATTTGTTGACACAGGGCCATGTGGGATGCGGACCGTGCCTGGGAGCGAGACACATGTCTTCAGTGCTTCCGACAGGGTTCTGACTTGTATGTTGATGCTCGCTCATCTCCTGCCGGATGGCCTCACTGGAGATGGCGAGTGGAGGGCTGTTTGTCGCAGGGAATGGCCTTGGCCTAGTGTCCGTCTGTAGATCCTATGGAAACTCCCCTCCCCCGGCCTCGTGACTTCTCTGGAGGTTGGCCCAGTAAGGAAAAGGGTAAGGGGAGAAAGCCCACAGGGAGCTCCTGGGCATCTGTGTGCCTGGTTCTGACGAGGCTTTTGCTGTGTGGCATGAAAACAAAGCATTTCCCTTGTCACCTACATGAGGGTGTCATGGACTGAGTCTCCACAAGGAGACTGTATAGACAAAGAGAAGGCGGGACGGGTCAGATGCCAGAAGATAGGACTCTTCTGATTCAGGAAGCTCGGTATCTTTGTGAGGGGCTGAGCCCCACAAAGGTCGATGTATGACGAAGGTTGCTTATAAGCAGATCATCTTGATCTACCGTGTGAACATACGGTGATGAATGATGAATCAAGAGCACAGATGCCTGAGTTCCTGGAGTTGGTCGGGCCGTGAACTCTGAATGGTTGGTTGAGAGCTGCCCTTCAGGGAGGAGGCTCCAGCGAATTTTGGGGTTTTCCTACAGCACATGGGAGGTCCAGGGCCTTGGGGTTCTAGGTTTCCGAGGTAAAGCTGCTTCACCCTGTCAGGGGAGCTCAGGAGCCGGCGGATCTTCTGGTTGGCTGCATGGAGAGGCCGTCGCCTGTGGCCGGCTGGTCCATCAAGACATGCGCATTGCCTGCCCGCCTAGGGAAAGACTCCAACGTGTACCGCTTAGGGGAGGAGTATAACATGGTTAGTTACATGTTTGGGAAGAGTGATATAAGGAAAAGTATGTTCTTAGAATTTCAGCCAGCTCTCCCCGTGTAAACACGACACAGAACCTTCATTAGAAAGGGCAGCCACACATTATCCACTTCACACTTCACTGAACATGTCAAAACATCAACACACTGGGCGGGGTAGCTCTTTCGTTAGCCCCGGACTTAGAAACAAATGTAAATCATGGCATCTGGCGAAGGCAAGGAATAGTAAAGGAGTGTGTGGTCTTTAGCTGCCTGCCAAAGACTCCCTGATCAAATCAGGACTCCTTTTTTGTAAGCTGTTCTTTCAACAAAGTCAAGACCAGGTGTCCTCGGAGGCTGGGCTAAAACAGTCACGGGGCTTATCCGGGACTGTGCTCCTTTCCGGCGACTCAGTTTCCCTGTTGTCTGTTTCAGAAACTGTCCGGGCGGAAGATCAGCCCAGTCCTGCGGATGTTCGGGCAGTCCATGTCAGGAGGCATCGACATGGATGGGAACGGCTATCCCGGTAAGCGATTTCCCTTAAGGCAGATGAGGTACACCAGCAGTTCTCAACCTGTGGGTCGCGACCCCTTTGGGGGTCGAATGACCCTTTCACAGGGGTCGCCTAAGACCATCCGAAAACACATATATAATTACATATTGTTTTTGTGATTAGTCACTATGCTTTAATTATGTTCAATTTGTAACAATGAAATTGGGGGTCACCACAGCATGAGGAACTGTATTGAAGGGTCGCGGCGTTAGGAAGGTTGAGAACCACTGAGATACACGAAGGAAAATGCACGAGGTAGCGTGGTTGCCTCTCTTTAGGATCAGGAAAATTCACACCCTTAGCAGGGGGTGTTTGGCCTGGTGTTTGATTTTAAGGTGAAAATGTGGAAATCTCTTTTGGGGTTTTTTATTTTTTTTAAATATGTTTTTTTATTGATTTCAGAGAGGAAGGGAGAGGGAGAAGAGAGAGAAACATCAATGATGACAGAGAATCATTGAACGGCTGCCTGTTGCACGACCCCGAGTGGTCGAGTCCACACGTGGGCATGTGCCCTGACTGGAGTTGAACCATGACCCCCTGGTTCACAGGTCAATGCTCAACCACTGAGCCATGTCCGCAGGGCACTTTAGGGGTTTTTAAATGACCTACTCTGAAGAGTGGAAGCAGCAGGTGGGTGGATTTTACGGTGAATTCTGTGGCTGCCAGTCTTTCTCATGAAGAAAAAAAAGCACGTCTACATTAAAAATGATAAATAGTGAAACCTTATGTTTTTCTTGATATTATTTTTTTAAAGATGTTTTTATTGATTTTAGAGAGAGATGAAGGGTGAGAGAGAGGAGAGGGAGAAACATTGGTGTCAGAGAGAAACATTGTTCGGTTGACTCCTGCTCTCACCCCGATCTGGGATCAGATCCGCAACCTGGGTAGGCGCCCTGACCGGGAATCGAACAAGTGACCTTTGGTACACGGGATGACACTCAAGCACTGAGTGACACCGGCCAGAGCTTCCTTGATATTATTTAATCATAGTCAGAATTTTCTTACTCTCAAGAGGGGAAAAGGGACTGAGTACCATCCCTCCCCCTGCATGAAAATTATTGAAAGATTTTGAGCAAAAAGAAAACCGTTGACGAACAAAGCAGACCTTCCCCGTTCAGGCTGGCTGGCTGGCTGGCTGGCTCGTCTTCAGAGTCAGTGTCTTGCGGTGGTTGAAGCAAATTGAATAAAAATGTAGGATTTTCAAACCCCAGTCCCAAGTGATACCTGATTCAGGTATTTGAAGGGGATGGAGTGGGATGAGGTAAGGAAACAGAGATCAGAATTTTAAAAATCCAAAATCATCGTGGAATTCAGAAAAAATTTCCCTGGAACTGTAGGCCGTCCTGCTGTCTATCTAGAGAAGATGTTTCTTTCCACCGAGAGCGCTTCAGGAGGACCTGGGAGAAGTCACGAAATCCTGTAGGAGGGCACCGAGTTCTGTAGTTTCTCCCAGGGTTTTGAGCATCCCTCGCATCGGTACAGAGCCAGGAGGAGTGGGGATAGGAGAGGGGCAGTGTGGACGTTGCTGTCCCTGTAGAGCCTCATGGGCCTTTTTCAGTTTGAGAGAGCAGTTCTTGCCCCTGGCAATTTGTGGCCATCCCTAAACAATGCCTTATGACGGTTTAGCGCTTTAATAGATGCAAAATGCTTCCACATGCAATGGGCATCTTATAATAACCCCCGTAGGTAGGTGGAGATGGGGGTGTCCTCCCCCCCTCCACTTTACAGTCAAGGATACTGAGCCTCCGAGAACTGAAGGGACTGGCAGGGACCACACTGTGGTGGGCGAGGACCTAGCCTGCTTCTCTATAAATGCGTGCTGAGCAGGTGTGTTAATACTTCACGAGGAAACTGACTCTATCTTGCATTTTTCATAAAAGAAACGGCCAGTGGATCGGGGTCTTTTATTTTCAGATATTCAATCAATTTAACAAAATGAGCAAGCGTACCCAACCGCAAACCTTTCAGCAGCAACACAGTTCGTGGATTTGCTCTTTGTTTTCCCCGGTGAGGGTGTTGGGTAGACGTAGGGCTTCAGGCTCTTGGACTCAGGTGCTGGGTTCTGCGAGGAGTAATGGGAACCCCAGGGCTGAGGGCTTATATGAGACGGGAAGAAAGGCAGAGAGCTGTTGGGCGAGTGAATGCTTCCTAAATTAAAGTTATTTAGAACAACCACTGCCAGCTCACACTTGTGTTTTGGTGTGTAGTTTACCAAGTATTTTCTGAACTCAATATCTAATTTCTTATATTTATTACATATTGAAGTACTTCATAAATAGTACATCGAACACATTTAATATTATGTTTGACAAATATTGAATGCATGTTTTCCGAAAATATGCTTTTGAAGAAGACGTAGGATAATCGTCTCCGTTGTTCAGACAAGGGTGCTGAGCGACTCTGGGGTGGCAGAGAGTGAGGGGGGCAGTGGAAATGAGTCACATGTTCCACAGAACTTGGGGCTTTCTGCACGATCATGTAATTCCAGGTAGCCCTCTCATTCATGGATGCCCAAAAGAAACGTAATGTGACCCACATATGTAGTTCAGAATATTCTAGTAGCCACGTAAAAGAACAGGTGGAATTAATTTCAGTAACGTTTTATTTGGCCCAGTATATCCAGTGTATTATCATTTTTACATATAGTCGATATGGAAATTAAGGAGGTGGCTGTTCTTTTGAATGAGGTCTTTGAAATCCATCTGGATTTTACACTTACAACACATCTCGGTGCGGACCAGCCACATTCCAAAGGCTCGACGGCCACACCTGGTGATTGGCTGCCGTACGGGCCCGTGTGGCTCTGACTCTGACAGGACCGTTCTGGAGCCCAGAGGCTGGCCATCAGCGGCCCGACCTCGAGGCCGGGCCCCATTGCTGTGGAGAGCCTTGGGGTAGAGGGGATAGGCCTCAACAAGTTTCTAAATCTGCATGTTTCTGGCTTTCAGATGTAACTATTGGAGCCTTCATGTCCGACAGCGTGGTTCTTCTAAGGTGAGATGTTTCCTCTTGCTTCTTGGATTACATTCTTCGTGGGTGAGGGGAGGGATTGGTGGAGGTGGGGGGGACTTGGGGGAGTCATTCACCTTAGCCAGCAATTCCCTCTGTCCTGCTCCTTGTCTGCTGAGGTGCTCAGTCCGCGGGAATGCTCCCTTTCTTTTAAAAAATATTTTAGTTTATTGATTTGAGAGTGAGAGAAGCATTAGTTTGTCGTTCCACTTATTTTTGCCTTCATGGGTTGATTCTTGTATGAGCCCTGACCGGGGATCGAACCTGCAACCTTGGTGTATTGGGAGGATGCTCTAACCAACTGAGCGCGCCGGCCAGGGCCAGTGCTACCTTTCCTGTTATTCTCTGTCGCAGGTTTCCAGCTGGTGGGCCTGCAGTGGCTCACAGGTGTGAGAGAGAGCATCCTTGGAACTCCTAGGCAGAGTCTGCGGCATCCTGGGCCATAGGGGTTTTGCGTTTAGCCACGAACGGCCCTTTTCCCCTTTCGTTCAGATGCTGTGCTCATCCGATCGTTCCCATGGGTGCCGTGACACTCAGGGGCCCAGGAAGCACTGTCCTGTCTCATGTCTTCACCTCACACCCTGCATCCTCCCTTCCTCGCCTCGTCATTCCCCACCCCCAGGGACCAGGAGCCTTCTGCCCAAGGGACAGCGCATCATTCCCTGGTAGCAGTGGAGCGGAGGGACGTGCGCTGGGGCCCAGGCAGCCTGCATCTCCCCTTCAGAGGCCCGTGGGCCGCCATCCCACCCGTGAACCATCTCCAAGCATTTCTGTCTGCATGAGTCAGAGGAGGCAGAATTACACTTTGGAGTGGGAGCCAACTCGTAGGTTTTGTTAATAACCCGATGGCAGAACGTTCTAAAATAGGCAAGTAGGATCTCAGAGCTGGAAGGGGTCCCAGGGGCCATGTGGTTCCTCACCCCAGGTCCGTCTCATGCAGCAGTGCCTTCAGCTTCTGAGGGTACAGTTAACTCCCGGGGAACCCCAAATACTTTGAAGAGGCAGAATCCCCCTGAGGCTGAGAGTGTGGAACTCGGGGCCTGGTGCTCTGGGTCCCAAGCCTGACTCTGCCTCTATGTGAGTCTGCCGACCTCTCTTTCAGATTCTCATCTGTTCAGCAAGGTAGTAGATCCGACCCATGGGGTTCTCATGATAACTCCTGGAATTAGTGCCTGTGAAACGCTTAGAACGGGGCCTAATCTCAGTGCTCAATAAATGCGAGCAATTCTGACATAAATTAGGTTACATCTGCCTCCCTCTGAGTCTGCTTCTTGGTCCCCTGTCTCCTATGTAGAGATGGATGGCTTTGGGGCAGGTTTGGCAAGCTAGCGTCTTCCCCAGCCATTCAGGCTCTTTCTGTCCACCCATCTCTGTCCCGCCAGCAGCACTGACCTCGAGAAAGCCCAGGGCACCCTGCCTGGCTTCGTTCCTCACCTGGACGTGAGCTACGACTGCCAGCCATCGGAAAGAATTACAGCCACCAGCTTCCCCCAAAATAAAATCTCGGGAACATGTGCATGGCTGTCCTGAGGTGCCCCTCTGCTTTCATCTCCGAGGCTGGCCCCGGGCAGCCCAGCCTCCCGCCCACAGGAGTGCGGGCAGGGCCAGCTCTGCCCTCAGGAAGTTTGTTCTCTCCGATTAGCTGGGGAGGCCAGGTCCTGTGGCGGGACGATAGGCGGCTGGTGTGATGCCATTGAGGCAAAGGAAGTGATCAGAGAGGCCCATGAAAGATTTCTGGGCTCTGCCTGGTCCAAAAACAATACTTGGAGCTGGAACACAAAGGTTGGAGGGAACTGATGTTGGAGGGAGATGTGCCCGGGAAGGTCCTTGCGGGTCATTTCAAAGGATTCTGTTTGAACAACTTTCATCATTTTGTCTGGCCTGCTGACTTCTGTTTCCTGTTCACCTCACCTTCTGCAAATCTCTGCCGTGAGAGGAGGAACCAGATGTCCCAGGTGGCCCCTGGGATGATGGGAGGGGCTGGCTTTTCTTTTCTTTCTTTCTTTCCTTTTTTTTTTCAGACTTTACAAAAAATCAAAAGATTTTTCATTTATTTCAGAAAATGTGAACCCATTATTTTTTCAATTATTGCTTCTCCCATTCTCTTTAGTCCTTCCTCTGGAGCTCAGATCACATTATCTTTACGTTCTTTCCATCATGTCGGTTAATCTTTCCTTATGATCTGTCTATTAATTTCCTAATAACGTTAAGCAAACATACTATTGTTCTTTAAACTGCTTCTATTATTCTTTCGATGCCAGTTCTCACATCTGTTAAATGTACTCACTCCTCCATGGTGTTCCTTCATGTAGTTTATAATTTTCATTGCAAATTTACCTTCAGCAATCGGTTTCTTTTTGTTTCTTGGGGTATTTTCTGTGATGTTCCATGAGCCCTGGGTTGTGGAAGTCTAACTGTAGAGTGATTTGAGGTATGTTTCACAATAAGGCTATCAAATGATTGCTTCCTCTATTTCCGATTCCTTGCAGCGCTCACATTTGTTTAACTCAGTTGGCAGAAAGGAAGTCAGCAGCAGATTATCTCTTTCTTTTTAAAAAAATATATTTTTATTGATTTCAGAGAAGGAAGAGAGAGAGAGAGAGAGAAAGAGAGAGAGAGAGAGAGAGAAAAACATCAGTGATGAGAGAGAATCATTGATCAGCTGCCTCCTGCACGCCCCACACTGGGGATCCAGCTCACAATCTGGGCATGTGCCCTGACTGGGAATCACACTGTGACCTCCTGGTTCATAGGTCGACGCTCAACCACTGAGCCATGCTGGCAGGGTGCTGGCTCTTCTTTTCTATGATGACTAGGACATATACGATGAGATTGGGCCCCGTTCTAAGCATTTCACAGGCACTAATTCACGGAGTTCTCATGAGAACCCCACGGGCCTGTACTACTCCCTTGCTGAACAGATGAGAATCTGAGAGAGAGGCCATCAGTCTCGCATACAGGCAGAGTCAGGCTTGGGACCCAGAGCACCAAGTTCACAGTCTGGGCAGGGAAGGGCTCCCCCAGGGTGCAGACCTGCTCTCCCGGGGACCTCTGTCTGTTTTGTGGAACTTTGGGCTTTCCTGTTCTTTTCCTGGGCTTTTAATCCCTTTTGAAATAATGGAGTACAGTTTGCAGCCATTTATCAAAGGCTTTTGGACAGTTACTATCCTGAGACCATCGGGGTGAATTCACCAGGATCCCAGCCGCTGGGGGGGCCTGCAGGCTGGTGGGGCAGGTTCGGAAATAGACAGCGACCTTCATTAGTACGTGAACACAGAGACCACAGCAGGGGTGGGCATCGACTGCCAGGGTTGCTAAGGAAGGGAGGGGAACCCCTGAGCTGGCCGTGAAGGGCCAGGGGGGCTGTAGCGAGTGACCATGGGCATCCGTACAGACACCGTGACCAGGAGAAGCTGTTTATAGCATCTTCTAAGGACGAGCCCAGAAGAACAGAAGAACATTGGAAGGCCAGGATACTGGATTTCTCTCGGGCAGTGCTGTTGCCTGCCTTCCGTTAGTCCTGCAGCTGGGTTGGCCCTGTGAGCCCCACAGTTCCCTTGTCCTTGTCACACTGTTGCTCTCAACCCCCGTCTCCTGGCAGCAGTGGCCGCAGTGAAATCCCCTGGCCCCATCTGTGCCGCGTGTCCCCCGGCTCCCTCCTTTCTCCGAGTTTCCTTTCAGGCTTCCTTCCCTTAGAGCTGGTGTTGGTCCTCGTTCCCATCTGTCTTGTCCCCCTGGGCACTCTTGAAGGGGTCACCGTGCACAAGGAAAGTCATTGTTCTCGAGCCGCGAATGCCCCTTAATCTTGTTATGTCAGCCCAGTGCATGAAGGCCAGGGTCCCATGGAGGTGAAGAGGTCTCTTTGTGAGGCCTGGCAGGGAGGAGAAGGTCAGGCCACAGCTTAGGTGAACGGCCCCTGAGCAGATGTTTGCCGGGAGAGCAGAATGGGCTGATCCGCTCTGGGGATTCACAACAGAGATGCCCATCCATCAAGCACTGGGGGGCGGGCCGAGTCCTTGTAAAGAGAGGGGATGTTTATTGGGTTTCACTGAGGCCAGGCGGGTTGGTTCCATCAGCTCCGAAGTGCTTTGCTGTTAGCAGCTGGGATGCCTTTAGTCAAGGTCTTTCAGAAAAAATACTTAGTGGATTGATGGGAGTCACTGAAGGGGGAGGTCTGACCCACCGGTCGGGCCTGGAACTTTGCAGTTCATGCTTCTAATGGCGGTGGAGGCTCCGGGGGTCCCGATTGTGCATCTGTTTCTCAGGTCGTGCCGGCGGCTGTCCAACTTCTCAGATATACTCATTTCTTCCTAATGAAATGGAACTCGGAACCTAATTGGTGGCATTTTAACATCCGGTGGCCCGTTCATGGCTTCATCCAGATGTGTTTTGTTCACAAACAACCTGCCTTTGTTGTTGGGAAGCTAACCGTTCTTTATTTATTAGGAAGTAAGCTGAAGAACCACAGAAAAGTACCGGCAGCGCATCCGGGCCCTTGTCTCTTGGGCGACTTCACACGTAAAGTGCTGGGCTGAAGGCCTGGGATTTGTCCCATCTGTTTAGTTCTTGTCTGGTTCTGGCAGCTGCTTGTCCCCACGACTGAGTCACCTTCCTCTCTTGACCCGCAGGGCGAGACCGGTCATCACGGTGGACGTCTCCATCTTCCTCCCCGTCTCCATCAACATCACGGCGCCCCAGTGTCGCGACGGACAGCAGCCCGTGAACTGCCTGAATGTCACCGCCTGCTTTCGCTTCCGCGGCAGGCACGTGCCCGGAGAAATCGGTAATGAGCCACCAAGTCAGGGATGTTTCCGAGTTCCCGCTGGCTGTGCTTCCCGCCTGGTTTTGCAGGCAGCAGGCCACAGATGTTCAGGAAAATGAACCGTAGTTCCATCTTTCTGGTAGAGGGAGACATGCAGAAATATGCCCTGAAACGTGCGGGCAGTGGTATTACGGAAAGGTTGAGAAGGGTGATGGGCAGCCATTGTGGAAATGGACGGGATGTCAGATGGAGGTGGAAGGAAGTATGTCAGGTGGCTGTGTGAATCCAGCTTCAGGTGGGGGTTCTGAAGTTGGGCATAGAAGGCAGCCCCCCTGGCTCTGCACCATCGGGAAGGTTGGGTTTTCAGATGGAGGTGGAATGGGGGGATGTCCAGGCCCCTGGCATCCTCCGCCCTCCTCCTAGACCAGCAGACGTGCTGCAGGCCGGCTCAGTGCCACGCCCAGGCCTCCAATGATGAGCCTTCCCCATTCTCGTCGCTGGTGGCTGCGGAGGAGCCGTGGTGGTGGTGGTGGTGGTGGTGGTGGTTTTGGCCACGAAGGCCTAGCACAGGAGTCCGCATATCCAGGGCTGGGAGTGTCAGCAAAGGGCTGCCTGTGGGCAGTGCAGCCTGGGTTGTGCGATAAAGAGGCACCGTGGGAAGCTAGGCCTCCAGGACAGCGGTCGGAGTGGTGTCTTCAGTGGTACCAACCTGCCGCCACCTTCGGCCGCAGCTCCCCCCGGGGGATGGTTTGGGAGCCACAGCAGTTGGTGTTATTGCCTTGTCTCTGGTGGAGCTCACGCATATGCACAGGGAGGGGACTGCAGGGAAGGGACTCCACTCGCCTCTTCCCTTTCTGCGTTAGCAGTGGAAACCATGGCTCCCAGGTGGCCACAGGAGTGCTCAGGGCCAGCTGGTTAGTCACGCCCCGGGGGCTGCTGTGGCTTCTGGCTATACTGTGGGGATTCTAGAGGGTCGCTGTAGGGGTGATTCTGCCCTGGCTCCGCAGGGGAGGGTCCAGTCAGGAAGACAGAAACCACAGCAGTTATTTTCACAAAGGGAGTGTAACGTTGGGGGTCAGTCCAGCAGGTCACAGAGGACCCCGCAGTAACTGCAGGAAGTAGCCACCCTGCTAGGTCTGCACCAGATGGTGTTCCCAGACCAGGTGCAGCAGCGGCACCTATTAGAAATGCAAATTGTAACTGAATGAGACCCTCTGAGGGTGGGGCCCAGCAAGCCTCCAGGTGGCTTAGCTCTGAGCACCCCTGGTCACCTAGGGGAACCCAAGGAAAAGGTTACACTTGGGGGGACCACTCTCTTGGGGACCTAGAAGCTGGGAGAAGAGCCCCTGCAAAGCTAGATCCTAAAGCTTGGAGGAGGGGCTGCTAGCTGGCGCTGCTGGTGTGTCTGAGGGGGTGCAGGGAGGCTGGCTGTGAGGGAGAAACTGAAACTTGAATCAACCGCTGTTGGAGCCAGCTGCTGTGAAAAACGGATGCTGGTGGGGATGGAAAGCAGGCAGGACCAAGCAAGCCCCTTCTCCCTCCTCCAGCCTTGCAGCCCCTGCCCCCCAGCTCTCCATCTTGGCAGAGCCACACAGAGGGCGACTGGCAAAGAGGAAATGAGTTTGCCGAGTCCCTTCCCGGCACCGCAGAGTGAGGACAGGTTTGGAGCTGAGAGATGACAGCTTCCAAAACCAGCCCAGTGGGTGTCCAGTCCCAGGGAGTTACTGAAGCGCCTGCTGGGTCAGTCAATCAGCAGATCCTTATTAAGCTCTTAAAAATGCTTGGTCCTGGGTGCAAAGCGGGGAAGAGGCCAGGCAAAGTCCTGTCCTCATGGAGCTTGCGATCGAGGGCGGGGAGAGGCAAATGATCCAGACAGAAACAGCCGATGTTGCTGCCTCTGGGTGTGTCTGAGCCCCTTTAGTGGCAGCCCCTTGGCTCACTGTTGGGGTGCAGACACAGCGCTGAACTCCAACAGCCTCAAGAACGGGTTTATGATGTATTGCATCGAGCAAGAGGTCTGCCCACCCCAAGTCTCATGAATCACTTCGTTCTTGGCTTGGGGAGTGGCCGTGGCTCCTCGGGGCCTCCTGGATGCCATAAGTAAGGTGGTGAATGCTTTGCCCCTGAGGACTCTGTCCCTGACCCCTGCTGGCCACACTGTAGCCTCCACCTGCCTGTCAGTCTCTGGAGGCCGAGAAGGAGCCGGCCATTCTGGCCTCTGACCTGAGTCCTTAGAGCAAAACCAGGGCGGGATGAGCCCTAAGTGGTTGTGTTTTGTGCTCTGATTCTGAGTCCTGTGCTTCCATGGCTCTCAGTCAGCCTGGCAAAGCCAGGAGCACTCAGGGGTGCCTGCCCTCCCTCCAGACCAGCAGCTGGGCCCCAAGGTCATCCAAGCCAATGCAGAAAAATAGGGTTGAAACCGGGAGACTTGATCCCTCACCCTTCCTCTGGCTTTTGGGGTGCATTTGTCTTAGCTCCTTCCAGTTTCTCCAGGAGCATAGGGATGGGCTAATGAGGCAAATCCGTGTGAGATGAGGAATGGGACAACCTGGTGTGATAATCACCACTCATTCTGTGGAAGCAGAAATCCTTGCCCTTCCTCTCCTTGGAGACCCTAAGGCAAGTATGTCAAACTCTCGGCCCGGGGGCCGCATGCCTCGTTTATTGGGCCTGTGTTAGCCTTTGAGTTTGACATGCTTGCTCTAAGGGGACCTCAGAGTAACTGGAAGGAGAATGCATGGGTTGAATTTCACCGCTGAAATCACGTTTTGACGGAACAAGGGAAGGAGTCAACTTGCTGGGAGAGACCAGAGCCAGGGCTGATGTGAGACAGCTGGCCCCCTCCTGGTCCAGGGGGGCCCTGGGGAGCCAGCTGGGGGCAGGGGCAGGAGGCGGCTGGAAGCGGTACTTGGGGCTGATCAGCTTTTCCATCAACATGACATCATTGGACATGGCATGGACACAAGCTGCCAGGAGGCAAACCTGCAGACGTGAGAGGTGCTGTTGGGGAGGGTCCTAATCAGAACCAGCACCCTCGGGGGGGGGGGCGGGGGGCGGCTGGCTGGGCTGCCTGCAGCGGGGCACCCTCCCCCATGGCCCAGCGCCCTCACCGAGCGGGCTGATTGGCTGCTTCCGCAACGTCCCCTCCCCTTCTCAGGGGCTCCCTTTCAGACACACGTGGGGTGGGTGCCGTTGAAAACTACCAGCCACGCTCAGGGCTTCCGCATGGGCTGCACTTCTTCCTGCCACCCTGGCAGCTCCGAGACCTCCTCCCTCAGGCTGGGTTTCCATCCTTACGTCTCCTGGGGGGCTGCTTCCTTCTAGGAGAGAGAGTTTGATACGGAGGGAACTTCTGTTTGTGTAATTTAAAACGTCAAAGTAAGTTTTAAATCGAGGAGAAGCACTAAGTAGGCGATCCTTAAAGATGAAAAGCTTCCAGAATGCTGGCGCTCGGGGAGTTGGAGGATTGGGCCTGTCTGCGACCGTACGCTGGAGCATTTGAGAAGAGTCTGGCCGGTGAACGTGCCGCCATGCCCACGTGCACCTCGAGCAGGCGTGCTGTGGTCCTCGGCTCAATCTCTGAGCTGCTTCTCCCGTCCCTTGAGTCGCAGGAGGGACGGGTGGCGTCCGCGATTCTGCAGTGAGACGGGGCTCTGTGGACTGAAGTTGGGCTTTGTCAAGTGCCCAGCACAGTGCTTGGCACGTGTTGAAAGCTGAGCCCATTCCCTTTTCCTGACTTGCCCCATTTTAATTCGGATCCTTCCAGAAGCAGAGCCTGGAGTTAGGGGACTCGGGGGCACGTCGCTGATGCAGGAGGGTGACCCCAGGAAGCACCAGTAGGAAAGGGGGACAGTGAGACAGGAAGGGAAGGCAGCGGCGCCCGTCAGGGTTCCCCGGATAAACAGAACACGAGGATGCGTGGCTCTGGAAGTGGAATGCCTTCTTTTTCGGGGGAACTTTCGTCTTCTTTTGCTTTAGGTCTTCGGCTGATTAGGTGAGGCCCACCCACGTTATGGAGGGTAATCTGCTTTATTCGCTTTGTACTGATTTAAATGTTAATCTCATCAAAAAAAACAAAACACCTTTTTGGTGGCGTCCCGATTGGTCTTTGACCAAGTATCTGGGTAACTGTGGCCCAGTTGAGTGGACTCACAAGCCATCATCACAGCTGCCACACAGAAGGTGTGTGGCTGAGCACGTCACCGCCGTGGGCTGGAGGTGAATTCTACGGGGGACCCTGGGAGGGAGGGTGGAGCGCCTCTCAGAGTAACACCTCCCAAGGGACGAGGGAGCTGGGTCATGCCGTCCTGAGGGCTGCTCTGGGCACGGGAGCCCTGGGATGCCCCCGGCCTGTCCTGCACCTGGGCAGAGCCACCAGAAAGCCCTTGGGAAAGGGGGTGCAGGTGCTGGCAGGGGCAAGGCAGGCTGGACAGCGGAGACGCGGGAAAAGCCAAGAGGATGTGGGTGGGGCCCTGCTATGATCCGCTCTGTTTTCCTGTGTTCTTTTCCGCCCAGGTTTTCTCCGAGCTCAGCCAGCTCGCTGCTGGCAAGATGGGTCAAACCTGTGTTCTCTGCATGATCATCCTTCCCGAGGGAGGGTCACCACAGCACTGTCACCTGGGAGGAAGGCCAGGGAGGGGGCTGCCCAGAGGCCCCGGTTGGCAGCTGCCACCACCACAGTGGTGGTTTGCCAAGGCCTCCGGCTCCTCTTCCATCGACGACACCCACCTCTAGCTCCGATCTTGCTAAACAGAACTAGGACACTCCCTTCACTTACACTTGTCCTCTCTTACTGTGTGGCTGTTGCTCAGAGCAGTGGTGACCAGTAAAAAGGAAATTGGCCGGAGTTCAGTTCTAGATCTTTGCGCTTGTTTGGCTGTGCACTCAGAAATTCGAGGTGTGTTTTTTGCCAGCCGTATAAGAAATGCACCAAGAACCCGGGTGGGAGGAGTAGCCCGCATGGCAGACTAGGGAGGCCTAGATCCCGCCCTGAGGTGCATGGCTCTCTGGCCTGGAGCAAGTCTTGTTTGCTTTTGAGGCCTCAACTCCTCATCTGAAAAATGAGGGTTTGGACTGGATGGTCCCTAGGATTGCCCTGAACACTTGACGTTCTACGCATGCACCCCATTTTCCGCTGCTGTCGGCCAGGGAGTCGGGGTGTCTCTTGCACAGGCTCCTGTGTGTTGCTGCTGAAGTACTTTCCCACGGGCATTCTTTTCCTCTTAATAGTGTCTCCCGGATGCTCTAGGTCCCAGGTCGCTCCTGGTGACCCAGCCTTGCCGTGGACATCAGCTGTTTGCTGCAAGAAACAAGTTGGGGCAGACTGGCCCTTGCTGCCCAGGAATCCGCCAGCTTGGCCTGGCAAGACGCCTGAGATGGCAGAGGCCCAGGGAAACCATTAAATGCATCAAAAACATGCCCGGTGGCAGCTGCAGAGTGCCAGCCCAGGTCACTCTCTCTCTCTCCTGTTCCATGCCTACCCTGGTGGCTGAGCCCTGTGATGGGATTCAAAGCTGGAGCCATCCGGGTACCTGGCCTCCCAAATGTCAGTGCCCGTGGGCGTGAGGATGCCAGAGCCCAGCTTCCAAGAGATGCGGGGGGTGGGGGTGGGGCAGGGTTCCCCATTGCTCAGCAGTCTCATATGGTCACTTACGGACAGAAAGTTCCTTTTCTCTCACTTTACAAATGTCATATCCCACAAAGCAGCTAAAAATGAAGTGGAACAAAGGGGCTGACCTCTGAAACGGGGTTCTTTGGTACAGATGAGCAGTGAAATAGGCCTGTTGATACTAATGCCATATTTACCTACTAAAACACATTGTCCTATATTTTCTAACAGACTCAAATAACAGATGTGGAACGAACCTTTTGGGTTCATCCAATGGGCATTCTTTATTGTGACCATTTTTTTTAAAGTCCCAGATTGTGTCATAGCAGGCTCTGCCAGCTGGCATTACACACAGAGGGGTAAGTGATGCGTTTGGCTCTGCAGGAGGGCACCTCATACATGCCCCACGGCGGTCATGGTTTTGTTAACATGGTAGGCACTCTACAGTGTGTGATTCCCGCATGTGGCTGCCTGGGAAGAAAGCTTCAGACTGTGTGTGAGTTTCCGTGAGTGTCAGTTCTATGAGGACAGGGGGATTGGTCTGTGTGGTTCACCAGTGTGTCCCCTGTACCCCACAGTGCCTGGCACACGGTCTGTACCCAGTGGTGCACAACCCAGTGGACGGAGTGATTATAGAGCACGACCTAACGTCTGCGATATGAGTCGGAAATGAGTGGATAATTCCTCCCTTGTGTTGGGCATAGATCCCATTGCTTTGTAGAAGTCACTGTTACAGGCAGCCTGATCTTTTGAGCAGCTCCTAGTGCTATTCTGTGGGTTCGACGGGGTGTCCTCTTGGCAGGACACTGATCGCGTTGAGCACAGCGGATTGTTGACGCGGGTCTTGGTGGCTCAGTTGATAGTTCATGAGGTTTAAATCAGGGGGAGCCACGGAGTGTGATGCACAGAGGCTCGGCAGGAAGGCCGGGGCCCCTGGTCGTCTCTGGATTCTGCCAGCACCTGGCTGTATGCTTCTCGCCGAGGAGGTGTAGGCCCAGGCAACAGGCCCCTGTGCAGCGGAGGGTTAGGTGTCTGAGATGCACTTGTGATCCTGTGAGGAGGAGTGGAGCTGGCTTGACCCTGTGTGTCTGTCCTCCCTGACATTTCGACCTTATGTATTGGCAGGCCTGAATTACATTCTGACGGCGGATGTGGCGAAAAAGGAAAAGAGCCAGCTGCCCCGGGTCTACTTTGTGCTGCTGGGAGAGACCGTGGGCCAGGTCTCGGAGAAGCTGCATCTGGCGCACATGGAGGAGACGTGTCATCACTACGTGGCGCACGTGAAGGTCAGTCCTGCTTTGCATCCTCCGCCTTTGAGGTCTGCACATGTGCACGTGGGACTGTGGAAGCTGCGTTCGTTGTGCATTGAGTGTGCTCTGACGTCCAACATCGTCACGAGCAGGAGAACATTCCTTCATTCTTGTTTTAAAGTTTGAGTCTGACAGCCCTTTATTTATATTATCGTGCTGGTCTCGGTCCCCAAGGGGCGTTTTGGTGGGTGGGCCAGGAGAGCAGTCACCCTCTCTGTCTTTGACTTGTTTTTCTGGGAGGTTTCTCTTCCACTCCCCTCAAGGAGGCTCAGTAATCTTCTCAGAGGAGAGTCACAGAAGCACATGCTTCTGGGTCTGCAGTGATGCTGGATCGCACTGCACCTGATGCCCGCTCAGTGGTCCACTACGTGTTATCTCAGAGTCATGGGTAAGGCGTTTTAAAACTGGTTGGACTAGATTTTTCTCCCTTGGACTAGGTTTTTCTCCCCGGATTACTTTCTGTTTATTTTAGGAGTGCATTCTTTTGGCTTCTTTCCCCTCTCACTCTAAATAAATGCTCAAATGCTTTTCTCCTCTTGAAATTGTTTGTTAAATACACTTTGCTGCTAATTCAGGAGGCCAGCCTTTGATTAGCTACAGAGTGGGCCCTGTGTAGGCAGGCGATGGCAGGGTGGGAATCTTGGTTATGCCCAGGGCTGAGGAATGACCAGCCACTGACGCACAGGCAGAGAGCACAGGAGGTGGGAGGACCCCTGTGATCCAGGCCACATGGGAGGTGAAATGAATGTGGGCTTTGGAGTCTCACAGGCCCAGTTGGTCTCCAGTCAGATGAATACATTGACTTCTCTGTGTCTCAGTTTCTGCAACTCTAAAATGGGCACAGTAGCCCTAGCTGGTTTGGCTCAGTGGACAGAGCATCATCCTGCAGACTAAAGGGTCCTGGGTTCCATTCCGGTCAAGGGCACATTCCCCGGGTTGCGGGCTCAATCCCCAATCGGGGGCATGCAGGAGGTAGCCGATCATTGGTTTCTCATCATTGATGTTTCTCTCTCTCCTTCTCCCTTCCTCTCTGATATCAATAAAATATATTTAAATGAATAAATAAAATGGGCACAGTAATACTTACCTTGAAAGGTGGTTGTAAGAATTAAACAGTACAGGATGAATATACTTACAGAACCTTGCATTGAGCCTGAACACAGCAGATGCTAAGTAAGCATCCTTATCATTTGGTTTGGGCTATATGTAATCGCCAATATTCTAATAGTCTTAGCTTACAAAAATGGAAATTTCATGTAGTTTAACCTAATATTATTAGCGAGTGACTTTCTGACGATCTCAAAAATAGTCCACAGATTAGAGATGAAGTGTCATTCTATTATTGCCCTAAGTGCCAGAGCGGGAGAATAGCAGCTGCTTCTACATGTTTCTGAGTTGTATATAGAGAAATGGGGCACACATCCATGGCACTTGGCCTGGCCCAGAGCCCATGAGGTCCATGCCCCTAAGAGGCCTTTCATTGGGGCTGGGTTACGTCTCCTGCCAGGACTCATGCTGGGACCTGCCCAGACCCACTGCCCTAAGGACCGGGTGAAAGCCATTTATAAAACAGTTCATCCCGCCCTTAAAAGCCCTCAGGATGGATGACCCAGCAGCTGAAGGTAAGCATTATCATTTGGTTGGGCAAATGCAATAATAGAATGACACTTCACCCTTAATCTGTGGACTATTTTTGCTGTTGTCAGAAAGCCACTGGCTCATAATATTAGGTTACACTACATGGAGTTGCCATTTTTGCAAGTCAAGAAGACTGTTAGAATATTGGCAATTACATATAGCTCAATCAAATGATAATAAAGCTTAGCACCTGGTGCGTTCAGGCTCCATGCAGGGTCCTTAAAGTGTACTCATCATGTAATGTTTCATTCTTGCGACCACCTTTCAAGGTAAGTAAACGTGCCCATTTTAGAGACGCTGAAACTGAGACACAGAGGGGTCAATGTATTCATCTGACTGGACACCAAGTGGCTCTGTGAGACTCCAAAGCCCACATTCATTTCACTTACCACATGGTCTGGGTCACAGGGGTCCTTCCACCTCCGGTGCCCTCTGCCTGTGGGTCAGTGGCTGGTCATTCCTCGGCACTGGGCACTCCCAGAGCACACCCGTGCCTTTCACCCCCTGAATCCGTCCCCTCCCCCAAGGCATGTTACCTGTACCCTTCTCTCTCCCAAGCTCTAAGGGCCCTTTCTTTTGCCTCTGTAACTTGTTTCCTGAGCCCCTATCTTCCCCCGCTCACTCCTACCTCTGTGACTTTCTAAATAAGTTTTCTCTTATAAAAATAAACAAACAAAACAGTTCATGCTCCTGTTAAGCCAGCCAGCCACCTACCCCTCTAGGTGTTACTTTACTTTGGCTTGGGGGTGCGAGGCTGCTCAGCACAGCTCACATTCTAGCATGGCCTGGTCTTAGGTACTTGTGCTTGGTCTCTCTGTACTTCCTGGAGGCGGGGCATCTTCTTGGAGGCGGGGCATCTTCCCTGGGACTTCCTCCTGCTGCGTCTCCCTCACATGCTGTCCTTCAGGGCTCTGGGGCCTCTTGCTTTGGCTGAGAGATAGGGTGGCACAGAGCTGGCCAGGCCTCTGCAGAGTGCCCTCGGGGAACAGCGACCCTGAGGTGCGGGCCAGAGGCAGCCTCCCAGCGTTCCCTGAGGAAGAGCAGGGCAGCCAGAGGCCTTCCTCCTGCCGCTCCCTGACATCCAGGGCAGCCAGATTGAGCAAATAAGACTATAGGGTTTTCTGGTTAAAGCTGCATTTCAGATAAACAACAAATAATTTTTTTAGTATAAGTACATCCCAAATAGTGCATGTGATATACCTCTATTAAAATATATTTGTTGAAATAGTTACGAGGATGCCAAGTACAACACAGGGAATCAAGTCACTACTAATACTGTAACGGCTGTGTAGAGTACAAGGTGGGTACTGGCAATACCAGGGGGAACACTTTGCAAAGTATAGGACTGTCTCTAACCCTACCCTTGGAACGCATACAAAACAATACTGAATGTAAACTGTAATTGAGAAACAAAACGAAAAAAAGCTGAAATTTAATAAAATGTATCTGTCGTTTATCTGAATTCAGATTTAACTGGCCGTCCTATTGGGAGGCGCACCCTATCCATGGCCTCCCACCCCATGCGTCACACTTCTCCGTTCAGTGCAAACGTGGCTGAGGAGAGGCGAGAGTGAGAGGTGGTCCTAGAGCGTAGAGGCTGAGGCTAGGGCTCAGGCGTGCAGAGCTGGCGTCGACCTTCCTGTGATTGTCTGGGTCACGGTAGGGAACAGCAGTGAACTTGGACCTGGTGAAATGCGGATATAGTTTATTGCTTGACCATTTTTTCATGCAGGGAGATGGGGGTGGGTGGCTACATCAGAAAGGCATGAGCCCTGAGGCGTTGATGGTTCGAGGCAGCATCCTTGTTAAGCAGCACTCAAGGTGTCTGATAACTTCTCGCCACAAGGAGAGGTGTGTGAGTGTGAGTGAGTGAGTGTGTGTGTGTGTGTGTGTGTGTGTGTGTGTGTGTGAGTGTCTGTGTGTGTGTGTTTCTACTAGTATTGTCTGGGTCCTAGCAGAGGACCCTGGTCATGGCCAAGTAAGCCAGTGAGGGTGAGCGCTAATGAGCTGGCGGGCTGTCTGCGGTGTGGCCCAGCTGGCCTGGCCTGTCGTTCCTCCAGATGTGAAGAAACAGCTGTGGAGGCCAGGGCACTTGTGGGGCCGAGACAGGCAGCAAGGCTGGGGGGAGGATCACCGCCTGGCTGCCTCCGGGAGCGAGGACTGGGAGCTGGTTGTCACAGCCCGAGAGCTCGGCGCAGCCTTTGCCTCCAGTGGAGCCTGTCGGAGGGTGTAATAGACAGCGGAGGAAGATAAATAAAAGTGCTGGCTTATCGCACACCATATGGCCGGCAGACAGTGAGGCAGGCCGGGCGGGCGGGCGTGTTTTGTTTAGGCTATCTTTAGGTTCTTTTTTCTTCTTTTCTTTAAGCCTGTTCCAATCTTTTTTCCCCCCTTCCTCCTTTCCCTGGTTTTTATTCCTTATATGGTGATAAGGATCTCCATCCTAGAGGACTGCCTGGGCTAACACCTGCTTCCAGGCTCGCCGCTTGGCCTGTGTTTTGTTCTGTTTGTGCCCCTGGTGGGGCCTCCAGGACATACAGAATTTGGGGATGAGCCCCCTCCTCCTGTGGCTGCCAATTCCATTCTCAGGGCCTCCCTGTGGTCATCAACGCCGAGGCCCATCCAGTTGCTTCCTGGGCCTCTCTGCCTCACAGCCCACGTGCCTCACTTTTCCTCCTCTCCTCCCCCCAAACCAGCCCCGTGTGGGGGACAGGCCCCTTTTGGTGAGGGGGCTGGAAACCTTTGTGAATCCCCATGGTCAACAGGCCACACACCACCCGTCAGCCTCAAGGCTTTCTCTACCACGTGGCCTCAGTTTACCTTCCTAGCACCTCTGAATCACATGTGCCCTGGGCTCTGGTCCAGGTGAACTGGCCCTTTCCTCCTGGGACGTGCCCTGTGCTTCCTGCCTTGGTTCTGGGGCTTGCCCCAGTGTCTCTGGCTCTTCAGTCGTCAGAGACCCAGTGTTTTTGTTTCTGATAGGTTTGTACTGATTTCAGAGAGAGGGAGAGATAGAAACATCAATGAGAGAGAAACATCAATCAGCTGCCCCCTGCACGCCCCCTACTGGGGATCGAGCCTGCAGCCCTGGCATGTGCCCCACCCAGCTGGGAGTGGAACCATGACCTCCTGCTGCATGGGACAGTGCTCCACCAACTGAGCCACAACCGGCATATTTTTTTTTCTTTAAATCAGCTGACTTCCAGCCTCAAATAAAGTAATTTAAAACAGAAACGCTGTACCCCCCCTGTAAGCAGAAAACCAATTATCGCATGCCAAAATAGAAAGTAACTGTAAAAATAAATACGTCGAAGACACAACAACGTCATTGAACTCTAACTGGATTTCATTGTTTGCCAAGTGTCTGAAGAAGCAGCCTGCCCTCGTGTCAGGAGGGGAGGCTATGGCGTGCTCGGGAAGCACGGAGCGCACACTGGCACCACTCTGGAACTTTCTCCCTGGTGCAGTCAGAGGACTCTAGGGGAATCACTTTCAAACATGGCAGCCCTTTTGTAGAGCAGTGCCCATGGGCCGTGGAAACCACGCCGTGAGCCCCGTTTGGGAAGCCCTGCGTCCTGGCACGCTCGGCTGCGGCTGGCTGTGCCTCACCCTCCTGCCTGCGGAAGGTCGGTCTGTTCTTCAAGGCTCGGTCAGTCCACAGGTCTTCAGTGTCCGCCGCCACTGTCCTTGGTGATGCCACTGTAACCGGACAGTCAATGGTCCGTGCTGCTTGTCACTCCTTGAGCCACTTAAGCAGAGACAGGGTTGAATTATATGAGCATTTATTCCCATCCTGCCCTCAGTATGGGAGAGCAGCAGGTCACCCACAAAAGTTTGCTCTGCACCCCACCATAAGCCAGCTGCTTATATTGGGTAGAAGGACAAAGATTCCATGGGGAAGTAGGCAAAGGGTAGGCCAAATGGGCAGTTAACAGGTCTGGAGATTTGCACAGGCCTGTGGTTGTGCAAGGGCTGGGGGCCTCCAAAGGGCTTAGTGATATGCAAGGGCTGGGGGTCTTCAAAGGGCTGGCGGCTCTGGTTTCTGCAACAAGGTTGTTAATCTTTCCATGGTCATAGGCAGCTCCCTGAGGGGGAGGACGGGCTGCATTTCCAGGTGAGCTCTCAGGTCCCACCTGCAACTCCCAGCTAGGTTAGAATGTGCCTTCTTTAATCAGAACAAAACAATCCCGGTTAACAGAGCAGGATTAATATTACTTACAATGATAGCTAGTCCCCAATATTCTATTTCTGCCCCTATCACCCGTTCGCTTCCTGTCTTCTCAGAGCTGCCCGACTCCTGCTTTGAGAATGAAAGATAAGCACAAAATAAGTGCTTGTCAAGCTGAAACTGGTTGACAGGACTAATTGGGTCAGCTGGAGTGTGGGATCACAGGCAGCATCCGATCAGGGCGGGGCCTGCTCAGGTCTCTGTGGACCTACAGCTGGGAAGCGGTGTCATGAGACGATGGAGCAGAGAGTTTTGGATGCATGGCCGACGCTGAAGAGTACATACGAGTGTCTTGTCATTACCGCACCGTTCTCTGGTCCTTAGGCATTGACCTGGGTGCTAGCTG
Organism: Myotis myotis; assembly: GCF_014108235.1. NCBI lineage: Eukaryota > Metazoa > Chordata > Mammalia > Chiroptera > Vespertilionidae > Myotis > Myotis myotis. The sequence continues at coordinate 50,312,484 of NW_023416317.1, forward strand.
TGCTCCATCCCGGAGTCCTGCACGACCCCCGAGAAAGCCAGCCCTTTGTGAGGTCAGGCGCGTAGGTCTCACGGGCCAACTGGAGCCTCCTCAGGAGCCAGGAAACCAGGGGGACAGCGCTGAGTCTATGCAGGGACCAGCCCAGGCCAGGCCCAGGGCGGGGTCAGTTGCATCATTCCCAACTGTGAGGATGAGTGACACCCCAGCTAGAGGCCTGCAGAAACCTTTGGTGAGCAAGACCACGCGCCAGCCACTGCAAAGGGAGCCGATAATAAGGACGAATGCGAAAAGGAAGAAAAGCCACTCCAGGGTCGACAAGGGGCTGGAAAAGCTCAGCAGCTCTCTGAGGAGCTGCAGAGTTCCCAAGGCTGTGCTTTTATGTGGCGGGAGGAACCGTCAAGGGAGCTTGAACCCGAAGTTGCTACAGCTGCTTTGTCACTTGTGGGGGCGGATGGCCATCCTGGTGTGGCGAAGGGCAGGGCATCACACTGGCCACCGTGTCTTACGATGAGAACTTTTAAGACCTACTCTCTTAGCAGCTTTCAAATCTATAGCACGGTATTGTTAACTGTAGTCACCATGGTGTACATGGCATCCCCAGGACTGCCTTTGTCACTGTACCTTTTGACCACTTTTATCCATCTCCTCGGTCCCTTCCTCTGGCAATCCTCAATTCGTTCTGCTTATGAGTTTGGTTTTGCTTTTTTTTTTTTCTTTAGATTTCACATATACGTGAGATCACAGAGTGTCTTTCTTCGCCTGACTTATTTCACTTTTCGTAAATGCCGCTTTAATAATGGCATGTCTAACCACAGACTCATAAACCTTCTGAAAATTTAACAGTTGGCTCCTGCAAGCCAGCCACAGGGAGCTCCCCGCTCCGTAACCATGGTATCTGTTGTGTTTGTTACTGAGTTGCTCGTATCACTCAAGTCATGCCTTCCACACCAAGATGTTTTGATTAGCAGAGTCCTTTTCTTCTTGTTTCCTGTGTCTTTTTCAGTCGGCTAAGAATAGGAAAGTAAGCCTGTGGGGTCAGTTTCACCACCCGGCCGTAGCTTTACTATCTGCACGTTTGGTTCAGGGGCACTCTGTATTTTGACTGAAATTATTAGGTGGTTTAATAGTTTCCATTTAAAATAATGAAAAAGATTTTTCATTAAAAATCGATCAAGCCCGGCTGGTGTGGTTTGGTGGTTGAGCGTCGACCTATGAACCGGGAGGTCACCATTCGATTCCCCATCAGGGCACAGGCCCAGGTTGCAGGCTCGGTCCCCAGTAAGGGGCGTGTATGAGGCAACTGAGCAATGATTCTCTCTCATCATTTCTTTTTCCCCAAAAGCATCATTTTATTAGCAAAATTCTGAAAGCTGGCCCAGCGATAATAAAACAGCTCCTATCATGGAACATCACTGATGTTTCCATCTCTCTCTCCCTCTCTGAAATCAGTAAAAATATATTTAAAAAAATAAAAATAAAACTTGATCAAGTTCACTTTTCCTCATCCCTCATACATGTTGGGGTTCTGTTCAGCAACCCTCTACACGCCAAAGAGTAATGAGGAGCTGATTGTTGAGCTGCGTGGAGGAGGGGAGGGGCCTGGTGAAGGGAACTGTTTGAACCCCGGGAGTCTCCTCAACTCCTGAGACTGAAACTGGCCCGGTGCTGATCAGTGCAGGACGGACTGGCGGGGTACTGCCGGGCACCCTCCCCCCCCCCCCCCCCGCTTGGGTGACCTCTAATTTTAAGAATGGGGAGTTTGCTGGTTGTAGTTGAGTGGGATGGTGGAAGGGGTTCTCTCACTGGCAGCCAGGAATGCCCCCACAAGGAAGAGACCCCCCTTCCAAGTAGCTGTCTGTAGGTGGTTGGCCCTGTGTCATGAGAGCTGGAATAGTGGTGGGCAAAGGAGAAAAAACGATCCATGTGTGTCCTAGCAGTTTTGTGTGAAGAGAGTGATATAAAACTGCTTCTTTTTATAAAAGCACTAGAGGCCCGGTGCACGAAATTTGTGCATGGGTAGGGTCCCTAGGCCTGGCTGGTGATCAGGGTCTTCCTGCTGCCAGCCGGGCCTTCCTTCTTTCCATGCCGCCCCCTGGTGATCAGCACACGTCATAGCGAGCGGTCGAACTCCAGGTCGGTCAAATTCCCTAGGGGACAATTTGCATATTAGCCTTTTATTATATAGGATTAGGGTCTGGCCAGTGTAGCTCAGTGGTTGAGCGTCAACCAGGAACCAAGAGGTCACCTGGTCAGGGCACATGCCTGGGTTGCGGGCTCAATCCCCTATGAGGAGTGTGTAGGAGGCAGCTGATCAGTGATGTTTCTCTCTCATCGATGTTTCCATCTCTCTATTCCTCTCCCTTCCTCTCACTCTAAAAATCAATTAAAACATATTTAAAAGTAAATAAAATAAACGCATCAGGGCAGTGCATATAACAAGAAAATCCGTAGTAACATAACAGTGCTAATAGCTCTTTCACTGAACATTTAGTGATGACATTATTATTATACATAAAATGATATTTATTATAATGACATGGGTTTCCCATGTCAGTCCAAGAACTGTACTCCCAACTGCTGCCACATGTGTCGTATCTGATGTGCCCTGTGGCTAGAGCAACGTTTCTCAACCTTCCTAATGCTGTGACCCTTTAATACAGTTCCTCATGTTGTGGTGACCCCCAATTTCATTGTTACAAATTGAACATAATTAAAGCATAGTGATTCATCACAAAAACAATATGTAATTATATATGTGTTTTCCGATGGTCTTAGGCGACCCCTGTGAAAGGGTCGTTCAACCCCCAAAGGGGTCGTGACCCACAGGTGGAGAACCGCTGGGCTAGAGGGAAGCTCAGGTGTGGGTTTGTGAGCCCCAGGGCCAGGGAGGGGCAGTGGGTGGAGTTTCCTCTTTCCTCCTCTTTGATCTTTCCCTTGGTCTTTGGCCTCAACCATTTAAAAAGATAAATCTCATTTAATCCTCGCTTGAGGAACTCGGAGTCTGGTTCATGCATGCTGCCCACCAGCTTGTGTGTACATGGTGGGTGCCAGGCTCTGCTGGGTGCAGGGAAAGGAAGACCAGGGCTCGCCTCTGAGAAGCTCAGGTTGTTTCACACCCGCATTTGGGGCCCTGGCCAGTTTCCAGTTTGCCCCTTGCGCCTCCCACTTCTCTATTTTCCATTCGCTTCTACACGCATCACTGATATAGTGGCCCATGCCCAGGCGTGCCTGGGACAGGCCTGGTTTACACGTGTGGGCCCAGCAGAGCCATGAATAGTTACCCTTTCACTCTCAAAGTGTTCCCGTTTAGATGGCAAATTACGTGTGCCACTGCATTTATTGAGCGCCCACTATGTGCCAGATACTGTGCTGATCCCTGGGGGAGATGGCGAACAGCAAGACACAGCCCCTGCATCCAAGGAACGCTTGGCCTCTTGGCCTCCATTCTGAAAGCCATGGCTTGGCCAAGTCGGGCAGCCTCATGCCGTCAGATTCCTTGCATTTGCTCTTGTTGCTCCCTTCCCACTAGCTTTACCCGTGCAAACCTTACCTCCCTCTCCAGTATGGCGGCCCGGCACCCTGATTCCTCGCCCCGCTTCCTCCTTTCACACCCCCCTGCCCCCCCCCCCCCCCCCCCCCAATCCCGTAGGCTCTGGACCTTCTTCCCAGCTGTGTTCCTTGGTGTCTGTCAGCTCGGGCCATCATAGCAAAGTACTGCACACACTAGTGGCTTAAACGACAGATTTAGTTCTCACAGTTCTGGAGGCTGTAAGGCCAAGGTCAAGGTGTTGGCAGGTTTGGTTTCTCCTGAGGCCTCTCCTTGGCCTGCAGATGGCTGCTTGCCCCTTGCGTCCTCCTGTGGTCTTCCCGGTGTGCTTGTCTGTGTCCTCATCTCCAGTTCTTATAAGGACACCCCTCACATTGGATTGGGGCCCACCCTGATGAACCCATTTTAACTAAATTACCTCCTAATGACCCTGCCTTTACATGCAGTTCCCTTCTGAGGTTCTGGGGTTTAGGACTTCCATGGAGGAATTTGGGGAGGACCAAGTCAGCCTTTCACACTCTGGGACTTGCTTTGTGTCTCTCCTATGGGATGATCAGCGCTTTTAGGGCAGACAGCTGATGACATTTGGTTCTGTCATCCTGGGCCATGCCTACTATGGAATAGGACCGCCGAAACGCTAGTCAAATGACTGATGAGGTTCCAGTGTCATTTCACCCTCACCGTCCATTTCGAAGGATGAGGAAAGTTACTGGACTGAACTTCAAAGGGGATTTTTGTTTCCTGAGGTAATGATCCAATGTTTCTGATCCTGGAAAAGATGTTGGTGGATGAGACCATAGGAACACACACGCATGCACTCACACACGCACACAACATAACCATTTTTAGGGTCATTTAAAAAACAAGGGATTGCTTTCTGGCTCATCTCTCTCTTTGGGTATAGATGTAATCCAGGGAAAAGGCAACGTCCAGATATTTACCCCATAGCATCAGTGTGGGGATAAAATGAGACCTGTTTAGAAAGTGCTAAGCTCAGCACGCTGGAAAATATGCAAACTCGTACGTGAGAATCCTCCCTACGTCCACTGGGCTGGAGTTTCTAGGCAGGTGTCTCCCCTCCCCTTTTAGCCCTTTGTGGTTTTGCTTATTATTTGTTTAAAACCCCAAACCCACCAGATGGTGATTGTGGAGTCGCATGGGCACTCTGTCCCACGTGCTGAACCTGCCTTGGACGGAATGAAGGGAGGCCCGAACACTTGCAGGAAACGGTTCAAGGCTGTAGCATCTTTAAAAAACCACACAGAGCAATTGCCCCGTGTGTAGTCAGCTCTGTGGCTCGCGGGGATGCCTGGCGGCAGGAAGTTGATTCAGTTGGCGGGGGGCCAGGCCTAGGCCCCGGGGTAGTGGTGACCCCTTCCTTCTGTCCAGGAAGCGGAGTTGTCCTTGTGTGGAAACTTTAGAGCATCACTGTCCAATAGGAACGTAACGTGGGCCACAGACGTGATCGTAAATTTTGTAGTTGCTACATTGAAGATGTTAAACCAGGAACATTAATTTGAATAAGATATATTATTCAACCCAATATATGCAAAATATTATCATTTCAACATGTAAGCCACGTACATATTATTAATGAGATATTTGTGTGCTTTTTTGCACTAGGTCTTTGGAACTCGATATGTCTTTTTTAAAAAATATATTTTATTGATGTTTTACAGAGAGGAAGGGAAAGGGATAGAGAGTTAGAAACATCGATGAGAGAGAAACATCGATCAGCTGCCTCCTGCACACCCCCCACTGGGGATGTGCCCGCAACCAAGGTGCATGCCCCGACCGGAATTGAACCCGGGACTCTTCAGTTCACAGGCTGACACTCTATCCACTGAGCCAAACCGGTTAGGGCTCGATCATGTCTTTTAGCCACATTTGATGTGCTTCCTAGGCACACGTGGGTAGTGGCTACCCTATCAGGCAATGCTGGTCTTGAGTCAAACCTCCTGGTCCCCTTGGGGGACATTGGGATTGCTGCAGGGGCCGGAGCGTGAATTCATACGTGCAAGCACATTCCCTGAGCCAACTCATAGCCCAAGGACAGTTTCTGCCACCAGAGGTACCGAGAAACACGTTCATCTTCGAAAGGTTGCCTTCATGCTTAGATTAGGAAGCGTGCTTCCGAAGTGCCTCCCCGGAGCCCAGGGGTCCATAAACGTGGTGCTGAGGGTGTGCAAACTCTTTCGGCCTTTCAGAAAGCCTTGCAGGAGTCCCAGCACTGGCCCTCCCCAGCGGCATTGCTTTCCGCAGGGGTTAGGACAGCGTGGGGAGCCTGTGCTGTCAGGGTTTCTGCTTAGGTTTTGATGACATGGTGGGATTCCTGGGATCACGCTGGAGGGGGTGGGGCTGAGAGTGGGTGCAGAAATGCTTGGGGCTGGAGGGGCCCGCGGTTCTGGTGTCATGTTCCTCACCCATGGACGTAGGTACTGACCTTCCTTGGACTCATTAGTCAACCCTGTTAACACTCAGAGGCTTGGAGGGCACCACGGTGGCGGAAGTAAGTGAGCACTGTCAGTGGTTAAGGGCTTCCTGTGTTGAAGTCAGGGCTAAGCGTTTCCTTGGTGCCACAAACAATGCTCTCCGCCTGATGGAATGGCGGGAGGTGCAATTTGGCCCTCCCTCCCTCCAGTGCCTCTGCCTACAGCTGCTCTGCTGGTGGGGTGTTCCCTGTTCTCGAGCAGAGAGCCATGCACAGGGCACTGGGGGTCACTCCAGGGCATGGGAGGGAGCCATTGTGTTTGGCAGCCCAGCTGGCATTGGAGGTACAGATAACCTGAGAGTCCTTCCTGTACTGTACCAGAGTCCATCCCCTGTCATCACACCCCCTCCTAGTCCTGCCCTGAGCGGCCACAGGCATCTGCCTGTCCGTCCTCCCAGCCCCCCACTTCCTGTTTCCTCCCAGGCTCCGAGGGGCCCATTTCCCTTGGGTCTCCAGTTTGCTGTTCCATTAGCCAGATACCCTCACTCTTTGTTTTCATCCCTTTCTTCCTTTGTATCTGAACTTTTAGCCACTCCCTCCCCAAAGGTCAGGGAAAATAAAGGGGAAGAAATTCAAGCCAGCCCCGTTTTTGCTCTTAGTCAACACCAGTGTGGGAAGAGGCCTGCAACAGAGGGTTAAATACAAGTGTTAATTCCTTCCCCTTGGCCAGTTCCTTCGGGCTGGCTGAGAAAATCCTGCCACCTGGACCCACAGCTGGCTGACGCCTCTTCCACAGTGTGTGGGTCTGGATTCAACACCGGTGTTTATCCATGGGACTCTCCAGAAATTTGATATTTGCTCCTCTTTCATCCTGTACTTGCCCCGGGCTTGATGTCCTCCTTCCCATCTGCTTGGTCAGAGAAATGTTAGCATATAGCAGATAGTATCCTTACTCCATCAACTAATGAGCCCAAAAGTACCATGTACTTGGGTTACAACCAAGGTAGTACTGGCAAGAAATAGACATATATTCAAAGAGGTTGGGTTACTTTTATTAATGACAAACCCATAAAGAGCTCCTAAGAGAGCATAAGTAACAGTTGGCATCAGGGACTGCATCATTTCTCGCCATATCCCTGCACCGGGCAGAGTAATTGACGTTGACTAATTGCTTAATAAATGTTCACTGAATGTTGGGAGATGCTGGACTGTGTCCAAGCTGAACATATGCCCACGGTATTCTATTAGAAGTTTATAATGTCAGCTTTTGCATTAAGTTGGTGATCCGTTTTGAGTTAATTTGTGTGTTGTCCAAGGTTTTATAGACCAGATGTGAATAAAAATAGTCTGTTGGATTGTAATTGCAAGTAAATGAATACCTGTCCGTTCCCATGGCCTGATGGCATGGAAAATGGTCATCTGAGAGCTCCTACTGTGGAAGGTTGGCTTCAGGAAGAGTAGAACCGGCAACTCCCCACCTCCTCTTGCCGAATATGGGGTTGTCATAACTCAGTCTTGGACTGAAGCAGTGTATTTTCAGTCAGTACAGGTGGTTTGTGTCAGCAGTAACGCACAGGCTGATCATCTTAATGCAGTGGTTCTCAACCTTGGCTGCACATTAGAATCACCAGGGAATCTTTTTAAAATCCTGATTTCTGGGCCTCATCCTCCGGAAATTCTGTTTCTTTGTTATGGGGTGAGGTCACAACATTAGTAACAAGGAAACAGAATTTCCGGCGGATGAGGCCCAGAAATCAGGATTTTAAAAAGATTCCCAGGTGATTCTAATGTGCAGCCAAGGTTGAGAACAACTCTCTTAATGGAACAGTCTTTGGTGACACCAGGTCTCTATTGAAATCACATCCATATCATCAAGAATATTATCCTTTATACCAGCATTTCCCGAAGTGTTTTCCCTCTCTCCCTCCATGGGATGGTAGCAGGTTCCATGTCAAGGACAAAACAAAGTTCTGTATTCAAATCACTTGGGAAAAATGCTGCCCTTAACACTGGGCAGGTTCTTTATTGTAGGACCTGCACATTAGAAGCCAGTGGACACAAGGGGGATACAGTCTTCTGCGTTTCCCAAACATCCTTGACCACAGAACACCTTTTTCTGCTGAAGTTTAGGCGATGGTGCTACAAGGTGGATGAGTTCTCAATAATTGGACTGTATACCTTCCTATTCCTTTTCTCCTCATTCACTCAGACATTCTCCTTTAGCGTTGCATTTCGGTCATGGAACAACCAAGTGATACCTCACATCTAGATATTTTTCTCCAGGTTCTCCTCATCCGTAAGACCTATTTAAAGGGATGGTGGGCCCTAGTCCCCATCCCTAGGGTCCCCCCCGCCCCCTTTATAGACCTCCATCAGTCCTGTGGTGACTTAATTGTTTTGTTATATTTTTAGTGGCTTCTCACACTGTGGAGGACTTTCTGAAAGCCCATATCTCATGCTAAATTTAGCTGGACTTTCAGCAGGCTTGATTGATTGCTGGTCTTAATGGAAGAAAATGTGATCCTCTCTCCTCCTCCCCATCATTAAATGATTACTGATTTATGACCACTGGATAAGTGGGAGTCTTTTTTGAAATACTTGCCCCTTTGCCTCAACAGGCATCTGTTGAATGCCCAGGAACACACCCGCCATGCAGGCCTGGGGGCTGGTGCTTCACTGAAGGGCCCTGGTGCCCAAGACAAAATTCCCAGGCCTGGCTCTCCAGCCACACCCATCCCCACCCCGAGGGGCTAAAAGAAGTCCATGGGATTAACAGACATTCCAAAACACCAGCCTCGAGAGGAGCAGAGATGGGCATTGGTATTGAAAGCGTAAGTGAAGTTAAAGGGTTTGAACAGAACAGGTTGGATGTTGGACTTCTGAAAACCTGTGAGTGTAACTGCTGACCCAGCGGTCAGTGGTTCCCCTGCAGTGACCATAGGTAAGCGAGGACCGGACTGGAGTGTGACTGGCACCTCCTCACTAACGGGCCGGAAGCACATCTCCTGCCTCCTGGGTTCTGTGGAATGGACACAGCATGGATGACAGTGAGGAGTAATGGGGATGACTTGTGCAGAGCGCCCCAGAGGGTCCTTAGCATATAGTTGGTGCTCTTTATGGATCCACTGACTTTCCCTTCCCTGGTTTCCTGGTGAGCCTGAGTGTTACCTTGGCTGCTGGTCAAAGGCTGGGTTGGCTAACACAGGTAGGGGTATGCCTCATGATAAACTGACCAGATAGCCCTGGTCTCAAGACAGGTGTAAAGCAGTGGGTGAGAGGACAAGGCCATGGACAGGATGGAATTTGCCATCTCAAGTACTTATCTATAATAATAAAAGCATAATATGCTAATTAGACCAGTCGACCTTCTGGACGAAGCTGGGGCTGTGAGGGCTGAGCCCCTTGCACAAATTTCATGCATCGGGCCTCTAGTATAGATGTTAAAAACCTCCAAGTAATCTCCCTGTGTCCATGCCCAAATCATTCCTTTATGGTACATACCCTCTGGACAGTGATCTTGGCTTCCCTATTTCTCTTTCTCTGTCTTTCATAGATATAAATACAAATTTTAAAACATTTTCTATTTTGAAATGGTTTCATTCATAAGAAGTTGCCAACATGGTGTGGAAATTTCTCAGGTACCTTTTACCCAATGATAACATTACGTACCTTTAGTAGATTATCAAAACTAGAAAACTGACATGGATAAAATACCATATATTTTTTAAAAAGAGTGCTTAGCTCAAGACCTGGAATCTATTTATTTTCAGCACAATTATTTGAGTCTCCTACTTTAGCTCCACTTGGGTGAGATAAGTGCTGGGGACCATCAGCTGGATTAGCCACAGTCTTCAGCACAACTTGGCCACAAGGGAGAGAACTCTGGACCTGATGGGTTGGTTCATCACCCATGTGTGTATAGCTGACCCACCTTGTTCTTTGGAATTGACTGTCTCATGAGGGAGTCAGTCTTTCATCACCAGAGATATTCAAGCACCAACCTTACAGTCCCTGTCCCCAGTACTGAGGGAGCTTGGACCACGCCTTCCTTCAGCATCTAACTCCTTGATAATCCTGTGATTCTCTTACTTGCTTTGGCAGCGTTTGCAGCTAACACCAATTAGACTATGAATCAAGCGATACTCCATGCTGATCATTTTCCTGGGCTCTGGTTTAATTAGTTTATGTGAATTAAATCCTGGTGCTCTGAACACCAGGCATTGTTCTAGGCTTCAGAGTACAAAGATGAATAAGACAGTGTGACTACAAGGCAACATCTAGTGGGGAAGATGCATACAAATACGCAACTGTCTTCTATAATAATAAACGTATAATGTGCTAATTAGGCGGGATGACCTTCCGGATGAAGCCGAGGTGGTGGCGGTGGCGGCTGAGCCCCTTGCACGAATTTTGTGCATCAGGCCTCTAGTAATACAAGTAAGTGCCATAATGCATGCAGGTACGAAGTGCTGAGAGACTCAGAGAAGTAGTTAGTTTTATAAATATGTCTAAGGCCAGGAGGGTGCAAGTTTGAGAAAGGAGCTGGACCACAGAAGATGGGTTGGGGTTTACTGAATTGATGAGGAGTTAGGGGTGTCATCAGGGAAGCAAAGACGTTATGGGGAGAGGAAATAGCACCTGCAAAGGTCCTTTGTATGCATGGGAGTTGTTGAGAAACTTTGCTTGAACAGATTGTAGGTTCCAGGGGGCAGAGAAGTGGCTGAGCATGAAGCCAGATTAGATTTGGCCTCCAATTTATGGTGATGACGAAATGTTGGTACTTCTGAGAGGTGCTTTGAGAATTTGTATGGAGTCCTGCCAGTGGGAGGTTTTAAACTAACGTGCAGTTGTGGGAAACCAGCTCCCCAAAGTGGGCTTAGTCCGCGATCTTGCCATATCCCAAAGCAGCTGCCTTGATTCCCCCCGAGTTCCAGCATTTCTTCCCTGGGCTTGGCCACCCCTGGCCTTGGCTGACCTCCTTCTCCAGGGTACAGCAAAGACCCAACAGGATGCCCCTCTAAAGTGCTTGGCAGCTTTTTCTGGACAGCTTTCGAGTCCCGTGGACTGTTCTGGCTGTTGCTATTCTTGCACGTTAAGTGTTCAAAGGATTCACAAACTCGACCTCAGCTGGGTGGGACCCTGGGGACAGGAGCGGGGGAATGCTGCAGCTGTGAATTGCAGTGAGCAGTTTCCCCAAACGAGATTGTTTTACAAGTTTCTTCTGAGTCACATAGAGGCTTTTTCTTCCTAGAAGTGCACAGGTTTGGGTCACATCTAGCGGATGGGTCCCTTCTTCATTCCGTTGTCCCTTGGTAATAATCTCTCAGACTCACTTGAGGATATTTCATTCTGAGTCTAATGAAAACACACACGTGAGGTTCCCAGAGGAGGGCCTCTGCCTCTGTAGTGAGCTGGGTGAGGACCACTGGGAACATGTGTACCTTTTCACCAAGACAAACTTTGACATTGGAGAGCTTCCTTCAGTCTCTGAAAAGATGTTCTTATTTTAGTCCTTTTTCTTTTTTACTTGCTGAAGGGAAATAAGAGTGGAATGGGACAACTGCAGAGAGTAGAGAGATAAGGTAACATTAGGAAAATATCGGCCAGAAGTAGCGCTGGATGTGAGCCCAAGTCATGAGAACCCACTGATGAGAGGTGGACAGAAATAGGATTCAACTAAGGGCTCACATGGAGCTGTTTGTCTTGTGTGCTAGGAATGGACCATCAGCAGCAACGGGCCTTTATCTGTTTGGCCCGTCACTCTCCAAGTCCCTAAGAAACAGGGGCTCCCCCGGGCCGGAAACGGGATCCACCATTTCTGAGAAGGACATGTAGACTTTGGGATGATACTGTTTTGAAGGTTTTATTTTATAGTGTCAACAGAGTAAAAGCTTTTCCCTTCACTTGAAAGTTTTGAACCAATGTAGACAGTAGTCACTTCATCAAACTTGACTTATAAATAACAATTGGTCAGTTTGATAGCAAGAATTCACTGAACCTTGCCAAACAAATGGACTGTCCCTGTAGATGTGACCATTGAAAACAGAAGAACAAGCCCATGGAATAGACCCTGGGGAGCAACTCCTCAGAGGCACTTGCCAAGGGCGGAAGGGGATGCATAGTAGTACTGAGTACTCAGAGCGGCTGCTCCCTGGCCAGAGGTTGGCCCAGGGCAGGGTGGTCAGCTGGAGGCAGCATTTCACATACGTGAGTTGTCTAAGAGGTTGGCAAAGTGCACAAAATCTGAGCTGGTTTAGGGGAGTCTCACAAGATTCCATCTGTGTTGCCCATGGTTCAATGATTGAAAGTCTGATTGCTCAAGAGCAAGACAATTAGAACAGAAGGCTGAGCTCATCCCATCAGCCCGCCCAGCCAAGGCCGAGGGGCCATGGGTATGAAGAGACCAGGTGGCTAGTAGCACTGCCTGGACATGAGCCAGGGCCTGACTCAGACCACGTGAACCAGAGCAATCTGGTGGTCCCGTGATTCAGGTCTGTGGCTCTCATCTGAGAAGAGTGGTTCTGAGATTTTATCAGGTGTCAGAATCAGCTGGAGGACTTGTTTCTGATTCAGTGGGTCTGAGGTGGGAGCCTGGACCACTTCCTGGAGATAGTGATGCTGCTGGTGCTGGGGCTACACCAGTGGTTCTCAACCTTCCTAATGCCACGCGACCCTTTAATACAGTTCCTCATGTCGTGGTGGCCCCCAACCATAAAATTATTTTCGTTGCTACTTCATAACTGTAATTTTGCTACTGTTATGAATTGTCATGTAAATATCTGATATGCAGGATATATTTTCATTGTTACAAATTGAACATAATTAAAGCATAGTGATTAATCATAAAAACAATATGTAATTATATATGTGTTTTCCGATGGTCTTAGGCGACCCCTAAGGGGTCGTGACCCACAGGTTGAGAACCGCTGGGCTACACTCTGACATGCATTGGTCTGGACTGCACAGGAGGTCTGGCCCTGTGGGAGGGAATCTGCTTTCTATTTCCTTGGGCATCAGGAAGCCAAGGAGAAACCTGGGGCTGAAAGGTGAAGTGACAGGGAAAGTCTTGTCTGTCCCAGTCACTACTCACCATCTGAGGACCCGTTATTCTTGATTTCCTTCTCTCCTTCCACTCATCCTCTAGTCTTAGAAATTCAAAAGGGCGGCTTATGACACTGCATTTTTTAAGGGAAGAAGAGAACTGAACTAATTGCTGCATGGCATCTGGGCTGGAGAGAATCGTGTGGGTTTTTTTTTTTTTTAAATAAATTATTTTGGTAGCCCGTTGAGTTCTCTCAGAATTTTGCCAGGACCTGAGCCACCTGACGTAGCCCATGGACGTTCAGCTGGAACCCGCTGGGTCCCACCTGCTCTGTAAACAGGTCCCTGGGCTCCGGGGACGGGAACACGTAATTCACCCACCGAGGCAGTTGGAGGTGGAACAGAAAACATTTCTCTGCTGGGGTCTGATGAAAGTCCTTTTCCCTTTTCCCTTGTGTTTCTTCCAGGGAGCTTGAGTGGCAGGATGTGATTAAGAGCACCTTGTACATTCCCAGTAATTGGGTAGGAAAGGAACTGAATGTGAGTTCATATTTTACCCTCAAGAACATTTGGGGGAAGCCCAGTGCCGTGGTTAGAAGGGTGGCCCTGCTTCAGAACGCCCGGGGTTTAACTTCCGGTTTTGTACTTCATCACGGTGAGAAGTGAGCGCCCTGGGTGTCAGTTTCCTCACCTGTAAAACTGAAATAACCCTCGAACCTATCTGATAGGCGGGCAGTAAGGACTAAAGAAGATAACTAAATGATGGCATGCTATTAGGATTGCGCTTACAGAAAGAGTCAGCACATTTCAGTTATCCCTGTGAGCCTCGAGCCATCGAAAGACCTGCAATGCATGCTTGTTTGTGTGTGCGCGCTTTTAGGAACGGAATGTTTCGTTTTCCTACCGAGATTATGTTTTGTAGATGCTACCAATGTGCTTTCTAGTGGAAAGCAGGTAGAGGGAGGGGGAATGGGACAGTGATAAATCTTCAAAGTTTTACCTGCTGCTACTACCTTCCTCACCACCTCTCATTCTGCTGTTCCAATGGGCCTTAATAGGCATTATGCAGTCATGAAAGTCATGTGTCTAAAATGAAGATGTGTATGATACGGAGGAGGCCTCACATGTGACGTTCATAATAATGCCTCACACTTCAGACCTTTCGAAGGGTCTCTGTATGCTGTCTCATTGCATCCTTACCGTGACCAGGTTCTCTTAATCCCGTTTTACGATTCATACAGTTCACACGCGAGAGACGTGATTGGTCCAAGGTCCGCCCACATCTCCTGCATCTGGGACCACCCTCTTCCCAGTGTGTGTAACACCTGGCTGACTTGTCACTTAGGGTTCTCAGTCAAATTTGTGATTCTATTCACGGAAGGTCAATGTCCCAGTTACCCTTGCCCTATAACAGTGGTGGGGAATGCCCAGCCCACGGGCCATCAGGCCCTTGAAATCATTTGGTCTGGCCCTGCCAAGGCATTAGGGTTGAGTTAATTAAGTGCTTGACCAAATATAGCAGGTTAATTTTAAAGTTCATCATTTTATTTGGCCCGTGAGTGATGTTATAAATATCCAAATGGCCCTTGGCAGATAAATGGTTCCCTAGCCCTGCTCAGGAGCAAACCACCCCAAAACTTGGGGGTGTAGAGCAACCATTTAACTTTGCTCATAGATTCTGCGGGTCATTCAGGCTGGACACCGAGGGGTGGGGTGTTCCATGATGTTTGGGGCCTCAGCTGGGAAGATGCATGGACTGGGGCTGGTATCCTCTGGGTTATCGTCCCTCACAGGTCTGGCAGATGCCTTGCTGGGCAGGGGCCTCAGATGAGCTCATGGCCAGAACACCTACCTGTGGCCTCTCAACACGTCCTCTTTGTGTGGGCTGATCTGGGTTTCCATCTAACATGGAAGTGCATGGCATTTTTACGACCTACCCTTCAAGTCACAGGACATCTCTTCTGGTGTTCAAGGTGGTCACAGACGCTCCAAGTTCAAGGGGAAGGCACATAACCTTGCCACTCAGTGGGAGGAGCATCAAGATCCATTATAGAAAAGCAGACGACTTCGAGGACGGAAATACATTTTTACATTGAAAGTAGGGAATGTGAGCTGATGCGTTCTAGGCATATTGTGCCACAGGTGAAGCTCCTGAGTGGAGGGTTGGGTCCGTTTGGACAAGGTGGGGAGTGGAAGAAGGAAGGGGGTGCTGGGCCATCATTCACCTCATGACCATTTGTTCAGATTAATTCGGCCCAGGCTTCTGGACATGGGGAACCCAGGACTCTGCAGTAGAGTCTCATCTTGCTGGAAATTTGACCTTGTTGAAGACCATTTTAAGATTTATTTATATGTAGCACAGGACCTACTTGCTATTTAAAAAAGTGAAAAGTTCATCTCAGTCAGCATCCTGTCTTGCTTATATTCCAGTCAGATGGGAAGGAAAAAATCGGCACCGGGAGAAGATGGCTTGTAAAAGTTTATTTTCCATTTGTGTGAAGTTTATTTTTGGTCCTGGTGTTCTTCATGGGGTAGGTATTTCTTTTAAGACTGTTAATAGTGTGTTTCCTCTTCACTTGCCACTCCCCACCACCATCAGCTCTCTCTTATTTTTGAATCATCTTTGTGCCCTCAGAGCATCTAACTTTAAATAATGGTTGGAGAGGCTCCAGGTTAAGTAGAGAGTGAAATCCTATTGCTTTCTGACCTCTGGGTGAGGATCAAGTGTGGTGTAATAAAATATCAGTCCCTGGAGCCACCTTTGCTGATTTTTTCCTATTATTCTTTCCTGTTATTCCATATTCATCCAGCTCTGGCAGCCAAGAATTGTTACATTAAGATCCAATCTTGAAATTAAAACTTAGGGTTTTAACCAATAAACTGTAAAGCCGTTGAACTCCCACTGGGATGTGGTTACCTTTTCCTAAACTTCCTGAGTTGTCTCCTCGTTGCCTCGGAGTTGATTTCTTACTGAGCCTCTGGAAAAAGCCCTGCCTTTTCCCATCAGAGTGTGGACTGTGAACCGTGCAGACCTCGCCGGCTCACGGCTCGCAGCTGCATTCCTTCACGCAGAGGGAGCGCTCCCGGTGGCTCCACTTGCCCTTCCTGGTGGCACAGGTCGGAGGTCACATTGGCACTTGAGCCCACGTTGGCATTGGGGCTCCCGCAGACCTCTGGCCCGAACTTAGAGAGTTCCTTCCGGAGCAGGAGCATTCTCTGAACCTTCCAGAGGACCTGGCCCTGGAATTGCCTTCCAGGGTCTTTAAAAAAAATTTTTTTTAAAAAAAGGTATATTTTTATTGATATCAGAGAAAAAGGAAGAGGTAGAGAGAGAGATAGAAGCATCAATGATGAGAGAGCATCACTGATCGGCTGCCTCCTGCACACCCCACACTGGGGATCGAGCTCGCAACCCGGGTATGTGCCCTGACCAGGAATTGAACCGTGACCTCCTGGTTCATAGGTTGACGTTCAACCACTGAGCCACAGTGGCAGGGCACACCCGTGGGTTCGTCACTTATTTAGGGGGCTGGGTGCTCATTTTGGACTATCTGGAAAGGCTGTCTCAGCAAAAAAAAAATTGGATTCAAGTAGAGGGACTCTTTTGGAGCCAGCGATTCTCAGAAGAAGTGAGGATGACAGGGACAGCTCTGTCCCCGGGAAGGCTCAGTGCCCAGCAGCCAGAGCCCGGGACCCTCTGGTAGCTTTCTTGTCCTCCAGGACCTCATTCTCCTGGGAGGACACAGCTGACCGTGACAAGGTGTGATGGGGCCTTCTCCCGCAGGGCACGCAGGCCGGGGAGGCCGAGAGGAGAAAAGGAAGAACTTGGCCTTGGTCCGGGGCAGCCTGTTGATGCCTGTGAATAGAAACGCTCATAACCCTCCTGCAGCACACGTCTTGTGGATGGCGACTCGGGGTGTTTTTGTTGGTTTGTTTTCCTTTAGTGAGAGGACAGTCTGGATGAAGCAGGTCCACCCAAGTGCCGAGATGTCCATGTGGCTCTGAGAGGTTTGGGTCACACAGCGTGAGGGCGGCCAGGAGATGTTCTTCTCAGGCCCGTGTTCCATCGGGGAGGGTCCTGCTGGAGACACTGAGGTGGGAAGACAGGAAGGGGAAGAGGCCATAGCCCAGCACGGCAGCCCAGCCACAATATTATGATTTTTTAAGTAAAGAAGAAATTATAGGATGAAGTCAGTGTGCTCATTCTGCAACAGCGCGCGCTGCTGAGCTGGAGCCGGGACTCCGGGTTCCGCCCCTGCCCCTCAGGCTCACATCCCGGGGGCCGTCGGGTCCCTGGCTCCGTTCGGGAGACATGGGAAGAGCAGGGAGGCGAGGGTCACATCCGGAGAGGTCACTTATACTTCCTGCGGCGACACCTGATACACCGATTCACGGGGGAGGTGACCGGTCCAGTGGGCGCACGTGGCTGAGCCCTTCGCTTGCTTTCCACTCCGTCCTTGGGGAGGAGCCTCAGTTAATTGTTCTAGTTTTCTGGAGTGTGAAAGGCTGGAGTCCCTGTCCTGGCTGCACACCAAGTGACGATAATCGTAAAAACCAAGCAATGACTTTGCCTTCATCTGAGCCAAGGGTGGTGCCCGTGTCCTCGTGGCTGACAGTTGGGAGAGCAGCAGACCTTTTGTGTCCTCGGGGGAGGGAGGGAAGGGTGAACCCATAGAGACTCATAGAGGGGGACTGCACAAGGCCCGGGACTATCCGGGGAACCATGTCCCTTGATTATATCCTCCAAACCGTTTCCCCCCAGCCCTGCCTGCGTTCATTTCATTTCTAGTGTATCCTTCAACGGCATAAAGAAGTGGCATAGATGATGCCTGGAAAGGTGAAGTGCTTGGCAGTGGCCTCTTAATTTTGGAATACCAACCTTCTTCCTCCCCACTCCTGTGCACTGGAAGCTTGTCCTGAATTCTCTTTCCAGTTCTGTTTTTAATTAGTCTGTAGGACACAAAGAGCAACGAATAAGCTTCCGTTTCTACATCTACCTCGCAGCTTTGTCACCGCTTTCTGAGAGTGATGGCCAATGAGCAGGACGTGAAATCTAAGTAGCTTTGTGGAAACACGACACATTTCTATTTATTTATTTTATTATCTTTTTAAGTTTACTCTTTTTTAAATATATTTTTATTGATTTCAGAGAGGAAAAGGGGGGGGGGGGAGAGAAACATCAATCATGAGAGAGAATCATTGATTGGCTGCCTCCTGCATGTTCCCAGTGGGGATTGAGCCTGCAACCCAGGCATGTGCTCTTAACTGGAATCGAACCTGGGACCCTTCAGTCTGCAGGCCGACGCTCTATCCACTGAGCCAAACCGGCTAGGACAACACGTTTCTATTTAATCATGAGTGTCACTTGGAGAATAAATAGGGCCTTCAGTATTATCTTGTGCTGTCATCTTTATGTTGTATTGGAAAAATCTGGGATTCTTTTTGCCTGGGTCATTATTTACTTTTTAAAAATAATGTAGTTTGTTTTTTATTCTCCCTAATGAAAATAATGTAGTCTTAAAGAATTCTCGCTATTTAATCTCAAGCCCAAACATGGTTTTTTGCGAGGAAAAGATATTTAATAAAGCTTGGTATTTTTAGTTCCAGAAAGAATTTTTTTTTTGTCGGGGGGGGGGGGTGTGGAGGGAGGGAAGGAATGTGTCTAAAAGGTGGAAAAACTGTTCAGTGAGGGGAGACTCGGACTCCTGTTCCTTCTGCTCTTTCAAAATGTGTTTGCCGTGGGGAGAAAGGTTTCATTTTGGAACGTTTAAGTGTACTGTGTGGGGCTGCTAAATTTTAATTCCTTGCTGGGAAGTCTTGGGTGAGTTCATTTCATAAGGAGGTGTGTGTTTAAGAGCCAGCCTGGGGAAGGGGTGGGGAAGCTCACCTCCTTCAGGAGGGACTGGATGACTTGCTACATTTTGGTGGAAACTAGAAAGGCCAGTCTACTTGGGATGGATTTGCAAAGAGGCAGCTGCCCCTCTTGCAGCCGGGCCTGGCGTGCCCTTAGGGGGTGCCTCTTTCTCACGCTCCTTCCCCACGGTGGCCCCCCGGCTTCTGCAGCCCTGCATTTGTATCTGCCTATTCCTACCAGGGAGACTCACCTGCCAGCCCCCCAGGCTCTCACCCGCACTCTGTTTCAGATTTGGATGGGGTCAGGGATTTTGTTTGGCATCCTTTTGGAGAGAGAGAGGCGGGGAGAAGGAGAGGAGAGAAATGTCTGTCTCATAGTGGTGGGAGGGAAAAAGGAAGGTAAGAAGGAAGGCCCTAAGGTGTTTCCTCTCTACTGCTCTTGAGGGTCAGTCACCCTCTAGCCTCCTATGAGTCGCCTAGGGGGAGCGAGCTGAATCCAGGAGGAGAGGAAGGCCATTTCAGGCGATTTGTAACTGGTGAGTGGAGTTAGATCCTGTTGAGAAGGTCAGGGGAGTTGCCCCCGCCTTATTGACCCCTCCCTCGCCATGTAGTATCCCATCCTTCCCAAGAGAGATCCTCAGGACCTCCGCTATCTGGGATGGCCTCCCCAGCAGCCCCATAAACCCAGGGGAGCACTCTCATCAGCCTGTCCTTCTCTGAGTCCTCTCCTCACGGCTCCTTGGCGCCACCCTTCTTTTAGGCCAGGCCAAATTGCATGTAGCAGACAATCCAAAGAATACGTTTGTAAGACGCAAGTTCAGGACTGGTTTGGTGGCTTCAAGGTCATGAAGGATCCAGGATCCTCCGAACATGGCTTCCATCCTCACAGCCACCTCATGACCCAGCAGGGCTGTTGGAGCTCCAGCCATCACAGCCAACTCCAGACAGGAAACAGGAGGGTACAAAAAGAGTGCATCTCTGCTAAGGGGCCTCCCTTCACAGAGCTTTCCTGGGAGCCTCACGTGGTAGATTCTGCTTCCATCCTATTGACCGTCCTCCGGGGGAGATTGGACAATGTTTCCCTTTAGCAAGACGCAGTGCAGACTGGAATAAAACTGCAGTTCAGTTAACAGGGAGAAGAGGAGACTGGATATTGGCCAGGCAAATCGTCTCTGCCACGGTCTAGCGCATGCGAAGTACCTTAGCGTGTTCTGCCAAGCATTCCAGCCATTTATGTCATCTCTTGCCCTCTTATCAGACCCTCCGCTGTTTGGGAGCCCTGGTCGAGCCCCCTGGAGGGTCTTTGAACCGTTGGGAGCTCCCACCCCAGGGGCGTGTGTGGTGGGTGGGCTCTCAGCCCATCTCCATTGACTTGAATCAGATGCAGCACCTCCCCCTCCCCCCACCTCCCCATGGATCTACAGTTAATACGAAATCTCTTATGAACGTTTTTTATTAATTTTTAAAGTAATATATTTTATTGATTTTTTACAGAGAGGAAGGGAGAGGGATAGAGAGTTAGAAACATCGATGAGAGAGAAACATGGATCAGCTGCCTCCTGCATACCCCCCACTGGGGATGTGCCTGCAACCAAGGTACATGCCCTTGACTGGAATCGAACCCGGGACCCTTCAGTCCGCAGGCCGACGCTCTATCCACTGAACCAAACCGATTAGGGCAATGTGTTGTTGTTTTTTAAAGTAGCTTCTTCCCAGAGGGCTTTTACATAATTATCAGCTTAATACTTCATGATGATAAAGGTGCTAATAATGATCAATATTGGGGGGGGGGGGAGGAATCTAGGCCGTGAAAATTGCACACCGATTCCAGATGTTAGAGAAACAAGAAGCAAGGTTTTCCTGCTGGTCAGTATTAATAGGCTGTTCCGGAGAAATCTTTCTAGAAAATGCCCCCTGTGACCGTCTCCTTTGCGCCTGCAGGAACAATGCAGGAAGAGGGGGGTTTGCTGAGAAAACTCATGTCAGTGCTTGAGATCTGGAAAGGGCCGGGAATCCTTCTGAAAACCTAGTGACGTAAATTCGTGTTCCAGCACATCGAAAGCACGAAGTGGATGGAAAGTCAGTGTGGCTGTAAGGGAAGGACTTTCTTTTCGCTCTCGGGGCGGGAAGGAAACTCTGACTGTGCCGGACAGGACATCTCCCTTGGAAAGTGTGTGTGGTGAGCCCTCACCACGTGACCGGCTGATTCACTTTGTCTGCTAGGTCCCGGGAGAGGTGACGTAACCAGGGGCTGCAGTCTCTAGGAAGGGGGACCTCATTGTTGGCCCAACCCTCTGGCACAGGAAACGGAGCAGAGCTTTGGCCAAAAGTAGATGAAGTTTTGTAGCGAGGTTTTGTCATTCTGTATTAGATGTTGGCCGTAGCATCTCTTCCCTGTTCCTCGTTCTCTCGTCTCTCCTTCCCTTCCTTCTCTTTCTCTCTCTGACCTATGCTCTTTCTTTTAGTTGTGTGTGGCCATTCTGCTCTCCCCAAATCAACCCAGGTCTGAACGTTGGCAATGCGTGAACCAGAAACCATAGGGGCTGCCTGCCGTGAGATTCTCTTCTAGAGACTGGTTGACGTGAGCTAAGAGGTCGAGTGGAAAGCGTAACCTTTGATGTCTGAAAGACACGGTTGTCGATTCTAGCCCCACCAGTATTGGCTGTGTGACTTGGGGCAAGTTACTTCACCTCTCTGAATCTCTTGAGTCTCATCTGCAAACGGAGGTTAATCCCTACTTCAAAGGGTTGTTGAGAAGGTCGGATGGATGAAATAACGTGTGAAGGAAAGCCCAGGGAGGTAGGCGAAGACCAGGTTGTGTTGGGCTGTGAGTCTGGATTTTATTCAAGTGCTCTGGGAAGCCGGGCAAGGACATGGTATGGTGGGTGTTTGCAAACGGTCGCTCTGGCTCTGCAGAGAGAGTGGATGCACACAGCCCAGCTAGGAGGCCAGAGCTGAGCGGCGGACAAGGTGTCTGGGCAACTTCCGTCCCGGTGGGGCCAGAAGGAGCAGCAGGGTCTGGGATCTTTTTGGAGAAAAAGACAGTAGGAATAGCGCAATTCTTCAATGTGGGGAAGGGAGGGAAAGAGAGCAGTCAGGCAGGAGTCCTAGGTTGGGGGATGGGGGTGCCTGTCACAGAGCCTAGCAGAGGACTGTGCACGTGGGCGGCACCCAGGCGGTCGGGTGGATGGCCGGACTCATGAGCACCTGGGGGAGAGAAGCGTCCGTGTTATTGGGCCGTGTGGATAGTGAATACGGTGGGATAGGCCCACGTCCACTCTACTTTGAAGCTACTGTGCTCCGACCACCCACCCGGGTAGATGGTTGCTTCTAGGATCAAGGTGGGCAACGTTGAGCAAGGGCTGGAAAGGGACCCGTCACATTCACCTGAGGTGACACCAGTCCCCTCCCTGCAGCTGTCTGCGCCGACACGGAGTCAGCACAAAGGGCAACACACCAGGTCTGGATTCGGAATGGGCTCCGGCATCTGAGCACCGTTCTCAAAATCTGGGTGCTCTCGTGGTGTGATGTCACCAGGGGGTCGGGGCCCCTCCCCTGTTATTTATCTCGCAGGGGGCAGAGGGGTTTCCTGGAAATCGGGGTGTGAGCCACTTGGAGAAACACTGTCCGAGGGGGGGGTCTTCCAGATGACACTCTGGTTCGCTTCTTCCCACTGTTTTGGGGAAGGAAATCGGTTTGGTGGCAGCGTTTCCTCTTCCTGTTCATGATCAGACTCCGGGGGCCAGCAGAGGCAGGCAGCCCCCCTCTGAGGAGCCAGAAACCCCTCGCGTGTTTTACGCGTGTCTCCCTAAAAGAGAATGAGCATACCCGCCAGCAAGTACGCACAGCGGGGACTTCGTACCTACGGAACGACTGTCACGGAGTTCCAGTTCAGATAAAAGGCTCTGGCAAATCTGTAAAGAATATTCCAGAGCGAGAAAGAGAGACAGAATTTATAGGCTCTAAAAATAGCGGCTGCAGCGCAGCTGTGTTTGGCTTGTCCGGGAACCTGTTGAGTCGAGACAGGCAGGGGATTTTATTTCTCCGGCCCCGAGGTCACTTGTCTTGTTTGCGAAGGGGCAGCAAACATTTCCAAATAGGGATGGATTTTTAAGGGGAGGAAGGTGGCCGCATATATATGGTATTTCTTGTTTTCTTCTCTCCCTCTTCCTACCTCCTGCGTCACTCCAAGCTTCCCCTGAAGCAAAGGAGGGAGAGGCCGGTTCTCAGGAGAGTAAGTGAGGGCCGCCTGGGTGGCCGCATTTCCAAGGGTATCGGTGATGGGGTGTTGATGGCCCATGTGATGACGGCTGGTCCGAGGAGTGGTGCTGGCGGCCTCCTTGTTTATTGGCTTCCGCACTCACCCGCCAAGTTGAAGAAGTAAACCCATCGTTGAAGGAAGAATGGTATGACTTCTCCAAGACGGATCGGCTGGTTCCTGGACCTTCCTCATCCCATTTCTGGGCAATGACGGTGTCGTCACCCTGTCCCACAGCCCCCAACAGAAGGCGTCTGTCCCGCCCCTGGCCGAGGCTATCCTCAGGCTTCTGTCCTTAACAGCATGACGGATGTCAGCATCCCCCAGGTGTCAACCAGGAGGACCCCAAACGCCCTGCCCTTCTATGTTTGTGGAAACCTTGGCTGAAATGAATTGTATTTCCGGTGGAGAGCCTGAAGGGTGTGCCGTCCCTTTGTCCCGAGGCCAGAGGTTGAAAACTACTGACCTGCAGACTGGATCCTGCTCCGGTCATGTTTTCCTCGCCCTGCAGTGTTGACCTATACATGTGCCGTTATTTAAAAGTGGGATATTTCATTTATAACCCCTGATTTCTGGATTCTCATGGAATGCCCTAGGACAGCGGTCACCAACCTGTCGGACCTCACGGACCACCAGCGGTCCGCGGGCCACCGGTTGGCGACCGCTACTCTAGGACATGTCCTTGGTTTGGATGGCGTCTTCTGTGAGCGGGGTCCCGAGAGGTGGTTCTCCTATGGTGGTTCTCTCCGATCATGAGAAATGGCCATTTCTTTAACACTAGAAAGACTGAAACTTAGTATATACCTATATTGCCCAAAAGCAGTCAAAATGACTGCATTGTGAAAGAATAATATCAGAGCACTCTTCACTTATGTTCCATAGCTTTTCCAATAACTCACTTCTATTGTGACATTTCTTTTATGAATTTAGGGCGCAAAAGAAATAAAATAAACAACTTATTAGAACAAGTATCACTGCATAAAGATTCGAATAACAAGTACTAGTTTAGCTTATTGAGCAACTGCAACTTATCAAGTATCGACAATTTATCATGTACTTGTATGTTATCATGTGACGGTAATCGAAAAAAAATGAAAACTGTTATTTCAACACAGAGCCGAACTGGTCATATAAGAAATTTACTCAATTCAATAATAAGAGTCATAATTTCCCCCCAAGCAGTCAAAATGACTGCTTTTGTGCAATATAGGTAAAACACATATACATATACCGGAAATGAAGGAGGGGGAGGTAACTACAATTACTAATAAACGCATTTATATGTTGTACAAAAAGTCACAAAATTCTAAGACATTGTGTCCTTATATACATAATTGTTTTTCTAATTGAAATTAAAAAGCAGTCAAAATGACTTCCTTGGGCAATCTAGTGTTAAGGATAGTTAACAAACATAGTTGTATGTTGGGCACCTACAAACACCTGTATGTGCATTGGACAGCACCCTGCAAGCAGCAACTGCTGTTATCACCATCACCATCACCATCTTTATTCTCGTCATCGTCGTCATCATCATCATCACCGTGGTGGTGGTTTTTTTGGTGAGGATTCTCTTGAGAACATTGCCCACTGTATAACCCAGAGTCTTATGGGGCCCCAGGGCAGACAAGTCTAGCTGATCTCAGTTCCAGGAAATGGTTGTCCTTCTGCCGAGTTACTGGCTCACCAGTGCCTTCCTCGTGCTCTGAATCGTGCCTCTCTCTTTGCCTTCGCTGCTGGGAGGTCACTTTGCACCTCATGTCTCGCAGGAGGACAGGACGGTGTGGCCTGCATCTGGTTTATTGGCTCCTTGGCTTCAAATGCCATCATTTTCTCAAGGCTCTGCTGTTCTCCTTTGCTTGTGTTATTGTGGGGGTTTTCGTTGGAAGCAAGGCGAGGCGTACATTTAAAAAGAAATCATCAAAGCGTTCGCTCCTCTGAGAACGGGTTTATATTCTCACTCCCAATAGGCTCCCACCTCAGGGTGGCCTCACGTCTGAGCCCACCTTCCTCTGGCTTTTAGTTGGGTCCAGTCAGGCCGCTGGAAAGAAGTTGGTGTGGCTGAGACCCTCTGCCGAGGCCGGAGCTTCCTCCGGGCGCCCAGTTCTGTTAAACTCGGGGTTCTAGGAACTTCAGACCTGGGGGGGCGGTGAGAACTCCCTGCTGTTGCTAGCCCTCGAGTGCTTTCCCACGGCGTCTCCCTTTTACACCTGCCCCCTCTCTTATAAATTGTCTCTCCAGTGAACTCCTCTTCTGCGTGTTTGCAAGAGCCATCTCCTCCTGGCCGGGACCCTCCCCATGCGTTAGGTGCTCAGTTAAGTGCATGATTAAGAGCGTCAGGGCTTCCTGGGCTCCCTCCTGTCTGGCCATGACACCATGAACTGGTCCCTGAATTTTTCTACCTGAAAGCCCCTTGGGATTTCAGATCGGGGCAGCCTCCCCGCCCCCACCCCCGTTGCTTGTCCAGCCACCATCCCCTCTCAGAAGAACCGGGCAGAGAATTCATCAGTGAATTCAGAAGATAAGGTTCCTTTCTCTCTCTGAGGCTTTTTGGCATGCCCTGTGGGATAATTAGGGATTCTTTCAAGTTCAACATTTTCTCCATAAATTGTGGAGGTTTTCTTTCCCAGATGTACCATATCATGTTCCAAGAAGGGAATGTAGAGAATGTCTGTGGCCAAAGAAGCCTCAACATACGGAGACTATATGTAAAACCTACCAATAATAGTTCGGGAGGGGTAATTCACACCACCCTGACTGGCTCCAGAGAGCAATGAGTTTCGTTTTTCTAAGGGGGGGGGGGGGGCCAAATTTCAATTTTCCAAATGAGTTGGAGAACAATTGGAGTATTTCCCAAACTTCCCTGATCAAGATAGTGTGTTGTTAAAAAATTCAGATTTCCAGTGATTCAGATTCGCTGGGCCTGGGGTGGGGCCTAGAGATTTGTTTTCAACATGCATCTGGGTGAGTCATATTAATCAAATGTGGGAGACACTGGGCCTGGCTAATGACCCTCCCAGGTTTTGGTCTGTTGACTAAAGGAAAAAATCCAATGATGATGATGATGATGATGATGATGATGATATGACGTTTAACAATCACGGTCCAGTCTGCCAAGATTTTATATATATTCTCCTTAACCACGTAGATCCCTTCAGGACTCGCTCTTGTCTGATAGGGCCTGCACCAACATTATTTGACCAGAACTGAATGGAAACCACGGTACCAGCAGGCTTTTGTTCAATAGTCTAATGGATCCCAGAAGCAAAGAGACAGCAATTATCATGTTATACAAACGAAAGCTACATGCAAGCAGCCTTTCGTCCACCCTTCGAGAACCACAGCATGACTTCTCGATCAGATCTTTCAGCCTCGCCCTGTGCCTGGATCCTGCAGGAGGAGTTTCTAGAAAGCTTTGCAGAGGGCTTTCCTGCAGACAGACATCCCTCTGGAGAGGAGCACAGCTGTTTCCTCCTCACAAGGACATGCCGGGCTGGTGTCTTATTGCAGGTTAGGAAGGCTGCCTTCAGGAATGCCATTCAGGTGTCTGTGGCAGTTCTGTAGAGGGCCGTACCTACGGAACATGGAGGTCCTCACATCCCAGATGACCTCGTAGCCTTGGTGTCAAGTGCATCGTGATGGTACCCTGAGATTTGGGGAGAGGGGCATTTCAAACTGTTAATGAGTACATTTGGGGGGCCATCATGTTTTTACTTTAAACCAGAGAGGCTGGGCTGCCTGTTAATTACCGCTCATCTGGTTACTTTTTCTGTGACCCACTGAAGAAAAAATTTCTCACTGGCAAAGCACGGAGTATTGACAGTTCCATTTTTCTGTCGCCCCCACGCATGCTGTTTGTAACATTTATCCCCATCACTTCCTTTGCATCCACACCCTTCTGCCTTCTGCAAAATCTGTGACAGCACTGAATGGAGGGCTGGGGGGTTGGGGAATTGTGATGCCCATGTGTTTTTAGTGTTGGCGTATTTCCCTCATTCAGGGCGATACCTTGGATTGAAGCTGATTTATCAGCCTCCCTGGTTTAGCATATATTGTGTTGTATATATGGAAAAATAGTGTAATGTCTGTTTTCTCATACTGCAGAGATTAGGCCATGGTGGCATTCAGACCCGTGGGGCCATGAACCCTGAACTGTGCATCTTCTAGAACTGAGCTTGTGACCGTTTGCACATGACCTCCCAGCGTATGCTTTAGAGGAACAAGTCCTAACTCCAGTAGCGAATTCCAAGCTGGTTGTTATTGTTTTTCTTTCTGAAAGACAAAGGGAGTTTTATGCCCTGGTATTTGAGGTTTAGTTCAGGGGCAATGTTGGATGAATTGTTATTGGGTGGGGAGTTTTGTGAATACTGGGTAGTTTATAATATCCTTTCATGAATCCAACCACTACCCACCTGTCTACCGTCCATCTGTCCATCTAGCAATCTATCCATTTATCCATCTGCCCATCCACTCATGTCAACATTTACTAATTCCTATATGGTTCCTGGCGCTGTGTCTACATGATAACGCATCATTTATTGAAAACCTGTTGCCAAGCAGTCTGCAACGCGCAGAGTATCTTTGTGAGGTAAGAACCATATCCCCCATGTGATTTCATACAGACGAGCCAGCTAGTAAGTCTCAATGCTGGGTCTGGAGCCCTGTTCCCTGGTGCCCCAGCCAGGGTCCTGTTCTCATCTTGCAAAGTAAGCCTGCCTCTTGCATGCAGTTTCTGAGGGATGAGCTTTACCAAACACCGTCCCAGCTGCATTCTGGGTGCAAGGACCTGAGGCTGCGCCTGAATGGGTGCCTGTAGCTTAGATGGGCTCTGCTGCAGAGATGTGATTTCAGAGCACAGTTTGTGCAAAACTGTCAGCTTCAGGGAGTGGCTTTGGGGTGCATATCTCAACAGAACCCCGGTCCAGCTTTGTGATGCTTTTCAACTCCTGGAGACTCAATTTCCTCATCTGGAAATTGGGGATCCAATGGAATCTGCTGGTAGAGTTGTGTAGGTGGAGAAGGAAACATTTGTAGAAATCTACACACTGGATATGGCTTAGCCCATAGTTAGCACTCAGTGAATTACAGCTATTGCTACTGCTATTGCTCTCCAAGAGCCCTGGGCTGAGAAGGGGCTGCCTGCCATCCATCCATCCTGGAAGAAAAGACAGAGTTGATAGGAGAAGGGGCTTTGATGAGGTCAGGTGGGCTGTCATTTTAAATAGGGCAGTCAGGGCAGGCCTTATGAGAGGACATTCGAGCAAAGACTTGAAGGAGGTGAGGAAAGAGCCATGGGAGAGATCTGGGGGAAGAGCATTTCAGGAGGTGGGAACATCCAGTACAAGGTCCTGAGGCAGAAGTGCTTGTTGCTCCAGGGACAACCTGGAGGTCAGTTGTGGCTGGAGCAGATGAGAGCATGTGCTTTCATGCCTGTGTGCATTCATGCCTGTGCGAGCGCGTACACTATAGATGAGGTCAGAGAAGTGCCAGGGCCAGATCGTGTAGGGCTTTAAGGACCACTGAAGGGCGTGGCTCTTACTCTGAGTGAGATGGGCCATTGCAGGGTATGGGAAGGGGAGAGGAGGGACATAACCTTCAGCACCTCCTCCCCATGGCCCCATCCCTCAGGCTGACTCTGTATTGTCATTCTGCACCCCCAAAGCTCCCCCACCTCCTGTTCCAGGCTCACTACTTCCTGTCCATGTTGCATGCCCCTCTCCATCCCCAGCCACAACGCCCCGGGTCCCATTCCCTCAGGATGCCTGACTCCAGCCCGCGATCTGATACATTGTCCTCTGGAGCCCCTTTAAAGTAGGAGTGACACTGCTGGTGGGAATTCAGGCATGGGGCGGGTTGTGGGGCTCATTTCACCTCTGAGGAGGGCTGCATGGCCACCCTTCTTTGGCTGGGCTCTCCCCACTCCCCACAGAGCCTGGCATCTGTGCCCGGACCATGCCGGGCCCCCGGTCTCCTGGCTGGCTTTGTCTGGTGAGCAGCAATAGAGGAAAGACGGGAAGAAGAAATTGCAGGGCTGGGTGGAGAACGGTGCAGCTGGGTGAGGGTGTGTGTGTTGGGGAGCCAGTGGGGAGCAGGGCTGGGTTCTTTTCTCTAACCAGTTCCCAGTCGGGGCTGTCCCCTGGGGTTTCAGGCTCCGACTGAAGAAGTATTGTTCCGGTGGATGGTACCGTGGAGCCCAAACATGCAGCCACGGCCACGCCAGCCCTCACTCTGCTTGGAGCGGTGGCACAGACATCGGTCCAGACACCCTCCGAGCATGTCTGCCCTGCCCTTGGCATCGGCCCGGACAGCCTTGCAGGGGGCTGGACGGCTCTCCCGGGACCAGCGCCAAGGTGCAGATGTCCCCCTTTGCAGCTCTGTGGGTGGGCCTCGGGGGGACAGAAGGGGGTGAGCAAGTCCCCCCCTTCACTTGCTGCTCCCAGCAGGGGAGGGGGGGGGGCTGGGTCAGAGGATTTCCTACTGAGTCAGAGCCCCCTGCTGATAGGCACCCCCTCCCGCCCCCACTCTGAATAAATGCAGAGAAGCCTGCAGCTCTCCTTTTGGGCGAACTCTGCCAGTGGAAATGCCAGCTCCCTTTGCACAGGCCATGGGCGGTCAGGGTGGCTCAGACTGAGGGAGTCCTCGCCTTGCGGCCTGTTCTGTTCCGCCTACCCCCACCCCCGCCCTGCAGAGGGGGCCCTCCCCACAGCGGAGTCTACCTTCCACTGGGCAGCACAGCTCACCCCCCTGCCCCTGACCTCAGTGCCCCAGGTTTGGGGGGTAAACAGAGGCCCTGGGCTTTAGGGATAAGCTCTGTGATCAGGGCAAGATCCATTTTTTCTCCGTTTTGCTCCCCACCTCCCTTTCATCACATCTGTGTGAAAATGAAAACTATTGTTTATTTAAAAGGGCCATTTGCCTAATGCCCCTGGAATTTATTTGCTGGAGCGGGTTCCATTTTCATATTTAGTTCAGACCTTGGCTGCAGCCACGAGGTTATGTAACCTGGGATGGAATGAGTCCCTTGGCATCTGGGGACCCGCACCCTGAGCCATCTCTGGGAGGGCGTGAGTCCCCGCAGCCATCTTCAAGTTGCCTCTGTGAGTGAGGACCTCCCTGGGTCGCCTCCCCTCCATCCCCCCTCAGCTGTGACCCTCCTTGTGTACAAGGCCCAGGCCCTCCGATCAGCCTGTCTCTGGGCCTTAGCAAAAAACCGAGCATCACTGCCTGAGCCCTGGCGGGATTTGGGAACTGTTTCTGACATGTTCCTTCCTGAGTCGCCTTGGAATCTGTCTCCGCACTCCTGGCCGTCCCCAGCCCAAGATGCCTCGATTTCTGCTCTGCAACCGGGTCTGGGTCTACATGGAGATACTTGGGGGACAAGGGAAGGGGCGTTGTCCTGGGTTTTCAGGGGCTGGACGTTTAACCCGAATATAAATTTTTAAAAAAACATTTTTAATCGACTTTTTGAGAGAAAGGAAGGGGGAGGGAAAGAGGGAAAGAAACATCAATGTGAGAGCAATACATGGATCGGCTGCCTCCTACACACCCCCAACCGGGGATCAAGCCTGCAACCTGGGCATGTTCCCTGACAGAAATCAAACCAGCAGCCCCCTGGTGCAGGGATAGTGCCCAAACCAACTGAGCCACACCAGCCAGGGCAGGATTCTGAATTTTATTTTTATTTTGTATATATTTTTAAAATATATTTTTTATTCTTGATCGTATTCCAGATATCTCCCATTTCCCCCCTAGGATTCTGAATTTTAAAGCGGCAACAACATAGAGCGGGACGTGGAACCCTGAACTTAGCCTAGTTGTGAAGAGGCCCAGTCCCGGAGGATGGGGGTGCAGTGAGAAGGGGGTGCAGCCCCACCTTCCCTCCCACACCCCCATCTTGGGAGATGGTGGGAAACCATTCTTTCCCCCAGCCTCTGTCTCTCTCCCTGCTGTGGCCTGGGACGGCTCCCTTCACACCGTTTCTCTGCTTACATGTGCTCAGTAACCCCCATGAAGAACAGGTAGCCCTGTGAACGCGTGTTGGTCCGCCCGGGTGCTGACTGCTGTAACAGACCCTCGATTTTCTAGTGACTTAACCCACTAGGAGTTGGTGCATTGCTCATGCATCAGACACAGAAGGGTGTTCCTCAACTTCTTCCACATGGTGACTCTGGGCTCGGGGGTCCTTCTGTTGCTGGCCCTGCCCTCCCTCAGGGCCTCAAAGTCTCTGCTTCTGGGGGGCAGGAGGAGAAGTTGCCAGTGGAGAAGGCACACCTGCTTCTTAGCCACTCCGGCCTAGGAGTGACCTGCATCCCTCCCTTCACTTTCTGTTGGTGGAACAGTCACGTGGCCACGGCTGGCCTTGCAGGGGAACGTGGTCCCAGGCTGGGAGCCACCGCAGTGGTAAGTCCACGCGGCTCAGTGGTAGGAGATGGAGGGAAGGGAGGTGCTGGAGAGATGCTCAGGTGGAATCAGTGTGGTGAGTGAGTGAGCGCATGTGGGGCAGTGAAGGGAAGTCTAGAGTCCGAGGTTACCCCCCTCACCCCCTCCTCAGATTTCTAGTTTGAAGAACAGGGTGGCTGTGGTGTCACCCCAGGAAGTGAAGTCTGCAGGAAGCAGGACAGAGGCCGAGAGGAATGGCGTCTGCTGTCAGCTGCCCAGCACAGGGTAGGTGCTATGGGAGTGTTTTGTGAAAGCAGGAATTAGTAGAAACAGTAGTAGGTGAACCTGAGTCCTTGGGCCCACCCCCTTGAGATCTGATATAGAAAAAAATGGGTAGCTATGTTCACAGCCTGAAACCATAGCACGTGATAGGATCAGACCAAGCAGTTTGCAAGTAGAAAGCTAATAATAAGACTGATGGGGGGGAGGGGCATAATTAGTAACCCAGAGAGGACACTGCCCCAGGCAGCCAGCCAGCCCTATTCAAGGTGAAGGCCACCACCTGACTCAGGTGAGGAGGAATGCCTGCCTCCTGGTGCCACCCCCACTTCCTCTGCTCTTCTGTGCTGCGGGCTTATTGCTATAGGGATGTGGCACCAAGAGGGGCTGGGAGCTGGCATTACTTGGGCATCTGGCCAGACATAGGCAAGTGGGCTGCCCCCTCCATCCCTCATCTGACAGAAAGGGGGAGCTGACCCAGGGCCAAGTCCTGGACTGCAGCTGCGGGCCACTTTGCCACTGGGCTGGTCCAGGCTGCTACTGCCACCCGGGGGACCAAGGGTGCCAGGAAGCTGGGCCCTCTGAGCTCTGAGTCAGTAGAGGTCACTGGAGCAGGGATGTGGGGAGGCTTTGCAGGTGAGATTGAGATAGGGGCTTGGCCTCTTTCCTGTCTGCAAGGTCAGACTGGCAGACTTCTCTTCCGCCTTTATATCAGGAGTGAGGGCTGGGAGGGCATGCATCCCTGCCTGGGGGGAACCTGGGCAGAGTGAGGGGAGAGTTCATGGTGGCATTTCTAGCCGACTTGTCCCTTTGCTCTCAACAAACTCCCTGATCTTTCCACAGTGCCAGGCTTTGTTGTCTCCCTGCAAATGTTGTTTCAGTTGCCATTTGACTGTGTTATTCTTATGCGTGAATGCAATGATCTATCCGTTTTTTTGAGCACCTGCTGAATGTTGAGTATCTAGGGAAATGGAAGATAGCTACGGATTAGTCATTAGTCAGTGATTGAGATACAAGAGGCAGCGGGAGTAAGCTGAGAATGACTCCCCCCCCCTCCCACCTGGTCCCCCTCCAAAGGCTGTGATGGTGTGAAATTCCATGTTCCTCCCAGCAGTGCCCCAGGGCAAGACCACACAGGGGCCTGCAGGCATTGGGGGTGTTTCCTTAATGGAAGACGAGGTGCAGGCTGTGCGAGGTTTTAGGGAGGGGAGGCCCGTGGAGCACATGGGGAAGGGGTGAGGAACAGTTGAAGAACAGCTGAGACCAAGGTTTCTGGGGTCAGGAGGAACAAGAAGGCTGGAATCAGATTTAAAGTTCCATTTAAAACTGGTTACTGTCCTGTAGGGCAATGAAACGGAAACCTTTGGGGATATCTTTCCGCCAAACAGAAACCATTCTCCGATGATCAGTGGTCCACAAGTTAGCATCTGGCTTCCACTTGTCTCGACCCCATTCAAGAACAAATAATAAAGACGATGTCTTCTCCTGGGGCACCACGTGACCTTGAGGTGGCCCACTGTTTGTCATTGGGAAGACCAGACATGTGTGTAGGACATGGGAAAGTCAGCATGTGAGCATTAGAAAGGCGCCCAAAATCTGTGCCTTATTCAAACTTGGGACGATCTGGACATGAGGGGAGGGTGCCAGGTAGGAAGAGGCAGGTAGCCGATTTCCAGTCAGGCCTGGGATGCTGGTAGGAGCTGGTAGCCTCGGAGGCCTGAGTTCTGGGGGGTGGAGGGATGCAGACCCCAGAGGGCCTCAGGCCCCACAAGGGGACAGGCTCGTCCCCCTCCCCCCAGAGCAGGCTCGGCAGCCGGCCTGTGGCCGGTTTCCCCATCAGGCCAGACAGTAAGTACCTTGGCAACCCAAGGGCCAAGCGGTGGAAGAGGAAAACAGTGAGAAAGGGCCATAGAAGCAAGAAGTGCAGATGTCAGGAATTCTGATGGCGTGCGACCAGATTGGAGTCTGAAAACTGCACAGAAAAAACAATCAAATGAAAAGCAAACAGCCCAGAGTTGAGAAGCATGTTCTGTTGTCCGGAGCACACGGGGGATGGCATTAAAGCGTGAGCGCCGCCAGGCAAACCCAGCTGCTAAATCTCTCCATCTCGGTAATCGGAGGTGGCACGGGGAATGCTGGTAGGAGCAGAATTTGACTCGGATCCCCTTGGCCACACTTGGCTTTTCCCGTGTGTTTGGACAACTTGTTCAGCCTGCATCTCCATTCCATTCCTTTCCTGGCGTGGGGTTTGTTCTGTCAGCGAGACGGCTACCGGGCGACTTCCTGCCACCCATTTTTCAAGAGTGTTCTCTCCGACCCTGTGGGCGGCAGGGGGAGGCAGTCGGGCCCTCAGCCAGGACTCGCTGCCTTGCGGGATGCAGACTACCCTGTGCCCAGGCCCGAGAGGCCACCCCAAGCTCATCCACGTGTCCTTCCAATGCAGGAATGTAGAACCCCTGTTTTCTGGTCACCGATTTTTTTTTCTTCCATTCACTCATGGATTCATGTGGTCAGTCGGCGAGCATGTATTGAGCACCCACCACGGGCTAGCATTGTGCATGATGCTGCGGACACAGTAACGGGGAGAAGCAGCCACGGTCCTGGCCCTACCGAAGGTTCCACTAACGCTGTGAATCAGTGTCCCCTTCCGGCTGTGACCGCGCCATGAAGAAACATGTTGCTATTAAAGTGTAGCTGGATGTTTCCAGGTGACATCCTCTCGTCAGCTTCCACTGGGCCCCAGGAGATCGCAGATCTTTCCACAGCCTTGGTCGGGCTGCTCGACTGACTACCCGTAGAGGCTTTGAAAGAGAAAGGCTCTCCTCACTGACCTTGGGGGTCCAAAGGGATTGCCATCCGAGAGGCCCAGGCATGAACGCTGGCGAGAGGAGGTTGCAGAGAAGGCTGGTGGTGCCGTGCTTTGTTCCCTGAGCCCTTGGAGGAGAGATGTCTTCCCTCAGGCCGAGGGAAAGGGGGGGGGGGACCCTCAGAAAGCTTGCCCTGGTGAGTGTTGGACATGCAGCTTACAGAGGAGTTCGTGGAGCCCAGATTTCTAGTTTGCAGAACAGGGTGGCTGGGGGTGCCCCCCAGGGAAATGAAGTCTGCAGGAAGAGGGGCAGATGCGGCATAACAGATACTAACTGTGGCGTGTAATAAGCACAGCGTTCACAAGTGTGGGGTTGGCAGTGGCTTGTTCACAGAGCTGGGAGTCAGGTGGCTGCTGGCCATGGCCGGGGTGACAGTGACAGTGGCAGCTCAGCTCTGTTCTGTGTGAATCGCCTCCTCCAGCGGGCCAGCCCAGGGAACATTCTCAGGGAGACGGAAGAGGCATGGGGAAACAGGACCGGGGCCATCGGTGCAGCCACTCTACCACAGCCAGGCATGGGCCTGAATCCCGTCTGTAGCACTCACTGGTCCTGTGACCTTCAGGGAGTTCTTTTACACTTTGTGCCTGAATGTCTCGATCTGTAAAACGGGCCTAAGAAAGTCTATCGCAATGGGCAGGGGGGATTAAATAACCATAAGAACGTCTCCTTTCCTCTGTACCATCACGAGGGGATAAAGAGTTCTGCCTGTGGCACAAGTAGAGAAGAAAGAGAGGCTGTTAGAAGATGAAGAGGAGTTTAAAGGGAGGGAAGGGGATTCTAGGCTGAAGAAATAGTGCGTACAAAGGCATGGAGGGGAGATAGCGCAAAGGCTCTGTGAATCAGGAGCTAAGAGGATGTGCGGAAAGGCGGGCTGAAGTCTCTCTCTGCTCTCGGGGTGTGGTGCCAGGGAGTTTTAATCTTATTCTGCTGACAGTGGGGAGCCATGGAAGATTCTGTAGGAAAGGAGTGATTTCTTTCATCCAACAAGCATTTCTTTGGCACCTGTCATGTGCAACACATTCTTTTAGGTGCGGGGAATAGAGCAGTCATGAACCACAGTCTAGTGGGTGGGTCAGGCAAGGCAGGCAGGAAGACCTTGGTACAGAATGAGATCAGAGAGAGAGACTGGTTGGCTAGGAGGAGTACCAGCCCTGAAACACGCTGTTACTGTCTGGGGGTTTGCCCCTCACCCACAAGCAGAGAGCCTGCTCTTAGGCCCCAAGTGTGTGAAGCCCCCCTGCTTACCAACTTCATTTTTCAGGAACAATATGGTGAGAAGGCAGGGATGAGTTGAGACTGATGGGCAGCAGGAATGGCTGCTGCCAAGAACATCATTCTTGTTGGATGGATTTAATTCTTTCCCTGAGCAGAAGTGTGTATGAGCATGGCATAGTGCATGGGTTAGCTCTTGCTGAGTAACAAACCTCCCCCAAATTGAATGGCTTAGAACAATAGCCATTTGTTATTGTCCGTGAGTCTCTAGGTCAGCCGGCAGTTCTGCTGATCTGGGCCAGGCTTGGCTAATCTTGGCGGGGCTCACTCATGTGTTAGAGTTCAACCTGCAGGTCAGCTGGGGGCCTGGTTCACTCAAGTGGGCCACTGTCTCTCACCCTCCAGCAGACTAGCCGGGGCCTTTTGCATAGTGGTTGGGAATGGTTCCAAGAATGAGAGTGGAGTCGGGCAAGGCCCTTTGAGGTCTGAGCCCGGAAGTGATGGAGTGTCATTTCCGATGCCTTCTGTTGGCCAAAGTAAACTCAAGGGATGGGGAAATAGACTCTGCCTGTTAATGGAAGGAGTCACCATGTCATCTTTTCATGTCATACATGTAGAGAGAGGTGGAACGTTGTGGCCATGTGCCGTGGACAGAGCATGTGGGCTTTGGAGTCACATGGGGCTGTCAACCCAGGATTCTCCACTTATCCACAATCCTCAACCATGAAATGGGGGCATGATAGTATCTAAGTCAAAAGGTCATTCTGAGGATTAGATAATGCTGTACGCCTAATGACTAGTAAATGCTCAGTAAAAAACTAGCATGTTAGATATTTTGCATTTTCCTCATAACTGATTCTGTATCCTCATTATTACTATAATAATTTTTTCGATTGGAAACTGTAGTCTCTGTAGGTTTGCCCTTCCCTGAGGCAGGAACGGGAGTGGGGGTTGGGGTGGGGGGAGGACTGTTGCCTGTGTTGTGGTGGTACACTGTGAACTCAGGAGTTCATATTTGAAAAGCAACGAGGGGTGACTATTCACTCACCCTGGAAATCTGGAAGGTTAGATCGGGGGAGAAAGCGGGGTCCTCATCTGTGCTGGAGAACTCTGTGAAATGCGGCTTTCAGGTCAGCAGAATTGCATTTCATTCAGCCTTGACCAAGGCTTCCTTAACATCCTAACGTTGTAAACACAGTCATTCTCATCATTTATTCATGTGGTCAGTGAAAGCAAGCACGTGATCTGTGCTAGTCTCTGTGCAGGGTGCCAGAGACACAAAGGCAGGAGGCCTTAGGGCAGTCCACCCGCACTGAGGGATGTCAGCTCCGTTGTCTGCCCAGAAAGCTCTGAGGCCTGCATGGCCTGTGTTGTAGGTTCTCAAGCTAGGACTTCAAGACCCTTCGCAGTGTGGTCTCAGTGTGTGCTGCCACGCTGGTCTCCCTCTGCACTCAGGCCAAAGTGGACTCCTCCCTGTGTCCTCTCCGTGCCCTGTGCTTTGCGTCCTCCCCAACAGACCAGAGCAGCAATGGACTCCACATGGCAGGGTCGGTGGTAGCGAGCAGCCAGGCTGAGCAGGACGCCTGGGCTGGTTGCAGGGATCCTGAACCAGTACGTGGCTGGGCTCGGGGGCGGTCCCGAGTCCATAGGTTGGACACTGTTACCTCCTCTCAAGAGCCCTTTACTGATGCTCTCCTAACCTTCGTAAGTTGCTGTGATCAGCCACTCCTCAGGGTCCCCTCTGCAGTGGTCTGTGGACCAGTCTGACCCCTTTTCAGAGCTCCCTGGGTAGAAACACTGTCTTCCTCTTCTGCCTACAGCATCCTCGCATTGACAGCGCACCCTGTCCTAGGAATTGCCCAGGCAATGACAGACCCCTCCCCATCACAGACCCACCTACACATACCTGGGCGGCTGCATAGCCTGCCCCATCCTCTTCTTGTTGAGCCTACAATTACTGGAGGAGATGAGTAGGATACAGCACAGTACAAATGCCAGTACAGTAAGTGACATCGGAAGCTGAATCAAACCCGTGACCCTTGGGTACGCGGGCCGACACTCTAACCACTGAGCAAACTGGCCAGGGTGAGCAGAACAGCTTTGAACCAGGCCTTAACTGCTCCATGAGGGTCCAGGGTGGAAGGGAGGGTGCAGTGTGAAGGGAAACAGAACAGCCCTGCGAGAAAGAAAGCTCCCTCGGCCCGCAGGAACGCAGCGGCCAGGAGGACAGACCCTGAGTCCTGGAGGAGCAAAGGTGCCTTTGTCAACCAGGCAGGTGTTGCTCCCAGAGAGCAGCAGAGGGAAGTGGCGCTGAGCTATCAACATCGGAATCCACCTTTTAGCACTTCATGAGCGTGAGTCACCTTGGTGATTCCCTGCAGCAGCAGCGTGATCCTGCGGGAGCTTCACACAGTCCAGCAGCTACTTCCACGCAGGAATTTTCCCCAGGACGCCAGGTAGATGCTGATCGTTTCCAGACCCCGGGGCTGCTGCTAACCATCGGCGTGAGCCGTGCGAGGCTGCTCTCTGATCGGAAGCAGACGTGCACTCCAGCCGCACAGGCTTGAACAAGATTCTCACCGCATAGTGGGGCTTGCATGTCTTCCTTTAAGCAGAATCTTAAAGTCAAAATTGATGGCTTTATTTTTCTAAAAATGAAAAAATAATCCCAAAGCCCTGTTTTAAAACAAAACAAAACACGAAACAATATAACACAACTTTGTTCTTTTATCCCATTAATTTACTCAGCGAACATTAATTGTGGATTTCTTGTGAACTTTTTAAAGAATAATAAAACCATTTAGTACCAGTAAGAAACAGATGGTCTAGGAAATACAAAAACAAGCAAAAAATTATTCTCATTTGTGATTAAGGAAACATAAAGCAATGAAATAGCATTTTCATCCATAATATTGGCAAAAAACTTAAAGATTAGCCATATTGAATGTATAGGGAGACAGTTATTTGCATTTAGTAGTGATGGTAGTGACATTTGCCTTCCCATCAAATGTCTTAATTCAAGTCCTTGGACTTAACGCTACTATTTTTATCTTCTCTACAGGAATATTTGCACACCAGCTCAAAGCAGGGATTTTCACTACAGTGTTGTTTATGATGGTAGAAAATTGAAACCACCTAAATGTTCACAAACAGGGAGACAGTTAGATGAGCTGTAATGGAGGAATATTATGGAATATAATAGGCACCCGGTGAGAAGTGAGGCATACCTATTTGTACCAACATAGATAGTTCTCAGAGATCCTACTTTAAAATCGAGGGAACAAGCCCTGACCGGTTTGGCTCAGTGGCTAGAGCGTCGGCCTGCGGACTGAAAGGTCCCAGGTTCGAATCCAGTCAAGGGCATGTACCTTGGTTGCGGGCACATCCCCAGTTGGAGGTGTGCAGGAGGCAGCTGATTGATGTTTCTCTCTCATCGATGTTTCTGACTCTCTTTCCCTCTCCCTTCCTCTCTGTAAAAAATCAATAAAATATTTAAAAAAATAAATAAATAAAATCGAGGAATGAGAAATGAAGAAAGCAGTGTGATGGATGCTGTGACAGAGCCCACAGCTCAGGACTTCCTCCAAAAATCAGGGGCCTCTCCCTCCAGCTGTGGCCTTCAGCTGTCATCTCACATTGTGCATCACCTTCAGGTGACCTTGTCCACAATCACACTTATTCTGGAGCAGCCTGCATCCAATGGCTTCTCCTCACAGAGGAATAAAGGCCTGGGCCCCTTGGCCCAACTTAGAACACCCGTGAAAGGCCATTCCATCTTCTCAACTCTCAAATAATAATAATAATTAATATTTAATAATGATTATTATCATGTGTTATTTCTTGAATAATGAACAGATTTGGCTAAGCCTTTGTTGAGACCACATCACGGCTCAACTTCTCCAGCTTCCAGTCTGCCTCTGTCCCTTCTCCTCCACAAGTGTCGGTCCCAAGGGGACTCCCCAGTTGTCCTCAGACTCGCTACTCACCACCTGGGAGTTGGCTTCCCCAGACCCAGCCTGCGACAGTCAAGTCGTAGAACTGTCAACTTAGTTGATACCATTTACATTACAACAGTCCTTACGATGCTGTAGGTAGACATACTTTGGAGACACTGCGGGTTCAGTTCCAAACCACCACAATCAAGTGAGGCTCCATAAAACAAAGCATGCCTGTATTTCTTTATATATGTACATGTATAAAATACATATTAAAGGCCTGGAAGGCTGGTGATAGTGACCCTGGATGGGGAGGGAAATGAGAAGGGCAAGGAAAATAGCTGACCGCATAGAAAAAGAATATATTTGTGGAATCCTTGAGTAATTACTACACACACGTCCTCCGAGGGTTATGGGAACGTGTGAAGGAAGCCCAGGGGAGAAGTGATGGCATTTGAAGATTATCTCAAAGGGTAAATCGGAGTTCCTTCAAGGATTATACACTTCTCCCCAACCTTTTGGATAAGTCTGGAGTTTTAAACTAGGATTCTCACTTCCCACCTCTATTATTTTTCCTAATATTTTATTCTAAAAGATTTCAAACAATTAGAAAAATTTAAAGGTTTTCACAGTGAATGCCTATATACGGTTGACCCTTAACACAGGTTGGAACTGTGTGGGTCCTCTTCCATGCGAAGTTTCTTCAATAATAACATATTTTTTCAAAATACTATAACTGTATTTTCTCTTATGATTTTCTTAACATTTTCACTAGCTTTTTTCCCCCCAGCCACCTGGGATGGAGGGATCAGCACCCCAAACTCTCATGTTGTTCAGGGGTCAGCTGCACTCATCACTTTGATTCTGCAGTTAACCTTTCACCACATTCGCTTTATCACACATCCATCATCTCTTTTGTAAAAATAGAGTTCAAAGTTAGTTCCTGGCTCTCTTGAAAATGCTATCTTCTTTCATTAGCTGAAGAATTTTGTATTTTGAAGATTGAGATTCTTTTTTTATTTGAATTCTTCCATTTATGCTTATTAAACCAGGCATGCTTTTCTCGTTTTGCGCGTATCTTGGCCATTTCCAAGTGAGGTCAGTCACAGTGTCGATGGATTCAAGCTGTCACTGTAAATAACGTTTCTCTTTGAACAGCGGCGGTTTGTATTTGCGGAGACCTTGCTTGATGTTGGGCGTTCAGTGTGTGTTATCTCATTTAAGCAAAAACCAGCGCTCTGTGTCACGGTACCACCATGACGGTCATTTTGCCAAGGAGGAAACTGAGGCTCGAGGGGACATAACCTGTGCCAGTCCACACAGCCGTTTCTTTGGGCAGAGCCGGGACGAAGGTTCATATTACTTCGCAGGCTGTCATTTCAGCCCTTCTCTAGGGTTCTCCTGTGAGGGTGAAACACCCATACCCATCTTAGAATTTCTC
This sequence comes from Myotis myotis, assembly GCF_014108235.1. Classification (NCBI taxonomy): domain Eukaryota; kingdom Metazoa; phylum Chordata; class Mammalia; order Chiroptera; family Vespertilionidae; genus Myotis; species Myotis myotis. The sequence continues at coordinate 50,353,724 of NW_023416317.1, forward strand.
CGTGGAGCACCCACTTCCCGTGGCGGTGTGTCTCACTGCGGACCGCGAGGCGATGCTCTGGACGCAGTCAAAGGCGCTGAAGCCCTCTCCAGCTTGACCCAGCCTTTCAGTCCCCTCACCCTTGCGTGGGGAATCATATATTCCAGGCACTCCGTATCTATCTCTGAGGATCTGGGCCTCGTTAAGTGGGGTTTGTGTTGCTCAGTATTTCCCGCACCGAGTGCCAAGCTCCAGTTATGCGATCACAGTGGAAAGTGGTGTGTGATGTTGCCTGAACATTAAGGCATTAACTGGAGCTTTTCTAAGCTTTCTTCTTGGAAACGTCGGTGATTCTCTTAACACATTGTTTGCGGGTAGTTTTTACTGCGCGCTAACAGGTGGCACGAGCCATTTTTGCTAATTTTTTGCGCAAATGGCAACGTTCAGTAAAATTACGATAACTTTAGTTTACGTATTTATACGTTACCCGCATTCTGCCGCTAGTCTATAAAAATCGTATTGATACGTGTCCCGCGCTCTACTACTTACAGTCAACGTAAAACGTATAAATATGTTTCCCGCATACAATGTGTTAACTGACAAGGGACCCTGTGACAGGAGATTGTGCCTGACCAGATGTGTGGAGACGGCTCTCCTTCACCCAGTGTGCCAGGCACCCTGAGGCGCATGTCCGTGCACCCGTCTCCTCCGCCAGGGGAGGAAACCGAGGCTCAGAGAGGCCGCATTCCTTATCCAAGGTGTCACAGGTTGAAGGGTTCTAACCTGAAGTTCCGGATCACCACCCCGCGCTGCCATTTTTTGTTGGGATGGGGCGGGCAGCAAGGGAGCTCAGTGCTGGGTAAAAGGATCGGGAACGTACCCGATGTGAAGTGTGTCTGAGCCACGTCCTAACGGCTTCGGTTTCCTTAGGTTTGGGCTGGAACTGAAAAGCAGGCCACCTGTTTAGCAAGGAAATGGACAGAGGATACAGATGGGCAAACATTTCTATCAGAAAGGAAACCGCCCCTGGCCAGTGTGGTGCAGTGGTTAGAGCATCCACCCTTGGGCCCAAGGATCATGGATTCGATTCCCAGTCAAGAGCACGCACATGGGTTGCAGGTTCGATCCCCGGCCCCAGTTGGGGCATGAACAGGAGGCAACCAATTGATGTATCTCTCTCACATCTCTCTCTCTCTCTCTCTCTCTCTCTCTCTCTCTCTCTCTCTCTCTCTCTCTCTTTCTCTCTTCTGTCTCTCTCTCTCCCCTCTACTTTTCTCTCCCTACCCCCTTCAACTTGATGGGAAAATATCCTCAGGTGCGGATTAGCAAAACAAAAGAGAAAAGAAAGAAAGAAGGAAAGAAAGGAAACTGGTTGGTTTTAAGAACGTTTTACAGCTCTTCCCTGGCTCCCCTCTCCCAGATCACACCCCGCCTGCTGCACTTCTTTTCGAAGCATCTGGAGTCACTAACATCTCTGAGATTTCAGGGAGAAGGTGACAACTGTGATAACAGTTAGGCTTAGAGAGATGTTAAGTAAATGCTGAGGGGTTGGATCTCCCGTTTAGTCCGGTGATCTTTCCTAGTTTTCTACATTTCCTGCCGCTTGTTGCTAAACTCAGTGACAGAGGCAGAGCGTCTCCCTCTTCCGGGGAATCCTAGAAGCGGGTTTATTGAAAGCGGAGCCTTATCTCTCGGTGTATTTCGAAAGGAACGCATGGAGCTCTGTGTCATTTCCTATCCTGTGTACCCGGACGGGAGCAGAAAATGGGCTCCTTGTGGGAATCAGCAGCACGAGCGAGACTTTTAGGGAAAACCTTGTTTACAGAAGCAAATGTTTGGTCAGCGGCTTTCCACACTGAGGGCTTTGTGTGGCTCTGGGGAACCGTGCAGGGATCCGGGACTGCCGCTCTGCTCAGCCTTCATGGCAGCTCGCCGCTCCCCAATGTCTCCCCTCTCCCCTCTACTCACCGTGGAGCAGCCACCTGCCAGATGTAGCTTTTGGCAGATGTCCTTGGTAGAGCCCAGGTTTCTCGCCCCAACCCTTTAAAACCTTGGCAGGAGAGTTCGTTGCAGAAAGTCGAGGGCAGTCGGGCAGAGGTCTCGGAGGTTCGGAGAGGTCTCCTCGCCCTGAGGCCCATCGGCAGGGCGTGAGAAAGCTGCGGTCTTCCATCCAGTTCATTCATTTAATCGGCTCGTGGACGGAGTCTTTTTCTGGGCTGGGCTTTCAGGGCCCGATGAAATAGATGCGAATGCTCTTCACTGAGATTATTGTCTGATAGGAGTGCTAGAAAGTAAGCATGTATTGGCTAAATAGTAGACATTGGTTGTTTTAGGTGCCACGAGGGGACCAGGGTGAAGTGCTTGAGGAGGGGTCACCCCATGCTGAGTGTTGGGGGAAAAGCATTGGAAGCAGAGGGAACAGCACAGGTGGTAGCCTGGAGGCAGGAATGGGTGTTCAGAGGGGATCAAGGGGCCAGCATGGTTGGAGTGTGGGGGACGAGGGGGAGGGTGGGAGGCGGTGGTGGGAGGCGGTGATGGTGGCGATGTCTACACAGCCAGTTCCCGAGGGGCCTGGAGGCCGTGCTCAGTGAGTGGGCTCAATTAGATGAGCCATGGGAAGCTGACGAGGGTTTTAGCAGGGGGTGTGTGGATCTACTTGTGTTTTCAGGACATTACCTGGCTCTTGCATGGAGAATGGACAGAACAAGCGGGGAGCCAGAGGGGAGGCGCATGTGGCAGGCCAGGCACGACATTGCCCTGCTTCCCACGGAGCCGGGGCGAATTCCAGCTCTGCCTCCGCCACTTGGTTACCGTGCCGTGTGGGGCAGCTCCCCGCATGTCTCTGGCGTTCACCCCTAATAACTAGGGGTAAGTATTTTCTCATGTGGTTTCTGGAAGGCATAAGTGTTCATAAAGGCCTCTATAAACCTGGGCCATGTGCTTATCTGAGCTATAACATGATTCAAGTTGAAAGGAGGCGGACCCCTGCGAAGCTGGAAAAATCGCTCAGCTGCCCAATGTGAGCAACAGTTTATTGCAGCCGGAGGCTCAGAAAAGATGCTTTTGTTTCTTGACTGCCATCAGCGTCTCTCTAAGGGGGGGCGACCGGTTACAAAGCCCATGGTGCGGTCATTTGTATGTAGTCATTGACTGCGATAATAACTTGGAATGGTTGAGCCTTTTTTTTTCTTCTTTTCTTTTTTAAAACTTTATATCGCTGGTCACAAAATGTGGGTGACACATGAGTGTGCTAAAGTGTGTAGGTGTGACGTGCTGCACATGCGAGATGCCTGATGGGGGCCCCTTAAACCTCCCCAGGCTCACACTCCCACTGACGGAGGACCCCATGCTTTTAGCGCCCAATTAGCGCTGATGGACCATCACTACCCGCTAGTCCCGTGGGTTGCTATGTCCTTGCCCCCCAAGAACCTCAGCGTTCTTGGGGTAAAGTCACAGAGTACTCAAAAAAGTATGTTTTTTCATCACGAGTCTGGGCCATTCGGAATCCTTACGTTGCAAGGAGACATCCTGTTTAAAATGCAATGTTCTCTTACGGCCGCGAGCAGATGCTAAGATTGGCTGCCCTGTCATCCATGCGGGTCTCAGGGTTCCCAGAGAGACCCATTTTTAAAAAGGTTTTGCTGGGAGGCACTTAGCGGTGGGGTTGGTCTCCGCGCCCTGCTCAGCACCGTGAGCGCTAGCTGAGCACTCGAGACGTGGCCGAAGACCTGAACTGTCCGTTGCATTGTACTTTAATGAATTAAAATCTAGACCGCCACGTGTGGCTAGCGGCGACTGTGCTGGATAGTGTAGCTCTCGTGTCTCCTGCGTTTGGGGACTCCCGTGGCACATGCTTGTTGTTGGACAGTTTCAGGGATCGCATTAACATCTCAGCATTTCACCACTGCCGTGCGGTGAGATTAAAGTGACCTTGAAGAGGGGTCGTCGAGAAGCACAGAACACTGCTCCGACCTCCGACCTTCTCCTGCTTGGTCTCTTTGCGTCCCCAGGGGTGGCTGCAAAGGACGGCCAGTCCCGGGGAGAACATTTGTTTAATATTGTCCCCCCCAGCCTAGACGCTTGGAAGTCAGCGGTTTGGGGGCATGTGCCCGCTTCTTGGCCTGTGTGAGAGATTTCTGGGGGCTGATGACCACAATGTGGGGGCCAGAACAGCAGCAAGGCCAACTGAGCCCGCCCTCCTCCCCCCCATGCATGTGTGCCCACATCCTTAGGAACATGAGTGTTTTTAGGAGCCTTGGCGGCTGAGAGGTGGATGGGTGAGCCAGCCGTGCTCTCCTGGACCAAGAGACACCTGGATTCATGGGCAGCAATCAGGTAGCTCACCTGTCCAGAGAGGGAGCCCTTGATGGTTGCCCTGGGGCAGATGGGGAGACAGCGTTAGGACAAAAAATTGGCCCAACATTTTTCTATTCAGTCCCTGAAGAAGGGAAGACCAGTGGGGGAAAGACCCCCAAGCTTGATGGTAGCCGGGGTGTTCATTGTGAATGGCATCGATTCTCGCCAATTCTGGAATTCGATGTCTGGGCAAACTAAGATATCGGCGTTCAGCCTAAGGGTGATTGATTTATATTCTACACAGCAGCAGACACGTGAAAGGTAACAGATGGATGTTCTGTGGAGAGCAGCTCTGTTTTTTATTTATTTGTTTTTTGGTGTATTTACTTATTTATTTGCATGTTTTAGATTTAGAATACAATTTTGTCAAGAAAGAAAGGGCTTCCAAATGCCTGGTGCCATCCATCATAGCAATGAGGTCTGCAAAGCCCATGGAATCCAGTAGAAGCAACGCCATGGCCCAGGATCAGCCCAGTCCTGGGAGCGATGTCGGAGGCCGGGGCCCTGCAGGCGTGTCCTGCGAAAGCGCTGCTGCTGCTGCTTTTTTCAAAATGTAGCTTTCACAGGCCCGGTTGTAATTTGGGGCTCAGCCTGTTTTCGCCATTGGTGGTCACCCCTGGGAGCTGTTTCCATCCCTGCTGGGGTGGCCAGGCATGAGAAGGCCACACCGGGACCTCTAAGTGTAGGTAATTATCCTGATTGCAGCCGTGGCTTTTTCTACTTGTCACGTCTTTGTTCGCACCCGGCATTTGAGCCGATCTGCTTATAAACAGGTGGTTTGGGTGTGCGGGGGGATGTCTCTGGGCTCTTTATGGCTGTATTTCCAGAATATCCTTTTAAAGACTGGGGCCACGTTTCCCTTGATTGGGGAGCCTCAGTCATTTATGTTTCCCTTTGCACCATAAGAAGTGTTATTAACTTCCCCACTGAAAATGTTCAGATCAAAGAGATCATAAATGCAGCACACACGCTGTTTCAAGAACATACAAGGCAGCTCTTTCTATTAACCGAAAGGGTTTGGGACAGTGTCTTTGAAGGCGAACACCAAAAAGTGTTAACTATATTTTCTTTTTCTTCTCCTTGTTTGTGTGTGTGTGTGTGTGTGTGTGTGTGTGTGTGTTTAACTGATTATATGGAATACGTGTAATGCAAATAGGCTGAGATTTCGTGGAAAATGGCTCCACCAACTAAGACTTACAAAACAAACAAGCAAAACCTTTCATCACCTTTGGCCAGTGGTTCTCAACCTTCTGGCCCTTTAAATACAGTTCCTCATTTTGTGACCCAACCATAAAATTATTTTAGTTGCTACTTCGTAACTGTAATGTTGCTACTGTTATGAATCATAATGTAAATATCTGATGTGCAGGATGGTCTTAGGCGACCCCTGTGAAAGGGTCGTTCGACCACCAAAGGGGTCGAGACCCACAGGTTGAGAACCGCTGCCTTTGACTCTCCTATGTCACAAATGTGGTGCATGGACTCCAGAGAATTCACGGAGCCATGTGAATCATGTAGACGGGTTTGTCCTCAGAGCCCCAGATAGTCCATCGGTACTTACAAATCCTTTTATTTTATTTTTTAAAATTTTTATTGATTTCAGAGAGGAAGAGAGAGAAAGAGAGAGAGATAGAAACATCAGTGATGAGAGAGAATCATTGATCGGCTGCCTCCTGCACACCCCACACTGGGGATTAAGCCTGCACCACGAGCATGTGCCTTGACCGGGAATCGAACCCTGACCGCCTGGTTCATAGGTCGATGCTCAGCCACTGATTACTATAGCTTTGTAGTACAGTTTGAAATCGGCAAGTGTGATATCTCTAGCTTTGTTCTTTCTCAAGATTGCTTTGGCTACTCAGGGTCTTTTGTGACTCCATAGAAATTTCAAGATTGTTTTTTCCATGTTTTAGAAAATGCTGTTGGAATTTTGCTACAGATTGCATTGAAGCTATAGATGGCTTTGGGTATTATGGACATTTTAACAATATTCATTCTTCTAATCCATGAATACAGGATATTTCCTTTAATGTCTGTCTTTAATTTTTTCATCAATATCTTCCAGATCTTTCACCTCCTAGGTTAAATTTATTTCTAAGTATTTTATTTGTTTTTATGCTGTTTTAAATGGTATTGTTTTCTTTATTTCTTTTTCAGATAGATTTCAAATTCTTTAGAGCAGGAGTGTTTAATCCAGTGGTTCTCAACCTTCCTAATGCCGCGACCCTTTAATACAGTTACTCATGTTGTGGTGGCCCCCAACCATAAAATTATTTTCGTTGCTACTTCATAACTGTAGTTTGGCTACTGTTATGAATCATAATGTAAATATCTGATATGCAGGTTGTATTTTCATTGTTTGTGACCCACAGGTTGAGAACCGCTGGTTTTAATCTTACGTTTACCCAAAAGGAAGATGATTTTTGTCTTTCTCAAAATTGTTTCATTAAAACTCATAAGTCATCTTAAATCTGTACATGGTTTCCACTTAATGGACACGTGTGCAAGAAAATAAGGCTGACCCAAATAGAAGGAGATAGGATGCATGTTCTTTTTATTCTTTACTTGCAAAGATTCCAGAAATGTAATGATAGTTCAGAGTACTCTGCTGTGATTCCTGACAAGTTTAACAGTCTGTTGGGATCATATCAGTCAACGCTGAAATGATACCTATACAGAATTAATTTGTCAAAACCTGAGTTTCCCCACTTGGGGGAAGGTAATACCGATGGTGAGATTGTACCAGATAACCTCTGAGAAATCCTGTGGCCCAGTCCCGAGCATGGATGATGGATCAATGCTGATTGAGTTCAGATGTGACGGGCACCAATGCTAAGAGACCAGAATGAAAGTAGAGCCCGTGTTCCAACCATTTCCCACCACCAAGGACCCAGTGTCTGTCTCCTTTTATTGGGTTAGGATCCCACAGTACCCAGTAAACCCCAAAGCTCTAGCCATGAGGTGTAATACATGACATTTATCATGTGGTCTAATAAGGTTTTTGTGGATAGGTATGACATTGTTACTTTGGAGCTTACAGATGTTTAAAATAGCCAAGGGTAAGAAGGAGGGAAGATTTGGAAAGAAACACCCTAAAGAGATGTGAGCTATATATACACTGAGAGGAAGTACTGGTAGAGCTAAGAAATAATGCTTTAGGTAAATGTTCCATAAGATGCTTATATGGATGTTGTGCTCTGACTGTGGGGGTAGGATTGGCCTGTCCAATAAAGTCGCCCGTTCTTAAGAAGGATGATCTCAAGTTCACCGAAGTCTTCCTTTTTGGATGAATGTTCATTTCAGTGCATGCACATCTCAGTAAATGTTACTCTGTCCCATGAACGGTGCTAAAGGCTGGCTTCTGCCCGCAAAGAGTTCAGTCTAGTTTGGTGGTGGTCGTGGTGGTGATATGTCAACCAGTAAATGCCATGTGTTGCTTTAGATCTCATCTCAGAAGGACAAGGAATAGTGGGGACAGGAGGAGTACGCTATAACTGGGGGAATCAAGGAAGGATGAGCTGCAAGAAGAAGAGATTCAACTATAAAGAATGCCTGGGAGGGGGGAGGGTAGGAGGGCAAGAAAGATGAGGACAGAGAGAGGGGATCCATTGGATCTAATAACACAGCATCTGTTGGTGACCTCGTCTAAACCAATGGGAACCAAGAGGCAGGAAGGAGAATCGAAGAGACCAAAGAGTGAAGAAGTTTTGACGAAAGTCACAGGAATTTTAATGACCTTGTTTTAGTACCGCTTTGAGGGGAGCTCCATTCTTCACTTGTTAAGCAGCAAACCATTCCCAGCAATCGCACTGGCTCATTTAGTCCCCAAGCGGAGCCTCTAGGCCCACTGTGGATTGAGTAACTTGCAAATCTTGTGGGGTTGGTATTTGGACTCCCTTCTTTATTTCCGTCACGGTTCAGGATTTTCACACACCACCAAGGTCTAGGGCAAGCATCTCAGCTTTCTGGATAGCCCCTCGGGGCTTGTGAAGCCACAGGCCTGCCCCAGGAAGGTCAGGGTTGTCTCCGTAAAAGGAGTGAACTCTACATGTGGCCCCGCGAGCCCAGTCTCTCTACCCTCTCCCTCCTAAGGCCTCACACAGGGAAACAGATGCTTTCATATAGCTGTCGGCACCGAAGCAGCGCAGCTCGACCCCGGCCCGAAGTATCTATCCAGGCCCAAATTCTTAAAACCCCAGGGGCCCTGGGGTGATTTTGAGCCCAGACCTTGAACCTGTCATAAAATGTAATGGATGGTATATTTTTAACTGCTGAGACCAGTGAGTTCATATAACTGATGAAGACTGAAACAACATCATGATTCTTTTTGAAGTTTTTGAAGCGTATCTCGAAGCATTTTCAAAAACCGCAGGCTGGCCCGTCTCATCGTATCCTTTCCCATTAAGACGAGTTCTTGACTGCTTTTGCACATGGGCCTCCTTGGCAGCTGAGAGAAACCTCGGGCCCCTTCTCAGAACGTTTCTGAGCGCATCACGATAAGATACGTAAAATTACACAGAAACCAGTCATATTGAAATTTGGCTCTCACACAATGTTAAAAAGAAAGCCCACATTTGTCATAGCGCAATATACCTGCTTTTTACTAATGATTAGAATTTTGAAGTGCCGAGGAACACACCCCTTATTTCAAGGACTCTCCCACCGTAATACGATGTGAAAATCTCTCAGATTTCTGCTGCTGATGGAGTCACAGGTATTTCTGATAGTTCCGTGCTTGCTGCCTACGTTTAGAATGAATGGAAATACTGAATTTCAGCTAGAGATTGATGAAAATAAAGAAGTACATTTTTTTTTCCTCTCCATCCAAGTCTTCAGACCCCCTGAATTCCAGGTTCATGATCTCTGGTTTAAGATACAATTTTGATTGAAAGTAGGAAAAAACGAACAACAACAACAACAACAAAAAAAACACGAGAGAGTCTATCATTGATGCAACGTGCAGTAACGGATCATCGACCCTTTGGGGTTGAGTAGCTCATTGTCAGGTTTGTGGAAGCCCAAGTCCAGCCCATCCTCTCTGCACCCCATCCTTTGTCAGACTCAGGGCCTGGTGTGCTAGACACAGAGGCGCTTTGTGAGCAGCTCTGAAAAAGCAAAAAATAAAAGGTTGTGCTTGAGGAGGCCGGGGCTGATCTGTGTAATCCGCCCCTGAGCCCGAAGACGTATTCGTGGGGTGCTAGCTCTGTTCTTTCTGAAAATAAATAAAGGAAGGGCAGAGTAAAACTCTGAGTTGAAAGTAATGGAGAGTAATGGCCAGCATGATCACCTGCGTGTAATCCTCACACTTCCCCAGTATTGACGTGGATCTGCTTGCATGGTGGTCACACCCGAGCTCTGGGTCGTCCCGGGCACTTTACCTGGCTTTTCTCACTGCTTTAAGGTACTGCAACCAGCAAGTCCAGCGTGGAATTTATTACGTGGTATCCCCAGAAGTGGAATCCGGAGGTGGGGGTTTCTGCCAGAGGTTTCCTGGGGGAGTGGTGGCAGGAGGGAGGGGAGCGGAGTGGGGCAGGGAAAATGCTGAATCAGGATGTGGTCTCAGGAGCCCTCTAGCCTCAGCCTGGTCCCAGGAGGGAGCTCTGGGGCTGACACTCCGCAGAGCTTAGCCACGCAAAGGGCTGGGGACGGGCTGTCGGACCCCTACATCGGCCAGCTGGGGAGCGGGGCATGTATTCGTTTTCTCTACTGCTGTGTGAAAAATTGCAAATTTGGCAGCTTAAAGCAATACACATTTATTGCCTCACAGTTTCTGTGGGCCAGGAGTCTGGACACAGCCCAGCTAGGTCCCCTGCTCAGAGCGTGAAAGCTACAATCCAGGTGTCAGCCGGGTCTCACCTGAGGCTTAGGGTCTTCTTTCAGGCTCTTTTGATGAAGTCAAGTTCAACTGATTGGGGGACCTTACTTACATCTGCAAAATCCCTTCAGTATTGCCACATAATGTAACATAATCACAGGAGTGACGTCCGTCATATGTACAGTCCCTCCCACACTCAGGTAGGGGATGGATTACACAAGGGCATGGGCCATTGGGGCTCAGCTACGATTTCTGCCTACCACAGGGCATCACCTGGCAGGCATCTCTGGAGGTGACGGCTGCCATCAGCCAAGGGCAGGCCCCCCGAGAAGGTGGAAGATGTGGGCTGTTAGAAGCCAATGCCTGGAGCAGCTAGGGGAGGGATGCCCCAGCTGGTAAAGGGTATCTATCTGGGAAGGGCACTGAGACTGCTACAGATGGGCATCTCCTGATAGCGACAGCTTGAGAAATAGAGGTCAAAGCTGATGTGGAATAAGCTGCCTTGAGAGCCTGATTTGTGCCCCTGGTGCCCCTGTGACCTCACAGTTTGGTGGTAGAGATGGGCACAAGGGCAGCTCATTACACAGTGCTCCACGCACTCGGTGCTGGTCACGCAGATCAGTCTGAGCAGGAGGGATAGTTGCCTGCAGACCAACGTCCCCTGGGGGCCTGACAGGGTCACTTCTGAGACCATTTGCATCTCTCCCAGGGGGAGGGTGGGATCCCCAGGGCTGTGGGAGGCATCCCTCCTCACCTGGTTCAAAGACTTCCCTGGCTAGAGCTTCCCTCGCTGATCCCTGCTGCATGCTCACGCCTTCATAGAGTCCAGGGGTGCAGAGGGGAGAGGGATGCTGGCTCTGTGGCCATGGGGAGTGTCTTCACCTCTTTGGCTCTCAGTGTTGTCATCTCTATCGTGAAAGCTTTGCAGATGGCCACCGGGGCGTCCCTCGGGCATGCCAGCGGGTTCTGGTTAGATGTTGAGCAACGGGGACTCTCCCTACCTCCAAGTGCACGTTTTATGTATGTGGTGTATGTATATGTCAGTGTGGGTTTCTGCTATGACGGTTTTTGGTATCACTTAGTTACTGTGTGAGGTCAGGTTCCCTGGATGCAGAGCTTGGGACAGGGATTCACTTGCACAGGATTAATTGAGGGGTGCTCTCAGGAGAGGGGAATGAGGGGCGCAAGAAGCAGGGAGGAGCTGAGCAAGGGTGGCGTCTTAGCCAGGGCCAGCCTCAGCCTGAGCCCACAGGGAGCTCTGGGGCATGAAGTGCACGGCAGGGTTGTCCCACCTTGAGGCAAGGGGCACCCATTTGTACCCCACACCAGTCAGTCACAGCCAGCGGGTGGCTCCCATTTAACCAAGGACAGTTTTCTGTAGAAGAGGCAGTTGGGAGCTGGTGGCAACTGACGCGCAGCTGGGGGACGGTGCACCAGCCCCATCAAGGTCCTGTCCTCCTCCCTTCCCATCCCCGGGAGTCCTTCAGGTCACCTCTGGGGTTCTTAGTCCAAAGCTGACTTTAAAAGTTCATGACAACCCCGATTGCCCACTGAGTGAATCAGGACCTGCACCTGGTTTCTGAGGTCCCGTGCCCTGGTGCCAGCCTGCCTTCCTGCCCTGCCCCTCACCCTGTGATCTTGCCCCACAGACCCTTGTCAGGTGGGGGTGGGGTGATGATGATGATGGACGATGATGAGGATGATGCAGCTAACTTTCCTGTGTACCAGGAGCTCTCCAAGGTGCTTGACATCTGTCATCTCTCATCTTCACAACAGTCACCAAAGCTTGGTTCTGTCCAACCGTCTCCAATCTGAGAAAGCAGGTTCCAAGAGGTTAAGTGACCAATGTCACATGGTTTCTAAGTGATGCATCTGGGATGCGTCAGACCTAGGACTGTCTGGTGTCGAAGTCCCTCATCTCCACCTTGTCTGTTGCACCCAGGCCTCAGACAAACAGTTGTCTATTCACCTCGGCCCTCATTCCAGCCCCCCCATCAGCCTGCGGAACTTCTAGTTGTTCTCCCAGGGCCACCTGCTATCCAGGGACTTGACACTCCACTCCTAGCCCCGTCTGGGTCAGAAGCAATTCCCTCTCATCAAGGTCCCTCCGTTCTTGAATGGGCACCTCTGCATCTTCTTGCTCACGCCCTCCTGCCTGCACCTCTCCCTTCTCTTTGCTTCCCTCTGCCTAACATGATGCCTGGCTGAAGGCAACCCAGGTAAAGGTCCTCTGGAGGGTCAACCACCTCTCCCCCCCCCCCCCATACACACACCTGTCATCCTGGGCCCTCACCTGAGTGCTGTGTTCTGTGGTGTCCTGGCCGCTGCTGCCACCCACCCCTCTTGCAGACAAGAGGATGCTCAGAATTGTCCACAAGACACGAGCGCAAGGCAGGGCTGAGATCTGGCCCCGCAGTCAGTTATCACCAGGGAACTGGCTCGCCCACGCGAGCCCCGCGTTTCCTCACTTCCCACGTTGCTCACGATGGAATGGCAGGGGTTCGGGCAGGGGTTCCAGGTGGGAAACATCCTCACAATAAAGGTATTCTTCGATGCTAAGATGGAGCCCAGCTTCCGAGACTTTTTAATTTCTGTAATTAAGTTTACTGGTTAGTACCATTATGTAGGTTTCAAGTGTGCAGTTCTATGATACATCGTCTGTATGTTACATCGGGGGCACGCCAGCTTTCCTGGTCGTTCTGGGAGCGTCTGTCTTCAGGGTTGTTCTTTCAGTACCAGAAATGCAGACTCCTCCGTTTGCTCTTAACAAATCTTCAAACTTATGGGCATTTTAAAATGCGTCCGTAACATTTTAACCGCCATTCTAATCACTCTGGCCATAGAGAGAAAGGAAAAGGCATGTCACTTCTGAAGATGTCTCACTTTTAGGCGTGCCAGCAAGGTGATCGTAGGAGAAACAGAGGTGGGTGTGGAGAGCAGAGAAATAGTGAGCGATGATACAGGTTGGAAGGGACACACACACACACACACACACACACATCACGTGTGGAAAACGAAAAAATACTGAGGCCTCTTTAAAAAAACGAACCAAACCAACACTTAGAGGTGTGTGTGTGTGCGTGCGTGTGTGTGTGTGTGTGTGTTTCTCCAAACCAGCAATCTGGCTTCATGCCAGTGGCATACTTGCTGGCCTCTGTGTGACTGGCCCACTTAAAGTGAGGTCAGCCCTTCCTGTCTGCATCTTGTTCCCACTGTAGCTGCTCAGTTAGCTCAGGAAGGTGAAAACCCTTCGTTTCTTGGAGAAGAGCGGCGGGGAGGCAGGTTCTCGATCACGGGGCTGGTCGGGGCCCAGGGCGCTCAGGTGCTGCTTAGTCAGGGTTGCGGAGTGAGGCCTGGCATCTCGTCCTCCTGGGCGTTTCCCTCCGGTAGCCGTGCGGAGCTCCCTGTGGCCAGGTGGCGGGGCCTTGTGATTTGATGCTGCTCGTACCCACCTGTCAAGGTTCCCTGGTCTGCAAGAGGGGTGGGTGGCGGCAGCGGCCAGGACAACACAGCACTCAGGTGAGGGCCCAGGATGACAGGTGTGTGTATGGGCGGGGGGGGGGGGGGAGGGGAGAGGGGTGAGAGGTGGTTGACCCTCCAGAGGAACTTCACCTGAGTTGCCTTCAGCCAGGTGACTCCAACCTGTACGTCCCCTGAGATCTGGTCTCTGCTTCAGCCTCCTCTCCCCTCATTCCTGCCCACAGGCCCAACGTTACCCCCTTTGGGGACCACATGCAAGCTCCTGGACACCGCAGGCCACTTCTACCCTGCGAGGCCCTCCTATGCCTCCCGTCTGCTCTCTAATAGCCTCCTGTCATATATCCGAGCCCGGGACACCTCCCCTGGGAAGCCTGCCAACCCTCCATCCAGATCAGGTGTCCCTCCTTTGTGCCCCCAAAGCCGCCCTGCCCTTGTGCACGTGGCGCTGGATTGTCACTGCTCGCCTGTTTCTCCCGAAAGCCCTCCGTCTCTGTGTCCCTCGGGCCCCGCCCGCTGCCTGGCATAAAGTGAGCACCCAGTAAACCTCACAAGGAACATATGTGAAGTTCCCTGTACAACCTCGGCCGCCGCAGACCCAGCCGCCAGCTGCGAGTTCTCCAGCCGGGCCCTTCAGTTTGCAAACCAGGAGCTCCCATGGCCTCTCAGCCTGCCGGGAGAAGTTGTATTCGACGTTAGAAGCTTCAGTTTGTAGTGGTGATTTTTTTCCCCCTAGCAGTAAAACTTCAGCAATTACACTCTGTGCCAGAACCCCAAGCTCCTTCTCTCCCCTCGGGAGTTCCCCCGCTTAATTGCAGTGCCGAGCCCGGGGAAGCTGCCCATCCCGAAATGGGGAGGAAACCACGAACTGTGGCCACTGCTTTTCCTTGGTAGCTGGGAGGTGGGCTGTCCTATGGGGTGTTGGCTTGTTTCTAATTGCTGCCCCCACTTCGCCTCCGCCCAGGGCCCCGTGCGGTTTGCATCCCTTCTGCCAGAGCTACTGGGACATGTAATAAGAAGCTGTTTTTCAGACTCTTAGTTAAAACAGGTTCGTGAGATCAGAGCCAGAGCATAGCCTCCCCAGCCCCGGATGTCAGAACTCATTCCAAATGAGCCAGCCCTGCCTGGAGTCTCCCTCACGGCAGGCGTGGCTGAAGAGGCTGGAGTGGCGGCACATTAGAAACATTAGGGTAATGTTAGAAACTAGAGTGGTTGGACCATCTATACTAATAAAAGGGTAATATGCTAATTAGACCGGACATCATTCCGAACGTCCTTCCTGACAAAGCCAGGGCCTGAGCGAAGCTGCCCAGGGTCCCGGGTGCTGGCAGCCGGCCTGGGCGAAGCAGTCCCAGATTGTAAGAGGGATATCCAACTGCCAGTTTAGGCCCGATCCCCCTAAACTAGCAGTCAGACATCCCTTGAGGGGTCCCAGATTGTGAGAGGGTGCAGGCTGGGCTGAGGGACCCCACCACCTCCATGCATGAATTTCATGCACCAGGCCTCTAGTTTTAAAATAATATTCTGTGGACTTCAAGGAAAGTTTTTTGTTTGTTTGTTTTTTGTTGCTAATTCTCACCCGAGGATATTTTTTCCATTGATTTTTTTGAGAGTGGAAGGGAGGGAGGGGCATAGAGAGAAACATGGATGTGAGAGAGACACATGAATTGCTTGCCTCCCACACACACCCCGACTAAGGTGGGGGTCGAACCTGCAACCTAGGTACATACCCTTTCCCGGGAATCAAACCTGCAACACTTTGGTGGGTGGGCGACACTCTAACCACTGGGCAACACCAGCTAGAGCAAGTTGTTCAGCCTCAGGTTTTAAGAATCAGTCTGATTTCCCCACCTGCTAGCTCAGGTCTCCTCTCACACCCTGAGTGGGCCACTCCCCACCCCCCGTCTCTCCCGTGAGTGACGAGCAATGGGGACTTGGCTTCTTGGTACCCTGCTCAGACTTGCTCTGCTCCACCTGGACACCTGCCTCCCACAGAGCATCCTGGCCCAGAAAGTAGGACTCCTACCCTTTCCTCCTCCTTAGACTCTAACTTGGGAGCCTGGGGGCACCTTGTACAGAAAGGCCAGGAACTCCAGGGTTCAACAGCTGTGATTCAAAACCCCTGTTAGCCTTGGGCCCTGGGCACCTAGCCTTGTACCTTTATTTCCCTTTTATTGTACCACTAACGGCCTGGTGTACAAAATTCGTGCACGGGGGGGTGGGGGGGAGGAGGGGTGTCCCTCAGCCCAGCCTGTACTCTCTCCAATCCGGGACCCGTCGGGGGATGTCTGACTGCCAGTTTAGGTCGGGCCTAAACCGGCAGTCAGACATCCCTCTCACAATCCGGGACCACTGGTTCCTAACCGCTCACCTGCCTGCCTGCCTGCCTGATGCCCCTAACGGCTCCCCTGTTGGTCTGATCGCCCCTGACTGCCTCTGCCTCAGCCCTGCCACTGTGGCTTTGTCTGGAAGGACATCCAGAAGATGTCTGGTCTAATTAGCATATTACCCATTTATTAGTATAGACGGAGGATAATGAGCCCTAGCTCACAGGGTTTGGGCGTGTCGCTCATCATTCTAGAACACCCAGCACCGTGCTTGGCCTCTCATAGGTGTCCACTGTATGTCTGCTTTCCTCTCTTCCCTGCCTCTGCTTTCCTTACGTGACTATCAACCTCGCATTCCCTGGGCTCCTAATGTCCTTGGGCTCCCAGGGAAAGAACACAGGCCCGAAGTCAGGCTTTTCTTCCAGCTCCATTGAGGACTAGCTCTGGGGAGAATCCGTATTTATCTCGACTCAGAGGAGCTTTGATCAGCCAGACAGCAGGGACGCGAGGGGCGAGCGCTGCAGGGCGCGGGCAGATGCTCCCCGCCCGCCCATGCTGCCAGCTCCAGGGATGCTTGGAAGATGAGTAAGGTAATGCCTTCCATATGCTCAGGAGACGGTGACTGCGCGCCAAGCACGGTAGAGTGGAGGGGCCCCCGCTCGTTAGCAGAGAGACCCTGGACAAGACCTTCATTGTTCTGGGCCGCAGTGACCCCATCACAAATGTGAAGACAGTGAAATCCCACCTCACAGCGGCGGTGGTGAGGGTCCCAAGGGGCAGGCCACGAGGAAGGCCTTTGTAAACCGTGAAACGCTCCGCAAATGCCAGCCGGCTTCACCGCTCACGGGTGTGTTGTGTTTATTGTTGCAGCGGAGGGTGCAGGACGTCATCAGCCCCATCGTGTTCGAAGCCGCCTACAGCCTGGGGCCGCATGTGAGCGGAGAGGAGGAGCGGGAACTGCCGGCTCTGACACCCGTGCTGCGCTGGAAGAAGGGACAGAAGATCGCCCAGAAGAACCAGGTCAGAACCTCAAAGCCCACAACCGGGAGCCCAGGGGGCAGGTCTATGTGACAGGTCTATGTCCCCCTGGCTGCCTGGGGGACAGGACCGAGGCCAAGGCACACCCCCCTCTCTGGGCCTCCCTTTCCTCATCGGCAAACAGATGAAATTTGTGATTTGGGGTGTTGCTTCTCACAACCGCGTGGTTGGAAACGCATTGAGGCTGTTCTCAGGCAGTTAGGAAACTATAATCCCTTAGAGGTCATGAGCTGACCCCCTGGCCCCTGAACTAGACTGTTTCCAGAGCTCAGATAGGCACACAGTAGGGGCTCCATTCGTGTTTTACTGGTGGGGAGCGAGTGGGGTGGAGAAGGGAGAACCTCGTCTTGCTAGAATTGGTGGTTGGATTAAAAATGCCCGACCCAGGTGTCTCTGGGAGCCAGCGCCCGTGAGTGCAGGGGGGCCACCCACCCCGTGCGACGCTCATCGGATTCCACGATGTGCCGTTGGGTGGAGGAGCTTCTGAGTGATGTGGCCACATGAAGCCCGATGAGCCTGCGAGCTCACTGCACGCAGCAGCACTGGCCGGCCTGCCCTGAGCCATCTGAGATGTGCAGGGCTGACTACTGAGCAGGAAGCATGCAAGGACTCTGTGATGCCAGCTTGTTTTAAATCTTTCTTTAACACCCAACGTTGCCTCTGGCCCAGGGCCTGGGGAACGTCAGACAAAACTGCCTTTGGGGCTCAACCAGACTCCTGCACCGGGTGGGGGCCAAGCTGTGGAACCACCCGCCGGCCCACCCTCCACGGTTCTTCTGGCTGCGCTGAGCTTGGTGGGAAAGCACGCAGACCATTGGGCCACACTCTGCATATTAGGGGTTGTACACAGAACCACAGAGAGGTGTTTGGGGTTCGAGATGTCCGGCCGGGTGTCCAGTTAAGTGGTGATTTTTTAAAGGCATCCTATTTTCCTCCCAGTGTCTCTCCCATGTGGTCTTGGGTTGGGTTCCCCAGAAACAGAGCCCAAGACGGATTGGGGAGCATCTGGTCTAGTGAGGCTATGGGAGGAACTGTGAGGGAATGAGGGAAGGGGAAGGGACTGAGTGAGGATGTGGCTTCAGCTCAAGTCTAGCCTTGGCCCGAGGTGGGAAACTCTGGAACATACATTACACCGGAGCTGTCCTCTGCTTGAGGCAAGGGGCTGGCCCTCGGTTACCCCTGTTAGTCAGCCACTGGCTGGCCGCCAATGGGGGTGGTGGCGGAGTGGAACCCTCCTTGAAGGAGGCCCCCTCAGCTGAGGACAGGGCTCTGGAGAAGCATGCAGATGGGCGCCACTTGCTGCCCACACTCCCATCCGCTGGGGGTTTGGGGGGCAGCAGCTAGGAAGGGAACTGGGCAGGGCTCGCAGTGCCCACCGCCCGTATACCCACAGCCTGTTGGCGACAGCGCCCTTTTGAATGCTTGTTTTGAATTCAAACATGAACTTCTTTCAAAACACAAGTGCCCTGGAGGTGGCCAGTATGTCCTGCTGGTCATTGATACTTGGGGCAGGTTCTGGGAGATGGAGGGGAGAGACCAGGAGGACACTGGGGCTTAGGTGGGGGTGGGGCAGAGTCGGAGAGTTGGGGTGAAGGAGAGGCATGAAGAAGGTGAGGAGAAGAGGAGAGCAAAACAAGATAAAGAGGCAGGGCAGGAAGCTGATGACTTCACCTTGACCAAGGTGTAGAGCTTGGTGTCACCTCCCAACAGGAAGTCAGAGTTAATTTCTAGGTAACTAGTCCCTAGTCCTAGTATTACTCTGCTCTCGGAGGTGGAATCCCGCTGGCCTAATAAACCTGTGTTACAGGAGTGGTCCAAACTCAGGGGAATCATTCCAGGGTACAGGGTGCTTGTTATGTCTCTGAAATGACCCCAGTGAGGTGCCATCTACTCTGTCCAGCATCTTGCTCCCCTGGGCTTACCTTCCCCCGGGGAACCCAGCTCTCATTGGCCAGATCCCTCAGTGGCTCGGAGCAGGCCTTCAGGGAAGAGCATCTCACAGCCCCTCCCGGCATCTTTGGAGTTAAGCATCCTCATCAAAGCCGGGGACAGAGACAGATCAGTATGAAAATGGTATTCTTGGACACTTCTGGTGCAAGATGGTCGGCCAAGCATAGGTATCTATGTCTGTGCTTTCTGAGACCCATTGGGACGAGTATGAATGAGTGAATCCGAACAGGGAGGTGAAGGAATACTGCAGGGGGAGGGGAATCAGTCGGTGAGGAAGTCTGTCATTTTTTTTAGTGAGTAAATAAGATGGGAGCGTGTCGGTGGGTGAACCTTGCACCACACACAGAGGCTGGGTGCCTGTCGACCCACCCGTGCACCCAGCGAGGCTGCAGCCACGGCCAGGCCAGTAGGATGGGGCTGAAAGCAGGGAAGGGCTGTTGAGTGAAGGTTGGTATGTGGAAGGGTTGGCTTTCCACCCCTCCCCATGCCCCCACATGCAGAATAGCAGCAACTAGGCATTTTCTTTTCTAAAGAACTGAATCCGGAGTGGCTCAGTTGGTTGAGCGGCGTCCCATGCACTAAAAGGTTGACGGTTTGATCCCCGGTTGGGGAGGATACGGAAGGCAATTGATCAATCTTTCCCAATTACCACCCCCCTCCCCCGCTTTCCTCTCTCTCCTTCTCCCTTCCTCTCTCTAAGCATGTCCTCAGGTGAGGCTTTAATAAAAAAACAAAACCAGAATTGAATAAACTGCTTGCGAGATAGTGTGGTTTCCCAGAGGATCAGCCTTACTTCTGGCATTTCTCCAAAGGCATGCGCTAGCTTCCGCTCCCACCATCCGCCCAAACACTCCCTCAGTTTCCAATCCGCCCTGTTACCTGTTCTTAAATATGAATGAACAACCAAGGAAACCTGAGATTGGGGAGAAATGTTATATGAAAGAAATAAACCCGCAGAATAACTGATTAGAAGGAAAGAAACTATTTAGGGAATAGAAGTGATTATACAAAATTTAAAACCAACCTAAACACTATGTAATACACATAAAGAGATTTAAGAATATATTCCACCCAGAGAATAAGGAAAGCGTTCTTGAAAATGAATAATATGGTTGCAGAGCCGAAAATGTAGTAGAAGGATTAGAAGACAATGGTTATAGGATGGAGTGTAAATGTCATTAAAGTTGACTGTGTAGAGGTAAAATTAGAATTACAGAAGTTCTCTCAATATCTTAATGTTCTAAATTGGTGAGCCAAGAGGTATTGTAAAACTTGGTGAAACAAGAGATAGTTGTTTATTCCTTAAAACTGCAGAGGTCACCAGCAGAGCAGTGCTGCTCAAAGTGCGGGCACTTGGGATCTTCTGAGAAATGAACGTTCTCGGGCCCCACCCCTGACCCATTGGATTAGATGTTCATGGGTGTGTCCCAGCAACCTGTGTTTTAACCAGCTGAGCAGGTAATTCTGCTGCAGTCATGCTTGAGAGTCACTGCAGTGGAGTCGCTAAGGGTAATGATTTGCCTGTTAAAATTAGGAAAGGTGGGTGGGAGGGTCCTTTGTGGAAGTGAGATAACTTGTCTATCCTGGCAGGAATTCTCTCCGATAATGTCCAAATCTGATCAATCAAGAAGTGGTAGCACCCGCATATTTTTTTAGAGATAAGGACATAATCACCAAATGAAACACAAAGTGGACATGGATAATACTGGTTGACCCTGGAGAGCAGGACTCAATAGGGAGGGATTCGGGGGGGCGAGGGGAGGGGTGTCATTATTTTCGTTTTAACCAGGCGATTCTTTGGTTGAAATTAAAATGCAAGGAAAATACTGGGAAGATTGTCCGGGAGCCTGAGAAAAATTGTGGGAGAGTGAGCCTTGCTTATTCTCCTTCTCCTGATTAATACTTTTGTTTAAGATAATTTAATGACCTTCCTCCATGTGTCTTCCAGATGTTGGCTCAGTTGGAGGGGAAGAAAGATTCTGAGAGGGAGAGCGAGGCCCAGCCCAGGAAGCAGAGCTGAGTTTTAACCTCTGCATACCTGTGTGGTAGCTCCGCACAGAGCGCCTCACCTCTTTTATTGAAGCTCTTTAAGTCACGTGGCCAGATAACGTTAGGACCTAAATGCCTTATGTTCTTCAACTAAAAGGTGTCGAGTCCGCATTGAAATGTGGATGGTGTGGATTAAGTCATGGCGGCCCTGTAGAGTCAGGGTCTGCCCCCAGGGACGGTCTCAAATAGAGATTTGCTGGCTCCCCAAGATGGTAAACAGAGGGGAATGAGCAGACAATCATCTGAGGATTCCTGACTCAACTGTTATTCACTCACACCTGAGGGCCGTAGAGAGATTCTCAAAGGTGGGAAGGACTCTACCTTGTACCCTTGTTGAGCAAACTACTCAAAGAAGCCCTCGAACAGACTGAAAAGGAGTCCAGGAAGGAATACCCTCAGCAGGCCAGACCACGCTGATGTGGGTTTCCCTGGAGCCTGAGAAGGAGCCCTCCCCGAACCGGGAGCTGGCTTCCGGGGCGTCAAGGGCTTGAAAGGCTCACGGCAGAATTCCGGCTGGTCGGGAAGAAGGTATTGGGCTGTTACTCACTTACTTGCCACTAACTCCTGTTCCAACCCTCCTGTTGTGTCTCTCACAGACCGTTTTTGAAAGGAATTGCCGTTCGGAGGACTGTGCCGCTGACCTGCAGCTTCAGGGCCAATTGTTGCTGTCCAGGTAAGTCAGTGCTCCTTTCACAACATTGTTCTGGAAAGTTCCTTTGTCTTGACTCCAGGCCCAAAGCCTCAATGTGCAGATTTCCGCCCCATCAAAGAGGATAAATAGAAGTGGTGGGTTGCAATGCTATTTTGTGGTTTAAAAAAAAAATGTATGTTATACAATAGTTTTAACAACAGCTATTATTTGGGGAAGGAGGAGGAGGAGTTTGGTTTTTGTTTGCAATTCCACATATCTCACAATTTAGCCTGTATTTCTAATTTCTGTGAGTACTCGTGTTTGTGTGTGTGTGTGGATGGGGGGGCGCGGATATTTTCTGTTTACTCGCTGTATTAAGTTGAACCATATGAAGTTGCCAATATTTAACTGTTTGGGACAACTCCTGTGATTGGACCGATCGTTATATAAAGGTTCTTTTTCCTACCCGCCTCCCCTCACTTGGCAGTGGCGTCTGCTTTAACAACAATCAGTGGTTCTGTGGCAGGAGGGGGGCAGGCTGTCCTGGTCCAAGTGAGCAGCCAGTCTCTGTTGTTTCAGGGTTTCCTCCCACAGTCCCCGAGTCCCCCGGCTAGAGGTGAACCGCACACACCCTCCCGCTTCCTCTTCGCCAACCCTGCATTTCAGACTTCTCCAAGGATGAAGGCGCTGGCCTTGAATCCCTTAGCCACACTTCAGAGAATGGTTTCCTTTCCAGACAGTTCCTTCTGAAAGATTGCTTTAGCCTTGGGGCCAGAAAGCCCTTCCATATGATTTATGACCATTTCTCAAAAATCATCATCCGCTTTGATAGTTGTCCTCTGAAATGCCGTACCGTGTCCTTTGTTTGAATCTGTGAGAGTTAAGTGTGGGTGGAATGAAATATCCCCTCATGAACCAGTGAATACACTAGGACAGTTATGATGATAAATGTATTATTCATCAAAGGAAAGAAATACTGAGATTCTTTGCCTTTTGTTTGCATTTATTGGGCGAAAGGTGATGTAATCCCCCAATACACACACACACACACACACACAAATACTCCCCTGAACCGCTTAAATATTAATTAGCATTACTTTGACTTGGGACAAGAGTGATAGATTAAAGTACCGCATGCTTTGCCAAACTTAGACAATTACTTCAACCTGATGACGTGGGTCTTGGAAATTTTTGACATTAGTAAGAAGGGCCTCCTCGGATTATTAAAGAAACCAAATCTAAAGAAGCTTTCATAACTTATCAGGTCATTACGTTTAGTTTTAAATAGGTCTTCCAAAAAGTGTTTTAGGGAAAAAGTAACAGGAAACAAAATATAGGGACTTGTTTTGTTTTGAGGCAGACTGTAAATGTTGGACATTTAGTTTGGATTATAGAGAACTTCCTGTGGTGGGGGAATGCTCACTTGTTCCAAGGTAAAATATTAGGAAAGTCTGGATGTTCTTGCTGCCCAGTAATGAATGATCAAATCTCTATTGAATTGTGTTTTTCATATATTACCATGTAAAACCCAAGACTGGTGATCAGTAAGCTACCTTATGCCTAAAGCTGCCTCCACTTCCACAACTTTGCCTCTTCAGAGTGTTGGTCTGAACCAGTTCTGCTCTGTGGGTCCAGTCATCGATAATGTATCAGCTAGCGGTAGCCACCGAATATGCAGCATAACAAACCACCTCAAAACTCAGTGGTTTGAAAGAGCAGTCACTTATTCTCAAGGTCCTGCAGGTCAGCTGAGGGTTGGCTGGATTCAGCTGGATCTTGGCTGACTTGCTCATGCATCTGCGGTTCAGCAGACAGTGGGGTTGACCTCAGCCAGACATAGGTGACCCAGGCCAGCTCTTGTTCATGTGTCTTTCATTGTCCTGTAGGGACCAGTGGGCTGGCCTGGGCTTATTCTTCTCCTGACATGGCAATGGTGCTGGAGGGCAAGCAGAAACATTCCACACCTCTTGAGAGCTGGGCTCAGAATGTGCATCCTTACCTCAACCTCACCCTATTGGTCACCATGAGTCCATGGCCAAACTCGAAGTCATGGGACAGGAAAGTATGCTCTGAGCCTTTAGTGAGAGGAACTGAAGAGGCACACAGCCAAGGGCACAAGAATAGAAGGGATGGAGAATTGGGACCAGTAATGCTATCTTCCCTAGCACGTAAGGAAACCTGGTGCTGGGGGCACCACCTGCTCAGTGCTCAGAGAGCTGAATGGGTCATTACAGGGCCATGGAGCAGCTTCCAAGAAGAGGAATGAAGGGGAATGAGGAGGAGACAGGCATCCTGGGGAAAGGGGGGGAGGGAGAGGGAGAGAGGAAGGCAGGGAAGCAGAAGAGACGGAGGGAGAAGGAGAGAGAGGAGAGAAGATAGAGAGAGGGGGAGAATGAGAGGAAGGCAGGGAAGAAGAGACGGAGGGAGAAGGAGAGAGAGGAGAGAAGATAGAGAGAGGGGGAGAATGAGAGGAAGGCAGGGAAGAAGAGACGGAGGGAGAAGGAGGGAGAGGAGAGAAGATAGAGAGAGGGGGAGAATGAGAGGATGGTATGGAAGAAGAGACGGAGGGAGAAGGAGGGAGAGGAGAGAAGACAGAGAGAGGGGGAGAATGAGAGGAAGGCAGGGAAGAAGAGACGGAGGGAGAAGGAGGGAGAGGAGAGAAGACAGAGAGAGGGGGAGAATGAGAGGATGGTATGGATCGTGTGGTCCTCTGTTCCACTCAGTGAAAGTGTGTTCCAGCTGGAGTGTGGAGTCAGCTACTCTCCATCCATCTTAGTTCCTACATCCCTGGCTCAGGTCCACGGAGTGGCCTTGGTCTCGGTGCAGGAGCACCCTTGGCGGGGCGGGGCTTACGAGAGATGTTGTGTTGATTTCCACCACGGTGCCTCCCCAAGGCCGTTTGGACACATTTTTTGCCTTTCGTGCTGTCTTTAGAACCTAGCTCTCATGTTCGCTGTGACTTACAGTACTGAAAACTTGAAGCAAAGGGGCAATGGATAAGATCCCCCCAATGAGTGGTAGACGGTACAGTACAAGGTATTTTATGTAACTGGAAGCAGCCAAATTCCCACCAGACTGAGGAGCCGTTGTCTTGGGAAGACCGAGGGAAAGACAGCCCGAGTGATTGGGTGACCAGAAGGCCCGGGATCGAGCCAGGAAAGGCTCTCTGTGACTGTGGATGTTTTTATTTTTCTCTCCAGAGAGTATGAATTCTGGCTGGCCTGTTGTCTCCTAAAGCAGTCAACTCTTTAATTAAAAGTTCACGATCGTTAATGGTCTTGAGTCCAGTTCCAAAACATGCCATATCCAGCAACGCCCAGGAATAGGGATGAAGCTGTACAGGTAGTTTTTATTAAACAGGACTGAAATTTCCATTTGTAAAATGATGCCGCGACATTTTGTTTTGTCTGTCTGGATACTCACAGTTCCTAAGAATGCATCACGTGCGATTAGGATAAAGAAAAAGAAATATAGAGTATGACAGTGGAGCTAAAAAAAAAAATTTCTTTTTTGATGCCTCCCATAGGAGACCAGTGGAACGTTTCAGTGCCTTCTGGCTAGCCAACTACAATAATGAAAGCACCCTTAGGGGCGGTGAAAAGACACGGTAGAATATTTATGTCCTTAGAAGAACCGTCTAGCGGCCACATATAATGGTCCTATGGCTATAGCCTTACTAATGCTATTATCGCGGTCAGGGTGGGGGAGTCGAGTGAATTTCCCAGAACCCTTGCCCGGTAGTTGGGTAGCTTTGTCCACGAAAGACCGGCCTTCAAGAGGAGGATCACTGAGCTCAGAGAGCTCTTCAGAATTTGAAACAAATTGTTCTCCGTCTCAAAAGTGGCAAAGTAGCCAGAATCGCTAACTGCATCGTGTGGGGTAGAAGTTGTCTTGTTTTATGAAGGGGAAGAGACCCCTGTTCACTGAGCACCTACGTGCACTCGGTACCCTATAGGGTCCTCAGTATCCATAAACACCCGGTGTGTCTTACCAGCTGTGCAGCCTTGGGCAAGCTGCTTAACCTCTCTGGGCCTCTGTTTCCTCATCTGTAGAGTGGGAGAAAGAAGAGCAGCCCCTTATAAAGTGAGGGTGGGGGGAGGCGGGATTAAAGCTGGAAATGTCCATCTCGCCATTGCTGTTGGGTTCTGATAGCAGCTGGTTCTAGA
This sequence comes from Myotis myotis, assembly GCF_014108235.1. Lineage (NCBI taxonomy): Eukaryota > Metazoa > Chordata > Mammalia > Chiroptera > Vespertilionidae > Myotis > Myotis myotis. The sequence continues at coordinate 50,379,512 of NW_023416317.1, forward strand.
CCAGAAGTACCAAGGCTGGGGACCTTGGGGGGAAGTCCTCTCCTGTGTGAGTAGCCTCAGTGCAGAGGGGAGCTTGATGGCCCCTGATGTGCTGTCTGACCTTTGGGGACCTGCTTCGTGGCTTTTCTCTCTGGAGATGTTGGCCGCCAGTCCTGTCCTGTTAATGGTGGTCCCTGCAGGAGTCATTGCATTCTGAATCCATGTAGGTTGAATTTTCCTCTCCTTGGAGGGTCTCAGATTTGACCATGTGCTTGTGGGCTGTCATATTAAGAGTTTCCTTGGTCAGCTGGCGTGGCTCAGTGATTGAGCATCGGCCTATGAACAAGGAGGTCACGGTTCAATTCCGTCAGGGCACATGCCTGGATTGTGGGCTTGATCCCCAGTGTGGGGCATGCAGGAAGCAGGCGATCGATGGCTCTCTCTCATTGATGTTTCTCTCTCTCTCTCTCTCTCTCTCTCTCTCTCTCTCTCTCTCTCCCCCCCTCTCCCTTCATCTCTGATATCAATAAAAATTTATTATTATTATTATTATTATTATTGTTATTATTAAAAGAAAGAAGGAAGGTGAGAGGGAACTGATCAGAAACCTTGCCAGAATATTAGCCATGTGATTTATTTATTTCTTCATTTCTTCACTTTCTATTCCAGATCTGGCGGGGGATGGGGGGGGGGAAGGCGGGGGGAAGCAAAAGAAGTTTGTTGATTGGAGGCAGCTGGCTTTTGTAATTGCTGCTACATCCACTTTCTCAAAGAATCTCAGTTGATGAGTTTATTCTGGAATTTCCAACAAGAGTGTTATATCACCTTTTGACACCAAGACTTTCTCCCATGAACTTCCTGGGAATGCTTTCTCCCCACGTTTTGCCAAACAGCCAACACTCTCCCATGGTCTGCATCTTGTTCCTTTTCCCCTTCCTTACCAGGCAGAGCCACGCATTGCCCACACAGCGAAGGGCATTTGGCTTGAGAGCAAACCCAGGAGCCAAGCCTGGGGCTGGGAGCTGTGTCCCGTTTTCCCGAGGACAGCAGCTGAGGGCTGTGTCCACAGGGCGTCGGAGGCAGAGAGGATAAGACCTCTGACCCCTCCGTCATCCTGGGAGGGACCTGGGTGGAGCTGAGCCACACAGCTGTGTTTCTTTGGAGCCCTGGCTCCAGCTCCGCCCGGGGATGAGCACAGATGCTGACTGTGTGGCTCTGAGACACGCGTCCATGGTCCTACAGAGGAACACAGGCAGGACGAACCAGGCCCACCCAGCTCACGGGTTCCTCGTGGCTGGTGGGTGGTTTTCGCGCATGCACTCGGAGCCGTGGCATTTCAGGTGCAGAACAGGGCGCTGACAGGCAGGGATTGGGCTCCCTTATCTGAGGTCAGCAAGGAAGTTAAATGGCGGTGGCCGGAAAAACACCTGCCGGGGGGTTCCTGAGTCCCAGTCCAATGTTCCAGCCATTAGACCATGGTCTCTGTCTTTAAGTAGCCGTGGTGGCCCTGGCTGGTGTGGTTCAGTGGTTAGGCATCATCTTGTGCACCAAAAGGTTACCAGTTGGATTCTTGGTCAGGGCGCATGCCTGGGTTGTGGGCTCTCTCCCTTTAGAGGGCGTGTAGGAAGCCACCAATCAATGTTTTACTTTCACATCGATGTTTCTCTCTCTCCCTCTCCCTTCCTCTCTCTCTAAAAATCAACAAAAAATATTTAGAAACAAAGAAACAAATAAATAAAGAGCCGTGGCAGCTTGGGGAACCTGGCCTGTCTCTCCCTCCCATTTAGAAAATGCCTTCCTATCTCAGGGATGATCTGATGTCCTGAACAGCCTCCCGGCCTCAATGTGAGGCTGCGGACAGTGAGCCATCACCATGGGAACTGACTTTTTCCCTTAGGGAAGTCACTTCATTTTCAAGGCGGGGAGCCATGCGCTGCGTCTTTGCTAAGATTCTCACAGTTTACTCTGTGTGGCTGGGCTGTTGGTCTCTTGCCACTAACACTAGACTCGCCCATCCCACCAGAGACTTAGTTACTGTAAGAAAAGCCAAATTCCGAAGATGCACAGCGGTTTGGTTTCCGGAGGTAAACCTTCCTCCACACCAGTTCTTTCTCGTTGCCACGCACACACCCTCCCGTTAGCTTCTCTCCCCAGTGTGCTCTGAGCCACCTGACGTCACCTCGGGCGATTGGAAGGCGGCCCTGCTGCTCTTCCCAGATGAAAAGCCCAGGACAGCTGTGGCCAAGGAGGGAGGGTCCTTTTGCTTTGTCCCCAGTGGTCACTTCCCCCTGAGCCAAAGCTGAGACTCAGGAATACCATGAACTGCCCGCAGGTCACAGTCTATTGCTGTTGCCCTGAGAGGGCAGGACCATGTAAGGAACTTGTAGATATTAAGAGCCTTCTCCGGTGACTCCATTCCAGGTGATCTTTTGCTTTTTTAAATATATTTTTATTGATTTCAGAGAGGAAGGGGGTGGGAGAGAGAGAGAGAGAGAGAGAGAGACGAGTCAATGATGAGAGAGAATCATTGATAGGCTGCCTCCTGCACGCGCCCTACTGGGGATCGAACCTGCAACCCGGGCATGTGCCCTTGACCAGAATCGAACCCGGGACCCTTCAGTCCACAGGTCGATGCTCTATCCACTGAGCCAAACCGGCGAGGGCCATTCCATGTGATCTTGATCCGATAATGACGAGGCCTGGTGGATGCTGTTGCTGCCACACCCCACTCCCGTGGCTGTGCAGGAGCCACGTGCCCAGCTGTGTAAATGTTGGCTGCTAAGGGCTCACAGCTGTCCCACCTCTGGTCTGGAGAATGGCCCTCAGCTCATGGGAGCCCTCCTGCCTGGGAGGTTACACCCGCTCCCGGCAGCCCTCAGCCAGTGACTGACCGATTGGGGCGACAAAAGCCAGCCCCCTTGTGTCCGTGCGGGTAATTCCCTGCCGTGGCTCGTGCTGCAGAGCCCTGGTGTGAATCAGGCCAAGCAGACTCTGCGGGGACCACAGACGTGAGCAGCCCGTCCCCGCCCCACTGCTTGCCTCACCCCCAGCTCCTCACGGCATCTCCCCATCACCCACCCGAATCCTTGTCGCAGGTGCTTCCAGGGGACCCGACCTGAGACCCTGGCAAATCAGACCTCACATATATGTACTTGTTTGTTCTCCGATCTGCTGGCCAGCAATCTCATTTCTTTTTAGGGCAGAGTTTCAAAAGGAAACCAAATCCAGTATTTATTGGATATTAACTTGGTGGCGGGGGGGGGGGGGGGGGGGGGGGGAGGAAAGGGGGGAGGGGAGAGACAGTTGCTGGTGGGCTTTGTATCTGCTCACTTGAAATTGGAGGGAGTTGGGCTTTTTCAAGACCAGGCCTTGAGTGATGTGGAGGAGGACCCTGTAGGTGGTGAGGGTTACTGCTGGTTGCTTCTTCCCCGGGACTTGCTTTTAACAGAGGGCTATCTAGCCCTCGCCAGTTTGGCTCAGTAGCTAGAGTGTAGGTCCATGGACTGAAGGGCCCCAGGTTCGATTCTGGTCAAGAGCATGTATCAGGTTTGCAGGCTAGATCCCCCACCCGGGTCAGGGCACGTGCGGGAGGCAGCCAATTGATGTCTCTCTCTCATATCTCTCTCTCTCTCTCTCTCTCTCTCTCTCTCTCTCTCTCACACTCTCTCTAAAAATCAATGGAAAAACATCCTTAGGTGAGGATTAACAACAACAAAAAGAGAGGGCTATCCAGACACAAGGGACACCAGGGGGGCGGGCAGCCATGTGAGGGATGCCTTTCACTGAGTGTCCTCCCGGTGCAACCAAGAGCCAGCTCTGTCCTCAGGGCCTCAGGGAGCACGGATGCTCGGGCGGAGTAGGCAGCCTTCCTGGCCAGGGACTCGGGGCTCTTTTTTGAGAATGTTTTCTGTGATAATGAGACCTGAACAAGAGGCGAATGCCACTGTTTCAGTCTACAGTTGCGTTTCTTTAAAAAAAAACCACAACATTTAAAATTTCTCATTTTTTTTTTTCTGGTGTGGAAAACACAACGTACCCTCCTAAGCAAGGAGAAGATTCTCATTCTCGTACCTGCCCGACCAACGTCCCCAGGTTTGAAGATGGCTCACTGTTGGCCCAGGGACGGTGGAGTTGAGATGAATGAAAGCAGAGCATCTTCTCACACACCTTGCGGAAAGGCTGTTCTTCCCTTTCCTCCCGGTGTGAGGCTGAGCGCGCTGTCCCAGCCTCGCCCTCCGTCACGTGGCCTGTTCTTCCCATCATTGCACAGTCCCTCACCTTCCCGGAGGAGAGAGGTCCTTCATGGGTCCCTGTCCCCTCGCGGTCTGTGCATAGAATTCATGGCGCCTGTGAACTTGGATCAGAAAACAATCGCATCCTCGTTTGCATTGACTTACAATTGGAACTTCGCATCTTATTCAGTTACACATGTAGACGGCAAAGCGTAGGGATATTTGCAGGACCTGTGACTGTCACCCACAGAAATCACTGATGTTTTCATATCGACTTGCCGTATGACAGAGATTTCTAACTATCATTTACATCTGTCCTGACTTCACAGTTAGGGTAGTTTTTCGATCTGCCGCCCAATCTTAGTCAGTGCTATTTAAAAAACAGCACATATTGCTATACCACACATTGAAAAATATAATTATCGTTGTATTTTCTGTGATTGGTTTCTTGGTTATCCTGTTTTTCAATGTATGCATTTAAAAGCAATACTTAGAGAAGGGGTCCATTCACTCTACTAGGCTGCGTAGAGTATCCGGTGGCACAACACACAGGTTAAAAACCCCCGTTCTAGAAGTTTCCCCCGAGTATGGGAAAAGGTGCACATTGGGGAAACCGACATTTTGCTCCGCCTACTGGAGTAGACGAAAGATTTCTGCCATGACGTTCAGAGCTGAGACTTCATAATAAGGCTGTTGTCGCGTTTTCCTGCCTCTGTGGCTCCCAGGGTCTGTAGTACACTGATCAGGAAATGACCATTTATCTCTTGCTCGTGGCTTATTATTCATTAAAGACACAGGTGACTGCTCAGCAGAGCTTTGATGAGCTCAAGAAAATGAGCGCTTCGGGCCCGAATCAGAGAAACGGGGCCCGTGGTGAACGAGGCACCACTTGATGGGCGGATGGGCCCCTTCGTGGTGGTTTGAGGTTCTGCGTGTGGCGTGTGCATCCCTGTTTCTACCTTCACGGCCTCCAGACCCAGGAGGAAAGAGCTGCTGCCCGTGGTCCCTGTGGCTGCTCACCTCACAGGAGAAAACGGTCCCAAATCCAGGGACCGTTGTCATCTCAGTACATTTTATTGTCTGTGACCATGTACATCCCTCATTTGATTGTGGAGCTGGAATTAGGGTCGGGGGACCACGGGAGTCATGCTCACTTGGTTCTCTTGAGTTGTCTGGCCTGCCGGGGTCTGGGAGGTGTGCATCCCGCCCCCACCTCCTTGCATTTGGAGTGCGTAGTGGCCCCGTTGAGCGGGCGGCTCATGTGAGACATCGGTGGCGCCGCGCCACTGCTGGGCCAAGCCATACATCGCTGCACACCATCCCTGTCTCATGACGTCAGGCCCCTGCACAGCCCCCAGATCTGGGGAATTCCTCCGCCGCCCGAGTATTCTCTGCCTTTAATCCAGTTGTTACAGTGAGTGAACCTCGCTGATTTGTTCCAGATGTTCCTAAGATTTAGTGATTCCGGAAACTACCCCTAAAGTAAAGGCTGATGAGGATTGGAATGCCTCTGTTTGCTGGGAACCAGCAGTTCTCTTCACAGTGAAACAGATGGGGCAGGAGGCAGGAGCCGGCGCTGCCTGGAGGGGCAGGGGGGGCCCTCTGGCTCCTCGTGTGCCCCCTCGGAGGAGGAGGGCCTCTGAATCGAGGACTGGTCCTGTCCCTGCATGAGTTAGTAAATGAGCCAGGCCCCGGGCCAGATTCATGCGAGTGATGTCAGCGAGGATATTGGGTGTATTACTGTTTTAAAGTAACACACGTTCATTATCTGAGTGTTGCTTGGGAAACCACTATTTTGGCGCAGACCACCTTAGTAAATGCTTTTCTCTCCTGATGGTTATAAAACTGGCCCAGGTGGGTACATAGGAGGGCAATAGAGGTATTTCTGGCTCTGTGGAAGTGCTTTTCCAACCAGAAGTCCAGGCCCAGGCATCATTTCCCTGCCCCGCTGTAAACCTTAATGGACGTGCCTTCCAGCGGGGCCTGGGGATTCCTCTCTGGAGTTAATAACCGCGTGGGTCTGTGTTGCATGATTCGAAGGGGTTTATAAAGCACAGTGAGAGGTGAAGCCCCTCTCCAACCACAGGGCTTTAATAACCCACTGTTGGAAAAGATTAAAACCTACATCCATGCACACGTATAGTCCAATTAGTGGTTGAGGCAGTATTTAAGGGCATGAACAATATGAGTATTAAAGCATATTTAAAATGAAAGCAGAACTCAATTAATGAAACTGTTGCTATTTAGGTTTTTTTAAAAAGTGTATTGGAAAGTAGACAAGTACCCAGTAGATGCTGGTGGAGATCTGGGACATGCCGTGTAAGCACATCGACCCAGGGGTCCAGCTCAAGTCCAGCCAGTCGTCGGGGAGGGGGTTGCCAGGGAAACCAAAGGCAGGAGGGGAGGCTGCGCAGAGGCAGAGGGAGGGTGGGAACACCTGCGAAGCAATCTGGTCCAGATGTGGCGCTGAGCATTGAAGGAAGTGAAACGTATCGCGGGGTGTGCGGTGAGAGGATCCTGAGTGAGTCAGCGTGAGGGACATGGGATGGTGTAGAGCAGGCGGCTCAGGGCTGAGGCTGTAAACCACAGGGGCCATAGGATACCCACAGGACAAGACTGAGCGCTGGGCAGAAGAAACAACTCCCGTCACTCTAGAGCAGTGATGGCGAACCTATGACACGCGTGTCAGAGGTGACACGTGAACTCATTTTTTTGGTTGATTTTTCTTTGTTAAATGGCATTTAAATATATAAAATAAATATCAAAAATATAAGTCTTTGTTTTACTATGGTTGCAAATATCAAAAAATTTCTATATGTGACACGGCACCAGAGTTAAGTAAGGGTTTTTCAAAATGCTGACACGCCGAGCTCAAAAGGTTTGTCATCACTGCTCTAGAGTCTATTAAAGGCTAAACTAAGATTAGATTTCATTGTTCATGTATATTTAGTATCGCACCTTTTGGTGCAATATCCTGTTTGGATATCTTTTGGTGCTTTTTTTAAACCAAAAATGTTTTTGTTAAAACACACACACATACACACACACACACACACACACACGGAAGGGATATCTTTTTTTGCCACAGTAACTAAAACCTTATAAATCAGGAGACTTTGTGATTTTTTTATAGCAGTGAAAAATAGGTATTTGGATTCTAAATAATTTATCAGGAAGATCTATGGCAATGCAAAGGAATAGGCAGTTACTCGCTGAAATGAGCCAGCAAGACAAAACAGTTTCCTATCCTTGTAGGAAAGAGAAATTTCGGAGCTTATTCTGGAACATTCCATGAGAGCTGACTCCTTTGTAGTCTCGAGCTGGACTTCAAGGCTCCCTTGTCCAGAGTTCTGTCACAGGAGAGTGACTGTGTCTTGGGGGGAGGAGAGCCTCTCCAGCTGATTGCAAACTGAGAGACAGGGACTGAGAATCTGAAAACACGGTGCTAACCCTCATGTGTGACACTCACGTGTGCAGAATTGGGTGAGGGCATCACCCTGGCATCTTGCCTCTAAAGGCTGGCATCGGCAGCTGCATTCCTTGGAGGTGTAGAAACGCTGGGGCTTTGAGAAGGGGTCTTTCTATTGTTGGTCCAGAGCACTGATTTTCTGTAAAGAGGAGCTCGCTGTGTCAGGGGGGGAGAGGCCTTGAGTGTGGCTCTTGGAATGCAGTTGCTCCTGTGAGGACTCCAGGGGGCTTAGGGGCAGCTCTCAGATGCAAGCAATGGGCTTGATTGCACAAGCTCCCAGCCCGGGGAGGTGAACAGAGGCTGTGGAATAAACTCCACAACATTGTGCGTATCGACAGCTGCCTTCCTATGTTGGGAAGCCGAGGGCAGTTCCTTACTGAGTACATATCCTTCAGAGAGGGGCTCAGAGGTTGTGTTCGCTGCCGTCCATTGCTTCTTGAATTTATCCCTGATCGTTCTCTCTAAAATGGATTGCATGATAGAAGCGCAATATATGTACCCCTCAGATTCAGCAAGGGTACTGTCCTATGTCCTACCTTGTGATGCCCTGTTTTAACATTCAGAATGATTAACAACCTCCTCATGGCCTGGGCACACCTGCCTTTAAGAGCCCTTGGCAGCCATGCACAACCAGGACAGCACCCCTGTGTAACCCACGGGCAGTCAGCCCTGGGTCAGGGGTGTGTTTGGTCGCCCACACCGACATGTGACAGGACCATGAGGCCCGAGGGGGCTGGAACCATCAGTAGATACGGAGACCGTGGCACTTGGGAAGGATCTTTCTGACAGTTGCTAAAGAAGGGAAGTGACCAGGATGTGGCTCACAAGGGGTGGTGGGGTGTCTCCAGGGCCGTGGGCCCCTTCCAGACATTTAGAGATAACAGGACTAACTGTGCTGATCTGCCTGCTACGGGCCTCCCTGGCTGGCTCTTTCTCCCCTTCATCAAGCTCATCTCCCGTTCATAGGCCCCTGCAGCGGGCACGGTCAGCGCTGTGAGTGTCCCTTCTACCCTGTGTGCAGGCCTGGTGCTCAGCTTCAGTAACGGCCTCTCTGGCTGCCCTGCCCACCAGGCAGAGGTGCTGGGAACGACGCCCTCCCTTCCCCACAGCAGCCCTCACCCGATGACTGCAGGCCGCACATAAATGCCTCCCTCACCAGTGAGGTTTATTTGCACAGTGAACCACTTTGGGCATAAGATGTTGGTGAAACTCAAAATTACTTTGTGGGGAAGACAGGCACACATGTGGTCCGCTTCTTCTTTTGTGACATTGCACAGTATTCATTACTGCATGTCACAAGCAGGTGAGTTTGCGAGGCTAAATATTACCAATTTTATATTTACTCAAATTTGTTTTATTTCCCCTCGACCTCTCCTTTGCAAGTAACATGAGCAAACATGTACCATCGGAGATTAATCACAAATCAAACATATTGTATTGTTAAAAGCAAAATACATAGAATTTACTGAGAGTCTTAGAGAGTCCTGACCAGTACACACATACTACAAACCACATAGGCAATTTATAATTTTCTGGTGGCCACATTGAAACATTAAAGTGAAACTTGTAAAACAAATTTTTATAGATAGCAAAAATAGCATAGCAAAAAGTCAGGTAAACGTGTAATTAATATTAAAACAATGATTGAGATGTTTTTTTGCATCCTTTCTTGTTTTATTGTGCTAAGCCTTAGAAAGCTGATGTGCATTTCACACCTAATGCAGACCTACCACACTTCAAGTGCTCAAAGCCATAGGTGACCACTGGCCACCACATTGGGCAGCCCGGGCTTAGAACCGGAACGTGTACTTCAGCGTCGTCACGCAGTAGGCGAGGGCGCTGAGGTCATTGTGCACCGGTTGCATCCTCACTGGCTGAGGGCTGCTCCGGAGCTGTCAGGAGCTTGATTCTTTGGCACTTTGCTGGCCTGCAGGGAAAAGTCCTTCAGCAAAAGATGGGGATCGAATTGCAGCCTGTGCAGACTACAAGTGATAAGACCCCAGGGGACAGGGGTAGAACCACCCATAGTCTACTCCGTTTTGTAAGACCTTCACTTCAGTGCCTTGTTATTTATTAACAAAGTACTTTCAGCTCACCTGACATTGGTGACTCAAGATAACATGGTTGAGTTCATTGGCCTAGAGGATCAACCCAAAACTCTGACGTCCGAAGTCCATGGGACTCTGGATGCATTCTGCGTAACCTGTGGCCTCCCATTCATCTTACTGCTAAGGAAGTCCTTTTCCTGCTGCTTTCCACGTTATTTCTGAGTCACCTGCACTCATTTAGCCGTTGTTGATTGTTTCCTCTGCCTGGAATGTAATTCCTGTTTCTCTGCTCCTCATTCTTTAAGATGTGGCTCAAGCCCTGGCTGGTGTTGCTCAGCCTGTGGACTGAGGGTCCCGGGGTTCGCTTCCCAGTCAAGGGCATGTACCTGGGTTGCAGGTTCAATCACCCACCCCGGCTGGAGTGTGTGCAGGAGGCAACCAGTCGATGTGTCTCTCTCACATCCATCTCTCTCCTCTCATTCTCTCTCTCCCCTTCCTCCCTCCCTTCTACTCTCTCTTAAAATCAATGGGAAAAATATGGTCTGGTTTGGATTAACAACAACAAAAGATGTGGCTCAATTCCTACATCTCTCGGGGAACTTCCATCTACAGGATTCCTTCCCTCTGGATTTCTCTTGCACCTTGTCCTGCATCTGTTCTTCAGCATGACTTGTGTTCACTTCGTGGTGTGTTTCCTTCACGTTGTAACCAGTTTATTTGGTATTTTGTGTTCCTGGCCCTCATAGAAGACGTCAGATGAGCAACTGTGGTTTTATGGGGTTTTTCATGTTTGTAAGTTTAAGCTCTAGTAGTGGATAGACTGATAGTTATCAACAAAGCCCCGAGGCGGTGGCCCAGCAGAGGTGCTGAAGGTGTCTGGAACCATCCTGAGTGCCTCCACCAACTTCCAGGACAGTTGTCAAGCGGAAGGGGAAGCACCTCAGATAGCTTTTATAAAGAGGTGGCACCTTCCAATATTCTCAGTGTTTTAAATGCTAAGAAGGCAAACACGATTTCATTTCTCGTCTTAGTACAGCCAGATAAGCTTTGTGTGAATTTTATACAGTTTTGTCGCATTTTCCTGTATTTTAGGAACAGAGGGAGGAACGCTGGACCAGGAGTTAGGAGGTCTATCTGGCTTTGCCACTGTCTGCTGAGAGGCCACGGGAAAGTAGTTAGCTCCTTGGTCTTCATCTGTGACGGGATGGATCCAGTGGGCTGCCATCCAGCTGCCAAATTCCATCTCTGATTTTATGTCTGCCCACTTTTAAGACCAGGAAGCATTGTCTGTGATTTTTAAATTGCAGTGGCTATCGTTGATGCCGTGGCTTTTCTGGCACAATGTTGAGGATATCTGTGATTTGTGGGATGCTGAATCCTTCCTCAGGAAGGCTGCCCCCAATTTTGACATTTCTCAATTTTGGCATTACACGCCCTTTACGGGAATCGAGCCCAGGACCCTTCCGTCCACAGGCTGACGCTCTCACCACCGAGCCAAACCGGCCAGGACCACGATGTCCTTTTAAATATGATTTCCATGAATGAAAAACCTAGGGATTGTGTGTGTGTGTGTCTGTGTATGTGTGCGTGTGTGTATACAATCAATCTTAGCAACATTTTTATTGGCAGGGCTATCGTCCCATTAATTGTAGGACTCATAATTTGCCTCCTTAGTCATACCTTGCCTAAAACCTCCCGCTACACCTCCCCTCCTCCCACTGCCCCTGCAGAACCTCTTTTTTGTGATCTCATAGCATAAAGGGTCTCATAGGGATGCTTCCTCTTCTCTCTGGTCAGCACATAGCACACGTTGACATCATGTCTTACATGTTTGCTTCCTCCACTAGACAGTGAACTCTTTGAGGTCTGGAAACTGTATCCCTGGTACCTAAGTTGGGAAGATAGTTGTTTTTTTTAAGTAATGGATAGATGGATGAATAAATGACTAGAAAAAGAAGGGAGGAAGCAAGGGAGGATGGGAGGATGGGAGGATGGAAGGAAGAAGGCAGGAAGGAAAAATGGATGAATTTGGCTGACTTGTATGATTCTCCTAGTTGTCATGATCAGATATAGTTGCAGTTGACAAGTGTAATATCATCAATAATAATGATGTGGCAAGAAGATTTTAAAACTAGAAATATAGCTGACCAGAATGTACTTGGTTAACTCCTGAATATACGTCTGTTGCTCAGCCTAGTTTAAAACTAGCAGCAAAAGGAAATAAAAGTATTATATTTTATGGAAGGTAGGATTTAACCACAGATTATTTAAATAAGGTCCTTTTCAATATTTCTAAGACTTATATTTCGAAGACTTAAGGAGGATCAAAAATGATCCAATGGGAAATTCATTTTTAAACACCATTAAGCTAGTTTAGTTTCTTCCCTTAGCATCTTCACAAAAAATTACCTGAATAAAATTCTCTCCATGGTGGTAGAAGGGGAAGAATTTAGTTTAGTGGCCTTCGTGGTTCAGCATGTGATGATTGGTATGGGAATGTATTGCATGTTCCCAACAAGGAACTTTGAGGGGTACGCACTCTTAATGGGAGGGGGTGAGTGAGGGCACATAAAAAATTCTACAGTGACCCTCAGGCGTCACACATCCGCCAAGATGGTGGCAGTCACAGCTGACATTTGGAGTATTGGGGTGGATGGTGCCAAAGCCAACATATTCAAAACCAGCTGCCGTGAGATGTATTGGGACAGTTATAGTTGTTATTTTTTGATAACAAAGGAGCAATGTGTTTCCAGCCGGCCCCAGATGTGTGGTAAGATAAGCTTTCTAGAAACTACAGTTGGTTCTCACGTTGACTCTTAATAATGCTGTTCTTATCAAAGCGCATTGGAGTGGTAGGTGTTCAGAGTAATACGACCTGCTTTCAAGACTGCACAAGCAAATTAAAATTAATGGGAATTTTTTTTTTCCAGGAATACAATTTCTTGAAAATTAGAAAGATTGTTCTTTACTGAATAAGTGAGCACCAGGGGGAATGTTTGGCATTCCCTGTGCCTGGTTGTTTTACTCTTTCAACAGTCCTGTCAGAGGTTGGTCTTCAAGAAGTCCTGTTCTTTTCAGATGTCACGAAAAGATATTCTTGCCAAAGCCCTTCCCGGCCGAGATGGAATTGATATAAGAGCTGTAGCTCCGGCGGGGGGGGGGGGGGGAGTGCAGAGGGGACAGCTCAGCTTCCTCCTCTGCAAAATGCAAAGGCTGAGCTGATGATCTTATTGTGGGGATGGTGTGCGTGTTCATTCATTCATTGCACAAGGGTTTGTTGACCACCTACAGAGTGCCAGGCACAGCTCTGTCACTGGGGATTCAGTAATGAGCAAAACCAAACAGAGGCCCTTGCTCCCCAGTGCTTGGATCCTAATGGGAGAGAGACAGCTCTTAATCAAACATCTGCACAAATAAACACGTCATCACAACATTGGTTGGTGCTGGGAAGGACAGTCGAGCACGTGGGGCAGGAAGGGGTCATAACAGGGAGATTTATTTCACCAGGAGGGAGATCCGAAAGGGCCTCCTGGGCGTGGCAGATGAGGGGCTGGAGAACATGGGCTGCGATGGCGAGGGGTGGGCTTTGAAGGCCTAGGAGGCACTGAGTTCTAAGCCAGCACAGCCCCCTGGCCAGTCACCTTATCGCTCTGCATCTCCATTTCCTCGTCTCTAAAAATGGAACTAACATCAGGAACCTTTCATGGTGTCGTCAGGTTTCAGAAGGGTGACATGTTTGAAAGTACCCAGCACCCGGCAAATTACATTTCATTTCTAAGAATAGCTTTGGAAACAGAGATGTTCTGTTTTATACTTGGGCTTCTCGCTGTGGAGAAGGAGTGACGCAGCTTTGAGACCCTCCTTTTTAAGAAGTCTGAGTTCACAGTCTGCCCTGGAAGGTGCCTGGCTTCCCTCAGTCACGGAGGTGTGTTTGAGTCACTTGACTTGGAGACCCCAGGGATGGCCTTGCTGCATGATCACGTGACAGAGGTCTACGCGTTGGGGGCTGGCAGGAGGTTAGGCGTCCCTGGCCTGATCCCTTGCCATGTACACACAAGGAAAGGTGGCTGGCTGTGAACAGTAAAACTGGAATAAGGAGGCAGCCCCCTGCCCCACGGTCCATGCTTTTTTGTAGTGTCTCTGTTTCAGATTCCATTTGGAAACTGGATGCTCTCTGAGGCCACTGAGCTACTAGTGAGTGGCTTATGCAATTCCTTCTCGAGATAAAGCAAGGTTAGCGCTCTCTCTGTCATAACTCCTCAAGGCCTGAAGATTACTCCTTTAATCTTACAAAAGCAAACGCAAGGACAGAAATAACCCATCAATTGTTTAAAGTTAAAGTGGCCAACAATAATAAATAATTGCCACATAGCTGGAGGTCAGGGTCGTAATTTATTGGAGGCCATTCAGGAATTTGAAACTTTCCTCTGAGTTAATTTTTCACATCTTGTTTGGATCCTTAGAGCTCTTGCTTCCAAAAAAACGAGACCATCAGATCTCCCCTTGCACATGTTATTCTTGTTGACGTGCCAGGCACGCAGGAAAGTGAGGTCCCCTCTTCTTGGATGAGTAATGAGGATTCCTCCCCCCAACATCTGTATTTCAAAGTATTTTAGCCTACTGAGATTTTGGATAGTTCTCTTGTCTTTCATGTTCTACTAGCTATCTCAGTGGTTGCAAACAACAACAAACATGTGCCGGCTAATTTGAACAGAAAAGGAGCCCTGGCCAGTGTGGCTCAGTTGATTGAGCGTCATCCCATGCACCAAAAGGTCACCGGTTCAATTTCCGGTCAGGGTGCATGCCTGGGTTGCCGGCTTGATCCCCAAGAGGGGGCATGCAGGAGGCAGCTGATTGATGTTTCACATCAGTGTTTCTCTCTCTCTCCCTCTTTCCCTAAAATCAATAAAAACATATTTTAAAAAGAAAACAGAAAAGGAATTTATTGGAAGGGTAAGAGGCTGGTTCAGAGCTTAGCCAGGAAAGCTGGAGAACCATCATTACCCGAGACAAAGGAGGCAAGCCTTAGCTCAGGATGCCACTTCAGGGCTCTCAATCCTCCGTGGTCACCTCAGACATTTCAGAGGGCTCTGGTGCCTTTGGGAAACTCAAAATTCATTAGTTAGGAGCTTCTGCTCACCACACTGAGGCCACTTGACCATCCTGAGATCACATGACTGCACTTTAGTGCTCACACTTTAGCAACCAACCCTAACCCTTTCTTCTGATGGGCCCCTCCCACTTATCTTGAGACACCACAGGAAGGTGTCAGGATGTGGAGTAGCCAAAAATATCAACTGTCCATTACACAAACCCTCATATGCTTAACCACATCTTCCATTAACTGGTTAGCCAATCAAAGATTGGCCATCCATGTGAATTTATCTTGTCCAAAGCTCACATCACATAATAATCATCAATCTCATGTACAACAACATTGTCATCCTCCTCCTCACTGTCATTCTCATCCCCATCATGCTCATCCCCAGCATCATCCCATTGGTAGCCCACTCACTCCCACTCTCCTGGGCTGCCATCTCCCTCCTTCCCGCCCCTCAAATGTTCCCTCCTCATCCTCCTCCTTCTCCTTCCCAGTCATTGACTCAGCTTTATTTCACTGCAAAATGGAAGGAATCGTAAGGAAATCTTGTCTTGTTTCTAACAGCCATCTATTAACGCATCTGTGCCATATGGGCCTCTTTCTCACTTCATACCAGCTGAGGCCACCCCCCCCCCCCCATTTGTTCAAAACCATCCAGCAATTGTCCCCTGTCATGTCATCATTAATTGTTCTCTCTCTAATAGATCCTTCCCATTAACATGTAAATATACTATGATAATTTCCATTTTAATCTCCCCTTTGTAGAAAAAGTCCCCCAAGTAGTTGACCATACTCAGTTTCCGTTTATTCTCTTCCTACAGCTCTTAAACCAATACCAATCAAGCTTTCATCCCAGTCACTCCACTTAAGTCATTCTTAACAAGATCACCAATGACCTCTGAATGGCGAATTCCATTGGCCAGTTCCAATTCATGTTATTTTTACCTCTCTGCCACGTTTGACAAAATCGATTACTCCTCCCTTGAAACACATCTTCTGTGGCCAGTTTGATACCCTCTCATTTGGTTTCTCTCCTATCTCCCTCGCCACCCCTTTTCAATCTCCTTTGCTGGCTCCTCCTCATCTCCAACTCCTACATATGATACCTCTTTTCTACCTACACAGGTTCCCTGGTGATCATAGCTAATCCATCCCAAGTGTATACCTCCAGCCAGACTCGTCCTTCAACTCCAAACTTGGGCATCCAACTATCTCAACATCTCTTTTTAAAAATCCAAGTAGTATTGACATTTTCCCTACTAAACGTCTATACCCATAGCCTTTCTCATCTCAATAAATGACAACTCTTCCCTTCTAGTTGTTGAATCTAAAATCTTTGCAGCCATCCTTGACTCTCCTGTTAAGGATCCCTAACACCGCTCATCCATGCATGAGCAAAACCTGTTGGCATATCCTTTGAAACATATCCAGAATATGACTTCTCACTACCTCAGCTTCTACCGCCATGGTCTGGTGTGTCATCTTCTCACACCTGGGTTATTGCAAGAGCTCCCTAACCAGGCTTCCTTATTTCCTCTGACCACTCCCTCCACAGACTGTTCTCATCATGGGCAGTGCGAGCCTTTAAACATGGAGGTCATCACGCTGGTCCTCCACTCAGAGCTCTGCATGGGCTCCATCTCAGTCAAACCAAGATCCTTCTGATGGCCCAGCGATGCCCTACATGATCTGCTTGCCCCTAATGCCTTTGCCTCTCTAAGCCCATTTCTCCCCACTCTCCCCCTTGCTCACCCCTCTTTGCCACACTGGTCTCCTTGCCAGCCTTTGAACATTCCAGGCACAACTTTCCCTTGGCTAGTTCCCAGGGATCTTTGTATCTTGCTCTCTTTCTTCCTTTACATTTGTACTGAGAGCTCACCTCATCAGTGCGGCTTCTGTGTGTTTGCTTCTTTGTGTCTGTGTTTTCTGTCGCCCTGAAGCCACAAGGAGGCAAGAGCGCTTGTAGAATAGTAATGATGGGCAGGTAGGAGGTGCTCCAAAAATATTTTAATGAATCAATGTCTGATTGGATTCTATGCCTAGGCTATTAAATGTCTTATAATTTTCCAAGTTGGATGTACAAGATTTCATGTGAGCCCCGGAACAGCCTAGTGAGATAGGCAGGACAGAACTTTCATGGGCTTAGATGAAGAAACAGAGGCTCATGGGATCTGATCACCCAAGGATGCATGGCTGCTGCATGGGGTGCCTGGGACTTGTAGTTGTGATGCTAGTGGCGTTCCTGCCCCCCTCCCGCAGCCACCCCACAATGGGTCATGTTTTATTATTGAAAGCTGAAAGCTTCAGGGTATTAATGGATGTTCATTTTTCATTGCAGCATTGATGAGAAAACCCCCTATCTGGCTTTGGGGGCTGTGAAGAATATCTCCATAAACATCTCCATCTCCAACCTTGGCGACGATGCCTATGATGCCAACGTGTCCTTCAATGTTTCCCGGGAGCTCTTCTTCATCAACATCTGGCAGAAGGTAAGGAGGGCACCGAAAGAGAGCCTTTGGTCCATCTGGTGCATCTGCTGACTTGCATCATAGCTCAGAAGGTGCAGTGATTGTGCAAAGACTATTTTGTTACGTGGAGCATCCTTTGGGACTGTTAGGATATTTTTCCGTCTGGGCTTAGAAAGTATGTTGGTACCGCCAGAGAAGAAACTATATAGATACCTACAGAGGGACGGGGCAGAATTGATGCCCTCCATCGTCTCCTACCCGTTCTCTCTTGTGGAACCCTGTCCATATGGTTTTATGTCTGGCTTCTTCCCCGCGATGACATGGTCACTGTCTCCCGCACGCGCATGTTCCAGAGAGTCCGTGTTAGGCCAGTAGTTGTGAAAAACAAGATAAGAGATGAGGACGGATAGCAGCCTAGCATGCTTGTTATCTGCCCTTGATGTTTTCATTAGAGGGTCATGTTCATCAGCCTACACTTTGGCGCATTTATTTATTCCTGGCATATCTGAGTGAATTGAGGAAATTGAATTATTTCCATGAATTGAGTGAGCTTTTAAGAGTGGATTCCTTTATTTGAATGGATTGGAGTTTAAGTAGCATGACTCAGAAAGGAAGGAGGAGCTGGGATTCTCGCCTGTTTTATCCGCCAATGTTTCCTTCAAGGGATCATCTTTGGGGAGAAAGAACAGGCCTTCTCCGCGGGCCACCGGAGAATGGGTGGATTTAAACAGACCTCGCCCCACCCCGTGGCTGCTCTAACTGTTGACAGTGGTTCCAATGGGAACTTTTGCAGCTTTTCATAGTGTTTACAGCCTTGAACTGCAGTGCCTTGATCTCTGTGTTAAAATGGAACCAAAATCACTTTCTAAGGAAAACCTTCGCCCCTGCCCACAGATGAGCTCTGGATGCCCCTTCAAACCTTATTTCTGCTCAGGCACATGTCCTGCCAGACTCAGTAGTTCTGACAAGGTTGTGCCAGTCTTGCCCAGCATAGGGGGCAACTGAAGCATTTAGAGCCATCTAGAATGGCAGCACCCCACGAACTTTCCCGGGGACCGTCCCAAACTCTCTGCTGCTTAATCGATTCAGGAGCTCCGGGGTTGGGGGAGGCTGCGGGAAGAGCATGCTTTCCATTCACCTCCCGGACCCTCAGAATTGTCCCTGGTTTAGGCTCTTCCCTGTCACGAGAGAACCAAGTACCTAGAGGGTTTCAGGACCTCTGGTTACACACAGAATACCGAAAGCAGTGTTTTACAATAGATACATAATTTGAAAGATTAAGAATAAGCTTCTAATATCCGTTATGCCATAAAAATGAGAGAAGAAACTTAATCTCGTCACTCCTTTTGCTTCGCATTCTTCAGAATGGAGTCCAGAGTCCTCAGCTGTTCACGGGGGGCCATGCTGAGCCTGGGCCTTCCTGCCCTCCGCCCCCACAGCCTCATTGTTCACCATACCCCCCACACACACACACCGGAATCCAGGCAGAATGTAGTACAGAAGTTGCCCTTGCCCTGGGCTCTGCTCCAAACCTCAGCTCAGGTGTGACTGAGGCAAGTGCCTCCGTGGACGGCACCGGTGATGTGGGTGGATGGCTGGGTGCACGGATATCCCTCTTGTCCAAAGTCCCAAAGCAACTGGGAGCCCAGGCCTCCGAGGTGTCCAGTCTTCTCTGTCATCACACCATTAGGGGCATCCGAGTTTCTGAGCCTGAACCAAAGGTATCCCCTGGGATGGATTTTTCTAGCCGAACACGGGCTGCTTTCATAGATGTGTGCTGGTTCTTTCCTGGAGCGGAGGCTGCTGATAGAAGCCTGGTGCGCACATGGGTGAGCGTCCGCTGACTTGCCTCTGGGCTGTATCACGCTAACTTGAAAACACTCCATAAAATAGGACTTAATTTGTCGGTGGCTACCTGGCCGGTGGATTGGCCGCCTGGCGAGTGCTGTCTGCCTGGAGCTCAGCACTTAATGGTCTCCTGCGGAGCAATGGAAGGGGGCTCCGAGGGGTGGGGCGGGGCGTACAGCTAAAAGGGAGAAGAGGGAAGAAGAAAGAAAACAGTTTGGAGCCCCTGCATCACACAACCCCAGGGTCACATTCACGCTGGGTTCTATGTGAGGGACCCCCCAGACCACAGCCCACAGAAGATAATGTGAATGGTGGCCCTGGAGCTGTACAGACAGGTGCCCTGGCATCAAGGTGAGGTCAAGTTTAATTTCTGGCTCTGGTGCCTGTTGGCTTTGGCTCCTGTTGCCTCTGTGGAATGGAACGGGTTGATTTGGACAACAGTTAATTAAGTACCTGCTAAGGGCCAGGCAGGCACCCGCTGTTAGGAGACACAAGGATGGGTAAGATCTGGTTCCCGCTCCCAGGGGGCTCACAGCCTGGTGAGTGGAAGGCGTGTCGGCAAGCAGTAGGAGCACAGGGTGCCAGCTGCTCTGCAGAGGTGCTGAGAAGTTGCTTTGAAGCACAGACGTGACAAGGTGAAGCAAGTGGTCACTGCTTGGGATGGACAAAATCCTGGGATAAAGGCTTATGGTGGATGGATGGGTCTCTGAAAAGTTGGTGTCAACATTCAGAGCAAAGGTGGGTGAGTGGGGTGGTCCATCGATCTGGGTGGTGAAGGAGTGAGCTGGGCTGGTACAGGGGTGAGCGGGCAGAGGAGAGCAGAGCAGAGGCAAGAGAAACCCAGCAGGGTGGAAGGAGGCTGCCCATGTGGGACAGAGGTCCAGTAGCGTTCCCCGTGGGGGTGACCTCAGGACGTTATAGGAATGCTGATGCCTGCTGCTCTGGGCTGAGGTTGCTTATCAGGTAGGAATCCTGCTCTCTTGAATGCCTCCTGTGACCAAGGGAGAGAAAACTCAAAGAAGGGGCTGGGTTCATGAGTACATCACCATGGTATTGACTGTTATGATGCACATGGAAATGGACGTGGACATGGACAGTGTAAGCTTCAGGTCAGGTGTAAGAGAGCTCTCAGATGACCTCTGGGTGCAAAGGAGACGTAGCAGCTTGCCCTGGGGTTACAGAGGAGGCCGTGCTGGGGAGAAGGGAGAGCGGCAATAGACTTTCTGAATGAGGCATCTCTCTGCAGTGTCAGTGCTCTCTTGGTTTGGGTCTCCCATATGCTGACCTTGAAGCAAAGAAGTGAGGGCCATTAGCTTATTTGGGAGGTGCAGCAGACGCTGGTAGGGAGGCAGAGAAGTGATACAGGCAGGTGGAGGCAGCTAATGAACAGGGTGCTGTTGCCTGACCGGCATAGCTCAGTGGTTGAGCGTCAACCTGTGAACCGGGAGGTCACGGTTCGATTCCCAGTCAGGGCACATGCCCGGGTTGTAGATCCCAAGTGTGGGGCGTGCAGGAAGCAGCCAATCAATGATTCTCTTTCATCATTGACGTTTCTGTCTCTCTCTCCCTCTCCCTTTCTCTCTGAAATCAATAAAAATATATGTTTAAAAAAAGAAAAAGAATAGTTTAAAAAAATGAGGGTGCTGTTAAAACAGCAACTACAGTGCGCAATGGGGCCTAATCCCAAAGGGCACACCTGGGAAACAGAGCAAAATACCAACCTCAGGGGTGAGGGAGCTGGGGGATTGACACCCCCTCCCAATGAGTCAATGCTCAAGGCCTTCTGGGAGGGTGGGGTGCACTCCCCAGTGCTCCTGACCTCTAATGTGCAGCCTACACAGTTCTGGAAAACGCCCTCAGGTGCGGAGACGCAGACACTGGCAGTTGGCCCTGGGCTGGAAGCCGGGCAAGGTGCGAGGCATCTGAGCAGGCTCTCCAGCATCCGCTGGAAATGCCCACCGCGTTCATAGCACCTCCAACGTGAGCACCTCACTTTCTGGGCTTCCAGAAGTTGTAAATTGGCCTAATAGAACTTCACTGAGGTCCTAAAGTGACAAGGCAGGTGTTATACATCGGAGAAGGGGCCACCTGTGGGGCACTGGGAAGCAGTGGAGACCAGAGAAACGGAGGTCTCCAGCCTCATCTAGCTCTCAGCCGAGCCCATGGTAGCCAGGTGGGCGTCAGGGCCAGTGCTGCCAGACTTCCGATTTTATCAATAAAAGCCAGAAATCCACATTTTTATGTGAAATCTCATGACTTTGGCAGCTAATTAAAACGTTCTTTGAACATTGTATGGGCCAAACAAAACAGGTCCACGGGCTACATCCAGCCCGTAGGCCACCAACTTGTGACCTCCGGCTTGGCTGGTTTCCATATGTTCTAGCCCCATTCTCTTGCCTGCCCGTGCATCGCATGCATCTATGTTTCTGGTCAACCTGGTCTGTCTGCAGCCGTGAATGTCTGTGTCACGTCCATCCCCGGGTGGCAGAGAGACTAGCCCAATAAGTTGGAATCTGAAGGCGTCAAGTGTGGGTGTGTTTTGGGGGGAGGGAGGTGATCAGAGAGGGTGAACCCCAACATGCCCATGGAGTCTTAGACGCTAATGATGTTTTGAAAGCTATTTTCAGGCTGGAATGTGTGTGCTTGGTGGTGATTGCGAGAAGCTGCTAAGCTGGCGTTTGTATTCTAGACGCTCTTAGAGGAGAAGTGACATGCCAAGCAGCCGAGGTGGGGAAGAGGGAACGTGAGGCTCTGGCTGCTGCCCAGACTCAGAGGTGGGACTCCAGCTCGCTTTCTCACAGTTGGTGCGACCTCAGGCCAAAGAAGGGCTTTCTCTCTGCGCCTCAGTTTCTTTCTCTGTAAAATGGGATGTGCTAGGATTCAATGAGGCCTCCACCCAACTCCTTGTGCACATTAGCACATGCTGTGCAGTCCATTCGTTTACTCAGGAAGCATATATCAATCGCCTACTTCAGACCAAGATTAAGTGCCGAGGGGGAGGAGGTAAAGGAGCAAGGATGTAAGACCAAGCATGTAAGACAAAGTGTTGACTCTTCCTTTCAAATCAAAAATCAAGACCTGCAATCCTAGAAAGACCCATCATCTTAACAAAAGATTGCATGTGTGTGCACATATGCATTTACACTGTCAAAAACAGCGATAGTGCTAAAGTGAGCATATTTTTATATTTAACGAATTGCCTTTATTTTAAAAAATAAAATTGCATGAAAATTAATGTAAACTTAGTAAATATATGTCAGTTAAATCAATGTTTGTGTTCGCTTTTGTTTGTTTTAGTTAGGCTTGTTGTTTTGTTTTCGCATTTTTGCTGAAATAGTGGAATTTTTGGTTTGGGGATGTTGGCTTTTTAAAATCCAAGAGAGATCGTTGTTTGAACATGTGATTCCTGCAATAAATACTATCAGGGTTTAGAGAATGGCGTACCCCAAACACCAAGGCAGGGCACGAGGTCCTGCTTCTTGAAGATTGGGCCGGGGACAAGCAGCCCAGAAGTCTGCAGGAGTGCGGCAGGCCCTGTGAAGCCTGGTGGAGGAACTCGTGGTCCTTATCAGGTGGGCAGTGCTGGGCCATCTGTGTTTCGACTGCGTTTCACAGTCGGTGCGACCTCAGGCCAAAGGAGGGCTTTCTCTCTGCGCCTCAGTTTCTTTCTCTGTAAAATGGGATGTGCTAGGATTCAATGAGGGTCTGGACTGAGGAAACAGAAGGACAGAGGCTGGAGGCACCCCGAGGAAGAGCAAAGGGAGAGGAAACAGGCGAGAGGTGTCAGGAGGTGAGATTCCTCTGGAGATTGCTGGAGGGAAGAGGCATCGTCACTTATAGCTTTCCAGTTGGTGTTCAGCTGCCACAGGCTGTAAGTCACTGAATCCGGCTGGTGAGTTGTTGCGTGGCCTTCTAACCTCCTGGAGAGGCTGAGAGGGAGAGATGGGCCCTGTGTCCTAGGTCCTTTCCTTTGCTCCCAGGACAGGGCCTCCCGGGGGAGGTGTGGCAGTGTTGGAAGCTGCGTGAGGAAAGCTCAGGTTGCCCCTGCTAGGAGTGAGTGCTTTGAGATCCTGGGCCTCCGCGTTGGTTGGGGGGGTGGGGGGGGAGGAGGGTGGACACGCAGCAGGTCAGCCTTAGCCTCTCTCAGGTGGCTTCTTCTTTATGACAAGAGGCCTCGAGAGCTGATAAGTTTGTTTTTCTTGCAGAGGGATCCTTCCCGTCTCCATCTACCTCGACCACAGAAAGGGCAGGCCCCTCCTCTCACGAGTTTCTCTCTTCTCACTTTCAAAGCGCATCGCACAAGATGGTGCCAGGCGATAAACCCGATCCGCTTCTAACCTGGGCGGAGCGGGAGAGAGAGACGCGTGCGTCCGCCCTTTGTATTTGTGGGAGTGCCCGGGCCTGTTCTCCGACAGAACATTCCACCCAGAAGCAGCGTCCGTAGGTACATAGGAACAAAGTGAATCCTACTCAGTGGGGCCGGAAGGTCACACCCTGCACATCACAAGGGTTCACTCCCAAGTGGGCGCACCCCCTCTGCGACTGAGTCAGCAGATTTCCCAGGGCCAGTCGGGGCTCCCTGGGCCACCACCCATTCTCGGCAGGAACTGATTTTCCTTGTGCTCTGCTTTCTCTGGTGTCTCTTGTCAAGTTAATAGTAGCCCCGAGTCAAATGCAACCCTTAGAAGTTTACAGTCCTCTCCACAGGGCCATTAAGATGATGAATGAACTTGCTGCTCGCCCTTGTAACAGAGCCCTGAGGGTGGATATCGATACTCAGAAAATAATAAGTCTCTTCCGCCCCTTTCCTGTTTCTAATCCAGTGCCCCAAGCGCCCTGGTGACTTTACCTTGAACTTCCTGCCTGATGCCAGGCAGAAAAACCTCACCTGGCTCCCAGCCCATCTGAGCCTCTAACTGGGGGGGGCGGGGGGGGGCCGGCAAGCTCTTTCTCTTGCACAGTTGCTCTTCCCATCCGGCCTGTCAAAGGTGAATCCCACATCCCCTGGGAGCCCTAGGCATTCCCGCGTTGTTTCTGCTGGCCGTGCCCTTCCTCCTCCAGGAGGGTATGTGGTGGGGACCACACCAGGCTGTTAGTTCCTCACCTGGATTACCCGTGGCCATTGGATTAGCATTCTCCCGCCCTGCAGTGGGAGAGGGCCTAACCCAGAGTGGAACTGTGCCCCGGGGAGAAGGGCAGCGCCCGTCCCGTGGCAGCCGGCAGGGAGGTGGTGGAGAAACCCAGGTGTCCATTGGAAGTCACGGGGTGGCCCCAGTGTTCCGCCGCGGGGCTCAGTTTTCACGTATATGAAAAGCTTCGTTTGTGTATTCACTGCGTTTGGAAGGAGGGCTACGTTTTGCTTCAGCAATGTCAACAGAGTTGTAGCCCCGGCAAGGATCAATTAAGAAGGACGTTTCCCGGAGCTGCGGGCTCTCTGGTGGGGGAGCCTAGAACACATGTGTGAAACCTCTGGGTAGGTGTTTTTTTTTTTTGAATGAACTGCAAAACAGCCATTTCATGGTTTCCTCTGCGAAGGGGAGAAGGGGAGTCTTGGATTTTGAATCGCTTTTCATAAAGCAGCATCACACCTCTTAAAAAGAAAGCCATGAAAATGGTCTGCTAAGCTAAGGCATGAAAAAAAAATCAAGAACAATGGAGGTGTCTTGGGCCGGGTTTCCCTGGAGCCGATCCTGAGATGAGGATTCATGCCAGGTGGTGTGTGAAGGATGCGCCCCCAGGAGACAGGTAGGGATGGGGCAGCAGGACAGGGCAGGGTGCGGCCGCAGGCACAGGACCACAGAGGGAGGCCCCAGCCTGGTCCTGCAAGGGGAGCTCTAACTTGCACACCTCAGTGCTATCCCATCTCAGGCCTGGAAGCTGGGCCACTTACAGCGGAATAAATGTCCCAGGAACTTTGCACCCTCTGAGGGTGAGGTGTGGACAGAGTGGCCGTGGTAGCTTGAGCGAGGCCTCCAAAGAATGTCTACAGATGCTCCCTGTAAATGCCAACTGCAGCCAGAGAGAGGGCATATAAAGGGGGTGCGGGCCAAATAAACAAGGCATGTGGCCGCGAGTTTGACATGCTTGCTGTAAGGTATTGGCCTTGTATAGGGGCCAAACCAGCTTTGTCGTTACAGAAAGCCCGCGGGTAAAAAAAATGAAAAAAATGCAGGTGCCACAGTTGGAGAGACAGGGACAGGGATATGGACCAACAGGGTCGGCTAAGATTCCCATCCACCTCGCAAAGGAAAAGAAACCTCGCAGGGCAAGTTGGCCTCAGACACTTGGTTCTTTCTGGTCCTCACTAAGATGCAGGGAAGAATAGAGCAGCAGTTCACAGGCTGGAGGCGGGAGGGGGGCTGGGGGGGAGGGGTGTTAAGATTAGACTAGCCCGGCCAGAGTGGCTCAGTTAGTTGGACGTTAGCCCTGTGCACCGAAAGGTTGCTGGTTGATTCCTGGTCCCGGCATATATCTGGGTTGTGGGTTCAATCCCCATTAGGGGACCATCCAGAAAACAACTGTTCAATCTCTCTCTCTCTCTCTCTCTCTCTCTCTCTCTCTCTCTCTCTCTCTCTCTCTCCCCCCCCCCTAACATATCCTCAAGTAAGGATTAAATAATAATAAGTAAAAAAAACACAGGTTTCACACCACCTGGGCCATGTGGAAGCATTGGGGGACACAAGAGGCCATCTCTGCTTTTAGGGAGCCCCCGGAGTCTGTGGAACAGGTCATGTGGCCTCACATGCACATGGCCCAGCAGAGGCATGGCTCAGGGCCTGGGGTGAATTTGGGGGGATAGAAAAAGGGGGTGACTTATTTGGTGCCTGAGGGGCGTGTTTTTAGCAAAGACTTCCAACCTGCATGAGCTCTGAGGTGAGAGCACAGGCTACCTATGTGTGAACGGGGGAGAGCAGTCATTGTCATCACCCACAACAACCCGTTTTAAAAGTGAGGAAGTAAGTTGAGGCGCCGAGAGGATCCTTGGAGGATCCTGCAGCTCAAGATGATGCAGCTGGGAAGTGGCATCACTGGGATCTGTCACGAGGCCATGCCTGTGTTTTGTCCACTGTGTATGCGTGTCTCCCCAATGAAGGTTTGCCTTCTCCCAGGGGGTATCAGTGAGAGACAGTGACAGCTCCTAATGGGTTCCCGCAGTGGGCAGAGCTGTGCCCTGATTGGTCTCCCCAAGGTTTTTGTTTTCCTCTGGGAGAGGAGTGGGAGGACCGTGCAGAGCCCACAGCCTGTGAAGAGCGAGCTCTGTCCTGTTGGCACTGACTCTCCTCAACAGGCAAAATGCAGTTCTCCAACGTGGTATCAGGGGGATGGAAGAAAACGGGTGCTACTGGATCTGGGGGTGAGCAGAGAGACTCTCTTGGCAGGAAAGGTGGGGCTGGATGGGGGTGGAGCTGCTGCAGACCTCGCCGCGAGACAGCTAGCTGCATAGGGGCTAATGCTCCATCTAAGGATGCCACTTTCCCGAAGATCACAGCTGGAATTGTGTCATCTACGGGTGCCTCCTGGGCCAAGCATTTTCCATAATGAAAGCTCGTAATGCAGCCCAGCCCTCCTCTGCACAGAGATGTGACAAGAGACCAAGGGACCCAAAGATGGAGCAATGTTGGCCCTGCCCCTAGGGCACACACAGCAGAGCCTCGCCTTCCAGAAGGTTCCAGGTGTTGGGACAGGAGGAGGTCCTGGTGCTGCCCTGCCTGGGAGAATATGTAGCACAAACACCTGTTAGGATCCTACAGTCTAGCAATAACCACTAGGAAATGGCATAAGTTTGTCCCAAATTTCTTCTTGTATTTTTTATTTACTTTATTTTATGTGTTTGAATACTTACTATATGAAGGGACAGGTGGAGTATTTTAGGCATATCATACTAGAAATAGTAACCCTTTGCCTGTGGCATTTGTCCCCAACTGGTTCTTTGTCTTTGAACTTTATTTGTGATATGTTACCCAACAGAAGTCTTTAACTCAGTCAGATTTATCCTTCTATTATTCCTTTTTGCATAGGTGGTCTGACTTTGGTGTTGGCTTAGAACAGTGGTTCTCAAACTTCTGGCCCTTTAAATACAGTTCCTCATGTTGTGACCCAACCATAAAATTATTTTCGTTGCTACTTCATAGCTGTAATGTTGCTACTGTTATGAATCGTAATGTAAATATCTGATATGCGGGATGGTCTTAGGCGACCCCGTTCAACCGCCAAAGGGGTCGCGACCCACAGGTTGAGAACTGCTGGCTTAGAAATTTCTCCCCATCTATAGATCAAATATTTATCAATAATTCATAGTTTCTTTTTTTTCCCCAACCTTTAAATTTTCAATCCATTTTTGGTGGAATTTACTCTGGTATAAGGAAAAAATTGTAGTGATCCAAGTCTATATTTCCAAACAGTCAGATGTCTTCAGACGATTTGTTAAACAACCCATTACCCACCCGCACCACCACTGACTTGACAAGGTACCATCTTCCTCATATTCCGAATTTCTGCTTGCATTTGGATCTGTTTCTGGATTTCTCTGTCCTGTCTCCTGATCTGTCTACCTCGGGGTCATACCTTGAACTTGAATTGCTGACGCTTTATATGACAGTTTAATATCTGGAAGAAATTTCTCGCGTAGTGCTCAGCTTTTCCTGCCTAGTGTCCCATGCCTGTTCTTTCAAATAAACCATCCTTTCAAGTTCAGAAACATTCCATTGCAATGTGATTGGAATTATTTTAAATATGTACTTTCATTTTGGAGAAACATATAAACATATTTCAGTGTTCTGGGTTTTTGTTTAAGAATCTGCAATCTGTCCATTTTTCTTCTCTATCGAACAGTATCGTTGTTTCCTCCACATAGGACCTGCATGTTCTGGTTATTCCTGCATCCTTGCTGCTGTAAATGGGGTCCTTTTTCATTATATTTTATAGCTGGGTATTATGTGTATATTAAAAAAGCTTTCAAGTTTGGCATAAGTTTAACTGGTGACTTTACTGAACTTATACCTTAGTTTTTCAGTTCTATTAAGCTAGGCCTCTTTTTGGATAGAAGTCCTATCATATCAAAACTTCACTTCTTGCCCTAGCTGGTTTGACTCAGTGGATAGAGCGTCTGCCTGCAGACTGAAGGGTCCCAGGTTCAGTTCCTGTCAAGAGCACATATTTTGGTTGTAGGCTGGGCCTGGTCTGGGGGCGTGCGGGAGGCAATCAATCGATGTGTTTCTCCCACATTAATGTTTCTCTCTGTCTTTTCCTCTTCCACTCTCTCTAAAAATCAATGGAAAAATATTCTTGGGTGAGGATTAAAAACAAACAAACAAAAACAACACTTCACTTTTTCCAGAGTCGTTCTCTGCCTCCCACTTTAAGGTGATGTGAACAGTGACAGGCCTCGTGGACACTCTTCTGTTCCCCACTGCAGTGGCGCATGATGGTGGCTGTAGACCCGAGTTCCATATTTCATTAATCATGTTAAGGAAGTGCATTAACATGATGGATGCTGACATCTCGTCAAACATGCTCTCAGTCTATTTATAAGATCCTTTCCGATCTGAAGAGCTTTTAGGCATGAAAAGGAATGGTCACTTCTATTCACATTAGGTCTAATATCCAGTTCATTTATTTACAAATATTCACACAGTACTTGTCTAACTTCCACATTAGAAACAGGTCTATAAGAGCTTTACATTGAACTCTATTAAGTCTATATTGTTGTAGGTTAGAGATAGTTGAATATTGGCAATTTTAGACGATTCAACCTGATAAGACATTCCCCCTTAGCTTCACAACCAGCTGAATCATTTGAATTTTCTCAGACTCTCTTTAAATGCTTTGATACCTTAAAAAGCAAACCCATGATTCCCTGATCAATAGGCTAACACAGTGGTCGGCAAACTCATTAGTCAGCAGAGCCAAATATCAACAGTACAACGATTGAAATTTCTTTTGAGAGCCAGATTTTTTTAACTTAAACTATATAGGTAGGTACATTGTTATTAACTTAACTAGGGTACTCCTAAGGCTTAGGAAGAGCCACACTCAAGGGGCCAAAGAGCCGCATGTGGCTCACGGGCCGCAGTTTACCGACCACGGGGCTAACACTCAACACCAATTGCACTAAACACGGGCTGCTATCGGAGATTTAAGTTTCCTTGTTATCTCCCGTCTGATTCTGTTTTTGACTTTGGTTCTGATTTCTTCCTGGAGCTACCCTCGGGCCAACTTTCCCAGAAGAGTTAGGGTTACCTTCTCAAGCCAGAGGCACGGACCAGGGTGCCTGTGGGAGACTCGCCCCCAGGGACATGAGGACCCTCCTCTAGTCCGTTCTCCAGGTGGCCAATGCAGCCAACAGTGTTGTTTTCCACCCTGCTCCCCTCCAATCCCTTCTGCCTTGTTTGCCCCTCTGCCTGCACACACATCCCAGTTTGCTTTTCACACCCAGCATCTGTGACTCGGTTTTGGAGGACTGACCTTGGGCTACTAGAGCCGCTTTACCTATAACTATGAAGAACCACAGTGCCCCAACCTGGGCTGCCCTTGTCCGATCACGGGGGAAGATATATGAAAGCGAGCATCCCTGGTGTGGACAGTTCTAGGTGTAACACACTCCGGAGCTCCCCTGCGGGAACAGGTGAGTCCACCCTCTGTAGGTGTCGGCCTGAGCCCACGTCCTGGCCGGATGGTCTCCCAACCACTAGCCTGCTTGCCCCACTCGCTCACTGGTCTCTCTGAGAGCATATTATTTATGCATCTTTTCATATCAAATCCTCATCTCTGGATCTGCTTCTGGGTACCCAGACCTAAAACAGGCAGGCCTCCTTTTCCATAAATAGGCTTTGTTATGACAGCAGAAACGTCCCAAATTACTGACCAGTCGGGTAGGTTTTGATTTGCGTGTGTTTGTGTGTGTGTGACCACAATCTTTTCCCTCAAATGACCCTGTTCAGAGTACTTTACCTTTGTAACACAACCTACTATAAACCTACTGTGTGAGTATTTGTTCTGAGTGATTTTGTCCTGAATGAGGCCCAATCCAATTCAGTTCAGTCGAAAGGGTTTGATCCACTAGGACAGTGATAGGATAGCTTTTCAAAAGTAGCTCATAAAACCTAAACTCTTGCCATAGAAAGCTATTCATATTGCTTTTATTTTATTTTTTTTACCTCGTAATAAAACCAGTCCTATTTTTAAAGCTGCAGCCTCTACTTGGTCATCGTGTACCATTCTTTTAATATGTTGCTGGATTCAGTTCGCTAATATTTACGTAGTGGTGTTGTGTCGATTTTCATAAGCAAGATTTGTCTGTCGTTTTCTTTCCTGTGTGGTCTCGGTCAGGTTGGTGCCAGGCTTTTGCTGGGATTTGCCAACAACAACCAGAACGCTTACATTCTTTCTCTGGGCCCTGGAAATCGCACGGCGTGGCCGCAGTGGCGGGCAGCAGAAGCTACCCCCTTACTGGAGCGCTTGCCGGGCTCTGTGCTCAGCGCTTAACTTTCGCCAACGCATTAAACCCTCACAGCGACCCAGTGAGGTATGCCCAATGATGATCTCAGTTTCCTGATGAGGAAACCAAGATTTCTCGAGGTTAAGGAAGAGCCGCAGCTGGTAAGTGCCGGAGTGGGGCCTCGGGCACACTCTGGGTCATAAAGAGGCTTAGTTACGTGTCAGACGCGGCGTGCCGGCTGCCCACGTGGCTCTGTGGCTCTTCCCCTCGGCAGTGCCAGGTGCTTCATGAATTAGATCTTTCTCGTTACATCAGGGCCAGTGTTTTTGTGCAGGAGGCAGTGGGCAAGGAAGCAGTGATGAATGTTCAGGGACAGCTGCAATTTGTCCGAACAAGGCTCTCTTCAGTATCCCCAGGACCCTGGCACGCAGACCCAGCTCCCCTCCATCCCTCCCGGAGCGCGCCCCCCCTGCGGTGCCCGCGTGTCTCCAAGCTGGATCCTGGAAAGCTTGGCAGCGGCCTCACCCCAGGGGTTTCCTCTCTGGAATGAATTTGTCCCCAAGTGAACTCAAAAGGAAGATCATGCGCAAAAGCCTAGACTTCACATGGGGTTGGGACAGTGGGATGGCACAGTCCTCCCTGGTTTGACATTTACCTGGACCGTCGGAAGAGGAAATGCTGGTGGCTTTGTGTGATGGGCACAATGGGTCTGAAGCTCTTATAGACACCGAGGGAATTGGTAGGTGGTCCAGTGATTGATTATATCAAGTCACTCCTGGGATGCTGTGACGTGTTCGCATTTCCTGGTGTACTGTGTGCAATGGGGTGGCGCTGGGTTGTAGAGACAGCTGCAGTTTCCAGGGGATGAAAGCTCTTATTTTTTTCCTTGTGTTACTCTTCAGGGGTCCTCAAACTTTTTAAACAGGGGGCCAGTTCACTGTCCCTCAGACCGTTGGAGGGCCGGATTATAGTTTAAAAAAAAAACTATGAACAAATTCCTATGCACACTGCACATATCTTATTTTGAAGTAAAAAAAACAAAACGGGAACAAATACAATATTTGTATTTGCATGTGGCCTGCGGGCCGTAGTTTGAGGACCCCTGCTCTAAGTAATTCGAAGGCAAGTTCTATCAACAAGAGACTGAATGAGTAACAGAGAGCCCCGCACTTGCATGATTTGGAACTGGGAGTTGGAGAGATGACCATTAATGTATATCCTTAAGGTCTAAAGGAATTACTTCTCCTCCTCGGCGTACTGAGCGTACAAGTGGGGAAGTGGGTGCTGAGAATGGCATAGATGTCTCCATCATGAGTAGGATCACAACGCCATTCATTCATTCGGCAAATAGAAATTGTGTGTTTAGCATGTATCAGGTATAGGAGATACATGAGCAAACATATATAGGCCCTGCCTCAATCTGCTCACAGTCCATCGGGGAAATAGACATCTGAAGAAGTCTTCATGATACCGATCGTAGCTGTGGTAAGTGGGACACCGTGAAGATTTTCTTGAGGTGCCAGGGGAGGTTTTCAGGAAAAGCAAAGATGCTGGGAAGGCCAGTGTGAGGGAGTGAGGGTGTGAGAGGAGCAGCCTGAATGAGGCTGAAGAGCTGGGCAGAGTCAGATGACACAGGCCTTGGGACCCTTAGTGAGATGTCGATGCACAGACAACAAGGTGAGATGGTGTGTGTGTGTGTGTGTGTGTGTGTGTGTGTGTGTGTTGCAACTTTAGTTTTGCCTTAATGTTGGAGCCTCCAAATATGCTTACAAAATGCTATAAAAATGTTTATGTACTTATTTATTACAAGGCTCTAGTCTAACAATTAAACCTGGGGAATAAAGGGCATACATTTATCATTTTCTTTTACTTTAAAATGCTCCTCTCCTTCCCCCCCCAAAAAGCTGACCTTAATGAAAATAGAGACTTTTTCATTGAGGCCAGAATTGTCATCCTAAAACAGTGGTTCTCAACCTTCTGGCCCTTTAAATACAGTTCCTCATGTTGTGACCCAACCATAAAATTATTTTCGTTGCTACTTCACAACTGTAATGTTGCTACTGTTATGAATCGTCGTGTAAATATCTGATACGCAGGATGGTCTTCGGTGACCCCTGTGAAAGGGTCGTTCGACCGCCAAAGGGGTCACGACCCACAGGTTGAGAACCGCTGTCCTAAAAGACCCATTTCCACATTTGGTTATTGCTGGTGGTCGTTAGCCAGTCGATGGATCCAAGCGGTAAATACTTCTTACTAAGTTCTTAGTTTACTAATCCTCTCATGAAAAATGTGCGCAGCTGCCACAGATAAAGTCGCTGAAGAATCTTGTCATCCCATCCCCAGCTCACTTTTTGCAGCACCAACATTGTTGGCCTTTGCCAACCCCTGACTTCCATCCTGGTCTTGCTTTCCTTCCTCTGTTTCCAGGAGGTCTTCTTCTCACACAGGCCATGTCTTGCAAGTCTATGTTTGCGTTCATTTTTCTTTGCATACACTGAGAAACCATCAATCATGACAAGCCAGGTGTCTTGCCACCACCACAATGGTTTCTGAATCTGACACAAAGGTGACGTCTGGTGCGGTCTTACAGATTGTGGCTAGTTTTCCCGGAATTTCTGTCTTGGGTACTGCTGCCTTCCCAGGGTGAAGCACGCCAATGACCATCTGTTTCCGCTGAAGTCATCTGTTGGTCGTGAACTTCCTGGTCCCAATAGTTACTGGGTCGTTCATGATGGCAGCCAATTTTCAAGCAACCGGGGAGGAAAAAAAAAAAAAAAAAAAGTTCAAGCTTTAAATCTGAACCTTGTCCTTGGAGGACAGAAGCTACGGCTATAAAAGACCTAAAAGGTGACATGTTACAGCTGGGACAAGCCCCTGGAAAAGGGAATGGTCTGTTGAAAGTCACCAAGCCAAGTGGCCTATCAATTTGGGGGTCCCTGTTAAGAAAACCAACTCTAGGTTCAGAATAATTCCTCCTTTCTTCAGCTTCTCTGAAAGCATAGCCCGGTGCAGGGGGCCACTGAGGCACCCGGCTCGTTTCCCAGCTCAGGGTTACGATGTGTGTTCCGTGAAACGCCCGCCCTACCTGCTCTCTGCGTGGGCTCTCGGGCCGTGTCGGCATGCAGTATTAGTCTTGGCTTCGGGAAGTAGGTTTCTTTGGCTTGGCTGGGAGTATACAGCAACCATTTTATTTCGCTCGCGCCTCCTGAATTAATTGGGCAACGAGAGGAAAGAGTCCGCATACTGAGCAGCCGGGCTTGGTCAAAGGCACGATTCACAGCGCTTTCTAGGACCCGGCTTGCTCTTCCCGGGAGGAGGAGTGTCGAAGCAGGGCCAGGCCGATGGGGAGCCTTCCTTTCCTGAAGCCACCCATCCATCCATCCTCTTCCCGAGGGGGACCTTTGGGTGGAGGCAGCAGACAGTGAAAAGGTGGATGGGGCGGGGGGTGGTCCAGCAATTCCCATGGGATGGGCTTGCCATTGGGGGTGGAGTGGAAATGTAGAATGGAAGTAAGACTGGAGGAGGTTTGGTCCTGCAGAGCAGGAACCCAGGCAGGTTAATTTCTTACGCTCTCGCTCTCTCCTCCCCCTGCACACGCACCGGCCCGTCTAGAAGGGCCATTTGTCCTTGAGGACCTCGCCTGCGAGCCTTCGGGCCGCCAGGAGGCCTCTTCCCATGAGCTCCTGCTGAAATCTCCCTCTCAGCCCCAGGCGGACTGTTGCGCTTTTAGATTCACCATTTTCCCCAAAGTGGTGTTTTGCAGACCATGCCTTTTCCTGAGATTTGCTGCCATTTGCAAAGCCTGAAAGGAGGGTTGATGTAGGTGGCTCATCGGAGCCAGGTCCCAGGAAGGAGGGGGAAAGCCAGCTCGAGAGTGTGTTCCCCAGTTCCCCACTGCTAGTGCCTGGACCTTTCAAGAAGCATGTGGAATACAAGACACCCAGAAAGGCTCGCCTCCCCGACAGGAGACCGGAGCGTGTCTTCACCAGCTCCCAGTCCCACCCAGCTGAGCGCTGCCTGTGAAGGAACAGATCGCTCTGCCCTGGCGTGGCGTGCAGTTGAATGGGGTGCCCAGGGAACTGTCTGCCATGCCCGGGTGGAAACCAGAGTTGGGCCAGGAGGAAGGGGCACAGGGCATCTGTGGCGTATGCCCAGCCCCAGCCCAGGCTCCTACTGCCTGACTTCAGCCTTAAGGGCTTTCTGCCATTGGAGGACCAGCCTCAGGCAGCTCTTCTCCCGGCCACATCAGTTTACTGAGATTCCCCATAAGCCCCCGGGGGACTCAGTCTGTATTCGAGGACTAGGTGAGCAAGGAAGAGTTTACTTTCCGGAGGGAGGTGGATGGGGGTTCGAATCTACACCTTGGTGCTTTCTGATCGCTATTCTTGACACTGGGTATAAGTGAGGGGGAAATGTCTGAAAAGTGATGACATTTAAGCTATACTGTGCAGAAACCTTATTTGAAGCTAAACAAATAAACTCCGGATTTTAAGAAAGGTAAATAAGGGATTGGTTACTTTCATCACACCGTTTCTTGTGTTTACGAAAGGATTGATACCGAAAATGTTTAAAACATCTCAACAGAGGTCAGTGCAATTCAAATAAAACGTTCAATGTGCTTCCACCGTTTGTAAATATTTGGTTAAGGAACAGTTTCTCCAAGGAGCTGCTTTCCGTGTGAGCGGGGCCTCTGTGCGCGGCCGCCCCTTCGGCAGGTGAGGAGACCACTGAGGGAGGAGCTCATGGGACCCTTTCTTGTTCTGATTATGTGTGTGTGTTCTCCTGATGCATCTTTCTCTTGGCAGCCCCCTGAGTGCTCCAAAGTGGATGGCCATTTTTTTGTCTTTCATCTCTGCGATGGCATGTTTTCCTGTGTTCA
Source organism: Myotis myotis (assembly GCF_014108235.1). Classification (NCBI taxonomy): domain Eukaryota; kingdom Metazoa; phylum Chordata; class Mammalia; order Chiroptera; family Vespertilionidae; genus Myotis; species Myotis myotis. The sequence continues at coordinate 50,414,973 of NW_023416317.1, forward strand.
GAAGGTCATCCCTCAGCCCCCAGGGTACACAAGTATGAATTGAATGGAGCCTGTGTCAGGGTTTCTTGCACATTCCCTGTCTCCCCAGGCCCCGGCTTCCCTCCTCTCTAGTCGATGGGCTAAGTCAGTCACGTGGTCTCGCCAATCGGAGAGCCTCAGAACATCTGCGCTACTGTTGGCAGTTATCTTCTTACCCTTTCTCTCTAACCGTGGTCTGTTTTCACCTGTGCACTTCAGTTCTCCCTCTTCTTGGGGTTTAACCAGGAAAGAGGAGTCGGCCTGAGCTTCTTAGAAAGTGGAGTGTGGACAGCCTGGGGCTTTGCTTGACAGGTAGCCCCGGGATGGGGTGGGGTGGAGGGTGGGGGATGTGACAGCATCGTCATGGCTACCCCTTCCTGAGTGCTTCCTACTGGCGAGGTGGGGCTTAATCACTCCCACCTGCCCTCCCTTACTCTTCACAAGTCTGTGTCCGTTACTGAAACAGACGGTCCCCTGATGTCGTGGCTTCATACAACAACTGTTGGGTGTCGCTCCTGACTCTAGGAAGAGCTTTTCAGCTGTGGGCCCGGCTCGGCTGCCCTTGGCTGACCTCGCTCAGGCGTCTGTGGTGAGCTGGCAGGTCAGCTGGGGCCCAGCTGCTGTCTGGGGCAGAGGTAGCAGCAGTGGTGCTCGTCCTCCAGCAGGCCAGCCCAGGCCCCGTGGCTCCGGCAGGGTTTCAGGAGAGCAAACAGAAGTTCCAGGGCCGCTAGAGATGAGAGTTGGAACAGGCACAGCATCGCTTCCACCGCATTCTGTTGAGCAAGCCACGGGTCCTGCCCAGATTCAAGGTGGAAAAATGACATCCGCCTTGTGATGGGAGGCACGGTCAAACGGCAGAGAGGTGTGGCCACAGGGAGGGGTGGAGAATGCACTGGGAGCAGCGGTGTCTTCCCTCTGCATCCCGAATTTGAGGATCCTGCAGGGAGAAAGTGGCCCGTGCTACATAGGTGCCTCCAGCAGGTGGCTTGAGTGTCCTCGCAACATGGCAGCTGACTTTCCCGTGTGAACCGGCCAGGAGAGCGAGAACTAGGTAGGTGGAGCCTCGCCTGGTTCTGGCCTTCTCTCGGAAGTCACAGAGCATCACTTCTGCCACACTTCGCTAAGTCCGGCCCACATGCAAGGGGAGGGGGGCTAGGCCCCACCTTTCGCAGGGAAGAGAGTCAAATAGTGAGTGGCCGTGGTGGACAGCCACTGTCGCTACTCAGGATGATGGTGCAGACGTGGGAGTCAGGGACTGTGTGTAAAGTACTTGGCACTTGTTAAAATCAGGACGAACCCTTGGCCCTCCGAGGCCCGGCAGCAGCGTTCCCAAATGTTCAGTAGCCTGAGCACCCCTTCCAGACGGGGGTGAACGGAGTCACCTGTACAAGTGAGGGCCGAGGAAAGCAGATCTGCTCTGAGGCTTCGTCAGACGCAAGGCGGTCCTCGGGTCCAGGTGGCCAAAATGCCGCCTCCGTTTGGGTTAGCCAGCGGTTCGCAACCTGTGGGTCGTGACCCCTTTGGGGGTCGAACGACCCTTTCACAGGGGTCGCCTAAGACCATCGGAAAACACGTATATAATTACATATTGTTTTTGTGATTAATCACTATGCTTTGATTATGTTCAATTTGTAACAGTGAAATTGGGGGTCACCACAATATGAGGAACTGTATTAAAGGGTCACAGCATTAGGAAGGTTGAGAACCACTGGGTTAGACTTTCATGCGTATCCTCCTAAAACCTCCTGATGAGACACTCCCAACCCCCGTGGGTGCTTGGAGCCGTCGTGGCTGCGTCCCCCTGCCCCTCAGGGGAACTGGGCCCCAGAACAGAGGCCTGTCCCGGGAGCTGCTCCCGGCCCACCTGCTGCGAGGTTCTTCCACGGACTTTTATGTAATGTGCTCCTCAGAACACTAGGAGACGGGTGTTTGTATCTTTCTTGATTTGTATCGTATTTGATTGCTTTTGGTGGCAAGCAACGGAGGACTCAGCCCAAATTGGCGAGGCTGAAAAGGAAATTTCACTTTATTGTTTTGCAGACTGGACAAACCTGGGGTTGGCTTCGGCCACGGCTTGCCATGGGGCCACAGAACGTTGTCACAGTGTCAGCTCCATCTGTCAGCTTCTCCTCCTTGTTCTGGCTCCGTCTTCAGACAGGCTGTCCCCTCAGGGTTGCAGAATGGCCGTCCATAATCTCATTTCACAGAAGCCTTGCAAAAGGGTCACTGAGTCTCGTTGGTCCACCTGGCTGAAGCCTGGGTCCCCTGCCCCACCTCTTAGGGCAGCGGTTCTCAACCTGTGGGTCGCGACCCCTTTGGCGGTCGAACGACCCTTTCACAGGCGTCGCCTAAGACCATCCTGCATATCAGATATTTACATGACGATTCATCACAGTAGCAACATGACAGTTGTGAAGTAGCAACGAAAATAATTTTATGGTTGGGCCACAACATGAGGAACTGTATTTAAAGGGCCAAAAGGTTGAGAACCACTGTCTTACGGGAAAGTCTGGTGGAGTGCCATCCTTGGGCTGAGAGTGGGGAGGAGTTCCCTGCCCCTACCCCCCCCTCCACGGAGATTTGTAGTGGTGGCGGGTCATCGGAGAACCCGTGGATGTGGGTGACAAGAAACAAAGGTCCTCTGTGGCTTTGTCCTCCCCGAGGCGGGAACTGGGCTCCGTGCAGGCCAGCAGCGTGGGCAGCGTCACAGCTGACAGGAGCGAGGAGCCCTGGGCCCCACTCCCCCTGCCCTGTTCATGGTGATGACGCAGAGGTTGTGCTCACCCAGCCTGACGTCTGAGAGCCCAGTGTCCACGGTAAGTGTCCTCTTAAAGCTCCGGGACGTGGCCCGTGGCTCTGGAAATGACTGGAGAGAGTGGCGTGGGATGATGGCCCGCTGACCGGAGGAGACAGAATTCCTAGTTAGGAAAACCCCTTCTCAGAAACCCCGGGAAGAACTCAGCCCCGGGCAGCAGACATAAGTGGAGCTTGGGTTGGGTCCAAGTTCAAGTGACATTTCCTTTCCCCTCTTCATGCTGCCTTGTTGTAAGATTTAAACCCAGAATTCTTTTCCTGCTTGTCATTGATCAGCAGTTAAAAATTCATCCTGAAGCCCTGGTGGTGTTGCCAAGTGGTTATAGCATCAGCCCGTGTGCCAAAGGTTTGATTCCCAGTCAAGGGCATGTACCTGGGTTGCAGGTTAGAGCCTCAGCCTCAGTCGTTTCATGTGCGGAAGGCAGCCAACCAGTGTATCTCTCTCAAATCGATGTTTCTCTCTCCCCCCACCCTCCCTCCCTCCCTTTCACTTTCTCAAAGCAACGGAGAGAATATCCTTGCATGAGGATTAAAAATAAACAAAATTCCGCCCAGTCGATGTGGCTCAGTGGTTGAGCATCAACCCAGGAATCAAGAGGTCACTGGTTCGATTCCCGGTCAGGGCACATGCCCGGGTTGCAGGCTCAATCCCCTGCGGCAGCATGCAGGAGGCAGCCGATCGATGATGTCTCTCTCTCATCAATGTTTCTATCTCTATATGCCTCTCCCTTCCTCTCTCTCTCTCTCAAAAAAAAAAAAAACTTCATCTGCTGAAGAGATGCAGAATTGGTGCTCACGACAGAGAGGCCTCTCTCCTCCACAGCCGCCCTTCTGGAAGGTTCTAACTGAAGGGACGGCCTTTGGTCTCCAAATACAAAGGAGCGGATAGAGCCACCGAAGGAGGCGGGAGGAGGGCCTCAAATTAAGAAGACAAGAAACAAGCTCCCTCGCCAAACAAGCAGAAAGCGAGCTGTGAAACCGAGCTTGTTGGCACCGGGGAGGGGGCGCGGGGGCTTCCACACCCCCTCGTGAGGCCATTGAACGGGCCAGGAAATCTGAACCTCGCGCCAAAGCAAACTCTCTGCTCTTTATGAGAAGCCCGTTGAGCGGTCTTCACAAAGGAGCAGCTGCTCGGGAGGCGATGGGCACGCTGGCTGCCGGCGCGGGCCTCCTGCCGCTTCGGGGCCACTCTGCTGCGGGCACACTGGGCACACTTCTGTCTCTATCTGTCGGGGCTAAGCGCAAGCCGTGCATCCTCAGGCAGGTGAGGCGCCGTCTGCGTTCTCTTTTTCTGGTTGGAAACCCACCCAGACCAGAGTCTGTGACCTGGATTTAACATGTGAAGCGTTACCTTCCCCGCAAGGGCCCCACCTGGGACACGGGCCTCCCTCTGCAGCCCGCCGGGGTGTGTCTGAAGCAGGATGCCCGCCAGCCAGGTGGTCGCAGGGACGCAGCGTGGGGTAGAGGAAGTGCAGGGACGGTGGGGCCGAACTGGCCTGGGGTTGTTCCCACTTCAGCCACTTGAGAGCCCGGGGCCTCGCTCTCCTCATCTGTAAAATGGGGATGTGAGACTCAGCTCAGGACTGAATGGCGCTTCAAGAGAAAGTACCCTGGACATGAGCAGGCACCCTGGACACGTTTGTCCGTCCCCGCCTCCCCCTGCAGTTCCTCCTCAGCATGTCCTCAGGACAGCACCGTCATTAAGTGTTTAGCGGGGTGTGGGAGGCAAACCTGGAGGAAGGTGACACTGGGGTGTCCCAGGGACAGTGGGTGGCCTGTGAAAGGCCCCCATATGTCAGCACAGAGCCCTGCAGACTTCCCGGCATCCCTGGAAGGGGCCGCTCGGGTGGCCACTGGCGCAGCTGACCAAGTCCTCTCTCTGTAAGGCTGTCCTCCATCATGGGTCCTGCCCGGGGACCGTGTTCTGAGCATCTAGATCAGCCATGGGCAAACTACGGCCCGCGGGCTGGATCCGGCCCGTTTGAAATGAATAAAACTATTGAAAAAAAAAAAAAGACCGTACCCTTTTATGTAATGATGTTTACTTTGAATTTATATTAGTTCACACAAACACTCCATCCATGCTTTTGTTCCGGCCCTCCGGTCCAGTTTAAGAACGCATTGTGGCCCTCGAGTCAAAAAGTTTGCCCACCCCTGCTCTAGATAGATCAACGCCCCTCCAAGTGTGGTCTCCTGACACCAGCATCCACATCGCCCGCGACCCTTTAGAGGGGCACACTCACGGCCCCTCCCCACACCTCTGAATCAGACACCCTGGGGGTGAGTCCCAGCGCTGTGCGGCTCACAGACCTCCAGCCAGCTCTGGGGCACGGCCGAGTTTGGGAACCGCTGAGCTAGTGGCAGGTTATGGGCAGAGCAAAGGCAAGACGACCTACTGTGCAGCGCTTACCCTGAGGACCCCTTTGCAGACTGGTGTCTGAGGCAGTGTGGGCCCGGGGGTTAGATTGCCAGACGCCAGTTCCAGCTCTACCGTGGAGCTGCTGTGTGACCCTTCACCCTTGCTGGGCCGATGACCTCATACTTACCTCCTAGCACAGTGATGGCGAACCTTTTGAGCTCGGTGTGTCAGCATTTTGAAAAACCCTAACTTAACTCTGGTGCCGTGTCACATATAGAAATTTTTTGATATTTGCAACCATAGTAAAACAAAGACTTATACTTTTGATATTTATTTTATATATTTAAATGCCATTTAACAAAGAAAAATCAACCAAAAAAATGAGTTCGCATGTCACCTCTGACACACGTGTCATAGGTTCGCCATCACTGTCCTAGGATCATGCATCGGTTCCCCCTAACAAAGTCTTAGCCACGTGGTCAGAGTTCAACACACATAGCTCTGCCCTCTGTTTTCAGGCAGCCCGGCCAGGTGAGGGCCTTATTCTGGGGGTGGCTGGGAACAGCCTGAGGACTTGCCAGCAATTGTGGGGGGCAGAGCACAGGAAGTGCTGGAGAAGTAGCCGTGTAGAGCCTGAGAGCCGCTGCCACCACAGTAACTCAATCCGTAGAGCAAGGCCGTGGGGTGGGAATTAGTCTGTGTTTACAGGGAGGTACCTGGCACGTGATGGATCCAAGATCTGAACCCAAGTCAGTCTGATAAACACCACGGTGCAGTCAGTCACAAGTCAGGACGTCTCCCTCCCGGGTCCAGTTCCTCCCCTGGGAAGCTCCGCAGAGAGGACAGTGGCTTCGACCTTTGTTCAGAGCCCCAGCCTGGAGCCTGGCGTGGACCGTGCGGGCGGCGACTCCCCAAAGTGGGCCGAGAGGAAACGCTTAGGAGCGGTAATTAAATGAGCCCATGTTGGAGAGGCCCTTAAGTGGATGGAAATCAATATGTCCGCCACGGAGGCTGCACGGCCCTCGAGCTGCATCCTTAATGCGGGGGGTGGAGCTCTTTGCTTCAGAAGATCCAGGTTTGCTTGGAAGGGGCAGTCCCCGGAAGCAGCTCTGCTCCGCATGGCGCCAGCGAGGATGAGAGGTTCCGTTTGCTCAAACCTGGAATTCTCCCGCGGAGGCCAAGGCCGAGGCCGGGTCGGCATCCCCCTACCCGAGGCACGGAGAGAGGGGGGAGGCTGGTGTTTCTCTGATGGTCTCTTCCCGCTGTCTCAGTCTGGGTTGCCTAGAATGAAAGCCTGGGCGAGACATCATGTAAAAGGGACACTAGGAAGTGTTCCTGGCAGAAACCACCAGGGACCACACACACACACACACACACACACACACACACACACACAGTACATCAATGTCGTGCACCCGGCCTCTAGTAGTTAATAACATCGTTAAAAAAACTCACAAGCCCGGCCGGTGTGGGTGGCTCAGTGGTTGAGCATTAACCTATGAACCAGGAGGTCATGGTTCCATTCCTGGTCAGGGCACATGCCCAGGTTGCGGGCTTGGTCCATGGTGGAGGGCGTGCAGGAGGCAGCCAATCAAGGATTCTCTCTCATCGTTGATGTTTCTGTCTCTCTCCCCCTCTCCCTTCCTCTCTGAAATCAATAAAATATATATTAAAAATCACACACACACGAAAAAAAAACAACATATGGAAAGCAAGAGAAGTGAAAACACATTCAAAGGGAGAAAAAACAATGAACAGCAATGTCCTGTGAGGGAGAGACACCTAGAAAATGACAGATGGAGACACAGAAACTGCTGACCAATTGATGACTTCTGCAGGGTCGGGGCCTGGGAAGGAATAAATCAGTCCATTCTCCCCCACAACCGAGCCAGCAGCTGACACAGTCATAAATCCGGTCTTTTCCAGCGAGTTCAGAGCAAACAGACGGGGCTTAGCAATCTTACGGAGCTGCAGCTTTTGGTAAAGAACCATGGGAAAAAAAATCACAGAGTTTTCACAAACCACTCTCTCGCGAGATCGAACTTAAAACCTAACTGCTCAAACAACCAGAAGCAGCTCTGGGTGCATGTAAGTCGTTTTCGGCAACGGGCCAGTTCACAGAAAATTCAGGAACCGAATATGCGGAAAACCATGGGTAATCCCAGAGCGCCGAGCCCATCTCCCTAGACCAGGGGTGGGCAAGCTTTTTGCCCACGGCTGTCCTAGACTCTTCTTGAAAATACCTCAGCGGGTCCTTCGGGCTCGAGGGCTGAGAGACTGACGTGCAGCAGTGCTAGTTGTGTACTGATCCCCAGGGTCTCGGTGTCAGGCTGTCGCTTGCTGTGTGTGCAGCCTGAGGGTCCTCAGCACCAGCTGGTGCTCCCTGTCTGTCCTCCTCATGCTCAGCTTCCTAAAGCTTGAGCCCTCGCTGGGACATGTTTCTCTGTTAGATCGGCTACAGGGCAATTCCACTAGGCCTGGTATTTAACAGAAGAGCTTGCTTGCAACAGGGAGATGCCAGATGTCCAGGCCTGGCCCGTGAGATGCGTGCTGTCGTATCTATTGAATAAAATAACAACTGAGCACAGCTCCTGCGCTCGCCACAGGGACCTGGGCTCAGCCTTTTAGTCAGCTCGATACTGATCTGCACGAGAGGACCCTCAGCTAGACCTCGCTGTGTCCCGAATGGTATTTTGATGTTGTCATTAGTCATTGCTTTTGATCTAGGTCAGGGGTCCTCAAACTACGGCCCGCGGGCCACATGCAAATACAACTATTGTATTTGTTCCCGTTTTGTTTTTTTACTTCAAAATAAGATATGTGCAGTGTGCATAGGAATTTGTTCATAGGTGTGTTTTTTTAAACTATAGTCCGGCCCTCCAACGGTCTGAGGGACAGTGAACTGGCCCCCTGTTTAAAAAGTTTGAAGACCCCTGATCTAGCTGTTTGAATGATGAATTTGGTTTTTCCACCAAAGTGAGCACCAGTGTGACTGATACATCACTCACTCCGTCCAGTCTTAGATCCCATCATCTAAAGAACTTGGTAATTTTTTTTAGCCAATTAAAAGGAAAGGTGACACATTAGTGATGCTCACGAGTTGTGAAATGGGACTCACAGCGAGGAGGCCAGTGGGAAGCCAGGCCTCTATGGTAAAGGGACGTGGGTTCCAACCCTTCGCACGCCTCGCCCACTCACTCATCACACAGGAGTGTACGTACAGGAGTCCTGCTTCAAGCAGCCTGGTCCTCCCGCTCCCAGGCTGTCACCCCCCTGGAGACAGCAGGGACTCTATAGAAAGGCATGTGGCCCATCGAGGCTGCTCAATAAACAATTATTAACCGAAGGAAGGAGCACAGGAATGTAATGCGTAACAGAAAACATACGTGTCTCATGCGTAAGAAGTATTCCGTGGAAGCTGTTTCCCATTTGAGGCAAAATAAGAAACACTTGCCGAATGGATGGATGCGCTTCCTCCGCGGCAGATGGAGGGGCACCCACGCTGGACCTGGCCCTGCTCCCCGGAGTCCATCTCTCTGCCCCTGCCCCGGGCATGGCGGGCAGGCACCGTCTGCAGGCTCCAGTCTGCGACCCAAAGGCCGGGAGAGGCAAAGTGACAGGTATTCTGTCCTCACCCAAGTTAGGGCCCCAGGAAGGCACTGCTTATACCCTCTGGGTCTTAATCTCTTCTTTTTTAAAATGTATTTTTATTGATTTCAGAGAGGAAAGGAGAGGGAGAGAGAGACATAGAAACATCAATGATGAGCCCTAGCTGGTTTGGCTCAGTGGGTAGAGCATTGGCCTCTGGACTGAAGGGTTCCGGGTTCGATTCCGGTCAAGGGCACATGCCTGGGTTGCAAGCTCGATCCCTAGTATGGGGCATGCAGGAGGCAGCCGATCAATGATTCTCTTTCATTATTGATGTTTCTAGCTCTCTCCCCCTCTCCCTTCCTCTCTGAAATCAATACAAATATATTTTTTTTTTAAAAAAAGAAACATCAATTGATCAGCTGCCTCCTGTACACACACACACTCGCCATCACTGGGGATCGAGCCTCCCATCCAGGCATGTGCCCTGACCGGGAATTGAACCGTGACCTCTTGGTTCATAGGTCAGCGCTCAGCCTCTGAGCCACACCGGCCTGGCTCAGTCTCTTAGTCTCCAAACGGCAGTGACTGTCCTAGCCCTTTGGGACCCGTGCATCAAAGGCCAGTACAGAGCCCCTGCCTCCGGTGATGCCATCCACGTTTCCTGGCCCAGCTTCTGCCCCTGAGGATGGAGGATGGAGCATGCGACATGCCCCTCTAGTCAGGATTTTAACGCAGCCTCACATTGAAGGGTTCGTAACTTGGGAACCACCCAGGGAGCTTTCAGCAAGTGCCGGCCCGAGCTGTGTGCTTTGATTCAGTGGGTCCACAGTGGGGCTTCCATCTGGGTCTTTTTAACAGAACTTCCCGCAGAGCCACCGTAGTCCTCCTGGCACCATTATACAAATTGGAGCGAAGTGCCCCCTCTGGTGGTCCAGAGCCTTTTGCCAGGTGCCGGGCTTGGCGAGAGCTGCTGGAATCTAGCCCCTTCTCCCCCTCAGCCAGGACTACCTGCAGGGAACGGCCTGCTGAGCTGTGCAAGGCATCCCTGGCTCCCAGGTGGTAGAAGTGCTCATAAGGGTCTTGGTTGTTCATAACCTTTAAGGCTTTGGGGCAAAAATGAACAAAGTACTACAGATCCGTCAATCACGTCACCTCACTCAACATCTCGTTATCTCGTTGATGAGAGAGTTTAGGAACTGAACTCTTGTTTATATCAATTAGTCTGTGTTACAGTAGGTTTTGTTTTATGTTGTTTCGCTGCAAGTGGACGACGTGACGTGAGGACTTGCCTGGTGTGTTGAGATTCACCTGGGCAGCCTGTAGCACAGAGTGCGGGACAGCGCAAGCAGGGCTTTCACCAGAGGCTGTCCTGCGCTGGTCTGGGCAGGAGGAGGTGGGAGCGACCATTGTGGCAGCACAGGGGGGAGGGGGAGAGGGCGGGAGGGCGGGGCTCTCCTAAAAGAGGACTTGGGTTCTTTCAGGAGAGTCCCGAGATGTGGGTGTGCCAACTGGAGAGAAGAGAAGAGAAGCAGCCACCCACTGAGATGGGCACCGTGAGCCCACGGGTGCAGCGTGCGCAGAGGAGACGCGCTCCAGGCGTGCTGCACCCGGGAGAGGGGTCTTCCTCCGCAGCCGGGGTGGGGGGTGGGGGAGGTCCATGGGTAGCTGCCTCCAACTTCCGTTCTCAGTCCACAGCTTTGCCACCCGCTGCTTGTGCAGAGGGGAGAGGACGGGGAGGCTGCTGCCGATGCCCTGTGCTCCCTCCACCCTCCCTGGCAACCACCTGTGGCAGCTCCTCTGCAGGCGGAGGCCTGCTGCATCTCTGCCCGGGGCTTTCTTGAGTGCTTAGCTGCATTCAGGCACCGAGGGGACTGGAAGCGCCGGAGAGTCGATGTCCCCTCTCGACCAAGGAGAGGCGGGAATTGACGGGCAGTGCCCACCTTTCTCCCCAGTCAGCGGTGCACATCCCCACTCTCTCAGGGAGGACCCTGAGGTCACCTTCCAGACAAACTACTTGCACCCCAATTCTCGTCCCAGAGCCTGTCTGCCCACAGAAGCATCAAGTGAACGGGCGGGTCTCCACCTCCAGAAGAGTCTGCCCTCACATAGACACGAGCCCTCAGGGAGCATCAGCAGGGGGCATAGTTTCCTGCAGGGCGGAGGGCATGAGGGAGGCGGTCTCCATGGTTGATGTCAGGTTACCTGTGTGGGTGGGCTCCGTGATGGAGAGCAGCGCTTCTCGCATGGCCGTTTCACAGGGGTTACCTGGAACTCTTGTTAAAATACAGATTCTGAGCATCTGCATCGATGCAAGCTCCCAGGCGGTGCTGGTGCTGTGGGACCAAGGACCGAGCTTCAGTGACACGGCAGCAAGACTGTTCACAAGTGGGTTTTGCGTGGGCAGGGGTCTGAGTGGGTTTGGAGATGGGATGGGACTCTCCATTGTGAGTACATTTCTAGCGTCGAGATTCCTGGCCAAGACGTTCATACCGGCCCCTCAGACACTTGACTCCCACACAACTTTGCGTCCAAACACCACTGGTGAATTGTCCGTATGCCATGACGGTACATTCTTTCCAGTCATTTCAGGGGAGGTCCCCGCCTTACTCTCTTCCGTCCAGCCTGCAGGGCAAAGGAAAGGCGTGATCGAAAACCGAAATAATTGGATTCATGAGATGGAATTCAACTTTGGACTCTTCGTTTGTTGATCAAGAATTTGCAGGCTCTGGGAAACACATTCTTTTAGAAGAGAAACCTTCTTTTTAAAGCTAAAAATAAGTTAGTTGCCTCCGTGTAACAGGAGGCAAAGCTTCCCCGGTGAAAATCCACTACTCGGGCCTTAGAAGGAAGGCTGGGCTTGCCGGGCTCTTCCCTTTGGGCTCTTCGGATCAGGCTGGTTGGTTTGTTTTTATTTATTTGTTTGTGTAGATCCTCAAGTTCACATTCCTGTGGTCCCGAAGGGGGCGCACACCAGCATTTGGGAAAGTGTTTCTATCTGTTTTATTTCACTTCGGGAAAATGTGAAGATCCGCTCTAAGCAGGGTTGAGGAGGTGCACCAGGGAGAGGCGTGTTACAGGAATAAGACAGTGGATTCAAGTCGCCCCTGCTTCATATTGGTTTTTAAAGTACAAGATTATTTTCACCTATTTTCAAGCTTTCAAAGCACTTTTTCTAGAGTCAAGAGGGCTGTTTGGAGAAGTCCCCTGTCCCCACTTGGATCAGATCCCTGCTCCCCAGTGCCCCCGCCACCACACCCCCCACACACACACACACCCCCGCCTGTGGTTGACCTGGGCTGTTTAAAGTGCACTCTCTCAGAGGCATAGAAGCAGGGAACAGACTTTCAAACCTCAGAGGGAAGGCGGGGGAGGGTGGCTGGGTGGGAAGAGATCCGCCAAAGAACTTGTGTGCATAGATGCATAACCCATGGACACAGACAATAGGGTGGTGAAGGCCTGGAGTGGGGGGCGGGGGGGGGGGAGCAGGGGAGGGTTAGAAGAGGTCCATGGGGGAGAAAGGGCAACATAATACTTTCAACAATATAGATTTTTAAAAAATTAAATAACTGAAGTGCCCTCTCTCGCTTCTAATGCTGGGCTTTGGAGGGAAGTTTGCCTTAACGGCGATGTGGTTTCTCTCTCCCCAACGCTCATTTTCACCCCTGCTTGCTTCGCCTTTTCAAGCCTGGAAAGAGCACACCCAGAACAGTCTGGGCCTTTGCCTCCCAATGGCGGTTTTGGCAAACTTTAGAAAAAGAACCTGCTCTGTAGCGCTGTCTCCGCCCTGCTCCTCTGCATCCCCCTCTCTGCTGGATTGTCACCTCTGGCTCCCCGGACTGTGCACTTGCCCGCGCCTACCCGGCAGAAGGTCTGTAACCGCTGCCCAGCCTTGCCAGGCCACCAGCCGTCCTTGGCATCCGTGCTGTTGTCACTGTGTGCTCCGGGTTCATGGGGTCTATGCTACCCACCGGGTCAGTCTCACTTCCGCGGGTTCCAGGGGACCCGGTTGTTCCTTGTTTGGTGTTTCTCTCCCCCCACTCCGCCCCGTCCCCCCACAACCCCTCTGACCCACTCTTTGGTTGCCGGATAGGAAACCCCGGGCAAGTGACACAACTTCTGTGTGTTCTGCTTCCCTTCTGAGTAGGGGCACATACAGCAGGCAACCAATCGATGTTTCTCTCTCCCTCCCTCTCCCTTCCTATCTCTCTAAAATCAATTTAAAGAAAAAACACACATTTTTTTTAAAAAAAGTTGCGACACTGATGCCAAAGTGCTTGCACTTTCTATGCTGCGAGCTCCCGTGTAGGACTGCGCGGGCCTTGTCCCAGAGGACTCCCCTCTGAGAGCGGGACTGTTTATTCTGGTGAGGCTCAGGCTGACTCACCGCTGAGTCGGGCCAATGAAGTTTCTCCTAGGAGTTAACTCACTGGGCCAGGGTGTTGGGAGCCCCTGCTTACCTCTGACTCCTCAGTCGATTACGGAATCTGGCATAAAATGCTTCCAAAACTCAGCTGGATTCTCTTTTAACTGACTTAACATGGAGGCATCTCTTACCAGCGCCCAGGGGCCACCTGGCAGGCCTTGGGGGGGGAGGGGGAGGGTGCGGGTCTTAGAGGAGCACCAGACTACCACCCTGACAGACTGACATGGGGCCATCGGGGTCATCTTCAGTTTGACAAACACGCGTGGGAAGTGGAAAATGGGAAATCAAATTTCAGACGCGCCCTGGCACTGAGCATAAGCCCAGCACCAGACTTTGCTGCTCCCCAAAGAGCAGTGCGTTGGTGGTCAGATAAAGCCCCGCTCCACAGTGAAACCAAAGGCTGTGCGATGGGGAGGCAGGAGCCCGAGAGCCACAGAGGCCCCCAGCCTCATTATCTGATCCTTCCTGCCAACCACCGCACGCTGCGCACAGGGCTGGAGCTCGGCTGCACTGGCAGCGCTCCTGGGGCCGGGACAGGTCTGTCTGGAAAAGAGAGGGGCTGTGCCAAGGCAAGCAGCTGCCATGCCAGGCAGACCAGCCAGTGAGCTGCTTCCTGCCGTCCCTTCATCGGAATCCCCGATGAGCCAAGGCCCGGCCATGTAATCAATGCAAACTCGGCGTCTCCTCAGCGCCCAGCTCCGTGTCAGGCGCTGAGAAAACAGAGGTGCCCAAACCAAGCTTTCCGTTATTAGGTCCTAAAACTGCTCATCGGGCCCAGCTGGCGTGGCTCAGTGGTTGAGTGTCGATCGATGAACCAGGAGGTCATGGTTCGGGGGGCACGTGCCCCGGTTGCGGGCTCCATCCCCAGTGTGGGGCGTGCAGGAGGTAGCTGATCAATGATTCTCTCTCATCCTTGACGTTTCTATCTCTTTCCCTCTCCCTTCCTCTCTGAAATCAATGCAAACATATTTAAATAAATAAATAATAAAAAATGTTAACTGGTGGTTTCCGGATCCTGAGAGTAATGTGTGTTGGTTAAAATCTGGGGGGGAAAAATTTTTTTTTTAATTGCATCACTTATAATCTCCAGGGAGAAACCCTGATAGCCATGCACAGTACTGGGTGTCCTTGTTAGCCAAAGAAAAGTGGGAATGAGGACAAAGCTGGTTCTGTGATTCTTCTTAAAATAGCGTCCAAAACTGCATAGTAAAAATTTTTTAAAGTTTTGATTGGAGCTTTCCTTGAAAAATGAAACTAAAAATTGTGAAGATAAGTTTATATTATCCTCCATTTAACAGCTTTTGTAACATTGTGATTATAACCGTCAAGGGTATCTTCGACCCACAGCCAGCACTCCCTTGCTTTATTAGTGTCTGTAAAATACCAGTGCGTCCATTTCTGAAACAAAAGAAGGCACTGCGTGCTGGATGGGCAGCGTGTGGAGGTGAACATCCCTCCTGTGTCATAAAGTCGTATTTTCTTGGCTTTATAGTTTGCCTTTTTTTTAAGCTCAGTCACAGAAAGGTCTTCTTTACAATGGTATGGTTTGCCCAAGGGCTCCCTGGATACTTTTATTTAAATCCTCGTCTTCGGAAGCAGCTTAATGAGTTATCATCCAGGGGAATTTGTGGTTTCTCCAGCAGGTAACTGACCCATCGCTGCCAGATCCAGGCTTATCAGTTTTCCAACATGAAGTTCATTGATTTCATGGAAGCCTGGGTCTTTTTCAGCAAGGGTGTAGTTTTACGCGGTGGTACATTTGCCCTGGACGTGAATTGCGTGATCAGACGTCTGCACTGGCTGGCAGGCAGGGACACAGAAGAGACAGCTCCTTCACTGGCCCACATTCCCGAGGGCTGAGAGCTGGTAATCCTGAGTTTTACAACAGCGCTAAAGTCAGGTTCTCCAGGGACCTGGCAGGCACCAGAGCCAAGGAGAACCCTGGTCCCTGGATCGCCCCCATATACCTCCTGGTGGGCACCAGGTGCCTGGCAGAGGTAAGACACAACCCCCAAAGCAGGGGGACAGCTGAGTTTTGTCACTTCTCCCAGAACTCATTTTTTTAAAGCTTCTCTGGGTCTCTCTGTTCCTACAGCGTACCCACCTGACGACCAGCGGGGTACGTGGCTCCTTCCCGACCCTGGTATTTAAGGTTATACCTGGGCCTGATCTGAAACCAGAACAAAGGGGGTGCAGGTGCTTCTTCGAGGGCAAGAGCTCCCCTGATGGGGGAGCCATACAGGTTTTATAAGTGACAATTAAGAAAGTGTCCTCGGGAAGTGCACGCCATCACTATGACCACATCCTGTGTAATGAGACACCGACTCGCGCCTGGCCAATCGGCAGGGCCCACAGTCTTTTCTCCTCCCCTTACCCCAACCCCCTATAAAAGCTCTCTCCACACAGAGTTTTCTCTCTCTCGGCCACTGGAGCTTACCGTTGCATCGGTGAGTGTGGCAGGGGAGCCAAACCTAGGTTTGAAATGAATGACTCTTTGCTTTTGCATCGGACTCGCTGGCTCCCTGTGGGTTCTTGGGAATCATGAAATCTGGGCACAACAGCTCCACTAGTTATCTTTATCCTATGGGACAGTTGTTTTTGTGTAAGGGAATCATATTACATTTACCTATCAGTATATGTTTTAAATACATTATAAATCAGTGGTTCTCAACCTTCCTAATGCCGCAATCCTTTAATACAGTTCCTCATGTTGTGGTGACCCCCAACCATAAAATTATTTTCGTTGCTACTTCATAACTGTAATTTTGATACTGTTATGAATCGTAATGTAAATATTCTTAGGTTTTACGCCGCCGTGAGGAATAACCATGAGTCCAAAAAGAGACCAGATTAAACAGGCTTTATTGGGAGCACACGGGCGGGTTCACCGGCTCAGAGAGGGGAGCCGGAGAAGCCGCACCCAACCTGGGCAGGGGCAAGGTTTTATACTTTTCTGAGGCAATTGTTGCTGGCCGAAACTGGTGGCAGTCAGGGCTTTCCAGGGTCAGGTGAAACCTGCGGTCTGTCCTGCGGTTTGGTCATTTTCCGGAGCCGTTTGTCCGGCAGAGATTTTTCACCGGGGTGGGGTGGTTTCCAGACGTCAGTGTGGACAGGTCAGCTTCTCACCAGCCCAAGAGAGGGAGGGGGTCCTTTCGCCCCCGGGGCAGGGTGCCAGTGAATACCAGACAAATATCTGATATGCAGGATGTATTTTCATTGTTACAAATTGAACATAATTAAAGTATAGTGATTAATCACAAAAAAAAAAAAAAAAAAAAAAAAAAAAAAAAAAAAAAAAAGAAAGTGTCCTCTTGCCCTGACCGGTTTGGCTCAGTGGATAGAGCATCGGCCTGTGGACTGAGGGGGTCCCAGGTTCAATTCCAGTCAAGGGCATGTACCTTGGTTGAGGGCACATTCCCAGTAGGGGGTGTGCAGGAGGCAGCTGATCGATGGTGTTTCTCTCTCATCGATGTTTCTACCTCTCTATCCCTCTCCTTTTAAAATATTTTTTTTTAAAGTTTCCTCTTGGCTAGTATGGATTTAAACGAGCGATCTTAGCAGGCGAGTGTCGCCTCTCCCCATCTGGTAGCAAATGCCCAGCGCAGTCCAGTGGCTCTCATTCCCAAGCTGCGACTGTAACGTGTATTCTCTGAGGTCAGATTCATCAGAAGCGGAACCTGAGATGGGGATTCCTGCCGGTGATTTATTGGGGTAATGCTCTTGGGAGAAGAGAAATAACGGGCAAAGGGTGGGGTGGAGGAAGGAGCCAAACGGGTCTGTACGCTTGGCCGGCCGGAGTCTGCCTGGCCAGTTCCCGCAGGGACTCTGGATCATGAGTTGCACGACACAGCTGGTCCCACCTGGAGGCGGAGGGGTGGCCTTTTGCACCGTGTCAGTCATAGGCTGCAGAATGCTTGTGGGGGAGGGTGTCATAACCTCCCAGACAGAACTGTAGTCGGAGAGCAGGGCTTAGAATGAAAGAGCCTTTTGGTTAGGGCGGCTCCAGTAGCCACAGGGAGCTGGACTGGCGCTGACAGGTGGCAGGAGGGTGCTCCATGGCAACCAGTCTGGAACCTCATCCAGGGGCAGGAGCCAGCCGCTGAGCGCGCTCCTTCCTAGAGATGTCTTTGCTTTTCGCCCTTTCTGCTCATCGCCACCAAGATCCACCTAAAATTTTGTAATTTCTATTAGACTGCGAGGAAGAGAGACTTGGACTAGTACAGTCAATGCTGGTTTAAAGGTTATTTCCCGTATTTTGGAATTAGCGGGAATGAGGTCATTCAGCAGCTCTTGGCTAATCCGGAGCCGCCTCAGGCAAAGCTAAGCAAACCGAGGTCCCGTCAAGTTCCAGCGTAAATGTTTGGAGGCGCAGTCGCTCCTTCACACACACGTGCACACACTGAAGACGTCTTCAGGACAGCACGTCTTCAAGAGCAGACAGGCCTTCGACTTACATTGAAAACCTCTCTCTTGGCGAGTGCTGGGGCGTTACAGAAGGCGTCTGGAGGGGTTGAGTAATCACGTAATTTATATTTATGCCGGGACGCTCTTGAGAGTAATTACACCCAGATGACAGACATGAACCAGGACTGTCCCAGGGAGACCGAGAGCGAAGGTCACCCTGGACTGGGCTTGCTGCCTCTGAGGCCCACAAGCCAATTAGCTGGAATTTAGAGGAGCTTTTAGTTGCCCGTTGTGGGCACTGCTTCTGGGGTGAGGAGCATGAGGAAGAGGATGGTGACCAAAGGCCACCCACAGGGAACCATCAGACCCGCCTTTGGGATATGCAGGTCTTGAGACAACATTTGAGAAATTACTGTCTGGTTTTTCTTACTGAAATTGCCAACACACATCCCCTGGGTTCCGAGGGCAGCCCCTCGCACTGCCATGTAAATGTCCGCCTCTCTGCTGGGAGGACGTCCCCTTGTAGTCCCCGAGCTCTTCAAGTTCAGGGACTAACATCTGTCACGATCCTGGTAGCGGATAGGATGACTCAGCTCCCCAGGGCTGCTCAGGGCCCATTCTGCACCCTGCACCGTAACCATATTCTGTATGTGAACGCACCACCCCGAGTGTTTGGGGGCCAGGACGGGTGAAGAAAACCCTGGAGTAGGGCTGGGGAACAGCCGCCAGAGTGTGGAAATGGGACCGGCCGGGTCAGGGTGTTTGTAGAAGAGCAGTGTAGGTGCTCCGTGGGGCAGGGGGACAGTGACAGGAATATGGGTCCAAATGGGTTTAAGCTCCATTCTGTTTGCAGTGGAGAGAGGCATGTTGTAAGAAGGCCCCTCGAGCAGCCGGTAGGATGGACCAACACAAGGAAAGCCCGTGGCAGTGGCTCCCAAGCACCGTGCAGCCAGCTCACGCACGTTATCACTTACCGTTCATGGAACATGCTTTTCCCAGGCCCCACTGTCTCGGAATCTACTCAGTTGTCCACGCAGAGGCGACTGGGGTGCAGCCCGGGAATCTGTGGTTTTTAAGATGCTCCCAAGCGGATTCTAACGCACGGGGTTCCAATTCCGTGGGAGAAACGCTCGCCAAGGTCCCTGAGAGCCATTAGAAAACGTATAATCACCGACGTCGGTAATCCCCAAGATTGGATGCTAAAGAGACAGAGTTGCCTTTGCTATTTCTATGCCTCCTGTTTTTCACTTCATTGTATTTTGGAGGGATTTTTGTTTTGTTGCTATTTTTTCTTTTTTAGTAAAGTTTTATTGCTGTTTAACAAACAGACCAAATTACACAGATCATTAAGTGGCCAGCTCATCGAATTTCACAATGATCACACCTAGGAATACTCCCAGCACCCACGCAGCCCCTTCCACTTACGGCCTCCCGGTTGCTATCTTGACTTCTAAGCCCATGGATTGGTTATCTTTTAGCATTTGTACTTTTTGTGTGTTTGATAATGTTCCTGCTACGTAAGTATGGTAGTATATGTTTATAATTTATAACTGAATAGATCTGATATAGTAAGTGCTCACTTTTTTCCCCCTGATTGGACACAACAGGAAATGTTGGTCGTACTTGTCTAAAGGCCTGGAACAGCTGGTCTGAGCTGAGGAGGAGGGTCTGGGAAACTGGAGCAGGAAGCACAGGCAGCATTTCAGAGCTGGATCCACAGGGATTGGTTCCTTTTGTCTGCCATTGTGTGGAACAAGGAAGGAGACAGGTTTTAGCATGACCTTGGGGAGGTCACACGGCCCCATTGAACTTCAGTGTCCCGGCTTCTGGACCCTCAGCAAGTGCTAGTTCTGCCCTGTGTCTCCCCTTCTCCAAAATCTGCAAACATACCAACTCCCCTTGGAAGTCCTGATTTGCTGCAGTGACCTGGAGAAGCAGGGAGGGTATGGAGAGCCTCCTGGCTTTCCTCTGGCCTTGGTTGGAAACCATGTGTTCCGGTGGGAAAAGCGGCTCTCGGTGCCCCTCCCCTGGTTCTCCGGCCATCACATGAAGAGTCCATGGCTGGGCTAACCTGTCCTTGCCCTTGACCCACCCCGGGGAGGCTTGTAGGGGAGCAGGTCAGCCCTCCTCACTTCTCTGGCTGTCGAAAGAATCCCTGTATTTTCGTGGGTGTCATTTTCTTAGAGTTTGACTTTTCTACACCAGCAAGGTCTTGAAAGGCGGGATTAGGGCGTGGGCTTAGGAGAAAAGGGCCAGAAAGACAACGGGGCTGCCTTTTCATCCAAAGCAGAGGAGGTGTCCAGCTCACATGTTGCCCCATCCCGTGTCCCAGGAGAGCACGGGGGTTCAGAGCCCATGTGTTAGCGGAGAGTAAAGAGTGGTTCTGTCCCTTGCACCTGTCTTCCCAGGGAACCAACGGAAGGGTGGGCACCTGGGACTCTCGTGCTGGTCAGCGGCTCCTTGTCTCCCCACAGCCCACAATGGCTATTGTCTGGGAACTAAAGATGGACCGTGTCTGCCGAAGTCTCCATCTGCCTCCCCGAGGCCAGGTCCACATCTGTCTTGTGCAGCCGGCCCATCTGTTGGTGTTTTTCTCTCTTTCAGGAGGAAATGGGCATTTCCTGTGAACTGCTGGAATCGGACTTCCTCAAATGCAGCGTGGGATTCCCTTTCATGAGGTCCAAGTCGAAGGTAAGGGGCGGAGTGGGGCACTTCCTTGGGAGCAGCCCCCAGACCCTCCCACCAGCCCCTGACTCTGCCAGCTGCCTCCTCTGGGGTTTCCTCCTGCAGGAGCTGGGGTATGGTAACCCTCTTGTCCATGGCAGTCTACTCCAGAGGGGCCATGGTCACGTGGTCTTTCTCTTTGACCCACATGATATGCCCCAAATGTGAGAGACACAGCATGGTCTTAGCAATTTGGCAGGCAGCATCTGGTTGGCCTCCTTGAAATGATTTTTTTTCTGGGACATTGCACACCACTTTGAGTCCCAGAGGCAACATAGGAGACGATGTGGGTGGTCTGGCCTAATGACCCACAGTCCTGACCCCCCTGGGCCCTCACAGTTTTCTTAAGAGACTTCTTAAAATGCTTAAAACATAAATAATTATATTGCACTTCACTTTTTTAAGTAAAAGAAATGACAGCCATTTAGATATTTATAAGGAGCAGCATTTTCTAAGCTCAAGCAATACCATGGCACAACATAATTCAGACACTCACGGGGCATTCTCACATGTGCCGTCATTATAAGGAGATGCAGAAAGGCGTACATAGAAGATGCGATTTTTGGAGACAAAACTAGAATCTAAAAGACAAGGCCTGCCTTACGAAATGGAAGCTGTATTTCCTGCTGAGATTTGAAGAAAAAGTCATCTTCCTTTGTCTACCTTTCCCCCCCTAGAATAAATGAAAGCTTGACCCTTCTCTCCTACCTATGTCATAGAATCAAGTCATTTTAATTCCTAAGACTTTCTGGCCCCAGTACATGGTAGCTGTTTAGTAAACCAATTTTGGAAATGTTCTAGTGAGAAGGAAGATTTGCTTATTTCTTAAAAATCATTGAACCCATCGGCCTCATTGAAAGAACCTGCTCCAAAAGTCTGTAGCTCTTCCCAATACATCCCGTGATTGCTGAGCCTTTTTCTGGTTCTCTTTCTCAGCTGCCCACATGCATCCCAGGCGGAGGGAAATGTGAAGGTGGCTGGCCTTGGAAAAGGGGTTACTAGTAGCTGGAAGAATAGAGGCCAGGTTCTGTTAGACTCCAAGTCGGATGAGGAAGGAGTACCCTGAACCATGGAAATCAGTATAATGGCCCAATGTCTGAGAGTAATGTATGTGGCACATCACTCACAAATTTAAGGGAAATCTATTGTGCAATAGAAAATAGACAATTGAAAGATTCTTCACAGTTGCCACTGTATTATGAAATTCAGTCTACGTCCCACATCAAACCTAAGGTGTGCCTTCCTAGTTTTAGTCTAAAGATTACTTTTAAAGGAGAATTGATATCCCTGTCACAAGTAGACCCAGGATCACTTGCCATAAAGAGAAGGTCATCATAAAAATGAAAACAGCCGAAACCGGTTTGGCTCAGTGGATAGAGCGTCGGCCTGCGGACTGAGAGGTCCCAGGTTCGATTCCGGTCAAGGGCATGTACCTGGGTTGTGGGCATATCCCCAGTGGGAGATGTGCAGGAGGCAGCTGATCGATGATTCTCTCTCATCGATGTTTCTAACTCTCTATCTCTCTCCCTTCCTCTCTGTAAAAAATCAATAAAATATATTTTAAAAAAATGAAAACAAGGCGCTATGGAAATCTGGGGCATTAAATTTTGTCAAAATTCATTAATTTTCAAAATAGTCATGGAACCAACAGAAGTATGAATGTTGGAATATTGACTTTTTTCCCTACGTGAGGATGCACTGCTGTATTCCCACATACAGAGGCTAAGACCTGTGGCAAGGGTAAACGTAGAGGCAGAGATCTGGGGAAAATTCCCTAGAAAAAGCTCAAGAAGTGACTCGGCAAGGACATGGACTCCCTCTGTCCACAGCCTGGCTTGCCCTTCCTGATCCCCCAGACCCTGTGGTCACTGGGCTCCAGACCACCAGCCAAGCATCATGACTGCACGGCCGGCTTACTCTGCCTAGCTGTGTCTCTGACCTTCTGTTCTCCCAGGCCTCTGTCTCTGATTTTGGCTTCTTGCCCAGGTCTTTTGCTTCTCGCCTCACCTTAATGTCCAGCGTGTTCACATCTCCTGCCAGTTCTGACTCTTTGCTGGGACAAGACCCTTGACTTTCCTTCCTTTGTGTCATCCAGCCTTGCTTCCTGTCCTGACCCCTGTCAGCTGACAAGTCCCACGACAACACAAATGTCAGTTTGTGAGAGGGCCTGGTTCTCTAACCCCAACCCAAGGCTTCCTCCCACATTCCTACACATGCCTGATATATACATATGTGTGTGCATGCGTGTATATGTAGATAGATAGATAGATAGATAGATAGATAGATAGATAGATAGGGATGCTCAGTGGCCACTGTAGATGATGGTCCCATGTAATGGTCCAAGGTCCGGTTTCTTCAGGCAGCATTCAGTTCAGTAGATTTCAATCTTGCAACGTTAGACCATAGCCTAGAATTAGTCACCCAGGAACCTAACCATTTAGTTACTAAATAGGTCATAGACTCTTAGAGCTTTAAGGAATTTAAGAATCATTTTCTCCACCCCCTTCTTTTTATTGAAATGCAAATAGGTTAAGTGTCTTGGGGATGATCACATGGTCAGTTTGTGATAGAGCCTGGTTCTCTAACCCCAACCCAAGGGTTCCTCCCACATTCCTACACATGCCTGATATATACACATGTGTGTGTGCATGCAGTGTAGATAGATAGATAGATAGATAGATAGATAGATAGATAGATAGATAGATAGATAGATAGATAGAGAAAAACATGTGCTTAGGGCAGTGTTCCCCAAACCACAGGATGCTCACCACTGGAGGTACCTGAGATGATTTTAGGTGATATATGGCCACGGCACTAAACAACATTGACTCTTACAGTGAGAAAGTTATTACCTTTTCAATGCTTTTTCAATTCTGACCACATCCAGGATAAGGTCTACAACAGTATAACATACCTGTAGCACCTCGCTGTCACTTGTTTATCTCCCTCTTACCAAAATAGAATAGACCTTAGCCTCAGCGTCTTCGGCAGGCAACAAGAGTGAGCATGGCTTTGTGTTCATTATACCTGTTTGATGATGTCTGCTGAGTGACAGACATCTTTTTATGCCAAGTGATCTTAGATTCCAGTCTGTGATCATGGTATACATTTTCCTTTTAAAATAGTCTTTAGACAAAGTGACTGAGGCAATAAAAATATGAAGTAAATATCACAGGTGATAGGGTATGCAGATGTGGCCAAAAATTGGGAACGTGGTGTGTGAGTGAAATTTAGAAAGTCCTGGTTTAAGAGACAAACATATCACTTCCTAAAGAGAGTCTCCGTTGTTGAAAAAGACTGTGTGCCTCTTGGTGGGTGGTTTTTACTGTTAAAGCTGTGTCTCAGAACTGATGATCAAAAAGATATGCATACAACCCTGGCCAGTGTGACTCAGTGGGTTGAGCATTGTCCAATGTACTGAAAGATCACTGGTTTGATTCCTGGTCAGGGCACATACCCAAGTTGTGAGGTCAACCCCTGGTTGGGGTGGGTATGGGAAGCAACTGATCGCTGTTTCTCCTCTTTCCCTCCCCCCCCGCCCTCCTTCCCTTTCTCTCTAAAATAAATAAAAACATTAGTAAAATATATATGCATGCAAATAAAGCTTGAGTTTCCAGGGGCCATAAGTGGGGAAGGTTGTAGCTAACAGTTCAATTTGGAATGCCTGCTGATGCCAAACGTCTCTCTTCTAGTATGAATTCAGCGTCATCTTTGATACGAGCCATCTGTCTGGAGAAGAAGAAGTTCTCAGCTTCAT
Organism: Myotis myotis; assembly: GCF_014108235.1. Lineage (NCBI taxonomy): Eukaryota > Metazoa > Chordata > Mammalia > Chiroptera > Vespertilionidae > Myotis > Myotis myotis. The sequence goes on from NW_023416317.1 coordinate 50,439,063, forward strand.
CATTACTGCTCAGAGGTAAGGGGGATTTCAGCTTTGTTTCCCAAAGGTAAGTACTGCTGGAACCCGAAAAGACGAAGTTCTGGCCATGCTGCCATGATGCCCAGGATGCTGAGGAAGAGGAGGAAATGGTTATGCCGAGATAAAGCCCTAAAGTGCTGGTGGAACCAGATCTGGGGGAGTGCAGGGGGGAAGGGAAGGGGAGTTCTTATCTAGTTCTGCTTGCACAGCTTCCCCATCTCTCGTTCCCTGTCCTTGGAGGACATCTAGGAGGTCCTGTGCATTCTCAGCTCACTCTTGGGTGATGCAAAGTCCTGCCGTCCGTCCTTCAGGTCTCCAAGCAAGTTCCTAAATCCATGACAAAAGTGTGGAGGGAAACTTGCCTTGGGGGCGCCATCTTGCTCTTACTGGCCCTCTCCCCTTTTCCTGGGCAGCTTCTGAGCCCTCCACGCTCACAGCAGGGCTTGTGGGACAGGCAAGGCCTAGGGTAACAGGTGCTGTGAGTGCTCTCTGGGCTCTGCAGGTGTTCAGAGCTGACAATTACCCTTTGGAAAAGGGAAAACCCAGCCCAACCTCAGCCTATAGGCAGCCAGAGATACCTTCCACTTCTGCTGCTGAGTCTGCCCTCTGGGACGCCTTTTCACTCGGCAGATGTCTATCAAGCAAATATTTACCAAATATTAAGCTACTGTTTACCACATACAGCGCTAACAACTTACTAAATTCAAGAACACCTCCTTCTGTATAGCATGGGGAGACACCCTAGCATCGGCAGCTTAACTATTAAAGATCAGATCTCCTAATTCTTTGAATCACAACTGTTAAGGAAGCTGTATTATCTGTTGCATACACAGCCGAATATTTCCAGACTTTGGTGCCGATCTGGTCTCACTGCCCCTGAGGGCACCCACAGCCCTCCACTTCCTGCCCTGGCGGAAAGCTCCTTATCTTGAAAGCTAGGATCCCGCCTTCTTCCCGTCACCACCCTTTGAAGGCCTCTTGCCCACGTGTGGATTCAGGAGGACACAATGTTGAGAGTAAACAGTTTCTCAAGAGCTCCCCTCTCAGCAGCCGCGCTTTGCCGGCCGCGGGGAAGCGTCCCAAGTCACGCGCTTGCAGGATGACTGGAAGCCTTTTGATGTCTGGCCTCTTTATCTCAACTTGTCAACTTAGCTCCGTCTGGAGCAGGCCCCTGATGACAGACGACACTGCTGGGCCGGAGCTGCCAGCGGCCACAGGTGGCTGGACAAATGGCAGGGCAAGGGGTGGCGCTTCCAGCAGGAACTGATTCCGCAGACCTGGCAGGATGCTGGGGGGAGGAGGGGCAGGCGCGGGGTTGCCACCCCATCCGTGTGCGTGCGGGCCTCCTCTCTGGTCTGCCCACAGCAGTGATCCTCCGGCTTTCGTTGCCCTGGGAAGGAAGGGCAAGGAAGTGAGGCACCTGCTGCTTTTGCAAAGGGTGGTGGTTGCCCTCTGAACGATGAGTGTCACCCCATAGGCGGAAGACAGATGAGGAGTCTGGGGTCAGGGTCAGGAGCGTCATTGTTTCAAAACAATAGGGGAGAGAGGGAGAGGGGATGTGAGCGCTATTTAAGTAGTGTTGCATTCAGCACTTGCTGGGTGGGAGAGGAAGGCAGTGGGGGAGCGGGAGGGCAGGGGGGAGGGGGAGGGGAGGCGGGAACTCTGCACATGGGCAGGGAACGGTGTGATGGGAGAGGTGCATGAACCTCAGCGGGTCTGGGAGACTCATGTCCACCCTGGAGGGTGAACTTGGCTGGCTGCCGGAGCCCCATGTTCACGCCATGTGATAGAAACAACCGTAAATGTCAGGCCCAGCGACATGCACCCCACAGCCATGCCTTTGACCAAGGCGGTCACTTCCTGCGATAATCATCGCAATTCATATTTGAGATTTAATTAAATAGTAAAGGGGAGCTAGGTCTTCTCTCGTCTTTTCCTCCTCTTCCTTCTTCCCATTTCTCCCCCGCCCCCCCAAGCCTCCAGCCCTAGGATCAGGCAAGGGGATCCCATTGGAAAAACCCCGCTTGGGAAAGAGGCTAACCTGGTTTGCTATGGGTCCCTGGGGCCCGTTACCCAGTCTCTCTGCTCCTTACCTGTCCCAGGTGGGGAGTCCTGGCACGGCAGCCACACAGCTGCTGCTCCCTTGCTTTTGCCTTTCCAGGATGACCTCACAAGAATCCCAGTCCCGTGCTTTCTCACCCCAAAGGGGATGCCTGTCTATGGACACCCTGTAGCCTCAAGCCCACAGCGGGAGCTCCCAGACCATTGCTGGTGACGGGGTTGGTCTGGGCCCCTCTCCTGGGCTTGCCTGTTCATGGAAAAAGGGCGCCGCCTCCAGGTGGGAAATGGCTGTGAAGTCAGGCACATCCCTTCCTGGCTGCGGTGCCCTAACCTTGCTGGTCCGCTATTCCTGGAACAAGCACCCATACAGTACTCACGCTGCCGGTGCCCATCCATACCCCTCGGTACTCACCTGCTCCCAGCACCCGCCACCTGCCTGAGGCTTCCTCTGTCCGGACCCCACTCACCTGTGTGCACAGAGCAGGTGCCAGGGAGTTAATGGCCCCACTCCCACTCCCCCTCCCCCAGCAGCAGCCGGTCTCAGGAGTCAGTGCAGGACCAGGGCCCAGCTCCCTGCCCTCTGCTGGGAAGACTGCCTCCCGGAGTTCCCCAGCCAGACCCACAGCCCTCACCTCCTGGGTCACATGCCTTCATTGTCTTCCTCCCCTGCCTTGTCTCTCTTCTCCACTCATGTTTCCCGGGGTCGCTCCCCACATCTTTGTGAGGGAACACAACCGAGACAATAGGGTGCCCTGTGGCTCTGTACAGGGCCCAGAAACAGAGCTGAGGACGCATCAGGCGCAGAGCGGCCCTGGGGGGATGTAGCTTGAGCTCTGCCACGGAGCACACGAGGCTGCTGCCCCAGGCCCGGTGCTGACCGCGTCCACTCTGCTCTTCCTGCACAGCGGCAACACGGAGCGCTCCGAGTCCCTGCACGACAACACCCTCACGCTGATGGTGCCGCTGGTGCACGAAGTGGACACGTCCATCACGGGGTGAGTAGCCCAGGCCTGGGTGGCCAGATCACAGAGGTGCGCTGCAGGGGACACTGTGCCTGTCTTGAATGTCTCGAATTTGCACGTGTAGCCTGGAGTCAGTGGCCCCGCCACCTCCAGTCTCCCCTGCTCTGAAATGCAGGGTGAAGGCTCAGCTCCAGGGACTCATGCCCTCCTCCCTCCTCATTGTCTCCTCTTTCCCCACCACCCACCCACGTGGCAGGTAACACAAGAAGCTTGACGACAAGTTTAAAGCCCTTCATTTTGTTGAATGTCCTGTCCACCTCTTTATGCAGTATCCCAGCATCCACCCCTCCAGAGTGCCTTGTGGTAGCAGGCAGCGTGGTTCCTGGGACTCACATCTCAGCCAGTGGCTGTGGGGCCAGCCAGAGGCTGCAGCCAGCGCTGTCCCAATGCCTGGCTGGCTCGCAGTAGTGCTGGCTTTGTGTCTCTGTTAGCCCCTCCTGCAGAGCCGGCAGCTCTGCCCAATGTCTGCTGGTCTGGAGTGGGCAGGGGACCCTCAGGATGGGCCCATCCCCTGGCGGGGGAAGTCCATGCCATCCGTGTGCTGCTGGCATTGCTGGAAAGCAGGCCTGCAGCCCCAAAACAGCCCTGTCAGTTACCAGCCAAAGCCCAGGCCTGGGAAAGTGAGAACCCAGTTCCTGGTTCAGGCTCCAGGTAACAGAGCACATAACCTCATGGGTGGTGGGGAAAGTATTTGCATAATCCGTTTGGATCAAATGAGGATCCATGGAACTTTGCCCCGAATGCAAGCTGACCTTCTAGGGGTTCAGAGTTTCTCTCTTTTCAGTTTTCAAGTGCTCTGGGCCCCGGTGGCCAGCAGTAGAAACGCGAATGCAGCGCAGAAGGAGCCATCACCGCCATAGCGCACTCTGCCGGGTGCCCGAGAAGGGGCAGGCGCTCCTGGCATGTTTCATCACGGGCTTCAGGCTTGAGGCACTGGTGGAATATATTTGCTCATTAGCATGTAGATTTGCCTTTGTTCACGGTTCTGTTTTTAACCATGTAGTTTATTTACTTGTTTCGTCAGAGGCACAGTGAGAATGTGCCCTGAACCCAGCCCTGTCCCCGGGGACCACAGAGAAAACACTGGCTCCCTTGAGCCTGTTGTCTGATCCTGCTGTCGGGCCCTGGGCGGCCTCACCGGGAGGTGCGAACAGCCTCAGATGAAGCAAGCCATCGGTTAAACACATGGGTCAACCTCTGATCCCTCCAGGACCACAAAACAGGGCGAGCACAGGAACCAGTCCTGCCATTTGATAATACATTTCTAAAGGAGTACACTTAAGTTGAAAATAGATGCATTGCTGTCCAGACTTGGTACCCCAAATCTTACCTTGTTGGTGTTTAGGCCAGTGAGCAGCTTCTAGAATCTCATCTAGAACCCATTATTGGTCTGGAAATTTGAGTGACTCTAGGCTTCGTCTCATCTCAGACGTGTTGATACGGGCAGCGTGGAAAGCGTGCTACAAACTGAGCTTGCGTGCTTCGTTGCATCTCACACCGCCCCTGCGAGAAACCTGAAGAAAAATGCTGCCATCGATCAGCCTCCACTTTCAAGGCCGAATTTCTGATGATTTTGAATAGTTTGACAAATTTGCATTTTTAAATGAATCTGTCACCGGGTGGAGTTTAGGATGCCAAATCTATAATTCACTTACGTTTATTTCCTAAAAGCTTGCCGTGATCTTTCTCACTTTACAGGAAGTTTTTCAGGGACAAAACAGAACATGGATAATTTTGTAATCCGGTTGTTTTTTTTTTAAGCCTGAAGTCAAAGCTACCAGAGCCTTCCTTGTCATTTTAGAAATATAATCCCAGGACATAGTTACACATGCAGCTTGTTGATTTGACCTACGGTGAGAAGTCACTGTTGGAAACGTCTGCTTAGAAAGCATACGTCTGGCCGTGTCCGTGAACGGGAGAGAGAAGTGCCAAGTCCAGAAAGAGAGCAATTTCTGGAAGGCACCGGGAACAGCCAGGTTCCCGAGCCAGATGGCTGGGTTCTCAGGACAGGGGTGACCTTGGGCCGCGTGACCACGGGCTGGGATGATGGATGTCGTGGTTTCCTCTTTCAGAATCGTGTCTCCAACCTCCTTTGTGTACGGCGAGTCTGTGGCCGCGGCCAACTTCATTCAGCTGGAGGACCTGCCGTGTCACTTCCAGCCCCTCAACGTCACCCTTCAGGTACCCACCCTTGCAGACCGGCTCTGTCACGGGGACCCACGGGAGGGCCCCTGGGATGTATCCGCCGACAGGCAACTTGAGGGCCAGGCTATTTCCAGGAGACACCGTTCCCAGCCTGGTGGGCTGGAGTGTGGTGTATGTGCGTACGTGTGTTCTGCGAGCTCACACGGAATTCCTGCCTTCCCTGGCTGGTGCTCTGCTGTGTAGACCCCCTTGCTTTTCAACACTTGGAGGAAGAAGTGCATGCGACCACCAGAAGGCCTCCTGGTACTGAGGCCCAGGCCGGCATCCCGGCCCAAATGGCCGCAAAGGACCCTTCCAGGTCTCCATCAGTCTCCTATACGGGCAGGGCAGCCTCGAGGATTTGCCACGTCCCCTTCCTCCTGGGTTCTCAGGGCCACTCGCTGTGGACTGGCCGTCCAAGGGACAGCGTTCCTTCTCTAGGCCAGCGGTGGGCAGACTTTCTGAAAAGGGCTGGAGGGCAAGTATGTTGGGCTGGGCAGGCCATGCCGTCTCTGGGGCAACTATTCAACTCCTGTAGCGCAAAAGCAGCCCCGGGCGACACAGACACAAAACCGTGGTGATGGACACTGAAATTGGAATTTTACGTCATTTTCATGTGTCATAAAATGTTACTCTTTTTTTTATACTCCCCCTCCCCCCAGTCATTTAAAAATGTAAAACCATTCTTAGTTCCCGGGCTGTATGGAGACAGGTGGCAGGCCAGCTGGGGCCTGCAGGCCACAGTGTGCCCACCTGCTCTAAGGCACAGGTTCTCAGGCCAGCCCTATTCCACGTGAGACTCTGACTACAAAGCCAGAGGGGCCCCAGCATCATCCAGTCCGTTCTCCTCCATTGACGAACACAGGGACACTTAGGCCAGGCTACAGGGCCCAGAGCTGGGAGAGGCGGGGCCGAGGCCAGGACAGGCCGGGCATTGAGCAGACACAACCACTTGGCCCAGAGCTGTCCCCTGCCTCCTCTACGTCCTTCCCCATGGAGAAGGTGGTTTCCTGGTCTGGTACTCATTCCTGTGGTCAAATAAATTTTATTTTATTTACCCGTGGCTACTCATAGGTGGACCAAGGGGATGACAAATAGTGACGGGGTGAGGGTCCAGAGAACGAGGCAGTAAAGCATTTGTGGGGGCTCACAAACGATGGGCTTCCTCTCCCCGAAATGTTCTCCCAGACGAGAGACCTCAGCAGCCAGGATGGACAGCACATGGCCCCAGCTCGGAGAGGGTGCGCCTCCGCCTCCGGGCCAGCCAGGCCCAGCTGTCGCTCCCCAGGCCTGATCTGTAGGGGGGGCGGGGGAGGGGTCAGACCTGCTTCTGAGACCTTAGAGCAATTGCTGTGAACAGGACCTCTCTTTCCAACTTGCTGCTCAGAATTCATTTATTTTTCTCCATTGGTTTTGGTAATTGGACAGGGGAAGAAAAAACAAACAGATAAAGGCCAGAGGGAGTTATTTCATTTTCCTGAAGTCACTTTCATTGTAATTGCTTACCTACTCTTAAAGTTCTGAGGTGTCCTGCAACAAAAGACACAGTCAAGAAAATTATTTGAAAGGGTTCACCCTGCAGGAGTGATGTCGCCAGAATAAGGAAAATTATTTAAAAGGGTTCACCCTGGCCGGTTTGGCTCAGTGGATAGAGCATCGGCCTGCAGACCAAAAGGTCTCGGGTTTGATTCCAGTCAAGGGCATGTACCTTGGTTGTAGTCTCCTCCCAGGCCCAGGCCCTAGTCAGGGCTCATGCAGGAAGCAACCGATCGATGTGTCTCTCTCACATCGATGTTTCTCTCTATCTTTCCCTCTCTCTTCCAGCTCCTTAAAAATCAATGGAAAAATATCCTCGGGTGAAGATTAACGAAAAATAAAAATGTAAAAGGGTTCGCATGGCACATGCCATGGAATGTAGAGGAGAAAGCAATAAGGAGCAGCAGTTGCACAAAAGATACAAAAATGTTTTCATCCTCTTAAAAAAAAAAATCTGAGGGCATGTGGTTGAGTCACGTTTCTCTGACGGCATTCTTACAGGGAGCTTAAGGTTTCGTATTTCTAGACATCCGACCTGACTTAGGAGACGAGCTAGAGAACCGGGCCCCTGGAGGAGTGATGGACATGGCCTTAGATAAACCTCGCGATTCCCAGTTGCCGGAGGAAGAATAGGCCATTCCGTGAGGATTAAGGGAGCTGGCGGGGACTGTAAGAGGGGGGTGCGTGTGTCATTGATCGGGAGGTTCTCTTGTGTTAGCAAAGCCGACAGATTCCTTGGGCATTCTCTCACGGCCCATTTTCCGGTGTAATTGTCATTATTGTGACCATCTGCAGGAAGGCCACCGGCCACATTGATGGCGCTGATGACCAAGAGGGGGAAGTACCGGGGGAGGATGGGGTCAGGAGTGTGGACAAATCGCTTCTCTTTCCTTATTCTGGCGACATCACTCCTGCAGGAGAACACTATACTTTTTTTTTTTTTTTTAAGACTTTTTAGATAAAGAGATGTTGCCGTGCCTTTTAAAAGCTATTGTTCAATAAGCTACGTAATTGATTAAAGACTCCACTGCAAATGCAGATGGAAGAAAAGCAGGCATACTAGTCTTAGGACTGGATCCTACATTTCACCAGGGATTTCTTAACAGAGACAGATAATTTGTTGACCAATGATAGGCTTTTTTCTGTGTGTGTGTGTGTGTGTGTGTGTGTGTGTATGTGTGTGTGTGTTTGTTTTTAAATCAAGAGTCGATTGATTCCCATACCTGAAAAATTATGGAAAATAATGCAGATGCTGCACAGAGCATTTGCAGAGAATGAAATGTGAAAATTTGTTAAAAATGAATGGATGTGGCAATGCAAGCTCTCCCGTGGCTGTGGCCCTGATGGTGAAGTAACGCCAATCAAATCCACTTCTTCTTTCCTCCCCCCACTCACCTCTATCTGGGGTCTCCCAGACAGGCCAGTGGGTTTCCTCTCCGTTCTGTGTCTCATGTTTCACTTCAGATCAGTTATTTCAGTTGTGATTGGACATCCCCCTTCCTTTTCTTGTATCTTAGGGTTGTTGTTCTTGGTGAATTTTGTTCCTTTTGAATCAAGAGTTGGCAGTGACAGCTCATCTGCTCTATCATTTTTTTTTTTTTTTTTTTTTTGGTCTGTTCTTTGAAGTAGAACCAACTATTGCAAAAAAAAAAAAAAAAAATGAAGACACGGTTTTTTAGGGAGGAGCTGGCTGGAGCCGGATCCTGATACGTTCTGTCGTGTGTGCCATCTCCTGGCGCTGCCCTTCTGACCTCAACTTCAGAGGCGCCTGGAGCCCCTGAATTCTCTCTCTGGCCCCCAGGCGGTGGAGTAGCATTTCACTTCTTCCTTTCTCTTGCTCCTAACCCATCTTTTAAAAAAATAAATAATAATAACATCTTATTGAGCTATCATTCACATACCTTCACGTTCACCCTTTTAAAGTGTACAATTCAGTGGTTTTTCGTACATTTGCAGAACTGGGCAACGATCACCCTAATCTAATTTTAGAACATATCATCACCCCCCCCCCCCCAAAAAAAAGAATCTCCTTATCCCTCTATTAGTTTCCTGTTGCTGCTGTAACTAATTGCCTCAAACAGAGAGGCCTAAAACAACACGCATTCATCTTAGAGAGCTGCCGCCCAGAAGTCCAAATGGGCCTCGCCGGCTAAAACCTCGGTGTCAGCAGGGCTGCGTGCCTTTCTGGAGCCTCCAGGGGAGAATCTGTTTTCCTGCCTCTTCCAGCTTCTAGAGGCGGCCGCATTCTCTGGCTCGGGGTCCCCCTCCTCTTCCAAGCCAGCGATGACTGGTTCACTCTGTGGATAAACAGGGGCCACATGCTCACCTGCCAGCTCAGGGGAGGCCTGTGTGGCAGCCTTGCAAACTCAGAGACTTAAAGTAACCACAAAGGATGGTCTGAAATGAAAACTTTAACTAAAAGCAGTTTGTGGTGGGTAGTCATGTCCTAAGCCGGTATCTTCCCTGACAAAGGTCAGTCTTTACCTTAACTGAGCCTGTCTGTGGTCTTTTTGCATCTACGATAACATATCGTTGGAAAGTCAAAGTAATTTTCCTTTTTCTGGACCCCTCAAAGCGCAGGCACCGCTCTGCGGAGACCACAGATCTCCTCATTGTTACTGAGTTCATCGGTGACTGTGAACTATCCAGCACCCACCTAAGTGAAAGAAGTGTGTGTCTATCATTTTACTTTTTATCCAGTCCCAGAGGTGTCCCCGCTTTGCTTCCTCCCGCCTCCCTCATCCATCACCAGTGGAGTCCATGTAACCCACTCGCGTCTTCTCTTTTGACTGTAATGTTTAAAACAAAGTAGAAAACCCGCCACCCTCCGGAGCGTTATTCCCAGTATGTTGAGATTCTGCTTCCCGGCAGTAATTGACAGTTTGGCTCAAAGAAACTCGTAAAAGTTCTTTACAGGTTTGATTGTTTCTTAACGTTATCAAGCCCTTCTCACAACACACCTCCCTGATTCTGACTCTGTTGCCTTCTTCCCTATTTAAGCTCCTTATTTCACAGATTAGGACATGGATGTCTTTGCTGCCCACCACACTCCCCATCTCTCCTACACCCCCAACCCTAGGCCACCACTAATCGACTTCCTGCCTCTACACATCTACCCATCTTTTTTTTTCTTCTTCTTCATATTCCATTTTCTCCTTGAGTCTCATGTTCATCCTTTGCTCCATCTCCTTTCTTATTGGTCTCTCTGTGGCCGCCACCTTTTCTCTCATTCCTCAGGAGATGATGGTCCGCTGGAGATAGAAAATAGGAAGGACGGGGGGTGGGGTGGGGATGAGAGGGCTAACGTTTTACAGGACCAAATGCTGGGACAGGCATGAGGCGCACAGATGTCATCGAACAATATTAGCAAGTGATGACCTGCAAGTTATGGGGAAACCAAGTCAGCTGGGCAGCGTAGTAAAACAGCCCTTTCTGTAGGTGAGATCATTTGGTTTTAGGACAACCTACTTTGTCTTTGAGGGTCTCAGTTATCTCAAACTGTAAAACAAAAGGGGTTTGGCCAGATCCGTGGTTCTCAAAGTATGGTTCCTGGGAGCCTGTTAGAAATGCAAATCATTTAGCCCATACACACACACACACACACACACACCAAACCTGCTATGTCAGAGACTCTGGGCATGACCCTCCCCTCAATCTATGTTTTAACAAGCCCTTCTGGTTACTCTGATATATGCTAAAGTTGAGAATCACTGAACTAGATTATATCTGAATTCTGTTGTTTTTGAGTAAATGTCTATCAGCGGTTCTCAACCTGTGGGTCGCGACCCCTTTCGGGGTCGAACAACCCTTTCACAGGGGTCGCCTAAGATCATTGGAAGACACATATATAATTACATATTGTTTTTGTGATTAATCACTATGCTTTAATTATGTTCCATTTGCAACAATGAAATTGGGGGTCACCACAACACGAGGAACTGTATTAAAGGGTCGCGGCATGAGGAAGGTTGAGAACCACTGGTCTAGATCTACAAAAATAAATCCTTTTTAGCAGGAAGAAGACAAGAACATTGAAATCTCCCATCATCTGATATTTCTAGATCCCAAACCTTAGAACCTCTGTGTATCCCTTCAAATAATTTCCGGGTCTATATTGCATGGCATGAAATGAAGATCCTTGCTTCCATTAAAACGTGCTGTGTGCGTCTCACACCCACAGGTCTATAACACCGGGCCAAGCACCCTTCCCGGGGCATCCGTCAGCATCTCTCTCCCTAATCGACTGTCACCTGGAGGCGCAGAGATGTTTCACGTCCAGGAGGTGGTGGTGAGTTCTCCTTCGTTTCACTGTTGCTTTCAGACTTGAACCAGCTCATTCCCATTCTGTGTTCCACTCGAGGGCCCAGGAGGTTCACTCATTCTAACCTTTGGAAACACCTGGAGAAGCCAGGAGACCTGCAACACCCGAATGTTTACATTGAGACAGCGTGGTTCATGCCATAAGAAGACCTCTCCCCAGAGGGTTGGGTGTGGACCTGACTTCTGGGGTAGACGTCACTGATTCTGGAAACCCCAGCAACTGTCTGCAGTCGTGACAATTGCCTGGATGCATTTTTCTGCAGGCAAGGTCCACAGCACCCATAAAGCTTCTCAGAGCGTGACGCATTGGTTCATAAAACCTACGTGCAGGTTGAAGCTCAAGCTGATGCAGAATATGCAAGGCTACCTGCTCCTGCGTCAACTCGAGATGGTTCTGTCTCAAGAAAAGCCTGGTAACTGGCAGAAGGTCATTCCCACGGCCTCTTGACTTCCTTGGTTTCCAGGCCAGCACATTCCCTTGGTTTTGCCTTTCTTGCTGGCTCTTCTCATCTCCCCAACTTCTGCAGGGCCCAGTGTCTCCTTGTTTCTACACTCGATCTCAGAGATCTCAGCCCGACCCGTGGCTATATATTCAGTCTGTGCCGGACTCAGCAAATACTTTGCACTCACCGTATGCCAAGCGCTGGCTTACTGTGGGGAACGAAACAGACAAAAACATCCTCATTTCCAGACCTCGTGAATATTCGGGTGGAGAGAGACAAATAATGCATAAATAAGACAGACGTAGTGTAGAATGCCCCCTAGTAAACGCTATGGAGAAAAGTGAAGGAGGCAAGGACTGCGCAGGCGGGTCTCACTGAGACCTTCATTGGGGAGGGCTAGGGGGGACCAGCGCTGTCTCAGGAGTTTGTAATGTGATATTTGCATATGAAGGCCCTGCCAAGTCAGTTTCCTGAGAATTCTCTCTCCTTGATTTTAGCCCTATTTGGTTTCTCTCCTTGGAAATGCTGCCCCCACGGTACCCCGGCACCCCCATGCTTCCCCGGGCACAGTGTCCGCGTTGGACATCGAGGAGTCTGGTGGGGGTGGGGGGTGCTCATGGGCGCTCCCTCCCGGGGAGCTTTCTGCCTCAAAGCCGATGGCTCACTCCGCTGGCAACAGCCGTTGACAGGAACACCGGTTTCTAAAGCTGGCTGGCTGTGGGGGCGCAGTTTGCATGAGAAACATCCTGGGTTTTATGACTTGGTTGTGCACGGAGGGTAATTGCAACAAGAAGTCTCCCCTGCAGCCGGCCTGCTGGAGGCCAAGGTTGAGCTTGTACATAAGCCAGGCCTGGCACTTTAAAGCAGACCAGCAACTAACCCAAAGCAGAATCGAACCACTCACCCCCCCCCCCCCCCCCGCTCCCACCCCAGCGTCTACTGCTCTCCCCAGTGGTGAGCACATGCTCTTTTTTTTCTCCTCCATTACCCTCTGTTTTTTCGGTAACAATTCAAGGAGTCGCCCTATCCCACTCGTTCATCCCGGGGGGAAGGCGCCTGTTATAAGAGGTCAAGGCTGAGGAACCCTCCCCAGGATGCAAAGTCCGTGGGTGAAGTGCATTCTTTTCCTCAATATCCTGTCACTTCAATGATGTCATGTGAAGTGAGCCATTCATAACACAGCTTATGCTGTAAGATGAGGGGATAAGAGAGGGAAGGGGGGAAGGAAACCCCTCCCCGGCAGGAGACAGATTTCTGGCCCTGGGGTGGATTTGGGGATTATATGATCTAACCCTGTGCCTTTGAACAGAATACAATCAGGACATCTCCCCAGTACAATGGAACTGTGTTTCCCCTCAGTGCACTGCACCGAGCCTTCCTGGTACCACTGGAAGTGCGTTTTTTATGACTATCCTCAATTCTCCATGCTCTAATTTCTCTGACCTTTTCTGAGCTAAAATGGGAAATAGTTGCCTAGCTCCCTCTGTGGAGCTGGGCTGTTACTTAGTCATTTTCCCCGCTTTTCTGCCACAAAAGATCATAAGAGACAGACAGACAGACATGGATGTGTTGTTCCACTTAGGTGTGCATTCCTTGGTTGCTTCTTTTTTTAAAATATATTTTATTGATTTTTTACAGAGAGAAAGGGAGAGGGATAGAGAGTTGGAAACATCGATGAGAGAGAAACATCCATCAGCTGCCTCCTACAACACCTCCTACTGGGGATGTGCCCGCAACCAAGGCACATGCCCTTGATCGGAATCGAACCTGGGACCTTTCAGTCCGCAGGCCGACGCTCTATCCACCGAGCCAAACCAGTTAGGGCCCTTGGTTGCTTCTTGTATGTGCCCTGACTGGAGATTGAACCTGCAACCTTGGGCTATTGGGAGGACTCTAACCAACAGCTGCTGAGCCTGGGCCTGATCATTATTCCTTTAATTCTCTTTTTCCTGTCCTAGGCCATTCTCTTTGCTCTCTCCATACAGTCCAAATAAATAAAAACTGAGCGCCACATAGAGATGCCTCTTTCCTCAACCTCTCCTCCTCGCAAATGTTTTACTCAGGCAGGTAGGAGCCCGTTAACCATTTGCAAACTTGCTAACTTCCACTCCTGAATATTTCTCTATGTGACCCTCAGACACCCTGAGGTTTGCTATAAAAAGAAAATAATTTTAAAAATCAACAAGGAAATCTTTCTTAATGGCCAAAACCATGAAGTGCAAAACCATGCACAACCCACCTTTAGGCCAATATCCTCTGCCTCCAACCTCATCCCTGACCTTGTCTCCCAGCCACTCTGGACCCTGAAGGCTGCTGACCCACCCACCAGGAGGTTATGCTTCAATTCCTGCTCAGGGCACATGCCCGCCCGGGTTGTGAGCTCAGTCCCCAGTGCGGGACATGCAAGAGGCAGCCAGTCAATGATTCTCTCTCATCACTTATGTTTCTATCTCTCTCTCCCTCTCCCTTCCTCTGAAATATATGTTTTTTAAATAAAAATAAAAAGGGCTAAATCACTTGTCAAATATAGAGGCTTCCAAGAGCAAATTTAAACTCCAAAATTTTGGTCAGAAATATAAAAACATCTCTCTCGCTCGCTCTCAATCTCTCCCCCTGCCTCTCGTCTGTTCCCCCTTCTCCTCTTTCTCTCTTTTCTTCCCCTTTCTCCCCTCCCTACACACACACACACACACACACGCACACACACACACACACACAGTCTGCTGATCTCTGCCATGGGCTCAAATAATTTTTTTTTTCTTTTTCTTCTTTCTGCACATGCCTGAGTATGAGCTGAATAGCCAAGTTCCTGAAATGGGTCAGGATTAGGTTGGCTTCGACTTTTTTTGTTTTTCTCAACAGAAGCCAAACACTTAAAAAGCAGGGAGATGGCTGACGGAATTCTGGAGTGCAAGTTACGTTCCTGGGCTCTGGGCTCTGGGCCGCATTTTAGTCCTGGATGGAGGGAGAAAGTGTGTGTCTCGGAAGGTGAGGCTAAGCCTCAGCCTGGCCTGTTCTTGCACAGCTTGGTCCAGGGGCTGCCCTTTAACCCGCGTGGACAGAGCCCATGAATCAAGCCAACGGTGCCGTCTCCCGCTGACCCGGGCGCCGGCCTTATCAGGAGACCAGAGGCCTGTGGTCGTCCTGCAGGGACATCTGGAAGCATTAAGGCCTCCTTGTGGGGTGTGGCCCCGCCGGATTGCCCCTGCTTAGGTACCTGGTGTTTTCTGGCCTTAAAAGTTGCTGATTACGCAGTTGACTTTCCTTCGTTCCTTCCTTTGTTCCTTAAACGCAGCATGACAGGGCGCCCTGGCGTTGCAGGGGTGACGGGTCGTTACCAAAGTCAGTCACAGGAACTCTCACTGAGGATAAACAGGGCTCATCGGCCATTGCCCTGAAACATGCATCCCCATTTAACCTGCCAGGACTAACTGTGGCTGCTTCGGGAGCACAAAACCGGGAGACCTCCTTTCTGACAGACACACCAGGTCTCTCCCAAAAGGGACTTTACAGCAGCGTCAGACACTGACAAGTAATTACCTCCCCGGCTCAGGGAGCCGGCTTCACTCGCCTCTCCTTCATAATCGAAACTTACCCCTTAAAGCATATTCCGGGCCCCCCAGAAGCCTGGACACTTTAGACTTAGTGACTGACATGTAGCTTTCTCTTGTCACTGCTCTGATGACTGTAGTCTCAGAAAGCCGTGTAAAAGGTTAGACAGATGGCGCCCACAAAATGATGGGGAATGACTACTTCCCTTTTAATAAAGGGGTAATAGTGAAGTGCCACACCTGGGAAACGCAGAGGGAACTCTGAGTCCGTAGGTGTGCTGCTTTATCCTTTGCCGGAAGATGGGGCCAAGAGCTAGAAGCAGAATTGACAGAATCCCGTACAATTCCAAGGACTGTGTTGGGTCCCACGGGGCCAGAGGGGTGTGTGTGTTGGGGGGGTGGGGGGGGCGGTTACTGACTCATTTATTATCCAAATCAGCAGACTGCTCTGCTCCCAAATGCTTCATTATCTGTGGAAGGAAAACATTCTTGGCATGCATGTCAAGTGCTCAGATAACATATTCATGTCTCACTTTTTCGCTAAAGAGAGTCTGACCGCATCTGGAAATTCTTCTGTGTCACTGCTTCTCTGAAACTGCATCCCATCTGTATCACTTTAACTCGGGTACAAGGCCATGCTGGTGAAATGGGCCCCCTCTGGGAGGCCGGTCTCCATCGGAGGAAAAGCAAATGAATTCTGTTCCACAGGGCAGCCTGCTAGTGGCCCGCACGCTTTGACTTTGCAGGGTGTCGGCCTGTCACAGCCAAAGGAAAGGGTGTTGGGGAGTGGAGAGGGAACCCCGTTGTTTTAGCCAAAACCTAGAGCTACTGGTGGGGGTGCTGGGAGTCATTAGTTTATATCCTAGAAAGTGCGATTTTTTTTTTACGAAATAATGGCAGACTCCTCAAAATTGTACAGTACATCATGTTCTCTTCTCCTCTGGGACATTGGTTTTGAGGTTTTGCCCCTGTATTTTCTGTTTCTCCCCTTTATTTTCTGTTTCCGTTTTGGTCTCGGTAACACCCTGACCTTTCAGATCTAGTACAACTTTTCACAGTGGCGCTGGGCTTCAGGGGTGGGGTAGGGGGTTGAGGAAAGCAAGTGTTTTCTTTAAAAGATCATTTTCAGAGGAGAACCAAGATGGCGGCATAGGTTAACGCCGGAGTTTGCTGCCTTGAACAACTACTTCAAAAGTGAAACCAAAAAACGGAAGGGACATCACCCAGAACCACAGGAACGCTGGCTGAGTGGAAGTCCTACAACTAGGAGGAAAGAGAAACGCATACGGACACTCAGAGGAGGCGCAGTGCTGAAGTCAAATTCTGAGGTGCGGAGTGCGCAGTTGGCGTTTTCAATCGGGAGGGAGTCGCAGACTCTGAGCTCCAGATCCGGGCGAGTCTTTAGGGACCCAGACTCAAACGGGAGAAGCAGGACTGTCTGGCTTCGGTCAGAGCGAGTGCAGCTTTCTCTCTGAGCTTTGCAGCGGGTGCTGGGACTCAGAGAGGCAGAGCCCCTGGGGACAGGACTGAGAGCCGCCATAACTGCTCTCTCCGGCCCACCCTGTTGATCCTGTGCGACCCGCCCCGCCCAAGCCCTGCACACAGGCATTTGCCGGATAGCCTCAGGCAAACGCCAGATTAGCACCTCCCTAGAGGACAGAAGTTCTCTCACTGCTGACACAGCTGATTCTCATAGCCACTTGGCCTGGAGGTCAAACCCTCCCTGGAATTAGCTACAACAATCAAGATTTAACTATAAGACTGCGAACAAAGACCACTAGGGGGTGCACCAAGGAAGCATAACAAAATGCGGAGACAAAGAAACAGGACAAAATTGTCAATGGAAGATATAGAGTTCAGAACCACACTTTTAAGGTCTCTCAAGAACTGTTTAGAAGCCGCCGATAAACTTAATGAGATCTACAAGAAAACTAATAAGACCCTCGATCTTATATTGGGGAACCAACTAGAAATTAAGCATACACGGACTGAAATAACGAATATTATACAGACTCCCGACAGCAGACCAGAGGAGCGCAAGAATCAAGTCAATGATTTGAAATGCGAGGAAGCAAAAAACACCGAACCGGAAAAGCAAAATGAAAAAAGAATCCAAAAATGCGAGGATAGTGTAAGGAGCCTCTGGGACAGCTTCAAGCATACCAACATCAGAATTATAGGGGTGCCAGAAGATGAGAGAGAGCAAGATATTGAAAACCTATTTGAAGAAATATTGACAGAAAACTTCCCCCACCTGGTGAAAGAAATGGACTTACAGGTCCAAGAAGCGCGGAGAACCCCAAACAAAAGGAATCCAAAGAGGACCACACCAAGACACATCATCATTAAAATGCCAAGAGCAAAAGATAAAGAGAGAATCTTAAAAACAGCAAGAGAAAGAAACTCAGTTACCTACAAGGGAATACCCATACGACTGTCAGCTGATTTCTCAACAGAAACTTTGCAGGCCAGAAGGGAGTGGCAAGAAATATTCAAAGTGATGAATACCAAGAACCTACAACCAAGATTACTTTATCCAGCAAAGCTGTCATTCAGAATTGAAGGTCAGATAAAGAGCTTCACAGATAAGGAAAAGCTAAAGGAGTTCATCACCACCAAACCAGGATTATATGAAATGCTGAAAGGTATCCTTTAAGAAGAGGAAGAGGAAGAAAAAGGTAAAGATACAAATTATGAACAACAAATATGCATCTATCAACAAGTGAATCTAAGAATCAAGTGAATAAATAATCTGATGAACAGAATGAACTGTTGATTATAATAGAATCAGGGCCGAAACCGGTTTGGCTCGGTGGATAGAGCATCGGCCTGCGGACTGAAAGGTCCCAGGTTCGATTCCGGTCAAGGGCATGTACCTGGGTTGCGGGCACATCCCCAGTGGGAGATGTGCAGGAGGCGGCTGATCGATGTTTCTCTCTCATCGATGTTTCTAACTCTCTATCTCTCTCCCTTCCTCTCTGTAAAAAATCAATAAAATATATTAAAAAAAAAAAATAGAATCAGGGACATAGAAAGGGAATGGACTGACTATTCCTGGGGGGGAAAGGGGTGTGGGAGATGCGGGAAGAGACTGGACAAAAATCGTGCACCTATGGATGAGGACAGTGGGTGGGGAGTGAGGGCGGAGGGTGGGGCAGGAACTGGGAGGAGGGGAGTTATGGGGGAAAAAAAAGAGGAACAAATGTAATAATCTGAACAATAAAGATTTAATTAAAAATAAATAAATAAATAAATAAATAAATAAATAAATAAATAGATCATTTTCAACTGGAAAGAGAGAGGACACCTAAAGTGCTTGCCTTTTCTGGCTTTTTAAAGTTCTTTCCCTTTCTGGAAATTAAATGACATGAAGTCATTCGTGAACTTCTTGCTCCTCCCACTCTATCCCCATCTCTGCAGCTTTGGCAGCAAGCTGGTATTATGGGCGCCTGCTACCATGCTCTCCTTCAGCCTTTTCAGTTCAGAACAGAACATGGCTCCTCATTTGAGGATCCAGGCTCGGAGGGAATGCCCAAAGTTAGATCCCCATTTCACTTACCCTGTAACCATTGTGATCATCAAAGTGTTTTTCCTTTTGTCCATATGAACACATTTGAGTCTCCAGCTACACACAGAGGTAAATATCAGAAAATCAGAAGGAACTGAACTAACAAACAAGGGCGCCCTTTTCACAAAGTGGAAGAATCTGTAACTCTTCAGAAGGGCCCACCAAGGAATGCCTTAGAGAGGGCCTTCCTCAACATGATATGAGGCATTTACACAGAAAGTGTGTTTCCAACCCTGCGAATACGTCAGTAGCATAAAGCGTGGCATGTTTAATAGGAAGAACTACCCAAATGGTTATCACTGTTTCTCTGCACTGTTTCAGTATCAATCATGTCATTGATATTGAAAAATGAGAGTAAATGAAATGATCCACACCTCCTAGGTTATGATAAAGGCTTGAAATGAATGGTGATAACATCAAAGCATCTATCCTCGGATTTCTGATTCACATATTGTCATCTTTTACTGTTCTTTGGTCAATACGAAGAAACGTTCAATAGTAAATCATAGCCATGAGATTTAACAGGAGGCACAATGTAAAGGGCTCTGTGACACTGTTATCACAGTTCACCTTTTGTTGAGTGGGAAATGTAGTTCTTATCTATCCCTCAAGTAGTAAACATCTTAGGGTGGCCTCATTAACCGGTTGGTATCATTTCGCAATCATTTTATGAATACTACTAGAGGCCCGGTGCACTGGTGGGGTCCCTCGGCCTGGCCTGTGGGGATCGGGCCAAAATCGGCTCTCTGACATCCCCTGAGGGGTCCTGGATTGTAAGAGGGCACAGGCCAGGCCGAGGGACCCCACTGGTGCACGATTGATCGGGGCCAGGGAGGGACCATGGGAGGGCTCCAGGGCCTGTCCGGCTCATCTCACCCAGTCCCGATCAGCTGGATCCCAGTAGCAAGCCAACCTACCGGTCGGAGCATCTGCCCCCTGGTGGTCAGTGTGCATCATCAAAGGGTTGGACACAGCATATTAGACTTTTATTATATAGGATTTTTACTTTAAACCTTGGAGTCCTAAAATTAATGTCACCAAAG
Source organism: Myotis myotis (assembly GCF_014108235.1). Classification (NCBI taxonomy): domain Eukaryota; kingdom Metazoa; phylum Chordata; class Mammalia; order Chiroptera; family Vespertilionidae; genus Myotis; species Myotis myotis. The sequence goes on from NW_023416317.1 coordinate 50,458,809, forward strand.
CCGCTGTGGTCAATGGTCAGCCTCCTGTGGCAGAAAGGGAACTTGTGTTTTCTGATGCCTTGGTTCCAAGGGTCGGCAGTCGGTAATGAAATGAGCAAAGGAGGCATTCAAAACATTCTCTGGGTTTTCAAAGTCAAGGGGCATGTGAATTCAGAGGGACAGGTGGCGCGTCAGGGGGTGGGTCATGTTTACCCAGTTGCCATCAGCTGCAATGGGTGTAACATGAGAAGGAAAAGTAGCCCAAGGGTGTAACTGAGAACATCAAGTCAGTGATTAGCAGATAAAGGTCAGTTAACAGGAAACACGTGTTTTCAAAAAGCGAACCTATGCCCCCTTTCATCCCAGTCAGTTCAACAAACAGATCTTAGATCAGCTTCACCCGAGACCCACCCACACTGGCAAAGATGCCCAGCCTGCTTCATGGAAAGCACCGAGTTGTCGCTGAGTGGGTTTCTCTGCCAATCGAATCTTTCCATTTTTCTTTCATTGGCTGTGAGTGCATTCAAGGCAGTGCACTGTGTACATTGAGTCAGAGACCCTGGTGACCTTTCCCATCCCCAGAACCCAACCAGCCAGAGTACAGTCAAGGAACGGGCTGGTAGAAAGAGGGCATCTCTGCCTTAGCTTGTTGAAAATATACCAATAAGACCACCTGGCCCAGGTAGAAAGTGGTTCCTCTGTTTGAGCCATGTTGACCACGTCTTGGTAACTGGCTCCTCCTAAGATTCGCCTACAGGGCCTTCCTCCATGTCCAGGCCCCCATCTCCTGCCTTATTTCAGGCCATTATGACCCAACATTCATCCAATGCTTAAGCCATGTTGAACTCTAGGCTCTCTAGACTCAACTCTACTGTTTGTACCTCCATGTTTTTGCATATGCTGTTCCTCTCCGCCTGGAATTACCTTCCCCCTTCTCTCTTTACTCTCCAGAAGTTCCTTTATCATCCTCCAAGATCCACCAGAAGTGCCACCTCCCAATCAGACATGCAGATCATGACAGGGGCTGACTTTCGAGTAGAGAGAGACATTTATAATCACAATTAGGGGCTCTGCTCTGAGGTCTGTGAAAAGATAACCATAAAATGATGGTCCAGGCCCTGGCTGGGTGGCTCAGTTGATTAGAGCATTGTCCGTACACCAAAATGTTGCAGGTTTGATTCCTGGTCAGGGCATATACCTAGGTTGTGGGTTCGATCCCTGGTCAGGACATATAAGGCCAGCAACCAATCGATGTTTCTCTCTCTCTCCCGCCCTTCCTCTCTAAAATCAATAAACATATAATGGGGTGAGGATTAAAAAGAAAAAGAAGAGATGATCTAGGTGTGGTTGGAACAGAGGCTGTTCAGCTGGGGTGCGAGGAAGGTGGAACAGGACAGTGATTCCTGCTGGGGATTTTGGAGGTGATGCTCATACCCGGGTCAAAGCTGACAGCTACAAGACAGGTTACTTAACATCTCTGAGCCTGAGATTTCTTAGCTCTAAGTTGAGAGTGAAAAGTCAGGAAACCAGATGTTCCAGTTTGCCTGCTGCTGATCTACGTCTCTCTCATGCACTTCTGTCTGGTTGACTCCCCCACTTCACTCTCAGAAATGCCCCAGTTTGGACAATAAATCATACGGTCACCCTACTGATAGCAGTACCCTCTGCACACAGGCGTTTTAAGGATTCAGTGTATGCCCAGAGCACTTAAAATAGTAGCTAATGGTAGCTGGTATTATTTCTGTTTGTGTTTGAACTTAGTGTAGAGATGAGAATTGGTTTCCTCAGGACGTGAGATTCAGAAAACAGATTGGAGGACTTTTGTGTCCCTCCCGTCTTCAGGCCCAGGGATAGACGCTGTGTTGAGGCTGCTCTGGTCTGGGATCCTGGGGGAGATCTGTGTCCTCCCTCTCTCACTTTAGGTCAGCAGACAGCTCTTGGTACCTTATGTGGGCTCGTCTCCTGAGGCTACAACATGGAAATTCCATTTCCTCTAACCCTGTTATCAGCCACCCTCAGCCTGGAGAGTCTTTAGTAAAAGCTCGAGATGTTCCTTCAAATAATAACAGTCGAAACAAAGCGTGGATTCTCTTTTTCGGTATCACACCCTGATTCATACTTTGGCCCCAGCGTTTCGTGAAACGAGGCTCTGCCAGACCACCTGGAGTGTGCACTCCGTCCTTGGGCCTGGGCCTTGGAAGCTTCCGGCCCGAAGGCTCCCCCGACGGAGGCCGACCTGGACCCTGCCACCAGGTGATGTCCACATCCCCCTTGGGCTCCCAACAAGTCCCCGAGTCACCATTATCTCTTGGCTTCAACTTGCACCCTGTTTTCCTTGGGGTTGGGACAAGGCGGGGGGAGGGGCCAAATGCCAACAGAAAACCCTCAATAGCCGCCTTCGCCGAATGCAGCCCTGGGCCCCGCATCCCCTTGGCCTTTTCTGTGTGTTTGTGAAGCCCTATTAGTCACATTCCCATAGACATGGATGTCTTCCAGCCCCCAGGGGTCGCGGAAGATAAGCAGCCGTGTCATGGGAAGCATTTGGACTCACAGAGTCTGGAAAATAGATGAGAAGTGAGTGGGCAGAGGTGAGCAGGGGGCAATGGCCACAGAATCCTTGGCCAGACAAGGAAACGAGGCTGATAGACAAGAAGAGGACATTCCTGCCCCCTGACTTTGAGCAAAGAGGCTGGTTAGAACCAAGTTGTGTGCTGGGGGAGGGGAGGTGGTCAGCAATTGCTTATCTATTTAATGTGAGATTAGGTGACCCCATCGGTTCGGTTCCCCGTCAGGGCACATGCCCGGTTGTGGGCTCCATCCCCAGTAGGGGGCGTGCAGGAGGCATCCAGTCGACGTTTTGCTCTCACGTCCATGTTTCTCTCTCTCCCTTCGTCTCTCTGTAAAAATTCATTTTTAAAAGATGCACGGATAGTCCTCCATGTGTGGAATTGGCAACCAAGGCCTGCCTTCGTGACCGCATAGGCCGCCACCCTCATGTTACACCTGAGGAAACTGAGGCACCGAGACCCGAATGGCAGAGCTGTTAGGAGGCAGAGCTAGGCTGGGGCCCGGGACCATCGAGTGTTCATCAAGGCCACCTGTGCCATAGGACTCCTTACTGGTGCCACTTATGCCCACACCAATCACATGACCTCAGAGGAGTCATGGAATCCGGGGCCTCTGGTCCCTTATCTGAGGCCTCGGGACCACATGACCTTGGAGCTGCCTTCCAGAAACAACATTCCAGGATGCTCTGTTCCCCTTCCCACCCAGGACATGGGGTGGCCTGGCCTCCCGGCCAGCAGGCACTTTTATCTCCATGGTCTAAGCCAGTGGTCGGCAAACTCATTAGTCAACAGAGCCAAATGTCAACAGTACAACAATTGAAATTTCTTTTGAGAGCCAAATGTTTTAAACTTAAACTATATAGGTAGGTACATTGTTATTAACTTAATTAGGGTACTCCTACGGCTTAGGAAGAGCCACACTCAAGGGGCCAAAGAGCCGCATGTGGCTCGCAAGCCGCAGAAGACCTGGGTCACAGTGGAAGACTCTTGAGATTCCCAGGCTTCTAGGCTACTGGTTCCTTCCTTTTGACCAATATCAAAATAGGAAGGGATGGCCTCCCTCCACCCTCACCCCTCCGTGACTGTCACCCCAGCCCCAGCCTCATGCTCCGTATCTGAGAGGCAGAAAGGTGGGTACAAGCAGATCTCTGGAGCCAGATGACCTGCACCCTAGCCCTGCTCTGCGCCTGGCCTGGGGGGGTGGGGGGGGGCCTCTGCCTCTGGCAATCGCCTGGCCTCCCCTTGCCTCTCGGTGGGGATACTAACAGCTCTCACCTGGTGGGGGTGAGGACAGGATGAGTTCGTTTGTGTAAAACACTCAGAGCCTGGCACACAGTAGGGCTGCACAGTGTTGGGTATCACTGTGGCTGTCGCATAGTGTATCCAACACACATGGAAAAATGCTTCCCTTTGGTGATCCTGGCCAGAGACTGTGCTGCTCCGTTTTAGCTGAGGGAGCGTCACGAGAGGATTCGGGGTCTGAATCAGACCCGTGCCGCCATCAGTCTCCCTGTGAAAGAGGACCACCCGGAACCTCCTGGAAAAAAACGCCGCCTTCCCGACTGAAGTGATTCCCACGAAACCACAGCTGGGAGCACAACTGGCTGAGATTTCCATTCACCACAAACTCCGTCTCCACTCGCCTTCTCCAGATGCCACATCGATCACATCATGTCACCGTCATCACCCTGTCCCCAGGCCGCCCCGAGACTCTGGGGGCAGGAAGGGAAAATGAGGTTCGGAGCCAGGTCGCTGCCCTGCGGTCTCGGGTTGCTCCTCACCCCGTTGCCCCGCCGTGCCCAGCTCCCTGCCCTCTGGGCTGGGGTCTTGTGGGGACGGTGGCGCCAGGACCCGCCCCCCAAGCATGCTAGTGAAACTGGCTGACGTGGGGCGCTGCTCCCACACTTCCTCTCCTGGGTTAGAAACCCAAAGCGCCCGTTTGCAGAGCCAGGAGGAGCTCTGCCCGCCTCCCTGATTGTAATTAGGACGAAGCATCCCGCAAGACTCGGGGGTTCTGTTGTTCTGAACGCAGACCGAATGTGTTTGGGTGGCCGGGCCTGATCGTCCTGGCAGAGGACGGTATGCCACAGGCGGAGGGGGACCATTTCCGTGGCCGTGCAGCAGCCGTCCGCTCCAGAAGACCCACATGCCTCAGGGTGAAAAGTGATTCGATTAAGAACATGAGCGCACAACTCAAATTCTCAAAGCCTCGATGAGCAACATGCTTTCTGTCGGCCACATGCTATGGATGCCTAAATAGAGAGCAGCCCCCACATAAGCCAATCGCCCACTCCCCTAATTGAGGTGAACTGAACAAACGTTTTTGGCCAACTTCATAGAAATCAAAACTGTGCTGGCCTTTCAAGTGGGGCGTGGGAATTGACTTTGGAAAGGGGCCAGAGGGAACTTTCTGGAGTGATGGACATGTCCTCTAGCTTCATGGTGGTGGTAGTTATGTGAGTGATTTCAGTTGTCAAAATTCATCAAACGGAACCCTTGAGATGTAGTTGGTTGAGCATCGTCCTGTGCACCAAAAGGTTGCCAGTTCGATTCCTGGTCAGGGCATATGCCTGGGTTGCAGTTTGGATCCCTGGTCAGAGCACATTCGGAAGGCAGCCCGCCTCTCTCTCTCTCTCTCTCTCTCTCTCTCTCCCCCCCCCCTCTCCCTCCCTCTCTCTCTCTCTCTCTGTAAGCATGTCCTCAGGTGAGGATTAGAAAAAATAATTCTTTTAAAGATCAGTGCACTTTCGTGGATGTATGTTTTACCTCAATAAAAAGTTATAATAATGAATTCAATAATACCTACTTAATAATATTTAACTTAATCAGGTAGGTGCATACAGTAGTCCCTCCTGATCTGTGGTTTCGCTTTCCACAGTTTTAGTTACCCACATGGTCAACCATGACCCAAAAATATTAAATGGAAAAATTCAGAAATAAACAATTTATGAATTTTAAATTGCACACCGTTCTGAATAGTGTGATAAAATCTTGAGCCATCCAGCTCCATTCCACCCGGGACATGAATCATCCCTTTGCCTCGAGTATCCACGCTGCCTTTGTCACCTGCCTGTTAGTCACTAGTAGCCATCTTGGTTATTAGACCGACTGTCCTGGTGTCGCAGTGCTGTGTTCAAGTCACCCTTATATAATAATGGCCCCAAAGCACAAGTGTAGTGATGCTGGCAATTCAGATGTGCCAAAGAAACGTCATAAAGTGCTTCCTTTAAGTGAAAGGTATGTATGTAAAGGGAAAAACATAGCATATGCAGGGTTCGGCACCGTCCACAGCCTCAGGCATCCCCGGGGGGTGTTTGGAACATACCCCCCATGGATAAAGAGGGACGGCTGTACTTAAAATTATATGTGAACTAGAGGCCCGGTGCATGAAATTCATGGGGGAGGTGGGGGCGTCCCTCAGCCCAGCCTGCACCCTCTCCAATCCAGGACCCCTCAGGGGATGTCCGACATCCCTCTCGCAAACCAGGACAGCTAGCTCCTAACCGCTCACCTGCCTGCCTCCCCTAATCACTCTGCCTGCCTGCCTGCCGGATCCCCCTAACTGCTCTCCCCTGCCAGCCTTATGGCCCCTAACCGCCTCTGCCTTGGCCCTGCCACCGTGACTTTGTCCAGAAGGACGTCTGGAAGACATCCAGTCTAATTAGCATATTACCCTTTTATTCGTATAAATAATATATATAATATATTACCCTGGCCAGTGTTGCTCAATGGTTAGAGTGTTTGACTGTGCACCCAAAGGTTGAAGATTCCATTCCCAATCAAGGGCACATACCCGGGTTGTAGGTTTGATTCCCAGCCCTGGTTGGGATGTGTGCAGGAGGCAGCCAGTTTCTGTGTTTCTCTCACATCGATGTTTTTCTCTCTCACATCAGTGTTTCTCTCTCTCTCTCTCTCTCTCTCTCTCACACACACACACACACACACACACACTTTCTCTAAAAAAAAATCAATGGGAAAAATATCCTCGGGTGAGAATTAAGAACAACAACAAAAAAGAGTAACATTAATTTATACCATCCTTCCCATTCACACATTTCACAAAATGATGTTATGTACATGTACATTTTTCAAGATCGGTGCCCATTACAAAGCCACTTTTTAGTTGACAGTTTTCCAGAGCCTGTCGTCTTCAGTCTGTCCAATTTATTTGAGATACAGAACATTTTGGATCCATGTTTAGTGCTGAAATTTCACGGAAAGACACCCCCATTTGTATAACGTTACAGCACTTGTGTTCCTTGTTCGTCTGGTAAGTTATCACGATCCGCACTACATAAGCCACTTGTGTTGTGCTTTCTGAAATGAGCTTTCCAATACTTATCACAACTTACAACAGTTGCACCCCAGGAATAATCACCGATTATGTATTAAATCTCATTGCTTCCTTCCCATTAATTCCCCTCCAGTGACTTCTGAAAGCCTCCAAAACCAACTGATTAAAATATTTCAGGCCAGTGTATCTTCCCAGGTTTTGTGGTTCAAATAAAGTAATTGAGAAAATACCAAATTATGAGATACTTTCAAAGAATAATAAGTCGTAAACTGTGAGATATTTGTAAAGGGAACACTCTTTCCTAATAATCCACTTGAGGAAATATATCTTCCCCTCATTTATGTTCAGGCCTATACTACAAAGTAAATCCTGGCATGTGTGTTCAGACCAAAGATAAAATAGAGATTAATTTAGCAAATTTGGGGGTCTTATTTTATAGTTCATTACTAAAGGATTAACATTGTTAGCTTACATTAGAAGTTTCTTTATGTAAACATTTTAAACTAACCCTACCATGAATGCGAAGTTGAAAAATTATTCAATAAATTCAAAGCAAACACTGTATCGTACTCCAGGGCATTCGAGATAAGAGAGTTTAAACAGATGCTTCTGGTTAGGGGTGGAATTGTAAACACAATCCTAAATTATGACTTGTTAATTATTAATTTTGCTACTTGGCCTTAAGCTTCCACCAGTGTGATATGATACTGCATAAAGACCTTGTTTTTTTCAGCAACTCCTCAACGTAGACATTAAAAATAACTTTGTTCTTAGAAAAATCAACATGGAAGAGGGTACACCGTTGTTTTGGGTTTCTATTGGTTTTCATGTTCTGTTGCTCAGCACCATTGCTGTTGCTGCCAGAGGCAAAATCAGGTGGCTGCAAGACACGAGAGGGTTGTATAGCACCCTAGGGTTTCCATAGAACACAGTTTGAAAACCTCTGGCGGTGGACTATATATAAAGGTTGGGTCTCAGAAGACCTGGGTTCAAAACCTGTATTTTGGATTCTGTGATTGTTGGCAAGTGACTTAACCCGAGTCTCATTCTCCTCCTCTGGACAAATAGCATGAGTGCTTATCTCTCGGAGTCGTACTAAAAGTGCTTGTAAATGTGCCTTGGAAACCATCAGGTGTAGGTCTGTTTTGTTCCTTAAGACGTTCTGTTTCCTAGGCACATCTCCTGTGCATGTTGAGTGCCATCTCCTCTCAATTATTTAAGGACTGAGACCCACACTTTCTGTTGTTTGGTCATGTTGATGCTGCGACCTCTGCCTCGCGGCTTTCCCCCCTTACTGTCCACTGGAGAATGGACCAGGGGGCAGGCTGGCTTTGGGCTTGGCTGCTCCCACCGCTACAGTAAGAGACTCCATGCTCACGATCCATTCTTGGGTCGGCCACACTGACAGACTTCTTTTCCTTTTCAGGTGGGCCAGGAGAAGGGAAACTGTTCCTTCCAAAAGAACCCGACCCCCTGCATCATCCCCCAGGAACAAGAAAATATCTTCCACACTATCTTTGCTTTCTTCACAAAGTCTGGAAGAAAAGTCTTGGTGAGAATTTGCTGTCTGGTTGGGTCCCCGTGGGTGGTCCTCCCTAGGAAGGCAAGCCTGAGATGAGAGGCCAGTGCTCTGGTTGGCATGTCTTCTCCCCCAAATCGGGCTTTAATCCGTTATCTTTGAAAGTCACAAGGACTGGTGGTCAGCTCCTGTTTTTCAGCCTGAGGTTTCCATTGAAGTGTTCAATTGACATTTCAAATGCCATTGCCCGGCAAAGAGGAAGCCTTTGCAACCCACCAAACTCAAAGTCATGAGTCTTTTCTCCACCGAGTAGGCGTCTCATGGAGAGAGATGCTCTGTGTACAACCACTTTGGAAAACTGCCGGGCAGTATCTGTTAAAGCTAAAGATATTTGTATCCTGTGACCCAGGAATTCCACTCCCAGGTAGATCCCCAAGAGAAATGAGTACTTGTGTCCCCCCAAAGACATGGATGAGAAGCACAGTCAATGTATGACAGCCAAAAGCTGGGAACAGTCCAAACATCCATCCACAGGAGAGTGTGTAGACGATTGTGGTGTCGCCATCCACGGGAGTATACAGAGCAGTAGAAACTGCTGCACACAGCAGCACCAATGACTCTCCTACACATGATACTTGGGTGGCAGAGCTGGAGACCAGAGGACCTATATGCCACTTACATGAAGTTTAGCAGGAGCAAAACTGTCAGTGGCGATGGAGGTCAGGAAAGTGGTTACTATCGGAGGAATAGCCATGGGAGGGGGCCCTAGAGAACCTGCTTACATGCTGGCCATGTTCTACATCTTGATCTGGGTATGAACAGAGGTAAAAATGTATCAGGATGGACCCTCCAGATGCAATCTGTTTGCTGTTTGTAAATTATACCCCCATTTCTTATGCTTTTCCAAAGTCCCCTTCCCCCATATTTTTGGTTCCATCTCCTTAGCTTCTTTTTGCAGCCTAGGCACATCTCATACGCATTTCCGTTCCTGTAGAAGATGTAGGGCTGATTGCCGCTTGGAATATTGGGGGTGTGTTTTTTTACTTACCTGGTGCTGATGATGCGTCTATTTTTTAAAGCGCTTAGAATTGTTAGGAGTAGTGATATCTAGCGGTTTGGTGCCACTCTGTACCCGGCTGAAAGTTTTACCCCCCACATAAAGCATCGTAAAGGTATGTGTGTACATTTTGGACCCTACAGTGCAAAAGAGAATTTCTCGTTTGTAACTTGCATTTGGAATATATAGGTTTTGGGGGTTTTTTTGTTTTTTTTGGTGGTTCACATATTGTCTTGGTCCAACATGTGTTTCTCTTTGCTCCTGTGTTTCCTTGAGTCAACTGACTCCTTAGCCCTCGAATCTGCCCTCCCTAAAAACATGGGCATGGACGTGTATTTGCCGCTGCACAGGCAGCTATTCCATAATGTAGGAAATACATCTTGTGTTCATTTCTCATAAGGAAAATGCTTTTGGAATATGTAAATGTGTTTGTTTTTAAAAACAATTATTCCTTTCTCACAAAATCCAATTTTTTAGTAACCAGGGAGCTGCTTTCTCCCAGTTGCTTGACTTGAAGGCCTGTTCTGGTGCCCACCGGGCAGGAAATCCCTCCATTGCCCTCTGGTGGCAAGAAGGAGTGATCGCATCTTCCCCTGCAGTTCCTCTGCCTGGAGTGGTCTTAGTCACCGGGATAGAAGCAGGTGGAGCCTTCTGCTCCCCAAACTGCCGGGCAGCTGTCTTTGCTCTTACTACCGTTGGTCAGCCCTCTGCTTTTCCTTCTCAGGACTGTGAAAAACCAGGAATCACTTGCCTAACAATGCACTGTAACCTGAGCGCCCTTGCTAGAGAAGAAAGCCGTGCTATCGACATCTACATGCTGCTGAACACAGAGATATTGAAGAAGGTAAGTGTCCTGAGCCACTGCACCCACGGGGTTCACTGAAGAGCATCCAGATGGGTTTCTCCTGAAACGCTGCCTGCCCCTTCTGCAGCGTTCTTGGCCGGCGCCCGTGGGAATTCTGCCGGAGGGTGCCAGGGGAAAAGACGGGGCTCACTATTCAAAGTGTGGGCCAAGGGTCCGCAACAGCACCTCCCCTGGGAGCTGGTTAGCCATGCAGAATCTTGCGCTCCACCCCACACCTGCTGAGTCAGCACCTTCATTTTAACAAGCTTCTTGGTTCGCACATTTTTCTCTGCCTGTCGCTTGTGTCTGAATCACCTGGAGACCTCGTTAAAATGCAGATTCCTGGGGGTGAAGCCTGAGATGCTGTAGTTCCGACAAGTTCCCCGGTGATGCCAATACTGTGGGTCTGGGGACCACATTTTAGACAAGGGGTTGGCACACTTTCTCTGTAAAGGACCAATCTACATATATAAAAAGCCAGCAACCAGAACATCGGAACGGCCAGTCGCTATGACACCCACTGCAACCAGCCAACCAGCCCAATCAGGGGTGCGGCCGGCCGGCCAACCTCCCACAGCCCCTCCCCCCAGCCAGCTCCGCCCCCAATCAGCCCCCCAATCACAATTGGGGGCCAGGCTGGCTGGCCAACTTCCCGTGGCCCCTCTCCCCGGCTGGCCCACCCTCAATCAGCCCCTCCCACCCCGATCAGCCTGTGGCTTCTCCCCCAGCCCCTGATCAGCCCCCATCGGGGCAGGCTGGCCGGACCCCACCTGTGCACAAATTCGTGCACCAGGCCTCTAGTAGTAAATATTTGAGACCTGCAGGGCCATACAGTCTTTGGCTACTGCTCATCTCTGCCATTGTGTCGTGAAAGCAGCCATAGGCGGTGCTCAATCAAATGGGTGTGGCTGGGGCCCAGTGAAGCATCTACAAAAACAGGCAGAGGGCGGGGTTTGACCCGTGGGTGGTAGTCTGTGAGCCGGGTTTAGATGCCACCTTGTTTCAGAGAAGTCCAACTTTTGAACCTCAAGTCACTTTGCTATTGTGAGTTTATCCAAAGTGGTTCATAGCCCGGCCAGTGTGGTTCAGTGATTGACCGTCGACCTATGAACCATGGGGTCATGGTTCAATTGCATGGGTTGTGGGTTCGATCCCCACTGGGGGGCATGCAGGAGGCAGCCAATCAATGATTCTCTCTCATCCCTGATGTTACTCTCTCTCTTTCCCTCTCCCTTCCTCTCTGAAATCAATACAAATATATAGTTTCTAAGTTCATTAAAAAAAATACCTCAGTCAGTGAATCAGCAGCCCTTAAAAAATCATACAAATTCACTCTGATTTATTTTGACAGAGGAGCTGCTGAGTACGAGAGGCCACATCCAACAAGATGCTTTAAAAATAATCACATGCGAAGATAACACTAAATATGCATGTTAACCACAGAGCGTCTATTTATTTTCCTTTGGAAAAACTAGACGTGTCATTTGGCGTAAGCCCGTCCGTGTGCGAATGAACGTCCTTAGGAAAGTCATTCCAGGGGTGTTTTCTCACTTAGGCATGGCAGTCCCACGCTGACCCGAGAAGTCACAGGCCCTGGGAAGTCAGGATGTTTCCCCGCGTCCTGTGTGGAGCCGGGCAGCCCTCACACACCCAGGGAAAGCCACCCACAGTCCCACTTGCTCTGGTTTCCTCGGGAGGGAAACGGGTTTGGGGTACATTGGGGTCACACAGTAGAGCTTCCCTGTTGCCCCTGTCCCCTGAAAAGGGGCAGAGTTGCGAGAGGCCCGGGCATGAGTTAGAGCACCCCTGGCATCGCGTGATCCCAGAAGGGGGTCTGGAAGCCCCGCATCACTGCAGGTGCCGCCCTGGCCTGGGGCCCCCGGTCAGGTGACAGACTATGATGGTAGAGACATACCCAGCCTGTCTGTGTTCTTGACAAATGGGCCTGGTGACTATTTTATTCCCCAATGTCGACTGAGCCCTGGTGTTGGCACTGGTGGCGGGAAACCACTCCGATCCCCCCTTCACCCTGAACCCTGGCGGCTGCCCCTTGCACTTCGGTCATTTGTCCTTAACCTACAGTCCAGGACTCCAGCCTTCCTTGTACCCAGCTCTGCCGCCTGACCCTCTGCATCTCCCTCTCTCTCCGGGATCCGTGGAGACCCTTTGCCAAGCAACATGTCCCACTGACTCTGTCCCCCAGGGTCACCCAGTCCAGTCTGCGCCCTAAGGGCAGAAAGCCAGCGGCTGACTTCTGCGGGTGCTGGAGGGTCATCCTCCCTGCAGATGCTTTTTCCGCAGCAATTCCAGGCCTAGAAGGAGGCTGACCTGGAGGCCAGATGGGGCCCAGCTGCTCCAGGTGCTTGAAATGCAGTGTCGGGGCCACAGCCCGCCCCCCTTGGGAGAGGAGCGGGAGTGGCTCCAGAAGCCCCCCACTTCCTGAGGATATGGGGCGGCGCCAGCCCTGTGGTTCGCCTGGGCCTCCAGTGTGTTTATTTTCCTTTGACCTCAAGGTCTGGCCCCAGACAAGGGAATTTGAGGTTTTATTGTTTTGACCTTAAGTTTTCATGTGAAATGTGGGATCTGATTTTTTTAATTACCAGAGGACTTAGATTCCTTTGAAAGGGTTCTTCTCCCACAGCCACCAAGGCCTATGCTGGGGCAGCTTCCTCACAGCTCAGCCTCTAACCCAACAGTGAGCCTCCTTATTATGGTTATTGTTATGGTCATGGTTAGTACCTGAGATGATGGTGATAATTATTATTATCCCAGATTGAAAATGCGATCTGGCCCTTTCCTAAGCCATATTTTGCCAACCCGTCTTTTTCCAAATTCCTTCTCCATCCCTGCCTGGGAGCCGTGTTCTGCTTTTCTGGGTCAGTGGCTCTGACTCTGAGCCTACCCGGGCCCCTGTCTCTTTGGTCCACAGCCTAACGTATTAGCCCGATGTTTCCTGCTTCCTCATGTCTTTCCATGTTTAATGGCTTTGAACCCAAAATATCTTCATTTAGGAGCAAAGAAAGAGTTAAAAGTAACTCCTGGAAAGGGTTGGAGGGTTGTGGTCAGGGCAGGAAGATGCTTGCGAATGTAAATCAGATGCCTGCTGTGGAATGCCAGGCCTGGGTTTGTTTTACACAATTTAAGCTGTATTTATTCTCTGCTCTTTGTGACTACGTCCATATCAATACCCAAATGCCTGGCTCTTTGCGCTCGGAAACCACAGCACACAAGCTAGCAATGTGCTGGTGGTGGGCAGACTCGTTCGTTTTTCCGCATCCTCCGGGATATGAAAGAATTCTCCAGGGAGCCTGGAGATCTCTGCCTCGGGGGTGCCTGGGATGGGGAGGTATCTGATTCAGGGATACAGTTTTTGTCCGGTCCACAGGGAATCTGGCATTTCGGTTCTGCCTGGTCCCCAGCCATGGTCACTGGCAGATCTGACGGTGAGTTGTGCTGTTCCCTCTGCAGGACAGTTCGTCTGTCATCCAGTTCATGACCCGGGCCAAGGTGAAAGTGGACCCTGCCCTGAGGGTGGTGGAGATCGCCACCGGGAACCCAGAGGAGATGATGGTGAGTCAGCCCCTCCTCCCCCCGACCACCGCCACCCACTGGGGCCGCCCTCCTCGGAGGGTGAGGGAATCTGGGTGACTTGGGGCTGGAATTTGAGGGTAAACATGGTCTCTGAGCCAAGAGGCTGGCTTTGTGGTAGGCCCAGGACCATGCCTGCCTCGGCTCCCGGCCCCCCGGGGAGGACTTTGCGGCCTGCTCTTGTCGGGATCGCATTGTTCTTTAGGAATCCATCCTGAAGTGAAGGCTCCCTCCTGTGACCCGCCAAAGGAAAGAGTCTGGAAGGACCCGTGACAGGGCTTGGGTTTCCACGCTGAAGCCAAGGCTATTTTTATCCTCCGCAGACCTTTCCCTGCAACCTCAGCTGCCTCCCCCATGAATTTGCTCCATGGATAAGCCCTGAAGGAAAACAAGTCCGAGTAACTCAGAGAGGACGCATCCAAATCGCCAAGCCTAGAGCCTTCCCTCTCATTCCCACCTCCCCCTGGTTCTCCATAAAAGGCAGTTGGCTCGCAGGCCACCAGGACGCTGGGTAGGGGAGAGGCTGGAGGAGAAGCCTGGCCTTGGCTTTTTGCTGCCTTTTCCTGGGGCGGGGAGGGGAGGCTCACCCTTTGACACCCACACTCAGCTCCCAGGCACCTGGGAAGGGGAGACAGCAGCCTGTGAACTGGTTTTGCCAATGAGCCGGGTGAGGATGCCACCTTTTTGCATCTCCTTCCCTGGAATTTGCCTTATCTCAAGGGAGACTTGACCCTCTGACCCTCTCTTGGAAGAGTCAGTGCTGCTGGGACAAATGTACAGAAGTGGTATGTTCATAAAGATTTTTTATTTACAAAAACAAAAACAAAAAAAGGCCCTAGCCGGTTTGGCTCAGTGAATAGAGCATCAGCCTGAGGACTGAAGGGTCCCGGGTTCGATTCCAGTCAAGGGCATGTACCTTGGTTGCAGGCTCGATCCTCAGCCCTGGTCAGGATGCATATGGGAGATAGCCAATCAATGCATTTCTCTCACATCCATGTTTCTCTCTATCTTTCCCCCTCTCTTCCACTCTCTCTCAAAATCAATGGAAAAATATGGTCGTGCGAGATTGTTAACTTATTTTCTGATAACAGTGGAGACACCACATGTCTAAATATTAGGATGGGATTGGGCCAAAGCCCATCCTATAAGACCCTGGTTGGAAAAGGTCCAAGTAGAAATCAGTCTCCAGGGACCTCAGTGACGTCTCAGTCCTGCTGCCGGTGGTGGTGAGCGGGAGACAGGCCACCAGCTGGGACAGAAGGACTTCCGTGTGAACCTGTGGATGGTGAGGAAGTCAAAGCTGCCCAGGACCTGGCGGATCCGGGCTCAGCGGGGAAGGCCTGTCAGATGTGCAGCTTTCCTCCTCTCCACACTGGGGAACCGTCCATGCAGTCGTTTAACTAATAGAAAGCAAATGGGATGGGGTGGGGTCACACTGGAACCCTTCACTGCCAACAGCCCTTTTCCTGGCAGGTGCAATCTGTCAGGTTGGCTGGGGCCTTTTGCTCTCTGCATTTGGGCCACGTCACTGCTAATTCAGACATTTTCCCGGGATGTGAAGGAGAAGGGTGACTCACTGCTCATGGTCATAGCACTGGTTAGAGTCTTATAGAATGACATACACGCCCAACACGAGGGCCTTGGAATGCTGTGGTGGGCCACAGTGTTCCCAGCCAAGAGCTCATGGAAGCGCCCTGGCCGGGGCACTCAGTTGGTTAGAGCATCCCCCAGATATGCCAAGGGTGCAGGTTCGATCCCTGGTCGGGGCACATAAAGAATCAACCAATGAACGTGTAAATAAGTGGAACAACGAATTGATGTTCTCTCTTTCTCTCATTTCCTTTCTCTCTCTCTCTCTTAAAAAAAAATCAATAAAATTTTTGTAAAGAGCAAATGGAAGTAATTAACAGGTTCCCTACAGGTGGAATCCCTTGTGTAGATTTTTTTTTTTTTAATCTGTCACTGGGAACAGGGCCCTCGATTTTCTGGAACACTGAGCAGTGTGTGGGATGCAGGAAGACATTGCTGAACATCCTATTGTTGGGTAGTGAGTCATCTGAACACCCCCAAAACACCACTTCCATTCCTTACTGTTCCATTGCGAGCGTGGGGGTGATACTTTCACTATTGAGAGTTCTTTGGAAGAAGCTGTCAATGCAACTGATTTTTGCAGTACTCCCAAGAAAAAAAGTAGCACCAGCGTCGCCCACAGTGCCTGCCCCCTTCTTCCGCCTTTCCCGGACTTGGCCTTTTTCAATCCAGGAGCTCCGGTGAAGTTCTACCATCTGTTCTCAGCTTTCCTGGCAGGAAAAAGAAAAAATCTTCTCTGAAAAGGAAGGTTTGCCTTTTTAGAACAAACTCGTTCTTTCCTGTGTGATCCTTCCGAATGCCTGGCTCTTTGTCGGTCGTCCCTCTGAGGGGAAATTTCCATAGAGGGCAGCCACCAAATTTCAATCAGGCAAAAATGTCACAGGATTTTAGATTAGGCCCCAAATTGTTATGGCTTTGGAATGAACAGGAAATGTGCTTGCAGCTCGTCTCGAGCGGGGTGGGGGTGAGAAGAGGAAACAATCGTGTGGGTTTTCATTTATCTTTATTATAGAAAGTATTACAGATGTCCCCCCTTCTTTTCCCATTGACCCCCCTCCACCCTGCACCTGCCCCTCCCAGGCCTTCACCACACTATTGTCTGTGTCCAGGGGCTATGCACATATGCATAGAAGTTTCCCGGTTAACCTCTCCCCACCCACCCTCCACTCCCACCTTCCCTCTGAGATTCAGCAGTCTGTTCCATGCTTCTATGTCTCCGGATCTATTTTGTTCCTCAGTTTATTTTGTTCATTAGATTTCACATAACAATCAGCTTTTTAATCACCTCAGGTCTACATGGTGGTCAGCTTAGCTGATAGGGAAATCCAGTGACTTCCCTGTGACCTCTTGTGTCTTTTCTTGTTATGCCATGGAATGAGTCACGCAATACAGAGCATGTAGGTCTTGAGGCATTTGCGCTGTTTATTAAGAAACTAGAGGCCCGGTGCACGAAATTCGTGTATGGGGAGGGTGTGTGTTCCTCAGCCCAGCCTGCACCCTCTCCAATCTGGGACCCCTGGAGGGATGTCCGACCACCCACACTATACGGGAAGTCGGACATCTCTCCCACAATCCAGGATTGCTGGCGCCCAACTGCTCACCTGCCTGCCTACCTGATTGCTCCTAACCGCTTCTGCCTGTCAGCCTGATCACCCCCTAACCACTCCCCTGCCAGTCTGATCGACACCTAACTGTTCCCCTGCTGGCTCGATTGCCCCTAACTGCCCTCCACTGCATGGCTGGTCCCCCCCCCCCCAACTGCCTTCCCCTGCAGACCTGGTCGCTCCCATCTGCCCTCCCCTGCAGGCCTGGTCCCCCCCTCTCCAACTGCCCTCCCCTGTTGGCCATCTTGTGTCCACATGGGGGCAGCCATCTTGTGTGTTGGAGTGATGGTCAATTTGCATATTACCTCTTTATTATATAGGATAGATCTGGGAATTAGCATGTGTCCGAGACCAACCACACCAAGCTTACTTGGCTTTGTATAGATCCAAACCTGAGAGTCCCAGGTGAGACCTGGGGAGCAGCATTAGATGCCAATAATATGTTGAATTTCCTAGTCAACCCGACCTTCTTCATTTCGGGGAGAGTTGCCAACAACTGAGGTTAGAAACTTCCCCAGGCGAGCCAGGAATCTCCAGGCTCCGTTCTGCTACTGCGAGCACCACCCACACTTTCTTCTCAAGCCGGATGAGGAGCTTCTATGAATTACCTCGCAATTCCATCTTCTTGATATTTTAAAATGGCAGAATGTACGAGAAACACATAAACCCACGAGAAAGTAAGTCCTTGGCACATGGAGTTTGTGCATAGGGTGAGGTCTTAGGTGCAAGAAGGCGGCCAGGCCGGCTCTGTCTCATTTGGGCAGAACCAGAGGGATGAGAAGGATACCTGGTGGCTCTCAGAATTGCCAGGGAGGCTGGAGAACCAGAACGGGGTATAAGAGGAGTCAAAAAACCAGGGGGCCAGGACCATGGGCTCAGTGAGGCCACAGGAAGAGCCTGGCCCATGCCCTGGACACAGCCGTCCCTGGGTTCTTGTCCCCAGGGAGAGCCGGTCACTGGCATTTCTGGCTATTGTAGCATAGCCTCGCCCTGAGACACACAGAGGAGGAGGCCCCAGCACTATACGTGGGTTCAGCACGAGGCTGCTGAAAAGTGACAGCTGTCCTTCCCACGTGCTTCTCCAATACCGAGGGTCGGTATCTGGCCAGCCAACCCCGGCTCTTCTTAGGGGTCCCATCTGAGCTAGAGCCCTTGTTCACCATCTCCACCACTGCATTGGCACTAACCTTGGGGCAAGCTGCATCATCTTGATGCAAAGCCCTTGCCTGGTGCGCACCAGGTAGTATTAGGTCTCATTGCACACAAAGATGGCAAGGACAGGATGGGCCATTTGACAGAATTCTCTCCCGTCACTCTCACGTCATCCCTGTGAACCAGGCATTACTGCTCCCATTTTCTCTTGGGGAAACTGAGGCTCCAGGAGGCGGGGAGACTACCAGCCAGAGGTGCCACAGCATATCAGTGGAAGAGCCAGCCCTGCCCGTTTGCAAGGCCCGAGGCTTCTTTGATCCCTCGTCCCTCTGATCCCGCCGTCCCGTTGCCCCATCGCCCCGCGCCCACACACAGCGAGAGCCATTCTGAGCAGGAGGTCAGCATCACGGTCTTGGGTGGAAGACAGCTGGCCCTTTGTCTCGGGAGCGCCCTTGGCTCTCGTAGCCTCAGAAGCACATCATGTTCAGACTGAGATGCCTGTTGATTCTGGAACTCGTCCCTTTGTGGCCAGGTCCCCACGCAGATGCAACCTACTCATCAAGGGGAGAATTGGGGCTCCTCCAGGGCCCTGGGCAGCCTGAGGTCAAGGAGGGAAACTCTCCTCCTCCCTTTCAAGAATGGTTCTGAGGATCCGCAGGAGGAAGAGAAATGAAACCTCTCGGCCCAGCGCTTGGCACGTCGTAAGTGCTCAGCAGATGTGCCCCATTCTTGTCAACAAAGGGATTAGCGCCAGCCCAGCTTCTTCCCCTGCAAATTCTAGCAGGTCGAGGAATTTCTGGACCCGGGTCCGGGCAGGCATGGGCCAGGTTGACATCTGTTTATCTCAGCGCAGACTTGCAGCATTGATCTTGCCAGATGCACAGCTTATTTTCTGCTCATTGATGTCGTCTCCAGGAGCCTCCCGCCTCCCCCCGGCTGATGGGCTTTCTGGAGGCTGTGATCCGAGAGCCATTTAAGATATGGTTGGGCCGAGACCATTTCTCCCAGCCCCCACGCCCCTCCCCTGCACCCCCTCCCTGGCTATTAGGTGTCGTCAGAAGCAGGTGAAAATGACCTTTCATTGTCCCACATGCTCTTCTCTTTCCACTTTTTATTTGGCTGCAGAGAGGGTCTTGCTGTTGTAATTGACCTCTAGCCCATTGAACCTCCCGTGGTGTGGGTGTGGGTGTGGGGTGGTGGAACTGACTGAACTGACCCCCCGGCTTGGGACAGGTGGGCCCCATTGTGGTCATGCCCTCGGGCCTTATAGAGACCAGAGCATTTCCAGCTGTGAATTAGGCATAGTCCCAATGGTCAGAATGTGGAAGCTTCCAGAGACACAGAAGTGAAGCCCTGTGGTTTAGGTTCACCGCTGCCTTGGCCTGGAACTGGGCTCCTGGTTGTTTCCTGATGCCAGCTTGCCAACCTCAGGTGCCTTAGGCTTTATAGCGGCAGGCAGGGGGCCCAGTGTCTGGGTCTGTCCTCCTCGAAGGCTCTGTTGAAGCAAACCCTCATGCTCCTCGTTTTCTTGTTCTAGGCATTGGCATCCAACACATAAGCCCTCCAGCTTCAGACCACAGCCATGCCAGCATCCATCCCTTCGCTGGTCAGAACCTCTGCCTTCCCCATCTGTCTGCCTCCTACCACCCTCTCAGACTATCAGGACCCTGCCCCCTTCATCCTCACTCTCTTTTCTCTTTTTATACCAGATGCATAGCTCTCCCCTGGGGAAACCACTCGCCCTGCAACCCTCTTACTAGGGCTGTTTGTTCCTTGAGCCCCCACATAACGTTCTCCCTTCTCCTCTGCATCCGTTTTGCAGCTAGAGGCCTCTCTGCAGCCATGTCACTCCCCTGCCGAAAACCCTCCACAGCCTCCATTTTCTTAAGACGGAGCATATAACTCTTACTGTGGCCGCAGCCTTGCCTAGCTCTCCAGACTCATCTTGAACAACTTCCTTCCTCTGGCTTCTGGTTCAACTGTTTGCTCCAACCTCACATCTGCTTATCCTCTAACTCTCAACTCAAGCTGTTCAGCACGGAACGCTCTCTGACTGCCATGCCTAGCCCAGGCTTTTAGAACCATGAACCTCTCCCTGGGGCCACTTTCCTGGGTTACGCTTTTGCGTGCATGTGTCTATCTGGCCAGTATTGTCTATAAGCAGAAAGCTCCATGAGACCAAAGACTGCCTGTTTTACTCATCAGTGAGTCCCCACAGTCTCGGCAATAGTAGGTGCCACATGTACATTTGTCAGATGGATGAATGGGGGAAGGTGGGTGGATGGATGGACCAACAGATGAGTCGGTGGGTGGGCAGGTGGATAAATGGATGGCCAGGACTTCTCCCAAAGACATAACATTTGCAGATGCATTTTGAAGTAGAGCGAGGAGAAGCACAGAGACTCCAGCTGCCAGCCCCATCTTCTCTTTGCTTGCAGACTGAGTCACATCCATGCTTCATCTGACGTTCTGGTAGACCACGCTGACTTCATTAATTTGTGCATTGATGAGTCACGGCACGCATCCCTGCCGTGGTGTAGGTGACAGGAGAGCATGCATTTGACCCCTTGTTCTCGAAGAACTCACAGTTTGCTGGAGTCTGTAGACAGGAAGATACATCATTACCTTTCAGTGAGAAGGACTTAGAAATGGGACTATGGAGCGCTCACTGTGGTTTTACAACTAAGCTTTGTGGGGCTGGGGTGGAAGTGGGGTTGGAGGGGATAGGCTTGGGAGGTGGCTGAGCAGGCAGGGGTCTGGCTGCCTATCTTTACAGCCAGAGAATCCACATTCTTCTGTTTTACACATTGAGATGCTCCAGTAGGGTTTTCTCTGCTAAAAGCGTTGGAAATTGCCATGTTTCCAGAAGCTCCAAGAATGAGTAATTCTGCTGAAGAGAGGAGTGGGCAGGCTTCTTGGAAGAGGGGGCACTGGGGCAGAGCCTCTCGTTAATTTTGTTTAACTTGGCTCTAAATGCTCAGTGAGAAACATATTCAATAGTAAGAAATAGAAACGAAAAAAGCAACCATCATCTCAGAAACCACCTTTTACTTTTAAATGTTTCTACTGTGTGTGTGTGTTGTTGTTTTTTGCAAAGCTGAAGTCTTCTATATATTAAATTGATATCCTGATTTTCTTCACTCACCGTTAGAACATTTATTATTTCCCCCCTGTTACTGTCACATTTTCAAAGAACTTAAAACTTGGTATCAGTCAAAAAGTTGTCCTACCTGGCATCTTAGAGCAAACTCTGTCCCCTTCTCCTGAAGTGCGGCCGCGGCCCAGCAGCCCTGGCCTGCCTGGGGCTTATTGGACACGGAGAGTCCCAGGCCCCCGCCTGCCTGGCTGTTCAGAACCCGCCCTGTGATCGGGTTCCCTGTGGCCTCGCACACGTTGAAACGAGAACAGCGCTGGTGCCACCGGCCTGTTTGACCTTCTAGGACCCAGCTTCTGTGAAGTTCCATGTTAACCCAGAGGAGAGGATAACTGATAAACGACTTCCGCCAGAAAAGATGAAAGTGATTTCTGTCTGGCTGAAACTATAATACAAAAGGTTATATAAGCTATAATATATGCACCTCTTGGGAATTACCGAGTTTTGTATCCAGTTTCAGAATTCTTTTGTTTGTTGTTTTTCCGTGACTACACGTTTACAGCTGTGCTTATGGAAAATAATACAGTAATTAATAAGTAATAATACGAGAATCAATGCTGGCCCAGCCGGCATGGCTCAGTGGTTGAGCGTCAGCCTATCAACCAGGAGGTCACAGTTTGATTCCTGGTCAGGGCACATGCCTGGGTTGCAGGCTCGATCCCCAGTGGGGAGCGTGTAGGAGGCAGCCAGTCGCTGATTCTCTCTCATCATGGATGTTTCTATCTCTCTCTCCCCCTCCCTTCCTTACTGAAATCAATAAAAATACATTTTTAAAAAATAAATTCTGCACATCCGGTGCTCACAACTGTAAACTGACTTTTGCCCCACCCTGTAGTCAGAGCCTTCTTCGAACTGCCTTTGCCAGCCTGCTGATTCCCACAGTAACGAATTAAATGCGTCTTTAATTAACATGTATTCGCTATATTTCTATATGAGAGTCATGGTTTACGTTTTTGAGAATCATACTGTGACAGCCAGATTTATCATCGCCATTTTCAGTAGCTCTGTGGGATTCCACTTCATGAGTGATCATGACTGACTGACCTGTTGCCCTGTGGTTGGACATTTAGAATATTTCTACTTCTGCACCAATTTAAATAATTCTGCAGCGACCCTCTTTGAATAGAAAACTTTTCCTGTAAATGTTTAAGTGCGGAACTCATGGATCAAAGAGTAGGAACAGCTCTACCGAGATCTGGATAGAGTGTTGTCCCGAGGACTGAAGGGCTGTGGGTTCGATTCCAGTCAAGGGCACGTCCCCAGTTGCAGGCTTGATCCCCATGCAGGAGGCAACCAATCAATGTGTCTCTCTCACATCGATGTTTCTCTCTCTGTGTCTCTCCCCATCCCTTCCACGTCTCTAAAAATCAATGGAAAAAATATCCTCGGGTGAGGATTAACAACAACAAAAGATAGGAACGTTTGTAAGGTGAGCAGTATTGGAGTTTGTCACACGGGGAACAGAAAGGCATTCAGAGGGATAAAAAGCCAGGTCTCACAGGGGAGATGATGCTCATTGGCCAGAATGTCATGAATACACGAACATCTGGGGAGGGGACCAGCTTGTTCCCTGTGCTGTAATACAGATTCAGTATAAAGGGAAGCCGTCGATCTTGTAAACTGAGAAGCAACGTGATGAGTCCTGTGTTTTACAAAGACAGCAGCTGTGAGGCCTCTCCCCGCCTCCTGAAACGGTGCTGGTGAGAGAACAGACCTGACCTGGGGCAGCCACTGGGGGTGGGACGAAGGGTCAGAGAAAAAAGATGTCTAGAGACAGGATGCGTCCGTGGTGGAGGCGAGACCTGCTTGTCTTGTCTGTCCCCGGAGCCCAGGCTGCTTTTCTTCCTTTCGGGTTTCCATCTAAGATGGGACTTCTTAGAACCGCAGGATGCTGGGATCTCCACCCACAGAGGAGTTTATCCGAGCCGCGATGGGCGGGAACCGGCCCTGCCAAAGCATCTAGCGCACGTCCAAGAAGCTGACCGGCATCACTAAAAATAATAAAAGATTAAGCACGCATTCCGGGGAAGTGACGGCGCATTCTTGCGGAACTTGCCAGACTAAACTGTAGCGGAAACTCTCCCTGTGTCTGTCTCCACAGAACCAGACCTCCCAGGTGGCTTCGATGGGATGCAATGTCCCTGAGAAGCCAACAGGGTCACCCAAAGGGCTGCTCCTCGCAGCTGACCCCCTGGGAGCTCACAGCCGGTCTCAGCGCTTCATGGTCAACAAGAAGCTCCAGCAGCTTTTATTCCGCGACCGCACGCCGGGATCTTACATAAACGATGTCATGTCCCTTTCAGACCCCAGTCCACAGAGGAGGACACAGAGTCGTGTCCTGGTGGCCTCAAGTCACGCTTCTTGGCCAATAGTGTTGCATGGTTCATCTGGACAGGACACCACGAGAGAGTCTAAATGTGGGAGGTGATTCGACACACGGCTTCTTAGGGGCAGGAACCCAAAGGCATGACTCTGACTTTGGGACAGGACTCTCTCATCGGAACCAGATAGAAAACAGTGGGTTTAGGTGACAAACGTTAGAGCCCATTGCCATCCCGCCACCTCCCACTCCCAGGCACCCCTCCTTCAGCGTGGCCTCGTGCCTGAAAATCGTGGCGGGATGGCAATGGGCTCTAACGTTTGGATAAAGACGCTGGATAAAGCAACAGCGTCTTCACACGGTGAGATGCCGTCCAGCAATGAGAACAAACGGGCCACAGCCCGGCTCAACCTCCCAAACATGATGTTGAATTCCAGGTACATCGAGGACAAAAGCAGGGGAGGCCAATCCAGGCTGGTGGAAGCCAGGCTGGTGTTCCCCTCGGTGGGAGATGAGACTGGAAAGGAGGGTGAAGGGGCTCATGGGGGGGGGGGGGGGATTGGTCACATTCAGAACTTGATCTCGGTACAGGTTCCACAGATGCGCTTAGCATTGAGTGCGTGGAAACTCCTAACTTAGGTTAGATAAACCTTTCTCTATATTAGATGTCAATAAATCGTTTTTAAAAATTAAAAAGTAGCCAACCATGCCCGACCTCAAAAAGAATGTCCCTGCCAGCCATGACGATGCTAATAGGAGCACACACACCCCCGCCCCCCCCCCCACGCGTCCTGGGTGAGCTCTGCCAGGTGCTGTGCTGGGGGTCTGTCTGCATTACCCTTGGATTCTCTGGGAGATGCTGTTCTATCCCTGTTTTGCAGATGAGAAAAATGAGGCTCAGAGAGGTCAGGGGCTTTGCCCAAGGTCACACAGCTAGTGAGCATGCGTCACAAAGAAGCCTCACGTCCGTTCCCAGAGCGCCTGCCAGGTTTTGTAGGCAGCTTTCCTTCCATTTGCCTTCAGGTGGGAAGGGGTGGTTTCTGCTCTGGTTCACTCCAAGTCCAGCCTGGGCTCCGTCCTGCCAGGGCCACTCCCGGCGGGAAGCGCTCTCACTCTCGCTGCCTTTGCCTCCTAGGTGGTGTTCGAGGCCTTGCACAACCTGGAACCCCGTGGCTACGTCGTGGGGTGGATCATCGCCATCAGTTTGCTGGTGGGGATCCTCATCTTCCTGCTGCTGGCCGTGCTGCTCTGGAAGGTGAGTCTGCGATCGCGGGTCCCCAGAGGCCCCCACCTCTGGGCGCCCGGCCCTCCCGCCTCGCCCGGTGAGAGGCTCTGGGAGAGGATTCCTGCTGGAGCGTCCTTCACGGGGCAGGCACGGCAGACGGGTGGCAGCGTCACTCAAAACAGGAGCCTGGGGAGTAACCTCTGGGACTTGGCTGGTGTACCATTTATTTGGGGTCGGGGGGAGTACAGGTACAAGAGAAGGGACTACAGAGAGACTCACTGTTTCTGCCGCATGTGGAATAAGAGAGCGATTTCTTGGTAACTGAGATGGGCTACAGGCCCCGAGTCCTGCCAGGGCCGCTGCATCGTAACTTCTCCCACCCCAGGGTGGTGCATGGGTAGGTGACCCGGGTGTAGACTTGCCCCGCCTCCTTCCCCAGGAGCACCTGCTCATCCTTTGTGACTTACCTCTTGTCACTTCCTCAAGGAGAAAGGGGTGTCCTCGCCCCCAAGTCTAGGATGGTTTCTTTGCCTCACAGTCTGCTCTCAGAGAGCTGGAGTCCTTACCCTTCAGAGCCTCTGTGTTCATCCACAGCGTGTTGGTCATGATCCGATGAAGGTCTGTGTCTCCCACCGGCCAGCCATGTTCCTGGTGGGTGAGGCCCTGTCTGTTCTTGTTTCCACAGTGTCCCGGCTCCTACAGTAGCACCAGGGACCGGAGCTGGGACTCCCGGATGCCAGGCCCTGCCTTCCCAGATTTCCAGGTTTCAGATGCAGGCGGAAACAGCCTCTTACAGTATTACGAATGGATGCTTTACATTTAAATAATTAGTTTCGTTGGGATTACAAAATAACTTGTATTTAGTGTTCCAACATAATAAGGGGGGGATGGGGGGGAAGCCCTAGCTGGTTTGGCTCAATGGGTAGAGCGTTGGCCTGCGGACTGAAGGGTCCCAAGTTTGATTTGGGCCAAGGGCACATGCCAAGGTTATGGGCTCAATCCCCATTAGGGGGCTTGCAGGAGGCAGCCAATCAATGATTCTCTCTCATCATTGATGTTTCCACCTCTTTCTCTCCCTCTCCCTTCCTCTCTGAAATCAATAAAAATAAATTTTAAAAAAGAGGAAAAAAAATTGTAAAGCACTCAGAGTCCACGTCCCAGAAATAACCATGGTGACACAGTGCTGCCTCTTCCTGGCCCTTTTCTGCAAAATAGACACAGGCCAGGCATTCTCCAGGCGTTTGCTTGGTTGAGTAGCATGTTACATGCTTGTTACATTTTCCCAGAACATGCTTGATGTATTTTCAGGTGTAAGACCTCTAAAATGAAAGCGTTGGGCTTAATTATTCATCTGGAGAAGTATAATAACTACCCTTTTATCTAAGAAGTCTAGAAACACAGAAAAAAATAGTGTTTTATTGGACACTAGATGCCCGGTGCACAAGATTTGTGCTCTGGTGGGGGGTGTGGCCTGCGGGGATCAGCATGCTGTGGGAGCACCGCTCATCCCAGTCAGCCAAGCAGCGCTCCCACTGTGGGAGCTCACTGACTACCAGGGGGCAGCTCCTGCATTGAGGTCTGCCCCCCTAGTGGTCAGTGCTTGTCATAGCAACTGGTAAACTGGTCGTTCTAGTCATTCTGCCGTTTGGTCGCTGGGCTTTTATTATATAGGATTTTTCAGATTGACAGTTGGACTTAATCGCTGATTGCTTTAAGTTTAGAGATACTTCACCTGAAAAGGTATCTGGAAGTTGAAGAACAGTATTTTGAGCCCTAGTTGGGTAGCTCAGTTGGTTAGAGCGTCGTCGCAATACACCAAGGTTGCAGGTTCAACCCCCCCGGTCAAGGGCATAATACAAAAGTTAACCAGTGAATGCATAAATAAGTGGAACAACATATCAATGTTTCTCTCTCTCTCTTTCTCTCTGCCCTTTCCCTCCCTTCTTCTTTCTAAAAGTCAAATTTTAAGATAAAAATTTTTAAAAGAAAAGTATACTGAGCATATTACATGAAAATACATTTATCTTACATCCCATGCATTTCAGACACCAGGCGTCTGTTCACAGTATCTAGTCATCTTTCCATGTCGTTAACAACCTGTTTCCAGCGCTGCCTTAAGGCTGCAGGGCCTGCAGATTACTCACCCACCTCTGATGTTGGAATTTAGGTGGCTCCCAGGTTCACACTTCTTTCAACAGTGCCGCGGCGAATAACCTTGGAGCCAAATATTTGCACAAATCCTTCGTTATGTGCTTAAGATGAAATCCTGGAAATGGCATTACCGAGTCAAAAGAAATGTGTATATCAAGCCTTTTATCACATATTGCCAATTGCCCTCCAGAAAGGTTACACCATGCACCCTCCTGTAAGCCGTGTATCCTAAGTGCCCAGTTTCCTGTATATTTGCCAGGAGTGGATATTACCTTTTTTATTTTTCTTTTTAATCTGCCAATTTGTTGTTTGTTTAATCAGTGTGGCCGGATGGATTCTTAATGCTTCGTTTTCTCCAACTCCTTCCTGCTGAGACAGCCGCTGGTCTGTGGGTGGAGAACAAAGCCAGCTCAGTGTGTGAGATCTGAAAAGACATTAAGGGCTTTGGGGTGTGTGTATGTGTGTGTGTGTGTGTGTGTGTGTGTGTGTGTGTGTGTGTCCCTTCCTTCCATCTGCCTTTGCATGGGCTCTTGAGATGAGAAGAAGTGCCATCCTCCCTGATTGGGTGTGTGGGACAAGACAGGGACAGAGTGGGCAGTGTGTCCACTTGCTGTCATGGCTCGGATGCCCTCCTTCTGGCCTCCCTCTTGGCTCTGCGGCACAGGGGGTCCCATCTCCCGAGCACATGCCTTCACCCGCCATCTGCTTAGCTTTGCTTTGGTTGTGTTTGAGTAAAGAATGTGTCACAGGAGGTGGCTGCCGTGGGGCAGCCAAGACCCTGAGGTCACCCAGCTGTGTGTGACCCAAAAGAGCCAGGACCGTGAAGGCAGACATCCCCCTCGGCCGTGGCCTGGGGAGGAGAGCAGAGGGCGGCAATCACAGGGCCTTCACCAGGCGAGGTTTGACCTTGCATTTGGTTTGGGTTTTCCAGGCAACGGAGGGCAGGTGGATATTCCATGCAGAGGGAGAGGAGGTGAGAGATGAGCAGGCTTCATGGGGGGCAGCTTGTGAGGTGTGTCAGGGGAGGGCAGTCAGTGGCCGCCGTGAGATGACCTCCCTCAGCTGGGATGGGCCCGCCTGACCAGGAGAACGGGGGAGCATGGGGGTCTGGAAGCAGAGCAGTGTTGTGGCTTCATCTGTTTCAAGAGGGAGATCTGGGGACAGGATGGGGACGAGGTCCATCTCCAGGGTGTAGAGGAGGGGACCCAGTTAGAAGAGGCAGGAGGTGTTGGCCAGTTGGACTTGAGGGATCGGGAAGGAAACAGTATGTGTCTCTTACTGGCTTTAGAGTAGATGGTGAGTGGCTTCCCTAACCAGGTGAGGACGGCAGGGCTGGGAGCCGTTATGGAAGAGAAGGAGTTTAGTGTCAGGCTTTGTGAGTGCGGTTGCCTCCGGGAGACTAGACTTCCTCCCAGTCACCCTCACCAAGCAGAGGGCAAGTCAACAGAAGGACGTTCTATCACCTCGCTAGCCTGGGCAGTTTTCTCTTGTTTCTAGGGCTGAACATATTTATCTCAGCCATTTTTTCAAGTTGCACACACACACACACACACACACACACACACAGACAGGAATGTATTCATTGCCACTTAAGCAAGAGAGAGAATTCTAAGGATGCAAGGTCCTCATAGATACCAAAGGAAATGTGTGTATTCAGACCCAGAAAATGTCCACAAACCAAAGCAGGCACTCTCCCCCCCCCCCCATCCCATTGTCCTACACAGCCCTTCCCCCTGCTCCTCTACACGCCTGCATCATCTTCTCCACAGCAGACCAGCTTTCTCCATGCTTCCCGACACACGGGAGGAAATGGTTGCTCCAGTCACCTCTGATTCGCGTTCTAAAGTCTTAGAGACTGATTGGCTTAGCTCCTGTCAACTGTGGCTAGGGACAGGGAGTTGGCTGGGAGACAATCAGACTGGACCGGTTTTGGTCCCATGTCTCCCGCTAATCCAAACAGCTGAGGCTGGGGTACGAGAAAAATGCAAGATGGCAGTTTGAGGTGATGGGGTGAAAGTGGGGGTGAATCACAGAAAAGAAAGAGACTAAGCAGATACCCCAAAGGCATTCACTCCCGCAGGGTTTCATGGCTGTTGGTGGTGCTGATGCCTGAATTGCAGGCTTTTATATTGTATCCGTTAGCTATGGCTGCGTAACAAACTGCCCCCCTGAATTGAGTGACTTTAAACAATCATTACATCGTATCATACAGACGTGTGGGTCGTGAATTCAGGAAGGGTTTGGCTGGTTGCTTCTGTGCCACGTGACATTGAGTGGGGCCACTCAGTGGCATTTACCTGGTGGCCAGTCTGGTCTGAGGAGTCTGAGATAGCTTCACTCACATGCCTGGCACATTGTGGGGATGGCTGGGAGGCTGGGCTCAGCTGAGCCCCTCTTCCTCACCACGGGGACTCAGGGCCCATCCGTGTGGCCCTTCCAGCAGAGTGGTCTGTCTTTGTCTGTGGTGGGAGGCTCCAGGAGAGCGTGGTAAAGGCTGCCAGCTCTGCCAGAGGTAGCAGCCCAGCCCTCACTCCATCAGTTAAGCGACCAGAGATGATGGCTGAGCCGTGTACGCCCTGAGAGGTGAGGAGGACTTGGTGGGTGAAGGAGCCCATGCCACCAGCTCCTGGCCCTTCCGGATGTCGCTGTGGTGCTACTCACACACCCATCACCCGCTGTTGATCTAAAATGGAAACCCAGAGCGGAACTCCAGGCTCCCTGCCTCCTCTCCCTGTGACTCTGGGCAGACCCCAGAGTCTTCTAGAAGGACTGCCCGCTGGCAACTCAGCCACTCTCTCATGCTTGGCGGCAGCAGGCCCTGGCCCCAGCGCAAAATCCACAGCGAGGGCCTTGAGCTAACCAGACCCTTCTACAAATACTGAAATGGATCCCAGTCAACTTGCCCAGAGCTGGGATGTTCGCAGACACCGGGAGCCATAATTTAAACTTCATGTGCGAGGATCACAGGAGCCTGCCAAACCACCATGCAGGAAGAAAACTTTGAAATACAAAGCCAGGCACTTTTAAGGGGCGAAACTTCAAATGAGTCCCTTCTCCTTTCCCTTAGCTCCTGGCGGGGTCTGCAGCGGCCTGGGCCCGGTGCCTCTTGAAGACAATCTTAAAGGCCTGTTTATAGGAGGACGTTCCCTAGACGTTTTCTTGTTCAGCGGTTCAGTAGCGATAACAACTTTGACTGTGACCGGTACCTTTAAGAAGGGCTTTCAATCATTAAGCCAGCCTTTGAGTCAAGTGGTAAGAGGATAAAGGTACTGGGATGTCTTTCACTTAGAAGAAAAAAACCTCATTTGGGGCCCCAGGCAGCTCTCTGCTTCCTCCTCCTGTATGCAGTTTGCCAAAACACACAGGCCGCCACTCAGCGAGGGAGAACACTCGGCATCCTCCCCTACTGCTCTCGGCCGAGGAACCTGTCCTCTCTCTCCTGTTTGCCCCACGCACGCCAGGATGGCCTGGAGCAGAGGGCAGTGCCATGGCCTGGCCAGCCCTGTGGCCCGCCCTTCCCAAAGGCCCCGGCCCCGCGGCCCCTCCCTCTGACCGGTGGCGAAGAGCGGGCTGCAGAGTGTGTTGTCCGCCCTCAGAAGAAGGACTGCCTCAAACTTGACCTCAGCTGGAGCTATCCCAAGAGCCTGCTGCTTTTGAGCTGGCTTTGGGCTCCTGGTTTTTATTTGAGAGCATTACTGCCAACCCCCAGCAGAAGCACTTAGAAAAATAAATCTGCGAAATGGCTCAGAGAATGTGTAAGGTTTGGCAATCTCCCCCCCCCTCCCCCCGCCACCCCCCTACCCCCGGGAGTCGCTGGGGTCGTCACCTTTCCTCCAGCCAGGCTGGGGAAGCCATCCTTGCTTCTCCAAAGGAAAAAGAAAAATGCACAGACATGCATACACGTGTCCGTACACACGCATGCATGCATGCACATGCGCGCGCAAGCACGCATCACGCTGTCTCAATTAAAACCATGTGCCAGAGACACTCCATGGGGCTTATTTATGTTTGAAAGTAAATACTGGGCTGATGTTGCAGGGTTGACATCTCGAGGCAGAGACATGCTATGTAAATAGTCAAGAAACTGAAGAGACCCATAAACAGGAGGCCTGAGTTCAGCCAAAGAAGGAGTGTGCCCAAGTCCTGGGAAGAGCTGCCCAGAAGGCAGCCCAGAGGCCAGGGAAGGCGGGGGTGGGGGTCGCACACGAGACCAGATGTCCTGGAGTCCAGGCCAATCTCCCTCTCTCACCCTGAAGAGCCGGGGCTGCAGGCTGCAGACCCCAGGACTCAGTCTAGCCTTATTTCCTCCTAGGCCCCTGCCTCCCTAATTAGAGCTATTGGGGGGGGGGGGGGAGGGGTGAATCTGCTGTTTCCCTAGATGTTTTCTGGTAGCTTTTTGGTACAAGTTTATCAGAAAAATGGTGTGAGTCTGTCCAGAGGCTCAGGGAGCTGCTGTTGGGGGCCGTGGGACCCTCGCGGACTAAAGGCCAGGAAGCACTGTGCTCCCTCGTCTCTCAGCTCAGTGACACTGGGCTTGCTCTCTCCTCCTTTCCGGCTCCATGCCCGTTTCCTCTGCGGCGGACAGGACAGTGATCAGCAGGGCCTTTTGCCCCTCAAGTGGCAAAGGAAGCCCTGGAAGGTTCCAGAAAAGTGCAGAAAAACATTGACTCCATTGGGTTGGAATTGAGTGTGGGGGAATTTCCCACATGCTCGGCGTGAGCTCAGCTGGCAGCAAAAGCATAGGCTTGCCCAACACTTCTCAAAGTTTCCTCCCCAACGCAACCATGAGTCCTCACGGGAGGGACAGTGTGTGCCTAAGGAAGGCCTGCTGCAGGAGAGGTAGGCCTTTGAAGTCTTGCTTGGTCTTAATTTTTAAGAATGTTGTAATTCTTCATAACAGATCCATACTTTAATAGAAAAGTTGAAAATTCACTTTTCCAAAAACTCTCAGAAAAGTTGGCATCAGGCAAGGACTCTGTGCCTGTCCCTTCTTCGTGTGCCCCACAGGCTGCAGTCCCAAGTTGGCTTTGGGGACCAACCTAAAAAGCTGTGGCTGTGTTTCATGGCCCGAGGAGGGTCGAGAAGGCCATTGGTCTCGTGGGCAGAGACAAAGACACTGGGGCTCAGAGCCAGCAGACGACGTATCCCGTGGCCCACAGTCATTCATTGGTGCGTGGGCGGTAATCGGGACTCTGGGGTCCCCATGCCACGTCTCTGGCCTGTACCGCTCCTCTGAGTAGGTCCTGGGCACTGGCAAACCTAGTTGACACAGTTGTTTGGGGGAGCACTGCTTGGTAAACTCAGAGCCAGGGCTTTGGGTTCTGTATCAAAAGCTAAAACCAGGCTCTGAACAAAAGCACTAAGGCGATCGGCTCATTTTCTGAAATAGAATTAGTTTGGTCACATAATAAGCAGCGTTGGTGTGACAGAGACCCCACTAGACGACAGGGCACCTTTGTGCAAACTAGTAAACAGCGCCCCCTCCTCCAGAAACCTGACTTCCGTCTGTCCGAAATTCAGATTCTACTGGTTTCCTTAGAAAAAGTCTCTCTACTGACACCTGCTGGGAAACAGTTGAAATAAAGTCTGTGCCTCTACCTGCGATGTGCGTTGTTGGCAGCTCCTTCCCGCTAACACGCTCTCCAGCCGTGCGCAGCCTGCGCTACTGTACCCAGCGCTCCCTCCCCATGAGAGTGGACTGTGTTTTAAGACATGGTCTTCAGCTCCAAGGAGCAAACATCAGTGGCAGCTGCAACCTTCCCTCTGGAGACCACACCGAGGTCGTGTTGGCCGCAGGGTTCTCCAGACCCCGCGGTGTTGGAGTGGGGCATAGCGTGGGTCAGGCGGCGTTAGGGCTAATGCTGACGCCCGTCCTTTGGGAAGAAAAGAGCTTGCTTCTGGGTGCCTGCAGGAGACGACAGCACCTTCACACTTAGGCAACAAATGTGACACCCATGAAACTTGAGTACACGTGTGAGTCAGTCCAGGCGCTCTAAATCCTTGCTAGATTGTTTGTTCACTCTGCGTCAGATCTTCACGCTAGCATAGCTCTGAGAAAGTGGCAACCTTTGTCCTTCTTAGAGAGGGACAAGGAGGGTCTGTTCTGGCAGGACAAGGCACAGTGATGCTCTTTCTATCTGAACCCCGTCAGCTGCCTCTCTGCCACCCTTCCTGGGGCTGTTCATTCATTAAGTCAGACAGAACACGTGGAGTGCTGTGTCAGTTAACGCATGCTGCGTAACAAACCACCCCAAAGTCTAGGCAGGGGTGGGGAACCTTTTTTTCTGCCAAGGGCCATTTGGATATGTATAATATCATTCTCGGGCCGCACAGAATTATCAATTTAAAAATTAGCCTGCTGCCCAGCCGGCATGGTTCAGTGATTGAGTGTCAATCTATGAACCAGGAGGTCCAGGTTCAATTCCCGGTCAGGGCACATGCCCAGGTTGAGAGCTCAATCCCTGGGGTGGGCAGGGGGCAGCCTATCAATGATTCTCTCTCATCATTGATGTTTCTATCTCTCTCTCTCCCTCTCCCTTCATCTCTGAAATCAATAAAAAATATATATTAGGTTAAATTGGCCTGCTACATTTGGACTAACTCACCCCTAATGCCTTGGCAGGGTCAGACCAAATGATTTCTTGGGCCTTATACAGCCCACGGGCCGGACGTTCCCCACCCCTGGTAGTGGCTTAAAAGCAACAACCATCTATATAGCTCCCAAGTCCGTGAGTTGGACTGAGTTTAACAGGGTGGCCCTCCAGGCTCAGCTGGACTCACACCCACTTCTGCAGGCAGTGGGGGTAGTTGGTGTAGGCCAGTGGTCGGCAAACTCATTAGTCAACAGAGCCAAATATCAACAGTACAACGATTGAAATTTCTTTTGAGAGCCAAATTTTTTAAACTTAAACTATATAGGTAGGTACATTGTTATTAACTTAATTAGGGTACTCCTAAGGCTTAGGAAGAGCCACACTCAAGGGGCCAAAAAGCCGCATGTGGCTCCCGAGCCACAGTTTGCCGGCCATGGGTGTAGGCGGTCCCCAGCTGGGTGGATGCTCATCTTTCAGCAGGCCAGTCCATACTCAATCTCATGGCCCAGCAGGACTCCGGGAAAGTGAGCAGACGCGTGCAAGGCCACGTGAGGCCCAAGCGTGGACCTGACAGAGCATCTCCTCCATCACATCCAGTTGTCAAAGCAAGTCACAGTGCAGATTGCAGGTGTGGGAAGCAGACTCCACCTGCCTGATGGGAATTGCTGCAGAATCACGTGGCACAGGGCAGGGATACAGGGGAGTGGAGGATGGTGGGCACCTCTGCAGAGTCTCACTGATGCCGAGTACAGATGAGATGCAGAGCTCTGGGGGGTGGAAAGCCAGCGTCCTGCCTTCAAGGAGTTCTAAGTCAAAAGCAAAATGAGAAGGGAGCAGACCGTTGAAATTCAGCTTGATTAGGGCCACGGTAGAGATAGGTTACTTGTCTGGAAATGAGGGTGAGTAACCCGGGATTACTGAACCATGACCCCATCGGCAGGCAGAGCTACATGCTAAAGAACCTCATTTCTATATTATATCCAGCCCTATTGGCATGATTATATTCTCTTCAGCAAAGAAGGGGCGCATGACATTTTCCCCCATCGACCATCTTTCTTTCAATAATGATCGCTCAAGCAGTAACTTCCCAGGCAGACATTTCCATTCAAACTTGGGTTGCTTTTCTGTGGGTGTGCTTCGAGGGCAGTGATGAGGACCTTTTCCTATTTATCCAGAACTTTCAGGCCAAGCCCCTTTTCCACATCCCTTGCAGAGGGGAGACAGCCATGGGGACTTGGGGAGAGAAAAGTGCATTTGTGGGGTTGTCAGAAAGTGGGGTTCCCACAGAGGTGGTCTGACGCTGCGTAGAAGAGACCTAAGGGCTGAAAACATGAGGAACTCCATGTCTGCTTGCAACCCTGGCCACGAGGACTGGAACTCACAACACTTGACCCTTGCCAGTTGTAAGGAAGCTTCTAGTCCGCCCCAGTCATTCAAACAGCACCACTCCATTGACTTCACTCAGAGTGAGAGCTCGGGATGGCCTTGGCCATGTGGGTGGAGTCGTTTCCTGGGCAGCTCTCTTGATGGTTCTCTACTTCGGCTCGACCAGTGAGCCCCCTTGGGGGGTGGGGGTAGGAAGGTGGTAGCTCAAGGGAGTTCCTGACTCCATTGCCTCCCTTGCTCAGGGAGCTCACACCGGCAGGTGACTGTGGATGCTTGTCTTGTAGAGCAGCGTGAAGACCACTGAGCAGACAGCAGAGGGTTAGCTGTGCCGGGAGAGCGGGTTTGCTTGGTGATCTGCGCAGGGCAGGTTCATCTGGGCATTCCCTCTGGCAGCAGGCGGTAGAGATGGCGAGTCTTGAGCATTTTCAAATAGGACTACGGGACTGTAAGCTAACGGCAGTGTGGCATCACACACCTGCCATGCAGCAGACCATGTGTGGGTCTCAATCCTCTATTCAAGGGGATTGAACGGAGGATTTGAGGGAGGCCATTTACTTGGAAGGTGATCTCAGGGAACACGGCTCAGAGCAGGGAAACAAGGCAGGGAAGAGAAGGAAGCCAATCAAGGAGGCATTCAAGCTGCTTAGCACTGCGGGCACGTTCCACTGGGAAAGTGCGGGACGGGCACCTCAGGGATGTCACCCCAAAGAGAGAGGGAGCTGGAGTACCCCCAGTCCGGGCAGCCATGCCTCCAGGCAGGTGCAAGGAGGGACATCTGACCTCAGGAACATATGCCACTGATGCTGGTAAGCAAAGGACAAGAGACGCCGGGTCACCCTGGGCTACAGAAAGTTGCTTAAATATCGGGCAGTAGAGTGCCTGTAATGACTGGGCAAAACAAAAATTCATCTCACCCCGTGTGAAGAGCCAGAAGACCCGAGAGGGGGAGGTCTTTTCTGAACCGGGGTAAAGGAAACTGCCGTCCGGTCAGGAACAGATGCCAGGCTCCTGGCTGTGGCACGTGCACAGGTATCAGAGAAAGACCTAGGGCTCGACTACAGACCCGAAGACACTTCCCAAAGCCTATTATGGGAGAGCAGCAATTATTCAATTAGTCCACGGTGGCTAGTATCTCTCAGGATATGAATAAGTTTATCAAAACCAAATAAGCTTAGGAAATGCCAAGCCCTGGGGTTTCTTATATCCTTTCCTAAAGATGTATTAGATCCTTTACTGCTGTGTACATTGCAAATCTCTTTAAGAAAGAAAGAATGCAGTGTTTCCCAAACTCATTTGACCATGAGACCCATGTTACTCCCAAACACCTTGGAATAACTCTCTGTAACTAGTGTTCGCTGGAATACAGTTTGGGAAACACTCCACCAGAAGCCCTTTACAAGGAGCAGTCATGAGATAGCCTGGGGAAGTCCATGCATTGTGAAAAGTGGCTCCGCATAAGGCTCTGTCTAAAGCAGTCGAATCAGAGATGTTTTCCCAGCCAGCCTTCCTGGCACTGAGTCCCAGTCATGCCTCTCCTCGGCCAGGTCATGCCTCTCCTCAGTTAGGTCATGCCTCTCCTTGGCCAGGTCATACTACTCCTTGGCCAGGTCATGCCTCTCCTCGCCCTCGTCATGCCACTCCTCGGCCTGGTCATGCCACTCCTCGGCCAGGTCATGCCTCTCCTCGGCCAGGTCATGCCTCTCCTCGGCCAGGTCATGCCACTCCTCAGCCAGGTCGTGCTTCTCCTCGCCCTGGTCATGCCACTCCTCGGCCAGGTCATGCCTCTCCTCGGCCAGGTCATGCCTCTCCTCAGCCAGGTCATGCCACTCCTCGGCCAGGTCATGCCACTCCTCGCCCTCGTCATGCCTCTCCTCAGCCTGGTCATGCCTCTCGGCCAGGTCATGCCACTCCTCGGCCAGGTCATGCCTCTCCTCGGCCAGGTCATGCCTCTCCTCGGCCAAGTCATGCCACTCCTTGGCCAGGTCATGCCACTCCTCGCCCTCGTCATGCCTCTCCTCAGCCTGGTCATGCCTCTCGGCCAGGTCATGCCACTCCTCGGCCTGTTCATGCCACTCCTCGGCCTGTTCATGCCTCTCCTCAGCCAGGTCATGCCACTCCTCGGCCAGGTCATGCCACTCCTCGCCCTCGTCATGCCTCTCCTCAGCCTGGTCATGCCTCTCGGCCAGGTCATGCCACTCCTCGGCCTGTTCATGCCTCTCCTCAGCCAGGTCATGCCACTCCTCGGCCAGGTCATGCCTCTCCTCGGCCTGTTCATGCCTCTCCTCAGCCAGGTCATGCCTCTCCTCAGCCTGTTCATGCCACTCCTCAGCCTGGTCATGCCTCTCCTCGGCCTGTTCATGCCTCTCCTCGGCCTGTTCATGCCACTCCTCGGCCAGGTCATGCCTCTCCTCGCCCTCGTCATGCCACTCCTCGGCCAGGTCATGCCTCTCCTCGCCCTTGTCATGCCTCTCCTAAGCCTGGTCATGCCACTCCTCGCCCTCGTCATGCCTCTCCTCAGCCTGTTCATGCCTCTCCTTGGCCAGGTCATGCCTCTCCTCGGCCTGTTCATGCCTCTCCTCAGCCAGGTCATGCCACTCCTTGGCCAGGTCATACTACTCCTTGGCCAGGTCATGCCTCTCCTCGGCCTGTTCATGCCTCTCCTCAGCCAGGTCATGCCACTCCTTGGCCAGGTCATACTACTCCTTGGCCAGGTCATGCCACTCCTCGCCCTCGTAATGCCTCTCCTCAGCCAGGTCATGCCTCTCCTCGGCCAGGTCACGCCTCTCCTTAGCCAGGCCGCCTTACAGTCCAAATGGCTGATTCCTCAGCTTCTCTAACCCGGCTTCTCTTCTGTCTGCCTTTCAGATGGGCTTCTTTCGCCGAAGGTACAAAGAAATTATTGAAGCCGAGAAGAACCGGAAAGAGAACGAAGACAATTGGGACTGGGTCCAGAAAAACCAGTGACCTGCCCCACCAGTCACATGACCCACTCATGTCACCTGTCATCCTTGACCTTTGTATCTTCCATATTTGGAAGAAAGAATGTTCTCCAGATTTTTCGGAGGCCCCACTGATGCTGTTCTCGTCTTCATTCTATCCAGCCCAGGTGCCAACCGGAGGCTGCCACTTCGGCCAGGTCACGTGACTGGAGCCCACCACTTCCTTTTTAAAGATGAACTCTGAACTTTGGAAAGCAAGCTACAGAGCCGAGCAATATTTATGGATGCAACGTGCATGGCCAACCCTCAGGGGAAAACTGTTACCTAAAAGTATTTTTATAAATATAAGCCTTTTATACTGATTATGTCTTTATATTTGTATCGATGTTTTATTATTTCTATTAAATAGTTATATAATTCACTCAAGCACTGATATCTGGCCTGGAAACACATGTACATTCGTACAAATTTTAAAGGATAAAAATCTTACTGTTCTTTGGAACTTGCTGTGACAACAGACTTGCCGATCAAATCATGGGAAGAAACCTCGTGTCATGAATCCACCAAGCTTGCGGCTCTGCATATAAACTGTGATTGTGGCCGGACCCCCAAGGCAACTTTCACGACTGTCTTGCCTGGAGTCAAGTTTGACGTTAATGGGCTAAAGAACTATAACTATTTTCTCATGCGTACCTTTCATTGGAAGATTCCCAACAGGAATTGGGATGGAAAACCTGATTCCCAGCAGCAAGCCTGCTCTGCAGCCCCAGCAGGCATCTCACCCTCCTTCCACTGGATTAATAGGCAAATTGGAGCAACGCCAGCCAGTCATCTGGTAAACCTCAGAATGGCATCACATTCTGGACGTTGTACATCAGAGTCTGTGCACCACAAGGACTCGATCAGTGCCCCTCCCCTCAACAGAGACTTGTGTTGGATGCTGTGCTGTGTTGCCTTTGCGGGGTCCTTTGAGTTCAGAGGTCTCCGGTTCCCTATCACTTTTGCTGATGGTAATTGCAGATTCCTTCCCAGAGATGACTGTTCAACCTGTTCTTATTGTTTAAAATAGTGTCTTTGGTGAGGTTCCCAAGAAGCAGGCCCCAAGACGAGGCTCTGCATGCAAGTAACTAATTAAGGAAGTGCTCCCTGGGGAACACCGGTATGGGGGTGAGGGAAGCAGGGCGAGAGAGGAAGCCAGGGGAAGGTTCCATGGAGGGTAGCGTCAGCCAGATCCTGCAGGGGAGCTCTGGAGGGTAGGTTGCATCTCAGGGTTGTCCCAACCTGAGGCAAGATGGCTGAGCCTTCACACACTTGCACCTAAGGAAGAGGTAAACCTTCCATTCCTGGTTCCTACTGGCAAAATGGATCCATAGCTCAGGGGTAGTCCACTAAATTAGAGCTGCAGGTGCACCCCGCCCCCCGCCCCACCTGGGGAGGCATACAGAAACGGTGCAGCGGGATCTGGGCAGAGCCCCAGCCTCCTCCCCTCCTCCCTGCAGGGTTGGATGCTGAGTGATGGCCTTTAATATCCAAGCTTTCTGTTTGACAGCGTTTACTATTGGACGGGCTGGGCTGCCCAGTATTGAGTGCATTGTGGTTTTCTAAAAAGGGCACTGAGCCGGTGGCTGTATCATGCTCAGCACCGTACCCGGCGCCTTAGTGAACACTCAGTAACCGATAGCAACGATGGCTGCTGCTACCACTGCTGAACAACAATCTGATGAGAGAGAAAACATGTGCTCAGAGCAGGGTCTGGCTGAGAGTCCTTCATGGCTCCTGCTCAAGCCCCAGTCCATACAGATGGGCACCCGATGGGAATGAGACAAAAACAAGATGAAGGACCTTTCGTATAGGACCTTGTCTACTGGCAGCTAACATGGTGGGGACTGTGGACACCACTGGAAAGACACAACTCAACTTCAGGGGAGATAGGTTTTCTAGACAGTTGGCTAATACTTGCAAACATCGCAAAAGCTTTGGGTGCTGGGCAGCTACGAACCTGGCCTGGGACATGTGTGTGTCTTTTCGTTTCTTCTTACGTATCGACCCTGATGCAGGAAGACAATGACTGTATCGTGATGGCTAGGGGAACAGGCAGCAAAAGCCAGAGGGTCAAGAGTATGTATGAAGGAGGCTGATCCAGAGTGAGGTTGGGGATGTTGCATCTAAGGGCTGGAGGCACAGAGGTAACCACAGGGCAGATGGAGGCAGGGAAACCAGTTCTGGCACAGAGTTTGCCTATGAGTTCTATCAAGAGTAATAAAAGCAGTCTTTAGTGGTTGTAGTCGCCCATTTAGAGGATATTTATGGGTCCCCTGCTTTGCGTCAAGCACTGTGCTAGGTTCTGGAAGCTCCCCAGAGAACACCACCACAGGCACTTTTTGCCTGCGGGGAGACACACCTCCTGCAATGGAGTGTAGAGAGTGGATTTTTTATTTTTTATTTTATGAAACCCCAGTCACAGCTTCCCTTTGATGGGCTTTTATTCATTGTGTCACGTTGTCCTTTAACAAATGTCTTAAAATTCTTGGGCGGTAGTCCTGGACCGGCTCCCTCGGGGGCTGGCCAAATGCTTTTATAGCCACTCCTGCAAGGGCTGCAGACACATTTGGTGACAGTGTGGAAGGCAGAGGGAAAAGCCTCAATCCCATCGGGGTGGGCTCCTGGGGGCGGTGTCAGAACCGGATCCATTTGCTTCTGGATGGCAGACCCGCCTGAGTAGTCACAGCTCCAGGAGGTCACTGAAACTTCATGAGGCAGTTTTAAGAAAATCATACTCGGCATCAGCAGGAGCCAAGACCAGCAGCCACTGCAGGAACCTGTGTGGGAGGGACGGTGCCTCTGCTTGTCTGGTCGCGCTGAGGAGCAGGCGGGGCACAGCAATGGCAGGAGTCCCCACGTGGCTAGCGCTCTCAGCTCCACCCCAGGTCAGGAGCCCTCACTAGGCTCCTCATTGTCGTGTCTGTGTTACTTCTCCAGAATATTCTCTTACAGTTCCACAGTGAACTCCAATTTCTACCCTTCCCGTTTCGTTGGGTTCACTGTGGAATCTGCTAAGACAGCAATTTTCAACAGGTGTCCCTTCAAAAATATTTAAAACATGCACGACGTGACTGTTCAGCAGGGAGCACTGGCCTCTTTTTTCTTAGATTGTCAAATCAAAAAATGACAACAGCCGACACAGTAGCCTTCTGGGGTGAATGAATCCGAATTGTGCCTTCTTTATTGTTGGTAGCTCTGCAGAAAAGATAATATGGGTTTTGGTGTGCTGCAGAATTCTAGTAATTAGTTTATGTGTGCCACAAGATGAAAAAGGTTGAAAATCCCTGTTTTCACCAACTGTCAGAAGGATTGGGATAGTGAGGTGCTTTTTAAACATGCAAAAGGGCCTTTGTAGAAAGAAACCGAATAAAAGCATGCCCCCCCCACCCCCCTTTCCAAAAACAATTTGCTTGTGATCCGTTTACCTGGGACTCAGGAGTCTCGGAACATCCCCAAAGTGAGCCCGGGACTGTCGCAAAGAGGAGGCGGCGAAATTCAGGAGCGGGGAGGCGCCAGAAGAAGTGAGTGGGCCCATTGGCCGCATGATGACTGACAGGCACACATCTGGAATCACTTAGCACGGAGGTCACCGAGGCTTTCCCAGGCAGTTCTTCAGGAAAATTCCACCGCCGGGGTATTCTGAAATCTGGTAAACATTGTAGGCAATCCAATAGAAAGTCCTTCACCACATCATGTCCTTGAGCCAAAGGCCACGAGGTTAAAACAGAAAACCTGCAGGCCTCCCGGACACGTGAGGGGCCTGTTTTCCATACGAAGCCTAGTGGATCCCTCAGGGGAGGTGTGTCTTGTAAGCGGCCTGTTCATGGCTGGCAGGAATGTTGTAAGAGGTGATTCTACTACTTTTACTTCTGGGAAGGCGTGATGCCCAGGTGAGTGCAGTTCTGAGTAGGATAGGCATGAAACATACATCTGGTGAAATCTACATACATCTGACTCAAACTGCCCTAAAGTACAGGCACTGGGAAGGCTTCTAATTTGGGGGGAGATGGCCCTTTCGCAGACAGAAAACGCTTGTCATTTTTGGAAATGCCCCAATCTACGGGGTTTTCGACAATGTTCTGTTCTGCGATACAGAGCGGTAACATACACAGTGGGGTGTATTTTCTGAAAGAATGGCCGAAGGGAGTGTCTTCTGATTTTGAGCCCCTTGCGGGGATAATGAACGCATTTCCCACGTGGCGCGATGCTTTGTAGCACAGTGGTCTTGATTTCAGACTTTGTTTAAGGTTTGGGGTTGTTTTATTCTAATGTGCACGGTGTGACTGGCAGAGTGAGTTTCAAGGCTTTAAGAGTGATTAATTGCATGCAGGCACCCACGCTAACTTCACTTCTAGAACTTGACTGATACCTTCATGTACATTTCTGTCGAGGAGTTTTGGCGGGAGGGGCGTTCCTCCTCCCAAAGTCACGTGTATTTAAAGTCTACGCAGTCACTTCTAATTCACTTGCACTGTTTGGGAAATGCAGGTTTACAAAAGTACGTGTTTGGAATAAAAGGAAAAATGGCTGCAAATGATTCAGGAGTTCGGTCTGCAATTTCTTTGCTACTGAAGAACGTGGACCTCTTCAGGA
This sequence comes from Myotis myotis, assembly GCF_014108235.1. NCBI lineage: Eukaryota > Metazoa > Chordata > Mammalia > Chiroptera > Vespertilionidae > Myotis > Myotis myotis. The sequence goes on from NW_023416317.1 coordinate 50,501,406, forward strand.
TGTTGAAGATGGGGATATGGAGGTCCATCTCTTTGCTCTTGAATAACCCACTTAATGTGGCTGAACTGTTCCTGACCTTTGGCCTCCATTCACCTTCTTTGTGCATCACCTACCTGCCCAGGGCCACACCTGAGACCTCGATCTTAAGGTAAATGTACCTAGATTAAATAGAATACATTCCTCATTGTTAGTACACTGCTACCACATGATCCACCAGTCAGTCACTGAGCATTTTCCCAGAAGCCTTTTGGCCTTTACACATTTGCAAACAGTGTGTTCTTTGTCTTTTTAAATATATTTCTATTGATTTCAGAAAGGAAGGAAGAGGGTGAGAGACAGAAACATCAATAATGAGAGAGAATCATCATTGGCTGCCTCCTGCATGCCCCCCTACCCCCCCAACCCCCCCCCACTCACCCCCCCCCCCCCCCACACACACACACACACACTGGGGATCAAGCCGGAAAACTGGGCATGTGCCCTGACCAGGAATTGAACCGTGACCTCCTGGTCCATAGGTCAGCACTCAACCACTGAGTACACCGGCCAGGCCAAACATTGTGTTCTTAATGATCCTATTAAAATTTCTTCTCCCCTATCGTTAAAATTCACACACATACACACCACACAGTATAGAGCGGGTATGAAAAGATACACACCAAGGAGTTTTAAATGATTGTCCTTAGTGGGTGGGATTGTCAGTGTTTTTGCTTTGCTTTTTTGTTTTGTGTTTACTAGCCTGAATTTTAGTCTCCTTTTATACCAATGAAACACACGCAAATTATTTTTTGAAATAAAGATACATCCGGGAGAGTATGAATGACTAAGCCAAAAAAGATTCCAAATTGTAGGTCTAGAAAGGAAGAGATTTGTTTGCAGCAAAGAGCATTGATGAGCCTGACACTTAGGACAGTGGTCCAGCAAGTAATTTGAAGCATTTTAATTCCAGCTGCTTCCTGGCTTACCACAACCTGCCACCATAGCTAGAGCTAAGGAAATGCGCTTCTCTAAGGCCGTCCAACCTGTCTCCCCAAGCCAGAAAAGGCCTGGACAAACCCAGAGGAACTGGAAGGTAGAGAATTAAGAGGAAGCAAAGTCACGTTAGTAAAGTCTCCCTTCATTCCATCAGAAGTTCTTCAGTCCACCAGATCGCCTCGGGTCCTTAAAGTCTGTCTGCCCATCAGGTTACTGTGCTAGGTAATAAAATGAGTGTCCGTGCGTGCTCAGCTCTCTGTCTACGCCCTCAACCTGATTGGCAGCTGTCTCTCTGCAAAGCCATCTGTCCCAGAGATGGTGCTCATTCGTTCCATGCTCACGACCAACTGGAGTGGGTATCACAAGGCATCCCCAGCTCTGGCTGAACCCCGAGGCTGTGCCATCTGGGGCTGCTGCCCAACCTCTGCTTTGCCTCCAAGTCTAGTCAACATCATTTTAGACTTTATTTGATAGGATTCTCCTGGGATTGGAAAGAAAATCCTAAAAGAGAGCTTCCGTGATCCCGTTCCTGGCTGTGGAACAGTCAGGCCTCGTTCTCTAGGCCGCTCCGTGGAATTCGTGCTTAAACTACCCAACATGGGCTCTGGTTTGTTGCAGCTGAGAATCCTATCTGATCGGTCCTAGACCCAGGGTGACTGACAGCGACACCCTGGGATCTGGACTTGTTGTCTCATCTGGTGAAGCCCGAAGGTAGTGAGGACTTGTGAGGGGTGAGCGGGTGATGCTTCAGCAGCCCAAGGCAGGTTCTCAAAGCACAGGTTCCCTAGGAGGAAGGCAAGGTTTGGGGAGGGATTGCAGCCCTAGGGAAGGCATGAGGAAGGACCGTGAGTCAGCTGGTTACTTCTAACCACCCAGGACAGCCTTCTGAGAAAGAACAAGCAGCCCACAATCTACAGTCCCGGGTCAAGGCAAGGGCAGGGAACAAGGGACTTTCTGTGATGAGGCTAAAAGAATTTGCATCTCATGCAGCCGCGGGACTGAGGTTGCCAGAAGTCAGGCTCAAAATCCTGTGGGTTGTCAACTTGTAAAATCCATTACATTCACAGATGATCAGATCCCTGTGTGAAAGGCAGGGCACTGACGAGGCCTGGACGAGGAAATGTGTGGGCCCAAGAATTGCAATGGGGACATACATGCCATGAGCCTCCTTTGCTTCTGTTGAATGAGGCTGTTGCTGCCCCCCAACCCCCCTTGATGACCCAGAAGGCAGAGAAGCCTGTTTTCTCGCTGTCTCACATCCCTCATCCCCTCAATGCCTTCAGATCTACAGGAAAATGTCAGACCCACTTGGGGGTTAATCACATCATCAGACCATAGAAGAGAAAGCTTACGCACATTTGCCGTCAGGAAAGGCCACGTGGCAAAGAAGGACCGGTGCCCAGCTCAGCGGTGCGGTGGGCACTGAGGTGGCTCAGCCGTAGGGAGCAGGGAGAGAGGCTCTGGGAGATGCTGCTTGGCCAACAAATCCATGAGGATGAGCACCTAACATGTTAGGACTTAAGAAAGGAGATGCAGGCAACCTGAGATGAGTTTGGGAAAGGATTAGTGAGAAAGGCAAGTAAAAGGGGGATGGGGGGGGGGGGAGAGAATTACTGATTTTAGGGAAAACAAAAGTTGAAGAGCAAATGGGAGCTGATGCATTGGCCTCAAGCTCCCACTTTAACCTTCATGGTTGCTGAAGAAACTGCTGATGGTCACAGTTCTCACTGTAGGACATCCTAGGTCAGCCCATGAGTTTCTTATGAGTTTGGGTGTGGATGTGCGTCTACCCAGAGAGGGCTCAGGGCCTTCCAGAGTAACACCCCAGCCCTCAGCCCCCAAGGCTGTGTAACTAGGGTTACCAGTAGTAATCATACATGTAATCATGCAAATAATCATACCAAGAGTGTGATAAGGGCAGGAAATGGCAGATCAGGGCAGGCTTCCCTAAGGAACAGAGATGCTCGAGAAGGAGAAATAAGTAGGTGAAAAAGGGGGGGACAGCATTCCAGGCAGAGGGAACAGATGTGCAAAGACCTCATAGCAGGTGGGAGCCTAGATTGTTCACGATACTGAGAAAGGCCAGAGCGCAGGAGCCAGGAGGCACGGGGTGAGGTGAGGCATGACAGGCAGCGCCAGGACCACGCATAGCAGGCGACCGACTGGAACGGCAGTAGTGCTCGGCCAGCTCACGCCCTGGATGGGGAGGCCCGAGGTGAGGGCAGCACCAGCACCGCGCCATCAAGAGTCTGAAGTCCTCTGGGACGAATCAAATAATCCGGCTCCCGGCTGTCCCCTGGTGGTCAGGACACGTCGGGCAGCCTTCCCAACAACTGCTTTGAAAGCACGGGGATACTTTTTGGTACTTATGGGAACAGAACATGGAACTTCCTCAAACGTCAGTGAAGTAGAGCTGAGAGGCAACACTAATCAAGAAATTAAGTTAGGCAACTAGTGGGAAAAGACAAGAAGGCAAGCGCCTTAAAAAAAAAACTACTTCCACCATCAATTTATAAAAGCAGTGTTGTAACTGGGCTTTCATTTCAAGTTGTAGAATTATGGGAAAACTGGGAATTATGATGAACATGATCATAGAGAAATGGGGCCATTCTCAGGCCCTCCAAAACTCTATCGTGTCAAGGAGACCACTCCTAACCCCCCGGGTAATGATGAGGGAGATGCTACTAAATCGATTAGGTGTCTCTTGGCAGCATTTTCTCTGCAATGCCATTGCAGTTACTAGAAACATCAGAATTTTAAGTACATCTTATAAAGGCATCAGAGACCTATGTTGGTTCTAAGCTGTTTATATTTTTTGCTGTTTAGCATAAATTATTTTCCATGTCTGTTTTCATGTATGTATGTATGTATGAATGCTTAACTGTAAGCTCTGAGCCCATGAGTTGAAAGCACTTCATTGTGCCTAAGTCTCCTTACTCAAGTTTATCCTAAAATTTTCTGAAAATTAATATTGTTCTACCTTAAATATATGACCTTGAGCTGCAGCATACTGACTTAAAACACCAGCATTTTGCCACCAGAAATGTGACCATGTGTTGTGTCAGATATCTGCAGGGGGATAAAGCAGGATGGCTTGTTAGTTAAGAAATTTTTTAAGGGAAACTAATAACTCCAGTTAGAAACAGTGGCAATTCCAGAAAAAAAATTGTAAACCAAAAGGGACAATAAAATGATGGCATCATACATACATCCAAAATAGTATCTGCCACAGTATCAGGTCTGGTGGTTCTTCGGGCTCCCCAAATTTAAACTGGTTTGATAAATGCCAGGACAGACACAGATTCATCCATTTAATTTATTTGAGGAACAGCACTCAGCTTAATACACTTTCCTTTTTCAAATCCATTTCCCATTGATCATATGCCATGTGCCAAATCCTGTATAACAGAGAAGACCTGTGTTATTCTCTGAAGAGTTCCTGAATTTGCCTTTTAACAATGTAGATCTTGGTTTCTATCATCCTAGAACTAGACTTATCCCCAGAATTCTTTCTTTGCTAAATTCCCAATTTCATCAGCTGGAATATTTCTTTTCTTTATTTTTTATCACGAGGCCTCTGTGTCGTGGATATTAACATTTCGTCTTGGAATTTCCTCTATTTCTCCCCTGGGTGGAGTGGTTTATTGACTGTCAATTTGTGAAGTGCCCTCTGGGATTGTCTGTATGCAAGACAGTAAGAGCGGAACGTATTTCATTGCCTTTTCTGTCCAAATAGAATTACCATGCACAATGCATCGCCCTCTCGCGAGCGTGGTTTGCAGGCTATGTTGGTAAGTGAAAAAGAGAGGTACAAATGAGTATCTGTTGCATGCCACCCTTTCATGCAGGCAATGAGAAATAGTAATATACTGTTTACGTGGATCTCCTATTTGTACAGAACAAGAAAACCAAACCCAGAAAGGAGTGGGAGTGATGACCTAAACTAGGGTAGGAGCAGGGTGGAGAGGGTGTGGGGTTAGAGGGGAGGCACACAGGACGGGCAGCGCTATTTCTCTGAGTACACCTTTCTGTCTAGTTCTGGCTTTAGGGACCACATTAACGTTCCACGTACCTCAAAGAGTCAACAAGAATGGGAGGAAACCCTAAAATAGAATACAGACAGAAAAAAAATGACCCTAACTAGGGGGTGGAAGGACTAACCCAAGTAACATTTGAATAAAGCATTTTGACAAAAGACAAAGAGGACCATGAACAAATACTGACTGCTCCTCAGTGGGCTGGGTTTTGCAGTGGAATGGGTTAGCACTTCTGGAGCTACACTCTGGGTGTTCTGATCTTAAGTATGCAAATAGATCGTGGATACTGGGAGTCAGGTTTCTCACTGTAGGAGAAGGAAGTTTCCAAGATGGGAAGGGAGGCCTCCTAAGGGAGGCTGTGCAGCATTAGACAGGAATTGGAGGAATCACTATAAACTCGTGGTATTAGAAGATAGAAGAGATAGATGAGATAGATAGATAGATAGATAGATAGATAGATAAGATAGATAGATGAGATAGATAGATGAGATAGATAGATAGATGATAGATGAGATATAGATATATAGATAGATAGATAGATAGATAGATAGATAGATAGATGAGATAGATAGATGATAGATGAGATATAGATAGATAGATAGATAGATAGATAGATAGATAGATAGATAGATGATAGATAAAAATTTATTCTGTATCCACTGAATGAACCGAAGATCAATAACAGCCCAATACTAATGAGCATATCTAGCACCCAGACCTTGGCTCATAAGCACCATTCTCCCCCCCAAAGAACCAAGCCTCCTGAAATAAGTGACTGTTTCCAGGACTCGTGCCGAGAAAGGACAAGATGAGCTGGGAACTCACTGTACTGCATGGTGAGCAAGATCTCAAAGGATAATGGATCTGCCAAACGCACACAAAAGCCAGCTTGAACGGACTCGGATTCCCACCGATCGGACTGGGAAGCTGAGAGCAGAAAGGGATTCGGGCAAGCGTCCCCACCAGATGCTGAACCCGGAAGGTAAACATTTTATGAAAATAAAGATACTGACACTGTTGCAAAGCACCTCCCTGCAAAATGCTTTTTAATGAGAAAGGGGACACACAATGGCACGAAATTTACAGTGGACAAGCCTTAGAGAAGCTGCTTAACCAAGGCATCGAAGGTAATGTTATCAGTCATGCTACAGCCCTGACTGATAGCTCCGTTGGCTAGAGCCTCATCCTGAAATGCTAAGGTTGCAGGTTCAATCCCCGGCCAGGGCGCAGACAACAATCAGCCAGTTTGTCATATCCAGTTTAGACCCATTTTCCTGAGTTGATTTTGAGTGAGGCGTCGCTGATGACAACCTTGTCACTGCTGGGGCATCCTTCGCTGCACCTGGAACTTTAAACCCAGCTTAGCACCAACAAGGAAGCTGTAGAGACAGCCCTGATAGAAATCATCAATTTGGTCATAAAGCAGTTTACATCTGAACACAGCCCCGGGCCTCGGAGATGAAAAAAAGCGGTTGTGGTCCAGACGGCCCCCCGGGGGCGGAGATCCTGCATTTCGTTAGCTGTCTTGGAGAGGCTCAAGCAATCTTGCCTCCCGGTTTCTGATCTCAGCCTTACGCAGCTCTAGAGGGGGGTAGCTAATCATCTTTCAGAACCCACTGCGGGAGAAAATGTGTCTGTATACATAAAGGGAAAAAAGAAACTTTACTTTTTAAACTATATTTGTATTGATTCCAGAGAGAGGAAGGGAGAGGGAGAGAGGTAGAAAAATCAATGATGAGAGAGAATGATGGGCTGCCTCCTGCATGCCCCCCCCGCCCCCACACTGGGGATCAAGCCCACAACCTGGGCATGTGCCCTGACTGGGAATTGAACCGTGACCCCCTGGTTCATAAATCAACCCTCAACCACTGAGCCACACTGGCCAGGTGAAAAGAGAAACTTTAACGTTGAATTGAGTTATGAAGGGAGAAACGTGACTCAGTGCTGGGAAGGGAAATGTTCTTGGCACATCCAGCTTTTCGAAGTCGGAAGGAGAAACCAGCTGCAGCACGCGGGGTGGTCTCCTCTGAGGGTGCCGCCCACTCTGCCAGGGCTGGGATGTCTTCCGTCAGTGTTGAGACTGATCCAGGGGACATTTCTGCCCCCTCTGCCTTCTCACCCTGAAATTGCTCTTTCCCCATGAGCCAGTCCAAAGGCCAAGGGGGGCACAGCCCAGGAGAACCGAACTCAGAGGAGGAAGCTGCCTGTGAGCGGACCCTGGGAGCCGGAGAGACTACCCAAGGTGAAGGGCAGGGAACAGCATTCTCGGCAGAGGGAACAGCAGATGCAAAAGAGAGTCCTGACATGCGACATAACTTTGGGGCCGCGTCTTAGTCTCTTGCCATTTCTCTCCATCTCCTCCTTTCTCTCTGGGAACAGTCAACAGGTAGGCAGTCTAGAGGTATGAATTTAGCTTCCTGAGGAATGAAGGGTCTGTGAGCACAGACCTAGTAGATCTTGGCTCTCAGGCCTCATCACCAGAGCACAGAACAAGTGCCCATCTCAGCCCCTGGTCATACCCTGCTCCCCCCAGATAAACACATCTCCACTCAGGTAATTATTATGTTAATCCCAGAATACTGGTCCAGACTTCTGCCAATGCCATCCCTGCCTCAAATAAATTAGGCACAGTCATTTTCTGAGCCACCCTACTTGAGGCACAGTGTGCAAGAATGGCGGGGCTCAGAGTCAAGATCTGGAAACAGTCCCAGCCAAGGACTTGCCGTGAAACATGGAGCAGCTGCTTCCTGGGCTGGAAGGAGCCCCAGGCACGACCGCGTCCATTGCCCTCTGCGCTCTGCGCTCTGGCTGTGTGACTGAGCGAGCCCCTTCCCCGCTCTGAGCCTGTTTTCTCCTCTGTAACGAGGCAGCATTGATCTCCATCTCACAGAGAGGCTGTGAGGACCAGTGAAGACCGTCCCACGACAGCGGACGTGCCTCCGCTGCATCAGACTCTTCCCCAAGCGTGGGGGCCGCGCGGGGCAATCTTTCCACCTCTGGAAACGCCACCGCCCACCCACAGCCTCTGGGACCAGGGCAGGCCCGGGTCTGACGTCTGTGGAGCAAGAGAACAGTGAAGGCCCGCGTTCTGAGTGCTGGCTGGGTTTTCTTCCCTCCATCCGGTCCAAACCAGGAAGCAGCAAAGAAACACCAGGCTGGCAGACCAGGTCACACTTAAAATGGTCAGAGTCCCTGAACTTCCGCACTGGAGCGTGACCAAGCCCGGGCTCCTGGTCCAGAGCCTGCCCTCCTCCCCAGCCACGTGGGGCCCATGCCCATGCAGGAGGACTCTCTCTACCCGTGCATCCCAGCTGCATCCTCCCCCTCCCCACCCCACCCCACAAACAGCCACCCTCTGACAGAATGCAGTACAAATGGCACCGAGTCACTGAGACCAGGTCATAAGATGTGATATTGTTCCCCCTTGTGATGTCATTCTCTCTCTTGCTCAGGGGATGCTCGCCCTGGACACCCAGCCTCCATATTGGGAGGAAGCCCAAGCCACTGGAGAGACCGCTATTTTAGAACACAGATTTTCTTATTATTCAGGAACGGAAAGGCCCATAGACAGGCGACAACTGCCACGGGACGGAGTGTGCTATACTCCCAGTTCCCAAGAGAAGGGGGCACAGCATGTCACGGGGTGCACACGGGGGAGCTCCAGTCTAGGTCAGGAGGCAGAGGGAGAAAGGGAAATGTGTCAAGAGACTTCAGCGTGGTTTCCACAGAAAGGGACGGGTGAGGCAGGGTGAGCAGGCTTAGGATTGGCTAGTTTGAATAACTCCAGTGGCCTCTGGGGTTCAGGGACTGTCCCCAGCTACTGGCACAGGGCCCTGGTGTGATTAGGGGCAGGGAATAGTGGCCCGCAGTGGGAGAGCCTCCCGGAGGCGTGGTGTGAGGCTGGCTGGTCCGCAAGGTGAGACATGCTCACAGGCAGTTTGCTATCTCTAGGAACAAGCTTGCCTTGCCTGGGAGGGGCAGCCGTTCCAGCGAGAGCCGGCAAGGCCCCAAGATGTCGAAACATCCGAGGACAGTCAATAAAAGGCACAGCTGCTACAACCATGTGGGGTCTTCCCGCCAGCAGCCCAAGGTCTCAGGGCACAGCCAGCATCCACTGTGGTGTGAGAAAGTGAGACCAGCCCCCCACTCCAGTGTCTTCAAGGGTTTCAGGGGACACCACGTGAGGCAGAGGTGAGCCATTCCTACCGTGTCCTGTCCAGATTGCAGATCATATACTTATCTTCTTGTTGATTTTTTAAAAATATTTTTAATTGCTTTCAGAGGGGAAAGGGGAGAGAGACATCAATGCTGAGAGAGAATCATTGATCGGCTGCCTCCCACAGGCCCCCACATTGGGGATTGAGCATGCAACCCGGGCATGTGCCCTGAGTGGGAATGGAACTGTGTGTGACCTCCTGGTTCACAGGTCTATCTATGCTCAACCACTGAGCCACGCCAACCAGGCATTGCTTTTTTTTTTTTTTTTTAAGTCACTACGTTTTAGAGTAATACTTTATACAACCATAGGAACTTGAACGATGGTAATGAACTGGGCCAAACAGATTTCTCTCTCTCCCCCCAGAACGGAAACTGGGACTTGGGGAAAATCAGTGAGTTGCTAGCAGGAGGACAGGTGTTCAGGCCCAAAGAGAAGCAGTGGCGGCAGATACAGCTGAGACACCAGCTTGACCAAAGACTTATCCTGGAAAAACCGGAGTGGCCCTGGTCCTGAAGGGTCTGGTTTCCGGGGCTCAGCAGTGGAGCCGATCACCCCAGGGGCTGAGTTTCTCCAGAGCCTGAGCTGGCTCCCCGTGAGGCCTCGGGGGGGACCCTCACTCTGGTCCTTCCCCAGGAGAGTCTCCACTCCTCGTATCCGTGGGAGCAGGTGGTGCCCAGTCAGAGGCTGGCACACAGGAAGCAGGCAGCGTGGGTGAAACCTCCGCACCTTCACATCCCCCGCCAGGAGCTCTCGGGGACTCACAGAAACAGCCCGTGTTGAGGAGCCCTGGGAATGCTCCAGGTCTGGCCAAATCCACGTGGCAAGTCTCTTCATTCCGCACGGACATTTTGCGTTCAGTGTTTTAAAAACGATTTGAATGGTTCCAAACGTCCAAATGTTTTACTTCCTCAGTCCCATCTCCAAGCTCAGACCAGGACAGGCGCCCCCTTCTGGGCAACAGACCATCGTCTGCGTGTTCCCGCTGGAAAAGCAAGGCCCAGAGAGAGGGAGCACTTGGCTGTGGCCCCTTTCGATGGAGATGGGGCCTCCTCAGCCCTGGGTCCCCACACACCTCCCCCTCCACCCACCCCAGCCCAGTAGGCAGATATGGGGCACAGGAGGTGCCTCCCATGCCGTGTGAGCACCAGGGCAGGGCTGGGTAGACAGTGGTGGGCCATCGCGGTCAAGACCCCTCTGAGAATCGGCTTCAGTGCTGCGTTTGGGACACGTGCGGTGGACAAAGCACAGCAGGTGCGAATGAGTGAGGTGGTGGGGGCGGGGGGAGGCATGCAGAAACGGACAGGCTGATTTATTAAGGTGACTTTTTCTCCTTGTATCCTCCCCTCCCCCAGTTCCAAAGGAGATGATAGCCCAGCTCTCTCTCCACCTAGGCCTCTGGGGAAGTTTGTGTGAAAAATAGAAATCGCCAGCAGACTCCTTGCTCTCACTGTGACCATGTCCCTGAGGAGAGTCCCAGGAGACCAGAGGGGTGGGAGGCAGGGCTCAAGTGCTTGGCAGGACTGGGACGTGGATGCCAGAGGGTGGGGGAGGAGGGAGAACCGTGCAGTGCCAAGGCGGGAGAAACCAGCCTGGGCAGACAGCCTTGTCACGTGGGCGCCGTGCCCCGGCTTGCACTTGAGCCTGGGCACAAGTTAGCTTGTACCTGCGTGTGCCAAGATGCGCGTCTGCGACCAGACCTGCCTGTGAGAGCTCACGTCACAGACTGCGGGCATGTCTGGGCCCGTCCGCATCAGCTCTGCAAGCACAGGTCAGGGAATGAAGGGAGTACCCGTGGCTGGGCCAGAGCCCAGGGCCTGGGGAACCTGGGTGAGAGGCCAGACGCCAGCGGCTGGGCAAGAGCAGTTCCACCAGCCTGGCCAGGTGACACCCTGCACCCTGGGATATAGGAGAGGTATCAACGGGGCAATCCGTCAGAGTGTGGGGTCGCACCTCGAGGGGCTCACTGGCTCTAGAGTCACCAAATCAATTTGGGACTCTCTGCCTCTCTGCTCCATTCAGGAGCCAAAGCCACTCCTGCCAATGGGCTGAGGACACACAGCGCCCTCCCCACTCTGTTCCAGTGGCTCTTCCTTTGTAACAGGGTTGCAGGGTGGGGCCGTGTCCTGTCCCTACCCAGGACTCCGAGGGAGGACCTGACGGTGTCCCCTACTTCTACCCAAGTTCTCCGGGCAGGGCAGGCCTTGGATGTTGGAGTTAGGGGGAAGTGACGGGGGTATCTTCCTCCAGGAAGGCTTCTTGGATTCTGGGTACCCTGAGGATGTAACATCTCAGCCCAAGGCCCCAGAGTCGTCCCAGACGAGGCTGTGCCTTGCTCTCAAACTCCCCCAGTACTTCCTCAACAACTTTATGCCTTTCCTCTGTGCTGGGGACCCCGGCTGACCTCTTGTCTCTCCTCCCCAGCAGCCAGCATCAACTCTGCCACTCCATCCCTACCCCAAGACTGGCTGCCAAGTGGGGCATATCAATTCCCCTGCTCTCTACCCCTCCACAAGCACACAGACTCTCATATTCCTGAGGGATTTCTGTTAATATCCTGGGGAAAGCTGAACAGGAGTGCAAATCAAGACCGCTAGGTGCAGTGAAGGACATGAGTGAGCCCAGTCTGGCTATGGTATACCCCAGGGAGCTGGCAGGGACAGGAGCCAGCCTTCTATCCAATTGGGCACATGATTAGGACCTCACAACACGGGGGCCACCAGGGGGCAGGCTACACCTGCTGGACCACTGGTCCACAAAGGGACCTATTTTCTCGGGAGTGAAGTGTCTGTAGGTGGGTGGGAAGGATGCCTTACACATGTCCCACGTGGGGCCCCTTAGAAAGCATCGCTGGGGATAAGGGCAGAGGGAAACGGTGCCTAGGAAGCCCTGGGTGTCAGTGGACTTGGGCATTTGGTTGGAGGGACCCAGGTGTGATAGGGAGAGGGAGTCTTGGAAAGGAGGAATCAGGATGTCATGGGAGCATGAGTGTTGAGAGCAAAAGGAATAGCTGTCAGGGAGCCCTTAAGAATGATGTCGTGGGCATCTGCGTGGGGAAGACCAGACAGGGCGTCTGGGGACGTAAGGAAGCCCTCTGGCTTCCCTAACAACACCTTGGCCTTCCAGGTCGCGGGAGGGGCAGCCGGAGTTCGCAGCCTCCTTCTAGGGCCCTCCAGCTCCTCGCTTAGGGGCACCGCTCCCAGCCCACTCCAGCCCAGGCGGGCAACCCAGTTTGGTTACTGGTGTCAAGATAGTCCCCAGTGTTGCTTAAGCTGGTGTGAGTTGTTTTTCACTTCTACTTACAGAGAAAAGGCAGACCAAGAATGGAGCCTGGAGGGGAGGAGTCAGAGGTGGAGAGCAGAGCAGGGGCAGGCTGAGAAGCGCAAACCCAGAGACAGACCCCCGAGCTCCCCTGTACTGTTTCTGGGGCTCCCTCTCTGAGGTTTGGTGTGCTTTGGCTTTCGGTGGTTGGCACCTGTCCCAGGTCACTGGGCTGCTCTGCTTTCTTTCCCAGGGAACCCAAAGTGCCTGGGGCTTAAGGCCCTCGGGGCAGCCCAGGCTAGATCTGACAGGTGAGAGTGTGACGGCCCAGCTCCCAAAACCTCCTTTTGGACAACTCTGAGATTCTGGGTCTAGACCGGAACCCAGCACATAATGAGAGCTCGATAAATGTTTGTTTAATGAACAAATGCAGCCAAATTTACATTTGTCATTTCTGGAGTTTCTGTCGCTCTTAGGCCTTTCCCATCCAAGATCAAAGAGGCATTTACTCATATTTGTTCTGGTGTGTTTACTTCCTTACTTAAGAATTTTGTATATTTAACAATTTGATCTATTCGAGGTAAATATGGATTTTCTCCTCATGGCCAGTCAGTTGTCCCAATAGCAATTCCTGAATCTCTCCTTTATCTATAAAACCAAAATACTATATTATCTAGGTATTAAGCAATCATTTTAACGGTAGTTATAATGATTATGTCACCATATGGAAAACGCTCACCTTGTAATTTTAGCTATTTTTTAATAGTTACATAGGAATTATGTCATCATCTAAGCAAGGGTAGGGAGAAACAGAGGGAAATAGATTGACTAAAAGATAGGACTGTGTTTTTTATGTCTATTACTATTTATGGAATAAATTGAAACTTTAAATGAACAGAATATGGAGGAGAAGGGGAAGAAGGACTTAAAAGAAGCAAGCTGTTTGGTTGCTTGAGCCTGAGACAAACACCTGGGTATTTGTGTGTGTGATTTGTTTTGTGTTTGTTTATTTTGAGGTGATCTCAGGAAGCTGAGGATGAGAGAGGATGCAGGTAAGGGAGCACTGTTACTGGAGAGCCCCGGGAGTCATTATTAGAAGAAAGGCCAGTAGAGAATCTGTGCCCCGGGAGTCATTATTAGAAGAAAGGCCAGTAGAGAATCTGTGATGAAAACCACTTCCTTTGGCCCTGTACCCTGAGCTCCTTCCCAGCCTCAGCTAAGTGAACAAAACCGCTGAGAGTCCCCTACCCGAAATAAATCAGGCCTCGGGCTGTGGATCAGTGAGTCCAAATGCTCCCATCACCTTGCCCTGGCTAATGGGGTGCTGTGTCAGCCAGGCAGCAGGGATGCTGATCTTTGTGGTTATACACTAAGCATTATCTGAGGAACCATATCTCCCCACACAGCTATCTCTGGAAAAGCCCTCTCGGACCCCTTAGAATTCAGTAGTTTTCTAAAATAGAATTCAGAGAACATTTTAATTCGTCAGGCTCTGGCCCAGCCATACCCACCCTTGTAACAGATGTGAAGAGCATCAGAAATAGGGACAAAGGACAGCCGGGGTGCCATCGGGCCCTCATCTGGTCTGTGCTTGGGGGGGTGCGGCAGGGCATGTCCTGGGGCCTGGGCTACTTAAGTAGGTCTTGCCTTCCTAACCAGAGGGCACTTCTCCTCAACCTTCATGGCTTAGCTGCCCCGGGCTCTACACCGGGGTCCCAAAGGTGCAGTTAGAAGCGCTCATGCCAAGGCAACTGACACCCAGACCCTTCCTCCCCCCTCGCACACAACCAGGATGTCACTTGAGGTCTGGCTTTGGGGGCAAAACACCCCCTGCTCACCTGGCTATCTCTTAGAGCAGCTCCCCTAAGTGCTCTCCCCTGCTTCAGCCACAGGCCCCTTGTCCCAGGGCTGTTTCCCTGTCCCAGGGCTGTCTCCCGCACTGGGCTACCCCTGGTGCAGAGACCAGACAGGCCTGCTGGCTGACCCCCATCCCCCTCCCCACCACCACCTCCGCAGAAGCGCGCTTCCTTAAATGTACAATACATTTTTGGAGAGGCTCGCTGGTTCCCCCGTGAGCACTCGGCCTGGTTGCAACCAAATCCAAGCTCCCGTGTATGTGCAGGAGAAAGGTCCCATGGCCTCGCTTCCTTTAGGGCGCAACAAGCCCGGGCGCGCCCACAAGGCCTGGAGTGCGCGCGCAACGCAGCACCCCGCTTTTGGGCGCTTGAGTGGCAGCCCGCCCACTCAGCCCGGCCCCTACGTCACGCCCCGCAGGCCCTCCCCAGTCCTCCTGATTGGCGGAGCGCGCGCGCGAGTGCGCCCGCCCCGCCCCCAGCCCCGCCCCTGCGGCACTGCCCCGCCCCCTGGCTTACAAAGCTGCCTGGGAGGCTTCCAAGTTGGAACGTGGAGGCGCGGGCGCCCAGGGCTCGCTCTCCCGGCCGAAGGGGCACTTTGCCGTCAGTGCCGTCGAGCTCGCGCTCCAGCCGTCGCCCCAGGCTTGACAGTGGCCGGCGGCGCTTCCGAAGCACAGTCCCTGCCCCGCTCGGCCCGCCACGGGCCCCTTCCTCTCCCCAGCCCTCGATCGGGGGGCAGAGAGGGGGGCCTTTTCAGTAGAGCACCCGGAAATTCCCATTGCCCAGGCCCCCCTCGAAGGCACACCACCCCGTGCCAGGAGGTTGATCCTCGAGGGCCCCGCACGCGGACTCTGGGGCACAAAGATGATGCGGATTCCGCCAGTACCGCACGCCTGGAGCCCCCAGCCCGTCCGCAGACGGCCCCATCCTGACCCCCGCTCACTCCCGGCTTCCACATCCCGGTAACCCCGGGCTCCTCCTCACACCAGCGCCCGGGACCCCGGCACAGCCGCCGCGGGGTAGGCACCACTCCTTAGCAGCCTCTGCACCGCACACCCGGGCGCTCCCGCCCACGTCCCTGCTCTTCGGTTCCCTCCCTGGGACGCCCCTCCCCAGCATCTCCCCCCAAACACCCTCACGGGACCCCCAGCCCCAGCCCACACTCTACCCCATACCCCTCCCCGGGGCCCATCCTCACTCCCGCAGCCAAGCGATCCCTCCTGGTCCCCGAGTCCCCGCACCGCGCACCCCTCCACCCCACCACTCACGCACGGGCCCTCTTACCCCCCCCCCCACGTCTCTTACCCCACTCGTCTGCCAGACCCTCCCCACAGCCCTCACCCCCAGACCCCTCACCCCACTCGTTTTTGCAGCCCGCTGACATCCCCTGACGCCCAGGCCCCTCACATCTACCTCCAGGACCTCTCTGGGATCGCCTGCACCCCAACCCTTCACCTCACTCATCTGCCCAGGACCCCTACGCGCGCGCGCCGCCCGCCCGCCCCAACTCACCGCCTCCATCTCACCCCGCACCCCTCTCCCCCCGGGGCTGGCGGGCAGAGCCGGCGGCGGCCGCGGAGGCCGGTCCCTGGGCCGGGACACACCCACCCGCCCGCCCCCCTGCTTTCCCTCGTTCCCTTCCTCCGTCCCTCCCTCCTCCCGCCCTCCCGCCCTCGCTCCGCGCTCGCTCCTTCCCCCTCGCCCGCTCCGGCTTCCCGCGGCGCCCGGCCTCCCCTCCGCCGCCCGGTGCGCGGCTCTCCCGGGCGCGGCTCCGCGGTTCATGGTGACGAGGCGGCGGCCGCTCGAGCCCAGCGGCGGCAGCGGGAACTGGGGCGCGGGCGCGGACCGCCTCTCCCCGAGCGCGGGGCCGGGCGGCGGGCGCGCCCAGGCGGCGGCGGCGGCGAGCGCCCCCCCGGCCCGCGGCCCCGCGCGCCCACCGCGCCGCACCCCCGCGCGCCCGGCAGGCGGGGGGCCGGGCCGGTGGGCGGCCGCCACGCCGCGCACCCATGGACGGCCCGGCCATCATCACCCAGGTGACCAACCCCAAGGAGGACGAGGGCCGGGCGCGGGGCGCCAGCGAGAAAGGTGAGGAGGGGCGCGGGCGCTGCAAACCGGGGCCGCGCACAGCCCGCACCGCCGGAGTTTGCCGTCGGGCGCTGGCGGTCCGGCGCTGGCACGGCCTGGGGAGGGTGCGGGGTGCGGGGTGCGCCCGCAGGGGAGGCTTGGGGCGTACGGGTGCCGGCGGAGACAGGCCGAGCGTGCCTGCGCGGGCGGAGAGCGTGTGCGGTGGTGTGTGCATCCCAGCGGGAGCTGGTGGGTGCGCGGGGTGACCCTGGCTGGCTGTGAGTTTGTGTTTGTGCTCCAGCCGACAGAGAAGTTGTGAGCGGGTGTGTGCTCCTGGCAGGTTGTGAGTGTGCGGGTGTGCCTGATGGGTTATGAGTGTGTGTGCACTAACTTGTGTGTGCACGCTCCAGCCGGGAGATTGTAAGGATAAGGATAGGTGTGCGTGCCTGTTTTCCTAATGCGCTGTGAGTTTGTGTATGTATCTTGTGTAGAGGTGTGTGTGTATCTAAGAGGTGGTGGTGTGTGTGGCGTGTGGTGTGTGAGAGAGACAGAGAAACACCTTTGCCTGCATGAGCAGGAGCCTGCAGAGATGTTGTATGTGTGTTCGCTCCTGATGGAGTTTGTGTGCTTGTGTTCCTGCACCATTCAACTGGCAGGTTGAATATGTTGTGTCCATGCACGGGGAGGGTGTAGGGGTGTGCACTCTCACACTTGAAAGCTGTGTGTGCAGATTTGCGCGCCTGCCTGTACCGTTTGTGTCCGCCAGACAGCGAGGCTGTGTGCCTGTGTGTGTTTAGTTGGTTGTGCGAGGCTGGCCCGGGGGTGGGTGCCGGGCAGTGCTAAGCCATCCTCCCTCTCTGCTCTGTGCAGTCTCAGCGACCCCAGCCTGGGGGAGCACCTGCAAGGCCTGGTCCTCCCTGGGCTCATTTAGGGCCCGGCTCCAGCAGGCACTCAGGCAGCCCTGGGGTTGCCAGGTGTGGCCTTTCCCAGGGCCAGCGCTGTGCTCAGCACCTGGTTGGATTTTGCCACATTTTGGTCCCATCACCCTCTTCCGTTTCCTCCTTCCTTTTCTTCTTTTTGCCTTGGTCCCTCTTGGAGACTTGGTGTCCCCCTCTCTCATATGTCCTGCTTACTGTTCCTCTCATGAGCTGTCCTGAGGCTTGGACAGAATATTCTGAAGGGCCAAGGGATTTAGCTAGTTTTGTGCTGATGAAGAAAGCTTGCCTCACTTTCTTACTGCTGTGCCCCAGCAAACACCTGGGTGGAGGTCAGTAGCGGCTCACCAGGGAGGACCCCCTCCTGTAAGCCTGGCCTGGCCACACTGACTTTGGGAAAGAGTCACCTTTCTTTTCCCAAGTGTTAGCACCCTTGCTGTGCCAGTGGGGTGAGGTGGGCAACCCTTCTGAGGGAGCTGGGTGGGGTGGGGGAGCACTCCACTGCCTCTCCCCAAGGGGGGACCACTGGGCAAGCCCACCAGGAAAATGCAAGAAACAACCAGAGGTACCCTCAGCCTGGGAATTTTCAACCCATGTGCACTTTTGTAGACTGTAAACATTCTGTCTGCAGACTGGTTTTCTTTTATGTCAAATGAGAATTCAAACTCCCCCAGGCATTTTTCTGTGCCTTACCAACTGGCTAAAAACTTCTACCAGGTGAGCCTCCAATGTTCAACCTGGAGCCCAAGCAGGCCGCACCCGGGTGGCCTGGTCTTCCTGCCCTAAGGATTGTCCGTTCTTGGGGGCCAGGCCTGCAGGCTCTGGGCTGGGTGTGTCCCCTGGGAGGGTTTAGTAGAATGCATCCAGGAGGTGTGATGCCTGTGCTCCGAGCCCGCTGTGGATTCAGTGTTTTGTGTGATGCCTTGCCAAAGAGAGAACCCACAGCTCTGTGAGGCGAGGTGGGGCATAAAGCAGGGAAGCATTTGTCAGGGCGTCAGCCCTCCTGCTGCCCCGCACCTGACTCTGGGATCCGGACCTCCTCAATTTTCTCTTTTCCTCTAGCTGCTGGGCTTGTTAAAGTAGAGTCAGTCCATCCAAAATCCAAACCGTGTCCAAATACTCAGGATGGTGCATGTTCAATTCTACTTGTTTACATTGCTTTTCACCACGGCCTTTTATCATCTTTAACAGCTCATTTTGTTTGTTTTTCAGTGTCAGACTGGTTGATTGTTAACTGATTAGAGGAATTCTTTACCCCTTTGCTCTGGGGTGGGGTAGCTAGCTAGTGGCTTCTTTTTGCTGAAGCATTAAAATCCTGCTCGATTTAGTTTTTTGCTTTTTTAAAAAAAGGAAATAATTTTGGTTAGTTACAGTGTGGCAATAAACTTTGGAGCCTGACTTTGGAACAGCTTCTTCAGATTCCTAAACCACTGAACAGGTTTAGCAATGCTTCTAACGTAAGCATGTTGATGTATTTAGATAGGCACGGGACGTTTTGCATCATTTTAATTCCAGGTAAACACTTAATCATTTTTGTTTTTAAATATGCGGCCTGGAATGCTGTGAGTTTTTGTGGCAAAGAAACGTTTGGTTTTAAAAGTTTGCTTTCATCATTTATTCTGTGAAATAGGAATAATAATGCCTGCCTCAGGGTTGATTGATAGGAAGGTTAAATGAGTTCAGGACTCTGCCTGCTTCACCGTGTGTCACTGTTTCATAAGCCTGGCTTCAGGTGTAGATTTGCAAAGGAAGTGCCAAGCGAGGGCTGTAGTGTTTTGCATGAATTGAGTTACTTCTTGACACTTTGCTATGTGTGGGGGCAGCACTCCGGGAAGACTCTCAGGACTGTCCCTGTCAGCCTGGCCTGTCGTGGGAGATTGATTTCCTAGTTGTGTTTGATATGATTGATAGTGTTAAGATGCAGAGACAGATTTCCCCAGGAGTTTAATTCCGTCTGCTTTGCTCTCTGGAAATTGACTCTTACCAATCAATAAGAAAAAGTCAGACAGGACAGTAAAAAGTGGTCGAGGGCTAGACACAAGAAAGTCATAGGAGAGGAGATCCAAATGTCCAGGACACGCATGAAGGGACGCTCCGCTTCACATGAAACATTTTCTTGCGTCAGCTTGGTTAAACACTTAAATGGTTGCCAACATCCAAAGTAAATAAAAGTTTGGGGAATGGATGCTCGTAAAGATTTTTTTGTGAGAGAATAAATAAAGTGAGTACAGACTTTTTAGAGAGTAATTTAGTACTGAATCATGTGGCTACAAGTAACCGAAAACCAGACTGACACTGCAGCATATACCAATAGAGGAGCTCATTTTTCTCACATAACAGGCAGTCTGGAGGTAGGCTACTGCTGGCTTTGTTTCAGCAGCTCATCGGTCAAGGCTGACATCACCCTGATTCTCCTGGCTTTCCTTTGTGCTGTCACAGGGCTGCCACCCCTCCGAATACCTCAGCCACCTTCAGGGCAGGGAAATGGGACAGTGCCAACCGCGTCTATATCCCTTTTACCTGGAAAGCAAAAACATTCCTAGGGAGCACTTCGCATTCTTTTGCTGATGTTTAATTGGCTGCTGCTGGGTCAGGTGGCCACCCCTAGCTGTAAGCAAAGTGAGCTTCCAGCATTTCTAAGCCTTTGCTGTGGGAGGAGGAGAGGAGAGGATTGAACATGAGTGGGAGCAGGTAGTGGTTCAGCCAATCAACAATGCTGGCTATCCCTTCAAAGCCCAGTTCTACTTCTGGGTTTTTCTGCCATTGAAATAGCCTCATATGCGCTCAAAGAAACACGGGCAAGGATTGTCACTAGTGGCTGCATTGCTTGCAAGAGCAAAAGTTGGAGCCTTCTGAAGTGTCAGCAGACAAACCTTTCGACTCTGGTACCTCAATACCACAGACTACTGCAAGGCAACTGAAAAGAATGAGTTAAATCGGATCAAATATACTGACAACTAAATTTCCAAGACATTTTATGGGGAGGGAAGGAATTTGAAAGACAGTTTAAATAGTATGATGCTAGCTGTAAAAACACACACCTGCAAAACTGTACATAGAAATACAAAGAATCTAGAAAGAAATACTTGAAACTGACAACAATGATTTTCTCTGGGGAGAGGGCTGAGATGGCAAGTGAAGGAACTTTGCCTTTTTGTTTAAATATTAATGACAGTGTACTCGTGTTTTTCAGATGCATTTTTTTAAACTAAAATAGAAAAGAAATTCCTCATCGCTGTTTGGAGGGAAATAAATAATGGTGAGAATTTAATAATAATGAAACAAAGAACCCTCAATCAATATGCAATGTTAGCAAGAACATATCCACTCCAGCTAAACGGTTATTTTGTAAGCTAATACATGTCCCTCGATGAGATTTCTCTAGGCAAGTTTGTTTTGGCAGAGATTTTGGCCCAAGGTGCTAGGTAGATTTCTCCCAAATGTTTGCAGCACTTAAGCTTAACCTTTGGGCAGCTAACAAAATTACAGCAAGCAGGAAACTCTTGGAAGCAATAGTTCTTTCAGATGCCAGAAGACATTTGAAGTCGATTCAGTTTGATTAACTTTTTAAACTTAAACCTTTTATTTAGAGACTAGAGGCCCAATGCATGAAATTCATGCAAGGGGCTTGGCCCTCGCAGCCCTGGCTGCATCTGGAAGGTCGTCCAGACAGTTGGCCGGAAGGATGTCCGGACGGTCATTCTGCTGTTTGGTCTAATTAGCATATTAGCTCTTTATTATATAGGATAGCTGTAGATTGACATGCAGTTTAAGAAATCACACAGAGAGAGCCCTTATCCCCTCTACCCGCATCTCTCCAATGTTAACATCTTGCAGAACTATAGCACAAAATCAGGATGTCGACATTGGTATAGTCAATGCAGAAAAAATTCCATCACCAGGAAGGCCCCTCAAGATGCCTTTGTATAGCCACCCCTACTTCTCCCCCACCCCTACCACCTCCTTAGCCCATAGTGTGTTCGTTCTTCATTTCTAAAACTTGGTCATTTCTATGCGATCTTTTGTAATTGACTTTTTTCAGTCAGCATAGTCCTCATTCTCTGGATTTTCACCCAGGTTGTTGTTTGCATACATAGGTTGCTCTTTTTATTGCTGAGTAGTATTCCATGATGTGGATATACCACCACTTGTTCAAGCATTCACCCTTTGGAGGACACCTGGGTTGTTTCTGGGTTTTGGCTACTAGGAATAAAGCTCCTATCAACATTAGTGTACAGGTTTTGTGTAAACACAAGCCTTCATTTCTCTGGGATAAATACCCAGACATGCAATAGCTGGGTCTCATGGAAGTTGTATATTTACTGTTTTAAGACATTGCCAAACTGTTTTCCAGAGTACACGTACCATCTTTCATTCTCACCAGCAACGTGCAAGTCCTTCGGCTTCTCTGCATCCTCACTAGCATTCAGTGTTGTCACTGTTTTTTTATATTAGCCATTCTGCCATGTGTGTAGTGGTGTCTCATTATGGTTTTAATTTGCATTTCCCTGAAGGCTAATGATATTAAGCATCTTTATATGTGCTATATATTTTTTGGTGAGATAGTTCTTTGTATCTTTAGCTTGTGGTTTGGATATTTTTTTTTTTTTTTTTTTTTTGCTGTTAAGTTTTTGAGAATTCTTTACATATTCTAGATGTTAGTTCTCTGTCAGGTAAATGGTTTGCAACTATTTTCTCCTTGTCTTAGATCAGTTTTTCCTTTTATTGTTGTTGTTAATCCTCGCCAGAGGACATGGATATTTTTCCATTAATTTTTTTAGAGGGAGTGGAAGGGAGAGGGAGAGACAGAGAGAGAAACATCAATGTGAGAGAGACACATCTATTGGTTGCCTCCCACATGTGCACTGACCAGGACTGGGGATTGAGCCTGCAACTGAGCTACATGCCCATGAGCAGAATCGAACCCAGGACCCTTCAGTCCACAGGCTGCTGCTCTATCCACTGAGCAAAACATTTCACCAAATAAGAACACAACACTTCTATTTCTTCATTTCTGATTTGTATGCCTTTTATTTCTTTTTCTTGCTTTGTTGCATTGACTAGAACTTCTAGAAGTATTTTAAGTAGGAATGGTGAGAATGGACATGTTTGTCTTGTTCCCAATCAGTTTTTTACCATTAAATATAATGTCAGGTGTGGGGTTTTTTGTAGATGTCTTTATCAGGTTGAAGAAGTTCTTCTAAATTCTGAGAGTTATTATTAAGAATGGACGTTGAATTTCATCATGTGCTTTCCCTGCATCCGTTGATATGATCATATGTGTTTTTATTTTTAGTCTGTTAATATGGTAGATTACATTGATGAATTTTTTAATATTGAACCAGGCTTTCATCCCTAAAGTAAACTTCATGGTATGGTATATAAATCTCTTTATATATTGATGAATACTACTTGTTAATATTTTGTTAAGTATTTTTATACCTGTATTCATGAGTGATATTATTCTATAGGTTTTTTGTTGTTTTGTTTTAATTGTCTTTATTTGGTTTAATATCAGCTCCATAAAATAAATTGGGAAGTGTTCTCTCTTCTCTTTTCTGGATGAGATTATGTAGAACTAGAGGCCCAGTGCATGAAATTCATGTGGGGGGGAGGGGGAGGTCCCTTGGGGTGGCCTGCAGAGATTGGGCCCGAGCTCACACGCCCAGTCTCGCAGCCCCAGCTTGCACCCCCAGCCTCACAACCCTGCAGCCCCGCCTGGCACCCCACCTTGGCCTGGTGCCACCCGCTCACCTGCTCCACCATCCCACTGCGGTCCCACTCTCATTGGGTCCATTGGGGCCGGCAGCACCTCCACTGCTGCCCGCTGCCAGCACCATGTCGCTGACACGCGCCATGTTTCGTGCTGTCCCCTGGTGGTCAGCACACATCATAACAAGCGGTCAAACTCCCGGTCAGTCAAACTCCCCCTTGGTCAGTCGAACTCCTGCAGGGGAACAATTTGCATATTAACCTTTTATTATATAGGATAGGATTGGTGTTAATTCTTTAGTGAAATCATCTGAGCCTGGAAATACCTATTTGGGGGAGTTTTTAACTACAAATTCAATTTTCTTAATAGAGAGCTATTCAAAATATCTCTTTATACTGGGTAAGTTGTTACAGTTTTTGTTTCTTGAGATTTTTATCAATTTCATCTAAGTTGTCAAAGATGTGTGTATACTAGTAATTGTTCATAGTACTATTCCCTTGTTACCTGTTTGATGCCTACAAGGTCTGAAGTGATAATCCCCTCTTTTATTCCTGATATTGTTAGTTTGTGTCTTTCATCTTATTTTTTTGTCAGTCTTGTTAGAAGTTTCTCAATTTTCTTATTCTTTACAAAGAACCAGCTCTATGTTTCATTGATTTCTGTCTGTTGCTTTTATGTTTTCAACTTCATTTATCTGTGTTCTTTTATTAGTTCCTTCCTCCTGCTTGATTTGGGTTTATTTAGCTCTTCTTCTAGGTTCTTGGAGAGACCTTAGATTATTGATTTGAGACTTTTCCTCTTCCCCAATGTGTGCATTTCGTGCTACAAATTTTTCTCTTAGCACTACTTTTGCAATGTCCTAGACATTTAGGTGTGTTGGATTTTCATTTTTATTCAGATCGTTGTATTTTTAAATAGACTTTATTTTTCAGGGCAGTTTTAGGGTCACAGCAAAATTGAACAGAAAGTAGAGTTCCCATATAATGTTGACTACCCCCCTAGTAATACCATTCGTATCCTGCACCAGAGTGTACATTTATTGTAGTCAGTGAACCTACGTGGGCACATCATTATCGCCCCAAATCCACATTTTACATAAGGGTTCACTCTTGGTGTTGTGCATTCTGTGGGTTTTGACAAATGTGTAAGGACATGTGTCCATTCTTATAGTATCATACAGCATAGTTTCACTGCCTGAAAATCCTGTGTTCTGCTCATTCGTTCCTCCCTCCCTCCCCCAACCCCTGGCAACCCTGATCTTTTTCACTGTCTCCATAGTTTTGCCTTTTCCAGAATGTCACATGGTTGGAATGATAAAGTATGTAGCCTTTTCAGATTGGCTTTGTTTTACTTACTAATATGCATTGACTTTTCCCCTGTCTTTTCATGGCTTAATAGCTCATTGCCTTTTAGTGTTGAATAATGTTCTCTGGTTGGGATGCACCAGTCACTTTGTGAAGGACATCCTGATGGCTTCCAAGTTTTAGCAATTATGAATAAAGCTGCTATAAATAGTTGTATGCAGGTTTTTCTGTGAATGTAAATTTTTAACTCATATGGGTAAAAACCAAGGAACGCCGTTGCCATATTGTATGGTAAGAATATTTTTAGTTTTGTACGAAACCACCAAATTGTCTTCCAAAGTGACATTGCTATCTTTAGTTTTCTGAAGTTTAGTTATGATATATTTTGGCATGGATTCCATTGTGTTTATCCTGTTTGTGGCTCCCGCAGCTTCTTGAATTTGCAGGGTTATGTCTCTTGCCAGATTTAGGAAGTTTTTAGCCATTATTTCCTGAAGTACTTTTCAAGTGCTGTCCTTTCTCTTCTTCTGCTGGGACGATGAGGACACAATTATTAGGTCCTGTGTTATAGGCCCACAAGTTTATCAGTACTAATTTTTTAAAAAATCTCTTTTCTCTCTGTTGATTCAAATTAGGTAATTTCTATTATTCTGTCTTCAAGTTCATTCATTTGTTCCTCATCCCCATCCATTCTTCTATTAAGCTCATCCACATAGCTTTTAATTTCAATTTTTGTATTTTTTAGTTCTAAATATTTTATTTAGTTTTTCTTTATACTTTGCATTTCTTTGCTGGGGCCTTCTGTTTTCTTCATTTGTTTTCATTGTGTTTCTAATTGCTTTAAAATTTTTGTCAGATGAGTGCAACAGCTCCATCCTCTTGGTGTTGGCATCTATCCGTTGTCTTTTATTTTGTTTGAGATTTTCAGATTCTTGGAATAGCAATTGGATTAGATTTGAAACCTGAACAACGGAAACTCTGCATCTTATTTAAACCTACTGTTTTCGTTGCTTTTCTCTGACACTGATCCAGTGGAGAAGGGGCAGCACTGCCTTGTTACTGCCAGATAGAGGCAGACGTCTAGGATTCCACTTGGACTCTTTAGAGACGCTGCAGGGCAAGGGAGCGAGTGAAGCTCCCACATGGCCTCTTCTAAACTGGGGCGCGGCCGGCATGGCTCTGTGGTTGAGCGTCGACCTATGAACCAGGAGGTCATGATTTGATTCCCAGTTGGGGCACATGCCTGGGTTGCAGGCTCGATCCCCAGTGTGGGGCATGCAGAGGCAGCCGATCAATGATTCTCTCTCATCATTGATGTTTCTATCTCTCTCCCTCTCCCTTCCTCTCTGAAATCAATAAAAATATATTTAAAAATAAAGTAAATTGCAGTGGTAGTGATATCATTACTACTAGGCAGTGGTAAAAGCTCTGACTCTTCCGATGTCTTCTCTGACACTGCCCCAGCAGGGGTGGTGGGTGCCTCCTTGTGCCCTGATAAGGATGGAATTCTAGGTAGCCATTGGGTTTTGCTCACATGGGTGGGTGTGTGTGTGTGTGTGTGTGTGTGTGTGGTGTTAGGTCAGTTACTATCTGAAAGTTGTCTGTCTTCTCTTTCTGCTAGTTTTTTGGTTACAAAGAGTAGGCTTTTGAGGGGGCTCTTTGTCTGCAACTATTGGTTTTCCTCTATATCCAGCCTCTTCAGCTCTAAACGTGGGCTACACAAGGCAGAACGAAAACCCAGGATTACCAACCACCGTGTTGTTTCAGATCTCAAAGTCCCCAGCTAGTCTGCCTTCTCTCCAGCTTCCAGAATCTCCTCCATGTATGTGCTGGATAAACAATGTTTTAGTTGTACTCAGTGGGGAGAATAGGAAGATGTATGTCTACCCCATCTTCCTAGAAGCAGAAGGCCCCTGGTTAACTTTTAGACCTATCCAAAGTGGGTATTTTAAGGAAGCCTGGAGTTGGAAAGTTATCGTTTTAAAGGTTTATTTCAACATTGTGCTAATGATCTATGTGAAAGTCAAATTGAGTTAGTGCTTTGAGACTCCTGATGGTCCCCTAAAAAGAGAAAAATGGTGATGCATTCGGTGTGAAATCATGTAGCGCCATAGGGCTTCAGTGGCATCAGTTGTTTAACCAATCTTAAAAGAATACATTCATGAGTTTTGCTCTTAACACCAAAATTTTGGATCAGAGTTCATGAGTATCCGGGTTTAAATGCATTTTTTTTTTTTTATCTCATTCTGTTTGGTTGGCAAGCATGTTCAAACCCGTATCTTATCTTTCATTTTATTACTCATAAAGAAAGAATTCACTTAAGTAGAGATGTCCTCATGGAGCAGACACAAAGGAGCTTATCTTTGGACTCAGCACTCCTGACCACCAGACAGGGTTCCCTGGCCAGTGACTGGAAAAGACTGGTCCCAGGCTACGCTGCCCTGGGAGCGGGCCAAGGGCCTCAGAAACTTACCGCCGCTGTACTTGACTGGAGTGTCCCTGGTTGTAGAGAAACCCCATCTGAAATGGCAGGACTGGGGTTTTCAGGAGGGACCACACCGCTTCCAGTTTAATTCTGAGGTATTTGTTTGTTTATCTTTCTCCTAGTTTTATTGAGATATAATTTATATCCTACACCAGTGGTCGGCAAACTGTGGCTCGCGAGCCACATGCGGCTCTTTGGCCCCTTGAGTGTGGCTCTTCCACAAAATACTGACTTCTGCACACGGGCCACGAAGTTTCAATCGCACTGTATGTGTGCACCCGCACGTGGTATTTTGTGAAGAGCCACACTCAAGGGGCAAAGAGCCGCATGTGGCTCGCGAGCCGCAGTTCGCCGACCATGGTCCTGCACTGTTTAAAAATTACAGCAAAATGACTTGAAATGTGTCTCTACTGTGAAATGATAACCACAGGAAGTTTGGTGAACACCCATCACTTCAGAGAGTTACAAAAAGTGTGTTTTCCTAAGAACTTCCAGGATTTACTCCCTTAGCAACTTTTCAATATACTATCCAGTATTGTTAACTATAGTCATCATGTTGTACGTCACATCCTCAATACTTGTTTATCTTATAACTGGAAGTTTGTGCCTTCTGAACACCTCCACTCAATTCCCCCCTCCCACCTCCTGCCTCTGGCAACCACAAATCTGATCTCCTTTTCTATGAATTTGTGGTTTTTTAGATTTCCCATATAAGTGAGATAGTACAGAATTTGTCTTTCTCTGTCTGACTTATTGTATTTAGCATAATGCCCTCAAGAGCCATTCATGTTGTCACAAATGGCTGGCTTTCCTTCTTTTTATGGCTGAATAATATTCCATTATATATATGTATATATATATGTATCTCACATCTTCTTTATTCATTCAGCCATTGATGGACAGTTGGGTTGTTTTCATGTCTTGGCTATCCTATATAATAAAAGGCTAATATGCAAATTGAACAGCAGAACGGCCAGTTGCTATGATGGGCACTAACAGGGCACAAATGCTCAAAGCAGGAGCTGCCCCTGATGGTCAGTGTGCTCCCACAGGGGCAGTGTTGCTCAGCCAGAAGCCGGTCTCATGGTTGGCTAGCACAGCGGTGGTGGCAGGAGCCTCTCCTGCCTCCGCGGCAGTGCTAAGGATGTCCGGCTGATGGCTTAGGCCTGCTCCCCATCAAGGAGGGGAGCGGGCCTAAGCCAGCAGTCGGACATCCCCCAAGGGGTCCCGGACTGTGAGAGGGCACAAAGGGGACCCCCACCTCCCCTAAGTGCATGGATTTTGTGCACCGGGCCTCTAGTTGTAAATAATATTGTAATTAACCTGGGGGTGCAGATGTCTCTTCATGATAATTATTTCATTTCCTTTGGAATGTATACCCAGAAGTGAGGTAGATGGCTTTTTTCTCTTTTAATGATGTTGGGGGCGGGGAGCGGGGATACATGGCAGTGCCAGTGGGTGCACTGGGTCCTTTCAGCCCGGAACTGGCAGAGGTCAAGAAACATTCTGGCGACAAATGATTCTAGATTTAAATTTGTTTCTCACTCCCTTTGGCGGTAATGTATGGTGCCAAGGTTGGCGGCATATAGCTACAAAAAAAAAAGGAATGTAAGGATTCTCTTGGGTAATGTTGAAGGTATGATATATACCCTGGAACTTATTTTCCAGATCTTAAATCTTGGTTCATCAGACATTTAAAGTTCAGTGTTTTTAATGACCTTTCTTTTTTAAATGTACTTTCTTTGCCCTGGCTGGTGTGGCTCAGTTGGTTGAGCATTGTCCCATGTACCGAGAGGTCACTTGTTTGATTCCTCTTCAGGGCACATGCGGGTAGGGGGCATGCAGAAGGCAGCTGATTGATGTTTCTCTCTCTCTCTCTGTCTCTCTCAAACCAATAAAAACATATTCTAATTTTTTTTTAAATCTACTTTCTTTAAGTGGTTTTCTTTCCTTTAATCTTTTAACATACATTTTTGGATTTTGTTTAAATGAGAATGCATATTCAGTGCTTTATTTAAAATAAAATTAAGCAGACATTTGCCTTTATGGCCTTGAAATAACATCACATAATGGAGCAAAGACTTAGGAACTGCTTGTAGCCCTGGGTTGGGATGCGGACAGTTTAATATTTGGGATCGAGGCTGGAAACACTGGTGTCATAGTTCTGGGAAACCAGAAGCTAATAAATAGTGGCCTGTATGGATGCTGAGGGTTATGTAATCACCTAAGTAATAGCTCATTTTGATTCTGAGTAGCTGCTTCGAGATAAAAACTGAAAGGTCTCTTTGTAATTATAATTTGTGTTAAGGCTATTTGCCAAAATGTTTTTAAATCCTGGTACTTGAAGCACTTTCAAAATTGAAGAGAGCTGGCTCAACATTTGATGACTAATACTATTCTTACCTTTCAAAATCTGTATTTAACCTCAGCTTCCAATGTTTCGGGGTATCTTGAAGAACAGACTGCCCCACCTTGTCAACATAGCTTGAATAAGTGTAGCCTTTCAGTACCAGAGAGAAGTCAGAATTCCAATCATAATTCATGTGGTACTTTAAATTGTATGTGACGTCTCCCTCTGCATTCTGATCAAGATTTAGCTTTCGTGCTTAGCATCTCATAAATTTGTTCTACATAAGTACTTGACTCACTTCTGTGCAAGTCAGACACCGGTGACTTTAGTTCCATAGACTTCAGCCAGAGCCTATTTTCTTCCCCCATTTGGAGGAAATGGCTCGAGGTGTTCATTTTTGTTTTGGTTAGAACAGATCCATTTCATAGCAGTCATCAAACAAGGGTATAATGTGGGTAGCTATTCACTCTGTCGATTATATAAGCTCTTACTGGGGAGCATTAATTTTTCCGCCCTACAGTGTACCCTGATTCACCACCATAGGCCTGACTTCTCTCCTTGAACTTTAAGTATTTTTATTATTCTGGTAAAGTTAAATGCAATAAAAATTATTATTTTTGGTGTTACCTGCGGTTGCAAAGTTCTGTGTGACAAACCCATTCAGCACAATCAAAATAGAGAAGAGGTCCTGTGCCCCTTTGCTGTTCCCGGCCCTCCACACTCAGCCCCCAACAATGACTGATCTGTTCTTTTCTCTATCACTTTCTGCCTTTTACAGGATGTCATATGAATGGCTTGTTACCGGAGAATCAAACTCCCCTGTCGCTTGTGGGAGTGAGGTTCTTGCGATATCTTCAGAAAATGGGTTTCCTAAGATTTGCACGGGAGGATGGGATGTGGATAGAGATTTTACTGGCGTGGAGTTACATTTTTCGGGTTTCCACGTCCCCTGCCCCTTAAGCCAGTCCTGGACAAGGGGCAGCTGGGGTCCCAGCAGAGCCAGAAGCAAGGCCAGGGGCCAGCGCTTCCGTTCCATGTTGCAGCCGGGCGTCGTTCAGCATCTAAGCGACTGAAGTTCATTCGTCCGTGTGTGGGGTCCACCGTGGCCGTGCACCACGTGGGCACAGGGGAGCGTGCCCCTGCCACGGGATCACAGGAGCCCTGGAACCAGGAGAGAGCGCGGCTCCTTTGTCTAGAAGCGCACATCTTTAGATTTTGTACACTCATCCTGGCCGCTGATTTGTTCCCAGTTATGGCTGGCGGACAGGTAGACACCTTTCCACGTCACTCAGACCTTACCGGGCATGCGTCTAAACTGCCTTTGTCCAGCCTCTTTCCCCATTGATCGGTGCGGAACAGACTTGGAAAATGTTAACTGCAGCTTTTTGGCAAAGCTATAGAAACGGCACGCCTATATTTAGTCTTCCCTCTCCCACTTTTCTGTTAAATAATAGCCAGGTTGTTACAACGGCATCATTGTCATGCAGGATGTAGCTTTGGAGTTTGGGTTCTTCCAATTAGTGTAATACTTTTGAAATTCATCCAGGGGTTGTATGCGTCAGCTGCTGTTTGCTGCTGTTGCTGAGTCCTAGTCAACTGTAGGGTTGGACTACAGTTTGCAAGTGAATGCTTTAACTTTATAAAAAAAAATACCTGCAAGTCGTTTTCCAACGTGGTGGTACCATTTTGCATTTCCACCAGCAGTGTATGACACTTCTAGTTGCTCTGTATCCTTGTCAGTTCTTGGCCTTGTCAGGTTTTTATTTTAGCCATTCTGATGGGTATCTAGTGGTTATCTTGGTATGGTTTTAATTTGTATTTCCCTGACTACTGATAGCACTGAGATTCTTTTTTATGTTGTCTGCCATTTAAATTCTTCGGTGAAATGTCTGTTCAGATTGTTGCCTATTTGTTTAAAAGTTGGGTTGTTTCATTTCTTATTATTTAGTTTGAAGGTTGTTTATATATTCTAGATACCACAGTACTTTGTTGGATTTTTGCAAGTATTTTCTCGCAGTCTGTGGTTTGTCTTTTTATTCTTTTAGCAATGTTTTTTTTTTCCCATTCTTAAACCATTTTCAAGGGTACAATTCAGTGGTTTTAAGTACATTTAGATTGTGCAACTATCACCACCATCCATCTCCAGTACATTTTTCATCTTATGAAACTGAAACTCTGTACCCCCAGCCCCTGGCAACTGCTATTCTTTCTGTCTCTGATTTTGGACACCCTGATATGGTCATATCAGCAGAATCATACAGTATTTGTATTTTTATGATTGGCTTATTTCATTTCGTGTAATATCCTCAAGGTTAATCGATGTCAGAATTTCTCTCCTTTTTAAGGCTGAATAATATTACATTTTGTGTGTGTATATATACATTATAATACATATATATTTTACATATAACGTATTTTTATATGTGTGCTTTATAAAATATACCACTGTTTGCATATTTGTTCATCCCGCAGTGGACACTTGGATTGCTTGCATGTTTAGCCATAGTGAATAATGCCGTGAACATGGATGTACAGATAGTGTTTGAGTCCCTACTTTCAGTTCTGTTGGGTGGATACCCAGGAGCAGAATTGCTGCATCATATGGTAACTCTGGGTTTAATTTTTTGAGGAGCAGCCATACTGTGTTCCACAGCAGTTGCCTCATTTTCTATTCCCACCAGGTCCACAAGGGTGCTAGTGTCTCCACATCCTCACCAATGCTTGAAATTTTCTGTCTTTATGATAGTAACTATCCTATGGGTGTGAGATGTTCGATGTGTTTTGAAGAGCAGAAATTGAGGTTTATTTGTTTGCATATGGATGTCCGGTTGTGTCCACATCAGTTATTGAAAAGACCATTTTTCTCTATTGTATTGCCTTTGAACCTTATTAAAAATCAATTGACTACATACGTGTGGGTCTATTCTGGACGTATTCTCTCCTTAAATTTTGATCAGCCTCCTTAATGTGAAGCAGTGCTAAGCTTAATATAGTACCAGCCCTCCCTCAGAAGTAACTTTTGGGTCATGATTCAAGCAGAAGAGAAGATCAAGACATTTTGCAATCTGGCAGGGCAGACTTACTCTGCATTTTGCAGGAGTGGGGGTGGGGGCTCCGAAAGATAAAACCTATGACTTTTTCCACTCTTTTTTTTTTTTTTTTTTAGGAACGTACCCAAACAGATTTTGTATAGTATATCCTTTTCAGGTTTAAAATTGGGGCTGAGAATTTCTTCTAATCTTGCATGCCCTTCTGCAGAAAGTAACACAGAAGTACACGATAAGATAAATAAGCATTTGAATGTAAAATATAGGCTCCTGTAGTTATATGATAGTATAAAAATAGTGACTATCTTCATGGAGGCTAAGAGAACAAAGGAATCGAGTATCACCAGAACAGAAATAAATGTGCCGCTGAGGTCCCAGCCCCGCAGAGAGGGCCTGGGCTCGGGAGGGTGTGGGGGCACCTTTCAGGCCGTTCCCAGACGTCTGCCGAAAAACAGGAGGTGAGTCCATGACAGTGACGGCGAACCTTTGGAGCTCGGCGTGTCAGCATTTTGAAAAACCCTAACTTCACTCTGGTGCCGTGTCACCTATGGAAATTTTTTGATATTTGCAACCATAGTAAAACAAAGACTTATATTTTTGATATTTATTTTATATATTTAAATGCCATTTAACAAAGAAAAACCAACCAAAAAAAATGAGTTCGTGTGTCACCTCTGACACGCGTGTCATAGGTTCGCCATCACTGCTCTACGACCTGAAATGGTAGGGAAGGGGGGGCTCGTCCCCTGGGTAGCCGGAGTTCTTTTGCCACCAGTTAAACAAACCAGGTGTAATTTTTCTGAGAAGGAGATCCTCACCCAGGGAGTGTCACCGGTTGGTATAGAGAACACAGTTCTGTTTGCCGCTCCTATGAAGACGTCCCTTAGAAAATACTGCAGAGATGGCCAGAGTCCCAGAGATGGGAAGGAAAGAGCCGGCAAATAGCTAACATTCTTTCCTCTCTTCCTACCTCCTGTTGGGGCTCTCGCTCCAGCTCTTCTTGCTTGGTGACGCTGCTGGGTGTCCATTTCTAAAGCACAGCTCTGATCGTGTTGCTGCCTGATCCAGCTGTTTTTCAATGGTTGCCCGTCGGCCCCAAGATAAAAACATGACATTTCACAGCTGCGGCCCTTCACGGACTGACCCTGGACTTACCTTTACAGCCTCTTCTCCCGGCATCTCCTTTCATGCGGTAATGGACTGCTTGCTGAGCCCAAAGAGGCTATGCTTTTTCTCTCCACTGGTCATGTCCTGGTTCTTCTTACTGGGATGACTTTTCCCTTATGTGCCTGATGGATTCCTCGTCATCCTCTAAGATCCAGCTCAAAGGCCACCTTCTCCCCGCAGCTTCCTGCGCTGCCCGGGCAGGAGGCCGTCAATAGAGTATAATGTTCAAGGGCACAGGCTTGGGTTTGAATTCCAGCTCCATCACTTAGGAGTTGTGTGAACTTTGACAAGTTACTTAATCTCCCTGAGCCTTGATTTTAGTTGATAGTTTTTAAGATTTTTTTTATTGATTTTTAGGGAGAGAGAGAGAGAGAGAGAGAGAGAGAGAGAGAGAGAAAAAAAAAAAAAAAAAAAGCATTAATGTGAGAGCGAAACATCAATTGGCTGCCTCACTCAGGGCCTCAACTGGGGATCGAGCCCGCAACCTGGGCATGTGCCCTGACCCAGAATTGAACCAGCAACCCTTCCGTGCACTAGATGACACCCAACCGACTGAGCCACACTGGCCAGGACTGAGCCTTGATTTTATAGGAGTGAATACCTCAGAAGGTTATTGTAATTAAATAATATAATACATATGCATTATATAAGTATTTAATGTGTTCATATTATGGTTATCTTTAATTCATTGATTCAGTAAACTTTTATTGAGCACCCACTACGTGCTCTTCACCTGTACCAGGTGCTTGGGATGCACAGAGATGAATGAGACCTGGCCACCCATGTGTTTGAGGTGCTCATGTGCAGTCCTTTAAGAAGAAGGTTTGCAAAGCACTATGGAAGCTACCATTTATTTTGTGACTACTATACGCCAAGCACTTTACGTGTGTATCTCACTTTATCCTCCAACAACCTTCAGTGTAGGTGTTATCATTCCTGTTTTACATCTGTGGACACTGACTCTCAGCGAGGGTAGGCAGCTTGCCTGTGTGATTCAGGGATGCCTATCGAGTAGCACAGGCAAGAGTTAAACCTCGCCTGACTCTGTGAAAGGAAACGTAGGAACTATTTGGAGGATTTTATACGCCCTTTGAGATTTGCATCTTGAAAGGCACGACCATATTTTCCCAAAAGATGCTCCTTTCTACTTCTGCCAGAGGCAGCATGTTCATCGGGATAAATTCTAGGGCTTACCCGAGATGGCAGGCCACATTTCCTTACAACTCACGTTCTGTTGTTTGTATAACAAATTCTGTTTCCTCGAGTCTCGCTATTAACTCCTCAACCTCTTCCATTTTCACCTGAATAGCAAATATGAGAGAACTGGCTGTTTATAGGAAAGGTCAAGAATCCGGTAGCTTTTTTCTCTCAAATTCTGGAGGAAGTGGTAGGCTTCACTCTTCACTTACACGCTACGTCCAGGTGTGTAACTAAGTAAAAGTAGAGTTTTAAGATGTTTTTAGTTTCTCGCAACCAGCTGCCTTGTGGAAGGTGGATGTTCCCCGTGTAAGCGTGGTGCTCCCCTAAAGTGAGATCCGTGGGACTCCGCTCTGCCCTGCACAACATTTACAGAGGGACCTCATTGCTGATTAATTCTGCCCAAGGGTTTGGAATACCTGAGGCGCTTTGAAGGGGAACCCAAAAGGCTCTTCCAGTGCCTATTGCCAAGGTGCTGGCCCCATGGACCTACAGGAGCGACATTATTGTCATCATCCTCTTACCCCTTACTGAGGGTCAAGTTGTCAGGGCTCAGCTGCCCAGGTCCTAACCTGCTCGGCCTTCTGGATAATGATGAGATCATGGCTAACAATGAGGTCATGGCTAACGATGAGATCATGGCTAATGATGAGATCATGGCCCTATGCAACACCACCACCTCAGCCTGGTGCAGCCTGAGGACCTCCAAGATGCCATTTGTGCAATATTCGTGTACAATCAAATGCAGAGGAACTTCTGAGGTGTACAGAAGTCCACCAAGATGTCATATTTAAGTACTTGTCATCACAAGGGGTTATTATACCTCCAGCTCCTGAAAAACACTATCTTATCCAACATGCAAAGGGTTACTGGGAAAAGCACTTACGTCTGAAATTGAAGGAAACCCGCCCCCCACCCCAGCCAGTTAAGACCTCTGAGGACATTAGACTCTCAACAGCAGGAGAAAGAAGATTTTAAAAAGCTGGAATTGCCTGGCTTCTGTAGCTCAGTTGGTTGAGCGTCCTCCCAGGCACCAGGAGGTTGCCAGTTCGATTCTAGGTCAAGGCACATGCATGGGTTGCAGGCTGGATCCCCAGTAGAGGGCATGCAGGAGGCAGCCGATGGATGTTCTATCTCCCTCTCCCTTCCTCTCTCTGAAATCAATAAAAACATATTTTTTTAAAAAATTTGAAGCTAGAATAGTTGATTTTTATTGATTAGGAGAAAAATTCTGTCACTGGTTCTCTGAACTTCTTAATTCTCAGAATACTTTTCTTGAACCTCCCTCAACATGATTGGGGGCCACAGCACTTCTGGACAAAATGCGATAAACTACCAA
Source organism: Myotis myotis (assembly GCF_014108235.1). Taxonomy (NCBI): domain Eukaryota; kingdom Metazoa; phylum Chordata; class Mammalia; order Chiroptera; family Vespertilionidae; genus Myotis; species Myotis myotis. The sequence continues at coordinate 50,537,349 of NW_023416317.1, forward strand.
GGAGCAGAAATGGTGAGCCTTCATCTGCTGTCCCTCCTGAAAGAAGGACATTTCTTTTTTCAATGCCAACCTTTATTCCCACGGATTGAAATGTGCTTCTTCTTCTCATTATCTGGCATGGTTGGAGTTGCTGGGACTGTCCACTGAGGGAACACTTGTTTGGGCACTTTTGAACAAATTTGTGGACTCATCTGCTGCTCTTTTATGGAGAATACTTAGAAAATCGAATTTATTGGTCTGAGAATTATTGTAGGGGCTTGTTTCCCTTGCTCCTGGAACGTTAATGAAACCAGCTATTCATTTAAACCAAGCGATCCAGAGGCCTTTTATAACATAAACACTTTATGTGGTACCAACAAAGTAGGACATAATATAATGTATTGGCTAGCGGAACTGAGCAACCTTTATGTAGTGGAAATGAGACATTGTTGAGCAGAAGAGCACCGAGTTTACTAGTAAGTTACCCTGTAAAGCATCGAGCACTGATGTCAGTCTATACAGAAACTCTCCCAGGTACTACGTAGACATAGTTTAGTTGAAACACCTTTTTTTACTACAGACTTACATATTATGCAGATACTTGCCTCTTTCTACCTGAGTTGCAGCAGACGTTCTGCAGGCTTAATGAAGTTCATCAAAGAAATCCCACTGTAGATATTTTCAAAGAGATGTTTTTAAGAAGAAAAGGGTGCTAACAAGGCCCTGAAAGATGTTTGGATCCCATTGTATTGGTCATAGTTATTAGTGGCAAACACATACTCCACTTAAACTATTTGAGTCTGAAAAGAGTTTGTCTCAAGATTCTAGTGGCTTATAGATCACCTCTGATGGCCAAAGAATCACATTTGGCTGTTTTCACAGCCAGGAAAAAAAAATGCTTAACTGTACCTTAGAAATATCCTAGTAAAAAGATACACTGCTGCCTCCACCTGCTGATGATTGAACTTAGAAGCTTCAACATAACAGTTCTTATTCTCCCTTAAACTCGGTGCTCACTTTCTAGGGACTACAAGAAAATCAGTTCTTATAGGTGAGTTTGACTCTCGTTAGGTAGATGCTCACTCTAGGAACTGGGATAAGATCTACTTAAAAGAGGTCTTATAAGAACGAAACTCCAGATAAACAAATTGAGGCATGTTTAAACAATGAAATCATTTATTACCAGTAAAAGGAATAAACTAGAGTCACATCTGTGAATATGCCTAAAACTGACAAATATAATGTTGAACCAAAAAAAGCAAGTTACATAATAACAACACATACAGTGGGATACCATACATACAAAGTTTGACAACTTGCAAAAAAGAGTTCCTATATAGTATATGGATATATGCATATATTATAAAACTATAAAAACATCCTTAAGAATGATAAGTTCATAATAGTAATTATTTCTGGAGAGGGAGGAAAGAGAATGGGATCAGGGAAGGGTCCACGGGTAGCTTCAGTTGTATTTTTAATGTTTTGTTCTTTTATGAACTATTTTCTTGAGGCAGATACAGCAAAATGTTAAGATATGCTAGGTCTGAGGCATTGGGTAGCCTAATATATAGTTGTTTGTTACATTCTCTGTACTTCTCTGTATGTTTAAATATTTCACAATTTTAAATGTTAATTCTGGACTTTTGAGTATTAAGATAGATTTATTTTAATTGAGTATTAAGATCCATTTTTAAAAATACTACCTTTTTTACGTAGAGATGAATTCAAAAGAAGTGGTAAAAATGCAGTTACCGAATTTCGTCAGATCTTGTCCCTCTAGGAACGTGTGCAGGAAGATATCCAGAAAACTTGGTCATTGAGCTTTCCGAAGGGCTTACGCGATCCCTGGCGCTAGCTCAGGCTCTGCCAGGTCTGTGAGCTGGAACCCGAGCACACCCTGGTCCTCTCATGTTTCTCTCGGGTGACCTTCCAGAGGGTGTCGTGAGTGCTTGGTCCAGAGCCGAGTGGGCTTTGTGTAGAGTTCTGACCACAAAGGTCCATGTTGGTTTAAAATGTTCTATTTACAAACGTGTAGCCCAATCGCCGGGGTGTCATCAAAGGAATGATTTGCTTGACTTGCCAATTCTACCCGGTTATCGTGGGAATTCACGGGGGGGAATAAAGGGACTGAAATGTTCAGTGAAGTCCTTTCTATTAAGCGAAGTGAAATCCCATTGGAAGGAGAACAAAGAAATGTGTGAAATGCAGAATCAAGAGGAGTCCTCTTCAAAGAAATCAACTGAAGAAGTCTTTGAAGGCTTGTGGCGTCCCAGCACAGAGGCCCTCACCAAGACTTGACCTGCTGGGATTTCCACGTGGACTGAGCTCTGGTTTCCCAGTGCTATGCTGCCTCCAGCACTAGTTTGTTTGTTTTCAGTACAGGAATTTTGACATGGAGGCCACAAATCCCCCATGGTCCACGAATAGACTTCAGAGATAGTACATCTTCATTTTTACTGACCTCTGACTAAAATTTAGCATTTTCTCTGTTACGGAGGTAACTGGCAACAAACAACTGTAGTATTAACAGTGCCTGTACCTTTATCTTGATGTCCAAAACAGACTGGTCTGTGATTTTCTTCTCTTTGCATGTCCTTGTGAGGTTTTGGTACCAGTGCTATGCTGGACTTAAAAATAAATTAGAAGAATTTGTGGAAGGTTGGTGTTATTTCTTTCTTACGCATTTAGCAGAATGCATTTGTGAAACCCTTTGAAGCCTAGAGGTATTTTTGTAGGAAGGTTTGAAATATAGATTTAATTTACTTAACAGAGGCAGGACTATTCAGATATTCTATTTCTTCTCAAATAAGTTTTGGCAAGTTTCTTTTTCCTAGGAATTTGCCCGTTTCATCTACATTTTCAAAACAGTGGGTGAACGTTGTTCAACATATCCTCATCTTTTCAATGACTAGAATCTGTAATGCTGTCCTCTTTTTCATTTTTGATATTAAATGAAATCTTGAAACATTACCAAAACTTAGAGTTCTTAAGGACAACCATTGATAGGAGTTTAAATTAGTTCAGTCTTTCTGGAAGACTGTTTTGCAGTGTACATCAAACATTATATAAAAAAAATAAGTATATTATATCCAACAATCCCTTTTAAGGAAGTTGTCGTAAATAAATAGTTTCACGAATGCAACAATATTCAACACAGCATTCTCTACACAGCAAAAACAAAACCCCACCTGTAAACTAATAGGAGACAGAGAAGTAATTATGTTGGTTAGCTTCACTAGAATGCCTTTTGTGGTTACAAACAGATGACACGGAAATGGGAAAAGTGCTGGGGAGATAGTGTGGGTTCCCCAAAGCAAGTCATAGAAGAACATGTGCCGTGTAACCTCTTCTGTGTGCAATGCATACTTCCACATGTGAATGTTTACATAGAAAATAATTTGGAAGCATGGTCATCACATTCCTATCAGCGGTTCTCTGTGAGGGGCAGGATGCTGGCTAATCTTTGTTTTCTCTGTGCTCTTCTGCACTGTTTAAATTGTTTGCACGAACATGTGTCACGTTAACAACTCCAGCGAAACTTTCTAAAGAGCTTGGCAGTAGCAAGAAGATGAGAGGGTGTTAGGGGAAGGGAGTGTCAAAGCATTTTTCTTGCATGATGGCGGAGAGCTTGAAGTCTACAAGAAAAGAAGGAATTATCAACCGAGTTAATCCTTTAGAAGGCTTGGAAGGCACACAAAATTAGCCTTAAAGGGACAGGACAACCTATTTTTCCAGAAAGAAGGAAAAGATCATTGGAGGCATGCAAAAGTTCACAGCCGAAGAGAAGGGGAAATAAGAATGTTCATCACTCATGGCTGCCAGTGTGTTAGTGAAACGAGGCAAGATCATTTGCCAGGAGTGGAAAGTGGTAAGGGTCTCCAATAGAATTGGCAGTAAGATTGGGGTTCAGTGGGGTGTGGACAGCTGAGCTGACCTGGGTGCCTTACTTGTGTCAGGGAGCCCCATGGTATGCTGGGCAGTTTTTCTCTAGTTGGTACCAGGCTCAGCGGAGCTTCAGAGGGTACTGATGAGGGCAGTTTAAATAATTGGCCTCAGAATCCAGGATGCTTGGCAGGAAAGTAAAATCGAAAGAGAACCAATGACTGGATATTTAGTTGGAATCTGGACACCCAAGAAGTCAGAAGACGGGTGTCCATGGTCAAAGTGGGGTCTCAGAGCTTGCCGTGCGATAGGAGTCCTGCGGGACGTGAAGGGCTGCTAGGTGGCCGTGGGCGGACAGGAAGGGGCAAAGAAGTTGCGATGTCAGCGGGTGGTGATGCTGGGAGGTTCAGTTGTCTTCCTCTCGGATGGCAGCATTTCCCAGGATGATGACAGGAATTCTTTGGGAGAAGAAGATATTGAGGCAGGTTCCATGAGATTGGCTTCATGGAGAGAAAGAAAGCTAACTCCTCAGAGACTGCTTGGTGAAGAGCGGGATAGCGGGGAGTTTGCTGACCTCAGGCCGGGACCCTGGGCTCCCCACCAGGCAGGGGAGCAAAGCAAGGTTTGCACTACAGGCAGCTGGCAGGAGGAAAGGTCTAGAAAAGCAGAAGGAACCCGGCCCCCGTGGCTCAGTGGTTGAGCATCAACCTACGAACCAAAAGGTCACGTTTCAATTCCTGGTCAGGGCACATACCCAGGTTGCAAGCCTGATCCCCAGTGTGGGACTTTGCAGGAGATAGCTGATCAATGATTCTCTCTCATTGTTGATGTTTCTCCCTCTCCCTCTCCCTCTCCCTCTCCTCTCCCTCTCCCTCTCCCTCTCCCTCTCCCTCTCCCTCTCCCTCTCCCTCTCCCTCTCCCTCTCCCTTCCTCTCTGAAATCAATAAAAATATATATTTTTTAAAAGCAAAGGAGAAGGAATGCTCTGCAGAAGCCTCTCAGCAAAGGGACGAGAGGTATGGGGTGCAGAAGAGTTGGTTAAAAAACATGAGAAAGGGGTTCTTAAGAAAAACAGACAGGTGAGAGGAAGGGTTAAGCCAACAAGGGGTGGAAATTAGTTTGCTGGCTTCCCAAAGGAAATGCTGAACTGTATGTTTCTCTTTCTTATCACAGAGCAGTATCAGCTCACTGCAGAGAGAACAGAAACTACAGATAAGCAGAAAACAAAAACAAGTAGAACTAAAAGAACCATAACAACCATCCAGATCCCAGGGTCCTGGAGCTTTGCCACTGACATGTTCTCCCCTCCTGTTCCCACTGCCACAGATGCAGGTCAAGGCCACATCGTCTCTAGAATAGGCTTGTCCCCTGGGTCACAGATGTCTCCCTGGCTGAGTCACCAGGCCTGCCCCTCCCACTTTTCCCATCCTGCATAGGTCACCCAGTCATCTTCCCAAAATACCACTTTCCATTGTCGCTACATCGCCTCCCTGGCTTTCAAGGGCTTCTGTAACCTGGAACCATCTTCCCTCCCCACCCATGTTTCCAAACCTTTTCCTTTACTTAGACCTGCTTTACTTCCCTCCCAACTCACTCCCCCTACACCCTCACACCTGGTCTCTCCCCTCGCTCTGATGCCTGGCCTATCAGGATGGCCACCCCAATCCAGATTCTCCCCATGGTCAAGGCCCAGTGCCCTACTTCAGCCCACACTGACTGATCATTGCCCTTCCGGGTCCTCACCTGGCCACTCCTTTTAGGACCTCATCAGTTCTGTTTACGTAACAACTCAGGTGTGCTGAGGATACTTAGGTAGGAAACACAGGATTCAGAGCTGGGAGGGGCTTAGTCCCCTGATCTTCCTGGTGGGGTTGCCTAAGGCTCACAGAGGCCAAGGGATGTCCCCCATGTCCACCCACAAGCTATTCATAGAACTGAGAGTAGAACCTTGGTTCTCAGGCCTGCATGCTACTTGTTGAATTGAATATTGCTTTTAAAGTACAGCTTTTCTCTGATGCCTGACCTGAAACCCCAGAGACGCAAAGCAATGGGTCAACTGTGTTTAGAATACAACAGAATTGCCTGGGGTGATTTCTAAAAAATCTAGACTTCTAAGCCCAGTAGTGGGAAACCCTGATTCAGAAGGTCCAGGGTAGGACTTGAGTGTCTGCATTTAAAAACAAAACAAAACAAAACGCCCGGCGATGGCGGTGTGGCTCAGTGGTTGTGTCCACCTATGAACCCAGAGGTCACAGTTGGAGGCAGCCCATCAATGATTCCCTGTCGTCATTGATGTTTCTATCTCTCCTTCTCCTTCCCTCTCTGAAATCAGTGAAAATACATTTAAAACAAAACAAAAATCTCCCTGAATGATCCTGATAGAGGGAGCCCGTAGATCGGCCTTTGAGACATAGAGCTCAGACCTTTGGTTTTGCTTCCTTTTTGAGTTCCCTGACGCTGGCCCTGTGGACACTAAGCTTTTCTGAAGCTTCACGTCTCAGGGGCAGGCCAGGGTTACCCCACATTCACTTCCCATCCAGAATGTAGCAGCACCAGCTCAGTGCTGTAGCCCATGTACCTCCTCGGGCAGGACTGGCCTGGGTCCAAGCTGCTGTCTTTCCCAGGAGCAAAATCATTTTCCCAGGTACTTTGGGGCATTCCTTGGCAATATATCGAGTGTAGTGGAATTGTTGGCAACACTCCATTTGCCAAGGTGTTTCTGAGCACCTTCTGTAGCGTGAATGCCCAGCCTCTGTGGCCTGCCAACTGCCCAGGCCACAGGACACCCAAGTAAACCAAAGCCAAGCATGTGCCCAGAGCTCTCCAGCCCCCAGCACACAGAGCCGTGGACCAGGATGGCAAGGAGCAAAGGCAGTTCGCATTGTGATTAGGGTGCGACTCTGGACACACCGCCTGCCTGGGTTTGTATCTCCGTTCCGCCATTTCTAGCCGCATGACCTTTGACATCCTTTTGCCACTGTTTGCTCATCTATAAAGTAAGGCTAAAAATTAAAAACACCATATAATTATATTATGAAAATGAAAATAATTCCGGTCACAGGATGGTTATGAGGATAACAAATAAATGCATGGAAAGCATTTGAAATCGTGTTTGGCTCGTAGTAAGTGCCGAATAAGGGATTGCAATTAATATAATTATTTCATAAAAAACTGGGATGAATTTATGGGACTCTAAAGAGGTGACTCATTGCTCTGCACAGTTATTGGTCTGCAGATTAGCAATTCCCTCCTTGTTGCAGGAGCATGGATCAGAGGAAGAGCGAAAATGTAGTCATAGCTCCTCAGAATGCTTCTGGAACCTCTGAGGACAATTAAAATATGCTAGGCATTTTCTAGCAGGAAGGTCAAGCCTTGCATACTTGAAGAAATACACAGAAGTTCGGCATTCTGGTGCTTTGATAAGGTGGCAGTTACATAACGGGCTGCAACCACGCAGACAAGCAGAGCCGCGGGTGGGAGAGCGGCTGCTCTTGAAAGATGTGTTGCTGCCGGAGTGAGGGGTGTGATGGATGACGGACAGGGCAGCAGCTGCAGCCTTCATCAAGACGGATTCTGGGAGATCCGTGCCTGCCCTGTGCCAGTTTGGGGGGCACATGTTGGCTTGACAGCAGGAAAAACAGCTCCCGACATTGACTGTCAGGCTAACACCAATGGGAGGTATGAAAGTGTGACTTGCATTGGCCATGATGCCAGTGTTTTCTCCTTGGTTGTGTTCTTAAGCTAAAAGTAAGATTGCATCCGTCTCTAAAGTGGCACAAAGCTGAATTCATCTCTGAAATCATGTGTTTTATCAAACTTTTCTGTAAAAAGCTCAACGTGTAGCCTGGCTCACATGGCTCAGTGGTTGAACGTCTGCCTATAAACCAAGAGGTCACGGTTCGATTCCCAGTCAGGGCACTTGCCCGGGTTGCAGGCTAGATGACCAGTGAGGGCTGTGCAGGAGGCAGCTGATCAGGGATTCTCAGCATTTATGTTTCTGTCTCTCTCTCTCTCTCTCCCTTCCTCTCTGAAATCAATAAAAATAATATATTAAAAACACAACAACAACTCAACTTGTAGAGTTGCCAAAGCATCACCATCCTGTGTCACCTCGCCAAGTTAACCTTGCTCGCTGCTTCAGACTTCGTGGTGCCATACCTCAGATTCCAAGCACAGGGGGGCCCTAGAAGGGTGTGAGAAGGCAGGTTCCAGTGGCTTATTTCTGTTGGGGTGGGAGATGCTAGTCCAGTGGTTCTCAACCTTCCTAATGCCGCGACCCTTTAATACAGTTCCTCATGTTGTGGTGACCCCCAACCATAAAATTATTTTCATTGCTGCTTCATCACTGTAATTTTGCTACTGTTATGAATCGTCATGTAAATATCTGATATGCAGGATGTATTTTCATTGTTACAAATTGAACATCATTAAAAGCATAGTGATTAATCACAAAAACAATATGTAATTATATATGTGTTTTCCGACGGTCTTAGGCGACCCCTGTGAAAGGGTCGTTCGACCCCCAAAGGAGTCGCGACCCACAGGTTGAGAACCGCTGTGCTAGTCCATGAGCACCTAGCAAGGGATCTCTGGTGCTAGCCACTAAACTGCTTCTTAGGCGGCCCTATTTGAATTGCGCAAGATTTCTTTAAAAGAGGACTGACTGATGTAACTAGACTGCTTGGTGTTTGTCACCACTTAAGGCTCAAACTTCTAGAGACCAGCAAACCATTTTGTTTCTGGAACCATCGTTAGGCCAGCCATCATCTTCAACTTCTAGGAAGAGCCAGAATAGTTCATTTATTGCCCAAACTTCTTGGAGATGATGCTCAAACCAGGGTTCTTTAGATCCATGGACGGGGAGGGTGCTAGAGGGGGCTGCTGCCAGCCAGACCAGGCTGAACATGTTGGCTCTGCCTCAGCACGCGGTAGCTTGCTGTTTGCCTTCGCAAGAAGTTGCTGTGAGTCGCTGGAAACGGATGAAGCCAGGAAAACCTTGTTGGATTGAAATCCATAATCTTACCTCCAGGTCTCTTACAAGAAATACTTTTTTTAAGTATTTACAATGAGAACAGAAGGTGAGATGGATATATTCTTTTTTATTGCTGCCTCTCCACACAACGTGAAGATTAGAATGCTGGTTCAATGGCTGGGTGGCAGGCAGGAGCCAGGAGGCCATAACTAGCTACAACTTTTTTTTATGAACGTAATACCTCCTTGACACAGAAGATGGACCACACGGCGCTGTACAAGAAGGATGACGACTGAAGTCTCGCTGAGTGCATGTGTGTAAGGCATTCTTCGGAATATCAAACTTGGAAATGTTTTATCATCAAGTTTTTTAGAAGTGAGTATTTGAGAACAAGAAGGAGACCCCGTAAAATAAAAGTGCAACTAACTTAAATTATTTTTAAATATAATAGAAAGGACGTAGAACAAAATCAGTGCGTTTCCAAAGATAAAGTGAAAAGAGGAAGGGCGACAATCGAGACGAAATAATAAGTAAAAATGTTAAATGGCATGTCTAGGAGTTTCAATATCTGATGAATAGGAGTTCTATGGTGAAAGAGCACAGAAAATAGAGAAAAGGAAATTATCAAGGAAATAATAAAAGAAACATTTCAAATGAAGGTCAAAACTCTCTGTATTAAAAAGTGCTTTAAATCTAAAGCCCAGTCTCGTGAATGGAAACACACACACACACACACACACACACACACACACACACCCTCCCAAGGCATTTTATCGTCAACATTTAAAACCCCAGTGAATGATAAAAGCTTAGAGGGGGAAAACTTGTCACAAATAAATGAGTGAAAATCAGAATGATGTCAGAGTTCTTAACTTCAATACTGGAAGCTAGAAGATAATAGAACAAAGTCAACAAAATTCTAGGAGAAAATGATTTTCTTTCTAGAACTTGATACTCGGCTGAACTTTCAATCAAGTGTGAGCATAGAACAGAGACATTTGTAAGTCAGCAAGAACACAACATTTAGCTTCCTGCAGATCCTTTTCTAGGAAACAACCAGAACAGATACTTGAAGGAGAGGAGAAGAGAATTCAGAAAGCAGGAGCCAACACAGGAAAACAGGCTGGAGAAGCCCAATGTGTATGGAATAGGCCCAGTTACTATGGAGGCCACAGATTATCGGACACTCTTGGCCGTTTGGAAAGTAATATTTATATATAGTGATAGTTCAGATAGAGTGCCTGGAAAAAAATTCAAGTATAAGGGCACAGGAAAATAAACGAAATAAATATCAAGTGTTAATTCCAAGGAAAAAATATACAAGGAAAAAAAAAAAGCAGAGTAAATTCCATGGCTTTTTGGTGAACAGTTCTTTATCATCATAACATAAGGAATGGGGAAATGTGGGAGGTGGTATAAAAAGCTAAAATCTAAACCATTATAACAGGCAGTTTATTAAATGAAGGATAAATCAGTAAACCAAGAAATGGCATTATTAACATACTACTTGGTTAAAAAATGCTGAAAGCATTGAAAGTGTTGCCCTCAGGGCAGTGTTTTTATTATTATTATTTATTTCAGTATTTTTGAGCAATTTTATTTAAAACCTGATTTTGTTTTCTTTGATAAAAATGAAAATTCATTTTAAAATCATATAAAAGGTCAGAATTTTGACCGTCAATGGGAAGCGCAAGCCTGAGCCATCTAGCAAGCTTTAGCCACCGCCAGCTTCACCATCATGGTGGATGGTGGCACACTATCAAAGTCATGATCAAATCTAGACTCTCTGTCTCCGGGTTCTTTGTCACAGGATATATCCTCCCTGTCCTTTGGCAGGTGACTGGGCTGTCTCCTGCCAGAGTCATACCAAGTTTCAGATGAGGTTAGAAGGTTGAGCAGGGGTGCGTGCCTCACAACAGGAAGGGAGGAAGGAGGAAGGAAGGAAGGAAAGAAGAAGAAAATGCTTGCATGGATGGATTTAGAAAACAATTTGCCACTTTGCTATTGAGAAATTATATCTGAAGTGCACCCACCAGCTGACTATGGCATCAAGTGACGATTTTGCTTCTTCTCCATCTGAAGCTTGCTGGCGTGACTCAACAGGGTGTCTCTAGGCCAGCTCCAGGAAGCAGAGTTAACCAGTGGGCAGACCAGGCTGTCCCATTCCTACCCCTGCTCCCAGGTTGGAATTGAGGTGCTGTCATATTAAAGGTTCCAGGCTGGTCCAACCCAGTGATCAGTATAGAGCACATAGAATGGACCAGATTACCCGCCATCCTCACCCCTCACCCCAGGGGTAACCTTCTCTCCAGCCATCACTGCTGACTGCTGACTGCAGCTCAGCCTTGTCATAAGTCTGGGCCCACCTCCGTCCACACTAATCCATGTCTGGGCTCACTGCGTCTGGCTGGGATTGGACCACCCAGGTCATGGCAGTCCTCAAGCAGCCATTCACTTCTCTAGACCCTACTTCTGTTGGCCAGCGCTCTCTGAAAGAAGTGATTGTACAGGGAAGAGCCTTTCTAATCCTCCACACAGGTGTGCAGGGCACCAGGCCAGACGCAAACGAGGATGCAGCTGCTTGTGTAGACTGGCCTGCATTGAAGCCCAGGCTGTCCCCTATTCCAGGCCGTTTTATAGTGGAAACTGTTGTACCGGCTCCTAGTTGGGGAGGGCCCCTTATACTTTCAATTAGTTGTAATTTAGCCTGTTTATGGAACTGTTTTCCTTTGAAAAGAAAAGGATCTTTTATTTTTTTAGGTAATGAGCCATCTTTTAAAATCTGTTTTATTACACAAGCATGTTTATTATGTTTATAATAGATTGAAGCAATACAAAAAATGTTAGTAAAAGGATAGTGTTTATGTAGGCATGTAATCAACTTTGTACACTATATTTATGCACATGTGTATACATACATATAACATACATGTGTACACACATGTACTTCATAAACAACTATAACTACCCATGTTATTGTTCAACAAAAATGAGACTTTTACCTACAAAATGGAACTTGTTTTTTCTGTTTACATTTTATTTATATATATATATATATATATATATATATATATATATATATCTTTTCATATATAGATCCGTCTCATTCTCAGAAATATTCTTTATGCAGATACACTTTGATTTATCTCACTTCCCTACTGTTGGACATTTAGATTCTCCCAGGCTTTTGATGTTATTAGTGGTGCAATAACACCCTTAACTCTGAAGTCAGACAGCCTTAGTTCAGATTCCAGACGCCCCCTTTACTTACTTTGTGTCCTTTAGCAAGTTATTTAAACTCTTTGTGCCTCTGTTTCCTGACCTGTAAAATGGGGATAAAATTGTCCTCGCAATATCCCTATGGAAAAAAAAAAGCTAAGTAAAATAATATGTAAATACATATAATGCACTTAGCATGTTCTAACAATGATAACTATCAGCTTTGAGTACTTACTGTTAGCCAGGTATTATGCAGATAAACAAATACCACACTGTTTTTATGTGTTCGCCTTATAGCATATTTTTAATATCTGTAAAGGCAAGTACTGCATCATCATTATTAAAATGACATTAGCTATTCCTGTTCATTTACTCCTCCAGGTAAATTTTTAAATCAACTTTCCACCTACTTCCCATCAATATGACAAGTGTTGTTTTCTTAAATGCAGTTGGCATTTTCAAGGGTGTCTCTACTCCTGAAGGTTGCCAGAGTAGGATGACCCTTGGACTTGAGTCAGACAGAACTGGGTGTTCATGTGGTGTCCCGCCAAAGCCACGGGACCATGGGAAGGCCATTTAAATGCTCTGAGCACCTGTAGCTTGCCTACCTGTGAAATGGGAGGGACGGTCCTTCCAGGAGTGGGGGGTGATGCCGTGAGAAAGCCCTGCAGACACGTTTATTTAGTGCCTGACGCTAAATGCACGTGCTTGCTTTGAAGGCAAGTATTTTGACTTTATCTTCAGGTCCTTAGTCATCAGCCCCATCTCCAGTGGCGACGCTAAGATGATCATCAGTGAAAAGATGATCATTATGTCAGAGCAAGAGCCGCAGTGTGCGAGCAGGGTGAAGGCGAAGGCCCCTGCTTCCTGTGCCAGGCGAGCTGCACATTGAGGACCAGGGAAGATTAGCAAAAGGGAGGGAGGGGAATGGGGACAAACATCGTCCATCCCCTGGTGCCGGCATGTGCCACCGGCCACGGAGTGGACTTCCTGCCGCAGGATACGGCTGACCTTTGGAGAGCCACCGTCTGGGTGAGGCTGCCCTTTCGCGGGACAGAGCACAGCTGTTGTTTAGATGTCAGCGGCTGGTTTACTAACTTTGTTTGGCAGTCAGCTTGGGCTGTGAGCAGTTTGGAAAACAGTCTGCTCTGAGGTTGAAGGAAGGCTGGGATGAAGGGAATCTTTGTTTTGTGTTACCGACAGGTTGTTTGGTAACCCTTCTCAGAACAAAAATGAACACTTAGCAGCAGCTTTAAAAAGTATTAAGAGAACTCATAAAAGTCCGAGCAGATGTGCAAGAGAAGGTCACACTTCCAGGCCTCTCTGGGGGACTATTTCTGGACTAACAAGTCCAACGAATGTGTTAATTCAGGTTGAGATTTTCTTACGCAAATATTGACTCGGTCTCCATCTTTGCAGTTAACTCTCCAACTTGAATGTGTTCTTTCAGGAGAATGTGCCTATGTGTTTTCCTTCCTCCTGCCTCATAGTTTGCCCACCCTTCATTTTGAACTCTTAGCAGGTGAGTTTTTAATGGTCGGTTCTGAATTCTTTTCCTAGGTCTGAAAAATGCTTAGAGGGATGAATTTAACCGTTCCTTCATTTTCCCGGTGGCATCATTGTGGAGAAGGAGAGAGAAGAGACAGACACTTGACTCCAGGACATCCTGGCAGCATGTAAATGACTCTCCGTCTTAGATCAGATTGCATACGAATAACGTCATGCCCACTATTTGATATTAAAGAAAAACGGAGGACAGATTTTGTTGATTCCTCCCACCCACTCACCCAGTACACATGATATTTTAATTACCATTAATTTAAAAACATGTGTTTTAGCGTTTATATGAATTCATGTGTAAACTGCTACCTGGCTAATTTTAAGTATAAAAATGACTAAAACATATGACAAATATACTATATACTTACTTCACCTTCATTCTTGAAGCATCTTCTCACCGGATATAGAATTCTGGGTTGAAGCTTTTTTCTAGATGCATCTTCCGGCTTCAGTGGTCCCCAGAATTTCTGTTAGCTTTATGTAATGTTATCATTTCTCTCTGACTGCTTTCAAGATTTTGTTATTTTTATATTTGTTTTTCTTTGTATTTATCCTACTTGTAGTTCATTGAGATTCTTGAATTTGTGTAGGTAGATTTTATACCAGATTTGAAGACTTGTCAAGCCATTATTTCTTCAAATTTTTTTCTACCCCATTCTCTTTCTTCTCCTTCTGGGACTACAGTTACACTCATGGTAGACTTTTTTATTTGTCCTAAAAGCCTGAGATTCTGTTCAGGTTTTTTCCCCCAATCTATTTTCTCTCTCAGTTCTTTAAGTTACATCACATCCTCTTCACTCTGTTCAGCGCATCCAGTTACTTTCTTGGGGGAAGTTTTACATGTTGTTACTGTTGTTTTCTTAGTTCTAGAACTTCCCATTGCTGTTCTTTTATCATTTCTATTTCTCTGCCGCCGTGCAGGCCACCACATGCATACGTGGGTCAGGTGTCAGCCGGAAAGCTAGGCAGAAGTTCTACAGAATTTGAGGCTTTTTCTCTCTGACTCTATTTTCTGGGATTCCCTCTTCACTGTCTGTTTCACATATCCTTTTATGCCATTGAACATAATTATAATAGCTGCTTAAACATTCTTCTCTGCTAATGGCTGCATCTGGGTTACCTTGGGATCATTATTATTGTCTTTTTTCTTGAGGGTAAGTTGCACTTTTCCTATCTCTTTGCTTAATTTTTATTGTACTTTGAACATTGCACTATTATGTTATGGAGACTCTAGAGAGGTTCATTTGGGAGCAGGGTGAGTTGTTGTTTATTTTGGGTTTTGCCTTCGCCAGCAATCAGCTTACACCACAAACGCTGTCTCTTGGGCAGCACCTCATTTCTTGGCTCAGTTATTTTTTCCTTCTCTAGGTTGCTCAGAGGCCACCGCATGCACACACACGGTTCAGGAGTCAGCTGGGAACCTAGGCAGAGGTTTTTACAAAGAATCTGAGGCTCTTTCTTTCTGACTCTATACTTCTGGGATTCCCTCTTCACTTTCTAGTGGCTGTGGTTGTCCCGAAATCTGTCCCCCAGGTATGCATGCTTTCTGTTGGCGTTTCAGCCACCCAGCGTGGCGCCAACTGCAGCCTGCTCCCCGGAGTTAGACCAGCAGGTCTCCAAGGTCCCTCTGGCCCTAGCGTACTCTCATCTAACGGCTGCTTGAAAAACCTGTTGCCCAGATTGAATATTTCCTCCTTGCCATGTGATTTTGCTCTGCTGGCCAACTCCTTTATAAAGTCTGGATTGTACCGTTAGATCCTGTGCAGATTCCATGTTCAGGACTCATAAACCATAGCTGTGTGGCAATCTTCTTTTTCACAGAGTCGTAACCGTGCAAGCTATTGAACTTCCACATTATGAAGAAAACTGACTGTGCTGTTAAGTTAGATGAGGGTCACAGGGGAAGCCTCATAGCGCTTGTCTCACATGGAATCTCGTGTCACAGATGAGCCTGGATAGTCCAAACTGGAAATGAGACTCTTGGCAGAATGCTCATATCATTCTGGTCATTCCCACATGCAAGGAAATGAAATCTTACAATTGTATCACACAGCACAATGTCTTTTGTTAAAAAAGAGAATCTATGACTGTGTGAGTTTTTAATAATGGCTTTATTGTTATCTCTAATGTACTAAGTATCTTCATCTTTGATCCGGGGGGTGGGAGGGAAAGTCTGACGCAATATATTGAACCATTGGGTGAGGGATGAAAAATTCACTCTTCGTCTGTAAGCGTCCAAGTCTAGCTGGACGTCTGTGTCAGAGTGAAGACGAGAGGCTGGAAACAGTGTTCTTCTCAGGCCCCTGGGGTGATACGCCGAGAAAGTTGTGTGATGTGGGGGCGCAGACTTTTGGGAGGAGAAACAGAAAGAGGGGTAGCCCAGAGCACCCCCATTAGGAAGTTTGCCGTTGCTGTGCTGGTTTGGTGACTGGCTCAGACCCAGTTCCAGAGACACAAGCTTGGTCCCTTATGGAGGGCGGCTGGGTATGCTGACAGCTCTGTGGCAGAGAAAACATGTTTCTTAGCATTCCATTCACTTTTCATCTTAGTGGGGAGAGAAACCATGTCCCGACCTCATCAAAACCATTTGAACGAGCACCAAGCCACACGTCTCCAAGTGTCCCATGTATTTGCGGCCTGTGAATTGGACAACGATGCCTCGTCTTCAGATTTCTTGGTGGAATGAGTCCAGATTAATGTCAGAACCCCCAGGGCCTTTTACAAAGAGGGTCTTCTCTCAGGCGACTGCAGTGAGAGGGGTCTTGGATCCGAGCCTCCAGCCCGAGGCCCCGCTGAGGGAGGACGGTGCTTTCCTGGACTGGGAGACGAGGGGGCCACATCAGAGACTCTGCCATCTTAGAAATATTTCACTGAAATGCGTGCTTTCTGGTTGTTAGCAAACAGCATGCTTTGAAACCAGACACCCCGTCCAAGCAATAAACACGATGTCTCAACATCTGTCGTTAGCACACTTTCACCTTTCCTCAGCTTCTTTATAAGGATTTTTTTCTTACGGCTATAAAAGGGACTATAGAAATCTTAGAAATATAGAACAGTGTAGAGACAAGAAAGGCATCCATAATATCGCAAATTAAGGATGTTAACCACTGTTCGCTTTCTACGATTTTTCGCCTTGCCTTTTTAATTTTGTTTACAGATGTATGTGCATAAATATCATAAGGGGATCGTGGGAAATGTGCTACATGTATAGTTTAACATGCCAGCTCTTTGTCACATAACAAGAATTTTTCCATAAGAATAGATGAAGCACTGCCATTTGCAACAACACGGATGGGCATGATATTGTGAGAATATCATGCGAAGCAAAAGAAGTCAGACAGAAAAAAGTTAAAACCATATGATTTCACTCACATGTGGGATATAAAACTGAAAGCAACAAATGAACAAATAAGAAAAACCGACCAACCAAAACTCATAGACGGATAGCAGAGGGAAGGGGGGTGAGGGGTGGAAAGGGTAAAGGGGGATATGGTGATGGAAGATTTGATTTGGGGCAGTGGGCACACAGTGCAATATACAGATGATGTATCCTAGAACTGTACACTTGAAACCTATATGATATTATTAACCAATGTCACCCCAATAAATTTAATTTTTAAAAAATTTTGCCAGGGCCCAGCTGGCATGGCTCAGTGGTTGAGCATCGACCTATGAACCAGGAGGTCACAGTTCGATTCCCGGTCAGGGTTCATGCCAGGGTGACAGGTTCAATGCCCAGTGTGGGGTGTGCAGGAGGCAGCCGATCCTTGATTCTCTCTCATCATTATGTTTCTGTCTCTCTCTCCCTCTCCTCCCTCTCTGAAATAAAATATATATTTTTTAAAAAATTTGCCATGTTTTATAAAACCCTTAGAGAATATTATACTTGATGACTGCAGAATATTTATTGTATTTTGCAGACATAACGCCATTTTTTAAAATAGTACCTTCCTAGTAGACACATGGGCTGTTTCCAGTGTTTAGTTGTAAAAGTGGCAATATCCATGGTTTTAGGAGACACACTTCTGTGTCTGGGGACAGTGGAGATGTGTGAGTTTGCCACGGTGCCTATGCCCCTAACGAGCCTGTCCAGCCCTCTTCTCAGGGCCTCTGGCTCTCTGCGCGTGCTCCAGAGGGGACCTGGGTCCAGGTCGAAGGAGCAGGGAGGGCGTACTCAGATCCACCGATGGTGCCAGGGGTCACCTGTACCTGCGCTGCTCTTCCCGGAGGACAAGCAGGCTGTAGGGATGAGAGGTGAGCTCACTGGACAAGCCCTCTGCTCCCAGTGCCCCTGTGAGGGCAGAAGGCCCAGCCCTTCCTCACTCTCTTCTTCAGAAAGAGGGACGCCTCCTTCTGGGCCCCTGTTTGTCTTTGGTCTCAGGTCGATGGTCTCCTAACACAGGAGCTTCCCGTGGAGTGGCCTAATCATAATAGTAATAACAGTGGCCGGTGTTTTATTAGGCTTCTGCTAGGCTAGGTCAAGTGCTTTGCATGTAGCATCTCACTGAATTTGCAGGCCTCGTGTTCTGAGAGCAAGAAGTAGTGTGCTGGGTAAATAGGGGACGTGCAGACCTCGGTTAGATTCCTAGCTTCACCATTTGCCGGCAGCTCTGTGACTGAGGCAGGTTATCGGTGAGGCATGCGTTCAGCTGCAACTAGCAGAAAACCCACCCAGGATGACTTAAACATGTAGGTGGTCACTTTTCAGACATAATGAGAATCCCGAGGGAGCCAGCCCAGGGCTCATACGATGTCATGAGCTTATCTTCCTAGCTGCTCTCTCCTTGTCACAGGGCTGTCATCCTCACGGGCCCCAGCGGATGCTGCATGTGAGGTCTCCTCTCTGAGTGACCCAGGCAGGAAGAGGTAGAGGAGGAGACGCGGGGTGTGGCGGGGAGTTCAATCAGGAAAGCAAAAGCTTCTTTAGAAACTCTCAGCTGACGTCTCACCGGCCAGACTTGGTCACATGGCCACCTACCTGGAAGGGACTCTGTGGGAGAAGTTTTGGCTGGGCACCTGGCCATCCCTCAAGAAATCAGGGTTCTGTTAGGAAGAGAGACAAGGGAATGCTTGATGGGTAAGCAGCCATCAGTGTCTGTATCAGCAAGCCACGGAATCTCTTTGAAGCTCAGTTATTCCCCCTTTAATCACTCCCCCCTATTCCAGCCAGCCTCTTTCAGTTCATAGGAGGTGTGCCCTGTTCGCCTCAGGGGATGGGGGGCTCCTTGTGAAGATCCCCGGGGACACGGGCAAACTCAGGCATGGGCGCAGCGACAGTCCGTTCCCCAAGGGCTCTGTCCTTCCCAACCGGCCTGTTGGCACCTCCTTGTTCAGGATGTGCCAGGAGCTCTGGGGACACCCCCTCATGCCATCACTTTAGAACTGGGCATTCGTGGCTCCCTCCCCTAGGGAGTCCTCCGGGCGTGGAAGGCTGGTCTCTGCTCACTCCTCTCCCTCGCTTCTACTCCTCTCTCTACTGCCTCACCCCAACTGTTGTCTGTGCTGCCACTGCTGCAGCTCACATCCAGCCCGCTCCCCAAAAAGAGACAATGGCTGCCCTAGCCGGTTTGGCTCAGTGGATAGAGCGTTGGCCTGTGGACTGAAAGATCCCAGGTTCGATTCCGGTCAAGGGCACATGCCCGGGTTGCAGTCTTGATCCCCCCCGCAGGGGGCATGCAGGAGGCAGCTGATCGATGATTCTCTCTCATCATTGATGTTTCCATCTCTCTTTCACCCTCTCCCTTCCTCTCTGAAATCAATAAAAATATATTTTTTCAAAAAGAGAGACAATGTCTTAGGTTGGTCAGTTACCACAGTGAGGACCATCACAGTTGTCAGTCTTACCCCAGGCTCCCAGCGGTCACCAGCCATCCTGGAGCCCCAGGACACATTGTGGCTTCTTTCCTCAACAGAGACCGATGGCTGTGGCAAGTGCTAATGGAACCCAGATCCTCTCCAGTACCTTCCCTCAGAGAGTCTCCTGTGCACAGCACTGCACAGGTCGGGGGGATGGGGGGAGTGGGCACCACCCACAGTGAACATGGGGGTTGTTTTCCCTTTCCTTGGGGTTGAGGTACAGGTCCCGGGTGGGCCTGGGTTGTTGTTGAGACTGGGAGACAGTGGTGGGCTTCTCGTTGTCTGGCTGTTGGAGAACCAGCCTGGCCACTGGTGTGCTAACACCTGGCCCAGGGGAGGGTGGGGGTTCTATGAAGAGAATGAGGACACGTGGGAAAGAGCCGCTGATCCGATTGCTAA
The DNA here is from genome assembly GCF_014108235.1 of Myotis myotis. Classification (NCBI taxonomy): domain Eukaryota; kingdom Metazoa; phylum Chordata; class Mammalia; order Chiroptera; family Vespertilionidae; genus Myotis; species Myotis myotis. Next base: position 50,557,219 of record NW_023416317.1, read on the forward strand.
CATTCCTGAGGGGCATCTTGTCTTGTGGATAGGAAGCTGCTGGTCCCTACTTTCTTCTTCATTCTGGCCGCTGAGCGGTGAGGGGCAGCTGTTAGGACACACGAGGGATGTTTGTGCACAGGCTTTGAACCGGTGACTCACTCGAGAGGCCTCCTTGTTGCTGTTGTCACAGCTGCTGCTGCTGCCGCAGAACAGCTTGGAGCCCTGAGGTGTAGGGCGGCCTTTGGGGGGGGGGGGGGGCTGGGAGTTGTTTGCCAACACAGGACCCGAGAGCTTGCACTTGGTGACGGGGAAGGGGACATGAGGAGGGTTGATGAATAAGGCTTCTCTGTTTCCTAAATATTGGTTTGAGGTTATTTGTGAAATTCCTGATGCAGAGATAGAGCACATCTGGGCCCTGAGTGTCAAACACAAGAATCAGGCCAGGGTGCCCTTGCTACCCAAGAGTGACCCCGGGGCAGTCTAGGCCATCAGTCGACAAAGGATCTATCAGACCTTCTCTACACTCCTCTCAGTTTGGGCCATGAGTTGGCTTCATAGGCAACAGGCACGAGCCCGGAGCCTCCTGGGAGAGAAGCCCAGCGTCATCTCTTCTCTCGTCCGCCCTGCGTTTATGCTCTCCCCCAGAGAAGCTGTAGTAGGCTGGATGCTGCCACCCCGGGAACAGAGTTCTTGCCAAATCCACCCGCAGTGGCTTCTGGCCGGCGCCAGGCCCCCAAGCCTGCCTGCTGCTGCCACTGCCTCCAGGCAGCTGGTTTATCCAAGCAGCGCAAGCCTGGGCCGTACCAGCGTGAACCGAAAACAACCAGAGGGCTCCGCTTCCTCGCCAGACCCCTGCACACACTCCTGTGGCCGCGGGACTTCGCCTGCAGCCTGTGCAGAGCTGGAGGGCTGGAGCGGAAACTCCTTGTCTTGAAGACGTCTATGCCTATGCCGTGAAGTGGGCTGCATGGGCTGCTGGCAGCAGAGCAGCTCTCCACCGAAGCTCAACTACCTGGATTCTGTGTCACCTGCACCCTCAGCAGAGAAAAAGGCCAGCCTGCAGAGCAGGGCACCGGCTGGGGTCCTTGTTTTGACCGTTTTGCACTATCATCCCCTGAGGGGGTGGGCCTCCCTTGGCCCTTTTCAGACACCAGGAGGAGGACCCCTGCGCTCTCCCAAGCTTCCACCCATGGATAGAAGGCCCAGGGGGCTGCTCCCGCCCACACTGCGAAGAACCTCTGGTGTGCAGAGCTGGCTGTGACCCACTGGGGTGGAGGTGGGAGCATGGGGAGCCCCTCAGGGGCAAGAGGGCCCCTGCTCTCTCCCTGGCCAGCGCAGGTCTCCACCAGGCTCCCAGGAGTCAGCGCCTGTGGACACCAGACTCTGAGACTAAGTACAGGGAAGGGCCCAGCTCTCTTGTCACAGCACTCGGCCTGCAGCCTCCTGGTCACCATCAGGACCCATCTCCCCCTGCCACATCGTGCACACCTGGTCCACATCCCTGCTGCTTCCTTCTCCGCATTCTCTGGTCTGGGAGAGTGGTTTGTCTGGCCATCCTCACGTCTTTTCACTTATTTATCTTTATAGTTGAAATCATTACAGATGCCCCCTTCTTTCCCCATTGACTCCCCTCCTCCCTCTTCCGTGCCCCCCACCCCCCCCCCGGCAAGGCCTTCACCCACTATTGTCTGGGTTATGCATGTATGTTCTTTGGTGGATCTCTTCCCTCTCCCCTTTCCTTCCCTCCAAGGAGCCTCAGTCTGTTGCAAGCTTCCATGTCTCCGGATCTATTTTGTTTGTCAGTTTATGTTGTTCATTAGATTTCACATATAAGTGAGATCATGTGGTACTTGTCTTCCTCTGACTGACTTATGTCCCTTAGCATAATACTCTCCAGGTCCCTCCATGCTGTCTCAAAGGGTAAGAGATCCTTCTTTTTTTACAGCTGCATAGTATTCCATGGTGTAAATGTATAAAGTACTCATACAACTCAGCAAAAGGAAGACACACAACCCAATCAAAAAATGGGCAGAAGACCTACCATAGGACATACAAATGGCCAAGAGACCTATGAAAAAAAAGGCTCAGCATCGCTAATCATCAGAGAGATGCGAATTAAAAAGACAATGTGGTACCACCTCACACCTGCCGGAATGGCTGCCATCAATAAATCAACAAACAAGTGCTGGCGAGGATGTGGAGAAAAAGGAACCCATCCTCACATCTTACTAGTAACTGCGATACCCCCGATACCACCGCTCCCTCCTAACTGGGCTCCCTGCCTCTAGGCCTCCTCATTGTCCTCCCTGCATCTTTCCAGCGTTATTTGCCCAAACGGGATGCAGCCCGATCACCCCCCTGTTGGGAAGTTTTCTGCGCCTCGCCTCTGCCTTAAAGAGACAAAAGAAGGTGGGGGAACCTTCCTCTGTGATTTTTTCCCCCACCTGCCTCTCTGAGTCTTGTTGCACTTCGTTCTGCCTCCTGCTCCAAACATGAGGCCTCAGGAAACTTCTAGAGGCAGAATGAATGAATATAAAAACTAAGAAGCCACACAGCTCTCTGGTGTTTTTCATGTTGTAGTTAAATAGAGCTATCACGCTCCTGTCTGCGTGAGATCAGTCCTTGATAGTCTTTTCACGGTTCTCTTGAAACAAGCCCATTAATGCAAAGAACCGAGAGGCCTGCCCTACTTCGTGAAAGGGGCGAGGCTTATAGACGAGGTAAGGAAATTGAGAGGCAGGTACCGTTTTAATCTTCCCTGTTGAACTTGTAGGCCAGACCATGCCTACAGAAAGGGTCTATATCTATTGCTCCTTTTTCAGCCAGCCAGTCAGCTTTAAAAAGGCTTGGGAAAACACGTGACTTCTTTTTCACTCTCCTGGAGGGTTTTTCCAGGCCTGGACGACACGTGAGTCAATGCACTGTTGCTATTTCTGTATGTCAGTGGAGTGCTAGCGCACCGACAGCCGGGGCCTGCTTGTTGGAACTGGAGGCTGGACGGAAGGACTTCCTCCTTCCCTCCCTGGGCCACAGCTGGGCTTCCCTGCAGAACCACAGGCATGTCCTCCTCACCCGTGTGTTGGCGTGCACATGCCTGCTGCGAGATGTTTTCTTCTGAGCTGGTCCCTTTGAAGTGTGAGGACCCTGACCCTTGTCCAGGTGCGGCGCACAGGAATGAACACACTCGCCATTTGGGGAGCAGACTGTACCGTGGCGGGGTAGCTTCGCAATACGCAATCCGTGACCGTAAACAATCTCCAGCCGATTGGAAGGCCTATTCATGTTCAAGATGTGAGTCCTGCTTACTGCACAAGGAATCCCGGGTGAAATGGGGAGTGGAGGCGTATGGACCAGCACCCAGGGATTGAGGTCCCAGCCCAGCTCGGCAGCTCATCCACGGATTCCCCCCGGGACACAGTCCCTTTCAAGTTACCCCTAAGCACAAGTCCGTTCGTTCCCGTGCAGGCTGTTTTCTGTTGGTCCCTCCAGATTCACGGTCCACCCTTCCCCACCCTGCCCTGTGCTCTCGCTGACCAGCGGGGACCCTGGGCAGGGGCTCCTCGCTTCCTGGCCCCATATTGTGTTCTTGGCCCAGTAGGGATTGGAGGAGGGAGGGAGGACACAGACAAAGGATTGAGTCTCCCGGCTCCTCCCTGTGGCATCACCAGGTCCGGGCTGCTGGCAGGCAGCCCTCTCCACAGGGCCCTGTCTGCGGGTTCCAGTAGCCTCTGCTCCCTCACCCCTTTGGTCCTAGACCAGGGGTGGGCAAACTTTTTGACTCGAGGGCCACAATGGGTTCTTAAACTGGACCGGAGGGCCGGAACAAAAGCATGGATGGAGTGTTTGTGTGAACTAATATAAATTCAAAGTAAACATCATTACATAAAAGGGTACGGTCTTTTTTTTTTTTTTTAGTTTTATTCATTTCAAACGGGCTGTAGTTTGCCCACGGCTGTCCTAGACGCTGTTCTTGGTCTCAGAACACTGCGCTGCGGTTCCCCTACCCCTGCCCACTCCTCTCTAAATGGCCCCTTTATGAAACTCTCCTCAGATTACCCAGTTGGAGGGTGCCATCTGTTTCCTGCCAGAACCCCGGCGGAGATGGTTCCTAAGATCTTCTCCGGCTCCGAAAACAGATGCCCCCCCCCCCCCCCCCCGGGGAGGAGTGGGTCCTATAGGGCTCCGGGTTTTCATGGTGCCTCCCTGCGTGGCTCAGCAGGACCGAGGGAGGGAGGTGGGAGGGGTGCGCTGCTGCAAATAGGATCCCCAGAGCCAGAGGCACGGGGGCAGGAATCGCGGTGTCTTGGTCGGCACAGGCCGTCTGTATCCGGATTTCCGTCGCGTGCACAGGTGTGCTGCCCCACGGTGGGGGAGGGGAGGGACAAGGGATGTTCACACCCGCTGAGGCTGGGCTGTCACTCACTTCTTTTTGCCTCTGAGCTTCTACTATTTCGGTCCTAACCCAGAACTTACAACAGCTCCCCTGGCCCACACAGGATTGTTATGAGGCGCAGAGGAAGGAGTCTGTGAAACCGCTTCGTGGAACATTAAAAAGGGCAGGAATTAAGAGAGTTGTTGTCATAAACAGCGTTTCCTATGGTGTAGGGGTCACAGGCAGGGCACGGCCCACTGGGGGCTTCCTCCTGCTCCTGTCCCCGCTAAGAACCTGCCTTCTCTCTCTCTCCTGCTGGGTGCACCTGCTGAGACCTACATGGCTCCCAGGGTGTCAGTTTCAGGATCAAAGCCTGACCTCCGAGACACCAGAAGACGGGATCATGCCATCAAACGGCCCCGCAGCCTCTGACACCCCTGGAGTTCGGATCCTGACCGTGAGGGTCTCAGGTGGTCACAAACGGCCCTTCTAAAAGCAGCCGCTCTGAACTTAGGTCTATGTGAGGATGAGGCGATTAAGAGCCTCCTTTTTTTTTTTTTTTTATTTAAACAACTTTTATTAAAGTTATCACACGCCCTAGCCGGTTTGGCTCAGTGGACAGAGCATCAGCCTGCGGACTGAAAGGTCCCAGGTTCGATTCTGGCCAAGGGCATGTGCCTCGGTTGCAGGCTGCGAGCCAATCCCCAGTAAAGGCCGTGCAGGCGGCAGCCAATCGATGATGTTCCTCTCTCGTCGATGTTTCTATCTCTCCATCCCTCTCCCTCTAAAAAATAAACAAATAAAAACATTTTTTAAAAAAAGTTATCACAGACTTCTTGACATACAAGAAAAATACATTCTTGAAAGCTACCTATCTCAAGTGCAACTTTCTCTTTAAAGAAAAAAATACTAATAAAGGGACTTTAAGGACTTTAGTTCTACTCCCTCGGCACTGTCGATACTCTGTCAGGCCACAGCATACCAAGCCGAGTGGGGGAGTTGAGGCAGGAGGAAGCCGGGAAGGGGTGGCCGGCTGGGAGAGCGCGCAGCATTAAATGCACAAACTGATTCTTCCATCCGTTAAACAAAAAACAAACAGGAAAACCCTTTGCCCATTTTGTGCTCACTCTTGCCAACAGAGATGCTCAGCTCCAGCACAGTAGGTCTGCCTGTGGGGAACGGGAGCAGCCTACAGGGATACAAGGGAAATAAAGTCATGCATACGGGCTTTTGTCCGGACGGTGTTAATCCTGTGCCAGGAGCTATTGCCTGTGGTAAATACGGCCTTCTGCTCACACGTTTTCTGTGTTGGAAAAGAAACCTAAAAGAGCTTTCACCTTAAGTTTGCTGTGGTCTCCCCCATAGTCTTCAGCGCCGCCCCTAAACCACACGTGGCTAACGGAACAGAAGCCACCTTGGTAGGGTCAGAGCACAAAAGCCGCCTGGAAACCACAGGAAAGGAGGGATGCTGTGCGCCGCCCTCGCCCTCGAGGCTCAGTCTGGACGCTCAGCACCCGGCAGTGCCCGCCAGGTGGGCGAGTGTCCATCACAACAGACGAGAGCATTCCAGACGTGGTTCTCTTTTGTTACGAAACACAATGCCTGACGGAAAGTGGATGGATGGCAAATGCATGTAAACCTATCAGAAGAGCCTGCGAAAATGTTTCTTTTAATTTATCTTCATTGTTGAAAGTGTTACACATATCCTCCTTTTCTCCCCCGACAACCCCCCTCCTTCCCACTCCCACCCCCTTCCCAGGCCTTCACCACACTATTGTCTGTGTCCATGGGTTCCTGCAGGAAATATTTTGAAGTATTTACCCTCTTTTTTTTTTTTTTGTAGGTTTCCTTTTCATCTCTTGTCATGGGTAATTTGTTTAAAAAATATTTGTATTGATTTTTAGAGTGAGAGGAAGGGAGAGGGAGAAAAAGAAACATCAGTGCAATACTGAACATCAGTTGGCTGCCTCCTGCACGCCCCCTGCAGGAGATCGAGTCTGCAACCTGGGCATGTGCCCTAACCGGGAATCAAACTGGCAACCTTTTGGTGCCCGGGTCGATGCCCAGCCAACTAAGCCAGGCTTTGCAAAAGCGGTATCACATGTCTACATAATCACACTTTACAGCAAACACACTGTTACATCCTTACCCCAGTTATTCTTTCCTTCATGTTGCATTTAATAGGATTTTTCCATGGTGATACATAAACTCTGTCACCGTCATTTTTAATGGCTCGGTAATATTTTATTGACGAAATATGCCCACACTTATTAGAATGACATTTAGGCTGCTTTCCATTTATCCCCCACTTATAAGTAATGCGGGAAAAAAAGTATTCGTGCTGCATATAACGTCTTCATATTTTAAGTTAATCCCTTGGGATAGACTCAGGAAGTGGAATCACTGGGTGAAGGAATGTGTAAAGCTTCTATGACTTGGTACAAATGACTAAATTGCTTTCCAAAGGGATAGTGACAATTTACACCTCCGGCAGTAGTGTGCTCGCATACCCACACTGCGTTCTGTAGCTCTTAATGGCCAACTTAGTAGCTAACAAACGTTGATTTTATTTTTGCATGTCTTTGATTAATAATGAGGTTGAAATTTTTCCAAGTTTGTTGGAGATTCGTATATCTGTTTATTTTACTGTTGGAGATGGTTTGGGCTTTTCCATTTGTATGCAGCCTTTACCCAGTATTGATATTTAATCTTCATCATAATTCTGCAACTAGTTTGTTTGTCCTTTAAATTTTTTTTTGAAGTGTTGTACAAAGTGTTTTTCTTTCAAGAAACTGATACTGATTCGTTGGTGGTTTTGTTTATTTTGTTGGCTACATAAAAAAAAAAAATCAAGATATCTTGTTGGTTTCATTTGAGAAAGAAATTGTACAGCACGGGATGATGAAAAAGGCATCAGATTGAGGGCTTTGAAAGCAGGCAAAGCCAGCTTCCAGTCCCCGCCCAGGAGGCCCTGGCTGAGCCCAGCGGTCAGCTCTCTGAGCCTCACTGTTTTCCTTTACGCCATGGAAATCATGACCCACCTTCCAGGTATGGGACTGGGATCGTGAATAAACAGTGGCATAGCGGGTGCCCAGTAAGCGTGGGCACTCCTTGCCCTCCAGATCCTAGGCTGCCCCCGGTGGCCGGGTGGCCAGTTAGAAGGAACAAGCCACAGTGCTCACCCCAGGCTGCCCGAGGCGTGCCCAACACCCTGGGGCTGGCTGTTTCCTTCCAGGCAGGAGGCCCTGGGACACAGCAGTGGCTGTGCTTCTTGCCAGTCGCTGGGAACAGTGGGGTTGTTGTTCTGGCGTATCTGGTAACCAGCTTCCTGTTTTTCCTGGTGGGGTGTTGTTCTTTTAAGCAGCAGAAGGGGGGCAGGGAAATAGTCCTGGGTGGGTAACCTCAGTTCTGTAATCCCTCCTGCAGCGAGAAAGCCCAGCCCTTTCCACCAGGGGCTCTGTGACCTTGAGCAGAGCCGTGACGACGTCAAGTCCCACGAGTGGTCAGGAATGAAGGAAGGGACGGGGGAGTCACCATTACTTGGAATTCAGGCTTGTGGTGCCCCTGAACTGACGCTAATGGATTTTAAACGTATGCTGATTAGACATTAAACTTCCATTTCCCCCAAAGTGAGTGCATCACACATCCCCATTCTCTTCACATTCTGGGAAGCAGGGCTAAGGCGAGCCAGACTGCTGAGATTCCAGTTGCAGCTCCCTTAGGAGCCGTGTGACTCTGGGCAAGAGGCTTACCCTGTCTAGGCTGCAGTTTCCTCCTCCGTACACTGGGAGGATAATAGTCAGTACTGCCCTGGCCAGTGTGGCTTGATACAGTGTTGGCCTGCACACCAAAGGGTCACGGGTTCGATTCCCCATCAAGGGCATGTTACCTGGGTTGCAGGTTCAATCCCCGGCCCAGATTGGGGCACGCACCCGAGGTAACCAATCAATGCATCTCTCTCACATCAATGTTTCCCTCTCTTTCTCTCTCTCTCCTGCTCTCTTTCCCTCCCTCCCTTCCACTCTCTCTAAAAATCAATGGACATAATATACTCCAGAGAAGATTAACACACACACACACACACACACACACACAAATAGTAAGTACCTATTAGGATTGTCGTGAGGTTTAAATGAGGTCTGATGAGTAAGGTACTAAGAATTCCAGGCCACATAGTAACCATACGATAGTTAGCATAAGATCTTAAGACTTTACTTGCAATACGCCACTTGAATCTGTGGTACTCAGAGGCTGGGCTGCATTTTAGTCAGAGAGCTAGAATTCCGTTTGAAGGTGATTCGGTGAAATAGCTCAGCTCATTACACCTCGGTGGTATTTATGAAGAATGTGCATCGAGAATATACTGTAGTAGATCTATTCCTAAAAAATTCGTTGCAAAATGTGATCTTTTCTTTTCATTGGCTTTGTTTTTTAACATTCAGGGCTATATTCCCATGAAAGAGATTGCTTGCTGCTGAAATAGATGCCCCTTTGTCCCAGGGAAACACATGGAGGCTGAATGACTCCACAGAGTAAGGTGTGAGCTCACCACATGTGCACCTGGGCCGTGATGTCTGGGGGAGGCGAGCCTGGGCAGGGGAGCCGGTGGGTTACAGCTCTTCTCAGGCTCAGCGGTTGCAGGGTCGGGGCCCCTGCCCTGCCTTGTGTGCACAGGGCTTTGTGAGATGATGGTGTCGTCCCGTAGCGTCCGAGGGGGCTGGACAGGTGCGGAACTCGGTGAGCACGTGGGTCCTCTGGATCACTGATCACCTTGCTTCTTTCTAAACAGCTGACCACAGGGGACTGACGCGGCTTATGGCTGGACTCAGGAAATCAAAGCCAAGGGTGAGCCCTCGACGTGGTTTAGGTGGCGGCTGCATTCCCTCCTCTGCAGTGTGCCTTGCCGAGGTGACTGAATACGAAGAGGTTTACAAATCGAGGGGCCTCACAAACTTTTGGTAACACTTTGCAGTGTAAACTGTGAGCCTCGGCTGCAGGGTCATGACGTCCCTTTTGTTACTCACCCAGAACTGGGAGTGAATTCAGAGAAGGGCCAGCGAGATCCGGGAGGACAGACCCTGAACAGTGAGGCCTTCATCGGGAGTGCAGATTAGCTGTTGCTGGGTCCAGCGAACATTCAATAAGAAGAAGCTTTGACAAATAACAGGAAAAAAATAATGTTGGAGAAAATGTTTTTTAAATCAGATTGCCAAAGCAGATGCAGATGCTCTTACTGGGAAGGGCAAGAAGAGGGTTAGCAGCAAGAATCCGGAAACTGTCCCGGCCAGGTGTGGCTCAGTGGTTGAGCGTTGACCTATGAACCAGGAGGTCACCGTTCGATTCCCGGTCATTACACATGCCCAGGTTGCAGGCTTGATCTCCGGTGTAGAGCGTGCAGGAGGCAAGCTGATCAATGATTCTCTCTCATCATTGATGTTTCTATCTCTCTCACTCTCTTTCTCTCTGAAATCAATAAAAATATATATATTTTTTAAAAATCAGGAAATTGTCCAAACACCAGGATGGCAGGGATAACCCTTTCGGCAGCCAGAGGAAAGAGCAGGATTCTTAGACGCTTACACGTCAAAAACTGTCATTCGGAGAACCTCTTCAGTTAATGAGTTGAGTATATTCATCGGTGATTTTAAAAGCATCTTAGTTTATGGTGTCTTAGGGGTGGGGGTACTTAACAGACTCCCCCTCGGTAGGGTCCCAAAGTCACATGACTGTCCCAGCTGGGAAGGCCAGCTCCTTCCTGCGGTCAGCCCTGGCCACTCCTCCCTTCCTGGCAGGTGTTTTCAGGCCTAAAGTATAAGCTCTAAAATAGGGCTTTGTCGTACCCACCTTCTTGGTGGTTTTGAAATATTCCTTTATAGGCTGCTTTGGTGTTAGAAGTCTCTGAGTAAGGTGGCCCCACAGTCAAGCACAAGTTGACTACACAGGCAGAGGGCCCCCCCCACCCCATGTTCAGGTTGGGAAGAAGGGAAAAGACACTAGCTGAGGTAGGGGTTGGGGTGGTGGGGTGTGTGTGTGTGTGTGTGTGTGTGTGTGTGTGATGATGATGATGATGATGGGGCTTTGGGAAGAGTCCGGTCTTTCATAGAAGGCAGAAATGTATTATGAATCCAATGATCATTTCAAAGCAAGCCTAATCCTGTAAACAAGGGGACATTAACTACAGGATTTGTGAGCGAGCCTGGTAAATTAGTAACTCCCCCATTCCACAAATATTTATTAAACATTAACCACACAGGAGGCCCTCTGTGATAAATCCTCACAAGTCCAGCTTGCTGCTTCCATTATCCCATCTCCATCATTGGTGCATCGCCCCACCCCCCGCCCCAGTATATTTCCAATAATGGCTTTCACTTTTCAAATGCTTGCTCTGAGTGAGACTCTGTCCTAATTGCTTCGCAAGCATTAGTCAACTCCATCTTCACAGGAACTCTCCTCTCACAGCTGAGGATAACGGAGGCTCCGAGTGCGTAAACGGTTTGGTTGGAAGCTTGGTAGACGTGTAAGTGAAAAACAGTATTTTAAAACCAAGGTCTGGCCCCGTTGGCATGGCTCAGTGGTTGAGCGTCAGCCTAGGAACCAGGAGGTCAGGGCACATGCCTGGGTTGTAAGCTCGATCCCCAGTGTGGGGTGTGCAGGAGGCAGCCCATCAATGATTCTCTCTCATCATGGATGTTTCTCTCTCTGCCTCTCCCTTCCTCTCTGAAATCAATAAAAACATATTTTTAAAAAAGAGAAAAATAAAACCAAGGTCTGCCTCATTCATCCACTCCCTTGTCTGCCTCCTAAATGAGCAAACATTGCAAGATGCGGCCGTTCGTACACTTTATACTCAGACTGCCCTGGAATCGTTTGGATTAACATCTGTCTGTAAGTGGCAGGACACGGGGCGTAAATCCCTGTTTTTCCCTTTTCCCTCAGAAGGCGGACGTGCGGAACAGTTTCCTGGGAGGTTGTCTTGCTGTAAGGCGGACGTGAGAATTGGGGAGACCCTGTAATCTGTTCATTTTTATTTCAAATCAGAATGTTGTGACCCAGCTCAGATGACAGGTGTTGGAGATGAAGGAGCAGAAGTCCAGACAGGGCAAGAGGCTTGGCAGGAGGACAACACAGAGCAAGGCTCCGGGAATCTGCCAGCGTGGGTCTCCCTGCGTGAACGGAGATATGCCTGAGACTGTGTCCAGGCTTCCTGTTCTATTCCATTGGTCTATTTCTCGATTCTTTTGCCAGAATTACACTTTCGTGATCGCTGGTGCTGTACAGGTTTCAGTACCCAGTGGAGCAAGTCTGTTACTGGCCCCTTAGATTTCCACGTCGGTCTTAGAGTCAGCTTATCTGTTTCCAGTTTCCACAAAGTGAGCAAACAAACAAAAGCTGTTCTGGTTTTCATTGAGATGGCATGGACTCTGTAGACTCGTTTGGGGAGAATTGGCATCCTGACAATATTGAATCTTCACTACCATGAATATGGTATGTCCCTCCAATTCTTACGGACTTGTAAATTTTCTCCAAATTTTAGAAGTTTCTGCCTACAGGTCGCACATGCCTTTCAATGTATTCTTAGATATTTTCTATTCGGATGTTAGTGTAGATTATAACTTAACTTTTTTTTCCTTTTTCTAAATGTTTGCTTTTTTTTTTTTTTTTAATCCTCACCCCGAGGACTTGCTTAGAAAGAGAAACATCCATCAGTTGCCTTCCTAACGCACCCCTTCCCCGCCCCAAACCTGGTACCTAACCCAGGCCTGTGCTCTGACCGGGAATGGAACCAGCAACTTTTCAGTGCAAAGGACAATGCTCAAGGAACTGAGTCACTCCGGCCCGGCTTTAAATGTTTCCTCTTGGTGTTTAGAAACACAAGAGAGATTTTCAGACTGACTTTATATTTCCCAACTCATTGTTGATTCTAGAAATTTATCTGAAGATTCTTTTGGATTTTCTTTGCACACAATCAGACTATCTGTGAATGAGATTTGCCCTCCCTTTTTTATACCTATTTCCCCCCCCAGTAGGATGTTTCATAGAGCTGGTGACTCAGGCATCCTTCTCTTGCCTTTGATCTCAGCAGGAAGCTATCAACATTTCATCGTCAAGTATGATGAGTGCACTGGGTCTTCATAAAAAGCATTTACCTGATTCAGAAGATCCCTCTCTCGTCCTGGTTTGCAAGGCATTTTTATCGTAAAAGGATGTTGAATATCATCAAGTTGTTTTTTCTGAAGCTATTCATGTTTTCCTCTCTCTTCTGTAAATATGATGAATTGCATTCCTCATTGCATTCCATCAAGTCCATTTGCTTGAGATGTATTACAACTCTCCTTTTTATGTACTGCTGGATTCATTTCCTGAATCTTCTACTCGGGATTTTTATGTCTATGCTCATGACAAGGATCGCCTATGGTTTTACTCTCTGGTAGTGTGTTTGCTGTGCTTGAAATGGATTGGGAAGTGCCATGGTTTTTGTTCTCTGGAAGGATGTGTGTATGGCTGGTGTTATTTCTTTCTTAAGAGTTTGTTTAAAATTGGTGTATTTTGTTTTTTAAACATTTGGATGTTTTCTTTCAGCACTTTGACAACATTCCAGTGTCTCTTGGCTTTCAGTGTTTTTGTTGAGAAATGAACTGTCAATTTTATTGTTATTCCTTTGATGATGATAATCTGTCTTTTTTCCCTCTGGCTGCTTTGAAGATTTTCACTTTGTCTTTGGTGCACAGCAATTGACTGTGCCTACATACCCTTTTCTTTTTAGTTATCCTGAGTGGCGTTCGTCCATTTAAGGTCTTGGATCTGTGCTTGATGTCTTTCTTCAGTTTTGAAAAGTTCTTGGCTGTGATTTCTTCTGCCCAGTTCTCTCCCTCCTGTAATTCTAATTGCATATCTGTTAGACCCTCTTTTTTTGTAACCCCTATATCTCTTACCTTCTCATTATTATTTTCTACCCTTTTGTCTCTGATTTTCAAGCTAGATATTTTCTTTGGGCCTATCATTTAGTTGACTAATTTTCTCTTCAAGCTGCGTTTAAGCTATTGTTAAGCCCCCCGATTCTTAATTTCAGTTATTTTAAAGTTTCAGAGTTTCTGTGTGTTCTTTTTGTTCTGTTTTGTTTCTAGTATTCTGAGAAACTTCTTACTCTTTTTAACTCTTGAACATATTAAGAATAGTGTTTTAGTTCAATTCGGTGTCTGATTAACACCTTTGTTTTTAGCCTTTGTAGGTCTGTGTCTGTTGCCTGTTGTGTTACGTGGAATCCATTCATACCGTCTTATATCCTCATAGGCCTGGTCGTTGTGGATTGAGTGTAAGACATCATAGATGAAAACCCACAGAAATAACTTGAGGGCCTGGGTGATGCTGTCTTCCTTCAGGGAGCCTCCGCATGTGCCTATTTCTGGCAGGCCCCGGAGCACCCGCAATCTGTTGTCACTGTGGTCCAGTTCCAGGGATTGTACCTGTGAGAACCGGCCTGCATGGGGTTCGCCTTTCCTCTTAGTTGAGGAGTGGGGCTCCCCCTGTAGTTTCCCAGCTCCCCAGGCCGTCCCCCGTGCTGTGCACCCTCTCAGCCTCTCAGCCGGCGCTTCCAGAAATGGCAGGTGTTCTTGGGAAGCGCGTTCCCAGGCGCCAGGCTCTCCTCTCCGGATTCCGCTCTTCTCCTGCATCTTGGCCTCATCATTCTTTGTCGCCTGCTCGTTCCCCGTCACTTCAAGCAGAACTTTAAGCACACTTTTCTACCTTTTCTCATGTTCTCAGCAGAAAAGATCATCTGGATGACCTCGTCTCTCATGGTTTCGCTGGTTTTTAAATGAGGTGCTTTTATTCACGTGGCACTTACTTTGGATTAAATTGTTTCCCGCACAAAGATCTGTTGAAGTCCTAAGCCCCAGTACCTCAGAATGTGACCTTATTTGGAAATGGGGTCAGTGCAGATGTAATTAGTTAAGATAAGGTCATAGTGGCCCTTATCAGAGGAGAAGAGACACAGAGACCGAGGCCACAGAGAGAAGATGGCCAAGTGAGGATGGAGGCAGGGATTGGAGTGAGGCATCTACAGGCCAAGGATTGCCAGCAAGCACAGGAAGTTCAAGAGGCAAAGGATTCTCCCTACAGGGTTCAGAGGGCACATGGCCCTGCCACCACCTTGATATCAGACTTCTAGCCTTCGGAACTGTGAGACAAGAAATTTCTGTTGGTTTAGGGTGGTTTTTGTTTTTTTTAATATGTATTTTATTGACTTCAGAGAAAGGAAGGGAGAGAGAGAGAGAGAGAGAGAGAGAGAGAGGAATAGAAACAGCAATGATGAGAGAAAATCATTGATCGGCTGCCTTCTGCACACACCACACTGGGGATCCAGCCCTCAACCCAGGCACGTGCTGCGACAGGGAATCGAACTATGATCACCTGGTTCATGGGTCGATGCTCAACCACTGAGCCACATCGGCCAGGCAGCAATAAATTTCTGTTGTTTTAAGCCACCCAGCTTGTGGTACCTGGATGTGGCAGCCCTCGGAAGCTCTACAGTGCTTTCTAGTGTACAAAACACTTTCCCATAAGCCACCTCGTTGGTTCTGTGCAACTATCCGGACAGATGGTGCTCAATGAGATCAGAGTTAGAGAAACTGAGGCCCAGCAAAGAGGCATTAACCTTCTGGGTGCCACAGATCACAGGCGAAGTTTGGGTGTGCCTGAGTAGCCTGCTTTCTGCCCCACTGAGATGCCATGATTCCTGTCCAATCCCATCTTTCTAGTGTCCCCATCCCATGGAGAGGTCCCCCGTGACCCTGTGCGGATGACCGTGGCTTTGTAGGTGAGAAGGGCAGAATGTGGACTTGACTGGGCAGTGCACACATCGCTTGTTCAGCGGACGTACTGAGCGCCGAGGTCCTGTGTCCTGTGCCTGGGGGAGGCAAGGGCACAGGACAGAAGGACAGACATAAGAGGGACAGAGCAAGGCCTCATTCCTTTCCTCGTGAGCTCACAATCCACTGCAGAGAAGATACATGCTCACACTTAAATTAGTGTGGCTTTTCAGATTAGGAATTAGGCCCCAGCTGGTTTGCTCAGTGGATAGAGCATCGGCCTGCGGACTGAAGGGTCCTGGGTTCGATTCTGGTCAAGGACACGTACCCGGGTTGCAGGCTCCCAGCCCTGGTCGGGGGGTGCGTGTGGAAGGCAACCAAATGACACATTGGCGTTGCTCTCTGTCTCGCCCTCTCCCTTCCACTTTCTCTAAAAATCGATGGAAAAAATATCTTCGGGTGAGGATTTAAAAAAAAAAAAAAGTTAGAAATGAGCAGAGTATGAATAACTTTACTCATGAAAAGTGAATTTTCCACTCTGGTCTATACACAACTGAAATGTAAGAAAGCATGTGTGTATCCTGTTTCATGTTTTATGGCACACCCTTTGCCCTAAAGCATGAGATGTTCTCCCTGTAATTATTTAGAAAGTGATCCGCTGATAAATTGTCCTAAATTATAGCTGAATATAGAGGAATAAATTTAGGCCTTATTAGGTTGATGTCATCTAGTTGGAGATGTAGCCTGGCAGCAAATGCCAGACCGCAGTATACTAGACATAGTTTCCCTAGTAAATGTTTCTATTTCGTACATCGTGTTACTCAGTCGTCAAATTTTTGCTTAGAACTTTCAAAGGCGTATAAAGGAAGTGCCGGGCAGTTCTGTGCTCAGAGGAAAGCTGTAAGTGATGAAATCTTCATCTTTTCCTTTGCTCAACCTTGATTTACTGTCCAGGCAGTGGCGATACGGTGTTGAATAAGACACAAATGAGCAAAGTACAAAATTCAGTGCCATTGTGTTAGCAGAAATTCGAGAAAAGAGCTGGCTGAGCCAGGTGCCCAGAGGCACAGAAGGTTTTTGGGAAGAGAAATGTGGGTTGGATTTTTTAGGGAAGAATTTCAGAAAGCTTCATGGAACTGGGCCTTCCAAAGTAAGGAGGGGGCTTGAGGAAGGCCCGGGGGAAGTACTAAGTCAGGAGAGATGGGGGGCAGAAACAGGCAGGGGCAGGGAGGACCCCGGGAGCACGCAGAGGGTGCCCCGGAAGGGACATGAGCCTCATACACTCAGTGACATGCGTACGTGCTTCATTGAACAAGCGAACCGCGCGTGGGCCTGGGGAGCGCAGGTCCAGCCTCGCTCCTCCCCTAACCGTGCTGACAGTGAGCATTTCTCTGCGCCTTCACTAAGGACCTGGAGAACTGCTCCAGATCCAACTTGTGAGAGCCCCTTGCACTCCTGCCCAGCGAGCCAAGGCCTGTGCCAGCTCTCACAGGCCCTGTGTCTCCTCAGGCTCGGTGCCTGAGGCCCCTGGTGCTGTGTGCTTGGTCGTTGCTTCATGCCTCTGCCCTCAGACTGACTCGCTACCTTCAGGGACACCTGTGGAATATTACCCAGACCTTCTTGCATTTCCTGGAGCCCTCCTGCCCGTGAACGTGTCCGCCCCTCGCTCCGAGTGTCATCGGGCTCGCAGTTCTGCGGCCCTGTAGTTTTGTTCTGTCCTTCCAGCACATTCCGTTTTTGTATCAGTCAGTTCTCTCAATAGTGCTCCCGTGACATGTTC
Source organism: Myotis myotis (assembly GCF_014108235.1). Taxonomy (NCBI): domain Eukaryota; kingdom Metazoa; phylum Chordata; class Mammalia; order Chiroptera; family Vespertilionidae; genus Myotis; species Myotis myotis. Next base: position 50,574,161 of record NW_023416317.1, read on the forward strand.
TCTTGATTTAATCTGATCACATGCTGCATAGACCAAAACTTGCCTTGCTTTACAGTGACACTAAGAAATTGTCTTCTTGCGTGTGGTAGGGCTGCCTTTTGTCTTCCTGCATCAGCTGGATGGGGTCTTAAATAAAGTGGAGCTCCTGGAGCTTGGGAAAAACACACATTAGGAACCACGTGTGCTCGGGGCCCTCTGCCATCAGCTTGGTCAGAGTCTTGAAGAAAACACAGTTCGCTGCCCACAAGAAGCAGGCCCCATTTTTTTGTAGTCCTCACCTGAGGATATGTTTTTATTGATTTTTAGAGAGAGGAAGGGAGAGAGAGAAACATCGATGTGAGAAATAAGCATTGGTGGGTTGCCTCCCCTGTACACCCTGACCGGGGATCGAACAGCAACCGAGGCATGTGCCCTGACCAGAAATCAAACCCGCAGACTTTTGGCGTACGGGACGGTGCTCCACCCGGCAGCCACACGGGCCAGGGCTCTGGAAGGGGAAACGGGCCCTATTCGATGCACAGTGATAAGAGTAGAAGACTGAGGGACACTGTGGGAGTAGCAGGAACACCTTTTACTTAATAAGATTTCTGTCAATAGGAATATTTGTTATTAAAAAGATTTTACAAAGTATAAAAGATAGAGTATGTGTGACAGCAATGGTTTCAGATGGCTCTAAAATCTCTCTTGGACTGAGGTAGATCAGATACAGTTCTTCCTGCGCTCCATCAACTCTACCCTCACACACACACACACACAAACACACACAGACAAACTCACACACAGACACACACACTCACACACAGACAAACTCACACACAGACAGACACACACACACACTCACACACAGACACACACCCATACAGACACACACACGCTCACACACATATACAGACACACACACACTCAGCAGTTCCTCTCAGCTTCTAGTGTTTTACATTAGGTGTCCTTGTATGAGTTACTTTTTAAAACGTGGATACCCATTATATTTTAAAGTTTGAAAACTAGACTTTTTTTGTACAAGGCACTTCACCATGGACTCCTGAACTTGGGAAGGTGCACTTCGAAGTCTTGCGAGCAGAGGATCTTGGTTGTTTTCAGGAGGTGGTTCCAAGATAGGACCCCTCGCCTGGCTGGTATGGCTCAGTGGTTGAGCATCGACCTATGAACCAATAGGTCACTTTTCGATTCCCGTCAGGACACATGCCTGGGTTGCTGACTCGATCCCCAGTAGGGGGCGTGCAGGAGGCAGTCAATTGATTCTCTTTCATCTTTGATATTTCTGTCTCTCCCTCTCTCTTCCTCTCTGAAATCAATAAAAATATTTATTTTTTAAAAAGATAGGGACCCCTCACCTTAGGTCATTCAGAACAGTAGCCTCAAGATAGAGCTTGAGCTTGTCCTTTCTCTGGGAAACAGGATTGGAATTTTGCCTCAAGCTGATACGCATATACATGCACATACATGTGCGCATACACACACACACACACACACACACACACACACACACTCAGTGTATGCAACTTGCGTGCTGCTGTAGAACTCTGATGAGGCCTCACCTCCGTGGTAAGGGGACATGCCCTGGTCAGAGAGTGGTCATCACAGCTCCTGATCCTGCTGGACATCCTGTTTCTCCTCTCTGTACCCTCTTCTCTTGGGCCTTGTCTTTGCCAAGTTCAGTTGTGCTTGAGGGCTTTTTCCCAGGTCTTGGGAATGCAGATGCTCCTGGGGGAAGGAGGGGTAGCCTGGTCATGGCAGGCTAACAGGACATGGCAGAAGGACGGGGTCTCTGAAACCTTTGTCTTAAAAGTGAAGTGTGAGGTGCGAAGCGAGATAGGCCGTAGGGCTGGTTTGGAGCACCGTTCCCAGGAGCGATTATTTAATGACAGTAGGTAGTTTCTAACCCAAAACCAGGTCCTGGAGAAGCTGAGGAATCTGTGGGAGGCTGCAGTTTCTAGAGCTGGAATGTTCGTTAGCAGCTCCTGCAGCTGAGGGAGGCTCGGCAGGGACGGATGGGAGGGGCCCGGGCTCCCCGTCCTCAGGACAGTGGGTTCTCCATCAGCACCTGCCCCCAGGGCCCCTCCTGGGTCGCAGGAACAGTGAGGGAGGTCAGTGTCTGGTTTAAGATCACCCATCCCCTTTAACCCGTGTCCCCCAGTGCTCTCAGTGACTAGGGCTTTAATGTGCATTTCACGTGCTCTGTGGACTGGGGCCAAGTGTTTGGGCCTGATTTGCTCAGTTGGGTTTAAGAGGAACTAATAATTCAGCCCAGTTCCAGCCTCTTCCCTGCCCCAACCTCCCTTCCCATACACACGCATATACATGCACATACACGCGCGCATACACACGCATACACACACACACACACACACACACACACACACAGTGTATGCAACTTGCGTGCTGCTGTAGAACTCTGATGAGGCCTCACCTCCGTGGTAAGGGGACATGCCCTGGTCAGAGAGTGGTCATCACAGCTCCTGATCCTGCTGGACATCCTGTTTCTCCTCTCTGTACCCTCTTCTCTTGGGCCTTGTCTTTGCCAAGTTCAGTTGTGCTTGAGGGCTTTTTCCCAGGTCTTGGGAATGCAGATGCTCCTGGGGGAAGGAGGGGTAGCCTGGTCAGCCCCATAGAGAACCATGAGGAGGAGCCTGAGGGCCACCACATCTAGCCGCCCCATAGGTAACTGAGTTTGACCCCTGAATGCTGTCCCCAGCTGCGGGCTTGTAGGGCTGTGGAACAGGAAGGCCCGGGTCTGACCCAGAGTGACCCTGCGCGGTCTGGGGAGCAGTGTCCTGAGGGACCTGAAGCAGGGGCCGCGGGGACCTGTTGCATCCCCAACGTGAAAGTGGGTCTCGGGCAGGACTCGGGCCGGGAACTCCAGTTGCTCTATCTCATTGGGAGAGGCTCCGTCCTCTGCTCGGAAAAGTCTTGACTGAATAGATCGCTGCTCTTTTTCCTCGCAGACGTGGGCCTTTCGGGTTCTGCGTTCAACGGGGCCGCACGGGCTGGCGTGGGCACCGTGTCACTCTTTACCACAGGGCATCTATGGGAAACTGCCTCTAGGTCCCGGACAAGTGATTGGCAAGTGGGGCCCGTGAACACAGCCTGCTCCCCGCCAGGGCCTTGCCAGCTGCTGGCCAGAAGCACTGAAGTGTGTTTCCGTGTGAGGGCTGCCTTCCAGGCTGCAGCCCAGCCCAGGCTCAGAGCCCTCGGGCCTGGCAGGACTGTGCCAGCCTGGGGGCATTGGACAAGCCAGGGCAGTGCTTCCACTGTGGACACTAAGGGGTAAGTCCACAGCATCCTTTACTTCCCTGTGTTACCTTGTGTAACATGACAACAGCCCGGTCCACGCCAGGGAGGGGCTCTAAGCGGGCAAGGGGCCGAACCACACCTGCATTTGAGAAAAGATAACTCTGAACGAGTGGGTGGGCCCAGCTGGTGTGGCTCAGTGGTTGAGCATCGTCCCATCACCAAGAGGTCACTGGTTCGATTCCCGGTCAGGGCCCATGCCGGGTTTGGACCTCGATCCCCAGCGGGCGTTGGGGGGATGGGGGGGGTAAGGGGGCATGCAGACGGCAGCCAGTCGATGTTGATGTTTCTCTCTCATCAGTGTTTCTGTCTCTCTCTCCCTCTCCCTTCCTCTCTCTCTAAAATAAATAAAGGCTTTTTTTTAAAAGAGAAAGAGTGGGTGAGGAGAGACTGTCACCAGTCAGACTGCTGCCCGGGTTTGGGGAGGGTGGGTGGTGGCGTGGGCCGAGATGGTGGCTGAGCAGATGGGGGAAGAGCCGGGCCTGATAGCTGATTGATTGTGAGGGACACAGGGGGAAAGCTGAACTTGGTGTCCACATTCCTGGTGCTCTTGACGTGACATCGAAGTCGCCAACTGGAGAAAGGAGCCCCGAGGTCCTCTTTTGGGAAAACCCTGAAAAGGCCACGAAGACTTCCGGAGGACTGCCCGTCCCAGCCGATGGTTCAAGTGCGTTCCTAAAATATCCAATGTTGGCAGAGCGGAACTCTGTGTGGGAAGGGTCACGTGGAACTTCTTATTCCAGGTTCCATCCCCCGAGTGTGGTATTTATTTTGAAATCTGTGGTTTATGCATCTTTAGAGAGGTTTCTTTGTTAACATTTTTCCATTGGCAAAAGTTTTATGCCCTGGAAAATTCCTGGTAAAGGAACACATAACCAAATCATCTATATATGTAAAAGCCCAGTGACCAGAACGGCAAAAAGACCATCACGACTAGTGGTTATGACATGCGCTGTGGCAGCCAACCAGCCTGATCCGGGCCCCAATCAGGGGTGGGACCAGTGGGCCAACCATCCACGGCCCCTCCTCCCTCCCACTCTCCCCCGCTGCTGTCCCCAATGGGCTCTCCCATCGGGGCGGGCCGGCCGGACCCCACTCGTGCACGGATTCGTGCACCGTGCCTCTAGTTTCATATAAAGTCATGCTGTTATGGGACTTCACAGTGTACAGTTCAGAACAATAGGCTGTTGACACTGACATTTGAATGTGCGTGTTTCCACCTGAATTATTAAACTGCCAGCCAGTTAATACAAACAAGCCTTCTGCGTCTTCCTGGCTTTTCTCTGTGTTCATGAAACAACGCACAAACCTACACACCATCCACGTAGTATTAAATCACTCCTGGAGGCGCTCAGAAAACGACAATAGTTGGAAGGGAACTATATAAACACATGATTTCATGAAATTGGCAGAATTGATCTGAAAACACGAGTCCGCGTGCTTTAGAGCCGATGCCTGCTTGAATCGGGATGTGGGAAGCGTAAGCTCTCGTATTTTACCCTTCCCTTAAAACAGAACGGAAGGGTTTCTGTGTTTGAACACAGGGAACAAGGACAAGAGGCCTTCTGCCGGGTGTAGCGCTCACACCGGTCCACGGTGAGGTTTTCCTGGTGTGAAGTTGCGGTGAGAGTTCCGACTGCGCTGAAGTTCGTGCCGACGCTGTCTCCCTGGTCCGGCCTAGAGAGAGAGGGGCCCTGTGTGTCCTGCCACAGGATGGAAAGACGTTCCTCCTGGCCTGCCATTGGCTCCTTTGTCCCTTGTGCTCGCTGTCCCACCGTCGGAAGGCTTGTTTGTCCCTGGGGACAAGGAATTCGGAAGGGTTGGGGAGTCCAGGGTGGATGTCTGAGAGACGGAGAAGCAGTCCGAGTGACCCAGAGCCAGCAGTGTTTGCTTTCACTACAGACTCCCTTCTCCGGTCCTCGCCCGCGTCTCCCGTGAGGGGGGGGCCGGTGGGCACCCTAAGCCATGACCCTGGTGGGAATCGTGCAAAACGCCCCGTGGCTCCTGTTGATCTTCCTGCCTCCACTCTGCAAAAATAATGATAAAAGTAAATATTTGGGGCCGGGTTTATTTTGGTGAGACAAGTCCCAGTCTGGTTTCTAAAATTAGGACTTCTGCGGGATGCACGCGGTCGGAGGCATCCTGCCAGAGAACTCTGCCTCGGGGATGGGCAGTTCTCCTACTTGTTGTCGCTTGCTTGCAACTGTGCGTCTGAACCCTCTCACGGCTGTCCATCCGCGCACACCCACTGCCCAGGTGGGAAGCTGCTACCCAGCTTGTTGTGGTAGGCTCCCGCCCCCTCCCTCACCAGCGTGACCCCTGCTTCGATGAGGATCGACCTGCCTTCTGTCCTTCGCACACTGACGGACAACCCCCTGTTCCTCCTCAAAGCCTTCCCTGACACCCCCTCACTGCCTTCATGCTAAAGCCCCCCCCCCACACGTGTCTCTGTTCTCACCTGGCGGGGCCCCCTCTGCCCCTCAGTGGCCTCCTCGCTGCCCCTCACACTCACTGGCTGCTTGCTTGCCTCTGCAGCTCTCCATTTTCTCAGAGGTGTCCCCCCATGTGCCCATCCCTCTGGCTCATGTGGTCCCACTTCCCCTGGGCGACCGCCCTGCTCAAGGGGAGGCTTGACCACGCACAGCGGAGGTTGGTGGGCATCGAGGGCTGGTCTTGTCTCTGTCCCTCAATGCCCAAAGCAGAGGACACATGCGGGAAACACTTCTGTTTAGCCTGCTCTTCCAGTGTCGGCTTTGCCCCTACGGGAGCCGTCCTGGCTCTAAAAGGCTGCCCTCCCAGCACTGGTTCCCAGGCTGGTCTTTCTCCTCCACCCAGACTCAGTCAGCTCTTTGGAGAAGGTCTGCGGGCTGCTGTCCCCTCCACCTGCACCCAGGGCTGTGTGGGAGCGGGCGGGGCCTGCATGGCCTTCTTGGGTAGACTAGGGATAGGCAGGGCCGCCAGGCAGAGGCCCTCTTTCCTCCCTGACTCCCCTCCCCCATCTCCACACGTGGTTTAATGCTCTGTTTCTACCTTGAAATTCTTACTTTTTGAACAAGCGGGCCTGCATTTCCCCTTTTGCACTGGGTCTTGCAAAGTAGGTGTCAGGTCCTGGGAAGAGAGCAGGTGCTGACAGACAGGTGAGGGTGGGGAGCATTGCAGGATTGAGGGGGGGGGGGGGCTGGGGCCTATGTGTGGAGGCCGGTGAGGGGTTGGTAACAGACGGGAGGAGAAGTGGAGGTCATGCATCCTTCCTGTAGGGGCGCTAGTTCTCCAAAGCCAGGAGTGTGCTCAGGTGGGGCGCTCCACAGCACCTGACTCTGGCCCCAAGTAGCCTTATTTCATTTCTATTGTAAGCCTGCCGTTTGTGGAGCAGCTCTCCTATCTCAATCAGAGGACAACCCAGGTGCTCCCAGTGGCCCGGAGGCCCTGCCTGACCTAGCCCTTGACCCCTGACCTCCTCCTACCACTGTCACCACAATTACTACATTGCCGCCACACTGGCCCCAACCTGAGGGATAGGGTTAGGGTTAGGGTCAGGGGGGTGCCATCTTCACTAAGGATGGCAGGGAGCTGCAATCTGGGTTCCGCAGATCAGGGGCCTGGCCCTCTGTGGGTAGCACAGGTTCAAGGGCAAGGGTTCCCAGGTAGGTGGTGCTGCCTAGGCTGAGCTCTCTCTCGAGGAATCGCAGGAACCGCTTCTTTGTAAAGCATCAGTCATTTTCACGGTTCTGCTTCCGTTCATTCATTCACGTAGTCAGTAAACATCTGCTGGGACAGGCCTGTTTTGCACCAGCCTGTTTCTAGGTCTCGGGGACTCACGTGTGAACAGGGCGGGTTCCAAGCCCGTGTCCCTGGAGCCCACCGTCCAGAGCTCGTCCAGAAGCACATGCAAAGGTGTCTGCCGTGACCACGGACACTCCCCCACGTGTCTTCCTCGCGGTCATTTCTTGGGTCAGCACCGTCTTCCGCCCGGTGGCCCTGCCCTGATGTCATTGACCGTGGCTGGTCCCTGGACATTCGGATTGTCTGCTCTTTGGCACCTCACTCCCCTGTTTTTCACCTGGATGGTTCCCGTCGGAGTTACTGGCAACGTGTGTGTGAATGGACCTGTGCCGTCGTCAGAGCCTTACCACCACCGTGGGCCGCAGGCTTTTATTTTTATCATTTCTGCTCACTTAATAGGTACAAAACTGACCTCATTGTTCAAACATTCACTTATTTGATGAGTGTTAAATTTTAACCTTTACTTCCTCCCAAGGGCATTACCTGTTTAAATCCTTTGTTCCGTTCCCTGGGGCCCTGCGTAGTGATCCTTACGAGCTCCGCTTCTCGGCTCGCACAGACCTGGTTTATACCCAGCCCTGCTGCGTAGGAGGGGTGTGACCTTGGGCACCAAGGTCTCGGGAAGTGCCAAGATGAGGAAGGGCATTCCCAGAAGAGGGGCTCCCAGAGAGAGTTGGGTGGCCTGGGCACATTCGGGGGACAGTAGGACGGACAGCCACGGTGTCCGGTTCCATCGCATAGGACTGCCGTGAATGTCATTGGTTCATTTTGGAGTTTTCAGAAGTGCAGCCTTTGAAGTGAAGGCAGGTGGCGCAAAACCTCATATTCACAGTTTCTCCCTGGAAATAAAACCCCAACCCCAAAGAGTGCTGGGGCGAGGGGGGGGGGGGGGCAGGAAGGGGTGTGAGGTGGCTGGGAGCCCTGCAGTCACGTGGCTCTGGCTTTGAACCCAGCTCCCTTGCTGCATAGTCGTATGCACTCCGAGTCCCTGTCTTCTCATCAGAAAGGTGGTCATGTCTAGCTGGGGTGGCTCAGTGGTTGAGCATCGACCTATGAACCGGGAGGTCATGGTTCGATTCCCGGTCAGGGCACATGCCTGGGTTGAGGGCTCGATCCCCAGTAGGAGGCAGCCGATCAATGATTCTCTCTCATCATGGATGTTTCTATCTGTCTCTCCATCTCCCTTCCTCTCTGAAATCAATAAAAATTTTTTTTTTTTTAAAGAAAAGTGTGACAGTTGTCAAGGCCACACTGGCACTGCACAGTGTGAAGGCCAGAGACGATTTCTGTCAAGAGCCTCGCACACACCAGGCTCCATTCACGTGGGCTGTTGCGAGCCTACAGTGAACAGGGCAACCGTATCCTATCATCGTGGGAAGGTGAGAATGAAATTCCTCCCGCGCCGCCTTTAGCCACCAGCCCTGCTCCCCACTCCCACCCCCATCCTCACCCCGACCCCCAGACTTCTCGCTGCTGGAGGAACAGGGCCAGTTCAGGCTGCGCTGAGAAAAGGCGCTTTCAGAGGCACCTTTCTTTCAGAGAGCGCTGGGTGGAACTCCCTGGGGAAATGCATCGCTTAGAAACGGAACGGGGACTGACTGGAGAGCTCAGAAAGGTGACTCTTTCGGTGCCGGAGCCCTTTTTCTAGGAGAAAAGGATGTCTGGGTTCTCAGCGGCCACATCTGCTTTTGAGCTGTGTGCAGCCTGTGCTCTGGCCTCGCCCCGCCCTCAACAACCCCCCTGCTGTCCAAACAGAGGGAAGCTGTGGTTGTTGACCACTCTCTGGGGTGGGAAAGGAATGTAATGTATGCGTAGACTGTCCAGAATTTCCTGTTAGACACCCATCGCAAACCACGGCCCCGGGATGCATTCCAGACATCGCAGCCCGATTCCAGGAGAGAAGAAACGGTGCATTCATGGACCGCTGCCCTCGGAGGGTGCGCCCCTCCTCCCGGAAAAAGGTGTTTAGCTTATTCCATAGTGACTGCCCTTGAGCTGCAGGGCTGTGAGGGGCTCTGACACCCCCGCGTGTGAAGGGAGATAAGATCCCTGCCTGGGGAAACTCCCGGGGGCAGTTTTGTAGCCTCGACAGCATTGGTGTCCACATCGGTGCTTGGAACAGGTCGTATTTTTATTTTTAATGTTCTACTGGGATGATATAAACCTGTTATGGGACACCCTTAATTTTTTTTTGTTAAAGTTTTTATTGATTTCAGAGAGGAAGGGAAAGGGAGGGAGAGATAGAAACATCCATGATGAGAGACCATCATGGATCGGCTGCCTCCTGCACACCCCACCCTGGGAGTCGAGCCCACAACCCGGGCATGTGCCCTGGCCAGGAATTGAACCGTGACCTCCTGGTTCATAGGCTGACGCTCCACCACTGAGCCACACCAGCCGGGCATGGAGGGTCTGGTTTGAATGAAACCAAGTCCTCTGATGATGCTGTCGGGATCAGGCCCTCTCCTATCTCAGCTACGGCCCCCTCAGTTTTTGGCTTCATGCTCATGGCTTCTCACTGGGTGGCAAAGACAGCCACCAGGGGCTCCAGGCTTACATCCTACCAGCTTAGGAAACCAAGAGGCACAGAACAGCTCTACCAGCAGCACGGGCATCCCTGCTGGGGCAGGCTCTCCTGGGCCCGGGTGGGGTCATGTGCAGATCCCTCGGCCGCTCATGTGGCTCTGAGTATCCGGCCCTTGGTCCGGGACTGGAAGCTGGTGGGGTGAGAGCGATTCCCCAGGAAAGTTGAGGCACTTGTACCAGAAAGATGGGTAATGGACTCTGGCAGGCAGAAATGTCCGATGTCTCCTCTGTTCCCCCTCGCTCGCGGGGGCTTTGAAGATCCTGGCGGTCGCCCCTGGGCCAGCACGGCTCCCGGAGAGACCGAGGAAGTATCTGGGAGGCTTCCCGTCTCGCCTGTGGGACTGGGGACTCGGATTGGCAACGACCGATGCCTCCACTCTGAGCCGTCCCCTTCGCAGGCCTTGTCTCGGCCCCTCTCCTGCTGCGCTGGGGGAGGGAGGCCCCAGCCCTGGGCGGAGGAAGAGAGGGAATGTCTGTGAATGGGAAGCAGGGTCTTCCTGGCTGGGCTGCAGGGACGCCAGGTCCAGGAGAGAAGCGTTCGCTCCCAGGAGGTGTCCAGGAAGAGAGCTACGTGCCTGTTTGACTTCAGGGTCACATTCCCTGCAGGTGTCAAAGGTCACAGGAGGCCTGGCGGAGGCCCAGGCCCAGCATCTCCAGCTCCCCCCCCCCCCCCCCAGGCTCTCTGCAAGCCCGGGCCTGCTCAGAGAAATGGAGAAAGTTACGTCGGAGGGTCACCCCATCTGCTCCTGCCGGCCTATGGGGTGCCCGGGCCAGTGGCCCAGCCGTCTGTGTGAAGAGAAGGGCAGCTGCGGGGAGCAGCCGTGGGCTTGTCTTCGCGGGCAGGGCTCGGGAGGAGAACAAGGGCGGTCCTTCTGATAGGCCTTCACCGCCAGCGCAGCGTCTAATGGCCCATCGGGGGGTCCTGCAGGAGAGGCCCCTGCTGGGTCTGTCAGCCTCCTGCGTGGGCCTCACAGGGTTTTCACCTCACATGGGAGGCCACTCGTTTTTGATGCCCAGCGAGGGGCCAGGAGGCCCCGGGTCAGATGCAGACTGGGCGGGCGCCGCGCTCAGCTCAGCCGGGGAGAGGGTCAGCTGCAGCCCCAGAGGGAGCCCAGTGAGACGAAAGCAGGTAACAGCCCCCAACAGAGCTCATTCGGACCCTTCACCCTTCCCTTTTCTCCCGTTGTTAGAGCCATCCCGTAGAATCACTTTCCCAGATTTGTTTCCGGTTTTGCTTCCTAAGTTACAGTTTATATAACCGATGTCTGTTATAGTAAGTTAGGCCTCCCAGATGCTGGGGGTGGGGGTGGGGGGGATGTGTACCCACAGAATCCAGCCTTTGTTTCAGAACCCCCACTTCTTTAAAGAGAGAAAGCTTTTAAGAGGCGAGTGATAATAACAAGAGCTAACATTTAAGAAGTGCTTGCCCAGTGCTAGACACTGTTCTGATGCTTTAGAGGCAGTGGTTCTCAACCTTCTGGCCCTTTAAATACAGTTCCTCATGTGGTGACCCAGCCATAAAATTATTTTCGTGGCTACTTCATAACTGTAATGTTGCTACTGTTATGAACGTAATGTAAATATCTGATACGCAGGATGGTCTTAGGCGACCCCTGTGAAAGGGTCGTTCAACCGCCAAAGGGGTCGCGACCCACAGGTTGAGAACCGCTGCGGAAGGACTCATTTCGTTCTCACAATTGCCTATACTTGCCTTGATTACCCCCATTTTACAGATAAGGAAACCGAAGCACAAGGAAGTCCCGTAACTTCACCTAGGTCCTGTACTGTTGCTGGCCAAGCCAGCATTCTCCACCTAAGCAAGCTGACTTCGAGCCCACGCTCAGAATGACCAGTCTGTCCACTTGTTGGGCTTTCCTCGGTGGGTCACGTCGATAATTGATTATAAGGTACAACATCAGCAAGAAAACGAGTCGAAAAGCTATGGTAGTTGCTCAGGGACAAAATGGTGAGGGCTTCAGCTGGGATATACCAGGGGCGGGGAATTGTTGAGGACAGACTTAAGAGCTGGTAAGGATATCAGACAACTCAATGAAAGGGGGAAGGGTAGATTTTTAGACTAGGAGATGGGTGGCCTGGAAGTTAAGAGAGAGGAATGAGCTGAAGACATATCTCAGCCCAAGTGGTGTGGCTCAGTGATTGAGTGTCCACCCATGAACCAGGAGGTCGCCGGTTCGATTCCTGGTCAGGGCACATGGCCGGGTTGCAGGCTTGATCCCAGTAGTGGGCATACAGGAAGGCAGCTGATTGATGTTTCTCTCTCATCATTGTTTCTGTCTCTCCCTCTCCCTTTCTCTCTCTCTCTCTCTAAAAATCAATTTTAAGATAACATATTCTTTAAAAATATGTATATCTCAGACATGCACACATTCACGTAGAAATTCAGTGGCCAAGGAACCAATTCCTTCGGCTGGAGTGGGCCTCCACCAACAGGGGGCTTTGAGCCAGCCCCTGAAGAACAGGAATGTTCTGAGAAGAGGGGATGTGAGGACAGAAGGAGTGGGAGGTGGGATGTCAGTGTGATCCCAGGGAGGAAACCGGAGTGAGGTGGGCAGGGATGGGTGTGGATACGAGTGGGAAGGTGATGGGGAAAAGCAGGAAACTTGGGAATGATTTTCAATGACTTTTTCTTCCTAAGTCTGACTTTTTTAAAAACGAAAGTCTTTATGTCATGTTTTAGACCGACGTTCAGGGTTGCTACCCCTTCCTCTACGCCTCTAAAGGAGTCTTAAGACCCACGTAACAGGAAGGTGTGTTCATTAAACTCTCTTGAATATCCTGCTGTCACAGCCGTGATAAAGACTTGTTCCTGGATACCCGAGCCACCCGGAGACCTCTCTCCTATGCGCGTTATCAGTGGGAACATGCGAAGGGAGCGAAGAAAGGCCGAGTCCTGATTACAAGCAAAGAAGCTGGACGGCATTTGTGTGCACAGGGCGGGTGGAGGGTCGGCTGCGGCTGCCGGATGAGGAAGCCGGTGGGAGCCTTCTGCTGGGGGAGGACACGTCTCGGGTGCCTTCTTTTCACGTGGGCCTCCTCTGGTTTTGAGGCTGGAGGGTTGGAGATCATCACGGCCCAGGGGGTAGGGGCCGTGACGGTAGCGACATTTACTCCCCGCAAGGCTGTCAGCAACACAGCTGTTGCCCGGTGTGTGCTTCACGGGCATGGAGTGGAGAAGCATAGGAATAAGTCTGAAGTTCGGATTTGGAAGTAGATACGCTTTCTCCTGAGCATCACCGAGCTGCCGAGCTTAACAAGCGAGCTTGCTCTCCCGGCATTAGGGTAACACATGACTGCCGCAACACGCCGGGGAAACACAAAAGGAAGACATGGGAGCACCCATCGCCTGATGATGGCTGTTCACCTTTTGACATGGTTTTGCCGGTCTTACTTAGCTCTCTTTTCATTTTTTTTTTTTTTGTACAGTTCTAATCCAGCCAGATACACAATTATTTATCGAGCTTTTCTGATCTAATGTTATAAACATTTCTCCATTAAACTATGGACTTTGATATCATGTATCGCCCGGCCGGCGTGACTCAGCAGTTGAGTGTCGACCTATGAAGCAGGAGGTCATGTTTCAATTCCAAGTCAGGGCACAGGCCCCGGTTGTGGGCTGGGTCCCCAGGAGGGGGCGTGCGGGAGGCAGCCGATCCATGATCCTCTCTCATCATTGATGTTTCTGCCTCTCTCTCCCTCTCCCTTCCGCTCTGAAATCAACAAAAATATACATGTATTTTTAAATATCATGTTTCAAGCAAAACCTTTCCACCAGACTCTAGCTGGAGGAGAGGCAGCCGCCGGGGTGGGAGGCAGTAGGGTGGTTACATTCCAAGCCCATACCTTGAGCCCTTTTAGGAACAGGTGAGCACTGGGGGTGGGGTGAGGCCAGTGCTGGCCCCGAGGAAATCCATCCATTTCCCGCTGGCCTGATTTCGAGAGCACCGGACCCATCCAAGAGGGACTGGAAACTTAGAAAGCCCCGGCCTCCCGGAGGCTCCTGCGGGCCCTGGGACCAGTTAGCGGGAAGAGGCCTGGGCCTGCCGCAGGCGTGGGAGTGAGGCGGCTTGGGCCGCTCCACTGCTTCATGCAGAGAAGGGAGGACCTGAAAGGCTGCCATTTCCCCATCTGGGGTGATGGGCTCCCAAGTGACTCAAGCTCATTTAGTGACTCTCGCGGGCTATTTATAGCCTCTACAGGCTAAGTCATCAGATGGTGGGAATTATAAGCAGCTCGCTGGCTCCAGGTTTAGGGGTGGTTTTTTTGTTTTTTTGCATATAAGTTAGTTAGTTAGTTAGTTAGTTATTATAGGTTGATGTATGTGATCTCAGAGGAGGAACATAGAATCAGGGAAGGTGCCTCTTGCAGAGCTGCTTACTGCCCAACCTGGGTATTACCTGCTCAGTGTCTGAGACATGAACAAATAGCTTGTTTCCTTGCAGGGAAATGTGCTGTCGTTCAGAGGAGAGAGAGTTGTGTTTTGATTTTTGTTTTTAATCCTTACCCCAGGATAGTTTTTCATTGATGAGAGAGAGAGAGAGAAACATTGATGTGAGAAACATCGATGGGTTGCCTCTCACATGTGTCCCAACCAGGGATCGAATCCACAACCCGGGCATGTGCCCTGACCGGGAATCGAACCCATGACCCTTCAGTGCATGAGCTGGCGCTCTAGCCATTGAGCCACACCGGCCAGGGCAGAAGAGTGTTGTTGCTTCTCTGAGTAAAGTGCTTGAGTGTGGCACAAAAACAAAAACACCCACCGTAACAACAAAACAGTTTAATCATTTACCTTCAGTGTGACTTTATTGCAGTAGTTTTCTCTCCATTTGGCCTTTTTCTCTCCTTCTTAATCTTACCTACGTTGTTTCAAGGTTGTCTTCAGCGTGGCACACGGAGAAAGCACACACTTCGGGAACAGGCCCACTTGGGTTCGCGTCCCGGCACACGCAATTACTGGGTGGGTTTTCTCGGCACCGATACGGAAGCAGTGACCCTATCTCCTAGGGTAGCTGGGAGGACTACAGGAGATGCGGGTCGTAAAGGACTGGAATTTAGACGGCTGGTCCTTGGTGAGCAGTGGTCAGTATCGCTTCCCACCACTGCTGCTAGCTCGGACTCTGGGTCCGGTGGCCTCGTCTGGCCTGGCGTGTGGGGCCTGAAATGGTACCTGGGACCTGCGCTCAGAGACTCACAGGGAAGATAAAACAGCCAGCTTTCCCAGGGATTGATGGTTCTGAAGCTCATCGTTAGTGAATGAGGGTCTTAAATGCACACTGACTGGGCCATTTGCCCAAACGCAGGCTAGAGACCCATCCATGCCTATAGCGTTGCTGGCAAAACAGCTTTCCCGTCCTTTTTCAGAAATTCCGTGCAAACACACTTGCTTTTGCTACCAGCAAGAGAGTAAGTACCCCAAGACTTTTAGCAAAGGTTTTGCAATCTCTTGAGGGGGAAGGTGCTGTACGCTTCCCTCAAGTGTTCAAAAATAGGATTCGTGCCAGAATTGTTTTTTTGGGAGAGAGAAACTCCAACGGTGATCGCGTGGACTTAGATCATTTCCCACATTGATGATTTTCCCATTAACCCTGAGCACGTCCCTTTGCCTGCAGCCTCTTCCCAGAGCACTGCTGACCCACCCCGACGGGGTATGTGGGGGGACAGTCCTGGCTGCGTTCCCAGGCAAAGGCCCCCTGCCCTCCAAGTCGTCCGTTTCCTCCCCGAGGCGTTTTTCCTCTGTGCTAATGTGTGCCTTCTATTGCTGGCGTGAGGCCGCTTGTCTTGCACCCAGGATAACAGAAAGGCTCCATCACTCCCTCCAGAGCGTTGGTCCAGGCCCGGCCAGGGCCCAAAACCCACCCGGGCCAGCCCTGCTCGGGCCAGGGCACGTGGTCTCTGCCCCAGGTTTCCTGCGGTGTGTGTTTTAAGCGTAACGGAAGCCGTCAGCCCTGAGCTGTGTGAGTCCAGGCTCCGGTCAGTTTCCCATCAGAGTTGAGGAAGGGGCTCCTTCGTGTTATTTCTTAACCCATGAAATGATTCGTTTCCATGGTGAGCGGGGAGTAGCGAAGACCCTAGTTGCAAAGTGACTCTGGGTCCCCCTCCTAGAGAAACGCTGCTCAGAGCCGTAAAGGGCCTTTGTTTGGAAGGAGTGCTTGGTGCAGGGTCAGGAGACTTGCTCTGCGGGTCCAGCAATGCAGATGGTGCCTGACCCTAAGCACGGGTCACGTCATGAGCAAGCAGCCCCCGCTGGGCTGAGGCCCGAGGAATTCTGTCCAGCCAGCAGGACTGGACTCCACCGAGCACCTGGCCTTCTAGGATTCACAAGCCGAATAACAATCCCTGAGCTTAACTTCCTGGGGCCCCTCGTCTGTTTGTCCTGAGTAGGTCTCCCGGTCCTGGGGCCGGAGGCGGGCTGGGGTGGGGGCCATGCACACTGGCGTTTGCACGGTGCATCCCGGCTGCGAGTGCGTGCTGCCCTGGACCATAGCGTGCTGTTTTCTCCTTCCAGCCTCCCATTGCAACGTCAGCTTGAAGAAGCAGAGGCACCGCAGCATCCTCAGCTCCTTCTTCTGCTGCTTCCGGGACTACAATGTGGAGGCCCCGCCCGCCAGCAGCCCCAGTGCTTTGCCCCCGCTGGTGGAGGAGAACGGCGGGCTGCCCAAGGTCAGTGCTGCGGGGACCGTGCACCCCGCCAAACCGCGCGGCTGCCTGTCGGTCACATCCTGGACAGACGTCCTTCCTAAGAGCCTAGCGCGGTGGGGGGGTAGCCGTTTACTTAAAGATTCGAAATTACCAAACACGTCGTCTCTTTTGTTAAAGGATATCTCAGTCGTTCCCATGTAGCAACTGAAGAGTGTATTTGAAGAGAGCTGTAAGCGTCAGTGCACATTTTTATAACATTCTTGGTTGAATGTATGAGTGGAGAGTTAAAGGACGATGAGCAGACAGAGAAATGGAAAGACAAGAGGAGAAACCGAGTCATGGGAAAGAGCCGAGAATAAATATAAGTGGATTTCACTACCTTGTTCAATAACAAACATAGTTGTTAAATATTCTTTTATAGGTAGCACATAAGCAATTGTAAGCCGATTGTCACCATAGGTAAAAAAAAAAAACAGATTCTCCCCACATGCTGTCTACAGACATATTCAAAACAGAGTAACTCAGAATAATGAAAAGTAAAAGGATGAGCCAAAAAAAAAAAATCCCACAAGTATAAGCAAAATGAAAACAGGTTACAGCATCAATTCAGTCAAAAGAGAAGTTCGGGGTAAAAATCACTGAGGGAGGCAAAGGGGATTGCTCATGGTGAAGATAGTCAAGCCGGAGGGCACAGAAGTCTTCAACCTTTATGTCCCAAATCACATGAGCAAAGGACATGAGCAGGTATGTCACCAAATAAGTAATACTGTTGGTCAGTAAGCAAAATATGTTTCAATATGGCCAGTAATCAAAGAAATACAAATTAAATGAGATCCTTTTCCATTGTCAAAGATATTTTTAAAGATAATGTTTGGGTTTGGTGTAGGGGTGGGAAGAGGGCGGGTAGAGGATATAAATTGGTTACTGGTAGGAGTGTTCATTGATTACACCTTTCTGGAGGGAAATTTGGGGTCTGATCTTAAAAACCTTAAAGATATGCCTGTGTGTTCCCCTAGGCAGCTCCAGCTTATGGACATAATGGTAGATGCGTAAAGAACACAAGATATGATCCAGAACACATTATAATATTGCAACATTGTAAGCAACCTAACAACAGTAGACAATGAAAGATCTATAAGTAGCCATACAATCAAATAGCATACGGCTATTAAAAAATGACGTCTCATAAATATTACTGATACAGGGAAATGTTCATAATATATCACTTCAGAAAAAAGGCTAAAATATAGTAGGTGACTGTATTTATAGCTATGTACCCAGTCATACGCACACAAAGGCATTTATAAGACTAGAATGGTGTATGCCAACATGCGAAGAAGTTCTCTCAGTCTGGTGGGATTACATATAGGATTTGCTCTTCTCTTCTGTGTTTTATTTCTTTTCTTTTTTTTCTTTTCCCAGTTCTCACAGAATAAGCTTAAATTAATTTTGTGATTAGAAAATGTATTATTTTTTAAATGCATGTGAATGTAAGGAAGGGGATTCTGGGAAGATGACAGCCGGAGCTCATGGCTCTGACCATTTAAATTCCCTGTTTGAATAAACCCAGGTGAGCCTACACGAAGGCCTGGGAAGTGCATTAACGCCTCCAGTTTTCCTGACATCTCCAGGAGAAAGAGCAGGCATGGGACCCATTCTCCCTGGTACTCAGTGAGAAGCAGGGACCACCAACAGGGGAAATTGCTCACCTCTTTTGGAGTCCTAGAACAATGACATAAAATGTATAGTCCTGTGAGGTCAGCCACCCAGCAGGAGCCTGGGGGCTCCACTGTGTGTGTGCAATCCTTGAAGGGGCTGTACTGATGAGCTGAATTGCTCGCACTTCTTATGCCCTGGATGAGCCCCATGGTGCAGGGTCTTTCTTCATCTCTCTGTGGTTTGTCAGTTTGGGCTTTGCTGGAGCATGGAAGCATCAGTCCTTGCTGGGCCTTGGGGTGCTCCCTCATTTGCCACTGCTGAGAAAGTCCAGGTTGAAAAATTAGACTATGAGACTCCTACTGAGGAAAAACTAATGGACGAAATAGAAGAGAACTTTAACAGAAACTCAGGAAATGGCATTTCAGGGACTGAATTTTAAGTGCAAAAGTAACTTTTAGAACTTAAAAAACATCCCGTGATTTCTAAATATAAAAATTCAGTAAACAAACCGAGAAAAAAGGGAGAATGAGAATGGTCACTGCTGAGAACTGAATTAATGTTCTGGGAGAGCAAATGGAAGAAATGTCTTACGATTCAGACCAGAAACACAGAGATGGTAATTGGGGAGGCTGGAGGGACATCTAGGAGACCTAACGTGCAAATAATAGGACTTGCAGAAAGAGAAAAAGTAATAGAAGAAATTTTTCTTGAGCTAAAAATAATTTTAGTTTGCAGATTAAAAGGGTACCAAATCTACAGGAAGGTTAGTGGGGGCAAGCGAGGGAACACAGGCCTAGATACATGCTAGACTTCTCAGCAACACTGAAAGCCACAAGACTATGAAAAGTGTTTATAAGCTACCGAGAGAAAAGAATTATAAACCAAAAATTCTATATGTGGTCAAGATTATCATCTATGAAGGAAAAAGATATACATTTCAGGCGTACCATGATTCAGAGAGGGGAGCAAAACAAATCTGGGTGAGATTGATGTTATTACAATACGAGAGGCCCGGTGCATGGATTCATGCACCAGTAGGGTCCCTTGGCCTCCTGTGCGCTCTCCAATCTGGGACCCCTCGGGGAATGTCAGTAGCCGGTTTCGGCCCGATTCCCGCAGGCCCAATCCAGACAGGAGGGAGCCCGATCCTGTGCGTTAAGGGTCTGTCTCCTGGTGGTCAGTGCTTGTCATAGCGACTGGTCGACCAATCGTTCGGTCGTTTGGTTGTTTGGTTGCTCAGGCTTTTATATATATAGATGATTATAGAAAATATAGGAATAAATGTAACTATTGGGAACAGAACTAATCTAACAAGTAGCACAATTAGAAAATAGATCCTCAAAGTTCACTGAAAGTGACAGGAGAAATAAACAGAAATGTGAACAAGCCATCAAAATTAAAGAAAGGGAAAAGGAGCCAATAACATAACAAATAGTAAACCTGACATAAAAAGTAGGTATAAAACCAAGTTTAACAAACCAAATTCTCCTGATGAAAGACCAAGACTATATCAGGTGGGCTTGAAAAATTCTGCAGTATGTTTCCAAGAATATACCTATATCAGATGGGAATGATTTTGGCAGCACGTAAAAGAAAACTGACAAATAATAGCTTAGGCAGATAGGCGACTGTTTTTGTCAGATAAAAGCCTGAGGCTGGTCACTGCTCCAGTTAGTAGAAGTGCCTGATGAGGCCATCCGGGACCCTCACTCTTTCTGTCCTTTTGTCTTTTCGTCTTTCTGTTCCACCGTCCTTGGCATGTTTGCCTTTACCCTCCTGCTTGTTGCTCGTTATCGCAAAGCACGAGCTCCAGCCATCATATCCACATGGAGAGGAAACGCAGAGGGAGGAGTCGTCTAGCCATGTCTGTCCCTTTTATGGAAAGTAACAGCTTTCACTGAAAAGCCCAGGAGACTTCTGCTGGGTCTGATGGGCCAGAAGGTTGTCATGTGGCCACCCTCCAGCAGCAAGGGAGGCCCGAAAGGGGAGACTTTAGACCAGCAAAAAGAATTTATTTATTTTTTAATATATTTTTATTGATTTCAGAGAAGAAGGGAGAGGGAGAGAGAGAGAGAAGCATCAGTGATAGGGGAGAATCATTGATGGGCTGCCTCCTGCACACCCCCTACTGTGGATCGGACTTGCAGCCGGGGCATGTGCTCTTGACCAGAATCGAGCCTGGAACCCTTCCGTCTGCAGGCCAGTGCTCTGTCCACT
Organism: Myotis myotis; assembly: GCF_014108235.1. Lineage (NCBI taxonomy): Eukaryota > Metazoa > Chordata > Mammalia > Chiroptera > Vespertilionidae > Myotis > Myotis myotis. The sequence goes on from NW_023416317.1 coordinate 50,594,375, forward strand.
GAGCCAAACCGGCTGGGGCCCAGCAAAAAGAATTCAGACAAACAAAATTGGAGCTCTTTTCACAAAAGAGAAGAAAGGAGAGACGACCGAGTAGATGTACTTACGAGTCAGTGAGGGTTCAGTTATGCGGCAGCAACCTCCCCCCAAACCCAGAGGCTTAAAATAATTGGAAAATTGTTTTTTCTCTCATGCTGCATGTTTATTATGGAATAGCTGGGCCTTCTGCTCTGTGGCACAATTCAATAAAAATATGTGAGCCACATATAATTTAAATTTGTCCGGCCCGAACCGGTTTGGCTCAGTGGATAGAGTGTCGGCCTGCGGACTCAAGGGTCCCGGGTTCGATTCCGGTCAAGGGCATGTACCTTGGTTGCAGGCACATCCCCAGTAGGGAGTGTGCAAGAGGCAGCTGATCGATGTTTCTCTCTCATTGATGTTTCTAACTCTCTATCCCTCTCCCTTCCTCTCTGTAAAAAATCAATAAAATATATATAAAAAATAAAAAAAAATAAAAAGCCGAAACCAGTTTGGCTCAGTGGATAGAGCGTCAGCCTGTGGACTGAAGGGTCCCAGGTTCGATTCCGGTCAAGGGCATGTACCTGGGTTGCGGGCACATCCCCAGTGGGAGATGTGCAGGAGGCGGCTGATCGATGTTTCTCTCTCATCGATGTTTCTAACTCTCTATCTCTCTCCCTTCCTCTCTGTAAAAAATCAATAAAAAATATATTTAAAAAAAATTGTCTAGTAGCCCCATTTTAAAAATTATATATACATATCTATAATAATAAAAGCATAATATGCTAATTAGACCGGACAGCCGAACGACCTTCCGGATGAAGCCAGGGCTGCAAGGGCCAAGGCAAGCCACCGTGGCTGCAAGGACCCAGCCCCTTGAACAAACTTCATGCATCGGCCTCTAGTATATATATATATAAATTGATTTCAGAGAGAGGAAAGGAGGGGGAGAGAGGGATAGAAACATCAGTGATGAGAGAGAATTACTGATTGGCTGCCTCCTTCACACCCCTTACTGGGGATCGAGCCCGCAACCGAGGCATGTGCCCTGACCAGGAATCAAACCATGACCTCCTGATTCACAGGTCAATGCTCAACCACTGAGCCACATCAGCCAGGCCAAAATATTTTTAAGATAAATTAAATTTTTTAAGGTTCTGTTTCTTTTTTATTTTTTAATATACTTTTTATTGATTTCAGAGATGAAGGGAGAAGGAGAGAGAGCTAGAAACATCAGTGATGAGAGAGAATCATTGATTGGCTGCCTCCTGCACGCCCCCTATTGGGGATCGAGCCCTAAACCCGGGCATGTGCTCTTGACTGGAATCGAACCTGGGACCTTTCAGTCCGCAGGCCGACACTATCCACTGAGCCAAACCGGCCAGGGCAAGATAAATTAATTTTAATAATATATTTTATTTAACACAGTATAGTCAAAATATAATTTTAACATGTAATTAATAGAAAAAAATTATCAGTGAGACAAAATTTACATTTCTTATAGTCCTTCAAAATCTGGTGCACTTCACATTTACAGCACATCTTGATTTGAACCAGCCGCATTTTACGTGCTCAATAGCCTCCTGTGACTAATAACTATCGTTATTGGATTGGATGACGCTATCTGATCCTCAGTCATGGACCCAGACGGAGGCAGGCCCATCTCTGCTTCCACGATTGTCACAGCAGGGAAAAGGGAGGATGGTGCTCACACTGGCTCTCGCAGTTTCACTCAGAAGTAACATGCCTCGTTCCTACGGGTTAAACACCGAACTAAGACAATAATGTGGTGGCTAAGAATGTGGGGCTTAGCTTGTGTCCTCGCCATACCGATTCCTACTCCTGTGACCCTAAGCCCATTACTGTAACTATAAAACAAGATATAATGTTTGTTATGTCATTATTTTCTTTAAAAGGTAGTAACATGCCTCATTTCAGCTTACATTTTATTGGCCAAAACACATATATAATTACATATTGTTTTTGTGATGAATCACTGTGCTTTAATTATGTTCAATTTGTAACAATGAAATTGGGGTTCACCACAACATGAGGAACTGTATTAAAGGGTCGCGGCATTAGGAAGGTTGAGAACCACTGGTGTAGAAAAATATATGCGTGAAATTTGAGCAATGACATTCCACTGTAAACCGTATCACAGCCCCAGGTTCTGATATCATCTCCCCAGACTCTTCCCTCCCCCCCAATTTAAAAATTATTTCTGTAGAAAATTGTCCTTAGTGAAGGGAACATAGTTTGTACCCTAGACCTATAGAGGGGAAAAAAGAAAAGAAAAGAAAGGAATCGCTGCTGTCGTAGTAAAAGTTATTTTAGGATAGTTCCTGCCCAGATGCAGTGACCTGGGAAGATGGTGCTGCCTCCCCGAAGGTTTCCTACAGTATTCGGCTGTGCGTATCCGCGAGGAGAGGCCTTTAAAGGCGGTTCTCTGGCACAGCTGAGCTCCCCTGGACTTGGTGTTCATTCATGGGCTTCCCTCAGTTTCCATTTGTCCAAATGGCTTTTTAAAGAATGAAGTTAACGCTCAGCCATGCAGCATTGGCATAACACTCGAGTTTTCCGGAGGAGACCAGACCCCATAGAAAGATCCCAGGTTAGAGTGGGACCAGCTAATTCCCAGAGCGGGGCCCTCTGCCCTTTGCTCTCCGCACGGTCAGGACACCTGGGACACACAGCCCGGGCCCAGGAGATGTGGAAGCAGATTCTAGGCCTGTCCCCTCTGCTGACTCCTTAGCGCCCCCTGCCTCGTGGAACTCAGCATGCCAGAGGCAGAGGGGAGGCTGTGGACAGAGCGCAGCAAGCAGATGGTCTCTGTGTAGAAATACTTTGGTGGGAGTGGCCTGGGGTGGCAGCCATTGCCACATCCAGTTACACCCTGGACCTGCAGGCCAGTGGCCCAAAGGTAGTGTCTGCAGCCCCTGGCCAGAGGCTAGGACGGGTCAGCACCTAGAAAAAGACCAATAGCAGAGACCAAGGAGGACTTCTAAGGGTGAGGACAAAGTGAGCGAGGTCTCTGGACACTCACTAATACGTGCATACCCCATGTGCGCGTACACACACACACACACACGCATACATGAAAACTTCTGGGGTGATTTTCAAACCCAGACGTCTGTCTAGAGTAGTGCCTTTGGTCATAGCCTGTGTTTTGTCAAGCCCTTCAGAGTTACCTTGCTTCACTGATGTGCTCCCCTCATGGAAGGGGTGCCTGTGTGGGGGAGCTGTGTGCAGTCTCCCTCTGGTGCAGGGCCTCAGTGGCGGTGGTTTTGCCCCCTGGGGAACATTTGGCAATGTCTGGGGACATGTTTGATGGTCAGTACTGGAGGTCCTACCGGTATCTAGTGGGTAGAGGTCAGGGATGCTGTTAAGCATCCACAACATCCAAGACAGCCCCCCAGGGCAGAGTTCTCAGGCCCAGAATGTCAGCAGTGCTGGGGTTGAGAAACCCTGCTCCAGGCTCACCCAGCTTGTGAGGGCTTGTGAGCAGCCGGTTCCAATCGCCCAAGTCCAGCTGCTGGAAATAGTACGATTTAAGAGCTGCTGAAATGACCTTCTCTATATAGGTTCTTGCAAACTGGGATTTGCTTCGATGGCGCCCACTGTGTGTTGAAGAGCAGCACAGCTCTGCTTTGAATAATGGCAAGAGGCCATTTAGATTCCTTAAGACAAGCCCCGAGTGTCCTGAAGCAGGAAAGAGCCATCAAGATGATCTCAAGAGGAAACGGTAGTCAGTCGCTGTTAGACTGCAGAGGGGACGACTAGGGTCTGGAGACAATCAGGAAGTTGCTAAATGGTTCTGAGAGTCAGAGCAGAGCTCAGGAAGGTGCCAGCCACCTGCCACTGTCGACAGTCAGGTTTGGCCCCTTCCCGTGACACCCCCGCCACCAGACCCCCCCTTCATAAAAGATGGTTACGCTTTTCACAAAGCGCTCGGTGTGTGGGAGACCGTGAAACGGAGCACGCCCTTATCGGACCCCCGCTGCTGCTATCTGTTGCCTCCTATCCCACCATCTAAAAGAGAAGCAGCACAGGACGTGGAAAAGCTCAATGGAGATAAATTTCTTCTTTTATCAGCATTTCTTAATGATGCCAAAATGTGTGGAATGGGGGAGGGGCATTCACGACTGAGGAAATGATTGAGGTTCTTCCTTGGGGCCTGAATTTTCTTTTTCTTTACCATGTTTTTATTGATTTTTAGAGAGAGAGGAAGGAAGAGGAAGAAGGAAGAGAGAGAGAGAGAGAGAGAGACATCCATGTGATGTGAGAGCAGAACATGCATCAGCTGCTTCCTGCACACCCCCTTCATGCCCCCTACTGGGCATCCACTCCACAGCCCGGGCATGTGCCCTGACCAGGAACCAGCAACCTGTTTGTTGGTTCATGGGTTGACACTCAACCACTGAGCCGCAGCAGCCAGGCCAGGGTCTGGATTTTCTTGACACCCCCTGAGAACACAGGTCCTGTCCCCTTAAAGGGAAGGCTGTCCCGTGTCTGTGGCCTGAAGGGCACTTCTTGTACCTCGCCTTGACCTCCTGCCCGGTCCTCCCTAGAAGGGGACCAGGAGTGGCCAGGAGGTTCCTTGTAACCTGATGAACCTGTCTTCCTTTCCCTGCCCACTGTGTAGACTGAAGGCTTAGTCTTCTCAGGGAAAAACCTACTGAAAAGAAGAAACAAGCCAGTTATTAGAGGGAGTCATGGATCAAAGTAGTGTATGGGTTTTCATTTTTAAATTTCAGTTAAGGATTAAATTTCTGGGAGTACGAGAGGCACTATGCAAATAAACAAGATGAGTAATGAGCCTCGGGAACCCAGCCTGGATTGTCGTGGGAGGGGGTGTCTGGGAGGCAGAGACCCTGACTGTGGCAATCGTTGGGTTCCTCCCTCGCGCTAAATACCGCCAGGGTACCGAGGATGGGAAGTCATGTGCCTGCTGTACACTCAGAAGTGCTTTCAGGTTTCTTTTGAGTATCTGTTCTACTTCTCTTCAAACCTGACAATGACTTTTTTTTTCTCTTTTCCTCAGGGTGACCAGAGGCAGGTCATTCCCATACCAAGTGTATGTATTATTTATTCAATTTTATTTAAACATTCGTAGAGTCTTGCAGCTGTTGTCCTACTGGTATAAAATGTTCTTGCTTATGTTGTGTTTTATCATGTCGTATAGCCAACTCTGTTCTGTTAAAAAGTGAAATGAGGCTACATTTTTTAAAATAATTTTTATTGATTTTTAGAGAGAGAGAACGGGAAAGGGAGAGAGAGATAGAAACATTGATGAGAAAGAAACATCTATTGGCTGCCTCCTACACCCCTCCCCCCTCCCCCCTCCCTGGAATCGAGATCGAGGCCGTAACCCAGGCATGTGCCCTTACCAGGAATCGAACTGTGACCTCCTGGTTCATAGGTCAACACTCAACCACACCAGCTGGGACACAAATTGATATTTTAATCCAAAAAATTCTCTTCTTCAAATTGTCTGATTCAAACTGGTTCTCTATTTTTCCTTGGACTTTTTAATTTATTTGCTGGGACCATCCAAGAGACATAACAGTCCTACACTTGAAAGGAATGGATTTCATTCGCACAGGCTGACTCTACACTTGGTATTGCATGTCACTTACAAATTGCCCAAGAAGTGTCTGATAATTTCATTTTTCTCGAAACTTTAACTCTCCATGTATTAACAAGCTGCAGGGGTTTGTGGAGTGGTTCAGACTTTGCCAGCACACCTGGGGGTCGGGCTTTGTTGGGTAAACTGATCAAAACGTTTGGTCAGGCAGCACGACTTCTTCTCCAACGCTGAGTAGGATTCAGATCTGTTCTTCCATCTTTCCGTGGATTTTTTTCGCATAGTTTCAATCCCCAGTGAGATTCAGAGCCTCCATACCCAGTAGGGTCATGTACTGTGTTCTTCCTGCACAGGCTCCTACGTTACGCAGGTGACAGGGGCACCTCTCCCCCTCCCTCGGACACTCCAGTGCGCTCTTTCTCCTCAAAGCTCACTCACTGTTGTCTGTAAAGCTAGCACTGGTCGGGGTAAACACTACTGAGAAAGATGGCCCTCTACCCACACGCCCAGACTCATTCTGGAATCCTGGAATAAAAGAGCCAAGAGGGAGAAGGCTCCTTGTGTAACGGAGCCCCGTGCAGGGTCATCAGCCTGCTGGCTGCCTCTGACGTCTGCGCACTGGGGCCGGCCTTACGGATCTGCGAGCTGTCCTGCAGAAAACCGAAGCCTCGCTCGAGAAACTTGCTCCTTTGAGTGATAACCTCCAGAAAAGCAGTTCTACTGAGGGGCACGTGTGGTCTCTCCACAGCCCGCTTTATATGCAGAACCGAGCCACGTCCATCTGACGGCCAGCTCAGCCCGGGGATTCGGGCCTGAGGCTCCCCTGCAGAACCTGCACCCACCTGTCAGGGCCGCAGGCCGCACACCCAGAGTAGCTCTTCTGAAACACAGGGGGACCTGGTCGGTCCTGGGAGCCCCTGAGAGCCTGGGGTGCCGCGCCACAGGCCCAGAAAGCCAGGCTTGGACTGAGCCCACCAAGCAGGTCCCACAGCCTCCTGAAAGCTTTTTCCAGGCCCTGATACACTCGAGTATTTCCAGCAGGGGTCCCCCGTCTCAGCTTCTCGCCCCTCTTTTTTCATTCCCAGGCTTTTCTGTGTCTGTGTGCGGGTTTGGCGTTTTGATTTTTCACAAAGCAATAAATGCAAGCTCGTGGTTTAAAAAAAATACTGCCCAGCTGGCGTGGCTCGGTGGTTAAGCGTCAACCTATGAACCAGGAGGTCACCGTTTGATTCCCGGTCAGGGCACATGCCCAGGTTGTAGGCTCGATCCCCAGTAGGGGGCGTGCAGGAGGCAGCCAACCAATCATTCTCTCTCATCATTGATGTTTCTCCCTCTCTCCCTCTCCCTTCCTCTCTCTGAAATTAATAAAATCATATTTTTTTAAAAAAGAAGAATGAAAGCAACTCTAGAGTTAACTATTCATGGCTGCAAGTTCACCAGGACGGGAAGTTTCAGATCGACTCCAAGGGAGAGAATTCCCAAACTATGGATGACAAGTCACGGTCCCTTCCTCCTCCCCATACTACCACGTGCTCCCTGTCCCACCACCACCACCACCCATCCTCACCCCCTTTCATCCCCCTGGCGATACTCTTCTTGATCGAACTGGTGTTTCTCTTGTTCAGCTTTATGTTGGCCTGAGAGAAAATTTCCTTCAGGACATTTTTTTAGTTAATGATTCAAGCATCACCTGAACAGATCAATTGAAGCAACAAAGCACTATTGCCTGTGTGCAGTGTCCTTGCCTGCTCCAAGGACACAGCTGTCCGCAGGAATTCTGACCCGTGGTCTGGAGGGTTTGCTGCACCCGAAGCCCTGCTCCCAGAGGAGCTGTGTGCCCTTAGGAGACGGGCTAAGGATTGATGGGATCCCCCAGCCCGTTGCCCCCCGCCAGGCCTTGTTCTCTGCAAGATGCTAAGTCAGCCCTATCTGGTTTGGCTCAGTGGATAGAGCGCCGGCCTGCGGACTGAAGGGTCCCAGGTTCGATTCCAGTCAAGGGCATGTACCTTGGTTGTGGGCACATCCCCAGTAGGAGGTGTGCAGGAGGCAGCTGATCGATGTTTCTCCCATCGATGTTTCTAACTCTCTATCCCTCTCCCTTCCTCTCTGTAAAAAATCAATAAAATATATATTTTTTTTTAAATAAAAGATGCTAAGTCAATAGCTTGCTTAACACCCTCTCGCTCTTTTCCCTCAGAGCAGTGATGGGAGGCCCTTCACTTACTGTGAACTCAGAGAATGCTTGTCAGGTGTGGGTTCAATATGCTAAGAAAGTAATTTTTATTCTTGGGTTTGGACAATAACTGAACCCCTTTTGGCAGGTCTTGGGTGTTTTCAGATATGCCAGGGATAGAATGTCTAGATTCTTACTTTCCAGGCTGGCTCTCAGTTACATAAAGTTAAAATGCTGTTTTAGGGCTTAACTGCATAGAGAAAGGACTGGACAGATAGACACCAAGCTAAAAAGGGAGACATCTGGGGAAAGGGTTTGGGGGCGGAAAGAGCATGGAAAAGAGGATAGTTGTGTTTTCATGTCTCTATATTTTTTTATTTTTTAAATATGTGTTTATTGATTTTTAGAGAGGAAGGGAGAAGGATAGAGAGATAGGGACATCGATGAGAGAAACATCATCAATCGGGTGCCTCCGCATGCCCCCTACTGGGGATCAAGCCCATAACCCGGGCATGTGCCCTGACCAGGAATCGAAGGTGACCTCTTGAGTTACACGAGCTGAGCCATGCCTATATTCTTTACATCATTGTATAATAAGAAATTAAAACCAATGTTATTCTAGTCACAAGCATGTTTTCTGTTATTGCTCAAACAGAAATAACCCAAATCCTTATGTTCACTTGTAGAGTTTATCATACCCTGCCTTTTTAAAGCGCTTTTCAATAGAAAACGTCTTGCAAGTGTATGTTAATTTCACCAATAATCTGCCTGCTTGCTGGTTTATAATGACACAGTCCTTCCTAGGACCCTGAGTCCCATGGCCCAGGTCTAGGCACACCTGTTCCCAGTGCTGCGAGGTTAGGAATAGTGCTTGGTGAATAGGGAGGCCATAAAGGCGTTTTCTTCTGGGTGAGGTTGGGAAGGATGAAGCACCCACACTCACTAGAGAGAACCCCTCTAGAATGAGAAATGCCCGTGTCCCCACACATAGCCTCGTCCTGGTCAGCCCCGCCCAGTACCTGCCAGAATGCTCATCCCACTTGCCGATGCACCAGATGCCGCCTCTGCTACCTTCCCCTCTGAACCGGCTGAAGTCCAAATTTAACTCCACGTCCTTGACTAAGGTTCCATTTAGAACAAAGACAAACAAACAAAGGCATTTAAAAAGGAATTCATCTTGACTTCACTTTTCTCGTTTTATTTGATAAACCAAACTGTTCCTTCTTCAGCGGCTAGGGACAGATATTTCCCTGTGTTTTGTTGAGTATTAAACATTGAACAGAGCTTGACCTTCCAGCTCAGAGAATTAGCTTATTAACATTGGATACTGGCTATGCCACAAAGTAAACTAAAATACTTCAGATCATTTCTGAAAACGAAGCAAGGCCCAAAGAAAGAAATACTCTGAATCCAGAATGAGGTTGTCTGAAGATATCTAGCATTTTATTAATTCTTTACGACCTTTTTATCACACGGTTAGAGCCAGCTACTACAAAGACATAGAAATCGATTTTCTGGTTCACACACAGCATGTGGGTGAAAGCAGAGGGGCACAAATGCCGCATTCACTCTCTGTTCCACCGCCGTGGGGCAGGCACTAGGCAGGGCGCTGGGTCTGGACCCGTTTTATTTCTGTTTCCTACGACCGGGGGTTACTTTGGATTGCATTTTGCTGGTGGGTCTATAGTTTCCCTTCAAGTTTATGAAAATTTCAATCACTAAAAAAAAAAAATACTGTGGTTCCAGTATAGCTCTGAAATATGCTTATGTACCATGGTGAACCTCGGACACAATGTGAGTCCAAGGAAATGAGCCTGCATAGTTAGAGTCACTGTTATAATTAAACTTCCATTTCTGTGTAGTTCATTTTAACAATAACCATAACCAGTATACATGTGTCAGGCAAATGCGGGCATTTGCTGCAATTATAGCTGATAACCACAACCTTTTGTGATAGGTATTATTGTCCCAGCTTACATCCAAGAGACATAGCTGATAGTCAAACCCAGGTTTATCTGGTTCCCAAGTCTCGGCCCTTATAATGGCCATTCAGACAATGGCACAGAATTTGGTAAAACTTCAGTTGCAAACTATAAAATTCCATGATGCACTTGACCAGGCATCAAAATGTTTGGTTTCAGAAAATTAACATGTAGGGAAAAAACAACTATGGTACATCTACACAATGGAATACTATGCTGCTGTAAAAAAGAAGGAATTCTTACCATTTGCAACAGCATGGATGAGACTGGAGAGCATTATGCTAAATGAAATAAGCCAGTCAGAGAAGGATAAATACCACATGATTTCACTCACTTGTGGAATATAATGAACAACATAAACTGTTGAACAAAAATAGAACCAGAGTCATAGAAGCATCAAACAGACTATCCAACCTATGAGGGAAGGCAGGGGGTGAGGGGATAAGAGATCAACCGAAGGACTTGTAGGATGCATATGAGCATAACCAATGGACATAGACAGTAGGGGGGTGAGGGCATGTGCTGGGGGCTGGGGGCGGCCAGGGAGAGGCCAATGGGGGGAAGGGAGACTTGTATAATACTTTAAACAATAAAGAATTTAAAATCAATAAATGTTCGGTTTCCTTTTTAACCTCACTAACGTAGTACAATATGGTAATAAGAGGATGGGTGTGTCTTTTACATCAAGGTAATAACAGTTTCTTTTTTCTTTAGCCACCAGCTAAATACCTCCTGCCCGAGGTGACGGTGCTCGACTATGGAAAGAAATGTGTGGTCATTGATTTAGATGAGACGTTGGTGCATAGTTCATTCAAGGTGAGTCCGCGTAAAGGCCGTCCGCGATCTCTGTGCTTTGGTTGCCATCGGGTGGAAACGTATGGTGGTTCGTGTGTGGCTTCATGTTCATGAAGAAATCCCAGTAACCGTTGCTTATTAACTCAGGTGAACAGTAACTCAGGGAGTTGAATATTAACATCATGGGTTTGGCAGGGGGATGCTGGGCTGCCAGGAGCCCTGAGACCCATTCCCAGGTATGAGGTGGGACTTTCCAGCACGTTCACCCTCAGAAGTGCTTCTCAGGAGGCACAAGGCTGGCGGTGCACTGATGCCCCGGGACACTGCGGTGTATTTGTCAGGGTAACCAGAGGGCCGGCCATATGTGTTACCGGAAGGGGCGGGGGGGCACGGTCCAAGCAACCTGCTCCCCTGGAAGTTTTCCCAGACCCGTGTTTGAAAGATGTCCAACACCAAAGACGACTTCCAGAGGGACGGCATCTGAACAGATTCCGCCGTTTATCTTGACCATTTTCATCACAGGAGGTTGCTAGGGATTTGAGAAGCTTTGCAGCTAAATGAGTATCCACCTGCTAAATGGCTTTTCCCCTGAAGGGTTCGGGGCTTCTGTGATGTCAAGGTGAGCATCAGATAGTCTACAATTTTTAAAAAAATATATGTTTTTTATTGATTTGAGAGAGGGAGAGAGAGGTAGAAACATCAAATGATGAGAAGGAATCACTAATCTGCTGCCTCCTGCACACTCCACATTGGGGATCGAGCCTGCAACCCAGGCATGTGCCCTGACCGGGAACTGAACCATGACCTGGTTCAAAGGCCGATGCTCCACCACTGAGCCACACTGGCCTGGCAGGTAGTCTACATCTTATCACCCCCCCTCACTCCCCAGGTCCCCGTCAGAATAAGAGCAAAACTTAATTACAAATTACCAGAGGACCTCCATGCGGGAGCAGCTGTAATTACACTGTTGAGAAATGAGCTCATTAACCATTTTCCATTTTTTGAAAAAAGGAATAAACTATTTCAAAGAGGCCAATGATGAAAAGGCTTGGAAGTAGGGGATTGGTGTGCTGGGGGCGAAAGCGGTGTTTAGGGTCCTGGTCCTGTTTGCCTCGGGGTATCTCTGGCATCGCTGGCCCGTTAGAGCACGTTCCTCTGTGCAGCGCATCCCAAGATGCCCCTACGTCACATGGAGGCCCCATCCACGATGGGGCATGTGTCTCACGTAACCAGGCGTCCCTTGATGGTATGTGGGAAGCGGAAGAGCCATCAGTCTGCCTGCAGGCCTTTGTGCCAACATCTTTTTCCTTCGCCTGCTCTCACTAAACACAGGCCTTCCTGGACAGGTCAGGGCCAGGTGCCTACCTTTGGGTCCTTTGGGAGAGAGGAGGAGAGGCCACACTTGCCTTTAGCAGTGAGACAGGGCCCTCTGGCCGCTAGGGCAGGTGGTACCACCCACCACCTCGAGGGCCCTCCCAGGACTGGACCAGGGGCTGCAGTGGCCTGTGGCCCAGCTCAGCCCTGAAAGGCACTGGAGCCTTTTGTCCCCTCCCTGCCACAAGCAAGCTGCTCAGGCCTTCTTCAAGTCCCTCTGGAGGGAGGGAAGCCCTTTAGGGCAGGGGTCAGTCGCCATCACATCATAGACAGCTGCCCCCCAAGCAGCTCTGGGAGGGTAGGCAACGCTGGCCAGACCGCCCAAGGTTGCTGAGCTCCTGGCTCCCCAGGTGGGCTCGCAGCCCTTAATGTCTCCAGGGCCCGCTCCCAGGGCATTCAGAGGCCCCTGAACGTGGACAGCATCTCCTCATTTCTTCTTGCCTGGCCTGCCTGCATTGGCAAGCAGAATAGTCTTGATTGTATGGGTTTTTTTAATGTTCTGGGCATTTCAGAGCCCTTTGAGAATTCAAAGGCTGTGAGCCTCTCTCCTTGAACTTGTATAGCACATACGCTTGTGCACCTGGCCTTGGCGCCCCTGGCCTCCTCCACACACACCATCACGTGACGGGATCAAGGGCGGGTGCCCTCTCTGAGCTGGGGATGTTTTTGTTCTTTCAATATACTCGGTGGAATATGATTTCACAATCTAATGCCTCGTGAGAGCTGCTTCCCTCGGCCCCATTTTGCTTTTTAGCGTGATTCCCTGTTTTAGTCGCGAAATTATTTCAGTTGTGAACTCGTCCTTGGCCTCCCAGCCTTAGGGGTGAATCAACTGTTATCTCAAGCCTCAGGTGCTCACAGCGTGTTAGTGATGTGCTTAGTGGTGGCTGTATTTTCTGCGTTTCTTCCGTTTACACAGCAAAGGAGAATGTGTACAGTGATGGGCTTCAAGGCAGACCCCAGGTCAGAGTCTGACCAGAGAATCTGTACCCAAACCCCTGCCCAGGGGCCACCCCGCACCTTCTCCTTCCCTCCCTGACTCTCCTGCTCGTCCCAAGGGGTTGCACCCTGATGCTTCTCCTGGGCCTGTTCACTGGAGTCGTTTCTTCCTGATTTGTGGAGTTCCGTTTAGATTCTTTGTGAGTCCGTCGTTGGGAACGTAGCAGCTGCTGAAGAATCATAGTTGACTGTTAGATGGCATTAACATGGGCAGCCTTATCTGAAATATCCCGCAGTTTGTGAGTGTGACTTAGGCCAGAACCTGCGAGGGTGGCCTGAATTCCCTGGTGCTCAGGACTGGAGGTAGCCATGGACACGCGTCACAGCAGCTGTGGAAGAGAGGAGGAACTGGGGTCCAGAGAGAGCCTGCCCCAGCTCGTGCTGTGTGGCCTCTAACTGCACCCCCGCAAGTCCTTGGCCCTGCTTCGTGTCCATGGGCTGAGCATCTCCTGCCCGTCACTGGGCAGCTGGCACGCGTGGGCCCGGTGTTAATTATTGCCCCCAAAGTAGCATTGTCCTCTGGGACCATTGGGCTCTCATCGCCTCCCCCTGGCGGCCAGTGGTGGTTCCGTGTTATCTGGGCTTTAGACCAGAGCTGAGCTCCTGAGCCCCATTCCCCAGCCAGGCTGCCCTCCCTCTCCCCCCGCCCCGTTAGTGGTTGAGGCAAAGGCAGGTGATGAAGAGGTTGGACCGAGATGCTGAAAATGTAACGATATTCTGGAAAAATAATAATACGCTCTCCTGCTTGTGCTTGTTTTAAGGAACCCAGGCGCGCTCCCACATCCTTCTGAACTGTTTTTCCCAATAGCAAACACATTGGTCCAGGCAAGCGCTTTTCTCGCTAAAATTTTCCATTTTATTTCACCCTTCGAGACGTATTAACGAGGGTTTCTTTTCTCTCTAGCCTATTAGTAACGCTGATTTTATTGTTCCGGTTGAAATCGATGGAACGATACATCAGGTAAGAAATCAGAGCCAAAGTCTGAATTTCGATGAGCATGTTTTAGTAATTACGTTTCTTCTGGACTTTAACTTCCCATTTCAGTAATCATCTTATTACTGAATCAAAAGGAAGCAAGCTTTGTAAAGTAAATACAGCGGTATCCTGCTCTTCTTTTCGCTCTTAAATGTGCATCCTGAGGTTGTAAGGGAAATTATAAATATCAGATGTGGTTGCAAGTTCAAATCGTCCTTTGATTTGATGCAGGCGTTTAGAGGTTTCCGTGCCCTCCGCTGGTCTGGGTTGATGGTCTAATTAACTTCCTCGTGTAATTGCTTTCGGCTACTCTCCTAGCAGGCGACAGGAAAAGGCCGCACAGCAGCCACTTACGGTGGATTCTCAGGAAAGGGGGTCCGTTTCCCATGCTGGCCACTCCAGCCTGATCTTGTCGCTCCTGCACCATGTTCTCCAGGGAATCTTTAGAGAAAGGGAGAAGGGTGTGAGTTTGGGATCCGCGGGCGGCGTTGCATAGAGAGCCTAGTCCGTTGGCTTGCATCTTGGTCCTGATTTTTCCTCCTTATCTGCATGAAGCTCCCCCGGGAATAACTTCATTTATGAACATATTGGAAACATTGCAGGAAAAGTAGCTTTGAAGGCTGCAGGGCCTTTGTGGGGGTTCCCACAGGGGTGATCTGACCATCTATCTTCCTGTCCGCGCCGCGGTCTTGAAGTGGAGTCTCTGGCCTGATAGTTCACATCCCAGGAAGGGAACTCTCTCTCCCGGTGCTTGACCCATAACAGGATGTGTCTCCTTAGCAATGCCCCGTAGCCTCTGGTCCTTGAGTGGAGGGTGTCAGAACTGCCAAGGCCCTGGAAATCAGCCGATCCGGCCACCTCATGTCCAGATGGGGAAACCGAGACTCAGCCAGAGAACATGTTGTCTCAAGGGCAATACACCATAAAGAATTCAAATGAGACTCTTCCCCTGACACTTCAGTCCCTTTCCTGCCTGCCAGGAGGCCCTGCCAGGAAGCCGTGCCTGGAGAAGGCAGCTTTGTCCCTAGCATCTCCACACTTCATGCTTTTAAAAGCCATCAGGGGAGCCAAAACGGCAGGCCCTTGGGCATTTAACATTTGCAAAAGCATCCCCTGAATTAACTTAGCATCTGAGAAGCAGTTAAGGCTTCTGCACTTATTATCTTGGCTCATGTTACAAAGTAATGAGCCGAAGGCAAAGGCGAGGCTGCCCACTGGCATGGCAAGAATGAGGAGAGACATTAATACCTCGTGACTGTGAGCGTGACCCTCTGGGGCCTGACCTGCTGTGGCCAGACCAGCTCCCCCAGCCTCCCTCCAGACTGTTCTATGAGACCCCAGGGCACGGGGCGGGGATCAAACACTCTCTGTCCTGAGGGAATGAAGCCACAGGCGCCAGGAGGAGGACCAAAGCCCTGGCGAGGCCGTGGCCTCGTTCAAGTAATCCAGGATAGGCTGTGCAGGTCCCGATGGGCCTATTCTCGGTTACTTGCACGGGGACGCGGGCCTGGACGCCGGCATCCGGGCCCCGGACCCTCCTCTCTGCCAGAGGCACCAACACCAGAGTTCCCAAAGCAGCCTCCTGCCCTTTGCTGGCAGCGAAGCTTGCTTTCCAAGCAGCATTCCCAGGGAGACTGAGGACCCCGGGCCACGCCATTCCCTGCACCAAGAGGCTCCTGGGCAAAGAGAGCGCCTGGAGCTGCTGCAGCCACTGGCCCCGCTCTCAGCCCCCACCCGGCCTCCCAGCTCCGCAGACCCCTGGCCCCTCACTGCGCCCTCGGCCACAGACCCATGCTCGCTTTACTCTTTCAGTCGGCCACGAGTTTCCCACCAAGTCCTGGCTCTATAGAATTCCTGTGTGCCCCAGCCACGGTGGCTCAGTGGTTGAGTGTCAACCTATGAACCAGGAGGTCATGGTTCAGTTCCCAGCCGGGGGACATTCCCGGGTCCCAGGCTCCATCTCCAGTAGGAGGCGTGCAGGAGGCAGATGATCAATGATTCTCTCTCATCATTGATGTTTCTATCTCCCTCTCCCTCTCCCTTCCTCTCTGAAAGCAATAAAAATATTTAAAAAAAAAAGAATTCCTGTGTGGTACAGAACCCCGTCTCCCCTCTGTCCCTCTTCTTGTAGGATGTCCAACCTGCTCCCCGCATACTCGCTCCCACCTGTCTCTCACACCTCGTCTTGGGCCACTTCTCCTCTCCCCCATCTCCCTTCTTCGATGGTTGTCGCTGGAGGGCTGGTCACGCAGGGCACGAGCCGTTCTCTGACACCCCACCTATTTCCAGTCCAGGTCTCATGCTTATTACTGTTTCCTCTGCTGGTGAACTCCTATTCATCCCGCAAGGTCCAGGCTAAACATTAGCTTCTATGCTTCCCTCCCCTTCCGAGGGCAGTTGATTGTCCTTAATGTACGCCTCTGCTGTAACTCTTGCTGTGCATGCTTATTTCGGTCTGTTTTGTGTGTGTGTCTGCTCTAGACTGTGCGCTCTTTAAGGGCCAGGCCTGGGTGTTACTCATCTTTGTAACTGCTTCAGGCTGAGCACAGAGCCGAGGCTCTGAACACAAACTGAATTGAATTTTAACAAGTCTGATTTATTTTAGGGACGTGGCTAATTTCGCTTGGAATCTATTCAGGTTTTAATTAGTTCTCCCCTCCTCCTACCTCCTCTAACTTTCTCACCAGCGTTGCCTTCCCGACCATCTCCGTTTCCTCGGATTTGTTCAGTCAGGAGCACGGGGCCCCGCCCCTCTAGAAAACGCTTTGCCCGTCTGCGGGGCAGCCCCTCCTGATGGCTCCTGTCTGGGGCCTGGGATGCGGCTGCTTCACATCCCCCGAACCATTCATTTCTGTTCCAAGCCCAAGCACAGGCCCTTTGTGGTGTCCACGGTGCCGCCCCAAGCCCACGAGGGAGGCGTTCCCACTGGAGGACCTGCTGGGCCAGGCCTGGACCTCCAAGGGATGCCCCTCGCCACGGCCTGGGTCCACACACAGCCTCACCCAGAGCGTGTGCCCAGAAACACAGTGAAATGAATGACTTGTTTCTCACGAACAGGACACGGCCCTTCCATTTCCTGGGTCTGAAAATCCCAGGCCCTCGGGACCCTGCTCAGCCTTCCTTTGTGGTTTGGGGGGGGCGGGGGGGGGGGGCGGGCATAGACGCCGGACTCAGACCCGGAGCCCAATCGGAGTGTGTGTCCGGCGTGAAGTGCCACACCAGAGTACGAGCCCCTCATAAAATCCGGGTCTTCATCGGGCTCATAGACCCCGCGGGCAGGAGGCGGGGCCAGGGGTCATTTTAGGAACCCTCCCTGCACTGGCGGTGGGACCCGGCCACCCCCGGTGCCTGCTCTCAGGCCGCGCTGCTTCCTGCCGTTGCAGGTGCACGTGCTGAAGCGGCCGCACGTGGACGAGTTCCTCCAGAGGATGGGCCAGCTCTTTGAGTGCGTTCTCTTCACTGCCAGCCTGGCCAAGGTGCGTCCTGCCCCAGCCCCGAGCGCCCAGCCCTCCACCCCCACCCCTGTCTGTCAAACGGCCCTTCTCCACCCCCACCCGTCTGTCAAACGGCCCCTCCACCCCCACCCCTGTCTGTCAAACGGCCCTTCGGGAAGGTGGGGGAAGCCGTTTCTATGGTGACACATTCCCACCCCAGATGGGATGGATGCGGGCCCTGTGCGTGCACCGTGCCAGCCTGAAAGGCTTCTGGGTTACCATGGCGACAGGGAGCACTCGGAACAAACGCCCCGCGAAGTGGCTGCGCGCAGCCGCCTGCAGCTGGTTGTCCACAGAGCAGGAAATCACAAAGGTGTCCAGCGTCACCCAGAAGGGTGTCTGCATCTCACTTGTTTGCTGGCAACCATGTGCTAGGCAGTGGTTCTCAACCTTCCGGCCCTTTAACTACAGTTCCTCCTGTTGTGACCCAACCAGAAAATTATTTTCGTTGCTGCTTCATAACTGGAATGTTGCTACTGTTATGAATCGTCATGTAAATATCTGATCTGCAGGATGGTGTTAGGCGACCCCTGTGAAAGGGTCGTTCGACCGCCAAAGGGGTCGCGACCCACAGGTTGAGAACCGCTGTGCTAGAGGCTCAGGCCTCTGCCCTCGGGTAGTTGCACGGGTCTGGGGGAGAGGTCAGTGCCAGCCGCTGACCCGCATGCCTGGGCCCCGTGAGGGTTCTGACTGCGCTAATGAGGACCGTGATCTCAGGCAAGTTACTTCTCTTCTCGCCTCAGTTCCTAGTCATCGGGGATCGTTTCATCTGCCGCGTGGGGTGGACCAAAGTAAGGCAGGTAAAGGGCTGGACTCATGTTCACAAGGACTCAGGGACACCTGCTGTGCTCCGTACGCTCCGCTGGGCACTGTCACGTGGCTCGTGCTCCCGGTGTCATTGTTCGATGTCATCCTTGTAATGATGATCAAGTGGTTCGCACGTTTTGACCCTGTAGCTTGGTATGAGCCTCTGCCCTGGCGTCTACACTGGCTCTGAGCCAACAGGGTGCTTTCTTTGCCCTCTCCCACCGTTCACGGGAATTATCAGGTTCACGGGACCCGGATACGGTTTAGTCTACCCTTTAGCAGGTGCGCTGAGGCGCCTGTGCTTGTGGGACAGACAGGCAGGCCCCCGCTCCTCAGAGAAGATCCTTTTGTGGCCATCTCTCAAACCTTGACTCTGATGGGGCCAATGCCATTCTTTTTTTTTAATTATGTGTGTATTCATATGTGTGTGTGTGTATGTGTATGTATGTATGTGTATATGTATATATATATTACTGATCTCAGAGAGAGGAAGGGAAAGATGGAGAGAGATAGAAACATCAATGATGAGAGAGAATCCTGGATCAGCTGCCTCCTGCAAGCCCCCTAGTGGGGGTTAAGCCAGCCACCCAGGCATGTGCCCTGACCGGGAATCGAACTGTGACCTCCTGGTTCATAGGTTGATGCTCAACCACTGACACTGGCTGGGCAACACCATCCATTTCTTAGTGGCACCACCAGTGTCTCCATGGGCACCTCCGAGACCCTGAGTGGCCCCAAAGACGAGCTTTGTGGAGCCCAAGTTAGCCATGTGCCGGCCTCAGATCTGCTCCGAGGACTCACCTGCAGCTGCCTCCCCAGGTCCGGTACCCGGATGGCTCCCTTCTCTGCAGGCTGGGGTCTCGGCCTCCAAGTTCCCAGATGGGCTGCTTTGCCTGCCTGGACGGTCCTGGTTTGGGCCATCTCTCTGTCATGGCCAAGGTGAGAGAGACCCTCACCTGCACACCATTCCTGCAGGCTCATTGCCAGGCCTTAACGCATGAGCCGGCAGAACCAGAATCCAAGATCTGGGCCTTACTCTTGTGCGCTGAACCGAGAACGTGGCCTCGGGGAAGACGTCTTCTTCCCAGTGTGTACACTGCCGATGAATGAATCCGAGTCTGCCTGTGCCACAGGCTCTCCTGCCAGTGCTCTGGGTGCTGAGGGGCCCCAAGGGACAACCAGAGAAGCAGTGAACAGGAAGATTGCCCCGGTGCCGGTGGACGGAGGGCTGCTTTTTCTTCGGCAAAATTGAAAGTGCTCCTCCTTGGCATTGTCCCCAGTGCCCGCTTCCACATCCTTGTTCCGTCCCTTTTCCTGGACGGCTCCCACCTGTCCCTCCATCTGTCTCTCCACCTTCTCCCGCTGCTCCTCCAGCCTGGCTTGGCCTTCCAGCCCCTTTCCTCCCTAATGTCCAAGCTGTGCCGACAGGTGGGCGCTCCCCAGTGCTTGGCTCTGGACTCGGCTCCCAGCCAGCACCATTGGTGCAGTGACCTCCTGGCCCACTGCCCGGGGGCCAACAGGAGCCCTGAGCTGACTGGCAGGGCCCTTCCGTGTCTGCATCCTCATCTTCGTTTCCTCCACTCACTCAGTCCCCTTCCACTCACTCAGTCCCCCAGCAAATATTTACGTAGTACCTACTGTCTGCCCAGCACGATAGTAGGCCCTGGGCGACAGCAGAGAGCTAGAGATGCAGGCCCAGGCCTCAGAAAGCTTACCTCCCCCAGCCCATCTCCAAGGCCTGAGGCCCTAGGCCTGGACACGCCCTTGAGAGATGCATGCGGTGACCAGTGCCAGTGATTGTGAGGACGTTCATCATCCTTTCCACATAGAGTGAGCTCCCTAGGACCCGCCCACGTGGTGCCTGGCTGCCTCCCGGCAGAAAGCTGCAGCGCCCTGAGCACTCGCCCCAGTGGTCAGCAGGAAGTGCAGCCTGCCCCTGGGCTCAGGCTCCCTCACAAGGTCCCTGCAGAGAGGCTGGTCATGGCCTCGGAGCTGCTGCCTGTGGCCCTGCAGCCCTGCTGGCGGCTGCTCCGCACTCGGGCTGCGTGCCTTCCCTGCTGGCCTTCCCAGCACCGCCAGCCTTGGTTACTCTCTGCCTCCGGGGCAGTCGCTGGGCCCCTGATGACACCTGGCTGTGCCCGCACTGGTGCCTGGTGCCGAGGCCTGGCCTCACATTGGGTGGAGCTGCCACTCTTGCCTCCAGCTCCAGCCCCTCCGTCTGGCCCAGTCTTTTAGATATCTCCATTATGAAGATTTTCCCTCAGGGACGACCCCTTTATTTTTTTTATTTTTTTTGTTTTGTTTTTAATTTTTTTTAACTTTTTATTGATTAAGGTATTACAAATGTGTCTTTATCCCCCCATTGTCCCCTCATCCCCCCAGTCTTGTCCTCACCCTCACCCCCTGTTGTCTGCGTCCATCGTTTATGCGTATATGCATGTATACAAGTCCTTTGGTTGATCTCTCCCCCTTACCCCCACCCTCCCCTACCTTCCCTCTGAGGTTTGAGCATCTGATCAATGCTTCTCTGTCTCTGAATCTGTTTTTGTTCGTCGGTTTATATTGTTCAGTATATTCCACAAATGAGTGAGATCATGTGGTATTTATCTTTCTCTGACTGGCTTATTTCACTTAGCGTAATGCTCTCCAGTTCCATCCATGCCGTTGCAAATGGCAGGAGTTCCTTCCTTTTTACTGCGGCATAGTATTCCATTGTGTAGATGTGCCGAAGTTTTTTAATCCACTCATCTACTGATGGGCACTTAGGCTGTTTCCAGATCTTAGCTATTGCAGATTGTGCTGCTATGAACATGGGGGTGCATATATCCTTTCTGATTGGTGTTTCTGGTTTCTTGGGATATATTCCTAGAAGTGGGATCACTGGGTCAAATGGAAGTTCCATTTTTAGTTTTTTGAGGAAACTCCATACTGTTCTCCACAGCCTGTTGGGGAAAACTGCCCAGGCCGTGAGAGAGGGCCAGGCAGGGTGATCCCCAGCTGCAGGCGGGGCTCAGACTCCCTCCCATCAACTCCTGGCGAATAGAAGTGGGTGTCTGGGCCCCATCCTGAGACAGTCAGGGGCTGGGCAGACCAGTTGCCCAGAGCACCTCTAGGGGGCAGTGTGGCTTCATGCCACACAAGCCCAATTAAAAGTCAGCTCAAAAATACATACATACATACATACATACATACATACATACATGTCAGCTCATTCGTTGTTCATGGCTGAAACTAGTATTTACCGAGCCCTCGCCATGGGGTCGGCACTCTGCAAGGTGCAAGGTGAACACGACAGGAAAGAGAAAATAAAGCAGTCCTACGTGGTGATAAGCTCTGTGAGGAATGGAGCAGTATCCTCAAGGAAGCTGCAGGAGGACCCTCGGCAGGTGGTGAGGGACGCCACGGCCTGAGAAACGAGGGTGCAGGAGAGGCTCATGCAGAGAGCTGGGGAGAGACGGTTCCAGGCAGAGGGAGCCCTGGTTCTCACTGTGTTCAAAGTCACTGTGGCTCACGTGATGCGAGGTGGGGCGAGAGGTCACAGGAGTCATGCAGTTGCAGGCTTGACGGGCGGCGGTGAGGAGCGCAGGCCTTATTGCAAGTGAGTGGCCGGAAGGGAGGCCAAGGGGAAGAGGAGGCCACCCCAGGCTGGATTCGAGGGCTGGGCGAGGGCCGGGACCCTGTGGTAGAGGGGCGGGGGGCGGGGAGATGGACAAGAACTCCTGATGGATTGGATAAGAGAAGTGAGAGAAACGGAAGAACCCAGGGTGTCTCACACACAGGGAGGAAATAACCAGGATCCTGACACTTATGCGGGTGTAAATCCCTCTTGAGAAAAGTAAGGCTGCGGTAGGTCAGGGTTGCTGGGCTCCCGGGCGCCAGCCTTCACGGCAACACCTGCCTTCCAGTATGCAGACCCCGTGGCTGACCTGCTGGACCGCTGGGGTGTGTTCCGGGCCCGGCTCTTCAGGGAATCCTGTGTTTTCCATCGAGGGAACTACGTGAAAGACCTGAGTCGCCTGGGACGGGAGCTGAGCAAAGTGATCATCGTGGACAATTCCCCGGCCTCGTACATCTTCCACCCTGAGAACGCAGTAAGTAGCTCCCGGAGGAAGAGCGCAGGGCTCCATCTCAGCTCTGTCTTGTCTCCTTTTCTTTTTTTTTACTTTTGATGTATTTTATTGATCGAGCCTGCAACCTGGCCATGTGCCCTGACCGGAATCGAACCGTGACCTCCTGATTCAGAGGTCGATGCTTAACCACCGCTGGCACGGCTGTACCTTCCAGCACCCACGCAAGCTCTCTTGGCCTTTTCCTTGGTGAAATCCCAGCTCTGCCACTGAGCCCCTGCATGACATTGACCCGGTTGTTTAACCTCCATGGGGATTATGGGAATGCTGATCTCACAGGATTATTGGAGGATTCATTGTGGCAGTACATGCAAAGCACTTAACATGGTGCTTGCGATGGGTAAGTGCTCAGTGAGCCTGTATCTTAGCATCTTTGGGACAGTTACTGAGAAGGGCTCTGTCATGGACCTCCTGGAGCTGGCTGCTGCCCAGGACTGAGGGCCCCTGTAGACTAAGAAGGCCTGGGTGGCAGCTTCAACGGAAGTAGTTCTTAAACAAGAGTGAATAAAACACCTGAATAAGGTCTCCCAAGGCTGCCACGCTGACTGCCTCACAATGATGTGTAAAACGTGTATAGTGGGAGCGTTTCCTACAGAAAACTCCCTGGAGTGTGGCAGCTCTCCCGTGGACTCACTGGGTGCAGCACGACTCTCAGAGTAAGACCCCTCCCGCCCTGCGTGTCCAGGGAAGAGAGGTCAGCCCGGCCTCTCAGACTCGGCAGAACTTGGCTGCTTCGCTTATAAACCAGATTCAGTTAGGGTGTAATCATCCTTTTAATCAACCTTCAAAAGTCATTATATTTAAACATGTTCATTGTAATGAGTTAATCAAATCCAACATAATTCATTTTATGTCTCTAGCAGATAAGGATCACTTTTTAATGTGATCACGGTTCAGTTATCACGTCTGACAAAACGAGCAGTTACTCCCACCTAATGTCCAGACTACGTCCATTTATCGCGAAATGCTTTCTTAGGTTTGGTCTGAACCAGAATCCAAACAAGACATTTGCTTCATAGGTCTCTTCATTCTTGCATAACCACTACAACACGTCTTCCCTCACCCTTTAATGTCTTCATGCCTTTTGTTTGTTGAGGAAATTCTGGTTACTTGTCTCGTAGAAATTTCCTACGTTCTGGATTTGCCCGATTGCAGCCTCATGGTGGTGTTTGATATGTTTTCGCAGCCAGTATCTTTTCGTTCTTAATATATTTTTAATGATTTCAGAGAGGAAGGGAGAGGGAAAGAGAGAGATAGAAACATCAACGATGAGAGAGAATCGTTGATCGGCTGCCTCCTGCACACCCCACACTGGGGATGGAGCTGCAAGCAACCCAGGCATGTATCCTGACCAGGAATCGAACCGTGACCTCTTGGTTCACAGGTCAACGCTCAACCACTGAGCCCCGCCAGCCAGGCAGTATATTTCCTTTAACACAAAGTTAAATCACTACTTCTTAATTAAACTCAGGCTCTTCTCCGCCCCCCGCCCCAAGAATATGTCATAGGCGGTATCGTGTGTCCTTGTGGTATCATCTCAGGAGACATAGAATCTCAGGTTGTCCCACTTTTAAGGATTTTACATTGATCTTTGGGTCCAGTTGTCCATTTTAAAATCCCCCACCAACCTTTTGTCCTAAAAGTATAAGCAGCCGTTGCTCATTGCTTATACCCACTACTTCATTAGGAATTGCAAAATGGTGATTTCTACACTTTATCATTCTCTCTGCATTTGTTGGCTGGGATTCTAATTTTTTTTTTAATTACGCTTGCCCCTATTGACCACTTCAGTACCCTCAAGTTCAGTTTGAATGTTTGGATAGGGAAGGCAGGTTAAAATCTCGGTTCTTTGCCTGTAAGTCTACCGTTTCAGAATAATGAGTTGGAGCTCTAGCAACTTCCAAAGGTGGTCAATGATGTTTTGTTGTTGTTGGTACCATCATGAACTCGTGGATTTTTCATTGTTACAGTTTAATCCATTTATCACTCTTTGGTATGCTTACATATTCAGCTTTGGCCGGTAGACGCCTCTTCAAGTAACAATAGTCTTTGATAGCTTCCTACTTTCTGGTACAACAGGATGTTCCGGACTCATCTTATCCATTTCTGGCTTCAGCCTTGAAATCAGCCACTTTTCTCTGGAGCCTGGTTCCTGTTAGTGGAGAGGGTATTTGGAGACCACAATGGGGGGGGGGGGGGGGCAGGGGTTCTCATTGTTACTAGAATGTCCTTTGCTTCCAGCCCTTTCTACTGGACAGAGCTAAAATATACATATTTTTGAAGTGCAAACTAAATCATAAATTTCACCTGGGTTTTTCCCAGTGTTTTTACTTCATTTCTTTTTGTTGTTGTTTTTGTATCTGTCTCCTCTTAAGCTAAAACTCTTCATTTCTAAAGATACTAACATCATTAATATTGTATTTATTTTATAGTGTAGCCCTAATAATTTCAAAAGAGCAGTACTAATGTCATTGCTAATAATAAGACAATTGGATACATCTAGGGTTTGGGGGAGAACTGTAGACAACACTATCTTTTGAAATTACTGGAAATAATTCTCTGTGTGATTATGTCACCAACATTATACTCACTTAGCTCTGAGGTGCAAGGAGTCGGCTTGATGGAAAGAGTAGCCAGCAGCAAGGCTAGTTCTCACATATTCTGCGCTCCGGCCGCCCTTTCTGCGGCAGGAAAACAAAACAGGCCACAGTGTGCGAGCTGGGTCCCGTGACCCGCCTTCCCGAGCCAGGGCCCCCAGCCAGGTACGATGATGGTGGTGGTGAAGGCGAGATACCTGGCCTCCTTACCAAAGAGCATGTTCGTAAGAAAACGGGCACCCGGTCAGGCTGGGAGCCGCCAGCCCCGGTGCAGGCCTGCTGCCCCCCCACGCCCTGTCTTCCAGGTGCCTGTGCAGTCCTGGTTCGATGACATGACGGACACGGAGCTGCTGGACCTCATCCCGTTCTTCGAGGGCCTCAGCCGTGAGGACGACGTGTACAGCATGCTGCACAGGCTCTGCAATAGGTAGCCCCGGCC
This sequence comes from Myotis myotis, assembly GCF_014108235.1. Classification (NCBI taxonomy): domain Eukaryota; kingdom Metazoa; phylum Chordata; class Mammalia; order Chiroptera; family Vespertilionidae; genus Myotis; species Myotis myotis. The sequence goes on from NW_023416317.1 coordinate 50,619,737, forward strand.
GCCGCCCGCCTCCCCTGTGCACTCGGACCCCAGCCCTGGTGACCTGCCTGGCCTCCGCTCCCCGGGAGCCGAAGTGAGGACACGCCGTGCTCCAGGCCACGGGGTGAATGTGGCCATACCTACCTGTTTTATTTTTAAAAAACAGAAACAACTATTTTAAAATGAACTCTTTTAACGAATTTCCTAAAGGGACATGCATTTTACTGGATTTGCTTTTCTTAAAACATACCAAAAAGGGAAAAAAGGAGGAAAAAAGAAAAAAAAAAAAAAAAAGCTTGATATCTCTCAGACTTCCTTTCAACTGTCTTCCCTTCCCCGCAGACAACCTGCCTCCTTCTACCCCAGCTCGGAGCAGCTGACCAACTCAGAATCTCCTTCCTCGAGGATGAAGTGCCTTTTTGAATGTTATTTTAAGCTGAGAGTTAATTTTTCTATACAGCATATTTCCAGACATCTTTTAGTCTTTTATTATCTCAGATTCTCTAACAAGATAAAGAGGACAATTTTCTAGAACCTGGGGGGGGAGCGGGTGACGAGGTATGGGAGTGAGTCCGGGAGGCTGCCTCCCAGCCGGTGGCAGGGCCAGGCTCCTGGTGAGAGTTCATGTGACGTGTCAGCGTCTCCGTTCACGGCTGCCCCCGTTTGGGATGGGTCTGCAATCGTGTGGCCCCACACTGTGGGGAGCAGTGGATTCTTTTATAGGATGATGATTTTGGATGGTGACAGATGGGTCTTGGGGGGTCACATTTTTCCCTTGAAAAGGGGGCATCGTGCCACTCCTGCTGTCACACGACTGCCATACTTCCGTGTGCTTTGTGTTTGGTGTTTGGTGTTGTTGTTTGGGGTAGAGCAGTTCCCCAAAAAAAATCTCAAACCCTTGCATCTAAGAAAGAAAGAAATCCGTTTATTGGTTTTTAAATCTTCCCTTTCCAAAAGCTGGATACACATGGAGCTGTTGGGGAATGTTCTTTGCTGCTACCGCGCTGCCACCAAATGGAATTGACCAGCGGCTGTTGCACTGTTCTCTGCCACTGTGCCTATGCTCAGACTCTGCTCACTGCTACGCTGCACCCACAGGCTCAGGAGCAGGTGTCCCGCCCCGAGGCAGGCTGCACCCCCTGCACCCCTCCCCCGGCACCGGCCATGGGAACTCAGAAGGGTACAGAGTGGGGGCAGCACGCCACCCCAGGGCGGTGCTCATTCCTTTATAACTGCAGTCAGCATCCGGCCCTGTGATAGGCTGCCTGTTCTCTCTTGGGAACCCGTGGCCTCAGCCACCCAGCACGCTGCTGTGGCCCAAGGCCATCTCTTGGTCTTCTCTCCTGAAGCACAGCCTATCTCTGAGCCGGGGGTTGGGGGATCCTGTCTAGATGTGGGGCTCACTGTCCTGAGTCGGGGAGAGGGGGGCTCCCTCCTCACGCCGGGGCTCCCTTCGCAGCCTTTCCCAGTGAGATGTTTCCAGCAGTGCCATGTTCCTTGTTCGACAACAAGTCTATAAAGCATGGCTCTGACGCATCATTTACAAAGAACCCTCGCGCGCGTCGGCACCCGGTGCCTTAGTCCTCTCTGTGGGTTGGGCCTCCGCCAGGGTTCTGGTGGGGGCGACGACCAGCACCAACAAGACTGGACATGGGGTGTCAGAGTGAAATTTCTTTTTTGCTGCCATTCACAAAATAAGGAAGCCAGCTGCCAATCGCGTCCTCCCGATGGCACTTTGGTCTGTGGCCTGCCCGGCTTTCAGAAGTAAGTATTCGGGGGTAACCAGGTCTCCCAACATCCCGAGTGTTCCGAAGCCAGGAATCCACATGCCAGTTAAAAGAGAAACAACTCCTTGCTAGGCGTGACCACGGATGATGACGGACGTGGCAGAGCTGCCCGTGCCATACACCTTGATTTGGAAAACTCGTCGTTGAATGAACCCGCTGCCTTAAATGTCTTAAATGTTTCAGTCCAGCATCTGTCCTGTGTTGAAATTCCGACAGAACTCGGTCCTGATGAGAGTCTCAGGCCCTCCCCTGCGCCCCTCCTTTGTCGGGCATCACAAGGTTCTTGTTTGGGAGGGCAGAGAGGACAAACTCTAGAATATTTCAGGGGAATAGAACCTAGAAATAGTGCCAGATGGAGTGAAGACACTTTACCCAGTGGTTCCTGAAATCGTGCGTGCCGTGCGCTGGCCCAGGGCGGAGCTGCCGAGGGTGGAGCCGGCTCCTGCCATGTGGACACAGAACGTCTCCGGAGGCCCAGTCCACCCTCCGCGGGTTCTGGATTCTGTGCACCTTATTGGACCACACTCCAGAATCCCATTTTTATTTTAATCCTTGATTCTGCTTTATGTACATAATCAAAATAAATATCTATATCTATATATATTTTTAATCATCTACCTATAAATGAAGCAATAGATTTCTAACGTAAGGCCAAGAAATGAGATGAATGTTTGGGGTTTATGTTTTCTAAGGTAAATACGGGTATTGTTTTTAATTATTACCTTTTATTAAATTGTGGGCTTTAAAAACCAAATTGAAACCGGTTAGCTATTTCTCTGTGCCATATCCTTCCCATGGTACCAAAAGATCCCTAACTCTTTAGCCAAAAGAGAAATCTGACCTCCTGAGTTCCCATGATTCCTCTGTACCAGGTCAACATATAGTCTTCTGGACAAGTATTTTTTACACGAGGATCTGGGCCTGCATACCTTCAGTGGAGAAGTTTGGCCCCTAAGTTGCCATATCTCTGGCGGGGCCTTGAGTGGAGGTGCCCAGGCATGTCTGAGGTTGTTCCTGCTCTGTCTTCCATTGCTCTGCGATCCTACGTGTTAGTCTGTGGTTTCTCCCATTCGCTGTTTGTCAACAGTGCGTTTGAAAACTGGGAAAGAACACCACCCACCATGGCTGATGGTTGGTGGGGAAGCTCCTTGACGTGGTGCCATTTCGATGAGATGACTTTGGAGATGACGGGGACGCCCTCATGACACTGGCTGGTCACGGTTGCAGCATTCGAACTTTGGGAATAAAAAAAAAAAAAAGAAACCTGTACGTCTATAACCTGGCAACGTCTGACAACAGCCCGCATTGTAAAGATGGCTGATAAAATCCAGAACCACACAGCCCTCTGGTCAAACACTCGTGATGTCTGTGCCTCTGCTTTCCACGGTGCTGTTGTGATGGGCAGCGGCACGCCAGGGCGAGAGGCGCGGACAGCTCGAAGCGCTCGCAGTTAGCGACCTGGGCAAGACCCGCTGGCTGCCTTTGTCTCTATTGTACTGTAACTTGATGGTGTCTGTTCCTACTTCATTCTCCAGGGAGCTTCTCTCAGACTAACACCCTCCCCCCAGTTGGGGGAGAGGCTGGTGTCAGGGTAGCCATGGGTTTCTGTTGGGCATTTGAATGTGATGAGCAGTCCAGCATTCCTCGGGGAACACTACATGTGGAATGTGCACGTTTCAGGGGTGAGCCTTGTTGGTCAAGGGATTTGCAATGATTTCCTGCCTGCCTGCCAAAAATAAACACAAAACTGCGCCCTCTTGTGGATGGACTGCTTCTCTACCGGTAGCGCCTCTCGTGGCTCGATTCTTGATTCTCTACCCTCTGCCCAGCCAGTGCCAGCACCTTGGGTCTCCCAGAGTATGGGAGCAATTCTGCGCCATCTCAGGAGCCCCTGGCCCCCGGGGGGCGGGAGCGGGAGCGGCTAGAAACCCATTCTGCCCAATAGCAGCCCCCCCCCCCTTGTCAGAAGCAGTCTGGCTCACCGTCCTCTCTCAAGGATTCCAGCCCTTTCCAAATGCAGCCCCCACCCTGCCCCCTGAAAGCCACCGGCGCTGTGTGTGCCTAAACCCACAGCCCTGGGGTACCCTGGCTGAGATGCTGTGATTCCCATGTTCTTCGGCCTCTGTTCTGTCTGTCGCAGGGATACAGAGTTCTACCAGGCAAGTTACTCACCCCAAACAGCACAGGACTGCGCGTGTGTCAGCCCAGGGAATGTAACAGTTACCCAGAGACAAAGCCAAAATCCCCCCACAGCTGGCCTGTGCTGGGCTCTGGCTGTGTCCCTGCCCCTCTTCACTCCTTCGAGATGCTCCCTGGCCCTCTCCTCGCCTTCTCTCCCCCTCTCTGGCATTGCCCCCACCCCGACTGCGTCATGCCTTTGCATGCAAGCAGACAGACAAATGGTTGAGAACTGTGGCTGCTGGTGAAGCTACTTGGGACTTGGGCGTACTGAGAGTCCACCTCCTGATTTGTTTGTTTGAGCACTTATCGCCAGTGTATATTGCAGGCCCAAGGAATGGGCTGGGGGCCAGGGCGTTGTAACAGGCAGTAGAATGGGGGATCCGAGTCAGGTGTCCCCTGCCCCACACCCCGCCCGCACTGCAGGCTGCACGAGGGTCAAGATCTGCAGGATCTGCACCTGCCGGGACTTCAGAGAACCCTGGGCCTGGAGGACGGGGCCTAGAAGCCAGCCCATGGGTCACCAAGCAAGTCGGGGCTTAAAGCCACCAAACTATCGTGGCCGCAAGCCTAATCCCTGAGGCTAGCTCGCCGGACCCTCAGGGGGAAGCTGTGGGACCCAGAGTTTTCGACCCCAAACTTCCATTAGTGGTTCTCAGCTCTGGCTGCCCATTAGAACCACCTGAGGGCTCTCAAAAACCCAGGTCCCTCAAGTACCCGGATCACTTCACCCCAAACCTCTGGGCCTGGGCCTCAAAGATGCAGCCAGGGCAGAGAAAAAGGAAGTGCCCGCCCCAGCTGTTCCAGGCGGGACACCCAGGCAGGTCAAAGCAGCTTTCCCAAGGCAGGTGAGGGGGGTAGGGGGAGTCTGATAAGAGCCCCACGTGACTAACAGCTCCCTGCCTTTCCTCGGAGGTGGGGAGCAGCATGGACACCCCCCTTCACATTGGAGCACCGGGTGGCACTGCCCCCAGGAACGGAACTGAGACTCTCCTGCCCGAGCTGAGTCTGGAGGGGGTGGGTGCACAGGTTCGCAGGGCAGCCGCGCCTTCTCCTTTGCAGGGACCTAGGGCTATTGGGACAGAGGACTCGCCCTCAGTGGAGGCCCCATGGGCTCAGCTCCACCTCAGGCCCTGGAGGTCCGCACAGCGCCCTCCGGGAGTCGCTCTCAGGCTGTGAGAGCCCTGGCGACCCTGTCACTGCCCCCCCGCAGCCTGCAGACAGATGGGGGGGCACGCGGGCCCAAGGCTGCTCTCCTCCCGGGCTTGGGGCCGGGGCGTGGAATCGAGGACCCGAGTCGGGCGTCCCCGCCCCCCATCCTGTCCGCGCTGCAGGCTGCAAGAGGGTCCAGATCTGCAGGATCTGCACCTGCCGGGACTGAGAGAACCCTGGAGGCAGGGGGCGGGGCCGGGGCGGGGCCGGGGCGGGGCCTGGGGGCCAGCCCCGCCCACTCCGGGCCACCCTGCCTCTGCCAGTGTGAACCTTCGCGGGCTGGGCCTGGGAAGATTAGCCGGGAAGGAACAAAGTAGCGGGCGAGAGCCCTCAGAACCCGCCTGGCAGGGCTGGGGTGGGCCGCGGGGGCCCTGGGCGGCGGGAAGAGGTCAGTGGGACCAAGGGGGTCATGTCCCCGACACTCCCCGCTCCCCCTCGCCCAATCGGGACGGAAAGCAGGGGCAGCCCAGGATGTGGGAGCTAGGTCACCTCTCTCAGGGCGAACCAGCCTCTCCCACGATGGCTATCAGGACTTCCTGGGAGGGCTGTGCCGGGCGTGGAGCCCACGTTGGGGGTGGGGAGGACCGCAGACATGTTACAGAGAGCCCTGCCACCTCCCCTGACCTCCTGCAGGGACCTGGGTCTCACGGAGCCTGACTGCCCCCCCCCCCCATCCCTCCAGCCTTGGTCCTGCTGCCTCCTACCGTTTGCTGGGGTGGCCTGGCCTCCGGGGCAGGGGTCAGAGCCCACCTGGGCTCTCAGGAGGGAGGTCGCAGTGTATTGCACATGCACATCTTGGCCCAGCGCAGGCCTCCATTCCCTGCTCTCTGGCCCCCAGCACCAGGGCGGGTGACTTGACGTGCCCCCCCCAAGCCCCCCCACCCCCGCCAGAAGGGTGGGCTCTCAGAGAGCTGGGTCAATATTTGTTGACCGACTCACCGATTGACCAAGTGTGAATGCCCAGCCCCCCCCCCCCCCCCAAGAGATGGGGTGTGTCCTGCAGGGCTGAAGCAGGGATTGAGTTTCAGCGGAGGGGGGAGGTGGGCAGAGCCGGCCCTGTGCCAGCCCCAGCACTGCCCGCAGGCAGGGCGAAGCTGCCCGGAGTTCCCAGCAGGTAGGCCTGGCAGGGCGGGGGCACGGGGCACAGCTGGGCGGGGGGCTTGGGAGAACTGGCGTGGATGGTTGAGCCAGGGGTGTGCACTGTGGGGGCACAGGCTCAGGGTTGCCAAGGGGCTGGCAGAACTGGGAGGCAGCGAGGAGCCCAACACGTAAGAAGACTGGTCGGGGCAGGGAGGCCATGGCCGGGGCGACTGGCAGGGAAGAAAGTAGCAGTTGTACGTGGGTGGGCGTCTCTGTCACCCACAGAATCTGAGTATCTGGGGACGCAGGCCCAGCCCTCCTTTCCTCCAGCAGGCAGCACCCCCACCCCTCCCCCTTCCTTTCACAGGTACCCCCGGAGAGAAAGGGGCACCAGAGGAGGCAGTGGGGTGCCTGGGTAGGGAGAGGGGGTGCCAGGGAAAGGGGGGCACTGGGAGAAGGAAGGATTTGGAGAAGGAAGCACCTGGGTGGGAGGGGAACCTAGGGGAGAGTGCAGAGCCAGGGGAGGGAGGAGCAGGGGCGAGAAGGTGCATTGTGGGTGGAGGGGATATGGGAGGAGGCACCTGGGGAAAGGAAGGGCACTGAGGGGTGTCAGAGGGGGATAGGGGGTATCCGAGGAGGAATTGGGCATCTGGGAGAGAAAAGGGGCCCTGGGTGGAGGGAGCCAGCCCCCAGGGAAAAGACGGGGGCTTCCAGTCTAGGGAGAGGACATAGGCAGGGTCCCCCACTCAGAGGAGGTGTTGGAAGGGAGAGCCTTAGGAGAAAGAGGGGTACATGTGAGTGGGTGGGCTCTGTGCAGAGGGAAGGGACCCCTGAGGGGGAAAGGGACCACCTGAGGGAAAGAGGAGATGCTAGAGTAGAAGGGACCCCCATCCTTTGAGCATCCCTTCCTCCACCCCCCAGAACCCAGTTGGAAGCCACTGAACACAGGTGGTACTATGTGAGAGTTTGGCCCCCCAGGCTGGAACTGGATCTTGGGGCACCCTCCTAGCCCCTCAGGCATGATGCTACCCCCCCACCCCCCAGTGCAATCAGCCCAGTAACAACTTCCTGGCCACCGCTTTGACTTCCCTGTCCCACGTGGTGCCCGTGGTGCCCACAGTGTCAAGGCCACCCCGTCTTCCTGTCTCTCTGTCACTGTTTCCCTCCCGCATGGCCCACGGCTCAGAGTTGGTGCCTCTGCTCACTGCCTGCTTGTGCCCTGGTCACTGTCACTGGTCGCTGCTTCTGCCCCATCACCTCCCCATCACCTCTGAGTGTCACTGTGCCTGTCACCTGGTGTCATCACACGTTTTTGTTGCCTGAGACCCCCTTTCCACACTCACTGTGTCTGCCGGTCACTCGTGTGCAGGCCATCGGCTTCAACAGCAGTTCTGGGTACAGTGAGAGCTCACGGTGACCGGCCTTCTCCACCCACTTTCCCTCAGGGCAGTCACAGGCCACAGGTTTCATTCATTCAACAACTAGCTGCTGGGTGAGAGGCAGCTGGGAGCAGGCGGTAAACAAGACAAGCCCCTGGCCTCAGGAATCCAGACCAACAGCTACGCGGTCTCCAGAGAGTGTTCCAAAGGGGTCCCAGGCTTCGAGAAAACCTGCTCCCTCCCCTCCCCCTCCCCCCTTCTCCTTCCTCCCATCTACCCCTGCCCCCCTCCCCTTCCAGGGCCACCTTGGCCCTCTTTGAGAGGCTGGGTGTTCCCCAGGGTACTGCGAGCCCCCTCCGGGCCTGCACCCTGCCCTCGGGGCTGGCTTCCTTGCTCCTGCCAAGCCATGCCTCCGCTTCTGTAACTCTGTATCTCTGCTCCGGCGGCTTCCCCTGGTCACGCAGGGTCACAGGGCCAAGGATGTCCCTCCCTCTGATAAGAAAGACCTGGTGGAGCGGGGCGGGGAGATGAGTTCAGCCAGGGCCACTAGGAATGAGAAAGTCAGACAGGAGCGGCTTCTGGTCTGGTGAGCAAAGCAGCAGAGAGGAGAAGAAGTTGCAGCTGCAGGACTCCGGTTCCATGTAGAAAGGACTCCCGTGGATGGAGGAATGAGCAAGCCTCACACAGAGGATTCCGGAAGAGCGGTGCCGGGGAGCCTGGGGTAGTTGAGAGTCACCTGCCGAGACGTAACAGGACTGAGAGCCCGCTCTTCCCCAGGTACCTCTCCTTCCGCGCTTCTCTCTCCTGGGCACGTTCGGAACCGCAGAGCACGAGCTCAAGTGGCTGCTGGCAGGTTCTGTGCTTCTTACAAGCCCAGTTCTGCTTTAAGGGTTAGGAGTGTCTGGGCCTGATGTGCCCCGCCGGCTCCCGTCCGCTGAGCCTGCGCCCGCCCGCTGTCTGTCCTCGGCTTCAGAGCCTGTGTGCAGTCTGTCCTGCGTTTGCAGAGCATTTGTCTTGTCCGCGGAGCCTGTTTCTGTCCCGAGCCTATTTTCAGAGCCTTGTTTTCAGAACCTGGCTCTTCCTAGTGTGTCCCTCTCTCCCTGAGCACGAGACTGGCTTTGATTGCAGAAGCTGCCCTGCGTGTACAGCCTGTCCCGTCCACAGAGCTTGTCTGGGGTCCTTGCCTGAGCCTTTCTGCCTAGAGACACTTCCTGTTGGCAAAGCTTTGCCTGTGTGCAATGCCGGTCCCGGTCGGAAGTGAGTGCCTGTCTCTAGACAATGTCCGTCCTTGGGGTCTGTTTCTATTTCAGAGCCTGGTTCTGTCTCCAGAACCTGAGCCCTTTTGGTCCCGTCTATGACGTTTTCGAAGGCCGCTGCCTGCGTTTCCCTGGGTAGAAACGGAGTCTGCTTGCAGGACCTATTTCCTATGAAGAGCTTATCACAGTCGGGGTCACTGCGTCCATCTGGGAGCACCGTGACTTTCTGCAGAGCCTGTGCCCGCCTGCACGCTTCACTCCTGATCCCACATGTCCCCGTTAGCAGAGCCTGTCTCCAGAACCCATCCCTTTCAGGAAAGCCTGTCCCTGTTTGCAGAACCCGGGCCCCCTACAGAGCCCAGCCGTGTGGCGAGAACTAGCCCGTGTCTGTGGTATCTGTGCTTGACCACAAAGCTCATTTCCCTGTCGGCTGCTTTCAGCAAACCCCCATCTCTGAAGGAACTTTCGCTGATACAGAGCCTGTCTGTTTGCAGAGCCTGTGTGGGCTTAGCCAGCCTCTCCCTATCTGCATGGCCTGTCTCCAGAGGCCTGTGTCTGTGTCTTTTTTCAGAGCCGGGATCTCATTGTCAAGTTCATGAATGCTTGCCCAGGCCCCGCCCATCTCCCTGGAGGCTGGCTTCCAGTCTGCATCCCCCACCCTCACCCTCACCTCCCACCCCTGCAGATCCTGGCCATGCCGCCTAAAGGGCCTTTGACTCAAGCGCCTGCTTCTGTCTGGGAAGCATTTCTCTGACTGCAGATGCTGTGCCTGTTTGCAGACCTTAACTCTCCACCTCCCTGTCCATATCTGCAGACTCTGTCCCTCACATAGTCTGCCCAGGAGGGTTTGGCCCCCACCACAGGCTGCAAAGCTCCCCATACCTGCAGAACCTGTGGCTGTTTGCAGAGTCTTTTTCGGCATCCGCAGTCTTTGCTTGTTGGCGGCCTGTCGGAATTTCCCTGGGACGGTCCCTGGCTGCAGACCTCATTGTCCTTGGGAGAACCCGTGCCTGTTGCATCACGTTCTTCCGCCTGAGGAAGCTGCTGTCCGTGTTGGCAGAGCCTGTGCTTGTGTACAGAGCCTTCTTCTGTCCGCATCGCATCGCCTCTGCCTCTCTGCAGGTGCCTGTCTCTTTGCCTTGCCTGTTCCTACTGGTCCGCAGAGCCTCCGCCTGGTTGCAGCCCCGTCCCTGTGTGCGGAGCATGTCTGTGTCTATAAGATCCAGTCTCATTTCAAGAGCCTGTCCCTGCCTCAGACTCTGTTCTCACCAGCAGAGCCGCAACCTGCCTGCAAAACCTATCACTGTCTATGGCAGATCCTCTGGCTGGCTGGCTGGCTGCATGGCCTGTTTCTAATTCCGTCTGTTTGCCGAGGACATCCCTATGTCCAAAGCCCATCCCTGCCCACAGAGCTCAGTCCTGTTTCAAGAGCACAACCACAGGTGACAAACCACGTCTCTGTTTGCCAGGTGTCTATGTGGGCTTCTGCAGTCGCTGTCCTGGCTCATGGGCGTTTGTGGTTTATAGAGCCCTCCTAAGGACCGGCAGGCGAAGGGCTAGGAGGAGGGTGCTTCGGAGAGCTGTAGGCAGGGAGTCCTTGCTTGGAGGCCAGGGTCTGAGAACTCTGGCTCTGGTTTCCTTCCTGGCTCCCGTCTGGCCTAGCTAGGATGGACATCGGGAGCCTCCCAGACATCGAGAGCCACAGGGACCTCCACATCTGGATCATTGAGGTGAGGGCACGGCCGGCCAGCAGTGTTGGTGCCACCGACTGGGTGCGATCTCCAGAACTAGGCTTCTCTGGGCATCAACTCAGAGTCCCGCCCACCCCAGAGGGCCGGGGGGGGGGGGGGGGGGGGGGCTCTCCTGAGTTGTCACTAGGCACCTTCCTCTCCCAGAACCTGAAGTTGGTGCCCGTGCCCGAGGGGGCTTATGGGAACTTCTTTGAGGAACACTGCTACATTGTCCTCCACGTGAGCACGGGGGAACTGGGGGGGGGGGGGGGGTCTGTCGGAGGGGGTGGCATGGCCCAGGTGAGGAGTCTGTTGGTGCAGAGTAAGCCCCGCCCTGGGGCGAGGCCTGCAGGAGTCCCGTCCCACAGGGGCTGCTGCCCAGAGGCCTCTGAGCCCGCTCCTCCCGTTCTAGGTCCCCTGCCCACGCTCCCCAAGGCCCTGGGCACATCTTGGGCCTTCACCTCAGTGTTCACTCATGCCTTAGCCCTCAGCCCCTCCCCACCCTGGAACCTCAGCTCCTTCCCCACCCCTCAAACTCCTGGGCCCTAGGTCCCCCAGAGCCTGAGGGCCACACAGGGGACACCCAAGGACCTGCACTACTGGATCGGAAAGAAGGCAGACGCAGAGGCGCAGGGCGCGGCGGGCACCTTCGTGCAGCACCTACACGAGACCCTGGGTAACGCCACCGTGCAGCACCGCGAGGTGCAGGCCCACGAATCCGACTGTTTCTGCAGTTACTTCCGCCCAGGGGTCATGTGAGTTTAGTTCGCGCCCGTTGTGTACAAGTTTTTGTGTGGACGCATGTTTTTCATTTCTCTTCGGTGTACGCCCAGGAGTGGACACCCATGTTCTGAGTTTGCTTTTGTGTTACTGTGCCCAGTACAAACATGTCTTTTGCTGTCAATATGTATTGAGTTCATAGTTGCAATATATGAGGTTGAACCATAGGAAATGGCCAATATTTGATCATTTTTGTTTTATACAATTGAACCTAATACATGCATATAGTGTATATATAAACACATACACACATGTGTACGTGCACATGCAGGAAATGTGCCACTTCTAAGTATGTTCACCTACAGATGGGCATCCCCACACACACTCATGAACACCTAAGTAAAATGTGGTCATTCGTATATCAAGTGTTATATAATTCCATTTATATGAAATGTTCACCTACACGCATATATGTTGTTGCCCGAATTCCACACACTCACATCTATACCCACATGGATGAACAGATACACATTATGCCCCCGCAGGTATACCTGTATATATGCATGCATGTGTGCACATATTGACACATGGATAAACACCTACACACTGTTGCACCACATGTGGCCATGTGCTTGCACACATGGTCATGTCTACTTGCACACGTGTGTTAAGCACATGTGTATCCCCACTTGTGTGCATGCACGTGCTCATGTCTGCACTCACTCCTGCACATGGCAGTGTATGTCTTCCATGGACCCCCTTCCCTCCTCAGCTACAGGAAGGGAGGCCTAGCCTCTGCCCTCAAGCATGTGGAGACCAACATGTACAACATCCGGCGACTGCTGCGCATCAAAGGGAGAAAGCACGTGTCGGCCACTGAGGTGAGGACCCCAGGGATCCCACGGACCTCTGGGTCAGCGCGGACTTCGTGTGCTGAAGCACAGGGGCATGCGGAGGGTGCCAGGGGATGGGGGGAGGGGGACCATGGGCTGTCATCATTCCCAGATGAGCTATTTTTTTCCTAAATTTATTTTTCAGTTGCAGTTGACGCACATATTATATTAGTTCCAGGTTTTCGACATAGCGATCAGACATGTGTGTAACTTACAAAGTGAGAAGGCCTATCTTGATTGAGGAGAGAGAAGGCAGACCCAGGCTTTAGGGGTGGGGACCCTGCCATGGCTCCCGTAACCCTCAGTTTCTTCATCACCTCGTGGCCATATTAAGAAGTGGGGTGGGGAGAGGGGCGAGGCAGACAGGATGGTGCACCTGGAAGGTCCTTATAAGCAGTGCCAGGGGAAGAAGCATGGTTGGGGTGGGGTGCACAGCCCCACAGTCTCATATGCGTTGTCACTGTCACCCATAGGCGCACACACTGTCTCCCATGTTCCCCTGGGGCCACTCTAGTCCGTTGGGTGCCCTTACGTCCATCTGTCTGGAAATTATTGGGAAATACTGATCTTGGCAGAACAAGGCATTCTGCTGCCCTCTGGCAGGAGCCTGGTGTAATGCGCACTCAGGTGTTTGATGTCTATGATGGGACTGAACCTGAGTTGCACACGTTAATGCCTACATGGCGTGTGGCAGCCACACGGGCTCACACACTGTCCCCCACAGATTCAGTGACCCACATCCCTGCTATGCAGCCCCCATCTTTGCCCATTATCCGGGACTAATTGTTTACTCTCTGGATGATAGCTATGCTTACCCATAGATAGCACACTGTTCCCCACACAGACACACGGACACTGTCACCCATGAGCCCACACACTTGTTCATATTTTGTGTTCCCCACATATGGGCAAGGACATGTACACACATGGGTAAACATGCACACCCGAATTATATACATGTGTGCACATACAGCTACAGACATGCATTGAGTGAAAGGGTCATAGTCATGGCCACCCTGTGAAATGCAGCCTTCCCTACAGCCACCCGTGCCCAGTGATGCCCACAGCCACGGAGTGGCCCTCGGGGTGTCATACAGTTACACAGATGGATGCCTGCACACCATAATAGTAGTGTCATGGTCTTACATACATACTGTGCAGTTGCACACAGCTTCATGTACACAAGGGACACACCCAAGCTATGCTCACACAGGTAGGGCCGGGCCGGGGAACCCCTCCACTCAGGGGCTGGAGGTCTGACACCCCGTCTCCCGCCCTACCCTCCTGGCTCGGGCAGGTGCAGCTCTCCTGGGAAAGCTTTAATAAGGACGACATCTTTCTGCTGGACCTGGGCAAGGTGATGATCCAGTGGAACGGGCCCAAGAGCAGCATTTCCGAGAAGGCCCGGGTCAGTGTCTGCCCTGGGAACTCAGGGGTGCAGGAGGTGGTGGGGGGGGGGGCGGTCCTCCAGGGGCCCATTCTCCAGCCTGGCTCTGGGCTCCAACCTGAAAAGAAACCACTCGATGTGGGCGGAGTCCAGACCCTGCACTGGTAGTACCTCTGGGTGCCAGGAGAAGGGGACACCCTCCCCCCGCCTCTGGGAGTGGAGCGGTGACAGGAAGGCCCTGGGATGCTGTCTGGGGGGTGAGGGGCATGCTGGGAAGCCCTGACCTGCCAGGCTGTCTCCCACAGGCCCTGGCCCTGACCTACAGCCTCCAGGACAGGGAGCGTGCTGGTCGTGCCCAGATTGGTGTGGTGGAAGATGAGGCCAAAGCCTCCAGCCTCATGGAGATCATGGAAACTGTGCTGGGCCGCAGACTGGGCAGCCTGTACGCCGCCATTCCCAGCAGAAGCATTAACCAGCTGCAAAAGGCCCGCGTCCACCTCTACCAGTGAGCAGACCTTGGGAGTGGGCAGGGAGGGTAGAATAGGCCAGGCCTGCATGCCCGCCATCACAGCAATAGCACAGGGTCCCAGAAAGCCCTCCAGGAAAGGCTCATGGGCTTCTGGGGCAGGCTATGTGGGACCTTGGGCCAAACCTATACTCTTGCACAACTGCCTTAGAGAAACCCATTGTACAGACAGGGTGACTGAGGCCCTGAAAAGGCCCGGTAGTCGCCTAAGGCTCTACAGCTAGGCTGCAGTGAAATGAAGACTTCACCTCAAGGCCCAGCCTCCATGCATTTGCCTGGAGGTCAGGGTTTGGGGGGAGGGGGGGCAGGGGGGAGCGGGGGCTGAATGTGGCCAGTGTGGAGTCAGGCTGAGCTGGAGGCTGAGATGACCACATCTGGATGCCTGCCCTCCAGTATCTACCAGAAGGATAAGGACCTGGTGATCCAGGAGTTGGCGACCCGCCTACTGACCCAAGACCTACTGCATGAGGAGGTGAGAGAGACCTAGCCCCAGTCACCCCATCTGTCCCCACCTACCCCACTGTCCCCTCTACCCAGCCTGGACCGCCTACTGACCAGCCCCACTCTCGCTGCCAGGAATGCTACATCCTGGACCATGGGGGTTGTAAGATCTACGTGTGGCAGGGACGCAGGTCCAACCACCAGGAGAAGACGATTTCCTTCAGCCAGGCTCAGGTGAGGCTGTGGGGGCCTGTCTCAGAGGGACACAGCGCTGCCCTGGGTCCTGGAGGGGAGGCAGCCCTTCCCTGCAGTCTAAGCCAGGAGACACCCATGTCCTGGCTGATGGAGGACATGGCCTGCGTGGATCTAAGCTGGGAGACACACCTCCCTGTCTGAGGGAGGAGAGACAGCTCTGCCCAGTGTCTGAGGGGGGCACAGGGCCCTCTCTGGGGAACTGGAGGCATGTGGTCTGCCCTGGGCGCCCGGATGTGGGAGGGGTGGGGCGTCCAGTTAGCACCCAAGTGTCAAAGGCCTATGTGGCCTTGCCTTGAGGTCTGAGGAGCACCCCCCCCCCCCTCCTTTTCGAGGAGGGAAGACAGGGCTCTACCTGGGGTCTGACGGGTTGTCATGGCAGGGCCTTCCTGAGACCGGGCCGAAGGGACCCTGCGTGTCCTCAGAGACCTCGGAGAAGTCTACCCGCAGAGCCGGCTCCGAAAAGCGGGGCATGAGCTCGGTTAATTGCTGCTCAGGGCTCAGCTGGCCCTGCAGCCTGCGAGGCTGGTCCCCACGGGTGGAGCGTGGGGAGCAGGGGGCCCTGGCACATGGGTGTCTCCTGGCTCCCGCCCCAGGGCTTCATCCAGGCCAAGGGCTACCCCACCTACACCAACGTGGAGGTGCTGAACCAGGGCGCCGAGTCCGCCGCCTTCAAGCAGCTCTTCCGGACCTGGTCTGAGGAGCAGCACCGGAGCAAGAACCTGGGACTGATCCGTGAGTGGGAGGGGCGGGACTGGGGGCGGGACTGCGGGCGTGGTTAGGGGCGGGGCTTAAGGTTTTCACCCAGAGCCTGGGCGAGATGGGCGAGGGGCCGTGGCCTGTGGGCGTGGCCTGTGGCGGGATAGACGATGAGGCGGGGCCTGGAAGCGGGGCTGTAGGGCGGCATCCAGAGACTGGGCGGGATGGGTGAGGGGGCGTGGCGAGGGGGCGTGGTCTTCGGGCGGGATGGGCGAGGGGCGTGGCCGGAGGAGGCCTCTTGAAGGATGGGTGGGTCAGATGGAGGCCGATGAGGGGGCTTGCGGGGCCTGGACAGCGCAGCAGGCGCCTGTAACACCCTGTGCCCCACCCTCAGGTAAATTGAATCAGGTAAAGCTGGACGTGGTCAAGCTGCACAGCCAACCTGAGCTAGCCGCCCAACTCAGGATGGTGGATGATGGCTCTGGGAAGGTGGAGGTGAGGGGCACGGGCTTGGGGGGGGGGGGTGCGAGGACAGGGGGAAATGGGCACACAGCAGGGGGGAGGCTTTGTCTTCAGGTGAGCAGTATGGCTGCTTAAAGCGACCCCGCTACTCTCAAATACACATCTACACACAAAAGGAGACACTCAGGGGCGTGGGTACATAGGCATACAGCCTCCCGACAGCGCATCCATATCATGCCTAACCCATCATTCACAGACATGGCCACTCGCTCACATAACACTCACAGGAACCCTCGGACACTTACTTGTGCCCTTGGGTCATAGGTATGACAGCCAGACCTCTGATAACATAGACACACATACACCTTGTAATTGCACTTAATCACAACCCAGTACACAACGGCAAGAATCAACTGCACCAATTCTACGATCACACAGGATTGGTCACATACAACCATGAACCGCCAGGGACACACCCACACAGGGACACAGTCCCATGATCAATCCTAGCCCCTCACCCCCAACCGCCAACACACAGTCACACACCGTCAGCTTCTTCTGCAAGAGGCAGGATTCTGGATGCTCTGGTCTGAGGAACCTTCCCGGTGGCAGCTGTCAGGCTCTGTGTGGGCTCTGCCCGGGCACTGTTTCCTGCCCTGTCCAGGTGGGCGCTGTTAGCCCCACCTGCGGGTGGGAAAAACTGAAGCTCACCTAGGCTGACTGGGATTTGACCAGGTTTGCCTGGTTCCAGAGCCCGTGCTCACTACGCACAGGAACAAGAAATCGCGCTGTTAAGTGTGCGGAAGTGTATCCATTACAGTCTTTGAACAGGCTTTGTGTTTTCAAGTGACTCTTGAAAAAGGGAATTTTTCCCAGAGCCCTAAGGCCTTGCTCCTGCCCAGCTTCCGCTGCCCTGGCCTGAGCAGCGAGCAGTTCTGCCAGGACCTGTCCACCCCTAACCCGTGCTGTGGCTGATGGGGTCAGGCTGCGGGTGGTGTGGGGCCAGGGGCGGGTCAGCCTTGGCAGCCTCTGGAGTCCTCACCACTTGTTTGTCTCAGGCACCACATGCCGACTCAGACTCCTGGCTGAGAACAGCCCGGCACAAGTGTGGTGGGTCCCAGGGCCCCACGGGGGAAAGGGTGACCTGCAGATCCTTGCACAAGCCCAGCACAGAGCATGGGGTGGGTGCAGAGTTGGGGGTGAGCCCCTTGCCTGCACAGACGAGGCTGAGAGCTTCCTGGCCAGGCACCAGGTGAATTGGGATGGAGGAGCCACCCGTGCCTGTTGGTCCCTGTTCCCCAGGTGTGGTGCATCCAGGACTTAGGCAGGCAGCCTGTGGACCCCAAGCTCCATGGACAGCTTTGTGCAGGCAACTGCTACCTTGTCCTCTACACATACCAGAGGATGGGGCACATCCAGTACGTCCTGTACCTGTGGCAGGTACGCAGGCCCCAGGGGGGTGGCAGGCACCTCCCAGCCTCGGAGCTGAAGATCTGAGAATGGGATGTACGAGTTGCTCCAGGCCCTCCCCACCCCCCACCCCCTGTCTGCAGGGCCACCAGGCCACCAAACAGGAGATAGCGGCTCTGAATGGCAACGCCGAGGAGCTGGACCTCATGTACCATGGAGCCCTGGTGCAAGTGCATGTGACCATGGGCAACGAGCCCCCCCACTTCTTTGCCATCTTCCAGGGCCAGATGGTGGTCTTCCAGGTAGGACCCACCTTTGCTGCTGTGGCCACAGCCTCATGGCTCCTCCCTGGGCCAGCGACCCTTCTATCTACATGCTATCCCCTCTCAGGCCAGGGCCCCGTTGACGCCCGCCCCCACTCTGGTTTCTTGGTGCTTGTCCAAGGCCCAGGAGCTCCAAGGGTGATGATCGATGATCCCTGCCCAAGTTTCTCCCCCCAGGCCTCAGAGCCAGCCACAAAGCAGGAGCACAGGGAAGGAAGTTTAATTGAAAGCTGGGACCTTGCCTGGGGTCACACAGGGAGGGAAGCTGGTGCCCACTTTCTGCCTGCAAGCCTGGGGGAACTATGTTATGCCCTGACTCCTTGGAGATGGGGTGAGGAATCCATTGAGAAAGGCCTGGTTCTTCTACACTAGACAATGGACTCCTCACACCCCGCACCCAGAGGGTCCAGAAAAACAGTGGTCCCTGGGCCTCGAGGCAGTTTGTCCCCTGCTGGGTCAGCCCCTGGGAGCCCTTGCTGAGCTGAGGCCTATTCCTCCTGCAGGGGAGCACCCAGCACAGTGGGAAGGGGCAGCCAGCATCCGCCACGAGGCTGTTCCACGTGCAAGGCACCGACAACTACAACAGCAGGACCATGGAGGTGCCGGCCCGGGCCTCCGCCCTCAACTCCAGTGACATCTTCTTGCTGGACACAGCCAGCATCTGCTACGTCTGGTTTGGGAAGGTACCGCCAACCCTGACCACTCGGGCCCCGGGCAAGGGTGCCAGGCAGGGATGGGGCCCCTCTCCAGGGGATGCAGACTTCTGTCCAACCTTAGACGGGCTTGGAGGGGGGTGGGGGAGATGCATCCCCTCTGGAACCTGGGGGAAGTTATCAATGACAGGAGGGTCTGGGGCTGCACAGGCTGCCTCCCCTCCCTCCCGCCTGGAATAGGGAGCCTCCCCCTTCTCATGTCTCCTGGGAAAAGGAGGAGGCCTTTGCCAGAATTTTCTCTGATCTTCAGCCTAAACCAGTGGCCAGCAAACTGCGGCTCACGAGCCACATGCGGCTCTTTGGCCCCTTGAGAGTGGCTCTTCCACAAAATACCGACTTCTGCACATGGGCCACGAAGTTTCAATCTCACTGTACGTGTGCGCCCGCACATGGTATTTTGTGGAAGAGCCACACTCAAGGGGCCAAAGAGATGCATGTGGCTCACGAGCCGCAGTTTGCTGACCATGGGCTAAACCCTAAATGACCCCCAAGCCTGGGAGTCCCCAGCCCATGCTCCGGACCCAGAGAAGGCCCCAGCCCCTGTGATCCTGATCAGCGGGGGAGACAGAGGCCAGGAGGGGCAGGAAGGGCGATCCCTTGTTCGCACCTGTTCCCCCATCAGCATAGGCGTCCTGTGACTTGGGCCTCTGTGAGTGGGCGGCTGTGGGGCTGGCGGCGAAGACCCCTCCTCTGCAGGGCTGACCCAACTATTTGCCTGCCAGGGCTGCAGCGGGGACCAGCGTGAGATGGCGCGGAGGGTAGTCACCGTCATCTCTGAGAACGAGGAGGACAAGGAAACAGTCCTCGAGGGTCAGGAGCCTCCCCACTTCTGGGAGGCCCTGGGAGGCCGGGCCCCCTACCCCAGCAACAAGAGGTGACAGGGTGGGGAGGAGGTGGCTCTTACACAGAGGATGAATCTGAGGCCCAAAGAGGGTGGGCTAGTTAAGGGTCACACATGGAGCTGGAGGAGCCAGATTAGAACTGAGGACTCTTGGCTCCCCACCCCAGGGGATCCCAAGAACACAGCCCCCTCCTGCTTCTCTGCCCAGCCCTGGGTAACTTGCATCTGGAAGATGCAGGGCAGGTAGGGCAGTGGTGCCCTCTGCTGGTTGAATGTGCTCCCTGCATGGTCCCAGTCCTGGACCAGAGGCAGAAGCCATTCCCCAACCCTACAGTCCCCAGGAGGGTGGGGCTGTGTGTGTGTGTGTGTGTGTGTGTGTGTGTGTGTGTGTGTGTAGTGTGCAAGGGCAGTGCACATGCGTGGTGTGTATCAGGGAGGAGGGAGCTGAATCCTGGGCCCTTTGTATTGTCTGCAGGACCCGGTTGCTGCCCCTCACTCCCCCAAGTCTCCTGAGCTCCTAAGTAGCACTGTCCCCCTCTCTCAGCCTAACTTCCCTCCTCCCGCCTTGGGCCTGAGGCTGATCCCAGCCAGGGGTGGGACCAGGGGCTCCTCTCTGCCAAAGACGGCAGGGCTCTAGCTTAGGCCACCCCACGAAGCCAGCATCCCTTTCGGGTGCCCACTCCTGGGAAACTTCATGGCACAGCTTGTGCCACAGCTGGCTGGAGCTAGACAAATCACCCAATCTGCTTTCCCCACTGACAGACTGGGACACGAGGCCCAGAGAGGAGCAGGGCGGGTGGACTCAGGGGAGGGCCAGCCCCTGGGGTAGGAGCCCCTGGGCTGAAGGCTAGCTCGGCCCAGGCCGTACCCCTCACAGCCTTGTGCCCACACTGGCCAGCCTCCCCGAGGACGTCTCCGGCTTCCAGCCCCGGCTATTTGAGTGCTCCAGCCAGCATGACCACCTGGTCCTCATGGAAGTGGTGTTCTTCAGCCAGGAGGACCTGGACAAGTATGATGTCATGTTACTAGACGCCTGGCAAGAGGTGAGGCGGCCACCCCTGGCCTACTGGGTGTGTCGTATGTGTGTAACTGGGTGTGAGCGTGTCTGTGTATGTTCCTCACCATATGAATACACGTAAGGCGGCAGGTGAGTCTGTGCAACTGTGACACTGAGTGTGCGACTGTGTGACCAAGGGTGTGAGACCATGGGTGACTGTCACAGCCAGCCTTTGGGAGACCATGACTGTGATCTGGAACGTGTGTGCGATTGTGTCTGGCTTTGTCGTTCTGTGTAAGTCCCTCTGCCTTCAAATGGTATGTGGCTCCAGGTGACGGCCTGGGGCCGATATGTGTCCATGTCAAGTGAGCAACTGTCAATTAATTGAATGACTGACCATGTGTGTTGTGAGATGCATTTGCCTCTGGGTATATGGCTGTGTGGAATGGCTACGTGGTTGTTACCGCCTGTAACTGGCCAGACCAGCCACGACTGAGACGATGTGTGTATGAGACTGGCGGGCTGTGGGTGTGACCGAGTGAATGTATTTGGGTGGCTGGGTAATTTCTGTGTGGCTATATGCCATCGTGTTTTGGGCTACCTGTGTTTTTCAGGCTGGATGTGTGCGCCTGTGTCATCGAGTGCGATTGTTTTTATGCGCAACTGGGTGTGACTATGGGTGACAGTGGGTGGCCGTCTGACGGTGGCGATGGATAATTGTGTCTGTGTAGCTGTGATCCTGTGTGTGTGTGTCGGCCACTGTCTATGACACTCTGTGAATGTGATGAGGCTTGTAGACTTCCATGTCACTCGGAGCAAAACCAAAGCCCCTGCTACAGCCCTGCATGGCCACACACACACACACACACACACCCCCACCACGTGCCTACCCCACCTCGGCCTCGGTGGCCTCTGGGCTGCTCCTCAGAGATGCTGGGCAGGCTCAGGCCTTTGCACTGGTCGTTTCTTCTGGTTACACTTTCTCCCCAGACATACACATGACTTGCTCCCTCACCCTGGGATCTTGATTCAAATGTCGTCTTCTCAGGGAGGCTCCCCCTGACTTTAATTCAAAGTTACATTCTGTGCACCATCCCCACACTTGCATTCGTTCCCTGCCCTATTTTCCTCCATCTGCTATATGACATGTTTTTCTGTCTCCCCCAGTAGAATGAAAGCTCTGGCAAGGGCAAGGATTTTTGTCTGTTTTTCTCTCACTATTGACTCCCCTGGCCCACCTCAGGTACCCAGTGAATATGCGTGGATTGAATGCATGTAGATACATATGCTTGTGACCTTCTGGAATGTGTATGGGTGTGTGGGCCTGGCAGCCAGCCTGCTGTGTGTCTGGTATGTGCTTTGGGGGCTCTGAGACCACCTGACGGGCAGGGGTGGGAAGGATGCAGTCAGCTCTGGCAGCCCCTCCACCCACCTCTGTGGCCCAGATCTTCCTGTGGCTCGGGGAAGCTGCGACCAGGCAGAAGGAGCAGGCGGTGGCCTGGGGCCAGGAGTACTTGAAGACCCACCCGGCGGGGCGGAGCCAGGCCACGCCCATTGTGCTGGTCAAGCAGGGCCATGAGCCCCCCACTTTCACTGGATGGTTCCTCACCTGGGACCCCTACAAGTGGACTGAGAGTGAGGTCTGAACCCCTAGCCCCACCCTTATCCAGGGGAGGGGGGCTTGCCCTGTGCGGACTGAGAGGAGGCCTTGCCCTGCCTGTGGGTTGGGGAGACCGGGTCTTGCCCTCAGGCCCCTTGGTGCCCTTCCCTCTCACCCCCACCCTGATTCTCGCCCCCAGAACAACCAGTCCTACAGGGAGTTGGTGGAGGGCAGCCTGGAAATAGTGTCTGCTGTCGCTGAGATCACAGTAGTGAGTACTGGGGCCCCCCAGGCCGCCCCCCGGGGCTGCGCTCAGTTGGCATGGTCCAGATGGGCAGAAGGAGAAAGGGAGGAGCCAGGCCCTGGAAGGTGGCAGGGGTTGCAGCTGAGGGCACGAGGGCCAGTGGGCTCAGTGTGGCCACCCCGAGGGAGCCGACCCCCCACCCACCCCAGCCTGAGTCCCCTCTATGGATAGGAGGTCAACAACTTCCGGCTGCCACGATGGCCAAGCAACAGCAGGAGAGGCTCCTTGGCCCCGCAGGCCCACAAGGGCCCCCAGGACAAGTCAGAGAAAGAGCTGGAGCTGGGCCCCAAGGCGGGCGGCAGCAGCACCAGCATCAGCACCAGCACCAGCACCAACAGCTACCACAGCAGCCCCGGACCCATGGTCAATGGGTACCTGTCCCGCAAACAGTTGATGTACCAGGCCGCCAAGGACCTGCCAGAGGGCGTGGACCCGGCCCAAAAGGAGGTAGGTGCCCGAGACCCCCGCCACTCGCTGCCCCAGCCCCAACACACCTAAAACTAAGCTGGAGGCGCCTCGGCTGACACCCTGGTGGTGGGCAGTGGGCAGGCTGTCCGGGGAGTTGTGTGCTCCAGAGGCGGTGATGGGCAGAGAGAGATGGGAGAGGGGAGCTCTGAGCCCTGGGAGGACACCTCTGGGCGGGACAGAATTCTGGGCTCAGGGGCACCCTTCCCTGGGTCTCCCTCGCCCGCCCGCACAGTTCTATCTCTCGGACTCTGAGTTCAAAGACGTCTTTGGGAAGTCCAAGGAGGAGTTCTACAGCATGGCCAAGTGGAAGCAGCAGCAGGAGAAAAAGCAGCTCGGCTTCTTCTGAACCCGGGCCCTGCTGCCGCCAGTGCACGCACATGGCTGAGCCCCCCACGGGGAACTCCCCGGAGCGTACCGGAGCCCCCTCCCCATCAATAAAAGCTTGTGGCCCTCACAGGTGTGGTGCGTGGGCTTTCACGTCTGGGTCACTCGGCAGGTCCGCCTCTGGGGAAGGGCCTGTGGGGCTGGAGGGGTGTCTCTCTGTCCCCTCCTCCTCTTTCTTGTTGGTCCCTCCTGCCCAGCGGCACAGACAGCGCCCTCAGTACAGTGTGAGTGTGGGAAGGAGGAGAGTGAGGTGCTGGGGTTCCAGGGCTCTGACACACACACACACACACACACACACACACACACACACACGTGCGCGCACTTACAGGAATTTGCTGGCGTGCAGGTAAAGAGGCCACGGAACTTAGTCTTAAGATTTTTATAAAAACCCTCAACCGAGGGCCGGCCAGAGGGTGGAGAGGGCTGCAGTGTTGTTCTTAACGGAGGTGAGGACAGATCCAGGGCCCAGGCCAGCTCCTAGGACCCGGGAGAGGCAGCAGCACAGACAGTGTGTCAGAGCCGAAGGCAGGGCGGGCCTCCCGCTCTGAGCGCGAGGCTGGGAGCAGCGCGCCCGCCCTGCCCTGGGCCGCGGACAGAGGCCTGGCCCGCTCCCACGCCTAGTCCCGCAGGGACACCTTCACAAAGAGGGTGGCAGATGGGTGCTGGTCTCCATTCTTGGACAAGAGGTGCACATGGCGGTATCCTGGCAGGTGAGGGGGCGGGAAGGAGCACACAAGGAAAGTTCCAGTCACTCGGGCAGGATGCTTCAAGGGACAGCCACCCCCGCCCAAGAGATGCCAGGCCCTGCCCCCGCCCCCTTGCCCTCCCCTCCCCTGGACAAACACTCACCCTGCTTGAGGCTGTTCAGGGGGATGGTGCTCTGGCCAATGAAGTCGTTCTTGGAGGAGGCGTCGTAGTCCTCCACCACGAAGCGCACGAGGGCCAGCTCAGGCACCGCCACCTCAAACTCGAACTCCGTGTCCCACCACGGGTTGAAACCTGCGGGCACAGGCGCCGTGTCAGCAGCTCGGACACCAGCTGCAGTGGCCGGGCCCAGCCCCGCCTCGGCACGTACCGTTGTTGGTGACCACCGCGGTCTGGCGGCTGGCCACGTCCCGGCCCACGCCGTGGACCTCCACCGTCACCTTGGGGTCCACGATCGAATTCTTGCTCTTGTTGACTTTCGGCAGCTGCTGCCCCGTGATGACCTGCGGAGGGGTGATGGGCATCAGGAATGGTACTGAGGGGGAAGGGGGGGGCGCCTGTGGGCTCCTGGCCCTTCTCTGGCTGGCCATACCCGGATGTTGAGCCGCTTCCGAGTCCACCAGGGCCCCTGAGCCAGGTTCCGCGGGTTGAAGGTGGAGTTGGGGTCTCGCAGGAAAGCAGGCTTCAGCACGTACCCACAGGCCCCGTTGTCCTGGAAGCGGCCCTGATACACATCCATCTCTGGGCCAGGTGTCTGGAAGTTCAAGGCCACTACAGGTAGGACAGAGCAGTCACAGGCTGTGGGTTGGCTTCAGGGGCCCTAGAGCCCAGCCTCCTCAGGGTACACTGAGGCCTTGGAGACACAGGGTGAGGCAGAAGCAGGGGCCAGTATCGCTGCAAGGCCTCCTGCCCTCCAGCCGACTCTCTGCACCAACCTCACGTTGCATTTCTGGTGCTAAAACTCTAAGGACTACGATGCTAACGAGGGGACAGCTCCCAACTGAGGTCACCAGCTCCTGAGCCCACACACTCCTGCACCTGGTCCTGCCTCGGTCTCCACGGTCTCCTGGTCCCTGGCCCTCAGCCAGGCCTCCTCCCGGCCCCAGCCAGTGCATACCGATCTGGCAGCCCCCATTCCACATCTCCACCGGGCTGTAGTTGGAGGAGTCGGTTCTCCACCCAGCAGGGTAGATCCTGCTCAGGTGATTCACGTTGTGGCGGACAAGGCTGTTTCCTGAGGGGGGTACGGGATGGTCAGGCAGGGAGGCCTCAGGTGTGCCTGAGTCCCTCCCACCAGCTCTGCTGGTAGCAGCAGGGAATGCTAACTTTGTTCACCGGCGGGGGTGGGGGTGTGGGGGGAGCCAGGTCGGCCCTGGCCCCAGCCCGGATGGTCGGACAGGGGCAGCACCCTCAGGGTGCAGGGCGGGGCTCACCTGACTCTTGGAGCAGCCGGAGGGTGCGGTTCTCAGAGAAGGACGCCATCTCATAGAAAGCCTGCCCCGGGCTGCCAGGGCTGGAGAAGCCCCGGAAGTGGACACTCTTACAGTAAATGACCATATCAGACAGCTCCTTCACTAGCCTGAGCTTGTCCTCCTGGGGGCCACGGGGAGGCCCGGGTTAGAGTCAGAGGTGGGGGCAGGTGGACACTGAGAGAGCCAGGAACCCAGACACAGAGAGACAGAGAGAGGGAGACAGACACAGAGAGGGGGCAGAGGGTCTGAGTGGCAGCCACAGAGAATTGAGACAGGGCAACCATCCCACCCGGCGATGGGGGGTGAGGATGGGGGAGGGCCCAGGGATGCCCTCCCCCCACAGCTTCCCCTCGAACCTTGGGCTTGTGCTGCACTCGGCTCCTCACGGCCTCATCCTCCATCTCCGCTGCCTCGTCCTCATCTGACACGACAGTGGCCTCAGGGCCACCTTCCCCGCTGGGGGGCTGGAGTCCCCCTAGCTTCTTTCCCTTCAGCAAGATCTTCCCCTTCAGTTGCTGCGGATGGAGGGGCAGCTGGTCAAGACCCAGCTGGCCTCCCAGCCAGTCCCCCTGCCCTCTTCTCTGGGCACCCCTGTGCCCACTGTGCACCTCAGGGGATGGGAGGCTGGTGGTGACCCCTTCCAGCGGCCGGTCCAATAGCATGGAGCCCAGAGTCGTGCTCAGGTGTCGCGCCATCACGCGCTGCTGCTCCAGGCTGCAGTGGTTCTCCAGGGACAGGATGACGGGGTAGGGGGACGCCTGGCGGTCCAAGGCAGATTAGGAGGGGTTGGCCACCCCTAGCCTTCCCCTCCTCACCCCCCCCCCACCCCCCGGGATGTGGCCACCTTGAAGGCGTAGTCCCGAATGGCCCTGAGCACGTCGCAGAAGAGGATCTTGGAGGTGAAGGTGTAGCCGTGGTAGATGATGGGCTCCTGGTTGGGTCCGTCCCAGCAGTCCAGCTCCAGGCAGCGGCAGCCTTTGCACAGCGCCCTGTAGGGGGAGTGGCGCTAGGACCCCGCCCCGCCGGAGCCCCGCCCCGCCGGAGCCCCGCCCCGCCGGAGCCCCGCCCCGCCGGAGCCCCGCCCCGCCGGAGCCCCGCCCCGCCGGAGCCCCGCCCCGCCGGAGCCCCGCCCCGCCGGAGCCCCGCCCCGCCGGAGCCCCGCCCCGCCGGAGCCCCGCCCCGCCGGAGCCCCGCCCCGCCGGAGCCCCGCCCCGCCGGAGCCCCGCCCCGCCGGAGCCCCGCCCCGCCGGAGCCCCGCCCCGCCGGAGCCCCGCCCCGCCGGAGCCCCGCCCCGCCGGAGCCCCGCCCCGCCGGAGCCCCGCCCCGCCGGAGCCCCGCCCCCGGCCTCCACGGGCTGCCCCACCGGATGTAGGCTTCGGTGCTGCTGGGCCCGGTGAGCTGGTCTTCCAGCAGGTAGGTGTTGTGCGAGGAGGACACCAGGTAGTGGCTGAGCGGCTGGCCCATGTCCTGGTAGACCCGCCGGTGCGCCAGGTTGAAGGCGCTGCCGTCGGCCGAGAGCAGGTACATGAGGAAGCCATCCTTGGTCATCTGCCGCTGGGCCTTGGCTGGGAGGGAGGCGGGGACCCGTCAGAGCCCTCCACCCGCAGCCACCTCCGGGGCCCTGTCTTCTCCTGTTCTGTCCCCCACGCTGTGAGGCCCTGAGGACAGGACTTCACCTCCTCCGGCTCTGTGCCTGCGCCCCGGGGCCCCCTCCAGGACAGGGCCGGGTCTCAAAGGTGGGCCCAGGATGGGCATCAAGAGGGAAGCAGGGACAGTGTTTAATTGCCCAGTCTCCTCTCCTCTTTCCTGGGAGAGGGGTCCTCAGAAACCCCTGAAGGAGGAATTGAGGCTGGAGCCCTGTCTGCCGTCTGCCTGCTTTCATGGGCCGGCAAATACTGGCCGGGTCCTGAGGCACCCCCGTTCCTGCAGCTCCCTGTTTGGGGCTGCAGTGTCCCCAAGAGGTCTCCCAGCCGGGTGTGGCCCTCACCAGTCTCGCTGGGCTCGTAGCGCTCAATGAGGGAGAGGGCCAGGGCAGGCCCGGCCGCCTCCTCCCGCTGCTGGTGCTGCAGGAAGGTCACTAACTGGTCCACGGACAGGGTCTGCCCGGAGCCTGCAGCCTCCTCGAAGGTGCGGTCGATCTCCCTCCGCTGGGTCAGCATCTTGTAGAAGGCCTCAATCTCCTCGTCCTCCAAGGAGTCTGTCTGGGAGTGGTCACATTCCTGCAAAGCCAGGACAGCCCCGTGGGCAGGCTCAGCGCTGGCCCTGGCCCAGGGCCAAGGACCCGACGGCCAGGGCTCCCTGCTGCCTCACCCTGAAGATCTTCCGGGCGTAGCTGTCGTCCACCTGGATGTTGAGCTCCTTCAGGAAGTTCTGCAGTTCCTTGAAGCTCATCTTGTTATCCTTGTTTTTGTCAGCTTTTCGCAAGCAGGAGTGAATCCAGCTGGGCAAGAAGTAAGGAAAGAACCCAGGAGCCCACGTCCCCCCAGAGCCCCAGCCAGAGCCATGGTTCAAGCCCAATATCGACTCCTGGGCCCAGGCAGACTGAGGCCACTGGAGACACGGCTCCCCGCAGGCCCCACTTACTGGAATCCGAATGCCAGGGGCAGGGCCTGGTGGCCTCTTGAGTGGAAATGTCACATCCTAGCATGGGGTCTTTTTCCTATTAGCTGGCTTTGAACCCTTTCCAATTTTAAAAATATTTATTTCCTTTCTATAAAAGGATTTATTGTAGATAATGTAGAAAATAAAGAAAAATAAACAAATCCCCCATAGCCTCAGGGATAACCCTGTTAATATTTCAAGGTCTGTCCTCTATTTCAAGGTCTGTCCTCTCGTTTTCAATATATAACCCTTAGCCAACTCGACTAAAGCACTTGGGGCTTACTTTATAGGAAACAGCAAATTTCAAGCCACTGATCACGTTGTCATGATGGGGCACTAACCCCCAAGTCTCTCTGACCTCTATCCTCTGCCCCGTCAGCCTTGACCTTGGGAAATAGGTGATTTAAATGCCAGAGGCTAGGTCTCCCACTGAAGCAGGTGACTCTCCTCAGCCTCCCAGCTCCGCGCTGGTTACAGGCGGGTGGGGGGGGGGCGGGGGCGGGGGGCGAGGGGGGGGAAGAGGGTACATGGGGCGGGGGCTGCATAGCTCTCTGGTGCTTGAGTCAGAGTGGACCAAAAAGGGCTCCAGATGCCTCCCCTGCTTCCCTTCTTCTAGGGACTGAATTATGTCCCCCCCCCCCAACCCCAAAATGTGTGTATTGAAGCCCTAACCCACAATAGGATGGTATTTGGAGATGGGGCCTTGGGAGGTTTAGATGAGGTCATGAGGTGGGGCCCTCTTGATGGAATTAGTGTCCTTATCAGAAGAGACACCAGAAAACTTGCTCTCTCTCCCTCTCTCTGCCGTGTGAGGACACAGTGAGAAAGAAGGCATCCATCCAGAAGCTAGGAGAAGAGCTCTCACCATGCTGGCCCCCTGATCTCGGACTTCCAACCTCCAGAACTGTGAGAAAAGGTATTTATGCTGTTTAACTGAATCTGTGCTACTTTGGTATGATGGTCTGAGCTGGGTATCTTCCATACCCAGGCTGACCTGGGGACAACCACAGCCAGAATCCCCAGGCTGGGCCTGGTCCCCCTGCCACCGAAAGGATACTGCTGCAGCTTCTGCTGCTGGTCCATGGAGCCTGAGTGATGGATGATCTTGCGCAGACCCTGCACCCAGTGCTGGGCGTCAGCTGGTGACGAGGCGATGAGGTCTAGTGTGTTTCGCTGGTTTTTAAAGACAATGGAGAAGCAGCGGTCCTCGGGCACGTCCCGGGCAAACTTCTCCAGGCCCTCCGTGCGGTGTCCCATCCGTACCTCCTGGATGTCCTCGATGGAGACTGTAAGAAGGGGGTCGGGGCAGAGAGAAGCATGAGGCCAGCCCCTGCCCCCGACATGGTCGAGGCCACAGTGGAAGGGGCCACAGTTTAGAGACAGAGGCGGGGCTGGAGCTCAGGCATTGATCCAGGGGGAAAGGAGCCGGCAGGAGGACCGCCAGTGCCGGGGAAAGGAGGCAGGAAGGCAGAGACCGAGGTGGAGGAGGAGTGTGAGACACAGCTGTAGTGGGCAGGGTGAACGCAAAGAGCGGGACTGACTTTAGGGTGGGACAGGCGCCTTCGACCCCGGACCCCATTGTTTCTGTGCTGTAGGGAGCAGGGCCCTGGGAGAGGACTGGGGCAGAGCAGACCATTCTGGAGCTTGGGGCCTGTGACCGAGACGAGGCCACACATCCTCCTGATCGGACTGACTTTGGACCCGTTCTTCCCTCAGACAGTCGTGTGAGCCTCCAGGCCCCTCTCCTGACCATTCAGGAGACGCGAGCCACCCTCGGTCAGCCCTGGCCTTGGGGTCTGGGGGCACAGACAGAGGGAGAGGTGCTATGTCGGAGGGTAAAGAGGACCTTACCCCATTGGTGTCTGTATGTGTGCAGAACTCAGGGAACCCTTGGGCCATGAGGGTGCAAGAAGGCTCTGCCCTCCAGGATCCCAAGAGGCAGACTGGAGCATGCCCACGGGGGGTCTGAGAGATTACATCATTCTGCCCTTAGGAGCTGGACGGAGGGTCCTTTTGTCAGAGCCCAGCCTTCCAAACTTCAGGGAGCAGCAAGGCCCTGCCTACCCTCCCTAACCCCCAATGTGTCTTCCTGATCTGGCTGGGAGCCAGTCCCACCAGGCTCTGTGCCTGCCCCACCCCCATCCTGAGCATCCACGTCCATCTGTCCTGAGTCCGAGACCAGCTCTAGCTGAAAGCCGCTTGTTCTCCCCCTCGCGCCCCCCCCCCCCCGCCCCGTGCCCGCACACACCCTGAGCGCCCCAGGGTCTCCTGGCCACCTGCAGGCCCCATGTGTGTGCCATGTGCCCAGCCCGGGCGGCAGGCTCTGGGAAGTGGGACACGTGAGCCCTGGGCCATCTAGGGCTCAGGGGACATCCTGCTTAATCCCTGTGCCCCGCCAGGCCCCACACCAGCTGCCCCCGACCCAGGCTGGAGTGCAAACAGGAAGCCTGAGCCCTAGAGCTCCCGGGCCGGCACCCCCACCCGCTCCAGAGAGAAAGTCCAGATGCCTCCACTGCTGATAATGCCCGTCTGCCCCTGGGAACCAGAGTGGGGTGGTGTGTGTGTTGGGGGAGGGAGGTGGGTATTGATGACAGAATCAGGGGAGACTTAGGGATCAGGGAGCAGAGGCAGAGAGAACTGGGGGAGGGGAACCAGTCCTCCCTCACCTGGCCTCAGTTTCCCTGAGGATAGAGTACCGCTGAGGACAACAGTCTCACCCTCAGAGCAGGGAAGCAGCCGACAGGCAAGCACAGCCCAAGGCCTGCCTCAGTGGCTCTGACATGGCGGGGTGCCTCTTGGGCCAGTGTCCTCACCTGACCACACCCGACGCCCGGCCCTGGACCTGTCACCCCTGCCGCCCCCTCACTCACGTCCCGTCCTCTATCTCGCCCTGCTTCTTGCTCACACTGGGTCTCCTGCCTGGAAGTCTATCCTGCCCTCTGCTCATCGCCGTCCCAGTGTGAGGGTCTCACCTCCCCAGGGCAGGTCTGGAAAGGCCTGAGCCTCTACTCCGCTGCCGCCCCCACGCCCAGCCACACAGGTGGGAGGCACACACTGGGAACCATTCATATGGGCTGGCTGCTGGGCTCCCAGGAAGCCCCAGGGCTCAGAGCGTAAGATGCCCCGTTCCCACGGGGCCGCCACCCACCAGCGCTTAGCAGGAAACTCCATATCAGGGCAGAGGCCTGTGAAGAAGCCTGGCTGGTGCCCCAGAGGCAAGGTCAGCGTCACTCCAGTGCTGAGCGGCAGACGTGAGCTGAGAGTGGTTTTCTGAGAGCTTCAGTCTCCATCCCCTCGGACCCTGCCCTGGCCCACAGCCCCAAGGCCCCAGCCCAGCTCCCCCATCGGCCCCTGCCTCTGTCCTGCCTCACCTCTGGCCCCTCAGGCCACAGGTCAGCAGGCCATACCTTCTTATGTTTCTACCCAGTGTCCTGAGGCCCGGCAGACCCTTCCTGGGGTCCCTTCTGCGGGCTGACCCTCCCCTTCCTCCTGTGACCCTCCTACTCCTGCCTGGGGCCTGTCGCCTGTGTCTGACCTCATTCCCTATAGACCTGCCAGTGTGCTGACCCTGCCTGTCCCCAAACGGCCGAAGGATTTCCTGAGGTCTGGGCTGTGAGAGACCCGGCTGCACTGGTCCATAGAGCAGCCACCAACCGCACGCGGTCATTTCAATAGAAATTCATTAAAATCCGACCAAGTTAAAAGTCCTGGTCCTCAGTCACACTAGCCAAGTTTCAGGTGCTCCGTGACTACAGGTGGCTAGTGGCAGCCGTGACAGACAGCCCTGGTCTGCGGTTTTCCCACCAAGTAGAGGTGCAGCAGCGCAGACCTCGCATTTGACAAAGCCTTGGGGGCAGTCTGTGTTAAGCCCTCATCAGAGTTTCCCCCTAAGACCTGGTAGGGGACACTCTCCATTTGCAGGCCTGAGCCTTGGGTTCCTGGGCCATTTCCGAAGCTTCTGGAAAGCCCTCGGACCCCTGCCCTCGAGGGAGCTACCCTGCTGAGGCCTCTCTCTTTGTGTCCTAGCCCCGCTCTGCCCCATCTCCCTGCTGTGGCCCCAGTCCTAGGGAAGGACCCCACCTCACGTCCTGACCGGGACTTATCTGCCCCAACTTTGGGCTGGTTTTGGCCTCACCACACCTGGAGTCTAGTCTGCCCAACTTCCCTGCTCCCCACAAGGGCCTGGGCGGATACCTATGCGTTCACACAGCACTGTCCAGCTCCCTCCCTCCTCCGAACCTGCTTTCCCCACCTGTGGTCATGGTTACGTGCCCCTCACCCCCAGAAGCCTTTAGCATCTCCGTCTGCAGTCCTGAGTCCTGTGCGCTCCAGCCCAGCCCAGAGCTTAGTTTTAACTGCCTCCTCCCCCGGACTCTGGCTAGCTGCAATGTCCCCCTATCTGGTCCTGGTTGCACGCCTGACCTATACCCCACCAGGCTGGGACTCAGTTTCCCTATCTGTGGTCCTGGGCCATGATGGACCTCCACCCCCAGCCAGCACCAGTGGCCCCATCCAAGCCTGGGTGGCACACTCTGCCTCCTCCCCACAGCCCTGGGCACTCACACAGCTGGGACTCCGGGCTCCGCATGACCTTGCGGGACTCCTGCCAGATGGTCTTGCAGTCTTCCTGCAGCTTGTAGAAGCGTTCTCGCCGCCATGAATTGGACTTCACCTTCAGGAGCTGGGTGCCCTTCAGCAGCGCCTGTAGGTCCTCGTCATTCTGTAGGCCTGGGGGGCAGAGCTCGTAAGATGCCACCTCCTCCAGTGTCCCTGCTGTCCCAGACCCCGTGCTGGCCACGCCCACCTCCAGACCCTCTAGCACAGTGATGGCGAACCTTTTGAGCTGGGCGTGTCAGCATTTTGAGAAACCCTAACCTAACTCTGGTGCCATGTCACATATAGAAATTTTTTGATCTTTGCAACCATAGTAAAACAAAGACTTATATTTTTGATATTTATTTTACATGTTTAAATGCCATTTAACAAAGAAAAATCAACCAAAAAAATGAGTTCGCGTGTCACCTCTGACAGCGTGTCATAGGTTCGCCATCACTGCTCTAGGAGCCCGCTTCTCCCCAGCCTCGTCCCCATCTCTCTGTTCACATCTCCCTCCTTCAGCCATGCTCCAACCTGCCCTGCCGTACACGAAGTCATCGCTGAGCCAGCTGAGGGCATGTAAACCTTGGATGCCTACCCACTCAAGGCCATGCTTCATACACTGACCTGCCACCCACAGCTGAATGGACAAAGGGAGGGCAGCTAATCTAAGGACTCCTGGTCCCTGGGGGACCAGACCCCCCAGGAAGTAGCCTGGCTCTGAAAGACGAGGTGGGCCCCTCCTGGTCACACTTAGGGGTCAGAGTGACCTGAAGGAAGCGGGACTAAAAGATCGGGCAGAGCAGGAAAGAAAAGGGGCAGACACCGATGGCAATGGGTCCAGAGCATCTCAGGGCCCAACAGCCTCCCAACTCCACTGGCTATGGAATCACCGGTGCCTACATCCAGGTCCCCCTCCCAACAACTGTGTGACCTGGACAAGTGTCTTCATGTTGCAGGGCTTCTGCTGTCCCGTCTGTAAACTGAGGCTAGAAATAGCAGCCCCCTCAAAGGGAAGGGCTGTGGTTAAATGAGATGATGCACGATTCTGGGAAGGTCCCGAGATAAAGCCGTTCTAGTTCTTAATGTCAACATTGTAGTTACTCTGGGACCCTTGTGCCCATCCCTGTTACCCTCACCACGATTGCCACCCCTGACTTGGACCTACTTGAGTGGGTCTTGATCCTTGTCCCAGAAGAGAGAGATGCCCCTGTCCCTCCATGGCCGCCCCATCACTGAATATCCTGGGTCCAGGACGCCTCCTGGTAAGTCCCAGTGCAGTCCCACAGCCCTGGCTGCTTGGCACCCTCTTGCTGCTCTCGGAGACCCAGGCTGGCCTGAGGCATGGGCTCCCAAAGCTATGATGCCCTTTATCCCACCAGGCCCAAGCAAGAGGCACCAAAAGGATACTATGCCTGGCTCCCCAGGAGCCCTCACCCCCAGCAGACCCTGTACCAAGTGTGATCAAGGAGAGACCCCCCACCCTAATAACCTATCATTGTAACATAGAGTGA
Source organism: Myotis myotis (assembly GCF_014108235.1). NCBI lineage: Eukaryota > Metazoa > Chordata > Mammalia > Chiroptera > Vespertilionidae > Myotis > Myotis myotis. The sequence goes on from NW_023416317.1 coordinate 50,653,646, forward strand.
GATACATCTATAGCTGTGCCTGGACATATCACCCTATATCTGTATCTATAAATCTGTATCTATAGCTCTGTATCTGTATGTATCAACCTATATCTGTATCTATATCTGTATCTATAGATCTGTATCTGTATGTATCAACCTATACCTGTATCTATATCTGTACCTATAGATCTGTATCTGTATGTATCAACCTATGTCTGTATCTATATCTGTATCTATAGATCTGTATCTGTATGTATCAACCTATATCTGTATCTATACATCTGTATCTATATCTATATATCTGTATCTGTATATATCACCCTAGCCACATGCAGTCCAGCAGCCATCTCTGTTCAGAGCCAATTGGCCATTTCGCCTCATGTCTGTCACCAATATTAAAATTGTGTGGCCATAGCCATCTTTAGCCTCTGCTCCAGCAGGAACCGGGTGGGTCCCGTCTGTGGGGCCTGTGCCTAGGCCTGGAGGCTTTTCTTTTCTGAGCCCAGATTCCCAGCCCCTCATAGCCTCTCCCACTTTGTCCTTGCCTCCCCGCTCCCTAGCCAGGCCCACACACCCACCGGACCCACAGAACTTTCTGGACGTAAGCCTCCGTCACCACATCCTCTTTTCCCCTTGCCAGGCTCCTGCCTCCCGCGGGGACAAAGTCCAGGGCTAACACCCGCCTCCCTATCGCTTTGGGCACCTCCCTTCCCAATCTGTGCCTCTGGTCCCCTCAGCACTGGGCGAGTGCAGTGTTGGAGGAGGCGCCTCAGAGCCTTCTCAGAGGTGATCTTCTGATGTGACCTTCCCCACCTTTGTCCCAAGTCTCTCCACTCAGGAGACCCCTCTGTCTTGGTGGGAGCAGTTCCCCTTCGGCCCCAGGGGAAGCCCAGTGGAGAAGGGGGCTCCATCCGGCAGGATGTCCTAAACTGCTGGTGGTGTCTGTGGAGCTCACAGCCAGAGGAAGGGGAGGGGAGCCCCCAGGCTGCCAGAAGAGGCACCTCAGCCCCTGCTGGGGATCCCACAGTCCCCACCAACCCCCCAAGCTGGGCACACAGTAGGACCAGCCCCTGCCCACAGCACGGGTGGGACTGTGGGGGTGGGGGTGGGGAAGGAGGAGGTGAGCCCCACCCTCCAGCTCTGGAAAACACCCTGAGGAGATGACATATTCATCCTGTCCCGGAGCCAGGCTGTGGCCCTGTCTGCAGTCGGACAGAGATAAGCCCCCTGGCTGCCGATGTGACTTCCGAACACAGACCTCCGTCCCAAGGTCCGCGTTGATAACAGTGCCCTCGGCCGCTGGGAAACCTGAGCAGGCACCTCCACCTCTGAGCCTCATGGAGGCCCTTTTGTTTCCGAGGCTCCTGGGCTGCCCGCCCCACCACCCAGAAAGTGTGGGCACTCCTCACCCAGCCCCGTTCACTTAGCTCTACTGCCTTCTCCTGTGGGGGTGGGGGGAGAGGCCTCTGAGCTCAGGGGCCCCGGGCGGACCTTGCAGCCTCACTAACCTTCGCAGGCCCGCTGCACCCTGAGAGGTGCCCAGGAGAGGGTGCTGTAGGCACTAATAGGAGGCTGGGGGAGGGGGGTGCCAGGAGTCCTGACCATGTACCTAGGGGGGTGCATAATAGAGACAAACTGGGCTTGGGACTCATAATAACACATAGCAATACTGAGGTCAAGTCACACAGTGATGTACATTGTTACACGGAGTCACACACAGCCGCACAACATACAGTGCCTTATCATCATCATCATGATAATAACAGCATCCACCATAATAATGGCTAGTATTCGAATAAGATACTGCTCTTGGCGCATGTATTTAACCTCCCTAACAACCCTATGAGGGAGGCACTATCACTATTCCCATTTCGCAGATGAGGAAATTGAGGCTCAGGGAAGTTACATGGTGGAGTCAGGACTCAAGAGCCTGCCCATGGGTCCATGATAGGAAACATTACCAGGTGCAGCCACCACGCAGGGGTACACTGGCACAAGTAGTAATGTCAGAAAACCCACACCGTAACACAAAGTAATAGAATCAGTCGCCTGGATCATCCCCTGCCACATCTGTCACCCACATCTGTGGTGCACACAGCATCACATCGGACCACACACTCTTACAGATCATCTCACAGCATGACAGTCACACCAGCTCCGTACCAGGCCACATACCCAGTGGTGCCTCATAAATCTATAATCAGGGAGGGAGGGAGGGAGGGAGGGGTGACAAGGAGCAGGGAGGCTTGAAGGAGCTGGGGTGTGTCAGAAAGAGGGGTAACCAATGCCCCCAGGACTCACCCCACATGCCACCCCTGCAGACACGGCCCCACAATAGGTCACACACTCACAGGAATACTAAACAGGTCCAATCAAAGGAACATCTAGTCCGCCTCCTGCCCCCGCTGCCATCCCAGTCTCCACAGACGTCGGTGTTCCCTGCGACCCTTACCCAGCCTCTGCCCATTGAGCGCCGCCACCTTGAGGCTCTGCTCCTGCAGGTAGAGCTCTCTGGAGTGGCTCCGGCCCCGCGGAAACTGCATGATGCGCCGCAGTGGCCCAGCCGCCGCCGAGCCTGGCCTGGGACAATGCACTAGTCTCCAGACGCCTAAGGAGGCGGGAGCAGGGGGCGGAGACTAGGAGGGGCGGAGACTAGGAGGGGCGGGGCTACCACCTGGTTGGAGGGGCGGGGCCTCCGGCCTAGAGGCGGGGCGAGAGGGAAATCTGGGCCGATAGGGGCGGGCCTATAGCCCCTGGAGGTGGGGCGAGAGCGGAATCCGGGCGGGCAGAGGAGGAGCTAGAACCCCGAGAGCGGGGCGCCCCGGAGGAGGAAGCGGAGAAGTGACGAAAACCAGAGGCCAGAAAGCGGATCGAGGGCACAGCCAGAGCCAAAGAGGTGGGGACGGGGAGGAGCCGGGCTGGGCAGGGGGTGGAGGGAAGGCGATGTGGAGGCAGAGCTATAGCCAGGAAGCTGGCCCGGGGCGGGGTCAGGGCCCAGAGGGGGCGAACCCCGGGAGGGTCCTCCCTGGAAAGGCGGTGTTCCGCCGAGGGGCGGGGTCCGACCGGGGGTGGAGCCTGAGCCTGGCTTCCAAACACCAGCTGGGGTCTCCCGGAGGAGGCTGTGAACGGGATGGAGGCTGTGCCAGACCACCTCGCCAGCCAAATATTTTACCAAAATTACTCAACGAATTCATTGTGACTCAGCTGGCTGTCGCCTCACTTGTGAACCTCAGGCAGGCCTGTTTCCTTCTGTTTCCCCACCTGAGTGGGTAATCTCCAAGGGTCGGAATGCGAATGGAATTCTTGAAGGAAAAAAAAAAGCTGATCTTCAATGAGTCCATTAACGCAGGCTTACTTTGACCAATGCACGAGGACGACTGCCACTGTATACAGTGCGCTGCCAGTGTGCAGGGGAACAGTGGGACCTTTCATCAAGTGACAGCTTCTCTGTCGCTCACCCAGCAGTTATTTACTGAGCCCTACTGTGTGCCAAGGTCAGGACACCACCCTGCAGGCCTGACTCACTCCTCTCTTGCTCCCTGCCTCTGAATGGTTCGCTTCACTTCGGCTGCCGTCCCCAGCATTGGCAGTGAGTCACTGGCAAAGCCAGTTAGTAGCACAGACAAGCACAGCAACGATAAAATGAAGCGCCAGGTGACTTGCAGAAAGTCACTCCACAGAGAGTAAGTCATGAGAGCGTGTTAGTGTAGATGAGCTGCAAAACGGGCACAGACAAGTTGTTACTCGTTTTGGAGAGGGGCGGGGAGCAGAGTGTAAGGGGAACCTCTGTTTGAGAGAAAGCGTGCACGGATTGTTAACTGGAGGACCAACGACAGAATCACATCTCAATATAATTTGCTCCTTTTGAATTATGTGTTTTATTGTACATTTAAAAACAAGATCCTGAGAAGGGCCTGCAGGCTTCACCAACTGCCAAAGTAGCCTATGGCACACAAAAAAAGTTACTGATCAGGGTGGATCAGCGTGTGTCTGTGTAGTGTGGGCCTGGAACCCCAGGAATAGCACTTTGAATCATAACTGAGGTGGGTAGGGGGTTGGCCACCCCGACTTGCTATGGTGGTTCTGGAATCATTATCTCTTGGGGATAGTGGCTTTTTAGCCAACCTAGAAGCTCCCATGCTCATTAGTGCTCTTATCTTCACTTCTGTGAAATGGGTATTGGGATCCTGTGGATGAGAAAACAGGCCCAGAGAGGCAAATGGATTTGCCCAGGGTCACAATATAAGGCAAAGCTAGGACTGGAGCCCAGGTCTCCCGAGGCCAAGACAAAGCCAGGGTCTTCCTATATAGCCTGCCTTCCCCTTTTTAAAAATGTTAATCCTAACCCAAGGATATGTTTTTATTGATTTTAGAGAGAGAAAAATGGAGGGAGAGAGGAAAAGAGAGAGAGACATCAATGTGAGAGAGAGACATCGACCTGTTGCCTCTCGTACACATCCCCACCAGGGATCGAATCCGCAACCTAGGTGTGTGTCCTGACCAGGAAGCAAACCCACAACCTTTTGGTTTGTGGGGGGACAGCACTCCAACCAACTGAGCCACCCGGCCAGGGCACCTGCTTCCAGTTTTACAAATGCCAGTTCTCACAGTGGGGCGCGAGGGATTCAGTGTAGGAAAAGTTAGTGGAGGTAGATGTGTTCAGTGAGGACAGGGCCCTGGAAGGTTATGTCCTTTCGGGCACATCTGGGAACCTGCTCGAGAAGCCAGTGCAGCCCTGGCCAGCATGGAGAGAGCAGAGGAGGTGGGTTAGGCGGAGATGGGGGTCCTGGAACTTCAGTCAGAGGGCTTCAGACTTGGGAAGGAGCCCCTGATTCTTGAATCCAGTTCTAGTCATTTTTTTCTGGCTCGGGATTGCCTTATGGTGTAACCTTATCTCCCAAAGAATGAGGCAGCAACTCACAGGGCATGGTCACTTGGGGGATGGGCCTCCTGCTGGAACATGGCACAGGCTGGGTCCCAGACACTGTTCTAATTCCCTTATAGCAGCGGTTCTCAACCTGTGGGTCGCGACCCATTTGGGGGTTGAACGACCCTTTCACAGGGGTCGCCTAAGACCATCGGAAAACATATATATAATTACATACTGTTTTTGTGATTAATCACTATGCTTTAATTATGTTCACTTTCTAACAATGAAAATACATCCTGCATATCAGATATTTACATGACGATTCATAACAGTAGCAACATTACAGTTATGAAGTAGCAACAGAAATAATTTTATGGTTGGGGGTCACCATAACATGAGGAGCTGTATTAAAGGGTCGCGGCATTAAGGAGGTTGAGAACCACTGACTTATAGGCATCACTTCATTCAATCCTCACAGCAACCCTATGAGGGAGGTAGTGTTCTTATCCCCCATTTTACAGATGAGGCACAATTAAATCGAGGGATTTGTCTTGATGAAAAAGCCAAGTAGTCTGCCCAGAATTCATGCAGGTCTACTACACTGCCTCTGCATGCGTCTGGGGGTGAGGACAGAAGGGACATGTCATACCCAGGGAGGCAGGTCTCAAACAGGAAGGGCCAGGGCGGCCAAGTCCACGCCACAGGACTGGGAGGGCCTGGCTGAGCCTCCAGGCAGCCTCCTCTCCAGAGGAGACACCGGGGTGCCAGGGGAGAGAGACTGGACAAAGGCGTAGATGCCTGGGGTGGAGCCCATGCCGACATGGGCTGAGGCCGCAGCCGTGCCAGAGGCGACCGAGGGCATTTAGGTGGTCTGAGTGGGAGGCAGGCGTGTGAGAGGTGGCAGTGTGCGGGGCAGACAGCACTAGACTAGTCAGGGATGAGGAGAGAGAAAGCAGAGGTCCCCAGTGTGGTCCTCTGAGCTGCCAGTCTCCCTTCCTGCCAGGCTGGCAGGAGCATTGGGGCACCTCTGGCCTGAGGAGAGAAGAGGGAGCACTGGAAGGAGGGGGGATCCCATGACACGAGGTTGCCTCGAGGAGCCCGGGCTACTGGTATGAGGGTAACAGCTCTGGGCCAGGGGGACCAGGTCTGGCCAACTGGGAAAGGAGACAGACCGGGACTGGCGGATAAGAACCCCTCCGAGTGGGACAGCTGGGGGCGCTGCCTTGCTCTTTCCCACCTGTAATGTCCAGGTCTGGTTTAGAAGGTAGTGGACACGAAGTCTCTCACCCTAAGGGCTCTAGGAGACTGAAGGAGCTATGGTTGAGCAGTGATTGGTGTGAGGGGCGGGGCTTGCTGAGCTGACTGACGCTGGGGTAGGGGGTGGGGACAAGAGGGTAAGCTTCCCAAGTGCAGGCGAGCCCCCAGGCTGGAGCGAAAACATGCCAGGTCCAGGTTGGGGGTCCCGTCCAGCCATCAGGCCTCCAGGTCCTGGGGTCGGGAGCCCGCGGCTGCTCTCCCTCCAGGAGGGACCCTGTTAGGGCCAGGAGCTGGCTCAGGCTCCGTTCGGGGTCGGAGGAGACAGTTCGGCTGGACAAAGGGTGGAGGCACAGGCATTTCCAGCTGAGGCTTGGCCCCGTCCAGCCAGGAGGATGCGCAGATGGAGGAATAAGGCTGCTGCCCCCCCCCCTCACCCCCCACCCCCCACCCCGGCCTGGGCATCGCGGACTGAGTTCTGCGCGGGGCAGTTACGGCGGCACGGTCGGACCTCGGCCAACCTTGCACACCTCGCCCCACCTCTCCCCCCACCCCATCCCCCCACCCGCCACACCCACGAGGCCTGAAGCAATCCAGGCACGCCGGGGCTTTGCGGAGCTTCTCCGGGCGCCGGACGGGGCGGGGAGAACTCGCTTATTCGTGGATGCTGGTTCCTTCCCTCCTCGGCCCCTCCGTGCGCGCTGGACCAGGATGAGGGGGAGTCCCCAGGCTGGGGGGACCCGGGGAAAGTCTTCGGACCGCACCCCTACCCCCACCCCGGGTTAGAGCTGGGGGCTGAGCTGGAAACGCCCAGGGGCGCGCCTGGCAGTCCCACCCTAAGTCCTGGGCCGAGATTTTCCCGATGGGACCGGAGGGCCGCGGGGCGGGCCAGGACGGGGCGGAGGGTGGACGCAGGACCCCGGGGTCCTCCGCCCGGAGCGGGGAGGGCTCGCTGCGGGGCGGACCCTCGCAGGGACTCCCCAGCGCGCCGGCCACGCACTCACCGTGCAGGGTCAGGAAGTCCCGGCCCGAGTCCATGCCCGACGCGCGGCGCCGCGGGGAGGGGAGCGCGGCGGGAGCGGGGCGCTGCGGGGCACACGCCGCCGGCGGCCTGGGGTCCGAGCCGAGCGCGGAGGAGACGCGCAGGGACTGCGGTGGGAGGAGGCCGGAGGTGGGCCCGGGACACCGCCCCGCCCCCGCCAGCCGCCCGTGCCCCCGCCCCTCCGGTCCGCCAACCCGCGTCTCTCCCCGCCCGTCCCGGGGGCCGGGAGGGCGGGCCGAGGTCGGGGCCGGGGAGCCCGCCGAGCCCTGGCCCCCGGCGGGTGGACGCGCCCCGGCCAGAAATAGCCAGCGCCCTCCCGCTTCCTCCGCCGCTGCCACCCCCGGCGGCCGGCCCTGTCATTACCGAGGGCGGCCCGGCCCCACGCCCTGCCCGCGGGCGCCTCCCGGGGCTCGGGGCGATGCTCCCAGGGACCTGGCGTCACCCTCGGGAAGGGCAGCGTCCTGTCCGCGCCCAGGCGTCCAGCCGCCGCGCCCCGCAGGTCTGCTCTCCCCTCCGCAAAACGGGTGCCCAGGTCCCGAGATCCTCAGAGAGGACGCCCGGGCCTTGTCCGGAGGAGGGTCCCCTCCCGTCCGCTGGGAAGTGTGAACCCCAGGAGCGCCTTTGGTGGGGGCTGTGTGGGGCAGGGCGGGAAGCTCACAGCAAGGGAGTGCAGGGAGCTCACCTTTGAGACCCCCTCCCCCCGCCACACCCCCCTCCACACCCCCCAAACTGCTGGCAGTTGTGCAGCAGAGTGGCTGACAGGTGTGGAGCCGGGTCGCGTGGTCTTCCCAGGCTCCATTCTTTGGATGTCCTCCCAAGAGGCTGTCCGGGCAAGGGGTCCCTATGTGGACCCCCGACTCCCACCTTCAGTTCCTGAACCCAGACACCCTCTTTACAGGGTACTTAGAGAACCGCCTGCCCACCGCCCCTTGGGAGGGCCCCTTGGGAGAGCCCCCAGCGGGCCTCCCAGGATGAGGGGTGCGGCCCTCATGGGTCTCCTGGGCAGAGCCAGTTGGGCCCCTTCTGGAGAAGCCCTTCCCAGCGCAGCCAGCCTGGGTGGCCTTGTCTCCTGGTTCTGAGGGTTGGGAATGGGTCAGGACTTCAGGACTTTGGAGAGCCCCTCCCTCCGCAGACCTCCCCCAAGCCCTTCACCTGGCGTTCACTGTGGGTCCTGTCCTCCACCCCAGCCCTGGCAGCCCTGGCAGAGCCCTCCTGGGTTTCCCTTCTGCTCGGGCCTCACTTTGGAGCCTGGCCTGGGGGTGGGGACAATGAGGGGGGTCCTTTCTCTGCACTCACCTCTCCTTTCCTCTCCCACCTAAGACAAGATGCACCCTTCTAGGCCTGCCCTCTGGGGGCCTCCTGCCTCTGGGGGCCTCCTTGAGGCACCTCTGTCTGGGGCGGGGGGGGGGGGGGGGGCAGGAGCAAGTCTCTATTCAGCAAATCAGGCCTCCTCAAGCCCTGCTCCTCTTCCCAGGCAAAGACCCAATGAAATTCTGACACCAGCGGTTGACTTGGCTTCATCTGCAGCATCATTCCTATTTTTTCACATCACCTCCCAGTTCTGAGCCTCAGGCCCAAACCAGGGCATGATCTGGGACTGTCACCTCTCCCTTTGCCCCAGATGCCCCTGGCGAGGGCTGCAGCCGGGCTCCTTCTTCCTTTGCACACCCCCAACCCCCCTCACATAGGCCTTCTTTTGGCCTCAGGCCCAGACAGAGGAGCTGAAGCCCCTCCCTGGCCAGGGTGGTTGGGCAGGATAGGCGTGGCTGACTCAGAGTTGGCACATGCAGCCAGGTTCTGCTAGGAGAGGGCCGGGCCACACCCTGCTGCTGCTCTGAGGGGCCAGCCCACACTCCAGCACCCTCCTCACCTCTCCTGTCCCTCCGCCCCTTTCTCTCCTACAGGCTGGGAGGCACTCTGCTTGTGTCTGCTGAGTAAAGCCTGTGAGGTGGTTATGCCTGTACCTATGTGCGTGGAGGGACTAGTCACTAGAGGGCCCAGCAAGAGGCTTTGTACCCAACCACAAAGTTGCTGGATTCTGCTCTCTCTGCCTAAACTTGCCAAGTGCCTAAATGACTGCCCTGCCCCACCCCTTCCCCCATCCCCTCAAATCCCAGCTCTCAGCTACCTCTACAAGATGCCCTGAGATCCCGGTGACTCAGCAGGCTCAGCCGGGTGCGCAGAGAGGTCATGCCTGCCCAAAGACTAGTTGCCTAATGGCGGAGTTACAGGCCTCTCACCACCTCCCTAGCTGCCCATCCTGTCTTCAGGGTGTGTGTAAAGGTGAGTTTGGGGGGAGGAGGCTTCTGGGATGACTGGGGACAGTTGAAACCTAGTGTTTGGGCCAGTGTCTACCTCAAGTCGCTTCCCTTGGCCCCTCCACCACTTTTGAATGCCAACCTTCAGGATGGTCAGGCTCCCGGGGTTCTCAGGGCTGGCCCTGCTCAACGCCTCCCCCAGAAACAAGCTGGTGAGGTGGGTGAGGTTTATTCTGCTCCCTCCTTGTCTTTGGGGCCCCTGACCCAGGGCATGGGGGGTGAGGGGCTGTTTAAACCTTGGCTCTGCTGTTTCCTGCTCCGAGACCCTGAGCAAGTCCCATCACATCTTGCAGCTCTGAGGTCGGAATCAGCTAAAGTAACAGACGTTGAGTCCTGGTATGAATAAATGCCTGCTGGACAGACATGTACGGGAATCCCCGCTTCCCACAGCTGTCCTCTTCCTGGCCTCTGCTACTGATCCTGCCGCTCTTGGCCCAAGAGTGTGCCCGATGCTTGCGAAGACTGGAACACCCCATCTGAGCTCCCCCCAGAGGGTTCCGGACCCAAGTCCGGGTGCTTCGGGAGGAAAAGTGAAGGCTGCCTCCCCCAAGGGAGTAGCTGTGGGGAAGTGAGGGCTCAGATCAAGTCAGGAAGAGACTACTGACCGTGCAAGGATCAGGATGCCACACCAGACCACAAGGTGTCTGGGCCTGTGGGTAATCCCAGGTCAGTATGGGACAATTTGGGGTTACTTTTCTATAATTATATTTGTGGGATTTTATTGCATATTCATATGTGAATTTAACTGATTTTTTTCAATCCTCACCTGAGGACGTGCTTATTGATTTTAGAGAGAAGGGAAGAGAGAGAGAGAGAGAGAGAGAGAGAGAGAGAGAGAGAGAGAGAGACATCAATGTGAGCGAGAATCATTGATCAGGTGTCTCCCATATGTACCCCGACCAGGGATCGAACCTGCAACCTAGGTATGTGCCCTGACTGGGAATTGAGCCCACAACCCTTCAGTGTACAGGATGACACTCCATCCAACGGAGCCACACCAGCCAGGGGTGTGACTGTGATGTTTATTTCACTGTGGACTAAGTCCCACACTCACTCCCACCCTGCCCCACTCCACAGGCAGAGTCCAGTGCCGGATGCGGGGGAACAGACAGGGGCATAGCCCTCAGACCCTCATCTGAGGGAGGAGGCACAGCCTTGAGGGAGGAGGCACACTTAAGGAATGAGCAAACTGAAGAAGAACTGAAACTCCAGTTTCAAAACTATTCTGTCCTTTAATTTAGTCAACAAATATTTATTGAGCACCTACTCTGTACCAAGTACTGTTCTAGAAGCATGGGAATCATCAGTAAAAAAATATACCAAGCCCTAGCCTGTTTTGCTCAGTGGATAGAGCATCGGCCTGCGGACTGAAGGGTCCCAGGTTCGATTCATGTCAAGGGCATGTACCTTGGTTGCGGGCACATCCCCAGTTAGGGGGTGTGCAGGAGGCAGCTGATCGATGTTTCTCTCTCATTGATGTTTCTAACTCTCTATCCCTCTCCCTTCCTCTCTGTAAAAAAAATCAATAAAATATATTTTAAAATATATATATATATATATATATATATATATATATATATATATACCAAAACCCCCACCTCATGAAGCTTATGTTCCAATGGAAAGAAGAGATGCTGTAAGAAACAAAAGAAGTAAATTGTTTAGTACATTAGGTATAAGGACAATTTAAGAGGTAAGGGAATTCAAGAATGGGAGAGGGTTAAATTTTAAATGGGTTGGCCAGGCTGCGTCTTCTGGGGAAAGTGCCATTTGAGCAAAGACTTGAAGGAGGCGAGAGAGTGGGCCATTCGCAGACCTCTGTGGTAGAGGAGTCAGGGCAGTGCCAAGACCCTGACGCAGGTGGGTGTGGTGGTTGGAGGACGGGCAAGGAGACCCTGTGGCTGGAGCAGAGAGAGTGAGGAAGGTGGGTCCTGGGGGAGGACAGAATGGTGATGGGGTCCAGGTCCTGTCGGGCCTTCCAAGGGCGTCCACTTGTACTTTGGGGAAAATGGGAAGCACTTGGAAGGTTTCGAGCTGTGGAGGGACACGGCTGACTTGTGTTAAAGGAATCACTTTGGCTTCTGGAAGGAGAAGTATCATGGAGGGACAGGGCTGAAGCAGGGAGTCCCATGGGGAGGCACTTGCAGCGATTCAGGTGAGAGTGGGTGGCGGCTCAGACCTCAGAGGGAGGCATGAAGGTCATGAGAACTGGTAGGAGGCTGGGTGCATTTTGATGGCAGAGCTGACAGGTGGGGGCTGTGAGAGAAAGGGGAGTCAAGAGTGACGCCAAGCTTTTGGCCTGGGCCACGGGAAGGCAGAGTTCCAGTAACTGAAACAGCGAAGGCCGAGGAGGAGCAGGCGCTCTGTTTTGGACACGTGAGGTTTGAGGGGCCTTGAAACACTCAAGGCTAGGTGTCAAGTTCAAGATGAATGTACAAGTCTGGAGTTTTGGAGGGAGTTGTGGGGTGGGATAAAATTCGGGATATGGCTCAAAGTATGTTTTCAATGTCCATCCGCCCTCACAGAATGCTCGTTGAGTCCTCTCTGGGATCCTCTTCCCGGAGGGCGATTTGGCAATATTTCAAATATTTAAACGTGCATACCCTTGGCAAAGCAATTCTAATTCTAGGATATTATATAATATAGAGATATGATATTATATAGAGATATGATAGTATCTCTATACTATATACAAAAACACTGTGCAAGGTAAAGTTCATTAGCAGGGACCTGGGTACATAACTTACATTCCATACATCAGGTTCTCTTGCATCTGTTTTAAAAAAAACAAACAGTTTTCTGTGAGGTGATGTAGGACATAAGTGAAAGAAAGCAAATGGCTGTGTGTGTGTGTGTGTGTGTGTGTGTGTGTAATGTACAATATGATGTCATTTGTGCTTTTCTTTTTTCTTTTTCTTTTTTTAAATATATGTTTTATTGATTTTTCACCGAGAGGAAGGAAGAGGGATAGAGAGCTAGAAACATCAATGAGAGAGAAACATCGATCAGCTGCCTCCTGCACACCCCCCACTGGGGATGTGCCCGCAACCAAGGCACATGCCCCTGACCGGAATCGAACCCGGGACCCTTCAGTCCGCAGGCCGATGCTCTATCCACTGAGCCAAACCGGTCAGGTCTCATTTGTGCTTTTCAATAAAATTTTAAAAAACTATAGATACTGATATTTGTACCGGCAGGAAAAATAGCTGGAAGGATGCAGAACTCATCCAGGGAAAGAGTTTGAGAAGAGGACACTTACTTTTGTTCTTTATGTGCTATTTTATTTTATTTTTTTACCATGATGACATATAACTTTTGAATCTTAAAAGTAAAACAATTAAAAAAGGCCAAGCAATGTGTGTGGGAACCCAGAGATAAACAAAGAAAAATTCTGGTGGGCAGCACATGTTAGAAAGTGAAGAAGGCAACTCAGGAAACTCCCTTTGTGCTGCTGAATCCCTCCCGGGGGAGGGCTGCCAAGTGGTGCAAAGGTGGCCCCTGCCCTTGTTACTGTGCCTGGTTTGAACCATTCATTTATTTAGTTGGTCAGACAGCAAACAAATTGAATGCTCGGCACAGTGGAATCAGGGATGAATCCAGCTTATCGGGCTGAGAGATACCAGGAGAAGAGGGAGAAGAGAGGAGACGGGGAAGCATAGAGGAAAGGGGAAAGCAAGGGAAGAGAGTGCGTCTTTAAGAGGGAGTTTCAGCACAGTTGCTGAAAGGTGGAGGGAGAGGAAGACAGAGGAGTGGCCATTGGCATTGGAGGAATTGAAAGGTTGCTAGAGGCATCAGCCTGGACAGAGCAGAGGGGACTGAAGCCAGTGGGTGGGAGGGATCGGAAAAGGGGGAGACCTCCCAGGTGGTCCCAGATTCCCTGTGACCTACTCTGAGGCTGTTGAGGCAGGATGGAGAGGCCAAAAGTGATGGCAAGTATCCACTGGCCTGCCCTTCCCAAGGACAGGAAGGGGTCCAGGGAGCCTCCATAAGAAGAACTGCTCCTCACTAAGAAGACCGCTTGGTTTGAGTTGGCCCACTCCTAATATCAGAGCAATGGAGGCCCCCAGACTGTTCCAGGTCTCCTGTCACACACATCTCCCTTGTGCACCGCTGGGGACCTTGCATGCATGTAGACCAGTGGTTCTCAACCTTCCTAATGCCGCGACCCTTTAATACAGTTCCTCATGTTGTGGTGACCCCCAACCATAAAATTATTTTCGTTGCTACTTCATAACTGTAATTTTGCTACTGTTATGAATCGTCATGTAAATATCTGATATGCAGGGTGTATTTTCATTGTTCGCAACCCACAGGTTGAGAACCGCTGGTGTAGACAATTGGACAACCAGCCCATTTAGCCAAGCTTCCTCCACCTCCCACCAAAGCTACCCTTAGTGCCAGCACCAGTGAGCAATGGGAGGAGGGACTTAAAGAGGCCTGCACAGGCCCTGTCAATGGCTCAGGACGTTTAGGCAAATCATTTTGGGGCAAGTTACCTTGGCCTAGCGGTCTCCTCACTCCATAGAGAAGGATGCGACTGAAGGAAAGCCAGAGCAGGGGCCTCTCTCAGGTACATAATCAGCAGGGGCCCTAGATTGCCAGCCCTGAGGATGAAATACTGGAAGGGACCCACGAGGGAGGTACGCCCAACCAAGAGAAGCGGAAGTGGGCCAGGTCTGTGGGCAAACATCCTGGGCTCATCTCAGGAAGTGGGTTTCAGGCTGTAAGGCACGCAGACTCACCCCGGGAGTAAAAGCGGCCAGTTGTATCGCCCGTGAGCAGAAGCCACGCTGTGCCAATGATGACAGTCCACGCTGTGCCAATGATGACAGATGTCAAACTGCTGCCCCGGACAGGAGCAGCCCTCTTCCCGAACATCTCATTGAACAGATCACACAGGTATCCACCTGGTCGCACACACAGGATATGAGGGAGTCATTCCTGACCCCTCTTCTCTCTCACTCCCAGTATCCATCAGCAAGTCTGGTCCATTCTACCTTTTTAGGTCCATCTCTCATCAGTTCCACTCCTCAACTTCTCTTATGTTCCCCCCGTGTGCGGTGTTCTCTCCCAACTTTTGCACAATGGGGACCTTCTGCAGGGACTGTCCTTTTTCCTTCTTTCCTGGCTTACTCATCCTTATTTTTTCTTTTCACTTAAAAAATTGAAGTAGAATTTATATACAGTAAAATGTACCCTTTAGCCGAAACCGGTTTGGCTCAGTGGATAGAGCATCGGCCTGCGGACTGAAAGGTCCCAGGTTCGATTCCGGTCAAGGGCATGTACCTGGGTTGCGGGCACATCCCCAGTGGGAGATGTGCAGGAGGCGGCTGATCGATGTTTCTCTCTCATCGATGTTTCTGACTCTCTATCTCTCTCCCTTCCTCTCTGTAAGAAATCAATAAAATATATTTAAAAAATAAAAATAAAAAAAAATGTACCCTTTAGAGCAGGGGTGGGCAAACTTTTTGACTCGAGGGCCACAATGGGTTCTTAAACTGGACCGGAGGGCCGGAACAAAAGCATGGATGGAGTGTTTGTGTGAACTAATATAAATTCAAAGTAAACATCATTACATAAAAGGGTACAGTCTTTTTTTTTTTTTTTTTTAGTTTTATTCATTTCAAATGGGCCCCGATCCGGCCCGCGGGCCGTAGTTTGCCCACGGCTGCTTTAGAGTGTACAGATAGAGAGGAAGGAAGAAAACTCGGAAGGGCTGGCAGCTGGAGGTTTGTGGTCCGCGAGGTTTGACAAATCCATAGTTTTGTAACCACTACCAGTCAAGACAGAAGATTTCATCACCCCCAAGAAATTCCCTCGTGCTCCTTTGGAGCTCACTCTAATTCTCACCACCAGCACCT
Organism: Myotis myotis; assembly: GCF_014108235.1. Lineage (NCBI taxonomy): Eukaryota > Metazoa > Chordata > Mammalia > Chiroptera > Vespertilionidae > Myotis > Myotis myotis. The sequence goes on from NW_023416317.1 coordinate 50,668,973, forward strand.
GACAACCACTGACCTATTTTCTGTTTGCATTTTCCACGGTGTATAAATGGAATCATTCCGTAGCATAGCCTGTTGGAATGCGGTTGTTTTTTACCCAGCATGATGCATTTTGTGGATGAAAAGGGGCCACATGCTAACCTGACTAGCTCAGGGAAGGTCTGTGTGGTGGCCTTGCAAGCTCAGAGACCTAAAGTAACCACAAAGGATGGTCTGAAATTAAAACTTTTAAAATTAAAGAGCAGTTTTTAGTGGGTAGTCATGTCCTAGGCCGGTATCTTCCCTGACAAAGATCAACTTTGATCTTAGCTGAGCCTGTTGTCTTTTTGCATCTCCGATAACATACCTTGGGAATGTCAGGGTAACTTGTACCTTCCCTCAGGGCACAAGCAATGCACCAGGGCGAAACCACAAGTTTCCTCATTGTTACTGTTATCATGTTGACTGTTAACTATCATATGTAAAAGAAGCATGTGTCTATCATTATACTTTTTATCCAATCCCAGAGCCCCCCAACCCTTGCCCTTTGCTTTCTCCCACCTCCCTAATCTATCCCCAATGGATTTCATGTAACCCTCTTACATCTCCTCCTTTGATGATATTTTATAAAAGTAGGTAAAAAAACAAACAAACAAACAAACAAACAAACAAAAACAGCTATTCTCTGGAACATTGTCTCAATACATGGAGATTCTGTTTCCTGGCAGGCAATGGTCAACAGTTTGGCTCAAATAAACTCACAAAAATCCTCTAAAGGTTTGAATGTTTCTTAGGTTAGCAATTTGATCATTCATCTATGCTGTTGTGTATCAATAGTCTGTTTCCTCTTTATTGTTGAGATTATTCTAATATATAGATAGATGTGCCAGTTTATTCTTTCACCAGTGGATGGGACATTTGGGTTTTTTCCAGATTTTGGAGGATATGAATAAAGCTGCCTTAAACATTTGTATATGGGATTATGTGTGCCCATGAGTTTTTATTTCACTTGCGGAGATACCTAAGAGTGGGGCTGCCGTGTGGGTAACTTTATAAGAAACTGCCGAACTGTTTTCCCAGAGCTGCCATGCTGGTTTGCATTCCCGTTGCAATATGTGAGAACTCGCGTTGCTTCACATCTCACCCGCACTAGGTTGGCTGGTTCATTTGTTTTTATTGATTTGTCGATTGATTGACTGACTGACTTCATATTCTACTAAAGTGTGTGGTGCTTTCACATTGTGCTTTTAATTTCCACTGCCTTGATGACTAACGGTGAGTCTACTCATTCTTTTACATCTCCGCTTGGTCTTCACTTCTTCCAAACACCACTGTTCACACTCACTTTACAGACCGATTAAGCTCCTGTCCTATGTGGTTCCATGACCACCACCATTTATCTCCAGCTTGGCCTAAACCCGCTAAACTGTCATTGTGTTTCTGTTCCCACCTTGTTCACCACCCTCGTGTGTGTGTGTGTGTGTGTGTGTGTGTGTGTGTGTGTGTGTGTCTCTCTCTCTCACACACACACACACACACACACACACACACAGTGAGCTACTGAGGACAGAAGCAGCATCGTACTTCCTTTGGTATCTCCAGCTCCCGGCACAGACCTGAAACAGAATCTTATACAGTAAATATTAAAAGAGCGAATTAACGATTGCTTAACAAATTCCAGAACGGACGGGTGAAGATAGGTAGTTAGGAACAAGGTTTTGCAACCAGACTGTCCTGGCTGTGTCCACTAACCCTTTCTCCATTGAGTTCTAACCTTTTCTCCAATAAGCTCACCTGAACACAGGTGACGCTAGTGATGAGCCTATTGATGACGATGACAACGACGACGCTGTGGACCAGGGAGGCAAAGCGGAAAAGGCGGGGCCAGCAGCGGAAGTGCCGTTAGCGGCGTCTTAGTTGCCATGGAGCCCGGACCAGCCAGAGACCGCCGCTCCTCCAAGTCTGGATCCTACGCGTTCGCGGGGTCAACATGGACGACAACCTCGCGTCTGTCGCGGATCTGCCGCCCCAGCCAGTCCGTCTGGCTGTCCTCCCTCGCTTACCCCGAGTCTTTCCATCCCAGCTTCAGGAGTCGGCCCCGCCGCTTCTCGCTGCCCACGCTCCCACAGCTGCCGGAGCCGCAGCTGCTGCGCCTGCGCCCCACCTCCCTGCGCACCCAGGACATCTCGCACCTGCTCACCGGCGTCTTCCGGAATTTGTACACGGCCGAGGTGTTCGGCGACGACGTGAGCACAAATCTGATCAAGGCCCGCGGCAGCGAGGATGACGTCCACGAGGAGTTCGTGGATGAGCTGCAGCAGGTAACACGGGCCCCGGCCCTGCGTCCCCGCGCGCTCCCTACTGGTGGGGCCCGTCGCACCTGAGGACAGTGCTGGGGACCCAGGACGCGCCCCCCAGAAAGTTGCTCCTCCCCCAACCCCTCCCCCGCAGTATTTGCTGCTCCACAAGTATGAGCGCCTGCCGGCTGCCAAGCGCTGTTCCAGGCACCGGGATGCAGCTGGGAAAGAGCCAAGTCCCTGTCACATGTTCCCCACGTTCCAGGAGCACTCAACATACAATTATACAAATACATACTACACACAGAAGGCCTAAACCTGTCACACCTACCTTCATTTCTCTGCGCACACACACATTATACAGTATACAGGCAGACCTCGGAGATACTGCGGGTTTGGTTCCAGATCACCGCAATAAAACCAGTGGTAATCTTTTTGCTGGTGGAAGGTCTTGCCTTCAATTAGTAGAAAAACACACCTGTGAAGTGCAATAAAGCGAATTATAATAAAACAAGGTATGCCTGTATTTCTGTATTTTATGACTGGGGCAGATGGCGGAATAATTGTTCCCTGGAGATAAAGCTGAAAGTCACTCCCCCTCCTGGGGGGAGAGGGGGGGTTGTCTGCCTTTGTATGGGAAACCACAGTCTTAGCCGGGACATTCGTGCCCAGATGGTAGGAGGCATGCCCCGTCTCTGGAACAGCAGCTCTACCTCCTCATCTGTGCAAAGAGGAAAGCAGCCAACTTGAGGCCTCTCTGCCAGGGCTGCCTTCTCGTGACTCCCTGCAGGGAGGCTCAGCTGAGAGCCCTCAACTAGCTGAGTTTACTGAGTTTACTCGGAAGGGCTGGCAGCTGGAGGCTGTGTGAACCCTAAGCCGCCCGCAGCTCAGGAGCAAGTCCTTTGAATGGGGATCTGGGTGGCACAACCCTCTGTCTACCACGTGGTGTGCTGACTTGTATTTGGAATTTCAGGATTTGGATGGCAGCTCTCTTTACTGTGAAGTCAGGAGACAGGCTTTCCAGCTGGCCTCCGTTCCTGACTGTCCTCTGACGCCTTTAAACCATTTTACTCTGTAGGTCTCAGTTTTCACATCGGTCAGGGTAGACCCGATGGCCTCTATAGTTCGGTGCTTCCCAAAAAGCCCTGATGCTGGGGTGAGGTTGAGTAAAGCTATGTGATCTCACACTTCTGTGCATTTGATCATCCACCTGCCAGATTCGGAAGCTCTATAAGCAGCGGTTGGATGAGTTTGAAATGTTGGAGAGACATATCATTCAGGCCAATGCACGGGCCATCGCGGAGAAAGAGCGGGCCACGCACCAGGCCAAAGTCCAGGCACTTGAGCCCAACATCAAGATGCCTCCAGGTGTGTATAAAGAACCCCCATGTGCTTTCACCCTGACTCCCCAGCTGTGACTATATTTCCGTATTTGCTCCATTGCTCGCTCGCTAGTCATTACCTGAACATTTGGACAGCAAGTTGCAGATGTGATGTTTCATGACCACAAAACACTCCAGTGTGCATGTCTCCAAAACAGGGACACTCTCCTACATAACCAGTACACAACCCTCCAAGCCCAGAAATTGGCATTGGTGCAACATTAACCTCCAGTTCACAGGCCCCATTCACATTTCTCAGCTGGTGGACAGTGGCTCTCTCTCTCCTCGCTGGTCAGGCATCCTGTCTAGGAAGTCATGTTGCATATACTTGTCATGTCTCTTTTATTAGACTTTTCATTTGGTACAATTCTTTTATCTTTTCCTGTCTTTCATGGTATTGACAACTTATTTTTTTTCCAATTTTTTTATTGTGGCAAAATGCACATAACATAAAATTTACCTTCTTAGTCATTCTTAAGTGTATTGTTCAGTGGTTGGTATAAATACATTCTAGCCCAGCTGGCGTGGCTCAGTGGTTGAGCATCGACCTAGGAACCAGGAGGTCACGGTTCGATTCCCGGTCAGGGCACATGCCCAGGTTGTAGGCTCAATCCCCAGTAGAGAGCACACAGGAGGCAGCAGATCAATGATTCTCTCTCATCATTGATGTTTCTATGTCTCTCTCCCTCTCCCTTCCTCTCTGAAATCAATAAATACGGTGACATTCAAAAACACTGGATACATGGGAGAAATTAAAATATGATTGCACATGCCCAAGGAAAGGCTCAGAAAAACCTGAGGAGACCTTAAGTTTACACCCCAGGCTGACCCTCCACACACAGAACCTACAGGAATTTAAATTCACCGAGTTCAGTGGTAATTTCTTAGTATTTCTCGGAGAGGCATTCTCAGGGTTCTCCAAGATCTTGCTCCTCATCAAAGCTCCATCACCGCACCACCGGCATTTGCTGAAAACTTCCTTAACTAGCCACCTCGATGGTGATGCTGTCTTTAATCAATGCACTCGTTAAAGAAATTGTGTTCTTTTTCCTACAGACGTGTCCACAGTCTGCTTTTTCTGATTTCAACATTGTGGTGGTGTTTAACCTGTTCTTATGGTCCCCCTATTGCCTGCAACTCAGTCATTAGTTCTAGAGGCTTAGTGAGGTTTAGGTACAGTTTGGTGGGGGGAGAGGAGCAGAGAGGAGCAAGACCACTTCACTGGTGCTGTGTGCTTCCTTCAGGAGGTACATGGTATCTGATGTCTCTCTCTCCATGATGCTGGCAGCTTTTGCCTGGACCTGTTGTTTCCTTGGGGGTTGTAAAATATAATAAAACTAGAGGCTCAGTGCACGAAATTCACGCAAGAGTAGGCCTTCCTTCCCCCAGCTGCCAGCACCGGCTTCCCTCTGGCCGCCAGCAGGTACCCGGGACCCAGGCTTCCCTCGAAGCCCCGGCTTCATCCAGGAGGTCGTCCGGAAGGACCCCAGGTCTAATTAGCATATTACGCTTTTATTATAATAAAATGCTAATGGTACTGGAATACTTCCATAAAGAGAAACTTTTCAGCAACTATGTTGATTACCCCAAGATATGAGCAGAATTAATTCTTTCCCCGTATTCGCCAGTTTTGGAAATAATAAGTTGGTCCCCCTGGCATCTTTCAAACATGACTGATGAGGCTTATTTAGTTTGTTTTCAGTACCATGATGAACTCGTGGGTTTCATAACTACAATTATATTTGTCATCCTTATTGATGCTCCAGCCGTCCCATCTTTGGCCAAATTGAGCCTTTTCAGGTTGACTCCTAACTCTTGGACACATGGTCTTTGATGACTTTCAGGCTCATCTTGTGTGTTTATTGCCCCAGACTTAGAATCAGCCATTTCTCCAAGAAGCCCTGGTTCCCTTTTATTTCCCACAAAAAAACTTTGATCTATCCTCCCGCACCCCTGAAAGTCATTATTTTCCCAAGCAGTAGGCAGAAGGGACGGTGGTTTTAGGGTTGGAAGACCTGACGTATCTGTGGCTCAGAGGGAGGGAGACGTAGAAGATACAGTGGCTTAGAAAGGCATTTCACTGTGGGATGATAGGTTCTCCCACTGGATCTGTCCAATGATTCTGTGAGGTAGATTTCTCTCCATTTTATCGGTGTAGGAACTGAACTCAGAGAGAGGATCAAATAACTTCCCTAAATCCCCACAGCGCAGAAGGGCTGGGACCCCGATTTGAAGAATCGTTGACCAGACACAGTGTCACGCTTGGTTAGATAACTTCCCTTAGGGGGTGGCTCTGAGCGGGAGGACCTGTCCTTGTCAGACCTGCCACCTCAGAGGCTCGGGTCCCATTAGATAGTAAATTCTCAGCACGGATCCCACATCTCCTCCTGTTCCCCTTCCACCACAGCAGAGCCATGGACCTGCCAGAATCCCTCCCTCAGCCATGCGTTTAGGCAGAGATTTCTGGGAGCAGATGCTCATGAGGTTTTATTAGTTGCCTGATAATCAACCCTGAGCTTTGGGAGTCAGTGTGTCCCTGTCTTTCATAGGATTCTTTTGGCTAGAGATCAAAGGAGATTAAATAATTGGTTGGTTGTGGTTTTTGGTTTTGTGTGTGTGTGTGTGTGTGTGTTTTTTTTAATGAAAGTGAACTGAAACATTGAGAACTGGGAAACAAAGATCAGTCAGAAGAATTTTGCAATGACCTTCATTTTTTTAACTCAAGATAATATTGAGTCATAATCAGATATTTTCTGCTCAGGTTTCTGAGCCTTCTGCTCATAATGTTCTCTTTTATTTCAAAAGTAGCAGAAGTAGAGAACTTAATCCAGTTTCCTGAACATGCCTCTGATCCCTTCTTCTCCGTGTCCAGCAAGGTGACCCAAGAAACTCTTTTTTAAAATCCTCACCCAAGGATATGTTTTTATTCACTTTAGAGAGAGAGAGGCAGGGAGAAAGGGGGGGAGGAGAGAAGAGAGAGAAAGAGAAACATCGATGTGAGAGAGAAACATTGATTGGTTACCCCCACCCCACTACCCCACATGTGCCCCGGCTGGGGATGGAACCTGCGACCTTTTGGTGTACTGGATGATGCTCCAACCAACCAACCTACCCAGCCAGGCCCCCAGCCTCTTTTAACTGAGATGATTGATGGAGAGGACAGGCCCTGAAACTTTCCTTCCTTGAGGCCCAGAGGCAGCCTTCCTCTGTTGGCTGCTACAGCTGTCACAGGGTTGGACACACACACAAATGTCCCCAGGCCGAGGGAGAAAGGTCAGAATTCTGCAGAACATCTCACGCTCTCATTCCCTTCCCCTGCTGGTAAATTTTCCACATTATCTTGGGGGACTGGATGGCCCCACCCCTTACAGAGTCATGCTCAGGGTCAGTGCAGGAGGCCCACCCTGCCCAGGTGGGGAGGATGGTCACAGCCGTGCAGGGTTTCCCAAGGCTCTCCTGGTACGTAATCCAGGCCCGACAAGGAGAGAGACTTTCCAAAGATTCAGATACACAAACTTCTCCCTGCTTTGCAGACCCAACACCCAACCACCCACGCCCCGGGGGAGGGCTGTGGAGGCAACGTTATCAGATGGGAGAGGGTACATCTTCCCACGTGGCCTTTGCCTTTTGTATGAAAGTTTGATCCCATGATCCTTCAAATAGACCATCACCAAAGCCTTTGAGAACTGGGCTAGATTATGTCAACTTGGCCTTGCTGCCAGTCCCTGCTGAGGTCTCTGTGTTGAAAGGAGAGGAGGCGGAGGGAGGTGGGGAGGGCGCAAGCATCTCCCGGAATGTGCCTTTTCCCAATGGTCAGAGGCCCTTGGTGAGTTTTGGAAGGGGAGGCCACTGTTCTCAAGAAGCAGTAGCAGGCAGGTGACCGAGCAGCTGTGAATTTCACAGTAGCTTCCAGGTAACTCCTCAAGAACCCCCAGCCTCAGGGCTGCTGGCTGAACTGGTTCATGATGGTTCCCTGACTTTCTCTCTCCCCCTCCATAATCCCCTGCATTCAAACCAACCCTTACTATGTGATTCACGTAGAGTAATTTCTGTTTTCCTGATTGAACCCTGGCTATTACAGTAACTAAGCCAAATCTCAAAATCCCCAAACTAACATATGATGGGAGAAACATATATTCTTCCCTTGTCTCTCCTCTACCCTTGGTTATAGGACCCTCCAAAAGGGAGGCCATTTAAAATCACCATGTTGGTTAATGGAGCGAGCAACAAAGTTTGAAAACTTCCAAATCTTCCACTCATCCTATTTATTCCATAATTTTTTTTATCAATGTATTACTATACATGGTTTAAGAAAATTAAGTAATTTAGGAAAGCTTCTAATGGAATATAAAAAGCCTTCACCCATGAATGTCACTTTTCATTTGTCCAAACCCTTAGCATGTACAGCACCAAGAGTGAGCCATAGTGTAAACTGTGGACCTTGGGTGATGATGATGTGTCAGTTGTAACAAATGCACCACTTTGGTGGGGGCCTCTGATAATGGGGAGGCTGTGTATGTGGGGGGGTGTGGGGGGGGGGTAGACAGAGTACACAGGAAATCTCTGTACCGTCTTCTCAGTTTTGCTGAGAACCTAAAACTGCTCTAAAAATAAAGTCCATTGGGAAAAAAATGCTCCACCTCACCTCTTTCATTTTTAGCTGTAATTCTTCTGTTCTCCTCTAACTAAGATGTCTTGACGACTATTTCTTGGCTCATCAACCATAAATATTAATCACTGACTCCCCACTCTGTTAATGAGATTTTCTCTCATGTGTCTGTGGGCCAGCTGGGGGTTGGATGATCTAGGTTGGACCTGGTCAGCTGGATCGGCTTCAAGCTGTGGGTCTGGCTGGACGTGGCTCCTTGCTGCAGGTTGGGCTCAGGTTTGCTCCATGTGGATTCATGCTGGGGTCCAGAATGAAGGGGCAGGAGCTTCCCTCCTGGGCAGGGACGCTCTTCTCATGATGTTGGCAAAGACACAAGAGGGAGAAAGCTCAGCTGTACAATCACATTTCAAACCACAGGCGACATCTCATCAGAAAATCACATCAATCATGTGACCAAAGTCAAGGGTGAAGTGAGAGCTCTGTCTAAAGTAGCAGGAGCCACATGGCCAAGGATGTGGCTACGGAAGCAATGAAGAATTGTGGCCCTTTATTCACTCAACCACGCTTCTCTTGGTGCTGTTTTGTTATAGGCCTCTCTGTCAGTAACAATATTTTAGCTGAAACCATATCACAGCACAGCCTTGCCCAATGGTTGTCCTCTTTTAAGTGGCTGGTCAACTGGCTGATTCGTTTCTTAAATCTCAGAATTACCACAGGGTTCTGAGGAAGAATGTTGTTAGATGGTTATGCTCAGAGGATGAAGGAAGCTTGGGGGTAGCTTCTTCAACGTCAGTCTGGCTTGAAACACCCTTGTCCTTGTTCCCTTGTACCTAGTGAAGACGATCTTCAGATGGTGCGTGGACAACAAGTTGCTACAGAAGCATCACTTGATCTGCCCGGACGATTACTACAGCGATCCAGTGCCATTTTGCTCTGCGCCTAAAGGTAACGCCTCTGTGCTCCCTCGGAGCCTCTGCCATGGTCCCAGCGACGCCCGTTAGTAGCAGGACCATGTTTGCTGCCATTTCCTTGTTCACACGGTTCCCCACCCCCTTTTTCTTTAATTTTGATAGTGGCCGTTGGCAGGGTCAGATCTGCTACTTGACACGTGCAAGACAAAAGTCTCAACTCTTCAATGTGGAATAGGGTGCTCTGGTTAGCTACTCAACGCCAAGAGATAGAAAAAACGGTTAGAAATGTATTTGACTGAATCATAGTACAAAAATCAAATACAAAAACCACATGTATTTCAGTGAGACATACATAAGCAAGGGAGCATGTTCCTGATGGAGTCCGAGCATGGCCCTGGGGGTTTTCCCCTGTCCCATGCAGGACCAGAGCAGCTTTTCTCCCTCTGAGTATGGGAGGAAGGTTGGGGAGGAAGACAGAGAAGGATGAGTGTGTGTGTGTGTGTGTGTGTGAGAGAGAGAGAGAGAGAGAGAGAGAGAGAGAGAGAGAGAGAGAGAGAGAGGGAGGGAGGGAGGGAGAGGGAGAGGGAGAGCGCGCGAGAGCAAGAGAGAGAGAAAGATTGATTGGGCTAGTTTCTTGTGATGTGGGAGGTATAATCTTCTGAGAATGAATGGGGTGGGAACCTGGGTTGTGGGCTTAAGCAGGGTGGTAGTTTTCGGGGAGCCACTGTTTGGATTTTGTGGCCAAACATCAGGATGGCCGCTGGTGGAAGCTCAGAAGAAGAGCTCTCCAGCAGCCCTGGTCTGTGAGACTCTGCTGATCTCTGGGGCTTTGGAGCTGAGAAGGCACTGAGGCGGGAAGATTGGGATCCAGGGAGCTGAGCGTGGTGATGTGGGAAGAGCCCACAGACGGACTGAGCTGCATAGAGATTTAAGGCCAGAACGCGGCAGCAGAATCAGGTGTCGGGGAGGTTAAGCCACTCAGTCCTCTAGAGTTAGTTGGACACCCACTATCTGATGCAGATGGAGGAGGAGGGAGTGAACACGTACTGAAGATTTATCAGGCGTTGTGCTGAGGAATGTGCGGTGGGACCAGTTTCACTGCATTCTTGCTAGCAATGGATGTTCTCCTTTAACCTTTAGAGCAGCGGTTCTCGACCTGTGGGTCGCGACCCCTTTGGGGGTCGAACGACCCTTTCACAGGGGTCGCCTAAGACCATCGGACAATATTATAACAATATAATTACATATTGTTTTTGTGATTAATCACTATGCTTTAATTATGTTCAATTTGTAACAATGAAAATACATCCTGCCTATCAGATATTTACATTACAATTCATAACAGCAGCAAAATTACAGTTATGAAGTAGAAACGAAAACAATTTTATGGTTGGGGGTCACCACAACATGAGGAACCGTATTAAAGAGCCGCGGCATTAGGAAGGTTGAGAACCACTGCTCTAGGGGATGTTCTTGAAGATGTAAAAAGCCAAGACAAACATTGACTCCTGTGTGAGCTTTTCAGAAGCATGTTCTCATATGGGGTATGTGAACATGCGTGTGTGGGTGACACTGGCCTGCTCATGTTCAACAACAGACAGTTTACCGCTCAAGTCCTAAGCCATCGCGGACATAAAATACGGTCCGGGAGTCACCTATGTGCCGAAGACCGAGCCCATCTGGTAGTAAATGTGAAAGTTTAGGGCAAAACGTCGATGGTTTGTTTAGTCCCCAGAGAAACGTCCGGCCCTGCCCCTCGGTGTGGCCAGGCAGTTTGCTTCCCTGGTTCCACAGGCAGCTGCGAGCCTGGGTATTTGAAACTGACCTTCAGTTGTGAGCAGCATGCCACCCCGAAGAAAGAGTGGGCCAAGAAGCCCGCGGCGCCGCCCTGCAGGGAGCTTCCCAGGAGGCCTGAAGACGAGTCCGACTACACCATGGACAGCCTGGCGTGGGACTCATGCTTAAAGGCCAAAGGCAGGACCACGGAAACTGCCAAGGTGAGCGCTGAAGCCTGTGCGCAGGGGTCGGGGGTAGGGGGTGGGAAAAGGGAGAGGGGAGGGGGAGCGGGGACAGGGGGAGGATGAGGGGAAGGAGTTTCAGGGACACAGGAAGCTGTGCTCAGTCCACAGCAGAGGAGAGAAGAGAGTCGGCCTGGGCCATCCGTGGGCCATGCGGTTGCCACGATGGCAGCACACACATCCCTCCGCTGGCCCTGACTCTCGCCTCACAGAAAGCAAGTCCTCCGAGGAATAAGAGCTGGATGGACCACCTGCCGATGCCCCAGAGGAGACTGGAGCGGCTCCTCCTGGCCAAGATGGAGAACCGGACCTGCTTCCTGAGAAACCCGCGCTTCTTCCCTCCGAACACGCCGCGTGGAGGCAAGTCTCTCATCTTCCCGCCCCGGAAGCCGGAGGGAGAATTCCAGAGTGGAGAGCTGAGGTGTGTCCCTCCCCATGCGATGTGCGTTCTCAGAAAACCTAACCCTGAGAATTTTCACAGCAGGCAGGCACCCCCTGCTATTTAGCCAGGGCCGCTGACCGCTCTGCCCTTAGGCTGTCAAATCAAAACGTGACCACAGCTGACCCAAGGACAGCTGTCGTGTGACTGTATCAAAATTATACCTTCGCCCTAACTGGTTTGGCTCAGTGGATAGAGCGTTGGCTTGAGGACTGAAAGGTCCCAGGTTCGATTCCGGTCAAGGGCATGTACCTTGGTTGCGGGCACATCCCAAGTAGGAGGTGTGCAGGAAGTAGTTGATGGATGTTTCTCTCTCATCGATGTTTCTAACTCTCTATCCCTCTCCCTTCCTCTCTGTAAAAAATCAATAAAATATATGTTAAAAAATATTATCACCAGAAATAACTGTGTTGACCAATCTATATGGCAGGGCAAACTACTTATTACTGAACATCTGTTAACATCCGCAATGACCTTCCTCCCCTCTGAAGCCCCTAAGTGCCTTCCCTCATCCTTAGCCCAAAATGTCACATATACCTCATTTATTTTTTTTTATTGATGATGAGATTAAAAATTAATCTTTATTTATTTTTTTATTGCTTAAAGTATTACAAAGGGTATTACATATGTGTCCTTTTTTTCCCCCCGCCCTTGACAATCAAAATTTTTCTTTCTTTCTTTCTTTTTCTTTCTTTCTTTCTGTCTGTCTGTCTTTCTTTCTTTCTTTCATTTTTTGTCAGATTGACAAAACGTATATTTTTTGGAGTGCTGCAGTTTTAGTAATTAGTTTGCCTGTGTGCCCTGAGTTGAAAATCGCTGCTTTCGAGTAAAACCCAGAAGGTCCGGGTCTGGTCTGAAGGATCCTAGACTTTCGCAGGGGGACAGGGTGTCATTATCGGAATAGAGCAGGGTTTCAGGGGCCCCCCAGACGTGGCCTTGGGTGTCCCCAGAGTCCCGGGCTTGTGCTTTTCTGACCTGCTGGTGTCTTGAGGAAGAGGGGTGCGTGTTAGTCTGTTAACATCCGGACAGTCTGAGTCAAATGGGAGGAACCCCTACAGCACGTGCTCCGTCCATTGGGGTTCATGTGTCTTAGATAATACAAATGTTTAAACTTTGATTAATCACAAAGAATTAGTATAAATTGCGTTTTTTTTCTTTAAGAGAGTGCCTTTAGCTAGGTTCCCTTAAGAAGAAAATTGTCCTTAAGAAGAAAATGAGTTGCTTTGTGGGTTAATAATCTTAATGGGCTGAAAACTATTAACCTTTCTTTATTAGACAAATAGTATCTTCTTATTAAGAAATATTGGAAAAGACGACTCTATTAAAATCCCAGTTAACATATTGGCGTTTAAGCATCCAGAGTTTCCCCCATGCATACTGAAAATGAAATAGGTGAATCTCTGTGATGGCTCGGATGTGTTTATTTTACATGAATTGGTCGCTATATGGTATTTCACCACGTGGATGAGACTGACAGCCTTTCTCCCCCCTTTGCCTGCCCGCAGCCCTGCTGATGTGCCGGTGTTCATCGCTAACCCACCAGTCATATTTTTCACGGATTATGAAATTGGATCAGTTTATGAGGTAGAGATCTTATTTCTTGATATGTCTACTCCACCTGCTTCCTTGTTTTTTAAAAGCTTTTGTTATGAAATTCTCAAACCATACACAAGACGAGGAAAAGACTCTAATGAACCCTGTGTGCCCACCACCCAGTAGTTAACTCTAGTCTGCAAATGTGGTTTCATCTATTACCGCACAATTTTCTCGTGTGTGTGTGTGTGTGTGTGTGTGTGTGTGTGTGTCTGTCTCTCTGTCTGTTTGTGGGCACATGTGTACATTTAGTATTTTAAAGAAAAGCCTGGATATCATGTCATTTCTTCAGTTAATACTTCAGTATCTCTAGCAGCTGAGAACTTTAGAAAAAATAACCATCATCACACCCAGCAATATTAATGATGGTTCCTTAACAGCCACTAAAATCCATCCATGTCTGATTTTCCTCCATTTGTTTTGTTTTCAGAAAGTCAATTTACAGTTGGTTTCTTTGAAACAGAATTCAAATATTACATCTGGTTAAAATACCTCTTATTTCTCCCTTCTTTTAATTTTACTTATATTTTAATATATTTTGATGGGTTTCAGAGAAGGGAAAGAGAGAGATAGAAACATCAATGATGAAAGAGGATCATTAGATTGGCTGCCTCCTGCACGCCCCACATGGGGATCAAGCCCATAACCTACATATGCCCTGACCAGGAATCAAACCGTGTCCTCCTGGTTCGTAGGTCGACGCTCAACCACTGAGCCACGCCAGCTGGGGGGCAGATCCATTTTTTTAAAAAAAAATTAGGGTTACAGAATGGTGATTTCTAATGCTGTTATTCTGCATTTGATTAGCTGTGATTCCCTGTTCTAAAAACAACTTTCCCGTTAACTTCTATTCCTGTCCGCTCTTCCGTGTACTCTCAGTACCCCCTATAGGTGACTATTTCACAAGTTTGGGTTCTTCCATTGTTTCTTTTTGGAATCCTAAGCAAATACAGAGGTCTATTGGAACCCCCGCTCCTTCTCACTGTCCTCTGCACCTTGTTCTTTGCACTTAACAGCATGTTCAGTGATTCCTCCAAGAGCCGTAGATAGAGAATTTTCCTCATTCCCTTTTCCCAGTTTCCTCCTCAAATTAGTGCTAGCCTCCCACCGCCCTGGGGAATCAGGTCAAGGCCAAGCCTAGCAGTTGCCAACTCTGCTCACCTGGTGCAAAGACCCCGAGGCCTAATATGACAATCCCTCCCAGTCACGCGGATGGTACTCTGCAGTTTAAAGAGTGCTACTCGCAAAGCCATGGTTCCGATATGTTAGTCCTAAATGCGAAACGTTAAATCATTTCACTTTCCTCTTGAACTTATAGTTATATGTTATCTTTGGGACTTGTGTCTGGTTATCACATTTCAAAGACAGTTGGGGAAGTTGGCAAAGACTCAGAGGAAGGGAGATAAAATAATTTTTGTTGGGGAGCGATAGGGCGAAGGGGGAGCTGCCCCGGACCCTGCGAAAGACAGTTCCATGCAGGGCTGGAAGGCGCCGGCTGCGGGCACCTGTGGTGAGAGGAACCGACTGCTGGGCAGTCCTCCCTCTGGCCCGGCCTGGTCTGCTGCGCATCCCTTGCCGCTTGCTTAGTTGTCACTTGTCCGGAAGACCACCCTGCCCTCTCCTGATGGGATTAGATTTCCCTATTGCAGCCTCTTTTTGTACCATTGACTCTTTCGTGGCACAGTTTTATTTTAATCTTTTCCACTAGGCTGTAAGTAAGCCCAACAAGGCAAGACTTATTTCTAGGTTTGTGTTGCCATCTCATTATCGGTGCCTGCACACAGTAGGCCCTCAGCAAATAAGTGCCAACCGAATCGGTGAATAGTTGAATATGGGTCTACCTCTCCGTCTTGTCTACCCCCGCTAAGTAAGGTAAATCAAGAGCCAATGAAAGATGCCCTATTTTACTTTAAAAAATTGTGTGGTGTGTGTGTGGGTGCGTGTGTGTATGCATATGTGTGTGTATGCGTGTGCGTGTGTGTATGCATATGTGTGTATGCGTGTGCGTGTGTGTATGCATATGTGTGTATGCGTGTGCGTGTGTGTGTATGCATATGTGTGTGTGGGTGCGTGTGTGTATGCATATGTGTGTGTATGCGTGTGCGTGTGTGTATGCATATGTGTGTGTATGCGTGTGCGTGTGTGTATGCTGGTTGTCAGCAGAGAGCTGCAGCTGTGTACCAGAGCACCGCCACGGCTTCTCCGTGTGGCCACCTCAGGGTAATGGGACTTACACGCAGCTCAACGTCAACAGCAGAGCTTCCCAGTGAGTTTCCTATCGAGCAAGATAGAGGTGGCATCACTTTTTATGACCTGACCTTGGAGGTTACCTTGAAGGAGTAGAGAAAGCCATTACGTCCTCAGCTTGCTATAGGTTACAAATACTAGTAAGTCGGTCAGGTCGGCCCAGGCTCCCGGGGAAGATAACAAGATCTCCCCTCTCAATGGGAGTTTTTAAACTGCTCTTGTGTGGCAACTCACACAAGAATAAAACCAAATGGCACATAAGCCTACGAAAAGATGCTCATCGCCATTAGTAGCAGAGTGAAAGCAAAAACCCCAATACGGGTCTCTCCACACACGGGCCTGGTTCACCGACAGATGAGCACAATATGTTGTGCTGCCCCCCGTGGACTTAAATGCTGGTTTAGGAAGACATGCCTATGACTAAACCTGTGACGACAGACTTCAATGTATGGCGGTTATCCGGTCGGGGGCCTGGGTGGGGCTTCATCCGTATTTTTAATGTTTATTTCTTACGCTGGATGACTTGGGGCGTGTTATAATCTATACATCCTTCCCCCCCAGTGTAATGTCTCACCAGATAAAAGCAAAGTTGGGTGCATGTATTGAGCTCCTCGTCTGTCTGTGCGAGGCACTGTGTGCGGGGTGCTGGCGGGGGTCAGCGTGTGTGAGTTCCAGGCCCAGCCCTGAGGGGGTCTCCCAATCTGAGCGAGGGAGGAGAAGGCAGGGCTTTCTGGGCCGGGTGGGCTGAGTGAAGGCCCGAAGACGACCCTGGCACACGGGTGCCTGTGGGAAGAAGTGGCCCCACAGGATGTGTGGGGAAGAAGACAGTGAGTAAGAGGCGGGGTGGGCAGGGCGTGGGAGCCAGATGCCTGGGCTCGCTTCTCAGCCCTGCCACCCACCAGCGGAGGGGCCTCTGAACTTCACTGTCTTCAGTGTCAAGAACTATCTCCAGGTGGTTCCCACCCTTCCCGGTTGTTGCGTTGGAGGCGTCACACACAGTGGCTGTTTGTTTAAGCAGGGCAGAGACTAGGTCAGACTGCTTCTGCCTGCATGCTCAACCTTGTAGCTTATTTTTCTCCAAAAAGAAAACAAAATAGAGAGACCAGCCTCATGAGTCCCCACATGCCCGTCGCTCAGCTCAGCCGTCCCCAACACGTGGCCGAGCTGATGGCATTTACACGCCTGCCCCGGGCCTGATGCCGTCCGTCCATGCGCGTGGCCGCCTCAGAGCTGCCTTTGTCTTTGCACAGATGGTCATCTCCCTGCAGAACACCACCTCGACCAGCCGCTACCTGCGAGTCATCCCGCCCGCCACTCCGTACTTCTCTCTGGGATTGGGTGAGCTCGGCAGGGCCGTTGTCTAGACTGCACCCAGTTCCCGGCCCAACTGGCCCTCAGTGACTCCCGGTCTGTGTCCGGAGCTGGGCCATGAGCGGTCCCTGGGAGCCGCTCGCCCTCTGCTGGACACCTGCCTGCTGTTCCCTCCAGGGGGGTCTTCGAATCCTAACAGCTCCTTCTCTGATCACCTCCCTCCAGGCCCTTGTCCTGCCCTCCCCTCTCCCTTCACGCTGTCACCTGCACCAGTACAAGCGTCCCGTGTCACTATATGATTCTCAAGAACAACTTGTCCTTATTCAGCTCAGGAATCTTAAAGAGCTCTGTTGGCCACAAAAATACATGCTAAGCCACAGGGTCAGGCATGGCATCACCTCACCCTTCTGGATGGGCCCTGTCACTCTCCCCACCCTAGTATTTTGACCTGGTTCCCTGCCCTTGCAGCCTAACCCCCCCCCCCCGCCACCCCCACCCCCCCAACACAGACACACCCTGGTGGCCTGGCCTTGGCCCAGAGGCATTTGCTCAGAGCAGCCCCAGCGGTGGAGGGTCTGCTTGAGTCACATCAGCCCAAGCCCTGGTCCCCAGATCCTCAGTTGTCGCTTTTGTCACGCACAGGAATGTTCCCAGGAGACAGTGGAATGGTGGCTCCTGGAATGATCTGCCAGTACACTGTCCAGTTTTTCCCCGACTGCCTGGGGGACTTTGATGATTTTATTGTGGTTGAGACCCAGTCAGCCCACCCACTCCTGATCCCCCTGCAGGCCCGGAGGCCGCCCCCGGTGCTGACGTGTGAGTGTGTGCCCTGCTCTTCCCCGCCTCCCCCGGGGATTCGGTCAGGGTTGGCGAGTCCCTACAAGGACTGCTGGCTCCTGAGCCCTTTGTGGCCGCACACAGCTTGGCAGGGCCTTCTGGGTGCTGAGGAGGGACCTGCTAGCAGTGTCTACAGTCTCCTCCCAGCAGCGGAGGAGGCCGCAGCCCAGCCAACCCCAGCATGGGCTTCCCAGGCTCGAGGCCACCCCTGAGCAGGCCTGGCCACACTGAGGCCTGGAAGGAGCCCTGAGCCTTGCGGGAATGTTGCCTCTGTGGTTGGGGGGGGGGGGGGGGGGAGGACTAGGAGGGGTGCGGGGGAGGTTTCTTCAGGAAAGCTGACTTTGGCTGGGCTCCCTCCGTCACAAGCCTCTCCAGCTGGGTACAGGCTGGAAGCTGGGACTGTGACCACAACCCCCCAGGGCCATGCGAGTGGCCCTGGCGGAGGCCTGAGTTCACAGTGGGTGCTGACCCCTGCTGCTCTAGCCAGGAGTGGGAGTGGGGGTCAGGGCATGTCCCCATTCGCCCTCTCTGGTCGGGGTGCTGGCAGGGGCCGTGCTCTCCGGCGGGGCCTCAGGAGGACAAGGGCAGCAGGGCCCATTCATGGGACGGGCTGTCTTTCCCTGTGGCTGCAGTGCCCCCGGTGCTGGACTGTGGTTACTGCCTCGTCGGGGAAATGAAGGTGAGCACTTTCCTCTGCAAGAACGTGGGCTTCAGTGCCGCCAAGTTCTGTGTGATCCCCAAGAAGACCTGGCCGCCCACGAGTTTCAGGGTGAGTGGTCACAGAGGCTGCCGGGCAGAGAGCAGCCCCATCAGGGGAAGGAGCCGCGGGGGGACTTGTGCACCGAGGTTGTGCACACACGGAAGGTGGAACTTAGCCTCTCCCTCCCAGCGAGGTGCCCCGTGCCCATGGAGACGGGTGCGGTGGCTCCGGCTGTGCCAATCACACATGCGTGGCCCTGGGCAAGTCGTCTCACCTCCCCTGTCCTTCCAGGTCTGGCTCACTGTCACTGCATTTGCTCAGCCAGGCGGTCATTGTGGCAGCAAATGCAGAAACAGTTTGAATCACATCGGAGGTCACAGATGGGCAGCTCTTCGGCCGCATCCTGGGGGCACGTCGTTTGGCGGGGTGCTGAAACATCTCCGGGAGGGTTCGCATCAGAATCAGCATTCCCGGGGTCTCTGGGAAATCTGGAAGACGGCGGCCTTGGGCCAGGACTTCCCGTGGCCCCGTCGGGAAGCAGGACGCATGTGCCTTCTCTCCTGTTGCTCAGCTGCGCCTGTCCCCGCAGCAGCCAGCAGCCGGCGCGCACACATCGTCACCCTCACACCGCTGTTTTCCTCACAGCAGGGAGACTTCTCTGTGCCTGTGTCTCCGGAAAACAAGTGATAGATCCACTGGGCCACGTGTTCCACAGACACATTTCACGCGTTTCTGTTACCTGCCAGGCACCTGTAGGCATGGCTTTGTGTCCCCGGGGTGCTAAGTGGCTTTCTGTATAGGCACCTGGGCTGCAGGCACCTGGGCTGTAGGCACCTGGGCTGCCGGTGGGATGGCAGCTGCCCTTGTGACTCAGGAACTTATAGGCAGAGGTGCATCGGGGATGGAGGCAGACCCAGAAGCTGGCGCCTGCCACGGAGGGCGCTGTAGGAGGGCCAGGACTATGGTTTGGGATCCAACCTCCTGGGTGAGGCCGTGTCTCAGGCCTCCTGCTTTGTGTCTGAAACGCTTGTCAGTGGCAGCCTTGTCAGTGGCTCTGCGGCGTCCTTGACTTTAACCTTCAGAACCTCACCTGGTGCCCCGTGAAGGTTGAGCAGATGCTTGTGGAATGAAGGAGCCTCAGTTGCTTCACTCACCAGGGACTGGAGATCCTGAAGATCCTTCACGTTGCTGAACAGATGTTTGGAGGAGAGAAGGGTGCAACCTGAACACTGGGCTTGACCCAACAGTTCCTTCCACCGCTGTTGTGTAACCTGCTTTCCTTTCAGGCCGTCAAAATCTCTGGCTTCGTGGAGCAACCGCCCTTTGGGATCATGCCTTCGGTGTTCGAGCTGGCTCCGGGGCAGGAGATACTGATGGAGGTAGGGCCTGTATTTCCTCCTCCGAATGACTGGTCATGGCTATTTCTTCAACGGCTTGCATGATTTCGTCATCTCTGTGTTTTCATGACCCAAATCCCCACTCCCACCCCCGGTCCCAGCCTGGGCGGTTTCTGTGGAGGAGCATGTCCCTGCATTCTGTGGGGTGACGTCACTTGACTGGCTTATGGTCTCTCTCCCAAAGGAAGTGCCGAAAGCCCTAGCCCAGTGATGGCGAACCTATGACACGCGTGTCAGAGGCAACACGCGAACTCATTTTTTTTGGTTGATTTTTCTTTGTTAAATGGCATTTAAATATATAAAATAAATATCAAAAATATAAGTCTTTGTTTTACTATGGTTGCAAATATCAAAAAAATTTCTATATGTGACACGGCACCAGAGTTAGGGTTTTTCAAAATGCTGACACGCCGAGCTCAAAAGGTTCGCCATCACTGCCCTAGCTTCTCCGTCGTGATACCTGAGCATTGCTTGTCCGCACTGTCAGCCTGGGGATCACTTTCACCAGCATCCAGGCTGCTTCCAGGATCTTCCCATGGTTCTTCAGTCTCTCTTTGACACGCCCCCCCCCCCAAGGGGGTACCTGGGTGATGACTGGCTTGGTTCTCTCTTTCCTGTTTGATCCTCAGTTATATAGTCAGCAAGACTCGCCTTCCTTAGGCCTTACTCTGAGCCTCTGCAGAAGCTCTCAGAGTCTGACCCCCCTGGCTGTGGGTTTCTCCGCTCCAAACCGGCCCCTTTAAGTGCTCCCTTCTGCTCATCACACCTGCTCATTGGTTCCCCAGAAGATCCTTTGAGAAATGGGATGTCTTCCTGTCCCTGTCTCCCTCCCCGACTCAGGGGCATAGTAAGGCTTTGTCAGTCCTTTGTCTACTGCTGAGGGGCGGGTTGGATCCTCTTGGCGTAGCCCAGGTCTTTTCAGAGCCTCACCATGGCTTTAAGGAACTGGCACTGGTCACCTCTGACCAGGCCAGGATGCCCCCTCATTCCATCTTCCTATGAGCCCCAGGAAAAGGAAGAGGGCCGCAGCAGGAGTCTGTGGGGGGGCAGTGAGGGAGTCAGGGGAGAGTTTTTTTCCCTTTGCATTCCTTATGTATTTTTTAAAAATATATTTTTATTGATTTCAGAGAGGAAGAGAGAGGGAGGGAGAGAAACATCGATGATGAGAGAGAATCATTGATTGGCTGCCTCCTGCATGCCCTTTACTGGGATCAAGCCTGCATGTGCCCTGACCAGGAATGGAATCAAACGTGACCTCCTGGCTCACAGGTTGACGCTCAACCCCTGAGCCACGCTGGCCTGGCTGCATTCCTGTATTTTGTTTATTGGTGGTTCGGGGGCCTGTTTGTTTTAAAATTTATTCATATTTCCGATTAAGAAGTAAATTCACACTTAAAAATTCAAAAGATACAAACAGATAAACAGTGAAATGCTCCCTTTCACCCCAGTTCCTCAGCCACCCAGAGGCCGCACGCTCGCCAGGCTTCCGGGTGCCCTTCCTGAGACATGCGATGCCTCCGCCAGCAGATCCCACGCTCTTTCTTCCCTTTTCTCCTTCGGACCCGTGGCTGCCCACTCCACCCCGGCTCGGTCCTGTGTGTTTCCACTCGGCGATGTCCCTTAGAAATCGCCCTCACGTTGCTGCAGTTGCGCAGTACCCCACTGTGTGAGCGAACCTCAGTCGGGAGCTCAGCTCTTCCCCACTGATGACCATGACGCGTTTTTTCTGATCTCTGGCTATTTTTGCGCATAACTTACGCATACATCAGTCTGGGCAAATACGAGTCTGCCTGCAGGATACATACAGTCTTTGAAGTGGAGGTGCTGACTCGGGGGGGGGGGGGGTCTCTGCTTATAACTGTGATACGTGTTGACCAAATCCCCACCGTGTGGATCGTACCAATTATACTTCCAATATGTGAAGGTGTCTGTTTCCTCACACTCTTGCCAATACAGTACGCTCTCCAAATATTTTTAACCGCTATCGTGGACATTTTTAGGTTGTTTTTTTTAAAAAAAATATGTTTTTATTTATTTCAGAGAGGAAAGGAGAAGGGGAGAGAGATAGGAACATCGATGAGAGAGAAACATCAATTAGCTGCCTCCTGCATGCCCCCAACTAGGGACCGAACCTCTAATCCAGGCATGTGTCCCGACCAGGAATTGAACCGGGGACCTGGTGCCTGGCATGTCGCTCAACCAGCTGAGCCAGACCAGCTGGGCTTGGACATGTTAAAACACATACAGTGTGCTCATTTCCCAGCTTTCATGCGTGTGAGCTCTTGGCGAACCTTACTGCATACGTTCCTCCCCCTCTTCCAACCAATCCTCACCCGTCCCTCTAGATTAGGTTGAAGAAAATCAAGATATCACATCATTGCATTTGTGAGAGCTAACGTCCTGCTCTCTGCCACTATGAAGAGTGAAACCTCTTGTCCTGGGTGGTTTTCATTTAGGTTTTGAATGAGGTTCCCCATGTTGTCATGTGTGTGTTGGCCCCTGTGAACTGGCTCTTCCTATCCCTTTGGCATTACTGTGGGGTGGAGCGGCAGCTGAAACTCCTGGCCTTAGGTAGGAGGGGCAGCGGCAGGGAGGGCAGCAGAAGTGGAGAGCAGAGACGGGGTGCGTGTCAGAGAAGAGGAGCCTGGGAGGTGGGGGGAAGCCCCTTAGTGGGAGGTCACAGGGCAGCCTTGTCTCCCCCAGGTCTGGTTTCTCCCAACGAGCTTTGGAAAGGCAGAGCAGACCTTCGTGATGGCGTGCGACAACTGCCAGATAAAGGAGCTGGTGACGTCAGGTGGGCTGGTGTGTGTGCCTGGGGTGGGGTGGGGTGGGTGGGGGTCCGGAAGCTGCCGCACTGGCCTGGGCATCAGGGGACACCGTGAGGGCTGCTGCAGCCTCCATGCACCAGGGTCTAGTTTGGGGCCTCTCGCTCTGGTCAGACCTTGGAGACCCAAGCCAGTGTGGCCTTCGGGACAGTCCCAGGGAGCCTTCTAGTGGGAGACAGATGGAAACCTGGGCGAAACCTTTCTCCCTTCACCTTGAAACTCACCTTGAGCTCCTTCTGGGGAGTTACCAGTGACTCTCATACAAACAACCCCGATGTACCTCTAGGTTCCTGTAGGGTTAGGGGGCATCCTGCTGAATTTAAAGAAGCCCTTGTTCCTTCCATCCATCCACCCACCCTTTCTCTCTCCCTCCCTCCCATCCTTCTGTCCAATCCATCTATCCTCCCTTTCTCTCTCCCTCCCTCCCATCTGTCTGTCCTTCCTTTCTTCCATCCAACCTTCCTTCCACCCAACCTTCCTCTCTTCTTTCCTTCCATCTGTCCATCATCTGTTCGTCCAACCGCCTGTCCATCCATCCATCCATCCATCCATCCATCCAGTTTCACTCAGCCAGCACTAATTGAGTGTCTGCAACGTGCTAGGTTATGAGAATCACCTCCTTTTGTCTGTGAAGACGTGGGGACGTGAATCTATGTGTTAATGGCCCCCAGTTCTCTTGTGTACAATTCCCGGGGTCATGACCAAGTTGCATGTGGATGGTAGCATGGGTCCTGCGACAGCCTTCGGCCAGAGGGTCTTGATTTCAGCCCTAGCAAAACTTGGCCACCCTGTTTCGTCAGGAATGGGGCAGCTGGTTGCTTTGGAGCTAGTCTATATTTCTGGGGAGAAGAGCCAGCCGGAGCCTGGAGAGCTCACGGACTTAACAGCCCAGCACTTCATACGCTTTGAGCCTGAAAACCTTCAGTCAACAGCGAGGAAACAGCTGCTTATTAGAAACGCTACGTGAGTGACCCCGATGCTCAGCCCCCCAGCGCACCCCCCCTTCTCCTTCCTCTCCAGGCCCCAAGAGCCAGTGAGGCAGCAGGTCCCTGCCAGGGGCCAGGGAGCAGTCTGGGCACAGAATGGAGGGATCCAGATTCGCTGCCCAGCGTGATGGCCACTAGCTACATGTGGCTATTTCAGTGGAGATCAATGAACATTCAGTAAAGTTAAAAACTCACTTCTTCAGTGGCACCTGCCACATGTTAAGTCCTCAGCCACACTTGTAGCTGGTGGCCTCATGCTGGACAGCGCAGATATCTTTCCATCACTGCAGGTTACATGGGGCAGCGTTGACCATCCTGGACCATCCTTAGCCAGAAACGGGGCTCCAGAGCGTTCCTGCCCTGCCCAGGATGGGGGGCTGTCCAAGTCCCAGGGTCTGACAGACTGGCCTGTGGGCCCAGTGCTCACTGCCATTGCACCAGGACAGACCACGGAGCCTCCAGTCAGGCTGCCTGGTGACCCAGCCCGGCCTTACATAGGCTGTCACCCAGCTGCCGCCCTCCCGCTGACAGCGGCCATCAGCAGCACCCGGAGTCCCGCCCCTCCCACTGCCATGGAGTTGTACCGCTCCTGGCCGCCAGGGGGCACATACCTTTCTGGCCAGAGCGGTCCTGGAGGCCATAGCTGGAGAGGTGGGGGCGGGGTGGGGGTCGATGGGGCAACTCTCATGTGGTGGGAGACACTGCAGACACTTTCCTGGGATCTGGGGGCGTCCAGAGCCCTGCAGTGCAATGGTTGGAGCATGACTCCCTGTGTATGCCATTTCCCGCGTCCCTGGGGCCCTAACCTCCAGCTGCTGGCGGCGGGGAGGGGGGGCTCTCTTCGGGGGCCTCCAGCTTGGACTCCCTGACCCATGTGCTGCCCCTTCCCCAGGCTCCTCCATGGGCAGGGCCTGAGGCTGACCTGGCGGAGGGGGGCCAGGCTGGGCAGGGACACGAGGACCTGTTTCTGACAGAACTGGGACCTGACCTGGGACCCCGCTGTCCATGCCCTCACAGGCACGTGGAGCTGGCCTTCCACTGGCAGATCATGGTGCCCAACCTGCAGGCCCTGATGCCCGGAGAGACCTACAGCCCGGACAGGATCAAAAGCTACCCCGACAGGGAGACGGCCTTCGCCATGACCCCTGAGAGGGGCACCCTCAACCCCTTCGCGGACCACGAGTTCATCCTGAGCTTTTCCCCTCACCAGGTGACGTGATCAGGTCACGCATGAGCGGGTCATGGTCGTGGCACCCTCGGGGCCTGTTCTCTGGTGACGCTGAAGCCGCCGCGGGGCCTGGCCAGATCCCCGCACCCCGGGAGGCTGACACTGGCTGAGAGGAGCCGGAGGATGTGCGGGGTCAGGGTGAAGGCGCTCGCCTTGCCTGCTCCTGCTCCTGCTCCTGCACACACCTCGTCTGCAGCCAGACCCTGGCCTCCATTCCTCAGCCTGGGGTCTCCAGTATCAGCTCCATCAAGGGCGTCCCCATCCTTGTGGAGCCCCCAGCAGCCCCCAGAGAGCGAGAGGCGCAGGTCCCCAAGGGCGAGGTTAGCAGCTCCCGGGTGAGAGCGCATGAGCGCTGGTGGGAAGGCGGGCGCTCAGGCCCACTGGTGAGGTCAACAGGTCTGCCTCTCAGCCCAGCATCCAGCCGCTCACTGCCTGTCCTGGGAGGGGGTGGTGCCGGGGACACACTGGGGGCAGTGTTGGGGTCTGGAGAGCCTTTTCTCCCTGCCCCCCAGGCTCAGCTGGGGGAGGGGGGGCGCCATACCCATAGCCACCCCTCTTCCCTCGGTGGTGGGAGCCCCGCAGGGAAACAGCACCCTCAGGGCCTTTCTGGGGCCTCGGCCGCAGCCTTTCTCTGGGGCGGCCAGGCTGGCATGCGGTTGGGTTCCAGGGCGCTGTGTCTGTCTTGCAGCTGAAGGATTTTCACAGCGTTTTCCAGATGGTGATAGAGGATGTCCCAGAGCTCGAGGGGTGAGCAGGGCCCGGGCCCTGGATGAGAGGTGGGGAGCGGGGCCTGCCTTCCCCGTGGGGCTGCGAGGGAGGGTGACGGGAAGGGGTGAAGGGGCCACCTGACTCCCCCCCCCCCCCCCTGTTTGCCTGGCCCTGGCACCTAGGCCTGGTGTGGGCTCAGCACACAGGGAGCAGAGCCCGCTGGGCTCACTGAGAGCTCAGGCCCCCCTGCAACCTCGGGGCTGGGCCCAGGCTCATTGTTACCACCGGGCAGCCAGGCTGGTGGCCCCTGGGGGTGCGGGGGAGGTTGTGCCCCTTGGTGGGCATTGCTACCAGTGCCCCCTAGACAACCGCCAGGGGTCTGCAGCCAGAGCCCTGTAGCGATCCCAGGCTGGCGCCCCGCTGTGGAGCCCGGAGGCAGCAGGGGCGGTGGCCCTGGCCAGGCCTTGCTCTGAGTTGCTGTGGCTGCCACAGGCACTCATCACCGTTTCAGGGCACTGACTGGCGGGTCTGATTTAGGGGCTCGTGGTAGGTGATGGTTTGCTTTTCACCAGACCGAACACCTGGGGCAGAAGCAGGGCCGGGCAGGGCTGCTCGGGGCTGTTGGCTGGGTCCTAGCCCCCGGTGCTCTGCGTTCAGCTTCAACCTGGAAACCCCCTGCTACACCGCGAATGACGTGATCGTCCTGGAGGTCGAGGTGAAAGGCTCAGCGGAACCTTTCCAGATCCTCCTGGAGCCCTACGCCCTCATCATCCCCGGGGAGAACTACATCGGCCTGAACGTGAAGAAGGACTTTAGGGTAGGGCCCTGGCACAGGTAGTGCTGCCCTGGCGCAGCTGTGAGGGGAAGGTGGCGGGAGGTTGCGGACGGTGGCCGCCTCCCGCCTCACAGAGGATGGGTCCCGGGGCCCCGGGACCCACTGGGTTTGCACGGATGCTGGGCTGGGCGCGCCTGTCCCTGTACCAGCTTCCCAGCATCCTCCAAGTGACAGGGCTGGGGAGCCCCTTCCTGTGCTCACGGGTCCTTGACGGTGCGGGGTGGGTGCTGTTGGACTGGGCTGGGAGGGTGTCCCTCCACAGGCCCGGATTTGACGGCTGGGGTGTGTCTTTCAGATGTGGAACAACAGCAGGTCCCGCATCAGGTACATGTGGGGGAAGATCTGCGACTGCCACATCATCGAAGTGGAGCCCTGCATGGGGACCATCGGTACTGCGGCGAGGGGGCCCGCCTGGGGCTGGGGGCAGGAGGCCTGTGTGCGGGGCCCGTGTGGGTTCACGGTGCCCCGTGGTCAGCTCTGGCAGCAGCCCGGCACCCATGGGCGAGAAGTCAGCGAAGGCCAGGCACCCAGGCCCAGGTACCCGGGAACCTGCCTCTGCTTCCTTGCTCAGCTCTCTCTCCCCCTCCCCCAGCGGCCAGTGAGGTCGAGGACTTTGAGTTGAAGTTCACGGGCGGTGTCCCCGGCCCCACCAGCCAGGACCTGCTGTGTGAAATCAAAGACTCCCCCTGGCCAGTGGTGCTACACATCGAGGCCACATTTAAGGTGTGGCTGGGGGCGATGCGGGGGGCAGGCGGCTGGGTGGGCCGGGCGGGGATGGGGGCGCGGGGGTGGGGGGACAAACGGGGCACAGAGCCCACCCCCAGTGACGGGCCCCGTGTGTCTCAGGGGCCGGCCCTCGTCATCAGCGTCTCGGCCCTGCAGTTCGGGTTGCTGCGCCTGGGGCACAAGGCCACCAAGTGCATCCGCATCCAGAACACCAGCCCGCTCTCGGCCGCGTGGCTCCTGAAGGAGAGCTCCGTCTGCCTGGAGGAGAGGCAGGAGGGCGTAAGTCGGCTCAGGCTCACCTGTGTCCTGTTTCAACGGTGGATCCTGGGCTGGGCCTTCAGAGGGTGGGGGCTGGGAGAGGAGACGCTGCCTCTCCGAGCAGGCGGGTCCTCTCTGCGGCAGAACTTGACCCCAAACTGGATTTCCCTGTTACTTGCTCTGCCAGTCGGATGCAGAAATAGGACCTGGGTTTCTCCCTCGGTCAGAGCAGCCTGAGTCGGGAAGATAACAGGGAGCCGGGCTGGGCAGGAAGCTCCCCAGGCCTCCAGGGAGGGGCGGGCCGGGTGGGCTCACCCCCTGGGTCCCCAGCTTCTCGGGCAGGGAGTGTGCCTGCAGTTTGAATACCTGCCACCAGGCGGTGCCTGAGTCTGGGCTCCTCCGCCAAACGAAAGGCTCCGAAAAAAGAGAGCTCAAGATTCATTTCCACTCAAACAGCCCTTTTCTTTTCACTGTAAAATAAGAAAATGCGAAAGGTGGCAAAGGATCGTCACCCCACACCCGCACTGTGGCATCGCACTTGGCTGTATGGTGCGCGATCCAGAAGGCGACCAAGCCGCGGTCCTTGTTACTCCCCAGCGGCAGGTAGCGGTAAACCATCCCCTCTTTTTTTTAAAAAAATGTATTTTTATTGATTTCAGACAGGAAGGGAGAGAGAGAGAGAAACATCAATGATGAGAAAGAATCATTGATCAGCTGGCTGCCTCCTGCATGCCCCCTACTGGGGATTGAGCCTGCCTGCAGCCCGGGGATTGAACTGTGACCTCCTAGTTCCTGGGCCGATGCTCAACCACTGAGCACGCTGGCCAGGCCTAGGCCACCTGCACTCTTCGCCCACAGCGGCAGCAGGTCCTTGGGAGCTGCCTCAGGTTGTCGCGGCACCTGTGAGCCTCTGGCCCGGTCTGCTTGGCGAAGGCACCTTCCTCTGCTTCCTGCCGAGGCCCCTGTCTTGCTGTCCACTTGCCCCCCCCCAACCCCCCCCCCCATTGCCTCCCTCTGCCTTTTACCCCTCAGATCTTGGCCAGTCCTGGGGTCCTCCTCCTCAACTTGGAGACCCTGTCTTTGTCCTCTGAGTCCTGAGACTCTTGCGCAGCCGTGTTCCCCCTCCTGCCTGCCGCCTTCTGTATCCTGCGTGGCACTTTGATGAGCTGGGGGCAGCTTGGGGTGACCCTGGTTGGGCATGGCCAGCCCCAAGTTCTGCAATTCCAAGTGATTGCACCCCTTATCCTTCTGGGTTGACCTCCCCGTCAGGTGTCTCCTTTCGACATTGAGCCCTCCAGCGGCGAGGTGCACCCTCTGGGGGAGTGCAGGGTGAGCGTCACCTTGGAGGCTCGTCAGGCCCAGTGTCTGCAGACGGTCCTGGTGCTGGAGGTGGTGAACGGGCCCTGGAGGTAGGGGGGCCCCTTACAACACACTTTCCGCGTAATCCTGGTATATTCGCATATGTGATGTGTAATTTTCATCTGTAGACATTTCAGACTTTAAAGGTGTTCATACATGTTTATTCTATAAAATTCGGAAATTACAGAAAATGCCGGTTATGGTAAAATATGTGCCTACCCCGTGACCCCCGGAGAGACTTACGCGTGTGCAGTGGCAGCCGTGTGCTCATAGGGGAATTCTCAGGGCCCGACTGTTCATAACAGTGAAGAACTGGAAACAGTCAACATTCAACAGGAGAACAGACACAAAATAGTCGTGGCTTCTTTAAATGAGTGAACGCCGTTGGTTCTGGGAGGAGCACACTGAAGGTTTCAACGGTGATTAGTGACATTCCTCCCTCCCTCCCTTCCTTCCAGAAAATTCCTTAAATATGCAAAAATGCAATCGTATAATGAGCCCCTATGTACCCAGCACCTACCTTCGTAATTATCCAATCACTGCAAATATTGAGTCATCCACAGCCTCGGCCCCCTCCCACATTATTTTGAAGCGTAATGTTCGTTTCCTTAGGCTGCCGGGTGGAAATATTCTGTAATAAGCTGAGTGGCAGTGGCACACGGGTGTTCTTATTTTTTAAACGGAATGTATTTACACTGTGTTTTACAGTCATTTCTGCGTGTATTTCGTCATGAAAACATTTAAATGCTCATTTTAAATCTTTATGGATCCTCCAAAAATACTGTGCCATTTTATAGTCCCACCTACAGTCTGTGAGGCTGCCCACTGTCCCACACTCTCACAGCGACAGATAGGAACTCATTTTTTTATACTTTGACCATCTGACGGGGGGAGTAAATACCGGCAGTGTCTTGTTCGAATGTGCTTTTCCCCGGTCACAGCACTGGTCCGAGTGTGAGCCTTTTCCTCTCGGGTCCTGCATGGCACCCTGAGGACCTTGACTCTGAATGAAGGTTAAGTCTGTCTTCTCATCAGGGTGAATGCCTTTACGTCTTTGCTTATTTCCTTCTCTTTTCGATCCCTGATCTTTCTTCTTAAAGGACCGTGTGTTCATCAGAATTTTACAGGTGCAGGTGATGGAAACACGGGATGCAACCACTTTAGGCAACAAAGGGGAGCATGTGACTGGGCAGCCCCGCCCTGCTGATGGTCTGCCTTTCCCCCTGCCTGGTCTGCTTCTCTCTCATTCCCACCAGCCTTCCCTCTACTCCACCCCAGCCCCTCCCCAACCCTCAGCTCTGCTCCTCTCTCTGTTGGCCTTCCTCTCCCCTGTTGGAGCGGGGCCCTTGGCCACTCTGCCCTGAGGAAGGGGCCCACTTAGAACTCCAGGCTCACACACTCCCAGCTTAACCTCCGTGAACGATGAAACTGGCCTTCTCCGGCGGCAGGCTCTGCTTGGTTCTCTTTGGGTCATGTGCCCACCCCTGTGACTGGGGAGGGTCTGTCTCAGAAGAAGCCTTGCTGGATCTATATCGCATGAATTTAACCATTTTTCTCATATTTTCCGCCTCTTGGTGTTTTTGCTTCTTGTTCGGGGAGATGGCCTTGGCCTTGCATTTCACTAATTTGATAGATGCCCTTCTTTTGACAGCCATGTTTTGAAATCCCAACTATTTTTTGTTCTTGGATCGTTTGCTTTTTTTATAGTCATGTTATTATCTTATGGATGCAGCCGCCTCTTACGTTTCCCCAAGGAAATGAATTTTTGTTTCCTCAGATTTGGGTTTAGAGTCCTTCTCCTTCACTGGTTTTCCTTCTATGTGTAGTAATCCTTGGCTGCCCATTCCTGTTTTTAAATGGAAGAGGAAGTTGATTTGCATAAGGAGCCAATGGTGTCAGTTCTCCCTGAGTCAGTGGGTGTAGGTGTGTGCTGTGAGCACTCCTCTCCCAAGGGGTGCATGTGAGAACCCTCAGAGGACAGAGCTACCTGACCCCGTAAGAGGAAGGGGCCTCGTCAGAGGGGTTAAACAGGCCAAGTCAAGCAGCAAGGGGAACCCACACTGGCCAGCTACACAAGTGATTCCATTCATTCATTCATTTGTAAATAGGCATGAAGGACTAGGCTCTATCTATTTGGTTGCTTTCCCTCCATGATAGTTGAGAGGCCCAAGGTTACTGCAGGATCTACCCCACACCCCATCCTTCTGGGGGGATAAATCCTGCTGCAGCCAGTCTTCTGTGTGTCGTGTGAGCGAGCGCAGGGCTTGAGGCCCTGGACTAGCTGACTGATCTCCCACAGTCCTTCAGTTACCGCCCCCTGGCTGTTTCCCACATTCATTCTACACGGCCTTCCCCCCCAGGGGTCTTAAGTCATAGTTTTGTTCTCCTCTGTTTTAACTGATCTGATTACATCCTTCTTTTATTTTTTTTCTCATTGGAATAGCATATTTATTTAATGTTTATTTTTACATATAGTGTGTGCGGATTTGTGCACCGGTGGGGTCCCTCGGCCGGTTTCGGCCTGATCCCTGCAGGCCAGGCTAAGGGACCTCACCGGTACACGAATCCATGCACCGGGCCTCTAGTATGCCTATAAGGTCTTTGGTTAATCTCTTCCCACCCACTCCCCTCCCCGCTTCCCTCTGAGAGTCATCAGTCTGTTCCATGTTTCCATGCCTGT
Source organism: Myotis myotis (assembly GCF_014108235.1). Classification (NCBI taxonomy): domain Eukaryota; kingdom Metazoa; phylum Chordata; class Mammalia; order Chiroptera; family Vespertilionidae; genus Myotis; species Myotis myotis. The sequence goes on from NW_023416317.1 coordinate 50,700,295, forward strand.
GGTTTCCGCTCCTGCGTTGAGTGTCTTCCCCCTGGTGATCAGTGCACGTCATAGCTACCAGCAAGTCGGCCGGTCAGCCGGTCACTTAGGCTTTTATATATATAGATAATGTAATGGTGCAGATCTAACAGTTGACGACCCACTCTCCCTCCTTCTCTATCCTCTCCACATCCTCAGTATTTGTTACTCTCTGTCTTTCAATGATAGTCACCCCAGTGTGTGTGAAGTGATATTTCATGAGGATTTGATTTGCATTTTCCTGGTGGCAAGTGATGTTTAGCATCTTTTATGTGCATATTGGCCATTCGTATATCCTCTTTTTTTTTTTTAATATATTTTTTTATTGATTTTTTACAGAGAGGAAGGGAGAGAGATAGAAAGTTAGAAACATCGATGAGAGAGAAACATCGATCAGCTGCCTCCTGCACATCTCCCACTGGGGATGTGCCCGCAACCCAGGTACATGCCCTTGACAGGAATCGAACCTGGGACCCTTCAGTCCGCAAGCCGACGCTCTATCCACTGAGCCAAACGGGTTTTGGCAGTATATCCTCTTTGGAGAACTATCTATTGAGTTCTTCACCCTTTTTAAAAATATACATATAGAGGGTGGTCTTTTTATTATTGTTGGTGGCACATATCTCTCACCCACAGCACACTGTCGTGATTACTGTAGATCTATAGTAAGTCTTAGCATCCAGTAGAGTGATTTTCTATTTTATGGCTCTTTTAAAAAACTGTTTTAGTCATTCTGTGTCTTTTTTTCTTTCCGTATACATTTTATAATCAGCTTGTTTATATCTACAAAACCCTTGCTGGGAGTTTGACAGGAAATGTGTTAAACCTGTACATCAGTTTGGGGAGAATTGACACCTTTACTATGTCGACTCTCCCCATCCATGAACACACATGTCCCTCCATTTATTAATTTCTTTCATCAATGTTTTGTTGTGTTTGACACACAAATCCCTTACATGTTTTATTAGATTTACTAGGTATACCTCAGTTTTTCCATTTCTGGAGCAATTTAAGTTTCTGTTTCCACATGTTCACTGTTAACATATAAAAGTGTGATTGATTTTTGTATGTCGATTTTGTACCCTGTAACTTGGCTGCCTCGTTAGTTCTAGGAGTTTTTAAGAAATAGATTCCTTGGGATTTTCTACATAGACCGTCGTGTCTTTTGCAAGTGGGGACAGTTTTATTTCTTTTTTTTCTGATCAATATGCCTTTTGTTTCCTCGTGTCCCAGCTACCTCCCTGTGTACGCCGAGGTGCAGGAGCCCTACGTGTACCTTCAGAGCAGTCGGGTGGTGGTCAGCAACCTCTACCTGGGCGTGCCCACGAAGGCGGACATCACACTCATCAATGGCACACTCCTGCCCACCCGGTTCCACTGGGGCAAGGTGAGCGAGCCCTCGGCACTGGCGGCCCCCCGGGGAGGGAGGCACGGCCCCTCAGGAACCCCCAGAACAGATGCTCAGCCTCCCCTCCACAGCCCGTCCTCTGTCCACAGTGCCCAGAAAAGCTGGGCCCCTCAAAGGAGTGGCACATCTGGGCTGGCTTTTCCTTGATTCGCCTTCAGGGAAGGCCAGTTCCCTGCCTGAGGAGTCTCAGGTGCACAGAGCTAGCCCGCCCGGCCCGTGCTGGTCCACGCAGCTGCTGGGAGCCCCGGTGAGGCACTGTCCACGGGCTGCCGGAGCCTGCTCTGCCTGCCAGGGGACATGGGCCACATTCCTGTGCCTCCAAGGCAGCTGCTCTCTGCTCCCCAAAACCCTGGTTCCAGGGCAGCTCATTTAGTCCAGGCCACCCCTGGCAGGGCCATCTGGGTGGGAAGGAGAAGAGAAGGGACCTGGGTTCATCCCCACCAGTGAGCACCCTGCCATCCCATCCTGCTGTGGCCCCCTGTCTGCACCTCCAGCAGGCTGCTGAGTGCCTGCCCGGACCCCTGGTCCATCCTGGGAGCCCAGCACCTGACAGCAGGCCCACCCTTGTGTCCGCCAGCTCCTGGGGCACCAAGCAAGCTTCTGCAAAGCAAAAGTCTCCCCGAGACGTGGCATAGTGGGCCCCGGTGAGGAGTTCCAGCTCATCCTGGAGCTGACCGCTCACACCCAGGTGAGCGGGGAGGGGCGGGGAGGGGCCGCGGGACTGGAAGGCACCCGCAGCTGCCTGTGCCTGAGCTGCAGGGAGGCGGGCTCAGGCCCACGCCTGGTCTTTGGGAGTAGGGAAGAGAGTTCTTGTATTTGGGGTCCCCATGCCTGTAAGGCCCGTTCTTTAGGGACACGAGGTCAGAAAGCTTGCAGCAGGCCTGAAATGGATGTGCCCTGAAACCCACTGGCACATCTCGCCTCTGGCACCGACTTGAGCCCTCCCAGGCCGCTCTCTGTGGCCACAGGCGGGCCTGTCTTTCCCATTTGCCCCGAGACTACAGCAGAGCTGCACTCACGGCAGGCCCTGTGCTGGCGGCAGGCCCTGTGCTGGCGTTGCTGGCAGGCTGACTGGCAGCCAGGTCCCTCCTAAGAAGGGCACAGCTTCACCCGGCCGGTGTGGCTCAGTGGTTGAGCATCGACCCATGAACCAAGAGGTCACGGTTGATTCCATTCCGTCAGGACACATGCCCAGGTTGCCCGCTTGACCCCCAGTAGGGGGTGTGCAGGAGGTAGCTGATCAACGATTCTCTTTCATCATTGATGTTTCTATCTCCCTCTCTCCTCTCCCTTCCTCTGTCTGAAATCAATTAAAAACCAAACCACATATTAAAAAGCGGGACCCAGCTTTCTCCTGTGCGGAGGCCCGCAGGACGCAGGAAAGCGGTCAGGGTGGCCTGTGAAGAGGAAACTTCGTCCTTCAGAGGCGAGCAGACCCAGGCCGCAGTTCCTCACTGGCACACAAGGGGGCAGTGCCCTTGCTTACACAGCCGAGCCTGAGCTCTAGGGCAGTGATGGCGAACCTATGACACGCGTGTCAGAGGTGACACGCGAACTCATTTTTTTGGTTGATTTTTCTTTGTTAAATGGCATTTAAATATATAAAATAAATATCAAAAATATAAGTCTTTGTTTTACTATGGTTGCAAATATCAAAAAATTTCTATATGTGACACGGCACCAGAGTTAAGTTAGGGTTTTTCAAAATGCTGACACGCCGAGCTCAAAAGGTTCGCCATCACTGCTCTAGGGTGACACAGATGCGCCCCGGCCTGGCCTGGAGCGACCCGTGCAGGAAGGGCTTGGCTTCTACGGTCGCAGTTTCATCAGAATAAACGCGTCCCTTCTGCAGACATCCACCTGGAGGGTCTCCTTTCGTGTGGGCACCTCCAGATACTTGGCGCTGGCACAGCCAAGAGCCCTGAGGAAGGGCCAGGCCTGGGCGCAGGGTGCGGGCTGAGGCGGGGCCTGTGGGTGGTGGCTCACTGAGGGCTGGGGAGCCTCCCACAGATAATGGGCCTGGACAGACGTCAAGGCCTCCGTGTTGAGCGCCTCCCACAGCCACCACCTGCGCTGGGGAGACCTTCGGAGCCCAGCCCGGGACGGACAGTGCTAATGTGCCCCCGGTGGCTCTGTTACAGGATGAGCTGACCGATCTGGCCCTCCCTTGCACTGTGTCAGGCATGAAGGAGCCGCTGGTTCTGGGCATTTCTGGGAAACCCCAGGGACTGCAAGTGAGCATCACCATCCCTACGGAGGGCGCCGCTAGAAGGTGAGCCCAGGGCTGGGGCCGGGGCCTGAGTGCTGAGGCGACCATGTGATGGAGCAGCATTGCCCCCTGGTGCCAGCCTCCTCCCAGCGGGTTCCTACAGCCAGGAAGGGGCTCCCTAACCAGCTCTGTGGGGACAGACCCCTCTACCCCATCCTCGCCCCTCTGTGGTCCCCCCCCCGCCCCCATAGCTGGAGGCATGGTAGGAGATGGCAGGGGCAGGACTGTGGGTACCTGGGGCTCTCCCGCATGAGGCTCAGCAACTGGGAGACAAGCCAGTCCGCCCCCGGCCAGGGAGAGTCGGTGAAATTTGAGGCCCCCCTTGGCCTCCTAGGCTGCCAAGAAGGAGATGCCTGTGGGGTGGCAGCCTGACGAGGTGGAAGTCCGAGGGTGAAGCCTGTTGCTAGACAGCGCTCGCGCCCCCTCCCACGGTGGCTCACTGGGCAGGGCCAAGGGTGGCGTGTAACCTGGTGCCCACGGGCCCGGGGCAGTGTTCCCAGCACAGAGCCCGGCCACACGGAGGAGCTCCGCCTGGACTTCGGCTCGGCAGTGCCTCTGAGGACCTGCGTGAATCGCCAGCTCATCCTGACCAATCGCTCCCCGATCCAGACCTTTTTCACCCTCAAGTTCAAGTACTTCGGGAGCCCTCAGAAACGCCTGAGCCAGAAGCCCAGCATGTAAGTCTGGTTTCTTTCAGGGCAGTCCCCGGGGAGGAGGCGGCCAGGTGGCGTTGGCCCATGGGCCTCTGTGCGGCTGGTGGCTGTGGGGAGCGGGAGGACGTGCTTTCCCAGGTAGACCTGGGGAAGCACAGAGAGGAGACGGTCCCTGCTGCCCGGCGCCCACACCCTGAGAGGGCCTGTGGCGAGGCGGGGCTGGCCCCTTCTCCTCAGCCTGGCCTGCCTGCTGGGTGGAGGGCTTCTGATTCAGGCCAGTGAGGGAGGGAGAAGTTACCGGAGGTGGAGGGAACGGTGTGGGCAGAGATGTGGCAGCGAGGCATCCTGCAAATCTGTCACTTGAAATCAGCCACGAAGTATTTACACCACAGCAATTGGCAGTTTACCAGCGCACCACTGCAAACACCTCTCCACCAAATCGCCTAACGCAGGGGAGCCCAACTTTAAAACCACTGCTGCCGATGGCGGGAGGCCACTAACGGTTTCTAAAACATTAAGTCTCCCATCCAGAAAAATTAGTGTTGCTCGATGGACAGATGTCAGCAGGAAAGACTGGAAACAGGGGCCTTTGCAGAAAGCTGCGCAAACGACGGGGAGTCTGCGTTGGGCTCATATCCAGGGGTTGCCAAGGCACAGAAACTGGGCCAGGGGTCCCTACCCCAGAGCCCTACTGAGTTTATTGGGAGGCAGCCCCTGGGCTGGTGGGTAGCTTTGGGTGGCAGGGGTGTAGCTGGAGCAAAGACCAGAGAAGGAGGTGAAGAAGAGACCTGGCCAGCTCTCCCCTGCAATGCTGGTTGCTGGGGGGGGGGGGGGGGAGGGGGGGGGACAGGGGCGGGAACGGGTCAGGTCTGAGGAAGGGTCTGGATGGCCTGAGGCTATTTCTGTGTCCTCCTGGTAAAGCCCCGACGTGTCCCCTGCCCTGCTGAAGACGGATCGGATTCGCCAGCAGTTGGCCAAGCGAGAGCAGCTGGGTAAGAGCTCCCAGGGGCAGGCGCCGAGCCCAGGCCTGGCCAGAGCGGGATTGTCCACAGCTTCCTGAGTATGTGGACCCTGACCATCTCAGTGTCTTTTTTGTTTTAATATATTTTTATTGATTTCAGAGAGGGAGAGAGAGAAACATCAATGATGAGAGAGAATCATTGATCGGCTGCCTCCTGCATGCCCCCTGCTGGAGTTCAAGCCTGCCACCTGGGCATGTGCCCTTGACCGGAATCGAACCTGGGACACTTCAGTCCACAGGCCGACACGCTATCCACTGAGCCAAACCGGCTGGGGCTCAGTGTCTTTTCTAGCAAGGTCCCGAGACAGCTGTGGCACCCCCCACCTGACAGCAGCTTTCTTTTGAGTGAGGCCATCTCCTTGTTAGGGCATTGGGCTTGGGCACAGGCCAGGATTTGATTTGGGATGGGTAGTGGCTCAGAAGGGAGGGCTCCCCTGAGGGCTGGCCCCTGGACTCGGGGATCCCAGAAGGAGGGTCTGTTTTGCTGGGCCAGGGAGAGACTGGGGGGGAAGGGGGGGCTTGTCTGGTACAGTGTTTTGCTAACACCTGAGGGTTTGGACCTCATAGCCCCACTCCCTGGGGTCCTGAATCCCCTTCCCTGGTTCTCGCCCCCCACCCCCCAGAGTTCATGGAAAACATGTTGTCTCACGGGAAAGGAGCATCCTTCTTCCCCCACATTTCCCAGGGCAAGCTGGACGCCTACCAGCAGCTCCGCGTCGACATCACAGGCTGCGCGAACATGTGGGGCGAGTACTGGGACAGCCTCATCTGCAAGGTACGGGCTTGCGGGCGGCTCACGGCCTGCAGGGCGGGGAACCTGACCTGGCCCTCACCTCCAGGCTCTCTCTTCCCCTTTGATTCTCAAATCTCACGGAGAAGAAACCCTTGAGTAGGGGGTGGGCATTTGTTAATACACGGACAAATAACTTTGTGCCAGGTTACTTTTTCTTCTCAGCATCATTTGTAAATGGAGAGTGGGGGGAGGAAGGAAACAACCTAAGCATCCATGTCTGTCAGTAAAAGGTTTGGTTAAAATGTGGGCTCCAGCCCTAACCGGTTTGGCTCAGTGGATAGAGCGTCGGCCTGCGGACTCAAGGGCCCCAGGTTCGATTCTGGTCAAGGGCGTGTACCTTGATTTCGGGCACATCCACAGTAGGGAGTGTGCAGGAGGCAGCTGATCGATGTTTCTAACTCTCTATCCCTCTCCCTTCCTCTCTGTAAAAAAATCAATAAAATATATTTTTTTAAAAATGTGGGCTCCATCCATCCGATGGAGCTCTGCACAGCCCTTATATGATCTATAAACCTTCATTAGTAAAATTCTATGTCACGAAAAGAGATGATGAAAAGAGATGCCGTACGCCCCTCATTTACACCTGTTCCATGTGCACAAAAGCAGTCTGTCCAGACAGTTGTACATGAAAATGTTGACAGTGAGTCATGCTGGGGGCGAAGGACTGTGAGTGATTATCATACTGTGTTTTTAAAACATTTTTAATAGATTTTTATTGATTTCAGAGAGGGAGGGCGAGGGGGAGAGAGATAGAAACACCAATGATGAGAGAGAATCATTGATCGGCTGCCTGTAACCCGGGCGTGTGCCCTTGATCAGAATCGAACCTGGAACCCTTTAGTCCGCAGGCCGATGCTCTCTCAATCCACTGAGTCAAACTAGCTAGGGGAAATTAAAAACATTTTTTACTTTTTATTAGCAGGAGAAATAAGTTATTTCCATTTAAAAGCTACAGACATTTGATGAAAGGGGCTGTAAGAGGTGAAAGATGGCCAGGCTGGGAGTCCTGTGCAGGTCGGGGGGGCTGGGCGGGCGGGACAACAGAGGGACGGGCAGGGAACTGGATCTGGGGTGTGCGGGGTGAGCATCCACCAGTGAGGAGTGAGGCCAGGCAGGGCCGTGGAGGCCCTGGGCTGGCTGGAGAAGGAAAGGCTATGCATTGAAGGGAATGGGGAGCCAGGGAAGGTGGTGGCAGCCGGCGACAAGGGACAAAGGATTGGCGTGTGTTTGCAGGTGGGAGACCTGCCACCCTCAGTCATCCTGGTGCACATGGTGGTGGTGGGCTGCCCCATCAGCTCTCTGAGGACCAACTACAGCGCTGCCCAGTTCCAGAAGGAGCCTGTCCTCAGGTGCCCACGCTGCCTTGTTCTCAGCCCCCGAGAGACCCTGCGGCTCCAGCCTGAGCTGCTTTCTTCTTGCTCTTCAACTGGCCCGGGGCCACTTGGTGCCACCCAGCAAGGAAGCCCCAGGGCAGGGTTGCCCTGGAGGGGAGAGGCCTCAGGGGACAACTCAGACAGCTTTTGGGGACAGTAGCAATGAGTAGTCAGTGTGTCCTGAAGTCTGCGTGGCCAGGGCCCCCATGCCAACTGCGGTGGGATGGGTTGTCAGTGTAGTTGTAGGGAGAGGGGAGGGGTGTTAGGGGGGCAGTGAGCAGCCCTGGGTCAAGTTCACCAGGTCATAGTTCACCAGGCACTGCATGGTCTCGGTGAGTCCAGGATGGAGACAGACCACTGTGGGGCCTCCTCCCTGCCTGCGCCTCCACCCCAGCTCCCCGTGTGCTGCTCAGGGCTGTGCTGAGCCTCGTCTCCTGCCTCCAGGTTCAGCACCCAGGTCTCTGGAGGAGAGACAGTCACCCGTGTCCTGCGCCTGAATAACTCCAGCCCCTGTGGTGAGACACTGACGAGAGAAAGCGGGGTTCCCGTGACAGTTTGTGCGGGGTGGTGGGCCAGGCTGGGAGGGAAGACGGGCCGGGAGAAGCCGGATAGAGCAGGAGGGTATAAACCTGTAGATTTTTTTTTAATCCCAGAAACATTGCCCGGAAGTGGCAGGAGAGAGGAAGCGAGGCCCCACGCTGAGTGGGGTCAC